>NC_037341.1:13847637-18847637 GCF_002263795.3 Bos taurus | reverse complement strand
TCTCAGTGATTCATTGGCTGTTCAGTAATATATTGTTTAGCCTTCATGTGTTTATGTGTTTTGTAGCTTGTTTTTTTTTTTGTTTTTGTTTTTCTTGTTTGTTTTCCTCCTTTTTCTTTCTGGTAGTTGATTTTTACTCTCATAGCATTGTGGTCAAAAAAGATGCTTGGTATAATTTCAATTTTTTAAAGTTGACTGAAGTTTCTTTTTTTTTTTTTCAGCCCAACATGTGGTCTATACTGGATAATATATGCACTTGAAAGGAAGGTGTACTCTGCTACTTTGGAGTCGAATACTCTATAAATATTAAGTCCATTTGGTCTAATGTTTTAAGTCCTGTATTTCCTTATTGATTTTCTGTCTGGATGATCTATCCATTGATGTAAGTGGGATGTTGAAGTCTGCTACTATTTTTGTGTTACTGTGATTTCCACTTTTATGTCCTTTATCATCTGCCTTATATATTTAGGTACTCCTATGTTGAGTGCATATATACAATATTTACAACTGTTATATTTTTTCTTGGTTTGTTCCCTTGTTCGTTTTGAAGCGTCCTTCTTTGTCTCTTGTAACAGTCTTTAGAGTCTATTTTCTCTGATATGAGTATTACATATATGAGTATTACTCATATAATGTGCCTCATCTGGGTGCTCTAATGTCCTTCTATTGTTTGTTTTTTTGTTTGTTTGTTTTTCTTTTCCATAGTCCTTTCCTTTTGGGAAATGTTCTTTACCACCTTCATATAATCAAAGTAGGATCAACAGAACCCTCAATCCTGGGGCTCAGTCTCCTTCAATTTGAGAATGTGTAAGTGACTCAACTAATCTATGAGACAAACTTTTCTCCCTGGATAAACAGATTGACCCAGGAAGTCACACTGATTGTCTTAAAGTACTTTGTATGGCAGGAGGGAATTGATATTAATGTGATTTAGAGATGGTAAGCACTGAGTTCCACAAGCAACTGTTTCCTTGGTTAGATTAATTGAATACAAAGAGAAAAATAGCATTCTTTTCTGCTTACCACTGTCTCCTCTGATGTGTTGGCTCTCTCTTCCCTGTGCCTTGAAAATGTATTGGAAAAAAATCCCATAGCTGTCATATCACTTTATCAGAAAGAAATGGTTTTATTTCGAGCATTGAAAAGTATAGTCAGGTCCAAGTCAAAACTTCAATCTCATATCCTAATCCGAGTAGCGTTGGGCTTCCCTGGTGGCTCAGACAGTAAAGAATCTGCTTGTAAAGTACAAGACTCAGGTTCTATCTCTGGGTCGGGAAGAGCTCCTGGAGAAGGGAATGCCAACCTACTGGAAAATTCCAATGGATGGAGGAGCCTGGTGGGTTACCGTCCATGGGGTCACAAAGAGTCAGATACAACATTTTTAATACTTTCCATGATCATATAACTGTGAAGAAGTAGATGCACCCTGACCTTGACTCTCTGCTCATCAGTTTCTCTTCTTTCTTTTCCAGTTGTTGAGTCTGGAAGCAGCGGGTAGGAAAGAGCAGGAGGGTCTTAGGTGTTTGTTGCTATTTTAACCTGACTTCCCTAGAAGGCTTGATCAGAAACAACCTGTGTGTCTTCACTTCCTTGTGAGAAAGGCACGATCTGACTGTTTCTGAAGCAGGTTCATCTGTCTCACCTTTTGCTTTTGAGTCCAGTCCCTGTCTCTGGACTTTTCAGCCCATCAATGATCACTTCTTCCATCTTGCCTTTGTTTTTTTGGTTGCAGGACTTCCCAGGATGGTCAGTGATTTTAGAAGAACTTTGATTAATGTAAAATCTATACTTTTGACTTAAAGGGTTGCTTTATCATTTTCAGATCTCCACCTCACTTTTATGTTATTTGAACCTAATTTAAAACCACCCCACTTTTCTTGGACTTCCTTTGTGGCTCAGCTGGTAAATAATCTGCCTGCAATGTGGGAGACCTGGGTTTGATCCATGGGTTGGGAAGATCTCCTGGAGAAAGGAAAGGTTATCCACTCAGTATTCTGGCTTGGAGAATTCCATGGACTGCATAGTCCATGGGGTCACAAAGAGTCGGACACGACTGAGTGACTTTCACTTTCATTCTCTGTTGGAAGGTAGGTTTTAATGAACTGTGTAACTTTTCTCTGAGTTTCCATATTATACGACTGATCAGATCATTGTGCTATTTTATAGTTTACTGTATAAAACAGTAATTTTGTGTGTGTGTGTGGGGGGGGGGTTGTTTTTTTTTTTTGTTCTATCAGCACAGCCTTGGAGAAACTTAACATCAAGATAGGTGATTTTTCAGTCTCTGTTTAGCTGTATAATCCCATTATAGCATGATTTAATCATTATTTTAACTGTGGGTGAAATTATTATTATGATTTTCATTATTATACCAAAAGTCTGACAAACAGTAGTTTTTTTCTGTAGCAGATAATTTGGGTCTGTTTGCCTACTGGAGTCATAAAAGACTGTTGTCCAATTAGACACACTGGGCTTGCACTGTGTTTAAGTTTAATTATTGGGTTTAAATGATCTTTTTCTTAAGATTGAGCCCATGGTAAAATAAGATGATGGGGTAAGCAAAGGACTACCTAATCATCTGGCTGCTAAAATTTGGCAACTTTTTCATTAAAATGATTGATTTTTGAACAGGTTATTTTAGAGTCAGCCTGACTTGGTCCAAATAACCCTTTTAACTCCAGGATGCTGTTAACTGCTCTCCTAACAGGATGCGAGTAATGCCTTGGGCACAACACCTGCGCCAGTGTCAGCTGCTGTTCAAATGGCTCTGTGGTCCACGGTGCCACACCAGGTAAATTACCAGTTTCACATTCCCAAGGTACTGCTTTGTACAAGCCAATACTAGCACATGGAGGCCTGTACAGACAATGGTGCAAAATGTTGGAAATCCCATGTAAAAGCACCTTCCTTTTTTTTTTTTTTAAATGCATCTATATACACCTATAACAGTTTACTACCTCTTAGGATTTGAAACTCCAAAGAGAAACAATGTTTCTTTGCCCAAGTTGCTATATTTTATAAACTGAGGAGGGAGGGAGACCTAGGAATTAAAGATAAAGTATGAACTTATATAAAATGTCATATAACAGTGAACTTTAAGATTCAATGGACTTGCTTAGAACATGGGATGTTGTACATTCCAAACTCTGCTAAACCAGGAGGCTTAGAGTGAGCATATTGGAATTCGGGGGTGCAAGATCCATGGTCATACCTTAAAGGTGAGACAACTCCTGATTTGGAAACTACTTAGCAGCCATTTTCCCCTATTTTCTTCGATTTAAGTCTGAATTTGGCAATAAGGAGGTCATGATCTGAGCCACAATCAGCTCCCAGTCTTGTTTTTGCTAACTGTATAGAGCTTCTCCATCTTTAGCTGCAACGAATATAATCAATCTGACCATTCAGTTCAGTTCAGTTCATTTCGTTCAGTCGCTCAGTCGTGTCTGACTCTTTGCGAACCCATGAATCACAGCATGCCAGGCCTCCCTGTCCATCACCAACTCCCGGAGTTCACTCAGACTCACGTCCATCGAGTCAGTGATGCCATCCACCCATCTCATCCTCTGTCATCCCCTTCTCCTGCTGCTCCCAATCCCTCCCAGCATCAGAGTCTTTTTCAATGAGTCAACTCTTTGCATGGGGCAGCCAAAGTACTGGAGTTTCAGCTTCAGCATCATTCCCTCCAAAGAAATCCCAGGGCTGATCTCCTTCAGAATGGACTGGTTGGATCTCCTTGCAGTCCAAGGGACTCTCAAGAGTCTTCTCCAACATCACAGTTCAAAAGCATCAATTCTTCGCCATTCAGCTTTCTTCACAGTCCAACTCTCACATCCATACATGACCACAGGAAAAACCATAGCCTTGACTAGACCGACCTTTGTTGGCAAAGTAATGTCTCTGCTTTTGAATATGCTATCTAGGTTGGTCATAACTTTCCTTCCAAGGAGTAAGCATCTTTTAATTTCATGGCTGCAGTCACCATCTGCAGTGATTTGGAGCCCCCCAAAATAAAGTCTGACACAGTTTCCACTGTTTCCCCATCTATTTCCCATGAAGTGATGGGACCAGATGCCATGATCTTCGTTTTCTGAATGTTGACTTTAATCCAACTTTTTCCCTCTCCACTTTCACTTTCATCAAGAGGCTTTTGAGTTCCTCTTCACTTTCTGCCATAAGGGTGGTGTCATCTGCATATCTGAGGTTATTGATAGTTCTCCTGGCAATCTTGATTTCAGCTTGTGTTTCTTCCAGTCCAGCATTTCTCATGATGTACTCTGCATATAAGTTAAATAAGCAGAGTGACAATATACAGCCTTAACATACTCCTTTTCCTATTTGGAACCAGTCTGTTGTTCCATGTCCAGTTCTAACTGTTGCTTCCTGACCTGAATACAGATTTCTCAAGAGGCAGGTCAGGTGGTCTGGTATTCCCATCTCTTTCAGAATTTTCCACAGTTTATTGTGATCCACACAGTCAAAGGCTTTGGCATAGTCAGCAAAGCAAAAATAAGATTTTTTTCTGGAACTCTATTGCTTTTTCCATGATCCAGCGGATGTTGGCAATTTGATCTCTGGTTCCTCTGCCTTTTCTAAACCCAGCTTGAACATCTGGAAATTCACGGTTCACGTATTGCTGAAGCCTGGCTTGGAGAATTTTGAGCATTACTTTACTAGCATGTGAGATGAGTGCAATTGTGTGGTAGTTTGACATTCTTTGGCATTGCCTTTCTTAGGGATTGGAATGAAAACTGACCTTTTCCAGTCCTGTGGCCACTGCTGAGTTTTCCAAATTTGCTGGCATATTGAATGCAGCACTTTCGCAGAATCATCTTTCAGGATTTGAAATAGCTTCACTGGAACTCCATCACCTCCACTAGCTTTGTTCGTAGTGATGCTTTCTAAGGCCCACTTGACTTCACATTCCAGGATGTCTGGCTCTAGGTCAGTGATCACACCATCGTGATTATCTGGGTCATGAAGATCTTTTTTGTACAGTTCTTCTGTGTATTCTTGCCACCTCTTCTTAATATCTTCAGGTATGACCTAAATCAAATCCCTTATGATTATACAGGGGAAGTGAGAAATAGATTTAAGGGACTAGATCTGATAGATAGAGTGCCTGATGAACTATGGACTGAGGTTCATGACATTGTACAAGAGACAGGGATCAAGACCATCCCCATGGAAAAGATATGCAAAAAAGCAAAATGGCTGTCTGGGAGGCTTTACAAAGAGCTGTGAAAAGAAGAGAAGTGAAAAGCAAAAGAGAAAAGGAAAGATATAAGCATCTGAATGCAGAGTTCCAAGGAATAGCAAGAAGAGATAAGAAAGCCTTCCTCAGTGATCAATGCAAAGAAATAGAGGAAAACAACAGAATGGGAAAGACTAGAGATCTTTTCAAGAAAATTAGAAATACCAAGGGAACACTTTATGCAAAGATGGGCTCGATAAAGGACAGAAATGGTATGGACCTAACAGAAGCAGAAGATATTAAGAAGAGTAATGCTCAAAATTCTCCAAGCCAGGCTTCAGCAATACGTGAACTGTGAACTTCCAGATGTTCAAGCTGGTTTTAGAAAAGGCAGAGGAACCAGAGATCAAATTGCCAACATCCGCTGGATCATGGAAAAAGTAAGAGTTCCAGAAAAACATCTATTTCTGCTTTATTGACTATGTCAAAGCCTTTGACTGTGTGGATCACAATAAACTGTGGAAAATTCTGAAAGAGATGGGAATACCAGACTACCTGACCTGCCTCTTGAGAAACCTATATGCAGGTCAGGAAGCAACAGTTAGAACTGGACATGGAACAACAGACTGGTTCCAAATAGGAAAAGGAGTATGTTAAGGCTGTATATTGTCACCCTGCTTATTTAACTTATATGCAGAGTACATCATGAGAAATGCTGGACTGGAAGAAACACAAGCTGAAATCAAGATTGCCAGGAGAACTATCAATAACCTCAGATATGCAGATGATACCACCCTTATGGCAGAAAGTGAAGAGGAACTCAAAAGCCTCTTGATGAAAGTGAAAGAGGGGAGGGAAAAAGTTGGATTAAAGCTCAACATTCAGTAAATGAAGATCATGGCATCTGGTCCCATCACTTCATGGGAAATAGATGGGGAAACAATGGAAACAGTGTCAGACTTTATTTTTGGGGGCTCCAAATCACTGCAGATGGTGACTGTAGCCATGAAATTAAAAGTCGCTTACTCTTTGGAAGAAAAGTTATGACCAACCTAGATAGCATGTTGAAAAGCAGAGACATTACTTTGCCAACAAAGGTCCATCTAGTCAAGGCTATGGTTTTTCCTGTGGTCATGTATGGATGTGAGAGTTGGACTGTGAAGAAAGCTGAGCACTGAAGAATTGATGCTTTTGAACTGTGGTGTTGGAGAAGACTCTTGAGAGTTCCTTGGACTGCAAGGAGATCCAACCAGCTCACTCTAAAGGAGATCAGCCCTGGGTGTTCTTTGGAAGGAATGATGCTAAAGCTGAAACTCCAGTACTTTGGCCACCTCATGCGAAGGGTTGACTCATTGGAAAAGACTCTGATGCTGGGAGGGATTGGGGGCAGGAGGAGAAGGGTACGACAGAGGATGAAATGGCTGGATTGCATCACCGACTCGATGGACGTGGGTTTGGGCGGACTCCGGGAGTTGGTGATAGACAGGAAGGCCTGGCGTGTTGTGATCCATGGGGTCGCAGAGTCGGATACGACTGAGCGACTAATCTGAACTGAACTAGCCGCCATTTGGTTCCATTCAGTGAACAGCAGTTCAGTTCCATTCTGTTTCATTCAATTCAGTTTAGTGGATCCATTTTTGTAGTTTCTGCTGGTGTTGGTATCAACACTATTCCAACACTGAGTGCATTGGGTATTTATAAACACCTTAAACAGTGTCATTATATCTTGTCTTATTGGGGAAGTGTTTTAAAAATACATTACAGTTATACAACAAAATGTAAGGCAGTTATTGGGTGATAGGATGATTTTCACCCTCTTCATTAATACATGTCTATATATTTCAAATTTTTGAGAGTATCTGCAGGATGATGTATGTGTATGCATACATATACCCACATATATTGCTATACACACATATGTATATATATTGAATATGCATACACACAGATGATTTTTAAACTTTACACCTTTAAGTTTGTAAGTATTTGTATGTGTGTTTATTGAGAATTTTAAACTCATTGGCATATAAATAAGAAGTCAATGCATTCTCATCTTATTCTATCAAATCTCCCTTTTCCCTCCCATGTTGATACACCAGGAAGATTCCATAATTTATGGATTCTTTCAGTGATTTGAAAACTCAGTCTTTTCATTTTAAACAATATTTTATTTTATTTATTTATTTTTGGCCATGCTAGGTCTTCCCTGCTGCTTGAGCATTACTCTAGTTACGATGAATGGGGTCTACTCTTCTAATTGCGGTACACGAAATTCTCATGGCGGTGACTTCTCTTGTTTCGGACCATGGGCTCTAGGGTACACGGGCTTCAGCAGCTGCGGCTCCTTGGCTGTAGAGCACAGGCTCAGTAGTTGTGGCACGCAGGCTTAGTTGCTCTGCAGCATGTAGGATCTTCCTGGATCATGGATCAAACACTAGTCTCCTGCATTGGAGGGCAGATACTTTACCACTGAACTACCAGTGAGGTCCCCAGTCTTTGCGTTTTAAAACAGAATTCCTTCTCTGATCCAGGACCTTCTCCTGCTCCAACAATTGGCAGTGTGCCAGCTTGGGGCCCTCCAGGCAGACAGGGGGCCATGGTCTGTACTTGCTCTAAGTTGGGGTGGGGAAAGGACATGGTGGCTCATGGGGTACCCCATGCTCTCATTCTTATGGACTCAGCCCTTCCTTTTTGAGGGGCAAAGAGCCCAGGAGGCTCCATAGTGGACTTCCTGATTTGCAAGATCAGGCTGTACAGGCACAGCTTCTGTATCCCTTCTTCTTTCCTCTGACATCCCAGAGCCTTTTATTACTGAGGTTTCTATCCATGTTATAATAGTACTGATACAACTAAAAAACTTTTGTCAGTATGGTGTGTGAAAATTGAAACTCATAGTTCACTTAATTGGCATTTCTTTTATTATTAGAGAACCTGCATATTTATGTTAGGTATATTCTGCTCCTATCTATTACTTCTGTGATTTGACTATTTACAACTACTGAGTATATTTTAAAATTAAAGTGTTGATTAATTTTTATTTTAGAAGAAATATTTATATACTAAGACTATTCATCTTGCATAATGTATTTTGAAAATATTTTTCCTGTTTGTCTTTGGATTCAATTCATGCATAGTACTTTTTTGTGCTACAGATGTTTCTAATTGGTATGCAGTCAAATATATCAATAATGTTCTTTAAGATGCTTCCTTTGTTTAACTTCAAAAGACTTTCCCCACCCTGAGTTCAGAAAAATCTTGCCTATATTTTATTTTATTTGGTTTATTGTTTCATTTTTTAAACATTGAATTCTTTAATCTGCCTCAAACTAACGTTGATTTATGTTCAGTGGTAGAAATTTACCCCTCCTTCCATAGTGAAACTGAGTATCAAGTAACATTTATTAAAAGTATATTCTGATTTAAATCCATTAAGGGTATGTTTCTTCCCCCATTGTAGAGCGTTGATATGATGTGGAGTAAAGAACATAGACTCGACAATCCAAATGACCTTGCCTTACCTTTCTATTATAATTTGCTAGCTGACGGCCAAGACAATTTACTTAAAATTCTCATTTACTTCATAGTATTAAGTAAGCCTAATAGTATTCCAGATGGCTATGAAAAGGATTCAATGAGATAAGAGGTCTATAATACCTTGTTAGTGTTAAAGCATTTAGTTTTATGCTTTTGTGTGTTGTTTACTTAAAGGCGTTCTGGGCTGGGCTGGAGCCAGAAAATCTGAGAACTTTCATAACCCCACTCTTTCCCTAAGCACCTCATTTCACTCTTTTCTGTGTTCAACAGCTACTATGTCACAGAGTTGGAGAGCTGTTTGTTTTATTTTAATCTCAATTGAGAATGGTTCTCTCCCTCTCTCCACACACACACACACGTGTATATATGAGTGTGTATTTACATATATCTACAAGCTTGTGTGTGTGGGGTGTGTGTGTGTGTGTGTAGAGGGAGAGAGAGAGAGGAAATACTTTAAAGACTGCAAAGTGCCACACACAAGAATAAGGTACATTTATAAAAATTTCCTTGAAGATTGGAAGCATAGTCTATTTTAGAGACCAGGTTCTTAGTCATATCCTCGAGTTGGCTTTATTAAACTGAGAAAAAAAATGAACTTATTATGCAGCTGTTGGTCTCAAGTATCAGAAACTGACTGTGGTTAATGGATGCAGTGAAGGAATTTCTTGGAAGGATATGGAGTTTCTCATAGAACAGAAGGGAGGCTGAAAAACAGGGCAACAGCATGTGTCTGTGAGTGTTGGGGGCATCAAAGGTGGACCAGTAGATTCTTTATATAAGGAGCTGATAGCATGTCTTCCCCTAAACACTCCTGTTCCTTGAGAAAAAAATCTGTGTTTAGTTTTTTAAATCATCCATCTGAAGATTAAAATTTTAGGGAGAGAACATGTGTCCTCAGCTTATGTCATGAGCTTACCCATTGGTTAGAGATGGGCAGGGGGATTCTTTGACAGTTGTCAGATTGTGTCTAGAGAGGATAGAGCGAACTCCTTAATAGGAAGTTGAAGGGGGAAAAAGGAAATTGGGGAACTTCCCTGGTGGGCCAGGGGTTAGGACTCTGCTCTTCCACTGCAGGGGGCACAAGTTCGATCCTTGGTCAGGGAACTAAGATTCCCCATGCCACATGGCCCCCCTCCCCCCGCCAAAAAAGGAAATTGGGGTGACATTTGTTTAACACAGATATGATTATTGGGTAGCCTACATACAATAAATGTCACAAAGCACCCTCAGGCTTGTCTTCCTGGTCTAGCTTCAGGGGAGCCCGACAGAAAGAAGCAGTCAGGAGAGGAGTGCTAGAACAAAAGCCAAAAAGCTCTTAACCCAGCTTGTCTACTGAACTTGTGGCCCTGGGAGGTAGCCAGCATTGCCCCTGACCCTGTCTCAGCAGCAATCTGCCTCTTCAAGAAGGATAAGGACAGGCAGGAGCTTGTGATGCTCACGCTGTGAGGCCAGGAGGTCCAAGTGAGGGAAGGTTGAGCGTTGGGGACACTGTGGCCTGGGACCATGGCCGCAAACCAGTGCCAAATTTCCCACGACTGAGACATGGTGGAGGGGGAACCCAACTGATTGCTGTCTTAGTCTTAAGGGTCAAGACTTTTCTGCTTCGGCATAATTAAATTGCCTTAAGACTGTTTCTAAAGGGAAGAAAAAGAAATGGAAACATGGATTCATAAGGCTGCACCTTTCCCTCTGTGCATATTCCCTGGGGAAGGTGATCCATTAGAAACAGAGGCAGACATGCCAAGAGCAATAAAGAGGCAGGCTCTGTGCACTAAGCAGGCTGTAGTTAAAGGCTTTCCCTGAGAATCCTGCTCATTCATTAATTCTAGCCTTGGAAGGGGGCCAAGCTGTGTGGTTTCACCACAGCAAGGGGCAAGATCCTAATGATTAAATGCTCTTTGTTGCCTTGCGTTTCACTTTTTCTGGTAATGCACTTTGAAGAATGGAAAATTGAGTTTTCAATACTTGGTTGTTTGTTGAAGCTAAATCTAGAGGTAATTGAAGCCAGTTGAAAGCCGAGGGGAACAGCCAAGGTAAAGCCTCCATAACATAGGAGGCTGGAGGACTCAAGTTCGGTGCCTCAGTGTGTTAGGCCCTTGCCTTCTGTGCTATTTCTTGCTCTTTCTTGTGTTGGTGAAATTCATGTTGGAGAATCGGGTTATTCACTGGAGGATACATTTCTTTCAACATTCTTTTTTTGGGTCGATACTTTAGTGTGTACAGAAGACATCGTGCCAGAGTAATAAAAATGGTTTCTCATTGGACAAGTGTCATTCTTCTTTACTTAAAAATCACAGAATATGCTTTTTACTTTCTCTGGATAGCTGACCAGACCTTAACTTAATTAAATTTGCATTCTTATTTGATTTCCCTGAGCACAGGAGAGTCAACTTGGAAAAATCAAATGCTTCTGTCTGATGATGTCCAAGTAGATCAATAATTCGAGTACACGCAACATTTAGAGTCGTTCTTGGCACTGTGTAGGTGATCTAAAAATATGAATTAAATGAATGGATAAGTTATTTTTTTTCCCCTCAAACATTCATTCATTCAAATCATGGTGTGCTGACTAGGTCACTGAAGTCTTTCAGTCTGATGACCTTGTTAAAACAATATTCTGACTTTCAAACTGTTTGGCTGTGTATGAGAGAAGGTGTGTATTTGTAGGTGACAGATTATTACTCTTTTAGACCAAAGAGCCAGCCAGCATGTGTATAGTTCCTATACGAATACCCACTGCAAGAAAAACGTCCCCTCTTTCAACGTTAGGCTTGCTTGGGCACTTGATTTAACTTCATTTCTGTCCAGGAAGGGAAGGACAACTCCTTGGCAGTGGCAGGAAATTTTAGAAAAAAGTTAGGCTTCTCTATTTTGCTTTTCATTCAATATCTACATTTTGAATGTTTATAACACAAAAACCAATATGTTGGACATCCCAGCTAGGAACCTACGGTAGATATAGTTTCCATTACCTATAGACATACCTTATTTTATTGTGTTTCATATATATTGTGTGTGTGTTTTACCAATTAAAAGCTGTGGCAACCCTGAGTTGCCAAATAATGGTTAACATTCTTTAGCAATAATTAAAAAATGATTTTTTTTTGGCTGTGCCATGCAGCAAACTGGACATGGAACCACAGACTGGTTCCAAATAGGAAAAGGAGTTCGTCAAGGCTGTATATTGTCACCCTGCTTGTTTAACTTATATGCAGAGTACATCATGAGAAACGCTGGGCTGAGAGAAGCACAAGCTGGAATCAAGATTGCCGGGAGAAATATCAATAACCTCAGATATGCAGATGACACTACCCTTATGGCAGAAAGTGAAGAGGAACTAAAAAGCCTCTTGATGAAAGTGAAAGTGGAGAGGGAAAAAGTTGGATTAAAGTCAACATTCAGAAAACGAAGATCATGGCATCTGGTCCCATCACTTCATGGGAAATAGATGGGGAAACAGTGGAAACTGTGTCAGACTTTATTTTTTGGGGGGCTCCAAATCACTGCAGATGGTGACTGCAGCCATGAAATTAAAAGATGCTTACTCCTTGGAAAGAAAGTTATGACCAATCTAGATAGCATATTGAAAAGCAGAGACATTACTTTGCCAAGAAAGGTCCGTCTGGTCAAGGTTATGGTTTTTCCTGTGGTCATGTATGGATGTGAGAGTTGGACTGTGAAGAAAGCTGAATGGCGAAGAATTGATGCTTTTGAACTGTGGTGTTGGAGAAGACTCTTGAGAGTCCCTTGGATTGCAGGGAGATCCAATCAGTCCAACCTGAAGGAAATCAGCCCTGGGTGTTCTTTGGAAGGAATGATGCTAAAGCTGAAACTCCAGTACTTTGGCCCCCTCATGCAAAGAGTTGACTCATTGGAAAAGACTCTGATGCTGGGAGGGATTGGGGGCAGGAGGAGAAGGGGACGACAGAGGGTGAGATGGCTGGATTGCATCACTGACTCGATGGATGTGAGTTTGAGTGAACTCCAGGAGTTGGTGATGGACAGGGAGGCCTGGCATGCTGCGATTCATGGGGTCACAAAGAGTCAGATACAACTGAACGACTGAGCTGAACTGAACTGAGGCTTCCCTTGCGGCTCAGATGGTAAAGAATTTGCCTGTAATACAGGAGACCTGGGTTCAATCCCTGTGTTGGGAAAATCCCCTGGAGACAGAAATGGGCTACCCACTCCAGTAGTCTTGCCTGGAGAATCCCATGGACAGAGGTGCCTGATGGGCTACAGTCCATGGGGTTGCAAAACAGTCGGACATGACTGAGGGGCTAACACTTTCTGTGTACTTTTTCTGTGTAGATATAAAATAGAAAACCAATAAGGACCTACTGTATAGCAAGGGAACTATACTCAATATTTTATAATAATCTATAAGGAAATTGCTGTGCTTCAAACCTGAAACTAACACAATATTGTAAATCAACTATATTTTAGTTAAAAAAAATGAAATTACGCAGTATGTGGTCTTTTGTGTCTGGTTTCTTTCATTTAGCCTAAAGTTGTTGAGGTTCATCCATGTTATAGAATGTATTAGTACTTCATTTCTTTTTATTGCTGAATAGTACTTGATAGTGTTTATTCATTCATCAGTCAATTGACATTTAGGTTGTTTTCCCATTTTAGATATTATGACTCAAGCGTCTGCAAACATTTGTGTACACATTTTTGTGTGGACATATGTTTTCATTTTAGGGGGAGTATATACCCAGCAGTACAATTGCTGGATCATATAGCAATCTTATATTTAACTTTTTGAGGAAGCGCCAAACTGTTTTCTATAGTGATTGCATCATTTTATGTTTACACTGACCGTGTCTTTATTTAAAGAAGAAATGAGCATCCATTGTGAGGCTTAAAGGATTTCTGTACTCACTGAAGACTTCGTCGTTTGTAAAATGTTTAGCATAGTATCTGTCACATCAGATTTAATCTCATTGTAGGCCTATAAAAGTGGTGTTGTTATAAAACTCATTTAAAGATTAGAATTCTGAGCACTGGAGAAGCTGAGTGACTTGTCTAAGGTCACACAGAAAGTGGGAGTCTTAAGATGTGTCTATATGACTCCCAAACTAAGCTTTCAACAATTGTACTAAAAGGCTTTCCCTCTCTTTTAGTTCTGGAGGTACAAATTAGCATCACATTAATCACATGCTGAGTGAACAGGATAAATTTAGTTGGGGGGATATACTTTCTGGAGCTGTGGGGCCATCATTCTGATATAGAATGAGAGACAGGTTCTACCCATAGGTTGAGTATCATATTGTATTGATGGATGGGCTCCTGTCCAATCCATTATTCAGGCTCTAATCTAAGAAAATAAATATGAAAATAAAATGCTGTATTAATAGTTAGGGAGCTTCACAAGTGGCACTAGTGGTAAAGAACCAACTTGCTAATACAGGAGACATAAGAGTCACGGGTTCAATTCCTGGGCCAGGATGATCACCTGGAGGAGGGCATGGCAACCCACCCAGTATTCTTGCCTGGAGAATCCCATGGACAGAGGAGCCTGGTGGGCTACAGTCCATTGGGCTGCAAAGAGTCGGACATGACTGACAACTAGTGGGAAGCTCTTGTACAGCACAGAGAGTACAGCTTGGTACTCTGTGATGACCTGGACAGGTGGGATGGGGGTGTGTGGGAGGGAAGCTCGAGAGGAAGGGGATATATGTATACTTAGAGCTGATTCACATTGTTGTACAGCAGAAACTAACACAACATTGTGAAGCAATTATACTCGAATTTTAAAAAATTTAAAAAAAATGCCTTATTACCTTACATAATACAGTGAATGCTTACCAAGTATTGTGCTGAGTGAGCATGTCAGTGACTCTCAGTCCTTTGATCTTCACAACAACACTCTAAATTAGGTGCTGGATTTGTTCCCATTTTACAGATCGAAAAATACTGACTTAGAGAAAGTAAATCCCTTTGCCCTGGTTGCACAGCTAGCAGAAATAACAGGGCTGGGATTTAAGCATATGCAACCTGGCCCCAAGGCCTGGACTCATAAGCACAATGCCATGAAATCCTTTCAGAAGGAGCAACCACTGTGAAATTTACTCTGATATAAGACTCCACTGTAAAAAATTGGTCTGTGGTTACTTTGAAAATAGAAGGTTTTAAATCTATGTCCAGCAAATGCAATTTTAGTTTTCAACTTCAAAGTAGTATATGAGTAGAATTATAGCTTTTTATTCTTGACGAATGTCGCCATTTTATGGAGACTTCTAGGGGTACATACTGTGTTCCAAAGCTGCAAGGACATTATATCTTTGGCTCAAAAAGTCAAAGCCCATTTCTCTCAGCGGGGTGTTTTATTGTGGAATTCCTGGATAACCCACAGCAAGAATCATCTAGAAAATGAGGTAATCCAGAGATGGCATCATTCAGGCCAAAATAACAGCCCATAAGTTGTCTGGGGGCCTTTGCTGACATCCAGGGGACAGCTCTGTTCTGCTCCTGGGACAACGGACAGAAATCATCCTCTGAGTCTCATCTCAGAACTTGGCTTTAGGATTGGACACAGAGCTGGAAGGGTCCTGGGAAGTTGTCAGGATCAGGATCTGGGGTGGGAAGATTCAGATCCAATTCACACTCATCACCTAATTGTTGTAAACAAGCTGTTTGAGCTTTCTAGTCATGTTTTGTCTATCAAATAGCAGGATTCATTTCACGAAGTTGTTCTGTGAATAAAGTGATGTGGAACATGGACAGCACATGGGGCAGCACTGGGCCATGGTGGGGCTTTATGATTACCAGCCTGTGGAAACACTGGACCCTGGAGACAGACAGACACGGGTTGAAATCATGCCTTTGGTGCTTTCTTTTTGTCTAGAAAAAACTGAAGAAACACAAATATGTGTGCTTCCCATTCCAGAGTTTCTCCCTGGAGTGAAGGGTGACTATGTGTCAAATTCTTCACTATGGAAACTTAGGAGAAGGGATGTGCACCACTTCCAGGCCTGACCCACTAAGTCCCCCATGTACCCTTCTACACCCTCTTTCTCTTCTCTCTTTTAGTAGAATATACATGCGGACAGAACTTCTGGCAACCCGTGTCTCTGCCTTCCTGTTTGCCAATTCAGTATACATTATAGGCAAGAAGCTTCTATTGTGTTTGTGACACTGCACAATTTTGAGTTTATTTGTTAGAGCAGTTGCACTTAATATGTGACTTGGTTGCACTTGAAGTTGGAGGAGGTTATCAGGAGGGTGTGATTGCTGGTTGGTCAAAGAGCTGGATCTTGGCAGTCAGAGGCTCCTCACCACTCCTTCTGTCCTTGGAAATATACATTTCACCCATAGTTCCCGTAACTGGGGTCATTTCAAGGACTGCGCCTTGAGAGAGTTAAGGTGTTGAGACTGCCTAGGCTGGCATATGTGACTAAATTCAGTGAAGGCCTCTACACAAACTTTAAAAATTTTGGAAGGCAGATGCTGAGGTCTCCACATCTTATAGCTGCCCAAGACAGGCTTCATATGTAAGTGCCTTTGATTATTATACCTGCCACCTACCACTCTGGAGGGGTCTGCCTCTTTCTTTAGTCTCCCGTTGCCCTCCACATTTGGAACCAATTTCAGATTTTACCTGGGAAGCTCCCGAGATTGGGAACCAACAACTGATTTTGAAATGGATCTCAAGAAAGAGGCCTCCACGGGGAAATCTCAAGCTGGCCATCGAGCTCTGTGTGGGAAGAGGTGGCCAGTATGTTAGACGCCTGTGTACCACTGAGCAGGTATTGGAATGCCCCCAAAGTATTAGCTGGTTTGATGTGCGTGTTTGAGGAATTTCAAGAAGTTCTTTGCAGGAATAAAAAGAAGGGAAATGCCTGGCTGGGTAGTGTGCTGACCTCCACTATGAGCAGCTCTGTGGCCATTGATACTCAACTGGAGGCTGCAGATCTTGTGAGAAAGTTGGAAGAAAAGCTGAGGTTGGAGAATGGCATGCAGTGTCTGGGCTGGCAGGAAAGGTGAGAGAACAGGATGATAAGCCGGAGACCTCAGTGTGCCGTTTTGCAAAACTAGGGGGCGAGGGGGACGAAAGCTACTTGGATTAAGGTCCAAGCACTTGTGACACAGCCTGATTGGGATGCCAAGAGGTGGAATTCCTGGGAAAGCAAGGAAAACAAAGAGGAAGATGTTACCCTGGCCCCGTGCCATAGGATTTCTAATACAAAGGAAAACAAAAGCACAGCAACATCCACCCCAGTCAGCGGGGTAGCTTCTAATTCAGGAAATGTTCATGATGAGAAAATATACTCCTGCTGAGCTTGTTGGCTTAGCTGCCAAGTTCCAGCAAAAGGCCAGGGAAAGTATCCGGGCATGGTTACTGCAGCCATGGGATGCACTGGATATGGCAATTATTTATGTTCTCTGAACTTCAATCAGTAAATAGAAGGTAACCATACTTATTTGCTATTTTGTGCCAAGGATTAAATGAGATCAAAATAGGATTTTCAGCATGGTCAGGTTATTATGATTATTATTAATATTAGCATTTATATCCAACTACATCCAAGAATTGAAGTATTAGAAGCCATTTAACAGACCGTGTACATGGCTGCTGTAAAAATCCTTTTTCTCAGTTGTGTTCTGGTCCAGATCTCTGGGAGAATGAAGGAGGGAAAGTGTAACTATTCTTGTTATCAGTTACTCAGATTGAGATCCCTTGTGCCTAGAATCTAAATTCCTTGAGGACTGGAATTGGGTCTTGTCTCTTCCATAGCAGCTTCCCTGGTGGCTCAGATGGTAAAGAATTTCCCTGTGGTACAGGTGACCTGGGTTTGATCCTTGGGTCAGGAAGATCCCCTGGAGAAGGGAACAGCTATGCAATCCAGTATTCTTGCCTGGGGAATTCAGTGGACAGAGGAACTTGGTGGGTTACAGTCCATGGGGTAGCAAAGAGTCGGACATGACTGAACGACTAACACTTTACTCTTCACTTTCTTTCCCTTAGCAGCTAGCTGAGTTTCTGGTATACAGCAAGTGATGAACAAATATTTGTCTGGTTTTCTTTATTTTCTAGTATTTATTGAGTTCTTGCTGTGTTCCCACCACCATGTATGTGTTCCATTTTATTGTACTATTTCCAAACATAGCATCTCATGTAAGCCTCATGAATCTTTGAAGCGAGTAGTATTACTTTTCTATTATAGGGATAAAGCAATGAGGTATAGAGAAGTTAAGTTCCATGCAGGTCACAGACAAATGGTAGCAGATTGGTATATGATTCTAGGTAATCTGGCTTCAGAGTCACTCTTCTGCTTCTTATAAATAAATAATGCAATCTTTAGCTTATTGAGGATGTAAATGCTAAAATCCCCACATGTGTAAATCCATTTCATACTCACTGCAAAACTGTCTTATGTGGAGCTGTGTTATCTAAAAGTGAAAAATGATGCTTTAGTGTTTGTGGCCTTTGAAAAATACTCACAGCAGAGGAAAAAAATCTGTCGAAAACTGGATAATCATATGGGGAAGAAAACTGGCTGTGTGTCCTGTTGTGAAAACTCAAATTCTCATTCGTTCCTTCATCATTGATCAAGCACCTCTGTATGTCAGGCACTGAACTAGATGCTGAAGATACAGCAGCAAAAAAAGTCAGTCCCTGCACTCAAGGTCTTTTCTTTCTAGTGGGAGAGAGACACATATACACCTAGTGAACCCAAGACATATCCGAGCTGGAGTCAGCTGAATTCTTTATGCCAGTAACAGCTGGACTTACCTTGGCCAGTTCGCACCATCAGAAGCAGCCAAGGAGAAGGTACAACTGTGCTTATATATAAAATGGATGATTTATGAGTGGGTTTTTGTTTGTTTTTGTTTTGGGGGCAGGGAAACAAGAAAAACAAATGTGATTTACAAGTATTTGTTGGGTTCACTTATTTTAACATATTCCATATGCTCAGAAGATAACAAAAATGGAATATATTTTCTTGGTTCCATACTGAAGGCTCTGGCAGGTTTTTCTATTTATTCCTGATTATGAGGTCTGTTAATATTTGTTATACGTTTGTGCAAAAACTGACAATAACAAAACACATACACACAATGATAATTCAAGTGGTTTCTAATTCAGATTTTTCTGAGAGGGTATTTGCTGTAAGGAAGTGAATTAATTCTGTAGAATTAAACATTACAAACCACTAAACGTCTGTATGGCTGCTAATAAGATCTTTGATTTCTAGAGCACTTTAGAGCCCCTCAGTGCTTGCTATGTGTCTGTTCATCTTTTGTCCTATATAATGATTTGGAGAGATTTGCAAAGCAAATAAAATTATGTTCATTTTCAAGGAAACAAAATTTCGAAGAAGTTACTGCAACTTGTCTCAGATCAGATTAATAGGAAGTTGCAGAATTATGATCTAAACCAAACTGTCTCTACGACTTTGTTCCAATGCTGCAGTTACTTTGCTTTGAATTATGGCCAGAAACTGAAGTTTTAGTAATTGTCGTATCTTTTTGTATCAAATTTTACAACTAAAAAAATAGTTCTCCTAGGTAAATAATGCTGTGTGTATTTCAACAGATCCTGCAAGAGCATTTAAAAATTAGTTTTATGCTTCTTACCCATCTATTCATTTAACAATGATAGCTTTCCTTAGTCTTCTCTGGAAAATATGTAGAAAGATCTGGGTGAGTTCACCAAGTTTGCCCAGCTCTTGGCAAGGATTAGGTGTTTCAGACCTGTCTACACCTCAGCAGCCCAGCAGTTCGATTGGAACAAGAATGGGCAGCTCACGGTAGGTCCTTCCATCCCCTGCTATGACATCCATGATTGTACTTTGCTGACAGCTCCCCTGCAGATCTTGTTAGTGGGGGTCTGTGCTCGTTCATTGCTTGGCAAGGCACAAGACCAATCTTTCCAATCTTGGCACTGAGTTCTCCAGGAGTGCTGCATGAATATTTATAATCCAACCACCCTTCAGTTATTTGTGGAATATAAAACCATCAACTTCATAGGAGCAGAGAGTAGAATGGTCATTGCCAGGGGCTGTGGGGAGGGGAAAATGGGGGAGGTAATGGTCAAAGTGTACAAAATTTCACTTATGCAAGATAAATAAACCCTAGAGATCTATGATACAGCACCATATTTATAGCTAACAGTACTGTATTGTGTTCTTAAAATTTCCTAAGAGGTAAATATTATGTTAAGTTAAGTTTTATTAACTCACTTGCATGTGCACGCAGAGTATTAAAGAGGTGCAGGAGGGAAGTTCGGGAAGTGATGGACATGTTTGTGACCTTCATGTTTTCATGGGTGTATATTTATCCCCAATATCATCATGTTGTATACATTAAATTCACACATTAAATTCATCCCTTTTTATGCCAATCATACTTAAATAAGGTGATTTTAAATTTTTTATAAAAAATGCATTACATTCTTGGCAATTCTTTTTCACTTGCAAAGAATGAAGGGCTCCTTCCAACTGTCTCCTTTCCATTGGTAACACAGAGCTTTGCCCCTGGATGTTATTAACTATTTTCTGAGGGTTTTCTCCTGTCTCTTGTCCCTCTCTCCTCTGATCCATTTGCCACATTACAACTGGAGTTATCTTTCTTTCTGGAATTCTAGAACTGATTATATAATTCTCCTACTTCAAAACCTTTAAAGGTTTAGTATATCCAGTTCAAGATAAAGTCCAAATTTAAGGAATTCAGGCTCCCAGAACACCCCAGTAATTGACCTCAAGTGCCCTTTCTAGGTTCATCACCACCACATCATTTACAGCACCCTACATTCTAAACACTGTGTGCTTTCTGCCTCTTCTCCATCAAAGCCAGCATTCTCACATCACAAATATTTTCTTGTGATGCTTCCCAGCCAAGAATGCATTTGGTTACCCTCTCTCCCTATAAAAATGTCTTCACTTAGTTAAGATCTAGTTTAATTTTATTTTTGGTTGCCAGAACGCTCTTGAATTTTATTTTTTATTATTATTTATAGTCATTGTCAGTTGCTTATCCTGATTATCCTTCAGAATTACATGTCTATACAATAGCATGTTACTTGTGTAGACATTTAACATAAGTTCCATTCTTTGTTGCTTTATAAGGTAGCTAACTTGTGTCTATGTCATCCACTGGATTATGAAGGCTGGCTTCATAGCCATGAGTTGCACAGTACCCTGTGTTTAGGACCTCACACTTAGTTGAATGCTATGTTATCACCAGCTTAAGAATTTTCCAACAAGCGGTCTTGCACTTTCATTTATCACCAAGTCCTGCAAATATTGTAGATGATGTTGTCCTTAAGAATAAGGGCTGTTTCAAATTCATCTTTATCTATAGCAGCACTATGGCTTTCACCTAGTTGCTGCAAGCATTTTAAAATGCTTGTTGGAAAGAAAAAAAAAAGGAAGTGCATAGTCAAGTGACTTGCTTAATTAAAACATGTCAAAGCAGAAAATAGACTTGGAACCTCTCTGAGGAGTCTGGCTATCAAGGGAAATAAGATTTCCCAAGGTCTAGTCTCTATGGCATGAAGTTCCAAGAATTTTCCACAAACCACATTTACTAATTATTAGGTAGCAACATATTTCTACCAGAAGCAAATAACAGGCTTCGAGATGAAGCTACCTCTGGGACTGCCCAATGAAGCGCTGAGGCATGAGATTGGAATCTCTTGTAAAGATGGGAGGCAATGAATTTCCTTCCAAAAGCTCACATGATGTGAGATTCTTGACATTCTTCTTGAGTAGCTAGCCACACATTTGGCCAGAGTAGTCCACACATTTGGTTTCCTAAGGAATCATCTTTTGCTTGTTTCTAGACCAAGTTGCTGCAGGGAGAGTGAATACAATTATTCCTAGAAAGGATTGCCCCTGAGTGAGAACAAGCTTGAAGAAGCAGGAGGCAGAAATGAAGGATAGGAAGCGGGAGGCAGAAACCTGTAAAAAGAACCACCTTTCCATTTCTAAACAGCATGTTTTACTCCTGTTCCTTTCAGTCATGTCTAAAGTACTATCCCCAAGAGGAACACAAGGATTTCCTTTTATCTTTAACAGTGTTTGAAATTTAATATTCTTGCTTTCAAGAAAAAACTAGACTGAGTAGAGGGATACAGAAATTTTGTGTTGTGAACTAGACAAGGGAGGCACCATTCAGGAAAGCAAATGGGATCTTGTGATGGAGTAGTGGGAAGCGACCATAGACAATATATAAATGAATAAATGTGAATATGTTCTAATAAAATTTTATTTGAAAAAACTGATGACAGGCTGGATTTAGCTCTTGAATTGTAGTTTGCTGACTTCTGCTCCAGAAAAATTGACAATGATAACTGTACAGACAGGCTTCTTTTAATATCTTCATGAGAACAAGAATCTCAAATGGCTGTCACTAGTTGAATGGTTGCCTATGTTGTTTTATATTCAATCAGTGTGATGCTAGATAGTAGTGAAAAGAAATCATCTCTAGCCACATACATCAGTGTGAACTCATTCTAGATATCGTTTGCAAGAAGTACAATAAGGCACAGAAAGTATACATAAGTATACAGTTCAGAGCAAGTAAGCAACTATAAGTCCATTTAGGGACACAAGGGTTGCCCCAGTGGGTTAGCAGTAAAGAATTTGCCAGCAATGCAGAAGATACCAGCTGGATTCCTGGGTCAGGAAGATCCCCTGGAGAAGGGAATGGCAACCCACTCCACTATACTTGCCTGGAGAATTCCATGAACAGAGGAGCCTGATGAGCTATAGCCTGGTGGGGTCGCAGAGTTGGACATGATTGAAGCGACTTGGCACATTCACACATAGGAAGGGATGAGTAAGAGAAGCTTGGAGTTACCATCAGGGAGACAAGCTGTATGAGACTGGGTGAAGTTCTAGGTGTTCCAGGACTACTGGTCAGTTCATTTCTTAAGCTGGTACGTTGAACATAAATATAATTATTGTTTCCTTTAAGAAGCAGGGCTCTTCCTCCCTCTTCCAGGGGTTGCTGGGGGTAAAGGGCTGAACGCGGAGCAATGTTGTCCCCTTCTCCCGCGGAGGAGGCGGCAGTTGCCGCCATACTGGTGGTGGCGACAGGGACACTGGATCGCTGACGAAGTCCGGCCACTATGTTGTCCCCTTCTCCCGCGGAGGAGGTGGCAGTTGCCGCCATACTGGTGGTGGCGACAGGGACACTGGATCGCTGACGAAGTCCGGCCACTATCTCAGCCTGCCCTACTGCCAGGGCGGGAAGAAGCACACATCTTTCTACATGCATTATTAGGTAGATACATAGTTTAAAATAAAGTAGCGCTAAGTACAGTCATTCCTTGGTCCGTGAGGGGAGATTGTTTCTGGAGCTTCCTGAGGAACCAAAATCCAAGGATGCGCAAGGCCCTAAGATTCAACCACACAGTACAGAAGGCGCTCTTTATCCTGAGTTCTGCAACTGCTGGATACCGAGAGCTGACTGTTAACTTGTCCGAGGCCATTTAAGTAGCAAGAGGTAGAACTGGGATTTGAACTTTGGTCCCTTTGGCTTCAAAGCTCAGAATCTTTTTACTCACTACTCCTGTGCCTGAGTTTAAGCCAGTATTATTTTATTGTAGTCCTTGCACTTAATCATCTCTTTATTTATACCAGTCAGTCAGTCAGTTAGTTCAGTTACTCATTGGTGTCAGACTGACTAGTTGCATCTCCTTGCAGTCCAAGGGACTCTCAAGAGTCTTCTCCAACACCATAGTTCAAAAGCATTAATTCTTTGGTGCTCAGCTTTCTTTATAGCCCAACTCTCACATCCATACATGACTGCTGGAAAAACCATAGCTTTGACTAGAGGGACCTTTGTTGGTAAATTAATGTTTCTGCTTTTTAATATGCTAAGTTGGTCATAGCTTTTGTTCTGGGGAGCAAGCGTCTTTATTTCAAGGCTGCAGTCACCATCTGCAGGAATTTTTGAGACCCTCAAAGTCTGTCACTGTTTCCATTCTTTCCCCATCTATTTGCCATGAAGTGATGAGACCGGATGCCATGATCTTTTTCTGAATGTTGAATGTTTTCTGAATGTTGAATTTTAAGCCAACTTTTTCACTCTCTTCTTTCATCAAGAGTCTGTTTAGCTCTCCTTTGCTTTCTGTTATAAGGGTAGTGTTGTCTGCATATCTGAGATTATTGATATTTCTCCTGGCAGTCTTGATTCCAGCTTGTGCTTCATCCAGCCTGGCATTTCACATAATGTACTCTGCAGAGAAGTTAAATAAGCAGGGTGACAATATACAGCCTTGACGTACTCCTTTTCCTATTTGGAACCAGTCTGTTGTTTCATGTCCAGTTCTAACTGTTGCTTCTTGACCTGCATACAGATTTCTCAGGAGGTTCATCAGGTGGTTTGGTATTCTTATCTCTTGAAGAATTTTCCATGGTTTGTTGTGATCCACACAGTCAAAGGCTTTGGTGTAGTCAATAGAGCAAAAGTAGATGTTTCTCTGGAACTCTCTTGCTTTTTGATGATCTAGTGGATGTTGGCAATTTGATCTCTGGTTCCTCTGCCTTTTATAAATCCAGTTTGAACAGTTCCAGTTTGGAAGTTCATGGTTCATGTACTGTTGAAGCCTGGCTTGGAGAATTTTGAGCATTACTTTGCTAGTATGTGAGATGAGTGCAATTGTGCGGTAGTTTGAGTATTCTTTGGCATTGCCTTTCTTTGGGATTGAAATGAAAACTGACCTTTTCCTGTGGCCCCTGTTGAGTTTTCCAAATTTGCTAGCATATTGAGTGCAGCACTTTTACAGCATCATCTTTTAGGATTTGAAATAGCTCAACTGGAATTCCATCACCTCCACTAGCTTTGTTCGTAGTGATGCTTTCTAAGGCCCACTTGACTTCACTTTCCAGGATGTCTGGTTCTAGGTGAATGATGACACCATTGTGATTATCTGGGTCATTAAGATCTTTTTTGTACAGTTCTTCTGTGTATTCTTGCCACCTCTTCTTAATATCTTCTGCTTCTGTTAGATCCATACCATTTCTGTCTTTTATTGTGCTCATCTTTGCATGAAATGTTCCCTTGGTATGTCTAATTTTCTTGAAGAGATCTCTAGTCTTTTCCATTCTATTGTTTACCTCTGTTTCTTTGCATTGGTTGCTGAGGAAGGCTTTCTTATCTCTCCTTGCTATTCTTTGGAACTCTGGATTCACGTGGGTATATCTTTCCTTTTCTCTTTGCCTTTAGTTTCTTTTCTTTTCTCAGCTATTTGTAAGGCCTCCTCAGACAACCATTTTGCCTTTTTGCATTTCTTTTGCTTGGGGATGGTCTTGATCACTGCCTCCTGTACAATGTCAGAAACCTTTGTCCATAGTCCTTCAGGCAATCAGTCTATCAGATCTAATCCCTTGAATCCCTTGAATCTGTATAATCATAAGGGATTTGATTTAGGTCATGCCTAAATGGTCTAGTGTTTTTCCCTACTTTCTTCAATTTAAGTCTGAATTTGACAATAAGGAGTTCATAATCAGAGCCACAGTCAGCTCCCAGTCTTGTTTTTGTTGACTGTATAGAACTTCTCCATCGTTGGCTGCAAAGAATATAATCAATCTGATTTTGATATTGACCATCTGGTGATATCCACATGTGGAGTCTTCTCTTGTGTTGTTGGAAGAGGGAGTTTGCTATGACCAGTGCATTCTCTTGGCAAACTTTGTTAGCCTTTGACCTGCTTCGTTTTGTACTCCAAGGTGAAATTTGCCTGTTACTCCAGTTATCTCTTGACTTCCTACTTTTACATTTGCATTCCAGTCTCCTATAATGAAGAAGACAGGTTTTTGGGTGTTAGTCTGAGAAGGTCTTGTAGGTCTTCATAGAACTGTCAACTACAAGTTGGCACTTACCAAGAACATTGCCAATGACTGAACAACAAAGACATTTGCCATCTGCCTCTACAGAGATTGAACCCCATGCTGCTATAGCTGTTGACCTACAACAACCCCTGAGGGAGTTCAGGGTAGAGTGAAGCACTCTGTGCTCCAGGGAATCTGGTGGGACAGGTCTTTAGAGTTTGGATGTTTTTAGGAACAGATTTTATAATCTCAATCCTTCAGTTCAGTTCAGTCACTCAGTCGTGTCTGACTCTTTGTGATCCCATGGACTGCAGCATGCCAGGCCTCCCTGTCGATCACTAACTCCTGGAGTTTACTCAAACTCATGTCCATTGAGTCGGTGATGCTATCCAACCATCTCATCCTCGGTCTTCCCCTTCTCTCTCGCCTTCAATCTTTCCCAACATCAGGGTCTTTTCAAATGAGTCAGCTCTTCGCATCAGGTGGCCAAAGTATTGGAGTTTCAGCTTCAAAATCAGTCCTTCCAATGAACATTCAGTACTGATTTCCTTTAGGATGCAGAGTACATCTCAATCCTTGCATCTTCTCATATCTAGAGAAACACTAAAATCCTTCATGGTGACACCATATCCTCATGACTAATAAAAACCCTTTTGTAAAATGAGTGCTTCATGGTATTGAACTCCCACTTCACCAAAACCTCATATATTGATTTTCTCCCACTGCTGCTTTGGAGCAGTGTCTCAGAGCTATCTGAGATGCTGCCTCCCAGGCTGCAGTTCTCATTTTGTCCCAAATAAAAGTTAACTCACAACTCTCAAGTTGTACCTCTTTTTCTAGTCAACAGAACCGTTCAACTTCAGCTTCTTCAGCATTACTGGTCAGGACATAGACTTGGATTACTGTGATATTGAATGGTTTGACTTGGAAATGAACAGAGATAATTCTGTTGTTTTTGAGACTGCATCTAAGTATTGCATTTTGGACTCTTTTGTTGACTATGACAGCTAGTCCATTTCTTCTAAGGGATTCTTGCCCACAGTAGTAGATACAGTCGTTATCTGAGTTAAATTCACTCATTCCAGTCCATTTTAGTTCACTGATTCCTAAAATGTCAATGTTCACTCTTGTCATCTCTTGTTCGATCACTTCTAATTTGCCTTGATTCATGGACCTAACATTCCAGGTTCCTATGCAATATTGCTCTTTACAGCATTGGACTTTACTTCCATCACCTATCACATCCACAACTGAGTGCTGTTTTTGCTTTGGCTCTGTCTCTTCATTCTTTCTGGAGTTATTTCTCCACTCTTCTCCAGTAGCATGTTGGGCACTTACTGACCAGGGGAGTTTATCTTTCAGTGTCCTATCTTTTTTGCCTTTTCATACTGTTCATGGGGTTCTCAAGGCAAGAATGCTGAAGTGGTTTGCCATTCCCTTCTTCAGTGGACCATGTTTTGTCAGAGCTCTCCACCAGGACCCGTCCATCTTGGGTGGCCCTACATGGCATGGCTCATAGTTTCATTGAGTTAGAAAAGGCTGTGGCCCATGTGATCAGATTGATTAGTTTTCTGTGATTGTGGTTTTCAGTGTGTCTGCCCTCTGATGGAAAAGGATAAGAGGCTTATAGAAGCTTCCTATTCAGAGTGCATTATGAGAAATGCTGGGCTGAGAGAAGCACAAGCTGGAATCAAGATTGCAGGGAGAAATATCAATAACCTCAGATATGCAGATGACACCACCCTTGTGGAAGAAAGTGAAGAGGAACTAAAAAGCCTCTTGATGAAAGTGAAAGAGGAGAGGGAAAAAGTTGGCTTAAAGCTCAACATTCAGAAAATTAAGATCATGGCATCTGGTCCCATCACTTCATGGGAAATAGATGGGGAAACAGTGTCAGACTTTATTTTTTTGGGCTCCAAAATTACTGCAGATGGTGATTGCAGCCATGAAATTAAAAGATGTTTACAATGGCAACCCACTCCAGTATTCTTGCCTGGAGAATTCTGTGGATGGAGGAGCCTGGTAGGCTACAGTCCACGGGGACGTGACTGAACAACTTCACTTCACTTACTCCTTGGAAGGAAAGTTATGACCAACCTAGATAGCATATTCAAAAGCAGAGACATTACTTTGCCAACAAAGGTCCGTCTAGTCAAGGCTATGGTTTATCCAGTAGTCATGTATGGATGTGAGAGTTGGACTGTGAAGAAAGCTGAGCACTGAATAATTGATGCTTTTGAACTGTGGTATTGGAGAAGACGCTTGAGAATCCCTTGGACTGCAAGGAGATCCAACCAGTCCATTCTAAAGGGGATCAGTCCCATCTTCTTTGGAAAGACTGATGCTGAAGCTGAAACTCCAATACTTTGGCCACCTCATGCAAAGAGTTGGCTCATTGGAAAAGACTCTGATGCTGGGAGGGATTGGGGGCAGGAGGAGAAGGGGACGGCAGAGGATGAGATGGCTGGATGGCATCACCGACTCAATGGACATGAGTTTGAGTGAATTCCGGGAATTGGTGACAGACAGGGAGGCCTGGCGTGCTGCAGTTCATGGGGTCACACAGAGTCGGACACGACTGAGTGACTGAACTGAACTGAACTAATGAGAGAGACTGACTGAAGGGGAAAGTGGGTCTGGTTCTGATGGGCGGGGCCATCTTCAGTAAATCTTTAATCAAATTTTTTGTTCGGTGGGGCTGTGTTCCCTCCCTGTGGCTTGACCTGAGGCCAAACTATGGTGGAGGTAATGAAGATAATGGTGACCTCCTTCAAAAGGTCCCATGCGTGCACTGCTGCACTCAGTGCCTCCGAACGTGAAGCAGGCCACGGAAGCAGGCCACCATCAACCCATGCTTCTGCTGGAGATTCCTGGACACTCATGTCATGTCTGGGTCAGTTTCTTGTGGAGTCACTGCTCCTTTCTCCTGGATCCTGGTGTGCACAAGGTTTTGTTTGTGCCCTCTAAGCGTCTGTTTCCCCAGTCCTGTGTAAGTTCTGGTGGTTCTATGGTGGGGTTAATGGCGACCTTCTCCAAGAGGGCTTAGGCCATACCCCGGTATACTAAGATACTACAAAAACAGATTCAAACAGCCTTCATTTCTACCTGAATCAGTGAAGCCTGTCAATGTAATTGGTTGTGACACTTAGCTTCCAGAATGTGTAATTATCAGCTGGACTTAGTGGGAAGCTCAGATGACAGTTAATGGTACATGTAGACAGAAATCTGTGTGTTTCAGTAATTGAAGAACAGCCAAGAATGTAACATTAATCAGAATGTCTGTAGAGTGTACCAGAACGTTTTTATGTGGAAATGCAAGCCAGAGCATTTATATATCTATAAACATTCCTGTTTATAATTCATAATTAATCTCTGTGCATCTTAATCTCCTTTCAACTGCAGATATAGAAGATCAGTATATCCTACTGGGCTCAACTGAAAAAATATCCTTATCTCAGCTTCACAGTGAAACCAGTTTCTGTGCTTGACACCTGCAGCAGCTGAGAGGTGAGTGTGATTGATCAGCCAAGCAAATTTTCCAATATGAGCAGGCAAAGCTCTGGAAACAGTACCAGGCACCTGATAATGTGTGGGAGTTCTTGTACTGCATGTAGTAGAAGGCATTTTGCAGGTAGACCACCAGAGTTTGTGCTCTGATTTTGCTGCTTGAGATGTATGTGATCTAGAGCAAATGACTTCAACTGAGTCTGTATCCTCAGTGGCAAAAAATTTGTAAAATAGCTCAGCTTTTAATCCTGACTGCTTCTTAGAAGTTTTTGGATGATTGAACAATCTGGGGAGAAGAGGAGAGTCCAAGATAGTGGCATTTTGGGTAAGCTTAATAAATTTTATAAAGTGGATCAGAACCTCTGTCTTATGAATGGTTGTGTGACTCTTGCCCTGGAAGAGAAGACCTTACAAAAGCAGCTGTATTGATTCTCTCATTTAAGATGGGGAAGTGACATCCAGAGAGGTGAAGTGATTCAGCCAGTGTCCACACCAATTAAGTAGCAGAACGAATTCTAGACCACAGTTCTCCTAAACTCTAGCCTTATATTCAACAGAGAGACCTGAATCTTCAAACTAAATTC
Source organism: Bos taurus (assembly GCF_002263795.3). Taxonomy (NCBI): domain Eukaryota; kingdom Metazoa; phylum Chordata; class Mammalia; order Artiodactyla; family Bovidae; genus Bos; species Bos taurus. The sequence continues at coordinate 18,818,034 of NC_037341.1, read as the reverse complement.
ACCAATGAGAAGAAAATGGTATTCATATAACTTCTTACTTTCAAAAGTGTCTGGTTTGGATGATAAATTACATGTTACCTATATGTTAAAAATGCATTACAGGCAAAAAGCTGAAACAAAACGAGTGCTTGTTGTATGCATGAATGTGTATGGAAAGTGAGTGCTTGTTGTATGCATGAATGTGTATGGAACGTGCTAGTAGTGAGAAGTAGGACTGAGGAGTTTTGAAGAGAACTGGTGTATATTAGTCAGGTTGGGCTTCCAAAATAAAATGCTATAGGTTGGAGGGCTTAAATAAAATATATTTATTTCTCATGTTCTGGAGGCCAGGAAGTCCAAGATCAAGGTACAAGTAAGATGGTTTCATTCTGAGGCTTCTTCTCTTGGCTTGTAGATGGTCATTATTCTTCTCTGTGTTCATATGATTTCTTTTTTGTGGGGATGTGGAAAGGGAGAGAAAGCAAGGTTTCTGGTGTCTCTTAGAAGGGCAGTAATCTCATCATGGAGGCCCCACTCTCATGACCTCATCTAACCTTGTCTGCCACCTAAAGGCTCCATCTGTAAATACCATTCTGTTGGTAGTTAGGGCTTTGATATACAAATTTTGGGGAGACACATTCAGTCCATAACAAGTAGTATGTGAATCTCCTTACAGAGTGGTTCTCTATTACCAAAATAATGTCTATTATCCTGGTCCATGGAATATTATTAAAAAAATCCTATGTTAGAGATTCTCAATCTTGAATGTATATTAGAATAACTTGGGAGCTTTTACCTAGTACTAATCCTCAAGACCTCTTCTCCCAGTGACTGAATTAGAATCTTTGAAGAGCGTTGGGTACCAGGGTTGAGGTTTGCAGCCAAGGTTGGGAACCACTGATGTCTAGGCAGCTGGGCCCTGGAGTTGAAGCAGTCAGTGATTGTCACCTAGTGAAGAGAAGGAAGAGAGACTCATATGCCATGAATGTCTGAATATAAGGGGAGAACTTTCTCCAGACTCATCCTTCATAAAAGAGAAAGGATTATGTTCCAGTCCTTACAAAGTTTCTCAAATTGTTGGACACCTCATTTGCTGTGTTTTGTGCTATATTGATTTTACACCTATTTTAACGCTGTGCAAATTCAGTGGCTTGGTATTGCTTTATATTTGTGTGTGTATGCTCAGTCACGTCTGACTCTTTGCAACGTCATGGACTGTAGCCCGCCAGGCTCCTCTATCCATGGGATTTTTCCTGGCAAGAATACTGGAAAGGGTTACCACACCATCCTCTAGGGGATCTTCCTAACCCAGGGATCATCTCCTGCATCTCCTGCTCTGACAGGTGCATTATTTACCACTGCACCACCTGGGGAACCCTATTTATGTTTAGCCAAATATGACTTATATTATCACCAAACTTCCTTTCTTTCCACCATAATTCTTAATTCACAAACTAGCAGTTTATTGACTGGTCTACTTACTTTCAGGACCTTGGGCAAGTTCCTTCTTCTTCTTGGGCTTCAGTTTTTATTTTCATCTCATAAAATAAGGGTATTGAATGAGACTAGGAAATTGATAAAATTATAGGAGCCTCCAATTGTAGTAACTCAAACCCTTTCATCCCTTCCACACACATGCCTTAGACAAACCACTTATATAATTTCATTTTTTTCTTTATGTTTGCCACTGTTCACTGTGGAGGGTTGTATTTTATTCAAAATACTGTCTGCCTCCCTTTGGGGGTACTTATCCTTTCTCATCCTACTGAGCCCAGGAGTGGATATGAGACTTGCTTTAGCCAATGAAATGTGGGCAGAAGTGACTTGCATCATTTCTGAACAGAAACTTTTAAGAGCCAGCTTGTGTTGTTTAGTGACCTCTCTCTCTCTCTTTTTTGACCAGGAAATCATCAACAACCCAGAAAGCAAAATGACGTATAATTTATTGTCTAAACCAGGCATTTTTGAAAGTGATAAGATGAACTATTGAGAGTGAAAAGATATGCTATTAATAATTACTCTGGAACAACAGACATAAACTAGGACGGTGTTGGATAAACTGTAATGTTGAGTTCAGATAGTGGCTGCTTTCAGCTCAGTTTCTGGAGGGAAGAAGACACGGAGCAGGGCCAGAACCAACCCCTCATGGACACACATGAGAGAGAAATCACCCTTTTTAAGTCACTAGGATTTGGGGGTCCATCGTGACTACAGTACAACTTAGTCAACTGATAACAGAAAGGTAATTGATACAGTTGATTGATGGAGAAGGCTCAATGCAAAGTGGCCTTCTGTTGACCTCAGTGAGTGCTGAACACTGAAGATATGTTCAGAGTTTTCTGGAGTTGCTGGCAGTTTCTTCCATTTTAAAACAAGAAAAGCTGTTCTCTACTGTGTAAATGGGCCTTTTGATTATGTCCCGAACAGACCAAATTTGAGAGTTCCTGCATCACCCCAAATATCATTCCTAGGGGTTTCTTTTGTAAGCATCAATGTTGTTTTATTTGACCATTTTGGCCATTTTACTCTGACCAAACCAGGGTGGAGACGCAAGCGTGAGCAACCTGCAGGGTGGCCAGCAAGCCTTCTTAGTGGCATTGTATAAATGCTTTGGTAGTCAGAAGGAATGCTGCCACTGGAGTGTTCAGATCTCCTCCAGAAAATATCTGATCAAGATACATGAGGAAATAACATGAGTTTGCAGGAGTTCAAAGTCATACAGAAGAAGGGGCAAAGGATATAACTGAGTCATGCTAACAGTGAATAAGAGAGTAAGGTTTAGCAAGCTTGGGCTGCTGAAGATATAAGCAGTTTACTTGGCTACTAGAAATGTTGCTAAGGGAAATCTGTGTATATCCTGATCTTAGTGAGGCTGTCATGGTGGTTCTTCCTGGATTGCCATGAAACTTTAACTTTCCTTCTTCCTTGCTCTCCCTAGTGCTGACAGCACAGATAATATTTTCATCATCCTTCCTTCTCTGCATTCCTTTCAATGCCACCCCTTTTCCATTCCAAGATATGAACCAGCATGTCCCTGTTCTTGAAACCACAAAATGCTTTAACACAGGCCAGAAAGGACAACAAAGGCTAATTACAAATATCATAATTGACAATAGCAAAACCACACACGCGAAGTTAAAATTCCTCTCTATTTTGAGTGTGGAGCTTCTGGGTCCAGCTCGTCAAGAACCTTGCACCATTTGCCTTCCCCTAAATGAAACTGCTTTGCATTGGCATGGACTTTTAATTTGTCTGAATTTTGTTTTGTTTTGGGAAGTTGGCTTGAATCTCCTCATAAAAAAAGTATTTCCTCTTACTTCATGTGGTTTGTCCCACATCCAGAGAGCATCCTTTGTATTTTGCTTCTGAGCCAATATTTCTTTTTCTTCTGTTTTTAAAGCTGTTGCTTAGAAGTGTTGTGGCTCTTTCCTCTTCACCTCTGTTAGGAGGGATTCTTGTACCCTGGAACTTCATTAGCCTGTGAATTAACTCCTGCAACATGCAGAGACTTAGGTCATAGGTTAGCTTGTTGAGCTCTTTCAAACCCTATAGTATCTTAGAGTAGAAAGGGATGTGGGAGATTCTTGGGTCTAGACCTGAGGGGTAAAATGACACCTTTATAGCCACATGGTTAGTGAGTGGCATAGATGGGCTGATGCTCAAGTCTATGGATTCTTAATGCAGTGTCCTTTCTCCGAATCAGATTCTCATTCTCCTTTGCAACGTTTACTTTTGTGTAATTCATTCATTCATGCTGTATATGCTTTCCTTCAGATATCTTTTCTAATCCTCATGACAGCTGTCTATGCCAGGTAGACTGCCAAGCACTGGAGGTTAAAAAGATAAAGATAACACAATTTCGGACAGAGGAGACTGGTAGGCTGCAGTCTATGGGGTCGCTAGGAGTTGGACACGACTGAGTGACTTCACTTTCACTTTTCACTTTCATGCATTGGAGAAGGAAATGGCAACCCACTCCAGTGTTCTTGCCTGGAGAATCCCAGGGATGGAGGAGCCTGGTGGGCTGCTGTCTATGGGGTCGCACAGAGTCGGACACGACTGAAGTGACTTAGCAGCAGCAGCAGCAACACAGTTTCACTCCTGAGGAGTGGCAGGAACTGAAAAAGATATCACAGTTCAATGTATCAATTGTTGTGGGAACTCAGAGTAGGAATCAATGAACTGGGCTGCTGGGAATGGGGGGAAAAAAACGCTGTTGGAGAGGAAGTTACATTTAGCAGTATTTTGAAGAATGCATAAAAGCTTGACAGATGCGGCAGGATTGGGAAGAGGATGAAAGAGCAGCTTGCACAAAGGGTCATGAAAGGAATGGTGATAATGTCAGGTTGGCAGAAGTATAGACTGAGATAAAGGAATTGAGCTAGATACAATTGGAAAGGAAGGTCAAGAGAGTGTCAGGCCTGATCTGTCTTTTAAGTTTGGAATTTGTTCTACAGGAAATGTAGATGAGAACTCTCTAAACAAGGGGAAAGAAGGAGAAACAGAGGGAGCAGTTGGGAAAATGATACATCTAATTAAAGAGTAAAAAGTTCCAGCTTTCTCATTCTACCAGTGGTAGGTAAGCTTTGAGGCAGGGGGCTAAACTAAGGGCTTCCTAGGTGATGAAGTGGTAAAGAATCTGCCTGCCAATGCAGGATACTTAGGTTTGATCCCTGGGTCAGGCATGATCTCCTGAAGGAGGAAATGGCTACCCACTTTAGTATTCTTGCCTGGGTATGGGAGAGAGGAGCCTATAGGTGGCTCCAGTCCAAGGGATCTAGGTGGGCGCAGTCCAAGGGATCAAAAAGAGTCTGACAGGACTGAGTGACTGAAAATGTAGGGGGCTAAACGCAGTCAGTCTTGAAACAATGTATTGGGTCGAAGAGGAGAAGAAAATGAAAGGTAACTGAGGACCTTAATTTTAGGAAACTAGGTGGATGATGGCAGCAAATTGTGGGGAAAAAAAGAATGGAAAGAGCAACAAAGTAAGACTAGAGATTTAGACCTGTCCTAATCGGAGAAGGCAATGGCACCCCACTCCAGTAGTTTTGCCTGGAAAATCCCATGGATGGAGGAGCCTGGTAGGCTGCAGTCCATGGGGTCGCTAACAGTCGTATACAACTGAGCAACTTCACTTTCACTTTTCACTTTCCTGCATTGGAGAAGGAAATGGCAACCCACTCCAGTGTTCTTGCCTAGAGAATCCCAGGGATGGGGGAGCCTGGTGGGCTGCCGTCTATGGGGTTGTACAGAGTCAGACACGACTGAAGTGACTTAGTAGTAGTAAAGAAGATGATGCTGAAGTGGTAGCTATGACTATTTGAGTCTCATTTGATGAAAAGGATCAAAATAAGGTCTGGATGGAAGGAAGCAGACATTCAGCAATTTAGTTTTAGTTCTAAATTTAAAAAGAGAAAAATAAAGATACTTGAGTTTTCTTCCAAATTGCCCAGATTAGGTCACATAAGAAAGAAGGAGAAAAGCAATTTAGGACAGTTTGTACAGTGGAGAAGGTAGGAAAAGACTTTACCTTAAAAACTAGGTGGTCTTTGAGTTGATCATCTCTCTGCAATACATTCTAGGACTGTTGTAGGATTAGTAGAGACAAGAGAAAGGAAACTATATTAGACTATATACACTCTCCTTCATTGTGGCAAACCAACAAAACTCCCCAAATTGCAATAGTTTAAGATAAGCAATGTTTCCTTTCACTCAATAACTTTATGAAAAAGATAGATTATCTTCATTTTATGGATAAATAAACAGACTTATTTAAGAGCATATGAGAGGGAGACTTCTGAGATCTCCCATTCTCCAAAGCCTGCGTTTTCTATTTTATTATTCATAAATGCCTCTCACAAAGAGGGCACCTCCAGTCTTAAGATTTTGTGGTCCTGACCAGAATGGAGCTCTGAAGATGAAATATCTTTACTATTTTCTACCTATTTCCTAACTGTGAAGTTCTTCCCTGGGCATCCAGTGAGGAGAGAATTTATCTCCTACTTCCTCTGTCTCATGGCCTCCAAGAAGGAGCATAGGGGTAGGCAAGTGTCCACAAAGTTGACATTCTAATGACAGGGTAACAGGCAGAAAGGCCAGGGGTCTCCAAAAGGAGGAAATAGGCTGCAAGTGTCAGACATTTTTTACCTCTCTCTCTTAAGCAGCAGGAGGAAACAAACTAGTGTTATATTTTTCCCCTTCTCTATACAAATTTAAAAAGAGATTTCTCTTAAAATTCTGTGTTGCCATAATGACACCGGGTTCCACCTGAACTTAACTTTTCTCAAACCTTGAGCTAACCAATGCATTTTTCTTATGGAAATGTTTGTCTTAAGCTATGTTAATGTTTACCCTAAACTCTGTCTTCAAGTCAGGTTTCGCCTAAGACTCAGAACCCACTTGACAAACCAGTATAATTTATTCATACATTGTTCTCCTAATCTGTGTTAATGAAACTCTATATTTACTTGGAAACCTGCCCTTCTTCAAGATTCATGTCCGTTGTTTTATGACCCAGGATGACTCACCTGGTGCCAAAGTTATCTCAAAATTCATGTTGTGGGTAAGGGGCCTGGTGCCACTCTCTGAGTTTTGAGACATTTCCTTTCTCTAATTAGCAGACTGTTGGTAGCTATATAATATCCAGCTAAAGACTAGCAGGGGGGGCACTCCTTCTGCCCCCTTCTGATATCTATGTCAGAAGCTTTCTCTATCTCTTTTATACTTTAATAAAACTTTATTACACAAAAGCTCTGAGTGATCAAGTCTTGTCCCTGGCCCTGGATTGAATTCTCTCTGGAGGCCAAGAATCCTGGTATATTTTGTGGTTCAGCAACAACCTTTCAGTAAGTTGACATATTTGGGTTTAAATCCTGATTCTAGCTACTTGTCAGCTATGGGGACCTAGATAAGATACTTAACATTCCTCTATCTTAGTTTCCTTGGCCTTTAAAATGGGAATACTAGTGGCATTTATTTCAGGTGTTTGCTGTGAGGATTAAATGAAATGGTACATCCAAAGTCCTTACCACATTGCTTAATGTGTAGTAAATAATCCACATAATTAGAAACTCTTGACCTCTTGCTTCCCATTTCTGTACCTGATGATTCCCATAAACCCTTGACCTGAGAAAACTGGATTGCAGACAATTCAGCTTATAAGTGTGTTTTTGGAAAAAGGTGGTCTGGTGAGTATGAAGTATGAAAATGTTGTCTGTATTCCACTTATACTTACAAGTTTATTCTATAAAGTCAGAGGTGGTTATATGGAATTCTTGAGTCTTAATTAGAGATATGAAGAAGGATATGGATTTTTTTGTTGTATAGTTTATGGATGTATAAACTAAATTTGGTAAACCGAACAAATCTCAAGTTATAATGTGATTAGCTTTTACAAAAAATGGACATATTTGTGTAACACCCAAGTGATACTCCAGATAAAATTAGAGAACAAGGCCAGCACCAGGCCATCACGCCCACGTCTCTCCCGGTCAGCCCCTTCCTCCACCCAGTGTAACCACTCTGTTGGCTTCTTATTATCCTAGACTAGTTTTCCCCCCTCTTTGAACTTTTTAAAAAAGGAATCATGGAAAAATATTGTTGATCAGTTTTAAGCCAGTGAAATTCATCCATGCCACCGTGTATAGCAGTAGCTTATTCCTTTGCATTGTTGTTTGATTTTCTATCGTATGAATCTACCACCACAGTTTTATTTTCCAATGGTTTTGTGTTGCATTCTTTCTTATTTTTGACTACCACAATGAATACTTTGAATTTCCTTAAATATACCCTCTCCTCTTATATGAACACATGCGTTTCTATGGGAATATACCAAAGAGAGGAATTGCTGGGTCATAGAATATGTGTCTATTCACGTTTAGTAGAGAGCATCACATAGTTTCTACAGTGCCCGTTTTCACTACCGCCAGCAAGGTAAGAGAGTTCCATTTCCCCATACTCTCTAACACTGATCCATCCTTTTGTATTTTAAACTTTTAGACATTTTAAAGGGTGTGTAGAACATTTTCACTGTGATTTGAATAGCTTTTCTCTGTCTGGTGATACTGAGCATCTTTTCACGTGCTCTTTTGTCATTTAGATTTCCCCCTTTAAGAACTATCTGTTTAAGATTTTGCTCAGTCAGTGAGTCCTGTCTGAATCTTTGTGCCCCTATGGCCTGTAGAACACCAGGCTCCTCTGTCCATGGGATATTCTAGACAAGAATATTGGTGTGGGTTGCCATTTCCTATTCCAGAGGAACTTCCCTACTCTGGGATAGAACTCATGTCTCTTATGTCTCCTGCATTGGCAAGGGACTTCTTTGTCACTGAGCCACCTTGAAGATTTTTACCTATTAAAAAAAAAAATGAGCTGTCCTTTCTTATTAATATAAAGTAGATATTTAAAAATTCAGAATTTAAGTTCTTTGTCACATTTGCTACTGCCGCTAAGTCACTTCAGTCCTGTCCGACTCTATGTGACCCCATAGATGGCAGTCCACCAGGATCCCCCGTCCCTGGGATTCTCCAGGCAAGAACACTGGAGTGGGTTGCCATTTCCTTCTCCAATGCATGAAAGTGAAACGTGAAAGTGAAATCGCTCAGTTGTGTCCGACTCCTAGCAACCCCATGGACTGCAGCCTCCCAGGCTCCTCCATCCATGAGATTTTCCGGGCAAGAGTACTGGAGTGGGGTGCCATTGCCTTCTCCTCTTTGTCACATTTATGTAATGCAAATATACACTTGCAGCATTTTTACCGTCTTAGTGTTACTTTTTGATGAACAGAAGTCCTTAATCTTACTTTTCCCCTTACCAGTCTTTCCCTTTGTGATAGTGTTTAGTTATCCTGTATTGTTTGCTGGAGACGAGACACTTATGAATCAGCTATGGCTGTTGATGGGTAATTGGAATAAAAGGGAAGCACTGAAGATGTTTGACTAAACTGAAGGGAGTGAGGACATACTTTGAAAGGCAGAGGGAAGAACATCACAAAGACCAGCAGGGTCGTGATTTGGGGCCAGGGAGTTTACAGTGGAGCAGGACAACCTTGAAGGGACTGCAGAGGTCCCACATGGGCAAGGGCATGATTACTCCTTTATTTTGCAGAAGAGAGACATTTTCTAAGACTTTAACTTCAAGACAAGACCCTGGAGAGAGTCCAGAGTCATGGTTTGATTTTTCTCTTTATTTTTATACTTGTGCCCAATGTATGGCAAGGTGGTGCAGTGCTGATTCAAAGCTTCTGAAGTCTGACAGGTTGCAGATGGTGTAAAACCAAACTTAAATTGCTTTCAGGATCCAATGAGTTAGAGGAGGTCATGTTTTTATGCATTATATGCTTAGTAAATGCCTCTTCCTTTCCTTGCACATAATTATATTAATTTAAGTAACAGTATGAGGATGATTTAGAATTGTAATGGGGTGAAAGCCAAAGTAAGTTTTTTGTTTTTTGATTTGTATGTGTGTATGTGTGTGTTCTTTTATTTAAATCATGGACCATTGTTTTCCTTTTATTTAAAAACAGAATTTCACATTTATTTAATTAGTATCACATGACTTAGTTAATTTTACATGTGTCACCTAGGTGCTTTCACGTATGCTATCTCATTTAATCTCCACAATAAAGGGTATGTTATTGTCATTGTTTTACAAAGCGGGGGATAGAGGCTAAGACAGATGAAATAATTTGCCCAAGAACTCTTGCCTAATAAAATATTTAAGAGTTCAGAATTTAGCTATGTTTTTATTGTGAAAGTACCCATCATAGTTTTGAATTTTAGGATTAAAAATTATTCACTATTATACACCACTATTTTATTTTAGAGAAACTTACATTTTAAATTATTTGAATATTCTAATACCATTAATAAATTATTTTCTGATTCATAAGCTTCAGATTGCAAGTGTGTGTGAAACAGGGCTTGCTTCACTGTGTGAAACAGAGCAGGAAGAACATTTAAATATACGCTGATCTCAGTGGTAACTATATATCTTTGGATGGATAACTTTTTAGGAAGACATAGCTTGATAATGGGGATTTTGGACGAGTTCTTGTGCCTTGCTTGGAACATCAATTTAACAGGGAGAAATATAGTAAACTAGTGTGATTGAGGTCAAATGTGATTCCATAATTACAGGGCCACATATAGTCCCAATGGTCACAGGACTAACTTTTCCCTAAATTAGTTGTGCTGGATTTTGGTTGTCAGCTTAGCACTGTTGTTACTCATTTCTACAGTTTTATCTGCATTCAAGAAGCATACTTGAGCTGAATTTCTTTACATGGTAGTTATGAGGTAGGATTTTCCAATGATAGGTATTTGAACAATACTTGGAAGATAGAGAGGAAGAATGGAGAAGGCAATGTCACCCCACTCCAGTACTCTTGCCTGGAAAATCTCACGGATGGAGGAGCCTGGTAGGCTGCAGTCCATGGGGTTGCTAGGAGTTGGACATGACTAGCGACTTCACTTTCACTTTTCACTTTTATGCATTGGAGAAGGAAATGGCAACCCACTCCAGTGTTCTTGCCTGGAGAATCCCAGGGATGGGGGAGCCTGGTGGGCTGCTGTCTATAGAGTCGCACAGAGTCGGACACAACTAAAGCGACTTAGCAGCAATAGAGAGGAAGAAAGGCTTTTATTCTCAAGGGATGGTTTCTCAGACATCTCTTTCAGCTCCCGTTTTGTGGCTGGGATGATCAGACGTGGTAGCTTCTCAGACTTCTCTCTTCAAGCTATCATTTTGCGTTTTTGTGTCCTGATGTGGAAGCATCTCAGATTTTCCCCTGGGCTTTTGTGTCAAGGACCCTGTAGGCAAACACAGTGTCCTACAGTTCTTCCAGTTTCCCTGAGCCCTAGCATCTCTACCTGTGCCTGAGCATCAATAACTCTAAAATTCTCAGCTGCTCTCTCATGCTGACTTAACTAGGCTATTCAGCCTCTGTACCTCATTTTCCTTAATTGTTAAATAGGATAAAATAATGCCTACCTTAGGGGATATGTGTATATCTATGCCTGATTCAAGTTGGAGGTTTGACAGAAAACAACAAAATTCTATAAAGCAATTATCCTTCAATTAAAAAAATGAATAAATTAAAAAAATTGTTCTCACTGGGACGACCCAGAGGGATGGTATGGGGAGGGGAGGGAGGAGGGTTCAGGATGGGGAACACATGTATACCTGTGGTGGATTCATTTAGATATTTGGCAAAACAAATACAATAGTATAAAGTTTAAAAATAAAATAAAATAAATTGTTCTGCTCTTGCTTATTCTTTTGTTTTCCTTTTTTCATGCACCTATGTATTCACTCAGTCACCCACAATTAAAGGATGAATGATGCCCTTTCATAGCTTTACCATTGAATTACAACTTGGTCAAACTCCTCCTTAATGCAATGTTTAATGTCTGTTTTGTGGTCTAAAAGGTTTAGAGTCTCCTTTCCTCTTCCACTCCTTTCCCTCCCCACCCATTTAGTCAGGGTTCAGTCCTTGTCAGGTCACACTCAACATGCTTTTCTGCATCTTCAGCTTGTACCATTCGTATCTTGTTTTCAATTATTGTGTATTTTTTAAAAAATTCAGCATCTCTTGTTCTGTTTCATTTAGGTAAGTTTTATTTAGAGGATTGCTTCTCTTCAGCTCTCAGTCTGTATTGTTTGGGCAGAGGTGACCCCATCCTTGGACTTCAAAGACAAGTACATGTCTTAATCCTGAGCAATCAGAGCAATGGATGCATCATCTCGGCCACAGTGATTGGTTTAGGGATGGGAAAATGACACAAGAAGCCCCATCAAGATGGTAGGAGGGGTGAATTTGTGTTTAGAATTAACCCCCATTCCCATCAGAGACACTCAGAGGGCTCAAACAAACCTTGTGAGCACCAGGACCCAGGGACCCCACAATGACTGAGACAGAAGTGTGTTTGAGCATCTCCTGGGGAGGTACGGGTGGGCGGTGGTCTGCTGCAGGGACAGGCTCTGTGTGCAGCAGACTTGGGTACGGCATAAGCCCTTTTGGAGAAGGTCGCCATTAACCCCACCATAGAGCTGCCAGAACTTATACAGGACTGGGAATTTGGACTATGGATGGAGGTTCGTGCCATTGTACAGGAGACAGGGAGCAAGACCATTGCCAAGAAAAAGAAATGTAAAAAAGCAAAATGGCTGTCTGAGGAGGCCTTACAAATAGCTGTCAAAAGAAGAGAAGTGAAAAGCAAAGGAGAAAAGGAAAGATACACCTATTTGAATGCAGAGTGCCAAAGATTACACGGAGAGATAAGAAAGCCTTCTTCATGATCAATGCAAAGAAATAGAGGAAAACAACAGAATTGAAAGACTAGAGATCTTTTCAAGAAAATTAGAGATATCAAGGGAACATTTCATGCAAAGATGGGCTTAATAAAGGACAGAAATGGTATGGACCTAAAGAAGCCGAAGATATTAAGAAAAGGTGGCAAGAATACACAGAACAACTGTACAAAAAAGATCTTCATGACCCAGATAATCACGATGGTGTGATCACTTACCTAGAGCCAGACATCCTGGAATGTGAAGTCAAGTGGGCCTTAGAAAGCATCACTATGAACAAAGCTAGTGGAGGTGATGGAATTCCAGTTGAACTATTTCAAATCCTAAAAGATGATGCTGTGAAAGTGCTGCACTCAATATGCCAGCAAATTTGGAAAACTCAGCAGTGGCCACAGGACTGGAAAAGGTCAGTTTTCATTCCAATCCAAAAGAAAGGCAATGCTGAAGGATACTCAAACTACCGCACAATTGCACTCATCTCATATACTAGCAAAGTAATGCTCAAAATTCTCCAGGCCAGTCTTCAACAATACGTGAACCGTGAACTTCCAGATGTTCAAGTTGGATTTAGAAAAGGCAGAGGAACCAGAGGTCAAATTGCCAACATCCGCTGGATCATGGAAAAAGCAAGAGAGTTCCAGAAAAAAATCTATTTCTGCTTTATTGACTATGCCAAAGACTTTGACTGTGTGGATCACAACAAACCATGAAACTTCTGATAGAGATGGGAATACCAGACCTCCTGACCTGCCTCTTGAGAAATTTGTATGCAGATCAGGAAGCAACAGTTAGAACTTGACACGGAACAGACTGGTTCTAAATAGGAAAAGGAGTATGTAAAGGCTGTATATTGTCTCCCTGCTTATTTAACTTATATGCAGAGTACATAATGAGAAACGCTGGGCTGAATGAAGCACAAGCTGGAATCAAGATTGCTGGGAGAAATATCAATAACCTCCGATATGCAGATGACACCACCCTTATGGCAGAAAGTGAAGAACTAAAGAGCCTCTTGAAGAAAGTGAAAGAGCACAATGAAAAAGTTGGCTTAAAGCTCAACATTCAGAAAACGAAGACCATGGCATCTGGTCCCATCACTTCATGCAAATAGATGGAGAAGCAGTAGAAACAGTGGCAGACTTTATTTTTGGGGGCTCCAAAATCACTGCAGATATTTACTGCAGCCATGAAATAAAGAGACAGTTACTCCTTGGGAGAAAAGTTATGACCAACCTAGATAGCATAATCAAATCCAGAGACATTACTTTGCCAACAAAGCTCTGTCTAGTCAAGGCTATGGTTTTTCCAGTAGTCATGTATGGATGTGAGAGTTGGAGTATAAAGAAAGCTGAACACCAAAGAATTGATGCTTTTGAACTGTGGTGTTGGAGAAGACTCTTGAGAGTTCCTTGGACTGCAAGGAGATCCAACCAGTTCATCCTAAAGGAAATCATTCCTGGGTGTTCATTGGAAAGACTGATGCTAAAGCTGAAACTCCAATACTTTGGCCACCTGATGCGAAGAATTGACTCATTGGAAAAGACTCTGATGCTGGTAAGATTGAAGGCGGGAGGAGAGGGGACGACAGAGGATGAGATGGTTGGATGGCATCACCGACTCAATTGATAGGAGTTTGAGTAAACTCCAGGAGTTAGTGATGGACAGGGAGGCCTGGCGAGCTGCAGTGCATGAGGTCACAAAGAATTGGACATGACTGAGTGACTGAACCGAACTGATCTGAAATGACACAAGTGGGACAAATAGGGGAAATCCAAGAACTTTTTAGATAGAATGATTGGAAAAGAGTTTCTTTATCCACCAGGCTTGCTAAGCTAATCGAATATGAGTTTCAAGCTGCTGGAAACCCATGTAGCTGAATACAAATGGGAACCTATCTGAGAATGAAGCCAGATGCAGAGAAATCTAAAGCAAGCCTGGAGAGACAAGCAATGTCTTGACAATTTTTGAGGCATTGAGTCCGGTGTTTCTTAAGCTTGGGCACATTTCTTAAGCTTCCCTGGTGGCTCCAATGGGAAAGAATCTGCCTGCAGTGTGAGAGGCCTGGGTTTGATCCCTGGATTGGAAAGATCTCCTGGAGGAGGGCACGGCAATACTCTCCGGTATTCTTGACTGGAGAATCTCCATGGACAGAGGAGCCTGGAGGGGTCCATGGGGCCAAAAAGAGTTAAACACGGTTGTGTGACTAACAGTTTCACACTTTCACTTTCAAGGTTATAAAACTAGGCTTAAAATGAACAAGAGTTACCCAACTTGCACCTTGATTTGCTGCTGCTACTGCTGCTAAGTCGCTTCAGTCGTGTCCGACCCTGTGCGACCCCAGAGACGGCAGCCCACCAGGCTCCCCCATCCCTGGGATTCTCCAGGCAAGAACACTGGAGTGGGTTGCCATTTCCTTCTCCAATGCATGAAAGTGAAACGTGAAAGTGAAGTCATTCAGTCATGTCCGACTCCTAGCGACCCCATGGACTGCAGCCTACCAGGCTCCTCCGTCCATGGGATTTTCCAGGCAAGAGTACTGGAGTGGGGTGCCATTGCCTTCTCTGGCACCTTGATTTAGCCAGTTTCAAATCCTTGCTCAGTTGTCTTTTTAAGGCTCAACTCCTTGAAATTAAAAGCTGTCAACTGTTGGGCAGCACGTACAATCTGCTGTGCAATCTGTTGTCCTACTATGACACTTCTTACCTTTTAGTTTGTAATTGGATATTGAAAATGCAGTCAGAGTCTCCGTTCATCTGTTCCTTTATTCGGCATTCTCTAAATGCACTGGTACACAGTGATGACAAGTCATAGCACTTGCCTATATGGGTGCTTATGTTCTGCTTATAGCCTCTTACTTTCAGAGTCTCATGTAGCAGCTGCATCTCTGTGTGTGTGTGCGTACGTGTGTTTGCAATGTCAAAATTCATATTTTTGTCAGGGATTGGCAGGACACTCACTTAAATAATCACAGTCATCTTAAAGCTCCAGGACTCTGGCCAATGAGAGGGCTTCAGAAAAGATACTGATAATCTTCTTGTTTCAGTAGCTTTGTCACCAGGATCTCTGTCTCTGCCTTTCATAGAGGGAGTATTGTCTAGTTCTTAAGAGTGCAGTCTCCTATAACAGGCTGGATTCAGCCCTCAGATCCACTGTTGTGTATACCGAGGCAAATTTACCTAACCCTGGTAACTCTCTGCTTTTGCCTTTGCAAAATGAAATAGCATACCTACTTATTTGAGTATTTGTGAGGATTAAGTGAGGTCATGCGTGTAAGCACTTTGCACTGTGTCTGGTAGTAGTCAAGCCCATATAAATGACAGTTTTGCTTTATTCCTACGATTCTTAATATTTGACTAGAAAGATGCAAGTCTGCTTATCCTTCAGGAACCAGCTTGAATGCTCTGTCATTTTTTTTTAAAGATACCATAGTTTTATCTCACATATAACCTATTTTCAAATATCCACGATTGTCCTAACAATGACTTTTATAGCTTTTTTTTTCAGTATTCAATCAATGGTTCAGCATTGTATTTTCTTTATCACGTCTTTTAAAGCTGATTTAATTTAGAACAGTAGCCCTTTCTCTTTTGGTCTTATGACACTGATCTTTTGAAGAGTCTAGAGCAGTGGCTTTAAAGAATGCCTGATGATTTGGATCTGTCTGAATGCTTCCTCATGATTAGATTCTAGACGGTTGGTGTATTTCAATTTTCAAAAGAATAATGACAGTTACAGAACTTATTGAACTTAATATTTTTAAATGCTTGAGTCTATAATGATAATAAAAAGCAAAATTTGAAGGAAAGAAAGTTTCTTTTTTAGAGAAGAATGACAGCTAGTAAAATGCAGAACGAATTATGTGATTAGAAAATCTCCACTTTTTAGCCACAGATGCAATATTTACTTCAGGCAACGATAATCAATATAACCTAAAATATTAAATGAATGCAACACTCTGTCATTTTTAAGGAAGTTAGTTGTTTAATTCTTCTCATTCATTCTCATCTTAATCTTTATTATAGTGTATATAATGATTTTTCCATACATTTTTCTGTTTTTTTCACAGAACAGGTGCAATGTCTTTTTTTAAAAAAATGAATTTAACACCGGTAATTGAAATCATGTATAACTTCAGATATTCATTAATTTATATATAATGGGCACATAATTTGCTTTGAAAGCATTGCTCTGACTGTTGTGCATGGACTGGTGTGGCAGAAGCAGGGGACTAGTTAGATTACTGCACTGATCCAAGGAGAAGTGATGGTGGCACAAGCTGGTGGTGGAGGGAGAAATATCTGGTTGTGTTTTGCACGTGCTTTAGACCTAGAGCTATATATTTGGAAGAAGAAAATGAGAATAACAAAAATATAAATATAAGAGTAATAAGAAATTAATGAAAAATCCTTCCTGTTCCGTGATGACCAATTCTAAAATGAGTTTTGTTTTATGGTAAATTGATTTGACCTCTAGATGGCTCCATTTTGCTAAAGAAACTTCAGGATTCTTTGTGTGTATGCGTGTTCTAGAAAATTTCACTGCTGCTGTATGTTTGGTTTTCCAGATTGGTATTATGGCTTCACTGTAAATTAATAAGCAGTTTTGACTTTTTTGTTGAGATAGAGTTATGTGCATTGGCTCACATTTCTAACATAAATTTCTTAATTTTTGAGCCACTATTTTTCCAGTAGTCATGAATGGATGTGAGAGTTGGACTGTGAAGAAAGCTGAGCGCCAAAGAATTGATGCTTTTGAACTGCGGTGTTGGAGAAGCCTCTTGAGAGTCCCTTGGACTACAAGGAGATCCAACCAGTCCATTCTAAAGGAGATCAGCCCTGGGTGTTCTTTGGAAGGAATGATGCTAAAGCTGAAACTCCAGTACTTTGGCCACCTAATGCGAAGAGTTGAGTCGTTGGAAAAGACTCTGATGCTGGGAGGGATTGGGGGCAGGAGGAGAAGGGGACGACAGAGGATGAGATGGCTGGATGGCATCACCGACTCAATGGATGTGTTTGAGGGAACTCTGGGAGTTGGTGAAGGACAGGGAGGCCTGGCGTGCTGCGATTCATGGGGTCACAAAGAGTCAAACACGAATGAGTGACTGAACTGAACTGAAGAAACTTTAGAAGCCAGGGAAACCTTGTGTATGTTGGTTACTTGTTGGGTTTCAAAATGTTTAAATTTACTTATTCACTCATTCATTTATTGAATGATTTTTGTATTACAGGCACAATATTGGAGGCAGTGAAAAATATTGCTATGAGTAAAAATATATATTCTGTACTTTATCTATGCTGTGCCACGTTAAGTCATTTCACTTGTATCTGACTCTTTTGACCCTATGGACAATAGCTCACCAGGTTCCTCTGTCCATAGGATTCTCCAGGCAAGAATACTGGAGTGGGTTGCCATGCCCTCCTCTACGGGATCTTACCAACATAGGGATAGAACGTGTACCTCTTAGGTCTCCTGCATTGGCAGCTGGGTTCTTTACCACTAGCACCACCCGGGAAGCCCAACCTTTATCCATTATAATTTAAATAAAAGCACTAAAAAGCTTGTTTTTAAGTACATTTATTAAACATTCCCCATGTACAAGGCCCAGTATCTTAGCACATTAAATTCATCTTTTCATTGAAATCTTCAAAATAACCCTATGAGGCAAAGGTGGTCCACATTTTACAGATGAAAAAACTGAGGAACAGAGAAGTTAAGTAACCTGGTAAAGTTCAACCTGGGATTTTTATTGTGGAAACCAGTCCTTCTGATTTACCTGCCTCTGAGTCATTCTCTCAGAGGTTGTGCTCAGTAGCTCAGTTGTTTTTGTTTAATTTCTAAGTCATATCCGATTCTTGTGACCCCAGGGACTGTAGCCCTCCAGACTCTGCTGTCCATGGAATTTTACAGGCAAGAATGTTGGTGTGGGTTGCCATTTCCTATTCTAGAGGAACTTCCCTACTCTGGGATAGAACTCATGTCTCTCATGTCTCCTGCATGGGCAAGGGGGTTCTTTGTCACTGAGCCACCTTGAAGTTTTTTACCTATTAAAAAAAACAAAAAATGAGCTGCCCTTTCTTATTAATATAAAGTAGATATTTAAAAATTCAGAATTTAAGTTCTTTGTCACATTTATGCAATGCAAATATACACTTGCAGCATTTTTACTGTCTTAGTGTTACTTTTTGATGAACAGAAGTCCTTAATCTTACTTTTCCCCTTACCAGTCTTTCCCTTTGTGATAGCGTTTAGTTATCCTGTATTGTTTGCTGGAGACGAGACACTTATGAATCAGCTATGGCTGTTGATGGGTAATTGGAATAAAAGGAAAGCACTGAAGATGTTTGACTAAACTGAAGGGAGTGAGGACATACTTTGAAAGGCAGAGGGAAGAACATCACAAAGACCAGCAGGGTCGTGATTTGGGGTCAGGGAGTTTACAGTGGAGCAGGACAACCTTGAAGGGACTGCAGAGGTCCCACATGGGCAAGGGCATGATTACTCCTTTATTTTGCAGAAGAGAGACATTTTCTAAGACTTTAACTTCAAGACAAGATCCTGGAGAGAGTCCAGAGTCATGGTTTGATTTTTCTCTTTATTTTTATACTTGTGCCCAATGTATGGCAAGGTGGTGCAGTGCTGATTCAAAGCTTCTGAAGTCTGACAGGTTGCAGATGGTGTAAAACCAAACTTAAATTGCTTTCAGGATCCAATGAGTTAGAGGAGGTCATGTTTTTATGCATTATATGCTTAGTAAATGCCTCTTCCTTTCCTTGCACATAATTATATTAACTTAAGTAACAGTATGAGGATGATTTAGAATTGTAATGGGGTGAAAGCCAAAGTAAGTTTTTTGTTTTTTGATTTGTATGTGTGTATGTGTGTGTTCTTTCATTTAAAGCATGGACCATTGTTTTCCTTTTATTTAAAAACAGAATTTCACATTTATTTAATTAGTATCACATGACTTAGTTAATTTTACATGTGTCACCTAGGTGCTTTCACGTATGCTATCTCATTTAATCTCTACAATAAAGGGTATGTTATTGTCATTGTTTTACAAAGGGGGGGATAGAGGCTAAGACAGATGAAATAATTTGCCCAAGAACCCTTGCCTAATAAAATATTTAAGAGTTCAGAATTTAGCTATGTTTTTATTGTGAAAGTACCTATCATAGTTTTGAATTTTAGGATTAAAAATTATTCACTATTATACAGCACTATTTTATTTTAGAACAACTTACATTTTAAATTATTTGAATATTCTAATACCATTAATAAATTACTTTCTGATTCATAAGCTTCAGACTGCAAGTGTGAGTGTGAAACACGGCTTGCTTTACTGTGTAAAACAAAGCAGGAAGAACATTTAAATATATGCTGATCTCAGTGGTAACTATATATCTTTGGATGGATAACTTTTTAGGAAGACATAGCTTGATAATAGGGGGGATTTTGGATGGTTCTTGTGCCTTGCTTGGAACATCAGTTCAACAGGGAGAAATATAGTAAACTAGTATGATTGAGGTCAAATATGATTCCATAATTACAGGGCCACATTTAGTCCCAATGGTCACAGGACTAACTTTTCCCTAAATTAGTTGTGCTGGATTTTGGTTGTCAGCTTAGCACTGTTGTTACTCATTTCTACAGTTTTATCTGCATTCAAGAAGCACATTTGAGCTGAATTTCTTTACATGGTAGTTATGAGGTAGGATTTTCCAACGATAGGCATTTGAACAATACTTGGAAGGTAGAGAGGAAGAAAGGCTGTTATTCTTAGGGGATTATTAAAACTTCACACTTCTGATGGTGTCTCAGACATCTCTTTCAGCTCCTATTTTGTGGGATGATCAGACATTGTAGCTTTTCAGACTTCTATCTTCAAGCTATCATTTTGCATTTTGGTGTCCTGATGTGGAGGCATCTCAGATTTTCCCATGAGCTTTTGCTTCAAAGACCCTGTAGGCAAACACAGTGTCCTACAGTTCTTCCAGTTTCCCTGAGCCCTAGCATCTCTACCTGTGCCTAAGCATCAATAAATCTAGCTCCACTGTTTTTTTTTTTAATTTTAAAGTTACTTACTTTTAATTGAAGGATAATTTACATTTCAATGTTATGTTGGTTTCTGCTATACATCAACATGAATAAGCTATACATCAACATGAATAAGACGTACACACGTCCCCTCCCTCTTGAACCTCTTTTCAACCTACTCTTTTCAACTGACTGGTCACAGAGCACCAGTCAGTAGTTCCACTGTCTTGAGTAAGCTTCTATTTTAATGCACCCTATTTAAAAAAAAATTTTTTTAAAAAATGAGTCAGCTCTGACGCGAAGGGCTGACTTCATTTGTAAAGACCCTGATGCTGGGAAAGATTGAAGGCAGGAGGAGAAGGGGACGACTGAGGACGAGATGGTTGGATGGCATCACCAACTCAATGGACATAAGTTTGAGTAGGCTCTGGGAATTGGTGATGGACAGGGAGGCCTGGCGTGCTGCAGTCCATGGGGTTGCAGAGAGTCAGACACAACTGAGCAACTGAAGTGAACTGATTTTATTTAAAAACATCTCTTTATTTATGGCTGCTCGGGGCTTTGTTGCCACGTGCAGACGTTCTCTAGTTGTGGTTCACGGGGTTCTCACTGCAGTGGCTTCTCTTGTTGAGGAACACGGGCTCTAGGGGGTGGGAGCTCAGTAGTTGTGGCTCGCAGGCTTAGTTGCCGTGTGGCCTGTGGGATCTTCCCCAGCCAGGGATCACCTGAGTCCCCAGCATTGACAGGCAGCTTCTTAACCCCTGGAGTACCAGGGAAGTCTCATGCACACCGTTTTTAAAGCACTCAACCAAGAGGTTAAGTTCTTGGCTAAAATTCTCAATACGCTGACTTAAGTAGACTTTTCAGACCCTGTACTTCATTTTCCTTAATAGTTAAATAGGGTAAAATCATTCCTACCTTGAAAATTTGTTCTACACCTGCTTACTCTTTTGTTTCTTTTTTTCATGCACCTATGCTTTGACTCAGTCACCCACAGTGAAAGGATGAATGATGCCCTTTCATAGCATCACTATCAAATTACAACTTGGTCAAACCCCTCCTTAATGCAATGCTTAATGACTGTTTTGTGGGCTAACAGGTTTAGGGTCTCCTTTTCTCTTTCATTCCTATACCTCCCCACCCATTTAGTCAGGGGTCACTCCTTGTCAGGTCACATTCAGCATGCTTTTCCATATTTTCAGCTTCTACCATTCATATCTTGTTTTCAAGTATTGTGTGTGTGTGTGTGTGTGTTTCAATTCAGCATCTCTTGTTCTGTTTCATAAGTTTTATTTAGAGGATTGCTTCACTTCAGCTCTCAGTCTGTATTGTTTGGGCAGAGGTGACCCCGTCCTTGGACTCCAAAGACAAGTGCATGTCTTAATCCTGAGCAGTCAGAGCAATGGATGCATCATCTCGGCCACAGTGATTGGCTTAGGGATGGCGAATGACACAAGCTGGGCAATTAGGGGAAATCCAAGAGTTTATTAGCTAGAAAGATTGGAAAAGAGTTTCTTTATCCACCAGGCTTGCTAAGCTAATAGAATATGAGTTTCAAGCTGCTGGAAACCCATGTAGCTGAATCCAAATGGGAATCTATCCGAGAATGAAGCCAGATGCAGAGAAATGCTGAACCAACGCTGGAGAGACAAGCAATGCCTTGAGGACATTTTTTGAGGCATTGAGTCTGGTGTTTCTTAAGCTTGGGCACATTTCTTAAGCTTTCCTGGTGGCTCCGATGGGAAAGAATCTGCCTGCAGTGTGAGAGACCTGGGTTTTATCCCTGGATTGGGAAGATCTCCTGGAAGAGGGCATGGCAACACTCTCCGGTATTCTTGACTGGAGAATCTCCATGGACAGAGGAGCCTGGAGGGCTACAGTCCATGGGGTCAAAAAGAGTCAAACACGACTGCGTGACTAACTGTTTCACATTTCACTTTCATGGTTATAAAACTAGGCTTAAAATGAACAAGACTTACCCAATCTACAACTTGACTTAGCCAGTTCCAAATCCTTGCTCAGTTGTCTTTTTAAGGCTCAACTCCTTGAAATTAAAAGCTATCAACTGTTGGGCAGCACGTACAATCTGCTGTGCAATCTGTTGTCCTACTATGACACTTCTTACCTTTTAGTTTGTAACTGGATATTTAAAATGCAGTCAGAGTCTCCGTTCATCTGTTCCTTTATTCGGCATTTTCTAAATGCACTGGGTACACAGTGATGACAAGTCATAGCACTTGCCTATATGGGTGCTTATGTTCTGCTTATAGCCTCTTACTTTCAGAGTCTCATGTAGCAGCTGCATCTCTGTGTGTGTGTGCGTACGTGTGTTTGCAATGTCAAAATTCATATTTTTGTCAGGGATTGGCAGGACACTCACTTAAATAATCACAGTCATCTTAAAGCTCCAGGACTCTGGCCAATGAGAGGGCTTCAGAAAAGATACTGATAATCTTCTTGTTTCAGTAGCTTTGTCACCAGGATCTCTGTCTCTGCCTTTCATAGAGGGAGTATTGTCTAGTTCTTAAGAGTGCAGTCTCCCATAACAGGCTGGATTCAGCCCTCAGATCCACTGTTGTGTATACCTAGGCAAATTTACCTAACCCTGGTAACTCTCTGCTTTTGCCTTCGCAAAATGAGATAGCATGCCTACTTATTTGAGTATTTGTGAGGATTAAGTGAGGTCATGCATGTAAGCACTTTGCACTGTGTCTGGTAGTAGTCAAGTCCAGATAAATTACAGCTTTTTCTTATTCCTACGATTCTTAATATTTGACTAGAAAGATGCAAGTCTGCTTGTTCTTCAGGAACCAGCTTGAATGCTCTGTCATTTTTAAGGAAATTAGTGGTTTAATTCTTTATTCTTTAATCTTTATTATAGTATGCTGCTGCTGCTGCTGCTAAGTCACTTCAGTCATGTCCAACTCTGTGTGACCCCATAGACAGCAGCCCACCAGGCTCCCCCGACCCTGGGATTCTCCAGGCAAGAACACTGTAGTGGGTTGCCGTTTCCTTCTCCAATGCATGAAAGTGAAAAGTGAAAGTGAAGCCGCTCAGTTGTGTCCAACCCTCATCGACCCCATGGACTGCAGCCTACCAGGCTCCTCCATCCATGGGATTTTCCAGGCAAGAGTACTAGAGTGGGTTGCCATTGCCTTCTCCTTTATTATAGTATATATAATGATTTTTCCATAACTTTTTCTGTTGTCTTCACAGAACAGGAACAATGTCTTTTTTAAAAATCAATTTAACACCAGTACCTGAAATCATGTATAACTTTAGACAGTCATTAATTTGTATGTGTAATGGACAGATAATTTGCTTTAAAAGCATTGCTCTGACTCATTGTGCATGGGCTGGTGTGGCAGAAGCAGGGGATTAGTTAGATCACTGTACTGATCCAAGGAGAAGCGATGGTGGTACAAGCTGGTGGTGGAGGAAGAAAAGGAAGCTGGTGGTGGCTGTGTGTTGGATGTGCTTTAGAACTGGAGCTATATTTTGGGGAAAAGAAAATGAGAATAACAAAAAATAAAAATAAGTGTAAAAGAAATTAAGGAAAAATCTTTCCTGCTCTGTGATGACTAATTCAAAAATGAGTTTTATTTTATGGTAAAGTGATTTGGCCTCTAGATGGCTCCATTTTGCTAAAGAAACTCCAGGATTCTTTGTGTGTATGCGTGTTCTAGAAAATTTCACTGCTGCTGTATGTTTGGTTTTCCAGATTGATATATGGCTTCACTGTAAATTAATAAGCAGCTTTGATTTTCTTTGTTCAGATAGAATTATGTGCATTGGCTCACATTTCTAACATAAATTTCTTCATTTTTGAGCCACTATTTAAGAACCACTAAGAAACTTTAGAAACCAGGGAAACCTTGTGTATGTTGGTTACTTGACTGGGTTTCAAAATGTTTAAATTTACTCATTCACTCATTCATTTATTGAATGACTTCTGTGTTCCAGGCACAATGTTAGAAGTAGTGAAAAATATTGCTATGAGTAAAAATATATATTCTGTCTTTTATCTGTGCTGAGCCACATTAAGTCACTTCACTTGTATCCGACTCTTTCTACCCTGTGGACAAGAGCCTGCCAGGTTCCTCTGTCCATGGGATTCTCCAGGCAAGAATATGGGAGTGGACTGCCATGCCCTTCTCTAGAGGATCTTCCTGATCCAAGGATAGGACCTGCATCTCATAGGTATCCTGCATTGGCAGCTCGGTTCTTTACCACTTCACCGCCTGGGAAGCCCAACCTTTATCTATTATAATTTAAATAAAAGCACCAAAAAGGTTTTTTTAAGGTTACATTTATTACGCATTCTTCATGTACAAGGCCCAGCACATTAAATGCATCTTTTCATTGAAATCTTCAAAATAACCCTATGAGGCAAGGGTTGTCTACATTTTACAGATGAAAAAACTGAGAAACAGAGAAGTTAAGTAACCTGGTCAAGTTCAACCTGGGATTTTTATCGTGGAGACCAGTCCTGATTTACCTGCCTCTGAGTATTCTCTCAGAGGCTGCGCTCAGTTACTCAGCTGTTGTTGTTTAGTTTCTAAGTCGTGTCCAACTCTTGCAACTGCATGTGTAGCCCTCCAGGCACCAATGTCCATGAAATTTTCCAGGTAAGAATACTGAGTCAGTTGCCATTTCCTATTCCAGGGGATCTTCCTGAACCAGAGATCAAACTCACATCTCCTGTGGTGGCAGGTGGGTTCTTTACAACTCTGCCACCTGGGAAGCCCCTCAGAGGTTGTGCAGACCTGTAAAGTCTGAGTAGCATGGACAGCTCCTCTGACCAGTCTTCCCAGAAGCCTGACTCCCTTCTTCTGTCCTTCTTTATTCCTTTTGCATTCACCTCAAGTCCTGCTTCTTTTGTAAAACTATTCCAGATTGTGCAAGTTAGTCCCCCTTTTTGAGCCCTACGGCACACACATGGAAGAGCCTCCTTAGCATGCATGTCTTAACAGAACAATCGAGGATGAGTCTAATTGTTGAAGTCCCCAAGTGGCAGATGAGCTTCTCTATGATTTGGGGAAGTGTCCTTTTAAGAGTTCTAGAAACTTAGGGCCTTAGGAAGCATCACTACAAACAAAGCTAGTGGAGCTGATGGAATTCCAGTTGAGCTTTTTCAAATCCTAAAAGATGATACTGTGAAAGTGCTGCACTCAATATATCAGCAAATTTGGAAAACTCAGCAGTGGCCACAGGACTGGAAAAGGTCAGTTTTCATTCCAATCCCTAAGAAAGGCAATGCCAAAGAATGCTCAAACTACCACACAATTGCACTCATCTCACATGCTATTAAAGTAATGCTCAAAATTCTCCAAGCCAGGCTTCAGCAATACATGAACTGTGAATTTCCAGATGTTCAAGCTGGTTTTAGAAAAGGCAGAGGAACCAGAGGTCAAATTGCCAACATCCGCTGGATCGTGGAAAAAGCAAGAGAGTTCCAGAAGAACATCTATTTCTGCTTTATTGACTATGCCAAAGCCTTTGACTATGTGGACCACAATAAACTGTGGAAAATTCTGAAAGAGATGGGAATCCCAGACCATCTGACTTGCCTCCAGAGAAACCTGTATGCAGGTCAGGAAGCAACAGTTAGAACTGGACATGGAAAACAGACTGGTTCCAAATAGGAAAAGGAGTACGTCAAGGCTGTATATTGTCACCCTGCTTATTTAACTTAAATGCAGAGTACAGCATGAGAAAAGCTGGGCTGGAAGAAGCACAAGCTGGAATCAAGATTGCCAGAAGAAATATCAGTAACCTCAGATATGCAGATGACACCAGCTTCATGGCAGAAAGTGAAGAGGAACTAAAGAGCCTCTTGATGAAAGTGAAAGAGGAGAGGGAAAAACTTGGCTTAAAGCTCAACATTTAGAAAACTAAGATCATGGCATCCGGTCCCATCACTTCATGGCAAATAGATGGAGAAACAGTGGAAACTTTATTTTTGGAGGCTCTGAAATCACTGCAGATGGTGACTGCAGCCATGAAATAAAAAAACCTTTGCTCTTTGGAAGAAAAGTTTTGACCAACCTAGACAGCATATTAAAAAGCAGAGACATTACTTTGCCAACAAAGGTCTGTCTAGTCAAGGCTATAGTTTTTCCAGTAGTCATGTATGGATGTGAGAGTTGGATTATAAAGAAAGCTAAGTGCTGAAGAATTGATGGCTTTTGAACCACAGTGTTTGAGAAGACTCTTGAGAGTCCCTTGGACTGCAAGGAGATCCAGCCAGTCCATTCTGAAGGAAATCAGTCCTGAATATTCATTGGAAGGACTGATGGTGAAGCTGAAACTCCAATACTTTGGCCACCTGATGCGAAGAGCTGATTCATTTGAAAAGACCCTGATGCTGGAAAAGATTGAAGGTGAGAGGAGAAGGGGACAACAGAGGATGAGATGGTTGGATGGCATCACTGACTCAATGGACATGAGTTTGAATTAACTGCGTGAGTTGGTGATGGACAGGGAGGCCTGACGTGCTGCAGTATGGGGTCGCAAAGAGTTGGACACGACTGAGCAACTGAACTGAACCTTTTAGAAGACAAATGGAGAAGTCATTGAAGAGGGAATTCTTCCTAATGAACTGACAGCTTCAGAGTGTCCATAAAAAGTTCAGGAGAAGTTTCCTAACTAATCATTTACACTGCTTCTCTCTGTGAGTTCTTTACTCCTTTCTCCTCTCTTGGTTCCTATTCTGATTACTCAGTGGGTAATGGTAATAGAGATAGCTGATTCTCCGACACTATACACCCCCTCTTCTTCTTTAATAATAGGAAACCCATGGCCACACAAGTAGTATCTACATATTCCCACTATCCTTGAAGCTTTGTGTGACCATGTAAGTCCAGTCCAACTTGGTGAAAATAGAAAGTTTATATTTCTGTGCTTTATAATTAAAATGAAGAGGTCTCTACTGGCTTTGCCCATTTCTTCTGTCGCTTGGGAGGTGATGAGAAGTGGAACTGTCACTTCTAGACCTAGGGTTTAAAGTTGTATGCTGAAAATATCGGAGCGCTATATTTTGAATCTTACATAAATGAATTTATTTTCTTCAATTAATATAGCAGTTGATACTTAAAATTGGGTCACTGCCCTAACATTTAACTTAGCATTTGGTCTTAAAGAGTAGGGTACACATGTTCAGCTGGAAAACTGGTGATCTGTGTTATGCTTTAGTAAAACATTTGATAAAACTCTCATCTGTAATACCTTGGAAAGTAGACCGTATGTCAACAGAATCTTTATCTGGCTAAATTTATTGGAAAAATTACACTGAAGATGTGTGCTGTCTTCTTTTTCCTACATTTAGAAAAGTTCTATAAGAGAAAGTTGAAGTCAGGGTATTATAGTTATTAGGGGTTACGCCGATGAAACCATTTTTATAAGAGTGGGCCTTATAAATTCTTTGACACTTCCCTATGATCACATGTTATTCAGAAATTAGCAGACAACCCAGTGCAGGTAAATAGATCAGATAAATAGTATTTACTATCTATAATAGTATTACCACCTACCTAAACCCTTTGTTTCAAATCATCTCAAGGTAGATACAATTATATTGAGAGAAAGAGGGATGGGAGAGAAACTTCTGACTGTGGTTACTTACATAGAAACTAACTGGAAACCAATAGGTCAAATGCTATAAAGACTATGAGGAAATATTACTACCAAAGAAACTGGAGCCTGGTCTGTAAAAGCTTGTGATTCTTTGATGAAGAAGCTCCCAAACATATACAACCTGTGGGTGGGATTATGGCTAGTGTGAAAATAGCAGTTCTTATAGTGTATGCCATTTAAAATTTATAAATATAGCTAACAAAAATATTAAATGGTGTCCTTTCTATTCTTCTACCTTGAAAAGCATATATTTTTGTCATGATCTGGATGTCCAGTTTAGAATTTAGAACTCTGAAACTCATTTGGAGCTTCACTGCAGCAGTGCATGGATAGTCACCCCATGGCCCACAACACATTCTCCACTCTTCCCAGTCTTACCTATGTCCTGCATCAAAGGGCCCTGTTAGAACATGTTGTTGTTGTTTAGTCACTAAGTTGTGCCCAACTCTTTGTGACTCCATAGACTGTAGCCCATCAGGCTCCTCTGTCCTTGGGATTTCCCAGGCAAAGATACTGGCATGGGTTGCCATTTTCTTCTTCAGGTGATATTCACAACACAGGGATCAAACCTGTGTCTTTTGCATTGGCAGGTGAGTTCTTCACCACTGAGCCACCAGGGAAGTCCAAACATATAGATATTCTATTCCTTATGCCTGCATCCACGACTCGTACACAACTCCTGTGTCTTTCACCACCACAAATAATTTAAATGTTTAGCAAATTACCATTAATGGTACTCGTGTGGCACACATTTATGAGTAATGTTTCAAGGCTACTTATTATACTTGGATTCTTTCTCTTTCTCTCTTCCAATCTACTTCTTCCTTGTTGTTGTTACCATTACAGTCATCAGCAGCACAAACACATAAAAAATGCATTTGTTCTCCAAGGAGCTATACACATTTATCATACAAAATTTTGTTTACACATCATTTACATCACAAAAATTTGTTTACAGATCTCTAAAATCTGTGAGTTTCTTGAAGATGGGGCTGATATGGGTGTTTTCATGCCAGAATTTTGATGGATCAATTATCTTGTCTTACACAAAGGATTTGGTGAGTACTAGCTGAGAATATGCAAGTGAATGGATATGCAATATCCATTATGCATATCCATCCATTGCATCCAATATGCAATATGAATGTGTTTTCATATTGTTGCCTCTTTGAAATAATTGGAAATGTACCAAGACTTCTAGGGTTTCTCATCTAAGAGAGATTACACTAAAATTTGGATAACTAGATTAAGGTAGAAGGTTTAGAAATGTGTCATCCATGCAAAGACCCTAAAATGGGCAACCTTGTTTATGTTTCAAATTGCCCAGAAATATTTGGTTTTGCTTCGGTTCTAGGAAGGGCTCAGGTTTGGAGTGAAGTCACAATTTTATCAGCAACAGTTCGCTTAATATTGCTTACACAAACTCTCTAAAGCAGTGGCTAGGGCATATGTTTAGACTTTCCCAAGTGTTTGGGCTAAAGAAACCACATATATATTAGTGCAGTGATTCTAAGTAGTTATTCCAGAGGCTTCTAAGGTAAGAGACTCACATTGTATGGTTTAGTAACACTGAAACCTTTCCATGCCCCATGTCGTTTTATCTTTGTTCTTTTAGAAAAACTCAGAATGGTACGAAACATGTCTTTATTTTCACATTTCCAACTTTCTTTACACATATATACTGAAACCATCTGTCTAAATTGTGACAAAATCTGCCAGTTCCAGATTGGCCTCATTAGTCATTTGAGCACACATAAACAGAGGGATTATGGAAAAATAAATAGATCTTGGATAGATCATCCGGGTCTGGGAAGGTTTTTTCTCATCATCAGCATCATTGCCAGACATGAAAAGGCACAGGTTTACATTTTTAAAACACTTGGAGGAGTTTTTGTTCTAGAAACTGGATAAAAATTTTCTAGTGACCTACTTGATAGTCTTTATTCTATGACCAAGTCCATTCAGCTGTGAAACAAAGGAAAAACTAGCATCTTATGAAGTCAGCAAGGTCTTTCAGAGTGAAAGTCTATGGGAATATATCTAAGGGGTGAGATGAGACATAAGGAGGGTGTGAGAGTGCATGAAAATGAATTTTGAACATTATCAGCAAATCCAGTGTTTGTCTAAGCCAGTCATAAGCTCACCTCCCCGGATGTTTGGATGTGCTCCTACCAGCCACCTCTTCTCTGTGAATAGTAGTAGTTTAATTGTGAAATTGTACTGTCAAAAATATATTTTGTGCAAGCAAATCTCTGCCACAATAGGAAGTCAGTTCATCTGTATTTTCCTTGGAACTAACAGAGCCCCAAAGGACTAATAGATGCCATCAGGAAGATGTAGTAAGCTGGGAGAGGACTGCTAACATGGTATAAAATGAGGGGGAATTTTGTCCTCAGTCTTCAACAAAAACAAAAACAGCAACAAAACAACCTCTGTCACTAGGCTTCTGTCATGTCCTAAATTTCATTATTTGAAATTCATTCTCAAGTGTGACTTAATGGAATGCAAGTTTATTTTTCATTCATATCAAAGATCAGTGAAAATCGAATAGTTTCCTTTCAAAAAAACCCCCAGGGGACCATGCTCCTTCCATTTTGTGATATTGCCATCTTCAGCACATGCTGTTGCTGGGGAAGGGGAAGACAAGCTGCAGAGTATATGCTACACCAGAGCTCAGGCCCTGGATCCCACCTACCTACAGGAAGCCTCGGAAATGTAGTTCTGCTATATCTCCAGAAAGTGAAAGTAGGATTGGTGAATATCTAACTGGTTTCTGCTACAAAGAAAGTTGGATTAATGTTAGATTGAAAGCATAGGTGTATGATTTTCCAGCTCTTTGCACCAAGAGATGAAGGCTATAACCCAACTCCTTCAACCTAGGCTAACCCTGGTGTCATGCTTTTACCAGTAGAATGTAGTTAAAGTGGTGTCCGCAAATTCCACAGTCTAGCGTTCCAGAGGCCTTGTTGCTTCTGCTTCTCTCTTTTTTTTCTCTTGGAATGCTGTTTTGGTACAGCATCCCCATCTAAAGAGTAGTCTCCTGGAAGTGAGAGGCCACAGGCAGGAAAAGCAAGTCACTCTAGTCAGCAACAAGCATCAGTTGTCATACATGGTTAGGCCAGCTTGGACCTTCAAGCCCAGTTGGTTCTCCTCTTAAAGGTAAGTTACATGAGTGAACCAGGTGAAAGGAGAGGAATATTGCACAGCCAGTGAACAGAATTGTGATAAATAATAAATCAGCGTTTCAGGTCACTGAGTCGTGGTGATTTGTTATTGTAACAATAGACAACTGATACAAGTTTTAAATTTTTTCAGGTTAAAATGGGAGAGTCCACCTTTGTAAACCTGAAGCTAATGACTTATGAAGGACCCCACTTTAATGTTATTTATGGCATTTCTAACGTACATGTGATCTTGTGATTGCATATGTCTTCCTGAGGAAAGGATATAGGCATTAACGGGTAAATGGGAGGTATTACAAGGAAAAGAGGAAAGCCAATGCAGGTGTATTATTGAACTTGTTATTTCTAGGCAATTAAATCTCAATTTTGCTGCAGAATTTTCTGCTGAATAGAGTAGATCTTAACTCATAGTTGTTCCAACAAAGAGGTGAATAGCTGAGGTATCTACCCACCAAATCCCATCAATTTTTGATAAAGGGTTTCTGAGTGCTGAGAAGAGTAGCTTACTCCTCAGTACTTCTGGTCTACCTTGTGCACTGGCTGAGTGGGCTTCTGTGATTAGAGAAAGCCTTCATGGGAAGAGGCCCAGGAGTCCTGTTTGAAACAATTCCAGTTGGCCTTTTCTGCAGTATGAGTGAATAGTGAAGCGAAAAATCACTCAGTCATGTCCAACTCTTTGTGACCCCATGGACTACACAATCCATGGAATTCTCCAGGCCAGAATACTGGAGTGGGTAGCCTTTCCTTTCTCCAGGGGATCTTCCCAACCCAGGGATCGAACCAAGGCCTCCACATTGCAGGCATATTTGGGTTGGGTACCGACAGTGACATTAGAGTTTATTGTCAATATCTAAAAATTATAAATATTAATATCTAAATATACAATGTTTTTATCGCAAATGTAAATTCTCAAGCTAGATATAACTTGTAGTGAAAATTTTCCTTGTGTTCTTCTTATGGAAATGGATTCTTTAAATGAAAAAAATACCTTGGATTTATTCACAAATAAAAGACTATCAACTTATTAACTAAAATTTTTAACAGTTGGAAAGACCTCAAACTCATTTGTAAACCACCTAGGATATACATCCTTGATCCAAAAATAACAAAAACTTCAAAGGTAGGAAGAAGAATTTTTTTTTTAAGAATTTCTTTATCTCGTGAAATTCTAACAGTCCGTTGATACATAAATGCATATTCATTATTGTACAAGTAAAACCTGCAAGAGTTAGAGGAAAGGGTTATAATAAAATGCATACCAAAACACGTTTTGGTCACTCAATTCAAACTTCAAAATGACAGGCTTCACAAGAATGCTTTTAAAACTTTCTTACTGTTTTGAGGCTTTATTTTGGTTGTGATGACGAGGAAGAAAAGCTTAGTCAGTTTGTGGCAACTTACCATTAGCAGCACCTCAGAGCCAGCCAAATTGTTCTCCTCCCCTAGGCAACTGAAACTAGCCTCTATTTTGTGTTGTTAAGTGCAATTCACCAACCATGAGTGCAATCAGGCAGCTGACAGGGCTGAGAAATCATTGCTCCTATACTTCTGATGTAACTTTAAATCTGTAACCTTGG
Organism: Bos taurus; assembly: GCF_002263795.3. Taxonomy (NCBI): domain Eukaryota; kingdom Metazoa; phylum Chordata; class Mammalia; order Artiodactyla; family Bovidae; genus Bos; species Bos taurus. The sequence continues at coordinate 18,785,318 of NC_037341.1, read as the reverse complement.
CCACCACTCTAATTTGTAATAATCAGATAGTATTAATGACGATGAAAAATTTATATCAAATTTCAAATGTATTTCTGTACGCCAGAGGTTCCTTCCATCATGGTGATTCACCTTTAGTTAGGCTGTGGTCCAACCCTGATTCTGACTCTTCGCCCTTTGGCGCTAGGCAAAAAGTACATTCTGCACAGCTCTACTCTGTGTGTGCGTGTGTCTTGAAACAACAAACATTTGTCCTCTTGGTACATGTTGGCAACTACAAGCTGACTGTTGGGACTTCACCGGGTCTGTCTGATGCTCCCCTAGATTAAAGGAGTAGTTCTGCTATGGGGCACGTAGGAACTTGTCCTTGTTCTCATAGTTCTGACAACTACAGTTCAATATCAAGTGTCGGCAGGCGTAGTTTCTTCTGAAGCCATTCTCCTTGGTTTGTGAATGGCCACCTTCTCACTGTATCCTCACCTGGCTTGCCATCCATGAGTGCATGTCCGTAAAGAATGTCTCTTTTGATGTCCAAATGTCCTCTTCTCGTAAGGACATTTGGTCAGATCTTGTTAGGACCCACCCAAATGGCCTCATTTTGACTTAATCACCTCTTTAAAGGCTTTGTCTCCAAATACAGTCACATTCTTAAGTACTAGCGGTTAGGGCTTCAACATAAGAAGTTTTAGGGGACACAATTCAGCCAAAAATACTCTTTTAGTTTCCCCTCAGACATGGCATAAGTCATGTCTGCTCAAATGCCACTGGTCAGAGCAAGTCACATGATAATGCTTGGCAATGTAACCCTCTGAGGATTATTGTAATTTCCAAAATCAGCTTGAGATTGTCCAGGATGGGTCTGCAGATTTGTTGCAAAGGGTCTCTCACTACATGTTTGAACAACTATTTTCTGTATACCACTTTAGTAACATACGCTTCATGCAAATTTTTAGTACTTATAAAGTAATTCAAGCATCAGAAAAATTTAAGCGTACAAAAAAATAACACAAGACGCCATCTGGTGCCTACTATCCAGACTTAACATTGTAATGCATTTGCTCTAGATCCCTCTTCCCCTTTAGGGCTTTCAAGGTGGCACTAGAGGTAAAGAATCCTCCTGCCAATGCAGGAGACTCAAGAGATCCGGGTTTGGTCCATAGGGTAGCCATAGGGTTGCAAACAGCTGGATACAACTGAGGCAACTTAGCACAAATGCCTACTCCTTATCTTAAGAAGTAGTAGGAGGTTAGGGGATGACAGAGAAGGAGGGAGGGAGAGTCTTTGGTGCGATTCTTAGTCTTTTCCCTAGAGCCTGATCATTTTCAGTAATCAAGGGCTTAGCTTATCCTACAGTTGTACTGAAAGTCACTCAGTTGTGTCCGACTCTTTGCAACCCCGTTGACTAGAGTCCATGGAATTCTCCAGGTCAGAATACTGGAGTGGGAAGACTTTCCCTTCTCCAGAGGATCTTCTCAACCCAGGGATCGAACCCAGGTCTCCTCCATTGCAGGTGGATTCTTTACCTGCTGAACCACAAGGGAAGCCCAAGAATACTGGAGTGGGTAGCCTATACCTTCTCTAGCAGATGTTCCTGACCCAAGAATTGAACCGGGATCTCCTGCATTACAGGTGGATGCTTTATCAACTGAGCTATCAGGGAAGCCTAATCAAGGGCTACATTTCCTTTATTCAACTCTCCTTTTTTTTTCATAAAAAAAAATGATTCTGAGACCAATAAATTCTCTTAAGAGCTGACTTTTCCTTCTTGGATGATTTATTTTGCCCTGGACCTTCTTCCCCAACCACCATCCTGTCTGGAAAGACTTAAGGAGGAGCCAAAGAGTACCCTTAAGTATAGATGCTAGTCCCATTGCAGGTGGAACAGTGTCTGAAAGCAGAGGATTGAATAATAAGCATATCTATTTATGAAATATATAAAATATCAATAAATTGCAATGCAACAATTGTATTTAATGTCTGTCACTTCATGTGTGTTTCTTCAAAATATGTATCATCTAATTTCAGTTATGTAATTGTGTCTTTTTAATCTCCACAAATATTATAAAATATATTATCCCTCCTCTTCCTTCTCCTTGTGGGGGAAATGTCTATGCAATTTAACTAAGTTAACTTGTACTAGCTTTCATCCAGATGGTCATAGGAACATAAATTAATAAATTTATTTGAATTGATAACTAATAACTAATGAAACATTTACTTACAGAAAGTAAATATGGGATCAATAAATTGGTTAGACAATGAGGACTGACTTTGCCAGTTAGGTTATGTAGTGGATAGTTTCCGTAAATGAATGGGTTCAATTTGTAGTGCCAAGGTTTTGAGGAAAATATATTTAAGCCACATGATGAGACAAAATTATTTTATTAAAAATTAGCATTGCCAAAAGTGTATTGAACATAGTAATATTTTGATTTCTCACACTTTTCTGAGGATATTGGGTTAAACAAGGTGCCACAGTGTGAAAGACCAAGACTCATTTAATAAGACTTGGTAAAGCCTTTTTGGTATATTTCCCAGAAACTGAGAAAGTGAATGACTTTCATGACCGGATAACAAATCATTTCACAGGTCAGGTACTTTCCAATTCTTGGCTTTCAACAAAATTGAAGGAGGAAATAACTAAGTTGTCAGTCGAGAGACTATTAAAAATAATTTTAGATGATAGATTGCTATATGAATTTTGGCATGTAACTTGGAGGAAATTCAAAGAAATGGGTGAGATGTAATAAAAAAGCTCTTATGCACCATTCAGCTTGTTGTAAGAGCAAATTTTCTCAGAATTTGCATCTATAAAAATGAAAAAGAATAGACATGGTACTGAAGACCATCTCATTCAGGAGACATCCATGGACACTGAGGGCAAAAAAATTCTTTTTAAGAGGTAAACATCCCCAAATTAATTTTTGTTTAATGAGTTTCAAAATTTTAATATATGTATATTTGTTTTAATTGTGGACTAATGATAATTATAATTATAACAGGATTCATGCAAAATTTGTTAGTAGTTCAAGCCTAAAATCTTTGTTTTAAATTCATATAAATGTTTTTATTATAGAATGTGAAAAGTATGACAAGTGTGATAAAGTGATCTCTCCCTGGTGGCTCAGGTGGTAAAGAATCCTCCTGTAGTACGAGAGACCTGGGTTTGAACCCTGGGTTGGGAAGATCCCCTGAAGAAGGGAACGGCTACCCATTCTAGTATTCTGGCCTGGAGAATTAATTCTATGGGCTGTGTATAGTTCATGGGGTCACAAAGAGTTGGACATGACTGAGTGAATTTCACAAGCATAAAAGTATATTACCCTAGGGTACTCTGTGTGTGTGTGTCTGTGAGAAATGGAATGAGAAATAGGTTCAAGGAGATAAAGGAGAAAAGAAATGAGATAGAATTTCTGTTAAGGAAGATTTTTTTCATATATATTTAAACATGGCAACTATCTATCATTATGATATTAGATTTACTGAACACATTTAAAAACATGATATAACCAATATTTACAATATACCCCAAATCACAGACATTAACTTAAATTTTGTGCATTTTGGGAAGAATGTAAGTAACACATTTTGAAGACCACCAGACTGAATCACACAGTGGGGAGGAGGCAGAAAGGGCATTTAAAGCCAGATTTTTTACTCCAGGTTGCAGCATTTTGTATCTGTTAAAATTCAACAAAAGGAGGAACATATAACTGTAGGAAGCATCTTTGCTTTATTTGTTTTTTTTCACCAACTAACTCAGAACTTAAAGATAGGAAAGAGTGGAATCAACATGCCTAGAGATCCTGGGAAAGACTGTCAGAGTTACAAATAATATGCATGCTTCTGCTAGCACAGTGCCTGCCACATAGTTTTAATAAAAGTTTGTTGAATGAATGGATAAGTATAGAGTCTTGGACTTTTTCCATTAATTAATAAAATTTCCTTAAAGATGATAGTTTCAGTTTATGACTATGTTTTTATATCTAGGATCAAATCAGGAATTGCTCTGATTATTATTATAAGTTTCTGTAATTACAAAAATATCCCAAGTAAACAAATAACAACAAAAAAACCCCTGACACCTTTTTTCTGGACCAGTGCCTATTTTTACATCTAATCTTATATCGCAATTAAAGGTAGTAACTTTCCTGAATAATCTAAATTACTAAATGTAAGCTAATTCATCCTGTATTCAGAACAAGGTCAACTCAGTCCTTAAATAATATCATATATATAGATTATACTTAATTGACAAGAGAACTTTGCAACCAACTCTTGTTTGTATGTAGGAAGTGGAAAATGTGCTAGAAGTAGTGTTGTTCATATTCACAAAATAATTTAAACTACTTGTCTGTGTATTTATGATTCCTTATCTTTCACATCTTTCTATTCTTCCTCATTTCTTTCTTAAATCGAAAGAAAAGGGTTGAGTTATAGCTATTTTCAGAACCAGTTTTGGAATTAGGAAGGTTTAAGACAGAAATGGATTTACCATGAAGATACTGAGACTTAAACTTTAGGCTCCTCATTTAATGGTATCTTTTCAAGATCTTGGAATGATCCCTGGCAATATCTTCACGTGGTTATAGACATAAATCTATATAACAAACATATATATATATATATATATAATTTGAAAAAGTAAGATATATTTAACTGGAGTTTTGGGTTTAATGGGCTATATTTATGTGATTTGCAGTCTCTTCTAAGTATTATTAAGTTATTGCTGCTACTGCTCAGTCACTTCAGTCATGCCGGACTCTATGTGACTCCATAGACGGCAGCCCACCAGACTCCCCCGTCCCTGGGATTCTCCAGGCAAGAACACTGGAGTGGGTTGCCATTTCCTTCTCCAATGCATGAAAGTGAAAAGTGAAACGGAAGTGGCTCAATTGTGTCTGACTCTTCGAGACCCCATGGACTGCAGCCTACCAGGCTCCTCTGTCCATGGGATTTTCCAGGCAAGAGTACTGGAGTGGGGTGCCATTGCCGTCTCCTAAATTATTGCTAGCCATCTCATAATAGGAATGGTTTTCAGGAATATACTTACCTGCCATTTTCTGATTCCCTCAAAGGTGCCAGAAATTATGTTGCATTAGATTAGCATCTGGCTTGGGTGTATATGGATAGTAGAGAAGATACAAAGTTTCAAATATATGAAGTCAGAAGCTGGTATATGGAAGATCTGAATCTTACAGCTTGTATACAAAAGATGTTTCCCCAAGTGTGACAACATATTAAATGTTTATGTAAGATTATTAGCAATGATTTGTGAACCTGAAAGAAACTTTTCTGAATAATAAACAAAAAACAACACAAGTTTTGATCACCCCTGCTAGAGGAAAGACTAAATTGTCTTTTTCCTTTCTCTGTAGAGAATAACATTACAAAATTATGGTCAAAATGAAGAGTCAGACAAGAATATACTGCTAAAATACATAAGGAGATAAGTAATGCAGAGATGTATCAGGTAATTAATAAAAATATTTCAGTTTCTTTTATTTCTGTGATGTCTATGGTAATTGCCATCCTTTAAAAATTAGCAAATAATTCTTAATCCTTAGTGTAAATAAATATTTTCTTATATATAACTTTATGTTCACAATTTCAAATTTATTTTTCTTGTAAAGAACCCCTAAATTGTATATACCAGGAAATGGCAACCCACTCCAGTATTCTTGCCTGGAGAATCCCAGGGACAGGGGAGCCTGGTGGGCTGCTGTCTATGGGGTCGCACAGAGTCGGACACGACTGAAGTGACTTAGCAGCAGCAGCAGCAGCAGACCTCATAAAACCTTCAGATTTGCCCCTGGACTTAGATATTATCGGCAGAAGATTCTTACTATATAGACAAAAAGCAGGCCTAGAGATAATTTATTACTATTTGGGATCACCTAATAAGGACAGGATTTACATTGATTCAGATCCCTGGGCAGTGAATCAAATCTCTCACCATTTATTTATGGATAGAATAATTTAAACTTTCTGTATATATGAATCTACACCTAGAATTTCAGGTGAGAAAGCAATATTACAGAGCTGAACTCTTGGACTCAAAGTCTGCTATAGATACAGAGACTGTGCAGAAAAAAAAAATGTAGACATTTGCGCATGAATTTCTTAGAGGGAAAGTCATTTGTCAAAGTGGCTGGAATGAGAAGGGAACCACTTTAGGGTTCTGCCAATTCTTACCAGCTGGAAAGTCCATTAAGCTCTGAAATCCAGAGATGCAAATCCAAATGACGTGCAATAGTATTGTCGAATAAAGCAGAAAAGAACCAGATAATGTGAGACATTTATTATTGATTAAAATGACATGGACAGTGTTCATAGTCCCTAAGGTTGAATCCTCTTTGACTCATATACAAGGGAAACCAGAGGTTGTTTCTGAGCTTGGAGACTGAGAGGGAAGTTCATTAACACAGGTTTGTCACTGCAATCTCACCACAAATATGGTCTAAAAATCCCTTTTAATTATATTCTGTAACTGGCTCTGCACAACTCAAATGAATGTGCGTTTGGGACCTCCAGTTACTAACGTTGTGCAGAGGACAAACAAAATATTGGTTTTGTTTTCTAGCAAGACAGATACTTTGAATGTGAAAAGCACGTAAATCAGACTAACTGGACTATAACAGAACTTAAACCCATCAGTTGGAGTGATTTACCGAGAGGGCTTACAGTAGCTGTCCCAAGGATATTAGACTGTCATTCAAGGCGTGCTTTGCAGGCTAAGCAGACTTGATAGCAAAGGTACTATATAGGCTTCTCAAATTTCAAAGGTGATTTGAAAGCACATTTAAATGTTAGGTCAAATGCAGCCCCTGATGGAGGAAGGGTTGTCTAATGTTTATTCCTTGTCTTTGACCTCAGGGAAAAAACTGGGTGTTCATTCTGCTTGTGTTTCTTTAACGGTAACTGGTCCCACCAAGCATCTCTAATTTCAAGTGTTCTCTTGGAAAAAGTCTTCCTCTCCCAATCTCAGCTCAAGTTTTTTTTTTGTTTGTTTGTTTGCTTTTGGCCAAGTGGCACGTGGGAGCTTAGTTCCCCAACCAGGGATCAAACTCACACTCCCTTTTTTGGAAGCATGGTCTTAATCACCAGACCGTCAGGGAATTTCCAGCTTGAGGTTTTGTAAGAACTCATCCAGGTGGTGCTAGTGGTAAAGAATCCACCCACCCAATGCAGGAGCTGCAGGAGACGCTGGTTCAATCCCTGGGTTGGGAAGGTCCCCAGGGAGGAGGGCATGGCAGTCTATCCCAGTGTTATTGCCTAGAGAATCCCATGGACAGAGGAACCTGGTGGGCTACAGTCCATAGCATTGCAAAGAGTTGGACACAACTGAAGTGACTTAGCATGCATGCGTTTGAACAGCTAGAATTCTCTGCCTTCAATGAAGAAATGAGAACAATGAAATGGAAAATAAAACAAGTCCTAGTAGAAGTGGTTAAAAAGTTACACTGGTAAGGATTTATACCAGGGAGTGAAAGCTGTAAACTGGCTGGCTGTGGGCAAATCAACATGGTGGATATATTTTTGATTTGCAGATGATTGTTAAGAAAAATTTTAAACAATAGTTCAGTTCAGTTCAGTTCAGTCCCTCAGTCGTGTCCAACTCTTTGCAACCCCATGAATTGCAGCATTCAAGGCCTCCCTGTCCATCACCAACTCCTGGAGTTCACTCAAACTCACATCCATTGAGTCGGTGATGCCATCCAACCATCTCATCCTCTGTCGTCCCCTTCTCCTCCTGCCCCCAATCCCTCCCAGCGTCAGAGTCTTTTCCAATGAGTCAACTCTTCGCACGAGGTGGCCAAAGTACTGGAGTTTCAACTTTAGCATCATTCCTTCCAAAGAACACCTGGGGCTGGTCTCCTTCAGAATGGACTGGTTGGATCTCCCTGCAGTCCAAGGGACTCTCAAGAGTCTTCTCCAACACCACAGTTCAAAAGCATCAATTCTTCAGCACTCAGCTTTCTTCACAGTCCAACTCTCACATCCATACATGACCACTGGAAAAACCACAGCCTTGACTAGACAGACCTTTGTTGGCAAAGTAATGTCTCTGCTTTTGAATATGCTATCTAAATTGGCCATAACTTGCCTTCCAAGGAGTGTCTTTTAATTTCATGGCTGCAGTCACCATATGCAGTGATTTTGGAGCCCCCCAAAATTAAGTCTGACACTGTTCCACTGTTTCCCCATCTATTACATCCTGAATTAGGCATGGAAAAGTGGATTATGATTTCTTCAGAAGTATTTGGGCATTAGACACATGCTCCTTAGTTATCTGGCTTCTCAGAGCTGACCTTTTTAAACTCAGGTCAGACTTGCAAGAGCCCATGAGGAGAAAGGGAGAAAAAAATCCAGGAAGTTGAAAGAGTGTGATCATGACACCGACTGGATCCTTTGAAGGAAAGAGGGAAGGAAGAGAAGTTTCTAAGACAACAATGAAGTTCTAAGAAAGTTCAGAAAGGCTGATGGAAAGACTTAGAAAGTTGCCTGCCCCCAAAGTCCCAAGAACAGGCTTCCCTGCTGGCTCAGTGGTAAAGAATAATGTGGTAATGCATCTGGTGGGTTCGATCCCTGGATTGGGAAGATCCCCTGGAGAAGGAAATGGCAATCCACTCCAGTATTCTTGCCTGGGAAATTCCATGGACAGAGGAGTCAGGTGGGGGTTGAAAACTCTATGGGATTGCAAAGAGTTAGACATGACTTAGCGACTAAACAACAAAAACAATAAAAGTCCCATGACTGCCAGTGAAGGGCCTTACCTGGTATCCCTGTAGCAGGTCAAGGCTGGGTGCAGCCTTTGGGAGGCCTCTGATGGACTTACTTCTGGGATGCTTAATTCATTAGCTGACCCCTGGCAGGGATTTGAGATAGCTATTCTCGTAGACCCCATACCATCCTTGCAGTTTAATTTTCCCATGTCCAACCATTTCCTTATTTCCCAAGCCATTGTTGGCATTATATTTGCTTCTTCTGTTTCAAGTCTGAGAATTTTAAGGCCATAGCAGCTATGTTCTTTTATTCTTTAAACGATGAAAAGCTAGAACAGGAATGAAAAAGGAACGATTAAACAGCAATTAACTTTTAAACAGCAGTCCAAATGTTATATTTATATTGTGATGAAGCAGTATTATCATTATTGACAAATGTAGACTCATTTTGGTTTATTTAATAAATATTGAATACTTACTGTGATTCAGACATATAGAACATACATGAGGACTCTCCAGTTACCTCTTGGAGTAGCCCTAGCTTGTTGGTTTGGAGAAATACTAAAGTAATAGACTTCACCAAGTTAGTAGAATAGGCCATAGTATTTCTTTTCCAAATATGTCAATACCTAAGCAATTTTGCCACTGGCATATTTTCTATGCACATTGACAGCTTTTTTCTTTTTTTGTAGCTGAGAGACATCCTGACTCCTGGGTGCATCTTTGTGCTGGGTGCTTTCTTGGCTGGTGAAGACATGTAGTTTTATTTCTTTTTGTTGTTTTTCAGGGAGCAGTTTCCTTCCTTTTATCAGGTAAGTCACTTTTTAGGCATTGCATTTGTTGTCAGCCTTTCCACCTTTTTCCACGTTACGTCAAATAATTGACAGTTGGCGGGAGCCAGGCTGTATTAAAGTTTGTGGGTGGTTCCATGTTGGCGGAGAGATCTCTAGGACATCTGATATTTACAATTTAAACTGTGGCATCAATCAGTCCACACAGTGCCAGCATCATGGGAAACAGAGAAGAAGGATGTCATAAGCCTGTTCCTGAATCCAGAAGCTGCTGCTGCTGCTAAGTCACTTCAGTCGTGTCCGACTCTGTCTGACCCCATAGACTGCAGCCCACCAGGCTCCTCCGTCCCTGGGATTCTCCAGGCAAGAATACTAGAGTGGGTTTTCATTTCCTTCTCCAGTGCATGAAAGTGAAAAGTGAAAGTGAAGTCGCTCAGTCATGTCTGACTCCTAGCGACCCCATGGACTGCAGCCTACCAGGCTCCTCCATCCATGGGATTCTCCAGGCAAGAGTACTGGAGTGGGTTGCCATTGCCTTCTCCGGAATCCAGAAGGGGGAGAAACAAAACTCACATCTTGCAAGTTACCTGAGAAAGTGATAGCTGCTCAGTCAAGTCTGACTCTGACACTCCACAGGACAGTATTCTGCCAGGCTCCTCTGGCCATGGGGGTCTCTGAGCAAGAATACTGGAGTGGGTAGCTGTGCCCTTCCCCGGGGGATCTTCCCAACCCAGGGATCGAAACGGAGCCTCCTGCATTGACAGGCAGATCCTTTAGTGTCAGAGCCACCAAGGAATAGCTTCCTGATGGCTTCTTTGGTGGCTCAGATGGTGAAGAATCTGCCTGCCAATGCAGGAGACCTAGGTTCGACCCCTGGGTCAGGAAGATCCCCTGGGGAAGGCCATGGCTACCCACTCTAGTATTCTTGCTCGGAGAACCCCATGGCCAGAGGAGCCTGGCAGACTACAGTCCATGGAGTTGCAGAGAGTCGGATACAACTGAGTGATTAATACTTTCATATGTATCAGTCCTCTTGAAAGCTCCCAGCTGCAGCTCCTCCATTCCCAGGGCAAGGCCCATTCTTTGATTGCATCCTTACAGTTGTTGGTTCTTCCGAGGACCTCGTGACAGGTACCTTCACTTTTAGAAACCAAATATTCCTCTGGAAGACTCTCTTGGGAAGAACTTAAAAAAAAAGGCTCTAGGCTCCTTTTTCTCTTCCTCCAGACCATGATCCACAGGAAGCATGCTGTACTTTCAGACCACCTCTCAGTGGCAAGTGCAATTCCAGGTGCACCTGACCACAGCTTAGCTAGTGATGTAGCTTTTCCACCCACCTGTTCTGCCCTCTAGCCTTCTGGGCAGGGGTCAGATCTTGCCCTACCATGCCTAACAAACTCAACTGAAGCTCTGCAAGAAGTCCTGGTGGGGCTTCTCTTACTAGGCCAAAAGCAGAATGGAAGCCCCCATGTGATTCAGAGATGGTGGCAACTCTGTTTGAAGTCTCTCTTTTCACTCTATTGAATTTTTAATTCATACTTACTCAGTTTGGGACAAGTATCATTTTTCATGCAGGGACCAAGGTTTGAGAAACCAGTCTAGAACATTAACATTGACAGTTCCCATTTTTGGTCTGGCCCTTTGGAATGCTCTATTTGTTTATCTTGGTGTCTCCACTGAAACACCAATGATCTTATTTTGTTATGCTATCTATAATGCGTTTGATGTGTTAGTAATCTCTTCTTCTCCGTTTCTTCACTTGTAATTTTGGTATAATAATATCAGTCTTGTGAGGAATAGATAAATAATATGTGGGAAGCATCAGCCACCGTATCTAATGCATACAAGGAATTTAATAAAAGTTAGTTCCCTTCCGCTCACTCTTCCACCCTCTCCCACTTAAACAAAAAAGCACTGTATTTTTTTTTATAATAAAGATAAATTTCGGGCCAAAGTTATTTTACAGAAATAGTCAAAATTGGCCTTTGACTCATGCATGATTCAGTGATACCTTTCCAACAGATTTGTCTTCTAAAAAATCTTCAGTGTGTGACTGTGTAGTGTCAGATACAGTGACTGGCATCTTTTCTGCAAGCAATGTGGGTCTATATGCTCAGTCACTCAGTTGTGTCTGACTCTTTGCAGCCCCATGGATGGTAGCCCAACAGGCTCTTCTACCCGTGGGATTTTCCAGACAAGAATACTGGAGTGGGTTGCGATTTCTTCCTCCAGACGATCTTCCCAACCAGGGATCAAATCTGCGTCTCCTGCGTCTCCTGCAATGGCAGGAGGATTCTTTACCACTGACTCATCAAGGAAACCCCTCTATAAGCAATGTTAATTAGTAATTATCAAGAGAATGCAATAAAGGTTTTATCAAAGAAGGAGAATTTGAGCACAAAAAACCTAGTTGTTTTCAACCTATTTTGTTATTTCCACTGGGTCACAGACTTATTTTTAGTCACATGAATAGTTACAACAGTACTCAATTGATGGTCAGTTGAAGTCGAATTCTATTTTATGCAGACTTGAAAAATTAATATTCATAAATATTTGTGAAGAATAGTGGGAGCTTTTTCTTCCATTTCCATTTTATCTGGGTCTATTTTTCCTAGTACTACTAGGGATGAATACTTTCATGGTAATTAATCTCTTTCATGATCTAAAACTGAATAATAGCATATGAATTGCTACTTGCTTTTTTTCTTTTTTTACTTGTGTGTAACTACAAGCATAGATTCTCTTTTACTCTAGGGAAAGCAAGAGTTATTCTGTTTTGAAGGGGTCTACACTTTTATATCATACCCAGAATAGGCAAAAAAAAGATATATATATATGTATATATATGTATATATATGTATATATATGTATATATATACATATATATATATATAACAGCTGTTTCATTGAATTACTTTTTTTTCCCCTCTCAGTAATTTGCTGTATAAATCTTGGCTTTTTCAATATCTCCTTTTTTTTCCCCAAAAGCACATAACCTTCCTATTTGCCTGTTTCCTGATGCTGCATTTTGATGTGGTCAAGCTGATGAATTACAAATTAAGTTCACACAAAAAATTTATTGCCCCCAAAGAGTATTTTGGATGGAGACACATCTATAAATACCCACTTTCTCTCCTTTGCAGATGTTTAAGAACTCATTACTTCTTCTCTGTTGCATTTAATTTTAGTATTAAGTTACTAAGTTAATAATAAGCAATTATTAAATGGCTAAATTATCCTTTAGTAATATAAAGACTCTGAAGGTTTCTCCTACATGTTCTCGGTTCTAGAGAGGTTTTCAGTTTAATTTAAGTGTGGTTTAATCCTTCTACTTCAGCGCTGCAGAATCAAGAACTTGTGAGATGACTGATTTGAAAAGGATAGATTTCAAAATATATTGAGGATATACATATCTTCACTTGACCAGAAAACACAAAATTTTAGAAGAGAGAAGCTCAACAAAAGGGAACACGAAATGTGTCTATATGTCCAGTAAAATATAGTCAACTTAGTATTTTGAGTCAAGCAGATGATTGACTCATTGACTAAAATAAAAAATCTTTTGCATCATAAAAGCATAAAGTGAAACTTTTTAAAAGCTTTTTTATAACTATGCTTTTTAAAACAGCTATTTATAAAGTTATAAATAGTTCACTATTATTATATTCATGGAATAACCCGAGCAGCAGGTTAAGTTTCTTCTTTTGTGTTGAGGAGTGAAGGAGGAAGATGAAGAGGCATCAATTCATTTGCAATTCGACACAATGCGGCACTCTTATTAAATACCTATTAAATTCTACACCTTTTGCTAAGCACTGGAGTTGAGCAACCGTTTAAGTCAAATAATTTATAACTAAATTGTATAGTTTCAAATTTGTTTTGTTTGAAGAGAGAAAAGAAGTTCCGTTATCTGAGACAGAGATATCAAGCACAAAATCACACTGTGACCCACTTTACTCCACCCAAACTCATATGACTCTTCTCACATAATTCAGATTCACTGAACAGCTAGAGTCCATTACATCAGCATTTCCCTCTGTTGAAAGAAGTGTTGGCCTGAGTGTATTCCCTCTGGACAGCACATATGAGGTAACACTGCGTAGGAGAGTTTATTATTTTAGGATGATGCCAGTAGTTTAATCCATAATTAAACATTGATGGAACTACACTTAAAGCGGAAGCTGGACTTTGCTCCCTTTCTGTTTCCAAACATTCAAGTCATGGTCAGCAGTCTAAACATGCACATCAAAATTGAATCTTTTCTCCCTTAAAGGCATCCCAGTAATCTGATCTTTCCTGAGAACATTTTTCATTCATCACTTTCTACAGCCTCCTCTACAGCACGGGAACAAAATCTGCGGCTGTTGTTGTGCCCGAGGCAGAGCCATTTAAACCTTGAGGAAATGCATATCGTGTTGTGTAACAGGTGTTCTCCTCTGTACAGGACTATTTTCTTCTATCTGTAGACACTCTTGGAGTACTAATTAGAGACAGGGATATTAACACTGCTCTGGGATTACAGACATGATTCAATCTGACCTCTGCTCTATGACAGTTTACAATGTAATGCATATGTGGAGACCTGCAAATAAATAATACAAGCAAATAGACACATAGAGGTACACAGTGCTTTGAAAGTGACAAGTGCCCCCACAGGAGTGAGAAAAGCTCCCTACACGGGTAGTATTTGAGTTTCTTTTGAAGGATGGTAGAGTGTCCTTTTTTTTCTCTCCAACTTTCTATGCGTGCAGAATGAAAGGCACTGGCCAGGTAGAAGACGTTTTTGGTGGTGGGCTGAACCAAAGTGTTTAGGAGTAAGGTGCCACCGAGGACACTTTTCAGAAGTCTTGTGTGTCTGAAAGGCAGGACACCATGAGAGTATTTAGTTGTGAATGAATCTAGAAAGGTAGATTGGGACCACATTGTGATGGATTTTTCTGGAGTCAGTGAATAGTTGTTAAATATTGAAGAAAAAGTATCTGTCCTGGCAGCAGCCTGAAAATTGGATTTGATTGTTGAGGAACTAGAGGCAGGAAAACCATGGAAGTCGTCCTTGGAAGATGTGATGAGGGCTTGATTAGGGGAGAATGAATGAAAGAAGAGAGATGGATGAGCCAATGGAGTGTACGTATGTATGTATGTATGCAAAGTAGTTTTCCAGAAATAGTCAAGAAACTGACACTATCCAATTCTGTAACGAAGTTCCTCTCCCTGAATCTCTGCCTATGAAAGTGGTGGAGGGTGTCATGTTCTAGGAAATCTCGATTGACACTGGGAAAATGAATCATCCTCCTTCATGTACAAATTATAGTAAAATGCAGTATTTTTCTGTTCCCAAATATCAGTATACATGTGATATATATTGGATGTGTGTGTGTGTGTGTGTTAGTCACTCAGTTGTGTCGGACTCTTTGTGACTCCACGGACTGTAGCCCACCAGGCTCCTCTGTCCATGAGATTCTCCAGGCAAAATACTGGAGTGGGTTGCCATTTCCTTCTCCAGGGGATCTTCCTGACCCAGGGATCAAACCTGGGTCTCCTGCATTGCAGGCAGATGCTTTACCATCTGAGCTACTAGGGATCCTACTTGCAAACAGCAGAGTTATTGCTGGCTAGTTTAATTAAAAAGAAAGAGCTTTATTAAAGGAGGTTTAGAAGTTACAGAGACATGAACTCTGAAGCTGTGAAGCCAGGCACAATGTAGGACAGTGTGGCAGGATCTTCTTAGGGTCACTGCTGTCCATCTCCTTTCAATCTGGACAGAACACAGAACTGTTTCCCATCAGCTACTACTTCTGAAGATTTAAATGTTTCTGTTCCATGTTTGTTAGAAATCAGTTTCTCTGAATGAAGCTTCAGTAGATCTTTGCTTTATTCTAACTTCCAATCTCACATAGCTGTATCAGGACAAAATTCACAGTTTGCACCGAAAGGATATGTTCTGAATTCTACCCACAAAGAGCAGGCTTTATAATGTGGGGAATGATTAAAATACAGGGAGGATGTTCAAAATATATACTGCTATTGTATGCTAGTAATCCACAAATGAAATGTTACCATATATTAGTAATTCATAAGTGAAATATATCTACTACATACATCGGGATTAATCATTGTTAGGCAATGTGCTGTTTTACTTTTGGAAGAATTGAAGTGGCATTTGTATGCACAGTATATTAAATATAATACCTCTCCTATAGATTACTGATCAGTTTTTGTTAGGTTATGGTGTGATAAAAATGACTCCCAAATTTCAATGTCTTAAACATAACCAAGTTTTCTTTCTTACTTGTGTTACATAACCTTTGCTTATTTTCTGTAATTCTATTAGTGCTCACTTTGATTGTTATTCTGATCCACATGTTTTCTCCATTGTTTGATCCAGACCAAAGAGCTGCCATCTTGGAATGACGTTTCCATGGAAGAGGGTAAAGAGACAAAAGAAAAAAAAAAAAAAAAAGAACCATAAAATCGCTCTAAAAGCTTCTGCTTAGATATGGCACCTGCGTGTGTGTGCATTCTCAGTCGTGTCCGACTCTGTGCGACCCCATGGACTGTAGTCTGCCAGGCTCCTCTGTCCTTGGGATTCTCCAGGCAAGAATACTGGAGTGGGTTGCCATTTCCTCATCCAGGAGATCTTCCTGACCCAGGGATTGAACCAGCATCTTCTGCATCTCCTGTATTGGCAGGAGGATTTTCTTTTACCACTGAGCCACCTGGGAAGCCCCATGGGTATGGCATACATCACGGCTAATTTCATTGGTCAAATAAAAAAAGTTAAACTGTTAAACTTCATGCCATCTAGGTAGGAAAATAAACTATTCTTATAGAAAGGACAGTGGACACTTGGCCATAATAATAAACTATTTGAACCCTCCTTCATCCTCAGTTGTTTCCCAGACTTACTTAAAAAAATCAACCATGTCTGTAAAGAATATCCACCAAATTTGCAGCCAGTCGGAGCAGCTGGTTTAATCTAGGATACTGCAGTAATTGATGCCTCAGATTTTTATGTGATTCTCTTCGAGACCCATGAACAGAAAAAATATATATTTTTTTCTGACCCTTCCTTTCTGCGTGCTGAATTGCTTCAGTCGTGTCCCACCGACTCTTTGTGACCCTATGGACTGTAGTCCACAAGACTCCTCTGTCCATGGGATTCTCCAGGCAAGAATACTGTAGTGGTTTGCCATTTCCTACCTCAGGGGATCTTCCCGACCTAGGGACTGAACCACATCTCTTAAGTCTCCTGCTTTGGCAGGCAGGTTCTTTACAACTAGCACCACCTGGGAAGCCCCCCTACATTTGTGAGCTACATATAAAGGCATATGTGTGAAAGGAATCCATGGGAAGTGTACAGGCATCACTCTTCCATTGCTTTTTGTTGTTCACTCACTAAGTCATGTCCGATTCTCTGCCACCCCATGAATTGCAGCACCCCAGGATATCCATCCTTCACTGTCTCCTAGAGTTTGCTCACATTCATGTCCATTGAGTTGGTGTTGCTATCTATCTATCTCATCCTCCGCCGCTCCCTTCTCCTTTTGTGTTGTCTTTCCCAGCATCAGGGTCTTTACCAGTGAGTCAGTTCTTCATATCAGGTGGCCAAATATTGGAGCTTCAACTTCAGCATCAGTTCTTCCAGTGAATATTCAGAGTTGATTTCCTCTTGGGATTAACTGATTTGATTTCCTTGAAGTCCAAGGACTCTCAAGATTTTTCTTCAGCAATGCAGTTCAAAAACATCAATTCTTTAGCGCTCAGCCTTCTTTATGGTCCATGTCCCACGTCTGTACATGACTACTGGAAAAGCCATTGCTGCTGCTGTTGTTCAGTCACTCAGTTATGTGTGACTCTTTGAAACCTCATGGACTGCAGCACCCCATGAAATTAAGATGCTTGCTCCTTAGAACAAAAGCTATGATCAATCTACACAGTGTATTAAAAAGCAGAGACATCATTTTGCCAACAAAGTTCTGTATAGTCAAAGCTATGGTTTTTCTAGTATTCATGTATGAATATGAGAGAGATGTTTTATCTCTTTATTTGTTTGGGCATATTAATTTTTCTTGCAAAGAATCAATGAGATAGAAGAGGTAATTTAAGTAAATATATTTCAGGGTCTCTCTGAAAAAAAGTTTTTATACTTGATAACAATGTATAATATAACAAAAAATATGACTGATTCTTACAAGCTTTCTAAAATTATTCAGAAGGGCTCAATCAACAATCAGTGTCAAACTTTTTGAGAAATACGTTGTCATTTGAAAATACTTTTTGAGAAATATGGTGTCATTTGAAAAATGAATCATCTCCAAGTAGAATTACATGGAAGTATTAATAATAAAATGATATAATTTTAATAACCAATATCTCTTGAGTATATACCACTCCAGATACTGTGTTTAATTTCATTTCAAGTTTATTTAAATGAGAAAACTGAAGTTGACCCAGGTCATGTAACTAGAAGGCAAAGAACAAAAATATAATGTCAATCCTATCTGACTTAAGAGACCACTTCCTAATCATTAAGTTTGGATATACACATTACATATATGTATCCTGCCAACATCTGCTGGATCATGGAAAAAGCAAGAGAGTTCCAGAAAAGCATCTATTTCTGCTTTATTGACTATGCCAAAGCCTTTGACTGTGTGGATCACAATAAACAGTGGAAAATTCTGAAAGAGATGGGAATACCAGACCACCTGATCTGCCTATTGAGAAATTTGTATGCAGGTCAGGAAGCAACAGTTAGAACTGGACATGGAACAACAGACTGGTTTCAAATGGAAAAGGAGTATGTCAAGGCTGTATATTGTCACCCTGCTTATTTAACTTATATGCAGAGTACATCATGAGAAACGCTGGACTGGGAGAAACACAAGCTGGAATCAAGATTGCCGGGAGAAATATCAATAACCTCAGATATGCAGATGACACCACTCTTATGGCAGAAAGTGAAGAGGAACTCAAAAGCCTCTTGATGAAAGTGAAAGAGGAGAGTGAAAAAGTTGGCTTAAAGCTCAACATTCAGAAAACAAAGATCATGGCATCTGGTCCCATCACTTCATGGGAAATAGATGGGGAAACAGTGGAAACAGTGTCAGACTTTATTTTTCTGGGCTCCAAAATCACTGCAGATGGTGACTGCAGCCAAGAAATTAAAAGACGCTTACTCCTTGGAAGGAAAGTTATGACCAACCTAGATAGCATATTCAAAAGCAGAGACATTACTTTGCCAACAAAGGTCCATCTAGTCAAGGCTATGGTTTTTCCAATGGTCATGTATGGATGTGAGAGTTGGACTGTGAAGAAGTCTGAGTGCCAAAGAATTGATGCTTTTGATCTGTGGTGTTGGAGAAGACTCTTGAGAGTCCCTTGGACTGCAAGGAGATCCAACCAGTCCATCCTAAAGGAGATCAGCCCTGGGATTTCTTTGGAAGGAATGATGCTAAAGCTGAAACTCCAGTCCTTTGGCCACCTCATGCGAAGAGTTGACTCACTGGAAAAGACTCTGATGCTGGGAGTGACTGGGGGCAAGAGGAGAAGGGGACGAAAGAGGATGAGATGGCTGGATGGCATCACTGACTCGATGGACGTGAATCTCAGTGAACTCTGGGAGTTGATGATGGACAGGGAGGCCTGGCGTGCTGCAGTTCATGGGGTCGCAAAGAGTCGGACACGACTGAGCGACTGATCTGATCTGATCCTTATTTCATAGCACATTTCTGATCTAAATTTAAAAGTGACATTAAGTGAAGTGATCAGTAGTGAATTCTGCTTGGTTGGTGTTTAATTTATCTGGTGGGAAGCTTTTGAACCCATGCTAATGACTGCAATTCCAAATGCTGGTTAAGCAACTGAAAATAGAGGCAAACATTAAGATAAGTCTTCAAATTTTACCTAAAAATGATCATCCAAAGAACTGAATATGAAAATTCTGCCTACTCCTGGGAGGTACTACAGGATGAAGCTACACTCGCATGGTCACATGTAATGCTGCTCTAGAGAGGTACACATGGAAAATTTGGCAGTCGTCTGCAGTCTTTGTTCACATTGAACCTTCTGTTAACAAGATGAGTGAGTCATTTTTGCATACAGATGCTATTGCACAATCATTTGCATCTGTAACACTCTGGCTTAAGATGATTTAATAGAAAATGGAATCCTGGGAATTCTATTTAATATCTGTTCTCATCCAGGTAGGAATCTGCCTCCAGAAAAGTCTTAGTTTCCTCTGATCCTGAGACCCCCAAAGAGAACTCAAGAGGCAGGAAACATTAAAAGAGCCTTGTGAACAGGCTTAGTTGGCTCTCTTCATTGACTGCTTTGCTTGAGTCAGTTGGAATTTCCTTGTAAGCCCAGTTACAGTTACATTTGCCTGTCAATCGGGCATGTGAACATAGAACTCTTCATGAGTTGGTGGGGATTCATTTCCCTCCCCCAGTTTTATTGAGGTATAATTGTGAAAAATAGAATTGTAATATATTTGAAGTATAATTGTAATATATTTGAAATATATTTGTATATCATGATATATGTATATGAAATGATTCCCACAATCGATCGAGCTAATTAACACATCCATCACCTCACTGTTACTGTTTTTTGTTTTTGTTTTTGGTGGGAACATTTAAGATCTACTCTCTTAGCAAATTCCAAGCATACAACATTATGAATGTAGTCAAGATGTTAATACCTTAGAATCTCAGAACTTATTCACCTTATAACTGAAACTTTGTGCTTCTTGACTATCGTCTTCCCGCTTTTGCTACCCCACAGCTTCAGATAAATACTTTTACTCTCTACTCCTCTGAGTGACTTTTTTCCTAACTCTACATATAAGTGGGGAGCTTCTGTGGTAGCTCAGTTGGTAGAGAATTTGCCTGCAGTGCAGGAGACCTGGGTTCAATCCCTGGGTGGGGAAATTTTCCTGGAGAAGGAAATGGCAAACCACTCCAGTATCCTTGCCTGGAAAATCCCATGGACGGAGGAGCCTGGTGGGCTGCAGTCCATGGGTTGCAAAGAGTCGGGCACGAGTGAGTGACTAACACACATATAAGTGATGTTATATAGCATTTGTGTCTGTCTGGTTTTATTTCACTTAATGCCCTCAAGTTTCATCCATGTCGTCACAAAAAGCAGCATTTCCTTAATTTTCAAAGGCTGAATCATGTTCCATTCTATTTATCTATCTTTCCTATCCATATATATGCATCTATGTTTATAATTAATTCATTCATCAGTGGACATTTAGGTTCTTCCCTTGTCCTCGCTTCTGTGTAATGCTGCAATGAATGTGGGAGTGCAGGTATATCTTCAAGATAGGGATTTTATTTCCTTTGGATAAGTGTACAGAAGTAGAATTGCTGGATCACATGCTATTGTATTTTAAATTTTTTGAGGAACCTCCATGCTGTTTTTGTAAGGTGGGGGTTCCTTTTGATTAGCTACCATGTAGTCAATGGGTCAGGCAAAAGCCAGCTAAGTTATTTTAAGAAAAAAAAATTTGTAGTCTATCTCAGCTACCTTTTTGTGTGTGTATTTGTATTTGAGAGACAGAGTATTCTTTGCCATTTTGAAGACCTAGTGAGATTGACAGGTAATCTCTGAGGTTACTTAGGTTATTTGGTTGGACATCAGTGGCCTTAATTCTCCTGTCAGCCATTTAACTTAAATCTGATGTAACCATAGACTTTGTAGTGTTTTAGGAATTTCCAAAGCAAAGCTTTGAGACACTTCTTTACATTAAGTCCTGGTTTCTGCCTACATGTGCTAGAAATAAAAACAGGCAATCAAGTTCAACCCACAGAAGAGTGCATCTATAGCTTCTAGATATCTGACGTAGCAGGTAGGAAGAAGGTAACGTGTATTCAGTGTTTCAGACCCAGATGTTGGGTTGTCTGTTTCCAGATAGGTGAGTATGTTCTTCGTCAGCTGGGCCAGAATGTAAGGCTTTGTCAACATTAATTCTGAGTTTTGGTCAGGGGAAGGCCTTTTCCTTTTTGGCTCTTTAGTCTGTTAACAGATGCCCTGGTGCTTTGTAGGGAACTTATTCATTTTTCTTGTTTTAATATCTAAATTATACTTACTTCTTAATAAAAATCAGGTTGCTCCTGAGAAAAGATTCATTTATATGAAAACCAATGACTCCTTTCTGCCTCTTTGCCCATTTTGTTCCCTCCAGATACAACATCTTTCAAGTATTTTTACTGATTCTTTAGTATTTTTCTTTGAATCTCTGTATAATTTGCTTATATTCATTCTTGAAGAAGTTTTAGGAATTAGTAACCAGTTTTCCCACCATGGAAGATGAGAGATTAGCTTTATTTTCTCCTCCTGTGTTCTATATACATTGACTTTTTCTGCCTTCCTATCTACCTACCTCTTAATATCATTTTATTATTTTAGTCAATTTAATAGTTATTTACATTTTATGAAGTGAAATTAATACTCAGACTGAACTTGGGTTTAATATCCTCAGTGTGTTCCATAATATGTACATAATTTTCGGAGCCTTCTAAAGGGAGAGATCAAAGCATAATTTTCTGCATAATTTTTAGAATGATAAACTTTTCATAACATTCAAGGTAACTAAAATTTAACAGGGCACTTTTAAGGAATACATTTAGGTAATAAAACCATAGTTAAATAAAGCAGGGGAATAATTAAATACAAGGCTCAGAAGAGTGAGTTGGCAGCATTATCGGATGCAGCTCAATGCCTAAGTAGATGAACATTCTTGTTAATGTTCCAGTTTTCTGTGGGCAATGGATAGTGACTTATAGTCTATGGTGACTTTTTTTCCTCCTCTGAACAGCTTTATGTTTTTCCTGAAGTTTTTCTGTTTGTTTATACATTTGATGGTTTTCTATCTATCGAACACAGTGCAACCCCAAATTAAACATCAGTGCTCTGCCAGTTTTCACTGTTAATATAATTTCCTCCAGGGCATTCTTTCTGTCCTGGTCTGGACACAGCTCCCTTCATTTTCCTTTGTCCCTCAGTGATTTCCTTCATTTTTTCCCGTGTTGGATCTTTTACATGTGATGGTCATCTTGACGGACTCTTTATTCCTAAGTTGATCACTCCAAGATGTATCTCTGACTCAATTTTCAGGCTTGCAAAATTGATTCCAAGAAAACCCATTTGTTTATTGAGTGGATCTCTAGATCTCTCTAAAATTTTTTGGATGAGATTAACATATACTGCAGGCTTCCTAGGTGGCAGTGGTAAAAGAATCTGCCTGCCAATGCAGGAGATGCCAGTTTGATCCCTGGGCCAGGAGGATCCCCTGGAGAAGGAATGACTACCCACTCCAGTATTCTTGCCTGGAGAATTTCATGGACAGAGGAACCTGGTGGGCTATACAGTCCACAGGGTTGCAAAGAGTCAAACACAACCGAGCACACAGGCACAGCACAGCACAACATATACTGCACTTAATCCTCCTCTTTTTGGAAAGATACTTCTGTTCACAAGTGTACCTGATGCTCTTCACATAAAGCCTATCTCTTCTTAAAAATAAACCTCCAAAGGTTGGCTTATCCCCAGATTTGTGAAATTAGGGACAAGATCTGGATATCTCTTCCTCAAATTGACTTTTTATCAGCTGTCTTTACTATGCCACCCCATGTCTTCTCCCTTTTGGGAACTGTTAACAGTTCCTAGCCTTTAGGGAATTTAGGCAAGTCAAGTGGAACTTCTCCCAGTTCTCTTTTAATGTTTAGGTTTCTTGAATTCACTATGGCATTTACTACTAATATATCTACTTTCTATCTTCCAATATTTTATTATAATTTTCACCTCTGTTATTTCTCCTGATCCTTGTGGAAATATTTATGCATTGCAAAATCTTTTACTGGCATTTTATTGGGGTTATGGAAGAGAGTGAGAGTAGATAAATAAATCCATTATCCATCTTTTACTAGGGACCCATCATATTTACATATTTAAATGCACTCTTTTTCAATCAAAAAACTAAAACAAAACATTAAAATCCATCTGCCTTGTCTCTCTTCAAACAACCAACTTCAAACTTGAACTGCTGCAGAACCACAAATGAAGTCTTTTCTTAAGATGTTTGTTAGACTTGAAATATTTCTTGTCAATATAAGATATTAATCATTTCAAACTAAATGTTTTTAATTATCAAGATTATTAAATGACCTCTGAAAGCAATATCTCAGGAGGCATTGCAAAATATTCTGCCAAGGGCATGCTAGCTTTTTTGAAAGAGATTTTCCTGTATTCCTTGGAGAAAAGAGAGGTCGTGTGTCATGTATTGTTTGGTGCTGAAGATGTGGGATGGATTTTTCTGTGAGGAAGAGAGTGTCATATCACTGGAAGTGCTCCAAGAGAGGTTAAGTAACATTTATCAGATACTCTAATGTTTTTGTATGAGATTAGAATAATAAAAGTCTAAAATCCCTTCCAGCCTCTAGGCCTGTGAGACTATGACTTTTGGTGAGAATTTCTCTAAAATCTGCATCCTTAAACACTGGCTTTGTTATGGTATGATGACCTCATGCTATGGTTGGAGGAAACAACTAGACTTAGATCCTCAATTTCATGTGACCCAGTTCTATGTCTGTTTTATGTACCACTCTCTCCCTAGTGGCTAACATTTGTGATTGTGCATGTGGATGCTCAAGAAATATTTAAAGAAAGAGAAAAAAAGAGTGAGAGAAAGAGGAGGGGGAGAGGAGCAGAAAAGAATAAAAGAAAAGAGTTCAGAATGCTATAAAGCATTCCGGAAAAATAGCAGCAATAACAGTAGTGGTGAGCTGTAGTGTTTTATTACAATTGTGGCTGAAGGTAGGGTCATTCCAAGAGAGAGCGGTTATGATTTCCAACACCAACTATAGAGAGTCCAGTATGGGCTTTTTTCCTGGGTTCTTCTCCCACCTAAAATGTTTAAATCCATATTGAGATGGAATAGCATTCTATTCCCAATGTTACCACTGGGCTTAGATTTTAGAGACTCTTCACCTAGCCCTCGGAGAAGGCAATGGCACCCCACTCCAGTACTCTTGCCTGGAAAATCCCATGGACAGAGGAGCCTGGTAGGCTGCAGTCCATGGGATAGCTAAGAGTCGGACACGACTGAGCGACTTCACTTTCACTTTCCACTTTTATGCACTGGAGAAGGAAATGGAAACCCACTCCAGTGTTCTTGCCTGGAGAATCCCAGGGACGGGGGAGCCTGGTGGGCTGCTGTCTATGGGGTCGCACAGAGTCGGACACAACTGAAGTGACTTAGCAGCAGCAGCAGCAGCACCTAGCCCTCTAATCTGTACATAAATAATTGAAGCTCAAAAAGTTTAAGTGACTTGGTCAGATAAACCAGGGCTCAGAAGTTGAGTACAATATGTTGTTTGTTCCCATGTCATGAAATTTCACTGCAGTCTTGTTTCCATCATCTTTTTAAGACAAACTTTCAGGAGAAAAGAATTAAAAATTTCTCAAGATAGTCTGAGGGCTGTGTGGAACACGGACTTGTTAATGATGTTAGTGATTGGAGTAAAGCTGATGGAAGTTGATTTTGTGTTCTGTCGTGTTATCATAGGGCTTCCTTGATGGTTCTGGAGGTAAAGAATCCGCCTGCAATGCAGGAGACCTGGGTTCAATCCCTGGTTTGAAAGATCCCCTGGAAAAGGGAATGGCTACTCACTCCTCTGTTCTTGCGTGAGAAATCCCATGGACAGAGGAGCCTGGCAGTACAGTCCATGTTTGGTGTAAAGAGCTGGAAACGACTTAGTGACTGAGCACATATGCATGTGATGTGATTATTTTTTAAGCACCAGCTGGCGGTTGCTCTTCTTCTTCCTGGAACCCTGGAATGCCTTTGTAAATCATGGCCTCTTCTACTTGGAGACTTAGAGTTGGGACTTTCAGGCCAACAACCATTCTAATTTTGAGGGGAGATTCTGTGAGGAGGAAAGGGAAATCCTTTTCATTTACAGAGTGGTCAATACTCCATAATGACATATTTCAGATATGTCATATTTTTCCCTGTCTTGTGAAGAATGTATCGGTATGTATCCATGTATTCACATAACAGTAGGGGAAGAGTTGAGAAGAATTGGGAAAAAGGTAGTTTGGGCTTTTAAGGATGACTTTGATAATAATATCTATATAGAAGAATTTATAGTTAATATAATATACCTGGGAATGTTGTTATTCTGTAATATTCCCAGACATTTTATAGGGTATGTTAATAAAGGGCTTCCCTAGTGGCTCAGATGTAAAGAATCTGCCTGCAATGGGGGAGACCTGTGTTTGATCCCTGGGTTGGGAAGATCCCCTGGAGAAGGAAATGGGTACTCACTCCAGTATTCTGGCCTGGAGATTTCCATGGACAGAGGAAGCTGGCAGACTACAGCTCATGGGGTCACAAAGAGTTAGACATGAATGAGTGTCTTTCACTTTCACTTTTTTATACTTGAATCAATAAAAGAACCCTAGATTTTTGAGAATTTTAAAGTTCTCCTGAATAGCCTAAATTTGACAAAACTCCAAGTACTGTTTGTTAAGAACTGGAACTTCAAAATTTTAAACAATTGTGTTTGGGTTTTCCCTAATTTTCCTAAAGACTTGCAAAACTTGACTGCGTGCAAGTTATGGCAAAATAAGACTTTGGCTTCAATAAGTTAAACCAGGAAATCCCCATGATACATTATTTAATTATTTGTATTTATTGTGTCATCTTTGTGTGAAAATTTCCTTTATTTATCAAGTGTTAAAAGAGAGGATTTTATTGCTGTTAAATTGTCATGACCCATAGCAAATGTTAAACAAAATATTACTTTTGACATTTTTAGAGTATCCAGTTTGACCAATTTGGAAAAAATTCCTCCTAACGCTGTTTTTTCTTTCTGCCTTCCATATTTGGACAAAGAACATAAGTTTTCTCCCATTTCTCAAAGTTGGAAATTGGACTCTTATTTTTATCTACATCAGCTTGCTTTATAAATCTTTTCATTTTTTTCTGCTAGATAAAGATGCCATATGATTTCCCTTTTAACTCCATTGTTTCTGTTCTTATCTAAATTCTCATCTACTCAAGCCTAGGCTATTTGATAGTATGTTGATCACAGCTTGTATTTAGGCTTTTCTAGTCCATCATCTCTCTGTCTCATAATAGTGTGACTGTGTGTGAGGAAATGCTATAGATTAAGTGGCTAAAAGCATCATTTGTGCTTCAATTCAGCTGTATGCTCTTGCCAAATTATTTAATGGCTCTATGCCTCTGTTTCTTGACTTCCTACTTTTGAATTCCAGTCCCCTATAATGAAAAGGACACCTTTTTTGAGTGTTAGTTCTAAAAGGTCTTATAGGTCTTCATAGAGCTATTCAACTTCAGCTTCTTCAACATTACTGGTCAGGGCATAGACAGATAACTGTGATATTGAATGGTTTGACTTGGACACGAACAGAGATCATTCTGTCATTTTTGAGATTGCATCCAAGTATTGCATTTCATACACTTTTGTTGGCTATGATGGCTACTCCATTTCTTCTAAGGGATTCTTGCACACAGTAGTAGATATAATGGTCATCTGAGTTAAATTCACCCATTCCAGTCCATTTCAGTTTGCTGACTCCTAGAATGTTGACATTCACTCTTGCCATCTCTTGTTTGATCACTTCCAATTTGCCTTGATTCATGGACCTGACATTCCAGGTTCCTATGAAATATTGCTCTTTACAGCATTGGACCTTGCTTCCATCACCAGTCACATCCACAGCTGGGTGTTGTTTTTGCTTTGGCTCCATCTTTTCATTCTTTCTGAAGTTATTTCTCCACTGATCTCCATTAGCATACTGGGCACCTACCAACCTAGGGAGTTCATCTTTTGGTGTCCTTTTTGCCTTTTCATACTGTTCATGGGGTTCTCAAAGCAAGAATGCTGAAATGGTTTGCCATTCCCTTCTCCAGTGGACCACGTTTTGTCAGAGCTCTCCACCAGGACCCATCTGTCTTGGGTGGCCCTACATAGCATGGCTCATAGTTTCATTGAGTTAGACAAGGCTATGGTCCATGTGATCAGATTGGTTAGTTTTCTGTGACTGTGGTTTTCAGTCTGTCTGCCCTCTGACGGAGAATGATAAGAGGCTTATGGAAGCTTCCTGATGGGAGAGACTGACTGAGGGGGGAAACTGGGTCTTGTTCTGATGGGCAGGGCCATCTTCAGTAAATATTTAATCCAAATTTCTGTTGATGAGTGGAGCTGTGTTCCCTCCCTGCTATTTACCTGGGGCCAAACTATGGTGGAGGTTATGAAGATAAAGGCAACCTCTTTCAAAAGATCCCATGCATATACTGCTACACTCAGTGCCTCCAACCGTGCAGCAGGCCACCACTGACCCATGCCTCCACTGGAGACTCCTGGACACTCACTCAAGTCTGGGTCAGTCTCTTGTAGGGTCGCTGCTCCTTTCTCCTGGGTCCTGGTATGCACAAGGTTCTGTTTGTGCCCTCCAAGAGTCTATTTCCCACTCCTGTGTAAGTTCTGGCAGCTCTATGGTGGGGCTAATGGCAGCCTCCAACAAAGGGGTTTATGGCATACCCAAGTCTGCTGCACCCAGAGCTCCTGTCCCTGTGGCAGTCCACTGCTGACCCGTATCTCCATAGGAGATGCTCAAATACAGTACTATCCCAGTCTCTGTGAGGTCCCTGGGTCCTAGTGCACACAAGGTTTGTTTAAGAAACACCTGGAGTAATAGGCAAATTTGGCCTTGCAGTACAGAAAGAAGCAGAGCAAAGGCTAATAGAGTTTTGCCAAGAGAATGCACTGGTCATAGCAAATACCCTCTTCCAACAACATAAGACAAGACTGTACACATGGACATCACCAGATGGTCAACACCGAAATCAGATTGGTTATATTCTTTGCAGCCAAAGATAAACTCTATACAGTCAGCAAAAACAAGACCAGGAGCTGACTGTGGCTCAGATCATGAATCCCTTATTGCTAAATTCAGACTTAAATTGAAGAAAGTAGGGAAAACCACTAAAGCATTCAGATGTGATGTGAATCAAATCCTTTATGATTATACAGTGAAAGACAGAAATAGATTTAAGGGACTAGATCTGATAGACAGACTGCCTGATGAACTATGGATGGAGGTTTGTGACATTGTACAGGAGGCAGTGATCAAGATCATGCCCTAGAAAAAGAAACGCAAAATGACTGTCTGAGGAGGCCTTACAAATAGCTGTGAAAAGAAAAGAAGAGGAAAGCAGAGAAGAAAAAGAGAGATATACCCATTTGAATGCAGAGTTCCAGGAGAGATAAGAAAGCCTTCCTCAGTGATCAGTGAAAAGAAATAGAGGAAAACAATGGAATGGGAAAGACTAGAGAGCTCCTCAAGAATTTTAGAGATACCAAGGGAACATTTCATGCAAAGATGGGCTCAATAAAGGACAGAAATGGTATGGACCTAACAGAAGCAGAAGATATTAAGAAGAGGTGGCAAGAATACACAGAAGAACTGTACAAAAAATATCTTCACGACCCAGATAATCACGATGGTGTGATCACTCACCTACAGCCAGACATCCTGGAATGTGAAGTCAAATGGGCCTTAGGAAGCATAACTACAAATAAAACTAGTGGAGGTGATGGAATTCTGTTGAACTATGTTAAATCCTAAAAGATGATGCTGTGATAGTGCTGCACTCAACATGCCAGCAAATTTGGAAAACTCAGCAGTGGACACAGGACTGGAAAAGGTCAGTTTTCATTCCAATCCAAAAGAAATGCAATTCCAAAGAATGCTCAAACTACTGCACAATTGCACTCATCTCTCACACTAGTAAAGTAATGCTCAAAATTCTCCAAGCCAGGCTTCAACAATAAGTGAACTGTGAACTTGGAGATGTTCAATCTGGTTTTAGAAAAGGCAGAGGAACCAGAGATCAAATTGCAAACATCTGCTGGATCATCGAAAAAGCAAGAGAGTTCCAGACAAACATCTATTTCTGCTTTATTGACTACACCAAAACCTCTGACTGTGTGGATCACAATAAACTGTGGAAAGTTCTTCAAGAGATGGGAGTACCAGACCACCTGTGCTGCCTCCTGAGAAATCTGTATACAGGTCAGGAAGCAACAGTTAGAACTGGACATGGAACAACAGACTGGTTCCAAATAGGAAAAGGCGTACATCAAGGCCATATATTGTCGCCTTGCTTATTTAACTTATATGCAGAGTACATCATGGGAAATGCCAGGCTGGATGAAACACAAACTGAAATCAAGATTGCTGGGAGAAATATCAATAACCTCAGATATGCAGAATATAATCAATCTGATTTCAGTGTTGACCATCTGGTGATGTCCATGTGTAGAGTCTTCTCTTGTGTTGTTGGAAGAGGGTATTTGCTAAGACCAGTGCATTTTCTTGGCAAAACTCTATTAGTCTTTGCCCTGCTTCATTCCATATTCCAAGGCCAAATTTGCCTGTTTGACTTCCTACTTTTGCATTCCAGTCCCCTATAATGAAAAGGACACCTTTTTTGGGTGTTCTAAAAGGTCTTGTAGGTCTTCATAGAACCATTCAACTTCAGCTTCTTCATCATTCCTGGTTGGGGCACTGACTTGGATTACTGTGATATTGAATGGTTTGCCTTGGAAATGAAAAGAGATCATTCTGTCGTTTTTGAGATTGCATCCAAGTACTGCATTTCGGACTCTTTTGTTGACCATGATGGCTACTCCATTTCTTCTGAGGGATTCCTGCCCGCAGTAGTAGATGTAATGGTCATCTGAGTTAAATTCACCCATTCCAGTCCATTTTAGTTTGCTGACTCCTAGAATGTCAACATTCACTCTTGCCATCTCTTGTTTGATCACTTCCAATTTGCCTTGATTCATGGACCTGACATTCCAGGTTCCTATGAAATATTGCTCTTTACAGCATCGGACCTTGCTTCTCTCACCAGTCACATCCACAGCTGGGTATTCTTTTTGCTTTGGCTCCATCCCTTCATTCTTTCTGGAGTTATTTCTCCACTGATCTCCAGTAGCATATTGGGCACCTACTGACCTGGGCAGTTCCTCTTTCAGTATCCTATCATTTTGCCTTTTCATACTGTTCATGGGGTTCTCAAGGCAAGAATACTGAAGTGGTTTGCCATTCCCTTCTCCAGTGGACCACATTCTGTCAGACCTCTCCACCATGAACTGCCCATCTTGGGTTGCCCCACAGGCATGGCTTAGTTTCACTGAGTTAGACAAGGCTGTGGTTCTAGTGTGATTAGATTGACTAGTTTTCTGTGATTATGGTTTTAGTGTGTCTGCCCTCTGATGCCCTCTTGCAACACCTACTGTCTTACTTGGGTGTTGGGGGCCAGAGTGAGGCACTCCGCCCGTGGCAAAGGTCATGAGGACGGAGGCTCGACATACACAAAGGCGGGATCGAGCCTCAGGAGTTCCCCTGGAAATCCTCGAGCATCTACCCCCATAACCAGAGCCTGCTTTACTACTTTGTGCTCCCACCTACACCTCTGACTTTACGGGGGGCTGTCCCCCACCACCTCTTTCGGAGAAGGAGTTAATTTAGAGCTCCAGTTAATAAAAACTCCTGGGCATGACAAGAGTGTTTTAACCTACAAACACCTCTGAAGGTTCTCTAGCCTGCCTGACAGGCTTGTCCGGCCACATGTGATTGCTCCCAGCCTCCCAACCGTGAGAGGCACGGGATGCTTTAAACCTTCTAAAAACAGGTTCCTTAGAAAAGTTAGAAAACTATTAGTATAAGTATAATGGGCTGATTAGAAATTGTATTGGTGAAGGGTTTTTCATTTGTCGAGCCAATGTTTGTTGCTAAGTCTCCACATCCCCTGCCCTTACACACATTAATGAATATATAGAAGAAATAAGTATTAACCTTTGATATTAATCACATTAGACCTTAGGCTAAGTAAATTCTTCCCTTAACTAAAACCCACTACACCCTCACCCTATAGGAATGTAACTTCATTTGGGTGGTGTCTGTTTTAAGAATAATCACCCCTGGAGAAATAAGTGTCCTGGTTGACTGACCGCTGTCACAAGGAGAGGGTCATAAATTGTCAGCAGGCCCCCTTGCCAGAAGATGATGTAACACCCCTAAGACCTCTGTATACATTTGTATGAAGCACCTGACTTTGATAAAAGTCAGGACTGCTGACCCCGCGTGACTTTTGCATAACATCTCAGTGTATAAAAGTAGACCATGGAAAATAAAGAATTGGGATTAGTTTCTCGAAATACTGGTCTCCCCATGTCACTCTCTCTCTCACTCTGGCTGAGTCTCCATCTGGAGCGCGGAACCCACCATGCTTACTAATTTTGCCTGGGCTTCTAAGATCCGACCGGGGAGGCCTCAGTGTCTCCTCTCCTTCGGGAGAACGGAAGGACGCCTGTGGCCTACGTAAGTGGTGCAAACTTCTTGTCTTGAAGTTTTATTGGTCTCCCGCGTAAACCAAGCTACTCAGCCTCTTTTCTCCATTGAATTTTCCTACTGAGCTATCCTCATTCTATTACTCTTTACATCTCTAATTAATATCTAATTGAAGCTATTGTATCCTGATCCTCTCCGATGCCGTCCCTGCTTCGAATACCTGGATCAGCCGGGGCTGGACCCCAGCATGGGGTATCTCTTCACGGCTGCTCCAGCAAAGCACAACTGCTGCTCCTTACCTTGGACGAGCTGTATCTCCTTACCGCTGCCCTTCCTGACCTTCAGCGTGGGATAGCTCCTCTAGGCCCTCCTGCGCCCGCGCCGCCACCGCTCCTTGGACGTGGGGTTGGTCCTCCTGACCGCCGCCCCTTACCTCGGACTTGGGTAGCTCTTCTTGGCCGTTCCTGCGCCATTGCAGCCTGGAACTCTCGGCCGCTGCCCCTGACCTCGGATATGGGGTAACTCCTCTTGGCCGCCGCACTTCGTGTATGGTATCCTCCCGGCTTCTGCCCCTGATCTTGGACGTGGGGTAGCTCCTCTCGGCCGCGCTTAGTGCGCCGGTCGCAGCTGGCCCAGAATATTGTAAATGGTCATTGTATGTTAACTATTATTATCACTTTACAATACCTATCCCACCATATTTTTTTTTCAGCATTATTTAAACTTGAATTTAAAGAGCATTCACTCTGTGACAGGGACTCACGTAAGCATAAATATATGGTTTAATTTATGTATTACTGTTATAATTTGGCTATTATTATCCTCAAATTTAAGATTAGGAATTGATGCTTCGGAAAGGTAAATCACAAGATCAAAGTCCCAAAGCTAATAAGGCATACATTTATGAATGGAATACAGATTTTGACTCCTGACCCTGTGCATCTACCTAACAGGTCGCTCTATATCTACATGTGCGCTCTGGCCAATCACTTAACCTAGCCATTTGTAAAGCCACCATAATATTGTCTTCAACAGAGTATTGTGTAGAAATTAAATAATGTCATGAAGTGTTTATTTTAAGACCTGTCAATTAATAGCTCCTCAATAACTATTGTTATCATTACTATAGACTGTTGGTGGCATAGTGTTAAAGAATTTGCCTGCCATTGCAGGTGGCACAAGAGATATGGATTTGATCCTTGGGTGGGGTGCTGCTGCTGCTGCTAAGTCGCTTCAGTCATGTCTGACTCTGTGCAACCCCGTAGACAGCAGCCCACCAGGCTCTGCCGTCCCTGGGGTTCTCCAGGCAAGAACATTGGAGTGGATTGCCATTTCCTTCTCCAATGCGTGAAAGTGAAAAGTGAAAGTGAAGTCGCTCAGTCGTGTCCAATTCTTGGCTATCCCATGGACTGCAGCCCACCAGGCTCCTCTGTCCATGGGATTTTCCAGGCAATAGTACTGGAGTGGGGTGCCATTGCCTTTAGATCCCCTGAAATAGGAAATGGCTATATGCTCCATTATTCTTTCCTGGAAAATTCCATGGACAGAGAAGCCTGGCAGGCTACAATCTATGGGGTTCGAAAGAGTTGGACATGGCTGGCCACACGCATACTCACACACACACATTACTCTTGTTACCTCAGTGATTTTAGTAATAAAAGAAGCAAGCTACCTTTAAAATTAAACATTATGTTAATTACTCTCCTTTTTCAAAATTTTCTGAGTTACATCAGTTTATTCTTCTGGCTTAATTTTAAAATCATTTCAATAAGCTACTGATCCCCTCTAAAAAATTCATTGGTAGTTCGTAATTGTGTTTAAACCACAAACTAATTTTAGGAGACATAACATCTTTATAGCAGTTTTCTTATCAAGAAACATGGAATGTCTTGAAATACTAAGAAATGTTCCTAATTCTTTTGTTCTTTTATGACCTCAGTAAAATTTTAGAGATCTCTTTATTACAGGCTCTGCATATTTTCTTAGTATTTTGTAACTATTTTATACTTCGATTCAAAATGCTATCTTTGCTTCTTTTTTTTTTTTAGGTTCTGTCATCTTTACTACTATTGTGTAAGTTTCTTCAGTAGTCTACCGCTTCTCCTGCTCTGGAACTACATAGGTAAGGAATTAAATGATTCAAGGGCTTCATTGTACTTGTATAGAATGCTTCATTTATTTTTCAAAGGTGTGTGATGTACACCATATTTTTCATACATTTATGTGCTTGTCCACCAGGTCACATGTTGTCTCCGTTTGACTGAGGAAGATATGCATGTCTGAGTATGGCATTGAAAGGCAAACTTGCAAACTTGGGCTTTGGTTTAATAAATCTAGGAAAGTGGATTTCTTTGATTGGATACTGGGAAGATTCTGTGTGGTACCTTTTGAGGTTGGTCAGAAGAAACTGATAGACTTTAATCAGGAAGAAAGACCTTGAGATAAGGCAGAGAGAGAGGGAGAGAGACAGAGAAAGGAAGTGAGAGATAATAATGGAACATATGATTATGTTAAGAAGGCATAGGATAGGAGTGTAAACATTTTATGTGGTTAAGCTCATGCCTTAGGAAAAGATGGGAAATAGGGTTCTTGTGTCAACCCAGAACAACTGATTGAGAGTGTCTTGGGTGCTGTGTGGTGCAGGATCCTGGGGCAAAGTCTGGGATCAATAGAAAAGATGTCAGATTTGGACACTAGAGGGATAAGTTTTGGCTATTTGTTACATATTACTCTCACTAATTTCTAGGAACTGATTGAAAACTTTAATGAAGTTCCCTTAGGATAAGTTAAATTATTGGCATCCAGAAGAAGAAAAGGGCTTCACAGGTGGCATTGGTGGCAAAGAACCCACCTGCCAATGCAGGAGACATAAGAGACCTGAGTTTGAACCCTGGTTTGGGAAGATCTCCTGGAGAAGGAAATGGCAACCCACTCCAGTATTCTTGCCTGGAGAATCCCATGGGCAGAGGAATTTGGTGGGCTACAGTCCACAGGGTTGCAAAGAGTTGAATATGACTGAAGCAACTTAGTACATAGAAGAAGAAAAAGGTGGTTCATAAATAGGAAAGCTAAGTTAACCACCTATCATGGGAAAATTTTCCCTATGGTTCTATGTTGCCTAAACTGACAAATATATTTCTGATATTGGTGGTATTTGTTGATAGTATCATCAGTTTTGTCACTTAGACCCTGTTCTTCTCTTATGGTTAACATTCTCTTGGTAAGAGTAAACTCTCCTCCTCCTCTGTGTCTCTCAGGCCTGCCTTGCAGCCCACCACTGCCTGACATCAACGTATTCTGCCTGTGATATGAGGTGGAGATATAGAGGCATTTTGTTTTGTTTTGTTTTTTAGTATTGCTGAAATGTATTTTTATTTTTATTTACTTTTTTAAAATTTATTTATTTCTTTTAATTGGAGGCTAATTGCTTTACAATATTGTAGTGGTTTTTGCCATATATTGACATGAATCAGCGATGGGTGTACATGTGTTCCCCATCCTGAACCCTGCTCCCACCTCCTCCCCATCCCATCCCTCAGGGTCATGCCCAGTGCACCAGCCCTGAGCACCCTGTCTCATGCATCGAACCTGGACTGGTCATCACATATGGTAATATACATGTTTCAGTGCTATTCTCTCAAATCATCCCACCCTCGCCTTCTCCCACAGAGTCCAAAACTCTGTTCTTTACATCTGTGTCTCTTTCACTGTCTCGCATATAGGGGCATCATTACCATCTTTCTAAATTCCACATATATGCATTAATATACTGTATTTGGTGTTTTTCTTTCTGACTGACTTCAGTCTGTACAATAGGCTCCAGTTTCATCCACCTCATTAGAATTGATTCAAATGGGTTCTTTTTAATAGCTGAGTAATACTCCATTGTGTATATGTACCACAGCTTTCTTATCCATTCATCTGCCAAAGACAGTATGGTACTGGCACAAAGACAGAAATAGAGATCAATGGAACAAAATAGAAAACCTTGAGATAAACCCACACACCTATGGACACCTTACCCTTGACAAAGGAGGCAAGAATATACAATGGAGAAAAGACAATCTCTTTAACAAGTGGTGCTGGGAAAACTGGTCAACCACTTGTAAAATAATGAAACTAGAACACTAACACCATACACAAAAACAAACTCAAAATGGATTAAAGATCTAAATGTAAGACCAGGAAACTCCTAGTGGAAAACATAGGCAAAACACTCTCTGACATAAATCACAGCAGGATCCTCTATGACCTACTTCCCAGAGTAATGGAAATAAAAGCAAAAATAAACAAGTAGGACCTAATTAAACTTAAAAAACTTTTGCACAATGAAGGAAACTATAAGCAAGGTGAAAAGACAGCCTTCAGAATGGTAGAAAATAATAGCAAATGAAGACACTGAGAAAGAATTAATCTCAAAAATAGACAAGAAGCTCATGCAGCTCAATTCCAGAAAAATAAACAACACAATGAAAAAATGGGTCAAAAAACTAAGCAGACATTTCTCCAGAGAAGACATACAGGTGACTAATAAACACATGAAAAGAAGCTCAACATCACTCATTATCAGAAAAATGCAAATCAAAACGGCCATGATGTACCATCTCTTGCTGGTCAGAATGGCTGCTATCAAAAAGTCTACAAACAATAAATGCTGGCGAGGGTGTGGAGAAAAGGGAACCCTCTTACACTGTTGGTGAGAATGCAAACTGGTACAGCCACTATGGAGGACAGTGTGGAGATTCCTTAAAAAACAGGAAATAGAACTGCCATATGACCCAGCAATCCCACTGCTGGGCATACACACCAAGGAAACCAGAATTGAAAGAGACCTAGAGCCATTTTTAAATTAACTTTTCGCCCAGGGCTTTCCCCAGGGCTTGTGCCAGGTTTCGATCTCTCAGATGAGAGATTTCTTTTTCACATAAACTCGGTGACATTGTTCTATTCTTAAATTCTGGGAATTAGACTTTCCTTTTCTCTTTAGAGTTCCAGTTTGCTGACTGAGAAGGAAATCTTGTGTCTGAAACTTCTAGGAATTGATTCAGTAACTCAAGCTCTGGGTGTTTGATAAGGTCTAGGCGGTAATGAGATCACTTTCAAATTTGTATTTCCCATGGGAAAATATTTTCCTCTCACATAGCTTTTCAAAATGATTGCCACAAAAAATTCTTAGTGTTATATATGAGATTTTTGTTTGTTTTGCACTTTAAAAATATAGTTTACTCATGGTAAAATTAGTGTATAGAAGATATTCTAGGATATGTTAAGATGGAAAATTACATGTTTGGTTTCTTCTTCTAAAAACTATATTTGAAAAGAACATTTTTAAAGAAATAAGTATTTTTTGGTTTGCTTTATACGCTAGTCTCCATGATTATATAATTTAAGAGAGTATATAGTAGGCTCCCAATAAGTGCTTTTTTTACTCAATGGATAAAGAATGAATTGCCTTTTTATTTGTATTAGCCTAGTTCAAATGGAACTTTTTCTAATATTTCCATCATAGCAGAGTTTTTTTCTCTTTCTTGATTCCATGGTGGAGAAGATAAGCTAGCAGCAAAAGTGAGAAAATATGGCTAAAGTATTGCCATGGATCTGAGAGGGTCTTTAAGATTTTTTGCTAGCTGGGGTTGGTACTAGATGATAAGCCTAAGGAGGTGTGCTTAGCTTGAATCTTAATGCAAGGTAGAAAACTTGTAGGACATGTAGGAGATGATCAACAGTCAAGGCTTACAGAGAGACTCAGAGAGGGTGATTCAGTTCAGTTCAGTCGCTGTCATGTCTGACTCTTTGTGACCCCATGGACTGCAGCACACCAGGCCTCCCTGTCCATCACCAACTCCCAGAGTTTGCTCAAACTCATGTCCATTGAGTCCGTGATGCCATCCAAACATCTCATCTTCTGTCATCCCCTTCTGCCTTCAATCTTTCCCAGCATCAGAGTCTTTTCCAATGAGTCAGTTCTTCGCATCAGGTGGCCAAAGTACTGTATCTTCAGCTTCAGTATCAGTCCTTCCAATGAATATTCAGGATGGATTTCCTTTAGGATTGACTGGTTTGATCTCCTTGCAGTCCAAGGGACTCTCAAGAGTCTTCTTCAACACCACAGTTCAGAAGCATCAATTCTTCAGTGTTCAGCTTTATGATCCAACTCTCACATCCATACATGAATACTGGAAAAACTGTAGCTTTGACTAGATGGACCTTTGTCTAGAAAGTAATGTCTCTGCTTTTTACTATGCTGTCTAGGTTGGTCATAGCTTTTCTTCCAAGGAGCAAGTGTCTTTTAATTTCATGACTGTTATCACCATCTGCAATGATATTGGAGCCTAGGAAAGTAAAGTCTGTCACTGTTTTCATTATTTCCCCATCTGTTTGCCATGAAGTGATGGGATCAGATGCCATGATCTTAGCTTTTTGAATGTTGAGTTTTAAGCCAGGTTTTTCATTCTCCTCTTTCATTAAATGCTATGTTTATATTTTGTACCCTAACGACTCTTGAGAGTCCCTTGGCTGCAAGGAGATCCAACCAGTCCATTCTAAAGGAGATTGGTCCTGGGCATTCATTGGAAGGACTGATGCTAAAGCTGAAACTCCAATACTTTGGCCACCTCATGTGAAAGAGTGGACTCATTGGAAAAGACTCTGATGCTGGGAGGGATTGGAGGCAGGAGGAGAAGGGGACGACAGAGGATGAGATGGCTGGATGGCATCACTGACTCGATGGACATGAGTTTGAGTGAACTCTGGAAGTTGGTGAAGGACAGGGAGGCCTGGCGTCCTTGGATTCATGGGGTTGCAAAGAGTCGGACATGACTGAGTGACTGAACTGAACTGAAGATAATGGAATGTTTGAGGTTTACGTTTTTTTTTTTTTTTTCTGAGACACAGAGTGAAGAGAAAAAGGGATGGTGGCACAGTCTTGATGGTTCTATATAATCTGGATGGCTATAATTTATCACACAATGCTGAATACTTCTGAGAATGAAAGGGATTATTATTAATAATTATACCTGGGAAACAGGTGTAAACCTAGCTTTTTCTGGACATAGCAGGATGTGTGGTTACCCTATGTATTGCAAATTGATCTCAGAGTGTTGGGAAAAGAAATCCTACATTTGACTACTGATTCCACTTCTCCATGGAGACTACTCCCTTAATGCACCCCAATGTGTTATTTGTGGTCGAAACTCTAGACATTTTTCAGCAATAATCTTAAAAAATGATTTATGATAGTGTTTCCTGATTTTTTGGCATTAGGATCATCTTAAAATTGTAAAAAATTTTACACTTAAAAATTTTTTTGACAACTTCAAGAAACTTTTATTTACATGATTTATATTTATTGACTTTTGCCATATTATAAATTAAAACAAATTTAAAAATATTTGTTCATACATTTAAAAATAACAATTAGAAGACAGAATGCACATACTTTTCCTTATTTCTCCCACTGAGTACAGCTGAAAACCCCACACATTATATATAAACTATACACAAGAAGACTGAAATTTGAAAAGTGTGACCAGCTTGGTACCTCAAAATCCAAGGAACAACATGGTGTGTGTTTCTTGGATTTCCTTTTTGCCTCTTGCATTAAAATTCAGAATACTGGAGAAGCCAGCAACCCAGTAATGCCAATAAACACAGACAAATACACACAACCCAACTCTAATATAAACCTGTTCTCTTTAGCCAAATGACCAAGAAAAGGATAACCTAACAAGATAGAAAGCTGTCACAACTAGTTCAGTATGAAATAGATGATTTAAATAGCCCTATAACTACTAAGGAAATTTAATTCATAATTAAAAATCAGCTGGGATAGAAATTTCAAGGCCCAGAGGGTTTCACTGGAGTAAATGGATGTCCATAGGGGAAAAAGAAAATGAACCTTAACCTACACCTCACCTTTGATATGGGCTTCCCAGGTGGTGCTAGTGATAAAGAACCCATCTGCCAATGC
The DNA here is from genome assembly GCF_002263795.3 of Bos taurus. Taxonomy (NCBI): domain Eukaryota; kingdom Metazoa; phylum Chordata; class Mammalia; order Artiodactyla; family Bovidae; genus Bos; species Bos taurus. Next base: position 18,745,458 of record NC_037341.1, on the reverse strand, counting down.
AGGAGATGTAAGAGACATGGGTTCAGTCCCTGGGTTGGGAAGATCCCCTGAAAGAGGGCATGGCAATCCACTCCAGTATTCTTGCCTGGAGAATCCCAAGGACAGAGGAGCCTGGCAGGCTACAGTCCATAGGACCACAAAGAGTTGGATATGACTGCAGTGACCAGCATGTACATTTGATAGAAAAAATTTCTCAGAATGGATGAAATTTAAATATCAAATATAAATTATAAAACTTTTAGACAACAACATAGGAAAAATAGTTTGGATCTAAGTTTTGGTGAAGAGTTTTTAAACATAAACATGGAAAGCATGATCCATAAAAGGAAAAAAAAATCAGTAAACTGGCTTCATCAGAATTAAAAGACATTTTGCTCTGTGAAGTCTCTATTAAGAGGATAAAAAGGCCACAGGTCTAGAGAAAATATTTGCAAGCCACATGGTCAACAAAAGATTTATCTCTAGGGTATATAAAGAACTTTAAACTCAACATTAAGATACCACCAAAGCAATCTAAGTAGAAAATAGACAAAAGACATTGGAAAGATATTTCACCAAAGTGGATATAGAGATGATGAATAAGCAGATGAAAATACATTTGTAACCACTGGCCGTTAGGGAAAGGGAAGTTAACACTGTGATGATGAGATATCATTATGTACCTGTTAGAACAGGGTCCCCTGATGGCTCAGTGGTAAAGAACCCTCCTGCCAATACAGGAGACCCAAATTCGACCTCTGGGTTGAGAAGATCCCTTAGAGAAAGAATGGCAACCCATTCCAGTATCTTACCTGGGAAATCCAATGGACAGAGGAGCCTGGTGGGCTACAGTCCATAGGATCACAAAGAGTCAGACATGACTTAGCAACTGAACATACACACACACACACACATACACACACACCTGTTAGAACAATGGGAAAAAATAGTGACAATACCAAGTTCTGCCTAAGATCAGAGAAACTGGACTTCTCATGTGTTGCTAGTGGGAATGAAAAATGCTGCAAGCATCCTGGAAAATGGTGAGGCCATGTCATAAAATCTAAACCTATACTTAGGTAGGACTCAGCAATTGAACTCCTGGGCATTTATTCCAGAAAAATGAAAATTTGTGTCTCCAGAAAAACTAATGCACATAGTGATCACACATGACATCTCTTGCCTCTCAATACTCCCAATCCCATCTTAACTCCAAGAAAGTTCCATGAAAGTATCAAATTATTTGACTCTGACCTAATTTGCTTCAAATACATCCTGGTTTTTCTTCCCACAATTACGGTGTTCTTGTTGCTTTGAATAGAGTTTTCTTCAGGTGAGGCTGGGTTATTAGAACTCAAGGAGTGATAGGAGTCTGAGTTACTGAGGGAAAGAAGTAGAAATTAGAAACAATGGTATGTTCCTCCCATCCTCACACAAAATTATGAGGAGGAAAATTGCACCTTTTTCATTCTACTACCCCTTTTAATATCTCTTTCATTTCTACTGTTATGTCCATGCTCCAAACCAGTCATATAGCCTGTATTCCATTCTGCTGGAGAGGCCAGCTGATAAAACCTGAGAGTGGGTATTTGCATTTCAGTAGGATTATCCTAAAGAATGGAAAACTTGAAGACTCAAGTAAATTAATTTCTAGTGATGAAATTTCAAACTAATGGAAAAGAGAATTTGGAACAAGGAGAATTACCCAACCCTAGTGGCATAGTGTGTAGCCAATCCATTCCTCTTTAAAAATACTTTTGCTTCCACCCTCATTCCAATAATCATACCAGAGTTGCCTCTGGTATGGAATAATTTATCTGAGAGAGGGAGAATAGACAAATCTTCTTGGGTCAGAAGACAGATTAAGTGAAATAAAAAATTCTTTGAATCTCAAAAGAATGGCAGCAATTTCAACACAGCATGTTAAGGCAATTTCAACCGAGTCAAGTTCATTTAGGATCAACATACTGTCATAGTGGGTACTTTACACCATGTAAGTTTTGAGGAGTGTGTCCATATTCAAGTTTAATACCCTGGCAGGTCTCCTTCCACTTGGCAGATGGCTCACTCACACACAGAGTAGAAAAAACAGTGCAGATCAGCATGGGGAGCATGGTCATCTGTTTGCAGGGATGTGCCAGGCATGAGCAGTTCAGTAGGTTTTACTTCAAAGAGACACTGGCTAAGTAGGTGATCCTTTGCCTTGTGCTTTGATGACCACTAATGAAAGCTTTTCTTCTTCAGACTCAGTAAGAGTACTCAGCATTTTGCTGCCAAGTTTTCTGAGACCTCTGGGCATTAAGACTTCACTAGCAATCTGTGCCAGCCCTGAAAGTTTAACCCCATTGCAAATGTATTGTGATGTTAATAGTCAACATGCCTGGATAAAGAATAGGCCATGTCCATTCTTACTGGAAAGATTTGGGAAATTTCCCTGAAAATCATGTATCCATTGGACTTCTTTCTTTAACTCTGAGTGGTTGTTTTTCCAAACTTTGCCAAATCTTCTAGTAATGCCTCTCACCTGTGTAATTAGAGATCTCTTAAGACTAGAGATCTCTTCAAGAAAATCAGAGATACCAAGGGAACATTTCATGCACAGATGGGCTCAATAAAGGACAGAAATGGTATGGACCTAACAGAAGCAGAAGACATTAAGAAGAGATGGCAAGAATACACAGAAGAACTATACAAAAGAGATCTTCAGGACCCAGATAATCACGATAGTGTGATCACTCCCTAGAGCCAGATATCCTGGAATGTAAAGTCAAGTGGGCCTTAGGAAGCATCAGTACAAACAAAGCTAGTGGAGGTGATAGGATTCCAGTGAGCTATTTCAAATCATAAAAGATGATTCTATGAAAGTGCTGCACTCAATATGCCAGCAAATTTGGAAAAGTCAGCAGTGGCCATAAGACTGGAAAAGGTCAGTTTTCATTCCAATCCCAAAGAAAGACAATGCCAAAGAATGCTCAAACTACTGCACAATCATCTCACACGCTAGCAAAGAAATGCTCAAAATTCTCCAAGCCAGGCTTCAACAATATGTGAACCATGAACTTCCAGATGTTCAAGCTGGATTTAGAAAAGGCAGAGGAACCAGAGATCAAATTGTCAACATCCATTGCATCATCAAAAAAGCAAGAGAGTTCCAGAAAAACATATATTTCCGCTTTATTGACTATGCCAAAGCCTTTGACTGTGTTGATCACAATAAACTGTGGAAAATTCTGAAAGAGATGGGAATACCAGACCCTGTCCTGCCTTTTGAGAAACCTATATGCAGGTCAGGAAGCAACAGTCAGAACTGGACATGGGACAACAGACTGGTTCCAAATTAGGAAAACAGTACGTCAAGGTTGTGTATATTTCACCCTGCTTATTTAGCTTATATGCAGAGTACATCATGAGAAATGCCAGGCTGGATGAAGCACAAGCTGAAACCAGGATTGCTGGGAGAAATATCAATAACCTCAGATATGCAGATGACACCACCCTTATGGCAGAAAGCAAGAAGAACTAAAGAACCTCTTGATGAAAGTGAAAGAGGAGAGTGAAAAAGCTGGCTTAAAACTCAACATTCAGAAAACGAAGATCATGGCATCTGGTCCTATCACTTCATGGCAAATAGATGGGGAAACAATGGAAACAGTGGCAGACTTTATTTTTGGGGACTCCAAAATCACCACAGATGGTGACTGCAGCCATGAAATTAAAAGATGCTTGTTTCTTGGAAGGAAAGTTATGACCAACCTAGACAGCATATTAAAAAGCAGAGACATTACTTCCCAACAAAGGTCCGTCTAGTCAAAGCTATGATTTTTCCAGTAGTCATGTACGGATGTGAGAGTTGGACTATAAATAAAGCTGAGTGCTGAAGAATTGATGCTTTTGAACTGTGGTGTTGGAGAAGACTCTTGAGAATCCCTTGGACAGCTAGGAGATCCAACCCGTCCATCCTAAAGAAAATCAGTCTTGAATTTTCATTGGAAGGACTGATGCTGAAGGCTGAAACTACAATTCTTTAGCCACCTGATGCAAAGAACTGACTAATTTGAAAAGACCCTGATGCTGGCAAAGATTGAAGGCGGGAGGAGAAGGGGATGACAGAGGATGAGATGGTTTGATGGCATCACCAACTCAATGGAGATGAGTTTGAGTAAACTCCGGGAGTTGATGATGGATAGGGAGGCCTTGAGTGCTGCAATCCACAGGGTCGCAAAGAGTCAGACATGGCTGAGTGACTGAACAGAACTGAACTGTGTAATTAGGAGATTAAAAGTGATAGCACTTCTCTTGTTGAATTAATGATTGGTTTTAATTTGTTCACTTAAAAAAAATAGCCATCATCTTATGCAAGAACAATATTAGAAACAATTTGATTAAATCAAGTAGAAATGCATGAGAACAGTTCAAAAAATCAATATAATATCATGATTTTAGTGGTATTGTTTTTATTGTCTCATGTCCTCAATTTGGTATTCACAACTCATATGAATCTAACCCTAATTAAGTTTTCTGATATTATTTCCTCCTGTTTGATAACACTAATTTTTTACTTTAAAGTGTTCTTGAGTTTCTTTTATCTTTCTTAATGTTTTCTTCTCCTTATCTTTGCATATGCTCCACCCTTTCTATGTTTATAATACCCTCCTTCTTTGTGACCAGGTATAGGAACTCCTTCCCAATTCTCAGTACTCAGCAACAATACCCCTTTGTGAATTCCACCATAGGACACAGCCTCTTTCTCCTTTGAACTTTATTCTTACTATATGTAGTGAAATGAGTTTATTTTGTTATTGATAATTGTGTATAAGCCTGTTTTTTAGTTAAGAATCGAAGCAATAAAAGTAAGCAAAATACCCAAGGGAAAATGTGTTGATGGAGAAAAGAAGAGAGCTGAAAATGAATTTCGAGAACACACGAATGAAAGCATTTAGAATTAGCTCACACATAGAGTAGAGTTGATGGATAGATTCAAGGGATTAGATCTGGTAGACAAAGTGCCTGAAGAACTATGGATGGAGGTATGTAACATTGCACAGGAGGCAGTGACCAAAACCATCCCAAAGAAAAAGAAATGCAAGAAGGCAAAGTGTTGTCTGAAGAGGATTTGCAAATAGCTGAGAAAAGAAGTGAAAGGCAAGGGAGAGAGGGAAAAATATACCCAACTGAATGCATAGTTCCAAAGAATAGCAAGGAGAGAGAAGAAAGCCTTCTTAAGCGAACAATGAAAAGAAACAGAAGAAAACAATAGAATGGGAAAGACTAGAGACCTCTTCAAGAAAATTGGAGATACCAAGGGGAACATTTCCTGCAAGGATGAGCATGATGAAGGGCAGCAAGGATAACAGATGCAGAAGAGTTTAAGAAGAGGTGACAAAAATACACCGAAGAACTATGTGAATACATAGAAGGAAAACCACGATGGTGTGGTCACTCACCTAGAGAGCCAGACTTCCAGGAGTGTGAAGTCAGGTGGGCCTGAGAAAACATTACCAGAAACAGAACTAGTGGATGTGTCTGTATGGGAAATGCTCAGTGAACTCTAGAAACAGTGAGGTCTGATATCAGTATTTTGCTGTTTCCTGTTAGTGTTGCAATTTTTCTATTATTTTTAAAAATTTATTAATTTTGTAATTGAAGGATAATTGCTTTACAGAATTTTGTTGTTTTCTGTTAAACAGAAATGTCCTCTCCCACTTGAACCTCCCCATCCCACCCCTCTAGGTTGATACAGAGCCCCTGTTTGAGTTCCCTGAGACATACAGCAAATTCCCATGGGGTATTTATTTTACATATGGTAATGTAGATTTCCATGTGACTCTCTCCATACATCTCACCCTCTCCTCCTCTCTCCCCATGTCCATAAGTCTGTTCTCGATGTTTGTTTCTCCATTGCTGCCCTGCAAATAAATTCTTCGTATCATCTTTCTAGATTCCATATATACGCCTTAGTATTGTAATTCTTAATATTTGACAAATTCTGTTTTGCATTTAAAAATTTTAGAAAGAAATGTGGTCTAGATTTGAATTCATACATGCATATTTTATATATATATATATATAAAATATTTTTTTAAGAGTAGACCACCATGATGTATTAGAAATTTGGCCTCACAAGTCAAACACATTTGCAGCTTGCCTCAAGTATCCTATACTCATGAGCATCTGAACACATATGGTTGGGAATATAAAAGTCATCTTATTAAAAACAGCCTCATAGCAGACCACATTGCGTAGAATGAGCTCTGATATAAATTGACCACCCTTTATGTAGATGTCTCACATACAATAAAACTTCATTAACTTCAAATACCAGGCACCAGAATATTAAGGCACTCTGAATAAAAAAAGAATGAGTGGATCTGATCATCTGGGGAATAACAGCTTGCTCATTGAATTAGCTATAACTTGTGACAAATTACCATTTGATTAATGAGATTTAGGGCTGGCCGTGTGGCTATGTTTGTATGTGTGAAAGAACCATGAAAAATAAGCAGATTTTTCTATCTGTCTGGAGCAAAAGGAATGAGGCAGATCACAGCAGGGACTATGAACTCTGATTAATTAACAAGAATTGTGCTTTCCAGGTCGGTCAGTCAGTTTTGGACTGTCCTCTGTGAACCTAGTGCACACTGCTTGCTTCATGGCAGTTTATAAATGAAGATCAGTTCCTAGAAAAAAAAATCCTTATGCGAGGTTGAATCTGCAAGCAGAGTATTTAACAAGTTAAAAACAAGATGTGAGGATGAGGTAATATCACCTGCAAGAGTGTCATATGAGCACTAAATATTTTAAAAGTTGGAACTCATGTCCATAGTGACATGAGTAGTTCATCCAACCATTTGTAGGATGTAGAAAATTGCTGACACTGTCAGAGATGGATTTCATTTAAATATATTATTTTGAGAAAGGCTGATAAGGAGTAAAATAGGAATAAGGCATTCCGTGGAACAGAAATATTTGAAAAGTTTGTGCGTATTAGAATTATGTGGTCAGATAAATGAGGTTTGACCAGGAAACCTGGTTTTAGCTGTAGCATTGTAGGTAAACAAACTACAGTGTTTTTCTATGACATGAAAGCAAGACTTGTGATTGCAAGGCAAGCCTCCAGTATTTCCAAGAACTCAACTGAAAGCCAGCATTTAGTATATTATGCATTTTGTGTTCCTTATTCTACTTAATCTGCACAACCACCATCTGAGATGGAAATTTTCAGCATCCCCATTTCAAACAGGAGTCAACTGGGAGTGCGTCATACATAATTAGGTAAAAGTGGGAATCAAATCTCAATAGTAAAATCAAGAGCACAGGGTTTAACCACTACTTATTGCTTTCTTCCAAGAAAGTACATAGCAATTTGCAAAAACTCTGTCAACTGAAAAAAAAAAAAAGCATAACCTAAAAGTTGAGAACTATGCTTTATTTGGCCAGTTTTCTGAGAACTTCAAATCACTAAGGGACTGCTTCAAAGAGGTAAGGGAGGAGCCAGAATATATTAATACAAAGGTTTTTGCAACAAAAACCAGGTGGTCAGAACATCAAAATATTACTGTTAATTAAAGATAATCAGACATCTGAAATTAGTGAATGTAGTGCTTCTCTATGTTTGGGAAGATGCCAAAGTCTGGGCTCATTGAAATCATTCCTTTGATATGCACCTTAAGTATCCCAGGCCAGTATCCTCTTCTTTCTGATCCTGAGTGCCCTCAGGGTGCCCCATTGGAAGCCATTGGGTGGCTTGGCCACAATATCCTTTGTTTGCAGATATGGCAAGAAGCTTCTTAATCCCCAACCCTATTGCTGACTTTCCATGATATCTCCTCAGGATAAAATTGCTAAAGCATCTCAGACTTTCTGTGCAATGCAAATGGAACGGGGTGACTACTGACTTGGGGACTCATTTGTCTGTGACTGAAAAATAAAGGCACAGTATCTGTACTCCAAGTGCTCACAGTTGGTTCATTAAGTGCAGTTGTCTTAGTGCCATTGCCTAGTTGCCCATGATCATCTTTTTTACCCAATTGTGTTTAAAAAGCCCAGTCTACTCTCAAAGCTGCCCTTGAATCATAACAGATTGAATAGCACTCCTGCTACAGGGAACAGAAAACAAGGCAGCCACCTCCTTGCCATATGATTTCATTTTACTTCATTCCCTTGGTACTTCATTCTTTCAGTATTATTTTAATTATAGATTTTTTTTTCTGTTACGACTGGTTTTCCATAGATATTTGACATTCAAATAAAAAAGGTCAAATTCTTAGTTACAGTTTTAATGGAAAAGGTGGTAGAAGAGTTGATCATTGATAGGACTGCCTAACATGAAAAGTAATTTGACCATCCAATCAGCTTCAAAATCAGTAGTTTCCAGAAAGTCACTGAAGTACATTTACATCTCTATGGCAGCTGGAGGTGAGCAGAGACCAGCTACTAGGTATCATAGAGCAAGAAATAGGAATATTTGCATTAAAATCTTCTGACTACTTTGAGAGTCAATTGAGTAGAATAATAGGTATCTAAAAGGGTCTACACATACAAGATCTAGAAATAAAATTTGAAGAATGCCAAAAATCACTCAAATTTAGGATAAATTCATTGTCATTTCCATCTGATCGTCCATGTCATTCTGACAATTTCAACTTGCCAAGTGGTAATACCAACAATCTCTTGAATTGTATGACCTTAGGTGAGTCGAGACAGAGTAAATGGAGCTGGTGCTGAGCTATTTCCACATATTACCTCTGCTTAGAGAAATGAATCTATCTGGCTGCAAGTTCTATGCTGTTGCTGTTTAGTAGCCAAGTCTTATCTGACTCTTTGTGACCCATGGATTGCAGCATGCCAGTGCTTCATTATCTCCTGGAGTTTGTTCAAACTCATGTTCATTGAGTTGGTGATGCCATCCAACCATCTCATCCTCTGTTGCCCTTTTCTCCTTCCTCCCTCAATCTTTCCCAGCATGAGGATCTTTTCCAATAAGCCAGCTTTTCACACCAGGTGACCAAAGTATTGGAGCTTAACTTCAGCATCAGTCCTTCCAATGGATATTCAGGGTTGATTTCCTTTAGAATTGACTGGTTTGATTTCCTTGCAGTTCGAGGGACTCTATGTACATGATCTGAAAGCTCCATCACAGGGAGAAGCCTGAATTAAAAGCAGCTCCCCCACATTATTCATCATTGTAGGTTTGGGTCTCCTTGTTGGAAGAAATCTTGGAGATCTTAAGAATGGAGAACTATGAATAAAAAGTCCCAGATCAAAGGGTAGAAACATTTATAGTCATGAATACTTTTAATTAATCCATAAAACAGCCTTTACATCATACATGTTGCTTAATTTGAACATCCTGTTTTTGATCCTATAAGTGGGTTAAATGGGATGTGAATATTGGCAGTTGCAGTAGGCAGTGTTCCAGTGGAGGGCAACTTGGAGCACAAATCAGAAACTATAAAGTAATTTTTAAACTATACATTTGATCTAATTAGATCCTAGGCCATTGGCAAATGCCATTATAACATAAGCTTCTATTTTTTGCTCACTTTTACTGTTTTATAGAATTGTGATTCAAAGAAAGGGCTTCCCAGGTGGCAATAGTAAAGAAACTGCCTGCCAATGCAGGATATGTAAGAGAGGTGGGTTTGATCCCTGGGTCAGGAAGATCCCCTGGAGAAGTAAATGGCAACCCACTCCAATATTCTTGCCTGGAGAATGCCATTCACCAAGGAGCCTGTTGGGCTATGGTCCATAGTGTGGCACAGACGTGGACATGACTGAAGCGACCTACCATGCACACGACTCAATGAAAATAAAAGAACAAAATGTAGCATAAAGGAGATATTCACTTTGGGAGCTGAAATGTCTGTTTTTTCAATATTTAATTTATTTATTTGTTAATTCATTCATTTATCTAAAAAACATAAACTGAGTATCTACAAATGCAGTAGTTATTTCAAATGTTGTCTTGTTATAGATATATGATCCTAGACAAGATCCTTGAATTCTGAGGATTTTCTCTTCTCTATAATAAAGAAAAAATAACATATTTCTCATAATGGAGAGAACACCTAAAAGATTGTGTGTATGTATATGTGTGCTTGCATAGTAATAAATATAGTCATTATTTAGAATAATAATTTATAAAATGCTGTATTATAAAATATGCAGTAGTAGCATAACTGTAATAAAAGAATTGAAAATACTGTATCCCCCAGACTACTTCCCTAAAGAGACACTTATTAGGATAATATGTCTTTGTATTGTCTGGATTGATTTTGCACTTGAAGTCAGTGAAAATTTCCATTAGTGCTTGGTGTAGAAGAAAGATCTTCTTGTGAATGGGATTCTGACTGTTTTGACTATGGGTTTCCACGGCTATTCTTTTCCTTGCCCTTCACTGACTGACTTTTCACTAGTTATTAGTGCTTTAATTCGCAGTTAGAAACTTTGACTAAAATGGCATTATTGGGGTTAGAATTATGGTTACTGTTGCTGAATGGATCCTTTATATTTGCAGATCCACTTATACTTAATTTTGACTTAACCATTTCCTACTTAAATCTGGAAGGTTAGATCAAGTATTGATATCCCATCTTATAGATGACAAAACTAAGACTCAGTGTCATGAACCAGTAAATGTTAATTTCAGGAAAGGAACTCAACACTAAAAATGTTCATTGTTTCTTCCACTACTTAATGATTCTCAATAGGGTGCTGTACCTCATTATGGCAGTAAATTAAAACTTCAGAGTATGGAGGTATATGAACAATTTGAAATTATAAAAATACTAAACTGTAATTCACTTGCTTTTCACCATATTTAATTTATTTGGCAATATCAGCAAGTACAGTACAGTTCAGTTGCTCATTCATGCCGACTCTTTGCAACCCCATGGACTGCAGCACGACAGGCTTCCCTATCACCAACTCCCAGAGCTTGCTCAAACTCATGTCCATCGAGTCAGTGATGCCAGAATGAAATTTTTAACTTTATTGAAGGTGTATTGATTAAGTCATTTGTATACCACCTTAATAATTTTTGTCATGTAAATCTCATATCTGTATTATAATTTACTTGATGTTTTTCTCTGCTTTTAGTTAAATCTATTTTTAAAAGAAGCTTTACATCACTGTAGGTGAAAAGCTGCCACAAAAATAAGGTAGCCAATAAATAAAAGAAAAATATTAAAATGAAATATAGATGTATCTAAAGACCTCATAATTGTTGCTTTCTCACTTTACCTAGAGTGAATCATACTTTAAGAACTTTAAAAGGTGTTAAAAATATGAGAAATATTGTGTTATACATTGTCTCTCCCAATAACTTTCAATATTTCCATACCTCATTAAAACTGACTGAAATTTACAGAGTCCAGAATTTTTTTCTTTAATTTGTAAAAATTGTTTCTTTATTTTTTACATATTGTGTGGTGTGAAGTTGTCTCATAAGTGTCCTCTAAAATCCATTCTCTTCCTATTTTCAGCATTAGGTTCTTCCCCATGTCACCAGATATTAACTGAACACATAGATGAGTTAATCATAAATAATATTTCTTAGTCCTCATTGCAATTAGATGTTGCCATGTAACTAAGCTATGGCCAGTGAGATGTGTGCAGAAGTGATATGTGTAACCATCACATTATCAGCTTAAAAGGAAATTATCTTTGTTCTCTTTTTCCTTCTTCCCAACAAAGTGCCCTAACTAATAAATTTAGTATTCTCATTTTCTCGTGGAGAGGTATTTATTAATGAGAAAATATTTGCAAGAGAAATATTTGATAAAGGACTGTTATCTAAAATATGCAAAGAATTCAAACTCTATAACAAAAATAAACATCCCAATTTAAAAAAAGACCTGAACAGATACCTCACCAACAAGATATACAGGTGGCAAATAAGCTTATGAAAAATTCTCCACATTATATGTCATCAGGGAAATTTAAATTAAAACAATGAACCTTTTAAATTAAAACAATCCTACCTGTTAGCATAGTAGGATTCCAGAATTCTGACAACACCAAATGCTGATGAAGTAGACCAACAGAAACTCTCATTCGCTGCTGGTAGCAATGTAAAATGGTAGAGTCCCTTTGGAAGGCAGTTTGGCAATTTCTTACAAAACTAAACATGCTGTTACCATACAGTCCAGCCATCATGCTATTTGGTAATTTGGTAATAGAATAAGTATAACAGAAAAGAGAAGGAATCAAGGATGGCTTTAAGATGGTTAGTGTGAACAACTGGACAGATAAACGATGCTTATGGGGAGTGGATTGGGCCTGGAGATAAAAATATGGGAGTCATTAGTATACAGATGACCTTTAAAACCATAGGATTCAATGATACCAATGAGGGACTAGCTGAAGTTAGTAAGCAGTCAATAAGTGATAGCTGTTATGAAGAAATACAAACTTACATCTTGAGAAAAATGTTAGCCTCTTTGAAGTTTCCCCAGAGGTGACATGTCCCATTGTCCTTGTGAAACACAAACATTTAACATCCAAGTTATATAGCTCTTCTCAAAGTAACAAGTCAAAAATTTAGTCTGACCTAAGATTTCAGAATCATGATCGAGAGCCGAATTAGAGGGAGATATACATAGAGAATGGGCTCCCTACCTACAGTTTTGTGGGATAAGCAATAAAGTTATATCAAGTTAGATAAACATTAATTTTTTTTTCTAGTTCATTTATTTAACAAATACTAAAAATCTCTAACACAGTCACTTGGGATATAAAAATGAGTAAAACACAGTCCTTACCCTCAATAAGCAATGACCCTACTAGGAAAATTATGATATCATACAATGATAAAGGCATGTATTTGTGATGGAGGTAAACAATGGTGCTGTGTAGGATGCCTAATTCAGCCAGAGGGACAAAAAGGTAATTAAGGCAAACTTTGAGAAAGAGGTAACACAACAAGTATAAACAGATGAGTGGAAATTAACTATGTGCCAGAGGTGGCTGTAACACTGGGTCTAAGGGGATATATTAATACATGCCAAAACCATATATCTCAGCCTTCTAAAGATATGCCTTATCTAAATAAGGCCTCAATGTTAGACTCTGATTTTTTAAAAAAAATAATTAATTTATTTTAATTGGAGGCTAATTACTTTACAATATTGTGGTGGTTTTTGCCATATACATTGACATGAATCAGCCACGGGTATACATGTGTGCCTCCATCCCGAACCCCTCTCCCACCTCCCTATCCCATCCCTCTGGGTTGTCCCAGTGCACTGGCTTTGAATGCCCTGTTTCATGCATCGAACTTGGACTGGTGATCTATTTCTCATATGGTAATATACATGTTTCAATGCTATTCTCTCAAATCATCCCATACTCGCCTTCCCCCATAGAGTCCAAAAGTCTGTTCTTTATATCTGTGTCTCTTTTGCTGTCTTGCATGTAGGGTCATCATTCAGTTAGTTCAGTCGCTCAGTCATGTCCGACTCTTTGCGACCTCATGAACCACAGCACGCCAGGCCTCCCTGTCCATCACCAACTCCTGGAGTCCACCAAAACCCATGTCCATTGTGTTGGTGATGCCATCCCACCACCTCATCCTCTGTTGTCCCCTTCTCCTCCTGCCTTCAATCTTTCCCAGCATCAGGGTCTTTTCAAATGAGTAGCTCTTCATATCTGGTGGCCAAAGTATTGGAGTTTCAGCTTTAGCATCAGTCCTTCCAATGAACACCCAGGACTGATCTCCTTTAGGATGGACTGGTTGGATCCCCTTGCAGTCCAAGGGACTCTCAAGAGTCTTCTCCAACACCACAGTTCAAAAGCATCAATTCTTCTGCACTCAGCTTCCTTTATAGTCCAACTCTCACATCCATACATGACCACTGGAAAAACCATAGCCTTGACTATAGGGACCTTTGTTGACAAAATAATGTGTCTGCTTTTTAATATGCTGTCTAAGTTGGTCATAACTTTCCTTCCAAGGAGTAAGCGTCTTTTAATTTCATGGCTGCAATCACAGTCTGCAGTGATTTTGGAGCCCAGAAAAATAAAGTCAGCCACTCTTTCCCTATTTCCCATGAAGTGATGGGAGCAGATGCCATGATCTTCGTTTTCTGAATGTTGAGCTTTAAGCCAACTTTTTCACTCTCCTCTTTCACTTTCATCAAGAGGCTCTTTAGTTCCTCTTCACTTTCTGCCATAAGGGTGGTGTCATCTGTGTATCTGAGACTGTTTATATTTCTCCCAGCAATCTTGATTACAGCTTGGGCTTCCTCCAGCCCAGCATTTCTCATGATGTACTCTGCATAGAAGTTAAATAAGCAGGGTGACAATATACAACCTTGACGTACTCCTTTTCCTACTTGGAAACCAGTCTGTTTTTCCATGTCCAGTTTTAACTGTTGCTTCCTGACCTGCATACAGGTTTCTCTGGAGGCAGGTCAGGTGGTCTGGTATTCCCATATCTTTCAGAATTTTCCACAGTTTATTGTGATCCACATAGTCAAAGGCTTTGGCATAGTCAATAAAGCAGAAATAGATGTTTTTCTGGAACTCTTTTGCTTTTCCCATGATCCAGCGGATGTTGACAATTTGATCTCTGGTTCCTCTGCCTTTTCTAAAACCAGCTTGAACATCTGGAAGTTCACGGTTCATGTATTGCTGAAGCCTGGCTTGGAGAATTTTGAGCATTACTTTACTAGCGTGTGAGATGAGTACAATTGTGCAATAGTTTGAGCATTCTTTGGCGTTGCCTTTCTTTGGGATTGGAATGAAAACTGACCTTTTTCTGTCCCATGGCCACTGCTGAGTTTTCCAAATTTGCTGGCATATTGAGTGCAGCACTTTCACAACACCGTCTTTTAGGATTTGAAATAGCTCAACCAAAATCAGATTGATTATATTCTTTGCAGCCAAAACTGGAGATGCTCTATACAGTCAGCAAAAACAGGACTGGGAGCTGACTATGGCTCAGATCATGAACTCCTTATTGTCAAATTCAGACTGAAATTGAAGAAAGTAGGGAAAACCACCAGACTATTCAGGTATCACCTAAATCAAATCCCTTATGACTATACAGTAGAAGTGCAAAATACATTTAAGGGACTAGATCTGATAGACAGAGTGCCTGATGAACTATGGACGGAGGTTCATGACATTTTACAGGAGACAGGAATCAAGATCATCCCCAAGAAAAAGAAATGCAAAAAAGCAAAATGGCTGTGTGAGGAGGCCTTACAAATAGCTGTGAAAAGAAGGGAAGTGAAAAGCAAAGGAGAAAAGGAAAGATATACCCATTTGAATGAAGAGTTCCAAAGAATAGCAAGGAGAGATAAGAAAGCCTCCCTCAGCAATCAATGCAAAGAAATAGAGGAAAACTGTGGAATGGGTAAGACTAGAGATCTCTTCAAGAAAATCAGAGATACCAAGGGAACATTTCATGCAAAGATGGGCTCAATAAGGGACAGAAATGGTAGGGGTTCATTATTACTACCTTTCTAAATTCCACATATATGCATTAATATACTGTATTGGTGTTTTTCTTTCTGACTTACTTCACTCTGTATAATAGGCTCCAGTTTCATCCACCTCATTAGAACTGATTTAAATGTGTCCTTTTTAATAGCAGAGTAATATCCCATTATGTATGTGTACCACAACTTTCTTATCCATTCGTCTGCCAATGGATGAATGGATAAGGTTTCTTCCATGTCCTAGCTATTGTAAACAGTGCTGTGATGAACACTGAGGTACACGTGTCTCTTTCAATTCTGGTTTCCTCGGTGTGTATGCCCAGCAGTGGGATTGCTGGGTCATATGGCAGTTCTGTTTTCAGGTTTTAAGGAGAGTTTCCTTAAAACTCTCTTCTCCATAGTGTCTATACTAGTTTGCATTCCCACCAACAGTGTAAGAAGGTTTCCTTTCCTCCACACCCTTTCCAGCATTTATTGTTTGTAGACTTTTTGATAGCAGCTATTCTGACCGGCATGAGATGGTACCTCATAAATCACAGCAAGATCCTCTATGACCCACCTACCAGAGTAATGGAAATAAAAGCAAAAATAAACAAATGGGACCTAATTAAACTTAAAAGCCTTTGCACAATGAAGGAAACTATAAACAAGCTGAAAAGACAGCCTTCAGACTGGGAGAAAATAATAGCAAACAAAACAACTGACAAAGAATTAATCTCAAAATATACAAACAGTTCATGCAGCTCAACACCAGAAACACAAATGACCCAACCAAAAAATGAGTCAAAGAACTAAATAGACATTTCTCCATAGACTCTGATTTTTAAACTTATTGTCTTTACAGGGAAGTAGTTATGTAAAGAATGCTCCTGCATCTGTTTCAAGGTTGCCTTTTTATATGTTTTATTATCTTTTGAGTAAATATATGATAAATTCCTCCCTAGGAAAATTTTTTGTTTCTCTTGATGAACTAGCATCTTCTGTTATTGAGACTTTGAGTACTTTTGCCTTGCTGCCAAGAAACCCAGAGCCATATTTATAAATGCTCAGTCATGATAGCTAAAACCAACATTTCTATTCAGTTTATTTTCCCCTAGAGTCTATGATGTTTTCTGTTTCTGCTATTAAATAATCTGATTATATGCTTGTCTTTCATGGTAAGCCAATACAAAACCTTTCTGAAGTAGGTTGTGGATAAATTATATGTATAAATATACACATAAATACTACTTTTCCTGTATTGAAAGCAGGCATCATTTTGATGACATTGGAGCTGCAAAAGTCATATACATGTTAGATGGTAATACATTCTAAGGTTCACATTATATAGCTATTTAACCATGCAAAACCTCATTTAGTACAATTCCTTCTAGTTTATATAACAGTTTTGTTATTTTGCTAATTTTACTGTCCTTTTCCTCTTTCACTGAGTCACTAAATGTCTATCCTGTTCAAAGTACTTGTTATTTTTTCCCTCTGGCCATCACCTGCCCCATTTCTAAGGAGTTTCTCTGGTAACAACCTCTTCCTACTCTCTTGCTGTACTATTCCATCACTGTGATGATAACTCTAAGAGCATCCTGTCAGTATAGCCCGATTCCCTGGCTACAAATCACGAGTAGCATGGGTAGCTACCTTTCTAAAAATCAGAACCTAAAGTTATCACATTGGAAATGAGAGGTTCTAGCTTAGTCTGCTTTTTCAAGTAGAATAAAGGAAAATTCCGGAATTGTCAAGTGTGTCTGGTATGTAGTAGAAAAAGTCGTCAGTGAAAAGAATGAAATAGGTACACAGGAAGGGATGGAGTTGAAAGTAGTAGTTCTGTCTATGAGATTGCCAATCAGGCTTGTTGACCTCAAAACTGGAGGAGGTACCGCAAGGAACCTATAGCTCACACAGAAACATGAAACTAGAAATTGTGTTTCCCATGTCAGGTTGTCACAAGCTATTTTCTCATTTCTTGCACATTCTTTAGAGGTAAGATTGCTGCAGTCAGAATCTGGACTGCCTTCTTAAGAAAGAGGGATTCTGACTTATGCCATGGAAATGCTCTCAAATTACAATATTATGCTAAGTGAGCACTCAGTTTCTGATGCATAAACATTACCAAACTTTTGCAGAGGACTGAGACCTAAGAGTGAAGCAGTAAACTTAACAGAAGTCCTCGCTCCTCAAGAAACAGATTTAGCATAGAAAGTGAAAGAAAACATGAAAAGAGGTATAAATAATCATTGCATAAATATTTGAGAGAGTAACCAGTTCTTACAAATGAACAAAAATGGATTACTACAAAAAGAATAGTCAGTCTTTAATAATTAAAAACATAAATGATGAAATAAAAACTTAATAGATTAGTTGAGTAGCATATAAGACAGAAGAGAAGAATTAAAGATTTTTGTGTTAGGTAAATAAATCCATCAAATTCAGTTATATTCTCTTTATGAGACACATATGCAAAAGGAAATAAAATGATAAAAAGTAAAATAAGTGATTGATAATTGGTGAAAATGTTAATGAAAAGAATGGCAACATATGTGCCAAAATAGAATCCAAGGTGAAAAATATCACAGAAAAATATAATGATCTTTATAGATAAAAATTATAATGCATTATAAATATTTATGCTTTTTTATAAGGAATACTTATGAGGAATATAAGTAATAGAGGAAGGGACACACATGTATCACGTATAAAGAAAAAGTGATTAGAAATAGAAGCAATGGAAAAGAATTCACACCACCCCTGTCTCAGAAATCAATTTTTTAAAAAAATGTAAAGATACAGAGAAGATGGATAAAAAATGCTCTAAAGTTGATTCAATTTCATTTTATTCAATAAGGAGAGAATATACGTGGTTTAAAATCCAATGGAATAGTTTTAAATTTATCCATTCTAGGGCTACAAAGAATATTAAAGGATGTTTTAAAAATTACAAAATTACATAATCCATATTTCATTTCAAAATGTAATTGAATTATAAATATTAAGCAACAAATGATAGCACATAAATAAATCAATAAATAAAGCTCAACTAGTTAGAGATTAATAACAAAAACACATGGACCTCTTCTAAACTTTTCTTTCTTTGAGAGAAAGTTAAAACTGAAATTACAGACTATTAAGAAATGAATGACAATGCAAACTAATGATGACATCAAACTGATTTTCAGAAAAATTACGTAATTACATAATCCATATTTCATTTAAACTGAATTCAAATATGAATTCATAATTCATATTTCATTAAAACTGAAATTACAGACTATTAAGAAATGAATGACAATGCAAACTAATGATGACATCAAACTGATTTTCAGAAAAATTAACATCCTTCACTAATAAATACATATTAAATGAGTTAGACTTTAATCTTTGTAGCAAATAAAATAACACACAAAAGCAAATTAAATATATGAAAAGAAGTATTAAATATAACAGCATAGACGAGTAATTTAAAAAGTTATTCTTTAAAAAATAAAGTAAAACAATAAATAATAAAAATAAAGTAAAACAGTAAAAACAAATAAAACAAGGGTTTCTGGCCCATGTGGGAGAAACAGAGAGAATGAGAGAGAGAGAAGAGACAGAAGAAAAGGCATAAGTCACATTTACAGAGATTTTTTTAAGAGAAGAAAACTCTTTGGTGTTTCAGCTCCCAGTTGAAACTGGCAGGCTTCTAGGTTGCCCAGATGGGTCTAAGCATAATCCTAAGTGGTCCATCTTTCTTAGTGGTACAAAGTGTAAGATGCAACAATTTGAGCCGAGATTTAGTACACCATTGTGCGAACTGTGAAGACAGTTAAGGTTACTGTGGACTGTTCTGAGGTAAACACAGCAGTTAGCATGAGTGAAAGTCACTTAGTTGTGTCCGACTCTTCACCATCCCATGGACTGTAGCCCGCCAGGCTTCTGTGTCCATCAAATTCTCCAGGCAAGAGTACTGGAGTGTGTTGCCATTCTAGTTCATGGCAAAACAGTGAATATTAAATGCCTTTATCTGTGTGTAAAAGCAAACTGCTTTTTATCCTCCCAACACCTTGGGTTTCAAGAAGAATGTATTCATCAGATCGGTAGATGCTTATCAAATGCCACATCTGGCACTGCAGCTGAGACTGGGACACCACCTGATTAAGATTATGAGAGTTGGCCACCATCTTTGATGATTCTTATGGAGGACAGGGAAGCCTGGTGTGCTGCAGTCCATGGGGTCTCAAAGAATCAGACACATGTCCAATTAGTGACTTAACAGCAACATGGCTTTTGCAGAGACAGGACAGGTGAATTGAATGGAGATACAGTGAAGACTGTCACTCCTTCATCTATATAATTCCCTGTGTAAGTCTTTGATGGTAACATTAAGGGCAGTTTCTCTGAGGATGAAGTCTTCTTTCTGGTTTTCTATCAGGATTAGGGATGAAAGTGTTTACTGTTTTTCAGAAGCTTCCATTTGGTCTTTGCTATTATAATAATTGTAATTTTTAGAGGAGAGGACTGAAGAGCATTCTTCTACCTATAGAATATATCTAAACCTAATTGTGGGCTTCCCTGGTGGCTCAGGCAGTAAAGAGTCTGCCTGCAATGCAGGAGACCTGGGTTCAATCCCTGGGTCAGGAAGATCCCCTGGAGAAGAGAATGGCAACCCACTCCAATATTCTTGTCTGGTGAATCCCATGAACAGTCCACGGGGTTGCTTAGAGTCATACACACCTGAGTAACTAACACACATACACACACTTGACCAGGGGAATAGCCACAGGGTGGTTGCATGGTCCCATTAGAACAATGTGAGAGAGATTTGGGCCAGACTCCACTTATCACCTGGCCTCCATACATTCCTTTTCTAGTAGGAGGAACACAATTGTATTTTGGTTTACCAGGAACCAGTGTCAGTTCAGACACTACATCTAACGGTTATTGAAACGTCTGAGTACTGCCCTTCTCCAGCACACAGTTACCTGGGCTAATAGGCATATGACACTTTAGGGGCAAGATTAAGGAAAGGGATTTAACCATGTGTGAATCTGTGGCATTTCAGGGTCTTGTTCCCCCTTCAATAATTGGCTCCATCTGTGAACTGACTTGAATCCCGAAACTGGATGAAGAATCATAATTTTTTACTGTGTTAAAACCTTGTGTCAAAACTTAAAAAAATCTGTCCAAAGAACATGAAAGAATTATATTTTCATTCTGGTTCCTGACACAGGCCTTTATTTATCTGAACTTGATTATTATTTTTTTTAATTTTAAAACTTGAGTAACATAGTAATCGGTTGTTCTTTCTGGAAGCTGTAGGGGAGAAAACATTTCCTGCCATTGGGTTTTTGCTGGAATTCAGGCCCTTGCAGTTGTAGGACTGAGGTCTCCAGTTTCTTATTGACTGTAAGTTGAGAACTCTTCTTGGCTTGCAAAGGCTGCTGGTGGCCCTGTTTCTCCTTCTTCACAGCCAGCAAAAGGAGTTGAGTTCTTCTCTAGTCACATTGTTCTGATCTTCTCTTCCTAATATGATTAAATCAGACCAATCCAGAAAAATTTCCCCATTTGACGGTTTTAATCTTAACCACATTTGCTAAGTCTCTTTTGGCATGTGATATTCATAGGTATCAGGGATTAGGGCATGAACATTTTGGGAGGGTGTTATTCTAGCACACAGAGATGCTGTTTTTCCCTTGGTAGTGTTCTGTTTCCTCCTGAGGCAGGGCAATAATTCCCTGCTTTGTTTGTGGGGCCCTTTACAGTACAAGGTCTCCGGCTAAGGGAAAATTATCTTCTGGCAAGTGGGACAGGAATGCTTTCACTGGAATGGATGGTGCAGGGAATCTGGAGGTTCAAGATTCTCAGGCTCAGGTGAATGTATAAACAAGTTGTGATGTACACAATGGAGTGCTATTTATCGATTAAAAGGAACAAACTAACAAAAAGAATGAGTCTTGAAAGTATAATGTTAAGTGAAAGAACATAGACATAAAAACTCTCATACGATGTAATTCCACTTACATGATGTTCTAGAAAAGGTGACTCTAGGAATAGAAAATAAATCAGTAGTTGCCAGAGGCTGTGGATTTGGGGAGGGGATTGACTACAACTGAAGGAAAGATATAAGCATCTGAATGCAGAGTTCCAAAGAATAGCCAGAAGAGATAAGAAAGCCTCCCTCAGCAATCAATGCAAAGAAATAGAGGAAAACAGTGGAATGGGAAAGACTAGAGATCTCTTCAAGAAAATTAGAGATACCAAGGGAACATTTCATGCAAAGATGGGCTTGATAAAAGACAGACATGGCATGGACCTAACAGAAGCAGAAGATGTTAAGAAGAGGTGGCAAGAATACACAGAACTGTACAAAAAAGATCTTCACGGCTAAGATAATCACGATGGTGTGATTACTCACCTAGAGCCAGACATCCTATGTGAAGTCAAGTGGGCCTTAGGAAGCATCACTATGAACAAAGCCAGTGGAGGTGATGGAATTCCACTTGAGCTATTTCAAATCCTGAAAGATGATGCTGTGAAAGTGCTGCACTCGAAATGCCAGCAAATTTGGAAAACTCAGCAGTGGCCACAGGACTGGAAGAGGTCAGTTTACATTCCAATCCCAAAGAAAGGCAATGCCAAAGAATGCTCAAACTACCGCACAATTGCACTCATCTCACACACTAGTAAAATAATGCTCAACATTCTCCAAGCCAGGCTTCAGCAATATGTGAACCGTGAACTTCCTGATGTTCAAGCTGGTTTTAGAAAAGGCAGAGGAACCAGAGATCAAATTGCCAACATCCAAAGGATCGTGGAAAAAGCAAGAGAGTTCCAGAAAAACATCTATTTCTGCCTTATTGACTATGCCAAAGCCTTTGACTGTGTGGATCACAATAAACTGTGGAAAATTCTGAAAGAGATGGGAATACCAAATCACCTGACCTGCCTCTTGAGAAACCTATAGGCAGGTCAGGAAGCAATAGTTAGAACTGGACATGGAACGACAGACTGGTTCCAAGTAGGAAAAGGAGTACGTCAAGGCTGTATATTGTCACTCTGCTTATTTAACTTATATGCAGAATACATCATGAGAAACACTGGGCTGGAAGAAGCACAAGCTGGAATCAAGATTTCCGGGAGAAATGTCAATAACCTCAGATATGCAGATAACACAACCTTTATGGCAGAACGTGAAGAGGAACTAAAAAGCCTCTTGATGAAAGTGAAAGAGGAGAGTGAAAAAGTTGACTTAAAGCTCAGCATTCAGAAAACTAAGATCATGGCATCTGGTCCCATCACTTCATGGGAGATAGATGGGGAAACAGTGGCAGACTTTATTTTTGGGGGCTCCAAAATCACTGTAGATGGTGATTGCAGCCATGAAATTAAAAGACGCTTACTCCTTGGAAGAAAAGTTATGACCAACCTAGATAGCATATTGAAAAGCAGAGACATTACTTTGCCAACAAAGGTCCGTCTAGCAAAGGCTATGGTTTTTCTAGTAGTCATGTATGGATGTGAGAGTTGGACTGTGGAGAAAGCTGAGCACTGAAGAATTGATGCTTTTGAACTGTGGTGTTGGAGAAGGCTCTTGAGAGTCCCTTGGACTGCAAGGAGATCCAACCAGTCCATTCTAAAGGAGATCAGTCCTGGGTGTTCATTGGAAGGAATGATGCTAAAGCTGAAACTCCAGTACTTTGGCCACCTCATGTGAAGAGTTGACTCATTTGAAAAGACCTGATGCTGGGAGGGATTGGAGGCAGGAGGAGAAGGGGACGACAGAGGATGAGATGGCTCGATGACATCACTGACTCGATGGATGTGAGTTTGAGTGATCTCTGGGAGTTGGTGATGGCCAGGGAGGCCTGGCATGCTGCAATTCATGGGGTCACAAAGAGTTGGACACGACTGAGCAACTGAACTGAACTGAACTGGACTTGACTACAAAGGAACGTGAGGGAATTTTTTAAGGATGATTTTGTATCTTGAGTGTGGTTGTGGTTGCATGAGTGTGTGAATTTGTCAAAATTTACTGCCTTATAGCTTAAAAGAGGCAAGTTTATTGTATTTAAATTATACTTCACTGAATCTGATTTTACAAAAAAAAATAAATAAATAAAGAGTCTCAGGCTTATTCATTAAATATCCCTCTCTTAGGTCGCACAGTTAGTTTTTTTTTTTTTTTCCCTACCAGGCACCAACTTTGATATAAGAAATTTGTTAAGGTTTTCATTTAATCTCTGTTAAAGGTCTGCCACCCTTACAGTTAGATCAGCGGCCTGATTTTCAGCACAATCCGGCCTGCAGTTGAAGGAGAGTAGAGTCTTTAGACTCCTTGAGAGAGGACCTATAACTTTCATATCCTGCCCTGAGTTGAAATTGGCTATTATGACTCTATTTGCTTTTTTCAAGACTTCCAACAAATAAAACCAGTCTGTTTTATACTTACTATTATTATCATTGGCTCCGGTATACCATTAATCCACTATAGCCACCATATAATACAGTGTTGTATCTTCTACCAGCACTTTATCCAAAACAATGGGCAAAATTCTTAGTAGCTCTAATTTACCGAATTTCCAATGGTAATCCTCACCCCAGCTACCAGTTGGAATAGGGATTGTATTACCATCTGCCTGGAGATTGATCAGCCTTCAAAATTCCATCTTGAAAGTCTATTGTCTAAGTCTACTCTTTGTACTAACTGGATTTTTACCAAGTTCCCCAGAAATATGAATCTGAGACAGAGTTTTATAGTGAAAGGTGTTAGTACATTTTGGAGCATATAGTTTAAGGAGGAGGAATAAAGGAAGAGCAGTGAAGCAGAGAAGCATGAGCCAATACAAAGATACCTTATCAAGTTGGCAATTGTTACAAGCTACTGGTTACTTAATTCTGCAGTACTGTGTAAGAAGCCATATGAAAAGCATTTGACTGTCCATTTGGGGAAAAAAATTAATCCATCAGCTGTGAATTCTCCTTGATAAACACTTACCTAGGGGTTAACTCCCTCCTTTTTATTTCTGGATTGCATATGTAGGCATTGAGCTAGTTATCTTTGCGTGCTACTCTGTGGCATCAAGAGAAAAGTCTTGAAATTGGAGTTGAGCAAATGGAATGGATGGTGCAATGGACGATTGCTGTGTTCCTCCCAAGTATACGTATTGAAATCCTAATTCCTCAATGTGATGGTGTTAGGAGATGGGGCCTTTGGGATATGATTTCGTCACTAGGGTGGAGCCCTCATGAATGGGATTAGTTCACTTATTAAAAAAAAATGAGACAACAGAGTATTCCCTAGCTCTTTCCCTCTTTTGAGGACCCAGCTAGAAGATGGCTGCCTATGAACGAGAAGCAGGTCCTCACTAGAGGACTTTGAATGGACTTCCCAGCATCTAGAACTATAAGAAATAAAGTTTCACTTGTCTATAAGCCATCCAGCCTATGGGATTTTGCTATAGCAGCCTGAACTGACTAAGATAGGTGGCTTGAATCTAGATGCTATCAGTTGTACAACATGAACCTAGTAGGAATATAGGCAGAGTTGGTTGCTGCAGTTGTGGTGGGATACTGGACAGCAGAGACCAAGGGAATGTGAAGTGGTAATTGAGAGATGTCCAGTGAACTATCTGACAGAATTGTTGTGAGGATTATATGAGTTCATATGTGCAAAGCAGTTAGAACATTGCTCAGCATATTGAATAGATAGCCAGTAAATCATCAGTTCTATTCTATATCATGGTGGACCCAGTCAAGATGTAGAACTTTGTTATCTCGTGAGATCCTTCTAATCACTGATGCTAAATTTTCTATGTTTTGATTTCAACCAAGAAAATACTCAAAGTATACAGATCAAAACTGGAAACAAATAATGAAAGCCTTCCTGCCTGAGGTTTTTCTCCATGTGGTCTGAGCTTGAGTAAAGCCTGTTAAATTTACCACAGAATTTTCTTATAAGTTAACTATTTTTTAAGACCTCTGAATCTTTAACAAAATTTACTTCTTGCAAGAATATCACTGCCAGTTATGATTCTTAGTGTTGTGGACAAAAGAATAATGTTTTCCAACCATGTCAACCCTGTCAAAGGATCCCTTTTCAAATATTTATTTCAAGAGAGTACATTTCTTCATTGTGCATAATTACCAAAAAGTAAAGAAATGAAAGCTCTGAAACTATGAATATGTATTTGGAAAATACAGTGCATTTTAACAAATAAAGTAGGAAATCATTTTTAAGGAAGAAGAGAAGGAATTGTGTCACTGTAATGATGGCAAAAATTATGAAGCCCTTACTGTTTCAGACTGTGCTAAGCATATGACATCCAATTTGTCAGTCCTCACACAACTGAAGTATTAAGTCTGATTTGTATGGCTTACTTGTCCTTCATGATCAATATACTTTTTGATTGATTAATACCTATACTATATTGGTTATTAAAAGCTTTGAATACCAATCAGCCTTATAAGTATCTAACCTGTTATAATTTACATTTCATAGTGAAGAAACCAAGGACTTTGTAGACTAAGTCACTTAATAGATTAGGCTAGTTAGTTGTTATAAAGGACTCTTGAGAGTTATAAGGGAATCTTGAGTCCCTTAGACTGCAAAGGGATCCAACTGGTCCACCCTAAAGGAAATCAGTCCTGAATATTCATTGGAAGGACTGATACTGAAGCTGAAACTCCAATACTTTGGCCAGCTGATGCGAAGAACTGACTCATTTGAAAAGACCCTGATGCTGAGAAAGATTGAAGGTGTGAGGAGAAGGAGATGACAGAGGATGAGATGGTTGGATGGCATCACTGACTCAATGGACATGAGCTTGAGTAAGCTCCAGGAGCTGTGATGGACAGGGAGGCCTGGCATGCTGCAGTCCACGGGGTCACAAAGAGTAGGACATGACTGAGCAACTGAATTGAACTGAACTGAACTGAACTTAGTTGTTAAGTGGTAGGATAAATCCTAAAGTTCCTATTTCTTGTGCTGTAAAGCTTCTACTATATCTACTATATCCTGGCCTCTGACATAAATATATCATGCTACTGTGCAGATAGTTGGAGTATATAAAATATTGCACAGTGGGTTGGCCAAGCATATGGGTGAGAATTAGGCTAATAAAATTCACTGGAAGTGTTTTGCCCTGAAGAAAGCAAGGTGTCTGCCATTTTTCTGGAGTTTATGTGTTGACAGTGTAAAGAACTGGTACAAAGAAGGGTTGCTTTGCTTCCGACTTTATAGTCTCCATCTGGTCAGGAAAGGAATAAATTGACCACATCTGTGGCAAATCTGTGTCTGTGCTATCGGGCCTTGCAACTTTGTCACTAGCCTTCATAGTCTTTCGCCCCAGATCCAGGACACTGTATCCTAGACAGAAGTTTGCCAGTTTTCACACCTTTTGTGCTCTTCTCTAGCACTTATTCAAACTCAGATTCTCTTGGATATCCAGTAGCAGCTGAAAAATCCTGTTCTTTAAAGAGACACATAGTAAATATGTTAGAATTTGTGAACCAGTAGGACAAGTGGAAGATAGTGTTATAAACAATATTGGTATTATGTGACAAGAATGAAAGTATATATGTACAAAATTTTAATGGTGAAATTCAAAATATGATGATTATTAAGTATCAACTTTTGAGTAATATGACTCTATTAGTGAAAAAAATTTGGGGATAACATTTCACTTAACTAGGGCTCAAAGTTAGTAACCTCTGTTATCTACTTGATTACAAATATCCATCTGTAAAAACCATTCTTAACATACAGGCTGTACTAAAACAGGTGGTACGCTAGATCTGGCCTACAGGCCATAGTTTTCCAACTCTTGCTGTAGGAAAAGCTTGAGTTTCTATTGGGAGACAGGTAAAAGTATGTAGATTTAACAGGCAGAAAGCCATCATAAACATATTTCTATAAAGATTTTTATTAGGGTTTCATGTGTGCAGAGGCAAAGAGGGAGGAATTACTATTTGGAAGATCAAGGATACATGTCTCAGTCTTTAGTTTTCAGCTCCAGCTCCATGGAGTCAGAGCTATGCATGTGTAAATTGGGGAATCAGACAGACAATAGAGGCATAGTGTTGAGGGGTTCTGGGTTACACAGGAAGTACAAGTGTCTTTCTGTCAGTGAGCACTTAATGACAAATTGTGGTCTTCAGTGAGGAAGGAGAAATTTTCCACAGTTTTTGATAAACACTGGGTAGCTAGGAACTGTAGAGATGCAGAAAATACAAGATTGGGGGAAGTGAGAGGCAGGGGCCTTGACACACATGTCCATCTTTCTGCAGAAGGTACAAGCTGTGTTGGCAAAGTGAGACTTCATCTTCTAGAAGCTGTAGGATACTTAACATTTTGGAAGTCATGAATATGCTGTTGCATTCTGCAGAGTCAAGTGGGAAAGTTTTATGATGCAATACTGCTGTACAAGAATTCTAGGCTGGTCACTGTTCCTTTAGATGACTTGGAATAGTTAAAAAGTAACACATTGGGGAGTTCCATGTCCACATGACGTCATGAGGAGCTCTGTGGACCCACTTCTGTGAGAAACAAACAAACAAACAAACAAACCTTGCAAAAACTATTTAAAAACAAAACAAAACTTAAAAGCAGGCTTCCCTGGTGGCTCAGTGGTAAAGAATCTTCCTGCCAATGCAGGAGACACAGGCTCAATCCTTAATCTGGGAGGATCTTACATGCCATGGAGCAATGCAGCTACTAAGCCTGTGCTCTAGGGCCTGGGAGCTGCAACTACTGAACCCACATGCTGCAACTTCTGAAGGCCGCTGGCTCCAGAGCTTGTGCTCAGCAACAAGAGGGCTATTGCAATGAGAAGCTTGTGCACCATAACTAGAGTAGCCCCAGCTTGCCACAGCTAGAGAAAGTCTTGTGCAGCAATGAAGACCCAGCACAGCCAAAGAAACCAACAAAATTAAAAACAAACAAACAAACCCAACAAGCTTTTAAAGTATTGTACATTGTCCTAAGATAGAAGACTTACTCAAGAAAACCTACTAACTCTTAGTAAGAGGTCCTAAGATAGAAGATTTATTTGAGAAAACCTACAAACCCTTAGGAGAAGTCCTAAGAAAGAAGACTTATTTGAGAAAACCTACTAACTCTTCGTCCCATCACTTCATGGGAAATAGATGAGGAAACAGCAGAAACAGTGGCAGACTTTATTTTCTGGGCTCCAAAATCACTGTAGATGGTGATTGCAGCCATGAAATTAAAAGACCCTTACTCCTTGGAAGGAAAGTTATGACCAACCTAGATAGCATACTCAAAAGCAGAGACATTACTTTGCCAACAGAGGTCCATCTAGTCAAGGCCATGGTTTTTCCAGTGGCCATGTATGGATGTGAGAGTTGGACTGTGAAGAAGGCTGAGTGCCGAAGAATTGATGCTTTTGAACTGTGGTGTGGAGAAGACTGTTGAGAATCCCTTGGACTGCAAGGAGATCCAACCAGTCCATTCTGAAGGAGATCAGCCCTGGGATTTCTTTGGAGGGAATGATGTTAAAGCTGAAACTCCAGTACTTTGGCCACCTCATGGGAAGAGTTGACTCATTGGAAAAGACTCTGATGTTGGGAGGGATTAGGGGCATGAGGAGAAGGGGACGACAGAGGATGAGATGGCTGGATGGCATCACTGACTCAATGGACATGAGTTTGGGTGAACTCCGGGAGTTGGTGATGGCCAGGGAGGCCTGGTGTGCTGCGATTCATGGGGTGGCAAAGAGTCGGACACCACTGAGAACTGAACTGAACTGAACTAAATCTTCTTAAGAATCATGAGAGTCTTTAGGATTAGAGCCACAACCTACTTCCTCCTCACTCACCCCCCACTTCTGAGTTCAGCCTGGGGGAAGCTCCACTGGGCAGACAAAGCCTCCCACTGTCCTCATCTCCCAGTCAAGGTTTACAGTATTTGAACTGGAGATGCAAACTGCTAGCTTATCTCATCCCCTCTACTTCCCAATTGAAGAGACTAAATTCCTGGGGGGTGAAGCAAAAAGACTGAGCATTCCTTTCCTCCATCCAGATCCTATTCATAGTAGTTATTGTTGTTGTTCAGTCGTGTCTGACTCTTCGCAACCCCATGGACTGCAGCACAGCAAGATTCTCTGACCCTCACTGTCTCCTGGACTTTACCCAAGTTAATGTCCGTTGAATCCGTGATGCCATGCAACCATCTCATCCTCTGTCACCCTCTTCTCTCTGCCTTCAATCTTGCCCAGTTTGGGGTCTTTTCCAATGAGTCAGCTATTCATAGTACAAAGGCTTATTCAGATTGTTTTCAAGGTTCTCTTTTTGTCTTTGTCTTTTGGTACTTTGATAATAATGCATCTCAGTGTGGATCCAGTTTGAATTTATTCTTCCTGGAGTACATTTGTAAGATATGTAGAGTAGTTTTTATTAATATGTGTAATAGTGTCTTGTGAAATGTGGAGGTTTTCAGCCATTATTTCTTCAGATATTCTTTCTGTTCCTTTCTCTCCTCTCCTTCTGGGATTCCTATTATACTCTTATGTATGCTAGATGGTTTCCCCCTGTCTCTTGTGTGCTCAATCACTTCAGTTGTGTCCGGCTCTTTGCAACCCTATGGACTGTAACCTGCCAGGCTCCTATGTCCATGGGATTCTCTAGGCAAGATTACTGGAGTAGGTTGCCATGCTGCTCTCCAGGGGATCTTCCTGACCCATGGATTGAACCTGCACCTCCTGCATAGCAGGTGGATTCTTTACTGCTGAGCCACCTGGGAAGCCCCAATATCTCTTAGACCCTGTTTATTATCTTTTATTTCTTCTCTGTGTACTAGAGAATGTCTTCTTTTACATTTTCTAGTTCTTTTCTTCTCTTTGCTCAATGCTAAACCCTTCTAATTTTTCATTTCAGTTATTTTACTTTTCAGCTTCAGAGTTTCTCCTTGGTTCTTTTTTAAATTTTCCATTAACTGATAGTCTCCATTTGTACATACATCATTCTCCTGGTTTGCTTTAGCTCTTTGCTTATGGTTTTCTCTAGCCATTTGATTGTATTTGAACTCACAGATTCTCCTGAATCTTTTGGAAAGGCCGAGTGACCTACTCATTGGATGAACACTGGAAATTATGCAACAATTGGAAGCAACAGATAAGTTGTACATATAGCAACCAACATGGAGAAAGTTTCAACATAGAGACCTCAGTGAAAAATTAAGACATGAAAGAAGTAATATATAACATGAGTTATATAGTTTAAAATTACATGTACACAAAAATTACACATCTTACATAAGAATGTTTAAATAGAGGGAAGGTATTAAACAGCATATAATGGTTGCCTCTGTAGGGAGACTTAGAAGTGAGAAAAGGGGATAAAAGTACTATAGTCATTATTTTAGAATAACTTTTTAGGGAATCTACAAAATACTGAATCTCTACACTATATACCTGAACTAATACAATATTGTAAATCAACTTTATATCAATAAAAAGTACATACATAGAAAATGAATGAATGAATGAACAAACAAATAAATAAACAAATAAATAGGACTTTCCTGAGCCAAAGATAATAAAATATTATGAACTGGGGAAATGATTAACTCAACCTTCTGCACCTGAGATCCGTTAAAAAAAAGAATGCCCTACAGAAAACTCTGAAACCTATGACAAGTTTAGACTGTCCAAAAATGGAATAGGAAATTTCAAATATGCCAGTTGGCTGACTAGCAATGAGTGTCTGGGGGCCGGTCTCTCATTTTCAAGGGAAGATATTCCAAGGAAAAACTGGCAGTGGTTCCTTAATAGAAGTTCCTACATCCTTTTGGGGCCTTCTTTGCACCTGGACATGGATGACCTTCATGAGATGTGAACTGCATGTATTGAGAGACTTGGATTATTTCAAAGTCTGAGGGATAGGGTATCCTTTTAGAGGTAACATCCTGTCATCCTCTCTGACATTTCCGAGTTCTTCATTAATACTCCAGAGGGGTAAGAAAATGGGAAGAAAATTGGATATAGGAGGCTGAAAATGATGTTCAAGCCTACTTCTCCTTGAATAAGCAGAGTTTCTCACATATGCTCTGTCTGAGACAGAGAATAGTGAGAGGAGGAAGATGGATCCAGAGTGTATAGTACTCTTTTGTCCTCTTAACAGCTGCTTATCCAGTTGAACCAGAGGGTAGGAGATGCTAGCAATGTGAGCCAGAATAGTTGTAGCCCCAAGGAGGCAGGGGAGTGCTGCCCTGACAATAAAGTGGTGAAGCAGAATGAAGTGTGAGGATCTAACACAAGCTGGGCTGAATCCCCGAAGCTCTGCATTTATAGAAAGGTTTTTCTTAATGGGGAGAACATGTGGGAGTGGTGTTGTCCAGATTAACATGCTGGAAATATTGCAGCCTCCAAAAGAATGAGCTAGGGAGTGAAAATGGAAACAGGAAATGGGGAAATTCATTTCTGCAAGTTGTTTCATTTTCTACTTTTGTTCTGGTAGGAAGTCCTACCATCTAAATCTGTATAGTGTCCACTTTCATCACACTTACTATCTTACTCTCACTGCAGTGTGTCAGTCGCTCTGTTGTGTCTGACTCTTTGCCGACCCCATGGACAAAATTACTTTTGTCATGTGCTGTGTGCATGCTCAGTTGCTAAGTCATGCTGACTCTGTACGACCCCATGAACTGTAGCCTGCTGGGCTCCTCTGTCTATGGGATTTCCCAGGCAAGAATACTGGAATGGGTTGACATTCGCCTTCTCTAGGGGATCTTTCTGTCCCGGAGAGCAAACCTGGGTGTCCTGCATTGCAGGCAGACTCTTTACTGTCTGAACCACCAGGGAAGCTCTCACTGCAAGATCAACGCATTTTATATTTTATCTAAATTTTGTTAGTTTTTTATTTATCTGGAGTTACACTGAATGCTATGGGAGCCACGGTCGCATGTGTCTGTTGAGTGCTTGAAATGGGATTAGTGTGACCCAGGAAGAAAAAAGTTTTATGTTAATTGTAATTAATATAGTTTTAAATTTAAAAATGAAAGTAGTATAAAAGAGTTATCTCTTAAACACAACTTCATTATTTTTGTAAGACTATGTTCCATGCTAACCACTGGAAATTTAACACCCAAACTGATATTATTTTTAAAAATTTAAATTTATTTATTTTAATTGGAGGCTAATTACTTTACAATATTGTGTTGGTTTTGCCATACATCAACATGAATCCGCCATGGGTGTATATGTGTTCCCCATCCTGAACCCCCCTCCCACCTCCCTCCCCGTACCATCCCTCTGGGTCATCCCAGTGCATCAGCCCCAAGCATCCTGTATCCTGCATCGAACCTGGACTGGCGATTCATTTCACATATGATATTATACATATTTCAATGCCCAAACTGAGATTTGCTGTTAAGTGTAAAATAGATTTTGAAGATTTGGTTCAATTAAAATAATGGAAATTGTCTCACTAATAGCTGTTTATATGGGTTAAATATTAAAATGGTATTTTGAATAATTTGGTTAAATAAAACATGTTATTAAAATTACTTTTCTTTTTACTTTTTTAATATGGCTATTGGAAAACTTAAAAATGTATCTGTGGCACACATTATATTTCTATTGGATAGTACTAATCTAGAGCACAGATTTTTTCCCAAACTTGCATTGTCTACTACCAGAATCATTAACCAAAAGTGTGTTTACCTTTATGTTAATTAAACTAAACTAAAATAAAAAAATTCATTCCTTAGCACTAACTATTTAAAGTGCTCAATAGCCATATGTGGCTGGTGGCTGCTCTACTGGAGACTACTGATACAATCTAGGACTTTAAGGTAGATTGAATTGTTGGCCTTTGTTCTTAACCTGAATCATGCATGCCCTCTGCCAAGCAATTTCAGTTTTATTAGTAAAAGGTAATAAAAGGTTGGTTGTGGAATATTTCTATTATTGCAGAAAATTCTATTGGAGAGTGCTACTCCTTTCAGGAAGCAAGGACCCCTTTCAAGTCAGTGAAAATCCTTTTGCATGAAAATTCATTTCAGAATTATACCAATATACTGACAAGGACTGGGCTGCCAGCTCCAGAGTGAACTATAGCTCATGAGCTACTGTCCACTGACCACAGAGTGACATCTAGACTCCTTAGCAATATGTCCCTTACAGCATGAGCCCATTTATGTTTTATCCTTAAAGTTTGCTTTGTCTCTGCACTCCACGATGTCCACTCTAGTACATTTTCTGGAAGCCTTCTCATCTGCATGAAAATAGTAATGTTCTCTCCCACAAATAGAAATAAGTAACGTGAGAAGTTCTAAGTAAATTCCCAGAAAGTTGAAGAAGAGATCTAAATGAAGGCAGTCCGAGTTCTTTCACCTTAAGTTTTCCTAAACAATATCCTTGCTATGCTTGCTCTTCTCTGTCATTATTAGAAGGAAAAACCCTTAAATTAATCATTTTTTAAAAGCTTTAAAAAATCATTCATTATGTCATGGCCTTATTTGAAGATAACAGAGGAGCTGGGCAAGGATTTTTTTTGTTCCCGCCTTATCCTTGGTCTGAGAACAGTGTCTGCACATATGTAAGCACTTAACACATACTGTTGCTCATCTTTAGAAGATAGATAAAACTTGGGGGCCTGCAAAAGAGAAAACAGAGTAACATACCTGGCCCAATATGAAGACACAGTTTTTGAGACCTGAAGGAGGTCTCTCATAACAGTAGCTTTACTGTCATAAATTTGCTTTATGTCAATATTTATTGCATTAGTTTATTATTATACTACTGATGAGGTTTCCCTTGTGGCTCAGTGGTAAAGAAACTGCCTGCCAATGTAGAAGACATGGGTTTGATCCCTGGGTCAGGAAGATCCCCTGGAGGAGGAAATAGCAAACCACTCCAGTATTATTGCTTGGGAAATCCCAGGACAGAGGAGCCTGGTGGGCTAGTCTATGGGGTCACAAAGAGTCAGTCATGACTTAGGGACTAAACAATAACAACAATACTACTGATAAATTACTATATTCCAGGCATTTAAGATGAAAGATAAATAATCCGTAATCCCTGCCTTCAAGACATTTATACCCTAGAGCAAGATCTCAATTCAGAGTTACTGATGCTTTGGGCCAGATAAGTTTTTGTTTGGGGACTGATCCTGTGCATTGTATAATATTTAGCAGCATCCTTGGTATCTTCCTACTAGATGCCAATATCACCCTCATGCCTGTGCTGCTATCCTGCCACACACACACACACACACATACCTGAATGTGACAACAAACATTCTCCAGTCATTGCTAAATGTCTCTTGGTTGGGAACTACTCTTGTAGAGAGAGAGAGAGAGAGTGTATGTGTGAACCGTATAAATAGGGAAGGGTTATGTTATAACAGGGGTGATGGTGGAAATACCAGTAGGATAAAATAGGGGTCATTAAGAGGGACTTTTCCTCCCTCTAAGTGTAGTTGGTCAAGAAAGACTTCATAAAAGTGTTAAAAGATTCCTGGCCCAGGGTTTTTCCCATTTACTTCTAACCTTGATCTTGGAGTAAATGCTAAGGACAAAAGTGAGTGGATGTTTCTAAAAGTTGCAATAATTCCAGTGGGGTAAAGTGTGTATATTATCCACCAGTACTTAACTCACTTCAGGAACTGATGTGGGCTTTAGGAGAAACTATTTTAAAAAGATCAGAAGTCCCAAATTTAAATTTTGATATTGTAATCTATTACTATACAAATGATTTGTAAAGGTTATCTTATTAATCAATGCTTTTACACATCGAGTTTCTGTGTTTTGTTGTTGTTTAGTCTCTCAGTTTAGTCTCCCCATGGATTGTAGCCCACCAGGATTCTCTGTCTATGAGATTTCTCAGTCAAGAATAGTGGAATGGGTTGCCATTTCCTTCTCCAGGGGATCTTCCAACCCTGGGATCGAACCCTAATTTCCTGCATTACAGGCATATTCTTTACCACTAAGCCACCTGGGAAGCTCCATAAGTGCTTTCAGTTCAGTTCAGTTCAGTCACTCAGTCGTGTCCGGCTCTTTGCGACCCCCTGAATTGCAGAACGCCAGCCTCTCTGTCCATCATCAACTCCCAGGCTTTACTTAAACTCATGTTGATCAAGTCGGTGATGCCATCCAGCCATCTCATCCTCTGTCGTCCCCTTCTCCTCATGCCCCTAATCCCTCCCAACATCAGAGTCTTTTCCAATGAGTCAACTCTTCGCATGAGGTGGCCAAAGGACTGGAGTTTCAGCTTTAGCATCATTCCTTCCAAAGAAATCCCAGGGCTGATCTTCTTTAGGATGGACTGGTTGGATCTCCTTGCAGTCCAAGGGACTCTCAACAGTCTTCTCCAACACCACAGTTCAAAAGCATCAATTCTTCGGCGCTCAGCTTTCTTCACAGTCCAACTCTCACATCCATACATGACCACAGGAAAAACTATAGCCTCGACTAGACGGACCTTTGTTGGCAAAGTAATGTCTCTGCTTTTGAGTATGCTATCTAGGTTGGTCATAACTTTCCTTCCAAGGAGTAAGCGTCTTTTAATTTCATGGCTGCAGTCACCATCTGTAGTGATTTTGGAGCCCAGAAAAATAAAGTCTGCCACTGTTTCCTCTGTTTCCCCATATATTTCCCATGAAGTGATGGGACCAGATGCCATCATCTTGGTTTTCTGAATGTTGAGCTTTAAGACAACTTTTTCACTCTCCTCTTTCACTTTCATCAAAAGGCTCTTTAGTTCCTCTTCACTTTCTGCCATGAGGCTGGTGTCATTTGCACATCTGAGGTTACTGATATTTCTTCTGGCAATCTTGATTCCATCTTGTGCTTCCTCCAGCCCAGCATTTCTCATGATGTACTCTGCATAGAAATTAAATAAGCAGGGTGACAATATACAGCCTTGATGTACTCCTTTTCCTACTTGGAACCAGTCTGTTGTTCCATGTCCAGTTCTAACTGTTGCTTCCTGACCTGCATACAAATTTCTCAAGAAGGAGGTCAGGTGGTCTGGTATTCCCATCTCTTTCAGAATTTTCCACAGTTTATTGTGATCCACACAGTCAAAGGCTTTGGCATAGTCAATAAAGCAGAAATAGATGTTTTTCTGGAATTCTCTTGCTTTTTCCATGATCCTTTGGATGTTGGCAATTTGATCTCTGGTTCCTCTGCCTTTTCTAAAACCAGCTTGAACATCTGGAAGTTCATGGTTCACGTATTGTTGAAGCCTGGCTTGGAGAATTTTGAGCATTACTTTACTAGCATGTGAGATGAGTGCAATTGTGCAGTAGTTTAAGCATTCTTTGGCATTGCCTTTCTTTGGGATTGGAATGAAAACTGACTTTTGCAGTCCTGTGGCCACTGCTGAGTTTTCCAAATTTGCTGGCATATTGAGTGAAGCACTTTCACAGCATCATCTATCAGGATCTGAAATAGCTCCACTGGAATTCCATCACCTCCACTAGCTTTGTTCATAGTGATGCTTTCTAAGGCCCACTTGACTTCACATTCCAGGATGTCTGGCTCTAGGTGAGTGATCACACCATCGTGATTATCTGGGACATGAAGATCTTTTTTGTACAGTTCTTCTGTGTATTCTTGCCATCTCTTCTTAATATCTTCTGCTTCTGTTAAGTGCTTTAGAGATACACAAAAATATGACTTGTCTTAACCAAAACATATTTCATCTCCAGTTGTAGACTGAAGACATAAATATATAAAAATATAATAACCATATGGAATTTAAAATATAGTGGGATTGGGCTTCACCATTCTCCAGTCCTACCCAGTTTCTAGAACTGAACTTTATAGTGTACAAGCCTCCACATCATCTCCTGGGAGTTAAGTTTAAAAAGTCTTTTTTTTTTTTTTCCTTTAATTTAGTTGAGTGAAGGGAGGGAAGCCTTCCTTCTGGGCCAATTTTGTAGCATTATGCAACAGTAGGCTACAACTTTCATATTGTCTTGGACCCTTGACAAAGGACAATGGTCAGTTCTAGTGACATTGAGGAAAGCCCCGGGGCTTGGTGGATTGCCTTCTTCTGGATGATTCATTAGCAGCTATAGAAGGAAGTTGACAGATAGTCCATACCCTACTACCATGAAGTCACTCTAATTTGGCTTCTTTTGTATGACATTGTTACTACCTTGAATATCTACATATCACCTTGGTCCTGGCCACTCATGCCGGTTAGCATTCCCAAGAAACTGGTTCTGCTGAAATCTCCATGTCCACTGGTAGTTTCCCTTGAGTACAGATGCAGGAATTAAGGAATGGATTATCTGGTTCTTTTTCATTCTATTTTCTATTTTATTTTATTTGGTACTTTCTTTAGATTCAAAAGCCTATCTTGATATACAACAAATGAACAAATGTTAGATTTTTCTCACATTATTTTTGTGCTAAAATCCTTACTTTCACTCAAGGTAAGATTGAGGCCTCTGAATGACTAGAATAAAATTATTGGGAAGAAGGGGATGGGAAAGAAAGTTCAAAGTGTGATATTATATGAATTTGGTCTTGCTATATCAAAGTACAGGAAGGTGCCTCAGAGAAAGTCTTCTATGGGTTGGAGGGAGCCAAGCAGTCTTCTCAGATGAGAAAGGCCTTCAGTGAGCTCTTTTCTAGTGGTAAGATTTTGGGTAGATGAAAAGTTAGGAGAAGGGGGCTCCAGGGTATTCTAGGCCAGAAGATTTATATGAGAAAAGGTCCGGAGATGAACTGTGTCTGTGAAGAGGCCAGCCCAGTTCTAATCTGACAAAGGACCAGCAAAAAATTGCTTTCTTTGAAGCAATTCATCTGCATTGTTTTAAAAATGCTTGCTTATTTGTGAGTTACTGCAACAAAATCATGAAACCTGTCAAGGGAAGGAAGCAGCCTTTCTTATCTCTTTCCATCCGTGCTGTAGACTCATGGCAGGCACCGGACAAGCATCTTTTGAGTGAAAGTGATCATTTTCGGTCACTGCCTATGTCACATTATTACAGTAAAAGCACGAATATAACAGAAAATACTCCTTAGCACTTACTCCCCTCAGGAGATATGAGTAGCCAAAAACTCATGCTGAGTGTTTAAACTGCTTCAACAGAGGAAAAAAAAAGATGGCGGTAAGGACTTCTTAAGGACAGAACTACTTATCATTTTGTTTGGCCTGTTCCAGGGACAGAAAAGGCAGGAAATGGTGGAAGACAAAACTTTCTCATACTCTGCCCACCTTCTCCTGGGGCTGGGAGGCTGCAGATCTTTTCTGGAACACCACCATACGAAAAACAGCTGCAGTTTAAATGTGGAAAAGCTAAGTTCAGTCTCGTTGGGAACTAGTTTTGATTAACTGCAGAAAGAAACACCCAACTTAAATACTATTATTAAAACCTGCAGCAGGGAAAAAAACGGGTCCAAAGCTGCTTACTCAAAGAGGGGGAAATATAGTTACATTTAAGCTATAGTTCTCAGATTATCACCGATTTTTGGTTTTCATAATCCTTAGCTTGATTTTAACTTTATGGTGAAAACTAATGAATCAGGTGAGCAGGAAATAAAAATTAAAAATAAGGGAGTCTTAGTGAACTAAGGTTTAGCTATTTTTATTAAAGAATAACAAGGCATCTAAGGGAACAAGCAGTTGCTTTGAATTATCCACCAGTCAGAACAAACTCATATCATAATAATGAGATGTTAGTCTATTACATAAGGCTCATAAGCTATTTGTAGCCTCTTTCCCAACATAAGCTTTTTTTTTTTTCATAATTCACTTTAAATAGAATTCAAACACTGAAAGTCTGCCAGCAAAATCAAGGACTTCCTGTTTTGTCTTTAAAATAAAATGCAAATACTTTAAATAAAATTGTTAATGTCTTCATCATCCTTGTTCACACACTGTAGGCCAAACTGCAAAGGCTGGAGGACACATGTCAATGAAAATTGTTTCCTGAAAAAATTAGGAATCACTGGCAAAAGTGACTTAAAAGAGCCTACAAATAATGTTACATCTGCCATGCATTTTTTTCTTTTTTAAAATGACAAATGAGGATGTGGTGGTTCTGTGACATCCATGTCAAAAACATGAGGCCTACACATTTAGAACAGGTGACCCTCTTGCCTTGTTGATTAGCGAACAGGACGGAAGCTGCAAACTATTATGTGTCCCATGGTTCTTGCCACACAGCATATATAGACAAAACAGGTTCTGTAGCCCAGAGCATCCCGAAGAGTGTATTAGTTATATATGTGCTGTAGATGAGGCTTCCCCAGTGGCTCAGTGGTAAAGAATCTGCCTGCCAATGCAGGAGATGCTGGAGACTCCGGTTCGATCCCTGGGTGGGGAAGATGCCCTGGAGGAGGGCAAGGCAGCCCACTCCAGTATTCTTGCCTGGAGAACCCTATGGATAGAGGAACCTGGTGAGCTACAGTCCATCAGGTCACAAAACATTGAACATGACTGAAGCAACTGAACATGTATGCACGCACGTTCCATAGATATTGATGTCCTTGGGCCCTAAGAAAGAAGAAAGGGCCTAGGAAGTCCTAGTCAGGCTGGCTTGCTTCAAAGAGCAAGCAGCTTCCTCCAGTGTATATACCTATGAAAATAAGTTGTGCATAAGGGATTTTTTTGTGTGTAAGAAGACACCTGCAAAAGAGTGGGGGAAGCAGGAAACAGAAGGAACAGAAGTGAGCAGGTGCTCACTAGCAGGAATTCTAGGTAGAATTCCCTTAGTGAAGCACCAGACTCAGCTGGAAGTTGCAGGGAGCTCTGGAGCATAAAATACAGCTCAGATTTTGTCCCAGCTTGAAGTAAGAAGCTGAGCTTTCCTACTCCCGCAATAGTTTAGTCATTGGCTATAGACAGCCCCAGAGGGACCCAATCTACCAAGCATCACTGGCTCTTGATAAGTGAGGGCAGTATGGGTAAAGTAGCACCAGCAGCTCAGAGGTAATCCTCTGAATGTATGTACCAGGTGTGAGCCCTAAGCAAAGCCCATAGAAGCAGGAGGATGAGAACAGAAAAATAAGAGATCTAAGACTTTCGAGGTAGACCAACTACAGTCCCTACTGCTGCTGCTAAGTCGCGTCAGTCATG
This sequence comes from Bos taurus, assembly GCF_002263795.3. Taxonomy (NCBI): domain Eukaryota; kingdom Metazoa; phylum Chordata; class Mammalia; order Artiodactyla; family Bovidae; genus Bos; species Bos taurus. The sequence goes on along the minus strand of NC_037341.1, from coordinate 18,705,011 downwards.
TCCGACTCTGTGCGACCCCAGAGACAGCAGCCCACCAGGCTCCGCCATCCCTGGGATTCTCCAGGCAAGAACACTGGAGTGGGTTGCCATTGCCTTCTCCAACAGTCTCTACTATATCCTCAAATTATATTCTTGAGGAGTGGGGTCTGGCAGTATTCGCTCACTGTTCCCAGTGGCAGCAAAAAATACAATGAGTGATATGTGGTGTTTGACATCCAGCTTTGTTGTATAGAGACCTGCTACTCACCACCAGCAGCATCCACTGGGAACTGTACGGAAATGGAGAATCTCAGACCTCATGCTGTATTTATTTAATCAGAGTCTGAGCTTTAACATGATACCTGGGTGATTTGCATGAACAGTAAAGTCAGAGAAGCACTAGTGTAGAACATGCTCGAACAAGTGCTTTGCCTCTTGGCTATATTCCAGCAGCAAGCTGCAGAATGGTTGTCAACCACCATAAATGAGAGATCCTGGAGATGTTGGAGACTTTCATGTCCCAGGTGCCCAGGGAATATGATGCACAGATCATAATGCTCTATGACTGGCTGCAGTGGGATGTGAATTCAGGCAGGAGCTCCTGGTGGCTGAGACTCCATGAGGCAGCCACAAATAGTTGCCTCCTCATATATTGGCCCCTATTGTGTGTCTGCAGCTGGTTTGTCCATCTAGTAGCATCCATTCTCATTTGCACAATGCATGCACACTTTGCAAGTTCAAGATGTATCATTGTTTCAGAGAATGTGAGGGAAGAATTTGGAGCAAAAGTTCCTTTGAAGTATCCGCCAGTTTTTCAACATGGCATTTATTAAAAGAGCTATTAGAATCTTGAAATGTAATTTGAACTGTTATCCACTCTTGAACAGTAACAAAATTGGTTTAAAATGTTTTATTTACTACTTGGGTAAATGAGATTTTTTTTGTGTGTCAGTGATGACTTGAGATTTTTATTAGTGAGCGTTAGATCACTAATGATGTAGAGTCATTGTGCCAGGCAGACTCTAAGATGGCCCCCCAGTGAGCCTCACCTCCTGGTATTCACACCTGTAAGTGAAAGAAAAAGTGAAGTCCCTCAGTCGTGTCCGACTCTTTGTGACCCCATGGACTGTAGCCTATCAGTCTCCTCCATCCAAGGAATTTTCCAAGCAAGAGTACTGGAGTGTGTTTCCATTTCCTTCTCCAGGGGATCTTCCCAATCCAGGGATCAAACCCGGGTCTCCTGTATTGCAGGCAGACAATTTACCATCTGAGCCACCAGGGAAGAATTCGCTCCCGTATCTATTCCCCTTTTGCAGAGTGTGGGCTGGATTCACTGATTCACTCTAAAAAACAGAATCTGGCAAACAGGATGAGATATCGTTTTTGACATTACATTGCAAAAAAAAAAAAAAAAAAACTAGTTTGCATCACGGTCATAGTCTCTTGCTTTCTTGTTCGCTTGCTCAGAGGGAACTTGGCTGCCTTATTGTGAGTTTCTCACTGGAGAATCCCACCTGGGAAATAGCTTAAGGAAGCTTCTCACCAACAGCCATAGGAGAACTGAGGCTCTCAGTGCCACACCTGAGAGGGACTGAAAGTGAGAGTGTTAGTTGTTCAGTTGTGTCCGACTCTTTGTGATCTCATATACTGTAGCCCACCAGGCTTCTCTGTCCCTGGAATTTTCCAGTCAAGAATACTGGAGTGGGTTGCCATTCCCTTCTCAAGGGGATGCTCCTGACCCAGGGATGAAACCCAGGTCTCCTGCATTGCAGGCAGATTCTTTACCATCTGAGCCAACATGGCAAAGTGATCTTGTGAATGGATTTCCCCTGGCTGATGCCTCAGATAAGACTGCAGTTCTGGTTGACAACTTGACTGCAATCTCATGAGAGACGTTAATTCAGATATATGCAACTTTGCTTATCCTGGATTTCTGACCATAGAAATTGCGAGATTGTAAATGCTTCTTGTTTTAAGTAGTAATTTGCTATGCTGCAACAGGTAAAAAAATACAGAGAGCCATATCAGGCATAAACATACTATAAAAATATGTTAATGAAGTAAAGTCATTTTTTAAATTTAATAACTGAAAAATATTTTATTTGAAGATTTTTGATGACTTCAGTATGTAACAGTTTCCTTTAAGATATTTCATATTATTATTCTTATAATACTACTAAAAATATGATGATATATAATGACTTTTTTCATCAAATTTGCTGTTCCTAAATCATCTCCAGTTTACTTAGTTATGAGCTATTAAAGATATTATAAAATATACACTTAATCAAAATGTATGATAATTTAGAAAGGAGACTGAAGAATAGTAAAACCCATAGAGTGATCTTTCATTTGGGAGAGTAGTATGATTTTAAGGGCACAGGCTTTGGTGTCACACAGATCCTGGTTCTATTCCCAACTTTGCTGGTTTCTAGCTCAATACTTTGGGAAGAAACTTAAATAGTTGAGCCTTATTTACTTATCTGTAAAATGATAATTATAGTGAAACATATATCATAAGCTTATTATAAGGCTTATATGAAGTGTAGTAAATAGAGTGCTTAGTATATATTTGCTATCATGCGGAAATTGTTCAATAAATTTTAATTGATCATGTCATTGGAATTTTAAAGAATCTACTTTCCAAACTCTTTAACCTTCACTTATAAATTAGTTTGATATTCTAATTGAATATTATTCCTTCCTATATACTCATTGAAACATGTCTTCAAGCAATACCTGTTTGCCAAAACTTTGCTGTCCTATTTCACAATACTACAGGGACTTGGAAAAGTTGATCTTTCTTTTCTGAATACACCATAATTAGAATGTCACCATTTCATTTTTATCCATTAATCTGAATCAATAGTACTAAGCCTTTCTTAAATTTTCATATTTTAACCCAATATGCCTATTACAAATAAATGGAACAGCTGTAGACTTATTTACAATATTGCTAAACCTCAAAAATTTATGCTGTGTTCTAAAATGCTATTATTCATATACTTTTAGAGGCTCTAAATTCAATTATTGGTGTGCTTTTCTGCTGCTTTCCTTTTTTCCCTCCTTCCTCTGCTTTTCTCTACTTCCTTCAAAACGTCTTCCCTTCCTTCCTCCTCTCCTCCCTTTCTTCCATTCTTCCCTACTCATTTTGAAATGATTTATTTAGATGATGATAATGGGGTAAAAATAAAGATATCAAGATAGAGATAGAAGTAAAATGAAACAGGAGTACTGCTATATATAGAAATATATAAGAAAAGATTTTGTAGCAAAATAGACATGGGGTAAGTTATAACATTCATAATATCAACAAGATAAAAACACACATATATAAGTTGCTGAGGAAACATAAGTTTATACTGGCATTAAAAAATAAAATAGTTTTTCCTGAGAGATTTCATAAGAGCATTTTATCATAAAATGCTAAAAATATACACCCAAGAAAGAAATGCCAAATTCCTATGTTGCTTTTTAATGCACCTCTTATGGATTGAATTAGGTCCCCTCCAAAATTTATATATTAAAGTCCTAACCCCTAGCACGACAATATATGAACTTATGTGGAAACAGGGTAGTTGAAGATATAGTTAAGGTGAGGTCATAGGTGTGAGCCCTTAGTCCAATATGATCAATGTCCTTATAAAAGGGGAAAATCTGGATGTACACCCACATACTGAGGGAATGTATTTGACATGAAGATAGCCAATGAGAGAGGACTGGAACAGCCTTCAGAAGGAACCAAGCCTGCTGACACTTTGATTTCAGACCATTTTTGTTGTTCAAGTTGCCCAATTTGTAGTACTTTGTTATCACAGCTGTAACAAACTAATACAGAACTCCCTTCATTAAACACTAATAACATAACATCAAAAAACAAATTATAAAGAGAATTGTAGAAAGCAGTCCAAAATTAAATGCCTTTGATTGTCATCCAGTTATTTATTTATACATGATTTTTAAGAAGCATTTGTGAAGGTCTGGTATATTCCAAAGTTTTTGACAGGCATAGGGAATTTGGAGAATGATATATTCCCCAATGTCCATTCATCATCAAATGATTGGTCTAAGCCAATCAGAACAGTCTTATTCTGCTTGACAAGGATTGGATCAGGAACGATCGTAGGACCCAATGGAATGTGAGGCAAAACCTGGTGCTTCACTGGTTTCCTCACTTTGAAGGAGATATAGGAATAGATCATCTTATTTTCATTTATACATGTTCATGCCTCAAAATGTAATCTGGAAGTGTAAAAAAAAAAAAAAAAATCTGGGAAGAACTGAACCTATATGGAGACTAAGTGAGGAGTCAGCTTGAGGGCAAAACCAATTTACAGAAGATAATAGATCAGAGAGATGAAAATAATCTGGTTCCTGGATGATTTTTTTTTATTAATGTTATTTATTTTAATTGGAGGTTAATGGCACCCCACTCCAGTACTCTTGCCTGGAGAATCCCATGGATGGAGGAGCCTGGTAGGCTGCAAGTCCATGGGGTTGCTAGGAGTCGGACACGACTGAGCGACTTCACTTTCCACTTTCGTGCATTGGAGAAGGAAATGGCAACCCACTCCAGTGTTCTTGCCTGGAGAATCCCAGGGACGGGGGTGCCTGGTGGGCTGCCGTCTATGGGGTCGCACAGAGTCGGGCACGACTGAAGCAACTTAGGAGTAGCAGTAGCAGTAATTACTTTACTATATTATATTGGTTTTGCCATACATCAATATGAATCCACTATGGGTGTACATGTGCTCCCCATCCTGAACCCCCCTCCCACCTCCTCCCTGTACCATCCTCTGGGTCATCCCAGTGCAACAGCCCCAAGTATCATGTATCCTGCATCGAACCTGGACTGGCGATTCATTTCTTATATGATATTATACATGTTTCAATGCCATTCTCCCAAATCATCCCCCCCTCTCCCTCTCCCACAGAGTCCAAAAGACTGTTCTATAAGTCTGTGTCTCTTTTGCTGTCTCACATACAGGGTTATCGTTACCATCTTTCTAAATTCCATATATATGCGTTAGTATACTGTATTGGTGTTTTTCTTTCTGGCTTACTTCACTCTGTATAACAGGCTCCAGTTTCATCCACCTCATTAGAACTGATTCAAATGTATTCTTTTTAATGGCTGAGTAATACTCCATTGTGTATATGTACCACTGCTTTCTTATCCATTCATCTGCTGATGGACATCTAGGTTGCTTCCATGTCCTGGCTATTATAAACAGTGCTGTGATGAACATTGGGGTACACATGGTTCTTTCAATTCTGGTTTCCTCAGTGTGTATGCCCAGCAGTGGGATTGCTGGGTCATAAGGCAGTTCTATTTCCAGTTTTTTAAGGAATCTCCACACTGTTCTCCATAGTGGCTGTACTAGTTTGCATCCCCACCAACAGTGTAAGAGGGTTCCCTTTTCTCCACACTCTCTCCAGCATTTATTGCTTGTAGACTTTTGGATTGCAGCCATTCTGACTGATTATTTGGAGAAATGTCTATTTAGTTCTTTGGTCCATTTTTTGATTGGGTCATTTATTTTTCTGGAATTGAGCTGCAGGAGTTGCTTGTATATTTTTGAGATTAGTTGTTTGTCCGTTGCTCATTTGCTATTATTTTCTCCCATTCTGAAGGCTATCTTTTCACCTTGCTTATAGTTTCCTTTGTTGTGCAGAAGCTTTTAATTTTCATTAGGTCCCATTTGTTTATTTTTGCTTTTTTTTCCAATATTCTGGGAGATGGGTCATAGAGGATCCTGCTGTGATGTATGTTGGAGAGTGTTTTGCCTATGTTCTCCTCTAGCAGTTTTATAGTTTCTGGTCTTACATTGAGACCTTTAATCCATTTTGAGTTTTTTTTGTGTGTATGGTGTTAGCAAGTGTTCTAGTTTCATTCTTTTGCAGGTGGTTGACCAGTTTTCCCAGCACCACTCGTTAAAGAGATTGTCTTTTCTCCATTGTATATTCTTGCCTCCTTTGTCAAAGATAAGGTGTCCATAGGTGCGTGGATTTATCTCTGGGCTTCCTATTTTGTTCCATTGATCTATATTTCTGTCTTTGTGCCAATACCATACTGTCTTGATAACTGTGGCTTTGTAGTAGAGCCTGAGGTCAGGCAGGTTGATTCCTCCAGTTCCATTCTTCTTTCTCAAGATTGCTTTCACTATTCGAGGTTTTTTGTATTTCCATACAAATTTTGAAATTATTTGTTCTAGCTCTGTGAAAAATACCATTGGTAGCTTGATAGGGATTGCATTGAATCTATGAATTGCTTTGGGTAGTATACTCATTTTCACTATATTGATTCTTCTGATCCATGAACGTGGTATATTTCTCCATCTATTAATGTCCTTTTGATTTTATCACCAGTGTTTTATAGTTTTCTATATATAGGTCTTTAGTTTCTTTAGGTAGATATATTCCTAAGTATTTTATTCTTTCCGTTGCAATGGTGAATGGAATTGTTTCCTTAATTTCTCTTTCTTTCTTCTCATTATTAGTGTATAGGAATGCAAGGGATTTCTGTGTGTTGATTTTATATCCTGCAACTTTACTATATTCATTGTTTAGCTCTAGTAATTTTCTGGTGGAGTCTTTAGGGTTTTCTATGTAGAGGATCATGTCATCTGCAAACAGTGAGAGTTTTACTTCTTCTTTTCCAATTTGAAGTCCTTTTATTTCTTTTTCTGCTATGATTGCTGTGGCCAAAACTTCCAAAACTATGTTGAATAGTAGTGGTGAAAGTGGGCACCCTTGTCTTGTTCCTAACTTTAGGGGAAATGCTTTCAATTTTCACCATTGAGGATAATGTTTGCTGTGGGTTTGTCATATACAGCTTTTATTATGTTGAGGTATGTTCCTTCTATTCCTGCTTTCTGGAGAGTTTTTATCATAAATGGATGTTGAATTTTGTTAAAGGCTTTCTCTGCATCAATTGAGATAATCACATGGCTTTTGTTTTTCATTTTGTTGATGCGGTGTACTACATTGATTGACTTGTGGATATTGAAGAATCCTTGCATCCCTGGGATAAAGCCCACTTGATCATGGTGTATGATCTTTTTAATGTGTTGTTGGATTCTGATTGCTAGAATTTTGTTAAGGATTTTTGCATCTATGTTCATCAGTGATATTGGCCTGTAGTTTTCTTTTTTTGTGGCATCTTTGTCAGGTTTTGGAATTAGGGTGATGGTGGCCTCATAGAATGAGTTTGGAAGTTTACCCTCCTCTGCAATTTTCTGGAAGAGTTTGAGTAGGATAGGTATTAGCTCTTCTCTAAATTTTTGGTAGAATTCAGCTGTGAAGCCATCTGGACCTGGGCTTTTGTTTGCTGGAAGATTTCTGATTACAGTTTCAATTTCCGTGCTTGTGATGGGTCTGTTAAGATTTTCTATTTCTTCCTGGTTCAGTTTTGGAAAGTTGTACTTTTCTAAGAATTTGTCCATTTCTTCAACGTTGTCCTTTTTTTTGGGGGGGGGGCATATAATGGCTGATAGTAGTCTCTTATGATCCTTTGTATTTCTGTGTTGTCTGTTATGATCTCTCCATTTTCATTTCTATTGATTTGATTTTTCTCCCTTTGTTTCTTGATGAGTCTGGCTAATGGTCTGCCAATTTTATTTATCCTTTCAAAGAACCAGGTTTTGGCTTTGTTGATTTTTGCTATGGTCTCTTTTGTTTCTTTTGCATTCATTTCTGCCCTAATTTTTAAGATTTCTTTCCTTCTGCTAACCCTGGGGTTCTTCATTTCTTCCTTTTCTAGTTGCTTTAGGTGTAGAGTTAGGTTATTTATTTGACTTTTTTCTTATTTCTTGAGGTATGCCTGTATTGCTATGAACTTTCCCCTTAGCATTGCTTTTACAGTATCCCACAAGTTTTGGGTTGTTGTGTTTTCATTTGTTTCTATGCATATTTTGATTTCTTTTTTGATTTCTTCTGTGATTTGTTGGTTATTCAGCAGCGTGTTGTTTAGCCTCTATATGTTGGAATTTTTAATAGTTTTTCTCCTGTAATTGAGATCTAATCTTACTGCATTGTGGTCAGAAAACATGCTTGGAATGATTTCAATTTTTTTTTTTTTTTTAATTTACCAAGGCTAGATTTATGGCCCAGGATGTGAGCTATCCTGGAGAAGGTTCCGTGTGCACTTGAGAAAAAGTGAAATTCATTATTTTGAGGTGAAATGTCCTATAGATATCAATTAGGTCTAACTGGTCTATTGTATCATTTAAAGTTTGTGTTTCTTTGTTAATTTTCTGTTTAGTTGATCTATCCATAGGTGTGAGTGGGGTATTAAAGTCTCCCACTTTTATTGTGTTTTTGTTAATTTCCCCTTTCATACTTGTTAGCATTTGTCTTACATATTGTGGTGCTCCTATGTTGGGTGCATATATATTTATAATTGTTATCTCTTCTTCTTGGATTGATCCTTTGATCATTATGTAGTATCCTTCTTTGTCTCTTTTCACAGCCTTTGTTTTAAAGTCCATTTTATCTGATATGAGTATTGCTACTCCTGCCTTCTTTTGGTCTCTATTTGCATGGAATATCTTTTTCTAGCCCTTTACTTTCAGTCTGTATGTGTCCCCTGTTTTGAGGTGGGTCTCTTGTAGACAACATATATGGAGGTCTTGTTTTTGTATCCATTCAGCCAGTCTTTGTCTTTTGGTTGGGGCATTCAATCCATTTACATTTAAGGTAATTATTTATAAGTATGATCCCATTGCCATTTACTTTATTGTTTTGGGTTCGATTTTATACACCTTTTTTGTGTCTCCTGTCTAGAGAAGATCCTTTAGCATTTTTTTGAGAACTGGTTTGGTGGTGCTGAATTCTCTCAGCTTTTGCTTGTCTGTAAAGCTTTTGATTTCTCCTTCATATTTGAATGAGATCCTTGCTGGGTACAGTAATCTGGGCTGTAGATTATTTTCTTTCATCACTTTAAGTATGTCTTGCCATTCCCTCCTGGCATGAAGAGTTTCTATTGAAAGATCAGATGTTATCCTTATGGGAATTCCCTTGTGTGTTATTTGTTGTTTTTCCCTTGCTGCTTTGAATATTTGTTCTTTGTGTTTGATCTTTGTTAATTTGATTAATATGTGTCTTGGGGTGTTTCCTCTTGGATTTATCCTATTTGGGATTCTTTGGGTTTCTTGGACTTGGGTGATTATTTCCTTCCCCATTTTAGGGAAGTTTTCAACTATTATCTCCTCAAGTATTTTCTCATGGTCTTTCTTTTTGTCTTCTTTTTCTGGGACTCCTATGATTCGAATGTTGTGGCATTTAATATTGTCCTGGAGGTCTCTAAGATTGTCCTCATTTCTTTTAATTTGTTTTTCTTTTTTCCTCTCTGATTCATTAATTTCTACCATTCTATCTTCTACTTCACTAATCCTATCTTCTGCCTCCATTATTCTACTATTTATTGCCTCCAGAGTGTTTTTGATCTTATTTATTGCATTATTCATTATATATTGACTCTTTTTTATTTCTTCTAGGTCCTTGTTAAACCTTTCTTGCATCTTCTTAATCCTTGTCTCCAGGCTATTTATCTGTGATTCCATTTTGATTTCAAAGTTTTGGATCATTTTCACTATCATTATTTGGAATTCTTTATCAGGTAGATTCCCTATCTCTTCCTCTTTTGTTTGGTTTGGTGGACATTTATCCTGTTCCTTTACCTGCTGGGTATTCCTCTATCTCTTTATCTTGTTTATATTGCTTAGTTTGGGGTAGCCTTTCTGTATTCTGGCAGTTTGTGGAGTTTTTTTTATTGTGGAGTTTCCTTACTGTGGGTGAGGTTGTACGGGAGGCTTGTCAAGGTTTCCTGGTTAGGGAAGCTTGTGTCTGGGTTCTGGTGGGTGGAGCTGGATTTCTTCTCTCTGGAGTGCAATGAAGTGTCCAGTAATGAGTTATGAGATGTTAATGGGTTTGGAATAACTTTGGGCAGCCTGTATATTGAAGCTCAGGGCTGTGTTCCTGTGTTGCTGGAGAATTTGCGTGGTAGGTCTTGCTCTGGAACTTGTCTTGGTCTTGCTCTTGGCTCTTGGTTGGTGCTTGGTTTCAGTGTAGGTATGGAGGCGTTTGATGAGCTCCTGTCGATTAATGTTCCCTGGAGTCAGGAGTTCTCTGGTGTTCTCAGGATTTGGATTTAAGGTCCTGCTTCTGGTTTTCAGTCTTATTTTTACAGTAGTCTCAAGACTTCTCCTTCTATACAGTACTGTTGATAAAACATCTAGGTTAAAGATGAGACATTTCTCTACAGTGAGGGACACCCAGAGAGGTTCACAGAGTTACGTGGAGAAGAGAAGAGGGAGGAGGGAGTTAGAGGTGACCCAAATGAGATGAGGTGGAATCAATAGAGGAGAGAGCAGGCTAGCCAGTAACCACTTCCTTATGTGCACTCCACAACTGGACTGCTCGGAGTTATACAGAGTAGAGAAGAGGGAAGTTATACAAAGAAGAGGGAGTTATACAGACAAGAGAAGAGGGAAGAAGGAGACAGAGGTGGCCAGGAGGATAAAAGGGGGGAATCAAAAGGAGCGAGACAGATCCAGCCAGTAATCAGTTCCCTAAGTGTTCTTCAGCGTCTGGAACACACAGAGATTCACAGAGTTGGGTAGAGAAGTGAAGGGGGAGGGAGGGGACAGAGGCAACCGGGTAGAGAAAAAGGAGAGTCCAAAGGGGGAGATAGCAGTCAAGCCAGTAATCTTGCTTCCAGGTAAAAATGGGTGCTGAAGATTGGGTTCTTAAAGGTACAAAATTGACAACAAATACCAAAAAGTGAAGATTAAAAATCTAGAGTAGAGGTTGGATTTTCAAAATACAGTATTAAAGAAAAAAAGAAGAAACAAAGAAAAAGTCACAAAAATTATTAAAAAAACATGTATATGAAATTTGCTTTAAAAAATAGGGTCTTTTTTTTTTGCAAAGTAATAGTAGTTTATAAAAATGAAAATTAAAAGAGTAATAGAGGACTTAAAAATTAAAAAAATTAAAAAAATAAAGAATGATTGTAAAAATAGTAAAAATATATCTAGGACTTTCTCTGGTGTTGTGGGGCAGTGTGGGGTCAGTTCATTTTCAGATAGTTCCTTGTTTCAATTTATATTTCTCAAGATCTGTAGGCCCCTTCCTATGTAGTCGGTACTAACTACAGGGTTTTAACCTATTGCACCTGTCACTTCCAAGGCGCTTCCCTCTGTTTTAGCTTCTTCTGTTTGCTGGTTTCTTCAGTGTCTGATTTCTGCCCTGACACAAGGGGGGCGGTGATGGATACTTTTTTTAGGTTCACTTGTTCAGTCGTGCTGTAGGGAGGGAGGGACACTGCAAACAAATAACACTGGCATGTGCTCGCAGTGCCTCAGCCACACTGGGCCTGCCCCTGCTCACGGTGCGTGTGCCCTCCCTGCCCACACTGCTCAGGCTCTAGGTTGCTCTGCCAGGAATTGTCCGAGGCCATCCCTGAGCTGCATGCATCTCCCAGGTCTAAGCCGCTCAAGTTCAGGCACTCGGGTAGTCCTCAGAGGTGCAGACTCGGTTGGGCCTGAGTTCTGTGCTCTTCCCAGGTCCGAGCAGCTCAGGTGATGAGTTGTTCTGTGAGTGCAGTCGCTGCGACTTATCGCCTCCCCCTTCCCTGCTGCTCAGTTTTCTGGGTGTACAACCGGCACACCTTCTCAGGCAGATGTTGACTGTCCAGAACCCCAAGAAGTCTTAGTTAGCAAAGAAATCTGCTTGCAGTTTGGTAGATAATGTCTCCCTGGGGTTGCGATTGCCCCCTTCCGGCTCTGGCTGCCTATCACAGGAGGGGATGGTCTGCATCCATCTAGTTCTGTTCAGTCCTTTGTTCTGTGCGTAGGCCTGGCGGTTTCTTAGGTTAGGACTTTCCGCGTGGTAGCTATCCTGCAGTCTGCTTTGCTAGCCCAAGTTAGTTCCCTCAGATTGCCCTCGGGGCATTCAGGCCCCGGTCCTTACTCTAAGCAATGCAGCCCGCGCCTCCCTGCCCAGTCCCCGCTTGCTAGAGGTGGGTGCAGGCATCTGCGCTGCTTCTCAGCTGGGGGAGTTACGGTTGGGCTGGTAATCTGTGGGTTTTGATTATTTATTTATTTTTCCTCCCTGTTTCTGCTTCCAAGGCTCGTCACAGACTCGGCAGTGAGAGTGTTTCCTAATGTTTGGAAACTTCTCTCTTTTTAAGACTCCCTTCCCGGGATGGAGCTTGATCCCTACCTCTTTTGTCTCTTTTTTTGTCTTTTATATTTTTTCCTACCTCCTTTCGAAGACAATGGGCTGCTTTTCTGGGTGCCTGATGTCCTCTGCCGGTGTTCAGAAGTTGTTTTGTGGAATTTACTCAGCGTTTAAATGTTCTTTTGATGAATATGTGGGGGAGAAAGTAGTCTTCCCGTCCTATTCCTCTGCCATCTTAGGACCGCCCCCTGGATGATGTTTGTTGAGCCATTAAATCAATCCATGCTGGAATCTGCTCTGTTATTAAACTTCTTATGTGGGGAAATGAATATCCTTATTATTTCAGACAGCTCTAGTTTGGTTTTCTGTTACTTACATTCAAAGCATTCAGACAGTTTGAAATACAGTCCCTTCTTGTGCTATTTGTTAGCTCTTCATAAGGTCTCTATGTCGCCTCCTTCTGGCAGGTGGTAGGAGTGCACTGCCTTTACTACTGTAGCATCTCACCTTGTAGTTTGGCATGGCCTCATGAGTTTTCTTGACCAGTGAAATATGAGCAAAAGAGTCAGGTATCATCAGTTCTAGGGGAAATATTTAGAACCAGAGCGCTATTCACTATTTTCTCTTTCCTCTGCTGCTGATATAAGAAACATACATCATGATGGCCACTCCTAAGTCCTCAAAAAGAGAGTGTTGAAAAGCAGATCCCTAGCCAATTAACTCTGGACCCATAATGAGAGTGACAAATAAATCTTTATTGCTTTAAACCCCAAAATCTTGTTGTTTTCTTCTTCCTGCAACAGAATCTAACCCATCCTATGAGGGAATAACATATTTCACTTATTTGCTTATTCAGTTATCATCAGTCTCTGATGCTAGACTATGAGCATGACAGGGGAAGGATTATGTCTGTTTTGCTTCACGTGCAAACAACTTGTGTTCAGTGTAGTGCATGACATGAAGCAGATTTTCAATAAGTGTTTGTTTATGAAATAATTCTAATAGGAGACAGATGGATAAAAAGAACTGTAATTTAATCTGAGTACATTACCTATTTCTGGTAAACCAACTCACATACTACCCCAAATTTCTACTACCCCAAGTGTATTAAATAGATTTCAGTTATGTAGAATCTTAGAAATCACTATAGAGTCTTAGAAATCTACATGCATATATTTTGAATAGGAGAAAAGTCTTCATCATAAGAAAGGCTGGAGTCAGCACATGCTACACCGCAAATATATTGACAAAGGAAGTGAACCAGATTATGCTTTAAAAACAACTAATAAAAAACAGCTTTTGAAATTTATAATGAGAAGATAAAAGGAAAAAAGTGTAAGCTGAAAGAATATTTTGAAGTCGATGATTGACAAAAAGAAACCTATTGGAAACAGAAAGCCTTACACTGCGTAAATAGAATTCATATAAAAAGAAAAAAAAGATCCTAAATGTGAAAATAAAAAATGGTCAAATACAATAGGTGTGGCATTTGGAATCAGGGGGATATGTGGCTGGATTGGACTCTAATGTGAGTTCTTGTGGGTGATCTAGCTCCAGCAGAGTTTGAAGTATTCATGTGTTCTAGACGATGGCTGAGCTGGGATGAAGTTGGCTAGCCTCAACTTCAACTATGGGGTGGATGAGGTGAACTTTTTATCATGTGAACTGTTGTGAGACTTAATGGTCATAGCCATTGTAAGTGAAGGTAATTTAGTAAAAAGCAAAAATATTGAACTGTGATGTTGGAAGACTCTTGAGAGTCCCTTGGACTGCAAGATCAACCAGTCAATCCTGAAGGAAATCAGTCCTGAATATTTATTGGAAAGACTGATGCTGAAGCTGAAACTCTAATGCTTTGGTCACCTGATGCAAAGAACGGACTCACTGGAAAAGACCCTGATGCTGGGAAAGATTGAATGTAGGAAGAGAAGGGGATGACAGAGGATGAGATGGTTGGATGGCATCACTGACTGATGGACATGAGTTTGAGTAAGCTCTGGGAGTTGGTGATGACCAGGGAAGCCTGGTGTGCTGCAGTCCATGGGGTTGCAAAGAGTCAGACATGACTTAGTGACTGAACAACAAGACCTATTGGGCTGTGCCTCACAGTCCTGCAATCCTTGCAACTTTCCAACAGCAAGACCAAAGAAAGAACCCTGAGTCAAAAAAGACATTAATGTTTTATTGAACAAGGAATCTTACAAGTCAGAGGCAAAGGTCTTGGAATGACAGCCGTGATCCATGGCTGACTGCAAGCAGGACACAGCAGCAGTCTTTGCTGTTCAAGGAAGGAGGAGGCTACCTATTGTAGGGGGAATGAGATTAGAGGATGTCCTTGGTTACCAGGGGAACTACTGAAAGAAGGAATTTCCCACAAATTTCATGTAACTTGAAATTTCTTGTCAATTACCTAACATAATGGAGCCCTTCCAATCCAAGGAATATAGAGCTATTGTAAGCTGAGGGTGGACATCACACCAGTAGTTACTGAGTGAATGCTAAGATGAGGACATGCAGGTAAGGTGAAGGTGAACCAGAGCCTGGTCGGGCAGGGGATGTACAAAGAGCAAGAGAGAAACCATTTTGTGGGGCCTGATTATACAAGACTTCTCTCTGCTTTCTTCTGTCTTTAGTTACTTTTAGTTATTATTAGTTATTTAAGATTCAGTTGTCTCCTGGTATCTGTGGGGGATTTATTCTAGAACACCCACAAGGACTAAAATTGATTCACACTCACATCCCTTATGCAAAATGGTATAGTCTTTGAATATAACCCCTGACACTCCTGAGTACTTTTAAACCATCTCTAGATTACTTGTAATAGCTAATACAAGGTAAGTGCTATGTAAATAGTTGCAAATACACTGTAAATGTTATAAAAAATAGTTACTCAGATCATATCAGATCAGATCAGTCGCTCAGTCGTGTCCGACTCTTTGTGACCCCGTGAATCACAGCATGCCAGGCCTCCCTGTCCATCACCAACTCCTGGAGTTCACTCAGACTCACGTCCATCGAGTTGGTGATGCCATCCAGCCATATCATTCTCTGTCGTCCCCTTCTCCTCCTGCCCCCAATCCCTCCCAGCATCAGGGTCTTTTCCAATGAATCAACTCTTCACATGAGGTGGCCAAAGTACTGGAGTTTCAGCTTTAGTGTCATTCCTTCCAAAGAAATTCCAGGGCTGATGTCCTTCAGAATGGACTGGTTGGATCTCCTTGCAGTCCAAGGGACTCTCAAGAGTCTTCTCCAACACTACAGTTCAAAAGCATCATTTCTTTGGCACTAAGCCTTCTTCACAGTCCAAGTCTCACATCCATACATGACCACAGGAAAAACCATAGCCTTGACTAGACGAACCTTTGTTGGCAAAGTAATGTCTCTGCTTTCAAGTTTTGATTTTTGGAACTTTCTGGAATTTTTTCAAATATTTTTGTGAGCTGGTTGGTTGAATTGTGGATGCAAAACTCAGGGATAAGGGTTGACTATATGTATTTACTGATTAATTTATAGTATCAATTTCTTTTTTGTTAATATTATTACAACAGATAATAATAATAGTTAATTTTTTTGTCTTTCCTATATTCAAGATGCCTTTCTTAATCCTTTACATGTGTTATTTAATTTTTATAACAATCTTATGGGATATGTATGACCATGGTTACATGGCTGGAAAAGGGGCAATGTAAAATTCTTAATCTGAATGTAAGACTGTGAAGGTTTGTCAGCTGCTCTCATTGTTTGGCCTTGGTACTGGCTCAGTCTAGCTGTATAACTTGGGGCAAGTCATTCTGAGTCTCAGTTTCTCATCTGTCAAACAAAGATAGTTTAAAATGGCTTGGGGGTTGTTTTGAGCATTACATGAGATAGTAAATGTGAAATTGCTTTGTAAATAATAATATGATATATAAATGTGTTGTTCCCACTATTACCATGGTTTTTCTATGGTTAAATTAGGAAGAGGGGAACCTTTCTGATGAATCGGCAGTCAGATTTAGTCATGAGGGATGTATCTGTATCAGAGAAGCAGAACCATTGTGATTTATTAAAGGGGTCTGATCGCATGCAGTCATGGATCCTTAAGTAAGCGGCTTATGTACAAGTATGTCTCTTAGCCCAGTGTCAGGGGTTGCAACCAGAAGTCACTGGGGTTGGTGATCAGGGAGAATCTGGGAGAGCTAATTGAAACCTTAGAAGATAAGCTGCAACCTATGAGGACAGACTGGAACCTACGTTGGTCTCACTAACCCTTCCAAGAGGCAGTGTGAGTCACCACAGTGCTGTATGTGAACCTCCTACAGGATTTGGAGAAGACGGAGTAGGATCTGGAGAAGATGGAGTAGGATCTGCAGAGCTGCGGCTCCTGTCCTGTCCAATGAAATGAGCCAACAGATCTGCTAGTGAGCCTCAGCAGTCCTTGATCCAACACTTTTCGAATGTAAATGTAGATGCTGGGTATTTCAGCCTCCTAAATTTCAGGCAGATTTCTCTATTGCTAAACCTTAACTCTGCAGCATGCAGGAAAAGGAATTCTGGGAATTGTAGTTCTAATTTATCTAAATTGACATAATACAAAGCTCCCACAATAAACCTATAGCAAAGGTAGAAAAATCAAATGCCTTGAAGGGTCAAGTCATTAAAACTAATAACTGAAGCAGGCTGGATTTAGGAAAGAAAGCACATGTTCCATCTAAAGGAAGCAAACTCTTTTGAGGGGAGTGGGGCTCAGTGATTGATATTTTTCTTGTTCAAAAACTTTTGTGTTTGGGGGAAATTTACCTCTTGCAAATGCATATGCTCCTTTTTCTCTATTCAGAACTTGTGATATCTGCTTGTGAACTTTTTTTTTTTTCCCGCTAATTATTATATATGGGACTTTTGGTTTTCTGGTCAACTGTATCAATATTTTCTCATGTCTTATGTTTTTGCATCATGCTGAGAATAACTTCTCTACTCCAAGATAAACTTATTGAGTTTATCCTAGCTTATTGAGCACAATGTTTTCAGACTGTTTTTACAGACCAATTGAGAATGTAGATTTCTCACATGAAGCATCCAACTGTTAAGTAATGATAACAGATTCAAATCCATTTTTTTAAATTAAGACAAACCTTTGTGCTTACTTCCCATGTACATCCTGTTATCATCCTCCTAATGTTTATTAACTTGATATATGAGGCTTCAGCTAGTAACCAGGCATTCAAAGATTTTAAAAAGTCCGATCCCTGTCCTTCAGAATCTCGCAAACGAATGGACAGATATTTAAACAAACAGTTGTCATTTAGTCGCTCAGTCATGTCCAACTTTTTTGCGATCCCACTGACTGTAGCTCACCAGACTCCTCTGTCCATGGGATTTCCCAAACAAGAATACTGGAATGGGTTGTCATTTCCTTCTCCAGGGGATATTCCTGACCCAGTGATCAAATCTGCATCTCCTGCATTGCAGGCAGATTCATTACTGCTGGTAAAAGTGTTCAAAACACTACAGAAGCAGAGAAGGTAAACACGCTTCAGTACAGGTCAGGGAAGATTTCATGTATGAGTCAATATTTGAGGTTAATCTGTAGGGGAACAGAGGGGAAAAAGAATAAGGGAATTTCAAGCACTGGTATAATACAGATATTTTGAAGTATTTTATGTGTTCATATCTCCCTTTATTCCTTACTATGCCAACTTGATAATTACTTTTAGAAACCCTCCATGAGGTGGCAGAGAGTAAGACAGAGTAAGATAGTTTGGGGCTGTGTAACACAAATGCAATTTTAGATCCATTTGTCAGAAATCCATAACCCTACTATTCACACCACTTACTCCTTTAGCCGATGATTCTATAGTAGCAACTATTTTTCTCATTAACATTTGAATCTCTCAACGAGGGAGAGAGAATACTATTAAACCTTTAAAAATAATTTTCCTCCTAGGAAATCAGGTTTTGAAATCTGTTAGAATAGGTCTAGATAGAAGTAGAGCAGAGTATAAGAACCCTGGGTGCCCATTCATAGGCAAAGAAGCCCAGGGAAGCTTGGATCATGGAGTGTGGAGAAAAGTACAGAACTTAAGAACAGATTCCATTATGTTCTTGAAGTGGTCGTAACGGTGAAACTTTTCCCCAAAGACAGATTATAGACTAACCTATACTTGGCCAAATTTCTCTTTGCCATTGTCCCTGGTTCGTTTCAACATGGCTGTCTGAAATCTGTGGTCAGTGTGGGTTTGTTGCTTCCTACCCTTTTCAATGTCCAAGACTTTCCATGCCCTCAATCTTTTTCCAGACGGGGAGCCAAGCTGGTGGAGTAAGCATATGGGTTCAATGCTTGAAGCTGTTTTGCTTCCCATTAAGTCCATAGATGTTGCCAGATGAGCCCTTCTTCCAGTACACCTTGACCAGAGAGAATCTTACCAAGTCCTGGAAAATGGCTGTAACATATTTTGCCATCAGGAGAATATAGAAATTGGAAAATTTGATTTAAAACATTTGTGTATCCTGGTCTTTTTTTTAAAACTATCACGTGTGTTTTAGGAGGCTGACATAAGACATGGTCCATGGACCATGAAACTGGTTTTTTTTTTTTTTTTTTTTTTTAATACATTGTATTTTGACATGTTTTGGGGGGTTAGGATCAGAGTTTTTAAGTCAATTAAAGTCATAGCTGTGATTACCTTTCCTGAATACTTGTTTTAGTTATTGAAAGTAAATTGTAGGTAATCTTGCTTTTCTTAATATCTCTTCTAATGTTCACTAACTAGCTGAAACCTAGAGTCAGAGGGATAATTGGATTTAGCACTAGCTCTGCCAAACCCCATTTATATGGCCTTGGATAAGATATTCTTTCACAGTCTGTTTCTTCATCTATAAAGTAGGAATCTTAATAGTTTCTCCCAACTAGCATTGTGGGAACAAAAATCAAGCAATAATGTAAAATGCTTAGTAGAATTTCTGATGCATGATAAATCTACATGATATTTATTATTATGTTTGACATAAAATATAGTCTTACTTGATTGTCATTTCAATCCTATGAGATAGGCAGAGGAATTGTTTCCATTTTTTATTTTTTTAAGTAAAGAAAAAGAAATACAGAGAAAGTTAGGGGCTCGCCAAGTATTACATCCCAAATTTGTGGCACAGCTTAGGCTTAAACTTAGGCCATCTCACTACACCATTGCGCCAACTAGGCTGAAAAAGCCAAGGCTTCAACCCAAGGTGGGAAGTGGGGTACATTTCAAGATGTTTATCAACAAGGAAGAGATTCAGGGTATGGCTTTTCACTAATAGGTGTGAAGGTATTTCATAATAGTAGAGAATTTAACTACTGTGAGTATTTTACTGTAGTTGTAGAATATCAGTGTAGCCATCTACATATGAGTTTTACTTTTACCATTTCATGTGATGGAAGAACTAAGGAATCTTAGATTAGTTGCATTGTCAATCTCTGAGTCTCTTGTTCTGTCTAGCAAAGGGTTAACCTCAAGAAGGTAACCTTTAGTTCCAGTGTATTATTGGAAAGTGTATAATAAGTCAAAGCTGGAAGATTCTTTTTTTTTTTTTTTTTGCATCATTTGTCTAGTATAAGATTCACATCCAACACTATTCCCCTGTGGGGCTGTGAAGCACCAACATACAAAATGGTTCATCTACATTTTATTGCAAAATATATTTGTGGAAAGTTATTAACAACATTTAAATTTCTCTGAATTATGTGTGTTTGTGTATTTGCTGCTTTCATCATTTCCAGTTTTACAGTAAATTTTATAATATGTAGCACTTAGCTCATGTGAAATGGCTGATGAGCACCTTATGGTCAAAATAGGGCTTTGCTACTAATGGGATACTAGGCAGGAAGGAAGCAGAGAGAAATGGAGAAGACTACTGATGTTGGTGTTAAAATCGTTCAAATTTAACCATATGTTCCATGTTATCACTAAGACAAAGGATATGATTTCTTTTCTTTCCTCTATGCATGTACTGCAAGCAAACCTCTTTTGTCTTAGTCCCCTGTCAGTCCCTACTTTCTGTGATATTGTGACTTGTAATAAGAAATACATTTTTGGTCTTTGACCCCGTTTCAGGCACAGCACTCCTAAAACCCTTGGAAATCCTGAAACCCTTAGAAATCCTAAACAGTGAGAGAGGGAATGGTGTCTTGATGTTCTTAACCCCTTTCCACCAGTTTTCTGGTGGATATTTCTCTTCAAGGAAAATTAGAGATACCAAGGGAACATTTCATGCAAAGATGAGCTCAATAAAGGACAGAAATTATATGGACCTAAATGAAGCAGAAGATATTAAGAAGAGGTAGCAAGAATACACAGAAGAACTGTACAAAAAAGATCTTCATGACTCAGATAATCACGATGCTGTGATCACTCACCTAGAGTCAGACATTCTGGAATGTCAGTCAAGTGGGCTTTAGGAAGAATCAGTATGAACAAAGCTAGTGGAGGTGATGGAATTCCAGTTGAGCTATTTCAAATCCTAAAAGATGAGGCTGTGAAAGTGCTGCACTCAATATGCCAGCAAATTTGGAAAACTCAGCAGTGGCCACAGGACTGGAAAAGGTCAGTTTTCATTCCAATCCCAAAGGTAATACCAAAGAATGCTCAAACTCCCAAACAATTGCATTCATATCATACTCTAGTAAAGTAATGCTCAAAATTCTCCAAGCCAGGCTTCGACAATACATGAACCATGAACTACCAGATGTTCAAGCTGGATTTAGAAAAGGCAGAGGAATCAGAGATCACATTGCCAACATCCACTGGATCATTGAAAAAGCAAGAGAGTTCCAGAAAAACAGCTATTTCTGCTTTATTGACTATGCCAAAGCCTTTGACTATGTGGATCACAATAAACTGTAGAAAATTCTGAAAGAGATGGGAATACCAGACCACCTGACCTGCCTCTTGAGAAATCTGTATGCAGGTCAGGAAGCAACAGTTAGAACTGGACATGGAACAACAGACTGGTTCCAAAATGGGAAAGGAGTACATCAAGGCTGTATATTGTCACCCTGCTTATTTAATTTCTATGCAGAGTACATCATGAGAAACACTGGGCTGGAAGAAGCACAAGCTGGAATCAAGATTGCCAGGAGAAGTATCAATAACCTCAGATATGCAGATGACACCACCTTTATGGCAGAAAGTGAAGAACTAAAGAGCCTCTTGAAGTGAAAGAGGAGAGTGAAAAAGTTGGCTTAGAGCTCAACATTCAGAAAACTAAGATCATTGCATCTGGTCCCATCTCTCCATGGCAAATAAATGGGGAAACAGTGAGAGACTTCATTTTTGGGGGCTCCAAAATCCGATGCAAATGGTGACGGCAGCCATGAAATTAAAAGATGCTTGCTCCTTGAAAGGAAAGTTCTGACCAGCCTAGACAGCATATTAAAAAGCAGAGACATTACTCTGCCAACAAAGGTCCATCTAGTCAAAGCTATGATTTTTCCAGTAGTCATGTATAGCTGTGAGAGTTGGGCTATAAAGAAAGCTGAGCACTGAAGAATTGATGGTTTTGAACTGTGGTGTTGGAGAAGACTCTTGAGAGTCCCTTGGACTGCAAGGAGATGCAACCAGTCCATCCTAAAGGAGATCAATCCTGAATATTCATTGGAGGGACTGATGCTGAAGCTGAAACTCCAATACTTTGGCCACCTGATGTGAAGAACTGACTCATTGGAAAAGACTCTGATGCTGGGAGGGATTGGGGGCAGGAGGAGAAGGGGACAACAGAGGATGAGATGGCTGGATGGCATCACCGACTCGATGGACATGAGTTTGAGTGAACTTCAGGAGTTGGTGATGGACAGCAAGGCCTGGCATGCTGCAGTTCATGGGGTCACAAAGAGTTGGGCACGGCTGAGTGACTGAACTGAACTGAACTTCCACCAGTTTATGATTTTATGTTAATGAGAGGACTTTTGGAAAGCATCTAAGGAGGGAGGTTGGTTGCCAGGGGAACCACCCATAGGATTCCTGGAATGAAACTTTCAGTCCCACCTGCTGTCCTCCAGAGAAGAGAGAGGAGCCAGAGGTAGAATTAATTGCCAGTGGCCAAAGATTTAATCAATCATGCCTATATAATGAAACCTCCATAAAATGAGTTTGGGCAAGCTTCTGGGTGGGTGAAGACATGGAGATGTGGGGAGTACAGAGAAAGCTTAGAAGCTCTGAGCCCCTACCCACATATCTTACCTTCTTCATCTCAATGCTCATCTATATCCTTTATAGTGCTGTTTATAATAAACTGGGAAATGTAAGTAAATGTTTCTCCATGAGCTACTTTAGCAAATTAGTCCAATCCAGGGAGGAGGTCATGGAAGCTTCCAGTTTATAGCCAGTCAGAAGCACAGGTAACACCTGTATGTGCAATTGGCATCTGAAGTTGGGGGGCAGTTTTATGAGACTAAATTCCCAACAGGTGAGATCTGATGCCATCTCAAGGTAGAGAGCATCAGAATTGAATTAATTGTTTGGTGGTTTAAATAAACACACATATTTCTTTCATGTAAGAGATTTTGAGGTTAAGAGTAGAAGAATATAGGTTTTAGAGCAAAGAGAAAACAGATATTTAGAATTCTGGATACAGCAACGTCAATAATTGCTTATTGGATAATTACATGGATCAAATTAAGTTCTGATAATAAACACTTCATAAATTGATATTTCAGTAACAATTAAATTATCTTAAATGAAAATGATTTTTAAAGTCTTTGTTTAATATATCTCACAGATCATACTCTTTATCTGTGTATTTGCTGTACCTCCTTGGAGGGAAGATTACATATCCACCAGTTTCTATACCACTGATGTTAAACTTGGCCATAAAATTTGTTTTGGCCCAGCTCTTTTTTCTTGTAGGAATGAAAGTGATAATGACACTCTTTTGTGCAGAACATTTAAGAACCATCGCATAGTTCTGTTCTCACTCAGCCTAGGCCATGGGATGAGCAGATTGCAACCAGATCATCATCAAAATGTAAGGCAAGCAAGAAATAAACTTTTGATTTGATAAACACTGTAATTTTGAAACAATTTGTTATTTCATCATAACCTAGTAAACGCTGGCTGATATAACTGTTGTTCAGTTGCTAAGTCATGCCCAGCTCTTTGTGACCCCATAGATTTCAGCACACCAGGTTCTTCTGTCCTCCACTATCGCTCCTCTACTATTGAGAGTTTGCTCAAATTCACGTGCATTGAGTCAGTGATGCCATCTAACCATCTCATCCTCTGCCAACCCCTTCTCCTTTTGCCTTCCATCTTTCCTAACATCAGAGTCTAATACACTATGGGGACATAAAATAAAATAAAAAGTAGAAATGCCTCAAATATTCCTGGACAGTTTCTTTTTTTTTTGAAGGAGGCCTGGGCTTTCATATCACCCCCTGTCCAGCCTGATGCATAGATGACAAGACTGATTTAGATTTATGGGCCTTTGAGACTGGGCAGTTGCTAAGCTAATCTTGGTAGCAAATGGCTGGCCACTTGTCTCCTTTTCCTTTCCATCAGAATCCACAATGTGGTGTAGTATAATGAGAAGAGCCATATAAATCAGGAATATGGATGGAAATCTTGGCTTTGCTGAGGCTTATCATTTAACAACAGGCAAATCACTTTACCCTGCTTAGCCTCTATTTAATCTGTGAGAAGACTATAATCTTACATTTCCTACCTCAGCCCTTTGCAGAGGCTTTTTCTTTGACAGGAACGCTCTTATTTCTGTGCATCTCTGGCTGGCTTTTCACCCTTCAGGTGTCAACTTCATCTTTTTCTGATTGTGACTACCTTAATTAAACCAGCTCCCCATTCCCCTTCCAACTCTGGTAGGGGTTGGACTACCAGACTCCTGTTTGACTCCTTTACAATACGTAATTCAGTTTGTAACTATTTGTTTGTTACCTTGCATATTGTCTGTTTTTCCAAGGCTCTATGCTCCTTGAGAATAGATGTGTGTTTTATATTACATATTGTGTAATCTCAGCTTAGACTACACAGAGCAGGCACTCAAGAATTTTGAGTGTGTAAATAAGTAA
Source organism: Bos taurus (assembly GCF_002263795.3). Taxonomy (NCBI): domain Eukaryota; kingdom Metazoa; phylum Chordata; class Mammalia; order Artiodactyla; family Bovidae; genus Bos; species Bos taurus. Next base: position 18,680,812 of record NC_037341.1, on the reverse strand, counting down.
TAATAGCCAATGTTATGATAACTTTAAATGGAGTATAATCTATAAAAATATTGAAACACTGTTTTTTGATATACCTGAAACTAACATAACATTGTAAACAAAATATACTTCATTTAAAAAAATTTTTCCGTATTTATGCTTAGCATATGTAAGCGCTGGTTTAAGCATCTCACATTTATTTATCTCAGTTCAGTTCAATTCAGTTCAGTTGCTCAGTCGTGTCCGACTCTTTGTGACCCCATGAATCACAGCACGCCAGGCCTCCCTGTCCATCACCATCTCCTGGAGTTCATTCAAACTCAGTCCATCAAATCGGTGATGCCATCCAGCCATCTCATCCTCTGTCATCCCCTTTTCCTCCTGCCCCCAATCCCTCCCAGCATCAGGGTATTTTCCAATGAGTTAACTCTTCGCATGAGGTGGCCAAAGTACTGGAGTTTCAGCTTTAGCATCATTCCTTCCAAAGAATACCCAGGGCCCATCTCCTTTAGAATGGACTGGTTGGATCTCCTTGCAGTCCAAGGGACTCTTAAGAGTCTTCTCCAACTCATGAACACTCTTATTCTCAAGACACCCCTGCGAGGTAGAAACTATTAATTATGCCAATTTTATGGGTGGGAAATAGATGCTCAAAGATGTTTTGAAACTTTCCCAAGATCACACAGCAGATAAGTGGCAGACTTAGGTATCAAAACTAGTAAGTTGGGTTTTGAAGTTTGTGTGTGCCTTTGATATACACAGACCTTATCTCGCAGGGCAGTAGTGATTGAATATAAAAGAAATGGTATGTGAAAGTGGCTTGCATAAAAGGGAATGAAAGTATTGTAAAATAAATGTTAATTGTAGCCAACTTGTTTCTACCTCCTTTCTGTACCTCGGTTAAAATCAGAAAATATGTGCTGTCTAGAGCAAATCTCTTCCAGAGGTTCAGAATCAAAAATGAAAAAGCCAAGGTTTACTTTGGACGAAGTGTTGCCACTGTATTGATGTCAACCCAGAAGGTGGTTTCTGGTACCTCTGTTCAACATTAAAAAAAATTAAAATCAGATAACAATACAGGGTCAATTCATTTATGATATTTTATATATTCACTTCCCTAGTGGCTCAGATGATAAAGCATCTGCCTACAGTATGGGAGACCTGGGTTCAATCTCTGGGTCAGGAAGATCTCCTGGAGAAGGAAATGGCAACCCACTCAAGTATTCTTGCCTGGAAAATCCCATCGATGGAGGAGCCTGGTAGACTACAGTCTATGGGGTCACAGAGTCGGACATGACTGAGCGACTTAACTTCACTATGTTTAATTCTAGAGACTCAAAGAGGAGTGAATCACAGACTGTAATGTTAAGGAGTCCATAGCTGAGAAAGAAAATATACAAGGAATTATGTACATATATATATTTAGTCAAAGTGTGGTCCATGACCAGAAGAATCAACATGACATGGGAACTTGGAGGAAATGTGTATTTTTAGATCTAGCCATCTGAGCCCAGATCAATCAGAATCAGCATTTTACCCAGGCTTCTGTGTGATTTATATGAGCATTAGAGTTTGGCAGGCTCTGAGTTTTAATTGATGTCAGAAGCAGCATATTAGCATAATGTGAATTGTCATAAAAGCACAGAAATTGGAACATTAACCTGATGTGGGGGAATATGGGTGTGGGTTTATCCAGAGGAGCTACAGTATGGCTGAGGCTTGAAGGATGAATAGCTAATTATCAAGGGGGATCTGGTAGAAAAGTGCCATCATAGAAGGAAGAGCAGAGCTCGGTAGATAGGCAGCAGTTGTACACTGAGGGCTGAGAACTTCTGAAGGATTTAATACATTTGGAGATAAGGGAGGCTACATGTCAGGAATTGAAGAAGAAACAAATAAGGGGCAAACCGTTGAAGTCCTTGAGTTCCATGCTAGAGTATTTGTCTTGGTGGGAAGCCACAGTTAAGTTGTGGGTGGGTAGAGAATAACAAGATCAGGTATTCCTTTAAGATCACTCTGGTTGCCATGTGGTAGATGGACTGAATACAAGGAAAGAGAGAGAGGAGATATTTGTGAGATTTTCAGATGATATAAAACTGGGTGGAGTAGTTACAATAATAGATGACAGAAGCAAAATGCATAATGATTTCACCACATTTGGAGACTGAATCCAACCAACAGAATGAAATTAAACTGGAAAAAATGACAACGTTCAGCGTTCAGCATTTGTGCTCTTAAAAAGAATCAGTTGAGAAAGTATAAAAGGGAGGCAAATGTTTCTTATACAGTTTGTAAAAAAAATCCCCTAAAACTTGTGGTGGTGGATGTGGGCATGATTTAGTTGACCACAAGTTAAATCTGTGCCAGCCGTGTACCAAAGGGCTGAGGTTTTGGGTTTATGAACAGAAACAAAATGGCCCCTGGGAAGTAACACTTTCTTTTGTCTGACAAACCTTCTTTCCACTATGACATTTCCCACCCTCTACTTCACCACTCTATCAAAAGGCAAACTTACAAGTCTCTGATAGTTTAAGGACCAGCACCTATTAGGAAAAATGGAAAGTTTCCTCATCGTGACTTTTTCCATACTGAAAAAATATATTCTAATGATAGGCTTGCTGCTGTCTGCCACCACTGGACAGAGAGCAGAGAACCCCTTGAAGAAAGAGTCTCCATTCTTTCTTGTGTTCCCAGGCCCTAGCACGGTGCCTGAGACAGTCTGGGTGTTTAGTATCAGTGAACAAATGAATGAATGGATGAAAGAGGAGCATTCAACAGAGCATTAATGTGAAAGAGCTAAGAGAGCACATGTCGATTTTGTTCATATAAGGTATGGAGAGCAGTTGTAACAAGTCTTAAAAAGAAGATATGCAACCCTGTTATTGCCTTTGCTGAGAAGTACATGGTCCTTTAGCAATACTTTATTCTTTCTACAACCCCAAATCACATGAGCACACCCAGAAAAACTCTTCCTACTGAGCTCCCTTGCAGCCTTGACTGCCTTTCCCAAGAGCCTGCCTTCCCTGTGATCCAGGATATGTGTCCCTCCCTGGGGACTCTTCTCTGGGAGGAGTCCCTGAAGCGATGTTTCAGGAGTCCATTCTTCCGGCATCATCACAGCTGGGCATCAGATGTCAGAGTGCCAGGATAGATAAATAGGCGGGCTCTGTCTGTTTAGGTTAAAAAGCTGTGAGTGCCCTGTCTGGCAGCCAGAATAAGGGATTGTAAACCAAGAACACACGAGGAAGGCTCTGGTTAACGGATGAGCCTGAGTTTCATCCTGAGAGTCAGTGGTGTCGGGCTCTGAGTGCCTTTCTCTTCACAGCTTTGTGTGGATGACCAAGAGGCCTGGAAGAGCTGTCTGCTGTCCAGGGTCAGGGCAGCCATTTCTAGATTCCACCATACTGCTTTATAAACAATGCTTTCTTATCAATCAGTCTAGTTGTCCTGTGTTTGCTTGAGGATACAAAACGAAAGCATGGAAGCTAAATACTTTTATGTGACATTTAGAAAGGCCATGCAAGTAAAATCATTGCCAAACAAGGGTTATGTTCCCAGTGGACACGCAGCGAATTTCTGTTGGTGCCAAGGACTGGTGTGAAATTCTTTAATGTTTAAAATGAGACTCAACTTTTGCTTTGTTGAGCGCTTTAAAAAATTTTTTAATTTATTTTTGACTGTGCTGGATCTTCGTTGATGGGTGTGGACCTTTCTCTAGTTGTGGTACACGGGCTTCTCATTGCGGTAGCTTCTTCTGTTGCAGAGCATGGGCTCTAGGGTGTGTGGGCTCAGCAGTTGCAGCTCCCAGACTCTAGCACACAGGCACATGGGCTTAGTTGCTCCACAGCACGTGGGGACTTCCCAGATCAGGGATCAAACCCATGTCTCCTGCATTGGCAGGCAGATTCTTTACCACTGAGTCACCGGGTAAGTCCTACTTTGTGTTTTGACAGTGGAGTGTTTCTCATCTTTTTTGCATAGCAAGAGCTCTTGGGTAGGCCAAGCCCATAGCCACAATTATACCAGGAAGATGTGTTTGCCTTCCTCTCTGAGAGGGCTAGAAATGCTTAGACTGGTCACAAAACATATTGTCTGTCTATCCTTTGAAACTGGAGAAGTCAACCAGTGAATGAGTTTTCATTGTTCTTTTTCCAGTTGGCCTCATTTTAGTTATTTTTGTACAGCTTGATTTTACTCATCAGAAAAAGACAACTGGTCTCAGATTCTGTTGTTAGTGGTGCTAGTTGACTTTGTTGCATAGCTTTTCAATGTAGGTAATGTGCCATGGATATTATATAATAATAATCTAACTTAATCTCACAAAAATCCCATACTCAAAGTCTGGTCAGAGTTTCATCATCATAGTAGCTCAATGGAATCAACAAGTCTTTTCTATCAGTGTATTTATTGCAGCATAGCACAGGAGTTCCATATAGTGAGTTATGTTCCCATCTAAGTAGAAATGAGATTTTAGTTCTGAATCATCTGTAATTTTCTTTAAAGGAACTCTTTCAGACAACTGTCTGCTAGTATTCAGTCTCAGAGCAACTTTTCTGTACTTTCTTTAGTGCTGTACAGGCTGGAGGCCTGAAAACTACATTTCCCAAATTGTCTTGCCAATTGGGTATCAACAGTCCCAGTTTGCCTGGAACTGAAGGTTTCCAGGGACATGAGACCTTCACTGCTATAACCTGGAAAAGTCCTTGGCAAATAAGGATGAATTGTCACGTCGTTTGACAGCTATATTTCTATTAGCTTAGTGGCAAACACTCACATGGATTAGAAGCCCCGAGGAAGGTAGATACCATTTCTAGCACTGGTCACACCAGTAGGAAGTTGGGGGGCTCATGGTCTCCTGAGCAACAGTGGGAAGGCAACCTCTTCCTGTGTCTCAGAGAATGCCGGCAGAGAATACCGGCTTCTGCGTCTGTAGGCAGGACTCTCTCTGATTATTGAGAGATGTAACCAGAGAGAGGTGTCTGAGCAACATGAACTTTCCTCTTTCTTAGATTTTCTAATATTTTGTAAATAAATCCCTATATTATTAATCTCTCTCTCTGCCTACAATGCTCATAGCTGTTTCTGTTTCTGTGAACATAGACTGATAGCCCCAATGAATAACAGGAGAGACAAGAGTTCGTAGGAAAGAGAAGTGCTAATCAGAAAAACTGTAGAAAACACCCAATCAAATAGATGTTTTCCAAGAGGGCAGAGGTCAGGAAATAGGAGTGATGTAATTTGGAGAACCCATGAAGAACGAGGTTGCTAGCAATGTAGCAGCAATATATTCTAAGTCTTCCTAGGTCTCTATGAAATAAGCTTTGGCTATCCTAAGACTGACACTAGAATTAGAAGGGCCCTAGTCCAATTGTTGGGGTCCATTAGCAATTAGAACTCTGAGGAAAGAAGAAAGATGAGATTGATTCCTCATTTTTCCTTTGCTTCTTCCTCACTTTGGATAAATCTTGCTCTGACAAGGTAGGTGGCCTTCTGTATTGCTCCCTGGAAATAGCCTCTGCATGGTACTTCATCACATATAATAATATTTTGACTGTATGCCTATCTTCAGTATTGGATTGTTAGCTCCTTAAAAATGTAACGTTACATCTTCATGGCTCAACAGTGCTTGACATATGGTATGGTGACAATGGTTTCCCATTTCATTCAAGTAAACTTCCAAACCTTTACCAAGAGCTCATATAGTATAAAGTCTGGCCACTGCTCCAAACTCATCTGCTATTTTCTCCCTTAATCACTTTTTTTTTTTTTTTTAACCACTAGTCCCCTTGGTAAAGGAATAAAAAAAACAAACCAGCACCCAGGTTTTCTGGTTAGATGCTTCCTGCCCTTCATCCTTGTTCTTTCTATGGTTGGAGATACTGCTTGCTAACATTTCAGTGGTTAGTTGTTGCAATATTACATACCTCTGCAAAACATAGGTGACCCTTACACATTCAAGATCAATGCATTTAGGAACTTTGGAGGTAATGTACGTGGGAGATGTACGCAACAGTAAGTTGACATACTCCAGGTAGAGACAGCAAGAATTGTGACACTCTTTTACATGGAAAATATTGTCTCCAAAAGAACAGTAACCAAAAAGCACAGGGAATAAAGGAGTTATCTGATATATTAATGAAGTAAGAAATTACAAACCACAAATCTGGGGGGAAAAAATGAGCCAAACCTTATTTTATACTCTATTGTATATTTACTGTTCTGTAACTTGCAACTTTTCTAAATTGGGTAATGTATTATAATAAAGAATAATTGTATTTATTATTAATATATTTAACACATTATAATCATAAACAATAATATATTAATTATATTTATATAATTTTAATAAATTTTAATCTCAGAGCTACTAAATGTAGATCTCTGGTTCTGCCCATATGTTTTGGGACAAAAATTCCACACGTGAATCTCTAAAATATGACCATAGAACATATTCCAGTTCAGTTCAGTTTAGCTGCTCAGTCGTCTCCGACTCTTTGCGACCCTATGGACTGCAGCACACTAGGCCTCCCTGTCCATCACCAACTCCCAGAGTCCACCGAAACTCATGTCCATTGAGTCAGTGATGCCATCCAACCATCTCATTCTCTGTCGTCCCCTTCTCTGCCTGCCCTCAATCTTTCCCAGCATCAAGGTCTTTTCAAATGAGTCAGTTCTTCTCATCAGGTGGCCAAAGTATTGGAGTTTCAGCTTCAACATCAGTCCTTCCAATGAACACCCAGGATTGATCTCCTTTAGGATGGACTGGTTGGATCTCCTTGCAGTCCAAGGACTCTCAAGAGTCTTCTCCAACACCAGAGTTCAAAAGCATCAATTCTTCGGTGCTCAGCTTTCTAGAACATACTCCAGGAAAGCTGCAAATGGATTAAAGAGTTAAGTAAAAAGTAAAATGAAATCATGAAATGACTAACAAATTGGAGTAATTATCAAGTCCTAGTGGTGCAACATTTTAAGTGATGAAGTAAAATTTTTAAAAAATCAATTGATTCAGTCATAAAACTTTTAAAGTTGGAAAGAATGAAAAAGACTAAAATAATACCATATAAAATTTATGCAAAATGATAAAGGTTTTGATTCTACATTGCATAAAACAGCATGCAAATTGATTAGAATAAAAAATATGACCTCTATGGTTAAATTAAAAAAAAAGCTTTTATGAACAATTTACAAAAAATATATGCAATTTAAAAATATTTCAATTTATTAATTTTTGGCTCAAATCCTCTCATGTTACTTGAATGTTTATGCAACAAGTCTGACATGCAATATCATATATCCTGTTCTTTGACGTAGTGTTGAAAATAGACCTAAAGAATGATGGTCTGTCATTTTTATTTTCAAAAAATTGAAAACAGTGTAATTATCCAATAATAAGAAAATGATTAAATAAGAAAGGATATATTGACCTCATGGGTATCATGCAACCATTAAAAGTTAAAAACATTAAGAACATTGTATATCCATATATGGTAATGCTTAGATATAATTTTATATTAGATATAATTTTATAGAAAAACCTCTCATTAAAAGATAGGAAAAAAGTTTATGTATGTGAGTTGATTATATGAAAACACAGTCAGTTATGTAAATAGACTGAATGTATAGAAGACTTGGAAAAAAAATATTGCTGAGATGTTTGAATAGTAAGATTGAAATAAGTTTTCCTCCTTAAGATATTTCCTTTATATTTGGTATAATGATGTTACATTAGTGTAAGAGAAAGTGTAAGAGAATAAGTAGAGACATTTGTTCAGTGGTGAACATTAGGATCTCTAATCCAAACTTTTTTAAAAAAACATGCCAAAAAAAAATCTGTTGAAAACTATAAAGAAGTCCTAAGTCTGAGGTAGGGAGAGGGAAGATCAACAAAAGGAGACTAAATAAGACTTATTATGGTAAATATGTAGGTAGAAGTAGAAGAGTTCAAAGGTGACTGAAGATCTGAGCATGAATGACTGGAGAACAGAGTTGCCTTTTACCAGAAATAAGATTTCTGAAGACAAGTCTTTGTATAGAGTTAGTTGCAGTCTGTGTTGTGGTTTGATGGGACTTTTCACCCTTCACCATTTAAGCAAATAACTAGAGGTTCGGTTACTGCACAAGTTCCTCATTATCCACAGGACAGAGCTAAATGTGTCTGCTTTGAAATTTTGACTAGAAATCATATGATACATCTGCCAGCAATTACTATGGGTGTTACTGAAGTGCACACAGCCCATTGGCCCTCTATAGCATTGTTCTCAAACAATAATGTTAGAAAGACACAAAACTTTCAAGTGATCTACAATCTCCCAGACTACTTTCATAATTGACTTTTTTTTTTTCTTTTGGCTAAATACCTTATTTCAGTTCTGGCTGCTGACCAAAAGGCAGGACATTGTTGCTGAATTTGTAGCTCTTCGATTTTACATAGAGCAACATCTGAGTGTGAGTTCACGTTTTTTGTTTCAGTCTTTGACACTAAGCTGCAAAATGTCATCTCTAGTTACCCAGAAAAACAGCCAGATTGGGGAAAAAAAGTATGGTTTTGCAGCATCTGAGTGGTTTGATTTCTTCTGCTGATGCATTAGAAAGGGCAAGATGGGAATATTTACATGAAGAGAACACGTTAATTTCTTTATGCTAAAATAAATTCACTGCAATAAAACTAATCCAACAGAACCTTTTTTTTAATTTAACAACTCAATGTCAAAGGGTATGAGAAAGGAGTTATGTTTTTATTAAACATTTGTCAGATTTATATAATACACATCATTGTAGAAAATTTGGAGAATAATTTTTAAGAAGAAAAATTAACTCTTTCCAAATTACTATTAAAGGAAAGAGGAAGAAGAGGCAAGAGCAACCTCCTGCACAACCAGGGGGAAAAATGCCCCTCATTAGCATGATGGTCAAAATATCCTTATTCATACATAAATATACTGTTTTATTCAGAAGGAAATTTAACAATAGGAAAACCTAAAATATGAAATCAGTAGCTGTAACATCTAAGGTACGGATTTCCAAAGCATATCTGGAAACACTACCTAAAGATTAGAAACTGTCTGTATGGTCTGTTCATGGGGTTCTCAAGGCAAGAATACTGAAGTGGTTTGCCATGCCTTTCTCCAGTGGACCACACTTTGTCAGAACTCTCCACCATGACCCATCCATCTCGGGGTGGCCCTACAAGGCATGGCTTGCAGTGTCCTATCATTGAGTTAGACAAGGCTGTGGACCATGTGATCAGTTTGATTAGTTTTCTGTGACTGTGATTTTCAGTCTGTCTGCCCTCTGATGGATAAGGATGAGAAGCTTATGGAAGCTTCTTAATGGGAGAGACTGACTGAGGGGGAAACTGGGTCTTGTTCTGATGAGTAAATCTTTAATCCAATTTTCTGTTGCTGGGTGGGACTATGTTCCCTCCCTATTGTTTGACCTGAGGCCAAATTATGGATGAGGTAATGAAGATAATGGTGACCTCCTTTAAAAGGTCCCATGCATGCACTGCTGAACTCAGTTCCTCCGACCCTGCAGCAGGCCACCACCAACCCATGCCTCACCAGAGACTCCTGGACACTCATGGGCAAGTCTGGGTCATTATCTTTTGGGGTCACTGCTCCTTTCTTGTGGGTCCTAGTGTGTAAAATGTTTGTTTGTGCCCTCCAAGAGTCTGTTTCCCAGTCCCGTGTAAGTTCTGGTGGCTCTATGGTGGGGTTACTGGCAACCTCCTCCAAGAACAATAGAATGATCATTTCCAAGGCAAACCGTTCATTATTAGAGGAATCTAAGTTTATGTCCCTACCAGTAATGCTGAAGAAGCTGAGGTTGAACGGTTCTATGAAGACCTATAAGACCTTCTAGAACTAACACCCAAAAAGGATATCCTTTTCATTATAGGGGACTAGAATGCAAAAATAGGAAGTCAAGAGATACCTGAAGTAACAGGCAAATTCGGCCTTGGAATACAAAACAAAGCAGGTCAAAGGCTAACAGAGTTTTGCCAAGAGAATGCACTGGTCATAGCAAACACCCTTTTCCAACAACACAAGAGAAGACTCTACACGTGGATGTCACAAGATGGTCAATATGAAATCAGATTGATTCTATTCTTTGCAGCCAAAGATGGAGAAGCTCTATAGAGTTAGCAACAACAAGACTGGGAGCTGACTGTGGCTCAGATCATGAACTCCTTATTTCCAAATTTAGACTTAAATTGAAGAAAGCAGGGAAAACCACTAGACCATTCAGGTATGACCTAAATCAAATTTCTTATGATTATACAGTGGAAGTGACAAATAGATTCAAGGCATTAGATATGATAGAGTGCCTGAAGAACTATGGACAGAATTCATTACATTTACAGGAGGCAGTGATCAAGACTATCCCCAAGAAAAAGAAATGAAAAAGGCAAAATGGTTGTCTGAAGAGGCCTTACAAATAGCTGAGAAAAGAAGAGAAGCTAAAGGCAAATGAGAAAAGGAAAGATATACCCACCTGAATGCAGAGTTACAAAGAATAGCAAGGAGAGATAAGAAAGCCTTCCTCAAAGAGGAAGAAGGAAAACAAAGAGAGGAAAACCATAGAATGGGAAAGACTAGAGATCTCTTCAAGAAAATCAGAGATACTAAGGGAACATTTCCTGCAAAGATGGGCATAATAAAGAACAGAAATGGTATGCACCTAACAGAAGCAGAAGATATTAAGAAGAGGTGGCAAGAATACACAGAAGAACGATACAAAAAAGATCTTCATGACTCAGATAACCACTCTGGTGTGATCACTCATTTAGAGCCAGACATCCTGTAATGCGAAGTCACTACGAACAAAACTAGTGGAGGTGATGGAATCCCAGTTGAGCTATTCCAAATCCTGAAAGATGATGCTGTGAAAGTGCTACACTCAATATGCCAGCAAATTTGGAAAACTCAGCAGTGGCCACAGGGCTGGAAAAGGTCAGTTTTCATTCCAACCCCAAAGAAAGGCAATGCCAAAGAATGCTCAAACTACCGCACAGTTGCACTCATCTCACACGCTAGCAAAGTAATGCTCAAAATTCTCAAGCCAGGCTTCAACAATGCAGGAAACGTGAGCTTCCAGATGTTCAAGCTGGATTTAGAAAAGGTAGAGAAACCAGAGATCAAATTGCCAACATGTGTTGGATCATCAAAAAAGCGAGAGTTCCAGAAAAACATCTACTTCTGTTTATTGACTACACCAAAGCCGTTGCCTGTGTGGATTACAACAAACCACGGAAAATTCTTAAAGAGATAGGAATACCAGACCACCTGACCTGCCTCCAGAGAAATCTGTATGCAGGTCAAGAAGCAACAGTTAGAACTGGACATGGAACAACAGACTCTTTCAAAATTAGGAAAGGAGTAAGTACATCAAAGCTGTATATTGTCACACTGTTTTTTTTAACTTATATGCAAAGTACATTATGCAAAATGCCAGGCTGGATGAAGCACAAGCTGGAATCAAGATTGCTGGGAGAAATATCAATCACCTCAGACATGCAGATGACACCACCCTTATGGCAGAAAATGAAGAACAACTAAAGAACCTCTTGATGAAGGTGAAAGAAGAGAGTGAAAAACTTGGCTTAAAACTCACCATTGGGAAAATTAAGATCATGGCATCTGGTCCCATCACTTCATGACAAATAGATGGGAAAATAATGGAAACAGTGAGAGACTATTTTTGGAGCCCCCAAATCACCGCAGATGGTGACTGCAACCATGAAATTAAAAGATGCTTGTTTCTTGGAAGAAAAGTTATGACCAACCTAGACAGCATATTAAAAAGCAGAGGCATTGCTTTGTCAACAAAGGTCCATCTCTAGTCAAGGCTCTGGTTTTTCCAGTAGTCATGTATGGATGTGAGAGTTGGATTGTAAAGAAATCTGAGTGCCAAAGAATTGATGCTTTTGAACTGTGGTGTTGCAGAAAAGTCTTGAGAGTCCCTTGGACTGCAAGGAGATCCAACCAGTCCATCCTAAAGTAAATTAGTCCTGAATATTCATTGGAAGGACTGATGCTGAAGTTGAAACTCCAATACTTTGACCACCTGATGTGAAGAACTGAGTCATTTGAAAGGACCCTGATGCTGAAAAAGACTGAAGTCAGGAGGAGAAGGGGACGACAGAGGATGAGAGGGTTGGATGGCATCACTGACTCAATGGACATGAGTTTGGGTGGACTCTGGGAGTTGGTGATGGACAGGGAAGCCTGGTGTGCTTCAGTCCATGGGGATGCAAAGAGTTGGACATGACTGAGCAACTGAACTGACTGAACTGTATAGTCTGTAGACTGGATGTTAAATGGCATTTATCTCACTCAGTGATGCTATCAGAACTTTTGCTAGTTGTATGTCACAGAATATTCATAGCTTAGTGGTTCTTACAAATTCTTAGTGGTTCTTGTGCAACCCAAGCCTGTTAGCATCATCTTTTGGCCAGAACACATCATGGAGAAAACAATACTGCGTTAAGTGGGAGATCCTCAAATTTCAGTTTAAGAGTAAAGCTTGTTTTACCATCAGATAGAAGCATTTTATTATAGAAATAGTCAAAAATTTTGAAAGAAAGCAAAAGAAATGGACAATTTAGAGGCAGATCTCTGTAAAGCTCAAATTCTTATGACATTTATATGATAATTCCTACCTCATGACATTGCTTTAATAATCAAAAGAAATGACACACCTTGCTGATATCAGAATTCAGTAAAAGTTATCAGCACTGTGACTTTGGCTAAGTTACTTAAACACTTTATGCTTTGGTGTTCTCATGTATAAAATGGAAATCATGCTACTTACTTCAGAGGCTTGTGAGGTAAGTGACTTAATAAACAACAAGCTCCTTGAACAGCACCCGCTAATTTAAGTGCTCAATACATGTGGTTGTTGTTGCTCTCATCATTATTCAGGGTGTGTGTACCAATAAGATATTTCACACAAAGCGAATGACCTGAGCTCAGAAGAATTTAACCTATTATTTATGTATACTTTATATATTTTGTTCAGAGGCTGATGGGTAAACAGAGGAATAAAGCAGACATAGGAGCTGCAGAATTGTACAAGATTAATAAAGCAGCAACAGTATACTGAGAAGTACTAATAATGCAATTTTGGCTTCAACTGTGAAGGATGGAGATTTATCAAGTACTTGGGCTTTTTTATTTGAGAAGAGGGAACACCAGCAAAGGTGGCATCAGCAGGTCTTATGACTGCATTTGTTGTTTGAAAGATGACTAAGATGACTAGAGCAGGAGGACAGATAAAGGGAGGGTATTGAGAAGAAGGGAATACAGAAGTTACTGCAGAAGGTGGAGTACTATAAACGAGGTGGGAGAAATGGAAAAGAGGAAATAGCCGCAGGAAATGAGGCAGGGGTAAAAACAATGGCGTTTTTTGGCTAATTGGATGCAGGGGTTAAAGAGAAGGAAATAGCTGAAGCTAATTTGTGAAATGGGCTTCCCTGGTGGCTCAGTGGTAAAGAATCCATCTGCCAATGAAGGATACGCAGGTTCCATCCCTGAGTCGGGGAGATCCCCTGGAGAAGGAAATAGCAACCCACTCTAATATTCTTGCCTAGGAAATCCTACAGACCGAGGAGCCAGGCAGGCTGCAGTCCATGGGTTTGCAAAAGAGTCAGACACGACTTAGCAACTAAACAACAACAATTTGTGTTAGATGACGAAACCAAGATGGACAAAGGGAGGACATCAAGGGACATGATGGAACACATTTTTATGGCTCATCCAGTGATTGGAACTATTGGTGTGAACCACTGCCTAGAAATCTTGCTTAGGAAGGGAGAATAAAAGATATTAAAATATCTTAATATAACAGAGCTTGGAAATTTGAAGAGTGCTTTCACTGTGGCTCAGGAGGTAAAGAAAGAATTTGCCTGCAATGTGGGAGACCTGGGTTCGATCCCTGGGTCAGGAAGATCCCCTGGAGAAGGGAATGGCAACCCACTCCAGTATTCTTGCCTGGAGAATCCCCATGGACAGAGGAGCCTGGGAGGCTACAGTTCATGGGATCGCAAAGAGTCAGATATGACTGAGCAACTAACACTTTCACAAACTCTACAGCTAATAAGAGGTCAGAAAATTGAAGATATCAAGGAACAGCACCGAGGAAGCAGAGAGAAGGAAGTGGGCAGGGGAATGTAGCAGCACAGAAATCCGGAGGGACGTGCATTTCAAAATAAATAACAGGTGAATATTTAGAGTTTTAGGACTATTTAATCATCATAAAGGAAAAAGTAGTCTACTCAAAATCTTTATTTAAGCCTAAAAATGCCTTTCCCCTTTCATTTTGTTATGTTCTTTCTTTGTATTCCTCAAACACCACAAAGACTTTGAAAACTCCATTTTCTTCCTCAGTTCTCTTCCAAGCCCTTCAGTTCTGGATGGAAGACAGATGATGTAAATATTATCAAAGGGGAGATGAAAATAAGATGCGGGTGATATATGCATATCTGGTTCTAGTGATCCCTACCCCCAGTGATTCAGAACAGATCTCTGCTGTGCTGTATTGCATATCTGAACAAAACTGAAAAGCACAGCCCTGCATCTAGAAATGTTTTTCTGTGTTATAAGTGATGCTTATTTTTGAAATATTTGAATCAGTTTTTTTTCTATCTGAAGATTAGAGTCATATAAATGGTAATCCTCAGGATAAGCTCTCAGTTGGGTAAGAGAAAGAAGTTCTGCACTGTCAGTATATTAAAGGCTCAGTACAGTTTCTTGCCTAGCGGGTGATAGTTTCCTAGTTTGTCTTTTATCCAAAAGGCCTTAAATCTGCCTGTTTTTTACTTACCTCAAATTGCATAATAAGTCTATTATAGATTGTAGTATCCTATGTATCCCAGATGTCCCTACCCTTTCCAGTCTGGGGACATAAAGTCATATTGACATCAATAACCCAAAGTTTCTTATCTTAATTTCTTTTGTACCACTGAGCTTCCTACTTTTGTATGTAGGCATTTACTTATTGCTTAGCATGTAGTCAGCAGCAGGGTCTACATAATCTTCCTTTTTTATTCTGATTTGATGAGGGCTGCTTGTGTCATTGTTGCTGTTCCTGGTACTTGCACGGGGATAAATGTGCCAATGTCTGAAGTGCTATCTCCCATTGAGGTCACCAGATCTCAGAATGCCAGAGTGGTCCTAGGTTTTAAGCAGAGATGAGAAAACTATCTTTTTTTCTACTCTGTACCAACCTTTCAGGTTGGCCCCAAATGAATATTATTTGTGATCAGGGTCTCCAACAAAATATCTCCTCTATTTCTTAGTCAATGCCCTTACAAATGGTAGGGAGGCAAGATAGTAGAACAAGGGCTTAGGAATGGGACAGAAACTAATCCATATGTCTCTGTAGAGATTATCCTAAGCTCTCCTACTCTTCTCTCAGTGTTCCATGGCCCCATACTCATATTCTTCCTCCTTCCTTGGCTATAAAGTGCAAGGCTTTTATATTTCAATAGGCTCAAAAAAGATCCTTAGGATAGGGCTCTCTACACTAGAAGTGTCCATGTCCAAGCAATTTGTTTAAAAGACATATTATACTTGCATAAATATAAGAATTTTACTATAGGATATAGATATATCTCAATCTCTTGACAGCCAAGATCAAGAGCAATTTAGTAGGTACCAAGAGTCATCCCTAAAGAAGCCGCCAGTGCTTGCCTGCCTGTTTATGGCATAGTAAGGGATTGCAGAAAGAGTTCTGCCTAGTCTTACCCACTATCCAACTTCAGATTGACTATGAAGAAGAAAGCAAAGGGGACTATTTTAAAAATTGTTACTTCTGTGCTTTATTTTTTGTTGCTTCATGTCTCTCAGAGGGGAAGGGTTCTTCTGCCTTGACTTAAGCCAATGAAAGAAAATTTACGGAAATCACTTGGAGTGATTCATACAACTTCTTGGAGTTTGATGAACTTGAGTTATGTTATTCAGGCTTAGATAGTCTAACTGTCCTAAATTATAAGTAGATGCCCTAAGGGTAGCATTACTTTGCCAACAAAGGTCCATCTAGTCAAAGCTATGGTTTTTCCAGTAGTCACATATAGATGTGAGAGTTGGACTATAAAGAAAGCTGAGCACCAAAGAATTGATGCGTTTGAACTGTGGTGTTGGAGAAGACTCTTAAGAGTCCCTTGAACTGCAGGAGATCCAACCAGTTCATCCTAAAGGAAATCAGTCCTGAATATTCATTGGAAGGACTGATGTTGAAGCTGAAACTCCAATACTTTGGCCACCTGATATGAAGAGCTGACTCATTTGAAAAGACCCTAATGCTGGGAAAGATTGAAGGTGGGAGGAGAAGGGGATGACAGAGAATGAGATGGGTGGATGGCTTCACTGACTCAATGGACATGAGTTTGAGTAAACTCCGGGAGTTGGCAATGGATAGGGAGGCCTGGCATGCTGCAGTTCATGGGGTTGCAAAGTGTCGGACATGACTGAGCAACTGAACTGAACTGAAGGGCAGCATGGGGAGCAAGTTATATTTCCACCATGGAGGGGAGAGAGCCTGGGGTCAACTGTCCAATTCTACTGCCTGATGACTCCAGTAGAGGGCAGGAATGCTGGAACCCCAGGACTGTGAGGGGAGTTGTAGCTTCCAACTGAGGGGAAGTACTGACCATATCAGGGGGACTGCTGGTGCAGGCTCCTGGTGGAGGATCTTAAGGAGTTCACCTACTGAAACAAAGCCAATAATTGCATCTGGCTTTAAAGGGCACCAATGCCTAAGATTCGAGCCTATAAAGCAGTGTTACTCTAGGATCCTGGCTAGGTGGGAAACAGCAGATATTGACGTGGGGAAGAGGTAGTCACAACGTATGGTAGAAATTAACCATATATCTGCCTCCTTGGGCTTCCCGTGGCTCAGCTGGTAAAGAATCTGCCTGCAATACAGGAGACCTGCCTGGATTGGGAAGATCCCCTGGAGAAAGGAAAGGCTACCCACTCCAGTATTCTGGCCTGGAGAATTCCATGAGCTGTATGGTCCATGGGGTTGCAAAGAGTTGGACATGACTGAGAGACTTCCACTCACTCACTCACTCTGCCTCCTTACACCAGATTTCCAGGCCCGTGCTAGAACTAATCAGAGAGACAGGAGAAGTTAAGATTGAGTATCAGTTTAAAATGTTGAAAATATTCACTGGGAATATTTTTTTTAAATTATGAACTGGAAACATCCATGTGACCTGCCTGAGATTTCAACGAGAGCCAGGAAAAACAATTTGCATAATATTTCTTAAAGAGAGTGTGGTAGACAGAACAATGACCTCCCTAAAACACCCATGTTCTAATCTCTGGCAGCTGTAAATATCTTACATTACATAATAAAGGTGAATGAAGGTAGTGGAATTAAGGTTGCTAGTCAACTGACCTTGAAATAGAGAGATAATCCTGGACTATCTGGTGGATCCTATGTAATCATGACTCCTTAAGTGTGGAAGAGGGAGGCAGAACAGTCAGTGCTGAAGTGATGAGATGTGAGAAGGATTTCCCTATAAAGCCTCCAGAATGGATTACAATAATGGAAAAATTACTGTTCTGGAATCTGCTAGAACAAAGGCACTGGCTTTCTACAGACAAAGTTTTGTATAGAGCTGTGCTAATAGCCATACTGGCAAGATGTGCTACTGAGCACTTGAAATGTGGCTAGTCTGAGATGAGATGAGAAGTATAAAACGCATATTGGATTTCAAAGGCTGGGTACAAAAAATTAGAATGTAATGTATTTGATTATTTTAAAATTAATTATGTTGCTTAGTTTATAATAATATTTTAGAAATGTTGAGTTAATAAAATATATTGTTAGAATTAAGTTCATCTCTTTCATTTTTTGCTTTTACAATGTAGTTACTTGAAAATGAAAAGTATATTTGTGGCTCACATTGTATCTTTCTTGAACAATATTGATAAGGAGAAAACCCTTCTGGAAATTTTACAATTATCCTTTTATTTGTACAATCTGTAGCACTTTATAAATGTCTCTAGTATACACTTAATTCTCATAGCTGTCATGAATGATGAGTAGGATACAGCTTATCATTCTTGGTTTGTAAAATGTGAAAACTGAGGATCAAGTAATGCAAAAGACCTATCCTCTAAAATCACGTAAGTACAAGTGACAGAGCTAAGACAAAACCTTGAAACATCTTTCAGACCAACAGTTTTTCCCTATTATCCCATTCCATAAGTGGTGGAGATTCCAGTGCCTATTCTGGAGTTTTTTGTGTTTGTTTGTTGTTTTCAGGGGAGAGTTACTTAAAGGGAAGAGTCCAGAAAACTTGAGCTGATGAGAAAGGAGGGTTATCAACAGCTATAGTTTTCTGGATTCTTCCCTTCAAGTAACTCTCCCCTGGAAAAAAACAACTCCAGAATAGGCACTTGGATCCCCACCACTTATATGTTAATACATACCTTTTAAGATGAGCATTCACAAAATGAACTTTGTAACCCACTATTTCTCATAACTTATTAATGATGCTTCTTTATAAAAAACATTCTGCAGTCATGTGGGTTTGAGAGGCAATAGATTTAAAGTTGATTTCTTTTAACCACAGGGTATTTAGATTCATTATTAATCTCTCAGAGGGAGTAGACTACAGTTTCCAAAATTTATTTTCATAGAGTGTGGTGTTCTGAAAAAGGCAATTTAGAAAATCTGCCCTACAACAAAAGGAAGATTCAAGGACAAGTCTGACTTTTAGCTCCTCACCATGTGTGAGCCAATCTCCAGTGTTGAAAGAGGATCTAAAGGAAGAAGTGGCAGCTTGTTCCCCAGCTGAGATGCATTTGCTAGCTTTGGCCACTGTCCAGGACAAAGATGGATGTTTAAAAGTGATTTTTAAACTACAGAAAATTAGAATCAGTTCAATAATTTGTTTAGCATCTTAATAAGATTTAAATACAGAGCCAGATATCTGTTCCTTTAAACCACAAGAACATGTCTGAGTGCTTGGAAGTATTCCCTGACATTCTAGTGACTTTCTAAAGGAAATTCTAGTAAAATGAGAAAAGGACATGCAATGACCAAAAGTTCAGGGAGAGTTTGATATTTGAAACCGTTAGATTTGCCAGTATTAATGACCATCAGTTGGTAATAAGGAATATGAATTTCATTTTCTAAAGCAACTTTTTCATCAATTAAGTGATTAAGAACATGCCAAAAATGTATATTAATTTACTTTTGTATTTCCTTCAGACTAACCAGAACCAGATACAGAGAGCAGAAGTATCAGTAGGAAGAACAGCACAGAATACATAGATATGTATTCAACATTTTCACTGGCTTTTATTTTAGATCCTGGGGATTCAGTGGTAACAAAATGAGACCATACCTCCTGTGAAGCTTATAGTATTGAATTTAAGAAATAAAAATATTATATGTTTCCAAGTAGCTCATTTATTCATCAAATGTTAAGAAAATAAATGATCTTTTTTGTGTGTCAAACGTGGTACAAGATATTGTGAACATGGCAAGGAGACAAAAATCCTGTCATGGAGGAGTCCACAGAATAGTGCAGGAAGCTAGATAAGAAAACAGTTAATTACCAAAGGATGTTTCCTCTTACCTAAACCTGTTCCAGCCACGTTTTTCTGCTACTCAGTATTCTGGCACTCCATTCAACCGTCTGCCCTAGCTAACTAGCTTGGGATCCTTGACCACTTTCTTTTTCTTATAACCCGCATCCAAACCATTAGTAGATACTGTTGTCCTTCCATCAAAATATATTTTTTAAAAAGGCAACCACTTCTCACAATGTCACAACGTCGAGATGGTCTAAACCATCACCATCTTTTGTAGTAGTTTCCTAAGTAGTCTATGCTATGCTATGCTAAGTCACTTCAGTCGTGTCCGACTCTTAGCGACCCCATGGACTGCAGCCTACCAGGCTCCTCCGTCCGTGGGATTTTCCAGGCAAGAGTACTGGAGTGGGGTGCCATTGCCTTCTCCGTCCTAAGTGGTCTACCAGCTTCCAATCTTTTGGCCCTAGCGTCTGTTTTCAGTAGGGTATCCAGAGTGGTCATAGGATATAATTTCTCTGTTTCACTTCTTTTAGTTTGTTTCAAAGCATTGATAGTTGTCCCCAGTGGCACAGAGGTAAAGAATCCACCACCAATGCAGATGTAAGAGACACGGTTTTGATCCCTTGATCGGGAAGATCCCTGGAGTAGGAAATGGCAATCCACTCCAGTATTCTTGCCTGGAGAATTCCATGGACAGAGGAGCCTGGCAGGTTACAGTCCACGGGGTTGCAAAGAATCAGACACGACTGGAGCGACTGAGCATACACACAAAGCTTTTACAACAACCTGCTATGTTTTATATGCTCATCTGTTTATTTGTATATTGTCTGTCTCCTTCCTCTTGAATTTTAAAAGGAGTGAGAATGTTTTTAATATTCAAATCCCCATTTCATTTATTGTTTGATAAGTTATATAGTATGAGAAATATTTGTACAGTGTCAGTAAGCAATAGTGGTGTCATAGATGACAGTTGGGTCAGTTTGCTGTGGTTTCATATGGTGAGAAAATCAGGGAAGATTTTGCAAAGGAATTGAAGCTTGTTCAACACATTGTCCTCTGACTTTTACCTCTACTCCCTCTGTTCTAGATCAACAATAACCTCCTATTTGACAAAGTATTTCCTCATCACTTTTCCTAAACAGCTTCTTCCTTAAAGACATCATTCTTGGCTTGTTGTTCATGTGTTTAATAAAAAGGTATTCAGTGCCCCCTGTATCCAAGCCATAAAGAATGTAATCATACATGAGATAAACACGGAGGCCATTAGAATGCAGTAAGGTGAAGGCCATGAGAAGGAAGTAAGGATGGCTGTGCAACTTTAAGCCTTATTTTATTTTCCCCTTCATCTACATTCTCCTGTTTGTTTAAAGTCCTGTGTTTTCCCAATATACTTACAGCCCCCATATTCAGTACAGGCAGTTTTGATGTGGGTAGATTTTGAGTTTCCAATGTAACCACAACATACGTCCTTACTTGACTCAGTCCATTTCAGTTGTCTTCCTGTTGTTGTTGTTCAGTCGCCAAGTTATGTCCTACTCTTTGTGACACCATGGGCTGCAGCACACCAGGCTTCCCTGCCTCTCACCATCTCCCGGAACTTGCCCAAATTCATGTCCATTGAATTCGTGATGCCATCCAACCATCTCATCCTCTGCCGCCCTCTTCTTCTGCCTTCAATCTTTCCTAGCATCAAGGTCTTTTCCAATGTGTTGGCTCTTCACATCAGGTGGCCTCTATTGAAGACCAGAAACCTTTAAATTCTAAACTCTGATTCTTAGAGGTGAAGTTGGAACCATTTTGCTTCACTAACCATTTGTGTGGTATGATGACCACACTGACAACTTTCAACAATACCAGTGGTTGGAAACAAATACCCGAAGGGCAAGGCAGGTAATGCAAATGAATAAAACAAACTGGTGATGATATGAGTAAGAAGTACATGGTTGGGACTGCACTGAGCTAGAGAACATTTGCTCAGTGACCACAGATACAGGAACTGCCGTGGCCACATGAGCAAGGTAGGTGGGTTTAGGGGGTGAAGAAAAAACCTTGTTTCTCCCTCCTCTAAGTGGAGGGACCTTCTGGCCTCTCTCCCTGATCTTGTGCACTGCTACCTAGAGATAAGTAACTAATCAAGTTTGTTAAATTTGGTGGAGGAGCCGAACTTTGCTGCTCAACCTCTTTCTTGCTTCTTTTCTCTGGCACTTGCCTATGTGAGAAGGGGCAGGCTTCAGTCTGCTCCTCCATGTGGCAAAGTATTAATGAGTCAGGTCCCATCAGGGGAGGTCTGCAGTTAGTCCAGTACTATCTGGGACTAGGTAAATAAGCCTGACTTTTTCTGGGGCTTGGCATCAAGAAGCTCATTGTTTCTTCTCAGCTAACCCACATCTTTCATCTTAGAGTTTGTGAGCACTAAATGAGATCTTTTGACCTTTGCCTTGCCTGCTTTAATCTTTTGTTCTCTCATTTTTCAATTTATTCATAAACTCGAGTGAGAAAAACAAGAGGTGGAATTTATTTGGCCCCCACAAATCACATTGCCGGTGTTGCTTGATTTTATAACTTTCACAGAAAAATCAAAGTTCAGATTTTTTATTTTTTGGTATGAAAACTCCTCATTCCAAATGTTGATAAAGAACTAATATATTTTAAAATTTTTGGACGCCAAGGAAATAGTATGTCTATGGGTCAATTTTCAACAGATGCCAGCAGCCTTCAGCTATATTTTAAACTCCGTGGTTTAGGGTCAGGACAAATATCTAGATTTCTGTACCAGTCCCTTCTGATAAATCTAGTTCTCTTGTGGAGTGTGGAATTTAAATACCTGAACTACCCAGTCATCCCTCTCTAGCACCTTCTCTTGGAGGTTGGAATTTATTCTTCTCACCCTCCTTCTCCTTCCAGCTATTCAATACAAACTGTAGCTCTCCTTCAGTTCACCTACAGCACCCACCAGCCTCCAGAATTACTGCTCCTTGGAGATCTCTGTAAGATCTAAAAGCTCTCATCTCTTGGATCAATGGCCATCAAAGATTTATGTAATTTGGCATCACCACTCTTTTCCTGTAGGAGGGGAATGTCTAGTTAACCTATATTCCTCTCCATTTCCAGATTATTCCTCTCTCCAAGTCTACCTCTTATTGAGATCCCCAAATGCATGGAATTAACATGGATCCTGTAAAATTTGAGTAAATTCTATTTCTTGCTTTCACTCTCTCTTTCCTACTTGGTATGTGGCCATTGATAGGATTTTTTGTCCTCTGTCTTTTATTAAATAGGAATCACTGATACAAAATATTCTAGCTTTCTTGTTCCTATTTCGTGTGGCCCACTCTTTATTCTTCTTACTTTCTTTCAAGTCACTGGCTCCACTGATAATCTCTTTCCCTGGATCCTCATTCAGTCAGTCTGATCGCAGTCCCCAGGAATTTGCAATCTGAATTACTTTGGTTTAATTGTAGGTTATTTTCCAAAGCTTAGACAAATCAATACGACAGCATCTGAGCCTCCCCTGGGACCACCCATTTTGTTTTTGACCCAGTTTCTTTGACTTTTTTCCAGCCATCTGTTTTACTTGGGCAAAAAGAGTCAGTTTTAGTGTCTACATGTTTTTTCTTTCATCTATATTTTTGACACCTTTAGTTCATCCAGAGTTAACTCCAGAAAGGAAACATTTACCATCCCTCTGCAGCTGTTCAGTCTTGGAAGAGGAAGTGGAGAGTCTTGTTTCTCTTGCTATTGGCCTGCTCTCCCTTATTCTGACCATAGCTGTTCCACCATCCTTGAACTCTAGCTTGCCTGACACCTGGATGCACTGATTTGTGCCTTGGAATAAGAATAAGAGCTTCTGAGCTCAACTCTTGTCAATTCATTTCTCAATGTGTC
This sequence comes from Bos taurus, assembly GCF_002263795.3. NCBI lineage: Eukaryota > Metazoa > Chordata > Mammalia > Artiodactyla > Bovidae > Bos > Bos taurus. The sequence continues at coordinate 18,657,395 of NC_037341.1, read as the reverse complement.
AGAGTTCTGAAACCCAGTCTATCGTCCAAGGCTCAGAGTCCAAAGGCTGGGATTCCACCAGTCATCGTAGAAACCATGACATCAAGTTGGACCTCAATTTCTGCATCTGTACAATGAGAGAACTGCTCTGTAGCAGAGATCCTGAATTCAAATATCTATCAATATACCCAGATAAAGGAAAGCAGAATCTGCTAAACAGAGGAACTGGGAAACTGAGCATGACAGGGGTTTAAAACTGAGAAGACATGTCCTACCTAAAGACATTTGCTGGTTCAGCTAAATATGTCTGCAAGCTCCTTGGTTGAGCACTAATGTGGACTGGTAATTAGTGAGCATAATACCTTGAGCTCTGACATTCTGTAAACCCTGACTCCCCTGTTATAAGTGCTTCCTCTTGAATGATTTTCCCTTAAGTAATATTTAAAATAGAACATTAGATATAATACGATGGGAAATGGGATAAAATTTTATAAGTCTTAATAGTCAGCCCTTTGCTCCTAGATGAAGATAACATCTCAGCATGAGGCTGATTTAGTAGTATGGAGCAATCACTGGAATGGAAGTGGATATATAAAAACATTATAGAAAGTGTATAACAAAACTTCTATGGCCTGAGAATATAGACATTCTCAAAACACTGCTTATATGGAGGTGGAATTTGGAGAAGGCTGGATAAAATGTGCAGTGATGAATATGACTTCGAGGAAGATGAATATCAGCATCTCCTATACCTTAATCTTTTCCATTATTAGAAGCTCCCTGGTGGTTTGGAATGGACTTAGCTGGCCTGGCCTGGCCATAAAGGCCAAAAGAAGCATAAGGAGTCTTATCTATATACTTTGTCTCAAGTGTTAATCACTTAGTTATGTCTGACTCTTTGCAACCCCTTGGACTGTAGTCTGCCAGACTCCTCTGTCCATAGAATTCTCCAGGCAAGAATATTGGTATGGGTAACGATTCCCTTCTCCAGGAGATCTTCCTGACCTAGGGATCAAACCCAGGTCTCCTGCATTGCAAGGAGATTCTTTACCATCTGAGACACCACATGCGTACAAAGGTTTTGGAAGAGGACCAGTTATAACACAACATGCTGAGGCTGTAGCTGTAATGACATGGAAGTATGCTCGGTGGACTGTGGCTAAGGAGGTATGTGTGAATAAAGAATAGTATCTGTAAAATCCCAAACTCAAGAATTGTATGAGTAGTACAGGAGTCTACACCAATGATGCTATCACAAGTATTTGTAGGATTGAGCTGGACAGTCTTCAATAGCAACACATAATGGCTTCAAGCAGCAATAGCGTTAGTGGACTAGTCTCACTCTCCAAGTCTCTTGTTATCTTGCATTTGGAAGGACAGTTAATCAATCTTCATTTAAGACACGTAAGTCTTAGATATTCTTGGAAAATTCAGATTAGAGAATGTCTCCAGAGATGGGAAAAAAAGAGGAGTTTGGGGTCATAAGCAAAAGTTTCAAAACTGATATATGTTGTGCCAGTTCTCTATTGCCACACAATATTGTGTAACAAATAGTCATGGCATTTCAGTAGCATTTGGTAATAAGCATCCTCACAGACTTATGAGCTCACTAGAGTTCCACTGATCTAAGCTGAGCTCCAATATGCCACTCTGCTTCTCTTTGCAAATTGCTGGGTCAGATGCAGTAACTCTCTTCTACATGGCTCTCATCCTTCTTGGACCATCAGGCTAGCCATGGCATGTTCTTACAATGGTGTGGTAGAGGTGCCAGATGTAATATTCAAATGCACAAGTACACTTTAAGCCCTTGCTTGTGTCATGTTTTCTAACATCCCGTTAGCTAAAGAAGTTACATGGCTGAGCTCAAAGTGAAGGGGCATGAAAGTAGATCCTTCCAATGGAGGAATAAAAACTTATATGGCAAAGGCATGAAGAATCAAGGCCAATAATTGAATGTACAACAGATGTGGACATATTTTGTATCCTGAGTTGAGGAAAAGGGTTTATCAGATAATTATATATTTGGATGAACTTCAAGGATTTATATGTTGCTTGTAAAATAAAACACATTGCTTTTTGCTGTAGTGATGTGAGGTTGACAAATGTATAAAAGATCCTATGTGAGATGTGTGTTTATGTGCATACGCACACACATGCTTATATCAATTGTAAGTTGAATTCTGTGGCATATGCTCTAACCAGGTTAATCATCAAAGATCCATACTTTCCCTTTAATATTTAGAACTATTGCTAAGAAGTGGCTGTACACCTAGGGACTGGAGTTTTTCTAATCTTCATTACTTCTAGGTGATTCCAAGTGACTAGTTCTTGTCAATGAAAGGGAAAAGAAAATGGATAGTCAAAAGCACAAGTTCAGGCCAGGTTAATTGAGAAGTAGAGATCCATTTTCCACCTGTTCTTCCCCACTTTCCGAGTGAATGCAGAACATTCTGAACCTCTATCTAACAACTAAATCTCCAGAGGAAACAAATGTAGGTCTTTGATTATTGTGGAAGACTACTATTGTTCCTGCCCACTGGGAACACTGACATACTGTTAATAAGATGAAAAAATGAGCCTCCACTGTGTTTCTGTTATACCACTAAATTGGGGTAATAATTTCTTACACCAACTAAAAAAGCCATATGGAAATGTGGACTAGCCTCTTCTCACAGTAAAGAATTTATAGAGAATAATAAAATAATCAAAGAAAACACTTACTACACATCTACCATATGCGTGGCTCACAACTAATATATTAAACATTTGAATGTTTAAGACCTGTGACATGGTCTCATGAGTTACAAAACTGGAGGAGAAAGAGAAGCTGATTCTTCCATCATTTGCTGCCCTGAGCTGCACAAATGATAGATGAATAAAATGTAGTAAAAGTCTTCTATTTTGACATGGTGAGACACACATAAAACCTATAGAGATATGTATAAAGTCAGTAACAGAATACATTTAGGACCTTTGCAACAGAAGAGAATACAAAAGTATAGAATCTGTGAATGAATTTAAGTAAAGGAGCTATTCAGTTATCTCATGGGCAGTTCAAATGTAAACATATATTATGAAAGTTAAGTAGCTATGAGGGTTGGGTCACTAGAATCCTGAGACGTTATCTTAGGGAACTCATACTTTTTTGAGATACCTCAGCCATAGGCAACAGACAGGGATGACGATACTGAAGACGGAAGGTTGTGGATTATTGGGCTGTTGAGGCAAGTGTTAGGAGTGGAGCAGATACAGAAGAGGAGTGTAGCCAGATATGTAGGAAGGAACTATGCTAAAACCACACGTGTAGCAAGAAAAGACCATTTTCTATTTTTGGAATAAAAAAGCTATTTATTTATTTTTGTCTGCCCTGGGTCTTTGTTGTTGCACATGGGTATTCTCTAGCTGCAGCGAGCTAGATTGGAGGATACTCTCGAGTAGTGGTGCTTGGGCTTCTCATTGAGGTGGCTTCTCTTGTTGCCGAGTACCAGCTCTAGAGCATGCGGGGTTCAGTAGTTGCAGTTCGTGGGCCCTAGAGCACAAGCTCAGTAGTTACGGAGCATGGGTTTAGTCAACCTGAGGCATGGGGCACGTGGGATCTTCTCGGACCAGGAATTGAACTAGTGTCCTCCGCAATGCAAGGCGGATACTTAGCCACTGGACCACCGGGGAAGTCCAGAGATAAGATCTTAATGGATTTTTTGTGTGCTTATCTGTTGTTCCCACACTTTCCTGACTTGTCCAAAAGTATACTTTAAGGAAAATTTGCATTTTTATAGGAGGAATGCAAAAATAATTGGTTATCTTTTTTTTAGCCAAAATAGACAAATGGCAAGCACTAAGTGAAGTTGATGAAGCCTGCAAATACATATGAAAGACACACATACACATGCACACACATATATGGCCTTCCCTGGTAGCTCAACTGGTAAAAAATCTGCCTGCAATGCAGGAGACCCTGGTTCAATTCCTGGGTTGGGAAGATCCCCAGGAGAAGGGATAGGTTACCCACTCTAGTATTCTAGGGCTTGCTGTGTGGCTCAGATGGTAAAGAATCTTCCTGCAATGTAGGAGACCTGGGTTCAATCCTTTCATACATACATACATATATATATATGAAGTGGAAGTGTTAGTCACTAAGCACAGCATAGCACATATATACACGCACACACACAAATATATATACGTATATATATATATATGTATGATGTGAAAGTGTTAGTTGTTCAGTTGTGTCCGACTTTTTGCGACTCCATGAACTGTAGTCTGCCAGGCTCCTCTGTCCATGGATTTCTCCAGGTAAGAATGTTAAGAGTGGATTGCCATGCCCTTCTCCAAGGGATCTTCCTGACCCGGGGATTGAACCCAGGTCTTCCACATTGCAGGAGGATTCTTTACTGTCTGAGCCCAGGGAAGCCCATATTTACATATATAATATGTGTACACAGGCAGGATCAGAGAGGGTCTTTCTCAGCCTGAGACTTTGGACTCAAACATGAGAGCACTCGATGTGTTACTTCATATAAATATTTTTCCAAGAACAGAATGGAAGAAGTGTCTCTGTTTATTCTGTTGGTAGCAACTTCAAGCTGAGACTGCCAGAGAGAGAGCTGGGGATTATCTTCTGTTTTCAACCAAACAGTTATTCCAGGCATTCTGATGTGAACCATTGCTTTTTATTCTCTTTCTTTCCAGAAGAAAACCAGACAATTTGTAAATTAATGAACTGTTTCCCTACTAAAGCTGATCCAGAGGTTTGCTTGTCCCAAGTTCCCAGTACGCAGATGGTTTTATCATTTTGCTTTACAAATAGGAAATGAGCCAACTTCACAGAGAGGGATGACATCATTCTAAAATGTAGCAGAGGGCAATATAACAATGTAATAAAGGGCATTCTCGTTTCTCCTGGTCATGCCTTTGGCTTTGGAAACTCTCTTGGAACTTTCAACAGATGATGAGGTTGACTGTGTCAGAGAGGTCCTCTTCTCTAGCAGAAGTTTGAATTTTAAAGCAAGTAGCTCAATCCATTTTGTAAGAATTTGCAGAGGTTTCCTTGGAAGATAAAGCAGATTCACTCAATGCTAAAATTGTTGCTGTTGTTTAGTTGCTAAGTCATGTCCAAGTCTTTTGAGTCCCATGGACTGTATCCCACCAGGCTCCTCTGTCCATAGCATTTCCCAGGCAAGAATATCAGAGTGAATTGCCATTGCCTTCTCCAGGTGATCTTCCTGACCCAGGGATCAAACCCATGTCTCCTGCGTTGGCAGTTGGATTCTTTACCACTGAGCCACTTGGGAAACAAGTTCATTGAGTGCTAAGATAAAATATGTTATGTCCCTTGCTGGGAGAATTTTCCCTCACACATGGCATGGACCATTTAATCCCTTAACACATATGTAACTGATATGATAGGGAGTAGCAGTAACCAACAGTTCTTCATTTAAAAAATATTTTCTTCATTCCTTGTCTTAGTTTCCTATGGCTATTATAGCTATTGACACTAGGCTTAAAACACACAAAAATTATTATTTTACATTCTGAAGGTTAGAAGTCCTAAATGGGTCTCAGCCCTATTCACAAAAGCAGGCTGGATTTGGCCTGTGGGTCATTGTTTGCTAACCTGTTATACCGATAAACTGGTGGGCATTGTCATCATTTCCTGTATTCCTTGAATGAAAAATAATATGCACGGATTGGAGACTCCATAAATATTGTTTTGTTTAAATGATTTAAGATCTCTCCTTTAGAATATGGGGCTTCCCTGGTGCTAAGACAGTAAAGAATCTGCCTGCAGTTGGGAAGGATCCCCTGGAGGATCCCCTGGAGGAGAGCATGGCAGCCCACACCAATATTCTTGCCTGGAGAATCCCCATCGACAGAGAAGCCTGGAGGGCTACATACCTGTAGTTTGGTACAACATCTCTTGGGAGACAATTTCACAAGTACTCTTAAAATTGGAACAAGCTATTGGACTTCTAGGAATTAGTGGTACAGCTGTATTCTGTTGAGTCTCATTGCTGGAATAGCACAAAGTTGGAAATCACCTTCACTTCTTTCAGAAAGAGATGACTTAACTATTTCTTACTGCTTTAATCAAGATGTTAAAACAGCATCTATATCATTTGGGGGGGCAGTTAAAGAGGATATTGAATATATATTTCTGTGAACATTAAAATTCCTATAAAGCTATCCAATAAATGGTTCAAACTTATTTTCTTTGGGTTATGACTGGTAATCAGGAGTAAGCAATACTTTTACTTCATTTTATATTTTTTTGATACTTTATCCCCTGTGTCTGTGTATCATTTACAATCTGTAAAAAAAAAAAAAAAAGATAGATTTCTGTACGGCAGAATTCTATTTTTTGTTTGATTGTGTCCAGTCAGAATCCTGTAATGTATACTTATCTCTACTAGTCAGTTTATATAACTGCTCAGTTTCAATAATTCTACAACTAAGGCTGTACATTTAGACAACATGAAAATTCATGCTAATATATTAATTGCAAATTATTATGATTAAAAATGGATAAAAACTTTAATGTCCCAGAATAGCAGAATGGTAAATAACCTCCTTAATGAGAACATTATATTTGAAGTTGCACAGTGAAAAGCTTATAATATGGGAAATACTTATTAGTGAAAAAATATACAAAATTATATATACAGTATTATCACAACCATATTAACATAAAATATACCCAGAAAAAGAACCCTAGAAATATATAGCCATATACTTAATGTATACTTTTGAGGCATAAAAGTAGAAATGCTTTTATTCAGAAATGTATCATTTTGTGATATGTTTCTTCTTACCCCTTTCACTTTGCTTCTCCTTTTCCTAATGAACAGTCTATCTCTAGTATAAGTTACACAAATTTCCAAGTGCAGGTCAAGGACTATATTTATGATAAATGAAAGAAAAAAACTCATTATATTTTATCTTGTTAATCCACGATTATAAGGAAACAGGGCATATTAGTTTGAAAGAAAAAGAGTTCATTATGTTACACTAATGAATAGCATCTTTTTTTTTTTTTTAATTTCTTTTAAGAAGAAATTCTCACAGTCATTTCCTTTCATTTTCTACAACATCGCATTTTTTCGTGGAGTTTGTAAAACTGGACATGTTTCACTGTCTTTCTCCAAAGGGCATTTAAGACTTCCCAACTGCAGAGGAAGTAGTTACTTGGTTTTCAAGTGTGCGATTCGAGATTCTTTGGAAAAGATCCTGATGCTTGGAAAGACTGAAGGCAAAAGAATAGGGCAGCAAAGAATGAGATGATTAGATAATACCACTGACTTAATGGACTTGAATCTGAGCAAACTCCAGGAGACAGTGAAGGATGAGGAAGCCTGGTATGCTGCAGTCCATGGCGTGGCAAAAAGTTGGACTTGACTTAGTCACTAAACAACAACAACAAGATTCAAGAACTTTATATCTGAGGCAAAGCATAGCCCAAACTTGGCTCATTGTTTGTTTTTGTCAATAAAGTTTTATTGGGTCAGTGTTTGCTCATTTGTTTATATTTTGTCCAACAAAGGCAGAGAGGAGTAGCTGTAAGATAGATTTCATGGACAACAAAACTGAAAACACTTACTCCTTGCTCTTAACAGGAAAGGTTTTACCAACCCCTGTTGAAGAGATTTGATTGAGGAGAGGGGTAGGTGTGATACTAAATAGGTTTATAACAAACTAAATTCGATAATGTATTGAAACAAGTGACTTTGAACTCTTCTTTGCTGTATATGATACTTTCTTACTCTTTTGTTTTGTTAGATTTTAACCAGATATAAAATATTTGAAGTTCAAATCAAAGTCAGGCTTATAGTAGCAATGAGAGATGCAAATGGACATCCAGTATTAAAGGCTAATTTTTTTAATGGTTAAATAGATCAGCCCTGGGATTTCTTTGGAAGGAATGATGCTAAAGCTGAAAGTCCAGTACTTTGGCCACCTCATGCGAAGAGTTGACTCATTGGAAAAGACTCTGATGCTGGGAGGGATTGGGGGCAGGAGGAGAAGGGGACGACGGAGGATCAGATGGCTGGATGGCATCACCGACTCAATGGATGTGAGTTTGAGTGAACTCTGGGAGTTGGTGATGGACAGGGAGGCCTGGCGTGCTGCGATTCATGGGGTGGCAGAGAGTCGGACACGACTGAACTGAACTGAACTGATATAAAATGAATATGGGTCATAGATTTTAATTAACTCATTAGCAAGATGTTGCAACCTTTTCAAAGATGAATCCAAAGAAAAATACATAAACATCAAGAATACTGAAAACAATTACAAATAGTTGCGAAAAACAACTCATTATCCATAGGGAAATAATCAGTTGCATTCCACTAAACATAATTTCCATCTTGATGGAAACTCTTTTGTCTAATTATCAGTTCTCTAAAATTTATAGGATTATGAAATAGCTTGAAGGCAATGAAAGATTGAGATAATCTGAAAGCTGATTCAGACAGTTTACTTACTAATCTTCTTGATTCATTTCAAAGTTTTTCACAGTTTTTCCCCCATTACATAAAACTGAATATAAAATGCAACCCTCAGCCTAATTATATAAATGGGATGTCTTTTTTCAGGTATATGTGTTTCAAAAAAGGTAGAGAAAGCTTCTGGCTGTCCCAAACTTGAGTAGTGGGAACTTCCTTAAGTCTGCCTTGTGAATCCACCTAAGGATCAGAGGTGAATAGATAGGAGGAAGCCTTACCAAAAATCTTGTATTTGTGAACAAATGAGAGATTTCTTGGGAATTAATTCATCCTAAGCAAAGACTAAGCTAAGCATGATTTTGTAACAGAGAGATAGGCATTGAAGAGGAGGGGTGATACTGACTATAAGGGAAAATGTCTGTTTTCTAATTTATTTCCAGGCTTTTCCCCAAATGCCAGTACTATAAGTAAATTAAAATACAGAAATCTTTGTAAAACTCTGTGATATTGGACCCAAGTTGTTGATGTTGAACCAAGTTGAACACAAAAAGGAGACACTCTTCCCTTTTCAGTTTTTTACATCAGAGTTGCAGTAAATTGTTAGTAAGGAGGTAAAAAATAAAGGGAGGAAAATGTCATTAATTAGAGAAGAATAGTTTGAACAGGCCATCAGATATTAATTAATATCCGTAACCAGAGAATCCACTAACTTGTCTAATATTCCATAAAGGGAAATTGGATATTGGCAATGTGGAAGAATGTGGAATATGATAGTACACAAAATCAAGCAACCCAAATTGTAAAACTCATGCTATGGTTTACGTTGGTCTATGCTAATATTAATACAAAAATTGCAGATTTACATATTTCTCAAATTCACTCACTTCTTTCCATTCTCAGTGTAATTATCCTAGACCAAACCACTATCTTCTTCCACTGGGACTATGCAGAAAGCCTCCTCAGAGTAAAAGGAACAAATCATACATTAAAAACTGTGGAAAACCTTTAGCAGCTTCCCATGGACTTTCAAATAAAGCCTTCATATGTCCTAGAGGATTGCACTCCATCTCATCCATACTTGCCTCTCTATTCTCAGTTCATCCACTTTCTCTCTTCTGTAATCCACTGTCTGTCTCTCCATCTCTTAGTAAATGGATCTACCTTCCTCTTTGGATAGCAGGTTTCTCTGTTTAGTAATGAATAGGAGATAGCTAAGAAAAAGAAGTGGAAAGAATGTTCTAAGGTAAACCCCTGCTTCAAGCTACATGACATAGTCCACGAAACACTATGTTTCTCTGTAATTCAGTATTCTGTTACTTAAATATTTTTAATAATTCATTTTGCAATGTCTTTCTCACTCTAGATGTTAAGTGCATAAAAGCAAAAATGCATGGAATTTAATAGGAAGGAATCAAGTAAAATATACATCGATTAATATCAAAATGATTTGAATACTATCCTTGAGGTATCTTCCACTCTCATAGATAGAATTATATTCATATCCTATCATTCTCTGTGTGACAGTGTTTATGCTCACTTTACTTGCATTAAGTGTAGTTTCTTTGCATTAGGTTATATGAAATCTCATTGAATCACAAGCAGTGGTAGATAGATTTTGTTTCTTCGTGTTTTTCAATGAAAGTGAAAGTCACTGAGTTGTGTGCGACTCTTGTCCTGAATTCTCCCAGGCCAGAATACTGGAGTGGGTAGCTATTCCCTACTCCAGGGGATCTTCCCAACCAAGGGATCAAACCCAGGTCTCCACATTGCAGGAGGATTCTTTACCAGCTGAGCCACCAGGGAAGCCCAAGAATATTGGAGTGGGTAGTCTATCCCTTCTCCAGCAGATCTTCCCGACCCAGGAATAGAATCGGGGTCTCCTGCATTGCAGGTGGATTCTTTACCAGCTGAGCTACCAGGGAAGCCCACAATACTGATACACAACACATTTAGACCTTCTGCAATCTGAGTGCTTTTGAATCCTTTCTAGTTTCCTGGGCTTTGCCTGTAGAAACAAATGTCAACTCCAGAATGAAAGCCTTCAATACTAATAAATGGGCATAGAGCCTGAGCTTGAGAGTAGACTCACTGGCCAGGTCAGGAGATGTCCTTTTGTAAGTTGTAGGCAGCATCACTGCCTTCTGTAGAGTTGTGAGTGCCAGGAAACACCTTAGAGGTTCCTTTGGACTTGGAATTGGTCAATCCTGCTTTAGAAGAGATTTAGATCAGGGAGTGCATGGACTTTGGATGGCCCCATTTCAGGGACCAATGATTCATGGGCACAGTTTCTACCAATAGCAGGAAATCTTTGAGGACACTCTTGGGATTGCTGTATCATACATTCCCACCCATTTTAAGTTATCCAATCCTGAGACTGCAAACCGGCAGCGTATGGGCAAGGATTGGGCTTCCAGATGTATTTTGTTCATCTTGTACAGTACTTGAAGAATTGTTCAGTCTCATATAAGAACACAGAACTTGAAAGAACACATAAGAACTCTTGCTTGAAAAATTAGATCAGGCCACATTGTCACAGGGAGCAGGGGGATCGTGGTGGAGAGTAGCTGCCTCCCTCATGCAGGGGGGTCTCACTCCCTGTTGGTGAGCATGGAACTTACTCACTTCTTTTATAGGCTATTGTTTTGTGACCCTTTTCCTGATCTGATCATCTCATTTCACACTGAAGAAACCATCTCTTTCTGGGAATAGCTTTGGGGAGAGAGAAATGGAGTGAGATGAACTGGCCACAATTAATACAGTGCAGATTCAGGGCTGGAGTTCCAGCCCATTTCTCTCTCTGCCATAGCACACTGTGGGCATCTCTGTTTAGACTCTACTGTGTCAGGGGGTAAAATACGGGATGCTCCCACTCAGTTATCGTCAGAGAGATGCCTTTCCCAAAGTCACACTGCTTATAAATGGATAAGAGTGACTGGTCTTGCAATTACTTCTACATCCCGCATAGTACGTAGGAGTGTAAATAAATAGTGCCTCAGCATGGAATTGAATTACATGGCATAGAGTAGAAATCATAATCAGGAATTAAAACTGAGTTAGATTGAATGCCCTTTTAAAGATGGTCTTATCACTATATTTTCTTCCTACGCCTTCTTGTCATTTAGTTACATTGTATCCAGCCAAACACATTAACCAGATGAGCAGGGCTACATATTGTTTTCACAGGAAATCCTCCCTTCCTCCTTCAGTTTACCTAAAAGGATGAGAAGTGTGGAGGGGGGGTTGCCAGTGTATACATACACATGCCGATGTATATATTTATACACCACGTGTATGCATACACACACATGTCTGTAAAACAATATGTGCTCACTGCCGCATCTGGCTTTCTGTGAAGTCTTAACCTCTACCCCCTCACAGCTGTGTTGGCTCAGAGTTTAGAGCAAGGCTCATACGACTCCTTGAAGAACATATGTTTCTAAGCAGCCCTCTTGTTCTCTATCCTTTCTTTGCAGAGGGAGTCATAAAAGGCTACCCCCTAGGACCTTGTATTGCTGGTAGCCCTGCTTCCCAGGAAGAATTTCTCATGGTTGAAAAAACCAGACCCCAAAGACGGAGTTGGTGTGAAAAAGCATGCTCTGTAATCGGCCTTCCTCACCTTTCCTCCCCAGCTTGCACACACAGGAGTTGGCAGTGTTTTACTTTTTAATCGCTTACACTCTTCTGATTGACTGCTTTGTTAGGAAAAAGGGAACTGGCAACCTTGGACAAGAGTGAGTTTCTCAGCTTCATTGTTTCAGAGTAGCAGATGAAAGATTCAGTGGCTATCCAAGACACTGGTTCATCTTCAACACCTTGGCCATCACTTCCACAAATGCTGTCTTTATAGACTTGGGTCTAGTTGGTGGGTTTTGAGAGGTCCACCTCCATTACAAAGGGTCTGCCAGTGCTGCTTGACACAGCTCCTGCACGCCACAGGTGGGAAGTAAATGCCATGAAACAACAGATGTTCCAGTTGCTGCTGTGCTTTTGTTTGGGGCACAGGTCATGTATTTGCTGTTATGGTTATGTTAATGGTTGCATGATAATATACTTTTAACAAATTAAAAATATCCTTAAGACAGTGTGCTTAGTAAGGCCACAGCTGGGCCTCCCAGGTTTTATAAACTAGGTGACATCTTAACAGTACCTGAGACCTTTGGATTCCACCGACTGAGAATTATGTGATAACTGCTGCTGCTGCTACTGCTAAGTCACTTCAGTCGTGTCCGACTCTGTGTGACCCCATAGACGTCAGCCCACCAGGCTCTCCTGCCCCTGGGATTCTCCAGGGGAGAATACTAGAGTGGGTTGCCATTTCCTTCTCCAATGCTTGAAAGTGAAAAAGTGAAAGTGAAGTCGCTCAGTCCAGTCTGACTCTTAGCCACCCCGTGGACTGCAGCCTACCAGGCTCCTCCATCCATGGAATTTTCCAGGAAAGAGTACTGCAGGGGAAGAAAATTCATCAGTTCTATAGTCACAGACTGCTGGATTTCGCACATTTAATTCATCTCTTTTCTCCACTTTCCAACATCTTCTCCAGTCTTTCCTAGATCATTAAAACACTCAAGAGTGTTATTTAATCTCTCTTTCTCTTGGAAACCCCATTCATTGAAAAAAAAAAAAAATCCAGTTGGCTTTATCTACAAAACAACAAAAAAAGCAGACTCCAGTAAATTTTTATCAGTGCTTTCATGTCTACCTGCCTTTTATCATAGTCCTGGAGAAACAGTGAAAAATTGTCAGCTAAATCATATTTAGCATGGACTTTTCACAATCACATTCGAACTGATCTTGCTTCCAAGTCACCCTTTTAAAACCTGTTCTTCAAACAGAGCTAGAGGGATCCTTTGGAAAAATATAAGGCAGATCATGCTCTCTCTATTTGGAATCCTCTAGTGATTTTTTTTTTTTTTTTTGGTCATTCAGTGCAAAAACCGAAGTCCAAGTTATGGTTTCCAAGACTGGAGGTGACTGAACTTCCATTTCTTCTTTCACATCACCTCCCAAGTGGCAGGATAACTTCTTTCCTCTTTTCTTAGTTTAGTTCACTATTAAGATACCGCCTTGTCAGAGAGACACACTGAGGTACATCCTGCCTCTGCTGTTCATCCTCAGCCTGCCTTTTTTCCCCCTCTATAGCATTAGAAACCATCTAACAAATTACATGGGGTCTGGGCTTCCCTAGTGGCTCAGTTGGTAAAGAATCTGCCTACAATGCAGGAGACCTGGGTTCAGTCTCTGGGTTGGGAAGATCCCCTGGAGAAGGGAATGGTTACCTACTCCCGTATTCTGGCTGGAGAATTCCATGGAGTCACAAAGAGTTGGACACGACCGAGTGACTTTCACTTTACTGAATGGCACTAGTACTAAAGGATCCGCCTACCAATGCAGGGGATGTAAAAGATGCAGGTTCCATCCCTGGTTCTGAAAGATCCCCTGGAGGAGGAAATGGCAACCCACTCCAGTATTCTTGCCTGGAGAATCCCATGGACAGAGGAGCCTGGTGGGCTACAGTCCATGGGGTCACAAAGAGTCACCATTGAAGCGACCTAGCACACACACATGTGACAGATTATATATTCACTTGATTTCTTGTTAATCTCTATTCCCTCTCCTCTCACCAGAAAGCATATTTTATAAGAGGTACTTTGTTGCATTCACTGTTTTACATATGGTTTTTCATATGTTGACAGGTTCAGAGTAAGAGGTGAGTTAACATGGCTGAAATGGATGAATGGGTGGGGTTGGCTGGATCAGGAAAGGGAGACTCTCAGAGCCAGTGGCTGAGCTGCCAGGAGAATATGCAGGATGCTTCTTAGCCCAGGTCTAGAGAATAAGGAAGGTGGCTAAATGGCTCAAATAGAGACCTGGAGGTGTCAAAACTGGTAAAGTAGGGCCAAATTGAGTTACCAATCTAAGGACTGGAAGGTAAGTAGCCAGAAAGAACAAAGAGTAAAATCCACCTGATGCTGAGTTGATTTTCATTGAACATTTTTACTATGAACATGTATTAGTTTCTATGGCTGCCATAGCAAAAGGCCACCACACACTTGGTGGTTTAAAGCAACAACAAAAAACTGTATTCTGTAAGCAGTCCTGGAGGATGGAAGTCTAAAATCAGTGTTGGTGGGGTTGTTCTTCCTGTGAAGCCTCCAGAGAAGAAAGCTTCTTTGCCTTTTCTAGCTTCAGGTGACTTCAGGGTGTGGCGTCACCTGTAGCAGCAGACTTCCCATTTCCACCTTTGTCTTCATATGGCCTTCCCTTGGTCTCCATGTGTTTTCTCCTCTTCTTATGAGGGTGCCAGTCATTGGATTTAGGGCCCACTCTAATATAGTATGATCTCATTTTGACTTAATTATATCTGTGAAGACCCTGTTTTCAAATAAGGTCACATTTTGAGTTTGTAGATGAGTGTGAATTTTGGGAGGATACTATTGAAGTCACTGTAATGCTCAAACCCTTTGTATGGCTTGTATCTTTGGTGTCATGGTGGTAAAGAACCTGCCTGCCAATTCAGGAGGTGCAAGAAATGTGGGTTTGATCCCTGAATCAGGAAGATCCTCTGGAAGAGGAAATGGCAGCCCACTCCACTATTCTTGCCTGGAGAATTTGATGGACTGAAGAGCCTGGCGGGCTACAGTCCATAGGGTTGCCTTGTGCGTACAGACATCATTAGTGAACTTTATGCATAAAGCCAATATATGACTTTACATATAAAATCAATATATAATTTTCCTTAAAGATAGTGACTGGAGCAGGACAGACTGGGTCACTCAACCTGAGGCTGCACCTGATGAAAGTTCTTATTAGCTTAAATACTTACTAAGGACCTTATTAATATTGCTAACTCTATTACTTGTATTCTGTTTATTTTATAAGATTATTGTTTCTTGCATTGCCAAAATATGTGATTGAGCCTCTGATAAGAATAGTGATAACCAGGTAACCTGAAACGACTGACCAAATATATTGTTATATAATGTCAATGGTCGTAATAGTGTAACTCTAGATATAGTATAAAGCCACAAGAGGGAACCATATCTGGACCATAACAGACTAGTAAAATGGACAGTCCAGAGGCTTGGCTACTGTTAAAATGACCTATTCCAGTAATCGGAGAAGGCAATGGCACCCCACTCAAGTACTCTTGCCTGGAAAATCTCACGGATGGAGGAGCCTGGTAGGCTGCAGTCCATGGGGTCGCTAGGAGTCGGACACGACTGAGTGACTTCACTTTCCCTTTTCACTTTCATGCACTGGAGAAGGAAATGGCAACCCACTCCAGTGTTCTTGCCTGGAGAATCCCAGGGACGGGGGAGCCTGGTGGGCTGCCGTCTCTAGGGTCGCACAGAGTCGGACACGACTGAAGTGACTTAGCATAGCATAGCACAGCATTCTAGTAATAGCACTTCACGTGACCTGTCAATGAAATGCTCGCCTGACCTGAGAATGAGCATTCCTAGTGCCATGGTACAAACTGGTCATAAACCACTTCCCAAAACATAGTCAAAATTAAGATTAAAAAAAGACAGAGTTACAAAATAAGGAATATTGTATGCCATCTAGTTCTATAAGAATTAAGTCATTAGCCACTGTAGTCCCTGACCTACAGAAAGAAATTCAGGGTGAAGATCAGCTTGAGACACTTGGTGCTCTGCAAAAACTGACTCTCAGATAATTATTTTCTAGAGAAAATTTTATGAACCCAGTTTCTCACATCTTCCCATAGTTAGAAAAGTGCTAAAACCATTAATTAAGACATCTGTTCCTCTTGAATTCAGTTACCCTCTGCCAAGACGGGTGTTGGCTGCACATATCCCTTCTCCAAAGTCTTATGTATACACTGGCTTCCCCCCTTACCTGTAGAGCTTTCTGAGAGACTAACTCCTGGGTTATAATTCTTAGATTGGCTCAAATAAAATTTTCCATTTCTTTCTTAGATTGACTATTGATGAATTTTTTGTTATTATGGACAACATTTTACAGACACAGAAGCTAAGGCCCAGAGAACTTCAATAAACTGTCTGAAATCAGATAGCTAGAAAATGGATTCAAACCTAACTAGATCTGACTCCACAACCCATCTAGTTTGATCCTTTGACTATACCATGTTGACTCCAATCCTTACCACAATAATATGTTCAGAATAGATTTGATGGTTAGAAAAGTTCTTATTTTAATAACCCTGTATTTAAAACCATGGAACTGTGCCACTGTGTGCAATGCTTACTTGTAACTGTTCATAGCACTTTCACAAATCACTGGGCGAAAATTCTAACATCACGAAAATGGGAGAGACCCAACACACGAGTCCTTTAGTCCTGAGATCACTATTCAGGGAAGCTCTCCCTCGGGGTCTGGAAGAGAGGAGGAGAGTTAAAGCAGCTCTCCGCCCAGACACTGAGGAACCACTGCCAAGACAGTCTTCACCTTGGCCAGAGTGTGAAACTGAAGGCAATTGTCAAATGAACTAGGACCACCTCGGGATCTGCTTTAGGCTAGAATGCCCTCAAAAGGAAACCCCAGTCATCACAGCACAGCAACTGGCTCATATCTGCTCAGAATGACGTGTACAGTTTTATGGGCTTATTTGTAGTAAGAAGCCAAAAAAATATTATACCTTATCATGGTTTTTCCCCTGACCTTTATAAATAATGTGCATGGCAGCTACAAGCAAAATTTCTTTTATGATTTCCCCTGTGAAATACTTTTCAACTATCCAGGCTGGGAATATATTTACTTCTGTGATCTAAATTCTCTCCCTGGTTTGCATTAGCTTTTACCAAACCTCTGGCCTAGAATTTATCATTGGTTGAAAGCCAGCTGGTCAACAAGAACATTTAAGAGTTTGTCTTTGTTTAGTTTCCCCTTTCTAGGAATTTAAACACAAATGAGACATTTCAGTGTTCTGAGATGGCATCTGTTTCCTTCTTTCTGCAGCTTCTCTTTCCTCCACTCCTTTTAGCTCTTCATCCCTTACCCTGCCTCCCTCTCCTCCTCATCTCCTTTCCTCTCTCTTTCCTCATCCATCTTTTTCTCTCTCTTGCCTCTCCCTCTTATCCTTGCCCCAACCGTCTCTCTTTATCTCTGTCCCCTGTCTCTCCAGCCTTTCTTAATCATTTTGATATTTGTCAGATCCATGTAGCCTTATTAAGCCAAGCAATTAGTTTTTTTTTTTTTTTTGGTCAAATGTCTTAAAAAATAATTTCCGCCAACTCCCTAGCTTCCAGTGTGCATTGGTGCCAAGAAAGTCCAGAATGTTTACTCTGCTGAGAAAATTAATTGTGACTTTCAGGTATAAACCTTCTCTCAACTTCCCTTCCAACTCCTCTGGACTTTTGGATAATCCACACTCATCCTTTTTTTCCTCACTGATATTTCAGAAATGCTCATCTCTTTCTTCTTCCTCAATTGCCCACTCTATAAAATTTTATTTTTTTCTTCTCTGCCTAGAAGCATTCTAAATATCTCTTGCCTAAAAAAATCTCTCCCTACCCTTCCTTTTCTTCCTTTCATTCACTACTTAATCCTTGAAATAGTAAACTTGACTCTCGGTCCTCTTTTGCCCACTTGTCTTTTGCCCCTTTATATGCTAAATACTAATTTCTGCTACTCCTTCTACAAAACTCACTAGTCTTCAAAAATTGTTTTTGCAAGGTTAATCAAGTATCTGTTATCAATACATCTGATAGTCTCTTTTCCTCTCAAGTAACTTCACTTGAATTTTCTACAGTTTCATGCTTTTATTGACCAATCATGCCACCTTTGTTAAAGGTATTTTGTGTCTTAGCTTGTAGAGACTTTCTCCTGATTCTTTGAAATCCATGTACTTTATAATTCCTCCTCAGATCCCTATAGTGCATCCTTTAATTTGTTCCATCCTCTAAGCTTTATTTCAGACAGTGTGATCCTTGGTTGCTTCTCTTCTCCTCTCCTCTCTCTTCCCACTGGTTTGTCTTCAAGTGTTTCCAGATCTTCAGTTATTATCTAGAGTCATGTTCCCAAAGTACGAATCTGCACCAAAGGCACCTAGGGGTTAACAAGTTTGGGGATTTTGGGAAACAGAGTTTCCATAGACATAACCTGCCACAGTGGCAATAGATTTGGGTTGTCCTATAAGAAGTGGCAAAATGGAGGAAGGATACACATGTATCCTTTTCAGATACATGTGTGGATTTCTAGACATACCCATGAAAGGTGGGTAGGGATAGCAGGGAATTTTTAGGTGGCTATATGTGTTATGGAGAATGGGGCATGAAATGTAGAATACTGTGTATGATATGATTTCACATAGATGTACAGTTTGGTAAGGCTCCTGTACAATCTGGTCACACTGCAATTTTTACAGATACGTAAATCAAATGCTCCGGAGGACTTCGGGGTCAGGGCAGCTCAGAAGCATCCCAGCTGCAAGTCTTGTGGAAGGCTCCATTTGTAAACTCCTCTGAGGAGGGCTGCTGACTTTCCTGCTGGAACTGCTACTTTGAGGAAGGTTTGTGACAATGTCAGATCTTGGGTTTTGCTTAATCCATCGGTCGTGTCCAATTCTTTGAGACCTTTTGGACTATAGCCCACCAGGCTCCTCTGTCCATGGGACTTTTCAGGCAAGAATACTGGAACGGGTTGCTATTTCTTTCTCCAGAGGATCTTTCCAACCCAGGGATCTTGCATCTTTCATGTCTCCTGCACTGAAGGCAGATTCTTTACCCACGCAGCCATTGGGGAAGCCCTGATCTTGGATTGCAGGGCTTTATTTCTCAAGGCTGCTTGGGGGATGTTCCTGGTGGTCCGGTGGGTAAGGATTCAGGGGGCCCGGTCCAATCCCTAGTCAGGGAACTAGACCCCACATGAGGCAGTTAAGACCTGGTGCAGCCAAATAAATAAATATTTTAAAAATGAAAGGACTGCTTGGGGCTTATCTACCATTTCAAAGTAGAAAATGTGGGGTGGGACTCAGGCCTTTACAGGGAGTCCATTGGAAATGAATCTGGGCCTGGGTGGTGAATCCATCTGTGATGGCCCTGGGCAATTGTGGTTTCTGGTCTTGTCTTCTTGTCAGCTATTTGTTTTTGTTAGGGTAGTGATCGCTCCTTTGATTCCTAGTTTTGTTGTTGTTTTAATTAGAGTTCGCTCACTAACACTGTGCTTCTAACATTAACTTCATTCAGACTTGGCCTCTTCTATAGTAGTTGCCTAAGTAGCTGCACTTTATTTTGCTTGTGCTTCAATAAACAAAGATATTCTGCTGAAAAAAAAATATTATTTCAACACTAGAACCAGAATGTTTCAGTCGTCCTAATTAACACTCCTTATGATCTAGAATCGGAGAAGGCGATGGCACCCCACTCCAGTACGCTTGCCTGGAAAATCCCAAGGACGGAGGAGCCTGGCAGGCTGCAGTCCATGGGGTGGCTAAGAGTCGGACACGACTGAGTGACTTCACTTTCACTTTCCTGCATTGGAGAATTAAATGGCAACCCACTCCAGTGTTCTTGCCTGGAGAATCCCAGGGACCGGGGAGCCTGGCGGGCTGCGATCTATGGGGTCGCACACAGTTGGACACGACTGAAGCGACTTAGCAGCAGCATGGTCTAGAATGTAACACTCCTTATGATCTTGTAACTATGTTTGAAATTTCTCTAGTTCCTATCATTCTCAAACTTAAAGGTATATTACAATGTGTGTGGAAAAACATATATTCTTGGGCTCAAACCCTAAAGTTTCTAATTCAGTGGACCTGCAATGGGAGGTGAAAATCTGTGTCTCTCATAAGTTCCTGAGTGAAGTTGATGCTTCTGGTTTTGACCTTACACTGAGGATAACTGTTCCAGTTTATGAAGTCCCTTGGAAAATATCAGAAACCATTGTTATCTCGGGTAATAAAGGTTATACACAGAAAACTTCTAAACTTCTTTTTCCTTCCTTTTTACTTTTTCATCTGTTTCCTTTTCTTTATGAATTTTTTTTTTTCTTTTCCTTTCCCTCTCTCCCTCCTTTTATTCTACTTAATCCCCACAGAACATTTTCCTACTGGGTACCCAGGTATGGAGGAATGGTACCCATTGATTCCTTTAGACCCATCAACAGAATATTCCTAGAATTCAGATAAATGATGGATCCAACCAAGTGAAATTTTGAGGTTTTATATCCAAAATCAAAATTAATTTGATTTTTAAAGTCAAATTTACTACATAGTCTTTAGGAGAGTTTTTGCTGTTGAGAGCAAATTTACCCTGCACTTTTGAAACAACTTAATTCAAGGCTGGGAATCTGAACATGCTAAAATTCAAAACAGAATCCTTCAAGTTAAAACACGTGTCATGTCAATGAACCATTTCTTGAAATGTTACCCTTTGGCCTCTCTCTATTTAGTGTAGTAAAGCCTTGATTAATCATATGAAACCAACCAAACTGAGCCATTAATTGCCTGATTTTTTTTAGAAAGTCAATCTGAGCAAACATACTAATTTCAGAGATTTATCTTAATAATAATAATAATAATAATATGTACCTTTAGATCTGTTCACACTGAACTCAAGCTCTTACATTTTCTTCACATATAATTTTGGCAACAGAATTCAGAGTTACTAATACTCAGAAACTAAAGTTTCAAGCTTAAAAGATAAAAGTTACCCAGAGCTGACTGCTTAAGGCAGGAAAGTAGGTGATTCATTATTAAAACAAACAAACAAAAATAAGTGAGCAGTGCTGGTATGGGGGCAATAGGGTATGATGAATAGCATCCTTGGGACTGGATTAATATACCTTCCTGGGGTCAAGTTGTCCTGTCATGGCCAAAAAGTGGGACCTTGGATATATTGCCAAATCATCTTTCTGGCTTTGGGTTTAACATCATTTATGACAGTATTGGCAACCCACTCCAGTATTCTTGCCTGGAGAACCCCATGGACAGAGGAGCCTGGCAGGCTACATACAGTCCATGGGGTTGGAAGAGTCGGACATAACTTAGCAACTAAACCATCACCATCATCATGACAGTATTATGAATATCAAAAATTATTGATAACCCTTTTTAAGATATAAAGGACTGTGGACATTGTGATAGGGCATTTTTGAAATTGGTCCCCGTGACCTCACCTGCTAGCATTTATGCCCTTGTCTGATCATCTTTTCTGGTGTGTTAGCTTGATGTAATGACTTGCTTCTAATAAATAGAATATAACAAAAGTGATAGGATTTCACATTCAAATTAGGTTGTAAAAGATTGTGACCTCTCTCTCTTTGTCTGCTTTTCTTGTTTACTTGCTCTGATGAAGCAAGTTGCCATACTGTGAGTTACCCTATGAAGCACCTCATGTGGCAAGGACTGGAATGCTTCCTCCAGCCACCAGTCAGCAAGGTCAAATAATCCAAGAGATATTGAATCCTGCCAACAACCACAGGAGGGAGCTTGAAGGTTGACCTTTCCCTAGCTGAGTCTACAGCCACAGTCACCAACTTGATAGTCTGGGACAATACTTGAGGCAGAGAATCCACACAATTTACTCCCATATTCCTGATCTGCAAAAATAGGGAGATAATAAATGTGTGTTGTTTTAAAAAACTATGCTTTACAGTAATTAATCAGGCAGGTATAGATAATCGATACAAAAATGAAAAGTGTTGTAATTTGAAAATTTGAAGGTTTTGGGGGAAAATGGTAGCCACTTAGTTGGATTGTTCTAAGTCTAAATGTACTACGCATCAATAATTACACATCAGAAGCGCTTAACATAGTGGCGGCCAGTAGTAAATGTTTAATGATATTCACACTTAGCATAAATTTTCTGTCAGAAACCTGTCCTACTGCAATGGTGATCTTATTATATACCCATGTGGACTGTGGTTTGTATTTGACACAGATTAGAGAAACTTTTGCTTTAAGATGGAGTGGAGTTCTGGTTGGGGATAAAATTGCTGAATGAAATAGCACCTCTTGTGCTTTTAAGCTTCCCTTTGTGGGAAGCTCAAAGTGGGAGTACTCACTAGCTATACTTGTTAAAATGAAAAATCCTCAACATCAATATTTAACATTTAACAGAGAAAGACAAAATCACAACAAGATGCATACCTACCAGAAAAATTAAAACTCACCCTGATGCGTCTTGGAACTCTCATGGATAGAGAAAGAAAAAAATAGTAAAACCATTTTGGAAAAGTGTTTTAGAAGTTTCCTAAAAGAAGCAGTTGGAGAAGGCAATGGCACCCCACTCCAGTACTCTTGCCTGGAAAATCCTATGGGTGGAGGAGCCTGGTAGGCTGCAGTCCATGGGGTCGCTGAGGGTCGGACATGACTGAGCGACTTCACTTTCACTTTTCACTTTCACGCATTGGAGAAGGAAATGGCAACCCACTCCACTGTTCTTGCCTGGAGAATCCCTGCTGTCTATGGGGTCGCACAGAGTCGGACACGACTGAAGTGACTTAGCAGCAGCAGCAAAAGAAGCAGTTAACTTAAGCAGTTAAACCCACAGTTACCCTATGAGGTAGCTTATCAACTTCTCAGTGTTTACCTAAGAGAAATACAACCATATGTCCACTAAGTTTGGTACAAGACTGTTCCTAGCACCTTCATTCATAATACTGAATCAGTTCATTATCAGGAAAATGGGTAAACAAACTATAATATTAAGATGATGGAAAACTACTTAGCAATAAGAAAAAGAACTTTTGAGACACCTAATAGTATGAATCTCCAAACATTGGGCTGAGTGAAAGAAGCAAGGTGCAAAAAGAGTTATTACTAACTTACATACTTACTATATGATTACATTTAGATGATATTCTAGAAGAGGTAAAACTAATCTATGGTGACAGAAACCAGAAGAGTGGCAGCTTTTGTGTGTAGGTGGGAGGAATAGTGCGATCGATTGGGAAGAGGCGTGAAGAAACCTGCTGGGATGATGGAAACTTTTCGTATCTTGATAGAGGTTTAGGATGTATGGATGCCTGCATTTGCCAAAACTGATAGAACTGTACATTAGGGACTTGTTTACTTCACTTTACGTAAACTATTAATGTATCTAAATGTTAGAGATACTGGCTTTGAGTAAGTGCAGGCTTGTGTTGGATTTTGAGAAGAAAGAGAAGTGTATGTGTGACTTATCTTGCAATCATGAGAGAAACATTATGGTGATTAAGTAACCATGCCCACTTGGGGAAAAATATGAAAAAAGATAGAAGGCACTAAATAAAACATTTTCTTTAAAAACTTCCTAAAAATCCCTTAAAAGCATACAGTGTTTTTATTAGGGACACATAAAGATAACAATATCAGTTTTTGCTTTGATCTAGATTCTTACTTGGCAAGTATCTGAGTGTCAGGTGGAGTAAACATGACTAGGTTGCTCTACATTATGAGAATTGACTGTTTTGCAATCATCTGGAAAGTTTAAACAATCCACATATTAACCACTGTAGTCCAACCCAACATGTCAATGTTATCTTGCTACCTTGTAACCAAAGGGGGGAAAAAAAAATCACTTTTTTTTTTTTTACCTTTAACATTAATTTGGTCACAATCATGTTCAGGTGCAAAAAAAAAAAAAAAAGAATCTTGCTCAATACGCTTGTTTCAGTGGCCTTTGTAAACATAACACTGTTAGTTAAAACACTATGTGTGAAAGTTACATTTTGAAGACTTTCATTTCTTCCCTTTGTAGGCTTACCGTCCAGTGCTGGCTGTGGAGTTATTGCTGTGCTTGCATTGATGCTAGTGGTTTACCATTAATGAAAGTGTTCAGATATCTGTGGGTGGACTCAAGAAAGAAGATGGCACCAGATAGCATGTGGTTAGTAAAACAAAGCCAAATATTGTGCAGTAGAAACCTAAGCCCAACCAAAATAGATCTTTTCATGGAGAAAGTGGGGTTTTGAGCCTCAGCTGTTATGTTTAGTCTGATTCTGTGAGATATCAAGGAACAATGTTTGGATACATTCAACTGCGGTGGGCCTTTGTGGCATTTTTTCCTTGCTAAAGGAATAATTTGGGGGTACTTTCTGACTGTTATTACAAGCTCAATTAACTCTGGGTTCTGGTAGTAGAATCAGAATGCTGGTAGGACAGGAATACTGGAAAGCAGTCAATCAAGACAGATAATAGAGTTCAGTAAGCAAGTTTATACACTGATTGATATTTTTATTAGCCATAAGACTGTGGTTAATACTATTCACTATTGATTATTGTCCATTCATAGCATTATGGCAATTGGGCCAACTCTGTACTGGAAAGTTGAAGAAAATAGAGTTAATTCTGAATACAGGCATATCTTGTTTTCTTGTGATCTGTTTTATTTATCTAGCTGTTTCTTCATCACAGGGATAGAGAACTAAAGTGTTGATAATCCCCGTGTTCCTGCAGTTTAAATAGCTCTGATGAACTTCAGTCCCCAAGAAATGTTCTTTTCATGTCTGTTGCCATCAGCAGTGACAGGAAATGCAGGACTCTTTTCTTATATTCTTGATTTTTTGGCAGAGCATTGTGAGGGGAAAAGTCTTTTTAGTTCACTGTTTATTTGGATATACTTATCTCAGAAAATAACCCAACATTTCACAAGTCTAGATTTTTTCTGAGGGGTTTAAAATGAGCTTATAGCTGTCCTTTATAGAGAGTCCAGGTAGTAAAACATCCAAGCATGGAAAACATTTAATGGGAGATGTCCCTGGTACTGGCAAACTATTTACAGCTATTTTCATTCCACCATTTCATCTGGTATATCTCTTTTGAGTGGCTCACTTAAAACTGTCAGAGTTTTGTGAAACTCACCAGGGACAGCCTTTAAAGACCTCTTAATTATGTAAATTGAGGATCACTATAGCTTGCCAGATAACATAGTGATTATTTTTAAAAAATCCTCAGGCAGGAGCACCCAAAATATAAAATCTTTTCCTCTCCACTGCAAGAACTAGAATTCTTGCCCGAGGCTCATTTTTAATAAAGGTCCCTTTATTACCAATCGCCAGCTGAATGAATTAAGCTTTTTTTTTTTTTAATCAAACCAACAAATCAATCCCCTTCCAAAATGAAGGTCTCATTTTTTCCCTCTGATTATTTTTCACTTTGTAACCCATCTTGAAGTTCATCTCATTATCCTCATCATTATCAAAAACATGTATTGCCGATGGGCAGTATAGTTACAAGCAAAGGAAAATACAGAACAGATTACTCAGAATGTAAAAGAACATTTGGTTGACTAAGATGCTCATTGATTTTCTCTAAACTCTCCCCCCTCCTCTTGGTTTTATATATACTGATTTTGTTGATTAGGTCATTTCCTCAAAGGAAAACAATTGGTGCCAGAGACTCTTAAAGATGTGGTAGCACAATTAAGAGTGAGAGGTTTCTTCAATCCTTCAATCAAAGAAGTTGAAGACACAGTGAGAGGGGAGGAAAAGAGGAAGGACACGTGCTGATTAATCTAGTGTTTCAAAGAAATCTTTAAAGAGTTAGGACAAAAAATCCCTTAAGCACTTCGATCAGATATTGGTGGACCTATTGCTGAGAAAGAATTTAAAATGTTCATAACTTTGTGGCCATCACTGTCTCAATTCTTTTCTCTCCAGGAGTAAATGAACTGATTCTAAACACAAAGATTAATTTCTCTAAGTATTTCCACTTACTCCTTGGAAATGCTGCCCTGCTTCCTCTAAAGTAGGGTTTCTCAGTCTTGGCCCTTCTGACATTTTAAACCAAATAATTCTTTGTTGTGGGGCCTGTCCTCTGCAGTGTAGAATGCTTACCGGCATTCCTAGCCTCTACCCAGTAGATGTCTGTATAAGAGCTCCTCAGATACAACAACCAAAAATGTCTCTGCTGCTGCTAAGTCACTTCAGTCGTGTCCGACTCTTCGCGACCCCATGGACTGCGGCCCACCAGGCTCCTCTGTCCATGGGGTTTTCCAGGCAAGAGTGGGGTGCCACCGCCTTTGCCAAAAAATGTCTCTAGACACTGCCAAATATCTCTTAGAACACAAATTCACCCCCAGTAGAGATATAGAGGAAGAAAGCACAAATTATAGGTTATACCAGCCAGTCTATAAGTGTGACTGTGTTCTAAATGGAGAACACAATTGATAATAATTTATTGTCTTACAGAGCCCTAGTCACTGGACAAACAGGTATGGTTCAGGAATATTCGGTTAAAAGCACAAAATTGAATCCTATGGCAGACATAAGCAAAATGAAAACTTAAATTCAGTCCTATGAAATGAATCATAGGACTGAAGATAAAGCTAAAGAACCAGATGTCAGAAAGGACAAGAACCAATGAAGCTCCTGTCCTCTGAGAAGTTTCTGTCTGCTTGGTGAAAGGAAATAGTGAATATCTCAGGGCTCATGCATTAGGAAGTCATCTTATTTTCAGCCTTAAAGAAAGCCCGACATTCTAACCTGGGTCACATAACCATCCATTGACCAGGAGCAATGGCAACCCACTCTAGTACTCTTGCCTGGAAAACCCCATGGATGGAGGAGCCTGGTAGGCTGCAGTCCATGGAGTCGCTAAGTCGGACACTACTGAGCGACTTCACTTTCACTTTTCACTTCCATGCATTGGAGAAGGAAATGGCAACCCACTCCAGTGTTCTTGGCTGGAGAATCCCAGGGACGGGGCAGCCTGGTGGGCTGCTGTCTATGTGGTCGCACAGAGTCGGACACGACTGAAAGGACTTAGCAGCAGACAGCCCCTTGAGTATCATACACAAAGACCTCACCTAATGGGACAAAATTTAGAACCATCACACTGGAAATGAATGTATTCTCAGGAGAACAATGACCCTGTTGCTATTCCCTTCAACAGGGTTGGAGAGTAAATATCATTCTTTACAGATGAGGACATTTCAATTCAGTGTGTAAGTAACTTGCACCAGGTCACAAAGTTAGTAAATGGTTAAATCAAGATTGAAATTCAGATGTGCCTGACTTTGAAGTCTCTAATCCTTCCTGCACTTTGCATTGTTCTTATATTTATGGAAATTCTTAGTCACTCATCTATTTGATTAACGACAACAACCAATAAACAGGCATCTGTTGAGGGCCAATGAGATCCAGTTTCATGATGTAAAGTGAATATACTGATTGCTCAGTTGTGCCTGACTCTCAGTCTTGTCCAACTCTTTGTGACCCCATGGACTGGGGTGCCCTTCATTGCTGGCATATTCTTTTCTTTAATTAACGTATTTATTTTAATTGGAGGATAATTGCAATATTGTGGTGGGTTTTTGCCATACAGTGACATGAATCAGCCACAGGTGCACATATGTCCCCACATCCTGAAACCCTTCTCACGTCCCTCCTCACCCCATCTCTCTGGGTGGTCCCAGAGCACAGGCTTTGAGTGCCCTGCTTCATGCATCGACTTGCACTGGTTTTCTATTTTACATATGGTAATATACATGTTTCAATGCTATTCTTTCATGTCATTCCACCCTTGTCTTCTCCCACAGAGTCCAAAAATCTGTTCTTTATATCTGTGTCTCTTTTGCTGCCTTGCAGATAGGATCGTCATTACCATCTTTCTAAATTCCACATATATGCATTAGTATACTCTTTGGTGTTTCTCTTCCTGACTTACTTCACTCTATATAATAGGCTCCAGGTTCATCCACCTCATTAGAGCTGACTCAAATGCATTCTTTTTTATAGCTGAGTAGTATTCTGTTGTGTGTATGTACCACAACTTCCTTATCCATTTGTTGGTTGATGGACATCTAGGTTGCTTCCATGTCCTAGCTATTGTAAACAGTGCTGGGATGAACATTGGGGTACAGGTGTCTATTTCAATTCTGGTTTCCTCAGTGTATATGCCCTGTTCTCCATAGTGGCTGTACCAGTTTGCGTTCCCATCAATGGTGTAAGAGGGTTCCCTTTTCTCCACACCCTCTCCAGCATTTATTGTTTGTAGACTTTTTGATGGTGGCCATTCCGATCGGCAAGAGATGATACCTCATTGTGGTTTTGATTTGCATTTCTCTGATAATGGGTGATGTTGGGCATCTTTTCATGTGTTTATTAGCCACCTGTGTGTCTTCTTTGGAGAAATGTCTCCTTAGTTCTTTGGCCACTTTTTGATTGGGTTGTTCATTTTTCTGGTATTGAGCTGCATGAGCTGCTTGTATATTTTGGTGATTAATTCTTTGTCAGTTGATTCATTTGCTATTATTTTCTCCCATTCTGAAGGCTGCCTTTTCACCTTGCTTGTAGTTTCCTTTGTCATGCAAAACCTTTTAAGTCTCATTTGTTTATTTGTTTTCTGGAAGGTGGGTCATAGAGGACCTTGTGATTTATGTCAGAGTGTTCTGCCTATGTTTTCTGCTAAGAGTTTTATAGCTTCTGGTCTTACATTTAGATCTTTAATTCATTTTGAGTTTATTTTTGTGTATGGTGTTAGAAAGTGTTCTAGTTTCATTCTTTTACAAGTGGTTGACTAGTTTTCCCAGCACCACTTGTTAAAGAGATTGTCTTTTCTCCATTGTATATTTTTGCCTCCTTTGTCAAAGATAAAGTGTCCACAGGTGCATGGATTTATATCTGGGCTTTCTATTTTGTTTCATTGATCTATATTTCTGTCTTTGTGTAGTCAGATTCTTTACCATCTGAGCCACCAGGGAAGCCTTTCAAAGTGAATGAACTATAAACAAATTATTAATACTAGATAGTTTTAGCTCAGGAGAATCTTCATCCAAGTTGGGGAGACAAAGTTAACTATGAAGAATTGAGAGAATAAGATTGCATGCCAAATTATGTGATAGGTAAAAATCAAAGAATATATATATTAAACATCTAATTCCATCAGAAAAAGGAACTGGAAGAAAAACAAAGCTGTCATAAATTAGTTCTATTAGGCAAGATTATAAAGGAAGTAGGGTGTCCCTAGTGGCTCAGTGGTAAAGAACTCACCTGCCAATGCAGGAGATGCAAATTTGACCCCTGGGTCGGGAAGATCCCCTTGAGAAGGAAATGGCAACCCTAGTTGCCACTCTAATATTGGCAACTCTATAATGGCAACTCTAGTATTATTGCCTGGGAAGTCCCATGTGTAGAGAAGTCTGGTGGGCTACAGTCCATGGGGTCACAAAGAGTGAGACATGACTTAGTGACTGAGCACATGAAGAAAGTAGGACTTGAGATAATTTAAAAATGACTTATACATTTAAATTTCCATCAATCATGAAACACATTTAGTTTCTGATGGCTATCATAAAAAATGAACTGAAATTTATTCTCTCACAATCCTGGAGTCCAGAAACCTGAAATTAAGATGTTAAGGCACACTTCACCAGAGGCTTCAGGGAAGGTTCTGTCACTTGCAGCTTCCAGATTCTGGCCTGTGTCAGCATCCCTTGGCTTGTGACCCCATCACTCCAATCTCTGCCACTATTATCACCTGGCTTTCTCCTTTTGTGTGTTCATCTCAGATCTCCCTCTACCTTACTCTTATAGTGATTCTTTCACTGGATTTGGGGACCACTCAGATTATCCAGGATGATCTCCTTATCTCAAAATCCTTAATTTAATTCTATCTGCAAAGACCCCTTTTCCAAATAAGTTCATATTCACAGATTCTGGTAATTATGAAATGGACAAATTTGGGGAGGTGAGCACCAATTAACCCAATACACAAAATATAATTTGCTTGTTGACTCTGTCCTATAACTCTGTTTTTGTTCCTTGGGGAGATACAGTCCATAGACTTAGAGAAAAATAAAATATAGTAATTAAGTTCACTGATTCTGGAATCCAGAGGGAGGGTTTGATTTGCAATTCTGACACACACAAGCTGTATAAGTTAGGTCATTATTGACCTCCCAAAGCCTCAATATCTCATATATAATAATCATTATAATAATGCTTTTTTTAAAAATTTTATTTATTTTTTAAATTTTATTTTATTTTTAAACTTTACATAATTGTATTAGTTTTGCCAAATATCAAAATGAATCCACCACAGGTATACATGTGTTCCCCATCCTGAACCCTCCTCCCTCCTCCCTCCCCATACCATCCCTTTGGATCGTCCCAGTGCTCTAGCCCCAAGCATCCAGTATAGTGCATTGAACCTGGACTGGCATCTCGTTTCTTACATGATATTTTACATGTTTCAATGCCATTCTCCCAAATCTTCCCACCCTCTCCCTCTCCCACAGAGTCCATAAGACTGTTCTATACATCAGTGTCTCTTTTGCTGTCTCGTACACAGGGTTATTGTTACCATCTTTCTAAATTCCATATATATGCATTAGTATGCTGTATTGGTGTTTTTCCTTCTGGCTTACTTCACTTTGTATAATAGGCTCCAGTTTCATCCACTGAATGTATTGTACACCAAGGACTGTGCATTTGTTACACACACCATATTTAATCTTAAAATAAATTCATGGAAGCCAATATCATCATTGTCCCCATCTTAATGATGAGGAAGCTGAAGCATTAGACAGGTTAAGTTACATGTCTAGAGTCATAACCTACTAAGTGGCATCACACCCATATTGCTGAACTATAACTGTCTTAATACTAGGTTACAAATAGAAGGGGAAAAGTGAAAGCAGTGACAAATTTTACTTTCCTAGGCTCCAAAATCATTGTGGATGTTGACTGCAGCCATGAAATTAAAAGACGCTTGCTCCTTTAAAGGAAAGGTATCACAAACCTAGACTGTATATTAAAAAGCAGAGATATCACTTTGCCAACAAAGGTCTGTATAGTCAAAACTATGATTTTTTCCAGTAGTCATGTATAAATATGAGAGTTGGACCATAAAGAAGGCTGAGTGCTGAAAAATTGATGCTTTGAATTGTGGAGCTGAAGACTCTCGAGAGTCCCCTGGACAGCAAGGAGGTCAAATTAGTCAAACCAATACAATATTATAAAGTAATTAGCCTCTAATTAAAGCAAATAAATTTAAATTAAAAAAAATCAATCCTGTATATTCACTGGAAGGACTGATGCTGAAGTTGAATCTCCAATACTTTGGCCACCTGATGCGAATAGCTGACTCCTTAGAAAAGGCCCTGATGCTGGGAAAGATTGAGGGCAGGAGGAGAAGGTGACGACAGATGGTTAGATAGTGTCACTGATTCAGTGGGCATGAATTTTAGCAAATTCCAGGAGATTGTGGAGGTCAGGGGAGCCTGGAGTGCTATAGTCCATGGGGTCACAGAGAGTTGGACGTGGCTCAGTGGCTGAACAACAACATAACAATACCTAACCGGAAAATTACTGAAGGTATTAAAAGAGACAGCATCCGGTGTGCGAGCCCCTTAACAATAGTCATTGTTCAAACTAAACCATAACGCTTCACCAAAGAAGGTGTACAGATGTAAAATAAGCATATGAAAAGATGGTCCACATCATATGCTCACCATACAATCATAGAATGCATTGAATCAGTGTTTTCCAGGAACTGGTTATGTTGGAAACCTTGTGACTTCTCAGACAGACAAAGTTCATAGGGTGAAGGAGTTAGATAGCAAGCTTGGAAGAAAGTAGGGGTGGGGTGTGGCCAAGGAGAGAAGGCAGTGGAAGAACAGGAGATCCCGAGTCATCTTTGTTTTAGTTCGTTGACACACGTATTGAGTACTAACCACATTCTAGACGCTGAGCTAAATGTTTACATGCATTGTCTTTACAACCTTTGCGCCAATTGTTGAGGTTGTGGATGCTTTGATGCCATTTTCTGTATAGACTCTAGGCCCCACACTGCCAACCAATGAGCAAATAGCTCAAGAAAAAAGCAGTAGAGAATGTGCGGCTCACATCAACATATTCCCCTTTGTCTTGACTGCCCTGGCTTTTCTCTGATGTCTACAGCGAATATTTGTATTTTATTCACATTTTATAGTTGTTTTCTGGTAGAAAGGTGAGTTAATATAAACAACTCCATTTTGCAGAAAAGGGAACTGAGGCTCAGAGTAATTACCTAAGGTGAGACAGTAAAGCTAACATCACAACCTAGAACTCTAATTCTAGTAACTACACTTTTAGGCCATTGTTTTCACTGAACTCACTGGTCACTTGCAGAATATAGTGTGTACTTTACATTCTAATTGGATATTTTTATGAAATAAAGGAATTACTAGTTGATTCAATTCTCCCATAAAACACGAATACCACCACAAAATATATCCTATGTTAAAAGACTTTTGCCATAAACCATTATCTTTTTACTTACTTGTTCTATTTTTAAATTACATCAGCATAAAAATAAAGCATATTCATTCAACATGGTAACCTATACTTAGTGATAAACATTAGGCAATTCTTAAACAAACACAAGAATTACTAGGTCAACTGAAAGAACATAAGTTTGCAACATGCCAAGAGGTCACATGCATTGAAAAAGAATGGGAAAAATGAGTGTGTCTGTATTGTTTACTGGCACTTTTGTTGAAATAAACTCTGGATGGGCAGTTTTTCCTGTGAGGAACTGTGGCTTTGCTGGTGGTTTTTCATGAATCTGTGCAGCATATAATTGATGGTTTTTCAGTTATGAAGAGAATTACTAATATGTACCCAAACACTCTTTTTGAAAGTGAGAACATTCAAGCACTGACTTGAAAGTTGGGAAATTTCAAATATAACAAAGACAGTAAATAGAGGAAGAATTTGTCTTTTAAAATTTAATTTATGTACATTTTCTATCATAGGTTAATTCATAAGGCAGGAGAAGAAGGAGCCACAGAGGATGAGATGGTTGGATGGCATCACCAACTCAATGGACATGAGTTTGAGCAAACGCTGGGAGTTAGCAAAGGACAGGGAAGACTGCATACTGCAGTCCCTGGGTTGCAGAGTCGGACGTGACTTAGCAAACCCACAATAACCATTTTGTAAACAGTTTTAGTATCACAGCAAAATTAAAAGGAAGTGACCTCCTGCTCTGAACAAATGCATAACTTTCTCCATTATCAGCATCCCCCACCAGAATGGTACATTTGTTACAACTGACAAACTCACCTAGACACATCACATCACCCAAAGTGCACAGTTATAATTGAGCTCACTTTGGGGGTTGTACATTATATGTGTGTGTTAAGTCACTAAGTTGTGTCTGACTCTTTGTGATCCCATCGACTGACTCTTTGTAACCCAGCAGGCTCCTCTGGCCATGGAATTCTCCAAGCAAGAATACTGGAGTGGGTTGCCATGCCCTTCTCCAAGGGATCTTCCTGACCTAGGGATCAAGCCCCAGGTTTCCTCCATTGCAAGCTGGTTCTTGTACATTATATAGGTTTGAACAAATGTATAATGACTCATATCTATTATTACAATGTCATACAGATTCTTTTCATTATTCTCAAAATCCTTCATGCTCCACCTATTCATTTCTCCCTCCACAAACCCTGGAAACCCCTGTCTCCATAGTTTTGCCATTTTCAGAATGTCATATGGTCGGAATCAAGGAACATTTGTAATAGGGCTTAACAAACATTAGCTAGAGACTAGGGTTGGGATTAAGCAATTCCTGTGAATGCCACTTGGAAGTTCTAAAATTTGATTGCAAAATTTTTGACACCTCCAGTTGCAATGTGAGATCTGTGTCCTTTTCCTATGTATTTTGGGTGATGTTAGAGACTCATTATCACAAGCAGAATGTAGTAGAAATGACATGTTTAAACTCTCAAAGCTAAATCAGAATACAGTTTCCACTTGGTTCTCTTGGAACGCTCACCTTTGGAGCCCTGAAATAGTGTAGAAGAAATACTACTCTGTGGCTACCATGCTGTGAGGAAGGTAAAGCATGAACGGCCACTTGTGGGTACTCTTAACTGAGAGCCCCAGTGGAGGTCCCAGCCAACGGTCAGCATCACCCACTGAGTATGTGAATCAAGATACTTCCTGATAAATCCAGCTCCGACTGTCCTGACAAACAAAGCCACTGAGTTTTTTTTTTTTTTTTTTTTAAGCAGAGGTCCCAGACATCATGAAGCTCTCTCTGAATTGCTGAATATAAAAATATTGAACTTAATAAAGTGGTTGTTTTAGGACAAAAATCTTAGGGATAATTTGCTATGGAGCAATACTAAAAGAAACAGTTATCACACTGTCTTCTATTTCTAACTGTTGTGTTAGTAATAAGGTAGGTGTTTAGGATGGTAACTGAGCTATTACAGCACACCAAGGGAATATTTGGGCTTCCCTGGTGGCTCGGAAGCAGAAGATATTAAGAAGAGGTAGCAAGAATACACAGAAGAACTGTACAAAAAAGATCTTCATGACCCAGATAATCACGATGGTGTGATCACTGACCTAGAGCCAGACATCCTGGAATGTGAAGTCAAGTGGACCTCAGAAAGCATCACTACGAACAAAGCTAGTGGAGGTGATGGAATTCCACTTGAGCTATTTCAAATCCTAAAAGATGATGATATGAAAGTGCTGCACTCAATACGGCAGCAAATTTGGAAAACTCAGCAGTGGCCACAGGACTGGAAAAGGTCAGTTCTCATTCCAATCCCTAAGAAAGGCAATGCCAAAGAATGCTCAAACTACCGCACAGTTGCACTCATCTCACATGCTAGTAAAGTAATGCTCAAAATTCTACAAGCCAGGCTTCAACAGTACATGAACCATGAACTTACAGATGTTCAAGCTGGATTTAGAAAACACAGAGGAACCAGAGATCAAATTGCCAACATCCGCTGGATCATGGAAAAAGCAAGAGAGTTCCAGAAAAGCATCTATTTCTGCTTTATTGACTATGCCAAAGCCTTTGACTGTGTGGATCACAATACACTGTGGAAAATTCTCAAAGAGATGAGAATACCAGATCACCTCACCTGCCTCTTGAGAAACCTATATGCAGGTCAGAAGCAACAGTTAGAACTGGACATGGAACAACAGACTGGTTCCAAATAGGAAAAGGAGTAGGTCAAGGCTGTATATTGTCACCCTGCTTATTGAACTTATACGCAGATTACATCATGAAAATGCTGGGCTGGTTGAAGCACAAGCTGGAATCGAGGTTGCCGGGAGAAATATCAATAACCTCAGATATGCTGATGACACCACCCTTACGGCACAAAGCAAAGAAGAGCTAAAGAGCCTCTTAATGAAAGTGAAAGAGGAGAGTGAAAAAGTTGGCTTAAAGCTCAACATTCAGAAAACTAAGATCATGGTATCTGGTCCCATCATGTCATGGCAAATAGATAGGGAAACAATGGAAATGGTGACAGACTTTATTTTTGGGGGTCCAAAATCATGCAGATGGTGACTGCAGCCATGAAATTAAAAGATGCTTGCTCCTTGGAAGAAAAGTTATGACCAACCTAGACAGCATATTCAAAAGCAGAGATATTACTTTGCCAACAAAGGTCCATCTAATCAAAGTTTTCTAGGTTTTTCCAGTAATCGTGTATGGATATGAGAGTTGGACTATAAAGAAAGTTGAGGGCTGAAGAATTGATGCTTTTGAACTGTGGTGTTGGAGAAGACTCTTGAGAATCCCTTGGATTGCAAGGAGGTCCAACCAGTCATCCTAAAGGGAATTGGTCCTGAATATTTATTGGAAGAAGTGATGCTGAATTTGAAACTCCAATACTTTGGGCACCTGATGTGCAGAACTGACTCATTGGAAAAGACTCTGATGCTGGGAAAGATTGAATGTGAGAGGAGAAGGGGATGACAGAGGATGAGATGGTTGGATGGCATCACCGACTCGATGGACATGAGTTTGAATAAGCTCATGGAGTTGGGAAGCCTGGCATGCTGCAGTCCATGGGGTCACAAAAAGTCGGACATGATTGAGCGACTGAACTGAACTGAGCAACTAACAGTTTCACTTTCAAGGGAACATTTATATCAGGGTTCAGCAAACTCTTAGTGGCAGATCTTCAAATGGAATTTAGCAAGCTCCATGAACACTACAATGGATCAGTAGCTACGAAGTTAGTAGCTAAGTTAGCTACTTAGGAACTGTCAAGGAAAAAAACAGAACTTTAATGTCTAGGTCACTATTTTCCTCTCTATCACATATCCTGCCGATACCCTCAAATACTCAAGGATTAATGCAGATGACACAGCCAGCTCCACCGGAGGCATCTTTACTATCACAGCATTCCAGCCTGTGTATCCACACTCTCAACTTCTCTGGAATCAGTCCACATGTGTCTTACCGAGTGTTCACAGATACTTGCTCTTCCACCTATAGGAAGAATGGGTGTCTTTTCTATGCTTTGTCTTTCCATTTGTTCCTCTATGTGCCCTCTCCTGTCTTCACTTTACTTCAGTAATTCATCTAGACTTCATGGTTAATCATTGACACAATTTGAATATCAACACTAGCAGCTCTTGCTCTCTTTTATTTCCAAAGCTTCTGCCTGGCAAACTAAGACCCCAGGTCAACCTACCATTTGCTTTCTCACTGCCTAAAACTTGACTATATAGAAAATTTCAGGAAAATAATTTCTACAACATATGAACTGACACTACTATAAATGTATGATTTTTCAACTTTGTATAAACATTAACCTTGGCCAGGTAGCCCATCATTTCACTTATCCTTAGTCATGATCCTTTTCCTTAGGTCAGCAAGTATTCCAAAGTATACCCCTTTCCTAAAATCAGCACACATATTTTCTGCCTCAGATATCCTCATCTATTTCACCACAAAAACACATGCATCATCCCTTTATCCCCTTTCTTAATCTTCCATCTCATCTGTATCCTCCTTCTGGGAGTGGAAGAGGAGTTATCTGTGTATTGGGATAATCTGCATGGATCAAATCTCCATCTGTATTCTTATCTTATCTCCAGTCATCCTTTTGGGACTAGCTCTATTTATGACTTCATTTTCTTCTGTATATTAAAACTTTAATTCTACTGTCTCTTTTCCCTCACACAATCTAGTTTATCTTACCCTAAAAATGTTCGTAAACCTTCGCATGACTCTGACATCCTCTTTACAAACCCTCTTAGTGTTCTCTATCTCCTCCGGATTAAGCTTCTTATGAAGGTTTCTACCATCACTATCCTACTTCCCTATTTCACTTCCAAACCACTCCTCCACATATCTCCATCAGCATGTAAACATGCTAGTTTTTCCATCTTAAAATGCAGGCTTTTTTTTTTTTTTTTTTTACCGTACTCCTGCAAGTCTCCTCAGTTTCTGAATACACCTATATACAAATATTTTTTAAAGGGTTGTTTCCAATAAAGTTCTTATCCCCATCATCCCACTGAAACTTCTTTTGCCAAGCCCTCTAATCACTTCCATGTTGTTAAGTCCAGTTATCCATTTTCAGGCCATACCCTCACTTACTGGTAGCATCTGATATACCGGACTATTCTCTCCCTCCTTCTACATATATATACTCAGACTGTAGGCTTCCACATTTTCTTGGTTTTCCCCTTTCTTTCCCTGTCTTCATCCTGGTTCCCCTTCTTCTCCTCAAAGCCATGGTCAATGGTCTTCTTCCTATCTATTCTTGTTGTCTTGTTAGTCTCAGCTAATTATAGTGCTTTAAGTTCCCTCTATATGCCAATGACTTAAGTTTACAGCTTCAGCTTATTGCTGTCTCCCAAATACCAGACTCATAACAGCTACATTTTTGAAATCGCCTTTTGGATATCTCAGATTTATCTCAATTTTAACATGTTCATAACCAAATTCCGTGGGCTTTCTTGGTGGCTCAGTGGTAAAGAATGTACCTGCCAGTGCAGGAGATGGGGGTTTGATTCCTGGGTTGGGAAAATCCCCTGGAGGAGGAAATGGCAACCCACTCCTGTTTGGGAAGTCCCATGAACAAAGGAGCCTGGTAGGCTACAGTCTGTGGGGCTGCAAAAGGGTTGGGCATGACTTAACAACTAAACAAACAACAGCAAACTGAATGCTATACTTCCACCTAAACTCTATTCCACTTGCAGCCTTTTTCATCTCAGATAATGGTCATTCCATCCTTGAAGTTTCTCTGGCAAAAACACTTAGAGTAACCCCTGATGTCTTTCAGTTACTCTTACACAGAATTTACAAGAAAAACTTATTGGTTCTACCTTTAAAATACATTCACAATTCCAATCACTTCTTAATTCCTCCACCCTTACCACCCTTGCCTGAGCCATCATTAACTTTTACCTTAATAGTGTTCTCATCGGTAACTCTGTGTCTGTTTTTGCCAGTCCTATGGCCTGTTCCAAACACAGTGGGCAGAGTGCTTCATTCTCCTATTTAAGCCCTGCAGTGGCACTCCAGTCCACTCAGAGTAAGAGCCAGAGACAAGACAATGGCCTTTAAGTAATTGCATGATCCTTCATCCTCAGATTTTTTACCTCATCTCTCTCAAGCCCTTCACTTGCCCATGACATTCTAGCCACACTGGCCTTTGTGTTGCTGCTCAGACATTCCAGATACTTTCCAGAGACTTTGCAGTGACTGTTATTAAGCCTGAAATCATCTTCTATCAAATACCCACATGACTCTCTCAAACTGCTCCAAGTTTTTGTTCAAAGGTCATCTCCTTAATGTGGTCTGGTCTGCCCGTACAATTAAAGAGTCTTGTACTCTGTTGACTTTTCTTATTTTATAAGCTTCTTATTTGAACCCATAAGTGTTGGAATTTCCCAGAAATTCATTAGTTCTCTATTTCTTTTTTCTCTCGTCATACAATTTCTATGATTTCCAGGTACACATCTCTAGCCTTAAGTTCTTTCCAGGGTTTTAATTTATGTGTTAAACATATAGAAAGATCTTTAAGGAGAGATTCGTATTAAGTATTCTTCTAGATCTCCCTCTCTTTCATTTCTATTTTCTGGACCAATAAGAACCAAATATTCCTTCTTCAAGTCAATTTCTAGCTAGCTTATCTAGTTAAGATCATGCTCCATAATATGGAATGCCTCTCCTGAGGAATACTTGAGGCTACGATAAAATGAGAAATGCTTATTCTTGTGGATCTGTGCCAGTACTGAAGCTACCAAAAAATACTACGACTATGACACATATTGATACAGCATCAGTTATTCTCAAGGCAATGGCACCCCACTCCAGTACTCTTGCCTGGTAAATCCCATGGGCGGAGGAGCCTGGTAGGCTGCAGTCCCTGGGGTCGCGAAGAGTCAGACACGACTGAGCAACCTCACTTTCACTTTTCACTTTCATGCATTGGAGAAGGAAATGGCAACCCACTCCAGTGTTCTTGCCTGGAGAATCCCAGGGATGGCGGAGCCTGGTGGGCTGCCGTCTATGGGGTCGCACAGAGTCGGACACTACTGAAGCGACTTAGCAGTAGCAGTGAAAAAAACTGTTGTCATTAAAATATTGTTTCTATGCTTAAACTAACATAAGAGGCAAATATTACGCCAAGCAATCATCTGAGAAAAATATTTATTTAATTTCTTTTTTTTAATGAATAATAGGCTTCTGCTACTGGTCCTATGTGGAGCAATGTGGGTAGTATTTGGTATGCCAATGGAATAGCACACCTCTCAACAATAGGACTAAATCTCCATGATGAAAGAATTTTAGGCATCATAGTTACAGATAAGAGAGAAAAATTTAGTCTGACTTTTTCTCACAAAACACAGCACTCAGTTCCTCCTTTAAGCAGGTATAACTAAGATCTGTTAAAGATAAATGGGTGGCCCTACACGGGTGGCCCAAGACAGATGGGTCATGGTGGAGAGTTCTGACAAAACATGGTCCACTGGAGAAGGGAAAGGCAAACCACTTCAGTATTCTAGCCTTGAGAACCCCATGAACAGTATGAAAAGGCAAAAAGATAGGACACTGAGAGATGAACTCCCCAGGTGGGGAGGTGCCCAATATGCTACTGGAGATCAGTGGAGAAATAACTTCAGAAAGAATGAAGAGACAGTCAAAGCAAGAACAACACCCAGTTGTGTATGTGACTGGTGATGGAAGTCAAGTCCGACACTGTAAAGAGCATTATTGCATAGGAACCTGGAATGTTAGGTCCATGAATCAAGACAAATTCAGTTCAGTTCAGTTCAGTTGCTCAGTCGTGTCCGACTCTTTGCGATCCTATGGACTGTGTAGCACGCCAGGTCTCCCTGTTCATCACCAACTCCCGGAGTCCACCCAAACTCATGTCCATTGAGTCGGTGATGCCATCCAACCATCTCATCCTCCTTCATCCCCTTCTCCTCCTGCCCTCAATCTTTTCCAGCATCAGGGTCTTTTCCAATGAGTCAGCTCTTTGCATCAGGTGGCCAGAGTATTGGAGTTGCAGCTTCAAAATCAGTCCTACCAATGAACACCCAGGATGATCTACTTTAGGATCTCCTTGCAGTCCAAGGGACTCTCAAGAGTCTTCTCCAACACCACAGTTCAAAAACATCAATTCTTTGGTGCTCAGCTTTCTTCACAGTCCAACTCTCACATCCATACATGACCACTGGAAAAACCATAGCCTTGACTAGATGGACCTTTGTTGGCAAAGTAGTCTCTGCTTTTTAGTATGTTGTCTAGGTTGGTCATAACTTTCCTTCCAAGGAGTAAGCATCTTTTAATTTCATGGCTGCAATCAACATCTGCAGTGATTTTGGAGCCCCCCAAAATAAAGTCTGTCACTGTTTCCACTGTTTCCCCGTCTATTTGCCATGAAGTGATGGGACCGGATGCCATGATCTTAGTTTTCTGAATGTTGAGCTTTAAGCCAACTTTTTCACTCTCCTCTTTCACTTTCATCAAGAGGCTCTTTAGTTCTTCTTCACTTTCTGCCATAAGAGTGGTGTCATCTGCATATCTGAGGTTATTGATATTTCTCCTGGCAATCTTGATTGCAGCTTGTGCTTCTTCCAGCCCAGCATTTCTCATGATGTACTCTGCATATTAGTTAAATAAGCAAGGTGACAATATACAGCCTTGATGTACTCTGGCAAAGAGTGAACATCGACATTTAGGAATCAGAGAACTAAAATGGACTGGAATGGATGAATTTAACTCAGATGACCATTATATCTACAACTGTGGGCTAGAATCCCTAAGAAGAAATGGAGTAGCCACCATAGTCAACAAAAGAGTCCAAAATGCATTGCTTGGATGCAATCTCAAAAATGACAGAACGATCTCTATTTATTTCCAAGGCAAGCCATTTGATATCACAGTAATCCAAGTCTATGCCCTGACCAATAATGCTGAAGAAGCTGAAGTTGAATGGTTCTATGAAGACCTACAAGACCTTCTAGAATTAACATCCAAAAAAGATGTCCTTTTCATTAAAGGGCACAGGAATGCAAAAGTAGGAAGTCAAGAAATAGTAACAGGCAAATTTGGCCTTGGAGTACAGAATGAAGCAGGGCAAAGGCTAACAGGGTTCTGCCAAGAGAATGCACTGGTCATAGCAAACACCAATAACACAAGAGAAGACTCTACACATGGACATCACCTGATGGTCAACACTGAAATCAGATTGATTATATCCTTTGCAGCCAAAGTGGAGAAGCTCTAAGCTGCTGCTGCTAAGTCGCTTCAGTTGTGTCCGATTCTGTGCGACCCCATAGATGGAAGCCCACCAGGCTCCCCCATCCTTGGGATTCTCCAGGCAAGAACAATGGAGTGGGTTGCCATTTCCTTCTCCAATGCATGAAAGTGAAAAGTGAAAGTGAAGTCGCTCAGTCGTGTCTGACTCTTAGCGACCCTATGGACTACAGCCTACCAAGCTCCTCCATCCATGGGATTTTCCAGGCAAGAGTACTGGAGTGGGGTGCCATTGCCTTCTCTGGGAGAAGCTCTATACAGTCAGCAAAAACAAGACTGAGAGCTGACTGTGGCTCAGATCATGAATTGCTTATTGCCAAATTCAGACTTAAATTGAAATAGGGAAAACCACTAGACCATTCAGGTATGACCTAAATCAAATCCCTTACAACTATACAGTGGACATGACAAATAGATTCAAGGCATTAGATCTGATAGACAGAGTGCCTGAAGAACTGTGGATGGAGGTTTGTGACATTGTTCAGGAGGCAGTGATCAAGGCCATCCCCAAGAAAAAGAAATGCAAGGGAATGACAGAGGATAAGATGGTTGGATGGCATCACTGACTCAAAGGACATGAATTTGAGTCAACTCTGGGAGTTGGTGATGGACAGGGAGGCCTGGAGTGTTACAGTCCATGGGGTCGAAAAGAGTCAGACATGACTGAGTGACTGAAACTGAACTGAAAGATAATTAGCAAAAACAAACAAAAAAAAGTTTTAGGAGTAATCCTAGATCTCTCTGCCTTTTCCTTCACACCCTCTAATGTGTTGTCATTCAGTCTCACTTTTCCTGTTTCACATCTGTCCTCTTGTTTCTCATCCAATTGCTGTGATCTTAACCCAGACATTCCTAGTTCTTCCCTGAAATACATCAGCGGTCTCTAACGTCTTTTCCCTCGTTCTCCAGTGTCATCTGCTCTACACTGATCACAAAATATTTTTCCTAAAATGTTATGCTCCCTTCAAAGGGTTTTCATTATGTCCAATGCAGATGTAAGTACTAGTGGCACATAAATTGGCTCCAAGATCTTGCCTCAGTTCTTTCCTCCACCAGTTCTGTCATTGTTCCTTCACATGCCTTCATTCTGCCAGTGCTCTGCTTCATAGATCTATGGAGCTGCTGCACTTCTCCTGTGACTGACTGTTCACATTCTAATCATTCCGTCTACATGACCCTTTCTTCCTCCGCTCTCCTGACGTATCACTCTTACTCATTCTTCATGACTCATATTGAACATCCCCCCTTTCCTGGTGCTAACTTCCCATCCTGACTTGCTTTGTATGTTTATAGAATCATATATATCTTTATTATAGTAAATAGAATTCAATTCTACTGGTGTATGTTATTTTATTTTTTCTCTTCTATACTGTGAGCTCCTTGAATTTAGGGAATATGCTTTTTTCATCTCTGTGCAAGTGACACTTAGTACTGTAATAGCCTAATAGATGTAGAGACCATATATATTTTCTAAGTGGGAAAGACAAGATAGGAGGAAAGCAAAAAGGAAGATGGGAAAAGAAAGGAAGAAGGGAAGGATGGAACGAAGGATGGAGGCAGTGAAACAGGGAAGACAAGGATCAGAAAACATGTTTTATTACAGAGTTAGTCATAGGAATGAAATCTGTCTTTTCTGATCTGGGCTTTTCTTTCTGCAGATATTTTAGGCTCCTGTCACTTCACTATAGAATGGGGGTATTTATCCAGACAGTAGGGAAGCTGCAGGATTCCTTTGGCCTTGGTGGTTGTGGTTATTTCTTTCTAAACACATGGAGAGGAACTTCAGCCAGCTGCTGCCTGTGGTGTCAGCTACACTGTTTGAAGTCCCTGGTGAGGACACAGCTAGATGCCACAGTGGCAATTAGGGGCCACACAGTGTTGTTAGCTGAACTTGCTACTCCAGTTGGCGAGTTTAACACATACTCTGCTCCAGCATAAGTGGACAGTGTTAGGATCACATCGTACCGCCAGCCCTGTCGTTATTATAGATGGGCTCTTTCATAGTAAGAACCCATGGGTTCTTTACATGGGTAACTTCCTCACAGTTATGATTTTGGCTAGACTAGCTTCCCTTCCTCTTAGGCTCAAAGTGAGTTTGCCATAAAAGTACTGACATGTTTGAGAAATTCATTTCACTTAGATTTTTTCCAGGTTTGATATGATTGCCTTCATATCTGCTTAAAGAAGGACACATTCATGCCCCAACTTCAGCTTCTTGGTGCTGGGAATATAGTCGGCTTATCATCATTTTAGTGTCAAAAGTACCTTAGTGATCTGAAATATGCAGAGATAACACCACTTTTATTTAGAGTAAGAGTGAAGGAATCTTGAACATTGCTTATTTCAAGCTCTTCATTTTATTTTTAAGGGAGCTGGAAAGAAGAATGGTTCAGTGACCTGTCAAACATTAATTAGGTAGCAGAAGAACTGGGTTTATATTTCCAACCAGCCCTCTTTTCAGTTCATTGTGTTACAGCC
This sequence comes from Bos taurus, assembly GCF_002263795.3. Taxonomy (NCBI): domain Eukaryota; kingdom Metazoa; phylum Chordata; class Mammalia; order Artiodactyla; family Bovidae; genus Bos; species Bos taurus. Next base: position 18,613,064 of record NC_037341.1, on the reverse strand, counting down.
AGAAATTGTCTAAAGCTCTATATTTTTTTCCCCTCAAAATGAAAATACCATTGCATGCACTCATGTTAAGCCCCTTCAGTTGTGTCCGACCCTTTGGGACCCCATGGACTGTAGCCCATCAGGCTACTCTCTCCATGGGAATCTGGGCAAGAATACTGGAGTGGATTTCCATTTCCTTCTTCAGGGGATCTTTCCAACCCAGGGATCAAACCCACATCTCTTACATCTCCTGCATTGGCAGGCAAGTTCTTTACCACTAGCACCACATGAGAAGCCCCCCACTACTATCCTACCATGTAGCTATGCCTTATCAGTTGTACTCCAGTCAGGAAATCAGAATCACACTAGAAGTTTTGATGAGAAGAATATTGAAAATTGGTTGACCTGAAGTCTGAAATACCAAAAGAGGAAATACTGAGGTAACATGAAAAACAGCTTCTATTCCCAGGCTGAGGAAATAAAGGGAAGGGGTTGGGGTTGTCAGAATCTAGAAATACAAATGAGGGTTTGCAGAACCAGAATCCAGACCTCTGAGAAGAGCCACCAGGGCTTCTGTGGTGGCTCAGAAGAATCTGTGTGTACTGTGGGAGACCAGAGTTCGATCCCTGGGTCAGGAAGATCCCCTGGAAAAGGGAATGGCAACCCACTCTAGTATTCTTGCCTGAAAAATCCCCATAGACTGAGGAGCCTGGTGGGCTATAGCCTATGGGGTTGCAAAGAGTCAGATGCAACTGTGTGGCTAACAACCAACAAGAAGTGGGTAGCCTTTTCACAGTGCCTGATAATGATTGTCTACTGCAGCACAATGGAATATGGCAAGTCTATGATGTTCATCGCATGCTGCTGATATTCAAGAGACAGTAGACCTTGACCTTATTTCACCATCACGTTTTAAATGATGTGATTTTAAAATTTCTTTGGATGGAGAATACGTTCTTCATCTTTCAGTCTCTGCTACTCCACATTGGTTCATCTTGCTCTTTCACATGTGTAAGCCTAGCTCCCAAAGGCTTTTGAGTTTTGGAGATCCATTCTAGAATGAAATTCCGTACTTCTTCTCTTCTGTCTCTGGTAACTAATTTCATTTTTTTGCAGCTTTTGTTATCACCTTTTCCGTACTTCTCTCTCTGGTAACTCATTTTTTTTTTTTTTTTTGCAGCTTTGGTTATCAGCTTTTAAAATTTCTTCTAGCTCTGTGTGTATCCAAGAAGTGAAAAGCTAAGAAGTAGCTTCTACTCTCTTTAGTAGAATAAACCAAAATCCAAGAGCAAAAATCCTTTTGGCATTTTTTAAAGAGAAATTTTAGCTATAAAAAAGGGGACAAAGAATGACGATTGCATTTTTGTTTTGAATTATTTTTACATGTGAATTTTACATGATCAATTTGAGCATGGTAGTGGCTTGGGGAAATTAGATCCAATTCAGTCATGTTTTTAGATGTAGTCTTTAGACATATTCTTCTTAATCTTTGCCATATTGTCAATTAGTATTTAAATAGCCTCTGGCCCAAATACGTCATTTCTGTGTTGGTTTATTTGGGAACTGATCTCTCTAAATTCTTGGTCACTGAAATCATGCTAATAAAGAACTGTATTTAAGTGTTCTGTTCTTGTATTTATGTGGTTTTTGTTAGTTATTTTTATTTAGGAAACATTTTCTAGAGCAATGAACCATAGGATAATCAAGTGACCTGCCATTTCTTTTTAATAAAAAATAAAATGCTTCCAGATGGTGTTAGACACATGGAAAAGGATGTATTTTTTCAGCCTACCCAGAATGTCCCTAAATAGCCAATTTTAGTTTTTGTAAGGCACTTGCCTTACAAAAGTTGCTACCTGTTTTGAACATAAGGGGGACAGGCTTATGGGGTATAAAATGGCTAAGTATTGGGAACAGCTGGGACTAACTACATGCTGTTAACATAACAATTAAGGAGAACTAGGTGAGAAGAATCCTGCTGTAAGTACAGGTTAACCAGTTCATAACTCCAGTTGTGAACAGTTCAGGTGTAAACAGTCCTGGAAGACTCATGCCATGAAAGGTCTCTGTTTATCTTACAGAAGTGTCCACAGTCTTGAGCCACCTCTCAGACATATGGAACAATCTTTCTTCTGCAGCTCTACCAGCCACAACATGCAAAAATAAGTTTTCATGAAAACAAAACTCACAGGAAAATTTTGCAATAATTGGCCCTATGGCCCAAGTAAATCAACTCAGGATTCTTTTGTAGGATTGTTGATTAATGAAGAAGAACTAAAGAGCCTCTTGATGAAAGTGAAAGAGGAGAGTGAAAAAGTTGGCTTAAAGTTCAACATTGAGAAAACTAAGATCATGGCATCTGGTCCCATCATTTCATGGCAAATAGATGGGGAAACAGTGGAAACAGTGACAGACTTTATTTTGGGGGGCTCCAAAATCACTGCAGATGGTGACTGCAGCCATGAAATTAAAAGATGCCTGCTCCTTGGAAGAAAAGTTATGACCAACCTAGACAGCATGTCAAAAAGCAGAGCCATTATTTTGCCAACAAAGGTCCGTCTAGTCAAAGCTATGGTTTTTCCAGTGGTCATGTACAGATGTGAGAGTTGGACTATAAAAAAAGTTGAGTGTTGAATAATTGATGCTTTTGAACTGTGGTGTTGGAGAAGACTCTTGAGAGTCTCTTGGACAGCAAGGAGATCCAACTAGTCCATCCTAAAGGAAACCTGTCCTGAATATTCATTTTAAGTACAGATACTGAAGCTGAAACTCCAATACTCTGGCCACCTAATACAAAGAACTGACTCATTGGAAAAGACCATGATGCTGGGAAAGATTGAAGGTGGGAGGAGAAGGGGACAACAGAGGATGAGATGGTTGGATGGCATCACTGACTCAATGGACATGAGTTTGAGTAAACTCTGGGAGTTGGTGATGGACAGGGAGGCCTGGTGTGCTGCAGTCTATGGGGTTGCAAAGAGTTGGACATGACTGAGCCACTAAACTGAACTGAACTGATTAACTTTGGGGGAAAACTTTGCTTCTGCTGATATTACTGCATTAAAATTATGAAGTTGGGTGCTGTTACCATTTTCAATAATACTCAAATAAATCCAAGCAGAGACAATCAGAGATGAATCATAGATGGAATCAGAGTGAGAAAGTCCTGATGATCTCAGTATCTTGAAACCAAGCCTTGTTCCCTGTAGCTGTTTGATTCTTTGTGCAAATCTTTAGCATTCTTCCCAGGCATATGAACCAATAAACCCACATGTTAAATCCCAACTTGTTTGAATTAGGTCTCTGGCACTTGAAATTGAACGTTTTTCCCATCATGAGATGAGATAATTAAAAAAAAAAAAAGTGTTAGTAGGAGTGGGGAATGGTAAGGCTCTTCTTCAATAGACTGTAGGAAGGAGTTTTCAATCTCTTCTTTGTTCAGAGACAAATGACAAATTATGCCCTCTGGTGAGACATACTCTTCTGTGTAGGTTCCAGGTTAAATAGTAGCTGTCATTCCATCCCTTTCTCTACCGTTCTTAAAAGCATATTAAAATTCTGGTGTTCTGGTTACCTGAAGCCACATAACAAATCACCCACAAACCAAGTATCATAACACAACGAACATTGTATTTGTGTACACCTGGATGAGTTCTCTGTTCCAGAGTGTCTGGGACCTCAGCTGTAAGGACTCAGATGTCCAGGAGTGGCTTGAATAGCTGGACGGTGGAATCATTTGATGGCTCTGTCCCCATATCTCTGCAGGTATGGCAGAGTGAATAAACTCGGCTGGAGCTGGTAGCCAGAATGCAGGACTTCTCCATCATGGTGGTTTCAGGGTAGTCAGACCTCTCAAGTGATAGTCAGGGATCCCAGAGAAAGTGTTCTAGTGAACAAGAAGGAAGTTGCATAACCTTTTAAGACCCAGCTTCAGAAGTCACACAATGATATTTCTGCCATTTTCCACTGGTAGATGTAGTCATAAGCCCATTCAGATGCAAGGAGAGTGTACATAGACTTCACTTCTCAATAGAAGTGTCAAGAGATTCGCACCCATGTTTTAAAACTGCCAAAGCTAGTGAGTAGAAAGAATGCTAGTATAGATATGCTGCTGCTGCTGCTGCTAAGTTGCTTCAGTCGTGTCCTACTCTGTGCCACCCCATAGACGGCAGCTCACCAGGCTCCGCCATCCCTGGGATTCTCCAGGCAAGAACACTGGAGTAGGTTACCATTTCCTTCTCCAGTGCATGAAAGTGAAAAGTGAAAGTGAAGTCGCTCAGTCGTGTCCGACTTGTAGCGACCCCATGGACTGCAACCTACCAGGCTCCTCCATCCATGGGATGTTCCAGGCAAGAGTACTGGAGTGGGGTGCCATTGCCTTCTCCAGTATAGATATGACTTTGAAGCAATTATATACACATATATGTATATATATATATATATATATATGTATGTATATGTGAAAGTGGAAGTGTTAGTCAGTCATGTCTGACTCTCTGCAACCTCATGAACTGTTGCCTGCCAGGTTCCTCCGTCCATAGAATTCTCCAGGCAAGAGTACTGGAATTAGTTGCCATTCCTTTCTCCAGGGAATTTCCTGACTCACGGATTGAGCATGGGTCTCCTGCATTGCAGGCAGATTCTTTACCATCTGAGCTACCAGGGAAATATATATATGTGTGTGTGTGTATATATATATATATATATATATATTAATAGCAAGATGAGCATGTAATTTTATAAATATCACTACAATACTTGGATTGCAGAACTCCTGGATTAGGAGTGAGATTTGGACTCTATGTAAATGGATAAGATAAGAATGGGAGAAAAAGACAAAAGTGGAAAGAACTGAGATTAGAATACTGCTGCTGCTGCTGCTAAGTAGCTTCAGTCATGTCTGACTCTGTGCAACCCCATAGATGGCCTCCTACCAGGCCCCTCTGTCCCTGGGATTCTCCGGGCAAGAACATTGGAGTGGGTTGCCATTTCCTTCTCCAATGCATGAATAAGGGTTGGCAAATACTAATATGAAAGTTGGCAGACATTCTCATTTTTCCAAGCATTATCTCTAGTAATAGCATTAGCAGTGTTAATAGGAGAAGGAAATGGCAACCCACTCCAGTGTTCTTGCCTGGAGAATCCCATGGACGGAGAAGCCTGGTAGGCTGCAGTCCATGGGGTCGCACAGAGTCAGACACGACTGAAGAGACTTAGCAGCAGCAGCAGCAGCAGCAGTGTTAATAGTAATTCTTCCCATTCTTCCCATATCCCTGACTCATCTAGTCTCTGTTGGAATATTTGGAGATGGCTTCTGTGGACAGAAAGTGCTTCCATGTGCCCCAGTCAGCTAGAGATGGTCTGAGATCCTCTGGGCAAGGTCAACAAAGTTGCCTTGAAAAATAAATGAGAGAAATGGTAGAATAGTTTACCCTAATCATCCTTTTGTAACTCTGGTATATGTTGCTTGACTCACTGTTATATACTGAATAACACCCCACTACCTCCTATAGACCACTGGGGGAAAAGAGGTTTGTTTTTTTAGTCAGATCCATAGTAGCCAGCTTCTCCACTCTCACTGGTTTGCTACTTATCACTGATCACTCAGTCTCAGATATTGACGTGCATAGTGGAAAACTCTTCCCAAACTATCTTTTTTTTAATATGCTATTTAACCAAGGGGTTAGATTCTGACCAAAGAAACGTGGGAGCGGCTGCAGTCACTGAAAGTGTTTGAGGATGAGGACGCAGGTTCAAATCCAAGCTCCAACTTTTACCAGCTGTGTAATGATAGCAACCCACATAATCCCTTTGGTCCTCAGTTTCCATGGGAAAAAATGGACATAATAAAGCATTTACCTCTTATGTTTGTTGTGAGAAGTTAACATACATGAATAGATGAGGATAGTGATGAGCACAATATAATCCCCTAGTACATATTTGATACCAGTGCTTGCTGACCTGGTCTATGTGTGGATAAAGCTTCTGAAGCAGATTTGAGTGTATCAGACTTTCTTGTGAATCTAAGGATTGTACAAGAAATTAATAAAATAGAAAAAAACCCTTAAAATTATCTTTCAAAACTTGGAGAGAAAACGATTCACATTTTCATAGCCTTGACAGATTATTATGAGATTTGGAGAGATCTGAATTTGAATAACTGGCTCAGTCTTCCGTGAGTCATGTATTTGGGAGAATGCCTTTCCTTGCACCCTTCCTCAGTTTCTACTTTTGGGAATAATTCTGTATTCATGGGTTTGTTTTGACAACTAAACAATATCATATGTGTAAGTAGCTATCATTCAGTAGAGGCTCACCTTCCTCTTCCCCTGAAAGGGAGAATTAGTTTTATTTTCTGACCCTCAAATCTGCATGTTAATGATGTCATACTTGGATATGCCTCAAAGTTAAATAATAGTTAGAGTTGATGTGATTGTGTCCAACTGACACAATGAATGTTTATCCTGTAAATCACATGTTAAAAAGAAAACTAGTTTGAGGATTAGGCCCCACATTCACCCAAATAAAAAAATTTGACATGGGATTTCAAGATTAAAATATTAAGAATATTCAAGAAATGCTCATGCTCTTTAAAACTCTTCATAGGTGATCTGTTATTCACTGACCTCAGTAAAGTTTAGGAGAAATGTCCCCTACTGCAGGTAGTGATCATCAATTCAGTAGAAATGCCATTTGTATATTATTAACTTGCCTCTCCCAGTATCCAGAAGTTTTCTCTAGTTCTAGTTATGTGGAATTTAACAAAATTTCTTGAGATCATAAATGATTACTGAATGAAATGTGAATGGAGCTCTTGGAACAAAGAGAATTGTTTGACCTCTTACTACTCACTAGGTCAATGAGCCAATTATGTAGCCTTTCCAAGCTTTAGTTTTTCTATCTGCCCATAGGAAAGTATACTAGTACCTACTTCTTAGGATTGTTAACATTATGTGAGATCATGTACAAAAAGCTCTTGGAATAGTAAATACATCTCCTACCCCTTCTCCTCTTCTGTCTTCTTCATTCATCTTGCCAAATGGCAAGTACCTCATTTATTTATTCTGACCCATATATTAGGTTCTTTATGTTTCTCATCATTTAATTTCTGATCATTTCTTTCTTGAAACAAGCTGATCTGATCTATATGTGGTATTTAGGAAGGAGTAACAGGGTGAGAGAATTTTATACAAGAAGTAGATAATTTCTAATGCTCTATTATGGTCAGCTTCTCTGTTAAAATGCATAATTCAGCCATTCCTTTAAGGAAGGTGATAATGTCATGTTGCTTTGATTTTAATGAGACCTTTCCTGAAGGTAGAACTCTTTGGGGTCCTTTATGAAACACCAACCCCAGCTGTTTTATATTCTGCAGGTGTTATGTAAATGTCAAATATTAGTGTTTTATTATCTAGTAAAACAGATGAAATGGGGTTTTTGTTGCTTCTTGTTTCATAGGCTACAAATCAGACTGGCTCATTGTCCTTTTGATTATTTAGCTGCGTTTCTTTGCTTTAAGAAAGCACAGTGAAAATAACTGTCAGGAATGCTGTTGTGTTAAATAATAAGAGTTAAAATAATTAACATTTGCTGCTGCTGCTGCTGCTAAGTTGCTTCAGTTGTGTCCAACTCTGTGCGACCCCATGGACTGCAGCCCACCAGGCTTCTCTGTCCATGGGATTTTCCCGGCAAGAGTACTGGAGTGGGGTGCCATCGCCTTCTCCGACATTTAGAGAGTACTTATTAGGTATGGGAGCTGTTCTAAACCTTCTTCATGTATTGTCTCTTCTAATACTCACAAAAATGTGTGAAATGAGTAGTTGTCTTAGCTTCACACTGCTAGATAAAGAAATGGACATTTTAGAACATGAAGGACTCAAACTTGGTAGTACAAAACCAGTGGGTGGCTGAGTGGAGAACTGAATCCAAGTTGACTTGATGACAAATTCTGTGCTCTTAGTCATCTGCCCAATGCTGTTTAATTCAAGAAGAATCAAAAAGCCATTTTCTAATTAATCATATTTTAGGAATGACAAAGAGAATTCCATAAAATAAATTATAGGATCTTATGGACTTGAAAAAATAGGGCATATTTGATAGGATGCATTAAAAAGTACTAATGAAGACATTGATTGCTGATGGGAGACAGGATGTGGCAAGATCCTGTATCTAGAGGAGACAGTTCTGTCAGTTGAGTGGGGGCAGGATAATTAGACTAATAACAAACTTGTTTATGGTAGAGTAGGGGCCTCAAATACAGATGTCTGCAGAAGTTTGACAGGGAATAAAAATGAATAAAGTTGGTGTGTGCCAGAGTCAGGGAATTATGGAGTCTTCAGGGAACTGGAGAGGGTCTGACTATCCAAAGGGAATAGCTGCTTCTTGGTGGTACTTGTGGATATTTTCACATGCAAATGAAGACCCAGTGTTACTAGAGGTTCTGAATTGTAAAAGAAGGACAGAAATCCAGATTTCCATGTGCTTTATTCTGATTTTTAGAGGTTGGCAATCATATCTCATTTCAATAATACTTAGTTAAAATATTTTAGAAACAACCCACTCTAGAGACTGTCTGTTTGCTTTCCTGAACTTGAGTATGAGAAACTGAAAAGTCAGTTGGGTCCAGACTGTAGAAGTCACCCAATGCCAAGCTAAATACTATTCTTAAATTGTTAGGCAGAGAGAAGCAGCAATTGAAGGCTTTTCAGCAGGAGAGTGATATGGAGGTGCTGTGCTGGAGAAACATTAGTTTGATTTGTGGATGAGAGAAAGAGCAGGCAAGATGGCCAAGTTGGCAGCAACTACATTCATTAGTGTAGCTGAATGGTATGGTAACACAAATAACTGTGATTTGTACTATTAATAAGAACCTATCACTATTATCATTCAGTTTTACTTTTCTGAACACATTAGCAAAGGGAAAAAAATGAGGAATAGGGGCAGCCCACTTGGTAGGATCTTTCCTAAACTTAATCAAACAGCAATGTATCTCCAAGGTCCCATGTGCATTCTGGCCTCCTCGTCTTCCCTTGGCCTGATGTACCTTCACCATTAGACCCTCCTCTCAAGTCATATCTTGTTATCCCAGCCAGACTGTGAAAATCACTGAGGGAGAGGTCCATTCTCTCTTAGAACTATAAAAACTGAACAACAAAAAGAACAAGATATGGGGCTCCTAAAATCTTAAAATATCTGAAGGCCTGTTCTGCCAGATTTTCCCAGAGCACAGAGAACCTTATTCCTGATCGCCACCCTGAACTCCTTTCAGGATGTGTTGAAGGTCAGCAACTGAACCGGCTAATGACTTAATCTTTGTGGAAGTAGATGACAAATGACAACTTTTAGTTGGCACACCTGACTGGCAAATGAATTTATAGTAAACCCACATTTTCCAAGGGCGTGTGTGCATGCTCAGTTGCTTCAGTTCTGTCTGACTCTTTGTGACCCTATGGACTGACTGTAGCCCACCAGGCTCCTCTGTCCATGAGACTCTCCAGACAAGACTACTGGAATTGGTTGCCGTGCCCTCCTCCAGGGGCTCTTCCCACCCAAGAACTGAACCTGCGTTTCCTGCATTGCAGGTGGATTCATTACCGCTGAGCCACAGGGGAAGCCCCCTTTCCCAATTACGTTGCTTTATTTAGTTTCAGATGCAATGGCCAAATTTCACCACGGGTGGTCGTCAATAACTCAGCTCTTCCAAAGAGTGAACTTTGGCCGTTGCTACACATGGAACAAGATACGAACTCAGGGGCCAGAACAACAGTGATCCAGACATCATATTGATGCCAATTGCGTTCCATACTAAGTTCTTATGTTTACACTGGCAGCTCAAAACTTCCTCTGAAGACATAGTTTTGCCATGAGGAAGAATCTGTTGAAAACTATTGCTTTCTAGTGTATGGAATGCTAGAATGTGAGAAAAATGAGATTTGCCTAATCTCACCTCATCCAATTTACAAAGGAAACACCTGAGATTCAGGGAAATGACTTAAGGAAAGGACTTGCCCAAAGTCACATAACTGGTTCATGTACTGAATCAACCTTCCATTTTCACACTATGTCAGGCAAGAAGAGAACCGAGAGGATCTAGGAAGGAGGACTGAAATATGTGTTATGGTGAGACCTGTACAGAACATTCATCACCTTGCTCACTGGATTCTGCACTCCATGGTACATAGCCCACCAATATGTTTATTCCATATTGGAAACTTTAAAGCGCTGGGACAAGTTCCTAGCTACAAAAGAAGTGAATGAAATAGATATAGAAATAAGAAGCTACCATATAGCATAGGGAACTCTACTCAGTATTCTGTAATGACCTACATGGGAACAGAATCTAAAAAAGTATGAATATATATATATATATATATATATATAATTGATTCACTTTGCTATACAGCAAAAGCTAACACAAAGGTATAAATCAATTATCATCTGATAAAAATTAATTTAAAAATTAAAAAAAGAAGTGAATGAAGACAAAGATAGATGTTAAAGGCTGCTGCTGCTGCTGCTAAGTCGCTTCAGTCGTGTCCGACTCTGTGCGACCCCATAGACGGCAGCCCACCAGGCTCCCCCATGCCTGGGATTCTCCAGGCAAGAACACTGGAGTGGGTTGCCATTTCCTTCTCCAATGCATGAAAGTGAACAGTGAAAGAGAAGTCGCTCAGTCGTCTCCGACTCTTAGCGACCCCATAGACTGCAGCCTACCAGGCTCCTCCGTCCATGGGATTTTTCCAGGCAAGAGTACTGGAGTGGGGTGCCATCGCCTTCTCTGTGTTAAAGGCTAACTTCCCTCTATTTCCAAATTATGTGCACAGCTGGTCATCACTGCCATCCACCTGTTTCTATTCAAGCCAAATTTCATATTGAAAACAGTATAGTCCATACAGAGACACTTGGTTCTGTTCATTAATTATGGAGAACTCCTTTAAGAAATCATATTCAGCTTTGGGAAGAAACTTCATTTGCTTCCCAAGATGCAAATGATGTGGTCATTTTGGCTAAAAAGCAAAATATGTTTCCTGTTTAAAAAGTGGAACAGAAGAGAGAGTCCTTTGAGATTTTTTTTTTCCTAAAGAATTTAGATCACTTATCGCTTGAATTATAATGCAGACACAACCAGACTCCTGTGGCAGGAAGGGACCAGCAATTGGGTTTTCCCAGGAGCAGTTTTTTGTCCTAGAGCAGAGAGAAAGAGAGAGAGGACTAGCTTTATCACAGTGCCAATTATTTCATTCTTCTATTTTAGGCTCCAATTATTTAAACAGGAAATTTTTGAGGCATAGTTGCACACCAATATAGTATGTAACCAGGAAAAGACCTACAAGTAATATGTGATAATAAGAAAGAAATGTTTCTTTGAAACATCTTGAAGTAAGATTAATGAAGTGAATGATTAATCATATTTTTTTAAAAAAGGATTCTTTGTCTAACTGAAGAAATCACTAAATTTTCCCTTGATACATCAGTCCTCCTAGTGCATTGAAAAGAGACTCTTAATATCTTCTGTCTACCAGCCAACTATGCATCCAATAAGACTGAATAATAGGGAGATATCTCTTCTTTTCCATTTGGATGAAAGCATCCTGTATTTTCTCCGGGCTTCACTTCACATGGCCATGTCTGGGACCCAGTCTGTAAAAGCCCTTGATTATTGGTCGGATTCAACCTAAGAGGAGATCAGCTCCCTTACCATCCCAACCTTTTCCTGACTCGCCTTGCAGGAGTCAATGCAGTCAGCCCTCCTTTCAGGCGAGGTTTAAATTTGCATCTGCAGTTGGGTTCAACCAAACCCATGGAAGTGGAATCCCTGGAAATAGACAGCTTGTTGAACTACAGACATTTTATATAAGGGACTTGAGCATCCACAGAATTGGTATCCTGGCAGGAGAAACCATGATTGAACACCTTCATAGTATAATTAAAGGGAGAAGGTAGTAAGATTCAATGGGCAGCTGACATTTTTGGAAGATTTTTTTCCTCAGCTGTTTTGAATCCAGAATAAGACTAGTGCCATTTTGAAGGCTTATGGTGATGAACATAGGCTTTGGCACCTGCATTGGTGTATCCAAATCCTAATTTTTCCACTTATCAGCTATGTGATCATGGGTAACATGTTTAACATCTCTGTGCCTCCGTGTTTTTCATTCATAAAAATAATCCCTTTCCTTGCAAGACTTTTTCTGAAACTTAAATGGAACGAAACAATGAATAAATAGCCAGTAAGTTTGGAACATAAAGCTGTGTAACAACTAATAGTCACTGTTTCAATTCAAAAAAAATGTTTCCTAAAAGCCTGATAACAATAATTTACTTCTGTACTCTCAACAGCATCTAACAAAATGCTCTTGCATGAAATTGTGGCTCAGTAAGCGTTTGTTGCATTCAATTCCCAAGTCTGAAGGAGCAATAAAACTGACACATGCTGTGTCTGCCAGAAAAGCCACTGGCAGGGCTCAGATTGCTCACATGTGTTAGTTGGAAATGGCCTAAAAGAGGAGAAAGAAGCCAGACCTTCAAAACAACACTTTGGAAGCTGTCCAGCAATCAGCTTCGCTTATCTTGCAGGAAAGCACAGGACAGGAGACTGTCTGTGAGCTTTTCGGTAGCCTTCATTAAAACCAATGTCCAGAGAAGCTGGTCAAAACTTTGTCCCATACAGCAACCGGATCTCCTAAGTCTAATCTATTTCTTATCAGGAATGAAGAAGGCAGAGTCAAGAGAGATACTCTCTTTCAATGAAATAACCAATGCAAAGTGTTACTATAAAGAAATGAAAATAATAATTCTTGCATATTAAAAAATAACCATATATATACATATATAGGTTATATATATGTATATATACATGTACTTGAGTCCTTTTAAGGATTGGTAGGAAATAAAATAAATTAATTATTAAAAAATAAAGTAAATTGTGTTCCTCAAATGGATTATTGAAGAGGGTTTAACAAGGTGTAGGGAAGCCACAGGTTGATGGCAACATGTCTCTGGGGCAGGAACATCACAGTGCTGTCATCGCCTTAAATCAGAGGTGATGGAAACTTGGAATGAGTCATGTGGAGAGGGCTACTTTGACCTGAATTGTGACTTTCAGTGCATACAGTCAAGCCCCAGCAACCATTCAAGAAAATAATCGGGAAATACCCTAATCTCACTTGCCTTCCTCCAATCTCTGGCAGTGCTTTCATCTGGAGTCAGAGAGCAACGACACTCAACTGATGTAATCCATGCAAGGGCACAGAGTTGGGAGGAGAAAACAGGGTGTAGTTTTGGAGGGGAAGATTACTGAATCATCTCTGAAAGCTAATGTCCAGTGAAAAGTAGGGCTTTCAGAGATCAGATCAGATCAGATCAGTCGCTCAGTTGTGTCCGACTCTTTGCGACCCCATGAATTGCAGCACGCCAGGCCTCCCTATCCATCACCAACTCCTGGAGTTCACTCAGACTCATGTCCATCGAGTCAGTGATGCCATCCAGCCATCTCATCCTCTGTCGTCCCCTTCTCCTCCTGCCCCCAATCCCTCCCAGCATCAGAGTCTTTTCCAATGAGTCAACTCTTCACATGAGGTGGCCAAAGTACTGGAGTTTCAGCTTTAGCATCATTCCCTCCAAAGAAGTCCCAGGGCTGATCTCCTTCAGAATGGACTGGTTGGATCTCCTTGCAGTCCAAGGGACTCTCAAGAGTCTTCTCCAACACCACAGTTCAAAAGCATCAATTCTTCGGCGTTTAGACTTCTTCACAGTCCAACTCTCATATCCATACATGACCACAGGAAAAACCATAGCCTTGACTAGACGAACCTTTGTTGGCAAAGTAATGTCTCTGCTTTTCAATATGCTATCTAGGTTGGTCATAACTTTCCTTCCAAGGAGTAAGCATCTTTTAATTTCATGGCTGCAGTCACCATCTGCAGTGATTTTGGAGCCCAGAAAAATAAAGTCTGCCACTCTTTTCACTGTTTCCCCATCTATTTCCCATGAAGTGGTGGGACCGGATGCCACGATCTTCGTTTTCTGAATGTTGAGCTTTAAGCCAACTTTTTCACTCTCCACTTTCACTTTCATCAAGAGGCTTTTTAGTTCCTCTTCACTTTCTGCCATAAGGGTGGTGTCATCTGCATATCTGAGGTTATTGATATTTCTCCCGGCCATCTTGATTCCAGCTTGTGTTTCTTCCAGTCCAGCGTTTCTCATGATGTACTCTGCATATAAGTTAAATAAACAGGGTGACAATATACAGCCTTGACCTACTCCTTTTCCTATTTGGAACCAGTCTGTTGTTCCATGTCCAGTTCTAACTGTTGCTTCCTGACCTGCATACAAATTTCTCAAGAGGCAGATCAGGTGGTCTGGTATTCCCATCTCTTCAAGAACTTTCCAGTTTATTGTGATCCACACAGTCAAAGGCTTTGGCATAGTCAATAAAGCAGAAATAGATGCTTTTCTGGAACTCTATTGCTTTTTCCATGATCCAGCAGATGTTGGCAATTTGATCTCTGGTTCCTCTGCCTTTTCTAAAACCAGCTTGAACATCAGGAAGTTCACGGTTCACATATTGCTGAAGCCTGGCTTGGAGAATTTTGAGCATTACTTTACTAGTGTGTGAGATGAGTGCAATTGTGCAGTAGTTTGAGCATTCTTTGGCATTGCCTTTCTTTGGGATTGGAATGGAAATTGACCTTTTCCAGTCCTGTGGCCATTGCTGACTTTTCCAAATTTTCTGGCATATTGAGTGCAGCACTTTCACAGCATCATCTTTCAGGATTTGAAATAGCTCAAGTGGAATTCCATCACCTCCACTAGCTTTGTTCGTAGTGATGCTTTCTAAGCCCACTTGACTTCACATTCCAGGATGTCTGGCTCTAGGTCAGTGATCACACCATCGTGATTATCTGGGTCGTGAAGATCTTTTTTGTACAGTTCTTCTGTGTATTCTTGCCATCTCTTCTTAATATCTTTTGGTTCTGTTAGGTCCATACCATTTCTGTCCTTTATGGAGCTCATCTTTGCATGAAATGTTCCTTTGGTATCTCTGATTTTCTTTTTTTTTTTTTTAACTTTTTAAAAAAATTTTATTTAATTTTTAAACTTTACATAATTGTATTAGTTTTGCCAAATATCAAAATGAATCCACCACAGGTATACATGTGTTCCCCATCCTGAACCCTCCTCCCTCCTCCCTCCCCATACCATCCCTCTGGGTCGTCCCAGTGCACTAGCCCCAAGCTTCCAGTATCGTGCATCGAACCTGGACTGGCATCTCGTTTCATACATGATATTTTACATGTTTCAATGCCATTCTCCAAAATCTTCCCACCCTCTCCCTCTCCCACAGAGTCCATAAGACTGTTCTATACATCACTGTCTCTTTTGCTGTCTCGTTCACAGGGTTATTGTTACCATCTTTCTAAATTCCATATATATGCGTTAGTATGCTGTATTGGTGTTTTTCCTTCTGGCTTACTTCACTCTGTATAATAGGCTCCAGTTTCATCCACCTCATTAGAACTGATTCAAATGTATTCTTTTTAATGGCTGAGTAATACTCCATTGTGTATATGTACCACAGCTTTCTTATCCATTCATCTGCTGATGGACATCTAGGTTGCTTCCATGTCCTGGCTATTATAAACAGTGCTGCGATGAACATTGGGGTACACGTGTCTCTGTCCCTTCTGGTTTCCTCAGTGTGTATGCCCAGCAGTGGGATTGCTGGATCATAAGGCAGTTCTATTTCCAGTTTTTTAAGGAATCTCCACACTGTTCTCCATAGTGGCTATACTAGTTTGCATTCCCACCAACAGTGTAAGAGGGTTCCCTTTTCTCCACACCCTTTCCAGCATTTATTATTTGTAGACTTTTGGATCGCAGCCATTCTGACTGGTGTGAAATGGTACCTCATAGTGGTTTTGATTTGCATTTCTCTGATAATGAGTGATGTTGAGCATCTTTTCAGAAATCAAAGAGGACACTAATAGATGGAGAAATATACCATGTTCATGAATTGGAAGAATCAATATAGTGAAAATGAGTATACTACCCAAAGCAATTTATAGATTCAATGCAATCCCTATCAAGCTACCAACGGTATTCTTCACAGAGCTAGAACAAATATTTTCACAATTTGTATGGAAATACAAAAAACCTCGAATAGCCAAAGCGATCCTGAGAAAGAAGAATGGAACTGGAGGAATCAACCTACTGACTTCAGGCTCTACTACAAAGCCACAGTTATCAAGACAGTATGGTACTGGCACAAAGACAGAAATATAGATCAATGGAACAAAATAGAAAGCCCAGAGATAAATTCACGCACATATGGACACCTTATCTTTGACAAAGGAGGCAAGAATATACAATGGATTAAAGACAATCTCTTTAACAAGTGGTGCTGGGAAATCTGGTCAACCACTTGTAAAAGAATGAAACTAGAACACTTTCTAACACCATACACAAAAATAAACTCAAAATGGATTAAAGATCTAAATGTAAGACCAGAAACTATAAAACTCCTAGAAAAGAACATAGGCAAAACACTCTCTGACATACATCACAGCAGGATCCTCTATGACCCACCTCCCAGAATATTGGAAATAAAAGCAAAAATAAACAAATGGGACCTAATTAACCTTAAAAGCTTCTGCACACCAAAGGAAACTATTAGCAAGGTGAAAAGACAGCCTTCAGAATGGGAGAAAATAATAGCAAAGGAAGCAACTGACAAACAACTAATCTCAAAAATATACAAGCAACTCCTACAGCTCAACTCCAGAAAAATAAATGACCCAATCAAAAAATGGGCCAAAGAACTAAATAGACATTTCTCCAAAGAAGACATACAGATGGCTAACAAACACATGAAAAGATGCTCAACATCTCTGATTTTCTTGAAGAGATCCCTAGTCTTTCCCATTCTGTTGTTTTCCTCTATTTCTTTGCATTGATCACTGAAGAAGGCTTTCTTATCTCTTCTTGCTATTCTCTGGAACTCTGCATTCAGAAGTAGGGCTTTGGGGAAGTGATTAGGTTATGAGGGTAGAACCCACACAAATGGGATTAATGGTCTTAATAAAGTGAAAGTGAAAGTCACTAAGTTGTGTCTGACTCTTTGCAACCCCATGGACTATAAAGTCCATGGAATTTTCTAGGCCAGAATACTGGAGTAGGTAGCCTTTCCCTTCTCTAGGGGATCTTCCCAACCCAGGGATCAAACCGAGGTCTCTGGCATTGCAGGCAGATTCTTTACAAGCTGAGCCACAAGGGAAACCCAAGAATATTGGAGTGGGTAGCCTATCCCTTCTCCAGCAAATCTTCCCAACCCAGAAATTGAACCAGGGTCTCCTGCATTGCAGGTGGATTCTTTACCAACTGAGCTATCAGGAAAGCCATACATAAAGAGGCCCTAAAGAGCTTACCTGCCCCTTCTACCATGTGAAGTTGTAGAGATAAGACAGCTGTGATCCAGGATGTGGACACTCACCAGATATTGAATCTGCTGGCACCTTGATCTTGGACTTCTAAAACTGTAAGACATAAATGTATATAGTTTATAAGGCCCCCATTCTATAGTGTTTTGTGATAGCAGCATAAGCAGACAGATAGGGGAGTTGACAGCTCATGTTTAAAGTGAAAATGCACTTATTAAGAGTTCTAGTGAATTTTTGTCTTTGCTTTCCAGTATAGAGATTAAGAATAATAACATGTTGCTTTTTCTTCTACTACCCTGACTCCTCCCTGTTACCCATACTGCCCCCTACACCGTCTTGTGGCTTCCCGGGTAGCTCAGTGGTAAAAATCTGCCTGCAATGCAGGAGATGCTGGTTTGATCCTTGAATAAGAAAGATCCCATGGAGAGAGAAATGGCAACTCACTCTTGCCTGGGAAATTTTATGGACAGAGGAGCCTGGTGAGCTACAGTCCATGGGGTTGCAAAAGAGTCAAACATGACTTAGAGACTAAACAACAACAACCATTATTACCCATGTTTTGTTGACCAAGTTGGAATAACTCCCAACTGTCAATATCAGTTGACACCATGTCCATATCTGTGGATGTAGGATAGATACTACTCATTCTTCTTTCACTATACATTGATGCAAGTTGCAGTAAACAGCAATGATCATTACATTTTAAAAATTACTTTGGTAAATAAATAGAATATGATTTAACTATGTGGTCAGTCTTTATAAATGCACTTCAAAGTAAATACTATGTTATAGCTTTTTAAGAGTTTCCAAATTCATTCCATGTTATTTTTTGCTCCATTTCTAAAACAGGGGGACCCAAACTCAATAGATTAAGTGTTCTTCTTAGGGTCACAGAACTATTATGTAGAAGAAGACTGGGGTCTTGAAGCTTTATCTAATACATGCAAGTCCAGAACTGTGTTTACTACACCATATCAGGGTGTATGGTGTGGACTGCAGATCATTGAGTATCTGGTTGCAGCCTCCAAAATCTCTTACCTTCATTGTTTCTACTTATATATTTCTTTGAGATAAGGTCTGAAGATGCCTATTAAATTGGCAATGCTGTCAGAGAAGAGAGGCCTTATGTGGTTTATTATAGGTTTTTCAGATTTATTTTCTGGTAACCATTTACAGGAGGAAATGGAACACAGAAATGTTAGGTTTGCAGAGAAGCAGACATAAAAGGATTGAGCAGGAGATCCGGAGCCCCCATAGGACGACATTATACCCAGACACTTTGGAGAGCTTTTATCATTTAAAAACAAAGGTGAGGAACTCATCCCAGTTTGAGACTGAAGGTCCCACATCTTAGGAAGCCTCTCAGATCTGGGTCAACAAGGATGGCTGGTCACCCTACAGTTAAGTCCGACATTATTTACCATTTGGAAAGCATTGCTTTCATGAAAGAATCATAGCCACTTCTGCTGACATTTCAGTGGCCAAAAGGTAGCACATGGATGCTCTTGGGTTCAGTAAGGTGGAGATAACATAAACATTCTACTGGGAGCAGCAAAACTGAACCTTTGGCTAAGGATAATACTATCCACTGTGACTGGTAATTAGTATATCTCATGATCCAACCTAGAAGGAGTGTGGAAAATCTTCAGAGTTCCAACTACTCCTTGTCATGGTTGTTGTTCAGTTGCTAAGTCATGTCCATTCTTTTGCAACCACACAGACTAGAGCATTCCAGGCTTCCCTGTCCTTCAGTATATCCCAGAGTTTGCTGTAACTCATGTCTATTGAGTCGATGAAGCTATAATCATCTCCTCCTCTGCTGCGCCCATCTCCTTTTGCCTTCGTCTTTCCCAGCATCAAGGTCTTTTCCAGTGAATCAGCTCTTCCCATCAGGCAGCCAAAGTATTGCAGCTTCAGCTTCAACATCAGGCCTTTCAATAAATATTCAGGGTTGATTTCCTTTGACTGGTTTGATCTCCTTGCTGTCCAAGGGACTCTCAAGAGTTTTCTCCAGCACAACAGTTTGAAAGCATCAATTCTTCAGTGCTCAGCCTTCTTTATGGTCCAACTCTCACATCCATACATGATTACTGGAAAAACCATAGCTTTGACTATATAGGCCTTTGTCGGCAAAGTGATTTCTTTGCTTTTTAATATGCTGTCAAGGTTTGTCATAGCTCCCCTTCCAGGGACCAAGTGTCTTAATTTCATGGCTGCAGTCACAGTCTGCAGTGATTTTGGAGCCCAAGAAAATAAAATCTGTCATTGCTTCCACTTTTCCCCCTTCTATTTGCCATGAAGTGATGGGGGATGGGATGCCATGATCTTAGTTTTTCAAATGTTGAGTTTTAAGCCAGCTTTTTCACTCTCCTCTTTCACCCTCATCAAGAAACTCTTTAGTTCCTCTTCACATTCTGCCATTAGAGTGATATCATCTGACTATCTGAGGTTGCTGATATTTTTCCCCAGCAATCTTGATCCCAGCTTGTGATTCATCCAGCCTGGCATTTCACTTGATATATCTGCCTAGAAGTTAAATAAGCAGGGTAACAATATACAACCTGTCATACTCTCTCCCAATCTGTAACAAGTCAGTATTTCCATGTCTGGTTCTAATTGTTGCTTCGTGACATGCATACAGGTTTCTCAGGAGTCAGGTAAGGTGGCCTGATATCCCCATCTATTTAAGAATTTCCCACAGTTTGTTGTGATCCACACAGTCAAAGACTTTAGCGTAGTCACTGAAGCAGAAGTAGATATTTTTCTTGTCATGGAAGCCCAGGTTATTAGTCACCTGCCTCCTTTAATTTTTTGCCAGCATTTAGGCTTGGGTTTTATAACTGGAAGAGTCTCAGAGAACATCTAGTTCAGCCCTCTATCTTTGGGCTAGTAAAGTGTGACTATCACTGTCTTAAAGGTAAGACAAGTGATGCCCAGGCAGGTGGGTTGCTAAGGTGTCCTAGAAAGGAAATGGTGGAGGAAAGGCTATGGCCTAATCCTTCTGTTTTACAACCCTCCTCCTCCTTACTGCCTTCTGGATTGGAATTTGCCTCATGATCCTTGTGTCACATCTCCAAAAGTTATTCAACAGTCTTTACTTTTACAGTGAGGCCAGCAACACCAAATTTCATAAAAGTAAATGCCGCAAAGTATACCATTGCAAGCAAAGCTTGGTTTTCTTGGCTTACTTTTTTGTTTTATTATCCTAGCAATTTTACATATGAAAACATGATTACATCATTGGGTTCTGCTAGTTAGTATAAACAGCATTTCTCCAAAAGCAATGATATCTACTATTGCCTTGATTCTGTAATTGGTCTTGACATAAAATTGATTATTGGACATTATATGAAGGTTTTGTTTAGGTGTCTCAAAGTTTTATTAAAATAATAAATCTCCAAATTATGTTGTCTTGAATTAGATCCAGACGAGAATGAGGAACTCAGAGGTGGTTAGGACATGTGGTAGAGAAAGCTGTTGTGAATTCCTGAATTTAAGAGGTGAAGGCCAGAGAAGACAGGCCACCCTTCCATTTGCTAGGGTAGTTCTTCAAGCCAAAGTAAAATGACATGCTTACATACTTGGCCTGTCGTGTCATGCAAATACAATGAAAGATATTTTCAAACAATAGCTAAGGGCCATGTCATTTGTAAATTAAATTATTTCATTTTTTATCAATTTGGAAGCCAGAGTGAACTAGCAGGAATAAGTGAAAACTCATGTATTTAATATGAAAAGCTATGTAACACCGTCTGAACTCTTCTGCATATTTATGTATTACTAATCCCCACACCCTTCTACTTGCTCTAATTTGAATTCTTTCTTTACACTAGTATTCTTGAAAACATTTCCTTGCCAAGTAGCCTAAGTGACTCTTGATTTCATTCATTTCATTGCAGTAAAAATTTTCTGTGTGGGGTTTGAAACCCTCACAGCATAATCCCACCCTGCTTATTTATTCTTTGTCTTAGTGTAGGTAGGTAAGTGTGTTTGTGTGTGTGTGAATGCTTGTTTCCACGCTTCTTATGTTTCCATAGATGGGAATGTACTGGAGCATTACTGCTCCTGGTGCCTCTTATAACACAGCCCATCCCATCTTTGTCACCCCTCCACCTCTCCCTCTAAAAGTACATAGATTTATTTAGTGAGATTTTGGAGGTACTGGCATATATTGGACTACATGTTTCAGCAGCTGGATCAATACACTGATGTGTAATAATAATAATAATATTATTATTATTACACTCCTCAAGCATGCTGCCCTATTCTCTTCCATTTCTTACTCTCTTACAGTAAGTACAATAGGTTAGAGAACTACTTTTTAAAAGAAACTCCGCCAATCTCTAAGTTCAAATTGATGTGAGAAGCATGTTCTCAAATCCAGCCATTTCCAGAGATCCTATACAAAGCGGATTCTATGAATAACACTGGGGTTAATTCTGGAGAAAGAAGACCCTGAAAATCCAAAGTCACAACTTATATTTGCAAATAGGAAAAATAGCTTAGGCCAAATAGATCCTTTGTCTCTTTTGGAAATAACAGTAAGATACTGTGAACTAAAAAAGAGAAATCAGAGCCAGGGTGGAGTTCTGTGCAGTTCAAGAAACTAGATGGGGGATCATGAATTGATTGTGTTTCTTGGAGGCCTTCACACATACAATTCTGAAAAAATTGACATCCCACAGGTGCATTGGTCAATAGTGAAAAAGCAGGGTATAATCTGTTTCTTTAAACATGGTACTTGGTCAGTTATACCTTCTTGATTCTTTAGATAGACTTGCAATTTTTGTGGTGGTTTCTTTTTTAAGTCTGTGGATGTAGAATATCTTTTTTGGTAGGTTCCAGTCTTTTTTTTATTGATGGTTGGTCACAGTTAGTTGTAATGTTGGTGTGCTCACGAGAGGAGGTGAGCTCGAGGTTCTTCTACTCTGCCTCTTGTCCTCTCATTTTTCTCCTTTGTCTCTTTCCCTTTCTCCACAGAGACTCTTTTTCTTTTTTTTTAAATTTAAATTTTTTAATTTTCATTAGAGGCTAATCACTTTACAATATTGTATTGGTTTTGCCATACATCAACATGAATCTGCCACGGGTGTACCTGTGTTCCCCATCCTGAACCCCCCTCCCACCTCCCTCCCCATACCATCCCTCTGGGTCGTCCCAGTGCACCAGGCCCAAGCATCATGTATCCTGCATCGAACCTGGACTGGCGATTTGTTTCTTATATGATATTATACATGTTTCAATGCCATCCTCCCAAATCATCCCCCCGTCGCCCTCTCCCACAGAGTCCAAAAGACTGTTCTATACATCTGTGTTTCTTTTGCTATCTCGCATACAGGGTTATTGTTACCATCTTTCTAAATTCCATATATATGCATTAGTATACTGTATTGGTGTTTTTCTTTCTGGCTTACTTCACTGTGTATAATAGGCTCCAGTTTCATCCACCTCATTAGAACTGATTCAAATGTATTCTTTTTAATGGCTGAGTAATACTCCATTGTATATATGTACCACAGCTTTCTTATCCATTCATCTGCTGAGACTCTTTTCTGTGCTTTACTGGGTTTCCCAAGGCTTTTTCTTACCCATAAGTCTCCAGTTTCTTCTAAATAATCCATATTTTAAAGTGAGTTCTTATTTCTCTTCCCCCAATAGGCTGGCACCATCATGACTGTTTTGATCACCTCTGAATCTCCAATCTAGCACAGTTCCTATAATGCATTCAGTTCAGTTCAGCCACTAATGCATTAGATGTTCAATAAAATCTTTCCAGTCTCTACTTCATAAATTATGAATTAATGAAATAAATTGGAATTGCAAGATTAGCATTTTCTTAATAAATGATGAGCTAAATGAAATATTTAAGAAAAGGAAAAAGGAAACAAAATATCACTTGAGTATCCAGTTGTCTGAAAATTTTCAATCATTCTGCTACTTGCCTTCTACTTCTCGAGATGTAGTAGTGGAAGATTACATAGGAATAGATGAGTTAGGAACCAGAAGATAGAGAGGATGAGAATCTGGACTCATCCCTTTCAAGAAAAATAAAATTAAAATTTGAAAATGAATAAAGCAGACCAATTTTAGGTCTCTTCTAGCTTTATAATCATGTAACTACATCATGTTATTATTTTGTTTCTATTTTATGACTGTCATAAAAAGATACTTTTAATCATATTAGAAAAGTAGTTTTCTCCAGTCATTAGAAATCTACAAAGCACTATATAATTCTGAATAAGATTACATTAACTCGGTGATTTTTACCTTACTCATTAAATAAATATCTCAAATTCTAGTTATATTATATACATATAAGAA
Source organism: Bos taurus (assembly GCF_002263795.3). Lineage (NCBI taxonomy): Eukaryota > Metazoa > Chordata > Mammalia > Artiodactyla > Bovidae > Bos > Bos taurus. Next base: position 18,589,329 of record NC_037341.1, on the reverse strand, counting down.
ATGCAAATGTTAACCATCAGTTGTTTCTTTTTAAGGGATCAACAGACTCTTTTCAAATGATTTCTTTTTCTTATTACATTGATCAATTTTGACTAAACTGCTAAAATTTGATCTCTTCTTGTTGTTCAGTTGCTCAGTCGTGTCTGACTTTTTGTGACCCCATGGGTCACATGCAGCATACTAAGCTTCCCTGTTCTTCACTATCTACTGGAGTTTGCACAAACTCATGTCCATTGAGTTGGTGATGCCATCCAACCATCTCATCCCCTGTCATCTCCTTTTCCTCCTGCCCTCAATCTTTCCCAGCATCAGAGTCTTTTCCAGCGAGTCATCTCTTCCCATCAGGTGGCCAAAGAATTGGAGTTTCAACTTCAACATCAGTCCTTTCAATAAATATCCAGGGTTGATTTCCTTTAGGATTGACTGGTTTGATCTCCTTGCTGTCCAAGGGACTCTCAAGAGTCTTCTCCAGCACAACAGTTTGAAAGCATGAGTTCTTTGGCACTCAGCCTTCTTTATGGTCCAACTCGCACATCCATACATGACTACTGGAAAAACCATAGCTTTGACCATACAGACCTTTATCAGCAAAGTGATGTCTCTGCTTTTTAATATGCTGTCTAGGTTTCTCATAACTTTTTATCTCTTGGAAATAAGTAATATAGCCCTCCAGTTTCCAAGAAATTTTGAGAAATACAGTATGTTTTTTTGAGGAAAAAATCATGTGTCTCCTTAGCTCAAGCTTGTTATTGCCACTGTCAGGGATTTTAACATTTGCTTGTGTATGTGTGTGTGTGTATGAAGAACTATAGTTCATTCACTTAAATACTTGAGATCATGTAAGACAAATTTGATTATGTACAGATAAATAGTATAACAAGTTGTAATATGACATGTCAGTTTTCTCTCTGACTCATCTACTTATTTGTAATCTAATTTTCCTCATCTGTAATATTAAAAATACTTAAAATAAGCACATTAAGTACCTGGGAAGGCAGTAAGAACAAAGGTAGTGTCAAATAGGAAATGTTATTTGATATACCATTACATCAGTAGTGGGTATGGCAGCAGCCGCAATACTGATCTTAGTAGTAAAAAATTTCTAAGTGAAGCTGCAAAGGATGCCCTCATCAGCTCTTTTCCTCACCTCAGAAAAGGGCTGTGTGGGGTGGGGCAGAAATTGCCGGCTGGTCATCAAAATTATATATTATATTCTTTTTCCTGGCACACAGCTAGAATACATTTACTATTCTTTGTAGTTGGTGTGGCTGTGCAAATAAGTTCTAGCCAATAAAATAAGAGCAAAAATTAAGTACATTACTTCTAGGCTTGGATCATAAAATCTGATACATTCACCATTATCTTTTTAACTTCTGGGCTTGAAGAAATGAAGATGACTCTCAAAACTTTTTTAAACCAAGCAACTTCAACTTGCTTGCCTGCCCAGTCCTATTAAAGAGGTTTGAAATGTCATACATGTTGGGGTCTCTTCACTTAATAGTACTTACTGAGTCCAAATTTGTATTTTAATGAGTGTGTGTATCTTAATGTATGCACAATCACTCAGTCATATCTGACTCTTTGTGATCCCATAGACTGTAGCCCGCCAGGCTCCTCTGCCCATGGAATTCTCCAGGCAAGAATACTGAAGTGGGTTGCCATTTCCTTCTCCAGGGGATCTTCCTGACCCAGGGGTCGAATCCACGTTTCCTGCATCTTCTGCATTGGCAGGTGGATCCTTTACTACTGAGCCACCTGGGAAGCCCCATCTTAAATGTGTACCATATCAAAAATCTGGCACTGGCTTAGTGACAGTAGGCAACTGAGAAAGGAAATAGGTATTGGAGACTGTAAAGCTGAAGATCCATTTCATGGAGAGTGTATTATCATTTAGGTAATACTATATAAAAAACCATTCCAAAACTCAGCAGCTTTTACAACAGTCATTTTTTTCTCACTGTGGGTTAACTCACATCTATGGGTTAACTGTGGTGGTGTTGTAAAAGCTTGACCTGTCTTGAGTTGCTGGAGCATGAACTGGATATCAGGGTTGGAAAGGAGGGAATCAAGGATGGAAAATGAGATAACAGAGCCTCTGAATAAATAGATCACCTGGCCAAAATATCTGACATTTAGGTATTGCATGTAACATCTCTTAGAAGTTTAGCAGTTTTTACAACTAACCAGGAATCGCTCCCTGTTTTTAAACTACCAGGTGGAGGCCAAAGGTGTATCATCTCCAGGCCTAAAAATGTGACACAAAATTGGCTTAGAAAATTATTTTTGATCCCAGAGTTTATTTCTTTTTCCTCTCTCATAACTTTGGACAATGAGAGTCAGCTGATCTTAGTGGAGAAGAAAAAGCACCAACATTAACTATCTTTTAAGAGTTGTAATTTGTTACTAAGTTCCATGTCCACTTATTGCATGCTTTGGATCAGGATCAGTCGCTCAGTCGTGTCTGACTCTTTGAGACCCCATGAATCGCAGCACGCCAGGCCTCCCTGTCCATCACCAACTCCCGGAGTTCACTCAGACTCACGTCCATCAAGTCGGTGATGCCATCCAGCCATCTCACCCTCTGTCGTCCCCTTCTCCTCCTGCCCCCAATCCCTCCCAGCATCAGAGTCTTTTCCAATGAGTCAACTCTTCGTATGAGGTGGCGAAAGTACTGAAGTTTCAGCTTGAGCATCATTCCTTCCAAAGAAATCCCAGGGCTGATCTCCTTCAAAATGGACTGGTTGGATCTCCTTGCAGTCCAATTGTGCGGTAGTTTGAGCATTCTTTGGCATCACCTTTCTTTGGGATTGGAATGAGAACTGACCTTTTCCAGTCCTGTGGCCACTGCTGAGTTTTCCAAATTTGCTGGCATATTGAGTACAGCACTTTCACAGCATCATCTTTCAGGATTTGGAATAGCTCAACTAGAATTCCATCTCCTCCACTAGCTTTGTTAGTAGTGATGCTTTCTAAGGCCCACTTGACTTCACATTCCAGGATGTCTGGCTCTAGGTCAGTGATCACACCATCGTGATTATCTGCGTTGTGAAGATCTTTTTTGTACAGTTCTGTGTATTCTTGCCATCTCTTCTTAATATCTTCTGGTTCTGTTAGGTCCATACCATTTCTGTCCTTTGTCGAGCCCATCTTTGCATGAAATGTTCCTTTGGTGTTTCTGATTTTCTTGAAGAGATCCCTAGTCCTTCCCATTCTGTTGTTTTCCTCTATTTCTTTGCATTGATCACTGAATAAGGCTTTCTTATCTCTTCTTGCTATTCTTTGGAACTCTGCATTCAGATGCTTATATCTTTCCTTTTCTCCTTTGCTTTTCGCTTCTCTTCTTTTCACAGCTATTTGTAAGCCCTCCCCAGACAGCCATTTTGCTTTTTTGCATTTCTTTTCCATGGGGATGGTCTTGATCCCTGTCTCCTGTACAATGTCACGAACCTCATTCCATAGTTCATCAGGCACTCTATCTATCAGATCTAGGCCCTTAAATCTATTTCTCACTTCCACTGTATAATCATAAGGGATTTGATTTAGGTCATACCTGAATGGTCTAGTGGTTTTCCCTACTTTCTTCAATTTAAGTCTGAATTTGGCAATAAGGAGTTCATGGTCTGAGCCACAGTCAGCTCCTGTCATTTTTGCTGACTGTATAGAGCTTCTCCATCTCTGGCTGCAAAGAGTATAATCAATCTGATTTCGGTGTTGACCATCTGGTGATGTCCATGTATATATAGGTCTTCTCTTGTGTTGTTGGAAGAGGGTGTTTGTTATGACCAGTGTATTTTCTTGGCAAAACTCTATTAGTCTTTGCCCTGCTTAATTCCGTATTCCAAGGCCAAATTTTCCTGTTACTCCAGGTGTTTCCTGACTTCCTACTTTTGCATTCCAGTCCCCTATAATGAAAAGGACATCTTTTTTGGGTGTTAGTTCTCAAAGGTCTTGTAGGTCTTCATAGAACCATTCAACTTCAGCTTCTTCAGCGTTACTGGTTGGGGCATAGACTTGGATTACTGTGATATTGAATGGTTTGCCTTGGAAACGAACAGAGATCATTCTGTTGTTTTTGAGATTGCATCCAAGGACTGCATTTCGGACTCTTTTGTTGACCATGATGGCCACTCCATTTCTTCTGAGGGATTCCTGCCTGCAGTAGTAGATATAATGGTCATCTGAGTTAAATTCACCCATTCCAGTCCATTTCAGTTCGCTGATTCCTAGAATGTCGACATTCACTCTTGCCATCTCTTGTTTGACCACTTCCAATTTGCCTTGATTCATGGATCTGACATCCAGGTTCCTATGCAATATTGCTCTTTACAGCATTGGACCTTGCTTCTATCACCAGTCACATCCACAACTGGGTATTCTTTTTGCTTTGGCTCCATCCCTTCATTCTTTCTGGAGTTATTTCTCCACTGATCTCCAGTAGCATATTGGGCACCTACTGACCTGGGGAGTTTCTATTTCAGTATCCTATCATTTTGCCTTTTCATACTGTTCATGGGGTTCTCAAGGCAAGAATACTGAAGTGGTTTGCCATTCCCTTCTTCAGTGGACCACATTCTGTCAGATCTCTCCACCATGACCCGCCCATCTTGGGTTGCCCCACTAGTCAATCTAATCACACTAGGACCACAAGGCTGTGGTCCTAGTGTGATTAGATTGACTAGTTTCCTGTGAGTATGGTTTCAGTGTGTTTGCCCTCTGATACCCTCTTGCAACACCTACCATCTTACTTGGGTTTCTCTTACCTTGGACGAGGGGTATCTTCTCACCATGCCCTTCCTGACCTTCAACGTGGGATAGCTCCTCTAGGCCCTCCTGTGTCCGCGCAGCCACGGCTACTTGGACGTGGGGTTGGTCCTCCCGGCTGCCGCCCCTGGCCTCAGGCGTGGGGTAGCTCCTCCTGCCTGCCGCCACTGGCCTCGGGCTTAGGGTGTGGGGTATCTCCTCCCGGCTGCCGCCCCTGACCTCAGATGTGGGGTAACTCTTCTCCTCGCCACCCCTGACCTCGGACACAGGGTAACTCCTCTCGTCGCTGCCCCTGACCTCGGACGCGGGGTAACTCCTCTCGTCGCCACCCCTGACCTCGGACGCTGGGTATCTCCTCTCGGCCGCCCCCCCTGACCTCGGACGTGGGGTAGCTCCTCTCGGCGGTTTCTGTGCCGTCTCAGTCTGGTACTCTCGGCCGCTGCCCCTGACCTCGGACGTGGGGTAACTTCTCTTGGCCGCCGCCCTTCGGGCATGGGGTCCTCCCGGCTTCTGCCCCTGACCTCAGACCTGGGGTGGCTCCTCTCGGCCGTTTCTGCGCCCTCTCAGTCTGGTACTCTTGGCCGCTGCCCCTAACCTAGGACGTGGGGTAACTCCTCTTGGCCGCTGCCCTTCGGGCATGGGGTCCTCCCGGCTTCTACCCCTGACCTCAGACCTGGGGTGGCTCCTCTCCACCGCGCTTAGCACGCCCGTCGCAACCGCCTTAACCCCGTCTAACCATGAGTCCTTAACTACTAGAGAGAATGGTTTAGAAATTGTGGAAATTGATTAATAAGTTATTTCTTACTTGTGAGTCAAGATCATTAGTCTTTGTAGGATAGAGACTAAGGACTGGACAGGATAGAGATTTTACCACTGGTTTGATTTTTTTTAATTTAAATGCTTTTTTGCCCTCTCAATATATTTGCAAGGATGTAATTTTCACTCTAGATGTAAGAAAAACAGAACCACAGAAGCAAAATGATTTGTTCAAACCCCGTGTCCTGTGACAGTTTTCTGACTAGAGTCTAGGTTGTTGCTGTTCAGTCACTAAGTCGTACTCGACTCTTTGTGATCCCATAGGCTGTAGCCCACCAGGCTCCTCTGTCCATGGAATTCTCCAGGCAAGAATACCAGAGTGGGCAGCCATTCCTTTTCCCAGGGGATCTTCCCATCCCAGGGATCAAACCCACATCTTCAGCATTGGCAGGTGGATTCTTTTGCCACTGAGCTACCAGGGAAGCCCAGAGTCTAGGTATTTGACCTTCATCCAGAAATAATTTCACAGCAAGATACCACTCCTTAAAAATTGAAGGGAGTTGCAAAATATTAGTACAAGGGAATTAGGATTATCTTGTCCATAGAATACAACAGTTGTGTGTCAGAGAGGAAAAGCATTATCAACTAGAACAGCCACTCAGTTGATTTAATATAATATAAAATGAGTGTCTACTCTGTACCAGGCGTTGACTGAGTGCTTACACCATTAATCCACCTAACCTTCAAGAAGCCTGGAATTAGGTATTAATTTAGCCCTCTTTTTTGCAGCCAAGGAAACTGAGAACTTAGATATTTTTCTCCAGATAATTCAGCTGAACATAGGGATTCATGTTCTATCCATGGGTAGGAAATATTTGTATCTTGTTGGATGAAACTTTACAGAATTTGGTTTATTTTAGAAAGTTATCACCAAATTTGCCCTAAAATATTAGGAAATGTTCTAACTAGGAAGCGATGAGTCCAAGCCACAGGAATGTCTCTCTTCATTCCATTAAATTCAGCAGTTTATTATCCCAAACTGAAGGTCATTGTTGCAAAACTTAAAAAATGAATAAAATTATGGGCAAACATTCAAACAATTGGGAAAAAGATCTGTAAGTGCTTGATTTCATACCTTCTGAATCTGTTCCCTCTTTTGTATTTTTTGGTGGAGGTGCAATTCTGCATAACACTCTGTGCCCCTTCCATGAAAACAGCTGCAGTGCTTGCTTAGTTTATCCCCCAAGGTATGGACATGACTTAATGCTCTAATCTGTGTCCTCCTATGGACAGGACATTGCCGTTTTAATCGATTCAGTCTCAGTTTGTATAGCAGTGGCCCTGATCCAGTCTCTGGCTCTACATATTTCCTTAACCGATTCTACTATGATAACTTTTCTTCTATACTTTCCAACCATATTCTATGGAGAGCAATTCCACCTAGGCCAAGGACAAGGTGATCTAGCCAAACTACTCTCTTTCTCACATGTTTGATACTTAGTAATATATTGGAAACTTTGTAAATGGAACAGGAACACTGTGACTTCTTCTGTGCTGCCAGAGTCAATTACTATCATTGTTAATCTTATTAATATTTGCACACAAGTGAATCCTCCATTTGCTTTTGAAGTAAGTTGATTCCTTTGAAGTTGTACCAGACTGGTTGGAGACTAAGTTTAAAGGCTGATTCTTCCTTGTCTTTAAGATGACCTGTTTCAGTGAAATGATCATAACATTTCCTACAGCAGTAAATTCTTATTTTCATGAAATATTTTCCATTCACTATAATATTCATTGAGAAAATAGATCTTCAGGAAAATTTTTGCCTAGGTAAGCTCACTTAGAGATGTGTCATTTTTTTCTGTTCCCTTAACTCTAATTGTCTTGAAAATTATAGGCAATATGTCCTGCTGGTTAAGGAAGCTACTCTGGAGCCAAAAAGTGTAATCCAAAAGTCGACTCCACCACTTATGATATGTGTGCAACAGGCCAACCATACAAACTTCCTGGACCATAAACCCTCCTTAGTGAATAGATAATGATGCTATTACCAATATCAAATATTATTACCAACCTCAAATAGGTAATAACATTTTATCAATTTCAATCTGTTGTACAGATTAAATGAATTAATATAAATAAAATACCTAATAAATGTAGAAAAGAACAATTTCTGATGTTACTTTATCATCTATTTGAAATAAAAGCTTGGTGGTAAAGTCCTTGAAACACAACTCAAACATATCTGAAAATATATACTTTGCATTTTATTGGGTTGATTTTGCTCAGTAACCATTTATTTGAGTATTCCTTCACAAAATCAATGATAACTTAGCCATGTGTTCACTCCTTGTTTCTCCTGTTCTCACCATTCTCTCAGCGTCTCTCCACTGGGAGATGGAAGCTTGAACTTGTTCTACTAAATAATATTTCTTCCAAAAATAATAATGTATGAGTTGGAGAGAAGGGAAGATTAGTCTGTTTTTTGGATGAAGACCTACCTCCTCACCTGGTCTATCCAGACGGGAGCCAAGTGTGTTCCCAAAGTTCTGCCGAGAAAATGAGAACTTTCTGCAGAGGCACATCTCATCACTGAGTCCATAGTAAGGCTACATGTAATTTATTGAGCTTATTCTGCATAGTAAACTCAGCTGAACTAGGCAACTAATTTATTTATTCCATAGCACCCTCTAAACAAATTATGAAGATAGAAGTGTTAATCCAATTTTACAGACTATATAAACAGAAAACAAGAGAAGTAAAGAAAATGCCCAAGTTCCCAGATTAAGGTAGCAGTAAAATTGAAATTAGAACTCAGACTCCTGGCTCCCAGTTTCCTTTCTCCCTTCCTTCCTTCATATGTTCTTCTATTTCTTTTTTTTTTTAATTAAAAAAATTTATTGATGTTTAGTTGATTTTAAATGTTGTTAGTTTCATGCTTACAGCAAAGTGATTCAGATATATTCTTTTTCTGATTCTTTCCCCTTCCAGGTTAATATAGGCTACTGAATATACTTCCCTGTGCTATACAGTAGGTCCTTGTTATTTATCTATTTTATATATAGTAGTGTGCATCTATTAATCCCAAACCTCTAATTTATCCCTCCTTACCCCCACCCCCTACCCCCTTGCACCTTTGGTAGCCATAAGTTTGTGTTCTGTGACTGTGAGTTTCTGTTTTGTAAATAAATGCATTTGTATTTTCTTCCATTTCTAAATCATATCACATATGGGATGTCTCACTGAAGGTGGAGTAGGTTGATACGTTTCTTTTGGGTCTGAAAACTTTCAGCGTCGCTCTCAGGTTTTTAAGGGAAAACTCTCACTACCAGGTTTTGGCAGGGTTTTCCTGAAGGAATGCAATTTTGGGAGACGGAGGGCGCATAACACAGCTCTGGGATGTCCTCTCAAAAGGCAAACAACAGGAAATAAATGTAAAATGACTCTCAACTACTTACCTGCCCAGGCTAAGTGAAGGCAATTGAAGGCACAATTTGCTTGTTAACCAAATTTGGTTGGAGAAATGGTCAGAGAGCACAGAAAGAGAGGAAAATTGCCATTACAAAAATTGGCTCTAAAACTGGCTATTAAGCTCCCACTTGCAGTTAATGCTTAGAGCGTGTATAATATGACCCTTTGTAATTCTATCTTTTATACTTCTAAGGAAAAAAATGTATTAGTTTAGAGAGCAGTGCCGTATATTGGCTATATTGAGTCGGTGTGACTATAGTTTTAATGCCACTGGAGTTTTTGACTTGTTGGTGACCTTCTCAATTTTAGGTTTGAATACTGTAAGGTAAGATAAGGAAAAAATTGTTGAACTTAGACGATTGAGTGCCAGACACTTTGCAGTTTTGACATGCTTTAAGGAAACGTGGTAAGGAGGGAAGGTGGCAGGCTTTGCAGCCAGAGGACCCATGCTATTTCAAATCTAAAACCCTCTACTTTATACCTGTATGATTGTCAGTAGGTCATTTAACTTCTCTGATGTTCATTTTTTTCCAGCCTCAAGTGAGAATAAGTGGCATGTGAGAAAAATCTCTTACTCTGTGTTTTTCTGGAACTTTGCCCTCAGGAGCTCTCCATTCTTTAACTGTGCATTTGTTTAGCATTTCAGAGGATTTTTGCATCCTTGGGTAGCACACCCAAGAAAGATTTCAAAAAAAGGTGAGATGTGTTTTCATTTTGTAAACTAAGCGAAGGCTGGTTGTGAAAGATAATTAGGGAAGGTAAAGTCCGAGATCTTTGGTGTCTCCTTGGATAAGTCAGGTAAACATTAGGAGAGTACAGAGTGACCAAAATGGATTGTGATTTCATGAAAACTAGTCTTTCTGTAGTCTTCCTCAGCAAATCTTTGAACTCCTGAAGTAGCTTTAATAAACAGACACTGAGCTGGATGCTAAGGCACCTCAGAGCTATGGTGTTATTTGGTCCCAAGAATTAACTTGGAGATAAAGTGCAGGATGAAAAAGGGATGGAAGAGTCTTCCTTGGCTTGTGAATTTCTGGGGTAATGCAGATGTGGATCAAGTGCTAAGGTTCAAGATATCAGTGTGTTTTCACAAAATACTGTTAGGTTTGCAAATGTGAGTCAGCCGTTTTTTCAGCAAAACCCAGAAGAGAATTCAGGCACACTGAGATGCTCACATGTAAGGGGAGAAGCAGAGCAGTAATTTCTTTGCTCCTTCTGAGGAGCAGGAGATACCAACTCCCTTGTCATTTCTATAGGGCCAACTAATGGTTATAGTTGCTTGGAAAGGATTCAAGGACCTTTGGTTTTGCCAACTCCAAAACTCCAAGTGAGAAAGACCTACCTATACCTTTCCTTTTCTTTTTAAAAATCTTGTCCAGGAAAAGAAAAGCAGTTATCTGAGCGTTAACCCCATTAACCCTTTAGGGGATGTAGAACTAAGGTCTAGTGTCCCGACTCCTAGGATGTGGATTTCAGTATGCTCAAAAGCATAATACAGACTTGATTCCTTTTAGCTGTTCACTCAATACTGGAGTTAACTAGACGTTAAGCTTTGGATCTTCCAGATACCTGGGAGTACAAACTCCAGATTGATATTTGATTTCTGTAATTCTCACTTCCTTGGTAGCTCAGCTGGTAAAGAATCTGCCTGCAGTGCAGGAGATCCTGGTTTGATTCCCAGGTCAGGAAGATCTGCTGGGGAAGGGATAGGCTACCTACTCTAGTATACTTGGACTTCCCTGGTGGCTCAGATGGTAAAGAATCCACCTGCAATGCAGGAGACTTGGATGCAATCCCTGGGTCAGGAAGATCCCCTGAAGGGAATGGCTACCCACTCCAGTATTCTGGCCTGGAGAATTCCATGGACAGAGGAGGCTGGCAGGCTACAGTCCATGGGTTTGCAAAGAGGTGGACACAACTGAATGACTTTCACTTTCCTCAGCCTGGAGATAGGAACAATAATAGCAGCCCAAATTACATGGGGTTGGTGTGGGTATTAAAAAATAATGTAAACGGGGGATTACGCATATCTTCTGGCCCACAGGAATAGGCTCAAACATTGTTGCTATTTTCATCCTAACTCTGAAAGGAGAAGAATTAGACTCAACATCTCAGAATTTCAGGAAAAACATAAAAAAGATTTGAAATTTCTGCAAAGTCCTTTCCCCCATTCTCTCTCCTTTTCCTACTCCCCCTTTCTTCCAGACAACAGTGATCTAACAGGAAAAAACATGGAGTAACTCTTACCTAACTGTAGGATACTGAGGCTGTTAGGCGCACATTAAATATTTTAGGGCAGCCACAAAATAATTTGCTTCTGAAAGTGAAATTAATTCTGCAGTGAAAGGATGCTATTCACTTCCAGCCCTGTGATTATATATCAGTGTACTCATAAATATTCTCAACCAAGATGATGTATTTTGAGATATTTTGTATATAGCAAGACAGTATATGTCACTGCAGTGAAATAACGCAGATATATGCTTCATTGTTTTCAGCCTCATGAAAGTATATTTTTAAAAGGGGTTTGTTGAAAATCTTGAGGTAGGGGAATTCCTCTCATCTTGTATGGTCATCTTCTTATGACCTTCTGTAAATCTTAAACTTGATTGGTGAATCTACTCCATTTGGATGAAGCCTATGATAAGACTGTCAAAGGATTAGCACCACTTGAAAATCAGTATTTATTAAATAAAAATAATAAATATAAATACATAGCACTTGTGATAAAATAATAACACAGAACAGTAATTGCCTTTCTGTACCGTAACACCATGCTTCTATAGCAAAGTATCATTTTAAGCTGGATGTTCAGCATAAATTATACATTAAAAATTCATCTGAACTTGAAAACTTTAGCAATTGGATCCAATCGTTTCCTTGGAATGTGTGAAGTGTTACAAATGCCGCCTAATTCTTTTTGAAGCTCAAGGCAAAGGCAAAAAGTCTTGTAACATACTGGAATGATTTGAATGATTGTACCATAAAATGGCTTGGATTTGCTCATCTGGCTTCAAGTTCAGAGGAATGACCAACCAACTGACACGTTCTCAGCAGTGTAGACTCTGAAGGGCCTGAGCAGATGTTGAAGGCTTACTCCAGGCCAATGCACGAGGTTTTTTGTGGTTTCTCTTAAGTGTTTGCTAATATCTACCACATTGCAAACTCAATGTCCCTTTTCAACTGGCCTGACTGCTCTTAATATAATACAGATGATTTCATCTTTTGCGGAGCCTTTTCGCTACAGTGAACAAAAAGTCTGCAGGGCTCAGAATTCTATAATAACATACATGTTTCTTTAAGAACAGGAAAATCCCTTCCCCTTAAATGTTTTCCTGCTCCGTCTTGGGTTCTCTAGTACAAGATCATATGTAATTCCTGTTTAAATAATGCCCTACTTTTCCTCTGCGTCTTCATTTAGGCTTCTGCTATTTTACGATTTTTCTAGATAGGCTGTACTTTGGTACACACAAAATACCTTTCTTGTTAGGAGACAACGCCATCACTCAGATGGGTTAGGAATGCTTCATTTTAAAGTAAACAGAATTGAAAGGCTCTCTTTTTTCTGTGTTAGATGCAAAGTAAACAGTCCTTTCACACAGACAATGAAGAAATTGTAGAAGAAAGAAGAGTCATGAGCGGACTGCTCTAGTTCTGATTTTGAACTGATTTTCATTGCCTTTCACCTTTGCTCTTGTTGAGCAGAGTCGATTGATTCGTGTGTTTGCACCAACTTCATTTAAAGGCTTAGTTGAAGTAGACATTGCCTTAATTTTAGCACATGAGAGCATCTTAGAGGGTGTTGATAATACTTTGTACATGTTTCCTTTCTGATTATCAGAATAATTAAAACAAAAGGGCCACTGAAACCTATAAATGTTCCCTCTGTTCTTTTCAACTCACACTTCTATAAGCCTTGATAAGTCTGAGCTATGCAGAAGAGTGTTTCCAAGATTATCTCCTTCCACCTTAATGAGATTAAGAATGCACATGTAATGAGTTGTCAAATTTGTCTTTCATTTAGTTTCGGAGTGCTTTGTTGTTTTAGTTGCTAAGTTGTGTCCGACTCTTTGTGACCCCATGGACTGTAGGCCACCAGGCTCCTCTGTCTGTGGAATTTCCCAGGCAAGAATACTGGAGTCGGTTTCTATTTCCTTCTCCAGTGGGTCTTCCTGACCCAGGGAATCAAACCTGCCTCTTCTGCATTGGCAGGTGGATTCTTTACCACTGAACCATTAGGGAAGCTCTTGGGAATGCTTACAGAAGCCCTAATGGCTTCTGAATGAGTAAAACTGTATGAATTCCCATTTACCAAGGTTGATCTTACAATCACCTTTATCCCAGATGACCCTTCATCCTACAGTAAGGTGCTCATGTTTTATAGTAAGACCAAGCCAACTAGCTCAAAGAATTATTATTAACTTCATGAAAAATACCTTCTGTTGTGCTACTGGGCCCTGGTAAAAGACATAATGCCTGACCACAGAGCAGCCAGCAGCTATGCAACTAGAAGTGTTTGTGTGTATGCTCAGTCACTCAGTCGATTCTGACTTTCTGTGAGCCCATGGACAGTAGCCCATTGGGCTTCTATGTCCGTGGAATCTTCCAGGCAAGGATACTGGAGCAGGTTGCCATTTCCTTCTCCAGTGTTTACCCTGAGTAGAATTCAGACAGACTCACCACATCATAATGTTGACCTGGCCAGCAGTAATCCATTGTGAGAAGAAAGTGTTACAGCTGGGATTAGAAAAGAACAGGGCTAGAAGTCATAAATGGGACTCACGAGCAGGTAGCCCAGACCTAGGCCCTCATGATACCCATCACTCTTGTACAAGCCCTCTCCCTCAGGTCATACCTATAAATATAAGGGGGGTTTCCCCCTGAGGAAGAGGGAATAGGCCAAGCATAGGTCATGAATGGTTCAGCTCAGTATATAGACACAACTGAAACTGAACAAAGATATACTATATCCCATTCAAGACTGGCACTGAAGACACATAAGGGAAAATCACCCCAATGGCGAGAACTTTGGGCAGTATACCTAGCCACCTACTTTGTATGGCAAGAGAAGTAGCCCAAGATGATAATAATACAGACACATGGGCAGTAGAAATAGCTTGGCTGGTTAATCAGAAGCCTGGAAGAAGAAAGAGTAGGAGATTGGGGATGAAAAATTCTGAGGAAGAGGCATTTGGACAACTGATGGGCAATGGTCATGAAATGTGATGGGCTTTCTACTGCTTGTCAGTGCTGACTAGAGACCATCCAGCATAGAAGAGACACTAAATAGCCAAGTACGCTGAGTGACTCAGCCAGTTGATGTCAACCATTCTAATACTGGCACATTGGGCACATGAACAGAGTAGGCTTTTAGGTAGTGGTGATGAAGGCTGTGCATCAGTCAAACTGTGTGAATTCCCATTTACCAAGCCTGATCTAGTGCCTGTCTTTACCACATTTCAGTCTGCTAACAAGAGAGACCTATGCTGAGCCCTGAATATGGCATCATTCCTTGAGGATATGAGCCAGTCCCTTGATGGCAGATTGACTTTAATAGGGTCCCTTCTACCCTGGGAAAGGCTGCCATTCTTATTAACTGATATCCACACCCTTCAGGATATGAGTTTCCTTTTTCTGTCAGTAGGGCTCAGCCAGCTCCACAACTGGAGAACTTGCCAACTGTCTGACCCACTGACATGTGAGTGCATGTAGGGTGATGGTAGAATAACTGACCTCCCTCACAGCAGAGGAGACTGACTTTATCCTGTCCTCTTGGGATGCCTTGGTCCTACTATGAACCTCATTTCCCAGGAACTGTCAGTCACTTTAGCAGTGGTACCGCCTGCTGAACAAACATCTGAGGCTCAGCGAGGGCACCTTGGGAAATACTGTATATACCTTAAGTTAAGAGCCATAGTCGGTGCTGTGTCCTCCAGAGAGAGAGAACACAGCATTCCCAGTACTGAGCAGTGAAGATCTAAGTAGCCTATTTAATCATCACTCCCAGTGATTTGCTTAGAGAATCTTTGTTTCTTATTCTGACAACTCTGAGCCCTGATTACCAGAGGGAGAAATTTTTACCAGGGAACACAGAAAGAATCCCATTAAACTCAAGCTTTGACAGTTGTTCAGTCACTTTAATCTTTCTTGTGCCATGAGAATAGCATGCAAGGAAAGTGAAAGTGAAAGTCGCTCAGTTGTGTCCAACTCTGTGGGACCCCATGGACTATACAGTCCATGGGATTCTCCAGGCCAGAATACTGGAGTGGGTAGCTGTTCCCTTCTCCAAGGGATCTTCCCAGTCCAGAGATCGAACTCAGGTCTCCCACATTGCAGGCGGATTCTTTACCAACTGAGCCACCAGGGAAGCCTGCATGCAAGGAAAGGGGTCATCAATCTGACCAATGTTTCTGATTATCTAGAGGAGGTAAGGCTATTTTTATATAGGCAATAAATAATATGCTTGGTATTCAGGTGATACACTTTGGTGTCTCTTGGTATTCCCTTTGCCCAATTTTGATTATAAATGGACAACTTCAGGGCTTCCTAACTGGCTCAGTGGTCAAGAATCCTCCTGCCAATGCAGGAGACTCAGGAGACATGGTTTCGATTCCTGTGTCAGGAAGTTCCTCTGGACGAGAAAATGGCAACCCACTCCAGTGTTCTTGTCAGGATAGTCCCATGGACTGAGGAGTCTGGTGGGCTACAGTCCATGGGATCGCAAAGAGTCGGACACGACTGAGTTACTGAGCATGCACACATGGCCCAGTTCAATGGCTAAAGCTTGAGAAGAGCATGGTAACCACTCAGAAATAAGGGTGTGGGTCCCTCTACCAGGTAGGGCTAACAGCAGTGTAGGTTGAGAGTGAAGGGGATCTTGAATAGCTGGTGAAAGAGAAATACAATGAATATCACACTTCAATACCAGCTTTATTGTTGGTGCCTGTAGTTCATCTCATTAACCAGGTCCTGGTAAGCTTCCTCCAAGAACAATAGGACTGCTCCCAGAAATGATTGTGATGTCTGTGGGATTGAAAGGTACAAGGTGTGGATTGGAGTGGGCTCAGTGGTGTTCACCCAGGTCAAATTCCAGAACTGAAGAACTAAACTCTGCAGCTCCTAGGAGTGTTCATGGTTGATATCCCTAAGCTGAGTCCCTCTCCAGGTCTTATCCTTAGCTAAAGAAAGCCACCTTGCTCAGGGTTACCCTTCTTTACTAGATAGGCTGGGTCAAGTCAATACAGGGGTATAAAGGACCTGCTTCCTTCCCTAACTAGAGAAAACACTGAAGGGCTGTGCGAGCTCCAGAGGTCTCCATAGAATCTGCTGAAGTTTTTACTGTAAGTTTGTGACAGTTCAACTCCTTTCTCTGCTCTATCCTGATTCCTTCACTTCTTTACAGCTGTTAATGCCAAGGATACCCCAAAGTATACTTGCAAGCTAATCTTCCTCTAGATGTCTACTTCCTGGGAAACTCAACCTCAAATATCTTATAATTTAATTTAATATATCAATTAATAAGGGCTTCCTAGTGTCTCATCGGTAAAGAATCCTCCTGCAAGGCAGGAGCCTCAAGTTTGATCCCTGAGTCAGGAAGATCCTCTGCAGGAGAGCATGGCAACACACTCCAGTATTCTTGCCTGGAAAATCCCTTGGACAGAGGAGTCTGGAGGTCTACAATTCATAAGGTCGCAAAGAGATGGACACGACTGAAGCGACTTAGTATGCACACATCAGTTAACAAATCTTGTTATTTCTATTAAGGCTTTATGCTTATGTAATTTAAGGTTCTGTATGCGTATGTGTGTTTTGTGCTTACACACATGCACGTGTGGTTTTTTAAGTCTAAGGGCATTTCTCCCCCTTAGTAGAATGTATCTTTAACTTTCAGTGTCACATGGAAAACAAGATTAACAATGAAATTTCCATGAAAACTTTCTTGAAAAGTTTGTTAGAAAGAGATACCCGGAGAGCCATGATCAGCATTGAATCAGGTGGTGACTTTGAAGCAAGGAGTCTGTGAAATGTGTCTCTCACAATGATAGAAAACACACAAGTCTGACCCACTAGCTTCAGAATTTCCTGAACAAACACTTGGATTACTGGAAAATCACCCTTCTAAGTTGACTGTAGATCTCCATAACAATTACATTTTACAGCAATGTTGAAGAAGAAGGGTCCCTTACCCTTTTGAGGCGCTTTGTGATTTCCGTTTTAAGGTCTCACAGCAACCCAAGGACTTAGATAAGACAGGTACTATTATTCTCCTTTCCTATGGGCTGCAGAGAACTAAGTATGTTTCTCAAGGGTACACGGTTTGTAAGTGGCACCCAGGCATTTCAGAATTGTGAAACAATCTGGCCTTCTTTTGATATTTTTAGACACTGCCTCATTAAAAAAGTAAGGAAGGAAGTCAATGTAAGACAACTGTGGGACAATTTGAATGTTTACATTTAACACATAAGGTGTTTCTCCACGTTAAGACAAAAAGAAAAAACATCACATGATATATAAAGTAATTTGGATATATATAACCTTTTATACATACAACATACAAATAAATATTGGCAAAAGTCTTATGAACAGTAATTCTGGTCAAATAGCTCTCCTACCCTCTGCCCTCCTGTTACTGCTCCATTAAATTCCAAGTTCTGATCCAAGCCCACTGCTCTGTCTTTAAATTCCGTGGCTTTCTCCTCTGAATTAAACTTGGGTTTTCATTTTTGACCTCCAGTTTTTCTTTTTATGTAAGCTTATTTTCTTAAAAGAGGATTTATTTATTATTAGGTTTGTGTTTTCTTTCATCCTATGAAATATCCATTTTTTTTCTCTACCCTGTAAAAAACAAAAATCTTTCACCTTCTTTCCCCCCTCACCTCCCCCAACTATTTCTATACCAGTACACACACACACTTTTCTATTTTGCCTAGATTTATTCCTTTGAATGGCTTTGACTATGATGAACTTTACTTAAGACATTAATAATTCTTGACAAGGGCTTCTTTTGTGTTTTAGCTTTGAAAGGAAAACTTACTATGCATAATTGCCCTGTTCTTAACTGTGTTATAGATTGAAAGCAGCAGAAGCTGATAACAAACAGCTTTGCCCCCAAATACACAAACTTCATGTCTGGCCTGTTCTCCCTGCAGAATCTCTTTTACCCATACATGAAGAAATTTTGAGTAAAATTAGGCTCAGGGACTGAAAAGAGAAAAGGGAACAAAGAATTTAGATTTGAATTTAAAGTCTCAGGAATCAAACCCAGTGTTCTTTATACTTTAAGAATAAAGTAGGTAATACTAAACAAATATTGTGTGGTGTGCTTAGTCACTCAGTCGTGTCTGACTCTTTGCCACCCATTGGACTGTAGCCCACCAGGCTCCACTGTCCATGGGATTTTTCAGACAAGAATACTGGAATGGGTTGCCATTTCCTTCTGCAGGGGCTCTTCCCAACTCAGGAATCAAACCCAAGTCTCGTACATTGCAGTTAGATTCTTTACCTATTGAGCCATTGGGAAATCCATAAATAAACTTATATTTTAATAAAAAACAAAATATATAAAACAACAAAAAAAGCAAAATTTCCATTTTGCCTTTGTGGGTACTATCAGAGATTCAAATATGGTGAGGATAAAAATTATTTTAATAGATAACAGATAATATTTTTCCTGAAAGACTGTTATCTTTTTAAAAAAATGCAATTTAATAGAATTGTTTTTAAAGATAAGGCCTTCTGACAATGGCAGAAATGATTCAATGATGGAAATAAATTTACAAATCCATTAATCAACCAATAGAAACAAACCTGTTCAAGAAAGCTACCAGACTTTTGAAATTGGAAGAGATAGAATAGAGAATGGAAGGGAAAATGAAAGGGAGATGAGGGCTGAACAATGAAGTTGAAAACTTGACCTAAATGTCAGTCAGTGAATAATTTCAGAATCAAGTGTGACACAATTTTTTTTCATGTTTTATTTTATTTTTATTTTATGCAAAGTGATTTTTAATTGTTTTCCCTCCATATATATTTTGTACAATTTTGAAGGCTACAGTCCATTTACAGTTATTACAAAATATTGGCTATATTCCCTGGGTTGTATAACATATCCTTATAACCTGTCTTATACCCAATTGTGTGTACCTCCCACTCACCCATCCCTATATTGTCCCCTGCAATTGTGAATCGTTTCTTTTATTATTTTTTTTTAATTAAATTTTTATTTAAGTCGAGTTTATTTACAATGTTGTATTAGTTTCAGGTGTACATCAAAGTCACTCAGTTATACATACAAATATATAATTTTTTTCAGATCCTTTTCCCTTATGCTGCTGCTGCTGCTAAGTTGCTTCAGTCAGGTCCAACTCCATGCGACCCCATAGACGGCAGCCCACCAGGCTCCTCCGTCCCTGAGATTCTCCAGGCAAGAATACTGGAGTGGGTTGCCATTTCCTTCTCCAATGAATGCATGCGTGCTAAGTCGCCTCAGTCGTGTCCGACTCTGTGCGACCCTATGGACAGCAGCCCACCAGGCTTCTCTGTCCATGGGATTCTCCAGGCAAGAATACTGGAGTGGGCTGCCATTTCCTTCTCCCTTATAGCTTATTACAAAAGAGTATAGGTTTCTGTGCAAGGTCTTTGCTGGTTGTCTATTTTATGTATAGAAGTGTGCATAAATTAATCCTAAACTCCTAATTTATCATCTCCCTTTCCCTTTTGGTAACCATAAATTTGTTTTCAATGTCTGTAGTTCTATTTCTGTTTTGCATATTAAGTTCATTTGTATCATCTTTTAGATTCCATATACAAGTGATATCTTGGAGAAGGCAATGGCACCCCACTCTAGTACTCTTGCCTGGAAAATCCCATGGACCGAGGAGCCTGGTAGGCTGCAGTCCATGGGGTCACTAAAAGTCTGATACAACTGAGCGACTTCACTTTCACTTTTCACTTTCATGCATTGGAGAAGGAAATGGCAACCCACTCCAGAGTTCTTGCCTGGAGAATCCCAGGGACAGGGGAACCTGGTGGGCTGCCGTCTATGGGGTCGCACAGAGTCGGACATGACTGAAGTGACTTAGCGGCAGCATAAGTGATATCATATGATATTTATCTTTGCTTGGCTTACTTCGTATGGTCATCCATGTTGCAGCAAATGGCATTATTTCATTCTTTTTTATGGCTGAGTAATATTCCATTGTATAAATATGCCACATTTTCTTTATTCATTAATCTGCCATTGGACATTTAGGTTGCTCCCATGTCTTGGCCATTGTAAATAATGCTACAATGAACATTGGTATGCATGTATCTTTTCTATTATGGTTTTCTTTGGATATATGCCCAGAAATAGAATTTCATGATCATAGATAGCATTGTTTCTAGGTTTTTAAGGAACTTCTATACTGTTCTCCATAGTGGTTGTACCAATTTACATTCCCACCACACCCTCTCCAGCATGTATTATTTGTAGACTTTTTGGTGGTGGCCATCCTGACTGGCGAGTTTGTTCCTTTTCTGTAGAGTGACTGGCAGATTTTTAGGTATGGCAGATTTATGTGCCTATGTGGCTGACTGGATTTTCCTATGATAGTTGCAGTAATGTTTCTTCCCTTATTTGCTCTTTGACAAAGTGACTGTGTCAGTCCTGTGACAACACTGATACTGTGCCAATTCCCATGTAACCCTTAAGTGGCCTTGAAGTTCTGTTACCTGTCTCTTGGAAATGTTGGGGGGAAACAAGTGGGACTGAAAGGAATGTGTCAATTTATAAATACAGAATTAACTGATTTTGTCACTGAGAAAAACAAATGCTCCAAAAGCATGTAAGTAACCAGCATAGTTACTATGTAATGACTTGTTCGATTATAGAGTTGAAAAACATTAACTCTGTCTGTGTCAAATCATTGTTATAACATTTTATATTCTCAAATTCACTCCTTCTCTGGAATAGCAGTATATCAGGAAATGGGCTAAATCTGTTTCATCTTTGAACTTCCTGTTGAGCATGATGCCTGGCTCCTAGTATATGGTTGTTGTTTAGTTGCTAAGTCATATCTAACTCTTTGAGACCCCGTGGACTGTAGGCCACCAGGCTCCTCTATCCACGGGATTTCCCAGGCAAGAATCCTGGAGTGGCTTGCCATTTCCTCCTATGGCACACAGTAAGTGTTCAGTAAATATTTGTTCAGTTAACCCAAACTTGGGTACCGAACCACCAAAGGGCGATTCTGAAGTGGTAGTGTGGAGTAGGAGAGGGATCACTATCCCACAAATGAGATGAGGAGGAAGGGGGTGGGGGTGAATTTATGCATTGGTAGAGACAATCAAATTCTCTACTTCTATCTCTCCCAGTGAAGAAATGATCATGTTATGTCCCCCAATCTTGACTATGGGTGAAGCTTCTTTGTTTGTTGCTAAAATGCAAACACACACACACTCAACTGGGGGTTCTTTTGAATCGTATCTTTAAGAAATCGTAACAATAAAGGGATGAAAAAGGTGCTGTATAAAATTTTAACAGCCATATATCCCAAACATCTGAGACCCTAATCAAAACATGTCGGAATTTGAGAGGAAATGCCCACTATCCTGTCAGTAAAGACATAAAACCAATTTTCTGTTTTAATTTTTCTTTGTTTTTATTTTAAGAAAAAATAGCCCCTTGGTGGTTTGATGGGTTTTCATGAACACAAACCAGCAAACACTTCCTGATGAGGGCCACCTGCTCGCTTCTTCCCAAGGAGGGCTCCTTGGAGGCTCCCCACATCCACTCTTCTGTTGTTCATTATGTGGCCCATGGACTCAGGAACACCAGTGGAAATCTTCCCCAGCTGGTGCTTCCTGTTATAATTGTCTGGGTCTTTTCCTTTACTAGCTCGGAAGAGTTTTATAAGCTTCTCCCAGGGTGGTCAAATGTGAGTGTTTTTCCTAGCAAAGCATTCAGTTCCTACTGAATGAGGCCCTCTTCACCAGTTGCTTATTGCTAACACTGGAAGAAAAAACTCAAATATGTTGTGTATTAGTTCTTTTCTTATTCACACACCTTAGCTAGAATACTTTATAATTTCTGTGTCTTGCTCACTCCAGCTCCTCCTTTTTATAGGTAGTTTTCCACTTTACTGACTTGGGAGTTTAACTTATTAACTGTATTAACATAGTATCAATAGCCAATTTTAAACATTTAAACTATGACTCAAGGCTCAATTTCAGTATGAGTCATAAGAAAACTCCTATGATTTCTAAATGAGAGCCAGAGCGAAACATAATTTTTAAGGTAAAGACTGGTATGTTTCCTTTTGTCCTCTGAAAACTATATAACAAATCGTGCATCTTCCTTTATCATAATTTTGAGAACTTTAGGGCTATTTTTCTTTTTGAATGCCTTATTCCAGGATTCTGGTAATTATTCAATTTATTCTTTAGCCATGATTCTTAACATTACATGTGTCAAAGAAATATTTGAGAATGCTCCCAGAATCATGCACATATGAACACAAGTTTGCATTTAATTCAAGAAATTCTGACATTCTTCTGTGGAACCCTAGGTTCTATGTGTTCTATAATTTTTCTCTCTAATAATATTATTTTTTATTTTGTATAGGAAAATACTTTAACTTTCTGAATTTTTACAAAGGCAGCATTATAGACTTCTTCACATTTTGTGGTGACATAGCCAGAAATTTTGAATAAATGGGGAAGTGTGTTTATTTGAAAGTAAAATAAAATTGACATTTTGAAGAATGCAGTTTAAAATTAAAGCTAGATAAATTGCTATGGGCAAATGAATTGATATAACCACTTTGAAAATCATTTTGGCATTATGTTATAAAAGTTGAATTTTCACATGGTTCATGAACTGGCGATTCTACTTTAGAGTACAAACCCACGAGAAAGAAACTCCTCAGCTCCTCACACTCGTACCAAAGTATAATATAAAAATTTATATTCGTGTTAATGTAACCTGGATTAGTGAATACTGAACCATTTCTCCTAGGGGAAATACAGATTTAGGTTTCTGTGAGCCTCTAATCACAATACTTGCATCAACTGATCAATGCATACCTTGTTTTCTGTGAGGTTCTGTTTAAGACATCCAATTTAATATATTTTGTTCCTTTGTTAACTTTGAAATCATGACCAGTATCACTGTAACTCATGCCTGAATGATGCTTAATATAAGCATTTATGATGCCTGATATAAGCATTTTCTCTAAAAGGCCTTCTCACACTGGGAACATTAGACAGCACTTTAGCACTAGGTTTGAGGGTCATTCCAAGCAGCAAAGTCACCAACAGAAATCACAAAAATGCAAAAAAGAATAAAAAAGTGATACTAAATAGACCATGAAATACACACTTGTTCGCAGTACTCAAATTGAAGCAAGAAGACAGAATCACTTTGTGTTTCCTCAACTGGGAGCAGGCAGCTGGATGACTTCTGCTCTACACATGCCCTTGAATGACCATGAGAGCTCAGCAAGTATTGATTCAAACAAATTTTACGGAATAGGGGAATTTGTAAGCATAGAATCTGTGGATTATGAGGATCAACTGTGTGTATATATGATTTATATATATATATATGTTAAAACCTAGCAATAAAGTAAGAGGATAGTAAACATAACGTCTTATTTTCCACCCCATACATGCCCAAAATAAGATGCTTACTCTGTGACCAGCTTCCACAAGAACTCTAATCCCTTTAATAAGATTTTAGGTATATTAAAAGAGATTTTGCCTGAATATCTAGGAGGTCATAGAGATGAACCGCATTTGCACCACACAACGTTTCAGGACCCTCCTTATCTCCTCTATGGTTCTCCCTATCTCCGGTACATCTTCCTCTCTATGCTGTCCCGCTTACTTCAGAGAAGTTAAATAACTCCTCTTTTTCTGAAATATTTGATGCTGTTCAGAGTCTCAAGATTTCTGATTATCTAGAGGCCATACAATTTCTTTGCCTGCAAATACAGTGATCTTTTCTTGAAAGAAATATTTTCTTTTCTGCCTCATGAAGTTTGTGTAATTTATTATACTACTCAAAGCTGTTTTTCTTCATGAGGACAGCCCATTCATTCTGGGATTCTGCCATCTTACATTTCCGAGACTTGCCCGTCTCATGAAATATGCTGATATCATGAGAGATTGTATTTACAAAAAGTCAGCAGGTATTGAGTGTCTATCAACAATGTTGAAAACTCTGTACTAGTTGTTGATGCAGTTGTAAATGTGAATGTAACACAGTCCTTGCCCATGAGCTTATAGTCTGTTGGGGGAGACACACAATTAACACATTGACTGGGGGATTTTTGCAGAAACTAACACCTGTGGCATTAATATGTCTCCAGTCACTAATGTGTTAAAATGAAACGGTTCCACTACAAAGCAGATTATGAGCAGTGTTAAAAAAGAAGTGTGAGGGAGCAGCGATAGAGAAATGTTAAGTCTGGAAGGCTGCAGATTATTAAAACTTCATTGAATGAGTGATATTTCAGGTGGGACTTGAAGGGAGACCAGAACTGTGCTTTAACATGGCAACTCTTCTTCATATCCTAAGCGATGCCTTAGCGTTGCTCTCTTTGGGTTCTTCTGAAGCACTGCTGGAGACATGGGCTTGGTAAAAGTAGTTTATCTTGGTAGTGAACCCAGCAAGAAGTGGTAAGTCAGTAGGAAGAGTACAACAGGAAAGGAGAAAAAAGTGAAAGGAGAGAGTATTACTAACATTGCTACTACAGGTAACAAGGGCTTAATTCTACGGAAACTTCTGAGAAGTATACAGAATTGATCTTAAATGATCTGCTCAAAGAATGGGGATCTGGAGGATTTATTCAATGTTTCTGGTCCCTCACTGGTTGAGAGGTGTCCCCAGGTTATTAACTCTTGTGTATTTCTGGATGTACTTGTAGGAGTGCCTTCTGGGCTCTTAAAAGAGCCGAGAAGACACCCCAGCAGAAAGGAGGGAGAAGGAAGGAGGGTGCTTAAGGGATAGTGTCATCACAAGGTGAGTACGAGCTCCCATAGACATATCCACTGGAGCTGCAACCAAAATCAGCAATGGCTGGGAACACCGAAGATACCTGTAGAAATGCAAAGGATTTCTAAAGAGTTTAGGATTAAGAGCAAGGAGACCCGTTAGAGTAATGTCCATCAGCAGATGAATGGATAAGAAAGCTGTGGTACATATACACAATGCAGTATTACTCAGCCATTAAAAAGAATACATTTGAATCAGTTCTAATGAGGTGGATGAAACTGGAGCCTATTATACAGAGTGAAGTAAGCCAGAAAGAAAAACACCAATACAGTATACTAACGCATATATATGGAATTTAGAAAGATGGTAACAATAACCCTGTATACGAGACAGCAAAAGAGACACTGATGTATAGAACAGTCTTTTGGACTCTGTGGGAGAGGGAGAGGGAGAGGGAGAGGGTGGGATGATTTGGAAGAATGGCATTGAAATATGTATAATATCATAAATGAAATGAGTCGCCAGTCCAGGTTAGATGCACGATACTGGATGCTTGGGGCTGGTGCACTGGGACGACCCAGAGGGATGGTATGCGGAGGGAGGAGGGAGGAGGGTTCAGGATGGGGAACACATGTATACCTGTGGCAGATTCATTTTGATATATGGCAAAACCAATACAATACTGTAAAGTTAAATAAAATAAAATTAAAAAAAATAAAATTCCTTCTCCCTGAAAAAAAAAAAATAAAGTAGTAAAGAAAACATCCCTCTGTGTCTTTGCAACCTTTTCTCTCTTCCTGCAACACTTCCCCTTATTGTTTGCCTGCACTCTACCCAAGTAATAGGCATAGCCTAGAATGGTGCCTGGCAGTCAGTAGGTGTCCGTCACTATTAGCTGAATGAACAGCTAGCATATGTATTGTGATCCAAAATCTGCAAAAAGTCTGAATTTAAAGCCCACAAAACCCTTATTAAATATTCATTAGTGCCTCCATTTTCTGGGCATATTCATGTCTCAGTTCAACAAAGCTCACAGAATGTCAAATAGTGTTCTGAGTTATAGAAGATGGTAAGGAAATCCATCCCCAAGAAGGTTAACTCTGCAACTGAAAAACTCACAAGTGGAGAGGAAATGTGAACTCAATGAAGTTTTCCTATTAATACATCCCTCCTTGTTCTTTGATTCATAATCCTTCCAATTATACCTTATAAATTCCCAGCCCTCTTATCAAGCTTTAATTCCTGTACCATACTTTGAAATTTTAATTTGTTACAGAATTGTGATATTCTATTGGGTTGGCCAAAAAGTTCATTTGGGTTTTTCTGTAACATCATACAGAAAAACCTGAACAAGCTTTTTGGCCAACCCAATCCACTTTTACCGGTTTTATTTATCTTTGTCTTCTCTCTTCAAACGAGTCCTTTGAGATTAAGAATTGTTGTATTATTGATTTTCCAGAACTTTAGACCTTTGGTGGTGATCTGGATCTTTAATAATATCTGTCAGCACGTTAATTTTCCTATACAAGTATCATAGAATGAAGAAAATGTCATCTGATGGGAATGCAGAGTTGACATCTGAGTCATAACCTTTGAAGTGACATTAGAACTTTACTGAAAATAAATAACTAATAACTGGAAAAGTACAGACTTGTTGACAAATAACCTTTTATGATAGTTTTTTGGAGATTAAGCATTTAATAAAAGATACAAGACCAGCTTGAGCACATCCAGACCCACCCCATCCACCTCTTGTCTCTCCACTCAGTGTAGTAGTCTTCAAAATGCCTCTAGCAAACATGTCCAGACAGCACTGTCCAGTTGAAATAAAATGTGATTCTAAAAGTGTAATTCACATGAGTGATTTCAGTTTATCTAGTGGAAAGAACTATGTGACATTAACTTTCATAATATACTTTATTTAAACCAATATAAAATGCTGTTATTTCTGCTTGCAATAAGTGAAAATTATTGAGATGTTTTACATTTTTATCACACCAAGTCTTCAAAAATCTGGTGAATACTTCATATTTTCGGTGCATTTCAGTTTGGACTATACATTCTAAGAACTCAGTAGCCACATGTCGCTGGTGGCTATCATTTGGACAGAAGTAATCAGTTTAGATTTCCAGATTGATTTCTACACCTGATATTTCCCGTGAGTGTGTGTGTATTTCTGACATATATTTTTACAGCGGCTTCCCTGTGGTCCTTCATTCTTTTTGATGTTAATCTTCCAAAACAAGAGCATGGACCTTGGCTACAGTATGTACATATATTCTAATGGCATCATGTATAAGTTTCTGCTCAGTTACAGAAACACTTACTTTCTCAGTAAGTCTCACTTAACTGATAATTGGCTGCTTACAGAAATAAATGGGGTTTTCTGGATTCAAAAACAATGAAAAATAAACATCTATCTTCTTACGCAGAAAGATCTTAAAGAAAAGGGCAATGTGTAAGTCTTCTGGGAAATGATATTTTATAAAAATTTGTTTTATTCTTTAGGTAGTGATAAATGTTTGAAGACTTCTTATTTCTTTCTTAAATCATGGCCTAGACAGAACATGTGAGGCAATGTGAACTTTTCTGTCCTTTTTGCTGGAGTTGTAGTTGTGGTCATGTACTGGGTAACACCAGGGTCTTGGAAACAGATGGGCTAGAGATTAAATCTTGAATCCTCACTTTTCACTTTCCTGGCTGTGTGACTTTGGCTTTTTTCTTTTATCTCTATAAACCTCAGTTTTATCATTTGTATAGCTGAGATATTCCTCTTGGTTTTTGCTCTTGAAAGTATTTGAATCCCATGTTTTTTCTGAGATTCTAGCCCTGTCTCTTAGTGAAGCAATTGTCAACATTTTTTTTTACTAATTTTTTTAAAAGCATAAACTTCCTTGTATTTACTTATCCCTCACTTACAGTGTGTTCCTACACAGTATCAAACATATCTGTTTTTCACATCACTTATTAATGACTTTTTGTTGAAATGGTCCACTTGTTTCTATTGAGAATGGATTTTCATTTTAGCCACCAGGAGGGGCAAGTGATCTATACATCAGTTAAACTCCAACTGGCTCTTCTTCTCTTGACGTTTTTATTTCCCCTTGATTACCATTATCAGTCTCAAGAGAGAAGCAAGATTGTGTAGCTCTAACTTTGAATAAAATATTCTTTAAAATTAGCCAACTTACTTCACTGATCACAGAATACCTATGCTTCTAATCCTTCATCAGGTGTTAGAAGAGGACTCTAGACAGATGATTAAGACCCCAAATCACATTATTTCACTTGTCTGCTGAACATGCAGAGTGATCCCTCACCACAAGTTTACCTTCTCTGGTCTCATTCTTCGCCTTTTCAGCTTATCACCCTCCCGGACTGCCCCCCTACTTCCACACACACACAACTGAACATGAGTTCTTTATCCCTTTGAGCTCATCTCTTATTCTTTATCAACCAAGTTGTATAGTTTACCTATGTTTTCCATCAATTCTACCTTGATTGTGTGATTTTACTCTCATTTATTCTGTTTTAGATGACCTATGTAACTTGTCATTTTATGCCCATTTGCTTTATATAACCTGACTCAATCTTTCATTCATGAAACCATACCTGAATTAAGTTCAAGCTCTTGTCATCTATCTCCAAATACTCAAACTATTTGATCCACTGTTGTACTCTTCTTAAGTTTTCTTATGTGCTTAATTTTGTCTTCCTTAATGAGTGATAAATTCTTAAATGGCACAAAAATTTTCTTGTGTGTGTGTGTGTGTGTTTGCATGTGATGTGAACAATTCCTTGAAGACTGTTCTACTTATCAGAAGAACTTACTATTTGGGGAATAAATGAATGCATCATATTTTTATTACCCATTATTTCAGGTGAATAAACATAGAGTCTTTCCTTCCTTCCTTCCTCCAACTTCCTAACCTCCTTTTCTTTTTCCACATTGTGCTAATGTCTTGGGCTAATGAAAGAGCATGTGTGTATGTGTGGTTTCTTTCTTTTTTTTTTTTTTTTCACTTAGAGCTCGGAAAGAGAGGCAGTAACAAATGACTGGCTAACTAAGTATTATTAAGAAGACAGATTTCAACAAAATATAAAGGTGTTCATGGTAAGCAGAGTCATGGTTCCTCAAAGACATCCTAACCTATGAATATGCTACTTCACCTGACAAAAGAGACTTTGCATGGTTAAATTAAGGATTTTGAACTGGAACTGATCCTGGGTTATCTGTGTGAGCCCAATATAATCACAGGGACCCTTATAAGAGGAAGCAGAAGAGTCTGAGTAGGAAAAGGACATATGATGACAGAAGCAGAGACTGGAGTGATGTGGGGTCATGAGCCAAGGAAAGCAGGCAGTTTCTGGAACCTGGAAAAAGCATGAAATGCTTCTTCTCTAGAGAAGAAATGCAGCTCAACCGGCATCTTAATTCTTACATAAGGATACATTTCAGACTTCTGTTCTCTAGAACTGTCAGAAAATGTGCCATGTGTTGTCCTAGGTCACTAAGTTTATGATACAGAAACAACAGGAAACTAGTATAACCTGTGATGTTTAAGTTTAGGTTCCTGATTTGTGAAAAGTTTAGAAATTTTCCTTTCTCATTTTTACCCATTACTGCCACTCCCTAGAAAGCAAAATTAGCGCAGAAAGTATAATACACTCACATACATGTTAGGGTTTCCCTCGTAGCTCAGATGGTAAAGAATCCACCTGCAATGCAGGAGACCCAGGTTCAATCCCTGCATCGGGAAGATGCCCTGGAGAAGGAAATGACCACCCATTCCAGTACTCTTGCCTGGAGAATCCCTTGGACAGAGAACCCTGGTGGGCCATGGGGTTGCAAAGAGTTGGACACAACTCAACAACTAAGACTTTGACTTCACACTTTTCATACATGTTATAAAATTCATATATATTCTCTTACACAAATGATATGAAATCATTTGCTGTGCCTCACAGTTTCTTTTTTAACTTCAGGATCGATTGTGGACTTTTCTATTCCAGTAACATATTGAGTTATCTTATTCCCCTTAAGAAGTGGGTGCTTCTCTGTCATATGGATACAACATAACATTACTAAATGGTTTTGCTGTTGATGATCATTTAGATTGCTTTCAGTTTTCCAAATGATTAACAGAATTCCTCAATGAACATTCTCTGTCATTAAGAATTTGCTCAATAATAATCAAAGGAAAACTGTTTAGCTGTTTAGAAGTACAAGATGACAATATTTATGAAATATTTAAATGGTTTTGGAATGTTCATACCTTGCTAGTTTAGATTACTTTTACCCTCTTCTTACTGGAAAACACAAGAAATAGTCAGAAAGAAAAAAAAAAAAAAACAACTTGATAACCAGGGTGATCACATGCTGAGACAGGTAGCTGGACAAAACACAGAGGGTAAAGTTGGTTAAGATCTCAAATTATGATGTGGGTGGACTGTTTGATCAAACTACTGATAATTGGTGTGTTAAATACTTCATACATCTATGCATATATGTATGTCTATAAAATCTTATTTAATTTAATAAAGTCTATATAATTTTTCATGTACATACAATAAGCCTACAAGGCTTTTAAAGATGAGAATGCTACCCAGGAGAATACATAGCTGGTAAGGTAAGGCAGTTGAGAGCTAAACCCTGGGTTTAAATGACACCATAGCCCATCCTCTTTGGCCTTTATTCAGTAGTTCCAGCCAGGTTCAAATTCAGGCTTATCCATCCAGCAACGAACAGGTTTTTTAACTAATAGAACAGAATACTGAATAACCTGGATGTTGGGGTCAGATAGACATTTGTTATTGGACATGTGTGTATGTGTGTGTGTGTGTTCATATTTCTGAGTCTTTCATGGCAATTTTATAATTGCTTATATCTAGCTCCTGTTGACCTGCAATTTCCTACAGCTCCCTTTTCTTTTGCTCATTCCTTCCTCCTTTCTCCCTCTCTTCTTTCTTCTTCTTCTTCCCTCCCTCCCTATTTCTCTCTTTATTGTCAGCAGATCTCCATTGTCATTACCAACCACATTTTCTTGCTGGTAAGAATCAAATGGAGAAGCATATATAGCCCTTATTTTTTTCCTTCCATTTTGGCTTTGGCCATATAAACCTGAGTTTTAATGATCTGTTGTATAATGATTTATTGTATTGTATGCTGAATTACTTTGTCAGATGTTACCTTGGAAAGATCTACAAAACTACAGTCTCTACAGAGTAAATATAATAAGCTAAACCTAGTAAAAACTAGGGTAAAGCCAATGCTTTTGAAGAAAGCTAAGTATATTTATTCTGAATCTAATGTCCTCCTCCAATATTTCAGTTTTTAAAAGGATCCCAGAAAATAGAATGCTATAACTTGCACCATAGGGTAGAATGTGTCCATTCAAAATATGTATTATTGTGAACTCTTGGTTGCCGAAAACATAGTGATTCTCAGCCTGATAATCAAATGTATCTTTGTGAAACACCATGGTGCTCAGCTGATCAGACAAACATATATCCTTACAGTCCCATTCTTATAAACAATTCTTCTTGTACAACTCTCTCTCTATCATATTCCTTTGTGTTGTAATTGCAAAAGCTAGGATTCTGGCGTCAGACGTCAAGACTTAATCCTGCTTCACTCATTGCATGCTCATTGGCTATTTATTCATCCTCTCTTAAGCTTCAATTTCCACTTAAGTAACTCAGAAATGTTCAGTTCAGTTCAGTTGCTCAGTCGCGTCCTACTCCTTGCAACCCCATGAATCACAGCACGCCAGGCCTCCCTGTCCATCACCAACTCCCGGAGTTCACTCAAACTCACGTCCATTGAGTCGGTGATGCCATCCAGCCGTCTCATCCTCTGTCATCCCCTTCTCCTCCTGCCCCCAATCCCTCCCAGCATCAGAGTCTTTTCCAATGAGTCAACTCTTTGCATGAAGTGGCCAAAGTACTAGAGTTTCAGCTTTAGCATCATTCCTTCCAAAGAAAACCCAGGGCTGATCTCCTTCAGAATGGACTGGTTGGATCTCCTTGCAGTCCAAGGGATTCTCAGAAATGTTAGCCCTACTTGTATCAGACAGCCTAAACTCCCAGCAGTCATAAGAATAGGGGAAATGTCTCTGGGAGTTTGGCAAAGCTGCTCTTAGCCATCTCTTATGCCAAACAGGTCATTGAGTCATGTCTGAAATATGACCAGATAAGGACTGTAGAGTTGCTTTGCCATTTTCAGCCAAGCTCTACTCATGGCCATATGTATACTAATTTCCTTCTTCTTCTCCCTCTTACCCTAATTTCATACAAAAAGGCATATAAAGACTATAATACAGACAACCAACCCTTAATTAGCTCCTCATCTATAACATTGATGTTTTCATTGCCAGCTGTTATTAAATCCCCCTCATCCGTGAGACCAGTCTTCCATAAAGAGCCAGACTGAATATTTTTAGGGATCACCATTTGGGATAAGCTATGCTGTAATTGCACTTGGCCTGCCACCCACATTCTTTCACATCCCAGATCTTATGTCTTCTCTACCTCTTGGGAGTAGCGTCTTTCTCTTAGGATGCAAACACTTGAAAGAAAAATTGAACTTATGATGCATGAACAAAACCTCAAAATTTTTATATTTGAGTTGTGGATGCATATATGAATATGTCAATAATTACAAGCCTCATTTATTATGAATCATTTTATAGATGTGGGCAGAGGGAAATTTTGAAGGTAAAGAAGAAGCATACGGAAAACAGATGCTGAATAAGCAGGATTTCAGGTCCTGATAAAAGCTTGTGAATTATTAACTACAGTGACCTGTTCATGAACCTAGAATGGAGGTAATGAGAGGAACAATATTTATTGTGCATTTAGTATACACCAGACACTGGGTCACACAACAGAAATGTGTCTGATCTTTGCAGTGATTCTGGAAGGAAAGCATACTTATTATTACATATATCCCCACTTCATGAACAGGTAGATTAAGACTCATCAAAGTGACCACAGTCACAAAGATGATGTTGCTGGGATTCAAATGCTAAAGCACTTTATGACCCTGGCAATGAATTCAAAGGGACAAAGAAAAAGTATGAAAGCTAGGAAACTGAAAGGGTGAGAGAGGATGGAAACCTATAACAGCATCCTGTTTAATCTTTCTTCAGAACGGGGACCCAGTGTGAGGTGAAATGTTTCTGTGACAAGGATAAAGTGGAATTATGAGAATAAAGGCAAAGTGGGATTAAGGAGGATGATTTAATAGAGGAACTGGGATTTAGCAACATCAAGAAACTGGCCACATTTTATAAATAACAGGATAGAGCGTTTACCAAAAACACGTAGTTAAGCAAGGGAAAGGACGCTATAGCACTGTGAGCTAGGACGTGTCTTAGTGGGAGAGGCACACACGTAAAGCCAGCTGCAGACAGGAGGAGGACAGTGATCAGAGCAGATTCCAAGGTGTATCCGAAAAAGTCTTCAGCCTTTCCAGCAGGCGAGACCAGCACCGCCGGCTCTTGATTAGTCCGAGACGAGTGGTGTCTTTCGTTGATTATCCAAGTGTCTGTTGTGCTTCACTTTTTTTTGGTGTTACCTACTTTCTTTACCCTTCCTCTAAGAAAGGGTCTGACAAAAGAAGAAAAGTCCATATTTCAAGTTAATAGCTTTTTAGAAAGCATGCATAATTGTTAATGAACTCAGGACCCGCTGGCCATCTATGTATTATGAATGAGGGATGGGGATGTGGGGTAGAAGTTTGAAATGTCCACACTTAATACAACGCAGGCTTGCAAAATGAAGAAGAAAAAGGAGAAAGAATAACCTTTTAGTTTTCTCTATTCAAAATAAAATTCCTCAATCTCCCTTTAAAACCTTCTTTAGAAAGCATAAGTTTAACCTACCAATTCAAGGTAACAGTCTCTTTCACTTTGTAGTATTTTCATTTTACATCAGTATTCTTTCCATTTAAAGTTCAAATTTCCTTTCAGAGATGATTTTCCCTCTTCAACAAGTTGTCTTGCTGCCATGGGTAAATTATTTATGCCTCAATGTCCTCATCTATAAAATGGAGAAAAAATTACTTAGCTCGTAGAATCTCACCAAAGAGTTTCCGTTAAAGATACACAAGCATCTTCAGGACTCAGAAAACTTGCTTGTTTAGTATGCACTTTCCATACAAGTTAGATTGGAAGGGTATAGTGTATAACCAACTCAATGCATGCTATTTTTCTTTCTCCTTTTCTTTTCCTGGAATTAAGCCTTTCATATCTCACCTTGTTTTTGAAGAAGATGGGGAGGGAGGTATGGGTAAAGTAGAATCAGGTTGAAAAAGAAGCAAGGAATAGAAATATAGGATTCAATTCACCAATCCAATAAAGCGAGAGGAGTTCTGTATTTCCAGTCTACTGATTAAAGCTGCTAAAAGTGTGGTTTTCCAAAGAATGTGGTTGATGTTTCCATTTAGGGGTAAACCAGTAGAGCAGCACAATCTTCTCCCACTGTTTGAACAACAGAAGAAAACACACCATCAAGAGAGAACTCAAAAAAGCACAAGCATGGCTCTGTTATTTATTTCAACTAACAGATTACGGTGTTATCAAAATTACAAACTGAGGGTGACATTGGTGAGAATTTCCACTGAGACTTTGAACACAATGAGTTAAATTTTAGTATGGAATTGCATAAGAAAAACTGGAAGAATTCATTAAAAAGGGGCTGCAAATATAAAAATAAAACCATTGTGAATGTGCCTACTAAACACATTTATCTCAGTTGACTATATGTGCCCAAAGAGAATTTTAAAAATACTTTGGTATATTCTATTTTTATTTGGAGAAAATATGTCATGTTTTTTGCATTTTAGATGAGAAAGCTAAATCTTTATCTTTTCTTTCAGATATGAAAAGACAGAATCCTTTGGAGACACAGCATGGACAGTTGAAAGTAATAATAATAGCTAATATTTCTCACATGTTTACTATGTGTAAGGCACAATGCCAACCACACAGTTTCACAAGGATGTTATATAATTGGTCCAAAAGCCTATGAAGTTAGTACTAACATTTTCTTTATTCCCAGATGTGAAATGGACAAAGGGAAGTAGAATACTTTTACCAAAGTCACACAGTAAGTACATGAGATTGAGGTGGAATCCCAAGCCACGTTCTAAATCCAGAGTCAGGTCCCTAATTCTTGAGTCTAAAAGCTGTGTTACCTCATCCTCTAGAGTCTTGCTATTCAAAGTGTGGCCCATATGTCAGTCATATCACTATCAATCGAGAGCTTGATAAAATGCAGAGCCTCAGACCCCAACTTGGACCCAGTGTCCTGGAGTCTGCATTTTACCAAAATCTCAAGTCACAGCAAACTTTGGGAAGCACTGCTATAGAGCACTTCAGAACACTAATAATTTTGTAGTAGATTGTGAAATGTCTCTACTGAGAGATAACAATCTCTGTTGGAAAAACTCTAAAGTTCTTTTAAAAGTCTAATTCTCTGCTTCAGATTTATCTCGTTAGAGTGATCATACTACAATGTTCTTAAACCCTTTTAGGAATCATTATCCTTCTCTCAGTTTTTAAAATGTTGCATGGAGGTGGTCCTGTCTGTACTTCTACATGGGTTTCAAGGAAAGAACCTTCCTGGGTTTCAAGTAAAGAACCATTATGGTACACTCTGGTACTCCCAGAGTCCCCAGGAATGAAGAGACCCAAAGCAACAGGAGCAGAAGTCATGTGGCCAACTTCTCTTTGATCCTTTCCTTTTAAACAACTATAGCAAATATTTGCAGAGTGCTTTACAGTTTACAATAACAATTTTACACACGCACAGAAAAATACATATTTGATTAGCTTGAGGTTGAAATACTTCAAATTGGAATATTTACCAAGGATTACAGTCTCCTAGGTATCTGCAAAGTCCTACGTTTGCTTATGAATCACTTCACTGCCCTTACATAAACTATTGACCAAGAGCTATTGAAGGGAGTTTACATGGCTGTGAACTTCAAGGCACTATTTCAGAAGGCAAAAGAAAGCAGGCTAAAATCAAAGAAAAGAAAGTTATATCTTTGAGCCAGGGAACTCAAAGTTTATTGTATATTTCCAGCTTTCAGAGTTTAGAATCTTAGATCAAAATGTAGACAAACTATACAGCATGCACCAAAATGAGTTTACGCATTAAGTAACCTATAAATACTGGTGCACTCAAAGAAGTAAGTAAATGTTTTAGGCTATCTCCAGAGGGAAATTCAGGGATGTGTCCTGAATGAAGAGGTCCCAGAGGAATTGTTTTGCCCATTAGTGAAGCAACCTCTCATAGACAGTATTTAAGTACTTTCTTACGAGGTGTAATTGGAAATGCTTCTTATTGAAATTAAATTCTATGTTCACCAAGTCCGCCCTGAGTGAACCTTATGAGACCAGATGTTCAGATCACATCAGTCGCTCAGTTGTGTCGGACTCTTTGCAACCCCATGAATCACAGCACGCCAGGCCCTGCTGTCCATCACCAACTCCCGGAGTCCACCCAAACTCATGTCCATTGAGTCGGTGATGCCATCCAGCCATCTCATCCTCTGTTGTCCCCTTCCCCTCATGCCCCCAATCCCTCCCAGCATCAGGGTCTTTTCCAGTGAGTCACTTCTTCACATCAGGTGGGCAACGGATTGGAGTTTCAGCATCAGCATCAGTCCTTCCAATGAACATCCAGGACTGATCTCCTTTAGGATGGACTGGTTGAATCTCCTTGCAGTCCAAGGGACTCTCAAAAGTCTTCTCCAACACCACAGTTCAAAAGCATCAATTCTTCGGTGCTCAGCCTTCTTCACAGTCCAACTCTCACATCCATACATGACCACTGGAAAAACCATAGCCTTGACTAGACGGACTTTTGTTGGCAAAGTAATGTCTCTGCTTTTTAATATGCTGTCTAGGTTGGTCATAACTTTCCTTCCAAGGAGTAAATGTCTTTTAATTTCATGGCTGCAATCCCAGGAGGCAAATTTACCCTTGAACCTTAGTTCCACCTCTAAATACACTTCATGGCCTTAGTAGGCTGCTTCATGTTTTAAGCTTCCATTTTGTCATCTGTACTAATGGGAATCCTAAGACCCCACTCCTCCTAGGTTTATTGTAAGGACTCAATGGCATTTAATGCACCCCAGCTGGCATATAGTCAGACCTCATTAAGCTCATTCACTCAGTATATTTGAGTGCCTACACTATGGCAGACCCCAGCACTTGGAATAATAAGACAAAACGCTCACAGAGACCTTCGGCATGATTGATGTAATCACACAAGCAAATATAAAATTGTTCTGAGAGCTTATTACAGGATTTGACCTATTGACCAAGATGTGTTAGGATTAAGCTCAATGATCTAAATAATCTCAAATACTGCATATATTTGCAGAATATACTGAAGATGGAGAAGCAACACAGGTAAAAGGCAAAAGGAGTTACCTTGAACACAGCATTCACACATGAGCTCTGGCAGTTTCTTTTGGAGGAACTCGCCTTGTTTGTGAGTTAGGCATCTGAGCTATTATCACATAATAAAGAAAGTGTAGGTTTTTTTGCCAGAACATTTGTGCAGTTTAAAGATGGGGTGTGTCTACTTATGACTGCATTTCAGATGTGTGGGAAGGGAGAAATGAGTGATCTCTAACTGTTCCCTGACCCTTTTTATTCCCTGACCCCAAGAAAATAATCTTTTTATTACGTCTGCTTGTTCTGAGGATGTAATGCAGTGGCTGTCCTCGTCTTTATATATATATATATATATATATATATATATATATATATATATATATATTTTCCCCGCCAAAGAAATGAGGACAGGAAGACTGCCCTTTTGAACCTCCTCTCTGTCAAAGGACTTCTAGGGATTTTCAGCATGTGGAGGAAGATCAGAAAGTCTCCGGAACTTTTGCCAAGCGGCTGAAGTCACAGACTCTTCCCACACTCCCCCTGGGTCTCGTCAATTCTTATCAAGGATTCCGGGGTGGCGGCAGCAGGCTTCCCACTTCAGCAAAGAAACCAAATGAAGCATGAGAACGGAAAACTAACATCAGGAAGCACAGGGCACCTATCAAGCATCAGTCATTCTGTCTCTGACCATCAAAGAGGCTCAGGTTTGTGGGAATAGGATGTCGAGGCCAGCAGCTCTTGGCTTGATCTCTGTCATGAAAATGGAGGTTTATTTCTGTGTACGCTTTGCAGAAGTTGCTTGGTGGGGACCCAGAAGTTAAGGGGAATACGTGGGGGCAAATTTTCAAAACACTTGACCTTCTTGAGTTCTGTCTTGAAAGCCTCGTCCCGTTCATTCAGCCTGCTGGGTCCCTGCATGGCTAATAAAACCCGAACTCCTGGCTCAATACACTGAAGGCTTCTTGGAGGGTGTACAAAGCATTTTGAAGAGTTAAATGTAAATGAATCAGGAACACGTGGATTCAATTTCCCTAGAAATTCACATGTGCTTGGAAATGAAGGGGGGCAGTGTCTGGCCAAATGTGCTTTGATTTATCTGACCCAAAAATATAGCCCTCCCCATGCCTGTCCTCCCCTCAAAATCATTCAAAATTTTGGTTAATGTCAAACCATGGCGGGGTTCTTGAGACCCTTGAAACCTGGAGTGGGTTTGAGTTCCTGGAATGCCCCCACTGAATTAAAAAGGGCATTCAGGGAGGTTATTCCACTCCTCAACCCCAACTAAAGGATCTCACGTGGTTTTCTTCTATGTAAGGGGGTTAAATTAATGCAAAGATGTGATGATGTTAGTTCAGTCACAAAACTAACCACCTAATGCAATCCATGGAAGCCTTTGCTACTGCAATGAAGATTCTTATTCACAGGATGTGGCCCTGCAAATTATTTCTGCCAGGAAAAGTCAGGTTTGACTTATCTAGGAAACCACCACTTAGATAAAAATTACAATTGTTCAACTGTCATCACCACATTGTCGTCATCACCGCATTGTCGTTATCACCACCATCATTATCATCATATACCAATCATTTGTTGAGAGTTTTAGGAGTTTCAGAATACCTTTTAAAATAATTATCACATTTAATAGCCATGACTGACCCTTGCATGGAGTCTAAAAGATGGGATTGTTTGAAACCTATTTAGGGATGTCAGGCAGAGAGATCCCTTAGCAGAGGAGCTAGGACCTGGATGATAGAAGAAGGCTTTTGAGTCTCATAAGTTAGACTAATGGTGCTTTACATCCAACTATTCTAGTTCCCTTCTTTCTTAGGAATTTCTGATGGGCTAGAGAAGGGAAATTTCAACTTTTAATCTTAGCTTCTCACCACAAACAAGGATGGGCTGTTGTTTGTCAGAAGCTCATGTTGACTGCAGTAATTATTCATGTCATTAAGAAGAAGCTGGGTAAAGCATCTGTGCTTTTGATCTTTTGTCACCATTAATTAATTTTCATCCTGTCCTTTTCCTCCTCCTCTGGCCAATTGGAGACCACAGTCTATTTAGGTATACCATCACTCATTCCTTCCTGGCTCAGTTTATCTCTACCTACCTGCCTAATATTGTTTCCTTGGTGTCTTCTTGGATTTCTTCCATTGGTTGTGATTTCATGCTGTGAGAATGTCACCAGAGGGACCTGTTTAATGACTGCGGGGAGAGTGGGAAGACATTATGGGTTGCTGCTGGTTAATTCTCCAAGGGGATCATGAACCAGCTTGGTTAGCTTAGCTTTTCTTGCTATGCATCTGCCATCACTCATTCCCTTCTTTGCCTGCCTTTCCGCCCCACCCCTCTTCTATCTAGACTCGCTGCTCTCAGCACATTAGATGACTGGCTTTTCCCAGAATCCTTAAAATTCTGGCTTAAGTGTTACCTTCTCAGAAGTTTTTCCAGATCTATGAAATGAAGGCCCCATACTCCCCTAACTTTTGCCTGTAATATATAATCCTGTTATTTCCTTTATAATGAATCATACTTTGCAATGATCTTGTTCACTTGTTTGTTTACTGTCTTTCCTTCTAGGACTAAATTTTTTATGATTAAGGATAGATTCTGACTTGTGCATCACTATTTCCCCAATGCCCAGAAAAACCTGGCATATAGAAGCTAATCAATAAAAATTACTGATAGATGGATTATTCTAGTGAGCAGTCCAAATCTTAAGGGTAGTATCCTATTGGAGGACTGTGGGGCCAGAAACACATCACCATAGTGAATTTTATAAAGACAGGATATTTTAGCAGTCATTTTTACTTGTATCAAGTGAGTAGCCATCCAATCCTAAAAAGGCACCACTTACAGGTGAGTACTCTCCAGCCACTTACACTTTGCAGTGCTGAGATAAAACATGTGACATGACAAATTCCACTTATGATGTCATCATTGAATGTTCTAGCCAGTGAATAAGTTAGATAGCTCACAAGTCTGATGAGTGTGACAAGAGCAGAAAAGTATTAAAACAATAGCAGCTGCACTGATGGTAAATTCCTATGTGAATGAATGATCACAAGTCATATCAAACGGCCTTTTATTGAGTGCTATAAAACTGGGTACAGTAAATAATTAGCTTGTTTAGCTAGTGACTTTTTTTTAGATGAGTACATAAAAAGGATGAAATATTTCAAAAATAAATGTAAAATAAGATTTTTTCCTCTTTGGGTACATAAAGAGAGAAAAGGAAACAAAATCAAGAAAAATAAGAAAACAGTTGAGTAAAAGGTTATTTCACTACTCAAAACATGCCATAAATTCTTTGATATTTTGCTAAAGTTGATTGTAAGTTTTGTTCTGATTTTCTTAGCGGCCAGTGTAATGAGTAAAATATGATTTAGTATGTGATTTATAGGCAGGGCAAGCTACATAATTTGCTGGCCTCAGTGCAAAATGAAAATGTGAGGCCCCTTATTCAGAAAGCAGGAAAAATGCCATTAAATGTAATAAAACATGAAACTTTTTCCTTTCTTCCACGCTCTCATCTAGACCTGCTGTGGTGGTTTTTCATTTGTTATTTTATGCTCGGCCTCCGGGGGTTTGGGGATGCTGACTGGTACAGCAGATCTCAGCAGGCACAGGCAGCCTTGCCCCTGATATGGTTGACCTGGCCCACCTACTGCCAGGCCCTACTTCCTGCCGCCGCCAGACCTACACACTGTGCCCTTTCTCAGGGCAAGAAGCCAGACTGCCCCTCCTACTTCCTACTTCCTGGCTGCCCCAACCTGTTAAAAATTGGCACACGGCCCCTGCCCCCCACAACCAAGAATCAATCCTAAAGGAAATCAACCCTGAATATTCTTTGGAAGGAATGATGCTTAAACTGAAGCTCCAATACTTTGGCCACCTGATGCAAAGAGCCAAATCATTAGAAAAGACCCTAATGCTGGCAAAGATTGAAGGCAGGAGGAGAAGGGGACAACAGAGGATGAGATAGTTAGATGGCATCACCAATTCAATGGACATTTGAGCAAAGTCCGGGAGATGATGGAGGACAGAGGAACCTGGCGTGCTGCAGTCCATGGGGTCTCAAAGATTCAGAAACGAGTTGGTGAATGAATAACAACAGCAAGAAGAATTCAAAGTCCTTTGCCTAGATGTGATCAGTTCGTGGATTGGGGGTGAGCTAGAGGGTTGCCCTATGGAACACGTGGAGACCCCGCTATCATGTCCAGCCTGAGGCACCACAAGGCCTGCACTCACAGACTCTGACCCTCCCTTGTACATGGCCCACACCCATGTACAAATTCTCCCCTGGTGCAGAGTGGTCTCTTGGCTTGGAGAGAGATGCCCCCTGGACTCATTTCAGATTTCTGACATGCAGAGCTGAGAATGCATACACATGTTTTAAGTTGCTAAATGTGTGGTCATTCGTCATGATATTGTGCACATTCCTAAGGCTGCTGTGAGAAGTGGTTACCACCTTGGTGGCTCAAAACAACAGAAATTCACATTATATTTAGGATTGTACGTAGGATCCACTGAGATAATCCAGGATAAACCCTTCTTCTCAAGATTCCTGACTTAATAGCATTGTTTGCCATACAAGGCAAAATTCATAGGTTCAGCAGCAGTAGAAAACAAAGACCCTACTCATTTTATAGAGTTAAAAAAAAAAAAAAAAAAGCAATGACCAAAAATGTTGCTTGACAGGTACACTGTCACATGACTTGTTCAGGAAGGAGAAAATCATAGGATGAGTTGGAACACTGGCTCAGTCACCTGTTCTGTGCAGATATTTAGCTATTATGGCAGCCCACTCCAGTGCCTCTTGCCTGGAAAATCCCATGGGCGGAGGAGCCTGGTGGGCTGCAATCCATGGGGTCGCTAAGAGTTGGACACGACTGAGCGACTTCACTTTCACTTTTCACTTTCATGCATTGGAGAAGGACATGGCAGGCCACTCCAGTGTTCTTGCCTGGAGAATCCCAGGGACGGGGGAGCCTGGTGGGCTGCCGTCTATGGGGTTGCACAGAGTCGGAAACGACTGAAGTGACTTAGCATAGCATATCTCTAAAATAGAGAGAATAGTGTCTACATTTTAAGATTGTAGTATACTAAATGTGATACTATAAATACCTTAGAGTATACCTAGCATATAGTAGATGCTTAATAGGGCTTCCCTGGTGGCTCAGATGGTAAAGAATCTGCCTGCAATACAGGAAACCCAGGTTCAGTCCCTGGGTTGGGAAGATCCCTTGGAAAAAAGAATGGCTACACACTCCACTATTCTTGTCTGGATGCTTAATAAATGGCTGCTATAATTGTCATCATCTGATATGAAGAGGGATGACAGATTTTGGTTTTTTGTAACTTCCTGTTTCTCTGATCATTTCTAGAACTTGTGGCTCTAATTACAATTTGCTGTTTACTTGGTAAACATCTAAGCAGTGTTTGTGGGTCACATTGATTCCACACAAATAAATCAGAATTGCCCTGGTGGTCAATCTCAGCCTATCATACTCAATAGAAGTTCAATTGTAAAAGCACTGAAGGACAAGTCGGATTAAAACAAAACAAAACAGCAACTGGGGATTTACAGTAAGACCCCAAACATCTTTGGCTTGTTTGTCTCCTTAAAAGTCCCTGCTGCATGACCATTATTTTTTTTCTTTCCCTCTCTTTTCTCTAAACTCTATCTAGCTTGTCCCACTCCATTTCCTTCTTCTCTTTCACTGATGTTTTCTTCTCTAGAAGCTTCATGGTTTGTGTGTGATGCAAGTCAATTTAATCTCTCTTGGATTTTCCAAATACATTTCTCCATCATTGACCAAGATTAGTATCTCAGTGGGCTGAGCAAAGCAAGTGAATAATTTTTTTAGAAGACAAATGAGTCAAAATTACTACTTTTGTTTTCCTGTATTGTTTCTGTTATTCATGCTAGGTCGCTTCAGTCGTGTCAGGTTCTTTGTGAACCTATGGACTGTAGCCTGCCAGGCACCTCTGTCCATGAGATTCTCCAAGCAAGAATCCTGGAGTGGTTTGCCATGCCCTCCTCCAGGGGATCTTCCCAACTCAGGGATCAAACCCACAATTCTTATGTCTCCTGTATTGGCATGCAGTTTTTTTTACCACCTGGGAAGCCCTGTTTTTGTCATAGTTTAATGTATTAAAAGAAAAAAAAATAGAAGATGAGGAACAGAAACTTGGGATACCAAGATTGGAATAGGGATTATTGAACTGCAAACACAATCTGAATAGTCTTATTGGGAAGATGTTTTTTCCCTAGGGAAAAGTGATGGTCTTACTAAGCACACAATTTTGTTGGTTTTTCCTGAAATCCTATAATGTACAGGAAGCCTGATATAGATCCTGAATACTAGAATAAGCATATATAAAATATCCTTCATGTCAAAAGAAATTACATACAGAAGAAGTTCAAAACCAATACTTTTCAGGTAATTGTAGAATCTCGTGTGTGGTTTTAGACACTCTGGAAGAAGTAGGAGTGAGGTAGACAGAATAATGACCTCCCAAAGATGTCTGCATCTTAATCCCTGGACCCAGTAAATGCGTGTCAGAGGGGAAATAAGGTTGCTTGCTGAAGTAAGATCGCTTACTTCATAGGAAGACCACCCTGATAATGCAGTGGGCCCAAGATAATCAGAGGGATTCTGAAAGGTAGAAGGAGACGGAAGAGAGGCAGAAGTTGTGAATATAGAAAAATGGTCGGAAAAATTTGCAACGTTCTTGGCTTTGAAGATGGAGGAAGGGTCTCTGACAGGAAGAGTGTGAGTGGCCTCTAGAAGCTGGAAAAGACAAGAAAATGGATTTACTGCTTCCAGAAAGAAAGACATCCCTACCAGCACCTTCATTTTCACCTGGGGAGATGTGTGTCTTACTTTTGATCTACAGAACGCTATGGTAACAAGCTTGTGCTGTTTTGCCAACAAGTATGTGGTAATTTTTTATGGCAGTCGTGGAAACATA
This sequence comes from Bos taurus, assembly GCF_002263795.3. Taxonomy (NCBI): domain Eukaryota; kingdom Metazoa; phylum Chordata; class Mammalia; order Artiodactyla; family Bovidae; genus Bos; species Bos taurus. The sequence continues at coordinate 18,544,977 of NC_037341.1, read as the reverse complement.
CCACTGAGGACTTAGTCTAAATTGTGTTATTTAACTCAAGTGCCCTCCTACGCCACTTTATTTATGGATATCCTGCTGCTGCTAAGTCGCTTTAGTCGTGTCCGACTTTGTGTGACCCCAGAGACGGCAGCTCACCAGGGTCCACGATCCCTGGGATTCTCCAGGCAAGAACATGGAGTGGGTTGCCATTTCCTTCTCCAATGCATGAAAGTGAAAAGTAAAAGTGAAGTCGCTCAGTCGTGTCCAACTCGTCGCTATCTTTATATAATTCTTCTCTCTCATACTAAACCCTACCCCTAATTACCCATGTTTTCTATGCATGACATATTGGAGCAATGTCAGAATAATAAATTCTGTTTTTTTTAAAGGTAATAATTAATTAACTTACAGTTGCAATGAAAATAGAATCAGTTGAAATGATCCTGGAGATATAATCTTTCCTCTTTTTAACAGAAAATGGGGATGAGGAATCTGACATCTATCTAAGGTATTCTACAGCAGGAGATCTTGAGCAGCAATGAATGCCCCTACTGTAGCATCCTAAAACACAATCCCTTATCATGAATGCATCGAAGATGAGACAGAAAGCTTTAATTGGTAAACTAGCGAGCCCTGTGAAATTGAAAGTCGCTCAGTCATGTCTGAGTCTTTGTGACCCCATGGACTGTAGCTTGCCATGGTCCAATGGTTCCTCCAGGAATCATGGTTCCTCATGGAATCCTCCAGGCCAAAATACTGGAATGGGTAGTCATTCCCTTCTCCAGGGGATCTTCCCAACCCAGGGATTGAACCCATGTCTCCTGCAATGCAGGTGGATTCTTTACCATCTGAGCCACCAGGGAAGCCCAGTGAGCCTTAGGGAATCTCTTTTCCTCCTCCCAGCCAGCAAACAAAGAGCTGACTAACTGTAAATCATGTAAGGTTTTCCTTCCGTGTCATTTTCCTTTAGCAACACTAGGTCATTGGGCATAGTCATTTAGAATTCTTTATTATTAGATTTGAACTTTACTTTTTTGAAGTAGGAACATTAGAGACAGATGAAAACATCTTTTATTTATTGCCAACCTTTTTAACCTATCGATATTATTTAGTAGAATAATTATCGACCATACTGTTCCAGAGCAGGACAACCAACAATAAATCCGTAATTGTTTCTGTTGAAGAGAGAGACTCCTTGGAGATAGTTGGCTGAGAAGTTATTATTTATCAACGCAACACAGTATAATTTGAAACAACAACAATAGCATCATTTGAAAGAAATAAAAGTATAGGGATACTTTTAGCTGAGAATCGTTCTCACTAGAGGAGCTTTCCATAGATAAACTAGAGGTTTGAAAGCAAGAAATTCTTCAGCTCCTGCTCATTTCCCAAATACTCTCAGCCTTAAAAATTGGTGCTCTCTTTCTGTCTCATACTCCTCTCTTCCCTTCTTACATTGCTTTGGGAAACTTTATTTAGTGTAAACATCCTGAGATACTGTGATTTATAAGTGTCGACTAAAAAAAAAATATGTGCAACCTGAAAGTAGAGAGTTATTTTATTTGGTGGGAATGTTTAGGACTGCATCCCAGTAGCTCTGAGAAAACCGCTCCAAGGAGGCGGGAGGGGAAGTCAGGCTATATACAAGTTTGCAACAAAGGGAGCAGGCTGTCTGAACATCAAAACATCAGGTATCAAGTTAACGAATTTAGCATTCTATATATGGGAAGATGAAAGCCTTTGGGCTCATTGAACTCATTCCTTTCATATGCACCTCAGCTATCTGGGGCCAATCCTGTTTACTTGGTTCACCTTAAGGAGTGGCAGATGGCTGCTGCTTGCATTCCTCCAGCTCCTCAGCAGTCACTGTAGAGGGTGGCAGCTTCCCCTGGATGGCAGTTTAGGGACCTCTCATTCACGTTTGGAGGCCAGAAATCACTGATAGCTGTGACATTTCTTGTTTGTTTAGATGCAGGAGATATTTTCATTTCACATAAGAAAAGTATATATTTGGTCAGGGCTTCCCTGGTGGCTCAGTGGCAAAGAATCTGCCTGCAATGCAAGAGATGAGGGTTCGATCCCTGGGTCCAAAAGAACTCCTGGAGGAGGAAATTCTTGCTTGGGAAATCCCATGGACAGAGGATCCTCATGGGCTACAGCCCATGGGGTCGTAAAAGAGTGGGACACGGCTTAGCAACTAAACAACAATGCAACAATATATTTGGTCTTTCAGATGACCAAGGTATAGTTCTCATCTGGGCTTTGTTAAAGGTTCCTCAGTCACAGCTCCCAAAACCTTTGGCATATTCTAAGTGTTGGCTGGAAGGAGCAAAGGTGTCTCTTATTATGTTAATGTGTTAATGGGGTAAGTTTGAACCCCATCCAGGGAAGGAGGCTGGTTGCCAGGTGAACCAACCACATGATTGCTGTTGCTCAGTCATGTCCAACTCTTTGAGACCCCATGGACTGCAGCAATGCCAGGCTTCCCTGTCCTGCACCATCTCCTGGAGTTTGCTCAAATTCATGTCCATTGAGTCAGTGATACCATCCAACCATCTTGCCCTCTGTCATCCCCTTCTCCTTCTGCCTTCAATCTTTCCCAGCATCAGGGTCCTTTCTAATGGATACTCTTCGCATTGCATGGCCAGAGTATTGGAACTTCAGCCTCAGCATCAGTCCCTCCAGTGAATATTCAGGACTGATTTCCTTTAGGATTGGTTTGATATCCCTGCTGTCCAAGGGACTTTCAAGAGTCTTCTCCAGCACACAGTTTGAAAGCAACCTATGATATCTAATGGATATTTCCTGGTAGATAGTGTCAGAATTGAGTTGAATTCTTGGACATCCTGCTAGTATCTGAGAACTGCTTGGTGTTGTGGGGAAAAGCTTCCAAATATTTGGTGATCAGAGTGAAGTGTTTTTTGTGAGCAGATAAGAAACTCCTGTGAAAGGGAGAGCTGAGTTTATCCCCACATAGAAGGTGGAAGACAGATTTTTTTCTATTGCACATCCTCTCCACACTGACTCCTTTCTTCCAACTGGCCTCTGATCCTTTGTTCATCCCCCAAAAGTTAATTTGTAAGGTCCATCGCAGTCTGTCCCCTGCCTGCCTTCCTATTCATTCACTATCTGCCACTCTTCCCTTGTACACCTGGGATCCCCTCCCTAACTTCTTCCATGGCAGTTTGTTCAAATGCATTCTTCTCTCCTCTGACCCACACTTGTCTCAAGCTCTGCCCGTTGCTTTGATCCCGACACCTCTTCCTGGAACATTCTTATTTCTCTTCCAAATCTTTATTTTTCTTCCTGATATTGTTTTTGTCTCCCTTCTTTGTCTCAGATCCTTTCTGTATGTTCTGTACCTTGACAGTTTCATGTATAAGCTCTCTGGTCATATTAAATTGCAATCATTTATTTACTGCCTGAAATTTTTACAGACTCTGAGTAATTGACGGCTTGGTTACTGTCAAACCGTTATCACCAAAGCTTAAAATACTGCCTTTACATATAGTAGATGTTCAATAAATGTAGAATTAGTAGGCAAACAGGTGAAAGAAAAGCTGACATAATATTTTTGCATTTCCCTAATTATAGACTTAATCCAGGTTGTTAGTAAATGTCAATTTGTGGACAAAAAATCAGGATCAAGCCTATTACAGCCAAGTACTTATCTCCCTCTATAGTTTCAAAGTTCTTTTAAAACAGGCATTAGCAATTCTCTAATACATCAGCACTATAATCCCCTCTCCAAAAATGCCAGAGGTCACCTGGAAATTGAATGGCTGAGCAAGGATTAAAATGTAAGAATAGGGGGACTTTGGTTAAGTTAACTGGATCACTGCTTCCATGTCCTTGTTAAATATGCTTTCTGGACCATGACAAGAAAGCATCGTGGGGAGTCATAGGTTGAGGAGGTTAAGGAAGAAAGAAGGCTTATTGATCAATGGTGATCAATTCATCTTATACTGTGATTTTCTTTTCTTCTGATTACCCTGCTTATATTCTTCAACCCAATAACCTTCATTAGGGATAGACCAGAGTCCCATGTCCCCAGATTCGGTGATGCTTATTTTTGTTACACAGATGCCTTACTCAGAAATCTTAATACTGGCAATCCCCATGTAAATAAAAAATCCCCAGAGAGTTTGAAAAGAGTAAGTGGAGAGAAATTTAAGTTTTCTTGAAGAATAAAAGATGATATGAAATCTCTTCTTCTTCTTTGGAATTAACCATTTTCCCCTGCCAAAAGAGATGTTTACAACAGCCCACAAATTTTCCTTCTATTTTTAGACTGAAATCTCCCATAAAATCGCCAAATTCATTTCTCTAGTTTATTGGTTTATAGGGTAGACTACAGGAAACTGATGGCATTTCATGTAGATAGCATGCCAGGTTTACATCTTAGTGAATCTCAGTAGATTTCAAAGAAGAGAACTAAACTGTAGACTTGAGTACTTTATTTAACTTATTCAGCTGGTCATCTGAGCTAAAACTATGAAATGTAGAGAGAGAAGGAGTAGCTGCCCGATGACTAAGTTTTTATTTACATTTAGTCTAGCCGCACTTCTTGTTGGGTTTCCTGAAGTTCTCTGCATCATCAAATAGAGCTTCTATTTTTTTAAACTTCCTTGAGTGAGGGATTATAAACAAATAGCAAAAACATTTAATACTGCAAACAATCTTCCTGTATTCTGAGGAGAGAATTAATACGCACTAGGCACTTACTGGGCTTCCCGGGTGGCTCAGACACGAAAGAATCTGCGTGCGATGTAGGAGACTCAGGATTGATCCCTGGGTCAGGAAGATCCCCTGGAAAAGAGAATGGCAAGCCACTATAGTATTCTTGCCTGGAGAATTCCACAGACAGAGGAGCCTCGTGGGCTACAGTCCATAGGGTCACAAAAAGTCGGACAAAACTAAGCAACTAACACTTTCACTTTTCAGGCACTTACTATGTGCCTGATACATGCTTGGATCTTCACATTTTATAACATATAAGATGCATATTAAAATGTATACAATATATTCAAAAAAGTTCACTGATAAAACAGGATTTTTGAAGTCCATTTAACAGATAAAGGAACTGAAATTAAAATATATTAAGCTACTTACCCTACTCAAGTTCTTCCATCTAGTGATTCTGGGAGAGAGAATTAAAGTCTTTTATCATCTCTCAAAAATTTTGTCAAAATTGCCACCACTGTCAAAATGGGATTTCTTGAAGGGAATAAAAAGACACTGAAAACAGAATAGAAAGGAGTAGTGAAATTTTAAAAAAATAAGTATTGAGAAAAATTAAGCAGATTCTAGACATAAAACAGACCAAAATTGTGTAACTGGGGATGGGGAAGAACATGAAGAAGAGGAAGAGGAAGGAGACAGATGGAGAAAAAAGAATGGTCCCATGATGGGAACTTTTCTGAATTCAAAGGAGGGTGCGGGAGAAGAGCAGGGGAGGAGAATTACCAAAGCTGTACTTTTTGAAAGTACTTTGAGAAAAAACAGAACAAAAATAAGTCTCTCACTTAAAATTAAATAACAGAATGTAGTCAACAAAGCCATCAAATTTTTTAATGTCTGCCTTTTCCTGATTATACTTTATAAAGCAAAACAGGATCCTTGTATGAATGATTTAAAATATATCCAATCCTATAGTGGTCCATTCTGAAGGAGATCAGCCCTGGGACTTCTTTGGAGGGAATGATGCTGAAGCTGAAACTCCAGTACTTTGGCCACCTCGTGCGAAGAGTTGACTCATTGGAAAAGACTCTGATGCTGGGAGGGATTGGGGGCAGGAGGAGAAGGGGATGACAGAGGATGTGATGGCTGGATGGCATCACTGACTCGATGGACGTGAGTTTGAGTGAACTCCGGGAGTTGGTGATGGACAGGGAGGCCTGGCATGCTGCGATTCATGGGGTCGTGAAGAGTCGGACACGACTGAGCAACTGAACTGATAGTGGTTATTCTAAACAACAACAACAGCAACAAAAAAAAATGGTGGTCATTACATCTAATTCCCTTTCTGTCATATTTCCTTATTGTGTGATCCACAGTTTCCAAGTCCAGATTCTTAGGATATTTCTTTCATGCCTTGAACTTCCATGTACTTGCCTAAAGATCAGTTTCTCCAAATTTAGTTTCATAGATACAGTTTGGTAAGGAGCTATGATTATTGTGCTTGGAAAAGACAAGGTTTGCAAAGTTAAGCAGTTTTTCCCCCTTGGTTATCATATTATAGAATTTCTCAGAGCCCATTCTGAATTTTAACACGTAGGAGGTAAGTATTTTTATCCTTGTTTCTTTTTTAAAGGGAAACGTCATGGTACCAGTGTTTTGGGAAGCATAATGGAAACTCTGTTCTTGATTGAAAGTCCACAATACATGGACCTAGAAATAGCAGTTGATCTTCAAACTTTGCATAGATAGCTACTGCTGCCTCTCTTCTATGCTGCTTTTAGAGTTGATTTCCACTAGAGAAAGGAAATGTTTAGTTGCTCAGTCCTGTCTGCCTCTTTGTGACTTCATGGACTGTAGCCTGCCAGGCTCCTCTATCCATGGAATTCTCCAGACAAGAATACTGGAGTGGGTAGCCATTTCCTTCGCTAACCAATCCAGGGATTGATCTCAGATCTCCCCCTTTGCAGGCAGACTTTTTAGAGGGAAGTATTGCAGCTATGCCCCTGGAGAAAGAAATGGAAACCCACTCCAGTATTCTTGTCTGGGAAATCCCATGGACAGAGGGAGCCTGGTGGGCTACTGTCCAAGGGGTCGCAAAAGAGTTGGACATGACTTAGCAACTAAACAACATACAACAATGGCAACCATTATCCCTTCTCAAACATACACAACTTGCTCTCTGTGAACAGCTTCTTCTTCCCTGAGGATCCAAAAGCCCAGAAATATTAAAAAGCATGTTCTCTTTAGTGGAAGTTTGAGAGTGCTTCTCTTAAAGTCAAGGAGCTACAACAGAGAGACTTTTTTTTTTTGACGTCTGTTAGCATCAGTTGGTAACATTGTGGCATCCAACTTGTCACTTAACCTTTTGGGACTCAGTTTTCCCAACTGTAAAGAAAAAATTACATCTATGACACAAGGGTATGTAGAAGTCCATGATATAGTGGTTTCCCTCTTAATATATCTATCCACACCCAGTATGATAAAGATGCAGTTCTCTTTTTTTTTTCCTCCATCTCCTGAGTGTCTCAGGGCATTATGTATTACTGGATTGATTCTCCAGGAACCTGGATTAATATTAGAACACGAATTTCTCATTGGATAATGTCTTTGCAAATACTAACTTATCAAGTTATGTGTGGAAAAAAAAATCCAGTAAACTGGACAATGAAAACTGAATGAAGAAGTCAGGTAGTCAAAACAAGATCTTTGTTTCCAAGGAGCTCAGAGTTGAAAATATTTGTAGCAAAATGCAGTTCACGATACTCAAAGGAGAAGAAATTTAAAGGAAGGGCTATAAAATTCCAGGGAAGGAAAAAATGAGGGCATGAGACTTGAGTTGAGTGAATTCTTAAAAGGATAAGGTCTTCCCATGCAATCTGCAAGGCTGATGAAGAGTTTGAGGGTATTGATTGAGATCATTTTAACTCTACTGTGCTTTTCCAGTAGGCACATTTTGGGTAAATATTTCTGCCCCTGAAGCACAGTGAACTTCTGGGTGGTCTAGGTAAGAGTTCTTAACAAGAACGGTGTCATAGATGACAGAAGAGAGTGGGGTTGTGGGGCAGGGTGGGGAGGGCCAGAGAAACGGTAATATGACCAAGGCACCTCTAAGATGATAACTATACACCAGCCCCTTTACCAAAAAAGAAAGGACAGTGGCCTCAGAGATCCTAACCACTCCTTCCGTGTCACTGCTTTTCTTCTTTATCTGGTTTCCCACACATGGGGTATGTAAGTAAGGTCACGGGGAAGTTTGGCTAATGCCAGCAACTGGGCTATTTCCTAGATTTAGTTTAAAATATGGAAACAAAACTTTGAAAAACAAAAATTAAAAGACTCAAAACAATGAAGTTTTAGAAGTCTCCTCAAAAATAAGCATTGCTAATTTAATATAACAATATTATGCTTGTAGAATTTGAGCCATGACATATGGTGCTGAGAGTAGATGCCAGAACTATGAAACGCCCTGATACTCACCCAGTGGTCACTAGAGGGGGCGGTAGCACGCAGAGAGTCTTCAGTCCCTAGGCAAGCGGCTCTTCGTTCAACAGAGCAGCTTTCCCACCTCCTCCAGCGGTCAGAGCTCTTCGTTGCCATGGGAATCCCTAAACAAGGGGTAAATATGTCGACAATAGCCACAGACAATTTTATTTTTCATCCCTTTTTTAGTGCATGGCAGTCTCGGAGCACTCCATCTGCAGCGTGATGTTGCTCACTGGCCTGTTAAGTCTGGGTAGCACAACCCATCCGTTATTGCTAAATGGTATCACAGCACGCAGCTCTCTTCACACACTGTGGTGCATTGTAAAGGTCCCTGCTCTATGGAGAGAGGGGGGAAAAAAAGCTCTTTTTTCCCCTCCCTCTTTTCCTTAGCTTTCTCCCCCTTCCAAGTGCAGCTGAATCTTCAAATGTGGGTAACTCCTGAATCTGTCTGTATCAGGCTGGTAGATGCTCTCTGCGATTAAGCACAGAGAAAGAATTGGAAAAGAGGGCGTCCGATTTATTCTTTGGCACTCAAAAGTAGACGTTTGAGGTGACTAGATTATGTTTAAAATAAACTGACTTACTAAGAGATATTCCTTTAAATGGAGTCTGTGGTAGCATTAAGGCTAACATTATCAATGCCTGTGCTGTAATTGAGCATGTATCAGGACAGTCCCCTTTGTAGGAAATAGTTATCAGCCATTTGGAAGACTCCTAGGCAGGGATGTAAGTTAAGCAAGGAATGGGACTCTATTAATAGAGTCAGGCACGACTAAGGCAGCTTAGCACACACGCAGGCAGGGGACTCTATTAACAGTAGCAAATTACCTAGCAAATTATTATCTCTGCCTTTCCACAGTTGTGTCCATCACTTACTATGTACCTGCTAGGTGTTAGACACTGTCGTGGATGTAACTATTAGCAGAGATGACCCTGTACGTGAGATGCTCACAGCTAAGGGAGCTTTCGCCCCCTGAGAACTGGACCGGACCCAAGGGGAAACTAAGGTTGCTATGGCGATAACACAGATTCGTAACTCACAATTAGATCCCACCTTTCCCCCAGTCCCTTTTCTCACTTACACAGGAAGAACTCTCTCACAGGATGATGGGGAGGAGAAACAGATCTTTGGACCTGGTTCCTTGAGGTCAGGAACCAGATCAGCTGGTTCACGGAAGTACCCATTGTGGATATGCCTGTGTGTGGCCCGTGAAAGCACTTCTAAATTTGTGCTCTCCAAATGAAAACATGGAGGGAGAGATGAGTGAAATGTATTTCCCAGGTGGTACAGTGGTTAAAAAAAAAAAAAAATCCTCCTGCCAATGCAGGAGACACAAGAGATGCAGGTTCAATCCCTTGGTCGGGAGGATCCCCTGAAGTAGGAAATGGCAACCCACTCCAGTATTCTTCCATGGACAGAAAATTCCATGGACAGAGGAGCCTGATGGGCTACAGTCCATGGGGTCTCAAAGAATCAGACATGACAGAGTTTACAAGCAAGCAGGTGAATGGAATAATAAAATAGATGAGGATTCTTGGTGGATATGTTTAAAATGGAAGAATACTTACTACATCACAGAATACCAAACCTGCATAAATAATTTTTAAAAATCCAACATTGTCTTTAATTTTTGCTCCATCTCCCAAGTTCTATCTTTCCCTTAGCTTAAATTTCTTTTATTACTCTCAATATCAGAATATTTAAATCAAGTCAAACAAATATTCATTTTTAGGGTGGTAAAAATTCATATGTAAATTATTTAGAAGGAGAAAGGAAATGAAGTAATCATGGTCCAGTTTCTGGGAGGGGTATTCCAAAGGCCATCCCTGTAGAGAATTGTGGGCCTTTCCTTGAATCTTTCATTGACTACTTGGGTTCCTGGCACATGGGAAATTCCCATCTCCATCTGCAATTTCCCAGAGGACATATCCCTGAGAGCTTCAAGGACATGTGACTGAAGAGTGAAGAGATCCCTGGATTGTGAGGCATTATCATCCAGACATTGGGGAACACTACTATGATGATGTGGGCCAGTGTTGGCTTCTCCCCAAAAGGGCCTGAGAGTGTCTGCTTAACTGGAAACATACTCTGCAGTTACAGACCTTTCCCCAAATGGTTCTTGTTTTGTGATTCAGCATATGAGTCATTTGGTTAATAACAACTTCCTTTCTGTCCCAGACACCCCCTGGGAAATTGGATCTCTTCTGATTTGGGGAGGAATCCTTGGGTCAGTTGCTAAGGCTGCTGGTTTGAGGTTACTTGTCAGTGAAGTGGAGACAACGGAGGCTTGCTGTAGCTGAGTGAACTGCAGAGAAGCTGGTAGTATTACGGTCAGAAATCATCAGATCTTGGCATTAGAATGAAATGATTGCAGAAGAATGTTGTGCTGTTATCTACTAAAAATGAGCATAGGTGATTGTTCAGAGTGGAAGAATCCATTCATGCATCATACATGTCATGGACTTTGCCTCCCAGCATCCACTCCTCACCATCTTGATTACATAGTAACCATACAGTTGAGGTAGAATGGACCCACGTCAAGATCTGGGGGTGGCTCTTGAGTGTGTAAGCTCTTCCTATCTGTCTTGCTACAATGCTCAGGTTAGGAATGTACACTTAACCAGGTCAAGGCATTAACTTTGTACTAGGAAAACCAGGTCATTCCCAGAAGGGTGTAGCTGGCAAGTATTCCCCGAGTTGAGGAACTTATGGATACAGAAGAGCACGTGGGTAACTCTAGGAACTGTGGACAGCAAGGATTTGACTACCTGGGAAGCTGAGCCTTTTTTAAAAATTTATTTGTTTGTTTTAATTGGAGGCTAGTTACTTTACAATATTGTAGTGATTTTTGCCATACATTGACTTGAATCAGCCACGGGCACACATGTGTTCCCCATCCAGAACGCCCCTCCCATCTCCCTCCCCATCCCATGCCTCAGGGTCATCCCAGTACACCAGCCCTGAGTGCCCTGCCTCATGCATCGAAGCTGGACCAGCGATTCGCTTCACATATGATAAGATACACGTTTCAATGCTACCCTCTCAAATCATCCCACCCTCACCTTCTCCCACAGAGTCCAAAAGTCTGTTCTTTACATCTGCGTCTCTTTTGCTGTCTCGCATATAGGGTCATTGTTACCATCTTTCTAAATTCCATATATATGTGTTGCTGCTGCTGCTGCTGCTAAGTCACTTTAGTCGTGTCTGACTCTGTGTGACCCCATGGACAGCAGCCCACCAGGCCCCTCTGTCCACAGGATTCTTCAGGCAAGAATATGGGAGTGGATTTCCATTTCCTTCTCCAATATATGCATTAATACACTGTATTGGTGTTTTTCTTTCTGACTTACTTCACTCTGTATAATAGGCTCCAGTTTCATCCACCTCATTAGAATTGATTCAAATGTATTCTTTTTAATGGCTGAGTAATACTCCATTGTGTATATGTACCACAGCTTTCTTATCTGTTCATCTGCCGATGGACATCTAGGTTGCTTCCATGTCCTGGCTATTATAAACAGTGCTGCGATGAACACTGGGGTACACATGTCTCTTTCAATTCTGGTTTCCTCAGTATGTATGCCCAGCAGTGGGATTGCTGGGTCGTATGGCAGTTCTATTTCCAGTTTTTTAAGGAATCTCCACATTGTTCTCCATAGTGGCTGTACTGGTTTGCACTCCCACCAACAGTGTAAGAGGGTTCCCTTTTCTCCACACCCTCTCCAGCATTTATTGTTTGTAGACTCTTTGATAGCAGCCATTCTGATGGGTGTGAGATGGTAACTCATTGTGGTTTTGATTTGCATTTCTCTGATAATGAGTGATGTTGAGCATCTTTTCATGTGTTTGTTAGCCATCTGTATGTCTTCTTTGGAGAAATGTCTGTTTAGTTCTTTGGCCCATTTTTTGATTGGGTCATTTATTTTTCTGGAATTGAGCTGCAGGAGCTGCTTGTATATTTCTGAAATTAATTGTCAGTTGCTTCATTTGCTATTATTTTCTACCATTCTGAAGGCTGTCTTTTCACCTTGCTTATAGTTTCCTTCATTTTGCAAAAGCTTTTAAGTTGAATTAGGTCCCATTTGTTTATTTTTGCTTTTATTTCCATTACTCTGGGAGATGGGTCATAGAGGATCCTGCTGTGATTTATGTCAGAGAGTGTTTTGCCTATGTTTTCCGCTAAGAGTTTTATAGTTTCTGGTCTTACATTTAGATCTTTAATCCATTTTGAGTTTATTTTTGTGGATGGTGTTAGAATGTGTTCTAGTTTCATTCTTTTACAAGTGGTTGACCAGTTTTCCCAGCACCACTTGTTAAAGAGATTGTCTTTTCTCCAGTAGCTGAGCCTTAGAATAAACTCACAGGATGAAAAGGGAGGTGGAAAGAACTAGTAATAGCAGCAAGGTCCTGGGTGAAACCAAAGACCATTCTTCTGTTGTATTTTTTTTAAAATATAAGCTGAGATATTTATTTTATTACTTAAACTGCTTTGAGTTGAATTTTCTATTACTACTGACAGAAAGAATGCCTACTGATGTTATTAAGTAACTGTTTATTCAGTTATTTATTCTATAAATACTTACTGGTTATGTACAAGGCTTAAAGACAGAGATTAGTCCTTTCCCTCCAGGAGGACACAATATACCTAAAAGAGAAACATATAAATGGAAAATGAATGTGAAGCATAGTCAATGCTAAATCCAGGCAAACATATACAAAATATGGTAGGATCAAGGTGGGAGAACCCTCAAGTTTGCTTTTGGAAGCAGTCAGGGGAGCTTTGGGCAGGAGATGCCACTGGAGGTAACTATTGGAGTAAGATCTGGAAATAAGACAAGTGAGGGCAATCCAGGAAGAGAGAAACATCTACAAAGAAATTTAGGCACAAGAAGACATGACTTATTTGACGTAGGTGGAGCATAAAAAGCAAGGAAGCAGAGTGACCATAGATGAGGCTGGAAAAATGGCCAGGGATAAATACTAAGGAGCTTTTTATTCAAGACAGAAGGTTTTGTTTAGCTTTCTTGTAACGGAGACCAAAAAGAATTTTGACCAGAGCTTTCGTTTTGAAACCATGTAGTTTATGAGTACTTGGTCCCGGTGTGATGGAAAGCAGTGAAACATCACGGTAAAAAATATGGACTATAGAGTAAAACTCCTTGGTTTTAAATCCTGATTCTACTCTCTCCCAGTGCCTAAGTTTTCACATCTGAAAAATGGGTGCAACCGAGTTGTAAGGTTTGAAGAGGAAGTTCTTAGTACAGAGGCAGGCATGTGGTATACTTAAAATACACAGTTTTTTAAATCCAATGTTCCCCTTGCTGATTTCATGAATCATGAACTTATGAATAAGTTCCTTTTGTCACGATGAAAAAATGAAGGTCTGGAAAAAGCTGCCATCTAATTTGTTATGCAGTGTGCAGTATCATACTGAGACTTTAAAAGTTGGGCATCCATTATTCTGTGCAGTTTAGTGAACTCTTTGTCCAGGCTATTTATTTGCAGTCTGGCTAGTTTTGTATTTGTGGAGCAATGAGTGCATACTCTTAGATAGGCTAGCCCATGTAAAGATAAATGTACTATACCCTTTCCCCCCAAATAAAACATCTCCATACATTAAAGATAAGCTCAAAGATAAAGATGTAGTCAGAGGTTTGCAGTAGTAGAGTAGGAGGTCCATGATAGCTCATAATAATTCCATGAATTAAACAAAATGTGTTGTCCATGTAAAATTTTGCCTGAATGGAAGTGCTTAACCTTGATATAAGCACGTGTTGGACTTCCCTGGTGGCTGAGACTGGAAAGCATCTGCCTGCTATGCTGGAGACCTGGGTTCCATCTCTGGGTCGGGAAGATCCCCTGCAGAAGGGATCCCCACTGCAGTGTTCTTGCGGGGCGGGCTACAATCCATGGGGCCATAAAGAGTCGGACACAACTGAGTGACACACACACACACAGGCCTATGCCAGGCATAGTTGATATTCTCCTGGTGTCCACATCAGTATGACCACACCGGTTGTGTATTATTAATTATCTTTTCGGAAGTCAAGCATTCTCTGAGTAACCAAGTGTTGAGCCATAGTACATATTAAATATTTTGAATAATATCCTTGCAACTAAATGTTGCCACTCTTTATACCTAAAACTCAGATAGAAAGAGTATATAACTGGTAGGCAGAAACAGTGGCTAAGTCAGTAGTAGTTGTATGGGAATTGAGTCCAGAGCAATAAAATTCAACAAATCCCAGATGAAGCATAGGAAGCAGTAGCAACAATGTAATTCTATGAGGTGCATCAGTTTCCCAAAGAGCCAGACAGACCTAGATATTCATCCCACTTGATCTTTCTAACTGTGAAAATTCTTGCAAGTTACTTAACTTCCCTGAGTCTCCATGTAGATGAAGATTCTGGCGATGATTCTGACCACAAACAGTTGGTGGGAAGAGTAAAAGAGATTATCATTTCATATGAAATGTGTCATAAAGAATGAGTAAAAATGATATCTGTTATTACTGGTTTCTGACCAGCAAGACTGGGAAGATATAATTTTATAAATTTATGACCTATTCAAGCAAGAAACACAGGTTATGGGTATCTCCTAAAATTTACCTGCTACTCAAGAAGTTTTTAAAAATTTCTAAGAAATATTACCAGGACTAGCTCATTCGATCTTAGTAAACTATAATGTTCAGGAGTGATATAGTGCTATTTCAGCAAGCCATTGAGATTAAATTTTGAGCAAATGGGAGCAAACACAAACTCCAGTACATTTTATTTTATGCTTATCATTGTATCCCCAGACCCGGCACAGTGTCCTGTACATTACTGAATGCTCAGTGAATCTGTGTTGAATGCATGAATACATGGGTGGTCTGTAACTGATTAGTACTGGATTTCAAGCACTGCTTAGAAGATGTAAGTGTTCTTTTCCTGGAATGATTTCAGCCTCATTTTAACATCCTTGTTGTTGTTGTTAAGTCGCTAAGTCATGTCCGACTCTTAGCTACCCCATGGACTGTAGTCTGCTAGGCTCCTCTGTTCATGGGACTTCCCAGGCAAGAATACTGGAGTGGGTTGCCATTCCCTTCTCCAGGGGATCTTCCGGATCCAGGAATTGAATTCCCGTCTCCTGCACTGGCAGGTGGCTTCTTTACCCCTGAGCTACCAGGGAAGCCCTTACCTTCCTTACTCTTACCATTTTCCCATCTAATTCTGCCTTGTGATATGATTATTGTATTCTTGTCTTATATCCCATACAGAGTTAAGCTCCTGAAATTAGATCTTGTGCCTTACTTTATTTTTTCTAAAAAAAATTCTAATGGACAATTGATTCTTAGCAAATGTGTGCTGCATGTTGAAGTAACCTATGAAATATTGTATTCAGTTTTAAGATGAGAAACGCTGGGCTGGAAGAAGCATAAGCTGGAATCAAGATTGCTGGGAGAAATATCAATAACCTCAGATATGCAGATGATACCACCCTTATGGCAGAAAGTGAAGAGGAACTAAAAAGCCTCTTGATGAAAGTGAAAGAGGAGAGTGAAAAAGTTGGCTTAAAGCTCAACATTCAGAAAACTAAGATCATGGCATCTGGTCCCATCACTTCATGGCAAATAGATGGGGAAACAGTGGAAACAGTGTCAGACTTTATTTTGGGGGGCTCCAAAATCACTGCAGATGGTGATTGAAGGTATGAAATTAAAAGATGCTTACTCCTTGAAAGGAAAGTTATGACCAACCTAGATAGCATATTAAAAAGCAGAGACATTACTTTGCCAACAAAGGTCTGTCTAATCAAGGCTATGGTTTTTCCAGTGGTCATGTATAAATGTGAGAGTTGGACTGTGAAGAAAGCTGAGCACCCAAGAATTGGTGCTTTTGAACTGTGGTGTTGGAGAAGACTCCTGAGAGTCCCTTGGACTGCAAGGTGATCCAACCAGTTCATCCTAAAGGAGATCAGTCCTGGATGTTCATTGGAAGGACTGATGCTGAAGCTGAAACTCCAATACTTTGTCCACCTCATGCAAAGAGTTGACTCACTGGAAAAGACTCTGATGCTGGGAGGGATTGGGGGCAGGAGGAGAAGGGGATGACAGAGGATGAGATGGCTGGATGGCATCACTGACTCAATGGACATGAGTTTGAGTGAACTCCAGGAGTTGGTGATGAACAGGGAGGCCTGGAGTGCTGTGATTCACGGGGTCGCAAGGAGTCGGACATGACTGAGTGATTAAACTGAACTGAACTGAAGATGATGACCTCCAGTGGGTGTATCTGCTAAGACCATGTCATCTCTGTATCTGAGACAAGATACCTTCTCTCAGTTTCAGCGGCTCTCTAGTACTTCACCTTCTGGACTGGCATGGAGAGTGACTCAGTTCTCAGAGTCATACATCTCAAAGTTCTGATCATAGTAGTCATCTGTTCTGAATCACACTAGTCTTGGCTGCCTTCCCACAGTCTACCAGCATCCGCAATGGGACAATCTTCGTGGCTTACCAGTCAATCCCTTGCCCAGTATTTGCCTTCTGTGAATTGTACCACCTGAATCATAAACAGCATCTTGCCTGCTTCCATTTACAGTGATGGAGCCTTGCCATGGAGTGGCAGCTCTTATAAAACATGTAGTCAGTACAAAGGGCAGACAGCAATGCAGGACTGCCGGAAGGTAAGAAAGAAAGCACTTCACTTGGCTGAAATGACATTCAGAATCACATCTGAAACCCTAGCCATGTTCTTGGCCTTCCTCCTCCCTGGTATATCCATTCAACAAAGGACATTCACTCAGAGATGTGATGAATGGAGAGGGTTCCACATCCCAACACAGCAGAATCTTGTGAACTGCTCACATGGAGTTCATGACAGACACCTGTTTTGCGGTAGTTAGTGAATACCAAGTCTCACAAAATAAAATGGGATGAGCCAAAGGATCTGATCTCATGTTCCAGCTTGCTGATGCTCTTGTCTACATCTCTGCTTTTTGACTTTTCTTTCTCAGATACTGCCTCTGCCAATGTCTTTTCTTCTCAGAATACATTCCCTGCTTCTTGCTATGTCTTTGGATAGGAAAATATCTCTTTTGGAAATTCCACAAGCATATGAAGGCAATTTCTAACACTTTTATGTGTTCTCTTGGCCAACCAGGAAGTTTCCACTATGCCAAAGCGAACTTGGATCATAACTCTAAACAAGCTGTGGAGGAAGAAGGGGAGTTTCATCCTGCCATTTACTCATTAAGAAAATCAGAGGGTAAATTATTGCCCATTCTAACCAGATTCAAAGAGACTTGGGTATTTTTTCATTTACCATTTCATCTAGGAACAGTATGTTTACAGTTAGTCTGAGTTATACATGAGGACACTAAAGTAGCTTTAAAGGATGCAAACCAGGAAGAATTGTGATGCCTAGTAGATTATCTGTATTTTATATAATGTTTTATTAAAATGAAATTTTATCATCTCTTCCTATAATCTTGCTTTCCTCTTCACCCTATTTATTCCCATAAGTAAAATACTTGGTTATTGTAAAAAAAATTTATGATGTAAGGAGAAATAGGAAGATCAGCAGAGGACTAATAGGGTTTTGTGACTTTGAATAGTATTTTCAACATTTTGGTCAACAAGTAGCTTTGAACCCTGAGTTAAGAAGCAGAAAATTTCATGCTATAATGCTTCCTAGCCTTCAAATTATCATAAACAGGAAGACTAGCTTGAGCAGTGCCAAGAAAATTATGCCTTTAAATGGTATAACTTCTTCAGTATATTTTATTTTTATATGGAATAAGTCTTTTTCCTGATCTGTAAGAGGAGTTCTGGGGTATAGGACAGAATCTGAGAAGACAAAACAGAGTAAGTAGGATTGACTCTGGTTTCTCTGATTTTTGGCCTGCCTTCTCAATCCAAATGATGAAGGACCTCATTTTCAATAATAGAAGGAAGCATAGGGGTCAATGTGACTATTGGGGTACTTGGACTATGTTTAGAGCAACAATTCAAATTATTTTAGTGCACAATATTATCTGA
Source organism: Bos taurus (assembly GCF_002263795.3). NCBI lineage: Eukaryota > Metazoa > Chordata > Mammalia > Artiodactyla > Bovidae > Bos > Bos taurus. Next base: position 18,526,812 of record NC_037341.1, on the reverse strand, counting down.
TGCTGCCTTATGATGGATGCCACTGAAACAGATTCTGATATGGGGAAAAAGTTTATGAGGCAGTGTCCGGGGATACATAGCTGTAAGGAAGTGAGTAATGTGGGAATAAGCAGGGAAAAAACTGGCCCACAGTGCAATTGAAGCTGAGACTTGAGCTGAGCCCATGGTGAGTTCTGTAACTGGGGTGACCCTTCAGATGATCTCAAATTGAGGCAAGTTGAGAAAGCCTTTGTTTCTCTCCTTCAGCTAGTAATTTGCTTCATGCCAAGTTACTGGCATGCCAAGTTCTTGGAGGGTCAAAAAATTGGAAGAGGCTGAGAGCAGTTACCAATAAACATAGCAACTGTGCATGGTCAGTAGCCAATAATATTACCACTTGGGTAGGGGGTGGGGGGAAGGGAGATAGGTGCATTGGCCTTAAAGAAGGGATTTGGAGCACTAGAATATCGATACTGGAGCAGTGATTTTTAGAGTTTAGTACCCAAATAAACAACATTTGCATTACCTAGAAATATGTTAGAAATGCAAGTTCTCAAGACCTACCCCAAATCTACTGAATCAGATATTCTGGGGGTGGGACAGAGCAGTTTGTGACTTAACAAGTCTGCCTGGTGATTCTGATGTCCATTAAAGTTTGAGAACTGACGTGTCTGTCATGGGCACCCAGCAAGAGAGCATCAAAAAATTTTTTTTCATCATCAGAATAAATTTTTTGTATGTGTTCCGGAGAAGGCAATGGCACCCCACTCCAGTACTCTTGCCTGGAAAATCCCATGAATGGAGGAGCCTGGTGGGCTGCAGTCCATGGGGTTGCTAAGAGTCGGGCACGACTGAGCGACTTCACTTTCACTTTTCACTTTCATGCATTGGAGAAGGAAATGGCAACCCACTCCAGTGTTCTTGCCTGGAGAATCCCAGGGACGGTGGAGCCTGGTGGGCTGCCGTCTCTAGGGTCGCACAGAGTAGGACACGACTGAAGCGACTTAGCAGCAGCAGCAGCAGACCTTTCTTTCTGATAAAAGTGGTCTGATTTCTGCATCTCTTTTTTGTGTGTTACTTTACAGACTGAAAAATCAGACATGATTTAAGACTTCAGTCAGTTGGATTATGATGGCCAATTGTCACAATATCACAGTGTCAGGGAAATGTGCAATGGTAGTCTCTGTCATGCTGTGGGAGCTCACCTAAGAGAAACAGCTTAGAGGAGTAAATGAAAAAGACAAACAGAGGTGCCGACATCATCTGCGTGCTTTCTTGTAGGAGACTGTGAAAGTTCGACATCGTGAAAACCTCTGACTTGCCTTGGGTTGAATTTAGATAGGTACTAAATGTCTGCATTTTGCTTCCGAGAAGAAAACAAATACAGTTTTCCTGTTCTTCTAGAAAATTTATACAAACATTGATTGGCCATGAAGATAACACCAATAGCCAAAGGGGGGCGGAAAATACTGCCAAATGGTAAATGATATGGTATTTACAAAGTGTGGATTGTCTATAAACCATGAAAATCAGAACATGTTTTTAAAATGAACAAAACAGGAAACTAAAGATGAAAGTGCTTATTCATTAAATCTTGTTTCAGAGTTCACTTACAAAGTTCATTGCAAATCTGGTATCCTTGCCTCTAAATGTGATTCAGAATGCCCATGTTTTAGAAAGCTCTGAGATGTGCCGTGAGTAAACCTTAGATACTGCTTCAGTTTATCCAACTTAGGTTTCTGTATCTACTTTTAAGAGTTCTATTAGGAAAAAAATAAAGCCTAGGGACAAAGGCACTCTTGAGCTTCTCCCATCCCATCTTGATCACCAGTTTGCCATTTGCATTGACACCCCCTGTGTTGTTCACCTAACTCCCCTTCTTTGGAATGACAAATGTCTAAGCATACAGACTCAACAATAAAAGGCTTAATCCTCTCTTCTTTTCAAATAGCATTTGGACTTCATTTACTTTTCCAACTACAGCTCAGCTATTGAGTGGGCTCTTGGAGCTTCCAAAAACCACTTTTATTTTGTGAGTGGGAGGCTTAGATAACCAGGAATGCTTAATTAAATGCAATATATTTTTCCAATGAATCCCCTATGGTGTACTCCTTTTTAACAGCATTTTAAGCTTCTTTAACTGTAGGACAACTGCTCTTGAATTGACTAGCAGACAGACTCACCATAGAGGCATATAACTCTGCTAAGACCAAAGATGCTCTCCAGGGGCTCTTCACATGTTGTATTTTTCCCTCTTGGGGTCTCAATAAGTTGGAGAAAATGAAAATGTTCTCACTGCACGGAGGCTCTGTTATAAACTTCAGTCTTAAGAGCTACTCAATTCATGTCACAGAAATCCTCTTGAAATACTAAATTCTGGAATCTTCTACTAGTGAGAAAATAACAGCCCATGGCTGATATATTTTTTTCCCTGAGACTTTTAAATGAAATGATTAACCTTCCAATACATTTGAAGGACTTCCTAAAAGGGGGAATGTTCATGTTTATCTCAAGGAGAAGCTGTTTGAGTACCTTTCATATGATGGCTCAAATTCCATTGACTGGAAGGAAACTGCCTTTTCATTATTGCACTATAAACAGAATAATGATAGTTAATTATTTCAGAGTTATTGTTAGTTAACATTTGTCCAGTGCTGGCGTTTTGAGAAACACTAGATGATAGTCCCATTAGTTTCTTTATAAAGTGAAAATAGTCCAAGTTATAGAGTGATGAAATGTATGCTAATTTAACTTGGTGCCTTCAAAAATTGTTTAGAAGCAGGTTACTTGAAAATTTGAGTAGAAAGATACATTAAATACCATTATTAGTATAGTCTATGAAGAGGTTTTTTGTTTATTATTGTCCTGTGATTGTTTAGGAGAAAGGTCATGCATGTGAAAAGTGCTCTGTAAATTTCACCTATGTTACATGAGGCAGCATAGCATACAGGTTATAAGCACAGACTCACCTGTACCCCTTCATGCGTGGAATTGTGAGGCTACCCCATTCACCAGCTGTGTGACCTTGAGAAAGTCAGTTAATCTCTCTGTATTATTGTTTATCCTTCTGAAAAAAATTGGAGATAATAAAATAGCTACCTCATTGAGTTATTATGATAATTAAATGTATTAGAGTATGTAAAGGAGTTGTACCAGTGCCTGGCACATTGTGAATGCTGCACAAATGTTAGCTTTTATTATTATATTATGATCACATTGTGGCAGAAGCAATGCTATGATGCTCTTTACACCACCTGCTCTTCCATGACACCAGGAAGGCAATATCATCTAGCAAGAAAGTTATTACCATATGACTGAATTCTGGCAAAGGCAATGTGAGTGAAAATGATATATCATTTCCAGCCTGAAGCTTGTATAAGGTCAGGTTGCCTTCTTGATTCTTCTTCCCCTTTCCCAGCATGGAAGCAATGTATTATGATGGTTCTGTTGAAAAAGCTGACTCCTCATCCATCACCAAAACACCTGTTGATAAGATAAAACTAAGTTCATTGCTTACTCCCATAAAAGAGACCACCTCACAGTCACAATTCAATAGTCCAGCATTGGTGAAAACAGCAAGGTAAGGATTTTGAGGCAAAGGAGTCAAAAAAAACTTAGGTCATGCTGATACTTGATCTGTATCTGTTGATACTTTCCATTGAATAGTTGATGGGCTTTGGGAAAGTTCCTGTAATAAACAATCAAACCATTTGCTTTGTAGGAGTGGAAGAATGAAGAAATGCTAGTAATAACAGTGAAATATCAAAGTCAACATAATTTAACAGCAAGGGGTGATTGTGTTCTCAGTATCCAGGCTCTGTGTGTGGGTAGACAGTTTGATTTTCAGTGGCATCACTGATGGAGCAAACCTGGATCCCAGAGTCATTGGATGGAAGAGATTCTACTAACTGGCATCAGAATTAAGGTGAGCAAGAAATAAGTTTTTATTTTACCAAAATGATAGATTTGGGGACTTCCCTGGTGGTGCAGTGGTTAAGAGTCTGCCTGCCGGTGCAGAGGACATGGATCTGGGAAGATTCCACATACTACACGTCAACTAGGCCATTTCACCACAGCTACTGAGCTCACTCACTACAACTACTGGGCCTGTGCTCTAGAGCTCCATGCTGCAACTGCCAAGCCCGCGAGCCTTAACTGCCGACACCTGCATGCCCTGGAGCCCATGCTCTGCCACAAGAGAATTCACCACAAAGAGAAGCCCATGCACCACATCTAGAGAGTAGCCCCTGCTCACAGCAACTAGAGAAGCAAGCACAGGAACCGTGCTTCAGATCCAGTGCAGTGAGAAATAAATGAATAAATAATTTTTAAAATGGTTTAGAATTTCATTTTTTTATTCTTTTTTTTTGCACTGTTTATTTATTTATTTTTTTAAATTTTATTTTATTCTTAAACTTTACATAATTGTATTAGTTTTTCCATTTTTGTCTGTGCTGGGTCTTTGTTGCTGTGCATGGGTTTTCTCCAGTTGCGGCTGGTAGGGGCTTACTCTCTACTTGTGGTGCATGGGTTTCTCTTTGCAGGGCTTTCTGTTGTCCCAGTCTCTGTAGTTGCAGCTCCTCAGCTTGGTTGTGCCGCAGCATGTGAAATCCTGCTGGACCAAGGTTTGGGCCCATGTCCCCTGGGTTGGCAGGTGGATTCTTAACCACTGGACCACCAGGAAAGTCCAGTAAATAAATAAATTAAAAAAAATAAAATGATAAATTTTGGAATCTAGCCTAAATTATCTGGATGTGTATATATATATATATACACACACACATACACACATATCATATGAAATAGTATATGTGAGTGAAAAATGAAAACAAATGCAGGATATTGTTATGTGTTGGAGAGTGTTATATGCCTCTTTGGAGGTAGCAGAGGACTGAAGCATAGTATGACTTCAACATACCCGTTAAACTGGCAGCATTCACACAACCCAAAAATCTCCACGTGCAAGAAGTTTCAAAGACACGTTGAGAGAGCAAATTAGATTTGTGTGATTTCATTTTTCCATCTGTTAATGCTAACTTCATGACCAATTCACTTGCTGCAACTTCCCAAATGGAGGTCATAGGCTCACCTACAGAGTTAACTAAGGAGTTCTTAAAGGATTATCAGCAGCATGCATAAATTTAAAATGTAGTGGCTGCCTATTTATAGCTACAAATTCATCTTCCTAAAATTATTGGAACCAGGGAGCTCTTACAGGCTCTCCCAATTAACTGATAATAAAGTATTTCTCACTACTATGTCTAAAGGGAATGTGTGAAAAAAATATACTAACAAAATATTCAAATACTTTAAATAAATTAGCTTTTAAATTCAGGGCTGGGAACATCATGTGTTTCCTTCATACTCTGGCACCCAGAAATTATACCCTTAACCCCAGTGCCTGTTAAAGTGGCAGTGTCATAGTCCAGTGGTAAAGAAGATAAAATGGGCCTCAAGACAATTCTCAAGAGTTTTGTAATAAAATAAGTAATGGAGGCGACAGGAAATCCCCTACCTTGTACGTCTGTACTTAGTCGCTTCAGTCATGTCTGACTTTTTGCAACCCCATGGACTGTAGCCTGCCAGGCTCCTCTGTATGTGGGATTCTCCAGGCAAGAATAGTGGAATGGGTTGCCATGCCCTCCTCCAAGGGATCTTCCCTCTCCCCATAAGGGAGCAAACCCATATCTCTTATGTCTCCTGCATTGGCAGGTGGGTTCTTTACCACTAGTGCCACCTGGGAAGCCCACCCCCTACATAGTGATAATTGGCATTTTTATCAGTGGTCCATAAATGCATATTGAGTAAAAAAATAACACACAGGCTAGTCTGCAAATAGCTGTATTTGCAGGTGCTCTGCGTTTAATAATGACTAAGACAAAATTCTGGATAAAAGCTGAGGACCTAAGTCTTTGCCTAAACCTAAATGTTATTGATTTGTTTTCTGTTTTCAATATTTTTGATAAACTCACCTTCCTGTACTCCTGAAGAAACAGAAGGACAGCAGTAAAGACATGACAAAAACGCAGAGTTTTATATGAGAATCTCAAAAGATACAAACCCCAATGAGGTCAGGGATCCTATACAATGCTGGGGGCGTTCTTTCGATGTAGATAACTCCTTAAGCAATTAAACTTGGGTGTAACAGAAGTGACATTTGCATCTGTCTGGCATGGTTGCCTGTGTGTGTCTGACTCCAGTGTTAAGCCAGGAAAGTCTTGGGAAGAAGTGTCACCTCTTCATCAAACTGTTTTCCCACACAGTCTAGTCCCAGGTAGGACATAAGTAGTTTCACTGTATTGAACTGCAGAGCTGAGTGCGGCAGGAAGGCTATTGCTGGCCTGTCCACCCTGCTCTGCATGTCTTATCTGCTCTTGAAGGTGAATGAGAAGGAAAAGCCATTATTCCTGGCTACTGCTGCAAACAGATGTGTGGGCAGAGACAGACCAGAGTGGCACAGCGGATGCTTTGCTGCTGTGGGCACTGATACTCAGGAAAATTCTCTTGTGGTATGGTCACTAAGTCATGTCCCACTCTTTGCAACCTCATGAGCTGCAGCACACCAGGCTTCCCTGTCCTTCAGTGTCTCCTGGAGTTTGCTCAAACTCATGTCCATTGAGTCAGTGATGCTATCTAATCATCTCATCCTCTGATGCCCCCTTCTCCTGCCCCACCATCTTTCCCAGCATCAGGATCTGTTCCAATGAAAAGAGCTTCGCATCAGGTGGCCAAAGTATTGGAGCTTCAGCTTCAGCATCAGTCCTTCTCAGTGAAGCTTTGAGTCATGCCATGCAGGGCCACCCAAAGTGGACAGGTCATAGTGGAGAGTCCTGACAAAATGTGGGCCACTGGAGGAGGCTAGTGGAGGTGATGGAGTTCCAGTTGAATTATTTTAAATCCTAAAAGATGATGCTGTGAAAGTGCTGCACTCAATATGCCAGCAAATTTGGAAAACTCAGCAGTGGCCACAGGACTGGAAAAGGTCAGTTTTCATTCCAATCCCAAAGGAAAGCAATGCCAAAGAATGCTCAAACTATCACACAATTGCACTCATCTCACACACTAGCAAAGTAATGCTCAAAATTCTCCAAGCCAGGCTTCAATAGTACGTGAGCCGTGAACTTCCAGATGTTCAAGCTGGATTTAGAAAAGGCAGAGGAACCAGCGATCAAATTGCCAACATCCACTGGATCATCAAAAAAGCAAGCAAGTTCCAGGAAAACATCTACTTCTGCTTTATTGACTATGCCAAGCCTTTGACTGTGTGGATCACAAAAAACTGTGGAAAATTCTTCAAGAATACCACACCACCACCACTGGAATACCAGACCACCTGACCTACCTCCTGAGAAATCTGTAACTGGACATGAACAACAGACTGGTTCCAAGCCAGAAAAGGAGTACATCAAGGCTGTATATTGTCACCCTGCTTATTTAACTTATATGCAGAGTACATCATGAGAAATGCTGGGCTGGAAGAAGCACAAGCTGGAATCAAGATTGCCAGGAGAAATATCAATAACCTCAAATATGCAGATGACATCAACCTTACAACAGAAAGCAAAGAAGAACTAAAGAGCCTCTTGATGAAAGTGAAAGAGGAGAGTGAAAAAGTTGGCTTAAAGCTCAACATTCAGAACACTAACATCATGGCATCCATTCCCATCACTTCCTGGCAGATATATGGGGAAACAATGAAAACAGTGAGAGACTTCTTTTTTTTTTGGCTCCAAAATCACTGCAGATGGTGACTGCAGCCATGAAATTAAAAGACGCTTGCTCCTTGGAAGAAAAGCTATGATCAACCTAAACAGCATATTAAAAAGCAGAGACATTACTTTACCAACAAAATTCCATCTAGCCAAAGCTCTGGTTTTTCTAGTAGTCATGTATGGATGTGAGAGTTGGACTATAAAGAAAGCTAAGTACTGAAGAATTGATGCTTTTGAACTGTGGTGTTGGAGAAGACTCTTCAGAGTCCCTTGGACTGCAAGGAGATCCAACCAGTCAGTCCTAAAGGAAATCAGTCCTGAATATTCATTGGAAGGACTGATGCTGAAGCTGAAGCTCCCATACTTTGGCCACCTGATGTGAAGAAATGACTCATTGGAAAAGACCCTGATGCTGGGAAAGATTGAAGCCAGGAGGAGAAGGAGACGACAGATGATGAGATGGTTGGATGGCATCACCAACTCGATGGACATGAATTTGAGTAGGCTCCAAGAGTTTGTGATGGACAGGGAAGCCTGGCATGCTGCAGTCCATGGGGTCACAAATAGTCAGACATGACTGGTTGACTGAACTGGACTGACTAGAGGAGGAGATGGCAAACCACTCTAGTATTCTTGTCTTGAGAACCCCATGACCAGTATGGAAAGGCAAAAAACTCTCCTGAGGTTCCTATAATTCACATTGGATTTTCAGCAGACTCCTGGAAATCACAGACATGTGTTCCATGGGCAACCAAGACCATCATCATTTTCCTTTCGATCTAATCATTCTTGATGTCAGGAACTCAAGGCAGAAGCTTTCCCAACTCTTTCAATATTTGTATCACCTTTTAATTTCCTGTTATATGTATTGCCACTTGGAATACAATTGAGTTTTTTTTTTCTTTATGAAACTGATATCTAAGGGATAGAGAACCAAGAGAAGAATGAATTTGAAGATTCTTCAATGCTATATGCTCCTACATATTATAAGATTAAGAAATACCTTGGTAGTTTCTTGGCTTTCAGTAGAAATGGATAGCTGGTAGCTAGACACTAGTGTTTATACTGTTTGACAATAAGCAGAACAGGCCAAAAGCAGTACAGACCTAAGTGCAGTGATATGCACCTTTCTACCAGCAACTCTCACACGATGATCTTGAAGCCTGCCATTTAAATTCTTCTTGGATTGTTAGTTACCTGAGGAAGGTCTCACAGAGAAAAACAGGATGTTATGTGAACCTGCTAGGCTTCCCTGGTGGCTCAGACAGTAAAGAATATGTCTGCAATGAGGGAGACCTGGGTTCGATCCCTGCATCGGGAAGATCCCCTGGAGAATGGAATGGCAACCCACTCCAGCATTTTTTCCTGGAGAATTCCATGGACAGAAGAGCCTGGTGGGCTAGCTAATCAAAGATATTGTCACTGGCATCACCTGGGTGCTTGTTAGAAACACAGGAACTTGTTTTTTTTTTTTTTTTTTTAATCAGAATCCTAAGGTGATTAGTATGTGCATTAATATTGAGAACCACTGCTAGGGAGGATTTGTTGAAACCTAGATTGCTGGTCCCACCCCTAGAGCATCAGATTTAATTTGTTTAGGGTGTGGCCTAGGCATCCGGCTGTTTCAAAGCTCCTCGGGGATTATTCCACTGTGCCGCCAAGTTGGAAAGCCTCTAGAACCTCTTCTGGTAAGGTCTGAAGACCTGCAGGAGATTTGGCATGGCTGGTGAGTTAACTGTAAAGGAATTTGTTTCCAGGTGCATTTTATCCTAAATAGCTGCACTGAATCCAAGTCCTGGGCTCTTCTACAATGACTGGGATGTTTGGATCTTGGCCAGCATTTTATAGGGTTGCCTGGCTCAGCTAGCACTCCATTGTCTGTTTCCTCCTGAACTCTATGGCTGCAATTTGCTTATTAGCTTCAAAGTAAATGGATGCTTTTTGGAAGTGGGGAGACAGCTTTGTGGTCTAAAGAGCTAGTCTTCCTAAAAAACATGGGGTATTTGTTCCCTGTTCCTGTTGTAAGAAGTCACCACCAATTTAGTGGCTTCAAACAACATGAACTTATTACAGTTTTTGGAAGTTAGAAGTCAGAAATGACTTACAAGGCTCAAATCAGGGTGCTGTCAGGTGGTGAAAGGCTCCAGCAGAGTATCAATTTCCTTGTCTTTTTCAGCATTTAGACGCTGAAGCATTTCTTGTTTCACAGTCCTTCCTCCATCTCAAAAAGCATCACCCCAACCTCTGTTTTCATTGTCATCTCCTTTTTCTGACTGTGACCCACTTGCCTCCTTCTTACAAAGATCCTGTGATTACATTTGACCCACTGGTTAATCCTGGATAATCTTCCTATTCTAAGATCCTCAGTTGAGTCCCATAGGCAAAGTCACTTTTGCTATGTAAAATAGCATGTTCCTCAGTTTCAGAGATTAGGACATGGACATCTTGGGAGGAGATGGCATGCTTTTCTATCTACTACACATGGTTAGACTTCCCAGATGGCGCTTGTGGTAAAGAACATGCCTGCCAATGCATGAGATGAAAGAGATGTGGCTTTGATCTCTGGGTTGGGAAGATCCCTTGGAGGAGGGCACGAGAATCCCATGGACAGAGGATCTTGGTGGACGACAGTCCATGGGGTCGCAGAGAATTGGACATGACTGAAGCAACTTAGGACACAGAGTTGTTGTGGTCAAATGAGTCAAAGGAATAATGCACTCAATATTGCTTTTTCTTAAAAACTGGAATAACCTATTAAAACAGTTAGACATATGTAAGCAACCATTGCAGTTTTAAAAAATACATACTACAAGATTCACAGTAATATAATCACTCCTTTTCCATGCAACTCAGTTTACTTCTTACCAATCTCAGTTTTTCTTGCATCATTTTGCAGGAACTTCTCCCCATATCCCCAACTGCTTCCTTTACCCAGTGTTATTTGCTGCCTAAATCGTTGACCCTTTAACAGAGTTCCACATGTATTTTACCACAGGTGTTCTTTCACTTTAATCTTTATTTTAGGTCAGTGAGTTTTATTTTTGGCTACACATAAAAATCACCTCGGGACCTCTGAAATATCCCAGTGTCCAGGTCCCACATCTAAGACCAATCAAATCAGAACCTCTGGGGAGGAAATGCAGACATCATTGCCTTTTTAAAACTTTTCAGATTCTCTCAATGTGCATCTCAGTTTGAGAACTACTGGTCAAGAGATTCTGTTTGTTCTTTCAAGCGTCAGCTCTCCTCCTATTTCCTATCTCCCAAGCCTGAAAGAAAGAAGGAAGCTGCACTGCTTTCTGCATCCACTTTGCAGAATCATCCTGTGATGGGCCTTTTCCAGCCAACTAGTACCCAAAGCAGGCTTCCCCAGTGGCTCAGTGGTAAAGAACCTGCCTGTCGATGCAGGAGACACAGGTGATGCGGGTTTGATCCCTGGGTTGGGGAGAGTCCCTAGTGAAGGAAATGACAACCCACTCCAGTATATTTGCCTGGAAAATCCCATGGACAGAGGAGCCTGGTGGACTATCATCAATGGGGTCCCAAAGAGTCAGACACTGAGCATGCAGGATTCAAAGCAGCATCACAAGTTAGGAGTCAGGAGCTACCCTTGCAGCACCCACACCCCCCCAGGATTGTGGCTTTAAGAGGTTGAGAAATGCCAACAATATCTTCCTATTCAGTTTCCCGACACTGACAGAACCAGTGAGCACTCCCTGCAGGAGAATTGAGCTCTGCCCCCCTGGAAATGTTCAGTCTGTCTTCTCTTCCACTCTACTCTTCCACTTTCTTCTCTTCCACCCAAGGACAGCTGTGCAGATGAAGAGCACATAATCTGAGAACACACTGGAGCCAGCTTTATGAGCAATGGCCCTCTGTCGACTCCTGGGGAGGACTTATCTCCAAATTCAGTCAAAAGGCAGAGACCACTTCATTTCCTCCTTTATAGTTGTCTCTCTGCACAAGATTTTTGTTTGTTTGTTTTGTTTTTATATGTTGCTTATATTTTCTTGGAATCCACGGCATCATGAGGTTATAGGCAAAGCATTTTGTAGTACATTTGGAATGAACATTTCTGTTCTTGAATACGATAATACTTGCTAATTTTAATCTTAGTCTGACAGGCACCCTAATCATCTTTTTATATATGCTGCCATATTCAGGGTGCCTTAGCTTCTTGGGTAATAATAGCACTATTGACAATGAATATACCACATAGTATATTTATTTCATTTAATACCCTTAGATTGCAAAAAAAAAAAAAAATAAGAGTAGAATCTTAGTGTTTTTTGGTTACTACTTTATCCCCAGTATCTAAAATACAGCCAACACATAATAAGTACTCAGTGTGTATTTGTTGAATGATGAAGGAATGATTAACCATTTCAGCCTCATAACAACCCCATGAGAGGCCCATTTTATGCCTGATCAAACCCAGTTAGAAAGTGGCAAAGATGACTTCAAACCTCGGCAGCCCAACGCTCAATCCCATCCATTTGACCATTACTTTCTAATGATTCTCTCTCATCAGCTACACTATTAAAGGCTGTTCCCTGGAAGCAGTGCTGTGAGGGGAGAAGCTGTCCCTCATAGGTAACTGTGGGTTGGTGGAACATTGCCTCTGAGAGCTCCTAACTGGGGCCCTGGGGGCAGATAACATCCCACTCTGAGCCTCTGCTCTCCCATCTCATAGTTAATATGTGAAACAGAATCAGTTAGCTCCAGTGATACAGGTGGATGTGGGTGCATGTCAGTGCTTTCGGGGTCACCCCATTCTTTGCCCATGGCAGGTCTTTAGGCAAAAGAAGAGGTACATGAAATTTGGGGATGGGAAAACTGTTTTGGAAGACACAAGTCTACTCATCTCCATATTTGGGAACATTTTCATCAACAGGTGGAAGAGGTGCTCTTTTGGTCCTCCAATAAGCTATTTCTGTTTATCTACTTTTGCTGTACATGATCATATTTAGACATCTGCATAATTTAAGAGGTGACATGGATTTGCTGAAAGCATCTATAAAAATAAAACTATCCTTTATTTATTATGAAAGATTAAAAAAAATTTTAGAAATATCTGTTATTGCATGGGTTTTGAAACCCCTGACTTTTATTTATTTATTTATTTTTAAAAGAGGATTTAAGGATTATTGATTATTTGCTGTGAGAAATAATATGTGGTCCCATAGGTGAGGTGTGACATTGAACATTCTATTTTTTTTTTTTTTGAGAGATGATTCACATACCATAAAATGCACTCTCCTGAAGCATATAATTCTTTACTTTTTAGTATATTCATGTAGTTTTGCAGCCATTACCACTGTCCAATTTCAGAGTATTTTCATGAGTGCTAAGCCACTTCAGTCATGTGTGACTCTTGGCGACCCCATGGACTGTAGCCCACCAAGCTCCTCTGTCCATGGGATTCTCCAGGCAAGAATACTGGAGTGAGTGTGCCATGCCCTCCTCTAGGGGATGTTCCAGACCCCAGGGATCCAACCTGCGTCTCTTAGGTCTCCTGCATTGGTAGGCAGGTTCTTTACCACTGGTGCCACCTGGAAAGCCCCAGAGTATTTTAATGATCCTTCAAAAAATTAAAACCCCTGATTCTGTTAATAGTCACTCTCCATTTTCTATGCCTCACCCCCACCTCTGGAAACTGCTAATCTACTCTCTATATCTATAGATTTATGTATTCTGGAGATTTGGTATAAATGGAATAGCACAGCACGTAGTCTCTTGTGCCTGGCTTTCACTCAGCATAACATTTTTAAACTTCATCCATGTTATGGCAAATATTAGGACTTCATTCTTTTTTATTACTGTATAATATTTATTGTATGATATATTAAATTTTATGTATCCACTCATCAGCTGATGAACTTTGATTTTTCCACTTTTTGCCTGTTGTAAACAACCTATGAACATTTACATACAAGTTTTTGTGTGGAAATATGTTTTCTATTATCCTGAGTACAATATCTAGGACTGGAATTTGTGGGTCACATAGTAACTCTGTGTTTAACAGTATTTTTCATTTTGGCAAGATGGGCTTTCTATATATATATATATTTTTTTTTTTGGCTGCACTGGGTCTTTGCTGCTGCTCATGGGCTTTCTCTAGTTGCAGCAAGTAGGGGCCACTCTCCAGTTATGGAGCATAGGTTTCTCATTGTGGTGAGAGCAATGTGTGGAGCAGGGGCTCTAGGGCACATGGGCTTCCTTAGTTGCAGCTCATGGGCTCTAGGGCACAGGCTTAGTAGTTGCCGTACACAGGCTGAGTTGCCTTGAGGCATGCGGGAAATTCCCGGAGCAAGGATCAAACCTGTGTTCCCTGCATTGCAAGGTGGATTCTAAACCACTGGACCACCAGGGAGCCCAAAATGGGCATTCTAAAAATTAAATCCATTACATAATTTGAGTGGTAGGGTGAGGAGTGAGTTTCAGAGTCAGGCATTTTATTATCAAATTCCATTTTCACAGTTGTTACGGGATCGACATTCATATTTCTATTTTACAGATGAGGAAACTTAACCTTAGATAAGTGAATTGACCATTGCCACCCAGCTATAAATGGGAGAGCAGTAATTTAATCTGAATCTGTGAGACTCCAAATATTTTCATTATTTTCTTGCTTGCTTAACCTTTTTTTGATTTTGCTTTTTGTACTGCCTCATATTTACTTGCCTCCATTAGAGATGTTTGGAGCTTTAGAATTTGAAACATTTAAGAAATGTTTCTTGTACTAAAAAGAAATGTGAAGTCATGGTCTGGGCAGTCCATCACTTCCGTAATTTATGTAATTGGGCATCCATGCCAGAGAGCAAACATTTCTTAAAAAATCAAAAAACTGATAAAAAATATAAGTCCATTGGTGATTAATAATATATGCCAATATATAATAAATAATATATGCCAACTGATTTCTAAAACATAAACTTTGTTACTAAACATATAAGAATTCAATTTGTACTTTAGAAAGCTGCTTTCTCTGCAACTCAATATTTACCTTGATATTCACTCAAATTCTCCAAAATAAATGTTGACATTTACTAAAGTTCTTTTCCCACAAATGAAAATAGACGGTATACTGAAGCATTAAAACTGTTTTTAATGTCTTAGAAATAGCCATGAAGTCTGCTTACATTAATAAAGATTACTAATTTCCACAGAACATAAACAATTATTTTCTCTGATAGTAACCTTAGTATTACAATTCATATTTATGCAGTAGAAGCCCTCAAACATAGTAGTACTTTAATGATTTTTTTTTTTTTAATGAAAGTGATCGTGTTAACACTGGTGCCTAATGACTAGGAAAAAACGTTGACTTGGATCAGCTGAAGTAACAATTACTTAACAATATGCATTAATTTTATCACTCAGTACATTCATTGGACTGTTCCTACAAATAACAAAAATGTGCACATATATATCAATTGATAAACATATTAGCAAAATCTTCTTAAACAATATAAATGAAGGTAATAACTATGATAACTTATAGAGTTATATTTGAAAAATGGATTGGTACTTTTAGCAATTGTTTGCTTTAAGTAGTCCAGGACAAAGTTTCCAAGTCAACACCATTGGTGGACAGTATTAAAATCACATTGAGTATTTTTTTGTTTTCTCTATGATTTTGTGTTTTCTGTCTTAGAAATGCCAATTAGAAGTAGATAGACTGAGAGTTGAGAACAATGATATAGAAAAAGTAAAACCTAAGTCAATGCTGACACATAACCTAGGTAACCTATCCAACAATAATTACTTGGATACATTAAAACTTTTCCTTTATAGAAAAGACTTATTTAGATTTATTTTGTCATAAGAAACCATTCTAGGTTCCATGTCATTAATTCATTGATTCATGTAACAATTTTTTATTCACAGGTGCCTACTTTGTGACAAGGAATATGTTAATATTGATTAATGCAGATATAATCCTTCCCATGACATGAAATTAAAAGACGCTTACTCCTTGGAAGAACAGTTATGACCAACCTAGATAGCATATTGAGAAGCAGAGCATTATTTTGCCAACAAAGGTCTGTCTAGTCAAGGCTATGGTTTTTCCAGTGGTCATGTATGGATGTGAGAGTTGGACTATGAAGAAAGCTGAGCACCGAAGAATTGATGCTTTTGAACTGTGGTGTTGGAGTAGACTCTTGAGAGTCCCTTGGACTGCAAGGAGATCCAACCAGTCCATTCTGAAGGAGATCAGCCCTGGGATTTCTTTGGAGGGAATGATGCTAAAGCTGAAACTCCAGTACTTTGGCCACCTCGTGCGAAGAGTTGACTCATTGGAAAAGACTCTGATGCTGGGAGGGATTGGGGGCAGGAGGAGAAGGGGATGACAGAGGATGAGATGGCTAGATGGCATCACTGAGTTGATGGACGTGAGTCTGAGTGAACTCCGGGAGTTGGTGATGGACAGGGAGGCCTGGCGCGCTGCGATTCACGGGGTCGCAAAGAGTCCGCACGACTGAGCGATTGAACTGAACTGAACTGAATCCTTTCCCTCAGGGACCTTGTTGTATGTTAGAAAAATTTACTCAAAATGTAAAATTAATGGAAGGCAGAAGATTTCCTTTATCTCTGTGGCTCTTGAAAGAATAATCTCTTATAGCTCCAGTTTTGAAAAATTTTTGCAAAAATTTAGCTGTCCTACACAGATTTTGTTTTGTCAAGGAACTTTGTTTCTTCTTCCATATGATAATTAATGAAAGGGTAATCATCTAGTAAAGTATTCTATAATAATAGTGGAACATTAAAATATGAATGTATTAGAATGCACCTTTCCACAGCAAAGTCTTGTGGAAGTCTTGCTTACTAGGTGTCTTCTTTTGTAATGACATAGAAAGAACTCCAACAATAAAACAACCAAGTCAAAAGGAACCGAAGCAGTAAACTAAAAGACAGGCTCAGGAGCAGGTGATGAGTAGAACACAGAGCTTAGAAAGTCAAAGAAGGAAGTTGAAAGAAATGTATAGGTTTAATCACAGGCACTTCTAAGTCTATCACTTTCTAAGCCCTCATCCCATAGATGTAAATAACCATCTGCATGATTCTTCTCTTAGAATCAAAAGACTTTAGGAGCATGCAGGAATCATATAATTCTCCCCAGTATCTATCAAGGACAGTTTACTGACCAAAATAGGAAATTAAGACAAAAAAGAACATAGTTTTTTCTTAAAAATCTTATTCTTTATATTCCTCTTTTGTATTTAAGCTATCCATGTATAACTGGATTAAATGTCTATTTTATTATTTATTTGATGAAAGTTTTGGCATTTATAATATATTATCTGAAAGAGCACTAGGGGATGTCTGGCTTCTTTCCGACAGTAATTTTGTCTGCTTCCGTTTGACAGAGGCACATTTATCTCAGGTTTCTGCTTCTTGCCCTCTGCAATGAGTGACATTTCTCCCAGACATTTCCATTTCCAGATGTGATATTAGGTAACTTCCATAACATAGAGAAAAATAACAAAGAAAGGAAAACCTTATGTATGAGTGTTCTTTTAAACAAATATCTTTCCTAGTGATAATTTTGGAAAGATATCTCCCACAGGCTTTTTCATATGCATACACACACACACACACACACACACACACACACACACTTTTAATTTATTGGATGGTTTAAATTACATGTGCAGATAGCCTGTAGTGAATCTTTTTGACATAACACATCATGGCTAAGAGGTGGCTGATGGATCTCTGTTTTCAGTGTAATGTAAAAGGGAGCCATATAAATGTTTTCATCACTCGGTAGGTATCATTTTTTTAAGAATATACTTGTTCTTGTATCTTGGAAGTATTTTTTCATCAGCTTTATTCATGTGCAACAAGTCAGGGGCAAATATATGAATAAGTGCCGATTTCTTTTTGTATTGCTCATCAGACATATTTCTATTTGGGGGTAATATATTTTGCATGTCAAGTGTTTTCTCTTTCTTCCAGCTCTTTGTTCAATGAAAATAATTTCGCTCCATAGGGTAATGGCTAAGAAAACTACGCATGGTGTGAAATGAGTGTACATGTGATAGAATGCTGAATTTTCATTAAATTATTGAGATATGAGTTACCATAGCTTCTCTTGAAGCAAACTGTGCAACACTTATCTAGGGAGAGTTTGAGAAAAAAAAGTCTCAGGTCAAATAAATTTGGAAAACCTGTGTATTTTCTTAGATAATAGGGTGCTAAGATTGAGCAAATAAGAATACAGAAACATCCAGTTAAGTTTAATTTCAGATTAAACAGCAAATACTTTTTAGTAAAACTATATCCCATGCAATATTGGAACATGCTGATCTAAAAATGTTACTATTTACATGAAATTCAAATTTAACTGGGCATCTTGTAGTTTTGTTTGGCAGCTTTATTAATAAATCATGTTAGTATTTTGTGATAAATTGATAAACTCCAATTTATCAATAATATTGAGGAATTGGTGAGATTCTGTGAAAACCTAATAACGAAAGAAACACTGACAGAGAAATATGGAGAACAGTGGACATTTTTGTTTGGCTTGATCACACAATATGTATGAGGTAACTCAGTTCAGTTCAGTTCAGTCACTCAGTCATGTCCAACTCTTTGCAACCCCATGGACTGCAGCACCCCAGGCGTCCTTGTCCATCGCCAACTCCTGGAGTTTATTCAAACTCATGTTCATTGAGTTGGTGATGTTATCCAACCATCTCATCCTCTGTCGTCCCCTTTTCCTCCCCGCTTCAATCTTTCCCAGCATCAGGGTCTTTTCCAATGAGTCAGTTCTTCACATCAGGTGGCCAAAGTATTGGAGTTTCAGCTTCAGCATCAGTCCTTCCAGTGAATATTCAGGGCTGATTTCCTTTAGGATGGACTGGTTGGATCTCCTTGCAGTCCAAGGGATTCTCAAGAGTCTTCTCCAACACTGCAGTTCAAAAGCATCAATTCTTTGGTGCTCAGCTGTCTTCATAGTCCAACTCTCACATCCATACATGACAATTGGAAAAACCATAGCTTTGACTAGATGGAATTTTGTTGGCAAAGTAATGTCTCTGCTTTTTAATATGCTGTCTAGGTTGGTCATAACTTTTCTTCCAAGGAGCAAGTGTCTTTCAATTTCATGGCTGCAGTCACCATCTGCAGTGATTTTTGAAGCACAAATAAATAAATTCTCTCACTGCTTCCATTGTTTCCATATCTATTTGCCAGGAAGTGATGGGACTGGATGCCATGATCTTAGTTTTCTGAATGTTCAGTTTTAAGCCAAATTTTTCACTCTCCTCTTTCACTTTCATCAAGAAGCTCTTTAGTTCTCCTTCACTTTCTGCCATAAGGGTGATGTCATCTGCATATCTGAGGTTATTGATATTTCTCCCAGCAATCTTGATTCCAGCTTGTGCTTCATCCAGCCTGGCATTTCCCATGATGTACTCTGCGTATAAGTTAAATAATCAGGGCGACAATATATAGCTTTGAGGTCCTCCTTTCCCGATTTGGAACCAGCCTGTTTCATGTCCAGTTCTGACTGTTGATTCTTGACCTGTATACAGATTTCTCAAGAGGCAGGTCAGGTGATCTGGTATTCCCATCTCTTTAAGAATTTTCCACTTTGTTGTGATCCACAGAGTCAAAGGCTTTGCAATAGTCAATAAAGCAGAGTAAATGTTTTTCTGGAACTCTCTTGCATTTTTCATGATCCAGCAGATGTTGGCAATTTGATCTCTGGTTCCTCTGAGTTTTCTAAATCCAGCTTGAACATCTATAATTTCATAGTTCATGTACTGTTGAAGCCTGGCTTGTAGAATTTTGAGCATTACTTTGCTAGCATGTGAGATGAGTGCAACTGTGCAGTAGTTTGAGCATTCTTTGGCATTGCCTTTCTTAGGGATTGGAATGAAAACTGACCTTTTCCAGCCCTGTGGCCACTGCTGAGTTTTCCAAATTTGCTGCCATATTGAGTGCAGCACTTTCATATCATCATCTTTTAGGATTTTAAATAGCTCAACTGGAATTCCATCACCTCCACTAGCTTTGTTTGTAGTGATGCTTCCTGAGGCCCACTTGAATTCGAATTCCAGGATGTCTGGCTCTATGTGAGTGGTCACACCATCGTGATTATCTCTCGATCATGAACATCTTTTTTGTAACGTTCTTCTGTGTATTCTTGCCACCACTTCTTAATATCTTCTGCTTCTGGTAGGTCCATCCCATTTCTGTCCTTTGTTATGCCCATCTTTGCATGGAATGTTCCCTGGGTTTCTCTAATTTTCTTGGAGTGATCTCTAATCTTTCCCATTATATTGTTTTCCTCTATTTCTTTGCATTGATCACTGAAGAAGGCTTTCTTATCTTTCCTTGCTGTTCTTTGGAACTCTGCATTCAAATGTGTATATCTTTCCTTTTCTCCTTTGCCTTTAGCTTCTCTTCTTTTCATAGCTCTTTGTAAGGCCTCCTCAGACAACCATTTTGCCTTTTTGCATTTCTTTTTCTTGGGGATGATCTTGATCCCTGCCTCCTGTACAATGTCAGGAACCTCCATCCATAGTTCCTCAGGCATTCTGTCTATCAGATCTAATCCCTTGAATCTATTTGTCCCTTCCACTGTATAATCCTAAGGGATTTGATTTAGGTGGTGGCCTGCTGCAGGGTTGGGGGCACTGAGTGTAGCAATGCATACATGGGACCTTTTGAAGGAGGTAGCCATTATTTTCATTACCTCCACCATAGTTTGGCCTCAGGTCAAATAACAGGGAGGGAACACAGCTCTGCCCTTTAGCAGAAAATTAGGTTAATGATTTACTGAACATGGCCCTGCCCATCAGAACAAGACCCAGTTTCCCCCTCAATCAGTCTCTCCCATCAGGAAGCTTCCACAAACCTTATCCTTCCCCATCAGAGGGCAGAAAGACAAAACCACAATCACAGAAAACTAACCAATCTGATCACATGGACCACAGCCTTGTCTAACTCAATGAAACTAAGACCTATGCCATGTAGGGCCACCCAAGATGGACGGGTCATGGTGGAGAGTTCTGACAAAACATGGCCCACTGGAGAAGGGAATGGCAAACCACTTTAGCATTCTTGCCTTGAGAACCCCATGAACAGTATGAAAAGGCAAAAAAGATAGGACATTGAAAGATGAACTCCCCATGTCAGTAGGTGACCAATATGCTACTGGAGTTCAGTTGAGAAATAACTCCAGAACGAATGAAGAGACAGAGTCAAAGCAAAAACAATACCCAGTTGTGGATGTGACTGGTGATGGAAGTCAAGTTCGATGCTGTAAAGAGCAATATTGCATAGGAACCTGGAATGTTAGGTCCATGAATCAAGATAAATTGGAAGTGGTCAAACAGGAGATGGCAAAGAGTGAACATCATCATTTTAGGAACCAGTGAACTAAAATGGACAAGAATGGGTGAATTTAACTCAGATGACCATTACATCTACAACTGTGAACAAGAATCCCTTCGAAGAAATGAAGTGACCATCATAGTCAACAAAAGAGTCCAAAATACAGTACTTGGATGCAATCTCAAAAACAACAGAATGATCTCTGTTCATTTCCAAGACAAACCATTCAATATCACAGTAATCCAAGTCTGTGCCCCGATCAATAATGCTGAAGAAGCTGAAGTTGAATGATTCTATGAAGACCCACAAGACCTAACACCCCCAAAAGATTATATCATTCCCTTATCATTATAGGGGACTGGAATGCAAAAGTAGGAAGTCAAGAAACCCCTAGAGTAACAGGCAAATTTGGCCTTGGAGTACAGAATGAAGCAGGGCAAAGGCTAAGAGAGTTTTACCAAAAGAACACACTGGTCATAGCAAACACCCTCTTCTAACAACACAAGAGAAGACTCTATACATGGACATCACCAGATGGTCAACACCAAAATCAGATTGATTATGTTCTTTGCAGCCAAAGATGGAGAAGCTCTATACAGTCAGCAAAAACAAGACCAGGAGCTGCCTGTGGCTCAGCTCATGGACTCCTTGTTGCCAAATTCAGACTTAAATTGAAGAAAGTGGGGAAAACCACTAGACCATTCAGGTATGACCTAAATCAAATCCCTTTCGATTACACAAGTATGAGGTAAGGTTGAGGGAAAGAAAAGTATAAAGAGACAATGGATATCTGTTGTTCTTCACTGACTAAGATCTGTATCTCTTTTATGTCATAATATTTACAGTATTTCTTTGGGGAACCATCCGTCTCCTTCTCCCAGCCCTTCTGAAGGGGGTGTGGCTGATATAATTCTAGTCTCATAAATAGGGCAAGTGATTTAGGCTGGAGCTGCCAGTGTATCTCTTCCTCCTGGCAATAGTGGTGGATTCAGGGGAAAAAAACTAGCAGCCCTGGACTTCGGTTGGCATTATTTTGAAAGAGGCATCACTTCCCCTGGGGTTACTATAGGATGGGATCTGAGGCCAGAGGTGCTGGCAGTCATTCTTTTTTCTCTTTTGGAGAGGTTTCCTGCAAGTAAATCCAGCAGAGGAGAAGCTGAGCCAAAGGAAGGACTAGGAACAAATCCAGTGACATCACTGAAACACTTGGAGCTGGAGCTGGCCCTGGCTGAGGCCAACACTGAAGTTAATAAATTAACCCCTTCCTCAATTTCTTTCTTTTTTCTTTTCCCTTTCCTTCCTTCTTTCCTTTCTTCTTTCTTTCTTCCTTCCTTCCCTTCTTTTTTTTTTGTCTTAAGCCTCTTAAATTAGGTTTTCACTTGCCACCTGAAGACTCCTAACTTTCACGTAAAAACAGTTTGAGTTATTGACAGTGTTTCTTTTCAAACTAAGCTTTTAGGATTTTAGTCTGTCCTCCAGCATTGAATATTTTTGAGCAAGGGAGAAACGGGATTAGGGACTTGACTTGGGAAAGCTAGCATGGGGAAGGGTTAATGAAGAGAAGGATTTAAGAAGCAAGAGTGTCAACTAGTATACTATCAAAAATTCTTTGGTGAGCAGGGGTGTGACATTAGTCTGGCATATTGGACATGGCATGGGTACAAGAGAGACTACAAAAAAGAGAATGAAGATGAGATGGTTGATTAAATGATGGCAAGCAGGAAGGACATTTTATTATTTAATATATAATATTTTCTAAACTATTAGGGTGGTGCAACTTATTATCAGAGTAGGTCTTGAACTGGCTCGCCTAGAGATAAAAAGAACATTTAAAAAAAACTAAAATCTAGAGGATTTAAAGGGGGAAAATAGACCACTTGTTGAAACTTACTGGAGCTTGTGGTTCTATTATTTGATTCTTATAAGATTATGATAGCTATTGCCAGAAGCTGAGAGACTTCCTCTTTGGACTTAGGTCCTATTTATATTGCTGAAAAAACATCCATTTTTAAAAAGCACAGCCATTAATAATTTGTCCATTAGTCCATTTATTTTCCCAAACCACCATGTCTTCCCAGACTATGGGTTAACATTATGACAGTCACTGTTAAGCTTTTAATGGCCATTTATTTATTTCTGCAATATGTCCATTTGAATGTTTTCCTTGAACATCCAGACATTTATTAGTCATTTGTTTACCATTACACAAATTTATGGAACTGTTAAATTCACCATCTTGGTGAGCTGTCAGAGAAGAGCTATAGGCCTGGGAAACATATTGTTTGGAATTTGTTAGAAGTTCATCCCAATACTATCAATTCTGTTTATTAGAGAACTGAGACAATGTAAGTAATCTCACACAGACATAAATATCTGACTTGAAAAACATACTTTCCTTCAGATTGAGAGGCTATCACTTGGAGAAAATAAAAAAAAAAACAGGCAAGCAGGGAGAAGATTGCTTGTTGTAGGAAACCATTTAGAAAATCAACAGATACATAACGGAGAGTTTAGTAAGATGTAAGACTCTGTATAATATTCTCTCTTGGGTGCATGTTTCAGAATGACGAGTGAAAGGTCTTTCTGATAATTCAGTAATAATTCTTTCTTGGTTGGATTCTTGAAGCCCTTTTATACTGAAAATTCTTTCTTAAAATTGCAGTAAGTTGTTGAACTAAATTTCCCAGATATCCACGCTTAATAAAACAGTCTTTTGGAAGCAAGCAAAAGAAATAGAACTATAAACTTCTGAAGTGAGTCAGATTTATACTTGGATCCCCTCTCTGACTCTTCCTTGCTATGCAATCTCAGATAAATGCTTTGAACTACTGGAGCCTCAAAAGCCTCATCTGCATGATGGGGATAGTAATAGTCACTACTTAAGATAATCAGAAATATTGATACGATGCATGTGAGATGTTTGGAAGAAAGTCTATCATAGTAAAGACTTACAGAATATTAGGTGTTAATATCATTATTATTGTCATAATTTCTCTTTAACATCTTATCAGACTGCTGCCTTTGGGTTCATGATCTGTGCACTGTTTTGATTGATTTAATGCCTGAAACCTACGTAGCATCAAAAGAACTTTCTCTAGCCCAGACTTAGAGCATGATGACAATTTAACTGAATTTCTGCTTTTGCTCAAGAGTTATGTTAAAGCTTCTGTTCTTAATTTAAATCCTAAAGTGGGCTTTCTCTGCTGAGATTCTGGGTACTGTGCTTTAAGGCAGTGTATGCAGGAAGCCATAGTATTTATGTGCATACATACTCAGTCATTCCCTACTGTTAGTGACTCCATGCACTGTAGCCCACCAGACTCCTCTGTCCATGGAATTTCCAGGCAAGAATACTGGAGTCGGTTGCCATTTCCTTCTCTCGGAGATCTTCCTGACTCAGAGATTAAACCCATGTCTCCTGCACTGGAAGGCAGATTCATTACCACTGTGCTATCTGGGAAGCCACGGGGTCACAAGGAGTTGGACACAACTGAGCACACACGCCTGCATAGTATTTAAATGGGGCTATCCCTGCCTGGCCACTGGAGGCCTCTAGGTGGATTCTGGAATGCTGGTTCCTCCTTGGTTGAACTCCAGCTCTCACAGCAAAGCATGCTGCCCTCTGCACACTCTTCCCTCCCACTGCTCTTCCACTCACTGCAGGCAAACTGCTTGCTCTCTTTACTAAAGAGACAGCTACTGAGCCCTACTTCAAGAATGAGCTAACACCTTTTGACCAGGACAGAACATCCAGAGTATTCTAAGATGATGAAGAGAAATGAAAATAAAAGTGATAGGATGTAAGTGAATGAGATCGTCCATTGAGGTTAACGTCTGACAAACTGGGACAGATGGCCTCTAATCACCATCTCAACCCAATCAACTAAAATATAGCATTCTTCTTCAAGATTCTTATCCCAACAAGAAACTATGTGCTGCGTGAAGACTGCGTCAACCCTTGTGACTTCCCTGGTGGCCCAGTGGTTAAGACTTCACCTTCCACTACAAAGGTTGTGGTTCCAACCTTGGTCAGGGAGCTAAGATCTCAGGTGCCTTGTGGCCAAAACACTAAACCTTAAACAGAAGCAATATTGTAACAAATTCAATAAAGACTTTTTTTAAAGGTCCATATTAAAAAAATAATAAATAAAAATTATTTATAAAAAAAAACAAAAAAAAGAATGCATCAGTCCTCAACTTTAATTTTGCATCAGAATTACCTGTGATTTTTTTTTTTTAATAATAATTTCCACCTCTAAAATCAATGGGTGTGGTAGGTTTGGAATGGGACCTTGGAACTTGTTTGTGTTTTATTTGTAAATTTCTGCAGACCATTCTGGTGCAGATCGAGGACTGAGAACTTAGTGAATGATGAAGAAGTTTGGAATGAGGTGCTAATAGAGGGAGGCTAATTACCCCACAAGTTAGCCTACGCTATAAAACAAAACTTAAGAGTGAGTGAGCTAATACACATCAGTATGGACTGTCTTCCAAGAACTCATAAGCAAATTGAAATCCGTTTGGAAGCGTTTCACTAAAGCAGTTACTCCTGTGCTGCAAATAGTGTGACTATTTTTAAACCACTGAAAATCACACAGCTAAAATGACCTGGCCCCTCCTCACCTGGAAATTCTCCTCATCAAGTCTGATAGCAAAAGGTATGGCTGGGAGAAGAGATACAGTTCTATACTAAAAGGATTTTTTAGTGACTCAAAGTATCTATGTTCATGATAAGCAACTTCAGTATCAACTATAGACTGTTAGGAATGTAATTGGACCAGAGTTCAGATACTATTTCTGAATTTTCTCACAGGGATTAATAATATTTACTTTTTAGGTATGCAATAGGGATAATAGATAAATTCTGTTGAACATCTATTGATACAGAAATCTAATACCATCTAGGGGTCCTGAATATAGTTTGCTTTGTTTTCAGTAGGGGAAAACTTTTATTATCATTAATACTAAGCAAAGATACCATGCATAAAGAGGTAAGAACTAGGAAAAGGTACTAGGTGTTACCGTTGTACTAGGTACTAGATGCTGGATACTAGGCACTATATAATAGGTTACAGGGAGCCACCTGAACTGGCCCCATAAAATCCCCTTCCATGATAAAATCTTTATTAACAAGGGCAAAACAGAATTAATTTTGACAATTATGAACTTCAGTGACTTTTTTTCTAATTTGGTCAGAAACTCTAGGCATTTGGGAGATGTCACTTGTTAATGCTCTGACATTTATATCTCAGTTTTTCACTGTACATATTAAAGCCTCAACAGGATCCATTTATGATAAAAAAAAAAAACACTCCAGAAAGCATGAAGAGAATGAACATAACTCAACATAATAAAAGCTATATATGACAAACCCACAGCAAACATTATCCTCAATGGTGAAAAAGTGAAAGCATTTCCCCTAAAGTCAGGAACAAGGCAAGGGTGCCCACTCTCACCACTACTATTCAACATAGTTTTGGAAGTTTTGGCCACAGCAATCAGAGCAGAAAAAGAAATAAAAGGAATCCAGATTGGAAAAGAAGTAAAACTCTCACTGTTTGCAGATGACATGATCCTCTACATAGAAAACGCTAAAGACTCTATCAGAAAATTACTAGAGCTAATCAATGAATATAGTAAAGTTGCAGGATATAAAATTAACACACAGAAATCCCTTGCATTCCTATACACTAACAATGAGAAAACAGAAAGAGAAATTAAGGAAACAATTCCATTCACCACTGCAACAAAAAGAATAAAATACTTAGGAATATATCTACATAAAGAAACTAAAGACCTATATATAGAAAACTATAAAACACTGGTGAAAGAAATCAAAGAGGACACAAATAGATGGAGAAATATACCGTGTTCGTGGATCAGAAGAATCAATATAGTGAAAATGAGTATACTACCCAAAGCAATTCATAGATTCAATGCAATCCCTATCAAGCTACCAATGGTATTTTTCACAGAACTAGAACAAATGATTTCACTATTTGTATGGACATACAAAAAACCTTGAATAGCCAAAGAAATCTTGAGAAAGAAGAATGGAACAGGAGGAGTCAACCTGCCTGACTTAAGGCTCTACTACAAAGCTACAGTCATCAAGACAGTATGGTACTGGCACAACGACAGAAATATAGATAAATGGAACAAAATAGAAAGCCCAGAGATAAGTCCACACACCTAAGGACACCTTATCTTTAGGGAGGCAAGACTATACAATGGAGAAAAGACAATCTCTTTAACAAGTGGTGCTGGGAAAACTGGTCAACCACTTGTAAAAGAATGAAACTAGAACACTTTCTAACACCATACACAAAAATAAACTCAAAATGGATTAAAAGATCTAAATGTAAGGCCAGAAACTATAAAACTCCTAGAGGAAAACATAGGCAAAACACTCTCTGACATAAATCACAGCAGGATCATCTATGACCCACCTCCCTGAGTAATGGAAATAAAAGCAAAAATAATCAAATGGGACCTAATTAAACTTAAAAGCTTTTGCACAATGAAGGAAACTATAAGCAAAGTGAAAAGACAGCCTTCAGAATGGGAGAAAATAATAGCAAACGAAGCAACTGACAAAGAATTAATCTCAAAAATATACAAGCAACTCCAGAAAAATAAATGACCCAATCAAAAAATGGGCCAAAGAACTAAATAGACATTTCTCCAAAGAAGACATACAGATGGCTAACAAACACATGAAAAGATGCTCAACATCACTCATTATCAGAGAAATGCAAATCAAAACCACAATGAGGTACCATCTCACGCGGTCAGAATGGCTGCTATCCAAAAGTCTACAAGCAATAAATGCTGGAGAGGGTGTGGAGAAAAGGGAACCCTTTTACACTGTTGGTGGGAATGAAAACTAGTACAGCCACTATGGAGAACAGTGTGGAGATTCCTTAAAAAAAAACTGGAAATAGAGCTGCCATATGACCCACCAATCCCACTGCTGGGCATGCCCACCAAGGAATCCAGAACTGAAAGAGACACGTGTACCCCAATGTTCATCACAGCACTGTTTATAATAGCCAGGATGTGGAAGCAACTTAAATGTCCATCAGCAGACAAATGAATAAGAAAGCTGTGGTACATATACACAATGGAATATTACTCAGCTAATAAAAAGAATACATTTGAATCAGTTCTAATGAGGTGGATGAAACTGGAGCCTATTATACAGAGTGAAGTAAGCCAGAAAGAAAAACACCAATACAGCATACTAACGCATATATATGGAATTTAGAAAGATGGTAACAATAACGCTCTTGGACTGCAAGGAGATCCAACCAGTTCATTCTAAAGGAGATCAGTCTTGGGTGTTCTTTGGAAGGAATGATGCTAAAGCTGAAACTCCAATATTTTGGCCACCTCATGCAAAGAGTTGACTCATTGGAAAAGACTCTGATGCTGGGAGGGATTGGAGGCAGGAGGAGAAGGGAACGACAGAGGATGAGATGGCGGGATGGCATCACCAACTTGATGGACATAAGTTTGGGTGAACTCCGGGAGTTGGTGATGGACAGGGAGGCTTGGCGTGCTGCAATTCACAGGGTCGCAAAGAGTCGGACACGACTGAGAGACTGAACTGAACTGAACTGAACAATTACCCTATATGCAAGACAGCAAAAGAGACACAGATGTATAGAACAGTCTTTTGGACTCTGTGGGAGAAGGCAAGGGTGGGATGATCTGAGAGAAAAGCATTGAAACATGTATATTATCATATGTGAAACAGATCACCAGTCCAGGTTCGATGCATGAGACAGAGTGCTCAGGGCTGGTGCACTGGGATGACCCAGAGGGATGGCATGGGGAGGGAGGTGGGAGGGGGGTTCAGGATGGGGAACACATGTAAACCTATGGCTGATTCATGTCAGTGTATGGCAAAAACCATTACAATATGGTAAAGTAGCCTCAAATTAAAATAAACAAATTAAAAAAAAATCTCAACAGGGAAGCAAAATAGGCAAGTTTATGAAGACTCAGCAGCATTTTCCAATAAAACAGTCAGAGAACTTATTTTCTGGTTTGAACCAAAAGCAAAATGAAGTTGATCATTATCTGTATATTTATTCTACATTTAACTTTGAGCTGCTCTATTTGGGGACAAATATTCATAACCACATTAAATCAACCTTTGGATTTTGGTGACCAGCTATCCCAGTTGCTCAGAATTCAGGAGGTTCATGGGATGTTGGATTTTTCAGATTTAAAACTAAGGACAGTCTTGGACAAATCAGGACATCTTACTGATTACTTACTTACTTACTGACATCTTACTTACTTACCCTATTTGTCATCCAGCTTTTATTTTAAATTAATGATCTTAGCTTCTCCAATAAAGTGTAATAGAACAGATAGACCCATAATTAAGAACCAACAACAATATATGGAGTTGCTGTCCACACTCTATCCTCACTCCTACTGGGTGCTAAAGATAAGATAGAAAGACAAGGAAGGCTACCAAATTAAATTTTTTTAAAAGGTAGGAAGTCTATATGTTATGTTATCACAATCATTTGTATTTGGATATTAATACAAATTGTTATACAGTGCTTACAATTTCAAAAACACTACTGTGAGGGAAACACTTTGAAAACTATTAAGCCCATATAAACATTCTCTATTATCATGAATATGCATGTGTGCTTAGTCAGTAGCTCATGTCTGACTCTTTGCAATCCATGGAGTGGAGCCCACCAGGCTCATCTGTCCATAGAAGAATACGTGAGTGGGTTGTCATTTCCTACTCCAGGGGATCTTCTGACTCAAGGATCAAACCCACATCTCCTGTATCTCCTGCATTGGCAGGTGAATTCTTTACGACTAAGTCGCCTGAGAATCCCATTATATCAATGAATTAGAAAGGAACTTATCTACTGTGAGCATTATAATTTTATGTTATTAATATTTAACAAGTATCTATGGCAAGAGTACTGTAGTGGGATGCCATTGCCTTCTCCGATTAATATTTAGCAAGTATCTATAGAGAATTATTGTGGCTCAGACGGTAAAAAAAAAAAAAAAGTGTCTGCCTACAATGCAGGAGACCTGGGTTCAATCCCTGGGTCGGGAAGATATCCTAGAGAAGGAAATGGCAACCCACTCCAGTATTCTTGCCTGGAAAATCCCTTGGATGGAGAAGCCTGGTAGGCTACAGTCCATGGGTCGTGAAGAGTCGGACACGACTGAGCGACTTCACTATAGAGAATTATGGGCTTCCCTGGTGGTTCAGATAGTAAAGAATCCACCTGCAATGCAGGAGACCCAGGTTCTATACCTGGATCAGGAAAATCCCCTGGAGAAGGGCATGGCAACCCACTCCAGTATGCTTGCCTCGAAAATCTCATGAATGAAGTAGTCTGACCAGCTATAGTCCATGGGGGCGCAAAGAGCTGGACACAGTTGAGCAACTAGGCACACACACATAGAGAACTGTAGGTTCACTGATTGTCCTGGTTCTAAATAGCACTATAGGTGTTACTTAACTTCCAAAGTACATGTTGATGCAGAAATCATCTGTTTCCAATATGACAGGGATCAATTGTTTAAGGAATTAAAATTGTTTAAGCAAAC
Source organism: Bos taurus (assembly GCF_002263795.3). Lineage (NCBI taxonomy): Eukaryota > Metazoa > Chordata > Mammalia > Artiodactyla > Bovidae > Bos > Bos taurus. The sequence goes on along the minus strand of NC_037341.1, from coordinate 18,496,171 downwards.
TGACTTTGCTAGCATTATCTACAAAGGAAAGATAAAATTTTGCAGAGAAAAGATAAAGGTTAGTCATTGAAGTAAGTTTCCTTTTAATAGTTGAAGTGAAAGTGAAAAAGACATAACAAACCCCAGATGTTCACAGAGCAGCTATGGGAGGGTTAATTTTATTATGGATTTCATAGCACTGGGAAGTGTCAATTGATTAAGAGAGCTTGCAGTTCTGAGTGTTTTAGCCAGCCACCCATCTGCTTCACAGAAGTTTGTTAACACAGCTGGAAAAGATGGAGTTGCCAAAGCTTTCTTAAGCCTTTCAAGTCTCATTTTTTTTTTTCCAGTAAAAGAGCTAAAACAATTAGAATGCCTTCTCCAAGAAACTAAGGGAGAAAAAAATAAAGTTTTTTTTTTTCTCTATTCCTTTGCCATGACTGAATATTATCCATATTTGTAGCACTATTAAAATATAGATACAATTGTAGTTTCTAGCAATCCTAAATATATCTGTTAATTGCTTATGTTTTTTGAATGAATTATTTTATGATGTTCAAAGGTACGTCGTCCCAATTTAGCCAGAGGTCATAATTCCTACACAAAAGCTTTCTCTGTGATTGAATCTTCTCCAGTCTCAGTTTCCAAATCACATCTCTTGTACATTGATTCATGCTAAGCCCCTGGTAGTCCTAAAATGGTGATGATCAAGAAAATACATTCTGCCACGTCAAGTTCAAGGCTATATTCATTATCCTTTAAAATTCCAATTAAGAACTGCAATGCTCCTGAAACATGACTAAGAATGATGAAAAAAGAGCAAAGGGTGCTGACTGCCTGCCTAAAACTTCCCAGGTTGTTTTTAAAATAATTTGCTAAAAAAAAAATGGGCAGACAAGGGCCCTTGTCCTTAAAAGCCAAGAACAGTGCCATTCTATGTCTGTGTCTTATTTAATTATGTGTTTGTGCTTGCATTTTAACACAGCTATTGATTTATAGATGAAGAAACTGGAACTCAGAAAGTTCAAGTAAATTGGCAAAAGTAAAATGAGTGCCAGTCAATTCTAGAGGGTTGCAAAATCTATTTCCCAATATATCAGCTTCTAGGTTGAAATGGAAGAGTTCCCTCTTAGAGGTTCTAAGGCCTTTTACATGGGATAAAGTGTATCAAACACAACTTCTCTCTTTTGAAGTTTCAGTAATAGTGAAATTGAAGTATGCTTGGGCTACCCTGGTGGCTCAGATGGTAAAGAATCCATCTGCAGTGCAGGAGACCTGGGTTCGATCCCTGGATCAGGAAGATCTCCTAGAGAAGGGAATGGCTAATCAGTCCAGTATTCTTACCTGGAGAAATATGCTTAAACTTTGTCTTTCAGTTTCTTCATAAGAAGAGTTAGACTTACTAACAACTGTGTCTTTGGTACTCAACTTCTTATTTTCATTTATTAAAAAAGAATTTATTAACAACCTGTTATGTGCCAGGCACTAAGTCCAACATTGAAATATCAGAGCTCAGTGCAACTGACATGACCTCTGCCCTCAACAGACAGAGTTAGAAAAGCAGTTCTCAAACTTCAGTGTCAATAAAAAATATGAGACCTATCACCTACTCAATAAAAAAGGTGAGACCAACCTCCCTCAACCATAATTCTGAAAGTCTGCGAGGATATCCAGAAGTCTACATTTTAATTGTCTTTCTGGTGATCTTTATGCAGAGAAATGCTGGGAAAGATATACTTTAAACAAATAACCAGATGACCAAGTATAATTATATATTATACATATAATTACATATGTACATTGGAGGAACAGAACAAGATAATATGAAAGAGAAGAAAAGAGACGTGGAACTTAGAGCTGGGATCAGAACAGGGAGCTGATTTTCATCAGAGAGGGTTGGAATTAGCCAGATGGGGTGAAAATCAGAGAAATAATTCTGTTCTGTAAACAGAACAGCCAAGGGTGATAAGATTATTGCAGTTCTATAAAAATCTGAGTTGCTTCTTTGTAGATATAACTGCTCTCTCTTGACATATGCAAAGAAATTAAGTTTTACACAATGAAGAAGCTGCAGTTTCCACCAGTATTAGAATAATGAAGGATTAAGTTGTCCAACATCCATCACAGACTACATCTGAGCCTGCTTACATCCTTGAATGAGGCTACAGCTCCAGAATCTGACTTTAGCTCTTCCTGAAAATTTTGGGTAATATCGAAAGGCAAGATCACTTACTGTAATCCACCAAGCTCAGTCCATTCTGATTCTTTTGATACATTGGGGAACTTCTCTGGTAACTACTTCCTGGAGAGGAGCTGGGCTGATCCTCCAGTTTCTGTTGTGAAATGTCTGAGTTGCATCTGACTCTTTGCAACCCCCTGGACTATAGCCCACCAGGCTCCTCTGTCCATGGAATTCTCCACGCAAGAATACTGGAGAGGGTTGCCATTCCCTTCTCCAGGAGATCTTCCTGATCCAGGGATCGAACCCGGGTCTCCCACATTGCAGGCAGATTCTTTACTATCTGAGCCACCAGGGAAGCTAAGAGGCCATAAACCAAGTGTTTAAGGACCCAGGTGTGGGGTGAGCTCTCAGACTCTCAAACAAGAAAGACTGTGTGGACCTCATGAATATGATCATTTAGTGCAGCCTGGCATGGCAGGGGGAGTTCTATGCTCTGTGGAAGACCCGTCTCTACAATATAATCAGTTTCTCTGAGGCACCAGCCGGACTGTGTGACCACACAGTGGTGATGTTGTCAGAGGCTTCAGTTGGCTCACTATGCTTCTGGGCTCCACACACCCCTAATACAGAGTTCATTGTGTCATAACGGTACCGTTCTGCTGAAAGCATCATTTGTACGGTAAAGAACCGATAGGCCTTCATAGATAAGCCTCTTCAGTAGGCTCAGGACATATTTTGAATTTAGACACAAGGGAGAAACAGGTAACCAGATTAACTTTATAGTTCATTTAATTCTTTCTCACACCAAGGGGAAAAAAATGCAAAAAAGAGGCAAATGCTTTATTTTTTCTTCATTGTTTCCCTTCCTTCTTTTAAGGCTTCACTGAAGGAAATACTCCTTAATACTAGAACACCTGTTATCTGCAGGGTGCTCTGCTGGCTCGTGGTGGTGGTGGTTTTGTCTGACTCTTGCAATCCCATGGACTGTACCCTGCCAGGCTCCTCTGTCCTCTCTTCATGGGATTTCCCAGGCAAGAATACTGAAGTGGGTTGCCATTTCCTTCTCCAAGGGATCTTCCCAACCCAGGAATTGAATCGAGTCTCCTGCATTGCAGGTGGTCTCCTTCCTGCATTGCAGGCAGATTCTTTACCAACTGAGCTACCAGGGAAGCCCATAAATGGAAATTTAGAGTCCAAGCCCAAGTTACCCTCATCATCTAGTTGGTGAAATATGTTTCAACAATTAATTGTTTTTAAATGAATTAAATTATTAATAGAACTTTCCTATCTCAAACTCAAGAATTATTTATTTACTGTATGTCAAGCACTATTTACAATAGGAAATAGTGACTTATTATTTTAAGTCACTTATATTAGTCAAAACTGACCTATTTAATACTTGTGTAAGTTCTAAAAGTTCACACTGTAGATACCTCTGTCTTTAAGAATAGGAAACAGAAAGGTCTAACAGGGAAAGAAAAATTGAGTACATATTGACACCCAGGAAGTTTGATTCTAGAGCCAGTGTTTGATCTACTTTGGTGTCCTACTGATCAAATACAAACAGAATATAGAGGGAGCACTGAGGAGGAAGTTATTCGTGCTACTGGGCTCAGTGACAGCTTCAAAGAGTAGGTTCAGGTAGTCTGAGAATTGAGGCTGTAGTGGGGAACATAGAATGGTGATAACCAAGATTAGTAAATTACCCTTCCTGATTCTAAAAAACTTAGAGTGAGGGAGACAAACTTCAGAAAAAGGAAACTTCTATGTTATATAGGTTTTAGGCAGAAGACTCAATAGAAAGACATTTTCTCCCAGGATCTCCTTTAATTATGGAGAGAAATCTTTAAGCCCCCTCTTCCCCATCCACTCTCTTTACCCCTCATCCCTGCCTCCAAGTTTCCCCCTTAGTTTCTATCAAGCAGGGTTGTCCACATGGCATTCACCAAATGACTCACTGATCTAATCAGATGGCCCGTGATTGAATTAGAATGATCATGTTTCAGTTCAGCTCCTAAGCAAGTGATTCAACTCTGAGTGCCAAGGAGAATAGCTATGTGATCAATATTGGCTGTCTTCCAACAAGGAAGAAGACAGGGTGTAAATCTAATTGGTAACTAATGGTTCTGTCACACTGAAACTCTGATATGGGTCAAACAGTCTTATAAAGAGATGTGTGACCTACTGTAAAATGGAGGTGAATGCTGAAAATCACTGGGAAATTCCTACACATTCCTGAGAGTTTTGTTTATTATATAGTTCAGAGGATAAAAAGATGAAGGGAAGGGCATTGCTAAATGAAAGGGAAAATAATTATAAAAATGACATTTAAATAGATATGCTAGTGTTTAAATAGTGCTGATCTTGTGTCACACTTAAAACGTCACGTATGTGTGTGCATGTGTACATGGGAGGTCGCTTTAGGCATGTCCGACTCTTTGTGACCCTATGGATTATAGCTTGCTGGGCTCCTCTGTCCATGGGATTCTCCAGGCAAGACTATTGGAGTGGGTTCCCATGCCCTCCTCCAGGGGGTCTTCCTAACCCAGGGGTAGAACCGGTACTTCTAGTGTCTCCTGCTTTGCAGGTGGATTCTTTACCACTGAGCCCCTGGGAAAGCCCTTATATATGTATGAAAGTGAAAAGTGAAGTCACTCAGTCATGTCTGACTCTTTGTGACCCCATGGACTATAGCCTACCAGGCTCCTCAGTCCTTGGAATTTTCCGGGCAAGAGTACTGGAGTAGGTTGCCACTTCCTTCTCCAGGGGATCTGCCCAACCCAGGGATTGAACCTGGGTCTCCCGCATTGCAGGCAGATGCTTTACCATCTAAGGCACCAGGGAAGCCCTTATATATGTATACACACACATATATATTGTCATGTTTTTCAGTTGTATCATATAACATAATGGCAAACTATTCTGATGTAACTGCTACTTCTAGTGTGTAATGTGACTTTGGACAGCTGCTTAACCTCATTGTGCTTAGGCCTTGAAATGGGATAGCAATAATACCTACCTCAAAGGGATGGCATAGATGAACACATATATATTTTGTGTGGATACTATTTATAATATATGTGTTATTTTAGTTCATCCATGCCATGCCTATGAGGTAGGTATTATTGCTATCCCATTTCAAGGCCTAAGCGCAATGAGGTTAAGCAACTGTCCAAAGTCACATTACACACAAGAAGTAGCAGTTACATCAGAACAGTGTGCCATTATGCTACATGATACAACTGAGAAGCATGCCAATGCCTATTTTTAAACAATATATAAAAAGCAGATTCCAGTCATTTAATAAATAAATTTAAATTCATTCTATTTTAGTTGAATTACATTTGCATACTCTTACAAAGGTTGCTGAGCACATTTGCTGATTAAAGGAATATATATTAAGATTTTGTCCAAAGTAAGGTTCAACACCAAGTCTAGACTCCTACATTTCAGAGCTTATTCCTTCCTTAATTGTTCTTTCAATTTTACCTAAGACCAAGATTCAACCCAAGAGAAAGGATTCTTTACTCCTATTTTGACTCTGAGAAGGGATGGAAGGCAGATGGGCAGGAATAGTTTTAGAATGTAGGAAATATTCTTAGTCTAGAGACACATCCATAACCTGATGTTCTTATGGGGGAGTTATATAAAAACAGATCTGTCCAGTTCTGTGCTCAATATGTCGCATTTCTGCAGTTCTTTAAGGTTTATTTTAGGCTCTAAGATAACGTCATTAACTGACCCAGTCACCTGTCCCCCCACAGTCAGTATTTGTAACTTAAATAGGTATTAAGAGAATGAGAACATTACACACGGACATTTTTTAGCTGATGCAAAAGTGAGTGCATGTTTTGTAAAACAAAAAATATGAGAGAATATGATCAAATGGTAATCATTTAAAAATTTCAGATTGTGTGATTATGAATGATTTTTCTTTTTCAGTGTTTTATATGTTGTCTATGTTAGTATATGTTGATACTAACAAAAGCTGCTGCTGCTGCTGCTAAGTCGCTTCAGTCGTGTCTGACTCTGTGTGATCCCATAGACGGCAGCCCACCAGGCTCCCCAGTCCCTGGGATTCTCCAGGCAAGAACACTGGAGTGGATTGCCATTTCCTTCTCCAATGCGTAAAAGTGAAAGGTGAAAGTGAAGTCGCTCAGTTGTGTCTGTCTCTTAGCGACCCCATGGACTACAGCCTACCAGGCTCCTCCATCCATGGGATTTTCCAGGCAAGAGTACTGCAGTTGTTTGCCATTGCCTTCTCTGACTAACAAAAGCAATTTGACATCTGTAGAAATAGCTATCAATTGGAGAGAATTTATAGGTGGCTCTTGCTGTGTGCTTACTATTTTTTCCAGGTGTTGTGCTTTAACTGTCTTATGTCATCTGAATGAATGGTGTTGACATGACCAGCTTCCCAGAGTCTTATCTTCTGTTCTCTTTAGTCAGTCAGTTCAGTCACTCAGTCATGTCTGACTTTTGGCAACTCCATGGACTGCAGCATGTCAGGCTTCCCTGTCCATCACCAGCACCCAGAGCCTGCTCAAACTCATGTCCATAGAGTCGGTGATGCCATCAAAACATCTCATCCTCTGTTGTCTCTTCTTCTCCTGCCTTCAATCTTTCCCAGCATCAAGGTCTTTTCAAATGAGTCAGTTCTTCACATCAGATGGCCAAAGTATGGGAGTTTCAGCTTCAGCATCAGTCCTTCCAATGAATATTCAGGAATGATTTCCTTTAGGATGGACTGGTTGGATCTCCTTGCAGTCCAAGGGACTTTCAAGAGTCTTCTCCAACACCACAGTTCAAAAGCATCAATTCTTTGGCTCTTAGATTTCTTTATCCAAATCTCACATCCATATGTGACTACTGGAAAAACCATAGCTTTGACTATACAGACATTTGTTGGCAAAGTAATGTCTCTGCTTTTTAATATGCTAACTAGGTTGGTCATCACTTTTCTTCCAAGGAGCAAGTATCTTTTAATTTCTTGGCTGCAGTCACCATCTACAGTTATTTTGGAGCCCAAGAGAATAAAGTCTGTCACTGTTTCCCCATCTATTTGGCATGAGGTGATGGGACTGGATGCCATGATCTTTGTTTTTTGCATGTTCAGTTTTAAGCCAGCTTTTTCACTATCCTCTTTCACCTTCATTTAGAGGCTCTTTAGTTCCTCTTTACTTTCTGCTATAAGTGTGATGTTATCTGCATATCTGAAGTTATTGATGTTTCCTCAATATCAATAACCTTTGGTTAACATAAGCATACATAATGGCCTGCCTCAGGGAGATAATCTTACCCTGCCCACCTGTGAAGGACTGTGACATTCTTGAATTGTTTGTGTAGCAAATGGCAAGCACCAAGCGCCCCTATCTGCTGCTTACCAGCGAGGCCCAAAAATTTACATTTGTGGAGGCTGGAATCTCAGATAGATGTGACATCTTTGTTTGTTGATATGAGAGGAAGTGTTCCATTTCACACCACACATGAAATGATTTAAGCAAGTGGAACTAACACATCCCCCTACCTAAGACTTGCCATTCTAAGAGATGTTTGCAGGTCTTTTTGCTTTGTTTCCTCAGCTCCCACTCCACCCCATCTCTGATCCATAAAAGAACCTGGCAACCAGGCCCTGACAAGATGGTTATTTTGAGGTGCTAGCCTGCCATCTTCTTAGTCAGCTGGCTCCTGAATAAAGTCCCTTCGTAGTCCCAACACCTCATCTCAGATTTATTGACTTAGCTTGCGGTGAGCAGCGTGAGCTTGGACTTGTTACAGAAGGTTGATATCAAACAACCAAAATATGTAGCATGTAATGTGCTAAAAATATTACCTTCTTATCTTTTCTAATTTCACCAACATTCTTGAAAGTTATTATCAACTGTAATACTACAGTTTGAGAAACTGAAACTCACATTGGCCAAATAATTTGTATAGATTCTGGTCCTTGGAAATTGGCAAAGTCAAGAGCCAAACTGAAGTATATCTGAATTCAAAGTCAAAGTTGTTCATAAATAAAACCCTAATATTTTTGGCCATATGTTCAGGGATTCAAGTGCTTTTCCTAGTCTCTTATTTGAATTCACTTCTTAAGCTAGCCTGAGTTAGTGTTAACTGAGTTCCACTATCTCTCGTTTTTGGAAAGCCCTGTCTTCTTTCCAGTGATTAAATATCTTCACATCATCTCTCCAAGCCCAACTCAAAGTATTTTCTTTTTGAAACCTTCCAGAGTATACCAGCTGATAGGATTCTTTCTTTTTTCCCCAAATCCTTTACTTAGATTTCTCCATTAGTACTCACTGTAAAGCTGCCTTGTAATGCTATGGATCTGATGGATCACCAGCAGATAAGAAAAATAGAACCCAGATAGGGCAAATAAATTGGTTATGATAACATATCTAGTACAAAGTACAGATGGATTTCGAACCATTGCATGATCAGAAATCTTTTCATGATACAATTTTAATGGTAGAGGTACTCTGGTAACATTTTACCTAGTTATCTGATATGTAAAGGAGCCAAGTCATTGTTTGAATGAAAGTTATAGAAGAATAGGAAATTAGCACTCAGTGGGAGACTTTGAAAGTTTGTGACCAATAAAGTAACATGAAAGGAAACATGACTTATGTAGAATATATCTCCAACCAGGATACTTCTCATTTTCCAATCAAGAGATACTTGAAGCTCTGTCTCTGTTTGGCTGACAGTTTTTATGTCTTATTTTCTAAACACTGAGAATCACAGAGTCCTTATTAGTGAATATTTGAACTGGTCTCTCTCCAGTTTTCCTCATACCTTCTGTGATGAAGCGGCCATGATCGTAAGTGTAAGCTTCAGAATTTTTGAAAAGAGCAAATTCATTGCTGCATTTTTAATGAGCCAACCTTTGAAAACGGGAGACATCAGTTTCTTTCTTTCATATCCTACTTATCCTGCTTCAGATATATACAAGGCAAGTAGACATCATCTTAACATTCATTCAGTTCAACAGTGGAAAACCAACAATGTGGCATTTTAGAAACTAAGTTGTTGTTATTGCTCCACACAAGATCTGGGCATTAAAAAGTCTCTAAGTCCTGTCTCAAAGGCTCTTGTCAACATAGCAAAAAAGATTCTAAATCAATAAAGAACTTCAGGGAGCTTTTGGAAATACTCATTTAAAAGGTTCCATTTTTCAGAACAGATTTACTGCACCCTATTGATGGGAAAAAATGACTTTGTCCTTCTAAACATTTCCAGTTTGAAAAAGTGATTTTTAAATTAAGGACAGACGCAAAATAACAAGTTTCTTTCTCTTTTTTTTTTTCCCTTCTTTGATTCTTGCTTTTATTCTCATTACAAAAACTATTGAAAATCTCATGAAAAAAACATCTGCTGTAAAAAGTAAGAAAAAGAAATATGTACATGCACATCTAAGGGAATTTTATATTCAGTATAGCATATAATAAATTCAGTTTTCAGTAAAAGGGAGATTTTTGGTTTCATGGATTAATCTCTGCTTCATGCCAGTTCTTCTAGGAATAAATTAACTGATAATAGTAATAAGAATAATGATCACAATTTCTATCTATGAAGTGTCTACTGGATTTCAGACATTGTATTATATACATGTGTCATTTATCTTAATTATAACATCTATCCGATAATGTAAGCATTGCCATTCCATTGTTCATATGAAGAAACATGAGGCTCAAAAAGATTAAGTAGCTTTTCGAAGATCACTTACTTTAAAAAACCATGACCACCAACAACAAAATGACAGATAGGATTTAAACCCAGCTCTTTGTAACTAATATCTCATGGTCCTAAGTCTCATGTACACTTTCTACCATGACTGTAAAGCACTGTATTAGATTATCATTGAGAATATATGCATGTATATAAAATATATAAAATAAATATAATTTATGTAATAATTTATTATAGATATTTCCTTACTCTCTAATATCATGTAATGAATAGGCCAATGACTAATAACAGCAGATATCTAGAAAGAACAGGATGTATATATATCCTCCCAAGTGTTATGACAATTCAAAGAAGAGTAAACTCAATATAAGTTGAAAAAACCAAGATTTCATGGTTTTTCAAGGTTTCATGAAAAAAGTGAGGTTTAAACTGGCTTCTATTGGATGCGTATGTCCTGAATAGGAACAAAAGGGAGGTTGTTTGTTTGCTTGTGGCAAGGGGGCAGGAACTGGATAGAGCACGGCATCATGGAATCAAGAGTAAGAACTCTGGAGAAAGGAAGGGGGTGGTGAGTAAAGAGGTAATGCTGACACTCTATTTGTTCAGTAATAATAAAAGCTATTCACTGGAAGGACTGATGCCGAAGCTGAAACTCCAATACTTTGGCCACCTGATTCAAAGAACTGACTCACTGGAAAAGACCTTGATGCTGGGAAAGATTGAAGGCAGGAGGAGAAGGGGATAACAGAGGATGAGATGGTTGGATGGCATCACTGACTTGATGGACATGAATTTGAGCAAGTTCCGGGAGTTAGTGAAGGACAGGGAAGCCTGGTGTGCTGCAGTCCGTGGGGTCACAAAGAGTCTGACACAACGGAGAGACTGAACTGAACTGATCATTAGATGAGTGTCAAATGATGTGCTGATTGTCGTATATTCAATATAACATTCACATATTAAGTATTACTTATTTGCCTATCTTTATTTTGAAAAAATGGGGCATAGAGGAAAAGTATCTTGTTCAAGGTTCACCATGCTGCTGCTGCTGCTAGGTCACATCAGTCATGTCCGACTCTTAGCGACCCCATGGACTGCAGCCTACCTGGCTCCTCCATCCATGGGATTTTCCAGGCAAGAGTACTGGAGTGGGGTGCCATTGCCTTCTCCGAAGTTACACCATAAAGCCATAATAAAGACAAAGTCTTTTGACTTATATACTTGGATTCTCACTACTCAATATTATTGTCTGTCAGGATATATGGTCTGGGATGTTGTGATGTTTACTCAGAGATGAAAAATTATCTCTAAGATTGAGTTTAAAGTGAGTATAATATACAGTAGAAAAGAAAAAAGATATCCTTTGTTTTGTCTATGCAGCAAACATTGTTGAGTGCCGTGAATGTCAGGGCAGTAGGCAGAAGTCCAAGAAAACAGAGGCAGGCTCCATGACCTCAAAGAAGTTCTAATCTATTGTGGTAGGTGAGATCTATAGTCTAATAATGAGCATACGAAGTATTAAATGATATATATCTTTGAAGAGGTAAAAATAGACAAAAGAAAAATAGAAGATATCTTTTTCAAGTAATGGAAGCCAATCAGAGAATTCATGGAAATGGTAGAGTCAAATATGTGTAGAATCCTTACAGGATACAGAGAATCAGCAATTGAGCCTCTGTTACACAGAGCTAAACCACTGTGAGGGCTTCCCTGGTGGTTCAGTAGTAAAGAACCTGCCTGCCAATGAAGGAGACATGGGTTTGATCCTTGGGTCAGGAAGATCCCCTGACAACCCACTCCAGTATTCTTGCCTGGGAAATCCCATGGACAGGTTACAGTCCATGGGATTGCAAAAGAGTCAGACTAAACAACAATAGCAAGCCAGTGCGAACTCAGAAATATGGAACAAAATTGACCATTCATGGTCTGACTTGACTAGTGCACAAATACATAGAAGGTTGTAATGGGAATGAAGATAGGAAAGTTGATGAGTTCAGGTTGTGGAGTCTTGATGTCAAAATAATAGTTCAGACTTTTCTTTGTAAACAATGGGGAGCCACTGAGGACTAATGAGTTCAGAATATAAACTTTCCAAATGAAGAGATTTTTCTGTCTTTTCAATCCTTGCCTGCCATATATTTGCTCTTAATATTTGATGAAAGAATCAATGAACTGCCATCACATAGTCAAGGTTATGCTTTAGGAAGGCAGTGATGTATAAAATGAGTTATAAAAGGGAAAGGCTAGAGAAAAGGAAACCAGTTAGGAGGCTGTTGTGTTCAATCAGGAAAGAAAATGTGGGAATTTCAGCTAGGTTTCTGGCAGTAGGAATAGAATTCAAGGGAAAGACATGAGAATCACCATTCATGAAGCATGGTCAACACATGTTGACTCACAGGATATTTGTAGAAAGGCAGAAAATGATTAGACATGGAACTCAAACTTTGAACCTAGTAAGAAAATAAGACACACAACAGAAATATCTGATTCAGAAATTGGAGTTGATTTGTTCATATATTCAAAGAATGTTTTTGAAGGACTATTGTGTGCCAGAGAGAAGGAAATGGCAACCCACTCCACTATTCTTGCCTGGAGAATCCCATGGACAGGGAAGCCTGGTGGGCTACAGTCCATGGAGTCACAAAGAATCAAACATGACTGGGCAACTAACACACACACACATTGTGTGCCAGAAACTTTTCTAAGACACTTGATATACAGCAGACACAAAATGGACAAAACCCCTGCTCTCCATGAGTTTACATTCTATAACAGGTGGGAAGAGGGTAGAATATAAAACATAGATAATAACTGAACTATTTAGTATATTTAAGAGTTATGAAAAAGAGCATGATAAGGGGATTCTGGGTGAGTGGAAGGAAATAGTCACTTTAGTCAAGGTAGTAGGCAATGGCACCCCACTCCAGTACTCTTGCCTGGAAAATCCCATGGACGGAGGAGCCTGGTAGGCTGCAGTCCATGGGGTTGCGAACAGTTGGACATGACTGAGCGACTTCCCTTTCACTTTTCACTTTCATGCATTGGAGAAGGAAATGGCAACCCACTCCAGTGTTCTTGCCTGGAGAATCCCAGGGATGGGGGAGCCTGGTGGGCTGCCGTCTGTGGGGTCGCACAGAGTCGGACACGACTGAAGTGACTTAGCAGTAGCAGCAGTAAGGGTTGGCATTAGGTGAAGGGGATGTTTGAGGAAAGAATTGGGAAATAAAAAGTTTAGATATCTGAGATCTGGGAAAGAGAGACCCTAGAAATCATTTGCTTTAAGGTGATAAAAGATGGAATGTGAGAGGACAAGAAAAAAAAAACCTCTTTTTTCTATCTGAAGACTGAGGGTAGCACTTTGGGGACCATCTACATTTAATGACAGCATAATCAGGATGTAACAAAGGGAAAAGCTATAGACTCATTTAGAGATGAACATACTGTACTATTTTATCTGATTTAAAACATCTCCCTGCCTAGAAATTAAGCCCAGCTTAATTAAAAGTAATTAAAAAAAAAAAAAAAGCCCAGCTGTGTTAAAGTAATCCAGTTTCTCTGTAAGCCTAGAAGGAAGAGCTGGTTGTCATATGTGATGAGCCTTCTATGATCCTTTCAATTCTCATATAATAGAAAAGGCCAGAGGACAAAACTCCAGTTGCAAATATAATTTGAGATGAATTTTTCAGTTTTGCTCTATTATTTCTTCTATCTACCAGTACATCAATAATGGAAATTGGCACATAGAAGATTCTCTATGCATGTCAGGTGAAGAAAAATTAAGCTAACCAACGTTTGATTTGGGGGGTGGGGGTGAAGTGTTGATGATAAGGCTACGAGACTACTACTTAGCAGAACATACTTGAATGATGCTGTACAGGATTTGACTTAGGGACTCAATCCAGGGTGAACACCATCTGCCGATTCCAGAACTGGAATGAGCTTCACACACTGAGCAGAGTCCTCAGAAGGTCATGGGGTTCAGTTCCCTTCCTCTAGGCATTTGAAATCTAAAACATCAAAGCTAGTGATCGCATATTCTCTTTCTTAGAGTAGATTCTAAAACATCTTATACATTTTAGACAATCTTTTATATTGAACCAAGCCTCTCTTGATGAAACTGAAGTTTATTTTCGACTACTCTTCTTGTGTGTTCCAGTATGTAAGAGATTCTAACATTTACATAGGTTTTTTTTTTTTTTTTTTAACAAGCCTATCAGTTTGTTTTCCAAAGAAACCATCCTCTGCTTGTACATTGCAGTTCATGAAATGCTGCACTTTCAGGACAGGTTTGCTTACAGTAGAAAATCTTTAAGTTGTAAAGATTTTCAAGAATTCTATAGCTAGATGTAAATACTTCAGATTTAATACCTTAGAAACTTTCCCCCTTGATTCTTTCGCAGGTGAGCCAAAGAGAGCAGTAGAATCTGGGTTCTATATAAAATGAAGAAGGGGGTGGGGGGAGGGAAAAAACTGCCCCTGATGTTTTTTTTTTTTAAACTGAGATTTAAAAGGTTTCACCAAATGTTTTCTCTGTGCAGATAAGGGAGCCAAAGGCTATGACAGCAGCTTGTCTGGATTAGAAGGTTGATTGTTTGCACTCTTGTTTAGTTTCGTTCCTTAATGTGGACCAGGATGTCAGGGGTCTTCTGTGAGAGCAGCTGAGGAGAGCAGAGACACAGGGTGGGGTCTAGGGAAGACTGATGTGAGGTATGTGTGGGGGCAGAGGGGGGAGGGGGAGGGAAACAGAGATCAAAGAATCATCCAGAGCTCCTCAGCCTTCCACAGCAAAAAAGCCTTTGGCAACTCTTTGATGTCCAATTTGCCCTCTGCCCCCAGTCAGAAGTGTGTCGAGGGACCTGAGTGAGAACGGATTCAGCAGGGCCATTTTATAGGTCTGTGAGGCAGACAGCATCTTTGCCATACCTTCTAAAAGAGACAGGCAGAAAAAAAAATTGCTATAATTCCTAACCTACAGGAGCTTACACTCTAGTTCAACAGACAAAACCTTGAGTATCTTGACCAGTCAACTTCACAAACAACGGAAACTTTTGATTGTGTCGTGGTTGTGATTTTTACTCTTAACATGATAGTTTGATAAATCTGTTCTTCTCAGGAATAAAAAGCACCTGAACACAATGTGTCCTTTTGTCTGGTAGGGTGTCTTTCCTCAGTCACGTCACTTTATTGACTCTCTTTTCCCTCCCTCTAATCTATTTCTGGTGTTTTATATTTTGTATTCAAAGCAGGTGTGTTTTACACAATGTTATGGCCATCTATGGATATCTGTTTTTTTTTTTTTTTTTTCCTTTCAGCTAACAGAAAAATTTTCTTATCTGCCCCCCTGGACAACATAGGCTTTGGTAACTTTTCAGAGTTTTTTTTTTTTTTTTTAATAGAAGGATAATTGCTTTCACAGAATTTTGTTGTTTTCTGTCAAACATCAACATGAGTCAGCCATAGGTGGACATATGTCTCCTCCTCTTTCACCTCCCTCCCATCTCCTCCCCATCCCACCCCTCTAGGTTGATACAGAGCCCCTGTTTGAGTTCCCTGAGACATACAGCAAATTCCCATTGGCTATCCCTTTGACACATGGTAACGTAAGTTTCCATGTACTCTTTTCATACATCTCACCCTCTCTTCCTCTCTCTGCATGTCCATAAGTCTGTTCTCTATGTCTGTTTCTCCACTGCTTTTCAGAGTTCTTGAAAGGAGTATTGTGAGTAAATATGGAACTGATATCTTAAAAATGACAGCTCTGGTAGCTGCTAATTAAAAGTCGAACTATTAATGCTCTGTTTCCTAAAGTGAAACTGTAATCTTGAAGAGGTGTAGATATGCAAATTAAATGACTAATGTGTAGTTTTCTTTAAATCTATGTCCTTTTTCCTTGAAGTTAACTTTGCATTACATCTACACACAAATGACCCTACAGAGATGTTGAAAATAAACTCCCTCACTCCACCCAGGTCTGCCAGCCTGTGTATCTTTGTTCTGGTTGCTTAGATTTCACACCTAGTTGATTCTTTCACCTACTAGGACTAAAAGCAGTCTCTTTTCATCATAACTAGTCAGTAGGGAAAGCAAAGATTTGCATGGAAAAATCATCCAAAACTACTAATAGCTTTAGAAGGTTGCAGAAATCACCTTATGTGACCTGCTTGGAATGGCATGGTTGTTCAGCTAGAACCATGGTAGCAATGCATGTTACAGGTCTTCAAGAAAACGCTGTTGTTTGCCAGAACAAAATGCAGCTATATTCTTCTCAGTTAAATTATATTAAATATCAGGACAATAAGCAACATTTTGCAATCCACCCTCTTCCAAAATATTCCTACCGTTTCCTTCATCCTTTCCTGGATCTTTAAGGGCAAGGAGCTTAATAGAAGACAAAGTGAAAGTGAAAGTCACTCAGTCGTGTCTGACTTTTTGCAACCCAATGGACTATACAATCCATGGAGTTTTCTAGGCCAGAATACTGAAGTGGCTAGCCTTTTTTCCCAACCCAGGGATCAAACCCAGGTCTCCCACACTGCAAGCAGATTCTTTACCAGCTGAGCCACAGCAGAAGCCCTAATATAAGAAAAAGGTCACATAAAGGAAGGCTTCCCAGGTGGCTCAGTGGTAAAGAACGCTCCTGCATTGGCCACAGAAAACACAGGTTCAATCCCTGGGTCAGGAAGATCCCTTGCAGGAGGAAAATGGCAACCCACCTCAATATTCTTGCCTGGAGAATTCCAAGCGGGCCACCATCCATAGGGTCCAAAGGGTTGGACTCAGTGGCACCCCACTCCAGCACTCTTGCCTGGAAAATCCCATGGATGGAGGAGCCTGGTGGGCCGCAGTCCATGGGGTCGCCAAGAGTCGGACAAGACTCAGCGACCTCACTTTCACTTTTCACTTTCATGCATTGGAAAGGAAATGGCAACCCACTCCAGTGTTCTTGCCTGGAGAATCCCAGGGACCGGGGAGCCTGGTGGGCTGCCGTCTATGGGGTCGCACAGAGTCGGACACGACTGAAGCGACTTAGCAGCAGCAGCAGCAGAGCACACGTATAAAAACACTGGTTAACTTTATCTTGGTATATTGTGTCTCTACACTAGAAAATTCTGTATAATTAAAGCAGCTTCAATTTTGAAAGACAGTTTGAGCCAATTGTTGAAATGTATTTTGAAAGCAATAAAAAAAAATTGATGATTCTAATATTCTACCAGTTTTCAGGCTTCAAAGAAAAATGCCTGTTTGTGAGGAGTGTCCACAGTGAACCATGTTTTCAACTTGCCTCCTTAGCGCAGTAGGCAGCGCATCAGTCTCATAATCTGAAGGTCCTGAGTTCAAACCTCAGAGGGGGCAGTTGTGTTTTGCCTTCATCACTTCCTAAGAGAATTTTCAGAGTAATTTTTTTTTAGCTATTTTACGTTCCTCTTAGTAACTTTACTTGTTTTGACAAATATTAGTTAATAATATTGAAAATGAAAGTGAAGAGGTGGCCAATATCAAAGGAGAAGCCAACTGAATGTTGCAATTATAATATCACTAGATTTCAAAATTTATGTCATACATTTCATTAAAGACATCATCTCATAAAGGAAATGCTCCATGGATTGAAATTATAAAATATTAATTGGACATGAAACTAAATATCTTTTATAGGAGAAACTGGTTGTAAAGCAAGATAAATATACTTAAAAAAAAATATCTTTGTAAGACAACCCTGTGGAGGGAGTGCACTCCTTTGATACCAGGAAGGGTACTAGTGGTTTAGAAACATGTGTGTGGGTATTTTAAGGGGATGTTTTTGAACCTTAAGGAACACATACTGACAAAGAAGAAATCTGTGTGTACGTGTGTATCTGTATGGGTGTTTGAGAGAGTGGGAAAGCAGGCAGAGACCTGGTAGGGTTCAATGTGTGTTCAATTGCAAACACAGATACTGGGCCAAGTGGCCAATATGCTTAGATATGCATTAGGATTAGCATAAGCAATCATTCTCAGGCTTTTAAGAAATGGAGCTGTCTTTAAAAAGGAACGTTGGGCAATCAGTAAAAATAATCAAAGGAATGTGCAAAGGCTTCCTCTCTATCCCAACTCTTTCACCCAATCATCGGGCTTTCTTTTTGCCCCAGTTACTCTGGTTTGAAGAGATGCAGAATAGGTTGAAGAGAAATGGAGTGTTCTGGAAAAATGTGAATGGAGTCTGAGGATTAGGAGGTGGAATTAATTAATCATATTTTTTTTTTTCTTTAAAAAAGTGATTGAGTTGAAGGTCCATCTCAGTAGTGGTCATAGTTTGGGATATTTCTAAAAAGCCCTTGTATGATGATAGTGAATTTAATTAGCCTCCAATTTAAATAAATTTTAAAAAATTAAAAATAAATAAATGAATAAATAAAAGAAAATTGAGTGTTTAAACATTTTATGTCAAGGAAGATCTAGGCACCAAGACAATAATATTCAAAACAATGGAACAGAGAAAACAATCCTAGTAGAAGACCCTAAAATTGCCCCTTGTATTTCCTGGGAAAAATATCATGTGGGCGGGACTTGGAAAGCCAGCAGAGAACAGATGCATCAAAGTCTGGGTTACATTACACTAATCTTTTAAGAGTCTTTTATCTAATCTCTTTCTGGCTATTGCTAAGTGCCAGAGATATGATTGCCACTATATAAATATCAGAGATTATCTAAACTCCTCAGGAGAAATCCATCTAATAGACATCAAAACCAGTCAAGGCATTGTGGGTCCTCAGTCTTTCCTTGGCAGAAACAAAGATGAAGGCAAATCCAATCTGTCCTTCACAAAGGACCAACTTCTACATACTTTCATATTACTTTGACTTCCTGCATCTATAATAGCATTTTTGAATGTAGATCCTCTAAAAGCAAAGAACAGTAGAGAGTGTTTATCAACTCCTGAGGTAAAGAGGCATGCAAATTAACCGTAATCTATAGGCCTAGTCGCACATCTGACTCTGTGACTTCATGGACTGTAGCCCACCAGGGTCTTCTGTCCATGGGATTTCCCAGGCAAGAATGCTGTATTGGGTTGCCATTTCCTTCTCCAGGGGATCTTCCTGACCCAGAGATTGAACCTGTGTCTCCTGCATTGGCAGGCGGATTCTTTACCTCTGAGTCACCTGAGAAGACCTTAATCACAAGACAAAGAAAATATAAAAGTCAAGATGTGAAGCAGAGAAGTCACAGTGCCCTGCATTCCAAAATGTTCTGTCTTAAGGCAGTAGACTAACAACGTGTTTAAGCACATTGTAGGCTCTGGAGTTCAACACAGGTTTGAAGATCATTGCTGCCATGTGATAGCAGTAAGTTCCATCCTAAGGTATTAGTAACTTTGAGTCTCTGAGTTTCCTTAATCTATAAAATATAAAAAATACGAATCTCTCAGGGCTGTTGTGAAAACTGGAGAAGGCCACTTATATAAAATGCTTGGCAAGGTCCCTGACACCCAGTAAACACTCAATAAACAGCAGATGTTTTGTTCTCATTACTTGTGACCAGTAAGACAAATAAAAGACTGAGGAAAAGTGAAGAAAATGGACCTTTTGTCAAAGAAAGGAACACTGTCTTGCACCTCCAAGGAAAACCTAGGGGGCAAAAGTGCTGAATCAGACATGTTACAGGAATAAAGGGGCAGATTTATTTTTAGACCCTTTCTTTACCACTCTGACTCCCAGCTTCCTGTTCATCAGCAGGTGGAGACAAATGAATCTGCTTTGATACAATACTTATGATAAAGATATTAAGTCTCTCCTGAAATTTGCTTATATTTGCACCATGACTGCTCTTCCACTAACCCACTACGGATGTTTTATTAGCACCTTGCTGGATGTGTGCATTTGTCTTTCCTTCCCCACACAGTTACCAAATGGCAGGGAGCAAGGGTTTTTTTTTGTTGTTGTTGTTTTTGAGTATAATTGCTCTGCAATATTGTGTTACTTTCTGCTGTACAACAGAATGAATTAGCTATATATATACATATATCCCTTCCTTCTTGAGCCTCCTTCCCACCACCACCCCCCATCACACCCCCGTAGGTCATCACTTTATTGTTGGTGTTGTTTAGTCGCTACGTCGTGTCTAACTCTTTGTGACCCCATGGACTGTAGCCTGCCAGGCTCCTCTGTCCATGGGATTTTCCAAGCAAGAATACTGGAATGGGTTGCCATTTCCTTCTCCAGGGGATCTTCTTGACCTAGGGATTGAACCCGAGTCTCCTGTGTCTCCTGCACTGGCACATGGATTCTTTACTGCTGAGCCGCCAGGGAAGCCCAAGGTCATTACTTCTTGTTGTTCATCTTTCAGTCGCTAAGTCATGTCCAACTCTTTGCAACCCTGTGGACTGCAGCACGCCAGGCTTCTCTGTCCTTCACTAAGGTCATCATTGTGTTTGTTACTCAGTTGTGTCCAACTCTTTGTGACACCGTGGACTGTAGCCTGCCAGCCTCCTCTCTCCATGGGATTTCCCAGGCAAGAATACTGGAGTAGGTTACCATTTATGTCTAAAATAGATAGCTAGAGGGAAGCTGCTATATAGCACAGGGAGCTCAACTGCATGCTTGTAGATGACCTAGAAGGTAGGGTTCTTTGACACATTTGTTCAGTACAGACTCAGTCAAAGATCCTTACTGAACTGCAAAACCTTAGCTCCCTGCCTGAGTCCTTCACACTTCCGTTTCTCTTTGCTTAGTCCCCCTCTCCCCTTTCTTACTCGCATTTCTTTTAAGTAAGGAGAGTAAAGGCTCACTCAACTTTATCGACTTTTCTCCTCCTATGGTTTTCTGGTACAGAGGAAAAAAACATCAAAAGCAAAGCATATTTATGTGCAAGAGCCCAAATTGGCCCAAATTGATCCCCTAGTTTTCTGCATGCTTGCCTATTGTATTCAGGAAACAACAAACCAAGTTCCTGTTTGAAAAGAGTATCATTAGACACTTGTCAGTATTTTCTGAAAAACAATTTCCTAGGAGTGAGGTGCTTGATTAAATGGTATGCACACTTGTGGTTTAAAAGAATATTGTCATTGTTGTTCAGTCACTAAGTTGTGTCCGACTCTTTGCAACCCCAGGAACTGCAGCATGCCAGGCTTCCCTGTCCTTCACTTTCTCCCTGCATTTGCTCAAACTCATGTCCATTGAGTCAGTGATGCCATCCACCCATCTTATCCTCTGTTGCCCCCTTCTCCTCTTGCCCTCAATCTTTCCCAGCATTAAAAGAATATAGCCAGATTTACTTTCCAAAACTTCTAGAAGTTTTTAGACTCATCATTGCTCTTGAGTGTGTGCATGTTGTTTTCCTAGCAGTGTCTTGGGCATTGGGTGTTAACGTGATCTTACATTTTATCAATCTAGAGGGCCAAAAGTTTTATTTTATTGTTGCCTTTTCCCCAATTCTCCTGAATATCAATTTTCCTTGTGCTAAACATTATTCATAGGAATTTGAAGAACTACTTATATCTTAAGAGTATTCGTCACTTTTTTTGTGTATGTGTAGCAAATGATTTTCCCAGTTGGTCATTGTCCTTTTAAATTAAGTTGCCTTTTTCCATCAAAGAATTTTTAGTTTATTTCATTATTTTATAATGTTATCTGATATTTTATTTTTCCATTATATCTTTTTGTTCCCATCTTCCTTACTAAGCTTTCCTTTACCCCTAAAGACATATATACTCATAAGTTAATTTTTCTCTTTTAATACATTATTTTTCTGGTGGGAACTATTGTCTTAAATTTATATTCGTCTGTGGGCACACAATTGGGGTTACATTTATTTTCTTCTAATAAATAACAATTACCTCAATACCAGTTGCTGGTAAATGCATAATTTCCCCACTGACTTGTAGACTAGTTGTTCCATTTATTGAATTCAGTTCCTTGAATTAAGTGTCTATGCCTAAGCAAGTGCTTTATTATTTTGAATATAGTTAGCTTTATATTGTTTCAATAAATAATAAATTACTTCACCATATTAACATTATTGTGTTTTAAGACTTTTAAGCAATTTTTGTATATTTTTCTTTTACATGGACTTCAGAATCAGTTTAATAAATTCTAAAAATTACTGCAGCATTTTTTAATTTTAAGAAGCTGGAAACAATAAAGCAATGTCTGTAAGTAGGAAAATAGTTGAGATATTCAGTGCTGCCAAATTATGGAATAAATTTAGATCATCCAAATTAGGGAATATGCTGTAGCTCTCAGAAAGAATGAGGTAGTGCAAGTATATACAGAAGTAAAGACATATATATATATATATATATATATATATATATGCAGAAAAGGTGTCAAGTATAATAAAATCATTTAAATTTATATGAAATTAAATTATATTAAAAATTATATGAAATTATAAAATAAAATTTTCAATGCAAATGTGTATTTGTAAGAAAAACAAATCAACAATCCCTGCCTGTTATTTAGTCTCTAAGTCATATCCAACTCTTTTGACCCCATGGATTGTAGCCACCAAGCTCCTCTGTCCATGGGATTTCCTAGGCAAGAATACTAGAGTGGGTTGCCATTTCCTTCTCCAGGAGATCTTCTCCACCCAGGGATCCAACCTATGTCTTCTGCTTGGCAGGCATCTCCTGCATTGGCAGGCAGATTCCTTACCACTGAGCCACCAACAGGTGCATATGTATTTGAATAAGCAAATAAAAATATGGAATGATACAATATTTTTGGTAATAGCTTTCAGAGATGTGGGCTTATTTCTGTGTGAACTAATAATATTATTATAGATACTTGAAAATGAAAGTGAAAGTCGCTCAGTTGTGTTCGACTTTTTGCGACCCCATGGACTATACAGTCCGTGGAATTCTCCAGGCCAGAATATTGGAGTGGGTAGCCTTTCCCTTCTCCAGGGGATCTTCCCAACCCAGGTTTCCTGCATTGTGGGTGGCTTCTTTACAGCTGAGCCACAAGGGAAGCCCAAGAATACTGGAGTAGGTAGCCTATCCCTTCTCCAGGATCTTCCTGACCCAGGAATCGAACTAGGGTCTCTGGAGTCTCCTGCATTGCAGGCGGATTCTTTACCAACTGAGCTATCAGGGATGCCCTTGGATGCTTGAGATTCCCTTATTCATGTATTACTTCTATAATTTAAAATTTTAAATATCTGAAATTAAAAGAAAAGTAGTATTCTTGCCACATACAAGAAAACAAACAAGAAAAAAAGAGTTAAACCTCCATTGACCCTTTTCTATTGTTAAACGTTGCAGAATATGTATTAGGTAGCCTCTCTTCAAGAGGTAATTTGTCTCTATAAGTTGTCTGTGTAAGTTGTCTCTATAAGTTGTAAGTTGTCTATGATAGCATGCAATCCACTCTATTTTTCCTCTTAATTTATGTACAAATCTCAAATACCATATAAATCCAGAGCAAAGTATCTTCAGATATCTTATAGACCAAGTTTACTGATGTAAGTGTGCCTGTTCAGTCACTTCAGTCATGTCTGACTCTTTGTGACCCCATGGCCTATAGCCCACCAGGCTCCTCTGTCTATGGGATTCTCCAGGCAAGAATACTGGAGTGGGTTGCCATTCCCTTCCCCAGGGGATCTTTCTGACCAGGGATCGAACTCATGTCCCCTGCATCTCCGACATTGGCACACAGATTCTTACAGCTCCTGCATTGGCAGGTGGGTTCTTTACCACTAGCGCCATCTGGGTAGACCTTCCTGATGAAGCTACCTATGTGAAATCATCTTCCTGATGGAACCACCTATAGTCAGTATTACTATCAAGTAATCAATAGTCCGAATGAAGCCCACAAGTGGCTTTTTTCCCCTGAAGGAAAATTTTATAAAATTTAGAATAATGAACACTATATTTAGAAATCATGGTATTTTTCTTATTACTCTTGAAAAATCAGAATATCTGAGGAAATTGGATTTATTTTTTTTGCACAGTAACTAATGGTCATACAAGAGGATTCTCTGGAAATCACAAATTTTATCTGCTAGTGAAATCTAGCAATTAAACTTACCTCTTCCCCCTTCGTTGTTAACAGCTGAAAAATCAATTATATCTTGTGATTGGATTCACCATAAATAAATGACCTTTGGTCTTTATAAACAACAGGCTCCAATTCTAAAAAGTACAATCATGACTCCAAGCTAAGAAACTGAAAGTTATCAGTGAGGTAAGCGCTAAGTCCCCCATGTTGCCAAACATGACCCTCTTAGAAATTTCTGTTCTTGGATGTAAACCAGGGGTCATAGGCTTATTTATCAAGAAGAAGGCCATATCAGCAAGACCTGACCTTGTAGACCACACAAGGGTGTAACTCAGACTTTACTGAAATGGGTAGTATGCCTCTTTAACAAGTGTCCTTTTAGCTAAAAGTAATACAGTGCCTGTTGGTTAAGAGCTAGGGGAACATATACTTTTAATTTGGGCAAACATACATGGAACACATATGTGGCGAGCTAGGGAAGGATGCATGAAAGTGGAGCTCCTGGTTACACTAACTACCAAGACAAAGCACTCACTCCTCTCAGGACAGACCTTTCCCTCCCTAACTCATTTTGACTGTGACATAGGAACTCACAACCTAGCTCCCCCTCCTGTCTCAGTTTCTTAGCCACTTGCCCTGGAGTCACTTAGGAGGTATCTGCTCAAGGTTCCTTTGTGGGGGAATGTCCAATCCCCTTGACTGGTCATGGTGTCCAATCAAGTTTTCTTTGAGGGTGTTGGTCACTGTCCAAACTCAGCCATCACTCCAGTCCAACTCAGGAAATATTTATACTCATTCATTCATTTATTCATCATCATTCAGAATAGCCTAGAGCTTAAAAAGTCTGGGTCCTGGATACTGACAACTCTACAGTTGAATCTTGGTTGTATAATTTTATACAAGTTTTAAATGTCTTTGAACTTCCTCTTACTCATCTGCAAAGATATCATGAAGCCACCGATTGCCAGGATTAAGTGGGATAATCACTGTAAAAAACTGTGTCTGTCACTTAATAAGCACTTATCCAAAGGGGTTGGAATAGGCAAACACTGAGGCCAAGACTTAATTCTCAAGACAATTCAAAAAGGAGGTCTGTAGTTCAATTGGAGATCCCTGTAGGTACACACTGATAAGGTTTTATCACCAAATAACTTTGAGAATATTAAAGTATGCCAAATTAGATACACTTCTCTCCTCAAAACTGCTCTGAATATTTAATAAACTAATATGCAGTTACTTTCTAAGGGTAGGTAGTAGGAAGCATCTCCTCAATTTTCTTTTCATCCAAGGAATAATTTTACAAAGGAACATTTTGAAGAATTATTATTCCTATGAAAAATAGTTTGGTAAATAATTATCTGCTGGATATGACATTTTTCTATAGTTTGATGAAGAAAAAAAAAAATCCAGGCTAGGGCTAGAGTTTTAGGTTCCCAAAACTCATTTATAATTTGCTTTGGGTAATTTAGCATTTTAAATAATAATCATAATAATAGTAATAACAAAAATAATATGAGAACTAAATATATAGCACTTATATTCCGGACTTTGTGCCAAGTACTTTACACATTGTAATACTTTTAGGTATTTAGAAATATTTCATCTGCCTAAAAAGAGGCTGTACCATAGAATGTCAAAGATGGAATTCCATCAAGTTTAACATGACTTTTTTCTGAAGTTTGTAATGCTCTATAAAATGATAGGGTTACGACTAAGATTCTTATGGGATTCCCTGGTGGCTAAGACCAGTAAAGAACTTGCCTGCTGCGCCAGAGACCTGGGTTCAGTCCCTCGGTTGGGAAGATCCCCTGGAAAGGAAATGGCAACCCCCTCTAGTGTTCTTGGAATGTCAACCCACTCTAGTATTCTTGCCTGGAGAATTTCACGGACGGAAGGGCCTGATGGGTTGCGGTCCATGGGGTTGCAAAGAGTTGGACATGCCTGAGCAACTAACATCCACGCACACACATCAGGACTAAGTTTCATGTCTGTTGGCCCCTTGCACCCCAGTCTCTGAATCTGCGACACCACCTGGTGTTTTTTCCAGAGATCTAAATATTTAAAGTAGTTCAGAGCGGTCACTTCACTCAACTACACTTTTCTACCATTATGAGGTCTTTTAAAATTCCACACTATAACTTATTATTTTTCCAACATTAATGATTTGAAATAAGTCCTACAAACAGCATTCAGCTGTTCAAAATTTTCCTCTACTGAAAATGTTCACCCAAAGAATGTGATTTAAGACTGTGACCTTACAAATGTTGCATTTTCTTATCTCACATCAAAAGGGAAATGATGAGCAAAGAGGCTTTACAAATATTTTTTGTTTCCTCCTAGTGTTCTTTTGAACTCTTGACTCCAGGCTCTTTGAGAAAGAAGCATGATGGTGGATATGAAGGTTCTCTAATGGGACCAAGTGGTGGGACAAGATTTCTTACCTTTCCAGCTCTGTTCTGGAGGGACCACCAAGGTGAGATGTGATTTTTAATCTCTGGGCCTACTGTGATCTTGGCCTTTCTGCGTAAACTGTCAACAAGGGTGCTAACGACTGCTAACTGTTATGGAAAAAAACAGGAGTCCAGGCAGAACTGAGCTGAGCTAACTGCTTCATTTCGCTGGAAGCACTAAATCACTTTCTGCGGCCAGCAGCTTTCATCTAACCTCAGCGTAAGCCGGGTTGAACCAATGACCCACGAGGCAGAGTTACCAAGCATCACATTACCAAGCCAGGAGGTCTGGGATCACACAGCCTGGTTTACATCTCTCAGGCTGTGCCCCACTAATGACACCACTCACACTGAGCTGGGTTTTTCCTCTGGTCTGTGAGCTTAGTGTCACCTTTCACTGTTGCGTCCTTTTAAAGGGTGAAATCTGCCACTGGAAACTACTATGGTTCATTAGATGATCCGCACTGTATTATATTGTATGAATTTAGAAACTATTATCTTCTTTCCACCCTTTGTCTTATACTAAGTCGCTTACATGATTTAGAGAGGTAGACAGATAAATTTTGTGGAAAAGCTTAAAAGCCTCTTAGTTTGAAGACCAGCAAAAGTTCTCTAGGAACTATTACTTTGAAGTGTTTATATTCAAAAAGTGTCACTGCTGTCACGAGGACCACTCACTTTTTTTTACGAATTCCAGTGAATTCATACTATATCATTTGAATGAGTGTGACATAAACTAAAGGTTTCCTCATACAGCCTAAATATTTAAGGACAATTTTCCAGAGAATTCTTTTTGAATACTCATGACCCTTGGCAGCGGTATGGGTAAATGTTTAACGACTGACTATGTGAGGGAACGCATGCGCTGATTTGTAGCCTTCGCCTATTTCTAAGGTGGCCTATCGATAATCATGAAAAGCAGAGTTAGGACCAGGTGTACAGAACAACATTACATAGTGCTCCCACCATATGGATGCAACGGATGCACAATCTCAAGAGCCTTGGTAACAGTAAATATAATAAAATAATTTGAAAATGTAGTAAAGTAATATGTACAGTAAATTCTATAGTATTAGCAGGGGTAATATTGTTAATGGTATTAGTATTATTTATTAATTTTATTATTAATGTTATTACCACTAATATTATTAGTATTAAAGCTAAAATGAGTCACAAAGGTACAAAAGGATTTACCTTTATTTTTAATATAATTAATTTGATTACAGATTTCTAAAATTTAATTCTTAATACTGACTAGGTTTGGTCACCTGTTTACAAATTTCCTGACATTTTAACAGTTGGTTTTTGCAAATTGGTGTGCAGTGGCTCCAGACACCCCTGGTGAAGAAATGGACATGGAAAGGGCATTGGGGTGGAAGGCAGTTGATCTAGGAAGTGCATGGCAGTTAAGGATGAAGGTTCAGAAGCTAGACTGCCTAATCCTCTGCTGCCCCTTCTCCTTTCGCCCTCAGTCTTTCCCAGCAGCAGGGTCTCTTCCAATGAGTTGGCTCTTGGCATCAGGTGGCCAAGGTGCTGGAGCTTTAACTTCAATATCAGTCCTTCCAATGAGTATTCAGGGTTAATAGCTATCACATAGAGTGTTCAGAATATAAATATTACAACACATTCAACATAGTGTCTGTAACAATGTAGGCATACAATAAATGGTAGCTAGTAATAATAATATTCTCATAACCTACGGACTACATTCTATTATTATTACAATTAAAAAATTAGTAAAATAATTGTAATAATAATAGAGTGTAGTCTATAGCTTGTGAAAATATATTTACACTTTTCAAAATATGCTTACCATATTGCTCAGTGCATTACATATGGTAATTAGTGAAAGCTATTATTCTTACATAATAGAAATAGGTAATAGGTATTTGCCATTGATATTTAGCATTTACTATCAATTCACTGTTGAGAATGGTTTGGTGGGTCAGGGTGGAGATCAGAGAACAATTGAGAATACAGAGCTCCAAAGTGTTTTTTGGAAAGAACTGCTATTGTGTTTTCATCTCAGGTGGAAGGAAGCGAAAATCTTTTCTTGAGGGGGAGGTCCAGCAGGGTTCCTGCAGCTGGAACAGGTTAGACCTTGCAAACACTGGGTTATGAGGTGTTACTATTGTGAGAAAGAGGTGTTAGACTAGCACTGGCATGAGATGGCAATGGTCGCAATTATTCTCTCTAGTCTAATGGAATTGAATTGGAACAATCAGATCTTTGGGGGGAATCTGTTGAAAGCTGTGGGGGTTTGGTTGTTGTCATTTGTTTACTTGCCAATCCCATGTCTCTTGCTATCTTAAAACACATTTTGCTTCTTCTGTGAGACATCAGTGTATACTGTTAACTGTAACTGCGTCCAAAACATTATCAAATTATTAATGATCCCATTTGTCATGTCTTTGTGTTTATCCATTGCACTTACAATGAATCATTTTAATAATTTCTTAAAATATCATCCTCAAGTCAGTCCATATGGTCTTCTGATCTCATACTCAGTAATAAACACAGAGACATATGGTTAAAAAATAAAGTATCTCAGGATGCTCCAGTCCCTTTTTCTGTTGCCCCTCAAAGGAACAGACTGAGCTGATCCAAAAGGCCAGATAGGAAATCAAAGTGATCTCATCTTCTCTCTTGGCATCAGCTGCCACCTCCTTGGGGAATAATTACTTAATGAACTCAGGCTTCCCCCTTCAGTGGCTTCAGAAAACACAGGGCTAGATTTTCAGGACAAATTCAGCATTCATGCCAGCTCATACCTGAGAACAGAGAAGTTTAGTTGATGTGGTTCTATTGAATGATGTCAAGAAATTTGATTTTGGGTGAAGCATTTTTCTGGACCATCTGAGGCTGAGCTCAAACACAGAGTGGACTTCTCAATGAAGTTAGACAATCTGATTACAGTCATTGAAATATAAGGAAGGCCCCAAAAGATAAATAAAATGACCATATAAAGGACATACCTGTGTGCATATGCAACTAGACACTGAGGAATATGAATATGTGTGTGTCTGGGTATGGATGTGCTGAACACCATCAAATTTCAGCAGTCTTAATCAAAAATGCCAACTAGAATAATAAGGACATTCCATTGTGCTCATTAAACTTGAAAGGTAAAGTAAATAATGATGATGTTTAGTGAATTTAGTGAAAATTATAGTGAAAGGATCATTCTTAAATACTGCATACAAGAAAGGCAACTTTTACCATCTTTTTAAATGTTATTTAGAAATGGGAATCAAACAAAAGTCAAACAGGCAAAAAAAAAAAAATCAAACAGGCCTCAAAATATATGCAATAAATGTTATTGCATACAGTAATTTAGCTTTGACTCTGTGCTTGGAAAATATGAAGATAATTATGACTGAAAAATTTATAGTATTGAAAACAATGAAAACTACATAAAATCCAACATTAGCAATAAAAATAATGTTTTTATGGTATTTTTGATATGTAAATTACTCTGGGTAAAATTGTAAGAGTGAAAACTCTATAGGGAACTTCTTGACCTTAGCTATATTAAAACATGAAGAAAATATCCAAGAATGAAGTTATTTATTGCCAACGGCATTATGAGTCATTTTCTTTTGGGTATTTCTTTAATATTCTGCATAAACTATATGGTCAGAAAAATGAAAGTAATTTTTAAAAAGGGATACTGAATGCTCATTTGTAACACCATCATGAAATGCGTGTTGAGAGACACTATAGAGAAAACCAAGTATATAAAGAGATAGAAAATATTGGAGTAAATCGAGTTGACTTTTTCCAGAGTCAAAGTAACTCCTTTTTTTCTCATTAATTGCAAAATTACTTTTAAAAAAAAAAGTAATTTCACTTTCAAATATCCAGAGATCTCAGTCTGAGGTACATGGAGTCAAAGCAGGGGGGAAAAAAAGAAGAAAAGATGTCATTTTTAAGGAGTGTGGTTTCAAATGGGTTTGGCTCACTTGAAAATGTGTCTTTGAAATGTGTTTAGAATTTCAAGACAAGGAAGAACTGTCACCTCATATTGCTTGTGAATCACTTCACATCTGGTCCTTCTGCCCTGGGATAAGACTGGAGCAGGGAAAGGAAGACATTAAAGATCAGGAACATTGCTTTGCAATCAGATCTCAGATTTCTTTTTCTTTTCCTTACTTACCATATTAAAACACACACACACACACACACATAAATCATGTTTTTTCATTCGTGGGAACTGAGCAGCATCACATTACTCTGCAGTTCTTGTTCAGTCAGTCCCCCAAGGAGGTAGCATTAAGTTGGGGGTAGTATGATGAACATGGTTAAAAAAAAAACACAACTCAATTAACCAGCTTCATCTCAGTGTCTTTGAAGGTTCCCCCTGCTTATTTGAGTGCTAAAATCAAGAACTGAGTGCCTTCTTACAATTGAAACGTCACGATTTAGACCAGCTAACCTTTAAAAATAAAGAAATAAAGTCAAGGCTCAGAACAGAAGTTTTATATCAACAGATATTATTGGCTTTGTTAAAGTTTAGTTTTGTTTTTAATTCTCATGATTTTATTTTGGAGTGGTAGTCTTTTTCTTTTTCTTACGGCATAGGCAACATTTAAAATACTTTTCTGTCTGGGCTGGAAATGTCCAGTACAACTCAGGGTAATAGTAACTGTTGGCACAAGGAAAGGGCAAGTCCAGTGAGATGGAGGCCATGAAGATGGATTTTTCTTTTCTTTTTTTAACAATCGTGTCTTCTTTTTTCCCTTCCTTCTGTGTGGTGTCTTTCATACATTCAGTACATCTTTGCTCAGCTTTGTAGCTACTCATTTTGAAATAATTGTTTCCTTGGGACTTTTGAGATGAAAGAACATAGCTTGTCTTCCTGAAAAAATAAACAATGTGACTTTTCTAGTTGTCATCTTTCCTCCCCTTCCTTCCTCTTTTTCTGTCTTTTTTTCAGTCACCTATTAACAATCTCCTATTATATTTTTATCAAAGAGCTAGATGCTGGAAATGTAAGAGGGAACAGGATAAGATCTTAAGCCTTAAAGACTTTAGAGTGAGCTAGAGGTCACAGAAAAGCGAGGAGACATTTACCAAAGAGTGTGATCATTGCCATCTTTAGTAGGGGGAAATCCAGTGGCTGTAAAAGCATCCAGTGTGGACATTTAACTCAGACTTGGGAATAGAGAGAAACGGTCATATTTGCTATCATTCAAATTGTTGAATTGATGGGACTTGGGTTTGGAAGAGAAAGAGAAATGAGGCATTAAGGATGCCTCCTAACATTCAGAGAGTAAAGAGAGAGAGAAAGAAATGACATGCCCATATTATAATTTTGCGTGCATGTTAAGTCGCTTTAATAGTGTCCAACTCTTTGTGACCCTATAGACTGTGGCCCACCAGGCTCTTCTGTCCATGAGATTTTCCAGGCAAGAATACTGGAGTGGGTTGCCAGGCCCTCCTCCAGGGGATCTTCCCAAACCAGGGATTGAACCCTGATCTTTTAAGTCTCCAGGTCTTTACCACTAGTGCCACCTGGGAATTAGTATAAAGAATGAGTTGGAGAAAGATACGATTGAATACAGAAAGTCCAGTTGGGATTCCTTTATATTAATCCAAGCAAAAGATAACTGTGGTCTGAACAATAGGGGTAGTATTAATCATGAATAGATTTTAAAGGTATTTAAAAAGTGGAATATGAGAACTTGGCAACTAACTAGTTGTAGGTGTTGGGGAAAGAAGAAAGAGTCAGTAATGAAGACTTATAAGGGTTATGGCTTAAGCAACTGAAACACTGATGAATCAATTCATTAAAATTCAGAGCACAGATGACAATGCAGTTTGTGGAGGATAAGAATATGAGCTCAGTTTTAGAAATATTGAGCATAAGATTTTGATCAGATATCTAAACAGAGATATATAATATGAAAGTGAATATAAAGGCTTGATATTCAGAAGTCTATCTGGACTATAAAAACTTGTTCAGCAACCTAGATGTGATTGAAGTCAAAAGAACATCTGAAATCACTCAAAGAAAATATAGAAATTGAGAAGATGTATTAGGAGAGAGTTCTAAGAAATACCAAGGAAAAAGTTCATTTCAAGGAGATGATATTAGTGTCCAAGGGGCTATTGATGACCGTCAGAATCAGGTTCAGTAGTGTAGCAGAACCCAGATGGCAAGATGCTGAGAACCAAGGAGCTCAATAAGCTGTAGATATCTTCATCAGATGATTCATGTATATTTTGTGGACAGATATAATTGTAATAAGCTGAATTCTCTGAGTTGTTTTGGAACAGGTTAGCAAATGCCATTTGTACTTGATAGCAAAAAATATTTCTCTTTTCAATTTTTCAATAACAGATTGTTAAAATTACATCATTTTAGTTCTTTTAATATTTCTGATGATACAACCTGGTGAGGGTAAGAGACTAGTTAATTAAGAACTTTACTATGCTTTTTAGTGTGGGCATTTGCTAAACTTCATGTTGTATAAAATCATTTGTTTTGATTGGCCTCTGAATAGGAAAGAAAGGAAAATAAATGAGTATTTATTTCTACTCAGGATGAGATAAGTGGTGTTCTCTAACACAAAATGAAATACTTAATTATCAAGTGCAATGAACAATGTGGAGTTTTCTCTAACAGTAAAATATTCAGTCACTAGAGATTGATAAAGATTAGTAAACAAGACAATACAAATAGATTCCCATAAATCTTCAGGAATGCAGTGCTTCTCAAAGAAGAAAAAAAATCAATGGTTATTTTTCCTTCTTCAAATAATAAATATTAATACATTATGGCTGAAGTAAATTACAGTATTTAGTTTTCCAAAGATGACGTGGGAATATACCGTTAAGTGGAGAGTGTGACCAGCTGTTTCCTCAGGATAGAAAAGTCCCAAAAGTAATTTTAAAATGCTTCTACTTTTACACAGAAAGATTTTGGAGGCAAGCTCATTTTATGATTACTTTTGAAATTTCATGGATATTGAAATTGTTCCAATTTTGACTGTCAGATTTCAAAGAGGAATATTTACTTTCTTTATTGAATTTAAAGTTTGCTATTCTTCAGGATATCAATTCTTGATCCAGAAAAGGAAGATAGTTCCCTTTTCTTTGCTTATATGGTGGATTTTATCCAAAAATCTCAAAATATTAATACTGTGTACAAGTTAACTCACAGTTCAGTCCTTCTAATATTTTGAATGAGGATTAATGAGACTCCTATTCCACATATGGTAACATGGAGTTTCTGGAAATCTTGGATGAAGTGAATGAGACATGACATAGCTGCCAGCAAGTTTGCAGATGAGCCAAAAATAGCAAACACCATTTCTACTTTACTGTTTTAACCACCAGGCCCACGCAAAAATTCATAGATATTTAAATAATTAAAACTACAGACTAAAATACGGTCTAGAAGGACATTTTTGACTCCAAGTCGGCCTGTGTGTGAACCTGAAAAAATCTCCCTGATGGTCTCAATGGTCTCATTTCCCCATCTGAGGTGAATTGATTTTTAAGATTCCTTCTCAATCTGCTATTTTAATTCTCTGTAGAGCTTACCCTGGAAAGGGGGCCTTGCCTGAAAATAAGAATCGTTTAAAATATTTATGGAAATAGTGAGGCAGGATGGTGCTGTGGGTTTCTTCATGCTTCTCCTTAGCAATATTGACTGAATTCTGCCTCTTTTCCAGTAGCCCTCAAATCTAGCTCTTATTCCTTTAAAATTGCTATTTCCTTAACTCCTTTCCAACAAAGTCAGTTACAAGTAAAGCCAGTTATGTTACTCCTCGCTGGAATCCATCTTGGCTGAGCTATTCATTCACTGCCACCAAGGACCCTGAGTCAGGTCAGTTGGCCAGAGACAACCCAGAAACTAATCATCTCCATAAAACCCGAGATTGTGAGCCATGTTCTTCTGGCTTCTTCTGGGTTCCTTTACCATCCTGCTCTTTGCCTGGGCACCCCTCCCCATAATGTCTCTTGCTTTGTCAGGAAAAAATTCAGTCAGTTATATTATTCTCTATATCACTACATGATTAACTTCATTCTTTTATCTTTTCCACAGGAATAAAAATCACAGGTAAATGAAAGCAGAGTGGTGAAGAAGGCAGGTTCTAGAAACATACTAACTAGGAATAAAACACAGCTTGGGATTTATTTGGCATGTGACTTTGGATATAATAGATATCCTGGCTCTGCCTCCTCTTTTTTTTTTTTTTTTATCTTATTTTTTCTTTCTTTTTGATAGATACATACCTAGACTCCATTGTAAGCCAGCCTTTGTATCAATGACTGGAAACCTACAATCTACTTTTGCCAGAATCCATTGCCACTAAACCATTCAATATCACAGTAATCCAAGTCTATGCCCCAACCAGTAATAATGAAGAAGCTGAAGTTGAATGGTTCTATGAAGACCTACAAGACCTTTTAGAACTAACACCCAAAAAAGATATCCTTTTCATTATAGGGGACTGGAATGCAAAAGTAGGAAGTCAAGAAACACCTGGGGTAACAGGCAAGTTTGGCCTTGGAATACGGAATGAAGCAGGGCCAAGGCTAATAGAGTTTTGCCAAGAGAATGCACTGGTCATAGCAAACACCCTCTTCCAACAACACAAGAGAAGACTCTACACATGGACATCACCAGATGGTCAACACCAAAATCAGATTGATTATATTCTTTGCAGCCAAAGATGGAGAAGCTCTATACAGTCAGCAAAAACAAGACCGGGAGCTGACTGTGGCTCAGATCATGAGCTCCTTATTGCCAAATTCAGACTTAAATTGAAGAAAGTGGGGAAAACCACTAGACCATTCAGGTATGACCTAAATCAAGTCCCTTATGATTATACAGTGGAAGTGAGAAATAGGTTTAAGGGACTAGATCTGACAGATAGAGTGCCTGATGAACTATGGATGGAGGTTTGTGACATTGTACAGGAGACAGGGATCAAGACCATCCCCATGGAAAAGAAATGTAAAAAAGCAACAAAATGGCTGTCTGGGGAGGCCTTACAAATAGCTGTGAAAAAAAAGAAGTGAAAAGCAAAGGAGAAAAGGAAAGATATAAGCATCTGAATGCAGAGTTCCAGAGAATAGCAAGGAGACATAAGAAAGCCTTCCTCAGCGATCAATGCAAAGAAATAGAGGAAAATAACAGAATGGGAAAGACTAGAGATCTCTTCAAGAAAATTAGAGATACCAAGGGAACATTTCATGCAAAGACGGGCTCGGTAAAGGACAGAAATGGTATGGACCTAACAGAAGCAGAAGATATTAAGAAGAGGTGGCAAGAATACACAGAAGAACTGTACAAAAAAGATCTTCATGACCCAGATAATCATGATGGTGTGATCACTGACCTAGAGCCAGACATCCTGGAATGTGAAGTCTAGTGGGCCTTAGGAAGCATCAATACGAACAAAGCTAGTGGAGGTGCTGGAATTCCAGTTGAGCTCTTTCAAATCCTGGAAGATAATGCTGTGAAAGTGCTGCACTCAATATGCCAGAAAATTTGGAAAACTCAGCAGTGGCCACAGGACTGGAAAAGGTCAGTTTTCATTCCAGTCCCAAAGAAAGGCAATGCCAAAGAATGCTCAAACTACCACACAATTGCACTCATCTCACGCTAGTGAAGTAATGCTCAACATTCTCCAAGCCAGGCTTCAGCAATACGCGAACCGTGAACTTCCAGATGTTCAAGCTGGTTTTAGAAGAGGCAGAGGAACCAGAGATCAAATTGCCAACATCTGCTGGATCATAGAAAAAGCAAGAGAGTTCCAGAAAAACATCTATTTCTGCTTTATTGACTATGCCAAAGCCTTTGACTGTGTGGATCACAATAAACTGTGGAAAATTCTGAAAGAGATGGGAATACCAGACCACCTGACCTGCCTCTTGAGAAATCTGTATGCAGGTCAGGAAGCAACGGTTAGAACTGGACATGGAACAACAGGCTGGTTCCAAATAGGAAAAGGAGTACGTCAAGGCTATATACAGTTAAATAAGTTAAGCCTTATTTAACTTCTATGCAGAGTACATCACAAGAAACACTGGGCTGGAAGAAACACAAGCTGGAATCAAGATTGCTGGGAGAAATGTCAATAACTTCAGATATGCAGATGACATCACCCTTATGGCAGAAAGTGAAGAGGAACTAAAGAGCCTCTTGATGAAAGTGAAAGAGGAGAGTGAAAAAGTTGGCTTAAAGCTCAACATTCAGAAAATGAAGATCATGGCATCTGGTCCCATCACTTCATGGGAAATAGATGGGGAAACAGTGGAAACAGTGACAAACTTTATTTTGGGGGGCTCCAAAATCACTGCAGATGGTGATTGCAGCCATGAAATTAAAAGACGCTTACTTCTTGGAAGGCAAGTTACAACCAACTTAGACAGCATATTCAAAAGCAGAGACATTACTTTGCCAACAAAGGTCTGTCTAGTCAAGGCTATGTTTTTTTCCTCTGATCATGTATGGCTGTGAGAGTTGGACTGTGAAGAAAGCTGAGTGCTGAAGAATTGATGCTTTTGAACTGTGGTGTTGGAGAAGACTCTTGAGAGTCCCTTGGACTGCAAGGAGATCCAACCAGTCCATTCTAAAGGAGATCAGTCCTGAGTGTTCTTTGGAAGGACTGATGCTGAAGCTGAAACTCCAATACATTGGCCACCTCATAGAAGAGTTGACTCATTGGAAAAGACTCTGATGCTGGGAGGGATTGGGCGCAGGAGGAGAAGGGGACGACAGAAGATGACTTGGATGGATGGCTCACTGACTTCATGGACATGAGTTTGAATGAACTCTGGGAGCTGTTGGTGGACAGGGAGGCCTATTGTGCTGCAATTCATGGGGTTGCAAAGAGTTCAACTAGACTGAGAGACTGAACTGAACTGAACTGAACTGATTGCCTTTAATCTTCTCATTTAAATTCCTTTAATGAGATATATTTGCATGAGGATTTAGAGGCAGAAAATGAATAGAAATTAATAAAGCTCCTCCTCCAGGAATAGATAGATGCATGAGCTTTGGTTGTAGACAAATTTGAGGTTTTGCCAGTGGCTTTAGTGAGTTCCCTTGAGAATTACCATCTTGGTGTCATAGGTAACTGATATCATTGGCAGTGGTTTCCAACAATGTGTTTAATACCTTAGTTTTTAAAAAGAAAACAGTAGTTTCACTTAATTTTGCTTCATCATATTTTCAACAGCTTTGTAAGCACCTAAATCCCTGAATTCAATGCCTTCCAACTTGAGTGCTTTCTGTTGTCCTAACTAGTCCCTGGTTTATATATATATTTTTCTTCTCCTGCTTATTGAATTGTATCTCAGACTACTAAGTAAGGAAGGGAGGATATAAAATAATAGTAATATTTGTAATAGTAATAGTAACAGTAATAACTGTTAACATTTAGATCTGTATCCAAATGTCTTCTTTTTAGTGAGGCCTTCCTAACTACTTTATCTAAAATTTCAACTCTGCTTCCATTTCCCCAGTCTTTGAAAATATACTTAGCATTTTTCACTGTTTTGCCTAATAGATATTTTAATTGTTTATCATATTTCTTTCTTGGAATTTATTAATGAACTCATGAAGATGAATATTTTTTATCATTTATTTCACTGGTGAATCATTAGTTCTTCAGTGTTTGGTTTGTACTGCATGTGAGCATGCTCAGTTGCTAAGTTGCATCCAACTATTAATGACTCCGTGAACTGTAGACTGCTAGGCTCCTCTGTCCATGGGGTTTCCAAGGCAAGAATAGTGGAGTGGGTTGCCATGTCCTTCTCCAGGGGAATCTTCCTGACCCAGAGATCAAACCCATGCTTCCTGCATTGACATGTGAGTTCTTTACCACTCAGCCACCAGGGCAGTTCTTGGTTTGTAGTAGGTATTCAATAAGTATTTAATTAGTGAATGAATTGAGTACTTACTAGGTACCAGACTTTATTCTACATGCCATATGTATGTCATCTGATTTAATTCTTATAAAAAATTAAAACTTCTTGAATGACTATTACTATTATGTCCAATTTACAAGAGCAAAGTCTTAGACATAAAAGTGGTGGAGCAAAGCTTTGAACTCAGGGCATTTGTTATGATATCATACTGAACATCTACTCTTTCTCTGATATTGAACTAGGCACTTGAAATTGTCTTGAAATCTCATAAGGATACCATCATGTATGTATATTTATTCCATTTATAAAATGAGATAGTTGAGCTTTAGAGAAATTAAGGAATTTTTACAAGTTGATACAGCAGCTTACTGTCATAGCTCAAATCCTCACCCAGCTCTGTCTGCCACTAAAATCCCAGGACTGTACATTTTACCAAACTAGGGAATGTTTTCAAAGATCATCACAAGCTTCACTCTCAGATTTGGATAAAACATATAAAGAAAAGTTACAGATAACTGCCCATGAGAAAAAACAGAGCAATAGGTTTAAATCTGCATATGCTTTTATTAGCACAGACACATTTTACTACAAGGGGGGTCTTCTTGTCATATGTTAATACTATCTCGGTTATAGCATATCATTTTCATTAAGCAATAACTGTTTCCAGGGTGTGAGCCCATTTAGCTTATAATAGGACACAGTGTAAATACCATGCCCCCAATTCCAAAGCTCAGCAAAACAAAACAGCTGCCGAACACGAGGCATTTTTATAGGATGAATGAACAGCTCAGATTGTTAGAGAAAGGCCAATTTTATGAAACCACAGTGCAAAGAGCAAGTTGGGCCCTACTTATTCTTCTTTCTTTCATTAGGAAAAAAAAATAAAGAAAAAGAATAAAAACCATAGGATGTAGACAGTAGGATCTCTTAGAATATCTCTGGTTATGAATGTTTCTTTAGAAGATACCCAGCCCTTCATTCAGTAATCATGTAAGAGGGAGAGTTTAGCCAAGAGGAGGGATAAGATGCTTGAAATAGGCACTGTAATTTCCACTAGGGTGTGGAAGAAGTTTATTAGGCACAGGATAACTACAAATAGAAGTTCTTCATTGACTGCAGTCACCATTTGCATGGGAGAGGAGGATATGATTCAGAAATGAGCTGTCCATTCTCTCCACCATCCCATACCCTCCCAAATAAGGCCCAGGTTTTCACATTCTAGCCTCTAGAATATGCTAACTGGGAACTTGTGTGTAAGAAAATGATTTTTCTTCTTTATTAAAAGTACTGATACCTCATTGATCACTACTGCAGCCCTAATCAAATGCAGCAAGCTTTTAGACCATCTTGTGTGGTGTTTACTTCTGCCATAATCATGTTTTCAGCGTGACAATTATTTCATCAGTAGGCATAAAAGCATGTCAGTATATAAGAAAACATTTTTTCTCTATATAATAATCCTGTTGTTGAATGTGGTCAGTCTTTGAGGGTTTTTACGTAATGGAAAACTGGAGTCTTTAGGAATAAGTGTAGTTTAGCATCCAGATATGTAGAAAGAATCTTAGACTGAGAATCATAAGACCTAAATCCTGACCTTGACTGTTCCACTAATTAAGAGTGTAACCTCAGATAATTCATTTAAACGTTCAGTCCTCAGAATCTTCTTTTATAAAAGATAAAGTCTTTAAGTCCTAAAAGTGTATTATTTTATTTCATCACAAACTGAGGGAAAAAAAAACAGGGCATAGTAAAAAAAAAAAAAAAAAAACAATTCAATGTTAGACAAATCAAAAAGTTCATTTAACAAGTCAGAGTTTTATGTAAATCACCAGAACAATTTCTTTTTTTCATTCATGTCAGATCAAGGATGGCCAAATAAAGCCCAAATGTAGAATAGTTTATAAAACTGAGTAAATAAGAATAATAATACCTGAGCTTAATTATGAAAAGTTTTGTAAAATCAGATGAGTCTAGGGCTTTGTAGGTTGATGTCTTTTATTGTTTATAACAAGAAACAGGATCTATGATGCAGTGCTCCTGTATTTATCTATAGGAATTGAGAACTAGGATCTTTATTTGTTTTTACAAAGGATTAGCCATTATAATCATGAGATAAAATTTAACAGCATAGAGCAAAGTCATATGCTCTATTTCTCACTGAAACAGACTATAAATTAGGGCAGATTTTTGGGTTCCTGGAATTATATTAAATTTTTAAATATTGGTAAAGTCATTCAGATGAATTGTATTTATAAGAGACAATGGTTTGGTAAAATCAACTGTATAATGGATTTGAGAAGCAAAAGATATATCTACTCAAAGGTGAATAGTAACTTGTCTGCTCCTGAACTGTTTCTGCTGCTTCTCACAGGCATAGTGAATTTGAGTTCAAATATCTTAAAGAATATTAAGAAGAGATGGCAATTACGGCAAACACCATATGTACTATGCTTTTTGTAGACTGGCCTTTTTGAATTTGTCAAATAGCTTGGAACAATTAGGTGGTGTGTAAAGCTAAAATACCTTCTCATGCTTTGGCATTAAGGACCTTCCGTGGTTCCCAATTGGTGGTAATCACAGGGTGTGTTTGCACAGTTCAGACTTGGGTAGAATACTTTCTTCAGAGGGAAATTTTGAGTGGTTTCCCAGGTTTTTTTAATCACTAAAATATGTTTTTTTTTACTTGATGCATATTAACTTGTGTCATTGTGCTACAATTAAATGTGTACAGCTTGGCAATTATTTTTTTCTCTTTGAAAACATTTCTGTTTGTTTATTCTTTCTCTGTGGCTCAGAGGAAATCCAATCCATGTTGGAATAAGGCTTTTCAAGACATGGAGATAATTTGGTGGTGAGATGGATTCCACATTATTCCCATGACCTTTCCCACTTCCACCTCCTTTCTTGTACATTCATTTCATCACAGAGGTGGAAATTAAAACAATACAGTTATGTGTTGGAGATCTAAAATAAAACCTAAGTACGCTTGTGAATTTAAATTGGCAACATGAACATGTGCTGATGAAGGGACGCTCGAAATTACCAGCATCACACAATTATACAAAAATACTA
Source organism: Bos taurus (assembly GCF_002263795.3). Lineage (NCBI taxonomy): Eukaryota > Metazoa > Chordata > Mammalia > Artiodactyla > Bovidae > Bos > Bos taurus. Next base: position 18,454,943 of record NC_037341.1, on the reverse strand, counting down.
TAATCCTTGTAAAGTAGTAAATCACAATCTCTGTTTAGGAATGTATTTTTAAATAATTTGAGATAAACTCAACATGAAATCTAGAAAGAAATGCTATTGGAGTGACTCAAAGAGCTCTATAACTTTACTTGAATTTGTCTTGTTTTATATGGTAAGAATAGCTTTGCTTACACCAAAATATGCCTGAAGGCTAGCTTCAGGAAGTAGTAACTGAGTCAGAGTATGGTGTGTTCTTAGTCTCTGCCATTTTATGGAGGAACACAGGGGATCGTGGGAGAGAGACTCTCCTAATAGAGACTCTTAAGTTGGTAGATTAGCCAACATATTTATTTGATTTTTTTGTTCATGTTCTATCTTTTAATTTTAATCAATATAATGAACTTACCATCTACAACATCTAAATTCCTTGTGGATATACAAACACAGGCTGCCATCTTTCTAGGTTGAGGTCACCCGACGAAGGGGGAACAATCTGTAGGTGACCTTTGGAGAGGCAGTAACCTCTCTGATAGTTTGTAATATGTGAAACATGTGAGAATGTTCTGGAATGACAACTCAGCGTTTTTCCTGTCCTTCAAAATGTAACTTAGAAAAAGTTAAGGACTACTTAGGTACAGTTTAACCACCTGGTTCAAGGTTCTCAAATTTTGTATGTTGAGTTACTTCTTTATTCCTCATCCCACAAGTCCTTTGGAGTATATTCTGGTAGAAGTACCTGCTGACTGAGAAATGCAAGTGGGAAAGCAAAGAACAGCATAGAGTGAGGACATGCGCACTACTCTCTGCCCATATCTGTGGCTTTTCCCTTCGCTTTCCTTATAGGAAACTCCCCAGGATCCAGAAGAAGTAAAGAAAAAGTCCGTGGTTTCTATAAAAGAACTCATTATCTTTCACACTGTCCACCAAAGCAGACTTTTAAGAGCCCCTGACCAAGGGAGAAAGGCAGTGTCAGAGGGGTCATGCTTTCTAGGCTATCAAAACGTCTAGGGCTCCCGACCTCATCAGTCCACCTGGAACTACAAAGGCATCCTTGAGATAATATGGGTTCAAATCTCACTCTTTCCAAGTAACTTTCACTTTGTTTTCCTGGAGGATAGTTTTCTATATGTACCAAAGATTCTGACAGAGAATCAAGCCTTATATCATTTGATTTAGATGATTATCTGGGTCGGCTCCAAGTATCGGACGATGCTGTATCTGTACATAATTTAAGATGTGTCAAAGGAACAAGGACACATCACAGTTGGTTCTTCAGGGGCACTTTGCTAACAGACTTGGATCCAGAAAACCAGCCGCTGTGCTGATCTTTCTAAACATCTGGCTTTTGCCACAGTGTCTTTATGTACCACTTTCCCCAATACAAATGCTCTTCAGGGTCCATCGCTGCCACTAAACGATACATCTCAAATTTTATCTATGCACCATCTGGGTGATAATTTTATCAGCGAGAAATAGCATAACACAAGTAGCAGAGTAATTCTTTCCAATCTGTTTTTCAGCAATCCCTTCTATATCCTTCAGATGAAATCTTACCTGGAGGTTCAATAAGAAGAATTAAATAATTTTTAAAGTAGCTTTTGTTTTTTTAAGGATACAGCATTATTATTGTTCAGTTCAGCTAAGTTGTGTCCAACTCTCTGCAACCCCATGGACTGCAACCTGCCAGGCTTCCTTGTCCTTCACAATCTCCCACAGCTTGCTCAAATTCATGTCCATTGAATCGGTGATGCCATCCAACCACCTCATCCTCTGTCACTCCTTCTCCTCTGGCCCTCAATCTTTCCCAGCATCAAGGTCTTTTCCAATGAGTTGGCTCTTCACATCATGTGGCCAAAGTATTGGAGCTTCAGCTTCAGCAACAATCCTTCCAATGAATATTCAGGGTTGATTTCCTTTAGGACTGACTGGTTTGATCTCCTTGCAGTCCAAGGAACTCTCAAGAGTCTTCCTCAGCACCACAGTTTGAAAGCATCAATTCTTTGACACTCAGCCTTTTAGGATACAGTAGCTCCCTAGTTCAGTGGTAAAGAATCCACCTGCCAATGCAGGAGATACAAGGACCTGGATTCGATCTCTGGATTGAGAAGGTCCCCTGGAGGAGGAAATGGCAACCACTCCAGTATTCTTGCCCGGAAAATCCCATGGACTGAGGAGACTGGCGGGCTATAGTCCATAGTGTCGCAAAGAGCTGGACACGACTGAGCGAATGAGCATGAGCAAGCTCCCTAGTTGGTAGAAGTGGAGAGCAAAACTAGGGGAACTTAGTTAGAAAAAAAGATGGACATGTATGCTCTGCTATATTTAAAATGGGTAGTCAACAAGGACCTACTATATAGCACAGGGAATTCTGCTCAATGTTATGTGGCAGCTTGGATGGGAGGTGAGTTTGGGGGAGAATAGATACATGTATATGCATGACTGAATCCCTTCACTGTTCTCCTGAAACTATCACAACATTGTTTATTAATTGGTTATACCCCAATACAAAATAAAAAGTTTAGTTTTTAAAAGTGGTTCTTTGTTAGAGAAACTTAAATTATTTAATGTATGTGTATTGGCTAAAATATTTAGAAGATACTTCCCACACTTACACGAACAGTAAGAATTCAGGGAGTGTTTTTAGTTTATTGCCTACACCCAAAAGATGTCTTAATCTAAATCCCCAAAGATTCTTGTGTCCAGCCCTAAATTCTGAAGGATTCTGGTTATTTGATTCAGCTGTAATGGTGACAGAATCCTGGCTTGGAAATATTGAGTCTACTTCTAGAACATTGCTGTCTGCCTTAAGTGAATTTTCTTGCAATTTATGAATATAGTATCTAAAAGGACAGTGAGCTAAGACTTCCTTGAGCCAATATAACAGGTTGTATGAACAATTTTTGTTTTTGCTTTCTTTTTTTTTTTTTTTTTGCTTTTTTTAAAAATTAATTTTATTTTTAAACCTTACATAATTGTATTAGTTTTGCCAAATATCAAAATGAATCCACCACAGGTATACATGTGTTCCCCATCCTGGACCCTCCTCCCTCCTCCCTCCCCATACCATCCCTCTGGGTCGTCCCAGTGCACCAGCCCCAAGCATCCAGCATCGTGCATTGAACCTGGACTGGCATCTCGTTTCATACATGACATTTCACATGTTTCAATGCCATTCTCCCAAATCTTCCCACCCTCTCCCTCTTCCACAGAGTCCATAAGACTGTTCTATACATCAGTGTCTCTTTTGCTGTCTCGTATACAGGGTTATCGTTACCATCTTTCTAAATTCCATATATATGCGTTAGTATACTGTATTGGTGTTTTTCCTTCTGGCTTACTTCACTCTGTATAATAGGCTCCAGTTTCATCCACCTCATTAGAACTGATTCAAATGTATTCTTTTTAATGGCTGAGTAATACTCCATTGTGTATATGTACCATAGCTTTCTTATCCATTCATCTGCTGATGGACATCTAGGTTGCTTCCATGTCCTGGCTATTATAAACAGTGCTGTGATGAACATTGGGGTACACGTGTCTCTTTCCCTTCTGGTTTCCTCAGTGTGTATGCCCAGCAGTGGGATTGCTGGATCATAAGGCAGTTCTATTTCCAGTTTTTTAAGGAATCTCCACACTGTTCTCCATAGTGGCTGTACTAGTTTGCATTCCCACCAACAGTGTAAGAGGGTTCCCTTTTCTCCACACCCTCTCCAGCATTTATTATTTGTAGACTTTTGGATCGCAGCCATTCTGACTGGTGTGAAATGGTACCTCATAGTAGTTTTGATTTGCATTTCTCTGATAATGAGTGATGTTGAGCATCTTTTCATGTGTTTGTTAGCCATCTGTATGTCTTCTTTGGAGAAATGTCTATTTAGATCTTTGGCCCATTTTTAGATTGGGTCATTTATTTTTCTGGAGTTGAGCTGTAGGAGTTGCTTGTATATTTTTGAGATTAGTTGTTTGTCGGTTGCTTCATTTGCTATTATTTTCTCCCATTCTGAAGGCTGTCTTTTCACCTTGCTAATAGTTTCCTTTGATGTGCAGAAGCTTTTAAGTTTAATTAGGTCCCATTTGTTTATTTTTGCTTTTATTTCCAATATTCTGGGAGGTGGGTCATAGAGGATCCTGCTGTGATGTATGTCAGAGAGTGTTTTGCCTATGTTCTCCTCTAGGAGTTTCATAGTTTCTGGTCTTACGTTGAGATCTTTAATCCATTTTGAGTTTATTTTTGTATACGGTGTTAGAAAGTGTTCTAGTTTCATTCTTTTACAAGTGGTTGACCAGATTTCCCAGCACCACTTGTTAAAGAGATTGTCTTTAATCCATTGTATATTCTTGCCTCCTTTGTCAAAGATAAGGTGTCCATAGGTGCGTGGATTTATCTCTGGGCTTCCTATTTTGTTCCATTGATCTATATTTCTGTCTTTGTGCCAATACCATACTGTCTTGATAACTGTGGCTTTGTAGTAGAGCCTGAGGTCAGCCAGGTTGATTCCTCCAGTTCCATTCTTCTTTCTCAGATCGCTTTGGCTATTTGAGGTTTTTTGTATTTCCATACAAATTGTGAAATTATTTGTTCTAGCTCTGTGAAGAATACTGTTGGTAGCTTGATAGGGATTGCATTGAATCTATAAATTGCTTTGGGTAGTATACTCATTTTCACTATATTGATTCTTCCAATCCATGAACATGGTATATTTCTCCATCTATTAGTGTCCTCTTTGATTTCTTTCACCAGTGTTTTATAGTTTTCTATATATAGGTCTTTAGTTTCTTTAGGTAGATATATTCCTAAGTATTTTATTCTTTTCGTTGCAATGGTGAATGGAATTGTTTCCTTAATTTCTCTTTCTGTTTTCTCATTATTAGTGTATAGGAATGCAAGGGATTTCTGTGTGTTGATTTTATATCCTGCAACTTTACTATAATCATTGATTAGTTCTAGTAATTTTCTGGTGGAGTCTTTAGGGTTTTCTATGTAGAGGATCATGTCATCTGCAAATAGTGAGAGTTTTGCTTCTTCTTTTCCAATTTGGATTCCTTTTATTTCTTTTTCTGCTCTGACTGCTGTGGCCAAAACTTCCAAAACTATGTTGAATAGTAATGGTGAAAGTGGGCACCCTTGTCTTGTTCCTGACTTTAGAGGAAATGCTTTCAATTTTTCACCATTGAGGATAATGTTTGCTGTGGGTTTGTCATATATAGCTTTTATTATGTTGAGGTATGTTCCTTCTATTCCTGCTTTCTGGAGAGTTTTTATCATAAATGGGTGTTGAATTTTGTCAAAGGCTTTCTCTGCATCTATTGAGATAATCATATGGTTTTTGTTTTTCAATTTGTTAATGTGGTGTATTACATTGATTGATTTGCGGATATTGAAGAATCCTTGCATCCCTGGGATAAAGCCCACTTGGTCATGGTGTATGATCTTTTTAATGTGTTGTTGGATTCTGATTGCTAGAATTTTGTTTAGGATTTTTGCATCTATGTTCATCAGTGATATTGGCCTGTAGTTTTCTTTTTTTGTGGCATCTTTGTCAGGTTTTGGTATTAGGGTGATGGTGGCCTCATAGAATGAGTTTGGAAGTTTACCTTCCTCTGCAATTTTCTGGAAGAGTTTGAGCAGGATAGGTGTTAGCTCTTCTCTAAATTTTTGGTAGAATTCAGCTGTGAAGCCGTCTGGACCTGGGCTTTTGTTTGCTGGAAGATTTTTGATTACAGTTTCAATTTCCGTGCTTGTGATGGGTCTGTTAAGGTTTTCTATTTCTTCCTGGTCGAGTTTTGGAAAGTTGTACTTTTCTAAGAATTTGTCCATTTCTTCCTCGTTGTCCATTTTATTGGCATATAATTGTTGATAATAGTCTCTTATGATCCTTTGTATTTCTGTGTTGTCTGTTGTGATCTCTCCATTTTTGTTTCTAATTTTATTGATTTGATTTTTCTCCCTTTGTTTCTTGATGAGTCTGGCTAATGGTTTGTCAATTTTATTTATCCTTTCAAAGAACAAGCTTTTGGTTTTGTTGATTTTTGCTATGGTCTCTTTTGTTTCTTTTGCATTTATTTCTGCTCTAATTTTTAAGATTTCTTTCCTTCTACTAACCCTGGGGTTCTTCATTTCTTCCTTTTCTAGTTGCTTTAGGTGTACAGTTAGGTTATTTATTTGACTTTTTTCTTGTTTCTTGAGGTGTGCCTGTATTGCTATGAACTTTCCCCTTAGGACTGCTTTTACTGTGTCCCACAGGTTTTGGGTTGTTGTGTTTTCATTTTCATTCGTTTCTATGCAAATTTTGATTTCTTTTTTGATTTCTTCTGTGATTTGTTGGTTATTCAGCAGCGTGTTGTTCAGCCTCCATATGTTGGAATTTTTAATAGTTTTTCTCCTGTAATTGAGATCTAATCTTACTGCATTGTGGTCAGAAAAGATGCTTGGAATGATTTCTATTTTTTTGAATTTACCAAGGCTAGCTTTATGGCCCAGGATGTGATCTATCCTGGAGAAGGTTCCATGTGCGCTTGAGAAAAAGGTGAAATTCATTGTTTTGGGATGAGATGTCCTATAGATATCAGTTAGGTCTAACTGGTCTATTGTATCGTTTAAAGTTTGTGTTTCCTTGTTAATTTTCTGTTTAGTTGATCTATCCATAGGTGTGAGTGGGGTATTAAAGTCTCCCACTATTATTGTGTTATTGTTAATTTTTCCTTTCATACTTGTTAGCATTTGTCTTACATACTGCGGTGCTCCCGTGTTGGGTGCATATATATTTATAATTGTTATATCTTCTTCTTGGATTGATCCTTTGATCATTATGTAGTGACCTTCTTTGTCTCTTTTCACAGCCTTTGTTTTAAAGTCTATTTTATCTGATATGAGTATTGCTACTCCTGCTTTCTTTTGGTCCCTATTTGCATGGAAAATCTTTTTCCAGCCGTTCACTTTCAGTCTGTATGTGTCCCCTGTTTTGAGGTGGGTCTCCTGTAGACAACATATGTAGGGGTCTTGTTTTTGTATCCACTCAGCCAGTCTTTGTCTTTTGGTTGGGGCATTCAACCCATTTACGTTTAAGGTAATTACTGATAAGTATGATCCCGTTGCCATTTACTTTATTGTTTGGGGTTCGAATTTATACACCATTTTTGTGTTTCCTGTCTAGAGAATATCCTTTAGTATTTGTTGGAGAGCTGGTTTGGTGGTGCAGAATTCTCTCAGCTTTTGCTTGTCTGAGAAGCTTTTGATTTCTCCTTCATACTTGAATGAAATCCTTGCTGGGTACAATAATCTGGGCTGTAGGTTATTTTCTTTCATCATTTTAAGTATGTCTTGCCATTCCCTCCTGGCTTGAAGAGTTTCTATTGAAAGATCAGCTGTTATCCTAATGGGAATTCCCTTGTGTGTTATTTGTTGTTTTTCCCTTGCTGCTTTTAATATTTGTTCTTTGTGTTTGATCTTTGTTAATTTGATTAATATGTGTCTTGGGGTGTTTCTCCTTGGGTTTATCCTGTTTGGTACTCTCTGGGTTTCTTGGACTTGGGTGATTATTTCCTTCCCCAGTTTAGGGAAGTTTTCAACTATTATCTCCTCAAGTATTTTCTCATGGTCTTTCTTTTTGTCTTCTTCTTCTGGAACCCCTATGATTCGAATGTTGTAGCGTTTAATATTGTCCTGGAGGTCTCTGAGATTGTCCTCATTTCTTTTAATTCGTTTTTCTTTTATTCTCTCTGATTCATTTATTTCTACCATTCTATCTTCTAATTCACTGATCCTATCTTCTGCCTCTGTTATTCTACTATTTGTTGCCTCCAGAGTGTTTTTAATTTCATTTATTGCATTATTCATTATATATTGACTCTTTTTTATTTCTTCTAGGTCCTTGTTAAACCTTTCTTGCATCTTCTCAATCCTTGTCTCCAAGCTATTTATCTGTGATTCCATTTTAATTTCAAGATTTTGGATCAATTTCACTATCATTATTTGGAATTCTTTATCAGGTAGATTCCCTATCTCTTCCTCTTTTGTTTGGTTTGGTGGGCATTTATCCTGTTCCTTTATCTGCTGGCTATTCCTCTGTCTCTTCATCTTGTTTAAATTGCTGAGTTTGGGGTGTCCTTTCTGTATTCTGGCAGTTTGTGGAGTTCTCTTTATTGTGGCTTTTCCTCGCTGTGTGTGGGTTTGTACAGGTGGCTTGTCAAGGTTGACTGGTTAGGGAAGCTTGTGTCGGTGTTCTGATGGGTGGAGCTGTATTTCTTCTCTTTGTTCAGTCGCGCTCCTTTCGAAGAGTTGGATTGCTTTTCTGGGTGCCTGATGTCCTCTGCCGGCATTCAGAAGTTGTTTTGTGGAATTTACTTGACGTTTAAATGCTCTTTTGATGAATTTGTGGGGGAGAAAGTGTTCTCCCCGTCCTACTCCTCCGCCATCTTGGCTCCTCCCTTGTTTTTGCTTTCTAAGCATTGTTCAGTATGTGCTTTGTTTGCATGTGTGGTAGAATTTAGACTGAGACCTCACTTCATTCAAACTGGTAACAAGGCTATAGGTGGAGTAACTCATTCTGGCTCACCTCAAAGTTCATTGTTGGTCACTGGTAAAGACCAAATAGTGAATCATAACCAACTTGTTTGATGTCCATTTTCCATTGTCTCTTACTACTAGAAGTTTCTTTAAGTTTGAAGAATAACATGGTGGGCACAAAATTTATGTACCTTCAAATGGACAGTATTTAACTTTGACCCTAAGTTAACCATTTACATCTGTGATTTTCCTGAAATCTCTTGTTTTGGTGTCAAGAGAACTTCCAGAATCAGCTGACAGCTACTTCTTGAAAAAGAGTTTTTCTTAGTTTTATTATAATATATATATATATATATGTATGATTGTATAATTTTAAGGTGTACAGCATATGGTTTGCTTAACATGTATCATGAAATGATTAGCACAGTATGCTCAGTTAACATCTATCATCTCATATAGCTACTGTAAAAAGGAAGGAAAAAGAAAAGGAAAAAAAAAAAAAACAGTTCCTCCTTGTGATGAGAACCCTTAGGATTTACTCTCTTAACTTTCCTATGTATCACACAGCAGTGATCATTGGAAGTTTGTACATTTTGATCACCTTCCTTCTATTTCTCCTTTCTCCTAACCTCTACCTCTGGTAACTACATGTCTGATCTCTTTTTTGCATGAGTTTGATTTATTTCTTTTAAATTCCTCATGTGAGATTAAACATATTTGTCTTTCTATGATACCTACTCTAACATACACTCTAGGAAAAAAAAAGGGATTGTCCTTTATAATAACTTTAATATTGGTGAGATAAGATATTTACACAAAAAAATTATAAAATATGAGAGATATATAGTGAATGAAAAAATAAATAATAAAATAAATTCAAAATGATTCAAAGAGAAAGAAATCTGTAACTATGGTGACAAAATAAGATACAAGTATTGAAGCAGGTGCATCATAGTTTTGAAATTTAGATAAAGCTTCATACAGGCAGGAAATCAGTCCAACCAGCCTTCAGGAACAAAGATGGGTTAGGTTGAATTTATGAAATACATGTAATAAGGCTAAAGAGCTCAGATTTTAAAATATTTTGGGGGTGTGGTTTTCTTTCCACTAAATCCCTTTAGTTCTGAATGGGTTGAAACCTAAAACTTGTTAAAAGGGTAGCAACCTAGCTCCAGTAAGGTGTTACCAGAAGGATATTATGCTTCTAAGAGATTTACTAGATGGGGAACTTGAACCTTCACATCTACAGGACCTGGCAGGAAGTAAGACTTCCTCTCCCCCTTTTCAGGCACCTGCTAGGTAATAACTTTTGATCATTTTCCCAGGAAAAAAGTACAGGGTGAGATTTTGAAATTAACCTGGCCAGTGTTTTCCCAGGATAGGAAACTAACATTGAAGTTAGTGAAGGGTCAGAGGGTAGCATCCAAAAGCACCCTCCTGAAGACTTTGAAATTTAAGTGTTCGGGAAGCTCATCTATCTCACCTCCCTGTAATCTATCTCCTTCTTCCCCCTCTCTCTAGTCTCTGTTTTCCTATCTCATTAATCAGAAGTCTGATTCTACCCTAAGTAGATAGTCCAGAGTTGTAAATTCCTCAATACTGCAATCAAACTTGCAAAGAAAGTGTGACTTCTTTTTTTCTCTCTAATTACTTTGATCTCCTTCACGAGGTCCCAATTAGGTGACTTGAAGAAATAAATTTACTCCAGGTACATTTATCCCAGTCAGGGGATCCCAGTCAGTCTTACTCTGATTTAAAAGCATAAGCTCTTTTTCTGCTAGTGTGGTGATAGGTTCTACTCACTGTATCAGAGTTCTGTAGCATCCTTTCTCTCTCTCCAAGAAGGCAATTGAGATTATGTTGTTGTTTATTGTTCTTTAGCCACTAAGTCATGTCTGATTCTTCTGTAACCTCATGAACTGTAGCCCGTCAGGGTCCTCTGTCCATGGGATTTTCCAGGCAAGAATACTGGAGTGGATTGCCATTTCCTTCCCCCAGAGGATCTTCCTGACCTAGGGATTAAACCTGCATGTCTCCTATATGGGCCAGCGAGTTCTTTACCACTGAGCCACCAGGGAAGCCCAATTGAGATTATGGGAAGAGGTAGATTTAGGTGGCATCACAGCAACTAACACAGTTGTGGTGGTTGGAACCTTTGGGAAGCAGATGCTGTAATGGAGTAGGAGTTCAAGGGATTTACTGCAAGGCAAAACCTGTGAAAACTGAAATGGGGAGGAAGCAAGACTAGATGGGGAAAGACTTCAGTCCATAGGTATTGTACCAGGGGAAAGAAAGATGGGAAGAAGCAGAACTGGGCAGGAAGACCACAAAGCAACTATGAGAAAGGCTTTGCCAAACCAACAGCAATTGGCAGAGGAGAGACTGACTCTTAGAGGAGTCTTGTGTTCAGCAGAAATAACCAGACCTTAGTACCCCTGCTGTATTCAATCATTGCAGAGGGTTACCCAGAGACAGCATACTCTTGTCTCAAACTGAGCGACCCTGAAGGCAGTAAGGAGGCTGTCAGCCAACTGCACTATTTTTACCTATATGGAGAATTCTATCTTGAGCAGAGGTCTGGGCAGTGTACTCCACTGCTACCACAGGTTCTTTGAATTTTTAGGTTTTTATTTGTCTCTGTCTCAGCTGTCTTCTCTCTTGACAGGTGACACCACCGAGGGGCAACTGGTGCCATTCTTAGGGAGCCTGTCAGTTTCCCTTCATGAGGCTGGCATAGCTTGAGATCTTTTCTTCTCTGTCTTGCTCAGGGCTTTGACTGATCCTCCCTGGAAACTTGGCCACACCTTGGCTTTCAGTATGCTGTGACACCCTCTGGCAAGATCCCCAGAGAGCTCTTAAATAACTTTTGCATGCTTTGTGGGGGTCTGCAGGAATCCCTGAACACATTATAAATTATACATTATAAAAAGTGACAGCAGCAGAGTTTCCATTTAAAATACAGCATGCCATGTCACATTTGAATTTGAACATATTTTTTTTAGTGCAAGCCTGTACCAAATATTGCATGAAACATTTATACAAAACACATCCACCCACACTCATACACACACACACACACACACACACACACAAAACAACCTCAAAATGACTCACAAAAAACAAATTCACTTGCTGATTCAAAATTCAAATGCAACTAGGGGCCATATATATATATATACTTTTTTTTTTTTTTTTGCTAGATCTGGAGAGGAGCTCGGTATAACCAGACTCAGATTCTCTCTTTATTTAATTACAGTAAAGCAACTTATTTGGTAAAACTGCTTCTGGGTTGCTGAGGAGGTAGCTTGCCAGGAGATAGTCTCCCAATGTCCAAAAATAAATAGAGCAAAAGCTTTTCCACTGCTGATATGACCCCCAACCTACCCAGCCTCAGATTTGGGGCTGCACAAGGGAGCCTGAGACACACTTCTAATCACCTGTTGCCCTTCAGACTCTCTTTCTACTAAACACCATTAATGAGATCAGAAAGGGTGGGCCTTGGGCTCTCCCTTCCCCGTTTGTCATGATCTATTTACTGACGCTCTGATGAGTGAGTGAGCCTGTCTGTCTTTTGCTAAGTTCAAAAGAAATCTGGAGAAATGTTAGGAAATCCTTTCTTACTCATCAAGTCCAGTAATCATTACTTTTGCTGTCTTGAAGAGATCAAGAGTAACAGCTCTTATTCACAGATTCATTGTTCTGTATAAAGTGCGTGTTATGTGCAAGGCACTCTTTTAGTTGCTGAGAAAAGAGCAGGAGACAAAAACGAAGTCATTCTTCTTGTGTAGCTGTGAGTCTAGAGAACTAAGAACTCAAAGCTGATGAAGGAACCAGGCAGTGTCTGCGCTCCTCTTCTCTAATGTTGTTAGCCCCGATTCTACTTTGGTGGTAGAAGATTACAAGAAAAACGAGCTGTGAAGCAGGACTGGGGCCAGGAGCATATCAGATTTGAAATCTGAAAAAATAAATGGTTGTTTTAAAGCAATAACCTCCCTATATGGGGGCCATCGAATCATTTGTGTGCAAATGGCAAAACGAAGATATGATTAGAAGGAGGATTTATTTACTTTTTTTTTTTAAAGCAATAATAGAAAGGAATTGCAAATGTTTGAGAATGTCAGAGAAGACAGAAAGAGTGTATAATCCTGGATGGGAATAAACCTTTGATAATTGTGTGTTGTTCAGTCACTCCGCATGTCCAACTCTTTGTGACCCAATGGACTGAAGCAAGCCAGGCTTCCCTGTCCCTCTCTATCTCCTGGAATTTGCTCAAACTCATGTCCATTGAGTCAATGATACCATCCAACCATCTCATCCTCTGTCACCCACCTCTCTTCTTGCCCTCAATCTTTCCTAGCTTCAGGGTCTTTTTCAATGAGTCAGTTCTTCGCATCAGGTGGCCAAAGTATTGGCACTTCAGCTTCAGGATCAGATAATTGTATAAGACACAACTTAATTTCACCAGAACCATAAATAACCTGGCAGAATTTTTAGTGTGTCATACTTGGCTTTGATTCAGTTATCCACTGATTTATGCAAGAACTCTTTGTTGATTACATACTACATGCTGAGGACACTGAAAGGTTCTGGTGCCATAACCATGTGTGAAGCAATGCTCTCTGCCCTCAAAAGAGCTCAGGTAGTGAGTAAAAGAACTTGTAAACACTACATAAATAATTAAAAACATGATGATGGTATGGAACAAGGTTGTTTAGTCACCCTGTTTGCTTTGTGAGTTCAGAGCAGTCTTCATAGAGATGGGGAATGCGTGGGTTCCAATGTGAACTCAAAGCAATTTTCTAGCTGATGAATCCAGGAATGAAAGGTGTTTTGAACAGGATTAACCTTTCCGTACACATACATACATACACAAGTAGTCCTGTAATTGCAAAGGGGGTATGATGACAGTTTTGTGTTGAAAGAGGAAATGAGCTACATAAAGAGTTCAGAATTTTTTTGTCAGTTATGAAGAGCCCAACACAACTTTTGAGCAGGGAGGTAATACAGAATCATTTATAAAAATATGTCTCTTTTTCTTAAGAAAAATTTTACTCAGTCCTTTCAGTAACTTTTAAAAATAGCTAATCTTTGCTATTTCCCATCAGTGAGTATTCAGGTTGTAATCCATTTTCCAGAGAAATGCATTATCTGCATTCTTAGGAATCAGAGGAAAAAGAGAGAAATAAGGAAAAACATATTGCTGAATAAAAACATTTGATTTTATTTTTTTTGAAGTGCGGCATCTTCTGCTCTGTGTTTCATAGTTATGGAGAAATGTCAGGCCTGAACTCTTTCATGAGAGACCGCAGTGTGGTGCAATAGCTTTGGAGCCAGACGAAAACATCTGTTCTACATGAAACCCTGTGAAGGTCACTTATCATCCTTAAGCATCAGTTTCCTCATCTGTAAAATGTGACTAGTAACACTTTCCTCTCAAACTTAGTGAAAATGAGCCACATAAAGAGTTCATAATTTTTTTGTCAGTCACGAAGAGCCAAACACAACTTTTGAGCAGGGAGGTTAATATAGAATCATCTATAAAAATATGTCTCTCTTTCTTTTTTTTTTTTTTTTTAAGAAAAATTTTACTCAGTTCTTTCAGTAACTTTCTTAAAAAGCTAATCCTTGCTATTTTCCATCAGTGAGTGTTTTTCAGGTTTAATGAGACTGTATATATAAAATGCAGATATAAATTAGGCAGGCAGATTATATTGGTTCCCCTCTGGATCAGACTGTAAAGAATCTGCCTGCAATGCCAGAGACCAGGGTTTGATCCCTGAGTCAGGAAGATCCTCTAGAGAAGGGAATGGCAACCCACACCAGTATTCTTGCCTGGAGAATTCCATGGACAGAGGAGCCTCGCGGACTACATACAGTCTATGGTGTTGAAAAGAGTCAGACATGACTGAGCAACTGACACTCACTCACTTTTTCTTAACCTAAATAAAAGTGTGTGTGTACACATACAGAAGATAGATTCCAGTCAGCAGACCTAAAGATAGGGCCATGATTGATGTAATTTCTCTTTTTTATGGATGATTTTTATTCCATCTTCTCCGTGGCCTTTAAAAAAGTTAATCTTTGCCATCAGTGACAATTCTTTAGCTTACAGTTCTTTTCCCAAAGAAATGCATTACCTGCTGTTTTAGAGGTCAGGAAAAAGAAAAATTGAAGAAAAACATATGTCATATGTGTGTGTGTGTGTGTGTGTGTATATGTATGTGTATATATAAACATATATACACATATATGTATTATATAATCTATGTAAGTATATAAATATAAGTACATGTTTGAGTTTTCAGTTTTCTCTCTCTCTCTCTTTTTTTTTTTTTTTGGTACTTTGGGAGTGAGTACCAGCTAGGGGAAAGGAAGGAACAGGGTTAAAATATTGTTTTTTTCTCCTACCCTGTCCATGAATTCCCTATGTTTTGACTTACCTCTTAGCTTTCTTGGGGTTAACTGTGCTTAAACCATGAAGTCAGAGAATGATGTCAACCCCAGCCCCCACACAGGAACCCCCTCAAATACACTTACACCATCCCTCTGCTCTCATGTGTCCCGGGAACCCAGAGGAGTCTTTGTTCTTCTGGGTGGGTGGGCTTCTCGGAGGTCATCAAGCCTGATGACCTTTGCCTCTAGCAGGCAGTATATGCTGCCTGGCCATCAGGCCAGGATACTTGCTCCGTCACTTGTATGCAAAGGCAGTCCTGGTCCTGTGAACCTGCAGTGCAAGGCTGCTCCCTGCATCACTTGAAAGGGAAAGAACGATGAAAACCACTCGCACACAGCGCAGCTCAGTCCTGAGAGTCTGGCTCTTGCCAAGGAAACACTTCACACAAATGTTTATTGGACATTTTAATATTCCTATTCAGAATGTGACATGTGAGCCACATTCAGTATTTTCTTGACTGCTGCTGGATGTCATCAGTTGAGTCATCTCTATGCAGATAATATCATGAATATTCCTGTATGTAACTTCCAATTAGGAGCTGATTAGAAGCTATAAATCAAAAGTCAGTCCATTATCTAGAGTAGCTGTGATGTGGTAGAAATAACACCAAAATGGCATTTTTTGAAAGCTGGCTTTGAGTCCTAAATCTTCTCAATAATATAGTTGAGGGAACTTAAGTGAGTCATTGAATCGCTTTGTTTCCTTCCCTCTTAGAAGGCCTGGTAATACTCCCATTCCAGGGCAGTGAGAATATACATGGGGAAGTATATTTTGTAATATGTCATAGGTGATGCATTCTGTATTGTATACTATGTATTGCACCTTACAGAGATATTACGCCATCTATCCTCTATTCTCAAACTCACTACAACCTCGTAATAACAGTCATTGCTTCCTGTCTTTTGTTAGAGGCATAGTAACACTTAGATCACAGTGAAGACTCAGTGCAAGAATATGTGTGAAACAGCTTTGTAAATTATAAAATATGACATATATTATGAGTTTTATGTATCACTTTGATATTTTAAAGCATAATAGTGTACTTTTATATTATATACTCACATTTTATAATATATGCAAGGTATTATTATATATATGTATTATATATATATGTGTGTGTGTGTTATATGTGTGTTATATAATAATATATATTAACAGATAATGTGTTATATATATGTTGTTATATAATAATATATATTAGCAGATAATGTGGTTTGTTTTGACTTGAAGCAAATTTGTTTCTGGATTCTCTCACCTATCACCCTAGTATACTATTTATAATTATCCTTTTAAAAATTCTTAAAATCTACCTTAAAATTTAATTCCATTGTGATTAAAATTGTGTTTTATACTGTGCTGCTACAGCTACTGCTAAGTCGCTTCAGTCGTGTCCAACTCTGTGCTACCTCATAGACGGCAGCCCACCAGGCTCCCCCGTCCCAGGGGTTCTCCAGGCAAGAACACTGGAGTGGGTTGCCATTTCCTTCTCCAATGCATGAAAGTGAAAAGTGAAAGTGAAGTCGCTCAGTCGTGTCCAACTCTAGCGACTCCATGGACTGCAGCCCACCAGGCTCCTCCATCCATGGGATTTTCTAGGCAAAAGTACTGGAGTGGGGTGCCATTGCCTTCTCCATTTTATACTATATTAACCCCTTAAATGTTGTGAGAGTTGCTATATAGCCCAGAATGTGGTTCATTCTGAATACATGTAATTAATTATTTATTATATTACATTAATATATAACATACATATACTATATTCTATATTCTATACCAAGTTGCATTATTTATGCATAATTTCTTCTTTTTATTATTGTAAGCTAAGTACAATCTGATCATTGGATAAGGCAAAAATAATTTAACAGTAGCTTTTACCTTTTAAATAATCATATTGTTGATAAGAGAAAAATCTAGAGGGTTAGCATAATCAAATATGTGTTAATACTTTTGGAAGCTGTATGAAGGTAATAATTTTACTCATGGTGGCAGAATTGAGTGAGCAGAGAGGATTTGTGGAATTATTTTGTTGGTTCTTGTCAAAACTGCTCCAAAAAGTAATGTTATTCAAAAAAAAAACAAAAACAAAAAACCCCTACCCATAAGTATTAATAATTCCTATCTCTCATTGTCATGAAGATGGGTTAAATGAATTAGCTCTACAGTTTTTTTCATTCGTATGATCTGCCTATTGATGCATCTTCAGCTTGAGGGAACTTTGGACCAATTATTCTGGTGTACTTTACCCTCATTCTCGTGTAATGTGAGCTGTAATGTACAGACCTGGTGTTTGAGCCTTTATGAAGTTCTCTCCCCCTCCCAGATTGTCTCTCTGCCAGTAAGGGACAGCTTTGAAAAATGGCAGCAGGGGACCATAGACCCATGCATGTTCCAATGTTATTTCAAAAACAAGAACACCTTTATTAAAATAGCTAACAGAAATTGTTGGAGAGTAAAACTGATGAATTGGATGGCATCACTGACTCAATGGACATGAGTTTGAGCAAACTCCGGAAGTTGGTGATGGACAGGGAAGCCTGGTGTGCTGCAGTCCATGGGGTCGCAAAGAGTCGGACATGACTGAGTGACTGAACTGATGACTGAAGTTTCTTTCGTCCATCGATTTACAAAAGCCTGAAAACTAGACATCATCTTTGACACTTTACTTTCACTTCAATGTTGAACTTACTGCCAAGAGCAGTCAATTTTTCTCTCTGGAAATATGCACGATCCATCCTCTTTCAGTCTTTGCTCTGAACACCTAACCTTGGCCGTCATTGCTTCTCATCTGGTCCCAGCAGTCATCTAGCAGGAGCTAGATGTCTCCTCTCATCTACTCTGTTCCCCTTTCTGCAAGTGATATTTTCACAATGGAAATGTAAATATGTCAACTGCAACCTCTACCCCTTCCCTTTACCATCCTTAAGCCCTTTAAAAGCTTCTCTTTCTTCCTAGTGTTAGTTGCTCAGTCGTATCCGACTCTTTGCCACAACATGGACTGTAGCCCACCAGGCTCCTCTGTCCATGGGATTCTCCAGGCAAAAATACTGGAGTGGGTTGCCATCCCCCATCCCCTAGGGGATCTTCCCGACCCAGAGATCGAACCTGGGTCTCCTGCATTGCAGGAAGATTCTTTACCATCTGAGCCAAAGTCCTAGATCTCTCTTCCTAGGATAAAAATAAAAAGCTTTAACTCAATTTACAAACCTTTGAATTGTCTGCTCATCTACCTGAGTCTCACCTGCACTTTGCTTTCCTCATTCTGTCCTCAAGCGACCCTTATTTTCTCCAGTTGCTCCAAAGTAACAAGATTTCTTCCCTTCAGCCATCCAGTTTTTACACAGTCTTCTCCCTCTGCCTAGAATATCCCCACTCAACCCCCTTTGTATCTGGCTAATATCTATTTATCCTTTATATTCCCACTCATCTGTCACTTCCACAGAGAGTTAAACACCCAAGACAATTCAAATCCCTTTGTTAATGCACTCACATAAGTAACTTAGTAACTCTAATTACCACTGGATTTCATTCCATTAATATCTGTTCCCTCTAGCAATTACCATAGGCAGCAATTGGTAGGAATCCAACTATCCCTACTTACCATGTATGTTGTCTCCAGGATGAAATACAGGGTCTGATTGGAACAGAGCCAGGCCCCTCTCAAATACACTCAAAAATGGGTTTAAAACTAAAGTTTAAGAGGAAGGCTGTTTTGCTCAATGTGCTGTTTGTTATTACCAACCTCTAACTTATTAAGATCCTAAATCTATCTCTTTTTCCTTCAGATTTAACAGATGAAATATTTTACTCCTAAAGTTAATTGCTTTTGTGTAATTTTCATAAATTTTCCTAACTGGGCTTTCAGTTTCCTAGATGGTAGAATTCATACAAAGTAGCTTTTTAAATAAAACCAAGCATTTTGTTGAAGGAAGGAGTTCCTACCCCAGTTCTGCCACTTACTATATGACCTTGAGGAAAAAAACTCATTCTCCTTGGAGAATAGTTCCATATTCATGGGACTGTGGTAGCAATCAGATACAACCATGTGCATCAAAGATCTAAAGTTGTGTTTGCCGTAGAGCAGAGGCCCAATATGCTCATGCTTCTCTCTTGAATCAGGAAGTCCCCTGTGTTCATTCACCATAGCTTCATTTAAATAGAGCAGAGCATCTCTCTTAACTGCCTACCAGCACCCTGAAACCTTTGTGATTTGCCAAGAAGTCGTGATCTGTCACTTTCCAGAGAATATTTTTCTATCAATGTTTGTGTTATTTTGGACCTATATAAAAAGGTTTTGTGTCTTTGGGGGAGTTTATTAGGAGATGTTCGGTGTTCATCTAAGACGTGACAAGTAGAATGGGGCAGAAGGCCATGTGCAAGCTGCAGGGAGAGCAAGCACTCTGTTTCAGGTGAAAGCCCCCCTCTTTTGTTTCCATGAGACTTCAAGGGAGGGCTCTGCAGTGGTATTTATTTGGTTTATGGTAACCTCTCAGATGTACTGCATCTGCTTTGCAGTAAAGGATGTGGGGCTCCCTTCTGGTGACTTGCCGCCTGTCGCAGACAACAGGCATGTTTGTCCTCTTCAGCTTTGATCTTTGTCGCCTGGTATCTAAATGAAGCCTTTCTTGTGCCTTCAAAGCTAAGTGACTTGTTTGGCTTCCAGTTACAAAACAGTTCTGCTCCTGCTACCACCGGGGTACCCTGATCCTCACTTCCATGCTAGCACTGCAGAAGCCACAAGGAAATGTAACTCCTATGTCAAAATCAAGTAGCATGAACAAGAGGAGGGAACCGGCACTTCCTGGGGTGGTGCGTGCCTGGAGATTCCATTTACCTGGTGATGAGATCTGGCAGTTGAGCTTTGACAGAGAGGTAGACAAAGTGGAGAGGTAGGCAAGGGAAGAAGAGGCCATACAAAAGGATGCCACTGTTAAAAAAGATGAATACCAACGTGGCTAAGGACATGGATGCTAGATTTAGACAGCCTGGAATGTGAATAATTGTCAACTGTGATGTATTCTTCAAGTTACCAACAAAGAAGTAGAACTAGACATTGGAATTTGGTTTTAGGAATCAGAACCAGAGTGGGAACCTGAGAGACCATTTCATCTGGACATCACGTGACACTGATGAAAATGAGCATCACTGCCATTAGCAGACAAAAGGTAGTGTTCACTCACTCTAATCTAGTGGTGTGCCGAGCAGTTTATTTGTATTCTCCCATCCAATTCTCTCAAAGAAATGTGTAAGTACCGTCATCACCTTTCATGAACAGAGATGAAAGTCAAGACTGGCAACTTGGGGAATTTATCACAATTGATAATTATTCACATTCCAGGCTGAGTTTATATGACAAAACAGGATTTTTGAGCAAATTTTATTAGTTGGTTTTACAATTCTTTATGTTTCCTCTATTGGAATTCCAGTACATTTAAATCTCCCTTTTCCAAGTTCTTCTTTTCTAAATTCTACAACTTTCTTAGAACTTAGAGTGGAGAAACTAGTTTATTGCTTCTGTTTTATTTCTCCCCGTGAATTTTCCATGTGAGAGTTCCCCTTCAACAAGGAAGTGACTCATTTTTCCTGCTCCTCCAAATGTTTTGCAATGCCATCTCATTAATGTCTCAGTGATATTATATACCATATATCTGACTGATAAATATGTAATATTCTGAATTTTGTCAAATTTATTTTTAAAAACACCTGAGTGACCTATTCTTGTCAATAAATTTGAATTCTTTATACCGGAGAAGGCAATGGCACCCCACTCCAGTACGCTTGCCTGGAAAATCCCATGGACGGAGGAGCCTGGTAGGCTGCAGTCCATGGGGTCGCTAAGAGTCGGACATAACTGAGTGACTTCACTTTCACTTTTCACTTTCATGCATTGGAGAAGGAAGTGGCAACCCACTCCAGTGTTCTTGCCTGGAGAATCCCAGGGACAGGGGAGCCTGGTGGGCTTCCGTCTATGGGGGTCGCACAGAGTCGGACACGACTGAAGTGACTTAGCAGTAGCAGCATACTAGACTTATTTTTTACATATAGAGATTTAAATAAGGCAAAGTCCTTTTATGTTCATTTACATTAATATATTTTAAGTTTAATACAAATGACAATGGAGGAGACATTAGAAAAATAGATATTAGATAATGGTAGATAATAAAAAGATGGAAAGATACAAGGAAAAAAGGAAGAGAAAGAAAGGAAGGGAGAAGTTAACTTTGCTTTTGCTCTTTAAAGCAAAATATGAGCTCAGGATTTTCATGTTTGTTTACAGTGTGTGAATGTGATATAAACTATGTGTCAACATTCCATATACCAGTGGTCCTCAAAGTTTTCATTCAGGACTCTGTTACATTCTTAAGCAAAATTAAAGGCACTAAAGATATTTCATTTATATGTATTATGGTTATTGATATTTACTATATTCAAAAATTTTTAAAGATTAAAAAAAATTACTATTTACCAATTTATTTTAAAAAACAATAAATCCATTATGCATGAACAAAAATAACCTACTTTTATCAATACTCAATATATTTTCTGAAATAAATTTTTAAAGTTTTACTGAAAAGAGTGGCATTGTTTTACATTTTTGTAAATCTCTTTAATTCCTAGGCTAATAGAAGACAGCTGGGTTCTCATATCTGCTTCTGCTTTCAAACTCTTGCAGTGTGTTGTTTTTGTTAAAGTACATGAAAAAAAATCTGGTCCTTTACAGATATATAGTTAGAAGAGGAAAACATTTTTTAATAGCCTGTTCAGATAACGGTGGATGTTCTTCTTTGATACTGCATAAAAACTCTACATGTGTTATTTTCTTAGAGATCAATTGCAAAGTGAAACTAGACTCATGAATTTTTTGAACTTGATATACTCATGGGATAATGATAAGAGAAAAGGCAAATGATGACTTAATAATGCATAAAAATAGTTTTGTCCTTGTATGGTTGTTCAGTTGCTAAGTCTTGTCCAGATCTGTCCATGTATATCCCAAGGATACATATAGGTACACAGACCACACTTTAAATATCACTATCATACACTCCCATAAATCCTTATAATCTAATCTTGGGACACAAAGAAACCAATATACTGAGGAGAGGCTGTTAGTTAACTTGTCTAACCTTTGTCCAATTAACTGATTCAGGATAGAACCGAATTTGAATGCAGTGTTCTTCTTTTATCTCTCTTAAGGGATATATTCCTTCCAAAAAATGGGAAAATGGGGAAATACAGAAGCATAAAGTATAATTTTTCCCCAGGGTCCATAATTCTTGAGAGAGAACTTGGGTTTTACAGCTACTGAGTATTAAGTTCTAGAAAGAACATGGTAGATCTTTTAGCATTGCTATAAAATCACATTGGATGAGTAGATCTCCCAGTTTATGGGAAACAGATTCCAGGATGAAACTCAGGAAGCAGCAGAAGGACTAAAGTTGGAATATGGGAGAAGAAATTGAGAAAGGTCAAAGAATAATACAGTCTATAACTAAAGCTCCAGAGATCCTTGGGTGGGCAGGGGGATTAATTTTTTCAATCATATCAAAGTAAGGCTGCCATTCTCTCCTCCAGGGTCCAGAGGAGACGGAGGGGAGGTGACTGAAGAACTGTCACTTTCGTAACTTTTATTTGCCCTCTTCTTCCCCCACAATGCCCTCACACTAATTTTTCTATTCCAGGCCAATCAAAGAACAGGGTTCTTTGTGATAGTCACCAATGCCTTTGTCACTTAGGTGCCATCAAAAATAGCAGAAAAGGTAGAAGCAGAATAAAGGAATGAAAGAAATAAAAAATCAAAAAACCTATTAGTGCACTGTGCTTGATACAATATTGTGATATATACAGCTACAACATCACCAATTTCTGCTTTAACCAAAAGATGAAGAAGAGAGGGACTTCCCAGATGGTTCAGTGGTTAAGAATCAACCTTCCGATGCGGGGTACAAGGGTTTGATCCATGGTTGGGAAACTAAGATCCCATGTGCTCTAGGGCAACTTAACTCACGCTCAGCTGAGCCCTTGTGCTATGAGCCCACGCACCACAACTACAGAATGTGTACTTCAACTAGAGAAGCCTGCTGGCTGCAATGAAGAGCTTGCATGTGGCCTGCATACCACAACAAAGATCCCACATGCTGCCTCTAAGACCCGACACAGCCAAATAAATAAATATTTTTTAAAAGATGAAGGGAGTTAGCATCTACTGCATACCAACCACATGCATGGCACCCTGTTCCATGCTGGGGATAAAGTAATGAGAAAGTGGAGTAAAACTGAGAGTGCCCCATACTACTCCCTAACAGCAAAACTGGATTCACTGAGAATACATAAGAAACCTTAGACTATTCCATTAAACCTTTATGACACCTACAGATGCTATATGCTATATGACATAGAGCATATTTGCTATATGATACCTACATTTTGACTATTTCTTTCTTTTCAAAAAATTATGCAAGGAAGACAGATAGTTTACAGGGCAAATCTAGGTAGGTTTCTATTTTTTATGTTAGTTTAGCAAACAACAGAGCTATGTTGTTGTGTTAGGAATAAAGTTATAAGCCTAAAATAACCCCTTAGTGTTCAGTTAGGTTTAAAAAATTAGATTTGGTTAAAATTAAACTTTACTAAACCAACTTCAAATAGAAAAAATTATTAGACATTTTAAAAATGTTTTAATGTAAGATATTGACACATTGGGTGTAGGAGAAAGCCATGTATTGATTTGAGATTTCAAAGACTTGCAAGAACTTTATGATATTTTTCTACAATGACTAGAAGAATTCAAAACTGCTATTCAGTTCAGTTCAGTTCAGTGGCTCAGTCATGTCCGACTCTTTGCGACCCCACGAATCGCAGCACGCCAGGACTCCCTGTCCATCACCAACTCCTGGAATTCACTCAGACTCACGTCCATCAAGTCGGTGATGCCATCCAGCCATCTTATCCTCTGTCGTCCCCTTCTGCTCCTGCCCCAATCCCTCCCAGCATCAGAGTCTTTTCCAGTGAGTCAACTCTTTGCATGAGGTGGCCAAAGTACTGGAGTTTCAGCTTTAGCATCATTTATCTATTAAATGTACTATAATTCTTTTTAAAAACCACTTTTAAAATGTTATTTCTAGTAACCAGCTAATGCTAGTGATCAAATATGTTAGTATTTAAACTTTCCAACAGTTGGAATTACATTTAACTGTTCTGTATTTTATTTCTAGGGTTTTGCACAGTACCTGGGACATAGCAGTTGCATAATATTTGTTAACTATTTTCAATGAATAAGTATGTAAAAGAGTATTGTCTTTTATTTTTAAGAAGGTAGAGATTTATAAGGGCTTCCCAGGTGGCACTAGTGGTAAAGACCACTTGCCAATGCAGGAGATGTAGGAGACGCGGGTTAGATTCCTGGGTCAGGAAGATCTCCTGGAGGAGGGCATGGCAACTCACTCCAGTATTTTTGCCTGGAGAATTCCGTGGACAGATGAGCCTGGTAGCTATGGTCCATAGGGTTGCAAACAGTCAGACATGACTGAGGTGACTTAACATGCATGCACAGAGATTTATAAATACTGAAAATTATAAATTTAGAAAAGTAGAGATTTAGATATTTGTAAATACGTATCTAGATTTTTCTGCCTGAATGCCACCTGTAAAATCAAAGATATCTTGGAGTTATTAGAGTCAGGAAAGAGACCATCAGATTGAGCCCGGGAGAGGTTCTGTCTACAGTTATGAGTAAAAACACAGAGCTGAGAAAAGACAGTAAAAAGCCCTGAGAAGATTGCTGAATTTAGATGGAAGAGGGCCAAGAGAAAACAGAGAAGTGAAATGACAGGAAGGGAATAGCCTATGAGGCCTGTGAGGTAATGGGTTAGGGAAAATTAATTAATTGAACAGTGGGCAAGATATAAATCTACGGATACTAACCATGCAGTGTGCTATTCCTCTTATATGGAAGTGTCTGCATTTTCCAAGGAATGAAAGAGCCCCCAGTCACACAAAATCACACCAGACACCACCAATTACTGTGCTTAGTGCTTGCTATGGTGGAAGGGAATTTCCGAGCGCCAGATACCACCTTCTCCCCGCCTGTGGGATTAAGGAAAATAAGAATACAATTTCTCCAACCATATTACTCTTCTCTACCCTCAGTGGTTCCATGGAAACCACCGCTGGAAGGCTGATCAATATTAGAGACAGCAGCCTATTTATTTAAGCCCAGAATGTCTTATACCATCTTAGACCTACGGCTTACTTCTCTCCTCCAAGCAGAATCCATTGAAAACTTAAAAAAAAAAATTTTTAAACCTATTCCTATTCTTTTTCCCACTTCCCAAGTCAACAATATCTCAACTTGAAAAACATGTAGTCAAACTTCCTTCACAAAAGGATAACTGGGGCTTCCCTGGTGCCAATGCAGGAGACACGAGTTTGATTCCTGGTCTGGGAAGATCCCACATGCCACGGAGCAACTAAGCCTGTGCCCCACAACTACTGAGCCCATGCTCTAGCCCCTGCAACTACTGAGCCCAGGTGTCACAGTTACTGAGGCTGGCATACCCTAGAGCCCGTGCTCTGCAACAAGAGAAGCCACTACAAGGAGAAGCCTGTGCACCACATCTAAAGAGCAGCCTCTGCCCGCTGCAGCTAGAGAAAGCCCCTACACAGCAACAAAAACCCAGCGCAACCAAAATAAATAAAAAGATTTTTTTAAAAGGCACATTTTAAAAAAAAAAGACATCTGGTATATAAGTCAATCAACCAACCAATGCATACATGCATGCATAAATGAATGAGTTCTTTTCAAGTTAAGACAACAGGTGAAATAGGTGATGAGTTATTTCAACATCTATACCCTTTGTCTGTGCATAGCAAGATGCATTCTAATTTCAAGAGTGATTATCATGACATAAGTAAGGGAAAAATAAAGTAGAACAACATGGCAAGCTTTATGATTGTTTTTTGTTGAGGAAGCTGTAAAGACAGAGTACTCTACTTGCTTTGCCACTAACAAGTCATGTGAACTTATTAAAAAGCTAAACCAAGAGTTCTTCACCTTATGAGGTCTGGGAGAGGATCAAATATTTTAGAGCAGTACCTGGCATTTTTTTGAGGCATAGAATGGAGGACTTGGTCTCTGTTTTCTAGCCGAAAAGAAGATATTTGGACAGATAAGGCAGAAAGCTCAGTCACAGAAAAATTAGATCACTGTTTAAAGGTACTCAGATGAAGATGCAGACTAGTGCTGCTCACTGCTTGGGCTTCAGGTGTCCTTGTTATTCTAACCCTGTCTCTTTATTAGCCCTTTAGTTTATTTTGAAGTTTTCAGGTTTGACAGTGGCCATAGCCTCTGTCACATGTCACATGTTCATGCCACTTAAGCATCTGCCATGCTATTCAATCATGACTTAATCTCATGCAAAATCATCGACCCTTCTTACTTTCCATGGGTTTTAGGCACAGTGTGCACAGGGAGACTGGTTAGGTCTGACTTCAACAAAGTGGCTTGGCTGCCATTCAAACCAGGTAGCCAGGAAGAAGCAACTGTCTTTGTACAGTGCCATGATTTTAACAAACGTAAACCACTAAGTTGGGCTTAGAAATGATTTACTTTGAAAGAGCTGTAGTTGCAGTACCCTTACCTCTAAGAACTAGACCTCTGCATTCCACACCCATGCCAGGAACTCATCTTTCCTCTCTAGGGTCTGACTTGAGGCTGGAGATGCAGGGGAATTTATGGAAGAGGGCAGAATGCCCATGTCAATCTCGTCTTTCTCTCTAAATCAAGTTTCTCAATCTACCAAAACATCAGGAAAATGTGTGTGCATTTCAAAGTCTGGATCATTTCAGCCTTGAATTAAAGGACTGGCATTTGTCTTGTGGATTTCAAAACACACATACACACACACATACATCACTTGTACATATTTTTGGTTAAGGCTTTCAAATGACAGGTCCCTCTCTTTCCCCACTCCAGCACACTCACTTCTTGGCCTTCTATTTGTTTACAAGCCTTGCATTTCAAGCAACTCAATAACTCAGGTCTTTTTCACTTGAAAAGTGACTTTCCATTCAGGAAGGAAATCTGTAGGAGCAAAAGGCTTAGCTGACCCCGTACTAAATAGCCTCATGTCCCGAAGATTCAAGGAACTGGCACTTGGGCAATCCTTCGCATTATTCTCTGAATGCCATGACCTATATGTCAAAGTGAGAGGATGCTTGGGGATGTTTCTTGTCTTTGCAAAGCAATGCTCCAGGGACAAAGAAGCTCTTTGACTGGGCAGTCACGACGGCCACGAGGTGGGAGCCATAAACCAGGCGAGCCTGGGCAGTGTGCATGCTGACATTTTTCATTCCTAATATCCCACAAGTATTTCAGCTTCAACAGAGCCTCTGTGCGGATGAAAAGGAACTTTTTTGTTTCTTGATTTTGTTATATTATGTTTGAAAATTCCTAGCAGCCTCCCAATTACCCATGTGAAAGATAGACTGGCAAAACTATTTTTTTCACCACCTTTGTATCCTTCATTTTACAAGCAAAAACAAACACTAATATTGCTGTTGTTTCCTCTAGGTATATGAAATCTATACGTTTTCCTTCCCCAGATCGCCTTATGCTTTTGCCTCTGGAGCTTAGAATTCCCAGCAGCTGTTGTTCAGTCTAGTCTGCCCACAGCCTAGCCCAGCCCTCGGGGACATGCCAGTAAGTAGATTAGATCCCAAACATTTAAATTAAAAAAAATAATAATAATATAAGCATGCCCAACTTTGTAAACATGAGTGACCAATTGTAAGAAAAGAACAAACATTTTGCACAAAGATAGATTGAGATGTACGTGTGGCGTTGTGGGGGGGATGGGCAGGCAAAACCCCCCAGTCATCAGGGGACATGTGCATGTACTGTCAATGACTTCGAGAAGCAGCTTTGATGCATTTTTTTTTTTTTTTGAATGGGAAAGGAGTGCAGGATTATTTTATACTGTCGATAATCTAGGATCTTCTTTTTGTTACTTGTCTGGCTGTTGTTTTTTTTTTCCATCTAGAGATAGTCTGCAAGACTTTTGTGCTCTTTCCCTCCCCCATCTCCCACCCCAGGAACACTCAACTTATACTTTTGGTGGAAAACTCCATTCAGAGCCGTCCCTCCTTTTCTTTCCTCCCTCCCTCCTTCCCTTCTTCCCTCCCTTCTTTTTCCCACCTTCTTCTCCTCTTCAAACATTTTTTGAATGCGTGCTGTGTGACAGGCACTGGGTTCACTTCAAAGGAACAGAAACCATCAAAAGTAATGACACAGTCTTTTTCCTACTTTATATACTGATTGGAAAGAGATATAAAATAGAAAGTGATGTACATAAATGCACCAGTATAACTGCTATGCAAGCAAAGCCTAGGAAGCTACAGCAGCACACACTGAAGACTAATCTTATTATAGGAGTCTGAGAAGTTTCCCTAAGGAACAGCAGTTAAGCTGATGCATGAAGGGCAAGAAAATACAGTGAAGTATCACAGAATTTATGATAGAAGTTTCGTTAGGATACCAGAGGAATGCAAAGGAAAGTGAATAAATTCTACCTGGGAGAAGTAGAAAAGTAGCTTTCTGCATGCACTGTGTGCTCAGTCATATCCAACTCTTTGTGACCTCACGGACTGTAGCCCACCAGGCTTCTCTGTCCATGGAATTTTCCAGGCCAGATTACTGGAGTGGGTTACTGTTTCATACTCCAGGGGATCTTCCCACTCCATGGATCTAACCACATCTCCTGCATTGGCAGGTGGATTCTTTACCATAGCAACACCTGGGAAGCCCATGGAGCTTTCTAGAGGAGGTTATAGTTGAGACTGAAATTGATATTGTAATACTGAAACATTTAAAAATACCTGACTTTTTCTGTAAAGCTAGTAATTACTGAAAGGTGGTGCCTGGAAGCTTATATGTCTAGACAAAGAAATCTGGGAATTTTGACACTATTATAACCACAAAATAATTTCATTTATATAGAACAAACATATTCTTGCCATATAACTTATATCAAAACAAAGCGAACAGATAAATAGATTACTAAATTTAATGGGTAAAAAAATCTGGAAAAAGTTGTGAATCTTCTCTCAGCAAGGAAGTTAGCTACATACAGATAAAAATTTGCTTATGATTTAAGGGTTGTGAATTTTCCTAAAATCTATCTAGTCATGAATTTCTTTAACAGGTTAATAAACCCTGATAACATAATTAAAAACAATGATCAAGATGAACTGCAAATAAAATTATTTAACATGTCTTTTCTAAATATTTCATATAAAAATATGTTGCTTGACTTTTTGGAATAAAAAACTCAATTCTCCATATTTTATTTATGTATAAAAACTGTAAAGAAAGCTGAGCACTGAAGAATTGATGCTTTTGAACTTTAGTTTTTGAGAAGACTCTTGAGAGTCCCTTGGACTGCAAAGACATCCAACCAGTCCATCCTAAAGGAAATCAGTCCTGAATCTTCATTGGAAGGACTGATGCTGAAGCTGAAACTCCAACACTTTGGCCACCTAATGCTAAGAGCTGACTCATTGAAAAGACCCTGATGCTGGGAAAGATTGAAGGCAGGAGGAGAAGGGGAAGACAGAGGATGAGATGGTTGGATGGCATCACTGACTCAGTGGACATGAGTTTGAGGAAACTTTGGGAGTTGGTGATGGACAGGTAGGCCTGGTGTGCTGTAGTCCATGGGGTCATAAAAAGCTGGACACGATAGCAATTGAAGTGTATTATGATTAATATAATTTAAAAAGTTGAATAAAATTTAAACTACCAAAAAACAAACAAACAAAAAAACCCTATATTTAGGGACTTCTCTGGAGGTCCAGTGGATAGGACCCTGCACCTCCACTGCAGGGGCGAGGGTTTGATCCCTGGTCAGGGAACTAAGATCATATGTGACATGGCCCAAAATAAATAAATAAATAAAGTTAAATAGGCTTAACTGAAAACTGTCTTTATAAGACAGTTTGTCCAACTGCAGCCAGGATGCATAGTGGTAGTAACTATTTGGGGGTGCTCACTCTGTCTTTTTACATTCTTCCTCTTATTTACTTCTCATGGTGATCCTAATATATTTTCTCTTGTATAGATGGAGATGGTGAAGTTTAGATAGGTTATGTCAACTGCAAGTTCACACATCCCACCGTTGGAATGAAGCTCTATTTTTGAGGCACCTCTATCTAGAATCCATGGTCTTAACTGTTAAGTGGAATTGCCTCCTAGTAAAAGACAGTGAAATGAATACAACTAAGCTTTAGTAGAAAGAACACAGTATTTGGTGTCAGATGAGACTTGTTTTGATTCCAAATTGTGTGTACCTTGAGCTCACAAATATTTTATCTTATTGATTTTATTTTGTTTTGTTTTTTGGCACAAGAACACTTCACATGATGTCTATGGTCCTGACAAAATTCTAAGTGTACAATACAGTATTGCTGGCTATAGGAGCAATGATGTACAGTTGATCTCTAAAAGTTACTCATCTGGTGAACCTGAAACATTGTATGTGATTAGTCGTTCAGTTGTGTCTGACTCTTCCTAGTCTCATGGACTGTATCCCATCAAGCTCCTCTGTCTGTGGGATTCTCCAGGCAAGAATACTGGAGCAGGTAGCCATTCCCTTCTCCAGAGGATCTTCCCAACTCAGGGATCAAACTGAGAGCATCCAGAGTCTGTTTTAAAACTCAGTATTTAAACAAGCCCCTCTCCCTCAACACCTTTTCCAAACATGTTCAAGGGAGGTGACACTTGCGGTGAAAGAAAATACTGATACTTTGTTTATATGGTTTAAAAGCACAACATTATAATATCACAATTTCCCAAACTGTATTCCACAAACCATGAGAGTTTCTTGAAATATATTAGTATTTCAAGAGGTCAAATAAATATAGGGACTTTGTGTGCTATTTAACTCTAGGGAAGAATATAATGCATATTAAAATATTAAACTCATCTCTGAGAAGCCCCACAATAAACTAATTTAACACTTTTACACAGACTTCATTTTTTTAACTTATTTTATCAGGGATTGAAACTTAATTTTGTTTCTTTATAAAAAACAGCAGTCAACATCTCACCTGTTACTCATGTTCTGCAGAAGATATTTTGGTCAATGATGCTTTACATACCTCATTTGGGCTGTGTGTCTACTTCAGAATAATTAAAATGGCAGTTACCTCATTTTTAAAAGAGAAAAATACAGCAGGTTGCTTCATAGATATTTTAAGGGCTAACTAAGAAAATTCATTATGAACAGCAGATCCTCAGAACAGACATACCCCATTATTGCTGCTTCTGGTGATTTATTAGCAGTGCTTGGCTGGCTCAAGGAAAAGAATAAGGCTGAGCTTGTGTTTGTCTCCACAGATGTATTTTGGTCACAGATTCCAATAACCCATCCAATACTGAGTCACAGAAAGATGATTTTGTTTGGTTTCTGAGTCTCTGGAGTCACCATGATATTTTCTAGGAAATAATAAAAATTTTATTCTTAGAGATAATTTTAGCGCCTTGTAAATATTCTTTTAATTAGATTACATTTTAATGCTGAATGTTGTTGTTAGCACAAATATTTTATATTTTACAATTCTCGTTCTGTTGTAGTGACTTAGCTGTGATCCTCCATGAAAAAATAATTTAAATATAGTTTTAAGATATTTTATATTTTTTTCTAGGCAATTCTTAAATTTTTTTTGGAAATAGGCATTTTTCAAGGCTAATATCCCTTCAACTATTTTGGGCTTTCCTGGTGGCTCAGATGGTAAAGAATCTGCCTCCAGAGGGAGCCCTGGTTTTCAATCCCTGGGTCTGGAAGATCCCCTGGAGAAGGGAATGGCTACCCACTCTAGTACACTTGCTTGGAGACTTCCATGGACAGAGGAGCCTGGTGGGCTACAGTCCATGGGGTTGTAACTATTTTACCTTTCTTGCCAATAAATTCACTTCTAATTGATTACATTGTATAATCATTCATGAAATATGTATTGAGTGTATCATGTGTTCTAGGTACTGTAATAACTGTTGAAAATGATGAGCAAAATCAGACTCTTTCTGCAATTGGTGGATAGATATTACTCAAAAAAGCAAAAATAAATATGAAATGACAGCATTAGTCTGGTACAGAATAGGTACAGGGTATTATGTAAATGTGTAAGAAGGTAATTTGATTTTTTCAGTGTGAACTACAAGATTTCCAAGAGAAGGTAATAACTAAGTTATTACCCAAATATCATATCCAAAATTTCCAGAGCTATATTGGCATTTTAAGAATGGTGTTCTTAATACCCCAAAATAATGGGAAACCACTGAAATATTTTAAGCATCATTGGATTTACATTTTGAAAAGGCAACTCTAGTTGCGATGTGGACAGTAGATTAGAAAGGCTCGTGAATGGATGCCACTGAAGCATTGTGAGACCAAAGTCAAGAGAAATTTAAAAAGACTAATTAAAGGAAATAGATCATACTGGTAGATTGCTACTAATTACTTTTTAAATGTCATTTTTTTAAATTGATCTTCTTAGATTTGGTACCAATCAATTATACAAAGTTTTTGTAGAAATTGACAAGCTAGTCACAAAATGTATATGGAAAAGATATGACTTAGAATAAAAAAAAAAAAAAAAACAGAAGAAAGAAAGGGAAGAAAAAACTAAACTAGAAATCTTATATTAATTTTTAAAGCTTATGTAAAGCTTCACTTAACAAGACTGTGTGGAATTTTAGCTTAATGGAACAAAACAGAGTTTAGAAATAGACCTGAACATACAGGGCCAATTTATTTTTATGAAAGAGTGA
This sequence comes from Bos taurus, assembly GCF_002263795.3. Classification (NCBI taxonomy): domain Eukaryota; kingdom Metazoa; phylum Chordata; class Mammalia; order Artiodactyla; family Bovidae; genus Bos; species Bos taurus. The sequence continues at coordinate 18,422,183 of NC_037341.1, read as the reverse complement.
GGGTATATCCACATGGAACAATGAACTATCTTAACTCTCACTATGCAAAATATATAAAAATTAACTTGAAATAGATGCTAGATCTAAACATAAAAACCAAAACTGTAAAATTTATCTTTTTAAAATGGAGAAAATACTTGCAAAATTGGGGTAGGAAAATATTCCTTAGATAGGACACAGAAGGCACACAAGCCAAGAAAATGATAAATTAGACTTCCCCCAAATTAAAAACTTCTGCTTATCACAAACACTCTTAACAAAGAGAGAAGACATATCATTAACTGGCAAAAATGCAAATGTAAGGTAAAAATCTAAAAATTGATTGTATTCAGAATATGTAAAGAACTGCAAATCTTTAGCAAAAGGAATAATATCTCAATAAAAAATAAGCTAGATAAAGATTGAAGCAATGACTTCTCAAAACAGGATACAAGGATGACCCATAAGTTCACAGAAAGGTACAAAACATTACTAATCATCCAGTTTGTCGACTGGCATACTTCAAATATTTTAAAATAATAGATACTTCAACTCTAAATAGTACGTACTTGCTTCTGCATTGATGCTCTAGAGTATCTGTGCAAGAATCTATGCATTTGTTTTAACTGAGAAAAAGATGTCTGTTTTCTTACCTAAGCAAGTCAGTTACTCAAATCCTTCATAGACTCAAAACAGTGTCCACTTTTGAAACATAGAATGGACACTGCCAGACCTTCACTATCTCTTTTTGAGGATATATGGCAAAGAGAGGTGAAAGAGCTTTTTAATAAGACCTGAATGCCATTAGTCATGAAGGCAGGTGTTTAAAGTGAAGTGACAAATTTAATTCAGGCTTAAATCGAAGAAAGTAGGGAAAACCACTAGAAAATTCATGTATGACCTATATCAAATCTCTTATGATTGTACAGTGAAAGTGAAGAATAGATTCAAGGGATTAAATCTGGTAGACAGAGTGCCTGAAGAACTATGGATTAAGGTTCATAACATTGTACAGGAGGTGGTGACCAAAAGCATTTCAAAGAAAAAGAAATGCAAGAAAGCAAAATAGTTGTCTGAGAAGGCCTTACAAATATAAAAGAAAAGGAGCAAAGAAGAGGAGCAAAAGACAAAGGAGAAAGGGAAAGATACACCAAACTGAATGCAGAATTCCAAAGAATAGCAAGAGGAGATAAGAAAGCTGCCTTAAGTGAACAATGCAAAGAAATAGATGAAAACAATTGAATAAGACAGACTAGAGATCTCTTCAGGAAAATTAGAGATACCAAGGGAACATTTCATGCAAAGATGGGCACAATAAAGGACAGAAATGGTATGGACCTACCAGAAGCAGAAGATATTAAGAAGAGGTGGCAAGAATACACAGAAGAACTATACAAAAAAGATCCTAATGACCCAGATAACTGTCATGGTGTGATCACTCACCTAGAGGCAAAGAGGAACTGAAGAGCCTCTTGATGAAAGTGAAAGAGGAGAGTGAAAAAGTTGGCTTAAATATCAACATTCAAAAAACTAAGATCATGGCATCTGGTCCCATCACTTCATGACTAATAGATGGGGAAACAATGGAAACAGTGACAAACTTTCTTTCTTGGGCCCAAAATCACTGCAAGTGGTGACTGCAGCCATGAAATTAAAAGACACTTGCTCCTTGGAAGAAAAGCTTTGACCAACCTAGACAGCATATTAAAAAGCAGAGACATTACTTTGCCAACAAAGGTCTGTCTGGTCAAACCTATGGTTTTTCCAGTAGTCATGTATGGATGTGAGAGTTGGACCATAAAGAAGGCTGAGCACCAAAGAGTTGATGCTTTTGAACTGTGGTCTTGGAGAAGACTCTAGACAGTCCCTTGGACTTCAAGATCAAACCAATCAATGCTAAAGAAAATCAGCCCTGAATATTCATTGGAAGGACTGATGCTGAAGCTTAAGCTTCAATACTTTGGCCACCTGATGCAAAGAGTGGACTCACTGGCAAAGACCCTGATGCTGGGAAAGATTGAGGGCAGGAGGAGAAGGGGCAACAAAGGATGAGAGGGTTGGATGGCGTCATCGACTCAATGAAAATGAATTTGAGCAAACTGCAAGAGATAGTGAAGGACAGGGAAGCCTGGCATGCTGCAGTCCGTGGGGTTGCAAAGAGTTGAACATGACTTTAAGACTCAACAACATATGATATTTGTTTTTCTACTTCCCACTTACTTCACTTTGTATAATAGACTCTAAGTTCATCCACCTCATTAAAACTGACTCAAATTCATTCCTTTTTATGGCTGAGTAATATTCCATATTATACATGTTTCACATCTCCTTTATCCATTCATCTGTAGATAGACATCTGGGTTGTTTCCAAGTCCTGGTTATTCTAAATAGTGCTGCAATGAACATTGGGATACATGTGTATTGTTTGAATTGTGGTTTTCTCAGGGTATATGCCTAGTAGTGGGATTTCTGTGTCATATGGTAGTTTTATTCCTGTTTTTTTTTTTTAAAGGAATCTCCATACTGTACTTCCTCAGTCCTGGGGGAAACAGAGGTGGGATAAGAAAAGGAATAAGATTTTGGATGGAGAGGTTAATCATCAGCTTGGCAGAAGAACTTGGTTTTAGGGGAAGTAGGTTTTGGTGGCAAGACGTATAGACAGTTGGGGAATGTTAAAGCTTGTAGTGTCAAAGATGAATAAATATCATCAAGTTCAATTCTTTTCAAATTTGGAAACACAGAATTCCAAAGAAAGGCCTCAGGGTCCCCATCAGGAGTAAAGGGACAACTGATCACGTGACTTAGGAACTTTCCACTTCAGCCTAAATGGAACAGCTTAAATTTAATGTTAATTATGAGACTTCCACAAAATGTTTAATATATTTTTTTAAAGTGTCCTCATGCAGGAGCCTAGACTTCTCTGTAGTTCAAACAGTAAAGAATCTGCCTGCAATGCAGGAGACCTGGATTCGATCCATTGGTTGGGAGGATCCCCTGGAGGAGGAAATGGCAACCCACTCCAGTATTCCTGCCCGGAGAATTCCATGAACAGAGGTACCTGAGCTACAGTCCATGAGGTTGCAAAGAGTCAGATGACTGAGCACAACAGCAAACAACTGGGAAACAAAACCCTGGTAAAAAGCAGAGCGCTTATTTACAAGAGCCACTCAACGGCCTTTGCTTTCTTATCACCATCACCATCATGGTCTGCAGTAGCAACTCCATACATGTTGGTTGAATTAGGCACTTGCCCCAAACAACACTGGAGAAGGAAATGGCAACCCATTCCAGTATTCTTGCCTGGAGAATCTCATGGACAGAGGAGCCTGGCATGGGGTCTCAAGAATCAGCAGACACAACTTAGCAACTAAACCGATCAACCAACCAACCATACTGTTCTCCATAATGGCTGTATGAATTTACATTCCCACCAAGAGAACTGAAGGTTTCCCTTTTCTCCACATCCTCTCCAACATTTATTATTTGTAGATTTTTTAATGATGGCCATTCTGATTGATGTGAGTTGATACCTCATTGTAGTTTTGGTTTGCATTTCTCTAATAATGATGATTTCTCTAATAATGAGTGATGTTGAGTATCTTTTCATGTGTTTATTGCCCTGTGGACACAGCAGGGGTAAGAGAGGTTAGGACAAATTGAGAAAGTAGTGTTGGGATACACACTCTATCAAGTGTAAAATGAATAAGTAGTGGGAAGCTGCTATGTAAACAGGGAGCCCAGCCTATGTTTGTGATGACCTACAAGGGTCATATATAATTATGACTTATTCATATTGTTGTACAGCAGAAACTAGCACAACATTGTAAAGCAAGTCTCCTCCAATCAAAAAAAAAAAAAAGTAAAAATGTGTGTGTGCTGTGATATGCAGGACCTTTAAACCAGAGAGCATGAAACTAAGCTACAACAGACAGATTATAGTACCTTCCTTGACTTACAATATATTAATAAGTGTAACATCCTCTTTCTCTACTAGTAGCTTTCTATTGTATTACCATTTACCTTCTGTATAGAACCTCTCATAATCTGAAGAAACTACCTTATAGTTTCCCCTGTTTTGTTACTCTGTTCTTTAAAATTTCTTGTAAGGGAAGGGATTTTTTTCTGTGTTGCTAAGGTAACTTTGATGATAAAACAGAGCTTAGCACATAGTAGGCAGTCAATAATGTTTCACTGAATGGAGAAATAAGCTATATTTAGCTCATTTATTGGGCTTCAGACAGAACTACTTCTCTAAAATGAATCACTCTTTCCTCATGAATATTCTCTTCCCCTTTCTAAGTTTTGAAATGTCATTTCCCATAAATATGGCCTTTCATTCTGAAATGGATATGAGTGAATTATAAAACAAACCATTGTTCCTAGAAGTAAGGGGATATGAAATTGTTAGAATATGCTAAGGAGGGCATTGTGCAACATTTTTCTGATACATTACAAAATTTCAATAAAGATTAATTAATTAATTAACTGAAAGTTCATTTGAACTTAAAAGGAACAAATGGGTAAAATTTAGAAGTTAACTTCTTTATTTTTAAAAAATTAAACTTAGTCTTCAAAAGCGAAATACTGATTTTATTTCCCTAAGGCATCACAAAATTTTTAGAACAATACAATAAATTTCAGTAAGTGAGGCCACAGATTCCAAATATATGATCATCTGAACAAGTCAAAATTTGCCTTTGAATTTACCTGTGGAGGAGTTTACTAAGCATATAATACTGTCAAGATTATTTCTAACAGGAGGTTCTGAAAAACAACTGATTTCACACACTTAATAGCGATTTGTTCTGCAAGGTAATACATCAATTTCCATGATCTTTATTTCCAGTACAAACCTGTTCAGCCAACATCTGGAAAACTTTAGGCATTAGTCTCTGTTATTGTGTCTGAGAGTAAAAATAAAATGGCTTGAGTAAGAAAGTCTTGTCATACAACTTAAGCCATAAATTCAACTTTCATGTTTACACACACATACACACATGAAGTGTGTGTTTTTTTTTAATGACTTAATCTTCTTTAATAAATTTATATTACAAAAGAAAATGTGTTATTTTCAGACATGAGAACTCAGGTTTTGAGGAATTGTCTCTTAGCTTTTAAAAGTTAATTAGAGAGGAGAACAAGATGGTGGAGGAGTAGGTGGATGTGGAGTACATCTCTCTCCATGGATACATCAGAAACACACCTTCAGATACAGAAGTGCATGGCAAACACCAGCTGAGAGCAGACAGGAGTACCTGACCAGTGGAAAAGAATACATAGACCCACGCAAAACTCGGTAGGATGCAGGAACTAGGCGGGGAAACAGGAGTGTTAGTAGGACTGGACCTGCCCTCAGCGGTTAAAACTAAAGCAGGGGTCCGATCCCCACATTGGGGCAATTGTCGAGTCAGAGCAGAAACTTTTAAGGCTGAGAGTGAAACAGCTGATCTGTGGCAGCCTAAATGGAATGAGAATCAGACGGTTCTTGTCGCAGCCACACATACCCCAGACAGGAACGCTGGTCCCCTGGATGGCACAGCAGCTGGGAGCTGGTGTTTAGGGACTGTGGAGCAGCAAGAGCTGCTGTTGACTGTGAATAGACGGATTGAGGGGATGTGAGAGAGGAGATGGCTGTGGCAAATGCCTGTGGAGGAAAGCCAGGCAGCCATGGAAGCAAGGTGATACTGCTGAGTCATGCATAGGGGGTGGAGCCATCACCACAGCCTCTCTCCCCACACACCAGCACAGGGAGGTGAACAATAGAGAAGTTGGCCTATCAAACGCCTGATGCAATGAACTACAGAGTAGGACCCCACCCAGGGTGCCCCTTTAAATGCCCAATGTGCTGATCTACAGAGTAGGACCCCAGCCATGGGGTCCCCTCTATGTGCCTGATGTACCGAAAAACAGAGAAGGACCCCAGGCAAGGGAGCCCTCTAAGTACCTGAATAAGCAGAGCTAGGGACAAAGACTGGCCAAAGAGGCCTTCTGATCTCCAGCTACAGGAAACTCAAAAAGAGACTCTGATAGGACCATAACTCTTACGGTGGAGGCAGTATGTGTCCCTGAACACTTGGGTCCCCACAAGCCAAGCAGCTACACCATCTTCACACTTGACTCTCACTGGGGCAGAGCTGCCACGGGCAAAAAAAGTCTTGTATCTATGTATGCAGGGTCACTTCGGCAGTGTCCGACTTTTTGCGAGCCTGTAGACTGTGGCCTGCTGGGCTTCTCTGTCAGAGAGGGGTTCTCCAGGCAAGCGTACTGGAGGGTTTTGGCTAATACTGGTTGCCATACCCTTCTAGAGCACTATATTTCCTGCTGCCCTAGCCTCCAACCCCCCTGAGTACCTAGTGCTGCCAGAACCCCTATGACCCAAGCAGCTACAACACCTCCACACCTGGCCCTCACAGGGGCAAACCCAAGCCTTCCAGGGCCGCCTTAGGAGGAAAACCCAAGTGGACGACCCACATGTAGAGGTAGAAATAAAACCACAATTCAAACCCAGGGGCAGTGTGTCTAAGGAAGAAGACCCTAAAACTTCCCATCAGCTGTACAAGCTGCAGATTAAATCCACACAATCAACTAGGCAGACTCTGTGTCTATGGATTATATAAAAGGCCATTGAGAGCTCCCACAAAAGCAAATGCACTAGTTCTGATAGCTGTGGACATAGGAGGCAAGAATACACAGGAGTAGGATCAGATTAGAATCTGAGCTGCCCCCACAGCAGGTCTAGAGATCAACACAGTGTTGGGGGGCATCCTAGGGAGATAAGGTGGACTGTGACTCCCAGCAAGGGAAAGGACTGTGACAGCAGTGACTCAAGAAAAACATTTATTATTCTTATTTTTTGATTTGTTCTGTAGATTCTTTTATTTTTTCTTTTTCTTTTCCTTTCCCCCCTCCCTCTGTTGTAGTTGTTGATTTTATTGGCACTAAGAAATCCAATTAAGCTTTTGAGCTTTTTTCTTCCCCTCAGTCACATTTTTTATCATTGTTGTAAACTTCTGCCTCTACATTGGGCTTTTGCAGTTCAATGGAGTTTCCTCTTTTTTTATTTATTTTAATTTTAAGCTTTTTAAGCATTTTTTTTTTTTCTACATTTATTCCTTTGTTTGCTTTTCCTAGTGCTCTTTTCCCCTGGCAGTTAATCTTTAACTACTATATAAGTCTTCTTTATCTACCTCTATTTAACTTTGCATATTTAATATTTCTTTTCTTTCTCCCCTTTCCTCTTGACATATTTGTTAGTTTATTTTGATTGCTTTATTTCCCAATTGGCACCTTGCTTTAGTTTTGTTTTTCAGTTTGAACTTAATTAGTTTTGTTATGGTAGATATAATTTTTGGTTTCCTCTGTTTGCCAGGTCAATCTGTTGTACTTTTTTTTTTGGACTGCTTTGATTTTGCTTATGGGTGTATATGTATATGTGTATATTCAGTCAAACTTTCTATTGTTGTTATAAACCTCTGCCTCTACATTGGGCTTTTGCAATTCTGTGGAGTTTTCCTTTTTTCTTTTTTTTTCTTTTTTCTTCCTTCCTCCATTTTTTTTCTTTTCTCTTTTTTACAATTTTAATTTTTTAAACCTATTATTTTTTTCTACACTTATTCCTTTGTTTGCCTTTCCTACTGCTCTTTTCCCCTTGCAGTTAATCTTTCATGTATATTAATCTCTTCATCTACCTCTATTTAATTGGCATACCTATTCTTTCTTTCTTTTCTTTCTTTCCTTTCCTTTCAACATATTTGTAAGTTTTGTTTTCATTGCTTTATTCCCCACTTGGCACCTTGCTTTAGTTTTGTTTTCCAGTTTGTGCTTTAGTTAGTATTATTCTTAACGGTTAAATATAATTTTTGATTTCCTTTCTTTGCTGGGTCAGTCTACTGTACTTTATTTTTGTTGGACTGTTTTCACTTTGCTTATGGGTGTATATGTATATGTGTATATTCCTTTATTATTTGCCTGATTTTGTAACTGCTGTTTGTCTAGGGTTCATCTTTGGTTTCTTGTTTTTGAATATTTGTTTTAATCTCACTTAATGCCATAACAAACCGCTTGTGGAATCTTCATCCTGACAAGAAATCAAGCTCTGAGCCTTTGGAGTGGGAGCACTGACTCCAAGACCCTAGACTACCAGAGAATTAACCCTAGGGAGTATCAAGTAGTGAGAACTCACACAAAGGAAACCACTTGAATACAAGACCTGGCATCACCCAACCACCAGTAACACCCTGTGCAGGACACCTCATCTAAACAACAAACAAAACAAAAACACAAACCAAATCATCCTATCATCCACAGACAAGATTACCACCTCACTCAACCTTGCTCATCAGAGGAAAAACAAACAAGCAAAAACTCAGCACAAATCTCACCCTATAGGAAGCTCACACAAACCACTGGACCAAACTTAGAAGGGAAGAGAGAATTCAACTTTCCTCAAGGAAAGAATTCAATTTTTCCTGGAAAAAGAAGACCTCAAACACAATAAGTTTTAAAAAAAAATCATGAAAAGGTAGAGAAATACTGTGCAAATGAAGGAACAAACTAAAAACCCAGAAGTCCAAATAAATGAAGAGGAAATAGGCACACCACCTGAAAAAGAATTCAGAATGATACTAAAGATGATCAAAAACCTTGAAAACAAAATGGATAAAATGCAAGAGTCAATTAATAAAGACCTAGAAGAATTAAAGAATAAACACACACAGACAAACAACACAGTTACTGATATTAAAAATACTCTAGAAGGAATCAATAGCAGAATATCTGAAGCAGAAGAATGAATCAGGGAGCTGGAAGATAAAATGGTGGAAATAACTTCTGAAGAGCAGAATAAAGTAAAAAGAATGAAAAGAACTGATGACAGTCTCAGAGACCTCTGGGACCATATCAAATGCACCAACATTTGAATTATGGGGGTCCCAGAAGAAGAGAAAAAGAAAGGGTAAGAGAAAATTTTTGAAGAGATTATAGTTGAAAATTTCCCCAACATGGAGAAAGAAATAGTCAATCAAGTCCAAGAGGCACAAAGAGTTCCATACAGGATGAACCCAGGGAGAAACACACCAAGACACATACTAATCAAACTAACAAAGACTAAAGACAAAGAAAGAATATTAAAAGCAACAAGGGAGAAGCAACAAGTAACATACAAGGGAAACCCCATACACTTAACAGCTGATCTTTTGGCAGAAACTCTACAGGACGGGGGGAATGGCAGGATATATTTAAAGTACTGAGGGGAAAAATTTACAACCAAGATTGCTGTATGAGCAAGGATCTTACTCAAAATGGATGGAGAGGTAGAAAGCTCTCCAGACAATCAAAAGTTAAGAGAATTCAGTACCACCAAACCAGCTTTACAACAAATGTTAAAAGGACTTACATAGTCAATAAATACAAGAGAAGAAAAAAGATCTAAAATCAACTCCAAACAATTAAGAAAATGGAAATAGGGACATATATATCAATAATTACTTTAAATGTAAGTGGATTAAGTGCTCCAACCAAAAGACACAGACTGGCTGAATGGATACAAAACAAGACCCACTTATACACTTGTAAGTATACTTATATAAGTCGGAGAAAGCAATGGCACCCCACTCCAGTACTTTTGCCTAGAAAATCCCATGGATGGAGGAGCCTGGTAGGCTGCAGTCCATGGGGTTGCGAAGAGTCGGACATGACTGAGCGACTTCACTTTCACTTTTCACTTTCATGCATTGGAGAAGGAAATGGCAACCCACTCCAGTGTTCTTGCCTGGAGAATCCCAGGGACGGGGAAGCCTGGTGGGCTGCCGTCTATGGGGTCGCACAGAGTCAGACACGACTGAAGTGACTTAGCAGCAGCATACTTATATAAGTACAAGACCCACTTATGTAAGTATACTTAAATACTTATATACGCTGTCTACAAGAAACCCACTTCAGACCTCAAGATACATATAGACTGAAAGTGAGAGGATGGAAAAATATATTCCATGCAAATAGAAAGCAAAAGAAACCTGGAGTAGCAATCCTCATATCAGACAAAATAGACCTTAAAATAAAGCAGATTGCAAGAGATAAGGAAGAACACTACACAATGATCAAGGGATCAATCCAAGAGGAAGACATAACAATTGTAAATATTTATGCACCCAACGTAGTTCAGTTCAGTTTGCTCAGTCGTGTCCAACTCTTTGTGACCCCATGAACTGCAGCACACCAGGCCTCCCTGTCCATCACCTACTCCCGGAGCCTACCCAAACTCATGTCCATTGAGTTGGTGATGTCATCCAACCATCTCATCCTCTGTCATCCCCTTCTTTTCCTGCCCTCAATCTTTCCCAGCATCAGGATCTTTTCAAATGAATCAGCTCTTCGCATGAGGTGGCCAAAGTATTAGAGGTTCAGCTTCAACATAAGTCCTTCCAATGAACTCCAAGGACTGATCTCCTTTAGGATGGACTGATTGGATCTCCTTGCAGTCCAAGGGACTCTCAAGAGTCTTCTCCAACACCACAATTCAAAAGCATCAATTCTTCGGCGCTCAGCTTTCTTTAGAGTCCAACTCTCACATCCATACATGACTACGAGAAAAACCACAGCCTTGACTAGACATACCTTTGTTGGAAAAGTAATGTCTTTGCTTTTTAATATGCTGTCTAGGTTGGTCATAACTTTCCTTCCAAGGAGTAGATGTCTTTTAATTTCACGGCTGCAGTCACCATCTGCAGTGATTTTGGAACCCCCCCCCAAAATAGTCAGCCACTGTTTCCACTCTTTCCCCATCTATTTGCCATGAAGTGATGGGACCAGATGCCATGATTCAACACAGGAGCACCTCAGTACATAAGACAAACATTAACAGACATAAAAGGAGAAATTGACAGTAAAACAATAATAGTAGGAGACTTTAACACTCACACCAATGGACAAACATCAAAACAAAAAAATTAACAAGGAAACATGTCTTAAATGATACATTAGATGAGATGGATCTCATTGATATCTTCAGAACATTTCATCCAAATGCAGAAGAATGCACCTTCTTCTCAAGTGCACATGGAACATTCTCCAGGATAGACCACATCTTGGGTCACAAATCAAGCCTTAGTAAATTTAAGAAAATTGAAATCATATCAAGCATCTTCTCTGACCACAATGCTATGAGACTAGATATGAATTACAAGAAAACAGATGTAAAAAACACAAACACATGGAGGTTAAACAACATGTTTCTAAATAACCAAAAGGTTACTGGAGAAATCAAAAAATTTCTAGAAGCAAATGACAATGGAAACACAACAACTCAAAACCTATGGGATGCAACAAAAGCAGTTCTAAGAGGGAAGTTTATAGCTATACAATCGTACCTCAAGAAACAAGAAAACATAAAACAGACAGCCTAACTTTACACTTAAAACTGGAAAAAGAAGAACCAAAAAAACCCCCAAAATTGGTAGAAGAAAAGAAATCATAAAGATCTGAGCAGAAATGAATGAAAAAGAAATGAAAGAAAATAGTAAAGATTAATAGAACTAAAACCTGGCTCTTTGAGAAGATAAACAAAATTGACAAACCTTTAGCCAGACTCATCAAGAAAAAAAGAGAGAAGAATCAAATCAACAAAATTAGAAATGAAAAAGAGGTTACAACAGACAATGCAGAAACACAAAGCATTATAAGAGACTATTATGACCAACTATATGGCAATAAATTAGATAACCTGGAAGAAATGAACAGATTCTTAGAAAAGTTCAGTCTTCCAGGACTGAACCAGGAAAAAATAGAAATTATGAACAACCCAATTACAAGCACTGAAATTGAAACTGTGATCAAAAATCTCCCAAGAAACTAAAGCCCTGGGCCAGATGGCTTCACAGAAGAATTCTATCAAACATTTAGAGAAGAGTTAATGCCTATCCTTCTAAAACTCTTTCAAAAAATTGCAGAGGGAGGAACACTTCCAAAGTCATTCTACGAAGCCACCATCACCCTAATACCAAAACCAGACAAAGACAACAACAACAAAAAAGGAGACTACAGGCCAATGTCTCTGATGAACATAGATGCAAAAATCCTCAACAAAATTTTAGCAGACAGAACTCAGCAACCCATCAAAAAGCTCATACACCAGGATCAAGTTGGGTTTATTCCAGGGATGCAAGGATTCTTCGGTACATGCAAATCAATCAATGTGATACACCATATTAAAAGATTGAAAGATAAAAATCATATGATAATATATGCAGAAAAAACCTTTAACGAAATTCAGCACCCATTATGATGAAAACTCTTTAAAAAATGGGCACAGAAGGAACCTAACTCAACATAGTAAAGGCCATATATGATAAGCCTACAGCAAACATTATTCTCAATGGTGAAAAACTGAAAGCATTCCCCCTAAGATCGGGAACAAGACCAGGGAGTCCACTTTTGCCCCTATTATTCAACATAGTTCTGGCAGTCCTAGCTACAGCAATAAGAGAAGAAAAAGAAATAAAAGGAATCCAGATCGGAAAAGAAGAAGTAAAGCTCTCACTTTTTGCAGATGAGATGATACTGTACATAGAAAACCCTAAAGATAGTATCAAAAAATTACTAAAGCGAATCAGTGAATTTAGCAAAGTTGCAGGATACAAAATCAATACACAGAAATCACTTGCATTTCTATATATTAACAATGAAAAATCAGAAAGACAAATTAAGGAATCAATCCCATTCACCATTGCAACAAAAAGAATTAAATATCTAGGAATAAAACTACATAAGAAGACAAAAGAATTGTATGCATAAAATTATAAGATACTAATGAAAGAAATCAAAGATGACATAAACAGATGGAGAGATATTCCATGTTCCTGGGCAGGAAGAATCAATATTGTGAAAATGACTATACTACCAAATGCAATCTACACATTCAATGTGATCCCTATCAAATTACAAATGGCATTTTTCACAGAGCTAGAACAAAAAATTTCACAGTTAATATGGAAACACAGAAAACCCCAAATTGCCAAAGCAGTCTTGAGAAAGAATAATGGAGCTGGAGGAATCAACCTTCCTGACTTCAGATCATATTACAAAGCTACAGTCATCAAGACAGTATGGTACTGGCACAAAAACAGAAATATAGACCAATGGAACAAGATAGAAAGCCCAGAAATAAACTCATGCACCTATGGGTACCTTATTTTTGACAAAGGATGCAATATAATGGGGCAAAGACAGCCTCTTGAATAAATGGTGCTGGGGAAATTGGACAGCTACATGTGAAAGAATGAAATTAAAACACCTTCTAACACCATGGACAAAGATAAACTCAAAATGGGTCAAAGACCTTAAATGTAAGACCAGAAACTATAATGTAAACTCTTAGAGGAAAACATAGGCAGGCAGAACACTCGATGACATAAATCAAAGCAAGATTCTCTACGACCCACCTCCTAGAGTAATGGAAATAAAAACAAAAGTAAACAAGTGGGACCTGATTAAACTTAAAAGCTTTTGCCCAGCAAAGGGAACTATAAGCAAGGTGAAAAGACAACCCTCAGAATAGGAAAAAAAATAACTGCAAATGAAACAACTGACAAAGGATTAGTTTCCAAAATATACAAGCTGCTCATACAACTCAATGCCAGAAAAATAAACAACCCAATCAAAAAGTGGGGAAAAGACCTAAAAAGACATTTCTCCAAAGACATACAGATGGCTAACAAACATATGAAAAGATGTTCAACATCACTCATTATTAGAGAAATGCAAATCAAAACTACAATGAGATATCACCTCACACTGATCAGAACAACCATCATCAAAAAATCTACAAACAATAAATGCTGGAGAGGGTGTGGAGAAAAGGGAATGCTCTTGCACTGTTGGTGGGAATATAAATTGATACAGCCACTGTGGAAGACTGTATGGAGATTCCTCAAAAAACTAGGAATAAAACCACCATATGACCCAGCAATCCCACTCCTAGGCATATACCCTGAGGGAACCAAAACTGAAAGAGACACATATATCCTAACTAGAACATGGAAGCAACCTAGATGTCCATCAACAGATGAATGGATAAAGAAGTTGTGGTACATATACACAATGTAATATTACTCAGTTATAAAAAGGAACACATTTAAGTTAGTTCTAATGAGGTGAATGAACCTAGAACCTAGTATACAGAGTGAAGTGAGTCAGAAAGAGAAAGATAAATATTGTATTCTAATGCATACATATGAAATCTAGAAAAATGGTACTGAAGAATTTATTTACAGGGCAACAATGGAGAAACAGACATAGATAATAGACTAATGGGCATGAGGAGAGGGGAGGAGAGGGTGAGATGTATGGAGAGAGTCACATGGAAACTTACATACCTTATGTAAAATAGATAGCCAATGGGAATTTGCTATATGGCTCAGGAAACTCTGTATCAACCTAGAGGGGTGGGTTGGGGAGGGAGATAGGAGGGAGGTTCAAAAGAGAGGAGACATATGTATACCTATGGCTGATTCATGTTGAGGTTTGACAGAAAACTGCAAAATTCTGTAAAGCAATTATCCTTCAATAAAAAATAAATTAATTTTAAAAAGTAAATTAGAAAGGTCATGATTGAAAGAAGTGCTTTAAAGTTTTAAAAGTACACAGGTACAATACATTCAGACAAACATATACAAACACACATACCTGAAGAATTTCTTTTTCATCAACCTAGCTAATAATTTTCATTAAATTTATGACTATGTTTCTCAAAAACAGACTCCATATCTATAACTGAAACTATTTAAAAACTGATTCATAGCTGGGTGTATAGTACCTGATTAAAATTATAGGGACTTCCCCGGCGGTCCAGTGACTAAGACGTTGAGCTCACAATGCAGGGGGCCCTGTTTCAATTCCTGGTCACTAGCCGATTCCACATGCTGCAATTGAGTTTGCATGCTACAACGAAGTTTGAAGATCCTGTGTGCTGCAAAAAGACCTGGTGCAGCCAGATAAATAAATATTTTTAAAATTAATAATATAAAAGGACACATGCTTATGATGGAAATTTGATCTTTCTGAAAGGTAAACATTGTTTAGTAAAATATGGATTTGAAATATCAGGGCACATTCATATTTTTGTTCTTGTTGATGTTGTGTAAGTGATATCCTAGTGCCTGTTTCCACCTCCTTAGCTTCATACTGATTACCTTGATGCATAAATAAACCCATACCTAGAGACAATTGAAGAATATGTTATTTATGACTTTTATTTTCCTAGCCCATCATAGGCAAAGTGTAACAGAGAAGCTGAGTTTGATCTTAAGTTTCTATACTTCCCTTTAGAACTGCTCAGACATTCACTAGACATTTATTTAGAAAATTATGGGACAAATATAATGCTAAGTGCTAAAGAAACAAATTGACATATTTCCTCATTTTAAGAAGCTAATATTATAATGGGCTTAAAAATGTATAAACAGTAAGTATTTGATACAAGAATGTTTATTAATGTGTATGGCTTTGCCACTTTACTTAAATTCTCAAGCTTCATTCACTATCTCCTGGTATTTATTCTTTTTGGATATATGAACTGTATTTAATATTTTCTCATAGATCGATCCATCATTTTCCCCTAATTATTGAAAAAGGAACGTTTTATAAGACCTGTGTATAAAAAGCTATCATCATTTACCACAAGGGAAAGTAATCTTAAAAATAAATACAATTAAAAAGTGCATATGTGCTTTTGCTTCAGTCGTGTCTGGCTTTTTCTTTGGACTGAGGCCCGCCAGGCTCCTCTGTTGATGGGATTCTCCAGGCAAGAATACTGGAGTGGGTTGTCATGCCCTCCTCCAGGGGATCTTCCCAATCCAGGGACCAACCCCTGTCTCTTATGTCTCCTGCATTGGCAGGCAGGTCCTTTACCACTAGTGCCACCTGGGAAGCCCAAATAAAGTCTAAGCAGTTTCACCAAGCCAAGAGTCTGAGTCTGCATCTACTCTCCCTACGTTAAAAACGAGAAGTTTAGCAATGTCACCAGAAGGCTAAAGACTTCACCAGACTGGGATTTCTGCCTGAGTTGATTGGAAGTTAGAAAGGCTACTGAAAAGGGAATTACTTTCTCACTTTGTAATTCAATATTATTTTTGTTTTCAGTTTGTTCTGATTTTTGTCTCTGTTTTCTTCTGCCTATTTTCCTGTAGGTTGCTGGAACATTTTCTAAAATTTCATTTTTATTCATGTGTAGTGCCTTTGAGTGTATAGCTCACATTCAAAATTGGACAACTTTTGTGGTTGTTATATATTTTTAACCACAGTCTATTTGTGCCATCATTTTACCAGTTATTTTGAAGCATAAATAGCTTACCTCCCTTTACTTCCCTTTATTCTCCACTATTTATAAGCTTATTTTATTAAATATTTCCTTTACATACACGTAGAAACATATTAGATGGTGCTATCATAATGTTTGCTTCAACTGGAATAATTTAAAAAACACAAATTAGAGAATTCAAGAGGAAAAGCAAAGTCTGTTGTATTTACACATATTTTTGCCTACTCTGTCCTTTCTTCCTTCCAAGGTTTATTCTTTATTTTCTTTCTGTTTAGACCATTCAGTCACTAGTGCCAGTGTTTTTGGCTCCAAGTGTGGGATACATGAGGTGAGAAGAACACCCAGGGAGCTCAACATCATGTCATGCCTTGAGTGTCAAATCCCTAGTCAAATTGTCAACTTCTCTGTACACTTTCAGAATCTCCTTATGTTTCTTGTTATATAATGTCCAGGGTTTGTAGTTGTACTTAGTGTGATGAATAGGCAAAAGGGCATCTAATCCACTGTTTCAGAAGCAGAAGTCTAATTCAAGATTCTATCCAAATTTTTTTCAAGTACCACTAGTAAGTGCATCCCAGCTCTGAACATATTTGCTTAAACTCTTTAGTATTATTGACTCACCCATCGCATCTTTTAAAGTACTATTATCAGTTGGATCATTTTTCATTTAATTTAGTTGATTTTGTAAGCCCATGGAGTAGCATTGTGAAAAGTATACTGAATTTAGAGATAAACAACCTGTTTCATTTCTACCACTTGCTAGCTGGGTGGTCTTGAAGAATTAATGTAAACACCTTTTGAGTTATACTATTCTCTAAAATCAATATCAGTATTGATGATATTGGTAGTATCAATTTCTTCCTCCCCACAGACTTTTGGTGAGACTAAAGTGTAACAATGTATATGGAAACATTCTTGGACCATAGGTGTTTAATGATGTTTATGAAATCTGATGTCTTCAGAGCACACTAATTGGCATTACCTTCTTAAATAAGATTACTTTTACTATAGTTACTAAAAGGAAAGGTAAGAATGTCTACATTGAAGCAGGGATGCACTAGAAGATAGAACTAAGTTACATAATTTTTGTAGCTAGCTATATTAGAAAAAAAGGGTGATAACCCCACTGGATCAACTCTAGCAGTCATATTAAACTGGCATGCTGTAAAGACACTGGTGGGGTTCAACAGGTGCTCTGTGCCTCCTGCTGGGGAGTAGACATATGCTGGATCAGCCAGAGTAGATGTGTGCAGCCCTAGACATCTAAGGTAATCCCAGACCTGTTATTGCTCAGTCTCAGGTGGCTGAAAGCCACTGGTCCCTCTAAGAAGTTGGAGGACACCAACTGCTCAGAGGTTGTATAACTGTTAGCATGCTAGGTCTTATTTGTTATTGGAATTAACTAGATAAATTGCTCCACTAAGAATAGCCATGCAACATCACACTCTTCTTCCCTTCTTTCTTTCTGATTTGGTTTCATAAGATGAAACTGGGAGTGGAAGCATTTACTTTGTGATCTGGGGTGGGCAAGCCTGAGGACAAAATCTACCATGCTGAGAATGGAGGAACAAACAGATGTTAGGAACCTGAGTCCCCTATGATTTTGTTGAATCACTGAATTAACTGACCCTTGACCATGCAAGATCATAATTGCTTCGGTGTTTGAGTCACTTTTATCTGGGTCTTCCATTCTGGCTCATCCAGTAAAGAATATGCCTGCAATGTGGGAGACCTGGGTTCAATCCCCGGGTTGGGAAGATTCCCTGGAGAAAGGAAAGGCTACCTACTCCATTATTCTGGCCTGGAGAATTCCATGGACTGTATAGTCCATAGGGTTGAAAAGAGCCAGACACGACTGAGAAACTTTCAGTTTCTCTTATTTAGACAGAGTGTAGGAACATTTCATAAGTTGCTATGCATACATAATGAGAAACCTGGAGTGGGTTACCATTTCCTCCTGCATTGGCACATGGATTCTTTATCATTGAGCCACTTGGGAAGCCAAAAAGAATGATAGAAATAATTGAATTATTGCATAAACATATTATATATCAAACGGTTTTTGAAATAACATGGAGATATGTTGTTTTCTCTATCTTGCCTCTGATATAAAAGAAATTTAAAAATTGCAACATAACCCCATCTCAGTGAAAAAGAACTAAAGAGCCTCTTGATGAAAGTGAAAAAGGAGAATGAAAAAGTTGGCTTAAAATTCAACATTCAAAAAACTAAGATCATTGCATTTGGTCTCATCACTTCATGACTAATAGATGAGGAAACAAAGGAAACAGTGACAGACTTTATTTTGGGGGGCTCCAAAATCATGCAGATGGTGACTGCAGCCATGAAATTAAGACGCTTGCTTCTTGGAAGAAAAGCTATGACCAACCTAGACAGCATATTAAAAAGCAGAGACATTACTTTGCCAACAAAGGTCTGTCTAGTCAGGGCTATGGTTTTTCTAGTAATGTATGGATGTGAGAGTTGGACTATAAAGAAAGCTGAGCACCGAAGAATTGATGCTTTTGAACTGTGGTTTTGGAGAAGACTCTTGAGAGTCCCTTGGACTGCAAGGAGATCAAACCAGTCCATCCTAAAGAAAATCAGTCCTGAATATTCATTGGAATATTGTTAAAGCTGATGTTGAAGCTGAAACTCCAATACTTTGGCCACCTGATGCGAAGAACTGACTCATTTGAAAAGACCCGGATGCTGGGAAAGATTGAAGGCAGGAGGAGAAGGGGAGGACAGAGGATGAGATGGTTGGATGGCATCACTGACTCGATGGACATGAGTTTGAGCAAGCTCTGGGAGTTGGTGATGGACAGGAAGCCTGGTGTGCT
Source organism: Bos taurus (assembly GCF_002263795.3). Classification (NCBI taxonomy): domain Eukaryota; kingdom Metazoa; phylum Chordata; class Mammalia; order Artiodactyla; family Bovidae; genus Bos; species Bos taurus. The sequence goes on along the minus strand of NC_037341.1, from coordinate 18,403,049 downwards.
GCAGTCCATGGGGTTGCAAAGAGTTGGACACAACTGAGCGACTGAACTGAACTCAGTATCCCCATTTTGTGGGCTGAGGTAATTTTTACCCCCAAAGCTAAACATTTTCATGGAAATAGATAGTGCTTAGTAAGGGAAAAGTCCACTAAAGTTTCTGCTTTTATGGACTGTGTAAATCCAGAGAAGAAATTCTATCACAGAGGCCAGTTGTTGACTGATTAGCAAGTGGGAACATCACTGTGTGAAGAAAGGGGTGGGTTGTTTTCTGCAGGTCCCCAAGGCCTAATTTCTGGCCTCACTAGCTGCTGGTGCTCCTCCCTCAAACGTTAGCTTTAACCTTCGGAAGGTTGATACTCCCAGTGGGTGAGCACTGACGTACAATCTGAATGGTGTCCGAGGTCAGTAATGCACTCTTAATCATTTCGGTATTTAACTTCAAAGCTAGGGACTCAATTAGGGGGATTAAAGGTAACTAAAGCATGACTTAAGTCATCTTTCCTTACACGCCCCTAATATAAGCAAAATCATTCTTATGTCAGGCTCTTTAAAAATCCATTTGGAGAAGTGTTAATTAATTCTTCACTTATTTGTCAGACATTTATTGGGCAGAATGTGGGGTCCTTTGAATAAGACAGGGCCAATGAGACCTGGCCCCAGTCAACAGGGAGGTTGCAAACAGCCCACCAGGAAATGAGGGGAATAAGGGAAAATAATAAAAGAAGGTCTCAGGAGTGGAGCAAATAAGAGAGAGCACACTTCAAACCTAGCGTGATCTACCTAGGGGAATAAAGAAAGGTGTGTGCAGGAAGTGACCGTGAGATGGTTCCTGAGGGAATGAGTGAGTTTAAACATAAGGAATCACAGGCACAGAGCATTTTAGCATCTCAGCACAATGAAGAATGTGCTGAAACCAACATATGTTTCAACCTGGCTTTGCTCTTAGTAACTAGACTTATTTTAGGAAATGAGTCACGTTAAGTCTGTTTCTTCATCTTTAAAATGGATATAATAGTATTCACCTTATAGATTTAGAAGGATTAAGTTTTGTAGCCCATTGTAAGTATTAGTGTCTGACCTAATTTTTACCTGAGGTCCATTAACTGTTATTATTATTTGCACCAAGTCATCCAGAAAAGGGAACATTTGAGATGGATTCTTGGAGGAATTATAACAAATGGAAAGGTGCGTATTATAGATGACTGAGAAACATATTTGAAGACCCAGAGAACTCAAAGCACGGGAATCAGGAAGTGGTTTTTGGAGAAGAGTCATGGCATAAATGGAAATGAGAGCATAAAATGTAGGTGTGACTCTGAGAATAGGGCCTGGGAATACCAAAGTTCCCATCAAGATGTCAAAATACAGCACTGGTCAGCTGGTGGTATTAGCATCCTAGAGCCATAGCATAAACAATGATAAAGGAAGAATGTCTCAAACTAAATAGTAATCAGATGCAAGAGAACAACTTTATTTGATCACCGTCACTGGAGTAACTTTTTTCTTAGTGTTGGGATTTTTTTTCTGATGTGTGGGATCTTCAGGTATCACGTAGGTCCTTCTGCTGTGGTGCACAGACTCTCTAGTGCAGCACATAGGCTCCAGAGTGCATGGGCTTAGTTGCTCTGTGGCATATGGAATCATAGTCCCTTAACTTTAGGGATCAAACCCACATTGCCTGCGTTGCAAGGTAGATTCTTAACCACTGGACCGCCACTTAAATCCTGCAACCTTCTTTACTTGACTTAATTTTCTAAAAATCTCCAATGTAGAGGAGAATTCAGAGAACAGGCATTTGAGTGAAACATTGACAGAAATTTGCAAATATTACAGGTTGTATATGAGCTACTGTACTGAGAATGCATGACATGCGTGCCGGGATCTCCTTCTGTCCACCACCTCTATCAAATCAAGTCCACATAGACAGTGCCACTAAGTATCCCATCCAGGTTAAATCTTACTGAATTTCATAATAGACTGGCTATCCTTCTCTACACAGCATGTAAGATAGCTACTGGCCTTTGGTTGGTGTTTAAACCTAGTTCTGTCCCTTTTTCAGTCTCTTGCTAGTCTGTTGAAACTTAAATATACTGAGAACTGGCAAAATTAAAAATTTTGAGCTGTGAAACTGAAGACCAAGCAGAGAGATGTGGCAGAAGAGGAGGCCGGAGACATTTGCAGCTTACTTGATTCACCACTCCTGGCTTTGAACATAGTGATAAGGGGTCATGAGTCATAGAATGTAGGTAGCTTCTGAAAATGGAAATGACCCTTAACCAACCATCAGCAAGGAAACTTAGAACTCAGTCCTACAATCACATGAAACTGAACCTTCCAAGGACCTGAGCATGTTTGAAAGTGGATTTATCTACAGATCTTTCAGAAAGGAAGATACCTGCTGATTGATCCCTTGCTATCAGATTGTGAGACTCCAAGGAAAGAACCTGTTGACTCCTGCTCTACCCAGAATTTCACCTTCTGAAACCAATTTAATAAATTTGCATTGTTTTAAACCTTTAAGTGTGTGGTAATTTGTTTTGGCATCAGTAGAAAACTAATAATACAATTAATTGAAACTCTCTAAAAAATTTGTCCCAACTACTGAGTGGCATGGGAAAATAGCCCAGTACCTTCCTATGGCACCAAGGGAACAGAGCACTCATAGAACACTCAGGCAGGCAGAATCGTTTAAGTTACCTCCAGGCCAAAGTAAGGATCAGTGTACATGGAAGTTAGATTACCGAGCTTGTGGGCTATGGAAATCCTTCCTGTAACTGAAGCTTCATGGCATATGAACACAGCTGCAACTTCCTGGTATAAAATTCCCAGTGTGGGTTCTGAAGAAATGGGGAACAGGAAACAAGGGAAGTAGAAAACGTAATTAGTAAGATTAATCATGATAAAACCTGAAGGTAGTTTCCTGCTCTGTATAACTGCAGATGATAAGGATATAATGCATGAAACTACAGATAAATCCCCACATTCATGAGAATTCCTGTAGAACAGGTGCTGCCCAGCCTGGGGATACAAGACCATGGAGGGTGGAGTGAGGTATGAAGGGCTGACAATAATAATTCTATGGCTCATTTCCACTTGCTAGGTGGCTGGGTTGCAAGAGCTGCAGCTAGCTTCCTCTTCTTGCTCCCCACACCCTTTCAGAAGGTTCCACTGCTGCCAGATCATGGAGAGATAGAGATCATTGAACTTTACCTTGAAGATGATGTCAAATGCAATATCATGTACAAAGTGCCTGGCCTGTGTGATGCTGTTATATCATCACCGTCATCAATCATCACATTTATTAGGCATTTTGTACATGCCAGGCACTTTGTGCACTTTATCTTATTTTATGCTCACTATAACACTCTATGAGCTGTGTGTGTGTGTGTGTGTGTGTGTGTGTGTGTGTTAGTCACTTAGTCATGTTCGACTCCACGACCTCATGGACCTGTCAGTCTCCTCTGTCCGTGGAATTCTCCAGGCAAGAATACTGGAGTGGGCTGACATTCCCTTCTCCAGGGGATCTTCCCAACCCAGGGATCAAACCCAGGTCTCCTGTGTTGCAGGCAGATTCTTTACCATCCGAGGCACCAGGGGAGCCCAGCACACTATGAGGTAAGTAGTACTATATACCATTTACAGATGAAGAAACTGAGGTTTAGAGAGCTTAAACAGCTTGCTCAAGGACTAGAACTAGAAAACAATAGCTGACCCCCAGAAGTGTAACTTCAGCGTTCTTATTCCTTAACATGCATCACATTTTCTCCTTGTGCAGCTGCTCTGAATGCTCTGAAGGGGCATCCAAGGGCTGTTTTGAACTAAACTGAGAAAATGCACAACCCTGAGCTGCAGGACCTAAAGGTCCTGGGCTGGTGCGAAGTCATAGCCTCCTCAGTGTGCTCTTGTCTGTATCAGCAGAGGCCCAGGAGCAAAAGTCCAGGTTCCCAGGGGTCCAGAGGTCCTCTCCAGAAATGCCTATTATCCTTCATTCTGAACTCAGGGCTCTGTCCTAACTTATCTCATTTTCTCTGCTTAACTTCCTCCTCCCTGTCTCTTCAGACGCAGTGTCTTGGCTTTCTCCACAGCTTTGTCTTCGGATGCCACTGGTAGCAAGACTCTTGGCTCTTAATTCCAAAGGCCTTCCCCGGTGGCTGCCTCAGACAGCCTAGCCCACCACCTTGAAACCAGAGCTCCTGTTAGGTCTTATGTTCCAGGTTCTTATGTTCATTCTCTTGAGACGCCACTGTGAACAGTCCTTGAATCTGCCAAACTTTCTCCACCAGACCACATCTCCACTGCAGGGGTCCCGCTTCCCAACTGAAACCTGGGATGATATTAATTTATTCCAAGTTGGATCCTCCAGCAAATACTCATATTTTAAAAATAGTACAGTTGTTTCTCCCCACTTTAAGTCTGTCTCTGGGAATGCATTCACTGAAGGCTCGTCAACATCAGCCGCCTGAGTTTCTCTCCCTTGTTCACACTCTTCTCACCCAAAGGGAGCATTTTATTTTCTGCAACCGCAGCCCATGCTCCAGCTGGAATTCCATTGCATTCAGTCTACACTACAGCACTTCCTTCTTAACCTAACCTGGGACTTTAAAACAGACATTTGTTTAAAAAGCAATAAATTCGTATGGTAAAAAGCTAAAACAGGACAAATGGTATTTAATGAACAATGTCCTTCCAGCTCCATTTGGCCAAAGATCCCATTGTGAACTGTTGTTGCACTTGCTGTCTAGAAAATTTTCATACAGTCATAAGTACATGCATGTTTATTTGAAATAAGTGAAGCGTATTATACACAATATGCAATGTATAATGTTTTGTGGACTTTTTTCTATGCTAGAGATGTTGTCTTTTCAGCATAGGCAGAAGAACTCTATATCATTTTTTAACATCTATATGATAAACATACGTAGCTATATCCTAGATTTTTTTAACCAATTCCATGGCAATAGACCTTTAACTGTTTCCTGTATTTTTTGCTACTATAGCATTATTTTAATGAGTATATATGTATATATGTGTGTATATGTACATGTAATGTCTATATTTAAATAGTCTTCCAATTACCCCTTTATTTCTTTTATATTATTATGAAATTACCTAGTTGCATTTATTTTGTAACTCATTTGTTTTTCCCCATTAAACTGTAATCTCTTTAAGGAAAGGGACTTTATCTATTTCTTTTCCTTTTTTTAGTTCATTTCTGTATCTCTGGCACTTAAGATAGTGTCTGGAACATAATTTTTTGAATAAATGAATCAGTGAGGAAAGAGATTTTTCTTACATGTTATTTGAGTATACCTGTGAAATAAAAACCTCAAGTGAAGATGTAAATTAAAGCATTTACTAGTGATATTGCGGCTGGTAAAGAATCCACCTGCAATGCGGGAAACCTGGGTTTGACCCCTGGGTTGAGAAGGTCCCCTGGAGAAGGGAAAGGATACCCACTCCAGTGTTCTGGTCCGGAGAATTCCATGGACTGTGTAGTCCATGGGGTCACAAAGAGTCGGCTACGACTGAGCAACTTTCACTTAGGCATTTACTAGAGATTGCTAAGTGTCTTTTAGGTAGTACCAATGTTTAATTCACCAAGAATTTTGAAAAGGCTTGTTCTCACTCATTTTCCAACCATATGAAAACAGTTCAGTACCTTTATTGTAAGGTCAGGACCCCTTTTCCCTCCTCATACGTTAATTCTTAACCTTGCAGGCATGCGGACCCCCTAGACTACACGTTAAATCTCTGTTCATTACTTCCCCCATAGATGCCCTTTAGTCTGTTTTCACTTGCCCACTCACACTAGTGACGGTCACTACCAAAACTGTAGATACAGGGAGGATGGCCACACGGGCTTGGAAGCAGGCACCATCCTTTGGGACAAGGAACCCAGAGAACCCGACTACCATTGCATGATTTCAAAAGATGAGAGTGTGTGTTTGTGTGTGTTTGGGGTAGGTATTAATACATCACCCTGGGTATGCTGGAGCAAGGATTTTACTTTCTTAAGTCTAATTTCAATGTTACCAATACTGGATAATACAAGTATTTTAGACACTTTTATAAGAGTAGAGTATTTTTCATACAGTTAACTTTCTTTTTTAGAATTTACCAAATCTCCTTCCCCCCAGTTTGTTTTTAACAAGGAGCAAAATAGGAATGTCTACAGGAATTAAGAACACTGGAAAAATGGAGGAAATTTGTTCTTTAATGTGAATATTGCCATATTTTTTGAAGCAAGTACATTTAAGAAAAATAAAAGGGTTGATGTGCTACATAATAGGTAATTAATGTATGGAACCTCTAACCCTGAGAAGGGTGTCTGGAGCTGAAAGTAAAGCCCGATTCTATAAAGAACAATACTGCATAGGAACCCAGAATGTTAGGTTCATGAATCAAGGTAAATTAGAAGTGATCAAACAGGAGATGGGAAGAGTGAACATCAACATTTTAGGAATCAGTGAACTAAAATGAACCGAAATGAGTGAATTTAATTCAGATGACCATTATATCTACTACTGTAGGCAAAAATCCCTTAGAAGAAATGGAATATCCCTCATAGTCAACAAAAGTCCAAAATGCAGTATTTGGGTGCAAATACTGTTTCAAAAATGATAGAATGATCTCTGTTCATTTCCGAGGCAAACCATTCACTATCACAGTAATCCAAGGCTATGCCCCAACCACTAATGCCAAAGAAGCCGAGGTTGAACAGTACTATAAAGACCTACAAGACCTTCTAGAACTAACACCAAAAATTATGTCCTTTCATCACAGGGGACTGGAATGCAAAAGTAGGAAGTCAAGAGACACGTGGAGTAACAGGCAAGTTTGGCCTTGGAATACAAAATGAAGCAGGGCAAAGGCAAAAAATGTTTTGTCAAGATAATGCACTGGTCATAGCAAAAACCCTCTTTCAACAACACAAGAGATGACTCTACACATGGACATCACCAGATGGTCAACACCAAAATCAAATTGATTATATTCTTTGCAGCTGAAGATGGAGAAGCTCTATACAGTCAGCAAAAACAAGACTGGGAGGTGACTGTGGCCCAGATCATGAACTCTTTATTGCCAAATTCAGACTTAAATTGAAGAAAGTATGTAAACCACTAGGCCATTCTGGTTATGGCCAAAATCAAATCCCTTACGTTTATATAGTGGAAATGACAAATAGATTCAAGGGATTGGATTTGGTAGACAGAGTGCCTGAAGAACTATGAATGGAAGTTTGTAACATTATACAGAAGACAGTGATCAAAACCATCCCCAAGAAAAAGAGATGCAAAAAGACAAAATGGTTCTCTGATGAGGCCTTACAAATACCTGAGAAAAGAGGAGAAATGAAAGGCAAAAGAGAAAAGGAAAGATACATCCATCTGAATGCAGAAATCCAAAGAATAACAAGGAGAGATAAGAACGCTTTCCTAAGTGAACAATGCAAAGAAATAGAGGAATACAATAGAATGGGAAAGACTAGCTATCTCTTCAAGAAATTTAGAGATACCAAGGGAATATTTTATGCAAAGATGAGCACAATAAAGGACAGAAATGGTATGAACCTAACAGAAACAGAAGATATTCAGAAGAGGTGGCAAGAATACACAGAAATATACAAAAAAGATCTTAATGACCTGGATAACCTTGATGGTGTGATCACTTACCTAGAGCCAGACATCTTGGAATGTGAAGTCAAGTGGGCCTTAGGAAGCATCACTAAGAACAAAGCTAGCAGAGATGATGGAATTCCAGCTGAGCTATTTCAACTCCTAAAAGATGATGCTGTGAAAATGCTGCACTCAATATGCCAGCAAATTTGGAAAACTCAGCAGTGGCCACAGGACTGGAAAAGGTCAATTTTCATTCCAATCCCTAAGAAAGGCAATCCCACAGAATGCTCAAACTACCACACAATTGCACTCATCTCACATGCTAGCAAAGTAATGCTCAACATTCTCCAAGCCAGGCTTTAACAGTACATGAACCATGAACTTCCGGATGTTCAAGATGGTTTTAGAAAAGGCAGAGGAACCAGAGATCAAATTGCCAATATCCGTTAGATCATAGAAAAAGCAAGAGAATTCCAGAAAAACATCTACTTCTGCTTCATTGACTACACCAAAGCCTTTGACTGTGTGGATCACAGCAAACTGTGGAAAATTCTGAAAGAGATGGGAATACCAGACCACCTTACCTGCCTCCTGAGAAACCTGTATGCAGGTTAAGAAGCAACAGTTAGAACCAAACATGGGACAATGGATGGTTCCAAATTGGGAAAGAAGTATATTGTACATCAAGGCTGTATATTGTCACCCTGCTTATTTAACTTATATGCAAAGTACATTGTATGAAATGCCAGGCTGGATGAAGCACAAGCCTGAATCAAGATTGCTGGGAGAAATATCAGCAACCTCAGATATGCAGATGACACCACCCTTATGGCAGAAAGTGAAGAGGAGCTAAAGAGTTTCTTGATGAAGGTGAAAGAGGAGAGTGAAAAAGCTGGCTTAAAACTCAACATTCAAAAAACTAATACCATGACGTCTGGTTCCATCACTTCATGGAAAATATGGGGAAACAATGGGAACAATGACTGACTTTATTTTCTTGGGTTCCAAAATAACTGCAGGTGGTGACTCTAGCCATGAAATTAAAAGACGCTTGTTCCTTGGAAGAAAAGCTATAACCACCTAGACAGCATATTGAAAAGCAGAGACATTACTTTGCCAACAAAGTTCATATAGTCAAAGCTATGGCTTTCCAGTAGTCATGTATGAATGTGAGAGTTGTACCATAAAGAAGGCTGAATGCCGAAGAATTGATGCTTTCTAACTGTGGTGTTGGAGTAGACTCTTAAGAGTTCCTTGGACTGCAAGGGTATCAAACCAGTCAATTCTAAAGGAAATCAATATTCATTTTAAGGACTAATGTTGAAGCTCTAATATTTTGGCCATCTGATGCTAAGAGTGGATTCATTGGAAAAGACCTTGATGCTGGGAAAGATTGAAAGCAGAAGAAGGGGATGACAGAGGACCAGATGGTTGGACATCGTCACTGACTCAGTGGACATGAGTTTGAACAAGGTCCGGGAGATGGTGAAAGGCAGGGAAGCTTGGCATACTGCAGTCCATGAAGTTGCAAAAAGTCAGACATTTATGAGTGACTAAACATAACATACCCTGAGAAGATGTAAAACATATTGAAAAATACAAAAAACTGTATATTCCTCTTAGCTGAAAGGCTATATTCCCAAAAACAGTTTTTTTGGGAAAAAAAAAACAAAACAAAACTGGTTTTAAAAATAGTATGATGTTAAGCCAGGGAAGGCAATGGCACCCCACTCCAGTACTCTTGCCTGGAAAATCCCATGGACGGAGGAGCCTGGTAGGCTGCAGTCCACAGGGTAGCTAAGGGTTAGACATGACTGAGCGACTTCACTTTCACTTTTCACTTTCATGCATTGGAGAAGGAAATGGCAACCCACTCCAGTGTTCTTGCCTAGAGAATCCCAGGGATGGGTGAGCCTGGTGGGTCACTGTCTATGGGGTCGCATGAGTTGGACATGACTGAAGTGACTTAGCATGATGTTAAGCAAAAGCTGATACTAGAAGATAGAAATATAAATGCAGCTGTCAGTTTCCTTATAAGTATACATTGCATATGCTGGTGCTAATTTGCTTCAGTCGTGTCTGATTCTTTGCTACCCCATGGACTGTAGCTTGCCACCCTCCTCTAGCCATACGATTCTCCAAGCAAGAATACTGGAGTGCATTGCCATGCCCTCCTCCATGGGATCTTCCCAACCCAGGGATTGAACTTGCATCTCTTATGATTCCTGCATTGGCAGGCAGATTCTTTACCACTAACACCACATATATATCAAAATAAAAATAATAAATTCAGCATATTACCTAATGTCAGGGATAATCTCATAAGATTGCATGCATATCTTAAAATAAGAATACTAGAAAGCATAAAATTAACCTCCATTTATCTCTCTTGATTGGTAGAGACTTTTTATTTCCTTCCCCCAGTGTTTTAAGTAATAATGGCAGATTTGCTCAGGAGGCTCAGCAGGTAAAGAATCTGCCTGCAATGGAGGAGGCACAGAAAACGTGGGTTTGATCCCCAGGTCAGGAAGTTCCCCTGGAGGAGGTCATGGCAACCCATTCCAGTATTCTTGCCTGGAGAATCCCATGGACAGAGGAACCAGGCAGGTTACAGTCCATGGGGTCTCAGAGTCGAACACAATTAAAGCAACTGAGCACACACAGTGTAGGAAAAACCTTTCATTTCAGGACTGCTGCTGCCGCTGCTGCTACTAAGTCGCTTCAGTCGTGTCTGACTCTGTGCAACCCCATAGACGGCAGCCCACCAGGCTCCTCTGTCCCTGGGATTCTCCAGGCAAGAATACTGGAGTGGGTTGCCATTTTCCTCTCCAATGCATACATGCATGCTAAGTCACTTCAGTCGTGTCTGATTCTGTGCAACCCTATAGACAGCAGCCCATCAGGCTCCTCTGTCCATAGGATTCTCTAGGCCAAGAGTACTGGAGTGGGTTGCCATTTACTTCTCCTCATTTGAGGACTGTACTTCTCCAACTGTCTATGGAAAAGGGTCAATTTTTCCCCATCCATCCTTGACTGATATTTTTATAAAGTACAATATAGAATAAATTACTAGAAGCATAAAGTAAAAGAAAGGAATATATAAAGCAAACAAAAGCCATACATTAGGGCCATATTTTTAATCACCAAATGGAACAGACATAAAATGAATTCCAAACTGCTGTACGAGTTTCTTCAGCTTGTTCTCAATGTCTCACTTTCCCTAGCAGACAGATGATAAACTGTGAGAGATCATCTCTGGTCCACAGACCACAATAGAAGACTTTACCAAGGAATTTATTTACTTTCTAGGGTTTAATTTCTTGTCCATTTATTCCATTCTTTTCAAACACTCTATGAATCTTTGACTCTCATTGTGGCATTCTGTTTAAATCCTTCCTGTATTCCTCCTAGAAATTCAAAGTACCTTTTGTGGAAAAAGCTTTGGAAGACCTCTATTCAGTTCAGTAGCTAGGACTGAGATGGTAAATTCCTTTTACCAATTTCAGCTGTTTGCTGGGCAGCACATTTCAGGCCACAGAGCCCAGCACTCCAGCCCGATAAGCCTCTGTCCACTCATATTCCTATTTATCACCTCAGCTGCTGCTGCTGCTAAGTCACTTCAGTAGTGTCTGACTCTGTGCGACCCCATAGACAGCAGCCCACCAGGCTCCCCCGTCCCTGGGATTCTCCAGGCAAGAACACTGGAGTGGGTTGCCATTTCCTTCTCCAGTGCATGAAAGTGAAAAGGGAAAGTGAAGTCACTCAGTCGTGTCCGACTCTTAGCGACCCCATGGATTGTAGCCCACCAGGCTCCTCCATCCATGGGATTTTCCAGACAAGAGTACTGGAGTGGGGTGCCATTGCCTCTCAGAGAGGCCCTCAAATCATTTTTAAGGCTCAGGGGTATTTTTATTCAATTTCCTTTAGTTCTCCCAAAGCTGAATGGCAAAATCCTTACTATCCTGTTCTTTTGGCTTTTATTTTTATTTCCCCAGTATTTTATTTCTGCTTTTGCTAATACTCCACAAGAGAAGAAATGTAAACATTAGTACACGATAAACACAAAACTCTCCTAGTTGAGGAAATAGAAACATATGAAAAATCTACTTATACTAGAATCTCTAGTAAAGGAGGAACTCATGGTTAAAAAGCTCATTTTAGGCACTAAAATATTTTGGCTAAATTTATGGAATATAGATCTCTAATGGACAAAACAAAAATCACATATTTGTAGAATTTTCCTAAAAAGCTTTTGATGTGCGAGTCTGCTAAGACTTTGATATGATATAATTTGTCAAAATATATCTTCTTGTTAATAGTTATAAGTTGATTTTTAAAATTATTTATTTTTAATTGGAGGATGATTGCTTTACGATATTGTGCTGGCTTCTGCCATATGTTAACATGAATCAGCCATAGCTATACATACGTCCCCTGCCTCCTGAGCCTCCCTCCCACTTCCCATCGCTTAAAAGTTGACTTTGATTTTTAATTATCCACAGCCAGCAGTGAGTTCTCCTTGAAGAAATTCAGTAGGAAGCGCTGTACAAGGTCAAATTATCGCTGCCCTGAGCCTAGTTCTGGTGGTTGACAATTTGTGTGAATTTTAACACATCATTTATGGGACTTCTGACTTGTTATTTGTCCAATAAAGACAGTGAAATCTTTCAGAGAAAGAGTGGAGACCAAAAGAAGGGGTGTGGCTAGGATTTAAAAGCCAAGTCACCTCCCTGCAATAAAACAGTCACTACTGACTAATGACTTAATGTGAATTTAATCTGAGCTTTTTCATTGAATGTTTCCTGCCAGGCTTTGTTCTAAGTGTTTTAAAAGAATGAACTCCCATAAGTCTCAGAACCACAGGATGAGGCATTGTGCTGTCTTTATTCCCACTTTGCATTTGAGCAAACCAAGGCACGGATGGATTAAATCACTTGCCCAGGGGCACATAGCTAGGAAATCAAGGTGCTGAGGTTTGAGCTAAAATCAATCCCGAGTTTACATTCTTAACATTCTGCTGTATCTTATCCTAGTGCTGCATATGATCTCATTAATACAGGCACCACAGTGCCGTTTTTAACTTGAGTTGAGAAGTCCTGGTAATTTTACCTATTAAATACTTTTAAACTTTATCCCTTGCTCTAAACTTATTCTAAACTTATTTAGAACTTATCCCTTGTTCTAAACAATGGGAATTCATCCAGGTAATCCACTCATGGATCAATAAATAATTGTTCATTAGTAAGGCATTATCAAGCATTTGCTAAATTCTAGGTCTGGCGTGGTGAATAAGGCACATTCTCTGCCATAATAGTGCTTATTATCTCACAAGAAGATTGTACAGAAAATGAGATTATTTATGACAGTATTTCCTCTTCACTTACTTCTTACACTCTTTGCCTTTAGATTCAATGATGCAGTTGTTAAAATTGCCTCTAGTCTCTAATCTCTCATACATATATTTTTTTCATAATCTGTGCCTTTGCTTGGATTGTCTTCTCTACTCGAACATTTTTCTATTTTTTATCTCCTGGCTTATAGTTACTTTCAAGAATCACTTCCTCTAGGAGCTCTACCCATGCACTAGTTAAACTGGTCTAAAAGCAAACGACACTAATGTGTGTTTGTTCCTTGATCAAGTACTGTGTCTTCTTTATTGAATAAAGATGCTGTCTTAGTCTGTTCAGGCAGCTGTAAGAAAATAACTTAGACCAAGTGGACTATACACAGCAGAAATTTATTTCTCACAGTTCTGAAGGCTGGAAAGTACCAGATCAAAGCACCAGCAGATCCAATGTCTGATGAGGACTCATTTCCTCATTCATAGATGGCATCATTTCACCGTGTTCTCACAAGATATGAAACAGAGAGGAATCTCTCTGGGGCTTCTTTTGTAAGGACCCTAATCCCCTTCATGAGGGCTCTACCCTTATGACCTACTCAGCTCGCAAAGGCCCCACCTCTTAATACCATCACTTTTGGAGTTCATCATATGGATTTGAGAGGGACAACAAACATTCACCCCATGGCAAGTGCCAAGGGCAGGATCTCGTGCAGCACGGACACTTAGCAAATATATATAGAAAGGAACCAGAGAAGTTGTTAACTTGAACTAGAGAGTTGTTCAGTCCTCTCTCCCAAGCCTGTAGGTCCTCCCACTTGCTTGCCAGAGGAGAATATTTATAGCTACATCCTAGTGAGTATAATCAATATTCTTTCCAATCACCATTCTCACTCAGGCACAAACTAAGTTCTTGCTTCACCCAAGATTAAACACCTCAGTTCTACAGATCTGAGAAAATTCACAGTCCTGCTCATTCCCACCATCTGTACATTTGAAGACTGTTGTTATGTAGCTGCTCAGTCATGTCCAACTTTTTGTGACCCCATGGACTTTAGCCCACCAGGCTCCTCTGTCCATGGGATTTCCCATGCAACAATACTGGAGTGCATTGCAATTTCCTTTTCCAGAGGATCTTCCCAACCGAAGGGTGGAACCTGGGTCTCCTGAATTGCAGGTTGATTCTTTACCACTGACCTACCAGGGAAGCCCACATATTTGAAGATAGGCAAACGATTATTCACCTTTAGCAAGCATAAAGGAAAAAAAAAAAAAAAGCAAAAAAAAAAACACCAAACAGACACAGAGATGATTCTATAACAATATGGCAGTCTATTTTTTATCTTGAAAATAAGCTGGGAGGGGTTGAACCCATAATATAGTACATAGCAATTATATTTTATCATATTCTAGAGCCAGATTTCACATACACTATGGGTGCTGACAAGGTGAGTCTGTTATCAAAACATATTCTCTTTGTTCAATATAATGGGAAGGTCCAGAAACATTATCCAGCAAAGATGATGGCCGAAATACAGTTTCTACCAAAAACAGGATAGAAATTATAGGTCAGAAAAAAATTTTTAATTGCATTTGTAAACTAAGTAACTAACCCAACCCAACCCAAGCCATTTGTCAATAATGAAAAAAATCTTCATTTTATTTTTTAAAGTCTAATTTAGACTTCCAAGGATATTTTATTTCCTTTTAAAAGTGTCTATTGTTGTATTCATAATGAAAATTAATGAATTGAGTTTTTACTTCCATGAAAATAAATTTAAAATTTATTTATTTGGCCTTGCTGCTTGGCACATGGGATCTTAGTTTCCCGATCTGGGATTGAACCATCAGCTCTTGCAGTGGAAGTACAGAATCTAAACCACTGGACCACCAGGGAAGTCCCCCCAAAATAATTTTAATATTTAAAGTTTAAGGAGAAGAATCATCATTGTGCTTTTCTGCCTCAATCTGTGGAAAGAGAAATTGACATCTTCTGCAAGTTTTAGAAAAGTCTTAATAGTAAAAGACAATGAACCAACAGATTTCTATATTACTCTTGGAGTTATAGTTGTGAGCTATGTGTTCCCATTTTAAAACAGAAGCAGTATCCAGCCTTCAAAGTACAATGAGAAGAGAATCATTCCCTGAGAAACGGTCTGCTTCAATCCTTTTGTATTCTACTATAAAATGTGGCAGAAGCAAATAAGAGTTTATTTACTGCTGTATAAAACTTTGGCTGAAGAGGCAAGGAAAGGAAGTCTGCTTTCGATTTCAACCATCTGGAAATATTACAGCTCAAAGCTAAGATCTTCCAATTTTCTCGCAGGATAAGTAGCGTGTTTCTCCTTAACTCGACACTGTAGGCCAGAACAGGGTCACGGAAATGATGCTTTTATAGGTAAATTTCCCCATGTAGCTGTACCACTCCTCAGACTTTCAAAAACTTGAGGAAAAATATGGATTAATAACGGTCTTTTTAAATGTGAAATCCCCACACGTTTTAAATTAGAGAAATTATTTGCAAAGTCATCATTGCCCTGTTTTGTAATCCCTCGTAAATGTAGAATGTAGCTCTTTTACGTCTATTCACCCTGAAAACTGATTTTTTTTCTCTTCAGAATAAATAAGAATCACTTTTTTCTCAAGAATATCTGGATAGGGTGATTTTCCCCAATTCTGAGATCAGCCCTCTAAAGGACTAACACTTTACACATCTCTTAACCCCTTGGAACTTCTGTTTCTCTTTCTGTAAAGTAATACTGACCACCCACTGAACCCAAGGGCAGGGAGGCAGGAGTGCACCAGTGCTGAGAAGGAAAGTGTGATGCAAATTCTAGGCATCTAGTGTGGTCTCCTGTAGAAAACCTTCAGTTAACCCCCAAGAAAGCAAAGGGTTTTGTGCTCGGTTCAGAGGCTAAGTGACCTTTGAGAGTTCATCTACTCTTGAAGCCTCAACTTTCCCCTCTGGACAGTGTCCATCCTCAATTCAAACTCTCTCGTATTTGTCTTGCTTATTTTGGTCTAATTATTTTTTTCTTCTCTGCTTCTATCCCTTTTATTTTTTATAATATTTATCATTTTTTAAACAATATTTCCTTCTATCCATTTTCTTTTCTCAACACATTCAAATTTATTGATTTATTTTTGCTTAGAAAGTATCAAAATTGTTATAAGATCTCAGAGCTCTTCTTGGGAAAAGCCACTTGGAAATAATAAACATAAATAACAATAAATACTTAGAAAGCTCCCAGAACTGTTGAAGTCCTTTTGCTATTTCCAAACAATAGACAGAAGAGAATTCAAATTTCTTCATTTCTCCCTTTAACTATCCTCAGTCTATTCTGACCTTGGAGGGAAAAGGCACTGTATTTAAATCCCCCTGCCATTTTAATCTTAAATTTCCAGAAACTTTTGCACTGATAGTTGAGAAAGGAATTTTTCCTGAGATAGAGGACAGAGCTCAGACAATAAAAATTTAAATATGAACAGCAGCAAAAATGTTCAAGGTGAGATAATCATGTAAGTTACAACTCACCACAGTTAATTCAAAGAGGCAAACCTGATTCATATTGTCTTTACTTATGATTGGGGCAATGTTACTTAAAATAAGAGGACTTCCACACAGTGCTTAACAATTCCATTTTTTATTTGATGATTTGAAGTTTTCATGATACTTGCTGTCCGAGAACATGATCTTTTATAAAAAGGTTTGCAGCTCTCACTCTTCCAAAGGGGGGCAGGGGGTGGGAAATTAGAAATGTGGCTTTCATGATGATAGATATAATACACTCTCAGTTTGTTTCTGTTGTGTGCTTCCCTTTTGTTTTCCAGTATGTTGATTACACTGAGTCCTGGACACCATTTGTCGATTTCAAAAGCTGAAAGGAGCAGAGAATAGGCACCTGTGACAATAGCCCCAGGTGGGTGTCAAAGTGCTTTACTGACAGCAGCAGAGAGTGTGGTTCATTGGCAGGAGCTCTAAAGTGCCTGTGTTCCCTTGGATCCAGTTGTGCTTTTCTTGGAGTGAATATTGGATCTTATTTCCGTATTGAGAGGAAAAATATAGGAAGGAGATAGAGAAACTGTAGGATGTTTTAGTTGACTTCAAGCAGTACCTATAAAAAATAAAATATAGAAATGCATCTGGTCTTTAAAAAGAAACAAAAACAGAAAATAACAGAAAGCCCTCTAAAAGGCAAAGAAGAAAAAGAGTCCTTTGCAGAGAATCATAGAACAAAAACCAGGACTGTTCCAATTAAACCCTTAGTTATGTAAAATTTGCCAGGTTTTTCTGTTTTGCAGTTTCACTCCAAAGTTCAGACCAGAAATACAAACTGGTCCCAGAAGTGATAGAAGCTGTTAAAATAAGGTGCTGGGGAATGGAAGCTGTGAAAAGAACATGGATCTAGCATAGTATGATAGTATGAGAAGAGAAGCATAAAAAGGCATGAGATGTCCACATCCTTCACATGAGAATTGGATTAGAGAAGTGAAAAAATATTTCAAGCACCCTGAGGAATAAGAAGCTACAAAATAATGGAGAAGAAAAGGAAACAGGGAGAAGAATAGAACAGAAGGGCAACAGCTGATCTCTGAGGTCCTCTGGATGAAGTACGGATGAGGGGAACCGAGGTACCCCACCTGACGGGCATCACCAACTACCAGAGATCTGAATGATGCTATCTTGGATCTCCTGGCCCAATCAATCCAGCTGCTATCTGACTGGAACTGCCTGAGAGATTCCAAGCTAAACCACCTTGTAGCCCTTAGAACTGTGGGGGAAAAAATGTTCAAACAATAGATCCATCTTTTTGAAGCCTGTACACTCTAAACAAAGGTGAGACAAAATTTTTTTATTTGACCCGTGTTATCCCATCCAGTGTACTAAAAAGCACAGACATCACTTTGCCAACAAAGTTTCATATAGTCAAAATTATGGTTTTTCCAGTAATCATGTATGAATGTGAACGTTGGACTATAAAGAATGGCACAGATTGATGCTTTCAAACTGTGGTGTTAGAGAAGACTCTTAGGAGTCCCTTGAACAGCAAGGAGATCAGACCAGTCAATCCTAAAGGAAATCAACCCTGAATATTTATTGGAAGAACTGAAGCTAAAAGCTGGAGCTCCAATACTTTGGCCATCTGATGCAAAGAGCCCACTCATTGGAAAAGACCCTGATGCTGGGAAAGACTGAGAGCAAGAGGAGAAGGGGGCAACAGAAGATGAGATGGTTGGATGGCATCACTGACTCAATGGACACGTGTGTGTTAATCGCTTGGTTGCATCTGACTCTTTTCGACCCCATGGACTGTAGCCAGCCAGGCTCCTCTGTCCATGGAATTCTCCAAGCAATAATACTGGAATGGGTTGCCAATCCTTTTTCCAGGGATCTTCCTGACTCAGGGATTAAACCTGGGTCTCCTGCATTGCAGGCAGATTCTTTACCATCTGAGCCACTAGGACATGAGTTTGAGCAAACTCAGTTTGATAGTGAAGGACGGGGGAGCTGGCATGCTACAGTTCATGGGGTAGCAAAGAGTTGGACATGACTTAGTGACTGAACGACAACAACAATCCCATAAAAAATAAGAACAATGCTTTTTAAAAAAGTATTATTGTTTTGAATCTGTGGTCAATACTTTTGGCAAAAATATCTATACATTCCAAATAAGGTAACTTGTCACCAAAAGCATTAATTCTGCATTCATTCAGAAGGCAAAATGGAGTGACTATCAGAAGCATACAAAGTTTCTTCTACGATTGCTTAAGCTATGAAAATTCCAAAGACTCTGATTTGGTAAGTAATTTCAAAATCAAAGCGTAAAGGAATGCATTTCTTTATGAATCATGGCAAAATTTCTGAATTTCTTCATCTAACTATCTCCAAGTGGTTAAAAGAACTAGTGATATGAAATAATGAACAGATGCTTCTGTGACAAATGCTGAGGAGATGGGAATATATTATAACATAGGATATTGATCAGTGATCACGTAGCCATGCTTCCTTAGATGTATACAAATCAGGTGTATTGGAGGAGTATATGAGTTTCTTGCTATTTATTTAAATTGTTGAGTTCTTTAAGTCAGCTTGAAGAACCATTATTTTCTTTGTGAAATGGAAATTATGGTTCCATATTACACAAGACTTTTGCCATGACAACATAATAGTCATAGAAAGAAACAAATCCAATCTTAAACTACCATAATAATATTTAACCTAGTATTGCAGAACCCTGATGGCTACAAGGAGCAACAACAGCTGAAATGGTAGTGGGGGAGGGGAGGACTTTCAAAACCAAGACTAGAAGAGCAAGACTGGCCCCCCCAAAACACAAACCAAGGGTTTCCACTGAATGACCATTAATAATCAGTTATACCAGTTCAGATATAAAATATAACATTTTACCTTTTCCTTCACCATTCTTTTTTTTTTTTTTTTCATCTTCAATGTCCTTGTATCTTTTCCAACTAAGCCTTCAGTACATTTAGTAGAAGCCCTCTTTCTGTGTGTTGGTAGCTATAATGTCAATATGTAAAAATAGGTCTTAAACAAACAAAAACAAACAAGACCTCTCTTCATTTTTTTTTTCCCCAAAATTACTCTGTACCAGCCCTGCCTTAAGCATTGCAACAAACAACTATGATTCAAAAAAGAGTAAAGTCACGCACGGTGATCAATAACAACCCTTGGATGCTGAACTTTTTTTTCTAATATTTGACCAACACTGCCATTTGGCACCAGTAAACAGGACTTGTATTACCGACTTCCTTTAGCAGAGTTGGCTATAACCTCTTCTCTAGCTGCTGCTGCCATCGAGGATTTGTCTGCATATTTGAGGAGGAGAGCCAGGAAAAACAGTTCTCTTTGCCCAAGAACATAAGTCTATCCAGTAGTGGAATAAGCCAAAGATATCTAAGTGAGCTTTGGGTTTTGCACTCAGCTTAAAAGTGATCCTTCCCTTGATCTTCCCAATGCGTTTTCTTAAAGGTATTGAAAGCTGAAGGCCTCTGAAGAAAGGTTTCTGCAAACAAAGCCCAAGAGCACTAGAAACCTCAAACCCATGTAAACAGGATCAGCTGTTTGCGCTAACCTCTTGCTCACTAGTAGCCAATTAGCTAACTCCACACTCCCACACACCCCAGCATGTTCTCAGAATAATAATGTCTCAGGAGGGTTAAACAAATGACCAGAAATCACATAGCTAGTGCCTGGACTAGCAGAGTGAGAATTAGAATCAATCCCAAAACCCAGCAAGCCTGTTCCTCCCTGCCATGCTGTTTCTTGGTGTGCAGGCCAACTTTCCTAGTCTTTACAACAAATTTAAAGAAGTCTGAGATAGATAACTGCCCTGAAGGAGTTTCATTCTCATTCAGAAAACAAGATGGAAACACGTATTGATTATATGCTAATAAAATATTAAAATAGTCCCAAAGGTCTCACTGCACAGCAATGTCTTTCACATCAAAATTTACCTGAAATTTTCAACAGTAGAAAATACTAAATGTATCAGTTGAACAGGTTAACTCTTAAATGCTATTTCACGTGGAGCAAAGAAGAGAAAAGAAATTTGGGACTGAACCAAAGAGAGCCTTGATTCATCATCTGGGCGCTGTCTTTTCTGATCAGGTATTTCTGCTGCCTGAGGAATAACACACTCTTTTCAACACATTCTGTGTATTTTTCATTGTCTAAGATTTTCATTGCATTTTAAAAAGATAGTTGCTAATTGAATACATAGACATTGAATTTTTCAAAGGCTAGAAAACCTTATCGTTGTTGTTGTTTAGTTTCTAAGTCACCTCTGAATCTTGGGATCTTATGGACTAAGGCTCCTCTGTCCATGGGTTTTCCCAGGCAAGAATACTGGAGTGGGTTGTCATTTCCCTCTCCAAGGAAAGCTTATCAGTTCAGTTCAGTTCAGTCGCTCAGTCCTGTACGACTCTTTGCGACCCCATGAATTGCAGCACTCCAGGCCTCCCTGTCCATCACCAACTCCCAGAGTTCATCCAAACTCATGTGCATCAAGGTGGTGATGCCATCCAGCCATCTCATCCTCTGTCGTCCCCTTCTCCTCCTGCCCCCAATCCCTCCCAGCATCAGAGTCTTTTCCAATGAGTCAGCTCTTCGCATGAGGTGGCCAAAGGACTGGAGTTTCAACTTCAGCATCATTCCTTCCAAAGAAATCCCAGGGCTGATCTCCTTCAGAATGGACTGGTTGGATTTCTTTGCAGTCCAAGAGACTCTCAAGAGTCTTCTCCAACACCACAGTTCAAAAGCATCAATTCTTCGGCGCTCAGCCTTCTTCACAGTCCAACTCTCGCAACCATACATGACCACAGGGAAAACCATAGCCTTGACTAGACGAACCTTTGTTGGCAAAGTAATGTCTCTGCTTTTGAATATGCTATCTAGGTTGGTCATAACTTTCCTTCCAAGGAGTAAGCGTCTTTTAATTTCATAGCTGCAATCACCACCTGCAGTGATTTTAGAGCCCCCAAAAATAAAGTATGACACTGTTTCCCCATCTATTTCCCATGAAGTGATGGGACTGGATGCCATGATCTTCGTTTTCTGAATGTTGAGCTTTAAGCCAACATTTTCACTCTCCACTTTCACTTTCATCAAGAGGCTTTTTAGTTCCTCTTCACTTTCTGCCATAAGGGTGGTGTCATCTGCATATCTGAGGTTATTGATATTTCTCCCGGCAATCTTTTTTTTTTTTTTTAAACTTTACAATATTGTACTGGTTCTGCCATATATCAAAATGAATCCACCACAGGCATACATGTGTTCCCCATCCTGAACCCTCCTCCCTCCTCTCTCCCCATACCATCCCTCTGTGTCGTCCCAGTGCACCAGCCCCAAGCATCCAGTATCATGCATTGAACCTGGACTGGCGACTCGTTTCATATATGATATTTTACATATTTCAATGCCATTCTCCCGGCAATCTTGATTCCAGCTTGTGCTTCTTCCAGTCCAGCATTTCTCATGATGTACTTTGCATATAAGTTAAATAAGCAGGGTGACAATATACAGCCTTGACGTACTCCTTTTCCTATTTGGAACCAGTCTGTTGTTCCATGTCCAGTTCTAACTGTTGCTTCCTGACCTGCATACAGATTTCTCAAGAGGCAGGTCAGGTGGTCTGGTATTCCCATCTCTTTCAGAATTTTCCACAGTTTATTGTGATCCACACAGTCAAAGGCTTTGGCACAGTCAATAAAGCAGAAATAGATGTTTTTCTGGAACTCTCTTGCTTTTTCCATGATTCAGCAGATGTTGGCAATTTGATCTCTGGTTCCTCTGCCTTTTCTAAAACCAGCTTGAACATCTGGAAGTTCATGGTTCACGTATTGCTGAAGCCTGGCTTAGAGAATTTTGAGCATTACTTTACTAGCGTGTGAGATGAGTGCAATTGTGCGGTAGTTTGAGCATTCTTTGGCATTGCCTTTCTTTGGGATTAGAATGAAAACTGACCTTTTCCAGTCCTGTGGCCACTGCTGAGTTTTGCAAATTTGCTGGCATATTGAGTACAGCACTTTCACAGCATCATCTTTCAGGATTTGGAAATAGCTCAACTGGAATTCCATCACCTCCACTGGCTTTGTTCATAGTGATGCTTTCTAAGGCCCACTTGACTTCACATTCCAGGATGTCTGGCTCTAGGTGAGTGATCACACCATCATGATTATCTGGGTCATGAAGATCTTTTTTGTACAGTTCTTCTGTCTATTCTTGCCACCTCTTCTTAATATCTTCTGCTTCTGTTAGGTCCATACCATTTCTGTCCTTTATCGAGCCCATCTTTGCATGAAATGTTCCCTTGGTATCTCTAATTTTCTTGAGAGATCTCTAGTCTTTCCCATTCTGTTGTTTTCCTCTATTTCTTTGCATTGATCGCTGAGGAAGGCTTTCTTATCTCTCCTTGCTATTCTTGGAACTCTGCATTCAGATGCTTATATCTTTCCTTTTCTCCTTTGCTTTTCACTTCTCTTCTTTTCACAGCTATTTGTAAGGCCTCCCCAGACAGCCATTTTGCTTTTTTGCATTGCTTTTCCATGGGGATGGTCTTGATCCCTGTCTCCTGTACAATGTCACAGACCTCATTCCATAGTTCATCAGGCACTCTATCTATCAGATCTAGGCCCTTAAATCTATTTCTCACTTCCACTGTATAATCATAAGGGATTTGATTTAGGTCATACCTGAATGGTCTAGTGGTTTTCCCCACTTTCTTCAATTTAAGTCTGAATTTGGTAATAAGGAGTTCATGATCTGAGCCACAGTCAGCTCTTAATCTTGTTTCTTTCTGACTGTATAGAGCTTCTCCATCTTTGGCTGCAAAGCATATAATCAATCTGATTTCGGTGTTGACCATCTGGTGATGTCCATGTGTAGAGTCTTCTCTTGTGTTTTTGGAAGAGGGTGTTTGTTATGACCAGTGCATGTTCTTGGCAAAACTCTATTAGCCTTTGCCCTGCTTCATTCCGTATTCCAAGGCCAAATTTGCCTGTTACTCCAGGTGTTTCTTGACTTCCTACTTTTTCATTGCAGTCCCCTATAATGAAAAAGACATCTTTTTGGGGTGTTAGTTCTAAAAGGTCTTGTAGGTTTTCATAGAACCGTTCAACTTCAGCTTCTTCATTATTACTGGTTGGGGCATAGACTTGGATTACTGTGATATTGAATGGTTTGCTTTAGAAACGAAAAGAGATCATTCTGTTGTTTTTTGAGATTGCATCCAAGTACTGCATTTCAGACTCTTTTGTTGACCATGATGGCTACTCCATTTCTTCTGAGGGATTCCTGCCCACAGTAGTAGATATAATGGTCATCTGAGTGAAATTCACCCATTCCAGTCCATTTTAGTTCACTGATTCCTAGAATGTCAACATTCACTCTTGCCATCTCTTGTTTGACCACTTCCAATTTGCCTTGATTCGTGGACCTGACATTCCAGGTTCCTGCTTCTATCACCAGTCACATCCACAGCTGGGTATTCTTTTTGCTTTGGCTCCGTCCCTTCATTCTTCTGGAGTTATTTCTCCACTGATCTCCAGTAGCATATTGGGCACCTACTGACCTGGGGAGTTCCCCTTTCAGTATCCTATCATTTTGCCTTTTCATACTGTTCATGGGGTTCTCAAGGCAAGAATACTGAAGTGGTTTGCCATTCCCCTCTCCAGTGGACCACATTCTGTCAGATCTGTCCACCATGACCCGCCCATCTTGGGTTGCCCCACCGCACGGCTTAGTTTCATTGAGTTAGACAAGGCTGTGGTCCTAGTGTGATTAGATTGACTAGTTTTCTGTGAGTATGTTTTCAGAGTGTCTGCCCTCTGATGCCCTCTTGCAACGCCTACTGTCTTTCTTGGGTTTCTCTTACCTTGGACGTGGGTATCTCTTCACGGCTGCTCCAGCAAAGCGCAGCCGCTGCTCCTTACCTTGGACGAGGGGTATCTCCTCCTTTCTGACCTTCAATGTGGGATAGCTCCTCTAGGCCCTCCTGCGCCCGCGCTGCCACGGCTCTTTGGACCTGGGGTTGGTCCTCCCGGCCCACGGCCCCTGGCCTCGGGTGTGGGGTAGCTCCTCCTGGCTGCTGCCCCTGACCTCCGACTTGAGTAGTTCTTCTCGGCCATTCCTGCGCAGTCGCAACCTGGCACTCTCGGCTGCTGCCCCGACCTCGGACGTGGGGTAGCTCCTCGCAGCCACGCTTAGTGCACTGGTCGCAGCCGGAAAGCTTATACTCACTGATAAAAACATATATTTTAATTTTACCTCTTGGAGCCAGTGGTCCCAACCCTTACTTTTTCCCCCAGTTAGTGATTCATAGATTTTAAAAAGCACTTTTGAAAATGAGGTGGTTTAATCTTTAGGTTAGAGAGAGATTCACTGAGTCCCTGGGTTATATCCAGAAGCCCACCTTGTACATAATGTCACCATGTGGAATAAGTATCTACTGGGTACTGAGGCTCTATGTACACATAACAATTAAGATAACATTTTAATTTGAGGTTATTAATCTAAGAAAGAAATGGGCATTTCCTTTTTATTCAATAGAAGCCAATCCTTAAGTTCAGGAACTTCTAGGTGATAAATAGGGCTTCTGGGCCAGGTAGTCATCCCTGCTTGGGTTGAAATCCTTTCGTGATAAATTATTTTATCCATGTATCTGTTTCTTCACACTTTTATGTAAGCCCAAGAATTTCAGATACAGTAAACTACTAATGTCTGTGACATCCTCAAACTGCCCTCTCAAATTTGTACAATAACACTGAGAGTTTGGATGGAGAACAGACACAAAAGGGAAATGCCTCTATGCAGCCATATTATTTAGAATTTTTAAATTTTTCTTTTCCATCAGAAATATATGCAATAATTTTCTTTTCTGATAAGCAAAGATCTGAAAATGGAAATTAATTTTATATTACTCACTGTTGCTTATTTTAGATATATAAATAGCAAAGGTTGGACTTATCCTATCAAAAGTGTCACCAAAAGCTATTTATTTGGCCCATACTGTGTGGCCCTTTCACAGAAACAGCTTTACTAAATGTTTGATTTGCCTTTTTTTCTGACAGTTAGCAGTGAAAGACACAATAAGATGCAATGCTATTTAACTGGCTTTTGCTTGAACTCTCAAGGTGTTAAGGAAATGGGAAAATATCTTTCAAACCTTGACTCTAGGAAAAGGTTTGTTTCCCCTGAGAAGCCAATAAGAGTTTACTGATATTGTGGGTTCTGGCACTGATGTTATTTACATCTTTGCCTTGGTCAATAGAAAATTCGGAATAAATGGAGCCAATATAATTAATCAGGATCTAACAAGTTATACCAATTTGTAATAACCTCTGGCTTCATTTGCTATTTTATCCTTTTATTTTGCAAACTTTTAGTTTTTTTTTTTTTTTTTATGTGACTTCTCCTACTGTTACTGACTGAACTGTGTTTCTTCAAAATTCATGTGTTGAAGTCCAACCACTGATGTGATTATATTTAGGGATGGGGTCTTTAAAGAAATGATTAAGCTTAAAATGAGGTCAGAAGAGTGGGGCCCTAACCCCATAGGACTGGCTTCCTTATAAAAAGAGGAAGAGACTCCAGAGAACTTTCTCTTTGTTGACAGAGGGAAGGCTAGGTGAGGATACAGTGAACGTGGGCCTCTGCAAACCAGGAAGAAAGGTCTCACCAGAAACCAACCCTGCCAACCCCTTGATCTTGGACTTACAGCCAGAACTGTAAGAAAATAAATTTCTGTTGTTTAACCTACCCAGTCTATGGTATTCTGTTATGGTAGTTCAAACAGACTGATATACGTAACATAATCTCTTTTTGGTCTATTTTTTTTTTTGGCAGTAAAACAT
The DNA here is from genome assembly GCF_002263795.3 of Bos taurus. Taxonomy (NCBI): domain Eukaryota; kingdom Metazoa; phylum Chordata; class Mammalia; order Artiodactyla; family Bovidae; genus Bos; species Bos taurus. The sequence goes on along the minus strand of NC_037341.1, from coordinate 18,376,721 downwards.
TCAAGGTAGGAAAGAAAAGCCGTCCTATGTTTGCCATATGCCTATCCCTCGTTTTCCTGTCACCTCAGTGATCCTGGTCTATCCTCTGTCCTCACAGAGAGAGATTAGTGTGGATGTGATGAACTTCTGGGACATTTACTGTGCCATTTTATTCAGTATTTGGAAGTTCTCTCTCCCTTTAACCACATCTTCCTCTTTTTATTTATTTTATTTTGATAAGGACTATTCTTAGCTTCGGAGAAGGCAATGGCAACCCACTCCAGTACCCTTGCCTGGAGAATCCCATGGACAGAGGAGCCTGGAAGGCTGCAGTCCATGGGGTCGCTAAGAGTCAGACACGACTGAGCAACTTCACTTTCACTTTTCACTTTCGTGCATTGGAGAAGGAAATGGCAACCCACTCCAATATTCTTGCCTGGAGAATCCCAGAGACAGAGGAGCCTGTTGGGCTGCCGTTTATGGGGTCACACAGAGTCGGACATGACTGCAGTGACTTAGCAGCAGTCTTAGCTTGCTTCCCTTGTAGCTTACTCGGTAAAGAATCTGCCTGCAGTGCAGGAGACCTGGGTTTGATCCCTGGGTTGGAAAGATCCCCTGGAGAAGGAAATGGAAACGCACTCCAGTATCATTGTCTGGAAAATCTCATGGACAGAGGAGCTTGGTGAGCTGCAGTCCATGGGGTCACAAAGAGTTGGGCACAACTGAGCAACTAACACTCACACTAACACTCAAGGACTATTCTTAAGGTCTTTATTGAATTTGTTACAGTATTGCTTCTGTTGTATGTTTTGGTTTTTTGGCCACAAGGCATGTAGAATCTTCGCTCCCCAATCAGGAATCAAACCTGCATCCCCTTCATTAGAAGGTGAAGTCTTAACTACTGGACTGCCAGAAAAGTCCCCACACCTTCCTCTTTTATCTTTTGCATATGTCCAGGAAGGGGCAAACTCTAAGGAGCAGTACTTTTTTATGCAAATAATAAAATCTCAATTCATGTCAACCCATTTTTGTGTCTTGTAAATGCTCTAGTTTTAGATTTCAATGGCTTTATTGGCTATTCCTCCCTGGCCTAATAATAGCAGTTCCAAAAATGTCAGGGGTGGACTCTGATCTTAGTGGTTCCTGGCTGCTGTTCTCTCATAGCTACAAGATAAGAGAAGAATATGCACTCGAGGTGACAGCTGGCATTTTATAGAGTACCTAAAATCAAACATATATCACCACTTCCTTCGGAAACAGTATAAACCCTACTAAACAATCCAAGAAACAAAAAAATTCATACACACTTTAGTATAAAATCTGTATTACTTATGAATGAATAACCATGACATTATAATGCCAAGAGGACATTTGTCCCTTCCTTGCCTTTAGTTCCTTTATGCCTTATAAATATTTCTATATTAACTAATGATACATGATATCCCACCAAAATGCCATCTTGCTAATAAAGAGGCAACTCCACTGACTCAGAGAGATGACAGGAGATTTATAGTTCCTATCACCACAATTACTGATATGAGCTGAGTCATTTAAAACAAGTGAAGATGGCAAAAAATTGCAAAATTGATTTCCTAACACTGTGCAATCAACTTGGGACATTTATAACATATTTTTTACATCCAAGTCGCTTGCTATGTTAAGAGTGCTCGGCTGTTTGATCACCACTTGTTTCTTTAGTTAGCTGTTATAACAAAATACTATAGGCTGCATGGTTTGAACAATAAGCATTGATTTTTGGAGGCTAGGAAATCCAAGATCAAGGTGCTAGAAGATTTAGGATCTGGTAAAAGTCTTCCTCCTGGTTTGGAGATGACTGCCTTCTTGCTGTAACTTTGCATGGCAATCAGAGAAATCATTTCTTTCATGTCTCTTTTTATAAGGGCACCAATCCCACTTCTGAGACCTTTACCCTAATGACCTAATTACCTTCCAAAGGCTCTCCTTTCAAAGATCATCATGATGGTGATTAGGGCTTCAGCATAGGAATCTGGAAGGAATACATTTATGCAGTCCCTCACACCACTGCTTTGAGGACTAATGAGGCAAGATGTTACTGTAGGAGGCATCTCCTTGAAGTTGAGAGAGAGCCATTGCACACCCTGAACACTGTCATCTAGCTTTAGTTTGTGTTGGAACATTGGCCTTGCCTTTTTAAAAGAACATCTGAAACTCTCACAAAGTGACCTAAAAGGTCAAAATTTGATCAGATGATGGGATGAGAGCTTCTAGTGAGCTGTGTCCAAGAGTGTACTCAGTAGATGTTATTGTGACCAAAAGGTCTTAGAGAGCTCAGAGCTGTCAATGGCTTCAGAGATTTCAAAGGCAACTCTTTCTACTGCTTTTAATCCTTGACTTTTAAGAATCACAAAGTTCAAAAAATGAATACATTCTGAAGCTAACCCTTAAGCAGACACTCTCTTTCAGCTTACCAGCTATTCCGGAACGATGTATGGCTGTTAAGAGAATATTGACCATCTTTGACTTTGAAACTTGAATATGACAAAAATTATCTATCAGCCTCTTGAAACACACATATGCTCTTGACTTAACTCAAAAGACTGAGACACAAGACCCTCAGTATTTCCTTGCAGCTAAGATTCATTTCAATTTTACCTCTAGTTATTTTCAGCTTTAGCAGGAAAATATCTAGGATAAAAATTTTTTTCTGATTCTATAAAATGAACACTCAATATATATGTAAGTGTACAATCATACATTTGTGTCTGTTTGCATGTGCTTAGGTATATATGTATATGTAGGTATCCCTATATATCTAAGATGAAAATTTGCATTTACTTACTTTTAATTTTTTCCTTGTGAAACTAAATTATTATTTCTCTCCTTATTTCTCAAATAAAATGCTTACACATTACAGAACTTCAAGGATAAGAGTGTTTTAGAGGACACTGTCTTCAACTATGCATGTTAACTGGTTTAATTCCTTGGCACTGACATTTTCTACTAAATCATTGGTTTGGATATGGTGATTTACATCAACTAAGAGTGAGTGAAGACTAGGAGAGATATGAAGAAGTACTTTATGGCTGACATTCATTTTCTTGTCTTTTAAAACCTACGTATATTAATCAGAGGGGAAGTTCCCCTGGAGGAGGAAATGGCAACCTGCTCCAGTATTCTTGCCTGAAAAATCCTATGGACAGAGGAACCTAGTGGGCTACAGTCCATGGGGTTGCAAAGAGTCAGACATGACTGCTGGACTGAGCACACATATTAATCAGATCTGTGAAAATAATACATCTAAGTGTGTCCTATTAACAGTGAAATAGCTGGTGATGAAGCTTTATTAATGAAGCATATATTTTAAGTTAATTACTTCCAAATGTCTGGTTGCTTCTTCATCAAGCAAAACTATCTTTATCAGGCAACTCAAATATACATATATTTGTACCTCTGTGGATATATATTATGTATATTACCAGACATAGGCAAAAAATAAATTAAAAAATCATTATATGAAGATAAAATTACATTAATAATTTTATTATATTTAATAATGGTCCCAAAACAGGTTGTTCTCATTAAAATATTATTAACAATTTTATTAGTCTGAATGGTCTTTTCTCTCTTGTAATGACAATGAGTTTTCATTGGCTTATCATAAAAAAGCTTATTTCTTATTCACATTAGAATACACTGTGGGTATGCTTTTGTTGGTGATTTTCTGTCATGTAACTCCAGCTTGAGTCCATCTTGTAAGACTGCAGCATGTGGTCTCTACAGTCACTTAATAAAAGGGAAGTAAAATCTGATTGCACAAACTGTTTTAAGGGCCAGACACAGAAATTAATATACAACTCTTCAACTTACATTTCACTGGCCAGAATTCAGTCAAATGACCTTGATCTGATAGCAAATGAGTCTGAGAAATGAAGTGTTTATATGTGTCCAGGAAGAGAAAATGATGGATTGAAAACCTACCATTGTTTCTGTCATAACCTTTATTATTGATATTATTCATTATTAAGGCATTTGATTAAAGACAAGAAGACAAGAGGCTTAATATTTTATAAAATATTGACTTAACACAGTATATTGTGTGTGTGTATGTTCTCAGCCATGCCTGACTCTTTGCAGCCCCATGGACTGTAGCCCACCAGGCACACTGCCCATGAAATTTTCCAGGCAAGAATACTAGAATGGGTTTCCATTTCCTTCTCCAGGGGGATCCAGGGATGGAACCCCCATCTCTTGTGTCTCCTGCATTGATAGGCAGATTCTTTACCACTGCACCACCTGGGAAGCCCAACACACTACATTACAGAAATTCAGAGACCTGCTTCTAAATTTAATCTATTGCAAAACTGGCTCTAAGGATTGTGGATGCTGAAAAAGGTACTTCATAAAGTTATGTAAATTTGAATGGGAGAAAACAGGTTGAAAAAGATATGTTTTTTTTTTTATGGACCTTACATCTCTTTTGCCTGACAAGGGATTGTATTTAACTTCTAACCATATCACTGCCCATTACCTCTAGCAGACATTTCTGTTTGCAGCAGGCAAAACAAGTGTTACTCTAGTGATTTCAGTCTCTTGATACCAAGGAATCTGGAAAGTGGTTCCTAAGCATTCATTTTACCTTAAAGGAAATTTTTATAAGTACTTGCTTTAGTATCAAATATCTTAAAGCACTGCTAAAAACAAATCAAAAAACAACATCATGATGCTTAGTCATGATGGCATCCTATTATTTAACTGTAACCTATCAAGACACAATATGCTCTCAGGAAGAACATAATTCATTAAATCAGTATAAATCAATAGTTGGGGCAGTCTCCCTAATAAATGTGAAGATTTCCATCTTATTTTTACTTCGTAGGAAGGCTGATAAAGAACTTATTCTACTAAAATGGTTAGTATCTCCATGTTCTTGGATTTTGTTGTGCTGACACCATAAATGTTGTCTTCAATTTCTTAATGGAATGTTTTAAGCCACTTGCTCATTTTATGAGTAGTAAAATCATGCAGGACCCTGTGGAGCCAGGGCATCTAAGCCTTTCTGTCTTTGTTTCTTGACTCCAGCCTCCATGACCTTCCCTGAATTCCAAAGGGCAGATTGCTAATCTGGGAAAGGAAGAGATGCAAAGAAAGACAAGGGAGGGGCAGCCAGGAAACAACAGTGCAGCCTGGGGTCAGGATCCTTGTTCTCCTTCCAGGAATACACATAACAGTGTCCTTAAGCTCTTTAAGATGTTAGCATTCTTCATACCTTGCTTCCCAGGTGGTTCAGTGGTAAAGAATCCCCCTGTCAATGCAGGAAATGCAGGAGACCCGGGTCCAATCCCTGGGTTGAGAAGATCCCCCGAAGGAGGAAATGGCAACCCACCTCAGTATTCTTGACTGGGAAATTCCATATATGGAGGAGCCTGGCAAGCTACAGTCTATGAGGTGAGGAAGAGTCAGACATGACTGAGCACCCACACACATTCTTCATACCAGAGAAAGACTACCTGAAGCTACATTAAAGGAGCCAGAGAAGCTCATCAAGATTTCCTGAGACCAGGTTAGAGGAGTGGAGGCCCTTGCACAACATTAAGACTCAACATTCAAAAAACTATGATCATGGCATCTGGTCCCATCACTTCATGGCAAATAGATGCATCACTTTGCGACAAAGGTCCATCTAGTCAAAGCTATGGCTTTTCCAGTAGTCATGTACAGATGTGAGAGTTGGACCATAAAGAAGATTGGGTGCCAAAGAAGTGATGCTTTTGAACTGTAATACTCTTGAGAGTCCCTTGGACAGCAAGGAGATCAAATCAGTCAATCCTAAAGGAAATCAAGCCTGAGTATTCATTGGAAGGACTGATGCTGAAGCTGAAGCTCCAATACTTTGGCCACCTAATGCAAAGAGCCAACTCATTGGAAAAGATTCTGATGCTGGGAAAGATTGAGGGCAAGAGGAGAAGGGGGCAACTGAGGGTGAAATGGTTGGATGGCATCACCTACTCAATGGACGTGAATTTGAGCAAGCTCCAGGAGGTAGTGAAGGACAGGGAAGCAGGGCACGCTGCAGTCCATGGGGTCTTAAAGAGTCAGACACAACTTAGCAATTGAACGACAGCAATCTTATTTGCAACCCCACCCTTGAACATTGCTATAAACCTCCTCAGCAAATCCTGCTATATTGAGACACTTTGTTTTTGAGGGCAGGAACCCTCTGTGTCTCCCTTTGGCTGGCAAAGCAATAAAGTTATTCTTTCTACTTCACCTAAAACTCTGTCTCTGAGATTCAATTTGGCACTGGTGCACAGAGGCCAAGCTTTCAGGAGGAGATTGTTTGAAACTGAATCACATAATTTATAAATTCACTTAAGTGGATAAAAGTTAACTACAAATTATTGCAATGCAAGAAAAGAAGGAAAATGAATGAAAGTTCCACTGACAAACCCCCCTCCCTCCACCTCCCACCATGTTTTGACACTACTCTTTGGATGTTTCTTGAATGGTATGTGACCATCTGCTGGTTAGCCTGACTCTGGCCTCCGATGTCTAATTATGTTTAAATATTTGTGAAATAATTGACTTATATTTACAAATAAATGCAAGTAGAAGTTGTAATGTTTTTCTTTTTTCTTCAAGCCAATGGACAATCGTAAGCATTCCCGGAGGCACAGCCCTACTTGGAAGATGCTGCTTTAAGAACCAGAAAATGAGTACCTCTGCCAAATGATACCAGTTATTCAGATGGATTACTGCTAGAAGTTTTAGGTAGAAAATCTTGATATAGAGCTATTTGTTTTTGTGTATAAAGGTACAGCACAAGAGAGCAGTGTCTGTATGCCAAGTATAATCAGTCGTGTCCAACTCTGTGACCCCATGGGCTGTAGCCTACCAGGCTTCTCTGTCCATGGAATTTTCCAGACAAGAATAATTTGTTCTTAGTTCTATATTAACTTAAGCTTTCCAATTTTGTATTATTTTCTTTTTATTTCAAGTATAATCTTCTAATTTTTTAATTTTCTGAAGTCTTAATCCAGCTCTGGATATTAGTCTAGGTGAATTATTTTTATGTGAAGTTTGGGAGTGAGAGTGAGGAAGTACATGGGGGTTTGAGCATGGTGCAAGTATTAGTCAACAAGGCTATTTCTACCCAAGTACTAAATTCAAGGTTGCTCTAGCTTTTGATTACTATTGACTAGCAAGCACATTTATGTAAGAAACAGGTGAGGTCCTGTGTTTTAATGTTTTATCCAGTTTGATGCTAAAAAATAAAAATCAACTATTATTCATGTATACAATGAACTTCCTAAATTTGCATCTGGATTTTATGATATTTTGAATGCAATATTATTATATATACTAGATATTAAACATATTAGAGTGCTAAGACTGAGGAATATGTAGTTAGATTTTCTGAGTTTAAATACTGGCCTTGCTACTTAATATGTGCACAGCTTTGAACATTTGTTTCATGTCCTTAAGACTCAATTTTATATCATACAAATTTATTTGATGACTAAATAAGGTAATATCATACACAAGCCTGAGTACAATGGTTGACAGATAATATGTGTCCAATATGTTAGCTTTGTTGTAAATATTACTCATACATCTATGACTTTGTTGTTGTTTAGTCACTAAGTCGTGTGCAATTCGTGACAATCCCATGGACTGCAGCATGCCAGGCTTCCCTGTCTTTTACTGTTTCTTGGAGTTTGCTCAAACTCATGTCCATTAAGTAGGTGATGTCATCCAACCATCTCATCCTCCGTCACCCTCTTCTCCTCTTGCCTTCAGTCTTTCCCAGCATCAGGATTTTTTCCAGCAAGATGGCTCTTCTTATCAGGTGGCCAAAGTATTGGAACTTCAGCTTCAGCGTCGGTCCTTCCAATGAATACTCAGGCTTGATTTCTTTTAGGATTGAGTGATTTGAGCTGTCCAAGGGCCTCTCAAAAGTCTTCTCCAGCACCACAATTCAAAAGCATCAGTTTTTTAGCACTCAGCCTTCTTTATGGTCCAACTCTCACATCCATACACGACTACTGGAAAAACCATAGCTTTGACTATACAGGTCTTTGTCAACAAATTGATGTCCTTGGTTTTTAATACAATATCTAGGTTTGTCATAGCTTTCTTTCCAAGGAGCAAGCATCTTTCAATTCCATGGCTGCAATCACCGTTCATAGTGATTTTGTAGCCCAGAATAAAATCTGTCACTGCTTCTGCTTTTTTCCCATCTATGTGCCATGAAGTGATGGGAACGGATACCATGATCTTAGTTTTTTTAATGTTGAGTTTTATGCCAGCTTTTTCAGTCTCCTCTTTCACCCTTATCAAGAGGCTCTTTAGTTTGTCTTCATTTTTTGCCATTAGAGTGGTATCATCTGCATATCTGAGGTTGTTGATATTTCTCCTGGCAATCTTAATTCCAGCTTGTGATTCATCCAACCTGGCATTTTGCATGATGTACTTTGCATATAAGGTAAACAAGTAGGGTGACAGTATACAACCTTGCTGTACTCCTTTTCCAGTTTTGAACCAGTCAGTTTTTCCATGTAAGGTCCTAACTGTTGCTTCTTGACCCACATACAGGTTTCTTAGGAGACAAGTAAGAAGATCTGGTATTCCCATCTCTCAAAGAATTTTCCACAGTTTGTTGTGATCCACATAGTCAAAAGCTTTAGTGTAGTCAATGAAACAGAAGTAGATGTTTTTCTGGAATTCCTTTGCTTTCTCTAAAATCCAGTGAATGTTGGCAATTTGATCTCTGGGTTCCTCTGCTTTTTCAAAGCCCAGCTTGTACATCTGGAAGTTCTTGGTTCATGTACTGCTGAAGCCTAGCTTGAAGGATTTTGAGCATAGCCTTATTAGCATGTGAAATGAGCACAATTGAAAAAAACCTTCTCATCTCTCCTTGCTTTTCTCTGCAATTCTGCATTCAGTTGGATATATCTTTCCCCTTTTCCCTTGCTTTTCACTTCTCTTCTTTCCTCAGCTATTTGTAAAGCCCCTTCAGACAACCACTTTGCTTCTTGCATTTCTTTTTCTTTGGGGTGGTTTTGTTCATTGCCTCCTATACAGTTATGAATCTCTGTCCATAGTTCTTCAGGCACTCTGTACACTCTACCATATTTAATCTCTTGAATCTATTGGTCACCTCCACTGTATAATCAGGGCTTCCCTGATAGCTCAGTTGGCAAAGAATCTGCTTGTAATGCAGGAGACCCTGGTTCCATTCCTGGGCCAGGAAGATCTGCTGGAGAAGGGATAAGCTACCCACTGCAGTATTCTTGGGCTTACCTCGTGGCTCATTTGGTAAAGAATCCATCTGCAATGTGGGAGACCTGGGTTCAATTCCTGGATTGGGATGATCCCTTGGAGAAGGAAAAGGCTACCCACTATATTATTCTGGCCTGGAGAATTCGTGGGGTCACAAAGAATTAGACACAACTAAGCAACCTTCACTTTCATTGTATAATCAATCATAAGGGATTTGATTTTGGTCATACTGAATTGCGTAGTGGTTTTCCCTACTTTCTTCAATCTGAACCTGAATTTTTCAATTAGGAGCTCATGATCTGAGCCGCAGTCAACTCCAGGTCTTGTTTTTGCTGACTGTATAGAGCTTCTGCATGTTTGGCTGCAAAGAATATAATCTATCTGACTTCGGTATTGACCATTTGGTGATGACCATGTGTAGAGTCTTCTCTTGGTTGTTGGAAAGGGTGTTTGCAATGACCAATGTGTTCTTTTGACAAAACTCTGTTAGCCTTTGTCCTGCTTTATTTTGTATTCCAAGGCCAAACTGATCTGTTTCTCCAGGTATCTCTTCACTTCCTACTTTCGCATTCCAATTCCCTATGGTGAAAAGGACATTTTGTTGTTGTTGTTGTTATCAGTTTTAGAAGGTCTTATAGGTCTTCACAGAACTGATCAACTTCAGCTTCTTCAGCATCAGTGGTTGAGGCATAGACTTGGATTACTGTGATGGTGAACGATTTGCCTTGGAAATGAACCAAGATCATTCTGTCGTTTTTGAGATTGTACCCAAGTGCTGCACTTCAGACTCTTGTTGACTATGAGGGTTACTCCATTTCTTCTAACAGATCCTTGCCCACTGCAGTAGACATAATGATTATCTGAATTAAATTGTCCCTTCCCTATCCATTTTAGTTCACTGATTTCTAAAATATTGATATTCACTCTTGCCATCCCCTGCTTGACCACATTCAATTTACCTTGATTCATGGACCTAACTTTCCAAGTTCCTATGCAATATTTTTCTTTACAGCATTGTACTTTACTTTCAGTAAAAAGTACAGTACTGTACTGTACTTTACTTTTTTTTTGTACTACCAGACACATCCACAACTGAGTGTCATTTCCACTTTGGCCCAGGCACTTCATTCTTTCTGGGATGATTTCTTTAGTACTTGTTCTCTGCTCTTCTCTAGCAGCATATTTGACACCCTCCAGCCTGGAGTCTCATCTTCCAGTGTCATATCTTTTTGTTTTTTCACACTGTTCATGGAGTTCTAGTGGCAAGAATACTGGAGTGGTTATATTTATTTCTCCTCAACAGTATTTGAAGAAAATGTATATTTTGCAACTTTCATTCTATTTAAAAAGTTTAAGTTTCTTGATTCTTTCTTAGGCCATTCATGCTAAAATCCTGTATCTCATCTCCATCATGTCCTTTGTTCCTTTATAGAATATAAACCTAATGGTAAGAGAACTGATGTCAGAATATGAGTTGAATTGAAACTCTTACAAGGGTTTGCTAATCCTCTGAAGAATTTTATTCTCTATATATTCTACTATACAATGGAGTATATTTTATTCTAATATATTCATCATGTTCTATTATGATTTTTTTCAGTGATCCATTGAAAAGACACTTCTGGGTTTTATTGACAAATACAAAGAGAAAGCACAAGAACAACAACAAAAAGATGGTTCTATTTGTATCACAGTCTGCCCCATGACTCAAGGTCAGTTTTGAAGCCAACAAAAGAAAAGGAAAATAAGCCAAGAACTGAATTCATATTTGGACCGTTGCATTCTGGGTGTGTCATGGGGCTCCACAACCTTTTAGGTTAGATTACTTGCTCTGTCCTCATTTCCCCACACTCCATGTATTTTTCAGGAAGAACTTCCAATGGAAAAGGCTCTGGTCCCTACCAGCTGCAAAAATTTGTTTATAATGATCAATTCAAATGAAAAACAGTGATTTAAAAACTATCATACAATAGAATCTGTGCTAAGTGGCAGGACACAAAACAAAGAAACGTGTTGGGTCTGTTTTTCAAAGGGTCAAGCTGCATTGAAAAGAGAGGAAAACAGAAGAGAGGGTGAAAGAAAGGAAAAGAGAGAGAAGGGAGGGAAGAGGAGTCTTTTCGTGAACTGACCTATAAACTAAATTTCTTACTTGATTTTGAAAGAATAGAGGAACATCCAGTTTACCATTTCTTATTCCTTTAATTTTAAAATTAAGGTTTTTTTTTGTATACTTCTAAAGATATGACTTTAAAAATGGTGATGATTTTGAGTTTACGATATATTGCACTGCTTCCACTAAGCCTCCCTAGTTTCATACACAGTATTAAAAAAGCCAGAACTCTTCTAGACTTCCCCAGCCCCTGCAACTTAAAGAAAAGAGAGAAAACCGGTAAGGGAGTCTTCGTACAGAAAGTGCGAGTTATTTTGGAAAGGATGGGTTAGAGAAAAGTTGTGCCAATGGCTTCCCTGGCCTAGCAGGCAACATATAATCAAGATATTCTTATTTTGCAGTTAAAAAGCAGTTAGAAAAGAAGTGCATTGCTCAGGTTCATATGACTAGAAAGTTCACAACTGAGATTTGAACCACGTCTGCCTGATTTCTAAGCTAGTCCTTATTTCTACTCCTTTTTGACAGTAGTTTGTTGGACTTTCCTTGTTTTTGATGACCTTGACAGCTTGGAGACTGTTACTCTGATATTCTATAGAATGTCTCTTAACTGGTATTTTTCTGATACTTTTCTCTTGTTTAGACTTGAGTCATATGTAATTTATTTTTAGTAGTGAATTCTTTATAAGTATATATATATACTACCCAAATGTTTGGGATTATTTTAGGCATATATTATCATTAATCTCTAATTTAATGTCATGTGTAAAGAAAGAATGCCATTATTAATTTTTAAAGTTTGTGACAAAATATGGCCCATCATAGTAGTGAGAGAGTCAATTCCTAGGTAGACTAATAAGAAGTCTAGGGCTCTTAAGGAGGAGATAGGGATCTGGAGTTCTCAAGGAGAAGAAAAGGACAAACATTTTTTCCCTTTAAACCCAGAGCTGATGATTGCAGGACAAAACAACTAATCTTGCTCAAGTATATGTTTTTCTCTTAAATTCTGTACCAATGACAACAATGTATCCTGCTTGAGGATGTTTCTCCTCTTTGAGAACCTTCTGTCTGATCCTGTGACCTTAAAATGTATATTATGGGAATGAGTCTGATAAAATCTTTCTATTGTTAGTTCTGATCCCATTATCTTAAAATGTATATTGTGGGAGTGGGTCTGGTAAGAGTTTCCAACCTTGATACATTCTTTTGATTTACTGTGCTACTGCTAAGTCACTTCAGTCGTGTCCGACTCGGTGAGACCCCATAGACGGCAGCTCATCAAGCTCCCCTGTCCCTGGGATTCTCCAGGCAAGAACACTGGAGTGGGTTGCCATTTCCTTCTCCAATGCATGAAAGTGAAGTTGCTCAGTCGTGTCCAACTCCTAGCGACCCCATGGACTGCAGCCTACCAGGCTCCTCTGTCCATGGGATTTGCCAGGCAAGAGGACTGGAGTGGGTTGCCATTGCCTTCTCCCTGATCTACTGTAATAACCAATTTAAAAAGTATATAACTTCATTGGTAAGACTAGCTAGGGGGCCACTCTTCATCCCCCTTCTGATGTCTATGTCAGAAGCTTTCTCTGTCCTTTCTCACTTTAATAAAACTCTGCTGCACAAAAGTTCTTGAATGATCAAACCTGGTCCCTGGTCCCTGGTCCTGAAGCTGAATCTTCTTCAGAGATCCTAAATCCAACACCATTCACCATAAACTATCAGCAGCATTTTTTAATTTTAATTTTTTTATTGCAAGTTAGTTTACAATGTTGTGTTAATTTCAGGTGTACAGTAAAGTGATTCAGTTGTACACACACACACACACACACACACACACACACATATATATATATTCTTTTTCAGATTCTTTTCCTTTTTAAGTTATTGCATGATATTAAATATAGTTCCCTGTGCCAAACAGTAGGTCCTTGCTGTTTATTTTATATATAGTAGTGTGTATCTGTTAATCCCAAACTCCTAATTCATCGCCCTTCCACCTTTCCCCTTGGGTAATCATAAGTTTGTTTTCTATTTCTATAAGTCTGTTTCTACTTTGTAAATAAGTTTATTTGTATCATTTTTTAGATTCCACATACAAATGCTATTATATAATATTTGTCTTTCTTTGACTTACTTCACTTAGTATAATACTCCCTGGGTCCATTCATGTTGCTGCAAATAGCATTATTTCATTCTTTTTTGTGGCTGAGAAATATTCCATTGTATGCATTCCATTGAATGTAAAAATGGTGCCGTTTTTAAAGCAACAAATTTTTAGAGCTTGGTGAATATACCATGAGCAAGTCAAAAGAATGTGTATTCCACAGTTATTGGGATTTTCTGTGGCATAATTATCAGTTAGGGCCAAATTAGTGTTGTTCATCTTATCTCTGTCTTTTCTGATTTTTTTTGTCCAGTTGTTCTATCAGTTGTTGAAAAAAGGGTAATGAAATCTCCAAGTATGATTGTAATATTGTCTATTCTCCTTTCTTTCTGTCAGTGTTGAATCTTTGTTATTAAATACAAATGGTCTCTGATGAACTGGGATCTCTATTGTAATCTGGTAAAATTCTTTGCCTTAAAATGTATTTTATCTAATATAGTCACTCTTGCCTTCTTATGCTTACTACTTGCATGATGTATTTATTTCCATTTACTTTATTTACTCATATCTGTGTCTTTTTATGTAAAGTGATAGAGTAGACAGTTTATAGTTGGGCTTGGCAGTTTTATGCATTGTGGCTATCCTGGCCTATTAGTTTGAAGAATGTTTTGAAGTTTTTGCATGACAGGATTGTGGACCATAACTAAGACAAAGTTTTTAGCTTTTAATGTCAAAATCAATTTTCTAGTTTTTTTTTATTTTTCAACTTAAAGATTCCATAGCCCAGTGGAGTGAATCAAAGAGTGACACACAGAGGGGTGAAATTTACATTCTGAGAAGCTGTCAGGCTCACTTAGAATTCAGCAACATTACTATTATAATTCATCAACCAATAATGTTTGGAGCAGTTGTATTATTGTACAGAAACTTCCTGGATTATTTACATCTCCCTTATATAACCTTGAACAAGTTGCTTGATATCTCTATAATTTTTATTTTCTATAAAATGTCAATTTTTTTATCCTTGAATTCTTAGCTTAAAAAGCCCTACACCAGGAGACCCATCATCATCACATAATCAGAATTTCTCCTATGTTCCCTTTACATATTTTCTACCATGACACTAATCATAGCTTGTTATTTTTATTTATTGATGTGTTGAACTTTTTCAATGTCTTCCTCTTCCAATTGGCTGCAGTATACCTGAGAACATGATTAATTAATATTTTCACCTACCATACTCTGACATTGTAATAGTTATAATTTGCTGCATATTCTAAACATGCCAGACATTTCTCTAAATATTTCTATGCAATTTTCATAGCATCCCTTTGAATCAGATATAATTACTTTTATGCCTATTTTACAGGTGAGAAAAACAACATAAGATCCAAAATGTTCAGTAACTTGCCTCAAGATAAAAGCTAGAAAGGTACAGAATTTGGCTCGATACTATTTTCTTTATTTCTATACTGGTTCATAGAAACAAGGTAAGTGCTCAGCGAGTATTTTTAAATGAATGAAAGTTTAATGGCGAACAATTTGAGTTTCGTGCTAAATAATATACACAAAATCATCCAATTTGATTCTCTCAATAATGTTCAGCACAGAAGCTGTTGAAATTCTATCTTATCTGATGACGAGAGGTTAAACAACAACATAAGTCATGCAGGAGTTTGTTTAAAAGTTAGAAACTTAAGTGCATGTCTCCATCATTAATATTTTACAGTTTCTTAGAGAATGCAATAAAGATGGATTGGGAAGTTTCTTGTAAAGTGCAAAATAATTTTGGGGAGAGAATTTGAATAGTATAGTGTCATGGACAGTCTATGGGGGGCATGAAACATCACTGCAACTCTTTACATCTCCTAATATCACATTTTTTTTTTTACAATGAGAGCTTCTAACTCCTATTAAGAGTGGAAGTCTATTTAACCAGCACTCTATTCTGCTCTTGCTTTTATGACTTGTTTGGCCAGTGTGACAATAAACAATGTGACACCACTAAAGGCTGAAAAATCACTTAATTTATTGGGACTTTTCTGCTTGGTTCTTTGGGGAATATTGCAAGCATCATGATGTGAGTAAGTCTGGGCAGGGCTGAAGGTTAATGGGGAGACACGTGGCCTATCACCCCACAGACTGATTCAACCAGCAGACTTGTGAGTAATGGCATCCCAACCACCTGGTTCCAGCTGACCTGCTAAGTGAGCCCAGACTAGAACAGACCTGGCCAACTCACAGAATTATCAGAGACAATAAACTTTATTGCTTAAGATGCAGTGCTCTGGGTTGATTGTTACATACTGTGATTTAATTGGCACAATTCCTACCTATAATCTTCTACTTTGGTTTTCATCAACAGATACATGTTCCATGTTGTGTTGTGGTGAAGGAATGGATGATGTAGTGAAGATAAGGTGAGCCAATGGGATCAAGGTGCCCCATGCTATGTAATAAATAACCTGATTTACTTGTGTTTAGAGGGAAAGATGGAGAAGGCAACGGCACCCCACTCCAGTACTCTTGCCTGGAAAATCCCATGGATGGAGGAGCCTGGTAGGCTGCAGTCCATAGGGTCGCTAAGAGTCGGACGCGACTGAGCAACTTCACTTACACTTTTCACTTTCATGCATTGGAGAAGGAAATGGCAACCCACTCCAGTGTTCTTGCCTGGAGAATCCCAGGGACGGGGGAGCTTAGTGGGTTGCCGTCTCTGGGGTCCCACAGAGTCGGACAGACTGAAGTGACTTAGCAGACTTAGCAGTAGCAGAGGGAAAGATGAAATCTATTGTGGCCAAACACATGCTAGCCTTACTTGCAAATAATCATGTTGTAGATGGAGACTTCCCTATAGCTCAGATGATAATGAATCTTCCTGCAGTGAAGGAGACCTGGGTTTGATCCCCGGGTCAGGAAGATACCCTGGAGAAGGAAATGGCAGTCCACTCAGGTATTCTTGCCTGGAGAATCCCATGGAGAGAGGAGCCTGGCGGGCTACAGTCCATGGGGTCACAAAGAGTCAGACACAACTAAATGACTAACACAACACAATGTTGTAGATGAAATATTTTAGGGTGACTATATTTTATTGAAAGGAATATTATCAGTTCAGTTGCTAAGTCGTGTCTGACTCTTTGCGACCCCATGAATCACAGCACGCCAGGCTTCCCTGTCCTTCACCAACTCCCAGAGTTTACTCAAACTCATGTCCATCGAGTCAGTGATGCCATCCAGCCATCTCACCCTCTGTCGTCCCCTTCTCCTCCTGCCCCCAATCCCTCCTAGCATCAGGGACTTTTCAACTGAGTCAACTCTTCGCAAGAGGTGGACAAAGTATTGGAGTTTCAGCTTCAGCATCAGTCCTTCCAATGAACACCCAGGACTGATCTCCTTCAGAATGGACTGGTTGGATCTCCTTATAGTCCAAAGGACTCTCAAGAGTCTTCTCCAACACCACAGTTCAAAAGCATCAATTTTTCAGCGCTCAGCTTTCTTTACAACCTAACTCTCACATCGATCTTTGACCACTGGAAAAACCATAGCCTTGACTAGACGGACCTTTGTTGGCAAAGTACTGTCTCTGCTTTATAATATGCTGTCTAGGTTGGTCATAACTTCCTTCCAAGGAGTAAGCGTCTTTTAATTTCATGGCTGCAATCACCATCTGCAGTGATTTTGGAGCCCCCAAAAATAAAGTCTGACACTGTTTCCACTGTTACCCCATCTATTTCCCATGAAGTGATGGGACCAGATACCATCATCTCAATTTTCTGAATGTTGAATTTTAAGCCAACTTTTTCACTCTCCTCTTTCACTTTCATCAAGAGGCCATTTAGTTCCTCTTCACTTTCTGCCATAAGAGTCGTGTCATCTGCATATCTGAGGTTATTAATATTTCTCCCCGCGATCTTGATTCCAGCTTGTGCTTCTTCCAGTCCAGTGTTTCTCATGATGTACACTGCATATAAGTTAAATAAGCAGGGTGACAATATACAGCCTTGACGTACTCCTTTTCCTATTTGGAACCAGCCTGTTGTTCCATGTCCAGTTCTAACCGTTGCTTCCTGACCTGCATACAGATTTCTCAAGAGGCAGGTCAGGTGGTCTGGTATTCCCATCTCTTTCAGAATTTTCCACAGTTTATTGTGATCCACACAGTCAAAGGCTTTGGCATAGTCAATAAAGCAGAAATAGATGTTTTTCTGGAACTCTCTTGCTTTTTCCATGATCCAGCAGATGTTGGCAATTTGATCTCTGGTTCCTCTGCCTTTTCTAAAACCAGCTGGAACATCTGGAAGTTCACGGTTCACCTATTGCTGAAGCCTGGCTTGGAGAATGTTGAGCATTACTTAACTAGCGTGTGAGATGAGTGCAATTGTGCAGTAGTTTGAGCATTCTTTGGCATTGCCTTTCTTTGGGATTGGAATGAGAACTGACCTTTTCCAGTCCTGTGGCCACTGCTGAGTTTTCCAAATTTGCTGGCATGTTGAGTGCAGCACTTTCACAGCATCATCTTTCAGGATTTGGAATAGCTCAACTGGAATGCCATCACCTCCACTAGCTTTGTTCGTATTGATGCTTCCTATGGCCCACTTGACTTCACATTCCAGGATGTCTGGCTCTAGGTGAGTGATCACACCATCATGATTATTGGGTTGTGAAGATCTTTTTTGTACAGTTCTTCTGTGTATTCTTGTCACCTCTTCTTAATATCTTCTGTTTCTGTTAGGTCCATACCATTTCTATCCTTTATCGAGCCTATCTTTGCATGAAATGTTCCCTTGGTATCTCTACTATTCTTGAAGAGATCTCTAGTCTTTCCCATTCTATTGTTTTCCTCTATTTCTTTGCATTGATCTCTGAGGAAGACTTTCTTCTCTCTCCTTGCTATTCTTTGGAACTCTGCATTCAGATGCTTATATCTTTCCTTTTCTGCTTTGCTTTTTGCTTCTCTTCTTTTCACAGCTATTTGTAAGGCCTCCTCAGACAGCCATTTTACTTTTTTGCATTTCTTTTCCATGGGGATGGTCTTGATCCCTGTCTCCTATACAATGTCATGAACCTCAGTCCATAGTTCATCAGGCACTCTGTCTATCAGATCTAGTCCCTTAAATCTATTTCTCACTTCCACTGTATAATCATAAGGGATTTGATTTAGGTCATACCTGAATGGTCTAGTGGTTTTCCCTACTTTCTTCCATTTCAGTCTGAATTTGGCAATAAGGAGTTCATGATCTGAGCCACAGTCAACTCCTGGTCTCGTTTTTGCTGACTGTATAGAGCTTCTCCATCTGCAGCTGCAAAGAATATAATCAGTCTGATCTAGATATTGACCATCTGGTGATGTCCATGTGTTGAGTCGTCTCTTGTGTTGTTGGAAGAGGGTGTTTGCTATGACCAGTGTGTTCTCGTAGCAAAACTCTGTTAGCCTTTGCCCTGCTTCATTCCGTACTCCAAGGCCAAATTTACCTGTTATTCCAGGTGTGTCTTGACTTCCTACTTTTGCATTCCAGTCCCCTATAATGAATGACAAGGACATCTGTTTTGGGTGTTAGTTCTAAAAGGTCTTGTAGGTCTTCATAGAACCGTTCAACTTCAGCTTCTTCAGCATTACTGGTTGGGGCTAGGCTTGGATTACTGTATTATACAGGAATATCATACAGGATCTTTATTATTATTATCCAAACATATCAGATGGCTTATTTTTTAAGACATCTTGGAAAAGACATGACTTAATTTTCATGCTAAATTTGTTCTCCAGTGTTGGTCTCATTTGAGGAATAGATGTTAAGAATCACTTCTCCAATGTCTCCTCCAGATCATTTTGTCTAGTCCTCTTTTAAACATGAAACCTCTCATATAAATGCAAATATTTGTTGTTACTTATAATTGAAGATAGAATCTAATTGATAAATGGCAAACACTGCCAGGATGATGGTGGTGAGCTCACAAATCCAAACATACAGTTGACTATCATGAATCAGAGATAAACTGGATGTTTTTACCATAAAGCCAACAGAAGTCCACTTAAACTATACAGTACTCAATGAGTTATAGAGTTTATATTTGTCGTTTATGGAAGACTCATTCAAACCCAAATGCCAGGCTCCTTTCTCCTTGGGCAACTTGGTCTAGTGTTTTGTCTTTGGCCAAATTGAATATACCATGTGCATAGAATGAACACAGGGTTCCAGAATCTGAATAATTCTGCTTGATTCTCAGTACTAAAATTTATAAGCCATGGTTTGTAGCATAATTAGACTACTTAATATCTTTGTAAATTAATTTTCTTACCTCTAAAATAGCTAATATTTATTCAATATATTCTACATGACAGGCACTGGACTATATGCTTTATGTGAGGTATCTCATTATTTCTCACAGAAACACTATAAATTAGATGTTTCATTATTTTCATTTTGTCCTGGGCTTAGTTGCTCAGTTGTGTCTGACTCTTACAACCCCATGAACTGTATAGCCCATCAGGATCCTCTGTCCCTGGGATTTTCCAGGCAAGAATACTTGAGTGAGTTGCCATTTCTTCCTCCAGGGGATCTTCCTGACCCAGGGATGGAACCCACATGTACTGTGTCTTCTGCATTGCAGGTGGACTCTTTGCCTACTGAGCCATCAGGGACCTAAAAGGAAATTAAGATTTCGAGAGTATCTTGTCTAAAGTGATAAATGTATGATTGGTAGAACCAGGATTCTAGACAGTTCTGATTCCAGAGCCCCAAATTGTTAACTTGGGAGAACTCCCATGGTTCTTCTCTCTCCATCTACTTCCTTTTCAGTTCTCTTGGGAATGCATATGCAAGAGTTTATGTCCTTGAGAGCATTATACATATTAATATTCACTGAAGAAATAATAATCAGCTACTACCTAAATAACAATTGCCAGACTTGATTTTAACCAACCCAGTGTATAGATACAGTTATTTCAAGGAATGTGTGTTAAAAGTCAGAATTGTCCTCCATGACACCAATGTCAGAAAGTTAGCAGTGTATCCAAAATATTTTTGTTGCCTTTAATAACTCTGTCCATCATCTGTGAACACACATAAATATTTTTGAATTAGTATGTGTATCTTTATTCCCTACCTCTAGGGTAACTAATTCCATATGTTTATTCTTAACTCAGTTTTCCTTTTGTTTGTGACTTAAAACCTTTCTCAAATTTCAAAGAATGTTTCTAGTATTTTGATTTATGAATGAGTTTATATTCAATTTATTTAAATCCTTCATGATTGCATGGACTTCTAAATTATATCTTTCTAAGTCTTTGTTTTCCCATCTTCCCAATTTAAAGAGTCATAATATTTTTGAAACTCTTTTCAGAAACATTAGGTGTTGTCTATGTAATGCCAAACAGCTGGAGGAAAATGGAATAAAGAAAGGAAACATCGGGATGTATTCACATGTCCAGCTGTTTGGCATTAGGTAACTGAGTTTCTAGTTCTCATCCAGATATTCAGAGGCAGAGAATATGTGGTCATATCTTTCTGTTTCTAAAGGTTACTGAGCACTGCAGGAGGGTAATAAGGTTTAGAAACGATAAATCAGGATGTCACAGTGTCAACACATCCAAAGAGGTGATTGGATTCAGTTTCTGTTTTCTGGCTTTGAAACAATAAGATGATTTTCCTCTAGTGACTTGCAATGGCAGAGAATTGAAAATGAGTTTCCAAAAAGGAAGCCTCCAAGAGTGTTTAGCAACCAGACGGGGGCTTTGTTGCTGTTGTGGTCGATTTTAAAGTTAGGACATCCTGTGGTTTGCTAGGGATTAGAGAAAGTGGCCAGGAAGAAGTATTAAGGAAGTGTTCTTGAAAATTCTTTTTCTCTAATAGGGCCATAATTGTCCAACTTGTATATAGTCACACTACTTTTGTCCTGTACTGCACAAGACATCTTACAAGATAAATTAGCTACAATATTTGGATAAAGGAAGAAAAGTCCATTATAATATTACATACAATGAGCAAAATACTGCAGTTTCTAATTAAGTGCTCAAGTCTGTTGTACAATGAACTACTTGTTGAACTTTTAAAATATAATTTGGAATCTTTGAATAAATGACTTACGGCCATGCAATAAAAACAGAGACATTTATACTGGAACACATGGATTGCATTATCTTTCCTGGGACTTGCTCGCTCTTCTACTGACGGGGCCTGACTACCTGGTATATAGCAAGGAACCAGGTGGCTTGGTAGGAAGGACCCTGCTCTGTCTTAGGTGGCAGTAAGCCAAAGGCCAGTCTGGAAAGAGTCCTTAACTCAGATTAGCTGTTGTCTGGGTGGGGAGTGGGGGGTTGGGGAAGGCCTTCTTCTTTGGAAATGTTAGTGACATCAAGGACAAAGAAATTGCAGTAGGGCCCATGAAACTATGTAACATTTTAAGGATTCCTTGTCTCCTGTTGTGCATCTACCCCCTTCCTGAAATTTACCTTCAGGGAGAAATTGAAAACTTTCCCTGTGTACATGGATGTATAAGCTGAAGGAAATGAGAGCACATGCCAGCATGTTTATACATATATTTTGATCTCTTTAACAGTCTTAAGTAATTTGAAGTTCCCATTTGCTTGGATGTCATGGCCAGAAACAGTTTCTCAGTTCTCAGGAAAAGAATTTTTTAAAAAAGCCCTAAAGAACCACAGAGGAGGCTCAAGAGGCTTCTTGGACATCAAACCTCTCTTACAAAACATTTTTGATGAGTCAAGTATAAACAAGTCAGATTCATAGAGGCCAAATTTTTCTTGACAAACATGAATTTAATAATGGGACTGGGGTTGGGAGGAAGAAAGAAGAGGTTGGGGGAGTGGTCTTGAGAAACATGCTGAGTTTCACTGATTACAAATGATTGTAGAAAGAGTTCTCTTTCTTTCTTTCCCTTAACAAAAACTTGCTGATACACGAACACAGCTAGAGCTGGATTCACTCAGCACTGCTGTTGTTCCACAACTGAATCTGGTGATAATATTTGGTTCAGTTACTATTTAGTATTCATTGTATTTGCCAAAAGTGACTTTAATATATACCCCCACCAAGTCACAGTTCTGCATAGTAATTGATACTACAAGTATCCTTGGATGCCTTTTTCTTTTCAGAAATGAAACACTTTTTACTTAGTAAATTTGAATATAATCGCATCTAGAATTCAGGAAGTACAAGTAATGATACCAGAAAAGGCTTCCTGTATACAAGATGCTTAAAGTGAGTTTTAAAGAATATGAAGGATTTAGCCATTCATAGAAATATGGTCATTTCAATAGGGTTAAAAAATACTTCAATGTATAATAAAACTGGATAACATGTTAAGGAAACTGAAAATTGTCTAAATTCCTAGAATGTCCAATTTGAGAGGAAATAGAAGGTGATGAGATTGGGAAGGAAAGAGATTGTGAAGGAAATCACATCCATGTATTGAGGATGTAATTAAATTTGAAAGATTTTAATGAGAAAAAGGAGTGATTTTATTAAACACCAAGTTGGCTGCAATGTGGAATATGGATTAGATGGAGCTAAAACTATAAGCAGGGTAAAAGACTGTAAAAGGTTTGAGTGATGTAGGTATTCCAGAAAAGAGTTCAGATAGGATGACAAGATGGGGAAATTAAATAAGAGAATCCTTTTCTCCAGTTATAATACTTAGAGCTAACAAACATGGGGAATAGTATAGAACTTTCCAATAACTTTCTCAGAGCTGGCTTAAAACTCAACATTAAAAAATACTAAGATCAACTAAGATCATGGCATTCAGTCCTATAACTTCATGGCAAATAGAAGGGGAAAAAGTAGAAACAGTGACAGATTTGATTTTCCTGGGCTCCAGAATCACTGCAAACGGTGACTGCAGCCATGAAATGAAAAGACACTTAGTCCTTGGAAGGAAAGCTATGACAAACCTAGACAGTGTATTAACAAGGAGAGATATCACTTTGCTGACAAAGATCCGTATAGACAAAGCTATGGTTTTTCCAGTAGTTATGTACAGATGTGAGAGTTGGACTATAAAGAAAGCTGAGTGCCAAAGAATTGATGCTTTTGAACTGTGGTGTTGGAGAAGACTCTTGAGAGTCCCTTGGACTGCAAGGAGATCCAACCAGTCTGTCCTAAAGGAAATCAGTCCTGAATATTCACTGGAAGGACTGATGCTGAAGCTGAAACTCCAGTTCTTTGGCCACCTGATGCAAAGAACTGACTCACTGAAAAAGACCCTGATGCTGGGAAAGACTGAAGGCAAAAGGAGAAGGAGGAGGCAGAGGATTAGGTTGGTTAGGTAGCATCACTGACTCAATGGACATGAATTTGAGGAAACTCTGGGAGATAGTGAAGGACAGGGAAGCCTGGCATGCTGCAGTCCATGGGGTCACCAAGAGTCAGACATGACTTAGTGATTGAACAGTTCCTATAACTGGAACACAGAGTTTGGGTCTAGAGATGTGGATTCAAATTCCACCGTTTGCTTGCACAGTTGTGTAAACTTAGGTAACTCATTTAGCTTCCCATGATTTCCCCATACTGTTAAGTGGAGATAAAATATATCTAACTCAGGGTTGTTATGTGAAAATTAAGTTAATATATAAAACACTTAAAGGAATGTCTGGTAAAGGGTAGAAATTATTAGTGTTACACACAAGTATTGTCTCAAGTTCTTCATATTTAGTTTCTAAGTCTTAAAAATAACCTCATGAGAAGGGCACTGACATCCTTATTTTTCAGATGATGATACCACAGCTTGGACAGTTTGCTTAACTTTTCCATAGCCACAGAGTTAGTGGTTAGTAAAAATCTAGCACAAACCTAGAGCCACATTCTCTCAACATTTTGTTATGACTTGGGTGAAAGTTCAGGCTGCCTTGTCTCTGAATAGAGAGAAACTTGGGAACAATATAGAGTATAAAACACACATTGTCCTACTTGTGTCAAAGACTGCATTAGCACTGCCCCTCAGGGAGATGGCTGAGAATAGCAGCACATATAGAAGTTAAAATTTAGGACACCTGATTTAAATACTGACTCCTCAATTTATGATTATTACTTTGAGAAATGTCTTCATCTGGGTGTGGTTGAAGATGGAAAATAATCAAGTTGGACAAAGCTCTTTGTAAATGATAATATGCCAGATGAACATTAGTCATTGATTGTCCCCTTAAAATGAGTGAAATAATAGTTAACCATGACACGACTCCCTTTTTGTCAACCACCAAAGTAAGCCATAAGTGAAAACCATTCCTCTCTAACATCATTAATTCTACAAGTTCATAAAGAATATCTTCCATCAATTTGCATTGTACAAAAATTTGAAAAGGTAATTTAATGTTGAATCTTACCCCCTTCCAGCCATCACAGCTTTACTATGACTCAAACATTTTTCTAAATCATTTATGGCATAAATTAAAGCTCCTTCAAGACAGGAGAGGACAGCAGTTAGACCATCAGAGGGCAGCTCCAAATTTTCTAAAATAAGATTTTTGGTTCTCTGGAAAGCTCTTGAGAGTATTTCCAAGAGCCCATGAGAATTTTTCACTTGGAAACTAAATATTAATGGCAATCTAAAATATGTACATGATCATGTTTTTTGACCATCTGATGGCAATCTCACAACTAATAATTGACCCTGTATTCAAATACCTTAATAGTGTTTTTGGTTTTGAGTTTGTTATACCCCCATTTGGGCTTCCCAGGTGGCACTTGTGGTAAAGAACCCACTTGTCAAATGTAGAAGATATAAGGGATGCAGGTTAGATCTCTGGGTTGGGAAGATCCCCTGGAGGAGGGCACTGCAACTCACTCCAGTATTCTTGCCTGGAGAAACCCAAGGATAGAGGAACCTGGTGAGCTATGGTCCCTAGGGTCACAAAGAGTTGGACATGACTGAAGCAGCTTAGCATGCATGCAGGCATACCCCAGTGTTCTACTTTCTCCTGGGATAAAGTGAAAAAAAAAAAAAATAGAGGCAGAATTACTATGTAAATGATGAATTTATGCCAAGTGAGGGCCAAATGACATCATGTTATGATATTGCAGTAGTTGGAACAGAGAAGAGAGGTGGAAAATATGACTGATCTCACAGTGCACAGATGTATTGGTATGATGACCACAAAAGAACTTGAACCATAAGAGTGAGTACCATGTTCCTTTGTGTGTGGTTTTTAGTTTCAAGTAAACTAAAAACATTCATCACATTAAATAAATGTTACTAAATTGAATTTTACTGGGTTGTATCTTTTGCCTGCATCTAATTAGTAAATGTGTTTGAATTTCATAGCTTAAGTGATTTATAGGCATAGGAAGTTAAATCTACGTTTAGATTTGTGCACATTTTAGCAACATTATAATTACAGCCCTTTAAATCAGCATCAATATTAAACAGAACTTTGTTTTCTCTTAAAAGAAGGCTGCCCATTCCTCAACTTTGAGAAGCAGTAAAATAATGGCAAAGAACACAGACTTAGGAATCAGAAGTGAGTTCAAGATCCAATTCTTCTCTTCCTTGGCTGTGTTATCTTGGGTGAATTGTTTGACTGTTCTAAACATTAGCTTCTTTTCTAGAAGGTATTCATTACAATAATCACAAACACTTAATTCTTCCTCTGTGCCAGAAATGTTTAAATTCCTGA
This sequence comes from Bos taurus, assembly GCF_002263795.3. Classification (NCBI taxonomy): domain Eukaryota; kingdom Metazoa; phylum Chordata; class Mammalia; order Artiodactyla; family Bovidae; genus Bos; species Bos taurus. Next base: position 18,350,651 of record NC_037341.1, on the reverse strand, counting down.
ACCTAATTAACTCTTGCTGTTAAAACAATCCTGTGAAAAAGATGAAGAAACTGAAGCATAGAAAACTAAACAAGTTGTACAAAATCATGCAGTTATTAGAAGATGAATCCAGATAATCTGACTCTCGAGTTCAATTTGTTGCACTGCCTTTCACACATCCACTATGGTTTCTTAAGTACATTTATACTATAGTATAGATGTTCACTTGCAGCTTTCCAGGACTAATTTCTGAGCTCTTCCCTGACACCAGTTCCATGATTGCCCGTCTGCAAACTGATAAAAACACATTTGGGGAAAAGCTGGGAGCAGTTTCAAAGAAAATTCCTACTGGTGTCAGAATGAAGGCTAATTTTTACTGGATATTTACTAAACATTGGGCACTTAGCAATTTTATATCATTATCTCATTCAAACACTAAACAGCACTGCTAAAAAATCATTTCATTTAGAAAGAAAGCTTTTCTAAGCAGTAACATTCCAGTGTATGTATATGCTACTTTTTCTTTATCTGTTGATCTATAGATGGACACTGAGGTTGCTTCCATTTCTTGGTTATTGTGAATCATGCTGCAATGGACATGGGGGTGCAGATACCTCTTTAAGATCCTGATTTCAATTCTTTTAAATATATAGCTAGAAGTGGGACTGCTGGATCATATGGAAATCTTGCCATTTGTGAAAACATGGATGAACTTGGAGGAACTAATGTAAGTGAAATAAGCAAAATACAGAAGAAAACATAGTGCATGATACCATTTTTAAGAATGGTCTAAACTAGTCAATCTCATAAAAACATACCAGAATGATGGTTGTTAAAGGTTGGGAGGAATAAGAAATGTGAAGATGTTGGCCAAAAGTTTCCAAATTTCAGTTATACATGATAAATAAATTCTGTAGATGCCAAGAACAACAAGGTGATGACTGTTACCAATACCATGTTGTATACTTGAAATTAGCTAAGCAGACCAAAATAGTACTAGAAAGTCTCTGAAAATTAGATTATCATTGGGACCACAGCTCACAGAAAGAGGCAGGACCTATGTGCTAAATCTAAACCTAAACAGAGTGGATGACTTTAAAAATTTTCAGCAAATCTGTCTCCTAATGCAATAGCCTAAATGTCTAGGAAATCATCCTTCATACCAAGAACCAAGAAAATCACCTCTTGAATAAGAAGACATGATCAAATAACACCAACACTGAGATAAATCAGATGCTAAAATTGTCAGGTAAGGATTTTAAAGCAACCACCATGAAATGATTCTACAAGCCATTATGAATTCTCTTAAACAAATGAGAAAGTAATAAGATCTCAGCTACAGCTAATTGAGTTCAGTAAGGTCAGGACAAAGATCAGTACACAAAAATCGTATTTTTGTATAATAAAATGAACATGTGAAGCTGAAAATAAAAACATAACACCATTTATAAATTGCTTTAAAGAAAACGAAATACTTAGGTACAAATCTAACAAAGTTTGTATTAATATCCTGAAAGTAGCAAGATATTTTTTACTGAACAAAGTATTCAAACAAATACTGATAAGCAGATCACCTCCACTACATTAGCCAGTGGGGTAATACAAAGTCCAGGCTTGGAAGACTTCCTGAGAGTTTAGAATGTAACTGAGGAAGAAAAACTAGCACAGATAAGAGAGACTCTGCAACAGAATGGAAGTGGCATAGAATAGTACAAAAGCTTGGGATTAAGAAGGTGGAAAACATATGTTTCCATCCCAGATCGTCTACAACTAAAACAGTACTGGGAGGGAATTTAGATTGGTATGTAGATTTAGCAAATTCTTAAAATCTGCAAACCTCATTTCTCTCATCCATGGAATGGAGCTAATAATAGTTACATGCTAACTCAGTAAAGATTATATGAAATAACCTGTTCAGGCTATATTCAAGCACTACCTCTGGTTCAATCCCCCTCCAGGTATCACCACATGTAATGTTTGCCTCAAACCTCAGTATTAGATGTGATCATCATTCTCACATTATAGACACAATAAACTTCAGGGTATTGTCTTCCCCAAGGTGTCACAGGTATTAAATAACAGAAGTGGGTTCCAATTCATATCTCTGTGAACCCAGAGCCCAAATTCTTAGCTGCCACAAGCTATTACCTGGCAATTCTGTTTTTCTCCCATTACCTTACTTTTTTTTTCATGAACCACTATGTTGAGGGCTGGAATGGGATGATGAGCACATAGAACAAATTATTAGTCTAAGCTCTCCTCTTTAAAAACATGTTCCTTCTTTAAAGGGACATATTAAGTGGTATACCCCACTCTTTGCTTCTATCCCCCCGCAATCTTCATTAGATTTTAATTCCTAAGTACTCCCATATACAGTTTAATTCATGTAGTACTTAATGCTCCATACGTGAGGTGGCATTTTTATCTTTCTATTTGGCAGAATGAACTAAACTTTTCTCTGCTACCTTCACCTCTTCATTCCCATTGCACCAAACATACTTGTGGATAAAGTAAAATGAAATCTTATCCTTACCCCTCCAATCTCCACTTCCCCAGACAGTATCTAGAGTCATATCCAGTAGGCCAGAATTGAAGAGGTGCACCTGAGGGACATACCCTTGGGGAGATACCACCAGAGAGAACCAACGCTCACAGAAGATAATTCAATTCAAGCCCTGGATTTCAAGACTTCACCTATAAAAATGTAGCTTGAGCTTGGCTTCCGTTTATAAACTATAAAACCTGTATATTTTAGACATATCTACAAAACACTAAAGATTTTAATTATTAAGGGTTGTAGAATGCTCTCCGAGGACAACTGGACAATTTTTACATTATAGGTAATAATTGTTTATCAGTGTCACCAACAGATCTTGTGACATCACCTGTGAAAATGGTGACATTTATCCTTGAATGGTCTAGTGGCTAACACATGAAAGAGAGTAAAATATTTATTCACAGACTGACTGAATATGTGAATGATTAGCCCCAGTGTATAACTCAGCTAACTAAGGGATTACTGTGGTGGTTAATCTTAGGTATCTTCCCTGGTGGCTCAGAGGTTAAAGCGTCTGCCTCCCATGAGGGAGATCTGGGTTCGATCCCTGGGTTGGGAAGATCCCCTGGAGAAGGAAACGGTAACCCACTCCAGTATTCTTGCCTGGAGAATCCCGTGGACGGAGAAGCCTGGTAGGCTACAGTCCATGGGGTCACAAAGAGTCAGACATGACTGAGCAACTTCACTTACTCACTCACTTAGTCCACAGAGCACCCAGATATCTGGTTAAATGTTATTTCTGGGTGTGTCTGTGAGAGTGCTTCTGGATGAGATTACCATTAGAATCAGTAGACTGAGTAAAGTAGATTGCCCTCCCAAATATAGGTGGGCATTATCCAATCTATTGAAGGCCTGAGTACAATAAAAGGTTGAGTAAGAAAGAACTCTCTCTGTCTTCCTGAACACCTTCAAGCCAGGGGCATAGGTCTTCTCCTGCCTCTGGATTCAGACTCAGACTGAAATTTATATCATTGGGCTCACCTGGTTCTCAGACCCTCAGACTGGAACTGCATACTGACTGTCTCAGCCTTCATAATCACACGAGCCAGCTCCTTATAATAAATCGCTCTCTCTCTCTCAAGTTTCCTTTGTCTCTACTCCATACCACTCAGCCTCGAATGTAGAAAGCCAGATTTTCCAATGCATCTCTTGCTCTTAGACCAGGAGTTGACATCTTCTTCACTGTGCTTGTGGGAAGGTTTGAGGTTTCCCCGGCTCCAAATAGCTAATCCAAGGAAACATCTCCCATTGCTCACTGGGATATTTATACAAAAGAAAATTGGAGGCTGCTGTGGCTGAGCAACTGGAAACACTTTCCAGTTAACATGTCACAGCTCTGCATCAGTCCTTCTCCTTTCTATAGTTCTAAGGGTTCACTGAATATATATGGGCTTCCCTGGTGGCTCAGTGGTAAAGCATCCACCTGTCAATGCAGGACATGCAGGTTCAATCCCTGGGTCAGAAAGATCCCCTGGAGAAGAAAATGGCAATCCACTCCAGTATTCTTGCCTGGGAAATCCCATGGACAGAAGAGCCTGGTGGGCTACAGTCCATGGGGTTGCAAAGAGTCAGACATAACTTAGTGACTGAACAGCAGCAGCATACATTTATAAATGTGTTGAGAGCTTCCTATGTGGTGATCAATGTGTCAGATGCTCCCTAAACATTATCCCATTTATTCTTAACAACAGTCCTGCGAAACTGACACTGATATCACCCTCTTCCAACAACACAAGAGAAGACTCTACACATGGACATCACCAGATGGTCAACACTGAAATCAGATTGATTATATTCTTTGCAGCCAAAGATGGGGAAGCTCTATACAGTCAGCAAAAACAAGACCAGGAGCTGACTGTGGCTCAGATCATGAACTCCTTATTGCCAAATTCAGACTTAAATTTAAGAAAATGGGGAAAACCACTAGACCACTCAGGTATGACCTAAATCAAATTGCTTATGACTATACAGTGGGAGTGAGAAATAGATTTAAGGGACTAAATCTGATGGACAGAGTGCCTGATGAACTATGGACGGAGGTTCATGGCATTGTATAGGAGACAGGGATTAAGAGAAGCCAAAATCAAAGGAGAAAAGGAAAGATATACCCATTTGAATGCAGAGTTCCAAAGAATAGCAAGGAGAGATAAGAAAGCCTTCCTCAGCGATCAATGCAAAGAAATAGAGGAAAACAATAGAATGGGAAAGACTAGAGATCTCTTCAAGAAAATTAGAGATACCGAGGGAAAATTTCATGCAAAGATAGGCTCAATAAAGGACAGAAATGGTATGGACCTAACAGAAGAAGAAGATATTAAGAAGAGGTGGCAAGAATACACAGAAGAACTGTACAAAACAGATGTTTATGACCCAGATAATCATGATGGTGTGATCACTCACACTCACCTAGAGCCAGACATCTTGGAATGTGAAGTCAAGTGGGCCTTAGGAAGCATCAATACAAACAAAGCTAGTGGAGGTGATGGCATTCCAGTTGAGCTATTTCAAATCCTGAAAGATGATGCTGTGTATGTGCTGCACTCAATATGCCAGCAAATTTGGAAAACTCAGCAGTGGCCACAGGACTGGAAAAGGTCGGTTTTCATTCCAATCCCTAAGAAAAGCAATGTCAAAGAATGCTCAGACTACTGCACAATTGCACTCATCTCATACGCTAGTAAAGTAATGCTCAAAATTCTCCAAGCAAGGCTTCAGCAATACATGAACCGTGAACTTCCTGATGTTCAAGCTGGTTTTAGAAAAGGCAGAGGAAGCAGAGATCAAATTGCCAACATCTGCTGCATCATCGAAAAAGCAAGAGAGTTCCAGAAAAACATCTATTTCTGCTTTATTGACTATGCCAAAGCCTTTGACTGTGTGGATCACAATAAACTGTGGAAAATTCTGAAAGAGATGGGAATACCAGACCACCTGACCTGCCTCTTGAGAAATCTGTATGCAGGTCAGGAAGCAATGGTTAGAACTGGACATGGAACAACAGGCTGGTTCCAAATAGGAAAAGGAGTACGTCAAGGCTGTATATTGTCACCCTGCTTATTTAACTTATATGGAGAGTACATCATGAGAAACACTGGGCTGGAAGAAGCACAAGCTGGAATCAAGACTGCTGGGAGAAATATCAATAACTTCAGATATGCAGATGACACCACTCTTATGGCAGAAAGTGAAGAAGAACTAAATGGCCTCTTGATGAAAGTGAAAGTGGAGAGTGAAAAAGTTGGCTTAAAGCTCAACATTCAGAAAACGAAGATTATGTCATCTGGTCCCATCACTTCATGGGAAATAGATGGGGAAACAATGAAAACAGGGTCAGACTTTATTTTTCTGGGCTGCAAAATCACTGCAGATGGTGACTGCAGCCATGAAATTAAAAGACGCTTACTCCTTGGAAGGAAAGTTATGACCAACCTAGATAGCATATTCAAAAGCTTTTTACTTTGCCAGCAAAGGTCCGTCTAGTCAAGGCTATGGTTTTTCCAGTGGTCATATATGGATATGAGAGTTGGGCTATAAAGAAAGCTGAGTGCAGATGAATTGATGTTTTTGAACTGTGCTGTTGGAGAAGACTTTTGAGAGTCCCTTGGACTGCAAGGAGATCCAACCACTCCATTCTGAAGGAGATCAGTCCTGGGTGTTCATTGGAAGGACTGATGTGGAAGCTGAAACTCCAATACGTTGGCCACCTGATGCGAAGGACTGACTCATTTGAAAAGACCCTGATGCTGGGAAAGATTGAGGGCAAGAGGAGAAGGGGACATCAGAGGATGAGATGGCTTGATGGCATCACCGACTCGATGGACATGTGTTTGGGTGAACTCCAGGAATTGGTGATGGATGGGAGGCCTGGCGTGCTGCGATTCATGGGGTCACAAAGAGTCAGACATGACTGAGCGACTGAAACAAACTTAACTGAAACATTATCTCATTCATTCCTAACAACAACAGTCCTGTGAAATTGGCACTGATATCCCAAATTTACATATGAGAAAGTTGGTAGTCAGAGAAGTGAAGAAGCCAGAACTTGAACTCGGGCCTGGATGAATGCAAACCACTCTTTACCACCATATCATGGTGAACAGGTTCATTATCGAATGCAACACCTGAGGTTAAAATGACTCAATTTGGTAAGGAAAGCCGAGTTCATAGGCTCATAACCTTTGGCCAGTTGTATTAATCCAAATCTGTTTTAACCCTCGGGTGTTGCAGAAGCAACCACAGGGATGCTACATTTGGAGTAGGGGCTATTTCTCTCCACAGAATAGACCACTTGCTGACTCTGCCTTGGGTCACAGCAAACCTGCAAGCCACGTGTACCAAAGAAAAGTTGGACTCCTTGGGAGAAATTATCTTTTCCAGATTGTACAAACTTTGGAGAGCTGAGCTTAGTCAGGTTAATGCAGTTTAACGCAAAGGCAACGTAGGAGGGGAAAGAAAGCAAAACTAATGAAGGTCTGTCTTTGATCTCTGCTAATCAAGGCATTTCATGAGGTACTTTATAATCATGTAGTGCTCAGGTCCTAATGAAAATGGTTTAAGTATGATTTTACTGGAGAGATCTAAGAAGCAGCCATCTAGGGAAGCAAGCCAGATATTAGGTAACTCAAGACCACTCAGGAAATCAAAACAAAGTTACAGCCCCATTAGCCAAGTGTAATGTTTTTGGAGGGAAGGCAAAGGGCCCCAGGTAGCCAGAAATTTTCCCTGCCTTCATTTTCTCTGGGGAGAATATCAAATATATTGCACATTCTGGGGCACCTTAATCCCTATTCTTAACCCTTATTCAGGCAGGGCTACAAGGCTTTTACCACCTTTGCACACTAACACTCAGCCATTTATCTTATAATAATTTGTCTTTTCACCCTTGGCAGACTCTGACTTGCCAGATGGACACTTCATTGAGTATACATGTTCTGGAAGGAAGGAAATGTCTCTTGGGATGGGTCTGATGGAAAACAAAGATGTCCAGTGAATTACCCTACATTTCAATAGCACTTCGTATTTGGAGAGGGCTTTATCATACTGTTTTATTAGTGATTGCCTACAACAACCCAATGAAGGGGGTGGCAATGTTTTCACCATGCAAACAAAATTGAGGCAACTGCAGGCTAATTTGTTCCAGCCCACACAAGGATTAGAAATTCTATACCCAAGGTTACTGTTTTCAGGGCTTCACTTGTCTCAGGTTCTCTGAGATTGCAGCTCTGATGACACAATTCCAAACTAAAGTTGAATAACATAAGGTGGCACTCCGAATATCCATGCTACATGTAAATCTTGTATGACATGCAATAAATACATCATCACAGAAAGACTGGGCTTCCCAGGTGGTTCAGTGGTAAAGAATCTTCCTGCCAATGCAGGAAATAGAGGTTCTATCCCTGGGTCAAGAAGATCTCCTGGAGAAGGAAATGGTAACTCACTCCAGAGTTCTTGCCTGGGAAATCCCATGTACAGAGAAGTCTGATGGGCTACAGTCTATGGAGTGCAAAAGAGTAGGACACGACTTAGCGACTAAACAACAACAACAACAACATATAAAGACCATAAGAGTGGTTTGCCACTTTCTTCTTTAAAAAAAAAAAAAGCTATTTATTTATTTATTTGGCTATGACACTCAGAGTCTTTGGTTGTGGTATAGCTGCTTCACAGTATTTGGGATCTTAGTTCTCTGACCAGGGGTCAAACCTGGTTCCCCTGCATTACACAGTGAATTCTTAACCTCTGGATCACCAGGGAAGTTCTGATGCTTTCTTCTTTATTTACCCAATCTCACATTTTTCTCATTCTTCCAGTTGATCTTCAGTGATTCTTCTCTTACGCTCTCTTTTCCATTGCACTGGCAGCTGTGAGCATCCCCAAGGGTCTAGTTCCTTTTTTATGTCACTACTCTTTTCCAGCTTCAAATAACACCATAATATTAATAAATCCAAAATTACTGAATTGTTCTCTTGCTTCCAAATTCTTTCATCCATTTGTTGAATCAACACATATTCCTTGTATCGACCCCATGCTAAGGACACAGGACAAAGTTAATTAAAACTCAGTGCTGCCATTCATGTAAGTCACAAGCTATTGACATATGGCCACATAGAGAGACTCCAGTATTCTGTGATTTAATATTGTAACAACCTTGGCATTTGTAGGACAGAGAAACATCTTGTCCTGCCTGGAGGTGGGGAGTTATGGAAGGAGTCCTACAGGAAATAAATTTGTTTCTAATTCTCAGTCCCAATTTATCATACAATTGTTCATATATCCAGTGATTAATAATTGAGTGGTGGGATTTCCCTGGAGGTCTAGTGATTAAGACTTCACCTTCCACTGCAGGAGGTACAGATTTGATCCCTGGTCAAGGAATTAAGATTCCTCATGCCTTGTGGCCAAAAATATAAGACCAGAAGTAATACTGTAACAAATTCAATAAAGACTATAAAAAATGGTCATCAAAAATAATAAAATAAAATAATTAGTGGTTACTGTGTTAAGTCCAGAGTGTGAATACAAATCATTACATAAGACACTTACCTGTGACCTCAAGGATTTTGTTGTATAGTCAAGAAGGATGGAACTTTTAACAAAACCAGGAGGTTTCCCCATCATATTATTTCTTTTTATTTATCTAGTTAACCAGGTTTTATCACTCATCTTCAATGTTTGTTTTTACTTTGTATGGTTCCAGTAGAAAATCAAAATTTTCTGTTTTTTATTTTCAAATTAGATAAGTGCTTTACACTGTTGTGTTGGTTTCTGCTCTACAGAAATGCAAATCAATCATAATTACGTATATAATATGTATCCCCTCCCTCTTGAGCCTTCCTCCCACCTCCCATCTCAACCCTCTAGGTTGTCAGAGTGACAGGCTGAGCTCCCTGTGAAAACCAGTTTTTAGAAAGATAATTTCCTTAATGGAAAACTCTGTGTCTACCAGTAATTTATCATGTAGCTAGATGAAAGAAAACTTTAGGGGCTCTTTGAATTTATCTGTTTCCCAAATGAGAATTATTAATAGTATTGTTAAAATGGGAGTGTTGTGATAATTAAATTACAAGGATGCTGTATAAAAAGTATTTTTCAAATGTAGTCTATTTGCCATGTGAATAATGGTTAGATTATTTTTACCTTTAAGTATGACAAATTTATCTTAAGTCTTAATATTATTTGCAAACCCTTAAGTAAAAGTATTATTGTGAATAAAATATTATAGTGCATAAAAGTATTATTAGGTCTGTTTCAAGTAACATAGATTATAAAATGTTTATAATCTTAGATCTATTTTCATCATATGCTCCAAATAATATGTACAGTGTCAATAACTGTTGAAAGCCCTTGAGAATCAGAGTTTTAATTTTATGAGAAAGTCTCTAAAATAATCATCAAGTAATATCTCCCATTGCTGCAATAAGATAGTTGGGACTTAATGTCGTTTAGCATATTTCCGAGGGTTACAGAACTAATTAAACATAGATGTGGAATTAGAGCCCACATCTGCTGATTTCTCAGGCATCACACTTTGTCAAATTGGGTTAATTTCTTGCTGCAGGCAAATTACTCAGGTTATATTAGGCCAAGGCAAACAAGATCCCATCTGTGTGATATGCGATCCAGAGGGTTTTATTTCTCTGCTGTTCTGCTTTACTTAGCACCATGTTATACATGAGATGGAGTGGGGAAACATGTTGGCACCAAGAATATGGGACTCCTCTAGGGCAGCATGGAAACTTACATCCCATTATGAGGTCCCAGAAGCTTGGCTCACTTATTCCTAGGACTTAATTCACTGCCATCTCCCAGTCCCGCCCCTCACCCCACCGCAACACACACATACACCAAAGGCCTAATTGAAACAATCCTCTGAATGGTCATCTGAAAGATGGAGAAGTAAAGTCGCTCAGTCGTGTCTGACTTTTTGGGACCCCATGGACTGTAGCCTACCAGGCTCCTCCGTCCATGGGATTTTCCAGGCAAGAGTATTGGAATGGGTTGCCATTTCCTTCTCCAGGGGATCTTCCCTGACCCAGGGATCAAATCTGGATCTCCTGCATTGCAGGCAGATGCTTTACTGTCTGAGCTGTAGGCATTTGTCTACTGGCTCCCATTTTACATTGGTCAAGGGTTGCCACCCAGGGAGATGCTTCACTCACCCCTCCAGATGTGGAAGCAGATAGAGGAGCCACACCATAGCATCAGGCAGAAAGTGAGAAATGTGAGGTGCAGCTGTAGGAGATGTGATCAGGCTACACCTAAACCAAGCTACTGCTGAAGCCACGGCTGGAGTACAGAGTACCAGGAAGAGGTGAAGACAAACGTAAGAAGTCAGACCTTCCTCTGTATCTGTCATAGATTCTTGTATGAAAACATTAACAAAGTACTTACTATGATCTCATATTCTTTTTATAAATACTAATACTGTACATCATATTATACAAATGCATCAATAATACAAATAGTAACATTTTGCATACTATCCATCATACATTCTTCTCTGTTTTCTACAGGTTAAATCATTTAATCCTCCCAATAACTTATGATGTAGGCACTAGAACTGTGTCCATTTTGCAGATTATGAAACTCTGAGGCAGAGAGGTTAATTAAGTTACCTAAGTTCACATATTTACTAAGTGACATATCTGGGAGTTAAACACGAGTTATCTAGCTCCAAAGACTATGCTCAGACTAAACTGCACTAAGCAGTACTTGGGAAGTGAACAAAGAGAGCCGTGCTTTGGTTTCTAAGTTGGCATAAAATGAGTTACTATGCAAGACATGCAGGACTCTTATTTTAACAAATGTGAGAAGGTTCAGTGTAATCATTCAGAGCATGAATTTGGGGGTCCGACAGGTATTAATTCACTTTCTCAGCCTCTTTCTAGCTGTCTTGCACAAGCCACTTAAACTTTCTAAACCTCAATTCTTTATTCTTCTATAATTGATCATGTTTACTTCATGGGGTTGTTTTGAAAAATATTTTTCAAGGGCTTAGAGTACTCAGTAAGTCCTTAAGAAATAAATGGTAGCTTTAAATTGTATATTTTTATAGAATTTTTGTTATTTCACATACCTCTTCTGCTTTTGAAAGGACTCTTTAAAGAAATGGGAAAGTGCTAGCAGTATGCGGCTCAGAAGGAAGCAGGAAAATTACTTATTTATATATGTGCTTTTCAGTTGAAATTTTTTTTCAATGTTTTTCCTGCCCTTGGCCAACATAAAAAGTCAACAATCTTAACTTTGAACATGACTGAGTTCTCTCAGAAGAAAAATCCAGAGGCTACAGTGTGTATGAAGCCCTAGAGGTGAAAGATCTGGGTTAGAATTTCAGCTTCATGACTATTAAGCTACTAGGTAATCATCTTTTCTTCTTAATATGATTGACCATTAGTTTTTGCATTTTTGAAGTGAGTATGGTAAGGAAAAGGGACTTCTCTAGTGGCTCAGATGGTAAAGAATCTGCCTGCAATGCAGGAGACCTGGGTTCAGTCCCTGGGTAGAGAAGATCCCCTGGAGAAGGGAATGGCAACCCAAGTCAGCCTTCTTGCCTGGATAATCCCAAGGACAGAGCAGCCTTGCAGGCCACAGTCCATGAGGTCTCAAAAGAGTTGTACACTTCTTAGCAATTGAACAGCAACAATATAATAATAATGCTTACTTAGCAGTGGTGTCTTGACAATCAAAAGATATTATGTAGGTAAGTTGACTGATCCATGCTATATACTAAACTAAGCGTGTCTGGTGGGAAAGAAAAAATATGAGACCACAATTCTATACAAAGGAAAAAAATTTCCTTGCTATGATTTTTTTTTCTTTCACTCTTATTTGCCTCCTTATTCTCTCAGGGATATCCTCTGTGATTATATGAGTACAGATTTGACTTTTAGTCCAAGGAAATGGCAAGTGTCTGAAGGCACAGGGCTAGTCTATGATAGAATGGCTATCACTGAAGTAAGTGCTGTGTGCTTAGTCATGTCTGACTCTATGTGATCCCTTGGACTGGAGCCTGCAAGGCTCCTCTGTCCATGGGATTTTCCAGGCCAGAATACTGGAGGAGGTTGTCATGCCCTCCTCCTGGGGATCTTCCCAACCTAGAAATCGAACCCACATCTCCTGCAGCTCCTTACTAACAGGTGGATTCTTCACTGCTGGGGCTTCCCTAGTGGCTCAGAAGATGAAGAATCCACCTGCAATGTGGGAGACCTGGGTTCGATCCCTGGTTTGGGACGATCCCCTGGAGGAGGGAATGGCAACCCATTCCAGTGTTCTGGCCTGGAGAATTGCATGAACAGAGGAGCCTGGCAGGCTACAGTCCACGGGGTCACAAAAAGTCGGACATGACTGAGTGACTTTCACTTATTCACACTAGAGCAAATGCAGCAACCTGGACATGTAAGCAAGTCCTGGCAACTCTCACAAATAAGAAGGGACTTGCCACGTTATTTGAGCTTCCCTGTAGCTCAAACAGTAAAGAACCTGCCTGCAGTGCAGGAGACCTGGGTTCAATCTCCGGCTTGGGAAGATCTCCTGGAGAAGGATATGGTAAGCCATTCCATTATTCCTGCCTGGAGAATCGTGTGGACAGAGGAGCCTGGCGGGCTACAGTTTATGTGGTCTCAAAGAGTCAGACATGACTGAGTGACTGACCCTACTACTGCTCTTTACCTCTGAGCCACTGGGGAAACCCAATGTTCTTAAAATATGTGCTAATTCTGCACTTGCATGAACTTGAGAGAGAGCGCCTTAAATACTCGACTCTAGCCACATTTCTTATCTCTTCCTACTCTGGGCACTGAAGTAGTGTTTTGGCAGAGACTCCAAACAGAGACAGATGCACTACACTTGCCTTTACTGCCTACCATTTGGGGTGGGAAGAAATTATGGTGACTTGAATGTTCATGATTGGCACGTACAGCTTCATTCCTTAGCCATGTTTTTGCTGGCATGGGTCTTGCTAACTTCTAGGACAATAATTTCCCATCTTCACTGTGGGTAGAAAATCACACAGCATACTAATTTCAAAGTGCAGGTTAGTATCCTTCACCCCAGGGAGTCTTATTCAGTGATCCTCAGAACACACTTGGAAACTCACTACTCAAGTCCTTCTTGCTATCAGCTGCTTGAACCAGATAAGTCTTTGTTGTAGCGGGCTGTCCTGCGCACTGTGCAAAGTTTAGCAGCTTCTCTGGCCTCCATTCACTAGATGCCAGTATCACCCTTATTCCCAGTCATAATAACCAAAAATGCTTCTGGGCATTGCCAAAGGTTCCCCAGGAGGATAAAATCACCCCTGCTGGGAACCACAACAGTAGAGAGCCTCCACCTACATATAGACAGAGTTTTGGCCTTCCCAGGTGGGGCAATAGTGAAGAATCCACCTGCCAATGCAGGAGACGTGGGTTCTATCTCTGGATCGGGAGTATCTCCTGGAGTAGAAAATGGAAACCCACAAGTATTCTTGCTTGGAGCATTCCTGGACACAGAAGCCTGGTGGGCTGCAGTCCATGGGGTCACAAAGAGTCATATAGGGCTAAGCACAAATGCACCTATGAGTTCCTGGTACTCTTGTCACACTGAACAGTTAATACAGTCTCCAGTTTCTGAGCTTGAAGTGTGTGAAGTGATAATTTTGCAACCTGAATTGATGAGGGCAATTGATGAATTGCAGGAGGGCCTAAACTTTGACTCCCACCTAAGAAGCAGAGTTTTGCAGTGGTTGTCTCCACAGGGTGTTCGGGGTCTTCTGTCATTGTCATCTAAACCTGGAATATGTCTTTGGGATACCTTCTGGCTGGGTGCCTCCATAATATCTTCAAGCTGCTATACACATGAAGCAAATGCATTCAAGTCAGGGAAACAGCCCTCCAAGGAGCTGGAAATAGGTCTCAAGATCTCAGTGGGAGCTCTCTGCCAAAGGAGTCAACACTGAAGCTTCTCTTGGCCTCTGTCATGGCAGAACTTGCAAATGTTAGTGAAAAATGAGTTATTTGTCATAAAAATTGTCAATGGATCCACTTGGCCCTTTTAAAATTAAATCTGTTGTGTATACACATTCTGTTGGACACTTGTTTTTTAATCTAACATCCGCTCACATGCCATCATAAATTTGGTCCTTTGTGAAAGAACTTTGGAAGTGAAAAAGAAGAGAGTGCATTTTGCAGACCGCAGAGGTCTGCTTCTTGGGGAATGGTGGTCAGCATAAATGGGGAGATGAGGATTTATTTCTTGCTAATTATTTGCTGAAGAATATGTTTTCGTGTTAAAAGGGACTTCGATGGTGGAAATGGTAGGACTTTCTGTGTAAGCTTGGGAACAGCTCCTCCCTCTCTGAATCTCACTTTCTTCACTTGTAATTTGAGGAACTCTCTCTAGCTAGTAGGTGAGTTCCCTCTCAACAAATGTGTTCGCAAACAGCGTGGCTGGAAGCTGGGCTTCCTGACCGCTGGCAGTTTGCTGCCTTCTCTTGAAAGATAGTGGTGTAGGACCCTCAGTAAATCATCCTCAGAAAAGTTTAGTCCATATTCTAAAGGTTTCACAGATTTGTTCTTGTATATCAGTAATTTAAAGGAGGGTTTCTGGGAACTTCCCTGGTGGTAGGTGGTTTAGACTTTGCCTTCCAATGACGTGGGTGTGGTTTCGATACCTGGTTGGGTAGATTCCTTGTTGGTAAGATTCCACATGCCTTGAGGCCAAAAAAAAAAAACAAACCACAAAACAAAACATAAAAACAGAAGCAATAAAGTAACAAGGTCAATAAAGACTATAAAAATGGTATGCAAAAAAAAAATCTTTTAAATAAATAAACAAAAGAGGATTTCTGAGAACAAGAGTGATGGCTCCCTACATGTAACTGATATATTTCCATGAATCACTCCAGAGATCTTCAGGGCAAATACTTTGATGATACTTTTGGTGCAGATGGGGCTTCTTTGGTGGCTCAGATGGTAAAGAATCTCTCCGCAATGCAGGACACCTGGGTTCTATCCATGGGTCGGGAAGATCCCCTGGAGAAGGGAATGGCTACCCACTGCAGTATTCTTGCCTAGAGAATTCCATGGACAGAGGAGCCTGGCAGGCTCCAATTGCAAAGAGTCAGAGATGACTGAATGACTAACACTTTAACTTTCTGGGGCAGATGACGGCTCCTTTTGTTCAAGACAGCTAGGATTACCTGCCCTCATGGAACCTATGGCCTGGGGATTAAGAAACTAGTGGACAAAGTAATTATAATTTCCATGAATCCTTTGAGCTAGAAAATGCATTTAGAGAGAGAGAGATAATCTACTTTTCTTAAATTATGATTACTTTTTGTTTATTTTTTTTCTTCCCTTCCCTGAAAAGTCAGCTAGAGGTGATTTGTGGTATTAAAGAGAAGAAACTGACATAAGTCTTGGAATCAAATATACGTAAATGCCATGCTAGCCATGACTCTTGCTATCCATATGATCCTGAACCTCATTTTTCTTATTTGAAAAATAGGAATAATATTTTTGCTGAAGATGTTGCAAAAGTTAGATTTAATAGAAATACCTGGCACTTCTATTTTCTCTGAATCACTGAACAAAAGAAAAGTCAATAGGTAATGGATCACTCACCATTTTAGACAGAAAAGAACTGTCAAGCATGGAGAATATAGGGTTCATGTAATTTGCAAAACCCAGGCCATGTGTCTCTATAATGCCAGATACTTATTAAATTTAGAATTATATGGAGACCTAATTTTAATGTTTTCATGCAGATGTTTGGCATTATACAGACATAATCAAAGAACAGTTGGAATATTTGCTTTTTGTCATAACATATCCTCAGAGATCCATCATTCTGAATCTTGTAAAATTTCTGGGATAAGTGGAATAATGATGACAAAAAACATCTGAATCTATTTTCCGTAGCCGAGTTTTGGATCTAGCACAGTTGCTGAAGAGATATGTGAAATATAAAATTTAATTTTACACATTTCCAGAACTCCATTTTTGCCTTTATTCATTGAAAATATTAATGATTTATTGAATTTATGCTATAGGCCAAAAATAGTGCCAACACTCAGGAAAGCATAGTCCTTGATGTTATAAGTACAGTTGCCTAGTGGATAGATACATACTAAATCATCACATAAACACATAGAAAAGTACAGCTATGATAACATCTTTAGTGGTGAGAACCATGGTTCCGTGCATGCGCATTGATGAGTTTTCAATGGTTTCTCTGTGGAAACAGATTTGCCATCTAGAGGGAAATAAAAGTAAACTGAGACAAGTAGGAGGGAAAAGGATTCAAGGCATATGGAACAGAATGTGTGAAGACCCACTAATTTGTGTCCAACTCTGCAGCCCCACATACTGTAGCCTGTATGTTCCTCTGTCCATGGGGTTCTCCAGGTGAGAATACTGGAGTGGGTTGCCATTTCCTCCTCTAGGGGATCTTCCCAACCCAGGGGTCAAACCCACATCTCCTGCTTTGGCAGGCAGATTCCTTACCACTGAGTCACCAAGGAAGCCCATGAGTGAGTATAGAAAGTATATAAAACTGAGGAAAGTCTTCGTATATAGGGATGCTCAATGAGAGAAAGATGACAGTGAGTTTCAGGAAGTAGTGGTGGCTGGCCAAATCACATATGACTGTCTTAGTTTTAGCAATAACCAAATCATTCCATTACCCTAAAAGAAACAGGGAGACACTGATGACAATTTTAAGGCAAAGGAGATGATTGGTCAAATTTATGCTTGCATCAGTCACTTTGCCTAGTAGAGGAGGAATAGATTTTGGAGGGAGTCAAGAAGAGAATGCAGTGAAACCAGTCAGGGTTTTGCTACTGAGGTTAGTGTGGAGGATAGTCATAGCTCAGAAGAGTATTCTGTTTAAAAGTCAGAGAATAAAAATACAAATATGGAAGAGACATATGGAGTATAAAATCCACTAGACTGGTATGGACTGACCATGGGCATTAAATAAGTGAGCGGGGATGTCAATAACGATACTTGTGATTTACGCAAGTATATCTAAAATGGGTCCCTTGGGAACTTCACTGGTGGCCCAGTGGTAAAGAATCTGCCATCCAACGTAGGGGACACGGTTTGATCCCTGGTCAGGGAAGTAAGATTTCACGTACTGCAGGGCAATGAAGCCCACATACCACAATTAGAGAAGCCTACATGCTGCAGCAGTGACCTCCCCTGCCACAACAAAGATGCAGCACAGCCAGAAATAAATTAATTAATAAAAGTTTAGAAAATAAAATGGGTCATCTGTTGGCATAGAGACTTGAGATAAGGCTCAAGAGTATTGGAAAACCATGAGTTAAGTCTAGGATATAATTTTAGCAAGCCTTTTGGATACTGTTGAAGATATATTCATAAGGATACTGGAAAATAGTCCAAGCCAAATGGAAGGTTTTTCCAGGACCCGTGCATCAGAGAAAGTGTAGTGCATCTCTTTGTGTCATCTCTCCTGCTTTTTTTCCCCCTCTATATTCACACTTTTTGCTACCTGTTCCTTGGGACTGTAGGTCTTTGGGGGTATCTGGACAGGGTGGGAGGGTGGTTTACAATGACAGCCAGAAAAATGTTTCACTTGGCTCCAGAAAGGATGCCTCTGATTAAAAATATTTTTCTTTTTGCCATTCAGAACTCAGAATTAAACACACAATTCCTTGATCATGAGAATCAAGTCAAGTAAAAGTGTCACACTGAAAGGAGCAGGTGCAGAAGAGGAAATTTGGAAAAAGTTATGTTTTTTATTCCCTATGTAGGAGATGACTTTTTCTTGATGTGAGAAGAAAAACCAAGCTGAACAGCATTATTTGAAAGTGCTCTTTTTTAACAAAGTTATAAAACCTAAATGTTTAATTGGTAGATAAGCTTACTTCCCACTTGTTCACATTCTATTTTTATTTGCCATATTTACTTACATCCATTTTAAGGGGAAAAAAAAGTGTTTGTGTGACATTCTTTTTGTCACACATTTGTTTGTGTGACTACAACCATCAGATATTTCCTTCCCTGAAAATATGAACTATTACTTTTAATACGAGAGCAGCTGTTGCATTGGTGCTCAGGCAGAGAAAATATTAAAGATTTGAGGTACTTTAAAATGCAGATTCTTAGACCCACATTCTTGGAGATTCCAATTTATTAAATCTTCAGTAAGAGGACTTCTCTAGTGGCCCAGTGGTTAAGAATCCACCTGCCAATGCAGAGGAGATGGGTGTGATCCCGGGGCAGCTAAGCCAGTGCCCCATAGCTATTAAAGCCCACGTGACCACAGCGCATGCTCCACAACAATAGAGTGGCCCTGGTTTCTGCAACTAAAGAAAACCTGCACTCAGCAATGAAAATAAAAAATTAGTTAAAAATTAAAGAAAAAGTCTCAGGAAGCCCAAGTGATCTGCATATTTAAAAGCTTTCTAGAATAGAGAAAGGCACACCAGATTTCAAGAGCTATAGATTTAGAGCAGAGATCCATGTTTTTCATTTGACAAGAATACAGTTGAAGGGTTGTCATAATTTTTGCTTTTTATATCATCCAACTTTCACAGTCTTCTTTGTTTCGCTTGTTTGCAGAATTCCTACATGCCGAAATTGTTGATCTGTCAGAGCAGCTTCAAAAAGGCAGAAGATCTAAGTTATTTCGTGGCTCTCAGAGCTGCAGTTTCCTTCTGTGAGACTGAAGCATCTTTATCTGTTACATGGCGCTGAAACATGAAAGGAAACAGGAAACAAAACATTTTATTTTAATCTCTAATAATTTTTTCCTCTTTGTATTTTACAAGCATCCACATTGCTTTACTTGAAATGTTTCATGTAAACAGTGAGACCATGCTGAAGCAAAGGAGAAATCCTTCTATTATAATGTTTGCATGATCCTTTAAATTGGCTTGCTTGACATCTTTTCCACTCTTCTCTGGGTATTTTTCCCAGGCTCATTGGCTGCAAAACTGAGCTGATGCTCCAGATGTGACTTAAGTTCTGCCAGTGGGTGCATGATTGGCAGTGAAACCGAATTCCAAATAGAAGTATGGAGAAAGGCAACAGGATTTGAGACGCCCATTTCACTTGTGCAATGTAGTAGATAGGGCAACATTTCAGGGAGATAATAATTTGAGAGTTGGTCACTTGTTTCTTGACATGGGACATTATTATTCTGAAGGCAGGCATTATTTCCAATTCTCCAGCTCGTATCCAGGCTGCAGCTAACCATCTCCTTGGCAGGTCAGTTCTGCCATGTTATCCTAGAAGTCAATGCTAGAGTCACAGCTTTTCCAGTTGTTTCAGGAATTTGGAAAGAACCTCTAAGTATTTTATCCTCTGTACTTAAAGTAGGAAGTGAAAGTAAAAGTGTTAGTCACTCAGTCAAGTCCTACGCTTTGTGACCCCATGGACTGTAGCCCACCAGGCTCTTCTGTCCATGAAATTCTCCAGGCAGGAATACTGGAGTCAGTAGCCATGCCCTTCTCCAGGGGATCTTTCCGAACCAGGGATTGAAACCAGGTCTCCTACACTGCAGGCAGATTCTTTACTGTCTGAGCCACCAGGGAAGCCAGGAGAGGATAGTAATTAGATACATACACTATGGGACCAGAGTATTTGGGTTGAAATCCTAGCTCAGCTAATCAGTAGCGTGTTACTTTGGGCAAATCTCTGAACTCCAGGCTTTTCATCTGTAAAGTAAGGAAATCACATACTGCTAGGACTGCTGTGAGGACTTGATCCGACATACACCTTACATACTCAAGTGGAGACTTGTACACAGGGAGTACTCAGTAAAAATTTTAGTTGCAACCGTTATTCGTTTTTTTTCTTCTTAAAATAGTGTTTCCTGCCTCTGGCAACTGACTGATACAAAGTGCATTCAAGTTTGTCATCAATTGTGTAACTCTGGATGAGTTATTTCTTTTAGTTACAAGGTTCATGGTATCAAAGATGAACCTGATTTTGATGGCCCACTAACTGGTATTGACCACTTGCAAATATATTTCTCCAGCATCCCTAATATATAGAAAATATTAAGAAAATAAAATGTAAAATAAAATAGTAAATGCAGTACTCTAAGATAATAAGGGGGAAATGTGTGTTTTTTTTTTTCTGATACAATGTATTTGATCTTTTAAACATCAACTCTCAAATTTTCATGAAATTCACACCAAAGTTATGGTTTATACTTCTGAATCTACAATTAGAAGCACAATTCTGAAGAGCCACATTGCTATCTTTCATAAAACATTTATTGATTTCTTCTTCACACAAGCTTCTTTCTTGTAACACTTTGGAAAAAGTGTTCAGAAGAAAAAGAAGGGAACCTGTATGAATTTGCACCCAAAGATTATTCTCAGGGATTAAGAACTAGTATGGAAACAATAGATGAGCAACTGTAGTGACTTTTGTATTCCTTTTGAGACCCGCCTTGTGCTCAGTCAATTAACAGCAAATAAAAAGGAAAATGAAAAGTTAGCCAACAATAATTATAATGGTTACTACTGGCTATAGGCTTACTATTTGCCAAGCCCTTTCCTCTTGCAAAGAGTCGGACATGACTGAGAGATTGAACTGAACTGAACTGAACTGAACTTCCTCTTAATGGGTCCCAAAGAGATGGACATGACTGACCATGCACACACGTCCTCTTAGCACAAACAAGATCCCTGTGAGGTATTAATACTACTATTACCTTCATTGTATAGATGATGAAACTGAAACACAGAGAAGTTAAGTGATTTTCATTGCCTCACGATTATTAGTAACAGAATCATGGCTGAACACAAAAAAATATGTGATACTGAAATCTATACAATGAATCACTGTATCATACTGCCTTGTAGGTATCAAAGTAGCCTTGCCAGTCTTTAATCTTTAAAGCTAAGATTCTAATGTAGACAAACCTATGCTTTTCCCATATAGGACAGACAGAATACAGACAATTTGGAGGTTCTTCTGATGAGTCAGGGTTCAGCAGCCACAAATCTCTTTTTAAACACAGGAGAAGCCAATTTCCTTGTTTAATTGTGTGTGAGATGTAGCAGTTTATAAACTATGACATATTCAGTCATCCATACACAGGTAAATACTCAAGGTGAAGAGTGAAATTACATCTGTTGTCTCACAAAACTTGTGTCTTCTTAAATGCTTTGCAGACTAATTGCTCCAGTTGCTCTGGAGGCAGAAAGTGCTTTGAGTTTCACAAGATCTTTAGTCTTCCTCTCTTCATGCTTGCCACACATGAAAACATCCTGACAGCATTGCTAAATGTTGATGCTTATTACCAGGGAAGAGCCTATAAATTTTCATAATTTGGCCAGTGTCCCAGTGTGACTAACCTTCAAGTTTTAAAAACTAAGAATGTATTTTCTCATGAAAATATATACTAATTATTATCAATATTATAAAATAAATATTACCTGAGTATTCAAGGTAAATCTATACATTGGCAAATAGGACTGCCAATTATTATCATTATTCAGTTCAGTTCAGTAGCTCAGTCGTGTCTGACTCTTTGCAACCCCATGAATCGCAGCACGCCAGGCCTCCCTGTCCATCACCAACTCCCAGAGTTTACCCGAATTCATGTCCATCGAGTCGGTGATGCCATCCAGCCATCTCCTCCTCTGTCATCCCCTTTTCCTCCTGGCCCCAACCCCTCCCAGCATCAGGATCTTTTCCAATGAGTCAACTTTTCGCATGAGGTGGCCAAATGATATAATATAATATATAATATAATATCATTAATAAAATAATATAAATAATATTGATATTATAAAATAATTTCACATGAGGTGGCCAAATGATATACTATAATATCATTATTATAAAATAATATAAAAATATTGGTATTATAAAATATCAATGATATAAATAATATTGATATTATAATATCAATAATATAAAATATCAATTATAAAAATACTATCAATACTGCAAAATATTGCCACCTACAACTCCATGATCAACCCC
This sequence comes from Bos taurus, assembly GCF_002263795.3. NCBI lineage: Eukaryota > Metazoa > Chordata > Mammalia > Artiodactyla > Bovidae > Bos > Bos taurus. The sequence goes on along the minus strand of NC_037341.1, from coordinate 18,328,166 downwards.
ATCATCTACGCCTTCCGCAACCAGGACGTGCAGAAGGTGCTGTGGGCAGTCTGCTGCTGCTGTTCCTCTTCCAAGACGCTCTTCCGATCCCGCTCCCCCAGTGATGTCTAGTCTCATCCTGGTGACCCTCCAGCCCTGATCACTACAGAATTCCAGAGTGTTAGGTCCTCCAGGGCTTTGTTCCAACCCCCAGCTCCACACCCCAAGACCCAGATGGTTCTGGAGTTCTAGGACTTTGGGTGTTTCATAGGATTCTGTTCAGATCCCTGCAGGGCCCAGCTGGCTCCGTGGTTCTAGAATGTTCCTGTGGTCAGGGTTCCAACTCAGAAATGTCCCACAGCCCAGATGGGCTTGGAGTTCCAGTAGGCTGCTGGGTGTTTCACAGTGCCATTCCAAGTCCCTGACCTTCCCCCTGCCTTGACCTTGACCATGTCACTTTACTTTTGGGTTTCTGAGCTAAAGAGTCAGAGAGGTTAGTTACTCCGTTGCCTAGATAAGAGAAAGATTTATCTGTATATATGTGCACATACAAAGAGAATATCTATTTATTATTTATTTATGAATTTATTTATGGGTGTTAAGGGGAAAAAAAGAGACCCACACCTTGAAATCCAGGCCATACCAGGGTACTCCCAGTCCCCAACACCCTCATTTCTGACCTCAGTTCCTAGAGGGGGAAAAGGGAGAGAGAGAAACCACGTATTTTGTTATTATTTTTGCTTACTTTTTATCGAAGAGATCATAGAAACCAGAGCCTTCTCCCCAGGCAAAAAAAAAAAAAAAAATACTGCAAAATATATATGCTGATTATTATCAATTTTATCAATACTACTAGAATTTTTGGCTACGTGTACATAATCTCAATCATTTTTATTTTCTTTCCCACCCAGTGAAGAGCTTAATAGGTGCTATGAAAAATATTTTGGGAATTCTCATTTTGTTATTCAATAGTAAATAAAGGCTCTTTTTGAAAATACACACGCACACAGAACCATCCTATGTTATAAATGGGATATATTTCTGAAAACATTGTGATATCCAAAATTCAAAATAATGCAAAACAAATCTTGATAAAGAGTGGTTATTTTCCCTGAATATTTATCTTAATCACTGGGCCCACCCATTTTAAATTACATATATGTTCACACTTTTTCAAATTATGCTGGTAAAGTGTGAAAGTGTTAGGTCCCTTAGTCGTGTCTGACTTTTTGCGACCCCATGACTGTAACCTTCCAGGCTCCGGTATCCATAGGATTTCATAGGCAAGAATACTGGAGTAGGTTGCCATTTCCTTCTCCATGCTAGTAAAATGAAGCTCTATTAATATCTACATTGCCTTATTTTAAAAAATTAAAATCAAATTCATGTAAAAAATGCAACCAAAAAAATAACTACATTCAACTTTTCAACACTTTGTGGATGTACATGAGTCTATGTAAAGAAACCAGGCTGCTGATCAACAAAAAGATCTGTCTGCAGTTGGGCCAAATGATGCTGGCCCAACAGGAAATGATATAAAGTATGCTTCAAAAACAACTCAAAAATGCATGTACTTTGACAGAACTCTGTTAGTGATTCAGACAGAGGGACACGTGAGCCATTTAGGCTTTAATCCTGAGGGTGGTTTTGAGTTGGAACTGGTCTGAACAAAGTTTGTTTATTCTATGTATCTAGAGTCAGAGCCGAAACATGTCCTAGTTTCTAATAGCTTTAAATGCCTATTCCCATTTGGACAGATTTGATCAGCCTATTTGCAGATGACTAGAACTCATATACAAGTTGCTGCATGTGCACTGCTTGAACCAGGACATGTTTTGAAAAATAGCCTTCTCTGCAACTGTATCTGTATTTGTATTTTGGGCAGCTGGGGTTTCCTTCTTCCTTGAGTATTCAAGGTAAATATATACATTGGCAAATGGGACTCTAATGATTAGCCTATCAACCAGGAGATGAATGAGGGGGCACCAAACAATAGATAAAAGAAAGTTATACTGATGTGTGTTCCTGGGGAAGGATGGGTCAGGCACAGTGACAAAACCCAGGCTGCATATTGTTTAGTCCAGGGATGAGAATGAAGAAAGAGAAGAAAATGGTAGCAAATGCCTAGTGAGAACAGGAAAACAGTATGAAGGTGGTTAGCTGAGAGAATTTTGGAGAAAGATAACATTTTCGTAGCAATAACCAGGAAAAACTATGAAATTCAGAATGTGGATGCTCAGGGTTGTATTAATCTTAACGAGTACCATAAGCAGTTTTCCAAACAATACTAATTGTTCTTATTGTTAATAGTTACTTGTCTTTAGTTGAATTGTGTTTCATTTTGTTTTACCCTCTTCACAACAATAATACTCAACTGATACTCAGGAAACTCAATATAGGTGCATTCCCTAGAGGTCCATTTCCATTGCAGGGAACAGGAGTTCCATCCCTGGTCAGGGAACTAAGATCTTGCATGTCACACAGCATGGCCAAAAAATAAATAAGTAAATAAAGGAATAAATGAATAAAAAAGAAAACTCATTATATCTGTGTCTGTAGTCTAGTCATTTGCAAAAATGGATTTCAATCACTAAATTAGAATAATTATTTTGAGATTTAATTTTCATATTCAACTGTTATTAAAGTCAGGGTCAATTTCAGAGGCATGTGACCAATGCATTTGCACAAGAACCCACATTTAGAAGGAAGCCCATCCATGAGGTTTAATGCTTTGTGGACACCATCTTGAAATTTGTATTAATTTGATCTCTGAATTGGAGTTTTGTGGGTCAAGTTTGATGGGACAATGCAGCATGAGACAGGGGCTCTTAGCCTCGGCACACATGCCCGCCCACTTCCCTGCCTCCCTGAAACATGTTCTTAACCACCTGCTCCTCTCCTCCACCCAGCAACCGCTGCGGGCGTTCACAGCCCCTCCCCCACAGTGGGGGTGTGGACTGGATACAGGGAGGGTTGGGGGAGGCACACGTGTTCTGCAGGTTGAGTAGTGAGAAGGGACCCTGAGCGTCTGTGAGGGTCCAACTCACCCTTGAATATCTGCGGTGCCCAAAGGAGCCCATGAGTAAATAAAAAATTAAAACACTATTGACAGAAAGAGAGAGAGAACAAGTCCAAAAAATGCAAAAAAATTTAAAAATCTTTTGTCCTGCTTTTGGAACATGGGGTTCAACATTCAGCTTTGGAACTGGGCACCACAAATTTCGTCATTGGTTCAAATGAAAGATTCCTCTTACAGTGATCATGTAGTCCAGTGCTATTCAAACATTGTTGAAGAAATAGGACTCACAATTTAAAGAAACATTATGGGGAGTTCCCAGGTGGTCCAGTGGTTAGGACTCTGTGTTTTTGCTGCTGAGGGGCCTGGGTTCAATCTCTGGTTGGGGAAACCAAGCTACTGCAAGTCATGTGGAACAGTCACAAAAAAAAAAAAGGAAAAGGAAAGAAAACTTTCTACTTTTTCCTGACCTGTGTATGAAGGCACATTTCTACCAGTTCTGTTGCCTTGCTCCTCCTCCTCCTCTGCAGGTGACCAACAATCCTAAGCCTCTGAAGACCACAATCTGAAAATCCCATCAACTACAGCAAACTCCTCATTTGACAGAAGCAGAAATCTAGGCCTGGAAATCAAGAAACTTCTCCATGATCCCCAAATACCTCCCCTAAGTTTTTGAAAGGAGCAAACCTCTTACAGTTTTTGAAAGGAGAAAACCTGCTTTAATCATATGTAACGATGCCCAAGATGGCTTCCATCATCAATGTATTGGCTGTAGCTGACTAAGCTTACCATAGGAATGTACATGCCCAGAACGTAAATCTTTTTCATGCACCTACATTTCCTTTTCTTACGTCTTCTGTCCCTTCACTGTGTACTTTTTATGCTAGACATTGAGCAGAGAGCTTTACATAGAAAAGCTCTCTTACCATACTAAGTCTCATGGTCTCTCAGAATCCATGCTTATTATTTTATGCATGAAGACACGCGCTCTTAAAAATGCTTAAGTGAAGTTTGTCTGGGTAGGGAGAGCAGAGCTGACATTTGAACACAAGTCTGGCTGCCTCTGGGCTTCCCAGGTGGGGCTAGTGATAAAGAACCCATTTGCCAGTGCAGGTAGACATGAGAAACTTGGATTCAGTCCCTGGGTCGGGAAGATCCCCTGGAGGAGGGCACGGCAACCCACTCCAGTATTCTTGCCTGGAGAATCCCATGGACAGAGGAGCCTGGCAGGCTACAGTTCATAGGGTCCCACAGAGTCAGACACGACTGAAGAGACTTAGCACCCTCGAACCTGGCTGCCTCCCATCTCTTTCTGAAAGGAGGCAAACCAATACAAGTCACTCCTGTGTTCTCTAGCACTTGCTAGCTCCTTTCATCCAGCAACCCAGGAGGGATTTCAGGTACCAAACAAACCTCCAAGTGAGAGAGTAGCATTGACGTATATATGCTACCACGTGTAAAATAGCTAGCTAGTGGGAAGCTGCTGTATAACACAGGGAGCCCAGCCCTGTGCTCTGTGATAATCTAGAGGAGTGGAATGGAGGGTAGGAGTGGGAGGGAGGCCCAAAAGGCAGGGGATTTATATATTCTTATGACTGATTCATGTTGTTATACGACAGAAACCAGTACAACACATTAAAGCACTTACCTTCCAATTAATATATATATATATCAATTGTGCATATATATACATATATATATGTATGTGTAACTGACTCACTTTTCTGTACACCTGAAACCATCACAATCACCTGGGCTTCCCAGATGGTGCTAGTGGTAAAGAACCCACCTGCCAGCGTAGGTAGATGTAAGAGACGAGGGTTTCATCCCTGGGTCAGGGAGATCCTCTGGAGGATATGGCAACCCACTCCAGTTGTAAGTCAATTACACTCTAACAAAAACTTTTAAAGAGGAAAAAAAGGACTCACTCACTGCGGGAGGCTGTCGGTGGTCCATGGATACCAAGGTTAGGAAGGAGATGGCTATAATGGGATCTCAGATAGAGCTGCCTACAGTGAGTATCTAAGGAGTATGTTGTAGGGGAAAACAAAATCATAATTTTTAATTACCGTGCTAGCTTCTGAGGCTGCCGCCCCGGCTGGAATTTAAGAGTTGCCAGAGCCTGCTGCTGCCTGGAGCTGTTTTCCAGCTGCCACTCTTGGAAAATTGACAAATTTTACCCATGAGTGGCAACTCTGTTGCAGCTTCTTATTTTGATCAATCATAACACTTCAGGAATTTGCTACAGTGAACGACCGGAACCACTGGAATCTGGGTGCTGAGTTTGTTTATAGCACTAAAGAAGAGGGGAAGTTTACATTTGTCATCTGTTTTATCAAGATTGCCCTTTTTAATTTCTCAAATGATTGAAATACTTTCTTTCACAGGCTCTAATCTCAATCTTCAAATATCACCTGCTTAAAAAAAAAATCAGTTAAGGTTTGGAAATTTCACTAGCCAAATTCTAAAGTATTTTATGGAGCGATTATGCTTGACTTCTGTGTTTGATTAAGTAAGTACTCATTTTGGGTGGCTTTATTATTTTTGGATAAGCCTCTCAACTTAATCAACACTGGAAATTCCCTTCCCAGACACACAAAGAATGAGGTTCTCATGCTAAAGTTCGAAATGATTATATTGCAACTTAAATACTATTTAAAATATAATACATGCATTGGGAATATTCAATGTGTGTGGAAGGTACTTTCCTGATTCTAAAATTTATTTCAGATTTTCAGGGAACTATATCTGCTCTGTCCTTAAAACCTTCAATAAAGGGCAATATAAAACAAAATAATATATCTTTCATTGTACACATTCATGTATTTGTTCTACAATATTTATTAATTATCTGTCATTTTTCAAGCTTTGCAATAAGAGCTGAGGTTTGAGGGATGAACTGGCTACATTCACTCCCACCTAAGATACTGATATCAAACTTTTTAATGTTATGATTGAAACAGGTACTGGGTACAGCAAAGGTAGAAAAGAAAGAGTGGTTGGTACTATGTGCCATGTGCTTAGTCACTTCTGACTCTTTGTGATTCCTTGGACTGTAGCCTGCCAGGCTTCTCTGTCCTTGGAATTTTCCAGGCAAGAATACTGCAGTGGGTTGCCATTGCCTCCTCCAGGGGATCTTTCTGACCCAGTCATCAAACCCATGTCTTCTGTGTCTCCTGCATTGCAGGTTGATTCTTCACCCACTGAGCCATCAGGGAAGCCCCAAATAATTACTCAGTCATGTCTGACTCTTTGTGACCCCATGGACTGTAGCCCGCCAGGCTCCTATGTCCCTGGAATTCTCCAGGCAAGAATACTGGAGTGGGTAGACATTCCCTTCTCCAGAGGATCTTCCCCACCCAGGGATCAAACCTAGGTCTCCTGCATTGCAGGCAGATTCTTTACTGTCTGAGCCACCAGGGAAGCCCCGGTACTACTTGGAGTTGGGAAAATCTGGGGCAGGGAGAAACAGAGTTCAGGGAAACTTCATAGAATGGAAAAGTACAGAGCAAAGAGAAACAGTAGGCAGAATTCAATTAATTTACATGTCATATTTTATTAGCCACTACTTTATTTTTTTTTTTTTTTTTTTAAATCTTCCAATTTTATTTTATTTTTAAACTTTACATAATTGTATTAGTTCTGCCAAATATCAAAATGAATCCGCCACAGGTATACACGTGTTCCCCATCCCGAACCCTCCTCCCTCCCCATACCATCCCTCTGGGCCGTCCCAGTGCACCAGCCCCAAGCATCCAGCATCATGCATCGAACCTGGACTGGCAACTCGTTTCCTACATGATATTTTACATGTTTCATTGCCATTCTCCCAAATCTTCCCACCCTCTCCCTCTCCCACAGAGTCCATAAGACTGTTCTATACATCAGTGTCTCTTTTGTTGTCTCGTACACTGGGTTATTGTTACCATCTTTCTAAATTCCATATATATGCGTTAGAATACTGTATTTATGTTTTTCCTTCTGGCTTACTTCACTCTGTATAATAGGCTCCAGTTTCATCCACCTCATTAGAACTGTTTCAAAAGTATTCTTTTTAATGGCTGAGTAATACTCCATTGTGTATATGTACCACAGCTTTCTTATCCATTCATCTGCTGATGGACATCTAGGTTGCTTCCATGTCTTGGCTATTATAAACAGTGCTGCGATGAACATTGGGGTACACATGTCTCTTTCCCTTCTGGTTTCCTCAGTGTGTATGCCCAGCACTGGGGTTGCTGGATCATAAGGCAGTTCTATTTCCAGTTTTTTAAGGAATCTCCACACTGTTCTCCATAGTGGCTGTACTAGTTTGCATTCCCACCAACAGTGTAAGAGGGTTCCCTTTTCTCCACACCCTCTCCAGCATTTATTATTTGTAGACTTTTGGATCGCAGCCATTCTGACTGGTGTGAAATGGTACCTCATAGTGGTTTTGATTTGCATTTCTCTGATAATGAGTGATGTTGAGCATCTTTTCATGTGTTTGTTAGCCATCTGTATGTCTTCTTTGGAGAAATGTCTATTTAGTTCTTTGGCCCATTTTTTGATTGGGTCGTTTATTTTTCTGGAGTTGAGCTGTAGGAGTTGCTTGTATATTTTTGAGATTAGTTGTTTGTCGGTTGCTTCATTTGCTATTATTTTCTCCCATTCTGAAGGCTGTCTTTTCACCTTGCTAATAGTTTCCTTTGATGTGCAGAAGCTTTTAAGGTTAATTAGGTCCCATTTGTTTATTTTTGCTTTTATTTCCAATATTCTGGGAGGTGGGTCATAGAGGATCCTGCTGTGATGTATGTCGGAGAGTGTTTTGCCTATGTTCTCCTCTAGGAGTTTTATAGTTTCTGGTCTTACGTTTAGATCTTTAATCCATTTTGAGTTTATTTTTGTGTATGGTGTTAGAAAGTGGTCCAGTTTCATTCTTTTACAAGTGGTTGACCAGATTTCCCAGCACCACTTGTTAAAGAGATTATCTTTAATCCATTGTATATTCTTGCCTCCTTTGTCGAAGATAAGGTGTCCATATGTGCGTGGATTTATCTCTGGGCTTTCTATTTTATTCCATTGATCAATATTTCTGTCTTTGTGCCAGTACCATACTGTCTTGATAACTGTGGCTTTGTAGTAGAGCCTGAAGTCAGGTAGGTTGATTCCTCCAGTTCCATTCTTCTTTCTCAAGATCGCTTTGGCTATTCGAGGTTTTTTGTATTTCCATACAAATTGTGAAATTATTTGTTCTAGCTCTGTGAAGAATATTGTTGGTAGCTTGATAGGGATTGCGTTGAATCTATAAATTGCTTTGGGTAGTATACTCATTTTCACTATATTGATTCTTCCAATCCATGAACATGGTATATTTCTCCATCTATTAGTGTCCTCTTTGATTTCTTTCACCAGTGTTTTATAGTTTTCTATATATAGGTCTTTAGTTTCTTTAGGTAGATATATTCCTAAGTATTTTATTCTTTTCATTGCAATGGTGAATGGAATTGTTTCCTTAATTTCTCTTTCTGTTTTCTCATTATTGGTGTATAGGAATGCAAGGGATTTCTGTGTGTTGATTTTATATCCTGCAACTTTACTGTAGTCATTGATTATTTCTAGTAATTTTCTGGTGGACTCTTTAGGGTTTTCTATGTAGAGGATCATGTCATCTGCAAATAGTGAGAGTTTTACTTCTTCTTTTCCAATTTGGATTCCTTTTATTTCTTTTTCTGCTCTGATTGCTGTGGCCAAAACTTCCAAAACTATGTTGAATAGTAATGGTGAAAGTGGGCACCCTTGTCTTGTTCCTGACTTTAGAGGAAATGCTTTCAATTTTTCACCATTGAGGATAATGTTTGCAGTGGGTTTGTCATATATAGCTTTTATTATGTTGAGGTATGTTCCTTCTATTCCTGCTTTCTGGAGAGTTTTTATCATAAATGGATGTTGAATTTTGTCAAAGGCTTTCTCTGCATCTATTGAGATAATCATATGGTTTTTATTTTTCAATTTGTTAATGTGGTGTATTACATTGATTGATTTGCGGATATTGAAGAATCCTTGCATCCCTGGGATAAAGCCCACTTGATCATGGTGTATGATCTTTTTAATGTGTTGTTGGATTCTGATTGCTAGAATTTTGTTAAGGATTTTTGCATCTATGTTCATCAGTGATATTGGCCTGTAGTTTTCTTTTTTTGTGGGATCTTTGTCAGGTTTTGGTATTAGGGTGATGGTGGCCTCATAGAATGAGTTTGGAAGTTTACCTTCCTCTGCAATTTTCTGGAAGAGTTTGAGCAGGATAGGTGTTAGCTCTTCTCTGAATTTTTGGTAGAATTCAGCTGTGAAGCCGTCTGGACCGGGGCTTTTGTTTGCTGGAAGATTTTTGATTACAGTTTCAATTTCCATGCTTGTGATGGGTCTGTTAAGATTTTCTATTTCTTCCTGGTCCAGTTTTGGAAAGTTGTACTTTTCTAAGAATTTGTCCATTTCTTCCACGTTGTCCATTTTATTGGCATATAATTGTTGATAGTAGTCTCTTATGATCCTTTGTATTTCTGTGTTGTCTGTTGTGATCTCTCCATTTTCGTTTCTAATTTTGTTGATTTGATTTTTCTCCCTTTGTTTCTTGATGAGTCTGGCTAATGGTTTGTCAATTTTATTTATCCTTTCAAAGAACCAGCTTTTGGTTTTGTTGATTTTTGCTATGGTCTCTTTTGTTTCTTTTGCATTTATTTCTGCTCTAATTTTTAAGATTTCTTTCCTTCTACTAACCCTGGGGTTCTTCATTTCTTCCTTTTCTAGTTGCTTTAGGTGTAGAGTTAGGTTATTTATTTGACTTTTTTCTTGTTTCTTGAGGTGTGCCTGTATTGCTATGAACTTTCCCCTTAGGACTGCTTTTACCGTGTCCCACAGGTTTTGGGTTGTTGTGTTTTCATTTTCATTCGTTTCTATGCAAATTTTAATTTCTTTTTTGATGTCTTCTGTGATTTGTTGGTTATTCAGCAGCGTGTTGTTCAGCCTCCATATGTTGGAATTTTTAATAGTTTTTCTCCTGTAATTGAGATCTAATCTTACTGCATTGTGGTCAGAAAAAATGCTTGGAATGATTTCTATCTTTTTGAATTTACCAAGGCTAGCTTTATGGCCCAGGATGTGATCTATCCTGGAGAAGGTTCCATGTGCGCTTGAGAAAAAGGTGAAATTCATTGTTTTGGGATGAAATGACCTATAGATATCAATTAGGTCTAACTGGTCTATTGTATCATTTAAAGTTTGTGTTTCCTTGTTAATTTTCTGTTTAGTTGATCTATCCATAGGTGTAAGTGGGGTATTAAAGTCTCCCACTATTATTGTGTTATTGTTAATTTCTCCTTTCATACTTGTTAGCATTTGTCTTACGTACTGTGGTGCTCCCGTGTTGGGTGCATATATATTTATAATTGTTATATCTTCTTCTTGGATTGATCCTTTGATCATTATGTAGTGACCTTCTTTGTCTCTTTTCACAGCCTTTGTTTTAAAGTCTATTTTATCTGATATGAGTATTGCTACTCCTGCTTTCTTTTGGTCCCTATTTGCATGGAAAATCTTTTTCCAGCCCTTCACTTTCAGTCTGTATGTGTCCCCTGTTTTGAGGTGGGTCTCTTGTAGACAACATATGTAGGGGTCTTGTTTTTGTATCCATTCAGCCAGTCTTTGTCTTTTGGTTGGGGCATTCAACCCATTTACGTTTAAGGTAATTACTGATAAGTATGTTCCCGTTGCCATTTACTTTATTGTTTTGGGTTCGAGTTTATACACCGTTTTTGTGTTTCCTGTCTAGAGAATATCCTTTAGTATTTGTTGGAGAGCTGGTTTGGTGGTGCAGAATTCTCTCAGCTTTTGCTTGTCTGAAAAGCTTTTGATTTCTCCTTCATACTTGAATGAGATCCTTGCTGGGTACAATAATCTGGGCTGTAGGTTATTTTCTTTCATCATTATAAGTATGTCTTGCCATTCCCTCCTGGCTTGAAGAGTTTCTATTGAAAGATCAGCTGTTATCCTTATGGGAATTCCCTTGTGTGTTATTTGTTGTTTTTCCCTTGCTGCTTTTAATATTTGTTCTTTGTGTTTGATCTTTGTTAATTTGATTAATATGTGTCTTGGGGTGTTTCTCCTTGGGTTTATCCTGTTTGGTACTCTCTGGGTTTCTTGGACTTGGGTGATTATTTCCTTCCCCATTTTAGGGAAGTTTTCCACTATTATCTCCTCAAGTATTTTCTCATGGTCTTTCTTTTTGTCTTCTTCTTCTGGAACCCCTATGATTCGAATGTTGTAGCGTTTAATATTGTCCTGGAGGTCTCTGAGATTGTCCTCATTTCTTTTAATTCGTTTTTCTTTTTTCCTCTCTGATTCATTTATTTCTACCATTCTATCTTCTAATTCACTAATCCTGTCTTCTGCCTCTGTTATTCTACTATTTGTTGCCTCCAGAGTGTTTTTAATTTCACTTATTGCATTATTCATTATATATTGACTCTTTTTTATTTCTTCTAGGTCCTTGTTAAACCTTTCTTGCATCTTCTCAATCCTTGTCTCCAGGCTATTTATCTGTGATTCCATTTTAGTTTCAAGATTTTGGATCAATTTCACTATCATTATTCGGAATTCTTTATCTGGTAGATTCCCTATCTCTTCCTCTTTTGTTTGGTTTGGTGGGCATTTATCCTGTTCCTTTATCTGCTGAGTATTCCTCTGTCTCTTCATCTTGTTTAAATTGCTGAGTTTGGGGTGTCCTTTCTGTATTCTGGCAGTTTGTGGAGTTCTCTTTATTGTGGCGTTGCCTCGCTGTGTGTGGGTTTGTACAGGTGGCTTGTCAAGGTTTCCTGGTTAGGGAAGCTTGTGTCGGTGTTCTGGTGGGTGGAGCTGTATTTCTTCTCTCTGGAGTGCAATGAAATATCCAGTAATGAGTTATGAGATGTCTATAGTTTTGGGGTGACTTTGGGCAGCCTGTATCTTGAAGCTCAGGGCTGTGTTCCTTTGTTGCTGGAGAATTTGCTTGGTATGTCTTGCCCTGGAACTTATTGGCCCTTGTGTGGTGCTTGGTTTCAGTGTCGGTATGGAGGCATTTGATGAGCTCCTGTGAATGAATGTTCCTTGGAGTCAGGAGTTCCCTGGAGTCAGGGTTTGGACTTAAGTCTCCTGCTTCCGATTATCGGTCTTATTTTTACAGTAGTTTCAAAACTTCTCCTTCTATACAGCACCATTGATAAAACATCTACATTAAAGATGATAAGTTTCTCTACAGTGAGGGTCACTCAGAGAGGTTCACAGGGTTACATGGAGAAGAGAAGAGGGAGGAGGGAGTTAGAGGTGACCCAAATGAGATGAGGTGAATCAATAGTGGAGAGAGTGGGCTAGCCAGTAGTCACTTCCTTATGTGCACTCCACAACTGGACCACTCAGAGATGTTCACGGTGTTATACAGAGAAGAGAAGAAGGAGGAAGGTAACAGAGGTGGCCAGAAGGATAAAAGGGGGGAATGAAAAGGAGGGAGACAGATCCAGCCAGTAATCAGTTCCCTAAGTGTTCTCCACCGTCTGGAACACACAGAAATTCACAGAGTTGGGTAGAGTAGAGAGGGGTTAGGGAGGAGACACAGGCGACCTGGTGGAGAAAAAGGAGGGTCCAAAGGGAGAGAGAGCAGTCAAGCCAGTAATCTCACTCCCTAGTGAAAAATGGGTCCTGAAGATTGGGTCCTTAAAGGTACAAAATTGGTAACAAATAAATAAAAGCAAAAATTAAAAATCTAGAGTAGAGTTTGGAATTTCAAAAATACGATGTTAAAGAAAAGAAGAAGGAAAAGAAAGAGAGAAAGAACGAACAAACAAAAACAAACAAGGTCGCGAAAATTATAAAGAAAGTACAGGTACAAAATTGATAACTAATACCAGAAAGCGAAAATTAAAAATCTAGAGTAGAGTTTGGAATTTCAAAAGTACGATGTTAAAGAAAAGAAGAAGGAAAAGAAAGAGAGAAAAAACGAACAAACAAAAACAAACAAGGTCGCGAAAATTATAAAGAAAGTACAGGTACAAAATTGATAACTAATACCAGAAAGCAAAAATTAAAAATCTAGAGTAGAGTTTGGAATTTCAAAAATACAATGTTAAAAAAAAAAAAAGAAGAAGAAGAAAAATAAAGAGAGAAAACAAACAAACAAATACGAACAATGTCATAAAAATTATAAAGAAAATACAGGTACAAAATTGATATCAAATACCAAAAAGCATAAATTAAAAATCTAGAGTAAAGTTTGGAATTTCAGATATACAATGTTATATAAAAGAAGAAGAGAAAGAAACAGAGAAGAAGAAAAAAAAAAAAGTCACAGAAATTATAAAAAAAAAAACTATAGGTACAAAATTGATAACCAAAAAGCGAAAATTAAAAATCTAGAGTAGAGTTTGGAATTTCAAAAATACAATGTTAAAGAAAAGAAGAAAAAAACAAAAACAAACAAACAAAAAAAAAAGGTCAAAAAATTATAAAATATATATATATGAAGTTTGCTGAAGAAGAAAAAAATAGGGTCTTTTTTTTTTTTTGCAAAGTAATAGGTTATAAAAGTGAAAATTAAAGGAACAATAGAGGACTTAAAATTTTTTTTTTAATTTTTTTTTAATTAAAAAAATAAAGAATGATCGTAAAAATAATAAAAATATATCTAGGACTTTTTTGTTGTTTTTTTTTTTTTGTGGGTGTTGTGGGTTCAGTTCATTTTTGGCTAGTTCCTTGGTCAGATTTATATTTCTCAAGATCTATAGGCCCCTTCCTATGTAGTCCGTAGTAACCACAGGGTTTTGATCTATTGCCTGTAGCTTCCAAGGCGTTTCCCTCTGTTATATCTTCTTCTGTTTGCTAGTCTCTTCGGTATCTGGTTTCCGCCCTGACTCAAAGGGCACGGTGGAGGACACTTTTTTTTTTTTTGGCTTACTTGTTCAGTCGCGCTGTGGGGAGGGAGGGAGGGATGCTGCAAACAAATAACACTGGCGTGGGCTCGCAGTGCCTCAGCCACCCTGGGTCTGCCCCCGCTCACGGCGCGTGTAGCCTCCCTGTCCACACTGCTCGGACTCTAGGTTGTTCCGCCGGGAACAATCCGAGGCTGGCCCTGGGCTGCATGCACCTCCCAGGTCCAAGCCGCTCAGGTTCAGGCACTCGGGTAGTCCTCAGAGGCGCAGACTCAGTTGGGCCTGCGTTTTGTGCTCTTCCCAGGTCCGAGCGCCAATTTGCTCTTCCCAGGCGAGCGCCAATGCTGCGACTTATCGCCTCCCCGCCACTCGGTTATCTGGATGTAAAACCGGCGCACCTTCTCAGGCAGATGTTGACCGTCCAGACCCCCAAGAAGTTTTAGTTAGCAAAGAAGCCTGCTTACAATTTTATAGATAATGTCTCTCTGGGGCTGCGATTGCCCCCTTCTGGCTCTGGCTGCCTGTCACCGGAGGGGGAAGGTCTGCAGCCGGCTATCTCTGTTCAGTCCTTTGTTCCGTGCGCTGGCCTGGCGGTCTTAGGTTAGGGCTGGCTTTTCGCGTGGTAGGTATCCCACAGTCTGGTTTGCTAGCCCAAATTATTTCGCTCAGATAGCGCTCAGGGTATTCAGGCCAGATTCTTACTCTCAGCGATGCAGCCCACGCCGCGCCTCCCTGCCCAGCCCCGGTTTGCTAATGGCGGATGCAGGCGTCTGCGCTGCTTCTCTGCTGGGGGAGTTACCGTAGGGCTCGCAATCTGCGAGTTTTAAATTGTTTATTTATTTTTTCTCCCTGTTATGTTGCCCTCTGTGCTTCCAAAGCTCGGCACAGATTCGGCAGTGAGAAGGTTTCCTGATGTTTGGAAACTTCTCTCTTTTTAAGATTCCCTTCCCGGGACGGAACTCCGTCCCTCCCTCTTTTGTCTCTTTTTTTTTGTTTTTAATATTTTTTCCTACCTCCTTTCGAAGAGTTGGGTTGCTTTTCTGGGTGCCTGATGTCCTCTGCCGGCATTCAGAAGTTGTTTTGTGGAATTTACTCGACGTTTAAATGCTCTTTTGATGAATTTGTGGGGGAGAAAGTGTTCTCCCCGTCCTACTCCTCCGCCATCTTGGCGCCTCCCCCCTAGCCACTACTTTAATTTACATGATCTTATTTGGCTTGTACCTCACCAAGAGTTATATAACAAGGAGTTTATGTCCATTTTACCAGTGAAATTATTTGGGTAGAAGATTAAGTAGAAAGTGAGAGACAGAAAAGTAACCCAATCTCCAGTGTTTTTTGTTTGTTTGTTTGTTGTTTGTATTTTCAATTCTAGTCCCTGTCTCTTTCTTTTATACAAGAGTGGCCTTGTCAAGTGAAGGGAGTGCACCAGCCTGATACTCTTAAAGATTTTTTTATGTTTTTGATGTGGACCATTTTTTTAAGTCTTTATTGAGTTTGTTATAATATTGTTTCTGTTTTATGTTTTTGGTTCTTCAGCTACAAGGTATGTGGCATCTCAGCTCCCTGACCAGGGATTGAACCCATACCTTCTGCATTGGAAGGCAAAGTCTTAACCACTGCACCACCAGGGAAGTCCCCTCGCTCCAACCCCTGGGTTGATACTCTTAGTTGTTACCATCTGCAATACCCAGTGCATGGTCTATCTTAGCAACTCAATGACACCCCAACGAATAGAGTAGCTCATTAAAACCACGACACAGGGGACTTCCCTGGTGGTCCAGTGGTTAAGACTTCACCTTTTAATGCAGAGGGTACAAGTTCAATCCCTGGTCAGGGAGCTAAGATCCCACATGCCTTGCAGCCAAAAAACCAAAACATAAAACAGAAACAGTAGTGTAACAAATTCAGCAAAGACTTTAAAAATGGTCCACATTAAAAAAAAAAAAATCTTAAAAAAAAACCTACAACGGAAGCACAACTCTGGTATCAAAAATAATGAAGCCCTTGGAATCAGGACACCAAATTCGTACAACTTGCACAGTGACTAACTAGTAAGACGACCAGAAGTCAATTGCTTGGCCCATGAATAAGTTCTGTACAATCAGTCGTAGCCATGCCACCAAATTACTGCAGGGGAATGTTTCTGTTGCAGAAGAAAGAAATATTTAATTTTAGTTGAATCTAAATTTCGATTCCTCACTGGACTTCTGTTCCAGAGTCTTCCTCTGTCACTCCTCCCATCCCTGTCAACCACCCCACTGACCTCAAAACCCATCAGCTATAGAAAAGTTGTAAGAAGTGGAGTGACAAGGTGAAAACTGCTTTTAAATTCACCCATCATCTTCATAATCACATTTCCTTTAGAGCCAATCTCAAGTTTTTTTTACGGTGTTTGACTGACAAACTCTTACTTGTATGTCTTTTTCCATCCCAGTTCTACCTACTGAAGGGAGGAGATTCAAAACCTCACTGCAGAGGATTTGGAAACCGGGAGATGCGAACAACTGAGGCCACTTTTGTAATCAATCTAACCTCAGAAAAAAAAGAGGGCAGAAATGAAGAATCTCCCTTCAGAGTCACAGTAAAATGATGCCCCAAGTAAAGCCAGCAGTGATTTGTTGTGATTTGTTTTTCCTTAGTGGATCTATTTCTGATCATTCTATCTACACCGAAACTATGGTTCTGAACATGGGAATTCCTCTAACATTCAAGTCTGGCAGGGTCATCAGAAATCAAAAGAGCAAGGATCCACTGGACAGGGCAACTCATAGGCTGCAGTCAGATCTCACCAAGCTGGCAGTCAGAAAACAGGCCATCGAGTTATAGGCGGGAGTGGGTGGCTTTGTATAAGTCAGGAGGAGCAGGGAGGGAGAACTTAATGACCTCAGTGGCCAAGCAGGCCAAGCTCTTTCCACCGCTATGACTAATGATTTGATAAATGAAAAAATGTACTTTGGCTGACAAGTCACTACATCACTATTGTATGTTTTGCTTTAAACCACGAGAGCCAGAAAGGAGGTTCCTTAAACTGTTTGCAAATGGAAACTAATGATTTATGTTCTCACACACGGACTTGCAAGCAGGGACCGCGTCACTCTTTTCCAAATTGTAAACAGCCCGCTCCAGCGGTCAGCAGGCGTTTCCAGCATAGCATGTGTCTGCCTCCAGCCTCTCCCATGTATATTTCTGCTATGTTAAGTGTGACCTTTTATTATGGCTGTCTTCCTAAGATGCTACATCAGATTTGAAAGCAAAAACACGTTATTTCAATGAAGTGATTTAGTGAAAGATTAACATGTATAAAAGGTATCTTTTATGATGTTAGAACACTGTGGCATAGACTTTACAATTGTGGGCATTTAAAATGTTTACAATCAAGATGCATGTTTTCATAAGGTGAACACCCTGGAGACATACATCTCTAGGTATTTTAACATTTTTCTTTTCCCCACTCACCCTCCAGGAAAAGTAGGTTTCAAATATCTCACTCATTCTTTAGCCATACCACATGAGTCAATTACATACATCAGTGGATCAGAGTCCAAATTATTTTGCCAGTATCTTGGCCCCGGATTAACAATTATGGCTTCTTAATGGCACTTTAAGTCTACTTATATTGCTTGAATGTCAAATGCAATTTCATCATCTGAATCAGTGATATACGTATATAGATTTCCTAACTCCAAATCTCTTTTCACAATATTGATATAATGAATTCATGAAGATTTAATTCCCATCACAAATTTTACACATGGTAACCAAACAGAGACATAAATCTTTTGCTGGAAGTTGTCATGTAGAATGTGAAATGTTTAGACTCACTGGCTTTGTTTTGCTTTTTTTCAACAAGTAGAACTAGTATTTTGATCAATGACCAAAATTCAGAATATCACTGTAGTCTAAAGGAGAATTTCCTGCTGGGAAATTTGCTCAAAAGAATTTATTACAAGATGTAACTACTACAAGAGATTTGGGGACAGATTTGCTTATTCATGCATTTTTAAAAAACATTCTTATAGGACTCTTTGCTGGTTCCCTGTGATTGAAGAACTTAGATTGTAGTAGCCACTTGATGGATTTTATTGAAAGAATGTTTAAAGAACATATATCAGATTGTGAGGCATTAAAAATAGGGAGAAAATCCAGTTTTGGCAAACACTTGGGGAAAACGGCTTCTCTCAAATACTGTTATAGAAGTATGAATTAGTACAATCTCTCTGGAGGTCAATTTGACAATAGGTATGTGGAATTATAAAAATGTGCATTCCCCTCCATCAGCTAATTCTACTTCCAATAATTTAACTTGAATCATGATTGGACAAAGCAAAGGTATTTAAGCAAAGATGTGTATAAAAGGATGCTATATTCAGCACCTTCCAGTTAAAATTAGAAGCAATCTCCTTTAATTAGAGATTGGTCAAATATTAGTAAATTATGGTAATTCAAAAAAAGGGAAACAATGTCACCATTAAAGTAATGATGGAAACCTGAATGAAATGATACTTAAATTGGTCTCAAATATTGTTGCTTGAAAAAGCGAGTTGGGACAGGGTGTTTCTAATTCCACACTGCTAACTGTAGACTTGGGGCTTCTCCGATGGCTCAGTGGGTAAAGAAACAGCCTGCAATGCGGGAGACACCAGACACGCTGGTTGGATCATGGGTCGGGAAGATCCCCTGGAGGAGGAAATGGCAACCTACTCCAATTTCCTTGCCTGAAAAATCCCATGGACAGTGGTGCCTGGTGGGCTACAGTCCAAAGGGTCACAAAGAGTCAGACACAACTGAGCACAGCACAAACAAAAAACTATAGAAGTAACTTTATGTGCATGCATGCGTGCTCATTTACATATACACAAACATTCATGTGGATTTAAATGCATATGCACATTGAGTCAGCAAAGGAAACAGAATATAAATAGCAGTTATAGACCACCAGTAGGTTGATGACAATAAAGATCATTGCTGCTTTTTATTTTTGAGTTTTCTGTTTAAATGTCTCAACTTGGATTATTGTACAAAAATAACACATGAACATAGTGTAGACTAGCTCAGTTGCGTGTATGTCCTTAAAGCAGAAACTGAAGCTGCTGCCTGGACATAATTCATTGCCCAGACTAGCCTGGCTGCTAAAGACCTCTTGAGACCATTTAAATAGATTACCTTGAGGAAGTTAGGTAGCTAACACAGTATCAGATGATTTATCTGAAGTTATTCTTATAGAGAATCTCTCAATAGCATATTTCCTTCCGAGTTTTCATTTATCCAGAACACTTTAACCACTTTTTTTTCTGTCCTAGTGATCCATTTGCTTGTCTATTAGGAAGCAGACATGGAACCTCCCTCAGCATCAATCAGGGCATAGTATTGCTCAGTACACACAGTGTTTTAGTTCACAGAGACCCACATTCTCTATTTTCTCTTCTTATAAAACCTCTTCCATCCTCACAGTTACCGCCTATGACTGAGAAGGAGGAAGAATATTTAGACTTCCAAAATGCAGCAAGAATTTGGATAGGTTCCCCAGACAGCTTATTCATACTTTTTTTTCTTCCTGGTTTCTGGCTGAGACATGTGATGCTGGAACATTATAAATCCACATCTCAGTCTTTTAAAGTTGAGGAAACACCTCAGTAAAGAAGCAAAAGCTCCTGATTGGGATGACTTTTGAAACCTACCCAGCTATGAATAATCTTTGAAAGAAGCAGTCTGGATGTTAAAGGGACTGAAATGTGGGTATCTGCTTTTCATGTTACTGAAAATGGTTTAGAAAAGCAGAAATGTTTTGATGTCAAAGTACTTTTTGTTTATTAAGTTTTCACAGTTAGATATAAAAGCTATCTGATTTCTTATCATAGCCCCAGATTGACAATTATGGGAGGAAGTAGCTAGTGGACCCCAATCATATTAGTGGTCACAACAAACCACTTTAATAACTTTGTGAAGAAATTTTTTTTCTCTTAAAAAATTAAGATATAATTTGCTCACTACAGAATCCATCCTTTAAAGTGTATAACTTCAAAAAAGAAGTGTTTTTCAGTCTATTCTCAAAGTAGTGAAACTATCATCACTACCTAATCAGAACCCTTCATCACCCCATGAAGAAGCATCATCCCCATTATCAGTCACTCTGCATCCCGCCTTCCTCCTGGTTCCAGGGACCACCAATCTACTTTCGGCCTCCATGGATTTAGCTATTTTATTGTGAAGAAATTCTTAACATGTTCACTTTAGAGATGATGAAACTGAGGTCCAGAGACTAATAAGCTGTCTGAGGTCATCCTATTTGTATGCTGTATAGTCAGAATGTGACCTCGAGTCTTCTTGCTTTTGGTATAAAAGGAGGATATGTAAAGTGTTTGTTGAAATCTTGTTGTTGTTGTTATTGTTTAGTCCCTAAGTCGTGTCTGACTCTTTTTGAGACACCATGGACTGTAGCCCACCAGTCTTCTCTGTCCATGAGATTTCCCAGGCAAGAATACTCAATGGGTCACCATTTCTTTCTCCAGGGGATCTTCCTGACCCAGGGATCAAACCCATGTCTCCTGCATTGGCAGGTGAATTTTTTTTTACCACTGAGCCACCCAAGAAGCACTTGATGAAATTAGAACCATTAGAACTCTCTTCTTTGACGAAAGTCTGCATTAATTAGCACATGTGTAAAGCAGATGAGACAGCAAAAGATTGCCTTTATTACTGACAAAAATGATGTGGGAGCAAGTGCTAATATTTTTGGGAAAATGGATTCATCAATACTGAGTCCAGAAATATGGCAGACATCTTCATCCAAGTACAGAACATTCTGGAAGACCACTCTTCCAGAGAGCAAACAGGGAACAAACAATAACCCTTATTCTTTGTAGACAGGCTACTGCCAAGGAAGAGGAAAAGGGTGAGATAAGTTGAACATACCTACTTTATTTTTCTTAAACTTACCAGGAAGGAAGTCTCTCATTTTCTCCCATGGAGCGGTAGATAAGAGGGTAGGAGAGAGACCAAGAATGTTACACTAGAGGAACTTTCTCCACATGGAAGGAAACAGAAGTGTGGAAGAACCGTTCCCACGCAATAGTTTGAGATTGTGCGGTCTCATAACTTTAAGAACCAAACAGCGTGTGTTCTTTTTAGCTCTCATAAATTTTATAGATTCCTGGGAAAAGATAAATAAGATGTGACAAACCAGGAGAGCTGGGTCTACTCCAACATTCCTCCTCCCATCCATGTCATCACTTGCTCTCACTTTCTGCCCCAGATCAGGTATATATAATTCCAATTTAGAGGAAGAAAACTTTATTTGAGAAAGGAAGGAGAACTTTAGAAGAGATTTCCAGGTAGGAAAGGCAGTTGAGGAGCACCTGACTGATATCCCCTTCAAACTGAAAGAATCCACAGGGTAGAAGAGGAGCAGATTCTTCTCCACAGATAGAGTCTCTGAGAGGGAGCCTAGCGGCTGTGTCCCAGGCCTCTGGAACATGAACGGGGGTCAGTGGAAGAAGGCAGCCCAGTGGAAGAAGGTCTACCCCGAAACACCTTCAGAACCTACAACCCACAAGTGCAACAGAGCAGATTCAGAAGTGCTGGTTTGCCAAAGAGATTAGTATAAGTTCATTGACAGAAAGGCTAGGGTCACGGGTCCTAGAAGTCACATGATCAGGAGAAGCAAGGTCTCCCAAAGCTGGTGTGCAGAGTACTGCTGGCTGGTTTCATAATGGAAAAGCCTGAGGAGAATGAGCAAGGTTCAAAAATGAGATAATCTCTCAACACAGCCCGGCCATGACATGAAGCAGACAAGAGTGGAGATTGAATCCCATGGTCAGTATACCAGTGTATCGCCAGTCACTAAGTGATGACCGCCTGCTTGCCTGAGAGGCTTCCTTCTTCCATCTTCTGTCCCATTCTTGAGAATTTAACTTTGGGGTCAGACAAAGAAAAGGAATGTCTAAGATAGAGAACTTTGAACGGGACTGAACCTGAGATTAGCAATCCTGAATTTACACAAAAACATTTTGGGTTGAACTAAGAATTTCCCCTCAGAAGGGCTTTTTTAGTTATTCTGTTAAGGGTCGGAAATGGGGGCTTATGAACTAAGTTTTGAAAAAATTCTTTTTGCATATGTGGGTTTTGCCATTTATTTTAATTGTGAGTCAGTATTGTTGTTTAGTCACTAAGTTGTGTCCAACTCTTGTCAACCCCATGGGCTGTAGCACCCCAGGCTTCCCTGTCCTTCACTATCTCTCAGTTTGTTCAGACTCAGGTCCATTGAGTCACTGATGCCATCCAATCATCTCATCCTCTCCCCCTTCTCCTCTTGCCCTCAATCTTTCCCAGTATCAGAGTCTTTTAGAATGAGTCAGCTCTTCGCATGAGGTAGCCAAAGTACTGGATCTTTAGTTTCAGCATCAGTCTTTCCAATGAATATGCAGGGTTGATTTCCTTTAGGATTGACTGGTTTGATCTCCTGGCTATCCAAGGGACTCTCAAGAGTCTTTTCCAGCACCACAGTTCAAAAGCACCAATTCTTTGGCACTCAGTGTAACCTTATCCATAATGTCACTGTGCTATTCTGTCATGCTTTTCTTCTAACCACTTTCCACTTCTACTAGGTCTTGGGGGCAAATTGAATAAAAACATTTTAATCTAGCAAATGCACTGTAATTAACAGAAGATCAGATTTCTACAGAAGACCTGATTCTAAAGTGTTCCAAAGAAGATCATTCTAAGTGCTTTCACAGGAGGATAATCATTCTCAGTGGTTCTTTGGATTTCAACCAAGACCCTCAAATGAGATAAATCCAAAATTACAGCTCTTGACAGCAGTAGCTGAGAAGTGGATGTTTAGAGGATATAATCTCCATGACAACCTTGTTCTCAGAGAGAGTGCTTTTTAGATTACGTCAATGATACAAATTTCCTTGAGAAATGATGTAATGGATTTTAGTACTCATTTTCTATTTCTTTGAGTAGATGATGATGTAAAAGGTTGAACCAAAAAGTAACAACCAGTCTTACATATGCCAGTCCTCTGCTGCATTGGTAAATTACAGCTGTGGTCTCCACCAGGTAATTAAAAGGTGTTTATGAATAATGATCAGCATTTCGGGTTATCTAGATTTTCCACAATACGTGATCCATGAATCTTAGAATCGGAGCGCTAAAAGAGACTTAAAAGTTTTATAGTTCTTTCTCCTGACCCCAGTCTACAGATAGTGAATACAAGCTTCAGAAAAGCACTGCTATTTGATTTAGTGGACTATATTTGCTTGTGGCAGAACCTAGGTCTAAGGAAAGTGGTTCTTGAGCTTCTTATAAACTCACAAGTAATATATTCCTCTTTTGATTCAATTCCACAGAAAGCATAATCTATGAAGATGTGTTCATAGATTATGATTGTTTATGCCTACAAAGTTGCTTCAGTTATATCTACAAAGTTGTGTCTGAGTCTTCGCAACCCTATGGACTGTGTAGTCTTCCATGCTCGTCTGTCCATGGGATTCTGCAGGCAAGAATACTGGAGTGGGTTACCATGTCCTCCTCCAGGGGATCTTCCCAACCCAGGGATGAAACTCACATCTCAGGTCTCCTGCATTGGCAGGCAGGTTCTTTACTGCTAGTGCCACCTGAGAAGCCCATGAAGATATGTTATTAATCCAGAATCAGGCAGGACACCATAGAGTTTCAGAGCCTGGCTTCTGAGACTCAACTGCTTGGTTTCAAAACTTGATGCTTTCACTCATTAGCAGGTGAATGGATAAGTAACTTAACCTCTGTAACCAAGCTTCCTCATTTGTATGATAATGAAAAAAATTAACAGGGTCTATCCTATAGAGCTTTTGTTAGAGTTAAATGATTTAATCCATATAAAGGATTTAGAACACAGGGCCACATAATAAAACTCGTTATTTCTTCATGTGTAAATACATGGACATGCACTCAAGGAGGAATCATACAGTGATACGAGCCCAGTGGAAAGTTGTGTACGGGAGCCCAACATTTTTGTATTTATGTTTGCAATCTGCTTCTTCTTGTTCAGTGGCTAAGTCATGCCCAACTCTTGGCAACCCCATGTACCCCATGTCAGCATGCCAGGCTCCTCTGACCTCCACCATCTCCTGGAGTTTGCTCAAACTCATGTGCATTGAGTCTGTGATGCCATCCAACCATCT
Organism: Bos taurus; assembly: GCF_002263795.3. Taxonomy (NCBI): domain Eukaryota; kingdom Metazoa; phylum Chordata; class Mammalia; order Artiodactyla; family Bovidae; genus Bos; species Bos taurus. Next base: position 18,304,074 of record NC_037341.1, on the reverse strand, counting down.
CATCGTTTGTCGGATCTGATTGTACATAAATATAATTTCACTGGAATTGGGCAGAGATGTAATATTGTTAAGATAGAGTTAGAAGCCCTGAGCGATTCAGCCCCTGGGCTTTGGATATCTCCCCTTGTTCTCTGGGCTAATTTTTCTTCCTTTCCTATGATGTCTAAGAAATTGGATTGGCCAAAATGTTCATTCAGGTGTTTCTGTAATATCTTATGGAAAAACCCGAGTGAAACTTTTGGCTAACTCAATACTTAGGAAAAGTTTTAAAGGAAAAGAGAAAATTAAAAGCAGCTGATGGAACTCTTCTGACTCCTTTACTGCCTTCTCTGAAATGTAGAAAGAGTGACCCAAATTCAAACACAGAACAACCCGTGAATGTCTTGGAATTCCAGAAGCACACCCTTTTCCCCCTGATTAGCCCTGTTTCCCTACCCTGAGTCTCTCCGCCGGGGAATTCCTATTTGCAAATCTCAGAGTATCTTCATTCTGATGAATCCTGGGAACTCAGACACATCACACGCAGCATCTGGGAAAATGGGAAATCCTTCTGTTTGCCTCCCCGGAGTTATCTGGGGATGAGAAACATCTGTTATCATCCTTTCAGTAACAGGGTTTTTGATGCGTTTATTTTTTCTACTCTGCTTCGAATCTTCTCAGCTCAGCAAAATATTTTCTGTAAGGAAGTCATTGAGAATAAAGTATGATAAATTAATGAACTTGTGTTATCAATCATAAAAATATTATAAAAGATCTCAGATATAATCATCTCCCATGATTAAAAACATTATAGTTAAGATATTCAAAAGATGGTGCTTTTGGCTGTTTGCACAACAGTGCCCAAGAAGCAAGCTATCTGTGTTAGTGGTTTACACACAATTGGAAGAAATAAAAAATGCAGTGAAACAGGTGCAAGGGTGTTAGAGTCACTGAAGCACTGAAACTGTCTTAAGTCCCATAAAAGAGTAGCATTTGGCAGGTCTCTATATAAATGAGGTTAGGTTTGCCAGAAAAGTAACATAACACTACTGGTAAGTGAAAGAAAAGCATATCCTATCAGAATTTCCCTGCATTCCATCCAAAACTTCTATGAAGCCTTAGTAATGGGCTGATTCATCACATATAAATTCCATTCCAAAAAATAAAAAGAAATCATAACTTTCCCACTATTGCTCTGTAGAAAAGCAAAGACTAATATTGAAAATATGTGTGCTAATTTCTTGCTCCTAAAGAAATGTGTCATTTTGCTTAGCAATTATTTTTCTCTTCACCTCCACCTAAAGTCTTATAATAAAGGGAGTGTATGAAGTGATTGCGGAGAAGGCGATAGCACCCCACTCCAGTACTCTTACCTGGAAAATCCCATGGATGGAGGAGCCTGGTAGGCTGCAGTCCATGAGGTCGCTACAAGTCGGACACGACTGAGCGACTTCACTTTCACTTTTCACTTTCATGCATTGGAGAAGGAAATGGCAACCCACTGCAGTGTTCTTGCCTGGAGAATCCCAGGGACGGCGGAGCCTGGTGGGCTGCCGTCTATGGGGTCACACAGAGTTGGACACGACTGAAGTGACTTAGCAGCAGCGGCATGAAGTGATTGAAAACTATAAAATATTTTTGCTTCTAAATTAAATGGCTTTGGTTATGGTATATAGATGAATATAGATAAGTTTGTCCGTGTGTGTGTGTGTGTGTGTATGCTCAGTCACTCAATTATGTCCAACTCTTTGGGATCCCATGGACTGTAGCCTGCCAGGGGATTCCTAGGCAAGAATACTGGAGTGCTCCTCCAAGGGATCTTCCCAACCCAGGGGGTCACAGGGTTACCAATAATTATTCATCTGAATCTCAAATTTCAAAGTAATCCGCCTTACCCATTTAACTGCTAAGTGACTTACACTAAGTTTATGACTAAAAATCAGATGTATGACTTTAATCAGAGTTTAAACAACATGGAATTCATAGATTATAAGATCTAGAAATTTTTTTTCCTCCTGAGTGTGGGGAAACAACAGGAAGGGAAATAGGTCTCTGGACGAAGTACTGAAAACATTTTTTTTTAACTATTAAAGATCTGTTTATAGCCCACAGTGTCCTTTTTGGATTTCATGTTAGCTAAATAAAATGACAATTGTCCACTGTTTATAAATGAGAGATTCCTGTGGTTGTGGATCTGCCACTCTGGGGAGTAAACTTAACTCACAGAGACACTTCCACCTCCAAGTCCCCACTCAACTTTCTTACCCATAAGCCTTTATAATGACTCCACTTCAGTGCAGGAATGGTCTAGAAGTATTGCTTAAGAGTGTGAACTGATGTGTGCAGGAAGTTATTTGCTTAGCTGGGGACCAGAACTAAAAGTGTTTTAGCAAAACTTACCAAGCATAGATTGGACTGAGCTGGTGCCTAGAGAAAAACAAGCCATAATTCTGTGTCATCTCATTTTCAGGGTAAAGGGTCCAGAATATAGAAAAGATAAGGGAGAGGTTCTACCTAAGGACCAACGGTGAAAGTTTCTATTTTATTTTTTATCTTTTGGCTGTAACGGGTCTTTGTTGCTGTGTGCGGGCTTTCTCTAGTTGTGGCGTGTTGGAGCTACTCTTTGTTTTGGTGCCCAGGATTCTCATTTCAGTGGCTTCTCTTGTTGTGAAGCACAGACTCTAGAGTGAGGGCTCAGTAGCTGTGGTACATGGGTTTAGTTGCTCTGGCACGTGGGATCTTCCCAGACCAGGAATTGAACTCATGTCTCCTGTATTGACAGACGAATTCTTAAACACTGGACCACCAGGAAGCCCTAAGCTTCTGACTATTGACTGATGTAGAATAGTTCCCTCAGTTGAGTGGATCAGTAAGGCAACCAACCAGCGAGGAAATTCATAGATCATTTCCAAGACAACTGTTGACATCCCCCTGACATCTATTCATCTGCCCAAGGAAGTGATCATAAAGTTGATCAAATATTGTGAGTCCCTCAAGAAAGGAAGGAGAGGGATGGGGGTATTGAGGGAAGGCAGTGGTTCCATCTTTGTTCAGTACAAAGCCAAAGAGTCTGGGAGATGTTTTGGTCCTGCCTCTGACCTCTTCATTTCTCCACTATTGTTCCTTAGATAAATGAAATCGGGAAGAGGAGTGAAAATAAACATGTTACAGTATACGTCATACATATCAAACAAAATTACATAACAAAATAAACATGTTACAGTATACGTCATACATATCATACAGTATACGTCATGCACATCTACCTTTGTTCTCTGGGGTTTTGGCTGGGGTCAAAATTGACTGCTATAAGCAAAGATTTTCTGTATGCATCATTTTACACAAACAATTCAGGTTTTGACATTCAAACCCCAAATACAGTTTTATTGCCATCAGTCAAGCATTGTGAAGATGGATGTCTGCAAAACAGTTTCTAGGAGGGAGTAGAATCTTCTGAAATATTAGTAAATTCATCATTAAAAATATTCTGTGGTTTACTCAGTTTGAAAATCTCAGGTTAAACAAGTTAATTAGATTTATTTTCTGTAGTAATTCTCAGCCTTTAATGGATTTTTAGTTATTCTAACTCTAGATAGTATTATCAGACAGAGAAAGAGAAAGGAGAGAAAAATTTTACGTAAATTGCTTTAAGGAGGCAATCAACCTTATCTGCTACAACACGCGTTATGGCCTTCTCTGTGGCCATGGAAAAGGCATAAATGATACTGCATTTAAGCATTAGTTACCTATGTTTTTAAGTATTTTTTAAAGATTTTTTAATGTGGACCATTGTTTAAGTCTTTATTGAATTAGTTACAATATTACAATTAAAAACCAATAAGTTTGGTTTTTTGGCCACAAGGCATGTGGGACCTTAGCTTCCCAATCAGGGGTCCAACTGGCAAGCCCTACCCTGGAAGGTGAAATCTTAATCACTGGACGACCAGGGAAGTCCCTAAGCAATCAGTTATCTTTTAAACAATGACCACTAGTCTCACAGGTGCATAGTTTGGGAAATGGGGATACAGAGCACACCTCTTGTGTAAAATCTTGTGGATCATTGTTGTGCAAGTTTGCACAAATTATTTAATTTCCCAGAGCCTGGATTTTCTCATTGACAAAAGTGAGCTAATACATAGCTCCTGAAAGTGAAATTTAGTTGCTCAGTCATGTCTGACTCTTTGCAAACCCATTGACTGTAGCCCACCAGGCTCCTCTGTCCATGGAATTCTCCAGTGAAGAATGCTGGAGTAGGTTCCCATTTGCTCCTTCAGAAGATCTTCCCAACCTAAGGACTGAACCCAGGTCTCCTGCATTGCAGGCAGATTCTTTACCATCTGAGCTACCCAGGAAATCTGCCCAGCACAGATGGTTTCCCGAGAGAACAGTTAGTGTCCAACAACTATTGCCCTTAAAACATCTTCTGTCATTTATTCCATTTTTCCACTCAACTAGGCAGCCAACACTTTTCTTTTGTGGTGTCTACTATGAATCAGGCACTAAGGATATAGACAGGATTTCATTCCCTGACTGAACTTACTGTCCAGCAGTGAAAACAGACAATTTAAATAAGCAATAGTGGTCACATGTGACAGTATATTTGATCGAGAATATTCAGGATGCTAATTGTCAGCCTTGGGATCTAAGGAAGGTGGTAGAGACCTAGTACAACTACTCTTCCGCTGATCCACAGTGAAGGAACCAGCATGAAAACCACACCCACAGAGAAATAAGAAGTGAGAGATTAGAGAGCAGAAAGGAATGAAAAGGAGCTGTGCCTTCAACCTGGGTTTCTTACTTAGCCTCTATAGGAACTCAAAAAGGTGGTAAAGCTGAGTAAGCCACGTTTCTCAAAGACAAAGAGCCAGTTCCCAGTGGAGCCAAGTCTATTGCCCAGGGTTTCTGAATTCTAGCCCGGACTCTTCACCATTGTTCAATGTTAAGTGGCCACAGCGGGGATAAACAGAGGAATTCCTTTAAATCCAACTAAGGATAACTCTATCACTAGTTTCTTCATAAATAATGCTTCCTCAGAGTTCTGTCCTTTACTTTCTCATTTCTCATGCAACTGCAAAATTTCATTTTCTTTTTACCTATTTCATAACATATCTGATTATAATTCTACCAGGCCAAGAACTGTGTTATATTCCTCTACATATTTTCAGTATCTAGCTAGTGTTGATTGATAGAATTGATGAATTGACATATTAGCTGAGATTAGCTTGTGTTAACTTATATAAACAATTAATAAAACCCTTTTAGCATTGAATTGGCGGAGAAGGCAATGGCACCCCACTCCAGTACTCTTGCCTGGAAAATCCCTTGGACGGAGGAGCCTGGAAGGCAGCATCCATGGGGTCGCTGAGGGTCGGACACGACTGAGAGACTTCACTTTCACTTTTCACTTTCATGCATTGGAGAAGGAAATGGCAACCCACTCCAGTGTTCTTGCCTGGAGAATCCCAGGGATGGGGGAGCCTGGTGGGCTGCCATCTATGGGGTTGCACAGAGTCGGACATGACTGAAGTGACTTAGCAGCAGCAGCAGCATTGAATTGGATATTCTTTTGTTAAAAGTAGAAAGTTCTAATTAAACTTGTTTGACTTCAATTTACTGTCACTATGTCTGTTCATATAAATGATAGAGCAGAGAAATTATAGTAGAACAGGAAATTTCCCCTCTGTGATTGAAATACTTGGAATCTAAAGAATTTACAGTCTTCTTCTCATAGTGCCTTCTGGGGAAAAATATTTTAAGAACCAGGAGAAATTATTCCTGATTCTCCCATTTTTGCTCAATTGGTAGTTATCTTTTAATGTAACAAAAATGATCGAGCTAAAAATATTCTAGAAAACTTATCAACAAATCAAATAGAATAAAACAAATAGAATCCAGCTCAAGTCACCTGAAGTCATCGATTTCAAATATCTTTTTGGAAATAATTAAGTTTTTAAAAAAACAGAGGTTAGATTAAAAGTAACATTTAAAACATATATATTTATTTTAGATACCAAGTTGCCCTTGAACTTAATGTTTAGGTTAATTAAGGATTTGGGAGTCTATAGTAATAACTCAATTGATGATGGATGGAGAATAGAGGCTGGCATGCCTCATCAGATTTTATAATCCTATAGTTGAGTCTCAGTTTTGAGGACTTGAGGTCACTTTAGTGAGGACCTTGTGATTCCATTCATGGAAGCTGTAATTGTTTAGCAAAGGAAGAAGAAGCTAACTTTATAATTAGAATTGTTTTGTGTGCTCATTTGCTCAGTGGTATCCAACTCTTTACAGCCCCATGGACTGTAGCCCTCCAGACTCCTCTTTCCATTGAATTCTTCAGGCAAGATACTGGAGCAGGTTGCCATTTCCTACTCCAAGGGATCTTCCCAACCCAGGGATCAAACCCTACTCTCTTTCACTGGCAGGCAGATTCTTTACCGCTAGCGCCACTTGAAAGCATGGTCTTATAATAGTATAGTTGTGTCTCAATTTTGAGGACTTGAAGTCACCTTAGTTAGTATCTAGTGATTTCATTCATGGAAGTTGTCTGATCAATTAGCAAAGGATAAACTAGCTAATTTTATCATTGCAATTGTTTTAGCACTGCCCTAAATGATAAACATCAAACCTCTTAAACTGGAGTCAGAAAATGAATTTCTTGCTTATTATCTGGAAGCAGCCACTGTGACTTCATTGAAATCCTCCTTGGTTTGCTTGGTAATCAAAATTTGGTTAAATAAGTGTTCTCACTAAAGGGCTAGCGTACTTAATGCAAGACAGGGGGAAAATGGGCCTTAAGAACAACTTCAGTTGAAGTTGGGCATTGTCACCAAGGGTGGGAATGGAAACATCTCCTCTACTTGTCTTCAGAGGATGTTTATGTGATTCCATTTGTCTGCCTCTAATTCCTTAGAGATGGAATTATACTATTGGGTTTCCTGAAGGGTGTTTCACATATTTACATGGTTTGTTTAATTTCACGTTGCCCTTTGTGGATAGGAGTATTTCTCTTGCCAAGCAGAGAGCCCACACAAGTCACACACACAAGTTTAAAGAAAGGACTTTTAGACCATTTGCTTGAATAAAAGGCATCACTTCTCATTCTAAAAAAATATAGAAGTCAAAAACATTTTTTTGGCTATCACTGATTATTAGGAAGTCCTCCTTAAATTACCTCAGTATAAATGAAAAACACACACATAAACCAAATGCCCTTTAATTACAAGGCTTTATTTATTGATTTACTTTTAAAATCAAGGGCGAAACATTAAAGCAAATGCACTGTGGAGCTCATGAAAACAAAAGGTTTGATAATTTGAGATGAAACCCCTGCCCCAGCCCCTGCCTCTGCAGAATAGCCAACGTATATTCACACCACTACAGGATAATAAGACAAGGAATTGTTGGGCAATTCTGGCTCTGGGTCTTTCTTATCTTGTGTGTTTTGTCTATAGGTCTGAGACTGACATACACTCAAAAAAAGACAAATATCAGAGTGCTTCCAATGGTCTGCCATATCCTTCACATTCTGGCTCCCACTTACTGGGCCGAGGGCTTCCCCAGTGGCTCAGCAAGTAAAGAATCCACCTGCAATGCAGGAGACAAGGGAGATGCAGGTTCAACCCCTGGGTCGGGATGATCCCCAGGGGGAAAAAATGGCAACCCACTCCCGTATTCTTGCCTGGAAGATCCCATGGACAGAGGAGTTGGGTTATACACCAAAGGGTCACGAAGAGTCAAACAAGACTGAGGGACTAAGCATGCATGCTCTGGACCCATCCAAAGTTGCAACTCTCTCCCTAACTGCAGACACATGGGCATCCTTGCCATTCATCTCTCTATGCATGTACCCATGCTTTTACCTCCATTTTCCCCTTTGCTCAGAAACCTCTTCTTCTTTTTTTAAAATTTTATTGGAATGTAGTTGCTTTACAATGTTATATTAGTTTCGGATGTACAACAAAGTGAATCAGTTATACATATAGCTATATCCACTCTTTTTTAGATCCTTTTCCCATGTAGGCCATTACAGTTATCTTTTAATTTTATTTGTTTATTTGCGACTCAGAGCAACTTGCAGTATCTTTGTTCCGGCCCAGTCAGAGATTGAACCTGGGCCCTTGGCAGTGAGATGATGAAGTCTAACCACTGGACCACCAACGAACTCCCAGTTACCTATTTTATATATAGTAGTGTGTTCATGTCAATCTCCAAATCCCAATTTACCCCTCTCCCCATCCCTAGAAAGTTCTTCTTATCTAACCATCCGTATAAAATAGCAAATCTCCCTCATTTCTTTGGGACTCCTAAGACTCCTCAGTCTGTTTTGTTACTCTTTGGTAACTCTTGCTACATAACAGACCACCCCAAACCTTAGTGACTTATAGCAACAAAGATGTGTCATTTCTTAGGATTTTGAGGGTTTGCCTGCACTCATTCAAGCAGGTACACTCCTCTGGGGGTGTCCACTGAAGGTGGACTCACTCACATATCTGGCATTTGATACTTGTTGTCAGGTGGGTATATTGGTTCTCCTCCATGTGCCCCCACTCCCGCCATCCTCCTGGAGGCTTACAGCAAAGTAAGCAGTGAGGTTCCTTGAGACCACAGCTCCCAAACTCTGACAGCATTCCAGCTGTATGATATTAACAAGTCACGAGGGGTGAGAAAGGAACCCAAATTCTTGAAGTGAGAAGCATGGATGAATGTGCCCATATTTAATCTACTACAATTTATTTTCTAGTTTACTTATGCATTTATTTGTTTGCTTTCTTAGCTCTCCCATTCAAGTCCCTTGAGTACAGAGACCTAGTTATATTTCTTACTATATATTCCCAGTGCATAGAACAATATCTAGGACATTGTGAGTGTTCATTCAATATTTCTTTTAATGAATGATCACTGAATAGATGATCTCATTTGATTTTAACAATGATCTTGCAAAATAAGGAAGGTTTGGGGAAGAATAAATTCCTTGAGGCAGGTTCTGTTTATTTGAAGCAGCGCCTTTAGCTCATCGCAGAAGACTTGGGGCCACAGTAATCCACAAAAATTAGTGCTGGAAAATACATGTTGACTCACTATTGTTATTGTGGTTTTATAGAAGAGAAAACAGAACCTTGAAATGCTTTCTGACCCCAAAACTTGTAATTATTGTTTAAGCTGGATTTAAAATATTGGCCTTCTTGACATTTAAGTTCTTTTTGACACAACATCACCAGATTACATGGTGTTCATACAATGAATCATGCATGTGGCTATGAGCCAGAAACACAAGGAAGAAAAAAAATTTAATCCATGAACTCGAGACATTTAATGTGTACTGAAAGAAACACTAGAGATCTCTTCAAGAAAATTAGAGATACCAAGGGAACATTTCATGCAAAGATGGGCTCAATAAAGGACAGAAATGGTATGGACCTAACAGAAGCAGAAGATATTAAGAAGAGGTGGCAAGAATACACAGAAGAACTATACAAAAAAGATCTTCATGATCCACATAATCACACTGGTGTGATCACTCACCTAGAGACAGACATCCTGGAATGTGAAGTCAAGTGGGCCTTAGAAAGCATCACTACGAACAAAGCCAGTGGAGGTGATGGAATTCTAGTTGAGCTATTCCAAATCCTGAAAGATGATGCTGTGAAAGTGCTGCACTCAATATGCCAGCAAATTTGGAAAACTCAGCAGTGGCCACAAGACTGGAAAAGGTCAGTTTTCATTCCAATCCCAAAGAAAGGCAATGTCAAAGAATGTTCAAACTACCGCACAATTGCACTCATCTCACACGCTAGTAAAGTAATGCTCAAAATACTCCAAGCCAAGCTTCAGCAGTACATGAACTGTGAACTTCCAGATATTCAAGCTGGTTTTAGAAAAGGCAGAGGAACCAGAGATCAAATTGCCAACATCCGCTGGATCATCGAAAAAGCAAGAGAGTTCCAGAAAAACATCTATTTCTGCTTTATTGACTATGTCAAAGCCTTTGACTGTGTGGATCACAACAAACTCTGGAAAATTCCAAAAGAGATGGAAATACCAGACCACCTAACATGCCTCTTGAGAAACCTGTATGCAGGTCAGCAAGCAACAGTTAGAACTGGGCATGGATGTTGAATTTTGTCAAAGGCTTTCTCTGCATCTATTGAGATAATCATATGGTTTTTATTTTTCAATTTGTTAATGTGGTGTATTACATTGATTGATTTGCGGATATTGAAGAATCCTTGCATCCCTGGGATAAAGCCCACTTGATCATGGTGTATGATCTTTTTAATGTGTTGTTGGATTCTGATTGCTAGAATTTTGTTAAGGATTTTTGCATCTATGTTCATCAGTGATATTGGCCTGTAGTTTTCTTTTTTTGTGGCATCTTTGTCAGGTTTTGGTATTAGGGTGATGGTGGCCTCATAGAATGAGTTTGGAAGTTTACCTTCCTCTGCAATTTTCTGGATGAGTTTGAGCAGGATAGGTGTTAGCTCTTCTCTAAATTTTTGGTAGAATTCAGCTGTGAAGCCGTCTGGGCCGGGGCTTTTGTTTGCTGGAAGATTTTTGATTACAGTTTCAATTTCCATGCTTGTGATGGGTCTGTTAAGATTTTCTATTTCTTCCTGGTCGAGTTTTGGAAAGTTGTACTTTTCTAAGAATTTGTCCATTTCTTCCACGTTGTCCATTTTATTGGCATATAATGGTTGATAGTAGTCTCTTATGATCCTTTGTATTTCTGTGTTGTCTGTTGTGATCTCTCCATTTTCGTTTCTAATTTTGTTGATTTGATTTTTCTCCCGTTGTTTCTTGATGAGTCTGGCTAATGGTTTGTCAATTTTATTTATCCTTTCAAAGAACAAGCTTTTGGTTTTGTTGATTTTTGCTATGGTCTCTTTTGTTTCTTTTGCATTTATTTCTGCTCTAATTTTTAAGATTTCTTTCCTTCTACTAACCCTGGGGTTCTTCATTTCTTCCTTTTCTAGTTGCTTTAGGTGTAGAGTTAGGTTATTTATTTGACTTTTTTCTTGTTTCTTGAGGTGTGCCTGTATTGCTATGAACTTTCCCCTTAGGACTGCTTTTACTGTGTCCCACAGGTTTTGGGTTGTTGTGTTTTCATTTTCATTCGTTTCTATGCAAATTTTGATTTCTTTTTTGATTTCTTCTGTGATTTGTTGGTTATTCAGCAGGGTGTTGTTCAGCCTCCATACGTTGGAATTTTTAATAGTTTTTCTCCTGTAATTGAGATCTAATCTTACTGCATTGTGGTCAGAAAAAATGCTTGGAATGATTTCTATTTTTTTGAATTTACCAAGGCTAGCTTTATGGCCCAGGATGTGATCTATCCTGGAGAAGGTTCCATGTGCGCTTGAGAAAAAGGTGAAATTCATTGTTTTGGGATGAAATGTCCTATAGATATCAATTAGGTCTAACTGGTCTATTGTATCGTTTAAAGTTTGTGTTTCCTTGTTAATTTTCTGTTTAGTTGATCTATCCATAGGTGTAAGTGGGGTATTAAAGTCTCCCACTATTATTGTGTTATTGTTAATTTCTCCTTTCATACTTGTTAGCATTTGTCTTACGTACTGTGGTGCTCCCGTGTTGGGTGCATATATATTTATAATTGTTATATCTTCTTCTTGGATTGATCCTTTGATCATTATGTAGTGACCTTCTTTGTCTCTCTTCACAGCCTTTGTTTTAAAGTCTATTTTATCTGATATGAGTATTGCTACTCCTGCTTTCTTTTGTTCCCTATTTGCATGGAAAATCTTTTTCCAGCCCTTCACTTTCAGTCTGTATGTGTCCCCTGTTTTGAGGTGGGTCTCTTGTAGACAACATATGTAGGGGTCTTGTTTTTGTATCCATTCAGCCAGTCTTTGTCTTTTGGTTGGGGCATTCAACCCACTTACGTTTAAGGTAATTACTGATAAGTATGATCCCGTTGCCATTTACTTTATTGTTTTGGATTCGAGTTTATACACCGTTTTTGTGTTTCCTGTCTAGAGAATATCCTTTAGTATTTGTTGGAGAGCTGATTTGGTGGTGCAGAATTCTCTCAGCTTTTGCTTGTCTGAAAAGCTTTTGATTTCTCCTTCATACTTGAATGAGATCCTTGCTGGGTACAATAATCTGGGCTGTAGGTTATTTTCTTTCATCACTTTAAGTATGTCTTGCCATTCCCTCCTGGCTTGAAGAGTTTCTATTGAAAGATCAGCTGTTATCCTTATGGGAATTCCCTTGTGTGTTATTTGTTGTTTTTCCCTTGCTGCTTTTAATATTTGTTCTTTGTGTTTGATCTTTGTTAATTTGATTAATATGTGTCTTGGGGTGTTTCGCCTTGGGTTTATCCTGTTTGGGACTCTCTGGGTTTCTTGGACTTGGGTGATTATTTCCTTCCCCATTTTAGGGAAGTTTTCCACTATTATCTCCTCAAGTATTTTCTCATGGTCTTTCTTTTTGTCTTCTTCTTCTGGAACCCCTTATGATTCGAATGTTGTAGCGTTTAATATTGTCCTGGAGGTCTCTGAGATTGTCCTCATTTCTTTTAATTCGTTTTTCTTTTATCCTCTCTGATTCATTTATTTCTACCATTCTATCTTCTAATTCACTAATCCTGTCTTCTGCCTCTGTTATTCTACTATTTGTTGCCTCCAGAGTGTTTTTAATTTCACTTATTGCATTATTCATTATATATTGACTCTTTTTTATTTCTTCTAGGTCCTTGTTAAACCTTTCTTGCATCTTCTCAATCCTTGTCTCCAGGCTATTTATCTGTGATTCCATTTTAGTTTCAAGATTTTGGATCAATTTCACTATCATTATTCGGAATTCTTTATCAGGTAGATTCCCTATCTCTTCCTCTTTTGTTTGGTTTGGTGGGCATTTATCCTGTTCCTTTATCTGCTGAGTATTCCTCTGTCTCTTCATCTTGTTTAAATTGCTGAGTTTGGGGTGTCCTTTCTGTATTCTGGCAGTTTGTGGAGTTCTCTTTATTGTGGCGTTTCCTCACTGTGTGTGTAGAATATTGGAAATAAAAGCAAAAATAAACAAATGGGACCTAATTAACCTTAAAAGCTTCTGCACATCAAAGGAAACTATTAGCAAGGTGAAAAGACAGCCTTCAGAATGGGAGAAAATAATAGCAAATGAAGCAACCGACAAACAACTAATCTCAAAAATATACAAGCAACTCCTACAGCTCAACTCCAGAAAAATAAACGACCCAATCAAAAAATGGGCCAAAGAACTAAATAGACATTTCTCCAAAGAAGACATACAGATGGCTAACAAACACATGAAAAGATGCTCAACATCACTCATTATCAGAGAAATGCAAATCAAAACCACTATGAGGTACCATTTCACACCAGTCAGAATGGCTGTGATCCAAAAGTCTACAAATAATAAATGCTGGAGAGGGTGTGGAGAAAAGGGAACCCTCTTACACTGTTGGTGGGAATGCAAACTAGTACAGCCACTATGGGGAACAGTGTGGAGATTCCTTAAAAAACTGGAAATAGAACTGCCTTATGATCCAGCAACCCCACTGCTGGGCATACACACTGAGGAAACCAGAAGGGAAAGAGACACGTGTACCCCAATGTTCAACGCAGCACTGTTTATAATAGCCAAGACATGGAAGCAACCTAGATGTCCATCAGCAGATGAATGGATAAGAAAGCAGTGGTACATATACACAATGGAGTATTACTCAGCCATTAAAAAGAATACATTTGAATCAGTTCTAATGAGGTGGATGAAACTGGAGCCTATTATACACAGTGAAGTAAGCCAGAAGGAAAAACACCAATACAGTATACTAACGCATATATATGGAATTTAGAAAGATGGTAACAATAACCCGGTGTACGAGACAGCAAAAGAGACACTGATGTATAGAACAGTCTTATGGACTCTGTGGGAGAGGGAGAGGGTGGGAAGATTTGGGAGAATGGCAATGAAACATGTAAAATATCATGTAGGAAACGAGTTGCCAGTCCAGGTTCAATGCACGATACTGGATGCTTGGGGCTGGTGCACTGGGACGGCCCAGAGGGATGGTATGGGGAGGGAGGAGGGAGGAGGGTTCGAGATGGGAAACACATGTATACCTGTGGCGGATTCATTTTGATATTTGGCAAAACTAATACAATTATGTAAAGTTTAAAAATAAAATAAAATTAGAAAAGAAAAAAAGAAAAAAAAAAGAACTGGGCATGGAACAACAGACTGGTTCCATATTGGGAAAAGAGTACATCAAGGCTGTGTACTGTCACCCTGCTTATTTAACTTCTATGCAGAGTACATCATGAGAAATGCTGGGCTGGAAGAAGCACAAGCTGGAATCGAGATTGCCAGGAGAAATATCAATAAACTCAGATATGCAGATGACACCACTCTTATGGCAGAAAATGAAGACGAGCTAAAGAGCCCTTTGATGAAAGTGAAAGAGGAGAGTGAAAAAGTTGGCTTAAAGCTCAACATTCAGAAAACTAAGATCATGTTATCTGGTCCCATCACTTCATGGCAAATAGATGGGGAAACAGTGGAAACAGTGACAGACTTAATTTTTCTGGACTCCAAAATCACTGCAGATGGTGATGGCAGCCATAAAATTAAAAGACACTTGTACCTTGGAAGGAATGTTTTGACCAGCCTAGACAGCATATTAAAAATCAGAGATATTACTTTGCCAACAAAAGTCCGTCTAGTCAAAGCTATGGTTTTTCCAGTAGTCATGTATGGATGTGAGAGTTGGACTATAAAGAAAGCTGAGCACCAAAGAATTGATGCTTTTGAAATTGTGTTGGAGAAGACTCTTGAGAGTCCCTTGGACTACAAGGAGATCCAACTAGTCCATCCTAAAGGAGTTCAGTCCTGAATATTCATTGGAAGGACTGATGCTGAAGCTGAAACTCCAATACTTTGGCCACCTGATGCAAAGAGCTGGCTCATTTGAAAAACCCCTGATCCTGGGAAAGATTGAAGGCTGGAGGAGAAGGGGACGACAGAGGAAGAGATGGTTGGATGGCATCACTGACTCAATGGACATGAGTTTGAGTAAACTCTGGGAGTTGGTGATGGACAGGGAGGCCTGGCATGCTGCAGTCCATGGGGTTGCAAAGAGTCAGACACAACTGAGCAACTGAACTGAACTGATAGAATTAAACATTGACTGAATAAATACACAATAAATACACAATAGATACACAGACTGTGTGGAAATGGAACTAGGATGTGATCTCCAAAGGACAGTGCTATGGGAGGTTTCAATAACAATGTTTTATATTATAGAAAGAGCAGTGACCCAAACAGATACTCTTATTTGCCTTGTGAAGTTTGTAGGTAATGGGGCTTCCATGGTGGCTCAGATGGTAAATAATCTGCCTATAATGCAGGAGACCTGGCTTCTCTCTCCAGCTCAAGAAAATCCCCTGAAGAAGGAATGGCAACCCATTCCCACACAACCCACTCTTGTGTGGCAACCCACACAAGAATACTCCAGTATTCTTGCCTGGAGAATTTCATGGACAGAGGAGCTTGGTGGGCTACAGTCCATGGGGTCACAAAGAGTTGATAATACTCTGATGGTATATTAGTGAGACAATATTTTAATCATGTAAACACTTTGCTTTGATTCACAAGACTGGGTCATATTAACTATTGGTATAACCAGCGGTAAGTCACTTAACCCTTATGCTACCTAAGTATATGCATTGGTGGCTTAACTTGTGAAGAATATAAGGTACTAGTATTACTGAAAATGCCCACTTTCTTGCCATAATGCTAGATTCTTTTAATTGCCGAATTTTAGATCTGCCTGGACTGAGCTTGGAGAATTGGAGACTTGATCTCTTCAATACAAATGTAGCACAATTTCTAGAAGGAAGCAATCAATTCTGCAGAAGAACGACCCTGGTTCTAGTTCTGACTCTGCTCCTGGTGAGTGTTGCCTTTGTACAAGTCAGTGCCCTCTTAGGAATTCAGTTTTCTCTTCTCTCAATGAAGGGATTTACCTGGATTTGTTCTAAGGGCTTATTCTCAGTGCAAGGTCTGATTCTTCTCACCACTGTTTCACAGCTCACACATGCCTCCCTCTCCACACACACTTTATAATCCTCTTTGAGAATCTACTTCTCCTATTGTTCTATCAGCATCTGGTCTACCACAAGCTGGGGAGGAGAGAATGGAAAAGAGGAAGAAGAAGCCCCAGGCACAAAAGGTGATGTCATCTCTACCCCACGCTGAGTTAGTGCCTGCTTTCCAGTTGCATTGACTCCCTGTGGCTTCTCACAAGTGTTCTTGGGAGTGGGGAGGTGGAGGTCTCCAAGTTCATCTTGCAATCCTGCTAATAGCCTTTACAGCATTCATTCCTCAGATCAGGCTACATCTCTGGGTTCCATTCATAAATAAAGCTCAAGGTAACCCTCTACAGTCTCAGCTTTAGGGGAAATTTGTTCCAGGAAGGAAAGTGCTATTAACTACAGAGTGCTAGGGTAAGCAGAATGCTTTGCAAATAATGCCTAATAAACAGACAAGGCCAGGTGTGAAGCATGATTTATATCCTCCCATGGTACAGAGCCTTTTAATGCCTTGGCCGCTGATGGTCATCTTGGAACTGTGCCATTCTCCTCTAGGACATTGTTACAGTCTAAGACTCCAGGTGGGGAGCAGCAACTCCTTGTTTTTTTTATCCACCTTCAGAAACAAAACTCTAGACCAAAAGTAATAAAAGCACAAGAGCATGGGGGGTGGGGAGAGATATGTGATCAATGGTAAAGGAAAACTTTCCATGATGAAAAGTCATCTGGCCTGAGACCTCCACTGGACTGACAAAAACTCCTTCTTTTAGCTGCAATGAAAAATAAAGCTCCTCCCCACTTCTAACAGACTTTTTTGGTAGGGTTTCTGCTGGTCCATTCTGTTTGAGACTGGAAAAGACTGGCCTTATGGTTAAGTCATCGTAAAAGGCATTATTTCATCCTCTGCCTCTTCTTCCTGTCTTACATGTAGGAAAAACCCTAGAAGGGGAGAAAATGAGCATGTATAGGAAAAAATTAGGAAAGACATGGTAGGAGAAAGGGGTTGGGAAAGAGTAAAAATAAAGAGAAAAAAATTGAAATGTGGCATGGTTGAATGACTGATAGTTGAGCAGTAGTTGAGCAGAAAGACATGAAGTGAAGTCGCTCAGTCGTGTCCGACTCTTTGCAACCCCATGGACTGTAGCCTACCAGATTCCTCCATGCATAGGATTTTCCAGGCAAGAATACTGGAGTGGGTTGCCATTTCCTTCTCCAAGAGATCTTAGTCAGACATGGGTTAGTCCTAATTCTAGTTTTGTGTGACCCTCAATGTTTACTTCTTTTTATTTATTTTTAATAAGAAATGAATCTATGGAAATATACAAATAAATGAGGTTTCATGAGTTGTCCCCATCCTTTTCTTAAATTAATTTTTATTGTTGTATAGTTGCTTTACAGTGTTATGTTAGTTTCTGCTGCCGCTGCTGCTGCTAAGTCGCTTCAGTCGTGTCCGACTCTGTGCGACCCCATAGACAGCAGCCCACTAGGCTCCCCCGTCCCTGGGATTCTCCAGGCAAGAATACTGGAGTGGGTTGCCATTTCCTTCTCCAATGCATGAAGGAGAAAAATGAAAGTGAAGTCGCTCAGTCGTGTCTGACTCTTCGCGACCCCATGGACTGCAGTCTACCAGTCTCCTCAGTCCATGGGATTTTCCAGGCAAGAGTACTGGAGTGGGGTGCCATTGCCTTCTCCATGTTAGTTTCTACTGTACAGCAAAGTGAATCAGCTCTATGTATACATATATCCCCTCTTTTTTGAATTTCCTTCCAATGCAGGTTACCACAAAGCATTGAGTAGAGTTCCCTGAGCTGTAGAGTAGGTTCTCATCTCATTAGTTATCTATTTTATATATAGTATCAATAGTGTATATATGTCAGTCCCAATCTCCGAATTCATTCTATCTCCCTCTTCTCTTTCTTGGTACGTTGGTTCTCTATGTCTGTGTCTCTATTTTTTTAATAATTAATTTATTTGGCTGCATTGAGTCTTGGTTGCAGCATACAGGCTCAGTGGCATGTGGGATCTTGTTCCCCGACCAGGGATTGAGCCCGTTTCCCCTGTATTCGAACATAGGTACCATTGGAAAGTGATTCTTAACCACTGGACCACTAGGCAAGTCCCATGTGTCTCTATTTCTTTACTTATTTTTAAATCCCAGTTTTATTATCTATAAAATCAGTCTTGTAATAGGTGAATACTTGTAATAGCTTGGATTGTGAAAAGTAAGCAATCTTTCTAAAATATGGAATAATTGCCATACCCAGAAATAGCCTCAGGAGACATGACGAGTAAGTGCAAGCTGATATCCCGGGTTGTATTCTGGAATAGATGCAAAGGATATTACTGTTAAAAAAAAAAATGTTAAAATAGGAATAGTCTATAGTCTAGTTAATGACATTATACCATTATTAATGTCTTAATTTTGATAGATTGTACTGTGGACATGAAAAATATTGACATTAGAGGAAGCTGGGTGAAGGGTGTCCAGGAACTCTTTGAAAAAGTGAAGTGAAAGTGAAAGTCACTTAGTTGTGTCCAACTCATTTTCTCTTTGTGACCCCATGGACTGTACAGTTGATGGAATTCACCAGGCCAGAATACTGGAGTGGGTAGCTGTTCCCTTCTCCAGGGGATCTTCCCAACCCTGGTCTCTCACACTGAAGTGGATTCTTTACCAGCTGAGCCACCAAGGAAGCCCAGTTATCTTTGAAACTCTTAGGTAAAATTATTTCAAAATTAAGAGTTAAAAAAATAGAGTCCTGGGACTTTTCTGGTGGTCCAGTGGTTAAGAATCTCCCCACATAGGTTTGATCCTGGTCTGGGAAGATTCCACATGCCACACAGCAACCAAACCCAGGTACCACAACCACTGAAGCCTGCGTGTCCCAGAGACCATGCTCCTCAACAAGAAAAGCCACTGCAAGGACAAGCCCATGTACCGCAGTTAGGAGCGGCTCCCACTGGCCTCAACTAGAGAATGTCTGACCACAGCCAAAAAAAAAAAATAGTCCTTTTGCTAAATGCCCCTGTCTCTCTTTGCAACCTGTTTCAGTTTTATTTGTCTTGCAAGGTCCAGCTCCTGTGAGGTCCCTGGTCATGTCTGCCCCATCTTCTTCAGGAAATTCCCACCTTTTTCTGCAGTTTCCTTGTTGTATATCACAAAGCCTGAAGATTTTAATTTCTATTGAATGCCTGAGCCAGTACTCATTGGAGATTCATTTGGGTAAAAGACAGGTGATTTGAAATACAAATTTATTCAGTTCAGTTCAGTTGCTCAGTCATGTTCGACTCTTTGCGACCCATGAATTACAGCATGCCAGGCCTCCCTGTCCATCACCAACTCCCAGAGTTCACTCAAACTCATGTCCATTGAGTCGGTGATGCCATCCAGCCATCTCATCCTCTGTCGTCCCCTTCTCCTCCTGCCCCCAATCCCTCCCAGCAGCAGAGTCTTTACTAATGAGTCAACTCTTTGCATGAGGTGGCCAAAGTATTGGAGTTTCAGCTTTAGCATCATTCCTTCCAAAGAACACCCAGGACCGATCTCCTTTAGAACAGACTGGTTGGATCTCCTTGCAGTCCAAGGGATTCGCAAGAGTCTTCTTCAACACCACAGTTCAAAAGCATCAATTCTTCGGTGCTCAGCTTTCTTCACAGTCCAACTCTCACATCCATAACTGACCACTGGAAAAACCATAGCCTTGACTAGATGGACCTTTGTTGGCAAAGTAATGTCTCTGCTATTGAATATGCTATCTAGGTTGGTCATAACTTTCCTTCCAAGGAGTAAGCATCTTTTAATTTCATGGCTGCAGTCACCATCTGCAGTTATTTTGAAGCCCCAAAAAATAAAGTCTGACACTGTTTCCACTGTTTCCCCATCTATTTGCCATGAAGTGATGGGACCAGATGCCATGATCTTAGTTTTCTGAATATTGAGCTTTAAGCCAACTTTTCCACTCTCCTCTTTCACTTTCATCAAGAGGCTTTTTAGTTCCTCTTCACTTTCTGCCATAAGGGTGGTGTCATCTGCATATCTGAGGTTATTGATATTTCTCCTGGCAACCTCGATTCCAGCTTGTGCTTCATCCAGCCCAGCATTTATCATGATGTACTCTGCATAAGTTAAATAAGCAGGGTGACAATATACAGCCTTGACGTACTCCTTTTCCTATTTGGAACCAGTCTGTTGTTCCATGTCCAGTTCTAACTGTTGCTTCTTGACCTGCATATAGGTTTCTCAAGAGGCAGGTCAGGTGGTCTGGTATTCCCATCTCTTTCAGAATTTTCCACAGTTTATTGTGATCCACACACTCAAAGGCTTTGGCATAGTCAATAAAGCAGAAATAGATGTTTTTCTGGAACTCTCTTGCTTTTTCAATGATCCAGTGGATGTTGGCAGTTTGATCTCTGCTTCCTCTGCCTTTTCTAAAACCAGCTTGAACATCTGGAAGTTCATAGTTCATGTATTGCTGAAGCCTGGCTTGGAGAATTTTGAGCATTACTTTACCAGCATGTGAGATGAGTGCAATTGTGAGGTAGTTTGAGCATTCTTTGGCATTGCCTTTCTTTGGGATTGGAATGAAAACTGACCTTTTCCAGTCCTGTGGCCACTGCTGAGTTTTTCAAATTTGCTGGCATATTGAGTGCAGCATTTTCACAGCATCATCTTCCAGGATTTGAAACAGCTCAACTGGAATTCCATCACCTCCACTAGCTTTGTTCGTAGTGATGCTTTCTAAGACCCACTTGACTTCACATTCCAGGATGTCTGGCTCTAGGTGAGTGATCACACCATCATGATTATCTGGGTTGTGAAGCTCTTTTTTGTACAGTTCTTCTATGTATTCTTGCCACCTCTTCTTAATATCTTCTTCTTCTGTTAGGTCCATACCATTTCCGTCCTTTATAGAGCCCATCTTTGCATGAAATGTTCCCTTGGTATCTCTAATTTCTTGAAGAGATCTCTAGTCTTTCCCATTCTGTTGTTTTCCTCTATTTCTTTGCATTGATTGCTGAGGAAGGCTTTCTTATCTCTCCTTGCTATTCTTTCGAACTCTGCATTCAGATGCTTATATCTTTCCTTTTCTCCTTTGCTTTTCACTTTTCTTTTCACAGTTATTTGTAAGGCCGCCTCAGACAGCCATTTTGCTTTTTTGCATTTCTTTTCCATGGGGATGATCTTGATCCCTGTCTCCTGTACAATGTCACGAACCTCCATTCATAGTTCATCAGACACCCTAACTATCAGATCTAGGCCCTTAAATCTATTTCTCACTTCCACTGTATAATCATAAGGAATTTGATTTAGGTCATACCTCAATGGTCTAGTGGTTTTCCCTCCTTTCTTCAATTTATGTCTGAATTTGGCAATAAGGAGTTCATGCTCTGAGCCACAGGCAGCTCCCGGTCTTGTTTTTGCTGACTGTATAGAACTTCTCCATCTTTGGCTACAAAGAATATAATCAATCTGATTTCGGTGTTGACCATCTGGTGATGTCCATGTGGTCAGGGGCAGCAGCCGAGAGGAGCAACTCCACATCTAAGGAGCGGTGGCTGCGCAGGTGCAGGAGGGCCGAGAGGAGCTACTCCACATTCAAGGTCAGGAGGGTCAGCCATGAGGAGATACCCCTCGTCCAAGATAAGGAGTAGTGGCTGGGCTTTGCTGGAGCAGTCGTGAAGAGATACTGCACATCCAAGGTAAGAGAAACCTAAGTAAGATGGCAGGTGTTGCAAGAGTCATTCGAGGGCAGACACACTGAAACCATAATCACAGAAAACTAGCCAGTCTAATCACACGGACCACAGCCTTGTCTAACTCAATGAAACTAAGCCATGCCTTGTGGGCCCACTCAAGATGGACGGGTCATGGTGGAGAGATCTGACAGAATGTGGTTCACTGGAGAAGGCAGTGGCAAACCACTTCAGTATTCTTGCCTTGAGAACTCCATGAACAGTATGAAAAGGCAAAATGATAGGTCAGTAGGTGCCCATATGCTACTGGAGATCAGTGGAGAAATAACTCCAGAAAGAATGAAGGGATGGAGCCAAAGCAAAAACAATACCCAGCTGTGGATGTGACTAGTGATAGAAGCAAGGTCTGATGCTGTAAAGAGCAGTATTGCATAAGAACCTGGAATGTCAGGTCCATGAATCAAGGCAAATTGGAAGTGGTCAAACAGGAGATGGCAAGAGTGAACGTAGACATTCTAGGAATCAGTAAAATGGACTGGAATGGGTGAATTTCACTCAGATGACCATTATATCTACTACTGTGGGCAGGAATCCCTTAGAAGAAATGGAGTAGCCATCATGGTCAACAAAAGAGTCTGAAATGCAGTACTTGGATGCAATCTCAAAAACGACAGAAGGATCTCTGTTCGTTTCCAAGGTAAGCCACTCAATATCATAGTAATCCAAGTCTAACCAGTAACACTGAAGAAGCTGAAGTTGAATGGTTCTATGAAAACCTACAAGACCTTTTAGAACTAACACCCAAAAAAGATGTCCTTTTCATTATAGGGGACTGGAATGCAAAAGTAGGAAGTCAAGAAACACCTGGGGTAACAGGCACATTTGGCCTTGGAATAGGGAATGAAGCAGGGCAAAGGCTAATAGAGTTTTGCCAAGAGAACACACTGGTCATAGCAAATAAATTTATTGGAGAGAGTCAAAAGCTATCAGTCACTCATATCTGAGGCTGAGTTGCTTTGATGGGATTGTTGTTTATTCGCTAAGTTGTGTCTGACTCTTTTGTAACCCCATGGACTATAGCCTGTGAAGCTCCTCTGTCCATGGGATTTCCCAGGCAAGAATACTGGAGTGGCTTGCCATTTTCTTCTCCAGGTGACCCATTGAAAAAAGTCAAGGATGGTTAATGGAGGAGAGAAAGCAGGAAGGGGGTGGCACTGGCAGCCAGAAGGCACCCAATCACCTGAACAGTGGAGACAGAGGAGTCCAGAAGGAGGAAGAAAGAGAAAGAAAGGGCCCTGAAGGGTAACACATGCAAACATGTCCAACTGCTTACCTTCCATATACCTTTGAAAACAAGTTCAGCTTTGGAGTGTTTCATGCCTCAAGCATGAAAGGTATCATGCCTCAAGCAATTTCTAGGAGAGGTGATGGCAAGAAATATACTTACAGTGAGGTGGGGAAGTAAGACAGTGAAGTCAGTTGATGAAGTGTACAGGAAGCCAGATACCAACTCAGTTGAGTTCAGTTCAGTTCAGTCGCTCAGTTGTGTCCGACTCTGCAACCCCATGAACCACAGCACGCCAGGCCTGCCTGTCCATCACCAACTCCCAGAGTTCACCCAAACCCATGTCCATTGAGTCCGTGATGTCATCCAACCTCTGTTGTCCCCTTCTCCTCCTGCCCTCAATCTTTCCCAGCACCAGGGTCTTTTCAAATGAGTCAGCTCTTCGAATCGGGTGGCCAAAGTATTGGAGTTTCAGCTTCAACATCAGTCCTTCCAATGAACACCCTGACTGATCTCCTTTAGGATGGACTGGTTGGATCTCCTTGCAGTCCAAGGGACTCTTGAGAGTCTTCTCCAACACCACAGTTCAAAAGCATCAATTCTTCGGCACTCAGCTTTCTTCACAGTCCAACTCTCACATCCATACATGACTATTGGAAAAACCATAGCCTAGACTAGATGGACTTTTGTTGACAAGGTAGTCTCTGCTTTTTAATATGCTGTCTAGATTTCCCTCCAAGAAGTAAGCATCTTTTAATCTCATGGCTGCAATCACCATCTGCAGTGATCTTGGAGCCCCAAAAAGTAACGTCAGCCACTGTTTCCACTGTTTCCCCATCTATTTCCCATGAAGTGATGGGACCGGATGGCATGATCTTAGTTTTCTGAATGTTGAGCTTTAAGTCAACTTTTTCATTCTCCTCTTTCACTTTCATAAAGAGGCTCTTTAGTTCTTCTGCACTTTCTGCCATAAGGGTAGTGTCATCTGTATATCTGAGGTTATTGATATTTTTCCCAGCAATCCAGCTTGTGCTTCTTTCAGCCCAAGCAGTAGCTTTATCCCACTGGAGACCTCTGAGAGTCAGTCATACATGAGCCCTAGAGAGTTTCCATCCAGAAGATATGGGAGTCAGAGTATATATACACTGCCTGCCATCACCCAACATCAGCTGTCTGCTATATCTATGTGTGTAGGGTTGGGGTGCTCTTTAGGATCCCTACCCTACCTGGGTGCTGCTGCTGAAAGTTCTCAGGGGAGTAGCTGGCTTGCTCATGTGGGAGGGGATACAAATGGGTATCAATAGCTTCTCCTACAGGAGTCCAATCTGCTTGCTCCAAACTTCAATTTTCCCATTTGTTAGCTGGGAGAGCTTTGACCAGTTCCACTATGCTCTTTCTGTATGTTTACTGTGAAAATAAGAGCTTGATTGTGTAGCAGCATTTCACTCCTTGTCTCTGCCCTGAAAGCTCCTCAGCGATCATTCTCTCGGTGATCCTTCTCTTGGTGATCCTTCTCTCCCTATCCAAGCTCTCTTCAGACCATGCTCACTCTGTGGGTAGAGATCCAGCACTACAGCCTCAAAGCTAGTACTGGGATGTGGAAACCAAGTACACATATGACTTCATAATTCCAGGCTGATATAGGGAATGTTTACCTTCATTTAAAAGGGGGAAATAAGGGTAGAAGGTAGAAGAAAGTAGCAAACAGAAACCAATGTCGTGGCAGTTGAACGGCTCCTTCATTGGATTTTTAAGGCTCATGTAAGGAATCAGGAAAGTCTGTTTCCATGAGTATCTTTCTCAGGGGATCTCCCAGGGATCATTCCCACATAAGGAAGGCCTCATTAGCCCCTAAACATATGTTTTACATATCCCAGCCTGTGAATTTGTGGCACCAAGACATTTTTAACGAAGTGCATTTATGGTGTTTGGCCAAATGCAACTCAGAAAAACAAATATATTTTCCATTTCTTGGGTCCTTAGGGAGAGATAACGTTATAAACCATTATCCAGAGGTGCTTTTTAAGACTTCTCTAACTTGACAGCCCTTTCGGTTTCGTAATCTTTTCCTTAAAGGCTGGGCTTCAGTTGTTTATGCACTAGTGCGTTCTGACATCCTCCTTTTCATCTGAAATCCAATGAGGCTAAACATGAGCCACACATTTTAAACATGAAACTCATGCTGCTGAACTTCACATAACTGCTACCAAACAATGGAGGTTTCTCAAATAACTGAAATTTGGCGAGCAGTTCTTTTGGGGAGCAAAGAAGAAACTGTCAAGACATCAATCTGAGAATTTTTTTTTTTTTTTTTAGCATCTTGCAGGGAATTTTTTGATGTTGCTTACATTCAGTTTCATCTTTCAACCATCCTGTATTTATATTTGGATGACCCAAAGAAAGCCACCAGACTCATTACACATAAAAGAGGAGCAAGTTATGAGAGAAAAAGTAAAGAATTAATTGTATCTAATAATTAGTTACAAAATATGAGCCATTTCTCTTTTGAATGTTTTTTACACCAGCACCTTCCTTTCCATTCTTTTTTTTTTTCTTTATTTTTACCATCTTCTCTTTCCACTTCTCACTGCTATATAATCGGGGTATTTTAGTATATAGTTAACCAACCAACCTAACTCTAACAAGCAAGATCATTGACTTGATTACTTCAATTCATCGTATCTTGCTCTTCCTCAGAAATCAATAGCTGTTCTCTTCTCAGAGGAAAAAGTGGCAACTCTTACAGCTGGGATACTGATCCCAGCCTTAATGTCCTGTGGTGGTTTAGTCACTAAGATGCGTCCAACTCTTGCAACCCTATGGACTGCAGCCCACCAGGATCCTTTGTCCATGCAATTCTCCAGGCAAGAATACTGGAGTGGGTTGCCATTTCCTTCTCCAGGGCATCTTTACCAACCCAGGGATTGAACCCGGGTCTCCTGAGCTGCAGGCAGACTCTTTACCAACTGAGCTACGAGGGAAGACAACTAGTCAATGTCCATTACTTCCCAACATAAATCTCCACTGTTCTTCAGGCTAGTCTCATTATAGTCTCCCAAACACATCTCATGATTTCCTATTTCCACACATTTGGCATTTGTTCTTTGCTCTTATTCAAGCATCACCCATCTATCATAGGCTGACTAAAATCTCACTTCCTCCATAAAACTCACAAGCATAAATGGCATGATGAGAGGGAAGGAGGGGGAGAGGGAGAAAGAAGGGGATAGGAAGAGGCAAAAAGAGACACAGGGAGAAAGAGGCATAGGTTCTAGAGAAACATTAAAGTGGTTTTGAGGCTCATCTTTGCAACTGACAAGCTTTGTGTTGGAAGGGAAATTCCTTAACGTCTTTGTCTTATTTATAAACAGTTATGTGTGCTTGAATGAGTTTTTAAAGTTTCATTTATTTTTTAATTCGTTTTTGGCTCTACTGGGTCTTCTTGCTGCACGTGGACTTTGTCTAGTTGCAATGAGCAAGGGCTACTCTTCGTTGCAATCTGCAGACTTCTCATTGTTGTGGATTCTCTTGTTGCAGAGCACAGGCTCTGAGGCTTAAGGGCTTAGTTGTGGGTGCAGGGGCTTAGTTGCCCTGAGGTATGTAGGATTTTCCTCCACCAGCAATTAAATCTGCATGCCCTCCACTGGCAGGCAAATTCTTAACCACTGGACCACCAGGGAACTCCTGAGTTTTTGATTGGATTAAAGAAGAAGAGATGCAAGTTATCTAAAAAAAGGAACTGATTTATTTATTCAACAATTTTTCATTAAGAGCCTCATAACATTTAGTCCATGGAGCACCGTGGAGCTACAACTGAATTTGATGGAAAGATTGATCTTCACTGATACTCAGTAATTAAGTAATAATATATTACTTAGTCACCCTATGCTTAGATATTTACCAAGGAGAAATGAAAATATATGTCCATACAAAGATTGTAGCAAAATATTCATTGCAGCTCCATCTGTAATAGCCCCAATGTGAAACACCCAAGTGTTCACTAAAATTTTATATTCACCCAATAAAATACTGCTTAACAATAAAAAGGAATAAGCTGTTGATACAAACAACAGTATGGATGAATCTTAAAATATTTATTTTGAGTTAAAGAAACCAGGTCCCTTACTCCTAATTTTGTTTTTAAGTGCATATAGTATGACTTTATTTATGAAGAACTCTACAAAATGCAAACCAATATACAGTGACAAAGGCAGATCAGTGGTTGGCAAAGGCAGAAGGTGGTGATCTGGAAGGGGAAACTACAGAGGGACATGAAGAAACTATCTTGATTATGGAGATGGTTTCATGGATGTAGACATGTCAAAATTTATCAAATTGTGCACTTTAACTTTGTTCAAATTATTGTGTCAATAAAGTTAGATTAAAATTAATAATATCTGCCCTATATATTTGGTGCAAGTTGACTGTAGTATCAATGCAAAGAAGAGATACGGTATTTTGTCAACAGATTCATAACCCCCAAATTACTAGGACTGTACATCTTTATAGGGATGGATGATAGGCACTGGATGAGTTAAAAAGAATATGCTCTGGAAAAAGAAGGATCTTCACTCTCCTTTAAAATTTTTCAGTGAAAAGCCATACACCAGATATTGAAAATTCAGGAAGCCTCTGAAGGATTAGAATTTTCAAAAACAAATTTTTCATGTTTATTACAGACCACTGTAACATATGACTTTTAAGTAACATTATTAAATGTTCCTTTCAGAGAAAGTTAATCACTGTTCTCACTTTTATTATTGTTTGAAGGTATATTTAAATTTTTTAAAATGCATTGTACATCATAGCAGATCTTTTCTGCTTCTTATTCCTTAACATATAGACTCCAAATTCTGGAAAAGAAATGTCCCCATGAAGAATAAAGTATGGTGGGTAGCATCTATAGAAAGGACTTTGGCTAAAACTCTAAAGGAGAACTTAAATTTTTTTTCTTTTTACAATGTTTCGTTGGTTTCTGCTATACAACAATGAGAATCAGCCATAAGTATACATACATCCCCTCCCTCTGGAACCTCTCTCTCCTCCCTCCATCCCATCCATCCAGGTCATAACAGAGCACCAGACTGGGCTCCCCATGCTGCGCAGCAAGAACTTGTAACAGTCAAAAACGTCACTAAGTGTTGTGAATTGCTCCAGTATGGAGTGAATTTCCTGTCCCTGGGACTCTTTGAGGTATGCTACATTTAGCAAGATACCATTGTAGAGGGGTGATGACGCAGAGAGGATTCACAGGGGAGACTTCTTCTTCTTCTGTGGAGCTGTCCCAAACCATCGCCTCAGCAAGAACGCAGTGAAGTTGCCCTGGTGGAATTGCAGTAACAGGTTTCTGGACTATTGCAGATTTCCTGCAATTTCTCCTTAAAAAGAAAGAGGTCCCAGGAGATAGATCGTCCTCCTGCAGCCTGCCATTCACTTCTGGGATATTTTCTCCTCACTGTTCAAGACTGAGAATGGATCATTTTTAACCTAGGAGAGACAGTGTACAAATTGCTGCTCCTTAGCATTCAGGGAAATAAACATTTGGTGCCTTTTTCCTGTTGCAAAGGGGAAAATTCAGAGGATATTGCAGAGCCAGGGCTTCCCGGTGGTACTAGTATTAAAGAACCTGCCTTCCTAATGCAAGAGACATAAGAGACAGGGTTCGTTCCCTGGGTCTGGAGGTTCCCCTGGCGGACGGCATGGCAACCAACTCCAGTTGTCTTGCCTCAAAAAATCCCATGGACAGAGGAACCTGGTGGGCTACAGTCCACAGGGTCGCAAAGAGTCAGACAAAACTGAAGCGACTTAGCACGCTCGCGTGGCAGAGCCAACTGAAGACACTCTAAATACATGTGCATGTATGTCTTCGGCTTGTTTTAGGCCAGAGTAAAGGGAAAAAATTCTGGGTGTGCCCTACCAACTATTAGCATTTTCTTTGTCTTCTTTTTAAATTCGATTATTCATTTGTTTATCTTTGGCTGTGCTGAGTCTTCACTGCTGTGCATGTGCTTGCTCCAGTTGCAAGAGCAGCTGCTCTCTGGTTGCAGGCTCACGGGCTCTTGAGGGCACCGGCTCAGTAGTTACGGCATTTGGGATTAGTTGCTCCTTTGCATGTGGAATCTTCCTGGACCAGGGATCGAACCCATGTCCCCCACATTAAAAGGCAGACTCTTAACCACTGGACCACTAGGGAAGTCTTACGAGCATTTTCTAAGTGCAAACTTCCCTGGATAAGAAAACTTAAATCACTCATAATCTGACACCTCTTCCTTTCCTCCCCATCCCCCATTCTCAGGCCACTTTCTGCCTCAAGAGGAGAATCTATCTATAATAACAACGAAAGTTGGCGAGTTCAATTCTCTTTCTTCTTCTCAATCCCCTATTATATTTACCTACTCTATCTGCCTACCCACTTTGAATTTTACTTATCTGGATTCCCTGAAATATTCATAACCTAGAAGTATTGGTGTTTTGATTTTAAATGGAAAGAAAAAAAGAGGAAGTCTGGAAGGATGGGGTTCGGAAAGAAAGGATCCACAGAAGGATATGTAAACTAGTCTTATTTGCAAACAGCGTTACATAGACCCCTATGTTCCTGCTCCTGCTGGAGAAGGAATGAAAGGCCAGAAAGAAAAGTGCCCTCTAATGAGACCACCTGCTTCTATCTAGTTCTGCCACAAACTGGCTCTGTGCCTTTGAGTCATTCCTTTCATCTGTTTGGATCTCATTTTTTTTTTTTCTTTCAGCCACACCATGTGGCATGTGGGATCTTAGTTCCCTGACCAGGAATCGAACCTGTGCCCCCTGCACTGGAGGTGCAGGCTTAACCACCAAACTGCCAGGGAAGTTCCCTGGGTCTCAGTTTCTTTGTCTGTAAAATGTGACCTTGAACTAGATAGTGTGTTGAATAATGAACTATTAAAACATTAATGGAAAGAAAAGGGGAAACAAGTAGACAACAGGGAGTAAGTATTCAACTCCTCAGCAGGGGTGACACTCTGTTTAGATGGATGGTGGAGGAGTTGAAATATCATTGGCATGAAGCTACAAA
The DNA here is from genome assembly GCF_002263795.3 of Bos taurus. Classification (NCBI taxonomy): domain Eukaryota; kingdom Metazoa; phylum Chordata; class Mammalia; order Artiodactyla; family Bovidae; genus Bos; species Bos taurus. Next base: position 18,273,992 of record NC_037341.1, on the reverse strand, counting down.
ATTGTGAACATTTACCAGTGTGTTTTTTTCCATGTATGAGGAAATGGCCAGGCATGGTGATGAAGGGGGAAGGGCTTGGTAAAGATCCCAAGTGGAGGGTTGTTAGCAAACTGCAGCTGCCTGTGACGCTGGTAAAGCAGGAGTATGTCTTTGTAGATAATATTGACAATCTCAGCTGCATAGCTATGTTTTAAATTATTTCTGAGCTATTTGTGCTGAAGTCATGATAAGTGCTCTGTGAGGTAGAAGTTATCAGCCTCTCCCAGACTTTTTTTTTTTGGGTGGGGAGGTAACGATTAGAGGTTTAAATATAAAAACTTCGCTATGTCTGTGGAGATGGTGTTCCCGTCTGTATCACTCTCTGAACATGTCAATCTCATAATGAAGTACACATACACACACACACGTACGTACTCTTAACAATTCAGGATCAGCTCACTAGCCAAATTCAACTCTTAAATGTCACTACTTTCCATTACATCTCTCAGTTCAGTTCAGCCACTAAGTCGTGTCCAACTCTTTGAGACCCCATGGACTGCAGCACGCCAGGCTTCCCTGTCCATCACCAGCTCAAATTCATGTCCATCAAGTCAGTGATGCCATCCAATCATCTCATCCTCTGTCGACCCCTTCTCCTCCCACCTTCAATCTTATCAGGGTCTTTTCCAATGAGTCAGTTCTTTGCATCAACTTGGCTAAACTATTACATCTCTACATTTGCTATTTGACTTGCCCTGCATTTGTTAAGGCTTCTCTCTCAACATAAAAAATCTGCCTATTTTGCTGCTTAGCCAATCAAAAGTGTTTCATATGTAAAAGAATCATACCCTAAATCCCACAAAAGTCATCTACTCATCTTTGGTCATTTGTGAAAGGAATGCCAGGTCTATGAGTCTCTCCAAATCTGAGAAATAATATTGCTTTAAATTATTTTTTAAAATAAGCCTCAGAAATCAAATTGAGTAAGAGAATGATGTAAGGCATAAGGGGAAAGGAGATGAGGAATAAAGGAAGCAAAGATCTCTGCTCACAAAGAGCTGATAAGATCACAGAAAGACAAGGTTAAAAGGGCATACACACTGAGGAAACCAGAAGGGAAAGAGACACGTGTACCCCAATGTTCATCGCAGCACTGTTTATAATAGCCAGGACATGGAAGCAACCTAGATGTCCATCAGCAGATGAATGGATAAGAAAGCTGTGGTACATATACACAATGGAGTATTACTCAGCCATTAAAAAGAATACATTTGAATCAGTTCTAATGAGGTGGATGAAACTGGAGCCTATTATACAGAGTGAAGTAAGCCAGAAGGAAAAACATAAATACAGTATACTAACGCATATATATGGAATTTAGAAAGATGGTAACGATAACCCTGTATACGAGACAGCAAAAGAGACACTGATGTATAGAACAGTCTTATGGACTCTGTGGGAGAGGGTGGGAAGATTTGGGAGAATGGCATTGAAACATGTGAAATGTCATGTATGAAACGAGATGCCAGTCCAGGTTCAGTGCACGATGCTGGATGCTTGGGGCTGGTGCGCTGGGAAGGCCCAGAGGGATGGTATGGGGAGGGGGGAGGGAGGAGGGTTCAGGAAAAAAGAAAAAATAAATAAATAAATAAATAAAAGAAAATCTTTCAGTTTTTCACCAAAAAAAAAAAAAAACAACAACAAAAAGACAAAGCATAAAGACAATAGACAAAGTCGGGTTAACACAAAAGACAAAGCATAGCACTTAAGTGATGTATATGCCAAGAGGCATGCAGGTTGGGGTCTGACCTGGCTCCAGTTGGTTCTCCTGTGATTTCAGCTCCATCTTCACTCTTAACACCAACACCGTATACACCCACCACAATAAAGTCCCTCGGGTCCCTTCCCATTGCCCTCTCTCTAGGACACTCTCTCCTTCCTTTGTCACATGGATACTTCGGGCAGAACTCTCTTCACCTTCTTGAGTACCCAGAATATTCTCATCTGCATTAACATCTCTCTCTAAGGAAGTCTCCACTGACTAATGCAGGCTCAGTCAATAGCTCTTTTTCTCCTAGTCTCCATAGCAACTTACTCATTGCTCTGCATACATGCTGATGTGTTCACAGTATATTATCATTTGCTTAAATGTTGCTGCTCCCCAAGCCTCTAGGCTCTCACTCTGTCCCTTTCCTGGGAATTCTCATTCACTCCAATCTCATCAATGGCCACTCATGAACTGATGCTGACTCACAGACATGTAACTCTGGCCAAGGCCTCACTCCTGATTCCCTGGCTGCTCTACAAGCTGCGTGCTTGCAGAGCATTTCCACATGGGTGGGATCACTGACAGGCTTTCACTCTTGAACACGATCCTGTTTATGTATTTATTAGCAGTTTAGTTTCTGTCTCCCCAAGCCCCTGTTCTTACTGAGCAGATATATACTTATTGCTTAAATGAGTGTCTGGCCTACAAGAGGCACTCAGTACAGATTTTTAAAGTATTTACCTCCGTGAACTCATTATCGTCCCTGTGAAGAGTGTATTATCTCCTAGGTTCCCATTCCTGTTTATCCATTCACTCAAAGGATGAGAGTGTTACTCACTCAGTCGTGTTCGACTCTGTGACCCCATGGACTGTAGCCAAACTCCTCTGTCCATGGAATTCTTCAGGCAAGAATATTGGAATGTGTAGCCATTCCCTCTTCCAGGGGATTTTCCTGACTAAGGATCAAACCTGGGTCTCCTGCACTGTAGGCAGATTTTTTACCATCTGAGCCACCAGCAAAGCTTATTCACTCAAAACAAGTAAGCCTCAATTTTAATCGGAGATGGCTATGGCAACCCACTCCAGTACTCCTGTCTCGAAAATCCCATGGACGGAGGAGCCTGGTAAGCCTCCATAGGGTTGCAAAGAGTCGGACACGATTGAGCAACTTCACTTTCACTTTTCATTTTCATGCAATGGAGAAGGAAATGGCAGCTCACTCCAGTATTCTTGACTGGAGAATCCCAGGGACAGAGGAGCCGTCTATGGGGTCACATAGAGTCGGACATGACTGATGCAATTTAGCAGCAGCAGCAGAAGGAATTTTAATCCTAACATCCATCCAGAGGATAAGTACTTCTTAACATTCTCTTACTTCTTTCCAGAATGACTTTCTCAGCATTGGCATGAAATATGGCACTTGTCTCTTAGCTCTCCTTACCAGCAATCTTTTTCTTTTTTTAATATTTATTTGTTTATTTGGAGAAGGAAATGGCAACTCACTCCAGTATTCTTGACTGGAGAATCCCAGGGACAGAGGAGCCGTCTCTGGGGTCACATAGAGTGGCTCGTCGTAGTTGCAGTATATGTGATCTTTTTTTAGTTTCAGTATGTGGGATTTTTAGCTGTAGCATGCGAACTATCAGCTGTGGTATGTGGAGTCTAGTTTCCTGACCAGGAATCGAACCTGGGCCTTCTATACTGGGAGCACAGAGTCTTAGTCACTGGACCACTAGGGAAGTCCCTCTTACCAGCAGATCACTGTCCAGATCACCTACCAGTACACTTCTTCAGAGTGGTATTTTGAACACCAAATTCTAGGGTATGAATCCATTAATCTAAACTTGTAAATGGTCCCCCTTTGCCTATGGGGGACTTCCCTGGTGGCTCGGTTGGTAATGCGGGAGATCTGGGTTCAGTCCCGGGATAGGGAAGATCCCCTGGAGGAGGGAACAGCTACCCACTCCAGTATTCTGGCCTGGAGAATTCCAGGGGCTGTATAGTCCATGGGATCGCAAAGAGTCGGACAAAACTGAGCGACTTTCACTCACTTGCTTATGGGTTAGGCCCTAAGATGCTGAGCTACTGATTTTGGAAATGTTAGTTCTAGTCACCTCTCTTGTTTTATTTCCTTGGAAAATATCTACTATATAAGTATCTACTAACCTAAGCATCACCTCCTGCCTAAGCCTTTTTAAAATCCTGGTGTTCCAGGTAGACAGGAACATTGTTTTCCTTTGTATGCCCACTGGGCTTTGAGTATTGAGACAATGTCCTATACAATTTTTCATACCTTTTTACTTCTAGTACAGTTTGGGCCACTAGCAAGGGTTTTAGAAAAGTATACTACGAAAATACTGACTGTTAATAGGAAGAGGTAAATTGACAAGGAAAGCTTTTCTAAAGGAGACAAACACAAAGCTGGGAGGATACGAAAGGAAGCACATGGAGGTATGACTTATTGTATTAGGCTGGCCAAAAAGTTCATTTGGGTTTTTTCTATAACAGCTTATAGAAAAACCCAAACAAACTTCCTGGCCAATTCAATATTATATACAGAGGATAAACCCCAGTGGACTTGTCTACAATAGATATGTCTTCTAGAGAAACAATGGAATTGGGATACTGTTAAATCCCCTATCTAACCACAGAACCACATCTTTTTGTTTTCCATAACAAAATCATAATCCTAAATAATTGCAAAGATAATTAAGATTTCCCCCGATTGTCTATTGCAAATTTCCCCCTGATTGTCCTATGATCTCAACCAAGACTTGGCCTACAGAATTTCTGTTGAGACATCATATTTCACAATGGCAAATAAATTTTTCCAAGAAAATAGGTGGTAACTTGTCTTTTGAAGGCACCAAGAAATTGCTAAAACTTATCTAGCTGAGCACTCTTTCCTTATAGCTGTTGATTTTGGTTAGCTGCACAGAATGACTGTTTGTTTTGGCTAATTCTTAATTCATTTTCTCTGGAAAACTTTTCATTTTAGAACCTGTTTTGGACCCACAACCCAATCTGTGGGACGTAGATTAAAGGCATGTAAGTCTAAGTAGAGATAGTGAAGTAGTTGATGAATATACCTACATATCAAACATCGTAACTAATTAGAAGACTCCAATGTGTGGTGCTAGTAGTAAAGAACCTGCTTGCCAATGCAGGAGACATGAGACTTGGGTTCGACCCCTGGGTCAGGAAGATCCCCTGGAACAGGGCATGGCAACCCACTCCAGTATTCCTGCCTGGAGAATCCCATGGACAGAGGAGCCTGGCGGGGTACAGTCCACGGTGTCACAAAGAGTCAGACGAGACTGAGGCAACTTAGCACACATGCACGTGTGAAAAGTGCATTTTTAAATGCACATGACACATTTAATATATTTTTTATTCATTTAAAAGGGAATGATTTTATAGCTGCCTTCTCTCAGTATATTCTATGGCAATCAATGAATCCTAAAACTACAAAACTATTGTGTTAACCTTGTGGAGCAGGATCTGTAATATCCTTCAGTATTATAAGGTGATACAGACTAAAATATCAGCTACCATACAGTTAGAGACTAAGGTTTAGAGCCATATGGCTTCTTAAATCTTGTTCATTTTTCTACCTTATTCACAAATCATCTAACAAAATCCTAAACAATTACTTTCCTTTTTTCCCCTCATTTTATCTGTCTTTGTGTTCCTTACTTTCTCCTCCTTTGGCACAAAAGTCTGAGAATTCAGTACCACATTAAGTAGGTTATTCCATGCCTCACTCTGAACTCTTCCTTTTCTCCTTCCAAAACCTATTCCTCCTGAGTGGTTTCCATACCAGTTGACAGTAACTCTCTCTCTACCCAGTTACTGTCCCTTAAAACCTTGTAATGTTCTTGGCTCACAAATCCTCTTTGTTCTCTCTCTAACCACACTCAGAAATCTGCTCTCTTCTCACTATCTCCACAACTAACATGCTGCTGCTGTTAAGTCATTTCAGTCAAGTTCGAATCTGTGCGACCCCATAGGCAGCAGCCCACCAGGCTCTGCTGTCCCTGGGATTCACCAGGCAAGAACACTGGAGTGGGTTGCCATTTCCTTCTCCAATGCATGAAAGGGAAAAGTGAAAGGGAAGTTGTTCAGTCGTGTCTGACTCTTTAAGACCCTGTCAACTGCAGCCTACCAGGCTCCTCCATCCATGGGATTTTCCAGGCAAGAGTACTGGAGTGGGGTGCCATTGCCTTCTCCGAACTAACATGCTAGCGTGAGCCAAATAGGGATATAAGCTGACTCAACTGAAAATCCAAAATTTAAAAGATAAAGATTATATAAGACAAATTATATGTGATAATTATATAGATAAAATTTTTATAGAGCAAAAATCAAGATTTTTCTACTTCTGTAACATAGGTTTAAGTTAACTTCACCATTTACTAAAGTGCAACAGTTAATAAAGCTTCATAGATTTAATTAATACTGAGGCTGAAATTGGGCTTCTCAGGCAGTGCTAGTGGTAAAGAACCCTTCTGTCAATGCAGGAGACTTACGGACATGGGTTCAATCCCTCAGTCAGGAAGATCCCCTGGAGGACAGCATGGCAACCCACTCCAGTATTCTTGCCTGGAGAATCCCATGGACAAAGGAGCCTGGAAGTCTATAGTCCATAGGGTCACAGAGTCAGACACCACTGAAGTGACTTAGCATTCATCCATGGGGCTGAAATTATAGTTACATTTGGAGATCCCATTAAATTTAAGCATTGTCTTCTCTATAAATTTAAAAAGTAACTAAGTATAAAATCAATCCTAAAGGAAATTTATTTAGGAAATCAATCCTAAAGGAAATCAGTCCTGAATATTCATTGGAAGTATTGGAAGCTCTAATACTTTGGCCTCTTGATCCGAAGAGTCAACTCATTGGAAAAGACCCTGATGCTGGGAAAGATTGAAGACAGGAGGAGAAGGGGATGCCAGAGGATAAGAGGGTTGGATGGCATCACTGACTCAATGGACATGATTCTAAGCAAGCTCTGGGAGTTGGTGATGGACAAGGAAGCCTGGCGTGCTGCAGTCCATGCAGTTGGAAAGAGTCAGACACGACTGAGCAACTGAATTGAACTGAAGTATAAGATAGAAGGAAAAAATAGTTATGCTTCATTTTAACTGTAGCCTTGCCTAAATTTTCCTATGGTTGTGGTACCTGTTGCTTTAATATACCTGCAATGGACTGAGTGTGCCCCTCCCCTAAAACTAATATGTTGAAACCTTCATTCCAATATAATAGTATTTGGAGGTGGGGCCTTTGGGAAGTAATTACATCATGAGGGTGGAGTTCTCATGAACAGAATTAGTGCCTTAAATGAAGAGGGCAGACAGCTAAGAAGCTGTCCTGTCATATGAGAATAGTGAGCAGTCTGCAGTCCAGGAGATGGTTCTCATTAGAATCTGACCCTGCTGACACCCTGATCTCGGACGTTTTGCCCCCAGAATGATGTGAAATAAGTCACCTAGTCTATGGTACTTTGTTTTAGTAGCCTGAATTGACCAAGACAATTTCCAGGACTGAGCATAGGCTCTCTAACATATTCAATAATGAACTAGGGAAAGCCCTAGTGGTCTGTGGTTAGGACTCAGTGTTTTCACTTCTGGGGACCAAGTTCAGTCCCTGGTTTGGGAACTAAGAGCCCACAAGCCCTGAGCCACAGCTTAAAAAATTAATAATAATAATAATAATAAACTAAAAGTAAAGTAAGTCTTTTGCTCTTACAGACTTGCTTAATTAGTTGGGGTCTCATGGACCCCAATTTTAAAATCTGCTTAAAACAAATTCCATGTACATTTTAAGACCTTGTGCAAGCAAGAGGAGAGTAGAGTGTTGAGAGAAAAACTCCTCCAACCTAGAACTCTGAATCCTGTAAAATTACGCACCCAAAGTGAAGGAGAAATACTTCCCAAGAAAAATAAATATTTGGGGACTTTTTTGCCAAAAGACTTGCCTTGTGGAAAATGTTAAAAGAAATTGTTTAGAAGAAAAGGAATGTAATATAGGTCAGAAACTCAGATCTATATAACGAAAGGTAGAGCACTAGAGAAACATTAAGTGAAGGAGAAACAAAAATTTTTATTTTTCTTATCCTTGATCTATCGGATAACATCTTGTTCAGAATAATACAGCAGCAATATGTTCAATGATAATAGCTTATGTTTAAGTAATATATGATAGCAATGATCTGAGGAATGGAAGAAGACATTTGGTTTTGTTATAAAGTAGTTCAGATCAGATCAGTCGCTCAGTCCTGTTCGACTCTTTGCGACCCCATGAATCACAGCACGCCAGGCCTCCCTGTCCATCACCAACTCGCGGAGTTCACTCAGACTCACGTCCATCGAGTCAGTGATGCCATCCAGCCATCTCATCCTCTGTCGTCCCCTTCTCCTCCTGCCTTCAAGCCCTCCCAGCATCAGAGTCTTTTCCAATGAGTCAACTCTTCGCATGAGGTGGCTAAAGTACTGGAGTTTCAGCTTTAGCATCATTCCTTCCAAAGAAATCCCAGGGCTGATCTCCTTCAGAATGGACTGGTTGGATCTCCTTGCAGTCCAAGGGACTCTCAAGAGTCTTCTCCAACACCACAGTTGAAAAGCATCAATTCTTCGGCACTCAGCTTTCTTCATAGTCCAACTCTCACATCCATACATGACCACAGGAAAAATCATAGCCTTGACTAGACGAACCTTTGTTGGCAAAGTAATGTCTCTGCTTTTGAATATGCTATCTAGGTTGGTCATAACTTTCCTTCCAAGGAGTAAGCGTCTTTTAATTTCATGGCTGCAGTCACCATCTGTAGTGATTTTGGAGCCCAGAAAAATAAAGTCTGACACTGTTTCCACTGTTTCCCCATCTATTTCCCATGAAGTGGTGGGACCGGATGCCATGATCTTCATTTTCTGAATGTTGAGCTTTAAGCCAACTTTTTCACTCTCCACTTTCACTTTCTTTCTTTTTTTTTAAATTTTATTTTATTTTTAGACTTTACATAATTGTTTTAGTTTTGCCAAATATCAAAATGAATCCACCACAGGTATACATGTGTTCCCCATCCTGAACCCTCCTCCCTCCTCCCTCCCCATACCATCCCTCTGGGTCATCCCAGTGCTCTAGCCCCATGCACTTTCACTTTCATCAAGAGGCTTTTGAGTTCCTCTTCACTTTCTGCCATGGACTACCCTTAAAACTGTGCAGTGTTATTTGAAAGCAGACTTGGATTAATTGTAATGTGTATTGCAAACTCTATGGCAATCACTAAAAATATATATAAAGTAATGCTTAAAATTCTCCAAGCCAGGCTTTAGCAATATGTGAACCATGAACTTCCAGATGTTCAAGCTGGTTTTAGAAAAGGCAGAGGAACCAGAGATCAAACTGCCAACATCTTTTGGATCATCAAAAAAGCAAGAGAGTTCCAGAAAAACATCTATTTCTGCTTTATTGACTATGCCAAAGCCTTTGACTGTGTGGATCACAACAAACTGTGGAAAATTCTGAGAGAGATGGAAATACCAGACCACGTGACCTGCAGACCATGTGACCTGCCTCTTGAGAAACCTGTATGCAGGTCAGGAAGCAACAGTTAGAACTGAACATGGAACAACAGACTGGTTCCAAATAGGAAAAGGAGTACATCAAGGCTGTATATTGTCACCCTGCTTATTTAACTTATATGCAGAGTACATCATGAGAAATGCTGGGCTGGATGAAGCACAAGCTGGAATCAAGACTGCCAGGAGAAATATCAATAACCTCAGATATGCAGATGACACCACCCTTATGGCAGAAAGTGCAGAAGAACTAAAGAGCCTCTTGATGAAAGTGAAAGAGGAGAGTGAAGAAGTTCGCTTAAAACTCAACATTCAGAAAACTAAGATCCTGGCATCCAGTCCCATCACTTCATGGCAAATAGATGGGGAAACAGTGGTTGACTTAATTTTTCTGGGCTCCAAAATCACTGCAGATGGTGCCTGCAGCCATGAAATTAAAAGACATTTACTCCTTGGAAGGAAAGTTATGACCAACCTAGAGAGCATATTAAAAAGCAGAGACATTACTTTGTCAACAAAGGTCTGTCTAGTCAAGGCTATGGTTTTTCTAGTAGTCACGTATGGATGTGAGAATTTTACTTTAAAGGAAGCTGAGCACTGAAGAATTGATGCTTTTGAACTGTGGTGTTGGAGAAGACTCTTGAGAGGCCCTTTGACTGCAAGGTGATCCAACCAGTCCATCCTAAAGGAGATCAGTCCTGGGTGTTTATTGGTAGGACTGATGTTGAAGCTGAAACTCCAATACTTTGGCCACCTTATTTGAAGAGCTGACTCATTTGAAAAGACCTTGATGCTGGGAAAGATTGAGGGCCGGAGGAGAAGGGGACAACAGAGGATGAGATGGTTGGATGGCATCACCAACTCAGTGGACATGGGTTTGGGTAGACTCTGGGAGTTGGTGATGGACAGGGAGGCCTGGCGTGCTGTGGTTCATGGGGTCTCAGAGAGTCAGACATGACTGAGCAACTGAACTGATGATGATGATATATAAAAAGAAATATAATTGTATGCTGATAAAGGAAAGAAAATGGAATCTAATAAATGGTCAGCTAAAACCACAGAAGACAGAAAAGAATGGAATACAAAAATAGGAATAAAGAAGGGTAAAAACCAGTAACAAATATGGTAAGTGTTAATCCAGTTCTATCGATTATTACTTAAAATGGTTTGAATGCACCAATTGAAAGAGATTGTTAGAGTGAATCAAGAAATAAGGCCCAACTACATATTGCCTGAAAGAAACCTACTTAAAATATAAAACTGTGTGCTATGTGCTTAGTTGCTTAGTCGTGTCTGACTCTTGTGACCGCATAGACTGTAGCCTGCCAGGCTCCTCTGTCCATGGGATTCTCCAGGCAAGAATACTGGAGTGTGTTGCCCTTTCCTTCTCCAGGGGATCTTCCTGACCCAGGAATTGAACCTGGGTCTCCTGCATTGCAGGCAGACTCTCTACTGACAGCTATGAGGGAAGGCCCAAGGATAAAAATACACGAAGGTTAAAAATAAAAGGACAGAGAAAAACATACAGTGTTAACTCTGATAAAAATTAAGTGGGAAATACTATATTAATTTCAGACAGAACCAATTTCAGAGAAAATAAAATTGTCAGGGATAAAGAAAGTCATTACATAATAATAAGGAATCACTTCTCCAAGAGAACATAACAATCTTTAATGTATATGTGCCTATTGACACAGTGCCAGAAAGTATTAGTCAAAAACTGATAGAATGGCAAGAACAAAATAGATCTATCCACTATAGTAGTTGGAGACTTCAGCATCTCCTCTGTCAGAAATGGACAGATCTAGCATGTGTAAAATCAGTAAGGATATAGTTGAGTTCAACAGCATCATCAGTCAAGGGAACAGTGTTGATATCTATAGAGCACTTTATTCAATGATAACAAAACACACATTTTTCTCAAGCTCATATGGAACATTCACCAATATAGACCACATTCATGGCCGTAAAACATACCTTAACAAATACAAATGATAGAAATTATATATTCTCAGACAATGATGGAATTGAACTAAATATTAATCACAGAAAATTACCTGGATACCCCCAAATACTACTATATTAGACAATACACTTCTAAAGAACATGGAGGACAAAGCAAAAACTCTCAAGAGAAATTAAAATATATTTTGAAATAAATAAAAATTAAAATATAACTTTATTCCTGTGCTAGGGGAGAATCTATCATAATTTGGCACTAAATTTTATGTAATAGAAATGAAGGGATCAGTGGCTCTTTGGAAGCAAAAAGGTGCAGCAAAGGGTCTCTGTGCTGGGAGTCAGAGGATGAGGTCCTCATCTGGTTGGGGTGTGGTGAGTCACACAACCAAGGGCAGATCCTAGTTTCACATCTGTATAATTAAAAGGCTCAGTAGCTCTTTGAGGTCTCACTTTCTGAAATTTTATTACTTTATTTAGGACCTTAGCCCACCTGTAGGCTCCTCTGTTCATGGAATTCTCCAGGCAAGAATACTGGAGTGGATAGCCATTCTCTGCTCCAGGGGTTCTTCTCAGCTCAGAGGCTGAACCCTGGTCTCTTGCATTGCAGGCACATTTCTTACTATCTAAGCCACCAGAAAAGCCTCAAGAAAGTTGCAACACAAATTTTCAAGAATTTTAATTGACTCTGAAGGAAAAAAAAAAGAGTTTTATTAGATTTGTATGGTTGTAACATATGACTACAAACTTGGTAGCTTCAAACAATAAAAATTTATTCTCTTTGAAGATCAGAAATCTCAAATCAGTTCCTCCAGGCTATAGTCAAGATGATGGAATGGCTAGTCCTTGATGGAGGCTATGGAGGAGAATCCATTTTATTACTTTCTCCTGCTCCTCAAAGCTCCCTGCATTCCTTGTGCATTCCTCATGCATCACTCCAATGTCTTGCCTTCATCATTGTATCTCCTACATGTGTAGTCAAATCTCCCTCTGCTTCTCTCCCATATAAAGATGCTTGTGATTATATTTAGGGCCCACCAGAATAATCCAGGATAATCTCTCCATCTCAAGATCCTTAATTTAATCACTTCTGTAAATTCTCTTTTGCCTTTTAAGGTAACATTCATAGGTTCCCAGGATTAAGATTTAGATATCTTTGGGGGTTATTTTCCAGTCTACTACAAGAACCATTCCAAGAATCCAATAAATGAAGTCATATTGAAGTCAGTAGAGAGAGGATAGAGGTCTGTTGGCATGAACAGACTTTATTTAAAAGTCAGTAGAATTTAACCTGTCACAGTAGGATAAAATTAACATCTGATTAAATATAGTGCTAACTATGAATAAAGGAATATGGAAAATAGACTTTCTCTTATATTATTTTTGGTAGTGTAAATAGTTACAGCCTTTTTTGGGAAAGATAATTTGGCAATGTTTACCTAAAATGTATAATAATGTTTGATCCACTCATTCCACTGTTTTAATTTTATCTACCCATATATCAGTAAAAAGTACAACTGCTTTTAAATTCAAAGATGTTGACTGTAACTTCGTTTGTAGTAGCAAAACTTAGAGAATTCAATTTACCATTGCTAGAGAGCTGGCTTAATAAATTTTAGTATGAATATACAAAGGAGCATCCTTTGGCTATGAAATAATGCAATGAAAAGAGTTACAAGGTATATTATTACATAATGAAGTTAAGGTGCAGAAAATAAAAATATACAGAAAAAGTATATTATGATCTATTTTGTGTAAAAATATAGGTTATTTATAAATTGCAATGGGCATAATTTTATTTCTGGAAACATGAGAAACTATCAATAGTAATTTCCCTTGAGAAGAGGGACTCTAGGGAAGAAAGAATGTGTTTCCTTTCTGCCTTATATCTTTTCTGTTTAGTTTAAAGTTTCTAGATATGAGTATATGTATTACAGTTTTTTTAAGTGCAACCTCTGATATCAGTCTGCCACAATTTGAAGTGGTACAAATGAGATAACTACCTCTCTGTGCCACTGTTTCTACAACTTTAAAATGGGGATACTAAGAGTATTTCATTCACAGACTTGTTAAAAGGATTAAACAAGAAATGCATCTTTCTTTCAAAGGGTTAATGAAATGCATCTAAAGCATTCAAAACAGTGTTTGCATATTTCAAGTTTCTAAAATATTATCTGTTACGTCATATTCCTTTTATTTACCCAAAGTGAAAAATATTGTTTAAGCAGAACTATAAGACATTTTTGTGTCTTCTGAACACTTTCTGTATTTAAATGAAAGCCTAATAAGTGCTATTAAATATATAGAAAAAAAGAAAGAAAGTGAAGTCGCTCAGTTGTGTCTGACTGTTTGCGACCCTATGGACTGTAGCCTACCAGGCTTCTCCGTCCATGGGATTTTCTAGGCAAGAATACTGGAGTGGGTTACCATTTCCTTCTCCAATTAAATATATATATACACACATATAGAGAGAGAGAATAAATTAGCATGAGTCTTGACAGTTTAGAGAATTTTGGAGGTTTTTTAACAGAATAAGCTCATAGCATGAAAGAACACAGATAAAACTTTCCTAGTCTTTGGTTTTTACAAAGCATTTTCAGGGATCACTTAATGTTTTAGCTTTAGGAGGTACCCTGCCAATGGAACACAGGTAAATTGAAAGACAGGATGTATCAAATGGGCAATTCAGATAGGAAGTAACTGGGTCCTGACTAGGTGGTGGAAGCAAGGGAGACAGAATTGGAGAGACGGGGACCTTAGTTAAAAGAAAAGGATGAGTCACGAATTTCTAGTATGGGATTGTGTTAGGAGGGTAGTATTAGCAATGCAGAGGAAGTTGAGTGACAGGTAGGAAGGTAGGGACTAGTGTTTGGGACTCAGCCATGGGATCATACTTAGTTTGAACAGAATACTGTTATTGAGAGGTTATATAATTAGAAATTCATAAAATATAAAAGCAAATGAATCAAATAAAATTTTAGAGCAAGAGATCTTTATTGTAAAACAAAATGTCTTTTTATGTGTCTCTTGGAGTTGATTACATTGATCTGATGTTTTGAAAATCTCAGGTGTGGCTATTAGGTGGAACTGCTCAGTTATATCCAGGCTTCCCAGGTGGCGTAGCAGTAAAGAACCTGCCAGCCAATGGTGGAGACAAGGGTTCAATCACTGGGTCGGGAAGATCCCCTAGAGAAGGAAATGTCATCCTACTCCAGTATTCTTGCCTGGAAAATTCCATGGACAAGATGCCTGGTGGGTTGCAGTCCACAGGACATGACTGAGCACACACCCCACACTGGAGTGGGTTGCCATTTCCTTCCCCAATACATGAAAGTGAAAAGTGAAAGTGAAGTCGCTCAGTTGTGTCCGACTCTTCACGACCCCATGGACTGCAGCCTACCAGGCTCCTCCATCCATGGGATTTTCCAGGCAAGAGTACTGGAGTGGGGTGCCATTGCATTCTCCACAGTAGTAACATATTACCTGTCATTTAACTGCTTTGCTTCTCCCTTTCCTCATACATAAAATGGGGGTAATAATGTTATTTAATTTATAGGGTTGTTGTATTAAAAAAGATAATATTTGTAAAATGCTTAGATGTGATCATGCTCAATATATTGTAATGAGGGTGAGAATGCATCCAGGTGGAGGTGTTTATTCCTCCTACCTTCTGTGTGTAGACTCGAACCAATCATCTAAATAGTCCAGACACATTTACTATATACTCTATTTCAGTTGTTGTAGTGAGTAGGGAAACAGGATTTTGAAGATTCAAGAATCACTGTCCTCAAAGATGAGTAAAGTGCAAACCAACTGCCGGCTTTTCTCCTTTCCTTGACAGATATAATAATGACAAGTGATTCTGTTACCTAACTTGAACCTGAGCCATCAACTTCCTGTAAAGTAAGTGTTCACTGTTAAACCAAAATTTTTTCATTCGGGGGCTTTCTGTGGAGGGCTGATAATTAATATGAGTATGTTTTATGCAATTATCCAGATGTATGGGCAGCTCAAAGTCAAGGACAGGTTTCTGATCCTTGTCACTGGAATTTGGCTGTTTGATCTCCACCCAAAGTTACAGGAAAAGAAACTTAGCAAAACCTGAAGAAGATTAAGACAAGAGAAGAGGAGAGAGAATTTTTCCCTTTAAAAACTAACTGTATGTGATTCTTCCTCACCCTTACTGAAATTTCTTGCATGTACAATTCCAAAGAACAGACATTCAGACCCCCAAATCTGCGGAAGAACCAAAGAACATAAATTCTTATTTGTTGACAAGGAGATGAGTAAATCCATTCCAGCTAGTTCTTTGCATATGAAAGAACTCAATAGAGCAATCCTAATAAAGCACTTACATATGCACGTGTGTTTGTACAGCTATACGAATGTGCAAATAAGTATATAAGTATAAAAGTAAGAGACTGTTCTAGTCCTTTCTATATCTTCTATCTCTCATTCTATTTTGTCTGAAATGACAGAGTTGCTGAGTTTTCTTGTACAGTTTCGGCATGGGCTTCCCTGGTGTCTCAGCGGTAAAGAATCCACCTGCCAACGCAGGAGATGCACGTTCAATCCCCGAGTCGAGAAGATCCCCTGAAGGAACAAATGGCAACCCTCTCCAGTATTCTTGCCTGAGGAATCTCATGGACAGAGGAACCTGGTGGGCTACCGTCCAAGGGGTCACAGAAGAGTCAGACAGGACTTAGCAACTAAGCAACAGTATTTCCTGACTCCTAGGCAGGCAAGCAGACATTCATACTAACAGTTTTGATGGCATATGTCTCCATCAAAACCAATTATAAAAGTATGAATATCTGAATATCATTTGACCCTCTATCATACTGCTAGAAATGACCCATTACCATACTAGTAGGGATGCAAACAAGTCTTCCGTTAGAAATCAAGAGATGGATGTCTCAGGTCTGCTTCTTCTGTAAAAGAGTGCCGGGGACCAGCCCCGGCTGATCCAGGGTATTCGAAGGAGAGACGGCATAGGCGAGGATCAGGATACAATAGCTTCAATTAGATATTAATTAAAGATATAAAGAGTAATAGAATAAGGATAGCTCAGTAGGAAAATTCAGTGGAGAAAAGAGGCTAAGTAGCTTGGTTTACGCGGGAGACCAATAAAACTTCAAGACAAGAAGTTTGCACCACTTACGTAGGCCGCAGGCGTCCTTCCGTTCTCCCGAAGGAGAGGAGACACTGAGGCCTCCCCGGTCGGACCTTAGAAGCCCAGGCATAATTAGTAAGCATGGTGGGTTCCGTGCTCCAGATGGAGACTCAGCCAGAGTGAGAGAGAGAGCGACATGGGGAGACCAGTATTTCGAGAAACTGATCCCCATTCTTTATTTTCCAGAGTCTGTTTTTATACACTGAGATGTTATACAAAAGTCACGCGGGGTCAGCAGTCCTGACTTTTATCAAAGTCAGGTGCTTCATACAAATGTATACAGAGGTCTTAGGGGTGTTACATCATCTTCTGGCCAGGGGGGCCTGCTGACAATTTACGACCCTCTCCTTGTGACAGCGGTCAGTCAATCAGGACACTTATTTCTCCAGGGCTGATTATTCTCAAAACAGACGCCACCCAAGTAAAGTTACATTCCTACAGGGTGAGGGTGTAGTGGGTTTTAGTTAAGGAAAGAATTTACTTAGCCTAAGGTCTAATGTGATTAATATCAAAGGTTAATACTTATTTCTTCTATATATTCATTAATGTGTGTAAGGGCAGGGGATGTGGAGACTTAGCAACAAACATTGGCTCAACAAATGAAAAACCCTTCACCAATACAATTTCTAATCAGCCCATTATACTTATACTAATAGTTTTCTAACTTTTCTAAGGAACCTGTTTTTAGAAGGTTTAAAGCATCTCGTGCCTCTCACGGTTGGGAGGCTGTGAGCAATCACATGTGGCCGGACGAGCCTGTCAGGCAGGCCAGAGAACCTTCAGAGGAGTTTGTAGGTTAAAACACTCTTGTCACACCCAAGAGTTTTTATTGACTGGAGCTCTAGGTTAACTCCTTCTCCGAAAGAGGTGGTGGGGGACAGCCCCCCGTAAAGTCAGAGGTGTAGGTAGGAGCACAAAGTAGTAAAGTAGGCAGGCTCTGGTTATGGGGGTAGACGCTCGAGGCTTTCCAGGGGGACTCCTGAGGCTCGATCCCGCCTTTGCGTATGTCGAGCCTCCTTCCTCATGACCTTTGTCACGGGCGGAGTACCTCACTCTGGCCCCCAACAAAAGAGGGTCAGCAATGAATCTCTCCTAAGTTTTTCCCAAAGTGTGTGATCTCTTCTCCCTTCACTATTCCACTTCATCCCAATCCAAACCTTAATATTTTCTAATATTTATTTAGAGTATCAGCACACATGTTTGAGGCAGACAGATATGAGGCAAGCTTTCTTTTTTCAAGTGCTGAGAGGGTAGATAAAGAATTATGGTAATGAGGAAATGTGCCAAAACACAGTTTAGGAAACTCTTTCTCAGTATTACCCAATCAATAGAGAGATTCTGAAAACATGTTTGAAACAGATGTCAGTGGTGAGTATAATGAAATAATACCAAAACGCAAAGAATTTCACGTCCAAATCAAACAGCGGTAAATGTACATTTACACAAACCCGTATTTTAAAAGTCACATTTTCATCAACTCTTATTCTAAGTCAGGGTAGAACATCACCCCCACATTCTTCACCCACTTCTCACAGCCATACTACCAGAGAAATACCAGGAGAAAAGGAAGAATGAGGGAAAGCAGCAGATTTAGGTGTCACTGTCTGGTTAATTGCCCACAGTACCTTGGCTTTCTCCAGTTATTCCTCGTTTCGGAAATGGGAGACCATAGTAAAAGGAAAACAGTATGATTTGTTCCTAATCATGAAAAGCAACTCCTTTTTTCTCTCCCTTCCTTATTAATGCCATATGGAAAATTTATCAGTTTTTTTTTCTTATGGGGAAAAGAACTAAGGATGTGGGTGATTATGAAAATATGCTCTGCATGTAGATCTTCTTTTTAAGTGAATAAAATTTTAAAATGTATTTATTTTGCTAAATTGGACAATCATTGATATTTAGTAAATGTCGTTAATTGTTCAATGCTAATATGACAAGATTTTTAAGTTAATGTTGATCTTTTAGAAAATGAAATATTACTAACCAGCTCATATTCCTGGAGAGAAACCACAGTGAGCACAAGGTGTGGAGACACATTGAATTCCAAAACTTTTTTTCATAACAAAAGTTTCTCAACATTTATGAAGCTTTGACTATGAGCCAGAGTTTAACTCTTACGGACACATCACTTAATCTTCACAATAGCTTTAGCAAGTAGATTCAGTGATTCCTATTTGATCAACAAGGAAACTGAGATACACATCACACAGGTACTAAGTGATGGAGTTGAGGTCTCAGCATCAGGAGTTCCCTGGGGACTAGATCACTGACTGGAAATAGAGAAAACCATATTTTAGGAGTAAAAGAACACAGCAGTCTTTCTCGGCTTATAGAGAAAGCACAGACTATCTCTCTTGCATTGAATGACAATAAATCTCTGGTTAAAGAGTGTGCTTCTCATTCATTTTAATCCAGGTTTCTCAACCTCAATCTTGGGTCAGAAAATTCTTTGTTGTAGGGCTATTCTGTGTCCCGTAGAATGTTTACAGCATTACTTAAGTGCCAGTAGCAGCCCCTCCGCCCAAGTTGTGACATCCAAGAACATCTCCAGACATTTCCAAATGTCTCCTTGGAGGCAAAATCACCTCTTTTGAGAATCACTGCTTGAATCAATCAAAGCATTCACTTTTCTCTGTACCTCTGCTGTCAAACTTCATGAGGTTGACTCAGAAAATACTGAATTATGCAAGTCTGTGAAATCATACTGTTTGTATGTCCATTTCATGTGTGTGTTAGTTGCTCAGTCATGTCCGACTCTTTGCAACCCATGGACTGTAGCCCAACAGGCTACTCTGTCCATAGGATTTCCCAGGTAAGAATACTGGAGTGGGTTGCCATTCCCTTTCCAGGGGATCTTTCCAACTCCAGGAATTGAACCTGGGTCTCTGGCAATCCAGGCAGATTCTTTACCATCTGAGCTACCAGGGACATGTCTAATTTTCAGAATATTTCAATGAGTACCTTACTATAAAATATATACGAAAAGTATTTTAAATCCCATTTCAAGTAAGAACATTGAAACACAAATAGCTGAAAGGAAGCATCGAGTTTGGTACAAAGAACTCAAAACAGAGAACAAAATTTGAATTTTACACCTGCAAACGCATTAGAAGACCCTCAGGAAGTCTCCAATGTTTAGTCTCAGTTTTCCTCATCTGTCAAGTGAGAATAATAATCCTTATTATCTCTCACAAATCTCTTAGATGAACCAAGTCAAAGATGATGTAAAAGTACAAAGTATACTTATTACTGTTGGTTTGCCAATGGTCAGCCAGAAAAGTAAGGGCTGAACCAAAGCTGAAATATCACAACTAGTATTCTCTTTCCTTAGCCGAAATGTGACAAATATGCGGGTCCCGCTCCCTTAACTCTGCAGATATTGCTAATTAATCACAGATCTCGTTCCCAGAGTGATCCCAGAACTTCTCAGTAACACACTCCAGACAGCTATAAACTGCAGGTCAGATTTTGAACTTGAAAGCTAACCTATTGGTTCCTTTTATATGAGATAATGCTGCTACTTGGTTCTGAATCCTTCAAAGATCAGTTACTTTATGCCTTCTTGTTTCCATAAAATGTTGGTATATTTTATTAATATATATTAAATTTTAACAGGGAAGTCAAATCAATTGACAAATCCAACATTTACCTTAGGCTTTCCAAACGTATGTGAGTGATAGTCGCTCAGTGGTGTCCTAATTTTTGCGACCCCATGGACTGTAGCCTGCCAGTCTCCTCTCTCTGTCCATAAATTCTCCAGGCAAGAATACTGGAGTGGGTTGCCGTTTCCTTCTCCAAACATATAGCCTGTGATAAATCAGAAGCCTCAAGCCTCATTTAGGATGCAGGCATTGGCACAACAGTTCTGAAACTGTGGAGGGTAACTGACACACTTGGAGAGCTTGTTGAAACAGATTGCTGGGCTCAACCTCAGGATCTGACTCAGTGGGTCTTTGAAAGGGGGCTTCAGAACTTACATTTCTAACATGTTCTCAATGATGCTGATACTGCTGGTCCAGGGACCACGTCTTGGAAACTACTACACTAGTAAAAGACAACCGCTTTAGACCAAGAGGACCTTGCCTTGAGACATTCTTCTGGTTTTTATAATTTCTGTCATCTGGGTGGAAAATTCTAGGCTTTCCTAATCTTGAGGTTAGTGCTTTGTAAAGTGGCTCATGAAGCCTGACATGCTTACCTCATAGAGTTGTTTTGAAGATTAAATTACATAGAGGACATGGAAGATTCTTACAAATGGCAAACGCTTAGATGAGTAAATGCTTGTCAGTGCTTTTGCTGTTATTTGGAGAAGGTGCCTTTTTAGCCTGGAAGTGCAACCAGCTATTTATGGACCCACTTCCTCCTGGGCAGTTGACCAGCTTTCTCTCCTCTCCTATGGCCATAGGCCAACTGCCCCAAGGAGCTGCATGAAAAATGTCGGGTGTCTCTGTAGTATTCCCACATATTTGTCAGACTTCACCAGAGTCTAAGTGAAGGAAATGCTTTCAGAATGTTCTGGATGTTTGGCCCAAGGCATTGTTCCCCTTTACTAGTCTATAGGGACTAAAGGGAGTCTGTCAATCAGAGATGAACTAGGGTGGAACCATCAGCCATTGGCAGTTACTCCTCAGAGATTTGCTTGTGACTCATGTCAGCAACTTGCCAGGGAGAAGGGAAGAAAATTATCTGGAAAACACCCTTAATAAAACTGAAACGAATATTCTGGGAAAGAGAGGAAAAATTGAAACTTAAGACGAAACAAAGTTAAGTTCCCCCAAAGATCCCCATCCGTGTCTTCTGATTTTTTTTCACTGACAGTAGAAAGAACCCAAATCTTGACTCTCTGATTCCTGACTCTGACACTTTATTGACTATAACTGTCACTAATGTGATGAACAGAAACTAATTTATTCCCCAGTCAACTGTCTCTTTCAATTTAATATAATTCAGTTAGTTTCCTGTCAATGACACTTTTCAGAACCTCATTTCTTTTTTTTTTTTTTTCCCCAGGAGAGACTGTCCAGTGGGAAGAAGAGAATGAAGATCGTCCCAGGGTTTTCTTTCAAAGAAAATACAGCAAGATGTGAAGAAACCAAATATGGTCATTGAGTCTACCTTCTGCCCATAAATGGTAGTGATGTAGCTATTTCTCCAACACTATCTCTGAGGGTGCAACAGATAAAGAATCACTAAGAGAGCCTTTGTGTTAGTCACTTAGTCGTGTCCAACTCTTTGCAACTCATGGACTGTAGCCCACCAGGCTCCTCTGTCCATGGGATTTCCCAGGCAAAAATACTGGAGTGGGTAGCTATTCCTTTCTCTAGAGGACCTTCCCAACCCAGGGATCAAACCTGGGTCTCCGTCATTGCAGGCAGATTCTTTACTGTCTGAACCACTAGCCTTTATTTTTTTTAATATAAATTTATTTATTTTAATTGGAGGTTAATTACTTTACAATATTGTATTGGTTTTGCCATACATCAACATGAATCTGCCACAGGTATACACGTGTTCCCCATCCCAAACCCCACTCCCTCCTCCCTCCCCATACCATCCCTCTGGGTCGTCCCAGTGCACCAGCCCCAAGCATCCAGTATCATGCATCGAACCCAGACTGGCAATTCATTTCATATATGATATTATACATGTTTCAATGCCATTCTCCCAAATCATCCCACCCTCTCCCTCTCCCACAGAGTTCAAAAGACTGTTCTATACATCTTTGTCTCTTTTGCTGTCTCACTTACATCTTTCTAAATTCCATATATATGTGTTAGTATACTGTATTGGTGTTTTTCTTTCTGGCTTACTTCACTCTGTATAATAGGCTCCAGTTTCATCCACCTCATTAGAACTGATTCAAATGTATTCTTTTTAATGGCTGAGTAATACTCCATTGTGTATATGTACCACAGCTTTCTTATCCATTCGTCTGCTGATGGACATCTAGGTTGTTTCCATGTCCTGGCTATTATAAACAGTGCTGCAATGAACATTGGGGTACACGTGTCTCTTTCAATTCTGGTTTCCTCAGTGTGTATGCCCAGCAGTGGGATTGCTGGGTCAAAAGACAGTTCTATTTCCAGTTTTTAAAGGAATCTCCACACTGTTCTCCATAGTGGCTGTACTAGTTTGCATTCCCTCCAACAGTGTAAGAAGTTTCCCTTTTCTTCACACCCTCTCCGGCATTTATTGCTTGTAGACTTTTGGATCACAGCCATTCTGACTGGCATGAAATGGTACCTCATTGTGGTTTTGATTTTGAACCACTAGCCTTTAAATGGTAGTAAAACTATTCTACTGGCAAGGTTTACCTGAAAAGTTTGCATTTCTTTTTTCATCTTTCTAGATGGATGGGGGGTTGCAACATTCTCTCCCAAAACATACTCATTTGTTTGTTTATCCATTGAACTCTTCTTTTTTTATTGGCACACGACTGCTTTACAATGTTGTGTTGGTTTCTGCTGTACAACAAAGTGAATTAGCTATATGTATACATATATACCGGAGAAGGCAATGGCAACCCACTCCAGTACTCTTGCCTGGAAAATCCCATGGATGGAGCAGCCTGGTAGGCTGCAGTCTATGGGATTGCACAGAGTTGGACACAACTGAAGTGACTTAGCAACAGCAACAGCAACACATATATACATATAATTCATGAAGCTCAATATCAAAAAAGAACAACCCAATCAAAACAAGGGCACAAGACCTAAATAAACATTTCTCCAAAGAAGACATACAGATGGCCAAGAGGCACAGGAAAAGATGCTCAACATCACTAATTATTAGAGAAATGCAGATCATTGAACTCTTCTTGTTTAGTTACTAGAAATATTTCCTGACGGTTATCTGACTTTCAGAATTTCTTGCAATGCAGAAGGCCAACCACCAGAAAAGTCTACTCCAGGGTGTTCTGAAACAGGATAGCATCTCAAATATACTCCTGAACTAATTGAATCAAGTAGGATGTGATACTTGGTTCTCTCTTTTTTTCTGGTACCTCTCGAAGAGATCAGTTGCCTTTGTCTCCAGATATAGGCATCTCCGTTTTCCCCTAAAGTCCCCAACATAGAAAGTATAGTATATTGGTCTTGCTTTCAGTTCTTTTTCTATATGAATATCAAGGTATGTCCAAGTGAGTTTCAAAGCTCTCTATAAAATAGACTTTTGTTTGTTTGTAATTGTTCCTACCATCACTCTTCTCTCCAAAAGCATTGATGTGTCTCTATATGAACTGGAGTAGGACATCATTGATTCAATGGGCATGAGTTTGAGCAAACTCAGGAAGACAGTGAAGGATAGGGGAGCTTGGGGTGCTTCAGTCCATGGGGTCACAAAGAACTGGACATGACTGAGTGACTGAGCAACAGCAACAAGGACAACCAGAAAGGCATACACTCAGAAATTCTTTCTAAAATCTCGTTTTCTTGATTCTCTTTTCTCTTCCAGGAGACCCCACTACAGACAAATTTGAAGCTCATGCTGGGACACTCTTGTTCATTCCAAATTAGACTAGCTACCTCATACCTACTTTAGCACCACTTTTTACCTTCCTAATGTCTGTGGACCCACTTTCTATTCGTCAACCATATTTATACTCCACTGACCACTAGCTCAGCCTCGATTGTTTTTTATGTCTAATTTTCTAGTCCAGGTGATCATTTCGTAAGACCATAGTCATAATTCTTCCAGGTGGAATGGATCTTGGACTGGTTCCCAAACTAAGCTAACACCTACTTTAAAATCAGCTGACTTTATCGAGATCTATGCATCAAACTCTGCACTAATAGTAATAAGAGGCACTCACAGGGCGCTTACCATGGCCATGCCCTGTGTGCTTTGCATTAGTTAACTCAGTTTTCATTATAACAACCCCATGAGGTTGGCATTTGTGTTGTTCCCATTTTGCAAATGAGAAAATTGAGGTACAAAGAGGTCAAGTAACTTCCCATATGGCTAGCAAATAGTATGGCCATGATCTGTACCCAGAAGTCTCTCTACATCATTCACAATATTGACTATGCCCCCATCCTGCCTCTCAAAGGGTGAAGCCCTTTATAAAGGTTATCTCAGTGAGTCAGCATAGCAACTGCATGAGATAATCCTGTTGTCATTCTCATTTTCATTTGGGAAAACAAAGATTTAGAAAATTAAAACCCCATGATTTATTTAATGTAGAACTGGAACTGAAATTTAAGTACAGCTGATATTAAATCCTGTATCTTTATTTACTGTTCTGTTCTATGTTCATCTGTAAATATTTTCTTCTTTACCTCTTTCAGTGGCACTTTTAACCAGTGTTTCTCAGATTTAAGCAATGTCTTTGATATTATGAGACATATAAAAAGAAAAAAAAATTGTTTTGGATCCCGAATATTGACTTAAATAACTGTTATTATGCTATATAAAGACACATAAATATAAAACCAGTTAAGTACTTTATATGCTTATAATTATTTTATGATTGCAAAATTTAAATTAAGTTACAAATTAAATAAAGCTAAAAATTCAATAAAATTCCAAATAATATAAATAAAATCAAGCATCATTTCGACTACAAATTTTTTTTTAATATTTAGGTGATACAGATTTTCTTTTTTAATTTTATCCTTTTTAATTGAAATATATTTGATTTACAATGTTTCAGTTGTATAGTTGATTTACAATGTAATTTAGTTATACATGTACATATATATGGGGATTCCCTGGTGGCTCAGCAATAAAGAATCCACCTGTAATCTCCTAGAGTAGACAAGGAGATGTGGCTTCAATCCCTGAGTTGGGAAGATACCTTGGAGAAGGGCATTACAACCCATTCCCATATTCTTGCCAGGAGATTCCAATGGACAGAAGAGCCTGGCAGACTTCGGTCCATGGGGCTGGACACAACTGAAGCAACTGAGCACTCACACATGCACGTACATATACATATATTATATCTATCTATATCTATCTATATATATATCTATATATATATTTAGATATATGTTCCTTTTTCAGAATCTTTTCATTATAGGGTATTACAAGATATTGAATTTAATACCCTGTGCTATACAGTAAGTCCTGATGATCTGTTTTTAGTTTTTTAAGTAACCTTCATAATGTGCTCTGGAGAAGGCAATGGCAACCCACTCCAGTACTCTTGCCTGGAGCTCTTGCCTGGAGAATCCCATGGACGGAGGAGCCTGGTGGCCTGTGGTCCATGGGGTCACAAAGAGTTGGATACAATTGAGTGACTTCACTTTCACTTTTCACTTTCATGCATTGGAGAAGGAAATGACAACCCACTCCAGTATTCTTGCCTGGAGAATCCCAGGGACAGAGGAGCCTGTTGGGCTACTGTTTAGGGGGTCACACAGGGTCAGACATGACTGAAGCAACTTAGCAGCAGCAGCACCATAATGTGCTCATAGTGGCTTCATCAGTTTACATTCTCATCAACAGTGTAGAAGGGTTCCCTGTTCTCCATACCTTCTCCAGCATCTGTTATTTGTAGACATTTTGAAGAGCACTACTCTAACTGATTGGAGAAGGCAATGGCACCCCACTCTAGTACTCTTGCCTGGAAAATCCCATTAATGGAGGGGCCTGGTGGGCTGCAGTCCATGGGGTCGCTAGGAGTCAGACATGACTGAGCGACTTCACTTTATTTTTTCACTATCATGCATTGGAGAAGGAAATGGCAACCCACTCCAGTGTTCTTGCCTGGAGAATCCCAGGGACGGGGGAGCCTGGTGGGCTGCCGCCTATGGGGTCGCACAGAGTTGGACACGACTGAAGCGACTTAGCAGCAGCAGCAGCAGCAGCAACTCTAACTGATATGAAGTGATACCTCTTTGTGTTTTGGTAGGCATTTCCATAGTAGTGATATTGTTGGTTAGTGATATAACCAATATGTACCTATTGGTTATCTGTATGTATTCTTTGGAGAAATGTATATTTAGGTTTTCTGTCCAATTTTTTATTGGTTTTTTTTTTAATGTTAAGCTGTATGATCTCTTTGTATATTTTGGAAAGTAATCCCTTGTCAGTCACATCATTTGCAAATATTTTCTCCCATTTTATAGATTGTCTTTTCATTGTATTTATGGCTTCCTTTGCTGTGCAAATGGTTTCAAGTTTAATTAGGCCCCATTTGTTTATTTTTGCTTTTGTTTCTATTATTCTAGGAAACAGATCCAAGAAAATATTCCTGTGATTTGGGTCAAAGTGTGTCCTGTATATGTTTTCTTTCAGGAGTTTTGTATTATCTGGTCTTACAGTTGGGTCTTTAATTTATTTTTATTTGATTTTTGTACATGGTATTAGAGAATGTTCTAGTCTCATCCTTTTATATGTAGCTGTCCAGTTTTCCCAGCACCACTTATGAGAAACTGTCTTTTCTCCATTGTATATTCTTTCCTCTTTTGTTGTAGATTAATTGATAATAAGTGCGTGAGTTTATTTCTGAGTTCTTTATCCTGTTCTGTTGATCTATGTGTATGATTTTGAGCTAGTACCATACTGCTTTGACTATTGTAGCTTTGTAATATAGGCTGAATTCACATGATTCTTCCAGCTCTGTTCTTTCTCAAGATTGTTTTGGTAACTTGGAGTCTTTTGTGTTTTCATTTTAATTTTTAAAAAATTAATTTTTTTGTTCCATAAGTGCAAGGTTTAAATGGGCAACTTTGTACTAAAGTGACATTTGCAATGTGACCATGGTAATTAATGATTGCTATGGGAGAGCTGTTATGAGCCTGGCATTTCTGACTACCATATACCCAATGATAATACAATCTCTCACCTATCATGTTTATTCAATGACCTGAGAAACTTTCGTATGTATAATGTTATTTGGCCTTCACTTAGCCAAAGATGTTTGCATAGTAAGTCCATCTCTGCTCCTACACAATTAACCCACAGTAATAATGTTAGTTTAATTTGGTGCTGATTTGTCCATTACCCAGGACACACATGGCTAGACCCTTAACAAACTCCTGTGGAGGGTGAAGACAAATTTGATCCATTAGCAAGCTTTAATTGAAGGTCACCTAAAATGGCAAGGTCTCCCTGCATCTCTGAATCTTAAACAGCTGGAACTACTTAAATGCCTTTAAACACACACACACACACTTAAAGTGCTGTCTCAAAGTAGACTTCTAGAAAATACCCAGTACATACTAATGCACACACACAAACATCCTTTATGATGTTTTAAATGCCAAATTAAATTCAGTTTTATTGTGTTTTAAAACATCAGCTCTGGAAGAAAGAAAAAAAATGTTTTAAAAAATTAGAACCAGCTTCATGAGTGAATGAACTGAATGCCTGTTATAAAACAGCAGTGTTTAGAGACTGATTTGTAATCTCAGATTTTGATTCAAAATTGAGTTGCATGCTCTGGCTTCTAAGTAAAGAGAGAAAGGAAACTGGAAGGAAATCAGGAAGAGGATAGTCATGGGAAGCCACTTTTTTCTTTTTAGTATACTGCAAAGAAAAGAAAAAACTGCTCAAAAGAAGAGGAACTAACATCATATAATGAACTTCTATAACTACAGGAGAGACTGAGAGTAAAGAAAGCTTCAAAATAACTTTGTTTCTGGACACAAGAGCTTTGAATATAGTGTAAAAGGGCTAACAACATGGGAGTTAAAAGGGTTAAACTTAAAAAAAATTAAGTATAATTGAGTTATAATTTTGTGTTAAAGGGTTTAACTTTTTTTTTGCCTAAACATTAGGAAATGAAAGGAAAGAGTTAGAATTCCAAACTAGCAAGCACTCTGTTTTCAACATCTTTTAATTACTAGATTTGATCATTTGTGTATATTAGTCATGGAGATTTTAATAATGACATAAGCTAATATCTATTTGCATTTTCTGTGCTAATATATTTACATGTATTATTTCATTTGGTCCTCTTGATGTCAGAAACCACATGAGGTAGTCATAATTAAAATCCCCATTTTTTATAGTTAAGGAAAGTTAGTCAAGAAGAGGTTAAAGAATTTACTTATGGTTATTTACACATCTATCAAATGACAAAACCAGGATCAGAGATTGGGTCTGTGTGATCCCTAAGCCAGAGTTCTTAATCCCTAGCACCGAGTTTCCTTCCAGAAAGCACTCTCCAGGTAATCAGATCCTAATAATATAATGTACCACAGCAATTAGCTGTCAAGCCTGCTTATATTTTTGATGGGAAACCTGAGACCCACAGATATTAAAAGAATTCTTTAAGCTTATAAAACAAGTAAAACCAGGTTCCAAATTCACAATCCAACATTTCTACCACATGTGTTTGTTTTTTTTTTTAATAAAAACTATTCACATTATGAGTTTTTGATCTAATTTAATTCTCACAATTCTGTGTATCCAGTACATACTTACTACATATTAACTTCATGTATAAGAAAATGGAGGCTGACATGGTAAATTTTTGGTAGTCGCAAAATTAATGGTTTTGATTTTTTGTAAAAAAAAGCATAGTTGAATGTAAAATGGAACTATCCCTGCTCCTTCCTCTGTTAACTCTGGCAGCACTGCTGTCCCACAGGCTGCAGTGCAGGCCATCAAGCTAACTGAGCTCGTTGACAGCTTTTGTTCATAGCTGAATATCTTCTGGCTGGTTTCCAGTTTGTCCTTAAGCCTGGTTACCTCTCATTCTCATTACCTCAGAGTCTCTGAAGGCATCTGAGTTTGTGAGTTTGTACTAGCGGAGTACTTAGAAATTAGGGTAACCACCTATCTCAGTGTGCCTAAGACTAAGAGCTTCCCTAGTGACGCAGATGGTAAAGAACCTGCCTGCAAAGCGGGAGACCCGGGTTCGATCCCTGGGTAGGGAAGATCCCCTGGAGATAGGAATGGCAACCCACTCCAGTATTCTTATCTGGATCTGGATTCATGGGATTTGGAGAATCCCATGATCAGAGGAGTCTGGCAGGCTACAGGCCATAGGATTGCAAAGAGTCAGGCATGACTGAAGTGACTTAGTATGCACGCCCGAGAGGAAGAGGGTTCTCAGGACAAGGCTTTTTCAGTGCTAAAACCAGGAAAGGAATGGGAAAAGGAGGATAAGGTAGGAACCCCATTAGACATTCATAAAATATTTATATTTTCTGTTGTAGAGGGAGAAACACTGGGGTCTAACTTTATAAACACATTCCAAGCATTGTTCATTCATTCATATTGATAGACATTTATTTCCAGTCTACATCAGACAATTGCTAAGATAAAGTGTGAAGAGCAGAACAGAGAATCTCTGCCTTCGGCAATCACAGCATGTAGGTAAAGTGGATAAGGCCAGCTTACAAATAACTGTTAACACCAGGCAGAATGATGAAATGATACTGGAAGCTGACACGAATGTTCTGTGTGTGTGTGTTTTTCATAAGAGGGTGATACAGCTTTCCATTAGGAGCCACGTTACATAACTGAAGTTCCCATGGATCTCAACTCTCCACTTAAAAAAATATAATAAGGTCAGTACAATGAAGGATACATTGCAAATGCCAAGTACAGTTTCTTCAGCTGTTTCTAGGGGAATCCAACTTTTAATAGGAAATCTGAGTCTTTAACAGGAAAATCATTCTTATGGGGAAATCAATCATAATGAGATAGTTTCTTAGCCATGGTCACTTTTCACATGCGTGCAAATGCCTTAATTGATTTTACTTAAAGGCACAGGCAGCTCAGTTGGACATGAGCTGTTTTGCAGGTGAACCTGTGGAGTGGGTGGGCCTAGGAAAAATCTCTCAGTGATATTAGCTGTGGAAGACAAGTAGCTTATGACAGCTAAAAAAGCATCTTCATTATCCTTGCCAAGCTTCTACCTTGCTCCACATCACTGCTGGTAATGACTGAGAAAACAAGTCATCAGAGGCCTGGCATACCTATTTGTATAACGGACTATATTAATTTAACAGCTGAACAAACCTTCATGAATCATAGTTATTGATGGGGAGGGAAGCATTCATTCCACCCTGAGTTTTTGGAGGGAGAAAGAAAGTAGAGGAAGACTTCACAAGGGAGGCTACCCTTGAGTAGAGCACTGATGGTTCAGGAGTCGTTCACTAAGAGATGGTAGAGAACTGTCAGTCTTGACTGATAGAGATGAGGTGAGCAGGGAGCTAAAGACGTGAAAGATGGGATGCATCTGGGGAATGGAGAGTGGCTCTGTATGGCTAGAGCACCTGTGTTAGGCTGAATGATGCCATCATCTGTATCCAAAGATGTCTACAATCTAACACTGTGCTGTGTGCTAAGTCGCTTCAGTTGTGTCTAACTCTTTGCGACCCCGTGGACCATAACCTGCCACGCTCCTTTGTTCATGGGGTTCTCCAAGCAAGAGCACTAGACTGGGTTGCCATTTCTTACTCCATGGGATCTTCCTGACCCAGAGATCGAACCCGAGTCTCTTACATCTCCTGCATTAACAGGGGGTTTCTTTACCATTAGTGCAATGTGCAAATATATTACCTTCCATGGCAAAAGAACTTGGCAGATGTGGTGACACTAAGTGTGTTCTCTCCAACTCTGTTCTTTTTTGAAGTTGTTTCGACTACTTAGGTTCCCTTACATTTATATATGAATTTTAGGATCAGTTTACCAATTTATTTTTAAAAAGCAAGTTAGTTTTTGGTAGGGATTTATTTCAATTCATAGATCAATTTGAGGATTATGACCATTTAAGTAATACTAAGTCTTCCAGTCCACAAACATGGAATTCTTTCTATTTTTGTAGATTCTTCCTTAATTTTTTAAACAATATTTTGTAGTTTTGGGGGTACAAGTCTGACACTACTTTTTTTCAATTTATTGTTAATTATGCTGGAGTTTGGGGATGGAACTGTAAATGAAATTTAATTTCTAATTCAGTTTCCTTTCTTGTTATAGGTCTGTTCAGGTTTACTATTATATATTTTTATTAATAGACTACTGTTTAGAATACTTTTTTATTGCTATTTATTTGTTTTGGCTGCACTGGGTTTTCATTACTGAACACAGTTTTTCTGTAGTTGTGGAAAAGTGGGCTACTTCTGGTTGTGATGCAGAGGCTTCTCGCTGCAAGGGCTTCTCCTGTTGCAGAGCACAGGCTCTAGGTGCAGAGGCTCAGTAGTTGTGGCCCATGGGCTTAGTTGCCATGTGGCATGGGGAATCTTCCCAGACCAGGGATTGAACCAGTGTGCCCTGCATTGCAATGTGGATTCTTAACCACTAGACTGCTAAGGGAGTCCCCAGAACAGTTTTCAGTTCAGTTCAGTTCAGTCCCTCAGTCGTGTCTGACTCTTTGTGACCCCATGAACCGCAGCACTCCAGGCCTCCCTATCACCAACTCCCAGAGTTCACCCAAACTCATGCCCACTGAGTCGGTGATGCCATCCAACCATCTCCTCCTCTGTCGTCCCCTTCTCCTTCTGCCTTCAATCTTTTCCAGCATCTGGGTCTTTTCAAATGTGTCAACTCTTCGCATCAGGTGGGCAGAGTATTGGAGTTTCAGCTTCAACGTCAGTCCTTCCAATAAATACTTAGGACTAACCTCCTTTAGGATGGACTGGCTGGATCTCCTTGCAGTCCAAGCGACTCTCAAGAGTCTTCCCCAACAACACAGTTCAAAAGCATCAATTTTTCAGCACTCAGCTTTCTTTATAGTCCAACTCTCACATCCATACATGCCTACTGGAAAAATCAGAGCCTTGACTAAATGGACCTTTGTTGGCAAAGTAATGTCTCAGCTTTTTAATATGCTGTCTAGGTTGGTCATAACTTTCCTTCCAAGGAGTAAGCATCTTTTAATTTTATGGCTGCAGTCACCATCTGCAGTGATTTTGGAGCCCCCCAAAATAGTCTGCCACTGTTTCCACTGTTTTCCCATCTATTTGCCATGAAGTGATGGGACTAGATGCCATGATCTTAGTTTTCTGGATGTTGAGCTTTAAGCTATCTTTTTCACTCTCTTCTTTCACTTTCAGAACAGTTTTAGATTTATAGAAAAACTAAACAGATAGCAGAGTTCACATATACTCCCCACATAGTTTCTCCAATTATTAATATCTTGCACTAATAAATACATTTCTTACAATTAATGGCCAAGATTGATACATTACTTTTAGCTGGAGTCCATATTTATTCATATTTCCTCAGTTTTTACCCAATATTCTTTTTCTATTCCAAGATCCCATAAAAGAGATACTCAGTTTAATTTACTTGTAATATCTCCTTAGACTCCACTTGGCTGTGACACTTTTTCAAACTTTTTGTCATTTTTGTCTTCCTCAACAGTTTTGAGGCTTACTGGGCAGGTATATTTGTTTTTCACAAAGAATGTGTATATATAGTTATCAGAATCGGAACTGACTTTCCATATCTTGTTGTAAAGATTAAAGGTAAAATAAATGTAACATCTGCACAGGACTTATTGTAGTGGCCATCACACAGAAGGAGTTAAAGAAAAAGAGTCCCTTAATTCTATTGTATCTTGTATTGTTTTGCAATTTCATGAGTGCTTATTTAAAAGTTTATTTTCATAATAAATCTGTTGACTTCTTTAAATCATGAACCATAAAGTTTTCCCTCTGTGTTCTCTGAAGTGTTGAGTTCATGCTATGTGTTCACTAAATATCTGGTGGTCAGTCATTTCAGAAGGACAGAAGTTCCTTATCCCACTACCCAAATTCCTTAAGAATACAGAACTCAGAGATTTGTGTCTTTAGGTAGAGGAAACATTGGATAGACTTCTCTTTGGCTATTTATATTTCTGTGGGAATGAGTTATCTGATGTTGTCCCAAGGAAAAAACTTGATGCAGTCTAAGTGGTAGATTGGTTTGTGGACCGCACTGCTTCTTCACCCCATATTGCCATCCTTGCCAAGAGACTTTGCAGTTCTCTTATCATGAGAGGAATTTTATTCATAGTTGGGTTCAAAATCCAGTCATGTGACTTTCTTGATCAACAAAATGAAAAAAAAAATTAATGGTTGTATGCCATTTCTAACCCTAGGCCTCAGGAAACATTGATTGTCAGCACTGACCTTCGTGTACTTCTGTCATCCCCATGACAAGGACATACCCAGACTGGTCTGCCCTTCCAGAAGGAGGATGAGAGACAAATGAGACAGAAACTTCCCTAGTCAAACCCTACCTACCTGGTGTAGAATCTTCAGTCCAGCTGCAGATAATCTGAGCAATTCCAGTCTGAATTATCTAACTTGCAGCCAACATTCACTTGTATAAGCTATAAAAATACAGGGTTTTTAAATTCACAAAACATTTTGTATTATTATGCTGCAATGGTTGATTGATTCAGCAATTCATAATTTGGGGCTGCCAAATATTCTGATGGGCAGGATGAAGTGCACACCAATAAACTGAAGGGAGAGAGGAGGAAAGTTTAGGAACATCCAATACAAATATTGTCCTACGTTATCTTGCTGTGCTGTAGCAAGTGCAGTGGCAAGCATCTTCTGGTACTGGAGAAAATACAGGCGGGTCTGCTTAAACAGATATCTTGTGTCCCTAAAAATCATAAAATGTAATATTTATTGATTTTACCATTTAAAATTCATTGTCACATGCCATGGCAAGTAAGGTATAGCTGGACTCATTTGCAGAAAGTAATAACTAAATATACAATTACATTTACAATGTGGTAAATGCTGGACTTTCCAGGTGCTGGGTAAATAATTAGCCTGCCAAGGCAGGAGACGCAATAGATGCAGGTTCAATCCTTGGGTCGGGAAGATCCCCCAGAGTGGGAAATTGTAGCCCTCTCCAGTATTATTGCCTGGAAAACTCCATGGACAGAGGAGCCTGGCAGGTTATGGTCCCCATGTGGTCACAAAGAGTTGGACATGACTAAGCAACAGAGCACTGCAGCAGATAATAAATGCTACAATTAGGGCAGTAGAAGTTGCTACTGGATAAATCAGAAGAGATAATTGAACAAGGAATAGCCAGGTCAACCATTGAAAACAGGGTAAAGAGTAAGGAAAGAAAACACTGAATATAATAGGCACTGGTTATTGAATTCTTGCTCTGTGCCAGCCACTGCTGTGTCCTTTACTTGTATTGAAGTCTTTACATCAACCATATGAAGCCAGAACTTTTGCAGATGAAGAAATAGGCTGAGAGTGGTTACATGACTTGCCTAAAGCCATAGAATTAATTAGCAGAAAAATTGTGGTTGGAACCTGTTCCTTCTACTCTTAGCCAATGCAGTGTAAGGCTTTCCCTTATCCCTCCCCTCCCCTCTCCCCAAGGCCACACTGGGAACACCAAGGCTCCACTCTAGTGAAAGAGAACTCCTTTCTCCAGGTTCATGATCACTTTCCTGTCTTCCTACAGATGAGGATTTCTTTCTGGCTTCAGTGCAATGAACCTTAAACAGCTGTGTCACATGATGCTCAGAATAAGGGCCAGCTAGTTGGTCTGAGGCCAGAGTATTGGTCTCAGCATCCTGAAAGCAAGACACAATCTGTGCAGATGTTTTGCTCTCACATTGGTGCCCCACCTTCCCATGTGAAACCCTTTCAGCCAAAGCCACCTTTCACTCTCAGTGCTCAAAAGTCAGTGACTATGATTTCCAACCCCGGAAAGGGAAGCAGGGAAAGTGAGTTGGAGAGTCCATTAGTCTTAAAAGCCCAGGGTCAAGGCATAAAACCAACAGGAAAACTTCAAAATGCAAAGCCCACTGAACTGTAGTTCAGGGAAATTGCTCTGGAGTCTATGAGCTGTGCTGGTTAATGGCTGGGCACAGCTGCACCTAATTGGCCTTTGGTCCAGGAAGCCTCTTGTTGCAGTAGGCTGCCTGGCACACTGCTCAGAGGTGAAATCTGATGAGACAAGAACAAGATTCTGCACTCCATTGAAAGCAACCAGGGATACTGTCTACACTGGGATATGCAGAAATATTCTAACCTGCAAAGAAAGGGGCTTTCCATGGCTTTTCTAATAATATGCATTTATCTGAAAAGGAAACTAAGAAAAAGCCCTGCTGGTCAAACAGAAAGCAGATCTATCCCCTGCACAGTGCAGGCCCTGTTCTGAGTTCATTCTTATGGAAGAGACACCCATGATGCACCCTGTTTTAAATAACTGACTATTTGCTTCTTATTTGAGGTGCACAATCTTCTCAATGAAATGGCCACTTAATAACCCTCTCTTTAAAACTGAACAATTGAGTTAGTTACTAGTCAAACATTTCTGTCTCTCACCCTGGCCAAACATCCACGGAGTGAAAGAGGAAATGTCTCACTGTGCTTTAAACATAGAAGGCTCTTTTCTGCCTTTCTGTCTTTGCACAAGCTGGTCTCTTTGTCTAGAAAATTGCTTTTTCACTGTTGAATGCTTAATAGTCCTTCCAGATAACAGTGGTGGTGGCAATGATTATGATGTGTGGCCCATAATATTTGCACTGGTATATTCTGTACCTGTTACTGCACTAAAAACTTTGTGTGGATTATTTCTTTTATTTCTCAAAAATAATGTGCTCTCTTTCTCCCCATTTTACAGACAAGAAAACTCAGGTACAGAAGAGTGTGTTGCCCAAGGAGTGTGGCAAGTAAATGCAAAAACACTGCTCTACACATCAACTAAAAAACTGAATGAAAAATACAGAGCCCATCAAATGTAAGTAAGGATACTCTCCTATATCCCTCGTAGGAATATAAATTGGTAGAACCACATTGGAAAACTGTTTGACAGTATTTATTGAAGTTGAAAACATGTGTAAGTCATTCCATTCTAAGGTGTCTTTTGTTGTTGTTTAGTCGCTACGTCATGTCTGACTCTTTTACGAGCCCATGGACTATAGCCTGTCAGGTTCCTCTGTCCATGGGATTTCCCAGGCAAGAATACTGGAGTGGGTTGCCATTTCCTTCTCCAAGGGATCTTCCCAACCCAAGGCTGATCCAAGGGTTGAACTTGCTGGTCTGGTATTGGCAGGCAGATTCTTTACCACTGAGCCACCTGGGGAGCCCCCAAGGTGTCTAAACTCCCCCAAAAGGTGTAATCATCTACTAAAGATTAACATAAATGAAGCACTAATTCCATTCCAGAATTTGTAGACCCCAATGAAATGCAAGGATCCGTTCACTAGGCAATTTATATAATAATGTTAATCACTATTTTAATTTTGAATTATTCAGATACTACCTGAATAATTTTAAATTATTTCTAATTTTGAATTATTCAGATACTATCAGCACTAGAGTGGTGAGGGTGAACGTTCTTATTCCCACATCATTTTAACATGTTAAAAATCTCCCAAATCAAGACAACAAGTAGACACTGTGCCCTAAATTCACTTCACTGTCTGTTGGGGTTCTCTTAGGAACGATACATTCTTGAAGAACAATACTAAATAACGCAAAATTAAATGGCTTGGTGAATCAAGGTGGTATAGATTCTGAGATAAGTCAGATTTGGGGCTAAATTCCAGAGCCAGAGTTACTTATGATCTACCTAATATGTGTCATATATGAGATATGGAGTAAAAAAGATAGTTCCCTGGCCATTGTCAAACCTACATTTCAATGAGGTAACTAGTAAATAAGAAATTTATAATAAGTCACATATTATTAACACATTATTGACAAGGGATTTTTGCAGAAACTAACACCTGTGATCAAAAATTAAGTGAATGCTGAACTATTTCTGGTCAAACACATTCAATAACAAATGATGTATTAATACATCTCCTGTCAATAAGCTGTTTAAGTGCTATAAAAAATGCTAAAGAGGTGGGGAAAGAATGATGGCACTATTTTAGATAGTGTTGTCAAGAATGTCCTCTTTGAGTAGGTATCATTTTGGTGAGTGCCCTCTTGAATCAAGACAAAGAACATCAAGGTAGAAGAAACAACAGATTCAGAAAGCCGAAACAGAATGAGCCCTAGTGTGTATGTAAACTAGCAAGAGGGCCCATGTGTCTGGACAGGAATGAGAATGAGAGAGAGGAACAGGAAGTGAAGTTGGACATATGAACATGGGGTGGGTGATGAAGGACCTCTTAGACTATGAAAACCACTTAGAATTTTTTTTTTTAAGAGTGATGAGGTATCTTCCCTGGTGGATCCGGTGGTTAAGAATCCACTGTGCAATGCAGAGGACATGGGTTTGATAGCTGGTTGGGGAAATATGGTCCTGCAGGCCAGGGAGCAACTAAGCCTGTGCACAGCCACTGCTGAGACTGCCCACCACAACTAGAGAGTCCGTGTGCTACAGTGAAAAGTCCCACGTGATGCCGCAAAGATCTCGTGTGTCACAACTAAGACCCAATGCAGCCGAATAAACAAGGAAGAATGATGAGAAGCACTGATGGTTTTGATCAGGCAAGTGACTTGATGTGGTTTGTGTATCAAAAGAGCACTCTGTGAATGTTGCTGCAGTGTTATGATAAAGATTACATGCTCTGAGTGTTGACTTTTGTTGTATTATTATTAATGCTGTTTCATAGAATTAACTGATTTTCCTCATGGCCAATAGAAATGAGTCGTTTTGCTCTATGGTAGAAACATGTACTGCCATTGGAGTAATGTAGTACATGAATGGAATCTAAGGGAGAAACAATAAAAAATCCTACCAACAATGGTATCATAGTACTAGAAACTGAATTACTTTGATTTTTAAAGGGTTATGAATATGATGTGAATTTTTTCCTCTTTTAAAATCAGTTGTTATTGCTTTTAACTTTATTAACAACTTTATTGAGATATAATTCACATTGTCGCTTTTCCCCTGAATTTCTTTTCTCTTTTATTAGCTGTAAAATGTGTGTGTGTGTATGTGCATATGTATGTTTGTATGTGGTATTTAAAAACAGAGTAAACCGATTTTTGAGAAGCACAGTTAATAAAATACTTGGAGTAAGACTGATTGTACGCAGCAGGAAAAACTGGAATGTTTTCAGAGTTTCTAATTGACATATTAATTTTGCTGGTTACCTTTTTTCTTAAGGGCTGCACTAACTCTGACAATTGCTCTGACGTTTTATAATCTAGGCAAGAAGGCTGAGAGTCGATTTATGTCTTTGGGAGGAACAAACAGCAAGATTATATGCTTGACAGAGTCTCGTGTTTCATGTTGGTTGGCATCAGTCTTTCCCTGAGTTCGTAAGAGACGCCCAGCTTCCACGTTGCTTATTACTGGGGAGAGCAGTAAACCTGTTTAGACACCTACGCATGGTTGTCCACTTGTGCGTTGTCTCAGTTTTTCATTTGCTCACGTGCAACTTGGGGTCATTTTAATTACTAAAATAAACTCCCCATCCAAGTGTTCTTCTAAAGATCTTTGGTTCTTTTTGTTTTAATTTTTTATTTAAATTAAAAAGTTTTTTTTTACAGAATTGTGTTGGCTTTTGCCATACAATAATACAAATCAGCCAGCACAGGGAGCCCAGTCTGAAACTCTGTGACAACCTGGAGGGATGGGATGGGGGGAGGGGAGGGAGGCTAGGGAGGGAGAGGATGTATGTATACGATTTTTGATTCCAAAGGATCATTTTGATCTCTTTTGGCTTTGATCAAAAACCTAAAATCACATCAGAGAGAAAAAAGATCTCATTGGAAACAATCACATGAGTCATTTTAATCAAGAAGATACCTCATCTCTTGCCACATCTCATTCTTTTAGGAACACTCCATCTATTTCCCTGAATGCATCACCTGGGCTTACAATGTCCATCCAAAATGCATTCAGGTAAATAATTTTTCTTCCCCCCTGGTAATATTATTCAGGAATTAATTTTGAAAGTTACCCATACTACCTCAGAGAGAATGGATCACTTCCTCTTATACATTAATAGTAATATACAGCTATAAAAATCCCCTTGATATGCAATAGAGAACAGTAACACTGTATAAAGTTTTGGACACTGTCCTGAACATGTTTACCTTTGGAGAGTTTCTTATTAGTTTGCTTTTGCTGCCTTATCCTGAATCATAAGAACTGACTCTTGATTTTTCAGGAATTTTGTAAACCTGTTGTTTATTAAAATTTAAATTATATTAACTTACAATTAAATAAATCATAGTAAGAAAAAAGTTAATACTCCAACTTTATCACTTTCTGATTATTTTGCTATATTTTACTATCATCTATGCCCCAAGGTTATTCACATTTATCCTATCTAAATGGAGGATGTACTACATAATAGCCTACTACTGGTCGCTCCTTCCCAACTCCATGCTTAGTGAAGTCACATTGGTGGCTTGAAATTGGCCATGGTAGGTGTATTTCCACTATAGAAATGGTGAATACTGCAAATGAGTTGTGATAGATTTACCAGCATACCACTCATTCCAAATCAAATGAATCATTTAGAAGCAGCTGTACTACACAGGCTATGATATTTTCACTTCAAATTCAAAATGGATCAGTCTTGACTGATACCTAGAAATTTATCTAATTAGAAGAAAAGGATATTGGAAAAACAACAGATAATACACCACAAGTCCACAATTTCCTAAAAATGATACAGAATCATCAAAAAATTTAGGAAGTTGTAATAAATTTTATCTCAAATCCAGCTCTTTCTTTAATGGCAATATTCATTTTTAGCTTGAAGGATCATAAATTCTGAGCAATAAAAATGGAGCATTTAAGTTTTACAGAGTTCTTTTTTCTCCCTGAATATTGCAAACATTCACCCTCGGATAAGAAATGCCCTGGCTGTTAACTGGTTACCATTTCAAGGATTCCTTATTTGTAACTTCAAGAGTTACAGCCTTTTTAACTTTTATGTAGTGCTCATATTTTAATGTATTTTTTTTTCATTCTAACACAGTAAATAAGTTAAACCAAAATATACAGACACATTTACATTATATAGGTTTTCAAGATACTTTACTGTTTGTTTTCCATGTGTTCTATATTAATTCAGTTCAGTTCAGTTAAGTCGCTCAGTTGTGTCCGACTCTTTGCGACCCCAAAATTGCAGCACGCCAGGCCTCCCTGTCCATCACCGACTCCCAGAGTTCATGCAGACTCATGTCCGTTGACTCAGTGATGCCACCCAGCCATCTCATCCTCTGTCATCCCCTTCTCCTCCCGCCCCCAATCCCTCCCAGCATCAGAGTCTTTTCCAATGAGTCAACTCTTCGAATCAGGTGGCCAATGTATTGGAGTTTCAGCTTTACCATCAGTCCTTCCAGTGAAAACCCAGGACTGATCTCCTTTAGAATGCACTAGTTTTATCTCCTTGCAGTGCATGGGACTCTCAAGAGTCTTCTCCAACACCACAGTTCAAAAGCATCAATTCTTTGGCGCTCAGCCTTCTTCACAGTCCAACTCTCACATCCATACATGACCACTGGAAAAACCATAGCCTTGACTAGGCAGACCTTTGTTGGCAAAGTAATGTCTCTGCTTTTCAATATGCTATCTAGGTTGGTCATAACTTTCCTTCCAAGGAGTAAGCGTCTTTTAATTTTATGGCTGCAGGCACCATCTGCAGTGATTTTGGAGCCCCCAAAAATAAAGTCTGACACTGTTTCCCCATCTATTTCCCATGAAGGGATGGGACCAGATGCTATGATCTTCGTTTTCTGAATGTTGAGTTTTAAGCCAACTTTTCACTCTCCTCTTTCACTTTCATCAAGAGGCTTTTTAGTTCCTCTTCACTTTCTGCCATAAGGGTGGTGTCATCTGCATATCTGAGGTTATTGATATTTCTCCCAGCAATCTTGATTCCAGCTTGTGCTTCATCCAGCCCAGCGTTTCTCATGATGTACTCTGCACAGAAGTTAAATAAGCAGGGTGACAACATACAGCCTTGACGTACTCCTTTTCCTATTTGGAACCAGTCTGTTGTTCCATGACCAGTTCTAACTGTTGCTTCTTGACCTGCATACAGGTTTCTCAAGAGGCAGGTCAGGTGGTCTGGTATTCCCATCTCTTGAAGAATTTTCCACAGTTTATTGTGATCCACACAGTCAAAGGCTTTGGCATAGTCAATAAAGCAGAAATAGATGTTTTTCTGGAACTCTCTTGCTTTTTCCATGATCCAGCGGATGTTGGCAATTTGATCTCTGGTTCCTCTGCCTTTTCTAAAACCAGCTTGAACATCTGGAAGTTCACGGTTCATGTATTGCTGAAGCCTGGCTTGGAGAATTTTGAGTATTACTTTACTAGCGTGTGAGATGAGTGCAATTATGCCGTAGGTTGAGCATTCTTTGGCATTGCCTTTCTTTGGGATTGGAATGAAAACTGACTTTTCCAGTCCTGTGGCCACTGCTGAGTTTTCCAAATATGCTGGCATATTGAGTGCAGCACTTTCACAGCATCATCTTGCAGGATTTGAAATGGCTCAACTGGAATTCATCACCTCCACTAGCGTCCGGGAGGAGCTACCCCACGCCTGAGGTCAGGGGCGGCAGCTGAGAGGAACAACCCCATGTCCAAGGAGCAGTGGCTACGTGGGCGCAGGAGGGCGGAGAGGAGCTACTCCACGTTCAAGGTCAGGAGGGGCGACTGTGAGGAGATACCCCTCGTCCAAGGTAAGGAGCAGCGGCTATGCTTTGCTGGAGCAGCCGTGAAGAGATACCCCACATCCAAGGTAAGAGAAACCCAAGTAAGACGGTAGGTGTTGCGAGAGGCATCAGAGGGCAGACACACTGAAACCATAATCACAGAAAACTAGTCAATCTAATCACACGGACCACAGCCTTGTCTAACTCAATGAAACTAAGCCATGCCGTGTGGGGCCACCCAAGATGGGCGGGTCATGGTGGAGAGGTCTGACAGAATGTGGTCCACTGGAGTAGGGAATGGCAAACCACTTCAGTATTCTTGCCTTGAGAACCCCATGAGCAGTATGAAAAGGCAAAATGATAGGATACTGAAAGAGGAACTCCCCAGGTCGGTAGATGCCCAAATTGCTATATTAATTACCATGCTTCAACTCCAGTTTTTTTTGCCATCTTTTTCAATTGTTATAAAATTTTGATGAATTGTTATATAATATTTACCCAGGATGCATGCTATAAATACTCAAAGATATTTAGATTTTAAGGTATTACACCCAGAGATTCTGCTTCAGAAAGTGGAACCAGTTAACAGAAGCTAGAAATATGGAAAGTGTTGTGAGACTGGAGATAAAAATAATCCTCAGTTTAGGAGGTCATATAAAATGAGACCCAGTTCATCAACATCACATCTGTCTCTTGTTGGGAAGCTGGAGAACCTGAAAGAAAGGAATTTAACATCCTTCATTCAGTCATTAAATACATATTTAACATATAATAGGTCATACCCAGTACTACATGCTAGGATTGCAGTGCTGATCTAAAGAAAAAAATCTGCATAACCAAGAATATTTAGAGAAATTACTCAAGATTAGGCTGAAGATAAAAACATGTGAAAAGGCAAAAATTTATAGGCTCTGAAGAGAAACCAGAGACTGTCGTATAGAGTGAAATTTCAAAAAGAGAAAAACAAATGTCATATAACTTACTTGCAAAGCAGAAATAGAGACATAGATGTAGAGAACAAATTTAAGGATACCAATAGGGGAAGTGGTGGGGGGAATAAATTGGGAGATTGGGATTGACATATATACATTGTTGATACCATGTACAAAATAAATAACTAATGAGAACCCACCATATAGCACAGGGAACTTTACTCAGTGCTCTGTGGTGACCTGAATGGGAAGGAAATCTAAAAAAGAGAGGATGTATGCATACATAGAACTGATTCAGTCTGCTGTACAGCAGAAACAAACACAACATTGTAAAATAACTGTCAGTTCAGTTCAGTCGCTCGGTTATGTCCGACTCTTTGCGACCCCGTGGACCACAGCACGCCAGGCCTCCCTGGCCATCACCAATTCCCAGAGTTCACCCAAACTCATGTCCATTGAGTCAGTGATGCCATCCAGCCATCTCATCCTCTGTCGTCCCCTTCTCCTGCCTTCAATCTTTCCCAGCATCAGGGTCTTTTCAAACGAGTTAGCTCTTCGCATCAGGTGGCCAAAGTACTGGAGTTTCAGCTTCAACATCAGTCCTTCCAATGAACACCCAGGACTGATCTCCTTTAGAATGGACCGATTGGATCTCCTTGCAGTCCAAGGGACTCTCAAGAGTCTTCTCCAACACCACAGTTCAAAATCATCAATTCTTCAGTGCTCAGCTTTCTTCACAGTCCAACTCTCACATCCATACATGACTACTAGAAAAACCAGAGCCTTGACTAGACAGACCTTTGTTGGCAAAGTAATGTCTCTGCTTTTTAATATGCTGTCTAGATTGGTCATAACTTTCCTTCCAAGGAGTAAGTGTCTTTTAATTTTATGGCCGCAGGCACCATCTGCAGTGATTTTGGAGCCCAAGGAAATAAAGTCTGACACTGTTTCCACTGTTTCCCCATCTATTTGCCATGAAGTGATGGGACCAGATGCCATGATCTTAATTTTCTGAATGTTGAGCTTTAAGCCAACTTTTTCATTCTTCTCTTTCACTTTCATCAAGAGGTTCTTTATTTCTTCTCCACTTTCTGCCATAAGGGTGGTGTCATCTGCATATCTGAAGTTATTGATATTTCTCTGGAATCAAGCAATCTTGATTCCAGCTTATGCTTCATCCAGCCCAGTGTTTCTCGTGATGTACTCTGCATATAAGTTAAATAAGCAGGGTGACAATATACAGCCTTGACATACTTGTTTTCCTATTTGGAACCAGTCTGTTGTTCCATGTCCAGTTCTAACTGTTGCTTCCTGACCTGCATACAGCTTTCTCAAGATCTGTACTCCAATAATAAATTTTTTAATGTGGAAATAAGAATATGTGTTTTAGGGAGTTGCTGGAGAGGTGCCAGCTAAGATGTGGGAGGAGAGAGGGAAGCTGTAAAGTGAAGAAATGGGACAGAACAACAAGGATATGGAGCAACCAAAAGTGGAAGTCACTCAGTCATGCCCGACTCTTTTCAACCCCATGGACTATAGAGTCCATGGAATTCATCTAGGCCAGAATACTGGAGTGGGTAGCCTTTCCCTTCTCCAGGGGATCTTCCCAACCCCAGGGATAGAAACCAGGTCTCCTGCATTGCAGGTGGATTCTTTACCAGCTGAGCCACAAGG
This sequence comes from Bos taurus, assembly GCF_002263795.3. NCBI lineage: Eukaryota > Metazoa > Chordata > Mammalia > Artiodactyla > Bovidae > Bos > Bos taurus. The sequence continues at coordinate 18,229,482 of NC_037341.1, read as the reverse complement.
GAAGCCCAAGAATACTGGAGTGGGTAGCCTATCCCTTCTCCCGGGGATCTTCCTGACCCAGGAATCGAACCAGGGTCTCCTGCATTGCAGGCAGATTCTATATCAACTGAGCTATGAGAGAAGAAGTCCTGGGGCAGCTGAAGCCAATCCGATCATTTCACACATGTCACAGTTTTGTATCTGTGTTCATGGCCCAGGACCAGCTGGGATTCTCTGATACGCAGGCTGATTCCCTAGTCAGAAAAGTGAGACACACCCGGTGCCCCTGCAGGGGACCTCTGCCTGTGGCCATGGAAGCTGGTCATGGCCCAGCTCCAGGCAGCTGCATATACCTCGGCATGTGACAATGACACCTTTGTTATACCAGGCGGCAGCTCTGCTCCAAGACACATTCTAGTAGCTCATCACCTCCAGCAGTGGGAAATGATCTCTTCTTTCATGGACTTATTCTAATCCAGATAATTTGTACAAGCTTGCCATCTGACTTAGAGAATGACTTACATAAGGACCCTCTAGTTTCTTTTAGCGCTAACATTCCACAGGGCTGTTATTCTGATAGCTTTTGGAAACCCTTGGGGATTTGGACAAAGAATAAAATGAATCCCACACTTTCTTCAAGGGTCAAGTCTCCTGTCTCCCTGAAACCTCCTCTTCCTCTGAACACTGCCTTCTCCAAACTCCTGTGACAATTATGTTCTGAACTCTCCTGGGTTCAGATAAGAACAAAGTAGGCTCTCAGGAAAAGGGATGTTGAGAATGAGAAATATTTTTAAAAGTCAGAATAAAGAACTGAAAACCAACACTCTGTGTGGCCAGCAGACTAAAGTGCACGCTCCTGGTGAGTATGGTGACCTCAGCCTTAAGTAGAAAAGGGTATTAGTCAGTCATTCGTATCCGACTCTTTGCAACCCCCTGGACTGTAGCCCGCCAAGCTCCTCTATCTATGAAATTCTCCAGGCAAGAATACTGGAGTGGGTTTCCATTCCCTTCTTCAAGGGATCTTCTCAACCAAGGGATCAAATCCAGATCACCTGCATTGCAAGTGGATCCTTTACCATCTGAACCACCAGGGAAGCCTTGAGTAGAAAAGCTTCAGATTAGGAAGGTAGGTAGCGAGGGCAGAACCCATCCAAAGTAGGAAGGTTATTCTACAGGTGCTATCTACTGTGGATTCTAGCTCTTATTCCAATCAGAACAGAGTCATGGCAGGTGGGATTTGGCTGGGAACAGCACTGAGCTCCATGGGGAAGGGCACTGGTAAGAGACATACAGATAAGCAGAGCGCTGAGGCACAGGCATCACATACAGAAGCATAGACACACACATATAATGAACACACACACAATGTAACTGTAATATGGTTCACAGGTTGGAGTAGGGGGAGCATTTTATGTCTCTACTTAAAAGTGGTATTTCATTTCATCATTATAATCTTTTTATTCTTTGTCATAAGATACTTGGAACTCGAGAGGTTTAAAGTATTACTGGGGTTTATGCTTTTATTGTTTTTAATTCAAAACATCATCCCAAGTACAGGTAACACATAGGTCCCTAAGTGATTGCAAAAGCCTCAGTAACAAGGGACTATTTTCTTATTTCCTCATGTATGTGAATTTGCAGTGTTAAAAGGTTAAAATAAGAAAAAGAGGGCTTACTACACTCTAATTATTTGTTTTAGAGGAAAAAATTGGTCCAGATGAAGAACCATCTACCAGACAGAGCAAACAGCACGAAGGGTCCTTTGTATGGAGGCGCGTTCACTTCAGTAGATATAGAAAGGAAGCAACAGGAAATCAGAGAGTTTATTTTAAAGATCCTATCCTTTCTTCCATCATAACATAAACAACCATCCCCTCTTCTAGTTAGAAGGCACGGTTTTCCCTAGCCTCGTGAGGCCACAAATGAGAACCACACTAAATAGCCATTGCTGGCAGAAGATAAGGAGAAAAGAAAGTGTCCATATGAGGTTTATTTATTTTTATCAGAGGCTGCAACTGTCAGGGGGAGACGGTCAAAGTCATACAGTATATTCTGGACAGACTGTCAACTTCAAAGCAGAGGTCCATGGAGCAGAATCAGGAATCTTCTCACCACCACCAAGCAAAAAGCCCTGCCAAGTTAAGCTGAACTCCCCCCATATCTGTGAAATGAAACCCACACACTGTGGTTGTGATTTTGCTGGCAGGTAGTGTGAAGGAAGCTATTGCTTTTTGAGAGGGTTAAGAACTGCCAAGGCAGAAAACATAAGGGGTGCATGGTAGACAAAAGCTGGAGTTAGTATTAACCTTTTCCTGTGGTATTCCTAGCTCTTTTTGCATTACTCATTTCAAGATATTTTAAGAAAGAGGACTGTGTTCTCTGACTGTAAATACGAGTGCAGCAGGTTGAACCAGGATACACCAAATATTTTTCTAACTGAGGGAGACCAATGTAGAATTCGGATGCCAACGAGATGACTACATGGCCGTTTGTCTCACATTTACTCATTTAGGGCTTATGGGAGTGGAAAGAAACAGCTGGTGTGAGCTATTTCTATTGAGAAGCAACGAGATGAAGCATGCCCTAGGAGATTATTTTAAACCCAAGGTATATTATCGTCATGGGCCTTTTATAGAACCCTCAAGCCCAGTAATCTTCTTTGTCAATGTATATACACATATACAAGGAAGTTTTAACTGGATTTCATTGGTGAGTTTAAAAAAAAAAAAAGACAAAAAAATAATGGGCCATATTAGCCCTTCAAGGTGACAAGATGAACTGCTCCTGTTAATAACAAAGCAATCTGTATCTTTCACATGTCATGTAGAACTTCTGAGTTTCACCAACTTTTTTCCACTAACAGTTGGTAACCAACTCACAAAAGCTTCCAAAGGACTGAATTTTTGAGGACGTTTACTTTTCCATTACTAACATTTCCAATACATCCTCCAAATTCAACTTTGTAGTCTCTCCTCCATCAGGGAAGGAGTCAATTTAGATTTTTCTGGAGAAGGGCTTCAGGTAGTGATTTATTTGTATTCCATTTAACATCTGGGGAAACTCAATGCAGAAATGTAATTCTAAGGAAGGGGCTCTGTTTTCACAGAATTTTAAAACCCAAAACAAATATAGAAGAACTTCAAGGTCAGTTTCCTTATTCATAGGTATATTATTAAAACTTAGCAAATTACCTAGCACATAATAAATGCTCAGAAAAATGTTAGTTGATGAATATTGTTGACTTTTATCAAGTGGTGCTGGAGAAGACTCTTTTGAGTCCCTTGGACAGAAAGGAAATCAAACGAGTCAATCCTAAAGGAAATCAACCCTGAACAGCCACTGAAAGTACAGATGCTGAAGCTGAAGCTCCAATATTTTGGCCACCTGGTGCAAAGAGCCAACTCACTGGGAAAGACCCTGATGCTGGGAAAGATTGAAGGCAGGAGGAGAAGGAGGTGACAGAGGATGAGATGGTTGGATGGCATCTCAACTCAATGGACATGAGTTTGAGCAAACTCTGGGAGATAGTGAAAGCCAGGGAAACCTGGCGTGCTGCAGTCTATGGGACTGCGAAGAGTCGGATACAACTTAGCGACTGAACAACAATGTTAGTTGATGAAAACTGCTGACTTTTATCCAGACTTCTGTAGCCTTTGTTTCCAATATTGGTTCTCATTATTCAAGATTCTGGCTATAAACAGGAGAGGATATTACGTGGCTACTGAGTTCAATAGGCATTGGATATTTGTTTCGTTTTGTTTGCTAAACCCTGCTAGTTGTTTTTTGCTGTAGCTCCTTTGATGGTTATTCTGTTTTGTTTGCTTTGTTTTGCATTATCTGATTTGTTTTCCTCCAAAAGAGTAGCATAAAAAACTACTAGATGTATTTTTACTTACTGATACCAATCATCCCCCAATGCCAACACACATGTGCATGGATGCACACACACATACACACACACACACAGATGTGAGACTCCTAGACTCCTATAAGAGATTTCTCTTAGGACCACAATCATTCTCAGAAATTTAATTGTCTGCTTTTATCATCTACTACATTCCCCTCAAAGGAAAATTTGCTTTTTAAGGCAACTCTTAAAAGCTGAAAAACTTTCTAGTCTGCCTGTCCTCACTCCTAACATGTCTTTAATGATGACATTTCAGTCCTTTGCTTGAAGCTATTTTTTAGAAGGTCATTTCTGACCACTTTTATGTACAGTCTTGAAGAGAATTTAAGTGATTTGACCAAGGTCTCATATAAATTAGTTCTAGAAATAAAATGAGGCTACAGGTTTTTCTGACTCCCAGTTCAGTATACTTTCTTTTTTTACACAAAACTGAAGTCTTCCATTCAAAAGACCCAACATTTTCACGGGAATAAAAAATTGCAGTGTTAACAGTAATTATATGTAAGATAATTTCTCTAGTGTTATAAATGTCCACCATGTATCTCAATGAAATAAGTTGATACCAAGTCAAATGGCAGAAGCTGTGCCCACAGATGATTAAAGGGTCACAATAGCAATGATGCAACCTTAGATAAATGGTAAAATAAGTGTGAGATTGATCAAAAGGTCAACAAAATACTAGCATGGTGGTGACCTAGAAACTTTAGTGAAAGTGAAAGTCACTCAGTCATATCTGACTCTTTGCGACTCCACAGACTATACAGTCTGTGGAATTCTCCAGGCCAGAATACTGAAGTGGGTAGCCTTTCTCTTCTCCAGGGAATCTTCCCAACCCAGGGATAGAACCCAGGTCTCCCACATTGCATTAGAGTTTAATGAGAGCTTAAGCAACCTTGATGTGCTCCCCCCAAAATTTGCTTTTCTACCAGATTCACCTGTTTTCACATAAATATTATCACTTAAATTGTGGTTATTGTCAAAAATGTTCTTTCCTTTTGTTCCTTTCTATTGTTTGAATCCTACATTTCCTTCAAGTTTTTATCCCATCCCATGAAGGCTTTTCTCAATAGCTGACCCCACAATTTTCTTTCCTTACTCTGAATCTAAGTCTATTCTTTGACTCTGCTAAAATTTTTTTTTCAAAAATATATTCTAAGATTTACTGTCCTGACTAATACCCCTATGAGGTCCACATATTTGCTTTTTCCAAATAGTTTAATGCAGCTCAGTATATTTCTGACAATGAGCTGACTCCATTTTGGAAATAGTAATTCATCTGAAGTTTAAATAAAAACATTTGATGTATAAAATGTTGTTTCCTATTATAAATGTAACACATATTATTTGTAGAAAAATTAGATGATATAGGAAAAGCAAAAAAGTTTTAAAATACATATTTTTCTCATTTTTTTCACATATATTTTTTGTTTTCTTATTTGCTTCACATAGCTGAACTTGCTTATTTACTTTTAATTATATTTACTTATCTGTCATTACAAAAGCAGCACATTGTAATTATCATATTTTAGAGAATACAAAAAAACTTCACTAAATGCAAATAAATGTCACCTACACCTCCACAACTCACATGCAATTATTTATAAATTTATTTTCATGGAAAACCAAACAAAGAAGTAATACAAATCAGACGATGAAAAATAATTGAGGAAAACAGTTACATGTTTCTTTGGATCTAGCCTGTCTAGACTAAGGTACTCCTCCCTGATAAATACTTGGAACCTAATCTCACATGTGGCATCATGCCACTTTTACCGTATTTTACTCATTAAAAGCAAATCACTAGATTCAGCCCACATGCAAAGAGAGATTACACAAGACCATGAATACCAGGAAACAGTGATTAGACAAAGTCACATCAGATGCTGTCAACAACATATAGCATATGTTTTTGTTCTTTTATTTCTGTCCTTTTTCACTAAGCATAATTCTTTCAAGATACATTCATGTTGTTATCCTATTAGCAGGGCAATTTGTTTAATCCACTCACCTCTTGATTAATATTTAAATTGCTTACCATTTAGGGTTTTCTGTGAATTGAATGTTTGTGTCCACCTCCTCAAATTTCTACATTGAAATCATAATCCTCAATGTGATGGTCTTTTGGAGAGCAGGCTTTTGGAAGTTAATTAGGTCATGAGGGTGAAGCTCTTATGATAGAATTAGTGCCTTTATACAAAAAGACAGAAAAGAACTTGTTCTCTGCCCTCCTTGGTATAACAAGAAGATTGTCATCTACAAACCAGATCCTCAACGAAATCCATTCATGCTGGCACCCTGAACTTGGACTTTCCAGCCTCCAGAGCTGTGGGAAGTATATTTCTGTTTAAACCACCTATGATATTTTTGTTATAGCAATCTGAACTGATTATGACTAATAAGACAGGGCCATTATGAATAAATCTTGGGGTTTTCCAGGTGGCTTGTGGTAAAGAATCTGCCTGCAATGCAGGAGACATGGGTTCAATCCGTGGGTTGGGAAGATCCCCTGGAGAAGGAAATAGGAACCCATTCCAGTATCCTTGTCTAGAAGAGCCTCGTGAACTACAAACCATGGGGTCACAAAGAGTCAGACATGACTGAGCACACATTATAAATAAAGCCAAAATGAACATTCATGTACTTGAGTTTGCATGGAAATACTAATATATCTTCACTTCTCTTGAGTAAATACTTGGGAGTAGTATTCCTGGGTCATATAGTAAATGTTCTTTTAACTTTAAAAGAAGTGTCAAAAATTTTCAATGATTGTTCTGTCATTCAACATCCCCACTAGGTTTCCTTTTGCTCTGCACCCCCATTGACGCTTAGTATTATCATTATCAGCATGTAGGATCTTCCCAGGCCAGGGATTGAACTCTAGTCCTCTGCAATGGAAGAAGGATTCTTAACCACTGGACCACCAGGGAAGTCCCTCAAATAGACCTTTCATGTATCTCTAGCAAGGTCTTCCTCTTATTCATCATGGTAGGTCTTTCAAATTTTCTCAACATTCCTCAAATCTACTTTACCCTCACTGCCAAACCCCTTATTTTCAGTAGAGTTCCTCCATAGGCCTCTAACAATTTTTTTTTTCTTTGAGAAGTCATCCCTCAACTCAGTTGGAGGGATGACTCAATCATAATTATCAATATGGATTGATAATACTTTTCTAGTATTATTGTTTATTCTTAAAATGTAAATTTCATTCAGTATACATGAGAAATGTTTAAATTAGTTTCTGCAGAATGTGATGATCTTTTTCAAACTGCATATTCAGGTCTTTATCAGTGGAGTAAATGCTTCTTCAGTTGTATCATTATCTAAACTCATCTAAGATCATTCTATTACCCTCATATTAAAAACAGTAATTCTTAAACTGGGTACATGTTCTTTGTTTTTTATAACCATCTTTACTCTTATTAATGTGAACATCGACATTCTAGGAATCAGCAAACTAAAATGGACTGGAATGTGTGAATTTAACTCAGACGACTATTGTATCTACTACTGCGGGCAGGAATCCCTCAGAAGAAATACAGTAGCATTCATGGTCAACAAAAGAGTCCGAAATGCAGCACTTGGATGAAGTCTCAAAAATGACAGAATGATCTCTGTTCATTTCCAAGGCAAACCATTCAATATCACAGTAATCCAAGTCTATGCCCCAACCAGTAATGCTGAAGAAGCTGAAGTTGAATAGTTCCATGAAGACGTAAATGACCTTTTACAACTAAAACCCAAAAAAGATGTTCTTTTCATTATAGGGGACTGAATGCAAAAGTAGGAAGTCAAGAAACACCTGGAGTAACAGGCAAATGTGGCCTTGCAATACAGAATGAAGCAGGGCAAAGGCTAATAGAGTTTTGCCAAGAGAACGCACTGGTCATAGCAAACACCCTCTTCCAACAATACAAGAGAAGACTCTACACGTAGACATCATCAGATGGTCAACACCGAAATCAGATTGATTATATTCTTTGTAGCCAAAGACGGAGAAGCTCTATACAGTCAGCAAAAACAAGACCGAGAGCTAACTGTGGCTCCGATCATGAGCTCCTTATTGCCAAATTCAGACTTAAATTGAAGAAAGTGGGGAAAACCACTAGACCATTCAGGTATGACCTAAATCATACCCCTTATGATTATAGAGTGGAAGCGAGAAATAGATTTAAAGGACTAGATCTGATAGATAAGAGTGCCTGATGAATTATGGAATAAGGTTCATGACATTGTACAGGAGACAGGGATCAAGACCATCCCCATGGAAAAGAAATGCAAAAAAGCAAAATGGCTGTCTGGGGAGGCCTTACAAATAGCTGTGAAAAGAAGAGAAGTGAAATCAAAGGAGAAAAGGAAAGATATAAGCATCTGAATGCAGAGTCCCAAAGAATAGCAAGAAGAGATAAGAAAGCCTTCCTCAGCGATCAATGCAAAGAAATAGAGGAAAATAACAGAATGGGAAAGGCTAGAGATCTCTTCAAGAAAATTAGAGATACCAAGGGAGCATTTCATGCAAAGATGGGCTTGATGAAGGACAGCAATGGTATGGACCTAACAGAAGCAGAAGATATTAAGAAGAGGTGGCAAGAATACACAGAAGAACTGTACAAAAAAGATCTTCATGACCTGGATAATCACGATGGTGTGATCACTCACCTAGAGCCAGACATCCTGGAATGTGAAGTCAAGTGGGCCTTAGAAAGCATCACTACGAACAAAGCTAGTGGAGATGATGGAATTCTAGTTGAGCTATTTCAAATCCTGAAAGATGTTGCTGTGAAAGTGCTGCACTCAATATGCCAGCAAATTTGGAAAACTCAGCAGTGGCCACAGGATTGGAAAAGGTCAGTTTTCATTCCAATCCCAAAGAAAGGCAATGCCAAAGAATGCTCAAACTACCACACATTTGCACTCATCTCACATGCTAGTAAAGTAATGCTCAAAATTCTCCTAGCCAGGCTTCAGCAATACATGAACCATGAACTTTAAGATGTTCAAGCTGGTTTTAGAAAAGCAGAGGAACCAGAGATCAAATTGCCAACATCTGCTGGATCATGGAAAAAGCAAGAGAGTTCCAGAAAATCATCTATTTCTAATTTATTGACTATGCCAAAACCTTTGACTATGTGGATCACAATAAACTGTGGAAAATTCTGAAAGAGATGGAAATATCAGACCACCTGACCTGCCTCTTGAGAAACCTATATGCAGGTCATTTAGGTCCAGTTAGAACTGGACATGGAACAACAGACTGGTTCCAAATAGGAAAAGCAGTACATCAAGGCTGTATATCATCACCCTGCTTATTTAACTTATATGCAGAGTATATCATGAGAAATGCTGGGCTGGATGAAGCACAAGCTGGAATCAAGATTGCTGGGAGAAATATCAATAACCTCAGATATGCAGATGACACCACCCTTATGGCAGAAAGTGAAGAAGAACTAAAAAGCCTCCTGATGAAAGTGAAAGTGGAGAGTGAAAAAGTTGGCTTAAAGCTCAACATTCAAGAAACTAAGATCATGGCATCCGGTCCCATCACTTCATGGGAAATAGATGGGAAACAGTGGAAACAGTGTCAGACTTTATTTTGGGGGGCTCCAAAATCACTGCAGATGGTGATTGCAGCCATGAAATTAAAAGACGCTTACTCCTTGACCAACCTAGACCAACCTAGACAGCATATTATAAAGCAGATACATTACTTTGCCAACAAAGGTCCATCTAGTCAAGGCTATGGTTTTTCCAGTGGTCAAATATCGATGTGAGAGTTGGACTGTAAAGAAAGCTGAGCGCTGAAGAATTGATGCTTTTAAACTGTGGTGTTGGAGAAGACTCTTGAGAGTCCCATGGACTGCAAGGAGATCCAACCAGTCCATTCTGAAGGAGATCAGTCCTGGGTGTTTTTTGGAAGGAATGAGGCTAAAGCTGAAACTCCAGTACTTTGGCCACCTCATGTGAAGAGTTGACTCATTGGAAAAGACTCTGATGCTGGGAGGGCTTGGGGGCAGGAGGAGAAGGGGACAACAGAGGATGAGATGGCTGGATGGCATCACTGACTCGATAGACATGAGTTTGAGTGAACTCCGGGAGTTGGTGATAGATAGGGAGGCCTGGCGTGCTGCTATTCATGGGGTCGCAAAGAGTCGGACATGACTGAGCGACTGAACAGAACTGAACTGAACTGAACTTACTCTATTATTTTTATCAATTTTTAATCAGTTTTTTTCTTTCCTGAGATATCTCACATTTGTCCTTCTCATCACTGATTTATTGGTGAACCAATAATTTATCTGACCCAATAAATTATTTATTTGGTCAGAACGTTTCTGACCACATAAAACTCCATAGTTTTTGTTTTAGGTTTTCCTGTTTCTACTGTGTGTTTCAAGTAACTATTTTATTTCCATATTTCACCTTGTTTCTTTATGATCTAAGTGTGGTATCTTTCTCATTATTTTCTTTCTTTCCCTCTTATCTCTGTAGAAATTTTTGCTTCTAATTCATAAATAATCTTGCATCCTATTGTAAAATTTTATTTTAAAATTTCCTTCTGCTTTCTCTATAAAATATATTTCAGAGGTATGTATTTCTTCTCTGTTTTCAGAATAATATACTCCTCTTTTAGTATATTTGCTGGGCCCATGTTTTCTGATGTTGGGACTGATTTTTGTTTTGTTTATTGTCTTTCTTATTAATTTTGAAAGGAGAGCTCTATCCAGACATGTTATTCGCCAACAAATTTCTGTGTGAATTGCCCTTGGGTTCTCTCAGTGCTCATTTAGCTGTTAGTTCAACTTTGTGTTCAGATTAATAGCTGGGGTGAAGAGAAGGATAAGAGGGATAGCTTGATAGGCTTTATATTTGACCTCATTTCCAGGCATGAATTCATCTGCTTTAACTCACTTGAAATGATATTCTCTCTAATCCCTAGTGCCTGATTTTTTTATCACTCTGCCTAAAATCCCCAGTATGTTATCTTCCCGAGATAGGGATCGTCCCATCTGTGCATCGCCCTGTTCCCTACCAGCTAACTTCTCAAATTGCTTTATTACGGAGACAAAAGTCCCAGGAGTCAATGCTCACAGCTCTATATACAAGGAAGGTAAGGACAGCATCTATTTACAAATTTGTGTCTGGTAGTTTGGGGGTAAAATATAAAGAAAAACACTCTAACCCCAAAGTAAAAATCTGAACACTAGAAGAGGAACGGCATGTTTTTCCTTGTTCATAATAATTTAAATAGAATTTGAAGTCAGGTCTCCTTGACTACAATGTTCAAATTCAATAGAGTAGCCACTACTTCTAAAAGTTGATTCTTTTTTTAAAAAAACGTAGAAACATTTTCTCCCCTATTTATACTACTAGATACACAAATGAAAAAGACACATTCCTAGCCCTCAGAGATACAAACATGCCCCTCTAAAATAATGACACAGCTTGTGTGGTAAATTCTAGAGTAGAGATAAGGTAAAGGATTACATTTTTGGATACAAGTATTAGGCCATCTATTCCCATAGTACAGTAAACTCCTCTTTGTACAGTACATGCTAAAGAAATGGGTATTTGGGATAAACAAGAGCTGCAGTACATTAGGTGTGGTCCAATTCATACCCAGACAGCAGGAGTATCACTCCCCTCGGTCTGGACACTACAGTCCTGTTAATTCAGCCCCAGATCAAATTATCCTCTTGGCAGCCTTGAGACACTGGTGACTCATGTTGGGCTGGCAGTCGACTGAAATCGCTAATCCCGCTCACACGTGCAGCTGTTTAGTTCCCTCTCCCCCATCCTGGCTCGGAGCAGGGCTTCTCAGAGGCTGAATGCTATGTTTTCATATTCCTTAAAATCGTCTCATTTAGAACTATGGAAATTTCACACACTGCCTAATCGTCATGACATAGGGATGAAACAAGCTGAAACTGTTATTAATTGGCTTTTTAAGGCAAAAGAGCTAATTAGAAAGAGATGCCAAAAAAAAAAAAATCAGGAATAATGTCAGTTTCTTCCAACTTCTCATGTCTAATAACATAACAGTTTTCTTCTGTCCTCCTCCTGAATAAAAAGATTATGTAAAGGTTCTGCATCCATATTTTCTATGTAAAATTCCAGTTACAGAACTTTGAGGGATTCATAAACACAAGGCAGAGAGTACTCTGCTTCCTCAGGGCAATCACCTACTCCACTTCAAATATAGTTTCAGATGCCCTCTTCTTCCAAAATGACTTAGCCACACTAAGGGGAAACTTACATTTTATGAGCATCCACTTGATTTATTTCGGTTTAGGCACTTTATACTGGAGAAGGAAATGGCTACCCACTTCAGTATTCTTGCCTAGGAAATCCCATGGACAGAGGAGCCTGGTAGGCTATAGTTCATGGGGTTGCAAAAGAGCCGGACATGACTCAGCAACTAAACAACAACAAGGCACTTTATATGTGATATTTACATCATTGTCATGACAGTCTTGTAAGTTACACATGACTCTCTCTGTTTTAGGGTGACACAATTAGAGGTATAAAAAGAATAATGATACTGTCCTAAGTTATACAGAATATAAATGAAGGAAGCAGGATTTGACCATCAAGTTACTTGAATTTAAGGCTTAGTTTATTCAGGGTTTCCCTTGTGGCTCAGCTGGTAAAGAATCCACCTGCAATGCAATGCAGGAGACCTGGGTTCGATCCCTGGGTTGGGAAGATCCCCTGGAGAAGAGAAAGGCTACCTATTCCAGTATTCTGGCCTGGAGAATTCCATGGACTATATAGTCCATGGGGTCACAAAGTGTCAGACACCACTGAGCCACTTTCACTTTATTCAGCAAACCATGTAGATATTCCCAAGCAATGCAAAGAAAGCAGACAAGTCTAGAAGAAAAAAGGTACACGTACTTCGAAGGAAAGGTTATTGAGGTAGTGTGCTTACTTTGGTCTTAGTTTCTAAAGCAATGCCAAGCTCATAAAACATACTAAGTAAATAATAGAAATTAATATATTAGCCAGGAAATGGTTAGGTATTTTTAATTTTGCTTATCAAACCAGTCACTTTCAATTAATCAGCAGAAATGTATTAAGTTCTTACTTTATATTCAATACCTCCTGGGGTATCGTGGGACCTGGGGTAAAAGAAGACGGTATGGTTTGAGTGAAATCCAATATGCATGACCAATAGTCTCCAATTTAATCAAGTAGCAAAATGTATAATACTGATCATTGATGCTATGGATATTTATAGATAGAGCATTTGAAAGATTTTGGGGGGAACAGAAAATACTCACATGATGTGAGTTTTGATTGTTAGTGCATTTCATCATGAGGAAAGCATCATGAGGAAGGCAGGCATAGGTGCAGGATGTTTGAGGAAAAGGGGAGAAAGAGACATAGGAGTGATAGGAAATAATTATAATTAGGGTAATGTTAACTACTGTAACACACAGGAATGAAATATATAATGCATGGAGGTTCTTACTGGAAGATTTTAATTTTATTTTTGTTTAATTGGAATAATTGCTTTACAATATTGTGTTGTACAACTTTTCTGCTGTACAACAAAGTGATCAGTCACGTGTATACATATATCACCTCCCTCTTGAGCCTCCCTCCTACCCACCCCCATCCCACTCCTCTAGGTCATTACCTAGAGCACTGAACTGAGCTCCCTGTGCTATGCAGCAGCATATCTATTTTTCACATGATAGTATATATACAGCAATGCTACTCTCCCAATTCATCCCACCCCCCTCCTCAACCCACCCATGTTCACTAGTTCATTCTCTATGTCTGTGTTCCTATTCCTGCCCTGCAAATAGAGGTTCACCAGTACCATTTTTCTAGATCAGAAAGCTTTTTAGAACCAAATACATAAGTGGCGGTTAACATACTTCCCATCACATTCCATTGACCATAATTCGAATATGTGATCACACATAGCAGCAGTGAAGCTGGTGAAATGTTGCCTATCTGTGTACACACAAGTGTTCCAGTTAATAGCTAGCTAGCCTCAGCAACTGGAGAAGGCAATGGCATCCCACTCCAGTATTCTTGCCTGGAAAATCCCATGGACGGAGGAGCCTGGTAGGCTGCAGTCCATAGGGTCACGGAGAGTCGGACATGACTGAGCAACTTCACTTTCACTTTTCACTTTCATGCACTGGAGAAGGAAATGGCAACCCACTCCCGTGTTCTTGCCTGGAGAATCCCAGGGATGGGGGAGCCTGGTGGGCTGCCATCTATGGGGTCACACAGAGTCGGACACAACTGAAGCGACTTAGCAGCAGCAGCAGCAGCCTCAGCAACAGAAGTGAACTAGCTTTAAACAAACACACACATTTGTGTTTCAGTTTTTTTGATTGTACAATAGAGCTAAAACTCTTGATAGCTTGTTCATAGGCTTTATTTTAGGAGGAGCAAATGACAGAATTAATATAAAATTGCTTTGAAAGTGCCAATGGTTTCCACAATTTTTTTCTCATTTGGGGGTTGGTGTCTCTTCTCAGATGTTGGGAAATTGTTATGCTATAGTCATATTGTTTTGTAGCTACAAAAAAGAAGATGGGGGACATAGCACTAAATTCAAGAATGAATTCTATCACTGGGTAAAGTAGGAAATTCTCCTTATAAGACTACTTTCCATGAATCCAAGTTTCTGCCAGCTGTATGTTGGGTACTAGTTAAATATTTGTTGATATAGGAATATTGCTTTATTCCCCTAGAACCCAGAAAATCTTTATCAATATCATATGTATCAAAGAGAATTCTGTAAGTGAAGATATAAGATAAAACGAGGGAAGGATAAGAAAGAGAGAAATAGGAAGAGGAAACAGAAATATCAGAGAATGCTACCTTGCTTCACATCAGTAATATTTGTATATATTAAAGTATTTTATCTTGATTATTTTTTATATTTATTAATATTTAATTTGTTTGGTTGTGCTGCATCTTAATTGTAGCACACAGGATCTTTGATCATCATTGTTGTATGTAGAATCTTTTAGTCATGGCATGTGAACTCTTAGTTGAGACATGTACAATCTAGTTCCCTGACCAGGGATCAAACCCCAGCCCTCTGCCTTGGGAGCTTGGACTCTTAGCCCCTGGACTACCAGAGAAGTCCCATATCTTGATTATTAAAAAAAAGAAAAAGTTTTACTGAGAACAGACTTTGAATGTATAGATGGCTAGAAAAATATTTATAATGAATTTCCAAAAGCCATATCTAGATTTCACATCATGATATGAAAAAGAGGCTTCCCTGGTAGCTCAGTGGTAAAGAATCCGCCTGCCAATGCAGGAGATGCAGGTTTAATCCCTGGGTTGGGAATATGCCCTGGAGAAGGAAATGTCCACCCACTCCAGGATTCCTGGTGGGTTACAGTCCACGGGGTCACAAAAGAGTCAGACATGACTTAGCTACTAAACAACATGAAAAAGGAAGGTAGGGCAATGGGGCAATTGTCTAAATTAAAAATGACTTAAAAGATTGAACAAGCAAATACAGTGAGTGGAAACTGATTGAATGATTGTATGAATAAAGCATCCATGAAACACAGTCAGAGACAATGAGGAAAAGGTAAATATGAGCTAGCATGGTGTTAGATGATATTGATTCAGTTCAGTTCAGTTCTGTCGCTCAGTCGTGTCCGACTCTTTGCGACCCCATGAATCGCAGCACGCCAGGCCTCCCTGTCCATCACCAACTCCCGGAGTTCACCCAGACTCATGTCCATCAAGTCAGTGATGCCATCCAGCCATCTCATCCTCTGTCGTCCCCTTCTCCTCCTGCCCCCAATCCCTCCCAGCATCAGAGTCTTTTCCAATGAGTCACCTCTTCTCATGAGGTGGCCAAAGTACTGGAGTTTCAGCTTTAGCATCATTCCTTCCAAAGAAATCCCAGGGCTGATCTCCTTGAGAATGGACCGGTTGGATCTCCTTGCAGTCCAAGGGACTCTCAAGAGTCTTCTCCAACACCACAGTTCAAAAGCATCAATTCTTTGGCACTCAGCCTTCTTCACAGTCCAACTCTCACATCCACACATGACCAAAGGAAAAACCATAGCCTTGACTAGGTGGACCTTTGTTGGCAAAGTAATGTCTCTGCTTTTGAATATGATATTGATTAAATCATAGTAATTTTTAAATAGGTGAGATACTAATCTTGTCATTAAAGAAGAATGTTCTTTGTTTTTAGAAATACATACTAAGGTATTCAGTGGTAAAAATATGATGTCTAATATTCCTCCTAAAAAATTCAACAAAAATATAATGAAGTAAATATAACAAAATGTTACCAGTTTTTCATTGGCTTGCTGAAGGGTTGGGACACTTGTCTTGAACATCTTGGTCTTCAAAGCATGGGGTACAAGGGATAAAAACTAGATAAGTTCCAAGGCAGGGCTTGGAACAAACTTGACTAGAAAAAGTGAAAATGAAAAACTGAAAGAAGGTGACAGTGAAAGTTTGACTACTTCAGTTCAACCTGAAGTTGAACTTCAGGATATGGATATGTAGTGAGCAGTGAAGCACTTATTTCATACAAAGCAATGTTAACCATTTTGGGGAATTCAAAGGTTACTAAAGCAATTCCTTCTATCAAGAAAACAAAATGATGTCCTGACAAAGTTAACAAATTGGGCGTTCCTTGGCAGTCCAGTGGTTAGGAATGGCACCTTCACTGCTTTGTCCTGGGTTCAGTCCCTGCTTGGGGAACTAAGATCCCACAAGTCTCATAGTGCAGCAAAAAAAAAAAAAAAAAAAGCTTTAATAAACAAATAAAAAATTTAAAAACTGAAGAAAATATTTGTGAATCATTAGTCAGATCAAGACTCAAAACTAAAAAATAAGAAAACAAAAACCACTCCCCCCAAAAAAGTTACAAAAAATGGTAGGAAGGATCAGGAAAGAACTTCTGGGAGTGGGGGGCAAAGGAGGGCAGAGAGGTGGAGAAATCTCCTTAAGTAAATGTGTTCACTCATTCACGCATTCTTTTACTGAATACTTGTTTAGCACTGAGAATGCAATGTAAATAAATCAGGCAAATGAATAAGATTCATAAGATGCACAGCCCAGAGCAGATTTTTCTTCCATCTTGAACTGAGTCAGGGTTTCTTCTCAGAATGGCCTCTGTATTCATACAATGCTAAGGCTGCATTATTTGCAAGATAGCAAAAGCTGAGTGACCTAAAACAACAAAAATGTATTCTTTCTAAATTTTGGAGGCGAGAAGTCTGAAATAAAGGTTTTGCAAGACCATACTCTGTCTAATGGCTAGAAGTGAGAATGCTTCATGCTTCTTTCTAGCCTTCAAGGGGGCTAGCCATCTCAGCATTCTTTGGCTTGTAGATTTCAGTCTCTGCCTCTGCTATCACATGGTCACCTCTGGCTGTGCACCTCTTCTCTTCTTGTAAGGACACCAGTTACACTGAATGAAGGGTTCACTCGACTCCAGAATGACCTCATCTTAATTACATTTGCAACAACCCTGTTTCCAGATAAGATCACATTCTGAGCTACTGAGAGTTCAGTTCAGTTCAGTCACTCAGTGTCCGACTCTTTGCAACCCCATGAATCGAAGCACGCCAGGCCTCCCTGTCCATCACCAACTCCCGGAGTTCACTCAGACTCATGTCCATCGAGTCAGTGATGCCATCCAGCCATCTCATCCTCTGTCATCCCTTCTCCTCATGCCCCCAATCCCTCCCAGCATCAGAGTCTTTTCCAATGAGTCAACTCTTCTCATGAGGTGGCCAAAGTATTGGAGTTTCAGCTTCAGCATCACTCCCTCCAAAGAAATCCCAGGGCTGATCTCCTTCAGAATGGACTGGTTGGATCTCCTTGCAGTCCATGGGACTCTCAAGAGTCTTCTCCAACACCACAGTTCAAAGGCATCAATTCTTCGGTGCTCAGCTTTGTTAGTCCAACTCTCACACCCATACATGATCACTGGAAAAACCATAGCCTTGACTAGGTGGACCTTTGTTGGCAAAGTAATGTCTCTGGCTTTTCAATATGCTATCTAGGTTGGTCATAACTTTTCTTCCAAGGAGTAAGTGTCTTTTAATTTCATGGCTGCAATCACCATCTACAGTGATTTTGGAGCCCAAAAAAAGAAAGTCTGACATTATTTCCACTGTTTCCCCATCTATTTCCCATGAAGTGATGGGACCAGATGCCATGATCTTCATTTTCTGAACGTTGAGTTTTAAGCCAACTTTTTCACTCTCCTCTTTCACCTTCATCAAGAGGCTTTTTAGTTCCTCTTCACTTTCTGCCATAAGGATGGTGTCATCTGCATATCTGAGGTTATTGATATTTCTCCCAGCAATCTTGATTCCAGCTTGTGCTTCTTCCAGCCCAGCATTTCTCATGATGTACTCTGCGTATAAGTTAAATAAGCAAGGTGACAACATACAGCCTTGACGTACTCCTTTTCCTATTTGGAACCAGTCTGTTGTTCCATGTCCAGTTCTAACTGTTGCTTCCTGACCTGCATACAAATTTCTCAAGAGGCATAGGGACAAATTCAGTTCGTAAATACCTGTAATCCTAAAATCAATTACCTCTATACAACATGTGCATTGGGTTTCACTCATTTAGAAATATGACAATTATGCCTCAGAAACAACTTCCTCAAGCTATGATGAGCTGCAAGTCTCATGGGAGGCCATGACTCTGAGATGAAATGCACAAGAACTGTATTTGGTCCCTAGCTTTTTGTGGTCAGCCTGTTCTCCTCTTAATTTATAATATTTAAATGTCAGAACATATTTTAGGGTATTATGATATGGTATGTGCACACATTAGGCTATGTGCTTATATAGCACATACATAAAATTAAATTTTAGATAACAGTATTAGAGCTTCATTTAACAATAAATTTGTGCATCTGCTTCATAAGAACTTATCGCCACTCATAGGTTTCTTGGTAACTGAGTTATTTTTACCTACAGGACACTAAAGAGGAGCTGGAGGGTATTTAAAACAACAAATTCCCAACTGTTAGGAATTATAAACCTGTGTCCTTGTGTAATATCTTCCTGGACAGCTGGCTCTGGCCTAACTGCTCTGAAGTCCAGCTTTCAACTGACCAGACACTTTCTGAAGCTTGCTGTGCATGGTGTATGGAAGCTGTCAGGCACTGCAGGTCTTGTACCTATTCTACAAGATGTTCTTAATACGTTTCTCAGTGAGAGATGCTGCAAAGAGACAAGGATGCATCTTACTTTGGGGACTCTCTGCAATTTATCTCAATCATTTTTCACATAAAGTTACTGATTACCACCACACCTGCATTGCACCACAGGCCTGAATTAAACTCTGGCTCAAAGATTCTCTGCTTGCCGTACTCAGAAGATTTCCTAGCCCCTTTAATGCTTCAGTGTCTTCACTGGTAAAATTGTAAAATGATACCCATCCAGCAAATATTTGGGGGGAAATCACCTGATATAGGGCCTGAGTATGAGTCAAATTTTAGGAAGGAGAATAGAGAAGTTATTGCTTTGACTTTTTCCTTTTCTTCTGTCCCTTCTCTTTCACCATCAACCTGATTACTATGAGACCCTGAAGTGTTAGTTGTTCAGTCACATCTGACACTTTGCGATCCCATGGACTGTAGCCCACCAGACTCCTCTGCCCATGGAATTCTCCAGACAAGCATACTGAAGTGGGTTGCTATTCCCTTTTCCAAGGGATCTTCCAACTCAGAGATTGAACCCTGGTCAATCGAACCCACATTGCAGGCAGAGTCTTTACCGTCTGAGCCACCAGGAAAGTCTATGGGGCCCTAAGTAGGTTTATATTTTTTTTAAAGAAGTGAGAGCTTCATTCCATTTTCATCAGTTCAAGGTGATGAGAAACTCCATGGTCCTGGATACCTGTGCTCAAGAAGCTGACCTGTGCTTGGGAAGGATAGTTGTGTATTTTCTCAAAATGCATCATTATTACCATTATCACATTCTTATAACCACCATATTGTCATCACCCTCATCAATTATCATTAGCATTGATTAAGTGTTTATTATGAGTCAGGCCCTGTTCTAAAGCCTGCATCATTTGTGTAGAACTCATTTTTAAAATGTATTTATTGTTTGATTTTGGGCTTCCCTTGTGGCTCAGCTGGTAAGGAATCCACCTGCAGTGCAGGAGACCTGGGTTCAATCCTTGGGTTGGGAAGATCTCCTGGAGAAGGAAAAGGCTACCCACTCCAATATTCTGGACTGGAGAACTCCATAGACTGTAGAGTCCATGGGGTCGCAAAGAGTTGGCCACAACTGAGCAACTTTCACTTTCATTTATTTTTGGCTGTGCTTGGTCGGGCTTTCTCTAGCTGTGGCGAGTGGGGGCAACTCTTCATTGTGGTACATGGGCTTCTCATTGTGGTGGCTTCTCTTGTTGCAGAACACAAGTTCCAGGCTTCAGTAGTTGCAGCACACAGGCTCAGTGGTTGCAGTTCGTGGGCTCCAGAGCCTGGGCTCAGTAGTTTTGGCTCATAGACTCAGTTGCTCCCTGACATATGGAATCTTCCCAGACCAGGGATCAAACCCATGACCCCTGCATTGGCTAAGAGGATTACCATCCACTGTGCCACCAGAGAAGTCCCTGTAGAACTCATTTAAACATTACCATACCTTTTGGGGCTAAGCATTATATGTTTCTCTCAAAATTGGAGCAGTACAGCATAGTAATTGAGCACTTAATTCTCTAGAGTTAAACTTGCTGGGTTTAATCCTTATCCACTGAATGGTGGCCTGTGACCTAGGACATGTTATTAATCACCCTGCGCTGTGTTATTCATAATAAAATGAAGTGATAAATATGATACCAGTACCTGCTTCATCGGAATATTAGGAAGAATACATGAGTGGAAAGTGTATAGTGCTTTGAATACGTTTCATAGAGAAAGAATTACACAAATGTTTGCTATTTCTTATCTCTGTATTTTAAATGGGGAAACAGACTTGGGGCTTAACTGACTAGACTAGGCTTACACAACTTTTAAACATTGGCCCTGAGATTTGGCCATAGGCAATCTGATTCTGTGACTTCCTTTCAAAACGTCAATACTTCACATCTAAATAGACTTTAATCACTAACCCAGTCAATCACTGGAGAACTGGCACCATACCATCTAAACCTAAGGGCCTGAGATGGGCACAGGTAACAGGGCCTCACACATCCCCACAGGCTGGAGTGGAATTGAGATACAACTTGGTTTGGAGATGTCCATTATTCTTTCTAAACAGGGTAGCTGCTGCTGCTAAGCCGCTTCAGTCTTGTCCAACTCTGTGTGACCCCATAGACGGCAGCCCACCAGCTCCCCCGTCCCTGGGATTCTCCAGGCAAGAACACTGGAGTGGGTTGCCATTTCCTTCTCCAATGCATGAAAGTGAAAAGTGAAAGTGAAGTCGCTCAGTCGTGTCCGACTCTCAGTGACTCCATGGACTGCAGCCGACCAGGCTCCTCCATCCATGGGATTTTCCAGGCAAGGGTTCTGGAGTGGGTTGCCATTGCCTTCTCCCAAACAGGGCAGAGACACACTAATTTAAAACCCTTCAAATCCTGGAGATTGAATTGCAGAAATGGTCAAGAGTAGGGATAAGGGAGATGGGCTTCCCTGATAGCTCAGTTGGTAAAGAATCCGCCTGCAATGCAGGAGACCTGGGTTTGATCCCTGGGTTGGGAAGATTCCCTGTAGAAGGGAAAGGCTACCCACTCCAGTATTCTGGCCTGGAGAATTCCATGGACTATATAGTCACAAAGAGTCGGACAGGACTGAGCAACTTTTACTTTCACTTTTCAGGGATAAGGGAATCTCTCATTTGACTTTTGAAGCCTGAGCTCAGATGGACATTGAAAGGACAGACAGAAATCCCTCCTTGCCTTCCCTGTTCTCTTGAGTTCAGAGACAAAGTCTCAGGACAGCCTGTTCTGAGTGTGGGTAGAGAGCAGAGGTGGGGCACCCAGAGAGGCTTAAGTTACTCAACTGAATGTGGAGTCCATTTTCTCTGTTGGAGATAGTCGATGGTCTGGCTGCCCTGCCTGGGTACTTAGCCTGGATCTTGAAATCAACAGCGTTGTCAAGCAGTGATTCACATAATTCCAATCTAGGCACTCACCCACCGTTCTTTCTAGAATACATTTAGCAAGAGCTGTGATAAAGAAGTTTGATAATAAATTGAAGTGCTGACTCCATATTTTATAAGAACAAACACACACTTTTTTCCTCTTTATTTTTTATTATATCCATGAGCTAAGCTCTTCTGGACTTCAAGAGTGTTTCTTGTTTTCCTTTTCTTTCTCTCTCTCTCTCTCTCTATTTTATTGCTCAAATCTGGCACCACAAGAATTGCATGGCAGAGCTGATTCAGAAGCAATTTCCATTCCTTCTACTTGGGGGGTCCAATCAACCCTAAATAAAAACCATCATGGCTAGCACTGGGGGAGCCTAAAGTTGGAACTTTGCCCCCACGCTTCGTAATGGGGCCAAGTTGCCAGGGACCTTCCTCTTGGTTATAAAGAGCTCAGGGTATTCAATTAGGTGTTCCAGAATGCCATGTTCCCTGCTGAGCCTCTAGAAAGCTGTGTATATGGTTCCTTGATTTACTTTTAATTTGGGACTTTGTTTTGTTTTATTTTCCCAAAATGAAGACAGAGAACTTGAGTTCTCTGTCTTCTTAAGAAACTCTGTCATCTTTAAGAAACCCCCTCACCTAAGAGGTAACCTCGGAACACATGAAAGTCCTGTCTGCAGGAGTTAAGTTGGGTGCTGTCAGTCCCTCCCTCAGACCACCTCTCACTGTTTCACTGGCTCCTTTTCCACAGCTCCTAGGCTGGGACCAGACTGGCTGTGGCCCTTTATTTAGAGCATAGGTTGTGTTGACTTTTGTACACTGCCTCTCAAGTTCTGATCCCTGATATACAACTTATTTTTGGGGTGCACAAACTGTGTGTGCTCAGTCACTCAGCTGTGTCTGACTCTTTGTGGGCCCATAGATTGTAGCCCATCAGAGTCTTCTCCGTGGAATTTCCAGGCAAGAATACTGGAGTGGGTTGCCATTTCCTACTCTGGGGGATCTTCCCAACCCAGAGATCAAACCCACATCTCTAGCACTGGCAGGAGGATCTTCTACCACTTTGCCACCTGGGCAGCACACTCAAACAGTGACTTGCGCCCCAAAAATACCCTGGCATAATTTCACTCGATGAAGCTCATGTATGAATAAAGGATTTCATCTGTTACCTTTTATTTGACCTTTTATTCTTAAACTCACCATAAAATTGATGAAGATTTACTATTATGAAATGTTCTTTATAAACCCCTATTTCTCATATGAGCTTCAGGGTTTTTTCCACGAAATAGGTTTCCATCTCATTTATGTCCAGTGTTTTTTGTGTCCTTGTTTTTTTTGTTGTTGTTGCACAATATGGCATGCAGGATCTTAGTTCCATGACCAGGGATTGAACCTCTGCCCCCTGCAGAGGAGGCACAGAGTCTTAACCACTAGACTGCCACAGAAATCTCCCATCCAGTATTTTTTATTTTTTCACTTTGAAATTATATTTCTGTGACTGATATTTAAGTGCTTCCTTCCTACAAAGGTGCTTCTTTAACAATCATGGAAGAAGTGTTATAAATAAGGGGCCACAGTAAGCAAACCAAAGCTCTTACCCAGCTTCCTAGTACCCAGCTAATATTTAATCTATGGAATTGTTAAAAAATCTAAAACATCAAGTCAATTACTCAGAAATATGACTGTAAGAGAGCAATGATACTAATATTTAGGAGCAGGAGACAAGAATATTTGGAATTTTATCATGAAATTCTGCCCATTAGCAATGATAAGTTATCTGCAGCTTAAAAACCAGAGATCTCCTCCTTTCTCTTATTCTCCTTCCAGTGCCCTACTTTCAATGCTCCTTCCTTTCTTCCCTTAGAGTTCTCTTCCTTGGTCTCTTTTCCTATTTTTCAATGTCAGTGTTAAACAGTCAGTGTGCTGTTTAACACACTCAGTCATGTCCTAGTGTTTGCAACTCCATGGACTATAGCCCACCAGGCTTCTCTGTCCATAGAATTCTCGAGGCAGGAATCCTGGAGTGGGTTGCCATTCCCTTCTCAGGGGATCTTCCTGACCCAGGGATTGAACACAGGTCTCCTGCATTACAGGCAGATTCTTTGCCATCTGAGCTACCAGGGAACAGTCAGTATCAACATCTAAATATTGGGTGATGAGCATTATATTTGTATAAACTTTTATCCTAGCTACTGATTGATTGCCTATCAGCTCCAAATCTATCCATTTTTCTTGCTCTGTGAAAACGGATTTGGGACCTTGAAAAATTCATCCTTTGCCAATGGAAGTCAAGGCTGTATATTGTCACCCTGCTTATTTAACTTATATGCAGAAACACTGGGCTGGATGAAGCACAAACTGGAATCAAGATTGCTGGGAGAAATATCAATAACCTCAGATATGCAGATGACACCACTCTATGGCAGAAAGTGGAGAAGAACTAAAGAGCCTCTTGATGAAAGTGAAAGAGGAGAGTGAAAAGTTTGGCTAAAATCTCAACATTTAGAAAACTAAGATCATGGCATTCGGTCCCATCACTTCATGGCAAATAGATGGGGAACAGTGGAAACAGTGACAGACTTTATTTTTTTGGGCTCCAAAATCACTGCAGATGGTGACTGCAGCCTTGAAATTAAAAGACGCTTGCTCCTTGGAAGGAAAGTTATGACCTAAATAGATAGCATATTCAAAAGTAGAGACATTACTTTGCCAACAAAGGTCCATCTAGTCAAGGCTCCGGTTTTTCCAGTAGTCATGTGTGGATGTGAGAGTTGGACTATAAAGAAAGCTGAGTGCCAGAGAATTGATGCTTTTGAATTGTGGTGTTGGAGAAGACTCTTGAGAGTCCCTTGGACTGCAAGGAGATCCAACCAGTCCATCCTAAAGGAAACCAGTCCTGAATATTCATTGGAAGGACTGATGTGTGGGAAATTCTGAAAGAGATGGGAATACCAGACCACCTGACCTGCCTCTTGAGAAATTTGTATGCAGGTCAGGAAGCAACAGTTAGAACTGGACATGGAACAACAGACTGGTTCCAAATAGGAAAAGGAGTACGTCAAGGCTGTATATTGTCACACTGTTTATTTAACTTATATGCAGAGTACATCATGAGAAATGCTGGACTGGAAGAAACACAAGCTGGAATCAAGATTGCCGGGAAAAATATCAATAACCTCAGATATGCAGATGACACCACCCTTATGGCAGAAAGTGAAGAGGAACTAAAAAGCCTCCTGATGAAAGTGGAAGTGGAGAGTGAAAAAGTTGGCTTAAAGCTCAACATCCAGAAAAGGGAGATCATGGCATCCGGTCCCATCACTTCATGGGAAATAGATGGGGAAACAGTGGAAACAGTGTCAGACTTTATTTTTGGGGGCTCCAAAATCACTGCAGATGGTGAGTGCAGCCATGAAATTAAAAGACGCTTACTCCTTGGAAGGAAAGTTATGACCAACCTAGATAGCATATTCAAAAGCAGAGACATTACTTTGCCAACAAAGGTCTGTCTAGTCAAGGCTATGGTTTTTCCTGTGGTCATGTATGGATGTGAGAGTTGGACTGTGAAGAAGGCTGAGTGCCGAAGAATTGATGCTTTTGAACTGTGGTGTTGGAGAAGACTCTTGAGAGTCCCTTGGACTGCAAGGAGATCCAACCAGTCCATTCTGAAGGAGATCAGCCCTGGGATTTCTTTGGAGGGAATGATGCTAAAGCTGAAACTCCAGTACTTTGGCCACCTCATGCGAAGAGTTGACTCATTGGAAAAGACTCTGATGCTGGGAGGGATTGGGGGTAGGAGGAGAAGGGGACGACAGAGGATGAGATGGCTGGATGGCATCACTGACTCAATGGACGTGAGTCTGGGTGAACTCCGGGAGTTGGTGATGGACAGGGAGGCCTGGCATGCTGCGATTCATGGGGTTGCAAAGAGTCGGACACGACTGAGGGACCGATCTGATCTGATGTGGAAGCTGAAACTCCAATACTTTGGCCACCTGATACAAAGAACTGACTAATTTGAAAAGACCCTGTTGCTGGGAAAGATTGAGGGTGGGAGGAGAAGAGGATGACAGAGGATGAGATGGTTGGACAGCATCACCAAGTCAATGGACATGAGTTTGAGTGAACTCTGGGAGTTGGTGATGGACAGGCAGGCCCGGCGTGCTGCAGTCCATGGGGTCACAAAGAGTCAGACATGACTGATTGACTGAACTGAACTGAACTGAAGCATTTTGTGTAGAGTATGCTATGACTCAACAGAACTTCTTCGGGAGAAAGGGGATCTGCTTCCCGGTTGTAAGTTGTCTCTAGGAGGGTCCCTCCACAGGATGTATCCAGTATTACGTCTTCGATGAGCCTCTTCTCTAGTACTCAACTCCTGCAGCACAGGCCATTTTTCCAGCCTTTTACTGCTACAATGCAAGTGGTTTCTCCAGCATGGAGCTCCTACATTATGAACTCAGACAGCTTCTCCAGTGCCCAGCTCTTGCAGTGCATGACAGCAGGCAATCCTCAGCATCTATCAGCTTTCCCTGGCATGTCTCTTGAAAATTTTTAATAGTGGAGTGACTTTGGGAGGATGTGCTTGTGTGTGTGCTAAGTTTATTCAGTCGTATCCAACCCTGCAACTCCATAAAGTGTAGCCCACCAGGCTCCTTCATCCATGGGATCCTCCAGGCAAGAATACTGGAGCAGGTTGCCATGCCCTCCTCCAGGGGATCTTCCCAACCCAGAGGTCAAACCTAAGTCTCTTACGTCTCCTGCAGTGGCAGGCAGGTTCTTTACCACTAGTGCAAACTAGGAAGCCCCTTTTGCATGAAAGAGCTTTCCAGAGCACCCCTAGAGGACAGATTTCCATCAAGTCCTTTTTTCCCTAACTTTTTGTTTTATATTAGAGTATATTTGATGAACAATGTCATATTAATTTCAGGTGTACAACAAAGTGATTCAGTTATGCATACACGTGTATCTATTCTTTTTCAAATTCTTTTCCCAATTAGATTGTTACAGAATATTAAGCAGAGTTCTCTGTGTTATACAGTAGGTATATCAGGGGTCAGAACTTGAGAAGCAGTGTACAAAATTAAACACAAGCCCATGCTCTAAATGGTGAGACAGTCAAGTTCTCTCCAACAAGATCAAGATCTCAGCCCACTGCATAAGGTGGGTTGTACGCTTTCTCAGGGTCTCTATCTCAGATTTGGAGGAGTGGCTATTCTCTCTCATTTATGTATTCTTTTTATTTATATACAGTTTATATACAGTTCTATTTATTTCTTATCAGTCTAACCTGAATATCCTACTCTGAGTTTTAGTTTATAATTATTTACATTAAACTTTCCCTGTTCAATCTACTGTGCTTCCTGTCTCGTGATCGGATCCAAACTAATACATGGACCCTGACAAAAAAGAAGACATGGTGTTTTTTCTAAATTAAATTTCAGTCTTCTGTAGGAAGCAAGAAATAAACTTATAAAGAAAGTAGAGAGCATGTAAATAAGAAGATAAAGAGGTAGGGAGATTAGTTTAATCTGAAAAGGAAACAAGCCCTCAGCCTTCTATACTGATTCCCCTTTTTTTCTCTGGAACCTATTCACACTGGAATGTTCTGGGATTCAGACCTTAATCCTCTGTCTTCTTCTGTGTTCACTGCTTTGGTGATCTCATCTAGTCCTATGACTTTAAGGGTACTTCATATACTGATAACTTCTAAATTTATGTTCCCAGGTTTGACTTGTTTTCCAAATGCCAGGAGCCTACTAAATATCTGGACTTAGAAGTCTAATAGAAACTTCAAAGAGCAATCTTTTCTCCAAAGTCATCCCCATCCTTCTGGTTTACTCATAATCTCAGACGATTCTTGATTCCTCTCTTTCTCTCACAAACCTCATCCAGGATGCCAGGAAATACTATTGATTCCAAGTTCAAAGTGTATTCAAAATCTTGTTTCCACCACCCTTATAAAAATATCCTAGTCTGAAATACATCATTTGTTAGATGGACTTCTACAACAGCCTCCAAAGTTCTCATCCTGCTTCTCTACTTGCAGATCTGTAGTCTATTCCCTACAAAACAACCAGAGTGGTTCCCAGGGCTTAGGGTAGTGGTATGCATGTGTGTGTGTGAGGAAGAAGAGTGTGGTTATGAAAGATCAAGACAAAGATTCTTGTGATGAAACCATTCTGTGTCGTTCCTGGGGTGGTGGACAAAAAAACTCACACATGTGTTAGAATTCCATAGAGCTAAATACACACACACACACAAGTATAAGAAAAACCTGGGAAATCTGAATAAGATAAATGAGTTGTATCAAAATTAATTTCCTTATTGTATTATTGTATGTTTTGCAAGTTGTTATCATTGGGGGAATGAGGAAAACTGGATGAAGTGTATAGGATTTCTCTGTATCATTTCTTTGTTCTTTTTTAATTGGGAGAAAATCATGAGTCAAGTTTGTTTGTTTTTCCTTCCAGTTTTATTGAGATGTAACGGGCATACAGCATCGTACATGTTTAAAGAAGACAGCATAATGATTTGACTTACGTATGTTTGTCCGTGCTCGGTTACTTCAGTCCTGTCCAGCTCTTTGTGATCCTATGGACTGTAGCCCGCCAGGCTCCTTTGTCCATGGGATTCTCCTGGCAAGAATACTGGAGTGGGTTTTCATAACCTCCTCCAAGGGATCTTCCTGACCCAGGGATTGAACCCATGTCTTCTGCATCTCCTGCATTACAGGTGGATTCTTTACTGCTGAGCCACTGGGGAAGCCCTGAATTACATGTATCACTAAATGATTAACAAAGTTAAGTTTAGTGAATATCCTTTATCTCATATAGATACAAAATCAAAGAAAAAAAATTCCTTTTGATGACAACTCTTAAGATTCACTCTTAACAACTTCATATACAATATACTTCAATTTTACTTGTACTAATCATGTTCTACACTGCATCCCTAGTACTTAGTAATCTTATAACTGGAAATTTGTACCTTTTGACCAACTTCATCTAATTCCCTCTCCCCACTATGGCAACCACAAATTTGATCTCTTTTTCCATGAGTTTGTTTGTTATAACTAACTTGCTAAGTCGCTTCAGTCGTGTCCGACTCTGTGCGACCCCAGAGACGGCAGCCCACCAGGCTCCCCCGTCCCTGGGATTCTCCAGGCAAGAACACTGGAGGGTTGCCATTTCCTTCTCCAATGCAAGAAAGTGAAAAGTGAAAGTGAAGTCTCTCAGTCGTGTCCGACTCCTAGCGACCCCATGGACTGCAGCCCACCAGGCTCCCCCGTCCCTGGGGTTTTCCAGCAAGAGCACTGGAGTAGGTGCCGTTATTTCCTGTTACATGCACAACGTAGTGACTTGATATTTTTAAACATTACAAAATGGTCACCATGAACAGTCTGAAAGAAAGTGAAAGTTGCTTAGTCATGTCTGACTCTTTGAGACCCTCTGGACTATACAGTCCATGGAATTCTCCAACAAGAATACTGGAGTAGGTTCCCTTCTCCAGGGGATCTTCCCAACCCAGGGATTGAACCCAGGTCTCCCCCATGGCAGGCAGATTCGTTACCAGCTGAGCCACCAGGGAAGCCCATGAATAGTCTAGTTACCATCTACCACATACAAAGCTGTCATGTTATTATGGACTGTATTTTCCATGCTGTAGATCTCACCCCCGTGACTTGTATCTGTGACTTTGTAATTGAAAGTTTGTACCTCTTTTTCTCTCTCAACTATCTTACCCATCCCCTTCTTCTCTCGCTACCACATAACTGTTCTCTGTATCTATGACTATTTCCCATTTGTTATGGTTTTCATTTGTTTCATTTGACAGATTAAACAAAGAAACGCAATTATAAGGTATTTTACTTTATATGTTTCACATTTCACTGAGCAAAATCCCTCCAGCCCCTTTCATGTTATTGTAAATGATAAGATTTAATTCTTCTTTTAATTCTTTTAGGTATCTGAACAATATTGCATTGCATATAAATACTACATCTTCTTTTATCCATTTATCTGTCAATGGACATTTAGATTGCTTTCAATTCTGTTGTAAATAATGCTAAGATGACCATAGCGGTGCATATATCTTTTAAAATTACTGCTTTTGTTTTCCTCAGAAAAATATCCAAAAGTGAAATTGCTGGATGCACTTACCAAGTGGCTCAGTGGTAAAGAATCCGCCTGCAATGCAAGAGACTGGGGTTCGATCGCTGGATAGGGAAGATCCCCTGAAGAAGGAAATGGCAACCCACTCCAGTATTCTTCCCTGGGATGTCCCATGGACAGAGGATCCTGGTAGGCTATAGTCCATGGGATTTTAACAGAGTTGGACACGACTTAGTGACTAAGCAATAACAACAACAGTGGTGGTTCTATTTTTAATTTTGGGAGGAGCCTCCATACTGTTCTCTATAGTTGATGCATCAGTTTACATTCCCACCAACAGAGTACAAGGGTTCCCTTTGCTCAACATCTTCACCAACATTTATTATTTGTTGCCTTTTTCATAATGGCCATTCTGACAAGTGTAAGGTGATACCACAGGTTGAGGTTGTTATGATTTTCATTTCCCTAATAATTAATGATATGGAGCATCTTCTCTTTTATCTGTTGGTCATCTGTATGTCTGGTTTAGAAAAATTTCTATCTAGTTCCCCTGCCCATTTTTTAATTGATTGTTTGCCTTTTTCATGTTGAATTGTATGAGTCTATGTATTTTGGATATTAAGCTCTTATGAGATATATCATTTGTAAATATCTTCTCCCTTTCAGTATTCTACATGGCCATTCCATTTCTAGAACCTCTGAGAGATAGTCTGAGGCTTTAGATGAAACTGCATCTTAGCTCAGTTTTTTCCTCTGTCTATTCCTACTTTCTTCACTGTCTTCCAGGTGGTTTTTCCTGAAAGCATTCCCCTATAAACCATATGCAAAAGAAAAAAAAAAAGTCTCAAGTTCTGTTTGCTAAGGATGTAAATATAAGACACTGTAAATATTCAGCACTGTTCTAACTGTTTGAGGTGCTAATCTCCAGACTTTAGGAAAAAATCAACAACAAACGTTCTCAGTCTTAGACTATGGTGAAAGGACCAAAAACCTTTTTTAATCATCATGGGTTGCCAATTACACTCTTGAATCATTCAAAAGGAGCGGCAGAAGACCAAGTGGAAAGGGCTGCTGTGCAAATCTTGCTCCTTGTGCAGGCAACAGTGGAAATGGTGACGACCAGAAACATCAGCAAGAGAAAAGCCATGGAAGTGACCTCATCAGGACAGCTGCAGCAGAGCAACAGGACAGCTTCAGACGTGACCTGAGGGTGAGGGGAGTCTCCAGTTCACAGAGCAGCATTGCACTTCCTCATGGAAGAAAGGGACTTGGATGGGCACAGCAGAGACTAGGTGTGCCATGAGAAGAGGAGGCAGTGAAAAATAAGGGGACTGGCATCCCAGTAGTCAGGTTCATGAGGGTTCAAAGACTCCTATTATTATGGACTTTCGGCTTCACTGTTAGAGTCTGGGCCGACGTGTGTGCTTGACACTGGTGGAATAGTATGCTCATCCTCTTTCATCTTTCATATTCTGTCCTCCATGCTTACCATGGGAAGGCACGTGATCCTGCCTCATAAGGGACATCTACCTACTCAGATGAAGGGATAGTCAGCTGACATCAACCAATCACAATATCTTCCTCAGGGTCTTTAAAACAAACTCGCTTTTAAGTTATATCAGCTCTACATGGTTGCATTCTCTAACTTGAATGCAAAAGAGTTCTGATAATGTGTTGAGTTAAGGATACAGAAGGAATGCAATATTCATCGAGCATTACTGTATGCAAGGCATTCAAAAAACTAAATTTACTAACTGATAGCAGTCTAAAATAAAAGCAAGACATTTAACACTAAAAATAATCATATTTGGAAAGCATGGTAAATGGACATTAATGAATTATTCCAGGCCAGATCAATTTGGTTATTAAAGGAAGTCAACTTTCCAGATTGTCATCACTAGGATGCACTTCAAAACCTTTAACAAAGCTGTTTTTTAAAATGATTCATTTTTTTATGTGGACCATTTTTAAAGTCTGTATTGAATTTGTTACAATACTGCTTCTGTTTTATGTTTTGCTTTATTTTTTTTTTGGCCATGAGGTATGTGGGCTTCCCCAGTGGCTCAAATGGTAAAGAATCTGTGTGCAGTTCAGGAGATGAAGGAAATGTGGGTTCAATCCCTGGATTGGAAAGATCCCCTGCAGAAGGGAATTGCAACCCACTCCAATATTCTTGCCTGGAGAATCCCATGGACAGAGTAGCCTGGCAGACTACAGTTCATGGGTCGCAAAGAGTCAGACACAACTGAGGGACTAACACCTCACACTGGGACCCTAGCTCCCCAACCAGGGATTGAACCACACCCCCTGCACTGGAAAGCAAATCTTAACCACTGGACTGCCAGGGAAGTCTCTTCAACAAAATTCTTTACTGGACTTTTGTGATCCAAATGAGTGGTTCTAAAAACTTGCTCTTCAGATTTTTCAGAATTAAAACATGCTTTTAGCTTTTTGTAAAGTCAAACCTTGAGTCACGACGCGGTAGTCACTCAGAGCTACTGAAGAAATCTGGTCAAATTTATCTAAAAGGCAGTCATGTGACCCAGTCAGAATCTCCCTTGGGAGCATTTGAATTTTGACTGCAGAGCACCAGGAAGACAGAAACAAGGTTAATGCACATTCCTTGGTGGAGGAGGGCATGGGAAAAGGTAGGAATCAGAATGAGAAATCTCCTTTTATTATTCAAAGTGACTATGTTTCTACCCTTTTCTCTGCCTGGTTCTCTGGTCTTTGATCATGAGTAACTTCAATACATTCCTGCTCTGCTTTAACTAGCGAGTCTAGTTCTGTGCTTTCAAGAAAATGGATATTGAAAGATAAGGAAAGTTACTCTCACTGAGTCTGAGTACCCTGTACAGGACCACTCATCTTACAGGATTCAAAGTCACATCTTTGTCCAAAACCTGTGCCTTTCACCACTCTAAACCTCGATGCATCAGTCTTTTATATTGTCTAAGCTGCATATTGTTAGATATATAGCTAACTTTGTAGTTCAGTAATCAAAGTAACATTAGTGGACTCTATTATTTTAATAGCTTGCAAAAATGTGTATATTGAGATATATGATTTCACTTAATGCCATTAGTATTTGTGTGTGTGTGTGTGTGTGTGTGCGTGCCGAGTCGTATCCGACTCTCTGCAATCCCAGTGGCTGTAGCCTGCTAGGCTCCTTTGTCCATGGAATTTTTCAGACAAGAATACTGGAGTGAGTTGCCATTTCCTCCTCCAGGGGATCTTCCTGACCCAAGGATCAAACCTGCATCTCTTGCATCTCTTGCATTGTTAGGCATATTCTTTACCACTATGGCACCTGGGGAAAAACAATTGTAAAGAGGTTATTAGAGATCATAAAGAACATCAGACTCAGAGAATAAATCAGTTTTGAACTCTGCTTTCATGTGCTCATGGACTTTGGAGAAATTTCTTATACTTCTGAGTCCCAGTTCTGTCATTTATGAAACAGGGTTATTAGTACATAATCAATAGATTTGCTTAGTGTTAAACCATATATTCAAACTGCTTGTCATTTGGTAGAAATTCAACCATATTAGGGGCTTCACTGGTGGCTCAGACAGTAACGAATCTGCCTGCAATGTGGGAGAACTGGGTTTGATCCCTAGTTGGGGAGATCCTCTGGAGGACAGCATGGCAACCCACTCCAGTATTCTTGCCTGGAGAATCCACATAGACAGAGGAGCCTGGCAGGCTACAGTCCATGGGGTCGCAAAGAGTCGGACACAACTGAGTGACTAAGCACAGCACACAACCATATTAACTTGCTATTGACTAAGTTGTGTATTTTTTGCTTAATTGTAATAAATAACAAGATCAATTTTTTGCTCACTTGATCAATAAAGACAAATTCCTCTGTCAATAAGCATCTCATGTTGATAAGATATGTTTTAAAAGATGAGCAACATATCCTCTTCCTCCTTGTACAGATTACAGCCTATTAGAGAGAGGAAAAAATAAACTTTTAAATAGTTAATTTAGTATATAAGGCATTATTACTGAAAAATATGACTCTTTTAGAAATAAAGGATAGAGTCACCAACTCTTATTTCATGATTATAAGAAGGGCTTCTCAGATGAGGTTGTAATTTTGGCTAGGTTTGTAGGATGATGAGACAAAGTGAGTAAAGTTTAATATTAACCAAGCACATGGATAGGAACTAGTGGAATTGAAGTGATTATCTACTAATCTGTTTTTCATATCTGTCAATTTAGTTTAAACAAGAAAAAAGTAGTAGGACTTTCCTGGTGGTCCAGAGGTTAAGATCCCACCTGCCAATTCAGGGGACACAGGTTCAATCCCTGGTCAGGGAAGATTCTACACACCACGGGGCAACCATGCCTGCAAGCTGCAACTACTGAAGCCAGCACACCCTGGAGCCTGTGCCCCACAGCAAGTGAAGCCACTGCAAAGAGAAATGTGCACAGTGCAACTAGAGAGCAGCCCCCACTCGCTGCAACAAGAGAAAGCCGAAAGCTGGTGCACAGCGCCGAAGACTCAGTGCTGCCAAAAGTAAATCAAATAAACAGTAATGATTTTATCAGTGCATTTAGCATGAAAAAAAAAAGAGTCCAAATGATTTCATTCACAATGATAGAAGAAAAGAGAAGATGAGGACCCAGATTTATTAAACTCCAAAAGTTCATCAGGGTTAGAATAACTACATATTCTCATCCAGTCACAGTTCTGTAGACTGACTTTTATCTGCTCTGTGAAGGAAATCACTTAAGCATGGAAAGGAAAGATAGATAATACCAATGGCATCAATGGATTTGTCTCTTGCCAAGTAGTATCATTTCCACGTAGACGCTTTCTTAATTGGACCTTGTCCAGGCTGGCTTACATCCACATAGTGAGATATCAGCTCTGTATGCCCAGAAGTAAGGCTCTGGACAATTTGGAAGGCTGCCATCTCATGGGGTCACAGCAACATAAGAAGCCTCAGTCATGGTCCTGGAAGATCAATGGAAGCTGTCAGCCCTCTTGACACTCGCTAATATCTAGCTATGTTTCTTCTGCCAAAATCTCCCTGGGGAAGGCTCACTGTTCCCAAATCACCAAGCAAGGCCTAGATTCTTGGCTATACTGGGTAAGAAGACTACTCCTGAATGGGGCTGAAAAATAGTCAAGTAATAAAAAATTAGGCCTCTTTGAGGAGGTGACCTAAATGTCAGGATAAAACCAGCCATGCCAGATTCATGGAGAGGAGTGCTTCAGGCAAAATAAAGAGCTGCAGGTAATGATCCTGAAGCGGGGACAAGCTTGTCTTGGCTGGGAAACACACAGACTGCCAGTGTGTAATGTAAGAAGGAAGAAAGAGAGAATTCAACAGGAAGCCATGGAAACAGACACAAGGCAGATGGTGCAGGACCTTATGGAGCAGGGCATCCTGAGATAGACGACTTCAAAGCACATGAGTGACATGACCTCACACTGGCTGTTCCATGGGGAAATACAGAGAAGCAAGTTCAGAAGAAAGAGAAATAGATGTCTCTGACAACAGACACAGGATGATGGCCACATGGCTAGGGTGGTAGCAATGGGGATGAAGACAAGTGTCCATGATGAGTCAGGCCCTATCTGATCTGTGCCATGGGAAAACCTGAATGTCTCCTTCCAATGCTCAGAACTAATAAGAACTCAAATCGGAAGAATTCCTTTGAATTTCCAACATCTTATGATGTTTGTAAACAGGAGTTCTTACACTTTTATAAATGAAGAAATGGCAATATCCACTCACAGTCAACCAGAACATGGAAAGTGATGCCAGGACTCAAATCCATCTAAAGGCATGCCATGCTCTTCCTACTGGCCCACTGATCACATTTTAAACATTCCAAAGCATTTACTTTTTCAGATGCAGAATCGTCTGTATTGAGTGTTCTTTTGGAAGTCAGAACATACAAGATAATTATAGCCATTGATTGCTCTGTGTTTAAAGGAGAAGAAGGCCACCTATTATTTCTAATATTTCTAGAGAAAAATCTGAAAGCCATATTGAAGCCCCAAATTAGGTGAATTAAAATGCATTTTTGAGAAGTAAAAGCCCTGATATTTAAGTAAATATTCCAGGCCTGGCCCAGAAGTTTGTTGAGTAATGTAACTTTCAGAAGGAAGGAAAGAAGGAAGGAAACAAGAAGAAACACTAATGAAGTTAGTGGTTTAGGAAGGAGGGGAGAAGAAAAGAAAAAATTATTAAACTCCAATTATGTGGTAAGTATTTTCCCTAGGTAGTTTTCATATACTATATAGATTACCCAATAACTCTGAGAGGTGAAAATCATTAGCTCCAAACTTGTTCTGACCACCTGTGTCCATGCTAAGTCATTTCAGTTGTGTCTGACTCTGCAACCCTATGGTCTGTAGCCAGCCAGGCTCCTCTCCAGGCAAGAAAGCTGGAGTGGGTTGCCATTTTCTCCTCCAGGGGATCTGCCCGACGCAGGGATGGAACCCGTTTCTCTTGTGTCCCCTGCATTGCAAGTGGATTCGTTCCTGCTGAACCCCCAGGTAAGCTCTGTTCTGTCCTCATGTTCTTTCAAAGTGGGTAACATGACGACAATTCATTTGGGGCAAGAATTTTAGAATATCCATTTTTAACATGTTATTATATCTTTTATTAGTGCTAAAAATTTCATGTACTGTGATGACTATTCAGGGTGACTTTGTTTAAAATCTAATAACATAAAAGCCTGAGAATTTATGATTTATAACTCCTTTTGGTGGAAAAGAATTCAAGCATAGTCTCAATATATCAGATTTAAGAGTAAAGTAGCTGCCTGGAGATAATGCAGATTTGAGGGTTTTTGCATTAAAAAGAGAGCCCTAAACACCTGGGTAAAAGAGACCAAAAGGCTAGATCAGGGTTTACAGCCAACTCTGAAGTCTTGACCAAGGTGCTAAAACCAAGTGATTTGCAATTTACTCCTTTGTGGTAAGGATTCTGGCCTTTCTCCACTCTCACTCTCTTTCTTTAAACTTTGCTTCATTCCAGCAAAGATTTGAGGAAGCTGAATTGTACTAAATGAACTTGAAGTTTTCTTTCTCAACTAATTCTGAGTGAGTGAGTAAAAGTCACTTAGTCATGTCATGTCTGACTCTTTGTGACCCCATGGACTGTAGCCCTCCAGGCTCCTCTGTCCATGGAATTCTCCAGGCAAGAGTACTGGAGTGGGTAGCCCTTCCCTTCTCTAGTGGATCTTCCCAACCCAGGGATGGAATCCGAGTCTCCTGCATTGCAGGCAGATTATTTACCATCTGAGCTACAGGGTGGGATAAGTAGTATCATAAAACTGGCTAATCAGCTTTGATTCCAAAAGATCCTTCTTGCAGAAAATTTAACTCCTTAAAGCTCTCATTTAAGTTTTGTTTTGCTTTTTAATTCAAGAGACATATCATGTGTTATCTATAGAGATGGGAAGTTTAGTTATATGGCATACTCTTAATGCCTCTGTTCTGAGAGTGAATATATGATACTGCGATTTTATCCTGATTTAGTTAAAAATGATTGCATTTGATTTTGTGACCTAACAATCAACTTGGTTCAAGATAGAGAATAACATATGACCTTTCCCTTTGTTTTTAAAGCAACTGTGTCTCTTTTGAGTCGCTTCTCTCATACATTGCCGAGGTTATTTCAAAGGTCAGGCTCTCCCACTCACTGTACTTTTCCCCATCATATTAGGATTAACCTCCTTGTTGCCCTGAATAGCAGAGCTAAAAGAAGGCACTTGGGCTTGTCCTAGCCACAGTGTGGAGAACTCTCTGACCACACGTGGGTAAACCTAACTCTTGAGAAGAGCCTGTTTCTGTAGCTCAGAGTCTGAAACAAAAGAGCCTACAAGTTCCTCCCTTATTAGGCATGCCTCTGCTGCTGCTGCTGCTGCTAAGTCACTTCAGTCGTGTCCTACCCTGTGCGACGACCCCATAGACGGCAGCCCAGCAGGCTCCCCCGTCCCTGGGATTCTCCAGGCAAGAACACCGGAGTGGGTTGCCATTTCCTTCTCCAATGCATGAAAGTGAAAAGTGAAAGTGAAGTCCCTCAGTCATGTCCGACTCTTCTTGACCCCATGGACTGCAGCGTACCAGGCTCCTCTGTCCATGGGATTTTCCAGGCAGGAGTACTGGAGTGGGGTGCCATTGCCTTCTCCAGGTATTAGGCATATATACCAGCATTATAGTGTTTCAGTTCAGTTCAGTTCAGTCACTCAGTCGTGTCCAACCCTTTGCAACCCCATGGACTGCAGCACGCCAGGCCTCCCTGTCCATCACCAAAAACCAGAGCTTGCTCAAACTCATGTCCATCGAGTCGGTGATGCCATCCAACCATCTCATCCTCTGTTGTCCCCTTCTCCTCTTGGTTCAATCTTTCCCAGTATCAGGGTCTTTTCAAATGAGTCAGTTCTTCGAATCAGGTGGCCAAAGTATTGCAGCTTCAGTTTCAGCATCAGTGCTTCCAATGAATATTCAGGACTGATTTTCTTTAGGATTGACTGGTTTGATCTCATTGGAGTCCAAGGGACTCTCAAGAGTCTTCTCCTACACCACAGTTCAAAAGCACCAATTCTTCAGTGCTCAGCTTTCTTAACTTTTATACAGATTTCTCAGGAGGCAAGTAAGGTAGTCTGGTATTCCCATCTCTTGAAAAATTTTCCATAGTTGGTTGTGATCCACACAGTCAAAGGCTTTGGTATAGTCAGTAAAGCAGAAGTAGTTGTTTTTCTGGAACTCTCTTGCTTTTTTGATGATCCATTGGATATTGGCAATTTGGTCTCTGGTTCTTCTGCTTTTTTGAAATCCAGCTTGAACATCTGGAAGTTCACGGTTCACATATTATTGAGGCCTCTCTTGGAGAATTTTGAGCATTACTTTACCAGCGTGTGATGTGAGTGCAATTGTGCAGTAGTTTGAGCATTCTTTGGCATTGCCTTTCTTTGGGATTGGAATGAAAACTGACCTTTTCCAATCCTGTGGACACTGCTGAATTTTCCAAATATGCTGGCCTATTGAGTGCTGCACTTTCACAGCATCATCTTTTAGGATTTGAAATAGCTCAACTGGAATTCCATCACCTCCACTAGCTTTGTTTGTAGTGATGCTTCCTAAGGCCCCCTTGACTTCACATTCCAGGATATCTAGCTCTAGGTCAGTGAGCACACCATCGTGATTATCTGGGTCATGAAGATCTTTTTTGTACAGTTCTTCTGTGTATTCTTACCACCTTTTCTTAATATCTTCTGCTTCTATTAGGTCCATACCATTTCTGTCCCTTACTGAGCCCATCTTTGTATGAAATGTTCCCTTGGTATCTCTAATTTTCTTGAAGAGATCTCTAGTATTTCCCATTCTATTGTTTTCCTCTATTTCTTTGCATTGATCACTGAGGAAGGCTTTCTTATCTCTCCTTGCTATTTTTTGGAATTCTGCATTCAGATGGGTATATCTTTTCTCCTTTGCTTTTCACTTCTCTTCTTTCCTCAGCTATATGCAAGCCTTCTTCAACAATCATTTTGCTTTTTTGCATTTTTCTTGGGGATGGTTTTGATCACCGCCTCCTGTACAATGTCACAAACCTCCCCATCCATAGTTCTTCAGGCACTCTGTCTATCAGATCTAATCCTTGAATCTATTTCTCACTTCCATTGTATAATCGTAAGGGATTTGATTTAGGTCATACCTGAATGGTCTAGTGGTTTTCCCTGCTTCTTCAATTTAAGTCTGAATTTGGAAATAAGCAGTTCATGATCTGAGCCACAGTCAGCTCCTGGTCTTGTTTTTGCTGACTGTATATAGCTTCTCCATCTGCAGCTGCAAAGAATATAATCAGTCTGATCTAGATATTGACCATCTGGTGATGTCCATGTGTTGAGTCGTCTCTTGTGTTGTTGGAAGAGGGTGTTTGTTATGACCAGTGTGTTATCTTGACAAAACCATTAGCCTTTGCGCTGTTTCATTCTGTACTGTAAGGCCAAACTTGTCTGTTTCTCCAGGTATCGCTTGACTTCTTACCTTTGCATTCCAGTCCCCTATGATAAAAAGGACATGTTTTTTTGGTCTTAGTTCTAGACGGTCTTGTAAGTCACCATAGAACCGTTCAACTTCCGATTCTTTGGCATTAGTGGTTGGGGCATAGACTTGGATTACTGTGATATTGAATGGTTTTCCTTGGAAACGAAGATCATTCTGTCATTTTTGAGACTGCACCCAAGTATTTATCCAGATGTTAATCAACCTCCTTATGGAAAGGGCATCATAGTTATCAAGATGTAAAGATTTCTGTATATAATGTGCCTCTTTTGATGATTCATAAAG
This sequence comes from Bos taurus, assembly GCF_002263795.3. Lineage (NCBI taxonomy): Eukaryota > Metazoa > Chordata > Mammalia > Artiodactyla > Bovidae > Bos > Bos taurus. Next base: position 18,189,096 of record NC_037341.1, on the reverse strand, counting down.
CTAATCAGCACACTGAAAGTTTGTGAGAATCTCTTCAGTGAAGAAACTTGATGTCCTCAGTGTTTTCTAAATATGCCTAAAAATAAGATCCTTTTATTTTATGGAAGGCAGCTTCCCTGGTGGCTCAGTGGTAAAGAATCTGCCTGCCAAGGGACTCAGGTTTGATCCCTGGAAGAAGGAAGATGGAAGATCCCCTGGAGAAGGAAATGGCAACCCACTCCAGCATTCTTGCCTGGGAAATCCCATGGACAGAGTAGCCTGGCAGGCTACACAAGTGGGTGACTGAACAACAACAACACATTCATGTTTGGTGCTTTCCTCCTGGCTCAGGTGTAAAGAATCTGCCTGCAATGCAGGAGACTCAGGTTCAATCTCTGGATTGGGAAGATACCCTGGAGAAGGGAATGGATACCCACTGCAGTATTCTTGCCTGGAAAATCCCATGGACAGAAGAGCCTGGGGACTACAGTCCATGAGATCACAAAGAGTTGGACAGAACTGAGTGCCTAAGCACGCGCACACACACGATCCATGTTTATTAGGTTCCTCCTAGTAAACTGGCTCTCTGCTCCGTGATGAGGACTGCAGAATCTAGAACAAGATGATAGTAACACAATATCCCATGTGGAAGAGAGATATGAAGTATATGGTGGTATGGAACATAGATGGCTGTGTAACCAAGCAGGACCTTCTGGGGCTTTCCAGGGGACAGGTTTTCCCCCATATCCTCTGTTTTAGCTCTTCTTTGAAGTAGCTGCTGCTGCTGCTGCTAAGTCACTTCAGTCATGTCCGACCCTGTCCGACCCCATAGACGGCAGCCCACCAGGCTCCACATCCCTAGGATTCTGAAGTAGCTAGATAATAGTAATTAATGTTCATCTCCTGCATTGTTTTGCAAATGTAAAAACCCCTCCCTCTCCCACACATGGAAGATGCAAACTACTTGGCAACCAGCAACATAGAGCCCCAGGCCTCCTGGAGCCTAAGGACTGATAAAATTAACCCCTGTGACACCAGCCTGTGACCCCCTACTCCCTCATCTGGCTTTTTAAAGTGCTTTGCCAAAACCCTTCTGGGACTTCAGGGCCCTTAAGGGCATGAGGCATCTTGTCTCCTTGCCCCACTTTGCAATAAAGCTTTCTCAGCTCCAAACCCCACCTTTTCAGTTTGGTTGTCCTCACTGCATGCCGAGCACACAAACTTGCATTAAGATTTCAGGAGAAGGTGGTAATCTGAGTTGAGTTCGTTGACAAATGAGACTTAGTCTTGCAAAGAGATGTTTCCACAAATATATTTGATGTACATGTGCTGTTTTTAAGCAACTATTAATCATATATTAATACACATGTATATTTTGTGTTTTGAAGACAAAATGTATTATCAGAAAGATAATAAAAGAGAAATAAAAGATAATAAAAGAGAAATAAAAAAGAAAATGCTTTTCTTCAATAATGGGATTAGCTCCATAATCTAGGAAAAGAGGTAACACAGGAACAGGTGTCGGAAATACTTATCCAAATTGTATCAGAGAAAACATGAACCACATACCACAATAGGAAATGCATCACTTAACATTTAACTTATTAAGAATAAGATTTTTTTCAGTGTCTATAAATCTTTATAGAAATCCTAGTGAATTATCACTTTACCTTTCTCATAGCTAAGAAAGAGCTTCCTACCCATAAATGTTCCTTTCCCTAAACTGATGAAACTCTGCCATCTAAGTTATTTGTCTATCCAGGTATAAAGGAATTCTTTACAAATGAAAAGTTCGGAGATTTTTCTTTTTCTTTTTTTTTTTTTTACAGAAATCAGACTCAGGCTGTTTCATAAACTGTACTGGGAATTTCATTCCTTCACCCATTTATTCAGTCCACAAGTTTTTATTGAGCTCCTACCACGTGACAAACTACACTAGACTCAGAGGATGGGATGCTTAAAAAATCTCACGCATTTCCTTCTTCCACTGAGTTTATCCTATAATGAGAGAGACAGATATCAAACAAGGAATCATAGAAGGAAAATTAAAAATAAGTATGACAATGTTCATAGGAGAATATAATAGAGAAATAATCATGGAAGGAGTGCCTGAGAAAATATGACTAAAGTGCGGTTGAAGGATGGAATAAGAGTTAATTTGGGGAACTTCCCAGCAGATCTGTTGATTGAGACTTCAAGCTTTCACTGCAGGGGTCTCAGATTCGATCCCTGGTCAGGAAACAAGGATCCTACAAACCTCTTCTTGCGACCAAAGCAAATAAACAAACAAACAAAAAACAACAAAAGAGTTAATTAAAGGTAATAGAGGGAAGGACGTTTGGTTGGGAAGAGCTTTTGGAAATGCCCACAGAAGTGTTGAAGCCTGGCTTGCTGGAGAAATTCAAAGAATTCCTTAAAAGCAGGCATCATTTCTTATTTTTGAAATCCCAGCAGTTTGGCACACAATCACACTCAAAGTCTGTCTGTTGGGTGAATGTCTTAACTTAGTAGACAGTGCCAAGGTAACTCTCTTTCCCCTGACGCAGGTATCAGTCCACTGGCCCAATCTGAAGCGCAGCCTTCACAGCCTTTCCTGTAAGCTAATTGAGAAAAACGCCAGACTCCCCTCAAAGAAGATTCATTACTTGAGTTCATCCTGAACGTCCTTCTTTCAGGCGTTCATCTACTTATTCACCGAATTATATTGAACCCTTGACTCTACTAGCCACCGCAGAGGACTCAAAAATGCTGAAAATGTAGCATCAGATTCAAAAACTTTTAGTGTTCCAGGATATTATCATGTGCACTGATATTCATAACATAAGTCAGAAGAAAAAAAAAAAACAGAGCTGCATGGTAGAAATAAAATGAAGTATAAGAGTGAAGGGGAGTAAAAAAACCTTTTAAGCTGAGGTATTTGGGGAAGAAAATGGTAGAAAAATTATGCCTTGAATGAAGGATGTTGAAGAATTTTGACAAGTAAATATGGAGAGGGGGAAGAAAAAGTCATTTCAGGTTTTAGAGTAAAATGCAAACCAAGATAAAGAAAAAGGGCAAAGTCTGTGCAAAAGGAAGCAAACCAAGAAATCTAGTTTTTGTTTTTAACGTAATTCTGCACAACACTAGTCACAGGGCAAGATGAGTCATTTCAAACGTCAAACTGGAAAATTGAAGCTCTGGAGTAGCCAGGCTAATTGTACCAGGTGCATCTATTTTTATGTGCTAATTCTTGACATTAAACCTTGATGGAGGGCTTCCCTGATGGTCCAGTGGTTAAGGATCTCCCTGCAAATACAGGGGACACAGGTTCAATACTTGGTCCAGGAAGACTCCACAATCCAAGGAGCAACTAAGCCCACGCACCACACTCCTGAGCCCACCATCTAGAGTCCATGCTATGCAACCAGAGGAGCTACTGCTACCACAGTGAGAACCCCACACACTGCAACGAAGAGTCACCCCTGCTTGCTGCAACTAAAGAAAGCCAGTGCACATCAGTGAAGACCCAGTGCAGCCAAAAATAGATAAATAAATAATTTTTAAACATTGGGCAGAAGATCTGAATGTACATTTTTTTAAAAAAGAAAACCTTAATATAAATGTAAGTGTGTAAGCATAGTTGTGCAGGCCAAGAACAGGAGAAATGAAAAAATTATCTGTGTAATTCAGAAAAAAATCCTCCCTAGAATGTAAAAGAGGACAGAGCTGGATCTGCCAATCTTTAATCTACATGATTTATGTTTATTATAGTTTATCCAACTCAACCATATAAACCTCATACAAACATGTAAAGTAAACTAGAAAGCCGAAAAAAAGAAAGTCAGGTTAAATAAGTTTAGTGCATAAATAAGATTAGGTATGCTGAGGCTACAAAACAAAATGATATATTGAATTGCATTTATCCAAACTGTACTCTTGCCTGGAAAATCCCATGGACGGAGGAGCCTGGTAGGCTGCAGTCCATGGGGTCACGAAGAGTCGGACATGACTGAGCGACTTCCCTTTCACTTTTCCCTTTCATGCATTGGAGAAGGAAACGGCAACCCACTCCAGTGTTCTTGCCTGGAGAATCCCAGGGACGGGGGAGCCTAGTGGGCTGCTGTCTCTGGGGTCGCACAGAGTCGGGCATGACTAAAGTGACTTAGCAGCAGCAGCAGCAGCAGATTAACAATGTTATGTCAGTTTCTGGTGTACAGCAAAATGGTTGTTATATATATGTCTGTATCTGTTCTTTTTCAAATTCTTTTCCCATTGAGTTTTTTACAGAACATTGAGCAGCATTCCCTGTGCTATACACTAGGTCCTTATTGGTTATCTGTTTTAAACACAGAGGTTGTATTTGTTGAAAGAACTTTTCCTTGTGTTTCCAAAATCCTTTTCTTCCACGATAACCCACATAAAGCGTGGCTAGCGAGGTACACCGGAGAAGGCAATGGTACCCCACTCCAGTACTCTTGCCTGGAAAATCCCATGGATGGAGGAGGCTGGTAGGCTGCAGTCCATGAGGCCACTAAGAGTCGGACATGACTGAGGGACTTCACTTTCCCTTTTCACTTTCCTGCATTGGAGAAGGAAATGGCAACCCACTCCAGTCCAGTGTTCTTGCCTGGAGAATCCCAGGGATGGGGGAGCCCAGTGGGCTGCCGTCTATGGGGTCGTACAGAGTCGGACATGACTGAAGCAACGCAGCAGCAGCAGCAGCAGGCCAAAACACTGTTTGGTGGATGTACTGTAGGGGAAATTGCATACACAAAAATTCTTCTCATTTTTATAGAAATAACAGCTTAAATCTGAGCTGCTTCTTATTGATGAGGTATAAAAATTGGTCGAATCAAAATAAAACCAATTTTTAAAAATTTATTTTCAAATTTATTTGTAAATGGAGTTTACAATGTTGTGTTAGTCTCTGCTGTACAACATAAGTCAACCATAAATACATTAATACATATATCCCCTCCCTCTTGAGACTTCCTCCCACCACAACCCCCTACTGTACCCCTTTAAGTCATTATAGAGCAAGCTGAGCTCCCTATGTAAAACAACAGGTTCACACTGGCTATCTTTTTTACACATGGCTGTGTATATCTGCCAGTGCTACTCTCTCAGTTGTCCCAGAAACAGTGATATGTTTCCTTTGTTGCCATCATCTGATCCCACAATTCTGTACAATCAGTATAGTTCCTAGAGGAAGAAGGTTTTGTGAACGTCTGCAAACTTCAGTGTAAGATTATACATCAAGCATCATGTCGTACTGCTCTTTCTTCTTCCACCTGCCGCATCTCTTGACAAAAACCGCATAGAGCATCAAAAACACAACCCAATAGCATGCATAGATGGATAAAGCAATAACTAGAGCTTTCTTTTTGGATTCTGGGAATGGCTTTCTAACTTCCTCATAAATGGTGAAAATCAAACCACCCAGGAGGATTTTAGACCAGACCGATACTGGAATGAGTCCCACAAAATTAGCAACAATTTTTTTCCTTCCAGATGTGCCCCACCCAGCTTTGTTTATTGTCACAATTGCAAATATCTTAGCAGGAAGTAAACTTGACATGTATAACACTGAGTAGAAGGACATGAAGACCATGACAATGTTTCCTCTAAGGCAGATAGCAAAGGATGACTTTATAAGAGCCACTAACTTGATGGTTAACAATAAGAGGAGGATGTTCCAAACATTACCCCTGTAGAAGAACCGGATTACCGTGGCAATGAGAAAGAAAGGGAAGAACCCAGTGATGACGGCTTCATAGGTCATCCACAAGTGATGTTTATGAAACCACAACGCATTGTACAGCCACTCTCAGAAGTAGGACTTGCTCCAGCGGGTCTGCTGGTTTAACCATCTGAGATATTCCTTAGGTGTTTCAGTAAGGCACTTGGATCGAGCTGTGTATTTCGTTGCATAGCCCAGACTCAGCACCCGGTTCGTTAGATGCCTGTCATCTCCAAAACTACATTGGCTGCCCATAAATTCTTGATTGTACCAGTCTTCCACAAATTCATGCAGTAAGGAGTTTCTGTACATTCCCAGAGGTCCGCTAATGCACTGGACACATCCAAAATAAGACTGACAGGCCCTTTCTATGTTAAAAGCCATCCAGTATCTCACACTGCTGAGGAAGGAGACCCAGGAATCATACTTGTTTAAAATCTGCAAGGAAAATAAAAGGAAGTAAAAATAATTACATAAAGGTAAATCTGCTGAAAATGCCAGTAAAAGCTGCACCATCCTGAGGTTACTACCTAGAGTGTTTTGTTATTTTGTTTGCCTATTTTGGCTTTCTCCCTATTTTTGACACAGTTATATTTTATTTTCTTTGATTCTTTATTACTGGATTAATTTTATAAGTGGATTGCATGTATTGGGACTAGATAATAAAATTTTTTTTTATTCTATCACTCTCTGTACTCTTTTCACTATGATTTTTCTTCCTGTTCTTTTTATAATATTGTCGGGTTTCTTTAGCCTTAATTCTCAGTTCCTAAATTCTCTCCCCCTCTTCCTTACCATTCAATATTTGAAAATTGGTAAGTCCTGTTTTCTTCTGCTCTGGTTAATCTCCAGTATGCAATTCTGCTGCTTTTCCTTCTCCTTCTTCCCTAGTTTTTTGCAATGCCAGTGATAAAACGGTTTCCTGTGTTCTCTACCCAAAACTTGAATCCTGTAATAAGGCTCTGTATACAGTTTGTTGAACATTGTTTTTCTGGCAATATTTCATAATTATCTCCTCTATCTCAACTTTGTTCAGTTTCAGTGGAATTTTGCTTGCTTCTCTTCTATCATCAGGCTATTTCTTAGTCCACCTGGTGCATCTTCTTTGCCTTCACTATCACTATGCATATATGGATTGTACAGTAATGCGATACCTAAATTTAAATCAAACTTCCATATGCTTCTTGTCTTTTGCTAAAAACTAATTGCACTTTCACAAAGAACTCATTTAAACCTCACATACTTTCACATATATATTTCACTATCCCACACATTTCAAATCACCTTCGTTAATATTGGTTTCACTCTTTCCCCATTGATAGCAAATAACATGAAATAAATAATTGGAAAACCACAAGTTTTAAAGACATAGGTATACAATATAAAATCCATTCCTGCCATACTTCCATTTTGTTTAATCCTTGTATTAAGTGAGTTCCAATATCATCTTATCAGAACATTAAGTTATGGCTCAAGAAGATATGGTGGAAATAGTACATACACATTATATTTTTGGGCTTCCCTGGTGGCTCAGACAGTAAAGAGACTGCCTGCAATGCGGGAGACCCAGGTTCAGTCCCTGGGTCAGGAAGATCCCCTGGAGAAGGAAATGGCAACCAACCCAGTCTACTCCAGTACTCTTGCCTGGAAAATCCCATGGATGAAGGACCCTGGTAGGCTACAGTCCATGGGGTCGCAAAGAGTCGGACATGACTGAGTGACTAACATACACATTATGTTTTATATAACTTATCAGCCACTAAATACATGGGTTATAACCCAGGATTAAGCAAAGAAATCATAAATTATTTCAATTTAGACAAAAGAAGACACAGTATAGTATGTCCAAAGCACATTCTAATGTGTCTCCAGCCCCAGAACCAATACCTGGCACAGAGTTTGATGTGGAGTAAATGTATGTTCAAGGGGTCATTTTTGCTTCTAAAAGTGACCCATGCAAAAAGTGAAGCCATACGCACCTTGACATCTCCCCCAACACCTCCAACCTTGTGGTCTACTTCTAAAACTTTTACCATCTCCACAGTTGCGGCAGGGTCAAGCATGGTGTCTGAATCACAGACCTACATAGAAAAATTAAAAAGTGAATGAAACATTAAAGACAATTGATTACAATCCCTATAGTCTAAGTTCAGTCCAGTTCAGTTCAGTCACTCAGTCATGTCTGACTCTTTGGACCCCATGGGCTGCAGCATGAAAGGCTTCCCTGTCCATCACCAACTTCCGGAGCTTACTCAAATTCATGTCCATTGAGTCAGTGATGCCATCCAACCATCTCATCCTCTGTCGTCCCCTTCTCCTCCCACCTTCAATCTTTCCTAGTATCAGTTCAGTTCAGTTCAGTCACTCAGTCGTGTCCGACTCTTTGTGACCCCATAAATCGCAGCACACCAGGCCTCCCTGTCCATCATCATCTCCCGGAGTTCACTCAAACTCACGTCCATCGAGTCGGTGATGCCATCCAGCCCTCTCATCCTCTGTCGTCCCCTTCTCCTCCTGCCCCCAAGCCCTCCCAGCATCAGAGTCTTTTCCAATGAGTCAACTCTTTGCATGAGGTGGCCAAAGTACTGGAGTTTCAGCTTTAGCATCATTCCTTCCAAAGAACACCCAGGGCTGATCTCCTTTAAAATGGACTGGTTGGATCTCCTTGCAGTCCATGGGACTCTCAAGAGTCTTCTCCAACACCACAGTTCAAAAGCATCAATTCTTCAGCGCTCAGCTTTCTTCACAGTCCAACTCTCGCATCCATACATGACCACTGGAAAAACCATAGCCTTGACTAGGTGGACCTTTGTTGGCAAAGTAATGTCTCTGGCTTTTCAATATGCTATCTAGGTTGGTCATAACTTTTCTTCCAAGGAGTAAGTGTCTTTTAATTTCATGGCTGCAATCACCATCTGCAGTGATTTTGGAGCCCAAAAAAAGAAAGTCTGACACTGTTTCCACTGTTTCTTCATCTATTTCCCCTGAAGTGATGGGACCAGATGCCATGATCTTCGTTTTCTGAATATTGGGCTTTAAGCCAACTTTTTCACTCTCCTCTTTCACTTTCATCAAGAGGCTTTTTAGTTCTTCTTCACTTTCTGCCATAAGGGTGGTGTCATCTGCATATCTGAGGTTATTGATATTTCTCCCAGCAATCTTGATTTCAGCTTGTGTTTCTTCCAGTCCAGCGTTTCTCATGATGTACTTTGCATATAAGTTAAATAAGCAGGGTGACAACATATAGCCTTGACGTATTCCATTTCCTATTTGGAACCAGTCTGTTGTTCCATGTCCAGTTAATTGGGCATATATATTATATTTTCAGTATTACTGTCACTAAGTCTTAATAAGTAAGTATCAGAGGGCTGACAGAATTTGTTATATCATGGCCCCAATACAAAAAAAAAAAAAAAGCTTGCTTTTCAGCAAGCTCAGTATTTAAGTTAATGACATTGTTGGCTAGAACAGCTGAAATGATGGACCAGGAATATCTTGCGAAGTGACCTGCTTTTCCTAGTTTGCTATGGTTGCTCCCAATTTTAGCAATGAAAGTCTCATGTCTTAGGCAACATCCTAGGTTTCCAGGACTCAGAAAATACCATGTCACTCAAGATGTCTTTTTTTTTTTTTAATTGCTTTAACTAAGGCTTTTAGAGCTTCCCTGGTGGCTCAGACAGTAAGGAATCCACCCCCAGTGCGGGAGGCCTGGGTTCAATCCCTGGGTTGGCAAGATCTTCTGGAGGAGGGAATGGCTACCCACTCCAGTATTCTTGCCTGGGAAAATTCCATGGACAGAGGAGCTTGGCAGGCTACAGTCCACGGGGCCACAAAGAGTCAGGCACAATGGAGCAACTTTTACTTTTAGGCAACTTGTCCCACAATCTAAAAGATATCAAAATTTTCTGAGATAGTATTGAAAGGGAGGCATGTTTAACCGTGATTTCCCCTCCATTTTAATATAGTGAATAAAATACAGGAAAGTAATTCTCTTGAAATTAGTTGTATAATTCTGAAGCAGGATGTCCATATGATCTTAACTTGGCAAATGGCACTCAGTCAGACAGGGAACCTGCATGGCCTTCATTCCTTATTCTAGAGTCTTAAGTATTCTTCGAGGCCTTTGTACATAAAAGCAGATGTAAATTAACTGAAGCAGTTGTAGTAATTCTAATTGTTGTTCTCAAAAAAATCTTTATATGAGTCAAAAACTGCAATTTTGAAACCAAGAAAATGGTTGGGATTTTTCTATATCATGAACCCCTAACAGACATATCTGTTTGTACCTTTGTAGACCCATGGACTATACAGTCCATTGAATTCTCCAGGCTAGAATAGTGGAGTGGGTAGCCTTTCCCTTCTCCAGCAGATCTTCCCAACCCAGGGATTGAACCCAGGTCTCCTGCATTGCAGGCAGATTCTTTACCAACTGAGCTATCAGGAAAGCCTAGACATTAGATTCTAGTCCTGTTAATTGCATCAGAGGCTTTGTTACATACCTATAAACTGGATTAAATCCAGAATTCTTCTAGTTTCCTCAAATATATGGCTAAGACTCTCCAAATGAACGTTGCCAATTTTCTCCCACTCATTTTCTTGGCAGTCACTAAGGACAAAGACTGCCCTTAAATCTCCTAGAAGGGACTGTACCAGGTTTTCCCCACTATACATACAGATGGCAGCCAAACTTCAAGAACTAGAACCTTAGGTCCACATCTCTACATTAAGAAGGTCTCCTTCAGACTCTAGAAACTTCACACTAGCTAGAAACCTCAAAATCAAGTTGATGAGAAAGAGAAGTAGCTGACATCAACATAATTTTCTTCCACCCAAGATACCAGATCAAAACCTTTATAGCTTAACTAAAAGTGAAACACTGTATTTTTCTTTTTCTTTCCTTCCAGTACTCTGGCATTGGCTTGAATCTGTTCATCATGCTGTAATTCATTAACAGTGCCAGCTTAGTGGAAGTGATATGTGACCAGATAGTATCTATCTTAATTGTGGTTATCATTTTCCTTGGGTTTATGATTGCCTACACAGAAAGCGCATGGCAGTGTTGTGGTCAAAACTACCTGCATTAACACTTCTGGGGAAATGGAAACTCAGTTACATAAGATCACTGAGCAAAACACTTGGCTTAAAAAGATTCTTTCAATGGGGTCTTTTCATGGACTTCTTGATTTTTTTAATTCATTCTCTTTTTTTCACTTCTTTTTTTTAAATGCATATAGTTGCTATAGAGTGTTGTGTATGTTTCTGCTGTACAATGAAGTGAATCAGCTATATGGATACATATATCCCTCCCTGGACCTCTCTCCCAGCCCATGCCCCCATTGCACCCCTCTAGGTCATCATAGAGCACCAAGCTGAGCTCTGTATGCTATACTGCAGGTTCCCATTAGCTATTTATTTTATACATGGCAGTGTATTGATGTCAAACCTAAGCTCCCAATTCATCCTACCCTCTCCTTACTCCTTGTATCCATATGCCCATTCTCTATGTCTGTGTCTCTATTCCTGCCCTGGAACTAAGTTCATTTGTACTAATTTTCTAGATTTCATATACATCCTTTAATATATGATATTAGCTTTTCTTTCTGACTTACTTCATTTCATAAGATCCAGCCACTATGGAAAACAGTATGGAGGTTCTTGAAAAAATTAAAAATAGAATTATCATGTGACCCAGAAATCCCACTCCTGGGCATATACCCTGAGAAAATCACAATTCAAAAAACACATGTACCCTAAAGTTCACTGCAGCACTATTTAAAATGAACTTATTTGATTTTGATTGGCTTGGGTCTTGGGGATCCTGGTCCTAAAATCCACATTGGGAATTATCCTTTTTATAATAGTCATCATACTCTCCCTGGTACGTTGTATTCTTTCAAAACTTTAAATGCCATGTTCACAGTCACTTACTGCCAAGCAAATGTTCCTAAAGAGCACTTCCTAGGTTTTTTAAAGAACAATTCCTTAAAATTTGATCATGTCTCTGTTAAGCTGAGTGCTGCTGCACTATACTCAGGCATGTAGTCATGTTCAACTCTTTGTGACCCCATGGACTGTAGCTCATCAGGCTCCTCTGTCCATGGGATTCTCCAGGCAAGAATACTGGAATGGGTTGTCATTTCCTCCTCCAAGGGAGCTTCCCGATCCAGAGTTGAACCCACACCTGTTATATCTCTTGCACTGGTAGGCAGATTCTCCTGCTTTGGAAAGCCCTGTTAAGCTGAGCTGCTGTGCTGCTACTAAGTCGCTTCAGTCATGTCCGACTCTGTGCGACCCCATAGACGGCAGCCCACCAGGCTCCCCCGTCCCTGGGATTCTCCAGGCAAGAACACTGGAGTGGGTTGCCATTTCCTTCTCCAATGCAGGAAAGTGAAAAGGGAAAGTGAAGTCGCTCAGTCATGTCCAACTCTTAGCGACCCCATGGACTGCAGCCTACCAGGCTCCTCTGTCCACGGGATTTTCCAGGCAAGAGTACTGGAGTGGGTTGCCACTGCCTTCTCCAGTTAAGCTGAGAGTCTGGTCTAAATATGGGAATTGTTAAAAAGAAGCAATAGGCCCAAAATGGATTCAGTTGTGCTTAGCCCATGTCAGCAAATCAAGACTTAATATTGAACCTAATTGTAATTTAAGCCTCTCCAAAGAATGTGATGTTTAAGCCGTCAAACTGGAATTACCTGGTCAGCACCAGTGAAGAAATCTGCCTGACTGACCCCCTAGCTTCTCCCAAAAGAAGATGACTTTGCCTGAAACAATCTACTTTTTGGTAGAAACTTCCCCATCCAAACAATAAATATCATGGTTGGCAGATGGAGGTGTTATCTGTAATTCCCAAGTATGGCAGTCCTGGATGGAATTTAATCAAGATTTAGCCTAACTGTTTATACGAAATGTAATTATTTTTATAGTTCTCTCACTACTTCATAAAAATAGTAGGGATTTGATATGCCAGTTTTGAAAAAAAAAACTAAGAAAACAATCTGTAGAAGCATAAAGCCTCACAGGTGAAGTGGAGTTTACACATATTTGGCATGACACCCTCACATAATTAACTAAGGAATCCCAACATTTTAAAAATGCATGTGTTTCAATTTTACTAATTATAGTTTTTTTCTGAAGAGATTATTTACAAATAAAAAAAATACTTGGTGAAAACAGCAAATTAAATGCATTATTAGAATAATTTAAATGCATTATATGACTTAAGGCAGGGGTCCCCAAACTCTGGGATCTAATGCCTGAGGATCTGAGGTAGAACAGATGTAATAATAACAGAATTAAAGTGCACAATAAATGTTGAATGCTTGAATCATGCCCAAACGATCCCCCCCGCCGTCCAGTCTGTGGAAAAATTTTCTTCAGCAAAACTGGTCCCTGGTGCCAAAAAGGTTGAGGACCACTGACTTAAGGAGTAGATAGGGTATCCAGTTATAAAAAGTAAACATCACCTCTCTAGATTTACCTAAATTATATCAATTTCAGGGTTAACTTCTAATTTTTACTTTTATATTGCTTATTTAGAAGCATGACAGATATATTTTCTAAATAAAACCCAGTTTTTATTTTCTTGTCTTTCTATATTGGTCCAGTATGTTCTCACTTTTCTAGGGGAAAAAAAAAAAATAGACAACACGTAGGCATAAATTTGCCTTGGAAACGAACAGAGATCATTCTGTCCTTTTTGAGATTGCATCCAAGTACTGCATTTCAGACTCTTCTGTTAACTATGATGGCTACTCCATTTCTCTAAGGGATTCCTGCCCACAGTAGTAGATATAATGGTCATCTGAGTTAAATTCACCCATTCCAGTCCATTTGAGTTTGCTGATTCCTAGAATGTCGACCATTCACTCTTGCCATCTCTTGTTTGACCACTTCCAATTTGCCTTGATTCATGGACCTAACATTCCAAGTTCCTTTGCAATATTGCTGTTTACAACATTGGACCTTGCTTCTATCACCAGTCACATCCACAACTGGCTGTTGTTTTTGCTTTGGCTCCATCCCTTCATTCTTTCTGGAGTTATATCTCCACTGATCTCCAGTAACATATTGGGCACCTACCCACCTGGGGAGTTCATCTTTCAGTGTCCTATCTTTTTGCCTTTTCACACTGTTCATGGGGTTCTCAAGGCAAGAATACTGAAGTGGTTTGCCATTCCCTTCTCCAGTGGCCCACATTTTGATAGTAAAGTAATGCACAAAATTCTCCAAGCCAGGCTTCAGCAATACATGAACTGTGAACTTCCAGATGTTCAAGCTGGTTTTAGAAAAGGCAGAGGAACCAGAGATCAAATTGCCAACATCCGTTGGATCATTGAAAGAGCAAGAGAATTCCAGAAAAACATCTATTTCTGCTTTATTGACTATGCCAAAACCTTTGACTGTGTGGATCATGATAAAGTGTAGAAAATTCTGAAAGAAATGGGAATACCAGACCACCTGACCTGCCTTTTGAGAAATCCGTATGCAGGTCAGGAAGCAACAGTTAGAACTGGACATGGAACAACAGACTGGTTCCAAATAGGAAAAGGAGTACGTCAAGGCTGTATATTGTCACCCTGCTTATTTAACTTGTATGCAGAGTACATTATGAGAAACGCTGGGCTGGAAGAAGCACAAGTTGGAATCAAGATTGCCGGGAGAAATATCAATAACCTCAGATATGCAGATGACACCACCCTTATGGCAGAAAGTGCAGAAGAACTAAAGAGCCTCTTGATAAAAGTGAAAGTTGATAAAAGTAAAAAGTTCAGAAAACTAAGATCATGGCATCCAGCCCCATCACTTCATGGCAAATAAATGGGGAAACAGTAGAAACAGTGGCTGACTTTGTTTTTTGGGGCTCTAAAATCCCTGTAGATGGTGACTGCAGCCATGAAATTGAAAGATGCTTACTCCTTGGAGGGAAAGTTATGACCAACCTAGACAGCATATTCAAAAGCGGAGACATTACTTTGCCAACAAAAGTCCATCTAGTCAAGGCTATGGTTTTTCCAGTAGTCATGTATGGATGTGAGAGTTGGAGTATAAAGAAAGCTGAGCACCGAAGAATTGATGCTTTTGAACTATGGTGTTGGAGAAGACTCTTGAGAGCCTCTTAGACTGCAAGGAGATCCAACCAGTCCACCCTAAAGGAGATCAGTCCTAAGCATTCATTGGAAGGACTGATGTTGAAGCTGAAACTCCAATATTTTGGCCACCTGATGCGAAGAGCTGATTCATTTGAAAAGACCCTGATGCTGGGAGAGATTGAGGGCAGGAGGAGAAGGGTATAACAGAGGATGAGATGGTTGGATTGCATCACCGACTCAATGGACATGAGTTCGGGTAAACTCTGGGAGTTTGTGATGGACAGGGAGGCTTGGCATGCTGGAGCCCATGGGGTCGCAAAGAGTCTGACACGACTGAGCAACTGAACTGAACTGAGGCGTAAGTTTTCCACTGTAGAAAATATCAATAGTATTTCTCTAACACAAGTCTCGAAAGAAACCTAGACAGATTCCTCCAATAGCAAAGTTTTTCTGATCTTGCCTTATCTATCACTGTTTTGTAAATATACAGTTATAAGCCTGGAAGATCAGTCACTAAGGTAGTAAAAAGTGAAGGCAGAAGTTCAACCCACCTTTCAACCTCTCAGCATCAAGAGTTTATGGCCACACCCACCTCTATTGACTCAAGCCAGGAAAGGTAAAACCAGAAAGCTAAAATAAGACTAAAAACAACAGGAAGGTGGCAATCTAGAACTAATGTTCAAGTAACTCCACCTGCTTGTGAGCAGAAGCAAACCAAGGGAACTGTCTCTCTGAAAAGACTAAACTTAACCAAACTTCTGAGGTTCTATTTATTTAAATTGGTCCCCCCCCCTCCCAGTTTCCAACAGCAAAGTGCCAGAAGTTCTCTGAGAGAGATTGTTCACATGGTGAATTTAACTGTCAGAAGCGAAAGCTCTCAGAAATCCCTTGGGAGGGGTTTGTTATAGCGGGATTAAAGAGTTCTTTATAGAAGCTCAGTTTCTGGATATATTTGGTGATAGAGTGCCAACTAGAAAACCATCATCTACCGTAGTCTGTGAAAAGAAATAAATTCACGGACATATAGTATCTATTTGTTTGTGTGTGAAGGGTAGAACTCTAGCCCTTCTTAAAACCAATCTAGTAGAAGCAGAATTTCTCCCTGTCTCTTCACCAATTAATAAAAGTGTATAACTTCACAAAGGTTGGCTGTTCAGCTCTGGGCTAGAAGCTGTGGGGGAAAATACCCCAGTTCATGAGGAGCTTAACTTGACACTGGGGAAAACCACAGGACATGGTCTGCACGCAGGAAACTGAGAACAAACCAAAACTTCTTTCTGTCCATCTTGTCATATAAAATGAAGACTACAAAGCAACATAAATTCTCAACATGTGCCCTCAGAATATTTCACTTAGATTTCCTATATAAAACAAGAATCAACCAAATGTTATATACAATCAGTTCTCGTTATTCACAGTAGGTATGTTCCTACCAAGGTCCATGAACAATGAATTAGTAGATGTCAAAAATTTCTTTCAGCTGAAATACAGGGTTTGACTCCTCCAAGTCTCTGATCACATCTTTGTCTAGTGATCATTGGCTAAATTTTTTAAATTTGTGTTTCTGTTTTAAAACACACACAAAGACACACACATACATATGATTCATTAACAGTGAACTTACATTCAACAGTACTAGAATTCATGCCTGAAGAAAGCTTATCTAACAGACCTATTTTCTCCACAAGGCATTTATAACTTTCTTGCATTATGAACACTAGATAGCACTTTGACATTATACTTGGGGACCATTTTAAACAAAAACATGATAATAGACTAAACAAGTTACTTGTTTACTGTGCAAAAGCTGAGACAAGAAGGCATGCATGATCTTGTTTGACTTCAGCAGAGAACATGAATATTGGCTGACAAATCTTTTGCCACTCCACACATGAAAATGATTAAAAAGCACTGCAACTATTGATTTTGGGGTAGTATACAAATTAGATAGTAGGTTAATTTACAAAAATGAAATTCATAAATAATATTGGTCAACTCTACTATTATGAATGATTCAGTCTTATTTTTCTCCTGCTCAATGAATCTTGGATAGCTAGAATGCTATCAGATTAAATTCATAATAAAGTTGTCTCCTATATGAAAAGTGAAATGATGCTGTCAAAATATTGCACTCAATATGTCAGCAAATTTTGAAAACTCAACAGTGGCCACAGGACTGGAAAAGGTCAGTTTCCATTCCAACTCCAAAGAAGGGCAATGCCAAAGAATGTTCAAACTATCATAAATTTGCATTCATTTCACATGCTAACAAAGTGAAAGTGAAAGTTGCTCAGTCATGTCCCACTCTTTGAGACCCCATGGACTATACAGTCCATGGAATTTTCCAGACCAGAATACTGGAGTTGGTAGCCTTTCCCTTCTCCAGGGCATCTTCCCAATATGCTATCAAGGTTATGCTCAAAATCCTTCAAGCTAGGCTTCAGCAGTACATGAACTGAGAATTTCCAGGTAGATGTTCAAGCTGGATTTAAAAAAGACATAGGAATTAAAGATCAAATTGTCAACATCTGTTGGATCATAGACAAAGCAAGGGAATTTCAGAAAGAAACATCTATTTTGCTTCGTTGACTATGCTAAAACTTTTGACCTTGTGGATCACAACAAACTGTGGAAAATTCTGAAAGAGATGGGAATACCAGACCATCTTACCTGTCTCCTGAAAAACCTGTATGCAGGTCAAGAAGCAACAGTTAGAACCAGACATGGAACAATAGGCTGGTTCCAAATTGGGAAAGGAGCACATCAAGGCTGTATATTGTCTTCCTGCTTATTTAACTTCTCTGCAGAGTACATCATGGGAAATGCCACCTGGATGACTCATAAGCTGGAACCAAGATTACTGGGAAAAATATCAACAGCTTCAGATATGCAGATGATACCACTCTAATGGCAGAAAGTCAAGAGGAACTAGAGTCTCTTGAGGAGGGTGAAAGAGGAGAGTGAAAAAGCAGGCTTAAAACCAAACATTCAAAAAACTAAGATCATGGCATCAGGTCCCATCAATTCATACAAATAGGTAGGGAAAAAGTGAAAACAGTAACAGATTTTATTTTCTTGAGCTTCAAAATCACTGCGGACAGTAACTGCAGCCATGAAATTAAAAGACGCTTGCTCCTTGGAAGGAAAGCTAAGATAAACCTAGAGAGCATATTAAGAAGTAGAGACATCACTTTGCTGATAATGGTCTGTATAATCAAAGCTACAGTTTTAGAGTAGTCATGATTGGATATGAGAGTTGGACCATAAAGCAGGCTGAGCACAAAAGAATTGATGCTTTCAGTTTGTGGTGCTGGAGAAGACTCTTGAGAGTCCCTTGGAGAGCAAGGAGATCAAACCAGTCAAACCTAAAGGAAATCACCCTTAATATTCATTGGAAGGATTGATGCTGAAGCTCCAATACTTTGGTCACTTGATGTGAAGAGCTTATTCATTGGAAAAGACCCTCATGCTGGGAAAGACTGAGGGCAGGAGGAGAAGGAGGCAACAGAGGAGAGATGATTGGATGGTATCATCAACACAATGGACATGAGTTTGAGCGAACTCCAGGAGATAGTGAAGGACAGGAAAGCATGTCGTTCTGTAGTCCATGGGGTTGCAAGAGTTGGACATGACTTAGCAACTGAAAAATGAACAATGTCTCCTACATACTTCCCTTTTAGAAAATGTTCATCAGTTCAGTTCACTCACTCATATTGGATTCTTTGCAACCCCATGGACTGCAGCACACCAGGCCTCCCTGTCCATCCCCAACTCCCAGACCTTGCTCAAACTCATGCCCTTCAAGTCGGTGATGCCATCCAACCATCTCATCCTCTGTTATCCCTTTCTCCTCCTGCCTTCAACCTTTTCCAGCATCAGGGTCTTTTCCAATGAGTCAGTCTTCACATCAGGGGGCCAAAGTATACGAGCTTCAGCTTCAGCAGCAGTCCCTCCAATGAATGTTCAGGACTGATTTCCTTTAGGATTGACTGGTTGGCTCTCCTGACAGTCCAAGCGACTCTCAAGAGTCTTCTCCAACACCACAGTTCAAAAGCATCAATTCTTCAGTGCTCAGCTTTCTTTATAGTTCAACTGTCACATCCATACATGACTACTAGAAAAACCATAGCTTTGACTGGACAGACCAGATATTGACTAGACTAGACATAACTCTGTGGGCAAAGTAATGTCTCTTCTTTTTAATATGCTGTCTAGGTTGGTCATAGCTTTTCTTCCAAAAAGCAAGCATCTTTTAATTTCATGGCTGCAGTTACCATCTGCAGTGATTTTGGAGCCCAAGAAAATAAGTCTCTCACTGTTTCCCTTGTTCCCCCATCTATTTGCCATGAAGTGATGGGCCTGGATGTCATGCCAGGATCTTAGTTTTTGAATGTTGAGTTTTAAGCCAGCTTTTTCAGTCTCCTCTTTCATCAAGAGGCTCTTCAGTTCCTCTTTGCTTTCGGCCATAAGAGTGGCCGAAAAAAATACGAAAAAAATGTTCAAATTTATTGTATATTTTATACCTGGGAAATCCCTATTGCACACATCATAAGACAATTTTTATCCTTCATCACACAGACTGGTGGCCACTTACCTTATTAAATCCATGTTCAGTGATAGGAGATATGTTAAAGAAATTAAATAATCTAGGTGTCACAAGATACTTAAAGTTTTCTGATATTGTAGAATAAAGTATGATTCAAAATGGCAAATATAACATAATTTCAAATTTAAAAAAGGATAGAAGACATATATACCAGGAAGTATTTATTTGAAAAATCTATGTTTGGGTCAAGTTTTTGTGGCAGATGATTTAAATTTTGCTTATTGTGGTTTTCTACATTTTTTAGAACACTGCCATAATCTTGTGCTATTTAGACAAATGAAAAAACTAACATAAGTAATATTTTGAAAAGATAAGACTTTTGCCCTACCTTAAACTGTATCTAGGCAGATCAGAGAAAAGAAAATTTTCCTCATTATTCAAGATTAAGAAAATCTTCCTCATTCTCCTCTTTATTTCTCATTCTGTATATCTTTGTTTTCTCATTTTGTTATTTTTCTTCTTCTGTTTTTATATCTTCTCTGTCTCCAAAAGGAGCCACTAGCATCACTTTTGAATTTGCTACTATGTTGGATTTATCCTAAACTAAATCTTCCTTCCATATTCCACGTCAATGTTAACTGTTTGAGGGACTATAAAACTGAGACAGTTATCAGTAGATAAGACTAGAAATGATAGTGGAGAGAGCTAGACAAAGAGGTGATAATTGATAAAAATTGGTCTGGAATATACCAGAGGATGCCAACTGAGAGCGCTTCGGAGGTAGATGGAAGGTTGCCTTGAGATAAGAAATAAGGTCAGTACCTTTGGAACTGTAAGCAGGAAAGAGTAAAGAAGGCCTTGATAGCCTTCAGAGTAAGTACTTTTGCTGTTCTCTTTCATAGGAGGCAAGATCACAGGTAGTCAAACAGGGAGGAGTTTGGGTAAGGCCCTAGGAGAGTGACGAAGACATGAAATAACAGACACGAGAGGAATAAACAAGACATCTATTCAAGATCAAGTGCAAAGAGTGCTGATAAGTAAGTGCCAAGGATCCAGCTGCAACTGGAAGCCAATCATTTTGGCCATCTCTCTGAACACTTAAGCAGTGTTCTTCAGCCAGGTTAGCAAGTATAAGCAGATGGGCAATTTCTTCCCCTAGTCTCAATTCTCTCTTGTGTATTAGGAAGAACGTTGCTTCCTTCTGCCCCTAAACAACTTGAACTCCACATCCAAGCACTTGCAATGCTCAGGAGCTGATAACCTCGACCCCCTCCCTCCTTGGTCTTCTTGGGGCTTCTGCTCTACAACTCTTGGACCCTGGAACAGTGTTTTTGTTTTCTTTTCAATTTTTATTGATGTATAATTGGCTTACAATGTTGTATTCATTTCAGGTGTACAGCAAACTGAATCAGTTATATTGATACATATGTTTGAATTTTGGGCTTCCCTAGTGGCTCAGCAGTAAAGAATCTGCCTTCCAATGCAGGAGATACAAGTTTAATCCCTGGGTCAGGAAGATCCCCTGGAGGAGGTAATGGCAACCCACTCCAGTATTCTTGCCTGGGAAATCCCATGGACAGAGGAGCCTGGTGGGCTACTGTCCATGGAATCGCAAAGGATTCAGACACAACTTAATGACTGAAAAACAACAACATTGGCATTTTAGTAATTTCCACTGCTATAGGCCAGAGTGGTTAAATATCTGGGGATATGATGAAGGATAAATGGAATTTACTGGTCGCAGAATACCAAAAGATTTTGTTACCCTTACTTGAATGGTTGGAATGGGCTCAGAGTCCATAAAGGATTCAGGGCCCAGTTACCAGTTGCTGCTGAGGTCAATAGATCTGGAGGCTTCATCCTGAAGGAAGAGAAGTTCTCAAGCCTGATTACATCTGTAGCAGGAAGCCTATTCTAACATTTTATATTTTATTTTTTCTTGGACAGGTACAATGTCAAATTATCAAGAATACGAACAAAATTCAAAACAAAAATGATGGGAGAAGGCAGTTTGGGTGGAGCAGGTTGAAAAACAAAAGGAACCCCACACAATAACTTCTTGATTAGAAAGGACAAATGTAACAATTGTTTTAACTAGAATTAAAGGTAAAGTATCAAAATAGATGTTCTCTTCTTTTAGACTTCATTCTTCAAATCCTCTGCAAGTTTCCAAGTTACTCTTTCCTTTAAGTGTTTTATTCTCTCATCTGAGCCTGAAGTTGCACTAGGTAAATATGTGAAGATGTCCTGTGTTAATTAAAACTACTTAAATTGTGACAGCTCTAGAAATTAGAAGAACCTAGGAGTGAAATTCTATCAATTCCGTAGAAGAGATTAATATACAGATGGTATCAACTTATGAAACCCCTCAGGACTTCCCTGGTGGTCCAGTGGTTGGCAGGAAGACTCCCAGTGCAGAGGACATGGGTTCAATCCCCAGTCCGGTAAGATCCCATATGCAGGAACAACTAAGCCCATTTGCCACAACTACTGAAATCTGCATGCCTTAAAGCTCGTGCTTTGCAACGAGAGAAGCCACAGCAATGAGAAATCCCTGCAACCACGACAAAGAGTGGCAGCACCACCTCGCTGCTCAGTGTGTGCCTCAGTAAGGACACAGTGCAGCCAAAAATTAATTAATTTTTAAAAAGAAATACTTCAAAACTCTTAAAAGACTAAACAAATTCACTCTGTGGTGGGAATTGACATGGACCATAATTTTCAAGTAAGTACTAGATGATCCAGAGAAGGCAATGGCACCCCACTCCAGTACTCTTGCCTGGAAAATCCCATGGATGGAGGAGCCTGGTGGGCCGCAGTCCATGGGGTCGCAAAGAGTCGGACACGACTGAGTGACTTGATTTTCACTTTTCACTTTCATGCATTGGAGAAGGAAATGGCAACCCACTCCAGTGTTCTTGCCTGGAGAATCCCAGGGACGGGGGAGCCTGGTGGGCTGCCGTCTATGGGGTCGCACAGAGTCGGACACGACTGAAGCGACTTAGCAGCAGCAGCACTAGATGATCATATAAAAAATAGTATTAATATTACCAGCAAGCTTTTTCATAAAGTTAACGATACCATCATTAGCAACTTTTGTAAAACCCACTTGGATACATGATTTGTAATAATGATCTCAAACCCCTTGTGAAATTAGTTTCTTGTATCCAGGTAACCAAGGTTTGGGAGGTGGTCTTCCTCAAGATCAGCAGCTATTACTATGACTAGAACTTCAGTCAGTTGACACTGAAGCCCAGAGCCCATTCTTTTCCCATTACACACAGAGAGACCCACTGGGCATCATAAAGGCCCCTAACGAATACAATGGGTCCTCTGAAAACTAGAATTTTGCTTTCAACAGAAGGGGAACGTGTCCATCAGATTTTGTAAGCCAGAAATATCTCTCCTTTCTTGATACAATTATGGCCAAAATCTACTAAAAGTTTCTGTAAAAAATTATAACTAGAAAACTCCCAGGAGCAGGAAAATCCCTACACCTATTTTTTTATGAATGTATAGTTGATTTATAATGTTGTAATAATTTCTGTGTTAACCTATTCTTAAATGAGATTTGTTTATATATTTTTTGTAAAAACACTCTATTGCTAGCTATCTCAATAAAACCAAGGGAAAAAAAGAAACACTTCCATAACCCACCCCCCATTAAAAAAAAAAAATCTCACAGGAACCCTACTAACACTCTAAAAAAGAAAGCCTCAATGACAACTAGGAGTGGAGAAACCCAAGAGTGTGCAGGCAGGGAATTAATGAGAGACACAGCCTGTCTAATTTTCATACAAGCAAACACCATCACAAATGTTTTCAAAGGTCAAGTTGCAGTGAATGAGGTAATGCTATTTGGGGAGTGAAATAAACATGACTTAGGTTTTGCTCTGAAAAGTTGTTTTTTCCTCCCCCCTTTCCCTTTTCCAATTTTCTGTTCTTTTTCTCTGTGTCTAAATTTTGAATTCCTTTTCCTTTTAAATCAAAATTGTGTTCTCCATTCTTTTTTTGCCTAGACTCCATGAAAAACTTCCTAGGGCCTGTAGATTTTCTCAAGACCTTTCTGCTGGAACAGACTATTTTTTTTACAAGGCTGATTTTAAGATTGTGGAAAATAATGTTGGATTTGACTTAGCAGGCCCAAGGTGGGAGAAAAGGGAAGAAAGGGAAAGAGACAGATCTACTGATCAAAAGAATCTTGATTTCTAACCTATAACATTGCACAAGTGAAGTGTTTTCATTGTCTTAACCATTTTATATGATTTATATCTCTTTCTCTCTTGAAATGTGCTTTCAACAGTCATGGGGCTTCCCCAGTAATCTGCCTACAATGCAAGAGACCCCGGTTCAATTCCTGGGTTGGGAAGATCCCCTGGAAAAGGGACAGGCTACCCACTCCAGTATTCTTGGGCTTCCCTGGTGACTGTTTTGAGATGAACTGAAAGGAGTACTTGTCCAGAAGGGACAAGCATGAGCTATAGCATATGACTGGAGAGATACAAAAGATGCTTTATTTAAATGTATGTTTGTCCTGGCAGATGTGGAGACCTACCTGTACATAATCCACACTTCGCCCCAGTGCTCTGAAGGCTGTGTACATGACTTCTCTTTTTCCACCCCATTTTTGCATGATGCAAATACTCTTGTTGGACAAGACCAACTGGGTGACATGCTGTGAGCTTTCTTTGTGCGACTCATCCGTCTCTCCAGGACCCTTCACATGGTAGTTGTTCTTCCAGATATAAGTGGCTGACTGGTCCCTGCCCATGACTTCACTGAAGATGTCCATCATGTAAAGGTCATCTTCCGAGTTTCCATCTATGACCATGACAACTTTAATTCCGGGGTAGGTTAGCCTTTTCACAGATCGCAAACATTTCCGCAAATAGTCTGGATCTTCTTGATATGCAGCAATGCAAAGAGCAACAGTTCTGTTCAAGTTAACAGGGATAGTTACATACTTTTTCATTTTCCGGTGCTCCAAAAAGGCAAACAGGTTTTGAATAAGAACATGTAAAGCTAAAAAGGCACCATATGGTCCAAAAGATAAATAGTAATCATCTGTGTGGATAAACTGGTAGCCAATAACATAAGAAAGGATCATTCCAGTGAGGAGAGAGACTCCAAAAAGTGTGGTTCCAAATATTCTCAGGATAGATAGAAACCCCTCACAAGGCATCTGTGAAGCAATCACATGATACACTTGGTTAGCCACTCTTGTCCCACACTTGTTACATACAGGGTACCATAGGGAGCACATTGGACTAGAAGCATTCCTGGTGTTCTAACCCTGAGTTTGTCACTTAACTAGCTCTGTTGACTTTCTGCATCTCAGTTTGCCCATCTGCCAAAAAAGGATAAGGATGCCCTTTCGACATACCTGAGAGGACTCTTTTAAACATTAAATGAGATGAGGGTGTGACGTACCATTGAAAATCATAATGTGTAAGCAAATATTACTAGATTATTTGTCTAAAAGATGCACTTTATATTCCGGGTCATAGCCAAGTGTATAATCAAAACTTCTTGGCAAGCAAAGCACCTTTGTCCTGCTCCATGATGTTCTGTCTCCCCCAATCCTGCCCAGTGAAAACTCCACAGGTTTTGCTGAATTTCCCATGTGTAATTCCATCTCACCTCTGATTCAAATCCCTCAGCTCACTTTTTTCATGCAGTCAGCTGAGATCAAAGGCCAGTGTAACTAGATTCTAGGACTAGCTCTTCCATCAACTAGCTATAGGATTTCCCTGCTGGCTCAGCAGTCAAGCATCCACCTTCCAATGCAGAAAACTTGGGTTTGATCCCTGGGTCAGGAAGATCCAATGGAGAAGGAAGTGACAATCCTTTCTAGTATTCTTGTCTGGAGAATTCCATGGAAGAAGAGCCTGGTGGGCTACAGTCCATGGGGTAGCAAAGAGTCAGACACGACTAAGGGATTAACACTCTCACTTTCACACTTTCTTTCTATGGAGAACAATATAGTGGTTTCTTAAAAAAAACTAAAAATAGAGCTAAAATAGTTTAAAAAATAGAACTAAAATACTAAAAATAGTTTCTTAAAAAACTATCCATATGAACCAGCTCTCCCACTACTGGAATAGACCCTGAGACAACCATAATGCAAAAGGACATAAGTACCCCAATGTTCATTGCGGCACTATTTATGATAGTCAGAACATAGGAGCAACCTAGATGTCCACTGACAGATGACCAGATAGAGAGGATATGTTACATATATACAATGGAATATTACCCAGCAATAAGAAAGGAATGACACTGGGTCATTTGTAGTGATGTGGATGGATGTAGAATCTGTTGTATAGGATAAAGTAAGTCAGAAAGATAAAAACAAATATCATATATTAACACATATATATAGAATCTAGAAAACAAATGGTATAGATGAACCTATTTGCTGGGCAGGAATAGAGACACAGGCACAAAGAATGGACATGTAGGCACAGGGGTGGAAATGGAGGGTGAGACGAATTGGGAGAATAGGACTCACACACACACACACACACACACACATATACACACACACTGCTGCTGCTGCTAAGTCGCTTCAGTCGTGTCTGACTCTGTGTGACCCCATAGATGGCAGCCCATCAGGCTCCCCCCGTCCCTGGGATTCTCCAGGCAAGAACACTGGAGTGGGTTGCCATTTCCTTCTCCAATGCATGAAAGTGAAAAATCAAAATGAAGTCGCTCAGTCGTGTCTGACTCCTTGTGACCCCATGGACTGCAGCCTACCAGGCTCCTCCGTCCATGGGATTTTCCAGGCAAGAGTACTGGAGTGGGGTGCCACTTACCATGTGTAAAATAGATAGCTAGTGGAAAGCTCCTGTATAGCACAGGGAACTCAGCTTGGTCTTGGTGATGACCTAGAGAGGTGAGATGGGGAAGGAGGGTGGGAGGAAGACCCTAGAGGGAGAGGATATACGTACATATAGCTGATTCACTTTATGGTACAGCAGAAATGAATGCAAGATTGTAAAGCAATTATTCTCCAGTAATAAAATGTTTAAAAAAAGGAAACAACACCCCCATAAATGGAGTCATCTGTGCTAAGCCCTCAGTCAGCAAACTGAGACATAATAATTAAACTAAATGCAGTTTCAGCCTCTCCCAGAAGTGTGACTGGTCACCCTGGAGTTACCTGGCCGTCATTAATGACAATTTGTGATAGATCCCCTCCTTATCCCAAAGGAAGATGATATTGCCTTAAACAACCAATTCTTTGGTACAAACTTTCTTCCCACTTTCTTCTGCTCATAAAAGCCTTTAATTTTGCATGACTCCTGGGATCTCTTTTTACTTGTTAGGTAGTATGCTGCCTAAATTAATGATTGAATATGATATTGTTGTTGTGTGTGGGTGCTCAGTTTTGTCAGATTCTTTGAAACCCCATGGACTGTAGCCCACCAAGCTCCTCTGTCCATTGAATTCTCCAGGCAAGAATACAGGAATGGTTGTCATTTCATTCTCCAATTCCCAACTCAGGATTGAACCTGAATCTCTTGTGTCTCCTGCATTGGCAGGCAGATACTTTCCCAGTGCACCACCTGAGAGCCCCAATTATTGAATAAAGCCAATTAAATCTTCAAATTTACTGTTTGTTTTGTTTTGTTTTGTTTTTTTAACATATTGCTCAGCTCCAAGAGGCATCCATCACATTTTATTCCCTGTGGTTACTATCAGATCAGATCAGATCAGTCACTCAGTCATGTCCGACTCTTTGCGACCCCATGAATCACAGCACACCAGGCCTCCCTGTCCATCACCAACTCCCGGAGTTCACTCAGACTCATGTCCATCAAGTCAGTGATGCCATCCAGCCATCTCATCCTCTGTCGTCCCCTTCTCCTCCTGCCCCCAATCCCTCCCAGCATAGAGTCTTTTCCAATGAGTCAACTCTTCACATAAGGTGGCTAAAGTACTGGAGTTTCAGCTTTAGCATCATTCCTTCCAAAGAAATCCCAGGGCTGACTGCTTCAGAATGGACTGGTTGGATCTCCTTGCAGTCCAAGGGACTCTCAAGAGTCTTCTCCAACACCACAGTTCAAAAGCATCAATTCTTTGGTGCTTAGCCTTCTTCACAGTCCAACTCTCACATCCATACATGACCACAGGAAAAACCATAGCCTTGACTAGACGGACCTTTGTTGGCAAAGTAATGTCTCTGCTTTTCAATATGCTATCTAGGTTGGTCATAACTTTCCTTCCAAGGAGTAAGTGTCTTTTAATTTCATGGCTGCAGTCACCATCTACAGTGATTTTGAAGCCCAGAAAAATAAAGTCTGACACTGTTTCCACTGTTTCCCATCTATTTCCCATGAAGTGATGGGACCAGATGCCATGATCTTCATTTTCTGAATGTTGAGCTTTAAGCCAACTTTTTCACTCTCCACTTTCACTTTCATCAAGAGGCTTCTTAGTTCCTCTTCACTTTCTGCCATAAGAGTGGTGTTATCTGCATATCTGAGGTTATTGATATTTCTCCCTGCAATCTTGATTCCAGCTTGTGCTTCTTCCAGTCCAGCATTTCTCATGATGTACTCTGCGTAAGTTAAATAAACAGGGTGACAATATACAGCCTTGACGAATTCCTTTTCCTATTTGGAACCAGTCTGTTGTTCCATGTCCAATTCTAACTGTTGCTTCCTGACCTGCATACAAATTTCTCAAGAGGCAGATCAGGTGGTCTGGTGTTCCCATCTCTTTCAGAATTTTCCACAGTTTATTGTGATCCACACAGTCAAAGGCTTTGGCATAGTCAATAAAGCAGAAATAGATGTTTTTCTGGAACTCTCTTGCTTTTTCTGTGATCCAACAGATGTTGACAATTTGATCTCTGGTTCCTCTGCCTTTTCTAAAACCAGCTTGAACATCAGGAAGTTCATGGTTCACATATTGCTGAAGCCTGGCTAGGAGAATTTTGAGCATTACTTTACTAGTGTGTGAGATGAGTGCAATTGTGCGGTAGTTTGAGCATTCTTTGGCATTGCCTTTCCTTGGGATTGGAATGAAAACTGACCTTTTCCAGTCCTGTGGCCACTGCTGAGTTTTCCAAATTTGCTGGCATATTGGGTGCAGCACTTTCACAGCATCATCTTTCAGGATTTGGAATAGCTCAACTGGAATTCCATCACCTCCACTAGCTTTGTTCGTAGTGATGCTTTCTAAGGCCCACTTGACTTCACATTCCAGGATGTCTGGCTCTAGGTCAGTGAGCACACCATCGTGATTATCTGGCTCATAAAGATCTTTTTTGTACAGTTCTTCTGTGTATTCTTGCCATCTCTTCTTAATATCTTCTGCTTCTGTTAGGTCCATACCATTTCTGTCCTTTATTGAGCTCATCTTTGCATGAAATATTCCTTTGGTATCTCTGATTTTCTTGAAGAGATCCCTAGTCTTTCCCATTCTGTTGTTTTCCTTTATTTCTTTGCATTGATTGCTGAAGAAGGCTTTCTTATCTCTTCTTGCTATTCTTTGGAACTCTGCATTCAGATGCTTATATTTTTCCTTTTCTCCTTTGTTTTTCACTTCTCTTTTTTTCACAGCTATTTGTAAGGCCTCCACAGACAGCCATTTTGCTTCTTTGCATTTCTTTTCCATGGGGATGGTCTTGATCCCTGTCTCCTGTACAATGTCATGAACCTCATTCCATAGTTCATCAGGCACTCTATCTATCAGATCTAGGCCCTTAAATCTATTTCTCACTTCCACTGTATAATCATAAGGGATTTGATTTAGGTCATACCTGAATGGTCTAGTGGTTTTCCCTACTTTCTTCAATTTAAGTCTGAATTTGGCAATAAGGAGTTTATGATCTGAGCTACAGTCAGCTCCTGGTCTTGTTTTTGCTGACTGTATAGAGATTCTCCATCTTTGGCTGCAGAGAATATAATCAATCTGATTTCGGTGTTACTATCTGGTGATGTCCATGTACAGAGTCTTCTCTTGTGTTGTTGGAAGAGGTTGTTTGTTATGACCAGAGCATTTTCTTGGCAAAACTCTATTAGTCTTTGCCCTGCTTCATTGCGTATTCCAAGGCCAAATTTGCCTGTTACTCCAGGTGTTTCTTGACTTCCTACTTTTGCATTCCAGTCCCCTCTAATGAAAAGGATATCTTTTTTGGGTGTTAGTTCTCAAAGGTCTTGTAGGTCTTCATAGAAATGTTCAACTTCAGCTTCTTCAGCATTACTGGTTTGGGCATAGACTTGGATTACTGTGATATTGAATGGTTTGCCTTGGAAATGAACAGAGATCATTCTGTCATTTTTGAGATTGCATCCAAGTACTGCATTTCAGACTCTTTTGTTGACCATGATGGCTACTCCATTTCTTCTGAGGGATTCCTGCCTGCAGTAGTAGATATAATGGTCATCTGAGTTAAATTCACCCATTCCAGTCCATTTCAGTTCACTGATTCCTAGAATGTCAACATTCACTCTTGCCATCTCTTGTTTGACCACTTCCAATTTGCCTTGATTCATGGACCTGACATTCCAGGTTCCTAGGCAATATTGCTCTTTACAGCATTGGACCTTGCTTCTATCACCAGTCACATCCACAGCTGGGTATTCTTTTTGCTTTGGCTCCATCCCTTCATTCTTTGTGGAGTTATATAGTGGTCACTATAGTGGAGAGAAAAATTTCCCTTTGTCCTTTCTAGGTTCTTGGTTGGTTAAACCATTAAAATAACATAAGATAGATTAACAAGAGAAAAGCAAATTTAGTTATGTATTTATGGGAGTTCTCAAAAGACATGAAGACTAAAAAGACAGACAGGTAACTGAGGCTTGTGTAAGATCTTGAGCTAATGAAGTGCTAGGACACTGAGCCAAAAATGGGAGGAAAACAATTTACAAGAAAACATAGGAGGGACTTCCCTGATGGTCCAGTGGTTAAAAGTCTGCCTGCTAATGCAGGGGACATGGGTTCTGTCCAGGAAGATCCCACATGCCAAGGGAGCAACTAAGCCCATGTGCCACAACTACTGAATCTGAGGGCAGCAACTAGTGAAACCTGCGTGCCTATAGCCCATGCTCTGCAACAAGAGGAGCAACCACAATAAGCCCACACACCACAACTAAAGAGTAGCCCCTGCTCGCCACTAGAGAAAACCCACAAGCAGCAACAAAAACCGAACACAGCCAAAAATAAATAAACAGAAATTATAAAGAAGGCATAGGAGATGTTTGGATCTCAAGTCCTAGAAGAGATGGAATAAAAAATCTTATCACAAAAGCACAAAGAATATATCCAAGTTTTATCCAAGGAGTCTCAGGATATATTTGCTTATTATCACAAGTCTAGAGTAATTATTTTTGAAATTTTCCTTCTTTTCCTTAAATTCAGAACATTGTACTTCCAGTGTCCTGACTTTTTTACATTTGCAAATCTCTGCAGGAAATAGGAAGCAATCTGAGTGAATTTTCAAGTTGCCCTCAGAGTTACACTTTTGTTTCTCAAAAGATTCAAGTTGCAAATATGTCTCTCTAAGCCCTATTCAAAGTTGGTAGAATTTTCTGAGAGTGGAGGTAAAAGAGGTTTATAATTCAGATCTGCTGCTGTCCAGGGAACTTGAATGATCCACAGTGGGATTCCAGGATACATCTGTAAAGGACATTGCACATGAAAGTCTAAAGATAACAAAGCCTGTTTATAGAGACCTGGAAAGTAGGACGAGTCGTAAGGGGAAGCAGATTGAGCCATATCACCCATCTCAAGTGATTCTGATAAATTTACTTTCTGGATGTTTTGGGAGGCTCTCTGAAAATCTTTTCAAGAAAGGAAAATACAGGCAGTTGGGTATTTCAGAGATTTTCTGGGGAGGTTGGAGAAGTTTGGGGATCTAAGGGAATTTGCCAAAGAATAGTACTGGATTTAAGTAAGAAGGTAGCCCAAAAGATCTTCCAGGGGGTCAAGGAGAGGGAGTTGGGGAGAACGGGAATTTACATTAGAAGTGAACATTAAGATTTGTTCTTAACAGTTTCAGTGATCATATTTGGGATATTTGGTATTAGCTTTCATTACTAAGCTCTTAACTTCACAGTTTCAAAAATGTGGTCTGCTGCTGTATTAGCTAATAAATTTTTTACATTTTTCAAAAAAAAAAAAATTTGTTCTTAGTATAATTCTTGTTTTCTATCTTATTAAGGAGTCCCTAGCCCTTACACTCTTTGGCATCCAATTTTCAACATGGTCTTTATGTAAGTACAAATAAAACAATTGTTTAGTCTGGGAGCTCTCTATTTTTTTTTTCTTTTAAATATATTCAATTCAAAGGATTGAATTGATGAGTTGGATCTGCTATTCACAATAGCTACTCAAGCCAATAAATCTTTTAAAGGCTTAACCATGGATGCAGTAGGCATCCCAAAGGAGAATGCAAAAGATATAGCCCTCACAAGATCCCAAAAGGTGACTCCCAGAGTTAACAAAGACCTTCATTGTCATAAGGCAGTAGGAAGGATGTAGTGAGAAGGGTCTCTTCCGGTTCTCATGAGAATGTAAGATACCTCCAGTCACAGATGTGCTAATCTGTCAAGCCAGGAAGGCACTGGTAGAATGGGCTTTTCTACCACTAACAAGACAGTGAAGGTTGACAGGACAAAGGTTGCTTATGGAGTGGGACCCCTTATGGAATATTCCCCTGAGAGCTGACATGATCAGACAAAGATGATGCTCCCTGTGAATTTATGACCCTGAACCCAGCCTACTCAACTAGCTACCAAAAGCACATCAGTATATGTGCCTTCTGGCTTCAGAGGAAATATTCTCATTGAGAAAAAGAAATTCTCAGCATTTTCATTTCAACAAATCTCGCATGCCGAGATCTAGAGACTGATGCAGTAAGAAGTCTTACCTTCTGCTGTCTCTTGTCAGAGATCCCGCAATCTCAGCTGTAGCAGCCCCTCAGCAATGGACATATCAAGCTATAAGACAGTGGAACTTTTTTCTTCTTCTTTTATAGGTTCTTTGGCTCGTTAAACAATTAAAGTGATATAAGATAGATTAAAAGAATGAATTAATCACTTCTGTAGACAAGCCCCATAAAGATAAGAAGACTCACAGTGTAGCCAGGTATTGAAGGTTTATGTAACATTCAGAGCTAAGGAAACAAAACAGGTAGAATGAGGGAATAGAAAGGGAGGAGATGTTTTGAAAACAAAGGTTACCTGGTTAACACAGGTAGGTTTCTCATGTAGAAAAGTATTTCTTTTTTTTTTTAATTTATTTTAATTGGCAGCCAATTACTTTACAATATTGTGGGTTTTGCCATACATTGATGTGAATCAGCCACAGGTGTAAATGTGTCCCCCAGTCCGAACCTTCCACCCTTCCACCTCCCTCCCCATCCCATCCCTCAGGGTTGTCCCAGTGCACCAGCTTTGAGTGTCCTGTTTCATGCATCAAACTTGGACTGGTGATCTATTTCACATATGGTAATATTCACGTTTCAATGCTATTCTCTCAAATCATCCCACCATTGCCTTCTCCCAGAGTCCAGAAGTCTGTTCTTTGTATCTGTGTCTCTTTTGCTGTCTCATATATAGGGTCGTCTTTGCCATCTTTCTAAATTCCGTATATGTCCATTAATATATTACATTGGTGTTTTTCTTTCTGACTTACTTCACTGTATATAATAGGCTCCAGTTTCATCCACCTCATTAGAACTGATTCAAATGCGTTCTTTTTAATAGCTGAGTAATATTCCATGTTTGTCCTTTATCGAGCCCATCTTTGCATGAAATATTCCTTTGGACTGCGAGGAGATCCAACCAGTCCATTCTAAAGGAGATCAGCCCTGGGATTTCTTTGGAAGGAATGATGCTAAAGCTGAAACTCCAGTACTTTGGCCACCTCATGCGAAGAGTTGACTCATTGGAAAAGACTCTGTTGCTGGGAGGGATTGAGGGCAGGAGGAAAAGGGGATGACAGAGGATGAGATGGCTGGATGGCATCGCTGACTCAATGGACATGAGTTTGAGTGAACTCCAGGAGATGGTGATGGACAGGGAGGCCTGGCATGCTGTGATTCATGGGGTCACAAAGAATCGGACATGACTGAGCAGCTGAACTGAACTGAATATTCCATTGTGTATATATACCACAACTTTCTTATCCATTCATCTGCCAATGGATATCTAGGTTGCTTCCATGTCCTGGCTATTGTAAACAGTGCTGTGGTGAACATTGGTTACACATCTCTCTTTAACTTCTTGTTTCCTTGGTGTGTATGCTCAGCAGTGGGATTGCTGGGTCATATGGCAGATCTATTTTCAGTTTTTTAAGGAATCTCCACACTGTTCTCCATAGTGGCTGTACTAGTTTGCATTCCCACCAACAGTGTAAGAGGGTTGCCTTTTCTCTGCATCCTCTTCAGCATTTCAGGTTTTAGACTTTTTGAGAGCAGCCATTCTGGCATGAGATGGTACCTCAATGTGATTTTGATTTGCATTTCTCTGATAATGAATGATGTTGAGCATCTTTTCATGTGCTTGTTAGCGATCTGTATGTCTTTGGAGAAATGTCTGTTTAGTTCTTTGGCCCATTTTTTGATTGGGTTGTTTATTTTTCTGGAATTGAGCTGCATGAACTGTTTGTATATTTTTGAGATTAATTCTTTGTCAGCTGCTTCATTTGCTATTATTTTCTCCCATGCTGAAGGCTATCTTTTCGCCTTGCTTATAGTTTCCTTTGTTGTGAAAAAGTTTTTAAGTTTAATTAGGTTCCATTTGTTTATTTTTGCTTTTATTTCCATTACTGTGGGAGGTGGGTCATATAGGATCTTGCTGTGATTTATGTCAGAGAGTGTTTTTCTTATGTTTTCCTCTAGGAGTTTTACAGTTTCTGATCTTACATTTAGATCTTTAATCCATTTTGAGTTAATTTTTGTGTATGGTGTTAGAAAATGTTCTAGTTTCATTTTTTTTACGGGTGATTGACCAGTTTTCCCAGCACCACTTGTTAAAGAGATTGTTTTTTCTCCATTGTATATTCTTGCCTCCTTTGTTAATGATAAGGTGTCCGTAGGTGCATAGATTTATCTCTGGGCTTTCTATTTTGATCCATTGACCTATATTTCTGTCTTTGTGCCAGTACTATATTTTCTTCATGACTGTGGCTTTGTAGTAAAACTTGAAGTCAGGCAGGTTGATTCCTCCAGTTCCATTCTTCTTTCTCAAGATTGCTTTGGCTATTCTAGGTTTTTTGTGTTTCCATACAAATTGTGAAATTATTTGTTCTAGTTCTGTGAAAAATGCAATTGGTAGCTTGATAAGGATTGCATTAAATCTATAGATTGTTTTGGGTAGTATATTCATTTTCACTATATTGATTCTTCTGATTCATGAACATGGTATATTTCTCCATCTATTTGTATAATCTTTGATTTCTTTCATCAGTGTTTTATAGTTTTCTATATAGGTCTTTTGTTTCTTTAGGTAGATTTATTCCTAAGTATTTTATTCCTTTTGTTGCAATGGTGAATGGAATTGTTTCTTTAATTTCTTTCTGTTTTCTCATCATTAGTGTATAGGAATGCAAGGGACTTCCGTGTGTTAATTTTATATCCTGAAACTTTACTATATTCATTGATTAGCTCTAGTAATTTTCTGGTGGTGTCGTTAGGGTTTTCTATGTAGAGGATCATGTCATCTGCAGTGAGAGTTTAACTTCTTCTTTTCCAATCTGGATTCCTTTTATTTCTTTTTCTTCTCTGATAGCTGTGGCTAAAATTTCCAAAACTATTTTGAACAGTAGTGATGAGACTGGGCACCCTTGTCTTGTTCCTGACTTTAGGGGAAATGCTTTCAATTTTTTTCCCATTGAGG
The DNA here is from genome assembly GCF_002263795.3 of Bos taurus. Classification (NCBI taxonomy): domain Eukaryota; kingdom Metazoa; phylum Chordata; class Mammalia; order Artiodactyla; family Bovidae; genus Bos; species Bos taurus. The sequence continues at coordinate 18,153,912 of NC_037341.1, read as the reverse complement.
ATAATGTTTGCTGTGGGTTTATCATATATGGCTTTTATTATGTTTAGGTATGTTCCTTCTATGCCTGCTTTCTGAAAAGTTTTTATCATAAATGGGTGTTGAATTTTGTAAAAGGCCTTCTCTGCATCTATTGAGATAATCGTATGGCTTTTATCCTTCAATTTGTTAATGTAGTCTATCACACAGATTGATTTGCAAATATTGAAGAACCCTGGATCCCTGAGATAAAGCCTGGTTGGTCATGATGTATGATATTTTTAATATGTTGTTGGATTCTGTTTGCTAGGATTTTGTTGAGGATTTTTGCATCTATGTTCATCAGTGATATTGGCCTGTAGTTTTCTTTTTTGTGGCATCTTTGTCTGTTTTTTGTATTAGGGTGATGGTGGCCTCATAGAATGAGTTTGGGAGTTTACCTTCCTCTGCAATTTTCTGGAAGAGTTTGAGTAGGATAGGCATTAGCTCTTCTCTAAATTTTTGGTAGAATTCACCTATGAAGCCATCTGGTCCTGGGCTTTTGTTTGTTGGAAGATTTTTTATTACAGTTTCTATTTCCGTGCTTGTGATGGGTCTGTTAAGATTTTTTATTTCTTCCTGGTTCAGTTTTGGAAGGTTACACTTTTCTAAGAATTCATCCATTTCTTCCAAGTTGTCCATTTTACTATTTGTTGATAGTAGTCTCTTACAGTCCTTTGTATTTCTGTGCTGTCTGTTATAATTAGAAAGGTATTTCTGATATTGAATTCCCAAGTGGTGTTAGTGGCAAAGAACCCCCCAGTCAATGCAGGAGACATCAGTTCAGTTCAGTTTAGTCGCTCAGTCATGTCCAACTCTTTGTAACCCCATGGACTGTAGCACATCAGGCTTCCCTGTCTATCACCAACTCCTGGAGCTTGCTCAAACTCATGTCCATTGAGTCGGTGATACCATCCAACCATCTCATCTCCTGTCATCCCCTTCTCCTCCTGCCTTCAATATTTACCACCATCAGGAGACATAAGAGATGCATATTCAATCCCTGGGGCAGGAAGATCCCCTGGAAAAGGAAATGGCAACCCACTCCAGTATTCTTGCCTGGTAAATTCCATGGACAGAGGATCCTGGTGGGCTACAGTCCATAGGGTCACAGAGTCATACATGACTGAGCAACCAACACTTTTCTGAAAATAATTCCCTTCCTGGTGTAAGAGCCCTTTCCAATGCAAATTTAGGCAGTGGAGGGGGAAGTAAAAAGCTTTTCCTGAATCTGCTGGGTTCCAATTGCCTTTAGCTCAATATAATCCTTACACCAAAGAGACATATTTGGAGATGGCAAAATTCTACTCCTCTTCATCATACATTGAGTTGATGCCGAGTAAACACCCACTACACTTTGAGGAATCTTAGTGTGACTGCTCACAGATTGTGTTTCCTCTCTTTCTGATCACAGGCAGCTTCATGGGTGTATGACCTTCCAACCTTATGAAAGTATGAGAAAAATCTCTACCAAGAGGGACTTTTAACAGGCAAAAGGTAGGCCCCCCACAGTCTGTCTTTTTCCTTCCACAGATTTGATGTGCATATCCACAAATTTCTAGGGTATTTCAGAGTCCAAAGATACAGGGAACTAGGTCCTTACATTTCCACATTGAAGAGACCCAGTCACTAATCAGGAATACTTAGAGAACCCAGAAACCCATTTACTCACTCAACAGTCCCCAAACTTTTTAGCACCAGGGATCAATTTTGTGAAAGACAACTTTTCTATGGACCAGGAGTGGGGGACAGGAAAGTTTCAGGATGATTCAAGCACATTCTATTTATTGTGTTCAGTTCAGTTCAGTCGCTCAGTCGTGTCCAACTCTTTGCGACCCCATGAATCGCAGCACGCCAGGCCTCCCTGTCCATCACCAACTCCTGGAGTTCACCCGAACTCAGGTCCATTGAGTCAGTGATGCCATCCAGCCATCTCATCCTCTGTCGTCCTCTTCTCCTCCTGCCCCCAATCCCTACCAGCATTAGAGTCTTTTCCAATGAGTCAACTCTTCACATGAGGTGGCCAAAGTACTGAAGTTTCAGCTTTAGCATCATTCCTTCCAAAGAAATCCCAGGGCTGATCTCCTTCAGAATGGACTGGTTGGATCTCCTTGCAGTCCAAGGGACTCTCAAGAGTCTTCTCCAACACCACAGTTCAAAAGCATCAATTCTTCGGTGCTCAGCCTTCTTCACAGTCCAACTCTCACATCTATACATGACCACAGGAAAAACCATAGCCTTGACTAGACGGACCTTTGTTGGCAAAGTAATGTCTCTGCTTTTCAATATGCTATCTAGGTTGGTCATAACTTTCCTTCCAAGGAGTAAGAGTCTTTTAATTTCATGGCTGCTGTCACCATCTGCAGTGATTTTGGAGCCCCCAAAAATAAAGTCTGACACTGTTTCCACTGTTTCCCATCTATTTCCCATGAAGTGATGGGACCAGATGCCATGATCTTCGTTTTCTGAATGTTGAGCTTTAAGCCAACTTTTTCACTCTCCTCTTTCACTTTCATCAAGAGGCTTCTTAGTTCCTCTTCACTTTCTGCCATAAGGATGGTGTCATCTGCATATCGGAGGTTATTGATATTTCTCCCAGCAATCTTGATTCCAGCTTGTGTTTCTTCCAGCCCAGCGTTTCTTATGATGTACTCTGCATATAAGTTAAATAAGCAGGGTGACAATATACAGCCTTGACATACTCCTTTTCCTATTTGGAACCAGTCTGTTGTTCCATGTCCAGTTCTAACTGTTGCTTCCTGACCTACATACAAATTTCTCAAGAGGCAGATCAGGTGGTCTGGTATTCCCATCTCTTTCAGAATTTTCCACAGTTTATTGTGATCCACACAGTCAAAGGCTTTGGCATAGTCAATAAAGCAGAAAGAGATGATTTTCTGGAACTCTCTTGCTTTTTCTGTGATCCAGCGGATGTTGGCAATTTGATCTCTGTTTCCTCTGCCTTTTCTAAAACCAGCTTGAACATCAGGAAGTTCATGGTTCACATATTGCTGAAGCCTGGCTTGGAGAATTTTGAGCATTACTTTAGTAGCATGTGAGATGAGTTCAATTGTGCAGTAGTTTGAGCATTCTTTGGCATTACATTATTTCTAATATAATGCCTTCAGTGATCTGACAAGATGTATCGATCCATGACCCAGAGGTTGGGGACCCCTGCACTAGATTACTGGTTTATTATAAAAAGAATATAATTCAAGAATAGCAAGATGGAAGAGACACATAGAACAAGGAACAGGAAAAAGGCACAGAGCTTCTATGTTCTCTCTGACTGTACCCAAATCTCCACATATTCACCAGCCCAGAAGCTCTCTGAATCTTTTGCTTTTGGGTTTTTTTTGGAAGGTTCATTATGATTGTTTACACCATTGACAATTGTCAATTCAACTCAGTCTCAAGCCCCTCTCTCCTCCCAGAGGTCTAAGTGTGGGACAGGAAAGTAAAGTGAAAGTGTTAGTTGCTCAGTCATGTCTGACTCTGAGACCCCATGGACTGCAGCCCATCAGGCTCCTGTCTATGGAATTCTCCATGCAAGTATACTGAAATGGATTGCCATTTCCTTCTCCAGGGGACCTTCCCAACCGAGGATTAGAACCAGCATCTCCTGTGTCTCCTACATTGGAAGGCTGATTCCTTACCATCTAAGCCACCAGGAAGCACCCAAATGTGGGATGGGAAGTTCTAACCATTTAACCACATGGTTTGCTCCACTGGCAACCAGCCCCATCGTTAAGTATGCTTCATGGAATGGACATATGGACTCTGAGGAGAAGAGGAAGGTGGCACAAATTGGGATATTAGGAATGACTAATAGACAGCTAGTGGGAAGCTGCTATAATATAACACAGGGAGCTCAGTTCAGTGTTCTGTGATGACTTAGAGAGATGGGATGAGGAGGTGCGAGAGAGGCTCAGGAGGGAGGGGGTGTATATATACATATGACTGATTCACTTATTGCACAGCAGAAACTAACATAACATTGTAAAGCAATTATACCACAATTTTTAAAATTTCAAAAATAAAGTCACCTCATGAACGTAACAAAAGACACCTCTAACATTATAGGAAAATCCAAAGGTTTTAGATGCCCTGAGTCAGAAACAGAACAAAGAGCAAATATATATTTCTTTTTATAATTACTCACCCTATCACAGTTTTTCCCCCTGAAGTTTTTTTCTTTTTCTTTTCCAAGAATGAACTCTAATGAGGGACATAATTGGTATAATTGTATACCAATGGTATAATCTTCATTCACACCAACTTCAGGTTTTTGTCATGTTTGCTTATAATTAATGTTTAATTATAATTTAATTATATGTAAATATAACTTAAAGACTTTCCTTTAATTCAACTGGTTTTTGAAAGTTAAGTAAGTTTATTTACAATGATACTTTGGGCTAAGCAATTATTTCTACAAAATCTCTTCCTGGATATGCTATTTGTATTTTCCTATTCCACATTAGGACTTAAAATTGAATGTTGACATAAAACTTATTAACATTGTGGTTGTTCCTAGTTGTGTGGCCATCCCATCACTCAGCTCCAAGTGACACCATACATTCTAGTCCCTGTGATCATCGTTGAGGTGGTCCGGAGTGGATATGCATTATACTTTAGGGTAACTTACGGCAACTGCTCACCAAAGGTGTTTCCACTCCTGAGGAGACAGCTTGATGTGGCCATGGCATTCCAGCCTTTGGAAATCTGAGCTCTGCCACTTCCAACAGGGTGTTTAAAAGAAAGAGTGGGTCTCTTTCAATATATTTTTTCTCTCCACAATCTTGATGTACATATCAACATGTCCTAGGGGATTGCAGAGCTCAAAATAGAGGGAGCTTGGTCCTTATCTCCTGTAAGGAAAGGAGCTGGTCATCAATCTGGAATGCAAGCCTTGGACTTTTATGTTAACAAGAAATGATTTCTGAGTTTTAGTTTATACTTGTTATTAGTTAATTCACCCAATTACAATGTAAGTAATACAAAGCAGACTGAAGACCAGGATTCTAGCTTGTGGATATTACTTTCCTTTGTTAAAAGGAGATGATTATACTTGTCAATAAGCTTTCACAGGGCTACAGTGAAGAGCAAACCCAAAGTGTTTGTAAAAGTGTTTTTTTAAAAAAAAATCAGGAATACAATTCAGTTTAAAAATGTCAGCTAACATGGAAGCTAAAAAACAACAATAAAAACAATTATGTGTTCCACTTTTAGCACTTATATAGGACACCGTAGTTTATAACATGTGAGCCTGATAAAGGTGATCACGACACAGATGAAGAATTCAAGCTGCCAGGCAATGGTGAAATGTTGAGTTTTCAGTGAAAGGCAAGACAGCACAGCATCCCTTGTTAATTAAAACCGCTAACTGGATGCTAAAAATTCCCAACGTGTACATTAACCAATGCCTACAGTGCTAGAAGCACTAGACTAGGAACTTGTCTTTTCCAAGACATGAGTCATTCTCACGAGAGTGAAAAATTTCAAGGGGACAAAAACACTCTGCCTGGGAGAAGCTTAGAAGTGTGTTCTGCTTGTGTTTCAAATCACCACAGCCAGCAAAAGAACTGCCTGCCATTCTTTTCCATTATTCACATTTTCCTTGCTTTTATCAGCACACGTGGACTGAGAGTGTTGGTTGCTGCTGAAGCGGGAACACCCTCTTACATCATAGGAGTCCACAGAATGTCCTTTTGCAGCCTGGGAAAAGTTGTTAGTAAACTGCAACAATGTGGCAAGGATTGAACCTTTCTATTTCTGAAAAATATTGCATCGTTGCCTAGTATGACACATATAGCATCTGAGTACAGGGCAAGGTACATTTAGAGCCACTTTACTGAGGGACTAGGTTGACCCAGAGACTGACAAACGGAATGGGTTTCTTTATAATTTCCCCTGAGTGATTTCAGAGATATGCGTACCATATGTGTGAGAATTTCTGAGACAATCCACAATTCAAATATTCTGTTTCATAAGCAAATGCTGTTTGTCAGACATATGGCTTTATTATTAAATTGAAAAATATGGTTAGTCCCATCCTTGATCACAAGAGATTACAATGATAACATTGTATAGAAGGTAGAAAGCTACCTTCTATAAATATTTAAAATACAACAAGGCCAGTATGGTACTGGCACAAAAACAGAAATATATACCAATGAAACAAGATAGAAAGCCCAGAGACAAACCCATGCACCTACGGATACCTTATTTTTTACAAAGGAGGCAAGAATATACAATGGGGCAAAGAGAGTCTCTTCAATAAGTGGTGCTTGGAAAACTGAACAGCTACATATGAAAGAATAAACTTAGAACACTTTCTAACATCATACACAAAGGTAAACTCAAAATGGATTAAAGACCTAAACATAAGACCAGAAGCTATAAAACTCCTAGAGGAAAACAGAGGCAGAACACTCTCTGACATAAATTACAGCAAGATCCTCTGTGACCCACCTCCTAGAGTAATGGAAATAAAAACAAAAATAAACAAGTGGGACTTAATTAAACTTAAAAACTTTTGCGCAGCAAAGAAAACCATAAACAAGGTGAAAAGACAACCCTCAGAATGGAAAAAATAATAGCAAATGAAACAGCTGACAAAGGATTAATTTCAAAAATATACAAGCAGCTCATACAAGTCAATACCAGAAAGACAAACGACCCAATGAAAAAATGGTCAAAAGACCTAAACAGACATTTCTCCAAAGAAGACATACAGATGGCTAATAAACACATGAAAAGATGCTCAACATCACTCATTATTAGAGAAACACAAATCAAAACTACAATGAGATATCATCTCACACTGATCAGAATGACCATCATCAAAAAATCTACAAACAATAAATGCTGGAGACAGTGTGGAGAAAAAGGAACCCTCTTTCACTGTTGGTGGGAATGCAAATTGATATGGCCACTGTGGAGGACAATATGGAGATTCCTTAAAAAACCAGGAATAAAGCCACCATATAATCGAGCAATCCCACTACTGAGCATATACCCTGAGGAAACCAAAATTGAAAAAGACACATGTAACCCAAAGTTCATCGCAGCTCTATTTATAATATCTAGGACATGGAAGCAACCTAGATGTCCATAGACAGATGAATGGCTAAAGAAGCTGTGGTACATATACACAATCTAATATCACTCAGCCATAAAAAGGAACGCATTTAAGTCAGTTCTAATGAGGCGGATGAACCTAGCGTCTATTACACAGAGTGAAGTAAGTCAGAAAGAAAAAAGCAATTACTGTATACTAACGCATATGCATGGAATCTAGAAAGATAGTACTGATGAACTTAGTTGCAGAGCACCAGTGGAGACACGGACATTGAGAACAGACTTAGGGACACGGCTGCTGGGGGAGGAAGGAGAGAGTGGGAGTGACGTGGAAACACACATTACCATATGTAAAACAGGTAGCCAGTGGGAATTTGCTGTATGACTCAGGGGACTCAAACCTGGGCTCGGTAACAATCTAAAGTGGTGGGATGGGGAGGGAGGTGGGAGGGGATGTTCAAGTGGGAGGAGACATGGGTAAAACTCTGGCTGATTCATGCTAATGTTTGGTAGAAGCCAACACGGTGCTGTAAAGCAGTTATCCTTCAGTTAAAAATAAATAGATTTTTAAAAACCAAGAAAACAAACAAAAATATAAAGCCCACTATTATACTGTGGCCTTTTAACTGATTTTTAAATTGCTTTTGGATTTAATACCAATTATTTACTAAGGACTATTCTTCACAGAATTCTAGTCCAAACCAAGTGTTAAAGAATAGCTTGCTGCACCATAATGTAAAAAGCATAAAAGTTTCTCTCTCTCTCTCTCTCTCTCTCTCTCTCTCTATATATATATATATATATAACTTTCACTAATGTGCATAAAACATTGCTTGGCTAAGGTTAGTATTCAGGAAATGAATGATGAATGTGACTTTATTCCTAAATATCATCACTGGCATCATTGTTTTGTCAGCTTTTATTCATGATTTACTAGGCTCTGGGCATTGGGGCAAATTTGTTTCCTTGAATAGCAAGATTCTATTAACAATAAATATATTGTTAATCTCATATTACAAATCATATATACATACGACGAGGCAGCCAAGACTATTTAAGTAACTTCCCCAAATCCCAAAACTTGCCCCAATTCACATGATGACATAAATGCCAGATGATTAGACTATTCTCAATAAATATTGACTGAATAGATTTGAACGTTCATGACAAAATAGGCAGCATCTTTTTATTTCTTCTTAATAAACATGTCTTATAAGGAAAGATTAGAAAAGAACTTTGAAAACTGTCTTCCTGCTATAATAAAAAAATGAGTATTGGGTACTCAGGTACAGATACACCACCAGCCAATAATACTCAGAGAAGATTTCTGGACTCATACACCTTCCTACATTCCCACAGCCAAAAGAGGCCTGGAATGATGTGGTCCCAAAGGGGGCTGGCTGGTGGCTCCATCTAGGCAGCAGCAGTGTGGCTCTTAATGCCCAAAGTTAGAATCCTGTTTCACTGTAAGAAAGGTAGTTCGGTTTCCATTGGTTCCACCTGTTGAGCAGATATAAGCCTTACTGTTTGGCCATAGACCCCAAATGGGACTCTGTAGGTCACTGGGGTACCACTGGGCACAATTCCTCCCCCTTGACCTTCCTCTAGTAACAGAGAGCAAACAGTGGATGAGAGAGAATAAAACTGCTCTCATTGCCCTGAGTTCCTGCAGCTCTCATGAAGGGGGCTTCCATTTTGGATAAGGGAAAAACTAAAGTGAATTCTAATGAGTTGAGTCAGCATCTGGGAAAGGCCGTGGACATTAAGGCCAAGTGACACCTCTTCTGAGAGGTCCTAGCATACTGCTCCTTCTAAAGTAACTCTGCCAGTAAATTGACTCTACTCCAATAAATTAAAAAAAAATAAAAGGAAACATTAAAAATAAATAAAAAATAAAGTAACTCTTCCTCCCTGACCTTTCTTCACTGCCTGTCACTGTCTCCCCTGACCCTGCTTGATTTTCTAAGTAGCACTAAGAACACTCCTTGGCTATAGGGACTTGTGTAACAATCAACTGTGTATTTCTGTACCATAAACTGTTTATATAATAGGTATTAGATTATATTATTAGAGTAGTGTTTATAGCATGTGCTCAATAAATATGCTTTAATTAAGTGAATAAATTCATATGGATTCAAGTAGTCAATGAAGACTGAGAGAGCACAGGGCCCTCCTCTGTCTTCATTGCAGGGGCAGTGGATATACACTGAGCCCTTAAGGTTACCCTTCATCCAGCAGTTTTTTCCCTTCTTTTAAAAAAACAATTCCTTAATTTCTTGCCCAGCTATATAAGGGTAGGTAATAATGGCTGTGAGGGTGACCAGACCAGCTTTAGAAGCTTTTTGGAACAGAGTTAGAAAAGGAAACAAGAAGGAAACAAAAAACACGGACTTGAAAAGGTATATTCATCCCCATGTTCACTGCAGCATTGCATACGACAGACAGTACAGGAAACAACCTAAGTGTCTAGTGATGAATGAATGAATAAAAACACTGTAATGTATGTATCTAATGAGGTTTTATTCAGACAGACAAGAATAGATATCATGATCTATCTTATATGTGGATTATAAATAAATAAAAAATAGAATGGATTGGTAGTTCCTGGAGGAAGAGCGTGGGAAGTAGGAGAAATAGATAAACTTTGTTTTTTATCTTAAATATATTAGAGTTTTAAAAATCATGATATCACAGTACATGATTAGAAAATTATTTTTCTGACATCTCTTCTGAAATGATAATGATCAGTATTTACTAAACACTATCTACCAGGAGCTTTGCTAAGCACTTTAATAGATTTCTTTTAATCTCCACAGTGATCTTGTTGACCCCATTTCATGGATTAGGACTCTAAGGCTCAGAAAAAATATATACAACTGCTTAGTGGTGGAGCTGGTATTCACACCAAGGGTTTTTTTGACCCTGGAGACTATGACTTTGATGATTCCACCTTATTGCATCTTTTAATAAAGATATTCTTATAGATGTGGGAGATGATACCAATTTACTATTTTGAACAAAAATAATAAGTTTTTCAGAAATGAGAAAACTAAATTTTCTCTTTTTTTCATGTACCAGTAGTACAGATACCTAAATTATCTTTTAGAATATTTTTTTCCTTTTATCCAAAGTCCCCAGTAATAGAAACCTAATGAAAATTATACCTTAACTATTTGAATTATTTATTAGGCATTAAAAATGAGATTAAACTTAGTGACACTTCCTTGAGACAGTGTAAATACCTAGCTGATTTCAGTGTTTTGTTTTAGAATTCAAAAGTAACTTGATTCTGCTAGAAAATCTAGAAGACTACTACCATAGCTTTTTTCCCCCCAACACTGGGTGGGAAAAGTTTATATCAAGCTTCTGTAGTGCAAAGATAAACCATTATATGTACATATATCCTCAGATACAAATTTCCAAAAAAAACAGACATTCTTAACCCTCCTTCACTGTCTTATCAGAATACTGAGATTTTCATCTTTTGCATTATGTTCTTGCCTGGAGAATCCCAGGGATGGGGGAGCCTATTGGGCTGCCGTCTATGGGGTCGCACAGAGTTGGACACAACTGAAGTCACTTAGCATAGCATAGCATATTTTTGGTAAACGCTTATTTGAAATATCTCAGTACGCTCCTTCAGGACAACCTTTTATTAAGCATCTGTTTTACATATATGCCATATAAAGAAATGCACTGAATCAATATAAATAACCAGTCAGGATTTTTTTCCTAGGAAAAATAAAGTTTTAAATAAACCATATCTTTTATGTCTAATTTTAAATTCTAGGTATAAATAACTTGAAAAAAATTGTTTACATTGCTTAGAAATTTCTGTCTTTCAGTTGAATATTAAGTAGTTCTGAAGAATAGAGGTTGAGTTCAGGTGAGAGGGGAACCCGTAGTGTGGTATGAGTCAGAGAGTAAAGTCTAAGATAAATTGGATTGCTTATCTAAGGCAAATCAAAGAAACACATGATGTTACACAGAACTCCTTCTTCCAAAGTAAACCTCACCCATATCAGTCAGTACAGTTAAAAGCCTAGAAATCAGAATGACGGCGGAAATAATAAAACAGAGAAGCTGAGCAATGACTTATGGAATTAGTACACCCTGGGTTTCGTGCTATGATTCCAGCCTTCACCATGGGCATGATTCAGGCAACTTCCCAGGATTCAACAGCTCATATGACCATTATATCTACTACTGCAGGCAGGAATCCCTCAGAAGAAATGGAGTAGCCATCATGGTCAACAAAAGAGTCCGAAATGCAGTACTTGCATGCAATCTCAAAAATGACAGAATGATCTCTGTTCTTTTCCAAAACAAGCCATTCAGTATCACAGTAATCCAAGTCTATGCCCAAACCAGTAACGCTGAAGAAGCTGAAGTTGAACGGTTCTATGAAGACCTACAAGACCTTTGAGAACTAACACCCAAAAAAGATATCCTTTTCATTATAGGGGACTGGAATGCAAAAGTAGGAAGTCAAGAAACACCTGGAGTAACAGGCAAATTTGGCCTTGGAATACGCAATGAAGCAGGGCAACAGCTAATAGAGTTTTGCCAAGAGAACGCACTGGCACACTGGTCATAGCAAACACCCTCTTCCAAAAACACAAGAGAAGACTCTACACATGGACATCACCAGATGGTCAACACCGAAATCAGATTGATTATATTCTCTGCAGCCAAAGATGGAGAAGCTCTATACAGTCAGCAAAAACAAGACCAGGAGCTGACTGTAGCTCAGATCATAAACTCCTTATTGCCAAATTCAGACTTAAATTGAAAAAAGTGGGGAAAACCACTAGACCATTCAGGTATGACCTAAATCAAATCCCTTATGATTATACAGTGGAAGTGAGAAATAGATTTAAGGGCCTAGATCTGATAGAGTGCCTGAAGAACTATGGACGGAGGTTCGTGACATTGTACAGGAGACAGGGATCAAGACCATCCCCATGGAAAAGAAATGCAAAAAAGCAAAATGGCTGTCTGGGGAGGCCTTACAAATAGCTGTGAAAAGAAGAGAAGTGAAAAGCAAAGGAGAAAAGGAAAGATATAAACATCTGAATGCAGGGTTCCAAAGAATAGCAAGGAGAAATAAGAAAGCCTTCCTCAGTGATCAGTGGAAAGAAATAGAGGAAAACAACAGAATGGGAAAGACTAGAGATCTCTTCAAGAATAGTAGAGATACCAAGGGAACATTTCATGCAAAGATGGGCTCGATAAAGGACAGAAATGGTATGGACCTAACAGAAACAGAAGATATTAAGAAGAGGTGGCAAGAATACACAGAAGAACTGTACAAAAAAGATCTTCACGACCCAGATAATCATGATGGTGTGATCACTGACCTAGAGCCAAACATCCTGGAATGTGAAGTCAAGTGGGCCTTAGAAAGCATCACTATGAACAAAGCCAGTGGAGGTGATGGAATCCCAGTTGAGCTATTTCAAATCCTGAAAGATGATGCTGTGAAAGTGCTGCACTCAACATGTCAAGCAAATTTGGAAAACTCAGCAGTGTCCACAGGACTGGAAAAGGTCAGTTTTCATTCCAATCCCAAAGAAAGGCAATGCCAAAGAATGCTCAAACTACCGCACAATTGCACTCATCTCACATGCTAGTAAAGTAATGCTCAAAATTCTCCAAGCCAGGCTTCAGCAATACATGAACCATGAACTTCCAGATGTTCAAGCTGGTTTTAGAAAAGGCAGAGGAACCAGAGATCAAATTGCCAACATCTGCTGGATCATCGAAAAGGCAAGAGATTTCCAGAAAAACATCTATTTCTGCTTTATTGACTATGCTAAAGCCTTTGACTGTGTGGATCACAATAAACTGTGGAAAATTCTGAAAGAGATGGGAATACCAGACCACCTTACCTGCCTCTTGAGAAACCTGTATGCAGGTCAAGAATCAACAGTTAGAACTGGACATGGAACAACAGACTGGTTCCAAATAGGAAAAGGAGTACGTCAAGGCTGTATATTGTCACCCTGCTTATTTAACTTATATGCAGAGTACATCATGATAAATGCTGGGCTGGAGGAAGCACAAGCTGGAATCAAGATTGCCTGGAGAAATATCAATAACCTCAGATATGCAGATGACACCACTCTTATGGCAGAAAGTGAAGAGGAACTAAAAAGCCTCTCGATGAAAGTGAAAGAGGAGAGTGAAAAAGTTGGCTTAAAGCTCAACATTCAGAAAACTAAGATCATGGCATCTGGTCCCATCACTGCATGGGAAATAGATGGGGAAACAGTGGAAACAGTGTCAGACTTTATTTTTGGGGGGCTCCAAAATCACTGCAGATGGTGGTTTTTCCAGTGGTCATGTATGGATGTGAGAGTTGGAGTATAAAGAAAGCTGAGTGCCAAAGAATTGATGCTTTTGAACTGTGGTGTTGGAGAAGACTCTTGAGGGTCCCTTGGACTGCAAGGAGATCCAACCAGTCCATCCTAAAGGAGATCAGTCCTGGGTGTTCATTGGAAGGACTGATTTTGAAGCTGAAACTCCAATACTTAGGGCACCTGATGTGAAGATCTGACTCATTTGAAAAGACCCTGATGTTAGGAAAGATTGAAGGCAGGAGGAGAAGGGGACAACGGAGGATGAGATGGTTGGATGGCATCACCAAACTCAATGGACATGGATTTGGGTGGACTCTGGGAGTTGGTGATGGACAGGGAGGCCTGGCATGCTGCGGTTCATGGAGTCACAAAGAGTTGGACATGACTGAGTAACTGAACTGAACTAGGTTGAAATAATAGCTATTATTTTACTTTTTTATGGGCCAAATCATATTTCTCCTTATACTGCAGATAGTGACTGTGGATAGTGAAATTAGAAGACACTTGCTCCTTGGAATGACAGCTATGGAAAACCTAGACAGCATATTATGTTATATTACATTATATTATATTGAGGAAAAAAGAATGGGAGAGATTATACCATAATTGCAATGCTATAATCCAGAAATGTCTACCTAGTTCAGTTCAGTTCAGTTCAGTCTCTCAGTCGTTTCCGACTCTTTGTGACAGCACGCCAGGCCTCCCTGTCCATCACCATCTCCCGGAGTTCACTCAAACTCACGTCCATTGAGCCGGTGATGCCATCCAGCCATCTCATCCTCTGTCGCCCCCTTATCCTCCTGCCCCCAATCCCTCCTAGCATCAGAGTCTTTTCCAATGAGACAGCTCTTCGCATGAGGTGGCCAAAGTACTGGAGTTTCAGCTTTAGCATCATTCCTTCCAAAGAACACCCAAGGCTGGACTGGTTGGATCTCCTTGCAGTCCAAGGGACTCTCAAGAGTCTTCTCCAACACCACAGTTCAAAAGCATCAATTCTTCGGCGCTCAGCTTTCTTCACAGTCCAACCCTTGCATCCATACATGACCACTGGAAAAACCATAGCCTTGACTAGACAGACCTTTGTAGAGTTCTGAATTTATCCCAAAATTCTAATGCATACACAACATAATATACACACTAAAATAGGTACTTTAAAGAGAGAAATTTTTATTGAAAATATAAAAGAATGGGCAAAATACTAGGAAAACTTTTGATGGAGTGTGATGGCTATTTATTTAAAAAAACAGTATCTCAACTGTTTGAGTGGTCTTATTTAGCTTCTAGAAAAATATAGTAAAAACTATTGTAAGGAATGAATGAATTTGCACACATTGGGATGAAAGGAAAAAGTTTAGAATTTAAGAGTTCTATTCAACTCTATTCTGTAACATTTTAGATTGTATCTATAAATTGTTTGATGGGCATAACTATATGTTCTAACCAATTCTATATAAATCCACATTTTAAGTCCTTCATCACTGGCATGTTTGATGAAGATGGGCTGACCTTAAAAATTTTGTTAAAATGACCTTTTAAATAAATCATCATCCTATCTAAAATCCCCAGAGGTACATTAGCATATGCCTTAGAGCAAAGAGAAATCTGTAGGGGAAACAAACAAACAACAGCAACAACTTTGAAATCTACAAAGGGCATTGAAGTAGCTCAGCCTCTTTTCAGTTGCCTCCTTTCTTCAATCAACCTCTTGGCTTCACTCTAAGGCTGAAGTGAAAGTCAACATGGAGTGATGCCTCCAATTCTGGGAAGCCCTCCTTGGCCGATCAAGACTTCCAGATTGATTACATCATGCCTCCTCTCTGGGTGCAATGTCAAAGGCCATCCTGGTCCAGCCAAGTGGATTAGAGGAGTGAAGCCTTGTGGGGCAGCTGTTTGGGAGACAGCCAGCAGCAAAGGTCTTCAAGGGTGGGCCATTTATTGGGCAAGGAGAGGTCAAAGGGCTCCTACATGCACCTTCTGGGAGCAGGGCTATAGCAGCTCACAATGGGTGAGTCCAAGTACAGTGAAAGCTGTGCAATAGGACCCAGTCTTGTAAAACCTCCTGCTCTAGGCACTGCGTCCAGCTCCCTAGGCCCTCTTTCCAGCCTTAATCATACTATCAGAACCATATTCTCTTCATGGTGCTTTGATGGCCAGAGGAAAAGTTTCTCTGGCCTCCCCATCCTTGTCCTTCACATAGATCCCACTTTTGGACCTGCCCTCTTGAGTACACTAACCTATTTCTGAGCCTTTGCTCATGCTGAGCAGGAACCAGCAGAAAAACTCCATTCAGGATGTTGATTCCGTTCATTGCAACCCTGACTCTGTCGTCTACTATAGCAGGGAAGGAAAGCTGTGACTCTGGGATGAGATGAAGAGGAACTATAGCTACACTCTAACTTTCTGTGGTCAATGTAGTCTTCTATTAACCTATATTACTTAAATATAATAACACATTGTAGCGTCTTGTGATGGACCTATCTTTTATTGGGCAACAGAAGTTGAAGCTTTAAGGAGCCGTCTTTTAGAGCTTCATTTAACAACAAATTTGTCCATCTGTTGGTGAGAACTTGCCACCACTTGCAGGTTTCTTGGCAACTGAACTATTTTTACCTACAGAGAACTAAACAGGAGGTGGAGGGTATTTAAAACTACAAATTCCCAACTGTTAGGAATTATGAGCCTGTGTCCTTGTGTAATATCTTCCTGGACAGCTGGCTCTGGCCTAACTACTCTGGAGCCCTGCTTTCGACTGACCAGACACTTTCTGAAGCCTGCTGTGCATGGTGTGTGGAAGCCGTCAGGCATCCCAGGCCTTGTACCGATTATAAAAGATGCTCTTTATATGTTTGTCAGTGAGAGATGGCACAGAGACAGGGATGTGTCTAGCCCTGGGGACTCTCTGCAGTTTATCCAATTATTTTTCACATACAATTACTGATTACCACCACACCTGCATTGCACATGGGCCTGAATTAAACTCTGGCTCAGAGATTCTCTGCTTGCCGTACTCAAAAGTTTTCCTAGCCTCTTTAATGCTTTGGTGTCTTCACTGATAAAATTGTAAAATGATCCCCATCCAGCAAATTTATTGGGGAAGTCACCTAATACAGGGCGTGAGTATGAATTAAATTTGAAGAAAGAGGGCAGGGAAGCCATTGTTTGATTCCTTTTTTCTCTGTCCCTTTTCTTTCACCATCAACCCAATGATTGTGAGGTCCTAGCTCAGGTTTATTTTTCAAAAAGTGGGAGCTTTTTCTCCATTTCCATCAGATCAAGATGATGAGGAACTCCATGGTCCTAGATACCTGTGCTCAAGAAGCTGACCTGTGCTTGGGAAAGACAGATGTATATTTTCTCAAACTGCATCATTATCACCATCATCACATTCTTATAAGCACCATATTGTCATCATCCTCATCAATAATTATAGCTAGCACTTAGGAGGGCTTCCCTGGTGGCTCAGATGGTAAAGAATCTACCTGCAGTACAGGAGACTAGGGTTCGATCCCTGGGTCAGGAAGATGCCCTGGGGAAAGGAATGGCTACCCACTCCAGTATGGTCCAGGCCTATTCTTACTTGTTTACATAGAGCTTGTTCATACATCACTATACCCCTTTCAGTCAGGGACTATTCATTTCTATCAAAGTTGGAAAAGCAATACAGCATAGTAATTGGGCACTTAAAGTCACTAGAGCGAAATGTGCTGTGTATAATCCTTGTCCACTGAGTGCTAATCCAGGACATATAATTAATCTCTCTGTGCTCTATTATTCTAGATAGAATTATTATGCTCAATAAAACAGTGATTGGTATAAGAATACCTGACTTGTAAGAATATTTAAAAGATTACATGAGTTGAAAGCATATTTCAGAGAGTAAGAATTACACCAAATGTTCACTATTTTTTTTATCTCTCTATTTTAGATGGAGAAACAGACTTGGGTTTAACTAGAATAAGGTTATGCAGTTTTTAAATACAATGCACTGAGATTTGGCCATAGGCAATCTGACTCTGTAGCTTCTGTTTAAAACCTTTACATTCTATATCTAAATAGAGTTTGATCACTAAACCCATCAACCACCGGAGAACCAGCACCATGACATCTAAACCCAAGGGCCTGGGACTGGCACAGATGACAGGGTGTCACGTACCCCACAGGCTGGAGTGGAATCGAAACACAACTTGGCTCGGAGATTTCCATGGTTCTTTCTAAACAGGGTAGAGACGTACTGATTTGCACGTCTGTGTATGTGCTCAGTCACTAAATTGTGTCCACCTCTTTGAGACCCTGTGGACTGTAGCCCACCAGGCCCCTCTGTCCCTGGGATTTCCCAGAAAGAATACTGGAGTGGGTTGCCATTTCCTACTTCAGGAGATCTTCTCAACCCAGGGATCAAACCCATGTCTCTTGCATTGCAGGCAGATTCTTTCACCACAGGGCCATCTGGGAAGACCCAGAGACACACTAGTTTTTTTTTTTTAATAACTTTTTTTTTCCTTTATTGTGCACTTTCTTTTCTTTTTTAAAAAATGAAACAGATAAATATTTTTAATGATAAAAGGCACAATTCACAAAGAAGATAGACATCATAAACCATTAGACACCTTAACAATAAAGAAACAAAGATACATAAAGCAAAAATCAGAAGAAATATAAGGAAAATATATATATAATCATAGTGAGACATATTAACAATTCTCTGAGAATATTTTATCAAGTACAGAAAAAATAAGAATGATGAGAGAGAGTCTAGAATGATGTCATTAATAATTTAAATATAATAGATTTATATTTAATTAATTAATATTAATCATATCCTACACAAATATATTTAAAATTTTGTATCTCAAACGTTGTTGTTAGATGTCCATAGGACATTTAGAAAAACTGGCAAAAAGATTAACATTACTAAATTTCAAAAAGTAGAATTTTTCTTTGTGTAAGACTCACTAATTTAAAACCCTTCAAATCCTGGAGATTGAATTGCAGAAAAGGTCAAGAGTAGTGATAAAGGAATCTCTCATTTGCCTTTTGAAGCCTGAGCTCAGATGGAGAGTGAAAGGGCAGACAGAAATCCCTGCTTGCCTTCCCTGTTCTCTTTGGTTCAGAGATGAAGCCTCAGGACAGCCTGTTCTGAGTGTGAGTAGAGAGCAGGGGCTGGACACCCAGAGAGGCTTAAAGTTACTCAACTGAATGTGGAGTCCATTCTCTCTGTTGGCGATAGCTGATGATCTGGCTGCCCTGCCTGAGTAATTAGTCTGGATCTTGGAATCAACAGCGTTGTCAAGCAGTGATTCATATAATCCCAACCTAGGCACCCACCTGGCAGCTCTTTCTCAAATGCATTTAAAAATGGCTGTGACTGAAGTTGAACAGAGAAGTGTGACTATGAATTAAGTTACTGATTTCACATTTTAAAACAACAAACACACTTTTTCCTTTTATTACTTTTTATTATGTCCTTGAGCCAAATTTTTCTGGACTTCAAGAGTATTACTTTTTTTTTTTGTTTTTTACTTTTTTTTTGCTCAACTTTAGCACCCAAGTATAGCATGGGAAAGTTGATTCAGAAGCATTCTCCAAGTAGTCTACTTGGGGGGTCCAGCCAGCCCTAAATGAAAACCATCATGGCAAGTACTTGTGGGGGGAGACTAAAGTTGGAACACATGCTTTGTAATGGGGGCAAGTTGCCAGGGACTTTCCTTTTTGCTACAAAGATCTTAGGATACTCAATTAGGTGTTCCAGAATGTTCCCTGCTGAGCCTCTAGAAATCTGTGTACACAGCATATAGCTGCTTGACTTATTTTTTAATTTGGGACCTTTTTTTTTCCCCCAAAAATGAAAACAGAGACTTGGGCATCTTTAAGAAACCCCTTCAGCTAAGTGGTAACCTTGGAATACATTAAAGTCCTGTCTGCAGGAATTAAATAAAGTAGCATCACTCCCTCCCTCAGACCACCTCTCAGTGTTTCATTGACTCCTTTCCACAGCTCATAGGGAGCCAGACTGGTTATGGCTCTTTGCTTAGAGCATGGTCTTGTGTTGTATACTGCTTCACGCGTTCTGACCCCTGATATATGTCTCATCTTCAGGGTGTCTAAGCCGTGACTTGGGATCCAAAAGACCCCAGTATACTTTGACTTGATGAATCTCATGTCTGAATAAAGGATTTCAGCTTGTTACTTCATTCATTTGACCTTTTTAGTCCCAAGCTGTCCATAAAATTAATAAAGAACCATGATTGTAAAATAACCTTGCAAGCTCCTTTCCCCATCAAAGAGCTAAATAAAACACACAAACACTTCAGTACAAAAATAAATAAATAAATAAATAACTTCGGAAATCTAAGATAAATGGGTTGTATCAATGTCAATTTCCTTATTGGGGTAGTGTACTATGATTTTGTAAGTTGCTATCGTCGGGGCATGAGGATTACTGGGTAAAATGGGTAAGATCTCTCTTTATTCTTTCTTCTTTTTCCTTTTTTAATTGAGTAAAAAAAAAACTAGCTAATAAAGTTTTTTTCTTTATAGTTTTATTGAGATTTACTAGATACACAGCACTACATAAGCTTAAAGTATACAGCATAACAAATTATATACATCATGCAATAATTAACACTTTAGTGAACATCCATCATTTCATACAGATATAAAAGGAAATGAAAAAAATTTTACCTTGCGAAGGGAACTCTAAAGATTCACTCTTAGCAATTTTCATCTATTACAAACAGCAGTGTTAATGACATTAACCATGTTTTGCATAACATTCCCTTGTACTTATTTATCTTATAACTTGAAGTTTATATCTTTTGACCACCTTCATCCAATTCTTTCTCTGCCTACTCCCCACTTCTGGTAACCACAAATACAGTCTCTTTTTCTATAAGTTCTTGTTTGCTTTTTGAAGTGTAACTGACCTACAACACTATGTTAATTCTTGGTTCACAAAACGGTGATCTGATATTTCTATACATTACAAAATGATCACCATGGTTAGTCTAATTAGAATCTGTCATCATACAAAGATATTATTTTATTATCTACTGTGTTCCCCATGCTATACATTTCATCCCTATGACTCATTTATTTTATAAATGTCTCTCTGGACCTTTTACTCTCCCTCACCTATTTAACTTGCTCTCCCACTCCTATGCTGTGGCAACCACCTGTTTGTTGCTGGTAACTATGACTCTGCTTCTGTTTTATTATATTTGTTTGTTTTAGATTCCATGTTGTAAGTGAGATCATTGTATTTGTCTGGCTCTGTCAGATTTATTTTGCTTAGCATAATACTCTCCAGGTCACCCCACATTGTCACAAATGGCATGATTTCATTCTTTATTATGGCTGAGCAATGGAATATTACTCAGCCATAATAAAGAATGAAATAAAGATTAGTGGTTATGGAATACCACCTACTCTTTATCCATTCATCTATCAGTGAGGACTTAGGTTTCTTCCATTTTTTGACTGCTGTAAATAATGCTATGTTGAACTTCGGAGTGACTATATCTTTATGAATTATTGTTTTTGTTTTCCTCGGGAAAATGTCCAGAAGTGGAATTGCTGGATTGTATGGTAGTTCTATTGTTAATTTTTTGAGGAACCTTCATATGGTTTTCCATGTTGGCTGTACCAATTTACATTCCCATCAATAGTGAGCAAGGGTTCCTTTTTCTTCACATCCTCATAAACACTTTTTTGTTGTTGTCCTTTTGATAATAGCCATTCTGACAGGTGTGAGGTGATATCTTATTGTGGTTTTGATTTCTATTTCCCTGGTGATTAGTGATGTTGGGAATCTTCTCAGGATCTATTGACCATCTGTATATCTCTTTGGAAAAATGTCTATTCAGGTCTTCTGCCCATTTTTAATTTTTTTGACATTGATTTCTGTGTTCTTTGTATATTTTGGAATTGACCCCTCATCAGATATTTTGTTTGCAAAAATATACTTCAATTGAGTAGGCAGCCTTTTAATTTTGCTAATAGTTTACTTCACTGTACAAAGCTTTTTAGTTTGATGCAGTTCCATTTATTTATTTTTGTTCTTGAGTCCCTAGCCAGAATAGCCAAAATAAATGACTGATGTCAAAAATACTACTGCCTGTGTTTTTTCTAGTAGTTTTATTGTTTCAGGTCTTACTTTGAAGCTTTTAATGCATTTTGAGTTTTTAGAGTGAGAACGTGTATATAGTTTGAGAAAGTAACCCACTGTGATTCTTTTGCATGTGGCTGTATAGTTTCTCCAAAGCCATTTATTGGTGATATTGTCTTTCCTCCATTGTTTATTCTTGCCTTCTTTGTCTTAGATTGATTGATCATGTAAATGTGGGCTCATTTCTGGGCTCTCTATTGTGTTCTATTGCTATGTGTCTTTTTTATACCAGTTTTGACTTAGCTTTATAGTATAGTTTGAAATTAGGGAGTGTGATACCTACAGCTTTGTTCTTTCTCAAAATTGTTTCAGTTATTTGGGGTCTTTTGTGTTTCCATACAAATTTTAGAATTATTTATTCTAGTTCTGTGAAAAGCATCATTTGTATTTGGATAGAGGTTGTATTGAATTTGTAGATTTCCTTAGGTAGTATGGTCATTTTAACAGTATTAAATCCCCTAAGTTTCAGTTTGTATGTCTCTTCATGTCTGAAGTAGATCTCTTGATGGAGGCATTTAGTCCCTTTACATGTAAAGTAATTGATAGGAATCTACTTATTGCCATTTTCTTAATCATTTAGTGGTTGTTTCTGTATTCTTTTTTGTTCCTTTCTTCTTGTTTTGCACTCCTCCCTTATGACTGATGATTATCTTTAGTGTAGTATTTGGATTTCTTTTGTGTGTATGTATTATATTATTCTAGACTTTTGTGTTGTGGTTACCATGGAATTTATATGCATGTACCTGGTCTTCCTTTGACTGTGTGGATCACAAAAACTGTGGGAAATTCTGAATGAGATGGGAATACCAGACCATCTGACCTGCC
The DNA here is from genome assembly GCF_002263795.3 of Bos taurus. Lineage (NCBI taxonomy): Eukaryota > Metazoa > Chordata > Mammalia > Artiodactyla > Bovidae > Bos > Bos taurus. The sequence continues at coordinate 18,131,466 of NC_037341.1, read as the reverse complement.
TCTTGAGAAACCTATATGCAGGTCAGGAAGCAACCGTTAGAACTGGACATGGAACAACAGACTATTTCTAAATAGGAAAAGGAGTATGTCAAGGCTGTATATTGTCACCCTGCTTATTTAACTTATATGCAGAGTACATCATGAGAAACGCTGGGCTGGAAGAAGCACAAACTGGAATCAAGATTGCCGGGAGAAATATCAATAACTTCAGATATGCTGATGACACCACCCTTATGGCAGAAAGTGAAGAAGGACTAAAGGGCCTCTTGATGAAAGTGAAAGAGGAGAGTGAAAAAGTTGGCTTAAAGTTCAGCATTCAGAAAACTAAGATCATGGCATCCAGTCCCATCACTTCATGGCAGATAGATGGGGAAACAGTGGAAACGGTGGTTGACTTTATTTTTCTGGGCTCCCAAATCACTGCAGATGGTGACAGCAGCCATGAAATTAAAAGACGCTTACTCCTTGGAAGGAAAGTTATGACCAACCTAGATAGCATATTAAAAAGCAGAGACATCACTTTGGCAACAAAGGCCCATCTAGTCAAGACTATAGTTTTTTCAGTTGTTGTGTATGGATGTGAGAGTTGGACTATAAAGAAAGCTGAGCGCCGAAGAATTGATGCTTTTGAACTGTGGTATTGGAGAAGACTCTTGAGAGTCTTCAACCAGGGAGACTCTGGTTGCAATGAGATCCAACCAGTTCATCCTAAAGGAGATCAGTCCTGGGTGTTCACTGGAAGGACTGATGTTGAAGCTGAAACTCCAATACTTTGGCTGGGAAAGATTGAGGGCAGGAGGAAAAGGGGACGACAGAGGATGAGATGGTTGGATGACGTAACCAACTCAATGGACATGGGTTTGGGTAGATTCCGGCAGTTGGTGATGGACAGGGAGGCCTGGCATGCTGAGGTTCATGAGGTCACAATGAGTCGGAAATGACTGAGTGACTGAACTGAACTGAACTGAGCTTGGTCTTCCCAGGTGGTACCAGTGGTAAAGAATCTGCCTGCCAATGCAAGAGATGCAAGAGATGAGAGTTCAATCCCTGAGTCAGAAAGATCCCCTGAATATGAAATGGCAGCCCCACTCCATTATTCTTGCTTGGGAAATCCCATGGACAAAGGAGTCTGGTGGGCTACACTCCATGGGATTGCAAAGAGTTGGACAAGACTGAGTGACTAAGAAAACACACATACCTGCTGGTACAGTATTTAAAACTCATCAGGACTTTGGGAGTTCTGGGGCTGGTAGGGTTCACTGATGGGTGAGGCTGGATACCAGCATGGCTGGCTTCAGTGTCCAGGGGTCATATGGCTGATGCAGGCTCACTGGTAAGTCAGTATGGTCCCATGATATCTAGCTGTAGGGTCTAGGGTATATCAGAGCTGGTACTAGTGCACTGTGGCTAAGTTAAGTCCACAGTGCTAATTGGCTAGACAGAGGACTCAAAAATGGCACCAGCCTGCAGCAGTGGACTCAGGGCAGAATAAGCTCCCCAAATGGCTGCCACGTCCTAAGAAAGTCCCAGTTGCCTCCTGCCTCTCTGGGAGGTTCTCTAAGTTTGGCAGATGAGCTTGACCCAGGCTCCATTCAAATGACTGCTTCTGTGCTAGGTCTCAGAACTTGGGAGCTTTTATCGGTCTCTGATTCCTACAACCTTCTGATTCTCTTGTACTAAAGTCCCATATGCTTGCAAAACCAGAAGTTCTGGAGGCTCATACTCCAGTGCAGGACCTTGGGGCTATGGAGCCCACTGTGGGGGTTGGGCCTCTCTCTCCATGGGGATAACCTCTGCAATTGTAATTATCCTCCTACCCGAAGGTCACTAACTCAGGGATGGGGATATGAACTATACTGTGTCTCCACCCTTATTACCTGTATCATTATGGCTCCTTCTGTATATCTTCAGTTTTGGGAAACATTTTCATCTAGTCTTCAGGTCATTCTCAATGATAATTGCTCTGTAAATTGTTGTGATTTTGGTGTGTCTTGGGAGAAAGTGGGCTCAGGGTCTTCTTACTCTGCCTTCTTGGCCACTCCTCTCTGTATTATTTCTAACAATGTTGTTGAATTTACAATTATCTTAACATGAAAAGTTTAATTAAAAAAAAAATTGACTCCAAGAAGAAGTGTTTTGTGGTTGACATATGGAGCGTCATGCTAGTCCAGTTCTTGTTGACTCTAGCCAGCTGTGCTGTGCTCAGACCTATTGACTCTAGCATCTTTGTGACCCCATGGACTGTAGCCTGCCAGATTCCTCTGAATTTAGGTCTGTGTGTTAGTCATTCAGTCATGTCCAACTCTTTGTGACCCCATGGACTGTATGTAGCCCACCAGGCTCCTCTGTCTATGGAATGCTCCAGGCAAGAATACTGGAGTGGGCTGCCATTTCCTTCTCCAGGGGATCTTCGCAATCCAGGGATTGAACTTGTGTCTCCTGTGTCTCCTGCATTGGCAGGTGGATTCTTTACCACTAGTGCCATGTGGGAAGCTTATTGACTCTAGTATCAACAACTCTTTAGAAAAAGGATTTATCTTATCTGAGAAAGGATTATCTTGACTTTTTTCTTAAGTAAGAGGGATTGGAATTGACTAAGCTGTCTTGCTCCATAGAGGATTCTCCTGCTGTATAATAAGAGAACATACACAGATTTTCTTTGTTGCACTTGTGAGTTACCTTTGCCTATGCCTGCTTAGCTTGGTAGAGAGGATTCTTGGATTTGTATTTTCAGGAAACCTAAATGTAGGTCTAGGCCATGGCACCAAATTTACTTTGCTTCTCCTTTCAGATCTGGAGTCCACAGCATCCTTAGTTTACTCTTCTGAAACACAAGAAGATGTGAACATAAAGAATGACAACGACTAGACAATCTCTCTAACTTCAACTTCGTCTAAAATGTTGTGATTCTGGACTTCCAATCTTAGTACCAATGTTCTTTATAGGCACAAATAACCCTACACACTTGGGCTTCAAAGAAAACAGCTGGAGGCACCATGCTTACTCTTGTGTCATAAAGCATATTTTTACAGACCAAGTCTTGAGACAACCACTTACTCAATTTTCATTCAAGAAAAGCCAAGAGTTTAAGTGACAGACCTCCAGGAGACCCTGGAATTTCATCCCAAGTTTTGGTAATAAATTGCAATATTTTATTGCAGGTTGGTTAGAGCTAGGCTTACTGCCTTTTGGAGTGATCAGCATTATTCTACAACTGCTTCAGGAAAAAAAGGTAGAAAAAAATTATAAGTGAGAATCAATGTAAGGAAAAATGAAAGGACCTTGTACTTAGGAACTCTCAAGTGTTAGAGAAGTCCTAAATCTAAAGATCCATTGTAGGGACTTCCCTGGTGATCCAGTGGCTGAGACCCTGTGCTCCCAGTACAGAGGGGCCCGAGTTCAATTCCTGGTTGGGGAACTAGAGCCCTCACACCACAGCTAAGACCCAGCACAACCAAATATTTATACATACATACATATATATATATATGTAGTGAAAGTGAAGGTCTCTCAGTCGTGTCCGACTCTTTGCGACCCCATGGATACCAGGCTCCTCCGTCCATGGGATTTTCTAGGCAAGAGTACTGGAGTGGGTTGCCATTTCCTTCTCCAGGGAATCTTCCCGACCCAGGGATCAAACCCAGGTCTCCCGCATTGTAGACAGACGCTTTACCATCTGAGCCACCAGGGAAGTCCATAAATATATATATATATATATGTGTGTGTGTGTGTGTATGTATACACACATATATATATATATATATATTTTTTTTTTTTAAAGTGATCCATTGCAGGTAATCTGGCAAGCAGAAGGTCTTCTGATAAACAGGAAAATTCTGATGGAGAATGGGGAGAAGAAGAATATTAAGAAAAGTGTTCTTCCAGTTGAGACACTGACTTCAACGTTTATCAGAATAATTTTTACCAAGACAGACAGAAGCACAAAGTACCTGAGAATCACTGTGGCTATTGTTGAGATGTATATTCCTAGGGTTTCCCAGGTGACTCAGATGGTGCCTACAATGCAGGAGACCCAGATTTGATCCCTGGATTGGGAAGATCCCCTGGAGAAGGGCATGGCAACCCACTCCAGTATTCTTACCTGGAGAATCCCATGGACAGAGGAGCCTGGCAGGCTACAGTTCATGGGATCGCACAGAGTTGGACACAACTAACATGTTTTCACTTTCACAGATTCTTAAGGTCCACCTAGGATCTATTGGGAGAAGGCAATGGCACCCCACTCCAGTACTCTTGCCTGGAAAATCCCATGGACAGAGGAGCCTGGTAGGCTGCAGTCCATGGGGTCGCTAAGAGTCGGACACCACTGAGTGACTTCACTTTCACTTTTCACTTTCATGCATTGGAGGAGGAAATGGCAACCCACTCCAGTGTTCTTGCCTGGAGAATCCCAGGGGCTGCAGGGCCTGGTGGGCTGCCGTCTATGGGGTCACACAGAGTCGGACACGACTGAAGCGACTTAGCAGCAGCCGCAGGGTCTATTAGCTAAGATGTGCTAACTACCTAGGAATCTGATTCTTAATGGGTACACTCTAGGAAAGGCAATTCCTATTTCTCTGCTTTAGGACAGAGATACTTGTGCTCCCAGCCACCAACAGTCCTGGGGGCTTCCCAGGTGGTTCAGTGGCAAAGAATCTGCAGGAGACATAGGAGATGCCGGTTTGATCCCTGGGTTGGGAAGATCCCCTGGAGGAGGAAATGGCAACCCACTCCAGTACTCTTGCCTGGAAAAATCCCATGGACAGAGGAGCCTGGTGGGCTATAGTCCATAGGGTTGCAAAGAGTCGGACATGACTGGATACAGACCAATTAGTACTAACTGTCGTTAAATGAGTTGAGTTACTCTCCTGGAATTTCCAATTGCTGAAGTGAGCTTCCTTGCCCACGGCTGAATCTTCTCTCCTGTCTCCCACCCCAGAACACCTTTCACCCAATTACTGATTGATATGAAGGGAGAAGGGTATTAATAAAACATGGTCCCCTTGTCTAAATTTAGGACAACTCTGGAGGGCCATTCCATTTCTAGAAACTTTGATGGATAGGCTGGAGCCTTGGTTGCAACTGCATCTTAAACAACTTTTTCTCTGTACACTCCTGTTTCTCACACTATCTTCTGTTTTTTTTTTTTCCTCTCAAAAAGCAGACTCAATACAAAATGTGGTTCACTGGAGAAGGCAATGGCAAACCACTTCAGTATTCTTGCCTTGAGAGCCCCATGAACAGTATGAAAATACAAAAAGACTCAATAACCATCTGGGAAATAAAAACATTAATTTCAAAGAATTTATGCTGAGGAACTGGATGGAACACTGTAAATAGATATGGTTCTGGGTAAGTGCTTAGTCGCTCAGTCGTGTCCAACTCTGTGCGACCCCATGGACTGTAGCCCACCAGACTCCTCTGTCCATGGCGTTTTCCAAGCAACAATATTGAAGTGGTTGCCATTTCCTCCTCCAGGGGATCTTCCTGACCCAGGGATTGAACCTGTTATCTCTCGTCTCCTGCATTAGCAGGCAGGTTCTTTAGCACTAGCGCCACCTGGGAGGCCCATAAAAAATGTCATTGGAACACACCAATTTGTTTACATATGGCCTACGGATGCTTTGTGCTACAATAGCAGGGGTAAGTAGTCACATGACAGACCATACAGCCAGGAAAGTCTGCCTTGTATACTATCTATGCTATGCTAAGTCGCTTCAGTCGTGTCCGACTCTGTGCGACCCCATAGACGGCAGCCCACCAGGCTCCCCCGTCCCTGGGATTCTCCAGGCAAGAACACTGGAGTGGGCTGCCATTTCCTTCTCCAATGCATGAAAGTGAAAAGAGAAAGTGAAGTCGTTCAGTCGTGTCCGACTCCTAGCGACCCCATGGACTGCAGCCCACCAGGCTCCTCCATCCATGGGATTTTCCAGGCAAGTGTACTGGAGTGGGGTGCCATATCTAGCTCTTCACATTAAAAGATTGCCGACCTCTAGTATAGCACCAGTGACATGTATCAGCAAATTACTGGGACTAGAACCATCACTATGTTGGTGTTCAGAGTGGCAGGAATGTTCAATGTCTATAGTGTTTTGTTCTTTCATGTAACTGTATGAAGGTAATGAAGGATTCTTAGGAAGCAAATAATAAAAAGAATTGGGAAATAAGATGAATTTGAGGGATAAGTGGTAAAATGAATTACTATTAAAGCTCCTCAAACCAGGAAATGTTATTAGATGCCCCAACCCACTTTTTGAAAAAAGCAACATTTATTGTCCTTTTCTGATCATAAAAGCAATACATAATTAAGGTACTTGGAAATACAAAAAAATGTATACAGAATATAAATCGGCCATATTCCCATGAGATAACCATGTTTTAACATTTTTGTTTTTACAAAATCAGGGTATTATCGTACAAAATGGTTGTATTTTTAAATGTAACATTTCAACAGCCTCATATTCTCTAGGAACATTATGTTTAATGGGTAATTATAGTCCATTGTTTGGGAAATGCCATAATTCATTTAATTATTACCCACATTATTAAATCTTAAATTAGGTTAAGATTTTGTTATTATTTGTAAATAATGCTATAACAAACTTGCCTATGTTTCTGAAATTTTTTTTTCCCACTATTATAGATTACTATAGTAAAACAACTTCTGTCTAAATTAGGGCTCTTTTCAGGGACAAGGCAGAAGATTCAAGAAAGACAAAGTTGTATTAATTGGGACTGTCTCTCTCATTTTTCTAGATTCCCAACCATACCAACTCTAGAGATTTCTGCCTTCTGATTAATAACATTAAATGACCTCTATTGTTGACTAACAATGTTTATATTTCTATATACCCCATTCTTAAATCCATACCCTTACAATCAAAATAAAACATTGTTCTGTTTGAATTCCCCCTTCCCTTAGAAAAAAAGGCAATAATCTTATCAAAAATATTTTATTTACAAAAAAATTCAATTATACTATACATCCTATACTGGAAATACATTGAATAATTGCTAAAATAAATACAGGCAATTAATTCAATCTTTTATAAGAATGAGAGAATCTGAATGTTATCAAGCTTAACTTAGAACATAAATAATTAAAAAGGCAAACTCAAGTTTTAGTCTTATTTAATGGCATGGTCTGTCTGTTTCCCACAAGCTCTCCAATCAGTGAGAGTCTACGTTGTAGAAGTTATGTACCTTTTTGTACTCTGAAGGTAGAACGTGCAGTTTTTTCTTAGGCAGGATGGATGGACTATAGATGTCTGTATTAAAAGGAAGCAGAAAGTTAGGAAGAACATGGTCAAATACTTCTCCACATTGCTGCTTCATCACAATGCTTTTCATGCGACTCTAAATGTGTTTTATTTATTTTTTTTTTTAACATGGGTCTACACAGCACCAGCTACAAGGTAAGATGGGTCATGCCAAAAGTCAAACTGGGTAACTGAGGCCTCAGAGCAGCTAAATCAGCCAGGCTGAAGGTACCTGATCCCTCAATTTTTTGTGTGTCAATTATTCTTGATACAACTATTAAACCTTGATATCATGTCTACTCTGTAGACACATTTACATAGGCCAAGAACAGAAGAGATGAAGCTCTTATCTGTATAATTCAGAAAATATCTTCCCTAGAAAGCTAAAGAGGACACCTGGAGCTTGATTCTGCTGGTTTTGAATTTATATGCTTTATCCTTATTCTTTATCTCCTTCGCCCATATAAACCTCATACTGACATGCAAAGTAAACTAACAAGCTGGGGGAAAAAAGGGAGGTAAAGTATGTTCCACATATAGACAGAATCCAGTGAATACAGGTCACAGAACAAAAGATGAGCTGAATTGTATTTGTCCAAATTATACAGATAATTTTTCCCAATTCCTCTTTACTTAGCCTGGGAAAATACTGTGAGAATGTCCAAAGACTATCTTTGATAACCAGATTTTGTCCACTGCTGGATGCTTAGTATTTTTCAAGAATTAACATTCCCTTTTTCAATCTTTTGAAAAAATTGCACTTTCCTACCCCTTTGGCCTTGATTTTCAATGACTTCTTTGTACAGATAAGTATGAATTTCTACTCTTGAAGTGTGACAGGTGTATTGGCCTTTTCTAAAAGAAATTTTTTGAAAAGTTAAAACATTGAGAGTTCACTTTTTCACAGAAATAAACTATTCAATTTTAAAGGTAGAGAGAAACATTTTATTCTTTCTATCATGAACAACGTCAACCAAGCTTCACATTTTGGGTAGAAATCTTTTTAAGTAGGAATTTTTTAAGAACCTATTTTATTAAAAAAAAAAAAAAGGAAAAACAGGTGTATTTTGGCAGAGAAGTAAAATATAAAATATGCAAAATTTGTTTTAAAATTGGCATACAAAAATTTTAAAACACAGTACAATTATATAAAAATACAGCACAGCCAACGGCCTGTAAAATTTCCTTTGGCATTTCATTTGGTAGAATTAAACAGAAAAAATCATTCTAAAAAAAAATTAGCTATCAACACAGTCCATAAGTTAGGTTGTATATGTTGAAAGAACTTTTCCTTGAGTTTCCAAAATCCTTTTCTTCCATGATAACCCACATAAAGCATGGCTAGTGAGGTATATAGGGCAAAACACTGTTAGGCAGATGTACAGTAAGGAAAAAGTGCATACACAAAGAATCTTCCCATTTTCATAGAAATATCAGGTTAAATCTGAGTTGTTCTTCTTGATGTATCATTTTCCTTTGGCAGAATTAAAATAAACCCATACAAATGTCTTTGTTCAAGTCCCAGCAGCAGCGATATGTCTCCTTTGGTGGCGTTATCTGACGCCACAATACCATACAGTCCCTAGAGGAGCTAAGGTTTTGTGTGTCTGCAACTGCAAACATCAAACGTAAGATCATACATCAAGCACCATGTCGTACTGTTGTCCCTTCTTCCGCCTGCCACATTTATTGATGAGAACCACGTACAGTGTCAAAAGCATGACCCAATAGCATGCATACAGCAACGTTCCAACAATTAAAACTGTCTGTTTGGATTCTGAGAATGGCTTTTTAGATTCCTTATAAATGGTGAAAATCACACCACCCAGGAGTATTGTAAACCAAACGGATACGGGAATGAGTCCTATGAAATTAACGACAATGGTTTTCCTTCCAGATGTGCCCCACCCAGCTTTGTTTATTGTTGCAATTGCAAACATCTTGGCCGGAAGTAAACTTGACATGTATAACACTGAGTAGAGGGACATGAAGACCATGACAATGTTTCCTCTAAGGCAGCTGGCAAAAGATGATTTTATGAGACCCACTAACTGGACAGTTAACAAGAAGAGGAGGATGTTCCAAATTTTACCCCTGTAGAAGAGCTGGATTACCGTGGCAATGAGAAAGAAAGGGAAGAACCCAGTGATGACGGCTTCATAGGTCATCCACAAGTGATGTTTATGAAACCACATCGCGTTGTACAGCCACTCTCGGAAGTAGGACTTGCTCCAGCGGGTCTGCTGGTTTAACCATCTGAGATATTCTATAGGTGTTTCAGTAAGGCACTTGGATCGAGCTGTGTATTTCGTTGCATAGCCCAGACTCAGCACTCGGTTCGTTAGATGCCTGTCATCTCCAAAACTACATTGGCTGCCCATAAATTCTTGATTGTACCAGTCTTCCACAAATTCATGCAGTAAGGAGTTTCTGTACATTCCCAGAGGTCCGCTAATGCACTGGACACATCCGAAATAAGACTGACAGGCCCTTTCTATGTTAAAAGCCATCCAGTATCTCACACTGCTGAGGAAGGAGATCCAGGAATCATACTTGTTTAAAATCTGCAAGAAAAATAAAAGTAATTAAATAAAGGTAAGCCCCCTGATGCAAAGAACTGACTTATTGGAAAAGACTCTGATGCTAGGAAAGACTGAAGTTGGGAGGATAAATGAATGACAGAGGATGAGATGGTTGGATGGCATCACTGACTCGATGGACATAAGTTTGAGCAAGCTCTGGGAGTTGGTGATGGACAGGGAAACCTGGCATGCTGCAGTCCACGGGGTCACAAAGAGTGGGACACGACTGAATGACTAAACTGAATCCCCAGCTAAAAATACCAACAAAATCTGCACTATTGTGAGGTTACTACCTAGAGTCATGTTTGGTATTTTATTTTTCTATTTTGACTTCTTTCCTTTTTAACATGATTTTCCTTTATTTTCTTCACGTATTACTAGATTAACTTGATAAGTGGTGTGTATGTGTTAAGACTTGTTGAAAATAACTTTTTTCTACTTCATCACTGCCTGTACTCTTTTGTTATGTTTTCTTTCTCTTGTTGTAACATTGGGATTTTTTTAGGCTTCAGTTCTCAGCCCTAAAATTATTCTGTCACTTTCCTTCCATCCAATATTTGAAGGTTTAAGTCCCATCTTCTTCTCTTTCCTACTCATCCAACCCTATTATTCTCCTTTCTCCCCAGTTTTAGCAATGCTAGTGATGAAGGGGTTTTTTCTGGCTTCACCTCAAAACTGGAATCCTGAAATAAGGCTCTACATAAAGGCTACTAAAATTATTAGCTTTACGGGAGGGCAATATTTCTTAATTCTCCTCCTCTGTCTCAATTCTGTTCCATTTTCATCTGGATTTTGTATGCTTTCTTTTTATCACCAGGGTATTTCTTTGTCCTTCCAGTTCATTTTCTTTGCCTTCACTAGTACCAAGCATTATCAATATGGGTTATACAGCAACATAATACCTACATTTAAAGTCAAAATTCCATGTGCTTCTCACTTTTTCCTAAAATCTAATTGTACTTTTGCAAAGGATTCACTTTAACCTTCATATATTTTCATATATTGTTTTCTCATTCCATAAATGTTAATCACCTTATTAATATTTCTTTCACTTAAAATTTCTCCATTGATGGCAAATAATGGGAAATAAATAATAACTGGAAAATCCACTTCTTTGACTTTTTCTCTAGTGTAAATTTGAACTGCAGTTTCTCTTTTTTTCCTTAGTTTACCCGATTTGGATTTTTGATAAGTCATATATTGCTCAGCTTTTAAATATAGAGGTATATGTTATAGTAATAAAAACCACCCACTGCCATACCTCCATTTCTTAATCCTTGCACTAAATTCCAACATCATTTTACCAGAACATTAAGTTGTGGCTTAAGAAGATACAGCAGAAATTACACACTTACATTATATTTTATGTAACTTATCAGCTACTACATACATGTGTTACAACCTCCAGCTAAGCAAAGAAATCATAAATTACTTCAATTTAGATAAGAGAAGAGGTAGTACAGTGGGTACAAGACACATTCTAATGTGTCTTAGTCTCCAGAAACAACACCTGGCACATAGTTTGGTGTATAATAAATATATACTCAAAGAATCAATGGCTAAGGGTGCTACTAAAGCCATACACACCTGGACATCTCCCCCGACACCTCCAACCATGGGATCTTCTTCTAAAACTTTTACCATCTCCACAGATGATGCTGGGTCAAGCATGGTGTCTGAATCACAAACCTGCAAAGAAAATAAGGAATGAGTTAAAGAAAATAAGACAATGAGCATGTTCCATGTAGTCAAAATTGGACACATATATATTATGCCTTTAGCCTATTGTCACAAGGCCTAAGTAAGCGAGTATCATGTGGATGTAAGTTTGTTATATGATGGCCAATACAAAGAACTTGCAAACTCAGTATTTAAGCTAATGAAATTGCTGAAAAAAAACAAATGAACTGATGACCTAGGCATGTGGTGAAAGGTGGTCAGCTTTTCCTGGTTCGCCAAGGATGTACTCAATTTTGGCAATAAAAGTATCATATCCCTGATAACACCCTAGGTTTCCAGGTCTTGGAAAACACCTTGGGTTGGTCACCATAAATGTCTCTCCCTCTCTTTTTAATTGCCTTAATCAAGCTTTTAGATATCTTATTCCTCAGGTCTGAATGATGATGGGAAACTCCTATGGCAGTATTGATAAAAGGCATGTTTAAGAGTAATTATTTTTCTCTATTTTAATATGGTAATTAAGACAGGAAAGCAGTTCTTCTAAGGTGGGTTGTATAACTCTGAAACAAGATGTCCATTTGACCTGGGCTTAGCAGATCACATTCCATCAGAAAGGAAAATCAAGCTTTTAAAGGTATTAAGTATTCATCTAGCTCTTTATATACAAAAGTAGATGAACCATGAACTTCCAGATGTTCAAGCTGGTTTTAGAAAAGGCAGAGGAACCAGAGATCAAATTGCCAACATCTGATGGATGGATGTAAGAGAGTTCCTGAAAAACATCTATTTCTGCTTTATTGACTATGCCAAAGCCTTTGACTGTGTGGATCACGATAAAGTGTGAAAAATTCTGAATGAGATGGGAATATCAGACCACCTGACCTGCCTCTTGAGAAACCTGTATGCAGGTCAGGAAGCAACAGTTAGAACTGGACATGGAACAACAGACTGGTTCCAAATAGGAAAAGGAGTATGTCCAAGCTGTATATTGTCACCCTGCTTATTTAACTTATATGCAGAGTACATCATGAGAAACGCTGGGCTGGAGGAAGCACAGGCTGGAATCAAGATTCCTGGGAGAAATATCAATAACCTCAGATATGCAGATGACACCACCCTTATGGCAGAAAGTGAAGAGGAACTAAAAAGCCTCTTGATGAAAGTGAAAGAGGAGAGTGAAAAAGTTGGCTTAAAACTCAACATTCAGAAAACTAAGATCATGGCATCCAGTCCCATCACTTCATGGCAAATAAATGGGGAAACAGTGGAAACAGTAGCTGACTTTATTTTTCTGGTTTCAAAATCAGTGCAGATAGTGATTGCAGCCATGAAATTAAAAGATGCTTACTCCTTGGAAGAAAAGTTATAACCAACCTAGACAGCATATTAAAAAGCAGAAACATTGCTTTGTCAACAAAGGTCCGTCTAGTTAAGGCTACAGTTTTTCCAGTGGTCATGTATGGATGCGAGAGTTGGACTGTGAAGAAAGCTGAGCGCCGAAGAATTGATGCTTTTTGAACTGTGGTGTTGGAGAAGACTCTTGAGAGTCCCTTGGCCTTCAAGGAGATACAGCCAGTCCATCCTAAAGGAGATCAGTCCTGGGTGTTCACTGGAAGGACTGATGTTGAAGCTGAAACTCCAATACTTTGGCCACCTGATTCAAAGAGCTGACTCATTTGAAAAGACCCTGATGCTGGGAAAGATTGAGGGCAGGAGAAGGGGACAACAGAGGATGAGATGGTTGGATGGCATCACCAACTCGATAGACACGGGTTTGGGTGGACTCCAGGATTTTGTGATGGACAGGGAGGCCTGGTGTGCTGTGGTTCATGGGATTGTAAAGAGTCAGACACGACTGAGCAACTGAACTGACTGAGATGTAAATTATCTTAAGCTTTTCTGTAAGTGTTAATTGTTATTCTGAAAAACAAACTTTATACAGGCCAAAAAAACAAAAGCAATTTTGCAAGCAAACCAATTACAACTTCAAGAAAATTTTTAGAATTTGTCTATACCCAAGAATGGCTCACAGAAGATTCTACTGGAGGCCAAAGGTGCAGGATTACAAATAGTACTTTTTTTCCAAGCTGATTTATGAACTTATTGAAAAATGGAACAGAAGAATAAAGGAGATATGAAGCCAAAATATTACCTGTATACTCATAAAGCTGATATGGAAAATAGGGCTCATATCAATGCAGTAGCCAGTTTTATAATTATGTTCCCCAGAATTAGACTGATGTATCAATTCTGAACAGTACCTAAGTGGGACCAGTCTCCTCCTGAAGACACAGTTAATGGCCCTTTGAAAGGTATGGCTCCTTTGGAGTAGCCCACTCCCAGAAGAAAGAAGGAGCTAGGCTACCCCTTATACCTTCCATACTCCCCAACCAGATTAAGTCACTTCTCTTAGGCAGGAATTAGGTATGCTATATCTGTAGATGGACATTCTTCCACATGATCAAAGAAAATCAGAAGTAGGGAAAGAGCTGTCACTTCTCTATTTCTAATTATATTAATAACATCATATCTTTTTCTGGAGAACTCAGCCAGGCCCAAGAAGATATAAAATGACCAAACTTGACACACCATGAACCAGTTTCATATCCCCACCCAAGAAATGAAAGACATGATTGGCAGAGACTGGAGTGTTAGCTGCAGTTTCATTGTTTTTCTATGTCGTCTGGCTTCATTTATTAATTTAATCAAGACTTAGTCTCTTTATTTATATCAAAAGCCAGTATTTTTACAGTTCTCTGAACTGGTTTATAAAAATAGTAGGAATTTGATATACCAGTTGTGAATGAAAAAATATGAAAACAATTTTTAGAAGCCTGAACTCTTGGGGCTGGTGCACTGGGATGACCCAGAGGGATGGTATGGGGAGGGAGGTGGGAGGGGGGTTCAGGATGGGGAACACGTGTACACCCATGGCGGATTCATGTTGACATATGGCCAAACCAATACAATATTGTAAAGTAATTAGCCTCCAATTAAAATAAATAAATTTATATTGAAAAAAAAAAAAAAAAAGAAGCAGCATGAACTCTTGAGTTAACTGGAGAAGGAAATGGTAACTCACTCCAGTATTCTTGCCTGGGAAATCCCATGGACAAAGGAGCCTGGCAGGCTACAGTTCATGGGGTCCAAAGGGTCAGACACAACTGAGCAACTGAGTATGCACACACTTTTGAGTTCAAAGGGATTTTCTATGTGTAATTGTAGGAGACCCTCACATATATAACTAGAAAATCTCAAAATTTTTTAAAATGTATGTTGCTTAATTTTACTAATAGATTTTTCTGAAAAAATTAATATATATGAATAACAAATATTGTTGGTGAAAACAATTTAAATGTATTATTGAAACTTATAATTTAAGGAGTATGTAGGGTATCCAAAATTACAGAAATGAAATCACCTCTCTAAACTCAATTAGCTATATGAAAGTTAATTTTTGAATTTTTATATTACTGTCCCTATTTAGAAACATGCATTTTCTAAATAACTTCTTGCCCCTTTTGGGTGAGTGGGGGTACATTCTATTTTGGTCCAGCATGGTCTGACTTATTTTAGAGGAGGAAAAAATAGACAGCAGCTAGGCATTAGTATTCCATTAAAAAAACAGAATTTTGCTAATACTTGGATTTGTACCCAAGCATCCAAAGCCTCAGAAACCTAAACGAATTCTTCCAATAGCAATGTTTTTCCGCTCTCTTGCCTTGTTTATCACTGTTTGGTAAATATATGGTTATAAGCCTGGCAGGCCAGTCACTAGAGTAGTAAAAAGTGAAGGCAGAAGTTCAACCCAACTTTCAACCTCTCAGCATCCAGAGCTTATGGCCACACCCACCTCTATTGACTCAAGCTGGGAAAGGTAAAACCAGAAAGCTAAAAATAAGACTAAAAACAACAGGAAGGCGGCAATCGAGAATTCATGTTTAGGTAACTCCTCCTGCTTGTGAGCAGAAACAAGCCAAGGGACCTGCCTCTCTGAAATGACCAAACTGGAACCAAACTTCTGAGGTTCTGCAGATTTAAGTTGGTCCCACCCCTCCCAATTTCCAACAGCAAAGTGCCAAAAGTTCTCTGAGAGAGATTGTTCACATGGTGAATTTAACTGTCAGAAGCGAAAGCTCTCAGAAATCCCTTGGGAGGGGTTTGTTATAGCGGGATTAAAGAGTTCTTTATAGAAGTTCAGTTTCTGGATGTTATTTGGTGATAGAATGCCAACTAGAAAACCACCATCTACAATAGTCTGTGAAAGCAAGTATGTTCATGGACATAATAGTATTGATTTGTTTGTGTGTAAAGGCTATAACGCTAGCCCTTCTTGAAACCAGTCTAGTAGAAACAGGATTTCTAGCTGTCTCTTCACCAATTAATAAAAGTGTATAACTTCACAAAGGCTGGCTGTTCAGCTCTGGGCTAGAAGCTGTGGGGGAAAATACCCCAGTTCATGAGGAGCTTAACTTGACACTGGGGAAAACCACAGGACATGGTCTGCACGCAGGAAACTGAGAACAAATCAACCGTCTTTCTGTCCACCCTGAATGTATCATTCTAATTTGTTTAAAGTACATGATTCCCAGTCATAATATTTCTCACTGGGAGATATGGAAACAAGGCAGTCACCAAATTTTGATTAAATTTGAGTGGAAAATGTAAAGAAAGAAGATGTTATGGGGTGGAACCAGCCACCTCAGTCATAACCACAGAATCATCAGTTAAAGTGTGTAAGGCCATGGCTCCCCCTCCATCCGTGCTCAAGCCAAGAGTTAGGGCTGCCCCTCTCTGCATGTCTACAACAGGAGTTGGCAAACTAAGGTCTAAGAAT
This sequence comes from Bos taurus, assembly GCF_002263795.3. NCBI lineage: Eukaryota > Metazoa > Chordata > Mammalia > Artiodactyla > Bovidae > Bos > Bos taurus. The sequence continues at coordinate 18,115,108 of NC_037341.1, read as the reverse complement.
CAAGTCAGCCTTGCCACCTGTTTTGGGAAGGTCTATGAGATAAATGATTTTTATCTTTTTAAATAGTTGGGAAAAAAAATTTGTGACATATGGAAATAATATGAAATTCAAATTTCAGTGTCCACAGATAAAGATTTATTGGAACTCAGTCACGCACATTTACTTTCATATTCTCTATGAATGCTTTCACACTAAAACAGCTAAGCTGAACAGTTACAACACAGACCATATGGCGTGCAAAGCCTAAATTTACCATCAGGTGTTTTACAAGCAAACTTTACCAACCCTGGGCCTCAAATAATTGGTTGCAGGAGAGTTCTCTGTCATAAAAATTTTTTTTAAAAGTTGAGATAAAATATGTCCTAAGCCCCAATTTTAATTCTAGTAGATTTTTAAAAAAGATTTCCTCCATCTCCACATGTTATAATTAGTAAGAGTAACTGCATAAAAAGTATAAAATACTAATAAACTAGATCTTCTTTAGCCAAGATTTGCCTATAATAAGACCAAATATCCTCAGAATCAAGAAGCCTCAATTAACTAGTGAGTCCTATATCTCACTTCTACGATTTTCAGTAAGTCATAGTGGAGTAAGACACCAAATAGAAAAGTACCTTGTAATTACAAAGGATCATAGGGAAGTATACTATTCATTGTTCATTGTTCAGACACTAAGTCATGTCTGACTCTGCGACTCCATGAACTGCAGCACATCAGGCTTCCCTGTCCTCCACTATCTCCCGGAATTTGCTTAAACTCATCTGTACAGGATAATAACCTTTACGTTTTTATACTGTAAGTAAACCCACACCTAAAAGAGCATGGCAATCTTTACCACAAATAGATTAACTCGATAGAGAGAATCTCTAAAAGGAACAGGAAAATTGACTACATATTAAGAATCTCTTATCACAGTGAACAAATTTAAATGTCTGGAATTATCTATAATAGGTATAGACTATCTATTCATAACTTATCAGACTATAAATCCACTCAAGCTTACTTCACTTAACACTAATCTACCTCACCACAGTTTAAATAAAACTCTCCTGTTACATTTTCTATCAAATGTATTTCAAATTCTGACTCAGGTCTAAAACGCCAAGTTCCCCATGTTTCACCTTTTTAAAAAAACATATTTCCTTTCAGACTGACTGGTGGATTCTCCATATCTGCCTGCTCCAAACCACTTCAAAGGGCCCTGAGAGTTACGCAGCAAGAGGAAGTCTTAATTTTTTAGGCTGCCTTCAATGAGGAAACAAGGTTGAAAATAAATCCAGACCCCTACTGTTGCTACTGCCTTCATCCTCTGTCTGCTTGTAAGGCTCACCCCTTTCTTAACCTTGACCCTTCATCTTAACCTGGATGCAGCGATACTATTTATTGCTATTATGTTTGAAATTTACCTTTGGTCAGGATCCCACTACAACTTTCCCTTCGACAACTTAACCACATAGTAAATGAAAAGACCCTCCTACCCTGTCTCCCTCAGGCCATTGCCTGAAAGAAGTCAGCCAGAATTCTGAAATTCCCCAGTAGTTATTCACTAGCAAATACAAGACGGCGTTAGGCCCCTGAACTCATAACAGTTCAACGCCAGAGTAAACATGCTACTGCAAAGAAAGTGCCATGCAAAATTTGTCTGGAATCAGACAAATTGGAGTCTCAATCCACCACTGACCAGTTATATTTACTTGTACTAGCTTTGTAGCCTAAACTCCTTACCTTACCTTTATAAGTCTACATTTCTCAGTTGAAAAATAAGGATAAGTCAATCCACCTAGCAATTTGTTGTAATGGAGAATAAACTAGATACTGTATGTATAGCACTTATAAGGGCTAACTCATAGTACATGCTCAATAAAAAGAAGTGATAAATTGGGACTTCCCTGGGGTTCTAGTGGTTAAGAATCTTCCTTGCAATGCTGGGGACATAGGTTCGATCTCTGGTCGGGGAACTGAGGTCCCAGAGCCACCAACAAAAATCCTGCATGCTGTGGCTAAGACCTAATGCAGCCAAATAAAACATCAAAACCAGAGGCAAAAAGGAAGAACACTAGTCCAATGAAGGAAAAGAGTCCTTCTTATCATTACTGTAAATAAGCTAAAACTCACTCAGAGAGCAGAAACTAATCCTTAATCCAACATCCAACAAATTTAAGTTAAACAAGTTGGATTATTGAGCAGGCACCATGAAAGTCCTTAGACTGGGCTGTCTGCTAGGGAAAAAGATTAGAGAGCAGTTTATGGCAGACTGTGAGTGGCAAAAACAAAATCATAAAATCTAATAATTTTAGGACTGAAAAGACCTTTTGAAGTTAATCCATGAAACCAATCTAGGAAAAAATAAATGCCCTCAGAAAATAAACTTTCTTTTGGGAGAGGGACTGGGGATGCGTAGGATTATTCTTTCTTATGGTAATTTGGTTTACAGTAAAAGATCTTAATATAGCCAATAGGAAGTCTCTAAATCATAGACACCTAAACAATTTGGTTGTTATTTGTTGCTCTTTGGTAGAATATGTTACCCAAACTGTTTTAAAATATTTGCCTTCAGGCACCCTAGAATATTTATTTAAGGTGAAAAAGGAGTCCTTTGGTTATTCTCTTGTCTTTTTCAGGAAAGTTTATACACGAGTGGAAGTTACAGACAGTGCAAAAGCACAGGTGACAAGCTAGCTGGAAAATGAGAAACCAAATGCTGTCGCCTCTAAGACTTAAGCCAAGAGACACCCTTTATTACAAGTGGTTGGAATTCCCATTCTAAAGAAGGGAATCAGGAAATTGCATAATGGTGTCCTTAAACAAGGGTCCACCTTCAAGAACCTGACTTTGGGGAAAAGCGTAGATTAAAAATGAAAAGAAACGTCTAATGATATACTCTTGCAAAGCATAGGTAGGTTTCTAGGAAATTAAGACAGCCCTAACTGGAGTCTTGAGCTGGAAGTGATTTCAGGAATCATCTGTTGTACCAGTTGAGGCCCATAGCAAGTAATCAGTTAAATCAAGAATTCAGATTTTCCCATTCTTATGTCAATGTGCTCTTAATTTCATCCTCTAAGATGAAGAGCATAAAGTCGCATTAACATTCTCAACAAGGCCCAACAGAAATTTTCAGAAAATAGGAACCAATCAAATGTTATACTCCGTCAATTCTCATTATCCATGGTAGTTTATGCACTACAAAGTTTCCATGAACAATGAATTAGCATACATCAGAAAATTGCTTCCAGCAGAAGTACAGAAGAGTTAGGTTCCTCACAGCTTCTGGTCACAACAGTTTTGCCTAGGGATCAATACCTAAACTTGTTTTACTTGTGTTTATTTGGGTCACCTTATTTAATATATATTGTTGATTCGTTCCCATTGAACTCATGTCCAGCAGCACTGTAACTCAGTTCGCAGTCTTAGTTTCCTGACCAGAGACTGAACTTGCGAACTTGGTGGTGAAAATGAGGAGTCCTAACCACTGGCCTGCCAGGACATTCCGGTTAACAGCCTTTGCTCAGAACACTAGATGGCACTTCACTTCAGGACCATTGAAATAGCTACATCACCAACAAAAAGCACAGAATGTGAAAAGCATGTTATTAAATAGACTAAAGACATTGCCTGTTTACAGTATAAAAGTTGAAACAAAAAGGCTAAGCATAATCTTGTTCGACCTCAGTTGGAAATATTTACATCAGGTGACTCGGTTTTTTTTTGCCCCTTTGAGTATGTCTGTAAACAATCACAAAAGCACTGCAACTATTGATCTTGGGGTAATAAATACATTTTTATTCATTAGGCTAATTTGCAAACACCAAATCCATGAACAATTAGGGTCAACTCTACTATCAGGAATGATTTAATCTTCCTATTCTTCACAAAAGAATGTTGGATAGCAAGGGTATTGCCAGATTAAATTAATAATAAAATTGCTTCCTATAATCTTCCCTTTGGGAAAATGCTCATACTTATTGTATATTTTTAACCTGGGAAATTTTTAATAGAGACATCAGATGATACTGTTTTTTTTTTCTTTCCTTTGTCACATAAACTGGTAGCTACTTATGTGATAATATCCATGTTCAGTGAAGAGAGAGATGATTATCAAATCTAGATGTCAAAAGATACTTTACAAGTGTTCTGATTTTTTCAGTAAATACAAAAGGCAAGTGTGATATAATCTCAAAATTGTTTTTAAAATAAGGAAAAACAGAAAAGTATATGCTGAAAAATATTAAATTTGCTAATCTATACATGGGTCAGATATTTGTTTCAGATTATTTTTCTTTATCATTTACGGATATAACTTATTTACAATGTTTCAGGTGTACCACAAAGTGATTCAGTTATAAATATATACCTATGTATTCTTTCCAGATTCTTTTCCATTATAGATTATTATAACATGTTGAATATAGTTCCCTATGCTATACAGTAGTCTTTATTATCTTTTATATATAGTAGGTTATCTGTTCATCCCAAATTCCTAATTTCTCTCTCCCATCTCTGTTGCAGAGATGATTTTAGTTTTGCTCTTTGCACTTTTCTACATCTTTGAAAGTTTTTCCAGAAAATACATTGATTGAAAATTAAGAAAATCTTCCTTATTCTCCTTTTTTCTCATTCCCTATACATTATTTTCTGTTATTTTTCTTCTGCTGCTTGTCTATCTTCTCATCTCTGGAAGCAGCCACTAGCATCACAGATGAATCTCCTACCACACTAGGCTTGTCTTAGACTACAGCTTCCCTAAAAATTCCATGTTGGCACTTATTATTTGAGATATAAAGAGGTGATAACTAATAAAGCCTTGTTCTGAAAGAGGGAGCCAACCCACAAAGCTCAGAAGTATGGGTAGAAAGGTTAACCTTGAGATAGGGGGTGAGGCTGGGGACCCTTGAAATTGTAAGCAGAAGACAGTCAGGTCTTGACAGCCTTCAGAGCCCATGCTTTTGCTGTTCTCTTTTGTAGGAGGCAAAATCATCTGTTTGTAGTTAAGCAGGGAGGAGTTTGGGTAAGGCCCTGGGAGAGTGACAAAGATATGAAACAACAGACACGAGAGGAATAAGCAAGACATCTATTCAAGATCAAGTGCAAAGAGTGCTGATGAGTGCTGAGGATCCAGCTGCAACTGGAAGCCAATCATTTTGGCCATCTCTCTGCACACTTAAGCAGTGTTCTCCAGCCAGGTTAGCTAGTATGAGCAGATGGTCAATTTCTTCCCCTAGTCCCCATTCTCTCTTGTGTATTAGCACCTGAACGTTGCTTCCTTCCATTCCTAACCAACTTGAACTCCACATCCAAGTACTTGGAATGCTCAGGAGCCAAAAACCTCGACTCCTTTCCCCCTTGGTCTTCCTGGGGCTTCTGCTCTGCAATTCTTGGACCCTGGGTCAGTCAGAAGAAAGGATGAGAATACTATATTAGAGTGAATTTCACATAATTTCTGTTTTTATAGGGCACAAATGGTTAAAATAGCAAGGGATCTGATGAAGGAAGCATGGCAGGATAGAGTTTACTGGTTTCAGAATTCCAAAAGATTTTTTACCCTCCTTTGAGTGCTCTGAATGGACCCTAAGGCTCAGGAGGATTCAGGGTCCAGTCAACAGCTGTTGCTAGGGTCAGTCTATCTGGACACATCATGCTGAAGGAAGGAAAGTTCTCAAGCCTGATTAGGGCACCAGCAAAAAGTCTATTCTAACATTTTAAATTTTGTATTATTTTTTCCTGGACAGGCCCAAGTCAAGTTGCCAAGGATACAAACAAAATTCCAAACAAAATGATGGGAGAAGGGGCTTTGGGAGAAGCAGGTTAAAAAAAGAAGAAGAAAAACTACACAATGACATGTTGATTAGAAAGGACAAACGTAAATTGTTTTAACTAGAATTAAAGGCAAAACATCAAAACAGATGTTTTCTCATTTTAGGGCCAGAGCTTCATTCTTCAAATCTTCTGTAAGGTCCCTAGCCATCCTTTATAAAAGTTTTATCTTATCCTCTCATCTGGTGATGTATGTAAAATGTCTCGAGTTAACTAAATCAGCCTTATTTGCAAAAGTTTTAGAAAATAGGAGACACTTGGGGGTTGAAATCAACTCCCTAGAAGAGAGATTTACACAGATGGTATAAACTGAAGAAATGTTTCAAATTATTCAACTATTAGTGAAATTAACAACTGACATGTTAATTAGCAATTGAAATTACTATATTTGCATAATGACCATAGTATTATTAAAGCATTTGCTGTTAATAGAGTATTATTTCTTATGTGATTAACAGCAAATGCTTTAATAGTATGAACAATGCCATTATCAGCCAACTTTGGCTAAGCCCCTTTAGATTCATAATTTGAAATACTTATCTGAAATCCCTTGAGAGATTGGTATCTTCTAACCAGGTAACCAAGATTTGGGAGGTGGTCCTGCTCAAGGTCAACCAGCTACTAATAACTGGGACTAGAATCTCAGTCTAGTGCTCATTCCCGACCCATTACTCAGAGACCCAATGGGCATTACTCTGTGTTAATAAATTGCCCTAAAATATATGATGGATCTTCCAAAAACAAGGGTTTCATGTTTAAGAGAAGAGGAAGAGTGTCGAATATATATCTGAAGTCAGAGAATTTCTCCTTTCTCAGTATCATTGTGAACAAAGTCTAACTTAAATATCTGCAGAAAATTACAACCAGAAAACTCACAGGAGCCCTACTAATGTTCTAAAGAAGCAAGCTTCGGTGAGAACTAGAAGAGAAAAAACCCTAGAGTTAGCAGTTAGGAAATTAATGAAGAGACAGAGCCTGTCTAATTTTCATGCAAGCAAACACCATCACAAATGCTTTCAAAGGTCAAGTTGCAAGGAGTGAGGTAATGCTGTTTGGAGAGTGAAATAAACATGACTTAGATTTTGTTCTGAGAAGACTGGATTTTTTTTTTTTGTCTTGTTTTTGTTTTCCTTTTCCCCTTTTCTTTTTCTTGGTGTCTTACTTTTGAATTTCTATACTTTCCAATTAAAATTTTCATTGCCCCCATTTTGCCTAGCTTCTGTGAAAAATATTTTATAGCCTTCCTTTGGTCCTGCAGATTTTCTCCAGCTCCTTCTGCTGGGGCACACACTATTTTCTTACATCGCTGGAGAGTTTAAGAGTGTGGAAAATGATGTTGGAATTGATTTGGCAGAACCAAGGGGGAAGAGAAGGAAAGGGAGAAGAAGAGAAGGAAGGGTCTCCTGTTCAAAATAATCTTCACTTCCAACCAATCACATTGCATGAAGTAAGCATTTTCATAGATAGTTTTAACCGTTTCACAAGAATTTTTTTTTCTCTCTTTCAGAATGTGCTTTCAACAGTCATGCTGTTTTCAGATGAACTGAAAGAAGTACTTGTCCAGAAGGGACAAGCATGGGCTATAGCATATGACTGGAGAGATACAAAAGATGCTTTATTTAAATGTATGTTTGTCCTGGCAGATGTGGAGACCTACCTGTACATAATCCACACTTCGCCCCAGTGCTCTGAAGGCTGTGTACATGACTTCTCTTTTTCCACCCCATTTTTGCATGATGCAAATACTCTTGTTGGACAAGACCAACTGGGTGACATGCTGTGAGCTTTCTTTGTGCGACTCATCCGTCTCTCCAGGACCCTTCACATGGTAGTTGTTCTTCCAGATATAAGTGGCTGACTTGTCCCTGCCCATGACTTCACTGAAGATGTCCATCATGTAAAGGTCATCTTCCGAGTTTCCATCTATGACCATGACAACTTTAATTCCGGGGTAGGTTAGCCTTTTCACAGATTGCAAACATTTCCGCAAATAGTCTGGATCTTCTTGATATGCAGCAATGCAAAGAGCAACAGTTTTGTTCAACTTAATGGGGGTTTCTAGAGATTTTTTCATTTTCCGGTGCTCCAAAAAGGCAAACAGGCTTTGGATGATGAGGTGTGATGCTAAAAAGGCACCATACAGTCCAAAAGAGAAATAGTAATTATCTGTTTGGATAAATTGATAGCCAACAATATAAGCAGCTGTGATTCCAAGGAGGAGAGAGACTCCAAAAAGTGTGGTTCCAATTATTCTCAGGATACATAGAAATCTCTCACAATGCATCTGTAAAAATAACCACACGATACACTTGGTTAACCACTCTTGTCCCACACTTCTTTATATACAGAGTACCACAGGGAGCACACTGGTTCCAAGTGTTCTAACCCTGAGTTTCTCACTTAACTAGTTCAGTGACTTTCTGCATCTCAGTTTGGCATCTCATTGGCAAAAGAGAGATAAGAATGTCCTTTTGGGGACTTCCCTCGTGGTCCAGTGGCTAAGGCTCTGCACTCCCAATGCAAGGCACCCAGGTTCGATCCCTGGTCGGGGAATTGATCCCACATACCACGACTAAAACTCAATACAGCCAAATAAATGATCTGGAAAAATAAGTGTTTAAGAAAAAAAAAAAAAGAATGTCCTTTTGGCACACCTCAGAGAATTCTTTCAAACATCATGAGATGGTAGTGCATTGTACCATTGAAAACTATAATGTATGAAACAAATATATAGATGCATCATTTTTAGTACATTAGATCATTTACCTAAGGATGTACTCTGTGTGTGTGGTCATAGCTAAGCATAACACCTAATTTTTTTTAGTGAGCAAGGCACTCTTGCACCATCATATTCCTTCACTCATAATACTGACCAGTGAAAGTTCAAAATTCATAGGCCTTGCTCAACTTCTTATGTATCATTTTATCTCAGCTCTGATGCAAATCCCTCAACTCACATCTTTCCCATGCAGCTAGCTGAGGTTGAACATAAAAATACATGGATTCTACCATTCTAGCTCTTCCATCAATTTGCGTGACTTTGAGCCAGTCATTTTTCCCCTCTGGGCTTCAGTCTTGAAAAATCTGTTAGGGATTTCCCTGCTGGTCCATTGGCTGAGACTCTGCACTCCCAATGCAACGGGGCAGGGTTTGATCCCTGGTGGGGGTACTAAATGCTGCAACTAAGATCAAAGATCCCACACTCCACAACTAAGACCCAGCATAGCCAAATAAATAAATATAAAGAATAAGATTTTAAAAAATTTAAATCTGTAAAATATAGGCAGTTAGACTGGATTATTTCCCAAGTCTCTGTTGCCATTAAAACTTCCTTATGCATGGATATCCTACACAGACATTTATCAAAGCTCCTGAAATTCCAAATTATAGTCCTTCGTTTATATGATTGTCTCCTTCATCCATCATCCACACCAGCCAGTTAGAACCTGGTAATCAGGAACTTTACTGAAACACAGCAAGGACACAATAAATGTTTGCAGAAATAAATTATATAATTAAAGAATAGCATCATGCTTAATTCAACAGGTACATTTTCTGTTGTCTGAAGAACTTTAACAACTTAGACTTTAAAAACACATTTCAGTTATTAATAATATCCAGTTTTGTACTCCTCCCCAGTTTATGAATCTCCTGAAATATTTTGAATGTGAGTACAAGAGGATCATATATATTGTATTCCTCAAAGCATCTCCAATTATGACCACAGACGAGGTGCTTGGTCTTATTTCCTGGATCCTATTCCTATACATGCCACAAACAATTCTCTGGACACCTGCTGGGTGTCCAACAATTAAATCAATGTTGCCATCATATGCCTGCAGTATCAGATTCCACAGGTTCCATCCTACGAGACTGGCCCCTCACAGACCAACACTCAGATGTCAGTTGCAAGCCCAAGTTGTTACCTGCAATTATGATAAACTGGTTAAAATTCATAGGATCATAAGCTCCCCTCCTGAGTTCAATTAATTTGCTAGAAGGACTCACAGAATCAGGAAACCTGTTTACACATCAGATTACTGGTTTAATATAAAAAAGATGTAATTTAGGAATGGGCAGATGGAAGAGATGCACAGGGCAAGGTATGCGGCAAGTTCCATGCATCACTCTCCCCAAATTGCCACATGTCTGTTAATCCATTAGCTTGCTGAACCCTCTTCTTTCTGGTTTTTATGGAGAATTCATTACATAGAATGATTAATTATTACCATTGACCACTGGCAATTAAACTCCATCTCTAGCGTGTCTCCCCTCCCCACTTATCTGGGCAAGAAAATGGAAGTTATTCCAAAAGTCACCTCATGAACCTAACAAAAGACATCTCTAAATCTGTAGGAAATGCTAAGCATCTTACGAGCCTCATGCCAAAGACCAAGTCTATATTTATTAGAATTAATCACAATATCATAGGTTTCCCCCTGAAGTCTTTCTTTATTCCTCCCCTTCCAATAATGAACTCTAACGAGGGACATAATTTGTATGACCTTCAATCATTTACACCAACTTCAGGGGTTTTGTCATATTTGCATATAATTAATATTTAACCTTTCCCTTTAGTTCAGCTAGTTTTTGAAAAGTTAAGTAAATTTATTTCAAAAGTACCTTGGGTTAAGTAATTATCTCTGCAAAATCTCTTCCTGGATATATTATTTATATTTTCCTATTCCACATTAAGACTTAAAATTGAGTGTTGACATAAAATCTGTTAACATCTTGGTTGTTACTAGTTGTGTGGCCATCACATCACTCAACTCTAAGTGACACCATTTACATTCTAGGCCTTGTGGTCATCACTGAGGTGGTCCTGAGTGCATTATGCTTTAGGGTAACTTACTGTGACTGCTCACCAACTGTATTTCCACTCCTGAGCAGACTGCTTGATGTGGCCATGGCATTCCAGTCTCTGGAATTCTGAAATGTGCCATTTCCAGTAGGGCTTTTAAGGGATAGAGGGGGCATGCTGTAATATCTCTTTTTCCCTCCACAATCTTGATGTACATATTAACAGGTCCTTGGAGAATGCAAAGCCCAAGGATAGAAGGAGCTTGGTCCTTGAACTGCCACATGGAAGGAAATCAGTCACTAATACCATCAATCAGGAATAACTGCCTTGGACTCACATTAACAAGAAATAATTTCTGAGTTTGTGTTTGTGTGCCTGTTACAAATATTGGTTTTAGTGTCTCTATCTCATTACAATTCAAGCAATGCAAAGCAGGCTGGAGACCAGGGTTTGAGCTTGCAGACATTATTTTCCTTTGCTAAACTGGAGATGAAACTTGTCAAGGACCCTTCACAGGACAACAATCAGGAACAAAATCAAAGTGTTACAATTTAAAATATCAGCTAACATGGAAGCTAGAAATAAAACAAAAAACCAAATGTGCATTCCACTTTTAGCACTTATATAGGACACCATAATATGTAACATGTGAGCCTGATAAAGGTAATCACGACACAGATGGAAGGTGCAAGCTGCTGGGCAATGGGGAAATGCTGAGTTTTCAGAGCACAGCATCCCCTGTTAATTGAAACCACTGGCCAGATGCTGAAAACTCCCAAAGTGTACATTAACCAATGCCGAAGGTGCTGGAGCACCAGACTAGGAATTTGTCTTTTCCAAGACATGAGTCATTCTCACAAGAGTGAAAAATTTCAAGGGGACTAAAACACTCTGCCTGGGAGAAGCTCAGAAGTGTGTTCTGCTTGTGTTTCAAATCACCACAGCCAGCAAAAGAACTGCCTGCCATCCTTTTCCATTATTCACATTTTCCTTGCTTTTATCAGCACATGTAGACACAGAGCGTGTTCACATAGCATCTGCTGGCCGCTGCTGAAGTGGGAACACCCTCTTACATCATAGGAGTCCACAGAATGTCCTTCTGCAGCCTGGGAAAAGCTGCTAGTAAACTGCAGCAGTAGAATCTATTTCTGGGAAGTCTGGGTTGCTGCCTAGTGTGACATAAGCAGCATCTCAGCGCAGCCCAAAGGGTTAAAAGGCATACTTAGAGCCAGCTGCACTGAGGGAATAGGTTGATCTCAGGAACTGACACACAGGATGTGTTTCTTTATAATTTCAGAGATATGGGCACCATATGTGTGAGACTTTCTGAGACAATCTCCAATTCAAACACTCTGTTTCATAAGCAAACCCTCCTTGTCAGACACATAGTTTATTGCTAAATTGGAAAATATGGTTAGTTTCATCCTAGATCATTTGCGGATACAAAGACTTAGAAATCTCCCTCCCCAAGATATTGAAAATATAAAACTTGGTTTTGCCCATTATTAGACTTTATTGATTTTTAAGTTGCTGCACAGAATTCTAGGCCAAACCAAATGTTAAAAAACAGTTTGGTGCACCATAACGTACACTCCAAGTCAACAGATTATATGTGCGCATATATATATATAATGTGTATCTGTATGTGTTAGTTATCTGTCACTCAGTCGTGTCTGACTCTTTTGTGACCCCATGGACTGCAGCCCACCAGGTTTCTCTATCCATAGCATTCTCCAGACAAGAATACTGCAGTGGGTTGCATTTCTATCTCCAAGTGATCTTCCTGACCCAAGGATCAAACCCAGGTCTCCTGCATTGCAGATGGATTCTTTACCATCTGAGCCATACATATATATATATATATATATATATATATATATATATATAAAATTATCTTCACTAATGTCCCCCAAGGACATAAAATATTGTTGGACTTACAGTTGGTATTCAGAAAATATTTGAATGATAGATATAACTTTATTCATAAATATCATTAGCATCATTATAATGTCAATGATTTTTAATTCATCATTTCTAAGCTCCAGGCATAGAGTCAAGTTTTGTTTTCTTGAATAGGGAACAATTCTACTTAATTTTAAGAGTAAATATAAAATTCTGTTAATCTCATGTTACAAATCACACATACATATGATGAGGCAGCCAAGACTGAATATTTAAGTAACTTGCCCCAAATCACAAAACTTGCCCAATTCACATGGTGGCATAAATGCCAGGTGATTAGACTAATTTCAGTGAATATTGGCTGAATAGATTTGAACTTTCATGAAAAATTAGGTGGTGTTCTTTTGTTTCTGGTTAATATGCGTGTTGTGTAAGGAAAGATTAAAAAAGAACTTGAAAACTGTTTTCCAGCTGTAATAGAAAAATGAGTATTGATATGCACTCAGGAACAGAAACAACAGCCAATTCCCAGCGATTTCTAGGCTCATGTGTTTTCCTACATGGCTACAACCAAAGGAACCTGGAAAGATGTGGTGCCAAAGGGAATTGGCTGGTGGTTCCATTTAGGCAACAGCAGTGCTGTTCTTAATGCTAACAGTCAAAATCCTGTTTTACTCTAACAAAGGCAAAGACAGAAGAAGGCCCTAGGCTCTGCCAGTCTGCACTGATTACTTGAGTCTAAACGGATTTTTCACTTGTTTAAAATGTATTTATTGAATACCTACTTCGTGCTAAACCTGTTTTTTGGATACAGGAATACACAGTTGATTGCGACACACAAGTATATACAGCTATGGGTGCGTGCTAAGTCACTTTAGTCATATCTGACTATTTGCGACCTCATGGACTGTAGCCCACCAGACTCCTCTGTCTATGGGAATCTCCAGGCAAGAATACTGGGATAGATTGCCATTTCCTCCTCTAAGGGATCTTCCCATCCAGGGATAAAATCTGAGTCTCCTGCGGCTCCTGCATTGCAGGCAGATTCTTTACCACTGAGCCCCCAGGAAAGTCCATCTATAGCCACAGTGTGTACTTAGTGCTACTTAGAAACTCAAGGGAAGACAGTGCCATAGGTCCCATCGTAGAGCAGATATAAGCCTTGCTGTTTGCTCATAGACCCCAAGTGGGACTCTGTAGGTCGCTGGGCTGCACTGGGTACCATTCCTTCCCTCTGACTTTCCTCTATTAACCAGAGAGCAAACAGTGGATGAGAGAGAATAACAGCTGCTCTCATTGCCCTAGTGCAGTGGTGAGAACTAAGTTCCCACAGCTTTCATTATGGGGGCTTCCATTTTGGATCAGGGAGAAGCTAAAGTGAACTCTTAATGGGTCGAGTCAGCATTTGGGAAAGGCTGTGGACATTAGGCCAAGTGACACCTCTTCTGAGAGGTCCTAGCTTACCGCTCCTTCTAAAGTAACTTCCCCAGTAAATCAACTCTACTCCAACAAATAAAAAGGAAAAAATAAAAGGAAATATTAAAAATAAATGAAGATAAAGTAACTCCTCCTCCCTGACATCTCTTCACTGCCTGTCACTATCTCCTTTGACCCTGCATGATTTTCTATTTTTTTAATTAATGATTATTGGAGTATTGTTGTTTTACAATGCTGTATTATTGGCTTCTACTGTACAGCAAAGTGAGTCAGATACACATATCTGTATATCCCGTCTCTGGGGGATTTCCTTCCCATTTACGTCACCACAGAGCACTGGGTGAAATTCGCTGTGCTATACTGTAGGCTCTTGTTAGTTATCTATTTTATATATAGTATCAATAGTGCACATGTCAATCTCAATCTCCCAATTCATCTCACCTAACCCCTGCTCCCAACTCTGCCTAATTTTCTATGCTACACTAAGAACACTCCTGACTATAGGGACTTGTGTATCTCAATCAACTGTATATGCCTGTGCTATACAACAGGGTGGTTGTGATTTAGTTGCTAACTCGTGGCTGACTCTGAAATCCCATGGGCTGTAGCCTACCAAGCTCCCCCGTCCATGGGATTTCCCAGGCAAGAATACTGCAGCGGGATGCCATTTCCTTCTCCAGGGGATCTTCCTGACCCAGGGATGGAACCCAAGTCTCGGGGCTCCTGCATTGATAAGCAGAGTCTTTAACCACTGTAGCACCTGTGTCGAGTGTGTTAGTTGCTCAGTCGTGTCTGACTCCTTGTGACCCCATGAACTGTAGTCTGCCAGATTCCTCTGTCCATAGAATGCTCCAGGCAAGAATACTGGAGTGGGTTGCCATTCCCTTCACCAAGGGATCTTTCCAACCCATTCAAGTCTCCTGAATTACAGGCTGATTCTTTACTGTCTGAACTACCAGGAAAGCTCTTAGAAGCCCATAAAACAGGGTATGCACTCAATAAATACATTTTAAATAAGTGAATATTCATTTAGACTCAAGTAGTCAGTGTAGCCTGACAGAGCACAGGGCCTTACTCTGTCTTTGCTGCAGAGGCAGTGAATGTGCTGAGCCCTCAAGGGTATCCTTCATCCAGCAGATTTTTCACTCTTTTAAAACCAGTTCTGTAATTTCTTGCCCGGCAATTTAAAGGTAGTGGATGGAGTTGCGGGGGAGAAGTATCCAACCAGCTCTAGAAGACCTTTGGATAAAAAAGTTAGAAAAGGCAAATGATCCTGAAGTTGTAAATTGCAGTCTGAGCAAGCTGATGAATTCGGGGGTCAAGTTTGAGGTATAAGGGATAATGAGGTCATCTTTTTTCCATTTGAACTCTAAGTAGTTTTCCACTTAACCTCTCTTGTAAGTAGTCTTACAATATTTACTGTCCATTAACCTACACATTGCTTTGTGTCTTGATGCTAATGATTGTGAATGAGTATATGTGCACACCCATATATATTGGCCTCTGGAACCACACTGAGTTGGAATAGACTCCCAACTATCTTTCAGTGGTTTCTTTTAAAGGTTGGGTAGCCTTGAACAAGTTACATAATACTTATCTTCACTGTCTTCATCTATACTAAGTCGCTTCAGTTGTGTCTCACTCTTTGCAGCCTATGGACTATAGCCTGTCAGGTTCCTCTGTGCATAGGAATTTCCAGGTAAGAATACTGGAGTGGGTTGCCATCTGCTTGTCCAGGGCATCTTCCCAACACAGGGATGGAATCCACATCTTACATCTCCTGCATTGGCAGGTGAGTTCTTTACCACCAGCGCCAGCTGGGAATCACTTCTTCATCTTTAAAATGGAGCTAATCATAGTGACTTCACCTAATAATGAGATTAAAAGATGGATCTCATTTCAATACCTGAAAGGAAACTATCAAGTTAGAGCTCAGTGCTGTTAGCTCTCTGTGGGTTACTACCCTACTAGTAATTACCTACTCAGCCTGACTCTCTGTCCCTTTAAGTTGTTGTTTGTTAGTTAACAGGGATAATTTTGACATAGTGGAAAGGATAGCAGGACAGGGAAGAAATGGATTCAAGTCCCAGCTCCCTCTGCCTCATATTAGCTTTTCAACAACCCACTTGAGGGTTCTATGAATGAGCCATGTGTCCTTGGACAACTGATACCTCGGAACTTAAAAATGTTTAGTGGTATAGATAACTTTATTCATTTTAATGACTTTAACCCACAGCTGCCCACAGCTGAGTGTCTAGAAGGATGGATATAGGTTGCACTGTAGGTAGTCTCAACATAGTCACCTGAACAAGGATGACTATTAAGTGTAAATCCCTTTTGGTCTCTACTTTCTGAGCTTCATTTCCTCATCTGCAAAATGGGAATGACAACTTTTTGCAGGATTACTGGTAATGAATATGTATATTTATTATAGAGTCAATGGAATATTAATGGTGTTAGTATCTTAACATAAAAGAACATAACTCAAGTTATAAAGTGACTTGCACTTTCTATTTCTACAAGGAATTGAGTTTTGCTTAGGATCTCAATACAAAGGATTATATGGCACATTTAGAACCAGCTTTACTGAGGGAAATAGACTGACCTCAGGGACTGACACAAAGGATGAATCATTATAGTCCAAAATCTAATACAGACAGACCAGGTCAATGTCCCTTCACTTATAGCTGATAGTTAAACACGCAGAAGCACAAAGGACAAGAGGAGATATATTTTTTAATATGGTTAGTGAATGCATGACTCGAGGTCACATCTAATAGCAGAAAAGATTTTAGAACACAGGTTTCCTTCCTCTTAAACTAATCTGTGGGAGGAGGAAGAAATAGATCAAGTCATATGTAGAATGATTAGAGTTAGAAATACTAACTTAGGTAGGTGACACTAGTAAGACATCTGGAAGTATATTTCTCTGTAACAAGACATATTCTGCTTTTGGCCATTTGACTGCAAATGGTGGATTAGAAAGGATGGTCAACAAAAGGCTAAAAAGCAGTGGTTCCCAAATATTGATGTATATCCAATTCCCAGGGAATCTGTAAAAATTACAGAAGTGTGGCTCCTGCAACATTCTGAGTGAATTGGCATGGGGTGCTACAAGCCTGTCAGGAGTTTTTAAATCTCCTTAAGTAACTCTAATTGCAACAAAGTTTGGTAATCATTAGGTTAAAGTCTAAGAAAACTTTCAGTACCTCATTTGGACAGATACACATCCCTCAGGTGTATTGCCGCTGCCACTGTCCTCAGCCCGAAATCCTAAGAGAAGTACCCAGATGACGCCTCCCAGGAGTCTTCACATTAGACACATGACCCACCCCTTCCTTCTCCCCTTCTGACCTCCTCTTCCTCTCTGGTTTTGAAGTTGACCTTTGTCTTTTCCAGTACCACTGCACTTCTTCTAGCAGAGACCCTGGAGCTAATTCTGCAGGGGTTTAGCAAAACACCTTTCAAAGACCTTGTCATCTGAGATGTCTCTGGATCCAGAACTTTAGATTTCAGATTTCTCTTTTTTTGTACCATGTTGATCAATGGCTTCCTAAGATGCCCATTCTCCCAATTGTCTATTTGTTCCCAAACTTCACCATCCTAAGCTTCATCCTAAAGTTCACTGCAGCAAAGGGGGGAAATTACAGAAAGATCTGGCATGAAATCCTCACTCCGTATGCGGCCATATATACCAGTGTCAAATCTTTACATGAAATCTTTCCTGATCTCTCTCGATCAGATGTGATTTCTCCTCAGTTTGAACCCTCATAAAACTTTACTAGTCCAACTGTAGCATAGTCTAGCTCAAGGGTGTTATATTCAAGAAATCTTGGATTAAATTCCATTCACTCTCTTTAGTAACCCTGTGATTTTGAGTGGGTTGCTTTACTTTTCTGAGGCAAAGTTTTTTTCCCATAGAGTTTTCTTGTTGGGAGGCATGGCAGGGCACTAGATACAACTCATATCAAGTATCTAGCTCGATGCCTGATATGTATTAAACAGGTGATAAATACTAGCTATTATTTTACTTCTTTATGGGCCAGACTGCATTCTACCTTACACTATGGTTATTTAAACACTTCTTTGACTATGCTTTTCCTATGATGCATTCCATTTAGATGTGTACTACATCTTGTTCATTTTTAAAATAAATTGCAGTACAGTTGTATGCTTTTAAGAGACATTCATATTTAAATATTTTACGTTTAAATTGAAGAAAAATTTAAGAGTGTGAAGTTATATTTACTTTGACTCAATGACATTTGTCTAGGTTGTGAACACAGCAGTATATTATGAACTCCACATAGATAACATTCAAAATATTGCTGAATTTAAGATATATGCAGTGGGATAATAGTCTATGCAGAGGAAAGGATTAAAACCAAGTTGGGGTGATGAAACTGATTTTTCTGCAGGGACCTGTCCTCCCCATTCAGTGTTATACAAGCTGCCACAGGTTCTGTCCTTACAGCCTGTTAGTGGAACACAGCCTGGATGAGCATGGGTAAAAACAGAACCTGTAAAAGAACTGTGGGGCTTATGCTCTATTCTCCAATTACATTAACTTATAGCTCCCACATTATATAAAAGCCAAGAAGTTAATAATACGCTACTTGTTCTTAGATTAAAAATACAACTGTGTAATAAAACTTTGCTAAACGGTCTCTCCCAGTGATCCATAAATAAGGCCTTTCCTCATAGAAAATAAATGCATCAGTGGAAGGTATGAATTTAACAATTCAGGAAATATTTCTTAAAACAATCTCAGTTGGTAAGGAATCCATGTATGAAAAAAAATTTTGAAATTCAATATTGTGGGACTATTCTACAGACTTTACAATAATGATTAGTTTTAATATGACTTACTTTCTAGTAAGTCTGTTACCCATTTGTTGCACAATTCTTGTTTTCCAAGAAAGTAGGTGACTAAACACCATCTTTGTTTGGAGGAGAGTGGCATTCAGATTTGGTACTAGTCATTGATTTAAGACCTTGAATTCTTCTTATAGTTGCCATAGCTTTCTCTGAAAACAAAGGATCCAGTTCTAGGCACAGTGTACAAGTAACTCCGGTAATGTACATTTGTCACACTTCTACAAGAAGTTTTTCTGTTCACCCAGCTCATGTTTTATATAGATAAAAAGAAAAGAGGAGAAATTATATCTTCATTATAATGCTATAATCCATAAATGTCTTAGAATTTTGAATCATTAGTCCCAATATTGCTTAATTCATTCACAACATAATATATATACTAAAATTTGTAGAGAGTCAAACTATTGAAAATTTAAAAGAATAGCCAAAGTATTTGGAAAACCTCCGCTGGAATATAGTAGGCATTTTAAAAACAGTTTTTCAGTTGTCAGAATAATCTTATTTAATTCAGCCTTTGGAAAAATGCAGTGAAAAGCAGTTTAATGAATGATTCAACCTGTGCATATTGGAATGAAAGGAAAAAGTTTAGAATTTAGGAGTTCTTTTCAAACCTATTCTATAACATTTTCAATTGTTATCTACAAATAGTTTGATGGGCATAACTATTTATTCTACCCAATTCTACACAAATATACATTTTAACTTTTAGCCTTTCATCATTGGCATGTTTGAATGTGTGCTGACCCTCAAAATATTTTGTTAAAATGATCTTTAAAAAAAATCATAATCCTTAAACTTTCAAAGGTATATTATCATTTCTTCACTGAAAAGAGAAATCTGCCGGAAAGAACCTTGAAATCTACAATGGACATTGAAGTTGTTCTTATCTGTCGCCTCCCTTTCCCAGCAAAGCTCAACAACCAACCTCCTTGGCTTTGCTCTCAGGCCGAGTTGAAAGTCTATATATACTCAGTCCTCCAGTTGGGAAAGCCCTTGGTAGCCAATCAGAGCTTCCCGCTCTATTGCGTCACACCTCCCCCCTGGGTGTGACGTCAAAGGCAATCCCAGGCCAGCCACGTGGGTTGGAGAAGTGTAGCCTTTCTGGGCAGCTGTTCGGGAGACACCAGGCAGCAGTGATCCCCAAGGGTGAGGAACCCGGCTGGGAGGAGCCGGCAGAGCTCCTACACCCACCTCCTGGGAGCAGGGCTGCAACAGCTCGCTGGGGCCGGAGGCGCGTGGGGTTGGGAGACTCCCAAGTACTTCGCGCGGCCCGTTTGGGGGATGGAGGGAGTGGCCGCGGGAAGCTGGCACCTAAGCCTGTGTAATAGGACCCGGGTCTTGTAAACCCTCCTCTCCAGGCACCGCCTCTCAGCTCCCAGCCCCTCTTTCCAGACTTAATTATCCCTTCAGAGCCATTTCCCCTCGGCTGCGTATCCTGGGCCAGAGGAACAGCCTCTCGCCTCCCAGTCCTCGCCCTCACACAGACCCTCCTTTCAGATCCGCCCTCCTGTTCACAGGGACCCATTTTGTAGCCCTCGCTCACGCTGGGCGGGAACCAGCTTGACGAATTCCGCCCAAGGTTTGATTATCCATCCCAACCTAGCCTCTGGCTCGCCTCCCATCTTTACCCCCGGCTCCCAGTGGACCCCCATGCCCCAACCCGAGGCTGGGCACTGGGGACGGCACCCCCAAAGACCCCACCCGACCGTGCCCCCCGCTGCAGCTGCGGAAAGAGGCGCCAGCGTGCCCGATGCCACGTCGGAATTGGCTCTCGGGACGACGCAGCTGCCTGCGCGCCACACAAGGTCCCCATGCACGCCCTGCCCCCGGGGGCTCGGCGGCCGACTGAAGGGATGCGCGCTCTCCTCCCGCTCGGGTCTCCCAGTGCCACTGCCTGGGTCGGGGACCCCTGGCCGTAGTGAGGCTTCCGGAGCCGGGCTGAGCCCAGAGAGACCCACTCTGACACTTAAATGGGGGTGCAGAGAGTGCAAAGAAGGGGGGGGGGGCAGGGGAAAAAAGGGGAGTGGCCGAGCGAGGCCGGTAGCCGCGCGGAGGTGACGAAGGACCCTCCCTCCCTGGGGCCAGAACTGGGACCCGCGATCGCTTTAACCCTTTGCATTCCAAGAAACAGGCTTCCGTCCCACTTAGAAGGAAAACGCGCTAGGCTGTTCACGGCTTTTCTCCCCACACAGAGTGTGGGAAAAAAGGGAGAGGTGATGAGAATGGAAGGGGGAAGGGGGCGGCAGTGGGGAATGCATTTTCCTTACACAGTGGAGATGCTTGTTTCCTAGCTCGGGAGCCCCTCGGCAGCTCCGGAAGATGTGGAATGGAAAAGTACATCCCGGGAAGTGCAGCCTTTCCCAGGCAAAGAGGTTACCTGTGTTCCCATAAAGGCAGCAGATTTCTGGCGAGCGCCGCAGAAATGGGACAAGCCCCAGGATAGGTTACTAAGCTTGCCAGGGATCTGAAATATCCCCTGATTTGCAGCCTGCTGGAAATGTTCAGACCTCAAACTTTTCTGTCGAACACGGACTTAAAATTGGGTTTAATTCTTAACGTGGGGTAATGACTTCCCCCTCCCTGGCCTATTCGAGGACCCTCACTGTTCACCGAATCGCGCCAGTGTAACGTACCTTGTTCAGCTCTTGGTCATAAAGTTGTCCTCAGCCTGTCTGTGTGGTCCTGAAGGGTCGGTGGCGGGCAGTTTCCAAAATTGAGGTAATAGGAGATCAGATGAATTTGAGACGACCGGCCAAGAAAAATAAAAAATTTAAAAACAACATTTAAAAAGGATGGGGGAGTCTCAAATGTTTAGGTCTCCCCCACTTAAAATAAAATCACTAGTATTTTTTAATATTTCCGTTGCACTTCAATCTTCTAACTCTTAAAAGAAAATGTTATCTGTGCTTTGAAAATAAATTAACTTTATTTTATTTTATGCTCTAGTTCCTTTCCCCTAATATCGGAAAGTCTCTGCTCTCTTTTTGTATTAAAGAGAAAAAAAAAAAAAAAGCCTGGTGAAAACTCAGCAGAACCCAGGAAGCGTAGAATCAGGAGAATGTCTTTGGCTGGGGCTGGTTCAAGTCCCTGGTTCAATGGGCTGCTGGAAGCCAGGACTGGGTAATTCTTTCCAGACGTCTTGACTTCTCCTTCCTCGCGGTTGTTGCCTTTCTGCCTCCTCCAACTTAAGGGGGTCTTAACAAGTGAGCTGGTGGGTGTTTTAATAGGGCGGAGGAGGGAATAGGGGTGAGGGGAGTGGAGAAGGGAGGTGCGGACTGGGAAACCGGAGGGGAGGGAACTGGGAGCGCGGGCGGGCAGGCGGGAGGCGGGGAGGGGGAGAGGGCGAGAGAAATTGGCCATTCAAAGCTCTCTCTGAGCTAGAGGCCGGTTCTAAACGCCAATGAATTCAATTAACTTGATTGCAAACGTGTGCAGAGCAATGCTGTGCACACAGGCGGCCCACCACCTGAGTCCCTCCTTTCCTCCAGCGGAGGAGCAGGGAGGCCAGGCTGCGTAGACATCTCTGACTCTTCTGACTTACAGGGATTCCCACTTCGTGATGCACTGGCAGTTCTGTTTAAGTAATTTGCTTTAAGACCAAATGGTGCCCTTAGGCTAAGTAACGGCCCTGGGAAGGGAGAGCTGGGGGGGGGGGGGGGGGGGGTGTGTGTGTGTGTGTGTGTGTGTGTGTGTGTGTGTGTGTGTGTGTGTGTGTGTGTGTGTGTGTGTGTGTGTGTGTGTGTGTGTGTGTGTGTGTGTGTGTGTGTGTGTGTGTGTGTGTGTGTGTTGTGTGTGTGTGTGTGTGTGTGTGTGTGTGTGTACACCTGGAGCCTCCGAAAGCCGGCTGAAACTCTTTAAAAAATCAGTGACTGGTCCCCCACTGGTTAACCCTTTCTTCTCTCCAACTCAAAAGTTTCTGAGCTGATGTCAAGTGTCAAAACTCCTTTACATAGAAGTTTCGCCTTGGGTAGGCGAAAAAGTAGAAAAATAATTGTGTTTTTTCCTTAACCTGATCCCCTAACATTAAAATCCGCCAGCAGCGAGCATTATAAGTAAAATATAACAAAATAAAAATCGTCCTCTAGAGAACTCCAGAATAGCGCGCTAAAAAAAAAAAAAAAAACCACGCCGTGTCTAAGGAAGCTGCGTAAATGGCTTTTGCTTCTTGAGAGACTTTTAAGAAGATAACAAGTCAAAATACTTATTTTTGCTTCGTGATGGCCTATTTGCATCTTTCTTCCAAGGACCCAAGGCTGGGGGTTAATTTTCTCCTTTCCTTTTCCCCCTTTCTTTATTTCGCTTTGGTCATCGTCAAACGCCTCCTGTTGACTTCAAATGGACAGTAGGTGGCACTGTTTAGGAAAAAATGAAAGTGAGCTTACAATTTAACTATTTCGGTTTGGGGAGATTTCGCGGAAGTTATTATAGGATAAAAGAGATTTCTTTTTTCTTCCAATGTTCTTCTGAGGTGTTGACTTGCTTCGAACTCGACTAGGCCTTGAAAACTAGGTTCTTGCTCCTTATCACGTATTTTGTACAATAATGAACAAGTCAAATCAGAAAAGTCAGTAACCTGGGAGCAATGCTTTTTCAACACGTGCCGCAGGATGTGGTGGTGGGGCAGAAAGCTGTGATTAGAGGTCAAGAATTTTACTGCCCTACCTGGTGTCAGCCAACACAGTCCCCAGGGGCCGACTTGCAAAGTACTATGCATTTCCGCCTATCCCCTCACCCCCACCCCCCACATACAGCGGTCACACCTCTGGCAAGTATTACCTTGGCCTGATGACTCCACAACGCTCCGGGGAAACCCACTTTCTAATTTTCTCCTGCAAACTTCGCAGCCTTCTGCCTTAGGTGGTCAACTCTTGAGAAACTGGCTTAAATTTCAGAGCCCAGTTTCATCTCACTGAATAAGAATTAGTGATTTGTAGTTGTATGGTTGTTTTTAAATGCTGAGTTATAGTTGAAAATATATTATCTAACGTAAGTATCCTTACACATAACTTGAATTAAACGGACTTAGGAGCAGGGTAGAAATTGTGGGATGTCAAGTATCTAGCTGTGGAACCCCACAGGAACAAAACCTCAGCTCTAAATTTCCATGAATATTATATGTAACACAGTGTTGTTGATTATTCCTTGGTAGCATTTAGCTTTTTCTGTGCTAAGAGTTCGAGCAATGAGAGCATTTAGTAAAATTGAGTTTCTTAAACAAAAATACACTTGTTATTTGTCCCCTTCTGCTTGTAATTCATGATTCATAAAGCAAAAGTAAAATGTCTCCTAACACTAGATGAATATAAAAGCTAATTATACATCCATGCATTTCTATCAGTCTCTCCTGAGCCTAACAACACTCCCCCCAAAAAGAGAGGGAAAAGGATAGCACAATTTAAAGTCAGAGGAGAAAGCTCCTTGAAGGCAGAATATTGTTGACAGACAGATTTTCTTAGGGGATTCAGAATAAGAAAGACCTCACAAATCCCACTTTTGATGCAAGATCGCATGATATAGGATACATTTGTATAATCCTGGAATCATATTTCACCTCTTTAGACCTTTATTTCCTAGCTGATCAGTGGAGAAAATACCTATATTACAGAGTTGTTATGAAGATAGAATGTACTAAGTTATATTGGCTTGGCCAAAAGGTTTGTTCAGATTTTTCTGCATGATGTTAGGGAAAAACTCGAACTTTTTGGCCAACCCAATGTTAGGAGATTAATGTGTTACCTCTCCTTTAGATAGAGCTTCTGAATGTAACCCAATGATTCTTAATATAACCAATCTGGGTAGTTAAAAAAAAAAAAAAAAAAACTTTAGTACCCTTCTTCTTGCTTTCTATTCTTTATAAGCATTTCTATTCTTGATAAGCATTAACTAAAGTTTTATCCTATGCTTACTTATTGGACCTACTTCAGCTTTCTTCTGTCCCATCATTGACTCATAGATTAAATTCCTCTGGGTGCCCCTAGATATACCCCAACCTTCACATTTAACTGAAATTCCTTTCTGAGTCCTAGGCCTGAATTACAGCTACTAGCCAAATAATACTGATTCATAAGCAACAAATTAAAAGACATGAAGTCCAGTTCACAAACAAGCTGTTGTTGTTAAGTCGCTCAGACGTATCCAACTGTTTGCCACCCCAAAGACTGCAGTATGCCAGGCTTCCCTGTCCTTCAGTATCTCCTGGTGTTTGCTCAAGCCCATGTCCATTGAGTGGGTGAAGCCATCCATCCATCCATCTCATTCTGGCCAACTGAATAACACTTGATAATTAATTTAAAATTTAGCTTTCTATTTTAAACATAAGCTGTTTGGACCAGAAAGTAACAGATATTTTCAGGTTTTGACATTCTAAGGCCAACTTCATACAACCTATATCTATTACATTTTCAACTATGCAAGATAATGTAGCAAAAAACCTTACTAGAGTCAGTGATTTGTTACTGATCTCCTCCCTCTCACAACACAAAGTGTTTATATGTCTGAGAGACAAAATTTCCGAAACAAGGATTTTTTTTTTTTTAAACTCTACCATGAAGTGAGGTGAAACTCTACCATGGAGAGAAATCTGTATGCAGGTCAAGAAGCAACAGTTAGAACTGGACATGAAACAACAGAACTGGTTCCAAATCAAGAAAGAAGTAGGTCAAGGCTGTATGTTGTCACCATGCTTAGTTAACTTATATGCAGAATACATCATGAGAAATGCCAGGCTGGATGAAGCACAAGCTGGAATCAAAATTGCCAGGAGAAATATCAGTAACCTCAGATGCAGATGATACCACTCTTATGGCAGAAAGCAAAGAAGAACTAAAGAGCGTCTTGATGAAAGTGAAAGAGGAGAGTGAAAAAGTTGGCTTAAAACTCAACATTCAGAAAACTAAGATCATGTCATCCAGTCCCATCACTTCATGGCAAATAGATGGGGAAACAATGGAAACAATGAGACACTTTATATTCTTGGGCTCCAAAATCACTGCAGATGGTGACTGCAGCCATGAAATTAAAAGATGCTTGTTGCTTGGAAGAAAAGCTATGACAAACCTAGACAGCATATGAAAAAGCAGAAACATGGACCAACACAGGTCCATCTAATCAAAGCTATGGTTTTTCCAGTGGTCATGTATGGATGTGAGAGTTGGACTGTGAAGAAAGCTGAGCGCTGAAGAATTGATGCTTTTGAACTGTGGTGTTGGAGAAGGCTCTTGACAGTCCCTTGGACTGCAAGGAGATCTAGCCAGTCAAAACCTAAAGGAAATCACTCCTGTGTGTTCACTGGAAGAACTGATGCTGAAGCTGAAACTCCAATACTTTGGCTACTTGATGTGAAGAACTGACACATTGGAAAACACCCTGATGCTGGGAAAGATTGAAGGCCGGAGGAGAAGGGGACAATAGGGGATGAGATTTGAGTAAGCTCTGGGAGTTGGTGATTGACAGGAAAGCCTGGTGTGCTGCAGTCCATGGGATCACAAAGAGTTGGACACGATTGAGTGACCATGAAGTGGCTTGCAGGATCTTAGTTCCTCGACCAGGGATTGAACCCATGCCCTTGGCAGTGAAAGCACAGAGTCCTAACTAGGGGACCAGCAGGGAATTCCTCAGAAAAAGGATTGACTACCTTCATAATTCTCTGTATAAGAGAGTCTCAAACATTTTGGGGTAAAGGATCTCTGTATACTCTTAAAAGTATTGAGGCCTTCAACAAACGTGTCTATGTGGCTTATAGGCATCAATATTTAGCATGTTAGGAATAAAACCTGACACAACATTGCAGATCAACTATACTTGAATAAAATAAATTTTAAAAAAGAAAAGCTGACTGAAAGAGTTTAAAAAATATCAATTCATTTAAAGTAATGCACACAATGACTGCTCAACTTAATAACATATTTTTGGGAAATGTGGTGTTGTATTCCATGTTTTCAGTTCTCTACTATCTGGTTTAATGAAAAAAAAAAAAAGGATTCCCATATCTCCTTCATCATTCAATTGTTACTTGAATTAACGATTGACATTTTAAAACTCTGGCTTCAAACAGACGTGTAATTGGGAAATGGAGTATTTTAATAGCTTTTTTTTAGAAGTTTTCTTTTTTTTTTTTTTGTAGCTTTTTTGTTGTTGTTCTTTGATGCCAAGTCAAAACTTCAACAAAGAGTAATTTTTTAAAGATAAATTGCAAGGACTGCCCTGGTGGTCCTGTGGTTAAGAAAGTGTATCAGTCACTCAGTCATGTCTGACTCTTTGCGACCCTATGGACTGTAGCCCATCAGGCTCCTCTGTCCATGGGATTTCCCAGGCAAGAATATGGAGTGGGTGGCCATTCCCTTCCCCAGGGGATCTTCTCAACCCAGGGATCAAACCCAGGTCTTCTGTATTGCAGGCAGCTTCTTTACCCACTGAACCACCAGGGAAGCCCGACCACTTTCCAATGCAGAGGACAGGCTGGATCCCACATGCCTCAGGGCAATTATGTCTCAACTTGAGAGCCTGCAAATGGTAACTCTTTAGCCTTCAAGCCTTAGAGCTCATGCTCCATAACAAAAGAAGCCCCCAGGCTGCAACTAGAGAAAGCCTGAACCTCAACAAAGACCTAGAGGAACCAAAAAAAAAAAAAGGTTTTAAATAAAAGTAAATGGCAATGTTGAATCTGAAACAACAGGAATGAACTTTGTGTACCCTGTCAAATTAAAATCTGCTGGTTTATCTTATACCATAAATGCATCTTTTACAACCGTTAATGAATTTGTGATATCATGTTATCAGTCATTTATAAAATATCAGCTCACTAAATTATATAAATTTCCCAACTCTTGGTATATTTCATTATTCCATATTTTAAAAATCATAACCATTGAATCACGACCAACCTTCTCCAGAAAGTCGTCCACTATTGGGAAGCTGTCATGGTCATGGTGGCAAATAAAGTTTACTGAAATTCTAATATTCTTTCGAAAGCTCATACATTTTCGCTAGCATCAAATAATGTCAATCATTATCATCACAGTGGCAAGTTCACTTATTTTTTCAAAAAAATAAAGTATCTTCCAAAACACCCAAGTCTGAATAATAGTTTGCCTGTGAATTAGTCTTTCAGGTGAAAATGGTATACCAGGATAAAAGCAGCCCCCTCAGCTCACAGCTCAATCACAGCTTTTTCACCAAACATGGTAGCTTGGTGTTTCTTCACCAAGAATGTTAAAAAGACATACACTCAAAGATTGACATTTAATAAAATGAATATTTTTTTTTACTGTTTTATGAAGAACTTTCTTAAATATATATATATATATATTTGGATGTGAACCATTTTTAAAGTCTTTATTGAATTTGCTGCAATTTTGCTTCTGTTTTATATTTTGGGGTTTTGGCCACAAGGCATGAGAGATCTTAGCTCTCCAACCAGGGAGCATGCCCTGCATTGAAATGTGAAGTACCAACCACTAGATCACCAGGGAAGTCCCTCAAGAACTTTCTTAAATTTTTTTTTTTTCTTTTTTTCCTGTGTGGGGAAAAGAATACAAAAACTGGTAGGACTGAGAATACAGTTTAAAGCCACTGCCTTGATTCATGCTAAGGTATAAGCAGCTTTATTCACCATTATTTTTGCACCATCAGTGTAAGTGTCAATGTAGTGAAAGATGCAGATAATTTCTTAGTCTTATTTTAAAAATAGTGTTGATCTTGCTGGTCCTCTGAAAGGGTCTTGCGGTACCCAAGCATCTACAGATTACACTTTGGAAAATGCCAGTTTACATTAAGCATAGCAAATATAGCAGTATATAAATCTGTGTGTTTCACTTTAAGAATATAGATAAATTTTCACTTTGAGAAGCGATCTACCAGTGGGAATATTAGGGAAAGCACACTGACTGAAACCGGCCCACCCTGGCCAGGCAATACAGTAACCATTTGTGTGAGTTGTTTTATGACAGGAGGTCCTGGTAAGGAACACGAAACTGATAAACCACCACAAACTGGAAGAGTTGGGAAAAGATCAAAAGGAGACACTGCATGTCTGACCGCCTCCCAGAATCCTCGCTGGCATCCATCTTGGCACCACCAGGAAGGACTCTGAGTCAGAATGATTGACCAAAGACAACCCGGAAACTAGTCCCATCACCATAAAACCCAAGACTGGGAGAGCAATTCTCCTGGGTTTCCTCACTCTACTGCTCACCTCCCAGGCGCCCTTTCCAATAAAATCCCTTGCTTTGTCAGCACATGTGTCTCCTTGGACAATTCATTTCTGAATGTTAGACAAGAGCCCACTTTCAGGCCCTGGAAAGGGTCCTCTTTCCTGCAACAGTAAGAGAAATATTAATAGTAATTCTGTCATATGAAGCGTGCCTATAGGAAACAGCAATGCCCAGAATGATATTTCAGAGAACAAGAAGGATTCAGAGAACCTCACAGACATGGAAAACTTTGACAATGCTGGCATATACATGTTAGACTTAGCATATTCCCTATGAGCCAAAGGGAATTAAAACAATATGTCTCAGCCTCATAAAAGGTAGTATTTTGTAAGATCCTGTATTGTGCAAAGATAGAAAAAGATTGTTCAGGAATTTAGTGAAAGTGTTAGTCATTCGGTCTGTCCCATGACCCCATGGACTATAGCCCTCGAATGGGCTTCTCTGCCCATGGAATTCTCCAGGCAAGAATACTGGAGTGGGTAATTATTTCCTTCTGCAGGGGATCTTTCCAACCCAAGGATAGAATTTTATCGTCTGAGCCACCTGGGAAGCCCATCAGGAATTTAGTTTTCTATTAATAGTTCCCAGTTTAGATAATGTGAAGAGGTTTCCAGTAGTTCATCGAAATTGGACTGCATATTTTTAATGTTAGTTCCAAAGCTGAACTCTTGAGGCTCCAGGATTAATTCAGATAAAAATTTGAAGGTAAGACCAAGTTTTTCACTTGTGGGTAGAGGGAGATATTGAAGCATCTATCAGACACCCAGGAAATCAGAATGAACAGATTAATTCACTAATATATAGAAGAAGATGCTTTAAATCTCATTATAGTTTTTGAAGATCTCACTGTATCAGGCAGAATGATAATTTTTCAGTTGTTGATAATTTTAAATTAGATTTTGAGTATTATTAAAGCTGTGCATTAAAGATTACCCAAAAGAAAGAAAAGGAACAAAACTCCCTTTCCTCATCAGATACGCTGTTTATAATCTTCTTTCAATATCCCTTTCCATGGATAAGGAAACTAGCTTTAAAATATTATGTGGCTTAGTCTAAAAGATTACTCAAAAGTACCTGAGACGAATGACTGTGATTTGATTGGCATCACAATACCCAAATACAGCCATCTGAATGAATTATTGAAAAAGAAAAAAAAGAGAAAACCTTATATTTTAAAACTTTATCTTAAAGCAGCAAATATATGAGAGCTTTGCTTTCATGTTATTGGACTATTTAAATTTAAAGAATTATCCCCTGGCTCATATGGGATTCAGATTAGAGGGGGACAGAGTTGTTTCATGTAACCTAAATGACATTTTTATTACTTGCATTTTCTGGCCCAGATTACAGAAAAGGACAGAACTGTTTATTCCCCATTTAAATACCAACAGCTCCATCAGTAAGGGTTTATATTTTACATGACAAAACAATAAAAGCAGAAAGAGCTAGTTGAGGGGAAGTCTAAATCTAACTGTCCTTTGATATTTTAATAGTCTTAATTGTAATGACTAAGGAGATTTTGAAATGGAAGTGCTCACAAGCAATTGCTAATAGTTGTAATTGTGAAAATATAGCTACATTGTTTAACTTATCTTCTTTGAATATTGGGTGGCATTTCACCTTTTTCCTGAAAAGCTTAATAAGATTTCCAGCTTTAAAAAAATCTTAAAGATATACTTAATTTCTGGAAACCAATATATTTCTTATTAAAGGGGGTAGTTAAAAGTCTTCTAGGTAGAGGAAATTTCTTTTTATATATAATTAAGGGGAAAAAAATGACTCTGTTCTCAGAAAAGTGAATATATGCTAAAAAATGTCCATACAATTTCAAGGGGTTCACCGATTGCTTTCCCCCAGATCTGTTCAAGGGCAAATTAAAAATTTCCTTGTTCAACAGGAGTGTTGTTAGGTCTTTGTAAATACTATAATACCCTAAACCTTTAATTCTTTAGCATCTATATCATATACTTAAAAGTTTTTTGAAAGGACAAAGGGGTAAAAAACTAAACAAGCCTTTTACTTTCTCTAGTGATTCACAGTAATTTTTTTTCATGCATCAATTTAGGGAAGGTAAAATTTCAAATTAAGGAAATCAGACATTTGGGAGAAAGTCATCCAAAGGGAATAGGAAAGTGGAAATAGAAGATTTTTTAAAAATACATCATTTGCCTTTCCTTGGGAATTGAAATCTGATTCTATACTTTTTTATACTTTTAAGAGAACAACAGCAACAATAACAAAAGTCCAAATTCAAATTCAAGCTTTTGAGGTAAGAAGACTGCCTTCTATCTAGCGCAAGTGGCTGAAATTATTAGGAGGAAAATGTTGAAACAATTCAGTAAAGTGAGACTTCCTACCTTTGTCCGAGCGAGGTGTAAGCTCCAAATCCCGATTAGCAGAATTATCATTCCAAAGGTAACTGCAGGCTGGTACTGCACTCTCTGTCCTACAAAATGCCATTAAGAAATGTGACATCTTGCATTGCCTTAATCACATCCTGCATACCTTGGACTTAAGTATAACTTGAAGATGAAAGCAGGCCATTGTCATGCTAGTCAAAGGAGTTACATTCTCCTGGCTTTAGGAGCGATCTCTCCCATAGCACTGCTTTCCAGTATTTTAAAAGTTCAAAGTTCAACCCAGATCCATGTGGATCTGAGAACTTAGTATGGAGGGGTGCCATCTATTTAACTATGCTTAAGCTAAGAAACTAGAACGTATTTTGACTTGTCTCTTGTAGACAGCACCTGTTATTTGTTCAGACTGAATTTGCCAGGCTTCTAATGAAGCAATTAGGGAAGTTTCCTCATTGTTTATTTTGAAAAGCCAGGTGGTTTCATGAATCGGAGGTGACAAGTGACTTAGACTTCTCAAAGTACGGACTGAGGGCAGCCTCCATTGCAGTAACCTGGCTGCTTTTAAAAATACAGATATGTCCATGTCCAAACTCCAGACCCAGTTCACCAGAGTTTATAGTGGTGAGTCCTAAGAATTAGGGCTCCCCAAGTGGCACAGTGGTAAGGAACCCACCTGACAATGCAGGGGACACAAGAGACAGGGGTTCGATCCCTGGGTTGGGAAGATTGCCTGAAGTAGGAAATGGCAAATCACTCCAGTATTCTTGCCTGGAAAATTCCCATGGACAGAGGAGCCTGCCAGGCTCCTACAGTCCAAGGGGTCACAAAGATTTGGACATGACTAAGCGACTGAGCACGCACACCCTGAGAATCTATTTTGAAAGCTTCCTTGGGTAATTCTTATGTACTTTGAAGCTTGGGAACTTCTGCTTTATGAGTTTTCTTGGGCTTTTTACACATAGCTCTTTAAAATTCAGTTTTTGGTCTTAACTGTACTTGGGAATGGAGAAGGAAATGGCAACCCACTCCAGTATTCATGCCTGGAAAATCCCATGGACTGAGGAGCCTGGTGGGCTACAATCCATGGGGTCGCAAAGAGTCGGACACGACTGAGCGACTTTTGTGTTCTGTGTACTTGGGAAACAAAAGTGCAAAAACTTTTGCAAAATGCAAGCAAATTGTGAATACCAAAGAATTTCTTCAATGGCAACCCACTCCAGAATTCTTGCCTGGAAAATCCCAGGGACGGGGAGCCTGGTGGGCTGCCGTCTATGGGGTCGCACAGAGTAGAACACGACTGAAGCGACTTAGCAGCAGTAGCAGCAGCAGCAGCAGCATGATTTTCTTGAACATGATAAGGTTTGTATAATCAGTAAGTTTTCACTGGTGTATTAACCTAGTGATTTCTACTACAAGTGAGGCAATGTCACATATAGATCTGAGGGCTCTTGGACTAGAACTATGTGTTTTTGGCACCCACGCAGCTACTACCTGTGTGGTCTTGGGCAAATTGCTTATCTCTCTAAGGTCTCAGTTTCTTTCTTTATGTAAAATGGGGAGATTACTAAAACCTTACCTTAGAAGCTCATGTTGAAAGTAAATAAAATTATCCCCATAACACTCTGATACCCTGTTAATCACTCAGTTGTGTCCAACTCTTTGCAACCTTATGGACTGTAGCCCACCAGGATCCTCTGTCCATGGGATGCTCCAGGCAAGAATACTGGAGTGGGTTGCCATTCCCTTCTGCAGGGGAATCTTCCTGACCCAGGGATCAAATCCAGGTCTCCTGCATTGCAGGCAGATTCTGATAATTGTGTGATAAATGTTAACCATAATTACTGGTGTTGTTGAAAAGAAAGTGCTTAAGAACTTTTTCCTCCGTTGTCATAGAGATGTTCAATTTCTCTTCTTCAGGTTAAGACTTTCTGCTACTGTACTTCTAGAATATGCTCAGAGTTCAAAAATTTAAAAAGCTGGTCAAATCTTTTTGAAGATGTAAAAGCTACAGATTTGGATTTTAATTCTTAAAGAAAATCCTTTTAAAGTACTCATTGAATACCAGCCATAAGTATATAGTTCAGAAGGTATATGACTATTCACTGAGTTTACCTAAATTATAAAAAGCCCTAGGTTGAAGAATTAAAAGCCAAATTTAAAATACTTCTTTGAAAGAGTCGAATGTTCTTTTTTTGCATAATGTATTTACCCAAGGAAGCTTACTTAGATGGAGCATCTGGTTTTCAGCACATTCTTGCTTTACACCTATATTTCCAGCTGAAAAGCTCTGAGGTGAAGAAAGGTCAAATGAATTTCCCCACGTCACACACAATGAGTCAGTGATTCAGGCCAGATTGAATCAAGGAGTTTCTTTGGTAGGAGTGTCCAAAAATAAATAGTTAACTGAAAATAAATCTTCATACCTCTGTTTTTAGAGCAAAGAGAAGGGATATATTTGTTATTTTTCACATCTTTATTTAATTTAAATTCCTAAATAAAATAAAACATATTTCTAAATATAACAACTTGAGCATGACTTCCCAACTCTCTTCCAAATAACTGAATTTAGGCTGTTTACTGACTACATTGAATTGGAAATATAACAATTCTGTCTAAGAAATTCTGGCCAATTTGTCATCTGTCTGTCATCTCTCCTCATTTGGAATCATTGTGTTCGTTGTTACCGACTATTCGTTCATCAAAAGTTGATTGAGCATCTACTACGGGCCATCTGAGGCAGGAGATGGATGGGCCCCAGGCTGAACAGTTAATCCCCTGTGGTCAGAAACTCCATAATAGCAGAAACACCAGAAAATCAGGATGATGCAGGAGGCTGGGCCCTGCCCAGATAAGAGATGAAAGAATATATATTCCTCATTCTCAAACTCAAGGATGCCTCCCTGACTACAGATATGCAGAAAGGCTCCTTGGAGGTCAAAAGAAAAGGGGCATCACCTCATAGTAAGTGATGCTGAGGCAAGGGGTAGCTGACTCCCTCCCTGCCCAGGTAAAGTGAGTGGACATTCACTCCCTGTAGACTGACAGTCCATGACAAGAATAGCAGGACAATTAAGGGAAGAGGCTAGGCCCTGCCCAGACCACAAATTTCTCATTCTCAAAGTCAGGAGACCTCCCCAACCACACAAGTGCAGACAAGCTTCTGGGAGGTCAAAGGGAAGTGATGCCAAGAGAGGCTCATCACCCACAGTCCTTTGCAGTAGAGTTCATCTTGGCTAAGAGATGCATGAGCACACGTGGGAGGATCCTGAGATACATCGAATACAGACTGTGAATCGGAAAAGTCAAAATGATTGGCCAAAGGAAACCAGAAGAAATGCCCCATAAATATAATTCAAACTACCATTAGGGCGAGACTGTTCCTCTCTGAACCCACCTTTGTGTATGTCCACATGCACTGCGCTCTTTTCCTCCTAATAAACACATAACCACTTTTTGTTTCTATGTGGGAATTCATTTGTACACAGCTGACAGGCCAGGGCCTTGCCACTGACCCCTGTCCCTGGTGGTCTAGTGGCTAGAATTCAGTGCTCTACTTCTGGCTGCCTGACCTCAGTCTCTGGCTGGGAATTGAAACCCTGCTTCAAACTGCTGCAAGCTGAGGCCACCTGTGATCTCATCTACCCTGACCACTAACCTTCACAGGACTCCACACAAGTATTAACAGAGGCTCACATGACACACGTCTAAATGCTTAATGTTGATGAATTAAGTGGGCAAAGTATTCAATAAAAT
This sequence comes from Bos taurus, assembly GCF_002263795.3. Classification (NCBI taxonomy): domain Eukaryota; kingdom Metazoa; phylum Chordata; class Mammalia; order Artiodactyla; family Bovidae; genus Bos; species Bos taurus. Next base: position 18,079,955 of record NC_037341.1, on the reverse strand, counting down.
TAGTTCTTCTTCCTACCTTGAAAAGGTACCCTTGTACAAACTTGCAAGGCCTGTTTCAAATTTAGAGTTCTTAATGCCTCAGCATTTTGTGCCAGAAACACAGTCTGAAAACTCACTACCAGCCACCATCTACCTGGTGCCAGTGAACTGCCTCTGGTCTGACAACCATTTGTTTTTTCCCCACTCCTGGCTATATCCTATCATGTGATGGGCAGTGCAGACATGCATTGACTATACCAGTTTACACATTCAAGCACATGCATCATTCCCCAAATCAGGCACCCGTTGCACCATTCTTTTGACCTCTGACCTCCAATTCCAGGGTAGAAGCTTATGCTGGCCCTGAAAATAGGCTTAGTACCAGGGTCCTTCATGCCTGGGTGTCAGGGTAGTACTTCCAGGCACCGCACCAGGACATCCATGAGGAGAAATTGCTCAGCGGTATAATCTGAGCATATCCTTCTTCTATTGTACAATATCACCACTTTCCATTGTCAACTCAGCATAGGTCCAGTGCTTCAGTCTGATGTTGCCTTGAACATTCCAACCTGACAGCAAAACTTTCCATGTAAAGGACACTGGGTTAAACGACTTACAGCACTTTTCCATCTCAATACCTTAGTCTGTTTGTCCTTTCTGCTCTCACCTTGGTCCAAGTGTAAAAATTCTTATTATCTCTCCCTCCTCTTAATTTTTTTTTGGCTGCACCGGGTCTTATTGCAACATGCAGGTTCTTTGTTGTGGCATGCGGGGTGTTAGTTTGTGGCATGTGGGATCTAGCTCCCTGACTAGGGATCGAACGTGGGCCCCCTGCATTGGGAGTGCTGAGTCTTATCTGTGCCTATCTTTCATATCATACTTTTCCCTTTATAATTTTATCGTTAGGCTTCCTTGGTGGCTCAGTGGTAAAGAATCCACCTGCCAATGCAAAAGACTTAAGAGACGCAGGTTCAATCCCTGGGTAGGGAAGATCCCCTGGAAAAGGAAATGGCAACCCACTTCAGTATTCTTGTCTGGGAAATCCCACGGATAGAGGAGCCTGGAAGGCTGCAGTCCATGGAGTGACAGAAGAAATGATTTAGCAACTAAACAATTTTATAGTTATGTTTATATATACAATCTTTCCTAATTTTGGTTGTGGAAGCTTTGAAGACTAGTCTCATGCCATTTATTTACTTTCAATTCTTTGAAGATAGTTTTATTGGTTTTGTAGAATCTTGTTTATTCATTGTAAATAAGCTACACCATAAAAGAGTTCAAAAGGAGTAAAAACTCAGAAATGGTGCCAGTTTTTTTCATGTAGACACATGAATCCATGTACAGAAGTTACACAAAAAGGAGCACTTACTTTTTGCAACTCTTCTTCGTTTAACTATTTTTTGTGTATTCAGTTAATGATTTAGAGATCTACATAGTCCTTTTTAATGACTGCGTATGATTCTATACTAGTAATATTTGGGAATATATCTAACCAATCTTTCTTACTTGATAGTTTATTCTGTTCTTTATTATCTGTTATGAAAGCACTGAAGACATGGCCTTCATTTAAGATCTTTTCAGGTATGTACAAAAAATAAAAAAGTGAAGGCGCTCAGTCGTGTCAGACTCTTTACCCCGTGGACTGTAGCCTACCAGGCTCCCCAATCCACGAAATTCTCCAGGCAAGAATACTGGAGTGGGTTGCCATTTCCTTCTCCAGGGGATCTTCCCGACCCAGGGATCAAACCTGGGTCTTCCGCATTCCAGGCAGACGCTTTACTGTCTGAGCCACCAGGTACAAGTGACCCCTTATGATATATTCTTAAAACTAATGTTTCCATATAATACCAAAGGAATTGTTTCATTCACTTTTATATCTCTTGGAGCACTGGGTACAAAGCCTTAAAAGCAACAGATATTTCATAAATATTGACTGAATGCATTCAAGAGTAAATTCATGACTGGTTAATTAATATCTATTTACATAACTAATCTAATACAGTATTGTGATTAGATGTTCTGGAAGGAGCCAATCCAGAGCTATGCTACCTTTTTACACAGAAAAAAATTTCAAAAAAAGAAATAGTAAGGCATGAAATAAATAGAGTGAGAGATATTTGGAGTGAACATTACAAGTGTTTATTTGTTCTTCCTTCCCAGCAACGCTATGAGAAGCTGAAACTAATATCATTGCATCCATTTTGCAGAGGAAGCATTTTACCATTAAGACAAATTATTGACCTGAGGCCACGGCATTTACAGTAAGGAGGAGCCTCACATTTTTTCTTGCCACCTCCAGCCCCCTCGCCATGTTTTCTTAAATATGCCACTCTGACTTTTAGCTAAATAACGGTTTTCCACCATTGCATCTTAATAAAGAACTCTGAGTCAAGAACTGGTTTCTTAGAATAGCTGTTTGTAAGGAGGATCCTCTTTTACCAGGAAACACAAACTGGAGAAGACTAACAAACTTTGTTTCTTCAGTGACCTCTAACTGACCAGTTACACCTGAGCATGACTAGGCATTTTACTCAAAAACCTGCTTTGCCTTTTTTCCAGCTGGTGAAGACTGCAAGTTTGTTGAAAATTTTATACCTTGTTTAGATGAGGAAGGAATGTGCCCTGCTGACTTAAACGCATGTAGTTCGCTTTAGAACTACCCCATTTTTTGATTAATCCTTAGCAACAAGCATACTGCCTGGACCATGATAGACTGACATACATACATATATACATATATATACATATACATATACATATACATATACATATACATATATATGTACTTCCCCAGTGGCTCAGCAGTAAAGAATCCTGCAATGCAGGAGGCCCAGGAGTTGTGGGTTCAGTCCCTGGATTGTGAAGACCCCCTGAAGGAGGGCATGGCAACCCACTCCAGTATTCTTGCGTGGAGAATCCCATGAACTGAGGAGCCTGGCAGGCTACAGTCCAGAGTCCTGAAGCGTGGGACACAACTAAAGCAAATTAGCACACATGCACACATATTAATTTCCATATATATATATATGCAGAAAGGAAGAGGAGGGAGAGAGTCTAATATCTTCTACAAAGCATTCATCTTTAGCAATGGCTGTTATTGGCTTATTTTTATTTTGATAGATAAAATTTTAATCATCCCTAAGCCTCTACAAGTGACTGATCCAATAAATCAGCTTTCAAATGTTCTTTGTTCGTCTTCCTTTCTCCAAATGCTCCTATTTATATTTTGAAATAGGGGACCCAATCTGAAATTTATATTTTGAAATAGGGGACCCAATCTGAAAGGCTAAGACTTTTTTTTTTTATTCTTGAAATGAAAACATTTAAGATGAGTGGGAGAAAATAATTATATTTAAAAAATTATTTAAACAAATAGGCATAAATTGTGCTTAGTCTAACTTTTACAAATATTTGTTTCCTTTGTAGAGACAAGCTTAAAAATGTTTTCTATCACTATAAAAATATAATCAAGCTGAAATAATTATCCATTCATCCTCTCACCCAGACATATTATTTTCAGTGAATTGACCACATGGTGAAGATTTATTGTTGTTGTATTTTAGTCACTAAGTCATGTCCGACTCTTTGTGACCCCAACAACTGCAACATGCCAGGCTTCCCTGTCCTTCGCTGTCTCCTGGAGCTTGCTTAAACTCATGTCCATTGAGTTAGTGATGCTATCTAACCATCTCATTCTCTGCCTCTTCCTTCTCCTCTTGCCTTCAATCTTTCCCATCATTAGGGTCCTTTCCAGTGAGCTGGCTTGTCGCATCAGGTTTCAATTTTAAATATTATAAACAATTATTCACTTAATATATATCATAGAATTCATGCAAATTTGAGTTTGGGAGAAAAAAGTAGTGTTGATCCCTACAGCTAACATAAATAGTATGTTCTATAGAATAATAGTGGAAGTTATTGGCATATTGTATGATAGCTAGAACACATAAAACTAGAGATAAAAATAAGTCCAATTATAACAAAAGAAAAGTGAAAGTGTTAGCCACTCAGTTGTGTCCAACTCTTTGCGACCCCATGGACTGTAGCTCACCAGGTTCCTCTCCTCATGGGATTCTCCAGGCAAGAGCACTGGAATGGATTGCCATTCCCTTCTTCAGGGGATCTTCCTGATCCAGAGATTGAACCTAGGTCTCCTGCATTGCAGGCAGATTCTTTACCATCTGAACCACTGAAGAATGTAATAAATATAAATACACATATTAAGCTTACCTGGAAAAGACAGATTTCCATTCTATCACACACATATACACACATACAAAAGATTTTACTATTTTCCCCCTAAATAGACAAATTTTCACCAAAAAGAAAGCCAAGCCAAAAAAAGAAATTTAGAGGGAACTAGCAGAAATTTGGAAGTGATGAATGAGACACAGAAAATGAAAGATAATTTAAGTTGCTACTTTATTCTACTACTCCTAAATTGTAGGCACATTTCTTACATTTTTTATTTGTTATTCATTTTGGCAATTAGAAATATGCTTTTTCGTCTCTTAGATGTCTAAATTTATAAAATAGTAGTAGTAGTAGAATAAAGTAACAACTGGTAGGATTGTAAGAATATGCGGATTGGGATTTCCTTGGTAGTTCAGTGAATAAGACTCTGCATTCCCAATGCAAGGACGCTGGGTTTGATTCCCAAACAAGGACTTAGATCCCACATACCACAACCCAGAGTTTGCATGCCACAACTAAAGACCAGGTACAGCCAAATAAATAAATACATTTTTTTTCTTTAGAAAAGAAAATATGGATTAATCTAAATTAATAGCTATACTTCTAAAAATTTCTTTCATGATTATTTAGATATGTCTTTTTTTCTAATGTAAAAGTATAGAACTATACACTTCCCTCTCATCAATGTTTTAACTATATCCTATAGTTTTGTTATACTAAATTTTTATTTTCATTCTGTTAAGTGTACTTTTGATTTACCTTGAAAGTTCCTCTTTGACCCATGGATTATTTCAAAGTGTGTTGCTTAGTTTTTACACATTTGGTGATTTTCTTCCCTTTGTGTTAACAATTTCTAGTTTTAAGTTCACTGTGGTCAGAAAACATCCTCTGTATGACCTTATTTCTTTTACATTTTTTGTTTTGAGATTTGTTTTATGGACATAATGTGGGCCATTTAGGAATGTGTTCTGTGGGTACTTGAAAAGAATATAGTCTGCTTTTGGTGGGTGGAATGTTCCATAAATGTTGATTGGATTCTGTTGGTTGATGTCATCAGTGCTATTAATTTCATGATTTTCTGCTGCTGCTGCTGCTGCTGCTAAGTCGCTTCAGTCGTGTCCGACTCTGTGCGACCCCAAAGACGGCAGCCCACCAGGCTCCCCCATCCCTGGGATTCTCCAGGCAAGAACACTGGAGTGGGTTGCCATTTCCTTCTCCAATGCATGAAAGTGAAAAGTGAAAGTGAAGTTGCTCAGTTGTGTCCAACTCTTAGCAACCCCATGGACTGCAGCAGCCTACCAGGCTCCTCTGTCCATGGGATTTTCCAGGCAAAAGTACTGGAGTAGGGTGCTATTGCCTTCTCCCATGATTTTCTAGTTGGTACGTATTTCAACAATTCTTGAAAGATGTTGAAGTTTCTAACTAAAATTGTGAATAATTCTATTCTCCTTTCAATTCTATTAATTTTCCCCTCACAGAATTTAAAGCTCTATTGTTTAATACATGTACATTTAGGAGTACCGTGTTTTCTTATCTATCTTTTAGTATAGATATCTATCTATAGATATAGATATCTATAGATCACTATCTTTTAGTGATATTTCTGTTGCTTTGAAAGCTACCATAACTGATATTAATATAACCACTCTCACTTTGCTTTCCATTTACATGATATATCTTTTTTTATTCATTTACTTCTAACCTGCTTATCAGAGAAGGTGATGGCACCCCATTCCAGTACTCTTGCTTGGAAAATCCCATGGATGGAGGAGCCTGGTAGGCTGCAGTCTATGGGGTTGTGAAGAGTTGGACACGACTGAGCGACTTCACTTTCGCTTTTCACTTTCCTGCATTGGAGAAGGAAATGGCAACCCACTCCAGCGTTCTTGCCTGGAGAATCCTAGGGACGGGGGAGCCTGGTGGGCTGCCGTCTATGGGGTTGCACAGAGTCAGGCACGACTGAAGCTACTTAGCAGCAGCAGCAAAAGCAACCTGCTTATATCATTATATTTGAAGTGAGTATCTCATAGACTACATATACTTTCATCATGTTTTTTTTATCTACTCTGCTTATCTGCATCTTGTGATTGGTATATTTAGAATATTTACATTTAAAGTTATTATTGGGAGGGGGGTTCAGGATTGGGAACACATGTACACCCGTGGTGGATTCATGTTGATGTATGGCAAAACCAATACAATATTGTAAAGTAATTAGCCTCCAATTAAAATAAATAAATTAATTTAAATTTAAAAAAAGTTATTATTGGTATGTTAGCACTTAAGCCTGCCATTTAAATATTTGTTTTCTGCCTCTTCTGTTTAAATATTTCTTTTTCCTACTCTTTCTTATGGCTTGCTAAAACATCAAAAAAAAATTCCATTTTGTTTCTTCTACAGTTTTTTTCACTGTATCCTTTTATATAATTTTTTAAAGGGTTGCTCTAGGTACTACATTGGGTTTCCCTGGTGGCTCAATCAGTAAAGAATCTGCTTGCAATGCAGGAGACCTGGGTTCGATCCCTGAGTTGGGAAGATCCCCTGGAGAAGGGCATGGCAACCCACTCCAGCGTTCGTCCCTGGAGAAACTCCATGGACAGAGGAGCCTGGCAGGCTGCAATCCATGAGGTCACAAAGAATTGGACATGACTAAGCGACTAAGAACAGCACAACACTGGTACTACAATATATATATAATTTAACACAGAAAACTGGTGTTGAGATGTTTATTAGCTTGAATGAAATTTTAAAACTTTATTTCCCTTTGTGTTTCCTTAAATTCTATTTTTATAATTGTTCTAAACATTTCCTCTTCACAAATATTAGATTTGTGACAGTCCCACTGATTCATAGGGCTCTGTTAATCTTTTTTTATCCACTATGTATATTCTTTCTGTTTTTCAAAAACAGACCTTTCAAGGTCTTTTTTTTTTTTTTCTTGCCTTGCATATAATTTCCAAAATTTTATCTTGGTATATACTTAGTAGAAGGAATAGGGGAAAACATATCTATTCCATCTTTTTAAAAATAGAAGCTTATTCCATCTTTTCAGAAGTAGAAGCTTACTCCATTTTTGATAGTTATTATTATGATTACTTAGTTTAGTAAATTATACAAGAAAGCAATGTGTTTGGGGGATTAATTGATCTGTAAAACTAAAATTGATTGAAATAATTGTTATCAAACTAGGTATGGATGAGAAGAAATATTGAAGGTTTCTGAATTGAGATTTGAGTTTCAAATGTTTCCAGAGTTCTCACTCCATTCTAAGAAAACCAGAATCAGAAATCATAGCAATTCCATTACTGGCATGGCTTATAAAGGTTAGATGGCACAAATTAGTTGATATGTACTTCACTCCCTCTTAAATGCCATAACTGTACATCAAAAGACTGACAAATTAATGTGCATTTATATGCAAACCTAAAATATAATATTTATGATTATTTTTAATACTCTAACTTTTGAAATCTTTATTGGGAAGGATAAGAGAGATAAGCATACTGCTTGAATTTGATTTCCTACTTTTAAATATACTCTTTCCAATTAGCTGGATTAGAAATTTTAAGTTGTTTCTTAGAAGGCTTAATTTTGTTCTTTGATTTTTTTTTGTACAAGACCTAGATTATTACTGACTGAACTCTAAACGGCTTTGACAGTAACAGAAAAATCTACCTGAAGAGCAGTTCTAATTTAATCTCAAGCTTTTATAACTTATTTTTTAAAGTACGTATTTTATAAAATTCCATCTTTACTATGCATGTACATACACACACATTCAAACATGAATATGCTTCATAAAGTAAAGCTAGCTATATCCTTGCACCTGCAACTTCTGGGTGGCAATAACTTGAATTAAATTGAAACTCCTGTGATGGAGATGTTAATTTCTCTATTCTCTTTGGATAGTGGAACAGATGCTATCCTAAACTTCAAAGGGATTTGACTACTTTCTGAGTTTCGTTAATGAACAACAACTTTTCACAGCCCGGGTTTAAAAAAAAACTAACAAAATATACAAAGGAGAAAGATCACTGAAGAATTCATCAGCCTTTTCCTTCTGAAATATTTTTTAGGGGTAGAAAGGAAGTCAAACTCAAAACATTTGATCTTTCCCAGGAAACTGAAATGCACTGTATTTATTGCTTTTCAAATCTGACAGTTCATCCTGTGGCCTCCTGCGTGCAGAAGTTACTTCGGTGGTGTCCAACCCCATAGACTGTAGCGTGCCAGGCTCCTCTGTCCATGGGATTCTCCAAGCAAGAATTCTGAAGTGAGTTGCCATATCCTCTTTCAGCGGATCTTCCCAATCCAGAGATCCAATCCATGTCTCAGGTCTCCTGCATTAGCAGGCAGGTTCTTTACCACTAGCACCACCTAGGCCTGTAACCTCACATCATGGTAAACCACCCAGTCCTACCAGGAGGAGATGGGCTTTGGGAAATAATTGTTAAAGAACTTGATTTTTAAGAGAGAGAGAGAGAGCACAATTGGTGGTAAGTATTTTCATTTTTGTCCTTCACTGGACTTCCCTGGTGGCTCAGATGGTAAAGAGTCTGCCTGCAATGCAGGAGATCCAGGTTTGATTCCTGGGTTGGGAAGATCCCCTGGAGGACATGGCAACTCACTTCAGTATCCTTGCCTGGAGAATTCCAGGGACAGAGGAGCCTGGTGGGCTATAGTCCATGGGGTCACACTGAGTAACTATCACTTTCACTTTTTTTTCACTTTGATTTAAAAAGAGAGAGAGAACCCAATTGGTGATAAATATTTTCATTTTTGTTCTTTGCTGTTTAGCTCAGGTAATGCACTGCTGTGTGGCCAGGAGACTTGGTTCTAGGACCTTCTGTGTTGTTAACTGGTATAAGATAACAGATAATGATGGATTCTGACAGTTTATTTCTTATGAATCAGGTAGTGAACTTAGCATTTTGTGGTTGTTGTCATTTAGTTACTAAGTGTATCTGACTCTTTGTGACTCCGTGGACTGTAGCCCACCAGGCTCCTCTGTCCATGGGATTTCCCAGGCAAAAACACTGGAGTGGGCTGCCATTTCCTTCTCTAGGGATCTTCTCAGCCTAGGGATTGATCCTGCATCTTCTGCTCGGCAATCACATCTTTTACCGCTGAGCCACCTGAGAAGCCCTCAGCATTTTAAATATGTTAAGTTATTGCATCTCTTTATCAACCCTACACATAGAAATTATTATTGTACCTTTTTTTTTTTTTTTTTGGCAGTGTCACATGTCATGTGGGATCTTAGTTCCTCCAACAGGGATTAAACCCCTGCCCCTTGCAATGAAAGGCAGAGTCTTAACCACTGGCTGCTAAGTCGCTTCAGTCGTGTCCGACTCTGTACGACCCCATAGACGGCAGCCCACCAGGCTCCCTGGTCCCTGGGATTCTCCAGGCAAGAATGCTGGAGTGGGTTGCCATTTCTTTCTCCAATGCATGAGAGTGAAACGTGAAAGTGAAGTCGCTCAGTCGTGTCCGACTCTTAGCGACCCCATGGACTGCAGCTGGACTACCAGGGAAATCCCTCATTGTCATTTTACAGGTACTTAAAAAGGCACAGAAAGTTTAAACAACTTGCCTAGAGTCACAGAGCAAGTAAGAAAGCAGTGGAGGCAAGATTCAACTAGGCATTCTGCCCCTAAAGGCCATTTCTCTGAAACACCCAGCTCTGTCTCCACAACTCTATTAACATCCCATCAACTCTCTAAGATCTGGCTTTCTAATTTTTGAAAGGAGAATAAAAATGCACATTTTAATTTACTTGATGTTGCAACTTCATCAAATTTGGCATTCAACAGGGACTTTAACGGTTACATAGGCCAAATTAACACGCTGTAACTAAAGAAATTAAGTCTAGAAATTAAGCAATTTAGGGTCACACAATTAGTGACAGATCTGGAACTTGGTCCTTTGAGCCAATCCTTATTGAATGTCGAACACATCTAATGAGGATACACATCCTAATAGGATCGAACATGACAGCCCACATTTCATACTTTGAAAACTAATAGTAAACACATTAATTTATCACTTTGATATTAGGTACTATGATAGATCATCAACTCAATGGACATGAGTTTTTGCAGACTTAAGGAGATAGTGAAGGACAGGGAAGCCTGGCGTGCTGCAGTCCTTGGGGTGCAAAGAGCTGGACTTGACTGAGCGACTGCACAACAACTATAATAGAGGTATATGAGAGAGTACCACACAAAACTGAGGACAGTATAGGTAACATTTTTAGGATTGTGTGGGAAAATAAAACTGAAAAAAAAAGAAAAAGAGGAGACAACTTTTGAACTGATTCTTGAAGGATAAGGAGGAGTTGCTTTGAAGACAAAGAAGAAGGTTCATTGAGGCTGAGGAACATGTTTGTTCAGGTTACCAATTAAAAAAGCACACTCAAAGAAAGGAGATTTCCTTGTTGGTAAACTTCAGGCCATCTGAGCTCCAACTGGAAGTTATGTGACTAGTGTAAGACCACAAATGTCTTTGGCCAATTAGAATCTCTAGCCTTTTAAGTGGGTTTACCAGGTAAATCGCGGAGAAGGCAATGGCAAGCCACTCCAGTACTCTTGCCTAGAAAATCCCATGGATGGAGGAGCCTGGTAGGCTGCAGTCCATGGGGTTGCTACGAGTCGGACACGACTGAGCGACTTCACTTTCACTTTTCACTTTCATGCATTGGAGAAGGAAATGGCAACCCACTCCAGTGTTCTTACCTGGAGAATCCCAGGGATGGTAGAGCCTGGTGGGCTGCTGTCTATGGGGTCGCACAGAGTCGGACACGACTGAAGCGACTTAGCAGCAGCAGCAGCAACACCCAGTAGCTCAGAAGTAATCTGCTTGCAATACAGGAGACATAGGAGGCACAGGTTTAATCTGTGGGTCAGTAAATTCCCCTGGTAGAAGAAATGGCCCTTTAAGTATCAAAATCAAGAGAATGTTTTGGTCAGCTGGAGTTTCAGAAACATAAAGATTTATGTTCAGAAACACAAATATAAAGGCTCTAGTGCCCAGGTTTCCCAGCTCTCAGTTGTGAGAAGCTAATTTTAATTCTTTCTTTGGTTTCTTCTAAACAAAGTGGGACTAAAGACAGGATCTTTTTTCTTATCTTCATGTCATCATGGCCTGATACAGTAGCTGAAACTGAGTAAAGTTTATTTAACAATAAAAAGAAATTTTTGTTGTGGATTTATAGATGTCAGGCACTATACTCAGAATTACATGTACATTTTCTGTTTCAATCCCCACATCTGAACTATGAGAGAATAATTGAGATTGGATCAGAGAACTGGAAGCTTAGCAAGACTAAGGACCCCCCGATGACACAGGGGCACAGACTTTGTGCAATCCCCCTGCCTTCAAAACCTGCAGCATTTCAAAGTGTAATGAATTCATTTACAATAATTTGCATGATTTAATGTGTTTCATAATTTCCCCAATGCAAAATGTACCTCATGAGAACTGATACGTAACTTTAAAAATAGTACTTTGCATAGAATGAATAAAAGTGTTTGTTTGTTTTAAAGACAAAAATCAAGAAGAGGTTGCTATGCTTTTCAAGAAAAAATTAAAATCTGACCTCAGTGTTCACTGAGATATTTTTAATGTACAAATACTTTTTAGAAGTGTAATAGAAGAGCATTCTTCTACTTTCTTTTAGAAATCATTAAGCATTTTCTTTTTAAATATAGCTTATACAGAAAATGATTATCATATGAAAAGCACTTTTTAAAAAGCCCTTTAAAAAACTGTTAAGTGTGTGTAAACTCAAACACATGTGAACAATTGCAGCCTTCTTTCATTCTGCTTGCTTTCAAACCCAAACCTATGGAGAAGACTAGGCTCTTCCAGAAGACACTTTCAGAATTAAAAGCATCCAGAGAGTTGGGGAGTTCATACATATTCCAGTCAGCCTGTTGAGTAAACCAGCCCTAGGGCTCAATTCATCAGGCTGACTCTTTCTAAAAGAAAAGGATAGAAACTCTACAAAATAATTAGCTGGGGATAGATTCTAGGTGCTGATTTGCATGTCTCTACAGTACTGCCTCTAAATCTCTTATAATCACTCTTAAGGCAGCCCCACCCCACTCAATTCTGTTTGCTGTTTTAATTGAGAATCCCGAGAAACTAAATTAACAATACAATTCCCGAAAGAGGTAATTAGAGTAAATTGTGTATTTGTTTATTTTCTTTTTGGCCATGTGGCATGTGGTATCTTAGTTCTCCAGCTGGGGTTCAAACACATGCTCCCTGTATTGGAAGCATAGCATTTTAACCACTGGGCCACCAGGGAAGTCCTTGCGGAAACTGTGACGTTAACCAGGACTTGAGAAGCAGCAGAGGCAAATGACCTCACAAACTGCCATCAGTTTGATTCCAAATCAGTCAAATCAGATTGATTCCAATTAAATCAATCCAGGGGGATCTTACCACACAGGACAGAGGCCCGCCATGTTCCCTATGCTGTTGTTGTTCAGTGGATAATTCATATTGACTCTAAAGTTTCCTATACTGGGAGATAAAAAATGAAGGTGACTCTGCTGGAAGGATGTTTATAATCTAATAGAAAGTGAAAGTGAAAGTGAAAGTGAAGTCGCTCAGTCTGTCCGACTCTTTGCGACCCCATGGACTGTAGCCTACCAGGCTCCCCTGTCCATGGGATTTTCCAGGCAAGAGTACTGGAGTGGATTGCCGTTTCCTTCTCCAGGGGAATCTTCCCGACCCAGGGATCGAACCCAGGTCTCCCGCATTGTAGGCAGACGCTTTACCACCTGAACCACCTAGAGATAAACCATAAAAACCAATCAGATCATTCTATGCAGTGCTGCAGACAGGTTTCCATGGATTAACAGAGGCCAGAGAGGCATGTACTCTACTGTATTTGGAAGGAAGAGAAAAGGGGAACTGTGGAAGGCAGATAGGGGTGTCGGGAAAGTTCGTTATTTTCTCGGTTCAGTCTTGCTGCAACAAAGATTTGAAATAGCAGACCAGTGTTAAAGCTACAGCTCCGTTAGAGCTCAGAGTTTTATTTGGTAAACAAAGGATAGTACACCCCAGATCCCAAAGAAAAGGCCTCAGCGTGGCTTGGCTCCCTCTTTTTAAACTTTATGCCTCCTCACCCCAACCCCCCTGCAGCCTGCCCTATGCAGATTAGGGCTAGTACCTATCATGGATCAGGAAGGGGGACGGGTTTGTTTCATCTGAGGTTCTCACTCCAGTCTGCAGATTTTTGCTTTGTTCCCTTTTCTCTGGCTTTTCCTCCCTTTCTTTGCCTGTGTTTTAGCAGCAGACATTTTGGACTCCCTTTTCTATTCTAACAGGGGGATCCAAGAAGATGTCATAGAGATCTCTGGATTCAGTTTGTGCCTTAAAAGGAAGGTACAATTTCTGAAGGCTGGAAAGGAAGAGGCATTCAAAAGGGAATGAAGTATGTGAAAAAGATACTGTAATCACAGTGCGAAGGATGCAGAGAGTGGTTTGACTAGGGTGCCCTTAAATCAGAGTCAGGATCCCAGGACCCTTGCTCATTCAGCAATTAGTCTACAGGTTAAAAATATCAAATTACTCACACATTTTTTTCTGCCAGCTATTTTATTTCCATGTGATATTTTAATAGCTATTTACAAATGCAGGTGTGCTAAGTCTCTTCAATCATGTCCTACTCTTTGTGATCCTATGGACTGTAGCCTTCCAGGCTCCTCTGTCCATAGGATTCTCCAGGCAAGAATACTGAGTGGGTTGCCAGACCCTTCTCCAGGGAATCTTCCTGAACCAGGGATCAAACGCATGTCTCATTATGTCTCCAGCACTGAAGGCCGGTTCTTTACAACTAGCGCCACCCAGGAATGGTGCTACTGGTAGGATTTATGTATAGCTATCAATAACCATGCAGAATGTATCGCACACTTAATATATACATTCTTCATTTTATCCCCAACAGAACACTGAGGAAAGCATTAATGTTATCTCCATTTTCCAGAGGAGGGAACAGAGCTGAAAAAGGTCAAGTAACTTGCCTCAAGTCCAAGGCAGCAAAAAGTTTGGATCACACATCCGGATCCTAGATCCACAAGCTTGACTCCTGATACACACTGAACGCCCACGACATGCCAAGATGTTTGGCCAGCACGGAATTATACACGAGGGCAAGAGTGACGCAGTCCATCTTCTCTGGGACGTCTTCTTATTCCTCAAAAAATTTTAGCAGTTTAGTTTAGATAGAACAATAAAGCCACTAACAAAAAACCAGTTATAAAAGGTCCCCTTTACTCTTCGATGCAGCTACCTGTAATTAAGTAGTTAAAAACGAGAGGAAGGAAGAAAAAGAAGGGAGCAGAGGAAAAAGGCAAAGATATTTATAGCCTTGCTCACCCCAAGGGTAGGGTGAGCAAACGAGACTGGTAGGATTGTAGTATTTATGATGTGACCTCTTGGAGGATAAAGAAGCACATGTATTATTATTATTTTTTTAATATACATTTATTTATTTTAATTGGAGGCTAATTACTTTACAATATTGTATTGGTTTTTCCATACATCAACATGAATCTGCCACGGGTGTACACATGTTCCCCATCCTGAACCCCCCTCCCACCTCCCTCCCGATACCATCCCTCTGGGTCATCCCAGTGCACCAGCCCTGAGCATCCTGTATCCTGCATCGAACCTGGACTGGCAATTCATTTCACATATGATACATGTTTCATTGCCATTCTCCCAAATCATCCCACCCTCACCCTCTCCCACAGAGTTCAAAAGACTGTTTTATATGTCTGTGTCTCGCATACAAGGTTATCGTTACCATCTTTCTAAATTCCATATATATGTGTTAGTATACTGTATTGGTGTTTTTCTTTCTGGCTTACTTCACTCTGTATAATAGGCTCCACTTTCATCCACCTCATTAGAACTGATTCAAATGTATTCTTTTTAATGGCTGAGTAATACTCCCTTGTATATATGTACCACAGCTTTCTTATCCATTCATCTGCTGATGGACATCTAGGTTGCTTCCATGTCCTGGCTATTGTAAACAGTGCTGTGATGAACATTGGGGTACACGTGTCTCTTTCAATTCTGGTTTCCTCAGTGTGTATGCCCAGCAGTGGGATTGCTGGATCATAAGGCAGTTCTATTTCCAGTTTTTTAAGGAATCTCCACACTGTTCTCCATAGTGGCTGTACTAGTTTGCATTCCCACCAACAGTGTAAGAGGGTTCCCTTTTCTCCACACCCTCTCTAGCATTTATTGTTTGTAGACTTTTGGATCGCAGCCATTCTGACTGGTGTGAAATGGTACCTCATAGTGGTTTTGATTTGCATTTCTCCGATAATGAGTGATGTTGAGCATCTTTTCATGTGTTTGTTAGCCATCCGTATGTCTTCTTTGGAGAAATGTCTGTTTAGTTCTTTGGCCCATTTTTTGATTGGGTCGTTTATTTTTCTAGAATTGAGCTGCATGTGCTGCTTGCATATTTTTGAGATTATTTGTCAGTTGCTTCATTTGCTATTATTTTTGCCAATTCTGAAGGCTGTCTTTTCACCTTGCTTATAGTTTCCTTTGTTGTGCAGAAGCTTTTAAGTTTAATTAGGTCCCATTTGTTTATTTTTGCTTCAATTTCCAATATTCTGGGAGGTGGGTCATAGATCCTGCTGTGATGTATGTCAGAGAATGTTTTGCCTATGTTCTTCTCTAGGAGTTTTATAGTTTCTGGTCTTACGTTTAGATCTTTAATCCATTTTGAGTTAATTTTTGTGTATAGTGTTAGAAAGTGTTCTAGTTTCATTCTTTTACAAGTGGTTGACCAGTTTTCCCAGCACCACTTGTTAAAGAGATTGTCTTTTCTCCATTGTATATTTTTGCCTCCTTTGTCAAAGATAAGGTGTCCATAGGTGCGTGGATTTATCTCTGGACTTTCTATTTTGTTCCATTGATCTATATTTCTGTCTTGGTGCCAGTACCATACTGTCTTGATGACTGTGGAGAAGCACACATGTTAAATACATAATATACTGCAAGCTACATGTTTTAACATGCATTAGCTCATATAATTCTCACAACAAACTTGTGAAGTAGGTATAATGATCCCATTTTGTATGTGAAGAAATTACAAGGTTTGACTGGTAGTTTAAGACCACATTAACATGAAACCTTGAAGTCTGACATGACCATACTCCATCCCTCCCCTTAACTGGCAACCTCTCAGTTCAGACCTTCTCATGCAGATTAAAATTGAGTATTAGAAACCATGGCAACCCCCAGAAACATTCAGAACACAACAAACGTATGTGGGGTGGAAGTGTGTCTAGGAAAATGGCATCATTCAGGACAAGAAGGCTTAAGGGGCACTTCCTTGGAGGATTCAAGAGTTAAAGTGGAAACTTGAATATGATCCCCCAGATGGAAAAGCCAGGATTTCTTATAAACAGAAAAGTTTTTCTGAAAAGTTGGCAATGAATAGTTTGACTACTGTAGAGATACGATTCAATGAGCTACCCTCTCAACTTCAAGTTGGCTATTTGTCTTCCTGATGTTGAATAATGACAATGATAATAATAGGAACTATGTATGGAAGACAAATGGTGCCAGACACCATGTTGGGTCCTTTCCATACATTATCTGGAATCCTTTTGTCAAACCTGCAAAGTGAGAATTATTTCTGTTTTATAAATGAAAAAGCTGTGGCTCAGAGAGTTTAGGTAACTTGTCCAGTTTACTGAAGATGAATAGACCACGGATTAAACCCTCACTCTTCCCATTAGACTATCATCTTACGTGCATTCAGTTCAATTCAGTTCAGTCGCTCAGTCGTGTCTGACTCTTTGCGGCCCCATGAATTGCAGCACGCCAGGCCTCCCTGTCCATCACCAACTCCTGGAGTTCACTTAGACTCATGTCCATCGAGTCAGTGATGCCATCCAGCCATCTCATCCTCTGTCATCCCCTTCCCCTCTTGCCCCCAATCCCTCCCAGCATCAGAGTCTTTTCCAATGAGTCAACTCTTCGCATCAGGTGGCCAAAGTACTGGAGCCTCAGCCTTAGCATCATTCCTTCCAAAGAAATCCCAGGGCTGATCTCCTTCAGAATGGACTGGTTGGATCTCCTTGCAGTCCAAGGGACTCTCAAGAGTCTTCTCCAACACCACAGTTCAAAAGCATCAATTCTTCGGTGCTCAGCCTTCTTCACAGTCCAACTCTCACATCCATACATGACCACTGGAAAAACCATAACCTTGACTAGACGGATCTTTATTGGCAAAGTAATGTCTCTGCTTTTCAATATACTATCTAGGTTGGTCATAACTTGCCTTCCAAGGAGTAAGCGTCTTTTAATTTC
The DNA here is from genome assembly GCF_002263795.3 of Bos taurus. Lineage (NCBI taxonomy): Eukaryota > Metazoa > Chordata > Mammalia > Artiodactyla > Bovidae > Bos > Bos taurus. The sequence goes on along the minus strand of NC_037341.1, from coordinate 18,062,429 downwards.
ATGGCTGCAATCACCATCTGCAGTGATTTTGTAGCCCCCCAAAATAAAGTCTGACACTGTTTCCACTGTTTCCCATCTATTTCCCATGAAGTGATGGGACCAGATGCCATGATCTTTGTTTTCTGAATGTTGAGCTTTAAGCCAACTTTTTCACTCTCTTCTTTCACTTTCATCAAGAGGCTTTTAGTTCCTCTTCACTTTCTGCCATAAGGGTGATGTCATCTGCATATCTGAGGTTATTGATATTTCTCCCAGCAATCTTGATTCCAGCTTGTGCTTCTTCCAGTCCAGCGTTTCTCATGATGTACTCTGCATATAAGTTAAATAAGCAGGGTGACAATGTACATTAGACACCATTATTTTCTTTTATCATGGATAACTAGTGGACCACACTGAGCACATGTAATTCTAGTCAAAAGCAAATAAATTTTGTTTCAGTTAACATGCAGCTATAGATACTTAAGGGTTTCCCTGGTGGCTCATACAGTAAAGAATTCACCTGTAATACAGGATACATGGGTTCAGTCCCTGGGTTGGGAAGATCCCCTAGGGAAGGGAATGGCTACCCACTCCAATATTCTTGCCTGGAGAATTCTCTGAACAGAGGAGCCTGGTGGCCTACAGTCCATGGGGTTATAAAGATTTGACATGACTGAGCAATGAACACATAGGTGTTTAAGATGGCAATAAACTGAGTTTACTGAGATACTGAGATGGGTGTTCAATCCCTATCCTTGTACTCTGTTTATGAACACATCATTGTACTTGGACTAAGTCGATTTTAAGAAAATATATTTACATTTATTTGGCTATACCAGGTCTTCATTGTGGCATGTGGGACCTTTAGCTGGAGCATGCAAACTCTTTAGTTGCCAAATATGGGATCTAGTTCCCCAATCAGGGATCAAACCTGGGTTCCCTGCACTGGGAGCACTGAGTCTTAGCCACTGGCCCACCAAGTCCCTGGACTAGGTTTCAAACCTTGGACTTTATCTCTCTATGTCTTAGTTTCATTGTCTATAACACAAGAGTGGGGGATTCAAAATCTAAGCTTTGTCATGACTCCGATGCTCTGGACTCTTAGCTGTCATATTCCACTTCCCACAGGACTGACAATCTCAACTTGATAGTTCTGGATTTCAGGTTCTGGAACTGTGATTTCTGTAGACCTAAGTAAATAATGAAGCATTTTCCTGTTTGCATGGTAGTTTTTCTCCTTCCTCCCTGAGGCACTCTGCTTAAAGCACTTCTCTCAGACTGAAGAGATGAAGGAAAAGCTCCTGATTATCTTTAAGTTACCTAACGTCATGAGCTTATCCATTTGTCCTGTTTGATAGTTGACTGTCCTAAACAGTAAGTTGTATCTTGTGGCTTTATAGCTGTCTCACAAATCATCACATCTGAAAACTGGAAACAGAACAGAGAAAATTATCTCCTTTCCCTAAGAGATAAGAGAAAGTTCTAAGAAGCCCATCTGTTGGAGAGCAGTTAAGAGCGCATCTGAAGGATCTTCGGAAATCCACATTCCATCACGACTCTTCAGATCTACCAGGCTAAATCTGAATTGGGGGGCAGTCTGCTTTCTCTCCTTCACACCCAACTGATAATGTAGAGATGCCCGAGCTGAAGCAACTGGCGGCATGCCTATATCAGGCTGTCTAGAATTGTGGAGTGGAAAGGGGCCATTCAGAGGGTCAAGATACAGTTAGGTTCAAGCTGGACCAGGTCTTTGACCAGATTCAGACTCAGTCACTGTCTGGATGTGGCAGCCAAGTTTCCATCACCTGTGCTGTAATTAACATGAACACAGACAGTCATTTCTTAGTAAGAGAATATAAAAGCAAGCAGGAACGTAAACTAGCTGTTAGAGCTTGGGTTTCATTTCTGGGAAAATCAGTAGTCATCTCACAGAGTCATTCTTCCTTTGTATAATCTCAAACCAGTAAAATAGAATGAAATAAGAGAATGTATGTTAGCAGCTGCTCTCAAATTTCCCCTGGCTGTCAGGATTTGTCTTAATTTGGGTTTTAGACTCTGTAAAAGTAGCAGTTGCCATGTTCAACTTTCCATAACCCCATAAATCCAGAAATAGCTAATGTGGTTCATCTGGGAATCAGTTATGGCAATAATCTGCGTCCAAATGTTGGTTTTATAGTATACCTATTCCAAGAGCTGAAGGAGATCAGTCCTGGGATTTCTTTGGAAGGAATGATGCTAAAGCTGAAACTCCAGTACTTTGGCCACCTCATGCGAAGAGTTGACTCATTGGAAAAGACTCTGATGCTGGGAGGGATTGGGGGCAAGAGGAGAAGGGGACGACAGAGGATGAGATGGCTGGATGGCATCACTGACTCAATGGATGTGAGTCTGAGTGAACTCCGGGAGTTGGTGATGGACAGGGAGGCCTGGCGTGCTGCTATTCACGGGGTCGCAAAGAGTTGGACACGACTGAGCGACTGATCTGATCTGATCTATTCCAAGAGCTGTGTTCTGTGAAAGGATACAAGTCATGGTCACTACCCCTTACCTACATAAAGCCTACAATCAATCCTGATTTTGAACTTGGTTTGTCATTTATGTCTTTAGCCAATTTGGACCTCTAGGGTGGGAGCGAGGGTGGACATGAGGGAAGGGAAGAAGGTCTGTTTATTGACATGACTAAAAAGTGGATCAGCTATTAGTAAGAAGACTTTTGAAGGGTTACAAAATTACAACTGTTTCAACAAATTATTAATGTAAGCTGCCTTTGTGATATAAAGCCTGAGGTATTTTTTATGATGATAAAAGCTGACACAATTTCCCCCACTTCCTCCTGAAAAACTTCATCATTTTAATCTCAATTCACCAAAAATATTATCGAAGATCTGCTATATAAAAGTCCCCTTTCAGGAGTTATAGACACAAAGAAGACAGTGTGCTGGCTCTCCCAGGGCTCACAGTCCAGTGGGAACACAGATATTGATCTCCAGTGGGCTGTGCCTGCAGAGACTTGGAGGATTTTAATTTCCAGCCAGAGATTAAAGTCAGGCAGTAGCCATGAGAGCACTGAAGCCTAATGACTAGACCAGTGGCCTAGGTCCTGGCCTTTTGGCTTTGCAGAAATGAATTCTCACAAAGATGGAAAGTAGTGAAACAAGTAAAGTGACTTTTAGGAGGGAAAAGGGTATGTGAGGCTAGACACAGGGTGGACTCAGAGAGAGAGAGCTGTGCCTTTGTGGTAGTTGGAATATGGGTCATTTTTTTCTTTTCTTTTTTCTTTTTTTCTATTCTATTCATTTATTTGGCTGCACCAGGTCTCAGTTTGGGCACATGGGCTCTTTTAGTTGTGGCATGTGGGAATCTAGTTCCCTGACCAGGGATCGAACCTAGGCCCCTGCGTTGAACACATGGAATCTTAGCCACTGGACCACCAGGAAAGTCCCGGAATGTGGGTCATCTCTTACAGGTTTCCTTTGGCCAGTCTTCTTGCTTTGCCTGACTCTGAGTCCATATTTAGTTTATCTCAGGGTCCTCTCATGTGTGAATGCATTACTTAGCCAAGATGGATTCCAGCAAAAAGGTCTGTGGGTAAGTGGACATCACTCCCTTTGGGCCTGCAAGGAGCCTTTCTGCACGTGTATAGTCGGGAAGGTCTCCTTGATCTCAAGAATGAGAAATACATGGTCTCCATCTTTTATTTATAGGACTGGGTTTAACTCCTCCTCCTCTTCATTTTGGAGTATCTGTCCACAGAGGATAAACTCCAGCTGTTCAGCCTGGGGCCCATCTATCTCCTGCCTTAACATGTAATTCTAAGTCAGGCCACAATGGAATGGGTGCAGAAGTCATTTCATCTCATCATCTTTCTCTGGCCTCCCAAATGTGAGCCTAAGACCCCTCATCTGAACACCTATTACATACTGTACTTGTGGCAAAGAATGTCCATCACTAACCAATATACAACTTCTCCTTCTTAGTAACAGATTCCTGACTTTATCTGAGATAACACTGTACACACTAGAATAATGCATTTCCCATCATCCTTTGCAGCTGGATGTGTCCATATGATTAATTCTGGGCCAATAAAATGTGAATGCAAGTACTTTGTGGCACTTCTAGAAACTTGCTTAAAGGAAGCCAACTCAACTAGGAGAAGCACTCTTTGACTTCCCTTCATAAGACAACCTAGAAGGCAGATGTGTTGGCTATACATTCAAGAACTGTCTTAGACTGGAATTGCTTGGCTTACCATTGGTTAGGCCTCTGTGCTTTCATTACTGAGGGCACAGGTTCAGTTCCTGGTTGGGGAACTAGAATCTTTCAAGCTGTGGGGCACAGTCAGTCAGTTCAGTTGCTCAGTTGTGTCTGACTCTTTGCGACCCCATGAATTGCAGCACACCAGGCCTCCCTGTCCATCACCAACTCCTGGAGTTCACTCAGACCCACGTCCATCAAGTCAGTGATGCCATCCAGCCATCTCATCCTCTGTCATCCCCTTCTCCTCCTGCCCCCAAGCCCTCCAAGCATCAGAGTCTTTTCCAATGAGTCAACTCTTCGCATGAGGTGGCCAAAGTACTGGAGTTTCAGCTTTAGCATCATTCCCTCCAAAGAAATCCCAGGGCTGATCTCCTTCAGAATGGACTGGTTGGATCTCCTTGCAGTCCAAGGGACTCTCAAGAGTCTTCTCCAACACCACAGTTCAAAAGCATCAATTCTTCGGTGCAAAGCTTTCTTCACAGCATAGCCTCCCCCCCACCCCCCAAAAAATAAATAATAATCCTTCCGTAAAAAAAAAGAGAACTATCTTGGAGCATAAGTTAACCCTGAGGCTGAAAGCCATGTACTAAGGAGAGCAGAGCAGAAAAACAGGAGGTTGGATCCCTGAAAACTTGTCAGAGATGCCATAACAACCAGGATTTTTTTTTTTTTTTACATGATAGAGAAATAAATTTATGTCTTTAAAAAGCTACATTGGCTTTTCTCTTAAATATAAGCATCACTTCATGGCAAATAGATGGGAGACAGTGGAAATAAACTGACTTTATTTTTCTGGGCTCCAAAATCACTGCGGATGGTGAGTGCAGCCATGAAATTAAAGGATGCTTGCTCCTTGGAAGGAAAGTTATGACCAACCTAGACAGCATATTAAAAAGCAGAGATGTTACTTTGCCAACAAAGGTCCGCCTAGTCAAGGCTATAATTTTTCCAGTAGTCATGTATGGATGTGAGAGTTAGACTATAAAGAAAGCTGAGCACCAAAGAATTGATGCTTTTGAGCTGTGGTGTTGGAGAAGACTCTTGAGAGTCCCTTGGACTGCAAGGAGATCCAACCAGTCTATCCTAAAGGAGATTAGTCCTGGGTGTTCATGGGAGGGACTGATGTTGAAGCTGAAACTCCAATACTTTGGCCACCTGATGTGGAAAGCTGACTCATTTGAAAAGACACTGATGCTGGGAAAGATTGAGGGCAGGAGAAGGGGACGACGGAGGATGAGATGGTTGGATGGTATCACTGACACAATGGACATGGGTTTAGGTGGACTCCGGGAGTTGGTGATGGACGGGGAGGCCTGAAGTGCTATGCTTCATGGGGTCGCAAAGTGTCGGACACGACTGAGTGACTGAAATGAACTGAACTGAATTATGACTAATACAACTGATATAAAATTTGACACAATACTGTAACTGCTTATTTAGTTTTCTGATTTTCTACATATACATACAAATTTCAATTTTCTTAATGAAACGGACCTTGCAAATTTAGTCTTCTTTGCAAAAAATGTGTGGATTAAATTGAAAGCTTTTTCAATTAGATTGAATAAACTTTATAAATTGAAAGATTTATAGACTTATGAAAAATTGGAAAAGGGATTTAAGACCATGACAGGAGTCAAGCATGAACCCAAGGTGTTTAGCCTGAACAACTGAAAGGATGAGTCAAGGCAGGTTTGTGAGAGAAGATCCAGGGTTTGGTCCTGAATATATTAAGTTTCAGCTGCATATATAAATTTGGGAGTTGTCAGCAAATAATGGCAATTAAAGCCATAAAACTTGATGAGCTCTTATAAGAATTAATGCAGAGGGAACAGAAATAATCATAGGATTAAGCCTAAAGCATTCAATGTTTAGAAATCTACAAGATAAGGATAATTTTTTAAAATGTAACCAAGAATAGTCACAAAGTTGAGAGAAAAACCAAGAGAGTGGTTACACAGAAAACTACATTAAGAACATATTTCTATGTATAATATAGATATAACAAGGATATACTGTATAGCACAGGGGATTAAAGCCATTAGCTTATAATAACCTATAATGCAGAGCAATCTACAAAAATACTGAATCACTAATCTGTCTACCTGAAACTAATACAGTAATATAAATCAACTACATGTCAATAAAAGAAATATTTCAAGGAGAGAGGAGTAATTACCTTGCCAAAGTCTGCTGATAGATCAAATATCTAACTATGTATCATTGACAATTAGATAGCACCCAAGTATTGCACTTTGGATTCTTTGGTTGACTATGAGGGCTACTCCATTTCTTCTAAGGAATTCTTGCCCATAGTAGTAGTTATGATGGTCATCTGAGTTAAATTTGCCCATTCCGGTCCATTTTAACTCACTGATTCCTAAAATGTTGATGGTCACTCTTGCCATCTCCTGTTTGACTACTTCCAATTTACCTTGATTATGGACCTAACATTCCAGGTTCCTATGCAATATTGCTCTTTACAGCATTGGACTTTACTTCCATCACCAGTCACATACACAACTGGGTGTTGTTTCCCCTTTGGCTCTGTCTCTCCATTCTTTCTGGAGTTACTTCTCCACTCCTCTCCAGTAGCATATTGGGCACCTACCAACCTGGGGAGTTCATCTTTCAGTGTCATATCTTTTTGCCTTTTCATACTGTTCGTGGGGTTCTCAAGGCAAGAATACCGAAGTGGTTTGCCATTCTCTGCTCCAGTGGATCATGTTTTGTCAGCTGGGTTCAAAAATCACTGCAGATGGTGATTGCAGCCGTGAAATTAAAAGACTGTTGCTCCTTGGAAGAAAAGCTATGACCAATCTAGACAGTATATTAAAAAGCAGAGACATTACTTTGCCAGCAAATGTCCGTCTAGTCAGAGCTATCATTTTTCCAGCAATCATGCATGGATGTGAGATTTGGACTGTAAAGAAAGCTGAGCACGAAGAATTGATGCTTTTGAACTGTGGTGTTGGAGAAGACTCTTGAGAGTCCCTTGGACTGCAAGGAGATCCAACCAGTCCATCCTAAAGGAAATCAGTCCTGAATATCCATTGGAAGGACTGATGCTGAAGCTGAAACTCCAATACTTCAGCCACTTGATGTGAAGAACTGACTCATTGGAAAAGACCCTGATGCTGGGAAAGATTGAAGGCAGGAGGAGAAGGGGATGACAGAGAATGAGATGGTTGGATGGCATCACTAATTCGATGGACATGAGTTTGAGCAAGCTCCAGGAGTTGATGATGGACAGGGAAGCCTGGTATGCTGCAGTCCATGGGGTAGCAAAGAGTTGGACACGACTAGGAGACTGAACTTAACTGAACTGACAATTAGGTTTAGTGCTGTTGAGGTCCTTGAGTATTTGGTAGTATGACAGGGGCTGTATAGTCTGATTAGAATGTTTTGAGAGAAAGTGGAATGAAGAGAATTAGAGATTATATTTTAGAGAAATTTAGTGCTGCAAAGTCCCTGTGAAACAGATTGGAGGCAATTGTAGTGTCCTAGGAGAATTTGTTGTTGTTTGTTTAGATGGAAGAAATTACCATATGTTTCCAAATAGAGGCAATAAGTGATACTTCAAGAGAGAGAGAGATTGATAAAGTAGCCTTTGAGTAGTCTTCTAGGTCTTATTGCTCGCTCTGTGTATTTGATTCTCTTATGAAAGAGAATTTATATATTCATAGTCAGCTTTCTAAGCCTTTCTTCTCTCCAATTACACTTAAACTCCTTGTAAGCAGGGCATAAGATTGAACTTTATTCTTGGTGGTCGAAAGTTGATAGATTGATTAGCATCATAAAGCATTAATAACTACTGTTGCTTAATGAGATGGCGGCTTCCAGAGGCTTTCTTTATAAAGCCAAAGCAGGGAGAGGTGCTGCCTTATTCTTTAACACAAAGGGATGTCTCTCTAATGATGTGATTTTAGAAACCTGTAGAAATCCATGGGATTGCAAAAGAGTCGGACACAACTTACCAACTAAACAACAAAAAGCAAGTGATTAGGAGAATGGGACAGGAATTCTCCCCTGTCTTTACTATACATTTTGCTTAAAATAGCAACCTCTCTGTCACTCACTGACTAATTCATGGAGTAATTCACAGAAGACTTCCAGGTTAAATTCCAAATGTAGAAACACACCTTCCTGTCTATGACCAATTAATCAGCAAATATAGAGTAGCATCAGCATTTCAATGATAGATTTACCAAGCCTAGTTGCACATTAAGAAAGAAGTATGGGACTTCCCTCGTGGTCCTGTGGTTAAGAATCTACCTGCCAATGCAGGGGACAAGGGTTCGATCACTGTTCAGGAAGATCCCACACATCACAGGGCAACAAAGGCTGTGCCCCACAGCTACTGAACCTGTGTGCCCTAGAATCTGTGCTCTGCAACAGGAGAAGCCATTGCCATGAGAAACCCATGCATTGCGACTAGAGAGTAGCCTCCGCTCTCTGCAACTAGAGAAAAGCCCACGCAGCAGTAAAATCCAGCACAGCCAAAAATAAATAAGAATTAAAAATAAATAATTAAAAAAGGGAAGTGTCCATGCCCTAGTCCCTGATTATTTCTTTCTAAAATAAAAGCCATCTGTTATGATTTCCTGAAGAACAGAACTTTCTTACTGATTTGCAATTGAAGAGGTATACATTGGGAAGTCAAAAATCCCTTTGGTTTACCTGTGACTAACAGGAGGTGACAATTGATTATAACATGATTTTTTCCATTCTCTTTTTTTTAATTAAACTTTTTATTTTGTAGTAGAGTATAGCCAATTAATCGGAGAAGGCAATGGCACCCCACTCCAGTACTCTTGCCTGGAAAATCCTATGGACGGAGGAGCCTGGTAGGCTGCAGTCCATGGGGTCGCTAAGGGTTGGACATGACTGAGCGATTTCACTTTCACTTTTCACTTTCATGCATTGGAGAAGGAAATGGCAACCCACTCCAGTGTTCTTGCCTGGAGAATCCCAGGGATGGGGGAGCCTGGTGGGCTGCCGTCTATGGGGTCGCACAGAGTTGGACATGACTGAAGCGACTTCGCAGCAGCAGCATAGCCAATTAATAATGTTGTGATAGTTTCAGGTGGACAGCAAAGGGATTCAGCCATAATATACATGTATCCATTCTGCCCCGAACTCCCCTCCCATCCAGGCTTCCACATAACATTGAGCAGAAGTGGGCATGTGTTTTACAGTGGGTTCTTGTTGGTTATCCATTTTAAATACAGCAGTGTGTACATGTCAATCCCAAATTCCCTATCTTTTCCCGTCATCCTTCCCCACCTGGCAACCATAAGTTAGTTATCTAAGTCCATGAGTTTGTCTCTATTTTATTATAACTTCCCTGGTGGCTCAGATAGTAAAGCATCCACTTACAATGTGGGAGACCTGGGTTTGATCCCTGGGTCAGGAAGATCCTCTAGAGAAGGAAATGGCAACCCACTCCAGTACTCTTGCCTGGAAAATCCCATGGATAGAGGAGCCTGGTAGGCTACAGTCAATGGGGTCACAAAGAGTCGGACACAATTGAGTGACTTAATTTTCTTTTCTTTCATTTGTATAATTTCTTTTTAAATTCTGCATATAAGGAATGTTGTACAATAGTTCTCCTCTTCTGTCTGATTTCCTTCACTTAGTATAACAATGTCTAGTTCCAACCATGTTGCTGCAGATGGCATTATTTCATTCTTCTTCATGGCTGAGTAATATTCTATTGTGTGTATGTTTTAATTGCCACATCTTTATCCATTTCTCTGTCGATGGACATTTAGGTTGCTTTCATGTCTTGGCTATTGCAAACAGTGCTGCAACAAATACTGGGGTGCAGTATCCTTTTGGACCATGTTTTTCTCCTAATATGTGCCCAGAAGTGGGATTGCAGGGTCATATGGTACCTCTATTTTTAGTTTCTTAAGGAACCATCATACTGTTCTGCATAGTGGCTGCATCAATTTAAATTCCCACCAACAGTGTAGGAGGGTTCCCTCTCTCCATCCTCTGCAGCATTTATTGTTTGTGGATTTTTGATGATGCTGACATGTGATATCTCATTGTAGTTTTGCGGTGGCACTACTGGTAAAGAACCCACCTGCCAATGCAGAACACACAACAGACTCATGTTCCATCTCTGGGTTAGAAAGTTCCCCTGGAGAAGGAAACTGCAACTCACTCTAGATTTCTTGCCAGGAAAATTCCATGGGCAGAGGAACCTGGAGGGCTATAGTCCATGGGTCAAGGGAATCAGAGACGGCTAAGCAACTAAGCATGCACACAAGAATCAGTGATATTAAACATCTTCTCCTGTGCCTCTTGGTCTATATGTCTATATGTCTTCTTCTGAGAAATGTCTGCTTATGTCTTCTGCCTATTTTTTGATTGGTATGTGTGTTTTGATGATTTTAAACCTCATGGGCTGTTTGTAAATTTTGGAGATTAATCCCTTGCCCTGACACTGATCTTAGTAATGACTTTTTTTTTTTTTTGGAACAAGGCACAGCATGGGCAACAATGTCCTGTTGAAGATGCAACTAATTTGATTAACTATCCCCCTACCCCCCTTTATTTACTCCCCTCTTATTTTCAGGGTTTTTTTTTTTTTTTTTTAATATTGTGAACATTTGTGTATATGTAAGTTCTTGGTTTCATTTGGGTTATTACTTTAGCCTAGATTGATTTTTTTGATTAGTAGGATGAACTAGGGTGAAAGAGAATGGACTATGTTTTTTTAGTTAAATGACCAATTAAAAAAATAGAGTGCAAATTTTTTTTTCTCTTCTAAATTTCAGAATCAGAGAGAGATAGGGCTAGAGGAAAATTTTAGAAATGACTCACTTCTTTGACGGGGAAACAGAGGGCCAAAGAAACAAATTTATTTAGTGTGATCCATTAGATCATATAATACATTAAGTGGCAAAATCAGGACCAAAACCATTTCAGACATTTTTAGCAGATGTTCAAAAAAGAATCTCTTCCAATACTTTAAAAATGTAACCACTGATTTAAACAGGTACTCAAAACATCTTGACTCTTTCCTGCCACTTTTATAGTAAGCATATTTTGGATTAAAATGTAAGATATATAATTATATTTTAGCATTTTAGCCAATTGGGGCTGAATGACAGAACAAAAATACATACAGGTAGAAAAAAATTTTAATTTATCATTTTCTAATTGAAAAGGAAGTAGGGTATTTGAGTCACATAAAAATGGTACACATATCCTATTTGGTGGTGTATTTTGTTAAAGGTCTTTGTCAAAATTTTGCATATTACTTTTATCTACTTTTCCCCTCACTAGTGATGAAAGGGGCTAGAAATTTATCCTTTCCATGGGATGTCAGAGTGCCATATATGTCTTGACACCTCCAGAAAGGAAAGAAATTGATCAAGATTAGCAACAATGGGATGAGAGTCATGTTATATGCTATCAACTATGAGACATGTATGCAAACAGAGCTAAAAGGTAGACATATGTGTGTAAACATGTCTCATTAGCTTTATGACAAAGTGTTTTTGGTCAGAATATCTCTGGATAGATGTCTATGTCATAAGAATAGATTAATCAGAAAAGCAGGTCAGGAATTGTCCTGGCAGGGTAAATAGTAGTGATTAAGAAAATATGTATTGAGAAGAAACAGCAGACATAAAAGCAGAGATCTAGGTGATGGAACTTTTAAGGCACTGATGAGAGTATATATTTGATTTAGTGCAGACTCCCTGCAGGACTCCTTCCTTCCTGCACCGTCACAAATCCTTTTTATGATCAGTGGCTTCGTACCCTAGGCCTGGAGATGAGCAAGAGGAGATGATGTAATTATGGGGCAGTTATGAGGTGTGACATGAGACTAACTCCGTGGCCACAGAAGAGGCTTTGCTAGTATGGTGTCCTGTAAACTTCAGAGACATGTGATAACTAGGCCTAGAGAACAAGCAAAGAAAGCTTTACATCTTTATCAGTAGATCTCTGTATTAGGCAACCCTCTTTGAATGAAGAAGACAAACTCCGATTTAAAATCGTTTAAGGAAAGGGAAATTTGCACTGGCAAATTTCAGCTGGGATTTTCTTCATTTATGGTTACATCAAAAGACACAAGCAGTGAGTTGAAAGATAAATTGAAAAATATAACCTTTTAAGGGTTTATTTGAGCAAAAATTGATTCCAATAGGCCGGCACCAGATCACAAATGGATAGGAACATTCAGTGACAAGAACCAGGGACAAGAAAATGTGGAGAAAGTCGGGTGGGGAAGAAAGGAAATGACTTGATTGGCTATAGCTTAAAGCCTGTTTGGCTGTTTGTGACTAGTTATTCTTAGTTTTTGTTTTATAACCTTGAGGCATTTCCATGCTTAGATGTTGATTTGCTTACACCAGGGCATTAGAGCCACAAGAGTCTAACAGCCTGCTTGCTTAATTAACTTTACAAGTGTCACAAAGGTTCTGTCTCTGCCTTTCTTGGCTGAACTATTGTCTCAGTTAACTGGTTTTAAGGTAACCTGTCTGCCTCCGCCCACCACCACATTGGTGGCAAAATGATAAGCAGTTTCTCTATCACAGTGGGGAAGTGGCTGCCTGTATTCCAAAAGTTAGTGACTTTAAATTCATTAGCATGGCTTAAAACCTTCTTATCTCTAAAGCAATTCCTGTTACCAGGATGATAATGGAAACCCCAGGGTTTAAGTAGGAGAGGCTGATCCATTGAACCTGTAAGATTAGAATCTGGGAGTTAATGCATGATGAATGAGATTGAGGTATATAAGACAGGGCTACTTCTTCTCAGTTATCCCAGATTATTTTCTGATAAACTTCCTAAAATGATTTTTAAAATTTTTGTTTTATCTTAGCAGTCTCAGAGTAGGCAAGAAACTTGACTGGGATCCTGTTCCCCTTGACTCTATGACTTTTCCTTTTGCTATTGTGCCATCCACCCTTGAGAGGAAACCCTGACTGAAGATTGCTCAGTTTTTAATATAAGTTGCTGATATTGAGGAGGATAGAGAGGAGTCAGAATCAGCTCTTATTCCCCTTCTTGCCCTCTCTCAGACCTTGGCCACTCTGCTTCTTGCTAAACCTTCTTTCCATATTATCTTACTCCTTACTTTTCCTGATGTGATTTTTACTGGTCTTATACTAACATATGGCCTCTATTAAGTACCAGATGTCATTATATTCACAAAATTCAGGTGTGGGTGCTCCTGGGTTATTGACCAAGTTGATCATATGATTAAGAACAATTATTCATTGGCTACTTGCTAGATACCCAACAGTGTTCTAAGCACTTTGCATACGCTGTTTCATTGAATCCACTAAAAACTCCAAAATAAATATCATTAGGTTTAATTTATAGATGAAGAAAATGAGGCAGAGAGAGAGATGATAAGTAATGTATGTGAAGTTGTACTCAGTGCATAAAGGGACCTGGATTTGAATGCAGGCAGCTCGGCATCAAAACAAATGTTGGAAAATATTGCTTCTCAGTGTGTCCAAGAGACCACAGAGGAAGACTAGGCTGCAAAAAGCTGAGAGGGCATTGGGCACCAAAAAGATGCTTGTAAATAGAGAGAAGAACATGAATCTGCCCGCAACTGGTAGGGTGATCTTGGGAGAGAGGAGAGAATGATGGAGACCCTCTCAGTATGAGCTCCTAAACCAAGTGGAGAGTCAGAGAGAAGCCAGCAGAGAGCAAAGCTATATTGGGATAGAATTGAATAAGCCATCAATAAACATAGGAAACGAAGGATTTCGCTGGTGGTCCAATGGCTAAGACTCTAAGTTCCCAATGCAGGGAGCCCAGGTTCAATACCTGGTCAGGGAGCTAGATCTCCCATACGGTGACTAAGAGTTCACAAGCCACAACTTAAGATTCCTCCAAGCTGGAACTAAGACCTGACACAGCTGAATAAATAAATATTTAAAAATAAAAGCAAAACCGGTAACTATTATTTTTGTAAAAAATGGGAAATCAGATCGAAAAGTCCAGAGGACTAGCTCACGAGAGGAAAGGCAGTGACTCATTGTGGTAGTTTCATAGGGCCGACATGATGGACCCAACGTCTTAGCTCAGTGAGCAGGGAATTCATGGTGCTTAATGTCTGAGATGTTCAGGTTCAGTCTGAGTGAAATATCTCTTTCTAGCACTGGTGGTTATTACAAATCTAAATTCCCCTCGGTCTGAAAAAGCAGGTAATTATTTCTTTGCTACAACCACAGTCCTAATAATGTCACTTTCTTCCTCTAAATTGTATGCTTCTTAAACTGGGTATGTGCATGCTCAGTTGCTAAGTAGATTCTTTGCAACCCATGGATTGTAGGCCGCCAGACTCCCCTGTCCATGGGATTTTCCAGGCAAGAATACTGGAGTGAGGTGTCATTTTCTTCTCCAGGGGATTTTCCCAGCCCAGGAATTGAACTCGCATCTCTTGTCTTGATAGGCAGATTCTTTATCACTGAGCCACAGGGAAGCCCAACCTAAACTGCACCTATCTTTAAGACAGCTCACCCTAGGTAGCCTGGATGGAAGGGGGGTTTGGGGAAATTGGATACATGTATATGTTATAGTTGAGTCCCTTTCCTGTTCAGTTCAGTTCAGCCACTCAGTCATGTCTGACTCTTCGCGACCCCATGGACTGCAGCACTCAGGGCCTCCCTGTCCATCACCAACTCCTGGAGCTTACTCAGACTCATGTCCATCGAGGCAGTGATGCCATCCAACCATCTCATGCTCTGTCATCCCCTTCTCTTCCTGCCTTCAATTTTGCCCAGCATCAGGGGCTTTTCCAATGAGTCAGTTCTTTGCATCAAGTGGCCAAAGTACAGGAGTTTGAGCTTCAGCATCAGTCCTTCCAGTGAATATTCAGGACTGATTTCCTTCAGGATGGACTGGTTGGATCTCCTTGCAGTCCAAGGAACACTCGAGAGTCTTCTCCAACACCACAGTTCAAAAGCATCAATTCTTTGGTGTTCAGCTTTCTTTATAGTCCAACTCTCACATCCATACATGACCACTGGGAAAACCATAGCTTTGACTAGATGAACGTTTGTTGGCAAAGTAATGTCTCTGCTTTTTAACGTGCTATCTAGATTGGTCATAGCTTTTCTTCCAAGGAGCAAGCATCTTTTAATTTCATGGATACAGTCACCATCTGCAGTGATTCTGGAGCCCCCCAAAATAAAGTCTCTCACTGTTTCCATTGTTTCCCCATCTATTTGCCATGAAGTGATGGGACCAGATGCCATGATCTTAGTTTTCTAAATGTTGAGTTTTAAGCCAACTTTTTCAATCTCCTCTTTCACTTTCATCAAGAGGCTCTTTAGTTCTTCATTTTCTGCCATAAGGGTGGTGTCATCTGCATATCTGAGGTTATTGATATTTGTCCCAGCAATCTTGATTTCATCTTGTGCTTCATTCAGCCTGGCTTTTCGCATGATGTACTCTGAATATAAGTTAAATAAGAAGGGTGACAATATACAGCCTTGACGTATTCCTTTCTTGATTTGGAACCAGTCTGTTGTTCCATGTCTGGCTCTAGGTGAGTGATCACACCATCGTGATTATCTTGGTTGTGACTTCTGTGTATTCCTGCCACCTTTTCTTAATATCTTCTTCTGTTAGGACCATTTCTGTCCTTTATTGAGCCCATCTTCACATGAAACGTTCCCTTGGTATCTCTAATTTTCTTGAAGAGATCTCTAGTCTTTGCCATTCTGTTGTTTTCCTCTATTTCTTTGCATTGATCACTAAGGAAGGCTTTCTTATGTCTCCTTGCTATTCTTTGGAACTTTGCATTCAGATGTTTAAACCTTTCCTTTTCTCCTTTGCTTTTCACTTCTCTTGTCACAGCTATTTGTAAGGCCTCCCCAGACAGCCATTTTGCTTTTTTGCATTTCTTTTCCACGGGGATAGTCTTGATCTCTGTCTCCTGTACAATGTCATGAACCTCCGACCATAGTTCATCACTCACTCTATCTATCAGATCTAGGCCCTTAAATCTATTTCTCACTTCCACTGTATAATCATAAAGGATTTGATTTAAGTCATACCTGAATGGCCTAGTGGTATTCCCTACTTTCTTCAATTTCAGTCTGAATTTGGCAATAAGGAGTATATGATCTGAGCCACAGTCAGCTCCTGGTATTGTTTTTGTTGACTGCATAGAGCTTCTCCATCTTTGGCTGCAAAGAATATAATCAGTCTGATTTTGGTGTTGATCATCTGGTGATGTCCATGTGTAGAGTCTTCTCTTGTGTTGTTGGAAGAGGGTGTTTGCTATTAAACTGTGGAAAATTCTGAAAGAGATGGGAATACCAGACCACCTGACCTGCCTCTTGAGAAATTTGTATGCAGGTCAGGAAGCAACAGTTAGAACTGGACATGGAACAACAGACTGGTTCCAAATAGGAAAAGGAGTAGGTCAAGGCTGTATATTGTCACCCTGCTTATTTAACTTGTATGCAAGTAGGAGGAACTCATGTTTCTCATGAGTTCATCATGAGAAATGCTGGGCTGGAAGAAGCACAAGCTGGAATCAAGATTGCCGGGAGAAATATCAATAACCTCAGATATGCAGATGACACCACCCTTATGGCAGAAAGTGAAGAGGAACTAAAAAGCCTCTTGATGAAAGTGAAAGAGGAGAGTGAAAAAGTTGGCTTAAAGCTCAACATTCAGAAAATGAAGATCATGGCATCCAGTCCCATCACTTCATGGGAAATAGATGGGGAAACAGTGAAAAGAGTGTCAGACTTTATTTTGGGGGGCTACAAAATCACTGCAGATGGTGATTGCAGCCATGAAATTAAAAGACACTTACTCCTTGGAAGAAAACTTATGACCAACCTAGATAGCATATTGAAAAGCAGAGACATTACTTTGCCAATAAAGGTCTATCTAGTCAAGGCTATGGTTTTTCCAGTGGTCATGTATGGACGTGAGAGTTGGTCTTTGAAGAAAGCTGAGTGCCGAAGAATTGATGCTTTTGAACTGTGGTGTTGGAGAAGACTCTTGAGAGTCCCTTGCACTGCAAGGAGATCCAACCAGTCCATTCTGAAGGAGATCAGCCCTGGGATTTCTTTGGAAGGAATGATGCTAAAGCTGAAACTCCAGTATTGGCCACCTCATGCGAAGAGTTGACTCACTGGAAAAGACTCTGATGCTGGGAGGGATTGGGGGCAGGAGGAGAAGGGGATGACAGAGGATGAGATGGCTGGATTGCATCACTGACTCGATGGATGTGAGTCTGAGTGAATTCCGGGAGTTGGTGATGGACAGGGAGGCCTGGTGTGCTGCGATTCAGGGGGTCGCAAAGAGTCGGACACGACTGAGTGACTGAACTGAACTGAACTGTTGTTCCATGTCCAGTTCTAACTGTTGCTTCTTGACCTGCATACAGATTTCTCAGGAGGCAGGTCAGGTGGTCTAGTATTCCCATCTCTCTAAGAATTTTCCAGTTTGTTTTGATCCACACAGTCAAAGGCTTTAGCATAGTCAATAAAGCAGAAAGATGTTTTTCTGAAACTTTCTTGCTTTTTCGATGATTCAGCGGATGTTGACAATTTGATCTCTGGTTTCTCTGCCTTTTCTAATTCCAGTTTGAACATCTGGAAGTTCATGGTTCACGCACTGTTGAAGCCTCCCTTGCAGAATTTTGAGTGTTACTTTGCTAGCCTGTGAGATAAGTGCAATTGTGCAGCAGTTTGAACATTCTTTGGCATTTCCTTTCTTTGAGATTGGAATGAAAACTGACCTTTTCCATTCCTGTGGCCACTGCTGAGTTTTCCAAATATGCTGGTATATTGAGTGCAGCACTTTCACAGCAACATCTTTTAGTATTTGAAATAGCTCAACTGGAATTCCATTACCTCCACTGGCTTTGTTCTTAATGATGCTTCCTAAGGCCCACTTGATTTTCCATTCAAAGATGTCTAGCTCTAGGTGAGTGATCACAGCATTGTGGTTATCTGGGTCATGAAGATCTTTTTTGTGTAGTTCTGTGTATTCTTGCCACCTCTTCTTAATATCTTTTTCTTCTGTTAGGTCCATACCATTTCTGTCCTTTATTGTGCCCATCTTTGCCTGAAATTCTCCCTTGGTATCTCTAATTTTCTTGAAGAAATCTCTAATCTTTCCCATTCTATTGTTTTCCTTTATATTTTTGCATTGATCACTGAGGAAGGCTTTCTTATCTCTTCTTGCTATTCTTTGGAACTCTGCATTAAAATGGGTATATCTTTTCTTTTCTCCTTCGCCTTTAGCATCTCTTCTTTTCTTGCTATTTGTGAAGCCTCCTCAGACAACCATTTTGCCTTTTTGCATTTTCTTGGGGAGGTCTTGATCACTGTCTCATGAACAAGGTCATGAACCTCTGTCCATAGTTCTTCAGACATTCTGTATATCAGATCTAATCCCTTGAATCTATTTCTCACTTTCACTGTATAATCATAAGGGATTTGATTTAGGTCATACCTGAATGGCCTAGTGGTTTTCCCTGCTTTCTTCAATTTAAGTCTGAATTTGGCAATAAGGAGTTCATGATCTGAGCCACAGTCAGCTCCTGGTCTTGTTTTTGCTAACTGTATAGAGCTTCTCCATCTTTGGCTGCAAAGAATATAATCAATCTGATTTTGGCATTGAAACTCTGGTGATGTCCGATAGCTCAGTTGGTAAAGAATCCACCTGCAATGCCGGAGACCGTGATTTGATTACTGGTTTGGGAAGATCCACTGGAGAAGGGAAAAAGCTACCCACTCCAGTACTCTGGCCTGGAGAATTCCATGGACTGTATAGTCCATGGGGTCGCAAAGAGTTGGACAGGATGGAGCGACTTTCAGTTTGCTGTTCACTTGACACTGTTACAGCATTGTTCGTTGGCTCTACTCCAATATAAAATAAAAGGTTGAAAAAAAAACTTAAAAAAATTGAAAATACCTCATGCTAAGATCTAAAGTTTGTTGCATCCATGACTTCATTTTAAATGTGTTCCTGTGTATCTGCTAGATAAAGGAGATAGTAAGGATCTCAAAGAACAAAACTACAGCTAACAGAGTGATGCTACACAACATGTGTCATGTCCTTCCAAACATCAAGGAGGGTCCTTTCCTCCTAAAAGCTGTCCTGTGTATAGGATTAAAAAATTCACCTCCTAAAAGAAGAATATTTAAGGCACTGAAAACTGTATGCAACTTCAGCTCAAAGGGGAATTGTTGTTCCTCAGTTGCTGGGATTATCAAAAACAATTTATGGGGAAAATCATGTATTTTAATCTTTTCCCTTGACATTTAAAAATTGAGTTTGCACAGTTGGGTGCACGTGCACACACACACACACATACAGCTCAATTTACAACGAACTATTTTGCAGTGTATAATAGGATAAATGTCTTTATAAAACTTAGCTTACTTAGGAGGAATATTCATGAATTTCCAGAGAGCCATTGTAAGTAATACCATTAGTGTCATCAATATTATCTGAGATGCTGTAGAACATAACCCAAGTATACAAATTAACTTTGCATTAAAGTTTGAAGTGACACAACCATTGCCTGTGAATATCATCTCTCAATTTGTAAATTACCAGACATAGTGATAATGTGGCCTGACTACAACTGTGTCTGCATGAAGTACTTTTTCTTTTGTGCAATCAAGACCCTAAAAGTATGAGATCTTCTTTTATTCCTTTCACTGAAAGTCATTTATTAATTTTCCCTGCAGTAAAAGTAATTCCAGAGTTTATTCTTATTTTTTTTTTAAGGAGGAAGGAGTACATTTTCCGGCCATTTCCTTCGTCATTCTAGGCAGTTAGCCAATGAAATATAGACTAAACAACACAGAGGATATTAATTCTACTTCACAATGCATGCACACAGCTAGTGATGCATAAAGCTTCATTCCAAAACTGACAATAATAGGATTGTGCAACTGTCTAGAGTCCAACGTCACAAAGAGTTTTCTGAGGGAGTTGGAAGGAGATAAGAGAACAGACTTTAGGAAGTATGTTTAAAATCACCAAATAGTGATGGCAAAGCCAAATTCATACCTACATCAGTGGGGTGCAGAGGATCCATCTGAGAATCTTTAATGCTGAATTTTAGGGAAAAAAAAAAAAAGTTCAAAATGAACCTAAAAGAAAAAAAAGAAAAAAACATGTAATTCCCAGATGTATTGGGTGTTTTCTGGCAGTAGAAATATAACACACATACAGAACAACTTATAAAGCCTAAGTCTAGAGCTGGTTGATTGATATTGATTGATTGAATAAGGCTGGATGGCCTTTTTTTTGATTTGGCTGCATCGTGCAGTCAGCAGGATCTTAGTTCCCCAACCAGGGATTGAACCCAGGCCCCCTGAAGTTGAAGCGTGAAGTCCTAACCATTGGACCTCCAGAGAATTTCCTAAAGCAGGTTCAAATGTGCATACGTGTTAAGTTGCTCAGTCATGTCCAACTCTTCGTGACCCCATGGACTATCACCTGCTAGGCCTCTGTCCATGGGATTCTCCAGGCAAGAATACTTGAGCGGGTAGCCATTTCCTTCTCCAGGGAATCTTCCCAACCCAGGGATTGAACCTGGGTCTCTTTGATTTCCTGCATTGTCAGGCAGGTTCTTTACCACGAGCACGACCTGAGAAGACTGGTTTAAATCTGAACACACCGTAATTATAATTCTTAGGTCAAGAAAAAGAATGTCACTTACTTCCCAAAAGACATGCCTATACACCCATGTGGTCACTATCCTCCCCCAGGTTAGTCTTATCTTGACCTCTACCATTAGATTAGAATTCTTCCTGAACATTACATAAATGGACAGTGTACAATCTTTTGTGATTGGCTTATTCTTCACTCAACATTTGATTTATGTAAGTGTTGTTGTATTAATAGCACATTTGTGCTCACAGCTGTATAGTATTTTCAATGTGTAAACATACCTCAACTTATCCATTCTCCTATTCAAGACATATGGATAGAAAATATTATACTTTTTTTTATATCACTGAGCTTGGTTTAGTAATATTTTCTTTAGAACTTTCATACCAGTATTCATGAGAGAGTTTGGCCCATAAATTTTTCTTTCTTGTGATAGTCTTGTTATGTTTTGGTATAAAGATTATTCTGGCTTAATAAAAATTGCTTGGAAGTAATCTCTCTGTTTCCAATACCTGAAAGATTTTGTGTAAAATTAGTGTTCTTTCTTAAATTTTTGGAAGAATTAAGCAGCAAAGCCTGGATAATATATTCCTTATTATTCATGAGAGCTACTAAGAATTTTTATTGTCTTTTAGAAGTTTTTGACTTGCTTTTTTGTTCTCTTGAATAGATAATTTCAACACTTGCCAATGTCTTCTGAAGGAGACAGGCTCCAGGCTTCACGTCTTTTAGTTCTCCAATGTTGACCTTTCTGTTATTTCAACCCCCCTGAGCCATCCTGCCTTCTCTGGCCCCTTGTAACCCCTTTCTCGGGCTTCCCAGATGGCACTAGTGGGAAGAACTCACCTGCCTATGCATGCAGACGTAAAAGACACAGGCTCAATCCTTGGGTTGGGAAGGTCCCCTGGAGCACGTCATGGAAATCCAATCCAGTATTCTTGCCTGGAGAATCCCATGGACAGAAGAGCCTGGTGGGCTACAGTCCATGGGATCATGAAGAGTTGGACACGATTGAAGTGACTTAGTATCACACAGGAACTTTCTCAGGAGAAGCTCAGGTTTCTAGACTATATGTGGTATTAGTCACTCAGTCATGTCCAACTCTTGTGGTCTGAAGAGGTCTGGAGCCTGCCAAGCTCCTCTTGCCATGGAATTCTCCAGGCCAGAATAGCGGGGTGGGTTGCCATTTCCTCCTCCAGGGCATCTTCCCAAGCGAGAGATTGAAACCAGGTCTCCTGCATGGCAGGCAAATTCTTTATCAACTGAGCCACCAGAGGAGCCCAAGCTGTAGTGTAAGATCAGCAAATAAATACTCCAGGGAGAGCAGAGATCAACAGCTCACCTCTGAAATGTCTTTTTCTTCTTTGGATGTTTCTACAGATCTCTGATATTTTCAAATATATACATTTATCTGGTGTTTTTGGAGTTATGTTGGCCTTTTATGAATTACTCCATCATCTTCAGCAGTTGAAACTGAAAGGAGAACTTTTAAAACATTTTCTTTCCTACTTGTTTGTGCTAACTGACTGACTATAGTAATAAGTTCTGGTACCATTTAGGGTGCTTACAGTCTAATATGGACAATAGAGACTAAACAAACACACAACTAGAGAATTTATAAGTACACATAGTGGTGTGTGATGAACTTGGTCAAGTTTTAAAATGATAACTCCACTTAAGCTGTTGCCAAGAACTTTCAAACGTTTCTTTACATTATTACTCTAAAACACAGTGATACTTAGAATAGTTACAATTTTTTTCACTTTTTAATTTAAAATTAATTTAAAACGATAATATGAACAATAAGTAGAAAGATAAACAAAATGAAAAGTTAATAACTCTTCCTAGAAAAATGAGATCACAGGGCAAACTGTGTCCCCAAACTGGAGACATCACTAGGCAAATAAAGAGACTTCAGTAGAAATCTTTGCAGGAACCAGTGCCAAGGTAGGGAAACCTGAACTTTGATGAGTTGCTAGAGACTCAGTGTAGACAAGTCTGAGACATAACCCCAGGGAGATTTCATCATCAGGAGAACCATACACTTTTGTGAGTCATACCTTCAAGGCTCTATCAGGCTCTCATAGAAAATGACAGAGAAAAATCCTCTTCTGCTCTGGCAGGAAGAGGGCAAAAAGAACCAGTTTGAAATCTTCCAGAACAATCTGTCTTTCTTAACATGATCTGCCTTCAGTAGAAACTACTTAACCAGAGCCTAACCTGCTGGGATTTTATCAGAGCCCAACTGAACTGGGGAAAGAAAATACCCGACCCCAGCCAACTTCAACGTTTCATGTGTGGGGAGGGAAATGCCAAACTCTGGCCCACTCTTGTCATCCTGCCCACCTGAGAATGAGGGGAAATTGAAAAGCAAGTGTGAAATTCACAGTCCAAGGGCACTGGCCCTCTAAAATATTGAGACCTAATCATTAGATTGTAGAATGTGTCCACTCTCTCAATCTTATCAACCCTTTATAAAGGCTTATTTACAGCAATTTATTTTACCCAGTAAATCAAGTTCAGATATAAAGGAGAAAAATGTAAGACATACTATGAGAAAATGTATGCTTTGAAGAGAAAGCACCCATCAGAACCGGATTCAGCTGTGACAGAGATGTTGGAAATATCAAATTGGGAACTTAAAACCACTGTGATTAACATGCTAAGGCCACTAATGGATAAAGTAAACAGCATACAAAAACAAGTGTGTGATGTAGGCAGGGAGATGAGAACTCTGAGAACAGAAATGATAGAAATGAAAAGCTCTGTAACAGAAATGAAGAACCTCTTTAATGGGTTTAGTAATGGAGCGGCTATGGCTGAGGAAAGAATCTATGTACTTCAGGATTTCTCAACAGAAACCTCCAAAACTGAAAAGCAAAGAGAAATAAAAAAAAAAAAGAAAGAAAAGAAAAACCTAAAAAATAAGAATGGAAAATCAAAGAACTGTGGAACAGCTACTAAATGTATAACATATATATAAGGGGGATATCAGAAGGAAGAGAAAGAGAGAAAGAAACAGAAGAAATATTTGAAGTAATAATGACTAAGAATTTTCCCAATTAATGTCAGATACTTGCAAATACTGATATCACAAAGGCATATATTACAGCTGTGTGTGATACTCTCCCATTGATATCATAAGTAAGTCTGCTCTCCGCCAACAATCTTAAATAGCATGTTATATATAATTCAGTATGTTTCTCTGGTTGTATAACATTTTTTTTATGTGTATGTGAATTCTAGAGATTTAGCCATTCATTTAGCACTTAGTGATCACTGCGCCAGACACTATCGCAGTTTCTGGGTGTTGAAAGATAAAACTTAAAATTTTGACAGCCTTACAAGAGTTCACATTTATTGGAGAGCACAGACACTTAGTCACATAATTGTAGATTTTTAATAGTTTCTAAAAGAACAAATAATTGGCTGAATGGTAGAGGTAAGAACATGGTGCTATGAGATGTTTCAGAAAATCATCTAAGCCAGACAAGGAGGGAGATCAGAAAAAGTCTTCAGAGTAAACTTGAGATGATACATGAAGGATAATAAGCAATTGGCCAGATTAGGTGAAGACACAAGGTGGGTACCACGTCCAGGTAAGGGAACAGCATATGGCAACGCATATATGTGCAAAAAAATACATTTGGGAAATGTAAAAGGTTGATTCAGAGTAAAGTGGTAGAAAGTCCAAATGTTCCTCTAAATTATGACTTGGTTTTCAAGATGCTATGGAACAACAGAACTTTTCTAAGCAGAAAGTGACATCAAGTTGTATGTGTTCCAAAAAGCTCAATCTCCCTTTGGTGTACAAATTAAATAGGGAAGGGGTCAGGGTCAGAAAATGAGAAAGGTGAAAGCCTGAACTATAGTGGTCTCAGTAGGGTTTGAGAAGAAGACACACTGAAGACAATGAAATGTGATCTGGTATCACCATCGCCAATTGTAAACATGGATTCAGTGCCATCACCATCAAGCAAGATTTTATCTTTGTTGCTTTAACATCCCTCTAGAAATTCTGCAATGTGTGTGTGTGAATGAAAACATAGCCTCCTTACTTTAATGTTAGAAATATATCTCTTTGGTAACATCATCTGTTTCTTACTTATTAGCTTAAAATCAAATGAAAGCAAACTTTAAATGAGTCTTCTTCCAGAAGAGGCTTTCCGTCTAAAGTCTAGTCAACTGTAAAATAGCAGATGCGCTGTGAGTGTGCCTAACAAAATATTCTATTACCAGTTGAATTTTCACACCATTTTACAATGAGTTGGTAGTTAATGTGTGACTTTACTTTTTTCCAAAACTCTATTAAATCTTAAGTGGGAATGGGGCACTTAGTAAGTCAGTTGTTCTAACTGGTGAACAGAGGGGTCTGGAGGAGCATTGGATGGTACACCTTGGGGACCATGTTGCTCACCAGATACACAAGAAATGCCAGTTGAGACTACAAGCATATTGAACAGGATGTGGTGTCAATTTTAAAAGAAAGAAAATAAATTTGATGTGAAAATATCTGTGTTGATACTATTGTCCTAACTTGCCCTGGTTTTGTTCAAATTTGGCAAAAATTAAATAGAGAAGTTATATAAACTCTGTGCCTTAGCTTCCTCATTTGGGAAGATTTTTATGAGATTAAAATAAGTTTTCACCTGTGGGTGAAACAATCAAGAGCACAGACCTCAGGATTCACAGACGGAATGCCCGGCCAGCATTCCAACCGTGACCACTAGTGTCCCTGTGACCTTGGACAAGATATTTGTCCTCTCTATACTCAGTGCCCTCATCTGTTAAATAGGGATAATAATAAGAATACATATTTCATAGAGTTGTTGGGAGATTAAACAAGTTAGTATTTACAGAGTGCTCAGAATAGTGCCTGGTACATCGTAAGTACTATGTAAATGTTTACTAAATATATAAAATTAAAAATGGAGAAAAAGGAAATAAGTTGGTCTCAATAAAAGCTTGTTTCTTTCCCTTCCATTTCAAATGTTAAAAAAAAAAAAACTTCTTTGGATGAAATACAATACATGAATTAGGTCAGAGAATGATTAGTGAAAAACAACACTTCTTTTCAAAATAGTTTTTTTACTTTTTCTTTAAAATCTCTTCCAAGTATATCAAGTACCTATAAATGGTGATTTACGTAGGAGTGTGAATTTGTGTGTATATCAATGTCTAATACATAAACAAATGTATTTTTATGTCAAAATGTATATCCAAGGATTTCTGATTATATCCTTTGCTATTGTGTAATCCCTGTGATAATGATGTTAGTTTCTGAATACGCTGGTCAGTTAATACATTCTGGTCTGAGCCTGGGTTTCTTTCCTGTTCACTGACAGAAGAGAACTGAGAGGAAAAGAAGCAACAGTGCTCTGATCTATCTTGCTTTCCACAAATGAGGAGTGTCTATGTTAGAATATTTGGCAAACATGAAGTAAGTTGTTTTTTGGTTTTTTTTGAAACCTGCTTTTAAGGCCAAATTTGTTTGGGGTGGGGCCCTGCTCTTGGCTTAGAAGCCACATTCACCACCAGGCCCCTAAGCTGGGAAACACAAATGGCCAATTATGCCATGACCTATCCCTGGACTGTTAACAGCCTGCAAAAAGAAAGGTCCTCGGCAAACAGCCTTTAAAATGCAGGAGAATCTAGGTGTCAAGGGATCTCCATCCCATTGAACCTTTTTATCACAATGCAAATCCTGCCTAACTTTTACATTTAGAGGCACCCTAGTGACTGCTTCATTTGACAATAACTGGGAAGACCCTGGGTAATGAGAATGAATGATCCTGGCAAGATAAAACAGTGTCATAGGCATTTCTATTGACTATTCAAGCACTCCAAGACTAGACTGTCCCCAAAGGCAATGTCTAGGCTTCTTTCAGTTCTCAGTTTCAATCTGAAAAGATTTAACCATTGATGGCAGATTTTTTATTTTGAAACTTTCCATGACAGCAGAAGGAGATTCCAGGAGGGCTGTGGGATAGGGTCTGAAAGACAAGAGGACAGGGAACTGAATTTCTATCATCTTAAAATACCAATTCATATATTAAGTGCGTGTCCCAAGGACGAAAGAACAAGGTGAACAAGGAGAGTCTTGAAATGCAGGAAAAGAAAAAACCAGGCCCTTGTCATTCTTCCCTCCCCTATGTTGTAACAATTTAAGAAGTTTTAGACCCTCCTGAGCACCATAACCTGTCTTCTCTCCTACCCCCAACCAGTATACAAACCTCATCCAACCAGCAAATGACCTACAAAGACCCCTATCCAGCTCCTTGTATCCTGGCTATAAAAATGGACCAATGACCCATGTTCAGTGTGGGCTCTCCCTATCAGGAAGCCAGCCTGATGTGCTGGCAGTGACTCTCCCCTCCCCCACTCTAATAAACTTTATTCTCCTTTCATTCTGCCTCCTGTCTGGAAATTCTTTTGCAACTCACCCATGGACCACAACAGTAAGCTCTGAAAACAAGATGTGCAATATAAGCACCATTACATTAAATGGGGTGTGTGTGTGTGTGTGTGCTTTTCTTTCTTCCAATTTCCCTTCCCAGTCCTAGGCGGTCTCCCTACTAAATTGCCACCGGAAACTGTTTAGATCAATGGGAGAGGTGATTACAAATGATCGCCCACCTGCTGAGTGTAAAGAGACTCTCAGCAGGCCTGAGCCTGCCCCCCTTGGCCATTCATTTTCTTTCTCTTTCCCTCAGTCCCTCCCTCTGTGGAAAGGGAGCTTTACATCCTTATCTCCTTCCTCCAGATCACACTGTGATAAAGACATAGTTCTATAGTTCTGTGGTCTTCTTCTCTTTTTCACTTCTCTTGGAAGAAGTGTTAAATACTCAAGATCTATCCAGTTGTGTCCTGGATGGTCCATTTGCCGGGCTCAGTGAATCTTCTAAATTCTAGAGTTCTTCATTTTTAATAAACACTCATAATTTTTCACCACCCATATTGCATGCGGGCATGCTCAGTCGCTTCAGTCATGCACACCTCTTTGTAACTCTATGACCTGTAGCCCACCAGGCTCCTCTGTCCATGGATATTCTCCAAGCAAGAATACAGGACTGGGTTGCCATGTCCTCTTCTAGGGGATCTTCCCCACTCAGGGATCAAACCCATGTCTCCTGCATCAGCAGACAGCTTCTTTACCACACCTGGGAAGCCTATCTTAAGCAAGTAAAAATTGCAGAGGGACACCTAGAGCAATGACTCTATTTATTCATTATTCTACCAGAATCTCTATTTATTCATTATTGTACCAGAAGATAAATAAAATATTATAATCAATATTATAATATTGAATAATATTCAATATTCTACCAGTATTAGCAAGAACTATACTTGGAAGAAAAGTTATGACCAACCTAGATAGCATATTGAAAAGCAGAGACATTACTTTGCCAACAAAGGTCCCTCTAGTCAAGGCTATGGTTTTTCCAGTGGTCATGTATGGATGTGAGAGTTGGACTGTGAAGAAAGCTGAGCGCCGAAGAATTGATGCTTTTGAACTGTGGGTGTTGGAGAAGACTCTTGAGAGTCCCTTGGACTGCAAGAAGATCCAACCGGTCTACTCTGAAGGAGATCAGCCCTGGGATTTCTTTGGAAGGAATGATGCTAAAGCTGAAACTCCAATACTTTGGCCACCTCATACGAAGAGTTGACTCATTGGAAAAGACTCTGATGCTGGGAGGGATTGGGGGCAGGAGGAGAAGAGGACAACAGAAGATGAGATGGTTGGATGGCATCACTGACTCAATGGACATGGGTCTGAGTGAACTCTGGGAGTTGGTGATGGATGTGCCTGGCGTGCTGCGATTCATGGGGTTGCAAAGAGTCAGACATGACTAAGCGACTGAACTGACTGAATTGATACTTGCTAAGAACACTACCACTAAATTCTATGGTTAAAGTAAATCGTTCCTGCATTTGGATATTTGCTCTCTTGGCAATTAATTACATTGCTCCTTCTATTTGTCTCTCTCTTGCAAGAAGTCTTATGGGTGTGGATGATCTTGTTAGTCATATATCTCTGTTCAGAGGCCCCTTACTTGTATATTCTTTTTATTTAAATTTTTAATGAAAATTATATGTATATGAGGCACACCATGATGATTTGATATACAGAGTGAAATGATTAACACAGACTAGCTAATTACTGTCGATTAAAAAAAGTTGTACAACTTGAAAGTTGTGAATTTTGTCCCAAATAAAACTTAACTCACAACTCTCTAGTTGTAGATCTTTTTTTAGTTGACCGTTATGGCGACCAACGAAGTGACCCAGAGTGGACTTCCTTCCTTCGACTGGACTCCATGAGGAGCTTTGGTACCAGTAGCAGCCCCTTGCACCCATCTGCCTCCTCGGGGAGTGCAGACGAATTTGGGTAAGTCTCTCCTGGTTCTTGAATCTCCCATATTGGTTGAGATTCTGAGTCTTATTTGGTGGTGGAGCAGGTTACCTGCCCCCTCCTAGAAGGAAAGATACTAAGGGAGGCCTGGGTGAAACATCCGGGGCACACCCACTCATGGTCTAGACACTGAGTGGGGCTCAGTCGAAAGATACTGAGTAATTCCCACCCAGTCAAAAGATGTTGGGTGTGGGGCTGGCCGAAAGATCCCAGGAGAATCGCCCACCCAGTGGAAAGGTACTGGGTAGGGGGGCTCAATTGGGAAAAAGTCGAGGAATACCTGGGGCTCAGCTGAAAGATGCTGAGGTCACTCCATTTTAGGGGACTCGAATGGTCTTGGCTGAGTGGTTAAGAAGCTCATCTGACACTTTTCCTCAGTTTGACTGCCATTATAGAATTTGTCAGGATAAAAGTTAGGAAAATACATGAGAGCTTTGCTCTAAAGAAAAGGGACAAGACTCCTGGCTGGTTTCGGTTTTCTCAAGTGACTGAGAAATTGATGGGAGTGGTGGAGGCCTAGTCCTCATACTGTGCAGTGGTACCATAGGGAAACCCACTCATTAATTAAAATACTTGCTGGTCCAGGGGTCGCACATAAGGACTGGCCATCCAGCAGCCTGAGCAGCTACGGTGGTCTTAGATTGCTGGAGGCAGAATCCGAGACACGTAAGATGAACTGAAATGACTCTGGGGTGACTCCTGGAGGAGTTAAGCTCACAAGCAGCACATGGCCCCACTACACAAGCTCACTAGTGATTTTTACCCCTGACAAATTCAGCTTAAAATGGAAAACAGAATCTCAAAAACAGAAACAAAGGGATATCAGAAAGCCAGCCTCCGACTAACACTCCAGTCAGATTCATGTACAATACATATGGAGCTCATACTTGAAAGTACCTAGTTAATTGGAGAAATTATACTAAAAGAGATCTCAGCCTAAAATGCCCAAATTTGGGTTCTTTTGATATTCTAAAATTGATATTTTTGCATGCACAATTAGAAAAGGCTGGCCGTGCTTTGACTGGTATCTAGAAGCTTCTAAAACAGAAAATGATAGAGTAACTTGTTCACAGAAAATCAACAAGAAATTGCTTGAAACTATCAGAACTAAAAATGCTGCCAGCACTGACACACAGATACCCGTGACTGCCAGGTCACAGGCCTAGTGGACTGGGAAGTCATGTTTGGCATTTATGCCGTTTGGTTTTTGCTTTTGGGGGCACTCTTGCCACTTGGCTTTTGATTTCTGGGCATCTCTTTGCTTTTTGTTTCATTTGGAGTGTGACTCCTGGCTGGTGAAGTTCTGGTTCAGTTTGGTTTGAGTGCACAGACATCTGGTACAAACTGTTAGAGCTAATATGTGAATTGCTCACTCTAAGCGTCCACACCCCACCTGGAAACCCCTTGGGAAAATTTTTTAAATGACTGGTTGGTCAATCTATAGCTATGGTCCAATGACAAGAAAAATGGCCTAAAAATATTAGATCTTTATTGACATAGGATAGGAAAACGGGCTGAAGTTCCAAGTCCAGGACCTCCTCCTGTAATCAACAGCCAGGGGCTGATCAAACTAAGACCCTTACTTCTCCAGAGGGACAATCTCTGCTGGGACCAATCTGCCCTTGTTATCAGGGCCAAGTTGAGCACTATCTGGTCTAAATTTCAGCTATAAAACTGTGGTCACAAAAAAAAATACAATTTTTGACAATGTGATCACAATATTCTTTAGACTCCAGAGAAAGTCTGAAAAAAAAAATTCTCTCTTTAAGAATTCTTGCCCTGAGGAAATAACTCCTCCTATACCTTTAGTCCAGAGCTCTCTGGATCACTTATCTAGACCATATCTAATTCCTGAAACCAAAAGGAACAAAAAGGGGAACAAAGCCTTTTAAAATCTTACTCCAACCATTTTTTTAAATTCATAACTAAGTTTAGAAAACTCTCTTCTGTCTATTTGTA
This sequence comes from Bos taurus, assembly GCF_002263795.3. Taxonomy (NCBI): domain Eukaryota; kingdom Metazoa; phylum Chordata; class Mammalia; order Artiodactyla; family Bovidae; genus Bos; species Bos taurus. Next base: position 18,031,186 of record NC_037341.1, on the reverse strand, counting down.
TGTATGTATGCCTCTGTGTGTCTTTGTTTTTTTTTTAAATAATATTGCTGATTGCTGAGATCAGTTTGTAAATGAGCTCTAATCTGCTGCTGCTGCTGCTGCTGCTGCTGCTAAGTCGCTTCAGTGTCCGACTCCATGTGACCCCATAAACGGCAGCCCACCAGGGTCCCCCGTCCCTGGGATTCTCCAGGCAAGAACACTGGAGTGGGTTGCCATTTCCTTCTCTAATGCATAAAAGTGAAAAGTGAAAGTGAAATCGTTCAGTCATGTCCGACTCTTCATGACCCCATGGACTGCAGCCTACCAGGCTCCTCAGTCCATGGGATTTTCCAGGCAAGAGTCCTGGAGTGGGGTTCCATTGCCTTCCCCAAGCTCTAATCTAATTAGCCTTAAAAAAAAAAAAAAAAGTGCTTGCAAATCAAATAATTCTAAATACATGAGAAATTAACCTAAATGAATTTCAGGTTCATGTGAAATGGGAAATATTCAGTGTTAAATACCCTGATATCAGTTCTTATTTGTTGATCTAAATAATGTAGACATGTCTAAGAGTACTTAACATTAAGCAGAATATTTTCATTCTACCTAGGTTTAATATAAGTTAAATATTATTATATCTGTTACAAGTTTGTCAGCAAGGAAATTACCTCAAGTGAAGAAACTTCTAAAAAATGTGAATGAGATATGAGCCTTTAGATAGACTCTATTAAAAATAATTATGCTCTTTAGGAATATGTGTCTAAAATAGTATCTCCAGGTTGGGGTAACTTGAACTTCTAAGGGTTGTGCTAAACTAAGTGTTGGAAGTCTATTGAATAGCTAAGTTATTTCCAAATAAAATAAGATTTTGAAACATTTACTACTAAACACTAATTACCTCTTACAGAGAAACTAAAGAGATTTGGGATTAAAAATAAATGATGTTTGGTGCCATTCTAAAATGTTCTCTAAGAAAACAAAAGTTTTAGAAATTATCACTGATATTTATTTATCTGTAAAATGCTAATATAAAAGTCAGTTCTTGGTTGCTTAAGGGAAGTAGGAAGTATGTTTTTGGTAGAGAAGGTATGAGGAATGGAGTTGCATTTTGTGATGGGAAAAGGAAGTAAGTCTGACTTACAGGTGGCTTTTTAGTATGGAAGAACACAGTGATGGGTACAGAAAGTAACAAGGTTTGTGAAAAGTGAACCATGAGGAAAGAGTTTTATATATATGGTTAGGACTAAGTTTAAAAGAAAGTTAATTAAGTTTACCTTTTAAATAAAGTAAGCTGGTGCAAACACTTGAATTTAGCTTTTCTCTCGGTTAAGAGGACAACTTTTCTTTAGATATTGAACTGCCTTTGATAATAAATTTAAGTTTCTTTATCTCTTAGATGATTTATTCTGAAATTCTTTACTGTGACTTTGGCTAGGTGAACAGTATTGTTTCACAATGACCTATAGTTCTATCAGGGCTTCCCTGGTGGCACAGAGGTTAAAGTGTTTGCCTGCAATGTGGGAGACCTGGGTTCCATCCCTGGGTTGGGAAGATCCCCTGGAGAAGGAAATGGCAACCCACTCCAATATTCTTGCCTGGAGAATCCCATGAACAGAGGAGCTTTGTGGGCTACAGTCCATGGGTTGCAAAGAGTTGGACACGACTGAGTGACTTCACTTCTCCTATAGTCCTATCTGACTGAGTGTTCTAAACTCTTTTGATATTTGTTGACAAGGCTTCTTAAATCATTCTAATGAAGAAGATTTCTAGCTAACTTTGGCATGCTTCAGAGAGCCCCCGAAACATCCCAAAGAGAGATATTACACTAATTAGGTTCATTTTGTGTACAAAATTACATGGAAAGTATTGTCAAGTGAGTAATGTCTCAGGTTATATTGTATGGTAATACATTACTAATACAGATATCCTAGAAACTGTATGGAGTTCCTAAAATTTTAATATGTTTAGGTAAAATGTTATCAGGCATAATTCTAGTTACTATTTCAAAATATTGTCATAGCACTAACCAAGTTTCTCAAAAATGCTTCCTCTTCAAGATTTATAGAAAGGACTTTTGGATAAATACCAGTTTCTGAACTGGGTAAAGATTCTAATGAGAAACCTGAGGACTTCACAAAGGTTAATAAGAGGACTGAATGAACTGGTGAATAAAATGTCAACTTTTATGGTTTCTAGTTTTCCAGGTTTAAGAAAAACCTCCTCAAACTAATTATGATGGTAATTTGGATACTTATATTTTATAAACAAATTGAAACATTTATCTTTTCTTTCTGAACCCTCCAGACTAAACTTTTAGTTTCCAATAACTTTATCAGATAAGTTAGGAAGGTTATCTCACTCTTGAGAGTCCCTTGGACTACAAGGAGATCCAACCAGTCCATTCTGAAGGAGATCAGCCCTGGGATTTCTTTGGAAGGAATGATGTTAAAGCTGAAACTCCAGTACTTTGGCCACCTCATGCGAAGAGTTGACTCATTGGAAAAGACTCTGATGCTGGGAGGGATTGGGGCAGCAGGAGAAGGGGACGACAGAGGATGAGATGGCTGGATGGTATCACTGACTCGATGGACGTGAGTCTGAGTGAACTCCAGGAGTTGGTGATGGACAGGGAGGCCTGGCGTGCTGCGATTCATGGGGTTGCAAAGAGTCGGACACGACTGAGCGACTGATCTTATTTGATCTGATCTGATGGTCATTTAAGTTTAAAAGCTCCTCTATGTCGGGAAGGGTTAAATCATACTAAAAATGATCAGCCTGGTAATTATGAGACAAGGCTGGGTACTTTATAAACTATGTCTATTTTTACCCTTAGAGAGAGCGATTGTATGCAACTCAGTGGATTTGTGGCACTCATTTATAGCCTTCACATCTACAGGGATGGATACGAAGGTATAGCCTGGGGGTCCCATGAATTTAAGGTCATACATGTTAATGAATTAAAGGTAACCCTAACCAATCTACCACTGGTATGATCCCAGTATTCTACTGGTATTAACATTTAGCAGCTTGTGTGTGTGTGTGTATGTGTCCGCCTTCAATGGGGTTCAGTTCAGTTCAGTTCAGTCGCTTAGTCGCGTCCCATTCCCTAGTGTTATTAACTATACCATTTGTATTTTGCTTGTTTCACAAGATTACTGTTTCTTGTATTATCAAGTGTATGACTGAGCCTCCGACAAAAATGATTACTAAACTTGAAGCAGTTGATCAAATGTATAGCTCGATATATGATCAATGATTGTAATAGTGTAACTCTAGGTATGAAAAGATGCAGCAAGGGGGAATACTTTCCTGGACCATAACTAGATGATAGGTGTCCAGAGATTTTTGACTATTAAGACCTAGTCCAGTAATAGCACATTGAGTGTCTTATCAACAAAAACCTTCTTCAGAACTGGGAACGAGCCTTCCCAGCAAAGCAGGACCAAAGTATGGTCAGAATTACCACCACAAGGGGGCTATGTCAACTACAAATCGGCACTTACCAAGAGCATTGCCACTGACTGAACAACAAAGGCATTTACCATCTGCCTCTACAGAGACTGGACACCATGCTGCCATAGCTGTTGATCTTCAACAATCCCTGATGGAGTTCACGGTGGAGTGAGGCACCCTGTGCCCCAGTGAATCTGGTGGGACAGGTCCTTAGCTAGTTGGATGTTTTTAGTTAGTTAGGTAGTTAAGTCACCCAGTCGTGTCCGACTCTTTGTGACCCCGTGGACAGTAGCCCACCAGGCTCCTCCATCCATGGGATTCTCCAGGCAAGAATATCGGAATGGGCTGCCGTTTCCTTCTCCAGGGGATCTTCCCGACCCAGGGATCGAACTCAGGTCTCCCGCATTAGAGGAAGACACTCATGTCCAACTCTTTTGCAACCCCATGAACTATAGCCTGCCAGGCTCCTCTGCCCATGGGATTTCCCAGGCAAAAATACTGGAGTGGGTTGCCATTTCCTTCTCCAGGAAATGCTTTTAGGAACAGATTTTATGATCTCAGTCCTTGCTTTTCCTCATATCTAGAGAAGCATTAAATCCCGTCATGGTGATATCAGATCCTCATGACTAGCAAAAAGCCTTTTGTAAAATGAGTGCTTCATGGTATTGAATTCTGCCTTCACCAAAACCTTACATATTGTCTTTCCCTCACTACTTCTTTGGAGCGGTCTTTCAGAGCTATCTGAGATGCTGCCTCCTGGGCTCAGTCCTAATTTTGCCTCAAATAAAACTTAACTCACAACTCTCAAGTTGTACATCTTTTTTAGTCGACATTACTATATCATCTCATACAGGTACCCTGTGTGTGTGTGTGTGTTATAGGAACACCTGAAATCTAGTTTCTTAGAATTCAGTACAGTATTATTAATGTTTTTTTAAAGTTTTTTTTTGATGTGGACTATTTTAAACTCTTTGTTGAATTTTGTGACAATATTGCTTATTTTATGTTTTGGTTCTTTGGCCCTGGGTCATGTGGGATCTTAGCTCCCAACTAGGGATGGAGCCTGAGCCCTGTGCACTGGATGGTGAAGTCTCAACCACTGAACCCCCAGGGAAGTCCCTCAGTACAGTATTATTAACTACAGTCATCGTGTTGTACATTCAACCTCTAGGTGCATACATCCTACATAATGACAACTTTTTACACTTTGGTCAACACCTCCCAGACCCCGGTAACCCCTGTCTTACTCTCTGCTCCTCTATATTCACTTTTTTAGATTCTGCGTACACATGAGATCATGAAGCTTTTTCTTTCCTGTGTTCCCTTGTTGTATTTTCTGTTGCTTGAGGAAAAGACTAATTCTATTAATATACAGAAGATTCAGCTATTTCACTTGTAATTATGAAAGCCTGGGCACAGGTGATGGTCAGCAGAAGACTAAACAGAACTGACAATGAAACCCACGCAAGCCTAGATGAAGTCTTATTTCTCAACTCTGTGGGGCATAGGACACGGCGAGAGGCCTGAGATGATAGCTGTGACTATCATTACTTTATACATTCTCTTCCTGAGGCTTAGGCTTTAGAAATCGGCAAGATAAGAGCTTGGATTTTTTTTGTTTTTTTTTTTTTACTTTTCAGAAAAGACTATTTGGGGCTGCAATTGGCGTGACCCTTCAAATCAGGAAAACAGAGGCTTAGTAAAGTTAATATCAAATAAACTCAAAATAATAATTTAAAAAGTGCAAATGAAAACACAGTATCAGAGAATAAGCAGTGAGTGAATGCTCCTTTTACAATGTCTGGAGTGAGTTTCGTGTTTGTGAGTGACGAGTTTCCAGACTGCGATCAAGATTAAAGACTACTTGCTGGATTTTAATATGCTTTATATTTCACTTATGTTGCTGTTATTTTTATTCACAAGGCCATTTGATATAGTAGACTGTTGAATCAGGCCCCAGTTTGCTTCCTGGGCACTTAATTATCTATCTGACCTTAAATAAGGCCTGGCTTTAGTCTTCACTCTTGTAGATAGGAATGGTGATCTTTATTTCATAGTGCTGCTGTAAGATTTCATCATACTTATACAATATACCTAGTACTAAGCATGCGTACTCAGTCATGTCTGACTGCTACCCCCTGGACTGCAGCTCACCAGGCTCTTCTGTCAATGGGATTTTCCAGGCAAGAATACTGGAGTGGGTTGCCATTTCCTTCTCCAGGGGATCTTCCCAACCCAGGGATCAAACACCTGTCTCCTGTTTTTCCTTCATTGAGAGGTGAATTCTTTACCACTGAGCCATCAGGGGCTAAAGCATACTCTTTTCTTTCCACTTTTCCTAGCTTATAGTCTTCTTAAGTTCTTCTTATGTTCTGTTTAAAAATTAAAGCATTTTCTAAAGAACTGGAGGAATATCCTTTAGTTACTGACCACATCCTTTAGAAGACAGAAGAATCATTCAATAGCTAATAGCAGAAAAGTAATTAGTGGTGCGATGATGAACTGTTTTGAATAACTGGCAAATTAAACTTCAGGAATGCCCCAAATGATAGCATTATAAACTGAGTAAGTTTAAAAACTGGATTCCAACAGGTGAATGCATCTTTTAGGACTGTTGATTACTTCTTTTCTCTCTCTTTTTTTTAGACTCAATAAAAACTTTCTTTAATCACTGTAATCTCATTATCGAGATAAAAGCAAAGATAATTTTCAGTACACAGTGTTATCTTAATGGTTCAAAAATGTACACATAGAAAATTTGGGGATCTAAATGCATGTGCTATTTTGCAGTCTTTTTTCCATTTAACATTTCATACAAAACATTAAAAAGCTGCATGATGTTTCCCTTGGGAGTGTACCATATCTTATTTAACCATTCCCAAGGTGTTTACTATTTTTCTCAAGTTAAACTTTTATCCTGATCTCTTTCAGAGAAACACTTGAAAATTATTGAGGCAAAAGGAGTGCACTTTTAATTTTTAATATTTTTTTCATAAATTACAGAAAATTTGTCTTCACGTTCAGATCCCACGTGAGACAAAGTCTAGGGTAGATTTAAACCAGTTCAAATCAAACCACTCCAAGTTCTCTCTTCCAGGACTATTTTCAAGGGCTTAGTGAACATCTTCCATCACAATTGCATGGACCTGTTGGTGATTAGGATATTTTTCATATTACTTGAAGCAGAGTATCTAGGGGAAACCTCCAAACTTGGTAAGTCAAGTTCCACTACCTACCTGGGCTGATGGGGTCTTTCTTTAGCCTAGAGCTAAATACTTCAACACTGCCTCCTGGTGGTGGAGAGAAGAGGTATTTTTATAAACAAATCAAAAGAGCCTGGCAGCCTCCTGTCCTTGGGGTCACAGAGTTAGTTAGACACTATTGGGCACACGCTCAGAAAAAAAAAAAAAAAAAAGAGGTGTAGGAGGTACCTTTGGTTTAATTGGGTAATAAAAGTCCCAAATGATAAATAAATTCTGAGAACCAAAAAGGGAACAGTATCAGATCAAATCTATATATGTTTCCTACTCTGGTCAAGAAACCATGTTAATATTGCAATGGCTTGGATTTGAGAACCCTTTTATAAAATATGAGCAAAGGGTGTTCCTTTGGCAGAGGATAGACTGAGTGAGGAAGACTCACAGATTGGTTGAATGAAGGAGACAGGGATTATTTCATTTTAGTGTTTTTGGGAGGAACACTGTTTTTCTTTGTCGTCATGATAGTAAACTGGTGAACACCCAGGGAATTTAGTCAAAAACTAGTAAAATATCAGAACTGGAAAAGATAGTAAACATCCTTGAAGTCTAATGTGACTTATTGTATTAAATGGTTAGACCAAAATGACACAGGCAATTAGTAGCAGGCCATAGGACCTGGAATAATCATTATTCACTGGGCCATTATTAAGTGCCTGGTATTGTGCTAGATCATAAGGTTCAGTGCCCCTGCCCTCCTGGAGCCATTGGGACATTGATAACTATACCCTTTGTCTTCTATTATGAGAAGACTGTGAAATAAATGCTTTTCAAAACCAATAGCTAGGAACTTTCCTGGCGGTCCAGTGGTTAAGATTCTGAGCTTCCACTGTGGGGGTCATGGGTTCAATCCCTGGTCAGGGAACTAGGAACCCATATGTTAAAAAAAAACAAACAAAAAAAACCTCTCCAAAACTGTTATTTATTTGCTTGTCTGGAGCTATCCTCAGGCTGGACAGTGGAATTACTGGGAATTTTAATTCCCTAGCATAGGCAGGATTCCATGTACCCATAGGCAGGCCTAGGATAGGCCCCTGTTTAATTTATAATTGTCAAGAGCAATGATGTCAAGCCTTTGTAGAAGATAAAAACCTTTAAATTATAATAGACGGATCTCATTTTCACATTACTGGTGTATGTCTATAGAAGTCTGGGTGTGTCCAAAATCCCCAGTCCCCACTGAGGAAAGTCAGTACTTACTCATTTTAGCCAACATGGAAGGACTTTACCTGTCACTGTTTAGTCATTACCCCATGTAACACTGTAATCGCCTAAGTATGAAATTCATGAACTAGTTTATAACATACCTCATCATTATGATTAATTTGGGTAAATAATAGTAAACAGACTCTATCCTTTTCTAATAGTGTAATAAACTCCCAGTGCACTTCAATATAGAGGCTCCAATTTTCTCAGAAGTCACTGTTGATAGTTTTCAGATTTTCATGTTTACCTAAGCAGCAAAGACTGCTGTGTGTGTGTCTAATTGTCCCTCTCTCCCCAACCCCTTTTCCAAAATGAAACAATATGGCTCTAAGGAAGTTCTCTCATAACTTCTTAGCTCTAATCTAATTTTCCTGGATGGTTAAGGGGCACGTGATCACCAAGTATTCATTTTATTGATAATATAAGGATTTATGATTTCTGTGCACGTTTTATAAGGATTTAAACACATAGGGTTTATGTGTTTAAACCCAGGGAAACACCTGGGTTTCCCTGGTGTCTCAGTGTTAAAGAATCCACCTGCCAATGCTGGAGACACGAGTTCGATCCCTGCTCCGGGAAGAGCCCTCATGCTGCAGAGCAACTAAGCCCGTGTGCCACAACTATTGATCTTGTGCTCTGGAGCCTGGGAACTGCAACCATGGAGCCCACATGCCACAGTTACTGAAGCCCTTATGCCCTAGAGCCTGTGATCCACAAGAGAAACCACCGCAGTGAGAAGCCCATGCGCCACAGTAGAGAATAGCCCCTACTCGCCACAGCTAGAGAAAGGTCCACATAGCAACAAAGACCCAGCACAGCCAAAAAGACATAAATAAGTAAATACAATGATTAAAACCCATGTAGACCCTTTTTTTCCATCACATAAGATGTTCTTTTCAAGTTGTTTTGAACAAATTTATCTTTTTGCTTTCACACGTTTGTGGAAGCTATCCTGTTGGCTCAAGTTTAAATGGGATCAGTGATGCCTGTCTCTCACAAGTATATTTTAAGAAACAACTTCAATAACCCTGATAAAATGCTTAGCACACTACCTGACACTTACATGCCCAATAAATAGCCATTTCTTATTATTTCATAAGATAATTAGCAAATGAGCTGATAACTAGCAATCAGCAAAAGCCCACGTAGGCAAAGAGTTCTCAGTTTATCACACTATAAACATCATGGATCCAGTCATAGGGAGACCAGTGCCCAAACATAAAATTGTATCCACCATGGAGGTGGATGAGATACAGAGCAAGTGTATAATAACTGTGAAATTGTGCCTGGAGATGGAAATCTCAGTGATTGGAGACTTTGGGGACCAAATAGGCTATTTCAGGACATGATTGATAAACAAATGAGGGAACATCTATTCTGGGAATTAGAATCTCAAATCCAAGCCAACCAGCTGGAAGTGATCCTTGTATAACGATAGACATCCTCCACAGGGCATAGGGACCAGCGCATCTTCCCAGGTCTTTATCAGGGCTGCGCACCTCCCCTCCAATCTTTGTCAGGGTCTGCTAGTTGGGAACGGGCTGAACTAGCAACTAGTTCTCCAATGGTAGAGTTAAAATTGGTTGGGAAAAAGAAGACTTTAATTATAGCATCCAGAAAAATGGGTGTTTGTTCATCTAAGATAACTGGCCATTAAACATCCACAAAGAAATTGATCCCCAAATGAAATCTAGAAGTCTTGTGTTCCAGGGAAAAAAGAAAAAAAAAAAAGAATGGAGTAAAGATTTTCTGTTTGATTTCCCACTCAATTTTGGACAAAGTACTTATCCTTTCTAAATCTCTATTTTGTTATCTAAAATAATAGTGTATATTGGGACTTCCCTGGTGGTCCAGTGGTTAAGATTCATTGCTCCTAATGCAGGGTGCATGGGTTTGATGCCTCTTCAATGAACTACGATTCTAAATGCCATGTAGTATGGCAAAAAAAACCCCCACCAAACCCAGTGCATATTAAAAATACAGAATCATGGCGCTAGTGGTAAAGAACCTGCCTGCCAATGTAGAAGACATAAGAGATGTGCGTTCAGTCCCTGGGTTGGGAAGATCCCCTGGAGGAGGGCATGGCAACCCACTCCAGTATTCTTGTCTGGAGAATCCCATGGACAGAGGAGCCTGATGGGCTATAGTCCATAAGGTGGCAAAGAGTCAGACATGACTGAGGTGACTTAACGTGGCACCATTATAGCAAATGAGAAAGTGCATAGGAAAGCACATAGATTGTAAATACTGTAGAATTCTTGTCATTATTAATTTATTCATTTTTGTTTTCAAGCAATACTATTTATTTTCCCTCACATTATGTTCTAATTTTCCATTATCATAGAATTACAATGTGATGTAAAATATTTTCTTCTATTATCATTTAATAAACAAAATATAGCAAAAGTTCTGCATAATTATCACACACAATATTAAAAATGAAAGCTAATGGAAGCATAGTCAGCTTAGGTTAGCAGTTTTCAAACTTTTTTCCTTAAAAATTATTGGGAAAACTATTTTTTTAATAAATAAAAAACTTTAAAAAAATTATTGGGGACTCCATAGAACTTTTGTATATGTGGTTTATATCTATAAATATTTATTATGTAGAAATTTTTAATTTCCTCAGTTTTCTTAGAAAAAATATATTTTATTTAAACATAGTAACAATAAACCAATTATGTGATAATATACACACTTAATGAAAAATAACTATGTTTTTCCCAACGAAAAGGCCAATAAGAAGAGTGACATTTTACATGCTTTGCAAATCTCTTTCATATCTGGCTTAATGGTGGAGTCATTATTTATTTATCATTATTTATTTTTACCCACTCTTCCCTGCGGTGTCTTTCTCCACCTTTTCCTTCTCTTTCTGACCACAGAACACATATGCTCTTACACTCAGACGACACTAAGTTAGACCAGTGCTCTCTCCTCTCCTCTGAGCCTTGGCCATAGGGGTGGGTGAATCTCCACTGCCTTGAGCTCTCACAGGACAAATGAACAACAGCTCTGGCTGAGTGACAGAGACAGTAACCTAGGAGCCTAAGGGAATTCTAGACCTTAGCTCTTAAACTCTCATTCTTTGCTCTTAGCAAATAAAGACAGCATCTAACACAGAACAATCCCCAATAGGCAATGGACTCTCAAGAAGCTCTCCTTTTGATGGGAGATTCTCTTTTGCCTATGGATCCCATTAAATTAACTGCCCTCTTCTTAATCTTAGGGTTTATTTTTATATCATTAATTATTATTTTTAAAACTTTTGGCTGCACTGTGTAGCACCTAGGACCTTGGTTTCCCAGTCAGGGTTCGAACCCACGTTCCCTGCCTTGGAACCCCCTGACCTCCAGGGAAGTCCCTATTTGTATTCTATTATGATGCTTTTTCCATCTAGAATATCAACTTTTTTTTTTTTTTTCTATAGTACATCTGAAGTCTCTTCTGCCATTCTATACCTGTGGAAATGAGAAGAGGGAAGTTATTTTATTTCAAAGGCAGGGAGGGGACCCTGTGAATGATGCAATCATTTCTAATGTGAAAGGAGACACACTTGTGTTTTTTATATATAATATCCACCCAAAGTTGTAGAAACAAAGGGCGTTGCAGAGGAATTTGAGATTATTCTCTGATGAGAAGAGAACCATGACATCACAGAGGAGGGATCAGCACCATTTCACTGTAGTCGGAGCTCGTTGCCTAATTTCACTCCTAGGTGGGGTTAAACAGTTTAAAGCTTACGTCTGTCTGCATGTCTTGCTGCTGACAGTTTGGCAAAAGATGGACCACAAGGTATAACCATCAGAGTAAATTTATGGAGGGATCATTATTTATAACTGTCCTCATTTTAATAGTTGCTTTGGGATTCATGTTTCCCCCCACTCTAACTGATTTTTATGATACTGAGCGAAATCCTTTCACTCTGTTCTGAAACACAACATATTTTTCTTTCTTTCACAAATGATTATCACAGAATCCATGTGGTTTTCCCACACAGAGGAATTACTCTGTCGATACATTAACTTTTCAGATTGCACACATCTTAACCATCTATGTTTGTGTACTATTTGTTTCTGGCAGAGATTTCTCAACATCCCAGCCTGAGGCAAAAAGTTGGAAATAGATTTTTCTCCAAGGAGGCCCATTGTCAACATTCAGGAAAGTTAAATTCTTTTTTTCAGTTGATAATTATTTTTATTTATCTATCTGTTTAGTTTTGGTTGTGCTGGATCTTCTCTGCTGTGTGGGCTTCTCTCTAGTTGCGGTATGTGGGCTTCTCATTGCACTGCTGCTCTTGTAGGGTCTAGGGTGCACAGGCTTCATTGCTTGCAGTTCGCTGACTCTAGCCCACAGGCTCAATAATTGTGGATCACAGGCTTAGTTGCTCCACGCGTAGCGTGTAGGATCTTCCTGGACCAAAGTTAGAACCTATGTCTCTTACGTTGACAGGAAGACTCGTTACCACCGAGCCACCGGGGAAGTTCTGTCTGTCTGTGCTTGGTCCCTCAGTTGTGTCCAACTGCAACCCAATGGACTGCAGCCCACCAGGCTCCTCTGTCCATGGGGATTCTCCAGGCAAGAATACTGGAGTGGGTTGCTATGCCCTCCTCCAGGGGATCTTTCCAACCCAGGGATTGAACCCAGGCCTCCCGCTTTGCAGGTGGATTCTTTACCATCTGAGCCACCAGGGAAAGTTCAAATTTCCCTTCACCCAGATGGAAGGGCGCTGAATCCTCAGCAAACAAAAGAGATATCTATGTTCATCTAGTCCAAACTAGATGATAAGTTAGTTTGGTAGGGTCACTTCCTTTAATGTTGGGATCCTTAGGAGAAAACTCACTCAACTATATTTTATGGCATTGGGACAAAGACTATTAATATTATCATCATTGGTTTAATTATGAATGTTTGTTGTCCACTGAAAAAAACTCAGAATATCTTCATGTCTGTGGTGAACTGGACAGTTGATATTAGATTCTATTACTTTATAATTATCATTTAATTCATAGTTAATTATACCATTCTATTCTAGTTGCAAGTATTCAACTAATATCTTATTAGTTGAATATTTGTCCATTCCTGCTTCTGCTCCCCAGCAACAGAAATCAGTCACAAATGAAAAAATTAAAAAATGAGTACTTTTCTCATTTGGGCCCTATATCAAATGTATTTTTCAACGTGCAGAATTAACTCAGCAAATGCAACTTAAATTGAGAAAGCTGCCTTCTTTTTCCATTTATACTGTGTTGTATGCTTAGTCACTCAGTTGTATTCGACTTTTCAAGACCCCATTAACTGTAGCCAGCCAGGCTCCTCTATCCATGGGATTCTCCAGCCAAGAAGACTGGAGTGGAATGCCATTTCCCCCTCACTATTTTAGGTCAAATTCTCATCACTTCACCTGACTTATTATGATGGCCTCCTGTTGGTCAACTTGTCTACATATTCATTCTCCTCCAGTCTGTTCTCCTAATGTCTGATTCCCCTTCCTAAAACTCAACTATGATCAAGTCATTATCCTTCTCAAACATCTTTTGTATTTGATGAAAGTGAGAGTTAGTTGCTCAGTTGTGCCTGGCTCTTTCATTGTGACCCCATGGACTGTATGTAATCTGCCAGGCTCCTGTGTCCATGAGATTCTCCAGGCAACAATACTGGAATGGGCAGCCATTCCAGGAGATCTTCCTGACCCAGGGATTGAACCCAGGTCTTCTGCATCACAAGCATTTTCTTTACTGTCTGAGCCACCAGGGAAGCCCTAAGTTTCTGTCCTCAGGACTCGATGTCTCTATCTAATTACCTCTCACCATTTACACTCTGGAAAACAATCTCAAAACTTTTGAAATAGTTAATCCCTTTCCATTAAAAAATTTTTAATTATGAATGTGCTTACTCACCCAGAGATTATATTTGTATTTATATCATTCCTACATAGTGAATTGGCAGGAAATTCCCTTTGGATTACTGATGGCAGTATCTACCAACTCTACCCTCTGCTCCAGAAGAGTAGGTGTCTGTTGTCTGGAGTTGCCTTGCCGGTTCCTTTGAGAAGGCAGGCTCCCTTAGGTGCATTGCTACATCGCTAAAGATCACCTGTCCTAGGACTGTGAGTGTTTGTGTGTGTGTGGTAGTGAGCGAGGTGGAGAGGGGAACATAATCTTGGATTTTTGAGGATAGCTTCCTTTACAAGTGTGGACAAATAGAACACTATCCAGGAAACAAAAATGGAGAAAGGGATCAGAGTCTCTACATTGTGGGATTTTTTCTTTGGCTGCGCTGAGTCTTCACTGCTGTGCAGGCTTTGCTCTAGTTGCAGTGAGCGGCGGCTACTCTATAGTTTCGGTGCTCAGGTTTCTCATTACCGTGGCTTCTCTTGTTGTGGAGCATGGGCTATAGGCACTTGGGCTCCAGTGATTGCAACATGTGTGCTCAGTATTTGTGGTGCACGAACTTAGTTACTCTGTGGCATCTGGAAGCTTCCTGAACCAGGGATTGGACCTGTGGCCCCTGCATTGCAAACGGATTCTTATTCACTGTGCCACCAGAGAAGTTCCATTTTGAGATTTTAAATGGATATGCCTCTTTGGAAGCTAGCTATGAAACCCTGGGGAAGGAAAGAGTTTGTCATTTTAAATTCATGGGATGCTAGATGGGGATCAAGTCCTAAAATCTTCAATATAAGCTCTTAAGGGCAGAGTCTTTGTCCAGGTTGGTGGACTTTTTACCTTCAGAGTCAAACATAGTACCTGGGACATGGTAGACACTCCACATCTAGTAGGCACATAATAAGTATTTAGTACTTATTAATAAATACTTGGTACTTATAACTATTATAAATATTAGTACTTATAAATAAATTGCCTATTATACCTGATTCAGCTTATTTGGAGGTGCTGTGTATTTGCATACAAAAAGCTGCAAACTTACACACACATGCTCAGAATATCTGAGATGGGTTTGGAAGAAGACTGGAGTGGGCCCAGGTCATGTGACCCCTGTGCTGGCAGGTAGAAGGCAGCTCTATCACGTGACCATCATGTGACACTGGTGATCACATGTGACACATGTGATCACTTCATTCCCTGAGATTCTCCTCTGTCTTCTGAAAATTGATGCAGCTAGATTAAATAATCTTTTCATTCCAGGTTTAAGATTCTTTCATCCCCTGGATGGCATATTTTGTCACAGAGCTTCTTCTATCTTGGCTCTAACAGTAACATTTTTATAGACTGTGCTTTGGCAAGTGAGAAACTGAAAAGATAGGATTAGTGGTTATAAAACCAAAATGGTTTTCAGGTTCTTAAAAGTAGTATTGTTCAGGGTCTTTTATTCATACAGCAAAGTCTAGTGATGAGCTCATCATTTCCAATATAAATTGAATATTTCTTTGTGTTTGTAAGTTGATTGAAACATTTTGCATAGAATTTAACCTTGCCAAGAAGTTTTCTAAGAGCTCTTAACACAAAAGTGATATTCTGCCATTAGATCAGAATCCATAGGAAAATAAATATATAGAAAAACATCAGTGACTTTAAAAACCAGATCCTTACCTTCAAAAGATGTAGGAGACTGAGAACCATGATGAGAACTTAAGGCTCGGTCAGGGCAGTCCTGTTTCAATTGGGACAAAATATTTCTTTTTTTTTTTTCCCCAAAATATTTCTTTTATAGGGTTTTGGATGTATAGAATATGAATGTCAATAGTTCAATATAGGTGATACATCATCTGAAAAGGAACACTCAACTTCTCGTTAAAGAATTGATAGACAAGGTTACTTGAAAGCACTTTCTAATAAAGTCTTGTGGATGATGGATAAAATATAACACACTTTCCTTTCAAATGCACCACTGAGGTCACAAGAAGGCAAAATGTGTCCTCAGGGTCAAAAACAAAGTATCTCTAAAAGTCAGATTTTGGGGAACATAAGCAAAAGCAGAGGCGTTACTTTGCCAACAAAGGTTCGTCTAGTCAAGGCTATGGTTTTTCCAGTGGTCATGTATGGATGTGAGATTTGGACTGTGAAGAAAGCTGAGTATCGAAGAATTGATGCTTTTGAACTGTGGTGTTGGAGAAGACTCTTGAGAGTCCCTTGGACTGCAAGGAGATCCAACCAGTCCATTCTGAAGGAGATCAGCCCTGGGATTTCTTTGGAAGGAATGATGCTCAAGCTGAAACTCCAGTACTTTGGCCACCTGATGTGAAGAGTTGACTCATTGGAAAAGACCCTGATGCTGGGAGGGATTGGGGGCAGGAGGAGAAGGGGACGACAGAGGATGAGATGGCTGGATGGCATCACTGACTCGATGGACGTGAGTCTGAGTGAACTCTGGGAGTTGGTGATGGACAGGGAGACCTGGCGTGCTGCGATTCATGGGGTCGCGAAGAGTCGGACACGACTGAGCGACTGAACTGAACTGAAGCAAATACTAAAAATTTTCTGGGGGCTCGGGGGATGGGGATAACTAGTTTTTGATATCCAGTCAGGAACAGGAAAGAAAATCTTAAACCTACGCTTTGTTGTAAGTTGAGGGTGTCATCCCTCAATTGGGTTTAGAATCTTTAAAAGTCTATACCCAAAGCTAAAGATAGGAGTACTAGAAAAATCCAACCACCAGCATAGGATGATAGGAAGAAAACATTGCTCTTCTAATAACAAATGAGGCAAGAGAGGCTATTATTGTGGTTTAGTCACTAAATTGTGTCTGACTCTTTTGAGACCCAATAGACTGTAGCCTGCCAGGTTCTTTAGTCTGTGGGATTTCCTAGGCAAGAATACTGGAGTGGGTTGCCATTCCCTTCTCTAGGGGATCTTCCCCACCCAGGGGTCAAACCCTGTCTCCTGCACTGCAGGCAGATTCTTCACCACTGGGCGGCCTGGGAAGACCCAAGAGAGGCTGATCTGAGTTAACACATTCTCTGCTCCTTGCATTTCTACAGAGGAAAGTCGCTGTATTAATTAACATTAAATTTTGTTTAATCATATTTAAAGGGAAGCTCTAAAATACTAGAAATAAAAGGGTAAATGTGTGGACGGGTCATCATTCATTTATCGCATTCTTGTCTTTGCAACTAGTCTGTGAGTTCCGGGAGACGAGAGACCACGACTTAGGCATTGTACCACACCCTTGCCAACACCGATTTCTTTAGTGGCCAGTCCTGAGCCTGGTTAAATGTGTGTGGATTGAAACGATGAGCCAGCGAAGAGCACTCTTTCCTGGGAGTGACTGTTTGCGGTCTGGGGCCGCTGGGCCTCCTACCAAGCCCGGGACCCACCATACACCCCACCCAGATCCTGGGTGCGCTGCTGTGTGGCCTCTCGCAGCTGCTCCCCGCACCCCGCCTCAGCTGCGGCTGCGTCACTGCGGGATCCCCGTGTACCGTGCGCACATGGCCTTGTTTGTGATTAGCCGACCCCGAGGGAAAACAAGCTGTCCAGCCCCTGCTGCCCTTAGCATTTCATGTGGCTGTGTTCTCCAGGAGGGCGGGCCTCGGGGCCGGGGAGACGTGTTTGCACCCGGGGATGACTCGCCTGCATGCCGCTGTGCCCCCTGCACTGCTCCCCAAGCAGCAAAGGAGGGGACCCGGGCTGTTCCTTTCAGGGCCACCCGGTCCCTGAACGACGGGGGAACACCCGCTCCTTCTGCCAAGTGGGCAGTGTTTAGACTGCGCCTGGCGGGGAGAGTTGGTTGAGTCACTTGGAATTGAAGTAAACCCTGCTGCTGGGCTGGGGGTGGGGGGATAGGCGAGGTGCACAACCCGCGGTCTCCCATCTGCTGGAGATTCTGAGCCAGAAAAAAAAAAAAAACAAAAACGGCAATTGGTCTAAGCGATCGCTTAAATGTAGCTTCTTTTGTGAGTGGCAGATGGCAATGTTCATGTCACCCTGAGATCCTGAGGGCAGGAGGGCAGCCACTTTAGGGGGTCTGGAGAAGATCTGGGGGGAAAAAGTACTTTCCAGTATTTCTCAGCTCTGTGTCCTCCTGCACAATTTGAATTCCACTTCCTTCCTCTGTTCTCCCCACACCGCCCCTCCCCTCCAAAACAAAACAGAAAACCCTTAGATCTCAGTCCCAGAATATATCTGTTAGTTTTCAAATTCTTAAAAAGAAAAAAAAAATATTGTTGTTTAATTGTGTTATTAAAAAAAAGCTAGAGCAGTTAGATCAGGGCTAAAATTAAACAAGTTTTCATGGGAAAAAAAAAAGTTTTTGCCACAGGTAACAGGTAATAGGACATAGATGAAACAAAATGTTGTGTGGGATTTAACTTTGGGTTGGGAAAATCACATAGCAGTGTTAACTAAGTTCCTGTTCCCCACACACAATGAGACATTGGAGTTTGGAGCAGGGAGAAGCTTATTGCAAGGTCATGCAAGGAAGATGAGGTGTCTCTTGCTCTTGCTTGTGCTTCCCAAAGGATTTCAGCAAAACATTTTTAAAAGTTAGATGAGGGAGGAGGAGGGGTCCAGGGTACCTGATCAGCTCAGGCACGATTCCCTGGTTGGCTGATGGCAAGGGCACAGGGTAGTGTCACAGTGCTAGCTTTCGGTCCTTAGACTCTGAGAGGCCTGGGGCTTAGTGCCCATGCTCACGTCATCAGGTAGCTAACCTCTTCCATTTGGTAGGGGGTGTTTCGCAACTGCAAAACAATTCAGGAAATTTGCGTCAAATACTATTATCCAGGTACTTCTGAGAGGAGTTGGCTTCCCCGGTGGTGCAGAGGTAAAGAATCTGCCTGCCAAAGCAGGAGATTTAAGAGACTCAAGTTCGATCCCTGAGTCAAGAAGATCCCCTGGAGTAGGAAATGCAACCACTCCAGTATTCTTGCCTGAAAAATCTTATGGACAGAGAAGCCTAGAAGGCTATAATCCATGGGGTCACAAAGAGTCTGACACGACTGAGCATGTGTGCGCGTGCACGTGCACACACACACACACACAAACACACACACACTCTGAGAGGAGCTAAAGCAGAGGATATGGGGGAAGACCTGTCCGAGGAAGGCCCCGTAGCATCCTGCTGGGGTACAACAGTGAGAATCAAGAGTTGACAGTACATCTCTGCCCCTCTCCCCCATGGTGTTCTCATCTGGAGATGGCAAGACTTGGCCCAGAGATCTCTGAGTGTCTCAACGAACCAATCTAAAAGTTTAAGCTGCAGCGATGAAGCTGAAAGGGTTTGTGGTGCTATAACTTTAAAAGTCTTGCTGGGATTTCTCAGCCTGCTGTGTCAGTGGAGTCTGAACCCCAAAAAGGACAGCTCCAAATTAAAGGATGGGAGCTTTGAATGAGTGCAGGAAAGCCCAAGCGACACAAGGAGTGGGTGTCTCTGGGAAGGGGCAGTGAACTGTGAGAACGAGGCTCAGATACCTGGATCTATTTCATGGTTTGACTCATGAACTCTGCACATTTGCTCATTCGGAGATTTGATTTAATGTTTCTGTGAGAGGCTCAGACAACACTGAAGGCTTGTGTTTCAAATGATTATGCTGGGGCACAGTGCGGGGGAGGCAGAGAAGAGATGGAAGTAGGGCTGGGAGAATTGGGTGCTCAGCTGCTGTTCCCCTGGCTCCCTGGGGATTGGGAAGGAGCCAGGGGAACAGCAACTGCTGTCCTGCCCTTCAACACGTTCGCAGGGTATCAAACCATTCAGCAATAGGTGGATCCAGAGTGGCTTTGGGGTGCAAAGGTACAGGAGGTATTCTGAGGCTCACTGATATCATATCAATACTTGACCTTCAAGCATGTGTGCTAAGTCACTTCAGTTGTGTCCAGCTCTTTGTGACGCTATGGACTGTAGCCCGCTAGGCTCCTTTGTCCTTGGGATTCTTCAGGCAAGAATACTGGAGTGGGTTGCCATGCCCTCCTCCAGGGGATCTTCCTGACACAGGGGTCAGATTCACATCTCTAAATCTCCTGCATTGTCAGGCGGGTTCTTTACCACTAGGGTCACCTAACCGCTAGGCATTCTGAATTGCTTTCAAGAAATAGCCCTCTCCTTGTGGACATCTATCACATTTAAAGGGATAGTTGCTTGTTATAGGATCACAAACTCCAAATCACACAGATTCAAGTTCCAGCTCTGTTCTTTCTTTCCTATGTGTGCTGCAGAGCTGCTGGGTACGGTTGTGCAGGATGTTCACTGCTCAAGGATGTCAGACCCAAGAAGTGAGTAGGATCTGAAACCCAGCCCTTATTCTGCTGTTTAAATCTAGTACCCTGACACAAGAGCTGTTTTCACTTGCAAGAAGAGGCTTATTTTTCTTAATAAAACAGAGACATCAATTGCTTGCTAAACCATACACCCTGGTTTGCTTCCACCTGGAGAGACATTTTTCTAATTTGCACCAAGGCCTCCTATGAGCTAAGGTGTCAGGTCAGGAGTGCCCTTGTAAACTTTTGTAATCTTCAGCTTCCTCATCTGGGAAGTGAAGGGAATAAAACACACTTCACAGGATTCTGCAGTGATACATATGAATAAAGAATCCAGTGTGGTGCTCAGTTCTGGATAATAAATGCTCAATAAATAGCACCCTCATAGCATCTCCACAATATTTACTTGAAAAATTTGCTTTGAAAAATTATGATGATGAGTTTTTAAAAATTATAGAACAACTGACCTGTGCTCAATTAATGCTAATAGGGCATTTTTTTTTGTCCCTTTTTCTCCCTAGTGTTCAATAATGACATGATAAATAGCAGAAACTGTGGATGAGATGGGAATTGTGAAGAGAGGGAGACTTTTAAAGTTAGGGCTCAGAAAACCTCATGGTAGAGGTAGAATTTTAAATTGGGCATCTATGCAATTTTTCCAAAAATACTTGGAAAGTATGTGTGACTAAAGTGATGGGGATGAAAATGAAAAATTTCTCTTTGTTCTCACTAGGTCTTTTTTTTTTTTTTCCTTTGGCTGTTCCAAGCAGCTTGTAGGATCCTAGTCCCCCAACCAGGGATCGAACCCCAGTCCTCTGAAGTGGAAATGTGGAGTCTTAACCACTGGACCACCAGGGAATTCCTGCTGTGTCTCAACCCACTAATTAAATAGCTGGAAAGTTTTGAAAGAGGAAAAATAGCAGTAGACAATTGGAGAGATTCTTTGGAAATGGCAGTGGGTGAATATTCTTCAGCATAGGAGCCTTACCTCCGGAGCCACGGCAGATTATGAGAGGCTGATAACTGCTCCCTCAGGAAAGTGCCTGACGTCGACATCTAGGAGGGCTGGCTGTGGAGCCACAGCTGCACTCAACAGAGAATATCTTTCCTACAACTATGTTGGTGACATTTCAGCTAGTGGCAGGAGCCCACCACATCAATGAATGGATTTGTCACTATCAGTTGATTGCCCATCAGACTCCTTCCGTCAACAAGCCTGGCTGCTGCTAATTTCCTAGAAAAGAGGGAGGGATGTTCTTATTTCTGTCCCACATTCAAAGGTGCATCTAGTCAACCTAAGATTATAAAGAACAAAAGACCAGTAAAAAGAATGAAATGTCATTTGCAGCAACAAGATGGACCTGGAGATTATCATACTGAGTGAAGTAAATCAGACAGAGAAAGCCAAATATCATATGATATCCCTTATATGTGGAATCTAAAAAAAAAGAAATGAAACAAATGCACTTACTTACAAAATAGAAACAGACTCACAGACTTAGAGAATGAACTTATGGCTACCAGAAGGGGAAGGATGGGGGAAGGGAAAGTTAGGGAGTTAGGGATCAACATGTACACCTATATTTAAAATGGATAACCAACAAGGACCTACTGTATAGCACAGGGAACACTGCTCAACGTTATGTGGCAGCCTGGATGGGAGGGGAGTTAGGGGGAGAGTGGATACATGCATATGTATGGCTGAGTCCTCTTGCTGTCCACCTGAAACTATCACAACGTTGGTAGTTGCCTATACACCAATATAAAGTAAAAAGTTTTTTTTTAAAAGAATGCCGTTTTCAGGTATTTCAAGGATAGTAATAATATGTCTTGTACCTTTTCAAATCATCAAACGCAAACGTGAAAATTCTTATTTCTTTTCCAATTTTTTGCTGTGTGGCTGGGATTTGGAATTTCATTCTGGCTCTTCCTCTGACTGCTTGTGCAACTCTGGTCTAGTCATTTCGTTCTTCTGAATCTCTTTCTCGTCATTGTTTCAATGATAAAACTTCCCTTACTATCCTGGCTAAGGTAGAGCTTTCCTCCCTGTAACTTTGCATAGCACTGTCATTCTTACTTCCTTTCAAGAACTTGTTAAAAGTTGTAGCTATTTCCTGTATTTTATCATTTAAAACTCTGCCTCAAAGTCTAGAAAGGACTGTCTTGTGCCCTATTGAATCTTTAGTTCATATGATATGCACAAATATTTGTTTCAGAAATGAATCACATCAGTCTAAGCATATAGAAATATTTTTTGAAAAGAATAAACTATTACACAAGTTTAAGTCATTATTGTAATTTTATTTGCCATTTAGTATTTATTTTCACTCTCATTTTCTCCTGCTAATTCACCCTTCGGTGACAGGTAACAATCGGGAGAAAGATGTCTTGAATCATTCATGTCACAACCACTAAACCTGTAAAAATCTTTGAACCACTTTTAATGCATAGCTGTTTTGAGTGTTTTAAGGGATGTCACTTCTGCCCTCAGAAGAGCCCTAATTTTACCCTGAGACAATTTATTTTTTTAAGGAATTAAATCTCGAGTGCAAATAACAAAGGCTAGAGTGAGCTCATTCATGTATTATCAATCATTAACCATTTTTATTAAGATAAGGAGCATTGTCCTTCAGGAAAATCACAAGCAAGGATTTAAAGTAGAGGAATCACACAGAACTATATAAACGTATACATTTTCTTGTGAACAAGTGATAAATGCAGGCATAGGGCCATTAATTCCATTTACAGTAAAGAATGTCTTTAAAGGAAACAGAGTCTGGAGAGATGCAGTTTAATCATCACCAAACCTGCTTCATTGTTTTACTAGTCAATCTGAAGTTAGGGGATACAGCTCCTTAAAGGTTTAGAGAAGAGATTGTCTTTTTTCTTCCACTTAAAAAAAAAAAATTCACTTAGATAACTAACAGGATCTCAATTTAGTCTTTGACTTCTGCTCTCATAACTGGAGAAGTAGTCTGCTACTCAATTCAGCCTCTGTTTCTTGGAAAGCAGATAACTATTTGCAATTTTAAATTTATAGCATTTTCATTTTCAAGATTAACAACAACAACAGTAAAAATTTTAGGAGTCCCTCCTCAGACGCATCTCATTTCATGAACTGTAAATCAAATACACTCAGGAACTAGCAAATGTTTCTAAGTCACAACAAGAAATTACAAATAATAGCTTCAATTTATTACATCTTTAACAATATTTCATTCATTATCATAGGTATTTGCAGCCATAAATATATTTTAATCCTAAGATTATTCTTGAAGACTGACTCTAATAATAATCTGTAAACTGCTATTATTCAAATTACTGGCTTTTTACCCCAATCCATTCTCCCTTTCTTTAACAGGGCTATAGCTGTGTTCCTTCTGTCTTGCTTAAGAAAAACTTTTGGATTCTGTACTTACTTTTTTTCTCTGTTTCCTAATGAAGGCAATGATGCTGCTTACAGCAAACATGGGCACCTTGTATTAAAGATGGTATTGAAGCTGTCATTCTTGGTCTCTAAATGACCACAAGGAGGAGAGTCTTGGATTTTTTTTTTTTTTTTTTTTGAGTCTTGGACTCATGTGAGTGAGAAATAAGGTTTTATCTGTTGAAACCACTGAATTTTAGGGACTCCTTTTTTTTTTTTTTTTTAAACGGCAGTTATCATTATGCTAACTAATCTGAATGTTAAAGGAAAGTTCCTCGAACATAGAAACAGTTGGATAATTGCTAGTTCTTATCACTTTTATTACTAACAGTAATTTTTCTCACAAAAACCTTGTTTTAGATGAGAATTATGGTAGATGGTACAATGAACACTGGAAAGCTATGTGCTGTCTGAATTAGTAATAGATTTTTAGTGAATGAAAGAAGTCTGGTGGAGGAGGTGAACATTCTTTTAGTTGTTATTTTAACTCCTGATTTGAAAATTGTCTTATTTTTAATAATGATACTTTCCCCCCTGTTTTGCAAACTTTTATGGTAATGGGAGGGCTCCCAGGGTGCTAGTGGTAAAGAACCCACCTGCCAATGCAGGAGACATTAAGAGATGCAGGTTTGATCCCTGGGTTGGGAAGATTCCCCTGGAAGAGGGCATGGCAACCCACTCCAGTATTCTTGCCTTGAGAATCACCATTGACAGGGGAGCCTGTCACCGGCTACAGTCCATGTGGGAGCAAAGAATTGGACATGACTGAAGCGACTTAGCACACACTCACACATGATAATGGGAAGCTGAAAATAGTAAATGCCCTTAAAAGCAGAAGGATTCAGAATAAACCAGGTATAAGCAGGGACTCTATTTCATCACTTAACTCTTCTGGCACATGAAGGATCCTGTAAGTCTTAATTCTAAGGAGATGGGAGAGGAAACACTAGCTTGCCCTTCTAAATCCTTTTTGGCAAGTAGTGGTCCTTTGCAAAGTATAGGTTCCAGGGAGCCATTCCAGAAAAAGATGTGGGCAGTTCTCATTATGTCTATGAGTTGTGGCCAGGAGATGGAGGAGGGTTTTATATTTCATTTTTTAATCTCTATCTATCTATACTTCAATGAGGCATATTCTCGAATACTATCTCCTCAGAATTCTACCCCAAAATGGTCTAGGCTAAAACTGCATAGACTCAGGAAAGGGGAAAAATAATTGATTGGAAACCCTCCAAAAGGAAGAACTGGGTCATGACCTTTGAGACCCCAGGTCCCTCTGTCTGGTTTCCCTTTCCCCTACAATGGCACCACCTTGCAAGGTTCCAACAAACCCTACGTGTACCGGAAAATCTGCATCTCATTTCTGCTTAAATATGTTTTCAATTTGGGATTTGGGTTTCCAGATTGACTTGTGAACATCTAAAGGACTCAATATCACTGTGAGATGATGGTCCCCAAGGGCCAGTTGGTCGTCAGCAGAGAAATGGGCATTGATTAGCTGGCTGTCAGTGGTCAAAGGTGCTGATGTGAGTGCAGAAACCAACATGGGAAAAGTGAGAAGGAAAGAGGGGAAAATTGATGGTGTTGTGGGGGAGTGGAAATGGAACAAGGGAAGCTTTATTAGCTAAAGGGATTGTTAGAAGATGAAATACGAAGAGGGTTGAGATAGGAAAAAATGAAAACTTTACAGATAATTTGGAATGAGTTTAAAAGATCACTTTAAATGGAGATATTAAGATATACACTTCAAACCAAGTGGTAACAACCAGACCCCCCCCAAAAAGAAAAATAATCTATATTTGAAGAAATTAGGTTTACAGAAGGGTCAGAGGGGCCAGGGGCTAATCATGATGTTAGTGTTAGCCACTCAGTCGTGTCCAACTCTCTGCAACCCCATGGACTGTAGCCCACCAGGCTCTTCTGTCCATGGGATTCTCCAGGCAAGAATACTGGACATCTTTTCTATCCAGGGATCGAACCTGAGTCTCCTGTGTTGCAGACAGATTCTTTATCATCTGAGCCACCCCCAAAATCACGATAATAACAAATTTTAAAAAGTAGTAATTCCAAGGACTACTACCATCCATGAAGATCTGTTTACCTTCCAATCATTTTGCCCCCATTTTATTTAGATCATCTCATTTAATTGTTTGTGGGAATATTAATGTCCCTGCTTTACATGAGAAACCATAAAAATCAACAGGTTTTAAAAGTTGTTGTAATTTTCCTCTTCTTCCTCTCTATTCCCTGAAACAAAGGTTTGATCATGATGTGTTTGTTTGAAAGGTGAAAAGGCATCATAAAGTTATTTTACCAGACATACGGAGGAGGGAAGAAGGGATTATCTTGCTATATTTATTTTGTTGATGATGGTTTAATGGAATTTAATTTATGGATTTATATTTGAATCTCCCCTCTCCCACCCCAAATCATTTCTCTTCATTGGCCCCTCTCTGGCCCCTGATGTGGCTGCCCATGAAGTAGGCATTCTCCTTGTGTTCAGTGAGGTACCCTGCTTGATTTTGTTTGATTCATTGTATTTGAGGGATGACAGCATCCACAGTTCCACTCCTGATGTAACAGAGTGTCAGGAAAAGAAAAGTTCATTTTTGTGCTATGAGTGGGAAAGTGGTTTGGAGGGAAGATGGCTTCTTTTCAATAACTGGCTTGAGAGCTTTCTGCAAGAAAAGAAAGTGTCATTTGTTCAGCAAAGGTTTTTGTTCACTATTTTGAGTATTCTGGACCACTTGTATGTAATAAATATTTGCCATTAATAAGCACCCTCAAGGGCTTCCATGATAGCTCAGTTGGTAAAGAATCCACCTGCAATGCAGGAGACCCTGGTTCGATTCCTGGGTCTGGAAGATCTGTTGGAGAAGGGATAGGCAACCCACTCTTGTATTCTTGGGCTTCCCTTGTGGCTCAGCTGGTAAAGAATTCGCCTGCAATGTGGGAGGCCTGGGTTCGATCCCTGGGTTGGGGAGATCCGCTGCAGAAGGGAAAGGCTACCCTCTTCAGTTTTCTGGAGAATTCCATGTAATGTATAGTCCATGGGGTCACAAAGAGTCAGACACAACTGAACGACTTTCACTTTCAAGAGCCCTCAAAGAGTTCCCAGGTGGCGTTAGTGGTAAAGAATCCTCCTGCCATTGCAGGACACATAAGAGACTCGGGTTTGATCTGTGGGTCAGGAAGATCCCCAGGAAGAGGGTGTGGTAACCCATTCCAGTATTCTTGCCTGGAGAATTCCATGGACACAGGAACCTGGCAAGCTGCAGTCCATAGGGTCACAAAAAGTCAGACACGACTGAAGTGACTCAGCACACACACAAAGGAGCTGCCCTCTGAAAAATGAAAAAGTTATAAACTTTATTTGGGTGCCCCACAACCCCTTTTTATGTATGTTTTCTCCTTTTTTTCTGACTTCCAGACCTATTCCATTTTATCCTGATCACATGGATCATGCCTTGTCTAACTCAGTGAGACTAGGCCATGCCGTGTGGGGCCACCTAAGATGGACGGGTCATGGTAGAGAGGTCTGACAGAATGTGGTCCACTGGAGAAGGGAATGGCAAATCACTTCAGTATTCTTGCCTTGAGAACCCCATGAACAGTATGAAAAGGCAAAAAGATTGGACACTGAAAGATGAACTCCCCAGGTCGGTAGGTGCCCAATATGCTACTGGAGATCAGTGGAGAAATAACTTCAGAAAGAATGAAGGGATGGAGCCAAAGCAAAAACAACACCCAGTTGTGAATGTGACTGGTGATAGAAGCAAGGTCCAATGCTGTAAAGAGCAATATTGGAACCTGGAATGTTAGGTTCATGAATCAAGGCAAATTGGAAGTGGTCAAACAGGAGATGGCAAGAGTGAACGTCGACATTCTAGGAATCAGCGAACTCAAATGGACTGGAATGGATGAATTTAACTCAGATGACCATTATATCTACTACTATGGGCAGGAATCCCTTAGAAGAAATGGAGTAGCCATCATAGTCAACAAGAGTCCAAAATATAGTACTTGGATGCAATCTCAAAAACAACAGAATGATCTCTGTTCATTTCCAAGGCAAACCATTCAATATCACAGTAATCCAAGTCTATGCCCCAACCAGTAATGCTGAAGAAGCTGAAGTTGAATGATTCTATGAAGATCTACAAGACCTTTTAGAACTAACACCCCAAAAAGATGTCCTTTTCATTACAGGGGACTGGAATGCAAAAGTAGGAAGTCAAGAAACACCTGGAGTAATAGGCAAATTTGGCCTTGGAGTACAGAATGAAGCAGGGCAAAGGCTAATAGAGTTTTGCCAAGAGAACATACTGGTCAGAGCAAACACCCTCTTCCAACAACACAAGAGAAGACTCTACACATGGACATCACTAGATGGCCACACCAAATACAGATTGATTATATTTTTTGCAGCCAAAGATGGAGAAGCTCTATACAGTCAGCAAAAACAAGACCAGGAGCTGACTGTGGCTCAGATCATGAACTCCTTATTTCCAAATTCAGACTTAAATTGGAGAAAGTGGGGAAAACCTCTAAACCATTCAGTTATGACCTAAATCAAATCCCTTATGATTATACAGTGGAAGTGAGAAATAGATTTAAGGGACTAGATCTGATAGAGTGCCTGAAGAACTATGGACAGAGTTTCGTGACATTGTATAGGAGACAGAAATCAAGACCATCCCCAAGAAAAAGAAATGCAAAAAAGCAAAATGGCTGTCTGAGGAGGCCTTACAAATAACTGTGAAAAGAAGAGAAGCAAAAAGCAAAGGAGAAAAGGAAAGATATATCCATTTGAATGCAGAGTTCCAAAAGAGCTATACAAATGAGTCCATACCATTTCTGTCCTTTATCGAGCCCATCTTTGCATGAAATGTTCCCTGGTATCTCTAATTTTCTTGAAGAGATCTCTAGTCTTTCCCATTCTGTTGTTTTCCTCTATTTCTTTGCATTGATCATTGAGGAAGGCTTTCTTATCTCTCCTTGCTATTCTTTGGAACTCTGCATTCAGATGCTTATATCTTTCCTTTTCTCCTTTGCTTTTCACTTCTCTTCTTTTCAAAGCTATTTGTAAGTCCTCCTCAGACAGCCATTTTTCTTTTTTGCCTTTCTTTTCCATGGGGATGATCTTGATCCCTGTCTCCTGTACAATGTCACGAACTTCTGTCCATAGTACTTCAGGCACTCTGAGGATGAATCTGTATTATTGGATGTTTGATTCTTAAAAGCTAGGCATGAATTTTGCTTAGTGCTTCACTTTCTTCTCAGATACGATAGAAACCAATCTTTTGCCCCGTTTTGTAGGTAACTGGGACTTCCCAGGTGGTGCTAGTAGTCAAGAACTTGCCTGCCAATGCAGGAGACATAATAGATGAGGGTTTGATCCCTGGGTCAGGAAGATCCCCTAGAGGAGGGCAAGGCAACCCACTCCGGTAGTCTTGCCTGGAGAATCCCATGGACAGAGGAGCCTGGTGGGCTACGATCCATAGGGTCACCAGGAGCCAGACACAACTGCAGTGACTTAGTATAGTAGGTAACTTGACATTTTAAGACTTGCAATGAATCCATTCTCCTAAAGTTTTCTAAAGTCTTCCTTTTTTTTTTTTTCTTAAATGAAGTACAGATGATTTTCTCTTTCTTTATAGCGAGTGTTTCTAATGAAAAATGACCTGGCTTCTCTGGTTGTCCAGGGATGAAGAGTCCACCTTACAATATAGGGGACACAGGTTTGACCCCTGGTCTGCGAAGATCCCACATGCCCCAGAGCAACTCAGCCTGTGCCCCACAACTAAAGTTGGCATGCTCTAGAGCCCGTGCACGGCAACAAGAGAAGCCACAGAAAGAAGCCTGTTCTGCACCAGAGAGTAGCCCTGGCCACCACAACTAGAGAAAGCCCACACGCAGCAGTGAAGACCCAGCGCAGCCAATAAATAGGAAAAAACAAACCAAAAATGACCAACACCTGCCCTCGGCCAGACAGGATAACACCTGCATCAGAGGCAGCTGCCCTCATAGTGCTTCCATCTGCAACACACTACATTTTGCGTTTAACAAAGATGATTTTTTTCCCAAAGGAATTCATTGGACTAAGAGAAAGAGTGACAGAAAAGCAAGTGCTTTCCTCTGTTACCTCCAACTTTTCATTCAGGTTTCAGGCTTTCCTTCATCCTTTGGCAACAAAAGAAGAACATAACAAACTCAACATCCAAACAAAATAAAATCATTTGAATCAATTCTCAGCTTGTCCCAGTTGGGATAGTTACTGTGGGGAGTGATAAATATCACCAGATTTCATATTGTACTGTTTGGAATCTTAGCTGTAGTAATTTTGTTTTCTGCATCAAATCTGCTTTTGAAATCTGACTCTGAAAAAAAAAATCCTCACAGTGGACCAATGAGTTTATCTACCTCTCTTCCTTACCTTTCTAGATTTTTGCTTGTATAAGTTTTGATTGCCAAGACTTAAAAATAACTTTAAATTGACATTTTGACCAGAAAATGCAATAGGGAGTCTTTTTTTTTTTTCCCTTAGCTAATTTCCTAACCACGAGGCTGTCCTGTAATGTGTATGCTATGGAGATACCTAAAAATTTTTAGTGTCTTTTTCTCATATGGAAACAATTGAATATTTAATGTTACAGATTTTTTTTGTGTGCTTAGTCACATTATGCAAATTTTATATTGTTAAGGAGCATCAGTATATACTTTTAAAATATTATTTGTCTCAAAATATAATTACAGTTCCTGCTTTTAAGGCCTTGAAGAAAACAAGGAACTTTGGTCATGGCTGAGTTAGATAGATGTGAGTTGGTATTTAAGTTACAAAAGCATAGCTTTCAAAAGGCTCCCTTTATTTATTTTCTTTCCCTTCCCCTCCAACACACCTACTGAACTGAGAAAATGTTCTGTTTTTTCAAAGTTAATAAAAAACCTTCTCCTATCTTTTGGTACTGGTGCCTTTCTGGATAACCAAGTCTTGTTAACAGTCTGATAATCGGTTCCCTTCCGAAGAACTTCCCCTGAAGTTCTTCAGGGGTCAGATGCTAATGGTATCAAACATCAGGCTGTCTGGTTTATTGTAAGAGTGTTTGGTTAAGATCAGGATCTCAAGATAAGAGCAGTTTCTCTTGTTTTGGGGGAAGAAAATGGTTTCGGTTGCAACACAGGGATTCCTGGAGGGAAGCAAAGAGCAGGGGATCCCCTGAATCCACGATAACTTGTGATTGTTTTTCTCTAGAATTGTTGGAGAGTCAAAACACCATCATTAAATGCTGGGAGAGTGCAACCTTGAGTTATGGATGGAAATAAAACTTACCTTCAGATCTACGCCATTAAGATGAGCAGCAAATCAGATGAGAAGAAACTGTGAAGGAAAACAAATGGGTTTCCAGCTCCCTGGATTTAAACCCCTCCACTCTGGATTTGGAGGTCAAAGCTCACCACTCAAGGGGACACCTCATATTTTATTTAAGCACTTTTTTTCCTAAGGAGCTGAAAGTACCTGGCAGACATTAAGTCTTGTGCAGTGAAAGAAAACACAGATATTACTAAGTGAAGAGCTACATTCAAAGATAAGAGTCCCTTGGCCCATCCAGTTCAATAATATTGCTTTTATTTTCACATTACTCTGTTTTTAATGTATACTTTCAAGGTGATACATCATTTTAGCCAGTCCCCTGATTTACAAGAAGACGGCTGTATCTACTTAGAAGCTTTTTTTCCAAAAAAGACTAGAGTTTTGTCGATGTCATCACAAAATCCCTGTGCATGAGATTGCGTAAGATTAAATATTGTTAATATTTGTTCCCATTTTCCTCTCACCTTTACATTCATGGAACAAGGACTCTCTTAAAAATCTCCAACCATCAGCTGAGGAGAAAATGTTCAGAAGGACAAGGAGAATCATTAATATACGGCAGGGAAGTGTGGGAGAGTGTCTGTGGTAACACTCAGCATCATTTTATTGATGAGGAAATCAAAACCCAGAGAAGGTCAAGGGTTTTTTTGTTTTGTTTTGTTGTTGTTGTTCTTCTTCCAGAAGGAGAGAAAGATGCTTGCATTTCTGGTGAAACTGTCCTTTGAAATTCTAACCTTAAGTAAGTCCCAGTTAGGGCTGCAGCTAGCTTGGGAATGCCTGCTGTTCTGAATCTATCCCCCAACGGTCATCTTGGTTCTGAATAACTATACCCATCAGGGCTTGGGTTTTTCCTCTGAAAGGGAGAACAGCATATTAAACCAAGGGCATACCTCTTAGCTCTAAAAGACTTAGAGTTGCCTGGATTCTTACCTTGGATACTATGACTATACTTTGTTCTGAATTAGTTATGTCTTCAAAGCCCATGGTTTATATGGAGTTGGTGATCTGCATCTGGTTTGCTTTTTCACACATCAACTCAGTTACACTGACCTTGTTTCTCAGCTTTCTGGTGCTCTCGGGTCCACAGCAGAGGAAGGAAAGAAAGCACTGTTTGCTCCAGATAGCAGGTCATCCACTACCCATCTCTACTGGTTTCTGGGTTCCCAAGGGAAGATCATAGCATTTCTCTGTATCTAGCCATCCTTCCAAAAATAGCCTGAGTCCATTTCTCCCATGAAGCCCTTCCTGATCTCCTTAAGCTTCTTTTGTCTGGTTACAGCTCTTACTGCATTGCTTATTTGACAGTGTTTTGTTTTTCTAAACTGGAGGATAATTGCTTTACAATGTTGTGTTAGTTTCTGCCATACAACAATGGGAATCAGCCATAAATACACACATATACCCTCCCTCCTGAGTTTTCTGGTCCTCCCCTCTCCCACCCTTCTAGGTTCTCACAGAGCTCTGGGCTGGGTTCCCTGTTACACAGCAGCTGCCACTAGCTGGCTATTTTACACATGGTGGCATACATATCGGAGAAGGCAATGGCACCCCACTCCAGGCATACATATGTCAATGCCACTCTCTCAATTCATCCCAGCCTCTCCTTCCCCACTGAGTCCCCAAGACAATCCTCTGCATCTGCATCTCTATCCCTGCCATGCAAATATGTTTCTCAGTACCATTTCTCTAGATATCACATTTATGCATTAACGTACAGTATTTGTTTTTCTCTTTTTGACTTACTTAACGCTGTATAACAGGCTCTAGGTTCATCCACCTAATTTCAGCTAGCTCAAAGTTGTTCCTTTATATAGCTAAGTAATGTTCCATTGTATATATGTACCATAACTTTTTTATCTATTCATCTTGACAGTGGTTCTTACTTTGCTTATTTTTTGTGTGTGTCTCTGGTACTCATCTTACCTCCTCAGTGACTCTGTGAAGAATGTAAGGAAAGGAACTGTGTCTTTTATGTCACTGTCAGTGTCTCTTGTTGGACTTGAAAATAGAAGCTTAACAACACACTTTAATGTTTTCTCTCCTACAAAGGTTGTTACAAGAAAGATCTTCTCCCTCATTTTTCTCTTCTTGTTCACCTCCTTCCCACCCACTGTGACAAGGACTGCTCGAGTGTGACTAACGTTATGATAACTTTACACTGGTTTATTCATATACCTTGCATTTTCATTCCCATAATTATATTGTGAGATAAATGTCATTATCTCCAATTTTCAAATGAAGAAATGGAGACTCAAGGTTAAAGAACGTGCCTGGGATCACACAGGCAGCAAGTGGCAGAGTAGACAGTAGAGACAGGATGTAGGGCTCTCGGCTCAGGATGATTTTCTTATTCCTTGATGTCCCCTTATCTTCCCTAAAACAATGTGACAGAATTGCATGATACAACTGTTCTGTACCTACATTAAAAGCGCTGAGATAAATAACAAGGTTCTCCCGCATAGCACAAGGAACTATATTCAATATCTTGTAATAAACCATAATAGAAAATAATATGGAAAGGAATGCATATGTATAAAACTGAATCACTTTACTGTACACCAGAAACTAACCCAACATTGTAAATCAACGATGTGTGCTCGGTCGCTCAGTTGTTTCTTGACTCTTTGTGACCCCGTGGACTGTAGCCCCCAGGCTCCTCTGGGCATGGGATGTTCCAGGCAAGAATACTGAAGTGGTTGCCACTTCCTACTCCAGGGGATCTTCCCGGCCCAGGGATTGAACCAACATCTCTTGCATCTCCTGCATTGGCAGGAGGATTCTTTACCACTAACACCATCTGGGAAGCCCCAAAATCAACTTTGCTTCACTTGAAAAGATGCTGCAATAAGGCCCGAGTACACCCTGGACACAATTATAAAGTAGATGTCATTTGTCTTAGCTACTATAATTTTACTTTCAGAATCATTCCCTTCTCTGAAAACACAGGATTTTTTATTGTCCTGACACTTCTTATTCTGTTCCTATTATCTTGCTTACTCCATTCCCTCAGACTCATTGACACTTAAATGTAAATGACTGATAAAATGTATTTCTTGTTCATTAGCAAGTCTCAGGTAGAAAATGTAAAGCAAAAGAGATGAGTTTTGACTAGGAGTTCAGATTTATACCAGCAAGTGTGGGAGTGTCAGAAAGTGCTCCTTGCCTGTTGTTGTCTCTTAAAAAGAGTCACACGATAAAAATGAGTATTTGGGAGGAGAACAACGTCTGTTCCTTAGGCAGATTTCCAAAATTATGTCCTGGATTTCTAGGTCTCTGGATCATTCCAGCAGAGCAGTAGTCTGTGTGAAATACTGCACAGAAATAAAATCTAGAGGTTGAGAATAAACCAGGTTAATGTCCCCAAGTGGGTATAACCCAAAGTTCAGAGCCTCCCCTCAGAACAACTCTATGGTAACCGTGAAACAAACGGGTGCCAGACAGGTGCAGGGGGATGAAGACAACCTCCACTAGGGAGCTGGATGTAGGCAGTGTTGAAAAATACAAAGAAAAATGACAGCTCATGCCATGCCAATCTTTTATATATATTTTTCTTATTAAACCATTTTACTTGGGACTAAAAGTAAAATAAACTTACCCACATTTTCTGAGAATTGTAGCCAACTCCAGAAAATCTTTTCTGTTAGTTTTTTCCTTGTTTACTCAACTTAGGTTTTTTTTTTTTTTTTTCACTTATCATTTCCCCAGAATTCATCTGCTTTGTATAATTGGATAGCCTGCAGAGCATTTAACCCACCCTTTGTACACTCTGTAGATGCCATGAGATTAGGACAGTATTAATCTACTCCTACTTTCAGGGGTGGATCTTCATTGATATGACCCTATTCATTTCCATTCCTCCTGCCACAATGACTAGTTCACAGATAAGCATGGAGCCCAAGCTTATTTGTTGAGTTCTCTTCTGACACCAGAACCTGAATTGTACAAAGATTGGAGAAGGAAATGGCAACCCACTCCAGTGTTCTTGCCTGGAGAATCCCAGGGACAGGGAAGCCTGGTGGGCTGCCGTCAATGGGGTCGCACAGAGTCGGACACGACTGAAGCGACTTAGCAGCAGTAGCAGCAGCAGCAATCCTGATGACAAAAGTAAACTAGAGGGAGAAGGGGCTCTGAGATTTTTTTTGTGTGTTGTCCGACCTGTTACTGATGAAAAATCTCTATTTTACTGAATAATCACAGAGCTCTGTAATTCGAATCTGCGTTGCTACGCCAAACTAAAGAAATACTTATTTTCTTTTCATCGTGACCACATACCAGTCAATTTACAAAATGAATATTGTTGGGATTATTTATTTCATTACCTGTCAGAAATGCATTATTTTAAAGAGAACATTTTAAAATACAAGAAGCTTAGGCTGATGACGAACACTTGGTGGGTATCTGATGCATATTTTTAACTTTCTTTTTCCTTCTGGTAAATGCAAAGACATGCTTAAAGGTCAGTGGACATGCTGTAGGCCATGTACATGGCAGGAATAAAAATATTTCTCACTATGTTCAAGTTGAAGAAGCAATGCCACTTCTTGCACACAATACTGATTGACAAACAAATTGGTCACTTCTGCAATAACTGGACAAATAGAGCTTATTCACAGCAAAACAAAAAAGCTGGAATCTACAACCCATAGCAATTTTAGGGAATTCTGAGATCTCACTCAATTTCTTTGTCTAAGAACTTTAATCCTAAAAAATATACTTGAATGTCAATATGGAGAAAGATTCTACATGAAACAGCAAGAAAACAAGAATACATGGGTGATCAAGACTTCTTAAAAAATACTAAGTCATATTTACGTTGAGTTTAGGGATATTTAACTGTCCTTTTTGAGGGAGTAAGGTCCATCTAGTCAAAACTATGATTTTTCCGGTAGTCATGTATGGATGTGAGAGTTGGACTATAAGAAAGCTGAGCACCAAAGAATTGATGCTTTTGAACTGTGGTGTTGGAGAAGACTCTTGAGCGTCCCTTGGACTGAAAGGAGATAAAACCAGTCAAACCTCAAGGAAATCAGTCCTGAATATTCATTGGAAGGACTGATGCTGAAGCTGAAGCTCCAATACTCCAATACTTTGGCCATCTGATGCAAAGAACTGACTCATTAGAAAAGACCCTGATGCTGGGGAAAATTGGAGGCAGGAGGAGAAGGGGATGACAGAGGATAAGATGGTTGGATGGCATCACTGATTCAATGGACATGAGTTTGAGCAAGCTCTGGGAGATGGTGATAGACAGAGAAGCCTGGCATGTTGTAGTCCATGAGGTTATAGAGTCAGACATGACTGAGTGACTGAACTGAAGACATTTCTATCTTGTAATTCCACAATTTTTCATTGCTGGAAAAGGATATTCTCTCTCTCTCTTTGTTTTTTATTTTTGGCTGCACTGTGGCATGTAGAACTTCCTTGACCAGGGCAACCAGGCTCAGACCCATGCTTCCTGCTGTGGAAGTGCAGATTCTTAGCCACTGGACCACCAGTGAAGTGTTAGTCACGCAGTCATGTCTGACTCTTTGCAACCTCATCGTGTAGCCTGCCAGGCTCCTCTCTTCATGGAATTCTCCAAGCAAGAATATTGGAGTGGGTTGCCATTCCCTTCTCCAGGGGAATTCCCAACCCAGGGACCACCAGGGAAGTCCCTAAATGATTTTTTGGTATATGGCCACAAATTTTCTCCCTTCCGTAGAATTAAATATGTTGAAATTAATTTAAAAGATTTATTTATTTGTGGCTGTTCTGGGTCTCCATTGCTGCATAGGCTTTCTCTAGTTGCAGTGAGCAAGGTCTACTCTTGTTGCCATGGGCAGGCTTCTCATCGCAGTGGCTTCTCTTGTTGGGGCGCATGGGCTCCAGGATGCTTGGACTTCTATAGTTGTGGCTCTCGGGCTCTAGAGTGTGGGCTCAGTAGTTGTGGCTCACAAACCTAGCTGCTTTGAGGCATGTGGGGTCCTCCCAGACCAGGGATGCATTGGCAGGTGGATTGCTAACCACTAGAGCACCAGGGAAGCTCCTGTTGCAGTGTATTTATGTCACAGAAGAATGATCTGAGAAAATACGGTATCTTCTTTCAAATTAATATAAGAGCTTGAAATATACTTTAAAAAAGAATAGACATGTACTACTTAATCTCCCCTTAGTAGAACTTCCAGATTAAATGATGCTGTCCATTTCCTCTATTAATCACACTGGCTGAAGCCCACAGTTAATGAAAGCTCATGACTAGCTGACTTTTCTTTAGGTGTCCACACACCTCTATTCTCATCAAATGAGTTGTGCCAAGTGTCAAGTCTGGTGATTCCCAAACCAATTTACACTGGTAACACTTTACGGGTAGCTTCTGTGTCAGGCCCTGGATCCATACGCAGTCTGGTATGATGACTATTCATCATTCATTATCCTGGAAAAGCAAAGGGGGATTAATGATATATGAATGTAAGGACATTAGTACATGCCTGGCACTCATTCAAAGGTAGGCTTTGTTGTTAGCAATATCTTCATTACTTTGAATCATAACAGTGGCTGTACAAAGTAGTATCTTTCCCATTTCATTGTTAAAAACTGAGACTCGGACAAGTTAAGTGTTTTATTTCCCCCCAGGTTGCATGAAAATAAGCAACAAGACCAGAGTTTTATCCTGTCATTTGCCGTCCCAAGCCTGAGGTCACTGCAATGTATCCATAATACGTTTAGAGAAACCAAGGCTTCCTTGAGCACCACCAGTTCAGGCCAGAGGGGAAAATGTGTTTCCAGTCTTCTTTCCAACACTAATGGAATGAGAATTTTGTGTTTCAGCCCTAGAAGATTAGCTGCTATTTTCTAGCCTCATGCCTCTACTGAAGTTTCTTGTTTGTTTTGTTTAACACCTGTCCCTCCTCACAACAACCTATTTTCCATTTTGGAAATCCTATCTGTTCTTTGCTGATCCATGTAATTTAAAAAAAAATCCTCTTGTTGTAAGCTACAGACATCACACAATTATTGACACTAAGAACAGCCATAATATTACACAAAATTTATTGAATATCTCCTTTATACTAGGCAATGTGCTAAGTAGAATGTGTGACACATGGGGTATCCCATGAGGTCAGCATCTGGATAAGAATCTTAAGGGTTAGAAATGTTAAGTAAAATCCCTAGATGACACAGCTATTAAGCGACTGATATGGTCTGAATTTTTGTGTCTCCCCTAAATTCATGAAAACTTAACACCCAAGGTAATGGTATTAGGAGGTAGCATTTTTGGGAGCAAATTTTGTCACGAGGGTGGTGCTCTCATGAATGGGATTCTTTGCTTATTAAATAGACCCCAGGGTGCTCACCCCACTGTGTGAGATACAGTAAAAAGTTGGCAGGCTGCAACAGGGAAGAGGGCTTTTCCATGAGAACCTGGTCATGTTGGCACCCTGATCTTTGACTCCTAGCCTCCAGAACTGTGAGGAATAAATTTCTACTATTATAAGCTACTCATTCTGTAGAACTTTGCTATAGCAATCAGAAAGGACTAAAATTGTAATAAAATGGGATTTAAACCCAGGAATACTGAGTTGGGAAGTTAGACTCACTGTATTCCATTTGGTGAGTGGATGTGTTCACTGGAGTCAATATTTATTCATAGGAAGCCTGGAGCAATTTATCTTTCTCTAGGATTAGTAGATCTATCCAACTGAGGGTAAAGGTTTCACCTGGAGTTGAAGTCTTTCTATGAAGCAAAAGACATAATTTTTGAGCCACTAGGCTCATAGAGGTTTGATTATGAAACTAAGATGTTTTCAGCATGAAAACAAAAACATGAAAGTGATAATGACATTGTTATTCAACTTCAAAAGAAACTGTCCTTGGGTAGGACATAGACTAGACTTCAGGGACAGAAGAAAGTGGAAGGAAATTTAGAGTGAAATAAATCTCAGCAGAAGCTCCCTTCCTTCCTCCCACCCTCCCCCAAAGAACCTGCCATATACCGGCATACTTTTTAAATACTCAAATCACAGAAAACTACTTTTGCCAATTTTTTCTTTACAACGTAGTGTTTTCAATCAGGTCTATCTGATTTCTTATTTTAAAAATAATAGATTAAATATATATATATAAAGACATCATCTATAAATCAGTTTCAGACAAGTCCAAAAGAAAGGAAAATATGCAAATTACTGTATTAAGTAGAATTTGTTATTAAGTTGCGTAAGAAGTGTTCTTCAGTTGTAAAAAAGACCTTTGTGAAGTATTTCTGCTGTCATTGGCTTCTACACTGCATGAGTAGACACTTAACTATGAACATAAAAATTCAGAGAATTGTTTAATAACGCCCAGTAAAAATGCTTGCCAATCTCTGCTGAGTAACTGATGGATGGATACTCACCAAATTGAAAGGACAAAATATATTTTGACATCCAATATTTTATCTGCATGAAAATGAATTCTTTGTTATTACTGCTAATTCTATTATTTCCCAATCAGCAGTCATAAGTAAGGATATGGTTACTGCAATTATTTGAATATTTTAGATTAGATATTTAATGGCAAGCTCATAGAGTCATTGTAGATATTAAGCTTTGAATAAAGAATGCGCGCCAGACTTGCTTGAGAATGCAGTGGAAATGTAGGTTGCAAGCCTGATATCCTGAGTGTGTAGTAAAATGCCCAGAACATAGTAGATTCGCAAGGATTTTATCAAAATCAAAAGAACTGAGCAGGAGGAATAATGACAAACTGTATTTGAGTCTATGGTAAACTCTCATACAGATTATACTGTCAAATTCTGCGATAAACCAAAATCTGTTTAGAATTTAGATGAACATCAGTTATATTTTTAAGAATATTCAGTGGCAATATATTTAAACTATTTTATACAGTAAACCATGTTTAACATGAAAGTGTTGTCTTACACTGCGTTTGAATCACCATTCTTCTCCATTGTTAAATTGTGCAAGTTATTGAAACGCGTTGGAAAACTGCTCTGTACCTTACGTTATCTTTACTATAAAATGGGGATTGTCATGGAACTTTTTCATAGAGTTGTGATGTTACTATGCCTGGCGCATAGTCAACAATGTATAGATGGCAACCTTTTCAATTTTGTATCATTTCTGCCTTCCTGTTGAATTGGAAAACTCAAGGTATGCAATCATTTTAAATTATGTGAAGCTGTTTGGCTTTAAATAATAATAGAAGTTCAGTTGGACTTTCGTGTTTTACATTTTTTAAAATAGATTTTTTTTTGTCTTCATACATAGCTCTCATTTTTTCCTCGAGTCCCCTCTCCGTACCAATTATTTCCTTTTTTCTTTTGTGATACCCTGAATTTTTTAAGGGAACCAACCCTTGTGCAATATCAGTCTGCATATTTCAGGTCAGGATCTATCCGGCCTTACCCCACAATCTCTCCCCCTTTGGCCTCTGTATTCTTTCCTATCTATACCTAGTGCCAACTAGAATTAGGAACAATTACTGAGAATAATTTTGGAGGGATGAGCAAAAACAAACTGTGCACTTTTCATTTCTGTTTTAATTGAGATCTTTAAAAAATATAACTTTAGATGGAGGTTGCCACCTGGGAGCAGAAAATGAAGATGGGAAGAAACTGAGTTCTAGCTTCAGGTTTGAGTCCCTGGAGTCCCCATGACCGGGGTTCACAGGTAGGTAAGTCATAAACCAAAAGATCATTTTTGCTTAATCGAGTTTA
This sequence comes from Bos taurus, assembly GCF_002263795.3. Classification (NCBI taxonomy): domain Eukaryota; kingdom Metazoa; phylum Chordata; class Mammalia; order Artiodactyla; family Bovidae; genus Bos; species Bos taurus. The sequence continues at coordinate 17,990,646 of NC_037341.1, read as the reverse complement.
ACTTTTCTGTCACTTGCAACCTGAAGAAAGTAAACTAACAATCTCTTTCTTGTTTTATCAGTGTCTTTTACTTTTCTCCCACTCCTCCAAACATCCTATTAATTTGCCATTATTAATCAACTCTGGGGGCTTCCCTGGCGACTCAGATGGTAAAGAAACTGCCCATAATGCAGGAGATCTGGGTTTGATCCCTGGGTTGGGAAGATCCCCTGGAGAAGCAAATGGCAACCCACTCCAGTATTCTTGCCTAGGAAATCCCATGGACAGAGAAGCCTGGCAGACTACAAAGAGCTGGACACGATTCAGCGACTAACACTTTCACTTTCTTCTATCAGCTCTAGCCTTAGGAATGAGATAATCTAGTTTCTTAATATTTTATCCTACCTTGAATCAATATGCTCTGAGAAGGCTTGAGAGAGTTTTGTTACATGTATATTTAACTTCTTAGAAATGCCTTTTTAAAATATTAAAAAAAAAAATCTTGGCCATACCTAGCAGCAAATCTCAAACTTACCACTTACCCCTTATTTGAAAAAGTTATATCTCTCAATATCAGTTTCATATTTTGAAGCACGAGGATAATAATACACTACTTGATTGAAATGAGGAGTGAAGATCCAACACTTAGAACAAGGCACAGCATTGATGACTGCATTTGAAATAAGCTACATCGTTTGTAGTTAATTTCCAAGTTGATGAGATGCATTCAGCTATTCAGATGATTATTGATCTGTGTACTCTATTTATGGATTGTTTTCTCTCTATAAATGTTTACTTTAGGATATTTTATTTTCTCCTTTACCTCACTGAAGAGAGGATCAGAAAGAAAGGGGAGGAATAAATGTAAATATTACTTTTTGTTGTTTAGTTTGATATCACACATGTCAAAAAAGCTGAAGCCTTTCATTTCAATAAGCCTTAAGAATTTGCATTTGGTAGCATAGTCCTTCATTCTTGTACTTCTTCTATATGTAAAACTTTATTTTCCTGAAAATACTATTTTCGCAGAAGAGCATTTAATAGACATTTAAATTTTGTAGAATGATAGTGCCTGAGGAAACTCCTGATTTCATATCCATTTGGACATAGCTGTAACTTCAGAGGAGTTATTATGTGTTTCCATAGCATTCTAATAGTTTACATGTGCCTTAAACACATACGCTTTTCTTGTCAATCTTCCTGATTTACAGTCTTTCCAATCCAATCCTACCTTTCCCACATGGAAGAAGGCTAGGAAATCTGCTCAGATTTCCTTCTCTCAACCTCCCTGCTGCCAGCTTACCTCCTTCTTTCCATCCCATAGGAAGCCAACAGCCAGTTCAGATTTCCTCTGTGGAGGATGTATCCCACCTGGTTGTTTCTCCTGCCTAGCAACAGGTGGTTATTTTTGTACCATCAGCGCTTTGGACTCCCTGGCTGTCAGACCTCATTGCCAGTGAAAGTGTAGATGTTTGAGTTCCTTTCAGACTTCAATAGGTATATCACCAATTTCCATCTTTTGAAAATAATTTCCTTTCTCTCCTCCCCCCACCTTTATTTTTTGTGGCCACACAGCATGCCCTGTGGGATCTTGGTTCCCGAATCAGGCATGGAACCCATGCCCCCTGCAATGGAGGCACAGAATCTTAACCACTAAGACCGCCAGAGAAGTCCCTGAAAATAACTTTTTAATAAAATAATCTTGTTTCTTAATAATTCTATTAAATTAAAAAAATTTTTTTAGTTATACTTAAATGCTGAATCACTGATAGATCTGTTTGTTACCTCTTTTCTGATTTTTTTTTTCCAAGCAGTTTCCAAACATGTGGATTGTATCGCTTTAGTCAATGAACAGGGCTTCCCTGGTGGCTCAGAGGTGAAGAATCTGCCTGCAATGCAGAAGACCCAGGTCCGATCCCTGGGTCAGGAAGATCCCTGGAGGAGGGCATGGCAGCCCGTTTCAGTGTTCTTGCCTGAAGAATCCTATAGACAGAGGAGTCTGGCAGGCTACAATCCATAGGGTTGCAAAAAGCTGGACACAACTGAAGTGACTAAGAACAACTGGTGAACAATGGAATCAGAATGTCAGGAGCCCCCATTTTTCAGCCAGATTGTACTGTGGATTTAAGTGTTCTTTGCTTTACCATTATTTTGGGGTTTGAAAAAAACCAATGAATTGGGATTCCTAAGGATAGAATACAGGACTATACACTTAAAAATTATTCACTGTAGGTAATAGTGAATGCTAGTCAGGCCTGGTAGCCACTGGACAAAACAATATCTTAATAGTGGAAAATGAATATGTTCAATAGATATTTATTTTTCCCATGGGAAGAAACTAAGGAACTAAAGTTGTTGTTGTTGTTTTCCAAATAGGAAAAGGTTAGGGACAATATGATCAAAATGATAAATGGTCTCATCAAAGTATACCAGGTATGAATTTTTCCCAGCAGTCTCAAGAATGTGAAAAATGACGTGGTATGTTGTTTCAAGACATATCAAATGCTTGCTTCAGCTGCACATATGCTAAAGCTGGAACAACACAAAGGAGATTTGTGTTGCTCATGGAGCCTGAGCAAGGACGACACACACATTCATGAAACGTTCTATGTTAAAAAAAAAAAGACTTATTTAACTAAACTTTACTCTGAGCTCTCATTTTGTTGATACGCCTTGAAATTCAGTTTCTGTCTTTATTGGAGATTCCTCCTCATCTTTTCCTGAAGGGTTGTGCAAAACCTTATATGGTCTGATACATAGCAGAATATTCCAGAAGGAGTCTCCTTTCCTGCCCACATGCATCATTACTTGTGGGCTCTTCACAGTAGTCTTTGTGGTGACTTGGAGTTGGAAATCACCTGGGTTCCCTCTGCACTTTTGGACATTACATTTTTGACTTTGCTTGGAGGTCCAGTGTTTTCAGTTCAGTTCAGTCACTCAGTCGTGTCCAACTCTTTGCAACCCCATGAATCGCAGCACACCAGGTCTCCCTGTCCATCACCAACTCCTGGAGTTCACTCAAACTCACGTCCATTGAGTCGGTGATGCCATCCAGCCATCTCATCCTCTATCATCCCCTTCCCCTCCTTCCCCCAATCCCTCCCAGCATCAGAGTCTTTTCCAATGAGTCAACTCTTTGCATGAGGTGGCCAAAGTACTGGAGTTTCAGCTTTAGCATCATTCCTTCCAAAGAAATCCCAGGGCTGATCTCCTTCAGAATGGACTGGTTGGATCTCCTTGTATTCCAAGGGACACTCAAGAGTCTTCTCCAACACCACAGTTCAAAAGCATCAATTCTTCGGCACTCAGCTTTCTTCGCAGTCCAACTCTAGCATCCATACATGACCACAGGAAAAACCATAGCCTTGACTAGACGGACCTTTGTTGGCAAAGTAATGTTTCTGCTTTTCAATGTGCTATGTAGGTTGGTCATAACTTTTCTTCCAAGGAGTAAGCGTCTTTTAATTTCAAATCCCTCTCTGAGATTAAGTCGCCTTATCTAAGCCTCAGCAAGAGACCAGGCTTAGAGTGCTGGTCCTCACAGTTTGTTCTGCCATCTCTCCTTTCACAGTCTTGGGCAATCTCCCTGTCATTTACTCTCTGATCACTTGTGCTTCTATCATTTGATCTGTAATCCTTTGCCATATTTTATCATCATGTAGCATGAATGTGGTACTGTACAGTGCCATGTACAGATAAGATGAAAGCAGCTTTCATCAACCTTTTCATTGCTAAGGGTGAAGGAAACACAGGGCAGGGTGGTGTAATGTAAGAACATCGGCTTAAGATCTGCACGTGAATGAGCTTAAAATTGAAAATGACTGCTTAAGGGCAGGAGTATATCTGAGTATAATTCTTTTATTCCTGAAGTAAGGATAGTAATACTTAACCTCTCTAAAGTTATTGTTGCTACAGAGGTAATATATGTAATACATCTGGCCCAGAAAAATTGTTCTTTTATTATTAGATTAAGGAAATAGCAGCCCATTCTTTCCTGGAGAATCCCATGGACAGAGGAGCCTAGTGAGTTACAGTCCATGGGATCACAAAGAGTCGAACAGGACTGAGTATGCACGCACATACTGATAGTTGACATGAGACTGGGTAGACCATAATGAACAGGGGATGAATTTATATATCTTCAGATCTCAGCCTCAACCAGAAGGACTCTGTGCTTTTGATTGTGTGAGTCTATTTTTCCCTCTTCATAGGATAGCTTTTCTTCCCTTTTTCATTCAACAAATGCTTATTACGTAAGATAAATTCTATATACTTTGCTCTAGTCTGATTTTAATAAGATAGGCTAACACAGCTTGTCACAGAGTTTCTTATTGAGGTAGGCATATAATGGGGGAGGGCAGTCAATTAAAATTTAGGTTTTTTTTAAAATTATTACTGAATTTGTTACAACATTGCTGCTGTTTACATTATGGCGTTTTGGCTGTGAGGCACATGGGATCTTAGCTCCCCAACAAGGGATTGAACCTGCTTCCCCTGCATTAGAATGTAAAAATCTTAACCACTGGCCCACCTGGGCAGTCCCTAAAATGCAGCGTGTTGAGTGCTAAGATATGTGTTGCAAAGGGACCTTTTACTCATGTGGGCATCAGTCCATACCTGAGTGGTAGAGAGAAGTGATATCTAGTCAAAGAGAACACTTTCTACTTGGTTGATTAACTGATTATATGTAGCTCTGCCTTCTTTCTAAACACAAAATGTTCCATAATTACTCAGCTCTGCTAGCCATACTTTAGGACACAGTAAGTGCTTTGGCCAAATTCTATTCCCTTGGTTAATTTACATTTAGCTGTATCAGGTTAAAAAAAAAAAAGTCCTAATGTCCACGCCAATAGTATCTCCTATCTTCTTTCTCCTATCTTTACTGTTAAAAAGATTAAGGCAATGATATCCCTTTGTCTTTTTTTTTTTTCACTTGTTTAAATTGGGAACATTTTCTTAAGACAAAAATATTATTGGGATATTACAATTTAAAACAGAAAAACTGCAAGCCAGACGTGTTTTATTAATCAAGATATTCTCAAATTTTCTCCACCCTCTCCCCACTATCCTTTCCTAATGCTCTAGAAATCTCTCTCCAGAACCCTGATGAGCTCAGATAAAGCAAGACGGGTCAAGGCAGAAGGCTGTCTGAAAGTGATTTATGGTGGAGGAGTCATTCAGCATATGCCGCCCTGAAATTCAAGCATAGTCAGGATGGCGTTTCAAATTATTTCCAAGGATAAGAGTCTATGGATAAATGATGCATTAGTGAGATCTGAACTCCTTTTTCTCAGAACTGTTTTCTTGTATTTTAGTGATTTTTCTTGGTCATTCAGATTAAAAACTTGCTGGTGCCACTGGAAACAATAGAAAATGTGTCATAACAGTATATGAAGAAAGGATAAAGTGACATGGTCTTGCCCATCTTATTCTTGGGAAGAACATGCAAATTTCGTGTTTCTTCTTGGTGTTCGTCAAGATTCAAAGTCTTTCTCTTTTCATAAATAGGGATTTGAAAAAGGTCAATGATCAGTAAGAGGGGAAAGGTTTGGTCATATTTTATGAAACTCTTGGGAGAAGAATAAAGAGAGAGAAGGAAAGACATTTTCCAAGCAGTTGTACGGATGAGATATTATTGTGTGGTGTACTTGCTTACTACAGCTGGTAGTAATCACTCCCCAACAGCACACAATTATTTCCCGGTATCAAATGTGAACACATGTGAGCCTTTCTCTTCAAGAGCACTTTTTATTCATGTTCTTGAATATAGGTTATCATTGTGATCCTAACCCACGTTTATTAGAGTCTGTTTTTAATCAAATGAAAGGTCTTTATTGAGGAATATTTCTTGTGGGTAAAAAAATGAACCCACTGAAAAGTGGATAACAGCAATTTCTTTGATAATTCATTTAGTTTCTCTTCTTCATTTTTGAAGACTGGGCTTTGTGTAATACCTGGTAATGTGTATCTACAAAGACTGTTGTTTATTCACAAGTACCATAAATATCTACTTACAGTAATGTAGAGTTAGCTTACCAAGAAAGTAATGCTTTTGCAGAAGACCATGACCTATCTTATACTAAAATAATCTTAATTGGCTCCAAGGTAAAAGATATTTTGATCTCACTTTCATTTATTTTCAGAAAATGTAAAAGCAATTCTTTAAGATGTATGTCTATATAATGTCATTGTAACTGTGGCAGGCTAAAAAAAGTGTTCACCCAAAGACATATTCACTTCTTAAAGCCTGGAATCTGTCAACAATATCTCATGTGGCAAAAGATATGATCAAGTTAAGGATCTCGAGAGAAGGCACTTACCTAGGATTATCTCATAAACCTTAAATACCATCACAAGTGTCTTTATGAGAAAGAGGTATACTCTAGACCCTGTGTGTCACAACTGCTGAAACCTGTGCACCTGGAGCTGTGCTCTGCAATAAGAGAAGTCACAGCAAAGAGAAATCGACACACTGCAACGAGGAGTGGAGAGCTGCCATAAGCCAAGGAATGCTGACAGCCACCAGAAGCTAAAAGGAGCAGGGAATGTATTTTCCCCTAGTGCTTCTGAAGGGAGTGCAGCCTTGTCTAAACCCATTATTTCAGGCTGCTAGCATCTAAATCTGTGAAGGAACAAATTTTTCCTTTCAAGATGTCATTTGTGCTAAGTGTAACAATTACAGGGAATAAAAACAGTTATATTAAAAAAAATTGAAGCTATCTAGGATAAGTTTCAATTCTTACTTTATGTGAATGCAAAATCACCTGCTAGTCTTTATGAATTATTGATTGGTTTATATTTTTAGGATAAATATATTTCTATAGGATAAACTTATCCTTCATCCATTTTATTCCCTAATCCCATATCACATTTTTGTTGAAACATTTCTTTTGATTATGGCTATACATAACATACAACTCTGATTTGCTTGGATAAAGCTGAGGCTATGGTTAAAATGTGAAATTGCTCTTGTTCTTTGAATCACTTGATATTTTACTTCTCTCTCTACTGCCATTTAGTGAATTCATATTTATGACCTAGAAATGATCTTAGGTTTTACAAGATTCATGATCAATTAGTTTGTCACATCACTAGCTTTCATAGGGTCTGTAGTGAAAGAGTAAATCAATAAAGTAATAAACAATTGCTAAACAGTGAGAAAATATTAACTGACTGTACCTGAAGACTTGTTATTTTGACCAAGTTTTATAATAATAATTATTTTATAAAATTCTAAAAAAATGGCTCAACATGGAAAAAGGTATTGATTGGAATCCATACAAACAGCGTTCTTATACAGTTATTTTTTGGTTATCTGCAGGGGCTGGGGTTCCAGGACCCCTGAGAATACCAAAAGCCTTGAATGCTCATATAAAATGGCTCTAGTATAGACCACCCTCCGTATCCATAATTCCATGAATTTAACTCACCTGGGAAAGAGTATTTCAGTCTCACTTCCATTTATCTTCCCCAAACTAAAAAACAATTCTTCAAAATATGCTTTAATATGATGTTAATGTACTGTGGTAGACTGAAAAAAAAAAAGATCCCTCCAACACATTCATTTCCTAATCCCCGGAGTCTGTGAATATTAATATTATATCCTTATGTGGCAAAAGATGTGATTAAGGGTCTTGAGAGATGACACTTAGCTTGGATTGTCTGGGAAACCCTAAAGACCATCACGGGTGTCCTTATAAGAAGGAGCTAGAGGGAAGAGGAGACGATGTAAAGGCAGAGCAGAGGGAGGTGCAGCCCGTTGGGCTGAATCCATAAATATGGAACCCGAGTTGCCTGGGGCTGACTGTACATATGTATGCGCAACATATATCTTGGACTCTTTATAATTTTTGTTCTGTCACTGTAAAGAGACAAAAGAAACTTGACTCCAGTGCTCTGACGATAAATGTACTAGCTATTGCAGTATCCAAGGCAAGCACTGACATTCCTCATGCCAGTTTTCCTGCGTCACTCAGAGCAACACACCAAGTCCTAAGGAATGCCTTAGAATTTACTTCTTATTTTGAGTATCAATCCTTTCTTCATAACACTCTTCCTATTGTTGATTGTTTAGGAAGAACTTTAACTTATTCTTTAGTTACTAGATTGCCAACAAATGTGCTATGCATACATTATGTAAAATGTTGGAAAATAAAGCAAAATCAAGTGCAAAGCCTGACAGAGGAAAGCTGACGAGGATGGATATTAAAACAGACTCCTTTCTTTGTAAAGCATCTTATGAAGTCATCTGAACCCTAGAAAATCGCCAATATTTAATTATTTCTGACCTACAATAACTGTGATTTCATGTTGTTCAGCACAATCATTATTAGAGAATTTGGCAGCTCACTGGTGAATTTAATTTGACTGAAGTGTCATATGCCAAACTGAGTAAATATATTCAGGCCAGTTTTCAGTTTGCTTCAGTCATATTCACCAGAAATGAGTGGATCTATTTGTTCCTCCATAGGTCTGTATAAACTAAACTGGATTGTTGCAAACATCTTTTAGAAATATTCAACTTCTATTAGGCTGTAGTTTTAGCCAAAGAAGATATTCTTCTCACTCACTTTCAGTTCCTTGATACTCTAGACCAGGGATAGACAAACTTTTTTTTTCTGGTAAAGGGCCAGATAGTTAAGTACTTTAGTCATATCGTTTGTTTCAGTTCAGTTCAGTTCAGTTCACTCAGTCGGGTTTGACTCTCTGTGACCCCATGGACTGTAGCATGCCAGGCCTCCCTGTCCATCACCAACTCCCGGAGTTTACTAAAACTCATGTCCATCGAGTCGGTGACGCCATTCAACCATCTCATCCTCTGTCATCCCCTTCTCCTCCTGCCTTCAATCTTTCCCAGCATCAAGGTCTTTTCAATGAGTCAGTTCTTCGGATCAGGTGGCCAAGGTATTGGAGTTTCAGCTTCAACGTCAGTCCTTCCAGTGAAAACCCAGGACTGATCTCCTTTAGGATGGACTGGTTGGATCTTCTTGCAGTCCAAGGGACTGTTAAGAGTCTTCTGCAACACCACAGTTCAAAAGCATCAGTTCTTCAGCACTCAGCTTTCTTTATAGTCCAACTCTCACATCCATACATGACTACTGGAAAAATCATAGACTAGATTTGATGCTTTGACTAGATGGACCTTTGACTAGACATTACTTTGTTGGCAAAGTAATGTCTCTGCTTTTTAATATGCTGTCTAGGTTGGTCATAACTCTTCTCCCAACTTTTCTTTCAATCATCTCTTTAGTAGCTACTCAAACCTTGCCTTCTAGAGCAGAGGAGACAAAGATAACATTTAAGTGAATGAGTATGGTTGGGTTCAAAAAAATCTTTGTTTATTCATAATGAAATTTGAACTGAAATATTTTGATATTTGATATTTTGATAATCTTTATTTTGGTAAATTTTCAATAGTTAAAAAATGCAAAATTCCTTCTTATTTACTGGACATATGAAAGCATGCAAGGGTCATCATTAGCCCTTGGCCTGCAGCTTTTTCATGCTTATTCTGGAAGTATACTTGTCAAAATGTTTAGGAAACTCTTTGTAAGATTCTTTTGGGTCTATGAAATCTTAGGCTATCAATAGAAGAGCCAAGAGAATCCTTCAAGTTTAAATTTCCTAGAATCCTATAATTTCTGCTCAGTAGGGATGCTACAAATGTCATTATTCTAATATTTAGCAGATTCTGTTCTGAGAAAGGAAATGACTTTTCTTCTCCAGGAGCTAATCTCAGTACTGTACACTAACTGGGAAAACAGTGGTAACTGACTCAGAGAGGAAACTCAACCAAGGGAAATTTCATTTCCTCTCTAGCATAGAAGTACTAGGCTGTGTGATTTTTCTCCTTCATTTATCAGCACCTGTTCCAGACGAAGGTTGTGCTTTGAGGGTCAAATAGAACAGAGCCCTGGGCATCCCCATTGAGATCCATGGACTTCCTCATGAGTCGGTTTCCTCATTTTGGAATTCCTAAATGAGATTAACTTGCTTCTTTCTTTTGCTCTCTCCTTTTAACTACTCATATCTGCGGAACAATCTTTCATTTTGCCAGCTATAATCACAAACAGCCACAAGGTTGGACAGTTATGCCCCTGACTTACAAAGGGTTCGTTCAGTGATTGATTTCATGTCTAAAAAAAGAGAGAGAGAGATTACCTACAAGGTGTAAGTAATTGGGTGTGAGCAATCTCTGTTCTTCGGGAAAATGAACACTTCATTCTGAGCTGGAGATCAGCCAACCGGACAGTGATTTGAGAACATTTTTTCATCATCTCCTTTAGCTGACTGCTCTTTCCACTCAAGATCACTGATGATTTTCCTTTCATCCTTGCCTGAAAATCAAGCCACTTGTAAATCCGTGCCTCTTTACAGAGCCCATTGGAGAAAGAAGGCAGTGTCATTTCATCCTACCTCAAAAATAATAAGGTAATTATAGTAGAGTAGACAAAGGACTCTAAGTCACACTTGGGACTATTCTCTTTAAAGTGTGGAAAACTCTGGGTGTGAATTATTGGTTTGAGAATTGTGAGTGGTGGCTAATACATTGGAGTCATTTTCTTCCTTTTTTTAAAAAAATATTTATTTATTTGACTGTGTCAGGTCTTATTAATAGTTTCAGCATATGGGATCTATTTCCTTGAGCAAGGATTGAACCTGGGCCTCCTGCATTGGGAGCATGGAGTCTTAGACACTGAACCACTGGGGAAGTTCCTGGAATCATTTTCTTTTTTGCCATAATGGTTGTTGTAGCTTTTTATATAATATGAATTTGCAATTAGACTGCCCAGTTTAATTCAAAACTCATCATTTCTTCACCTCCTTGTGCCTCCATTTTCCTCATCTGTACAATGAGTTAATAACAACAAACACTCTGAGAACAAAAGACTTGATTCATGTTTCTTTGCATGGTTTGCCTCATTTAATTATTATTGTTTCAAATATCAATATCTCTACTACTTGAATTCTACTTATTTTGTACATTATATTGGGAATACATGCCCTTGGAAAATCCAGCTTTCACTTAATTCTTGATGCTTTTCTTCTCAAATCCTATAATCTAATCTCAGAGATGACTTTGATTCCAAATGGCTATGTTCTCCCTACTTCTGTGCCTTTACACATATATATTTCCTTTCTTCGACTTGACCTGAAAAACAAATTCCAGATGCTTAGGTAGCTTCTCTTTGAGAAAGAGATTTCCAGCCTTTGTCTTCTGTTTACCATCATAAACCATAAAGTTTCTGTGCTGCATGCTGTATTTACATTGTATTATCTATGTATCTGATCCCAAGGTTTCTATACTATTACCTCTTCATAAGAAATAACTATTTTCCCCTTAGTTTTAATATCTTTTGCGTTAATCATTCAGTGTGTCTGACTCTTTGTGACCCTATGGACTGTAGCCTGACAGGCTCCTCTGTCCATGGGATTTCCCAGGTAAGAATATTGGAGTGGGTTGCCATTCCCTTCTCTAGGGGATCTTCCCAACCCAGGAACTGGATCTGGGTCTCCTGCATTGCAGGCAGATTGAATATCTTAGCTTAGCATTAAGTCAGAAATAAGAAGTGAATGTTACTACCATTATTGACCTGTAAAAAATAATTTAATAGGAGATAAGATTAGAATTGTAGAGAAAAGCTTGGAGAGGTTTTCTCTTTTCATTCTTAGTCTTGTGCACTTAATTGGGTGGGGTGGGGGGGTGGTAACCACTATAACCAGTAGGTCAGAAATAAACCATGTCTTGGCTGTACAATCTGTCCTGGATTTCTGTATTCTCTTAGATTCTAGCATCACTAAGTTGGTCCTGTTCTTTCTCCTATTATTGCGTTCAGTCATGTCACATGCCCAAGTCTGTGTCACAAGAAACCCAGTAAGAGGCAAGGCAAAAGCAGGTATAAAATAGTTTCTTCTTGAAGTGTCTTGTTCATTTAAGCAGGAAAAACCAAGAGGTAGCAAGAGTAACAAATTAGGTGATATGAGTTCAGTTCAGTTCAACTGTCACTCAGTCGTGTCCGACTCTTTGTGACCCCATAGATTGCAGCACACCAGGCCTCCCTGTCTATCACTAACTTCTGGAGCTGGCTCAAACTCATGTCCATCGAGCCAGTGATGCCATCCAACCATCGCATCCTCTGTCATCCCCTTCTCCTGCCTTCAATCTTTCCCAGCATCAGGGTCTTTTCAAGTGAGTCAGTTCTTCGCATCAGGTGGCCAAAGTATTGGAATTTCAGCTTCAGCATCAGTACTTCCGATGAATATTCAGGACTGATCTCCTTTAGGATAGACTGGTTGGATCTCTTTGCAGTCCAAGGGACTCTTAAGAGTCTTCTCCAACACCACAGTTCAAAAGCATCAGTTCTTCGGCACTCAGCTTTCTTTATAGTCCAACTCTCACATCGATGCATGACTACTGGAAAAAAACCATAGCTTTTACTAGATGGACCTTTGTTGGCCTAGTAATGTCTCTGCTTTTTAATATGCTGTCTATAGGTGATATGAATATAAAATCCAATCAGCAAACACATACTTTTTTCCACAACACAGAAAAGTCCGATTTGCAAGTTGTGTGACCAGCATCATAACAGGAATATCAGTGTATGATAATGAAGAGTACATTGGGCCAAGAGTTAGAAAAATAGGTTTTTCACTCTGATGTTGCCATTTCCCATCTATTTCAATTGTTCAGCATCATCCTGAACATTTCTTTCCTGGTTTTCTCATTTGTACAGCAGAGTTGGTTATACTGAGATCTGGTATGCTTTTTATTTCACTGTCAGAGTATTCCTCTAAAGATGTCTAGATACTCTTTGAGAAAACACTTACTTCTGGGACTTCACTGGTGGTCTAATGGTTAAGAATTTGCCATCCAATGCAGGAGACTCAGGTTTGATCCCTGGTTGGAAGACTAAGATCCCACATGCCACATGTCAACTATATACATTCTGCAGCTACTGAGCTTGTACACAGCAACTAAGACCCCACGCAGCCAAAAATAAATAAATATTAAACAAAACACAACCCTGACTCTTCCCTAGTGCTTCTCAAGCTAAATTCTTTGTTCCTACTTTCCATCTATGGGGAAGTCATTCCATTTGGGAAGTTGTAGAGTAGCAAATTTGGGGCAAAACATTTCAGTAAAGGGCTTCCCGGCTGGCACAGTGGTAAAGAATCTACCCATCAATTTATGAGATGCGGGTTTGATCCTTGGCTCAGGAAGATCCCCTGGAGAAGGAAATGGTACCCTACTCCAGTATTCTTGCCTGGAAAATTCCATGGGCAGAGGATCCTGGTAGGATATAGTCCCTGGGGCCACAAAGAGTTGGGAGTGACTGAGCACGCACACATTTCAGCAAACAGGATAGCTTCTAGTTTTTAAAAGCCTGTAAAGAAAGCCCTGGAAGCTGGGCAAGCATTATCCAGGATGTTATTTGATTTTAATTTGAATACTTTTCATTCTCTTAATCAAGTGACTACAAGATGCACTCTATAGTCATCACTCTGCAAAAGAAATGTCTCCTAGGCTTTCTTTCCAACTCTGAAACCTAGTGAGTTGAAGATAAGCCAGCTCTGCTCCTGCAACTGGGAAATTGCTGAAAAGCAGCTGTCCAAATCCTCCACCACCTAGTCAATGACAAGCTACTGGTAAGATTCAGATCCAGAAAATGGGCTCAAATTAGTGTAATTGACAAAAAGCTTCCTGTCTTCTGATGTAGATGTCCTTGTTCTTGCTGCACACTGTATTCTTTGCTTCCCATGCTTTAATCGTGGGTCCTAGAAGCCTACATGTGGTGAAAAAAGTACAGAACAGTCTTTTGGACTCTATGGGAGAGGGAGAGGGCGGGATGATTTGAGAGAATGGCATTGAAACATGTATAATATCATATATGAAACGAGTCACCAGTCCAGGTTCGATGCACGATACTGGATGCTTGGGACTGGTGCACTGGGACAACCCAGAGGGATGGTACGGGGAGGGAGGAGGGAGGAGGGTTCAGGAGGGGGAACTTGTGTATACCTGTGGTGGATTCATGTTGATATATGGCAAAACCAATACAATATTTTAAAGTTTAAAAAAAAGTATTCATAAATTGAAAGAGATGATTGGTATTTGTGTGTCTATTCAGTGAATGCATTGGGTTGGCCAGATGTTCCATGACACCTTATGGAAAAACCCAGATAAATTTTTGGCCAACCCAATATATCTGAAAGCCAGCCATGCTCCTTGTTAATTAAAGGTTGTTACTCCTTCTCTTTCTCTGCAATTACACTTTCTACTTCCTTCCAGGGACCACTGTGTTCATATGTCTATCTCCCCTATAAATGAGCATCACCTCTTCACCCCACTGCCTCAAAACATCCATTAAGTTCCCAGTTCTGAACTCAACCCTGTCTGTGGTCTGCCATGTAAATTATTCAATAATCCACTTGAGTTTCATTGTCAATAGTAGGTAAGAATGTATGGTATTACATTTCCTACAAATCATCTGTGTTTTAATGAGAATAAATCCTGAGTATAATCCTTGGATTAAGAGTTGTTAACATCAGTCAAATTAACAAGTCTACATTCAACCTTCAATAAACTTGGCCCTGCCCATGTGTTCTGCCTTTAGTGACCAGAGAACTTCATTTTAAAGCTCTGTGGAATACTATCTCCCATTGAAGACATTTACTTTCCATTTTAGGAAAAGAATTTTTGCTGAAGAAAGGGTATCATATAAAATCACTAATATTGATAATGTTTGCACGCATGCTCAGTTGTGTTTGACTCTTTGGGACCCCACAGACCGTAGCCTGCCAGGTTCTTCTGTTCATGGGATTTCCCAGGCAAGAGTACTGGGGTGAGTTGCCATTTCCTCCTCCAGGAGATCTTCCTGATCTTGAACCCATGTCTCCTGCACTGGCGGGTGACTTCTATACCACTGAGCCATCTGGGAAGCCCCAATATTGATAATAAACTGGCCAAAAACAAAATCTTGTGTTCTTCTTCCTTCTCTGTCCCCACACTCCCATTTCTGTAATTAAATGGTGCTGTGTTTTATGAAAACATTCCTTGTACTGAGTGTGTTGAGGAAAGGATGAAGATTTATTCCAATCTGTCTCCTGAGACTGTCAAGAAGTAAATTGCCCCTCACTTTTCTATTCTGTTGGTGATCATCAAAATTATTGAAAATGTCAGCTGAGAGCATTCTCATGCAAATGATAGACCTAAGCAGTAGAGTCAACAAAAATAAAACATACTGTACTTGGAGGACTCAAACTTATTTTGAAACTTTCAAAGTGAATTCATTTGAATATAATTTTTCTTTTAAAAATACGTAATATACTTTGTTCACCCTATGTGGCATCAATCTTTATATTACTCCTCTAGGAAAAAAGAAAGAGATACCATTTTGAACTTCAGTTTATTCTTAAGAGATTGGAAATTACCAGACAGATTGTAAAGGAATTGACTCAAATATATTTGGCAGAAAAGAAAGCCTTTGTAACACATCTCCCCCATGTGCAATTTCGAAACCACCTAAAACACTAGTAAATGGGAGGACTGCCTCTCCTCTGGATGAGCCACTGTCATGGTGATGTCTGGATTGGATTAACTCTTCTAAGTCAATATACACTCTCTGACTGAAGCTGAAGCAGGAATGTGGTCAGATTGTAAACACTTAGCACAGGAGAAAAGTCCAGCAATCCCTAGAGTCCCTAGCCAACCTTTGGAGAATTCACCGTCAGGTCGTAATGAGAGTGGGCAAGTATATGTTTCCTTATTATTATTCTAGAGTTGTGTCCTTTTCCTCTTGCTGGCTAACTCCTGCAGAAAGGGGGAAAAAATGTGTAACAGCAAGGGGACCGCACCCTGACATTTTATTTCATCAAAACTTCGTAGCCAACTTGGGACTAGTGAAAAAAAGATTCCAAGTCAAGTTACATTCTGAGTTGTTTTGTGGCAATTTGTCCTCATGCAGAAAATAAACACCAAGGATGCAAGAAGCAACATGTCTGCTGTTTTTTATTTTTAAGATGACACATACAAAATAAACCAACATCTTGGTCAGGAGGAACTTTATCAGGGTCAATTACTTTTGTTTCCCAGGGGAGACTTAAATAACACATGCAGAACTAGACCTTTAGCCTTGGCAACAGATTGTCAGGATTTCCCATCTTTGAGAAAATATGCATTTCTCTATCAGTCTGCCTTAGTTTCAACCAACGGATGGAATTAGGTAATTTCAGCGTGGGCTCCAGACTTAGTGCATTATGACACGTTTAAGTGGTTTGTGAGCATGCTCAGTTGTGTCTGCCTCTTTGCAACCCCATGGACTGTAGCTTGCCCAGGCTCCTGTATTCTTGTAATTCACCAGGCAAGAATACTGGAATAGGTTGCCATTTCCTCCTCCAGGGGATCTACCCAACCCAGGGATAGAATCCGTGTCTCCTATGTCTCCTGCATTGGCGGATCCTTACCACTGAGCCACCTGGGAAATATTCAAGTAGTACATATATGGCTAAGTTCTTAAAGATAGATCCCATTTATACTCTCTCTCCTTGGCCTTCTTTGAATAACAAAAATTATAACTAAATTAGTATTTGTGTATTGTATTAGTAAGTTTTATTTAAATTCTTGAACTCTCCATAAAAAAGTTGAGATTTGGGAAACTGGGTCTGGATCATAGTGCCTGTTTTCTAATATCCAAGATTCATAAACCAGATTGCTTGTAATCTAGATAACAGTGTCATTTTTTTTCCCAGTTTCTGAAATGGGCAAAGTACTAGAACAGAATCATTTGCAAGATTTTAAATAACAGATCTACTTCAGTTATATGAAATAAATAAGTAGTAGTAGGAATATCAGTATCAATGTTTTCATCATTGTCATCAGCCTATGAAATGCTAGTCAGATAGCCACTATGGACAATTTCCTGTGCTAGGCATGAGGAATTTAAAGTCTCCATTTTGGTCCTTATTTTGTAAAAACATTTATTTAGGAAGATAGAACATACTTATAGATAGATTGGCATAATAGAAGTTCTCAGTGAAAAACCTAGTCACAAAATGCTGTGGAAATTCAGAAAGGGAAGCAATAGTGATGTAATAACCAAAACAAAGAGAAATAATTTGAGTTGGACCTAGGCTATTTGGACTTTGAAGAGTAGAAGAGGAGAGAACATTCCAGGTAGGTTGGCCTAGATAGCAAAGCTTTGGAGATTATAATGAGCACACCTATTAGGGAAATAGTAAATGATTCCGTTTGATTTATGAGAGTCAGCAGAAAAAGCAGAGACATCATTTTAAAGGTCCCTCTAGTCAAAGCTATGGTTTTTCTAGTAGTCATGTACAAATATGAGAGCTGGACCATGAAGAAGGCTGAGTGCTGAAGAACTAATATTTTTGAACAGTGGTGGTGGAGAAGTTTCTTGAGAGTCCCTTGCATAGCGAGATCAAACCAATCAGTCCTAAAGGAAATCAACCCTGAATAGTCATTGGCAGGACTGATGCTGAAGCTGAAACTCCAATACTTTGGCCATCTGATGTGAAGAGCTGACTCACTATAAAAGACCCTGATGCTGGGAAAGATTGAGGGAAGAAGGGGAAGGGGATGACAGAGGATGAGATGGTTGGATGGCATCACGGACTCAATGGACATGAGTTTGAGCTAACTCCAGGAGACAGTGAAGGGCAGGGAAGCGTGGCATGCTGCTGTCCATGGGGTCGTAAAGAGTTGAACATGACTTAGTGACTGAACAACAACAACAGTGGAGACTCCAAGAGTCACATCCTAAGGCAATTGTGCAAAGCTTCTGTATTAGGCTGAGTGATTTGACTAGATTAGGAGGAAATGGAGAAACATATTCAACAGTACTGGAATTAGGTGTTCCAACTTAGGAAATCATGGACCCAGAAGGAAGGGATCCGAATCTCAGGAGAAAAACCTGAGAAATTATATATAGCTGGACAGATCTTGGCTGATGTTAGAACCTGCTATGCTTTGGCTCATATTTTCCATCCTGATTTCACCTGGGCTGATCCTGTTTTGGCACTGAACACAGTAACTTGCAGTCCATGTTTCTTCTAGGGCTGAAAGTGCTTTGTGGATAAGAATCTTTTTTCTTTATTACTCTAGGTTGCAGTACTTCAACCAACATATTACAAACTCAATAGCCATGTGTTAACTAAATGACGGATTTAATAAGTAAGACAATTGACTAGAGCAATTATAGCAATATATCTTTTCGAATTAGACTTTTTTGTCTTTGCCAGATATATGCCCAGGAGTGGGATTGCTGGATCATATGGTAATTCAATTTTCAGTTTTTTGAAGAAATCTCCATACTGTTTTCCATGATGACTGCACCAATTTACATTCCCACCAACAGAGTAAGAGGGTTCTCTTTTCTCCACACCCTCTCCAGCATTTAGTATTTGTAGACTTTTTTGACAATGAGCATTCTGACCAGTGTGAATTGACACCTCATTGGAGTTTTGATTTGTGTTTCTCTTTTTAATGAGTCACCAGGGAAGCCCCACTCAGGCGCATTTTAAATGTTTCTTAGAGCCAAGGCTAAAGAGAGATTTTAGGCTTTCTATATCCTATGTTTGGGGCTTCCACAGTGGATGAGTGGTAAAGAATCTACTTGCCAATGCAGGAGAACTGGGTTCTATCCCTGGGTTAAGATCCCCTGGAGACGGCAATGGCAACCCACTCCAATATGCTTGTCTAGAAAACCCATGAACAGAGGAGCCTGATGGGCTAGAGTCCAGGGGGTGGCAAAAGAGTGGGACATGACTTAGCATCTAAACAACAACAATATTAGTGATGCTGAGCATCTTTTTATGTATCTGTTAGCCATCTGGGTATCTTTGGAAAAATGTTTATTTAGGTCTTCTGTGCATTTTTTGATTTGGTTGCTTATTTTTTGATATTGAGCTGATTAGAAGTTTGTTTATTTTGAAAATTAATCCCTTGTTGGTCTCATTGTTTGCAGATATTTATGAACACAGCTAGTGGAGGTGAGGGAATTCCAGTGGAGCTATTTCAAATCCTAAAAGATGATGCTGTGAAAGTGCTGCACTCAATATGCCAGCAAATTTGGAAAACTCAGCAGTGGCCACAGGACTGGAAAAGGTCAGGTTTCATTCAAATCCCAAAGAAAGGCAATGCCTAAGAATGCTCAAATTACTGCACAATTGCATTCATCTCACATGCTAGCAAAGTAATGCTCAAAATTCTCCAAGCCAGGCTTCAACAGTACGTGAACCGTGAACTTCCAAATGTTCAAGATGGATTTAGAAAGGGCAGAGGAACCAGAGATCAAATTGCCAACATCCATTGGATCATTGAAAATGCAAGAGATTTCCAGAAAAACATCTATTTCTGCCTTATTGACTATGCCAAAGCCTTTGACTGTGTGTATCACAATAAACTGTGGAAAATTCTGAAAGAGATGGGAATACCAGACCACCTGACCTGCCTCCTGAGAAATCTGTATGCAGGTCAGGAAGCAACAGTTAGAACTGGACATGAAACAACAGACTGGTTCCAAATCAGGAAAGGAGTACGTCAAGGCTGTATATTGTCACCCTGCTTATTTAACTTATATGCAGAGTACATCATGCAAAATGCCGGGCTGGAGGAAGCACAAGCTGGAATCAAGATTGCTGGGAGAAATACCAATAACCTCAGATATGCAGATGACACCACCCTTATGGCAGAAAGTGAAGAAGAACTAAAGAGGCTCTTGATGAAAGTGAAAGAGGAGAGTGAAAAATTTGGCTTAAAACTCAGCATTCAGAAAACTAAGATCATGGCATCTGGTCCCATCACTTGAATGGAAATAGATAGGGAAACAGTGGAAACAGTGACAGACTTAATTTTGGGGGGCTCCAAAATCACTGTAGATGGTGACTGCAGCCATGAAATTAAAAGACACTTGCTCCTTGGGAGAAAAGCTATGACCAACCCAGACAGCATATTAAAAGGCAGAGACATTACTTTGCCAACAAAGGTCCGTCTAGTCAAGGCTATGATTTTTTCCAGTAGTCATGAATGGATGTGAGAATTGGACTATAAAGAAAGCTGAGTGCCGAAGAATTGATGCTTTTGAACTATGGTGTTGGAGAAGACTTTTGAGAGTCCCTTGGACTGCAAGGAGATCCAACCTGTCAAACCTAAAGGAAATCATTGGATGAATATTCATTGGATGGACTGATGCTGAAGCTGAAAGTCCAATACTTTGGCCACCTGATGCAAAGAACTGACTCATTTGAAAAGACCCTTATGCTGGGAAAGACTGAGGGCAGGAGGAGAAGGGGAAGACAGAGGATAAGTTGGCTGGATGGCATCACTAACTCAACAGACATGAGTTTGAGTAAACTCCAGGAGTTGGTGATGGACAGAGAGGCCTGGTGTGCTGCAGTCCATGGGGTCGCAGAGTCGGACACAACTGAGCGACTGAACTGAACTGATAAGTTGTTGAATAAAGAACTTGCTCTTAATTTCAACCCACTTTTGCAGTATTTTATTCCACTCTAATACATTTAAACTCTGCTGAGCTCAAACTTGCTGTTACCTATAAGTATTAGCTTTCCTGCTTCCACAGTTTTTGCTAATTTCTTTCTTCCACTTGGAGTGTAGTTTATTTGTACTTTCAGTTACTAAAATGTCACCTACTCTTCAAGGGCTAACTGAAAACACACTGCTTCATAGAAGCAGCAGATGATAAATAATTATCCATTTGTGTATACTTCAGCATGTACTTCACTGGATTACATAATTATATTTGATGTTACTTAGTGATCCCAAATTACAGTATACAATTACTCATAAATGTTAAAATACTTAAATATGTATTATATCATTACTTAATAAGAGTTCAAAATATAAAATATACAATCATACTCTGGCAAAAGTTTAAAAAATTAAATTAAAAAGGTATTGGTTTCAGTCCAATACCTTTCTCATAATCATTCCTTTTAACAACTGCCACTAAGCGTTTCCCTTTCTCTGTAGTGAAGGTTAAATCAACACACTTCAACATTTAAAAGAGTATTTTCTAAGTTCAAAGTCTTCTAGTGCAAACATATAACTTTTGGGTTATCTTGATGACTAAATGGCAGTTTTGATGAACAATTCTTACATGGTCTGGTCTTCTGCCTTTCATTTGCTCAAAATGTAAAACAGAGTCATCAGTTCATTATCTTTTCTTTTTTAATTATTATGTAATTGACATATAACATTACCATCTCACTGTAGGTCCTGTCAAATCACTTTGCATTTTAGTGGTTTTATGTCTGCAGTGACCACAGCTGCCAGAATGCATATAGTCTATTCTCTCTTCCATAATGAAGTAAATAATTACATGATTTAAATAAATCCTGTTTTAGGAAAACAAAATTCTTTTTTAAGTAATATAGACAGCTATAGCTCTTGAATATGTTATCAAAATAACTAAAAACACAAAAGATGAATGTATAGGGTTAATTCTATCATCCTGAATATTTTTTTAAGAAATGATGAGTATTATTGAAATTATGAAATATTGAAATTATTTTTTATTTTAAGAAATAAACTCACCATTCTTAGCCAAGCTAAGTATGTATTTATGTAATAAGGTATACATTTATGTAATAAGGCCAATGTTGAATTTTCTTTCCAGGTGTTGTCTTATGTCATGGCCTTTCTCTCTGTGTTTCATTTCCTGGGTGCAAAGCTTCTCCAAGAACAGAATTAAAATTCACTGTTTATTTATCTCCAGATTTCTAACTAGAGTGGATACAATCAAACATAAAATTATTGAATGTGTGGTTCTAACAATGAAAAATTTAAAAGTCATCACACAAGGGCAAGATCATATGTAAATGTTTCATTTTACTAATTAACTAACTTGCAGAAAGATCCACTACTAAACCTTCAAATGTGGACTTAGGCTACCACATTGACCAGTTCAAAAAAGTAACAAGATCAGGTTATTTTAAAGTAATTCGAAAATGTAGGGAAATTTTTTTTTAAAAAGCAATCATACATTGATTGAAAAAGTCATATGCAATCATGCAATAGACATTAGGAAACTGTTAAACATGGAGTGGTCCTTTGCCTTGACATGGAATGGTGTTCATAATATACTGGGAATAAAACAAATTAAATTTCAGAAAAGTCTGCTTAGTGTTGACACCATTTTTTCCAATCTCTCAGAGTAAAACCTTGAAATTGTCCTTGCTCTTTTCTTTCTCTCATGGTTTGCTTTTAATTCTTCGGGAAATAATTTTGACTCTCAAAATATGACACCATCTCTCCTTTATGGCTCATAACAATCCTCCTTTGCACCTTTCAGTGGGCTCCCAACATATAGTCAGAATAATTTCTTTAAACACAAGTCATATCATGTTGCTCAAACCTGCCAACAGCTTCTGCCTCATACAAAGTAAAAGCCAAAGTTCTCACAATGAACTACAAGGGCCTCCACGGTCTTGTTTCCCACTGCCTCCCTATCCGTGTTTCCACCTGGTGTTCTCTGCTCCACTTCTGCTCCATTCATTTCCTTGCTGGTCCAAGAACAAGCTAGGCGTTCTGCCTTAAGGCTGTTTCACATCCCTGGAATTGTTGCAGGAACGGAGACCTCTTCTAGGGTCTGAGACTGGGCTCTTGTCTAAAACTTGGAAATGAACTGTCAGAGGAGATACATGTGCAGACAAGGCAGGTGACTTTATTAGGAAGGGGTGCCTGGACAGAGAGCAGCAGGGTAAGGGAACCCAGGAGGACTGCTCTGCCACGTGGCTCACAGTCTTGGGTTTAATGGCAATTGGGTTAGTTTCCAGGTTGTCTCTGGCCAATCCCTCTGTCTTGGAGTCCTTCCTTGGCACATCAATCAGCCAAGATGGGTTCCACGGAGAAATATTCTGAGAGGTTGGGAGGATGTATGGATTGGCATCTCCTCTCTCCTTTTGACCTTTCCCAAATTCTTCTGGTTAGTTTCTCATTCCTTACCAGGACCTCCAGTTTAAGTTAACTCATACAGGTGGTTTACTATGGTGCCTGTCCAGCGCGGGTGTTTCCCCTAACAAAATGATTTTCCTGCAGGCACCCACATGGCTGACTGCTCACTTCCTTTATGTGTTTTTCTAATTGTCCTCTTCTCAATGAGACTTACCCCAAACACTTTATTTTAAAAGTCGAAATTAAGCTTTATCACTAGTACTCTCCAGTTCCCTTCACCCTTTCTACCATATTACTCTTTATTTATTCATTATGGAAAGTAGGTGAAGTGAAAGTGTTAGTCGCTCACTCGTGTCCAACTCTTTGGGCACCCATGGATAATGTAGCCTGCCAGGCTCCTCTGTCCATGGGATTCTCCAGGCAAGAATACTGAAGCGGGTAGCCATTCCCTTTTCCAGGGGATCTTCCTGACCCAGAGATCAAACCTGGATCTCCCATGTTACAGGCAGATTTTTTACCATCTGAACCACCAGGAAAGCCCCTTATTCATTATAATCATTATTTGTTATCTGCTTCGAGCTAAAGAAAGACTACTACTATTATCCATTCTCTGTAAGAGAATGGATCTTTGTCCATTTGTTTACGCCTATATTTTAGGTATCTGGAATATAGAATGCAATTAATAACTATTAGTGAAATAAGTGTTTTTTTTTTTTTTATAACGTAGAACCTAATCTCAAGGGATGTATATCAATTGTTAGTGAAGATGATGATGGGAAAACATGGAGGGGTGGATAGAGTTTTTACCTTTCACTTCCTATAGATTTGCAGTGTTAGATATTTAAAGACAATATAACTTTTATAATAACAATGCATATATAAAAATTAAAAGTGAACACATCAGCCTTAATTCCACTATTCTAACCCATTCAATATTGATTTTTCCTATTGAATAGACTTGTGATAAATTAAACAGACTTGTTTACTGATTTGCACAAACCTGCCAGCAGCTATTCAATTACAAGCAATTGAATAGACTTGTGATAAAAACAGATTGCTAGTAGCTTTTGCAGTCACATCTAGGAAACTTGATTCTAATATACTGTTGCAAATTTCTTTTTATTATGAAAGAAAGATTCTTAATACATGTTTCACTAGAAATTAAGGAGAATAGTTAAAACGCAGATTGGAACTTTCAGTGCTATCCACCTTTGAGACTGCATTTGCTCACAATTTCTGATAAAACTATACTTTGGAAGGAGAAGGGAAAAAGCAAACTCTTTAACTTGATGTGACTCAAAAGACCAAACACAGGTACATAAGAGTTATGCATGTATTTATACATATTTGTAAAGCTCATCTGAATGTGGATATTATCTGTGATTCTTCTCCAAAACAGAGCTAGCCTGCAGAGGAAAAAAAAGTAGGTAGTAGATTGACGATTTCATAAGAGTTGACGTTTGGTAAAATAAATTTATATTGCTGGTCATAGTACCCCAAAATAAACAGAAACAAGAAATTGCCTGCAGGCTGTCTATTAAGATTTATCCATGTTTTCTGGGAGGATGAACACTGGCTCATAACAGACCTGCATTTTATTTTGATAAAATGATATTTCCTAGCATAGTCTTGAAACAGTGGCTCAAAAAGATGTAAATGTTATTGGGTAAGAAGTAGATTTAGGACAGACTATGGAGTGACAGCAGAGAGGGCAAGGCAAGTTTGGGGTGGAGGTTGGCTATGAAAGAAGCAGGCACCAGAAGTCATTGGTTGCAAGGAGCTTGTTAAAGGTCTTTAAAATAAATCTACTTTATTATTGCTCCTACCAATGCTTGCAGACAGAATTGCATCTCTTTCACGCAATTATCCATTCACTCAGCAAAATTTCATTGAGCACATACTGTGTAACAAGCTTGAGGGTAGATAAAAGTGTATATTTGTAGAAGATTAAGACACAGCCTGTGCCTTTGAAAGTAAGTGCATTGGAAATTCAATGAGGTCAAGTGTCTGTTGCTTCCTGCCCCAGAGCAGCCCTTGTCAAGCTCACTTGGAGCTTTCCCTTCATTTCCTGAAGGGACTCAGCCAGTCCCTAAGCCGCCAGAAGCATACGGCAGTTTACACAATCTGACTTCAGATTGCTGGAGCAGCTCACGTGCCCAGCTGCTTGGACAGCTACAAGGAAGGCAGCTGTGCAAGCCCACAGGCCTTGCTGGGCCACCCAGGAGCTCTCCTGGAGGGAGAAACCGGAGTTTCAGCCCACCTGGCTACGGCAGGACACTGAGAGGTCACACCGGGAAGGGCCAGGACCCTACAAACCATCACCTTTAATACTGAACGTGCAAGATGGGGCTTTGGGGGAGCGTTCTGGGGCCCAAGTAAACTCTTGACCTTACTGATCCTTATTTACATTGCCTTTTTTTTTTTTTTAACATTTGCCAGTTTCTATACCACTTTTTCTCATTTTCCTAATTTATCCTAGTATTTATTAAGCACCTACATCTTTTTTTGATCCTTCATATGCTTTTATTTATTTATTCTTTTTTGGAACTTTTTATTTTGTATTGGGATATAGCCGATTAACAATGTTGTTAAGCACCTACATCTTGCCAGACATTCAGATACTGAAGAATACAAAGGCGAAAAGAACATTACTCCTTCACTGAAAGAGCTCTCATACCATCAAAGGAAGTGGAAAGACATCCAACACTTATTGCGTATTTCCTATGTGTCAGAATCTGAAAGATAGGTTGGTGGGTTTAGATTCTCAGTCCTGTCTGAATCTTGTGACTCCATGGACTGTAGCCTGCCAGGCTCCTCTGTACATGGAATTTTCCAGGCAAGAATACTGGAGTGAGTTGCCATTTCCTCTTCCAGGGGATCTTCCTGACCCAGGGATCAAACCTTCATCTCCTATATTGCCAAGCAGATTCTTTGCCACTGCACCACCTTCTGGCACATCAGTTCAGTTTAGTCACTCAGTTGTGTCTGGCTCTTGGCGACCCCATGCACTGCAGGATGCCAGGCTTCCCTGTCCATCACCAGCTCTTGGAGCTTGCCCAAACTCATGTCCATCCAACCATCTCATCCTCTGTCATCCCCTTCTCCTCCTGCCTCAATCTTTCCCAGCATCAGGGTCTTTTCCAATGAATCAGTTCTTTGCATCAGGTGGCCAAAGTATTGGAATTTCAGCTTCAGCATCAGTCCTTCCAATGAATATTCAGGACTGATTTCCTTTAGGATGGACTGGTTGGATCTCCTTGCAGTCCAAGGGACTCTCAAGAGTCTTCTCCAACACCACAGTTCAAAAGCATCAATTCTTCGGCACTCAGCTTTCTTTCTAGTCCAACTCTCACATCCATACATGACTACTGGAAAAGCTGACACATGGATCCCACTAAACACACGGATCCCACTAAACAATATTATCATTATGTTGTACAAATTGACATTTGAATGTAGGCTTGTCTCACTCCAAAACTCAAAAATAAACTCTCCTATTATAATACATTATAAGAAAATAGGTTAATGGAATATTCACTTTAAAAAGCTTTAAAAGTCAGCTTTAAGTATGATTCTTTTCTGCAATTTAAATGTCTGTCTTTTTTTTTTCCTTTTTACAATCCCATGTAACCATTCACCCTGTATGCTTTTGCAACTTCATTTTAATTTTTGACAAGTTGGAAAAGAGATGTCTGTATTAATTATGATATAGACCATGTTGCTCTAACAAACAGGTCCAAAACACACTGGCTTCAATAAGATAGACGCCTACTTCTTTCTCATGAAATAGTATAAATATGAGGGGTCCAGGTTAGCCAACCCACTCAGCTCCACAGGCCTTACAGGAAATCCAGACCAAAGCTAGATGCTGTTCTAGGTTTCAGTCCGGAAGACTAAGAAGAAGACAAGTAGAGAGTAAGTAACATTCTTTAAGAAACTGACACAGAAGTTCCAAACATCACATCCACCTACATTCCAGGTGCTCCACCAAGTGGCAAAGGAGTCTAAGAAGTGTAGTTTCTATCTGGACAGTCATATGACCAGATAGAACACTCTATGCAAGGCAATTTGAAAAGAGAAAAAAAGTCACATGTCTGGAGAAATGTAGAGCTGACTTTAAGTTACATAACTATATAGTGCCCCTCCAATAATTTGGTTGGTTTTTCTTTTATATGTAGCTGAATGAATTGACTAGTAAGGCTATAGGCTTGACAATTTTTTTCGGGGGTGCGCAATTTTTGAAGTCTATAGCAGACACCCCTTTAAGACAGAGTAATGGTTCTCCTGGAGTACATCTTCTTTGACTACTACAGATAGAAGTATTTTCTCTCTATTTTATGAATCATTAATGTTTTATTTCAAGAACTTATTAATATGCCTATCTTTAGGCATTAATGTTTCAAGAACCTATTAATATGCCTATCTTTAGGCATTAATGTTTTATTTCAAGAACCTATTAATATGCCTATCTTTAGGCATCAATGCTTTATTTCAAGAACCTATTAATATTATCTTCTTTGCATGAAAAAGGGTACTGACTTACTTATTTGAAAATCTCAGGGGCATATCAGTAAGTCTGCATATGTTAGAAGATTAATATTGAATAAATGAATGAGCAAACTGAAATATATAACATAAATATGTTTATATAGTATATAAAATAAGTGTATATTATATATTAAAAATATATGTGTATTTCTGTAAATGTAGGTTGAGTTGATTCATTTATTGAGTATATTTTGTGGGCTGTTGTGAAAGACAATGAACCATGAAAGAGGAATAGATCTCCCCCTACCTCAATGCACACTTTAAATATACTCAGATAAATTTATTCCCATACTGGGTATATTCTTGATTCTCAGAGGTATGTAAAAGCTTTTAGTTATTTACATAGCAAATAGCGATGCTTGAGCACCTTCAAGGTCAAGGTAGATAGTTCTTCTTGACACAAAAGCTCTTAATAAAAGACACTTTGTTTCTCTTAGCCACCTCCTGCATTTGTCCCCATTACCAGCTGTGTCTTTGAAAGGTTTGTGATTCAAGTTTACAGGAAGCGTCTCCCCTTCCTAAAGCAGTTTATGAGAACTTAAGAGGTTTCTCCTTTTCTCTCTTTTCCTGAAATTTCAATCAATTAAAAAAATTTTTGTTTGTTTTTAATTTTCATTTCCCTGGCAAGCTGTCTTACTTTTTCTTTTTTTTTTTCATTTTCCAGAAATGACGTCTTTCCCTCTTCTCCAATCGTTTCCCCAGGTAACAGTGATTTGAGCTTCTTTCCCCCAGATTTTTGCCTTTGTTTCTCAGCTACAGTGTAATGAAATGCCCTCCTCCAAATGTTTTGAGCTCAAACTAAGTTTCAGGGTAATCTCTCATGTTACTCATTCTGTTATGTATTATCATATTATATACCCAAGGAAATGGATGCATTGCAATTTGCTTATAATAACCTGCAATTTGACAAATATAGCTGAGACTACCTGAAAGTGAAAGTGAATGTGAAGTCGCTCAGTCTTGTCCGACTCTTTGCGACCCCGTGGACTGTAGCCCACCAGGCTCCTCTGTCCAAGGGGATTCTCTAGGCAAGAATACTGGAGTGGGTTGCCATTCCCTTCTCCAGGGGATCTTCCCAACCCAGGGATCAAACCCGGGTCTCCCGCATTGCAGGCAAGGGCTTTAACCTCTGAGCCACCAGGGAAGCCCTAAGACTACCTAGAATGTCTTTAATAGTTTCAAAGGAGACATTTAGAACACATAAAAGTAGTTGGCCATTTGTATATCTGGCAGAAATTATTTGCTTTGGTGAATGCAACTTATATTTTTCTTGGAACAATCTTGGCTATATTTATTCTTAGTGAAATTATTTTCCAGTAAATGTGTCATTTGGTAAATAGCTTTTCCTAAAAAAAGATGGCTACATTAGTAAAGTTCAGTGAAATGTTCTCTGTGTCTATATATTACATATACATTTTGTTCTGTGTGCATGTGTATTTAGACATTAAATATATATGAATTTGTGTTTTTTTTGCTGTTCCTTAGTCATATCTTTATCTATCACAGAACCTAAAACAAAAACATAAGTGTTGAATATCTGTTTGTTGAATAAGGAACATTCCTTTATTCACTAAAGTAAGCATCCACTGTATGCCCAGCGCTATACTAGCCTTGACAAATGAAGGTGAATAAAACAGTCTTTGCCTTTAGGAGTTCACAATATAACCAAGGAGAGACAATTGTGATTATTATGATAGACTACCTGATGAGTGTGTTAAAGTGAACAGATCCTAGATTTAATTGGTCCAGGTATGCATCTAGATCTGGGTAGTGAATGTTTTAAAAGACAAATCATAGTTTTCTAGCAAGGAAAACTAGCATGGAGCTGTACACAGAATACATAGCTGGGAGTCTAACTCTAGGAAAAATGTAAACATTGTTAAGTTTTTAAAATCATTAAAGGTAATCATGAACATGAAATAGTCATACTCATGTTCATTAAATTATGCTTTACTGAAGTGAATAGCATGCTGAAGGTGGTGTGATTCACAGGGCAGCAAGTAAATGCCCAGGGTTGATGTCATTGCTTTTGCTGCGGAAATAAAGCCTTTGGAACCTTAAATATCTCTCAGATGTGGTGCCCTTCCTTAATGTGGTGTATGAACGCAGAGAATGACATGACTTGGGACTATGGAATTGAAGATGCTTATAAAAACCTCAGCCTAGTTATGCCCCCTTATACAAAGGGTATGGACACTGAAGCCAGACAATTCCCAGCAAATATAGTGGGTCTTCATCAGGGGAGTAATCATAGGTAAGTACAATAAAGTCATTGGGATTCACAGTCCTCAACCTTGATAGGCCAAGAATAACTGGTTCAGAGTGAGGATTAAATATGATAAACTATCTGTATTAGTCAGAATTCTCCAGATAAATAGAATAAATAGAATGTGTGTGTGTGTGTGTATACACATTGTTGGTTCTGTGTATATATTTACACTAGTGGTTCTGTGTATATATATGTACATATACATACACATTCTAAGAGATTTATTATAAAGAATTGGCTCAGATTACCATGGAGTCTAATATGTTCCCAAATCATCAGGGTGAGTCAGTAAGCTGGAGACCCAGAAAAGTACATGATGTATTCCTTTCTAAATCAGAAGGCCTGAGGACTGGGAGAACCAGTGGGGCAGGTCCATTTCAAAAGCTGGCAGTCTCAAGACCCAGAAAGAGCTGATGTTTCTTTTCAAATCTGAAGGCAGGAAAAAACCCAGTGTTCCAGTCTGAAGGCAGTCAGGCAGGAGGAATGCTTTCTTGAGGAGGTTTCAGATATGTTGTTCTATTCAGGCCTTCAGTTTATTGGACAATGCCCACCCACCTGGGGGGTGGTGGGTCGGGGAGGGGGAAGGTGGCAATCTACTTTACTCAGTTGACAAATTTAAAGGTTAATTTCATCTAAACACATGCTCATAGCCAACATCCAGAACAAAGTTTGACCAAATATCTGGGAACCCCATAGCCCAACAAAGTTGACACATAAAATTAACTATGACAATATCTAAAGTTCCTTTCACAGTGACTGAAATAGAGCTTTATAAACATTTTAAGTAAATGAAAGAATAAATAGAACCATGATTAAAAACAAAGCTTTCTTAATCATGGTTTCATAGGAAAAAGGAAGAAATTGGCAACACGTAAACAATTATTCATGTAGAAGCTAAAAATCACTTTAGGAGGGTGAGATAGAAGACAGAGAAGAAGGAACTAGTGTCAGGAATTTACTTTAAAGTACACAATATTATCATAGTTTTCCTGGGAGTGAATATGGCACACAATCAACCACAGCAAACCACAAAATGAGAAAATCAGCTTGTGGCCAACCCAAAGGACAACTTTATAACCACAATCTGGGATGCTTGATGAGCCATAAATTCTAGTGGAAATCCAACATGGAAATGAAGGGAAGTCGTGTGTTTGGTGCTGTGGATTCTATACTCAAAAATTCCTATACGACAACAAATAAGGGATCAAAACCATGGAGGATCGTTAAGACTTAATTTTCCCCAGAGAAATAAAGGGAACTACTTATGGAAAACAGAGCTTCCCTGGTGGCTCAGATGGTTAAGAATCTGCCTTCAATGCAGAAAACCTGGGTTCGATCCCTGGGTTGGGAAGATACCTTAAAGAAGGAAATTGCAACCCACTCCAGTATTCTTGCCTGGAGAATTCCATGGACAGAGGAACCAGGCAGGCTATAGTCCATGGGGTTGCAGAGAATCAGACACAACCAAACGACCAACACTTTACAGAAAAGAAGCTATAGACATGGGTGTGGTACGGGATATTTTCTTCAACAGTTCCTGTTATTTTGACTTGAATACATCTGAATGTTTTATACTTATTCAGTGCCTGTTAGCACCAGACATTATGCTGATTACTATCATTGGTGTTTCATTCACACATAAACATTGTAAGTTACATGTAGATATCCATCTTATAGATGAGGATATTGGACCCTAGAGAAGCAAAGGTTAAAGCCACATATCTAGAGAACACTGGATCAAACCCAAGTCCTCCTATTCCAACATCAGAATATTCAATAGCTCTAGGCATTCTTTACAGTCAGCCCTCTGTTGTTGCATGAAGCATGATGATAGGGATGCATCTTTTAAAAGATCCTTGAAGGCTCTACAAGCTACAAAATATCTGGCTTTCTACCTACTTGGATAAAATAACTCTTGTGCCTGTATTTCATCATGTGTATATAGAGCAAAATAGAAAAATCTTATCTAAAGGAAGCATCAGGAAGCCCAGTTGGACCATCTATCATGGGGAAAAGGAAAACTTAGCATTTGTTTTGTCATAGTTGGAGGAGATGGGGAAGAAATGCCTCCTTACAATGTCTCAAATTCTCCTTTGTGGTTAAATCAGTGCCACAGGTGCTTGACAGTATTCTTCAATGACTATGAACGTGGGCTTTGGTACTATTCTAGAACAAAGGAGACTAAAGAGACATAAAAACTAGATATTTAGATCCTGGATTGAGGAAATACGTCTGCAGTGACTACTACTGGACTACTGTTTTGTTTTTTTTTTCTTTTGTACCATTCTGTTAATTTTAATTTCATAAAAATAAAAATTTTGGACATAAAAACAAAAATAAAATAAGCCAAAATAACTCTGCTCCAAAAGAATATAGGCTTTGTAGCTGGTTAGATGTAGTTTGAATGGCAGCTATGCCATTTGCTAGATATGTGACTTTTAAATAAGAATTATTTAATCTTTCTAAGTTTCAATGTTATCTCAATAATTGATATAAAAATCACAAATATGTTGTATGAATTGAATGAATTATTTCCTATAAAACATGTAATAGAATTCAACGTATCATATAAAAAATGTCTCATGATAATTTTGCTTCTGTGTGCTGCTGCTACTCAGTCATCTCTGACTCTTTTATGACCCCATGGACTGTAGCCCAAGGGGCTCCTCTGTCCATGGAATTTTCCAGGCAGAAATACTAGAGTGGATTGCTATTTCCTTCTCTGGGGGATCTTCGCAATCCAAGGATCAAACTCGCATCTCTTTCATCTCCTGTGTTTGCAGGTAGATTCTTTACCACTGTGCCACCTGGGAAGCACATGTGTCATATAATAATTATTAATTTGCCTATATTATCAGAACAATTAATTAACTTTTTTCTCAGGGAGAACTGTCTCAGAATTACTGTGAAAATATTTTTGCTGCATCTAAGCTTCTTAAAACATCAAGTTTGATCTCAGAGATTGTCAAGGTACATTATACTACACTTTCAATCATTGCATACCTCTTTGTGAAAAACCATGGAATTATCTTTATAAAGTTAATAATAAAAGCTTCTAGAAATTGTGGACAGCTCTGTTTTATAGACGTCTCTCTTCTTCCTAGTAGTGTTTGTCAAAATGAGGCCTTTTCCCACAGGAAAAACTGTGAGAAAACCCAGCTTCTCCACAGCTACTGTTTAATGCCTTTTCCCTTTTAGTGGGACAGCTAAATAAGCCAGAAGATCTGCTACCTACATTCTACAAAAATATATAGTTGATGTGAAAAAATAACATAAATTGCTAGCAAAATTATTGTAAATAATGACCATCAGCTGTCATATCTTTATGCTATCAGTTACTATATCATCACTTTTGTGTAACCTTCTTTAAACGACCAATTTATGGAGATAGACAATGGATCAGTGGTTGCCAGGGATTAGTGCCCGATGTGGGTGGTGGTGGGGGAGAGAAGGTCATGTAGCTATAACACGTCAGCATGAGGGATCCTTGTGATGACAGTAGTGACATTGTTCTGTATCTTGACCATTGTAATGGATACATGAAATCACACCTGTGATAAATTGCACAGAACTAAACATGCACACACGCACACACACACACACAAGCCAATGTAGGTAAAAGTGATAAGATCTAAGTAAAACCGGTGGATTTTATCACTGTTAATATTTTGGTTGTAATTTTGTGTTGCAGTTTTGCAAGATGTTATCATTAGAGGAAACTAAGAGTACTTGTCATCTCTCTGTATTACTTCTTTCAACTGCATGTGATTTTATAATTTTCTCAAAATAAAAAATTTAATTAGAAAACTTATTACTTAGTGTCTTTTGTCTACCTTGATGTCCATAGTAACCTTTCATGATAGAGAAACTTTTCTAGATTATTTACATATATTTTAACAACTCTTTGGTCTCTGTCCAGCTTCCAGATAGAAACTTCTGCCTTTTAAATGGCCAGCAACTAGTGTATAATTGCTGGCTTCCCATCCTGAGATAAACAAGTTAGGCAACTGTGGATGTATTTGATTTGTCATTTGATGAATGAGAAAGAACTTCTCCAGGAAGAATAGGAGCAGCTTGAGTGAGTACATTTTCTTGAGCATGCTCAGGGGGAAAATGAAAGCATTGTTATCTGATGTGACACCTTGAGCAGACTGCCTGGCAAGCCCGCCACCAACGACGACTGTCCATAACGAGAGTCTGGTATCAATTAAGGAAACGTGAACTTCTAACCTGTGTGAACTGTCACGGTTGAGTCCAAGCCTGGCTGATCTCTCAATTTCCAGAGGTTAATCATAGCACTCCACAACTGACAAGACCCTCCCTTTTTTTCTACCTCCATTGATGAAATTTGGGTCCTCCGAAGCCACAGCAGGGAGAGAAGCCCCCTCCTCTTTATTTCTAAAACAAGAAAAAAAGATAAATATAGTCTTGTTCAAGGATGAACCTCCTTTATCTATAGCAAAGTAATAGATGCTCAATATACTTTTAACAAGTATTAATCTGAAATAAATCTTAAAAGGAATTCCAGCCCATAGCTTCTAATCTATTCACCAGAAAAAAATATATTGATAAACAACAAGGTCCTATGAAGGTCAGGAAGCAACAGTTAGAACTGGACATGGAACAACAGACTGGTTCCAAATAGGAAAAGGAGTACGTCAAGACTGTATATTGTCACCCTGCTTATTTAACTTATATGCAGAGTACATCATGAGAAACACTGGGCTGGAGGAAGAACAAGCTGGAATCAAGATTGCTGGGAGAAATATCAATAACCTCAGATATGCAGATGACACCACCCTTATGGCAGAAAGTGAAGAAGAACTAATGAGCCTCTTGATGAAAGTGAAAGAGGAGAGTGAAAAAGTTGGCTTAAAGCTCAACATTCAGAAAACGAAGATCATGGCATCCGGTCCCATCACTTCATGGCAAATAGATGGGGAAACAGTGGTGACTTTATTTTTCTGGGCTTCCAAATCTCTGCAGATGGTGATTGCAGCCATGAAATTAAAAGATGCTTACTCCTTGGAAGGAAAGTTATGACCAACCTAGATAGCGTATTGAAAAGCAGAGACATTACCTTGTCAACAAAGGTCCGTCTAGTCAAGGCTATGATTTTTCTAGTGGTCATGTATGGATGCGAGAGTTGGACTATAAAGAAAGCTGAGTGCCGAAGAATTGATGCTTTTGAACTGTGGTGTTGGAGAAGACTCTTGAGAGTCCCTTGGACTGCAAGGAGATCCAATCAGTCCATCCTAAAGGAGATCAGTCCTGGGTGTTCATTGGAAGGACTGATGTTGAAGCTGAAATCCAATACTTTGGCCACCTGATGTGGAGAGCTGACTCATTTGAAAAGACCCTGATGCTGAAAGATTGAAGGCAGGAGGAGAAGGGGATGACGGAGGAATGAGATGGTTGAATGGCATCACCGACTCAAAGGACATGGGTTGGGGTGGACTCTGGGAGTTGGTGATGGACAGGGAATCCTGGCGTGCTGCAGTTCGTGGGGTCACAAAGAGTCGGACACGACTGAGTGACTGAACTGAACTGAACTGTACAGCACAGGGAACTGTATTCAACATCTTATGATAAACCATAATGGAACAAAATAGAAAAAAAATATATATATAAGTGAATCACTTTTCTGTACAGCAGAAATTAACACAACATTGTAAATCAACTATACTTCAATAAAAAAGAGAAAATACATCAATTATCTATTATTAAATGCTTACTCTGTATCAGGCACTGCCTTTGCATTTGTAAGTACTAAGCTTTCCTTCCAAGTATTCTGTACACTAGATGACATCTATTTTTAATATCCATTCAATAGATGAGGTCATTGACTTCACAAAGGTCACAAAGTTGTGAAAAGGCAAGGCTGATAAACACAGTGAGAACAATCTCAGTGCTTGCGGTCAAGCTATCAGCTTGTCTCAGATCTGATAATTCATGGGAAGTGTCCATTCATTAGGCCAAAGTATGTCTTCAAAAGTGAAGACAACTATCTTGCCTTGGAGCTTAACCAAAATTGTCATATAAAATTTTAATAAGCATTCTAACAGCTGTTTTAATGCTTATAACAAGCCTATGAAGTAGAAATTATCAACTCTAGTCTATTAAATGAGAAAATGGAGTCATTGGGGGTGATTAAGTGGCTTAAAAATGATAATTCATTTATAAATATTGAACTATGTCTCCTAAGTTTTATCTTCTAAACCAGGCTCTTAGGTTTACCATGTATTGTTGAATCTTGCATTTCAGGGTCAACTTTTCATCAGCAGCATTTTAATTCAGCTGGAAAGTCTGACTAACTAGGTTAATTAAGTTCCTTGAGGTAAAATTTGCTCATCCATTATATGAAGGTGGTTATAAAAACTGCACTTTCCGTCTCAGTGGATTTTCATGAAGAAAAGATAATGGAAGTGAAGACTTTGTCAGCAGTAAACTCACAAGCTTATTTAAGTTGCCACTGTGCTTACGACTTTTCAGAATTTTTCACTTCTAGGAAGCAATGCAAAAGTGGAAAGTTGATTGGATTGTAATTTGGGGGCATTATATATTCAAGTTTGGATTCATTTTTTTATTCATTCATTTGTTCAATTATATGAAATGGCCTATTCTGGATCTTATAGAAAATACAAAGCAGTTAGTACTTTATATAAATCTGTCAAATTGTAGTTATACAAAAACCATGTCTTACTCACCATTACTTCATAACTGTTCTGAATTTGACTCAGTCATGAATACTTCATACAAATTATTACAAACTTACTATAGTACTCATCTTTAGTGTCATCAGTGTTTTCTACCCAAACACACACACACACTCACACTCTCTTGCACATGACACATACACCCTAACTAGGAAACGTGCTAGGCTGTGGGTATTCAAAAGGCTCACGAATCTCATAACCTCGGAGTGAATTAGACAATTAAATGAATTACTTTAATCACAAGATCTATGAGGGAGTTAGGCCGAGAAGTCACTTCACAGTCTACCACTAATGCACAACCTTGCAAAATCACTTAGTCTTTGGCTTAACCACATTGGACTAGAAGAATAAATGGGTCTAAAAAGTAGAAAATTCTATGTGGTGATGTTTGAAAACCACTAAGAGCAAGGGGTTATTTGCAAACAAATCTAAATGCTTTCTATTCAATTCAGCAGGTGCTATTTCACACCCTCTATATGGCAGGCACTGAATTTCTTAGCATCTTTGAAAATAACCACCTATTCTCTGCAGGCAGAGATGTATTCTCTAGAGCTGTTTTTCCAATAACATTTATTTTAACAATAATATGCTTAGTCTGCTGTGAAAATACAACTTCACTGATTAGGCAGCCAGCCCAGTCAAACATTGTTTGGGGTTATAATTATAGCTATTTAATTGTTGAACAATCTCATAAGAGCTGCAAAAGCATCTCAGTTTGTTTACGCAGCAATTTAGGCTTGTTTTTTTCCCCTTTATCCTTTTTCCTCTTGAAAGGAAAGCTCAGGATAAGTCTAGCCTGAAGCCCCAGAGTATAATTAAGCACCCCCCCAAAAAAGTATTGGGACCAGGAGGCTCCTTTTTGGTTAAAGTAAGGAGCTGTTGCCATGATTTGTTTTAATTTGATAAACACAGAGAGCTATTCTGTTCTGAGACCTCTTCCCCCCGACTCAGAAAGGGGGTGTTTACGTACAGCTGTGGGGAATTACTCACAAGAGGTTTAAACAGTGGAAAAAGAAAACATCCTCTTCTTTCTGGACCCACCCAGCCCACCAAAGTTTACAGACTTAGCCAATGGAAAGATAGATCATGGATCACTGAGAACTCCCTTTGGAAGATGGAGACCTAGACTCATCAGAACAACTAGAAGATCTGAAGGGCGTAGAGAGCGGCATTGGCAGCTACAGGGGGGTAGTCTTTTGAAGAGACTGCTTCAGAGACAGCTTGTAGGTTGTATACTAACAGAGAGCCGTGGTGCCCAGGGTTGCATAAAAATACATAATGGGAATATGAATTGCACTATGGCCCTTACAGGGTCAATAAACTCCCTCTTAGCCAACAATGAACAAAATCTAGGTTTTCTTCTAATTTTGTGTAAGTGTTGGATAAAAGATAAAATGGTCTTCTTCAGTTTTCCCCTCAGCTTGAGTAATTTTTTTCTGTGCATTTTATTTAATTACTTTGTGCAAAATAGAAGCAGAGAATTTAACTAAATGAGAAATATGATTAAAAGATCTCAGGGTGACCTTGAAATGAGTGGTTAAAATTTTAATAAATTAGTCACTAGCTATTCTGTTATTGGGCTTCCCTAGTGGGCTCAGTGGTAAAGAATCTGCCTGTCAATGTAGGAGATGTGAGTTCGATCTCTGGGTCAGGAAGATTCCTTGAAGGAGTATTCCTACTCCAGTATTTCTGCCTGGGAAATCCCATGGACAGAGGAGCCTGGCAGGTTATAGTCCATGGGGTTGCAAGAAGAATCAGACATACCTGAGACTAAATAACAACCACAAAACTGTTATCATTTTAAATTAAACATAGAGTTGTGATTTTTAGTTTTTATGACTTTTTGAGAGGTGAGTCATGGAGTAGATTTCTCAGAGTATTTAAGAAATAATAAATATATTAGAAATTAAGAAGTATATATATTATTTTGAAAGTACAGAGTCAAATTGTAATGCTTTGAGGCACTATATTTTACCTACTTTAATTTGAGAAAAGAAGAAAGCAAAGAGGAAAAAATAGAGAGAAAATTTTATGTTCATTTCCTGGGGTGGAATTCACCAAAATAAGTTCTATCAAAATGTGCATTTCTGGGAAAAAATTATTTAAGGAGAACCTTCCTGTATGTGTGGCTTAATTAAACCAAGGTTTGATTAACTATAGTTTAATAATTATAGTTAATAGTTACAACTATACTTATAGTTCAGTAATTGATATAACTTAGAATTCCTTAAAAATTAGCATACCAGTTTTAAATATTTTCTTTAAATTGTCACGAAGATGTCAACCCAGAAATAAGATTAATTTGCCTCAGTGTTTCTGCCAGAATGGACTTATTCTTAAGATTCACTACCTCTCATTTGCATGTTTTTGTAAACTGACATGAGAATAAGCTCCAGATCAGTGGTACAAAATGAATCCTGTTTACCATTTCTCAATTTACTTTGAATACTGCCTCCAAATATTTTGACTCTATTTATTTAAGATAAACTCAGGTACTAGGCCATACACACAAGCTTTGCAATTTTAAGCTCTCAAATGATACAAAAAGCAGCTTCTTTGACCAAATGGATTTCTTGTTCGTAGAAGTCTGTCATGGTTAATTTTTTTCCCTTAAAATATAACTTCCTAGAAAATGATTATGCCTTTCACATAAGTGAATTTTCTTCTTTGTTAGAATGTGTGTCATTTCCAGGTAGAGATGGATTGAAATCCAATATAGTCAGTGATGATGGCTGTAAAGACCCCATGAAGCAGTTAGAATTTCCCATTGTCCTCCATCTAAAATGATAACAAACACAGTTTTAATTCGCTTAATTCATATTTGTTCCACCCCCCCCAAAAAAAAAGATTACTTGGAAAGCACATACTACATAATTGGGTAAACTCATTGGTAAAAGCAAAAGTAGCTGTTGCCATGAGATTACTCCACAGAAAATGTTTGGTTTAAGTAAACTAGCCAGTATTTGAAGTAGAGGGACTCATTCAGGTTTCTAAGGGAAATAAAACCAAAACCTTAACTTTCAAGTCCTTGGGTCTTTTGCAGTAAGAACTACTTAGAGACAATTCTTTTTTTTCTCTCTCTTCTCTATCCTTCCTTTCCTTTTTTGCTTTCTTTCACATTTTTAGATGTCCTTGTTAAATTTGTTTTTATTTCCTCCTTTAAAAAATAACATCTTATTTTTTGTTTTATTTCAGTGTTGTATTTCTACAAAGTTGTGGAGGTCTAGCTTACCTGGAGCATAACAGCTGCTCAGAAGTAATTGTTGAGTAAAAATGAGTAACTTAAGTCACACAGATTACCTGCAGAGAATGTGGAAAATATCCCTGTTTTTCCAGGAGCAGGGACAGCACAGATGTTTCCTATGCTGGGTTTATCAAGCTCTGCAAAATCTCCCCATGGGTCTCTGAGTGCCCTTTGGTAAGTTTTACATGCAGTTGTCTTTCTTTCCCTCTTTGAAGTCCACTGAGCTGGTGAGAAAAATCTAGAGAGGATGACAGAAGCAAGCCCAGTAAAGGTAGCCTTTAGAACATAATGACCCAGGACTCCGTGAGTTTAAAAAAGTCCATTCATGGCTAGAAAATGAATATTATTTATCCAAAAGGTTGCAGCTGTTATATTCTCTTGAGAAAACACCAAGACCTATCCATGCCAGGTTTTTCCGATTGCCTAACCTCAATGATTCTGAGATAAAATCCCAAAATAGGCGTTTATAAAGGCAAGGACCGAAAGGCAGCAAATGCAGAACCTGGGCAGTTTTTGCAGCTGCTGGTGTATAAACTGCAAACCCAAAAGTTGTTTCACTCCTGATGTTGCCAGTTTGCCTAGGTGATAGTCTTGTGCCAGTCAAAACAGTCACAGGCATTTCTGTACAATGTATTCTGTTCTGTCCACACTGGGGGCTGTTTCCAAAAAACAGAATAACGGAAGCACTGAATCAAAAAAATGAAACCAGAAAACTTAAGCCCTCCGATAAAAGAAGAAAACAAAAAGTAGCACGAGAAATGTGTTTTCCCAGGAACGTCCACATCGCTACAGACCCGGTTTTCAAAAGTGGATTTTCTTTGAATAGGGTTTGGATTTGCCAACAGGCTATTAGGATATAATACACCACTCACAATTCTCCAAGAAAGGATCTAAGGTTTGTTGTAATTTTCCCACTTTCCCAGAGATGGGTAGAGCCAAGAGGAAGGGGTGAAGGAAAGAGAGCAAAAGATTGCAGGAGTTGAAGAAAAGTTGCTGGATCCTGTCCAGTCATCTTCAAAGGATAACCTCTTCCAAACAGAGCAAACCTTCAGGCGGAGATTATGCAAAGCTCCTGCTTTCCAACACCCCTGAAAACCTGCTACCCCCGTCCATTCAGATTTGAGGATTAAGAAAACCAGGGGAATGAAAGCATCTATTTATCCCTGGTCCATGTCAGGAATTGTTCTTCTGAGCTGGACCCTACGGCTTTATTGGTGGTGTGATTGTCCCTTTTAAATATTTTTTTGGGGATGGGAGGAGGTGGGCGTCTGTATTATCTGATAGTTCTGTGTTTGTTTTTTCAGCAAAGATGCTTAATTGTGTAACTCCTGGCCAGGTTTCCTTTGCCAAATGATAAAAATCAGAGTTGGAAAAGACCTATTAGGTCATTTTATCCTAACTCCTGCCAGTGAGAATTTTGCCTCTAATATGCACGACGAGGCGTCCACTTCTTCCCTTGGGAGATTAGCCTCTACAATCCAATTAGTCCCTGCTGCCAACACATTTTCCCTGACATTCAATTTACAATTAATATCATTGTTTTTCTTAATTCTGTGGTCACCAATGAAGTGTTTACTTTCTTTTATCGTTTTTGAATTTTAATCCGCTGATAAGTCTATTTTCTTATGCCTCCCTCAAATACACTCATTTATTTTTTTCCTATAGCCTTTTAGTTTACTTGCTATTCTTTTGTTATTTGTTATTCTTTGCACGGCTCTGTATCTCTTTGATACAAGGAAAATGAAGGCTTCTCATTTCCCTACTTGGCACCTCTCAACAGCAGGCAAGGATGTGGTGGAATTGGGCAGAGAATCGAGACGCTTTAAGGTTTCCATAAAATTCAGGCTTCCTTAGTATTTTACTTCTACTTTCCAGAAATGGGTGGCTCGAGATGGGCTGGCACTTTTGAGTATTCCAGCTTTTCAGTTGTGTGTGTGTGTTTTTACGTGTCAGATTTTCTGCTGTGAAAAACCTGGCTTAGATGATCAGATGAGATAAGGCAGGCAGAGATAAGCTAGAGAGGAGGAAGAATATTACAGTAGTGAACTTTGAGACTGAAGGAACTCAGCCACCTTCCAGAATGCCTCATTCCCTGAAGAGCAAACCCTTTGAGGCCGAGGTGAACCACTGCAGACCAGTGTGGCTCTGTGCATCCATCCGTGAGACAGGCCTCTCCCCACAGCAAGGCACTTTCCTCATGAGATTTTGTTCCTTCATTGCCTAAGGCCTTGGCTTTGTTCCTGCCTGTCTTGTCTCCCTCTTCTGATTCTCTGGCCTTATTTTGGCAGGCAGATTGCCTTCATCTATCCAATTTACCATGTCGATTTGGTCTCCACCTCGTGACCTCTGCTCGGCCTTTGGGCCTAAGGGAGGAGTCCCTCTTTCTGGATCCTGCCCTCTGACTAAGCCCTCTCTTGCTGCTCCTCCCTTTTCTGGGGATCCAGAACAGATACCTTCCCAAATGCCAGTTTTTTCCCCTATGTCCCTAATTAATTCATTGTCAGGACTGTCTGTTCATGCCAATTGACACTCAGCTCCATCACAGGCCACAGCCCTGACTCAGAGTAGCTTGCCTATATGGTTTTTAAGGGGTGTTTTACAAATAATTAAGTCTCACAAACCTAAGAAAAAATTCTTAATGTGGTCTATAAGGCCTTAAAAATTTCCTGGCTAGCATCACAATGCAATCACATACCAGTGACCCCTCTCACTCTGCCTCACTCGTGTTGGCTCCCCCTCAGGTCCTTTAGGCTTCCCTGGTGGCTCAGAGAGTAAAGAATCTGCCTACAATGCAAGAGACCTGGGTTCCACCTCTGGGCTGAGAAGACCCCCTGGAGAAGGAAATGGCTCCCCACTCCAGTGTACTACCTGGAGAGTTCCATGGACAGAGGAGCCTGGCGGAATACAGTCCCTGGGGGTCACAGAGTTGGTCACAACTGAGTGACTAGCACTTTCACTATCAGGGTTTGCTGTGCAAGCATCAGTCTCTTCCACATCGGGACCTTCATCTTACTCTTCTTTTTGCTTGCCTAAGTGTCACTTACACAGCTTACATGGAACTTAGACCCAAGTGCCCTCCCCCTGGACTAAGTTAGGTCCTACTGTTATACTTTATTATTTAGCCTTATTCATGCATTGAAAGCACTTACCAAAAGTTGTGAACATGCGTTTCCCGATTTGTTAAGTTATTTGGCATTTGTATTACTCTATGACATGTGAAAATGGTCCCATGATTACTCTTATTTCTGTTTCTCAGAAATATCATAATAAGTGCTCAGTACATCATAAGTGCTTGGTCAGACGAGTCATGTAAAGGATAGAGAGCAGAATAAAAGTTAACAGTCAGCTGTCATGACTGATAAGTACTTGTCTTAATCTAGCTGCTTC
Source organism: Bos taurus (assembly GCF_002263795.3). Classification (NCBI taxonomy): domain Eukaryota; kingdom Metazoa; phylum Chordata; class Mammalia; order Artiodactyla; family Bovidae; genus Bos; species Bos taurus. The sequence goes on along the minus strand of NC_037341.1, from coordinate 17,947,573 downwards.
GGCTATTTTTCTTTGTACTTATATAGTTTGGCTTACATTAAAAAAACTGGCATTTTGAATATCTATATTGTACTAGTAAGTTTTTTTTTAATTTCAGGCAAGAGAGAGCCACTATACAATTTTTACTTGAAAGAGGACTTTGGGAGAAAAATAAGGAGCTCATAATTAATGAGAAAATGGAGGAGTATGTTTGGTGCCCAGATAGAAACTTAAAGAGCATAGGATCTGGGCAGTAGAAGCGACGCTTTCCTGCACTGCCACTATGCCACTGCTCACAGACAGCCCTGAAACATCCAGGCCTTTTTATTAGTTCCCACTGCAGAATCCAACACTGGCTGTCTTGAATGAACCAACCATCCGTTTGTTTGCAACCAACCTAATGTTCAAAGTCCTGAGTCAGAGGACTGCCGGATCAAAGAATGGTTGGGTAATTCAGCCCTAGTCTCTCAGTCAGAAAGAGAAAGGATTCTTCACCTTCCGTACAAGCATTCTGAAGTAGATACTCAAATTTCCAACTCCCCACACAATGAGTTATTTCTCCCCCTCCCCTGCTTTTTATACATTAAGTCATTTAATTGCCTCAAATACTTGATGAGAATGTAGGTATTATCATTACCCCCATGTAACTTTTGAGGAAACTGAGGCCCAGAGAGGCTCATAACTCAGTCAAGGACACAGCTAGAAGTGATGAAGCAAGAATGATTTTTTTCATTACTGCTAGGTATGTCAAGATGACCTCAGCATATTCCAGCAGATTGCAGTTCACTTTGACTCTGAATTAGAGTTCTCATTTCAAATTAATGTATTGAAATCTGCAAGAGTAGTAACCCTCTGCCCTTTGGAGGAATATATACCACAAATGACACACCATCAGCAAAACAAGCTCTAACCTAGCAGCGGTGGATGTTGCACATTTCTCTCTTTTATTGGATTCCTCTCATGCTCACCACCATGAGCATACATGCTGCTGCTGCTGCTGCTGCTGCTAAGTCACTTCAGTCGTGTCCAGCTCTGTGCGACCCCAGAGACGGCAGCCCACCAGGCTCCGCCGTCCCTGGGATTCTCCAGGCAAGAACACTGGAGTGGGTTGCCATTTCCTTCTCCAATGCATGAAAGTGAAAAGTCAAAGTGAAGTCTCTCAGTCGTGTTGGACTCTGTGTGACCCCATGGACTGCAGCCTACCAGGCTCCTCCATCCATGGGATTTTCCAGGCAAGAGTACTGGAGTGGGGTGCCACTGCCTTCTCCGTGAGCATACATGAGTGGTCCATAAACCAGAATGAAGCTAACTAATTGGTTGACCCAGGAAATGAAAGTTAATCTCATCAGCACTAATATCTATCATTTCCAGGTCCTTAGCTAATACTATGCCAAGTACTTTAATAATGAAGATTCTGTTTTGCTACTTGTTTTGATTTGTCTTGTATCTTTTCTTCCCTTTTTTGGTTGTAGATCATACACGCCACATCAAAGGTCTGGACATATCACAGAAATTGGGGCCTGTCACAGTCTTCCACCTGACTCCCACTGCTTGATTCAAAAATGAATATGAGAACCAATTAGCAGGACCAGTTTTATTCTCCAGGATTTTTCTAACTGGAATTAGTTGGATAGAATTTTTTTCCTTTCTACTCATGAAATTTATGAGAATTTAAGATCCAACCTGGTTACAGTCTTGTTTTTAACCTTGTGAAGATGGTTGGTTTGTGATAGCAAAGCTCTTTGTAAAAAAAAAGGCAAATATAGAAGTCAATATGAAAATCTAATGATTTGAATCCACGGATACACTCATTGTTTTTTACTTTTTCTTTTTCCTTTTTGGTGTATGGCTTGAAATATAAATTTTTTGGTTAATTGAAATATAAATTTTTTGGTTAATTGAAATATAAATTTTTTGTCTTACATTTCCGGCTTCTTGCAATTTAAGTGTTGTGTGTAATGTATGTATGTCATTACTGATTCATACACCCCCCGCCCCCAGTTAGGTATTATTAGTATTGTTATTATTTTACAAATATGAAAATCAAGGCCCAGGAAATTGATATCACTGTCCCAAAGCTGCACAATTAGCCAGTAAGGAGCAGATGTTGGATGACAGATTTTCTTATTTCCAAATCATTAGCTAGATGCTGTAACACTCAGCATGCAGCCTGGGGTGCTGCAATCCATGAGTTCCCAAAGAGTCAGACATAATTTAGTGACTGAATAATAACATATAACATTCGGAGAAAAATCTGCATTAGTTAACAACAATTCAATTGTTTATCAATATCTACGATATCCTGACATGAATCACAATAGTGATCTATTTATCAATTCTGGCTTTACTGGGCCTTCACTGCTGTGTGCAGGCTTTCTCTAGTTGCAGTGAGCACAGGCTACTCTCTAGCTGTGGTGCATGGGCTTCTCATTGCAGTAGCTTCTCTCATTGAGAGGCATGGCTATAGGGAGCGTGGGCTTAGTAGCTGTGGCATTCAGGCTTAGTAGCCTCAAGGCATGTGAGATCTTCCAGGACCAGGGATTGAACCTGTGTCCTTTACATTGGCAGGCAGATTCTTAACCATTGGACCAACAGGCAAGTCCACACAATGGTGATTTTACACATATGACAATATGTATATCTTAGCTCATGATTATTTGCTTTATTTCTTATAGTTTATCCAGGACTTTTGGTTACTCATTCTTTTACTCAAGATGGTAAGTATAAATACAATGTCCAGGGAATGGAATAAAATTGGATAATCATAAAATTTTTTTTAATTTTTAAGAAATATTTTTAACCATGTATGTAATACCATATTGGATTTGGGACAGAGAAATAAAAATCTGACTGAAATATATCCTTTTTCATTATTATACAAACCTGAAAGACTTGTAAAATTGATGGTTTTCTACTGATCTTAGTAGGTTTTCAAACATTAAGACAACTCACATGCTTTTTTGTTTTTTTATCCAAAACATGTTTATTGGGGTGGTTTCCCATTCATCTTGATGCAGGATACTTTTAGTGCTGCTTCCGTCTGAAGGAGCATCCTTCTGTAAGCCTTGCTTTTCCTCCTGTAGGCTGGCAGAGGACAGAACAGCAGCCAACACACTAAACTACTGTTTGTGCGTGGCTAAAGACGGTGGCGATTTTATAGCATCCTGGGCATTTTACATCCAAGACATAGGGCTCTGTACCAGGCGCTTCTTCTTGTGTTTCCTCTTCTCCTCTTCTGGAGAGGGATGAAGAAGATCCTTTGTGAGAGGCATGTTCTCGTGAGGAGGTCATCACTGCAGAAAAGGCCTCACATGCTTTACCATCTAAGAAAACCTGCCTAATGGATTTTTTTTTCCTTTACTATATGATATGTACAAACCATTTTTTTTAAAATTATAGGATGAAAAAGTAAGAGACATTCTCAGTTTTATGACGAGCTCACACAAACAGAATAAGGGTTGTTTGTATATTTCTTCTTCTATTTGTATCATTTATTAAAATTTACCTGAGAGCCCTATGAATAGTCCAAGACCCAGTCTAATTCCACTGCCTCTGAAGTGTCCTCCCAAAGATCTCAGGTATTAGGTTTCAACAGTTAAGGATATTTGGAGACATAAAAATTCAAAGAAAATTCTTGTTATGAAAAAATATGGAGTGAGAAAAGTCTAGTCCATTTCTGATCTTATTGACTTGCCTTATAATTGATAGTTCTCACATTTATTCAAATTGGGCTTCCCCAGTGGCTCAGTGTAAAGAATCCACCTGCAATGCAGGAGATTTGGGTTTGACCCCAACTGAGCACTTAATACATGCCAAACATTCTGCTAAACACCAGTGGTGCAACAGTGTCACAGGTAATGGCAGAACAGGGGTAACACACATTAATGTGAAAAGGTACATTTTTTTAAATTTCAGGAATCCTCCATGTACATTTCTATTTATGCAGAGATGCATAGTCATACAATTTAATGGTGTCACATTTTGTCCTCTGAAGTGGCCTTTTGGTTACATGAATGAATGAAGATATGTACTAAGCTCCTAGTAAAGCTGTAAAGGAACATTTGCTCATTGGTCATAGGATTATTATGAAATTGTATCTATGATTTAATGTTAGAGAAAGTTCTCATGATGGTTGGGGTTCCCTGATTAAAAAGACACTGTAATGTGTAGCAAACTCCCCGTAAAGCAAGGGGTATGTATACTGGTGGCCTAAATTTAACTTAAAGGCCAAAGGCCAGAGCTGGAGATGGGCATGGCAACCCACTCCAGTATTCTTGCCTGGAGAATCCGATGGACAGAGGAGACTGGTGGGCTACAGTCCATAAGGTGGCAAAGGGTCGGACATGACTAAGCAACTAACACTTCTCTGACTTTTTCAAGGGTCAGAGAGGCAAGGTCACTTTCAGCACACAATGTAATTGCATTTTTTTCTTTTTGGCCCCAACAAGTGGCATTCAGAATTTTAGTTTCTTGACCACGGATCAAACCATGCCCTGTGCAGTGAAAGTACAGAGTCTTAACCACTAGACCACCAGGGAAGTCCCTGCAATTTCATTTTAAGATGCTGAGCAAGTGAAGGTGAAATAAGAGAGTGGTATGCCCACGATAATGATCTAGGACAACAGCTGTAACATAGCATCAATAAACAAACAGCATTAGACTAGTCCAAGACAGATGTAATCTTTAATAGCTGTGTCACATGACAGTGAAAGACGCATGGAACCCAGTGGACTTTTTGAAGTTTTTGATTTTGTTTTTCCTTCTATGCCTAGAGTATTGGCCCACTTTGTACAGAGTAAACTGTACTGTGCAGGATTTTTGAGCAATTTGAAGAATAAGGAAAGGGTTGGAAGCCTAAAGAGGAAGTGACTAGGCTTCTTAAATTAATGGCAGAGAAATGACTAAAGGATTAATTAAAAGTGAAATATATTAGGAATGATGATAATCACAAACTAATGAAATTAGGCTTTACTAGTAACATATTGCCGAGAAGGCAATGGCACCCCACTCCAGTACTCTTGCCTGGGAAATCCCATGGATGGAGGAGTCTGGTAGGCTGCAGTCCATGGGGTCGCTAAGAGTTGGACATGACTGAGTGACTTCACTTTCACTTTTCACTTTCATGCACTGGAGAAGGAAATGGCAACCCACTCCAGTGTTCTTGCCTGGAGAATCCCAGGGACGGGAGAGCCTGGTGGGCTGCCGTCTCTGGGGTCGCACAGAGTCGGACACGACTGAAGCGACTTAGCAGCAGCAGCAGCAGCAGCAGTAACATATTGTTGTCTGTTTATGTGGTTTATCAGTTAGCTTTTTCACTTTGTGATAACATAGGGACAATCTTTAAATCTCAGTAGATTATGGCACTTAAGTTTTAGGTCTCCCTTAAATTCCATGTCACTGCAGGTCAACAACTCCAGTCTATGGCTCTGTGGCATGTCTCTTATTCATTTTGGGATCCAGGCTGAAAGAACAGTTCCTGTGTGGGCAAGGGCGACCACGTGGCAGTTCTTAATGTTTCTGCGTACACGACACACAATTGGCTTCTACACACAATTCACTCATTGGTCAAAAATAGTCAACTAGCCAAGTCTGTCTCAGTAAGGTGGTAAATTTGTTCATCCCATGAGAAGTCCATGTAGGTCTCATAGCAAGAGAAGGAATGCACAATCTTCTTAAAAGAAAGGTAGAAAATGAGGGGAGGGGGGAATGGAGGGAAATGTGTAATCTACTGAATGTGGAATTTAAACTCTGGACAGCTCGAACAATTAATTTTTGTTTCCCTTTATGTTGCATTGTATTTCTATGAAAAACAGAAACGAATCCCTTCAAGTTAAGGAGATACTGTTTTTAATGGAATCTGTAGGATGTGATTCAGGAGAAAAGCCACATGTACAACTGGACCTCCACGGTGGAGCTGGGTGACCTCAGAGCCATCATGCATGAGTGTACGGTGACGGTCCTCCTAGACATTCCAAATCTCCATGTATGGTTGCCAGTGTCCACAGTAGTGAAGATTCTTTACCACAGGTGGATAAGAGTGATTCATGAAACAAATGTTGTGGCGTATCTCCTCTTTAGTGAATCAACACCAACTGTTCCAACCAGATAATTTTTTAGAATACTGTCCATAAAGGGACATAAAAAATCTATTGCTGTACCTCCAACACCTAGCAGAGTTAGCAGATATCCTGTTGGTGGTGACATATTTTTAAAAAATGAATTGTTCTTAACTCTGACCTTCAAAGAAGCAAGAACGGTGGCAATTTAGTAACTGAAATAAGTGAAGGCTTTGTATTTGCTAAACAGTTATTCTAAATGGAGATAAGATATGCTTCCTTAACTTACTTAAATTTGTTCTCGTTAGCTCTGTAGATATTCTCCTTATATTTGAAAATATTTCAGAGACTCATAGCACTATCCAAAGCCATGACAATCATGAGGGTAAAGTATCAAGGATTTGAAAATCTCTAAATATCAAAATAAATCTGAGCAAAATTTTTTCTCTATAAAATGTAGCATATGGAAAAAAATTGAGAGTTCTTTATACTCTTAATGATTATATAGATTTATGACAAATACATGTATATATTTTATAAACAATTATATATATATAACCATTTATAAAAAGATTATATTCCACTCCTATTAAATCATACTTTCATTAAAAATAGCCTCATTATTCAAGTTAATTTTTTTTTTTTTACCCTTTACAATCACTCAGTATGAAAATCTGACATTGGGCCAGAGCATTTACCAAAACAATTTAAAAAGGTATTTTCTTGTTATTGGAAAGAGCATATAATGGAATTATTCATGTTAGGGAGCTTTCCTACAATGACCTTTGACATTGCTCTCTTTAATATATATAATACTATTGCCTTATGAGGAACCTCAGTAAAGTTTCTTCACTTGCTCTTCATGTCCGGAGAAATATTGAGTTTTTGCTTGTTTACTGTCAGAGTTGTTCTTTTCTTGACATAGAAAATAATATTTTCTCAATTTCTGTAGATCTGTGACATTATAAATGGAATTGAAGGAAGATGATGCCATATACAGAAATGAGGGCCTCTGATTTAGCTGGACTCCCTCTAGAAAAACAACTCATCCCTGCACGTCTTCCTCTCTCCTGACTCACAACTACTTCATAGAACACATCATTCAAATTTGTGTCCCAGAAAAATATCCATTACTTTATGACATGGTTCAGTTCAGTTCAGTTCAGTCGCTCAGTCATGTCCAACTCTTTGCAACCCCATGGACCACAGCACACCAGGCCCCTTTCCATCACCAACTCCTGGAGTTCACTTAAACTCACGTCCATCGAGTTGGTGATGCCATCCAGCCATCTCATCCTTTGTCGTCCCCTTCTTCTCCTGCCCCCAATCCCTCCCAGCATCAGGGTCTTTTCCAGTGAGTCAACTCTTCACATGAGGTGGCCAAAGTATTGGGGTTTCAGCCTCAGCATCAGTCCTTCCAAAGAACACCCAGGACTGATCTCCTTTAGGATGGACTGGTTGGATCTCCTTGCAGTCCAAGGGACTCTCAAGAGTCTTCTCCAACACCACAGTTCAAAAGCATCAATTCTTCGGCGCTCAGCTTTCTTCACAGTCCAACTTTCACATCCATACATGACTACTGGAAAAACCATAGCCTTGACTAGATGGACCTTTGTTGGCAAAGTAATGTCTCTGCTTTTGAATATGCTATCTAGATTGGTCATAACTTTCTTTCAAGGAGTAAACGTCTTTTAATTTCATGGCTGCAATCACCATCTGTAGTGATTTTGGAGCCAAAAAAACTAAAGTCAGCCACTGTTTCCACTGTTTCCCCATCTATCTGCCATGAAGTGATGGGACTGGATGCCATGATCTTAGTTTTCTGAATGTTGAGCTTTAAGCCAACTTTTTCACTCTCCTCTTTCACTTTCATCAAGAGCCTCTTTAGTTCTTCACTTTCTGCCATAAGGGTGGTGTCATCTGCTTATCTGAGGTTATCAATGTTTCTCCCAGCAATCTTGATTCCAGCTTGTGCTTCTTCCAGCCCAGGGTTTCTCATGATGTACTCTGCATATAAGTTAAATAAGCAGGGTAACAATATACAGCCTTGATGTACTCCTTTTCCTATTTGGAACCAGTCTGTTGTTCCATGTCCAGTTCTAAATGTTGCTTCCTGACCTACATACAGGTTTCTCAAGAGGCAGGTCAGGTGGTCTGGTATTCCCATCTCTTTCAGAATTTTCCAGTTTCTTGTGATCCACACAGTCAAAGGCTTTAGCCAATAAATGTAATCTCCAATGTTAAATCTGCAACTCGCCACCCACTATGTAGGTATTCTACATAGAGGAGCAACCCCATGTCCAAGGAGCGGTGGCTGTCTGGGTGCAGGAGGGCCAAGAGGAGCTACTCCACGATCAAGGTCAGGAGGGGCAGCAGTGAGGAGATACCCCTTGTCCAAGGTAAGGAGCAGCAGCTGTGCTTTGCTGGAGCAGCCGTGAAAGAGATACCACAAGGTAAGAGAAGATACCCCAAGATACATCCAAGGTAAGAGAAACACAAGTAAGATGGTAGGTGTTGTGAGAGGGCATCAGAGGGCACACACACAGAAACAATAATCACAGAAAACCAGTCGATCTAATCACATGGACCACAGCCTTGTCTAACTCAATGAAACTAAGCTATGCTGGGTGGGGCCAGCCAAGACGGGCGGGTCATGGTGGAGAGGTCTGACAGAATGTGGTCCTCTGGAGAAGGGAATGGCAAACCACTTCAGTATTCTTGCCTTGAGAACCCCATGAACAGTATGAAAAGGCAAAATGATAGGATACTGAAAGAGGAACTCCCCAGGTCAGTAGGTGCCCAATATGCTACTGGAGATCAATGGAGAAATAACTCCAGAAAGAATGAAGGGATGGAGCCAAAGCAAAAACAATACCCAGTTGTGGATGTGACTGGTGATAGAAGCAAGGTCTGATGCTGTAAAGAGCAATATTGCATAGGAACCTGGAATGTCAGGTCCATGAATCAAGGCAAATTGGAAGTGCTCAAACAGGAGATGGCAAGAGTGAATGTCGACATTCTAGGAATCAGCAAACTAAAATGGCCTGGAATGGGTGAATTTAACTCAGATGACCATTATATCTACTACTGCAGGCAGGAATCCCTCACAAGAAATGGAGTAGCTATAATGGTCAGCAAAAGAGTCTGAAATGCAGTACTTGGAAGCAGTCTCAAAAACGACAGAATGATCTCTGTTCATTTCCAAGGCAAATCATTCAATATCACAGTAATCCAAGTCTGTGCCCCAACCAGTAATGCTGAAGAAGCTGAAGTCGAACGGTTCAATGAAGACCTACAAGACCTTTTAGAACTAACACCGAAAAAAGATGTCCTTTTCATTATAAGGGACTGGAATGCAAAAGTAGGAAGTCAAGAAACACCTGGAGTAACAAGCAAATTTGGCCTTGGAATACGGAATGAAGCAGGGCAAAGACTAATAGAGTTTTGCGAACAGAATGCACTGGTCATAGCAAACACCCTCTTCCAACAACACAAGAGAAAACTCTACACATGGACATCACCAGATGGTCAACACCGAAATCAGATTGATTATATTCTCTTTAGCCAAAGACAGAGAAGCTCTATACAGTCAGCAAAAACAAGACCGGGAGCTGACTGTGGCTCAGATCATGAACTCCTTATTGCCAAATTCAGACTTAAATTGAAGAAAGTGTGGAAAACCACTAGACCATTCATGGTGTGACCTAAATCAAATCCTTTATGATTATACAGTGGAAGTGAGAAATAGATTTAAGGGCCTAGATCTAATAGATAGAGTGCCTGATGAACTATAGATGGAGGTTCACGACATTGTACAGGAGACAGGGATCAAGGCCATCCCCATGGAAAAGAAATGGAAAAAAGCAAAATAGCTGTCTGAGGAAGCCTTACAAATAGCCGTGAAAAGAAGAGAAGTGAAAAGCAAAGGAGAAAAGGAAAGATATAAGCCTCTGAATGCAGAGTTCCAAAGAACAGCAAAGAGAGAGAAGAAAGCCTTCCTCAGTGATCAATGCAAAGAAATCGAGGAAAACAACAGAATAGGAAAGACTAGTGATCTCTTCAGGAAAATTAGAGATACCAAGGGAACATTTCATGCACAGATGGGCTTGATAAAGGGCAGAAATGTTATGGACCTAACAGAAGCAGAAGATATTAAGAAGAGGTGGCAAGAATACACAGAAGAACTGTACAAAAAAGATCTTCAGGACCCCGATAATCAGGATGGTGTGATCACTCACCTAGAGCCAGACATCTTGGAATGTGAAGTCAAGTGGGCTTTAGAAAGCATCACTGCAAACAAAGCTAGTGGAGGTGATGGAATTCCAGTTGAGCTATTTCAAATCCTGGAAGATGATGCTGTGAAAGTGCTGCACTCAATATGCCAGCAAATTTGGAAAACTCAGCAGTGGCCACAGGACTGGAAAAGGTCAGTTTTCATTTCGATCCCAAAGAAAGGCAATGCCAAAGAATGCTCAAACTACCGCACAATTGCACTCATCTCACACACTAGTAAAGTAATACTCAAATTCTCCAAGCCAGGCTTGAGCAATATGTGAACCATGAACTTCCAGATGTTCAAGCTGGTTTTAGAAAAGACAGAGAAACCAGAGATCCAATTGCCAACATCAGCTGGATCATGGAAAAAGCGAGAGAGTTCCAGAAAAACATCTATTTCTGCTTTATTGACTATGCCAAAGCCTTTGACTGTGTGGATCACAATAAACTGTGGAAAATTCTGAAAGAGATGGGAATACCAGACCACCTGACCTGCCTCTTGAGAAACCTGTATGCAGATCAGGAAGCAACAGTTGGAAACGGACGTGCAACAACAGACTGGTTCCAAATAGGAAAAGGAGTACATCAAGGCTGTATATTGTCACCCTGCTTATTTAACTTATATGCAGAGTACATCATGAGAAATGCTGGGCTGGAAGAAGCACAAGCTGGAGTCAAGATTGCCGGGAGAAATATCAGTAATCTCAGATAAGCAGATGACACCACCCTTATGGCAGAAAGTGAAGAGGAAGTATAAAGCCTCTTGGTGAAAGTGAAAGAGGAGGGTGAAAAAGTTGGCTTAAAGCTCAACATTCAGAAAACGAAGATCATGGCATCTGGTCCCATCACTTCATGGGAAATAGATGGGGAAACAGTGGATACAGTGTCAGACTTAATTTTTCTGGGCTCCAAAATCACTACAGATGGTGACTGCAGCCATGAAATTAAAAGACACTTACTCCTTGAAGGAAAGTTATGACCAACCTAGATAGCATATTGAAAAGCAGAGATATAAGTTTGCCAAAAAAGGTCTATCTAGTCAAGGCTATGGTTTTTCCAGTAGTCATGTATGGATGTGAGAGTTGGACTGTGAAGAAAGCTGAGCACCGAAGATGCTTTTGAACTGTGGTGTTGGAGAAGACTCTTGAGAGTCCCTTGGACTGCAAGGAGATCCAAACAGTCCATTCTAAAGGAGATCTGTCCTGGGTGTTCTTTGGAAGGACTGATGCTGAAGCTGAAATCCAATACTTTGGCCACCTCGTGCGAAGTGTTGACTCATTGGAAAGGATCCTGATGCTGGGAGGGATTGGGGGCCGGAGAAGAAGGGGACAACAGAGAATGAGATGGCTGGATGGCATCACCGACTTGATGGATGTGAGTTTGAGGGAACTCCAGGAGTTGGTGATGGACAAGGAGACCTGGTGTGCTCCAATTCATGGGGTTGCAAAGAGTTGGACACGACTGAGTGACTGAACTAAACTGAACTGATGTAGGTATTCTAGAATATCATTAATAATGTGATATTTTACTCAAAGAGCTTCTGAATGAAATTTGACATAAATTTACATACACACATGTGAGACTGCTGCGCCATATGAACTCATTTTGCTATTCATTCATTTAGCTATTTATTTACTCACTATTCTCTCCTTCACACCTTTATGTTATGCAAGATCCAAAATCCCATTGAGATAGTGCAACTACAGAATAACTGAAGATTGAAAAGGCTTCATAGAGCACATCTATGTGTCTGGGCTAAAGTTATTTGTCTCTAACCTTGCAAAAATTACATCATGGAAAAATTTAGCTTCTGAGTGCTAAAGTGGACCTCATTAACCTCCTCGTTCCTCTTTAATAGTCTAATTAAAACCCCTGATTCTTTGTTAACAGGATCTACTCTGAATTGCTCTCTTCCTCATGCTTTCCTGCCATGTATGCATTTGTACTATAGCATTTGGGATTTCACTGGTGTTAAGAACAAGATTCAATCTTGTGCTATTTATCTTGGGGGCATTTGACCCATGACTTTTATCTATCTTAAGTTAAAGATCTTGAAACAGTATCAAAGAGATGGGAAAGGTAGATTATTTTTATTTTTTTATTTTATTTTTTAGCTTCTTGATTTAAATTTCTGTCTCCTAAATATTTACAAATAATGCATCTGACAAAAGACTTAAATCCAGAATATACAAGGAAAAAATGCAACTAAATAAAAAGAATACAAAAGAGTCCAATTTTTAAATGGGCAAAAGATTTAAATATACAATTCAAGAAAGAAAATGTGGCTATTAAACACATGACAAAAATGCTCAATGTCATTAATCCTTCAGTTAAGTTCAGTTCAATTGCTCAGTCATGTCCCACTCTTTGTGACTCCATGAATTGCAGCACACCAGTCCTCCCTGTCCATCACCAACTCCTGGAGTTGACTTAAACTCATGTCCGTCGAGTTGGTGATGCCATCCAGCCATCTCATTCCCTGTCGTCCCCTCCTCATCCTGCTCCCGACCCCTCCCAGCATCAGGGTCTTTTCTAATGAGTCAACTCTTCTCATGAGATGGCCGAAGTTTGGAGTTTCAGCCTCAGCATCAGTCCTTCCAATGAACACCCAGGACTATCTCCTTTAGGATGGACTGGTTGGATCTCCCTGCAGTCGTTAGATCTTAACAGAGAAACTAATGTACAGAAGGGTTTAAAAATAAACTTAGGCTTGTAGGTTTTAGATTCTGGGATGCTCCCAGGAAACGAGGAGCAAAATAGGGCTGTCTTGTAAAGGATCACAAAAGCTAAACTAAAAACAGTTGTTTGGCTATCCTTGGACACAGATGAGCATATTTGAACTTTGTTGTCTTCTTAACAACTCCTTTCTTCCCTTCCCTATAGGCTTTAACTCCTATTGGTGTATCTGTCTACAAGGTGACATCTCCTTTCCTTGTATTACTTTGTCCTGGGTCAAGAAGCAACAGAACAAGACATGGAAAAATGGACTGGTTCAAAATTGGAAAGAAGTGTGAGAAGTCTGTGAATTGTCACCCTGCTTGTTTAACTTATATGCAGAGTACATCATGCACAATGCCAGGCTAGTTGAATCACAAGCTGGAATCAAGATTGCCAAGAGAAATATCAACAACCTCAGATATGCAGATGATACTGTTCTAATGGCTGAAAATGAAGAGGAACTACAGAGCCTCTTGATAAGGGTGAAAGAAAAGAGTGAAAAAGCTGGGTTAAAACTCAACATTCAAAAAATGAAGATCATGGCATCTGATCCCATCACTTTATGGCAAATAGAAGGGGAAAAAGTGGAAGCAGTGACAGATTTTCTTTTCTTGGGCTCCAAAATCACTGTGGACAGTGACTGCATCCAGGGAATTAAAAGATGATTATTTCTTGAAAGGTAAGTTTTGGTAAAACTAGACAGCATATTCAAAAACAGAGACATCACTTTCCTGACAAAGGTCCATCCAGTCAAAGCTTTGGTTTTTCCAGTAGTCATTTATGGATGTAAGAGTTGGATCATAAAGAAGGCTGAGCACTGAAGAACTGATGCTTTCGAATTGTGGTGCTGGAGAAGACTCTTGAGGGTCCCTTGGACACCAAGGAGATCAAACCAGTCAATCCTAAAGGAAATCAACTCTGAATATTCATTGGAAGGACTGATGCTGAAGCTGAAGCTTCAATACTTTGGCCATCTGATGCAAAGAGCTGACTTATTTTGGAAAAACCCCGATGGGAAAGACTGAAGGCAAAAAGAAGGGGGTGGCAGAGGATGACATGGTTAGATAGCATCTCCAATTCCAGTGAACATGAATTTGAGCAAACTCCAGGAGATAGTGAAGGATAAAGGAGACTGGCATACTGTAGTACATGGGATCACAAAGAGTCAGATATGACTTAGCAGCTGTACAACAACACCTGGATGACACCCAACACTTTCCCCATGTTCCCTTGAACAATCATGATTTTACCTACAAGTCAGGCAACTTCTGCTTTGTGACTATCTCAAGTTCTCTACAAGTGGGGGAAACCCAGGTAAAAAGGCACATGAATTGCTTAGGAAATGGTGAAGATCATTAGTCAGTAAATATGCCTGTATTTCTCATGGTAGGATCCCAGGAAAAGCATCAGATATAGACAAAGTACTTGGTAGCATGAATAAGTTGCAGAAGAAAGAGTTGATAAGAAAAGTTCCATGAGTAGAACTCAGCAATCTTACACAAAGAGGTGAGCTGGCTGCTGTTGGAGATACTGGCTGAAGGAAAGAGTTAATATTAGGAAACCAAGTCTTTACTCTTAAGAGACAGCCGAGGATTTTAATTTTAAAGTGTTCATTCTAAAACGTTTTTAGTATGAGTGCAGTATCATTATGTGTTTGTGCTGATGGGTTTAAGGTGTAGAATCAGATCATCTTTTCTTTTAGGGGTTACCTTAGACTTTACCCAGTTCAACTTCTGATCAATGCAGAAACCACCATCTCCAAGGGAACCCTGACACACTGCCCTTCCTCATTTTTCAGCACCTTAAGTGACAGACAACTACTGGGGTCAACCTTTCCCATCTCAGGCTGTGCCTGTTGTTAGAATGTTCTTTTTTATATTGTATAGAAAATTACAAGTTGAAAAGCATCTCACACAATGGCTGGCACATAGAAGGCATTCTGTCTCAATAAGTGTTGCTGACTCGAAACCAGAAGTACTGCAACATTTATTTTTATTTTCTTTGTCTATGTCTTTTATCCTCATATTACATGATATGAGGAACGTAGACCATGAAAACCTTGAAGATACAACACACTAAAAGGAATAAAAGCCAACACCTTGGTTCACCTGCTTTACATCAATTCCATCAATTAGTGTGAACAGCTTATCAGTTTTGTCAACTATCTGGTAGCATCATAACCAGTGTGTATGTATTTGCAAGTGCCAGTTTCACTGGGATGTGGTTGTATTGATTACAGTCATTTTACTTTGCTTATGTATGAATCACAGTTACTGATTTTCTAATAATTTTATACTATTAGAAAAGCCAGTGTGTTGGAGAATTGTGTAAATTGTCAAAACAAACAGACAGAAAAGAGTTTGTGTCATTCTTAGTTTGGGATCTAGGTACACTGAATTCTTTAAATACTAGAAAGTTCTGAGTGATATGTAGGGCAGTTCTAAGCCTATGGTTTAAATATTCAAAAGCCCCCTATACTTCAGAACAAACTAGCCCTTGTGGATGGAACTGGTGATAGAAGCAAGGTTCGATGCTGTAAAGAGCAATATTGCATAGGAACCTGGAATGTTAAGTCCATGAATCAAGGCAAATTGGAAGTGGTCAAATAGGAGATGGCAAGAGTGAACATCAACATTCTAGGAATCAGCGAACTAAGATGGACTGGAATGGGTGAATTTAACTCAGATGACCATTATATCTACTACTGTGGGCAGGAATCCCTTAGAAGAAATGGAGTAGCCATCACAGTCAACAAAAGAGTCCAAAATGCAGTACTTGGAAGAAGTCTCAAAAACGACAGAATGATCTCTGTTTGCTTCCAAGGCAAACCATTCAATATCACAGTAATGCAAGTCTATGCCCCAACCAGTAATGCTGAAGAAGCTGAAGTTGAACGGTTCTATGAAGACCTACAAGACCTTCTAGAAGTAACATCCCAAAAAGACATCCTTTTCATTATAGGGGACTGGAATGCAAAAGTAGGAGCAACAGGCACATTTGGCCTCGGAGTACAGAATGAAGCAGGGCAAAGGCTATAGAGTTTTGCCAAGAGAACACATTGGTCATAGAAAACACACTCTTCCAACAACACAAAAGAAGGCTCTACACATGGACATCACCACATGGTCAACATTGAAATCAGATTCATTATATTCTTTGCAGTCTAAGATGGAGAAGCTCTATATAGTCAGCAAAGACAAGACCGGGAGCTGACTGTGGCTCAGGTCATGAACTCCTTATTGCCAAATTCAGACTTAAATTGAAGAAAGTGGGGAAAACCACTAGACCATTCATGGTATGACCTAAATCAAAACCTTAATGATTATACAGTGGAAATGAGAAATAGGTTTAAGGGGCTAGATCTGATAGAGTGCTTGAAGAACTATGGACAGAGGTTCGTGACATTGTATAGGAGACAGGAATCAAGACCATCCCCAAGAAAAATAAATGCAAAAAAGCAAAATAGCTGTCTGAGGAGGCCTTGCAAATAGCTGTGAAAAGAAGAGAAGTGAAAAGCAAAGGATAAAAGGAAAGATATACCCATTTGAATTCAGAGTTCCAAAGAATAGCAAGGAAAGATAAGAAAGGCTTCTTCAGTGATCAGTGCAAAGAAATAGAGGAAAACAATAGAATGGGAAAGACTAGAGATCTCTTCAAGAAAATTAGAGATACCAAGGGAACATTTCATGCAAAGATGGGCTCAATAAAGGACACAAATGGTATGGATCCCACAGAGGCAAAAGATATCAAGAAGATGTGGCAAAAATACACAAAAGAACTGCACAAAAAAGATCGTCATGACCAAGATAATCATGATGGTGTGATCACTCACCTAGAGCCAGACATCCTGGAATGTGAAGTCAAGTGGGCCTAAGGAAGCATCACTACCAACAAAACTAGTGGAGGTGATGGAATCCCAGTTGAGCTATTTCAAACCCTGGAAGATGATGCTGTGAAAGTGCTGCACTCAATATGCCAGCAAATTTGGAAAACTCAGCAGTGGCCACAGGACTGGAAAAGATCAGTTTTCATTCCAGTCCCAAAGAAAGGCAATGCCAAAGAATGCTCAAACTACCGCACAATTGCATTCATCTCACACGCTAGTAAAGTAATGCTCAAAATTCTCCAAGCCAGGCTTCAGCAATATACGAACTGTGAACTTCCAGGTGTTCATGCTGAATTTAGAAAAGGCAGAGGAACCAGAGATCAAATTGCCAACATCCATTGGATTATCAAAAAAGCAAGAGAGTTCCAGAAAAACACCTATTTCTGCTTTATTGACTATGCCAAAGCCTTTGACTGTGTGGATCACAATAATCTGTGGAAAATTCTGAAAGAGATGGGAATACCAGACCACCTGACCTGTCTCTTGAGAAACCTGTATGCAGGTCAGGAAGCAACAGTTAGAACTGGACATGGAACAACAGGCTGGTTCCAAATAGGAAAAGGAGTACGTCAAGGCTGTATATTGTCACCCTGCTTATTTAACTTATATGCAAAGTATATCATGAGAAACGCTGGGCTGGAGGAAGCACAGGCTGGAATCAAGATTCCTGGGAGAAATATCAATAACCTCAGATATGCAGATGACACCACCCTTATGGCAGAAAGTGAAGAAGAACTAAAGAGGCTCTTGATGAAAGTGAAAGAGGAGAGTGAAGAAGTTGGCTTAAAGCTCAACATTCAGAAAACTAAGATCATGGCACCTGGTCCCATCACTTCATGGCAGATATATGGGGAAACAGTGAAAACAGTGGCTGACTTTAGTTTTTTTGGCTCCAAAATCACTGCAGATGGTGATTGCAGCCATGAAATTAAAAGACGCTTACTCCTTTGAAGGAAAGTTATGACCAACCTAGATAGGATATTAAAAAGCAGAGACAATACTTTGTCAACAAAGGTCCATCTAGTCAAGGCTATCGTTTTTCCAGTGGTCACATATGCATGTGAGTTTGGACTATAAAAAAAGCTGAGTGCCGAAGAATTGATGCTTTTGAACTGTGGTGTTAGAGAAGACTCTTGAGACTCCTTGGACTGCAAGGAGATCCAACCAGTCCATCCTAGAGGAGATCAGTCCTGGGTTTTCATTGGAAGGACTGATTTTGAAGCTGAAACTCCAATACTTTGGCCACTTGATGCGAAAAGACCCTGATGCTGGGAAAGAATGCGGGAAGGAGGAGAAGGGGATGACAGAGGATGAGATGGTTGGACGGCATCACCGACTCAATGGACGTGGGTTCGGGTGGACTCTGGGAGTTGGTGATGGACAGGGAGGCCTGGCGTGCTGCAGTTCATGGGGTCACAAAGAGTCGGACATGACTGAGCGACTGAACTGAACAGCATTTTCACCTCTGTTCCTCCTTTTTACCAGAGCCAAACTACTGATCATCTTTGGAGGGGGATCGCTTTCTGGTAAATTGTAGACTGAAAACATTTTGCATTTTTGTTTCCAGATTGCTTGGCATCAGTGCTCCAGTTGCTTTGTATTGATCACTTGGATGTATCTGGGAGACTCCTGGATACAAGTGTTTGTCACCAGTCCTCTGTGGGTTTGCTCTGAAGGCTTCCATGTAGGCCTGGAGAAAGGCTGGATTGTGGAAAGATTATAAGTATGAGGTTTGGGTGGGGCCCAAGTCATCCAGATGTTACTGCTTTCATATTTTCAATGTGATTCCAGGGACCTACCCTCCTCTCTGAGGAAGATAACTAATGCCTTTTGACCTCATAGTATATTCAGAAAAATGTGGTCATTTGAAAGGGAATGTCTACACACAGCTCTTTCTTCCACCTACCCCATGGCTAATAAGGATGATAAGCCTGGGCTTCTCTCCTCTCTGGCCAACTTGGACATTCTAAGGCCATGTCTGAATACTCACTGCCTTTTTTATGTCAAGGATTTTGGCCCCATTTCTACCTACCCTTCTATGAAAACAAATGAGAGGTTACTAACTGGACAGGAAAATTATCTGAGGAAGTAACTTATCAAATGAGTCAATGTGTATCTGACCAGAACTTCCTCTTTCTGTTGGTGTCCTCTGATTCTGACATAGTCAAGCTTAGTGGTGGTAGAAAGTATTTCAAGCTAAATTCCTGTGGTCACTTTTTCCATTTTCAGGCAATAGGTCATTCACTATACATGGCAGTGAGCCAGAAATTTTGCTTCTCTTTTTGTGTCATTTAAGTCTACTCCTTCTAAGACACATTTCCTATGCAATGGGAAAACAGACAAAATATAAAGAAATCTTAGTCAATGGCTGTTTGTTGGAGTACTGAATTCATTGGAGGATTTGGCGGAATAAAAGGTAAATTTACCAGGGGTCAGTGAAATTCTACCTACAGCTAACGTTATTTCTTTTGAAATATGATGTATTTCTAGAGAAGGAAATGGCTACCTACTCCAGCATTCTTGCCTGGGAAATCGCATGGACAGAGGACTCTGGTGGGTTACAGTCCATGGGGTCATAAAGAGTTAGGCATGACCGGGTGACTGAACGACAATGATGTATTTCAGTGTACCCAGCCTTTGGATCCAGAGGAGTAAGTATGGTTATAATTTCAACAGGTTTTTAATAGGTACACCTCAATGAATATACAGTTTTTCAAAATCTATAAACCTATTTCAGCTATACTTCCATTGTTTAAGAAACAGTGCTCCTCTTTTTGTATAGATCAGTAGATTTCTTTTTTTTCTCCTAATCTAACATATCTGAAGTACATCATGCACTCCCTCTAGCCCTCCGTCACCGTTATCGCAGTGAGTCTCAAATGGAGGTGACAGCAAGGCAGACACTCCTTCGAAGGGTGTAACAGAACTTTGGGGGACACAGAAATGTCTATGTTGAAGTTAGAAAAATATTATTTTGTCGTATTTTGTATGATTTGGAAAGTTTGGAGATCATCAAAATCTTCATTATTAAAGTTTTTGTATAAGTAAATTATAGAATATATAATTCTATAAATTATTTGTACTACCTTTTACTATTTAAAAGATGCTTATAGAGAGTTTTAGGAGAAGGCAATGGCACCCCACTCCAGTACTCTTGCCTGGAAAATCCCATGGACAGAGGAGCCTGATAGGCTGCAGTCCATGGGGTCGCTGGGAGTCGGACACGACTGAGTGACTTCACTTTCACTTTTCACTTTTATGCATTGGAGAAGGAAATGGCAACCCACTCCAGTGTTCTTGCCTGGAGAATCCCAGGGACCGGGGAGCCTGGTGGGCTGCCATCTCTGGGGTCGCACAGAGTCGGACACGACTGAAGCAACTTAGCAGCAACTTGGCAGAGAGAGTTTTAATGTATGGAAAAAAGCCTAATAATATAAAGCAGCATATAAAAATAGATATAAAAGAAGGATGCATTTCAATTTCATATTACCTAGCTTCCTTGGTGGCTCAGATGGTAAAGAATCTCCCTGCAATGAGGGAGATCTGGGTTTGATCCCTAGGTTGGGAAGATGCCCTGGAGGAGGGCATGGCAACCCACTCCAATAGTCTTGCCTAGAAAATCCCCATGGACAGAGGAGCCTGGCGAGATACAGTCCATGGGGTTGCACAGAGTTGGACACAACTGAGCTACTAAGCACAGCACAACAGATAAACAAAAGAACAGGAAAAAGCTGGAGAGAAATGTGCTAAAAATAGCAGTAATGCCCTGTGTTTGCTAGGATTATTGATATATTTCTGCTTCTTTATGGTTTTTTGTTTGTCTAATTATCTGTAGTAACCAGATATTGTTTTGATAGTGAAATAATATAAAGGTAGAATAAAATGAAAGAAAAGAGTATTGAGGCAGAAAAGGAGGTCATGAATTCTGTTTCCCAAGGTAAGCATTTAGATATTAAGGAATTATCTCACTTTGAGTAAGTAGAGCCATTGATAGATGACAGGCAGCTTTGTACCCCTATAGATTCTTGAATTGTTTTCACCACTCTTCTCTATTTAAGTTTCCCCTTCAAAGTCCCTTTACCACTGGTGGCTCTTTACCACTGGGCCACCAGCTGGAGGCTCAGTGGTAACAAATCCAGCTGCCAATGCAGGAGACAGAAGTTTGATCCCTGGGTGGGGAAGATCCTGTGGGGAAGGAAATGGCTACCTCCTCCCGTCTTCTTGCCTGGGAAACCCCATGGATAGAGGAGCCTGGTTGGCTACAGTCCAAGGGGCCACAAAAGAGTCGGACAAGACTTAGTGACTAAACAAAAAACTTCGTAGTGACAATGAAAACAACTTCAAAGTCAAGTAGACACAGCTCTGCTTTCAATTTCATTTACTTTCATTCCTATATTGAGAAAAGCTCTTACTGGAAGGAGGTTTCAGAAGTCTGTGGGTGTCCTTCGTGTTCTCACACTCTCATCTTGAGCTGCTTTTTTAGCCATTGCCTATTCGTTGCATGAGGCAGAATACTTAAAGGTAGCTTTGTCTGCCTGTTCCCATTGGTTGGCAGATGTCTCTGAAAAAAGACAGAAAAGCCCATCCACTCTTGGACCATAAGCTAGCCATTCATGTATTGAAGTCACTGGAGGCTGATGTAATGATAGCAACCATTCATGTTGCCAGACAAGAGAACTCTGTCTGTAACACAGAAGTCTGGGGTGATTTTAGCTGGCCATTCCTTGCATAGAAATGATGTTGTAGGACCCTGATTGGCTGGGCATTGACAGATTTTAAAGGGAATATGAGGTGGTCTGAGCTAGTACAAGGCTTTGAGAGCATTCCCCCTTCCATCTGATAAGAAAAACTTCAGTTTCTAATTGCAGTGGCCTTTGGAATTAAGTGGCCAAAATATGTGAACTCTTATGAAAATCAATCATGATAAAAACTTACCAACTTGATGAAAAGTCATCATGGAATTTTTTTGAGCTCAGAGGTCAGTACCCCCCAAATTGTCTTTTTTCCCATTTAAAACTAAAGGCACAATTAAAGAAAAGGTTACCGGCAAAAATGTGAGTGCTGGGCACTGTTTTGTGTCTCTGGATCAAAGGCATACAATGGGGTGATTAAAAACATGCTGACTGTAGAAATTTGGGGCTTAATTAATGAGTTAATAATGGAAATAAAGCTCCTTTCCTTTAGAATTTAAAATTCCAATTATAAGCAATTGTGTTTTTGGCAGTTCATCCACAAAAGGTCTTGAGCAGATTGAATGGCTGATTTATAATAACACCTAGCACATGTAGATTGTCCAAGGAGGTAACAACAAATCTGGGATCCTACTAACATTCCACGCGAGAAGTTGTAAGCACAAATTTTAAAAAAAAAATAATTTTCCATAGTCTCAATTAGCAAATCTGCCATCAACAAAGTACAAAAGAGATTTAAACACTTATCAAACAGTGCATTCAGTATGTGAGCCAAAGTACGTATGGTCCTAAGTAGTACCTGTTTGATAAATTCTTCCTTTTATAGATCAGGAAAGTTTGACCTAAATTGTCTGGTTATTGTTTAATTTCAATTTTTTATGTAGCAGCTTGACTTAGGACACAATTTTCTTGAGATTATGCTTACACAGTAAGCTTTACTAAAGTTTATTTTCTTTTCTTTTTCATAGGGTTGATTTGTCATCTCATCTAAATAAATGTGATGGTGTGGCAGGCAGATAACCAGGTGGATTTAAACAATTATGGGCAGTCACTTCATCTACTCCTGGCTTCCAGTGACCTTTGAACTCCCATCTCAATCTCTGTGTTGTAAGATGTAGCAACGGAGGCAGTTAAAGGCAAATCCGTAAGGAATGTGTGTGTGTGTGTGTGTGTGTGTGTGTGTGTGTGTGTGTTAATTGCAGATTTGTGTTCAACTCTTTGCAACCCCATGGACTGTCCATGGAATTCTCCAGGCAAGAATACTGAAGTGGGTTGCCATGTCCTTCTCCAGAGGATCTTCCCGACCCAGGGACTGAACCCAGGTCTCCTGCACTACAGGAAGATTCTTTACCATCTGAGTCACTGGAGGTTGCCATGCCTTCCTCCAGGGGATCTTCCTAACCCACGGATCAAGCCCATGTCTCTTACGTCTTCTGCATTCACAGGCAGGTTCTTTACCACTAGCACCACCTGGGAAGCCAGATACTCACATTGTGAGCTCTGAGTAGGGTCAGCCTTACCTGAACTTACAGACTAAAAGTAGAGACTGTATTTTTCCTCAAGGAAGATCAAAATGCTATTATCAGAAATGGCCAATGCCCAGGAAAGCCATAGTAGCTGTCACCATTCAGAACCATATATTAGAATTTTCACTCTGCTAATGAAAAGCTATTGGCTTCCCTGGTGGCTCAGTGACAAGAATCCACCTGCAGTGCAGAAGACACAGGTTCAATCCCTGGATCAGGACGATCCCCTGGAGAAGAAAATGGCAACCCACTCCACTATTCTTGCCTAGGAAATTCCATGGTCAGAGGAGCTTAGTGGGTTACAGTCCATGGGTCACAAAAGAATTGGACACTACTTAGCTATTAAAAGGAGAAGGCAATGGCAACCCAATCTAGTACTCTTGCCTGGAAAATCCCATGGACGGAGAAGCCTGGTGGGCTGCCGTCTATGGGGTCGCACGGGGTCGGACACGACTGAAGCGACTTAACAGCAGCAGCAGTAGCTATTAAAACAACAAAATGAAAAGACCTAAGAAGTCTTTGCTAATTGTACCTCCAAGGAGGTGGGAATTCTTTAAATTAGCAATAGAAAATGAATTCAGTATGCTTCTGGACAAGGAAGAAAAGCATGAACTAGAAGGAGTTGAATAAAAATAATGGAAGCATTTCAAATAGGAAAGTTTTCTAGTGATGCTCTGTATGACTCTGATAGTTAAAAAAACTTCTAGTTAAAAAAAAAAACAAAACTTTTCTGTCTAGTAAGCTG
Organism: Bos taurus; assembly: GCF_002263795.3. Classification (NCBI taxonomy): domain Eukaryota; kingdom Metazoa; phylum Chordata; class Mammalia; order Artiodactyla; family Bovidae; genus Bos; species Bos taurus. Next base: position 17,923,697 of record NC_037341.1, on the reverse strand, counting down.
GGTAATCTGAGCAAAAGTCTGTGTTTCTTCTAGGGTCCAAGTCAGTCTCTAAGTTACAGTCATAGTCTGTGGTGAAATAAAGAGACAGTGAAAGGTAAGAAAGGGGGGATATAAAATCATTCACATGAATAATCATCAGTTCCACCAGTATATACCTAACCCTAGAGTCAGACCTTTTATGATTTGAAAACAATTTTCAATTTTTGGAAGGCTCTCTTTTATGTCAAATCTCATCAGATATATTGGAATTAAAATTTTTTTAAATAAGAATGCTTATATATTAGAGAGAAACAAAGCAATTGACAGATTTTTTTAAATTGTGTTGGTTGTTTTGGCTCATGAAAGGACTTTCTATGACATATTATGTATCTCTATGATACGGCAGATGGCTCCATCATCTGTACTGAGAAGGATTAATTGAATAGGAGCTCCTGATTTTGCAAGCAGTTGTACTGCAGGATGAACGTGTGCTACTCCTGCCAAGAAGTTTAGCCTTAACAGGCCTCACATGCACTAGACATTTCTATCTGCAAAGGATGTTTATATTCACCTTGGGCTGCTTCCAAGGTTTTGCTTTGGGTATCTCTTGGATATAGCCCTTCATTAGAGAACTCTTTTATTCTTAAGAAGAAATAAAAACATCTTCCAACATGAAAAGAAGAAAACCACTAGTGAGACATCACGCATTTTTAATGACGCACTGCCATCACTGCCTACCACCAGACCAGTGCCTGGAGATGAAGAAAGTGTGTCATGGCCAAGATAAATCAAAGGGGAATGTTAGCTTCTAGGGAATAACAACCAAAATGCTTCCAAATTTTGAAAGTCAGGAAACCTCAGCTACTAAGTTCCAGAGATTCTTCAGATACGTAAATAATATCAAAAGAGATGGGAAATTCCAGTTGTCTTTTGCAGTATCCTTCATCTGATAGAGATTCCCTTAAGAGGTCATGACTGAGAAGAAGTCCAGACAGACTTTTCTAAGACTATTGACAGATGCTCTCCCTCAAAGACAAAACATCCAGGAGAAGCTACTTGAGTTGTGATCAAGTATCTAATCCTTTGGAAATGGGTCTTCCTTAGCATTTCCTTTATTTATTTTTTAGCAAAATTTCCCACCAGTTCCTTCATTCCAATTTATTAAATTTTAATGAAGACTCTATATGTCTCCACTCAAAAACTGAAAAGAATCATAATTTGAAAGAAGTGGAAAAATATAAGACCTCAGTTTAGTTCAGTTCAGTTCAGTCGCTCAGTTGTGTCCGACTCTTTGCGACCCCGTGAATCGCAGCACGCCAGGCCTCCCTGTCCATCACCAACTCCCGGAGTTCACTCAAACTCATGTCCATCCAAGTCAGTGATGCCCTCCAGCCATCTCATCCTCTGTCGTCCCCTTCTCCTCCTGCCTCCAATCCCTCCCAGCATCAGAGTCTTTTCCAATGAGTCAACTCTTTGCATGAGGTGGCCAAAGTACTGGAGTTTCAGCTTCAGCATCATTCCTTCCAAAGAAATCCCAGGGCTGATCTCCTTCAGAATGGACTGGTTGGATCTCCTTGCAGTCCAAGGGACTCTCAAGAGTCTTCTCCAACACCGCAGTTCAAAAGCATCAATTCTTCGGCACTCAGCTTTCTTCACAGTCCAACTCTCACATCCATACACGACCACTGGAAAAACCATAGCCTTGACTAGACAGACCTTTGTTGGCAAAGTAATATCTCTGCTTTTCAATATGTTATCTAGGTTGGTCATAACTTTCCTTCCAAGGAGTAAGCGTCTTTTAATTTCATGGCTGCAATCCTCAGTAATTCCCAGATCAATGCTCAAAGATGATTTATTAACATACTTTATAAACTGTAGTGAATTAGATACCTGTTAATTCTCTCTCTCTCTCTTCTTTCCTTCCTTCCTTCCTTTCTTTCTTTTCTGCAAAAACTGGGTGTGATGTCTCAGCAAAGAAATGAACAGAAAGAACAAATTTCTAACAGCAAGAAAAGCTTTTACAAGCTTGAGTTACCAAGAGAAAACAGGTGACCTGCTCAATGCCAAACATCCCAGGTCTGCAAATATCTAAATGCTTTAAAAACACTATGGAGTTCCCATATGCAAATTATTTCTATGAATTTAAACTAAGGTTTAGTGATATTTCTTCTGACTATCATCTTCCTCTAAATTGAAATTGGCATCATTTTGTACATATCTAGAGTTCCAGATCTGAAACTGAAGTTAAACTCAGTTATGTCATTCAACTTCTTTTTGCAAAGAAAAAAAAAAAAAGATACAGAAAATCAGTGGCTTTTACCATCCACTCAGTTGATCAAGGCATTAATCTAGATTTCAGCTTTTAGTTTCTTTTTTCCTTTTCTCTCACTACATTCCCATCCTATAAAGTCTTGTTCATTTCTCTCCATCTCAATTCCATTAAAAACAATTACCAGCACTCAACTCATCTACTGTAGTAGCCACTCTTGTCTCCCTACATACATTCTCAATCCAAAATCTTCACAGTGATCTTTAAAACCTGTGATCATAGCATCCCAGAATCAGCACATTTCTTTTTAGAAAGAGAAATAAAACAATATATGTATAAAATTTCCAATTTAAATTTAATAAAGGATTATATCACTTTTAAACTCTAATTTTGTATTTGTATCTCTTGTCTCTTATACTGAAAATCTGATTCTTAATGATTCCTGATACATTCAGTTATTTGCTTTATATATGTTTGTGTGGGTGTGTTTTCAATTAACATTATCTAAATCATTACTGACACTCAGACCGCTGAGTGCAGTGTATGACTCTTTTGTTATATTTTCTTGCCCTTTGGATATATCTCATCCAGGCTGTATAGTCAAAACATTGTCTTTTAAAATCACTATGACAATTTTTTTTATTTGGTTATATGACTAATTTGAGACAAAGTAGCAGATTTGTTTTTATTTCAATTTTTAAAGGTTGTCTTTTTTAGATATAAATTTTGTTCATTTAACTAGTGAAATAATCCCATGGTCTCACAGAACTATAAAGCAAGATTGCTTAAGAGAAGTATATCTTTCTTCCCTGGCCCTTCCCCTTTTTTTATCTTCAATAGGTAACCATTTTTATGAAAGCTTGTTTTATTCTATTTTTTTAAAGTTAAAACATAAACATTAATATATTTTACACATTCCTTTCTATTTCTTCTGGTTTTGCCTTCAAAGGTATATGCTTGTGTAAAGACATTGAAGATAGAAGACATTTCTTAATGGCAGAATACTATAGATAGTGGACATACCATTAATTCAATGCATGATGATTGCTCATTAACATGTGAGTGATTTTCATTCTTTTACAATTGTTTGACAACTACTTGTATCCTTGGGTATGCATCCTTTCCCAGGTTTGCCAAGGTATCTTTAGCATAGTTCCCAAGAAGTGAAAATTTTACATCAAAATATAAATACATATTGAATTTTTCTAGATAGTGCTAACATTCATTAGAACTGTGACATTTTGCAATTCTATTAACAGCATATGAAAGTGTCTGTACCCTACTGCCTTAACAAATAAGTCTTCATACATTAGGACTTATTGCCAAGTCCTAATGAAAGGGGGATGGTACCTCAATATAGTTTTAATTTAATTTCTCTTATTTAAATAAAATTAACTTTTAAAATATCTGCGGCCCATTTATACGTCTTTCTGTGAAATGTCTGTTCATATCTTTCACTCATTTCCTGTCAGATTGTTTTTTTTACTTCTTAATATTTAGAAGCTCTTCATATATCAGTGAAATAACCTTGTATGATATAATTTGCATATATTTATTCCCAGCTTGACAATGTTTTTTCCTTTTTAATATTTTTCCCATGTAAAGCTACCTTTCAGATTTCATGTACTCAGATTTATCTCTTTGGTGCATCTAGATTTGGGCTTTACTAGATCATTTTTCTGTCTCTTATATTAAAAGGGAAGTCATCTATGTTTTACTTCAGTATTTATATAGTTTTAGTTTTATTGCACCCCACTCCAGTACTCTTGCCTGGAAAATCCCATGGACGGAGGAGTCTGGTAGGCTGCAGTCCATGGGGTCGATAGAGTCGGACACGGCTGAACGACTTCACTTTCACTTTTCACTTTCATGCATTGGAGAAGGAAATGGCAACCCACTCCAGTGTTCTTGCCTGGAGAACCCCTGGGACGGGGGAGCCTGGTGGGCTGCTGTCTCTGGGGTCGCACAGAGTCGGACATGACTGAAGTGACTTAGCAGCAGCAGCAGCGGCAGTTTTATTCTAAAATAGCAAAATCATTTTTAATTAATTTGGTTTTATGGCATGAAAAATATATCAATTTAATATTTGTACTTATCACTAACTAGTTGTCTGCCCAGTTATTAAAAAGTCTTATTTTTCCTCATTGCATAAAGTAAAACTTCTTTATCAGGGCTTCCCTCGTGGCTCAGATGGTACAGAATTTGCCTTCATTGCAGGAGACCCAGATTCAATCCCTGGGTAAGGAAGATCCCTTGCAGAAAGGAAAGGCTACTCACTCCAGTATTCTTGCTTGGAGAATCCCATGGACACAGCAGCCTGGGGTCCTATGGTCCAGGGGTCTCAAAGACTTGGACACGACTGAGTGACTGCTAACACTTTCACTTCTCACCCTCTTATCATATATTAAATTTTCGTATGTATTTTTCTTTCCTCTGGATTTTCCATTGCATTTAATTGGTCTGTTTGTGCACCAACATCACTTTTTTTTTTTTTTTAATAAAGAGGCTTTATGATATACTTTATTGATCTGTGAGGATCAGATCCCTCCCCAATTACTTCTCATTTTAAGGCTTTCCTATCAATTTTCTCTTTTTATTTTTTCAAAAATTCTTTCAAAAGAATGTTATAATCAATTTGTCTTACTCCAAGGACATTGTCATTGAGATCACATTACACTGAGCAATTAATATAGGGAAAATTGACACCTTCATTGTGCTGAGACATCCTAACCAAGAAGATGAAATGCTTTTCCACTTACTCAGTTTATGTCTATGTCTTTTTAGTGTGTGTCTAAAACAGATTTTCTACTTTTTAAGTTTATGCATGTGCTATTTCACTTCATTTTATTTTCCTATTAAAAATTAGATTGGCTCTTCTACTATTTCCTTCATCTGCCTATCTTTGTATATATGTAAGTTGTTTCTCTTTGCAAATTTTGTAACCTCTACTTTGCTAAACTGCCTTGTAGTAGCCTATTAAGTTATTTAGATTTTCCAGGTTTATAATTTTCTAATGGAAAATAGACATTGTTTCACCTTTCCTTTTTCCTCTATTTGCTTTTATAATATAATCACATTAGGTAATTCCTTCAATACAATGTTGAATAGTAGGGGAGAGAATGGGTAGTGTTGGCTTGTTGCATGATCAATATCCTGAGATTTTTATCTCAACATAGCTTTGGAGGCAACAAGGTAAAACTTGCCTTCAGACTCAAGCAGTCGTGGTTTGAAATTATGCCTCTACTTACTGGCTCTATGATTTTTGCGCAAAGAGCTTAAACTGTCTGAGTTTCAGTTCCCCCATCTGTAGAATGGGAGTGATAACTTATAATTTCCTTTGTGTTTTGGAAATGAATTGCAATGACTAACATGATGACTGACACATGGTGGATATGACTAATATGAAGACTGGTACATCAATAAATGTTTGTTCTCTATTTTTGGGTTCTCTCTGAATGAGCTCTCCGTCACTTGAGGATTCCTCAAGACTGCAAGCAGAATTAGAGAAATAAAAGACACTTGCTCCTTGGAAGGAAAGTTATGACCAACCTAGATAGTATATTCAAAAGCAGAGACATTACTTTGCCAACAAAGGTCCATCTAGTCAAGGCTATGGATTTTCCAGTGGTCATGTATGGATGTGAGAGTTGGACTGTGAAGAAAGCTGAGTGCCGAAGAATTGATGCTTTTGAACTGCGGTGTTGGAGAAGACTCTTGAGAGTCCCTTGGACTGCAAGGAGATCCAACCAGTCCATTCTGAAGGAGATCAGCCCTGGGATTTCTTTGGAAGGAATGATGCTCAAGCTGAAACTCCAGTACTTTGGCCACCTGATGTGAAGAGTTGACTCATTGGAAAAGACCCTGATGCTGGGAGGGATTGGGGGCAGGAGGAGAAGGGGACGACAGAGGATGAGATGGCTGGATGGCATCACTGACTTGATGGACGTGAGTCTGGGTGAACTCCGGGAGCTGGTGATGGACAGGAGGCCTGGCGTGCTGCGATTCATGGGGTCGCAAAGAGTCGGACACGACTGAGCGACTGAACTGAACTGAACTGAAGTGAAACTGAAGACAGTGCCACATTACAGTATTGAGTGAGGCTGGCATAGGAGGCACCGTGGAAACCAAGTACTCTGAGCTGAAATTTCTAGATAGCAAGCCATCAAGTGCTTCAAGCAGCAAATAGGTGTATTCAGCTTCAATGAAGGATCTGGCTGTTATCCATGCAGTGCCCTCTGGTGGTTAGGCTAGTGCTGTAGTTTAAAAAACTGCCTTGAAACTGATTATTAGTAAAAATAATTTGGTGGCTCAGTGGTAAAGATTCCATCTGCAATGCAGGAGATGTGAGCTCAGTCCCTGAGTTGGGAAGATCCCCTGCAGCAGGAAATGGCAACCCACTGCAGTATTCTTGCCTGGGAAATCCCATTGACAGAGAACTTTGGCAGGCTGCAGTCCATCAGGTTGCTAAAGAGTCAGATACGACTGAGCAACTAAATAACAACAACAAATCACTATTTAGGGATTGCTTTCCGTCTTCTAGGCCTGCCAAATAATTGACACGTATTCCCTCATTTTTATTCTAATAAAATCCTATGAGATATGCACCCATTGGCCTTTTTGGCCAAGCAGGATATTGATACTTACAGAGGTTAATTAGCTTAACCCAGATCACAAAGCTAATTATGGGGGCGTGGGGTGCTGAGATTCCACACCAGTGTGTTTGAATCTTATCTACTGTGCTATTCTGTATGCAAGAGTATAAAATATAAAAGAAGAAGAGACTTAGAAGCACCTTAGAGAGGAATTCCTCCCCCATAATGGACAGATGAATAAAGGCCCAGAGAGAAAGTTGCACAGTTAGTTATTAAACAATCTGAGCTACATTCCTGGGTCCCCTGACTCCTAATATTTGTTCTTTTGATTGCACAAAAGCTGCCTGGCCTTATTTGATTTAATTTGCCTCTCCTGTGATTGTCTTACATTTCCCCAGGATAGTAAGACGGCCCTACCTATCATTACAATAAAAAAGGGGGGAGTTGAGGGAATAATCTCTATCAAATTTGACAACTCATTAACTACACTTTATTAAAGGGATTTAATTGCTGACCTTATATCCTGTTTTCAGCTTTCTTCTCCAGTAGCAAATATCAATTAAATTCTAATAACAAAGAGTCTCATTGCAGTTGACAAATAATCCTTTTCAGGAGAATTGCCCTCCGTGACTCTCCACAGGCAAAACTTACATTCTTGCAGTCACAGTTCTTTGCTGTTGTTTCCTCTAACATCCGATGTGACAGGCCTGCCAGGACGAGAAACAGACTTGGCCTTTGAGGGCATTTTCCCATATAATGAGGTGGCCCTTGCAGAAATCACTCTGCCCATGGTGACAGGTCACTATAACTCCTGAGTGCTGACCATACGGCTGCCTATAATTTGCTCAGTTCATCAGCATCTGTACAAAACTGATTTCTTAGAATGATGCCCTGATTTTATAGTTAAGTTGTTGACAATATAACAGTTTACAAAGCATGAGGAGGAAAACTAGATCCCTTATGGCAAGTTTCAGGGAGACAATTTTAACTCATTTGTAGATAATCTTTTGTAACAACCAGAACATATAAAAGTTCTATGCACTGTTTAGAACTTACTGACCTCCAACCATTGGTTGGACACTTGCTCATTAACTGGTCAGAATATGGTATGAATGACCCAAACTAGATGATTTTCAAATTATTTTCCACGCCTTAGCATACATGCTTCTTTGATTTAGTCGTAGCTTTTCGTCCAATGTCAATTGCTCTTAATTCAGTCGAAGCAAAAATATACTATACTTACCTAGCTATAGACTTCAAAAATTATAAAAGCAGTGAAACATTACAATCAGGTTGTACATAAACAAGAGATGACCACTAATATTTTTGTGTAAAGCTTAACATTTTGTCATTTTTGATGTTGCTGCTAAGTCACTTCAATCATGTCCAACTTTGTGCGACCCCATAGACGGCAGCCCAGCAGGCTCCCCCGTCCCTGGGATTCTCCAGGCAAGAACACTGGAGTGGGTTGCCATTTCCTTCTCCAATGCATGAAGATGAATAGTGAAAGTGAAGTCGCTCAGTTGAGTCCCACTCTTAGCGGCCCCCATGGATTGCAGCCTACCAGACTCCTCCGTCCATGGGATTTTCCAGGCAAGAGTACTGGAGTGGGGTGCCATTGCCTTCTCCAATTTTTGATGTTAGGCAAAGGAAAAGTGTTAGAGCTCATACTTTCAGGGAATTTTAGTTGAATAATTATTAGCCAGACCATGTGAATTCATAGTGGCATGAGAGACTCCATATCTCTTGCACAAAATATATGGGGAAAATGTGGTGAGTTCCAATATCTCTTTTAATTTTAGTATTCTGTGTTTCTAGAAATGACTGAGAAGATCACCAGTTGTTAAGTGAATAAAGGTAATAATAAAATCTATACTAGGTTAAGAGCTATAAAATCTGTTTAGTCTTGTTCTTATTTTATTCTATGTGCATATACATCTTTTACTCTTGTTTGTATAGCCTATCTATATCTATATATTTTAAAGAAACTTAATCATGTCATGTGAGGAACAATGGAATCAGTTGAAGCTACTAAATCAAATGAAGAGAAGACATGAGAATTATGTAATAGGAGTTTTTAAATGTAGAAAGATCTGTCCTGTCAGCAGGATCCAACTCACTTTGTATGACTCTAACAGATATAGGTTAGGAGAAAAAAATTCCATGTGGATTTAACAAACTTGCTACCAAGTTGTTGGAGGGTAGAATAATCCACCTCGCTTTTCAGTATGCTTCATATCAGTGAAAGTTTCAGTGTACATCAATGCTGTTTGAATAGAGTATTGAATAAGGAATTCAAAGATCACGTTCCTTGCCACCCTGCATTTTATCGTTCCATGAATCTAGTCCTACACTCTCATTTATGAAGTAGCAGCAACTAGTCCTCCTGTAGTCAATCAAATCCTTTCAGAAAAGTTCACTACACTCAGAGAATCTCTACAAGCCAAACAAACGGGTCATGGTCTAATCTTTGATAGTTCATAATCCCTCCTGTAGCTACTCTACATTGAAGAGAAAGAAATTACCCCTAAATAAAGTCCCCTTGCGATTAAGTTCCACAAAACATGAGGCTCCACAACCCTTTAATTCACTCTTCTTGGGTGGAGTCAAACTTCATCATGCCACAGAGTGAAGGGATACCTACCACAGTCAGGAAACTAACCAGGAAAGTATATCTGTCAGAACCTCTAGCCACCCAGAAGGAGCTCCAAGAATCTTAATCCTTAGTGAACCGTGAAACTCCAGGGCAAGCAGTTTACAGCTGGGGATTTGTTTGCTTATGCAAATTCCATCATAAATCACCTCATCCTCAGCTATAGCCCAAGGCTAAAGCCAAGGTGCCTGTACAGCTTTATCACTGGGTCACAAAGGGTCAGGATTTATGGGACAAACCAGCTATGCAATGGCTCAACTTTTTATTAAGTTACTCAAACTCCCATTTTCCAGAGGAAGAAACCAAGATCCCAAGTATGAGAGACTTTGCTTAGTCATTAGGAGTTTGTGGAGACAGACATTCTGCCATCTGATGCTCCATTTCCTCTCTAACCAATCTGCTGAGATCAGTGACTTCAATTCCTGTTAACGTTTCAAAAGCCCACACTGGTGGGAAGGACGGTGACATTAGGTCAGAGGATAAGCCCTCGTCGTCTCTAATCACTGACTGTGTAGCTGTGTATCACAGGATGTTGCTAAACAGGCATAAGGCATTCCTCCACTCACGTCATCAATTCCATGTTTCCTTGGTGAGGAGTCACAACATGTGTTTCTTGACAAAATGCTTTCTGTCTTAAGAGTATTTAATGATCTCTCTCTGCTGGCTCTGAGTGGTAATAACATTTTAGTGAATCAAAGGGATAGGTTTGATTTTAGGAGGGATGGGGGCTAGTCCAAGGGAAGAAAGAAAAGGAGGGAGACAAGATGCAGAAGATACTTCACTATAAATCCCATCAGTAGTATTACAGCGCTGAATTTGTCTTGATGTGGTTACAAGTTTATGGGTACATTTGAGCTCTATCTTTCCCTCTGATACACACTCACTAATCCTGAAGGCTGACCTTCCATGAGGCTGAGTTTTCTTAGCTGAGAAAAGGAGTAACAATGCCCCCTGTCCCCCGACACACACACATACACACACACACACACACACACACCTACATGCATATACTCATGCAATCTAGGTGTCTGTGAGAACTTAATTAAATAAGATGGCATATGAACAAATTCTTCTGAAACTTATCAAATAACATAATGTACTAATATACTAAGTACACGTACTAATGTACTAAGAGAGAATTATGTGTGTAAGACTGACAGAGAGGTGGCAACAAATACTCAGTTACCGCAAAGAGTCATCTGATGTTAACTTCGGGGACTGTCAGCACCTCAACCTAGACTCATTTGGGTTATAATCTTTACTCCATCACTTTCCAGTTATGTGGCACTGAGCAGTTTATTTAAATTCCCCAAGGCTTATTTTCACCATTATTAAAGCAGAGACAACAGTCTCTTCTCTGTCTACCTCCCAGGGTTCTTGTGAGGAAGGGGCGAAGCAAGTGATAAGAAATAAAATGCTCTTAAACTTAAAACCTAGACTGCGTCCACAATGAGAGGAATATATTATTATTTCTGAACCTTAGGCTCCCAAAAAAGGCTCTGGACCTCTTGGTCCTCTGGTTGAGGAAAGATTCTAAGAGACCAGGCTTCCCAGGAACGTTATAATCTCTTGCTTGCGAGCCTTCCCAGGTGTCATCAGGAGTAAAGAACTCGCCTGCCAATGCAGGTTAGGCCCAACAGACACGGGTTTGGTCCCTGGGTCGGGAAGATATCCTAGAGTAGGAAATGGCTACCCACTCCAGTATTCTCACCTGAGAAACCCCATGGGCAGAGGAGCCTGGCAGGCTACAGTCCATAGGGTCACACAGAGTCAGACACAACTGAAGCAACCCAACATGTGAGATAGTAGGAGGCAATGGTTCAGATAAGGGCTCTAGGGACACACTATTGAGATTTAAATCTTGGCTCTGCCATTTCCCAGACACATGACCTTTTACTTCTCTATGCCTCAGTTTTTCTGTTTGTTGTGTGTATACTCAGTCATTTAGTCATGTTTGATTCTTTGTGACCCCATGGACTGTGGCCTGCCACACTCCTCTGTCCATGGGATTGCCATTTCCAAGGGATCTTCCTCACCCAGGGATCAAACCCACATTTCTTGCATCTCCTGCACTAACAGGTGGGTTCTTTACTACTGCACCACCTGGGAAGTCCCTCTCTGTCTATTAAATTTGTATAAAATATAAACTCATAGGGCTGTTTTAGACATTAAATGAGCTAATGCATATAAGGAGCTTAGAGCCCCTCTAAGTCCTAGCTACTGCTCTAAATGTTCCTTTTCCCAGGTGGGTGCAGTCTAATTCAGACCTCCCTTCCCCAGAATTATCCTCAAAAAAAGTTTATCTCTCGGACCAGGGCACAGAAAGGCAGGTTATTATCCCTTGGTTTGCCTGTCAGAATTTGCCTCATCAAAGTGGCTCGGCCTTGGACGTTTAGAAGCTTTTTGTTGCAAATCTCTCTAAGACAATCTTTTGTTGTTGCTCAGTCACGAAGTCCTATCCAACTCTTTGCAACCCCATGGACTGCAGCACACCAGGCTTCCCTGTCCTTCACTGTCTCCCAGAGTTTGCTCAAATTCATGTCCATTGAGTCAGTGATGCTATCTAAGCATCTCATCCTCTGCTGCCCCCTTCTCCTCCTGCCCTCTGCCTTGCCAAGTATCGGAGTCTTTCCCAATGAGTCAGCTCTTTGCATCCAGTGCAAATACTTTGGAGCTTCCAGTACTTCAGAGCTTCAGCTTCAGCATCAGTCCTTCCAGTGAATATTCAAGACTGATTTCCTTTAGGATTGACTGGTTTGATCTCCTTGCAGTCCAAGGGACTCTTCAAGAGTCTTCTCCAGCACTACTGGCAAACAGCAAAACGTCATATAATGCCTTATGAAAGTTCAGTGGGATCCCAGTTCCTTGTTGTTTCAGGATCTAGGGGCAGCTTATATAAAAGAGTCACCTGAGATGAGTATGACCAAGTTTTCACTGGGATGTGGACAGCAAGTCTGGCTTGAGTCCCGTGAACTGTCCAAATCCAAAGCTGGGCAGAAAAATTCTTAGAAATTAAGCTTATGGTTCTGTTCCAACTGGTATAGACACTTGGCTGATTAGGTTCCTCCTAGTTGACCTCCACAAAAGAAGAGAGTGTCTCTGCAATATTTCTAGTCAATCCACATATATTCAACCTCACTAATTTTTCACTGATACTCATTTCTCATATCCATTATGTTCTGGTTTCACCAATTAAACTCCTTGTCTTTAACATCTGTTAAGTTAATTAATATATTTTTTTGGCCTTGAGTGGAGATAAAGGGAGTTGACTCCTGTGTGTTAGCTGCCTCTGAGGTAGGATTTGTGATCAAAATTTGGCATGCAAATTCCCAGTTAGATTAAGTAATCAGTTCGAAAGTAGAGATTGAAAATTCACACACACACTCACACTTATACACACACACACACATACACACACACACACACACACACACTATTTTGACTGAAGCACTTTTCTAAACTAAATTATAGACCATGGACCAGTTATGGTGGGTATAGCTCATATATTTCAGAAAATGAGTGTATTTAAGTCATTCTGTCTAAGAATTTATAAAAAAGCTTCTTCTGGCTTTTTAGCTTAATCGTCATCAAAGAGGCAGTGGTTGGAATAGATCCAAATTCTTCAGACAACTTCCTCTAACTCAAGAATTGAAGTCATTGTTTTCCTTCAGGCACCACTAATTTCAGTCAGACTGTTGATCACATAAACCTGATGCTTTCTAATCTTAAAATTTTGCTTCCATTGGTTCTTCTGTTTTGAATGTCCCTTTCCACTCATTCAACTTGCTGATATTCATCCATACTTCCAATACCTAACCGATACCTCCCCTTTGACAAAACTTCCTTGATTCTCCTAACGTAAAGCTCTCATTTTTCTAAGACAATTACCTTTTAAACTTTAATTTAATTTTGTATTTGCATCTACTAGACTGTGGGTTCCTGATCCATCACTATATTCACCACAGTAAAAATATAATGCCTTGCCCATGTTAGTCAATCATATCTACACTGATGGAAAAGACCCATTCTTGGCAGAGCAGAAAGAAAACTTGAATTATGTGAATGATGACTTCCTCACTTATCAGATGAGTGAACTTGGGAGAATCATTGTTTTTTTTTTATCTACAAAATATAATTATGTCCATCTGACTTGTTTCAGAGTTTTTACAGGAATCAGATAAAATGAAGATATGAAAACTCTTCATTCATTGTGAATGTATTACTGATACAAAGGATTCTCCAATTCATAGAATTCATAGAATTAAATGTTAGGAAATCATCACCATTTAACAGATGAGGACAATGAGGTCCAGGAAGAAAAGCTGATTTAAACAGACTAAAATTACCATGAAGATGCCGTGACTTCCCACTCACTGTGTAATGTTTCTTAGAGTTTCCTGTTTTGATCTAATATTATCAAAACTATTTGGTATACAGTGAGAGGAGACCCAGAGGTTTCCAAGCAACTAGAAGCCTCTAGTGGGTCTCTCACTGTATATATATATATATATATATTTGTGCTAATTTTAAGGAAAACATGGTTCATTTGCAATATTTTTAGTCTGACCACTGCAAATGTAATATTCTGAGAGCCTATTTTCCATAATAAGCATTTTGGAAGTAAAGTGTCAACATAGTGGAAGACGGCTTCCTCTTAATTATATTATCTTCTTCATCATTTATTTTTTTCTCTCTTATGCTCTAATATCAATGAATAGATGTCAGATCTCCACCAACTTTCTTAGGAATCTCATTCCACGTCCTTGCCATCTATCTGGGCCAAGATGTCTTCTATGATTCAAAGAAAGCCAACTCTTCTTCCTCACAGGGCTTTTGTGATAACTAAATGATATAAATGTATAATATTTTGCTACTTGTGTATTTGATATGAAAACTTAATTAAGTGCCATATGAAGATTTCTTAGGGCTCGGTGGTTTTTTGAGGCAAACGAGTTTGGTTTGAATCCAGTATTCACCATTCACCAGCTCTTGACCTTAGGCAAGTTAATCAACTGCCCGTATCTCATTTTCCTCATTATGAATTAGATTTAAAAACAGGACCTAATATTATTGTCTTGAGGACATATGTATAGTTTCAACCCTCTGGACTGTAGCCCTCCAGGCTCCTCAGTCCATGAAATTCTCCAGGCAAGAATACTGGAGTGGGTAGCCAGTCCCTTCTCCAGGGGATCTGCCCAACCCAGGGATAGAATCCAGGTCTCCTGCATTGCAGGAAGATTCTTTCAGTTCAGTTCAGTTCAGTTCAGTCGCTCAGTCGTGTCTGACTCTTTGTGACCCCATGAATCTCAGCGCGCCAGGCCTCCCTGTCCATTACCAACTCCCGGAGTTCACTCAGACTCTCACGGCCATTGAGTCGATGATGCCATCCAGCCATCTCATCCTCTGTAGTCCCCTTCTCCTCCTGCCCCCAATCCCTCCCAGCATCAGAGTCTTTTCCAATGAGTCAACTCTTCGCGTGAGGTGGCCAAAGTACTGGAGTTTCAGCTTTAGCATCATTCCTTCCAAAGAAATCCCAGGGCTGATCTCCTTCAGATAGGACTGGTTGGATTACACTTTGGTAAAGAATGGCTTCTCTGAGCCATCAGAGAAGTCCAACACTTTAATGAATAGCAGCTGTTTTTAATGTGCTATATACTTGTGAAGATTTTTATCAGTATAGCTATACCTCTAGCAGCTATGAACAAGGGCAGGGATTGGGGTCTCCCATTTTCTGCTGTATCTGCAAGCACTAGTATAATGATGACACAGATAATGCTTACTAAATGTTTGTTGAACCAGTGGATGAATAAACACCTGAGAGAACTCATAAGAGAGGACTCACCTAACTCCTAGTCTAGTCTTCACACTAAAAGCACATCCTGGCCATCCTTTATCTCCGACACAGATCATCGCAATGACTAAAACAGGATCTACTGGGGATGTGAAGATGCATTCTTCAAATTCCATTTTCCCCCCACAAAGTCTGACACCCAACTCACAGTTGTTGTCTTTCTCCCATTTTAAGGCAGGGTCTTGGGGAAGGAGAAAATATGATTTGAGCCCTCAGCGTCATTTCTAGAAGAGAAAACGGCACTGGGTCATTTATCCTATGGATACCTTTCAGCAGGAGTAAATTAATGAGTTGTTACCAAACAACTGAGTACGAAACAATGATGTTTCATGTCCTCATTTCTCCCACAGAGACAATGTGAAGGGTGGCCCCAAGTTTCCTGCTGTTAAGTGGAACTTAAGTGGGAGAGAAGAGGAACTTTGTTTCTGAGCTGATAATCAGCTAAAAAAAGGCACATAAAATCCAGAAGGGAGAACAGTCGGAGCCTTTAGGAAGCTCAACAATGTTCTATACTTAAAGACCTTTATAGATTAGACACAATAATAAATAAAGTTGGAGGAAAGAAGATCGACCAAAGCCAATCACATTATGGTATAAAATTTATGTAATTTAAAAAATGCTTTGAAATTATATTTTATGCTGACACATTTTTTTTCTGATTCCCGCCCCCCCCCTCCGCCCCCCACAAAATTAGCTAAGAAAAATTTCAAAATAGCACAGGTTGCAAAGTAACTTTCTGCCTTGGCCAGATTTGGAAAAGAGATCAGTGACATCCATGAATAGTGACATTTTGGTCAGACCATCTGTCCCCGGAAGTCACTTCACATAGTGGAAAGTCAGATATGTTAGATGTGAATGCTGACTCTGACACTGCTATGTATATGCCTTTGGGCATAAGCACCACCTAAATGAAGGTATTATGCCTCCTAATTGGGGCTTCCCTTGTAGCTCAGTTGGTAAAGAATCTGCCTGCAGTGCAGGAGTCCTGGGTTTGATCCCTCAGTCAGGAAGATCCTCTGGAGAAGGAAATGGCAACCCACTCCAGTATTCTTGCCTGGGGCCTGGTGGGCTGCAGTCCATGGGGTCGCAAAGAGTCCGGCACGACTGGGCAACTAATACTTACTAACATTTATGCCTCCTAAAGAGAGCTCCCTGCTTTTGCCCTTGCCTGTCAGTCTATCCTCTGCACAGCAGCTAAGGGGGAGGGTGGGACAAAGTGGGAGAGTAGGACTGACAAATATGCACTACCATGGATAAAAGTGGAGAAGTACTAAAAGTAGTGGGAAGCTGCTGTACAGCACAGGCAGCTCACCTCGGTGCTCTGTGATGACCTAGAGGAATGAGACGGGGGTCGGGGGGAAAGCGGCTCCAGAGGGAGGGGGTCTGTGTATACATATAGCTGATTCGTGTTGTTGTACAGCAGAAACTAACACAACATTGTAAAGCAATTATCCTCCAATTAAAAAATAAAAATAAAATTACTGTCTTTCCCCGCAAGGTACTCTCATTTCATGTTGATATTTTTTCTTCTTATCTCTTATCACCACTCCATATACTCTATGTTACTTATCTCATTTATTATATCTCTACCCATTGGAATGTAAGCTTTATGAGGATAGGACAGGGAATTTTGTCAGTTGTTTGTTTCTAGAATGAATGCCTAGCACTTAGTAAGCATTCAGTATTTAATGAATGAATGAGGGAGATAATGAATTAACTAAACATACTAAGATTCTCTAAGACTCTTTGTTTCCAGAAGGAATGCTTGGCATATGGTAAATATTTAGTAAATGTTTACTGAATGAATGAAGGAAACAAGAAATTAACTAAACATACTAAGATTCTTTAAGACTCTTTTCCTCAATTGTAAAATGGAAATAATACCTCCCAGCATAGCCCTATCATATCCTAGGTATTAATTCATTGCAAGTCTCTTCTTTACATCCAGGCTTGTATAAAAATATTTTCTATCATCTATCTATATCCTGAGGATAGAATTAACAATACATTTCTACGTATAGCACCATAATTTCAATTCCACAGTCCCACTGTCATGATTTCATTTTGCAAATTACTTTGACAAAGAGGCTATTTCTGGTTGGTTCATGCCCTTTTGGGAAGATCCTCTGGAGAAGAAAATTAATGGCAAAACCACTCCGGTATTCTTGCCTGGAAAACCGCATGGACAGAGGAGCCTGGTGGGTTACAGTCCATGGGGTTGCAGAGACTGAGCATGATCTTTTACAGAATAAATGCCTAATAAATATTAGTTTTCTTTCTTCTCTCTCCCTTCATTTTTATGCATGTTAAGTACTGTCTCAGTCAACAAAACCCTTTCAAAGATCCTTTGCTAGTCTCACTAAAATTTAAAATACCACAATTTCAAACACTAAGCAGAGACTCAATAAATATTGGTTTAAATACATATAAAAGATCAGGACCTTAAAAATATTTTTATACTCGCCAAAATGCAGATGCCTTTGCTGCCTGTTGTCAGGCATAAATTACTTTTGAGGGAAAGTGAGGACCCAGCTAGAACAGTGATGGATTTGACAGATAACCTTCAGGTTTTTACATCTCTGAGTGACAGTGAACAAAGGCAAGCAGGCCCTGGAGCTGCATTGGCTAGATTGTACTTTCCAGAGATCCTTGGTGACCACAAACAGGCTTCGGTTTATTTATCCAAGGCTCTTCTTTCAGGGCCAGACTAGAGAAAAAAGGGAGGGTGCTGCCAGATGTGTTAAAGAAGGCAAGTGCCTAGAAAGCCTTGGTTTGGGTTTCAGCTAGTAATTATAAAAGGCTAAGTATAATCTGGGGCACTCTAGTTTCCCTTCCCAGACCACAGAGCCCTGGGGGAAAGGATCCCATAATAAATAAAGGTGCCCTCTCAGTACATGGGGAAGTATTCACAGATTTGCAGAGAATTTGTCATCCAAGAATCCAAATTAGAATTGGGTCAGAGTTGGGGGGTGTGTGTGTGTGTGTGTGTGAGTGTGTATATTCGTGTGTGTGTGTCCTACATAACAATGGGTGATGAAAGCAGAATGGTTGGTAAGTAAAATCCCAAGCTTTGAGGCCTGAGTGATCTGACTCACACTTTGTTCAAGATGGGGTCCTCTTTCCTTTCGGCCAAATATGGAAATTGCTAAACAATGGCCATACGTTTCCTTTCTGTGCTGCGGAGGGACTAAAAGCACAGATAGAACAGATACAAAGAGGAGCCCTCAGGGAGAGAAATCTTCAAAGTACTATTAAATAGAGAGAAGCAATTATCTGGGAGATACAAAGATATCAGATTGGAAGATGGGAAATTATTAAAGAGAAAAGACTTCTTGAGATGTGTGTAATTAAAAGTGAAGAACTCAGTTCAGTTCAGTCACTCCGTTGTGTCCAACTCTTTCTGACCCCATGAACCGCAGCATGCCAGGCCTCCCTGTCCATCACCAACTCCCAAAGTTTACCCAAACTCATTGAGTCGGTGATGCCATTCAATCATCTCATTCTCTGTCATCCCCTTCTCTTGCCCTCAATCTTTCCCAGCATCAGGGTCTTTTCAAATGAGTCAGCTCTTGGCACGAGATGGCCAAAGTATTGGAGTTTCAGCTTTAGCATCAGTCCTTCCAATGAACACCCAGGACTGATCTCCTTTAGGATGGACTGGTTGGATCTCCTTGAAGTCCAAGGGACTCTCAAGAGTCTTCTCCAACACCACAGTTCAAAAGCATCAATTCTTCAGCACTCAGCTTTCTTTATAGTCTAACTCTCACATCCATATATGACTACAGGAAAAACCATAGCCGTGACTAGATGGACTAAATGTATGTAAAAATTTCTATGATGTAATACTACAAAATATTAGCTTTTTTTTTAATATCTAAGAGCTATATGGCTGGCCTTGCATGAAACATTCTATATACCCTTATCATAACTAATCACAGTAGTAATCTTTCAGAGTAGTTATATTCTAATTTTATAGCTGATGAAACTAAAAACACAGAGGGCAAGTGACAGACCCAAGATAATAGCTTGTAAAAACTAACAATCTAGGTTTAATTTGAACAACAGAGAAAAATAGACTTAAAAAAGAAAGAAAAGAACAGAGTTTTAGGGATCTCTAGGACAGTAACAAAGATCTAATAGTCTAACCATAAGTGTCCCAGATAAATAAGAATGTGGGGCTGAAAATTCATTTGAAGAATGACTGAAAACTTCCCAAATTTGGCAAATAAAACCCCACAAATCTGCAGATTAAAAAAGATGAGCTACCTACAAATAAGATAGGCTCAAAGAATTCCTCACCGAGACTTATCACAATTAAACTCCAAAAAAAGACAAATCAAAACTTTTGAGGGACTTCCCTGGAGGTCCAGGGATTAAGAATCCATCTTCCAATGCAGAGGACACAAATTCTATCCCTGGTTGAGAAACTAAGATCCTGCATGCAGCAAGACAACTAAGCCAGTGTGTCACAACCAGAGAAAGCCCCTGTACACCGCAAGGAAGAGCCCATGTGCCACAATGAAGGCTCAGTGCAGCCGAGTAAGTAAATAAATAAAAACGAAGAAAACCTCTGGAAAGTAGCCAGAAAAAAATGATGCTTATATGTAGGGGGACATCAATTCAAATCCATAGATTTTTTTTCATCTGAAGTCACTATGGCAGAAGGGAATGACATTTTTTTTAAATAATTGTCAAAACTGAATCCTATATTCAGTGAGACTGTACTTTAAGTATAAAGTGCAGTGGAGGATGGGGAGGACTACCAGATAACGGAAAACTAAGAGTATTTGTTGCTAGCAGACCCAACAGAAAGAATGGCTAAAGGAAGCTTTCCAAAGAGAAAGAAAAAAATAACTGCTGCTACTGCTAAGTCGCTTCAGTCGTGTCCGACTCTGTGAGACCCCATAGAAGGCAGCCCACCAGGCTCCCCTGTCCCTGGGATTCTCCAGTTAAGAACACTGGAGTGGGTTGCCATTTCCTTCTCCAATGCGTGAAAGAGAAAAGTGAGAGTGAAGTCGCTCAGTCGTGTCCGACTCTTAGCGACCCCATGGACTGCAGCCCACCAGGCTCCTCCGTCCATGGGATTTTCTAGGCGAGAGTACTGGAGTGGGGTGCCATTGCCTTCTCCACTAGATGAGGTCTAAAAGTTCTTCCAGATATAATTCCACAGACTCCAATCGGCAAAAGCACCCTGACTCCAGCGACATCCTAAGGAAATCATAATGTCTTTACCTCGAAAATGAGGACTGGGGAGGTGGTAGTTTTTCAGAGAGGAAGTGTCACCTGGGTCCTTCCTGCACTGGGAGCTGCACTGACAGATCACGGTCCAGCCCGGAGTCGTAATTCACGAAACAGCGAAACTCATTTCCCAGGGTGCGAGTAGTGTGTTGTGGGATAAACTTGCACATCTTCACTCCAAGGAGCTTTGCTGCCGCCTCCTCCATGACAGCACCTGTGCACAGCAGGATCTTTCCCCGGGTCAGGAGCTTGATGGTTTCCGACATTTTCCTAAGACATTCCTCCGAGAGATAGAGGGTATCTGCCCCGACGATGTCAAAGCTGTGTGTAGCGATCCTCTCAGGTAAGTTCACAGGGTTCCTGTAGTCATAGTAGACAAAGTCCTCTCCGTATATGGCAAACCTGTGGTTGTACTGGAAGATGCGGACAGAGACATCGTCTCTGTGCCGCTCTCTCAGCTTCTGGTAGACGCTGGGGGCGCTCACAGAGGTTTTAAACTTTAGGAAGGACAGGAGAAGACATGGATAAAGTAGGGAAAGATAATAAACTACCTTTCGTATTTTGAGCTTCTTAAATCATATTTGGTACTTAAAGCAAAAATTATAACATACAATACAGTGTTCAGTGCATGCAGAGGAAAAAACTAAGACAATTAAATTTTTATGGGATAAAGAGAAAACAAAATAGAAGTAAGATTTTACTACTCTGAAAGTGGTAAAACATCATATAATTTAAAACACTAAATAAATCAAAGTAGAATTCTAAATAATGTTATTGTAACCCAGAGGAGCCCTAAAATACCACTAATTACTTGAAATGCAAGCAGACTAAATGGACCAATAAAAAGACAGAGGTTGGCAGAGTGTATAAAACAAAACAGGCCCAATATTCTGTAATAATCTAAATGGGAGAAGAATTTGAAAAAGAATAGATACATGTAGATGCATAACTCAATCACTTTGTTGCACACCTAAAACTAATACAACATTGTTAATCAACTATTCCTCAATATAAAATATAAAATAAAAGTGAAAAAAGATTCTCAATCCATGAAACAAAAAATAAGCAAAAATCCATAATCCAACTATTATGAACTGAACGTTTGTGGCTCCCCCCAACAAATTCATATATTTGACACTCTACCATCCCCCTCAATGTGATAGTATTAGGAAGTGGGGTCTCTGAAGGATAATTACATTTAGTTGAGGTTGTGAGGGTAGACCCCCAAGCTAGGATTAGTGCCCTTAAAAGAAAAGAGACACTAGAGCATGAGGGTACAGAGAGAAAGCATCCATTGGCAAGCCAGAAAGCAGGCCATCACCAAGAACCAAACTTGAGGGCTCCTTAATTTTAGATTTCCCAGCCTTCAGACCTAAGGGAAAGAAATATCTGTTTTAGCCAACTGGTCTAAGGTATTCTATTAAAGCAGCCTAAGCCAAGACATGAACAATATTCTGTCTTGGCTTCCCTGTTGACTCAGTGGTAAAGAAGTCTGCCTGCTAATGCAGACTTGAGTTCCATCCCTGGGTCAGGAAGACTCCCTGGAGAAGGAAATAGCCACCCATTACAGTGTTCTTGCCTGGGAAATCCCATGGACAGAGGACCCTGGCGGCTACAGTTCATGGGGTTGCAAAAGAGTCAGACATGACTGAGTGACTAATCAGCAACAATACATTCTGTCTATGAGAAATCACTTCAAATTTAACATGAGTAAGTAGGAATCAAAAAAATGGAAAAAGGTCTATTACATAAACATTAAAAACATCTGACATGACTATTGATATCAGATAAAGCAGACTTATAGAGTGAAGACAATTAGTAGGGACAAAGAAAGACATTATATAATGATGCATCTTAAATCCTGACTTCAAGCAAGAAATCGTCTTATATTTATAGGGGTAATATATATAAAATAAAATGTATAGGACTTTTGCTTTAGTATACACAAAAGAAGGGGGTTTCCCAGGTGGCTTAGTGGTGGAAAACCTGCCTGCCAATGCAGAATGCTCAGTTTCAGTGCTTGGGTCAGAAAGATCCCCTAGAGAAGGAAATGGCAGCCAACTCCAGTATTCTTGCCTGGGAAATCCCATGGACAGAGGAGTTTGACAGGCTACAGTTTATGGGGTCAAAAAGAGTCAGACACAACTTAACAATAGACCATGAGCATGAGAGAAGAAGGGTATACAGTTTATCACAGGGCTCTTTATACAATCTGGAGCCTTTCACTAATATTAATATTATTATCATTTTTTTCTGACTAACCAATTACAAAACAAGCAAAAAATCATCAAAGTAGAAGAGTAATCCAAAGATTAGAGTCAGGACAGTTTTCAGCATGTTGGCAAACAGAGATAAAGCCTGTATGGCAGGAAGGAACTTATTTGAATGAAGAGCAGGAGATGAGTTTAGAGAGACAGGCTGAGGTCAGATCATATAGGTCCTTACAGGCTACAGCAAGGAGTTAGGTGTTTTATTATAAAGGCAATATGAAGTCACAAGAATATTTTAAATAGAATACTGATATGGTTACAGTTTTGTGATTCTATAGTTGTTGGGAAGAAGGAGAGTTTGCATATAGCTTAGAGCATAGTGAGTTTGAGATAAATGTGGAATGTCTAAGTAGAGATGTCCAGTTAAAAAAAAATAGATCAGGAACAAAAATGGCAGTTATGGGCTTGCCTGGCTGTCCAGTGGTTAAGAATCTGCCTGCCAATGCAGGGACACTGGTTCGACCCCTGGTCTGGGAAGATCCAGTGTGCCGCAGGGCAACTAAGCCTGTGAGCTTAGCAACTACTGAGCCTGTGCTCTAGAGCCCACAAGCAGCAACTACTGAAGCTTGCAGGTCTAGAGCCTGTAATCCACCACAGGAGACGACGCTGCAGTGAGAAGCCCTGGCATCGCGACTAGAGAGTAGCCCCCACCCGCCGCAACTAGGGAAAGCCTGAATGCAGCAGGGAAGAACCAGCCAGCCAAAAATATATAACTTAATTTAAAAAAACCTTTAAAAAAATGGCAGCTATAACATGTGAGTCATTGGCACAGAGTTGGTGCCCAGGGCAGTGAAATGAACCAAAGAAGTCTTTCGAAGGAGACAAAAACTTCAAGAAGAAAACCCCAGCGAATGCCATTATAGAAAGTGAGAGTGAGAAAGGAGCTAAAGGGGATTCCCAATTGTATACCTCTTAACATCTAGATTTATTTCTAGACTGAGCATCTGCTCAATAATCTTATATCTTTCCTATCCTGATAGAGTGGATTAGATATTCAATTTAACATAGGTTTCTGAAATACTTCCTCATCTAAAAAGTAGTTCTTGTGATATTGCAGAGAAGGGACTAGGATTTAAATCTTCCAGGGTTGTTTGATTTGCATTCTTATGTAGCTGAAACAATAAACTACCCAAAGCTCATTTAATATGGATGTCCATACTTTCCCATGTCTGATTGATAGCAGTCTTAATATTATCTTCAAATCTTAATTATCAACTTGAATGTCTAAAATTGTTCTCCTTGAAGGGCTTATTATACCTGAGATTTTTGAGCCAATAAACTATAAATTTGATGAGATTCCAAATTGTTGTTGGTGGTGTCTGACTCTTTGCGACTCCATGGACTGCAGGACTCAAGACCACAAGATTCTAAATTACCTGCTCTGAATTTCTTCCCAGTGTCACCACAAAATCAACCACAGAAAGGATACATTTTAATAGCCCTTTTCATTCTTATCTTGTTTTCAAATCATCACATGTCCCTTAAGTTTAGGACTTTACTAAGGGAGGGAGACTATTCCTCTTCTTCTTTCTGTTTCCACTGTCCCTCTCTTGTTCACCACATTGATCACAATTTTGAACTTAGATCCACTATCTAACATTAAAGAAGTCTAAAAGTTTAGAATATAAAAGTGTAAAGATTAAAAGAAAGTGAAACCAATAGACTCAGCAAAAGTTTTCCTATTTGGGGATTGGATTAGTATATTTAATGCTGCCGCTGCTGCTGCTAAATTGCTTCAGTCGTGTCCGACTCTTAGCGACCCCATGGACTATAGCCCACCAGGCTCCTCCATCCGTGGGATTTTCCAGGCAAGAGTACTGGAGTGGGGTGCCATCGCCTTCTCCGAGTATATTTAATGAGCAAATATTTAATTTGAAGTTTCTCTTAAAGAGAGGTCGACTTGAATATTGAGCTGGTACAAAGGCTGTCAATAAGGTTCTCTAAACTGAATGAGAAAAGCTTTGGCTTATAGATAAGTATGTTTGTAGCAGGAGGCTCTTGAATTTGGCAACAGAAAGGTGACTCAACAGGTCAGAGCCCACCACGAAGAGTAAATAAAAACCTGCAAGAAAATAGAAAGGCAGCAACACATATTTCAGACCACAGAGTTTCTGCCTCTTACCTCTTCCCACAGTTTACTTCTTTGGGTAGGTTTAATTGTAGAACAGTTAGTTTTTTTTTAGTACAGTTAGATTTCTTTTAGTAATCCTTAAAATCAAAAGTAGATAATTTTAAAGTCTTTTCTAAGATAAAGAAAGATGACAAGAAACAAGCCAGAAAGTTCAGACAGGCCCACATTTCCTTGTTCTTTTCTGCGTTGAAGGTGTATTAGAAAAGATTTGGATTTTAGCTCTAGTTACGTGGTCCTTAAAGTGGAATCTCATTTTATTCATTTGTATCATAGGAGACAACTTGTACTGTGTAAGATTTCAGATCATTAACTTAAAGCAGCTGGTACCTAAAAAGTAGGTAAAACTAACTATAATCATTGTCTATCTCTAAGTTTTACCAGTACCGAGAATACCGAGAATAGCTATATATTTCTAGATCTTACCGAAAGAATTTCATTACCAAGTTTTCCAAACTGAAATTCTTTTAAAGAAGAGGAGGAAAGAGCAGTGCTCTGGGACCTGGGAGTCATGGCTTTATACCTCTTATGCAATGAACTTGGATAGAATCTCTCTACTCTGGACTCCAGTTTCATTAGATATAAAACGTGTTTATTTGCAAACACATTTGCTGCTATTGCTGCTGTTCAGAAGCTAAGTCGTGTCTCTTTTGCCACCCCATGGTCTGCAGCCCACCAGGCTCCTCTGTCCATGGGATTTCCCAGGCAATAACACTGGAATGAGTTGCCATTTCCTCCTCCAGGGGATCTTCCTAATTCAGAGATCAAAGTGCGACTTCTGTGTCTTCTGCATTGGCAGGTGGATCCTTCACCACTGCACCACCTGGGAAGCCCACAAATGCATGTCAGTTCAGTTCAGGTCAGTCGCTCAGTCGTGTCCGACTCTGTGACCCCATGAATCGCAGCACGCCAGGCCTCCCTGTCCATCACCAACTCCCGGAGTTGGACACGACTGATGGACAGTCACAACTGAGTGACTGAACTGTACCTAACTGAACTGAACCTTATGCAGTAAGTACTATTACTATTATACTCATATTTTTCAGAAAAGAAACTGAGTCACCGAGAGGTTAAACAATTATCCTAATATCACCACATATGATAAACTGCAGCAGGAGGATTCACATGTGGCATTGTAGTGCCCCATACTGGTCCCTAACCATCAGGCACACCGTATGTTATGTAATGGGTACATTTGACCACCTCCACTGCAGAGATTTTTGGAAAAGAAGTTAGGACTCTTAAAATAAGTCTTTATGGGTAGAAAGAAAGAAAAGGGGCTCAAAACAGTGATTTAGTACTGGCGATGTCTACTCAAGTTCCCCAAGTATCTGGCAGTCTGGAGTAATTTCAAAGTTTGTGCCTATGGAACAAAAAAGTGTAGCTTGAGCACAGTGGGAATGCCTTGCGCATTTTGCATTTTTTCCATACCCCAGTCCTATCTGTGCTTTGTGTGTGTGTGTGCTCAGTCGCTCAGTCCTGTCCAGCTCTTTTGCACCCCCATGGACTGTAGCCCACCTGGCTCCTCTGTCCATGGGATTTCCCGGGCAGGAATACTGGAGTGGGTTGCCATTTCCTTCTCCAGGGGGTCTTTTCCACCCCTGGAGTACAGGGATTGAACCCAAGTAACCTGCGTAGCAAGGTGTACTCTTAACACTGAACCACCTGGGAAGTCCCCTAGAATTTTGATTTTAAAGCATGATATTACTGCCATTTGTGTGCTAACTTCAACTTCTACAGAATCAAAGTTTGAATGCGTAGCTGAGCACTCATGGTGGTTGGGCCATCTTTCCTTTATTCTTTAATGAGTCCAGTGCACACTGATCTCTTTTCTCTCTCTGCTCAAGCTTCTACTCTTTGGCAATTCATCACATATTGTCTTGCAACATCTTTGGAATCTCTGTCTGGTGTTATTTAACTCATATTGTTATTAAATTCTTGAATATGTGTTTCTATTCCTCCAACTAGGCTCTAAGTTCCTTGAGGTTAAGGAGAGTATTTTATAATAACTGGCCATCATTATCATTTGCATGCAAATTACAGCATAAAAAGTTATTCAACATGCATCTTCATATTCCTTTATATACCAGTTCTATGAGAAAGCAAGTCACTTTCTACAGGTGAGGAAATGGAGGTCAGAGAAATGACTTACTTGTTCCAACATTGTCACATTTTATAAAAAAGGTTTTTAAAGTAACATTTATTTCTTAAAAGTTAACATGTGCACAATGGGAAACCAAAAAACACAAGAAGCAAAACACAAAGTCATCCATGATCACAAGCAGTTTACCGCTTGATCTGTCCTTCTTGGTCTCACTTGTGTATTTACACAACTAAGCATCCATTTGTATGTAATTAAGATCATATGGTTATGCATCACGCTTTTTCACACGTCATGAATATTTACTATTGCAAAGTCCCAAAGCTATGAGTATTTTGATGACCATCAGTTTTAAGAGTAAAAGCAGGTCTTTGAATTTCTTTTTTAAAGTTTTCAGTTTTTAACTTTCCCCATAACACCAAGCTACCTTTTACATGTTTTCATCATGCCTAGCACAGGGTCTTGTACACAACAGATACTTGAGAATTATTTGTGGGTTGATTTTAGATTTCAAAGGAAATTAAAGGAAGAATCATCAGGATCTGGAGCTGCATGGCAAACATCTGTAGGAAAAGTAAATAAATGAACTCACTGCCTGGCTTCTTCCAAACTGACAGTGTTTGGTGTTGAGGAAGCAAGTTATTTGGCTGAGTTGACTGAGATTTTCCTTTTTTAAATAATATTTATGGCTTTAAGGATAGAATACAGCTCACATCTTGCAAAAACTGGAGAGCACGTGTGTGTGAATTAAAGTCAGTTTTCTCAAGGTTCTGTTTTTTTCAGAACCACGTCTGTCTCTGTGATTATTGTAAAATGAGTAAAGAGCTCTGCTTAGCTTTCAGCTCATGGCCAGTGAGGAAAGAGCTTGGAGCCTGGCTGGGAAGTCAGAAACACGTGGTGGCTCAGGATCCTGGGCAAAACAGGGTAACAATAATAGTCATTTTTCATCTTCTAGTCCTTGGTGTCTAGAGGCCATTGGGGAATTTAACAAAATATACATAAAGCCCAATTCTGAAAACAAAGTCACACATCCCCCAGCCTTAACCAAGCAGGGCCTTAGGGAAAATGATAATAAACGTTTTCCTTCCTTGCCACCAACGTTACAGACCATCAGCAGTGACGCTGAGAACAAAGAAGTCAGGGGTTATGGGAAGGGGAAAGAGTGGAACTAGAGGGGAGCTCAAGAAGAAAATAAAGGCGCATGGCTGCTTGAGAAGTTGCTTCTAGACATAGATAGAAAATGAATTTGATGTGAAATGCCAGCCACCCCCTCACATACATGCACACACATACACACACACACACACCCCATCACCAATGATGAGAAGATAACTCTGAGTGATAAGTTAGGCACATCAACGTGGGAGAGGAGGAAATTGTCTGTTATGGTCATAGGAACACATAGCTGACTTGCTTAAGAAGTGATATAATGAACCTAAAACTGCTCTAAAAAGTAATGTTTATTCATTTTTTTAAAAAGTGAAAAAACAGAAATTGCAGTACGCTGCCAGTCCTATGAGTAACTTGCACTAAGAACAATATATAATAAATAAACCTGAGGGAAATATCATTTTTTTCTTAAAAAAAAAGAAGTAATAGAACACATGTCAACAATTGAAAGATGCGTGCAAGATATTACCTAAAGATCAGGTTGTAATCAACACACACATTTTGTTTCACTTTTGATACAAATGTGTTTTATGTACTTGGGTATAAATACATGCAAGTTAGGAATGCATTAAAATATGAAAAACTATTTTTTCAATATTTGATGCTTGAGAATACAGGTCTTTTAATATTCCTCTCCATGCTTCTCTGAATTTGATATTAGAATTCATCCTATTTTCATTTATGTTTAGCTAACAATCTGCCTGCAATGAGGGAGACCCAGGTTCGATCCCTAGGTCAGGAAGATTTCCTAGAGAAGGGAATGACTACTCACTCCAGTATTCTTGCCTGAAGAATCCCATGGACAGAGGAGCCTGGCGGGCTACAGTCCATGGGGTTGCAAAGAGTCGGACATGATTCAGTGACTAACCCTTTCGCTTCCACTTTCATCCTCGTTTAGTTGTATGACAGGTAACTCATGTAAATTCCCTCTCATAATCCACGGAAGGTGTTGGGCTCACACTTCATGTTAGTTGTCTCCCTCACTGCCTTTAACGTACGTGTTGATAGATGGATGGCAGCCTCAGAAAACTAGTCACCCAAGAACTTAGGTGCCACTGTAGTAGTGCAAGCGGTAAGTCTCTCAGTCATGTCCGACTCTTTGGGACGCCCTGGAATGTAGCCCGCCAGGCTCCTCTGTCCATAGAATTTTCCAGGCAAGAATATTAGAGTGGGTAGCCATTCCCTTCCCCAGGGGATCTTCCAAACCCAGGGATCGAACGCCAATCTCCTGCTTTGTAGGCAGATTCTTTACCATCTGAGCCACAGGGAAGCCTGAGGTGCCACTTGGGTGAGCAAATTCATGGCTGCTGAAATAAGCCATGTGGTTGCATGGGTTGGGAATAATACCCAACAGTAGCTATCCTGAGTTCAGGATAAAGTGTCTGAATTCCTTTATCTCATTTCCTCAAGGTAATAAACTGAGAATATCAATCAGCCTTTAGAGGTCCTGTGAAAATAAAACAGGTTTCCCTTCGTAAGAGACTCCTCCAGTCTTCAGTAACTGACTCTGTAACAAGACTGTTGTCTCTCTGTAAGTTTTGCAATAAGAGAGGGGGAGAGTTTTGCTGGAGAGTGGGAAAGCTTCTAAGAGACAACTGGAAAATTCAAAAATAAACACCAAATTAGTGTAAAAGTCCTATGAACATCCTGTAACTGAAAAACTTGTGACATTTATCCAGATCAAAACAGGAATGCCTAGGATTTCTTTCATAAAATCCAAAGGGTTCAGGAAGGCTTGCTGCTGCCGCTGCTAAGTCACTTCAGTCACATCCGACTCTGTGAGACCCCATAGACGGCAGCCCACCAGGCTCCCCCGTCCCTGGGATTCTCCAGGCAAGAACACTGGAGTGGATTGCCATTTCAGGAAGGCTTGAGGATTCCTTAAATTTCTGGAGAAATCAAAGGATCTAAGAAGAATGGGGCAAACTACTATATATTACATTTCTAATAACAAATGTTTCTTTGTGTAGGATCTACGAATGATATTGAGTTGTTCTTCTTTTGGGATCCGTAGGATGTAGAGATTGTTCAGTTCAGTGCAGTTTCAGGTCAGTCGCTCAGTCATGTCCTACTCTTTGCGACCCCATGGACTGCAGCACACCAGACCTTCCTGTCCAATACCAACTCCCGGAGTTTACTCAGACGCATGTCCATTGAGTTGGTGATGCCATCCAACCATCTCATCCTCTGTTGTCCCCGTCTCCTCCTGCCCTCCATCTTTCCCAGCATCAGGGTCTTTCTGACTCTTCACATGAGGTGGCCAAAGTATTGGAGTTTCAGCTTCAACATCATTCTTTCCAATGAATATTCAGAACTGATTTCCTTTAGGATGGACTGGTTGGATCTCCTTGCAGTCCAAGGGACTCTCAAGAGTCTTCTCCAACACTACAGTTCAAATGCATCAATTCTTCAGTGCTAAGCTTTTTTTATAGTTCAACTCTCACATCCATACATGACTACTGGAAAAACCATAGCCTTGACTAGACAGACATTTGTTAGCAAAGTAATGTCTTTGCTTTTTAATATGTTGTCTAGGTTGATCATAAATTTTCTCATGAAAAGTTTGAGATTGTAGGGTTCCATAATTGCTTTAGGTTGCCTGTTGGAGAATAAGTAATAAATGATATGTACTTTCCTTCCTTTGAATAAATTTCCCTCTGATGCAGAATGACTAGCTGGCCTCTGAATGCACAGAATTTCCTAGGTTGTTGCATTGGAGCCAAGTCCAAATGAGCCGTGTCATCACCAGGAAGTAAAGAAAAACAAACTCTTTGTGCCAAGGACTTTTCAAATACCATGGAGGCTGAGGCCATGTGGTTTGGACAGCACAGATGAGGGGAAGTGAGACTCATGAGTGTCAAAGGAAGTCCAAGTTGCACAGAATCTCCACCTACTTTTTTTTTTTTTTTCCTGCTACACTGCACTGCATGTGGAATCTTAGTTCCCTGATCAGGGATCAAACTCATCTTCCCTGCATTGGAAGCACAAGTCTTAAACACTGGACTACCAGGGAAATCTCTTCCACCCACGTTATTCAACATAGAACCTGCAGTTCAGCCACTTTAGGAAACCTGTGATACACAAAAGATATTAAAATTATTCTCATTGTTAGGATTTTAAAGAAGGTCATTGCTGGTTTACATTTCTGGGAAGAATACCAAGGTGAAATGGCAAAAAATGAGGCAGAATCTAGCATCAAAAATGCCAACTACTAGTCTCTCACCTTTTGCTTTCTTTGCTTCCTGACCTCCTTTTTTTCCATGGGGTAGGTAGGATACACGACTATTGGCATTATCATTTTAGAAGCCCTAGTAGAAAGTCAGAACATAATTTCACCGGCATCTATATCAGTCTCTGAGAAGGAGAATTACCAGCCCGAAATAGCCCAGTTCTCCTTGCTTTGGAACAATTTTTGTTGTCAGGTCCATCTGATGCTATAATTGCGCCAAGTCTGGGCCATGAACATGCAGGAAAAAATGAATGTGAAGTAGGCAGACTAAAAATGGAAATCAGCAGCTACTACAGATTACTATATTCTATGAGATTTCCAAAATTACAATTAAAAAACAGTCTAGACACTATACAGAATGTGATTTTAACACAATATTGTGCTAAATATTTTTATATATATATATATATATACTGGCTTGTGTGCTCATTCGTGTCTGACTTTTTGTGACTTTATGGACTGTAGCCCACTAGGCTCCTCTGACCATGGGATTCTTCAGGCAAGAATACTGGAGTGAGTTGTCATGCCCTCCTCCAGGGGATCTTCCCGACCCAGGGGTCAAACCCCTGTCTCTTGCATCTCCTGCACTGAAAGCAGATTCTTTACCCACTGAGCCACCTGGGAAGCCCCTTATATATATATAGATATACATTTTATTTTAATAAATACAGACACACAAAATTCCTACAAATGAACACTTATATATTAAGTATTTATTAGTAGTCAAAATTGTGTAAAGATGTTGAAATAAGGTCATTTGTAAAGTAGCAAGTTGGCCATCTGTAAAGGTATTCAAACAGAAGCTGGGCCTTAAGTCCACAATCATGTTTGAAAAATATTTTTCAACTGTATCTAGTTTAGCCTTCTGAGATATGGAGAAGACACTCGAGATTTGTACAGCATGGCAAAAAGAGAAACCTGTCCTTCCCTGAAATTCAACCAGAGCATTTCTACTTCGTCTGTTTTACATACTGGAGTCCCATACAAGGTTTTAAGAGTGGTTTGTCAACTAAAAATTAAAAACTCTAAATCTACAATAATAACTGTCTAGAGATGTTTCTTAGATAGCAGGTAAGACAGCTTTAAACTCTGAGATGTTCTACAACCATGTGTATAGAAAGAGATCAATAAAACTCATTAAAGTTCATTTTAAAGATTAAGTTCTATGATTTTACAAACCTTTTGGGGTGAGGTGCTTCAGCCCTGGGGCACTCGAAAGTACTAACACTCATTTCAGAGCCTGGCTAGGTTTGGTGGTGGTGGTTTAGTCACTAAGTTGTGTCCAACTCTTGCGACCTCATGGACTATAGCCTGCCAGGCTCCTCTATCCATGGGATTCTCCAGGCAAGAATACTGGAGTGGGTTGCCATTTCCTTCTTCAGGGAATCTTCCCAACTCAGGAATTGAACCTGGGTCTCCTGCACTGCAGGCAGATTCTTTACCGACTGAGCTGTGATGGAAGCCCTGGGTTTGCGATTTTAGCAAATGAAGCTACTGCGTGAGGTCTTCCTGCATTGAGTTCTCATGAAGCTTTAAAGAAGCCTCCATTAATAAGTATTTTTTTCACATGTTGTGGATCCACATCCTAACTCAAATCAAACTGTTATATTTAACCATTTCCATTATCTGTTTTCTAAAGAAAACAGGGGAGACATTTCCCTGTTAATCTAGTGGTTAGAACTCTGTGCTTCCAACTGCAGGGGGCACGGGTTCCATCCCTGGTCAGAGTACTAGGAATCCACACGTCTCAGCTCAGCAAGAAGAAAATAATAAATAAATCAAATAATCTTGAAAAAGGAGAAAGCATGGGAAAGAAGATATGTTTTTCTCATGTATTTCCAACCCGTGATTCATGATCTTTATTATCTCATCTAGGAAACATGCAAAATAGAGACTTCAGGTATGCATTTTACAGATGAAGAGACTGAGTTAACTAAGTTGACTGAAATTCCACTGATAGTTACATCTCCTATGGTTTAGGTTATTCACTGCTCTTATTTTAAAAAGCAGATTGGACTTTAGAGCTAGAGGCAGAAGCATGAGGATAGAAAAGTAAAATGATTCAGGCAGTCAGGTAGATCCGGGATGCTGAAATCCATATCTCAAGGATGGTGGAGAAAGGAAACCTGGTCCAATTCCATTCACACATTCAACTAAAATGTATCAGTGCCTTCTCTGTATCAGACCTTTGCTAAAGGCCATTGTACAAATATGGATAAGATGGCCTTTTGTTTCCAGTAAATGATCATCTATTGGGGGCAAGATGCTAAATATAAAAATAGATACTGCTTCATCATATTCAAGTTCTTTGTGGGGATATCATAGGGCATAAAAGACAGTTTTTATAAAAAGGACCTTGAAGGGCATGCAAATAAATGTATTTATATACATATACTTATATATGTATATATATACACATATAAGTGAATATCTTAATATTTCAAAAGGCACAGTGCAGTAATGTGAAAAAGAATTATAAATAAAATGCTCTAAGAGCATAGAGGAGAAACAGACTTTTTCTCCTGGCAGGTCTGTGGAAAATTCTTAGAAGCAGCAGTGTAGCCAGCCAACCTGGAAGGAGGAATGGGATTTTTCTGCCTCGTTTAAGTATGATTCTACTAGTAGGAATTTGTGATACTCTGCCAGCTCAGTATGAATGATACTTGATATTTCTCAGCAGTTGGGTCAGTAATATCATCTCTATATGGACTCTGCTAGCTTGTAGACTTGGACATCTGTAGAGCACTTGAAAATGATGGTATTGCAGATTATTCGTGTATCTATTAAGACTCTGCTGCCAGGCATCTTGATTGCTTTTCTCATGGAAAATGTTTTGTTTTCTTTGATTTTTTTTTTATTAAAGTATAGTAGATTTACAATACTGTGTAGTTCCAAATGTACAGCAAAGTGATTCAGTTTTGTATTTATATATATTTCAAATTATTTTGCATTATAGGTTATTGCAAGATATTGAATATAGTTCCCTGTCTCCTACAGCACTGGAGGAATGTAAATTGGTGTAGCCACTATGGAAAACAGTATGGAAGTTCCTAAAAAAAAAAAAAAAAGAACCACCTAGAAATAGAGTTGCCATATAAACCAGAAATCCCATTCTCGGGTATATATCAGGAGAAAACTCTAATTTGAAAAGATACATGCACCCCAGTGTTCTTGGCAGCACTATTTACAATAGCCAAGAAGTGGAATCAACCTAAATGTTCATCCACAGACAAATAGATAAAGAAGATATGGTACATATACACAATGGAATATTTAGTTTAGTTGCTCAGTCATGTCTGCCTCTTTGCAACCTCATGAACTGCAGCATGACAGGCCTCCCTGCCCATCACCAACTCCCAGAGTCCACCCAAACCCATATCCGTCGAGTCAGTGATGTCATCCAACCATCTCATTCCTTGTCGTCCCCCTCTCCTCCTGCCGTCAATCTTTCCCAGTATCAGGCTCTTTTCCAATGAGTCAGCTCTTTGCATCAGGTGGCCAAAGTATTGGAGTTTCAGCTTCAACATCAGTCCTTCCAATGAACATGCAGGACTGATCTCCCTTAGTATGGACTGCTGGATCTCCTTGCAGTCCAAGGGACTCTCAAGAGTCTTCCCCAGCACCGCAGTTCAAAAGCATCAATTCTTCAGTGCTCAGCTTTCTTTATAGTCCAACTCTCACATCCATACATGAACATTGGAAAAACCAGAGGCTCGACTAGACGGACCTTTGTTGACAAAGTAATGTCTCTGTTTTTTAATATGATATCTAGGTTGGTCATAACTTTCCTTCCAAGGAGTAAGCGTCTTTTAATTTCATGGCTGCAATCACCATCTGCAGTGATTTTGGAGCCCAGAAAAATAAAGCCAGCCACTGTTTCCACTGTTTCCCCGTCTTTCTGCCATGAAGAGATGGGACCGGATGCCATGATCTTATTACTCAGCCATAAAAAGAATGAAATAATGCCATTTGCAGTAACATGGATGCACCTGGAGATTATCATACTAAATGAAGTAAATCAAACAAAGACAAATATCATATGATATTGCTTATATCATATGCTTACATCACTTACAAAACAAACAGATTCACAGACTTAGAGAACCATCTTCTGGTTACCAGGGCATAATTGAAGGAGATAGATTGGAAGTTTTGGATTGACATATACACACTACTATATCTAAAATAGATAGCCAACAAGGACCTGCTGTGTAACACAAGGAACTCTGCTCAATATTCTGTAATGACCTAAATAGGAAAATAATTTGAAAAAGAATAGATACATGTGTATGTATAACTGAATCACTTTGCTATACACCAGAAACTAATACAACATTGTAAATCAACTATACTTCAGTAAACGAATATAGTTGATTATAATTTGTTTTTTTGTATACGTATGATTGCAAGATTATGTGTACAGAACAGATCAGATCAGTCACTCAGTTATGTCCGACTCTTTGCGACCCCATGAATCACAGCACGCCAGGCCTCCCTGTCCATCACCAACTCCTGGAGTTCACTCAGACTCACGTCCATCGAGTCAGTGATGCCATCCACCCATCTCATCCTCTGTTGTCCCCTTCTCCTCTTGCCCCCAAACCCTCCCAGCATCAGAGTCTTTTCCAATGAGTCAACTCTTCACATGAAGTGGCCAAAGTACTGGAGTTTCAGCTTTAGCATCATTTCTTCCAAAGAAATCCCAGGGCTGATCTACTTCAGAATGGACTGGTTGGATCTCCTTGCAGTCCAAGGGACTCTCAAGAGTCTTCTCCAACACCACAGTTCAAAAGCATCAATTCTTCGGTGCTCAGCCTTCTTCACAGTCCAACTCTCATATCCATACATGACCACTGGAAAAACCATAGCCTTGACTAGACGGACCTTTGTTGACAAAGTAATGTCTCTGCTTTTGAATATGCTATCTAGGTTGGTCATAACTTTCCTTCCAAGGAGTAAGCGTCTTTTAATTTCATGGCTGCAGTCATCATCTGCAGTGATTTTGGAGCCCAGAAAAATAAAGTCTGACACTGTTTCCACTGTTTTCCCATCTATTTCCCATGAAGTGATAGGACCAGATGCCATGATCTTTGTTTTCTGAATGTTGAGCTTTAAGCCAACTTTTTCACTCTCCTCTTTCACTTTCATCAAGAGGCTTTTGAGTTCCTCTTCACTTTCTGCCATAAGGGTGGTGTCATATGCATATGCATATCTGAGGTTATTGATATTTCTCCCGGCAATCTTGATTCCAGCGTGTGCTTCTTCCAGCCCAGCGTTTCTCATGATGTACTCTGCATATAAGTTAAATAAACAGGGTGACAATATACAGCCTTGACGAACTCCTTTTCCTATTTGGAACCAGTCTTTTGTTCCATATCCAGTTCTAACTGTTGCTTCCTGACCTGCAGGCAAATTTCTCAAGAGGCAGATCAGGTGGTCTGGTATTCCCATCTCTTTCAGAATTTCCACAGTTTATTGTGATCCACACAGTCCAAGGCTTTGGCATAGTCAATAAAGCAGAAATAGATGCTTTTCTGGAACTCTCTTGCTTTTTCCATGATCCAGTGGGTGTTGGCCATTTGATCTCTGGTTCCTCTCCCTTTTCTAAAACCAGCTTGAACATCAGAAAGTTCACGGTTCACATATTGCTGAAGCCTGGCTTGGAGAATTTTGAGCATTACTTTACTAGCGTGTGAGATGAGTGCAATTGTGTGGTAGTTTGAGCATTCTTTGGCATTACCTTTCCTTGGGATTGGAATGAAAACTGACCTTTTCCAGTCCTGTGGCCACTGCTGAGTTTTCCAAATTTGCTGGCATATTGAGTGCAGCACTTTCACAGCATCATCTTTCAGGATTTGGAATAGCTCCACTGGAACTCCATCACCTCCACTAGCTTTGTTCGTAGTGATGCTTTCTAAGGCCCACTTGACTTCACATTCCAGGATGTCTGGCTCTAGGTCAGTGATCACACCATCGTGATTATCTGGGTCATGAAGATCTTTTTGTACAGTTCTTCTGTGTATTCTTGCCACCTCTTCTTAATATCTTCTGCTTCTGTTAGGTCCATGCCATTTCAGTCCTTTATTGAGCCCATCTTTGCATGAAATGTTCCTTTGTTATCTCTGATTTTCTTGAAGAGATCTCTAGTCTTTCCCATTCTGTTGTTTTCCTCTATTTCTTTGCACTGATTGCTGAGGAAGGCTTTCTTATCTCTTCTTGCTATTCTTTGGAACTCTGCATTCAGATGTTTATATCTTTCCTTTTCTCCTTTGCTTTTTGCTTCTCTTCTTTTTTTTTTTTTTTGCTTCTCTTCTTTTCACAGCTTTTGTAAGGCCTCCCCAGACAGCCATTTTGCTTTTTTGCATTTCTTTTCCATGAGGATGGTCTTGATCCCTGTCTCCTATACAATGTCATGAACCTCAGTCCATAGTTCATCAGGCACTCTATCTATCAGATCTAGGCCCTTAAATCTATTTCTCACTTCCACTGTATAATCACAAGGGATTCGATTTAGGTCATACCTGAATGGTCTAGTGGTTTTCCCTACTTTCTTCAATTTAAGTCTGAATTTGGCAATAAGGAGTTCATGTTCTGAGCCACAGTCAGCTCCTGGTCTTGTTTTTGCTGACTATGTAGAGCTTCTCCATCTTTGGCTGCAAAGAATATAATCAATCTGATTTCGGTGTTGACCATCTGGTGATGTCCATGTATAGAGTCACACATATATAATTATGAATATAAATATATATATAAATGTATATAACTGAATTTTTTCCTGTTCCTTGTTGCTATAAGTTGAAACCAGCAAGTTTTCCCATTAACTTTACTCCAGGTATGTTCTTGTGACTGGTAAATTGAGTCTCTTGATTTAAGAAAGCCTTTTTTTGTCATGCATGCTGATTTTTATGATGTAAATATTCCTATTGTAGTTGATTTCTGGCTTTCATCTTGACGTCCTTGAACACAAACTTCAGATAAGATGTGCACTTGATAGATGGTACAGCTGGCTCCAGCATACTACCAAATGGCTCTGAATAGTACTGAGATTTATAAACAAGAAGGAAGGAAGCCAACTTAAAAAAAAATCACATCAACCTAAGGAAGAAATTAGAATCAAAATTATGACCACAAGTACCAGAAGCATGGGTGGCATTAGTGGTAAAGATTGGCAGGTCTCCTGCCTGCCAGTGCAGGAGATGTAGAGATGTGGGTTCGATCCCTGAGTCCAGAAGATCCCCTGGAGGAAGGCAAGGCAGCTCACTCTAGTATTCTTGCCTAGAGAATTCCATGGATAGAGGAGCCTGACGGGCTACAGTCCATGGGGTCACACAGAGTCAGGCATGACTGAAATGACTTAGCACACATACACACCAGAAACATGAAAATACATTTCAAAAAGAAAAACTTTTGACTTCCCTGCTTAAACTATGGTTACTTACTAGTGATCTTAGGCTAAAGCTCAACATCTTCACCAAGGCCTACACGTGTCTGTATCACCTGTCATCTGACCCTCTTCCTTATCGGCTTCCCTTAGCTTCTTGCAGTTTTACAAACATAGAATCTATTCTTTCCCACCATAACCTCCACAGGAGCTGCTCCTCCTGTCTAGAATTTTTGCTTGTTCTCCTCTCTGCCCTTCAGTTATCCAATAGCTCATATCCATTCTGAGGTTTCAGATAGAATGTCTCTTCCTATAGAGAAGATCTCTGAACCGCCCTCTCTCCAGTAGATCATGTCTCTTGTTATATCCTCTCCTAGGATACTCCTAAGTTTTTCTAAGAGCACTTACAGCGACTCTAACTACACAGTTAGTTGTGAATCTGTCTTCCCTTCTGCAATGTGCATTGATCGTGTCTGTGTCTGTCTTGCTTACTGTCAAATCTCCAGCACTCAGCACAGTGCCTAGCCTATTAATTCCATTAATAACTGATGGAGGAATGAGTGAAAATGCAGGAGTTCGTGAAAGTCTCAAAAACGATCAGTAGAGAGCTTCTAACAACTGGAATGATTCACTTCCATCACAACTTTTCCTTTAAAACAAAGAGTTTTACTTGCATAGTTAACATGCTGTAGACTGGTTGAGTTCAGTCGCTCAGTCGTGTCTGACTCTTTGCGACCCCATGGACTGCAGCACACCAGGTTTCGCTGTCCATTACCAACTCCCAGAGCTTTCTCAAACTCATGTCTGTGGCGTTGGTGATGCCATCCAACCATCTCATCCTCTGTCATCCCCTTCTCCTCCCATCTTCAATCTTTCCCAGCATCAGGGTCTTTTCAAATGAGTCAGTTCTTCACATCAGGTGGCCAGTGTATTGGAGTTTCAGCTTCAGCATCAGTCCTTCCATTGAATATTCAGAACTGATTTTCTTTAAGATGGACTGATTGGATCTCCTTGCAGTCCAATGGACTCTCAAGAGTCTTTTCCAACACCACTGGTTAGATGAAGGTAAAGCTACAAACCTAAAATCGTCACTTGGCTCTGTGTTAAGCTAGTAGCGAAACCAAATTTAAAAAAATAATAATAATAGCAACTTCTCTTTGGGGAGGAAAGCTCTGAGTAGTACATATTTTATTTTTAAATAATTTTCCATCTCTAAGAATTGCATATTCATCGGTCTTGCAGTGGTTTGACTAGTGATATCATCTTTCCTTATGACTTCTGCCCACACTTGTCTCATCAAATCAATCACCTCCATTTAGAAAAGAGGTCTTAGCAGCCTGAAACATTTTACCAAACCTCCTCTTATTTCTCCACATCAAGGTGCCTCTCACTACAGAGCTAGTATTGGTTCATGGGGTAAAGAAGGGAAGGTGCAGGGGGACATTTGAAGTACAGTAGGTTCTTTGAAAATTGTAAAGGCTTCTGGAGAAACCTGAGTCCTCTCAGGTCCTCAGCCCAAGGTCCTGGGAATGTTTTCACGGCTATAGGTCAATATCAGGAAATACAGAATTCTCCAGACAGAACATTAAGAGAGTTTTGAGTTTCACATGTGGACTAGTGAACCAGCTCCCTCAGCATGTGTAGATTTCCACACTCTTTGGTTCAACACCCTCAGAGGCAAACTGAAGTACTTTTCACTTGAAATATATATATTTCACATGAAATATATATATATAATATATATTCACGTTAAAAAATATATAATACATATTCAAGTGATATATACCATTATATAATAATATATGAAGTGTACGTTTTATATTATATATTTTATATATAAGTATATATTTTTAAAATAAGTATATATATATATTTTATTAACCTTTTCTTCTCCCCTTGTCATTTGACATTTCCTTCCCAGGTTGATTTTTCTCCAATAGGCTGGCTTTGGATTTTAAGTCTCTAGTGTTTAACTATCCAGATGCAATTTTTCCCTCCTTCAGCTTCATTTCAAAGCTGTCTTCTATTTCCCCAACTACAGGGTGCTTCTTTTGGCCACGTGCCACTCCTCACTGTATTTACAACTTTCCCAGTCCACTTCCTATCTCTGTAATCGCATTCCCCATTCTTGTGTTACTGCTTGAGAGTCCAGC
The DNA here is from genome assembly GCF_002263795.3 of Bos taurus. Classification (NCBI taxonomy): domain Eukaryota; kingdom Metazoa; phylum Chordata; class Mammalia; order Artiodactyla; family Bovidae; genus Bos; species Bos taurus. The sequence continues at coordinate 17,882,683 of NC_037341.1, read as the reverse complement.
CTCTATTTCTGGAGTTGGGAGTATGGTTTCAATTAGAAAGCTGTTTTGCCCCTGGTCATTATACACTGGCTTTCAATACTGGAGTCCACTCTTCATTACTGTCTTCCTCTGGCCACAGTTTGCTCAAGCATAATGATCTCATCTTTTTCTCTTTAAGGACTTGACCCCGTTTCGATCCCTGAACCCTGTTACATTATGGGTGACATTATTTATGGTTTTCTTTTTGCCCTAGTGACATGCTTAAGCTGTCCATTTTCCCCTAGACTGGGTCAGAAAACACAGACTGTGTGTTTAGCACCACTGAAGCTCATTCTTTCTTTTAAAATGACCCCCTCCAGGTTCTACAAAAGTCCTCAGCTCTACATTTTTTGAAGTCACTGAGACAGCTTTGCAGAGGACATCAACCAGGTTGGAAGACCTTGAATTTGGAACCAAATTTCTATTTTTAGCTCAGAAACAGACATAAACTGTTGAGTCTCCTCTCAGTAAATGAGGGAAGAAGCAACTGTGTTGCTACCCATGCTTCCTGGACTGTGAGGGAGGCAGGGAAACAGAGAGAGAAGGAGGAGACAGGGGACCAGGTTTTATAATTCCATCTAGGGTCCTTGCTTGAGTAACTTCTTCAGTCCTAAAGCTCATGATTTATTTTGTTTTTAACTTACAAAAATGGCCCTAATAATACTTTTCCTGTTTGCCACGGACTTAATCAAAGAAATCTAAAATATTTTAAAATGTTTTGGGCATCAGTGAAATGGTAGAGGTAGGATATAGGATTTAACAGTCTGGGCTTCGGAGTCAAACTTGATAAAATTCAGGTCTTGATCCCCCTTGAGTGAATTATCTAACATCTATAAACATATATAAACCTAAGTTCTTTAACATCTATAAACTGACGTTTCTTTAGGTAGAAAACTGGAAAACAAAAGTTTGTATCTCTCAGGATTGTTTTAGGGATAAGCATGGGGCTTCCCCAGTGGCACTAGTGATAAAGAACCCACCTGCCAATGCAGGAGACTAAGAGATACAGGTTTGATCCCTGGGTCGGGAAGATCCTCTGGAGAAGGACATGGCAACCCACTCCAGTATTCTTCCTGGAGAATCCCATGGACAGAAGAGTCTGGTGGGCTACAGTCTATGGGGTCTCAAGGAGTCAGACACGACCGAAGTGACCTAGCACACATACATAATAATTAATTATAAGCCCTCAAAAGTGTGTTTCATGGAATATGATTAATAAGCTTTGGATATTATCACTCTTAACAATATCTGCTATTGCTACATCTTCTAAAGCAGTCTAAAATAATGGAATTATGTGGAGTTATATTTGTTTATACATTCACTTCTCTCAGTCAAAATTTGGATTCCCCAGAAGAGGGCATGTCTTCAGTTTATCTCCTTAGCCTCAAACACAGGGACTGAGGCATAGAAACTCAACAAAGATGTATCAGTTTTAAAATGTGGTAAGTGACAATATTATACTGTCTTCGCAGCTGACTCTTCTGGCACAATTGTTAGACAATTTCAAGTCCCTTCTTTCATGTGTCAGAATGTAACCTATCCATTTTGCTCTGTGCATCGGTTGATCTTTGCTGCTGCTGCTGCTAAATCGCTTCAGTTGTGTCCGACTCTGTGCGACCTCATAGACGGCAGCCCACCAGGCTCCCCTGTCCCTGGGATTCTTCAGGCAAGAACATTGGAGTGGGTTGCTATTTCCTTCTCCAATGCGTGGAAGTGAAAAGTGAAAGTGAAGTCATTCAGTCGTATCTGACTCTTAGCGACCCCATGGACTGCAGCCTACCAGGCTCCTCCATCCATGAATTTTTTCCAGGCAAGAATACTGGAGTGGGGTGCCATTGCCTTCTCCAGGTTGATCTTTGCTTCCTACTATTTTGAGGGTTCTGACCTGTTACTTTTCTCTTCTCTTTATTTTTTTCTATGAAGTTCAATAAAAATTCCAAAGAAAAAAGTAGTACAAAGTCTCCCTGAAGTTCTAATTCAGGTGTTAAAAAAAAGTTAAAAGTGAAAGTCACTCTTTCTTTTCCTTCTACTGTTACTTAGTGTTGATAATCTGGTATGTACATTTCCAAATTCTTCTTTGTATGAAGAAACATATCTATGCATATCATATAAAGAGTTTTTAGTCACTTTGTTTCAAGTACCACATCATGAAACCGAAAGTCACTCAGTCATATTTGTCTCGTTGCAACCCCATGGAATGTAGCCCACCAGGCTCCTCTGTCCATGGGATTCTCTAGGCAAGAATACTGGAGTGGGTTGTCATTCCCTTCTCCAGGGGATCTTCCTGACCCAGGGATTGAACCCAGGTGTCCCTCATTGCAGGCAGATTCTTTACTATCTGAGCCACCAGGGAAGCCCAATTAAAGCAACCAGCACCTCCTCTGAGATGCTTTTTACACTTATATTGATAAGTAAAATCATGAAAATATACAATTTGAAGACTATCATCTATACCTGGGTTTTTAGGTTATTTTCTTTTTTAGTTTCATTTTTCAAATTATTATCTATATATTGTTATCCCTTGATTCAGCAAATTTAAATATTAACAACGTGTATCTTACTGAAATAGGTGAGGATTTTAATTCTCATCCTTTTTTTCCCGACATTTCACCAATATATGTATTTTGAAATATCGGTTAAATTTATGTTCCATATTTTTGTTACTATGACCATGTAAACAACTGTGTTTCATGCTGAGCCGAGTAGTCCCTAGATCACATTTTCCTGAGTAGCTTTCCAAGCTCCCTTTCCCTCATTTAATTGTTGCATAATTTTCTTATTGGGTGACTATTTGGCTAAATCTTCCAATATCTGAAATAAGCTCTGTAAAATGTCTCTCAGAAGAAGTTTTCACAAAGTTCAAACCAGCTATGTAATCTACAAGTTCCATTTTTCCTGGAGGTGTCTTCTGGTTTCCTCTTTTCTCTGTCCAAGCATGAATCTGGTTCTGTCATGTGTGTCACACTGCTGTTCTGGGATTTTCCTTCACCAGTATCCTGGGAATTGCTTTCAAATTTAATCTGTTTTAATTCACCTGTGTCTAGGTTCTCATGCCTTTTTTTCTTGATTTACTGACTTATTACATTGAGACATTTCTTTGAATAGACTGTTGAGACAGATTTCAAGAAGGTAATATTTTTGATATTTCACTCTTCCAGAAATACTTTTATTCTATCCTCACTCTTAGCTGGTAGTTTGAATGAGTATAGAATTCTAGGTAGACATTTATTTTCACTCAGAATTTTGAAAGTATTTGTCCATTATCTTTCCGCTTTCGTTGTCATTCACATGATAGTCTTCTTATACAAGATTCTTTTTATGTAGATCCCAGACCCTTTGTATGGGACAAGGTCTTATGTCCTCTCTGGAAGCTTTTGGGTTCTCTTCCCTAACCTAGGTTTTTGAAATTTCCCAATTACTTGCTCTGGTATGTGCTGATTAAAATTTTGTTATGTTTTGAATTTTGTGGGCCCTTTAACCTTAAAGACACATGGCCTTCAGCTCCAGGATATTTTATTGTGCAATTTATTTGTTAATTTCCCCTATACTATAATCAAGGCATTTTATTTCTTTGACTTATTTGTTGTACTTTGGTACTCCATAGATTGATCTTCTAATAATGCTCATTTTTTTCCTCTCCTATTGTCTAGCTCTGCTTTGTTGTTGTTGTTGTTCTATTTTTTGACAAGTTTTCCTCAGTTATTTCTTTTAATTCTTTTACTGATCTTGGAAAAAATAACTATTTTATTTTTTCTGTAGGAACTAATATTATCAGACTTCTTAATTACTCCTACTGTCTTTTCCTTGTTTCACTGATAGAGTATCTGTTTTTATGTTGTTGAGATAAAAGCTTTCATTTAAAAATAATCCTGAGTTCTTTCTATTTTTTTTTTTACTCTTTTCTATTTCATGTTAAAAGCTTTTCTCCAAAGTTTTGTGATCTTTAAGCCCTTAAGAAGCAGACACTTATTTTTGAGCCTTTAAGAAGCAGAAACTCCAGTGAGCAGAGCTTAGCAATTAGTAGGCAACCTAGGGGACAGTTGGGCTTCTATGGCAGCTCAACTGGTAAAGAATACACCTGCAATACGGGGGACCTGGGTTTGATCCCTGAGTTGGGAAGATCCCCCTAGAGAAGGGCATGGCAACCCACTCCAGTATCCTTGCCTGGAGAATCCCCAGGGACAGAGAATCTTGGCGGGCTTGACTGAATGACTAAGCACAGCACAGCACAAGGACAGTTGTACTTTTTAAAAGGACTTATTCCAAATTTCAGAAATAATAGGCTTCTTCTTATAAGGCAGTTTCGGATCTTCAGAGAAGGGTATTAATCTCTTGAAATAAGGTGAAGGAGAAGGATCTGAGGTCCTGTCTTTTAGGCTCTGTCCCTTGACTTCATCCTTTTTTTCCACTTAAAACCGTATCTCTCACCCTTTTCTGATTTTTATGTCTTCATATCAGGAGACTCCCTAGTTTACTTTCTTCAGAATGTATGTCTCCATTTTCCTGCGGAGAGAAACAAGGGGTAGACATTTAGTGCGTAGGGTAGGGTGGAAAATGACACCTTTACAGACTTTCAGACAATTCATGTGCTTTGAGCTCAGCCTCTTCGGCACCTTCGTTGTGCCTCCTGCCTCTGTTCCCTGAGGCCTGGGTGGTTTCTGTGGAGCAATCAGCTTGTTTCTCATTGGTATCCTAGCCTGTTCCTGCTTTCTCTGCTCTGCTTGGTCATTTCCCATTCACCCTTTCAAATTCTGTGGAATCATGTACTGTGATCTAACCTATACACACCCCACTTTCACTGAAAACTAAAGATATCTTATGCTATCTTTGTAGTTTTAGGGAAGAAAGGGGTAGGAAATTTTTGGTGCCTTTAATTTTGATGACTTCTGGATTTACTATTGACTTGAGATAAAACTTCTCCCATCACCATACAGTTTTTATGTCTTAAAAATAGTTCATATGACAATTTTTACTCTCATCCTTCTTGCTGTGATTGAAGTAAGGAAGGGTCATCAGTTTGAGGATTATTGTCATTGAAACTCGATAGCTTAGTTACTTAATTTCATAACTGATGTTACAAGTCTTTTAGTCGATTTCCTCACTATTTTCTCACATCTTCTTTGCTGGAAAATAAGAATAAAAAAGTAAATAGTACAAATGTCATATGTAACGTATTTTGACCATGAAGCAATAAAAAATAAACTAGAAATAAAGCTAAAGCTTTTTTTTCCCCTCACATTTTGCAACACAAGTTTGCTAAGATGTTCTCTTATTGCAATGTTCTTAATGTGTTCTTAATATTTTACACCCTATTAATACTATAAATAAATTAATGGCATGTTTCACAATTTTTAAAAAAAATAATAATCATAATACTAAAAGTAGTAGGTCTAAGCTCAAAAATTATAAAGCCAAAAAACAATCCTTCCCCCACATACTCAGTGACAATGATGTTTCTATAGTATATACTCCAGGGTAACCACACTGCATTAATTTTCAAATGCATTTTGCTCTAGTGATTCTGTTGTATGACCAATGATTTAGTGAGATTTAAATTCTAATTGTTATTAAGAAGAGAATTTCATTAAACAAAGGTTAAATAAACAAGATACTCCCTAGTCCCACCTCCATTCCATTTCATGTTAACACTAAGTTGTTTGTATGAATCTTCTAAATAACCCTTTCCTACTCATAATGAATTCCATATCCGTCTGGAGGCAATCCTGGAGGGTGAGAAGGCATTTTGTGATCTTATCTGCTTGAGACTGTTTATTCCTGGCCTGACCTTCAGTTCTTTTTTTTAATTTAAATTTATTTATTTTAATTGGAGGCTAATTACTTTACAATATTGTATTGGTTTTGCCATACATCAACATGAATCCACCATGGGTGTACACGTGTTCCCCATCCTGAACCCCCCTCCCATCTCCCTCCTGGTACCATCCCTCTGGGTCATCCCAGTGCACCAGCCCCAAGCATCCTGTATCCTGCATCATACCTGGACTGGTGATTCGTTTCTTACATGATATTATACATATTTCAATGCCATTATCCCAAATTATCCCACCCTCTCCCTCTCCCACAGAGTCCAAAAGACTGTTCTATACATCTGTGTCTCTTTTGCTGTCTTGCATACAGGGTTATCATTACCATCTTTCTAAATTCCATATATATGCGTTAGTATACTATATTGGTGGTTTTCTTTCTGGCTTACTTCACTCTGTATAATAGGCTCCAGTTTCATCCACCCCATTAGAACTGATTCAAATGTATTCTTTTTAATGGCTGAGTAATATTCCATTGTGCATATGTACCACAGCTTTCTTATCCATTCAACAGCTGATGGACATCTAGGTTGCTTCCATGTCCTTGCTATTATAAATAGTGCTGTGATGAACACTGGGGTACACGTACCTCTTTCAGTTCTGGTTTCCTCAGTGTGTATGCCCAGCAGTGGGATTGCTGGGTCGTATGGCAGTTCTATTTCCAGTTTTTTAAGGAATCTCCACACTGTTCTCCATCATAGCTGTACTAGTTTGCATTCCCACCAACAATGTAAGAGGGTTCCCTTTTCTCCACACCCTCTCCAGCATTTATTGCTTGTAGACTTTTGGATCGCAGCCATTCTGACAGGTGTGAAATGGTACCTCGTTGTGGCTTTGATTTGCATTTCTCTGATAATGAGTAATGTTGAGCATCTTTTCATGTGTTTGTTAGCCATCTGTATGTCTTCTTTAGAGAAATGTCTGTTTAGTTCTTTGGCCCATTTTTTGATTGGATCATTTATTTTTCTGGAATTGAGCTGCAGGAGTTGCTTGTATATTTTTGAGATTAATTCTTTGTCACTTGCTTCATTTGCTAATATATTCTCCCATTTTTAAGGCTGTCTTTTCACCTTGTATAGTTTCCTTCGTTGTGCAAAAGCTTTTAAGTTTAATTAGGTCCCGTTTATTTTTGCTTTTATTTCCATTACTCTGGGAGGTGGGTCATAGAAGATCCTGCTGTGATTTATGTCAGAGAGTGTTTTGCCTATGTTCTCCTCTAGGAGTTTTAGAGTTTCTGGTCTTACATTTAGATCTTTAATCCCTTTTGAGTTTATTTTTGTGTATGGTGTTAGAAAGTGTTCTAGTTTCATTCTTTTGCAAGTGGATGACCAGTTTTCCCAGGACCACTTGTTAAAGAGTTTGTCTTTTCTCCATTCTATATTCTTGCCTCCTTTGTCAAAGATAAGGTGTCCATAGGTGCATGGATTTATCTCTGGGCTTTCTATTTTGTTCCATTGATCTATATTTCTGTCTTTGTGTCAGTACCATACTGTCTTGATGACTGTGGCTTTGTAGTAGAGCCTGAAGTCAGGCAGGTTGATTCCTCCATTTCCATTCTTTTTTCTCAAGATTCCTTTGGCTGTTCAAGGTTTTTTGTATTTCCATACAAATTGTGAAATTATTTGTTCTAGCTCTGTGAAAAATACTGTTGGTAGCTTGATAGGGATTGCATTGAGTCTATAGATTGCTTTGGGTAGTATACTCATTTTCACTCTATTGATTCTTCCAATCCATGAATATGGTATATTTCTCCATCTATTAGTGTCCTCTTTTATTTCTTTCACCAGGGTTTTATAGTTTTCTATATATAGGTCTTTAGTTTCTTTAGGTAAATATATTCCTAAGTATGTTATTCTTTTCGTTGCAATGGTGAATGGAATTGTTTCCTAATTTCTCTTTCTATTTTCTCATTATTAGTGTATAGGAATGCAAGGGATTTCTGTGTGTAGATTTTATATCCTGCAACTTTCCTATATTCATTCTTAGCTCTAGTAATTTTCTGGTGGAGTCTTTAGGGTTTTCTACGTAGAGGATCATGTCATCTGCCAACAGTGAGAGTTTTACTTTTTCTTTTCCAATTTGGATTCCTTTTATGTCTTTTTCTGCTCTGATTGCTGTGGCCAAAACTTCCAAAACTATGTTAAATAGTAATGGTGAAAGTGGACACCCTTGTCTTGTTCCTGACTTTAGGGGAAATGCTTTCAATTTTTCACCATTGAGGATAATGTTTGCTATGGGTTTGTCATATATAGCTTTTATTATGTTGAGGTATGTTCCTTCTATTCCTGCTTTCTGGAGAGTTTTGGATGTTGAATTTTGTCAAAGGCTTTCTCTGCATCTATTGAGATAATTATAATGGATGTTGAATTTTGTCAAAGGCTGTCTCTGCATCTATTGAGATAATCATATGGCTTTTATTTTTCCATTTGTTAATGTGGTGTATTACATTGATTGATTTGCAAATATTGAAGAATCCTTGCATCCCTGGGATAAAGCCCACTTGGTCATGGTGTGTGATCTTTTTAATGTGTTGTTGGATTCTGATTGCTAGAATTTTATTAAGGATTTTTGCATCTATGTTCATCAGTGATATTGGCCTGTAGTTTTCTTTTTTTGTGGCATCTTTGTCAGGTTTTGGTATTAGGGTGATGGTGGCCTCATAGAATGAGTTTGGAAGTTTACCTTCCTCTGCAATTTTCTGGAAGAGTTTGAGTAGGATAGGTGTGAGCTCTTCTCTAAATTTTTGGTAGAATTCAGCTGTGAAGCCGTCTAGACCTGGGCTTTTGTTTGCTGGAAGATTTCTGATTACAGTTTCAATTTCTGAGCTTGTAATGGGTCTGTTAAGATTTTCTATTTCTTCCTGGTCCAGTTTTGGAAAGTTGTACTTTTTTAAGAATTTGTCCATTTCTTCCAAGCTGTCCATTTTATTGGCATATAATTGCTGATAGTAGTCTCTTATGATCCTTTGTATTTCTGTGTTGTCTGTTGTGATCTCTCCAGTTTCATTTCTAATTTTATTGATTTGATTTTTCTCCCTTTGTTTCTTGATGAGTCTGGCTAATGGTTTGTCCATTTTATTTATCCTTCCAAAGAAGCAGCTTTTGGCCTTGTTGATTTTTGCTATGGTCTCTTTTGTTTCTTTTACATTTATTTCTGCCCTAATTTTTAAGATTTCTTTCCTTCTATTAACCCTAGGGTTCTTCATTTCTTTCTTCTCTAGTTGCTTTAGGTGTAGAGTTAGGTTATTTATTTGACTTTTTTCTTGTTTCTTGAGGTATGCCTGTATTGCTATGAACCTTCCCCTTAGCACTGCTTTTACAGTGTCCCACAGGTTTTGGGTTGTTGTGTTTTCATTTTCATTCGTTTCTATGCATATTTTGATTTCTTTTTTGCTTTCTTCTGTGATTTGTTGGTTATTCAGCAGCGTGTTGTTCAGCCTCCGTATGTTGGAATTTTTAATAGTTTTTCTCCTGTAATTTAGATCTAATCTTACTGCATTGTGGTCAGAAAAGATGCTTGGAATGATTTCGGTTTTCTTGAACTTACCAAGGCTCAATTTATGGCCCAGGATGTGATCTGTCCTGGAGAAGGTTCTGTGTGCGCTTGAGACAAAGGTGAAATTCATTGTTTTGGGGTGAAATGTCCTATAGATAGCAGTTAGGTCTAACTGGTCTAGTGTATCATTTAAAGTTTGTATTTCCTTGTTAATTTTCTGTTTAGTTGATCTATCCATAGGTGTGAGTGGGGTATTAAAGTCTCCCACTATTATTGTGTTATTGTTAATTTCCCCTTTCGTACTTGTTAGCATTTGTCTTACATATTGTGGTGCTCCTATGTTGGGTGCATATATATTTATAATTGTTATCTCTTCTTTTTGGATTGATCCTGTGATCATTATGTAGTGTCCTTCTTTGTCTCTTTTCACAGACTTTGTTTTAAAGTCTATTTTATCTGATATGAGTATTGTTACTCCTGTTTTCTTTTGGTCTCTATTTGCATGGAATATCTTTTTCCAGCCCTTCACTTTCAGTCTGTATGTGTCCCCTGTTTTGAGGGGGGTCTCTTGTAGACAACATATATAGGGGTCTTGTTTTTGTATCCATTCAGCCAGTCTTTGTCTTTTGGTTAGGGCATTCAACCCATTTATGTTTAAGGTAATTATTGATAAGTATGATCCTGTTGCCATTTACTTTATTGTTTTGGGTTCAAGTTTATACACCCTTTCTGTGTTTCCTGTCTAGAGAAGATCCTTTAGCATTTGTTGGAAAGCTGGTTTGGTGGTGCTGAATTCTCTCAGCTTTTGCTTGTCTGTAAAGCTTTTGATTTATCCTTCATATTTGAATGAAATCCTTACTGGGTACAGTAATCTGGGCTGTAGGTTATTTTCTTTCATCACTTTAAGTATGTCCTGCCATTCCCTCCTGGCCTGAAGAGTTTCTATTGAAATATCAGCTGTTATCCTTATGGGAATCCCCTTGTGTGTTATTTGTTGTTTTTCTCTTGCTGCTTTTAATATTTGTTCTTTGTGTTTATCTGTGTTAATTTGATTAATATGTGTCTTGGGGTGTTTCACCTTGGGTTTATCCTGTTTGGGACTCTCTGGGTTTCTTGGACTTGGGTGATTATTTCCTTCCCCATTTTAGGGAAGTTTTCAACTATTATCTCCTCAAGTATATTCTCATGGTCTTTTTTTTTCTTCTTCTTCTGGGACTCCTGTGATTTGAATGTTGGGACATTTAACATTGTCCTGGAGGTCTCTGGGATTGTCCTCATTTCTTTTAATTTGTTTTTCTTTTTTCCTCTCTGATCATTTATTTCTACCATTCTATCTTCTACTTCACTAATCTTATCTTCTGCCTCCATTATTCTACTATTGCATCCAGAGTGTTTTTGATCTCATTTATTGCATTATTCATTATATATTGACTCTTTTTTATTTCTTCTACGTCCTTGTTAAACCTTTCTTGCATCTTCTCAATCCTTGTCTCCAGGCTATTTATCTGTGATTCCATTTTGATTTCAAGATTTTGGATCATTTTCACTATCATTATTTGGAATTCTTTATCAGGTAGATTCCCTATCTCTTCCTCTTTTGTTTGGTTTGGTGGGCATTTATCCTGTTCCTTTACCTGCTGGTATTCCTCTGTCTCTTCATCTTGTTTATATTGCTGCATTTCAGGTGGTCTTTCTGTACTCTAGGAGTTTGTGGAGTTCTCTTTATTGTGGAGTTTCCTTGCTGTGGGTGGGGTTGTATGGATGGATTGTCAAGGTTTCCTGGTTAGGGAAGCTTGTGTCCATGTTCTGGTGGGTGGAGCTGGATTTCTTCTCTCTGGAGTGCAATAAAGTGTCCAGTAATGAGTTACGAGATGTCAGTGGGTTTGGAGTAACTTTGGGCAGCCTGTATATTGAAGCTCAGGGCTTCAATTTGTGTGGTATGTCTTGCTCTGGAACCTGTTGGCCCTTGGGTGGTACTTGGTTTCAGTGTAGGTATGGAGGTGTTTGATGAGCTCCTATGGATTAATGTTCCCTGGAGTCAGGAGTTCTCTGGTGTTCTCAGGATTTGGACTTAAGCCTCCTGCTTCTGGTTTTCAGTCTTATTTTTACAGTAGTCTCAAGACTTCTCCTTCTATACAGCACCATTGATAAAACATCTAGGTTAAAGATGAAAAGTTTCTCCACAGTGAGGGACACCCAGAGAGGTTCACAGAGTTACATGGAGAAGAGAAGAGGGAGGAGGGAGTTAGAGGTGACCCAAATGAGATGAGGTGGAATCAAATGAAGAGAGAGCAAGCTAGCCGGTAATCACTTCCTTATGTGTGCTCCACAGTCTGGACCGCTCAGAGATGTTCATGGAGTTATACAAAGAAGAGAAGAGGGATAAAGGAGACAGAGGTGGCCAGGAGTATAAAGGGGGGAATCAAAAGGAGAGAGACAGATCCAGCCAGTAATCAGTTCCCTAAGTGTTCTCTACCATCTGGAACACACAAAGAGATTCACAGAGTTGGGTAAAGAGAAGGGGTAGGGAGGAGACAGAGACCACCTGGTGGAGAAAAAGGAGAGTCCAAAGGGGGAGAGAGCAGTCAAGCCAGTAATCTTGCTCCTAAGTAAAAATGGATACTGAAGATTGGGTTCTTAAAGGTACAAAATTGATAACAAATACCAAAAAGCAAAGATTAAAAATCTAGAGTAGAGGTTGGATTTTCAAAAAATACAATATTAAAGAAAAGAAAAAAAAAGTCACAAAAATTATAAAATATATATATATGAAGTTTTCAAAGTAATAGTAGGTTATAAAAATGAAAATTAAAGGAGTAATAGAGGACTTAAACATTTTTAAAAATTAAAAAAATGACTAAAAGTAGTAAAACTATATCTAGGACTTTCTCTGGTGGTGTTGTGGGCAGTGTGGGGTCAGTTCATTTTTGGATAGTTCCTTGGGCTGGCTTATATTTCTCAAGATCGATAGGCCCCTTCCTATGTAGTTGGTGCTAACTACAGGGTTTTAATTTATTGCACCTGTCATTTCTAAGGCGGTTCCCTCTGTTTTATCTTCTTCTGTTTGCTGGTCTCTTCAGTGTCTGATTTCTGCCCTGACACAAGGGGGGCGGTGGTGGACACTTTTTTAGGTTCACTTGTTCAGTCACGCTGTGGGGAGGGAGGGACGCTGCAGACAAATAACACTGGTGTGTGCTCGCAGTGCCTCAGTTACACTAAGCCTGCCTCCGCTAACGGCGTGTGTGCCCTCCCTGTCCACACAGCTCAGGCTCTAGGTTGCTCCACCGGGAACCGTCCAAGGCCTGCCCTGGGCTGCATGCACCACTCAGGTCTAAGCCACTCAGGTTCAGGCACTTGGGTAGTCCTCAGAGGCGCAGACTCGGTTGGGCCTGCATTTTGTGCCCTTCCCAGGTCCGAGCAGCTCAGGTGATGGGGTGTTTGGTGAGCGCAGTGGCTGCGACTTATCACTTCCCCCATCCCTGCCACTCGGTTTTCTGGGTATACAACTGGCGCACCTTCTCAGGCAGATGTTGACTGTCCAGAACCCCAAGAAGTCTTAGCAAAGAGGCCTGCTTGCAGTTTGGTAGATAATGTCTCTTTGGGGCTGCAATTGCCCCCTTCTGGCTCTGGCTGCCTGTCACTGGAGGAGGATGGTCTGCAGTGGGCTAGCTCTGTTCAGTCTGTTGTTCTGTGAGTGGCCCCGACGGCGTCTTAGGTTAGGGTTTTTCGTGTAGCTCTAGTCTGTTCTTTGTTCTGTGAGCAGGCGTGGCGGTGTCTTAGCTTAGGCCTTTTCGCGTGCTAGCTATCCCACAGTCTGGTTTGCTAGCCCAAGTTAGTTCCCTCAGATTGCCCTCTGGGCATTCAGGCCTGGTCCTTACTCTAAGCAATGCAGCCCACGCCTCCCTGCCCAGACCCCGCTTGCTAGTGGTGGATGCAGGCGTCTGCGCTGCTTCTCCACTGGGGGAGTTACTGTTGGGCATGTAATCTGTGGGTTTTAACTATTTATTTATTATTCCTCCCAGTTACATTGCCCTCTTTGGTTCCAAGGCTTGCCGCAGACTCGGCAGTGAGAGTGTTTCTTGGTGTTTGGAAACTTCTCTCTTTTTAAGACTCCCTTCCCGGGATGGAGCTCTGTCTTTACCTCTTTTTTCTCTCTTTTTGTCTTTTATATTTTTTCCTACCTCCTTTCAAAGATAATGGGCTGCTTTTCTGGGTGCCTGGTGTCCTCTGCCAGCATTCAGAAGTTGTTTTGTGGAATTTACTCAGCGTTTAAATGTTCTTTTGATGAATTTGTGGAGGAGAAAGTGGTCTCCCTGTCCTATTCCTCTGCCATCTTCCTGACCTTCAGTTCTAACCAGGTGCAGCTACTATCACTCCCAGGTGACTTACAAAGGTGTCTGTCAAATGACACTTTAATATCTAGCCTGAGACACTGAAACTACATGATGGTCAGTGTAAGGCCTTTCTTGGGCTGCTGATGCCTTATTGATAAAGTTGTGCCATGATGAAATTATAGCCAAATCAAAAATATCCGACATAGGTTATAACAGAAAGAGCATGGACTTCAGATTCAGCTTATTGATAGATCCTAATTTCACTTTAGGCTCTGCCACTTTCAGATTAATTTGAGGTTAGGAAAAATAATCTCTCTGAGTTTATTTCCATACTCATCAAAATTCAAAGATTTTAAAAATGAGATAATATAAGTGTCCAGTACAGAAGGTGCTCAGAAAATTGTAGTGTCTGCTACTGTTATTTTTAGGTATAGCAGAGAAATTCTGCAGGGATATTTATGTGAGGAATAAAAGGGTATTCAAGAGGACTTCTGGCCTAAATTCAAGAGGACTTCTGACTCTCTTTAGTGCTGGAAATACCTAAGGATTATAATTTGTTATACATCTCAGCAACTGACAAATCAATAAGTGATAATGGTACTATATGATAGTCCTATGAGAAATTTAGGAAGTATCTTCAGACACTTCATGGATAAAGCTTAGATATAAATAAGTCTAACAAAGTATAGCCAACAGTTATGGAGGCATAATATTCCTTATACAATGCATAACCTATTTGCTTATTGATATATTTAATAAATCATTGTGAACATTAAATTTTTCCTAAAAGTTATTGATCTGGATGATTATTTAACAAGACTGTCCTAGGGACTTCCCTGGTGGTCCAGTGGTTGGGAGTCTGCCTGCCAGTGCAGGGGACATAGGTTTGATCCCTTGGTTGGGGAGGGTCCCACATGCTTTGCAGAGGATGGTCCCCTGTACAGCTAGTGAAGCCATTGTGCTACAGCTACTGAAGCCAGCATACCCTGGATCCTGTTCTCCATAACAAGAGAAGCACCACAATAAGAAGCCCGCACACCACAGCTAGAGAGTATCTCCCACTAGCTGCAACTAGAAAAAGTACGTGAGCACCAGCAGACACCCAGAGCAGCCAAAAATAAATAAGTTAATTAATTTTTTTTTAAACAACATAACTTTAAGTGTCATGAAGGAAAAAGACACAGGAAAAGTGTTAGGAGAAAGTAGGTAGAAAATAAATAAAACATGAAGTAGGCATGTCTAGGTGAAACTTCTTGGACAAAATAAGGATATTGTTTCTAGGAAAAGGGAGGATTCAAGTTGTAGGGTTAGAGGGCATATATCAGAATTTGGCTTGGGCCATCTTTAAACATTGGCATAGTTTAAATTGTCATTGGGCAACTCTCCCCAGCCAAGTCCACTTTCTCACGACTCACTTTACTTTGGTGTTGTATGGGTCACCTGGAAAGAAATCAACTTAGTAAGGAACATCATTTCTCAGTCCCTGGAAGCGCACTATCAAATTTCTCTCATGAGCCAAATTTCCTATGTCACTTTGTTGGATACATTTTTTAGACTTTTTTTGTAGTAAGAAGAGAATGTTTTAATGGATATTTTGGTCCATCTAGGTTAGTCCTAGAAAGAAACCCTGAGCTCCTCAGAGTGATGACAAAGTGTAGGTGAGATCCACTTACAGCCACAACAAAGCTTTTTGGATGGCTCTTCTTACTGTGTTATGTTTGCTTGGGTCTTCTTCCAAGAAAGGACTTTTAGGTTCTGGCTTCAGTAGTTCTCACATCCTTAATCTACAGTCAAGTTCTATTGATGCTGCACTGCTCAAAATGTTTTTCATTTGTTTCTAAACCTTGATTTCCATCCACCTGTTTGGATGTCTCAGAACCTTAGTTTGATAGTAACAAATGATATTTGTAGTTTAAGAGAGAGAACGCCTTAATTTGTATAGGCATATGCTTAACCTAAGGCTTCTTTTCTTTTTTCTTTTCTAATACATTTTTGGTAAAATCTTTCCCTGAAGAGATTTGAAAAAACAAAACAATGACATCTCTACATTGTTGTCAAGATTTTCTCACACTGCTCCCATTGCTTCATATTACAACCAAACCAAATTAATCTTCTTGCTCCTCCAACCTCACTTTAATGACATAGTATGCCTACTTAGTAAGGTTTCTTGTAAGGAATGGCTTGATAAAACATGAAAAGTGTTATAAAGAACTAAACCTGGGTAATACACTTGTTATAACATCTTTAAATCATGAAATTATGCTTTAGGCAGACAAGATCCCCAAAGGATAAGGTGGGCTACCTGGGTGGCTTAGATAATAAGAATCCACCTGCAACACAGGAGACCTGGGTTTGATCCCTGGTTGGGAAGATACCTTGGAGAAGGGAATGACTACCCACTCCAGTATTCTTGCTAGGATAATTCCATGGACAGAGGAGCCTGGCAGGCTACAGTCCATGGGGTTGTAAAGAGTTGGGCATGACTGAGCAACTAACACACAAACACACACACACACACACAAAAGATAAGGAAGGTTGTACTCATATATATAATAGAAAAGAGCATGCTAGGCACAAAAAATGTTATCAACAAAGGGACAATTAAGAATATAGCTTCTTTGGCCTTATGATTTTAGATTGTCCTACCTTTTAAAATAAATATTGTACTTTCAAGGTATGTGTATGTGTGTGTGTTTCAAAATTATCCACTAATTATCTGGGATGATAAAGACTTATGTGCCTCTCACCATATTGGTATGATTCGAAGGTAGTTTGGAATTAAAATACCCATAGCTACTCTAAATTCAGAGTTCCAGAGACCACCACTGACTCCCTATTGGAGCCTCTGAGGCATTATGATAGAAAGAATCAATTAAGTCTTGGTTGGAGAGATGGAGGGGCTGGCAAGATAGCTCCTAGGCTAAAAACAACCTCTTTGTATAGAGGTTGTTGTTGTTGCAGTTCAGTTGCTAAGGCATGTCTGACTCTTGTGACCCCATGGACTGTAGCCTGCCAGGATCCTCTGTCCATGGCATTTCCCAGGCAAGAATACTGGAGTGAGTTTCCATTTCCTTCTCCAGGGAATCTTCCCAACCCAGGAATCGAACCTTTGTCTCCTGCTTGGGAGGCAGATTCTTTACCACTGTGCCCCCTGGGAAGCCTGGGATAGATGTTAGCTTTCCTTAAAGATGGGTGGAAAGTCACAGAGTGGATATTTGAAAAAAAAGAAAAGAAGTAGTTCCACAGATTAGAAAGTAACATGTCATTTCTGTAGTTCTCTTTTGGATCACAGGAAAGAGGAAAGTCATGCTACTCCTAAGATTTCAAATATTTTGTTCTTTCACATTTCAAAGCTTGGCATGTCACAGAATCTCTATCTTAGAGCAAGATAATTGTTAAAAAGGAAAATAAAATTGTTTATTGGATTTATGTTCCTGTCTTCAGAAGGTGCGTAAATGGATTATAAAACGTATTCCAACAGACATTTGAAAATAATTAGGTCTGGAAGATATAATTATGGCAGGCTTAGATAAGTTTTATTTTATACTTTATGTTTGATATTGTTAGAAATTTGTGTGATAAGAATGCACGTACTGCTTTTGTCATTTAACTAGAGTACAGATTCAAATTAATTCTAACTTCCAAATGTCATAGAACAATTGGCTGATTATCATATATAGAAAATGGGAGGAAATTTTGCCATAAAGTGGTCTGAGCTTATCGAGTGTTTTATTTTCATTGAATCCTGGGTTCCACATTTTATGGGGTGAGGTAAACACTTAAAAAGAGAGTTTAAATCAACAATCGACTATGGGAACCAGTTTTGCACCTAGGGATTGTATTCAACTAGAAAAATGCATGCTGAGGGATTTCCCTGGTGGTCCAGTGGTTAGGACTCCATGCTTGCACTGCAGGGGCACAGGTTTGATACCTGGTCAGGGAAATAAGATTCCACAAGCAGCCCAGCACAGCCCTCCTCCACCACCCCCCTCCCCCCAAAAAAACCCCAAAAAACTAGAAAGGAAATGAATGCTAAAACCTGAAGAGAGTGGAGCATTGATCCCACAAGCTGCTCAGCACTGCTAAAGAAACCAACCCTCCCCCCACCAAAACTGGAATATCTAAGGATGCTAGTTTTTTTCTCCCCATTTCTACACGTTTTTTTCTCCCCATTTCTACACTATGTCAAGAATTGTATTTGTTGGTGAAAAGGTTTTACATTTAAATTAATCCAATGTATTAGAAGCCAGTAGTACTCTTTTGTTAGGGTCTAATATTAAGTGCTTGCACAATGCTGGGTGCTGTTCTAAGTGTTGGACCTGGGTGGGAACATCTAATCCTTGCAACACTGTATGATGAAGACATTGTCTTCTCTGTTTTTCATCTGTGGAAACTGAAGCATGGAGAACTCGGACAACATGTTCAAGGCCATCAAGCTGGTAAATGGTATGAGTCAAGATTTGAACCCAAATAGTCTGTGCCTGTAACCACTATCTACATTGCTTACCAACAATAGTCTTTGAGAATATCTTTGAATTTTGATTTTTGATGTATAATGCTAAAATATATCAAAACTATTTAATCATTAAAAAAATAATAAGATAATAATCAATTTCAGATACAGTTGAAGCCATGTGTACATACCTTTCTAATCTAATTCCCTTCACTTATCAAATATGAAGATTTTGCTATATTTTCTTTAGAACTCTCAAGGAAAGAAAAACAATTATAAAATGAGTTGAAGGCTTCTCTCTACCTCCCTCCATTTTATTTCCTTATTCCTTTTCTAGAGATAATCAATATTTTGGACAAAAACCAAAAACCTAACACCTAGCTGGTAGTTATCCCAAGACAAGGGCTTAGAAAATGTTTATTAAGTAAATGAATTATTGAATTAATGTGAAAATAATGGATGAGTTGTGATTTACACACACATGAATATTTGCACTCTTCATTTTGCTTAAAATTATGTTAAAACAACACAGAGCATTGCAGAGCAAAAATTTTCCTAATTTTTTTCACTTATTTTCTAACTGAGTTATCAAGGGTTATTCTGGTTAGATAGTGGAATGGATAATTTGTTGTTTAACCCACCCGCCACCCCCCGCCACCAGCCCCTGCCCAGGTAATTCCCCTAGTCTCCTCTTCTGGACCAACTTTAAAGTCTTTATTGAATTTGTCACAGTATTGTTTTTGTTTTTTTCTGGCCATGAGACATGTAGGACTTAGCTACCCAACTAGGGACTGAACTCACATACCCTGCATTGGAAAAGGAAGACTAAACTGCTGTACCACTAGGGAAGTCCCCTTCTCTTAGAGCTTCTATTTTCTATAAGAGCATCCATGAGATTCCAGACAAACTGACTCTACTTCCAGGTCCAAGAGTGAAGCATGCGACCCAGGCTGAGGAATCAATTTATTTGATTGACTACAGAGATTGCTTTGGAGTGGTGGGGAGTGGGTAGGGACATATGCTAATGAGACTGAATCTCTGGACATCTGTTAGAATGTTGACACAAAGGCCACTCATGGAACAGATGGTTCTAGTATGTGTATGAAGAAACCAAAACTGCTGCAGCTCTCTTTTGCTGCTATGCAGAAAGACAAACCAAGGAGGGGGTCAATGCATAGACTGGGGGAAATAAAAGCAAGCTCAGAAAAGTTAAATCAGAGCCCTAATGGCAACATGAACATCTGAATCAACTTATACCTGAACGAATCTATGCTGGATATTCTCATTATATGAACCAATAAGTTGTCTATTATTAAGAATATTTTAAATTATTATTATAAAATATATCTATTATTATAAAATGTATTTATGATTATAAAATATATCTCATAAATCATTCAGAGGATAATTTAATTATTGCTTATAGTCCAAACTTAACCAACATACTTAACACTTTGTCCCTGTTTTCCTCCGAATTTTTTTTAATGTTTTATTTTATATTGCTGCTGCTGCTGCTGCTAAGTCGCTTCAGTCGTGTCCGACTCTGTGCGACCCCATAGACGGCCGCCCACCAGGCTCCCCCTTCCCTGGGATTCTACAGGCAAGAACACTGGAGTGAGTTGCCATTTCCTCCTCCAATGCATGAAAGTGAAAAGTGAAAGAGAAGTCGCTCAGTCATGTCCGACCCTCAGTGACCCCATGGACTGCAGCCTTCCAGGCTCCTCCATCCATGGGCTTTTCCAGGCAAGACTACTGGAGTGGGGTGCCATTGCCTTCTCCTATTTTATATTGGGATTTAGACAATTAACAATGTTGTGATAGTTTCAAGTGAACAGCAAAGGGACTCAGCTATACATATGCATGTATCCATTCTCCTCCAAACTCCCCTCCCATTCAGGCTGCCGCATAACATTGTGTCTCAGAATTTTTGAAGAAATAATAGCAATAAGAATCAATTTCAGACAACATGAAAGTCATATGTACATACCTTTTCAATTTAACTCCCTTCATTTATCAAATATTAGTATTTTGCTATATTTTCTTTAGAACTTTCAAAGAAATAAAAACAATGCCAGAATTAGTTGAAAGCTTCTGTCTACCCCCTCCTCATCCCATGTCCTTAATCCTTTACTAGAGATAACCAACATGCTGAAATGTGTATCTTTCCCATCCTTTAAAAGTTTTAACAACTTTGTTATATATGCCATCATGGTAATAATAATCTATACTTTATCAGTTTTAAACTGCATAAATGATATATGGTGGTGTCAGAAATGTTGAGAGATAATGGAAGCAATACAGCATAGTAAAAGGCACTGTAAGGAAAAAGTTGGAATAAGATGCATGTGGGTATAAATGCTGATTATATTTACTTTCTCACTTTTTATGACCTAGGAAAAGTTACTTAAATTGTCTGAGCATCAATTTCCTCATCTGGAAAATGGGTATAAAAATATGCAGGTCCTGGGGTTATTTTTAAGGAGTAGGAAAAACATATTGCATGAAAAGTGTGTTGGCTAGCACTTTGAATAACACATAAATGTTAATATTTGAATTTGTGTCAATGGAAAGAAAGACCAAGAGGATGCAGGTATCAGGGGAGGTGCATTTGCTAATGAAAAACCCCACAGGAGAGTTGTTTTTTATGAGGGTGAAGCATTCTTCCAGCTAAGCTCATGTTATGTTAGGTAATAAATGTTATGTACATCTTCTGAAGTACATCTTCATTTTTTGATTTTCCTAAAAACTATTGCTATCATAATTCCTTCTTTTGCTAACTCTAAGGAAAACTTACCATGGATGAAAGCAAAGAACATGCGTATATTTCTGTCATCTTTGACTTAGGAGTCTGCAATTTTTCTATGCTTCTCAATTTTTATTTCTTGCCACACAAGGATGATACTTCAGCAAAATTAGTGAAACAATAATAATGCAAGAAGGAGTAGAATTGAATAAGTATATTGCTTGTTACTAAGATTTCCAGAAATTTTTTGAAGATGTTTTTATATTTAAATATACTCTAGTTGTCCTTTTACAAGAAATCTCTTAAAGAAAGGTTGCAAAGGGACTCTCTGTCACTGATCACATGTTTTGATATTTTTGAAGATCTACGAATAAATCTACAGAACTTTCTGCTAATATTAACTTACTCCCTCACTCATGTATTCAACAAACATTTGACTCCTGTGAGTTCCTGGGGACTTCCCCAGTGGCTCAGATGGAAAGAATCTGTCTGCAATGCAGGAGACCTGGGCTTGATCCCTGGGTTGGGAAAATCCCAGGAGAAGGGAATGGCTACACTCCAGTATTATTCCCTGGAGAATTCCATGGACAGAGGAGCATGAACGCTTGGATATGAAAGACCTTGCAGTGTGAGATACCTACACTGATTTTGAGATAAATGAATTTAAAGTTTAGCCTAATGCTTGGAACATAGTAGGACTTTATCACATCATTGTTAAATGAGTAGATGATTTGCTAAGAGTTAATGCCTGCTGGCATAAAGAAAGTAAATGGGTCTCTCTCATAATTATCTGGGTAGCTATGCTGGAAATTTACATGGATATCCAGCAAAGTATTTTCAAAAGATGTATAACTGTAACTTGCATTCATTTATCTCTTTTCAACTCATGAAGTCATTAGATGTTTTTTCCCCCTTGGATCTGGCTGATCGTTTGATATTTTATCATGGATACAAGCCTTAGAAACAGAAAGCATTTACAAAACAAGTTATAAAGAAATCCCAACATGGATGGTACGTGGTGGATGTAAAGAGACTTGGGTTTAGGGCTTGGTTCCTTAACTGATTTCCTATGTGGCTTTCACTAAGTCCTTTCTCCTCTCTGGGTGTCAGATATCTGATCAGAGAATGAGGAAATGAGATTAGATCAATTCTAGAGGTTTTTTTTTTTTTCCTAGTGCTAGATTTTTAAGTGACATTGAAGTTCAAAGAATATTGGAAAAGGCACTGCAGTATTGATGGAAAAGCCAGGCAGGAATGGTTCAGATTCTAGGTGTTTTGCCAGCTCTGAGACTGTGGGCCAGTCGCTTAGAGAAACAAGGTGATGTAGTGGGGAGGAGCATGGGCTTCAGCTCAGTTCAGATCTCAGTTTTGCCATTGAGTAACCCTGTGGATTGGGACAAGTTAATGTCTTTCCATTTCCTTTCCTCATATTTAACGTGCACTTAAATCATAGGCTTAGAGTAAAGATAAAACAAATGAGCATTTGGAAAGCATAACAATATGTGAATATATATTCATATACATATATGTACACACACATACACATATCTGTGGTTTCCAGGTGGTACAGTGGTAAAGAATCCACCTGCCAAGGTAGGAGACACAAGAGATGTGGATTCAATCCCTGGATTGGGAAGATTCCCTGGGTAGGAAAAGGCAACCCACTCCAGTATTCTTGCCTGGAAAATTTGATGGACAGAGGAATGTGACGGGTTACAGTCCATGGGGTCACAAAGAATCAGACATGACTGAGAGACTGAGCATGCCCACACATGTATCTGTATGGGCATGCATATATATATATATATATTTTTTTTTTTTTAAGAGCTATCAATTATACTCTATATTTGCATGTGTGCTAAGTCACTTCAGTCGTGTCTGACTCTTGGTGACCCTATGGACTTTAGCCCCGCCAGGATTCTCTGTCCATGGGATTCTCCAGGCAAAACTACTGGATTGGGTTGCCATGCCCTTCTCCAGGGGATCTTCCCAACCCAGAGACTGAACCCGTGTCTCTTAAGTCTCCTGCATTGGCAAACAGGTTCTTCAGCACTAGCAGCACCTGGGAAGCCCAACTCTCTATATAGGCATATGTGTATCTATATATATGTATGCATATACACATATACATGGACTTCCCTAGTAACTCAGCTGGTAAAGAATCCACCTGCAATGCAGGAGACCCCGGCTCAAATCCTGGGTTGGGACGTTCCCCTGGAGAAGGGATAGGCTACTCACTCCAGTATTCTTGGGCTTCTCTGGTGGCTCAGAGTGTAAAGAAATTGTCTGCAGTGCAGGAGACCTGGGTTCGATCCCTGGGTTGGGAAGAGCCCCTGGAGGAGGGCATGGCAATGCACTCCAGTATTCTTGCCTGGAGAATCCCCATGGATAGAGGAGCCGGGCAGTCTACAGTCCATGGGGTTGCAAAGAGTAGGACACGACTGAGCGACTAAGCACAGCACAGCATACATATACATACACACGTGTACATGCATAGTGTAACTGCTATCTTTTAAATATATGCACATGTATTTTTCTACATATATCTTTTAATAAATGGATACATGTGTATGTATATGTATGTTTGGGCTTCCCAGATGGCTCATTGGTGAGTTTGGGTAAACTCTGGGAGTTGGTGATGGACAGGGAGGCCTGGCGTGCTGCAGTCCAGGGCTTGCAAAGAGTCAGACACAACTGAGTGACTGAACTAAGCTGAACTGAAAGAATCCACCTGCCAAACAGGAAAAGTGGGTTCAATCCCTGGTCTGGGAAGATCCCTTGGAAAAGGAAATGGCAACCCATGCCAGTATTCTTACCTGGGAAATCTCATGACCAAGGAACCTGGAAGGCTACAATTCATGGGGTCACAAAGAGTCAGACATGACTGATCAACTAAACAACAACAGCGACTATCGATCTATCTAGTATAACTAACAGCTTGTATTAACATCGCTAGGCCCCATGGTTTCCCATACATACAGTTAGGATAATAATGCATACATCGTCACTTCACTGTGCTTGGTAGGGCTGTTGTGGAGAATGTATAGGCACTGATTCCATCAAGTTGCTGAGAGCTAAACACATGTTAGACAAGAGCCTAGGTACTTCACATGTCTTTTTTTCTTTTTTTGAGGTATTGATGCAATTCAGAAGGACAGAGTTATGACTGGAGCCGAACTGTGATGGATTGTTAAGATTCATAATATCATTCTCACTAAATATATAGCATATTATTTATGAAAGCAAAGTGTAGGTGACAGGCATTGTTCTAGGACAGAGATAAATATGAAAGACCAATTTCCCACTGTTTGTTTAGCATATATTATAAAAAAAAAAGACTTAGCCAATATAAAAATACATAGCTTTGGTAGCAAAACTTTCTGTAAAGTAAATGAAACAATGCTAGGGAACCATGACTGATGGGAAAGGAAATGTAATGAGATTTAGAAAACTATTAAAGGTAAAATGTGCAGGTATTAAAGATTCTGTTGAGTCTTTCAGTTCAGTCACTTAGTCGTGTCCAACTCTTTGTGATCCCATGGACTGCCACATGTCAGGCCTCCCTGTCCATCACCAACTCCCGGAGGTTACTCAAACTCATGTCCATCGAGTCAGTGATGCCATTCAACCATCTCATCCTCTGTTGTCCCCTTCTCCTCCTGCTTTCAATCTTTCCCAGCATCAAGGTCTTTTCCAGTGAGTCAGTTCTTCACATCAGGTGGCCAAATTATTGGAGTTTCAGCTTCAGTATCAGTCCTTCCAATGAATATTCAGGACTGATTTCCTTTAGGATGGACTGGTTGGATCCCCTTGCAGTCCAAGGAACTCTCAAGAGTCTTCTCCAACAACACAGTTCAAAAGCATCAATTCTTCAGTACTCAGCCTTCTTTATAGTCCAACTCACATCCATACATGACTACTGGAGTCTTTATTAAGGGGATATTGTTCTTAGTACATTAGTACAAAGATGAATAATACATTCCCCTTTCACATAATATTTTATAACCACTTTTATTCTATTTAACCTGAATCTTAAATATCTATGGTTTCCTTCCTTTGCAAGTTGTTGCTGTTTCCGGTTCTCTGACAGGTGGATGATCCCCAAATGTAATGAACACAGACTGGATTGTTTTTACACTATGTCAGACAAGTGAGGTGTTAGACAATTTTAATTTTATTTCAGGAATTAATGGCACTCCACTCCAGTACTCTTGCCTGGAAAATCCCATGGACAGAGGAGCCTGGTAGGCTGCAGTCCATGGGGTCTCGAAGAGTCGGACACGACTGAGCGACTTCACTTTCACTTTTCACTTTCACGCATTGGAGAAGGAAATGGCAACCACTCCAGTGTTCTTGCCTGGAGAATCCCAGGGACAGCGGAGGCTGGTGGGCTGCCATCTATGGGGTCGCACAGAGTCGGACATGACTGAAGCAACTTAGCAGCAGCAGCAGCAGGCAGAGCCTTCCAGGTGACATTAGTGGTAAAGAACCCGCCTGACAAGGCAGGAGATGTAAGAGATGTGGGTTTGATCCCTGGGTCAGTAACATCTCCTGGAGGAGGGTATGCCAACCCAATCCAGCATTCTTTCCCAGAGAATCCCTTGGAGAGAGGAACCTGGCGGGTTATACAGTCCATGGGGTTGCACAGAGTCAGACTCAACTGAAGTGACTTAGCACATATAGACGCCTGTAGCACATATAGATGCTCTTGTAGTTTTAAGCTTCCTGCTAGAATTTGGAAGGAAGTTTCAGGTATGGTACTTGGTTCAAGAGTTTGGGTGGTATCTTTCCGTCCATCTGTCTTTGACAATGTGACATGAACACAGGAAAGTCTTGTGAACTTGGGAGGGAAAATCAAACAGTTGGGGAATGAGGCCAGGAGGACAGCTTTGGTGCTGTGCTGTGTCTATCCCACCTTGCTCTTCAAGCAAATTCAACTGGGGTGCACATGGATGCAATGATGACACACTGTCAGGGTGTAAGTAATGTGCAGGAAACCCAGGGGCATTCAAACCCAAAAAACTGTGGGACATCTGATATGAATTTTGCATTTTCTTTTTTTAAATTTTTTAAAATTAATTTTTTTAATTGAAGGATAATTGCTTTACAGAATTTTGTTGTTTTCTGTCAAACTTCAACATGAATCAGCCAGAGGTATACATATATCCCCTCCTTGTGAACCTCCCTCTCATCTTCCACCCCAGCCCACCCCAGTAGATTGATACAGAACCCCTACTTGAGTTTCCTGAGCCATACAGCAAATAAATTGGCTATCTATTTTACATATGGTAATGTAAACTTCTTTTTTTTTTTTCTGAGAACTTTCTGAGGGTGTTCAATCCTCCTCCTCTTTTGATAATTGAGGCTTGGAAAGTTTGCCCTAGAAGTCCACACACATGCATATGAGACCCAGGGACTCAGTAACTGGAAAACTGTGTTCTCACTTTATAACCACTTTTTATCAGGTACTTCCATGCCCAGGATCCACACAGTGGGGATTTGCTTGTCAGTTCCCTGATCTTGATGTTTCCCAGTCCTCTTACTTCTAGGAAATGGCCCAAGTTGGGTGCCAGGTAATGTAAACTTCTATGTCACTTTTTCCATACATCTCACCCTCTCCTCTCCTCTCCACATGTCCATAAGCCTATTCTCTATGTCTGTTTCTCCATTGCTGCCCTATAAATAAATTCTTCAGTACCATTTTTCTAGATTTATCTTTCTCTTTCTGACTCACTTCACTGTGTATAATAGGTTCTAGATTCATCCACCCATCAGAACTGACTCAAATGCATTCCATTTTATGGCTGAGTAATATTCCATTGTGTATATGAACCACAACTTCTTTTTTTTAAATTTTATTTATTTATTTTAATTGGAGGCTAATTACTTTACAATATTGTAGTGGTTTTTGCCATACATTGACATGAATCAGCCATGGGTGTACATGTGTTCCCCTTCCTGATCCCCTCTCCCACCTCCCTTCCCAGCCCATCCCTTGGGGTCATCCCAGTGCACCAGCCCTGAGTGCCCTGTCTCATGCACCAAACCTGGACTGGTGATCTATTTCAACTATGGTAATATGCATACCACATGTATATGGTAATATACATGTTTCAATGCTATTCTCTCAAATCATCGCACCCTTGCCTTCTCCCACAGAGTCCAAAAGCCTGTTCTTTACACCTGTGTCTCTTTTGCTGTCTCGCATATAGGGTCATCGGTACCATCTTTCTAAATTCCATATATATGTGTTAATAAACTGTAATGGTGTTTTTCTTTCTGGCTTACTTCACTCTGTATAATAAGCTCCAGTTTCATCCACCTCATTAGAACTGATTCAATTGCATTTTTTTAAATGGTTGAGTGATATTTCATTGTGTATATGTAACACAGCTTTCTTGGTCTGCTGATGGACATCTAGGTTGCTTCCAGGTCCTAGCTATTATAAACAGTGCTGAGATGAACATTGGGGTACACGTGTCTCTTTCAATTCTGATTTCTTTAGTGTGTATGCCCAGCAGTGGGATTGCTGGGTTGTATGCCAGTTCTATTTCCAGTTTTTAAAGGAACCTCCACAATGTCCTCCATAGTGGCTGTACTAGATTACGTTCCCACTAACAGTGTAAGAGGGTTCCCTTTTCTCCACACCCTCTCCAGCATTTATAGCTTGTAGACTTTTGGATAGCAGCCATTCTGAGGTGGTGAGATGGTACCTCATTGTGGTTTTGATTTGCATTTCTCTGATAGTGAGTAATGTTGAGCATCTTTTCATGTTTGTTAGCCATCTGTATGTCTTCTTTAGAGAAATGTCTGCTTAGTTCTTTGGCCCATTTTTTGATTGAGTCATTTATTTTTCTGGTATTGAGCTGCAAGAGCTGCTTGTATATTTTTGAGATTAATTCTTTATCAGCTGCTTCATCTGCTATTATTTTCTCTGATTTTGAAGGCTGTCTTCTCACCTTGCTTATATTTTCCTTCGTTGTGCAAAAGCTTTTAAGTTTAATTAGGTCCCATTTGTTTATTTTTGCTTTTATTTCTGTTACTCTGGGAGGTGGGTCATAGAGGATCCTGCTGTGATTTATGTCAGAGAGTGTTTTGCCTATGTTTTCCTCAGGAGTTTTAGAGTTCCTGGTTTTACATTTAGATCTTTAATCCATTTTGAGTTTATTTTTGTGTATGGTGTTAGAAAGTGTTCTAGTTTCATTCTTTTGCAAGTGGTTGACCAGTTTTCCCAGCACCACTTTTTAAAGAGATTGTCTTTTCCATTGTATAATCTTGCCTCCTTTGTCAAAGATAAGGTGTCCATAGGTGCATGAATTTATCTCTGGGCTTTCTATTTTGTTCCATTGATCTATATTTCTGTCTTTGTGCCAGTATCATACTATCTTGATGACTGTAGCTTTGCAGTGTAGTCTGAAGTTAGGCAGGTTGATTCTTTCAGTTCCATTCTTCTTTCTCAAGATTGCTTTGGCTATTGGAGGTTTTTTGTATTTCCATACAAATTGTGAAATTATTTGTTCTAGTTCTGTGAAAAATACTGTTGGTAGCTTGATAGGGATTGCATTAATTCTGTAGATTGCTTTGGGCAGTATACTCATTTTCACTCTATTGATTTTTCCAATCCATGAACATGGTATATTTCTCCATCTATTTGTGTCATCTTTGATTTCTTTCATCAGTGTTTTATAGTTTTCTATATATAGGTCTTTTGTTTTTTTAGGTAGATATATTCTTAAGTATTTTATTCTTTCCGTTGCAATGGTGAATGGAATTGTTTTCTTAATTTCTCTTTCTGTTTTCTCATTGTTAGTGTATAAGAACGCAAGGCTTCTGTGTGTTAATTTTATATCCTGCAACTTTCCTATATTCATTGATTAGCTCTAGTAATTTTCTGGTGGTGTCTTTAGGGTTTTCTATGTAGAGGATCATGTCATCTGCAAACAGTGAGAGTTTTACTTCTTCTTTTCCAGTCTGGATTCCTTTTATTTCTTTTTCTCTTCTGATGGCTGTGGCTAAAACTTCCAAAACTATGTTGAATAGAAGTGGTAAGAGTGGGCACCCTTGCCTTGTTCCTGACTTTAAGGGAAATGCTTTCAGTTTTTCACCTTTGAGGATAGTGTTTGCTGTGGGTTTATCCTTCTATGCCTGCTTTCTGGAGGGCTTTTATCATAAATGAATGTTAAATTTTGTCAAAGGCTTTCTCTGCATCTATTGAGATAATCATATGGTTTTTAGTTTGTTATGTGATGTATCACATTGATTGATTTGCAAATATTGAAGAATCCTTGCATCCCTGGGATAAAGCCCACTTGGTCATGATGTATAATCTTTTTAACATATTGTTGGATTCTGTTTGCTAGAATTTTGTTGAGGATTTTTGCATCTATGTTCATCAATGATGTTGGCCTGCAGCTTTCTTTTTTTGTGGCATCTTTGTCAGGTTTTGGTATTAAGGTGATGGTGGCCTCATAGAATGAGTTTGGCAATTTACCTTCCTCTGTTATTTTCTGGAAGAGTCTGAATAGGATAGAAAGAAGAAGACATGTATACCTGTGGCGGATTCATTTTGATATTTGGCAAAACTAATACAATTATGTAAAGTTTAAAAATAAAATAAAATTAGAAAAAAAAAAAAAGAAAAAAAAAAAGAAGACAAAAAGAAAGGGCATGAAAAAATACTTGAGGAGGTAATAGTTGAAAATTTCCCTAAAATGGGGAAGGAAATAGCCACCCAAGTCCAAGAAACCCAGAGAGTCCCAAACAGGATAAACCCAAGGTGAAATACCCCAAATTAATCAAATTAATGAAGATCAAACACAAAGAACAAATATTAAAAGCAGCAAGGGAAAAGCAACAAATAACACACAAGGGGATTCCCATAAGGATAACAGCTGCTCTTTCAATAGAAACTCTTCAGGCCAGAAGGGAATGGCAGGACATACTTAAAGCGAAGAAAGAGAAAAACCTACAACCCAGATTACTATACCCAGCAAGGATCTCATTCAAATATGAAGGAGAAATCAAAAGCTTTACAGACAAGCAAAAGCTGAGAGAATTTAGCACCACCAAACCATCTCTCCAACAAATCCTAAAGGATCTTCTTTAGACAGGAAACACAGGAAGGTTTATAAACTCGAACTCAAAACAACAAAGTAAATGTCAGTGGGATCATACTTATCAATAATTACCTTAAATGTAAATGGGTTGACTGCCCCAATCAAAAGACAAAGACTGGCTGAATGGATACACAAACAAGACCCCTATATATACTATCTACAAGAGAGGCACATCAAAACAAGGGACACATACAGACTGAAAGAGAAGGGCTGAAAAAAAGATATTTCACACAAATGGAGACCAAAAGAAAGCAGGAGTAGCAATACTCATATCAGGTAAAATAGGCTTTGAAATAAAGGCCGTGAAAAGAGACAAAGAAGGACACTACATAATGATCAAAGGATAAATCCAAGAAGAAGATATAACAACTATAAATATATATGCACCCAACATAGGAGCACCGCAATATGTAAGGCAAATGCTAACAAGTATGAAAGGGGAAATTAACAGTAACACATAATAGTGGGAGACTTTAACACCCCACTCACACCTATGGATAGGTCAACTAAACAGAAAATTAACAAAGAAACACAAACTTTAAATGATGCAATGGACCAGTTAGACCTAATTGATACCTATAGGACATTTCATCCCAAAACAATGAATTTCACCTTTTTCTCAAGTGCACATGGAACCTTCTCCAGGACAGATCACATACTGGGCCATAAATCTAGCCTTGGTAAATTAAAAAAAATTGAAATAATTTCAAGCATCTTTTCTGATCACAATGCAGTAAGATTAGATGTCAACTACAGGAAAGTGAAAGTGAAAGTGGCTCAGTTGTGTCCCACTCTTTGCAACTCCATGGACTTTACAGTCCATAGAATTCTCCAGGCCAGAATACTGGAGTGGGTAGCCTTTCCCTTCTCCAGGGATTTTCCCAACCTAGGGATCGAACCCAGGTCTCCCTCATTGCAGGCAGATTCTTTACCAGCTGAGCCACAGGGGAAGTCCACAAAGGAAGTAGATGTGAACTACAGGAAAAAAAACTATTAAAAATACAAACATATGCAGGCTAAACAACACGCTGCTGAATAACCAACAAATCACAGAAGAAATCAAAAAAGAAATCAAAATATACATAGAAATGATTGAAAATGAAAACAAAATAACCCAGAACCTATGGGATTCAGTAAAGGCAGTGCTAAGGGGAAGGTTCATAGTAATACAAGCTTACCTCAAGAAACAAGAGAAAAATCAAATAAATAACCTAACTTTACACTAAAGCAACTAGAAAAAGAAGAAATGAAAAACCCCAAAGTTAGTAGATGGAAAGAAATTATAAAAATTAGGGCAGAAATAAATGAAAAAGAAAGAAAGGAGACTGTAGCAAAAATCAACAAAACTAAAAGCTGGTTCTTTGAGAAGATACATAAAATAGACAAACCATTAGCCAGACTCATCAAGAAAAAAAAGGGAGAAGAATCAAATCAAAAAAATTAGAAATGAAAAGGGAGAACTCACAACAGACAACACAGATATACAAAGGATCAAAAGAGACTACTATCAGCAACA
The DNA here is from genome assembly GCF_002263795.3 of Bos taurus. NCBI lineage: Eukaryota > Metazoa > Chordata > Mammalia > Artiodactyla > Bovidae > Bos > Bos taurus. Next base: position 17,851,183 of record NC_037341.1, on the reverse strand, counting down.
ATATGCCAATATAATGGACCACTTGGAAGAAATGGACAAATTCTTAGAAAGTATAACCTTCCAAAACTGAACCAGGAGGAAATAGAAAATCTTAACAGACCCATCCGGAGAAGGCAATGGCACCCCACTCCAGTACTCTTGCCTGGAAACTCCCATGGACGGAGGAGCCTGGTAGGCTGCAGTCCATGGGGTCGCTAAGAGTCGGACACGACTGAGCAACTTCACTTTCACTTTTCACTTTCCTATATTGGAGAAGGAAATGGCAACCCACTCCAGTGTTCTTGCCTGGAGAATCCCAGGGACGGTGGAGCCTGATGGGCTGCCGTCTATGGGGTCGCACAGAGTCGGACACGACTGAAGCAACTTAGCAGCAGCAGCAGCAACAGACCCATCACAAGCACGGAAATTGAAACTGTAATAAAAAATCTTCCAACAAACAAAAGCCCAGGACCAAATGGCATCACAGGTGAATTCTACCAAAAATTTAGAGAAGAGTTAACACCTACCATGCATTTTCTTTTAAATCTTTAAGATTGGGAATAATAGGAAGAGGAAAATAAAGTTATTTTAAGTCCTTTGCTACAGGGGAAATAGTGGAACAGCAACCTCTCTCTAAGGAGGAATTAATGGGAACTAATCTTTCCTGAGAATCTTTCAGTTCATTTCAGGTCAGTCACTCAGTCGTGTCCGACTCTTTGCAACCCCATGAATCGCAGCACACCAGGCCTCCCTGTCCATCACCAACTCCTGGGGTTCACTCAAACTTATGTCCATCAAGTCAGTGATGCCATCCAGCTATCTCACCCTCTGTCGTCCCCTTCTCCTCCTGCCCCCAATCCCTCCCAGCATCAGGGTCTTTTCCAATGAGTTGACTCTTTGCATGAGGTGGCCAAAGTACTGGAGTGTCAGCTTTAGCATCAGTCCTTCCAATGAACACCCAGGATTGATCTCCTTTAGGATGGACTGATTGGATCTCTTTGCAGTCCAAGGGATTCTCAAGAGTCTTCTCCAACACCACAGTTCAAAAGCATCAATTCTTTGGTGCTCAGCTTTCTTCACAGTCCAACTCTCACATCCATACCTGACCACTGGAAAACCATAGCCTTGCCTAGATGGACCTTTGTTGGAAAAGTAATGTCTCTGCTTTTGAATATGCTATCTAGGTTGGTCATAACTCTCCTTCCAAGGAGTAGGTATCTTAATTTCATGGCTGCAATCACCATCTGCAGTGATTTTGGAGCCCAAAAAAATAAAGTCTGACACTGTTTCCCCCTCTATTTCCCATGAAGTGATGGGACCAGATGCCATGATCTTGGTTTTCTGAATGTGGAGCTTTAAGCCAACTTTTTCACTCTCCTCTTTCATTTTCACCAAGAGGCTTTTTAGTTCCTCTTCACTTTCTGCCATAAGGGTGGTGTCATCTGCATATCTGAGGTTATTGATATTTCTCCCAGCAATCTTGATTCCAGCTTGTGCTTCCTCCAGCCCAGCATTCCTCACGATGTACTCTGCATATAAATTAAATAAGCAGGGTGACAATATACAGCCTTGACATACTCCTTTTCCTATTTGGAACCAGTCTGTTGTTCCATGTCCAGTTCTAACTGTTGCTTCCTGACCTGCATACAAATTTCTCAAGAGGTAGGTCAGGTGGTCTGGTATTCCCATCTCTTTCAGAATTTTCCACAGTTTGTGGTGATCCACACAGTCAAAGGCTTTGGCATAGTCAATAAAGCAGAAATAGATGTTTTCCTGGAACTCTTTTGCTTTTTCGATGAGCCAGTGGATGTTGGCAATTTGATCTCTGGTTCCTCTGCCTTTTCTAAAACCAGCTTGAACATCTAGAAGTTCACGGTTCACATATTGCTGAAGCCTGGCTTGGAGAATCTTGAGCATTACTTTACTAGTGTGTGAGATGAGTGCAATTGTGCAGTAGTTTGAGCATTCTTTGGCATTGCCTTTCTTTGGGATTGGAATGAAAACTGACCTTTTCCAGTCCTGTGGCCATTGCTGAGTTTTCCAAATTGGCTGGCATATTGAGTGCAGCACTTTCACAGCATCATCTTTAATTCTAAATATTATGCACTATGACAAGCATTACCTAAAAGTATAACTGAGGGACTTTCCTGATGGTCCAGTGATTAAGACGTCACCTTCCAATACAAGGAGTGTACAATTCAATCCCTAGTTTGGAAGCTAAGATCCCATATCCCTCGGGGCCAAAAATAAAATAACATAAAGGTACAATTGAGCAACCATACTAACTAAATTTGATCAACTGTTTCAGTGTACAGAAATCATTCATACTCGTTCATTGACGTCATCCCAACAGATCTGTTTTCTGTGTATACAGTGGTTCAGATGTATGAGTTTTGTATCAGAATCAGTGGATTCATATTCTAATTTCACTACTTTCTTGGTATGTGACTTTGATGAGTGTCTTTCTCTTTGTGCCACATTGTTCTTATTTGGAAAACAAGAATGAAGATTACATTGACTATCTGTGAAGATTAAGTACTGTAATAATTGTAAGGCACTAAACATAGGACAGTGGCTCGTGCATACCAAGAATGCAATAAGTGGTCGCTGGTATTATTGTTCTAATCCTACAGTCCTAAGAAGGAGGCTTTGGTAAATTTGGTGTCTTACCCAGCAACGTGCAGATAACAAGTGTTTAACTTTAACTTTTTGCTCTATATTTTGGATATGCATTGCATTTAATGTCCTATAATTATATGGAGGAGGAAAATGCTAGACATATCACCTGCTCTTAAGAAATGTTCCTGGTCTTTTCTTTCTTGAGGGCAAAAGGAGACTCATGTCATAAGAAACTATAGAAAAATATGTATTGGATTATATCTTACTTAGCATTTATTAGTCATACCCAAGATGATTAGAAAGTGTTCACTGAATACATTCAAAGTATTTCAAATATTTTTTTAATCATCTCTTCAGAAAGGTTACATTGAATGATGAATAAGATAGTATTAATTGATAGAAAGTTTTAATTTGGGGAACTAGCAAATTCTCAAAGTAAGTCCCATTATAATGAGATTAATAATAATAATACATTAATTATTTTTGAAAATTGAAAGTCCCTTGACTATATCAAAGGAGAAGCTATTCTGAGGTGGAGAATCAGGCATTGGAGCAATGAAACAGGTCAACAGAAACTTTCTCTTTATTTGAGTCTGTTTCACTCTCTATCATAGTTCAATGATTTCCATTGCTCAAAGGAATTAATTTCAATGTGCTTAAAAGGGACTGAAAAGGCTTTCCAGAAGCTGAGTGTGCCTTCCTTCTCCCCATCTATCTCCCACTACTTCTGCTCTGTATTTGAGAAATGCCATCTGCTCAGTCCCACACTGTATGAATCTACAAATGAGTCACCTCTCACACTTTTTCCACTGCCCATGACCCTTGACATCAAATCTTTTCCAGACTAAATCTTACTCATTCTTTGAATCTCGACTAAGGATCATCACTTCCAGAAAGTCTTTGCTGACAGAGTTAAAAGTCTGTTCTCACCCACGTGACCTCTTTATCATGGCTCTTATATCACCATGCCAATGCTCTTTGTGTTGCATGTGTATTTCCCCCTCTCACTTCCCAAATTTGGGTGTCTTAAGAATCTTTTTTTGGCAATTTGTCCTTACTTCCCCTTTCAGGGTAATTTTATGCCCACATTTCTCTGTAAACACTGTAGATTTCTGGGGCAGTAAGAGGAGTGTTGTGCAGAGCAGCTCAGTCATACCTGACTCTGTGTGACCCCATAGACTCTAGCCCCCCAGGGTCCTCTGTCCATGGGATTCTCCAGGCAAGAATATTGGAGTGGGTTGCCATTCTCTTCTCCAGGAGATATTCCTGCCCGGGGATCAAACCAAGGCCTCCTGCATTGCAGGAAGATTCCACGTTGCAGGCCACCAGGGAAGCCCAATAAGAGGAGTAATTTCCCACAAATCCTAATTCCCATTATTACTGGTAGTAGTAGTGCTTCTTCCTCTTCCCACCTCCTGTGCCCCAACCTCTTTGTTATTGTTTAGTCGCTAAGTCCTGTTGGACTCTTTTGTGACCCTATGGACTGTAGCCCGCCAGGCTCCTCTGTCCATGGGATTTCCCAGGTAAGTGTACTTGAATGGATTGCCATTTCCTTCTCCAGGGGATCTTCCTCACCCCTTACCTGAATACAAATGTGCATCATGGAAGATGAGATTTTAGCACCAGATTAAAAGATTTTTTTTTCTCTATATCGTTCAAAACTACATTCTTGTCTTTATTACTGGTGGAAAATTTCCAGAATCCCCAGATCATAAGGGCATCATTTAATGAAGTAAACAAGCATCCTACTCTCCCACTTTTAGGTCAGGCTGCCAATATGCAAACGTTCTAGGTACTCATCATTAAGTTTATTTCCCACAAAGAATTCTCTTATAGGTATTAGAAGCCAACTGATTGCCAATGAATCTCCTTATGCACGGAAGGGAAAGGCAACTTTGGAACTTTTAAAAATCATAGACTCATTGAGTTTTAAATTTGCAAAGGAATAGATATGCAAACGCTTGGAATTTTACCACTTTAAGCCAAAAACAAAATTTTTGTGAGCAAGAATGGCTTCTCACAGGACTTCCCTGGAGGTCCAATAGTTAAGACTCCGTGCTTGCACAAGTCAGATAGAGTTCTGCATGCCACGTGGTATGGCCAAAAAGTATCATATATGAGATATTAAGCTTTCTCATAACCACATTAAAAAAAGTGAAAGAAATAGGTAAATTAATAGTGATAATATTACTATTATTAAACACCATATACTCAAAATATTATTTCAAAATGTAATAAAGATAATATATGAATATAAACAAAACATAATTAATATAAAAATGCAAGCAATTAGTGTTTGATGTATTTTATAGTAAGTTCCAGAAATCCAGTGTGCATATTATACTTTTAGCAGACTTCAATATGGATGTGCCTAGTAGCTACTGTATTAAATACACGGTATCTACATATGTGTGCAAATGTATATACACAAGTGTAGAGGACAGGGACTGTTCCACAGCATTTTTCTGTACTGCTAATGAAAAGAAAAATGTCCTATGGTATAGGAGTATTTAAAAACATATTTTAAATAATGGATTAATAAAAAACTTAATTCAAGAATAGAAGACAGTTCTATAAATATTAAGGATATGAATGTGTTTAAATAAGGAAAATGTACCATTTTGTGGTTGACACACTATTTATGATTCCCATAAACTTGGAAATAAGGAGCATTTTCTGGTGCAGATATAATGTTTTCCAGTAGAGGGCAGAGATTTAACTGCAACTAGACAGTGAGAACTTAATGGTATAAGATAGCTTATTCAGTGTGGGAGATCTATTCATACTTAAACTTCAGAAATGGAAAACCAGTAAGCTTTCTCACAAGCATATGATTTTGTTATACTGATAACTTCCCCAGTGGTTCAGCAGTAAAGAATCCATCTGCAATGCAGGAGACTCACAGGAGATGAAGATTTGATCCCTAGGTTAGGAAGATCCCTGGAGGAGGAAATGGCAACCCACTCCAGTATTCTTGCCTGGAAAATTCCATGGACAGAGGAAACTGGTTGGCTACAATCCATGGGTTTGTAAAGAGTTGGACATTCAGACATGATTGAGCAACTGAGCACGCACACACACACACACACACACACACACACACACACACCCCACACACAACTCAGGCAATAGCTGTATGCAGAGACTGGGATGGGGTTGTATATCTCTCCCTTTCTAGTTTAAGTTATCTTAATAAAAGTCTAATTATTTAATGGATAAACTACTTTAAGTAAAATTCACAAAACCTTTTAGGATAGCAGTTCACACAGAAAGCTTTTTTTAAATACAACTTTTTAATTCTATATTGGAGTATGGCTAGTTAACAGTGCTGTTATAATTTAGTTTCAGGTGCACAGCGGAGCTCCTCAGCCATACAAATACACATATTCATTTTCCCCCAAACTCCCCTCCCATCCAGGCTGCCATAGAACATTGAGCAGTGTTCCCTGTGCCATACAGTATGGAGATCAGTCCTGGGTGTTCTTTGGAAGGAATGATGCTAAAGCTGAAACTCCAGTACTTTGGCCACCTCATGCGAAGAGTTGACTCATTGGAAAAGACTCTGATGCTGGGAGGGATTGGAGGCAGGAGGGGAAGGGGACGGCAGAGGATGAGATGGCTGGATGGCATCACCGACTCGATGGACGTGAGTTTGAGTGAACTCCTGGAGTTGGTGATGGACAGGGAGGCCTGGCGTGCTGCAATTCATGGGCCTGCAGAGTCGGACACAACTGAGCAACTGAACTGAACTGAATATTCCATTGTGTATATGTACCACAACTTCCTTATCCATTCATCTGCCAATGGCCATCTAGGTTTCTTCCATGTCCTAGCTATTGTAAAGAGCTCTGAAGTGGACTTTAAGGTACATGTGTCTTCTGTGGCTCAGATGGTAAAGCGTCTGTCTACGATGTGGAAGACCCGGGTTCGATCCCTGGGTTGGGAAGATCCCCTGGAGAAGGAAATGGCAACCCACTCCAGTACTATTGCCTGGAAAATCCCATGAACAGAGGAGCCTGGTAGGCTACAGTCCATGGGTTCACAAAGAGTCGGACATGACTGACCGACTTCACGTTGTTTGTTATCCATTTTAAATAAAGCAGAGTGTACATGTCAATCCCAAACTCCCTAACTATTCCTTCCCCCCAACCCTTCCCTCTGGTAACTATAAGTTTGTTTTCTAAGTCTTCACACAAGATGTGTCTGTTCGTGCCCACTTGTTCTTAGAGATGATTCCATTGATTGCTTTTTAAATTTCATAAAAATTTTAATCTAAGCCTCTTTTGTCAGTGCCTCTGTATTGGCAAATAATTTCTCAGTCTCCACCTTTTCCCCCTACTCTCTTCTTTTATTGTTTGTTGGCATTCCTTACAAAAGCACATAGAGGAAAAGGAAAATTATGTGGGATGCAGGCATTCCTCAGAGCTGGAAAGAATGTATTTTAAAGTTCAGAGACTTTCCTTGAGCAAACATTCCATAACGTATATGTTCACGTGAGTATTTGCTTCCAACGCAAACTTCTCAGAGAGCATTTTACTTATTTTCATAATATTGTCTTGATAAAAGTATTTCTGTAACTTAAATGACACTGATTTCAGCACCAGCATATTATTGTCTAAAACCCTAGTCATTTCATCAGCATACCTTGTTTTCTTTCCCAAACACTGCTTTATTTCATTTTAGAACCCACATTGCTTAGTAGTGTATAAGTATAGGTCACTTTTGCCTGTTTTCAAAATAACATTCACCTACAAAGAAGAATAACCTTTTAAAAGTTTAGAAGACAGTTCCCAAAATATGTTGAGCAACGATAGTATTTAGAACAAGCATTCAGTCTCTCAGAGGAATTATTTTGAAATAATGTCTCTTGGTAAGTGAGCAGTTCAGGTATCACTCACTATACAAGCATTAAATTCATCCCTAAGTAAGTTCAAGTTAAAAGAAGAGAATCTGCAGATAATCTTAATTGCATGTGATGCTGTCTTCTGACAAATCCAATTACCTGACCTAGGCTATAAGATAAGCCATAATCTCATATGCTGTTAGCACACAATTAAGACTTTGCTAATAATAGCCAACCTGGCTGGTCCATGAGGTCTTACATAGCAAGCCTGAATTTATCTCAATTTATTTGCAAATCATTTCCTCCCTGACTCTGTGAAGTTGGTCTATAACTACTTTTATACAAGCTACTTGCTGCCCAAATTAGAGCTTATTTTCTGTATATGTCTTTTTGGATCAGTTCCAACATCCATTGATCAAGCACTTAACTCTGTCAACTAGAACTCCAAACATGACTGTGATACTATCCTTGACCACAGGGAGTTTAAAGTTGGTTAGCAAACCAGACACTTAAAACAATTTTAATTTCTCATATTCAGAACTCTGGTAGAGGGATGCAGTGGTATCTATGAGAGAAGATTCATTTATTCATCAAACATTTATTGTATAGAGACTATGGGGGAAATACTGAGAATATAAGGTGTTTTGGGGGAGTTCAGCTCCTATTTGGAGCTTATAGAGAAGCAGTGCATGTAACAGACCTTAGTCACCAAGGAGGAAAGAATTCATTTAGTTGCTTAGCATTTTCTCTCAGTTTGAATTAATCTGAATTTTAGGAAGAGCCTTGTGTCTCTGAGAAACTGATCTTCCTCCTGGTCCAAGTTCTTCTAAACTTTTTAGACTGCCAAGCAATTCCATATTTTCTTCCACTAAATCCTGACCTCTTTTTCTCTACCTCTTTTGTCCTTTGTCATCTTCCTCTTTCCCTCATTTACATGTCTGGATCCAACGTTCACCTAGTGCACAAAGATTCTGATAATAAGTCTCTTTCCCAGTAACTTAGCCATTATAGATGGCACCGATGGCATTCTGTGTATGGTGAAAGAATATTAAAACCATTTAGTGGCTATTTGATATGAATGTATCCTTGTAACTCAGAAATACAAATAGTTCCGTCTATATAAGGTTTTGCTTTCCAGAAGTGCTGTCACTAGCTGAAACCAAAAATGGCCTAAAGAAATTCCAAACATTACTCCTGTTCCTTGTGAGAAATTAAACCATATCCAATTCACAACCTCAGCAACACTTCTTATATCCCATTTTCTCTTCTCATTTTTGTCGCATACAATGCTCAGGAGATATGCTTATTTGTGACAGTCCTTACAACTTCTACATTCAATATTTCTTCTTCCAGTAAAAGCAGCTTTTTAATTCTCTTTCTCTCCCTCTCTCCTTTCCCTCTCTCTCTCTCATTACATTGGTTGACTTAACCTTCTTTCTACCACCTCATTTTTTCTCTAGTCTTCTTTTTTTACTCTGACTCTGCATGCATTATTAAGCTTTGACCAAAAATGAATCCCTGGGCTGAGAAGAGGGTGTTGCGAGTTGGCAAGAAGAAGAATCCTCTTTGGAGGCCAGATGAGTCAAAAAGTTTGCAAACACTCCCATATTATTAATTTTTTCTTTATATGTGCATATTTGCAGCTCTAACATGTGAGATGAAATATTTTCATAATCCAAGGTAGATTGAATGTAAGCTCTTCAAGCAAACCACTGATTACAAGCTGATTTTACATTAATAAACTCAGTGCAATTAGGTCTTTTACTCTATTTACAGCTCCCATTTTTATAAACTGATGTCCAAAAAGGCTTAGAGTCTTGTTTTTATTAAAATCAAAATCTGACGTTCTAGGAATGGGAGTCGTTAGATGTGGCTTTGCCCCCAACAGTGTTTTCCAAATAATCGGTTGCAAATGTTGAAACAGGGTACCAGTGAGGAGTGTTCTGTAGGAGTTTGGGTAATTCAGATCTGTGTCTTGGATAACAAACTGATACAATGACTACTGTTGGCTGCTCCAGTCTTCAAACTTCCTGGTTTTCAGAAAGGGCTCTGGATGTATTTCAAATTGGAAAGAGCCAGAAGAAAGAAAAACAAGTCTTCTTGTTGACTTGAACTTTAGTTTGTTTTCTAGGAAATGTGTTAATTCACATTTTGCTTCATTTTCTCTGAATTTCCGAAACAACTATACTATAGTTTAAACCACATTTTAGTATTTGATGATAATTTTATGCTTATTTCTTTTATTTGTATCATCTTTGTGTCCCTCACTGGCTTATAGGATACCAAGAAAGAAATTCGTCTTATAATTTTTTAGCATTGTCCTCATCTCCTCAAAAATACAGAATAATTGAAAATTCTGAGAGGAATTAAATGAGAATAAGTTGAGAGTTTTCTATGTTGCAGGTATTATGCTAAATGTATTGATGCATTTTTTTTTCTTACTGAAACTTCAGAACAATGCTGTGAGATTATATTATTTTCATTTTTTTAAATGAAGATTTTGAGTTTCAGAGAGGCTATTTTTATTTGTCTAATATGATACTGCTAATGAGTAGCACATCTGAAATTTCTGTGATTTTTTTTCTTGCCTACTTAAAAAAAATAATTAAATTATTTATCTTTTATTTTTGGCAGCACTGGGTCTTCATTGCTGCTGGTGGGCTTTCTTTAGCTGCAGTGAGCAGGGGCTGTTCTTTGTCGCAGTGCCTGAGCCACTGCAGTGGCTTCTCTTGTTGGGGAGAGCAGGCTCTGGGGCACATCAGCTTCAGTAGTTGTGGCCCGTGGGCTCTAGGGTGCAGACTCAACGATTGTGGCCCACGGGCTTAGTTGTTCTGTGGCACGTGCAATCTTCTCAGACAAGGGACTGAACTCGTGTCCTCTGCACTGGCAGGTGGATTCTCTACCTCCGCGACACCTGGAAATCCTCCTGCTTACTTTTTATTTCATAAAATACATTTTGTATCTCTGTGTATGTATTCATATAAATATCTATCTATTTTAAAATACTGGACTCAGTAGAGTACAGATAGCAATTGATTCATTTTTCTATCACTGCCTGAAACCTGCTATGTCAGTTCCCTTTCACTGTCTCTAACACCATCTCAGGAAGTCCTAGCTGTTGCAGTCACAGCTGGTCAGTAGTCTCATCTAAAACTTCAGATAAAGCTTTCATGTTCAAAATTTTTCCTCCCAAGTCAAACTTGACCCTCAACTTCCATGGTCCAGCAGTGGGAAAAGAAATGGTCTGTTATCCATCTCTCATCCCTCTAACTCTCCAATTCTTTCCTTTCTTCTTCAACCTCAAGGATGCTTCTGGATACTCCAGGTTTGGGAAATTGAAAAAGAATGAAGAGAATGGATTGGTTTTGTTCTCCCTTAACTATTCAATGACTTCTGTATGAAAGATGCCCCAAATGCAGGTATCTGTGAAGATTTGAATACAGAATAATCTGTTAGATCATTTCATTATAAAGAAAGATTTAGTTAGTGTGACTTTTCGTTTAGAAAAGTTTGAAGAATGAATGTGAGAGGAGTCAATTGAGAAATGAATTATACAGCAATAAGAGAGGAAAAACAATAAGAAAGATTGCAATGGAAAAGACATTCAGAGGATTAGAATTGGTAGAAACACTTGTATAAAAAAAAAGATTTATGAAATCGTTGCAAGAGTTTTGATATGAAGAAAATGGAGAAGACTTGTGAAGTCCGTTCTGGGTTGACAAGAGAGATAAAGGAAATACAGACTGAAAGACCATCTGTCTTTCATTTCCCAAGTACATGTTCATTGAAATTCTTATTCACAACATATGAGGATTTGATGCTGGATTCTGTAATTGCTTAGACTCTATAAAGGGTTTGGAATCAAGCAATAATTGACAAACTCACAATGGGAACTGTGTGTTGAAGGGTCAAGAAGAAATATAAGGAAAAATAAAGAATATATGCTTTCATTTAGAAAAAAACGTAGTAAGTTTTACAATCCTATGGGAATTTTATTTCCAAAGAGAGTCTTCCCGTTTGGCATTTCACTAAAGTCTTGGTAACTTATCCTCTCAGACCATCAGCATGTCAGTTGCTTATTGTGTTGTGGCTTGTTGTGTGGTCTACTTGCCTATTGGAGTCAGACCTGAAACCTTTTATCTTTGGTCATATTTATTCAAAAATTATTTTCAAGTGACTTCAGATTTCACTTCAAATGTTCACGGAAGCATAATTGGTATTTTTCTAATAACTTAAAAATATTAAGTAATAAATTTCTTTAAAAGTTTCAAATGAAGTGTCTATTTATTTTATTTTAATATTTTATATTTTCCCCTGATGGCTCATTGGTAAAGAATCCACCTGCCAATACAAGAGACATAGTTTCAATCCCAGGTTTGGACAATCCCCTGGAGAAAGAAGTGGCAACCCACTCTAGTATTCTTGCCTCTGTCCATAGAAAAATCCTATGGACAGAGGAGCCTGGTAGGTGACAGTCCATGGGGTCACAGAACAAGCTGGACATGACTTAGTGACTAAATAGTCTTGTAGTTTATATACTTATAAACTTTGTATTTTATCACAATGTTGTGATAGTTTCATGTGCACAGCAAAGTGACTCAGTCATACATCTACATGTATCCATTCTCCCCTAAATTTCCCTCCATCCAGGCTGCCACAAAACATTGAGCAGAGCTCCCTATGCTATACAATAGATCCTGTTGGTTATCTGCCTTGAATATAGCAGCACGCACATGTTGAGCCTGGCAGGCCACAGGCCTTAGGGTCACAAAGAGTTGGACAGAACTGAAACATCTTGGCACACATGCACATATTAATCCCACACAGAGTGTCTGTTTAGATGGCTAAGCCTGTGGTGGCAGAAGAATTGCAAACTGCAATGTGAATATATTACTTGAGTCTTGTTTTAAAGTTAACTATATCACTATAATTTTTGGATATCAATCCACAGTCTTTGAATGTCAACTAAGTGTCTATAACAATAATAATGGTCAGAATCCATTGACTATTTCCTCCACTAGTTCAAATAGTATATCATCTCCCTGAAACATGAAGTGCTCATTTGGAGAAGTTGTCAAAGCCCCTTTCGCTCTCCCTTCCCCACAACCTCCACTATGCACATGTACACAAACACCTCCATGTCTGTTGGGTGTAGGCTACATTTTCCTACAATAGAACAATCTTTAGTAACATTTTAAAATATGAAAGACTCTCCAAATTCATATACTTTTAAAGTTGTGCATTCTCAACATCACGGCAGTAATAGGGTTCAGTTCAGTTCAGTTCAGTTTAGTTGCTCAGTCATGTCCGACTCTTTGTGACCCTGTGAACTGCAGCACACCAGGCCTCCCTGTCCATCACCAGCTCCTGGAGCCTACCCAAACTCCTATCCATCGAGGTGGTGATGCCATCCAACCATTTCATCCTCTGTCATCCCCTTCTCCTCCTGCCCTCAATCTTTCCCAGCATCAGGGTCTTTTCAAATGAGTCAGCTCTTCACATCAGGTGGCCAAAGTATTGGAGTTTCAGCTTCAACATCAGTCCTTCCAATGAATACCCAAGGTATTAAGGAATATGCTGGTCCTGACAGGGAGAAAAGGAATATACTTTTTAAAAAAGAAGTGAGATTTAGACAATGATGAGAGCTGGGAGAGGATACCTGGGAGTAGACTTTGAAGGTGTTTGATTAATTAAGGGGGCTGGAACATATTCAATAAAGGAGAGTTTATCAATTTCAGAACACTCTCTGGATATTAAAAATGTAAAATCCTGGCAAAAACACCAAGAGATGGTGCAAAAATGCTACAAAGGTGACTCCTAGAAAAATGGAGAAAACTATGGCTAGAACTGCTGTGACTGATGATGAAAGAAAGTATTTTAATATTTCAAAGATTTGGTTGTGCTAAAGTGGATACTGTATATAACATCAGAGAACTGAACAGAGAACAATGTCCCCTGTGAATACAAAGAAACTATATCATTTACTAAGGAAAAAAAAATTGCACTTGTAAGTGGAACAGCAAAATAATTTAGAAGTCCAAGGGTAACCTCTGATTGGAAATAGGAAGTACTGTTTCAGAACTGAGTTCTGTAATACAGTGCAGTTGATAAAACCCCAAACAATAGAGGTAAGATGTTTTTGCATAATTGTCAGAAGCCAGGTAGACAATATCAGATCGGTAGCAGGGGTGCCTGACCACAAAGAGCTGCAGACATAGTCAATAGAACTTGTTTTGTCTACCGTAGATGGGTGACTAACAAAGTTCCTACTCAATATGTACAGCCATAAAACAGTGTAGGATGATCAAGAGAATAAAGGCAATAGCCCCATTTAGAAATCATGGTCTCTTGCCCAGTGTTTAGAACCAAGCTTGTTTCTGGACTCAAAGCCCACTGATTGAAAGAAGTTAGATCCATCACTACAGAAGGAGTCTATAAATTCAAGGCAAGTTTCCATGGTAATTATTCCAGGTGGTATCTGTCCCTCTGTCCCCACATATCTATGATGTAATCATGGAAGGAAAAGAAAACATAACTACACCAGCTACTGCGAGCCAGATGAAAAGAAGGGGAAAATACAGCAGTTGCTGATTTACTGTAAGGAGGAAATTCTGCCTAAAGGTATTGTGAGTTTTCTGTTTTTGGAAGTGAGAGAAGTTTCCTTGATTCAATCCTGATTCTACTCTCTGGGATAACTCCAATGTTCAGTGTTCTCCCTAGCCGTTGGTTATTCCTTCTGGAAGGTTTTTATTCATGCATTATCTTTCATAATGACACCTAAAGAAGGGGCTGTGGTCATGCCCACATTGAGGGGTATATCATCCCAAAGTCCATTTCCAGCTGATTCAAGTGCAGAACTTAAAAGTTTTTTAAGGTTTGAAAAGACAGATTTTTTGCTCTCAGCTCATTTTTTTTTCAGTGTCAATACAATTCCCAAGAACATTTAGTAAGCTTCTATTCTATTTGTTTACTGACAAACTCATAGGTTACTATCCACAAAAATGTTCTTTTTTATCTTTATTTTGTTTGTTCTCAACTTTGCTATCTTCCTTCCCTCTATGATTCGTTCTTTAATAATGGCTATTTTGAAGCTTCTTGAGATAATGTGCTTTAGTAGGAAAGTTACATTTCTAAGTTTATCTTTGCCTCAGAGTTGAATGTTAGTGAGACTTTTTTGTTCTAATCCTTTTGTAAGCTTCTATCTTATCACTTGATGTGGTAGACAGAAATATATTACTCCTATTCAAAGATGTCCATGTGCTAGTATCTATAAATGTGTTAGCTAACATGGTAAAGGGACTTTGCAAATGTGATTTAATTAAAGATTTGAGATGGAAAGATTGTTCTGGACTATTCAGTTGGGCCCAGTGTACTCAAAAGAGTTCTTATAAAATTCCAAGTCAGAGAAGATATAGAAGCAGAAATCATAGTGTTATGCAGACAAGAGCCAAGGAAGTGGGCATTTTCTAATAGCTAGAAAATTTGGTGTCTTTTGCTTCTACCATTTCTTAAACCTTTCATCCTGGAACTGACATGTCACAGTTCCATTCACATTCAGTAGGGGAATACTAGTCACATGCCACCTGGATACTCAAGGGCAAACTGAGACTTGTAGAACTATGGCTGGGAAGAAAAGTTAATGGACTTTACTGAACACATAGAAGTTCTGTTGTAGTCAGAAGTCTTTTGGAGGGGGTATTTTGCTGCGATCTCAATTTAAGTAGGAAACAACTGGATAAATATGTGGGTGGCTTGATATTAATCAAGCACTTAATAAATACAAATTAAATGAATGCAGATTAAAGAGCATACCTTGGGCAGAAAGAAATACAGCAATTTGAGAAACAGAAGACCCTTGTAGGTAGAACGAAGTGAATATTGTAAAGAGTATTTGATGGTCAGAATACAATAAATAAAAGAACCAAATACGGCCAGATTTTGTAGATCATGTCATTTTTCAGTGTTGTATGTATGTGATGAGATTCATTGATAGATTTTAGAAGTGAGTGTGCTTCCAATATATGTTACAATGGATGGACCTAGGTACAGTGGATGTAAGTAGACAAATATGAGATTGTGGTAGTAGTTTTGGTGAGAGAAACAGTGGCTCTACTTTGACTTAAAGAAACTATGATGAAAAGAGGTGGATAAATTTGTGATATGTTTTGGAATTTGTGCTTTCCATTGGGGTTACTATTCCTTCCAGTTTGAAATCATATACACACACTCACATACATGCCAAAGAATTTTATTTATTTTCATCACAGTCATTGAAAAAAATTACTCAGAATTTTTATTCCAAAGGTACAGACAGAAATGTGGCAAATATACATTAAATTTAGATTAAGAAGATTATGGTGACTACAAGCAGACTGAGTGCCAATTTGAGCTGACTGTACTATAATGTGCTCTGAAAAATCAAAAGCAAATTTTCTTTAATTAGTTTTTGTTTGTTTCCATGCTGTAAGTTCTGTGGATCTTAGCTCCCTGACCAGGGAGTGAAGCCACACCCCCTGCATTGGAAGCATGCAGTCTTTAACCACTAGGCTGCCAGAGAAATCCTCAAAAGGCAAATTCAAATAAAAAAGAGTGCCATAACGAATTCTTACTCTCTACCATGGGCACAGAGAAAAGGAGATACGTGCCATGCATTTGTATCAACATAATAGAGATGAAGCAGGAAGTTCTATTTCCACTTTGCCTCCATTTCTAGATTTTTTTCCATTAGATTGGAGAAATGGAAAAGGCACAAAAAGAGAAAGAACATGCCAAGAGGGGCCATTCAGGCACTTGCAGCAGCTGTCCTGCAAAAAGGAATTATAAAGGAAATATCAGCATAAAATAGATACAGTGTGTGTCCCATGATTGCAAAACCATACTGAATTCCCTGTTCACTTAAGTAGGGTTTCACATCTGGTCCATATGTGTAATTGGAAATCTCAGAATTGCATTTTCATCAAGGAAGATAAAGATGCCAAGTGCTTTACTAGAGGATTTATTTGTTTGTGAGTAATATGCATGGAAATGTGACAAAGAGAAGGCTATGCCTGGAACTGGGATTTAGCACTAGTAACTGAGAAAAAAAATATCTTCCTTTGTAAGGAGGCATATAAGAAGTTGTAAACTTTCATTTGATTTAGCATAATTAATTACTGAAGACTGAAATAAAGCATAGATGATGTACAGTCAATCTAAAATCTTCTGGGACCTTTTGTTAAGACCAAAACTAAGCACAAGGGAAAGTGAAGATTTAAAGTTTGAATTACTAAAAGTACATTGCTCAAATTCAGGAGAAAATTGCCTCCTTACTTCAATGCTTAACCTGACTGATTCTACATGATGCCAAAGTGTTCAGATTGTTGGATAATTAGAGCTGCAGATAAATGATAACTTGATGAATGGTGGTTCTTCTGACTTGTCATCCAGGTGTTCTGACCCAATAATGAACACATATTTTATTGCAGATGATAGTAATTTGAATTCAACATGTTACATAAAATCACCAGAAAGATTACTATCGTATACAACTATTGTATATTACCTAGTATTATAGCCTAGCACTCATCCTCATCAACAATTTCACATTTTCCACAATGAGCATTTTGCTGCCTTCACTTATCCTTGCCTTAAACAGGCAGGTGAAGTAGAACCCTAATCTTACACAGTGGCCCCAGGGTGTGGGCATCCTGAGAAGCAGGAAAATCAAAGAAAGGAAGAAAGTGAGAGTCGCTCAGTTATGTCCACCTCTTTGCAACCCCATAAACTATACCGTCCATGGAATTCTCCAGGCCAGAATACTGGGGTGGGTACCCTTTCCCTTCTCCAGGGGATCTTCCCAACCCAGGGATCGAGCCCAGGTCTCCCACATTGCAGGCAGATTCTTAACCAGCTGAGCCGCAAGGGAAGTCCAAGAATACTGGAGTGGGTAGCCTGTCCCTTCTCCAGATGATCTTCCTGACCCAGGAGTGGATTCTTTATCAACTGAGCTATGAGGGAAGCCCTAGAGGCGGGAGTTCTTGCAAAGTATCTATCAGATCAGATCAGTCGCTCAGTCGTGTCCAACTCTTTGCAACCCCATGAATTGCAGCACGCCAGGCCTCCCTGTCCATCACCAACTCCCGGAGTTCACCCAGACTCATGTCCATCGAGTCAGTGATGCCATCCAGCCATCTCATCCTCTATCGTCCCCTTCTCTTTCTGCCCCCAATCCCTCCCAGCATCAGAGTCTTTTCCAATGAGTCAACTCTTCGCATGAGGTGGCCAAAGTACTGGAGTTTCAGCTTTAGCATCATTCCTTCCAAAGAAATCCCAGGGCTTATCTCCTTCAGAATGGACTATAGCTCTGGCCAAATTGTATGTTCTCACTGAGCTTCAGTTTTCTTCTCTTACAAAATAAAGGCATTAAAATGAAACACAATAACAAAAATACTGTGGTCTGCAGATAGCAGAAAATTAACTAATAACTTCAACAAATATTGGTTTATTTTTCTTACTTAGAAAATGGTCTGGAGATGAACTGTCTTAACACAGGACCAGTGAATCCACATCACCCTTGTAGACATAGGATTCTTCCAGATTTATGCTCCACTATTCCTAGGTTGTTTTTTACCTCATGGATACAATGGCAACCATAGCTCCAAACACAATTCCTACATTTAAGGTAGCAGTAGGAAGAACAAATGGTATTGCCTACTGTGCTGGCTCCTTTCAGTAGGAATGTACACACACACACACACACACGTTTTAAAAAAGCAACATGCATTTATTATCTCACAGTTTCTATGGGTCAGGAGTCCTGACATGGTTTAGTTGGGTCTTCTGCTTAGGATCTCACTAGCCTACAATTAAAGTGTCAGCTGGGCTGTAAGAATATATGATTTTTAGAAACAAAGTCTCATTAGATTTTTGCCTTACATATCAGTAAGCAGAAATATGTAACATGGCCATGTCTAGTTGACATATAAAAGCAAATGCAGACCTGAGCACATTTTTACTCCAAACCCAAAGTACTATTAAGCAGAGAGAAAATGGGACATGACTAGTTTAAATGCAAGCTTCTCTCACAGGGATTACTAAAGTCCCTTTCAAAACTCTGTGATGGGGAAAGTTGGGATAGATAAGTTTAGTGGAATTGCCAAGTTGGTATTAAGAAATCATTGTTCAGTTCTTAACGATGATTTGGAGAGTTGCCTGTAACTGAGAAGAACCCTTGGGGTCTTCTCATTTATGACTACAAAATAGAACTTTCACCGAAAAAATTATGTGATTAGAAAAGTAACTTAAAACAGGATAACCTCTAAGTTTTTGGAAAGATTATCAGCATTACTTCTAGGATTCATGGGCTTTGTGAGAAAATTCCTGCACAACTTTTAATTAACAGTTGTCAAGACATTGCCTTTTTATATGGCAACCAGATGTATCTTTTTAGTTTGATTGTACTCACACATTTTCTGCTTTTTTGAAAATGGAAATGCATATATATGTATAAATATATATGCACGTGATACACACATGAGTGCGTGCTAAGTCACTTCAGTTGTGTCTGACTCTGTGCAACACTATGGACTGTAGCCCACCAGGCTCCTCTGTCCATAGGATTCTCCAGGCAAGAATTCTGGAGTGGGTTGCCATGCCCTCCTCCAGGGGATCTTCCCCACCCAGGGATGGAACCCACATCTCCTGCATCTCCTCTATTGCAGGCACTTTCTTTACTGCTGAGCCACCAGGGAAGCCGATATATATATTTATATAAAATCTGGGTATTTACTAGATTTCTTCAATCTTCTATGTCATATGTGTTTGTGTGTATACGTGTCTGATGATGGAAAATAAACCTACCTTGCCATAAGATTCTGAAAGGTGAGCATACAAAAACAAAACTTAGCTAGAGACTTGGGAGGGTTTAGATATTTTAATAAATATTCTCTTCTGCTGAATTACTAGAATCAAAGAAGCTCACATGACTATGGGGAATTTTGGGGTATTCATTTATGCATTCAACAAATAGCTATAGAGAATTACTATATCCTAGAATGATAGGATAGTATGATAAGAATTAACTAGTATCAGAGGAGCTGCCTAGTCTCTGGGGGTTATAGTAATGAACAGGGTGGAAAAAAGCTTATATAAGCATTTCGTAAGTTGGCCTCACAAAGGGGAGAACTGGAGTGGAATCAGAAGGTATAAACATTAGTTTCTACACATTTATAGAGCATTGCCAAAATGATGAAGTACTTCATGCACTTTACACGTACAGCTTCTTTGAGGCAACTTTCCTGTATGCAACTTAAAAGTCTAAAATTTAGATACTGTAATCTATCAACAATTATTTGGGTCTCTTAATAGAAGATTTTAAATGTTTTCCAATTATATTAGCTTACTTTGCCAACAAAGTCCATCAAGTCAAGGCTATGGTTTTTCCAGTGGTCATGTATGTATGTGAGAGTTGGACTGTGAAGAAAGCTGAACGCTGAAGAATTGATGCTTTTGAATTGCGGTGTTGGAGAAGACTGTTGAGAGTCCCTTGGACTGCAAGGAGATCCAGCCAGTCCATTCTAAAGGAGATCAGCCCTGAGTGTTCTTTGGAAGGAATGATGCTAAAGCTGAAACTCCAGTACTTTGGCCACCTCATGAGAAGAGTTGACTGATTTGAAAAGACTCTGATGCTGGGAGGAATTGGGGGCAGGAGGAGAAGGGGACGACAGAGGATGAGATGGCTGGATGGCATCACTGACTCGATGGACGTGAGTCTGAGTGAACTCCAGGAGTTGGTGATGGATAGGGAGGCCTGGCATGCTGCGATTCATGGGGTCTCAAAGAGTCGGACATGACTGAGCGACTGAACTGAACTGAAGTGAATGATGAGAATAAGAGACTATGATATGACTTAGAAGAGGAATGGGGAACATGAAAAATTGGGGCAATGTTTTAATTTTAGTTCTAGCTGTAACACAATTTACCTGCCTCTCCCTTTCATCATCTTAAAAAAAGAAGTCAGGAAATGCACTACGAAGGCCCTTAGTTTTCAAAACTAGAGATTTTTTTTTTTTTTTTAAACTACAGATATTAAACAACTCTGACTTCTTTTATGGGAATGCAGAGTGATCTTGTCTAAGATCAAGATTTACCGGAAGGAAAAGAAGATTGGTCTTCAGTTCAGTTCAGTCACTCAGTTGTGTCCGACTCTTTCGACCCCATGGACTGCAGCACGACAGGCCTCCCTGTCCATCACCAACTCCCGGAGTTTACTCAAATTCATGTCCACTGAGCCGGTGATGCCATCCAACCATCTCATCCTCTGTCTTCCCCTTCTCTTCCTGCCTTCAATCTTTCCCAGCATCAGGGTCTTTCCCAGTGAATCAGTTCTTCCTATCAGGTAGCCAAAGTATTGGAGTTTCAGCAGCAACATCAGTCCTTCCAATGAACATCAGGACTGATTTCCTTTAGGATGAACTGGTTGGATCTCCTTGCAGTCCAAAGGAACTCTCAAGAGTCTTCTCCAACACCACAGTTCAAAAGCATCAATTATTCAGTGCTCAGCTTTCTTTATAGTCCAACTCTCACATCCATACATGACTACTGGAAAAAACCATAGCCTTGACCAGACAGACCTTTATTGGCAAAGTAATGTCTCTGCTTTTTAATATGCTGTCTAGGTGGATCATAACTTTTCGTCGAAGGAATAAGCATCTTTTTATTTCGTGGCTGCAGTCACCATCTGCAGTGATTTTGGAGCCAAGAAAATAAAGTCTGCCACTCTTTCTCCATCTATTGCCATGAAGTGATGGGACCAGATGCCATGATCTTCGTTTTCTGAATGTTGAGCTTTAAGCCAACTTTTTCACTCTCCTCATTCACTTTCATCAAGAGGCTCCTTAGTTCTTTTTCACTTTCTGCCATAGGGTTGTGTTATCTGCATATCTGAGGTTATTGATATTTCTCCCAGCAATCTTGATTCCAGCTTGTGCTTCATCCAGCCCAGCATTTAACATGATATACTCTACATATAAGTTAAATAAGCAGGGTGACAACATACAGCCTTGACGTACTCCTTTTCCTATTTGGAACCAGTCTGTTGTTCCATGTCCAGTTCTAACTGTTGCTTCCTGACCTGCATACAGATTTCTTAGGAGCCAGGTCAAGTGGTCTGGTATTCCCATCTCTTTCAGAATTTTCCACAGTTTATTGTGATCCACACAGTCAAAGGCTTTGGCATAGTCAATAAAGCAGAAATAGATGTTTTTCTGGAACTCTCTTGCTTTTTCCATGATCCAGCGGATGTTGGCAATTTGATTCTGGTTCCTCTGCCTTTTCTAAAACCAGCTTGAACATCTGGAATTTCATGGTTCACGTATTGTGAAGACTTGCTTAGAGAATTTTGAGCATCACTTTGCAGGCGTGTGAGATGAGTACAATTGTGCGGTAGTTTGAGCATTCTTTGGCATTGCCTTTCTTTGGGATTGGAATGAAAACTGACCTTTTCCAGTCCTGTGGCCGCTGCTGAATTTTCCAAATTTGCTGGCATATTGAGTGCAGCACTTTCACAGCATCATCTTTCAGGATTTGGAATAGCTCAACTGGAATTCCATCACCTCCACTAGCTTTGTTCATAGTGATGCTTTCTAAGGCCCACTTGAGTTCACATTCCAGGATGTCTGGCTCTAGGTGAGTGATTACACCATCGTGATTATCTTGGTTGTGAAGATCCTTTTTGTACAGTTCTTCTGTGTATTCTTGCCATCTCTTCTTAATATCATCTGCTTCTGTTGGGTCCATACCATTTCTGTCCTTTATTGAGCCCATCTTTGCATGAAATGTTCCCTTGGTATCTCTAATTTTCTTGAAGAGATCTCTAATCTTTCCCATTCTGTTGTTTTCCTCTATTTCTTTGCACTGATCACTGAGGAAGGCTTTCTTATCTCTCCTTGCTATTGTTTGAAACTCTGCATTCAGATGCTTATATCTTTCCTTTTCTCCTTTGCTTTTGGCTTCTCTTCTTTTCACAGCTATTTGTAAGGCCTCCCCAGACAGCCATTTTCCTTTTTTGCATTTCTTTTCCATGGGGATGGTCTTGATCCCTGTCTCCTGTACAATGTCACGAACCTCAGTCCATAGTTCATCAGGCACTCTATCTATCAGATCTGGGCCCTTAAATCTATTTCTCACTTCCACTGTGTAATCATAAGGGATTTGATTTAGGTCATACCTGAATGGTCTAGTGGTTTTCCCTACTTTCTTCAATTTAAGTCTGAATTTGGCAATAAGAAGCTCATGATCTGAGCCACAGTCAGCTCCCAGTCTTGTTTTTGCTGACTGTATAGAGCTTCTCCATCTTTGGCTGCAAAGAATATAATCAATCTGATTTTGGTGTTGACCATCTGGTGATGTCCATGTGTAGAGTCTTCTCTTGTGTTGTTGGAAGAGGGTATTTACTATGACCAGTGCATTCTCTTGGCAGAATTCTTTTAGTCTTTGCCCATATTCCAAGGCCAAATTTGCCTGTTACTCCAGGTGTTTCTTGACCTCCTACTTTTGCATTCCCAGTCCCCTATAATGAAAAGACATCTTTTTTGGGTGTTAGTTCTAGAAGGTCTTGTAGGTCTTCGTAGAATCATTCAACTTCAGCTTCTTCAGTGTTACTGGTCAGGGCATAGACTTGGATAACTGTAATATTGAATGGTTTGCCTTGGAAATGAACAGAGGTCATTCTGTCATTTTTGAGATTGCACCCAAGTACTGCTTTTAGTACTGCATCCAAGTACTGTTTGACCTTAGACAAGATTTAAAAGTCATATTTATAACTTCCCCTCTCTCCTTGTTTGTGGAGGCTCAGAGATGTAGACCCTGCCTATAGATCACCCAGGCTCAAAACTAAAAAGGCCTTACCTGTAGAGTTACTGTGCCTAAAGGTAAAACATTAGAGTAGTATGAGGCCTTACCTGATAGCTCAGTGGTAAAGAATTTGCCTGCCAATGCAGGGGATGCAAGAGAGGCAGATTAGATCTCCTGGAACAGGAAATGGTAACCTGCATGCTAGTGGGTCACGAAGACTCAGACACAACTGAGCAACTAACTGAGCACACACACAAAGCATGAAGAAGGATGCTAAAATCATGTTCTCAAAATGACAAGGTCTTAGCAGTTCCCAATTTCCACCTCCCACAGCCCATGGAAACCTCTTTTTTATTCTTGGCCTCTGATAGCTTGACTATTTTCAATACCTCATATAAGTGCAATCATACATTATTTGTCCTTCTGTGATTGGCTTATTTCACTTAACATAATGTCCTCAAGTTTCATGCATGTTGTTGCATACTGTTGGGTTTTTTTCTTTTTTAAGATTGAAAAATATTCCACTGATATGTCTAGAGATATTATATTGTACATTTAAATTTTTGAGATGGTAGTTCTCACATTGAGCATACTTACCAAAATATATTTTTTTTAAAGGAAAAGAAGTAACAAAGGCTTAATGGAGACATTAGGTGGGAAATTAAAAAAAAAAAAAAGTGGAAGTGAGCCAATGTGGGATCCAGGAAGCTAGGCTGAGCAGACTCAGTGGCAATTTTTTTTAAACCTTTTTATTTTATATATGAGTATAGCTGATTAACAATGTTGTGATAGTTTCAAGTGTCCAGCAGAACACTCAGTCATATATATTCATGTATCCATTCTCCTCCAAACTACCCCTCATCCAGGCTGCTACAGTCCCCTGTGATATATAGTAGGTCCTTGTTGGTTAACCATTTTAAATGTAGTAATGAGTACCTGTTAATCTCAAACTGATATTTCAAATCCACTTACCAATTTGGGACATGTTCTTATAAATGATTAAAATGGAGGCTTTGGTGTAGTCAGTGTTTCATTGGAACATGAACCATACTCAGTTTTCAATAGCATAGCTTCCTTTTTATTTCTTTTAATTTTTGGCTGCACCTGCAGTGTGTGGGACCTTAGTTCCCTAATCAAGGATTGATCTACACCCTATGCCTTGAAAGCCAAGTTTTAACCACTGGACTACTGGGAAAGTCCCAATAACACATCTTTCAATATGTACACAATGAAATTTTCTACTGAATTTATAAAGGAAGCCTATGCTAGGTATATATTAGGCCTGCTGCTAAGTCGCTTCAGTCGTGTCTGACTCTGTGAGACCCCATAGACGGCAGCCCACTAGGCTCCCCCATCCCTGGGATTCTCCAGGCAAGAACACTGGAGTGTGTTGCCATTTCCTTCTCCAATGCATGAAAGTGAAAAGTGAAAGTGAAGTTGCTCAGTCATGTCCGACTCTTAGGGACCACATGGACTGCAGCCTACCAGGCTCTTCCATCCATGGGATTTTCCAGGCAAGAGTACTGGACTGGGGTGCCATTGCCTTCTCTGATATTAGGCCTACCCCCTCTAATGGGATAAAAGCAATTTTTTTGGTATGCAAAACTTTTAGACATTTTGTTAGATAAATAAGGGCATTCCTGGAGTCCTTTGTAAGGAATCTGTGGGAGACCCAGGTTCAAGCCTGGGTTGGGAAGATCCCCTAAAGAAAGGGATGGCAACCCACTCCAGTATTCTTACCTGAGAATTACATGAACAGAGGAGCCTGGCTAGCTACAGACCATGCTAGCCAGGGGGCTGCATATTATCCATGGGGTTGCAAAGAGTTGGACATGATTGAGCATCTAACACTCTCACTAGATAAATAAAAATGACACCATATTACATGAATTCAATAAAAAGATATTTGTTGAGTGGTAGGTATGAAGTTGAATCTGCTGATACTATTTTTGCCTCTCCTAGGACTATAGTAGAAAAGGGTATGTGTATTCTTTGAAAATTTAACTGAGGCTTTGCTTACACATATAAATTCATTTTTAAAAGTATTAAGTTCAGTCAACCAGTAAGTACTTTGTCATTTTTCTATAAAATAAATTTTTTGCTGAATCATGCACATGCATGCATGCATGGTCAGTTGCTAACCCATGGCTGACTCTTTACAACCCCGTAAACTCCCGGCCAGGCTCCTCTGATCATGGGGTTTTCCAGGCATGAATACTGAAGTGGGTTGTCATTTCCTTCTCCAGAATATCTTCCCAACCAGGGATCAAACCCATGTCCTCTGTACCTCCTGCATTGGCAGGCGGATTCTTTACCACTGAGTCACCTGCGATTATGGACAGTTTTCACCAAATTTAGTTTTTTTGTTGATTTTTTAATCAGTTCAGTTCAGTTGCTCAGTCGTGTCCAAATCTTTGTGACCCCTTGAATCACAGCATGCCAGGCCTCCCTGTCTATCACCGTCTCCTGGAGTTCACTCACATTCACGTCCATTGAGTCAGTTATGCCATCCAGCCATCTCATCCTCTGTAGTCTCCTTCTCCTCCTGCCCTCAATCCCTCCCAGCATCAGAGTCTTTTCCAATGAGTCAACACTTGGCATGAGTGTTGACTTCCAAAGAAATCCCAGGGCTAATCTCCTTTAGAATGGACTGGTTGGATCTCCGTGCAGTCCAAGGGACTCTCAAGAGTCTTCTCCAACACCACAGTTCTAAACCATCAATTCTTCAGCGTTCAGCTTTCTTCAGAGTCCAACTCTCACATCCATACATGACCACTGGAAAAACCATAGCCTTGACTAGATGGACCTTTGTTGACAAAGTAATGTCTCTGCTTTTCAATATGCTATCTAGGTTGGTCATAACTTTCCTTCCAAGGAGTAAGCGTCTTTTAATTTCATGGCTGCAATCACCATCTGCAGTGACTTTGGAGCCCCCAAAAATAAAGTCTGACACTGTTTCCACTGTTTCCCCATCTACTTGCCATGAAGTGATGGGACCAGATGCCATGATTTTCATTTTCTGAATGTTGAGCTTTAAGCCAACTTTTTCACTCTCTTCTTTCACTTTCATCAAGAGGCTCCTTAGTTCTTTTTCACTTTCTGCCATAAGGGTGGTGTCATCTGCATATCTGAGGTTATTGATATTTCTCCCGGCAATCTTGATTCCAGCTTGTGCTTCTTAGAGTCCAGCGTTTCTCATGATGTACTCTGCATAGAAGTTAAATAAGCAGGGTGACAATATACAGCCTTGACATACTCCTTTTCCTATTTGGAACCAGTCTGTTGTTCCATGTCCAGTTCTAACTGTTACTTCCTGACCTGCATCTAAGTTTCTCAAGAGACAGG
Organism: Bos taurus; assembly: GCF_002263795.3. Lineage (NCBI taxonomy): Eukaryota > Metazoa > Chordata > Mammalia > Artiodactyla > Bovidae > Bos > Bos taurus. The sequence continues at coordinate 17,824,566 of NC_037341.1, read as the reverse complement.
TCAGGTGGTCTGGTATTCCTACTCTTTCAAAATTTTCCACAGTTTGTGGTGATCCACACAGTCAAAGGCTTTGGCATAGTCAATAAAGCAGAAATAGATGTTTTTCTGGAACTCTCTTGCTTTTATGATGATCCAGCGGATGTTGGCAATTTGATCTCTGGTTCCTCTGCCTTTTCTAAAACCAGCTTGAACATCTGAAAGTTCACGATTCACGTATTGCTAAGGCCTGGCTTGGAGAATTTTGAGCACTACTTTACTAGCATGTGAGATGAGTGCAATTGTGTGGTAGTTTGAGCAATCTTTGGCATTGTCTTTCTTTGGGATTGGAATGAAAACTGACCTTTTCCAGTCTTGTGGCCACTGCTGAGTTTTCCAAATTTGCTGGCATATTGAGTGCAGCACTTTCACAGCATCATCTTTCAGGATTTGAAATAGCACAACTGGAATTCCATCACCTCCACCAGCTTTGTTTGTAGTGATGCTTTCTAAGGCCCACTTGACTTCACATTCTAGGATGTCTGGTTCTAGGTGAGTGATTATACCATTGTGATTATCTTGGTCGTGAAGATCCTTTATGTACAGTTCTTCTGTGTATTCTTGCCACCTCTTCTTAATATCTTCTGCTTCTGTTAGGTCCATACCATTTCTGTCCTTTATCGAGCCCATCTTTGCATGAAATGTTCCCTTGGTATCTCTTATTTTCTTGAAGAGATCTCTAATCTTTCCTATTCTGTTGTTTCCCTCTATTTCTTTGCATTGATCGCTGAGGAAGGCTTTCTTATCTCTCCTTGCCGTTCTTTGGAACTCTGCATTCAGAGGCTTATATCTTTCCTTTTCTCCTTTGCTTTTGGCTTCTCTTCTTTTCACAGCTATTTGTAAGGCCTCCCCAGACAGCCATTTTGCTTTTTTTGCATTTCTTTTCCATGGGGATGGTCTTGATCCCTGTCTCCTGTACAATGTCACGAACCTCAGTCCATAGTTCATCAGGCACTCTATCTATCAGATCTGGGCCCTTAAATCTATTTCTCACTTCCACTGTATAATCATAAGGGATTTGATTTAGGTCATACCTGAATGGTCTAGTGGTTTTCCTCATTTTCTTTAATTTAAGTCTGAATTTGGCAATAAGAAGCTCATGATCTGAGCCGCAGTCAGCTCCCAGTCTTGTTTTTGCTGACTGTATAGAGCTTCTCCATCTTTGGCTGCAAAGAATATAATCAATCTGATTTTGGTGTTGACCATCTGGTGATGTCCATGTGTAGAGTCTTCTCTTGTGTTGGAAGAGGGTGTTTGTTATCACCAGTGCGTTCTCTTCGCAGAATTCTATTAACCTTTGCCCTGCTTCATTCCTTATTCCAAGGCCAAATTTGCCTGTTACTCCAGGTGTTTCTTGACTTCCTACTTTTGCATTCCAGTCTCTGATAATGAAAAGGACATATTTTTTGGGTGTTAGTTCTAGAAGGTCTTATAGGTCTTCATAGAACCGTTCAACTTCAGCTTCTTCAGCGTTAATGGTTGGGGCATAGACTTGGATTACTGTGATATTGAATGGTTTGCCTTCAAATGAACAGAGATTATTCTGTTGTTTTTAGATCACGTCCAAGTACTGCATTTCGGACTCTTTTGTTGACCATGGTGGCTACTCCATTTCTTCTAAGGGATTCCTGCCCGGAGTAGTAGATATAATGGTCATCTGAGTGAAATTCACCCATTCCAGTCCATTTTAGTTACCTGATTCCTTGAATGTTGACGTTCACTCTTGCCATCTCCTGTTTCACCACTTTCAATTTGCCTTGATTCATGGACCTAATATTCCAGTTTCCTATGCAATATTGCTCCTTACAGCATCAGACCTTGCTTATATCACCAGTCACATCCACAACTGGGTATTGTTTTTGCTTTGGCTCCATCCCTTCATTCTTTCTGGAGTTATTTTTCCACTGATCTCCAGTAGCATATGGGCACCTACTGACCTGGGGAGTTCCTCTTTCAGTATTCTATCATTTTGCCTTTTCATACTGTTCATGGGGTTCTCAAGGCAAGAATAATAGAACCTTTCAAATTACACATTGAGAGAGAAGAATCATCTTTTGCTGGGGTTATATTATTAGTCTGTTCAGTTCAGTTGCTCAGTCGTGTCCGACTCTTTGTGACCCCATGAATCGCAGCATGCCAGGCCTCCCTGTCCATCACCATCTCCCAGCATTCACTCAAACTCATGTCCATAGAGTCGGTGTTAACTTAAAATTTTAAAATTAGATAGTTGGTTTCAACCTTTTACTTATCTGGTTAATAAGTATCCTCTTTCAGTTCATGTATGAGACTGGCAGACTTCCTCCAATTGTAATATGCTAGAATTCATGATTCTACTTTATATATACATATAATAACTCACGGTTAAGTGTGTGTGTGTGTGTCTGCATGTGTGTGCAAGTGTGTTTCTGTTGGAGGGAGCTCATGTTGTTGTGAAAGATGAAAACTTAAGTCCTTATGAAACACCAGGCTGCTGGAGGCAGGGAGCAATGATACAGAGCCTGACCTATCGAAGAAGTGAATCTGACATTTTGGGAGGTGAATTAACTCTTATTTTAAAATTTACATAAAATAGTTTTAGCATCATTTTAAATTTGGAATATGCATAGAAGGTATTGTCTTCATAATGAAAATTAGGAGAAAGTTTTGACAAAGATGTTTGAAAATTCTTAAGCAGTCTGCTGAAATTGCTCTAGGTTAAATCACTCTAGGTTAAATAAATTCAAAAATCAAATATCATTTGTACATATCTTGTAGCTTTTCCTCCATGTCACTGTAAAGACTTTTCTTTGTCATTTGTCTTGGCATGGATGGCTTATTTTTCTATTCTCCATCTCTCTTCCAACATATTAGCAAGTTGAGCTGGATAAGTTATGTTGGGAAAAGTAAGTCATCAGTCTTCTAAAGAAAACAAATTCCCCCCTACCTCATAGCATAGAGGTAAAAAGCAAAAGTGTGGATTCAGAAAGACAATAATTGCAAACTTTGGACAAGTTATTGTCTATAAATTTGCAATTTCATATTAAAATAAATTTGACAGGTAAACTGAAGGTGATTTAAGGATTCATGAGAAAACTGTTTGAAAAGAAGTATGAAGAAGTTCATCTTCTTTGAAGCTCGAAAAAGCATGTTTATAATAGTAATAAAAATAATGGTAGTTGTATTATTATAATAGAATAGCAATAATAATAGAATAGTATAGTAGTAACAGTTGTTATCCATAGCTGAAGTCACCTTTTTTAGCAATGCCTATTTTGGTACAAAAAAATCATAGGAATAAGTAACTTAATTGTAAAAATAATGAAGTAAGTATATATTCCTTATTCATGAGGAAGGCTTCAACCAGCTAAGTAATCTAAACTGAGGTACATCAAAGTAAACTGCTAAATATTCTCTTTGGTTTCATAATCTGGTTCATTAACATAAGCAGAACCAGGCAGGATTACAATTCTTTCCCCTCAGTCTCATTTTATTACCAAATATTTGTGTTTGCTTGCTCTAGGGAGGTTTGTGCATGTGTGTGTGTGTGTGTGTGTGTGTGTGTGTGTGTGTATGTGTGACAGACAAACTCAGGATGGATTTTTCCTTCACAGTAGGAAAAAATATTTGAAAAAGAATGCTACGATGAATGGATAAGAAAGCTGTGGTACATATACACAATGGAGTATTTCTCAGCCATTAAAAAGAATACATTTGAATCAGTTCTAATGAGGTGGATGAAACTGGAGCCTATTATACAGAGTGAAGTAAGCCAGAAAGAAAAACACCAATACAGTATACTAACACATATATATGGAATTTAGAAAGATGGTAACAATAACCCTGTATATGAGACAGCAAAAGAGACACAGATGTATAGAACAGTCTTTTGGACTCTGTGGGAGAGGGAGGCGGGGGGGATGATTTGGGAGAATGGTATTAAAACATGTATAATATCATATAAAAAATGAATCGCTAGTCCAGGTTCGATGCAGGATACAGGAAGCTTGGGGCTGGTGCACTGGGATGACCCAGAGGGATGGTACGGGGAGGGATGTGGGAGGGGGGTTCAGGATGGGGAACACGTACACCCATGGCAGATGCATGTTGATGTATGGCAACACCAATACAATATTGTAAAGTAAAATAATAATAATAATAAAGTAATAATAATAAAAAAAGAATGCTAGAGTGCTTCAGGAACAGAACTCTAGCGTTTCACACATATTTAAGTTAAAATTGCCTGTCTTTGAGATATGCAACATCTCTTCCAATAGAGTATATGATCTTAAAAAAACAAAGAACAATTTTGTTCTTGTTGTTTGTTATCACTTAGCATCCCCTACTTAGCATAATGCCTGATACTGGAAATTTTATATCTGGTGGATAAATAGATGAGATAATTTCAAATGAGTGAATATCCACCAGAGCAACCACCTCTGTAAATAGATGTTGTCATTCCATTCATCTGGGGGACAGAATTAAGTTGTTCCTGATCTTTTGGAAGGAAGTCTTCTCAGCTCTGGGGCTAGAACAAAGTTGGATATAAACCCCAATACATGACATGAAAACCAAATCTTCTTGTGAGGAATTAGCGTGCTTTCAGCTCAGAGAAGCAGTAGAAGTTTGGAAGGGACTATGAGGGTGGATTTGGTCTTTGTTTCTTAAGAATATCTATTTATAGTAGCAAAATATCCAACTAATTAATTAATTTGTTTAATAGTCTATTGATATTGACTATTAATCAATGATTAATCTATTAATATATAAAAGTAGATCAAACTATTAATTATATATAACTATATGTGGGGCTTCCCAGGTAGCACAGTGGTACAGAATCTGCCTGCCAATGCAGGAGACATAAAAGACATGGGTTCAATCTCTGTGTTGGAAGACTGTCAGGAGAAGGAAATGGCAAACCACTCTGGTATTCTGGACTGGGAAATTCCATGGACAGAGGAGTCTGGCAGGCTATAGACCTTGGGATTGCAAAGTTTTGGGCAAGACTAAGTATATATATATATAATTATATGCACACATATAATTATATGCAATATACATAAAATGCACATATATATATATATATAGTGGTGTATTTATTTATACTTTAAAAATGATTATCCTCAGAATTTTAAAATATTATAGTCTTGAACCAGCAGCAGTTAACCTGGAGGCATGAGATTTTAGGTGATTTTCTGAGTCAAATCAAAGTAGGATGACCAGTTGGAGAAACAAGTGAAAGATAGGATAAATGCTTGAAGCATATACATGTTTTTGAGAGGACACTGCTCTGGAAGAGGAACCTGGTAGATTCAGAAAGGATGGGACATTGAATTTGTTGAAATTTGGGTGTGAAATTAAATGTCACCTTATTTCTAAATGAAAGTTGGAAGAAAGTGATACATTCATGACATACTCATCACCACATCATCATCCCTAGGAAAACATTGTCTGGCATGTAGCAAGTCCTCCTTAAGGTAATGTCATTGTTACCATTATTATTTTTGTAATTATTGCTCTGATTGATGTGGTGCCCAACCAAACAGTACATAGAGAAGCATCTATTATACAATGAAGTGAATCAGCTACATATATACATATATATCCCCTTCCTTTTGGACCTCCTTCCCATCCCCATCCCCATCCCACCCATCTAGATCATCACAGAGCACCAAGCTGAGCAGAAACTAACACAACATTATGAAACAATAGTTCTCCAAAGGAAAAAAAGAAAGATTTCCAGAAAAAAAAAAGGAAAAAAAGAACCTCCTGTATAACACAAGGAACTCTACTCAATATTCTGTAATGACCTATATGGGAAAAAGAATTTTAAAAAGAGTAGATATGTGTATGTGCATAACAGATTCACTTTGCTGTACAGCAGAAACTAATACAACATTGTTAATCAACTGTACTCCAATAAAAATTAATAAAAAATAAAAAGTATACTGCAAAAAATATATACTTATTGAATGCCCTGTACTTTTGTAGATGTGATGGGGATAACAAAACTTGTTCACACCTGCAGTAAGAAATGTAAATTCAGTTCTTCAGATAAAGCATTTGTTCATAAAAGATCTAACCAGCAAAGAAAAAAGAATATAAAATTTATTTAGTACAAATTCATTTAATACTAAATGCTAAGGAAGCCTGTTCATTTTCACTTAGAGCTTTGAGCCATGTCTGACAGAACTGGGCCTGAGTTCTCAGAGACAAATCATCTTCTCTCTAGCTGAGGCTAGGACAAATATCAAAAGATTTCTCATAGTAGTTTTGCTACCCACACAGCCTAAGAGTTGCTGCTGCTGCTGCTGCTAATTCGCTTCAGTCGTGTCTGACTCTGCGCGACCCCATAGACGGCAGCCCGCCAGGCTCCCCCGTCCCTGGGACTCTCCAGGCAAGAACACTGGAGTGGGTTGCCATTTCCTTCTCCAATGCATGAAAGTGAAAAGTGAAAGTGAAGTCGCTCAGTCGTGTCCGACTCTGAGCGACCCCATATACTGTAGCCTACCAGGCTCCTCTGTCCATGGGATTTCCCAGGCAAGAGTACTGGAGTGGGGTGCCATTGCCTTCTCCGACCTAAGAGTTGAATGGAGACTTAAAAGAGTGACAAATTAGTGGCAGGATGTGGTTTTCAGGTCTAATTTTTTTTTGCCAAAGAAAAAAAATGTCATTTCACTTCCTCTTCTTTTTTAAAGAGACATAAACAAATTGTAAGGAAGCTGTTAAGGGATCCAGATAGTGAAAATTCATGGAAAAATGAGGCATCTTTTTCAAGTCCTAAGAGTTGAGAACAAATGTGATTATTCAACGTGCAGGGTCTTTTAATTAAGAAATGAGTTAGCAGTTACCTTTTGTGTAGCCCTCTCTGTTGCTGATTGTCTATAGCAGAAATGTTCAAAGAGGCCAAATGTGCTGTGTAGAACTGACAACAAAGTACACAATATTTTGGCCAATAAACTCAAGCCAATACAATCGTTGCATGAATTATGCAGGGAAAATATAAACCTTTTGTTTTCCTTATATGTTGGGCCAGCATTCCTTGAACAGAAATATTTTATATCTTTCCTTTGGATTATAAGACTTGTTAATAGAAAGGCAGGAAAGGACAGTGGAAATATAAAGCTTAATATGATTTTTCTCTGAAGATGTAATCAAAGATTAGTTGAGTGGGTTTTATGAAGTCTTGTTTATGTTTATTACCTTCCCAGTATAAAAAGGAAAAATGAATTGAGTTTCTTAAGGAAGGTTTTGCTTGTTTGTTTGCTTGGTTTTGCTTTATTTGACTAAACTTGTATTTAATTAATTTACTGGTTAAGGAAGTTAAATGGTCAAATGGGTTTTTTATGGGAACAAGCTCATTAATTTTCCTTTGTACAGATATTAATTCATTTACTGATAGCAATGCATTTAATATTGTTTAATGTTATTGTATTTAATTAAAATTATATATTCCATTGTTAACTTATACCCTCCCATGAACTCCTAGATCTAAAAGAACTTTTATCACCTTAATTCAGAAACTGTCCTTCTTAAAAGAGAGGCTTACAAAAATTCTAGACACATTTTAAGGAAGGTTTTAAGAACAGCAAACCTAAAAACTGTAAGCCTTAGAAATGTAAAAAGTATGTCTCTGGTAGCTAACAGGTGCTTATCAAAAATGCTCATTGTAAGCTCAAGAAAACAATTTGTATGGAATTAAAAATGAAAAAAGTGAATCAAGTTTAAAGTATAAACCTTTCCCTCTGAAGTTATTAAGGGACGGGAAAAATTTTAAGGTAATCAAGTTAGAAATTTGTATAAGCAATCTATAGGAAAATAGTGAGCTTCTCCTTCTGATTTAATAACTAAAAACTTAAATGGAAAGGGTTTATTTAAATAGTTATTACCTGCAAAGTACATACCAAAAATAAGAGGATAATACAAACATCAAAAAAGAAAGATATAGTTTATAATTAGGTAAAAAGAGAAAACTGAGAGTATTTTATCATTTGGGCTTTCCTGGTGGCTCAGTTGGTAAAGAATCATTTATTTATTCAGTCACCAAATGTACCTTGGCAACTACTAAGTACTTAAAATTATTCTATGTTCTAGGGACAAAATAATGTGCCTAGATGAAGAAACAAAATATTTGAAATTAATCTCTAAGGGAAGTAAGTTTTCATAGACTCTTCTACATCTAAGCAGGATCCCAACTGTGGAATGAAATCAGATGAACACAAGAAAATAAGTTGCATAGAGACGATCTGCCCTCCTCTTCTATTAACAAATGTGTGACCTGATGGAACATGTTTTATTTGCAGTTTTTAAGGTTCTGTGATTCTGAGGATCTCAGAAGAAATGATAAATCGAAACTAAAATACGGACCAGATGCAAAGGACAAGTGCTGTTTTCTCTTGGCCTCATGAGTTGCAAGTATGCTATCAGTGACCTTTGACCTATTTCCTGTCAATTCAGAGAACATAACTATCACAGGAAAATAACACAGTATTATGCATTCTTCATAGCTACCAAATATACTTCATATTACCTTATGGTTACAGGATTCTTGATGTTCTTCTACTGTAATGTTGATTTTATTGTTACCAGATGCTTGGCCCCATGCCTTGGGTTACCCCGGTTCACTGGCCCAACAAACAAAACAAATTGGAATCATATTGAGTACATACATCTGATGAAATAATGATATGAAAGAGAAATGAGACGAATAGTTCCAAAGGGGAAAAAAACTGAAGTACTGTCTTATGAAGGTAGGAACACGAATGCCAAGAACCTTTAAGAACTGAACTCAGGATTCTCAAGAAAGCTTTAATGTGTGAGCAAATTCCAGTGGCTACCAGGACAAAATGTACTTATATTGTTTCACACAGCTTTGTTTTAAGGGACTGGGAGAAGGACTGACCGTGTAAGCAATGAAATGCATATTCCCCCCTCTCATGTCCAAAAACCCATCATAGGGATATTTGTCAAAGCCTGTCTGCATAAAATCAGATTTTTAATAGACTTTAATATTTATGTTAGATTGATCTTGGCAGATGTTTTTTAGTTAATCCCTACATTCAATAAATCAGGCTGAAGAACTTACCTTAGAGCACAGACTTCTCTGTTGCTCAAATAAACAATAGCTGTGTGTTTAGTAACTTAAGAGAATGTTCAGGCAGTCCAATTGAACTTGACCACATAGCTTCCCACCTTTTCTGGTTCCCACATGCTAGCAGTCCTGACTGCTCTTTAATCATCCTCTTAAGTTCCTAACTCCTGAAAGATGATAGATAAAAGCAATCGGTGACATATGTGCAATAACGAAAAAGAATGTGTCACTTAGAGCCAGAAAACCATGGGTAGGAGTAATAGCTCTGTCAGTGATGAAGTGTAGGGCCTTGGAAAACCACTGCCTCTTTACGAGCTTCAGCTTCAGTATTTTTATCTATGAAAAGGGAATTATAATGCATTCCTTGTCTATCTAGTAAGGTAGGTGTGATGACTAAATGAGAACATGTGTGGGAAAACTTTGTAAATTAGCAAGTGCCTTACCTTTGAGAAGTATTTGCAACATGTGAAAATAAAATTGAAATTGCAACCTTGAAGCATTAGTATGTTTGACAGTACACTACTGATATTTCAATAAATGTTTTGGAGACATTTGAACAAATCTTGTCACAGTCTTCAATTTATTTTCAATTCCAACTTACTTGAGAGAACCCTGACTCCTTGTCATTAAATGTCCACATATTGAACATTCAGAAAGCACCAGAAGCTAAGAACAAGTGTTAAGCCTCTCCAGGTTTCCACTGAGATGAATTTCTGGGGAATACAGTCTGAGTTTATACAAAAGCCAGAACTATGGCCTTTGAATTTCTGATTACAGAGACCATTTTCTCAACTAGAACATAGAAAGGTGTTTAATCACATTTTAGGGCGGTTAAAAAACACATAAAATTGAATATACCCTTTATACTGTTTTTAAATGCACAGTTCAGTAGTGTTAAATATATTCTCATTGAGCAGCAGAGCTCTATAACTTTTTCATCTTGTAAAACTGAACTCTATAACCACTAAACACTACTTTTCCCTCCCCCCACCTCTTAGCAATCACCTTTCTACTTTCTGTTTCTGTGATGTTGATAACTTTAAATACTTCATATGCAGGGACTCATAGGGTATTTGTCCTTTCATGACTGGCTTATTTTGCTTAGTATAATGTCTTCAAGTTTTCATCCATGTTGTAGCATATGATAAGGTTTCTTTCTTTTTTAAGTTTGCATAATATATCTATATAGATACACACACACACACACACACACAGTGGGGCTTCGCTGATGTCTCAGTGGTAAAGAATCCACCTGCAATGCAGGAGGTGCAGGAGACATGGGTTCAGTCCCTGGTTTGGGAAGATCCTCTGGAGGAGGTCATGGCAACCCACTCCAGTCTTCTTGCCTGGAGAATTCCATGGACAGAGAGCCTAGTGGGCTGCATAAGTTCGCAGAGTTGGCCACAACTGAAGCGACTGAGCACGCACATATACAGCACATTTTCATTATCCATCTGTCTGTTGATGAACATTTGGATTGCTGCCACCTCTTGACTATTGTAAATAATGCTGCAGTAAACTTGGGTGTGCACATATCTCTTTGAGATCTGATTTCAATTCATTTGAATACATACTAAAGGCAAAGCAAGATCACAAGGTAATTATATTTTTAATTTTTTGAGAACCCCCCATGTTGCTTTCCATAAAAGCTACAGGACTTCATATTCTCACTGACAGTTCACAAAGGTTCTAATTTCTCTACCTCCTTGCCAACATTTATTATCTCATGGGTTTTTCTTCTTCTGACTACCCTAATGGGTGTGAGATGATACTTCACTGTGTGTGTCTTTGACTTGCATTTCTCTTCTCTTATGATTAGTAAAGTTGAAACTTTTTTCATATGAGTGTTGATCATTTGGATATCTTATTTTGAGAGTTACGTATTTAAATGGTTTACTCATTTTATAATTGAGCTATCTGCTTTTTTAATAATTGAGTTATTGATTGATTGATTTGAGTTATATGAATTCCTTGTGTATTTTAGATATTAATCCCTTATCATAAACCTAATTTAAAAATAATTTCTCCCTCTCATAGACTTCCTTTTCCCTCAATGTATCAAAATTTTTAAGTTTGATATTGTTAAAATAATCATGCCACCCAACTTATATTCAACACAACCCATATCAAAATCTCAATGAAATTCTTTGCAGAAATAGAAAAACATATCCTAAATATGTGAAAGAATGAAATTGGACACTTATCTTACACCATACTCACCAAAAAACCTTCAACATGGATTAAAGACTTTAATGTGAGACTTAAAACAATAAAACCTCTAGACAAAAACATAAAGGAAAATAGTATAGGACATTGGAGTTGGCAATAATCTTTTTTTTGATAAGATACCACAAGAACAGGCAACAAAAGCAAAAATTGTCAAATGCCACTATGTCAAACTAATAAACACTTTAAATGAAAAGTACAATGTAATAAAAATTATGCTGTGAAATCTCACAATATATCAAATAACCACAGTAGAAAAGACTCTAAGTTATACAGGGGCTTGTAGGCAAGGCTCTGGGGAAAATGTCGGCATTAGTTAAGTGAAGTGGAAGCGATGGACATAGCCTGACCCTGTGTGTCATAGTTTAGAGACCCAAGACCATATGATCTAAGAGAAAAGGTTTGAGCAATCATCCCTTGGTAGCTGAGGGGGATTAGTTCCAGAACCCTTTTAGGTACCAAAAGCTGAGGATGCTCAAGTCCTTATATAGAATAGTGTATTAATTGCATATGGACTTGGCCAAGTGGCTCAGTGATAAAGAATCCACCTGCCAATGCAGGAGACGCAAGTGATGCAGGCTTGATCCCTGTGTCAGGAAGATCCCTTGGAAGATGAAATGGCAACCCACTCCAGTATTCTTGACTGGAAAATCCCATGGGCAGAAGAGCCTGGAGGGTTACTGTCCATAGGGTTGCAAAGAGTCGGATAGACCTGAGCAACTGATCACACATGCATATATTATTTGTATACAACCTGTATACATTCTCTCATATACTTTAAATTATCTCTAGATTATTTATAATACCTTACACAATGTAAATGGTATTTATGTAAATAATTGCCAGTGTGCAGAAGATTCACTTTTTTGAAAGTTTCTGGAATATTTTTTCAAATATTTTAAATCTAAGTTTGGTTGAATCCAGGGATGAGGGCACAGTGGGTATGGAAGAAGGTTGACTGCAATCTGGTTTGGCTGGAGGAAAGCAAACATGTAAGAAAAAGAGATAGCAACTTACCCCGTTATTCAAGGAACTTCATGTAGCATTCTCCTATTTTATCTTACAATTTATCCTAGTTTGAATTTAGGGTACACTTATTTTTGCTTAGTTCCTTTCTATCTTCATCTATGATAGATATTATAAAATCTTTATTCATTTGAACATTTCTTGAGTACTTGCTGTATAGAAGAGAGCTAAGGCTTATGAAAACATACATCGTATAAAATCCATATTCCCTGTTGTCTACATTTTATTATATAAAAATCTCTTCTTGAAGTTAAATCTGGCTTATTCAACAAAAATTTATTGAGTTTCTGTTATCTGTCAGGCCACATGAAAGGCATTGGGAGTACAAGATAAATACACTTCGTTTTTTTTTCATTTATATCCATGGATTCTATTTATCAATGTTTTATCTTTGCTTTGAGGCAGCCCTGAGTTCTTCATGGACATCTTAAGTTACATCTCTCTGAACAAGATACATTGCTCTCCTCAGTGTCTAATAAATAGAATTTATTACCAATACTTAACACTAGTTGGATTCAATAAACACTTATTGAACGACTCTATGCGTGAGGCAACAAAGTACACAAGGGATGTAAAGATAGAGCAGAGACCATCCCTTCTTTATTTTAAAATATGAAAGAACAAAATGATGGCAGGGAGATTTCTAACACTTATTCCCTCTAGAAACATCAACTTAAATAACTATCCACATGCAATAATATCCTCTCAAGAGGCAAGGATTCCAGGTGAGAGATCACAGCACCTGGATGAAGCATAGAAATGAAAAGATGCATTGAGGAGAGCAGAAAAGACAGATTCACACTAGTTCATCATTCCCTCAAGACCAGGCAGCCCATCTTCCAGTGGGAGACGGAGAGTGAATTTAACACCTTATTTCACCACTGATCCTGCAACCAGCTTGCCCAGCACCAAGTTGACCCCTGAAGTTCTAAGTGGCTCTCTATATGCTCCTGCAAATCCAGACCCCCAATCACTTCACCACTTACTGGCCCCAGTGGTCCTAGTTATCATCCTTGGCACAAGATTCCCAGCAGCCCCTGTGGATCCAGGATCCTAACTAGCCCCTGACATCTCCAGCTGAACCAGGCAACTCTAGCAGCCCAGGCAGCTCCTGTGGCATCAAGCTCCCAGAGGGCTCCTATGAATCCAGGCCCCAGGATTGATCCAGGACTTGCAAGCTTCAACAGACCCAGGAGAGTTCCACAGCTCCCAGGGGTTTCCTCAGCCCTAGGTTCCCAATTCTCCTGAGCACTGGCCACCTCCAGGAGCCCCAGAAGGCTCCTGAGATCCCAGGCAGTTTCCAGGGACACTGGAGTCCCAGCAGGCTCCCATAAACTCAGGTTCCTGGCCATTCTAGTGCCAGCCAGCTCCTACAGCCCAGGGCAGCGTCGGTAGTGGTAGGATCCCAATCAGCACCCAAAAACTCATGTTTCGGGTGGGCACCTGAGAACCAGTCTCCTACTCAGGCCCTCTACTAGGCCAATTACCATAGATGCACACTTTAAACCCATAGCCCCAAGTTTCATGCCTAACCCTATGTCAGGCTGGCCACATTGACTTCGACTTCAGATAACTCTGATGACCCAGGCTCCCAGCCAAATCCATCACTAGGCCAAACCCCCAGTGGCCCCAGCATCAGACTGGCCCCTGCACCCCCTGCCCCCCACCTCTAGGTCTACCCCTCAGCCCCTAAGTAAGTGGCCTCACTTTTATCATCTAAAAAAGGGAATTGGACACAAAACCTCTTTCTCAGATAAACTGGTTGTGCAACCAGCTACTATAGCTAAAGATTTTTAGAATGGCATTTGGTACTGGTAGTCTAGAGTGAAAGTCACTCAGTCGTGTCTGACTCTCTGTGACCATATGAACTGTAGCCCACCAGGCTCCTCTGTTCCTTGAAATTTTCCAGGCAAGAATACTGGAGTGGGTTGCCATCTCCTTCTCCAGGGGATCTTCTCAACCCAGGGATAGAACCTGGGTCTTCTGCCTTGGGGGCAAAGTCTTTACCATCTGAGGAAGCCCTTGGTACTGGTAAGGGTTCAATGAAAGTTGGCTATTATAATTAATTTATCCTAAATATTTTTTTCAAATTGAAAGATTTACAGATGCAGGATTATAATTTATAAAGAAATACATGTCCACCTTGTTTTTATTATTCTCAGAGACTTAATAGTTTCATCCATTTTCCTTATAAGGACTGTAAGTTCTTACAAAAGCATTTGCTCTTGGCCCAGAGGTGAGTAACAGAACTTGGAACAACATATGAGTGTTGAAGACCTTAGAGGCTGTGAACCATATTGCCAAGAGGAAAGTTTCTGGGCTATGGATTTGTGGTGATTCACTTAACGTGAAGGAGGCAGGAGTGGCTCATTCCCTGAGTAACAAGGATGTTGTGACCACACGTGTGACATAAATTCAGGTACTATGGCATAAGAATACCTGGGTAGTCCACAGTTAGAAACTGGGTTTTGGGAGCTTCAGGAAAAGTTTCAGGTAGCCAATTGGCATGGACAAAGTGGTTTCTGTGGGCAGCATAGAAATGGCACATCAAACTGCAAACAGGCCAACAAAGCTTTGACAATGCTATTTTTATGTCAGCAAAATGGATAGAAAACTATAGAGGCTTTCCCAAGAATGTTCTGCATTGCATAACCCCCAGCATATATGTGTTTGCTGTGAATCAGAATCATAGATAGAGCCTGAGTCTCCAATGCATGGGCGAAATACAATGTCCTGCCAATCCTGATAAAGATTTGGTTTGATAAAGTACAATAATGTGATGTGTTTTGAATCTAAGAATTGTGGAGTGTAATTATTCCTTTTAACTACCTAAGGGCTTGAGGAAAATACTCTATTAGACCCAGACCAACGTCATTATAGAATATGGCTTGCTTCACTTTGTGTGTCTGTTCTTTATTGTGGTGATTGGATAGATGAGTGGAAATGAGACTAATAACATCAAATGTTCTTTCCACAAACACCAAAACAGATATTCAATAAATTGGAACCATGTTGGGTCCAAGGTCATGCTTAATTAGAATGAAGGAAGCCCTGGAGAATGAAAAAGATCCTCATACAGATGAGTAATTCAAAAATTAAATGGTCACATGTGAAAAAAAAATTGACAACACCAGCAGCATGTTGTCATATTGCCCCAGGAAAGTTTTACCAACTAGGTTTAATAGAGAAGTCTATAGATGACACATTGAATTTTGAATGTGCACAGGTGGAAGCTGTTGCAGAATACCAGCATTTGAGAGTCTGGAATGAGTTTGAATCCCAACTCTACCATGTATTAGCAGTGCATATTTAGGTAAAACATTTTATCATATTCAGTGTCCATTTATTCTGCAGTAAACACTGGGATAATAATGACCAATTGGGCAGAAGTATAAATAGTTATGTAACTAATTCACATAGGAAAGTCCCTCACTGGGTACTGGAAACTATTCATGAATATATATTCATAGATCTATAAAGGAAAAAAAAATCATGACTTTTAATAAAGAAAGAAATCTCTAGCCTGTGAAATGAAACTTCATAGTGAAACAAAGAAAATATTTAATATTAAAGAATTTTGTTCATAATTCACCTTGTGAAAATAGAATACACACACATATGTATCATTTTTCACATCATTTTCAAGTTACTAGAGCTAAATTTAGTTGAATAATTTTGAAAAAACAAGAGAAAATAATTATCCAGGAAAAAAAAAAAAGGAAAAAATCAAATGGGACATTCAAAGTGTTAAGAAAAATACTATCAACCTGGAATTCTATACCCAGCACAATTCTATACCCAGTATATCTACATCTGTACATGTATGAATACATATTCATGAATAGTTCCCTTCTTTTAATTTGTAACTGACATAAAGTAAAACATATAACACAGACTGGGATGAGACTGAGCAATCACAATTAGTCCACCAAGCTTCTCTGTCCTTGGAATTTTCCGGGCAAGTAGGTTGGCATTTTCTTTTCCAGGAGCTCTTGCCCACCCAGGGATCAAACCCACGTCTCTTGCATCAGCAGGCAGATTCTTTACCACTACACTACCTGGCAAGGATTAAAACTTGTTCACATAAAAATAGTGTATGAATTGTTATCTTCCCAACCCAGGGGTTGAACCTGGATCTCTTGCATCTCCTGAATTGGCAGGCAGATTCTTTACCACCTAGGAATCAATAGCCAGTATATCTACATCTATAGATCTATGAATATATATTCATGAATAGTTTCCATCTTTTAATTTGTAACTTCATAAACTAAAACATATAACACAGACTGGGATGAGACCCTGAGCACTCACAAGTAGTAAGAGGGCTGGATTAAATATGCTAGAGGACAGGGAGCGGGATAAACATAAATAGGACATAATCATTGGTGAAGAAATAATGATAGAATGAAGAAGACATGTGATAGTACTATAGAGCTGTAAAAGTGGTTGTGGGAATATGAATTCATAAGCGGTTATAAAGGAGAGTGAAATATATATGATGAAATTAATAGAGAAAGTAAAATACAAATATATATTTATACATGGATTTATATAAGCAAAATAGATATGTTCCAGAAATAGGCAAAGTTTTAAGTACTGTTTGAAAAAGTGAGAGAAAACTGAAAGGCTTTTCTTGGTAAGTGTGATTATGTTTAGGGAAAAACATGACAAAGCAAGGCTATTGAAATTTGAGTAGAGATCCTCCAAGGGGCAATGATATTAATAGCAGATATTCTCTGTAGTGGCTGAGGGAATCCAACAGGAAGTCATGCAAAATAAAATTGGAGAAGAGAAAGGGCTAGAATAGAGGACCTAATGGCTGCCCAACAGCAAGGTTTTAAGAGGAAGATAGAAATATGAGCAATAGAATAATGCAAATAAGTCATGTTAGAGAAAATTTATTCTCACTGCTGTTTCACAGATTTAGAAATGAATTATTATACCATAAAAGTTGATCAAGTAACATTTTGGATGAGGGACTTTGGTGGGTAGCTTCCTCTCCCTTGCAATATGTTTTCATAGTGAGGGAACATTTATTACTGCAATCCCCTGGTCTCCTTATCTACTTCTTTCCATGGAAAAGATGACTTATTTGATTAGTGAGATTTATAAAAGGTACTGAGCATGCATGGCTGAATTCCTTTTTCCCTTTGGTATTCATATTATAAGAAGCTCATCTCTGACTCTCCATAGTACATGTTTATGTGAGTGGACCTCTAGGAAGGGATTTGTGTGGGTGGGTATATATTTAAATTTGAGCTTTAATACTAGGCAACCTATAGCTACCATACTCCATCTGCTTGACTCCTACATTTCCCAATATTTTTGAACTTTGATGGGGAATAGGATCCTTATTTACTATCTCCATCAAGTCCTATGACAAATGTATTAAAAATGAAATATAGGATATATCTTTTTCTTTTTTAATAATCCCACAATAACCTGGGATTGTTTATTTTTTATTTTTTGAGCTATAATTCACTTGCTCTACTTGTACAATTCAACAATTTTTGGTATATTTAGAGTTGTGTAACTATCACTATAGAGATAGAGTTCTTGCTTTTTGTCTGTGGCCACACAGCATACGGGATCTTAGTTCCCTGACCAGGGATGGAATGCCACACTCTACTTTGGAAACACAGAGCCTTAACTACTGGACTACAAGGGAAGTCCTTAGCCTCTTTCATAAAATACTCCTGTTTAAGCTTCAGTCTTGAATGTCTATTAATCGGCAATATTCTGGAAAGATGTTAGCATTAGTTACCTAAACTGGGGAGTCATTGTTTATTTTATTTCTCCATTTTTCTCTTTCAGAAGTTATCATGTTCTAATGGTGGTATATAAATTGTCCTAGTGAAGAGATGAATAAAGAGTCGAAAAATTTTTTAAATTGAGAGTTCACTACACTAAGACAATATTAGCTGCCTCTTGAGAAACTTATATGCAGGTCAGGAAGCAACAGTTAGAACTGGACATAGAACAACAAACTGGTTCCAAATAGGAAAAGGAGTACGTCAAGGCTGTATATTGTCACCCTGCTTATTTAACTTCTATGCAGAGTACATCATGAGAAACGCTGGGCTGGAAGAAGCACAAGCTGGAATCAAGATTGCCGGGAGAAATATCAATAACCTCAGATATGCAGATGACACCATCCTTATGGCAGAAAGTGAAGAGGAACTAAAAAGCCTCTTGATGAAAGTGAAAGAGGAGACTGAAAAAGTTGACTTAAAGCTCAACATTCAGAAAACAAAGATCATGGCATCCGGTCCCATCACTTCATGGGAAATAGATGGGGAAACAGTGGAAACAGTGTCAGACTTCATTTTTTTGGGCTACAAAATCACTGCAGATGATGATTGCAGCCATGAAATTGAAAGACTACAAAATCACTGCAGATGATGATTGCAGCCATGAAATTAAAAGACACTTACTCCTTGGAAGGAAATTTATGACCAACCTAGATAGCATATTCAAAAGCAAAGATATTACTTTGCCAACAAAGGTCCATCTGGTCAAGGCTATGGTTTTTCCAGTGGTCATGTATGGATGTGAGAGTTGGACTGTGAAGAAAGCTGGGCACCGAAGAATTGATGCTTTTGAACTGTGGTGTTGGAGAAGACTCTTGCAAGTCCCTTGGACTGCAAGGAGATCCAACAAGTCCATCCTAAAGGAGACCAGTCCTGGGTGTTCATTGGAAGGACTGATGCTGAGGCTGAAACTCCAATACTTTGGCCACCTGATGCTGGGAGGGATTGGGGGCAGGAGGAGAAGGGGACAACAGAGGATGAGATGGCTGGATGGCATCACCGACTCAATGCACATGAGTTTGGGTGAACTCTGGGAGTTGGTGATGGACAGGGAGGCCTGGCGTGCTTCGATTCATGGGGTAACAAAGAGTCGGACATGACTGAGTGGCTGAACTGAACTGAACTGAAAACGATATTTGGAGTTATGAGTGATTCAGTTTGTCCAAAAAGGAGATCTGGAAGATAAGAGGACACAGAGAAGAACTTTGCAGTTGAAGTCATGGACTGAGGGGCAGGGAGTGAACATAGGAAGTGTCTATTTATAGAATGGAAGAAAAGTGGGATGCAAAGGACGTTAGGGGTACTAAGGAAGTAATAGAAATGGGAGATAAGATGAATAGGTTAAAAAAGTCATCTAGGCATGGGTGTGTATGTGTTCGTGTGTGTGTGTGTGCTTAGTCATGTCCTATTCTTTTGTGACCCCAAGGACTGTAGCCTGAGAGGCTCTTCTTTTCATGGAATTTTCCAGGCAAGAATACTGGAGTGGGTTGCCATTCCTTCTCCAGGGGATCTTCTGAACTCAGGGATCGAACCTCCATTTCTTGCATCTCTTGAATTGGCAGGTGGATTCTTTACCACTGTGCCAATCTAAGCATGCACATATTTAAATGTAGACTAATTCAGAGTGAGGCTTAGGTAATGGATATGTTCCTTGAAGTAGTCACTGGAGTACAGTGATGGTAACAATGACTGGTGTTGAGGAAGACCACCACTGGTACTAAATTAATGAGTTATCTCGTTTACATCCTTGTAATTCAGGATGATGGCCAGATTTTTGTGACTTGTTTAGATCTTAGCTATATTTAGTTGTGATCTTGTTGTTGTTGTTCAGCCACTAAGTCGTGTCTGACTGTGACCCCATGGACTATAACATGCCAGGATTCCCTGTCTTCACTGTCTCCTGGAGTTTGCCTAAACTCACGTCCATTGAGTCAGTGATGCCATCCAACCATCTTATCCTCTGTCACCCTCTTTTCCTGCCTTCAATCTTTCCCAGCATCAGGGTCTTTCCAATGAGTTAGCTCTTTGCATCAGGTGGCCAAAGTTTTGGAGCTTCAGCATCATTTAGCTATGATCTTAAAGAATGATTAACAGTCACCATATTTCAATTGAGCTTTTGCTAAATGTCAAACACTATTCTAAGGCACTCTTGAATCAACAATAAACCAGGCTGACAGGATTCCTGATTTCCTTGAGCTTATATTTTAAAGGAAGAAAGAAATATTGTGAATAAACAAGAAAAATGTCATATAGTGATATTTCCAAGAGGAGAGTTTATAAAGAGGGATATGACGAAAGTGACAGTCTGAGTTCTTTAAACTGGTACTTAGAGAGGCCTCTGTTCATGTAAGGATGTCCTTTAGGTTGCCAAAAGATAGTGATGGGTTGGGCAGAGTGTGGCATGAGCCACAAAGGAAGATGGGTTCTGATCCTCCAGTCCTGCTGTGCCAGGCATCATCCACCAAAAATGTTTCTTCCTTTCGCTTCTAAGAAGGCAACCAGCAAAAGCTTCTTAATTTGGTCTTGTTTAGTTGTAAGCCAATTTCTATACATACAATTATGTTCCCAACAGAGGAGAACTAGATGAGCACATACATTAAAATCAGAAAGAGGAATAATTATTCCATCTTTTTAGAATGCCTATATCATAGCAAGTTATATACTGTAGCTTAAGTTGGGCATTTTTTCCATTAACTTTGAGTTGAGGAAATTGAGTCCTTGGGAAAAAAAATGAAGCATTTAAGGCTTCATGTTGATTCTGGGACTCAGCCCAGGGCAAGGTTAAGTCTTCTGATTCTAGTTTAAAGCTTTGGAATAGTCAAACTTCTCTAAGTTGAAATGACACTGTTGGCTAATTTTGTATTACATATTGAATGCCTATATTGTAGTGGCCACTGGATGGATTGACAAAGAGAAATTAGACAGGCTTTTAGAATATCCAATGACTGACTAACCACTAAAATAGATTCAACGAAAACAATGTCAAATACTCAGAAATACGCAATTTGGACTACATTTTAAAGGCATGTTGTGGGCACATCTCAGAGAAACAAAATGGCAGCTCATCAAAAGCATACTTATTTGGGCTTTAGCCACAGAGAAAAATCTGATTCCAACGGCAATCACTCTAAGCACATATGGGTTTGTTTGTTTTCTTGTTTCAAACCCTTCCTGCCTTTTGCTCAGTTTTTAAAGGTAGCCTCCACCAGCAAAGAGGAAATCATCAGAATCATGTTTTCCAGATTATTTAAAGATAGTGAAAGCAAAGACTATCTTTGTTTCACCAAAGTCCATAAGTGCATCAGGAAAATTTGTCATCTCTGCTGAGAGAGTGGATTAATTAATGATCTGAAAGTCTGGCAGAGACTTAGATAACGATAGAAAGCATGGACTCTTGATGTTTATTTATACAGATTACAGAGAGGGCTTGAAACCACTGTATAAGGATTTTGATGGGCTTGAAACAAAAAATAAAAAGCAGGATATTGGGTATTATGAAGAGTCCTTCACTGTTGAAGAGAAAGGGTGAAAGATTTTGGTAGAAGATATTTCATTTGATTCAGTGAAGGCAGCTGATAATCCCAACAAAAGGAAAAGAGTGGGGAAGGGAACTGTTCAGCAAATGCATATTTAAGGCATATTGTGTGTTTATCTGAGGCACCATAACAAAGAAAAACAAATTAGATGTGATCTGTGCTCTTAAAGTGTACAGCCAAAAAGAGATAAAGAGATATATCATAAGGAGATCTATCTTCTCATAGGGAGACATAGCGAATAAAAGATGGACATGGGAATAACAGAGGATTGCTGAGGTTAAGGAAACAGAGAGGGCACAAAGAGAAGTCAGGGAAGATTTACTTAGGAGGTTATGTATTAGCAAGAGTTTGTTAATTTTTCCTCAAATTGCTTTTTTAAATTAATTTTTATTGGAGTATAGTTGATTTACAATGTCGTGTTAGTTTCTGCTATACAGCATACTGAATTGCTTATGCATACAGGATGAAGCAGGGCAAAGGCTAATAGCGTTTTGCCAAGAGAACACACTGGTCATAGCAAACACCCTCTTCCAACAACACAAGAGAAGACTCTACACATGGACATCACCAGATGGTCAACACTGAAATCAGATTGATTATATTCTTTGCAGCCAAAGATGGAGAAGCTCTATACAGTCAGCAAAAACAAGACTGGGAGCTGACTGTGGCTCAGATCATGAACTCCTTATTGCCAAATTCAGACTTAAATTGAAGAAAGTAGGGAAAACCACTAGACCATTCACGTATGACCTAAATCAAATCCCTTATGATTATACAGTGGAAATGAGAAATAGATTTAAGGGCCTAGATCTGATAGATAGAGTGCCTGATGAACTATGGACGGAGGTTCATGACATTGTACAGGAGACAGGGATCAAGACCATCCCCATGGAAAAGAAATGCAAAAAAAGCAAAATGGCTGTCTGGGGAGGCCTTACAAATAGCTGTGAAAAGAAGAGAAGCCAAAAGCAAAGGAGAAAAGGATAGATATAAGCATCTGAATGCAGAGTTCCAAAGAATAGCAAGGAGAGATAAGAAAGCCTTCCTCAGCGATCAATGCAAAGAAATAGAGGAAAACAACAGAATGGGAAAGCCTAGAGAGCTCTTCAAGAAAATTAGAGATACCAAGGGAACATTTCATGCAAAGATGGGCTCAATAAAGGACAGAAATGGTATGGACCTAACAGAAGCAGAAGATATTAAGAAGAGGTGGCAAGAATACACAGAAGAACTATACAAAAAGGATCTTCATGACGCAGATAATCACGATGGTGTAATCACTCACCTAGAGCCAGACATCCTGGAATGTGAAGTCAAGTGGGCCTTAGAAAGCATCACTACAAACAAAGCTAGTGGAAGTGATGGAATTTCAGTTGAGCTATTTCAAATCCTGAAATGCTGTGAAAGTGCTGCACTCAATATGCCAGCAAATTTGGAAAACTCAGCAGTGGCCACAGGACTGGAAAAGGTCAGTTTTCATTCCAATCCCAAAGAAAGGCAATGCCAAAGAATGCTCAAACTATTGCACAATTGCACTCATTTCACACGCTAGTAAAGTAATGCTCAAAATTCTCCAAGCCAGGCTTCAGCAATACATGAACCATGAACTTTCAGATGTTCAAGCTGGTTTTAGAAAAGGCAGAGGAACCAGAGATCAAATAGCCAACATCTGCTGGATCATCATAAAAGCAAGAGAGTTCCAGAAAAACATCTATTTCTGTTTTATTGACTGTGCCAAAGCCTTTGACTGTGTGGATCACCACAAACTGGAAAATTCTGAAAGAGCTTACTCCCTGGAAGAAAAGTTATGACCAACCTAGATAGCATATTGAAAAGCAGAGACAACTTTGCCAACAAAGGTCCGTGTAGTCAAGGCTATGGTTTGTCCAGTGGTCAATTATGGATGTGAGACTTGGACTGTGAAGAAAGCTGAACGCCAAAGAATTGATGCTTTTGAAATGTGGTGTTGGAGAAGAGTCTTGAGAGTCCCTTGGACTGCAAGGAGATCCAACCAGTCCATTCTAAAGGAGATTAGCCCTGGGTGTTCTTTGGAAGGAATGATGCTAAAGCTGAAACTCCAGTAGTTTGGCCACCTCATGTGAAGAGTTGACTCATTGGTAAAGACTCTGATGCTGGGAGGGATTGGGGGCAGGAGGAGAAGGGGATGACAGAGGATGAGATGGCTGGATGGCATCACCGACTCGATGGACATGAGTTTGAATGAACTCCGGGAGTTGGTGATGGACAGGGAGGCCTGGCATGCTGCGATTTATGGGGTCCCAAAGAATCAGACACCACTGAATGACTGAACTGAACTGAACTGAATAATTAGAGATTTTGAACATCTTTTCATGTGCTTTTTGGCCATCTGTATGTTTTATTTCGAGACATGTCTATTTAGATCTTCCATTCGTTTTTGATTAGGTTGTTTGTTTTATAAAGTAAGTTAAAGTGAAATCATAGCATCCATGAGTGTTTAGAATAGGAAAGACTCTTCAAAATCATGTATTGTTCCCAGAGCAGAGAGGTTTAATTCATGAGTCCGGGTGACACTGACAATAGCCAAAATAAATTGGACCATTACATAGTATGTGAAGTTCCAGACACATTTTCACAGGTCCCTGGAGGGCAATCAAGCTAACTGCTTAGTAATGCATTTTGTTTGATTAAATTTCATTAGCAAAATCAGTGAAGCCTCTGAGGAGAAAATCATTCCCCCACTCTAAGGGTGGGCTTTCAATATATACAATGGCACCCCACTCCAGTACTCTTGCCTGGAAAATCCCATGGGCGGAGGAGCCTGGTAGGTTGTAGTCCATGGGGTCGCTAAGAGTCGGACACGACTGAGCGACTTCACTTTCACTTTTCACTTTTATGCATTGGAGAAGGAAATGGCAACCCACTCCAGTGTTCTTGCCTGGAGAATCCCAGGGACAGGGGCGCCTGGTGGCCTGCCGTCTCTGGGGTTGCACAGAGTTGGACACGACTGAAGCGACTTAGCAGCAGCAGCAGCAGGACAATTTGACTGTATTTAAAATGTAAAATTGTCTTTCTTGTTACCCCAAGACTGTCCTTAACTGCAGCCCTCAAAACTGATTTCATTCAACCTCATTGATTTAAATGTCTATTGAACTCCCCAAGCCTCTCAGTCAACAAACAAATTTGGGGCATAGCAAAACTTTTCCTCGAATGATCTTTAGTATAAGAAGAGAGAAAAGCTTTGCATATTAGTTGAGAAACAATTGAAAATAGACATATAAGTACATACGTATTCTCCATACATTAGTTCTCAGAGGATTATACAAATGTGTTTAGTATTTATATTTCAAAATCTGCTAGGTATCTGCTTCCTCCTGATAGGAATAAAGAGTTCCTCAACTCAAGTGCTCAGGTCCAGTAGTTTGGTAAGAGTGTGGGTAAATGCAGGAGGACTTACATTGACCTTACTAAATGCAAGACTTACATTGACCTTAAAGGTAAACTTTTTGAGTTTTTAGCTGGTTTTTGACTTTTGAAACAACTAAAGAAAAATTCTTTTCATACATTGTGTCAGTTTCATACTGGTGTCATAATGAATTATCAAAAACTTAATGGCTTCAATCAATGCAAAGTTTAATCTTACAATTCGAGCATCAGAAATCTGAAATGAATCTTGGGTGCATGTTAAGTCACTCCAGTGGAGTCCGACTCTGCAACCCTATGGACGGTAGGCCACCAGGCTCCTCTGTTCATGGGATTCACCAGGCAAGAATACCGGAGTGGGTTGCCACGTCCTCCTCCAGGGGAACTTCCCAACCCAGAGATTGAACCCGCATCTCTTATGGCCTCTGTATTGGCAGGCTGGTTCTTTACCACTAGCGCCACCTGCTGCTTCTGCTGTTTAGTCGCTAAGTCATATCCGACTCTAAGACCCCAGGGACTATGACCTGCCAGGCTCCTCTCTCCATGGGATTTTCCAGGCAAGACTGGAGTGGGTTGCCATTTCCTTCTCCCACACCACCTGGGAAGCCCGAAAATGAGTCTTACACAGCTAATATCAAGGTGTCAGAATTCTGCTTATTCTGGACGCTCCAGGACAGAATCTGCTTGCCTTTTCCATCTTCCAGCCTATCGTCCTTTCCTCATGGCCCTTTATCACTCCAACCTCTGCTTCAGTTGTCGTCACACGTCTCTGTCTCTGACCCTCTTGCCTTCCTCTTTTAAGGACCCTTGTGATTACACTAAATCCACTCAGATAATCTCTTCATTTCAGCATCCTTAATTAATCACATTTGCAAAGTCATTTTTTTTGCTATGAAACATAACATTTTTGAGGCTTGACTGTGCGCTTCTTTGGGGATCCATTATTCACACTACCATAGACATCAAAAGCTAAAAAAGAAATAAATAAATAACTTTCAAGAAAGTAATAATTTTGAAAGTAATAGCTTTCTTTTTGGAAAGCAACAGCTTTCAAAGGACATGTTTTTTGTTCCCTTTTCTTCCAAAAAAATAAAAACCCAAGGCATCCGAATATCTTTATAACCAACCCAATATGAACACAATATAAAATAAATGTAAGATTTTAAGCTTCTTCCAGAAAGTAAATGAACTTTTGCCAAGTAAGTCACAGATTCTAATTTCTAATGTGGTCAAGGACAAAAAAAAAAAAAAATCTACTGTGTTTTATGAAGAAGCTATTTAATATACACATAGAGAGGAGTTCATTTTAAAACACATTATCTGCCAAAATAAAATTGCAATTTTAACCTACCAACCTAAAATTACACAGAAATTTCAAAAGTAATTTAGAATCATGAGCTGGAAGGGATTACGGGCAACATAATACCCTAACTGTGCATGACAGATGCTTATTTGTGCCAGAGGTCAATGCTCAATTATATGCTGTATGTCATCAGCTGAGCCAAAGAGGGGATGCTCCAAGGGGAAAAATGGATTGAATGAGGATGATCTGATATTAAGATATATATTAAAAAAAAGAATAAAAATCAAACAAATTTTAATCTCTTAAAGAAATGATAAAGAGGAAGAAAAACAAAACTATAAATAGTTTTCTACAGAGCCAATTCCTAAATATACAAAAACAGGTAAGACACTGATGTTTGTTGAACATTCTATTGTGTATTTGACACTATCATCCACTATTTAATTCTTTTGGAAACTCTGTGGGGTAGATACTGATACTCATTTTATAGATGAGGATCCTAGGAAACAAAGCTCTATTGATGGAATGAAGGTCACAGAGCAAATTTGGCAGTGGCCAAAAAAAAAAGTCCTAAATTGGATCTTTTGTTTCCAATGCCCTTTTTAGCCTGTTATTCCTGCTAATTCCTGCTGCTTTAAATTTTCTGGAAAAATGCTTCTTCATTATGTTTGGTGTGTGTGTGTGTGTGTGTGTGTGTGTTTCCTACATTAGAAGACATGACTAAGACATAGTATTTTTCTCAAGGTAACTAAAGTCATGTTTTTTAACTTTTTAGAAATGATATTGTGATGGGTAGATAGGGTACCTAATATGTTATGCTTCCCTGGTGCTCAGTCTGTAAAGAATCTGCCTGCAGTGCAGGAGACCCAGGTTCCATCCCTGGGTCGGGAAGATCCCTTGGAGAAGGAAATGGCAACCCGCTTCAGTACTCTTGCCTGGAGAATCCCATGGACAGAGGGGCCTGGAGGGCTACAATCCATGGGGTGACAAGAGTTGGACACGACTTAGCAACTAAACCACCAACATATTGAAAAAGCTAACTTTTGCCTGTGTTCTCAAAACAAAAATATTCAAGAATAAAACATCAAAAATCCCTACCAAGAGCTTGTCACTGCTCTAGGAGGTAAAAATCCACCAATGAACAGGGTGGGCAGAGTCCATGCCTATATGAGGCTTACTGTTTAAGTGGGGAAGAAAGGCAACTGATTCTATCAAAGTTGAAAATATGGGGAGATGAGTATTATGATAAGACAAGTTGAGTTAATATGGGTAGGCAGAGTAAGGGCACCTAACTTAGTTTCTAAAAAATTAGAATAGGGTTCCCAGAAGAAATGGCATTTGTACTTAGACTCAAGGCACAGTTAGGAATTAGCTAGGATTATTCTGCTTTATAGCAGTTAATCTTAGAGGAAATTAATCCTGAATATTCACGGGAAGGACTGATGCTGTAGCTGAAGCTTCAATACTTTGGCCAACTGATGTGAAGAGCCAACTCATTGGAAAAGACTCTGATGCTGGGAAAGATTGAAGGCAAAAGGAGAAAAGAGGTGGGCAGAGGAAGAGATAGCTAGATAGCATCACCAACTCAGTGCACACGGATTTGAGCAAACTCTGGAAAATAGCTTCCCAGGTGGCGCTGGTGGTAAAGAATTCATTGCCATGCAGGAGACAAGAGACACAGGTTCGATCCCTGGGTCGGGAAGATCCCCTGCAGGAGGGCATGGCAACCCACTCCAGTATTCTTGTCTGGAGAATCCCATGGACAGAGGAGCCTGGTGGGCTATGGTCCGTAGGGTTGCAAAGAGTCTTCAGGACAAAACTGAAGCAACTTAGCACACACACACAGGAACGAAGTGAAGGACAGGGGAGCCTGGCGTGCTGCCGTCCATGGGTCTCAAAGAGTTGGGCACAACTTAGCGACTGAACAACAACAATAAGGAGCAAAGGTAAAGATTGGTTAGGGGATATTATCTAAGGAATCTTTATATTTCAAGCATTGTTAGTTCAGTGCCTGAAACATTTAGGTTCAGTGAGCACTTGATAAGCTGATTTTAAGAAGGAAATTTAAAACAATGAGCACTATTCATGGTGACAGTTAAGAAGGTTTATGATTAAAACCTGCGTTGATGTTGAAGCTGTGATAAAAGGAAATGCAAATTCTCACTTATGTCTTTCTATAATAGAACTGAGTAGGGCCTGCTACAAGAAACTCTGAAAATAAAGATCACTCTTTGATGTTTAGCAACGTTAAGAAACTATCAACTTTGAAACACTATAGTAGGCTCAGTAAGATATGTTTTATTCCTTTTTAAATTCCCAGGGCATAACAAAATCAAGTCATTTGTAGTGATGTGGATGGACCTAGCCTCTGTCATACAGTAAGTCAGAAACAGAAAAGCAAATATCGTATATTAACACATATATGTGGACTCTACAAAAATGGTACAGATGAACCTATTTGCAGGGCAGGGGGAGAGATGCAGATGTGGCAAACAGTCATGTGGACGTAGCCGGGGAAGGGTGCGTGGGCTGAACTGGGAGAATAGTATTGACATATACAGACTGCTGCTGCTGCTGCTAAGTCGCTTCAGTCGTGTCAGACTCTCTGCGACCCCATAGACGGCAGCCCACCAGGCTCCTCTGTCCCTGGGATGACTAGCATGTGTAAAATAGATAGCTAGTGAGAAGTTGCTATATAGCCCAGAGGGCTCGGTGCTCTGTGATGACCTAGAAGGGTGGAATGGGGTGGGGTGGGAGGGAGGACAAGAGAGATGGAATCACCCATATAACCAATTCGCTTTATTGTATGCAATATTATAAAGCAGTTATACTCCAGGAAAAGATAAATATGTAAACAAATAAATGAGTAAATTTCCAGAGCATACCCAGCAATTCACCCAGAATTTAACTAGTGTCACTGTGGCTCTAGAAGAGTGTTGTCCAGAAGTTGTTGCCAGGATGGAAATGTCCTATAAATCTGCATTATCCAGGATGGTATTTGCTGGCCACATGTGGCTATTGAATCCTCAAAAAGTGGCTAATATAACTGAACAGCTACATTTTAATTTAATTTTCAGAAATTTTAACAAAAATCTAAACAGCACAGACCTATAGCATGAAGGGATAATAAAGTATATTATTTCTAAGAGAAATCTAAGGTGAAAATGTAAATGCATTCAGATGACTATATGGTATTATTGCTAACAAGGCTTCCCTGGCGGCTCAGATGGTAAAGAATCTGCCCGAAATGCAGGAGATCTGGTTCAATCCTTGGGTCAGGAAGATCCCCTGGAGAAGGGAATGGCAACCCATTCCAGTATTCTTGCCTGGAGAATTCCATGGACAGAAGAGCCTGGCAGGCTACAGCCCATGGGGTCGCAAAGAGTCGGACGCCACTGACAGACTAACACTTTCACTTTCACTCCATGTTGAGTTCAAGGGAGCTATCATGTTGTCTCACAATAGACTTCTAAGTGTCAGAGTCAAGGACAGAATATTACCTAGAAGACAGCAAGTATACAGGCCTGTAGTATCTTATGAGGACTAGCCTTTATCAAATGACAGTAGTATACAGCCACCTTGGATTAACCTTTATACTGATCCTGAACATCTATAGATTTTTGATAAATCTTACAATCTCTTTGAGTGTCAGTGCCATAACTTGAAAAATGGGGATATTAATAAATACACACAAAAAATACCATGTATTGTTGGACAAGTTCAGTATCTGTCACATATTAAGCTCTTAAGAGAAAGGAGTTGATTACCCTTACCAGAAGCATCTAACTCATTTGGAAGAATAACATGAACTTTGGGCCTCATTTCATATTGAAGATTCACTTACGAGTACTTTCTGACAAGTCAATGAAACTCGAATAGGAGTGACTATTAAGATGTAGACTGTGAAGAAAAGGATAAGACAACTGGTTAATTTCAGACTATCCCAAAGAGCCGAAATGGAACAATAACTGCATTATCTATTACAAATCATGACTGAAGTTAAGCTGCTGCTAATCCTTAGAACTATTCAGACTTTCCAAGGGCCGGGAGGTGGGAGGATAAAGAAAGAAAGAGAAAACCCACTCAGCTCTAGGTAAAACTTTGCAACTGTTTACAAGACAAAAAGGAACTCTCTATAGAAACCAAATATAAACAGCATATGTTATTAAACTCAAAACACATGAAAGAATAAAAGAAAGTTACATATATTTTCTCAGTGTGACAGAGTCTGAGGCAAGTCTTAGGGGAAGTTGAGTAAGGCCACAAAAAAGGCTTTAGCTTCTTTCAAAGATCATTAAAATAGCCCCATACCCCCAGAAAAGGATTTTGCCTCTTTAATATATGGATGCCACTCAGAAGCCCATAGAATACATTAAGCTCTTAGAGCATACATTCATTGTCATGTGGTGGAAAGCAACGATAGCTGCATAACGTGAATTCATAATTGGATAATGAAGCTCTTTCCTGATGAAACCCTTGAAACAGATGGGAATTGTTCCCTGGACTAACTTTTCATTTTAAATGTTTCATTACAGTTTCATTTAAGAGGATGGTGGTGGTTTAGTCTCTAGGTTAGTCCGACTCTTGCAACCCCATGGACTGTAGCCCGCCAGGCTCCTCTGTCCATGGAATTCTCCAGGCAAGAATACTGGAGTGGGTTGCCATTTCCTTCTCCAGGGGATCTTTCCAACCCAGGAACTGAACCCAGGTCTCCTGCATTGCAGGCAGATTCTTTACCGACTGGGCCATAAGGGAGCTAAGAGGATAGTGAGAGGCATTTATTTTGGAATTGGGCTGTTTGAAAAAGTATGTATCATCCTGAATATTGGTTTCCTACTGGCTGGATGGCATCACTGACTCGATGGACGTGAGTCTGAGTCAACTCCAGGAGTTGGTGATGGACAGGGAAGCCTGTCATGTTGCGATTCATGGGGTCGCAAAGAGTCGGACACGACTGAGTGACTGAACTAAACTGAACTGTTAGCACAAATTTGAGGGGTTTGAAGCAACACCATTTATCAGCTCAGAGTTCTGTAGGGTTATCTGCTTGGGATCTCACAAAGCTGATGCCAGGGTGTTTGCTGACTGCACCATATCTGGGGTTTGGGGTCCTCTTCCAAGTCACTCCTACTGTTGACAGAATTCAGTTTCCTTACCAGCTTCTGCTAGGGGCCTCTCTCAGCTTGTTAAAGCCCTCACATTTCTTCTCCAGTGATTCCCTCCATCTTCACACCAGAAACAATGAGTCAGATGCTTCTCAAGCTTTGAATCTCTGTGACTTCCTCTTTCTACCACTGGCCAGAGAAAACTCTGCTTTTAAAGTGATTCCTGTTGGGACTTCCCTAGTGGTCCTGTGGTTAAGACCCCATGATCCCAGTGCATGGGCATGGGTCTGATCCCTGGTCAGGGAACTCGATCCTGCATGTTGCAACCGAGAGCCCACATGCCACACTATGACCTGGTGCAGCTGAATTAAAAAAAAAAAAAATCAGTTGATAAAGTGTCTCATGAGATTAGATTAGGCTTGCTTTTATCATAAGGTTGACTCTGCTGTATAATATAACATAGTAACCAAAAAGATATCTTACATTTAATGTGTTCCAGGGATTAAGCCATTTCTGGGGAACTACTTCTGGAATTCTTCCTGTCACACTGTGTGTCAGATTCAAAGGGCATCTTCTCGTGAATACAAGAAGTATCAGCAGCATTAAATACTGTCCATAGAGTTTGCTCTTTTAATTAACTAAACGGGACAAAATATAACCCATTTTCCTGTACTACATCACTCCTAGAAGACTGGCTTCTGGGTTAGTTCCTCTAATTCTGAATATATTAATTTAGACAAAACTCTAACAATACTAGGGGACAAGATATGTGCTGATTTCTCTAGCTATCGACTAGAAGAAGACAAGGTCTGTGGCCCATAAAGAAGTTGTATTTTAGTGCAGGAAATGGATACACAAATCACTATGTTAAAATGTGCTAAGTGTTTTACCGAAGGACTGAATGAAGAATCATTGCCTAGCTGCTCCTATTAGGTGAATAACAGGATCCTGGATGCAGTGTGCTGCTACTGCATGCGTGCATAACACTCTGTGTTGTGTGTAACCCTTTGCGACCCCATGGACCGTAGCCTGCCAGGCTCCTCTGTCCACGGGATTATCCTGGCAAGAATACTGGAGTGGGTTGTTGATGATGGAGTGTAGAAAGCATACAATTTTTGGAGACCACAGAGGGGATTCATAGATGGGTTTCCTCACTTACTAGTTATTCAACCTTGGGATGTTTGCTTAACAAATATTTTGTGGCACTAACTGAACATACTTCATGCATTTTTTGGAGGATTATAAATAAAATAACATATATGAAGGCATGCAGGTAGCTCATAGCATTTATATGTCTTTTTCTCTTTCAGAAAAAGTCTCTATGACCTCTACCTTAATGCAAACCACAGAAATTCAGACAGAAAGTGAGTTAAACAAATAAATTTATTTTCAGGCTCTTGATTGTCTAGGGGAAGATCTTCCCCAACCATTGCCCTACCTTTTGGCCCCTCCGGCTTCCATTTGTGGTATTTTGACTAAGATTTGATGCTCTACAAGTTAATATCAGTATGATATGGAGCAATAAATACTCTCATTGTTTTGCCTTTCAAAAGCTTTCAGATTACTCACAGATAATAACCACCTAGCATGTCATGACAATTATCTTAAAATAACAAAACACCAATTAACAACACAGTTGTTGGAAACGGACTTGAAAACAGTAGGTCACTTCTTGTATGTCAGATATCTCATGAGAACTCTCATTTGCACTACAGATTTGCTTATCAGATTTTTCTTCACAGGCAGATAAAAAGATTCATGTCACATAGAATGTTTGAATGCCTCCAGATTCTAAGTTAATGGCGCCTGAATCAGTAAGATATTCATCAGTATGCATGTTCCTTCAAGTATTTTTCACTTGGGTTATTTGCGAAATTGCAGAATTCATCCCACAGAAGACCATGGGAGGCTTACTGCTGAGAACTATGAACTTCCTGTGTTTATAGTAAACACTGGGAATTTGAGAGGACTGGGCTTTTTGACAGTTTCATGATGAGTGACTTTGAAAAAGGTGAATAGATCCAAATGGGAGACAAAGCCAGGAGGGTTGGATCATGTATTAGTTGCCTAAACTTTGTCAATTCCTGAGATTTTACTGTGAAGGTTATTCACAGCTAACCACAGTGGGATGCTTACAGTAACTGACTGATCCTGGATTTAGAAAGAACTTTGATTAGGAAAAAAACAAAAAACAAAAAAACCTTATATTTCAGTGTTTCATTTTTCATCATATTGAAAAAACAATTTTTAAGGCAGCATATACATGACATATGGATCACATGACTGTGTGGATCACAATAAACTGTGGAAAATTCTGAAAGAGATGGGAATACCAGACCACCTAACCTACCTCTTGAGAAACCTATATGTAGGTCAGGAAGCAACAGTTAGAGCTGGACATACAACAACAGACTGGTTCCAAATAGGAAAAGGAGTACGTCAAGGCTGTATATTGTCACCCTGCTTATTTAACTTCTATGCAGAGTATATCATGAGAAACACTGGGCTGGAAGAAGCAAAAGCTGGAATCAAGATTGCCGGGAGAAATATCAATAACTTCAGATATGCAGATGACACCATCTTTATGGCAGAAAGTGAAGAGGAACTAAGAAGCCTCTTGATGAAAGTAAAAGCGGAGAGTGAAAAAGTTGGCTTAAAGCTCAACATTCAGAAAATGAAGATCATGGCATCTGGTCCCATCACTTCATGGCAGATAGATGGGGAAACAGTGGAAACAGTGTCAGACTTTATTTTTGGGGGCTCCAAAATCAGATGGTGATTGCAGCCATGAAATTAAAAGACGCTTACTCCTTGGAAGGACAGTTATGACCAACCTAGATAGTATATTCAAAAGCAGAGACATTACTTTGCCAACAAAGGTCCGTCTAGTCAAGGCTATGGTTTTTCCTGTGGTCATGTATGGATGTGAGAGTTGGACTGTGAAGAAAGCTGAGTGCCGAAGAATTGATGCTTTTGAACTGTGGTGCTGGAGAAGACTCTTGAGAGTCCCTTGGACTGCAAGGAGATCCAACCAGTCCATCCTAAAGGAGACAAGTCCTGGGTGTTCATTGGAAGGACTGATGCTCTAGCTGAACCTCCAATACTTTGGCCACCTCATGTGAAGAGTTGACTCATTGGAAAAGACCCTGATGCTGGGAGGGATTGGGGGCAGGAGGATAAGGGGATGACAGAGGATGAGATGGCTGGATGGCATCACCACCTTGATGCACATGAATTTGGATGAACTCCGGGAGTTGGTGATGGACAGGGAGGCCTGGCGTGCTGCAATTCATGGGGTCACAAAGAGTCGGACATGACTGAGCAACTGAACTGAACTGATATATGACATACGAGTTCCATTCTTGATTCTAAAAGCTCCCTGCCCTTCACAATAATCCTACTGATCTCTTTTATTTTACTTAATAGATGATCAATAAGGGTTTAACACAGAGCAGTTGAAGAAGATATGAAAGTTTCCATCATTTTCATTACCTGGGGAAGACTGTTAATCCACCATTTGTCTTTCCATATATATGGATATATATGTATGTGTATATATACATATATGTGTATGTATATATATGATATGAAAGAAAATGAGGTTTAAAATATATCTACTTCTTCCATGATTTTTAAAGGATTAGTCTGTGCTAAACTATGTCCCTACTGTTTCTGAAAGCAATTATATTTTGTAGCTTATTTTGAATTTTTTCTTGGTTGGAGTATCTCTCCTGTAATTCAATAAACTCATCCAGGATCCATGAAGTTTATATTTAGAATTCTACCACAAGCACATAGCCCAGGGCCTTGTGTAGAAAATGTGCATTGAACTGAAATGAAATTATGGTCAGAGTTCTCAGTAGTAAATTCATGTATCTGAGTCAATCAACCTTTCAATATATACCTGTTCCTTCTAGGAGGCCCAATTTATTGATACATCTCTGGGTCTAAAATAGAAAATAAAACATTAAAATTGCTAATTTTAGTATAAAAGCCTAGAAAATATGTTATCTTAGTTGAGGCTGAATTTGTAGAGGAAAGTATCTATAGTGAGCATAGATACTTTCTATTATCAGAGATTGAAAGTATCATTTATAGCTTCTTGCTTTTTCTTTTCAGCTTCACAGATGATGGCCACTTCTCTGATAAGTAGTTTTTTCCCTAAGTGGTAAATACAAAATAGTAAAAATATAAACTATTTTATGAAGACAATGACTTTAGCAATTAAAATATACCAAGTAATTTACCTATAATATGTTTATTTAGTAATACCACAGATTCTCAATACAGATCATATATGGGTAGCAAATGTCCTCACCCATAAAATGTAGTGACTGAGTTGCCGGATAAATTTCACATTAGCTGCAATTATATATTTAAATAATCATCCTCTACAGAAAAAAATACCAGGGTGTCACTCTTCACCATAAAACATCAACTCAAAAATTTCAACTTTTCTGTTTTTAAACAACACCTCATAGCTTATTTTCAGAAATTTTTTCAGAAAAAAATCACAGTAATTATTCACAAATGGTTGCAACAATCCTTAAGAATAACTATTATTAATCTCAATTTTAAAACCTGGGTTTGAAAGAACTCTGATTCCAACATGGCTGTTTTATTTATTTCAGCCTCTTCCTTTTCCCCCTATACCACCGATGGCATGGTCATGGCTAACTTATGAAGCTACTTTAATAAACTGACATCTCAGATTTATCAAAATTTAAAACCATACACCTACACACTGCAATTTTTATGTTAGTTTCTTAGAGATAGTGGTTCTTGAGGTAGTTGTCAAAGTGGATATGTCATGTTTAGATTGATTAAACATCCAACCACTAAAGACTTAGAACTGGATAAATTGTCATATATTACTAGAAATATGTTTATTTGTTCCAGTTTGAATTTAAAAATTTTTAATTTCAATTTTAATTTTCAATCTAGTAAGTAACCTTGCAGATACATTGACCCTCTAGAGCTACATTAACAAGAATAAGAACATAAGTCTGAAGTGCATGTCACCCTTTGAAACGGAACCAACAAAAAAGATGTCCTTGTCAAAATTTCTGAGTCTTCACAGGGCCTTTTTTTCTTGTTCTTGTTTATTTTTTAAATTACAAAAGTATAATAACACATTTAAAAGGTAACACTTGAAAAATATAGAACAAAGTTACATATAGTTTCACTATATATTGCAATTATTTTTTTAAATCAATAAATTAAGATTTTTAGTGGTAGTTTCAGTATCAAACTCTCAAAAATTAATAGAATGAACATACAGAAAAATGGAAGGATATAGTAGACTTGAAAGCATTGTGAACCAATTCAACATAATTAAGATTTATGCAATTTTCACACAACAGTAGGATATAAATTCTATTCAAGTTCCTATAGAGTATAAACTAGGAGACACTGGAATATATCTAGGGCCATAAAACAAGGTGCAAACATTTCATGGTCTGAAGGCATTGAAATTATACAGAGTCTGTTCTCTTATCACTGTGAAATTATGTTAGCAATCAATATCAAAAGCTATTTGAAAATAACCCACATATTTTCAAGTGCAATGTGACATTTACCAAGAGAGATCTTTGACTTAGACATTAAAAGTGTCATTAAAGTTAGAAGACTGAAAAAACACGGAGGGTGATTGCAGAGAAGAAAGCATTTAAATGAGAAGTTAATATCAAAATGAGAAATTCATATAAAAGATACTTCATGTATTTGGAAATTAAATATCCGCTTTTAAAGATGGGTATATATAAGAAGCCATAAGAAAGAAAATTCGAAAATATTTCACAGGGTCTTTTTATTGTAATAGGACATGAGATGGATCTTGTGGTTTCAAAGATGTGTCAGAGGTGAGCTCCTTGACTCAAGAAATGAAGATGCTAGGCACTTGGCATTTTTTTATTTCATATCAAGACTGGCTCTTGAGGAACTTTGGAGATATGAGCAGGATGAAGAGGGGCTAATGACTATCTTCCAAGAAAGATACCCCCCCTCCCCTGCCCATGGTTAGGTGGGATAGTAGTTTGCTTTATAGATTTAGATCTTTTTATTTTAAAAGATTTTAATGTTTATTAGATTTCTAAAAGGAGTCACCATTTTTTTAAAATTTTCATAGAAGTTTTATTAGGCAGCTTGTTGTGATTGAGCATTGTGGGGGAGGGGCTGCAACTCTTTTTCTCTTAACTCAGCCCAACTTCCCATTGCTTATTTTTTAGAAAGCCCTAGGGACTTGCTAGTCATCAGATATTATTGAAACCCCATGTAAAATAACCAGAACATTTGTATTTTGTTTCCCTATGGATTATGCAAGGGTTTCCAAAATAATGCAAAATGTATTTGGCTTGCACTTTGTGAACCTAACATGAAAAAAACCCACAAAATAGTTTTTTTTTTCCCCCACAATATATGAACCTAGAACACAGCTGGTTTTGTCAGTTAGGCCACTAATAAGGAAATGATAGAGAACCAAAAGCCCAAAGAATGGATCTTATTTACAAACAAACAAAATGCCCATCTATCAAGTAGAATGATTATAGTCAGAGAAATGCTTGTAAAACAATGTAGTGTAATCAGTGAGGCCTGTGCTTGAAAGCAGACAGACTGGGGCTTCAGAGTTGCTTCACCTTTCCCTAACCATACTACTGGCAAATTATTTGTCCTTTCCAAGCGCTGCTGTTTTTCTTTCAGGTATAAAAAGAGGAATAATGGCGATTTTCATTTATTTATATTCTCCATGTGTTGAGCGCCTATTACAAGCTATTAATACGTACTCTCCTGGGGCCAAGGAAATAGCAGTGAAGAAAACAGATGAAAATCTGTCTTTGTGGAAAGCACCTTTTAATGAAGGTGAAAAAAGATAAGCAGAACAATTTAATAAATACAGAGTATACTGAATGATGACAGATAAGTCTGTAAGATAGGAAATACTAGGGAAAGTTATTTCAAGTAGTGTGGTTAAAACACCCTACCTATAATAGTAACAATTGAGCAAAGTATTGTAAAGATGAGGGAACGAATAGATCACAATGGGTGAAGACACTTCAGGAAAACAGAATGTGGGTCTGTTTCTTTTGGCCACTAAGCTGCTATTCTCCAAAATAAGAACACTTTGTTCTTGTTTGCAATGTCCCATTAGAATCAACTTGGATGTCAGCTTCAGTGAACCTGGATTCAAGGTTATCCTTCCCATAAGGGAAAGAATTAGAGGTTTCTCCAAGGAGGTGGTGTTGGAATTAATAGAAAAATATATGGACTATGACCAAGATCCATCATATGTATTATAGGATAGAAACAGTTCAGAAATGGAGAAATGGAATTTTAAATTCTTAGACTGGTAATTCTCCTAATCTATAATCAATCATGAGAGCAGGAAAGAAGAAGAAGAAAAAAAGTGTCAATGGTGTTCTGAATGCATGTTTAAAAATTAAACAGAATCACAAACACTAGGCTCTGGAGATTCGTTTTCCAGGTGTTTTCCTTCACAAACAATGCTTTTTTTGATTCTCTAGAGAAAATCATGCTAAGAAAGACCATATACTGGAAAGTCTAATTTAATATCAATACTATTAACTTAATATTAAGTCAATTTATTAAATATTATTAAACTTATACTACTTTTGAGTTGAATATTTAGTTGATTATTAAATATCAAATTTGGTGAGAGCCTACAGGATAACCTTCATTTTTGATTTGTAGGAAAAGCTTATCAAATACCCCCTGCCTTACTTATAGGCATCCAATAAACTTCTCTGGTTATTTATCCACTGGTTATTGAATGGGAACCTGCTATGAATCACTTTGTAAAGCAAATCACGTGCTCTGAATGATTGTATATTTATATATTGGATTTTTTCAGAATGGGGAATATCTGTTTCTCCAGCAAGAAAGACAACTCAGTGCTACACAAAAATAAAACTAGTTACTTCATTTCTTTGCTTCACTCTGTCTTGCTCAGGTTAGTTCCTGTGTGTGGTCCAGGGAAGAGTGCAGCTGAAACCACCGGTAGACTGCATCGCGCCCACCACTGGGGAAGTGAGCGAGGACTGGCCTGTCGTTTGCTTTGTTTCAGTCCTCTTTCCAGTCATCCTGGTGAACCAAGAGGGTGGATAAGTAGCCCACGTTAAATAGCTCGTGTTCAAACCATGACCCTGGGAACCCAGAGGAAGCCTGTTCCACCTCTCTGTCACACAAGAATCCAGGTGTGTGTGGCTTTTGCTCTTTGTTTCGCTGTGAATTTCTCTTCCACCTGTCCCAGTATTGTTCCTTTTCCCGCTAAAGCATGAATACTTGATCCTGTCCTCCAGTTTAGCCGAACTCACTTTCCCTGTGCAAGCTACAGTAGAAGGAAGCTCTGTTGTGTGTGCAACATAGCAGAAGCAAAAGCATGCAGAAAAAAGAGGCTGTGGAGAAAAAGGACTCCTATACTGCTGGTGGGAATGTAAATTGATGCAGCCACTCTGGAGAACAGTAGGAAGGTACCTCAAAAGAATTAAAAATAGAGTCATTATATGATCCTGCTATCCCTACTCCCAGACATATATCCAGAGAAAACCATAATTTGAAAACATACATGTACTTCTATGTTCACTACAGTACTATTTACAATAGCCCAGACAAGGAAGCAACCTAAATGTCCATCAACACATGAATGGATAAAGAAGACGTGATATATATGTGTGTATATATATATATATATATATATATATATATATATACAGTGGAGCACTACTCAGCCATAAGAAAGAATGAAATAATGCCATTTGCAGCAACAAGGATGGGCCTTGAAATTATCATACTAAATGAGCCAGATGGAGAAAAATAAATATCATTTGGTATCACTTATATTTGAAATCTGAAAGAAAAAAAAAAAGAAACAAATGAACTTATTTCCAAAGCTGAAAGAGACTCAGACACAGAAAACAAACATTTGGTTACTAAAAGGGAAAGGAGAGGGAGGAATAAATTAAGAGTTTGGGATTAGCAGATATAATCTACTATATATTAACTAAACAGGAAGAAGTTCCTGTTATATAGAACAAGGAATTATATTGAGTATCCTGTAATAAATCCTAATGAAAGGAATAGGAAAAAGAATCTAAGTTTATTATATACATATAACTGAATCACTATGCTGTATACCTGACACTTATGTAATATTATTAATCAACTATACTCTCAATTTAAAAATTGTTTAAAAAAACAGAGGCTTTCAGTTTTGTGCTGGACCATTTGTTGCCCCATTTGTATCAGTTCAGTTTGGTTCACTTCAGTCACTCAGTTTTGTCCGACTCTTTGCGACCCCATGAATTGCAGCACGCCAGGCCCCCATGTCCATCACCAACTCCCGGAGTTCCCTCAAACTCACGTCCATCGAGTCAGTGATGCCATCCAGCCATTTCATCCTCTGTCATCGCCTTCCCCTCCTGCCCCCAATCTCTCTCAGCATCAGGGTCTTTTCCAATGACTCAACTTTTCGCATGAGGTGCCTAAAGTACTGGAGTTTCAGCTTTAGCATCAGTCCTTCTAATGAACACCCAGGACTGGTCTCCTTTATGATGGACTGGCTGGATCTCCTTGCAGTCCAAGGGACTCGCAAGAGTCTTCTCCAACACCACAGTTCAAAAGCATCAATTCTTCAGTGCTCAGCTTTCTTCACAGTCCAACTCTCATGTCCATACATGACCACTGGAAAAACCATAGCCTTGACTAGACAGACCTTTGTTGGCAAAGTAATGTCTCTGCTTTTCAATATGCTATCTAGGTTGGTCATAACTTTCCTTCCAAAGAGTAAGTGTCTTTTAATTTCATGACTGCAATCACCATCTGTGGTGATTTTGGAGCCCCCAAAATAAAGTCTGATACTGTTTCCACTGTTTCCCCATTTATTTGCCATGAAATGATGGGACCAGCTGCCATGATCTTCGTTTTCTGAATGTTGAGCTTTAAGCCAACTTTTTCACTCTCCTCTTTCACTTTCATCAAGAGGCTTTTGAGTTCCTCTTCACTTTCTGCCATAAGGGTGGTGTCATCTGCATATCTGAGGTTATTGATATTTCTCCCGGCAATCTTGATTCCAGCTTGTGCTTCTTCCAGTCAAGCGTCTCTCATGATGTACTCTGCATAGAAGTTAAATAAGCAGGGTGACAACATACAGCCTTGACATACTCCTTTTCCTATTTGGAACCAGTCTGTTGTTCCATGTCCAGTTCTAACTGTTGCTTCCTGACCTGCATATAGGTTTCTCAAGAGGCAAGTCAGGTGGTCTGGTATTCCCATCTCTTTCAGAATTTTCCAGTTTATTGTGATCCACACAGTCAAAGGCTTTGGCATAGTCAATAAAGCAGAAATAGATGTTTTTCTGGAACTCTCACTTTTTTGATGATCCAGTGGATGTTGGCCATTTGATCTCTGGTTCCTCTGCCTTTTCTAAAATAAGCTTGAACACCCGGAAGTTCACAGTTCAAGTATTACTGAAGCCTGGCTTGGAGAATTTTGAGCATTACTTTACCAGCGTGTGAGATGAGTGCAATTGTGCTGTAGTTTGAGCATTCTTTGGCATTGCCTTTCTTTGGGATTGGAATGAAAACTGATCTTTTCCAGTCCTGTGGCCATTGCTGAGTTTTCTAAATTGGCTGGCATATTGAGTGCATCACTTTCACAGCATCATCTTTCAGGATTTGAAATAGCTCAACTGGAATTCCATCACCTTTACTAGCTTTGTTCATAGTGATGCTTTCTAAGGCCCACTTGACTTCACATTCCAGGATGTCTGGCTCTAGGTGAGTGATCACACCATCGTGATTATCTGGGTCATGAAGATCTTTTTTGTACAGTTCTTCTGTGTATTCTTACCACCTCTTCTTAATATCTTCTTTTTCTGTTGGGTCCATACCATTTCTGTCCTTTATTGAGCCCATCTTTGCATGAAATGTTCCCTTGGTATCTCTAATTTTCTTGAAGAGATCTCTAGTTCCCATTCTGTTGTTTTCCTCTATTTCTTTGCATTGATCACCTGGAATAACAGGAAAATTTGGCCTTGGAATACGGAATGAAGCAGGGCAAAGGCTAATAGAGTTTTGCCAAGAGAACGCACTGGTCATAGCAAACACCCTCTTCCAACAACACAAGGGAAAACTCTACATGTGGACATCACCAGGTGGTCAATACCAAAATCAGATTGATTATATTCTTTGCAGCCAAAGATGGAAAAGCTCTATACAGTCAGCAAAAACAAGACTGGGAGCTGACTGTGGCTCAGATCATGAACTCCTTATTGCCAAATTCAGACTGAAATTGAAGAAAGTAGGGAAAACCACTAGACCATTCACGTATGACCTAAATCAAATCCCTTATGATTACACAGTGGAAGTGAGAAATAGATTTAAGGGACTAGATTTGATAGACAGAGTGCCTGTTGAACTATGGATGGAGGTTCGTGACTTTGTACAGGAGACAGGGATCAAGACCATCCCCATGGAAAAGAAATGCAAAAAAGCAAAATGGCTGTCTGGGGAGGCCTTACAAATAGCTGTGAAAAGAAGAAAAGCAAAAAGCAAAGGAGAAAAGGAAAGGTATAAGCATCTGAATGCAGAGTTCCAAAGAATAGCAAGGAGAGATAAGAAAGCCTTCCTCAGCGATCAATGCAAAGAAATAGAGGAAAACAACAGAATGGGAAAGACTAGAGATCTCTTCAAGAAAATCAGAGATACCAAAGGAACATTTCATGCAAAGATGGGCTCAATAAAGGACAGAAATGGTATGAACCCATTTGTATCGCTCTCTGTGCATTCACACTTAACACTTATATCTGGCCACTTTTAACAGAGGATGCACTATAAATAGCATGTCAGCCTGGAAAACTCAGAATTATGACTTACTATACAGAGTGTGGGCTGATGCCACTTACTCCCATCCACCACCTCCATTTCTTGGTCTTAAAAGAGCTACCATGATAAAGCCACATTCTATCTGTTGGTATGGTCTTTAATTTTTTTTTTTTTAATTAATGCCTTAATTTCACCTGCCACAAAGTTCACTTCCTAAAAATAGTGAATTTTCTGAAAAATTTTTATAATGATGGCTGTAAATATGGTAGAGCATAAACTATTAATATTCACATACAAGAGTTAACTATATAAGGGGATTCCTTGGAGGCTCAGACAGTAAAGAATCTTCCTGCAATGCAGGAGACCCAGATTCAATCCCTGGATCAGGAAGATCCCCTGAAGAAGGGAATGGCTATCCACTCCAGTATCCTTGCCTGGAGAATTCCGTGGACAGAGGAGCCTGGCGGGCTACAGTCCATGGGGTCACTAAAAGCTGGATACGACTGAATAGCTACAGAGTTATAGGGATTTGCAGTAAGCAGATATCCCTGTGTAGAAGTAAATTTGAGATGATATGAGTGAGGCACCTTTCTTTCTATCTTAATGCTATTGTCCCACTCATGTCCACTGTCACACCAACTCCCATGCCAGTAGTCTCTAGATTACTTAGAAATTTAGGAATGCCTCCATCAGGGCTCAATAGTGTACCCTATGTAGAGATGCTGAGATGCTTCCTTCAGCTCCCTGAACACAGTAGTCTCTCTCAGGTGGAGAAATGGAGAAAATAATATTTCTACAAACTCTATATCCCCACCCTCCAGATTTTTATGATTTGAAACCCTCCTACCAGATCCACCCAATAATCTGTTGGGAGTTGCAGCAATAAAACATCTGGTGAATTAGAAACCAGTAGAATAAGCATCTTCCTTATTGAAGACCCCAGAGACTGAGAACATCCTTTCCATACAGTTTTTGACAGCCTCCTTTGAAACAACCTCTGGTCAAAATACAGCAGCCCAGGTGTGTGGCTTAATCATGGAGTAAGTTATTTCATATTAATTTTAGATTTTAAAAAATGGAGATGAGAATTTGCATTAACTTTCCAATTCTTTTTCTTTTCTTCCTTCTTGTAAATTGGGATTGGAAGATCAGAAGTCCCTGTCTCTCTATTCCTTGAATTGGCATTAAATGGCATTCTGCTAAAAAGCTCAAGGAAAATTCTGTGGTTGTCTTTTCAAATGCCTCCCAAATTTATAGTGTATTATTAAAGCAGACAAAAGTTTAGTGATCTGAGTTCAAGCCACAATCTGACTTCAAATCACTTCACCTTTCTAAGAGTCAAGTTATTTATCTATAAATCAGATAAAGCTAACACTCTCGCAAGATAGTTGAAAACACTAGATGATGTGTTTTAAATGTGTTTAGAA
Organism: Bos taurus; assembly: GCF_002263795.3. Lineage (NCBI taxonomy): Eukaryota > Metazoa > Chordata > Mammalia > Artiodactyla > Bovidae > Bos > Bos taurus. The sequence goes on along the minus strand of NC_037341.1, from coordinate 17,779,791 downwards.
TATATATATATATATATATGTATATTTATACACACATACATATATATATGGACTTCCCTGGTGGCTCAGGTGGTAAACCCAGGAAGACCTGGGTTCGATCCCTGGGTCAGGAATATTCCTTGGAGAAGGAAATGGCAATCCACTCCAGTAATCTTGCCTAGAAAATCCCATGGATGGAGGAGCCTGGTGCAGGCTACTGTCCATGGGGTCGCAAAGAGTCAGACATGACTGAGCGACTTCACTTTCACTTTCATATATATACATAAAAGTTTATTAGTTCCTCCTTTAGTCCTTGAACTGTCTTTGTTTACCTCAAGTAAATAATTTAACCTTATAGCTATTGCATCTATAAAAATGAATTGGATTATATTAGTGGTTCTCAACTAGGGCAAGTGGTCATTTGTCATTGTCTGAAGACAGTTTTATTTGCCACAATTGGAAGGAGTGTGCCACTGTCATGGAGTGAATTGAGGACCAGAAATGTTGCTGAACACCTTACAATGTATAGGAAAGCCTCCCACAACAATTATCTGGGTCAAAATGTCAGTAGTGCCAAGACTGAGAAATCCTGGATTAGACGACCACTGAAAATGTGTAATAACATTAAGACTTTCCCCTGACCCCCTCCCAAGATGTTATTGCTTCAATTACAAATAGTTGTTGAGTAACAATGGCCTCTCGTTACAGATGAAGGAAATCTAAAACTCTTGGCCATGACCTGCAAAGTTGTATGTGATCTGGCCCTGGCCTGCTTCTGTGGCCCCATCTCAAGCTACTTTCATCAGTAGTCACTCTGGTCTACACACTCTGGCCTTAATGCTGTACCTTCAATACAGCCCACTGTTGAGGGATTTAAATGTTCACTATACTAGAAATCTTGTCCTCCGGTTTCTGCTTTTTCATCTTATTTAGTTCACAGCTCTGCTCAGATCTCACTGTATCTGACCTTCTGATGTGAAATGCCACCATGTTTCAAGTTTATCCACCTATGTTTTGACTACTTTATTTTTGTTAAATAGTCATTCCTGGTGCTGAGTATGGAAAAGGTGCTCAAGAAACACGTGTCAAGTGGAAAACTTGGGGTCTTACGTCAGACACTTGTTTTTTGGTCTATGTTCTTTGAATTCTTTTCTACTTTTAAATACTGGTTTTAATTTTGTAATTGTAACATGGAAGATGTCAGACATTTTTAACACAAATAACAGTTAAAGGAGAAAAGATCATTTAAGGATTACAAAGGTTATTGATTTTCTTCTCACAGAGGTAAAAGGAAATAGTGCTTTTCATGTAATTATCATACCACAAAGATAATATAGTTTAATTAGGGAGATAGAAGTTTATAGGAAAAGGTTCAAGTTTGTAGTATTTATTTGGGGAACTAATAATTTACAGAATAATACATTTTGTGTGCTTTTTTTGTTTGTTTTATTTTGCTTTGGTTTGTCTCACAGTGCAAGTGTTTCTCTAACCCTCTCTCTCTCTCTCTCTCTAACATAGCATGTTAGGATCTCACCACCTACTATGAGAGCAAGGCCAGATATTAGATCTGCTTGTGTTCAAATTCTTGTCACTAGGGCAAAGATTTCACAGCATTTATTAATTTAATAACCATCTGAATCAGTGTGATTCATTTGGTGTTTTCTTTTATCTGCCTGTTTATTTATATGAGTACAATAAGAGTTGCTGATTAATACACAAAGAACTTCTTAGTGTGTGATTAATAAAATGATCCTAAATTATACTGAGACTCAGGGGCTTCCCTGGTGGCTCAGATGGTAAAGCATCTGCCTGCAAAGTGGGCGATCCAGGTTTGATCCCTGGCTCAGAAAGATCCCCTGGAGAAGGAAATGGCAACCACTCCATTACTCTTGCCTGGAAAATTCCATGGACAGAGGAGCCTTGTAGGCTACAGTCCAAGGGATCACAAAGAGTCGGACACGACTGAGCAACTTTACTTCTTCAGAAAAATATTCTATTTTCAGGAGATCTTATATATCCTCTGGGGTTACGACTTGTATGTCAGAAATATCTAATTGTCTCTATCAGTTTGCCAACAGATATCAAGAAACAATCCTTACTCAGTTTACTTCTCCAGGTTTAGCTTGACCATTGCAGGAATATTCTTTTTATTCTGAGATATCCTAGTTTGTCTGTATTCCTGGCCTACCAGAAGGGAACATTACTTAGCTTCCTGTAAAGCTGAGAGTTCTTTAGTGATAGACCAGATAACAAGACAATTACCATGGGGGACATTTTTGGTATCAATTTTGACACCTAAATTTTCTATATTACCCCAAATTACTAAAATGAACCCAGGTTTCTTCTGCACACAGAAAGCATACATAGGGACTTCTCTGGTGGTCCAGTGGTTAAGACTTCACCTTCCAACACAGGGGATGAAGGTTTGATATCTGATCAAAGAGCTAAGATCCCACATGCTTTGCAGGGCCAAAATACCAAAACATAAAACAGAAGCAACAAAAAATTTTATATATAAAATTAGAAAAAAGATCAAGAGAATGAGAAGACAAGTCACATACTAGGAGAAAATGTTTACAAAAGACATATCCAATAAAGATTGTTACCTAAAATATGCAAAGAACTCTTACAATTCAGTGATAAGAAAATGAACAAACCTGACCCCAAAAATGGGCAAAATCTATAAAATGATATCTCACTAAAGAAGATATACAGATGGCAAACAAGCCCATTAAAAATAGCAATAGGATACCACCACGTATTCCATAGGGTCACACAGAGTCAGACACTACTGAAGCCATTTAGCACATGCACATACTTCTTAGATTGGCCAATACCTGGAGCATTAACAATACCAAGTGTTGGAGAGGAGATGGAACAACAGGAACACTCATTTATTGCTAGTGGAAAAGTCAGATGGTACAGCCATATTAGAAGGTTGGTTGTCAGTTTCTTACCTAATTAAACATAATCTTACATCATTCTATCCAGCAATCACCATCAGTCAGTTCAGTCACTCAGTCGTGTCCTACTCTTTGCGACACCATGAGTCACAGCACACCAGGCCTCCCTGTCCATCACCAACTCCCGGAGTTCACCCACACTCACATCCATCGAGTCAGTAATGCCATCCAGCCATCTCATCCTCTGTCGTCCCCTTCTCCTCCTGCGCCCAATCCCTCCCAGCATCAGAGTCTTTTCCAGTGAGTCAACACTTCGTATGAGGTGGCCAAAGTACTGGAGTTTCAGCTTTAGCATCATTCCTTCCAAAGAAATCCCAGGGCTGATCTCCTTCAGAATGGATTGGTTGGATCTCCTTGCAGTCCAAGGGACTCTCAAGAGTCTTCTCCAACACCACAGTTCAAAAGCATCAATTCTTCGGTGCTCAGCCTTCTTCACAGTCCAACTCTCACATCCATACATGACCACAGGAAAAACCATAGCCTTGACTAGACGAACCTTTGTTGGCAAAGTAATGTCTCTGCTTTTGAATATGCTGTCTAGGTTGGTCATAACTTTCCTTCCAAGGAGTAAGCATCTTTTAATTTCATGGCTGCAGTCACCATCTGCAGTGATTTTGGAGCCCCCAAAAATAAAGTCTGACACTGTTTCCACTGTTTCCCCATCTATTTCCCATGATGTGATGGGACCAGATGCCATGATCTTCGTTTTCTGAATGTTGAGCTTTAAGCCAACTTTTCCACTCTCCTCTTTCACTTTCATCAAGAAGCTTTTTAGTTCCTCTTCACTTTCTGCCATAAGGGTGGTGCCATCTGCATATCTGAGGTTATTGATATTTCTCCCGGCAATCTTGATTCCAGCTTGTGCTTCTTCCAGTCCAGCGTTTCTCATGATGTACTCTGCATAGAAGTTAAATAAGCAGGGTGACAACATACAGCCTTGACGTACTCCTTTTCCTATTTGGAACCAGTCTGTTGTCCCATGTCCAGTTCTAACTGTTGCTTCCTGACCTGCATGCAAATTTCTCAAAAGGCAGATCAGGTGGTCTGGTATTCCCATTTCTTTCAGAATTTTCCACAGTTTATTGTGATCCACACAGTCAAAGGCTTTGGCATAGTCAATAAAGCAGAAATAGATGTTTTTCTGGAACTCTCTTGCTTTTATGATGATCCAGCGGATGTTGGCAATTTGATCTCTGGTTCCTCTGCCTTTTCTAAAACCAGCTTGAACATCAGGAAGTTCATGGTTCACATATTGCTGAAGCCTGGCTTGGAGAATTTTGAGCATTACTTTACTAGCGTGTGAGATGAGTGCAATTGTGCGGTAGTGTGAGCATTCTTTGGCATTGCCTTTCTTTGGGATTGGAATGAAAACTGATCTTTTCCAGTCCTGTGGCCACTGCTGAGTTTTCCAAATTTGCTGGCATACTGAGTGCAGCACTTTCACAGCATCATCTTCCAGGATTTGAAATAGCGCAACTGAAATTCCATCACCTCCACTAACTTTGTTCGTAGTGATGCTTTCTAAGGCCCACTTGACTTCACATTCTAGGATGTCTGGTTCTAGGTGAGTGATCACACCATTGTGATTATCTTGGTTGTGAAGATCTTTTTTGTACAGTTCTTCTGTGTATTCTTGCCATCTCTTCTTAATATATTCTGGTTCTGTTAGGTCCATACTATTTCTGTCCTTTATCGAGCCCATCTTTGCATGAAATGCTCCTTTGGTATCTCTGATTTTCTTGAAGAGATGTCTAGTCTTTCCCATTCTGTTGTTTTCCTCTATTTCTTTGCATTGATCGCTGAAGAAGGCTTTCTTATCTCTTCTTGCTATTCTTTGGAACTCTGCATTCAGATGCTTATATCTTTCCTTTTCTCCTTTGCTTTTCACTTCTCTTCTTTTCACAGCTATTTGTAAGGCCTCCCCAGACAGCCATTTTGCTTTTTTGCATTTCTTTTCCATGGGGATGGTCTTGATCCTTGTCTCCTGTACAATGTCACAAACCTCATTCCATAGTTCATCAGGCACTCTATCTATCAAATCTAGGCCCTTGAATCTATTTCTCACTTCCACTGTATAATCATAAGGGATTTGATTTAGGTCATACCTGAATGGTCTAGTGGTTTTCACTACTTTCTTCAATTTAAGTCTGAATTTGGCAATAAGGAGTTCATGGTCTGAGCCACAGTCAGCTCCTGGTCTTGTTTTTGCTGACTGTATAGATCTTCTCCTTTTCATGTCCATGAAAAGACATGAAAGAAACTTAAATACTTATTACTAAGTGAAAAAGCCACATCCTATATGATTCCAAATTTATGACATCCTGGAAAAAGCAAAAGTTTGACTACTAAAAAAAAGTCAGTGGTTGGGACTTCCCTTGTTGTCCAGGGGTTAAGACCCCATGCTCCTAATGCAAGGGACCTGGGTTGATTCCAGGTCAGGGAACTAGATTCCATGTGACACAACGAAGAGCTTATGTGCCATGACTAAGACTTAATATAGTAAAAAAAAAAAAAAAAAAATCAGTGGTTGCCAAGTGTTAGGGGATTTAGAGGAATGACTGGACAGAACACAGGATTTTTAGGGCAGTGAAGTTATTCTGTATGATGCCATGATGGTAAATACATCATAATGTACTTGTCAAAGTGCATAGAATGTAAACACCATCAGTGTATCCTAATATAAACTGTGAATTTCTGTTATAATGTTGCATAGGCTCAATGATTATAACAAATATACCACTCCAATGAGAAATGTTGATGGTGGGGAAGGCTGTTTAGGGGGGCTGGGGTGGAGGAGTAGGGGAAATAATAGAAACTCTGTACTTTCTACTCAGTTTTGCCTGAACATAAAACTGCTCTAAAAATAAGTTCTGTTACAAAAAGATAAAGAAAAGGTGCAGGAATGTTGGTTCCCATTCTGGGCACAGCATTTGAGATAGAATAGCTACCATCCATTGAAAAGTAATGCAAAAGGAATTTGGCATAGACATAAGGAAAGATATAAGGAAAAACAGGTTCTGGTAGGATCCGCAATTAAGTGCTAAATATGGCCCTTGAAGGAGTGTGTTTTCACTGACATGGTCTGCTAATTGATCAAAAGATTTAACATTGAATACTTTCTTAAATATCAAGCCAATATCCCAAGGTATCTTTAACTTCTCCTCCATTCTTGAGCCAGGTACATGGCATCTTCCAAATGAAGGGGAAGGCTGAGCTGCTTGATTTTTTGCAGTAACAGGGTTTCTGGGAGGATGGATTGATTTCTGGATCACTTTTCCCCACAGGCTTAGAGTAACCAGTTATACACAGTAGAGATGAAATTAGTAAATTTTTTAAAAGTGTAATATGAGTTTATTCTGTGACATTTTCCTCATTGCAGATATTTTAAAATGAATTGAAATAATCAATGTTTCATAAAAAGTAAATACATTAGAAGAATCTAAATAATACCTGTAATACAGACGGCTTTACTCTGAGCATCCACTTTTGTTTTCACTGCAAACATCCTTTTTTAAAAAGTTATATAAAAATGATAGACTGCTGCATTCTACACGGCCTGTGTCTCGTCTGGGCTCAGTCATGTCCAAATCTTTGCAACCCCATGCACCACAGCCTGCCAGGCTCCTCTTTCCATGGAATTTTCCAGGCAAGGATAATAGAGTGGGTTGCTATGCCGTCCTCCAGGGGATTACCCCAACCCAGGGATTGAACGTGTGTCTCTTGTATTGGCAGGAGTATTCTTTTACCATTGCGCCACCTGGGAAGTGTCCTGTGTCTCAAACATTTTAAATTAACTTCAAGCTTTTCCCTCAACTCTAAATGTTAATGATATTTGCTTCTATTTTTAAATGGGAAGTGTATACATTTTTTAAAACAGTGATATTTAGGTCTTCTCTGCCTGATTCTTCAAAAAAAAAAAAAAAAAATGCTTCATGCTGAGTTTGAATAGCAACTGAGGGTCTGGTCCAGAAAGTGGTAGGTCATTACAGAGAACCAGCGGTACACATCTGTCAGCTCAATTTCCATGAAAAGGGTATTCCATACCCTTTCTGGCAACTTGAGATGACTGTGGAGGCTACCTGCAAATTCCATCTGCTGTCAAAACACTGGCCTGGCCCTGACATCCACACAAGGCTTTGCAGCAAGCTCTGGTCCAATTCTGTCTGTTTCAGCCTCCAATGTCTTACTGTATGGTCAATCAAACATATGCTCCTGCAATATAGATTTTCCCCAAAGTGCCAAACTATCTCAAGGCAAATGGCCCAGCTCACTGTGTGAAAAATCAAACCTAAGAAATCCAATAAATCAGCCAAGCTAGTCTTTTTTATTGCAGGCTGCCCAAGTACTGCATGTTCTATTTCATAGCCTGGAAGGAAGAAAACTTGATGAATACCAGTTACACTATGTAAAAACCTAGTGAAGATAAATATTTGTCCATTTGGAATTACAAAAGAAGTGCTGACTTTGGCAGCACATATACTAAAACTGGAATGACAAAAGTTTTTATCTGGGGAATCAACCACATGAATAATCCAGTTGATCTCAGAGATCCCTAGAATATCTTTATCGCATTCAGTTACATGATAAACAGTGTCTTGTCCTTAACGGTGACGTATTGTGTGTCTTTCTTTTTTTTTCTTTCCTATTTTATTGAAGTATAGATGATTTACCATGTTGTATTAATTTCTGCTATACAGCAAAGTAATTCAGTTATATAAATAGGTTCTTTTTCATTTCTTGTCCATTATGATTTATGACAGGATACTGAATATAATTCCCTGTGCTATACAGTAGGGTCTTGGTAGTTATTCATTCTATATATACTAGTTTGCATCTGCTAATCCCAAAGGCCAAAGGGGAGAAGGTGGGGGAAAGAAAGATTGAGAGTTTGGTCCTCTTTCTCAGCATATCATTTTAAAATTCTTCCATCAAAATATTCCGGTTCTGATATAATTCTGAGATGTTCTTCCCTCAGTTATAGTAGCTTGCTCTTTCCCATGATTGGACTTACTTTCAGTTGAGTGAAATAAAGCCACTACAAGTAGTAACCCAAATAATAACTTCCATTTTCGTCTTCCTTACACATTCTTTAAATAGTTCCTTCTTGTTAGGAGGAAACGTTTGTCACCATTTCCTTATACCCAAGAATACTTACAATGATTACAAGTAGTTTCTACACTGATTTAAGAATTATCAAGAGAGGAATTGGACAAGTTGAAACCATGAAATGAGGAAACTCCTGATGTCTCTTATGGGAGAACAATTTGGAGGGCACAATTTTGAAAGAGCACGGATGAACACAACTTCTTTTATCTGTGGCTGCCTTGAAAAAGAATCATTCAATGCAGTAATTTTTGGGTAGTCCTCCAAATTTCCTTGCTTTTGGTACTCAAGAGGCATACTGTTCTTTTGTTACTGAAAGTCCTATAGAAATAAAAATTTCCAAGCAGAAAAGGAAACTTATTAAACTGATTTATTCCCAGGCCTGGGTACTTGCTGTATGGTTTGTTGTTGTTGAGTCGCTAAGTCATGTCTGATTCTTTGCAACACCAGGCCTCCCTGTCCTTCACTATCTCCTGGAGTTTGCTGAAACTCATGTCCATTGAACCAGTGATGCCATCCAACCACCTTATTCTCTGTCGTCCCCTTCTCCTCCCTCTCCTCCTCCTCAACCTTTCCCAGCATCAGAGTCTTTTCTGAGTCAGCTCTTCCCATCAGGTGGCTGAAGTATTGGAGCTTCAGCTTTAGCATCAGTCCTTTCAATGAATATTCAGGGTTGATTTCCTTTAGGATTGACTGATTTGATCTCCTTGTAGTCCAAGGGACTCTCAAGAATCTTCTCCAGTACCACAATTCAAAAGCATTGATTACAGCTAGTGTGTTACATTTTCTCCAGTTGGTCAGTGAATTAAATCAGAAGAAAGTGCAATTTATCAGACTGCAGTTCACAGGTGCTTATCTTTCTTTTTTGATTTTTAAAAAATGTATTTGGCTTCATCAGGTCTTAGCTGCAGCACGCAGGCTCTTGTTGCGGCATGTAGGCGTCTCTCTAGTTGTGGTACTGCAGAGAGTTCAGGCTCAGTTTCAGGCTTAGTTGCCCCACAGCATATGCAGTCTGAGTTCCTGCAGGCATGTGTGCTCAGTTACTTCAATCGTGTCCGAGTCTTTGTGACCCTATGGCCCACCAGTCTCCTCTGTCCTTGGGATTCTCCAGGCAAGAATATTGGAATGGTTGGCCATTTCCTCCTCCAAGGGATCTTCCTAACCCAGGGATGAATCCATGTCTCCTGCATTGCAGGCAGATTCTTGACTTCTGAGCCACTAGGGAAGCCCTTAATTCCCTGATCAGGGATCAATCCCATGTCCTCTGTATTAGAAGGCCACGTCTTAATGACTGGACCAGTCTGAAGCATACCTTCTTTTGCTTGATTTATCCAAACAGTGACAAAAGTGATGAGTCCCTCCAATTAGTGGTTGTGTTTGTTTGTGTGCTTTTCTGAGTGAGGTAGTAAGCTTTTTCTCCGTTAGTAAAAACTCAACGAAATAAAGGGGTTTGGCTTGATTCCCATTATAACACCAACACCAGACACAATACCTGCAAATAATAAATGTTCAATAAATATATTGAGAGAAAGAATGTATGAATGAGGAAAGCTGTTTCTTGAATGCCCATTAAAGCACTAAGGCATAGTCAATAACCCTTGAACCAGAAATCAAATGCTCAGATTCAAGGCACAATTCCATCTGTTTTCATTATCTATCCTTTCATAAATCGTGAAAGCTCTGAGCCTCAATTTCCTATTTGAGAAACAAGCAACTATCTATTTCATGAGCTACATCTCCTAAGACTTGTGAGGCTCCATCAAGATAATGCAGATGAAAGCACTCTGAGCTTTAAGCTGGTTTATAAATACATGATCAGACATGGCATGTCACCCTGACATCAATCAGGGAAATAATTTAAAAAGTGAGTGGGAAGTGTAAGGAGGTAAAGAATGCTTAATTTGCCAGAATTCTCAGGGCAGTATGATACATAATTGGAAGAGAAATTTGATGAGATAGGAGGTAAGATCTTTTACCATTCCCATTCCAAGAGCTATATTCTACTTTCAAATCATATTCAATAAAACTTTCCTCTAAGAAGGTCTACACTTAATGACAGACCTTTTGAATATAGAGTGCAATAGAAATATGGAGCCAGAGGTATGTTGCCTGAGGCACAGAGGGTGAATTTTTTCCAACAACTTTCCCTAGAAATTAATCAAAGAGACAATATTTTATTTCTTTAAACTGTCTACCAAAGATACCAAATTAAAAGGCTCCCTGGGATGTACACATATTGTCATGGCCCAATCACATATATAATCATATCAGAATCATACTAGACTGTATCAGATTTAAAGAAAATATGATCTTTGTCCCATAAAGTTTGAATATATTAATGTAGGTGGAACCAAGCTCAATCTTGTTAGGTAAAAAAGTTAATCTCACATAACAATATGGGGACAAAGCCAAAGTCAGAATCCAGTATTCTCCATCATGTTGTGCAAATGTTTTATAAGTGATTACAATTTAATTATTGATTCCAAAGCATTGAACAGATCAGGCCTTTGTACCATGTTTTTCCATTCCCTCTCTCCAAATGGACGGCCTACATTTAAACTAGACAGATGAAAACTGGTAACAGCTTGCTAATGGATGTCAGAATCGAAGCTCATTTTATTCAAGGGTCCCTTCATTTATTCTTTAATTCATCAAACATGTATTAGATGCTTAAATGGTCCAAGCATCTGGAGTTGCATAGGGAATTACAGTAAATACAAACAAACATTGTGTGTATGTGTGATCTGAAATGTTTACTAGTTGTGGTCTGAGAGAAGAAACATACCATTAAAATAAAACATTTGGCTCTTGGGCTAATTTCCAAGATAAGTTTGAAAAAAAAAAAGTTCATTTTCTGTGTTCCCTCTTCACGACTGTTGAATTGGGAATATAAAGCCACTAGACATTTGACTGCAATATTTCATTTCTCTTGTACAAATTAAATAGAATACTGACATTCAAATTATGCCCACTCTCATCTTGATACTTTTCCAAGATTACCTGAAAACTTTAAAACAGTTTGAAACAGACTCCCCTTTACATTAACTCATGCATTCAGCATTCATTTACAACACCCATCATGTGCCTGGCACTGTGAGTAAGTGCTGGGACAGGGGCACTAAGACACAAATGAGACTGCTCCAGAAGAACTCACTGTTGTACATAAGCAGCAAATGAACAGACTGCAATTCAGAGTGATAGTACAAAGGTTTCAATTCTGTCAAGATACAGATGATACACAGAGGCACACGGAGGAGACTGAAGTTAATTGGACATGGGTGTTCAGAGAAGGCTTCCTAAAGAATGCTAAGTTACATTTGGAAAGAAGAATACAGGTTGAAGATAAGAGATGGTTATGTCAAAATGAAGGTTTAGCATTCACCAAGGAAAAGAAGCCCACAGCAAACTGTGTTCCCTGGGAACACAATTTATAACTGCTGGGGCAAAAAAATGCAACGTAGTTACGGTAAAGTTATTTTAGATATGACTAACTTGAGTACAACAAACCCATCTTCTTTTGATCTCCTAGCTGAGGTTTGCCTGTAGTTGTCCACATTCTCTGTTTCTCCTTCAGACTGTTTTGCCTTTGTGGTCATACAGTTACAATGTGGCTAAAAACAACAATGTGCATGTACAAAATAAGGCTAACTTAATTTAGAATTTACTGTATGAGTACCAAGATAGACTAGGAGAGGATATTTTTATCGCTAGGCAAAGTTTTGTTCGAGATCTTTGGCCGTCTTTACAATCCCCCCCCCCCCCCAGTATCTTATTTTCTAATACGTTTTCCATCTTTCCTCTTCTTCCCTCTTCTTCTTCCCTCTTCTCCTTCCCCTCCTCTTCCTCCCTTTTGTTCTCTCTTCCTATTTCTTCTTTCCTTCTTTTTTTAAATGGATGACCGTCTATGTCTGTGACTATATACCAAAGCTATATATATATATTGTCTATATACTATATAGCAAAGACTTTCATCTGACTGAGTAATTTTAAATCTGTGTTTCCAGAGTTCTTTGGAACTTCTTGTGGAGAAATCATCCTGGGGATGACTAATCCAATGGCATTCAGGCTCACTTTCTTCACCTGGTCTCAGGCAGCCTCACAAAAATCTGCTTTTTAAATTGGGGCTTTGAGAAAGATTTCATTTGAAAAGAGAGTTCTTATGCTTCTTTTTAAAATCACTCTTTCCTGTCTAGCTCTCATCTTCTGAGGATAAGCTGAGGCAAACAGAGAAGCGATAGGATCAATACTGTATAGTGACCTAGACAGAACTACACTTACACATGGGTCTTTTTCCCAGGGATCTCATCCCTTTGGGTGACTCCAGGTGAGGGTTCTCCTGTGCCACACGGCCCACTTAACAGGCAGTATCTCTTAGAGGAGTGTAATGAAAAGGGTGTCACCATGTGCTACGTGTCTTCCCCTAAGTGTAGATTTAACTGCCTCCTAACCGCCTTTGAGCTTTATTTATTTATTTAAAAATATTTATTTGGCTGCATCTAGTCTTCATTGAGGCATGTGGGTTCTAAGGTGTCTGGGCTCAGTGAAGAGCAGGCTTAGTTGTCCCCCAGCCTGGGGGATATCAGTTCCCCGACCAGGGATCAAACCTACGTCACCTGCCTTGGAAGGTGTTGGAAGGTGGATTCTTAACCACTGGACCACCAGGGAAGTCCCTTCCTTGTAGCTTTAATAAGAAATACTCTAACTCAATTTGGAAGATATGAACTATGAATTTATTAAATTAACTATGCTGAGTCATGGAAACTATATATATATATATACATATATATATACACACACACACACACACATATATATACATATGTACATATGTATACACATATATATCTATATATTTCTTGAAATGGAGTTTCTTATCAACTTCTTTGGGGATTGGGGACACAAACAGGCAAGCATCTGAATTTTTCAGTGCAACCAGATGTGGAGTAGTCTTGTTGCTATGAATTGAATTATGTCCTTCAAAGGATAAGTTGAAGTTCTACTCCCCATTACCTCAGAAAGTGAATTCAAGTCTGTTGGAAATAAGATGGTCTTAGATGTGACTTATAAATTAAAACCAGGTCATGCTTGAATAGAGTGGGGCCCTAACCCAACACAATTGGTGTCCTTATAAGAAGGTGGCCACATGAAGACACAAGAGACACAGAGAGAACACCATGTGAAGATGAAGCCTGAGATTGGAGTGATGCAACTATAGTCCAAAGAATACAAAAGATTGCAGCCATCATTAGAAGCTAGAAGGACATTGTAGACTAGACTCTTCCTCAAAGTCCTGAGATGTACCCAAACCTGATTTTGAACCTGGTATCAGACTTCTAGCCTCCAGAATTGTGGAACAACAAACTATTGTGTTAAGACACCAGTTTGCAGTATTTTACTACAGCAGCCCCAGGAAACTGATAGACATGCTAAGGTTCACAGATGAATAAGACATCATCAACCTTGCTGGGTGTCCGGCACACTGTTGGGAGTAGGTGACATCTGAGTTGGGCACTCAGGAGGGAGTCGGAGTCAGCCAAAAGGAAAAATGCATTCATAGCAAGGAAGAAAGCAGGAGCAAAGGACAGGCTTTGGAAAGGTCTTCTCGTGTTTGAGTAATGCTGAGTAGCTCTGTAGAGCTCCAGTTTGGAACATGGGGTTTGGGCAAAAACTGATGCAATGCCTTTTTGCAACAGGAGAGTTTACTTAAATCAAGAAAAACTTCAAGTTTTGGAATCACTGTGTGTGTCTGTCTGTGTGTGTGTTTAAATATATATTTATCCCCAGATGGTTTTTCTTTCTTTCTTTTAATTTCTTTTTAATTATGGCAGCTATTCTCCAAACATGTTTTTGTTTATCTCAAACTAAGTATACAGTTTCAACATATGGAGCATATTTTGTTTTACTTCAGTTTATCTTAAGAAATCAGCTTTCCTAACTCTTATTGGCAGTGAACCCAAATGATTTCTTACGTTTTCTTTTCCGCTCTACTTTCTCCTCCTTGTCTTTTTCTTTTAGTTATGATTTCTCTCTATCTTCATCACTCTCACTTTGTCTCCATTCCTCTCTCCCTCCTTCTCTTTTTCCCTTCCTTCCTTCTTTCCTTGTTTTCCTTTTCTTTCTGGGAGGTCACAAAAGATTTCCCATGTGGATGAACTAGGCATTTAGTGGCATGAACCAATAGTTCCTTGGCTTGTGGACATTTAATCAGCCTACAAAATACACAAAATGGAAATAATGTTAATAAACAAGTCAGGGATATTATTTGCTTTTTCATTTATAGTATTATGAACCTGGAATTTGAGTCTGTTCATAATCTAGCCCAAACAATTTTATCAGCCTTGTTTTGTATAATGCATTTTCAAACCTCAGTGTATTCAGCTCTCCTATCATTCTTTTCCTTAAAAAGCTAGTGTTCATCCTCTCAGTCTACAGCATTCCACTTACCCTTCAAGATCCAGCTCAAATATTCCTTCCTTTTGACACATTTTATGATGATTGCTGGCAGAATTAATCTTTTTCTTCCCTGGATTTGCTAGAACTTTGTATGTTTCTCCAGCCTTGCTTTGTTATGATTGGTTTTTATTTTCATACACATCTCCTTCATTAAACTGATGTCAAGAATGGTTTCTCATTGTCCCCAGATCTGCAGTGTCCAATATACAGAAATTCAGTTCAGTCACTCAGTCATGTCCAACTCTTTACGACCCCATGGACTGCAGTACGCTGGGCTTCCCTGTCCTTCACCAACTCCTGGAGCTTGCTCAAACTCATGTCCATCAAGTCAGTGATGCCATCCAACCATCTCAATCCTCTGTCATTGTCTTCTCCTCCTGTCTTCAATCTTTCCCAGCAGCAGGGTCTTTTCCAATGAGTCAGTTCTTCGCATCAGGTGGCCAAAGTATTGGAGCTTCAGCTTCAGCATCAGTCCTTCCAATGAATATTCAAAGCACTCCATAAATTCTCGCTGAAGACACACTTGAGTGAAACAGATTGTAATCCTCATACCAGAAGCAAAAATCTTGTCTTTAATATCCATGCAACTCTTTCTTAAAGTCATTTGCAGACTTCACAATGTGAAAGGCACTAGAAATGTCAGAAATTGGGCATTTGTGGCAGGAAGCCATTTAGGATGCCAAATATAAGACTGATAGGAGAAAAAATAAAATATTGTTAGAGAACTTATCCTTTCTTGGTGTGTATATTCATGTAGCAGAAACTGGGCAATCCAGTGGACTTCAAAAACAATGCAGGAACACAGTAATACATTCATGAATACTTCTGCAGTGACACTGGAAGAAAGTTTTACCATTCAAACCAACTGTGTAATCAGTTACACTATGCTGAGACAGTTTTTGACAGCACTGTTCTGTAAATGACTCATGAAGTCTGCTATAAGAATGAAAGTAGTTGTGGCATATATGTCACGTGTACTTAATATGGGCTTCCCAGGTGGCTCAGTGGGCAAAAATCCACCTGCAGTGCAGGAGATGCAGGAGACATGGGTTCAATCCCTGGGTCGGGAAGATCCCCTGGAGGAGGACCCAAAGGGTCACAAACAGTCAGACATGACTGAAGTGACTGAGCACATACATATACTGAATATGTCTGTGAAAGTGAAAGTCACTCAGTCGTGTCCAGCTCTTTGCGACCCCGTGGACTATACAGTTCATGAAATTCTCCAGGCAAGAATACTGGAGTGGGTAGCCTTTCCCTTTCCAGGGGATCTTCCCAACCCAGGGATTGAACCCAGGTCTCCCACATTGCAGGTGGGTTCTTTACCATCTGAACCACAAGGGAAGCCCAAGAATACTTGAGTGGGTTTCCTATCCCTTTTCCAGCAGATCTTCCTGACCCAGAAATCCAACCAGGGTCTCCTGCATTATAGGCAGATTCTTTACCAACTGAGATATCAGGGAATCCCAAATATGTCTGTACTTCCCTAAAACAGAGCCTATATCTTTTTTCTTAAAACACTCAGCACATTATTTAACACATTGAATATGATCTAAGAAGAGTTTTGAAGGAATGAAGATTGTCTAATCTAACATATAGCAGGAACGGCACAGTCCCCGGCTTCATGGTTACGTGTGTATTACGTTAATTCAGTCGTGTCTCTCTGTGCTACACTATGGACTGTAGCCTGCCGGGTTTCTCAGTCCCTGGAAATCTCCAGGGAAGAATACTGGAGTGGGTTGCCATGCCCTCCTCCAGGGGATCTTCCCAATGCAGGGATTGAACCACGTCTCTAATGCCTTCTGCATCAGCAGGTGGATCACTGTACAACTAGCTGTCAACTAGGAAGCCCTGGATATATTATATACTTACGGGTAATTTGAGTTGTTGTAAGGCAGAAACCAACACCATTCTAAAGCGATTGTCCTCTAATTAAAAAAAATTTTTTTAAAGGAAGGAGACAAGTCTCTATCCCCATCTCTGACACTGGGGAGAGGGTGTGGTGCAGTCCTCACCAGACAACAAACCTGGGAAGAAGGTGGGCAAGATTTTCAGGTAGAAAATTGTTTCCTACTTATTGCTGTTCAGTTGCTAAGTTGTGTCCCACTCTTTGCAACCCCATGGACTACAGAATGCTGGGCTTCTTTGTCCTTCACTATCTGCTGGAGTTTGCTCAAATTCATGCCTGAGGAGTCAGTGATACCATCCAACCATCTCATCCTCTGTCACCCCCTTCTGTTCTCAGTCTTTTCCAGCATCAGGGTCTTTTCCAATGGCTCTTTGCATCAGGTGGCCAAAGTATCAGAGCGTCAGCTTCTGCATCAGTCCTTTCAATGAATATTCAGGGTTGATTTCCTTTAGGATTGACTGATTTGATGTCTTTGCTGTCCAAGGACTCTCAAGAGTTTTCTTCAGCCCCACAGTTCAAAAGCATCAATTCTTCAGCATTTAACCTTCTTTATTGTCCAGCACTCACCTCTGTACATTACTACTGGAAAAACCATAGCTTTGACTAGATGGACACTTGTTGTCTTTTGCCACAGGAACACTCACCTACCAAACCATCAGTCACCAGCTTACACGTTTCTCTCCTGTTCTTCCTTCACTTAGCAGTGGGGAGAATTCTTCTCTGTCCTCTGGCTTATGAAACAACTGGGTTTCTCTAGCTCTCCCCACTTCAGCTAAAGAAGCCCATATTTATAATCATCAACCTACAAATGGACAATCGTCAGTCGGAGGGTAGCTTCTTTAGAAACAGCCAGAGGCTGAGTATTTAATACTTTGAAGCATATTTTCACCACAAGTGTTAAGCTAACGTCTGTTAAGAATTGTCTCCAGCTCTGTCACTGTGGAAACAGAAGCTCTTCCGTAAACCCCAATTTCACGCCCTGAAAAGATTCCACTCAGTGCTAAGGCTTTAAGAATAGTTTAGGGGAAATGTTATAGTCTTTTAAAATAAGAAATCAGCAAACTTCCACAAATCTTCACGTCAACATAGTGATTTCTCATCTACAAAGCACTTTCCGCTGGTTAGCTTTGCCTCTGTTTGACTTTAAGCCACAGAACAACCACATTGGTTAGAAAGAGTTTGTTGTGGGAACCTCTCTTATACCTCATCCAGTTCCATTGACAAAGCTCAGGTCCTTGAAAAAACCATGCTCCTCTCACCACCAGTACCTTCTCCCATTGTTTTCTCTTTCAGGACTTCCCAAGGGAAACTTGCCCACCCTCTCCCCCTTTGTTTAGTTAATTTCCTCTTATGCTCCAGATGTGAACTGAAAAGCAAATTTTTCAGCAAAGTCTTCCCTGACCATCCCTACTTCAAATATTTCTTGTGTACATGGGGATAACACGTAGAATCACGTTTCTGTCTTCCAGAATATCTGAAATCAGTTTCTAGCTATTCATTTTTCCGTATGATTATGTGAATACTTGCCACCTTACTAGGTTACATGTCATTTCTGTGCTTATAACTCGGTAAATACTTGAGAATGAAATGAGGGACCACCATCCACCTTCCTTTCCAGCTGAGAAATTTGAAGCTCAAAGCACATGTCAAAGATCATGTTGCTAATAAGAGTTTTTGATGTCAGAGAGACCTAAAATTTCCAATTTTAGCATTGGCATTACTCATTTGGATGATTTTCTTTGAGTCTCTTGTTATCTGTTATCTGTTGAATTCATATAATAGAAATTAAGAGAATTGTTAAGTTCTATAAGAAATAAATTGCATATAGTGTCTGTGTACCCTGAATATAGTCTTAACAAATCCATTCATGTCTTTTAAGTCTACTAGTTGGACCACTGATTCTAGTCTATGAAACTATTTTTATATTGTTCAAAATCATTAATATCTCTTCTTACAAGGGGAAAATCTGAAGCAAAAGGGAAGTAGTAAGTGCTAAAAGCAATTGTTTCCCTTCTTCCTTTTGCATTTAGCTCATAATGTAGTGACAGAGAAGATTATGACATAAAATTTTCAAGGCAATAGAAATGGAAGCAAAGGTAACATATATTTAGTTTATTTATCATCTTCCTAAATGCCTGGTATGCTTGTTGCATTGTCAGTTATTTACATTAACAAGGATTGTTTGAAAGACAGGCTCAAGAAGGAGATATTTTGGAGAAAATGAAAAATTTCTCATGGTAAAATCAGAGAGTGAAGTCAGAGTGTTTTTACTGGCCGATTTCCTAACGGATGGAGCTGAGGAAATGATACTAGTTAAAGAAGTTGCCTGGAGAGAAGGCTTATGCAGTTTTAAAAATAAGGAAAAAATGGAAAGAAAAGGAATATAGAGAAAAAAGAAAAGAAAGAAAAAGTAAGCATTGTAATAGCAAGAGATACTTCACTCAGATTTCTTGACACTTAATCTTGTGTTTGATCCATCAGGCCACCTGGGGTGCTCTATAATATTATGATATCCAATGTATAATTTATATCTTCTATATTATATTCCTAGGCTATTAGAGGTAGAATACAGACCCAGGATATTTATAAAAATTGTAGCATATAAAAAGCAAGGGGATATAAAAACATTCTACTTCAAAGATTCTATTTCAGGCTGAAAATGAAAGGATATTGTGAAATCCACACATATATGACTTAATATATATTTTCTAGTTCATTTAATTTTAAAACTGCTTTAATACAGCTATATTAGAAGCAGCAATTATCCATATTTAAAATTTTGGCTGGAGAAAGCTCAAAGCACTGACATAGGTAGCAAGATGTTTGTGTATGAGAACATGCAGGGGAATTGAAATCAAAGGAACTGGGATCAAGTTATAGCTATGCCGCTTATGATCTTTGCCACATTAAAATTAGAAAATGAAATATAAGTTAGTAATGCCTACATTATAAGATAGATATGATTAAATAAGATTAAAAATAATATGAATAACTTTTATACACTAATACTTTTAGTCTTGGAAGAAAAGTTATGACCAACCTAGACAACATATTAAAAAGCAGAGACATTACTTTGCCAACAAAGGTCCATATAGTCAAGGCTATGGTTTTTCCAGTCGTCACGTATGGATGTGAGAGTCAGACTATAAAGAAAGCTGAGCACCAAAGAATTGATGCTTTTCAACTGTGGTGTTGAAGAAGACTCTTGAGAGTCCCTTGGACAGCAAGGATATCCAGCCAGTCCATCCTAAAGGAAATCATTACTGAACATTCATTGGAAGGACTGATGTTGAAACTGAAACTCCAGTACTTTGGCCACCTGATGTGAAGAACTGATTCATTGGAAAAGATCCTGATGCTGGGAAAGATTGAGGGCAGGAGGAGAAGTGGACGACAGAGGATGAGATGGTTGGCTGACATCACCGACTCAATGGATATGAGCTTGAGTAAACTCAGGGAGTTGGTGATGGACAGGGAGGCCTGGCATGCTGCAGTCCATGGGGTCACAAAGAGGCAGACACAACTGAGCAAATGAACTGAACTTTAGTCTAAATTTAATAAATACTGTTTGCTTTTTTTAAAAAAATAGGAGACAAAAGATAAAGTATTTTAAAATACTAAATGATGTCCAGCAGCATAGCTGCTGGAAACAAGAAAATAAATGTGCTTTTCTTATCAGCAAGTTCCACTGTCATCCACCATGCACCATTTTCTTTCCTTCTCTACCTTTACCTCAGCTATTTAAGGAAAAACATAATAATGTTTCATTTCATTTCACCCAATAAGGGTGAGGCCAAGGCCAACCTTATTCTAAAGAAGACTGAATATCATACATGCACATCTACACAAGCTGGTGATCTTCAGGGAAGAGAAGAATTCAAGCATTTTTTTTTAATTTTATATATATATATATATATATATATATATATATATATATATACACACAGTCACTCAAGTCATTATCTTTTTCTTACTGCACTGGCTAAAACATCTATTACAATATTGAATAGAAATGATAAGACTGAGTATCATTGTCCATTCCTTTCAAGGAAAATAATTTGAATATTTTATCATTAAGTGTGGTATGAATTCTATGATTTTCACAAATGCCCTTTATTAGACTAAGGAATATGACTTCTGTTTCTAGATTAATGAGACTCTTTTTCCAGGAATTGATACTGGATTATGATACATTTTTCTCTACACCTACTGAGAGAGTCATATTTTTTAGCCTGTTAATGTGGTTAATTAAATTGATGAGGTCAATTATTAAAATATTAAACCAATCTGGCATTAGTGTGATAGAACGATTCTGATCATGATGTATTATCCTTTTTATATGTGATTTGACAACGAAACTGCATTAAGAATCTTTGGATATATATTCATAAGAAATGCAAGCCTGTAATTTCTTTCTCTTATAATCCGCTGGATCATGGAAAAAGCAAGAGAGTTCCAGAAAAACATCTATTTCTGCTTTATTGACTATGCCAAAGCCTTTGACTGTGTGGATCACAATTAACTGTGGAAAATTCTGAAAGAGATGGGACTACCAGACCACCCGACCTGCCTCTTGAGAAATCTGTATGCAGGTCAGGAAGCAACAGTTAGAAGTGGACATGGAACAACAGACTGGTTCCAAATAGGAAAAGGAGTACGTCAAGGCTGTATATTGTCACCCTGCTTATTTAACTTCTATGCAGAGTACATCATGAGAAACGCTGGACTGGAAGAAACACAAGCTGGAATCAAGATTGCCGGGAGAAATATGAATAACCTCAGATATGCAGATGACACCACCCTCATGGCAGAAAGTGAAGAGGAACTAAAGAGCCTCTTGATGAAAGTGAAAGTGGAGAGTGAAAGTTGGCTTAAAGCTCAACATTCAGAAAACAAAGATCATGGCATCGGGTTCCATCACTTCATGGGAAATAGATGGGGAAACAGTGGAAATAGTGTCAGACTATTTTTTTGGGCTCCAAAATCACTGCAGATGGTGACTGCAGCCATGAAATTAAAAGACACTTATTCTTTGGAAGGAAAGTTATGTCCAACCTAGATAGCATATTCAAAAGCAGAGACATTACTTTGCCAACAAAGGTCCATCTAGTCAAGGCTATGGTTTTTCCAGTGGTCATATATGGATGTGAGAGTTGGACTGTGAAGAAGGCTGAGTGCTGAAGAATTGATGCTTTTGAACTGTGGTGTTGGAAAAGACTCTTGAGAGTCCCTTGGACTGCAAGGAGATCCAACCAGTCCATTCTGAAGGAGATCAGCCCTGGGTGTCCTTTGGAGGGAATGATGCTGAAGCTGAAACTCCAGTACTTTGGCCACCTCATGCAAAGAGTTGACTCATTGGAAAAGACTCTGATGCTGGAAGGGATTGGGGGCAGGAGAGCAAGGGAACGACAGAGGATGAGATGGCTGGATGGCATCACTGACTTGATGGACGTGCGTCTCAGTGAACTCCGGGAGTTGGTGATGGACAGGGAGGCCTGGCGTGCTGAGATTCATGGGGTCGCAAAGAGTCAGACACGACTGAGTGACTGAACTGAACTGATAATTTCTTTGTCTGGCTTTGGCATGCAAAGTACACTATCTTATAGAATGATTTGGATGTATTGTTTCTTAAAATTTCTGGATGAATTTTTAAAGAATTATGCTTTTTCTTTCTTAAATACTCGATATAATTCACTATTAAATCAGCTTGGCGTAAAGTTCTCTTATGCAAAGGTTTTTTTTTTTTTTTTTTTACTACAAGTCAATTTTTAGAATATGTATAGTAATATACCTGTTATTTATATCTTCTTTCATGAGGTTTGGTATTTATTGTCTTTCAAAGGATGTTTTCATTGCATCTAAGTAATTGAACTTTGTGAGCATTTTTAATTACCAAATATAAAATGTACTCATGAAAAGCAACCTGAAAGATTTTGAAATTTATAAGGAAATAGATCATGGTATTTTACTGCTTAAATCATCATAGTATTTCCTATTGGACTCCCTATTGAATTCAAATTTCACTAGAATCATACAATGTGGCCTATTAAATATCTTAAAAATTGAAGCTTCTCCATGACATTATCTTTCTTCCCTTGGCAATTGGGCTTTATGTTTCCTGTACCTACAAAGTTATCTCCAAAGACAGAGCTTCACACAAGTCATTTTTCTGCTGGAATATTTTTTCTATGATTATTATATGACTGCTTCCCAAAATTCAAGTTTCAACTCAAATATGACTTTCTTAGGAAGTCTTTCTTGGCTATGCTTGTTAAAAGTTATGGGCTTACCTCTGTAGTAGTCAGAAATCTAAGATGACTAACAATTACTCATATCCATATATAATCCACTCTCTTTGAGGGTGGATAAGCTCTGTGAATATATTAGAATATCGCTGTCAGGATTCATGCCATGTTATTTGGCATGAGGGAGTATGTAGATGGAGGCTTCCCCCGTGGCGCTAGTGGTAAACCCCCCCTGTGCCAATTCAGAAGATATAAGAGATGTGGATTTGATCCCTGGGTTGGGAAAATCCCCTGGAGAAGGGCATGGCAACCCACTCCAGTATTCTTACCTGGAGAAACTCTTGGACAGAGAAGCCTGGTGGGCTACAGTCCATAGGATTGCAAAGAGTCGGACAGGACTGAAGCAACTTAGCACACACAGTATGCAGATATAATTCAAGTTCCTAAAAAGTTGACTATAAATTAATCCAAAGGTCAATTATTCTGGGTGCCTTTAACATAATCAAGCAAGTTCTGTGAAAAGCATAAATATCCATCTATTTATATGGAAGAAACAAAAAATCATTTTGTAAGAGAGTCTACAGAGATTGTCAAATGACATAAGCCTCAGGGTGGCCTCCACGATGCTGAGATTACCTCTGGCCAACAGCCAGTAAGAAATTAGGACCTTAGTCCTACAATTGCAAGGAACTAAACTCTGCCATCAACACTAATGTGTTTGGAAGAAGATCCTGAGCTCCACATGAGACTGTAACTTCAGTTTGCATCCTGATTTCAACTTAATGAGACCTTGAACAGATTGCCCGGTTAACTCATGCCCAGATTCTGGATCTAGGAAAATTATGAATTGATAAATCATGTTATGTTAAATTGCAAGATTTCTGGGAATTTGTTATGCAGAAATAGAAGATGAATGCTCTCAATTCTCTATTACAGTCTCTATTACACTGCATTATTTTATTTCCTTCATAGCTTAAAACTTTGAAGTTATCTTACTCATTTTCTTGATTATTTCATTGTTTATTTCAGTATTTACCCCCAGAATATACATTCTACTAGAAGAACAATTTTGGTTGTCATTCTGCCAGGTTGATCCTTGCCATTCTGGCTGTTTGAGAGGTAGATTGGAAAGAGTTATAAATCTGTTTCTATTTTTCTGTGAAAAAAGAGAGTAATACGTACTGTATAATACTAAGATTTTTCTCAGTGGGACAAAATCTTTCTTTGGTATTCTTCAATTTTCTAAATAATTAAATATGAGGGAAAGTCTAAAAATTCTTCAAAATGAGAGAAATGCCAAGCCAAAATTTCCCATAAATCAGAGGCATCCTGCTCTGTTATTTTTCAAATAAGCTAAGCAACATTTCAGTACAGAATTTTACTTTGCATAATGAATATATATATATATATTTTTTTTTTGTATTTTCCCCTTTTTTGTTATTGTGACCACATGTGGTAATGGTGCCAGAACATTCCTCCCTTCTTTGTTTCATGCCCAAAGTGATCTTCATATTCAGAGTTTCCAGCAGATCTGTCTATTTTGTGAATTCTCACTATTGTTATCCTGAAAAGGTAATCAGCAACTGGCTGAGCCAAAAGGAGGGACAGAGAGCTACAAGATTGTCTTTTGTCCTGCTACAGGAAGAATTTAACTCCTTTACTGAACTCGCAAGCAAAAAATACACTGATTAATTATTTTAAAATCATCATATTTTCAGGTAATATATTCCCTTCAGGCAAAAATTCTTCAAGTCCAGAACTTTGTGGCTCATTATATTTATCTTCAAAATCTTCAGATCAGATCAGTCGTTCAGTCGTGTCCGACTCTTTGCGACCCCATGAATCGCAGTACGCCAGGCCTCCCTGTCCATCACCAACTCCCAGAGTTCACTGAGACTCACGTCCATCCAGTCAGTGATGCCATCCAGCCATCTCATCCTCTGTCATCCCCTTCTCCTCCTGCCCCCAATCCCTCCCAGCATCAGACTCTTTTCCAATGAGTCAACTCTTCACATGAGGTGGCCAACGTATTGAAGTTTCAGCTTTAGCATCAGTCCTTCCAAAGAAATCCCAGGGCTGATCTCCTTCAGAATGGACTGGTTGGATCTCCTTGCAGTCCAAGGGACTCTCAAAAGTCTTTTCCAACACCACAGTTCAAAAGCATCAATTCTTCGGCGCTCAGCCTTCTTCACAGTCCAACTCTCACATCCATACATGACCACTGGAAAAACCATAGCCTTGACTAGACGAACCTTTGTTGGCAAAGTAATGTCTCTGCTTTTCAATATGCTATCTAGGTTGGTCATAACTTTGCTTCCAAGGAGTAAGCGTCTTTTAATTTCATGGCTGCAGTCACCATCTGCAGTGATTTTGGAGCCCAGAAAAATAAAGTCTGACACTGTT
Organism: Bos taurus; assembly: GCF_002263795.3. Taxonomy (NCBI): domain Eukaryota; kingdom Metazoa; phylum Chordata; class Mammalia; order Artiodactyla; family Bovidae; genus Bos; species Bos taurus. The sequence continues at coordinate 17,754,736 of NC_037341.1, read as the reverse complement.
TCCACCGTTTCCCCATCTATTTCCCATGAAGTGGTGGGACCAGATGCCATGATCTTCATTTTCTGAACATTGAGCTTTAAGCCAACTTTTTCACTCTCCACTTTCACTTTCATCAAGAGGCTTTTTAGTTCCTCTTCACTTTCTGCCATAAGGGTGGTGTCATCTACATATCTGAGGCTATTGATATTTCTCCCGGCAATCTTGATTCCAGCTTGTGTTTCTTCCAGTCCAGCGTTTCTCATGATGTACTCTGCATATAAGTTAAATAAACAGGGTGACAATATACAGCCTTACAACAAAATCTTACAACTAAACAAAGAAATGCCACATTGGCTATCACCTTGAATTCAACAGTGTTGCCACATCCAGTCTTTACTCTTCCTCAGTGTCTAATTTTGCGGCTGTTGGCAGCTGTAAACTTGTGACAAAGGATATGTCACCTTCAAATTCCAGGTCTGCAGAACATCACAAGATTACGTTAGATAAACATCTTTTGCTTTCAACCAGTCAAGCTGCTGGGTGTAAGCCCCAAATCCCAACTCTCCATTTAAACCAGTTTCAGTAACACCATCAGAATCCATTCCAAGATTTTAAACATGGCAAACATCTTCAAGCATATGTCTAGAAAAGAAGTACTAATATGTTTCTTGTATGAGTTAAAGGATTCTAGACATTACCCTATTCAAAATAAATGTATTTCCCATTGATCTTCATTGTACCTACAATTTTACCATTAAATTAAAAAAAGAAATTGTGCCCAAGATTTACTGCTTACAAAATGATGAAAATAATATACCAAATCCCTCATATGTTTGCAACTTTGTTTCCTGCAACATAAATCTAGCCTAATCTGGTAGGTAGAAAAGTACATTGGGAAGAGAACAGCCAGGTAATCCAGGTTTAAATCTTGTATTTATTTCTTATTGAAATGACAACTTTTGGACCAGAGTATCCTCACATGTTAAAACTTAATAAAATAACACTTGCCTTACAAGACTGTCATTAATATATAATGTAAGAAAAAGACCAACACAAAACATGATTATCAGTAGTTATTATTGTTTTTATTTTAGTGCTAGTTGTCCAGCCGTGTCCTGCTCTTTATGACCCCATGGACTGTAGCCCACCAGGCTCCCCTATCTATGGGATTTCCAGGGCAAGAATACTTACGTGGGTTGCCATTTCCTTCTTTAGGGGATCATCTCGAACCTGGGTCTCCTGCATTGTAGTCAGATTCTTTACTATCTGAGCCACCAAGGAAGGTGACCTATTAAAGTATTTATTGTGTTCTCTATAGACAGTTCACTATAGATACATGGAGATGGAATGGGCTTGTTTTATATAACTTCCAGGGTAAAATAAGAATCAAAGAAAACCATAGGAAGAAACAAAGTTTACTTACTTCTAAAGAAAAGAAAAACTAAATTATTAATCATTTTAGTATTGTTGTTGCTATTATTTATTGACTGACTACTTTCTCTGGGGAAGTTATTGTGCTAATTGCTTACATGTATTATCCTATTGGGCTTCCCAGGTGGTACTCGTGGTAAAGGACCCATCTGCCAATACAGAATGTTATCTTCTCTGGTTCAGGAAGATCCTCTGGAGAAGGGAATGGCAACCCACTCCAGTATTCTTACCTGGAGAATCCCCATGGACAGAGGAGCTTGGTGGGCTACAGTCCATAGGGTCACAAAGAGTCAGACATGACTGAAGCAACTTAGCAGCAGTAGCACTATCCTATTAAATCTTCACAACCCAGTTATTACCATTTTATGTGAATCATACAAAGTTCACAAAGAGCTTTGGAACTATGATCTAATCTCAGATATGTCAAATTATGGGAAGTTGTCTACCAGAAAAGCCAGATATTTCTCCAGAAAAGGCAGGTTTATTCAGAGAATTGCAATTTGGGGTCTACAACCATGGTGTGCTTAATCACTCAGTCATGTCAGACGTTTTATGACCCCATAGACTGTAGCCCACAAGGCTCCTCTGTCCATAGGATTCTCCAGACAAGAATATTGGAAAGGGTTGCCATGCCCTCCCCCAGGGGATCTTCCCAACCCAGGGATATAACCCAGGTCTCCCGCATTGCAGGCAGATTCTTTGCCGTCTAAGCCACCAGGGAAGCCCTTGTCAACCATGGTGAGACACGCGCAAGTCCAAAAGGAGGAAAGGAGAATGTTTTTATAGAGAGGAAAAGGAAGTTAGGAGAGCTATATTAAACAGACAGCCTATGGCTTTTCATTGGATGAGGTAAGTCGTTCTTCTTCTTGTGGGCTTTGCTATGTTCATAGGATGTGAGAGCACCCCCTTATGGTCTTCCAACTCTGTTTAATTGGACTTCTTTTCATTATTTTTTTTCTAAAGGAAAACAATGAGATCTTTAGGACAGCTAACTTGGATGTACAAGGTAACTGTCAGTTAAACTTTGTATAACCTCACTTTAAGAACCTTACAAGATGCTAAAGATTTATTAAGGTATGGAATCTAGATTCAATGTTATGAAGGTCTTACCTGATACCATGACATTTATTTCAGATGGACATTTGAGAATTTTGAGGATGTCATACTAATCACACAGTGCTAAAATTTGAGAGTATTTTATGCTATTGTGGTTTATTTGGTCTTTGCTTTTCTGGCGCAGAGCTCTTAAAAAAATCTTGGAATTTCCTAAATGATAAGCGCAATAAAGGTGGTTTCTGTTATGTTAATGAGGTGGCTTTTGGAAGGCACATAAAGAGGATAGCTGGTCACCAGTGGACCCAATCATATGATTATAGGGTTGGAGCTTTCAGTCCTATCCCTGAATTTTAGGAAGAGAGGGAGGCTAGAGACTGAATCAAACTGTAATGGCCAATTGATGTAATCCATCATGCCTATGTAATGAACCTATGTAATGAAGCCTTAATGAAAACCCAAAAGGATGGAGTTTAAAGAGCTTCCTGGCTTCTGAATTTGTGGAGTTGGGAAGAGTGGTACATTCAGAGAGATCATGAAAGCTCCATACCCTTTTGCTATAGCATGCCCTAGGCATCTCCTTCATCTGGCTATTCCTCAGTTACATCCTTTCATAATAAACCTATAGTCTAGGGAACGGCTCTAGCAAATAATTAAATCCAAGAAAGGAGTTGTAGTAATCTCTACTTTACAGTCAGTTGATCAGAAGTACAGTTAACAATCTGGGCATGGGAACTGGTGTCTAAAGTGTGTGGCTGTGGGAGGAAGGGTATTCTTGTAGGACTAAGCCCTTAACCTGTGGAATCTGATGCTCCGCATCAGATTTTATAGTGTCAGAATTGGGTTGAATTCTTGGCCACCCTGCTGGTGTACCAGAATCACTTATTTGAGGTGTGAAGGAAACCCACCATTACACCATATCAGAAGTGAGCCTTAGAACACCTAAAGAATTTTCAAAAATAATTGAAGACAATAAGAAAAGATATAACTATGGATCAGAAGATGACCACAGACTGCAAAACTTGCTATAAATACATATTTAATAACATTTGAACATCCCATGAGATTAGTTTTAAAATGATTTAGAAAATGTTAATAACATTATAAAAATTATAATGCCTCTAATATATAATGATAAATAAAAGTATAATGTCTCTAATAGAGTAGTAGTAAAGAATGTTCAAACTACCGCACAATTGCACTCATCTCACACACTAGCAAAGTAATGCTCAAAATTCTCCAAGCCAGGCTTCAACAGTATGTGAACTGTGAACTTCCAGATGTTCAAGCTGGATTTAGAAAAGGCAGTGGAACCAGAGATCAAATGGCCAACATCTGCTGGATCATCACAAAAGCAAGTTCAGTTCAGTTCAGTTGCTCAGTCGTGTCTGACTCTTTGTGACTCCATGGACTGCAGCATGCCAGACCTCCCTGTCCATCACCAACTCCTGCAGTTTACTCAAACTCATGTCCATTGAGTCTGTGATGCCATCCTACAATCTTATCCTCTGTTGTCCCCTTCTGCTCTAGCCTTCAATTTTTCCCAACATCAGGATCTTTCCCAATGAGGCAGTTCTTTGCATCAGGTGGCCAAAGTATTAGAGTTTCAGCTTCAACATCAGTCCTTCCAATGAACACTCAGGACTGATATCATTTAGAATGGACTGGTTAGATCTCTTTGCCATTCAAGAGACTCTCAAGAGTCTCAAAACACCACAGTTCAAAAAGCAACAATTTTTCAGCGCTCAACTTTCTTTAGAGCCCAAGTCTCACATCGATACATGACTACTGGAAAAACCATAGCCCTGACTAGACGGAATTTTGTTGGCAAAGTAATGTCTCTGATTTTAATATGCTGTCTAGGTTGGTCATAACTTTCCTTCCAAGGAGTAAGCGTCTTTTAATTTCATGTCTGCAGTCACCATTTGCAAGAGAGCTCCAGAAAAACATCTACTTCTGCTTTATTGACTGCTCTAAAGTCTTTGACTGTGTGGATCACAACAAACTGTGGAAAATTATTAAAGAGATAGAAATATCAGACCATCTTAACTGTATTCTGAGAAATCTGTATGCAGGTCAAGAAGCAACAGTTAGAACTGGACATGGAACAACAGACTGGTTCCAAATAAGGGAAAGAGTATGTCAAGGCTGTATATTGTCACCCTGCTTATTTAACTTATATGAAGAGCGCCTCATGTGAAATGTTCGGCTGGATGAAGCACAAGCTGGAATCAAGACTGCTGGGAGAAATACCAATAACCTCAGATATGCAGATGATACCACCCCTATGGCAGAAAGCAAAGAGGAACTAAAGAGCCTCTTGATGAAAGTGAAAGAGGAGAGTGAAAAAGTTGTCTTAAAACTCAACATTCAGAAAACTAAGATCATGGCATCTGGTCCTATCACTTCATGGCAAATAGATGGGGAAACAATGGAAACAAGGAGAGACTTTATTTTCTTGGGCTCCAAAGTCACTGCAGATGGTGACAGTAGCCATGAATTTAAAAGATGCTTACTCCTTGGAAGAAAAGCTATGACCAACATAAACAGTATGTTAAAAAGCTGAGACTTTGCCGAGAAAGGTCTGTCTAGTCAAAGCTATGGTTTTTCCAGTAGTCATGTATGGATGTAAGAGTTGGACTATAACGAAAGCTGAGCGTTGAAGAACTGATGCTTTTGAACTGTGGTGTTGGAGAAGACTCTTGAGAGTCCCTTGGTTTGCGAGATCAAACCAGTCAATCCTAAAGGATTGACTGAGTGTTCATTGGAAGGACTGAGGCTGAAGCTGAGACTCCAATATTTTGGCTGCCTGATGTGAAGAACTGACTCGTTGGAAAAGACCCTGATGCTGGGAAAGACTGAAGTCGGGAAGAGAGGGGATGACAGAGGATCAGATGGTTGGAAGGCATCACCAACTCGATGGACTTGAGTTTGAATGAACTCTTGGAGTTGGTGATGGACAGGGAGGCCTGGTGTCCTGCAGTCCATGGGGTCACAAAGAGTCAGAGACAACTGAGGGACTGAACTGAACTGAACTGAATAGAGTAGTTACATTAAGGGGATAAATAGTATATGGAAGATGTTTCTTAAAACATGTCATGTGGCATAAGATCTAGAGTTATAAGACTTCAGTTAGAAAATTTATTTAGATATCTATGTTATGCTAGCTTGTGCTCAGTCGTTCAGTCATGTCCCACTCTTTTCAGCCCCATGGACTGTAGCCTGCCAGGCTCCTTTGCTCATGGAATTTTCAGGCAAGAATACTGGAGCAGGGTGCCATTTCCTACTCCAGGGGATCTTTCTGACCCAGGGATCAAACCCACATGTTGCATCTCCTGCATTGGCAGGTGGGTTCTTTACCACTAGCTTCAACTGGGAAGCCCCATTATGCTAGAGACACTAGATTATATCTATTTTACTCATCTTTGTGAACTTAGACAATCTACTCACCTACCTTGAATACATTTTCCCTGTAACTGTAATTATTGACAGGGGGAAAAAAGATGATTTATATGAAGATACTTTATAAATAACCCAGTGATCTGCCAATTTATGAAGAGTTGACAATGTTGATGATCACAGTGGAGGTGATGTTGCTGCTGCTGATGGTAGTGATAAATAACAATTCAAATTAGCATGACTCAATAAAATAAGTTTATTGATCTGCAAATGTATGTATCTATTTGTGACCTATCATCCTCTGAGGGGCTAGAAAGCCTAATATGAATGTCAAAGATTCATACAGTCTTTGATTGGAACTGATTCTGTCCAGTAAATATTTAGTTAAACTTTAGTCAAACTTTATCCATAGAGGGCAAGCAATCACCCCTGAAAGGATACCTATGAAGTTTAAATTTGAATGATATGAGTTGGGTACTTTTTCTTGATAGAACTTGTGCGTTGTCACATCTTTTGCAGATTTGGCACATGCCCAACAGGTATAGCTTTAAATACCCCAAGATGAACCCATGTGCTGCAGACAACCTTCTGGTCTTCTGACATGGTGGTTTAGAGGCTATATTAATGGAACCTCAATAAAGACAGATCTGCTTGATTATTCTTCTGGTTACAAACATAGAGATTTAATTGTTCCTTTCCAAAACACAATTTTTAATGAGAACAGAAAATGAAAATATTTCATAGAGGAGAGAAGAAGAAGAAGAGAGTTAGCACTTTCAGAATGTATGTATTATTCCTACAAAGTGGAAAGTAGATATTTGAATCTGACAGCAATTGGATTCAATTCAAAGATTCAATAGGGTGTAAATTCCTAAATTTTAGGATTTCTTTAGATGAGATAATCCATCAGAATAAACACTTCCATAATTATAAAATGTGTGTGTGTGCTCAGTTGCTCAGTTGTGTCCAACTTTTTGTGACCCCATGGAGTGTAGCTTGCCAGGATCCTCTGTCCATAGAAATTTTCCAGGGAAGAATATTAGAATCAGTTGTCATTTCCTACTCCAGGGGATCTTCCCAACTCAGGGATCGAACACACATTGGATACATACTTCATAGAATTTGTGGAGATCAAGTGAAATAGTATATGAGAATTACCTTCTGCAAAATGTTGTTTATACTACTTTATCCAAGTTAACTTATTTTCTCTCAATTTTGCCAAAGTGTCAGAAGTTACCTTTGTGGGTCTAACATTGTTTTAGCACACGATCTTAATTAGGTCAGTAGTTTTCATACTTATACTTACTATAAATATATTTTATTTATCATATTTTTTATGTTAATATATTTTATTTTTATTGCTATCATTTAATTACTAAGCATTTACTGGTTCCATTACTAGGAATTGTTGCAGTTGCCTGTGAGTTTAGAATGGGAGAATAGGACATAAAGCAGGAGGTGTTTCAGGAAAATGTGTTTTAGTTTGATGGTCAGATAATGACTGAAGAGTCCTCTTATGGCTTACATTTGATATTTAATTAAAGAATAATCCGAGTCCCTTGGACTGCAAGAAGATCCAACCAGTCCATCCTAAAGGAGATCAGTCCTGGGTGTTCATTGGAAGGACTGATGCTAAAGCTGAAACTCCAATACTTTGGCTGCCTCATGTGAAGAGTTGACTCATTGGAAAAGACCCTGATGCTGGGAGGGATTGGGGGCATGAGGAGAAGGGGACAACAGAGGATGAGATGGCTGGATGGCATCAATGACTTGATGGACATGAGTTTGGGTGAACTCCGGGAGTTGGTGATGGACAGGGAGGCCTGGTGTGCTGTGATTCATGAGGTCGCAAAGAGTCAGACACGAATGAATGACTGAACTGAACTGAACTGAATCTAATACATATTTTTTTTTCCAATATGACATTTTTTGGGCATGATCTGTGAAAATATACAAAGTCATGAAATTTTGGATTTTAAACCTGAAAGACACTTAAGGAAACAGATTATGTAATCCTGCAATTTATAGGTGAAGAAATCTGGGCCTTATATTTGTAGATAGTGTCTATTATTCCAGCTATAAGATAGACTATAGAGTATGCTATATCTTATGTATAAATAAACATAAATAATAATCATCTGGAAGATAATAATGCATTAGTTGACCTCAAAACTATAATCAGGAACATTTTCCCTCACTCCTCCTTTCCATTCTTTAAACAAAAAGCAATAAACAAAAACCTCTTCTTAGTTAAGATTTCTACTCAATTGCCCTTCTTTAGAGAGGTTCCTGAACCTTCAGTCTACATTTAATACCCACCCCTTTATGTGGTCTATGGAATGGAATGCAAAGAGGACTTCTCTAATGTCAGGTTTTACATAACCATTTGAAAAATAATTGTGGGTAGAACACTTAATTTGACACCTACCTTCTTAGCAAATATCTAGGTGTACAATATATTATTGTTTACTAGGGGCATAACATTGAACAGCCTATCTCTAGAGCTCATTTATTTTTGCTTGATTGAAACTTTATGCATGTGGATTATAATTTCATCTTCTCATGTATTATTCTCTCATTAATATCTCTGTTCCTACTATACCATACGCTCCAACAGAGCAAGGACACTGCCAGATGTTTCTCACCATTGAATTTCCAGTCTTAAACATAAATATTGGCTCATTGTAGGTGCTCAATCAATACTGATTGCATTAACAATACAAAATAATCAAAATGAAATCACATATCGTTTTGAAATATCTTAAGAATTCTAGAGTTTCCAGAACAATTTTTCCGACTACCATTGTCATTCTGGTGGTCTCTAGAATCCTGTCAGTCCCCAGTTTATTCCTAATCATAATATTTCTGAAAGAAATATGAGATACCTTTTCTTTCTTACTGAGCAACTGCATGTGTGTATGTGCTGAGAGAGAGAGAACAGGAAGGAGAGTGCAGGAGGGAGAAGAAGAAAAACTAAAGCATTAGGAAACAGGGATTAAATTTTTGCATAAAAAAAGGGAAACAAATTCAGTAAGAGAAGAAAATAAAAATCACTTACGGTAAAACAGGGTCTTTCCTGGTGGCTCATTGTTAAAGAATCTGCCTACAATGCAGGAAATGCAGGTTGGATCGCTGGGTCGGCAAGACTCCCTGGAGGAGGAAATAGCAACCCACTCCATTATTCTGGCCTGGAGAATCCCATGGACAGAGGAGTCTGGCAGGCTGCAGCTGGTGGGGCTGCAAAAAGGAGACATGACTTAGCGACTAAACCACTACTACCACCATCCCCACAGTAAACAGTAATATTAAAGACATTTCAACTTAATAGGTGGAGAGTAGTCATTAACTTTAGCCCCATACGTGAACACGGAGGGCATGGCAACCTACTCCAATACTCTTGCCTGGAGAATCCCAAGGATGGTGGAGTCTGGCTGGCTACAGTCCAAAGGGTCACAAAGAATTATACAGAACTGGACAGCACAGCATGCACATGTGTATACATGCTTAAAACTATTTAATCTTCATGAAAATCTTTATAATATAGGTGTTTCTTTTCATTATCTTGAAGTAGGATTGAATCTTAGGTAAATTTAGTTTAGTGTCACAAAACTACATAATTGCTTACTTTAAATACTCTTTCTGCCTCCTTCCCACCTCCTGTGGGAAATGTAGAATGGCAAGAATGGAAGAGCCTCTGTAGAGCAGAGACAGTGCAAGCCTGGATCCTTGGATAACCTTGTGGAATGGAAACATTTACTCACATTGGAGCACCCACCTAATTGGGGGCTGTTACCTCCAAGGGAAAGAATTTTTAAATTGTATTTAATGCATTGTATTTACGGAACATTACCTTGTGCTCTAACAATAACAACAACCAAAAAACCAGGGTTTCTACCAAGTATACTTGGGGAAGGCTAAAAAGTTCCTAAACCTGATAGAACTGAAGTTTCAGTTAAAGGAAAATCTTTGTGAGCAACGTCATGGTCTTGTTACAATGGCAAAAATCATGGCTAATCATTTCTATAAGGAAAAGGTATATACTCTAGTGAGTGTATCTTGTCTCAGAATCTCAATATTGCAGTCTCATATATCTACTTTTGTCATCATTACATAACGAACAGACACATCTGTTGAGATAGATTAAAATGGACTAAGATCATGAGACTGATGCATAAAAATAATGTCAATTTTTGAGTTTACAATGAGAAGTCAATTTCACACAATCAGAGATACTCAAGATCATGTAACCCCTTTATTTTCTTCATACATTCAAGATAAACAAATGCCAAGTTATAATCAGAAGCTACTGCAGCTTTATGAGAACTGGATATACTCTGTCTATATAATCAGCCCCTTGAGTCCCTATAGGCAGATACATGTGGGAAGCCAATTTTAATCAGAAGCTGCTTCATGACCATGAAATCAGATGTAAGGAGTTTGATGATTCATACCTCACATGGTACATCTCGCAATGTGATTCCCTAGGCAATAGGAGCAGCTATGCTACTGTTCATCTTTAGCTAAAATCATAGTCACAATGGTAAGCTGTCTGCATTTCCAGATTCGGAGTGGCTTAATCTTGAGGATACAAAAAACTCAAAGTGAAAACAAAGGCTAACAGTTTCCCTTCACTTCTGTCTACTGTTTGCTTCCATTTCATGTTTTTGCCTCCTTTTCCTTTGATTCTTCTTCTAGTCTACTTATTCTATTTTCAGCTCTTGCTAACTTACTCTGAACTAATGTTCCATACTTTTGCTACAGTCAAATGAGCTGATTTACTGCTTAGTTATCAAAGGGTAATCTTCTTTCAATCATTTCTGCATTTTGAGGGTCCATTAATAGAGCACCCAGGTATTCACAATAAAAGAAACTTTTTCAGAAGTTAATTTTTCAAAGGAAAATGTTAAGGTCAGGTATCGTGAATTACCAGAATTTTATCACTCCTTGACCTTATTCTGCGATTTGACATTATTTTCTTTTAGCTTTCTTATGACATTTGACCATGTATTGCTTTATAATTTGGAAATGTTATGTCTTTATAGTTCTCCTTAAGTAGCTTAAGGGATATAGCCATTGGTGATTTAACACTGCAGTTGCTTTTACACAAGACAATGTCTTTAAAAGATAGGTTCAATTAACATTTGAATAATTAATTCAGTTAAAAAGGTAATGAAAACAATTGAGATGAAAAATGTGCTAAGTTCTTTTTGTTCATATCCCATAACTAGAGGAGCTCTGCTAACAGGGTGACAATATTTCTTATCCAGTAAACATCACTTTATATAAACACATCAAATTACTCAGAAGATAATAAAAATTCATATGATTATGTATTACCCATCACATGTTAATATTACCATTATGATAATGGACTAAAATAAGTACCTGGAATATGCATTAGCTCAGTAATTTTACATAAATGTTTTAAATATAGTATTATTATTCCCCTTTTCAAATATAGAAACCAAAGGATAGAAAGAAGTCATACAAAGTCCCCTAACCTGCTGTTTTTTTCTCTTTTTTTAATTGATATACAACTGACCCCCAACACTATGCTGATTCCAAGGGCACAGGATAGTGATTCAGTGTTTCTATGCATTACAAAAGGAACACCATAATAAATCTAGTTACCACTTGTCACCATACAAAGTTTGTACAGTATTGATTGTCTTCCCTATTCTGTACATTTCATCCCCATGACTCACTTTTCTTTTGTGTAACTAGAAGTTTGTTTCTCTTAATCCCCCTCAACTGTTTCACTCATCCCCACTATCCACCTTCCTTCTGACAACCATCTGTTTTTTCTGTGTATCTATGAGTCTGTTTCTATTTTGTTGTTTGTTAATTTGTTTTGTTTTTAGATTCCACATATAAGTGAAATTATACACCATTTGTCTTTGACTTATTTCACTTAGCTTTGTACACACCGGGACTATCCAAACTGTTGCAAAAGACAAGGTATATTTTTTTATGTCTGAATAATATTCATATATATGTATATATGCATAGTATCCAGCCATAATATATGAATATAATCATACCTTCATATTTATATATATGTTTATTATGAATATTATTCAGCCATACATATATATATATATATATATATATATATATATATATTAGATGTGGCACACCACATCTCCTTTACCCATTCATCTATAGATGGGCACTTCAGTTCGGTTCAGTTCAGTTGCTCAGTCGTGTCCGACTCTTTGCGACCCCATGAATCGCAGCATGCCAGACCTCCCTGTCCATCACCAACTCCCAGAGTTCACTCAGACTCACATCCATCGAGTGGCATCGGTGATGCCATCCAGCCATCTCATCCTCTGTCGTCCCCTTCTCCTCCTGCCCTCAATCCCTCCCAGCATCAGTCTTTTCCAATGAATCAACTCTTTACATGAGGTGGCCAAAGTACTGGAGTTTCAGCTTCAGCATCATTCCCTCCAAATATCCTGGCTATTGTTAAAAAAAAATGCTGCAATGAATACAGGTGTGCATATATCTTTTCTTATCAATGTTTTCATTTTCTTTGGAAAAGTAACCAGAAGTGGATCAAATGGCAATTTTATCTTTAGTTTTTTTGAGGAAACTCCATACTATTTTCCATAGGGGCTGCACCAATTTATATTCCAACCAACAGTGCATTAGGGTTTCCTTTTTTTCCACAAGCACAAGTAGTATGGTTTGATTCTTTTACATGTAGCTGTCCAGTTTTCCTGACATCCTTTGTTTGAGAGACTGTCTTTTTCCTATTGTATATTCTTGCCTGCTTGTCATAGTTTAATTGACCTTGTAAATGTAGGTTCATTTCTTGGCTCTCTATTCTGTCCCATTGATCTATGTGTCTGTTTATGTGCCAGTACCATACTATTTTGATTACTGTCACTTTGCAGTATAGTCAGAAATCAGAGAGTGTAAAATCCCCAGCTTTGTTCTTCTTTGTCAAGATTGTTTTGGCTATTTGGGGTCTTCAGTGTTTCAACACAAAATTTCAAATTATTTGTTCTAGTTCTGTGAAAAAGTGTCATTGGTATTTTGATGTGAATTGCATTGAATTTGTAGATTTCCTGGGATAGTAAGTTCATTTAAAAATATGTATTTCTAAAACAAACAAAAAAATGTGCTCCTGTATGTCAACGCAGTCTCTCCACAAGAGAGGCACTTCCTTTCCCTTGCTCCTTAGCTTTAATAAAAACCATTCTTTCCACCATATTAAACTGATTTATCATTTATATATTTTTTTGTTGGATTTTAAGTTTCATGAGGATAGGATGAAACTATGTGGTTTCTCTGTTATTGTTTCCCAGAAAAAAAAAAAAAATCCCACAGTGCCTGAGGCATACTAGTAACCTAAAAGTTGTTAAATGAATCAATGCATTTAGAGTTTCAGAAAAGTTTTAACAAGGAATATTTTATCCATTTAAAAATTGATTTGGAAAGAGTAAAACAAAAGATGTAGTAGATTTTTATATTATTAGTTAATATTTGTGTTAGAATGCTTCCATAGAGTTACAAATTTACATTATGAATAATTTGGATTTCTCATAAAATATTTATGCTAGATCATTAAATTTAATTATAGGCAAAGAATCTGAGAGGAAATAAACTGCCTTTAATCTTCTAGTCTCTGTAACACTGACTCTTACAGTGGCTGGAATAAAAAATAAAAAAAGAATTGCATAGTGTTGGATATTATCAGATATATTTTCCTTATAGGAAACAGGCAAACAGGTTTGGAAACTTCAGCAGGAAGCTTCTAGCAAAGATTTGCTGCCATATGAGATCTGGGAAAAGAGGACATTGGGCTAATCATTGTCTGATATTTATGTGGGTGTCCTTATAAGGGAGGAAGGAAATGAACTTTATCCACAGCTGAATTCCAGATGTATCTAAAGGAACACATTTTATTCCTACTGATGTCAACTGTCTCCTAACTTCTTTCACTAATTATTATAGATTGGGAATTGTAAACTCATGTCATTTCAGGGGACAACTCTCAGTGTCCTGGGGTATGGTTCCTCTCTGATCTCTGCTTCTTAGCTTAATAATAACAATAATAAGAAAAATAACTGCCATGCAATAAGCACCTACTGTTTGGCATGTCTTTGCTCATATTACCTATTGTAATAATCAAAGCAAACATGGCAGTTATTGTTGCTATCTATATTTTACAGATGATGAAATCAAGGACCAGAAGTTGCTGTGTTCCCAGAGTTAGTAAACAGTTCAGTACAGTCTGAAGCTGAGAGTTTTCTTGTAGAAATGTTTTCTACAAAATGTAAGAAAGAAATTCTTAGAGAAAGAAGGTCAAGATTAAGTGTGAACATGCTAATTTCACTTTTTCTTTCCAATTCCTTTGTCTACATAATTTTGGAACAACAGCTCCATACAGATAAGCCTTTGGACAATGGAATGACCAACTTAAAAATAAATGAATTATCAAAACATACAGTTTACAAACAACATATCCATGGTTTCATGGTCTTAGCATTGTAGGTGATACACCATTACTAAATAAGTTAGAACTACCATGACTTTTGTGCCTTCTATATCTTATTTGGTCTTCTTTATATTGCTTCTGAGATTTGATGGTTAAAAATATATTTATCTTGTCCAGCCAAAAATGTGCTTTCTAACCCACTATCTAAGAAAGGTTTCAGACGTAAGAAGCAGAGAGATGGCCAATTCAAACCTTCTTCCAGATGTTTGGGTTTTGAGACAGCCACTGCTATTTGCCAGCTGGAACGTAATTGGATTTGGGAAAGAATAATTTTCATCATGAAACTTGAATAAGTCATTTTTTTAGCCTTCAAGGCAAGATCCCTGATAGAGATCTAATTCTAAAACTTTAGAGAAAAAGAAACTCTTTCTCCTAAAAGGAGAATGTATTCACTGGAGGTTTGATTTCTCAAATTAGGCATTATCTGTGTCTTATTGATCAATCCTTTAGAATCACATTCTTTGAGAAATCTATAAGAACTAGTACCAGAAAATCCCTAGGAACTAGTATCAGGTCAAGACTGTAAGTGAAACTGAAGTTGAGAAACCAGTGGTAAATAAGGACTAACAACTAGTCAGAGACTTAAATTGTGGATATTTCAATATGAAAATTACAATTTTTGATCAATAGTTAGAGAATCTTGAAGGGATTTTCCTAACTCAAGATAGAAGAAATACAACTAATACCCTGGGACTCAGCATTCAGCTCTGATTGTGCACTCAGTTCTATTCTGTTTCTGAGATATCGTCCATACTTGTACTTCATATTTGGTAACGAGATCCCTGTTTTGTTTCTTGTCTTTTTTCAATTCTGGTCCCCTAGGGCTTCCCTGCTGGCTAAGATGGTAAAGAATCTGTCTGCAAAGCCGGAGACTTGGGTTCATTCCTTGGGTCAGAAAGATCCCCTGGAGAAGGGAATGATAACCCACTCCAGTACTCTTGTCTAGAAGGTCCTGTGGACAAAGGAGCCTGACTGGACACGACTGAGCTAGTAACACTTTCACTTCTTTCATACCTCTAAAACTGGGATCTGAATTTATTCTTTTCAAGCCAGTTTACAGGAACTAAAGTTCTGGCTCTGATTTTTTGCGCATATGCCTGAGGCATTTTTACCCAACTGCAGATTTTCTTTGATACTTACCGAGCTACCCAGATTCCTCACTATTATTTGCTCCGAATTCCCATAATCTCACTAGGCCTCTCTATATACTTCTTCCAATCCCTACCTCATACTAAATGCTTCCTGAATACCACTTTTTAAATTACTTTTTGCATCTGTGGTTATGTTAATGGACTGGTATCTGTGGCTACTCTCTCTCCTGTGTCCATTTCTCTCAGAGCACCTGCATTTGCCCGGTTCAATTGCATCACTCAACTTTGGATAGACATATGACACACAGGGTCCCATAAATCCTAAGTGCTGAATATGCAGACAAATATTTCATTCTAGTCAGTGTGTGGGGTTGCATAATCCCACATGCCATATAGCACTGCTGGCATAGTTCTTACAGGAACAATTCCTCTTCCTGGAAATAATCACAACCAGAAGCATTACATTTTGCAACACCCTGGGAAACCACTTGAATTATTCTGTGAGAGTGAGGAAGGTATCAAGTATCAGTCCTGGAATCAACTTTTCTTAGAACAAAAAAACGGTGTTTGTGCTATTTTGATCACAGCAATTTTCCCCTGAATATTTTGAGAAAACACATACGCTTATATTATTTTATCTATTTAGGTATATAGTGGCTAAACTTCCTAGTTCAAATTGTGAGGATATTTAAACAATGGAGATGTTTGTTTCTCCAGAAATCTTTAAAATTAGTATACGTGTGTGCTGTGTGTGCTCAGTCATGTCCAACTCTGTGACTTGATGAACTATAACCCTCCAGTCTCCTCTGTCCATGGTAATCTCCAGGCAAGAGTGGAGTGTGCTGCCATTTCTTACTCCAGGGGATCTTCTTGACCAGGGATTGAACCCATGTCTCTTGCATCTACTGCATTGGCAGGTGGATTCTTTACCACGGCACCAACTTTGGAAGCCCAAAATTAGAATAGGTTCTCACTTATTTGGGATATAGCACAAAAGCAAAAATTCTACCCAAATTTCTGTTCTATATCAAGCCCTATATCTGTAGATTCCTTTTGTGGTGTTCTTATGCATAGAATTTACCATTAAAATAATAAGAATAATAAATAAGTAAATATTTGTATATATAGACAAGTTTATAAATTTATATACATATATGTGTCTGCCGGAGAAGGCGATGGCACCCCACTCCAGTACTCTTGCCTAGAAAATCCCATGGGTGGAGGAGCCTGGTAGGCTGCAGTCCGTGTGGTCGCTAAGAGTCAGACATGACTGAGCGACTTCACTTTCACTTTTCACTTTCATGCATTGGAGAAGGAAACGGCAACCGACTCCAGTGTTCTTGCCTGGAGAATCCCAGGGATGGGGGAGCCTGGTGGGCTGCCATCTATGGGGTCGCACAGAGTCAGACACGACTGAAGTGACTTAGCAGCAGCAGCAGCATGTATCTGCAGTCACGTAATATTTACAAAGTGAATTTTAATATAATATATCATTAAAAGTCTCAAAATACACTGCAAATTAAATATCTCCATTTTATAGATACAGAAGTAGAAATCTTAAGTGAGTTGATTAAAATTTTTAGCAAAACCAGGAGCTGAATTTAGGTACCATACCATAGTTTCAAATTTCCAACTGTTTCCTCATTTTCCATTTACCAAACTCACTGCCTTAGTCATCACCTCCCACTATGAGGGTCTCCAGTACAGAGTATACAACATTTTGAAATATATGCTATAAAAGAAGACTGAGACCAAAATTTCAACAAAACATCTAGTCCAGTAAATTGTAATATTTTTTATTTCAAATATCCTTGAGAAAAATTCTTAACGTCCTAGATAATCTAGGATGGAAAATTTTACTTTTTTTCTTTACCAAGAATGAGAAAGTAGCAGAATCATCAAACATCCATTCTTGAAAATGAAATATTGATATTTCATTCCTCTTTTAGGTTTTCAAGCAGCACAGTTTGATTGGGCAGCTATGAAGTATTAGGCAAGATGATAGAAATTCAGAATATAAAGATAAGAAAAAGACAATATCTCTTCTGCAGTTATTCATAGTTTAGTAGTGAAGGTTGTAATGTTTTTCATAGAGAGATCCACAAAATATTCTGAAAATTTCAAGGGGGAGAACCCCACTCTATTTTTGGAAGCATAAAAAGCTGAGTTGAATAAAATGTCACTTAAAGAAGGCAAAGAAGAAAAAAATATACATCTGCTGAATAAAGAACTCAGATTGAAGTCTATATATTAAGGCTTATGTGTGTGCTAAATTGCTTCAGTCATGTCCGACTCTTTACAACCCTATGGACTGTAGCCCACAAGGCTCCTTTGTCCATGGGATTTTCCAGGCAATAATACTACAGTGGGTTGCCATGCCCTGCCCCAGGGGATCTTCCCAACCCAGGGACTGAACCCGTGTCTCGTGTCTCCTGCATTGGCAGGCGGGTTCTTTATGATTAGCAACACCTGAGAAGCCCATATTAAGGCTTAGTATGCATATTCAAAAGCAGAGACATTACTTTGCCAACAAAGGTTCGTCTAGTCAAGGCTATGGTTTTTCCTGTGGTCATGTATGGATGTGAGAGTTGGACTGTGAAGAAGGCTGAGCGCCGAAGAATTGATGCTTTTGAACTGTGGTGTTGGAGAAGACTCTTGAGAGTCCCTTGGACTGCAAGGAGATCCAACCAGTCCATTCTGAAGGAGATCAGCCCTGGGATTTCTTTGGAAGGAATGATGCTAAAGCTGAAACTCCAGTACTTTGGCCACCTCATGAGAAGAGTTGACTCATTGGAAAAGACTCTAATGCTGGGAGGGATTGGGGCCAGGAGGAGAAGGGGACGACAGAGGATGAGATGGCTGGATGGCATCACTGACTCGATGGATATGAGTCTGAGTGAACTCCGGGAGTTGGTGATGGACAGGGAGGCCTGGCGTGCTGTGATTCATGGGGTCGCAAAGAGTCGGACATGACTGAGCGACTGATCTGATCTGATCTGATGATGCAATTACAAAGAATATTCTCAAATTGGTGTGCTGTGGGGGGAAAAAAAGGGTTATACACGAGTCTATAAGTTAGCCTAGGACAAGAAGAATCACAAATGTCCTTCTGAGATTTTTCTACTCATTCCATAGATTTGTACACGGGGCTGTTGAAGGAGATCCTTAGGTCTCCTAGCCAAGGCCATGCATTTGATTTCCCCCAAAAGCAGAGCCTGAGACAAGGATTTTGTACCAAGAAGTTTACTGGGGATACGATATCAGGAATCAAGGTAAGGGAATAGTGTGGTAGAAAGCAAAAGAAGGAAAGCCATTAGTGGATGTCTAAATGAGTTGGTTGTCACTGACATTTAGAGTTCAATTTGGCTTAGAATTCATAGGAGACAGACAGTACTGTTGCCCTACCAAGTTTGTGGAAATTGGAGCATTCATTCACATGCTATACTCCTTTCACTGTGGGTATTTCCCAGGGCCATTACCTCCCCAGAACTTCTGGCTTGACCTAAACTAAGAGGATTCTCATGAGATAAAGCCTATAGGCAGAGAGATAAAGAAAATATTAGCTCATAGAGGAGCCATGTGTAGGTGGTCTCTTAGGTGGGCCTAGTTGTACAGGACTGCAAAGAGGACTGAACTTATTTATTTATTTATTTATTTTGCAAAGTATGAAACTCCCTGTTCTATCTGGAGGCATCAGCAGAGACACCTTTAAGGAGCCTGTGAATTTTAAATCACTAGGATTTTCTTCCTTGTCATCTCCTTCAATTAGTCTGCCCCCATGGTAAATCGGAACCATGCCCAAACTGTATCATCCATGATAGAAACCCACTGCCTGCTGAGAGGGTTAGTTTTTAAAATCTGGGGTATCCTAATTGCAGTCAGCAGGCTTCCTTTGAATGCCTGTGGGGCTTGGGAAAGCAAACTGTGTGGTTGTTATTTGTCCTCTCTGGGATATACAGTATCGAGAAACAAGGCCCACCTTCCAAGGCTTCCATCTCTTTTGTAGCCCCAGATTGCAAATGACATCCTTGTGTGGGATGCATTAAAATCCTTTGTGTCCTGGTATCAGCCGGAGGCCTGCTCATTGTACACCCTGGCAGCTCTCGTTATGAGGAATAATAGACAACATGTTTCCTTAAGATTTGTTATCTTTTCTCACTCAGCCCCAGCCAATGTGTCTGCTGGGCATTTTTAGGGCCTGCTTTGGTGCAATAATGTGGAAGGCAAGATAGCAGAACAGCATTTGTTATTGGATTCCAGCTGCAAGCTTAACATCTGCTGAGTATTCTGTAACTTTCTTTGAACATAATTAAATACAATCACCAGCCTTTCCCTTGGCCTCCCACCATAGACCCCATTAGAAAAGGAGAACAAACTGACATCAAACCTATGTGGAAAATGCTGAACAATGAAACTAATTCAACTTCAAATTACCCATCCATTTCTGCTGAAGAAGCATTTGAAACATTATTGTCCTGAAAGATTTTGTGCTCTTCGTCCTTTATTCCTTTCTTTTTTCCTCCTTCCCCTTCTCTCTCTTTCCCTTTGTTTCTTTCATTTTTGTAAGGGGAAGGGGGCTTACATGGTTCAGAAATTCTTAGGTTTCTCTCTCTGGCTTTCTCTCTCTTTCCTTCATCCTTTTCTTAAATATTTATTAAGTACATTCCAGTACCCATGCAAGATAGACATCTGCCCTTATAAATTTAAAATTATTTAAAACAAATTCATCATAGAATCATGATTAGTAAGAAAAGCATTGGCTTTGAAATCAGATGCACCTTGGTATAAATGCTTCTCAATTGTTTCCTAATTATTTCACTTCCCTGGGTCTCCTTTCCTCACATATAAAATGTCAAGCATTATTTTTTTTTAAACTCATAAGGTTGTGGTGAAGTATAAACTAATTAGCAAACCATAGTACATAACGCAAAATATAGATTTTCTTCTTTCTACTTTTCTTAGAACAAGTCCCTTTATTCTTTGAAAAGTGTTAGACAATTCCTGTTTTCTAAAGAAATGAGGGGAGGAATGTTAAAAAAAAAAAAGAACATATGACTGTCTGTGGCCAAAAGAATACATTCCCATATTCATAGAAACACAATATTTCAGAGTCAGAAGGGACTTTTACTCCATATAGACAAGAAAAATAAACAACTTTAACCAATATGCTTCGAGTCATACAACTAATTGAGGGTTGAGCACTGGCTGAAACTCAAATCTTATGACTTTTCTCCCAGTAATCCTTCAACTCATTGCTTCAGAAAGTCAGTTTGAGAATAATGACAACTGGCCCAAAGTGGCACAGGAGACTGTTCTAATCTCTCTCACAGTATATATCTGCTACTAGATTCATTTTCATTTTAAAATATATTTGTAATAAAATGATAACATTTTTGGGGTAGAGAACATCAACTGCTCATAGAGAAGTCATTCCCATCCTCTTCTTTTCTGAAATAGCATTCATTCGACACAGAAACCAAAAAGGATAGTTGCTTTCTTTCCCAGCCACTCCAAAAACCAGGACATGGGTATAAAATTAACACCAGCTGATAGTACATGAGGGCTTGTGTTCTGTTACTTACACTTACAAACTCTTCATTAAAAATGATATACAAAAATAGTAAAACCAATTTATAATATTTCTATTTTATTACATTTGTTTGTATATCTTTGTATATACACTCATCTATGTGACTCGACATGTAATACATATATATATACATGGTCACTTATAAGTAGTATTTTTTGAAATCTTTTTTGTGTGGTATTACCAATTTCCCATACAATTTTAAATTCTTCTACACCATTATTTTGGCTGCCCAATACTCTAACTTATGACTAAGTGGATGTTTATTTAAGCAACTCCCTACTGTTGATCATTAAGCTTATTTCCAACATTCTGTATTATAAACAGCATCTTTATGACCATCCATGAAACTGAAGTTGTCTTTCTTTCCCATAGCATATGGGTTTTCTCAAAACTGAGAAGCCTAGAAAGAACAAGTTATTTTTGTATAGGTTTATACTTTCCAAAGTGTTTTTATATTCAGTGTCTCTTTTGACCTTCAAAATGACCTTTTGAAGATGATCAGGTAGCTGCTATCAACTCTAATTTTTAGGTGAAAAAAACTAAAGATTACAGTTTGATTGGCTTTCCTAACAACTAAGCTAATATGTGGTACATTATTTGAGGTTTTTGTTTTCCTCTGAATTGCAGTCTCATATCTTTCTTTTCTTTTTATCTTCCTACCTTCTTATCTGTTCAGGGTTTTTTGTTTTGTTTTGTTTTTGACTAAAGAAGACATTATTTTTGTCCTTGCGTTACTTATAATTCACTGGGGGAGAAAGGTAGGTAAACTGACATTTACATTATCTTGTGAGAAATCCAACTATGGGAGAATGAAGGAGTAGCTCTTAAATCAAATGGGAATACTATGAAAAGCTTCCTGGAAATGATAAAACTTAAGGAGAGATACCCCATAGCAGGCTCATAATTCTCACTGAAGTGTTTAAAGTTCCTGCTAATCAATTAGAACCTCAGTTCATCTCTAATTCTTTGAAATCACAATATTACTGTCAAATAAGATGGAACCCCTTCATGTCTTTGGCTATCAACACTGCCCTCATGCTAAACACCTTGACCATCCCTCCCTCATTTGTATATAATCAGTTGCTTTATGAGTATTTAATCCCACCTAATATAATCTTTCCAAACCTTGCTCTCCCTCTCTCTCTCTAAATCCTACACATCACATGAAACCCAGTTCAAGGTTTATATCTTTCATGAAATCAGAACCAACTCCTACAGCTATGCCTGAGAAATACATATACTGTATGTATGAATTCTCATATAGCTGGAAGAAGACTATATCCTTGATTTTATAAAATTTTCCATTCTCTGACCACAGTTAAAGAAACACTAGATTGCCTACTAGCATCAGCTATTGTGCCTTGGAGCAGGACTACAGAGATATTTAGCACGTATTTAGCATATGGTCACTTCTAAGAGAAGGTCATTGTAATAGTCCAGGGGCAGTGGAATGGTAACCTTCTGAGAAATGAGTTCTTTGTGTTTAGTCACACAGTCTTGTCTGACTCTTTGCCACCCTAGGGACTGTAGCCCGCCAGGCTCCTCTGCCCATGGGGATTCTCCAGGTAAGAATACTGGAGTGGGTAGCCCTTCTCTTCTTCAGGGGATCTTCCCAACCCAGGGATTGAACCCAGGTCTCCCACATTGCAGGCTGATTCTTTACCATCTGAGCCACTGGGGAAGCCCATGGGTTCTTTATGTGTCCCTTTTTCTTCCCTCCTACAGATTTCTGCCTTTGTTGCTTTTTTGATACAGGTAAATATCGAATGATAATGGTCTTAGTCCTGGATTTTCATAATCTTCTCTGAGGCTTAGAAGAGCTTCACAACTATGACAAAATATCAGAATGGTAATCAAATGCCACTCAGGAGACTGAATAAAGCTGATACCAAAAGAGGCTGCCTGAGAAGGTGTTGACTGACAATGAAGTCCATTCATCTCATTTTGATTTTGGAAGCCACTTCTCCTGAATTCTCAGAGATTTCTGATAATGCTTGGCAACACTGCTTTTGGAAATAGCATTTACCTTTATGTTAATAGATTTTTCTGTAATTAACATTGATCAAAGCATTCAGGGGAATTTGGAAATTTTACCTTCCTGGCACAAGATCAATGCAATAGAGAAAAGGCATTTTGGTTGACAACTAAACCATAGTCCTAGAGATAGCACTCAAGAACCTAGGATTTTTGGCATTGAAAATAACAGTACATGAATATATTGCTGAGGGCAATTTCCATAAGTTGGTTTGAGTTGCCAAACCATGAAGGAGGGCCATAAAGTAGGCAAGTTATGCAGACCATTGAAAATTAAGTAGGCAAATATAGATTTAAAATTGCTTATGGAAATGTTTTTTTTTTTTTTTAATCTGAGGACCTAATTTACCCACACAGAGAAACGCATTCAATTTTAAAATACACACTTGTATTAGTTATCTATTTTTGCTAGACAGTTACCACAAACTTAGAGGATTAAAACAATATGCATCTATTATCCCAAAGTTGCTATGGATCAGGAGTCTGGACACAACTTATCTGAATTTTCTGCAAGTCTGTAATCAAGGTATTAGCTACACTGCTTTCTCATCTGGAGGAATGACTGGGGAAAAATCCACTTCTTCCCCTCTCTGAAGAAGCTCACACAGGTTTTTGGCAGAACATATTTCCTTTTGGCAGGGTTGATGGCCCTAGTTTTATTTGCTGGCTGTCAGTTGGATGCTGTCCTCAGTTCCTAGAGAATGCTCATAGTGTCTTGTTATATGAGTTTTTCCCCAACATGGCCTCTTAATATGTCAAGGGTGCAAGGAGAAACTCCAGAACTAGCTGATTAATCCGAACGATTTAGTATTAACCCCTTTTACTGTGTTGATCATTTTGTTTTTCTGTCTGCTCCAATTTGGCTCTGGACAAATTCAGGGAAGAATTACGTTTGGCTCATTTTAAAGTTCCTCATTACAGTTGCTCAGTCATGTTCGACTCTGCAAACCCATGGACTGTGGCATGCCAGGCTTCCCTGTTCATTACCAACTCCCAGAGCTTGCTCAAACTTATGTCCGTCAAGTGGTGATGCCATCCAACCATCTTGTCCTTTGTTGTCCCCTTCTCCTCCTCCCTTCAATCTTTCCTAGCATCAGGGTCTTTTCAAATGAGCCGGCTCTTCGCATCAGGTGGCCCAAGTATCAGAGCATCAGCTTCAGCATCAGTCCTTTCAATTGAATATTCAGGGTTGATTTCCTTTAGGATTGACTGATTTGATCTCCTTGCAGTCCAAGGGACTCTCAAGAGTCTTCTCCAACACCACAGTTCAAAAGCATCAATTCTTTGGTGCTCAGCCTTCTTTATAGTCCAACTCTCACATCCATACATGACTACTGGAAAAACCATAGATTTGACTAGACAGACCTTGGTCAGCAAAGTAATGTCTCTGCTTTCTAGCATGCTGTCCAGGTTTGTCATAGGTTTTCTTCTAAGGAGCAAGCAGTTTTTAATTTCATGGCTGCAGCCACCATTGGCAGTGATTTTGGGGCCCAAGAAAATAAAGTCTGTCACTACTTCCATTGTTTCTCCATCAATTTTCCATGAAGTGATGGGACTGAGTGCCATGATCTTACTTTTTTGAATGTTGAATTTTAAGCCAGGTTTTTTGCTCTCCTCTTTCACTTTCATCAAGAGGCTCTTTAGTTCTTCTTTGCTTTTTGCTATAAAGCTGCAGTCATCTGCATATCTGAGGTTACTGATATTTCTCCTGGCAATCTGGATTCCAGCGTGTGCCTCATCCAGCCCAGCATTTTGCGTGATGTACTCTGCATTAAGTTAAACAAGCAGGGTGACAATATGCAGCCTTGATGTACTCCATTCCCAGTTTTGAACCAGTCCATTTTTCCCTGTCTGGTTCTATCTGTTGCGTCTTGACCTGCATACAGGTATTAGCATTACACAGTGTCATTTGAATGAATGGATAAATGAACAAAATAGTCCTTGTTATTAAATATTTGATGTCAATTTTGGCTTCAAGATTTCATTTTTTCTTGAACACACATCCTTTATATATGAGTATTTGTAATTTTAGTAGTTATATTTTTCCACTTATTGGGTGTTTGAACTTCACCTATTCTTTTAGAAAAAATTTTTTAAAGTTTACAAACCTTAGATTTTTGAGATATAAGTTGCAAATATTTTCCCTTAATTTACCTGTCATTTGATTTTGCCTATTATGTCTGGGAATAATTTTTAAGTTAACAGGAAGATTCTGAAAGAGATGGGAATACCAGACCACCCGACCTGCCTCTTGAGAATTTGTATGCAGGTCAAGAAGCAACAGTTAGAACTGGACATGGAACAACAGACTGGTTCCAAATAGGAATAGGAGTACGTCAAGGCTATATATTGTCACCCTGCTTATTTAACTTATATGCAGAGTACATCATGAAAAACGCTGGGCTGGAAGAAGCAAAAGCTGGAATCAAGATTGCCGGGAGAAATATCAATAACCTCAGATATGTGGATGACACCACCTTTATAGCAGAAAGTGAAGAACTAAAGAGCCTCTTGATGAAAGTGAAAGAGGAGAGTGAAAAAGTTGACCTAAAGCTCAACATTCAGAAAACGAAGATCATGGCATCTGGTCCCATCACTTCATGGCAAATAGATGGGGAAACAGTGTCAGACTTTATTTTTGGGGGCTCCAAAATCACTGCAGATGGTGACTGCAGCCATGAAATTAAAAGACGCTTACTCCTTGAAAGGAAAGTTATGACCAACCTAGATAGCATAGTCAAAAGCAGAGACACTACTTTCCCAACAAAGGTTCGTCTAGTCAAGGCTATGGTTTTTCCAGTGGTCATGTATGAATGTGAGAGTTGGACTCTGAAGAAAGCTGAGTGCCGAAGAATTGATGCTTTTGAACTGTGAGTCCCTTGAGAGTCCCTTGGACTGCAAGGAGATCCAACCAGTCCATTCTAAAGGAGACCAGTCCTGGGTGTTCATTGGAAGGACTGATGCTGAAGCTGAAACTCCAAGACTTTGGCCACCTAATACGAAGAGTTGACTTACTGGAAAAGAGTCTGATGCTGGGAGGGATTAGGGGCAGGAGGAGAAGGGGACGACAGAGGATGAGATGGCCGGATGGCATCATTGACTGATGGATGTGAGACTGAGTGAACTCCGGGAGTTGGTGATGGACAGGGAGGCCTGGCGTGCTGAGGTTCATGGGGTTGCAAAGAGTCGGACACGACTGAGCAACTGAACTGAACTGAACATTTTATGAAGGTATATATTTTCTTTTAATTATTTCCATGGGGTTATCTTCTCTGCTGATGCAGAAAATTAAATTGTTATATTCCAAAGTGGAAGAGGGAAATTAATTCATTATTTGGTTAACCCTGATACCAAAATCAGAATAGACACATAAAATGTAGTGGTTTAAATAAAGATATCTCACAATGCCTTTCATACATGAAGTGCTAAATAAATATTAATCATGTCCCACTATTATTTTTACTCACATACAATGCCCATACCTACAAACACACACAAATATACAAACAAACTCACGCTTTCATATATTCTTAATTCAGAAACTGATTGTGTGTAGGGGTTTTCTCAAATTATCATACTTTGTTTTACAACATATATGGCTTAAAACAAAAGAAATTAATCATGTCTTACCATTCAAGTTGGATGGATCTTATGCATGATTCCTCTGCTGGGGTCACCTGGGCTGACATATATGTGCCTTCATTCAGTTGATTGATTACCAAGAGCTGGACGTTTCAAGAATGCTTCACTCATATGTCTGGTGATTGCAGCTAACTGATGTCTGACCCTTCTTTCCACACAGTCTCAGTGTTCCAAGAAGACAAGTGCAAAAGCCGTAAGGCCTCTTGACGCTCACCTCAGAAGCTGTACAAAATCACTTCCACTAGTCAAAATGTATCACAAGGCCAAACCAAAGTCAAGGGCTGGGAAAAGAGACGGCTTCTTGCAAGATGCTACAAAGAACTCGAGGTCAATTTTAATCCACCAAATTGTTACAGCTGGATTTGAGACCAAGTCCCAAAGGGATTCTATTCAGTCATTTGAACAAGTATCAGAATATAAGAGGAGCTTAAGTACAGCCTTTAGCAAGCCCAGGGAATGCTTTAAAAAGAGAATATTCTCCTGCTCATTAATCATTATAAAATATTTAGTTGTGTTAAGTATACCCTACACATATGGGGAACACTTGGAAATCTTAGCTTTTACACCCCACCAACCTGAGTTCCTTTTAAACTTCTAACTTTATCTATAGATATCCATGTGCTCATATGCATAGAAATATATAAACATATGTATTATTTACATATAAGCATGCTGTTATTCACAAACTGTATATAAATGCATTTCCATAGTTAAAAATATTTTAAAGTTTCAATCCAACTCCTTTATTGTGATTACATAAGAGGGGAAAGTAATTTATATAAATACAGCCTGAAAGCCTTTCAAAAATCCCCTATAGCATTTTTTTTTTTACTTCTCCCATCATTTGTTGATATGATGTATATGATAAAGACCACACAGAACTTTTATCTATATATTTTTTAAAATCACAGAAAATAACAAAGGGAAAGGTTGGAAACTTTTTTAAAAGTGTCCCATTACGTATTTCAGTAGAGGGTAGATCAGTAAAAACTCAGAGTGCCTTTGGATAAAAGCAGCACAGATCTGTATGGAAAGGTTTTAAGATTTATGATTCATTTTTTGAAACTTTAGCATGTGCATTGCTAACTTTTTGTAGTTTTAATTGACCCTGATCCTGTATCTATCTTATTTCAACTCCTTGTATCCCTAAGTGTGGTCTCAAAATATTTTGATCTGCATATACTCTCCTTAAGAGACAAATAAGCAACCCTGTTAGACCAGAGATAATCATAAGTTACAATGAGATATAAAATGGTGTTAACAGAAGATTAACAAAGAACAGAAACTATTCTTTAGGATGCAAACCATAATTTAAAAAGAAAAAAACTCATAAAGAAAGAATCTTGAAGAATAATGGGATGAACAAATCAAGTCTTGAATTGTAGATATCACAGACTGTATATATCGCTGTATCACAGATGGCTATGTAAATTTCTCCAGTTTTTAGTACAACCATTAGCAAGTTATGGTCTGCCCCCCAAGTCCAGCTTACCCTCTGCTTTTGTAAAGTTTTATTGGAACACATTCATTTGTTCATGTTTTCTTCTGTCCAAAGTTGCTGCTGTTTTATTTCTAACTTTAGGGGCTCCCTGGTGGCTCAGATGATAGAGAATCTGCCTGCAATGCAGGAGACCTGGGTTCCATACCAGGATTCCAGACCTGGGTCGGGAAGATCCCATAGAGAAGAGAATGGCTACCCACTCCAATATTCTTGCCTGGAGAATTCCATGGACAAAGAAGCCTGGTGGGCAACAGTCCAGGGGATCACAAAGAGTCAGACACAGCTGAGTGATTAACACTTTCAAATGAACTTTGCTGCTTTTGATATACAATAGCAAAATTGAATATTCCTGACAGAGATCATGTAGCCAGCACAATCTCAACAATTTACCATCTTCTCTGTATGGAAACGTTCAATGATCTCTACTGTAGGGCACTGGATTTCTTCTGGCTAGGTGAATGAGAACCAAAATCTGCAAACAAAATCAGGAGACATTTTTGGTTTACAAGGAAGAGTATTTCTATCAGATCATTGTCAGAAGTTTGGGGTTTGAATTTTGGCTGGCTGTTAGCTGAGCAACTCTAGACAAGCTATTTAACCTTGGATTCTTCTGTTCCCAAAGTCTCTACTACCTTATCTCTAACCTTAAAATGAACACAGATAAACATCCTGGAACAACTTTCTGAACTGTTAAAATGTAGTGCATATGTGAATTACTAACACTTATAGTGATCATTTAATCCTGTTGACCAATATATTTTTTCTTTCTTCAGACTTTCACAAGCTTTATAAAGTCTCAGTTCCCTGTCTTCCTAGGGCAAGATATGGTTGGTTGCAGAGCTTGTTTTTGCCAATGAAATAAGAGTCAAATCATCAGTGTCACTTTGAAGGAAAAGTCATTTGGTAGGCTCTTGGAACCTATTAACTAAAAACAAAGAAAGTCCAAATTAGTGTTAACTTTAGCTAGTAATAATATATAAATATTGGTTCATTAGTTGTGGCAAGTGGATGGCACTCACATGTGATCAGGGAAAACAAGGTGTGGGCTTTATGTAACCTCTGTCCTATTTTTTCAACTTTCCGGCAAATACAAAACTATTCTCAAATAAAAAGTGTTTTGAAAAGATTATCTTGACAAGAATTCCTAGGGACTCACACATTTTCTCGTTAATCAGGGTTTTTAGGGTCATGTCAAGGTTGAGAATAAAATATTTCCTTTGTCGTTCACTTTATTAATTCATGCATGAGTGAGTGCTAAGTGGCTTCAGTCATGTCCAACTGTTTGCAACCCTACGGACTGTAGCCTTCTGGGCTCTTCTGTCCATGGGCAGTTTCTAAGCAAGAATGCTGAAGTGGGTTGCCATTTCCTCCTCCAGGGGATCTTCCTGATCCAGGGATTGAACCAGTGTTTCCTGTGACTTCTGTATTGCAGGTGGATTCTTTACCACTGAGCCACCAGGGAAGCCCTTATTAATTCATGCAAATGTATTGATTTGTTCAAATTAATGAATATTATTAAATAGCTGTCTTACAACAGACCACATACCAAATATTGTGCCAGGCACAGGAGATACATTGATTACCTGATTATAGGGTTTTACCAAATTATATCTTTTCTCTTTACTTGGAAAAAAAAATAATCCTTAGGTCATTTTGAATTGTATTTGTTTTTATTCCACCATCATTCCTATAAAACATTTAGAGAGGATAGTCCTCAGTTTTTAAAAGACATACGAATTGAGTTCAGGACTCTGTGTAACAGGACTAGCTCTTAGATTTTCTTTCTGCCAGAAGGAATGGATATAAACGTCAACTGGCCATCCTGGCTCAAAAGTAGAACAGAGAGGTCATTGTTAAGAGATGAAGATGTAATGCAGAAACCAAGAGAGCAGAACAGTGCGGCAGACACAAGTCAAAGCAATTCCCTGGTGATAAGTAATTGGCACCAGACATGCTGCTGAATGTATTGAAGACAGAACAAAACTTCTTAAATTTAGTGAATTTTAAACAAAGGCCCCAGAGTAGTTAAAGACAGAGAATGAGGACTGAACTTCAAGTGGTTGCAAACTAAGGGATTAAGTAGTCTCTGCAATCCCCTGATGGGTGCTCTAATACAGAAAAATAGCTCTGGCAATGCAAAAATAACTGAGGCAGGAAGAAATGGTGCAGAATGTGCAAAGTAGAAGATAAATGGGTTACAGTTCTTAGTGCTGAGCAATTTGAAATTGTTACTACTACATATCATTTATATTTTGTGAACACACACACACAGATTAACCCTATGGCAGACTCTATAAAAATCTCCATTCATAGTGCAAAGTTCAGTCAATCTAAAGTTTAGGGGAAAAAAACTCCACATGAAACATACTGTATATATACAGGCTAGTTGAAATAAATCTGACAGTTTCTTTTAAAGCTGTAATTTAAGTTTTATCCAGATAACATGGGCTTGCCTGGTGGCTCAGATGATAAAGAATCTGCATGTAATGTGGAATACCTGGGTTCAATCCCTGGGTTGGGAAGATTCCCTGGAGGAGAGCATGGCAACCCACTGCAGTATTCTTGCCTGGAGAATTCCCATGGACAGAGGAGCCTGGTGGGCTACAGTCCATGGGGTCACAAAGGGTCTGACATGACTGAGTGACTAAGCACAGCAGCACACAGCAGAGATAACATGCTCTGTGGTTTTGTATGCATTCTCATCATAGCACTAAGAGTTTGGAATTAGGAATCCTCATTTACAAATGAAGATTCTAGTTCACATAAGTAAATTAAACCACCAAATGTCGCTACTGTTTAGTTACTAAGTCGTGAATAACTCTTTTGAGACTGCATGGACTGTAGCCTGCCAGGCTTCTCTGTCCATGAGATTTCCCAGGCAAGAATATTGGAGTGGGTCACCATTTCCTTCTCCAAAACTACTAGATGTTAGGTAGCAAATTAGCACTGGATCCAGATTCAAACCCATCTTCCTAACAAGTACTTTCAAAATTCTGATGATCAGAGTAGGCAAAATTAATTTTGATCCCCTTGTCTCTTATCTGCATTAGCCAGAATTTTATCTGGGTGGTAGACTGAATAATACATATAATTCTCACTAGTGAAACTGATCATGGTGAGCTGGTTGGAAACAGAAGAGGGGGGAGTCTGATTATTTACTATAGTTTTTCATGAAACACTAAGGTCTTTAACCTGGAATGCGTGGAGTGGGGCTGAGTGGGATAATGGAATGGTTGGGCCAAAAAAAGAATTTTCATGAGAGATAGCAACTCCTTTGAGAGATATATCTTCCTTGAGAGACAGCAGGATTGAGTTAGCAGAGAGATGTTTGCATCATCCAACAGGATATATATATGTCTTATCTTCCCAATCTATAACTTGTGTTGGCCTTTCTCTTCTGCAGCTTACTGATTTGGGGAGAATTTTTATATTGAAACATATCAAAAATTAAAAAGCATATGGGACTCATTTAAATGGTTAAATAATAATAATAAGACAAACACCAGTGCAGCCAATACCAAACCAACAGTTTTGCCATCCTTAAGCTATCTTTACTCATTTCTTTTCCTCCCTACAAGTGGTAACTCTAATCATGAATTTTATCTCTACCATTTCCTGGCTTTTTTCTGTAGTTTTACCACCTACTTATGTGTCTGTATTTAATAAATTGCTTAGTTTTGGTTGGTTTTGACCCTTTATATAAATACGATGATCATATACTCTTATTTTAGGCTTCCCAAGTGGCTCAGATGGTAAAAAATCCACCTGCAATGTAGGAGACCTGGGTTCGATCCCTGGGTAGAGAAGAGAAGGAAAATGATCCTGGAGAAGGAAATGACAACCCACTTCAGTAACCTTGCTTGGAGAATTCCATGGAAAGAGGAACCTGGCAGGCTACAGTCAATGGGTTCGCAAAGAGTTGGATGTGACTAAGCGACCAACACATATACACACATACATACTCTTGTTTTAGCCATCATAAGTTTGGGAGTCATTCCTGTTAATATGGATGAATTTTTGTTTCCTGGCAATTACTATTTTATTACATGAATGCTTCAGTTTATTTACTCATTTAGCTGAGCTGAAGATTTAGGGTTTTCCCCAATATTTTACTAATACTGATGTTGTTACTGTGAATATTCTGGTGTCTGGCTCATGTGATCTAGAGCACAGATGCAAGTTTACCCAGGAAGTGTCCCAAAGAGAGGAGACGCTGTGGAGCATGGCATTAACCTGTTCAAATTTACTAGGTAATTTCACTTTTCTCCCAAAATAGTTCTATCAATTTATGCCCCACTGGGTAATAGTTCTCCATTGTTCCAAATCCTCATCAATATTTTCTATAATCCAGTTGTATACATAGTTTCACCAAACTGTGAAAAAAAAGTGAATGTGTTAGTTGCTCAGTCATGTCCAACTCTATGCAACCCTGTGCACTGTAGCCTGCCAGGCTCCTCTATGCATGGGATTTCCCAGACAAGAATGCTGGAATGGGTGCCATTTCCTTCTCCAGAGGATCTTTCCCACTCAGGGATCAAACCTGGGTCTCCTGCAGGCAGATTCTTTACCATCTGAGCTACCAAAATTGGTTTATGTGAAATACTGGCTTAGTGGCTTAAATTTTGATTTCTCTGATAGTACAGTTAAACAGTACTCTATATATTTATGGTCATTTGTGTTTCTACTTCTAAGGACTGTCCATTTGTGTCTTTTCTCATTTTATTTTCATTCCTTTCTTTCTCACAAATAGGAATTCTTTGTGTATTCTGAACAGGAGCTTTTTGTCAACTGGATGTGGCTTTATCACTCTCTTTGTGGTATCTTTTGATGATTAAGAGTTTGCACTTTTAATTTTAATGTGGTTAAATTTATCAAGTTTTCCCCTTATGTTTTATATTTTTATGTCCATTATAATTTCTCTAAATAGCCCTTTCGGAAGGTTGTGTCTGGTTTGTAAAACTATGTTCCTCTGTTGTGTAGGTAATATTTATAATCACTGAAGCCTACTTAAACTCAGTCTTCAAATTTTCCTTTGAGTTTAATCCTTCTCAAAACTTTTTCTGACCTTCTCTTTCCCACTTTCTTGTCTGAACCTTCTCTGTGAGATATTACCATAACTAATTGAAAATTATTTCTAATACCCCTAGAGGCTGAATTAAGAATTACTTCATATGGGTTTAAATATCAGCTTCTTTCCACAAAGTTTCCCTCACATCCGGTCTACTCCCTGAAAGGTCAGGGTTCTCCTTTATTCTGAAATCATAGCAATCACAGGCTCTGTGCATTTCTTCATCTGGTCTGCAGAGAAATATTTTATTATTTTAAAAAAAAGAGTGAAAGAAGGTTTTCTTTCTAATCCCATATAGAGAAACATTTCCTTTTGTAGCCAGATGTACATCAAGATGCAATCATTTGCTCTGATTTTTAATCACACTTGAATGAATTGTTTACCTTAAAAATGGTACAATTAAAGATATTTTCAGGTTTCTGTTAAGCCACGTAATATGGCTCTCAGTCCAGGCTTGCTCCCAACCACAAAATTTTCCACCAAACAGTAGATGAACAGAAATGTCTGCAATCCTAATAAAAGATACAGATAATCTTCGCCATAGTTTTTCCTTGTAATGAAGTGAAGGAGCAATATTCTGGAGAAAACTTTGGGTTGCAATTTAGAAGATATAGTCAGTTGACCTTCAGTATCCATGGAGGATTAGTTCCAGGACTCCTCTGGATATCAAAATTCACAGATGTTCAAGTTTCTTATATGAAAACTGATAACTACGTGGAGTGGTTAAATCTGGACATGAGAGCCACGGATACTGAAGGTCAACTGTCTCCTACCCTTAGTTCTCATGTTAGAATCACTCTCTGTGCCTCAGACTCCTCCTCTATCAAATGAAAGTACTGAACCAACATTCTTAAAGTCTTTCGTTGTTATTGTTTCAATATGTATTTATTGTTTTAACTCTGTTTCTGGAAGACCCCCACATTTTCAAATGGTCAGTCAGTATATGTCCTTCTTATTAGGCAAGCAGTTTTATTAGTGGAGGAGGAGCTGTTAAAGCCCTTCAAACTCCTGGTATTTGGGGATACGGTTGGAGGCATTTCACCAGGTTGACTAAATATAACCAGGCATAGTATCTTACTCCAGACCCTGACCTCATTTACTGCTGTGGAAGAAAACAAACTTAATTCTGTCCAGCTGTTTTTTCCAGCCATATTTTCATTGTCAGTGAGCTCAGACAAAACTTACAATATTACTTTCAATATAAGTTGGCCTTGACAATATATTGGTGTACCTAATTTCTGATTCACTTCCAAGGAAGAAAGCATTATGATTAAAACATGCTTGAATTTATTTTTTATTTTTTACTAAATCTTTTACTTTTCTTTTTTCATCTCCTCCACACAAATATATAAAACAAATTTTCAAGTATAAGATAAAAATAATTCTAAAATTCATTTTTATATGTAGAAAGTATAAGGTAAATTAACATACAAATGCTTTCAATGGGATAAGAACTTAGCCTCTCTAGTCATTCATCTAAAAATTTTTATTGAAAATTAATCTATGAAGATTGTATCAGGCTAACTCTTGTCCTGGTATCTTCCCAGGTGGCTCTAGTGGTAAAGAATCTACCTGCCAGTGCAGGAGATAAAAGACTCTGATTCCAACCCTGGGTCAGGAAGATCCTCTGGAGTAGGAAATGGCAACCCACTCCAGTATTCTTGCCTGGAAACTTCCATGGACAGAGGAGCTATAGTCCATGGGGTCACAGACAGTCAGACATGACTGAGCACACACACTTTTGTCCCAGCTATCATAAAACTTCTAAAGAGAGGAAAGACAACATAATAGCTTCAGTAAGCATTATTGCTAAGTCTAAAACTATCTAAGAAATAGAACCATTTTTAGAGCTTAATATTTGTTTCTAAGTCCCATTCTGCTGGAAGAAAAGGGCATCAGTTCTTCCCAGGTACAACTCTAGCGTTACGCCACTGACCTTGGGTTATTGTGGGGACACCACTATAACACCACTATCGGCCTTGGTCTAGGTAGCCTTAGGCTTACTAATGTTCGAAATTTTGTAGTATTTTCTTGTTGCTTCTGGAGCAGAGGAACATTTTGGTAGATTTTCCATTTGCCTGGTTACTCTGTACAAACATTTCACTCACTGAGTCTTTCTTGTTCCCCTGGCTGAGTTGCCAGGAAATAGTGCTCTGATATCTCTTCATCTTGCTACTCACTTGCCCAACAAAGGGCCAGGGTGGTAGGTCCAGTGGCTGGTATTTCTTTCTAGTCTTGGATAAATTTTTCTCAGTTCCTCTTTCCAGCCAAGACATCTCTTCTCTAAAAAGATCACATTTAAAATTAAAGGAAGAAAAGGACCAAGTCATTCAGAGATTGACTGAGCAGATGCAGCATGGCCTGGCTATGTTTGGAGAATTAATATATATAAAATGTATATTCTCAATATATTCCTTCAATTCTTTCTTTCAACAGTCCCGTGATACAAGCATTTATGATTTTACCGATAAAAATTAAAATTCATTTTGTTAAGGAATGCCAAAATTCTCAGCAAATGTATACAGATACAATGATCTTAATTATGTAAAATCATAAAATTAAAAATACATGTGAAATAGGATACAGTGGGGTACCTGACCTTGAAGGAGAGGAAGAAAATCCCTGAGAAATAGTTGAGTTTTGAAGCACTGAAGCAGCAGCCAAATGGAAAGTTGAAAGAAAAGCTTCAGATTAAGAGGATACTGTGTGTGAAAACTCTTAGATGACACATAAGTGAAATGCTCAATGAACCAAATGAAGACTAGAGTTATACTATCAAGCACAAAGGTGAGCAGACCACAAAGTGAGCCAGAAGAATAGGGCAGCAGAGATGCTGCCTAGCCTTGAGAACAGGGATAATTTCATGGTTACCTTGGTATCTGATTCTAAGTTCACCATAAAGCCAACAAACAAAAAACTAGAGGGAGAAAACGAAGGAAAGCTATATTAGTTTCTTATTGCTGTTGTGTTGAATTCTCACAAATTTAGTGGCTTAAACAACACAAATTTATCTTCCAGTTTTTGAGGTCAGAAGTCCAAAATTATGTCTGTATGGAATTAAAGTCAACAGGACTGCATTCCTTTTGGAGGCTCTAGTAAAGAATCCATTCTTTGCCTTTGCCTGCCTCTAGAGTCTGCCTGCTTGCCTTGATCCATGGCCTCCTGCCAACAATGACATCACTCTGACCTAAGATTTCACTGCCATGTCATTTCCTTCTCTGACTGGAGCCTCCTTTTATGAGGGCCCATGTGATTGCATTTGTTTCACTGAGCTAATCCAGAATAATCCCTTCATCCCAAGATCCTTAACATAATCACATCTGCAAAATCTCTTTTACCATGTAAGGTAACATTCACAGGTCCAAGATTATCACATAGACATCTTTGGGGGACTATTAAAATGCCTACCACAAAGCCTAAATAATTATAAAGATTTTATAAAGAAGACTGTTTATAAAATCAAATGTATTAATTGCATTGGTATAATATTAAATACTAAACAAATGGACTAGAATTTAATATTATACCAATGCAATTAATGTATTTCACCCTTTCAAACTGTGGTGCTGGAGAATACTCTTGAGAGTCCTGCAAGGAGATCCAACCAGTCAATCCTAAAGGAAACCAGTCCTGAATATTCATTGGAAGGACTGATGCTGAAGCTGAAACTCCAATACTTTGGCCACCTGATGGGAAGAACTGACTCATTTGTAAACACCCTGATGCTGGGAAAGATCAAAAGCAGGAGGAGAAGGGGATGACAGAGGATGAGATGGCTGGATGGCATCACCAACTCGATGGACATGAGTTTGAGCAAACTCCAGGACATAGAGGAAGGGCAGGGAAGCCTGGCATGCTGCGGTC
Source organism: Bos taurus (assembly GCF_002263795.3). Lineage (NCBI taxonomy): Eukaryota > Metazoa > Chordata > Mammalia > Artiodactyla > Bovidae > Bos > Bos taurus. Next base: position 17,717,578 of record NC_037341.1, on the reverse strand, counting down.
CATGGAGTTGCAAAGAGTCGGGCATGATTTAGCAACTGAACAACAATGTTAAATGCTAAGCAAATGGGCTGCCAGAACACCTATTCAGTAGTTAAAAAAAAAAAAAATGGAACAGAAGAGATAACAAAGAATGGTATCTTATTTTACCTAATGATTCATTAAAATTAAAGGATATAGCCAAAGTGAAAATGGGTTAAGTTATTGAGGGCTGATTAAGGACTTTTATTTTTTTCTCCTATAAACAAAACTATTTGGAGGGATAGGCTAGTATCAGATGGGAAATATTTACTTCCTTATTAAAGAATCAAGGTCGAAGGGTGATAATTGGTTTAACAGATGTGTTGGATCTCTTCTCTTTGCCCCTGCAAATCTACCTTTTCCCTCTTCCCACTCTGATCTCTGTTCCAGGAATCTGACTTTCATAGATTACATCAAAGAATGCCCTTGTCCCTTGACTTCTGGTTGGGCTCATCCAACACAGAGCCTCAGAAAGAAAGATAATGGTTTACTTCAGTAGTTTTCAAAACCAGCTTCCATTAAAATTGTACAGTGACCCGTCCCTTTTCACATTGCTATTATTTTTTTTATAAGATTGTATATTAGAATTCAACACAGGTATAAAAAAGCATGTAAGAAATAAATGTTGAACTTTCACACTGTGTACATTCCTAGAATAAGAAACATACCACGACCAATAGCCCATGCTCCCTCCCTCTCACTGTCTCCCTAATATCTATCACACACATATAACTGCTATACTGAATTCTAATACTATATTTTATTTTTGCCAGTTTAACTTTTTATAAATGAGATCATAAAATATCATAAGTTATATTTGATGTGTTCACTCAACATCTGTCTATATATTCTTTGATTTTCAAATATTTGGGGATTTTCTAGTTATCTTTTGGTTATGGATTTTTAGCTTAACTCCACAAAAATCAGGTAATATGTCCAAGAAAGAGAACACTCTATTTATTCAAATTCTTCCTTTCCTATCTGACAAAGCCTGCAATTGAGAAATCAGTCACCCTTTCTTTGGCTTGTAGTGTTTGATTGAGTTCTGAAGCTGAATCCAGCCTCTGTTCCCTGACATTGAATTAAATCTTGGAGACAGAGTTTTGGATGAAGTAGAAAGGAATAACTTTATCCAATTTGCCAGGCAAAAGGGGCCACAGTGGGCTAAAGCCCTCAAAATTATGTGTTCCAACCTGGAAGGGTTAGGAGTTTTATAGTAATGGTTCAAGGAGGGCATGATCAGCTTATGGACATTCTTCTGATTGGTTGGTGGTGAGGTTAAGTGGGAGTCAGCGTCATCAACCTTCTGGTTCCAACATGACTAGGGTCTACATGCTTTTAGGAAACATTCAGTTAACATCTCCTATCTGATGGATGCTTCAGTATCTGCAAAACTGCTCAGAGAGATTGTTATGTATACTTTGGCCACCTGATGCAAAGAACCAACTCTTTGGAAAAGACCCTGATGCTGACAAAGACTGAAGACAGCAGACAAGGGGATGACAGAGGATGAGGTGGTTGGATGGCATCACTGACTCTATGGACATGAATTTGAGCCAACTCCAGGAGATGGTGAAGGACAGGGAAGCCTAGCGTGCTGCAATCCATGGGGTAGCAAAGAGTCAGACCTGACTCAGTTACTTAGTGAACAACAGCATATCCCCTGAGGAGGAACCAGGACCCTGACCCAAAGCTGCACTATTGTTTCTTGACTATGCTTCCTTTGTCTCTGCAGCCCCTCCCTTCCCTAATTAGCAACTGTTTGAACCTGTATGTTAGAACTCAGGGAAGATCTAGGAGGCCAAACGAAGCCTATGTCCTGTAATGAAGAAATGGGGGACACAGAAAGGCTTTTGTGCTCAGGAGCCACACAGAGTCCTACTGTTTCAGTACTGTGACTTGTTTAGGCATTAGGAGAGAAAATCATCTTTCTATATTCAATGGCCACTACTGTTCCAAGCCTGGCCCATGTAATCCACAATCCTCTACATTGTACCTGTAGACAAGCTGCATGGAGCTGGAAGGTGCAATGGCAGCCTCATGTGAACCTGTGCCTCAGTGGAACACAAATTCCCCTCTTCATCAAGAAACACAGATGGCACCTTCAGCTTTGGGAGTCTGTGAATGTCGTGAAAGCACAAAGTCCTTGAAGTGCATCTATCTACCTTCCAAAGGCAGAAAAATGAAGTCTAACTATAAAGCCAGATTAACTCTGTCCATTTAAAAATATATCCCTCAATGTACAGTAAGATATCTACTCAAATAATATATCCATCACTCTAGGTAAGTTGTAGGTCTTTTCATGGAATTATCTGAGCCTTTAAGCAATGTTTCTTTTAAGTCTTGTAACAGGAAAATCATCCTTTAAAAGTGAGTGTTGGTTTTGGAAATAGATTTGAAGTGTCTCAGTATAAAGATTAAGGAATGACCTGGGTAGTGTTATTTTGGGTCAAAAATAAGGTGACATTGCAAAGTAAGAAGACTGGCTTGTGTAGATGATAACTATTTTAATTTAGGCGGCTATAACAAAAATGATGGAGACTGGGGTTTTCAGGCTATAGAAATTTCTCCCAGTGCTGAAGGCTAGGAGGTCCAAGATCAAGGCACCAGCCCATTCTATTCCTGGTGAGGGCCCTCTTCTTGGTTCGCCAAAGGACTCCTTCTTTCTGTGTCCTCATGTGGCAAAGAAAGCATCTTTCCTATGGCTCTTCTTCTGGCATCACTTACCTCATTCTTGAGAACTCCATCCTCATTACCTCCCAAATGCTCACCTCCAAATTCCCCCACAGTGGGGGTGAGGGCTTAAACATACAGATCTGTGGGTGGATCAAAATTTAGTCCATAAAAATAACTGACTGAAGGTAGTCCAGGAAAGAGCAGTTCAGCTGTGTTTAAATAAATGACATAATACTCTTGCCCAAATACGGTCTTTTCCTAGTCTTCACTGTTTTAATAAATAGCTCAAAATTATTTATTGACAAGTCATAAATAATTATTTATGCCTTTGGTTGCTGTTATGTTTTCAACCTTAATATATGTCCTCTATGGGGAATGATCCCTTATTTCTCACGTTCCGTGATACTACACAATAGGTATTAATAATTTTTCATTGAATAGAAAAGTAAATATGGTATTTTCGATTCATGAAAGTGAAAGTGTTAGTCATGTAATCGTGTCAGATTCTTTGTAGTCTACCCCATGGACTGTAGCCCAACAGGAAGTTCCATTGTCCATGGAATTCTCCAGGCAAGGATACTGGAGTGGGTAGCCATTCCCTTCTCCAAGGGATCTTCCCAACCCAGAGATTGAACCTGTGTCTCCTACATTGCACATGGACTCTTTACCATATGAGCCATGAGTGCCAAGTATTTCTTTCTTTTCTATCTTCTCTGTGGCACCATGGGTGTCAGAGCAGTCTTGATGGATGCAGCACCAACTCTTTTTTAAAGAAACTTCTCTCAACCCATTGCTATGGCTATGTCCCTACTTCTAATCGTCTCTATTTAGAGGGAGAGAATAGCACCTTTATTAAAGCTTCAGGGAGTTTTCAACTGATATCAGTATTGAGATGTGAAGAATTGATTGAAATGAAGAGTTTTCAGCTCTTAGACACAAGGCAACTATTCTAGTTTGGAAAACTCAACAGTGGCCACAGGACTGGAAAAGGTCCGTTTTCATTCCAATCCCAAAGAAAGGCAATGCCAAAGAATGCTCAAACTACCGCACAATTGCACGCATCTCAGTAAAGTATTGCTCAAAATTCTCCAAGCCAGGCTTCAGCAATGCATGAACCGTGAACTTCTGGGTGTTCAAGCTGATCTTAGAAAAGGCAGAGGAACCAGAGATCTAATGGCCAACATCCGCTGGATTATTGAAAAAGCAAGAGAGTTCCAGAAAAAACATCTATTTCTGCTTTATTGTCTATGCCAAAGCCTTTGACTGTGTGGATCACAATAAACTGTGGAAAATTCTGAAAGAGATGGGAATACCAGACCACCTGATCTGCCTCTTGAGAAACCTATATGCAGGTCAGAAAGCAACAGTTAGAACTGGACATGGAACAACAGACTGGTTTCAAATAGGAAAAGGAGTATCCAGGCTGTATATTGTCACCCTGCTTATTTAACTTATATGCAGAGTACATCATGAGAAACACTGGCTTGGAAGAAGCACAAGCTGGAATCAAGATTGCCAGGAGAAATATCAATAACCTCAGATATGCAGATGACACCATCCTTATGGCAGAAAGTGAAGAGGAACTCAAAAGCCTCTTGATGAAAGTGAAAGAGGAGAGTGAAAAAGTTGGCTTAAAGCTCAACATTCAGAAAACGAAGATCATGGCATCCGGTCCCATCACTTCATGGGAACTAGATGGGGAAACAGTGGAAACAGTGTCAGATTTTATTTTGGGGGGCTCCAAAATCACTGCAGATGGTGACTGCAGCCATGAAACTAAAAGACGCTTACTCCTTGGAAGAAAAGTTATAACCAACCTAGATAGCATATTGAAAAGCAGAGACATTACTTTGCCAACAAAGGCCTGTCTAGCCAAGGCTATGGTTTTTCCTGTGGTCATGTATAGATGTGAGAGTTGGACTGTGAAGAAAGCTGAGCGCCGAAGAATGGATGATTTTGGACTGTGGTGTTGGAGAAGACTCTTGAGAGTCCCTTGGACTGCAAGGAGATCCAACCAGTCCATTCTGAAGGAGATCAGCCCTGGGATTTCTTTGGAAGGAATGATGCTAAAGCTGAAACTACAGTACTTTGGCCTCCTCATGTGAAGAGTCGACTCATTGGAAAAGACTCTGATGCTGGGAGGGGTTGGGAGCAGGAGGAGAAGGGGACGACAGAGGATGAGATGGCTGGATGGCATCACTGACTCAATGGACATGAGTCTCAATGAACTCCGGGAGTTGGTGATGGACAGGGAAGCCTGGTGTGCTGCGATTCATGGGTTTGCAAAGAGTCAGACACAACTGAGCAACCGAACTGAACTGAACTGATGACTATGTAACAAGCCACCAAAGAACTCAATGTATTTAAGGAACAATGACTATCTTTCCTGGTTCTAAAGGTTAGGAGGCTCAGCTGCACATTTCTCATTTGGTATTTTTCATGCAGTTCCAAGGAAGTTGCAAGTGGAGTTGTGGTCATGCAGAAACTTCTTCACACACATCTGCTGCCTGAGCAGGGATGCTACCACAGCTCGGGCATGCAGCATCTCTCTATACTTATGGATTCTCCACATTTCTAGCATGGTGGTCTCAGGGCTCCAAGAAAGAATGTTGCAAGGCAATGGAAGTTGCCAACTTTTAAGGAGTTGGCCTAGAAACTGGCCTTATGCCATGTTTACAGTATTCTATTGGTCATAACAGTCACAGACCTTCCCCAGATTCAAAATGCGAAGACTGTCATTACAGTTGGATTCCCATTGGTTCCCAGGGCAATCTGCAAATGAATGGTTACTCATTGTGTGGAGCACACATTCAGGGAAGGGCAAAAGCTGACAATTAGCACCTGATGAGGTTAAGTATTTGGTAATACCACCTAAGAAATCAATGAAATCTTGGTAGATAAATTCCCAGAACTTGGAGGAATTATATTTGAAACTGAATTGCAAAAACAAAAGCATGTAAAACAGAAATCTATCTGTTGAACCTTAATCTAAAACCTGACATCTAGAGTCTATTAGCTTTTAATAAGTTTAATTTTCAGAAATCTAATCTTGGCTGATATATGGTGGAAGAAATAAAATATAGTGCTTGATTTGAAGAGGTCACTTATCAAATACTCCCCAGGAAAAAAACCAGCATTCCTGAGTTATATTCATCCAGCACTCTTTTCTCTTCTCAAGGTAATTTGAAAAGATTTTGCAATTGAGAGCTGAGAAAAATCTGCTCTCTGGTATAGTCACAACAGATAATTTATTGATTGTAAATGTTAATTTATAACAGCTTGCAAAGAAAATATTGATGTATCTCAATATATTGACTGCATTTCCTTGTGAAGTTACCTTTGAAAACTGTATAAGGAGACTTACAGTGACAACCAAACAGATATGGTACATATGGGAAGGCTGAAGAATAGTTAAAATGCTGACCCAAAGTGGCCAATCTCTCCAATAGACACAAAAAATGTGAGGTTATGAAATAAGTTATGGAAGGAGAGATCATATGAGTTATTGGCAGCAATAGACACAATTTATTCATTGGCAATTACAGCTGGAAAGTTCTAGCTCCTTCCTGCCAAGCAGCTCATATAATATAAGAATTCAGTTTAGCACCTGTGAGTTAACAGTATTACTAAGAAGGAGATAATTTGCAGTAAACCTTGACATTGGCCCTGGAAATCTCTCTAGTGCCAGTCATCTAATTCAGATGTTAGTGTGTTTCTGAATCATTTGAGGATCTGGGTAAAATGTAGACTTTTACTGTAGTAGATTTAGACTAAGTGATGAGATTCTTCATTTCTAACAAGCTCCCAGGTGATGCTGGCATGCCCAGTCTATGGACCACACTTTGAGTAGCAGGACTCCATCAACATATCATTTTAGTGAACTGTCACAATTGTGAGTAAAGTTGAGCCTGAAGTAATATTTTACGACTCCAAAAGTCTTATGAACCGAGACAGCAAGTCTCACTATGGAGATGAAATAAATCACAGATCAAGTTTAGAGTTCTAAAGCTGATAGGGATTTCTTACAAACTGTTTCATAGATTAAGTGAAATGGAGAAAGATGATCCAGCTAATCAGCAACGAGTCACGCTGTGCAATGTATTTGTGTTCTAGACAGCCACTAGTGATCCAAGATGGCTAAATACTTTAAGAAGGGATTATCAAATTGTCAAGAAGGACAAAAGGACTGATGACATCCATGAGTTTTCCATTAGAGCTGATCATAAGTGTAGTGATAAAAGTGTAGAATCATTACAGTGATATATTTAGAACATTATGTCATATTTCACTCTGATTTTAGGAGCTCACTGTGTCATTTTTATGATAAGGATCTCATTTAAGAAAAAAGATATCAGATACCCACTTTCTTGTCTTGGCAAGCCACCCATACTGCTATTAGAGAAGAAAATTTAGCGTGAGATAACAAGTCTCCACCTAACCATGCATATCTGTCAGATTCTTTCTCATACACACCCTTTGTGGTGGGTTGAACACAGCATAGCCTCAAGCTGTCACTCTGCCCCTTAATTAGATGGGAAAATTGACTTGCACATAAAAGGTCGTACAGGATCTCACATTGAGATGTGTGTAGGCTGGTGTCAGTGTGTGTGACTGTATGTCTATGTATCTACGTATTTATCTATATTTTCTTATATCTAAATCTAGATGATATATAGAACCTTTTTTAATTTTTTCTTTTGAAGTTTTATTTTGTATTGGGCTATAGCCAATTAACAATGTTGGGTGAACAGCGAAGGGACTCAGCCATACATATACATGTATCCGTTCTCCCCTCAAACCCCACTTCCATCCAGGCTGCCACATAACACTGAGCAGAGTTCCATGTGCTATACAGTAGAACTTTTTTGGTCATCCATTGCAAACATAGCAGTGTGTTCATGACCATCCCAAACTCCCTAACCATCTCTTCCCATCAGCAACCATAAGTTCGTCTTCTAAGTCTGTGAGTCTCTGTTTTGTAAGCAAGTTATAGAACTCTTTTAAAAAGAGGACTCTGGAATCTGAAGTAGATCACAGTAAATCAAGAGATGTGACAAAGAGACTTTACAGGATTGGCTTAGGGAAAAAGGATTTTTTTTTGTTTTTTGAAGAATTTTATAGAAAAGTCAATTATTTGATTGAGTCTATTTTTTCACAGAGAAGGGCTGGGGAAATAAACCCCTAACTACTAAGTCTATCCAGAATGGTCCTAAGTTGTGGTTACATGAAAAGAATCTGATCTCAGGACTGTGATTTCAAAGTGCAGGAAGAGGAACTTGCTTCCAGATACTTCCTCTCCTATTATGAATGCTAATCTTTCATCTCACATTAAGAAACAAATTGCAAATGTCAACACCCTGTTGATACTTCAAGGATTCAATTTAACTTAGTATTTCCAAATTTATTAAAGCAGTACAATGTGTCCATTATTGTACTACCTACCATGGAATCAGAGTAACTAATGCATGTGCTTAACCTGGGTTCCCTAATAGTAAAGCTCAGGGAAAAAGGATAAAAGCACTGATGCAACATGTGGGAGCAGGACCCAAGTTCAATTTATAGCTGTTAAAAAATGGAAGTGAAAAAAGAAGAGATGAGAATAATTCATGGAGTTAAACTGTCGTCTGCTTCCTTAGTGTAAGCCTCAAAGAGAAACCACTGGATGCTATGAGGTTTATTTTCTAGCACACAGGACTTTCTCTGGAGGTGCTACACAGAAAACTGCACTTCAGAGTAGTTCATAGCAGGGAGAAGACTGTCTGGGTCCCTGCTAGCGTTGGTTTAATATTGGCTAAGGTTTACGCCATGGAGATGGGATTCTCTCAGACCTCTGGTTCACATCATCTGACCCCTAGGTGACCATTCAGTAGGGCCAATCCCACTTTCCCTATTGCCCCATTTCATCCAACTCCAAAGAAGAAAGGCACTTGGCATGAACAGAGCTCAACCTGAGCTCCAGTTTAGACTCTGCCCAACTAATTTGGGAAGCTCAGATAGGGTGCTGGTACACGCAATCATGGTTTCAGAGTAGATGATGTATGGTCAAAATGAAGCAGTCAGGGATATCAGAGATGGAGCAAAAGGCTTATGATGAACACAGCTGTCTCCTTAGGGTACAACATCTCGCACCTTCCAAAACATCTGGCTCCTCTATTACAATATCAGATGTCCTTTCATTTATCCATGCTTTATTTTCAGAAAGGGTGACAATAACTATCACTCCATCACCCAAAAGACAATCACCCATGAGATTAGATACATAATCTCCTTCAATATGTTATATAGTTGTCATGTCCTAGAAATCAAAGTGGATTTAAAACCCCCCCTCCCCAAAAAACTCTAGTGCCTGCTATTGAGATAGTTTTAGTGTAGTAATTGGCATTTATTTAGTGCCTCCTCCATTATTCATTCTGGATTCTCCTCACCCTCAGGCAGTCCTTTGGCATTTACCACATCCTGAAGGAAAGTGCTCTAAGCCAGTCAGTTGCCTCCCAACTGAGCCTCAACCACCGACAGGCTATTTTATGATTCCATGAAGCAAGTTGCTTCTGTGTGAGTGGGAACATGGTCTTGGGCCCAGAAGTGAATTTCCTTGCTAAAAAAAAAAAAATTTAAAAACCTGCCACATATTGCCAAAGCAGTGTTATGTATGAGAACATATTGGTAAGTGAGGCATTTTGCAAGTCTTTTAACAGAGGTGGTATTTCTGGCAGAGCAGAACCTATGTGTGAAGTATGAATTGAATTCTCTAAAGATAAACAGCTCCTCACTCTAAATACATTCTATTCCTGGCTGCTCCCTTTGAGGAATGCTGTCAGTCTCTGCTGCTGACTGGTTGGGCACTTTTATAGCCACCATACTGATGAGTGGATTAACATGGCACGGAAGTCTACACCACCTACTTATGCATTTATTGATGATTTTCAGAATTATTCAAGTCTTATCTCAAATATGTTATTTCCATGGCATGATGGACTTGCTGCTGTGCAGACTCAGTGTTAAGACTTAATGGATCCAACAGCTCTGAACATCACTTAGTCATTTACATGCCCATGGTTAGGTGCCGAATCTCTACTAGCACATCAGGAGACATATTTCAAATGGAGAATTGTTTCCTACTGTAGAAAGCATGACTTTGATCTGGAATCCTATAGGTTTGCATTATGATATTCTTTTGGGGGCTTTTTAGGGACTTAGAGTATTTTTATTCAGCACAGAGAAGTATACCATCAGATCTGCTAGATGATACTGGTTAAGGACAGAGCAAACTTCAAACAGTTTCCCGTGTTGCCCAATAAAACATAAAATATTTGCCTTAAGTTCAATATCTTTTGCTTTTAAAATATAAAAAGGACCATTAACAGTGGTGGGAAGAAAAAGGTACAAACAATTTATTCTTTAAAGAGAATTGCTGACAAGTCCCAGACCAAAGGACTTCTAAATTTTTAATTAGTATAGAATATAAGTCTTACTAGGACATCTAAGGATTCAATTATCCTGATATCTATACATGACCAGCTTGAGATCCTAAAATCATTTGACCATGGATATATGTTGTAACAGAATACTTATTCAATTCTCACTGGACAAAGATTTTGAAGGATGTTATTAATATAATGAATAAAATCTTGTTATATTTATGCTTTGAGATTTTTTGTTTTCTATTTTCAGCTTGGAGTTATTTTTCTTGCCTCTAAGCTTTGATGAGCTCTCAAACTGAGAAAAAAAATACACTCTATAGGAATAACTTGATCTTGGAATCAAGACACAATTTACGATGGTGTCTAGAATCCAGTAACAGAAGACTGTGTGCACACTTTTTGGCTATAAGAGGTTTTTGAAGCTCTATGAGCCTCACATCGTTCATCAGTAAAATGAGATTACATGATCTAATTGACCATTTGGTACAGTTCATGCTGATTACAGAAACAAAAGTATTTGAATACTTAAAACACTATAGACACACGAAAGACTAACTTGATTACTAAATCAGAGCTGCTGAATTTCCCAGCCCTCTTGTCATCCAAAAACAACCCACTACTTGTTCTGTGAGGACATTTCTTAGGATAACTGGGATTAATGTGAGGTTATTGCTTATATCCAGAAATGTCCACACTCTGGAAGCCACATCACTTTGACAGTGCAGGTAACTTCCTGAATGGGAAAGTCATTTGTGCCATCAATGTTCTGGATAGAGGGAGTCTTCAAATAGAAAACTTGCTCTAAGATACCAATCTATTCAGAGGCCACAGCAGGAAAAGAGAAAAATAATGAGGTATTTGAATGTTCAGGAAAGAGTTCTCTTGTTCTAGGAAGCTCCATCTGCCATGTGGAAGATGACCAAGGCCTATAAAGTAGTGATAGATCCAGACGGAAGATGTTATGCTGGAGATTAAAGTCACCGTATTTATGTTCACAGCACTCTTTGGCATTTCCTCTCTAGAGTCATCTTCTCTTCCAGTGCTGTCTTAAAATAAAGATGTTCAGACACAAAAATTGGTATACAAATCAGAGGATAAGCTGTAGTAAGATAGACAAATTAGAGAGATATACATCTTCTCTGTTTCTGTACAGTAAAGAAAGGCTGATCTCTTAGAGCTGGGGCAAAGTTTACTCTACCAAGGGGGTAAGTACTCCCCAGTATGGAATCTGGAAGATAGTAAGAATCAAGAGCCTCTTCTTTTTTCCCCTCTTTGAAAAGAAAGACATCCCTCATGGCATTAACATTACTCTTTTACAAGAATTATCTCAAAAAGGCAATAAAGATATTTGTTTTGGGCCCTAGCCATTGACTAAAACATAATTACCTCACTAGATAAACCATTGTATGTTTGCCAGGAAGTCATACAAAATATAGCAATAATGAATTATGAGATTTATTTTATTCTTCTACGTATAACAGAGTTGGAAAGATATTCACTGATGGACGTCCAAGGTTGTTAAGTTCTGGTCAAGTCAGTCTGATGTAAAATTGTGAAATCTTGATTCCACTTCCTATGCCTATTATATTTTTGAAATTCACAGAATTGTGTAATCTCATTCAAAGTTACTTCCATTTTCAGATGAGTGAACCAATGCTCAGGGAGAGTCAGTGACTTGCCAGAGTCAACTAACTCTTACACGCAGAACCAGTCAAGACCCTATGCCTTCTGATTCTTGATTTTATGACTTTTACATGTGTACCAGCTATTTTGACAGTAGTAGATGAGACCAAAGTCTGAGCAGAAACTTAGTATAAGCATTTCCCTAGTATAAACATTTCCCTAATATGGCCTTAGAGACTCAGACGGGGCACACAACAAGCAATTTACTCCTATTGACTAGAAACTATGTGTGACAAATATGAAAGAAAATAGAACACAAAGAACCTATAACAGAAATTCAAATGCTGACCTAAATCCAGAATTCCCACTGTATATGGTCGAAAGTCATGCCTAAAGTTGGGTTGCTCACTTCCTCTCCCAGTCATGTCTGACTCTTTGGACCCCATAGACTGTAGCCCACCAGGCTTCTCTGTCCATAGGATTCTTCAGGCAAGAATATTGTGAATGGGCTGCCTTTTCCTTCTCCAGGGGATCTTCCCAACCTAAGGATCGAATCTGCATCTCCTATATTGCAGGCATATTCTTTACCCACTGAGCCACCTTAAAATATGTTAGAGACACAATTTCATTAAACTCCCCCCTCTCTCTCTCTTGTCCTCCATACATAAAACAGGCAGTGTGGGAAGTTGGGAAAAGGGTCTGCCTTCAGATTCCTGTTTCAGTCTGGAATGAACATGGTACAAGTCTGTACTAGAAGAACTATGAAAGATTAGGGTGGGGAACTGAGAAAGGGAATTTGTCCCTGTTCTGCTGAAGCCAGTTGAGCTGCTGACTGCAGTCTGTTGGGGTCTCACTAAAATCCAGGCTGTGCTGGTGTGTTGGCATAGTGGATGCCCATATGCTTTTCCTGACACCTGGATGAAGACTCTGGAAACACAGCAGAGGAACAGGAATCTGTTCACAGAATAGGTTAGAATCAGTGCCTGTCCATGGCAGTCATTCGCAGAAGAGGCCTGCACGTCATGCAAGAAAAGATTTAAGGGCTCATGGCTCTAGCTCAAAGCAGCAAGGGAGGCAAATCCTCTGTGACTAGTTGGAGTAAATAAAATCTTCCTGGTAGGAAAAAAACAAAAAGTGATTTGGCAGATTCAGTGTGCACAGAATCTCAAAGGGAAAAAAATAATGTGCAGATAATCAGACAATTCTGAAACAGACTCTAACTCTGGTATTGACCCTAAAGTTAATGATATCTCATTTCTCCTTTTAAATCCCTCACCTGCCTCTTAGATGCAAATTCACTGAGGATACACATCTTGTTGAATTGGGATTAGCAACCAAGCATATACACACACACACACACACACTCACACACACGCACACACACTCACACACCATATGCACTCTTCCTTTCTATTCTAATCTTGCCGTGCACTGTGAATAGGTATTTTTATGTAGGTTCTCTGAACTTTTCAGATTCACATATCTCATTTCTCATCTCCAAGCCTTCAAATATGCTCTTTCTTCCTAACAATACTGTTAGCCTTCCACATGCAAAATTTTTATCCATGGTTTGTTAATCCACGGATGCAAAACCTGTGAATACCAAGGGCTGTCTCTATTCACTGTACGATGCTGTTATACATAAGGGATTTGAGTGTCTGAAGATATTGGTATTCCCCATGGTACCAATACCCCACAGATACCAAAGAAAGACTAATAATAAATATTTCTTTCTGTACTTCCTCTTCCATATTCTTTCAGTTAAACTCCCCACATGCATCAAACGCATCCTACACTCCATCTTCAACAAACAGCTCATCCTGTCTCATCTTCCCAAAGCAGGATTTGCTGTTTTCCTTCTGTGAATTCCTATAGCACTTCTCTTCCTGCTTAATTACCACCGGTCAGTTTCCCTGGTAAGCAGACTTTGAGATGGAGATACACAGTCAGGAATTTTACTGGGGAGTTCTCTAGGGGGTCAACAGGCCTGGGGAAGTGAAAGAAGTAGAGTTGGGCTGCAATACTGTCTCTGCAAGGACCACAGCCAAACCCATGGGGAGCTCTGGAGCTATGAGGACTCTTCAGATGGTTTTGAATTATTGAAAGAAGGCCAGGACCCTAGCATCCCTCTCTCCACCAGTCATTGGCTTTGAGGACCTGGAGCAAGAACCACAGATAGCAACAGACAGCCATGTTTAGCTGTGAACTGTAGGCGGAATGAGGTTTCTGCCTGAAAAGGAGGGGGAGGATGGGTAGAAATGTGAGTGGCACACACAGTAGCCACTACATCCATTTATGCAGAATTTGCTATACTCTGCTTTGCAGACCATGTCTTTGTGTCTTGGAAACTAAAAATCATGTCCCAAACAACTCAGTTCCTTGCAGGTGTTAGCATAGTACGTAACAGGTGCTGGGGAATTCCCTTGCAGTCCAGTGATCGAGACTCCACACTTACACTGCAGAGGGCATGGGTTCAATCCCTGGTCAGGGAACTAAGATACCAAATGCCACTTGGCAAAAAAAAAAAAAAAAGATGCTGGATAATTTTCTGAGATGAACTTATTTTGTTCTCTTTCACAGAACATTTTGTGGTTTTCACTTTGAAAACTTTTTTATAAGATATTTCAGACCCACATTATCTTTTACAGGGGAAAAAACTGAAGTGTAGAGTGATCATTAGACTTGATCAGTGGCACAATTAATTAAAAAGCTTTGAGGTGTATACACATGGTTGATTCAGTGTGCCATACAGCAGAAACTGACACAGTACTATAAAGCAGCTATACTCCAATTTTTAAAAAATGAATAAAAGTTTAGGTGAATAAATCTTGGTCTCAGGACTTCCAGGCTGATTGCCTTTTAAAAGAGTTAAATAATCAATTAAAAAAATATAAATAGTAGCTCAAAAAGGGCTACCATCAGGTCAAGAGTTAATAAACTTGCTCCCTAAACTCCTCAAAAATTTCTGCTTCTGGACCTCCCCGAGGTGCCTCAACTTGATAAGTTATTAGACTTCCTTTTGGCATATGTTCACATGGAAAGAGCCAGAACTTTCAACCGAGATTTAAAACAACTTTGGACCATTGCCCAGGGCTCATACTGTGGAGAGAGCAAAAAAGCATCTTTCAAGACTCTGTAAAACAATCACAATCAGGAAGATGGCCCAAAGTACAATTCGTGAAATCATTTTCAAGAAACTTGCTGCAGTCATAAAATCAAGTGAAGTTGTAAAGAAACTTTCCTTAAAGCAACAATCTCTCTCTCCCTCTCCCATTCCTGTTCCCTGCCCTCCCCCCTATAACTACATTAGTAACCACTGTAAGTCATAATGTTAGCAGAGAAAGTCACCTGCAGTGTAGCCTATTTCTAGGAAAACACTGGCAGGCACCCCGTTGCCGGACGCCAGCCATGTGCATGAATGTTGCACAGATGTGGCCTGTTAACTTAGCAGAGTTTCTCATTCATCATCAAACCTGAGAATCCCAAGAACATTGGGGCTGAGATCAGGCTTGGTTCTACAACCTGCAGAATCTACTACCTGCACAATCAAGTTCTGGGCATTGTCACCTTGGTTAGTTACCTCCTTGTCTCTGTGTTATTGATGAATGGTACATAGAAATCACATATAATTGTGCCCCCCCACCTTATTTTCTCAGCTGTTAGAACAGCTCTAATTCTCCTGTTCAGTGTTAGGCCTCAAATACTGCATTTTTTTATGACTTGTTCTTGCTCGAAAGCCATCAAAGACTCCTGATTAAAAGCATAATACCAAATCTATAATCTAGACCTCTAGACCCTCCACAAACTAATTTTAAGCTGCTGTTTAAGTTCCATTGTCCACTTCTCATTGACACAAATTCTACATTGCAGCAAAATCATCCTATGGGTTCTTACATTAGAAGCACTTCCCAAGATTGCCAACTTGGGTCCTCTTAAAACTCTCTGGCCAATGGCATGCACTTCCTGATTCCCCAAACCCTGAAAGTGCATTTTCAGAAATCAAAGTCTGCACTATATCAATAAAGACTATTCAATAGATTTTGAACTCTTGCTTCTCAATTTATTGATGTGTTTCAGTGACAATTAATTCAGTTACTGAAATTGGAGATGTCACTCACAGTTTTCACATCAACCATATTCCTTACTTTGTATTTTCATGTAGATCACACACACATACAAACACATCTTATATTTTCACACTTGCACAGCTTTTGGACACGCTTTCCCCCTGCACAGAAACCACGTCTTATATACTCTGGTTGAAATCCTACTGATACTTTAAAGTCCAGGTCGAATGTCATCTCTTCCTTGAAGGCTTTTGGTGGTCCACTCTGTGGTCCGTCATGGTTCACATGACTTCTGCCTAGTAGTATTTGTGCTCACATCTCATCCTGTCTCTATTAAACACTCAACTGGACGAGGATAGAAGCCAGGTGTGAACTTCTGTTACAACAATATCTGGTATAATGCACCGGACAAAGTCAATGTTCAGTGAAAAACTGAAAAAGCATTAGGTACATCTTCTAATACTCACTGAAGCATATATTAAACAAGTTTGGGAAATACTTCAAAGTACTTTTACCTTTTTTTTAACATTTAATAGATGAAAAGGTACAATTGTTAAGTATATAAGTTAAAAATTTTAATAAAGTGATGAAAAGTATGCAACCACCTCTATGATAAATACACAGAGCATTATTTACACTTTAGAAACAACCAGCTCCCCCTGCCCCACAGCAACTGCCCAAAGTAATTACTTTCCTGATTTCTCTCACCTTAAAATTTTTTCACCTGTTCATATGAGTAGAATTGTACAATATGAACTCCTTTGTATCCATCTTTTGTTTTGCTTGTTTTTATTTTTTGCTCATTATTATGATAACAGATTTTATTTGTTTTGTTTCTTTGGATAGCCTTATTCTTTTCATTTCTAAATGATCTATTTGTATAAATATGTAACAATTTAGAAATGTTGATTGACATTTTGTCTATTTCCAGCTTTGGCAATTATGAATAAATTTGCTCTGAACATTTGTGTGCATGCCTTTTGGTATACTATGTATGCATTCTGTTACATGTTTAGCAAAGATTGAAATTGCCAAGCCACTGTGTATGCATTAAACTCAGCTTTATTGGTATTATTAATAACTTACAGTTTCTAAAGTGATTTTACCAATCCGAACTACCATCAACATTGTGTGAAAGATCCGGCTGCCTTATTTCTTCAGTAGGTGACTGTTAGAATTGTTAAGCTTTAGTTTTTCAAGTGGGTTCATAGGGGTAGCTTAGCATAGTTTTAATTTGCATTTCCTTGATGATAAATAATGATAAGATATGCTTTATTTAGGATAACTTTATTTATAAAATGCTTACTTACGTCCTTTGACCCATGTCTATAGGTATTGTACTGTTACATTTGTTTCATTAATTTGTAACAATTATTTACATCTTCTGGATATAATTTCTTTGTCAGATATATGATTACAAACAGCCTCCTCCACTCTCTATAGGGCTTGTATTTTAGCTCTCTTCATAGTGTTTTTTCGATGAGCAAAATTTGCTATTTTAATTAACTCTAATGTTTTACCTTATGATCAGTGATTATGCATGTGTGCACGAGCACATGTGTATGTGTGTATTGGTGCATGTCTTCCAACATTTCATCTTTTGGATTTCTTTGTTATTTTTATTTACTTTTTTGAAGATAATTGCTCTATAGTATTGTGTTGGTTTCTGCCATACAACAATGTGAATCAGCATGCTCATGAGATATTGGCCAATAATTTCTTTCTATTTTTTTGCATGGTTTTTGTCAAGTTTTCTGTTAAGGTCATGTTGGGCTCATAAAATAAGTTTACAAATGTTTCTTATTTTTCTGTCCTCTAGAAGGGGTTTTTTTTTTTTTTTTTTTTTAGATTGGTAGATTTTTTTTTTGCCCTTTAAATGTTTAGGAGAATTCACTAATGAATACATTTGACTCTTTAGATTTATTTACGGAAATGTTTTCAATTAAGAATTCAACAATTTTGTTCATATTTTTCTATTTCTCTCCCTGTTTGCCTGAGTGAGTGTTAATCTAAATTGTCAAATGTATAACAACGAAGGTTTCCCAGTATCTTTTTTCAGTTTTTAAACTGTGATATGTGTAGTAATGGATTATTTTTCATTCTTTAAATGAATAACTTCATTTATAAGCAGTTGTAGAGTTACAGAAAAGTTGAACAGAAAGTACAGTGAGTTCCCATATATTCTTTGTCCCCACGCACATAGAGGCTCCTTCAGCATCCGTGTCCTGTGTGAGAACGGCACCTCTATAACAGTTCATGAACTTACACTGACACAGCATTAGCACTCAATGCATGTATATCACATTAGGGCTGATGTGAAGTGTTTTACTGTCTACAGGTTATGACAAGTATATGGCGACATATGTCCCCACTGCCATATTACATAGGATGGTTTCACGGCCTTCAAAGTCCCCATGTGCTCCATTTTGCTCCTCCATTCCCTCAAACCCTTGATTATCACTGATCTTTTTACTGTCTCTATAGTTTTGTTGTTTTCCAGATCATCATATACTTGGAATCATTTAGTACATAGCCTTTTCAGATGGATATCTTTCACTTAGTCGCCTTTATGTATTCCCAGCAGAGAGAATAGCATCACATTTGTCCGTTTATATTTTTCACTTACTTTACCTTTCTTTACTTTGGCATTCTGTCAAAAATGTAGCCTCTGGGATAAATCTGGAAGAGATACCATTATTCCCTTTTTGACAGAGGAAGAAATAATGAATTGAGTGTCAGTAACAGTGAGTGACATATCCAAGTTTATGTAACCAGTCAGTCAGCAGATCGGGGACTTGAACTTGCCTGTGCTTAGGGCTGTGGCCAGAACCTTTGAGCAGATCTTCCTGTGGCAAGGCGGGAAAGCAGCTGTGTTGATGGTCATAAAAAGCAAAAATAAAGAACCTCAAGGTGCTGAAATGCTGTAAACAAATCTGAAATTAACAACGATGAATAAATAGAATGATGAGAGTAAAAGCAAAGGGTGTGATGAGATTTGAAAGACTTTGTTTTCATTGAGTCTGTCATTTTAGGGTTTATGACCTTAGGCGAGATCATTGTATTTCTTAATTGTCAGTTTCCTCCTTTGTGGGATGGTGACAAATGACATCAGCACCGCCAACAAAAGCAGAAACGTTGGATTGCTCTAAGGATAAAGTGAAACTACATACACAAGGACACTTCAAAGTTACAAAATATGTCATTCAATCTCAGGCTAATTTTATACTAATTATTGTCCCTGTTAGTCTTGCCAAAATTTTCATGGCTTAAAAACCAGTTACTTCTGGGACTTCCTTGGTGGTCCAGTCATTAAGACATGGGGTCCCACGGCAGGGGGCATAGGTTCGATCCCTGATCAGGGAAGTAAGATCTCACATGTGGCATGGCTTGGAAAAAGTCCAAAACGAGTCATTTCTTGTTTCTATAAAACAGATTCTTACCTAATAGGAGATTTTATCTATCACTTTATATCTCTTTTATTAGTTTTGGTATTGAGTGAGTACACGTGTCCGTGGGCCACCGATTGTTGGAGTAATAAACCTGGGCTTGAAGAATTATGATTTCCGGTGGGTAGCATGAAGTAATTGCACTGACATAAGTCTATGTTCCCTAAGATAGTCTAAGTCATAAATATTGTGGTGCTGAAATTCAACAGAGACAATACATACACTCTGCACCAAACTGTTATTCAAAATAATTTCTCTCTACAATTACTGGAAGTTAGCAAAAGAACAAATTAAAATAATCTACTACTATCACCATCTTTTAAATAATAGTAATAATAGTATTGTTATAGTGGCTCAGATGGTAAAGCGTCTGCCTGCAATGCAGGAGACCTGGGTTCAATCCCTGGGTTGGGAAGATCCCATGGAGAAGGAAATGGCGACCCACTCCAGTACTCTTGCCTGGAAAATTCCATGGACTAAGAATCCTGGTAGGCTACAGCCCATGGGGTAACAAGGAGTCAGACACGACTGAGATACTTCACTTCCACTTTCAATAATAGTATTAATGTAATATAATGAATCTTGCAGGAACTTTTGTTAGAATTATTCCTGTTGGCAAAGAAAACTAAAACAATATTTAATAAGAATTTCAATAGATGGAACCCTAAATAAAAATTTTCTCCACATTTTCTACTTTTAGGTATTAGAAGAAATAGAAGGGAAATGAGAAAGAAAGGAAAACAAACAAAAAACAGGAAAAGAATGAAGAAGGAAAATGTTGCTTTTAATGGAGGGTCCATGATAAGAATCTGAGGGTTGATGGGTTCAAAGTTTTGGCATGTATAAAAAAATATTCTGAGACAATAATATGAATGGCAAGCTTTTCCCTTTAAAATAGGATTGGGTGATCATTGTTGAGATAAGAGAGGTAATTTATAAGAGCTCTTACAGAATCACAAGATTGGACAGGAAGAAGGAAGATGCCCTGGATGAGAACAGTATGAAAAATGCTTTCCATTTGTTAAATCATTTAAACTTTAAAATTACTCATTTTTAAAGATATCATTAACTCATTGTGCAGATGAAGAAATGGGGTTTTGAGAAGTTACACTGCCTGCCCAACATATAACAGAGCCGGGGTTCAGCTTCACCCAACTATGCTTGAATATAAGTCCTTGCTTGTTTGTTGATATCATACTGAACTAACAAAGGCAAACATACAAATCCATAAAATTTAAATGGGAACGGCAATATGAGGTCATTAAAGGCTTCAAATAAAAAAGTAGTAAGTGGATAATTATAACTTCCTTCTCCCATCAATAATTTCATCTCATTTCCTCTCTTACAGTCCCTTAACTAGTCAGAGTTTCTTACCTAGAGGTTGACCCTAAACTTTACTTCTAAAAGATGCAAATCTTGAGAGATCCTATTTCTACTGCATCAAGACAGTTTCCACCAGATCGTTAGGACAGGTATCACCGCAAATCACCTGCGTGCCCTGTGTAGCGGAGAAGGCAATGGTACCCACTCCAGTACTCTTGCCTGGAAAATCCCATGGACGGAGGAGCCTGGTAGGCTGCAGTCCATGGAGTCACTGAGGGTCGGACACGACTGAGCGACTTCACTTTCACTTTTCAGTTTCCTGCATTGGAGAAGGAAATGGCAACCCACTCCAGTGTTCTTGCCTGGAGAATCCCAGGGTCGGGGGAGCCTGGTGGGCTGCCATCTATAGGGTCGCACAATGACTGAAGTGACAGCAGCAGCAGCAGCCCCGTGTGGTCCTCTATGCTGCACCTTGTATCAGCCCCTACTTCCTCTTGGTAATCAGAATCAGTCACCCAGTCCTAGGCAGTTATCATTTCTTAGTCTGTAGATTCAGCCATATAAAGAGTTCAAAATACCAGAGATGGTCTTCACTTTTACTTTATTAGAACAATGGCAGTTAGCCCTGGTGCAATCTTCTACTTGGGAACAAGAACCTTTGAAAGAATCATTTGCCAGGGCAAGGAAGGAAAGCAAAAAAGCAAGTGTATCAGGTGTAATAATGAAAGAGGCCCCTCCCAACTGTATCCTTTTCATGTTTTAGTGTAATATTTGAATTTGATGTTTTATATCTTTTTTCAGGCACCATATGGTGAGCATTTTTGTATGTTTCTAATATTATTAGAAAGCACAAATTTAGGATTTTCATAACATTTGGGTGGAATTTGAAATGTTTATTCCAATCCTTTCCTGGTGAATTATTAGATCATTTATAAATAGTTCCATTAAGACTAATGTTTCAGTGAACAACTTCCTACATAAATCTTTATGTAAAATAAGCAGTATTTGGTGTAGAGAAGATGGCAATCAATTGTAAGAGAAAAGAGAACTAGGAGCAAAGGAATGAAGGCAAATGTGATGATATATTTTGGAAAACAATGACTCTAAGGTGCCTAAAGTTTGTGCATGAGTGTGTGACTTAGCCATGCAAGAAATTTACACTGTGATGGTGATAAAATGGATTTTTGAGAGTCCATGTGTCATACAGACAGTAAGTAAAACAGCCAGATTGGATCGCTGGTCTCACCATTTACCAACTGCATGGATGTTAGTGCACTCATTTTCCCATACATAAAAGATGGGGTAATAGTACTGACTGCATTGGAAATTTATGAGGTTAAATGTGATAATGTAGGAAAAGTGTTAAATATCTGGCATATATAAAGCTTTCAACAAATGTTTACAATGATTATTATTGTTATCATGAACTCCACCACTATTATCAGTACCACTTTTACTGTTGATGCCCACTTAACAAGTTTTATGTCCAAGGTTTCCATTAGGCTATGAAGAAAAAATAATAATAACATTGTTAAAATGATTCTGGCTTTGATATCTGGTAGAATAAATTTCAAATTACTCACTCTGTGGTGATGGACCTATTATTATTCAACATTTTTGAAGTTGTTTCTTCAACTGTAGGATAAGGATGTAAACATCAACTAACATATGATTGGTCTGAGAATAAAGTAAGTTCATGTGTTAGAGCACTTGATCTAATAGACATTTGATAAATGATAGATTTGCTATTAAATATATTATTATTATTGAAGCTGCTGCATTTGGGTGTGTATGTGTGGCTAGAGAGCCTGGTGGGCTACAGTCCAAAGAGTCGCAAATAGTCAGACATGACTAAAACGATCTTAGCATGCACGCATGCACATGTGGCTAGAATATAGGTCTTCCTACAATACAGTAGTTTCAATGCAATCATGACTCCAGAAATCACAGCAGAGTCTCCGCTAACAATCTATCCTTATTTTACAATGAAAGGCTCAGAGGAAAAAAAGGACCAACTCTCCAGAATTAACATCTCTGGAAGATTGTTTCCCTTTGGTCAATTGAGAGTCAGTTGTAACAAAGGAAAAAGTGGGCATTTTCCTGAATAGTTTTGCTAATCATCACAGACAGACAGAATACAGTAGGAGCTCTTGCAGGAAAGAGAGCAATGGTCAGATGGGGGAAAGGGTGGCCTTCTACACTGGCCCTCAGAACCACTTTGTCTGAGATTTAGACCTTTGTTTGTTTTCCTGCTCACTGCTTTGAGGGTGTGGTGTGTGGGTGACATTTTGGTCTCCTTCAATCAAACTCTCCTTCCACAAAAATGAGAATGACCTGAAGACCATCTTATCTCCACCCAAATTCCCTAATCAGTCTTTGGATAGAGTATCTTTTCCTGTCTTCCAGTTTCCTTCGTTATCATCCACAGAGGCAAAAACATATGCTTCATGAGATTCCACAGATCACTTCCACTCTGTGACTTTTCCCAGGGACTAGATAAAAAAGGGAGACAAAGTCAAGAAATCAGTCTCCACTGAATATTAACCAGGCTTAGTGGAAGTATCATTACTTTATCCTGTGTGTATGAGGCTGCTGTGGGCATCCTAGTGGTGCCCAACACACACAGGAAGAGCATTTATCCTTTAATTACATCTTCTACAACCTCTGGTATTGTTCAGTCACTAAGTTCTGTGCGATTCTTTGTGATCATGTGGACTGCAGCACCGTAGGCTCCTCTGTCCTTCACTACCTTTTGGAGTTTGCTCAAATTCATGTCCATTGTGTCAGTGATGCTATCTAACCATCTCATCCTCTGCCACCCTCCTTTTCCTTTTGCTTTCAATCTTTCCCAGCACCAGAGTCTTTTCCAATGGTTGGCCCTTTGCATCAGGTGGCCAAAGTATTAGAACATCAGCATCAGTCCTTCCAATGAATAGTCAGGGTTGATTTCTTTTAGGATTGACTGGTTTGATCTCCTTGCAGTTTTAAGGACTCTCAAGAATCTTCTCCAACACCACAATTCAAAAGCATCAACTCTCCAGCACTCAGCC
The DNA here is from genome assembly GCF_002263795.3 of Bos taurus. Lineage (NCBI taxonomy): Eukaryota > Metazoa > Chordata > Mammalia > Artiodactyla > Bovidae > Bos > Bos taurus. Next base: position 17,693,954 of record NC_037341.1, on the reverse strand, counting down.
GTTTTTATGGTCCAACTCTCACATCCATACATGACTACTGGAAAAACCATAGCTTTGATTGTATGGAACTTTGTTGGCAAAGTGATGTCTCTGCTTTTCAATACACTATCTCGGTTTGTCATAGCTTTCCTTCCAAGAAGCAAGCATCTTTTAATTTCATGGCTGCAATCACCATCCCCAGTGATTTGGAAGCCCAAGAAAATAAAATCTGTCACTGCTTCTACTTTCCCCCTTCTATCTGCCATGAAGTGATGGGACCACACTGGTGAAATGTTCCATTTACAAAGAAATTGTCCTATGGGTATTTGTATATTCATTTGCAGTAATAAAAATTATAGTAGTGTGTAATAGTTTGAACACTTTCCATGTAGCAGCCCTGAATCAGTATTTTCTAAGGTATCTGTGATAAAGGATCAAACTTTTAAAATCAAATTATATTAAATAATATAAAAATGAAATAAAAGACATAGAAATGCATGTGCATTTTTAATTACTAGATTTAACAGGCATAAAATGACTTCCATAGCCATTTAAAATTTCTGAGTGTTTATTTAGATTTCCTGACATTTCATGGAATGGTTACAGATTGTGAACCAGCTCCATTTGTGATCCGCACTTTGGTAGTGCAACTCTAAAAGGAGTGTGCATATTATATCATGCATACATGCATGCCCAGTCTCTCAGTCATGTCCCACTTTGCAAAACTATAACACACCAGGCTCCTCTTGTCTATGGAGTTTTTCAGGCAAGAATACTAGAGTTGGGTGAACATTTCCTCCTCCAGGTGATCTTCCTGACCCAGGGATCAGACGTGCCTCCATTGCTTCCCCTGCATTGGCAGGAGGATTCTTTACCACTGAGCTACCTGGGTAAGTCCCCATTATAATGTGATTGACACTTAACTACCTTATTATGTAGGTGTTTTTATTTTTTCCATTTTACACACAAGGAAAATGAGGCATGAGGTATTGACTTGTTCAAGGTCATTCATCTTATAAATGTGACGCAAATATGAACCCAAGATCCAGAGTTTACATTCCTAACCATTAACAGAATAAATAAAATTTCTGATGTGTTCCTAATACCAAATAATAACAGAGTTATACAGTGAAGTTCTGTATATTTGTATCACACCTTCTACTGTTCAAAGTGTTTTTACTTGTGTTTGATCATTTGATACTGATAGAAGTCCTGTGAGTAAAGAGATCAATAATCATTTCATTCCTTTGTCACACTTGGGTCACTTGTGGGCACTTGGGTCCCTGAGATGTTAGCTGACTTGTCTAAGGTAAAAGATATGACTTGAGCTGGCTGGCTGTTTTATAAGAATCACACAGTAAGGAATGTGAGGTTTAGAAAAAAGAGACTAAGGCCCTGGGAAACCTTTCCTAGTAAAAGGAGCAAAAATCTGTATGGTAGAAATATGAGAACAGAAGATGCCTGACTGTGCTTATAAGAAAAAACAAAAACAAAAAAACTGCTAGAAACCAGAATAAAGATGTTACTAGGCGTGTGACTTGAGGCTTTGTCTAACCTTGATGCTTTTATAGTTTGCTTACTCTAGAATAACAAGAAGTGGAGATAAAAGTGAAGCATCATAGATCGTTAAAGCAAGGGTGTAACTTTTTTGTTTTTTAACAAGATCTTCAATCTGTATATATTTAGTTTTTGTAGTCATGTCAATTAATTTTTGCAAAAGCAATATTAATTAGAGTGACTATGTCTGAGATGAAGATGCTAATAATTACAAGGTTTAAAGAGATTGCCAAAGCTAAGAAGTGAAAGGGTTGGAACTGAATAGTTTTCTTTCAGTTTGAAATCCCAGATTCTGTCCTATTTGTAGCAGTGTCTACATAATCTTCCTATTTTATAGATACTTCCATGATCTCCTGGGAAATAAACTGCAAGAATGATGGAGGTAACATACAGGGTGGGTAGAAATGGATTACTGTAATTAAATGTCAGCTTTGGTCAGAGTTTAAGGAAAAAGAATCCAAGTAACAGAAATGTCATTTACAAGAAATATGAGACCTAAGTTAGAGCATATCTTTTACTGTCAGCTAATAAAGTAACTATAAGTCAAATTTTAATTTTCATTAAACAAAACTTTAAAGCATGCTATACAACAAGTACTTGGTTAGGAAGAAAGAATAAGATAAATGTGATAGACTTAGTTTTTCATGGGATTAATGGTCTATTGCAGGGGGTCCATTAGGCTTTAAGAATAATACACTCCCTTAAGAATTTATTGAAACCTTTGGATTCTGTCTATAGCAGATTGTAGAGGTGATATAAACTTGTTCATAGAATTCTGCTTACGATTTCAAGAGTTTATAGATTGTACCCCTTTTCAAAATGAAAGGCATCAACAGACCCTCTAGGGAGCTCTAAGCATCACTGAGGTAAATCACTTCAGTTTGAAGAGTTGGAAAAGAAAAAATGTATAAGCCAATTGGCAATTTTAAAGGTATGAACTACTAGTCCCAGTGGTGGTCTACAGAAGATTGGTAAGATCTGCTACTAAGAAGCCAGGAGTGGCTTCTGAAAGGAGGAGATGCTTGGACTAGATCCTCAAGAATGATCTCAGAGGTTATGAAGTCTCTTTGGAATTTCAGATTCTTAAGTTGCAAAATGTAGAGCTAGAAGATTTCAGAGGTTTTTTCCCAGCCACAATATTTTATAATTTTATGGAGTTCAAAAAATTCTTATAAGCTGATGCTCTCCCATCCACTGGCACCTCTTGACCCCAATTTTAATATCACTATTATGCTGTTGTCTTTCTCCCAGAAGGTATACTCAGAACTGGTTCAGAAGGAAGAGGAGATATGCTACCAGACTTCCTTACCTTTTTGCAAGAAAGAGTCCATGACTCAAAGTGTCTCTTACTTGAATAGAGAAATGAGAAAACCTGCTTTTTCTCTCCAGTTCCTGCTGGACAGTGTCTCAATTGGGCAGAGCCTTTGCCAATAAGTAAAGGAAGGCTTCCGTCTGTGCTGCTGAAATTATGGGCAGGGTCACTAAACAGTGACCATGTAGGGCAGAAACACATGAAAACATTTCTCAGAAAACAGCATTTCTCCCTTCTCAATTAAGACAATGTTTTGTTTTTGTTTAGGAAACATAGAAACAGAGCTTGAACAAGCTGGACTGGGTCATCTAATCTTTCCTCCTGGGAATGGAAGAGTTGCTGCAGCATGTTCATTCAATTTTTTTTTTTTTTTTCAGTTTCTCTTGGAGACTCCAGTGGGGGTTTTCACCAAACTCTCTGGGCAATATCTCTGTGCTCTAAGTCAATATTGCAGGAGGATTGCTATGACATTGGAAGGAAAAGGTAAAAGAACCTCCAAGAAAAACATTTGTTGAGGAGGTTGATTTAAAAGGAGTTAACTCTGCACATAGATGTTAAAACTGAACAAGCATAAGGGGCACTATATTCCCCCATGCTGAAAAAAAGTTTCATAATTTTTATTAATCAAAGATAAAAAGGTAATTATGCTTCTGTTTCCTAATTGCAAATGCACTATCTTGTATTTGTCTAAGACTGTGATATTACTATTTTTTAAATTGGGGTACAGTTACTTTACAATGTTATGTTAGTTTCTGCTGTACAACAAAGTGAATAAGCTATACGTATGTGTGTATATATATATATATATCCTCTCCCCCTTGGACCACCTCCCTGCCCCCCACCCAATTTCACCCATCTAGGTCACCACAGAGCACAAAGCTGAGCTCCCTGTGCTGTATAGCAGGTTCCCATGAGCTATTTATTTTGCACATGGTCATCTGTATATGTCAACCCAATCTCCCAGTTCATCTCACCCCCTCTTTCCCCACCCGTATCCACATATCCATTTGCTACATCTGTGTTTCTATTCCTGCCCTGCAAAGAGGTTGTGAGATTATTGAATTCTGTAAGTTTCTTGATTTTCATAAAATTTTGGCCTTTTAAACATATTGAACATGATAATAGATGCTTTGAGCTTACAAGGAATTCACTATAACATGTATAAAAGGATACATATATTTGTATTCTGAGTCTTGTTGAATATTTGCAGTGTGACAAATAATTATGTTAAATATTTTACATGAATTTTCTATGTCATACCTCATAAAAGAGTGTGATGGATTTTATCCCTTTTTCTAGCTTATATAACAAAGAAACAACTCAAAATTGAGCTTTACAAAAGCTAACCAATATGCTCAATTTCATAACTGAGTATGGCAAGGTGGAGTTTTGAGATCAGTCCTGTCTGATTCCGAAGATCTGAACGTCTATTTTTTACTTTGCATTTCCTACTCTACATAGTAATATGTTAAGTAATGATCAGGTATTTAAAATGTTTTTCATTTCACTCTTCTTTTAGATAGAGAAGAGAGTGATTTGCTATTAGATTTTATGTCTATAGGGACCTTGCTTCTGTTCAGAAATGTATAGAGTGTATATTGCAGGCTACTGACCATGACTGACTTGATTTGTACCCCTGCTCTGTTTCTTTGACCTTAGGCATGCCATACTGTTCATGGGGTTCTCATAGCAAGAGTACTGAAGTGGTTTGCCATTCCCTTCTCCAGTGGACCACATTTTGTCAGAACACTCCACCATGAGCCATCTGTCTTGGGTGGCCCTACACAGCATAGTTCATAGCTTCATTGAGTTAGACAAGTCTGTGGTCTATGTGGTCAGATTGGTTAGTTTTCTGTGATTGTGGTTTTCAGTCTGTCTGCCCTCTGATGGAGAAAGACAAGAGGCTTGTGGAAGCTTTCTGATGGGAGAGACTCACTGAGGGGGAAACTGGGTCTTGTTCTGATGGGTGGGGCCATGCTCAGTAAATCTTTAATTCAATTTTTTGTTGATGGGTGGAGGTGTGTTCCCTCCCAGTTATTGGAGAAGGAAATGGCAGCCCACTCCAGTACTCTTGCCTGGAAAATCCCATGGACTGAGGAGCCTAGTAGGCTAAAGTTCATGGGGTTGCAAAGAGTCGGACATGAGTGAGTGACTAAACTTTTTAAACTTTAAACTATGGTGGAGGTAATGAAGGTAATGGTGACCTCCTTCAAAAGATCCCATGCACGTACTGCTGCACTCAGTGCCCCCAACCCTGCCACAGGCCACCACCAACCCATGCCTCCGATGGAGACTCCTGGACACTCACAGGCCAATCTGGGCCAGTCTCTTGTGGAGTCACTGCTCCTTTCTCCTGGGTCCTGGTGCACGAGGTTCTGTGTGTGCCTTCCAACAGTCTGTTTCCCCAGTCCTGTGCAAGTTCTGGCAGCTCTATGGTGAGGTTAATGGCGACTTCTTCCAAGAGGGCTTATGCCACACCCAAGTCTACTGCACTCAGAGCCCCTGCCTCTGCAGCAGTCCACTGCTGGCCTGTACCTCCACAGGAGACACTCAAACACAGTTCTGGCTCAGTCTCTGTGGGGTCTCTGGGTCTTGGTGTGCATGAGGTTTGTTTGAGCCCTCCGAGCATCTCTGGCAGGTATGGGGTTTGATTCTAAATGCAATTTTGCCCTTCCTATCGTCTTGCTGAGACTTCTCCTTTTCCCTTGGATGTGGGGTATCTTTTTTTGGTTGGATCCAGCATTCTCCTGTTGATTACAGCAGTGAGCTGTAATTTTTGAGTTCTCACAGTAGAAGATGAGCACACATCCTACTCCACCATCTTGGAGTGAACTGGGAGTTGTGGATGTCACTGGTGATGGAAGTAAAGTCCAATGCTGTAAACAGCAACACTGTAGAAACCTGGAATGTTAGGTCCATGAATCAAGGTAAATTGGAAGTGGTCAGACAGATGGCAAGAGTGAACATAGACATTTTAGGAATCAGCGAACTAAAATGGACTGGAATGGGTGAATTTAACTCAGATGACCATTATATCTACTACTGTGGGCAAGAATCCCTTAGAAGAAATGGAGTAGCCACCATGGTCAACAAAAGAGTACTTGCAGTACTTGGTTACAATCGCAAAAATGACAGAATTATCTCTGTTTGTTTCCAAGGCAAACCATTCAATATCACAGTAATCCAAGTCTATGCCCCAACCAGTAACGCTGAAGAAGCTGAGGTTGAAAGGTTCTATGAAGACCTACAAGACCTTTTAGAACTAACACCCCAAAAAAGATGTCCTTTTCATTATAGGGGACTGGAATGCAAAAGTAGGAGGTCAAGAAACACCTGGAGTAACAGGCAAATTTGACCTTAGAGTACAAAATGAAGCAAGGCAAAGGCTAATAGAGTTTTGCCAAGAGAACACACTGGTCATGGCAAACACCCTCTTCCAACAACACAAGAGAAGACTCTATACATGGACATCACCAGATGGTCAACACCAAAATCAGGTTGATTATATTATTTGCAGCCAAAGATGGAGAAGCTCTATACAGTCAGCAAATACAAGACCAGGAGCTGACTGTGGCTCAGATCATAAACTCCTTAATGCCAAATTCAGACTTAAATTGAAGAAAATGGGGAAAACCACTAGACCATTCAGGTATGAGCTAAATCAAATTGCTTATGACTATACAGTGAAGTGACAAATAGATACAGGGATTAAATTTGATAGACAGAATGCCTGAAGAACTATGGACGGAGGTTACTGACATTATACAGGAGGCAATGATCAAGACAATACCCAAGAAAAAGAAATTCAAAAAGGCAAAATGGTTGTCTGAAGAGGCCTTACAAATAGCTAAGTACATAAGAGAAGCTAAAGGCAAAGGAGAAAGGGAAAGATATAAGCGTCTGAATACAGAGTTCCAAAGAATAGCAAGGAGAGATAAGAAAGCCTTCCTCACTCATCAATGCAAAGAAATAGAGGAAAATGATAGAATGGGAAAGACTAGAGACCTCTTCAAGAAAATTAGAGATGCCAAGGGAACATTTCATGCAAAAATGGGCACAGTAAAGGACAGAAATGGCATGGATCTAACAGAAGCAGAAGATATTAAGAAGAGGTGGCAAGAATACACAGAAGAACTATACAAAAAAAAGATCTTCATGACCCAGATAACCACGATGATGTGATCACTCACTTAGAGCCAGACATCCTGGAATACAAAGTCAACTGGGCCTTAGGAAGCATCACTACAAACAAAGATAGTGGAGGTGATGGAATTCCAGCTGGGCTATTTCAAATCCTAAAAGATGATGCTGTGCAAGTGCTGTACTCAATATGCCAGTACATTTGTAAAACAGCAGTGGCCACAGGACTGGAAAAGGTCAGTTTTCATTCCAATCCCAAAGAAAGGCAATGCCAAAGAATGTTCAAACTACTGCACAATTGCACTCTTCTCACAGGCTAACAAAGTAAATCTCAAAATTGTATAAGCCAGGCTTAAACAGTCGTGAACCAAGAACGTCCAGATGTTCAAGCTGGATTTAGAAAAGGCAGAGGAACCAGAGATTAAATTACCAACATCCACTGGATCATCAAAAAAGCAAGAGAGTTCCAGAAGAAACATCTACTCCTGCTTTATTGACTATGCCAAAGCCTTTGATTGTGTGGATCACAACAAACTGTGGGAAATTCTTCAAGAGATGGAAATACCAGACCACCTCACCTGCCTCTTGAGAAATCTGTGTGCAGGTCAAGAAGCAACAGTTAGAACTGGACATGGAACAACAGAACGGTTCCAAATCGGGAAAGGAGTACATCAAGGTTGTATATTGTCACCCTGCTTATTTAGCTTATGCATAATACATCATGCGAAATCCAGGCTGGATGAAGCACAAGCTGGAATCAAGATTGCCAGGGGAAATATCAATAACCTCAGATATGCAGATGACACCACCTTTATGGCAGAAAGCAAAGAAGAATAAAAAGACTCTTGATGAAAGTGAAAGAGGAGAGTGAAAAACCTGGCTTAAAATTCAACATTCAGAAAAATAAGATTATGACATCTGGTCCCATCACTTCATGGCAAATAGATGGGGAAACAATGGAAAAAGTGAGAATTTCTCTTTTGGGGCTCCCAAATCACTGCATATGGAGACTGCAGCCATGAAATTAAGATACTTGCTTCTTGGAAGAAAGGCTATGACCAACCTAGATAGCCTATTGAAAAACAGATACATTACTTTACCAGCAAAAGTCCAACTAGTCAGAGCTATGGTTTTTTCAGTAGTCACATATGGATGTGAGATTTGGACTATAAAGAACGCTGAGCACTGAAGAATTGATGCTTTTGAGCTGTGGTGTTGGAGAAGACTCTTGAGAGTCCCTTGGACTGCAAGGAGATCCAATCAGTCCATCCTAAAGGAAATCAGTCCTGAATATTCACTGGCAGGACTGATGCTGAAGCTGAAACTCCAATATTTTGGCCACCTGATGCAAAGAACCAACTCATTAGAAAAGACCCTGATGCTGGGAAAGATTGAAGGCAGGAGGAGAAGGGGACGACAGAGGATGAGATGATTGGATGACATCACCAACTTGATGGACATGAGTTTGGATAATGGACAGGGAGGCCTGGTGTGCTGCTGTCCATGGGGTCGCAAAGATTTGGACACGACTGAGAGACTGAACTGAACTGAACTGAATTGAATGGAAATATCTCTAAGAGAAATGTTAGTTTAGTCTTTGTTTGTAGTCTAGTTAACCAGTGAAGTTGCTCAGTCGTGCCCAACTCTTCGCAATCCCATGGACTGTAGCCTACCAGGCTCATTCATCCACGGAATTTTGCAGGCAAGAGTACTGGAGTGGTTGCCATTTCCTTCTCCAGGGGATTTCCGGACCCAGGGATTGAACCCAGGTCCTCCTCATTGCAAGCAGACGCTTTACCATCTGAGCCACCAGGAAAGCCTTAATTGTGCATTAATATATAAGATTGTGTCCTTTTCTACCCAGAGTCTGGAGAAGTGATTCCAAATGGATGAAGTTATCAGCATACAATAGACACTTAAAAGAATATGCAAGGGGAAAATGGGCTAAACTTAGAGCAAACAGGCTGCCTAAGAAAAACAAGCCTTCCTTCTTCAGTTTGGTTTGTATATTCCCCGGATTAACTAATATTTACTATGTGGGGTGATTGTCTTTTCACAAATGAAAACACAATTTATACTCATCCCCCCTGAGTGCAAGCTTTTGGATTTTTTTTAATCAACTTCAAAGGTCAGGTGGTTATTTAAGTTAATCAGCTAACATTAAAATGCTTTTTCAGCTGGAATTCTAGAATTGTGTATATTGTATTCTCTAATTCTATATATTGTATCTTATAATTATATTGTATACATTTTCAGTATTACTTGAAAATAAAGCACTAATTATACCAAAAATATATTCAATATTAGTACTTAAAATTTATGTTTGTAATGGAATATTGGGAAAATGAATTATGTGGAAACAAAGGAAAATAGTCACTTGTAGTATTAACATTCAAAGACAAGCACACACACTGTTTTGTACTTTTCTTTTTTTATTTAAGTATAAACATTTGTCCTGTTCTCTTGCTCTGTTACTTTTATATGCAAGTGATAATGTTGTAACACTGTCTTATTATTACATATGGTATAAAACAATTATAATGGCTGCATAAATTAGTTCAGTAAATGTGGTTTCCATATTTAACAATTTTTCTAATTGCTGCACCCATACTATGTGTATCATCTACATTTTATTTTGACTTTTGTACTTATAAATAACATTATGATAAGCATTTTGTGTATAAACAAATGTATATTGAGCTCTGAACATGTGCTAGGTCCAGAGCTTGGCCCTATGGAATCAGTATTGTACAAGCCATGGTCCAGCCTGTGAGGACCTTATAAGAAACTGGAAAAGGTTGACAAATGAATCAGTAAACACATTTCTTTGTGTAACTCATAAAGAACTTTACTATGATGTTAAAAACTTATTTTTGAAGCATAAAAGAGCATATGATATTTACAGCAGGGTTTGAGACAACTGCCTGGATTGGGGAATGCTTGAACCAAGATGGAAAGCAGAGTAGAATTTAACTAGAGAAAATAATGGGAACCAAAGAATTTTTTTTTATCAGTGGGAAAAGAGCTTGTGCAAATGTACATAGCTCTTTGAACAATACTGACTGGTTCAATGTGACAAGAGAAAAATAAAAAACTAGTAATAAGTTAACATAGGTAACATAACCTTATTTGCTAGGTGCTGTGTTAACCACTTTACAGTCATTAGCTTACTTAATCTTTATAACATCCTTCTGTAGTAGATAGGATTATTACATCCATTTTTGGATGAAAAAGCAGAGGCTAAATCAAATTTTCTAACTTGCTCAAATACAGTGAATATACAATGGCTCCTGGATTTTACCCCCACAATCTAATTCCAGACACCAGTCTCAATTATCCTTTGTTTGTTGGAGATAATATTGTAAAGTCCTCAGGCATTAAACTATGTCCCCAAAACAAAGAGAAAAATTTAAAGATCGTCATTGATACAGTAGTATCACTAGATCTTTTGATTTAGAAATACTGCTAGGAAATTACCAAATATATATTGTAAAAGATATGCAAAAATAAATGAATGAGTCCTAAATTAAGGGAGAGGTATTTGAAATACATAGGAGAAAAGTTTAAGAATTAGGATAGAATTTATTTGGCTTAGTTATAGATTGGCCATGTTTGTTCATAGAATACACATTTTTTTTCAGAATCTTGAGTGTATTTTCAGAGGTTGTGTGTGTGTGTGTGTGTGTGTGTGTGTGTGTGTATCAGTTATTAAGCTACTTTTTCTTGGCCAAAATCCCTTTTATAGTTTGCTTTGTGATACTGCATCTGGATTTCTAAAAGCCATATTTCTCTTTTTCCAGCTGGATTTTGGTAAGATATTTCACCCTAGCAGAAATATTTGGCTCTAATCTTCAGTGTTTTGGATGTGTTTTTAACTCCCAGAACCAGCCTTACTGCACACTCTGAGAACTAGCAAAACCAGATGGTTCGACCTGTTGTCTTGAGTCTAAAAGTCAGCTCTGTAGGGTCTTCTCCAAGCTTCTAGATTCTCAGTATCCCAAAAACCTCTTCAACTTGTCCCCAACTCTAGGAAGAGGACTACATCCTTTAGTTCTTCATCTCTCTTATCACAGTATATTCTTTTGGCATTTGCCATTCTCTATCTCTTCTTTCCTTCTCTGGAGAAAGAAATGGCAACCCACTCCAGTATTCTTGCCTGGAAAATCTCATGGATGGAGCCTGGTAGGCTACAGTCCATGGGGTCGCAAAGAGTCAGACATGACTGAGTGAATTCACTTCACTTCACTTTACCTTTTCATATTAAATATTCTCTGATAAAATAATTGGTGTAAGTTTTATATTCCTGACCAGGTCCTGACATACTTTTGAATTTGGTGATGACAATTTCTCTATTAGTAGAAACATATTTCTGCATTAATTAAACAGCAGCTTATCACAACAAGTAAAATACTGTGAAGGATGCTTTAAAAAGAAAAGTTCTCTTAAGAACTATTATCACCTTCCATTTTTTCCTATTAATCAATACTTAACAATGAACTTACTTAACTTATATGCAGAAAACATCATAAGAAATGCTGGGCTGGAAGAAGCACAAGCTGGAATCAAGATTGCTGGGAGAAATATCAGTAACCTCAGATATGCAGATGACACCACCCTTATGGCAGAAAGTGAAGAGGAACTAAAAAGCCTCTTGATAAAAGTGAAAGAGGAGAGTGAAAAAGTTGGCTTAAAGCTCAGCACTCAGAAAACCAAGATCATGGCATCTGGTCCCATCACTTCATGGGAAGTAGATGGGGAAACAGTGGAAACAGTGTCAGACTTTGTTTTTTGGGGCTCCAAAATCACTGCAGATGGTGACTGCAGCCATGAAATTAAAAGACGCTTACTCCTTGGAAAGAAAGTTGTGACCAACCTAGACAGCATATTAAAAATCTAAGACATTACTTTGCCAACAAAGGTCCGTCTAGTCAAGGTTATGGTTTTTCCTGTGGTCATGTATGGATGTGAGAGTTGGACTGTGAAGAAAGCTAAGCGCCGAAGAATTGATGCTTTTGAACTGTGGTGTTGGAGAAGACTCTTGAGAGTCCCTTGGACTGCAAGGAGATCCAACCAGTCCATTCTAAAGGAGATCAGCCCTGGGATTTCTTTGGAAGGAATGATGCTAAAGCTGAAACTCCAGTACTTTGGCCACCTCATGTGAAGAGTTGACTCATTGGAAAAGACTTTGATGCTGGGAGGAATTGGGGGCAGGAGGAAAAGGCGACAACAGAGGATAAGATGGTTGGATGGCATCACTGACTCGATGGACGTGAGTCTGAGTGAACTCCGGGAGTTGGTGATGGACAGGGAGGCCCGGCGTGCTGTGATTCATGGGGTTGCAAAGAGTCAGACATGACTGAGCGACTGAACTGAACTGAACTGAACAATGAACTAGTTAATATTTACACAGCCTATAGCTTTGAATTTAATTTGTTGATTTTGATTTAACTCAGTGGGCCCTTAAATTTACATCACTTCATCTAGACCTATAAATCAATTCACTTCTTTCATTCATTAGTGTTAAAAATACTGCAACATAAGAGTTGCTTGGTTTGGAATTTCTAATTGTAAATTTGTCTTTGGTGAAAATATAGAAGATAAAAAGACGTTTAAACCTCTGAATATTCTAACAGAATCTGAAATTATATTAAAGTGAATGGATAAATTTAAATGAAACAGAAAACTAGGAGAAATATAATAAGTTTTTTATTTAAATACTTCAACTGGGTCCCCAAAAATTTCAGATAGCAAAGAGGCCTTATGTGTCACAGAATAGACAAAGAGAGGCATAGAAATTAAAAATGGAGTTGAGCTACATACAGGGAAAAATACAGAAAGCAGTATTTTTTCTCATTTTAATGTTTCTAAGATTGGTAAGTGAATTATAATTTATATGCTCATCTAATATAGAACTTCTTTATTTTCCCTTAGAACATATTATTAAATTGCTGTTGTATTTTAGCATTTAAATATATCTTAGAGTCAAGGAAATGTGATAAATACAAATTTGCACATGTACTTTGTATATAATTCTTTATCAATCATTTCATATATATTTTAAAGTTTTCCTATCCCTTTACTCTTATGATATGACTGATTGATAGCACATATCTGGTATATTTTTTTCGCCATAGGTCTTCTGTAGTAAGAAATTAATGTGACTTACTACAGTAAGGAAAGAAATACAAAACTAAAAAAAAAAAAAACTTAAAATGGAAGGATATAATTTGGAAGAGTTTAAATATGTATAACTTTCCATGAACCCTGATTTTCTACAAATGTATTTTCCCTCCCCAGTTATTAGAATTTAAATTTCATGAATTAATCATGCTTAGTAAATTCCATTTGAAGAACTAAAGCCCTTCCATTGAAAAGTATAAAGAATTAGTTACAATTATTTAAAGTAGATTATCTAACATTTTATTCCTTCAACTTAATGATTTTCAGATTTTCATATATCTCTGGGATGCAGGCTCCATTACATTGCAAAGATTATGAAAAGATTTGTGTAATGATCTTTCTTTATATTATGACTTGCATCAACAAGATTTTGAGTTAGGTTTTAATAAACTTGTGTTTCTCTTAGAACTGACAGGAAATTTTGGGATAAATTTCAGTTGAGAAAGATAAAAAAATGAGTAAAACACTGCCTTCTTGAAGCCTAAAATCTAATGGATCAAACTGACATGAAAACACCAGAACAACAACAACAACAACAAAGTCCTAATAGAATATACAAGAAAGAAAAGAACAAATGACTTGTTGTATGAATATAAGAGAGGAAGACAGTCATTCTGCCTGGAGGCTCAGAAGGGATTTCAAAGAGAAGAGGCATATTTTCCCACAATATTATCAGCACAGTTCATTCTATACATTACTATATATAGTAATGGGCTAACATGGCAAATTTTATGTCATATACATTTTTTTAAAATTGGAGCTGGATTTAGAAAAGGCAGAGGAACCAGAGATCAAATTGCCAGCATCCATTGGATCATCAAAAAAGCAAAAAAAATTTCCAGAAAAACATCCACTTCTGCTTTATTGACTATGCCAAAGTCTTTGACCATGTGGTATCACCACAAACTGTGGAAAATTCTTCAAGAGATGGAAATACCAGACCACTTGACCTGTCTCCTGAGAAATCTGTATGCAGGTCAAGAAGCAACAGTTAGAACTGGACATGGAACAACAGACTGGTTCCAAATCAGGAAAGGAGTACATCAAGGCTGTATATTGTCACCCTGCTTATTTAGCTTATATGCATAGTACATCATGAGAAATGCCGGGTGGGATGAAACACAAGCCAGAATAAGATTGCTGGGAGAAATATCAATAACCTCAGATATGCAGATGACACCATCCTTATGGCAGAAAGCAAAGAAGAACTAAAAAGCCTCTTGATGAAAGTGAAAGTGGAGAGTGAAAAAGTTGGCTTAAAACTCAACATTCAGAAAAATAAGATCATGGCATCGGGTCCCATCACTTCATGGTAAGTAGATGGGGAAACAATGGAAACAGTGACAGACTTTATTTTTTGGGGCTCCAAAATCACTGCAGATGGCGACTGAAACCATGAAATTAAAAGACGCTTGCTCCTTGGAAGAAAAGCTATGACCAACCTAGACAGCATATTAAAAAGCAGAGACATGACTTTGCCACAAAGGTCCATCTTGTCAAAGCTATGATTTTTCTAGTAGTCATGTATGGATGTGAGAGTTGGACTATAAAGAAGGTGAGCACTGAAGAATTGATGCTTTTGAACTGTGGTGTTGGAGAAGACTCTTAAGAGTCCCTTGGACTGCAAGGAGATCCAACCAGTCCATCCTAAAGGAGACCAGTCCTGGGTGTTCATCGGAAGGACTGATGCTGAAGCTGAAACTCCAATGCCTTGGCCACGTGATATGAGGAGCTGACTCATTAGAAAAGACCCTGATGCTGGCAAAGATTGAAGGTGAGAGAAGGGAATGACAGAGGACCAGATAGTTGGATGGCATCACCGCCTCAATGGACGTGAGTTTGAGCAAGCTCCAGGAATTGCTGATGGACAGGGAAGCCTGGTGTGCTGCCATTCATGGGGTTGCAGAGTCAGACGTGACTGAGTGACTGAACTGAACTGAACTGATTGCTTTATAATGTTTCGTTAGTCTGCTGTACAACAAGTGAAACAGCTAGATCTATTTATCTATCCTCTTCCTCTTGAGCCTCCCTCCCAAGTGGAAAGGAAGAGTCAACTTTGATCAAAAGGGCTTTTTCAGTGCCTCTTAGTTCATACCATGCAATGAACTATCAAACTCACTGAACATTTCACAGACATTTTTATATATTTAATAAGAAAGTGGGAAATGTCAATTTAATTGAACAAAAATGTATAGAATCCATAAAATGCTAAGAACTCTAATTATAACTACTGATACAGTGAAGACATTTTCCACAAAGAACTGAGAGTTTATCTGAAGATGCTTAGTGTTAGAGAATCTGTCTATCTTCATCTATATTCATGGGAAAAGTCAGTATGAAAACTTTGAATTCTGTTTTAATAATATTAGAAAAGAGGCTTTGTTCATTTCCACGCCTACTACACTTATAAGAGGACTTTCCTGGTGACATAGTGGTAAAGAACTTGTCTGCCAATCCAGGAGATGCAAGTTTGATCCCTGGCTCAGGAAGATGCCCTGGAGAGGGAAAAGACAACCCACTCCAGTATTCTTGCCTGGGATATCCCATGAACAGAAGGAGCCTGGTGGACTACATTCCACGGTGTTGCAAAAAAGTCAGTCATGACCTAAGAAATAAACAACAACCACCACTTACAGACCCACTCTGGCCAAGAAGAGTTACTGGGGGAGCCAGGAAACTGACTCAAAAACAAAAAAAAGAGCACCTAATAAAAGTGTCATTGAGTCCTAAGCAAAGCTATAATTCTGAGGTCTAGCTTTTTGATTTTTAAAAAGGTTTCTTCTTGTCTTTGACCTCCCTGTATAATCTTGCCATTAATCTTCAGTTTATGGTGAACTAGTTCTTGCCAATAAATAGCTTTCTAGTTAAGAAATGAGTGGCTCTGGTGCTCACTCTCACTTTCTTTGGTTGTCTTTGTAATGTGGTTTTTCCCTCTCTTAACCCTTGCTTGCAATTGATTTTATGGAAAAAGATTCAGAGCAACTCATACTCTCTTGTCTGCGAGAGAAGGAGAATTTACAAGGTTTGCGTCAGAGGAGAGTTATCAGTTGGCCAAGTGCTTCTAAGTCATTTTCCAATTGAAATAAGAAATATCCCTTACAAGTCATTGTAAAAACTTCTTCTGTCCAAGGCTACCATTCTCAGTATTTAAATTTGCCCCCTAGAGCACATCTGTCTGCCTTTTTTCACAAGCCCCATTCCCTCAGCGCTAATGAAAACCTTATGCCATCCAGTCTAAGAGCAGGGTTTGGAGCCATTTTTCCCCCAATTAATGTAAAGCATGTCAATCTGGGCCCTATGGAGTATGATTGGCTTTTCTTACTGCTGAATCTGGCTCCTAGGTGGTTTTGTATCAGCTTGAAGGTTTCATCTCTTAGTATCATATTGATTCTTAATTCCCTTCTTTCAGAATCCAGTGAGGTGTATTTGATTTTCTGAGAGGCTAAGCTTCTTCTCATATCCTGGTGAGATCTATAAGAGATAAAGGTGAGCTTTGTGAAGAAGAAAAAGTCCTTCTGCAAATGCCTGTCTTTTCCTTAGTCTTACAAAATGATTTTGTTTGGTAAGTGATTAAAGCTGGTCTGGATGGCGAGCAAACACAGGAGTAGATTTATAGCCTCGAAAACAATGCTTTCCAAGATTTCCTTTCAGAAAGCATGGCCCAGGGGCATCCCTTTTATTGAGCTGAGTCTCTAAGGAGTTGCTTCAGAAGCAAAGGTTTAAGCTTCTTTCCTAAGAGATCTTGACATTTTATGGTTTTCTATGAAAATATTGAGGACTAAGTAGTCAGGAATCCTTGTCACCTTTCCTTCTCTGAGTTGTAGGTGTGCTTTGCCTCATAGCAAAGTCAGCTACTTTTATTCTTGTGATTTTATATTATCTCTGCATTATCTCCTTAGTTTACTGTGTCAACAGCCATAACCCCACAGACCTGTTCTGGGGAGAAAAATGAGGAAAATTCTACATATTCATGTTTTGGGATGTAATAATGTAGCATTTTGGGGGGGCATTAGTTCTAAAAGGTCTTGTAGGTCTTCATAGAACCGTTCAACTTCAGCTTCTTCAGTGTTACTGGTTGGGGCATAGACTTGGATTACTGTGATATTGAATGGTTTGCCTTGTAAATGAACAGAAATCATTCTGTTGTTTTTGAGATTGCATCCAAGTACTGCATTTCGGACTGTTTTGTTGACCATGATGGCTACTCCATTTCTTCTGAGGGATTCCTGTCTGCAGTAGTAGATATAATGGTCATCTGAGTTAAATTCATCCATTCCAGTCCATTTTAGTTCGCTGATTCCTAGAATGTCGACATTCACTCTTGCCATCTCTTATTTGACCACTTCCAGTTTGCTTTGATTCATGGACCTGACATTCCAGGTTCCTATGCAATATTGCTCTTTACAGCATCGGACCTTGCTTCTCTCACCAGTCACATCCACAGCTGGGTATTGTTTTTGCTTTGGTTCCATCCCTTCATTCTTTCTGGAGTTATTTCTCCACTGATCTCCAGTAGCATACTGGGCACCTACTGACCTGGGGAGTTCCTCTTTCAGTATCCTATCATTTTGCCTTTTCATAGTGTTCATGGGGTTCTCAAGGCAAGAATACTGAAGTGGTTTGCCATTCCCTTCTCCAGTGGACAACATTCTGTCAGATCTCTCCACCATGACACGCCCATCTTGTGCTGCACCATGGGCATGGCTTAGTTTCATTGAGTTAGACAAAGTTGTGGTCCTAGTGTGATTAGATTGACTACTTTTCTGTGAGTATGGTTTCAGTGTGTGTGCCCTCTGATGCCCTCTTGTAACACCTACTGTCTTACTTGAGTTTCTCTTACCTTGGGCGTGGGGTATCTCTGGCTGCTCCAGCAAAGCGCAGCTGCTGCTCCTTAACTTGGATGAGGGGTATCTCCTCACCGCCGCCCTTCCTGACCTTCAACCTGGGGTAGCTCCTCTAGGCCCTCCTGCGCCCTCGCAGCCACCGCTCCTCAGGCATGGGGTAGCTCCTCCCGGCCAGCGCCCTTGACCTTGGGTGTAGGGGTGTGGGGTAGCTCCTCCCCACCGCCGCCCCTGACCTCGGACTTGGGTAGCTCCTCTCAGCTGTTCCTGCGCCATTGCATCCTGGCACTCTCAGTCACTGCCCCTGACCTCGGACGTGGGGTAACTCCTCTTGGCCGCCACCCTTCAGGCATGGGGTCCTCCCGGCTTCTGCCCCTGACCTCTGACATGGGGTAGCTCCTCTTGCCCACTCTTAGTGCGCTGGTTGCAACCAGGAGCTGACTGTGGCTCAGATCATGAACTCCTTATTGCCAAATTCAGACTTAAATTGAAGAAAATAGGGAAAACCACTAGACCATTCAGGTATGACCTAAATCAAATCCCTTATGATCATACAGTGGAAGTGAGAAATAGATTTAAGGGCCTAGATCTGATAGATAGAGTGCCTGATGAACTATGGAATGAGGTTCGTGACATTGTACAGGAGACAGGGATCAAGACCATCTCCATGGAAAAGCAATGCAAAAAAGCAAAATGGCTGTCTGGGGAGGCCTTACAAATAGCTGTGAAAAGAAGAGAAGTGAAAAGCAAAGGAGAAAAGGAAAGATATAAGCCTCTGAATGCAGAGTTCCAAAGAATAGCAAGAGGAGATCAGAAAGCCTTCCTAAGCGATAAATGCAAAGAAATAGAGGAAAACAACCGAATGGGAAAGACTGGAGCTCTCTTCAAGAAAAATTAGAGATAGCAAGGGAACATTTCATGCAAAGATGGGTATGGACGTAACAGAAGCAGAAGATATTAAGAGGTGGCAGGAATACACAGAAAAACGGTACAAAAAACATCTTCACGACCCAGATAATCATGATGGTGTGATCACTCATCTAGAGCCAGACATCCTGGAATGTGAAGTCAAGCAGGCCTTAGAAAGCATCACTATGAACAAAGCTAGTGGAGGTGATGGAATTCCAGTTGAGCTATTTCAAATCTTGAAGATGATGCTGTGAAAGTGTTGCACTCAATATGCCAGCAAATTTGGAAAACTCAGCAATGGCCACAGGACTGGAAAAGGTCAGTTTTCATTCCAATCCCAAAGAAAGGCAATGCCAAAGAATGCTCAAACTACCA
The DNA here is from genome assembly GCF_002263795.3 of Bos taurus. Classification (NCBI taxonomy): domain Eukaryota; kingdom Metazoa; phylum Chordata; class Mammalia; order Artiodactyla; family Bovidae; genus Bos; species Bos taurus. Next base: position 17,674,661 of record NC_037341.1, on the reverse strand, counting down.
CACAACTGCACTCATCTCACATGCTAGTAAAGTAATGCTCAAAATTCTCCAGGCCAGGCTCCAGCAATATGTGAACCATGAACTTCCAGATGTTCAAGCTGGTTTTAAAAAGGCAGAGGAACCACAGATCAAATGGCCAACATCTGCTGGATCGTGGCAAAAGCAAGAGAGTTCCAGAAAAACATCTATTTCTGCTTTATTGACTATGCCAAAGCCTTTGACTGTGTGGTTCACAAGAAACTGTGGAAAATTCTGAAAGAGATGAGAATACCAAACCACCTGACCTGCCTCTTGACAAACCTATATGCAGGTCAGGAAGCAACAGTTAGAACTGGACATGAAACAACAGACTGGTTCCAAATAGGAAAAGGAGTATGTCAAGGCTGTATATTGTCACCCTACTTGTTTAACTTCTATGCAGAGTACATCATGAGAAACACTGGACTGGAAGAAACACAAGCTGGAATCAAGATTGCTGGGAGAAATATCAGTAACCTCAGATATGCAGATGACACCACCCTTATGGCAGAAAGTGAAGGGGAACTCAAAAGCCTCTTGATGAAAGTGAAAGTGGAGAGTGAAAAAGTTGGCTTAAAGCTCAGCATTCAGAAAACGAAGATCATGGCATCTGGTCCCATCACTTCATGGGAAGTAGATGGGGAAACAGTGGAAACAGTGTCAGACTTTGTTTTTTGGGGCTCCAAAATCACTGCAGATGGTGACTGCAGCCATGAAATTAAAAGATGCTTACTCCTTGGAAAGAAAGTTTTGACCAACCTAGATAGCATATTCAAAAGCAGAGACATTACTTTGCCAACAAAGTCCGTCTAGTCAAGGCTATGGTTTTTCCTGTGGTCATGTATGGATGTGAGAGTTGGACTGTGAAGAAGGCTGAGCGCCAAAGAATTGATGATTTTGGACTGTGGTGTTGGAGAAGACTCTTGAGAGTCCCTTGGACTGCAAGGAGATCCAACCAGTCCATTCTGAAGGAGATCAGCCCTGGGATTTCTTTGGAAGGAATGATGCTAAAGCTGAAACTCCAGTACTTTGGCCTCCTCATGTGAAGAGTCAACTCATTGGAAAAGACTCTGATGCTGGGAAGGATTGGGGGCAGGAGGAGAAGGGAACGATAGAGGATGAGATGGCTGGATGGCATCACTGACTTGATGGCCGTGAGTCTGGGTGAACTCCGGGAGTTGGTGATGGACAGGGAGGCCTGGCGTGCTGCAATTCATGGGGTTGCAAAGAGTCGGACACGACTGAGTGACTGAACTGAACTGAACTGAATGTAGCACCAGGGAAAAATAAAACCAATCTTCTTGTCTTTCCCAAATATCAAGAAAGGTAAGAGAAAGAAAGATGTCACTTGAGGAGAGCCTGTCTGTCTTTACTGTTTTAGGATTTTGCATATAAATATTTTTACTAACTCAATGTAAAGTTTTGAACTTTGCTCCAAGGAAAAGTGCAACATTTGAAGTGTTTTGGATTGTTCAGAAAATTCTAATCACTGAAGACATTTCCTTATGGATCATTGCTTTCCCATAATGTAGACTGTTACCTGCTTCACCCTCCAGAATGTGATCTCTATTAGAACAAGAAGCGTTTTGTTTATTTGATATTATCTATAGTGCCTAACATAGAATGTGCCAGGTAAACAGCAAGTTTAATAAATTCTGGTTCAATTGAAAAATCCTGTTCAATTGTTGATTTCTTTTTGCAGAATTGAACAAATGCAAGTTTATTTTTTTTTACATAAAAATGAATCTAATTCAATTCTCTGTCACCCCCTATCTAATTCAAGAATGAGGGTGATGGAATGTGCTTTAATGCTACTATTTGTTTGTGTGTCTCCAGACCAAACTGTGATTTTCCTGAGTGTAAGAACCATGTCTATTTCAAATATATGTCCCCAGCACTGAAGATGTCCATGTAATACTTGCTAAGTAAAGGAAGAGAATGATCAGACAGGATAAATTCATGGTTCTTACCAAGGGTTAAACTCCTGACATATGCATTAGCACAAAAATAGGTAGGCACAGTAATAGATCTGACAGTTATGGCCCATTAATTGAAATAGCATAAAAAGTAGATGCTATCATGAATCTATGTGGTCCATTTTATGACCCATTGTCCTTGCCTTAAACTCATCTTTGAAGTGTTTCAGTATTAAAATACACTTTGTATAAGTATCAACTAGACTCAGCAGCATGAGATGTCTGGGGAACAGGCAATGAACAAAGCAGAAATAAATTGCCAGCATCTGAATTTTTTTCTTGCTCTGTCCTGTTTGCCTCAACTGTTCTCTTGTGAGAAAGATCCTTCATTTCATGGTGAGAATAGCTTCCCCGATGGCTCAGTGGTAAAGAATCTGCCTGCAGTGCAGGAGATGTGGGTTTGATCCCCAGGTGGGGAAGATCCTCAGGAGAAGGAAGTGGCAATCCACTCCACTATTCTTGGCTGGGAAATCCCATGGACAGAGGAGCCTGGCAGGCTACAGTCCCTGGGGTTGCAAAAAAAAGCCAGATGGGATTTAGTGAATAAATAACAACAACAACATTGAGTAATTGCATTGTGTCTGATGATATGTTAAGAACTTTACATGAACACCCTGTGTAATTCTCAACTCACACTTATGACATAAGTAGTAATATAACCTCTTATAAAGAGAAATAGAACAGAAGCTTTGAGTGTTCGAGTATCTTATCCATAGCATAGCAAAAAGCAGGGTTGAAATTGAAACATGTTTATTCCTCTGATATTGCAGTGAAAAGCCCTGTGCATGAGCACATGGACTTATGAAGAGGATAGAAAAAGTCAATTATGCCTCAGCTTGTGCCTCGTGCTCAGTTGTATCCAACTCTTTGGACCTCATGGACTGTTGACACATCAAGTTGATGCATCATAGGTGCTCAATAAAGGTTGATGCATCATAGGGAAGTTGACTCATCACAGGTGCTCAATAAAAGATTGATCACATGGGGCAGGCTGCCTCCAGATGCAACGAGGTGAGATGATTCACTGTAAGTCTTTAAATTGGAGTTGAACAAATCTTTTAGAAGATATTGAGGAGGGGGTCTTTGTATCACAAGAGTGAAATTAAATAATCTCTATGTGGGTTTCCCTGGTGGCTCAGATTGTAAAGCGTCTGTCTGCAACGCTGGAGACCCAGGTTCAATCCCTGGGTTGGGAAGATCCCCTGGAGAAGGAGATGGCAACACACTCCAGTACTCTTGCCTGCAAAATCCCATGGACAGAGGAGCCTGGTAGGCTACAATCCATGGGGTCGCAAAGAGTCGGACACGACTGAGTGACTTGACTTGACTTGATGTGGTTTCCAAATCTGTGATCTAATTAGCTTACAATTACATGACAATCTATATATTTTAGGAAAAAATAAGAGAGGAGGAAATATTAAAGAGGGAGTGAGAGGGAGAAAAAGAAAAAGAGAGGGAAGTGCAGGATCTAATATTCAGTTATTTCTGAAAGCCAGGAGTAAATAGCCTCAGATCAGATCAGATCAGATCAGTTGCTCAGTCGTGTCCAACTCTTTGCGACCCCATGAATCACATCACGCCAGGCCTCCCTGTCCATCACCAACTCCCGGAGTTCACCCAGACTCACCTCCATCGAGTCAGTGATGCCATCCAGCCATCTCATCCTCTGTCGTCCCCTTCTCCTCCTGCCCCCAATCCTTCCCAGCATCAGAGTCTTTTCCAATGAGTCAACTTTTCACATGAGGAGGCCAAAGTACTGGAGTTTCAGCTTTAGCATCATTCCTTCCAAAGAAATCCCAGGGCTGATCTCCTTCAGAATGGACTGGTTGGATCTCCTTGCAGTCCAAGGGACTCTCAAGAGTCTTCTCCAACACCACAGTTCAAAAGCATCAATTCTTCAGGCTCAGCCTTCTTCACAGTCCAACTCTCACATCCATACATGACCATAGCCTAAACTCTTACAAATTTGCCAAGCCTGCTTTGAAGGGTCATCCTACCTTGAAGAGCTTCCCTAGTGGCTCAGAAGGTAAAGCGTCTGTCTGCAATGCAGGAGACCTGGGTTCGATCCCTGGGTCAGGAAGATCCTCTGGAGAAGGAAATGGCAACCCACTCCAGTACATTTGCCCAGATAATCCCATGGGTGGAGGAGCCTCCAGTTCAGGAGGCTACAGTCCATGGGGTCGCAAAGAGTCGGACACGACTGAGCGACTTCACTTTCCTACCTTGAAGGGAGGTAGCAAGGAATAAATCTCCAATTTATAGAAGAAGTTAAAGCAATGACGGAAATAGCCAAGCCACCCAGGATTCCTCCAAATAATTCATAATTAACTTCTCTACAAACCCCCCTTTCCCTATTGCCACATGTAATGCAATGAAAACCAGCACAAAGCTGTCTAACCCCTCAGGGTCAGTGGAGTTCTTCAGGAGTTTCAGAGTTTAGAAACCAAGTCAACTGTCAGCCAACTTTGTCAAATAGGTTTTAGGTTATGTTTGGTATATATTCATTCGGACAACTGAGAATCAGTGCTCACTTTGCTCTTCCTCGGCCAATTTTGTGCAACATATATCTGCTTCTGTGCTGACCTCGGTTGACATTTACTCAGAGCTTTTGGGTCTTCTTCCAAAAGAAGAGGATCTAGACCATTTCAATAAAATTAATTAAGCTAGCTCATGTTGCATAGATTACAAAGAACTATATATTTTCTTACTCCACCAAGTAATTGGCTGCTTTTCTTATTTTGTTTTGATTAAATTGCCTTCAGCAAAGAAAAATCTCTTTGATTTAGATTTTTGAAAGAGATATCATCCCATCTAACTTGGCCCTAACTCCAAGGAACTCCCAACTTCTTAGCATGTAACGCCACTTCCCCTTAACTGTTATCTTTATTGCCAGCCAATTGGATGTCTTGATCATGACTGATTTCTTTGGGACCATGACTTGATTAAAATTCCAACTGCTGAGTGATTCGGGCAGGGAGGCCTTGTCCATTGACTAGCAAGATGTATGAAGTGTATATGAATCTTTCCCCCACCCTGGGGAACTTCGCTCTCCACAAGTCAATTATAAATGTCCAATGAGCTTAGAGCTAAGGTTCAGAAAAATAACAAAAATTCAATGTTCAACTAAGAACATGCACACTTGTATTAAAACAATAAAATTTTAGAATAGTGAAAGCTCATATATTAAACTGCACTTTTTAAAGTTACTGATCGGCTATCATTTGCAGGGTGCTGTGGAAGATGCTATGCTATGACATCCAGATCTCCCCTTAGCATGAGGTACTTACTGCCTAGTTGCTGTGAGTATTGGCTGCTGTCAACTCATAGCTGATTACTCTGAGAATTGTCTCAGTTGAAGGAAGTTTGCCCAAGTTGGCAGGCCCTCAGGCCGGCTAGGCAAGAATATAATGGCTTGCTTCTTTTGCCTCAAAGTGGTATAACTCTGAAGCTCATTTCAGAGCTTCTTGGGTGATGAGTAAGGTCTCCACTGAAATCGTCTGTCACTGCTCAGCATTTTTCCTCTGGCCAGTTGTGCTTTCCTACCCCTTTGGAGTCTTGTTACAAACACTATTGCTCAATAATCTCTTGCTTATAAATCTCCATCTTGGAGTTGTTTCCCAAGCAATTTTATCTAACAAAAATACTCTTCTAGATACTAGATGGTATTTAGAGATGGTTTTGCTTACAATAGTGGATACTTAGACGCCTCTGCTTACTCGCAATGGTCTGGGAGAGACATGATACTGACTACTCTCTAAAAAAGAAGCCCATTTCTCCCCTCTGCAATGCAGAATTCTGCTGTCTCTTTTCTTGCTTTCATGGTGCTCTCTGCAAACTTATGCTTCTATTCTACTCATTCTATTCTCATTTTGTTGTTGTAAGTCTCTTACAAAAAGTTGTGAGTGTTCTGGAGACAAGGATTTATTTTAGCACCGACTTCAATACAGAAATGAAGTGTGAAAGTCGCTCAGTCGTGTCCAACTTTTTGCAACCCCATATACAGTCCATGGAATTCTCCAAGCCAGAATACTGGAGTAGGTAGCCCTTTCATTCTCCAGGGGATCTTCCCAACCCAGGGATTGTACCCAGGCCTCCTGCATTGCAGGCAGATTCTTTACCAGATTCTTTACCTAGTAGCTGAGCCACTAGGAAATGTAGTAGGTCCTAAGCAATTTGTGTTGAAAAAGGAAGGAATGATTGAACAAAAAAGGTAAGACAATTTGAAAGTTGAATGCAAAAAATATGTCTATAGAATAGCAAAAATTCAGAGAAGAGGTGGAATTTGGATTCAGTCTTGAAATTTAGCAGGTTTGGGACATATGCATATTTCAAACTGAGAAAGCAACTTTGACTGTCACATGGAAGTAAGTGATTAAGTCAGGTATTTGTGTCATAATACTGACAGCCTATTCAATTCTAATTAAAAAAAAAAAAAAACAACAAGAAGCCTTGGGCCTTCCCTGGCCATCCAGTGGTTAAGATTCCATGCTCCCAGTGCAGGGGGAATGGGTTCAATCCCTGGTCAGAGAATTAGGATCCTGCATGCCAGGGCAAATAAATAAATATATAATAAAATAAAAATAGAGCTGCTTAAAAAAAAATAAAGAAACAAGGAGTCTTGACAGAAATACAACAAAATATTTCTTAGAATTGCTAGTCAGTATTTCAACAGCATTACGTGAGGGCTTAGGACCAGAAACTCTAATATGAGAAACGTCAGTCACTTGGATTGTTTCTCTAGAAAAGCAAGCTCCCCATCTCTATTTGTCTGCTCACTCTTCTATTTCTTTGCAAACCCTGTCTTCAGACCACTTTGACCTCTCAAGAACTGAATAGAGATTGTATGAGACTGTGAGTACATGAAGAGAGATAATCTTCCCAGCAGTGATCAGATATCAATTTCTGATTCCATTTCCATGGTCAGCAGAGGTAGCGGGAGACACTTTGGAAATGGAGCATAAACTAGCTTATGAATGGGCAGAAGAGTGAATGCGGCAGATGGGGAGCTATGGGAAGCATTTGCTAATGGGCAAAGCTCTTTATGGTTAAAAAAATTCCCATTCTTAATAGTGGTTATCATTATCAAGTTCAACTACAATTTTCCTTGTTAAATTTTATAATCCAGCATGTGTCCGTGTATGTGTATGTGTGTCCGTGTATGTGTATGAGTGTGTGTGTGTGTGTGTGTGTGTGTGTATGTGTGTGTAACAGGTTGGATTAAATATTTAAATTGTGGCAGCGGATTTCTGTCCAATATTATATGTGTTTTAAACTAACCATTCCTTGAGTGCATTTAATGCTAGAGAGGGGAAGTCACGTTAAATAGAGGACCTTGCTTTGTAAGATCACTTTGTCCAGGCTAAAGAGTTGCCACATGTAAACCTCAAAATGGACAGATTTCAAAACAAGCAGCATCTGTAGCAGTTTTATATGTGCCAAGACCCAAATATGAGAGTGAATCAAGCTTCACTTTTTGATCTTCAAAACCCTAGACTTCCATGTGTCAGTGATAGAAGCTCTGGGGGAGCAGTGACACATAAAATACTACCATGTGTTAAGTGCTGTGACAGAGAGGAAAGATCGAAGTGCACTGGGTGCAGCTCTCCCTGTAAAGGTCAAAGATGTCTCAATAGAAGAGGCAACACTGGATCTTTAGTAACAAGAAGCATCGGCCACATGGAGAAGTTGGGGAGGAGAGGTCAACAAACCGACCAGTGTGTGCAAGGCCAGAGCATCACAAAACATCAAACAATGTTTGAATAATGGGGAAAAAAACTAGTAGCAGAAACCACATAGGTTATTTGTGTGTGTGTGAGCAAGGTAAAGAACAGATAGAAGAATGAGACAGTAAGGGGGATGTTGCCGAAAGTCATGGAGGATATGTGACCTCCAGTTGACCCACAAGCTAGAACCCAGCACTTGGAGCCTTCTTGTCCCCTGACCTGTCCTTGGAACATCCTCTCTGCCCACCATTCCTGCAGTGGGAGGTGTTTTTCAAGGACATAGTCTTTTTTTTTTTGGTCCCATCCTGTGGCACTTGGGATCTTAGTTCCCCAACCAGGGATCCAACAATGCCCCCTGCATTGGGAGTGTGAAGTTCTAAACACTGAGTCACCAGGGAAGTCCTAACAAGGTTATAGTCTTGAGAGAGAAAGATTAAATGAGTTAATATATGTGAAGAAACACATATATTTGGAACAAAGCCTGGCACATACTAAGTATTAGGTAAGTTTTCCTTGCTATTGGAAGGTGGATTTTAAAATGCTTTCATTTCCTGCCTCCTTTTCAGCACGATTTGGAGCAGATACAGTTCTTCCTTTCTCCCTTACTGTTTCTCTGTGTCTTTCAAACAAACCCTCTCTTGGGAAGACATCTTCCAGATAAATGACTTGACTCACTTGAAGAATGTCACTTCCTGCCAGGGGCTCAGGACAATTCTGAGTGAGCGACCCTCAGTGACTCACGTTTCACAACACAGTCCTTCCCTCTTGCAGCTCTCAGGTTGTAGCCAAACCTAGAGGAACAAAAGGTTTCAGGTCAAACGACTGGAAATGCTAATCGTAATGCTAATGATAACTTTGGCACCTCCTTGTATGTGTAGTCTTATACATTTCACTAGACCTTATCCATACATAGGTCTTGTCTTCCCAAAGAATTTTTCATGGGCAAACTCCTCTCTACTTCCCTATACACCAGAATACCTTTCACTCTGTTGGTTTAAAGCAGGTGTCCAGCAATACAAGCCAAATAACACTCAGTTGTAAAGTTTTGGATTGGAGAATCACGTTGACTGATTTATATATACAGTTTATCTATATGTTCCATTGCATTGTGTTTAAAAGTTTCAAAGTTGGGACTTCCCTGGCTCCCAAGGCAAGGAGCCTAAGTTCGATCCCTGATCAGGGAGCTTGATTCCATATGCTGCAACTAAGACCCAGTGCAGTCAAATAATTTTTTTTTTTTTTAAGTTTCAAGGTCTCCCATTTCCTTGAACCACAAAACTTAAATTTCTGCAGACATTCCACAATCTGCACAATCAATTCTACTTCACCTGAACAGTTTAATATAACCAGAACATAACTGCTGATGTTTCTTGATTGTTTACTAGGTCGTGAGCATTGTTTCAAAAAATTTACCTTAATTTTGCTATTTATTAGTCGTAAAAAGCAACAAGTTAGCTAGGTCGTGTTTTTATCACCTTACAGAGTATAAAAAAGAGGCACAGATTTTTAAAGAAACATGCCCAATTTACTTACCAGTTCAGCAAATGGGGCTAGAATTTGACATTTCCCCAGCCCCCAAAGGGGCTCTCCTGGTGGCTCAGCAGTAAAAAATCCACTTGCAATGCAGGAGTCACGGGACACATGGGTTCCATCCCTGGGTTGGGAAGATCCCCTGAAGGAGAACATGGAAACCCACTCCAGTTGTCCTTGCTGGGAAAATCCCATGGACAGAGGAACCTGGTGGATTATGGACTATGGGGTCACAAAATGTTGGACACAAATGAAGTGAGTGAGCATGCTCGCAACCCCCAAGGTTGCTTCCAGCTTTTCCTACTGAATAATCATCCCAGTGCATCCACTGGCAAGTTAATCTTTTTCAGATATGTACGGTCATTATTCTTCTCTCCATAAAGTTTCCTTGACAATAAAAGTCAGGATATATTGAAGCCTCTCTTGATATCTACTACTAGAAGATTCCTCCCAATATGTGAACCATATAGATTTTCTCTCTGTCTAAATGCATCTTCTGAATTATCATTTGTTTAGTTAAATACTCTCACGTATTGTTATACATGTTCTACTGAGAGTTTCCTTTGCTAGGCTTGTCTGCTTGGAAATTTGTCCTTCCTCCACTTTAATGGAGCCTAGAGCTAAATCCATATTCAATATTCAATACAGACAGAAAGTGGTAGATTCTCAGAGTGTTACCATAAGCACCCTGGATCCTGAATTCTCTATCAAATAGCAACCTGGTGAGATGATTCACTCATAACACTGAAACATCTTTATTTCCTGGCTGTGCAGCTCATGATGGCAACTGTGGGCACAAGAGTGGATTGCCAGACCTCCATGAATTGAGGGAGGCATACACATGTGACAGGCATACTTTGGTGTGGTTAAATGACACCTATGTTAGAGTGACATATGAATTTCCACGGGAGTGAACAGGAAAAATAAATCAGTCATATTTAGAGACTCTATGCCTTTTCCAATACCTGTTCTATTCTAGAAAATAGGCAGTTTGGGGAAGACACAACAAAAAGCATGGAGTCACAATGAGTAAGGTACATGCATCTTCTCTAGAAACAAAAGCTATTTAGCAGCCTGTCTGAAGTTTGCTTTCTCTCTCAGCTCCAGGGTAAAGGTCTGAATTTCTTAACTACAGTATCACTGCATCCAGTGCGCCTGTCAGAAGTCCCTTTGGTAGCAGTTAGCATTTATTTTACAAGCCTTCTCTTGGGAGAAGTTTTGACTGGAGTAAGCTAAAGAAGAGAGTGGGGGAAAATAAATGGCTTCAAAGTTGAACAAACAAGGAAACTCTATGAAATTATAAAGCAAACTAATCCATGGTAGAGATGTTTGTCCAAAAACTTCCATTGCTTTTATATCTGATGTTTTTCACCTAGACGTGAGGCCAAGAATCCTTGCTACCACTCACCGATTCTTCCATGTAAAGTAACACACACAATAAAAACTCAGGAACTGCTTTGTTACAAGGTTGGCATGTGGGTAATCAAATTTCATATGGACTTTAGCAAAAAAGTATATACAGCTGCTCAAAAATAACAAATGAGCATATGTCAAGAATCAAACAGAAACCAGAGCTGTAAAAGAGAGAACGTCAGAGATTCATGCTTTTAAGCACGTTTATGATGAAGAGGATTAGGTTAGAAAAAGCACTAGTCTGGTGGGCTTGAAACTGAATTGTAATTTAGCTCGGACTCCAATCTGTCCCCCCTGCCAACTGTATATTCACTTCTGTCGGTGACCTTCTGCCACTTGAATGGAGTTAAGAGCACATGGGGGCATAGGGTTACAGAAGAAAAGGCAGGGGTTGATCTCAGTGGTTAGAAATCATTAGGGGTTAGAATAGGAGTGTGAACGAGCAGGAAATTTTAAACATGGCCTGCAGGCCCTGTCACTTTGCATCATGTCTTGATTTGATGCGTTATCCACGCCCACATCCTATTCCCTCCAAGCTTTATTCTACTCTTTTGTATCTTTAAACCATCTCTGCTCATATCTGTACCACATAATTGAGACCACATAGGAACCAAGTAGGAATGATGTAAAGCTCTTAAAAAAAAAAAAAAAAAACACCTTATACGTGACTAGAGTTAAAAAAAAAAAAAAGTAGTGCTAAGACAGGATGCAACCCTAAAGCATGTTGAATCATGCTCTCCCAGGGTAGATGTGGCTTCCTGGAGAAAAAGGAAACTTGCTGTGTTTACTAAGGAATGTCTTGCCAGTTCCTTTATGCCATCAGAAGTGCTTATGCCTGAGAGTGTAAGTCATTGACTCAGCCAACACTCTCATTCACGCATCTATGTCTTCACTTTCCTTCACTCTGCCCATCTTGATTATCCTTCCAGGTGTTCTGTATTTCACGCCTAAGCAAAACCTCACATGTTCCTGGAGCACTGCTTCTTCTGGAAAACTACATCCACCCTAGGTTTGTCAGTCTCTTATTCCTTTGAATTTCCAAAGTGCAAGATTTCATATAGAAGTCATTTTGCCTTTTGGTGCTGTGGCTACCTCACATTATGATGTAACCTATGATGCCCTTTTAGAAAGAATGTAAAATATTTTTCAAATTCATAAAATAACACACAAGGGATTATAATAGAAACCAGTGTATGGAAGAGCTTCCCAGGAAGCACAGTGGTAAAGAATTGCCAATGCAGGAAATGCAGGAGATGCAAGTTCAATCCCCTGGGTTGGGAAGATCCCCTGGAGGAAGAAATGGCAACCCACTCCAGTATTCTTGCCTGGAAAATTCCACGGACGGAGGAACCCGGCAGGCTACAGCCCATAGGGTCACAAAGAGTCAGACACGATAGAGTGACTGAGCACAATATATGGAAATACAGCTAAAATAGTAAACAAATTTGTGATATAATACATGATGCTTTATTAATACACTAAGAAGAACGATGTAGTAGAAAGTCTAATTACTTAATTTCAAAGTAGTGGTGACTTAATACTTTCAAATATCTGCAACACTGAAGTATAATATGAGAAACTAGAAATCTAATGACAGTTCACAAGTATTGCTAAGACCATGTATGCATGGGATCTATGTTTGGGTGTGGTGTTTTCCTACATTCATCATGGAAGAAAATGCAAGATTTCAGTTAGAGAAGCTAGTGAATATTCCTCAATTCTTCTAGGTTGCGAGCCCCTTAATTTTAACTTAGAGAAATCCCTTGTCATCTGTCTTATTATTACAACTAGTTGGTAAAATCAGGATATGGACATTCATCTTTCTCTATATATACCTCCTTCAGTGAAGAGACTAGTTCTTAGCCCCTTGTAGTAGCTGAACCAGAAGTTTTTGAACATACAAAAATGAAATTAAAGGTGAACTTATGTGTAGCTAAAACATGCCAAACCAACCACAAGCATTCCCAGAATTAGTTAATTATATTTTTCTTTGACATAATTTCTATTTTGTCTTGTAGTATACATAATTGCTTGCATTCTTGTCTCTTCCAGTGAATTGTGTCTTCTTAAGAGTGGACTTTGCATCTGGTTCTCTCTGTTCAGGTAATGAGAGCCTAAACTCAAGTGGCCGAAACAGTACATCTGTAGAACAGGTTAATATAATATAATGAGAAGGAAGAATTGACATATTTCTCATGACAGTAAGGTGAGCCAAAGTTTGATGCAAGATTTTGGACTAGAGATTCTTGGGAAATTAATCGGAGAGTTATAGTACAATGAGTGTGGTTGGGGGCTCACAACTTAATGTTCTTCCATTCCTTTCCATATTGAAATGACAATGTCTTCCCCCTTTAGAATACAGCACAATCTGTAATTGTCTGAAATGTGACAGAATGTGAAATATGATACCGCAGAAAATTGGCCTTGAAAGTTCTAAAACATTAGTCACACTTCCATATAAGTATTCTGAAGAAACCATATTTTTTTCTACCAGTCATATTAGGTAAAAACAAGGTCAACTAAAATCATTGTCTTGTGGTGAGACCTATGCTCATATGTTGTTCTTTCCATTTTTATTTCTGGAAGGTGGCAGATAGAGGCTTTGGGTGGGACTTTAAAACATAGAAGAAAGGAATATTGCCATACTTTCTTCATCTATTCTATGTAGGATTATTCATGTTGGAAAATTAGAATTAAATTATATGTTTTTTTTTTAATTCTCTTTCTAAAATTTTGTTTCTGGCCATCCCGTGAGGAATATGGGTGTCCTTAGTTCCCCAACCAGGGATGGAAGCTGCATCCCTGCATTGGAAGCATGAAGTCTTAGCCACTGGACCACCAGGGAAGCTCGGTAAACTGTATCTTTCTGAGGAGATAAATTTATGTGTGTTGAATTTGCAGTGTTAAGGTTACATGCGAATCATTGGAAAATTAGAAATAAAGGACTGGAATTCTAAAGAGAATTAGACTATGGTTGCTTTGGCTACAAATGTAGATATTTTGAGGTGGCCTTACTATACTCAGTGCAAGATATATTAATTGGAATTTCTATAATGTAGTTGTTAAGAGCATCAGCTCAAATTAAACACACTGAGTTTATATTTCAAGTTAATGACCTATAATATGGGCTTCCCTCATGGCTCAAATGATAAAGAATCAGCCTGCAATGCAGAAGACCCAGGTTCAACCCCTGGGTTGCAAAGATGCCCCAGAAAAGGGAATGACTACCCACTCCAGTATTCTTGCCTGAGAATTCCATAGACAGAGGAGTCTGGCAGTCTACAGTCCATGTGGTTATAAAGAGTTGGGCATGAATGAGAGACTAACACACACACCCACACACACACACTCCTATAAAACACTTAGTATGAGTCATAAATAGTATGTAATGAATTTAAATGTGTTGTTACTGAATAGTTGAATGAGGTCTAGGCTGTGATGACATTTTGAAAATCTTCCATTCAGAGGATAGTTGGAAAAAAAGAAGTAATGAGTAAATCTGTTGAGGATATTGTGGAAAGAAAATGGAATACATCAACCTTGTAGAAGAAACCAAGAGTTAGATAAAAGGAAAGCAGAAGAAAACTGTAGATGGAGTTACTGGATAAAAGAAATGGAAGGATCATAATGTGACAACATTTAAGTCTTATAGAGACAAAAGTTTCAAGAAAAATGAAAGCTGAGAAATTTCACTGAATTGAATAATTTCAAGGATATTGATAAAAGTGCAGGTTTACTGGAGTTCTGGAAATAAGATTGAAGAAAATGCAGGAGGTTGAAACAGTAAGTATAGAACAAACTTTTTGTCAGGGACTGGAAGCTGCAATATTAGACAATAGATGGAGGTATGGTAGGGTCATGAAAACTTTTTGGTTTTGATTTTGAGACCAAACAAAGGTTAGACAAACTTTTGGAGAAAGAGTGGAGATGACTGAGGATATAAACAAAAGATGAGATAATTGATCTCAATTATCTCAAAAGAAATTGGAAACAATGAATGTAGATTCAAACTGAAGGATGATTTGTTGCAAGGAGGAGGGACAAATATCTCTCCGACTAAAGAAAGAATGGTTTAAGAATGGGTAGAGTTAGAATTATAAGTCATAAACTGGTAAATGAAGAGATTCCAACCAGATGACCTGAGTGTATTCACTACGGTATAAGGTGGAAACTACAAAGAGAAGTGCGCTGCTGCTGACCTTGGTCCAAGAGCCAACCTAGAAGGAAGGGTCAGCCTCAGTACTCTTTCCATAGAAATTCCTGAGGCTGAAGAGACTAGGTTGACATGTGGCTTTCCTACAAAGGATGAAGAATGGTGTGAATGAAGAATAATGATTGAAAGTGAAAGGAATAAAGTACAAGAAGTCAGAAGAACTTTCTAAACAAATGGTGCTTGGGTATCAGTCGGTTCAATAAGATTTGCCTACTTCACAGTTGGCACAGTAGGTGCCCAATATGCTACTGGAGATTAGTGGAGAAATAACTCTAGAAAGAATGAAGGGATGGAGTCAAAGCATAAACGACACCCAGTTGTGGACAGGACTGGTGATAGAAACAAGGTCCGATGCTGTAGAGAGCAATGTTGCATAGGAACCTGGCAGTTTTCATTCTAGTCCCAAAGAAAGGCAATGCCAAAGAATGTTCAAATTACTGCACAATTGCCTTCATCTCACATGCTAGTAATGCTCAAATTTGAGCTAGTAATGCTCAAGATTCTCCAAGCCAGTCCTGTGAACTGTGGTGTTGGAGAAGACTCTCCTTTGGATCTTCTTTGGATCACAGTCCATTCTAAAGGAGATCAGTCCTGGGTTTTCACTGGAAGGACTGATGTTGATGCTGAAACTCCAATAGTTTGGCCACCTGATGCAAAGAGCTGACTCATTTGAAAAGACCCTGATGCTGGGAAAGATTGAGGGCAGAAGGAGAAGGGGATGACAGAGGATGAAATGGTTGGATGGCATCACCGACTCAATGGACGTGGGTTTGGGTGGACTCCGGCAGTTGGTGATGGACAGGAAGGCCTGGCGTGCTGCGTTCTTGGGGTTGCAAAGAGTCAGACATGACTGAGCAACTGAATTGAACTGAAGAGTTAATGGATATAAACATGAAGTTAATTTCATTTGACCAGATGGAGGAATAGTGTGATGGGAATGAGTTACTTTATGTGTTGGCATGCCAAGAAGCCATGATTTGCAAACGCCCCATATGAAATCCAGCTTTTCAAATGCTGAGACCCGTTGGACTTCAATAGAATTCTGACACATACGTGTAGAACAATTCTAATTCCATCCGGCTTCCCCTTCTTCTCTTGAATTATTCAGTGCTGACAGAGCAGCCACATTTCCCAAGAGCTCCTTTTTCTCAACCCAGATGTTGCTCCAATTGTGATTTTTACGAACTGATTATTTCAGATTTACTCATTGTTTTCTTTTCACAATATGACTAAATCAAACTATGGCCAAAGTTTTACCAGGTCTCTAAGACAAAAGTCGAGTATCTGCCTTGTTCCTCTGTCCATGAAGAATTTCCCAGGGACTCAGGGGGGTGTACTTCAATTACTAGATAGTCTTCTGTAGTGAGTCAAGCATCAGTTGAGACACATTTTACATAGAAGTCAATTTTCTTATTTTTCTTATTCCTGACCTGCACACCATTCTTTTACATTAGAGGAACATGCATTATATTAGATGAGTGCATCTTATAAATTTTATTTTGCAGAGCATCTTTCTTCTCAGACTGAAAGAATAATTCTGTTGGATTTGTGATGAATACTCTACATTCAGTGTTTTATTTCTGACACCTCTCTGGGCAAATGAGGTGTATCTTTGACTTCTTTGCAGAGAGCAGGCTAGTGGTTTGAATGTAAAATGCTGAGAGATATCATCCATTGACATTACTATTTTTAGAAAAACATAGAAGGTAAAATGGGTAAGGGAGTGAAGGAGAGTAAAAGAAATCAAAGGAAAATAAATGCAGGCCAGGTGTTGGATGATGAGGTTTTACGTTGAGAATAATAAGCGCAGACACTGGGCTGCCAGATGAGGTTAAAGAGCATAGGTATCAATTTAACTTAATAAATAATTAGATGCTCTTCAGTGGGAAGGCCAGTGCTAATTGAGATAAATAATGAGATAAAATTGCATTTTCTTTTCTCCTTCATCCCTATTCCTCATTTTTATTTAGGACAAAAATATTCTTAGACATGATCAGCATTCATGATGACTCTAACTTGCTTAAGCTTTAAATATCCAAAGACTGTTGTAAAGAACCAACACAATTACGTAGATTAGAAATCAAGTACTATAAGTCTATGCCTTTACTGTTTCTTGCCTTCAAATGTGTTTCATACCCTCTTGCTAAGATCCTAGTTCAGCTTGTGATTCTCTAACTTTTCAACTGCAGCAGCTTCTTTCTACGTCCAGTTTCTGCCTGTGGTTCCCCCCAATAATTTCCATTCTATATGTTTCCAAAAGGACAATCATCCTGTTCCATGAGTCTAAATATGTTTGGAAATCTTTAATATTCCTTTGTTGACTATTTTATTTTCATAAAATACCTTGTTTCTATCAAATACTCACCAAATCTGTGACCTTGTAAAACATACAAGTTTATGCTATTCAAATGTATTTTTTGTTTTCTTGTTGCCATGTCTTTGTCTAAGTGATTCTCTGCGCTTGACATGATATCCATGAATCTGACATATGAGTGTTTTTTTAAACTTTTTAATAGTGGAGTATAGTCAATTAACAATGTTAAGATAGTTTCAGGTGTACAGCATGAATATTTCCTATACTTCAGAGATTTTCTTTAAAATCCTCCCTCTCTAAATCTTGCCTTTATTTCTCTCCCATATCCCCCCTAGTCTGTTTCTATTTTTCACTCTCTCTCTCTTTTTTTTTTCTGTCTCTCATATTGATGCTGCTGCTGCTAAGTCGCTTCAGTCGTGTCTGACTCTGTGCGAGCCCATAGATGGCAGCCCATCAGGCTCCCACGTCCCTGGGATTCTCAAGGCAAGAACACTGGAGTGGGTTGCCATTTCCTTCTCCAATGCATGAAAGTGAAGAGTGAAAGTGAAGTCGCTCAGTTGTGTCCGACTCTTAGCGACCCCATGGACTGCAGCCTACCAGGCTCCCCGTCCATGGGATTTTCCAGGCAAGAGTACTGGAGTGGGGTGCCATTGCCTTCTCTCTAAGTACTTGCTTTTAGTCTCAGGTAACCCAGAACACATTCTATTTTGTAATAATGACCCAATCTAATCAGAATATAAACACCATGAGGATAAGGACACAATCTCTTCTACAATATATTCTGCATATTTTATATAGAACTCTGAGAACACTAAACGTTGTATCAATTACTGTTGAGCTGCATTGAAAACATTAGTATTGATTGCCTAGTTTAAAAGGATTTGGAAATTGTGAAATAGAGAGGGTCACTAAATATTTAGAAAAGAGCCAGAGAGAAAACTACAGAGTGTTCATCCTTGGAGATGGTATTTAGTGACTATTTGGTTCTTTTCTAAGACACACTCATTATTTTCACAGCTGGAGAAGCCTGAGAAAATGTTCTGGTTTGAGAGATCACCTTTTTCACAGGCTGATGCCGAGCTAAAATAAATTTCATGAAAAAAGAAATACACCAAAGCAAACCAGGAAATAACAAATAGAAAATACCCTTTTCTTTATCCTTCTGAGTTTATTTTCTTAGCATTGATCTTTTTCCTTTCCTCTAGGTTGTTATGTCTTATTGGTAGGAAAAATCAGCACTAATTATATGGTTTATTCTCTATAGATGCCCATTTTTCATATATTGCAGATTCTGTAGTCAGATTATTTATTACAAGCACTTTGCCACAGCAACTCTTTCTCTCTCTCTGTTCCTATTTGCATCCAAATTGGGACACATTCCCCTTCCTCTCCCTCAGATTCTTTCTCACACAACAGTACAGCCGGGTGTCTCATGTATCACTGACCATATTTTCTAACAAACAGATTAGTATTTGGTGACATATATAAAATTAAGACTAACAAATAGTCAAAAAAAAAAAAAAAAGAAAGAAAGAAAAGGAAAATTGAAACTATGGACATTGATATAAAATGTATAAACTATAAAACAGCCTGTGTAAAATTCAATTCTAGAAAACGAGGGCTTCTCTGGTGGCTCAGTGGTAAAGAATCCACCTGTCAATGATGAAGACGTGGGATTGCTCCCGGTCTGGGAGGATCCCCTGGGGGAAGCAATGGCAAGCCATTGCAGTATGCTTGCTTGGGAAATCCCATGGACAGAGGAGGAGCCTTGTGGGCTATGGTCCACAGGGTTGCAAAAAGTCAGACACAACTTAGTGACTAGGCCACAAAAACAAATTCTAGAAAACATGTATCTTGACTCTACCATCTACTGGTCAACACGGATACACACCTTTCTTAGAGATTAAACATGCTTGTTAACCTTTAAACTTCTGAGAAGTCTTACATAGCAGAAGTCTGTTAAAAATATGTTTTTCATAACCAGAATTTTATTGTTGCCTTGTATTAATTCCCTCTTTAAAATGGGCAATTTATTAAAGTACATAAAATATTTGTTATCTGCAGATTTATACCAAATTAGATTTAGCTCTAGATTAAAATGAGAAAAAAATATATTTATGGTATTTGAAAAAGATTGAAGTTTATTTCTGTCTCATGGGAAAATAGGTGCAAAAGTAGGCATTACATAGCTAATATGGGGGCTCCACAGTGTCACTAGGAAGACAAGTGCCTATATTTCATTATAACATGTCTTTCTTTTCATAGTCATTTCATAGTAAAAAGAAAAAGATTCTTAAATCGATGCTAGAGTTTACAAGACAGAGGAATAACAAAACAACAAAACCAGGATGAAATCCTTTTGAAGGCACCTTTCTAGAATTACCACTGGACATTACTACTTACATTGCTTTATACGTTTTGGTCACATGGTTACATGCAGTTCCAAAGCTGGAAGAAAATATAGCCCTTAATCCTGGGTGGGCATGTTCCCTCTAAAAGTAAAACTTCTGTGACTAAGGAGAAAAGATAGTTTAGATGTGGTATGAAACTATCAATCTCTTTGACAATTATTATAAATCTAAAGTGTTGAATTAAGAGACCATCGTGTTGATTAGTCCTAGTTTTTCAGCCTTATTTTATTCATAACTTTTGGTAGTTTCTTTCCACAGTAACTCTAGGCTGGACTATGTGACTTGCTTTGACCATTAGAATAATTACAAAATTTGCCACAAGTAGAGGCTTTAAAATATTTATGTGTGTTCACTTCCTCTTTTGAACCCTTGTCACACCATGAGAAAAAGCTGAATCAAGTCTCTTGGGGAAGAAAGAGACCAGGTGGTAGGAGTCTTGTCATCCCAGTTGAGGAACTCCTAGAAGAGTTAATTTCTGTCCAACTCAAACAGACATACAAGCAAACTCAGTTGAGATCAGCCATGCCTGGCTCAGATGGGCAGAACCACTCAGCTGAATCACAGAGTTATAGAAATAAATAGGTGTCTAAGTTTTAGAGTGGTTTGTTACATGGCACAACTAATTGTAGCTAACTGATAGAAAACAGCTGTCTGTGTTAATTCTCTTTGCCAAAGTAGCTGAGGCATGATTTAGTAAACTATTAAAACAAGGACCTGCTTGGGATATGTTTGAAAAGCTGAGAAATAATGAAATTTGTAGTAAAAGCAAAGGCAGCTTTGAGGTAATGAGTATCTGTGATTGTCAACCATCCTCTTCCCAGTCCTCTCATTATATTCAGTCATCGTCGTTCTGTACCTGCTGCTTCCTGCTTATAAGTGAAGCTCCCATCTCTGTGGACTATCTAATAACCCTATCACCCGTTCTATAATATTCATTTAAGTTTTCTCTAACCCGGTTTGGTTCTCCTCCAGTACTCAACTCAGGCTGGAGTCCATGGATTAATCATATAAAATACCATCTTTGGTTTAATGTTACCAAACTGAGGATTTATCTCTGTATGGTCATGCGGTGCAAGGTTTAGTGATTTTCAAGCTAAAATATATTTTAGAATTGCCCATGTAGTTAAATTATATAAATTTTATTATATATATTAATCTAGTATATATAACATATTAAATAAACTAGATTAATATATTATACATAAAGTTATATATTAATATAATATATATTAAATTATATATTACATAACGTTATATATGTAAATTATATATAAATATGACTTTTTGAATCTTAATATAGTGGAGCATTTCTAAATGTTTATAAGAATTATGAGAAACACTTGAGATTGAGAAACATTGATCAAAGGAAAGTTAATTTAACTGACATTTCCACTGTGGAATGATCAAAATTGAATGATGGGACACTTTGATGCACCTTAAATCAGAAGACAGAAATATTGAATATACAAAACATATCATGACTTGCTAACTGAATGCGTGAGTGTGTTAAGTTGCTTCAGTCATGTCTGACTCTTTGCAACCCTGTGGACTATAGCCCACCAGGCTCCTCTGTCCAGAGGATTCTCCAGGCAGAAATACTGGAGTGGGTTGCCATTTCCTTCTACAGGGGATCTTCCCAACCCAGAGATCAAACTCAAGTTTCCTGGGTGTCTTGCATTGGCAGGTTGGTTCTTTACCATTAGTGCCACCAGGGAAGCCCAAATAGCATGTAGCGCTAGAAACAGGGAGCTTCTTTAAATTGGTTGTCCCTGGGAGGCCTCACTGCGGAAATGATATGTGGAAGTCAAATTTAATGGCAAACTGGAGCAACTATGTAAATGTCCAGAAGAGCCTTCCAGGTAGCAGGACAGCCAAGAGCAAGGTGATGGTTGGCTTGAACTTACTGAGCTCCGGGGAGAGCCGAGGAAGTTGAGGCCTCAGTTGAGGAGTGGAGTCGGGGGTGGAGTGGGGAGTGGACTAAATGTTGTTAATTCACTAGGGGTCTTGCTCTTTGAACCTGTCTCCCTCCTTTCCTTCTACCATCCCCTCCACCATTAGGGGAAACCCTTCATTCTGCTGCGATGGTACCTGATGCTGTGTGCTGAGTCACTTCAGTCATGTCCAACTCTTTGTGACCCCATGGACTGTAGCCTGACAGGCTCCTCTGTCCATGGTATTCTCAAGGCAAGATACTGGAGTGGGTAGCCTTTTCCTCCAGGGGATCTTCCTGACCCAGGGATCAAACTGCATCTCTTGTCCCCTGCATTGGCAGGTGGGTTCTTTACCACTAGCACCATCTGGGAAGCCATTAACTGAATAGTCAGAAATAATAATGCAAACTCATCCTTTTACATAAAGATGATTCGTTAAATGTGACTTTTTCCCAATATTGACAGTTATTTGATGCCAGCATGCTGTTGCTGCTGCTGCTGCTGCTGCTAAGTCTCTTCAGTCATGTCCAACTCTGTGTGACCCCATAGACGGCAGCCCACCAGGCTCCCCCGTCCCTGGGATTCTCCAGGCAAGAACACTGGAGTGGGTTGCCATTTCCTTCTCCAATGCAGGAAAGTGAAAAGAGAAAGTGAAGTCGCTCAGTCGTGTCCGACTCTTAGCGACCCCATGGACTGCAGCCTACCAGGCTCCTCCATCCATGGGATTTTCCAGGCAAGAGTACTGGAGTGGGGTGCCATTGTCTAGGGCGTCATAAAGATTGCAATACACAACAGAAATAAAGTGCTTAGCAAACTGACTAATATATAGTAAGCCTGCCAAAATGGGTGCTAGAAAACCAAAAATAACAACAAAAAATGTTAAACTGTAATTTTCAAGTATATAGTAGCTAGATCTTCCACCATATTATCATGAAAATTAAACAGACAATTTCAGAGGGAAATTTGTTGAGTTTCTCCTGTTCAGGTATATTTCTTGGCTTTGGAAACAAGCTAGAATAGCACATAGTTTCTCTTGTCAGAGAGCTCATTTTCTAATAGGGGAAACATCATGAATAAACAAATGGCTTCAAGGAAGGATAAATCCACAAAGAAGATAGAAGCACATTAAATTATAGAAAGTGATTTCTGGTTGCCAGAGAGGGTAAAGGAGGCAGAGAAAGACCAGATGCTAAGACATACAGCATTCCAAACAAAAGACTAACCAGGAAGGGGGACTTGAGCAGAAATGGATTTTGTGTATTAGAACAAATTTAAGCCAGTGTGGCTAAAAATCAATGCATAGAGTGAAGAGAGATCATTTGAGCCAGTTTAAAAAGATTTTGCTTATTTTAGGACCTTATATTTGGGTATAGTATAATGGAATACAATTGGCTGATGTTTTAATCAGCATATGCGTGGAAGACAGAAAGAATAAAAGGATGCAATACTGGAGGCAGGGAGACCAATAGGAAACTTCTATGTTGTTATAGGTAAGACATATAAATGCCTTTTATTGTAGAAGTAGCATTAAAGATAAGTAATCATATTCAGGATATATTAAGCAGATACATCCTGCTAGATTTTCTAATTTATTAAATGTGCAATATGAAGGAAATAGATGAACCCAAGATAATATCCAGGTTTTTAAGACCAAAAAACTGAGTGAAAAGGGGTTCTATTTACTTAGATTAATGAAAACTTGTGGGACAAGTCACTGGGGATTTGTAGAGAAAAATAGTTCTTGCCAAAATACTTTCAAAATGCTTTCTGGACTCCCAAAAGCAAGCATGAGATAAAGCATATGCATTTATGATTTGCATATGTTCAGGATAGAGTTTTAGATTGGAGTTATAAATTGTGTCACTAGTTTTTTATATATTATTTGATGGCATAAAGTATCCAGGGGGAGAATGTAAATAGAGGAAAAAAAAATGTCAGGGGACAGAGCCCCTGGAACACTCTAAAATTTATTGAAGAGGTAAAAAGAGTTAGAGATAGAAAGAGATCATGAGATGGAGTATCCAGGGAGATTGAAAAAGTTTGGGTCACACAAACTAAGAAAGGAAAATGTTTTTATAACAAAGGAGTAAGATCAGCAACTCTAAATGAGTATGAAAGTTTTGGTAACATGAGGACAGAATATTGCCCATGGGTTCTACAATAATGGGTTCACTGGTAGTTTGAGTGAGAGAGATTTTAGTGAAAAGTTGGGATTAAAAGTCCTATTGGAGTGTCCTAGAAAGGGATTGAACAGCCAGGAAGAGGAAGTGATATTAAGGAGCTTTGTGCTGAAGTGCATCAGGGAATTGGGATCCTAGCTAGAGAAATCAGGGGATCAAGATTTCTTTGCATGTATATTGTTTGTTTGTTTAACAGAAGGTTAACAGGTCTGCTCTTAAAGTGTGCTTTTATGTCCATAGAAATGACTGATTAGGAAGAGAGTAATTCGTGCACAACAGAGTAAAATAAAACAGTGAAAGTGAAAGTCACTCAGTCGTATCTGACTCTTTACAAACCCATGGACTGTATAGTCCATGGAATTCTCCAGGCCAGAGTACTGGACTTGGATAGCCCTTCTCTTCTTCAGGGGATCTTCCCAACCCAGGGATCAAACCCAGGTCTCCCTCACTGCAAGTGGATTCTTTACCAGCTGAGCCACACGGGAAGCCCAAAAGAAAACAGGTGTACAGGTAAATGTCAACAGGTATACTGGTGAAGGTAAAAACAGAATGGTAATCAAATTTTCCAGACCAGAAATACTTCACATAATAAAGCAAAAGTAATGCTGGATTTCAGGATGTGGTACAACTGTTAAGGGGCTTCTCAGGTGGTGCTAGTGGTAAAGAACCTCGCCTGCCAATGCAGGAGACAAGAGACACTGTTCAGTTCGTGGGTCAGAAAGATTCCCCTGAGGAGGGAACAGCAACTCACTCCAGTATTCTTGCCTGGAGAATACCATGAGCTGAGGAACCTCGCTGGCCAGTCCATTGGATCGCAAAGAGTCAGACACGACTGAAGCAACTTAGCACAACTGTTAAGACTGACTTAGCCCTGTTGGGCTTCACAATTAATGATGTACGATTGGTGAAAATGAAGAATTTGTCCTAAAAGACATTGAGAAGAGATCAGGGGGTAAAAGTGTTGTGTTTTAGCTACTTCTTCAGAAGAAAAATGACAAGAGTTTCTAGAGAAAAAAATAGAAGAGGAAGATTATGGTGCGCTGCCCATTTCTAAAACCACTCTAGCAGACACCAAAGATGTGTCTGAAAAGATGTCTATGTTTTGAGATGATCTTAATCATTTATAAAAGGTAAGGTGTCAATTACTATAGAAATGTGGGCAAAGATTCAAGACTGCTGCTGAGGTCAGTCTTAAAATCTAAAGTATGAAACTGACTATGAGGACCCAAAGGAGGCCAACTCCAGTGAGTCCAATAGAAGTGAAATGAAAAATACATGAAATGTGTGTGAAAACACAGAAAGCAAAGATTAAAATGTATCTTCAGTGAAAGTGATACAAAGAGTCTCAAAGGAGTTATGACAAAATCAGTAACTTTAGAAGCGGAGCTACTTCAGTGTCAGTCCAGCCCTTTCCCCAATTTTGAACAGTTAATACACAAGGTGTTGCCATGTGTCAGAAGGACACTGTGTGAAGTGAAGTGAAGTGAAAGTCACTCAGTCGTGTCTGACTCATTGCGACCCTATGGGTATAGTCCATGGAATTGTCTAGGCCAGAATACTAGAGTGGGTAACCTTTTCCTTCTCCAGGGGACCTTTCCAAACCCAGGGATCAAACCCAAGTCTCCCATTTTGCAGGCAGATGCTTTACCAGCTGAGCCACAAGGGAAGCCCAAGGATACTGGAGTAGGTAGCCAATCCCTTCTACACTGGATCTTCCCAACCCGGGAATTTAACTGGGGTCTTCTGCATTGCAGGTGGATTTTTTACCAACTAAGCTATCAGGGAAGCCCAGGACACTGTGTACCTTCGGTTATATCTGTGTCACAAAATCAACAAGCCACGTCACAGATTCGATTTGAGATGCCTACTGTGATGGCTTCTCTACAGTTTCTAGTTCAAGGCATCTAAATGGCTTCAGCATACAAATTGATGGGCCAGTAAAAATACTTGGAAATATTATGAGAACAAATTTGCAAACTTCTGTTCAGATCATTTTGGTCGATAATTTTATATTCCCAAGTACACTACAAAAAAAGTTTCCCTGGGAGTCATTTCTGTTTGAATTTCATAACATTTATTAGACTTATGCAATGTTTTAAATTTTCTTGCACCCCCAGAGTATTTTCACATGCGGCTTTGCTTTGACTCAGAACATCTCAGGGAGGTAGATTGGGTAGCCATATTCATCTACACTTTATAAACCAGAAGCTTCTTCAGAATGGGAATTACTTAAACTCCTATAGCCAAAGAAATTTCCATGAATTTTTTTTTTTTTTGTCCCTCTAGTTGGAACTACCTCTATCTGGTCGTATCTAAACTCCTTAAAAACATACTCTTTAGCAAAATCACTTCAAATATTAGAGGTCTGGAATTTCAGCCAAGCATGATTATACATACAAATCTATTTACCTAGAAGACATGTTACAGAGAGGGAGCAAAATTTAAGAATTCATACAGCAGCTGAATAATTAATGTGTAAGATTATGTCTCTGTATGAAATGGCTTCCCAGGTGGCGCTAGTGGTAAAAACCTGTTTGCCAATGCAGGAGACTTGAGAGTCAGGAGTTCAATCCCTGAGTAGGGAAGATCCCCTGGAGGAAGGCATGGCAGCCCGACTCTTGTGTTCTTGCCTGGAGAATCCCATGGACAGAGGAGCCTGACTTGCTACAGTCCATAGGGTTACAAAAGAGTTGGACATGACTGAAATGACTTAGCATGAACACTATATGAAATGAAGTTTAAAGCGCTGAAATAAATAAATATTTAAAGTGTTTAAATACTGAAAGATCTCACCTTACTACAATCAACTGGACATTTAAATTTACAAATATCTTTTCTCTGATACAATAATTAAAAGCTGCTGTTACTTCTAAAAAGTAAAAGAATAAAATAAATTTGAAAGAGATTTTTCTTTCTTTTAGGTATACTTCTGGTATACTTTTCATTCTGAGCTTTTATTGTGATGGTCGTAAATAAAATCATTTTCTGCTTATTTTTCTTCACAGTCTTAATTTTCTTCTCTTACTTAATTATAAGGAGTTATGATTTTCATAATCTTTTACATTAACAAGAGGGAGAAATTTTGAGATCCTAAAATACAACTCCATAGAAATGTCTACTGAATGTCTTTTTCTTGTGAATGGAAAAGACTAGAGATCTCTTCAAGAAAATCAGAGACAGCAAGAGAACATTTCATGCAAAGATGGGCTCGATAAAGGACAGAAATGGTATGGACCTAACAGAAGCAGAAGATATTAAGAAGAGGTGGCAAGAGTACACAGAAGAACTGTACAAAAAAAGATCTTCACGACCCAGATAATCACAATGGTGTGATCACTCACCTAAAGCCAGACATCCTGGAATGTGAAGTCAAGTGGGCCTTAGAAAGCATCACTATGAACAAAGCTAGCGGAGGTGATGGAATTCCAATTGAGCTATTTCAAATGCTAGAAGATGATGCTGTGAAAGTGCTGCACTCAATATGCCACCAAATTTGGAAAATTCAGCAGTGACCACAGGACTGGAAAAGGTCAGTTTTCATTCCAATCCCAAAGAAAGGCAATGCCAAAGAATGCTCGAACTACCACACAATTGCACTCATCTCACATGCTAGTAAAGTAATGCTCAAAATTCTCCAAGCCAGGCTTCAGCAGTACATGAATCGTGAACTTCCAGATGTTCAAGCTGGTATTAGAAAAGGCAGAGGAACCAGAGATCAAATTGCCAACATCCGCTGGATCATCAAAAAAGCAAGAGAGTTCCAGAAAAACATCTATTTCTGTTTTATTGACTATGCCAAAGCCTTTGACTGCGTGGATCACAATAAACTGTGGAATATTCTTCAAGAGATGGGAATACCAGACCACCTGACCTGCCTCTTGAGAAATCTGTATGCAGGTAAGGAAGCAACAGTTAGAACTGGACATGGAACAACAGACTGGTTGCAAATAGGAAAAGGAGTACATCCAGGCTGTATATTGTCACCCTGCTTATTTAACTTCTATGCAGAGTACATCATGAGAAACGCTGGACTGGAAGAAACACAAGCTGGAATCAAGATTGCCAGGAGAAATATCAATAACCTCAGATACGCAGATGACACCACCCTTATGGCAGAAAGTGAAGAGGAACTCAAAAGCCTCTTGATGAAAGTGAAAGTGGAGAGTGAAAAATTTGGCTTTAAATTCAACATTCAGAAAACCAAGATCATGGCATCTGGTCCCATCACTTCATGGGAAATAGATGGAGAAACAGTGGAAACAGTGTCAGACTTTATTTTTGAGGGCTCCAAAATCACTGCAGATGGTGATTGCAGCCAGTAAATTAAAAGACGCTTACTCCTTGGAAGGACAGTTATGACCAACCTAGACAGCATATTCAAAAGCAGAGATATTACTTTGCCAACAAAGGTCCATCTAGTCAAGGCTATGGTTTTTCCAGTGGTCATGTATGGATGTGATAGTTGGACTGTCAAGAAAGCTGAGCACCAAAGAATTGATACTTTTGAACTGTGGTGTTGGAGAAGACTCTTGCGAGTCCCTTGGACTGCAAGGAGATCCAACCAGTCCATTCTAAAGGAGACCAGTCCTGGGTGTTCATTGGAAGGAATGATGCTGAAGCTGAAACTACAATACTTTGGCCACCTCATGTGAAGGGTTGACTCATTGGAAAAGACTCTGATGCTAGGAGGGATTGGGGGCAGGAGGAGAAGGGGACGACAGAGGATGAGATGGCCAGATGGCATCACCGACTTGATGGACATGAGTTTGAGTGAACTCTGGGAGTTAGTGGTGAACAGGGAGGCCTGGCGTGCTGTGACTCATGGGGTCGCAGAGTCGAACACAACTGACTTACTGAACTGAACTGAATGTTTAAACCAATTTACCCACAGACATACAGTTTGGAAAAATCTCAAGATTTGTTTTGAAGAGTTTACTGCATATTTTAGGGCCTAAGGATGAAGTCCCAGATGCAGAAAGCTAAATCGCACATTTTGCAATCTAAAAATCTTTACCTCAGAAAAAAACAGATTTCTCATCCTCTTTTACCACATAGTTGGGTGGGTATGTGTGTGTGTGTGTGTGTGTGTGTGAATTTTAACATAGAGCCCAGTTATGACATAATATTTGTTTTCTTTTGTATTGTCCCAACTGGCTGAAAAGTAGCCAGATGAATAATCTGGTGCCAGTTTTTTGGTCCCTTCTCTGAAGCCTGGCATTAGCAGTTGAACTGCTCACTTAACTCTCCCCTCAACTCCAGCTTTAAGGTTCCGTGCAGAACTGTACCTTAGCACCGAATACTAATCAGTTGCCTAGGAGGAAAACTGTTTGCCCAAAAAAACTTTGTCAATGAATCCACCTGAATACCATCATTTCTGACAAAAGTGTCTGTTGGAATATTTTGGGACCTGTGTGTAAATTTTCTGGCAGCAGCATTCTTCTGCTTCTACAGGAATGTACTGTGGTGTCCCTTACTGGGTATAGATTGTCATGGGATATGGAAGAATATGCCTAAGTGCTAGGTACCACATGGTCTGGCCAATTCACGAAATAAAGTGTTCTCAAATTGTTTAGAAATACATGTTATTTCAAAGCACTTTCACAGTTATTATATTATTTTCACAATAATGTTATCTATAGGATATGGTTAAAGCAAACAATATTATATTCATTTTATAGATGAAGAGATACATGTGAGGATTCTTATCTCAGTTTTATTTTTTCTTTGAATATCACCAATATTCTCTCAAACAGCCTTGATGTTTCCTTGGAAGTTATTCTATTCATTATTTTTCAATAGAATCCATTGAGCTGTTACTAGGATTCATCCTTATATCTCCATTTCTGGAGCTAACATTCTAGATCACAAATTCTTCACATGTGCCCAGATTACTTTCATAACTTCCCAGATGTTCTCCCTAGCTATGTTCTCTTCTCCTTTTAGGTGGTGCCTAGGAGTTAGATTTAAATATAGTAAATTTGGTGGCTCAGAGGTTAAAGCATCTGCCTGCAACTGGGGAGACCTGGATTCAATCCCTGGGTCTGGAAGATCCCCTGGAGAAGGAAATGGCAACCCACTCCAGTATTCTTGCCTGGAGAATCCCATGGACGGAGGAGCCTTGTAAGCTACAGTCCACGGGGTCGCAAAGAGTCGGACAGGAATGAGCGACTTCACTTTCACGAGTTAGATAGCTTGGTTAAGTGAAAAATTAAAAATTTCCAGAGAAAGAAAATGCCAGCTTGGCATATTATTTACAAACTACAAGATGTTTAGTACCACTGGAGATTGGAGTAGAAGATCAGGACTTGTGTGAGATGAGGCTTGAGAAGAAAGTGGGAGTTAAGTCATATAGACTTTCATAATTCAGGCTGAGGAAAGCTTATCCTGAAAGCAAGGAGGTTTTAAGAGTTTTATATGTGAGAATAACATAATCAAATATGGATGTTTGCAAATCCAATCACTCCCATATTATAAAATGAGATAATATATTAGTGCATAAGGAGAACAGTACAGTACAAAGGATGAATAATAATTGGAAGACTGTGTCAGTAATCTAGCCAAGTGATTATGGTATTCTGTATTAAATTATTGGCAATGGAGTGAATAAAAGTAGATTTCTTTAAAAACACACAGGAAACAGATTTAAAATACATGGCTAAAGATTGGAAGTAGAAATAACTATTGAAAAAATCTAGAATAATCCATAACTTTCACTTAAGAACTAGTTTATGATGGCGATTTCCCTGAGTAGATATCACAGGAGCTAAATCCAATATGGAAATGATGAGTTTGAGATGATTGACTCCATCCTAATGCAGATGCCGCAGTTCAATTTAGTTGCTCAGTCATGTCCTATTCTTTGCAATCCCATGGACGGAAACATCCTAGGCTTCCCTGTCCATCACTAACTCCTGGAGCTTGTTCAGACTCATGTCCATTGAGTTGATGATGCCATCCAACCACCTCATCCTCTATTGTCCCCTTCTCCTCCTGCCTTCAATCTTTTCCAGCATCAGGGTCTTTTCAAATGAGTCAGTTCTTCACATCATGTGGCCAAAGTATTGGAGTTTCAGCTTCAACATCAGTCCTTCCAATGAATATTCAGGACTGATTTCCTTTAGGATGGACTGGTTGGATCTCCTTGCAGTCCAAGGAACTCTTAAGAGTCTTCTACAACACCACAGTTCAAAAGCATCTATTCTTTGGTGCTCAGCTTTCTTTATAGTCCAACTTCCACATCAAGGAGATCCAACCAGTTCACCCTAAAAGGAATCAGTCCTGAATATTCACTGGAAGGACTGGTGCTGAAGCTGAAACTCCAATACTTTGGCCACCTGATGCGAAGAACTGACCCATTGGAAAAGACCCTGATGCTGGGAAAGGTTGAGAGCAGAAGGAGAAGGGGACAACAGGATAAGATGGTTGGATGGCATCACTGACTCAATGGACATGAGTTTGAGTAAGCTCTGGGAATTGGTGATGGACAGGGAATCCTGGTGTGCTGCAGTCCATGGGGTCACAAAGAGTCGGACACGACTGAGCAATGGAACTGAACTGAACTCACATCCATACATGACTACTGGAAAAACCACAGCTTTGACTAGATGGACCTTTGTTGGCAAAGTAATGTCTTAGCTTTTTAATATGCTGTCTAGGTTGGTCATAGCTTTTCTTCCAAGGAGCAAGCGTCTTTTAATTTCACAGCTGCAGTCACCATCTGCAGTGATTTTGGAGCCCCCCAAAATTAAGTCTGTCACTGTTTCCATGTTTCCATTGTTTCCCCATCTATTTGCCATGAAGTGACGGGACCAGATGCCATGATCTTAGTTTTCTGAATGTTGAGCTTTAAGCCAGCTTTTTCACTCTTCTCTTTCACTTTCATCAAGAGCTCTTTAGTTCTTCTTCACTTTCTGCCATAAGGGTGGTGTCATCTGCATGTCTGAGGTTACTAATATTTCTCCCAGCAATCTTGTTTCCAGCTTGTGCTTCATCCAGTCCAGCATTTCTCGTGATGAACTCTGAATATAAGTTAAATAAACAGGAGGACAATATACAGCCTTTGTGTATTCCTTTCCCAATTTGGAACAAGTCTGTTGTTCCATGTCCAGTTCTAACTGTTGCTTCTTGACCTGAATACAGATTTCTCAGGAGACAGGTCAGGTGGTCTGGTATTTCCATCTCTTGAAGAATTTTCCAGAGTTTGTTGTGATCCTCACAGTCAAAGGCTTTGGCATAGTCAATAAAGCAGATGTACATGTTTTTCTGGAACTCTCTTCCTTTTCTGATGATCCAATGTATGTTGGCAATTTGGTCTCTGGTGCCTCCTTTTTCTAAAACCAGCTTGAACATCTGGTAGTTCTTGGTTCATGTATTCTTGAAGCCTGGCTTGGAGAATTTTGAGTATTACTTTACCAGCGTGTGAGATGAGTGCAATTGTGCAACAGTTTGAACATTCTTTGGTATTGCCTTTCTTTGGGATTGGAATGAAAACTGATCTTTTCCAGTCCTGTGGTGATGTCTATGGACAGTTTAATACAAGGACTGAGCTTCAGGAAAGATACAAACTATATAAATAGACGTCATTTGTATAAATGGAGCAGCTGATAAATGAATACACACATAGCTATAGTAGTATGTCATTCATGCAGTATGCTAAAAAGGTTACTGTTTTTACCTCATCTGTCTTGTCCATTTTGGACATCAGTTTGAGGTTAAATAAAGAAAATAATTATTTATCCATAGTGGGTAACATTAATTTTATCAAAGCAATAAAAGTATAGTACAAAGCATTAAAATTAACATATATAGCCATGTACTTACTATGAACAAGGCATTATTTTTTTCCAGAAAAGTTATTTTATATCTTTATTTTATTGGAGTATATTTGCTTTACACTGTTATGTCAGTTTCTGCTATACTGCAAAATGAATCACGCATCAGTTCAGTTCAGGTCAGTTGCTCAGTTGTGTCCGACTCTTTGTGACCCCATGAATCGCAGCATGCCAGGCCTCCCTGTCCATCACCAACTCCCGGAGTTCACCCAAACTCATATGCATCAAGTCGGTGATGCCATCCAGCCATCTCATCCTCTGTCGTCCCCTTCTCCTCCTGCCCCCAATCCCTCCCAGCATCAGGATCTTTTCAAATGAGTCAGCTCTTCGCATGAGGTTGCCAAAGTATTGGAGTTTCAGCCTCAGCATCAGTCCTTCCAATGAACACCCAGGACTGATCTCCTTTAGGATGGACTGGTTGGATCTCCTTGCAGTCCAAGGGACTCGCAAGAGTCTTCTCCAACACCACAGTTCAAAAGCATCAATTCTTTGGCGCTCAGCCTTCTTCGCAGTCCAACTCTCACATCCATACATGACCACTGGAAAAACCATAGCCTTGACTAGACAGACCTTTGTTGGCAAAGTAATATCTCTGCTTCTTAATATGCTGTCTAGGTTGATCATAACTGTCCTTCCAAAGAGTAAGCATCTTTTAATTTTCTGGCTGCAATCACCATCTGCAGTGATTTTGGAGCGCCAAAAATAAAGTCTGACATTGTTTCCACTGTTTCTCCATCTATTTCCCATGAAGTGATGGGACCAGATGCCATGATCTTGGTTTTCTGAATCAACATTTAGCTTTAAGCCAACTTTTTCACTCTCCTCTTTCACTTTCATCAAGAGGCCTTTTAGTTCCTCTTCACTTTCTGCCATAAGGGAATCAGCCATACACACACATAAATCCCCTCTTTTTTGGATTTCCTTCCTATTTAGGTCACCACAGAGCACCGAATAGAGTTCCCTGTGCTACACAGTAGATTCTCATTAGTTACTATTTACACATAGTAGTATATATGTCAATCCCAACCTCCCAATTCATCCCACCTTCTCCTTTCCTTTTTGGTGTCTACATTCATGACTTTTTCTACTTTGCAAATAAGCTCATCTATACCATTTTTCTAGATTCCACATGTACGTGTCAACATATGATACTTATTTTTCTCTGAGTTACTTCACTCTGTGACAGACTCTAGGTCCATTCATGTGTTTGCAAATGACACGATTTCATTCCTTTTTATCGCTGACTAATATTCCATTGTAGTTAAATACCCTATCTTCTTTATTCACTCCTCTGTTGATGGACATTTAGGCTGCTTCCATGTCCTGGCTATTGTTAATAGTGCTGCAATGAGCACTGGGGGTACATGTATCTTTTGAATTATAGTTTTCTCTGAGTATATGCCAAACTGAGAATGTTGGGTAATATGATAACTCTATTTTTAGATTTTTAAGAAACCTCCATATCCTTCTCCTTATTGGCTGCATCCATTTACAATCTCACCAACAGTGTAAGAGGGCATTCCCTTTTCTCCACACCATCTCCAGCATGTTTGTAGATTTTTGATGATGACCATTCTGACTGTTGTGAAGTGATACTTCACTGTAGCTTTGACTTGTGTTTCTCTAATAATTAGTGGCATAAGGCATTATTTTGAATTACTTGCTCTTTGTGTTACTTAATCTGCTCAGAAGCACAACAGTAGTTCCCACTTTATAGTATCTCAAAGATGAATTAAAGGACCCTCGTTATTTAGAGGTGGAGTCAAATTATATGTAAAGTTTTCTAAAATAGTCTGTTTAATTCATATTTATTTGTTAATAAATGTGAATAATTACTGTCTCTCTGGTACCACATTAGATATTGTGTACCAAAGTCTCTGTTATATTTATTTTACATTAGGCTGCACTATAAACCCAATATAATGAATGGCACAATTATATTCAACTATAGACACGTATCAGAGAAGGCAATGGCACCCCACTCCAGTACTCTTGCCTGGAAAATCCCATGGACGGAGGAGCCTGGTAGGCTCCAGTCCATGGGGTTGCTAAGAGTCGGGCACAACTGAGCGACTTCACTTTCACTTTTCACTTGCATGCATTGGAGAAGGAAATGACAACCCACTCCAATGTTCTTGCCTGGAGAATCCCAGGGACAGAGGAGCCTGGTGGGCTGCCGTCTATGGGGTCACACAGAGTTGGACACGACTGAAGCAACTTAGCAGCAGCATAGACACATACAGGGACAAATATCAAAAGTAAATTAACAGCTCATAGACACCTAACCTCAATGTATTTTCAGTCCCTCTTTTTTTTACAGTCCTTCTTTTGGTTACCATATTTTAAATATAATTTATTTAGTTGTAAGTTTATATAGTTTAATTTTTTTAATTTTTATTTAAGTAGAGTTGATTTACAATGTTGTGTTAGTTTCAGGTATACAACAACGTAATTCAGTTGTTGTATATTTTCCCTTATACATATAATTTTCCCTTATGCTGCTAAGTCACTTCAGTCGTGTCTGACTCTGTGTGACCCCATAGACGGCAGCCTACCAGGCTCCCCCTTCCCTAGGATTCTCCAGGCAAGAACACTGGAGTGGGTTGCCATTTCCTTCTCCAATGCAGGAAAGTGAAAAGTGAAAGTGAAGTCACTCAGTGGTGTCCGACCCTCAGGGACCCCATGGACTGCAGCCCACCAGGCTCCTCCATCCATGGGATTTCCAGGCAAGAGCACCGGAGTGGGGTGCCATCGCCTTCTCTGAATTTTGCCTTATAGGCTATTACAAAATATTGAATATAGTTCCCTATGTTATACAGTTGATGTGAGATACATGTTGATTGTTGCACATATAGAAATGCATCTATTACTGTATGCTAATATTTTAACTCCAAATAAAAGAAAAAATAAAAAGATAATAAACTTAAAAGATTTTCACAGCAAAGGAAACCATTAACAAAATGAAAAAACAACCTACAGAATGAGAGAAAACATTTGCAAATGATGCACAACAAAGGATTAATTTCCAAAATACACAAAAAGCTCATATAGCTCAATATCAAAAAAACAAACAACCCAAATCAAAAAATGGGCAAAAGAGATTTACATAGACATTTCTGCAAAGAAAACATACAGACAGCCAAAAGGCACATGAAAAGATGTTCAACATTGCTAATGATGAGAGAAATACAAACCAGTTCCTTTTTACTGAGAACCACCAAGCAAGGGGTGCCATGTACCTGCTCCCCACACTGCTGGACCCTGATTCAGAAAAAGCTTCACCTGCTGAGATATGAAAAATTAATACTTCAACAGCAAACAAAGTTTAGAAAGAGTTTATCGCTCTCATGCCTTGTCTCCTATTTGAATGAGTCTTTAGGAGAACACATCTGATTTTCTAATTACATCCCATTTTTAAGTTAATCTTGAGTGGCCTTTTCAAAATTTGACTTGTGCATCCCTATATTATTTCCTTATCAGGTTTGTCTAATTGACCATTCATGGTTTTTCTTCTAATTTTTCTTATTGATTCCCATCTAAATTTATTTCTTTTTTTTTTATTAAATTAAATAATAATATGTAATGGAGTCTAATGTGGTTCCATGCAAACTCTCATTATTTTTATATCAAAATAGAAAATTAAATTTAAACAAAGAAAAAATTTTTCCCTATGACTCCACTGTTGAAAAAATGGCTTTGGACACACACTATATACAAAATCTTTAGAAAATCTTGCTAAAATGGACAATCCCTGATCTAGTTGACTCAGTATTGGCTTGTATATCAGAAGAGGTAGAAAAGTCATAGAATTCTAGGATCTCTCAGCTGAAGATTAGTCCTGTTTGCATTAGTGAACTGTGAGAATGCTGGGGAAAATCATCGATTGTCAAGATCCTATTTGTCTAGGAGTCTTCACAGCATTTTATTAAGTGGGACATTGGACAACCACTACTAAAGTTTATGGTCTTCTCACTAGCTAGAGCAAAAGGTGAATTTATTCCACAGCCAAGTGTAACAAGAATAAAGCTAATTTGAGTCTGGGAGTAAGGTATAAACTTATTCATATTTGTTAGAAGAATCATGCTGTATCATTAGGATAATGAGTCAGCCAAAGCTATTGAAAACCACATAGTTAATCTGTTCTACTTTTTTATTGTAGTAGAGTGGTTATATGGTCCCAAAAGTCCAGAGTCTTGTTCTATTCTTGTCTATTTACTGACTCACTGAGTTGAGGGCGCTAGCTCACTTAACTTTTTTTTTTTGTTGTTCTATACATCAGTGTCTCTTTTGCTGTCTCGTATACAGGGTTATCGTTACCATCTTTCTAAATTCCATATATATGCGTTAGTATACTGTATTGCTGTTTGTCCTTCTGGCTTACTTCACTCTGTATAATAGGCTCCAGTTTCATCCACCTCATTAGAACTGATTCAAATGTATTCTTTTTAATGGCTGAGTAATACTCCATTGTGTATATGTACCACAGCTTTCTTATCCATTCATCTGCTGATGGACATCTAGGTTGCTTCCATGTCCTGGCTATTATAAACAGTGCTGCGATGAACATTGGGGTACACGTGTCTCTTTCCCTTCTGGTTTCCTCAGTGTGTATGCCCAGCAGTGGGATTGCTGGATCATAAGGCAGTTCTATTTCCAGTTTTTTAAGGAATCTCCACACTGTTCTCCATAGTGGCTGTACTAGTTTGCATTCCCACCAACAGTGTAAGAGGGTTCCCTTTTCTCCACACCCTCTCCAGCATTTATTATTTGTAGACTTTTGGATCGCAGCCATTCTGACTGGTGTGAAATGGTATCTCATAGTGGTTTTGATTTGCATTTCTCTGATAATGAGTGATGTTGAGCATCTTTTCATGTGTTTGTTAGCCATCTGTATGTCTTCTTTGGAGAAATGTCTATTTAGATCTTTGGCCCATTTTTTGATTGGGTCATTTATTTTTCTGGAGTTGAGCTGTAGGAGTTGCTTGTATATTTTTGAGATTAGTTGTTTGTCAGTTGCTTCATTTGCTATTATTTTCTCCCATTCTGAAGGCTGTCTTTTCACCTTGCTAATAGTTTCCTTTGATGTACAGAAGCTTTTAAGTTTAATTAGGTCCCATTTGTTTATTTTTGCTTTTATTTCCAATATTCTGGGAGGTGGGTCATAGAGGATCCTGCTGTGATGTATGTCAGGGAGTGTTTTGCCTATGTTCTCCTCTAGGAGTTTTATAGTTTCTGGTCTTACATTGAGATCTTTAATCCATTTTGAGTTTATTTTTGTATATGGTGTTAAAAAGTGTTCTAGTTTCATTCTTTTACAAGTGGTTGACCAGATTTCCCAGCACCACTTGTTAAAGAGATTGTCTTTAATCCATTGTATATTCTTGCCTCCTTTGTCAAAGATAAGGTGTCCATATGTGTGTGGATTTATCTCTGGGCTTTCTATTTTGTTCCATTGATCTATATTTCTGTCTTTGTGCCAGTCCATCTAAATTTATTTCAACTAGTCTGGTTTATTCTTTAAGTAACGGTTGATTTGTCCATACCATCTAGATTTTGTACCCTGACAACTTCACTTTATTCAGTTCTATACTCTCATCTTTTCTCCCTCTAGTTGACTCCCTGACAAAGGCCAGAGACTCTTTTGTACTGATGATCCTTCTGTGTCTTGGTTTGTATCTTTGGTCTCTGGGCTGTTCCTACTCCTCTCTGCTTTGAGATCCATTCCTCACTCTTTCCTTGTTTTGTTCTATCTTGTGGAAGTCTGATCTCTGCAAACTGCATTTCTGGATTGTTTTATTAACAAATGGAAGTGTTAGCAGTAAATTGGAGTCTGGGAAGAAGAGACAATCCAGAGTATTCCTCTTTTTTTTTTTTTTTAGCTTTGGGCAGCAGTTCCAACTGTGGCTGTGTCTCCCCCACGATTCTAGCTTTCACTGGATGTCCCTATTTAAGTCTCCAGCACAGGGGATGTTACTGGCTCTCTGCAGTTGTTCACTCTGGTGTGTTTCACTGTCTTTTGGCTTTATAACTTTTAAAATTCTTTTACAACTGTTTTTCTGTATTAAATTTCTTCCAGCAAACTCCCAGGTATGATCTGTGTTTTCCTGAATGGTCCCTGAGCAGTCCACCTTTTCATCTATCTTGGCTGCATAATCTTCCACCTGAACTTGAAGGATATGCTGAGAGTCTGAAAATAAGTATTTTCCTGTGATCCAGTTTTATTCATTTTTTTGTTCCTTAAAGTTTGTGCTTTATGCTGCTATTGTACTGACTACTGTCTTAGATTTTCCTCACTCCCTCAGGATGCTTTTGCTTATTTATTTGTTGTTGTTTCTTGTTTGTTGCCATATTCTATACCTTTCTTTATTGGAACTATTATTTGTTTATATAACGTCTAATAGACTTGCCAAGTATTCTCATACTTTCTTTATAAAAAGGCTAATATATGTGTATATATACATATATATATATGTATCTTTCCATAGTGCATGTAATCTTTATGTTTACTTTTAAATCTGTTTAATGCGGAAAATACAACCCTTTATTTGCTTCTATAGCATTCTCTACAAAATTGTTGCCTACATCTGTCAGCAAATACTCACAAACTTTTGGGCCTTTGCTAAAAGGATGGATTTTATTAACCTCCTTGGCTTTGTAAGGAAAAGAAACACTTCCAATGAATCTTCATTCATCATGTATATACAAAGCCACACACAGCAGCAAACCAGCAGCAAAAGAAAAATTCTTTTTCTTTTTGTTTTTTCTTTTGCATCATAAATCATTTTATCTGGGGTTTGATATCTTAACTACTTTCAGACTATCTGTATATATGTTATAGAAACATCACATCTTATCTTTTAATGAATGTGTCTCTTTTTCTTACTTTATCAATAAACAATAAAATTGTGAATACTCTCTTCACATTTGAATGTCTGAGAGCCCTTCCATAATATTTTACATATAGTAAAAGTACAATATTGTTAGTTGAATTAAACTAAATATAAACCATTTAAATGTTAAAATGTTTAAAAATAGGAATTAAATTCTTATCACTTCCAAATATTGTTTTAATTTTGTTCATCTTTTCACATTATATAATGCTTTTAGGGCTCTAACAGTAACAAATACTTCCATAACAGTCCACTTGAAAAAAAATGTGTGGCCCGCATTTTATACTACATAATCTTATACTACATAAGATTATGAAAGAAATGTCTTCCAGTAAAAACCTAAACACATGGCAGGAAATTAACTAATAGACACTGGTTGAAGGAAAGAATTCTTAGTCCTTGAGACTGTTTCATTCATATGTATAACCTTTATTTTATTCATATTTTTGTCCCTTAGAATGCTTGGCACTAAGTTTTTGCACATTATGCTTTTATTCATTTTTATCCCATTTATGTAAAGTAAAACAAAAATGAAAAACACTTCACTCATTTTCCCCACCACTCACCTCCACGTCTTGCAGCTAACAATCTGGTCTCTTTATCTATGAGCTTGGGATTACCAGCTCTTGTTTTTGTTTTTGTTTTTTTTAACATTCTGCATATAAGAGATCATACAGTATTTGCCTTTCTCTGGTTTATTTCACTTATTATGATGCCCACAAGGTCCATCCATGTTGGAGCAAATGGCAGATTTCATTTCTTATCAGTTCAGTTCAGATCAGTTGCTCAGTTGTGTTCTACTCTTTGCGACCCGATGGACTGCAGCACGCCAGGCCTCCCTGTTTATCACCAACTCTCGGAGCTTATTCAAACTCATATCCATTGAGTCAGTGATGCCATCCAACTATCTCATCCTCTGTCATCCCTTTCTCCTCCCACATTCAATCTTTCCCAGCATCAGAGTCTTTTCAAATGAGTCAGTTCTTTGCATCAGGTGGCCGAAGTTTTGGAATTTCAGCTTCAACATCAGTCCTTCCAATGAGCATTCAGGACTGATTTCCTTTAGGATTGACTGGTTGGATCTCCTTGCAGTTCAAGGGACTCTCAAAGTCTTGTCCAACACCATAGTTCAAAAGCATCAATTCTTCAGAGCTTAGTTTTCTTTATAATCCAACTCTCACGTCCATACATGACCACTGGAAAACCCACAACTTTGACTACATGGACCTTTGTTGGCAGAGTAATGTCTCAGCTTTTTAATATGCTGTCTAGCTTGGTCATAACTTTTCTTCCAAGGAGCAAGTGTCTTTTAATTTCATAGCTGCAGTCACCATCTGCAGTGATTTTGGAGCACCCACCCCCAAATAAAGTCTGACACTGTTTCCACTGTTTCCCCATCTATTTGCCATGAAGTGATGGGACCAGAAGTCATGATCTTAGTTTTCTGAATGTTGAGTTTTAAGCCAACTTTTTCACTCTCCTCTTTCACTTTCATCAAGAGGCTCTTTAGTTCTGCCTTTTCTGCCATAACTGTGGTGTCATCTGCATATCTGAGGTGATTGATATTTCTCCCAGCATTCTTGATTCAAGCTTGTGCTTCTATTTTACATATTTTAAAGTTTGTAAATTTCTTTGTTCATTCATTTATGGACACCTAGGTTGTTTCCATATCCTGGCTGTTGTAAATAATGCTGTAATGAATATGGGGGTGTATATATCATTTCAAATTAATATTTTCATTTACCTTAAATAAATACTCAGAAGTTCTATTTTTAATTTTTTGAGGAAATCTCCACACAGTTTTCTATCATAGTTGCACTAATTCACATTCCCAGCAACAATGCACAAGGGTTCCCTCTTCTCCACATCCTCACCTACACTCATTATTTCTTGTCTTTTTGATAACATCCATTCTAACAGGTGTGAGGTGATACCTCATTGTGGTTTTAACTT
The DNA here is from genome assembly GCF_002263795.3 of Bos taurus. Lineage (NCBI taxonomy): Eukaryota > Metazoa > Chordata > Mammalia > Artiodactyla > Bovidae > Bos > Bos taurus. The sequence goes on along the minus strand of NC_037341.1, from coordinate 17,633,278 downwards.
ACATTTCCATAATGATAAATGATGTTGACTATCTTTTTATGTTCCTGTTGGTCATCTGTATGTCTTCTTCAGAAAACTGTCTGTTTAGATATTCTGCCCATTTTTAAAGTAGACACATCATTAAGGGTTTTTTTTTTTATCATAAATGGATGCTGAATTTTGTCAAATGTTTTTCTGTATCTATTGAGATGGTCATATGATTTTTATTCTTTATTTTGTTAATGTGGTATATCACATTAACTGATTTGCAGATGTTGAAACATCCTCATATCACTGAAATAAGTCCTATTTGATCATGGTGTATGTACCATGATCTGTTTTCAGTTTGCTAATGTTTTGTTGATGAATTTCACATTTATATTTATCAGGAACATTGATGTGTAATCCCCCCCACCTCCTCCAATCTCTGTATATCTTTGTCTTTCTGCATTGTTCCCAGGTTTAGTATCAGTATAATGGCCTTATAAAGTGTAAGCCCATTTGGAAGAGTTATCTTTTCTTTTAATTTGTGGAAGAGTTTGAGCAAGACTGATAATAATTCTTCTTTGAACCTTAGGTAGAATTCACTAAGGAAGCCATCTGGTCCTAGACTATTTTGGGGGGAGGTTTTTGATTACTGAATTAATCTCCTTACCAGTAATCAGTCTGTTCAGATTTTTCTGTTTCATCATGATTTAGGCTTAGGTTGTATGCTTCTGGGAACTTACACATTTCTTCTAGATTGTTCAATTTTTTCATATATCATTGTTCACAGCAGTCCTTTATGATTCTTTGTATTTCTGTGTTATCAATTTTAATACTCTTCTTTCATCTTTGATTTTTATTTATTTGAATCCTCTCTTTTTTTTCTTGGTGAGTGTAGTTAAAAACTCATCAATTTTGTTTATCTTTTCAAAGAACCATTTCTTAGTTCCAGGAAGACCAGAAATTTCCAAATAAGATAAACCCAAAGAGACTCACACCAACGCATGTTATAACTAAAATGTCAAAAGTTAAATACAGGGAGAGAATATTAAACTTAACAAGAGAAAAACAATTTGTTACATACAAGGGAACCCCCACAAGACTAGTAGATTTTTCAACACAATCTTTGAGGGCCAGAGGGCGTGGCATGATATATTCAAAGTGCTGAAATAAAAAATAATCTACCCAGCATAATTATCATTCAGAATTTAAAGAGAGATAGAATTTTCCAAACAAAAGCTAAAGTAGTTCACCATTAAACCAGTCTTATAAGAAATGTTAAAGGAACTTCTTTAGGATGAAAAGAAAGAGGTGCTAATTAGTAACAACACATATGAAAGAATAAATCTCACCGGAAAAGTAAATTTATTGTTAAGGTAGTGAAGAAATTATTTATACAGCTAGTTTGAAGGTTAAAACACAAAAGTAATAAAAATAACTATCATTACAATAATTACTTGAGTATACACAAGATAAAAATATAAAATAGGATATTAAATACATAAAGCAAAAGGAGAGAGAATAAGCATTTTTAACTTTAAAAAGTTAATTTTGTTATCAACTTAAAATAGACTGTTACAGATATAAGTTTTTATATGTAAGTCTCACGGTAACCACGGAGCAAATACCTATAGTAAATATACAAAAGATAAAGAGAAAGGAATCTAAACACACCACCAAAGGAAGGCATCAAACCACAAAGGAAGAGAAAAAGAGTAAAGATACAGATAGAACTATAAAATAGCTAGAAAACTATTAACAAAATAGCAATATCTATCAATAATTACTTTAATTTAAATTGAATTCTCTAATCAAAAGACATAGAGTGGCTGAATGGATAGAAAGAAACAATATTCATCTATATGCTGACTATAAGAGATACTCTTTAGCTATAAGGGCTCAAACGGACAGAAAGTGAAGGATTAGAAAGAAATATCCTATACAAATGGAAACCAAAAGAAACTTGGAGAAGATATACTAACATCAGAAAAGATGAACTTTAAAATGAAGACTGTAGTAAGAGACAAAGGAAGACATGGTATAATGACAAAGAATTCAGTCCAACAAGAGGATATAACATTTATAAATATTTTTTCACCTAAGATAGGAAACCTGAAAAAACTGTAAGCAGGTCAAGAAGCAACAGTTAGAACCAGACATGAAACAATGGACAAGGTCAAAATTGGGAAAGGAGTACGCCAAGGCGGTATATTGTCACCCTGCTTCTTTAACTTATAGGCAGAGTACATCATGTGAAATGCTGGACTCAGTAAAGCACAAGCTGGAATCAAGATTGCTGGGAGAAATATTAATAACCTTGATATGCAAATGACAGCACCCTTATGGCAGAAAGTGAAGAGCAACTAAAAAGCCTCTTGATGAATGTGAAAGAGGAGAGTGAAAAAGTTGGCTTAAAACTCAACATTCAAAAAACTAAGATCATGGCATCTGGTCCCATCACTTCATGACAAATAGATGGGGAAACAGTGGAAACAGTGACAGACTTTATTTTGGGGGGCTCCGAAATCACTGCAGATGGTGACTGCAACCACAAAATTAAAAGATGCTTGTTCCTTGGAAGAAAAGCTATGACCAACCTAGACAGCATATTAAAAAGCAGAGACATTACCTTGACAACAAAGGTCTGTCTAGGCGAAGCTATGGTTTTTCCAGTAGTCATGTATGGATGTGAGAGTTGGACCATAAAGAAAGCTGATGGCCAAGGAATGGATGTTTTTGAAATGTGGTGTTGGACAAGATTCTTGAGAGTCCCTTGGACTGCAAGGAGATCCAACCAGTCCATCCTAAAGGAAATCAGTCCTGAATATTCATTGGAAGGACTGATGCTGAAGCTGAAACTCCAATCATTTGGCCACCTGATGCAAAGAACTGACTTACTGGAAAAGACCTTGATTCTGGGATAGATTGAAAGCAGGAAGAGAAGGGGATAACAGAGGATGAGATGGTTGGATGGCATCACAGACTCAATGGATATGAGTTTAAACAAGCTCCAGGAGCTAGTGATGGACAGAGAGGCCTGGCGTGCTGCAGTCCATGGAGTTGCAGAATCAGACATGACTGAGTGACCGAACTGACTGAAGATAGGAACAACTAAATATACAAACAAATGTTAAAATACCTAAAAGGAGTAATAAACAACAGTATAATAATAGTAGAGGACTCTAGTAACCCACTTATGTCAATGGACATATCATATATAAAGAAAATCAATAAGGAAATATCAGCCTTAAACAGCATATTAGAAAAGATAGACTTAACAAATACTTACAGGACATTCCGTCCAAAAGCAACAGAATACACATTCTTTTCCATTGCACGTGGAACGTTTTCCAAGATAAATCACATTGTTTGATCACAAAACAAGTCTTAAATTTAAGAGGGTTGAAATCATAATCAGGCATTTTTTCCAAACACAACAGTGTGAAATTGGAAATTAATTACATGAAAAAAACTGGAAAATCCACAGATATGTAGAGATTTAACAACAGGCTACTGAATAACCAATGAGTCGAAGAATAAATCAAAAAAGAAATAAAAAATATCTTGAGACAAACAAAAGTAGAAAAGTAATACACCAAGATTTATAAGATGCAACAAAGGCAGTTCTAAAAGGTAAGTTCATTGTGATCAATGCCTACCTGAAGAAAAAACTCTCAATCTAGCTTTGAACCTTAAGAAACAAACAAAAAAATAAGCAAAGCCCTAAGTTAGAAGAAAGAAGGAAATAACAAAAATTAGAGAAGAAATAAATGACAATAAATTTTTTAAATGTCAACAGAAAAGATAAATGAAACTAAGGACTGATTTAATGTGCATTTATACATTGAATAAATAATTTTTAGAAGTTTATTCTCATCTACTCTAATTCTTTTAGAATCTAACTGTAAACTTTACTGGTGAAAAAATGTAAAATATTGTAGGAATATTATGAGTACCCCATCTTTTAATAGTATATTTTACAGCAATAAGTTTATTGTGTCACTAATAGATGGCTCATGACCTCATACCTATCCTTGGGGCACAGGGAAGATTCCAGTACATTCAACAGCTATATATCTTCTTTATGCATTTTATTGTGAGAATTTGAAGGTAGGTATGGTACCCTATTCATTTTTGTGTTTTGAAGCTTTAAATCCTACCACACTGCATGAGTGTGACCCTGTCCCTTGGAGAATAAAATAGTCTCAGGAATATAGTCAATATTTAATAAATATTTACTGAATGCATTAAAATTTAATAGTATAGTAGATTCATGCAGTTGCCCTGAAAAGCAAGGGAGTGAAGCAGCCAGCAGTACTTCCAGGAAGCAACTGAGAAACACCCTTTGGCACTCACCATTTAATCATCTTAGCATCAATCTTTAAACTTAAGAAATACAATTTAGCGCCAAGTCAGCATAGCTCAAGCCAACTACTTTTTCACTCCCCATGTCACTGATTGCCTCACAAAATCTCTCACTTTGCTGAATATGTGCAAACAATTATTATTATAAGATGCAAGAAAGAGAAACTCCTGGAAAGCTGTTTTGAGTACTCATAAAATATTATAATGTCAAACCATGCATTATCACAATAGCATCCCACATTACAATATTATTTGAATTCAGTAGAATGGAGACAGAAGTAGATTTGACAAATTATATCTGTAATTGTGTCTCCCGTTCCTCTCTATTTTGAACTATCTCCTGAACCAACTTAATGTTATCAGTCATTGCTTTTTTACAATTGGGCAAGACTGACAGGGCCTATAAAAATACCTGAATTCTGGGTGCCCACAGACCCTGTCTGAATGTCTCCAGATCTAGCTTCCTAACCACCTTTGTAAACTTCACAGCCATTTTGTTTTCCTGACTGCTGTCCAGTTTCTTGTACTTTGACTCTGGTCAGAGTCTGAAGATCAGAACACAGATGCTTTGTTCATACTATCAGTTCTTGACTATATGCCAACTTGGATACTGCTTTGAAGGTTTTCCTTATGATTTGATTTCCAGCTTGAGAGTTAGGTTAATTCTACTTTTAGAGTTGTGCCATCTTTGGCTCTTAGAAATTCAAACCTCGCTGAACAAAGAAGCTGGGCCCCTTAACTTTCCCAGGAGGAAAGGTTCAAACAAACATATGAATCATCTCCTTCTTCTGTAAACAGTGATCTGTGTTCTTTTCCTCACACTCATTCCCCACTGGAAATCTCTCTCATTTTTCACACAAGAGAGTCTTTGTGGATTATTTCATTCCCTACATTTCTTTCTTCCTCTGAAATCTTTTTGCACTTACTAATACCTTTTTTTACTAATCAGGTTTCTGAAAGGTAATTTATATATAGTAAAATTCTCCTTTTGAGTGTGCCACTGGTGAACTTTGTTCAAGACAGACTGTCATTCAATCAACACTACCATCAAGATACAGAGCATTCCCATTACTGAAAAAGTTCCCTCATGGCTTTTTGAACTGAATTCTATCATCTTCTACCCCCAGTGCCTGGTGACCAATAATCTATTTTCTGTATCTATACTTTTGTCTTTTTCAGAATTTCATTTAAATGGAATCATACAGTATGTGTTTTTTGGTATAATGCCTTTGAGATCCATCCATACTGTTTTATGTATCAACAGTTCATTTGTTTTAATGGCTAAGTAGCCATTGACATATAGCCATATGGCTATACTGCAATTTTGCTTATATAGTTACTAAGAGATGGATCTTTGCCTTGATTCCAATATTGACTATTATGAATAAGTTTATACAAATATTTACATACAAATCTTTGTGTGGAAAATGTTTCCATTTTTCTTGGGTAATAATGCTGAGTGGGACTACTGGATTATAAGGTATAGATATTTAATACTATGTAGAAATGCCAACTCGGAGAAGGCAATGGCGCCCTACTTCAGTACTCTTGCCTGGAAAATCCCATGGGCAAAGGAGCCTGGTGGGCTGCAGTCCATGGGGTTGCTAAGAGCCGGACACGACTGAGCAACTTCACTTTCACTTTTCACTTTCCTGCATTGGAGAAGGAAATGGCAACCCACTCCAGTGTTCTTGCCTGGAGAATCCCAGGGACGGGGGAGCCTGGTGGGCTGCCGTCTATGGTGTCACACAGAGTCGGACACAACTGAAGTGACTTAGCAGCAGCAGCAGCAGAAATGCCAACTATCTTTTAAGTACCATTTTGCATTATGACAAATAATGTATGAGGGTTCCAGTTGCATCACATACTAATCAAACTTAGTAGTGTGTGCGTGTGTGTGTGTGTGTTTAACTTTAGATATCTAGTAGATATGTAATGATGTCATTGTGATTTAAACGTGCATTTTTCTAATAATAAATGTTAACCATTGCCAGTCACATGTCTTTTTCATGGCAAATCTGTTTAAATCTTTTGTCCATTTTAAAAAGTGGGTTATCTTATTATTAATTTCTAAGAGTATTTATATATTATTGAAATATGACTTTACGACAAAGGAATTTGGGTCATATTTTCTCCTAGCCTGTAGCTTGTCATTTCATTCTCTAACAGTGTCTTTGTGGAGCAGAAGATTTAAATTTTGATAATGTTCAATTTATTTTGCTTTTTATTTTCTGGGTTATACTGTTTCTGTCCTACTTAACAAATTTTTGCCTAATTAAAAGTCACAATGTTTCCTCCTGTTATTTCTTCTAGAAATTTTATAGCTTTAACTTTTACATGTTTAAGTCTATGATACATCTAAAGTTATTTCTTATATAAGGGTGAAGTAAGTGCTGAGATTTATATTTTGCAAGTGGATGTGTAATTGTTTTAGCATAATATGCTGAAAAGACTATACTTTTTCTTTAAATTACTTTGACATGTCTTTCACATATCTTTTCAAATGTCTTTCACATGTCTGTGAAGCAGTAGAATATACATACATGGGTATAACTTTTATTATGAATTTGCAGAAAGATCATGATTTTGGAGTCATACTAAGATGCATGGTCTGTCTCTATCATTTTCTAATGGTGTTTTCCTAGGCTGTTTATTATGAATCAGTTTCCTGATCTAGAAAATAAAAGTAATTACAAAATATAATTTTTAATGCTTCTTTAAGAATGCTGTGAAATAAGCAAGATATATTAAAATTCTATTGGAATCTTTTGTTTTTCACAATGTTTTTTTTACAGGAATTTGCATACATTTTGCTATAGTTGCATGTCCCAAATTGCAATTTTTTTTCTCTTGGTCACACCACATGGCATGTAGGATCTTAATTCACATCCAAAATAAACCCATTTTTCTGGTAAAATAACTGACTGTTTCATTGTTTTAGGTTAGCATGATTTGGCGGGGAGGGGGGTGTTTCTATTCTTTTAAGTCTCCTAGGACTCATGCTTTTATATTATCCTGCTCTAGTCAGAAAAAATGGAGAGAAAGATACATGAAAATGTTGCCTAAGTGCCAGGTATTAAACATAACATACTTGAGACCTATTGTTGCTCTCCTAGGATGTATTTCCATTTTAAATGGAAACCTGAGAAAGCTTACTTAACATAAAGCAATGCATTACACATGGTAAAATGACAGGTAGTATTACATCTTAGTAGAGTGTGGGCTGATTTAGGGATGGAGGTCTCCAGGGGTCAATTTCATTGATCAACAAATAACATATTCTATTCTAAAGTTGGCTTTGAGTCCTAGTAATAACAATGACTTATATTTGTATAGAATGTTAGTGATTACAGTGTTTTCACATTTATTATCTCATTCGTGCATACAAAGTCCTTTGGAAATGAATTGGGTACAATTTACGAATAATAAAGTTGACAGTTATGGCAGTTCAACAACTTGTATTCTATTCAAAGGCAAAAGTGGAACTTTAACCAAATTAATTTGACTTTTAGTTCAACAATCTACTATCAAAATATAGCTGCATCCAGTTTAAATGATAAATTCCTTGAAAACGATGCACTTCTGCTTCCTTACAAAACCCTCCTTAAAGCAATCAGCAATTTTGTTTGACTTATGGACTGAAGTTTTGGCAATTTTAAATGAAAACTTAATTTCAGGGTATGGGAATGAAGATAAGAATCCTGCAAAATAATAAAGTGACTTATGGAGAATAAAATGCTATTGATTCTTGCTCTAAATCATTAAATTCATGTTTGATGTCTTCCTATTAAATGAAAAAGAGAGGATAGTGCTAAAGAATATGGTATTATTGTGGGTGCAGCCATATCACAGCACTCTTGATCTCTCTTGACGTGGATTAGTTCAAGAATTTACTTACTCAGCCAGTCATCATCCTTTTCACTACCTCCTCTGAGAATCTGAACCTCCCTCAGTGTCTTGTCTGTCATAGAACAGAAGTTCTATGCTGGAGATTGTGTGGTTCTTATTGCTGAAGTAGAAAACCAGTCCTTGACTTTGAGATATTACAAATCAAACTAGGAAGAGGAGATTAAAAAATACTAAAACCAAATAAAAGATACCACTAGAATTATAATATATCTTGCTTATTTTAAGGAATTTTTAAAGAAGCCATAAAAATTACATTTTGTAATTTGTAACCTTCCAAGAGTGGAAAGGGGCTAGAGGTTGAATCATCAGTGGTCAAGGATTTAGTCAATTGCACTTCGGTAATGAAGCCTCCACAAAAACCCAAAAGACAAGGTTCAGAAAGACTCCAGGTTGGTTAATTTGTGGAGGTGCAGGAGAGGGGAGCACCTGGGAGGGCATGGAGCTCTGTCCTTTCCCCATACCTTACGATATGCATCTCTTGTATCTGTTTCTGAGTTATTTCCTTCTGTAATAAACTGGTAATCTAGTAGGCAAAATATTTTTCTGAGCTCTGTGAGCCACTCTAGCAAATTAGTTAAACCCACAATGAGGTTATGAGAACTTCTGATTTATAACCAGTTGACCAGAAGAAGCACAGGTAGCATAGGCTTACAGATGTCATCTGAACATGGAGGTGGAGAGGGCTGTGTAGGAAGTCTCGTAGGACTGAGCCCTCAGTCTGTGCAATCTGATGATATCTCTGGGTAGATAGTGACAGAATTGAGCTGAATTCTCAGAAATCCTGCTGGTGTCCCAGAATTGCTTGGTGTCATGTGGGAGATCCTCACTCACTGCCCCCGACACAGACATTGGACTTGGGTCCAGGATCATAAAAGACTTTGCATAATTATTTAAGATTGATCCAGGTTATACCATATATCAAGAATTATTTCCAAGGGGTCAAAAGGGGGTGGGATAAGTTAAAAGTTTGGAATTGACATAGATACACTGCTATGTCTAAAGTAGATAACTAATAAGGACATATTGTATAGCACAGAAGAAAAAAAAGAAGCTAGAATCTGTTTGCAGGACATATGTTAAACTAACCTTAAAAATGCATTCCAATATACGTTGCTGCTGCTGCTGCTAAGTTGCTTCAGTCGTGTCCGACTCTGTGCGACCCCAGAGATGGCAGCCCACCAGGCTCCCCCATCCCTGGGATTCTCCAGGCAAGAACACTGGAGTGGGGTGCCATTCCCTCTCCAATGCATAAAAGTGAAAAGTGAATATGAAGCTGCTCAGTTGTGCCGACTCTTAGCAACCCCATGGACTGCAGCCTGCCAGGCTCTTCCATTCATGGGATTTTCCAGGCAAGAGTACTGGAGTGGGTGGCCATTGCCTTCTCCACTATATAAATTCAGTTCAGTTCAGTCGCTCAGTCATGTCTGACTCTTTGTGACCCCATGAATCGCAGCACGCCAGGCCTCCCTGTCCATCACCATCTCCTGGAGTTCACTCAAACTCACGTCCATCGAGTCAGTGATGTCATCCAGCCATCTCATCCTTTGTTGTCCCCTTCTCCTCCTGCCCCCAATCCCTCCCAGCATCAAAGTCTTCTCCAATGAGTCAACTCTTCACATGAGGTGGCCAAAATACTGGAGTTTCAGCTTTAGCACTAGGTACAGACAAAAACTGTTTGATTCTACTTATACAAGATACCTACAATAGCCAAATTCATAGAGCAAGAAAGTACATTGATAGATGTCAGGGGCTGGGAGTGGGGGTAGGGAAGGAAAATGGGGAGTTACTGTTTAATGGAACAGAGTTTCCGTCTAGAAACATGAAATATTTGAGAGATGGATGATGGTAGGAGTTGCACAATAATGTTAATGTACTTAGTGCCACCGAACTATACAGTTAAACACGTTTAAAATAGTATGCTTTATATTATATGACTTTTACAGTAAAAAATATCAAACAAAGAATTAATTCCTTTTTAGTTGAATAGTATTCTATTGTATGAATATCACAGTGCATTCTTTCACATTTGGAGGGATATTTGGATGACTCCAATTATTTAACTTGTATGAATAAAGCTGTTATGAACATAAATACTCGTCTATGTATGAACGCCTATTTTTATTTATCAGGTGACTATCTAGAAGTAAAATGGTTGAATCATATGGCTAGTATTCATTTAACTTTTGTAAAAATCTGACAACTGTTTTCCAAAGTGGTTGTACCATTTTGTTTTCCCACTAGCAGTTCATTAGAGTTCTAGTTTCTCCATATCCTCTCTATTACTTGGTATCATCAGTGTTTTCAGTTTTAATAATTTTAATAGGCATGTAGAAATATCATTGCAGTTTTGATTTACATTTCATTAATGAATATTAAGAAGAGGTGGTAAAGAATACACTGAAGAACTATACAAAAAGGATACTCACAACCCAGATAATCATGATGGTGTGATCACTTACCTAGAGCCAGACATCCTGGAATGTGAAGTCAAGTGGACCTTAGGAAATATCACTACAAACAAAGCTAGTGGAGGTGATGGAATTCTGGTTGAGTTATTTCAAATACTAAAAGATGATTCTGTTAAAGTGCTGTACTCAATATGTCAGTAAATTTGGAAAACTCAGCAGTGGCCACAGGACTGGAAAAGGTCAGTTTTCATTCCAGTCCAAAGAACAGTCATGCCAAAGAATGCTCAAACTACACAAAATTGCACTCATCTCACAGGCTAGCAAAGTAATGCTCAAAATTCTCCAAGCCAGGCTTCAACAGTATGTGAACCGTGAACTTCCAGATGTTCAACCTGGATTTACAAAAGGCAGAGGAACCAGAGATCAAACCATCAACATCTGTTGGATCATCAAAAAAGCAAGAGAGTTCCAGAAAAACATCTACTTCTACTTTATTGACTATGCCAAAGCCTCTGACCGTGTGGATCACAACAAACTGGACAATTCTTTAAGAGATGGAAACACCAGACCACCTGAACTGCCTCCTGAGAAATCTGTATGCAGGTCAAGAAGCAAAAGTTAGAACTGGACATGGAATAACAGACTGGTTCCAAATAGGAAAAGGAGTACGTCAAGGCTGTATATTTAACTTATATGCAGAGTACATCATGAGAAATGCTGAACTGGATGAAGCACAAGCTGGAAATAAGATTGCCGGAAGAAATATCAATAATCTCAGATATGCAGATGACACCACCCTTATGGCAGAAAGCGAGGAAGAACTAAAGAGCCTCTTGATGAAAGTGAAAGAGAAGAGTGAAAAAGTTGGCTTACAACTCAACATTCAGAAAACTAAGATCATGGCATCTGGTCCCATCACTTCATGGCAAATAGATGCGGAAACAGTGGAAACCGTGACAGACTTCATTTGTTTGGGCTCCAAAATCACTGCAGATGGCGACTGCAGCCATGAAATTAAAAGACGCTTGCTCCTTGGAAGAAAAGCTATGACCAACCTAGAGAGCATATTAAAAAGTAGAGACATTACTTTGCCAACAAAGGTCCATCTAGTCAAAGCTATGGTTTTTCTAGTAGTCATGTATGGATGTGAACTGGGACGACCCAGAGAGATGGTACGGGGAGGGAGGAGGGAGGAGGGTTCAGGATGGGGAACATGTGTATACCTGTGGAGGATTCATGTTGATATATGGCAAAACCAATACAATATTGTAAAGTTAAAAAATAAAAAAAAATTAAAAAAAAGAAAGCTGAGTGCCAAATAATTGATGCTTTTGAACTGTGGTGTTAGAGAAAACTCTTGAGAGTTCCTTGGACTGCCAGGAGATCCAACCAGTCCATCCTAAAGGAAATCAGTCCTGAATATTCATTTGAAGGACTGATACTGAAGTTGAAATTCCAATACTTTGGCCACCTGATGGGAAGAACTGACTCATTTGAAAAGACCCTGATGCTGGGAAAGATTAAAGGCAGGAGGAGAAGGGGATGGCAGAGGATGGTTGGATGGCATCACTGACTCAATGGATATGAGTTTGAGTAAGCTCCAGGAGTTGTTGATGGACAGGGAGGCCTGGCATGCTGTAGTCTATGGGGTTGCAAAGAGTTGGACACAACTGAGTGACTGAACTGAACTGAACTAACTGAACTTGACTGATTTGGGGAGGACAGTAATTGAATAAAGTGTGTATTCTAATTTTAGGTATTCTAAACCATTTTGTAAGTTCTTAAAATTCTAGAACCCTATTATCTTATTAATGTCTATTCTCTAAGCATTTACTACATTGCTTGAGACAAAATAGACAGTTTTTTGTTGTTTCAATAGCTATTATTAGGACTATAAGGACTGAGATCTGGTGAGTGGAAAAAGCAAAGGCAGAGATATTTAGCATTTGTTCCTGGAGTTAAATGGGCAAAATTACATTTGCTTTTTCTTTAGCACACTTTGAGCAAATAATTCTTAATCACTTTATGTCCAAGTTTCTAATACAAACATATAGGTTGGCTGCAAACACTGAAAATTATTGAACTTAAGATAATTTTTAAGCCAATTAGGAATTTATGGTCCTATACATACACTAAGGTGATATAGCTGAATGAGAGATTGTTTTTGCACTGCTCTGGAATGTCTTTTGAGGGGCTCTCAGTCACTTGGCACACAGGCTATTTGAATATTCATCTTTCTTTTACTTTGGCTGACTTCTCCAGTTTAACAGCATAGTTCCCACTCTACTGGAGGGAAATACAGCTTAATAACAATCCTGTAACCGAAGGAACATCATGATGCCCATCCAAGTTCCCAAGTGAGAGTGAGATGTACCAGCATGTCACCATGCAAGGATTAAAGGACAGTTGCACAATGTATTTGATAACAACCATCAGACCGATCAACTGCCAAGGTCATTTAATTGTTAAAGCAGGGAAAACCCATCAGCTTGAACTTTTTACAGCCTAAATAAATCTGTTCTCTTCCAATAGCCCACGTGGCAAAAAGACAATGCCCTATATGATTATATGTTACACATAAGCCAAGGTGTAAAATATTTTTTAATTTGTCCTATTAATCTCCTGATTCTCTTCAGCCCTATGTGATATTCTTGTGTATGAATCCATTGTGTAATTAACACTTTACCTTTCTATTTTGTATACAGTTTGGAGAGATTTTTTTTTTTCTGTTGCCTCTAATTGTATGGGAAAATGAGGCCCAGGAATGATAAATTTGGATTCTGGTGATGATGGAATAACAAACAAATAAAAATAGATTTGCTCTGTTACCTGGAAAAGGAAAACATTCTAAACAAAGATAAGAAACAAAAATGTAGAAGACATTTGAAATCAACAAACAAAGGATGGTGATCCCTGAGAGATGGGCCCCAAATAAGAGCACAGTGATAGCTCCAACTTGCTGCCATGAGATAATCTCCAGGCTTCAGTGCAGGGAGCAGAACCCAGAGTACTTTCTGAGTTGGGGAGATAGTGCTAAGCCCCGGAAGACCATAGTGCTAAAATTTGCAGAGCAGAGTACCAGAGGGGTGATACCTGAGTTGAAAACGCTTGTGATTCTGTGGCATTAATGAATAAAATAAATGACCAAAAAGGAGTATAGAAGTAGACTTGAACATTTGAACAACTGACTCTGAAAAAAGTGCAAAGATTCATTAAGAAATAAGTTAGTCTTTTCAACAAATGTTGCTGAAATGACTAGGTAACTATAATGTAAAACCAATAATTTTGATTAATACCCTGCAATGTATATAACAATTGACTCAGAACAAATTAGAGTACTGATTTTAAAACTCAAAATGACAAAAGTTCTAAAAGGAAATGGAAGAAATTCTTTATGACCTTAGGTTAAATAAACATTTTATAGGTATAATCTCAAAACTATGGTTCATAAAAAAGAAAAAAACACAGATAAATTGGGACTTCAATTTTCTCTGTTACATGAAAAAGGCAAACATTCTAAACAAATATAAGAAACAAAAATGAGGAAGACATTTGAAATCAACAAAGGATGGCAATCCCTGAGAGATGGGCACCAAATAAGAGCCTAATTAAAACACCTAATTAAAAACGCCTACTTAAAAACACCTACTCTTCAAAAGACACTGTAAAAAGAATGAAGAAACTAACCATAGACAAGGAGAAAATAGCCATATATAAGCAAAAATCAAATATATGATAAATGACTTGGATCAAGATACTTAGTATACAAATCTTAAACATAACAGAGAGATCCTGGGTGGAAACGTACATTTGGAAGCTATCAGTAAACAGAGAATTACTTAAAGACATACAATTTGATGAGCTCATCAAGAAGGTGGATGGAGAGAACTTAAGAAGTGTAAGGAAATGCCTTGGAGCACTCAGCTGTTAAACATTTTAAGAGGAGGGAAAAGCACAGGAGACAGATGAGGGGCTAATTCTGTAGGAAGAAAACAAGGAGACTGTGATGCCTTAAACACCATGAAAAGAGTATTTAAAGGAAGAGGAAGTAGTCACTTATGTTCAATGATTTTGGTAGCTCAAATAAGTTGAGGAGTGAGAACTGACCATTAATTCTATCAATAGAACTGACTATTAATTCTATCAGGCCATTGGTGACATTGACAAGGGTCCTATTTTGTGATGGAATAATAGAGGCCAAATTCTATTTGGAGTGGTGGATTTAGGAGAAAATTGGAGATAAAGAACTGGAGATGGCCAGTCCTGACAATTCTCTCAAGGAACTTTGCTTTAAGGAGACCAGAAAGTTAGGATGATACCAGGAGGAGGGGGAAGTGGAATCAAAAATTGTTCCTTTCCTCTGTACAAAAATGAAAGAAATAACAGTGTGGGTGCTGATAGGATTAATTCAGAAGATAGAAACAACTGGTGATACAAAGAAGAGAGGGCAATAATAGAGTGGCATTCTTGAGTAAATTAAAGGGAATAGGATCTGGCTCAGAGAGGAAAGAGTTAGCCTTAACTAGGGATATGGACAGCTACTGGCTATAAGATAGAAGAAAGCGAACTATGTAGACATTAACTGGGGCTTCCTAGCTGGTGCTAGTGGTAAAGGACCTACCTACCAGTGCAGAAATATAAGAGATGCGGGTTCAATCCCTGGATTGGGAAGATCACCTGAAGGAGGGCATGGCAATGCACTCCAGTATTCTTGCCTGGAGAATCCCATGGACAGAGAAGCCTGGTGGGCTACAGTCCATGAGGTTGCAGAGTCGGACACGACTGAAGTGACACAGAATACAGGCATGCATGCAGACATTACTATTGCAAAGTGGAAAGATATGACAGTAGGAGCTTATAAAAGTTCTATTCTGAGTGATTCTATTAGAGGCAGTGGTATACTATGGTTACTTTTACTCAACAAAGGCAAAATTAATAGCTGTGAGACAGATCGTATGTCCCATAAATCCTAATGTATTTACTATATGGCCCTTTTCAGGAAAAAAAAAAAAAAAGTTTTCCAAAGACATGGGAGCTTCTGAGTCATGTATTCAACAAAATTTTAGCAAGTGTCTACTCTATACCATGCTCTTTACAAGGCAGTGGGATAGGAAAGGCTACTGAAATTGACATTATCTCCCATTTTTCCCCTGCTCATGATGTCTGATTATTTTCCTCAACACACCATGGAAGGGGCTTCTGCAAGTTATCACAACTTAAATGACATATATGGTAGATAGTCCCTGTCCTACTTATCCCCTTGACCAATATAATACATATATAGACTGGATGAGACCATGTCCTCAAGACCCTAGAATCATGCTTTCATCCTCCTTATGTGAACTTTCAGCACATCTGTCAAAAAACCAGGGACAATGGCAATGTGCTCAGTCATTTCAGTCATGTCCAATTCTGTGACCCTGTGGACTATAGCCTGCCAGGCTCCTCTGACAGACAACTTATAAATTACTGTGTTAGGAGTTTGGAAGACATCCACGCAGATGAATAAAGGAGGAGGTGTTGGGTCCATAAGAAGAAGTTAAAAATAGTGATTTGGGCTAGAAAGAAATACAATTTTAAGAATCATTATCATGTAGATGATAGTTGAACCTATGGGGGCAGAAAAAAGAGGAAAAAAGAGAAACATATGGGTTAGTCAAGGAAGTTAAAGGTAACGAGAAGATAATAGTATTGTGCGAGTCAATTCAATTCAATTAACTGCTCACTATTTGCCAGGACAGATATAGAGTTTGAGCAAAGTCATATAATATAAAATGAAAGAGGAATAAGGTAGAAAACTAACTTGAACCTCCTAGATTACTTGGGGAGAAAATGTGTAAGATGGTACTTCACTGAACGAGTTCACAAAATACAGCATTTAACCATATTTTGAACACATTTCTATGACTGTAAATTATTTAATGTCATTATGTTTACACAGCCAAGCCACCCAAGAAGTATTTTTATTTATATTTTACACAACTTTTTTCCACTTTTACACAATTTATTCAGAATATCACATTCTTTGTCTGAATCCATTGATATGGGAGATTCCTCAAAAGTGGCATCTTTGTTTCCTTCAAACTAGTTTTCATATTTTACATGTAACTCAACACATGTCAAAAGTAGTTATATTTATTAAATAATGGCCTAAAATTTTTGTTTACAACTTTCTTATTTATTTAGCCTTAATATATTGTTTCCCATAATAGCAGAATCAAAGCAGCATTGCCTGGTGATAACCTTTCCATCAGCTTGTTTCAATCCATAATGAGCAATAAAGCTGTCACCTTCTTAATTCTTCCTCTGCCTACTGCTCTCTTTATGACCCTGAAGTTCATTTATAACGGAGGAAGCAGTTAGACGCACTCTTGCTGGGCTAGGTTCCCAGAAGTATACAGTTTCACAGAGAAAGCAAATTTTGAGGTTATATCCCTCTCTTTTTCTAATTTTTAAAAATTTCTTCTTTTAAATAAAGGCAAGGTAAGCAGCTAAACATGTGGTTGATCTGATTAGAAAATTAGAAATCAAGTGGCCTTGATTTTAAAACAGTGTATAAAATAATCTTTAAGAAAAATGTTTTTTCAGTAAATGTATTTTTAAGGAAAGCCTTTCTGATAGGTTTTCTAAGTCATTAATTTGGCTTTAGTGTCAGTTGCAGTATGAGAGGACAAATAACTATTTTAAAAAATGGCATCCCTCTGTAAAATATTGATGCAGATCCAGGTTTCTTAATCTTGACACTATTGACATTTTGGCTGAGAAACATTTGTTTGTGGGAGGCTATCCTGTGTAACAGGGGATATCTAACAGTATTCCTGGCCGCTACTCACTCGATACCAGCTGTAACCCTCAAATTGTGATAATCAAAAATGTTTCTAGACATTGTCAAGTGTCCCTGGTGGTGGGGGACCATAGGGAAGGAGGATGAGAATAACTAAGGCAAATTTAACAAAATCAATCTTATTTAATGCTAATTATTGAAGAAAATTTTTTTGCAGAGGTTTTGGGGCTTTAGCTTGTTTTTATTTTCCTTCCTTTCTTCCTTCCTCTCTTCTTTATTTTCCCCTTCCTTCTTTTCTTGCTTTAATGCATAAATCCTTATTCAGCAAATATTTTATATGACAGTCCAATATGTAAAATTTTACATAAAATTCCAATGTGTAAAATCTAACCTATGAGATGAACTCCTTGAAATGTGTTGTCCTGAGGCTTAGTGGATCTATCATTATTTTTATTTTCTGTTTTTTATGATATAAAATCTTGCTGCCCCAGAAGAGGCTGCTGCTCCCAGGGTTAGTCCTTTCTCAGCAATAGGCTCAACTGAGAACACGTCTCTCATATACAAACCAACCAATCCCAAGTCTATAACCTCCACCACCTCCTTATCCAGCCCTCACATGCCAAGCCAGTATCACTTGCTCTCTGTCTTGGGCAACCACCGAGCATCCCTTTAGCCCAAAGCCTACTGGAATTATTCAAACTAGCCAGTCCTAAACTATATCCCTAACCCTACCTTCCCTTTCTTGTGAAATCCTCAATAAAGCCCCTGGTCTAGACTAGCCCTTTGCCCTTATCTTCTGCCCCCTGATCAAAACCTGGGCACTTCCCTTGTGGCCCTGCACGGCTTGTAGTGACCCTGCTCTTTGGGACCTGTGAGCAAAATGAACTTCCTCCAAGCCTCATGCTCTCTTCTGTCTGTGGCCACATCAACTTTACCATGGAAGTAAGCATCCATTTACTTTTACACAGAAGTCCAATGTGTACAATTTTACACGGAGAACTAATATATAAAATTCTTACAGATGCCCTGTTCTCCTTGAAAAGGTGTGGTCCTCAGACTTACAATAATAATCAAGTTTTTACTTCTGTATTTTATGATATTTGTGAGTTGTGAGCAACACTTTCAGTCTTAAAACACTGACCTCTTGATTCTGCCTTACCTTCCAACTCTCCAGTCCAATGACAACTAAACAGGTCACGTATGTATCTTGACTTCTTTAATCCTCATGAATGAATTAATGTAGGTCTTCCCACCTCAGATTTACAGAAGCCTAGATCTTAAGCAGTTGCCTAAACTTAATTTCAATTTTTTCCCACAGGAAAATACTTTCTTAAATTGAGTTTTAAATAAGGGTGAGACACTATGTTAGGCTTGTATTATATGTGGTAGATTAGAACTCCAGGAGTTGGTGATGGACAGGGAGGCCTGGCGTGCTGCGATTCACGGGGTCACAAAGAGTCGGACAAGACTGAGCGACTGAACTGAATTGATACCAATTTCACTACATCACCACATCACTATATGTGTATGTGGCAGATTATGCCAATTTCACTACGTCACTACCACACAATTTCACTCACCTCACACGCTAGTAAAGTAATGCTTAAAATTCTCCAAGCCAGGCTTCAGCAATACGTGAACCGGGAACTTCCAGATGTTCAAGCTGGTTTTAGAAAAGGCAGAGGAACCAGAGATCGAATTGCCAACATCCACTGGATCATCGAAAAAGCAAGAGAGTTCCAGAAAACATCTATTTCTGCTTTATTGACTATGCCAAAGCCTTTGACTGTGTGGATCACAATGAACTGTGGAAAATTCTGAAAGAGATGGGAATACCAGACCACCTGACCTGCCTCTTGAGAAATCTGTATGCAGGTCAGGAAGCAACAGTTAGAACTGGACATGGAACAACAGACTGGTTAAAAAAGAGTACGTCAAGGCTGTATATTGTCACCCTGCTTATTTAACTTATAAGCAGAGTACAGCGTGAGAAGCATAAGCTGGAATCATGGTTGCCAGGAGAAATATCAATAACCTCAGATATGCAGATGACACCACTCTTATGGCACAAAGTGAAGAAGAACTAAAGAGCCTCTTGATGAAAGTGAAAGAGAAGAGTGAAAAAGTTGGCTTAAAGCTCAACATTCAGAAAACGAAGATCATGGCATCCGGTCCCATCACTTCATGGCAGATAGATGGGGAAACAGTGGAAACAGTGGCTGGCTTTATTTTTCTGGGCTCCAAAATCACTGCAGATGGTGATTACAGCCATGAAATTAAAAGACGCTTACTCCTTGGAAGGAAAGTTATGACCAACCTAGATAGCATATTCAAAAGCAGAGACATTATTTTGCCAACAAAGGTCCATCTAGTCAAGGCTATGGTTTTTCCAGTGGTCATGTATGGATGTGAGAGTTAGACTATAAAGAAAGCTGAGTGCTGAAGAATTGACACTTTTGAACTATGGTGTTGGAGAAGACTCTTGCGAGTCCCTTGGACTGCAAGGAGATCCAACCAGTCCATCCTAAAGGAGATCAGTCCTGGGTGTTCATTGGAGGGACTGATGTTGAAGCTGAAACTCCAATAATTTGGCCACCTCATGTGAAGAGCTGACTCATTTGAAAAGACCCTGATGCTGGGAAAGATTGAGGGCAGGAGGAGAAGGGGACGACAGAGGATGAGATTTTGGATGATATCACCGACTCGATGGACATGGGTTTGGGTGGACTCCGGGAGTTGGTGATAGACAGGGAGGCCTGGTGTGCTGTGATTCATGGGGTCACAAAGAGTCAGACACGACTGAGCAACTGAACTGACTGAACCAATGCTAATATTAAGGATTGAATGTTGTCATTATGTACTTTGTGGATTAGTTTCAGCCTCACCCATCTAAGTTCTTGCCATTACTTTGTATCCCTACAACTGACCGAATTTAAACCACAATGCAAATTTAAATGTGTTACTTTTTCTCAGAACCATATGATGACTTGCATCACTTATCATATATGGGTTAAGCTCCTTAAGGTAGAATATAGGGTTCTCCAGTATATAGCCTCTGCCTAGCTTTCCACGCTCATAACTCGTGAGTATTATTATACTGCTTAGAACTTTTCCTGTATCTACTCCCACCTTCGCATCAATATGAGTGTTTCTGACATGGATGCCTCTACATCTCTGCATGGAAGAGACCTTTCCTTTTAGCTAATTCCTTTTCATTTATTACAACTAAATTCACAAATTATCAACCTTAGTAAAACCTTCCTTAGTAACTCTACTTTTAACTCCAGGTTATATACATTTGTTTCTATTCTTCATATTTTAATAATAACCCGTTATCTCTCTATCATTACTTTTAGAGCACAGCAATATAGCTGTCTGTTTTTCAAGGTTTGGTTTTTTTTTTCTTTTTCTTTTTTTTTTTTGGCTGCATTCTTGTGCATTGTGGGATCTTAGATCCAAACCAGGCATCGAACCTGGGACCAGGCAGAGAGTGCCAAGTCCCAACCACTGGACAGCCAGGGAATTCTCTGTAATTACCTATTTTAATGATTATCTCCTCTACTATATGCTTACCTCCTCTACTATCCTTTTATGAGGACAACATTGTAGAGTTGATTTTATAATCAGTTCCTTGAACAGACCACGCATATGGGAATTGAGAGCTTCCCAGGTGGTGCTAGTGGTAAAGAACCTGCTTGCTAACACAGGAGATGTAAGAGAGGCAGGTTCAATCCCCAGGTCAGAAAGATCCCATGGAGGAGGATGTGGTGAAGCACTCCAGCATTCTTGCCTGGAGAAATCACATGGACAGAGGAGCCTGGCTGGCTATGGTTTATAGGGTCACAGAGAAGTGACCAGTTGAAGTGACTTACCAGAAGTGACCAACTGGACACAGTTGAAGTGACTTAGCATGCATGCATGAGAATTGTAAATATAAATTTTTGTTAGCTACATGGATTAATTTCATCATTGTATCCTCAGCTTACAACTAGGTCAAATTTTTATAATGGTCCTTCAAAAATAATCTTTTAAAAATAGAACAGTCTCCTTAGCTTGCCTAGAATATGCTATTGAGTGCAAATCTCAATTGAAAAGGTATAAAGAGATCTACAGAAATTCATTACCTTTTTTTGAAAAATAATTATATGACTTTTTTTCTTACTGATTGCCATCGGCAGACTCATCTTTGAGGATAAAGGATGGCATATATATTTGGGGATATTTTAACAGTAACAGAAGTAGGACATGACTCATTGAGCCTCTAAACCACCTGAATTTATATGCATTTTAAGTTCTGAAATTAAATAAATGGGGGAAGTCAACAGTGGAAATCAATGGTTTAGAAAAAATATAAATTTACACGATCTTATTGAAGTAAATTATATTCTTATGAAACCTAAAATATTAGGGACGCTATGTATAAAATCTTCCCTTGTAGCTCAGTGGAAAGAATCTGTCTTCTAATGCAAGGCGACTTTTTTGATCCCTGGGTCAGGAAGATCCCCTAGAGGAGGAAATGGGAAGCCACTCTGGTATTCTCACCTGGGAAATCCCATGAACAGAGTCTGGCGAGCCACATGCAGTCCGTGGGGTCTCGAAAGAGTCGGACACGACTTAGCAACTAAACAACAGCAACAAGTATAAAAGCTTAGGTGATACTTAACTGAAGTCAAAGGGGTTTGCAATCAGGTAAGCAAAGGTTTCAAGGTGGTGTTTGTTTGTTAATTTATGATTGTCCTTGTCCAACTTGTTTGTCCTTTGTGAACACTTAGTGACTTTTCTCTCTCACACTCTCATGCCCTAGAACTCTCGTTATTCTGGCTTTCCTTCCCTGTATGTTCAGAAAACTGCACTGGAAGCTAAATGGGAAATTATGCCCTATTTTAACCTAATAAAATTCTTTATTAGACCCTGGAAATGAATTCTCACTTGATTATATCTGTAAATTAAGGCTGACATATCGTTCATTAAAGATGAATGCTAAATGATCTCTTCTTGGAAAGCATCTTTCAGCTAAGATCACTAAAGCCTTGTGTGTATGTAATATTCAACAGGGATATAATATGTGAACAATTATAACGTGAGTCACTGTGATTCTCTGTCTTTGCAAAAGCATTTCTTTTTGAAAACTGTGGGTTTTTTGTTTTTTTTTTCAAAATTATCTTTCTTTTCTCTGCTTAGTAGAATCCAGGGCTCAGCGTTCTACTGTCATTCTTCCTTGAGGTAAAAGTAAATGCCTGAACTTTCCCAGATGGTCATGTTGGAACTTAATTGCAGACACACCTCTTGCTACAATTATGTGTGAAAATTGGAACTAACTTTTTTTAGAAGCCTACAAAATGTTAGTCATTGCATCATGATTATAATACCATGAGGCAGAATTATTATGCCCATTTTATATATGACAGGAGCAAATATTAATAGACTTCCCCAGTGGTCCAGCAGTTAAGACTCTGCTTCCAGTGCAGGGGCCCAGACTCTATCCCTGGTCAGGGAAAAAGATCCCACAAGCTGCAACTAAGTGTTTGCGTGCCTCAAGTAAATATCTCCACGTACTTCAACTAAAGATCCTACATGCTGCAACCAAGATGGAGCATCCTGTATGCTACAACTAAGTCCCAGCATGGTCAAATAAATAAATAAATGAGTAAAATATAAAAAAAAAAAAAAAGTACTGTGATTGCCTTCACCTACTTCTTAGAATAGTCTACATAATTAGCTAAAGGAAAGAACCATTTCAAGGTCAAAGTACAGTTAGGTCTTGCAGTTTGGGACACTTAGCAAGACCTGGCAGGGATGTCCAGTGCCTGTGGAGGACTCTTAACAGACTCACAGACTTCATTCACAAAACTGAGGTCACACAGATGGTCAAGCCTTTCTGCTCCTTCATATTGAATTCACTTCAGACTGCTCACCCCTAAGCACAGCCATACTTGCTTCTTTAGATCATCACTGCAAAGACTGATGGTCCACTATTTACACTCTCTCTTTCTAAATCTGGCTCATTTTCCATTTTCCATGATTCTTATTACATTTTACATATGGACTACCATGATAATTCACACTCTTGGTCTCATCTTTTGGGTTGTTTTGTTGTTGTTCCTTTATACTCTGCACTCATACTTCAAGGCAGAACAGGAAAGTTATTAGAAGCATAAATTTGGACATCAGATTGTGGGATTTCCAATGACATCATCAGTTTTTTAAAGTTGTGTAATACTGAGCGGTGAATATAAAATCTTGATTCTTCAGTCTCTGCATCTGTAATACAGGCACTTAATACACATGCTTCAAACAGTAATAGTAGGAACAACTGAGTGAAAACAGATAGCCAATTAGAAGAATGCTTGTCACACAGTAAGCACTCAATAAGTGTTAATATCATCATCATCATCACCACCACACCATCATTATTATATACATTCTCACCATTGTACCAATGCTGCTTTATCAGTACCATTAAGTAACTCTTATTTTTTTAAAAGCAATGGTTATGTGTCAGTCTTTGTTATTTTTGACTCACATGTGAAAAACATTTTCCTGCCGACCAGTGTGTCAGTCAGAGTCCAGCAAGGAAGCAAACCACTCTACATATTTCAAGGAGTATGGTGTGAGTCCTAGAAATTAGTTACTTACAAAATTGTATGATGGATTGGAGGATTGGAAGCCAGAAAGAGCACCTTTGTACTACTGAATCCAAGAGCACACTGTCACTGATGTAAATCAGAGGCCAGGATGCTTCTACTTCCTTCCTACAGAGAAGGCAGTAGCAACCCACTCCAGTACTCTTGCCTGGAAAATCCCATGGACGGAGGAGTCTGGTAGGCTGCAGTCCATGAGGTTGCTAGGAGTTGGACATGACTGAATGACTTCAATTTCACTTTTCTCTTTCATGCATTGGAGAAGGAAATGGCAACCCACTCCAGCGTTCTTGCCTGGAGAATCCCAGGGACGAGGGAGCCTGGTGGGCTGCCGTCTATGGGGTCACACAGAGTCGGTCACAACTGAAGCGATGCAGCAGCAGCAGCAGCAGCAACTTCCTTCCTATGCCCCTTCTACTTTCACCATTATGAATACCACTCACACTCATGAAGCTAGGCTCAAGCTACCAGAATCTCTAAACTATTTTTGGCAATCACATTTCACACTACTGCTTGTTAACAAACTGCAGCAGGAAGGAGACCTATATCTCACATCATCCTTGGCAAAAGAGTTTTGGACATGTCATTTATAGCTTCTTTTACTCTTTTACTTTTGTCTTGAAAGTTGTTTCCTGATAACTTCAACTGTCACCTCCCTCTCAGTTCAGTCACTCAGTTGTGCCTGCATGTCAGGCCTCTCTGACCATCACCAACTCCCATGGCTTACTCAAACTCATGTCCATCGAGTCAGTGATGCCATCCAACCATCTCATCCTCTGTCATCCCTTCTCCTCCTGCCTTCAATCTTTCCCAGCATCAGGGTCTTTTCAAATGAATCAGTTCTTCACATCAGGTGGCAAACGTATTGGAGTTTCAGTTTCAGCATAAGTCTTTTCAATGAATATTCAAGACTGATCTCCTTTAGGATGGACTGGTTGGATCTCCTTGCAATCCAAGGGATTCTCAAGAGTCTTCTCCAAAACCAAAGTTCAAAAGCATCAATTATTTGACATTTGGCTTTCTTTATAGTCCAACTCTCACAGCCCATACATGACTACTGGAAAAACTATAGCTTTGTCTAAGACGGACCTTTGTTGGCCAAGTAATGTCTCTGCTTTTTAGTATATTGTCTAGGTTGGTCATAGCTTTTCTTCCAAAGAGCAAGCATCTTTTAATTTCATGGCTGCAGTCACCATCTGCAGTGACTTTGGAACCCCCCAAAATAAAGTCTTTCACTGTTTTCATTGTTTTCCCGTCTATTTGCCATGAAGTGATGGGACCAGATACCATGATCTTAGTTTTCTGACTGTTGAGTTTTAAGCCAGCCTTGTCAGCCTCCTCTTTCACTTTCATCAAGAGGCTCTTTAGTTATTCTTCATTTTCTGCCATAAGGGTGGTGTCATCTGTATACGTGAGGTTATTGATATTTCTCCCAGCAATCTTGATTCCAGCTTGTGCTTTATCCAGCCCTCCCTCTAGCTCTAGCTAACTACCAAATCTCCACTCATAACTCTGACATTCTTTCCCTAATTTCAAGTACATAACTCCAAGCATTATTGAAAATTTCCACATCTATCATTTAAGAGCCTCAAATTCAATATATTTATAGCATAATGAAACAAACACAAGACTAAATCAAACTGTTTCTCTGTATGTATGATTTTAATTAGTGATACATTTTTTCCAAAGTGCCCAGGTACAAATTTTTGTTTTTCACAATCTCAAATTTCTCCTCCTCTTGCTTGATACACAGTTGAATGATAGAAAATCTAAGAATTAATAGACTGCATGGTCTTCAAATGACCTTCCATAAACATCAGATCTTTTATTTTGGCTTTTCCTGGAAAGGGTCAGTAACAACTGGAATTTGTACTCACTAACACAGCCTGATGTTACTGTACATTTTGGGGGGGGGGTTCTGAATTGCAGAGTATTTTTACATTTAACTCTGTATAGTTAGGAATGCTGACATTTTACTATGGAAACTGGAGTCTAACAAAGACACTCACTGATGCAGAAGTTGTTACAACATAGGATGTAAAATTACTGGCAAGAAGTTGTATAAAATCAGATAGATTCAAATTTTATCTTGATGCTGTGCATGTCCTTGGGGAAGTTACTTAAAATCTCAAATCCCAGGCTTACTTAAGTGTAAAAGAAAGGTTAAAATGATACCCACGTTATAAAGAGGTCATTATGAAGAATAAACATAATGATACAATAAGGTTCTTAATGCAATACTAGTCTCAAAATCCAAACAAACAATGTATTTTGTTTTGTATTATCGTTGCTTATGTTGATGCCATCACTCCTGTTTTTTGATTGTATTAAGGTCACGCTGGAGTTGGTATAATTTGATAGTTGTTATTATACCTTATAGATTCACAGCTATAAAACTGAGCAGAAAACCTTAGGAAACTGTGGTGTGGATTCTATGGAGAATCCTTGGGTTCATGTAAGTAATAGATGTACTATGCTGAGTAGATTGGAAGGCAATAATAAATAAATTGGTCTGGCTTTAATCCTCACAATCAATTTATAAATATTGGTACTTAATATAATTCAGTTGATAAATATTAGTGTATTTAACACAATTATCCTTTATGTTGGGCTGGGAGGGAAATATTTAGGCATCAAACAGAATTTGAAAACCATTGCCCTGAGTCATCAGTAAACATTGTTCTCTTCTACTAAACATATTCTTGATAGCAGTAGGCTATGTCAGTATCTATTAGTAAATGTGCATTTTTAAAAATTCAGCTGAAAGTAGAAAGAGTTAAGTCACTCAGTCGTGTCCAACTCTTTGTAAAAGTCGACCCCATGGATCATAGCCCACCAGGCTCCTCTGTCCATGGAATTCTACAGGAAAAAAACTGGAGTGGGAAGCCATTTCCTTCTCTGGGGGATCTTCCCTACCCAGGGATCTAAGCTGGGCCTTCCACACTGCAGGCAGATTCTTTACCATCTGAGCCACCAGGGAAGCTCCTTAAATTCAGCTACATACAACAAATATGTTAAACGGTACAACATATTTTACAACACTAGAGAAAATGTTGATCTCTCACTTACACCTTATTTTTCAGTTTTTAAAATAAACTTCCTTTTTTAAAACTCTGTAACTTTATTATTTATTTACATATGGTCATGCCACACAGCTATGGGATCTTATTTCCCTGATCAGGGATGGAACCCGTGCCCCCTGCATTGGAAGCATGGAGTCTTCACCACTGGATTGCCAAGGAAGTCCCTATTTCTTTTGATAGTTTTGACAATTACTTTGATTGTATGTTGTAATAAGACTGAAAGAACTCCCTAGAATCATTGATTATAAATTACCAGGGATTACACAAACTTGCACTTTGGGTCAGTGACTGTCTTACAAAGATATTGCAGCTGTTAAGCTGGTCCCTATAACTCTATACATGGAGCTCAATTAAAATTCCTTAAATAAATTCCTTATCATTTGCTAGATAATGACTTAGTTTGAACTTAATTTGTCATTATGCTTGTCTCTAACTTCAATTCTGAAAAAAAATTGTTATTTTTCTACCTTAAATTTAAAATACTGAATTTTGTCAAAATGCAGATAAGTTTCTTCTCTGTCTATACCAGCAGCTGTTAGAAACTTTTTTTCCCCCTCTCTCAGCAACTTCTAGATGTACCCACTGTGTATAACTGCCAAGCAGATTTGGGAGGTCACAGAAGAACAGGGCTGGAAAAATGAGAACATCACAGGGAGGAAGAAGTCCTCACTAAGGCATGAGCACATGTTGTTCTCCACCACACAGAACGTGTCAGTCTGCGGAGCACACCCTGGGACCTCCCACCATAGATATATTTCTGGCTTCAACTGGGAGAAGCAACAAGTTGACAGTCTCTGCTTCCTCATGGCAGCCAGAGACTTGCTGAAAACTGATATCATTCGGGCCTGTCTCCCTGAAAGACAAAGAACATAACATCCAAAAGAGTGAAACATATTCTCCCCACGTTGCTGGGGGAGGGGAGGGTGGGAGATCTCTGCCTGCTTGGCACAGCCAACTTTAATGAGAAGACAGCAGAGTTTTGCAAGGCAAGGGAGCTGGGGGAATGCTCTGAAAACCACACCTCTGCTTTTGGCACTGGACGTCAACTGAAAATCATTCTTTGGGGACTGGTTTTTGGAAAGCTTTTATGCTCATGATGAAAGCACAAGTTCTAACAGACGGTCTGTCGTAGGACTAGAGCTTAGAAAGTAAATAGCACAAGCACATTCTTAATGTAGCAGCCCACTTGGATTGGCAGGCTACATTAAGGATAAAGACATCGCCATGATGGGGGCTTCCCAGGTGGCACTAGTGGTAAAGAATCTTCCTGCTAATGCAGGAGACCTGGATTTGATCCCTGGGTCAGGGAGATGCTCTGAAGGGGAAAATGTCAACCCACTCCAGGATTCTTGCCTGGCAGGCTACATTCCACGGGGTCGCAAAGAGTCTGCCACCACTGAGCACACAGTATTGTATTCTTTAGGGAGGTAAAATGTACAGAAATATAACCTTTGTAGGAATTGTGTGTGTGTGTGTGTGTGTGTGTGCTGTGTGTGCTCAGTCGCTTCAGTTGTGTCACTGACTCTTTGCGACCCCATGGACTGTAGCCCTCCAGGCTCCTTTGTCTGTGGGATTCTCCAGGCAAAAATATTGCAGTGAATTGCCATGCCCTTCTCCAGAGGATCTTCCTGATCCAGGGAGCAAACCTGTGTCTCCTGCATTGCAAGCAGATTCTTTACCACTGAGCCACCAGGGAAGCCCATGGTAGGAATTAGTACATCCTAAAAGCATGGTACAGATGAATTTCTCATGGGATCAAAGAAAAGAACAGTTACTTTCATTGAAAGAAATTACCAAAAGCTTTATAGAGGAGATGACACCTATAAACAGTACTCAATAAAGAAAAACTATAAGAATAAGTTTGGAGGCTTCCCACTTCAGGGAAACAATTGTGCCATGTTATTTTACCTTTATTGAATTAAAAGTAATTAGAATCTATTCAGCTAAAGCATCCTATTGGAATTTTAAATGGGGTTATATTACATTTATAAATTAAGTTGGAGAGAATGGATATCTTAAAAATATTTAGTCTTAGTCTACCAGCTTATCTCACTGAATTAACCTGATTTTCTCTAATTTGACTGAGAAGAGAATATTGGACTTTCACTTTCTCATATAATATCCATTTTCCATTGTTCCATCATGTAGTTTATTTTGTCTTGATAAGTGTTTGGATTTCTTGTCATTAAAATATTATTGGGATCTGAGTGCAGGGTAAGATCATAGAATGACCCTGTCTAAAAATAATGCCTGCCTCTGTGCTGAGTGTAATAAAGACGATGTTGCTTCAAGACAGAAATGTACCTTCCAATGAGATTCACTGTTGTTGTGTGTTTTCCTAACCTTTGCCACATTCATCTTTCTACAAACACTAGGCCTTCCAAAGTCTGAAAACAGAAAGCTAAGACTCCCTGAATTAGAGTGGATTAAAGGAATAAATTCGTGGTGAGAAATGTATTCCCTGATGAGAGACATTTTTCTACCCACCTCACAGGGTCACAACCTTTGAGACAGGCTATTTCTGTGGGAAATGGTGATTATAATCAGTTTTTGAATTTCAACAAAAATATGCTTAGGAGAAGATTGTTTTTCTCTGAACCAATAAACTACATCTAAATTTAGAAACCAGCCCCAAAGCATTATAGTCCCATGAAGAAACAGTTAATGGGTCATCTCTATATTGCTGAAGTATTGAATTAACATAAAATATTTTATAGGACATAATTAACAGTTTCAAAAGCACTTAAAAATGCCCAGATATGTGTGGTTTGGGATTCTATTTGAGAGGTTTTCTGAGACCTTCGTGTCTGTTCTTAGACCAGTCCTCAGTAGATTCCAGGTCAGGAAACCATGATCTGTATTGTTTGCTGCTGCTAAGTCGCTTCAGTCGTGTCCGACTCTGTGTGACCCCATAGACGGCAGCCCACCAGGCTCCCCCGTCCCTGGGATTCTCCAGGAGAGAACACTGGAGTGGGTTGCCCTGCCCTTCTTCCTGATCCAAGGATCGAACCTGCGTCACTTACCTCTCCTGCATTCGCTAGCGAGGTCTTCATCACTGGTGCCACTTAAAAGCGTAAGAAGCAACTACAAATGGTGGAGTTAAGCCCAGTCCCCATGTAAGATGATCATAGAATCTGATGAAAATTGAAAAAGCTCTGGAGATGAACAGGATCCATGACTAAGGACTCAGAGATAGTATTCTCCCATAATTCCTCTCAAAAAAGAAAAAAAAAGAAAAGTATTTAAACAAATTATTTAAGCCATGTTAATATGCTTTTAAGTTGGGCTTGCCTGGTGGCTCAGTGGTAAAGAATCTTCTTGCAATGCAGGAGATGGAGGTTCAATCCCTGGGTAGGGCAGTTTCCCTTGGAGAAAGTGGCAACTCATTGCAGTATTCTCGGACATACCGTATGTGTAAACAAAAAAACATATGTTTTAAAAATGAACACTTATAAAACAATGAGAAATTTTGTCAGATCAACAATTTTATATCATGCATTCAAAACATGGATAATCAAAGACCAATGCTAATTTTAGCTGAAATTAAAAATAAAAAATTTATTTTACATATTCAACAATATTCATCATTATATTCATCATAATATCTTGTTCAATAGCAGAAAGCTTGTCCCAAAGTATGTAGCTGCTTTGAAAGAATTTGATGTGAATTATTATCAATTTTGGTAACATATACAAATTCATTTGCTTTATTTCAAATCAGCTTTAATCATTACCATTACAGACAATCCTTCACCTTTAAGTAAAAATGACTACATGCCCTATTGATAAGTGACAGGGGGAATTGTTGGGCCAGAAAAAAAAATTTTAAAGAGCAAACAAGGTTGAAAGAGATACTTGGCTGAGAGTTATGGTTTCTTACACAGAGTAAGACGAATGCTCAGAGAATCACTATTAAGTCTTGCTCTCACACTCCTAAGGTCGGGGAAAACTTATTGGAAATGTTTCTTTGGTGTGCAGGCCAATTTTCTTCACATTCTATCAACCTGCTCCAGCATGGTGATGCGATTAGAAACTTTTTAGGCTGAAAACCTAGAAATCTTGATAATGAGAAGCTCATTTCTGCCCTCAAAAAATAATGGAAGTCCTAGAGGAATAGCAATCCAAATTCAATGAAAGAAACTAAGCTTTCACCCAAAACTTTGATCACATTACAGGAAAAATCCGTGGCATAAAATTAATGCTGGCTCTCACTTGGAGCCAATGCCCAGTTTGACTGAGCATAGAGCCAATATGAAAAAATCCAAAGCATTGAATAGCACCAAAGCAAATCCAGGTTTCGTGGCGCCTGAAACTTACATAAATTGTGAGTCCTTCTTTCAGAAGACTAATTTTAGGAAACACTTTGCAAAATTTACAGACACCACAAAGCGCATAGTGCCAAGGTTCCTAGAAAAATCTTTGCAAGAGCCCATGTAAGTTACAAGCCTGAAAGGCTTCTTTGCCTTGACAATATAACTACCTCTGCCATATCGACATGATGAAGAAGTATTTGACTTGAATATCTATTTCATGCAACTGTTAGAGATTGTATATGATAATATAGTGCCAAGGGTAAAATTAGCACACGTTTTGATAAAGCTTTCTTTCCCCATCTTTTCTTTGCTATAGCAAAAGATATCAACAATTGATTTTAAAAGGTAACCAAATGC
This sequence comes from Bos taurus, assembly GCF_002263795.3. Taxonomy (NCBI): domain Eukaryota; kingdom Metazoa; phylum Chordata; class Mammalia; order Artiodactyla; family Bovidae; genus Bos; species Bos taurus. The sequence goes on along the minus strand of NC_037341.1, from coordinate 17,601,454 downwards.
TAAGAGAACCCTTTGAGACAGTTTTATACAGGAAAATCTCACAACTTATGTGTATAGAATTTTAAAATAGCAGATATTTTGATATTGTTATTTCAAAGCAAGCAATCTCTCGCAGTTTGGAGATATTAATACTTTTTAAAGCACTTAAGAACTGATTAATTAATTGCTACTCTTGCAGATCTGGTTCCTGGGGGAGTAGACCCTGAAATGGAGATTATTATAGAGAAAGTTTGTTAGGGAGTACTCGTAGGATTGGATCTAAGAGGGAAGCTAGCGTAACTGGACAGAGGAAGAAGTTGAGCAGTGATCCAACCACACTGGGCCTTAGCCAAGCCCACAGGAGCTCTGAAGGTGGAATTGTTATTGTCAATCCTGCATTGGAGTGAGAGAGCAGTGTTTGATATTCCTACATTAAGCCATCATGATATGCACATTTCCTCTGGGAAGTAGATGCAATCTCGAGAAGGTGGTTCTTTTTATCTTATCTTTATTTTTTATTTATGTTTATTTACTTATTTGGCTGCAGCATTCAAGATACTAGTTTCCTGACTGGATCAAACCCATGCCCCCGGCAGTGGAAGTGCAGAATCTTAAGCTCTGGACTGCCAGGAAGTCCCAAAGAGGCTCTTTTTATTTTATTTATTTATTTATTTATTTATTTTTAAATTTTATTTTATTTTTAAACTTTACAATATTTTGCCAAATATCGAAATGAATCCGCCACAGGTATACAAGTGTTCCCCATCCTGAACCCTCCTCCCTCCTCCCTCCCCATACCATCCCTCTGGGTCGTCCCAGTGCACCAGCCCCAAGCATCCAGTATCGTGCATCGAACCTGGACTGGCATCTCGTTTCATACATGCTAGTATACATGTTTCAATGCCATTCTCCCAAATCTTCCCACCCTCTCCCTCTCCCACAGAGTCCATAAGACTGTTCTATACATCAGTGTCTCTTTTGCTGTCTCGTATACTTTTTAAACCAGGCAACTTCCAGGGAGAATTAACAGGTTAGGGCTGTCATCCAGCTGCACTCCCAGCATCTGGGGAATACGTCTCTTAAATCTGCAGGCTTGGTCTGGGAAATGTGGATGAGAACACGATACTGTACTCTCGGCATCATCTAGATCCACCTCTTCAGATAAGTCCCAGAGTAGCTCCTCCAGGAGACTGGCTGGTCTCTTGATGGAGGAAACATATAAAAACAAGTTGAGCAGAGCCAAGTACAGGTGTCTTCTCCCAGTAGACTTCCTTGAACCATTGAAGCTGGCATCATGATACTCATTATATCCTTCTCTCATCAATTCTAGATACATCTTCTCCTCAGCTAGTGTCTCTAATAGAATCTAGATGGCTTACCTGGTGGTGTGACACAGGATCTTATCCCTGAAGGATATGAGCCTCTGGTCACCATGCTATTCTCAAGCTGCAACTACTGCACTCTTTCACTTGTAATAAAAATTGGCCAAGGATATGACAAGAGAACCGGCATGGATCACTTCTTTGACAAACACATTCCTCCTTGTTAGAATGGTGACGTCTCTTCTTGTATGCTATTCACTAAAAGTCCCCAAAACTCAGGCAGAAGCTACAGCTTAAATTTAAATAGGACTTTTGCTGTTTGGTAGCTCAGACAGTAAAGAATCTGCCTGTAATGCAGGAGACCAGGGTTTGATCAGAAAGATCAAAAGGTCAGAAAGATCCCCCAGAGAAGGGAATGTCTACCCACTCCAGTACTCTTGCCTGGATAATTCAATGGATAGAGAAGCCTGGCAAGCTATAGTCCATGGAGTTGCAAAGAGTCAGATATGCCTGAGCAACTAACACTTTCACATTGCTCTTTTATCTAGTACATTCTTCCTTTAAGAACCAGGACCTCTAAGCCCAGAAACTAGAGAGCTCACATTTGTGGGTATAGAAACACAAGTTATTCCTTAAGCGACTAATTGGAATCATGATAAATGGGTCCATTCCTACTTCTACATCTTGGTTCCTAGACCTATGCATTGCATAGGGTGGAGGCACAGTATCATGGAAAGTTAATGTACATATTAATCCAGGAGGATGGCTCTCTTTCCTCACAAAGCTTTATTGCTGGTGCTCATCTGTGCCTTCAACAGGTCATTCCACAATTCTATCAGGCCAAAGACTTACAGGCAGTGCAACAGATAGTAGGAACACTGAATTCCATTGTTAAGTACTCATTACCTCTCCTTTTGTTACAGAATCGGTTCTGTGGTCTGTTATAGTAGTATGTGGGATCCAGTGTTGGTGGTTCAAATACCTTGCTAACCCTGAAATAATGTCAATTGAGGTTCTGGGGTAGCAAAAGTAAACTAAGGGTATTAAAGGCAATATTTATCCTATCCCAGTCAATGGAAATAAGTCATTGCTCCTTCCAGGGTGGAAGAAACCCAATGGAGTCAACTTGCCCTCATGTTTGGGGCTGATCTCTCGAAGGAGTGATGCAGTATTAGAGATTCTGCATCGGTCTCTGCTGCTGACTGGCTGGACACTTTCCAGGGACAACAGCTAAATCAGTCTTTTGTGAATGGGAACTCATATTTGGGGCCACATGCACAACCTCTATCTGTTTCCAAATAGCCCCTCTTTTCATATGTCTATTGTGCTGGCACCAGGGTGGCCAGTGACAGAGAATGGCAGTTTTAGTCAGCAGCAGGTTCAGTCATTACATCTGCTTGATTATTTCTGTTAAACAGTCCTTGATCTCTGGTGGCATTAACTTGTGATACAAATATTTCCACATATGTGACTACTACCAAATGCCTCTCCTTCAGACCTCCTTTTCCCTGATCTTCCAGTTTTTCTGTTTCTAGGACTCCTGACAACTGGCCAAGACATCTGCCATTCCACACACACACACACACACACACACACACACACACACACACATATGAGCGAGTGTTAGTCACTCAGTCATGTCCAACTCTTTGCGACCCCATGGACTGTAACCCACCAGACTCCTCGTACATGGGATTTTCCAGGCAAGAATACTGGAGTGGGTTGCCATTTCATTCTCTAGGGGATCTTCCCAAGCCAAGAATTGAACCCAGGTCTCCTACAATGCAGGCAGACTCTTTACTGACTAAGTCACCAGAGAAGCCCATATATATATGTATAGGTTCCGTTTCTAAAATCTACTTTTATATTTTCCATGTTCTCTGGTGAACTTGGACATCTTGCTGCTGCTGCTGCTGCTAAGTCGCTTTAGTCGTGTCCGACTCTGTGCGACCCCATAGACGGCAGCCCACCAGGCTCCCCCCATCCCTGGGATTCTCCAGGCAAGAACCATGGAGTGGGTTGCCATTTCCTTCTCCAATGCATGAAAGTGAAAAGTGAAAGTGAAGTCGCTCAGTCATGTCCGACTGTTCTCGACCCCATGGACTGCAGCCTAACAGGCTCCTCCATCCATGGGATTTTCAGGCAAGAGTACTGGAGTGGGGTGCCATTGCCTTCTCCGTTGGACATCTTATAGCTCCTTAATTGTCTTACACCCAAGTCACACTGCTTTTGGAGACTAATTAAAACTAGTATGTCTAGATTTTGTACTCCTAGGGTAAAATCTAATTAATTTAGTTTATCCTGAGGAAACTCTGAGCTAAAATTTTTTTCACCTAGGCTTCCCAAGTTTACACACAACCATTAAATGCCTGTCCTTGTGGAGAATCCTTAGACTATTGCCTAAATTAGCCGGTTTATCAGCATGGCCTCTTAACAACGTTGAAGGGATGACTTTTTAATATTTAGCATGGATAGGAGGGCAACTGTTGAGAACACAGATATGCTAAGTTAGCCTCATAAGAAAAAAAAAACACAACATTTATTCTCTGGGCAGCTCTATGCAGCGGAACACTTACTCTTGCCACATTGATATGGCTGCACGTGCTCAGAAGTGGAAGAAGACTTCTTTTCTTCGTTTCTGACTGGAAGAAGACTGAAAGAGTTCCACATGGAACTCACAGGCCAAGTTAAACTTCAACACTCCTTCTCTTCTGTTAGTCTATATCAGCTATTGAGATTTGGGGAATTATGGGACTTCCCTTTGGCTAGAAACTACCTTTTAATATCCAAATCACAAAGATACATTGCTTAGATTTTGTGTCCATACCTGGTCCAATTGGTAGTAGCCACTTTTTAGAGACAACAACCCTTCTGTCACTTCTTAGAAAAGTGGGGCATGGATTAGGAAGACAACCAAAAAAGTATGTCTACTACATACACAGAATTTTCACTGCCATAAATATGGCACTAAATCATAATTATTTCATGTATCAAGGGGAAAAAAAAAAACCCTAGCAAAAATGTTAAGCTGTTAAAGTCAACAGCATATAAAATATTGGATCCGAACGGCAATTGACCTCCACTAAACTCAACTCGTCTGCCAGAGAGCTCCAAAAAGCTGGCTCAGAAAGATGTAACTTTCTTGTGTATTGAAATCCTTTAAGCTTACTAAAATCATATTTAAAAAACCACAGAAGTATTTATTTCAGATGGAAGTGTTTTACCTTTCAGTCACATGTGTGTTGTTCAATTGTTCATGGTATTCGATATACATTTATGAGTATCCACTAAAATCTGGCTTCTGTGTTGGGAAGGAAGGGATACAGCAGGAAAATGTCATGTTCCCACAACCAAAGGGCAAGCATTGAGATGCTGGCTATCACCACATATCAGCAAGGATTTAAGAAGACAAGGAATCTCTTTGCACTGCTGGTAGCAGTGTAAAATGTAGCAACCAAATTGGTAATCAATCTCACAACATTTAGTGTAAATCAATATTCATAAGCCCTGAAGCACAGTATTAAACTCCTAAATCAAAGGTTAAAGTCTTTCAAGGGAAAACATATTGACCATGGTATTAGTTATATTTTGAGAATTTAGAAGCAAACCAGATGTATGTAAAGTAATAAATCTAAAAACATAATTCTGGGTGGAAAGTAAGTAAGAAATGTATATCATACTACTATTCAGAAATATCAAAAACTATAGAGAAATAAAATTTAAAAATTATTGTATATGTTTATATATATATGTATATATCCATATATAATATATTGTGTATATAACAATATAAATGATATAATAAGTGACACATATAATAATATATGGTCTTCCCAGTTGGCACTAGTGGTAAAGAATCCACCTGCCAATGCAGGAGCTGCCAGAGATGCAGGCTTGATCCCTTGTTTGGGAAGATCCCCTGGTGTAGGAAATGGCAACCCACTCCAGTATTCTTGCCCAGAAAATTCTATGGACAGAGGATCCTGGCAGGCTACAGTAAATGGGGTAGCAAAGAGTAGTACATGATTGAGCATCCACGCATTGCATAATATTATACATTTCCTCTCTTATAAGGAAATGGGACTAAGGATTAAGACAAAGTAGGAAAATCAAAGTAAAATAGAAGAGTGCTCCCTGTATAGATCAAAAATACCAGAAGCATAGTTTTCATATATCTGTATACCTTCTTTCTTCCACACGCACACACACGAAGGAAAATTTTTAAAGTGAGAAGATAATCATGACCTTCCTGGAATTATCTTTGTAGCAAAGTAGTTTCATGGACTTGGGTGACTGGAAAAATAATATTACACTGCCAATATAAAGGTTGCCCATTCTACCTAAAATTCTCTTGATACATATTAGTGGGAAGTCCAAAACTAAGAGACTTGGATATGTCATCAGATCTTCCCCTGGTACCCTTATTTATTTATTTATTTTTTGCAGAGTGAGACATATTTTTTTTAGGTCATTTTTTAAAATTTTTTTTTTTTTTTATTTTATTTTATTTAAACTTTACATAATTGTATTAGTTTTGCCAAACATCAAAATGAATCCACCACAGGTATACATGTGTTCCCCATCCTGAACCCTCCTCCCTCCTCCCTCCCCATACCATCCCTCTGGGTCGTCCCAGTGCACTAGCCCCAAGCATCCAGTATCGTGCATCGAACCTGGACTGGCAACTCGTTTCTTACATGATATTTTACATGTTACAATGTCATTCTCCCAAATCTTCCCACCCTCTCCCTCTCCCACAGAGTCCATAAGACTGTTCTATACATCAGTGTCTCTTTTGCTGTCTCGTACACAGGGTTATTGTTACCATCTTTCTAAATTCCATATATATGCGTTAGAATACTGTATTTATGTTTTTCCTTCTGGCTTACTTCACTCTGTATAATAGGCTCCAGTTTCATCCACCTCATTAGAACTGATTCAAATGTATTCTTTTGAATGGCTGAGTAATACTCCATTGTGTATATGTACCACAGCTTTCTTATCCATTCATCTGCTGATGGACATCTAGGTTGCTTCCATGTCTTGGCTATTATAAACAGTGCTGCGATGAACATTGGGGTACACGTGTCTCTTTCCCTTCTGGTTTCCTCAGTGTGTATGCCCAGCAGTGGGATTGCTGGATCATAAGGCAGTTCTATTTCCAGTTTTTTAAGGAATCTCCACACTGTTCTCCATAGTGGCTGTACTAGTTTGCATTCCCACCAACAGTGTAAGAGGGTTCCCTTTTCTCCACACCCTCTCCAGCATTTATTATTTGTAGACTTTTGGATCGCAGCCATTCTGACTGGTGTGAAATGGTACCTCATAGTGGTTTTGATTTGCATTTCTCTGATAATGAGTGATGTTGAGCATCTTTTCATGTGTTTGTTAGCCACCTGTATGTCTTTTTTGGAGAAATGTCTATTTAGTTCTTTGGCCCATTTTTTGATTGGGTCGTTTATTTTTCTGGAGTTGAGCTGTAGGAGTTGCTTGTATATTTTTGAGATTAGTTGTTTGTCGGTTGCTTCATTTGCTATTATTTTCTCCCATTCTGAAGGCTGTCTTTTCACCTTGCTAATAGTTTCCTTTGATGTGCAGAAGCTTTTAAGGTTAATTAGGTCCCATTTGTTTATTTTTGCTTTTATTTCCAATATTCTGGGAGGTGGGTCATAGAGGATCCTGCTGTGATGTATGTCGGAGAGTGTTTTGCCTATGTTCTCCTCTAGGAGTTTTATAGTTTCTGGTCTTACGTTTAGATCTTTAATCCATTTTGAGTTTATTTTTGTGTATGGTGTTAGAAAGTGGTCCAGTTTCATTCTTTTACAAGTGGTTGACCAGATTTCCCAGCACCATTTGTTAAAGAGATTGTCTTTAATCCATTGTATATTCTTGCCTCCTTTGTCGAAGATAAGGTGTCCATATGTGCGTGGATTTATCTCTGGGCTTTCTATTTTATTCCATTGATCAATATTTCTGTCTTTGTGCCAGTACCATACTGTCTTGATAACTGTGGCTTTGTAGTAGAGCCTGAAGTCAGGTAGGTTGATTCCTCCAGTTCCATTCTTCTTTCTCAAGATCGCTTTGGCTATTCAAAATTTGCATAGAAACGAATGAAAATGAAAACACAACAACCCAAAACCTGTGGGACACGGTAAAAGCAGTCCTAAGGGGAAAGTTCATAGCAATACAGGCACACCTCAAGAAACAAGAAAAAAGTCAAATAAATAACCTAACTCTACACCTAAAGCAACTAGAAAAGGAAGAAATGAAGAACCCCAGGGTTAGTAGAAGGAAAGAAATCTTAAAAATTAGAGCAGAAATAAATGCAAAAGAAACAAAAGAGACCATAGCAAAAATCAACAAAACCAAAAGCTGGTTCTTTGAAAGGATAAATAAAATTGACAAACCATTAGCCAGACTCATCAAGAAACAAAGGGAGAAAAATCAAATCAACAAAATTAGAAACGAAAATGGAGAGATCACAACAGACAACACAGAAATACAAAGGATCATAAGAGACTACTATCAACAATTATATGCCAATAAAATGGACAACGTGGAAGAAATGGACAAATTCTTAGAAAAGTACAACTTTCCAAAACTGGACCAGGAAGAAATAGAAAATCTTAACAGACCCATCACAAGCATGGAAATTGAAACTGTAATCAAAAATCTTCCAGCAAACAAAAGCCCAGGTCCAGACGGCTTCACAGCTGAATTCTACCAAAAATTTAGAGAAGAGCTAACACCTATCCTGCTCAAACTCTTCCAGAAAATTGCAGAGGAAGGTAAACTTCCAAACTCATTCTATGAGGCCACCATCACCCTAATACCAAAACCTGACAAAGATCCCACAAAAAAAGAAAACTACAGGCCAATATCACTGATGAACATAGATGCAAAAATCCTTAACAAAATTCTAGCAATCAGAATCCAACAACACATTAAAAAGATCATACACCATGATCAAGTGGGCTTTATCCCAGGGATGCAAGGATTCTTCAATATCCGCAAATCAATCAATGTAATACACCACATTAACAAATTGAAAAATAAAAACCATATGATTATCTCAATAGATGCAGAGAAAGCCTTTGACAAAATTCAACATCCATTTATGATAAAAACTCTCCAGAAAGCAGGAATAGAAGGAACATACCTCAACATAATAAAAGCTATATATGACAAACCCACTGCAAACATTATCCTCAATGGTGAAAAATTGAAACCATTTCCTCTAAAGTCAGGAACAAGACAAGGGTGCCCACTTTCACCATTACTATTCAACATAGTTTTGGAAGTTTTGGCCACAGCAATCAGAGCAGAAAAAGAAATAAAATTTTTATTTTATTTTTAAACTTTACATAATTGTATTAGTTTTGCCAAATATCAAAATGAATCTGCCAAGAACTTTTCTGCATTTCTCTTAGTGTCCTTTATTCTTTTCTTCCAGTCCCCTTCTTCAAACACTCTTCAAGGTGGTATTCTTATAAAAGATCAGCTAATGGTCTTAGATAACATGTTATTCATGGCCCCAGAAGCATTTGTATTGACATATGTAGAAGTACGCTAATTATTTGGTTTTATGACAAAATATAGCAATTTTTCAGAGAAGGCAATGGCACCCCACTCCAGTACTCTTGCCTGGAAAATCCCATGGATGGAGGAGCCTGGTGGGCTGAAGTCCATGGGGTCGCTAAGAGTCAGACACGACTGAATGACTTCACTTTCACTTTTTCACTTTCATGCATTGGAGAAGGAATTGGCAACCCACTCCAGTGTTCTTGCCTGGAGAACCCCAGGGGCAGGAGAGCCTGGTGGGCTGCCGTCTATGGGGCCACACAGAGTCGGACACGACTGAAGTGACTTAGCAGCAGCAGCAGCATAGCAATTTTTATTGAGAAACAAATTTAAACTAGAACTATTTTGTGGATGGTTAATACACATAACATGGATATATAAGATGTGTCCCTGGTCATATATACACTGTTGGAGTGTATGTATGCTCAGTCACTTCATTTGTGTCCAACTCTTTGTGACCATATGGACAGTAGCTCACCCAGCATCTCTGTCCATGGGATTCTCCAGGCAAGAATACTGTAGTGGGTTGTCATGCCCTCCTTCAGGGGATCTTCCTGACCCAAGGATCAAACCTGCATCTCCTGCACTGCAGGCAGATTCTTTACTGCTGAGCTACCAGGGAAGCCCCATATATACACTACCATGTGTAAAATAGATAGCTAGTGGGAAGCTGCACTTTAACACAGGGAGCTCAGCTCGGTGCTCTATGATGACCTAGAGGGATGGGATGGGGTGGGGGTGGAAGGGAGGTTTAAGAGGTAGGGATACGTGTGTCCTTATAGCTGATTCACATTGTAGTATGACAGAAACCAATACAACAGTGTAAAGCAATTATCCCCCAATTAAAAATAAAATTTTAAAAAGACATACAAACTACTGTGTATGAAGTAGATAAGTAACATGGATACATTGTTCAGCACAGGGAGATAGAGCCATGATTTCATAATAAGTTTAAAGGGAATATAGCCAATAAAAACATTAACTATTCTATATAAACCTGAAACTGATATAATATTATAAATCAACTATATTTCAATTTAAAAAGTTAAAAAAAAAAGCAAATAAAAATGTGTCCCTGATAAGGTGAGAAAATAGTCTTAGGTAATCTCTCCTGTGTGTCCTCATATTCCGAATATTCTCCACCACATTGTACTACAATGACTGGCTGTGAGCCCTTCTAATGCTTCAAGATCTGGCAAAAGCAGCCCACACCTTTGGTTTCAGGTTCTGCCGTGGCAGAAAGAACTTCTCATGAAGTTCACATTTCTTCATGCTTCTCTCAGCTTTAGGGTTCTGACCTCCTTGCTTTCTATCTTAGTTGAGTTTCAAGTCATCAGAGATACAAACAGGGCCCTTCACCACTGTCCATCAAAAATCATTCTTGGTTTTTCACTAGTTCAGCAATTTTTCTGAGAATTTCAGGACTAACAGAGGAAGATCACGGTGATAGTCTTTCAACATTTCCTGACACTCAATTCACCCTTTTCTATAATCCAAGCTCCTGAAATCTAACTTTCACATTTTACATTCAACTACCTAAAAAATTTATTCCTTTGTTCAAATTGCTTTTTACATACCACTGACAAAGTTGTCAACAATATTGTTTTTATCTTACAATAAAATCTAATCATTTATTACTCTGCCGATCCTCTCATTACATTGGGCACATTATGGGGGGCGGAGATATTTGCATATTCATCTTTGTAACTTGAAACCAAAATAATAAGTACAGTACTCATAAATTATTTGTTGGATTAATAAATTAATTAATGAACAAAAGAGTGATTGCTAAAATCAACAAGAAATCAAGAGCAGCTAAGTATCTCCAACACAAGGTATTATAGCAACAGACTTTGGAAAGATTTCAAAAAGCTTCCTGACCAATTTACTGCAATCAACTCTGAAGAAAACAACAAAGAATATGCAGCCATTTGCATAGTCCCTGCTTTTAATGCAATTTGCTTATAACAACTTGACCCATATCGTATATTGCATGTTTCCATTTGTTAATGATTTCTGAAGCAACTAGTTCTGCAGGATACATGTGCCCTATTACTCTAATTCTGGCTTAATCCTCTAATATTTGGTGTAATCAAATTTGTTTTTCTGAGTCACCTTCTCATAACTGCAATATTAAAAATCATGTTTCGTCCACTTACATCTACCCTATATTATGCTTCCTTGGTATGGCATTCAGTTTGGAAAACAATAATAGCTTGATTTTTATAGTGTCTTAAAGAATGTAACATTGATATCTGTTATCTCCTTTCTATTTTTCTCACAGGCCTTTGTGCTGGGGTTTAGTCCAAATGACTTGTCTAAACTTTCACAGCCAGTCAATATCATTAAGGAAACTTCCCTTCAAAGCATCATGTAGAATACTCTTTCTTAAAAAAAAAAAAAAAAATTGATATATAATTTACAACACTGTGTAAGTGCAAAGTGTACAATGTGTTGTTTTGAAATGTTTATGTATCGTAATATGATATATAACACCCACTGTAGCATTAGCTAACACCTCTGTCACATCACATATATAATTATAATTCCTTTTTATGTGGTGATTATAGTCAACAATACTGTTATAAACTTCAAAGTGGAATCCTCTTATAGGTAAATTTCTCAAAGTAAGATTCCCTAACATATTTTCACTCAGAAAACTGCATTCCATAGGCCTTTCAGAGTGAATTGTTCACGGGAATTTTCTTCTTTTTGACCTCGTTGGTGTAAGCTTGTGTGGATGTGTGTGTGCATAATTCAAATTTTACATTCTAATAACAAGATAAATGCCATTTTCTACTCTCTCTCTTCCTTTCTACTCTTCCATTTGCTTTTTATTTTCCACGTTACTCTTTAGCTCCATTCACAGACTTTTCCCCAGGCTTATCTGGAATAGCGGCTCCTCTCTTTTTGTTGAGGCCACTTTTTCCAATCAGAAGGTGAGCTCATGCTGCTTCCTGGAAACTTAAAATAGCAGGACCGTGTTGATCTGGAATGTTCTACCAAGTCCCCACTTGCTGTGTTTCTTCCTGTGAGTCCTTGGGAAAGGAGGGCACTTCCTTTGTCATCACAAAGGGGTTGAGTCTTAGAGTTAAAACAGAGCCCAAAATGATACTCAAGAAAGTTCTGACTCTTTTACACCTCGTTAATTATTCCTCCCTTGGGTTCCTGGAGCACTTTCTACCTACATACATTATATTTATCACATTACATTCAAAAGCATTTTAACTTCTTATTAGAGATACATTTATTCTGTGTTCACTATGTGCCAGGATTAAAACAGAAAAATATCCCTATTCTCAAAGAAGTTCTAATCTAACAGGAAGAAAGAAACATTAAACAAGATAAAGCATGGAAGAAGTCACACATGCTACGTGTCATTTGTTTTTGATTTAAAAAAACAACAACAACATTAAGAATCACGGTCCTTTCTAAACAAGCAAGCTTCAGGTTCATATGGTGACCAGGAGAAAATCCCCCAGGAACAAATAAAGAGAATTCTAATGAAACTATAATCACAAGCCAAAAAGGATACATTAATTTACTCTTTAAAACAATCCTTTCAGAAGAATTTTAATATATTCACTAATTTACTTATTTAAGTAAGAACGTCAGAAAGATAAAGATACGTATGGTGAACTTGAAAGTTACTTTGAAAATCCAAGATCCCAAACTTGAACAGCAAAAATTTAAAGCATCTATTCAAAAAAAAGAATACTAGAAAACCTGCTGTACTGGTCTGTCCTGTGTTACCTTAGACATGGTAGTCTGGTAGGATGGGTGATTTCCATTTCACATGGGACATAAAGCTATATTCTTGTTACCGTGTTTCTAAGGAATAGGAAAATCAACTTATGAATTTTCTCTTTTCTTCACGCAAGCAGCCCAGCTCACTCCCACCTCTCACAACCTCACAAATCCTGGAGCAAAAGCAGGAGAACACCTAAATGTTAGCATCTTCACCATGGCAGGTTTCCTATGCTGGGATAAACGGTTGTGAATGGACCTGAAACCAAGTACTTCCTAGTAACTCAGCCTCCGTGCTGCCACACACAGCACTAGTTTCTCCCACATAGGAATGAAAAATGCAGCACGAATCCAGACAGAAACCAGGTGCTTGCCGTAAATGAAGTGAAAACCTTTCCCTGTGAGTTAAAGCAGCCCGTTAGTCAGACCTTCTTCCGGGGAATCCTTGCAGCTCCAAGTGGGTTGTGAGGTTTGGGCAAAATGGATACGTGCATATACAAAACAGGTAATATTTCTTCTTCAGTTCAGTTCAGTTCAGCCGCTCAGTCGTGTCCGACTCTTTGCAACCCCATGAATCGAAGCACGCCAGGCCTCCCTGTCCATCACCAACTCTCAGAGTTCATCCAGACTCACGTCCATTGAGTCAGTGATGCCATCCAGCCATCTCATCCTCTATCGTCCCCTTCTCCTCCTGCCCCCAATTCCTCCCAGCATCAGAATCTTTTCCAATGAGTCAACTCTTTGCATGAGGTGGCCAAAGTACTGGAGTTTCAGCTTTAGCATTCTTCTTAGGCCACGTAATTTTCTGTCATAAAACTCACCTTAGAGGAAGAGTCCTGGCTGTTTCCTGTAGTGCTCAGAATTGGCAGAAACATCTACCATCGAGGTCGAAATTATTCTTTGTCAGGTGGTGAGAAACCAAATATAGCCCATGAGAGAAGGGTTTTAGGGATATCAAGACAGTGTTTTGTGATCAATGGCAGATTTTATAGAGAGCAAACTTTTTAAACTTGAGGCATGAGAGTTCCATCCTCAAATCCTAGCTCATTAACACATCTTATTGGTACAGTCATTCTACACATACTGTCAACACCCATATCACTGTCCCCATGATGCCATCAGTTATCACTCAGGATGATCATTCAGCTCAGGGAATGCCCTTTCACACTGTCTTTCTATCTCACCATCTTGACTGGTTACATTACCCTCATGTAAAATGCATCATCAATGTAGACCATTTGCTTTTCTAATTACATGATTATATATGATCATTAGAGAAAAATTAGGCAAGAAAGCTCCCCCAGTATATGAAGAGGAAACAAGAACCACTAAATGGTAAAATCGCCTATATTATCAACTAGAGATACCAGGTATAAATATTTTGGTTGATAATGAGACTACCATGGATATACATCGTGGGCTTCTGAACAATTTCTCAGTTTTTGTTTGTTTTGTTGTTGCTGTTGTCTGCTCCACATGTAGCATGCAGGATCTCAGTCCCTGACCAGGTATCAGCCCTGTTTGAGAGTAGGTATTTTGTGGACAACATTGAACACTCTAACTTGTTGAAATCTTTGTCCATTTGCAACTAAAAGAATAGCATCTAATTGTTATTATAAGTTATTTCCTAGCCAATGCAGTGGGCTGACCTTTGGGGCCTCCCTGATAGCTCAGTTGGTAAAGAATCTGCCTGCAATGCAGGAAACCCCAGTTTAATTCCTGGGTCAGGAAGATCTGCTGGAGAAGGGATAGGCTACCTACTCCAGTATTCTTGGGCTTCCTTTGTGGCTCAGCTGGTAAAGAATCTGCCGGCAGAGTGGGAGACTTGGGTTTGATCCCTGGGTTGGGAAGATCCCCTGGAGAAGGGAAAGGCCACCCACTTCAGTATTCTAGCCTGGAGAATTCCATGGACTGTATGGGGTCGCAAAGAGTCGGACATGACTGAGTGACTTTCACTTTCTCTTTCTTGCAATATAAATAAAAGAAAATAATGAGAAATGGTTGGAGGGGGAAAAGAATTAAAATAGGAATCAAGTAATGAACATGACTCATACTGTGTGCCTAGTGTGACTAGACAAATACCTTCAAAGATTTAAAATATAAAAAAAAAAAAATTCAGAGTCCATTTACTGTTTTCTCAAGAACCCTGTTTTACTCCAATCTGCTGGTTTGATCTTTAGATATATACAAGTTTTGTTGATTTAGAAATTCTGGTAGGCAAAATCATACTTCACCTTTCTATGCTTTGGTAAATTACAAAAATTTGTTTTCAACTGGGCCACATTTGTTCGATGGATGATTTTGCTCCTATTTAAAAATGAGGAGGAGGAAATGGGGGCCCTTGAAAGTTCAGTGACTTCACCACAGTCACATCCTAGTAAGTGTCAGATCCAAGGCTGCAGAGGAAAAGAAAAGAATCAGTGCTTCTTTTTGCTCTACCTCCTGGGAAATTCCCACATTAACACTGGCTCAGGGAGTAATGAATAGATTCTTTCAGAAATAGAGTGGTCACAGTCTGATCTAAGTTAGCAAGCTTTCATTTTGTGTAGACAAAGAAAACAAAATGTTAGGCTGGCTTCTCAGCCTGAGGGCCTCGGAGCAAAGGAAGCTGTCTAGGGCAGGGATCCTTTCAGCTACAGTGAGCATGAATTAGCAACTAGAAAATACACACTCTGCATGAACATGGGCACATCCGGATAGTTATTTACCTTCCCTGGAGGGCAGGTAACCTGATGCGACCACAGACTCTGCAGGCTTTAACAGACAGAAGAGAAGAATGTGGATTTCAAACTTAAATTTGTATAGCATCTTTCAGGCAAGACATTCCCCAAAGACTTTGGGAGCCAATCGTCAAAACCAATATGGAGTTGTGAAACACTAATTGTCCATCCGTAAGCATGCAGGAGACCCTGGATGACAGAAGCCCCCACTCTCCTTTGTAGCCAAAGAGGAAATGTCGTGAATCAAGGCTCATATATAACTACCCGTACTTGATTGCAGGATAAGAGGTTGTGGAAATTGTGTTTACTCACCTGAACTCTGCAATTTAAAGTTTTCAGAAACCTATTTGAGGAGAAAAATCTGTAAGGTGGTTTAGTCCCAGCCAGTATGACAGGGCTGTATTCAGTTCCTCCCCTCAGTGTTTCATACAAACATGATCGCATCTGGTTTATCCTGAACAGGATAAGTACTGTTGTCCCTGCTTTATAGGAGAGTGTTAAGAACTTGGTATAATTGAAAAAAAAGTGTCCACAGGAAGCTCAGCTCGGTGTTCTATGGTGACCTAGATGAATAGGATGGGGGGAGTGGGATGGAAAGGAGGTCCAAGAGGGAGGGGATGTTTGTATACAATAGCTGATTCACTATGTTATACACCAGAAACTGACACAGTTGTAAAGCAAGTTCACTCCAATTTTAAAAATCATCAAATACTATTACTCTCTAGTGCAGGTAGATCCTGGTGAAAGGAAGGTCACCTTGTTTTAGTGTTCACCATGATGGATTTGAATATAAGAAGAGGAATGCGATAGTGATTTCCAGGGGCTGGGGAGTGGGAGAGATGGTGAGTTGCTATTCAATGCTATAAAGTTACAGTTATGCAGGACGGATACATTCTGGAGATCCGCTGTCCAACATGAGTCTATAGCCTGCAATAGAGTGCTGTGCTACATATGGGCTTCCCGGATAGGTCAGCCGGTAAAGAATCCGCCTACAATGCAGGAGACCCCGGTTCAATTTCTGAGTTGGGAAGTTCCCCTGAAGAAAGGATAGGCTACCCATTCCAGTATTCTTGGGCTTCCCTGGTGGATCAGACAATAAAGAATCTAACTGCAATGCAGGAGACCTGGGTTCAATCCCTGAATTGGGGATTTTTTTCCCTGGAGAAGGAAATGGCAACTAACTCCAGCATTCTTGCCAGAGAATTTCACGGACAGAGGAGACTGGTAGGCTACAGTCCATGGGGTCACAAAGAGTCTGACATGACTGAGAGACTAAGCACTGCACCTCAAAATTTATCAAGCGTGTGGATCTCATGTTAGTATTTTTAGCACACAAGAAAATCAGAGGATGCAAGGAAACTTTGGGAAGTGTTGGATTGTCTATTCTCTTGATTTTAGTGCTGGGACTGTGTGTGTACATATTCATAAACTCATCTCATTATACATATTAAATATGTGCAGTTCTTTGTATATCAATTATACTTCAACAGAACTCTTAAAAAGCAGACAGAAAAATATAAACAAATAAGCAACAAAAGAGGGAGAAAAGAAGAGGAATTTGGAAACCATCTAAGAACACTTTTTTCCAATGGGCTGGTTGAAGGTCCTTTTAAAGGTAATGTGCAAGTAACATTTATTTGTGTTTTTATGTGGCTCTGATTTAAAACCATATTCATCTTTAGAAAACTTAAGAAGTTCTTTGAGAGACTGTTCTAGCACTTGTAAGTAGTAACCATAGAGTAAACAGGTAAAAAACGATTTCCCACATGAAACTTATAGTTATCTGTAAGTCAGATATAAGTCTCACAATGTTTTGAACTGGTTATTAAGAACACTGCTATCTATGTAGCCAAAAAGACCCCAGAAAGAAATGAGGCCACACTCAGAAAAACAGGTGTTTGTGGATATCTAAAGAAAAAAATCTTCCCTGGTAGTTCAGATGGTAAAGAATACGCCTGCAATGTGCAAGACTCAGCTTTGATCTCTGGGTTGGGAAGATCCCCTGGAGAAAGGAATGGCAGCCCACTCCAGTATTCTTGCCTGGAGAATTCCATGGACAGAGGAGCCTGGGGGGCGCTACAGTCTATAGGGTTGCAAATAGTCGGACACAACTGAGCAACTTTCACTTTCACTTAAAAAAGAGTGGGCTATTTCTCATGTTTGTATGTTTCTAAATCTAGAGCTCCACAATCTAAAAAGATTTTTTCTAATTAATACCCATTTTCATTTCATTTATTAAGTAAAGTGATACTTGCAGCATTGTGCTCTGTAACATTTAAGGTCTTTTCATTCAGTCATTTCCTTTTGTAAAACATCTGCACATTCAGACATCAATTGAGAAACTACTCTGTGCTTCAAATTATATTAGTGATGATTAAGGTATATGTGATGTTTACTTTTTCTAGTGAGGTCTCCTAAAGGAGCATCTAATAAGATTATACTGAGGGTGTGATAAAAGGCTTTTAGTAGAAAGTTACATTTGATCTGAATTGTGAATAGTGAGGAAAGCAGGACTGATGGAAGTTGATTTTGGGTAGACCGGTCAGGTATTTCTTGAGTCTCAGTAAACCCAGATTAGATTTGCCTACAAATATTACAGACAGCAAAGTGTGTCCTGCTATTAGTTGTAGATGGTACATTTTCTAAAGGATATGGTTTAATGCTAGAGTTTTGTCTATGCAATGGAATTTTTTTTTAACTCACTCCACTTTGTTAGATCTTTGTAAGTGCTAATGATTACAATGAAGGAAAAACAGAGGAAGGAGAAGAAAAGCTAAGAAGAAAGAAGAAGAAGAGGATAAAGAGAAGACACCTTTGTGTTTTATCAAGGAGAATTTTGGTTTCTGTAGGCATGACTTAAGATTATCATCTTCAAGTCCCCCAACAATAAGATATCATCAGAGAAAATTGGCTGTCAAATTGCTTTGCAAATTAAACTGTAGCATAACATATCTCTCTGGGAAATAAGGAAATGAGAGACCTAATTTTTATGACATTAGAGATTATTTCATCCAAATTTCTCATTTTATATATAATGAAACTAGGGCTAAGAGGGTTTCAATATCAGCTGCCAAATTCCACAGTGGATTTGCAGCAAAGTATAATTGAAAAATAATAATGGTATTCTATGGAGATATAGTGGTAAAGCACAATAAGATATGAACACTGAGAAACAGAGAATTCACAAGTATGTCTGCTTTCATTCTCTAATATTTTTCCACAAACCACAATGTCTTTAAAAATTTTTAATGGTCACATATTTGCATAATACTTTTCTTTTGCATTCTTTTTTCTGTTGTCAAAAGCAATTTAGAATACAGCTTTCATTCTATACCCTTTTATATATCTTTCCCATCTTTGATCAATGAGCCTCAGTCACTCATAAAATTTAGGTAACTTGCTTTACAAACCATAATGTGAAGCCTTCTGGATCTTGTAAATCACTGAATGCCAGTTGAGATAAAGGACACGGAGGAGTCAGCTTCTTGGTTCAATGTCTTATGTGTAGTGCCAAAGTGACTGGAAAAAAAGTGGTTGAAATATGGCAACAGTTCACTGTTAGAGCATTTGTAAAAACTTTTCTCTTAAATTGGCTGTAGCCTGAGATAACACCTAACTACCAAACTTACTGCCATGAAACAACAACAAAAAAAGGTCCCAGGATTTTTCACATAAACTAGGTCAACGTTATCACTTAAGTTATCCTAAAATTATAAAAAATGATCATGTTTACTAAGGAAAATGATGATATCTTGGTACTGAGGTTTTGTTTGTTGGTTTGTTTTTTAAACAATCCAAGACTGCTAAGATTTTTACATGCCTTGTTTTAATTTTTATAACGATTTGGGGCAAGTATTTTTATTTTAAATATGTGGAAATTGAGGTTCAGAGGTAAAATTAAGGTAAAATGCTTTCACCTTACATTAAGTCACACAGATTTCTTTTGCACTTAAAAATAAGTGTCTTGGACTTCCCTGGTGATCCAGTGGTTAGGAGTCCACCTGCCAATGTGAGGGACACGGGTTTGATCTCTGATCCAGGAGGATTCCACATGTCATGGGGCAACTGGGCCTGTACACCACAACTACTAAGCCCAGGTAGCCGAGAGCTGCAACAAGAGAACCCACCACGATGAGAAACCCGAGCAAGCAACTAGAGAATAGCCCCTACCTGCTGCAACTAAAGAAAGCTGGTACGCCACAATAAAAACCCATTGCAGCTCAAAATCAATAAATAAAACTTAAATACATTAATTAATTAATTAAAAATAAACGTCTTGACCTTGCTATTGTGGCCTACACAATTGTAAGTAAATGTAGCATAACCAAAACCTCCACATGTCTGTTACCAGTCCATCAGTCTTCCTATGTTTTGGTAACAATGTCTTTTCAGATATCACAGTTTTCCCAGTTTATGGCACTTCAATCTGTTCTCTCTTTATCTTTTCCCACAGCAGACTTCATCTCTAGCTCAGGTTGTGCTTTTCATGCCATCCCTTCAAAAGGCCTTCTATGAACTTTTCAACTAAAATAGGTTGGAAATGTTTTCACCATCTCAGCCATTTGTTCTTTAATACTTATCACAACATGTAATTTTACATTTATAATTTTATTTCACAATCTCTATGAAAGTGTGGATCTTAGAATAGTATATAGAACAAATTAGGTATACAGAAAGTGTGAAAAAATGAACACACTTAAAACTGGGGGAAATTGACACAAGGTATTGAAACCAGATGCGTTTCACAATGCCCATGCTTCCCCTGCCCCCATCCTGCTTTATTAACTATCATTCCATAGCCCAGTTAAGTTGCACCTATATTTGGGCTCTGAACTCGGGAGCTTATTATAAATTAATTAGACTTATTGGCCAATAATTCATGGGTTTATAGGTTATTTTCCCATCTTGACTGTAACCTGTTTAAGGCACATTTGTGTCCATCATATTATGGCCAGCTGATGTCTCATCAGTGGCATTCTCATATTTTTTTGGCCAGAACTGGACACAAAATCCAAAGTAACTATCTGAGGGCCAGGAAGTGAAATGCACCACGCCTCTAGAAAGGAGGAGAAACAGAAATATTTGTATACAATTAAAGACTCCATGGGAAGAATGAAGGAAGAGAGAAAAGACGAGAGAGAGGAAAACAAAAGAAAAGAGCTAGACAAGGACAGTGAAAGCAGTAATGGAGGATTATAATTGTGACAGCTTATAAGATGAGTCAGTTTGGTTGACCTAAAGTTTCCAGTTATTCAAACACTAATATAGGTGTTGCTGAGAAGAGATTTTGAAGATGTATTAAAGCCCTTAATTAGTTGACTTTAAGGATATCCTGGATTATCTGGCTGGGTTGGATGGAAAGTTTAAATGCAGGAATGAGGGTTCCCTTAATAGACTTACAAAAATTGCTCTAGTTTTAACCAGTTGAATAACACAAACTGCCTATTTTCCACAAGGGAGACGCATTGAACAACATTTTAAGTTTGTGGAAATTCCCACACTCACTTCATATCACTGAGTGATTGTTAATGCAAACAGTTTATGTGGTTTGAATCCTTGATCACAGTATTTTATGAGATTGGTCAAATGCAATACAATTATTTTTTTAAAGTAAAAACTACAAATTAGAAAAGAAAGTGTGAGAACCAATTAGGGAAGCTGATAAAATATTTCTTCTCATTCTCTCAAAAACCAAAAGCAAAAGTAAGTGAAAGTGAATTCGCTCAGTCGTGTCTGACTCTTTGCAACACCATGGACTATAGCCTTCCAGGCTCCTCCGTCCATGGGATTTTCAGGCAAGAATACTGGACTGGGTTGCCATTTCCTTCTCCAGGAGATCTTCCAGACCCAGGGATTGAACCGGGGTCTCCCACATTGTAAGCAGACGCTTTACCATCTGAGCCACCAGGGGAGTCAATGGTTCACTAAAATAGAGTAAATACCTTTATATAATTATTAAAAATATACTTAAGGAAGAAGAAAAATAACATCAGAATAAACATAAGAGATGAAAAAAAGAACACCAATTGAAGAAAAAAAGGTAAACAGGTGACTAACTCAAGAAAAATTAAGTTGTTAGACAACAAAAAAATAAAAACAATTTAAATGACAATAAAATTTGCCTTGAAATTGTAGTTCGTAAGATTGAACTTAATCACTCAATTGCAATAGTATTGGATTCAGAATGTTACAACTCATATGAAAGTATTAATGTTCTAATATCTTTGTATTGTTTAGAATAAAAAACATTTAAAAAATTTATTTTTAATTAATTTATGTTTTGACTGCACCTCAGCTTGTGGGATTTCAGTTCCCTGACCAGGGATCTAACCTAGGTCCTTGGTAGTGAAAACACAGAGTACTAAGCATTGGATCACCAGGGAATTCCCCAAAACTGTTCTGTTAAAGTATATATGCATTCTGTTAAGCTTAATATTAATTTATCACCTATGTAAATAGGTGTTAATTTTCAAGGTAATAAAGAGAAAAACATAATAAGATGAAAAAGAAAAACCACATCTAAAGAAAATATGCATTATTTAGAGGATAATGAAACATCTTTTTCTCAAATGTTTTATTTAGGCTCCCTTCCCGGCAGAAAGACTGACTCTTCCTTTGCTCTGTTTCTTTTTGCCCTTTCAGTTTAAATTAGGGTCTACAAGGTATAGTCTGCCAGACCCACTTCTGGAGCCAGTTTGCTCATGAATTTGTTTCCTACTAACTCTCTTTCTCGCCCCTGAGTGAAGCTTAAATCACTAAAGTTTAAATCACTTCGCTTGGATGTCACCAAGTATAAGATACAGATAAGACGCAAATGTAAAATCCTTTTATCTCTTTCTTTGAAACACACAGACCCAACCACACAGCAGCAGTCTTATTGTAAAACCTTTGATAAAATTGCCCGCAGGGAAATGACCCCTGGATTTATTAGGTGAGTAACATACCAAAGAAGCGACAGTAGCACCACCATGAGAAGAGCAAATCCTCGGGTTAGGACCATTTGGCAGGGGCCAACTGTGCCTGGATGTGATGATAAGCCTTGTCTTTACAACAGAGTTACATGTCCTGCTGGGTTGCATGGAGTTTTGTGTCTTCCATAAGCAAGAATAAAAACAAACTGTATGGAAACTCACCAGAACTCAAGCCTAGATTCCCATTTATTTATTTTCTTATTCCTGCTGACTTTTAATATAACACAGTCATCCAAGAGTTTTTACACCAGATTGTCTTTACTTTGGCTACTTCCTATCTAGCTTTCTGACCAGTGGTTTCTTCAAGAACAAGTTCTGAAATCTAATCTTTATTTCCTTGACTGGTACTTTGTTTTAGCCCCACTGTTTAGCTTTGGCCTTTTCAGAACAGCAGCATAACAGGAAAGTGGTAAGAATTCAGTCGATACAGTCAAACTGTTGAGCTTAGACTTAACCTTTGCAATATCTGAGCTGTGTGTGTAATATTAGGGCAAACACTGAATCTTTTTAATGTCCATTTTCTCATCAGAACAATAAAGAAAAATAATCCAAATCAGAAAAATAATCAGAATATGGCAAAAGTTTATAAACATGAAGTTCATCAAAGGAAATGCTCAAATACATAAATTACAAAGAGTTGAATTTTTCTAGAGATGCAATTTTCTCTTATTAGAAATGATAGGTAATGGTAATATCTAGTGTGAGGATGTGAGGGAATAAGAAATTTAATAAATTCTTGTGAGTAAAAAATAATTTTTACTTTTTTGAGAATGATAGTATTTCTCGAGATATTTTTCAAATGTAGCTTATGGAAATATTTGCTCATGTGCAATAATGTATAGTAAAATGTTGATTAAATATTGTATTATTGTATTAGCCAAAATTTGAAAATATCCTAAATTCATCAATTGTAGAATAATTAATACATTTATGCTATAGTAAAAATACAACCTTGCTATATATAGTATATGATGAACTTAATATTTTCTATTTTTACTGCCATTATATTAATTATTTAGCTGCTTACTGTATATAGGAGTATAGCTGATTACAATGTTGTAATAGTTTCAGATGCATAGAAGTGATTCACCTATACGTATACATATATCTATTCTTTTTCAAATTCTTTTCTCACTTAGTTTGTTACATAATACAGAGCAGAGTTCCCTGTGCTATACAGTAGGGACAATATTCTATGAAGTGGAAAATCAGGTCCAATATGTAAGTATAATATATACAACATATAAGAACAATATATATATATGTACAGTTCATATTTAGTCACTCTCATTGGTATGGTTAGCTGTTTTTAGAACTGAAACACAACTGTAATTGTTGGTAAATAGCCACTTCCTTAAGCTCTGCAGGTCTAAAAAGAGTTGGCTATCTGCTGAGTTAAGTCCATGCTTCCCAAACTGTCACTAACCAGAACATTTCACAAGCTGAATGAAAACAGGTATAGGGTTACCAAAATGTAGTTTGCAAATTAAGCCAGAAAGATATCAAACAATTACCTAATTTCACCATCATTTTCTTCAAGAAAATATTTTAACACAAAAATAGTAAAACAAATGCTTATCTCAAAATAAAGGAAAAGTATAAAAGATGAAAAAATGACTTTTAGGAAAAAAAATGACAGTTTTATTCTGGTATTTTTTTATGCTCTTAGAGCAGAGGTTTGAAAATTTTGTCATAGGTCTACATTTAGGTGTTTTCTTTTTGTTTGTGTCTATTTCCAGAAAATAGAGAGAAAAGAAACATTTATGCAACTGAAGGAAAAAATAACCAGAAAACCACATCAGCTAGAATACAAATGTAAGCAAAGTTTAGTGGAGAGAGTAAGTTTCAATCTTAGAAGTAACAGCTGCCTTGCCAATAATCCATGCCAATAATCCTCTATTCAAACTGTTCACTGGAATTACCTAGGCAATTTTAAAAGAAATATGAGACACCAATCTCATCTCTAGGGATTCTGACTCAATTGATTTGCTCTGAGACCGAAAGTGAGATAATTTAAAAAATTCCTCACTTACATGTGGAATCTAAAGAAAATAAGCAAATGAACAAACAAAACAGAAACAGACTCACAGATACAGAGAACAAATTGGAGGTTGACTGAGCAGAATGGAGTGGGGACAGACAAAATAGGTGAAGGGGATTCAGGTCCAAAGGTGCAGCTATAAAATAAGTAATGGGGATGTTGTGTACACACAAAGGCTATAGTCAATAGTATTGTAACAACTCTGTAGTGCTGATGGATGGTACCTGGACTTATTATGGTGATCATTTTATAATGTATAAAAATATTGAATCACAATGTTGTACACCTGAAACTAATACAATATCGTATATTAATTATAGCTCAATTTAAAAAAGAGAATTCCTCCTGTAATTCTAATGGGAAGCCAGAGTTGAGAGTCATTGGTCCAAGTTTTTTTAAAATGATGTGAAACAATCAATAAACAAAGTGAATTGTTAAGTATTTAATATGAGAGATATGTGTGAAAAACAAAATAAAGATATGAGTTTTTCATAAACAATATTCAAATATCTCATTTTGCCTTAACAAACAAGGGATCAGATAATTTAGATGACTTACTCAGAGTTACAATTCCATTTAAACATTGATATCAGTGCAGAATACATACATACATAAATTTTCCCTTGCTTTTGCAGATGGTTAGTATTTCTTCTAAATATTATTATTATTATAGAAATTGTAATTGTTCTATAATTAAATATAAAGTAATTATAAGTATTATAATTTTAATTTCCTGAAATTAATAAGGTGAACTCATATACTGATTTTAAGGTGAAAAAGTAAGAATTACCTTTTAAAAAATAGTGTTTATTCCCTGTGGGAGAGATGTATCAATATAGGTCAGGTCATTCATCCATTTCTTGAATGGTTACAACTTTGGGACAAGTCTAAGAGCTGCTAAAAATGAAGTGCACTTGGGAACTGATTCTTTCTTTGAACAAAATACCTTAAATAATTTTTAGGGCAATATTGCTCAAAGCATGATACTATAAATCACACCTATATTAGTGTAACATAATAGTTTAAACTTTAAAATTCATTGTCTAGGACGAGGTCTAGAGCCAAAATTTAAGAACCATTATCTAGTCTGAATCAGGCTGTCTCGGGAGCAGATTTTGAAAAACACAGTTTGTTTATGAGACTTTTTTATATATATAATTTATAAACACTTAGCCTATTGTGTTCACATGCAAATTGAGTGAAATATTCAGTATAGGGTAGCATTCCTGAGTAGGGTTTTAGCTAAGCTCCTGCAGTGTGACTCCTATTCAGAAGTGGTGCCATGGAAATCCCAGTTCCATTACGTAAGACAGCTGGTGCTTACTGAGTAGGGAGATTAACAGGAGAAAACACCATCTTTTAATCTTTTCTAGATTTCCAGACTCCTGCCACCCACAATTTCTCTTCTCCTGCCAAAATAAAGATAAAGAAGCTTAATTGCTGCACAATTCTAATTGTCCTGTGGCTTTTAAAATTCATATTAGGACCTGGTCCTTGAGTACCTGTTCTCTAATCTTTGTAGCTGCTGTATTTCTATGTGGGTAGTGACGAATTTCTAAACTACAAGACTATTACACAAGCAGCTATTAATATATAAAAAGTATAAAAATATTACTCTAAGAAATCCTAATTACAACAGAAAGATCAAGCCCAAATTTGATTATAATCTTGCTTAAAATTTGCAGAATTGCTTTTATATTGGTAATCACTGGCTTTGTATGTAGTAAATGAATCATACAAGTGTTAAGAGGAAATTAATTTAAATTCTGTTTTTAATTTCTCTCATATTATTTCCCACGTCAGTTTTCTTTTTTTTTTATGAGACCAATAAAAATTTATTAAATGAATAAATATTTCACTTTTGCTATATTTCTTACATCATATAATGTCAGGACTTTATATTCTTTTTTTTTTTTTTTAATTGGAGGCTAATTACTTTACAACATTGTGGTGGTTTTTGCCATACATTCAGGCTGTATGAATCCGCCATGGGTGTACATGTGTTCCTCATCCTGAACCCCCCTCCCACCTCTCTCCCCATCCTGTCCCTCAGGGTCATCCCAGTATACCAGCCCTGAGCACCCTGTCTCATGCATCGAACCTGGACTGGTGATCTATTTCACATATGACAGAGGATGAGATGGTTGGATGGCATTACCGACTCAATGGACTTGGGTTTGGGTGGACTCCAGGAGTTGATGAAGGACAGGGGGGCTTGGCATACTGCAGTTCATGGGGTCGCAAAGAGTCGGAC
The DNA here is from genome assembly GCF_002263795.3 of Bos taurus. Lineage (NCBI taxonomy): Eukaryota > Metazoa > Chordata > Mammalia > Artiodactyla > Bovidae > Bos > Bos taurus. The sequence continues at coordinate 17,574,839 of NC_037341.1, read as the reverse complement.
CCAACTGAGCGACTGAACTGAACTGAATATACATGTTTCAATGCTATTCTCTCAAATCATCCCATCCTTGCCTTCTCCCACAGAGTCCAAAAGTCTGTTCTTTACATCTGTGTCTCTTTTGCTGTCTCGCATATAGGGTCATCATTACCATCTTTCTAAATTCCATATATTCAAATGCATTCTTTTCAATAGCTAAGTAATAGTCCATTGTGTATATGTACCACAGTTTTCTTATCCATTCATCTGCCGATGGACATCTAGGTTGCTTCCATGTCCTGGCTATTGTAAACAGTGCTGTGATGAACATTGGGGTCAGTCAGTTCAGTCACTCTGTTGTGTCTGACTCTTTGTGACCCCATGAATCGCAGCATACCAGGCTTCCCTGTCCATCACCAACTCCCAGAGTTTACTCAAACTCATGTCTATCGAGTCTGTGATGCCATCCAGCCATCTCATCCTCTGTTGTCCCCTTCCTGCCCCCAATCCCTCCCAGCATCAGGGTCTTTTCCAATGAGTCAACTCTTTGCATGAGGTGGCCAAGGTATTGGAGTTTCAGCATTAGCATCAGTCCTTCCAATGAAAACCCAGGACTGATCTCCTTTAGAATGGACTGGTTGGATCTCCTTGCAGTCCAAGGGACTCTCAAGAGTCTTCTCCAGCACCACAGTTCAAAAGCATCAATTCTTCCATGATCAGCTTTCTTCACAGTCCAACTCTCACATCCACACATGATCACTGGAAAAACCATAGCCTTGACTAGACAGGCCTTTATTGGCAAAGTAATGTCTCTGCTTTTCAATATGCTGTCTAGGTTGTTCATAACTTTCCTCTCAAAGAGTAAGCATCTTTTAATTTCATGGCTGCAATTACCATCTGCAGTGATTTTGGAGCCCCCAAAAATAAAGTCAGCCACTATTTCCACTGTTTCCCTATCTATTTCCCATGAAGTGATGTGATGAACATTGGGTTACATGTGTTTATTTCAATTATGGTTTCCTCAGTGTGTATGCCCAGCAATGGGATTGCTGGGTCGTATGGCAGTTCTATTTCCAGTTTTGTAAGGAATCTCCACTCTGTTCTCCATAGTGGCTGTACTAGTGTGCATTCCCACTAACAGTGTAAGAGGGTTCCTTTATCTCCATAGCCTCTCCAGCATTTATTGTTTGTAGACTTTTTGATAGCAGCCATTCTACCTGGCATGAGATAGTACCTCATTGTGGTTTTGATTTGCATTTCTCTGATAATGAGTGATGTTGAGCATCTTTTCATGTGTTTGTTAGCCATCTGTATGTCTTCTTTGAAGAAATGTCTGTTTAATTCTTTAGCCCATTTTTTGATTGGGTCATTTATTTTTCTAGAATTGAGCTGCATGAGTTGCTTGTATATTTTTGAGATTAATTTTTTGTCACTTGCTTCATTTGCTAATATATTCTCCCATTTTCAAGGCTGTCTTTTCACCTTGTATAGTTTCCTTCATTGTGCAAAAGCCTTTAAGTTTAATTAGGTCCCATTTATTTTTCTTTTATTCCCATTACTCTGGGAGGTGGGTCATAGAGGATTCTGCTGTGATTTATGTTGGAGAGTGTTTTGCCTATGTTTTCCTCTAGGAGTTTTATAGTTTCTGGTCTTACATTTAGATCTTTAATCCATTTTGAGTTTATTTTTGTGTATAGTGTTAGAAAGTGTTCTAGTTTCATTCTTTTACAAGTGGTTGACCAGTTTTCCCAACACCACTTGTTAAAGAGATTGTCCTTTTTCCATTGTATAATCTTGCCTCCTTTGTCAAAGATAAGGTGTCAATAGGTGCATGGACTTATCTCTGGGCTTTCTATTTTGTTCCATTGATCTATATTTCTGTCTTTGTGCCAGTACCATACTGTCTTGATGACTGTAGCTTTGTAATATAGTCTGAAGTCAGGCAGGTTGATTCCTCCAGTTCCATTCTTCTTTCTCAAGATTGCTTTGGCTATTCAAGGTTTTTTGTATTTCCATACAAATTGTGAAATTATTTTTTCTAGTTCTCTGAAAAATACAGTTGGTAGCTTAATAGGGATTGCACCAAATCTATAGATTGCTTTGGGTAGTATACTCATTTTCAGTATATTGATTCTTCTGATCCATGAATATGGTTTATTTCTCCATCTATTTGTGTCATCTTTGATTTCTTTCATCGGTGTTTTATAGTTTTCTAAATATAGGTCTTTTGTTTCTTTAGGTAGATTTATTCCTAATTATTTTATTCTTTTCGTTGTAGTGGTGAATGGAATTGTTTCCTTAATTTCTCTTTCTGTTTTCTCATTGTTGGTGTATAGGAATGCAAGGGGTTTCTGTGTGTTGATTTTATATCCTGAAACTTAACTATATTCATTGATTAGCTTTTGTTTGTTGAAAGATTTCTGATTAGTGTTTCAATTTCTGTGCTTGTGATGGGTCTGTTAAGGTTTTCTATTTCTTCCTGGTTTAGTTTTGAAAAGTTATACTTTTCTACGAATTTGTCCATTTCTTCCAAGTTGTCCATTTTATTGGCATATAGTTGCTGATAGTAGTCCCTTATGATCCTCTGCATTTCTGTGTTGTCTGTTGTGATTTCTCAATTTTAATTTCTAATTTTGTTGGTTTGATTCTTCTCCCTTTTTTTTCTTGATGTGGCTGGCAAATGGTTTGTCTATTTTATTTATCTTCTCTAAGAACCAGCTTTTAGCTTTGTTGATTTTTGCTATGGTTTCCTTTGTTTCTTTTGCATTTATTTCTGCCCTAATTTTCATGATTTCTTTACTTCTTCTAACCCTGGTGTTCTTCATTTCTTCTTTTTCTAGTTGCTTTAGGTGTAGAGTCAGGTTATTTATTTGATTTTTCTCCTGTTTCTTGAGGAAGGCTTCTTTTGCTATGAACCTTCCCCTTATCACTGCTTTTTACTGAATCCCATAGGTTTGGGGTTGTTGTGTTTTCATTTTCATTCATTTCAATGAATATTTTGATTTCTTTTTTGATTTCCTCTGTGATTTGTTGGTTATTCAGAAATATGTTGTTTAGCTTCCATATGTTTGTATTTTTAATATTTTTTTTTCCTGTAGTTGACATCTAATCTTACCTCAGTGCAATCAGAAAAAATGCTTGAGATGATTTTAATTTTTTTAAATTTACCAAGGCTAGATTTATGGCCCAGGATGTGATCTATCTGGGAGAATGTTCTGTGTGCACTTGAGAAAAAGATGAAATTCATTGTTTTGGGGTGAAATGTCCTATAGATATCAATTAAGTCTAACTGGTCCATTGTATCATTTAAAGTTTGTGTTTCCTTGCTAATTTTCTGCTTAGCTGATCTATCCATAGGTGTGAGTGAGGTATTAAAGTCTCCCACTATTATTGTATTACTGTTAATTTCCCCTTTAATACTTTAATACTTGTTACAATTTTCCTTACATATTGCAGCGTGCCTATGTTGGGTACATATATATTTATAATTGTTATATCTTCTTCTTGGATTGATCCTTTGATCATTATGTAGTGTCCTTCTTTGTCTCTTTTCACAGCCTTTATTTCAAAGTCTATTTTATCTGATATGAGTATTGCTACTCCTGCTTTCTTTTGGTCTCCATTTGCTTGAAATATCTTTTTCCAGCCCTTCACTTTCAGTCTGTATGTGTTCCTTTGTTACAAGGTGAGTCTCTTGTAGACAGCATGTATGGGGGTCTTGTTTTTGTATCCATTCAGCCAGTCTTTGTCTTTTGGTTGGGGCACTCAACCCATTTACATTTAAGGTAATTATTGATAAGTGTGATCCCGTTGACATTTACTTTGTTGTTTTGAGTTCGAGTTTATAAACCTTTTCTGTGTTTGCTGTCTAGAGAAGATCCTTTAGCATTTGTTGAAGAGCTGGTTTGGTGGTGCTGAATTCTCTCAGCTTTTGTTTCTCTGTAAAGCTTTTCATTTCTCATTCATATTTGAAAGAGATCCTTGCTGGGTATAGTAATCTGGGTTGTAGGTTTTTCTCTTTCATCATGTTAAGTATGTCCTGCCACTCCCTTCTGGCTTGAAGAGTTTCTATTGAAAGATCAACTGTTATCTTTATGGGAATCCTCTTGTGTGTTATTTGTTATTTTCCCCTTGCTGCTTTTGATATTTGCGCTTTGTGTTTGATTTTCATTAATTTGGTTAATATGTGTCCTGCAGTGTTTTGCCTTGGGTTTATCCTGTTTGGGACTCTCTGGGTTTCTTGGACTTGGGTGGCTATTTCCTTCCCCATTTTAGGGAAGTTTACAACTATTATCTCCTCAAGTATTTTCTCATGGCCTTTCTTTTTGTCTTCTTCTTCTGGGACTCCTGTGATTCGAATTTTGGGGTGTTTGACATTGTCCCACTGGTCTCTGAGGTTGTCCTCATTTCTTTTAATTCTTTTTTCTGTTTTCCTCTCTGCTTCACTTATTTCCACCATTCTATCTTCCACCTCACTTATCCTATCTTCTGCCTCAGTTATTCTACTGTTGGTTTCCTGCAGACTGTTTTTGATCTCAGTTATTGCATTATTCATTATTGATTGACTCTTTTTTATTTCTACCAGGTCCTTGTTAAACTTTTCTTTCATCTTCTTAATCCTTGTCTCCAGACTATGTTTTCAAGATTTTGGATCATCTTTACTATCATTATTCTGAATTCTTTTTCAGGTAGACTCCTTATCTTCTCCTCTTTTCTTTGGTTTGGTGGGCTTTTATCATGTTCCTTTACCTGCTGAATATTTCTCTGCCTTTTCACTTGTTTAGATTGCTGTGTTTGGGGTGGCCTTTCTGTATCCTGGAAGTTTGTGGTTCCTCTTTATTGTGGAGGTTCCTCCCTGTGGTTGGGCTTGGACTAGTAGCTTGTCAAGATTTCCTGGTTAGGGAAGTTTGGGTCGGTGTTCTCGTGGGTGGAGCTAGATTTCTTCTCTCTGGAGTGCAAAGAAATGTCCAATAGTGAGTTTTGAGGTGTCTTTGGGTTTGGTGTGACTTTTGGCTGCCTGTATTTTAATGCTCAGGGTTATGTTCCTGCATTGTTGGAGAATCACCATGGTATGTCTTCCTCTGAAACTTGTTGGCTCTTGGGTGGAGCTTGGTTTCAGTGTATGTATGGAGGCTTTTGGATGAGCTCTTGTTGATTAATGTTCCCTGGAGTCAGGAGTTTTCTGGTGTTCTCACGTTTTGGATTTAAGCCTCCTGCCTCTGGCTTTCAGTCTTATTCTTACAGTCCTCAAGACTTCTCCATCCATACAGCACCAATGATAAAACATTTAGGTTAATGATGAAAAGGTTCTCCACAGTGAGGGACACCCAGAGAGGTTCACAGAGTTACATGGAGAAGAGAAGATGGAAGAGGGAGATAGAGGTAACCAGGAGGAGAAGCTGGGGAAGCAAAAGGGGAGAGAGCAAGCTATCCAGTAATCAATTCCCTATGTGCTCTCCACAGTCTGGAACACTCAGAGAGGTTCACAGTGTTACGTGGAGAAGAGAAGAGGGAGGAAGGAGATGTGACCAAGAGGAGAGGAGGGGGAGTCAAAAGGAGAGAGACCAATCTAGCCAGAAATCAGTTTCCTAAGTATTCTCCACAGCCTGGAGCCCCAGAAAAGATTCACAGAGTTAAGTAGAGAAGAGAAGAGGGAGGCAAGAGATAGAGGTGACCTGGGACAGAAAAAGCAGAGTCAAAAGGGGAGAGAGCAATCAAGCCAGTAATCACACTCCTAAGTAAAACTGGGTATTGAAGATTGGATTCTGAAAGGTACAAAATTGATAACAAATACCGAAAAGCAAAGATTAAAAATCTAGAGTAGAGGTTATACTCTCAAAAATGCAATATTAAAAAAATTGCAAAAATTATTAAAAATATATATATATGAAATTTGCTTTAAAAATAGGGTCTTTTTTGTCAAGGTAATAGTAGGTTTTAAAAATGAAAATTAAAGGAGTAATAAAGAACTTAAAATTTTTTTTTAATTTAAAAATGATAATAGTAAAATATATCTAGGAATTTCTCTGGAGCTCTTGAGGGAAGTGTAGGGTCAGTTCAGTTTCAGATAGTTCCTTGTTCAAGCTTATACTTCTTCTCAAGGTCTATAGGCCCCTTCCAATGTAGTCAATGCTAACTACAGGGTTTTAATCTGTTGCACCTATCACTTCCGAAGTGGTTCCCTCTTCTTTGTTTATTTTTGCTTCCTCTGTTCACAAGTGTCTTCAGAGTCTAATTTCTGCCCTGACACAAGGGAGTGAAGGTGGTCATTTATTTATGCTCGCTTGTTAAATTGTGCTGTGGGGAGGGAGGAACACTGCAAACAAATATCACTGGCGTGTGTGGGGAGTGCTCACAATGTCTGGGCCACACTGGGTTTGCCCACGCTCAAGGCGTGTGTGCTTTCCCTGTCTATACTGCTCAGGCTCTAGGTTGCTCTACAGGGGAACTGTCTAAAGCGGCCCCTGGGTTGGGTGTACTTCCCAGGTCTAAGCCACTCAGGTTCAGGTTCTCGGGTAGTCCACAAAGGCAGAGACTCAGTTGGGCCTGCACTTTGTGCCCTTCCCAAGTCCGAGCAGCTCAGGCGACCAGGTGCATGGCGAGTGCACACTCCCCAGATGAGTGGTGCATCTTATCACCTCCCCCATCCCAGCCATTCAGTTTCCTGGGTGTGCAGTGGGACCGCCGTCTCATGTGTCTCCTCTGGGGAGCTGATCTCTGGCTGCAACCCTCCTGGTGAATGTCAACTGTCCAGGATCCCAGGAAGACTTGGTTAGCAACAGGGAGCCTGCTCCATTTTGGTGAAAGTGAAAGTGAAGTCCTTTAGTCATGTCCAACTCTTTGCAACCCTGTGGACTGTAGCCCATCAAGCTCGTCCATCCATGGGATTCTCCAGGCAAGAATGCTGGAGTGGGTTGCCATTTTCTTCTCCAGGGAATCTTCCCTGACCCAGGGATCAAACCCAAGTCTCCCGCATTGCAGGCAGACGCTTTAACCTCTGAGCCACCAGGGAAGCCCCGTAGAGGATGCCAACTCTGGAGCCGAGTTTACCCCCTCCCTCCAGCTCTGGCTGTTGCCTGCCTACCTCCCTGCCTCCGGCGGGGGATGGGCTGGTCTGCAGCCGGCTAACTCTCCTCTGGTATTTGCTCAGTTCTCTGTTCTGTTGGAGAAGGAAATGGCAACCCACTCCAGTATTCTTGCCTGGAGAATCCCATGGATGGAGGAGCCTGGTAGACTACAGTCCACAGGGTCGCAAAGAGTCAGACATGACTGAGCAACTTCACTTCACTGTTCTGTGAGCGGGCCGGGCAGTGCCTTAGGTTAAAGCTTTTCACAGGATAGTTTTCTCTCTCTCCTTTTTTTTCCCCCCTCTCTCTCTGGCTATCCCACAGTTTGGGTTGCTATCTCATGTTAGCTCCCTCAGATTGTCCTCAGGGCATTCAGGCCTGGTCCTTACCCTAAGCAATGCAGCCCGCTCCTCCCAGTTCAGTCCCTGCTTGCTGGTGGCGGACACGAGTGTCTAGGCTACTTCTCTGCTGGGAGTTGCAGTTAGGCATGTAATCAGTGGGTTTTATTTATTCGTTTTTTTCCTCCCAGTTATGTTACCCTCTGAGATTCCAAAACTCCCCACAGACTCACCAGTGAGAGGGTTTCCTGGTTTTTGGAAACTTCTCCTCTTCTACAACTCCTTCCCCAGGATGGGTCTCTGTCCCTAACTCTTTTGTCTCTCTTTTTATCTTTTATATTTTGTTATAACTCCTTTCAAAGACAATGGCCTGCCTTTCTGGGTGCCTGGTGTCCTCCACCAGTGTTCAGAAGTTGTTTTGTGGAATTTGATTAGCATTCAAATGATCTTATGATGAATTTGTGGGGGAGAAAGCAGTCTCCCCATCCTATTCCTCCGCCATCTTAGGACCGCCCCCTGCCAAGTCAGTTTTCTACACTAACCAAGTAAATATCTACTAAGTCCTCAAATGTCTCATTTTTATTTGTATTTTCAACATTTTCTCTGCCTTCTTAAATTTTCAGAGTCCAGCTTATTCCATACATGGGTGCAGCTTTCACCATATTTTTCCATTAAAATTGAGAAACTGGTGTTTGCATTTCCTGGAAGGGGTAGTCTATAGAAAAACATTAGATAACAGGACATCTTATATACTTCCATTAGAGAGCCAGAAATAGTGATGTAGTAGGTGTATGAGATTCTGTCATAGGCAAACAAAACTTAATATAAACTGGAACTTTATTTCTGAAAATGAAATTAGTAATCTATATCATAAGGACAAAAATATCTTTGCTCTTTACATACATAATTCTACTTTTAAAAGTTGGAATTAAAGAAATATAAAGCCTATCAACATAATTTCAAAGATGTTCATTCAAATTTGTATTTTAATAGAAAGCTATGGAAAATTTATACATATTTAGCATTAAAAACATTATATAACATTTATATAAAAGCATTTATATAATTTATGGCTAATTGATTTTAAAGATTATATCACTTGTAAAGGTACACATTTAATAACATTTGACTAGTTGACATTCAGTACTTCTCTGGTGGCTCAGATGATAAAGAATCCATCTGCAATGTGGGAGACCAGGATTCAATTCCTGGGTTGGGAAGATCCCCTGGAGAGGGTAACTGTTATCCACTCCAGCATTCTGGCCTGCAGAATTCCATGGACTGTATAGTCCAAGGGGTCAGCAAAGAGTCGGACACGACTGAGCAATCTTCACTTCACTTGAGAGTTGCTCCCCACATTATATTAATAATTATGAGATAGAAAATTATAAATATGGCTTATCTTAATCATGTACAAAGTATATTCCTGACACTGTTCTGGGCTCTCAGGATGCCACAAAAAAGCAAAATGAACAATTCTACTCTTAGGGCATTTATATTCTAGTAAGATGAAAAGGCAGAGAAATTTTAGGAAGCTATTCAATATTTAAATAAAGCTACAAATAAAGAATATAATTTTAGATATGAACAGTAAATGGGACAATCTGATAGAGAAGAGTTTGTTGTACACTTTAGAAATGATCAAATAAATGCTACATTACAGTCATTTTAATCAATTTTACTGAAGTGTAATTTACATATAATAAGTTGTATCCACTTAAAGTGTATAACTTGATGAGTGAGTAAAGCTACAGGTTATATTCATCATACAATTTTCCTTGTGTCTCTTTGAATGTAGTTCCTCTCCCTAAGACTCATATAACCATTGATTGATTTTTCTTATTATAGATATAAGAATAGTGCTTGGTCTAGAGATTCATATACATAGAATCATACAGTTATGCATTTATCATGTTGGGGTACATATCAGTACCTCATTTCTATTTATTGTACAATGGTACTCTATAGTATGGCTTCCTTGGTGCGTCAGACATGACTTAATGACTAAAAGAAGACAACAACAACAACTCTGTTATATGGATATAACATCATGTTTGTTCATTCTCTACTGATGAATCTTCAGGTTTTCTCAGTTTAAGGGCACTATAAATAACGTTGCTATGAATGCTTGTGCATGAATTTTCATGTGGACATATGCTTTCCTTTTTCTTGGAGAAGTATCTAGGAGAAAATGCTGTGCTGTGATGTATTTGTGCTGCTGCTGCTAAGTCACTTCAGTCGTGTCCGACTCTGTGCGACCCCATAGATGGCAGCCCACCAGGCTCCCCCGTCCCTGGGATTCTCCAGGCAAGAACACTGGAGTGGGTTGACATTTCCTTCTCCAATGCATGAAAGGGAAAAGTGAGAGTGAAGTCGTTCAGTCGTGTCCGACTCTTAGTGACCCCATGGACTGTAGCCCACCAGGCTCCTCCGTCCATGGGATTCTCCAGGCAAGACTACTGGAGTGGGGTGCCGTTGCCTTCTCCAAATGTATTAGTAGGCATAATTAAATTTTTAAAAAAATTTGTAAACTGTCTTCCAAAGCAGAGGTGTAATTTTACGTTTCCTCTAGCAATGTACCAGAGTTCCAGTTTCCCCACATTCTTGTCAACACTTGGTATTGTCAGTCTTTTAAATCTTGGCCATTGTTGCCATTTGTCATCTGTGAAAAAATGATTTAGTTACTTCTCTCCTGTGTTTGTAGTGTTGTGGCACTGAGGTTTAATTAGCAATTTCTGATGACAATTGATGTTAGTATCATGTTATGTGTTTATGTATGTTCTTCCGTGAAGTGAATATCACTCAGTTGTGTCCAACTCTTTGCGACCCCATGGACTATACAGTACAGTCCATGGAATTCTCCAGCCAGAATACTGGAGTGGGTAGCCGTTCCCTTCTCCAGGGGATCTTCCCAACCAGGGATCAAAACCAGGTCTCCCACATTGCAGGCAGATTCTTTACCAGCTGAGCCACCAGGGAAGCCTGCTTTTGTGAAGTGACTGTACAAATGTTTTGCCTGTGTTTTAAAAATTGTGATATTTTTTCATATTGAAATGTAAGAATTCTGTATATACGCTGACTATAAGATCTTTGCAGATAAATGTGTTGAAGATATTTTCTGATATTGTGATTTGCAAGTTTTCTTAACAAATTTTTTCCCATTCTAAATGTTGAGAAAGTCCAATTTTCTTTTGTGCTTTCTTCATATTCTATCTACAAAAACTTTACTTTTTTATGATTTATTCTAGAAATTTTATAGTTCAGTCTTTTATATTTAGGGCTGTAGTTCATTTCAAGTTAACTTTTTTTGTATGTTGTGAGGTAATGTTTGATCTATTTTTTGCATACAAATATCCAATTTTATGCACTATTATTTTATCACTGTTTGATGGCTTTGACATTACTGTTGTCACTCAGTTGCCTTCATAATCTGTTTTGATTCTAGACCTTTTTATCTTCCATTCATCTATACATCTACTATTTTATGCTATTGATTCTTGCAGCTTATATTAAATCCTGAAATCCAATTGTAAAAGTTCTCCATTCTGAAAGGTGATTTGACTACTTTAGGCCATTTGCATTTACAGATAAATTTTAGAGTAAGTTTGTGAATTTCTATTTTAAAAACTGCTATAACTTTTTACGTGGATGATTTCAAATCTGGGGCTTCCCTGGTGGCTCAGATGGTAAAGAATCTGCCTGCAATGTAGGAGACCTGGGTTCAACCCCTGGGTCAGGAAGATCCCCTGGAGAAAGGAAAGGCTGTCCACTCCAGTATTCTTGTCTGAAGAATTCAATGGTCAGAGAATCCTGGCAGGCTAGAGTTCATAGGGTTAAATCTATAAATCAATTTGGAGAAATTGGTATGTTTATAAGATTAAGTCTTCCAATCTATATTTCTCCAATTATTTATATCTTCTTCAACAATATTTCATATTTTCTGTAGAAATCATATATATGCTTATAAATTTTAAATTATTTTTCAATTTTTTGTTGTTAATACAATATATAAAACATAGTTTCTAAAATATTAACCATGAGTAATAAAATACTGCTAAATTCATGTATTGATTCTAACAGCTGCTTTGTAATTCCTGGATTTTCTACACAGTTATTTTAAGTATAAAAATAAACTTTTTACACTTCTTATACTTTTCACACTTTATAATAACTTCTTTTGTTCAAAACCATATGCTCTATTTTCACCTTAATTACTTGTTTACTTTTTGCTGTTTTACTTTATTGCACTAATGAGGAACTCCAATAAATGTTGAATAAAACTGGTATGAGTGAACACTTTTGCCTTTTTCCCAATTTTAGATAAAGCAATTAATATTTCATCATATTAAGTATAACTTTTGCCTTAGATTTTCATAAATGCTTTTTATCACATTGAGAAAAATTCCCCTCTATTCTTAATTTCCAAAGAGACATTATCATAAATTAATTTGCATTTTAATAAATGTCTTTCTACATCAATTAAATTCATCATATAATTATCTTCTTTATTATGCTAAAGTGGTGAATTACAGTGATATTCAAATATAAAGAAAACTTTGCTTTCTTTAAATAAATAGTTACTTAGTCATACGATAGTATTTTTGTATGCTGTTGAATTTGACTCACTTTTATTTCAAAGATTTTTACATTGATTCATATGAGATTATTGGTCTGTACTTTTCTCCTATTTTATAATGTCTTTATCAGGTTTTGATATTAGTTTATTAATGGGCTTTATTACTGGGCTTCTAAAATGAGTTTGGAAATATTTCATCTTCCTCTAGGTTTTGATAGAATTGTGTAATGTCAGATTGATTATTTCTTCAATTCACCAGTGAAACTTTACTGCCCCAACCTTTTCTTTTGGAGCGTTTTGTGATAAAATACGATTTCTTTAATAAGTCTTCACATTTTTAAAAAAATGTCAATTCTGGTAAGTAGTAAATACAAAAGAATTTAACCATTTCATCTAGGTTGTTAGGATGGTTGGCACAAATCTTCACAATTTATCATCATTATTTTAATGTGTATATTTGTAGTGATTTTTGAATCATTTCAAATTCAATAAGTGGAATTTATTTTACTCTTATTTTCTAGCTTCTAATCTTCTAATCTGAGATCATTGATTTTAAAGCTTTCTTATCTTCTTGTAAAAGCATTTATAACTACTCCTCCCTTTAAGTACTACTTTAAGCATTCCACACTTGTAATATACCATAACTGCTTATCATTCTGTTTGCAACATTATATTGCAATTTGTTTTTTGACCCATAATTTTTGAAAATTTTTTGCTTAATTTGCAAAATAATGATATTATGAAATATTTTATAGCTATAATTTCAGATTTATTTCTGTTGTCACAGGTCATACTATATGATTGCACATCTTTGACAATTATTTGAATTTGTTTTGTGGCCAGGATATAAAAGAAGATATGTTCATCTTGGTGAATTTTGTAATGTACGTATGAACAGATGTGTATTTTGAAGTTGTTCAGTAGAGTGCATCATAAATACCAAGTAGGTCAAGTTGTTGAGAATGTTGCTGTGATTATGTACTAATTTTTTTGTCTAGTTTTTCTAAACTAGTGTTAAAATCTGATTATTTTAATTAACTTATTCATTTGATTATATTTGGCTTACTATTTTGTGGCTTTATTATTAAATATATACATATTTATGATTATCAATTCTTAATGAATTGATTTTTAATCATTATATTCTTCTTAATCTCAGGTAATATTTCTCATCTGGAAGTCTACATTATCTAGTATTAAAAATCCCACTCTAGCTTTAGGATAAATATTTGCATGGTATATCCTTTTCCATTTATATTTTAGCATAGCTGTATCTTTATATTTAAAATGCACATCCTGTTCAGAGTATATAGTTGGGTCTTTGTTATTCATTCAGAAAAATACCTATTTATTGGAATGTTTATTCTAATAATATTTAATGCAATTATTGGTCTAAGTCTTCCAATCTATTACTTGTTTTCTGTTCACCTCTCTACTGCTTTGTTTTGCTTTATTTTGTTGATATTGTTATGCTTCTGATTCTCTTTCTTAATTTCTTTTCAAAAACTAGAATGATTTTTAGAATTCTACATTACTTTGTCATTTGATTATTGACTGTAGTCTTTATTTTTAATGGTTTTAATTCTACAACCTGTGTAATTCTAGTTAAAATTGTATTCCTAAACATAAAATATAGAAATCTCGCAAACATATAGGCCCATTTACCCACATCCACTTTTCTTCGTTTCTGTAGTTCGCAGTTCTTTTGTCTTTAATTGAAATGAAGTCTACTCCTCGTAAACATGTTTCAAGGATCAGCCAGAAACTAGGGCAGAGTTTACATGCTAAACTTGGGCCCTCTTTCTTTGGTTCCTTCTTTTGTAAGATTCTCCCTTACTGCCTGGCATGTTTAGTTTTACCAGGATTTATATTCTGCACACTCAGAACTTCAGCGTTTTAGTGTCATATTTCTGTTATGGTTTATTGACTTGGTAATTTTGAGCAGCTATCTAAATTACAAGGACCATGCAGTTATGTGTAGGCCCAGAGGAAGAGTAAACAGCAAATATGAGGAGACTTGCAAAAGGCTTCATCTAGAATAGAGCTGCATGCTCAGTCACTCAGTTGGGTCTGACTTTTTTGCGACACCATGGACTGTGGCCCTCCAGGCTCCTCTGTCCATGGGATTTCCCAGGCAAGAATACTGGAGTGTGTTACAACTTCCTACTCCAGGGGATCTTCTCAACCCAGGGATCAAACCCATATCTCTTGAGTTTCCTGCATTGGCAGAAGGATTTTTTACCACTAGCGCCACCTGGGAAGACTATATAATGCATAAACTTACAAAATATATGTTAATTAGCTGTTTATATTATTGGTAAGGCTTCCAGAAAACAGAAGGCCATTAGTAATTAAGTTCTAGAGGAGTCAAAGTTATACACAGATCTGACTGCTTGGGGGACTGGAACCCATACCTCCCATGCTGTCCAAGTTCAACTTATGTATTTGAAATTCTAAAGTATATATATGAATGAAAATCTGCCATTCACCTGGGGTTGTGGCAGTTTTGACAATAATTCTCCCCACTAATGACTATTCAAAATTCTTTAACTGCTCCTGAGAACTGTCTGAACCAAATGGGGAGATGATTGCTCACAGGCTGATTTAAGTATCATCCTAAATACATGTTAAGAAAAGATTTTAAAAACCAGAAGTTTCTTAAATCTGTGCTATGCTAATTTGTAAATGCTTTCATTCAATCACTTGTGTTCCCTACTCATAAATAATATACAATCTCAAGCTGGCCAAGTATCACTGATTTGCTTTTTTCCCCTTCTTCTATAAGAGTCCACAAAATTTGTACTTAATGGAACACCTCACATTATAGATTCATCATATGCTTATTTGTCTTCTTTGCTTTACTGTAGAATATACTAGGGCTTTTAGCTGTGGCTTTTATAATTTCAAACATTATTCCATTATCACTTCTAGATACATTCATAACTTGGTCTATGTAGTACATTTGGTACATGGTCCTGTTTTCCACACAGGAATTCTCATATTAAACAAACAGCCTGTGAAAAATTCATTCAAACAAGTATTACAAAAAGTAATTAAATTCCTTATCCATAGAAGATATGTTCTGTGAGATATGTTTATATTTTAAAAGAGTAATTTAATTGTTTCCAATTTTATTTTTAAATTTGGGCCATTTCTAATGCTTACCTGGACCATTCATTTCTTTTAGGTGATAGAGAAATAACTAATATTTAATTCCATGACTGAAATACATATTTGGTGACATATGAAAATGTCATCAGGTGACAATTTGGATCTGTTTAGCAATACATGTGCAATATGACTTTTTATGGGGCTAATGACAATTTTGCCTTTTGCCAAAATTGGGCATTTGCCCTGATCACAATTGTAGTTGGAAGCAAAAGATTGCTGGGGAAAAAAGGTGTCTCTGATGAGATTCAGAAATAATATATTTTGTGTATTGAAGAATTTACAATTTTAGTTGTTCCTATCATTTATTCTTTGTTAGAAAATAATCACATACATTTGATATGTTTGTGCAACATAGTAGTAACACCTACCCTAGGAAATTTTGTACAGCAGAGCCCTGTGCATCCCAATATCAGTTATACACGACATGAACTCAAAATATTGAATGTACAGCCACTATGGAGAACAGTGTGGAGATTCCTTAAAAAACTGGAAATAGAACTGCCTTATGATCCAGCAATCCTACTGCTGGGCATACACACTGAGGAAACCAGAAGGGAAAGAGACACGTGTACCCCAATGTTCATAGCAGCACTGTTTATAATAGCCAGGACATGGAAGCAACCTAGATGTCCATCAGCAGATGAATGGATAAGAAAGCCGTGGTACATATACACAATGGAGTATTACTCAGCCGTTAAAAAGAATACATTTGAATCAGTTCTAATGAGGTGGATGAAACTGGAGCCTATTATACAGAGTGAAGTAAGCCAGAAGGAAAAACACCAATACAGTATACTAACACATATATATGGAATTTAGAAAGATGGTAACAATAACCCGGTGTACGAGACAGCAAAAGAGACACTGATGTATAGAACAGTCTTATGGACTCTGTGGGAGAGGGAGAGGGTGGGAAGATTTGGGAGAATGACATTGAAACATGTAAAATATCATGTAAGAAACGAGTTGCCAGTCCAGGTTCGATGCACGATACTGGATGCTTGGGGCTAGTGCACTGGGACAACCCAGAGGGATCGTATGGGGAGGGAGGAGGGAGGAGGGTTCAGGATGGGGAACACATGTATACCTGTGGCGGATTCATTTTGATATTTGGCAAAACTAATACAACTATGTAAAGTTTAAAAATAAAATAAAATTAAAAAAAAAATATTGAATGTCCCCATGGAAAAAACATATGGAGACTGACAATACATTTGAAGCATAAATACCCTCTGGAGTTCACAATGAGTCAAGAGATCGGTTATCAGAGGAATAACTGTACTTTTAAACCACTCCAAGGTATAGGGGATGCTTTCATCATTAAGTAAATTATTATAAGAAAACAAGATATAGATTGTATATTTTGAACATCTTCTTTTAGTAAAGTACTGAGAGGAATCCATAGTAAAGAGAAGAACACCACTATTCAAAATCCATGTGACGATCAGTCTCTGACCCCGTGGGAAATTCAGTCTATGGGTAACCCAGTATCTACTCTCTTCACCAGCTCTCTTCTTGTGTATCCTTCTATATCTATTATCCAGGTTTGGTCCCTGTGTCATGGTGGGGCTACTTGCTGACTTCAATGTCTATTCTGCCACTTTGCTCAGTACTATATAACTTTTCTTTTTTATCTGACTTACCATCCAGGAAAATAAAAAAATTGTATTTCTAGGAATATTTGGGTACAGGAATCATTAAACACTCTTTAAAAGTTTCTACATTTTCTTTCAAAAGTGGCTATCCAACCTATAGATAAGGTAGTGATGGATTTTGTGATTTGATATGAGGGACACCTCTGAAACTGCACCCTTACCTAAAATTCCCTTTGTGTCTTCCAGACATTCTTCTTTAATGGGGTATAGTTGCTTTACAATGCTGTGCTAGTTTCTTCTGTACAGTAAAATGAATCTGCTCTATATAAATACACATAGCCCTTCCCTTCTGGATTTCCCTCCCATCTACGCCATCACAGAGCATCAAGTAAAGATCCCTATGCTCTACGGCATAGAGAAAAGGGAACCCTCTTACACTGTTGGTGAGAATGTAAACTGTACCACCACTATGGAGAACAGTATGGAGGCTCCTTAAAAAACTAAAAATAGAATTGCCACATGATCCAGCAGTCCTGCTACTGGGCATATACCTCAAAAAAACTATAATTCAGAAAGACACAGATGTTCAAGTGACTGAAATGTTACCATTATTAATACATCCCATTGACTATAAAATAAAATGTGTACTCATTGTCCAAATTCAAATAAATATGGGTTTATTATTTTTAACTTTTACCAGAAATAACATATAATATCTTATCAATAGAATTTAAAACAAATTTTATTAGAAGAATGGAAATTAAAGATATTCTGAGTGTTCCTACCTCCATAGAACAAAATCTGTGTTTAACAAAATAAGATCAAAATAGTTTACAACTGTCTTCCTGAGTTAGAAACATAATATCTTGGCTTGGACATGCACTAAGAAGAGTCTAAAACTGGATTTAACTCATATTCCTTCAAAAAGTAAAAAAAAAAAGAAAAAATCTTTCCTTTCATGTTTTGGGAAATGGGGGTATTAACCACAGTGATGGGGAAAAATCCATAGATGTCTCAAAAGAAACAATAAGCAATATCTTGCCTAAAAACCCAGAATCCTAGGAAGGAAGGACTACTGAGGACTCTACTTTCAGTGTAATTTTTTGGAACAAGAGGATAAGCCCTCTGTCAGAGTGGTAGAATAAAAAGTCCTTCCTATTTCAGAGGTAGGATCTATTTTCATCACATGTATTTAGAGAAAGGATTAGCAAAGATGTGCTGTGCTGATAATTTTAAGGGCTAAAGAATGTATTCATGAATTTCATAATACCCATGGAAATGGGGTAAGACTGACACATAAAAACGTGAGTGACGAGTAAAGGATGATACATCATGAGCTAAGTGGACTGTTTTCAGGCACTTGCAAGATTGAATCAAACCAGGCATCTGTCTTCACAGATTTTAGACTTAGGATATATGTTTTTCCCCCTTTTAATCCATCCTTTTTATGCTCTTTCAGAGTTTTCAGCAGTCATATCCAACCCTCAGTGCTTTTCACGAAGACACACTTCACCCTCAATACTCTCAATATTCATATTTTTCTCTGGCAGAGTATGTTCATTTGCAAATCACAGAATCTAGAGTGGGAACAAGCCTCACCGTACATTTGTATTTCTGAATTTTAAGTTTCAGCAACTAATATGAATTTCCTTGGAAGTCTGATGAAAACTACAGAGCTTCTTATTCTGAAATATACACTTATCTGTGTGCACGCAAGCACATAGACACACACATACAGATACATATACATTTGATACAATAGATTTGTTCACCAACTGCCTGAAACTCTTCTACAGGTGCCTTGGATTACTACAGATTCTGAGAGAACAATTCTAATTGTAGGCAGTTTGCTGTGTGCTATGCTAAGTCACCTCAGTCATGTCCAACTCTTTGCAACCCTGTGGACTGTAGCCCACCAGGCTCCTCTGTTCATGGGATTCTTCAGGCAAGAATACTGGAGTGGGTTGCCATGCCCTCCTCCAGGGGATCTTCCTGACCCAGAAATTGAACCCGTGTTCTTATGTCTGCTGCGTTGGCAGGCAGGTTCTTTGCCACTAGTGGCACTGGATAGGTGGTTTACAGCCTCTCAAAGTCTTCCTGTATTATTCTATGCCTGGATAGTCTCAAACAAGTTGCTCTCCTTTATTTCTGCAACTTGAACCTTACATTATTAAAATCTAAAATTGTCCTGTATTGGCAAATGCAAATGATT
Source organism: Bos taurus (assembly GCF_002263795.3). NCBI lineage: Eukaryota > Metazoa > Chordata > Mammalia > Artiodactyla > Bovidae > Bos > Bos taurus. The sequence continues at coordinate 17,555,904 of NC_037341.1, read as the reverse complement.
ACTTTTAAAGTAAACAAGGCCCTAATGTATAGCACAAAGAACTATAGCATTCTGTGATAAACTGTAATGGAAAAGAATATAAAAAAGAACATATGTGTGTGTATCACTGAGTCACTATGCTGTATTGCAGAGATTGGCACAACACTGTGAATCAATTGTACTTAAATAAAACAAATAAATATTAAAGTAAAATAAAATTGCCTAGTTTTCTCTCCCTTTTCAAAAATGTTTTAGATTTCCTTTTGAATTTGGCAACTATGGCATAGTAATAACTGCTGTAATTGAAACTTTTCAAAAACGTTAATTTTACAGAAGGATCTGTCAATCATATTAAACTAGAGAAAGAACAAATTAAAAAATGAGAACCAGCTCACAACTTCTAGAGCTTGTTAACTGTAGGAAGCTATATATTACAAAGAAATGATTACAGGAGAGAGAACAGAATATCAAAGCCTTATTTTTTAATTTAACTTTTCATTGAGGTATAGTTGATTTACAATGTCGTGTTGATTTCTGCTGTACAGCAAAGTGACTTAGTTATACATATACTAATATATACATATACATATACAAACACTTTCTTTTTCATACCTCTTTCCATGATGGTTTATCACAGGCTACTGAATATAGTTTCCTGTGCTGTTCAGAAGGACCTTGTTGCTTATCCATTCCCTTGCATCTGCTAACTTAAAACTCCCACTCTATCCTTCCCTTTGCAACTGCGTGTCTGTTCTCTGTGAGTCTGCTTCTGTTTTGTAGATAAATTCATTTGTATTATTTTGGATCCCACATATTAGTGATATCACATGGTATTTTTCTCTTCCTGACAGACTTAGTATAATAATCTCTAGTTTCATCCATGATGCTGCAAATGGCATTATTTTGTCCTTTTTTCAATGGCTAAATAGTATACCATTGTATAGATGTACCACATCTTCTTTCCCTGTTCTTTTGTCAATGGACATGTAGATTCCTTCCATGTCTTGGCTATTGTGAACCATGCTGCTATGAACATAAAGGTGCTGTATCTTTTTGGATTACAGTTTCGTCCTGATATATGCCAGGAGATCCCCTGGAGAAGGAAATGGCAACCCATTTCAGTATTCTTACTGGGAAACCCCACGGACAGAGGAGCCTGGAGGGCTGCAGTCCATAGGGTCGCATCAAGTCAGACAGAACTGAATGACTAACACACACACACACGCCCAGGACTAGGACTGCTGGATCATACAGCAGCTCTGTTTTTAGTTCTTTGAGGACCCTCCATATTGTTTTCCATAGTGGCGGCACCAACTTACATTCTCACCAACAACGTGGGAGGGTTCCCTTTCTCCACCTTCTCTCCAGCATTTATTATTAGACTTTTTAATGATGGCCATTTTGACTGGTGTGTGGTGATAGCTCAGTTAGTTTTAATTTGCATTTCTCTAATAATTAGCAATGCTGAGCATCTTTTCATGTGCCTGATGGCCATCTGGATGTTCAAAGCCTTGTTCCTGGTTATGCTATCACACACTAGCCAAGTGTGTATGACTGAAAAACTCAGAATATGAAATTTTTTCTCTCTGTCTTGCATTCTGTCTCTCTCTTTTCTCTCTCTCTTTCTTCCTTTGTCCAGTCTGTGGTAGCAGCTTTAAATATAATATTATACAGAATCCCGAAATATCAGATGAAAGTGCATTTTATGCATGTATGGAATCAATCAGTACTTCAGATCATTAATTTCATGAAAATAAATATTTGAAAATATTGAATTATGGGATGCATGTATTTTTATTCACTCTTAGAAGCAATATCCTTTGAATAAAAGATTTAGCACAAACCCTGAAGTACTTTATGGACTCACAAAGAGGAGTGCCCTCTTTGTCAAACTTTTTGTGTTATAATCAAAAGGTAACCATTAAATCAAATAGATTTATTTATTTTAATTGGAGGTTAATTAACCTGCAATTAAAATAAATTTATATTAAAAAAAAAAACAAATAGATCTGAATGCCAAATATGGCTCTGCCATTTGTAAATCATGTAAACTTGGACAAGTTACTTAAATTTCTTATTTTTTAATTTTGTTCCTTTGAAATAAAAAAATACACTTTTATAGGGTGATGAGAATGTCAAACAAATGTTGTAAGCATATAAGTTGACAATTCAACTCGTAACATCTAATATAAAAGCAAAAATTAGCATTTCCTTTTCTCTTTGAAAATCTTTTACTTTCCCTGGGTTTAAATTTTGCAATATGTGAAATGAATGTAACAAACTAGCCTAATTCAACCTAACAAACTCAGAATTCTACAACTAGTTGATTCAACAGCTAATGTGGACTTATCTACCTGCCTTGTACTGTTCACATATGTGCTACTTCCAGTAGCATATCAATATCACTTAAGAGACAGAACAAATCATGTTCCCATGCATTTTATCAGTGTCTGCAAGTGGCAGGAAGAACTGCAGAAATTGATACTAAAACCTGGATGAAGCTTAGGTTTCTTTAAATATCTCTGTAAAGGAAGAGATCATTGCCAAATTAGCCTACAGCACCTTCCATGAATTTCCATCTTTCCATCATTATTTTAACAGCATTCCAGTAACTCTTAGCATTACTTACTACCAGGGCTGGGTTCTCTTTGGTTAGAATGTGCTCCTGGGCTAATTTTTCTTATACTGAAAATTAGTTTTGAGCATCAGCATTTGTCAACCATGATTCATATATTAGCCTGCCCTTTAGAGATCTTTTAAAGAGCAGTTAGCCAATAGTGGAAACTAAAGAGGAGATCATTCAGCTCTGCCTAGAATGTGGTGGAAATTCCTGTGGTTTCAGACCTTCATGGCCTGAAAATGGAGGCTTTTGTGTGGCCTTAGCATTCCCAGGGACTGCTGATTCTTTTGGGAAGTCAATATGACTCAATGCCCTGATGGGCCATTTCAAGCACTTACCAAAAAGTTGGTACATATTAATAAAATGAATTTAAGTTTCATTACTATTCCTTACCTCTGCTCAACTTCAAGATGAGGAGGACTTAATGAAAATACAGCATAGAAAGGAAGATGAGCAGACTTTAATGTCCAAAACTTCACTGAAATAGCATACTTTGAACACAGAATCAATTTGTTATTAGCAGAATTGCTCTGGATTTTAGGCTAAGTATGGAAGATGACAAAGTTATGTACCATCCAAATCAGGCCTAAGAACATCTTGACATCCTAGATGAAATCGAAGTAGAGGATAAGAGAGAGAAGAAAGTGTTGTGCATCAATCTCTCAGTCATGTCTGACACTTTGTGAACTCACAGACTGTAGCCCGCTAGGCTCCCCTGTCCATGGAATTCTCCAGGCAAGAATACTAGAGCGGGTAGCCATTCCCTTCTCCAGGGGATCTTGAACCCAGGGATTGAACCCAGGTCTCCTGCATTGGCAGGTAGATTCTTTATGGTCTGAGCCATCAGGGTGGTACAGGATAAGAGAGAGGAAAAGGGGGTGGAAATTAACAGTAGAAACTTGATATTTGCATGGCCTTAGGAAAGTCACCCTCTTGAAATACAAATGAATATATTGATTAATTTATATAAAGTAAGTAAATTTGACACACAACCTGTGAGTTCTGTTTCTATTTTCTCATTCTGCTCAACTTCACTTTAAGACTCTACTGTATTCTTGCCTGAAGAACCCCAAGAGCAGAGGAGCCTGGCTAGCTACAGTCTATGGGGGTAGTAAAGACTTGGACACGACTGAGCAACTGAGCACGCCTATGCTGATTATTTAGAGATTATTTCTTTCTTTTAGCTAATGATGGCCTTCTTTTATGTTTTGTGGCTATGAGGAGCAACAAGGACAATCATTACACTAGAAAGAAAAGTAGATTTGCAATCAGGAGATATTACTGCTTCTTCTCCAGCTTGGCCATCAGCAAGCATATCACACAGTCTGGTGGGGTCTAGTTTTCCCACATGAGGGAACAGTTCAACTCTCCAAAAGCTAATTCATCAAAGCATTGTTTTGTTGAAAATCTAACTTGATGAAAGTATTAATAGACATTCATACATAAAGTCTTCTTTGATGATGATTCATATTTTCATAGATGTAAAATGTCATTATTAAAAGAATATTCTTGAATATACTTAATCAATATCAAACTTGCAAAAAAAAAACAATTTTAAAGGGCTGTTCAATTCTTCAAACCTGAAGATTACTGGATGACTAGTTTTTCTCTTTGATTTTATTTTCTGATTATAACAGAAAATTCATTTCATATGTGATGCCATTTTATATTGATTTCTTTTTTCATCTTTTTAAAGTTGTTTCCAGTTTGCCCAACACTTCAGCATTTTTAGGATTCTTCCCACACTTTGCTGATTTTAAAAATTTCAATATTTTTCTATTTACTTACCAAAAAAAAAAGAGTTGTTCACTTTATTTAGAACATTTACAATGTCTGATATTAATCTGGCTGGTTTTAGCTGTGTTTGAAGATTTTTGCTAAGGGTCATGAGGCTGGTTTTCATTTTGCTGTCGCAATAGCTAGTGAAGAAGCCATCACTTTTCTCTGTCCAGCTCTCCACTGCTGGATCTTGAAAACTGATGCAGAGCTAGGGACCCCTCTGCTGGTGAAAAGACAGGAGATTCAGTGTAAAACACTGGCCTGTCAATCTCAGAGAAGCTTTGATACAGACGAGGAAGGAAGGCTAGCAGCAGGATGAGGATTCAAAGGCATTTATGTCCTCAGATTAAAGTCCCACATACCTCACTTTAACCTTGCTAATTTATCTCATTTGAATCTATGGACTTTAGAAGTAGACTAAAGTATACATTTAAGTAAAACCTGAATTAAATGAGCTGGTTGTTCAGTTAAATGATAATTTGGGCGATGGACCCCTCAGCAAATCAGTCTCAGAATATTACTTTTGGTCATAAAATAAAAAGCTCTCTATTATTTCACTTTTCACTTTCATGCATTGGAGAAGGAAATGGCAACCCACTCCAGTGTTCTTGCCTGGAGAATCCCAGGGACAGGGGAGCCTGGTGGGCTGCCATCTATGGGATCGCACAGAGTTGGACACAACTGAAGTGACTTAGCAGCAATATTTAAAGTTTTTATGACTGAAATCCTCATCCCTCTAAGAATATATTTTATATTTTCTAAAATAGTAATTTCATGACCTTTTCTCAGCAATTTATTAATGTATTTAGCAAAGAGTTCCTGAGTGCCCACCACATGCCAGGTATTACATTGAGGGCTAGAATGCATTTTGTTAAGATATTTACAATAGCATTTTAAATTATTGCAGGTAGCATGGCAGAAATCCACATAAAGTGCAGGAAGAGGAAAAAAAGATGATATTGGTTAATTCTACTATCTCAGTAGAAGTGGTAAATTGTAGGAGGTGGGATGGTGTCTGGAAAAAATTTCACAGAAGAGGTGCCTATTGAGATGGCTTTTGCTAGTTGAAGGTAGGAAAGTGAATTCAAGAGGAAAGAGCACCAAGCATAAAGAAATATAAAATATATAGTTGGTGTAATTAAGGGGCAGAGTGCAGGGGATAATGTGGTGAGAAAATAGACTAGAGAATAAGACAGTAGACCAGTTAGGAAGAATCCTGAGCAACTGTGCAAGGGTTTAGGTGGGAGAAAGCTAATCAACAATTCTGACCATAGGAATGCAATATTTTCAGAGCTTTGGCAGATGATTAGAGTGGGCTAGGGGAAGATTTTGGCAGGAACCAGTAAAAATACTATTGTGTTAGGTCATTATGACCTAATGGGGTCACTCGTGATGACCCCAGGCATGAACTAGTCATCAGGAATGAACTAATGCAATAGCTTTCATATTGCCATGTGCAGGCTGATGAGACATTGAGGAGGTGTTCAAAGATGACACTTGGTTTCTAACATGGTCCAACATCATGAAGAAAGGAGACTAAAGCAAGAGCAAGTTTTATGGGGAAGAAACTCTTTTCTAATTTTGTTATGTTGGTTATGAAGTCCTGGGATATACTGGCAAAGTTTATGTACTAACCATTGGTTACTGACGTAGCTATAGAATGGTCTCAGACTTCAGTATTCAGCTGTGATTATTGGGCACAATCACATTCTTTGAAGATAAAGACTTCCAGGTAATTGTCTGAATTACATACTTCATTTTACTGCTTATTTTTATTCCTGCCTCTTATCTACTCTTGTTAAGAAGGAAAAGAGAGGCATACCCTAGCTAGAAGATAAATCCTCCCATGTTAGACATCTGGAGAGCATTTCTTGTATTCTGCTAACAGAGGGGAAGAAGAATAGGAGTTCAACTCAATGGCCTGGAAATGCCCTAGGCTAACAGACTGTATTTGTGGTTGTTGTTGTTTAGTCACCAAGTCATGTCTGACTGACTCTTTGCAACTCCATGGACTGTATCCCTTCAGGCCCCTCTATCCATGGGATTTCCCTGACAAGAATACTGGAATGGAGAAGGAATGCCATTTCCTTCTCAAGGTTATTTTCCCAACCCAGACCTTCTTCCCAAACCTGCATCTCCTGCATTGGCAGGCAGATTCTTTACCACTCTGCCACCCGGGAAGCCCATAGACTATGTTAATTCTTGTCAAAAGAGAATTCTTGGTCACTTCTAAGCAGATTCCAAAGTATTCCAACAGTTGAAACCAATGAGGTGAGCAGGGTTGACCTTTTTCTCAAGAAAACTGCTTGTACTCCTGGTTTTTGTCAGTGACCACCAGATGTGTCTAGTTGAATCTATCTCCATTCCATTCTAAACACTGTTACTTCTATACACATTCCTATGTTATTAAAACTAGTATTTTTACTATTTTTAGAGTTCTACTAATTTAGTCAGTAGTCTAATGACCTGCTTTTGTTGCTTAGTCATTAAATCATGTTCGACTTTTTTGTAACTCTATGGACTGTAGACCACCAAGCTCCTCTGTCCGTGAGATTTTTCCAGGCAGGAATACTGGAGTGGGTTGCCATTTCCTTCTCCATGGGATCTTCCTGACCCAGGGATCAAATTCTCATCTCTTGCATTGGCAATGGATTCCTTACCACTATATCACCTAGGAAGCCAATGACCTTCTACAGGGAGATTAATAAACTAGTGAAAGCAAAGTATACTAGTTAATGTACAGAATATGATGCTATAAAACAAAAAGACATGAGAATAATTACTTCCACAAGATAGAGGTTTTATTTATCACTCAATGAACAGCTGAAAATTGACAGGGACCCATGGTGGGCAGGCAGCTCTGCTCTATAAGGTGTCCAGAGTTCCAAGTTTATTCTGTCTCTGTTGCTCCATCACTCCTAAGTATTTAGGTCTTGTCTGCATAATTGAATCTGCTACCTTAAAAGCCCATGTTAATGTTCCAGTATTATGTAATTATGTTACTAAGAATGAGAGAAGAGGAAGAGATACCAGAGGAAATAAGCAAGGATGATATTTCTAAGAATGGGTTAGTAGAACATTATTTCTAGCATTTCACAATATTTTAAAAATCCATATCTAATATCTTTTGGTAATGTCAAAATAAATAATTATACAAAAGCTTAGAGAATATAAGATGATTACATGGACCAACAGTGTATAGGGAGAGCTGGGGATTGAATTAGGTAAAATGAAAAAGCTGAATTAAATACATCAAGACCTCTTGGCTTTATATTTGATTTGTTGCATGTGGAATCATTCAATGGGATTAAATTTTAGATTAAGGAGAAGATTTGGAGAAATGTTCTGTCAAATTTAGTTCTTTCCTTATATCTAATTGAGGCAGAAATCATATTGCATCAAAAATTCCCCGTTCTGCCTTTCTGGATCATGGCCATCCTCTAAAGAGTGAGTTAAAGTAGTTAATACAGAGTAAACTTTTAAAAGCTCTAACTGAAAAGTCAAGGAAAGAGACAATAGGAGGAGAGAGACATAACATTTCAAGAGAGATTGTTTTTGAAATTATTATTACTTTAGAATGAAAACATGTTTATTCCCTAAAAGAACCAGTAGAGGAGAGACTGAAAATATAAAAAAGACATAAATGAAGTGATAGGGAGAAAGACAGGGAAGAAACTAGAGAGAAGGGAAAATGGAGAGAGAACAAGGAAAAACTCAGTGTTCAGAAGGGAATTCTTGGAGTGTTGAGCTAAAAAGGATAGATGAGGGGAAGGTTTAAAAGTTAAGGGAGAGGAAGATTTCCACTCAAGACACTTTCACCATTTATCTCAACACCCACCTTCAAAGGTGAGAAAACTGATACTTAGGTGACGCAAACAGAAAATACCTGAGATAGATGGGTTTTGCCCTTTATAGTGATTTACATGGTTTTAATAATTTTGTCATTGTCTTTGAGTTCTTTCCAGGTCCTTCTTGCTTCTATTTAAATTTTCGTGCCCTGAGTCAGTCATGAGTTTCTAATGAAACTAGTTGAATAAATTGTTATGGGGCAGTGAGATTATGCTCCTTTTAGCATATCTCCTGGTCACTTTTTTTTTGTCTTATTAATTATGTTCTCTCATAACTTATTACATTTGTAAGTCAGACATGACCTATCTCTAAACTCTCAAATCCCTCCCTGTTATCAGAGAGTATGTAGATGGTGCTCAGGCTGAGAGGTTCCGGGTGCCCAGAGCAGCATCCAGGGAAAACACATGGTGTTTTATCATTATAAACCAGATCTCTACTTTCAAATACAATGAAAAATTATTTTTCCTTTTTCAAAAAATTTAAGTCTAGCCTCATTGTATTGAACCTCATCCCAGTGACTCATTTTTTTTGCAGGCTTGCTCATCAGTCCTGTTGTTCCCCATTCACTGACAACTGAAATGCTCACTATTTACTCTACCCCAAGGGACTTCTTGAGAAATATCAGGCAGCAGCGAATGAGAGCTATTGGGACCCAACCCAGACTCTGCTTTTCCAGGTCACTGCCTATAAAATCTAGAGTGTCATGAAGAGAGCTCTGCTATGTTTTCCTTAATGGAGTAAGATAAAACAATCATAAAAGGGAAAGATACTGACCACATAATATGCTTTTCTAGCCAGGACTGTTACACTGTTCAAAGCCACTAAAATGTCATCAGGAGAGAATCTGCAACTGCTTTCCATCAGTATGTAGCATCATTATAATGCTGAGTTTTCAATTCTCAGCCATGTGGTGGGGTTAGCTTCATGTTCAACCAGTTGGACTGTTATTCCTGGGGACTCTAGGCTGACTTCTATAACATGCAACTTTTGTCTGAAGGAGACCCATATAAGAACTTCATCAAATGGCTCAAAGAAGTACACAACCTTTTGTACTATTTTTCAGCACTCCTGGGGGTATGTCAGTACAGAACACCCTGATAAACAAATGGAACCTAATCAAACTCAAGCTTTTGCACAGCAAAGCAATCAACAGAATGAAAAGACAGTCTACAAAATGGGAGAAAATACTTGCAAACAATGCAACTGACAAGTGGTTAATATTCAAAATATACAAACAGCTTACAACACAATGTATTTAAAAAAACACACAAAAAAATCAAAAATTGGAGAGAAGACCTAAATAGTCAACTCTCCAAAGAAGAGGTACAGATGGCCAACAGGCACATGAAAAGACACTCAACATAACTAATATTAGAGAAATGGAAATCAAAACCACAATGAGGTATCACCTCATGTAAGTCAGAATGACTCTCATCAAAATTTCTACAAATAATAAATGCTGGAGAGGGTGTGGAGAAAAGAGAACCCTCCTTACACTGTTGATGAGAATGCAAATTGGTGCAGCCACTATGAAAAACAGTACGGACTTTCTTTTAAAAAGCTAAAATAGAGCTATGATCCAGCATTCTCACTCCTGGACATATATCCAGAATAGACAAGAACTCTAACTTGAAAAGATACATGTACCCCAATGTTCATAGTAGCACTGTTTACAATAGCCAAGACACAGAAACAACCTAAGTTCCCATCAACAATTGGTTGAAAAAGGTGTGGTACATATACCTAACAAAATACTACTCAGCCACTAAAAAAGAATAAAATTGTCAATTTCCACGTCATGGATGGACCGAGAGAATATGATACTAAGTGAATTAAGTTAAACAGAGAAAGACAAATCTATGATATCACCAAGGATGTGGATCTAAAAAATAATACAAATTAATCTATAAGTAAAACAGAAACAGACTCACAGATATGGAAAATAAATTTATGGTTACCAAAGGGAAAGGGGTGAGGGAAGGGACAGATTAGGACTTTGGGATAACTGATACATATTACTATAAACAAAATACATGAGCAACAGGGAATGACTGCATAGCACACGGAATTGTATTCAATATCTAGTAAATAATGGAAAATAATCTGAAAAAAAAAATACATAAAACAATCACTTTGCTGTACACCTGAAACTAATACAACATGGTGAATCAGCTATATTTCAATTAAAAAAATAAACACGTAGTCTAAAAAGAAGAATGTAAAATATTAATAATGTTTAATACTGATTACATGTTGAAATAACATCTTGGATGTATTATGTTATCTAAAAATATTACTAAACAATTACAACAAAAAAAAAATTATAGAGCACCACATTGTCCCCTTCTGTCAGAGAAAGGCCCCAGGTGGATGATATCCAGCCATCAATTTCAGTTTTCTGAGTATTTGGATTTTTTTCTTTTATTATTTACTGAAGTTTGTTGATGCTAAGATTAGTTAAATTTTTTAAAAAGAAAATGATAAAGAAGAAAATTAAAATTACCCCAGATATAGCTATCCATCAATAATTATTTTAAAGATATGAGTTTAACTCTTTTCTCTCCATCTTTTTTCCTTTTACTTAAAATGAGAGAGACTAGGGTACATTACAAGAAGTGCATAGTTTGGAGTGGTGTGACAGGAATTTGGGGCTATGGATAGGAGTCCTATATGTTTAACATTTTTTCTCTCCCCAAAACATAACAAGAGGCTTTACAGAAAAGAAATATATTTTACTTATGAATGGAGCTTACAAACAAATCAAAATGAAAAATAATGTTTTAAAACTCTTGAGCCATATTGGCAGAGTGCTGCAATAATATTGAGAATGTGTTGGGAACACTTTAATACCAAAAAAATAAAACTGGTAAAGAATATAAGTAGTGCACACACACACATATGCAACTAAACATACATACATGCAAATTGACTTCCCTGGTGCCTTAGATGGTAAAGAATCTGCCTGCAATGCAGGTAATCCAGGTTCTATCCCTGGATTGGGAAGATCCCTTGGAGATGGAAATGGCAACTCACTCCAGTGTATCTTGCCTGGAGAATTCCATGGACAGAGGAGCCTGGTAGGCTACAGTTCATGGGGTCACAAAGAGTTGGACACAACTGAGTGACTAACACTTACTTACTTACACACAATTATATATATATGAAAGTGAAAGTTGCTCAGTCATGTCCAACTTTTTGCGACCCCATGGACTGTAACCTACCAGGCTTCTCTGTCCATTTAATTCTCCAGGCAAGAATACTGGAGTGAGTTGCCATTCCCTTCTTCAAGGGATCTTTCCGACCCAAAGATTGAACTCAGGTCTCCTGCATTTCAGGCAGATTCTTTACCGTCTGAGCCACCAGCTAAGCTCAAATTATATATATATAAAATATTGGTCCATTGTCTCCATAAGTCATCACTAAGAGACATACTAAGAGATAAGATTTTGTACCTACAATAGTAGGAACAGGTAAAGTTGGGTTTTTTTTTTTTTTCCTATCTTCCTATCCTTTGCTTGTTCTATCCTTTCCACTCTTAATCTGCAACCTCTCCACCACTTCTGCAGAGGAATTTTCATCCTGTTTGTTGACTCCATGACTTGGCTCACAAGGTCCCTTCTAAAACATACCTTGATTCAGACCACTTTTTCTTCAAATTTCTTTTGTAATCTATCTGCATCTGAATCAACTACTGTGGGCTGTAATTATGCCTGTGCTTTGAAGGAAGCAGAGCAAGAGAAAGTTCACAGCATTATTTGCATCTTAAATCCAATTGGCCCCAAAGATTTCTCTACTCCTGGACTTCTAAGATAAAAGAACTAATAAATCCTTCTACTTTAGCTAGCTTGAGCTGGATTTCTATTGACTTTCAAATCAAATAATTAACAATGATATAAAAAGTGAGACCAAGATTTTAATGTTGGAAATAACATACTCCAAAAAAAGAACAAATTCAGATAGAATAAGTTGAAGATGCTTTGAAGGGAGAAGTAAAAGGGAGCTCCATTAGTCACACATTAGGAAAAAAGATGGTTAACCTTTTATCTGGATTTCAGTCCATGTGCACAGCAAACCAGGAAGAGTGAAGAACTTGGTAGGAAAATCTCAGGATGTTGGGATATATTAGTTGGTTAGTTGTTTCTTAGGGTCTTCAGTAGAATTCTTATAGAAAAGAAGCAATTTCCGTGTAAGATATCATGTCTGACATTGGAAAGAGTGTTGCATGCAGTCTTTTCTTTTTTGAAGAAAAGCCATTTTCTATCTGATGCCAACAATCCCAGAGTATGGAAAATCAAGCTTTGGTCTTCAAGAGAAGACCAAAACATTTTTCTCTAAGGTTATGTGCAAATAGACAATCCAGCAATAGGTACAGTGGGGATTCAATTTTGGATTCAGGAGTGTTATGTTGATTCCTCTTACTCCACCCCTCCATTATCTCCTGCTCTTGACTCCACAAGGCAGAGGCAATAATTGCTTCTGTTTTGTGCGATGCATCCTTGTGACAGGAAAATGTTGGACTATTCTATTGTCACCCCTGCCTATTATTTTACATCGTATCTAGGTACAACAAGAATGAATGCCATTACCCTGAGGGCTATAGGAAAAGACGTAAAGGATCAAAGACTATTGCTTAGAAAAAGAAACCACTACCTGATTCATATTCTACAATTTCAGATTTATAACATTTCAGTAACACTTTTTAATTCATAGTTTTTACCATAAACAAACTGATTAACTGTCTAGTAGGGTGCTACATTTATACCTGAGAAACTTCAAACAATTTTGTACAACAGCCTAAGTGTTTTTTGTTTTGTTTTTTTTGTTTAACTGCAAAGCAGTCCTTAGGACTGCAAAATCTAGCTAGTTGAAATAGATGGTTTCCTGTCCACTATTATTTCTAATTAAAATGCCCTGGGTTATGTCATTGACTGGTCAGAGATGAATACAATTATCCCAGGGAGCATAACAATATGTTGCCAGTTGTGAGACTAAGGAATTCACACTTATTTTAAATGATCTAGGGGCTTCCCAGGTGGTGCTGGTGGTAAAGAACCCACCTGCCAATGCAGGAGACATAAGAGATAGGGGTTTGACCCCTGGCTTGGGAAGATTCCCATAAAGGAGGGCATGGCAACCTACTCCAGTAGTCTTGCCTGGAGAATCCCATGGACAGAGGAGCCTAGCAGACTACAGTCCATGGGGTCACAAAGAGTCAGATACAATGGAATCGACCTAGCACACCTGCATGCATAAGCTATGTAAATTTACCCGAGGACAGATTATTGCCCACCTTAGACAAGTAGCATGTGTAGTCTTCTATACACCCACACTCACTGTATTTTCTTTGTCTATCCTTGGGACTTCAATGGTGTTCTCCCTGAGCCTCTATATTTTGAAAGGTTTTTCGGTGGTTGTGTGTTTCATCAATATTTAACAGTAAGATACAGGATGATCAGGAGCTACATCTGATGTGAGTGAGCATGAAAGTCTCCTCAAAATTCTTTACCTAAAATTGGAGTCAGATAGCAAATGTGTTTCTTAATTGTTTTCTTGGAGGAGATAACAGTAGTGTGATTGTGTGTGTGTGTGTGTGTGTGTAAATGATTCTGTTACATGACTGTTAATTTTATGTGTCAACAAGAGTAGGGCTATGGTGCCCAGTTGTTTAGTCAGACACAAGTCTAGGCATTGCTTTGAAGGCATTTTCAGACCCGATTAATATTTACAATCAGTTGACTTTAAATAAAGGCAATTACTTTCTATAATGTGGGTGGAGCTCCTTCAACCCATTGAAGACCTTAAGATCACAGACTTGATGTTCTGCAAAGAGGGAATTCTGCCTCACAACTGCAAAAATAGAAACCTTGCCCAACTTGTCCGCCTGCTGGCTTGCCCTCTAGATTTCAGACTTGGTCAGCCCCTTTACTAGTGTGAGCAAATTCCTTAGAATTTCTCTCTCAGACTCGCTATATGAAAGTATATACACTCAAAGTTATATAAATCAATATATGTATATAGACTTGGATATGTATATATTTAAATTTGTATATTTATAAGCATATAAGTTTATATAAGTAAACTTATCTGTAAATATGTTTATGTAAGTATATAAATATATATATTTGAGACAGACACACACATGTATATATAAATTTGTAAAACAACTTGGTAGTTTCTTAAATGTCAAATGTACATCAACCATGTGATCTTGCCATTCCATGTTTGATATTTATTCAAGAGGAAGGAGAGACTGTGCTTAGAGAACTTGTACATGAATATTTATAACAATTCTATTTGTACTATCTGAAAACTAGAAATAAATGTTCTCCTACTTGATGAAAGTGAAAGAGGAGAGTTAAAAAGTTGGCTTAAAGCTCAACATTCAGAAAACTAAGATCATAGCATCTGGTCCCATCACTTCATGGGAAATAGATGGGGAAACAGTGGAAACAGTGTCAGACTTTGATTTTGGGGGCTCCAAAATCACTGCAGATGGTAATTGCAGCCATGAAATTAAAAGACGCTTACTCCTTGGAAGGAAAGTTATGACCAACCTAGATAGCATATTGAAAAGCAGAGACATTATTTTGCCAACAAAGGTCCGTTTGGTCAAGGCTATGGTTTTTCCAGTGGTCATGTATGGATGTGAGAGTTGGACTGTGAAGAAAGCTGAGCGCCATAGAATTGATGCTTTTGAACTGTGGTGTTGGAGAAGACTCTTGAGAGTCCCTTGGACTGCAAGGAGATCCAGCCAGTCCATTCTGAAGGCCCTGGGATTTCTTTGGAAGGAATGATGCTAAAGCTGAAACTCCAGTACTTTGGCCACCTCATGTGAAGAGTTGACTCATTGGAAAAGACCCTGATGATGGGAGGGGTTGGGGGCAGGAGGAGAAGGGGATGACAGAGGATGAGATGGCTGGATGACATCACTGACTCAATAAACATGAGTTTGAATGAACTCTGGGAGTTGGTGATAGACAGGGAGACATGGCATGCTGTGAATTCATGGGGTCGCAGAGTCGGACATGACTGAGTGACTGAACTGAACTGAACTGAACTGAACAGGTGAATCATCAAGAAAACTGTGGTAAAAGTCAAACAATAAAATATGCTCAGCAATAAAAGATGAAAACAACTATTCATGCATGGTACTAATAGATGAATTTCAAAAGGATTAACCTAAGTGAAAAATGCCAATCAAAAATTAATAGGTACTATGGTCCGTCTATCAAGGCTATGGTTTTTCCTGTGGTCATGTATGGATGTGAGAGTTGGACTGTGAAGAAGGCAGAGTGCCGAAGACTTGATGCTTTTGAACTGTGGTGTTGGAGAAGACTCTTGAGAGTCCCTTGGCCTGCAAGGAGGTCCAACCAGTCCATTCTGAAGGAGATCAGCCCTGGGATTTCTTTGGAAGGAATGATGTTAAAGCTGAAACTCCAGTACTTTGGCCACCTCATGCAAAGAGTTGACTCATTGGAAAAGACGCTGATGCTGGGAGGGATTGGGGGCAAGAGGAGAAGGGGACGACAGAGGATGAGATGGCTGGATGGCATCACTGACTCAATGTACGTGAGTCTGAGTGAACTCCGAGAGTTGGTGTTGGACAGGGAGGCCTGGTGTGCTTCGATTCATGGGGTCGCAAAGAGTCGGATACGACTGAGAGACTGATCTGATCTGATCTGATGTAATGTCCTTAATCCTAAAGTCTAGTATAGTATATCCATGAATTTACATTTCCTAAGCTTGTATATGGCTTCCCTGGTGGCTCACATGGTAAAGAATCTGCCTGCAATGCAGGAGACCTGGTTCAATCTCTAAGTCAGGAAGATCCCCTAGAACAGAAAATGGGAACCCACTCCAGTATTCTTGCCTGGAGAATCCTATGGACAGGAGAACCTCATGGGGTACAGTCCATGGGATCTCAGAGTTGTACATAACTGAGCAACTTTCAACTCGCTTCACTTCAGACTTGTATATAAAGGGTATAAGATAGTATGTTGTTTTTACATGATAATCATTGGTTTATAATTTTGCTTCTCCCATTCTCGCTTAACTCTAAATTGTGTAAGGGAAATGAAAAAGAAATTCATATTTCTTTTCAATTGTTCTTATCACTTTACCAGATATGTAGTAGGCTTTTTAGTAAATATTGGGTACTTTAATTTCTGAAATATAGCATCTTCCAAATTGTTATGGGTAAATGGTTTATCTATTGCTTTTTTTTAAAATGATTCAAACTCTAGTCCATTAAGCTGCAACAACTATTCTAAGTCTCAAATTCAAGGACATAAATTCTGCCACTAGGAAAGGAGAGGGTCTTATAGGCAAATGGGGAATGAGAGTTGGTCTCACTGTAACATTTTGTATGACATTTCTCAATTCATTCAAGTGTTGAACTCACAACTTTGGATTTTCCTTCCCCTCATAGAAACAACCAGATGACAACATTGGTTGTCTTCATTAGTACCCACAGAGACCCTCCAAGATTCCCCGACACTATGCAATACTCAAGACATGCAATTGGCTGATGCAAATGCCAAGTATTGTTTGTAACACAGGGGTAGGATTGTGGGTGCCACAAACCCTTCTGTGGCTTTAGAATGACTGTTGCTTTAAGAAATGCCCTTCTCTGTGACCTGCCTGCTATTTCAAAGAGACTGTATGTCAGTCACCATCAAGCAGACTTGGTATTAACATAAAGATGAAACAGCTGAGCCAATGACCAAATTCCTGGAAACTAGGATTCACTGTGGTGAAGTGTTCTGCACTCAAGAGAAAGAGAGCCTTTAGAAAAGACTGTGCAATTTGCAAATCTTGGTTGAGAATGTGCCCTTTGAGATTTTCTTGTGGAGCTGAGTTTTATGAACTGCTAAAAACAGAACCCTAAATAATACTTGGGATCATAAGAATTTTTTTTTTCCTTATTGTGCAGAAATCAAGTTCTAAGTGCCATCAAATCCACTCATCTCTCAAAATACCCTGGGTTTGCCATTTTTGAACATACTTTTACCATGTTACTTCTTCTTCCATTCTTTAATATTTGTGTTGATGTTTGGAACATTTAAAAAACTTTTTAAAACTTAATCAAGTTCATGGTAGCAAAACTGAGTTGTACTGATAAAGCTGTACTGATAAAGATCATTTTGTTTTTATACAGTCTCCTTTATTTAAAGAAACAAAAACTCAAATACTGGGACTTCTTAATCTTGATGACGAATATTTTTAAAAAGGAGAGAAATAAGGATATTATTGAGCAAGCCATCTTTTTGGAAAACAGCCCAACATTCGCACATTCAATTACTAAGAACTTATAAACAACTATGTGTGAGGCACTGAGGTATGTGTATGTGAAGGAGGAAGCTTTAACCTAGCAAAAAGAGAAGTCAGGTAAATACATACATACTTAGAATGTCAACAGTGCCATAATTATGTAGGAGTCGATATGCAGAGGTTCTCAACTGCTTTCTATCCCTAACACACATGAAGGATGATACAATTCCATCAGTAGCAGTTGCTTCTGAGGACAAAAATGAGGGGAGATGGGAGTAAAGAAAACAGTGTATGCAAATATAACAAGATATACAGGAACAAGGAAATCTCACTCATATGGCTGGAACACAGAAGGTAGGAAATGAATGGCAGGGTGTTAATTGCATGGAGACCCCCACTGGCTACAGATTCTGAACCATCTTGTATGTCACAGTAGAAAGTCTGTGCTTGGTAAATGAGAAGCATGAAAGGATTTTCCATAAAGATAACATGATGTGCTTATTTAGAGCTTCTATCAGGTGGCAGTGTAGAGAATGTTTTTAAGAAGGGTTCAGGATGGGGAACACATGTATACCTGTGGCGGATTCATTTTGATATTTGGCAAAACTAATACAATTATGTAAAGTTTAAAAATAAAATAAAATTTAAAAAAAAGAAGGACAGTTTAACCTAAGACATGAATAAAGCTGAAGTATAGTTTCAAAGGCATGACACCAACATAAGTCTGATGCTGCTTCTAATTCCTAAAGACAACAGCCATGAGATCAAAGCCAATTGTGTCTCCAAGTTATGGAGTTATGACCAAAATCTTCTTTACAGTTAAGCTAGAGAAATTTTGGGGCTTATCTACTAATTATTTTGATAGAGAGAACCCTGACATTTCTTGCATTTTTCAGAATAACGAAAACTAATATTGTGAAATATTCATCTTCTCTGTGAGATAAGGATGGGGAGTTCAATTTCTCCCATATTCTGGAGAGGTGCAGAGTGAGGAATCACTAGCATTGGTTTCCAGGATCTCTCAGAGACAACATTTTGCCTCCCAAAATGAGGATGTGAACTCTGCCAAATGGAACCCATAGTGTCTGGCTGTTCTCTATCTGGAAAATGAGAGAATTCCAATTTTGCAAAACTATTATAAGAATTATAGAAAATACATTCAAAGTGCATAGAATAATGCCTATTTTATAGTGGATCTTTAATTATAATTCATTATTTGTACATATTATTCATTAAATTCTGTAAATTATTCTTGTCAAAGAAGCTAGGCATCCCAGGAACACCTTGGATAAGGATGTATAGAAATCTAAAGGGAAAAAGGATGCGAGCAAGGAGGATTCAATTAAGTTATTCACAATATTTCATCAAATTTGACAGGACTTCCTGATTATTCTGGAACATATGTTTTTTTTTTTTTTTAATATGCAGTAGCAAAAGACATGAGGGTGGGAGTTTCTGGAGCAGGTAAGAGTCTGTGTGGAGAGCTATGGTGTCCATCAGGATGGTAACCATCAGAAGAGATTAGCAGGCATCTAAGGAAGATAGCAGGGGTTGAAAGCATCAACAGTGGGAAGATAAACGTCAAGAAACAGAAATGAAAGGTAAAGTCCCATGCTATCTTATCACTAGAGTTGCTGAAAGACAGTCACAGTGTTCCTATAAAGAAGTTTTCTGGAACTCAAGCAGTCAAAGGAGGTACAGGAGGAAGCCTGGAAACGCTGTGCAATGACAGACATTGGAGAAATCTGCTTTAGGAATCCCTTCAGCAGATGAACTAGATCACAGTATCTACAAGGCAGACCATGTCCTTGCTAGTTGTAGCCAGACAGTAAGTCATTTCCAAACTTCCAAGTTTGGCATGAAAAACTTGAAGCTCAATTGTGCTTTATATTCAGATTTTACCACTTTGCAAAACTCAGATTTTTCTCTACAAAGTCAATCCTTTTCACCACCATTGGGTCAATGTCTTTATATGGAGAATACACATATACTACTTTTTTTGGAAACTCCAAATTTAAATTCCAGAAGAGCATTCATTCTTCCATTCATTCACTCAGCCAATGGGCTAAGTTCTGTGATAGCATCTGGGGATAACTTGATGAAAAAGACAGTCCTGGTGTCTATCCTTATAGCACACTGCATTCTAGTAAAGGAGAGTAATGTTAAACAACTAATCACACTATTAATTAACCATATAATGTTCAGTGAGATAAAATGCAGGGATACTAAGACAGTGTATACCATTGTACTCACTATTGTCATAAGCAATGGAAAGCCGTTACAGAATTAAAGACAAAGCCTGCAATGATTATATTTGCTTTTTCTTAAAGGCTCTCCTGGATGACGTCTTCAAAACTGTTTTCAAACATTTGCTGATTGAAATTCACTTTAGGTTGGCAACATGCCATCATCCAACACCATTCACCTGGAAGCCACAGTTCTCCACTGCTACATGGGGACAAACAGTTCTCAGCCATTGCCTCCTCCTTCCCTGCCCCCACCTTTTGTGTTCCAGACATGCATATACGGCTGTGTGCTTTGAATTTCATAAACCCTCCTTCTTCTCCAGAAACTCAAAACCTGTCCAGGAGACAAGAACAGGATAAATGACCCATAACATCTCCATCCTTCATCTCTCGGATCTGCATACAGACCCTATGAAAACACATAAATTTTCTCCATCTGCATGTAGATAAAAAATATCTTTCATACATATCAGTTTATATAAATGATTAGATGTTTAATATTTTTTTACTTCATTCTTTGTAAAAAAAACTAAAAATTATCTATAAACATAGACTAAATTATATTTAATATATTTACCTAAAACCATTACCAAAAGGTAATTATATATTATCTCTATTTAGATATTTAGATGTAATATCCATTACCTATTATCTCTATTTAGATTGTCAGATCCATGAGGTTTCCAGTATCTGCAAGAGTTTTGAACAAACAATAAAGTTATTGACTGAGCCCTTTGATCCATTAACACCATATATTTCTCCATTTATTGGAGTCTTCTATAATTTTTCTCAGCAATATTTTAGTTTTCATAATTTGGGTAGTGTGCTTATTTAGTGAAATTTAAAAGTAAGAGTTCATAATTCTGATGCCATTTTGGTATTTTTAATTGCAATTTCCAACTATTTACTGACAGAGTGCTGAAAACCAGATTCTTTTTTGTACTTAACTCCGTTTTCACCACTGATCTTAATTCCATTTTTTTCTGCTTTTTTTGGATATATTTTTTCTTTTCCTAATTTCTTAAAATGGAAAATTAAATAACTAATTTGATAACTTTAAAGTTATAAAACTCCCCCAAACACCACTTTAGCTATTCTATGAATTTTATATACTGCATTTCAATTGCTCTTCAATTAAAAATATTTTTATTTCTTTCTGTGATTAGCATTTTATCCATGTTTTTTTAAATGTAGCATGTAAATCCCAGATCAGTTCAGTTCAGTCACTCAGTCGTGTCCTACTCTTTGTGACCTCATGATCGCAGCACGCCAGGCCTCCCTGTCCATTACCAACTCCCGGAGTACACTCAAACTCATGTCCATCAAGTCAGTGATGCCATCCAGCCATCTCATCCTCTGTCGTCCCCTTCTTCTCCTGCCCCCAATCCCTCCCAGCATCAGACTCTTTTCCAATGAGTCAACTCTTCACATGAGGTGGCCAAAGTATTGGAGTTTCAGCTTTAGCATCAGTCCTTCCAGTGAACACTCAGGACTGATCTCCCTTAGAATGGACTGGTTGGATCTCCTTGCAGTCCAAGGGATTCTCAAGAGTCTTCTCCAACAAGACAGTTCAAAAGCATCAATTCTTCGGCACTCAGCTTTCTTCACAGTCCAACTCTCACATCCATACATGACCACTGGAAAAACTGTAGCCTTGACTAGACGGACCTTTGTTGGCAAAGTAATGTCTCTGCTTTTCAATACGCTGTCTAGGTTGGTCATAACTTTCCTTCCAAGGAGTAAGCATTTTTTAATTCATGGCTGCAGTCACCATCTGCAGTGATTTTGGAGCCCAGAAAAATAAAGTCTGACACTGTTTCCACTGTTTCCCCATCTATTTCCCATGAAGTGATGGGACCCGATGCCATGATCTTCGTTTTCTGAATGTTGAGCTTTAAGCCAGCTTCTTCACTCTCCTCTTTCACTTTCATCAAGAGGCTTTTTAGTTCCTCTTCACTTTCTGCCATAAGGTGGTGTCATCTGCATATCTGAGGTTATTGATGTTTCTCCCGGCAATCTTGATTCCAGTTTGTGCTTCTTCCAGCCCAGCATTTCTCATGATGCACTCTGCATGTAAGTTAAATAAGTAGGGTGACAATATACAGCCTTGACAAACTCCTTTTCCTATTTGGAACTAATCTGTTATTCCATGTCCAGTTCTAACTGTTGCTTCCTGACCTGCATATAGGTTTCTCAAGAGGCAGGTCAGGTGGTCTGGTATTCCCATCTCTTGAAGAATTTTCCACAGTTTATTGTGATCTACACAGTCAAAGACTTTGACATAGTCAATAAAGCAGAAATAGATGTTTTTCTGGAACTCTCTTGCTTTTTCCATGATCCAGCGGTTGTTGGCAATTTGATCTCTGGTTCCTCTGCCTTTTCTATAACCATCTTGAACATCTGGAAGTTCACAGTTCATGTATTGCTGAAGCCTGGCTTGGAGAATTTTGAGCATTACTTTACTAGCGTGTGAGATGAGTGCAATTGTGCAGTAGTTTGAGCATTCTTTGGCATTGCCTTTCTTTGGGATCAGAATGAAAACTGACCTTTTCCAGTCCTGTGGCCACTGCTGAGTTTTCCGAATTTGCTGGCATATTGCGGGCAGCACTTTCACAGCATCATCTTCCAGGATTTGAAAGAGCTCCACTGGAATTCCATCACCTCCACTAGCTTTGTTTGTAGTGATGCTTTCTAGGGCCCACTTGACTTCACATTCCAGGATGTCTGGGTCTAGGTGAGTGATCACACCATCGTGATTATCTTGGTCGTGAAGATCTTTTTTGTACAGTTCTTCTGTGTATTCTTGCCACCTCTTCTATATATCTTCTGCTTCTGTTAGGTTCATACCATTTCTGTCCTTTATCGAGCCCATCTTTGCATGAAACGTTCCCTTGATATCTCTAATATTCTTGAAGAGATCTCTAGTCTTTCCCATTTTGTTGTTTTCCTCTATTTCTTTGCATTGATTGCTGAGGAAGGCTTTTTAATCTCTCCTTGTTATTCTTTGGAACTCTGCATTCAGATGCTTATATCTTTCCATGAAGAGATACCCCATCCAAGATAAGAGAAACCCAAGTAAGACGGTAGGTGTTGCGAGAGGGCATTAGAGGGACACACTGAAGCCATAATCACAGAAAACTAGTCAATCTGATCACTCAGACCACAACCTTGTCTAACTCAGTGAAACTAAGCCATGCCGTGTGGGGCCACCCAAGGCAGGTGGGTCATGGTGGAGAGGTCTGACACAATATGGTCCACTGGAGAAGGGAATGGCAAACCACTTCAGTATTCTTGCCTCAAGAACCCCATGAACAATATGAAAAGGCAAAATGATACGATACTGAAAGAGGAACTCCCCAGTTGGTAGGTGCCCAATATGCTACTGGAGATCAGTGGAGAAATAACTCCAGAAAGAACAAAGGGATGGAGCCAAAGCAAAAACAATACCCAGTTGTGGATGTGACTGGTGATAGAAGCAAGGTCCAATGCTATAAAGAGCAATATTGCATAGGAACCTGAAATGTTAGATCCATGAATTAAGGCAAATTGAAAGTGGTCAAACAAGAGATGGCAAGAGTGAATGTCAACATTCTAGGAATCAGCAAACTAAAATGGACTGGAATGGGTGGAATGGGTGAATTTATCTCAGATGACTACTGTGGACAGGAATCCCTTAGAAGAAATGGAGTAGCCATCATGGTCAACAAAAGAGTCCAAAATGCAGTACTTGGATGCAATCTCAAAAACGACAGAATGATCTCTGTTTGGTTCCAAGGCAAACCATTCAATATCACAGTAATCCAAGTCTATGCCCCAACCAGTAACGCTGAAGAAGCTGAGGTTGAAAGGTTCTATGAAGACCTACAAGACCTTTTAGAACTAACACCCAAAAAAGATGTTCTTTTCATTATAGGGGACTGGAATGCAAAAGTAGGAAGTCAAGAAACACCTGGAGTAACAGGGAAATTTGGCCTTGGAATACGGAATGAAGCAGGGTGAAGATTAAAAGAGTTTTGCCAAGAGAACGCACTGGTCATAGCAAACACCCTCTTCCAACAACACAAGAGAACACTCTACACATGGACATCACCAGATGGTCAACACCGAAATCAGATTGATTACATTCTTTGCAGCCAAAGATGGAGAAGCTCTATACAGTCAGCAAAAACAAGACCAGGAGCTGACTGTGGCTCAGATCATGAACTCCTTATTGCCAAATTCAGACTTAAATTTAAGAAAGTAGAGGAAACCACTAGACCATTCAGGTATGACCTAAATCAAATCCCTTGTGATTATACAGTGGAAGTGTGAAATAGATTTAAGGGACTAGATCTGATAGAGTGCCTGATGAACTATGGATGGAGGTTCGTGACATTGTACAGGAGACAGGGATCAAGACCATCCCCATGGAAAAGAAATGCAAAAAAGCAAAATGGCTGTCTGGGGGAGGCCTTACAAATAGCTGTGAAAAGAGAAGTGCAAAGCAAAAGAGAAAAGGAAATCCCAGCTATTTGGCCATTTTCCCCATTTTTTGTGTGTTCACAATTTCTAGTTTCCTTTCACTCTTGTCAGAAAACATACTGTGCATTATTTCATTTCTCTTTAATTTATTGAGATTTTTATAGTTCTAGAATATGATATATTTGTTGATTCTACCATGAACAGTCAAAAATTATGTTTGTTTATGTGTAAATATATACAAAATATACATAAACTACTCTGATTCTTTTTAAAAATTTTGATTGTGGTTGTCTACCTTTCAGTTCTTTTATTTTTAACCTATATATATATATTTTCGTATTGAAAGTGGCTTTGCTGTACATAGCATTTAGTTGGTTCTCTCCTTTTTAATTTAAACTAAGAACCTCAGATTATTTTTTTTTTCATTGATGTGCTTAGAACAATGATTGGTAAACATTTCTGCAAAAGACCAGATCATAAATATTTTCATATTTCCAGTCCATTAGGTCTCTGTCATAATTAATCAGTTGTCAGTATAGTGTAAAAGCAGCTATAATCAATATGCAAACAAATGTGCATGGCTGGATTTGGACCTTGGACTGTGATTTGCTAATCCCTGGATTAAATCATTGAAATTTAATGAGATTTTTTATATGGTTGGATTAAAATCCTCCCAGCTGTTTTCTATTCATTTCATCTGTTCTGTTTTTTCTTTTACTTTTTTCAGCTTCTTTTGGATTGAGTGTTCCTTTATTATTTTGCCATTTTGTATTATAATTAGCTTATTAGTTAGCACTATTTAAAAAGTAACATGTGCTCTCAATAGATGTTCTTGAATTTGCAATTTATTGTTGTGTATTTGCTCAGTTGTGTCTAACTCTTCTGCCACACCATGGATTGTAGCCTACCAGGCTCCTCTGTCCATGGGATTTCCCAGAAAAGAATTATGGAGTGGGTTGCCATTTCCTTCTCCAAGGGATCTTCCCAACCCAGGGACTGAACCCACATCTCTTAAGTCTCCTGCATTAGGAGGCAAATTCTTTACCGCTGAGCCACCTGGGAAGTCCCAAATTTGCAATATATGTATTAAAATAAATGTGGTCTATATTCAAAATGGGCTTCCCTTGTGGCTCAGCAGGTTAAGAATCTGCCTGCAATGTGGGAGACCTAGGTTCCATCCCTAGGTTGGGAAGATCCCCTGGAGAAGGGAAAGGTTACCCACTCCAGTATTCTGGCCTGGAGAATTCCATGGACTGTATGGTCCATGGGGTTGCAAAGAGTCAGACACGACTGAGCGACTTTCACTTAACTGAGTATTCAAATTACATTATGACACTTTTGCTGTAATCTAAGGAACTCAAAAGCAGAGATATTACTTTGCCAACAAAATAATCCATCTAGTCAAGGCTATGGTTTTTCCAGTGGTCATGTGTGGATGTGAAAGTTGGACTGTGAAGAAAGCTGAGCACCGAAGAATTGATGCTTTTGAACTGTGGTGTTGGAGAAGACTCTTGAGAGTCCCTTGGACTGCAAGGAGATACAACCAGTCCATTCTAAAGGAGATCAGTCCTGGGTGTTCTTTGGAAGGAATGATGCTAAGGTTGAAACTCCAATACTTTGGCCATCTCATGTGAAGAGTTGACTCATTGGAAAAGACCCTGATGCTGGGAGAGATTGGGGACAGGAGGAGAAGGGGATGACAGAGGATGAGATGGCTGGATGATATCACTGACTTGATGCACATGAGTTTGGGTGAACTCCAGGAATTGGTGATGGACAAGGAGGCCTGGCATGCTGCAATTCATGGGGTCGCAAAGAGTCGGACATGACTGAGCGACTGAACTGAATTGAACTGAAGGAACTCAAACAGTATATTCCCAATACATTATTCCTATCCATTGTACTAATTTTTAGTACATTTTACTTTCATACGGAGAAGGCAATGGCAACCCACTCCAGTACTCTTGCCTGGAAAATCCCATGGATGGAGGAGCCTGGTAGGCCGCAGTCCATGGGGTTGTCAAGAGTTGGACACAACTTTTCACTTTCATGCACTGGAGAAGGAAATGGCAACCCACTCCAGTACTCTTGCCTGGAGAATCCCAGGGACGGCGGAGCCTGATGGGCTGCAGCCTACGGGGTCGCACAGAGTCGGACACGACTGAAGCGACTTAGCAGCAGCAGCAGCCATCTCATTTTGTGTAACTTTCTATATTTATGGTGTCTGTTCTGCAGCTTCAGTGTTGTGATTCCTCTTGTTTCTGATGTCTGCCCCTAGTGGATGAGTCTGTCTAAGGAGTTTGTATCTGTTGCCTGGTGGGAGGAGATGGTTGGTGCCTGCCCACTGGTTGTTGGGTCTGTCAGGTGGGCAGGGCCGTATTAATTGGTGTGTCCAGAGGTGGCTGTGGGCTCAGGAAGACTCTAGGCAGCCAATCTGCTGGTGGATGGGGCTGTGTGCTATTTGTTGTTTGGGTGAGGTATCCCGGCCTTGGAACCTGTGGGCTATTGGGTGGGGCCAGGTCTTGGTGTCAAAATGGCAGACTCCAAAACACCTCACACAATGACAATGAGCGCTCCCTGGTATCTCTGTCACAAGTGTCTTTGTTCCCATAGCAAACCAAAACCACCCCCTGTTTCCCCAGGAGACCCCTCAAGACCAGCAGGTAAGCTTTCCTTAGGCTCCTAAAACGTCACTGATTTTTCCCTAGGTCCTGGTGCAAATGAGACTTTATGTGCACCCTACTAGAGTGGTGTTTCTGTTTCTCCCAGTCCTGTGGAGTTTTTGGAATCAAGCTCCACTGGCCTTCAAAGACTAATGCTCTGGGGCTCCTCCTCTTGATGCCAGACCTCTAGACTGTGAAGCCTGATGTGGGACTCAGAACTCTCAAACTGGTGGGAGAATCTCTATGATACAATTATTTTCCAGTTTGTGGGTCACCCACCCAGCAGGTATGGGATTTGATTATATTGAGTATGTGCCCCTTCTACTATCTTCTTTCTCTCTGGATGTGGAATATCTTTTCAGGAAGATGTCAGTCTTTTTTGCTGATGGTTGGTCTGCAGTTACTTGTGATTTGATGTTTTCATGACAGGAGGTGAGCTCAAGTCCTTCTACTCTGCCATCTTGAAAGTAGACTCATGTACTTGCCTTTTGAATGTATTAGTCTGATCCAGTCAGTAGACAGATATCTCAGAGTAATATGAAAAGGGAATTTTTCATATAAGGGTTGATTAACTATGAACAAGGAATTAAATATTACTAAAAGATAAGGAGGCCTCAAAAGAATATCCTTAGGTTGAGGGGAGTATCCAAGAGTCAAAAGTATCCAAGAGTGAAAAAACAGAAACATCAAACTGTGGTTGCTTCCCAAGGCTGGAACCCAATTGTTGAAGTGTGTATGATTGCATCGCAATGCAGAATGGAGCAATCTCTTGAGTTACTCCCCAGCAAAATATTTTCCACAGTTGGCACTGGAGTGTTTGTAGGATGAGGTTGGTGGGCAACGAAGTATGAGCTGGAAATGGCATGCAGAAAATTCCCCACTGGAGTACCAAAAGGCTACATTCAGTGAACAGGAAACCACTTTCTAAGGTGCTAAAGAAATTTGCTGTGAATCTGTTTTTGGTGGGGCGGTGGGGGTGGGGGAGGTGGGGAGGTTGGGGGGGGCCAGAGGGGAGTTGAGGGGCACTTCTGAAGTTGCTGGAATGCTAGATAGGGCATAAGCTGTACCCAGCAGAAGGACATTGGGAAGCAGTGAGCTGAGGAGGAAGGAGGGTAGATAAACACTTAGGGAAGCTGACTATGGAGCTTGCAGAACCAGGAAACTGACCTTGTGAGGACAGTGTTCAACATGGTGAAACCTGAAGTTTTCATGTAATTCAACAGGAATCTGACCACATGGGTTGCTGCTAAATTTTCCAGGAAATTGAATGGAGAACTTGTGGAACTTGCCTAGATGTTGTCCTTTGGGAGAGTCATTGGACTTGCCTCAGGGAAGTCAGGTGAGGCCTCTGTGGAACTTTTCATTGTGTAGAACAGGAGGAAGCCTGCTGGGGCTCCAGGTCTTACTGGGAAGCTGCCCTAAACGATGCTGCTGACTCATCCAGAAAACCAACTAGACTGTAAAACCAACTGTGAGAGTGCTGCTGAGATTCACTGAGAGTCTGCTCTCCCTGATGTCAGTTTATTCTAACCCAACTTCCCAAAGAAATGAAATATTTTTGAACAAGGATGAAAAGCCTCCTTCTCTTAGTGTCCCTCCAGTGCCCTCTGCTGTCAAAACTTTTTTTTTTAAGTTCCAGTGTCACAAACAAAGCCATTTGGTGAATTTAGAACTAAGAGGTAAGAAATTAATAAATGGTACAACCCATCCCTTTGGCTCAGCCATAAAAGCAGGATTAAATCAGTCCCAAATCTCATCTTTGTGAATCTATCTTCTGGGATCACTTAGAGTACCAATTCTTTGTCACTTAAGGTCCAGTTAGAAGATGGAAATCACACAATAATATGAAAGAATTATGAATTATTTTCAAATAATTGATTACTAAAAGGGAATAAAAGAAAATTCTAAAGAATCATCAACTGCTAAGAGAGAACACCCAGGGAATATACGGGCATTGAAGGGGATAATCCTCTGTAAGCTTCAGATTTTGTTGAAGTATATGGGTTCCAGCAAATATATTTGTTGAGCTTGCTTGATCAGAGCTGATCAACATTCAGGTGGGTTGAAAACTATAAACCAGGACTGACAAGCTAAAAATCTACCCTTGGAACACTGGTGATTTGAGTATGTTGGGCAGAGAACTGTGAACCAGGAGTGGCCGGCAGTGATTTTTTTTTTTCTCCAAAAAGCGTATATCAGGTTGAGGTGGGTGGGCAAGAAATTTATCAGGAAGCTGTCAAGCTGTCAGCAGAGTGTGTTGAAGAACTTGCAGGAAATGTGGCTGGGCACCAGCTGGGCTCACCAGAACTTCACTGGGAAGATGCCAGCAGAGGGGAGGGTGCTGTGAAACTTTCTGGGAAGTTGCCTGGGACTCCCACAGAAGGATCAAAAAAGGTACCTGTGGAGGCATTGTTACACAGGAAGAAGCTCTTAGTGATGGGGGCAGCTCCATCAAGGGTCTACACACCAGCCCCTACCACTGAAACAAAAGGAAGCAAAGCATCCCAGAACCAGGAAGAAAACTTCTGTCTTCTCCAGTGTTCTTTCAAAGACAATAATAATGCTTATCACATAGGACAAAGCAGGATGTGATTCAGAGTTAAGACCCAATGGATGGAAAACTGGAGTCCTGGGTCTCCATATGAGGTCTTCTCAGTGAAACTTTCCATTGATCTGGGCTCTGGATTGTGTCCCTGCCCTTGCTCTGCACACAGGTTTACTGTTCCCTTTCATCAGCGGCAACGTGTCTTCATTCTTATTCTGAGGGGGAGGGAACTAGCTGCTCTTCCTCCGTGTGCTCCAGGATGATGCAGGAGATGCAAGGGCACCTTCCTTCCTGCAGCAGCATGTGGGCCTCCACAGGTCTTTCTCAAGAGGAGGCTTCCTCAGTTTTCCAGCTTTGCCCCAGTTTTGCTGGACTCTTGTTGAGGCCCAGGAAAAAGAGCTTTCATGGAGGCAGGAAACCCTTCACGTTTGTGCAGCTTAGGATGTCCCTACTATCATATTGGTTCACAAACTCTACCACATTTTTTAGCTCAATTATTCCTATAGCCATCTAAAATCCAGCAGCTGCTCCAAATGAGCAAGTCTGCCTGTCCAGTCTCTCCTTAGTGACATCTATCTTCCCTTCAATTTTGGGTTAGTTGGTTTCAGTGGGACCTCACCTCTCACATGAACTTAAGAAAGGTTGTGATTTTAGGTACTTCCTTGGTGGTCCAGCGGTTAAGACTTCACCTTCCAATGCAGGGGGTGTGGGTTCAATCTGATTGGGGCACTGAAGATCCCACATGCCTCAAGGCCAAAAAACCAAAAACATAAAACAGAAGCAATATTATAACAATTATAATAAAGACTTTAAAAATGGTCCACATCAAAAACATCTTAAAAAAAAAAAAGGTTGTGGGTTTTAAGATTATCCAGTACATGTTGTAAAGTTGGAAACAGTGCTCCTTCTAGCTTTTTACATCATAAGGTCAAGTAGAGAAATCTTCCCATAAATATATGTTTGCAGACAAGTGAAAGAATAAACTAAAGTAATGCTTAAAAAGAAAAATAAAGCATTTCTGACTCCCCAGACTGGGAGTTTTTTGGGATCACCATGATTCCCTTCTGAGTACATACTAGTTCTTTAATATCCCAATTAAAATGTGCTCTAAGTTTAATACAGTGAGTATATGATTAATACAGATAGTTTTGACTAAACCAGAACCATGTGAACCTGATTTAATCTCCTGTAGAACAACTTGTTTAAATTGGGCTCCTATATTCTAACATCATATATAATTTTTGGCTCAGTTATTTACTATTAATTCATCTATTTATATATTCATACAAATTTAACAATGATCCACATATTTATAAATACATATTTATTCTATACAATAGGAAAAATATTAAATATTAGAGAAACAAAAATGAACAAAAAATAAATGAGAAAAGCATTTAAAAGTAGTACTCATTCCACATCACAACCTGGAGTCCTGAATGCCCTTAAAAATAATTTTTCGTGTGTTTTTTTCTTTGTTGTTTGGTGTTTTTTTTATTTTATTTTATTTATCTTTACAATATTGTATTTGTTTTGCCATATATCAAAATGAATCTGCCACAGGTATATATGTGTTCCCCATCCTGAACCCTCCTCCCTCCTCCCTTCCCATACCATCCCTCTGTTTGTTTTTTTAATCTTGGCTCTCAAGCTATCTTTCACTTAGTGCTAGGTACTTTGTATTCTCTACTCATCAAAAACTTGGCAGGCAGTTTGAGTTTTAAAAATATAACAAACTTTGCTTTTCTTTTAAAAAGTTCCAATATGGTTCAAATTATTCTATATTTTAGCACCATAATAAATAGTTAACCATAAATATTTGCTTGCCATTACATTAAATATAGTCAGACCTTCCAACATCTTTCACCTTAAATGATGTTCTCTAACTGGTTCTCATCATCGGTTGCTTTTTTGTTTGTTTGTTTTTTCAGCTTGGTCCTCTGTGATGACCTAGAGGGGTGGGATGAGGGGGTGGGAGGAAGGTTCAAGAGGGAAGGGATATACGTATAGGTATGGCTGATTCACTTCATTGTATGGCAGAAACTAGCACAGCATTGTAAAACAATTATATCCCAATTTAAAAAGAGGAAAAATATCTAAAAGAAAATGAGGCACATCACCCATTGTCTAGGGCTTCTCAGGTGACTCAGTAGTAGAGGATCCGCCTGTCAATGCAGGAGATGCAGGTTTGGTCCCTGGGTTGGGAAGACACCCTGGAGTAAGGAAATGGCAATCCACTCCAGTATTCTTGCCTGGAGAATCCCATAGACAGAGGAGCCTGGTGGGCTATAGTCCACAGGGTAACAAAGAATTGGACAAAATTGAGCAACTGAGCAGGCAGAATCCATTGTTAACTCTCCAACCAACTTATTTCACTGTGTTTTGTCTGATAATTTCATAAGGGAAATGTGAACTTCAATGTCTCCAAAGTTTTTCATAATAATTGGAATAAAGTCCAAAGTCTAGAATTAATTCTCTAAAATTCCCTAAATGATCTAGCTTTAATGCTCCACACTTATTGTTCGCAAGCATTGACACTCTTTTTTTTGTTTGTTTGTTTTCATTGTTTGAAAATTATATTATCCTCCCCACCCGAGGATCTACATGACTGCTACGTTTTCTGGCACTAATACTGCCTCCCAATAATCAATATTTTCCTTAGCTTTCCCCTAATTATCTTTTCCCTCTCAGCCTAAACATCATACTCCACCAAAACAGCAGAGTGAGAAAATCCTGTTAATCTTCCCTGGTGCTACGTTTCCAGAATACTGAACACTCATTTGGAGCCTTCTTCATACTGATAAGCATTTGTGCATCACTGTCATCAAAGCTAGTTTCTAAGCAGAATGAGGGCAGAGATGGTGACTATCTTAAATCCTGCAACAATCTCAAATCCCTAACAGAGAATCTGGTAATGAGGAGGGTAAGCAAAATTGAAAACTACATTATAATTTTTAAAATTATAAAAGAAATTCCTTTTTTAGTTATCTATTTTATTATTT
Organism: Bos taurus; assembly: GCF_002263795.3. Classification (NCBI taxonomy): domain Eukaryota; kingdom Metazoa; phylum Chordata; class Mammalia; order Artiodactyla; family Bovidae; genus Bos; species Bos taurus. The sequence continues at coordinate 17,523,490 of NC_037341.1, read as the reverse complement.
AATTTTTTAAAACTTCTTTTGCATTGGGGTATAGCCTATTAACAATGTAGTGAGTTTCAGGTGAACAGGGAAGGGACTCAGCCATACAGATACATCTGTCTGTTCTCCCCCAAACCTCGCTCCCATCCAAGCTGCCACATAACATTAAGCAGAGTTTCGTGTGCTGAACAAGGAACAGTAGTTCCTTGTTGATTATCTGCTTTAAACATAGCAGTGTGTACATGTCCATCCCCAAATCCCTAACTATCCCTTCTCCCATCCCCTCATACTCTCCGCAGGCAATAATAAGATCATTGTCTAAATCTGTGAGTCTCTTTCTGTAAAACAAATTCTTACCCAAAGATATTTACTTCTTCCTTCCCTAGTTGACTAAGTTTTTTAAAACCTATTTTTGATATTTCAGGTGTTTTGTTGAAGGCTATAGGATAAAGGCAAGGATTAAAATGATTCCACAGAAAAGAATGGTAAAAATTACTGGCAATTGTCTTTGGTTTTAATCATTATACTGGGTGACTCAGTGGTAAAGAATCTGCCTGCAATGCAGGAGACACAGGAGATGTCTGTATGATCCCCTGGAGAAGGAAATGGCAACCCACTCCAGTATTCTTGCCTGGGAAATCCCATGGACAGAAGAGACTGGCGGGCTACCGTGCATGAGGTCACAAAGAGTAAGACATGACTGAGCAACTGAGCACACATATATTTATGAATAAATGTACTTCTGCTCCTTTGTGTTCAGAGGTTTTGACTTTGATAATGAAAGAAGAAGTTGCCAAACTTACCATGTACTGATGTTTTCCCCAAGTATTCGAGGTCATTATGAACCCACTATGCTTGGGATGGTTCCTTACATCAGCTTTCTATGATTTGTCTTCCATGTAAAGTATCTAATCTTTACAGAATGTTCTTATTTATGCCAGCAATACACCTTGTGAGAAATTTGCTTTATAGAAGCATGAGAAAATTAAAGTCAAATGAATTTCTATACATCAGAGACCATCATGGAATAATTTGAGAGTCTTAAACCAGTTAAGAAGGCGGATAAATTATATTAACAAATGATATTTAGAAAAGGAGAGGGTGTGGATAAAAGGGAAACTTCTTACACTGTTGGTGGGAGTGTAAACTACTACAGCCACTATATAGAACAGTGTGGAGATTCCTTAAAAAACTGGAAATAGAACTGCCATACAACCCAGCAATCCCACTGCTGGGCATACACACTGAGGAAACCAGAATTGAAAGAGACACGTGTATGCCAATGTTCATCGCAGCACTGTTTACAACAGCCAGGACATGGAAGCAGCCTAGATGTCCATCAGCCGACAAATGGATAAGAAAGCTGTGGCACATATACACAATGGAATATTACTCAGCTATTACAAGGAATGCCTTTGAATCAGTTCTAATGAGGTGGATGAAACTGGAGTCTATTATAAAGAGTGAAATAAGTCAGAAAGAAAAACACCAATACAGTATATTAACGCATATATATGGAATTTAGAAAGATGGTAACGATGACCCTATATGTGAGGCAGCAAAAGACACAGATATAAAGAACAAACTTTTGGACTCTGGGAGAAGGTGAAGGTGGGATGATTTGAGAGAATAGCATTGAAACATGTATATTACCATATGTGAAACAGATCGCCAGTCCAGGTTCGATGCATGAGACAGGGTGCTCAGGGCTGGTGAACTGGGATGACTCAGAGGGATGGGATGGGGAGGGAGGTGGGAGGGGGGTTCAGGATGGGGGACACATGTACACCTATGGCTGATTCATGTCAATGTATGGCAAAAACCACTACAATATTGTAAAGTAATTAGCCTCCAATTAAAATAAGTTAATTAAAAATAAAAAAAGAGTATGGTGTTTTATGTTACATAAAACCACTTTTATATTACTCCCAAGATAATGATTAACTTATCATTATTTGACATTTAGCAGAGCTCTGCTATTTTATAATTTATTTTTCTTTAAAATGGATGCAATAATACTGACATATAGCGCTGTTCACAAAATTAATTCAGTTTTCACAAACAGTGCATACAATTACCTAGGTACTATTCTAGGTATTGTCAGAGAAGGCAATGGCACCCCACTCCAGTACTCTTGCTTGGCAAATCCCATGGACGGAGGAGCCTGGTGGGCTGCAGTCCATGGGGTCGCTAGGAGTCGGACACGACTGAGTGACTTCACTTTCACTTTTCACTTTCATGCATTGGAGGAGGAAATGGCAACCCACTCCAGTGTTCTTGCCTGGAGAATCCCAGGGACGGGGGAACCTGGTGGGCTGCCATCTATGGGGCCTCACAGAGTCGGACATGACTGAAGTGACTTAGCAGCAGCAGCATTCTAGGTATTGTAGATCTATTTTATATCTATGTAGATCTAGTAATTGATAAAATACTTGAAGTCTTAGCTCTTATACAGCGCAAATTCTAGTAGAAACAGTAGATATACAAATGCATAAACATATGTGTTAGCTGTTAATATAATTTATGATGAATATAAGTCACAGTAAGAAGATAGCATTAAAGGACAGCGGAACTCAGATTTAGAATGTCTCTTGACAAAGTAACAGCTAAGCAGAGACTTGAATGAATCGGGGTAGATAATAACATCTCTATCTGTTTAGATATTTTTCTCTGGAGCCAGATTTCTTAAATCCTGTTCTGTCACTTACTAGTTGGACAACTTGGGAAAGTTTAAATAATATCTCATACTACAATTTCTATATCTATAAAAAGGTAATGGTAATAGTACATACCTACTAAAGCATGACACTTATGATATGAACTTGAAATATTAGGTATTACTATTATTACTATTATCTTTAATGTTATCAACATTAGGGGAACAATATTGCAGATATGAGGATTAAATGAAAAAAGCTTGGTCTGGGAGTATCTTGACATGTTGAAAGAACTAGAATATAAGCAACTGCAAGTGGAGTAAACTGCAGTTTTCTCCTGGAGTAAGTGGTATGAGATGAGAATAGAAACAAGCTTGGGTTAAGTGGGGATGTGCCTAGGAAAAATAGGAATGATGGCTTGTTATTATACAATTTTATCAGTGATGTAACACTTTATTGTTTATTTTATTGAGATAAAAATAACAAAAATAAAAAAATAAAAGCATGTATACTAAGTTGGACACCTTAACAAGGTTTGATAAATGTATACAACATGTAACCAACACACTAATCAAGATTTTGAACGCTTTTCTCAGCCTAGAAAATACCTTCATTCCTCTTACCAACATCACTTCCAAGTCCCAACCATTCTGAAGCTCTTCTTGTTACCTAGATTAAGAAACAGTCTAGTAGACCACGCATACATTTTATTCCTAAGGACACAGTATTCAATTCAGCACTGCCGAAAGTCTACATGGGCCAAGACATTCTCAGTGCATGTCTCTTTCCTTTCATGCTAAATCAGCCAGGCTTGGCTTTGGTGATTAGGCTTCCCAGGTAGTTCAGTGGTAAAGAATCCACCTGCCAATGCAGGAGACACATGTTCCATCCCTGGATGGGGAGGATCCTCTGAAGAAGGATATGACAACCCACTCCAGTATTTGCCTGGAAAATCCCATGGACAGAGTAGCCTAGTGGGCTACAGTCCACGGGGCCGCAAAAGAGTTCGACATGACTTAGCAACTAAATAACAACAGTCTTTGGTGATTAAATGCTAACTTCTGGCTTCTGCTCTTCTAGGATGTTTTCACCCTATTGAAGTCAGGGACTACAGCCATATGCCCTATTATCATAATAGCTCTGTAAAGGAGAGCAGCCAAAAATTTAAAGGATGTTATTGCTCCATCACAAATATATTTTTCAATGTGTTGGTAAAGACGATCTTTTACAAACTTTCTCATGAAGTGTAATTGTGGTGGGTAAGTGTGCAACACACAGATAATAAATCCAGGCATGCAGATAATTTGGGATTAGAATGTAATCCCAAATTATCTGAATCCCCTTTACACCATGCCAGGGAAGCTCTGACATCTCAACATCAACAAATTAAATTTTATCTAAGTATCAGTTAATCAAACAATTAAAATTTAGATCTACCTCCAGTTAAAGAGCCAAATCATAAAATATGGAATCTCTACTAAATGTATGCACATGGTTGAGTTTGGTCCAACTGTGTATTATATTTTAGCTTCATTGGTCTTTCAGCTTTAGAATCCACTCCACACATACTCTTCTGCAGGTATATATTAACAAAGCATTGAAATTCTTTTCGTAAGTTTTCTTCTATTAGGTTGTAGTATGTACTCATACTCTTGAAGCATACTGAGTTTTGATTCTGTTTATGAGGCTAGAGGTAAAAGGGATAGAATATACATTCCTTTTCCATGACATATACCCTAGTAATGTTTTCACAGGGTTTTAAAACCAATGAAGGCTAATTTTCTCAGATGCCAAAAAAAGCTCCACCTAGCAAAAGATGCTGGAGAAGGCAATGGCAACCCACTCCAGTACTCTTGCCTGGAGAATCCCATGAACAGAGGAGCCTGGTAGGCTGCAGTCCATGGGGTCGCCAAGAGTCGGACATGACTGAGTGACTTCACTTTCACTTTTCACTTTCATGCATTGGAAAAGGAAATGGCACCCTACTCCAGTGTTCTTGCCTGGAGAATCCCAGGGAAGGCGGATTCTGGTGGGCTGCCGTCTATGGGGTCACACAGAGTCGGACACGACTGAAGCGACTTAGCAGCAGCAGCAGCAGCAAAAGACACTAACAGTGACTTAAAGATTGGAGATTATCAGTTTCATGTGGGTCTACCATGTGCCCCCGTTAGAAGTTTCAGGATCCCATTCTGTCCCAATCAATGTGCTTATTTTTCATGGGAATCTTGGTAAGACTATAAATTCAACTAAGATATAATTCAACTACTTACACAATTAAATGTTGTGTTCCTTTTTATACAATATCAGTTCTATGTCTCTAGACAATAAGAGATTTTTAATATAAATTTATTTATTTTAATTGGAGGTTAATTACTTTACAATATTGTGTTGATGGGAATACCAGACAACCTGATTTGCCTCTTGAGAAATCTGTATGCAGGTCAGGAAGCAACAGTTAGCACTGGACATGGAACAACAGACTGGTTCCAAATAGGAAAAGGAGTTCGTCAAGGCTGTATATTGTCACCCTGTTTATTTAACTTACATGCAGAGTACATCATGAGGAATGCTGGACTGGAAGAAACACAAGCTGCAATCAAGATTGCTGGGAGAAATATTAATAACCTCAGATATGCAGATGACACCACCTTTATGGCAGAAAGTGAAGAGGAACTCAAAAGCCTCTTGATGAAAGTGAAAGTGGAGAGTGAAAAAGTTGGCTTAAAGCTCAACATTCAGAAAACGAAGATCATGGCATCCAGTCCCATCACTTCATGGGGACTAGATGGGGAAACAGTGGAAACAGTGTCAGACTTTATTTTTCTGGGCTCCAAAATCACTACAGATGGTGACTGCAGCCATGAAACTAAAAGACGCTTACTCCTTGGAAGGAAAGTTATGACCAACTTAGATAGCATATTCAAAAGCAGAGACATTACTTTGCCAACAAAGGTCCGTCTAGTCAAGGCTATGGTTTTTCTTGTGGTCATGTATGGATGTGAGAGTTGGACTGTGAAGAAGGCTGAGCGTTGAAGAATTGATGCTTTTGAACTGTGGTGTTGGAGAAGACTCTTGAGAGTCCCTTGGACTGCAAGGAGATCCAACCAGTCCATCCTAAAGGAGATCAGTCCTGGGTGTTCATTGGAAGGACTGATGTTAAAGCTGAAACTCCAGTACTTTGCCCACCTCATGCAAAGAGTTGACTCATTGGAAAAGACTCTGATGCTGGGAGGGATTGAGGGCAAGAGGAAAAGGGGACGACAGAGGATGAGATGGCTGGATGGCATCACTGACTCGATAGATATGAGTCTCAGTGAACTCCGGGAGTTGGTGATGGACAGGGAGGCCTGGTGTGCTGCGATTCATGGGGTCGCAAAGAGTCGGACATGACTGAACGACTGATCTGATCTTATCTGATTGGTTTTGCCATACATCAACATGAATCCACCACAGGTATACACGTGTTCCCCATCCCGAACTCTCCTCCCTCCTCCCTCCCCGTACCATCCCTCTGGGTCATCCCAGTGCACCAGCCCCAAGCATCCAGTATCATGCATCGAACCTAGACTGGTGATTCATTTCATATATGATATTATACATGTTTCAGTGCCATTATCCCAAATCATCCCACCCTCTCTCTCTCCCACAGAGTCCAAAAGACTGTTCTATACATTTGTGTCTCTTTTGCTGTCTCGCTTACAGGGTTATCATTACCATCTTTCTAAGTTCCATATATATGCGTTAGTATACTGTATTGGTGTTTTTCTTTCTGGTTTACTTCACTCTGTATAATAGGCTCCAGTTTCATCCACCTCATTAGAACTGATTCAAATTTTTAACGGGCATCATTGCGGATTTCTTATTCAAAACTTGTGACTTGTGCTGAGAATTAAAGGACCTGAGCTTTCATTTTCAGCATAAATACTGTAGATCATTCTCCAGAACCCATGTCATAAGGAAATCTTTGTAATCTTCATTATTGCCACAACAATCAATCAAGTTGCCATTAGGACTCCTATGAAACTTGCTTCAGTTGGTGTTTTATCACAATCAGCATCAGGTTGACTGATTAATTGATACCACTGCATGCCATAAAAGTACAAGAATCCTACTTCCCATTTCTATTATATATGCTTGAATATTTATATTGAATGCAAAAATATATAAAAATTTGACCTTTTAAAAACTACAATTTGGATGTCACTTTACTGTACACTAACACAACATTGTAAATCAATTATTCCCCCATAAAATTTTTTTAAATTAAAATTTAAAAAAAATTAAATCATGGATTTTCCATAACAACAAACCTCCATTTTTCCCATTCTTCAGGTTAAAGAAAAATTCATTTTACCTATCCTTGCTTTAAGATCTGTCCTAATCAGGCTTCATTATGTCTTCAGAAATGCACACCCCCTGGGAAAATAATATGGCAGATAAGAGTCAAAATCTAACCTTGCCTGTAGACTGTGGCTTACTAACATTGGAAGCATTCTATCGCTGACCACATAAAACTGTTTGTTTATATTTCCTACCATGTTTTAGAATGTACCAGAAATTTTTAATACTTTACCAACAGATACACTTCTCTTGAGTGTGTTGAGTTAGTGGGTCTGTGGGAAAGAAAAGCACTGTGACCTAGGTCTTTCATATTTCAGTCACTTTAAAATAATAAATTCAGTGTGACAGAAAGAGGCACTGACAATTTAAAAGTTGACTTTTTAATATAGTTATTGGTTTCAGTTGGTTCATGAAAATGAAACCCTGAAGCTTTGTGTTCATATCTTTTTTTTACCAAGTTGTATTTACTAACATTTGTGTTATTAAGAATGTATTTTTGAGTATGTGACTATTCTACTATTTATCATACAAGTCTTATTAAAGATATGTTTTGAAGTTTATCAATACATTTGAATATATATCTATGCGTATCTTTCATTTAATGTTTTAAAATTCTGGTTATGATACAATAAGTGATTACATAGCTCATTAATGAGTTGCCACTCACAATTTGAATTAAAATAAACTAGTGTGAAGGATAAGACTATATGCATCAGAGTCAGATATATTTGAGTTTAAATCACAGCTGATAAATAATATGTGATACCCAAATTCAGTTTGTGGAAATGCTATTAAGTTGGTTTCTTTGTCCTCTGGACATTTTCCAGTATTTTCTTGAGCACTCTCTTAGCTTCATGACAAAAGAGAGGTCCCAATCTCACCTGATACTTTTCTTTAAATATTAACTACTCCGTTTCTTCATTGAGTCCCTCTTCTTTATAATGGAGACATTTCTTGTATTTAGAAAACAAGAACTATGGATTCATTTTCCATTTTGCTCCTTGGCTATCAATGATTTTAGGTCACTAAAATGGACAAATCTAGGGAAAAGTAAAAGTGAAGTCGCTCAGTGGTGTCCAACTCTTTGCGATCCCATGGACTGTAGTCTGCCAGGTTCTGCTGTCCATGGGGATTCTCCAGGCAAGAATACTGGGGTGGGTTGCCATTTCCTTCTCCAGGTGATCTTTCCAACCCAGGGATCAAAACCAGGTCTCCTACATTGCAGGCAGACTCTTTACGCTCTGAGCCACCAGGGAACCCTATGACATCTAGGGAATATAAATGAATATATATGATTTTCCCCTCAAAATTATTCTTCTATTCAATAATTCAAAATCTGCCTTCTTGATAATAATAACACTTGTCCTGAACAATATTGGCATATACATGTGTTTGCTCAAGTCTATTATATCACAGTAAATTTTAAATTGCTATTCAGTTCAGTCACTCAGTCAGGTCCGACTCTTTGTGACCCCATGGACTGCAGCACGCCAGGCCTCCCTGTCCATCACCAACTGCTGGAGTTTACTCAGACTCAGGCCCATTGAGTTGGTGATGCCATCCAACCATCTCATCCTCTGTCATCCCCTTCTCCTCCTGCCTTCAATCTTTCCTAGCATCAGGGTCTTTTCAAATGAGTCAGCTCTTCACATCAGGCAGCCAAACTATTGGAGTTTCAGCTTCAACATAAGTCTTTCCAATGAATATTCAGGACTGATTTCCTTTAGGATGGACTGGTTGGATCTCCTTGCTGTCCAAGGGACTCTCAAGAGTCTTCTCCAACACCACAGTTCAAAAGCATCAACTCTTTGGCGCTCAACTTTCTTTATAGTTCAACTCTCACATCCATACATGACTACTGGAAAAACTAAGGCTTTGACTAGACAGACCTTTGTTGGCAAAGTAATGTCTCTGCTTTTTAATATGCTGTCTAGGTTGTTCATAACTTTTCTTCCAAGGAGTAAGCGTCTTTAAATTGCTATTAAAGTACCTTAATAATAACAAAATTCAGTATGCATATCTTTAGTATATAGTCCATTGAGGAGATATAGTGCATTTTTATTAAGTATTATTTGAGTTAAATCCTCTCTTCTTTTTTTGCTTTGATTAAATTTATATTCGTTTAAGTTACATATTTGTTTCTGTTTTGAATTTAATTTGTTTGTTTTCAAGAATTTGAGATTTAACATTATTTAATGAATAAGCAAAACTTTTAAAATGATCCAAAAGCAAAAATTACATAAAAAGATACATTCAAAGAAACTTAATGTCTTCCCATTCTTAACACCACTTTCCCTCCCACTGTCCATATGTAACCTAGTCTTTTGTCATTGTTGTTTGCCCTTTCCTTTTTGGAAAAATAAATATGTGTCCAGCACATAGTTGTCAATCAGTTAATAACAATGGATATTTGTTAAATGAATGAAAAAAAATACAATCATTATTAAAAATCCACCTATATCTTTCTACTTCCATCTGAAAGTTTACTCCTCAGAAAACATAGTCCTCATTATTTTAAACTTGTTAACATCTTATTCTATCTCGCACAAATAACTGTGCCCTCCCAAGGTAAACACATCATTGTCAAGCGAGACTCTCCTGCTCTCACAGTTATTATCAATTAGTATTAGTATTAGTGTTTCTGAAGAATACATGCTCAGTTACTCAGTCGTGTCTTACTCTTTGCGACCCCAGTCTCCTCTGTCCATGGAATTCTCCAAGGAAGAATACTGGAGTGGGTAGCCATTCCCTTCTCCAGAAGATCTTCCCAACTCAGGGATCGAATCCACATCTCCTGTGTCTCCTGCATTGGCAGAAAGATTCTTTACCACTGAACCATCTGAGAAGCCATTGCTAAAGAAGCAGTGGTCAAATGGGATTGTGGGGGAGATGAGTTTGAAGAAAGTTTAGGTTATGCAGATATGACTGATTGAGCTAAATCATGTAAATTTTATTTTAATGGGAAAAGGAACCAGCAAAGGTTTTAAGTCAGGAAGTAAACTAAAGTAAATGTTTATATATTGCAAGTCCATACTGTACTTTGGTTCTTTGCAGGTAGGAAGAGTAGAGGGAAAATAGTCAATGGATATCCATGGAGAAAAATAACATTTGGCTCTGAGGTGAGAAAAGACTCAAAGAAAAGATGCAAAAAAAGCAAAAAGAAAGAATAAGTTCCAATTCTGGACTGGAGGCAGTAATTTTTCTTCTTTGAATAAAATATTTACTTAAATGGTTCATTTTTTAGAGTAAACACACACACACACAGAGTCAATTCTCATTATTCATGAAAACCATGGTCAATAAGGTCACCATGAAACCTGAATAAGCAAATACTGAATCATATTTTCTGGGGACCAACAGCAAAAATATTTCCCTCACACAAGTGGAAGAGCAAAACCAGGACAGAGATATTTCAAAACCAGAGAGATAATCCATTTCATTCTTCAGGGACTCTGACTTTTAAAAAAACAACAAACAAAAATATACAAGAACTTTTCAATTTTGATCAAGTCAAATTTAACATTTTTCTTCTTTTGGATTATATTTTTGGTGCTATATCTGAGAAATCACTACATAATCCAAAGTCACAATGATTTTTAAACTTCCCTTTTTTTCTTTCAAGCCTTTACAGTCGTGAGTTTTCTATTTAGGTTTATGATCAATTTACATTATTTTTTGTATCTAGTATGAGAAATAAAGCACAATAGAATTACACTTAGAAATTAATAATAGAATAATGTTCAGAAAATGAAAAAGAGATTCAATAAAATTAAAATGCAACATGAAATTTGAGGACGCAGCTGAAACAGTACTTGAAAGATTTTTTTTTTTCCTCACCTAGTATAATGCTATGTGCTATTCTTAAGCACAGAACATTGGAATACTTTTTAAAACTGGATAATGTGTAAACATGCTTAGAGTTATCTTCCATACTATTCAGCCTAGAATAATATTTGAAAGATTATGGAAAAAGCAAATAGTTCACTTACTAGCAGAAATATTATTTTGGAGCTCTTTTTCTGTCTTTACAATGACTACTTAAAAATTCTGTAAGAGATATTACATTTTTCCTCTAAGCATTCATCTTCCCCAGAGACTTTTCTTTCCATGTGTGTGTGTGTTCATTGCTCAGTTGTGTCAGACTCTTTGCAACCCCATGGACTATAGCCTGACAGTCTCCTCTGTCCATGAAATTCTCCAAGCAAGAATACTGGACCAGGTAGCCATTCCCTTCTCCAGAGGATCTTTCCAACCCAGGGATTGAACCCAGGTCTCCTGAATTGCAGGAAGATTCTTTACCATCTAAGCCACCTTCTAAATCAGGATGCACCATCAATTATCTACCCTGTTACTTAAACTAGAATCATTAGGATTATTCTTTAATCTTTCTCTCCCTCACCCTTATTTGCTGTCCTCATTCCATGTAATCAATTATCATATTCTATCTTTTCTAGCTTGTACATATTTCTTGATTCAATTCATCTCTCCATCTTCTTTCCACCCCTCTACGTCAAACCAGAATGATCTTTTGTTATAATACAGCAAATATCTCTGAGCTGGTCCCATTGAATCTATGTCTTATTCCATTTAATTAATTCTCTAATAGCTAGATTAATTTTTCTATGTTGGAAATTAGATCATTCTAGCTAAGGAAATGGCAACCCACTTCAGTGTTCTTGCCTGGAGAATCCCAGGGACGAGGGACCCTGGTGGGCTGCTGTCTATGGGGTTGCACAGAGTCAGACACGACTGAAGTGACTTAGCAGTAGCAGCTATAACTTTGCTTAAAATAGTTTGTGGATTTCAACTATTCCTCAAATAAAATTGAAAAGGCTTCACAGAACTAGAACAAAAAAAAATTTTTTTTTAATTTGTATGGGGACACAAACGACCCTGAATAACCAAATCAATCTTGAGAAAGATAAACAGAACTGGAAGAATCAGGCTCCCTGACTTCAGGCTACATTACAAAGATATAGTCATCAAAACAGTATGATACTCTCACAGAAATAGAAATATAGATTAGTGGAACAGGATAGAAAGCTCAGAAATAAACCCATGCTCCTATGGTCAATAAATCTATGACAAAGGAGGCAAGACTACAAAAGGTTGGAAAGACAATCTCTTCAACAAATGGTGCTGGGAAAAGTGGACAGCTATAATTAAAAAAAAAATGAAATAAGATCATTCTTTAATGCTGTATACAAAAAAAAAGCTCAAAATGGATTGAAGACCAAATGTGAGACTGGACACTATAAAATTCACAGAGGAAAACATAGGCGGAACACTCTCTCACACAAGTTGCAGAGATGTCTTTCCCAACCTTTTTCCAGAATTATGGAAATAAAAACAAAAGTAAACAAATAGGGCCTACTTAAACTCAAAAGCTCTTGCTCAGCAAAAGGAAAAATTAAAAAATGGAAAGAGAACCCACAAATGAAGAGAAAACAATTGCAATGACGTGACCGACAAGGGATTCGCTGCCAAAATTTACAAACAGCTCATGAGGTTTAATATCATCAAAACAAACAACTCAATCAAAAAATGGGCAGAAGACCTAAACTGACATTTCTTTCTTCAGAGAAGACATAGAGATGGCTAAGAGGCACATAAAAAGATGTTCAACATCGCTAATTATTAGAGAAATGCAAGTCAAAGCTGCAATGAGATATCACCTTACACCAGACGAAATAGCTATCATCAAAAAATCTGCAAACAATAAATACTGGAGAGGGTGTGGGCAGAAGGGAACTGAGAGGGTAACAGGCAGGAAGGCCAGGGGTCTCCAAACGGAGGAAATAGCCTGCAAGTGTCAGACATTTTTCTGTCTCTTAAGCGGCAGTAGGAAACAAACTAGCGATATTTCTTCCTTCTCTATACAAAGTTAAAAGGAGGTTTCTCTTAAAATACTGTGTTGCCATAATGACACCTGGTTTCACCTGAAGTTAACTATTCTCAAACTTAGAGATAACCAATGCCTTTTTCTTATGGAAATGTTTATACTTAAGCATAAGTACATGCTAATGTACTATGCATTTACCCCAAACTCTGTCTTCAAGTCGGTTCGCCTCTTGGCTCAGAACCTACTTGACAAACCAGTATGTTATACTCAGACTGCTGCTAAGTCACTTCAGTCGTGACTGACTCTGTGCGACCCCAGAGACGGCAGCCCACCAGGCTCCCCTGTCCCTGGGATTCTCCAGGCAAGAACACTGGAGTGGGTTGCCATTTCCTTCTCCAATGCGTGAAAGTGAAGTTGCTCAGTCGTGTCTGACCCTCAGCGACCCCATGGACTGCAGCCTACCAGGATCCTCCATCCATGGGATTTTCCAGGCAAGAGTACTGGAGTGGGGTGCCATTGCCTTCTCCGTATACTCAGACATTGTTCCCCTAGTCTATGTAAATGAAACTATTTGTATGGTGATCTGCCCTTCCTCAAAATTCAAATTAATCATTTTATGGCCCAGGATGAACCATTTGGTGCCAAGATTATCCTAAAATGTATCTTATGGGTGAGGGGCCTGGTGCCATTCTGAGTTTTAAGACATGCCTTTCTTTCATTAACAGACTGCTAGTGACTATATAACATCCAGCTGAAGACTAGCAGGGGGTACTCTTTCTGTCCCCTTCTGATGCCTATGTCAGAAGCTTTCTCTATCTCTTTTATACTTTAATAAAACTTACACAAAAGCTCTGAGCGATCAAGCCTCGTCTCTGGCCCCGGGTTGAATTCTTCTCCTCCGGGGGCCAAGAATCCTGGCGTCTTTGCGTGATTCAACAACAACCTTTCAGAACCTTCCTACAGTGTTCGTGGGAATGTACATATTCCAGCCGCTATGGAGAGCAATATGAAGTTTCCTTAACAACCTAAAACTAGAGCTCCCATATGACCCTGCACTCACACCCCTGGGTGTATATATGGAGAAAGACATGGTTTAAAAGGATATACCTAGTCCACTGTTCACTGCAGCACTGTTTATAATAGCCAGGACAAGGAAGCAACCTTAATGTCCATTGACAGAGGAGTAGATAAAGAAGATGTGGCACATATATACAATTGAATATTATTCAGCCATTAAAAGAATGAAATAATGGCATTTGTAACAACATGGATGAACCTAGAGATTATATGCATAATCTAAAAAAAAAAATGATACAAATGAACTTATTTAAAAAGCAGAAACAGACTGAAAGATAGAGAATGAACTTATGGTTTCCAGTGGGGAGGGATGAGGAGAATGGATAGTTAGGGAGTTAGGGATGACATGTTCACAGTGCTATATTTAAAATGGGTAACCAGCTAGGTCCTACTATTGTACAGGGAACTCTGCTCAGTGTTATATGGCAACCTGGATGGGAGGTGAGTAAGTTAAAAATAGATAAATAAATAAAGCACTAACAAAAAGAAAAATGAGTCTCATATCAGTGATGTCAGATTCTGCTTTAAGAAACTAGGAAATCAAAATCAAACTAAAATATAGTAAGCAGGAAAAAAAAGGAAATAGTCATGATCATAGTGAAATCCAATAATATAAAAAGCAGGAAGACAATAAAGAAAATAGCACAAAAGGTATGTTTTTGTTCCTGTTTTTACCTTCAATATTAATAAAATTGATAGATCTCTAGTTAAATTGATCAGGGAAGAAGAGAGATGATACAATTTAATTCCATTATATTCATACAGATTCTTTATGTTTCACTGCTTTTAAAGCACTGTCAACTTTTGACAAGAATAATGTTTAAAGAATTATTTTATGGCACCAGCTAAGTATCTATAATTGCACTGAGGAGTGAATCAACATGGGATAATTATCTGTGATAATAAAGGAACACATACGGGTTTCACACTAAATATAATGCCAGGCAAAACCACGAGCCCAAGTTAGAAAAGTAATAAACACGTCAGATTTTTTTTCATTGGCTAACCCAGGTAGCTCAGATGTAAAGAATATGCCTACAATGCAGGAAACCTGGGTTTGATTCCTGGGTCAGGAAGATCCCCTGGAGAAGGGAATGGCAACTGACTCCAGTGTTCTTACCTGGAGAAGTCCATGGACAGAGAAGCCTGGCACAGGCTACAGTCCATGTGGTCGCAAAGAGTGGAACAAGACTGAGCAACTAACACTTCACTTCTAATCATCTTGAAAGTGAAAAAGTGAAAGTGAAGTCGCTCAGTCATGTCCGACTCTTTGCGACCCCATGGACTATAGCCCACCAGGCTTCTCCGTCCGTGGGATTCTCCAGGCAAGAATACTGGAGTGTGTTGCCATTTCCTTCTCCATCTTGAGAGCAGCAGTCAGTAGACCAAGTGAAGTCAGAATTTGAACTTTAGGCAGGAAAAGGAAAATGATAATGAGCTATGGAACAATGAAAAAGACTATTCTAGTTAATGGAAGAGAGGTTTAAAGTGGGTGATGATTTGAAAATTTATTCTTAGATCTTACTTAATATCTGAAAATGTCTTTGATCTAAAAATCAGAGGAGTATTTGTCTGTGACAGAGAAATAAGATCTGACTGAGGGTTTTCTAAGATCTGACTGAAGTGAAGTGAAAGTCGCTCAGTCATGTCCGACTTGTGGTGACCCAAGGACGAAAGAGCAGATAAAACCAAGGAGGGTCTTGGAATGCAGGAACAGAAAAACCAGGCCCTTATCGTCCTTCCCTCCCCCATGTTGTAACTATTAATGGAACAGTATAAACTGTCTCCCCTCTGACCCCGTAGGGAGAAGGTATTTGCCCTAATCTTCCCCCATCCAGTATACAGTCCTCATCCAATCAGCAAATGACCCACACGACCCCCATCCCACCCCTTGTACCTGGATATAAAAGTGAACTAAGGACCCCTGTTCATCATTGGTTCTCCCTTGAGCTGGCCTGCAGTTCTAACAGCATCTCCCACTCTAATAAACTTTATTTCCCTCTCATTCTGTCTCATGTCTGGAAATTCTTTTCCAACCCCTGCCCAGACCATGCACGACACGACTCTCTGCAACTCCATGGACTATACAGTCCATGGAATTCTCAAGACCAGAATGCTGGAGTGGGTAGCCCTTTCCCTTCTCCAGGGGATCTTCCCAACCCAGGGATCAAACTCAGGTCTCCCGCATTGCAGGCGGATTCTTTACCAGCTGAGCCACAAGGGAAGCCCAGATATGGCTGAGGAAAAAAATAAATTAAGCTTTTCTGATTATTCAACATAAAGTTCAACCTGTTTAATAAGCTGGTTTTACAAGCAATATTGCCAAGGACTAAATCTGCAGGAGAAATAATTGACACAGGGAAGCAGCCTTTTTTTTTTTTTTTTTGAGTAAAATTGCTTTACTCTTGAGAGGGTAACATCCAGGAAGGCCAGGGGTTCTCCAAACAGAGGAAATAGGCTGCAAGTATCAGACATTGTTAATCTCTCTCTTAAGCAGCAGGAGGAAACAAACAAGTGTTAGATTTTTTTCCCCTTTTCTATAAAAATTTTAAAAGGGGTTTCTCTTAAAATTCTGTGTTGCCATGATGACACCTGACTCCACCTGAACTTCACTTTTCTCAAACCATGAGCTAACCAATGTGTTTTTCTTATAGAAATGTTTGTCTTAAGCTATGTTAATGAACATGCATTTACCCTAGACTCTGTCTTCAAGTCGGTTCTGCCTAAGGCTCAGAACTGACTTGACAGACCTGTTTTACTCATAAATTGTTCTCCTAAT
The DNA here is from genome assembly GCF_002263795.3 of Bos taurus. Lineage (NCBI taxonomy): Eukaryota > Metazoa > Chordata > Mammalia > Artiodactyla > Bovidae > Bos > Bos taurus. The sequence goes on along the minus strand of NC_037341.1, from coordinate 17,506,815 downwards.
CTAGGTTAGAAAAAAAGAAAGAAAGTGAAGTCGCTCAGTCATGGCCGACTCTTTGCGACCCCATGGACTGTAGCCTACCAAGCTTCTCTGTCCATGGGATTTTCCAGGCAAGAGTACCGAAGTAGGGTGCCTTTTCCTTCTCCAAGGTATCTTCCCAACCCAGGGATCAAACCCAGGTCTCCTGCATTACAGGCAGACACTTTACCCTCTGAGCCACCAGGGAAGCCTAATCTATGTTAATAAAACTATATATTTATGGGGAACTTGCCTTTCTTCAAGATTCATGTCAATTGTTTTATGTCCTGGGATGACTCACCTGGTGCCAATGTTATCTCAAAATGCATGTTGTGGGTGAGGGGCCTGGTGCCACTCTGAATTTTGAGACACCTCCTTTCTATAATTAGCAGACTGCTAGTAGCTGTATAACATCTGACTAAAGACTAACAGGGCGGGCACTCTTTCTGCCCCCCTCTGATGTCTTGTCAGAAGCTTTCTCTATCTCTTTTATACTTTAATGAAATTTTATTACACAAAAGCTTTGAGCAATCAAGCCTCGTCTCTGGTTCTAGGTTGAATTCTTCTCCTCCGAGGCCCAGAATTCCAGTGTCTTTTGTGGTTTAGCAGCAATGTCTCACAATGTTGTGTTAGCTTCTGCAGTATAGTGAAGTGAATCCGAAACGTGTATACCTATATCCCTCCCTATTGGTTCTCCTTCACACCCATCCCCCATCCCACCTATGTAGGTCTTCACAGAGTGCCTAGCTGAGTTTCCTGTAAATGAGGCTGAAGTATCACCTTTCACAGACAAGAATCTAATATTATTACACCAGAAAGGACAACATTTCCTTTAGATTCAGAATGTGACAAAGCATGTGTTGTTTACTTTCAGAAACTGGTTTATCCACTTGTCTAAGAGATAGCATCTTTTTTTTCTCTTCCTAGTGGCCATTATATTACATTCTTATTCAGCACGTTCAAGGTCAGGAGGGGTGGCTGTGAAGAGATAACTCTCGTCCAAGGTAAGGAGCAGCGGCTGCGCTGCTGGAACATCTGTGAAGAGATACCCCACGTCCAAGGTAAGAGAAGCCCAAGAAAGATGGTAGGTGTTGCGAGAGACATCAGAGGGCAGACACACAAACCATAATCGCAAAAAACTAGTCAATCTAATAACATGGACCACAGCTTTGTCTAATTCAATGAAACTAAGCCATGCCACGTGGGCCACCCAAGACGGGCGGGTCATGGTGGAGAGGTCTGACAGAATGTGGTCCACTGGAGAAGGGAATGACAAATCACTTCAGTATTCTTGCCTCGAGAACCCCATGAACAGTATGAAAAGGCAAAATGATTACGATACTGAAAGAGGAACTCCCCAGGTCGGTAGGTGCCCAATATGCTACTGGAGATCAGTGGAGAAATAACTCCAGAAAGAACAAAGGGATGGAGCCAAAGCAAAAATACCCAGTTGTGGATGTGACTGGTAATATAAGCAAGGTCTAATGCTGTAAAGAGCAATATTGCATAGGAACCTGGAATGTTAGGTCCATGAATCAAGGCAAATTGGACGTAGTCAAACAGGAGATGGCAAGAGTGAACGCCAACATTCTAGGAATCAGCAAACTAAAATGGACTGGAATGGGTGGAATGGGTGAATTTATCTCAGATGACCATTATATCTACTACTGGGGGCAGGAATCCCTTAGAAGAAGTGGAGTAGCCATCATGGTCAACAAAAGAGTCTGAAATGCAGTACTTGGATGCAATCTCAAAAACGACAGAATGATCTCTGATCGGTTCCAAGACAAGCCATTCAATATCACAGTAATCCAAGTATATGCCCCAACCAGTAATGCTGAAGAAGCTGAAGTTGAACGGTTCTATCAAGACCTACAAGACCTTTTAGAACTAACACCCAAAAAAGATGTTCTTTTCATTATAGGGGACTGGAATGCAAAAGTGGGAAGTCAAGAAACACCTGGAGTAACAGGCAAATTTGGCCTTGGAATACGGAATGAAGCAGGGCAAAGATTAAATGAGTTTTGCCAAGAGAACGCACTGGTCATAGCAAACACCCTCTTCCAACAACACAAGAGAACACTCTACACATGGACATCACCAGATGGTCAACACCGAAATCAGATTGATTATATTCTTTGCAGCCAAAGATGGAGAAGCTCTATACAGTCAGCAAAAACAAGACCAGGAGCTGACTGTGGCTCAGATCATGAACTTCTTGTTGCCAAATTCAGACTTAAATTGAAGAAAGTAGGGCAAACCAATAGGCCATTCAGGTATGACCTAAATCAAATCCCTTATGATTATACAGTGGAAGTGTGAAATAGATGTAAGGGACTAGATCTGAAAGATAGAGTGCCTGATGAACTATGGATGGAGGTTCATGACATTGTACAGGAGACAGGGATCAAGACCATCCCCATGGGAAAGAAATGCAAAAAAGCAAAATGGCTGTCTGGGGAGGCCTTACAAATAGCTGTGAAAAGAAGAGAAGTGAAAAGCAAAGGAGAAAAGGAAAGATACAGGCATCTGAATGCAGAGTTCCAAAGAATAGCAAGGAGACATAAGAAAGGCTTCCTCAGCAATCAATGCAAAGAATTAGAGGAAAACAACAGAATGGGAAAGACTAGAGATCTCTTCAAGAAAATTAGAGATACCAAGGGAACATTTCATGGAAAGATGGGCTCAATAAAGGACAGAAATGGTATGGACCTAACAGAAACAGAAGATATGTAGAAGGGTGGCAAGAATACACAGAAGAACTGTACAAAAAAGGTAATCACGATGGTGTGATCACTCACCTAGACCCAGACATCCTGGAATGTGAAGTCAAGTGGGCCTTAGAAAGCATCACTACGAACAAAGCTAGTGGAGGTGATGGAATTCCAGTTAAGCTATTCCAAATCCTGGAAGATGATGCTGTGAAAGTGCTGCACTCAATATGCCAGCAAATTTGGAAAACTCAGCAGTGGCCACAGGACTGGAAAAGGTCAGTTTTCATTCCAGTCCCAAAGAAAGGCAATGCCAAAGAATGCTCAAACTACCACACAATTGCACTCATCTCACACGCCAGTAAAGTAATGCTCAAAATTCTCCAAGCCAGGCTTCAGTAATACGTGAACTGTGAACTTCCAGATGTTCAAGCTGGTTTTAGAAAAGGCAGAGGAACCAGAGATCAAATGGCCAACATCTGCTGGATCATCGAAAAAGCAAGAGAGTTCCAGAAAACATCTATTTCTGCTTTATTGACTATGCCAAAGCCTTTGACTCCGTAGATCACAATAAACTGTGGAAAATCCTGAAAGAGATGGGAATACCAGACCTCCTGACCTGCCTCTTGAGAAACCTATATGCAGATCAGGAAGCAACAGTTAGCACTGGACATGGAACAACAGACTGATTCGAAATAGGAAAAGGAGTACGTCAAGGCTGTATATTGTCACCCTGCTTGTTTAACTTATATACAGAGTACATCATGAGAAACGCTGGGCTGCAAGAAGCACAAGCTGGAATCAAGATTGCTGAGAGAAATATGAATAACCTCAGATATGCAGATGACACCACCCTTATGGCAGAAAGTGAAGAGGAAGTAAAAAGCCTCTTGATGAAAGTGAAAGAGGAGAGTGAAGAAGCTGGCTTAAAGCTCAACATTCAGAAAACAAAGATCATGGCATCTGGTCCCATCACTTTATGGGAAGTAGATGGGGAAACAGTGGAAACAGTGTCAGACTTTATTTTTGGGGGGCTCCAAAATCACTGCAGATGGTGATTGCAGCCACGAAATTAAAAGACGCTTACTCCTTGGAAGGAACGTTATGACCAACCTAGATAGCTATTCAAAAGCAGAGACATTACTTTGCCAACAAAGGTCTGTCCAGTCAAGGCTATTGTTTTTCCAATGGCATCCCACTCCAGTACTCTTGCCTGGAAAATTCCATGGATGGAAGAGCCTGGTGGGCTGTAGTCCATGGGGTCGCTAAGAGTCAGACACAACTGAGCGACTTCCCTTTCACTTTTCACTTTCATGAATTGGAGAAGGAAATGGCAACCCACTCCAGTGTTCTTGCCTGGAGAATCCCAGGGACGGGGGAGCCTGGTGGGCTTCCGTCTATGGGGTCGCACAGAGTCAGACACGACTGAAGCGACTTAGCAGCAGCTGCGGCAGTCAAGGCTGATTTTTCCAATGGTCATATATGGATGTGAAAGTTGGACTGTGAAGAAGGCTGAGCACCGAAGAATTGATGCTTTGAACTGTGGTGTTGGAGAAGACTCTTGAGAGTCCCTTGGACTGCAAGGAGATCCAACCAGTCCATCCTAAAGGAGATCAGTCCTGGGTGTTCATTGGAAGGACTGATGTTAAAGCTGAAACTCCAGTACTTTGGCCACCTCATGCGAAGTGTTGGCTTATTGGAAAAGACTCTGATGCTGGGAGGGATTGGGGGCAGGGGGAGAAGGGGAAGACAGAGGATGAGATGGCTGGATGGCATCACCGACTTGATGTACATGAGTTTGGGTGAACTCCAGGAGTTGGTGATGGACAGGGAGGCCTGGCATGCTGCAATTCAGGGGGTCACAAAGAGTCGGACACGACTGAGTGACTAAACTGAATGATATGTGGAATCTAGAAAAATGGTACTGTTGCAAGAAGGGGAGGGGAGGAAGGGGGACCACTTCCAGGGCACGAAACTGGGCTCTTGTCTAACACTCAGAAATGAATTGTCCGAGGAGACACATGAACTGACAAAGCAAGAGATTTTATTGGGAAATGCCACCTGGGTGGAGAGCAGTAGGGTAAGGGAACCTGGGAGAACTGCTCTGCCACATGGCTTGCAGTCCCAGGTTTTATGTAAAGTGATTAGTTTCCAGGTTGCCCTTAGCCAATCATTCTGACTCATAGTCCTTCCTGGTGGTGCATGCCTTGTTCAGCCAAGATGGATGCCAGACAGAAGGATTCTGGGAGGTGGTCGGACATGTAGTGTCTCCTTTTGACCTTTCCCGAACTCTTCCGGTTGGTGGTGGCTTATTAGTTCCGTGTTCCTTAGCAGGACCTCCTGTCATAAAAGAACTCATACAAATGGTTAGTATGGTGCCTGGCCAGGGTGGGCTGTTTCAATCAGTGTGCTTCCCCTAACAACACAGATGAACTTATTGCAAAGCAGAAATAGAAACACAGATGTAAAGAACAAACTTATGGACCCCTAAGGTGGAAGGGAGAGATGGACAAATTGGGAGATTGGGACTGACATATATACCCTCCAAGGTAACTAATGAGAACCTACTGTATAGTACAGGGAACTCTACTCATTGCTATGTGGTCACCTAAATAGGATGGAAATGTAAAAAAGAGGGGATACATGCATATGTATAACGAATTCACTTTGATGTACAACAGAAACTAACACAAATTGTAAGCAACTCTACACCAATAATATTTTTTAAGGAATAAAAATAAATGTTGAGTAAAGAAACAAAAAAATTATAAATTGAAGGAATGCTATTTGTAATTGCCTCCCAAGAGCTCCTGAAAATATTCTCTACAAATGAGATGAATACATAAAGCCTGTTAAAATGTATTATTTCATTTAAGTATTTTTTTTTTTCCTTCTGCTACTAATAGTATTTTTAGAAAAAATACCACTTTGTTTCTTTTCCTCTGGAATTTCAAACATGTTCTTTAGGAAACTCATTGAACTGTTAAGCCTTTAACTATCACCTGTTCTACTGTTCTCTTGAAGGAGGAAACACAGAACAGGCTCCATCTTGAGAGCAGGACTCGATCTTGGGCCGGACTGTGGACTTTAAGCTATATGCCCAGTATCTATGGAAACGACATACCAATTGGAAAACCAGACCCCCCTGGATGGAAGAGACCCAAGACTCATACCTAGACTCTCCGTCACCTAAAAGAATACCCTAATTATCTGTGTAACTGAATAGAATCATAAATTCTATTATGCTTATTGGGGTGTGACCACAGGCCTATTGATAATTGTCCATTGTTAACTACCTAGGCTTAAGGCATTTGAATCCTAAGTTAACTTTGATTGTATCTTTCTTTTCCTTTGTTCAGACTAGTTTCAGGGAATTTGGGGAGGTAGGTTTGGGCACCTCCCAAAGTGGTGGGAGATTAAATAAGATTTTCACAAAAACTGGTCAGGGTCCAAGACTCTGCCTTGGGCCCACCAGTGTAATAAACTGCACTTCACTATCTGCATTGTCCTTCTGAGTGAGTTTGCTTCCCAGAACGCATGGCTACAACATTTGGTGCATTGGCCAGGAAACTCCTCACTTTGAGGAGACAAGTCTCATTTGGGACTACTCCAAGGCCTTGCAGCTCAAATCTTCTAGAGAGGGGAGGCGCCTTGCCCTTCTGGAAGGATTCTGCTTCTCAACGCCTGGACCTTTTCACGTTAGCAGGTAGTGGATGGCAGCAGGGGAACTGAGCATTCAGGTGAGGAGGAACCCATCCATCAGGGTGGGAGAGGGGGCCTGATCACCTCCCTGGGAGGGACTAGAAGGGGCACGGACCCACAGAAGACTGGAATAGGCAGGTGGTGGCAACTGCTTGGTACACAGGTTGACGAGCACGTTAGGTCTTAGGAAGGAAATTTATGAATGTCATTTAGGAGGTGGTGTCCACACCATATTGGGGAAAATTATTACCAAGCAATCACCAAGGGACTGTTAGAAGAAGGAACTTGATCTTTGTGTGCTTATATTCTGCTCTCCCTGAGGAGGTGTCCCATCTGCTGTGAAATTCTTGACCCCCTTGGAATTGTCAGGCTAGAAGGAGGGGGATACATAAGTGAGTACGAATTGGCTTTTCCTGAGATGGCCTAGGACATGGGATATTTAACCCATCTGTATTTTCATCTGCACCCAATCAAGCCCACCAAGCCAGAATGGACTTTAAAAGTTAAAGGAGAAACAGTCTTGGACCACATGGTGTTCTGGTTAGGCCATGCCAACTGCCAGGTGAAGACACGCCGATCCCCCTTCTACCCCTGGGATCTGGCTGGTAAGGCTCTTCTCACCCCAATTAGGAAGGAGGCAGAATGGCAATTTAAGTGTTTCATTGAGTGGAAATATCAGAAGTACATAGGGTACCGAGAACTTCATAGACAGAACAAAAAGGAAAAGTAGAAGATGGTCTGAGAAGGTAAGCAAGATGGGAGGAAAAGAATCTAAGGCAACTGTCTTGGAGTGCATGATTAAAAATTTAAAGAAGGGATTTGGAGGAGACTATGGTTGAAGATGACACCTAACCACCTCCACATACTCTGTGAGGTCGAATGGCCCCCTATGGGAGTAGGATGGTCACCAGAGGACACCATAGACTTAAAAATAGTGGAAGCTGTCTAAACAGTAGTCACAGGAGAGCTGAACATCCAGATCTATATCCACATATTGACTCATGGCTAGGGTTAACTCAAGACCCTCCTACTTGGACAAGGTTCTGTATCCAGAAAGGAAAGGGGAAAATATTAATGGCACAAAAATTGACTGATGATAAAAAAGGAAATTCTACAGGATTTGGACCGGGATGACCTGACCCCCATACTGCATAATGACACACCTGCCTCGTAGTGCTCCATCAGGATCGGAGGCCACCTTAATGCCTGATCCAGGGCCATGTGAAGTTCCTATAGCAGCTGCTGCCCCTCTGCCAGCTCTCCCAGAGATCATAGAGTCACAGTTTCTGCAGGCTCCAATCTCAGCGATGGAGACCTCTGGTCAACATCCCCAGGATTCCACCTCAGCTGGATCTCCTAGATTGTATCCACCTCTCCCGGTGAGTACTGATGGGAAGAGGGAAGAAAACACAGGAATTAGAGGCTGCTCTCTGCCAAGGAACAGGTGGAAAGAACTCCACTACAGATGCCCCTCAGAGAGCTACAACAGCCTCCAGTTCAGGACGCATGGGGCACTACCATCAGCTCCCTGTAGCCTATTATTACCAGACAGCTTCCTCTACAGATATAGTAAACTGGCAGAGACACACTCCACCATACTCGGGGGAGCCACAAGCCATGATTAGGCCAATGGAGACTATTTTTTGAAACCACCGCCCTACATGGGATGACATAATTCAACTACTAGCCTCCCTTTTCAACACTGAGGAAAGACACAGGATCCTAACTGAGACCAGAAAATGGTTATGAGAAATGGCACCTGAGGGTACTGCAAACCCACAGCGGTGGGCAGAACTAGCCACCCCCGATGAGAGGCCCAGTTGGGACTGTAATACAGAGGAAGGGAGGGGCCACCTGGAGAGATATCGGGCGGCCATTTTACAAGGTCTCAAGAGCAGGGCCCAAGAACCTATGACTATGGCAAAACCCTCTGAAGTGATTCAAAGGGAAATCGAATCACCCTCCGAGTTCTACGGAAGACTGTGTGAGGCCTATAGACTTTATACACCAATAGATCCAGAGGCTGCTGGGTCTCAGATGGTGATAAATGCAGCCTTTGTGTCTCAAGCCTACCCCGAAAATGTCAGATGGGGGGACACCAAGTGACTCATGAATTTTTATACATCCCTCAATGCCCAGTATCTTTATTGGGAAGAGACTTTCTGTGTAAGTTGGGGAGACAAGTCACCTTTCCCCCCACGAGAGACACACTCTTCGAGTGGGCTCAATCACCTATTTACTCTTCCTCTCGGTAACCCCTCAAGATGAATGGAGGTTGCACGATCTCCCAGAAGGGAAACCGGACGGGCTAAATAGTTGAGAGAGAGAGAGAGAGTTAACTCAACAATTCGCTGAGGTCTGGGCCGAAGACACCCCCACCCCCACCCCCAGGCTTGCAAAACAAGTCCTGATGGTAATAGAACTCAAACCTTGTACAATTATGTCAGCACGCACCTTGGGCCTGCCAGACCTTGCTAAGCTGTTTACTCTTTAGGCGGCTGAAAAGGACAGGGTGGCTAGGAGAGTGTTGTCCCAGACTATGGGGACACTGGACAGACCCATGGCTTATCTCTTGAAACAACTGGACAATGTTGCCACTGGGTGGCCAGGATGCAGCAATGGGCTTGCTGCAGTTGCCTTACTGGTCCAGGAGGCAACCAAGCTGACTTTGGGCCAAGATTTGATCATAAAAGTCTTTCATGAGGTCATAATTCTCCAGCGAGGGGACCCCGATAAATGGCTGTCAACATCCTGGATTACTCAATACCAGGGACTCTTATGTGAGAACCCCCATGTTACTATTGAGCCTCGCCAGGCCCTGAATCCGGCCACACTCCTTCCTGTGGGAGAAGCTGGACCCTCACATGATTGCATGGAAATCCTAGAAGAAGTTTATGCCAGCAGACCTGACTTGAGAGACCAGCCAGTCCCAGACCCAGATTTGGTCCTGACACCAGCCTGGTGAAATAAAGACAACGATTGTTGGGATATGCAGTAGTCATGGAAGAAACCATCGTTGAGGCTAGCTCTCTGCCATCACACTGGTCTGTCAAACTATATGCTCTAACCTAGGCCCTCCAGCTGTCAAAAGGTAAGAAGACAAACATTTACACAGAATCCAGGTATGCTTTTTCTACTTTACATGTACATGGGGCTTTATATAAAGAGAGAGATCTTCTGATAGCCAATGGAAAGGATATTAAAAACAAAGAAGAAATCTTGACTCAGATGCTGTATGGGAATCTGAAAAGGTAGCATTGATGCACTGTTGGGGTCACCAAAAGGAAGATACCCCACAAACACAGGGAAACCAACTAACAGATAAAGCCACAAAAAATGCAGCTGATAAATTTGGGTCTGCTGGTGGGGATCTATCAGACCATTTGTACTCTCAAAAATGCCTGAGTTAACTTTGACTCTCCCACAGTACACCCCGGCCCAAGACCAGCTGGCTGAAGCAGAAAGGGCCACCAAAAATGAAAAAGGTCAATGCTGCCTGTGGACATAAACAAACCTCCAGGAATACAGTTAAAAGGCACTCTAAGTGGACTTTAAACCCTGCTGACACTCATGGTTTGTACCTTCTCAGGATGGGTTGAGTCTTTCCCCACCTGAACTGAAAAAGCAAATGAAGTGGCTTGCTGTCTGCTTCGAGAAATAATCCCCAGATTCGGGTTCCCAACCAGCATAGGATCAGACAATGGCCCTGCCTTTGTGCTGCTGCTACTGCTAAGTCACTTCAGTCGTGTCCAACTCTGTGCGACCCCATAGACAGCAGCCCACCAGGCTCCCCCATCCCTGGGATTCTCCAGGCAAGAACACTGGAGTGGGTTGCCATTTCCTTCTCCAATGCATGAAAGTGAAAAGTGAAAGTGAAGCCGCTCAGTCGTGTCCAACTCTTAGCTACCCCATGGACTGCAGCCTACCAGGTTCCTCCGTCCATGGGATTTTCCAGACAAGAGTACTGGAGTGGGGTGCCATCGCCTTCTCCGCCCTGCCTTTGTAGCTGACTTAATTCAACAGGTATGCAAAGCTCTAAATATCAAGTGGAAATTACATACGGCATATAGGTCCCAGAGTTCTGGGATGGTGGAACAAACCAACCGGACACTTAAAAGAGACACTCTCCAAGTGGATCATAGAGACTGACTGCTCCTGGGTGGACTTGCTTCCAATGGCTCTGCTCAGACTCAGGATGACCCCATGGTCCCATGGCTATTCTCTGTACAATGTTGTGTATGGGAGGCACCCCCCATAATAAAACAAATGTCAACGAATTTGCCTTAGGTAAGGGGAGATGAGATTTCACAGCAGATGGAACAACTGGGTAAGGTAATAAATCGGGTAACTAAGTTTATACAAGAAAGGGTGCCATTCCCCCTTGGGGAACAGATTCACGAATTTGTGCCTGGGTATCAGCTGTGGGTCAAGGACTGGAAACACAACTCCTTGGCCCCACATTGGAAGGGTCCATATACCGTTGTTCTAACCACCCCTATGGCAGTTAAAGTTGCAGGTGTCACTCCCTGGATCCACCACATGAGGGTGAAGAGAGCATACCACATAGACCTGGAGGACGCCGAGCGGACTACACAAAAGGACCCCACTGATCCCCGTGAAACAAAGGTCATCTTAAAGAAGAAAAAGAGATGAAGCTACAATCAACTGCTGCTACAAGGACTTGCCAATATCATCTTGAGATTAACCATAGTTTTAGCACAAGGAGGGACCTGTGCTATAATTAAAGCTAAATGTTGTGTATCTATTCCTGATTTATCTGGCAATATATCAGCCACCCTAGATGACATGAAAGATCAGGTAAAAGCTATGTCTGATGATAATTTTCCTTTTTGGACTGTGGTCCTATCTTGGGTGAAGGGTGATTAGTGGAAAACTATATTTACCATTGTTATAGTTACCTTGATAGTTCTGCTTTGTGGACCCTGAATTTTACAATGTATTATGAACTTTGTAATGCAAAGTTTGGTGTTGTTCTCCCAAATTGGCAGTCGGAGAGCCAGGGTGCAATGTATCCTTATGAATGATGCTCAAACTATGAGTTAAGAGCATCAAGACAGGGGAATGAAGGAGGAAACAAACAGAACAGGCTCCATCTTGAAAGCAGGACTCCATCTTGGGCTGGACTGTGGACTTTGAGCTATATGCCTAGTATCTATGGAAACGACATACCAACTAGAAAACCAGACCCCCCTGGATAGAAGAGACCCAGGGCTCGTACCTAGACTCTCCATCTCCTAAAAGAATACCCTAATTATCTGTGTAACTGAATAGAATCATAAATTCTATTATGCTTAATGGGGTACGACCACAGGCCTATTGATAATTGTCCACTGTTAACTACCTAGGATTAAGTCATATGAATTACAGGTTAACTTTGTATCTTTCTTTTCCTTTGTTCAGACTAGTTTCAGGGAATTTGGGGAAGTGGATTTGGGCACATACACTTAGGGTATATAAAGTTTTCACAAAAACTGGTTGGGGTCCTTGGCTAAGAGGAGACTCTGCCTTGGGCCTGCCGGTGTAATAAACTGCACTCCACTATCTGCATTGTCCTTCTGAGTGAGTTTGTTTCCCAGAATGCATGGCTACAACACTCTCAAATAAATTATCTTAGTAATGACATATATTGATTGTCAAGATAAATGATATTTTCCAAAACAAAATTTTCTTCACTTAGGAATAATAAATATCTTTATTTTAAATTCCTTTAGCTTATTAAATATTTTCACTTAAAAAATAAAACTCTGATGTCAGAGAGGCTATCTTTTATCATTTTATATTCCCTTTTCTTTATCCATTCAACTTTAGCATCAATGACACATTTCCCCCAAGTCGCAACTTATAATCATGGCTTCTATGTAAATATAAGCACATGGACTATGGAAACATAATTTTAAGATGTGTAATAACTTTCCAAAAACACTATTTCCAACAAAACCATCAGTAACAGTTAATCTTCTATGTGAAATTTCTGGTATTGGGAGTTTTAAGGAGCAATGAAATAGAATCTATATTTACAATATTTGTCATATAGCTCTTGATATTTCCCCTATACTACTATGTTAAATGAGTGCATTATCAAAGAATTTATATACCCTTGAATACAAAGAACCTGCAGTGAGCTGAATTCTTAGGTGGCCCAGAGGATTTCTGACCTCTGGTGTATAATATCTTCTTCTTGAGTTTAAATGGGACCTTCCAATGTAAGAGGGGGTGCTCTTGGATGAGATGCTGTTACCAAAAGTGAAGAGATCTGAGACTTCCCAGGTAGTCCAGTGGCCATCACTCTGTGCTCCCAATGCAGGGGGCCCAGATTTCATCCCTGGTCTGGGAACTATATCCCACATGCCACAACTAAGGGGCTTCCCCAGTGGCTCAACAGTAAAGAATCTGCCTGCAATGCAGGAGCCACAAGAGTCACGGGTTTGATTCTAGGGTTGGGAAGATCCCCTGGAGGAAGGAAGGGCAACCCACTCCAGTATTCTGGCCTGGAGAGCCCCATGGACAGAGGAGCCTGGAGGGTTACAGTCCATTGGGTTGCACAGAGTCGAGCACAGCTGAAACGACTGAGCACAGCACAGCACATATTACATTTACAGAGAAATATAAATATCAGTTCAGTTCAGTTCAATCACTCAGTCATGTCTGACTCTTTGTGATCCCGTGGACTGCAGCATGCCAGGCTTCCTTGTCCATCACCAACATCATTATCTAATTTTGAAACATTTTCACATCGCCAAATAAATTATTTCCCAATTAGCAATTACTCTCCATTCCCCTTTCCCCATAAAATCTGGCAATCACTGGTTAGCTTTCTATCTATACGGATTTCTCAATTTGGATATTCCATATAAATGGAATCATTTTTGTATAGCTTTTTGTGATAGGCTCCTTTCATTTAGTATAATATTTTCAAGGTTCATCTATATTGTAGCATGTATCAGTGCTACATTTCCTACATTTTCCTTTGTATTCCTCAGTAACATTCTACTGTATAGGTGTCCTATATTTTGTACATTCATTCATCAATAACATTTGAATGAAGAAGGTGCAATGGTGAAACTCCTGGTCCGTGTAGTCTGAAATTCTGACTCCAGCTTTTTGTTTTATTCAGGTCCTCCATAGATTGGATGATGCCCACCCTTCCTGGTAAGGGAACTCTATTTTACTTAGGCTGCTGATTCAAATGCTAGTCTTTTCCAGAGACACTCTCACAGACAGACGCACCAGAAATAATGGTTTGCCAGCTAAGTGGGCATTCCTTGGCCCAATCAAATTGGTATGTAAAGTTAATCATTGTCACATTAACTATTTTGTTCACTGTTGTATTCTCATCACCTGATGCTTAAGATGCCTAGTATACACTAATTGCAGCAGCCAAAGATGGATCCGTATAATATTCAATATTTTCATGTGACTAGGAAATATCGTGACACAGATAGCAAAAGTTGTGAGTTAACAAGAAGAGCAAATAGTGGTTATGAAGGTCTTGCCATAGCATTTGAGGGATTGATTCAATTCCACAAAACATATTTGCTTAACTTAGGGATGGCTGAACTAATTAATACTGCGGACTAGTGAAGGCAGTGGCACCCCACTCCAGTACTCTTGCCTGGAAAATCCCGTGGTCGGAGGAGCCTGGTGGGCTGCAGTCCATGGGGTGGCGAAGAGTCGGACACGACTGAGCGACTTCATTTTCACTTTTCACTTTCATGCATTGGAGAAGGAAATGGCAACCCACTCCAGTGTTCTTGCCTGGAGAATCCCAGGGACGACGGAGCCTGGTGGGCTGCCGTCTATGGGGTCGCACAGAGTCGGACACGACTGAAGCGACTTAGCAGCAGTGACAAAACTAGTCATTGATTGTTCTACCTACGGATAAAATCAACTGCATGAAGTAGAAACACCAGGAAGCTAGGGAAGTAGTTTGACTCTTTACGTATGGACACAGTAATTTGAAAATAAAAATGAAACCTAGAACAGAGATTTTACCTACCTAACCTAATTTGGCTACCTGGTTAATTACTAATTTAAAGTGTGAGAGTCAGATAAACCCAGAACAGTAAAAAACAGATTTTTTAGAAAATTAGGTTTGTGACGATAGAGTGATGCTGATACCGTCATTGCCGTCACTTCAGTTTGGGAGTTTCTTGCTACATTGCCGATAACAAGTTGTGAGGAAATAGCAGGTAGCCAAGATGGTGTCAATCAGGCTCTCTCTCCCCAGACTCTCATGGTCTCATGCCCTCTCGCCCCGCATCCTTTGCATGGTTAGAAACAGCTGAGATTGCTTATAGCACTGCACATGCGCGTTACATTGTACGTGCTTGGCCACAGGCAACTTTTGTTCTGGAAACGTATAGTATATAAGCCCCACCTGAGATGCTCCTTTTGCCACAGCACCTGCCATTAGAGAATAAACGTGTCTCCAGTTGCTTCTGCTCCTCGAGTTTTCTTCCAGCTTCCCGGCTCACACCTTGCCTACCTTGGGTTCAGCGAACAATATGAACAGCAAGATAAAAGTATATAAGGAGGATCATATCGTAGGTAAACTTGGTGTCATATGGGAACACTTCAGTAAGAATAAGTGTAACAGAATGTCCATGTTCTACTCTGATTCGTTCAGATTCTTTCTTAGCTACACATGGCAATCTCTCATATCTTGTCCTGTTTTTCTTGGGTTTTTTTTGTTTTTTTTTTTGTTTTTACCCAGAGAATTTTCTTTGGGCATTTAGAGTTGCCTTTTTGCAAGTCCAGAAGGGTCTGGAAATTTTACCCACCTTCAACACAGAACTTTTTTTGAAGCTAAGGACTAAGCTGTGTGGGAAAACAAAAGCCCAACGCATTGCATAAGGAAGGAAAAATTCTCAGGTGTAATTTATGCTCTAAAGTTCCATTTGGATCTGAGTCTGAGACTTCACCTGTAATTACACGCTTGCCTGATTCCTTTTCTTTCTTCATCATGCTTCCCCCTACCCCCAAGCCTTATTGGTTTTTCCTGAGAGCACTTTCTTAAATAGTCATTTCTACCTGAATTCATGGCTCAGAATCTATTTTTATAGAAGCCAGTATAAAACACTTGGTAACAAGAATGGTCAGAGAAGCAGACCCTAATGATAGGATTGTGTGGTTGGATCACTCACTGGTGGAATGGAAATGAGGAACCAGTCACTGGTGAGATGTAGAGTGTCAACAGCCCTAAAAAATTACATGCTCCAGCCTAAAAAAATTCTAGACTATAGTGATTCCAATGGAAATAAATGTGCTGACTTAGCTATTGTACATATAAGGACTGTGGAACTAGTTTTTATGGGATGATTCTGATGTGTTGGAGAAAATGATAAACAACTGTTGGTTAATTACTAGTTTAAAGTGTGAGAGTCAGATAAACTCCATCTAGTATTTAAAAGAAATGTATCATTTGTAGCATTAAGGAAAATATAGCTGAAGACTGGGCACAGAATTTAATATAAGTGTGAATTTCATGTAAGAATGTAAGAATTTGATGTAAGAACTTAATGTAAGAGTAAAATTTGCATCTAAAGAAAACTGGGCTTCCCAGGTGGCACAATAGTAAAGAATCTGACTGCCAATACAGGAGGTGCAGAAGCTGCAGGTTCGATCCCTGCGTCAGGAAGATCCCCTGGAGTAGGAAATGCCTACCCATTCCAGTATTCTTGCCTAGAGAATTGAATGGACAGAAGAGCCTGGAAGGCTACAGTCCATGGGGTCGCAAAGAGTCAGACATGACTGAGCACTATAAAGCAGAAGCAGCAAAGAAGGCTGATTTAAAAACACGGCCAGGCCTCCAACATCAAAATCAGTGTCCTGATAATGAATTGGGATCATGAGACTGGCAGAATGATTATACAAATAAATTCACCTGCACGCCCAGAAGCACAACCATCTGGGCCCGCAAAAGTAGCCCACTGTTGTAGACATACCACAGAGTCAGGATGGACCACCAGCAAAACTTTAATTTGGATATTGATACTAATGACATCATCAAGAAGGTTTATTACTCATGTACTGAGGTTTTTCTGGAGAAAGTGGGGCAGTTCCAAAGAACGTTCCTAAATATACTGGGAAAGAAGGGAAAAGAGACTGGCTTGGGGTTTCAATAAGGATTATGGGGTAGGGATAGGGTCAGGCATCTTGAAGATAGTTTGAATTTCCCACCAGAACCAAATGAAGAAGCATCCGGACTTTTGTATTAGATGGCTTATTTGTGAAGCAGACGGGAGCAGACAATGTGGAACACCAAACTCAGCAAAGATCAAAAATGGAGCTGGACTTTA
Source organism: Bos taurus (assembly GCF_002263795.3). Taxonomy (NCBI): domain Eukaryota; kingdom Metazoa; phylum Chordata; class Mammalia; order Artiodactyla; family Bovidae; genus Bos; species Bos taurus. The sequence goes on along the minus strand of NC_037341.1, from coordinate 17,490,068 downwards.
TCATACATACCTACTTAACTTTATTGTACATACCTACTTAACTTTATCGTGGGTCTTCCCTGGTGGCTCAAACGGTAAGAATCCACCTGCCAAGCAAGAGACGTGGGTTTGGATCCCTGGGTCAGGAAGTTCCCCTGGAGAAGGCAATGGCAGACCACTCCAGTATTCCTGCCTGGGAAATCCCATGGACAGAGGAGCCTGGTGGGCTACAGGCTGTGGGGTTGCAAAGACTAAATAACAGCTTTATTATAGCAAATTTCTCCCCACCATTACTTGAATATTATGCTAAAGAAGTTGCGATTTGTTTTTTCTCTTTTATAATCTGCTTAACTACCTTCCTGGCCACCAAACCAAAAACAAGGGCCAAGCCTCAATGTAACCAAGAGTTAAACCCGATAAATAAGGAAAGCAACTTTTCACTGAAGGAATTGCAGGCCCTGGATAATATATACCAGAAGGAACAAGGTAAGTGTACATGCATACAGATTTTTGAGATGTTGAATCAAAGGGAGTAGAATATCAATCTGAATGCAGTGGGTGAAACTTGAGGGCATTATGTGAAGTGAAATAAATCAGAGAATGACAAACATGATCTCATTTAAATGAGGCTTGGAGAGAAGAGGGTATGCTCAGTTATGTCTGACTCTCTGCGACCCCACTGACAATAGCCCACCAGGCTCCTTTGTCCATGGAATTTTCCAGGCAAGAATACTGGAGCAGATTACCATCTCCTGCTCCAGGGGATCTTCTCAAAACAGGATAGAACATGCATTGGCAGGCAGATTCTTTACCATTGTGCCACCTGCATTGGCAGGCAGATTCTTTACCACTGAGCCACCTAGGAAGCCCAGGATGGAGGTAGGGGAGCAAATGTAAAAATGGTCTGAAGGTACAAATTTCCAGTTAGGTAAATTCTGAGGATGTAATGTTTGTATGATGACTATTGTTAATAATATAGTATTAGTTGTTTGGAAGGTGCCAAGAGTAGATCTTGAAAATTCTCATCACAGGAAAAAATGTATAGTTATGTGTGGTGTTAGATGTTGGCTGAACTTACTGTGGTGATCATTTTGCAATATATACAATGTATGAAATCATATGTCAGTTCAGTCAGTCAGTTCAGTCACTCAGTCGTGTCTGACTCTTTGTGACCCCATGAATCACAGCACGCCAGGCCTCCCTGTCCGTCAACAACTCCCGGAGTTCACTCAAACTCACGTCCATCAAGTTGGTGATGCCAACCAGCCATCTCATCCTCTGTCATCCCCTTTTCCTCCTGCCCCCAATCCCTCCCATCATCAGAGTCTTTTCCAGTGAGTCAACTCTTCACATGAGGTGACCAAAGTACTGGAGTTTCAGCTTTAGCATCATTCCTTCCAAAGGACACCCAGGGATGATCTCCTTCAGAATGGACTGGTTGGATCTCCTTGCAGTCCAAGGGACTCTCAAGAGTCTTCTCCAACACCACAGTTCAAAAGCATCAATTCTTCGGCGCTCAGCTTTCTTCACAGTCCAACTCTCACATCCATACATGACCACAGGAAAAACCATAGCCTTGACTAGATGGACATTTGTTGGCAAAGTAATGTCTCTGCTTTTCAATATGCTATCTAGTTTAGTCATAACTTTTCTTCCAAGGAGTAAGCGTCTTTTAATTTCATGGCTGCAGTCACCATCTGCAGTGATTTTGGAGCCCAGAAAAATAAAGTCTGACACTGTTTCCACTGTTTCCCCATCTATTTCCCATGAAGTGGTGGGACCAGATGCCATGATCTTCGTTTTCTGAATGTTGAGCTTTAAGCCAACTTTTTCACTCTCCACTTTCACTTTCATCAACAGGCTTTTGAGTTCCTCTTCACTTTCTGCCATAAGGGTGGTGTCATCTGCATATCTGAGGTTATTGATATTTCTCCCAGCAATCTTGATTCCAGCTTGTGCTTCCTCCAGCCCAGCATTTCTCATGATGTACCCTGCATATAAGTTAAATAACCAGGATGACAATATATAGCCTTGACGTACTCTTTTTCCTATTTGGAACTAGTCTGTTGTTCCATGTCCAGTTCTAACTGTTGCTTCCTGACCTGCATATAGGTTTCTATATGTAGTACATATGAAATTAATATAATGTTAATGAAATTAATATGAAATTCATATGTAGTACACCTGAAATTAATATAATGTTTTGTTAATTATATCTCAATAACAAAGAATATCAATCTGAATAAGGAAGAATTTGTTGACATGTAGCTACTCTGCCATGACTCAGGAGTTAATAATAAATTACTGAGATGGTACTTAGATGCTCAGAAAAAAAAGGGCCCACATTAAATAATGAAACAAAACCTACCATATATGACCCAGCAATCCCCTTACTGGGCATATGTCCTGAGAAAAACCACAATTCAAAAAGACACATGTACCCTGATGTTCATTGCAGCAATATTTATAATAACCAGGACATGGAAGCAACCTAGATGTCCATCAACAGATGAATAAAGAAATTGTGGTACGTTTATACAATGAAATATTAACCATAAAAAGAAACAAATTTGAGTCAACTGTAGGGAGGTGCATGAACCTAGAGTCTCTTATACAGAGTGAAGTAAATCAAAAAAAATATATAAATGCATATATATGGACTCTAGAAAAATGGTACTGATGGGCCTAGTAGAGAACTGACTTGTGGAAACAGCTGGGGAATGAGATCAGATCAGATCAGATCAGATCAGTCGCTCAGTCATGTCCGACTCTTTGTGACCCCATGAATTGCAGCACACCAGGCCTCCCTGTCCATCACCAACTCCCGGAGTTCACTGAGACTCACGTCCATCGAGTCGGTGATGCCATCCAGCCATCTCATCCTCTGTCGTCCCCTTCTCCTCCTGCCCCCAATCCCTCCCAGCATCAGAGCCTTTTCCAATGAGTCAACCCTTCGAATGAGGTGGCCAAAGTACTGGAGTTTCAGCTTTAGCATCATTCCTTCCAAAGAAATCCCAGGGCTGATCTCCTTCAGAATGGACTGGTTGGATCTCCTTGCAGTCCAAGGGACTCTCAAGAGTCTTCAACACCACAGTTCAAAAGCATCAATTCTTCGGTGCTCAGCCTTCTTCACAGTCCAACTCTCACATCCATACATGACCACAGGAAAAACCATAGCCTTGACTAGACGGACCTTTGTTGGCAAAGTAATGGCTTTGCTTTTGAATATGCTGTCTAGGTTGGTCATAACTTTCCTTCCAAGGAGTAAGCATCTTTTAATTTCATGGCTGCAGTCACCATCTGTAGTGATTTTGGAGCCCAGAAAAATAAAGTCTGACACTGTTTCCACTGTTTCCCCATCTATTTCCCATGAAGTGATGGGACCGGATGCCATGATCTTCGTTTTCTGAATGTTGAGCTTTAAGCCAACTTTTTCACTCTCCACTTTCACTTTCATCAAGAGGCTTTTGAGTTCCTCTTCACTTTCTGCCATAAGGGTGGTGTCATCTGAATATCTGAGGTTATTGATATTTCTCCCAGCAATCTTGATTCCAGCTTGTGTTTCTTCCAGTCCAGGGTTTCTCATGATGTACTCTGCATGTAAGTTAAATAAACAGGGTGACAGTATACAGCCTTGACGAACTCCTTTTCCTATTTGGAACCAGTCTGTTGTTCCATGTCCAGTGCTAACTGTTGCTTCCTGACCTGCATACAGATTTCTCAAGAGGCAGATCAGGTGGTCTGGTATTCCCATCTCTTGAAGAATTTTCCACAGTTTATTGTGACCCACACAGTCAAAGGCTTTGGCATAGTCAATAAAGCAGAAATAGATGTTTTTCTGGAACTCTCTTGCTTTTTCCATGATCCAGCGGATGTTGGCAATTTGATCTCTGGTTCCTCTGCCTTCTCGGAATGAGAAGGTGGGACAAATTGAGAAAGTGGCATTAACATAGATACACTATTATGTGTAAAACAGTTAGTGGGAAGTTGCTAAATAACACAGGGAGCCCAGCCTGGTGCTCTGTGATGGCCTAGATGGGTGGGAAGGGCCGAGGGGAGAGAGGCTTGGGGGGAAGGGATATATATATATATCTAATTATGACTGATTCACATTGTTGTACAGCAGAAACAAACACAAAATTGTAAAGCAATTTTCCACCAATTAAGAAATTAAAAATAATGAAACCGTTTCCAAATAGAATGTGGAAGAAGGAAACAAATGTATCAGAAACGGGGTCACATTAAATGAATTTATTATGTAAGTTTAGAAATCCTACCAACTAACTTGTTTACTCTGCCTCTTATCACTCTAAACATTTTGTGCAAGTATATCAACAGGAAAAGAAAGACAAAAATAGTTACTAGTGTTGGTCTGGGTAATTAACACTGGGTATCAAGAAGAAATAGGGTTGCTGCTGTATAATTAGGAGAGGAGGAATATCTTTGGCAATCTGATTATTTACTGGGGCATCTGAGTATGCTAACGCCCGGTTTTATTAGTGAGTGGGCAGTTGCAGCAAAAATGAGTAGGTAAAATCATGGCAAAGTGGAGCTTGGGCTTTTATAATAGGAATTCTATATAACCCTCCAGTGAAGACCCCAAAATGTGTGGACGTACTACCGTAGGGTCAGGAGACTCCTAATAGATAGTAGAATGTGGAGAAAATAAGTATTAATTAAATCCTCAATGAATTGCGTCTATTAAGACCCTAGCTTATTTCACAAACTACTCACATATTTTCTCCAGCATTGTGGCTCATTAGAATTTAAGGGAGCTATATCAGCATAAAGTTAATGTAAAGTGAAATATAAGAGGATTTGAGAATAGAAATGGGTAGTGTGTAGGGTTTCTTATGACCAGGATTGACAGGAACACAAATTTCTCACCCCTGGTCCAACTGCTTTGAATAACAAATGCTGTATGAGAACAGAGTGTCTGGTTTACATACCTGAGATCCTACTGAACAGTGGTGCCCTGCCTAGTGTCCTTCAATTCTTTTTATTGTTTTCAGTACCCATGTTCCAGCTTCCACACCCACAAGCCTTGTACTTGTGAATTTTTTTGCCTTTTATCACTGAAAGTATTGTATGGAGAGTTAGAAGTGGCAGAGTTTTAAGCCTTACCCTAACACCATATTTTGTATTTTTTGGATTAGATTTCTTCTCTGTGGTTGGTTGAAATTTATATAGTCATGCTCCTAATACTTAATAAACTGGGACTTCCCTGGTGGTCCAGTAGTTAAGACATCACCTTCAATGCAATTGTTACAGGTTTGATCCCTGGTCAGAAGCTAAGACCCCACATGCCATACAGCAAAAAAAAAATAATGTAGCAAATTCAATAGAGACAAAAAAATGATCCACATCAAAAAGATCTTTGAAAAAAAATAAAGTGCCTAAGCGGAAAGAGAGCTTCCCGGGTGGTGCAAGTGATAAAGAAACCACCTGCCAATGCAGGAGACCCTGGGTTGGGAAGATCCTCTGGAGGAGGGCATGGCAACCCACTCAAGTAGTCTTGCCTGAGAATCCCATGGAGACAAGAGCCTGGCAGGCTACAGTGCATAGGACCCTAAAGAGTCAGAGACAACCGAAGCGACTTAGCACACAAATAAAGAAGCAATTTGTTGAGGGTAGGGGTTCAGCTCTTTTGCTTCCACGTAGAAACAACTCTGAGAAGACATGTATGTTCCAGAGCATGAATGTTCATATCCAACCAACTTTCAAACATGTCCTATGATGTCAAGGCAAGAGTTTCTGTTCCATCACAGATAGTATGGGCCAGATTCACACCAGCACTAATCAAAACAGACTTTACCATTACCATTACCCTCTCAAAACTCTTGTGTTCTTGCTCTTCCTAATTAGGAGAAACTTAGAAGGTGAAAGAATATTAGGCAAAGTGGTTTAGCACTTTGGAATACATACATACATTTTATATATATATATAAATTCTCCCTTTCTCACTGCCAACCCCTTGAAAAAATGGATCAGAACTGAACTGGCTACTGATTATGAGAAAATATGAACTGAATCTGAATTTTTATAATAGATTTTCCTATACTATTTCATACCTGAAAATGTGATTGTTCTAATACCAGACTGTAGCAAAGGAAGACATGAAATTGCAAGATATATTGTCCAGGACAGATAAGACCAGAAAATGGTTTTGGAAAATGTGGTAAGAAGAAAAAACATTTCCTGACTGGTCTGCATTAAATTCAATTTATTCAAAGAACCAGCTAAATGGGTAATTTTGCCAAAGCTAGTATTTATTCAACTCTTATTTATTGCTTCATGTCTCCTTATTCTCTTTTCTGGCTTGTCTATGAATAAAGAAATTAATATATTTGCCTAGACCCAGGATGCTGCTGGGGAAGAAAGGCAAACACTCTAATAAACTTATCCCTTTTGGACTGAATTCCCTTCATGGCTCATAGAATATTTTATATACAGTCAAGCCCTCAATGCTTAATAAAGTGGCTATGTGCACTGAATATTTGCCTCCTAGATTTCTTGAGAATCAGAGGAAATGTATAATAAATCTTTCATTTAGACTACAGAAATAAACTATTTTCTTTCTGTGAGTATTCCACATCAAGTATTTTGAATTTTTTAGAAAATGTGTATATTCTTTCATTACACTCAGAAATTTTAGATATATTCTACATGATATCATTGTGCTATGAAGACTTTTTTTGTCAAATGTCTAAACACATGGTTCTAGGAATATATTCTATATCTGGTGTAATGGCCTAAGATTTTCCTTCAAAGCATCAAATATTCTCTCAAATGTAGTAATTTTGAAATATCTAATAAGTTTTTCCCTAACTTTTAATATTGTTTTTCAGCCTATGATATTCCTCTTTTCTGTTTGTAGTCAGTGACACCATTATCTGCATTACCCACACTCTCTCTGCAGACACAACACCAGATTAAGATACAAGCCAGTTAAAACTGCCATGTTCATACTTTTCTCACCTAGATCTCCTAACTAGATCTACCAATGGTAATCCACCCATACAACAAAATTGTGCATTTGGAAACATATAGTAGCAATAATGTGAATAGTATGAAAGTGTTAGTCGTGTTGACTCTTTTGGAACCCCATGACTGTAGTCCACCAAGATCCACTGTCCATTGGATTTCCTAGGTAAGATTACTGGAATGGGTTGCCATTCCCTTCTCCAGAGGATCTTCCTGACTGAGGGACTGAACCCGGGTTCCCTGCATTGCAGGCAGATTCTTTACCATCTAATAATAGTGTATATTGCATTTTACTTATTTGGCCTTTGAAATTAGATCTCTAATGTGTTTCTGGGTAATGCTTTGCAATGTTTGAAAGTTTTTTTGCCTGTAAGGATACACAAAACATCCAAATCTTTTTTTTTTATTGAAGTGTAGTTGATTTACAGTATTGTGTTAACTTCTGCTATACAGCAGTGATTGTTATACATACATATACATGCTTTTAAAAATTCCTTCCCATTATGATTTATCACAGGATATTGAATATATTTCCCTGTGCTTTATACTAGGACCTTGTTGTTTATCCAGAATAGTTCACATCTGTTAATCCCAAACTCCCAATCCATCTTTCCCCTGCCTCCCATTCCCCTTGGCAACCACAGTTTTGTTCTCTGTCTGCGAGTCTGTTTCTGTTTTGTAGACAGGTTCATTCATGTCATATTTTAGATTACATATATGATGTCATATGGTATTCATCTATTTTCTTCTTAGTTCAATTAGTATGATAAACTCTAAATCCATCCATGGTGCTGCAAATGGGATTATTTTATTTTTTATGATGGGGTAGCATTCTACTGTATGTATATAACCCATCTTTTTTACTCATTTATATCTTGATAGACATTTAGATTGTTGCTTCCATGTCTTGGCTATTAGGAAGAGTGTTGCTATGAACATAGGGATGGATGTACCTTTTTGAACTATAGTTTTGTCCAGATATGTGCCCAGGAATGGGATTATTGGGTTATATGCCAACTCTAGCTTTTTGAAGAACCTCCATACTGTTTTCCATAGTTGCTACAACAACTTTCATGTCAACCAACAGTGTAACAGAGTTCCCTTTTTTCCACACACTCTCCAGCATTTGTTATTTGTTGACTCTTAAATGATGGCCAGTCTGATTGGTGTGATGTGGGACCTCATTATATTCTTGATTTGTGTTTCTTTCATAATTACTGATGTTGAACATCTTTTCACGTGCCTATTGGCTATCTGTATGCCTTCTTTGGAGAATTGTCTATTTAGGTATTCTGCCCATTTTCCAATTGGGTTGTTTTGTTGTTGTTGAGCTTTATGAGATGTTTGTATATTTTGGAAGTTAATCTCTTGTTGGTTGCATTATTTGCAAATATTTTTTTCTCAGTCTGTAGGTTGTCTTTTCATTTTGTTTATGGCTTTCTTTGCTGTACAAAAGCTTATAAGTTTGATTAGGTCCCATTTGTTTAATTTTCCTTTTATTTCTATTGCTTTGGGAGACTGAACATCTTTATTATATGATCATATTACTCATTAGTTGAGCATTTTTATTTTGGATTTCCTACATATTTCACTGATGAAAGAAATCAAAGATGATATAAACAGATGGAAAGATATTCCATGTTCCTGGGTAGGAAGAATCAATACTGTGAAAATGACTAAACTACCAAATGCAATCTACACATTCAATGCAATCCCTATCAAATTACCAATGGCACAGAACTAGAACAAAAAAATTCACAATTCATATGGAAATGCAAAGGACCCCAAATAGCCAAAGCAGTATTGAAAAAGAAGAATGGAGCTGGAGGAATCAACCTTTCTGACTTTGTTTTGTTTTGTTTTAATATCTCTGCTTTTTATTTTTTATTTATTTTTTTACTTTACAATATTGTATTGGTTCTGCCACACATCAACATGAATCCGCCATGGGCATATGCATGTTCCCCATCCTGAACCCCACCTCCCTCCCTGTACCATCCCTCCAGGTCATCCCAGTGCACCAGCCCTAAGCATCCGGTATTGAACCTGGACTGGTGATTAGTTTATTATATGATATTGTACATGTTTCAGTGCCATTCCCCCAAATCATCCCACCCTCTTCCTCTCCCACAGAGTCCAAAGACTGTTCTATGTATCTGTGTCTCTTTTGCTCTCTTGCATACAGGGTTGTCATTACCATCTTTCTAAATTCCATATATATGCATTAGTATACTGTATTGGTGTTTTTCTTTCTGGCTTACTTCATTCTGTATAATAGGCTCCAGTTTCATCCACCTCAATAGAACTGATTCAAATGTATTCTTTTTAATGGCTGAGTAATATTCCATTGTATATATGTACCACAGCTTTCTTATCCATTCATCTGCTGATGGACATCTAGGTTGCTTCCATGTCCTGGCTATTATAAACAGTGCTGCGATGAACATTGGGGTACACATGTCTCTTTCAATTCTGGTTTCCTTGGTGTATATGCCCAGCAGAGGGATTCCTGGGTCATAAGGCAGTTCTGTTTCCAGTTTTTTAGGGAATCTCCACAGTGTTCTCCATAGTGGCTGTACTAGTTTGCATTCCCACCAACAGTGTAAGAGGATTCCCTTTTCTCCACGCCCTCTCCAGCATGTATTGCTTGTAGACTTTTGTATAGCAGCCATTCTGACTGGAGTGAAATTGTACCTCATTGTGGTTTTGATTTGCATTTCTCTGGTAATGAGTGATGTTGAGCATCTTTTCATGTGTTTGTTAGCCATCTGTATGTCTTCTTTGGAGAAATGTCTGTTTATTTCTTTGGCCCATTTTTTGACTGGATCGTTTATTTTTCTGGAATTGAGCTGCAGCACTTGCTTGTATATTTTTGAGATTAATTCTTTGTCAGTTGCTTCATTTGCTATTATTTTCTCCCATTCTGAAGGCTGTCTTTTCACCTTGCTTATAGTTTCCTTTGCTGTGCAGAAGCTTTTAATTTTAATTAGGTCCCATTTGTTTATTTTTGCTTTTATTTCCAATATTCTGAGAAGTGGGTCATAGAGGATCCTGCTGTGATTTATGTCAGAGAGTGTTTTGCCTATGTTCTCCTCTAAGAGTTTTATAGTTTCTGGTCTTACATTTAGATCTTTAATTCATTTTGAGTTTATTTTTGTGTATGGTGTTAGAAAGTGTCCTAGTTTCATTCTTTCATAAGTGGTTGACCAGTTTTCCCAGCACCACTTATTAAAGAGATTGTCTTTTCTCCCTTGTATATTCTTGCCTCCTTTGTCAAAGATAAGGTGTCCATAGGTGCATGGATTTGTCCCTGGGCTTTCTATTTTGTTCCATTGATCTATATTTGCCAGTACCATACTGTCTTGATGACTATGACTTTGTAGTAGAGCCTGAAGTCAGGTAGGTTGATTCCTCCAGTTCCATTCTTCTGTCTCAAGATTGCTTTGGCTATTCGAGGTTTTTTGTATTTCCATACAAATTGTGAAATTATTTGTTCTAGCTCTGTGAAAAATACTGTTGGTAGCTTGATAGGGATTGCATTGAATCTATAGATTGCTTTGGGTAGTATACTCATTTTCACTATATTTATTCTTCCAATCCATGAACATGGTATATTTCTCCATCTATTAGTGTCCTCTTTGATTTCTTTCACCAGTGTTTTACAGTTTTCTATATATAGGTCTTTAGTTTCTTTAGGTAGCTATATTCCTAAGTTTTTATTCTTTTCATTGCAATGGTGAATGGAATTGTTTCCTTAATTTCTCTTTCTATTTCCTCATTATTAGTGTATAGGAATGCAAGGGATTTCTGTGTGTTGATTTTGTATCCTGCAACTTTACTATATTCATTGATTAGCTCTAGTAATTTTCTTGTGGAGTCTTTAGGGTTTTCTATGTAAAGGATCATGTCATCTGCAAACAGTGAGAGTTTTACTTCTTTTCCAATCTGGATTCCTTTTATTTCTTTCTCTGCTCTGATTGCTGTGGCCAAAACTTCCAAAACTATGTTGAATAGTAGTGGTGAAAGTTGGCACCCTTGTCTTGTTCCTGACTTTAGGGAAATGCTTTCAATTTTTCACGATTGAGGATAATGTTTGCTATGGGTTTGTCATATATAGCTTTTATTATGTTGAGGTATATTCCTTCTATTCCTGCTTTCTGGAGAGTCTTTACCATAAATGGATGTTGGATTTTGTCAAAGGCTTTCTCTGCATCTATTTGATAATCATATGGCTTTTATTTTTCAATTTGTTAATGTGGTGTGTTACGTTGATTGATTTGCAGATATTGAAGAATCCTTGCATCCCGGTGGTAAAGCCCACTTGGTCATGGTGTATGACCTTTTTAATGTGTTGTTGAATTCTGATTGCTAGAATTTTGTTAAGGATTTTTGCATCTATGTTCATCAGTGATATTGGCCTGTAGTTTTCTTTTTGTGTGGCATCTTTGTCAGGTTTTGGTATTAGGGTGATGGTGGCCTTATAGAATGAGTTTGGACTTTTACCTTCCTCTGCAATTTTCTGGAAGAGTTTGAGTAGGATAGGTGTTAGCTCTTTACATTTTTGGTAGAATTCAGCTGTGAAGCTGTCTGGACCTGGGCTTTTGTTTGCTAGAAGATTTTTGATTACAGTTTCAATTTCCGTGCTTGTGCTGTTAAGATTTTCTATTTCTTCCTGGTCCAGTTTTGGAAAGTTGTACTTTTCTAAGAATTTGTCCATTTCTTCCACGTTGTCCATTTTATTGGCATATAATTGCTGATAGTAGTCTCTTATGATCCTTTGTATTTGTGTGTTGTCTGTTGTGATCTCTCCAATTTTCATTTCTAATTTTACTGATTTGATTTTTCTCCCTTTGTTTCTTGATGAGTCTGGCTAATGGTTTGTCAATTTTATTTATCCTTTCAAAGAACCAGCTTTTGGCTTTGTTGATTTTTACTATGGTCTCCTTTGTTTCTTTTGCATTTATTTCTGCCCTAATTTTTAAGATTTCTTTCCTTCTACTAACCCTGGGGTTCTTCATTTCTTCCTTTTCTAGTTGCTTTAGGCGTAGAGTTAGATTATTTATTTGACTTTTTTCTTGTTTCTTGAGGTATGCCTGTATTGCTATGAACTTTCCCCTTAGCACTGCTTTTACAGTATCCCACAGGTTTTGGGTTGTTGTGTTTTCATTTTCATTCATTTCTATGCATATTTTGATTTCCTTTTTGATTTCTTCTGTGATTTGTTGGTTATTCAGCAGCGTGTTGTTCAGCCTCCATATGTTGGAATTTTTAATAGTTTTTCTCCTGTAATTCAGATCTATCTTACTGCATTGTAGTCAGAAAAGATGCTTGGAATGATTTCAGTTTTTTTGAATTTACCAAGGCTAGATTTATGGCCCAGGATGTGATCTACCCTGGAGAAGGTTCCATGTGCACTTGAGAAAAAGGTGAAATTCATTGTTTTGGGGTGGAATGTCCTATAGATATCAATTAGGTCTAACTGGTCTATTGTATCATTTAAAGTTTGTGTTTCCTTGTTAATTTTCTGTTTACTTGATCTATCCATAGGTGTGAGTGGGGTATTAAAGTCTCCCACTATTATTGTGTTATTGTTAATTTCCCCTTTCATACTTGTTAGCATTTGTCTTACATATTGTGGTGGTCCTATGTTGGGTGCCTATATATAACAATATATAATTGTTACGTCTTCTTCTTGGATTGATCCTTTGATCATCATGTAGTGTCCTTCTTTGTCTCTTTTCACAGACTTTGTTTTAAAGTCTGTTTTATCTGATATGAATATTGCTACTCCTGCTTTCTTTTGGTCTCCATTTGCATGAAATATCTTTTTCCAGCCCTTCACTTTCAGTCTGTATGTGTCCCCTGTTTTGAGGTGGGTCTCTTATAGACAACATATATAGGGGTCTTGTTTTTGTATGCATTCAGCCAGTCTTTGTCTGTTGGTTGGGGCATTCAACCCATTTATGTTTAAGATAATTATTGATAAGTATGATCCCGTTGCCATTTACTTTATTGTTTTGGGTTCGAGTTTATACACCCTTTTTGTGTTTCCTGTCTAGAGAATATCCTTTAGTATTTGTTGGAGAGCTGGTTTGGTGGTGCTGAATTCTCTCAGCTTTTGCTTGTCTGTAAAGCTTTTGATTTCTCCTTCATATTTGAATGAGATCCTTGCTGGGTACAGTAATCTGGGCTATAGGTTATTTTCTTTCATCACTTTAAGTATGTCCTGCCATTTCCTCCTGGCCTTATCCTTATGGGAATCCCCTTGTGTATTATTAGTTGTTTTTCCCTTGCTGTTTTTAATATTTGTTCTTTGTGTTTGATCTTTGTTAATTTGATTAATATGTGTCTTGGGGTATTTTGCCTTGGGTTTATCCTGTTTGGGACTCTCTGGGTTTCTTGGACTTGGGTGATTATTTCCTTCCCCATTTTAGGGAAGTTTCAACTATTATCTCCTCAAGTATTTTCTCATGGTCTTTCTTTTTGTCTTCTTCTTCTGGGACTCCTATGATTTGACTGTTGGGGCATTTAATATTGTCCTGGAGGTTTCTTTGGCCACCTGATATGAAGAGCTGACTCGTTGGAAAAGACCCTGATGCTGGGAAAGATTGAGGGTAGGAAGAGAAGGGGACGACAGATGGTTGGATGGCATCATCGACTCTATGGACATGGGTTTGGGTGGACTCCGGGAGTTGGTGATGGACAGGGAGGCCTGGTGTGCTGTGGATCATGGGGTCACAAAGAGTCAGACACAACTGAGTGACTGAACAGAACTGAACTGAGTGATGTTGAGCATCCTTTCGTGTGTTTGTTAGCCATCTGTATGTCTTCTTTGGAGAAATGTCTGTTTAGGTCTTTTTCCCACTTTTTTATTGGATTGTTTTTCTGTTATTGAGTTGTATGAGCTGCTTGTCTATTTTGGAAATTAATCCTTTGTCAGTTGTTTCATTTGCTCCCATTCTGAGGGCTGTCTTTTCACCTTGCTTATAGTTTCCTTTGCTGTGCAAAAGCTTTTAAGTTTAATCAGGCCCCACTTGTTTACTTTTGTTTTTATTTCCATTACTCTAGGAGGTGGGTCAAAGCAAGAGGATCTTGCTTTGATTTATGTCATCGAGTGTTCTGCCTATGTTTTCCTCTAAGAGTTTATAGTTTCTGGTCTTACATTTAGGTCTTTAAACCATTTTGAGTTTATCTTTGTGTATGGTGTTAGGAAGTGTTCTAATTTCATTCTTTTACATGTAGCTGTCCAGTTTGCCCAACACCATTTATTGAAGAGGCTGTCTTTGCCCCATTGCATATTCTTGCCTCCTTTGTCAAAAATAAGGTACCCATAGGTGCGTGGGTTTATTTCTGGGCTTTCTATCTTGTTCCATTGGTCTATATTTCTGTTTTTGTGCCAGTACCATACTGTCTTGATGACTGTAGCTTTGTAGTGTAATCCAACAACAACAACAAGCAAACTGAAAAACCCATCTCCTATCTTGTTAAGTGGGCTTCCCATGTAGCTCACTCAGTAAAGAATCTGCCTGCAATGCAGGAGTCCCAGGTTCGATCCCTGGGTTGGGAAGATCTCCTGGAGAAGGAAATGGCAACCTACTCCAGTATTCTTGCCTGGAGAATCCCATGGACAGAGGATCCTGGCGGGCTATAGTCTATGCAGTTGCAAGCATCAGACACAACTTAGCAACTAAAGAGAGAGAGTGGAGAAAAGGGAATGCTCTTGCACTCTTGGTGCGAATGTAAACTGTTACAGCCACTATGGAAGACAGTGTGGAGATTTCTGTAAAAAACTAGGAATAAAACCACCATATGACCCAGCAATCCCACTCCTAGGCATATACCCTGAGAAAACCAAACTTGGAAAAGACACATGTATCCCATTGTTCATTGCAGTGCTATTTATAATAGCTAGAACATGGAAGCAACCCAGATGATAATCGACAGATGAATGGATAAAGAGGTTGTGGTACATATACACAATGGAATATTCCTCAACCGTAAAAAGGAAAGTGTTTGAGTCGGTTCTGATGAGGTGGACGAACATAGAACCTATTATATAGAGAGAAGTGAGTCAGAAAGAGAAAGATAAATATCATATTCTACTGCATATATATGGAATCTAGAAAAATGGTACTGAAGAATTTATTTACAGTGCAGCAATGGAGAAACAGACTTATGGACATGGAGAGAAGGGAGGAGAGGATGAGATATGTGGAAAGAGTAACATGGAAACTTACATTACCATATGTAATATAGATAGCCAATGGAAATTTGCTGTATGGCTCAGGAAACTCAAAGAGGGGCTCTGTATCAATCTAGAGGGGTGGGATGGGGAGGGAGATGGGAGGGAGTTTCAAAAGGGAAGGGATATATGTATACCTATGGCTGATTCATGTTGAAGTTTGACAGAAAAAAACCAAAATTCTGTAAAGCAATTATCCTTCAATAAAAAAATAATTAAACAAAAAAGATTCATTTAGGATCCATTATTTATACCAGGAAAAAATATGGTATTATTTTTAAAATATAGTGACCTGCTTTTTTCATACCTCTCTGAAGTGATGGATGGCTTCATTTTTATTTTACATCAGATTTCCTTACATGTTTATATATGTATTTAAGAACTCTAATTTTGCTCCATTGGGTCAAATTTTCTGCTTGTATAACTATACCACAGTGTGTTTAGGAGTAAGGCTTTGATATATATTTTAGTAATAACAAGTCAGTTCTTTGTTTGCTAACTTTTTGAAATTAATCTTTATCTGTTAAATTTCATGACAGCCCTTGCTATCTGGTAGTGTTGGTACTTTAGGTTAAAAAATGTGTTATCAAAATTGCCTTGGCTCATCCTTATCCCTTTCCATTTCCATGCATATTTTAGTTGTTATTCATTTGGTTTTTGTTTGTTTTTCTTTTTTCTTTTTTGGCTATGCCGTGAGGCATGTGGGGTCCTAGTCCTCTGACCAGGAATCAAACCTATGCTCCCTACAGTGGAAGTGTGGTCTTAACCACTGGACCATCAGGGAAGCCCCTCCATACACATTTTTATTCAGCTTGTGATTTCAAATACCTGGCATTATTTTGATTGGAATTGCATTTTATCTATGGATCAAATGATAGTTCATATTTTTATAATAGTTTGTCTTTGAATGCATAAGTATATAAATATGTTTTTATGTAAGCATTTTCATAATTTTTTCATTAACTTTACCTCTAAATTATTTGTTATTTTTGGATACAGTTACAAATAATAAAATTTAATTTTTTGTTGAATTTATGTAAAATACATTTACTGGTTTTATACAGAGTTTATATATGGTGACCTGAAAAAATGCATTTAAATCTAACAGTTTGTTTTTAGATTATTTGGATATTCTTCAAATAAAATTATGCCAACAGGACATAATCATATTTTTTCATTGCAATCTTTGGCCTTTCCTATATTTTTTAATTGCTTTGTTGAAATATAATTAACATATCATACAATTCACTCATTTAATGGGTACAACTTAACACCTTTGTTATGTTCACAGAGCTGTGTATCCATCACTACAATCACTTTTAGAACATTTCAATTCATCCCCCACAAAAACTGGCACTGTTTAGCTGTCATCTTCCACCAAATCTCCATTCCTTTAGTCTTAGGAAATCAGCTTTGTGTCTCTATAGATTTGTCTATTCTGGACACTTTGTATAAATGCAGTAAGACAATATATGGATTTTTGTAATGGCATCTTTAGGTTGGCAACATATTTTCAAGTTTCATTCATGTTGTCACATGCATCATTTAGTTCACTTCAGTAGTTCAGTCATGTCCGACTCATTGTGACCCCATGGACTGCAGCACACCAGGCTCCCCTGTCCATTGCCAATTCCAGGAGCTTGCTTAAACTCACATCCATCGAGTTGGTGATGCCATCCAACCATCTTATCCTCTATCGTCCCCTTCTCCGCCTGCCTTCAATCTTTCCCAGCATCAGGGTCTCGCCTGCCTTCAATCTTTCCCAGCATCAGGGTCTTTTCCAGTGAATCAATTCTTTACACCAAGTGGCAAAGTATTGGAGTTTCAGCTTCAGCATCAGACCTTCCAATGAATATTCAGGACTGATCTCCTTTAGGATGGACTGGTTGGATCTCCTTGCAGTTCAAGGGACTCTCAAGGGTCTTCTCTAACACCACAGTTCAGAAGCATCAGTTCTTCAGTGCTCAGCATTCTTTATGGTCCAACTCTCACATCCATACATGACTACTGGAAAAACCATAGCTTTGACTAGATATATCATTACCCATTTCCTTTTTATTCCTGAATAATAGTGCATTATATTGGTATAAAACGTTTTATTTATCCATTCACCAGTTGACAAAAATTTAGATTGCTTTAAATTTTTGGCTATTATGATTAATACAAATTTATGTACAGATTTCTTGCTTTTAGATTTGAGTATTTTCAGTCTGTTGTTTGCATTGTTGCTGGTGTTTTAGTTATAGATTTTTAAATTAATTTTTATGGGAGTATAGTTGCTTTACAATTCTGTGATAGTTCCTACTATACAGAAAAGTGAATCAGCCATGTGCATACATATATTCCCTTCCTTTTAAACTTCCTTCCCATTTGGGCCACGACAGTGTATTAACTACAGTTTCATTTAATTGATTTGTATGTCTATTCTTATGCCAGTATATTGTTTTGATTACTTTGTTGTTGTGGTTCAGTCACTAAGCTGTGTCCGACTCTGCAACCCCAAGGACTAGAGCATGCCAGGCTCACCTGTCCTTCAGTATGTCCAAGAGTTTGCTCAAATTCATGTCCATTGAGTCAGTGATGCTACCTAACCATCTCATTCTCTGCTGCCCCCTTCTCCTTTTGCCTTCAATCTTTCCCAGCATTAGGGCCTTTTCCAATGAGTCAGCTGTTAATTTCAAGTGGTCAAAGTATTGGAACTTCAGCATCAGTCCTTCCAATGAATTTTCTGGGTTGACTTCCTTTAGGATTGACTAGTTTGATTTCCTTGTAGACCAGGGGACTCTCAAGAGTTTTCTCCAGCACCACAATTCAAAAGCATCCATTCTTTAGCACTCAGTCTTCTTTACGGTCCAACTCTCACATCCATACATGACTACTGGCAAAACCATAGCTTTGACTATATGGACCTTTGTCTGGAAGGTGATGTCTCTGTTTTTTAATACTCTAGGCTCCCCAGGTGGCACTAGTGTTAAAGAACCCATTCCTAATCAGGAGATGTAAGAGACTTGGGCTTGATTTTTGGGTCAGGAAGATCCCCTGGAGAAGGAAATGGCAATCTACTCCTGTATTCTTGCCTCAGAAATCCCATGTACAGAGGAACCTGGTGGGCTACAGTCGATGGGGTCACGAAGAGTCAGACACAACTGAAGCATCTCAGCAGCATGTTTGTAGCAGCAGCACAAGTTTGTCAGTCCAGACTCCTTCCATTTTATGCCCCTAGCAGTATTTACTCTTAATCATGACGTTTGTCCCTGACGTATTATGAAAATATACATTTACTTACTATTTGTCTTCTCTTTCTAGAAGGCAAATTCTTGAAAAGAGAGCTTTATGTTGTTCACTTTTGGATTTATACTGTCTTTTGGTCAAAAAGGTATTGAAAATTTGTTGACAGTGGAAGCAAATTTTTAAAGGTGCACACATACTTTGAAGATATTGCAGGTTTAGTTCCAGACCACTAGAATAAAGCAAATATTGCAAATTTTCATTTCTCTAGGATGAATATCCAAGTAAAGTTCTGAGTCTTATTTTAAGTGTATATTTACCTTTATAAAAAATGCCAAACTAATTCTAGACTAGTTGTAGCCATTTTACATTCTCATCAGTAATGTGTAAGAGATCTGGTTGCCCTGTACCCTTTCCAGCATTTACTATTGTCAATATATGTTTTCTATTTGATTTGGTGGATTTATTTACATTTCTATAATAACTAATGATTTTGATCATTTTTATATGTGCTATGTGCCATTTATCCATCTTCTTAAATGAAATGTCAGACTTTCTCATTTTCTATTTGGATTATTTGCTTTCTTAGCATTTTCATCATATATTCTGTATCCAAATCTTTACAGATGCAATTAGAAACTATTTCCTTAGTCTGTGGCTTGAATTTTAATCTTCATCATTGAGACATTTACAGAGAAAATTTTTTGTTTGTAATGGTTTGTTTTTTCCCCCATTTATGACTATCCCTCTGTTATTTTGTTTAAGAACATTTACCTGACCCTAGGTTAAAAACACATTCTATGTCTTCTTCTATGTAGTTTTAAGATGTGTGATCCATTTATGAGTTAATTTTGCATTATGTGTGAAGTAAAATAGAGTTTTGTGCAGGCAAATCAATTGTTCAGAGGAATTAGAAGTTTGGGAGATCATAAAAAAAAAATATGCCAGAAAGCAATCTGTGAGGTACAGAACTAAGATATTGGCAGCGTGTAGTGTGTGAAACGTTTAGTTCAAGTTGGCAAACTATAGCTGAGAATATAGCATTTTGTTGCACTCTGAGGAGTTGAAATCATTTAAAACTTCTGTACCGAACAATCAAAGAATATCATTTCCTAAGCAATGGATGTTGGTAGGCATCAGACAAAAAGAAGAAATTCAACTGAGATTCTGAAAAGCTCATAGTTCTCCTTTAGATTCAATTACACCCACTGAGCATCTGTAGGTGTATGGTGAGAACTCAAAGAATTTATCATTAAATGTCTTTATATCTGAGATTGAATGTATTCAAATCAGTGGTTCCCTTGGACAAGTTCTAGTCTTCTCGATGGAGTGAATTCTTCGAGTGCTCAGCTCCAACAATAGATGTATTCCTGCCTCATGAAGTAAAATGCAGTCCCCTCACAAATCAGAGGAAACTATATGGTCATTTTTTATTCATTTGTCTTATCCAGCATCTAAATCTTTTCTACATTAAGGAAAGAGCCCAATTCCCACTCCCTACACTCACTGTGAGCCTTAAAAAGGGACAAAAGATACCACATGTTATAGAATATTAAAATGTAGGGTGCTTCTTTTCCAAGCCACACTCATGGATAGGTCTCCATTCCTTCCAATCAAATACAATTATCTGGAACTTAAATGGTATCTACATACTCAAGCAGCAAAAACAAACAAACAAAAAAACCAATTACTGGTGGAACAAAAACAATAGTATTCTCCATAAGGAACTGGTTGCGAGGCAGAGAAAATATTCAGTCAGATCTTTGATAGGAAGGCAGATATTATTTGTGATCATGGAATGAGAGTGTGGTTAATCAATGCGGAGAAAAAGCTTTACATGAGGGCAAAAATCTTGCTATAGGAAGAATTAACTAGATTAAATGTAACAGCTTTAATAGTTAGGACAGGCTGTAATTATCTACCTTGGTCAATTTTGACTTTTTTAACTGACACAATTGTGGTATTACTATAAAGACAACCTCAAGATTATTAGGTTTTGCCCTTCAACAAAGAACCATTCTCAGCTCTTGAGTTTAGTGCTTTAATTCTAAAATCTCTTGCTAGAGCGACTATTGGAGAAGGAAATGGCAACCCACTCCAGTATTCTTGCTGGAGAATCCCAGGGATGGAGGAGCCTGGTTGGTTGCAGTCTATGGGGTCGCACAGAGTTGGACGCGACTGAAGCGACTTAGCAGCAGCAGCAGCAACAACAAAACTATAGTCCTAAATGCACTCTGATTATATTATTTTCTTCCAGTACAGAGCTGGCCCTTCCTATTTGCAGATTTTGCATCTGCAGATTTGACCTGACTGCAGATAAAAAGTAATTTTAAAGTTCTAAAAACTTCTAAAAGCAAAATCTGAACTTTCCATGTGTCAGAAACTTTAAATGGCATAAATACTGTAACAGGTGTTATAAACAATCTATAGATGCTCTAAAGCAATCTCTAGGTCTCTAACTCTGGAATCTATCTAATACCTGATGATCTGAGGTGGAGCTGATGTAATAATAATAATAAAGTACACAATAAACATAATGCACCTGAATCATCTTAAAACCATCTGCCCCCTATCTGTGGGAAATCTGTCCTCCATGAAACTGGTCCCTAGTGCCAAAATGGTTGTGGACTCCTGCTTTAAAGTATAGTCATCTTTATATTATGGGCATGTGAAGGTTATATGTAAATACTATGTCATTGTATATGATACCTGAGCATCCTTAGATTTTGTTATCTACAGAAGGTGCTGAAATTAATCCACAGAGGATACCAAGGGACAACTGTACATACCTTATATTACATTCTCACATGTATTCTCAGTTTGCTACAAATGTAACTGGACAGAGTTGTGCAATTATTTGCCATGTGTAGCTTTCCTCCTGAAATAGACAAGCTTGCAACTCTAGGGTTTGCTGAGGTCTGATTCTAGAAAAAGATCTGTAACCCATGTAGGGGATACCAGCTGTGTCGAAAATCGTTATTTTGCTTGGAAAACTCAATATTTTTATGACATATTCCCCACTCTTAAAAATATCTATAGTTCAAATCAAAATCTCAACAATTACTTCTAGAGACTGGCAAGCAGGTCATATTTACATACAAATACGAATTACCTAGAATAGCCACAAAAAAATCTTGAAAAGGAAAGAAAAATGGAAAATGAAGATTTACATTACCAGTATCATTCAGGGTTCAACTCTAGGATTATCATGGCAGATAATAAAAGTTAGGTTTAGAGCTTCCCTAGTTCCTGTCTCATGAGACTATATAGTCTTTGCTGAAAAATCAGAGACTAGTCATACCTGAGGTGAGGGTTATAGACTGAATGTTTGTGTCCCTGCAAAATTCATAGGTTGAAATCCTAACCTCATTGTGACGGTATAAGGAGGTGAGGCTTTTGGGAGTCATAAGGATGGAACCCTCCTGAATGGGATTAGCATCCTTAATTAAAAAAAAAAAAAAATACCTCTTTCTCTTCCATTCTGTGAGGACAATAAGGATGCTTTTCAGATCAGATCAGATCAGTCGCTCAGTCGTGTCCAACTCTTTGCGACCCCATGAATCGCAGTACGCCAGGCCTCCCTGTCCATCACCAACTCCCGGAGTTCACTCAGACTCATGTCCATTGAGTCAGTGATGCCATCCAGCCATCTCATCCTCTGTTGTCCCCTTCTCCTCTTGCCCCCAATCCCTCTCAGCATCAGAGTCTTTTCTAATGAGTCAACTTTTTGCATGAGGTGGTGCTCTTAGCAGACACCAAATCAAGGCTGGTGACTTGATCTTGGATTTCCCAACCTCCAGAACTGTGAGAAATGTGACTTAAGTCACTCATTCTATAGCAACCCCAAAAGAGTAGGACAATAAGGAAATATCAGTAATTTTCAGCAGTATGTTGTCATTTAAGTGGAGCTTTCCAGTGAAAGCTGGCATCAACTGCCAGCAGTGTGAATGAGTTGCAGTGGATAAAAGTATTATTGTGTATTTTGTGTTTTATGTGCCAAGTTAAATTCATTTAAAAATATTCTGGAACATATACTTAGAAACGTGATTGATTTGTTTTGTTTTTATTTTTTACTTTGACTATCATTTTCTTTCTTTTTTTTTTTGTTCTAGTTATTTTGTTATATTGTTCATTCCTTTGGGTGTTCTACATAAATCATCAGGTTTTTTCCCTTTTGGTCTTTATGCCATTCATTTTATTTCCCCCTAAATTGCTAAGCACAATATTGAATAGAAATAGTGATAAAGAGCATTCTTATTTATCCCTGACTTTAATGAAAGCATTCAACCCCTCATCAACAGATGTAAAGTTAAGTGTTGGGTTTTCCAAGATGTTGTTACCCAGATTGAGAAATATTCTTTATGCTCCCTGTTTGCTAAGACACAGGGATCTTTTTTAACTTTTTATTTTGCATTGGGGTATAGGCAATCACAATGTCCATCACAATGTTGTGATAGCACGTGAACAGTGAAGGGACTCAGCCGTACATATACATGTGTCCATTCTTCCCCCAAAACCTCCTTCCCATCCAGGCTGTCACAGAACACTGAGCAGCTCACTGTGCTATACAATAGGCCCTTGTTACTTATCCATTTTAAATATAGCAGCGTGTACATGCTCATCTCAAACTCCCTATCTCTTCCCCTATCTTTCCCCACAACAGCCATAAACTTGTCAAAGCTTGTGAGTCTCTTTCTGTTTTTGTATTTCTTTTTAGATTCTACATATAAGGGATGTCATATGATATTTCTCCTCCTCTGTCTGACTTGCTTCACTCAATATGACACTCTCTGGGCCCAATCATGTTGCTGCAAATGGCATTATTTCATTCTTGTTTTATAGTTGAGTAATATCCCATTGTGTATATGCACCACATCTTCTTTATCCATTCCTCTGTCAATGGACATTTAGGTTGCTTCCATGTCTTGGCTACTATAAACAGAAAACACTGGGCTCTTGCTTGAATGGATATTAAAATTTCCCAAATGTGTTTTCCACATCTTGGGAAATGGTTACATGATCATCTCTTTTGTTCTGTTAATATCATAAATTGTATTAACTTTTAGAATGTGGAACTTATATTTAGAACTTGTATTTCAGAAATTAATACCACTGATTTATGATGTATTATTTTGTGCATTGCTAGAATTGACTTGTTAAAATATTATTGAGAATTTTTATGTCTTTTTCATGAAATAATGTTTGTCAAGTTTTGACATCAGATTTATACTGGTCTTCTAAATCGGATTGTGCAATATTATTTTCTCAACAAGTTTTTTTTTTTTTTTTTAATTTAAATATGATTGACAGTCATTCTTCCTTAAATGATTGATTTCTCCAGAGAAGCCATCTGGATCAACAATTTTCTGGATAATAAGGAATTTTGATTTATGATAAATTTAATTATTTTTATAATTATTGAATATTCTAAATTAACATTTCTCTGTGTCTGTTGCTGTAGGTTTTATCTTTCAAGACTAAAGTCTATTTCACTTATGCTGTTAGATTTGCTTTGATACAAAACTGTTCATAACATTAACTTATTGTATTTCTTGTGACTAAAATATATGTATTGATGTTTCCACTATTTTTCATTTGAGTTACTGGTTGCTTAGCAATGTGTTTTTAATTTCCATATATTTATGAATCTCCCAAACTTTCCTTGTTATTGATTTGTAATTTAATTATATTGTGGTCATAATATATACTTTGAATCTATCATTTCTTTAAAATGTATTAGAGTTGTTTTATAGCCAAAATATAGTTTGTATTGGATAATGTTCAACGTGCACTTCAGGAGAATGTGTATTTGCTGTTGTGGGTGGAGTGTTTTACAAGTGACTGTTGATATACTTTGTTAACAGTGAGTTTTAAGTCTTTCTATTTCCTTATTGATCTCCTGCCTCATTGTCTTATCCATTACTGGAAGGAGGGTGTTAAGGTCTGCAACTAGTATTCTTGAATAGTCTGTTTAATTGTTCAAATCTGCCAGTTTTTGTATCCTCAAGAGTCATTTTGGGACTCTTGTTTGAAATTGTTATATCTTCTGAATTGAAACGTTTATCATTATAAAATCCCTCCTCTAGAAAAGCTTTTAATTTAATTTTCTATTCTGTTTGATATTAGATTGGCTATCTTTTGTTTATAGATTGTATTTTATATCTTTTGACATCTTTTTGCTGACAATATATTAATGTATTTACACCTAAACATTCTCTTTTAGACAACATAGTCACATTTTTATACATTTTGCTCATATCCATATTTTAAGTGTTTAACCCATGTATATTTTATGTAATTATTTCCAAGTTATGATTTATGTTTTTTCCTATTTGATCGCTATCATGTCTCAGGTAATTTTTTTCCATTATTTGCCCATTATTGCCCTTTTTTTGTTAAATATATTCTACTGCACCATTTAAAAATCCTTCCTATTTCGTTATTTTTTTTCTACTTAACATCTTAACAGTTGTCCTGAGGATTACAACTAACTTCTTAATTTATAACAATTTAACTTTATTTAATATCAAATTACTATTACTAGCACACAGAAGATGCTACCGCGTGTCTCCATTCATTGTCTCATGTATGTGAGATCATTGACACATAAATTACAACTTTCTTTGTTATAGATACACCGACCCTGAACTTAGTTATTTGTGTGTGTTTTTAATAAAATTCAGGTAGGAAAAAGTAATAAGCAAAAATATTTGTATACTGTTTTTTATATTTACCTGTGTGTGTATCATTATTGATGCTCTTCATATCTTTATATGAATATGAGTTACTTGTAGGGTTCTTTTATTTTAGCTGAAAGATTATCTTAAGTGTTTCTTGTAGGGAAGGTCAGCAGGTGACAACAACTCACTTTTTTTAAATCTAGGAAGGTCTCAATTTCTCCCTGATTTTTGAAGGACAGTTTTGTGGCAATAGAATTTCTGGTTGATAATATTTTTCTTCAAATTCCTTCAGTGTGTCATCTCTGAATTTTGTGATTTCTGAATAGAAATTAACTATTAACACTATTAAACATTATATATAATGTCTGTCTTCTTTTTTGCTGATTTCAGATTCTCAATATTTTTTCAATAGTTTGATTTTGGTATACCTAGGTGTGAATTGCTTTGGGTTTATTCTACTTGTCCTTAATAGAGCCTCTTGAATGTGCAGACTGTTTTGTTCAAATTTAGAAAACTTTAGCCATTCATTGCATGAATATTGCTTCTGTTTCTTTCTCTCTCTCCTCTCCTTTTAGTACTTCCATTATGTGTATGATGGTGGGAGTATAAGAAATCCCCTTTGTTAAAACAGTTGGTTCTGAAAGCAAGTACTATATTATTTTGGCCATTAAACAAATCTGCCCTCTTCCCCAGACAAGGAAGAAGTATATGTCTTCCAAGACGATTTGATAGCAATCCTTGACTTGGTAGTTCACAGCAAAAGCTTATAGACACAAGACATGTAGAAATGTTATGGAGAGATCTCCACATATATTCTTTTGGAGAAGATCCCTTTTGTTCCTGTTTTCATAAGAAATAACAGTAACTTAGGTAATGCTGAGGCTTCCCTGGTGGCTCAGATGGTAAAGAATTTGCCTGAAATGAAGGAGACCTGGGTTCAATCCCTGGGTGGGAAACATCCCCTGGAGAAGAGAATGGCTGCCCACTTCAGTATTCTTGTCTGGGGAATTCCATGGACAGAGGAACCTGGTGGGCTACAGTCCATGAGGTCATCCACAAAGTTTTGCTTCACAAGGTAACCCTAATTTTTCTGCTCACATGTGTGTTAAGTTGCTTCAGTCCTGTCCGACTCTTTGTGACCCTATGGACTGTAGCCTGCCAGGCTCCTGTGTCCATGGGGTTCTCTAGGCAAGAATATTAGAGTGAGTGGTCATGTCCTTCTCCAAGGGATCCTCCCAGCCTAGGGATTGAACCCACATCTCTTGAGTCTTCTGCATTGGCACGTGAGTTCTTTACCACTAGTGACACTCACAGCACCTACATATGAAAATAAGAAGTAGGGATGTTTAACCCTTTTATGTATATTTCAGGTGTAGAAACAGATTTGTAATACTCCATTCAATGGAACCACTCATAATTTTCTGTAATCATGCAATTTTTTCCTTCTTTCTACCTAGATTCTATTATTATCTCATCATAGATTTACATAGGCAGTAATCTTCTGTGTTTCATGTAGTTCCTTGTAAAGTACACTGTTATGCTCCTCTATATCTTATGTACAAAAATATTTATAATAGAACTTTATATATATATATATAATGTATATGTCATAAAAAGAGATTGACCCTTATTTTTACCATACATAAAATTTTTAATTTTTAAAATTTTATTTATTTATTTTAATTGGAGGCTAATTACTTTACAGTATTGTAGTGGGTTTTGCCGTACATTAACATGAATCAGCCATGGGTGTATATGTGACCCTCCATCCCAAAACACCCTCCCACCTCCTTCCCCATCCCATCTCTCAGGGTCGTCCCAGTGCAGCGGCCCAGAGCACCCTTTCTCATGCATCGAACCTGGACTGATGATCTATTTCACATATGGTAATATATATGTTTCAATGCTACTCTCTCAAATCATCCCATCCTCACCTTCTCCCACGGAGTCCAAAAGTCTGTTCTTTACCTCTGTGTCTCTTTTAGTGCCTCGTATATAGGGTCATCATTACCATCTCTCTAAATTCCATATATATGCATTAATATACCGTATTGGTGTTTTTCTTTCTGACTTACTTCACTCTTTATAATAGGCTCCAGTTTCATCCACCTCATTAGAACTGATTCAAATGTGTTATTTTAAATAGCTGAGTAATATTCCATTGTGTATATGTACCACAGCTTTCTAATCCATTCATCTGCTGATGGACATCTAGGTTGCGTCCATGTCCTGGCTATTGTAAACAGTGCTGTGATGAACATTGAGGTACATGTGTCTCTTTCAATTCTGGTTTCCTCAGTGTGTATACCCAGCAGTGGGATTGCTTGGTCATATGGCAGTTCAATTTCCAGTTTTTTAAGGAATCTCCACACTGTTCTCTATAGTGGCTGTACTAGTTTGCATTCCCACCAACAGTGTAAGAGGGTTCCTTTTTATCTGCACTCTCTCCAGCATTTATTGTTTGTAGACTTTTTGATGATGGCCATTCTGACTGGCATGAGATGGTACTTCATTGTGGTTTTGATTTGCATTTCTCTAAACTCCAATATTTTGGCCACCTGATGTGAAGAGCTGACTCATTGGAAAAGACCCTGATGCTGGAAAAGATTGAGGGCAGGAGAAGGGGACGACAGAGGATGAGATGGTTGGATGACATCATTGACTTGATGGACATGGGTTTGGGTGGACTCCAGGAGTTGGTGATGGACAGGGAGGCCTGGCCTGCTGTGGTTCATGAGGTCACAGAGTCAGACACGACTGAGCAACTGAACTGAATTGAAACTGATAACGAGTGATGTTGAGCATATTTTCATGTGTTTCTTAGCCATCTGTATGTCTTCTTTGGAGAAATGTCTGTTTAGTTCTTTTGCCCATTTTTTGATTGGGTCATTTATATTTCTGGTATTGAGCTGCATGAAGCTGCTTGTATATTTTTGAGATTAATTCTCAAATACAGCATATATAAGCATATATCATCAAAAAGATTTTACCTTCAATTAAATTATTTTATAACTTGCATCTCCAACTTTATATTGTTTTGTAACCTTTAATCTATTTTCTCTTAAGTGGAATTTAGTATGTGATTCCCACTCAAATGATTGTGACCGTCCATTTTTATGGCAGGATACATAATTGGATCTCCTATAAGTTGATACTTTGCTGACAGATAAGTCTCATATTTTGGTTTATAAGTGACCCAATGGTATGTGATACATGTGATCTCTTAGTGCACAGTGTCAAAGGCTGAAGACACAGAAAGAGGCAAAAGCAGCCTCACTGAGAAAGTAGATATTCTACATAGTTGTGCCAAGTGATGATGAATGAGTAGAACAGCATCACTTGAAAAGGAAGTCTTCTGATTTAATTAGGGTTGCTCTTGAAACAGTCTAGGATAATCATTTGTGTTGTCGTTGTTTAGTCGCTAATCTCTTGTCACCTCATGGAGTGTAGCCTGCCAGGCTCCTCTGTCCATGGGATTTCCAGGCAAGAATACTGGAGTGGGTTGCCGTTTTCTTCTCCAGGAGATCTTCCCAACCCAGAGATCAAACCTGCATCTTCTGCATTGGCAGGTGGATTCTTTACCACTGAGGCACCAGGGAAGACCGATAATTTGTGTACAAGAACTTTATTTAAGATGTGATCCAAGGAAGCATGAAAAGGGAAGTGAGGAGGGGAAAGAAACTAATAAAAGGTATATTAACCAGCAGGGTACCATATGGGAACCTGAAGCTCAATGGCTGGAAATCAATTGTTAGCATGCCTCAGAGAGGTGCCCCCTGAGAAGTAAGGAAGGTGGTGAGTGGCTTCTCCTGGCATTTATAACTTGCCCTGTGCACAGACCACTTTGCCACTGTGGTCAGAGAAAGGCCTTTGGTAGTAGACATAGGTGCTGGGCTTTAGAGGCCATTAGAAGGTATGGAAATTTTTGAGTATTGAGGGAATTAGCAAGACATCAGAATCATCTGCTGCAACATCTCAGTGGATATGAGAGTCACCCTGAGGCTTATCTATTGGCTAGTAACTCAATAAATAATATTAGTGGTATAATATGGTCATGACTGAGCAACGACTAAACAAAACAGCAATAAATAATATAGTCACAGTAGTCGTAAAAGTAACAATGATGATTTAGAGGTAGATGCACTAAAAGTAAAGCAGAAAAAGAATTAGTTGGATAAAATGCAAAGAGCAAAATTTCACATAAAATCATAAGGTTTTGAAAATATGTTCCAGTGTAAGGAATTTGGATAGGATCCTTCATATCATGAAATATAATTGAGTTATTCCTGTGTTGTGAGTCATAATAAATCTTAATTGAGGAGAACAATCTGTCAGTCATAAGAACAAGAGTCTGGAGAAACGTGCAATAACCCTGCAAGAGATTAGTGGGTAAGTCAAACATTTTAAAGGTGAGAAGACCGAAATGTTGTAAATACCTTGGAAGATTTTATTGAAGGGAAGAAATAAAACAGATAAAGAAAACATCAATGAGGAAAAGCAAAGAAAGGCTTTATTATGGAAAATGATGACAGAGATTATGGTGTCCTGACAGGTACAAAGTTGGGAAGATTTTATGAATAAAGATTTGTTTGAGAAGAATCAGTCTAAATGAATCGTCACCCAAAGCTATTATTTTCCAGACACAACTAGATGTTATCTCTAGGATGTGTAAAACCACTCTGAGCATGAACATATTATTCTTTTTTAAAAAGTTATTTATTTTCAATTGGAGAATAATTGCTTTATAGTGTTGTGTTGGTTTCTGCCATACATCAACATAAATCAGCCATAGGTATACATATGTCCCCTCCCTCTTGAACCTCCTTCCCACCTCCCAGCCCTCTAGGTTGTCACAGAGCACCGGGCTGAGCTCCCGGTGTCACACAGTAAATTCCCACTGGCTATTTTACATATGATAATGTGTATGTTTCAATGCTATTCTCTCAATTTGTCCCACTCTCTCCTTCCCCTGAGTACACAAGTCTGTTCTCCATGTCTGCACTCTATTGCTGCCCCGCAAATAGGTTCATCAGTTCTATTTTTCTAGATCCCGCATATTGCATTAATATATGATATTTGTTTTTCTGACTGACTTCACTCTGTATAACAGGCTCTAGGTTCATCCACCTCACTAGAATGGACTCATATTCTTTCACTTTTATGGCTGAATAATATTTCATTGTATATATATACCATAACTTCTTTATCCATTCCTCTGTCGATGGACATCTAGTTTGCTTCCACATCATGGCTATTGTAAATATGGTTTCAATGAACTTTGGGGTACATGTACCTTTTAGAGTAGTTTTCTCATGGTATATGCCCAGTAGTGGAATTGCTGGATCATATGGTAGTTTTATTCCTAGTTTTTAAAAATCTCTATATTGTCCTCCATAGTGGTTGTATCAATTTACATTCCCACCAACAGTGCAAAGGGGTTCCATTTTCTCCACATCCTCTCTAGCATTTATTTTGTAGATTTTTTGATGGCCATTCTGACTGGTGTGAGGTGATATCACCTTGTATGAGGTGATACTGTAGAAAAACTTACATTCTTTTTAGAAAGGTGTATATATATATATTAGCATTTTTCCACATAATAGGATAATTATAACAAAAAAAGTAAGAACTGAGCCTGGTGGCTCAGTTGGTAAAGAATCTGCCTGCATTTTGGGAGAGCTGGGTTCGCTCCCTGGGTTGGGAAGATCCCCTGGAAGAGGGTGTGACAACCCACTCCAGTAGTCTTGCCTGGAGAATCCCCATGGACAGAGCAGCTTGGTGGGTTACAGTCCACGGGGTTGCAAAGAGTCGGACATGACTGAGCACAGCACAGAAGAACAGAGAAGAGCAACACCCAAGCTGGAGGTTCTCAGAATAATTTGAACACTTGTACAATGACATATAAACTTTTATTATTTCAGATTGTTTGTCCAACTCAAATAATTTCTTCTAGATTTGGCCAGTGGAGAAGGCAATGGCAACCCACTCCAGTACTCTCACCTGGAAAATCCCATGGACGGAGGAGCCTGGTAGGCTGCAGTCCATGGGGTCGCACAGAGTCGGACATGACTGAAGTGACGTAGCAGCAGCAGCAGCAGATTTGGCCGGAAACCCGTTTTGATGACTTCTCTGTTCGTGGCATTACTGGGTACCTGCTCAATTTTTGCTCCAACCTTTCCATTTTCCTGTACAATTAGATTTGTTTGGGCATTATCATTGGCAGCAGTATACAGCAATTCCCTTGTACTTCATAAGTTTGATTTAGTTCTTCTCACCTGGTTTTGTCAGGTTTTTAACACACTGTTTATATGATTAGCTCTTGATACTTCTCAGTTACAGAATGGGTTCCAACCAGTGCCAGACCTATTATCATGACCATGAGGGCTCTGCTTCTGACCACTGGGCAGGTGATACTGGCTGGACTGGCCTGTGTCTTCCAGGATTGATACATGCTACAGTTGTTCATTTCTGTGCCTTACTTCATCTTTTTTCTGTTCCTCTGGTATGTGGAGTTTAATGGTTTGCTTTCCTTGTGATGGTTGGGCACTGAAACTTTCAATAAATGTGCATTGCTGGTCACTCACATCTTAATGAAATAAGAAAAATGTGCAGAAAAGGACTTAATGGATGAATTTCAAAAGTTTAAGGAATATTATAAATTAAATGTTAAGCTTATTAATTTAAGCAGTTTAAAGCAGAATTTTGCTTGGGTTCACACATACATACAAACATTGCTATCACTGTCAAAGAAATAATTAATAGGAAGTACATTTGTTACAGAAAAACAAAAGTTGAGTTAGTTGACTAATGACCATATTGTGGAGAAAAAAGGTTGCAAGAGACATGATAGAACTTCATTAGGGTTGAGGTAGCCTGGCTGGCAAGCTGCGGTCCATGGGGTCACAAAAGGGTTGGACATGACTTAGCGACTAAACAACAGAAGGAATTTTCACCACATGAAACTGTCAATAGTTTCTGAAAGTGTTTTTTTATGTTTTTTTTCTGTTAATTTAGCATCGGTCATGTCTTTTTCTTAAAAATTAAAAAAGTCCAGAAATAAATGTTGTTTTCAAATTAAATAAATGAAAAATAAAATATCAAAAAAAGATTTTAATACCATATCTAAAGTTAAGTGTTGAGGGCAGAAAATGACCCAAGTTGCTTCCTGAATCATCTATTCCTAACTGGAGAAGCCATAGTGTTCTAGAGGATTCCTGCCATCATTAAATGGAATCAAGGTATCTCTGAATTCTCATTCTGTTTTGGATTAACCTATTCCATTTCAATGTTTCTGCCTCTCTTCATAAAGGTGGTCATCTGAATCTGTTTGTATCTGGCAAGTTGGATAAAGCATTCAAGAAAATGAAGAAAGTAGCCAGTTAAATGGAAAAAAAGATGGTATGGAAAATCTACACATTGTAAGGAAAATAATAGTTATATCTTGAAGTTTCTTCCTTATCAAGGAAAAAATTCAATACAAATAAATTATACCACCACAATGAAAGCAAAAACCCACAAACACCACTAAGAGTAGAAACTCAACTGAAGGAAAAGTCCTGGAAATCATTTTTGACCATGAAATGATGACTGAATAACTGTGGTTACAAAGCTATGAATGAATAATATGATTCCATGTAATAGCCTATATTTTAATCTAACAATGAATACACTAAATGTACAGTGTAGCTCAAATGTGTTACACGACATAAAATTTCCACAATAGGGATTATGTTGTTTCTTCTACATTACAGTTGATCTTGGCTTCATCACATAAAACTGAAGAAGGCTATGGTTTTCTTCTCCCAGTACTACTGATGTATATGGTAATTTCTAAAAATTTGGGGGGAAATGAATAGATTACAATTGAATCAATGAGCTAAGCTTGGAAGTATTCCTAATTCATAAAGAAATGGCCCTGGAGTATAAAGGTTGTGCCAAGTACTAAGTAGAAAAACTATTACTAATTCTGCTCAAACATACACATGTATGAAACAATATAAAACACAGTGATATAATGAAAGTATAAACAAAGAGCCATGAAAGTATATAGAAAATGATTCTTTTTGAGAAGTTTAAGAAATTTTGTATTGAATATAGTTTAATTTCTTAACCTTGTTCAGTGTCCCCCTTCTTGTAAAGTGGAAATAATATTAATAATTGTCTAACTTTGACACAAGATTTGTACACAACTCAAGTGAGATGAAAAGTTGAAAATACTTCACAATATATAAATAAAAACACATTTTTAGGTATAAAACTTTAGTAAATATACACACACACACACACATATATATATATTTATTTATTTATTATGGGGACTTCCCTGGTGACTCATCAGTAAAGAATCTGCTTGCAACGCAGGAAATGCAGGAGACACTGGTTTTGATCTCTGGGTTGAGAAGATCCCCTGGAGGAGGAAATGGCAACCCACTCAGTATTCTTGCATGGGAAAATCCCATGGCTCCTATGGACAGAGGAACCTGGTATGCCGTAGTCCTTAGGGTTGCAAAGAGTTGGACACAACTGAGTGACTGAGAACACACACACATATATCTTGTTCTTTAGGATTCTAAGATGTTGTGCAAGAGAATAGTGCACTGGGACGACCCAGAGGGATGGTATGGGGAGGGAGGAGGGAGGAGGGTTTAGGATGGGGAACGCATGTATACCTGTGGCGGATTCATTTTTATATTTGGCAAAACTAATACAATTATGTAAAGTTTAAAAATAAAATTAAAAAAAAAATGAAATAACTCCAGGGAAATAAGTTAGAGAATACTTATTACATTTTTTTTCCATTCATGTTTCTTTAATGTGCTTGTTTTAAATATTTTCACTTTGAAGCTTCTGCAAACTGCAATGAAAGAACTTCCTTTTCTCAAACATTGTTCCAAGAAAACAAAGGCCATTTCAAGTCCCATCATGTGCAGGATAATTGTCTGCCTAGTGTTTTCTGAGGCTTGTCTTCTGCCTGAATACTATCAATTCAGTTCAGTCACTCAGTCGTGTCTGACTCTTTTCAACCCCATGGACTACAGCATGCCAGGCTTCCCTGTCCATCACCAACTCCCAGAGTTTACTCAAACTTATGTCCATTGAGTCGGTGATGCCATCCAACCATCTCATCCTCTGTCGTCCCCTTCTCCTCCTACATTCAATCTTTCCCAGCATCAGGGTCTTTTCCAATGAGTCAGTTCTTTGCATCAGGTGGCCAAAGTATTGGAATTTCAGCCTCAGCATCAGTCCTTCCAATGAATACTCAGGACTGATTTCCTTTAGGATGGACTGGTTGGATCTCCTTGCAGTCCAAGGGACTCTCAAGAGTCTTCTCCACCATGGGTGTACACGTGTTCCCCATCCTGAACCCCCCTCCCACCCCCCTCTCCATACCATCCTTCTGGGTCATCCCAGTGTACACCTGTGGTGGATGCATGTTGATCTATGGTGAAACCAATACAATATTGTAAAGTTAAATAAATAAATAAAAAGAGTCTTCTCCAACACCACAGTTCAAAAGCATCAATTCTTCGGTGCTCAGCTTTCTTTATAGTCCAACTCTCACATCCATACATGACTACTGGAAAAACTGTAGCTTTGACTAGATGGATCTTTCTTGGCAAAAAAATGTCTCTGCTTTTTAATATGCTGTCTAGGTTGTTCATAACTTTTCTTCCAAGGAGCAAGAGTCTTTTAATTTCATGGCTGCAGTCACCATCTGCAGTGATTTTGGAACCCCAAAAAATAAAGTCTGTCATTGTTTCCACTGTTTTCCCATCTATTTGCCATGAAGTGATGGAATCAGATGCCATGATCTTAGTTTTCTTAATGTTGAGTTTTAAACCATAAAGTAGTTGTATGTAGTTTAAGAAAGTGCCAAATTGTGTTTGCTACCTGATGTCTTCCTCCACATCTCTGAACACTGGCCTTCTGGATAACAGGACCTGGATGATTCTCAGAGCAATCTTTATATGTAAGTTTTTCCAATTACAAAAGATGAATGGCTATAATCAACAGTTTTCTCGTGAGAATAATACATAAGTATGTAAATTAAAATTTTTTTGGATATTCTCATTAAAGGTGCTAAAAATAGCAAAGCAACTAGCAAGATGATAACCTATTGGTGAGATTAGCCAAGATGGTGGACTAGAAAGACCTTGAGCTCACCTCTTCTCAAAGGCATACCAAAATTAAAACTATGTGTAGAACAACATCAATGAAAAAGACTGGAACCTACCAAAAAAAGATCTTCTACAACTAAAAACAAGAAGGGACCAAAATGGGAGGGGTGGACTTAAAATCAAGTCCAGACCACTGGTTAGGCAATCCACAAACTAGAGAATAATCACACTGCAAAGGTTCCCCCAAAGTAGTGAGAGCTAAGCCCTACACTGGACTTCCCAGCCCAAGAGTCCTGCACAGGGAAGGTAAGCCCTCAGAACATTTGGCTTTGAAGGCCAGTGGAACTCAACTGCTGGCTACTATTATATAATAACTAATAAGTGGATTATGGCCTTTAAAATTGTGAATCAATGTTAGACACATGTAACATAATATTGTACATTAACTGTACTTCAGTTTAAAAAATTCCAATAACAAATCCCAAAACAAGGGCCAAATTATTTTCCAACATGTACTATTTAAAATTAACAGCATCTGTATGAATGTTACAGTTGTTCCACATCCTTGCCAATGACTGGTAAGATTGTTTTAGTCATCCTAGTGGGTGGGAATGATAATTCATTTTGGTTTTAGTCTCTTACCCTCCTAACCAATGGTGTTTAACATCTTATGTATGTATTATTAGTCATCTTTATTCTTTTGTGAAGGGTGGAGTCAAGTCTTTACTCTACATTTGGTTGTGTAGTATTTAGTTTCCAAAAATGTTACCTAATGAATCACCTCTCCGCACATTTGTATCTTAGATAATCCTTCCGCTACATTGGATCCTAGATGGCCCTGTGATTCAAAGAAAAACACTTGCTCTAAATCTAAACCTTAAGAAAGCAGAGAGCTCAGTTTTTACTTACGAATTCTTGAAATTTTAACCCAGGGATTTTTTATTCCAGAATCTCTTCTGGTCATAGCACACCTTCCCCCCAACCCCCCTCCATACATAGGACCTCAAGGAAAGAGGTCATGATATTATTCTTGGTTGATGATGGAAAGCTTCATGCCTCTATGCAAAATTACTCAGCTTTTTTCAGCTTCTCAGCTCTTATCTGTGATGAGAATAATTTAGCAAGCCACTTCAACAGGTAACTGTGAAAAGATAATATACCAAGGTGTAATAACTGCATATCTAAGTACAAATAAATTGTGTCGTTATTTGCCACCATATTCAACATATATAGTGACCCCTGCCATTTCTGTTTCATTTCAGAGACAAAAAATATAAGAAAACAGGTACCAGAGAAGAAGAGATCAGTCATCTCCCGGACACCACAGAGTGCTATCATCATCATCCCTTGGACAGCTTTAGTGAGATAGCAGCTTGTTCCTTCAGCCTCTTCAGAACCAACTCTGAGATATGCCCTTCTGATGTCAACTCACAACCTATTTTATAGCTTGGAAGAGCACTGGGAATTTCTTCAAGTACACATGAGGAAACACTCTGGATTTAAAACCAGGAAATGCTGCTTCCAAATCATGGTCAGTACCTTACTAATCATTAAACACTTGAGCTTTCTGTCTCTTCAAGGCTTATTCCTTCACTTGAAGTGAGATATTGTTTTTTGCCCTTCTTACCTTACAGGGTTATTATGATGATGTGATGGATATATTAAATATATATATGTGTGTATATATATAAACACATACATACATACATATATATATATATATAATGATTTTAAAATATTAAAAAAAAATACTTGGTACTACAAACCAGTGGTTCACAAACTTTTTGGGAACACGTTGTGGAAGACAATTTGTCCATGGACCAAGATGCTGGTGTTGGGGGTGGGGGGTGGTTGATGTTTCAAGGGCATTACACTTGTTATGCACTTTATTTCTGTTATTATATCAGCTCCACCTCAGATCATCAGGCATTAGATCCTGGAGGTTGAGGACACCTGCTGTAAAGGATAAATTGCTTCAATTCTTTCAAACTGTTTTAACATTTAGTTTGAGAGATTTTTATACAGAACCCTCTGTTTCTTGTCACACAGACCAAATTTCACATCTTGGCTTACAAATCTAGCCATAATTTAAAGCACTGCGTGAACACCATTTATATACAAATAATTGTCTGACACAAAGAAAAATAACAAGCAGAATAGTCCTGCCCTTAATTTACATTATTTGTTACATTAAATCCAAATCATTTATGAAGAAAGTACTTAAATATCAGTCTTCATAGACTATGCATTGAAATCATCTGTTCTTGATGAGCAACCACAAATAGTAATAAAATATAGTCATTTAGTCATTTTATAGGTCAGTATTTACTGTTCCATGTTGAAACTTGTTTATACAGAAAGAAAATAGGTCCATCTTCAGTGGGAGAAGAGCATGAAAAAAAATTTTTTAATTGAGAAAATATAAAAATGTAAAGGAAAACAACAGAAAAAATAAATCTAAGAAAATATCAATTCTAAACAAACTCTTTCAGAAAATTGAATAGTTCCCAACCTCTACTATGAGGCTATGATTAATCTCATAACAAAACAAGGTGAAGACATTATGAACATAGACATAAAAACCCTTAGGAAATTTTAGCAAATTTCAATCGTACTATATATTTTAAAAGTATAATAGGATAAGACTAAACATGATTCATTTCAACATCAGTGTAATGACTCATTAACAGACTAAGACATTATAAGATGATTGCGATTAAAGAAAAAGCACTTGAAAATATATGTATACCATCTAAAGCTATGGTTTTTCCAGTAGTCATGTACAGATATGAGAGTTGGACCATAAAAAAGGCTGAACACCGAAGAATTGATGTTTTTGAACTGTGGTGCTGGAGAAGACTCTTGGAAGTCTCTTGGACAGCAGAGAGATCAAACCAGCCAATCCTAGGGGAAGACAACCCCGAATATCCACTGGAAAGACTGATGCTGAAGCTGAAGTTCCAATACTTAGGCCACCTGATTCGAAGAGCTGAATCATTGGAAAAGACACTGGTGCTGGGAAAGATTGAAGGCAGGAGGAGAAGGGAACAACAGAGAATGAGATAGGTGGATGGCATCATCAACTCAATTGGCATAAATTTGAGCAAACTCCAAGAAATAGTGAAGGACAGGTAGGCCTGGTGTGGTATAGTCCATGGGGTTGCAGAGAGTCAGACATGACTGAGCAACTGAGCAACAACAACATCATCCATTTAAGAATAAATTACAAAAGGTTTTTTATACTAATAAAACCTGCAAAATGCCTGTAGCTAACATCATATTTAATAATGAGAAAGAGAATGGTTTCCTAATAAATTCAGAAACAAGGATATCAGGTCTCACCACTCCTATTCAAGATTTTA
Organism: Bos taurus; assembly: GCF_002263795.3. Taxonomy (NCBI): domain Eukaryota; kingdom Metazoa; phylum Chordata; class Mammalia; order Artiodactyla; family Bovidae; genus Bos; species Bos taurus. The sequence continues at coordinate 17,451,475 of NC_037341.1, read as the reverse complement.
CCAAAGATTCTAACCAACAAGTTAGAGGAGAAAAAGAAATCAAATATATCAAATAAATCAAAAATAAATAAAGCAAATATATAGATTACAAAGGAAGAAGTAAAACTGTTTTTATTTCAGTTGAGTTCACTCACTCAGTCGTGTCTGATTCTTTGTGACCCCATGGATCGCACCACACCAGGCCTCCCTGTCCATAGCCAACTTCTGGAGTTTACTCAACCTCACGTCCATTGAATCAGTGATGCCATCCAACCATCTCATCCTCTGTCGTCCCCTTCTCCTCCTGCCTTCAATCTTTCCCAGCATCAGGGTCTTTTCCAATGAGTCAGTTCATCACATCAGGTGGCCAAAGTATTGGAGTTTCAGCTTCAGCATCAGTCCTTCCAATGAACATTCAGGACTGATTTCCTTTAGGATGGACTGGTTTGATCTTCTTGCAGTCCAAGGGACTCTCAAGAGTCTTCTCCAACACCACAATTCAAAGGCATTAATTCTTCGGTGCTCAACTTTCTTTATAGTCCAACTCTCACATCCATACATGACCACTGGAAAAACTATAGCTTTGACTAGACGGACCTTTGTTGGCAAAGAAATGTCTCTGCTTTTTAATATGCTGTCTAGGTTGTTCATAACTTTTTTTTCAAGGAGCAAGCATCTTTTAATTTCATGGCTGCAGTCACCATCTACAGTGATTTTGGAGCCCAGAAAGATAAAGCCTGTCACTGTTTCCACTGTTTCTGCATCTATTTGCCATGAAGTGATGGGACAGGATGCCATGATCTTAGTTTTCTGAAAATTGAGTTTTAAGCCAACTTTTTTACTCTTTCAATTTATTTACAGAATATATAATTTTTATGTTAATCCTTATAAAAATCTAATAAAACTCCAAGTGTATTTAGCAAGATTTTCAAGTGATATAATCAATATGCTGGTAAATTGAACTAATATGAACTTTAATGCTAGCAATAAACAATCAAAAATGCACAAACACAATGCAAAAATGAAACACCCAAATATAAATCTGACAAAAGACAAATTACAGTGGAAAAGTAAAGAGAGAAATGACTGAGAGAAATCTAAGCAAGTAGGTATATCGAATTTATGGAGTAGCTGCCATAGCAGTAACGTATTTCTTAACCTGTATGGTAAGACCTACAATAGAAGGTTGTTGCTGCTGCTGCTGCTGCTGCTGCTAAGTCGCTTTAGTCATGTCTGACTCTGTGCGACCCCATAGACGGAAGCCCACCAGGCTCCTCTGTCCCTGGGATTCTCCAGGCAAGAACACTGGAGTGGGTTGCCATTTCCTTCTCCAATGCATGAAAGTGAAACGTGAAAGTGAAGTCGCTCAGTCGTGCCCGACTCTTAGCAACCCCATGGACTGCAGCCCATCAGGCTCCTCCATCCATGGGATTTTCCAGGCAAGAGTATTGGAGTGGGTGCCATTGCCTTCTCCACAATAGAAGGTTAAGGTCAGGCAAATGTATATTTCCTCCACTGTATTAGTTTTCCATGGCTGCCATAACAATAATGATATACCACAGACAGAAACTGGATGGCTTAACACAACAGAAATGTATTTCCCCACAGCTCAGCAGCAGCTGGAAGTGCTGAAAGACCTTTGTGAAATCTTACCCATATAGTTTACCTAATTCTGGGAGATCTCACAATAACAAATCATATTAAATTGCTAAGCTATATTTACTTTTAACAATTTAAAAGTATAAATTGGAGAAATATATCTTATAAAATATCTCCATGCATTACCACATAGGCAAATAGGAAACCAGAATATTTTATTCCCTAGCTTAGTGAAATTCGGATGTGTAATAGTCTTCAATGTTTTGCTAGATCATCTCATAACTACACAGTCTATTTTCAAACAAAAGCTACATCAGTTCAGTTCAGTTGCTCAGTCGTGTCCGACTCTTTGCAACCCCGTGAATCGCAGCACGCCGGGCCTCCCTGTCCATCACCAACTCCTGGAGTTCACTCAGACTCACGTCCATCGAGTCAGTGATGCCATCCAGCCATCTCATCCTCTGTCGTCCCCTTCTCCTCATGCCCCCAATCCCTCCCAGCATCAGTAGCTTACCTTTTCTCCATGTCCGTGATGATGTCATGAAGTGGAGGATTAAAGGTATCTGGTAAAACAGACACATATTGAGGCTGCTATGGGAAAGATGTATAAAATACCTCCTAGGTATATGTACTAGAGCTGATAATCTGGCAGCAAATGCATAAAAGCCCTGTAGAGTTAACCATCAAAGAAAGACATTTCTTCTAAAAGCCTGAACCTGTAGGTTCTATAGGTTCTGGCTCATATGAACCATTTCTCAGTGGAGCCTATTTAGACCACTCAGGCCCAGGCACAGGTGAATTCCATTAGTCCTGATGACACATACTAAACGCTTGCCAACATCCCATAAAAAGCATTATTTTCATTTTAGGTATAACTTTTATTTTCTCATCCATACGGTAAGGAGTTTGAAGTTATATTTTCTTTTGTTTTACACAGAATTTCCAACAAATGTGCTTTTCAGTTTTCTTATCTGTAAAACTGAGAAAACACATTAATGGAAAGGTTACATAACACAATATTGGGGTTGCCTGATAAAACACAGAAGTTAAATTTGAATTTCCGGTTAAAAATGTTTTAGTATAAGTATGTGCCTTGCAACATTTATTTATCTTAAGATGTCATTTATATGAAATTTAAATTTAATTAGATATGCTGTATCCTCTCGTTTCTACTTTTTCTTTTTACTAAATCTGGCAGCCTCTGACAATATATGTGAATGTATATTATAAATTTCAAAAATATAAGGATATATTAGGGACTCCATAATATTTGACTAATGGATAATTTCTTATAAACGTTGAAAATCCTGAAAGAAGATGATCATAGGAATTTAAAAATAAAGGAACTTTCTTGACTATTTCAATCAAATTAATAGCTAATGTTATCATCAATTAATTTTTAGAAAACTGTATAAAGTGGCAGTTTCACATTTTCTCATTTGATATCCACTAAAATACCCGTGATGATACTGGGCATATATTATGTTCCTTATTTTTAAATGAGAACACTGAGCTGCAAAAAACTTAAGGAAACTAGTCAAGAACATAGTTACTCAGGAGTAAACCCAGGACAATATCCAGAGTCAGTTTTTTCATGTGAAACCAATGCTTTATGCTCATTACTTTATCTATTGATTGATAATGTGAAACATGCTAGAAATATCAGTAAGTTCTCTGCAAACAGAAAAACATGGTATGTTCCCTGCTATAAGGGAACAAATCCTCTAATATATATATGAAAAGATATTGCTTCAGAAGATTTCTTTCTCTCACATGTATGAAGAAGCATGAATAGCAATTGATAATTAAATGTTTTATCTTCAAAGCCCATCAAGTATTTGGTAACAGTAATAGAAAAATTTGTAGTGGTTAACCTAAACAGAATAGCATTAATAGAGAAATTAAACCAAATTTGCAGCAAATAAACAAGTAAAAAATTTTGAAATACCCTCCCAAAAGTAATAAGTGAAATATTTTTCATGTTTTCTTTTCCACATTGTCTGAAATTCTTCCATTATATTTTAAATGTATTAGTTTATTTAAAATTGTCAAAGTTCTCTAAGATATAAGAAAGTACCTTCCTGAGAATACACTGGTGAGAAACAATGAGTATCAGGTTTGGTGAATAGACACAATTAAGTTTCTGCACAGGAGAGAAAGTCTTGACATAAAATTGTAATCCTGTTAGACACAGGCCCATAGCTTATGCTTTGGCATACTTTTGCCCATTCCTTAATGCACAACATTTTGTTCTTTGCAGATGGGAATAAAGTGTCTACAGGAAGGTGTATCTTTAGGGAATCATATAATTTATCTTGCTTTCATTTTCCTCATCTGTAAAATCAGGCTAGAAATAAGATTATCTCATATGAGAAAGCTATAGATTTTAACAATTATTCTTTTATTTATACTTACTGACCACCTGCAGTGCATCTAGTGTGTTATCCAAATTCTCATATAGCTATACTGTATTATGAAGAACTATACATTTAAACAATTAGAGATCAAAGAGAAATAGTGTCCAATATTACTAAGTCTTTAGCAATTTGGAGTTGAATTTTTATATATCTGATTTCAAACATAATGCTGCTATCTTTTTTTGACTGTTCTATATTTTAATATAAATAGAATTGATCAGTTTATCAGTAAAGAGGCATTCTCTTCCTAACATTTAGTAGAATCTTGTTAAGGTCCACTCTGCCTTTTCATTTCAGTATTTCCATTCTTCTAGTTTCTATAAGTTGTAACCATCCAACAAGCCCATTTCCAAACACTTGATTCCTTACAGATTTTAAAAATTCTTTCCTTTCTCTTTTTGCGTATGTCTCCCTGGTGGTTCAGATGGTAAAGAATCCACCTACAATGCGGGAGAGCTGGACTTGATCCCTGGGTTGGGAAGATCCCATGGAAGAGGGCATGGCAACCTTTCCAGTATTCTTGCCTGGAGAATCCCCATGGACAGAGGAGCCAGGCAGGCTACAGTCCATGGGGTCACAAAGAGTCGGACATGACTGAGCGACTAAGCACACACACACACACATTGGGATTTTTAATAAAAGAAAAAATCGGGCATTCCCCAAAGAGTGTAGCATGATTCTGGAATAGTTGAATATATGTTAGAAGATAAAAATGCAAACTACTTATGTTAAAAAAAAAAAAGACACAAAATACTGCCCTGTACATCATACATTTAACAATGACTTCCTTTATCTGAATGGTTTTTGATTGTATCCATTTTTCCCTTCATTTTTGATCTCAAAAAAAGATTTTTTTAAAAAAAGCAAAACATCAAAAAATATTTAGTTCAACTAAAAGGACTTTTATTCCCAAAATTGTTCCTTCTACTCCTGCACTCTGCCCACACTCTACTAAGGAACCAAACCAAAGATGATTGTTTCCTAAAACCGTGTGTGTATGGGTGATATTAAAAATATTTGATAACTGATAAAGTAATTTAAATAATTGAAAAAGTATATAAACAAATAGTTAAAATATATTACTTACATTTTCACTGCTTTCTAGTGGTACAGAAATTCTTTTTCAATAATTCTACTAAAAAATCATTCATCACTTATTAGAAACCATTGATATACTCTTTTGTTTGACAGAGTCCTATAATAACTGACCCATGATTTGTCAGAAAAACATCAGCAAACTCTCCCTGAGAATTTCACATTAAATTAATTGCATTAGGTAATTTGTAGTCTTGGTAAAGAATCTTTTCCCTGTTCCTGATAAACTGTCAGAAATATTTCAGTTAACTTTTTCTATTATACTATTTAAGCTTTTTTATATGCCAGATTCCTATTAGTTTATATATACAATAAATTTATTTTCTATATTCAACATATAGATACAGCATGTTTTATATTTACATATTAAGTTTATAAACCCAATATTTATAAACACTTTGTTAATCAGCTGCATACACTTTTCAATTTAAAACATCTTAGGGTAATCAAAAACAAGGCTATTTATATATTTTTTCCGTTACTATATTCCAGTCACTGACATCACACACTCTCGCACATGTTAACAGGCATTTATATCATATTGGATCACTTTCCATTAATATATCATGTCCTCTATTACTCAAGAAAATTAAACTTCTTGGCCTTTGTTTTCTTTTTTCTTAAATGAGTATAATAATTATAATTAACCAACCGTTTACATTAATCCATCAAATATCCAATACTTATCATAAGATATGTGACAAAGCCTATGTTATTGTAGACATAAAGTCTTTTAAAAAGAAAATGCCAGTAATTTGATTTTTATCATACTTTCCCATTTAGAAAGTAGTGATGATGCATGTAAGCCTGAAATTAAAAGGTTATCTGTGAAATTTTTGAGATAGCAGTCCATATCCTTCAAATAAACCCAAATCAATCCAGAATCATGGAATGTGTGGAAAATTCAAGTGCTAACATCAGTTGCAAGATGGCAGTGAAAGCAGTCATTTAAATATTTTAGACCAACCCATCAACAGGGAGGTCATGTCAGGAAAACAGAGAATTAGAGAGAGAGAATGAGTATCCGCCGGTGACCCTTCATTTCCTTCAATGCCTAGTAGAGGGCACACACAGAGCGCCTTCAGAACAACTGCACACCTCCCTCTAGCCATTGTTTTTAAATTCCCAATATTAAAATCATTTTGCAAATCCACACCTATCAGGTATACACAAGGGACAAAAATATTCAGGATTTGAATCTTCCCTGACTTCTTACATTTCACTTCTGTTATTTCAAATGCATTGGTGGTAGAGAGAAATGTGACTGAAGAAATGGAAACCATGCTTCCCCTTACCTTTGTAGTCAGACCTTATGCAGCATCCTTCTTTTCATTGATATAGGCAATTCCTGGAGCTCTTTTAATGCCTGTTCTGTTTTTCCAGTTGTAAGTGAGCCAGCAGACCAACGCTGAGGCCCAAATGTTTAAAAAGAGACAGATGTATTACTTGTGGGGAGATGCTACATTCATAGAAGGAGATAAACAAGTGCCTGTCTTTTCATAGCAAGAAATGATCTTTCTAACATATATAATCCCTTCTATTTTCAAAGAGAACTCCTTGCTTTAACTAATCCTGTACCTACTTATCAAGGCTTTCCTGGTGGCTCAGACACTAAAGACTCTGCCCCCAGTGTGGGAGGCATCCCAGGTAGATCCCTTGGAGAAGGGAATGGCTATCCACTCCAGTATTCGTGTCTGGAAAATTCCATGGACAGAGGAGCCAGGCAGGCTACAGTCCATGGAGTCACAAAGAGTCAGACACCACTGAGCAACTAACACTTTCACTATCTACTCATCAACCCCACAGTCACACCCTATACTTTGGAAACAAGAAAAATTTCCTGATTTTGATTTCTGAGAAAGGAGTCAAGATTCCCTGATTTAGAAATTACATGTGCTTTCTTTTCCTTCAAAAGATATGCAAATTTAGTCATAGAAAAAAGGTTTTCTGGTAGTATAAATTAAATATATTGTGAAAGTTATACTATCACACAAAATGTGATAAATCCTGGAAAGGAGTATGTAATAAAAAGAATGGTGTACCAAAGACAAAGGAATGTATCAAGGAAGCAAAGCTTTATAAACTGAAACCTGAATTAGGAATGGGATGAAACTAGATTAAGGAAGTTGTTCTCATTTTTTAAGAGGAGAGCATATATAAAGTAGATATAAATGTAGAAGTCGCTCAGTCGTGTCCAACTCTTTGCGACCCCATGAATCGCAGTACACCAGGCCTCCCTGTCCATCACCAACTCCCGGAGTTCACTCAGACTCACGTCCATCGAGTCAGTGACGCCATCCAGCCATCTGATCCTCTGTCGTCTCCTTCTCCTCCTGCTCCCAATCCCTCCCAGCATCAGAGCCTTTTCCAATGAGTCAACTCTTCGCATGAGGTGGCCAAAGTACTGGAGTTTCAGCTTTAGCATCATTCCTTCCAAAGAAATCCCAGGGCTGATCTCTTCAGAGATGGACTGGTTGGATCTCCTTGCAGTCCAAGGGACTCTCAAGAGTCTTCTCCAGCACCACAGTTCAAAAGCATCAATTCTTCAGTGCTCAGCCTTCTTCACAGTCCAACTCTCACATCCATACATGATCACAGGAAAAACCATAGCCTTGACTAGATGGACCTTTGTTGGCAAAGTAATGTCTCTGCTTTTGAATATGCTACCTGGGTTGGTCATAACTTTCCTTCCAAGGAGTAAGCGTCTTTTAATTTCATGGCTACAGTCACCATCTGCAGTGATTTTGGACCCCAAAAAAATAAAATCTGACACTGTTTCCGCTGTTTCCCCATCTATTTCCCATGAAATCAGATGACTGCTAATCAAAGGACATCACTGTTCAGTCAGTGCTATCAAACAGGAAGTTGCATTCTTAAAACAGAGAATGGGTAACTGAAGCCAAACTTTCCCTTCTTTCACAGACTTTCATTCCTGTCACAAATGGCCAAAAAGTTCTACATAGGAAAGCAGAGGAGAAAGTATCTTAGAAACATACTACACGTATCTTCTAAAACGAGATACTAGCATCTGGAAAAGAGTGAAAGAACAGATTGTGTTCCCTACATAGAGGAATAGCTGTAAACAGATACCCAGACTTTATTGCTAGCATAGAGTTTGACAATATTTAAATGAAATATGAGATATTTTAAAATATTTTTTTAATGATCAGAAGACTTTGCATTGTAAAACAGCAACATTTTCAAATTGGTCTACTGATTCAATGTAATCACAATCAAAATCTCAACTGCCTTTTGACAATTCTAATCCTAGGATTCATATGTATAAATAAATGCAAGGGACCCACAATAGCCAAAATATATTTGAAAAAGAATGAAGCTGACAGGGTCACACTTCCTGATTTCAGAACTTACTACAAAACTACAATAATCAAGACAGTGTGGTAAAGCATAAGGATAGATATATAGATCAATGGGATGTAATTAATAGGCTAGAAATAAATACTTACACTAATAGTCAATTGATTTTGACATGGATGCTAATATTATTCAATGGGAAAAATAGCTTTTTCCAAAAATAGGGCTGGGTAAACTGCATGTGATGCCCACAGTGAAAGAATTAGATTTGAACACTATCTTTTACAATAAGCAAAAATTAATTTAGAATGGATCAAAGACCTAAATGGAAGGAGGGAAAAGCTATGAAACTTGGAAGTAAAGATAGTAAATCTTTATAATCTTGGGTTTGTCGATAGTTTAATATCAAAAGCTCAAACAACCAAATATAAAATAATAACACTTTATCCAAATACATTTCTATTTCAAAGGACAATATCAAGAAAGTGAAAAGACAAGCCATATAATGAGAAAAAATGTTGGAAAATTGTACAATATCCAAGATATGGAAGCAACCTCAATATCCATCAACAGATGAGAGGATGTGACATATATGTGTGTGTACAATGTGTGTGTACCATGAGTATTAGCCATAAAAAAGAATGAAATAATGCCCTTTGCAGCAACATGGAGGGACCTAAAGATTATTATACTTAGTGGAGTAAGTCTGAAAGAGAAAGACAAATACCATTTGACATCACTTATATGTGAAATCTAAAACATGACATAGATGAATCTGTTTATGAAATAGACTCAGACATAGAAAACAAACTTATGGTTACCAAAGGGAAAACAGAGGAGAGGGATAAATTAGGAGCTTGGGATTATCAGATAAAAACTAATATATATATATAAGTGAGTGAAAGTTGCTCAGTTGTGTCTGACTCTTTGCGACCCCATGGACTATACAGTCCCTGGAATTCTCCAGGCCAGAATATTGGAGTGGGTAGCCATTCCCTTCTTCAGGGGATCTTCCCAACCCAGGGATCGAACCCAGGTCTCCTGCATTGCAGGAGGATTCTTCACCAGCTGAGCCAAAAGGGAAGTCCATATATATATACATATATATATATGTATATATATATAAACAACAAGCTCCTACTGTATAGCACAAGGAACTATATTCAATATCCTATAATAAACCATAATATAAAAGAATATAGAAAACAATACATACATATCTGTATAACTGAATCACTTTGCTATATACTAGAAACAATCTACACTGTAAATCAACTATACTTCAATGAAAAATATTGGCAAGTCAAACATTTAATAAAAGATTTGTATCCAGGTGGCTCGGATGGTAAAGAATATGCCTGCAATGCAAGAGACCCAGGTTCAATCCCTGAGTCAAGAAGATTCCCTGGAAATGGGAATGGCAACCCATTCCAGTATTCTTGCATGGGAAATCCCACGGACAGAAGAGCCTGACAGGCTACATACAGTCCATGAGGTCACAAAGAGTCAGACACAACTAACACACACACACACACACACACACCCCCAAGATCTCTTTAAAAAAAAAAAAAAAAAAACCTACGAATTAGCAATAAAAAGACAAAACAACCAATTTAAAAAACTGGAAAAATATTTTTGGACAGACAGTTTTCCAAAATGGCCAAAAGGCACATGAAAAGATGTTCAACATCATTAGTCATGAGGAAAAGTGAAAGTGAAGTCGTTCAGTCGTGTCCGACTCTTAGCGACCCCATGGACTGCAGCCTACCAGGCCTCTCCATCCATGGGATTTTCCAGGCAAAAGTACTGGAGTGGGGTGCCATTGCCTTCTCCGAGTCATGAGGAAAATGCAAGTCATAACCATAATGAGATACTACTTCTCACCAACCAGAATGGCTAGAATTAAAATAAGCAAGCACACAAAAACCTTGCAATAACAAGTGTTGGTAACAATGTGAAGAAAGAATCCTCACACATTGCTGGTAAAATTAAAAAAAAAAAATGGTACTGTCACTTTGGAAAACAGTTTAGTATTTCCACACAAAGCAAAACCTGGAATTATCATGATGTTGCTTATTGTTTAGTAGCTAAGTGGTATCCAATTCTTTTATGACCCCATGGACTTCTGCCTCCCTAGCTCCTCTGTCCATGGGATTATTAGGCAAGAATACTGGAGTGGGTTGCAATTTTCTTCACCAGGGGATCTTCTCGAGCCAGGGATTGAACCCACATCTCCTGCATTGGCAGGGAGCTTCTTGGTGGATTCTTTACCACTGAGCCACCAGAGAAATCCCTACAGTTATCATATGACACAGCAATTCCACTCCTAGATACTGTTAAAAGATAAACTGGGCATGCTAAAATTTTTAAGTTTATTTGAGCAAATAACAGTTCCTTCCTTTTGGTCAGACTTTCAGCTTGAGATATATAATTAAAATATGAGGCATTAGAGCTACTCTCAGCCACCACTCTGGAGTTCTCACAGGCTCTTTCGTTCTGTGTGTCTGTGTGTGGTATTCACAAGTCATGACATCAGGTTCATACTCTTTAAGCTGGACATTCTCTTTGTTCCTTTTCTAACATTCTAATCTTAGAGAGGTAATTTGCTTGGTGGTTAGTGCTGCAAATATACATTTAAAGCTTTTGAAAGAATGCAGTGTGCTAGGGAGGCCAGATTAGGATAAGCAGGGTAATTCCCAATATCTGGAGAGCACTTCAGAGCCATGGTCCTCAAGGCTCAAACCAATCATAATCAAATAAGTGAAAGAAAGACCCCATTGTAGGAGTCATCTTTTTAAGCCAAAAGTCTTGGTCAATGATCTTACATAGCTGAGTCCCAAGTTCCCCAGAAGTCTCAATCCAAAAGCAAGAGGCGTTGGCCACAGCACAGACACATCCTTGCTCAGTTAAAAGCTGTTCTCTCAGTGTTACTTGAGATATCTCCTGGGCTTGAACTCCTAAAACTCCCACTGAATAAAACATAACTCTCAACTTTTAGGTTATGAATAATTTTTTGGGTTGACAACAGCCCATTTTGCATTTCATAAAGTATATAACTGCTAATACCAGATGTTTATCCCTACTTAATTTCAGGATTCTAGATATGTCAGTACTTTTTACTCTTAAGATCATCTCAATTTCTTGAACTTTTATAGATATTCACTAATTTATTTAACTCCTTTACTCTTACATACATAGGTTTCCCTGGTGGCTCAGATAGTAAAGAATCCGCCTGCAGTGTTGGAGACCAGGTTCGATCCCTGGGTCAGGAAGATCTGGTGAAGGGAATTCCCACTCCAGTATTCTTGTCTGGAGAATCCCATGGATGGAGGAGCCCGGCGAACTATAGTCCATAGGGTTGCAAGAGTCAGATACAATGAGCAACTAACATTTCAATTACATATATACATATATTGGACATTTATTAATTGAATGTTATGAGCAAGAGTAGTGGTCACTTGTCATTAATTAAGCAAATGCAAACACTTTCTCAGACCAAGTATTCTAAGTTTAACTACCCACTCAGAGGAGCCCTCCCTGAGCACCCAGCACTCCCTAGCACCCCACTTCTTTCTACCTCTGAAAAATCTTAGAATATAGGCTGTTTTCTACTTATTTAGGCATGTTTTTTGGTGTTTGACTTACTTCAGCAATACCAAAGGCAAAATGAACATGGACAAAGATAGCTGAACAGTAAATCTTGAGCCAATGTAACCATTGCTGATTTTATTCTGGGCATGAAGATAAAGTGCCTTAGTACACATGAAAAATTTAAGACTGCCTGTGTTCCATTCATTATTATATGCTCAAGTCCTAATATTACTTGAAAATATTTTTTGACTTAAACTGATGGAGAAGAGAGCAAGGGGCAGGGGGACATTTATATACATAACAAACCTAGGAGAAATCATCACCACCCTTCTGGAGCCAGACGTGTTTCTCTTTACTACGCATCATAAAGAGAAACTGAGAGTTCTTAATAATGTGGTTCTTTAGTAACGGAGACGTTTCCTAAATGGAGTAGGGGCCATTAGAAAACAAAACATGCATTCGATGAATGGAGAAAGCAGCATCGACATATATATACTACAATTCGTAAAACAGCTAGTGAGAAGCTGCTATATAACACAGGGAGCTCAGCCTGGTGCTCTGTGATGACCTAGGTCAGGACGAAGGAGGCTCAAGAGGAAGGGATGTATGTATAATTATGGCTGATTGGCGCTGTTGTACAGCAGAAGCCAATACAACATTGTTAAAGCATATTTCCTCCAGTTAAAACATTAATTTAAAAAAGAACACAAAACATGCAAATAAACAAGCTTCACTCTACTTGGACGGGTGATTAAAACAGATTTGCTTTATAAGCTAGAGTGAGTTTAATAATAGAGTGCTTTGTGCCATTTGCAGGTCCACACTATAAGGAATCCAGGAGAATTTTAACCATGAGGGTTTTATTAAGTCCACACTCAGATGACAGACCAGTACTTTGCATTTCTGCCCTTAATTACTAATGGAAAATGGATAACAAACATTTTGCTGTACACCTGAAATTATCACAACGTTGTTAATCAACTATACTCCAATATGAAACTAAAATTTAAACAATGAAAACCAAAAAAATGTACTAATGGAGCTACCTCAATCAGAGCTATAGTCAGAGTCTCCTTCATTCCTATGACCCGTAACCAGCCCCTGCCTGAATTTTAAAATTCATGCAAGATTATGAATTAACTTAAAAGCTAGTTTTCTTCAAAGAATTGACTGCAATTGTGTCTTAAGAAAAATAACTTATACCTCGCTTAGATTGAATGGAAAATAACATTTAAGCTTGGGCTTACAGCCAATTAGATAACCAGTCATTTGCTTAATTAATATAAATTAATAAAAAACAAATGTATCCTCAAAGAAAGTATTTTATATGTAATAAAAAAGAAAAATCAAGTATTCATGTCATAAGATTTCAAAGGCAAAGGTAAACTAAGTATCAAGCAATAATAATAATTACAGAAAATATTTGACTGTTCATTGTCTGCTAGGTGTGTGCTAATTGTTTTATTTATTGTTTTATTCCCACCACAAAACCCTGACATTATTTCATTTGAAAGAAGAGGACTATAATGATTATAAAGCCTAAGACACTTTTGGGGGGCTGTATACAAGAAATCGTGAAGCTAAGGTAGAAACACAAGCTGTATGATTTCTAAACCTAAACTTGCTACTGAAAGTCTCTGAAAGTGTTAGTTACTCAGTCATGTCCAACTCTTTGTGACTCCATGGACTGTAACCCGCCAGGCTCCTGTGCCCATGGAATTCTCTAGGCAAGAATACTGGAGTGGGTAACCATTCCCTTCTCCAGGGGATCTTCCCAACCTAAGAATTGAACCTGGGTCTGCTGCACTGCAGGCATATTTATTACCATCTGAGCCATAGGGACTACTGGGTCTCTCAGTTCAGTTCATTCGCTCAATCATGTCTGACTCTTTGCGACCCCGTGGACGGCAACACTCCAGACTTCCCTGTCCATCGCCAACTCCTGGAGCTTGCTCAAACTCATGTCCATCCAGTCGGTGATGCCATCCAACCATCTCATCCTCTGTCGTCCCCTTCTCCTCCTGCCTTCAGTCTTTCCCAGCATCAGGATATTTTCTAATGAGTCAGTTCTTCGCATCAGGTGGCCAAAGTATTGGAGCTTCAGCTTCAGCATCAGTCCTTCCAGTGAATATTCAGGACTGATTTCCTTTAGGATTGACTGGTTGGATCTCCTTGCAGTCCAAGGAGACTCTCAACAGTCTTCTCCAACACAGTTCAAAAGCATCAATTCTTCGGCGCTCAGCTTTCTTCACAGTCCAACTCTCGCATCCATACATGACTACTGGAAAAACCATAGTTTGACGAGATGGACCTTTATCGGCAAGGTAATGTCTCTACTTTTTAATATGCTGTCTAAATTGGTCGTAGCTTTTCTTCAAAGGAGCAAGTATCTTTTGATTTCATGGCTGCAGTCACCATCTGGGTCTCCAGAAACCACAAATTACAAAGCTCTACATACACCATACATCCTGAACTTTGCCAGAAGAGAAAGGTACATTTATTTGACAAGTACATTTATTTGACAAGTGAATGGCTGTTGGCCACAGAAAAGTATTTGAATAGCTTACAGAGTGAAAGCCAGTGGTGTCTGACTCTGCGACCCCATGGATAACCAATGGAATTCTCCAGGCCAGAATACTGAAGTGGGTAACCTTTCCCTTTTCGAGGGGATCTTCCAAACCCAGAGATCAAGCCCAGGTCTCCCAGGTGGATTCTTTACCAGCTGAGCCACCAGGGAAGCCCAACCAACCCTAACAGTCAACCAAATAAGACCTTGAATATAATAAAGAAGTGCAGTGATTTAAAACAAAAAACAATAAGAACAACAAAACTGTTGCTGATCTGTGTGCTTAAAACAAGACTCCTAGTTATTTAAAAAAAAAAAAAACAGAACAAAACAAAGAACAAAAAAGCTGCAATAATTAGTCTTGCTATAAACTTAGGTTTTTAGGAATGAAAAAAAAAGTCAAATTAAAAGGTATTGTGAAATATTATTTTAGTAATTCCTTCTTTAAAAGTCTCTACATGTTAGTTTCTTCATATATATGAGTTTGTAGAAAAAATGCAGATTTTTACCAGAACTAAAAATTTTATGAGATACTTTGAAAAACAAATTTAGCAAATGAGCAGATACTAATATATTTAATCTTACATGATAGACTTTTTCCCTAAAAATTTTTGAAAATTTGCTTTCTAAAGCTAATTAATTTCCCATTAACTTAGAGCAAATGCTAGAGATCAAATATATTTTCAAGCATCTATTGTTCGTCTAACTCTGTTAGGGACAGAGTCCATGTCATTAAGTGTCTAAAATATGGGAAGATCAAATGATGACCCATAAAATTTTTAGAGAGCAAGTTACATTCTAAACCATGTGGAAAATTCCTCATTTTCTTGAGATTTTACTACATTTAATTACTAGAGGACAGCAAGGAGATCAAACCAGTCAATCTTAAGGGATATCAACCTGAATACTCATAGGAAGGACTGATGCTGAAGCTGAAACTCCAATATTTTAGTCATCTGATGCA
Organism: Bos taurus; assembly: GCF_002263795.3. NCBI lineage: Eukaryota > Metazoa > Chordata > Mammalia > Artiodactyla > Bovidae > Bos > Bos taurus. The sequence continues at coordinate 17,435,949 of NC_037341.1, read as the reverse complement.
AACAGCCGACTCGTTGGAAAAGTCCCTGATACTGGGAAAGATTGAGGGCAGTAGGAGAAGAGGGCATCAGAGGATGAGATGGCTGGATGGCATCACCGATGCAATGGATATGAACTTGGGCAAACTTCAGGAGATGGTGAGTGACAGAAAGGCCTGGTATGCTCCAGTCCATGGGGTTGCAAAGCATTGGACATGACTGGCAACTGAACAACAGTAATTACCAGAGGAAGGTATCAAGTAGAAAGTAGGATTCAATATAAAGTTTAAAAAACTATAAACATGGGGAAAATGCACTTCATATGTGAATTAGGAAGTATAATTTTTTTAAAAAAAAACATGAAGGATGAAGGAATCATTGGATAAATCATAAAAGAACTAGCATAAATGGAGGATCAAGTGATGTGTTGGGGAATAGTAAGAAATATAGTGAATAGACCATAGAGATAGAGCAAAGTTACAGAAAATCCAATCTTAAATATAGGACTTATACTGATACAGTAGGAAAAATAAATCCCTATGAATTCTCAAATAGAAAGAAGAGGTGTTTTTGGAAAATCATACTAGCAAAGATTAGCTGTGGATTTAAACATGGCTAACATGTTTCAGATATGCAGATGACACTTATGGCAGAAAGTGAAGAGGAACTAAAAAGCCTCTTGATGAAAGTGAAAGAGGAGAGTGAAAAAGTTGGCTTAAAGCTCAACATTCAGAAAACGAAGATCATGGCATCTGGTCCCATCACTTCATGGGAAATAGATGGGGAAACAGTGGAAACAGTGTCAGACTTTATTTTTTTGGGCTCCAAAATCACTGCAGATGGTGACTGCAGCCATGAAATTAAAAGACGCTTACTCCTTGGAAGGAAAGTTAGGACCAACCTAGATAGCATATTGAAAAGCAGAGACATTACTTTGCCAACAAAGGTCCATCTAGTCAAGGCTATGGTTTTTCCAATGGTCATGTATGGATGTGAGAGTTGGACTGTGAAGAAGGCTGAGCACTGAAGAACTGATGCTTTTGAACTGTGGTGTTGGAGATGACTCTTGAGAGTCCCTTGGACTGCAAGGAGATCCAACCAGTCCATTCTGAAGGAGATCAGCCCTGGGATTTCTTTGGAAGGAATGATGCTAAAGCTGAAACTCCAGTACTTTGGCCACCTCATGCGAAGAGTTGACTCATTGGAAAAGGCTCTGATGCTGGGAGGGATTGGGGGCAGGAGGAAAAGGGGACGACAGAGGATGAGATGGCTGGATGGCATCACCGACTCGAAGGACGTGAGTTTGAGTGAACTCTGGGAATTGATGATGGACAGGGAGGCCTGGCATGCTGCAATTCATGGGGTCACAAAGAGTCAGACATGACTGAGCAACTGAACTGAACTGAAAATAAAGTCTGTCACTGTTTCCATTGTTTCCCCATTTATTTGCCAAGAAATGATGGGACCAGATGCCCTGATCTTAGTTTTCTGAGTGTTGAATTTTAGGACAACTTTTTCACTTTCCTCTTTCATTTTCATCAAGAGGTTCTTTAGTTCTTCTTCACCTTCTTCCATAAGGGTGGTGTCTTCTGCATATATGAGGTTATTGATATTTCTCCCAACAATCTTGATTCCAGCTTGTGTTTCATCCAGCCCAGAATTTTGCATGATGTACTCTGAATATAAGTCAAATAAGCAGGGTGAGAATATACAGCCTTGACGTACTCCTTTTCCTATTTGGAACCAGTCTGTTGTTTCATGTCCAGTTCTAACTGTTGCTTCCTGACCTTCATACAGATTTCTCAGGAGGGAGGTCAGATGGTCTGGTATTCCCATCTCTTTAAAGAATTTTCCAGAGCTTGTTGTGATCCACACAGTCAGAGGCTTTGGCATAGTCAATATACATTCCCCTGTCTATACATCAGGGGAATGTTGAGTCAAAACCAAAATGAGATGTCACCTCACCCTTAAAAAAGAGAAAAAGTAAAAACAATGTGGATGTGGAAAGAGCAGAATATTTGTACATAATTGGTGGGAATAAAGATGGTGCAGCTGCCATGGAATACAGGATGAATGTTCCTTAAAAAATTAAAAGTAGAGTACCATATGCTCCAGCAATTTCATTTCTGGTTATTTATCCAAAATATTCAAACTAGGATCTCAAAGAGATATTACCACTTCCATGGCCATTTGTATCATTTCTTAGTCTGTTCAGGCTACTATAATAAAATACCACATACTGGGCAGCTTGTAAACATAAATTTATTGCTCTCTTTCTCACCGTACATCTATTTTCTAACTTTCTTCCTGACATACAAAAGGTTTTGGGCAACATTTCAACAAATATTCACAACATAATACCACCAAAAAAAAGAATGAATATGGACTTTTTGAAGCATTCACTAATATAGATCTTAAACAAGTCAAACTGTTAACAGCTCAGTTTTCTCCTCAGAGAGAGAGATAAGCATAAAAGTCTCAATCTTAGCATTTTGAGAGCATTATAGGCTCCCCAATTCTCTTGTGATAAGATGGTCTAGCCCTGCTTTCTTCTCCAGAATTACATCTTGCCTTTGCATAGGGAACTCTACTAAATGCTGTATAATGGCCCATAGGGAAAAGAATCTAAAAAAGAGTGGATATACATGTATATATAACTATTCACTTTGCTGTGTAACAGAAATACAACATTGTATTGGGTTGGCTAAAAAGTTCTTTGGGATTTTCCCCTAATATCTTGTGGACAAACCCAAACAAACTTTTGGCCAACCCAACAAATCAACTATCCTCTAATTCCTTCCTTCCAGAGGGTACTTTTCCTACTGGAACACTTTTATTGTAACCTCCACTAGGCTGTAAGTATTTTGCATCAAGCACCACATCTGTTTTGTTCTGGTGAAAGTAAAAGAGTTAGTCACTCAGTCGTATCTGACTCTTTGCGACCCCATGGACTGTAGCCAGCTAGGCAATTCTGTCCATGGGATTTCCCAGGCAGGAATACCGGAGCTGGTTGCCATTTCCTTCTCCAGAGGGATCTTCCTGACCCAGGGATTGAACCCACATCTCCTGCATAGGGAGGCAGCTTCTTCATCACTGAGTCACCAGGAAAGCCCCAACACTCGCATTACCCAGTCTTTTATCCATGTTTACTGCCTTGATTGGTCCATTTCCCTGGTTCTGATCTATAACTTTATCTTTCTGCTCAAGTTCATTACTTCTTTCATCAGTCTGCTCTCACACATCCACTAATCTAACCTATCTTGTTTGACTATGAAACAAAAACTCCTCCTCCAATGTCATTCATAGACAGTTCTTTCTAGCATAGACTGGTACTCCCAGCCTCTGATTCTTTGCTGTCTCAGTACTTGAACCATTAGCAATAGAAACCAGGGTACTAGAACAGAAGGAAATGGATCGCAGTGCAAGACTATGCGTACCTGTGTATACACAGGTTGGGAGGAGTATGAGGAGATGACTGCAGTCGGAAAACAACTTCAAGGACAGGAGTTCTTATGTGTAAGAAGACACATTCAGAGGAAGCAGGAGGATTCTGAAGATGAAATCTGGATAGTTTTTCAACTTTGTTCCATGGGTTCTATAGTGAAAAGTTGTTTCAAAAATAATCTCAACACACTAGGAAAAGCAGAAAAGCTGAGTCACTGCAATGTTCTCATTTTTTCTTCATTAAATTTCATTTCATGTTCTTCATTCTGCATTCTGATCTTTTATTCTGTAAAAGATTTATTCTGTATTCTGGTCTTACCAGCTAGTTCCCAGTTTTATCATTCCCAACTGATCATATTCTGCAAAGTTTCACTTTAAGCTTAACCTAACACCACATGTTTTATAGAATTTGGATGAACTCTAAAGAGAGACTAGATTTTCAACTTGTTCTACATGGGGGTCCATTGAGACATATTAAGGAATGGTTCCTTAATGTAAAAGCAGTTATATGAAGACAAAATTTTGTACCCATACCACTATTTTGAGCAAAGCAGCTCCCCTATAACCTAATTTATGGATTTTATCTTAAGGTTTTATTTTAATAAAGCATAGCATAGCCTAAAAAGCAAGTTTGAAAATCAATGACTGTCATTCTTCAATTTATAAGTGGCATGGCAGAAAGAGAAATAGTATTCTTCCCAGTATCACAAAACTAGCTATAATAAATGGCAAATTCTCACTCCCTGGTATTGGACTTTTCCGTGATTCCTCAGCACCAGTTCCATCATTCCTAAACTGAGATTTTGGCCATATATGGTACCCAGGCATTCAACAAGAAAAATCTGAAATCTATGATCAGGTATCAATTTGAAGAATGAGGAAGATCCCGTGAACAACAGAAAAGATCAGAAACAGAGTTTAAGAATTTCTGTCCAAACAAGCAGAGCTAAAGAAATGTCAAACTAAGGTACAAGAGGAAAAGAGAAAGTGATTCAAGATACAAAGCCAAGATTAGCTTCAAGAGAGCCGTTTTATAATATGATAAAAGGGATAGGATACAAAATCCAGTGAGGAACCTGGAATTCATATCCAAAATCCAATCCTACACACACATACACACAAAATGCGGGAAGAAGGATGGAAAGCAAATCTATAAAAAATTAACTGTTCAATAACAGCAACACAGCAATGTCCCATCTTTGAGACCAGGATCAAGATGAGCTCTGCACTCTAATCTTGTTTGGAAACCTAAAGCAGTGGAAATTATTCTTTCGTTAGGTAGAAAGCCAGAGAGAAACAGGATTCACCCTTGGACTGCCAGGTGGTCTGAAGGTAGGAATCTGGTCTATGCTGGATATGATAATTAGCCACAATAGCAGAGAACGTCAAGTTTCTAGCAAGACCAGAAATCATCCCTGGAGAATAATAAGTGCCTTCATTAAATCAAAACACAATAGCTTTGATTTCCACATCTTGGCTCCAGTCAATCATTTTCTTTCTTACAGTAAGACAGGCCAACTCGCTCTCAAAATCAGTTTTGAAAAGCTGAGAAGCTGCTAATACTATCTAAAATATTCATAGCTCAGGGCTACTTCAGACGATGCCAGACTACCTGTTCCCAATGAAGGACAGTGAGTGAATAGCAGAGAATGTATGCTTACTATGGACAAGAAATATAACTTACCCAGGGCTGAGTATTATTCTGCAACAATTTGGCAAAGTCATTTTCTTAAGGTGAATTAATTTACTCAATTTTGCTTGGCTTTTATTGCCTTCTTAAAATTCAGACACATAATATCAAACAGATGGCTTGAACCAGTGAATAAATAAGTCATAAAAGGGTTTTGTATACTTCATTGTTCTGGTTTATGGCAAGACACAGCAATCAAGCTCTGTTGAAACCTGGATAAAATTGCTAGTTTCACTTTGTTTGAGTTCCAGATGATCTGGAAGAAATAAAACTTCTCCAGGAGCAAGTGTTCTTGGAATCCCTTCTTCATGTAATTTGCCCAAGAAATCAATTCAACTTTTCTGAGGTTTTCCAAGCTATAGCTTTAGAAAAAAATCTAAGAGAATGATAGTTTTATCATTGTTCACCCAGATCAAAAATGCTACCTGGTTAGTTACAGAGATACCATGGAGATTTTTCAAGAGATAGAGTAGGGAGTGAGGGTATAAACACAATGGAGAAGTTGTGTGGACACTACAAATATAGAGCTCAAATCAATAAAAATATGCACTGAGAATCCATCAGTACAGATACAGTCCTCCCAGACGACAACAGATCACATTCAGGTAACCTTAGACTAGGGATTTTATTTCCTTATCTTTCCATTCTGAGAACTAGATTTTACATTAAAATTGTCAACCATGGTCTTTTCTTATAACTAGCTAACTGACCAGGTTCTCTATTAAGATTTTTAAGAGAATAACAGACAACTGAGACATAGACCCATACTATATATGAAGCTATATGAAACAACCAGTTAGATAATATAGTGAAGTGTCTGATACTAGGGAAATGCGATGATGGTGGTAACCAGGACAGGTAATGTTCCATCTAAAGGGACAGATGCTGCTTCACTCCAGCCAATGCTGCTATGTGTGTTTTGCCAGAACTTCTAATTTGTCAAAGAGAATCTTTTCCCAGATTCAGTTAGGTTAAGATAAGATAAAACCTGATAGACAATCTTTATTCATAAACTGTCCAATATGCAATCTGAAACTTATGATGACTGAGCTCTGAGAAACTAAATGCACCAACAAGTATCTAAATCAGAGGAAACCAGAATGGTTACCTGGTTTGACAAGTCTCTTAAAAAAGGAATCCAACTGTAGTGCAATGCAGTATCCTTAACAAACTGGCTGTTCAACCACTGCTTATACACCATGAAGGAAACTTGCTGCTGAATGTACAAAATGCTTAGGTTTATACTCAAGATAATTCATTTGAAGAACATGGACCACTATCATGGCCCCAATTCTACTCAAACCTAATGAGCTGAGACCAGAAAATTGTTGGATTCAGTCTTTGCCCCCTGGAAAGACATTGGGTGCTATCTCGCTACCTGAAAAATGGTCACTAAAGCAGAAAGTGAAGAGGAACTAAAAAGCTTCTTGATGAAATTGAAAGTGGAGAGTGAAAAAGTTGGCTTAAAGCTCAACATTCAGAAAATGAAGATCATGGCATCTGGTCCCATCACTTCATAGGAAATAGATAGGGAAACAGTGGAAACAGTGTCAGACTTTATTTTTTGGGGCTCCAAAATCACTGCAGATGGTGACTGCAGCCATGAAATTAAAGACACTTGCTCCTTGGAAGGAAAGTTATGACCAACCTAGATAGCATATTGAAAAGCAGAGACATTACTTTGCCAACAAAGGTCCGTCTAGTCAAGGCTATGGTTTTTCCTGTGACCATGTATGGATGTGAGAGTTGGACTGTGAAGAAGGCTGAGCGCTGAAGAATTGATGCTTTTGAACTGTGGTGTTGGAGAAGACTCTTGAGAGTCCCTTGGACTGCAAGGAGATCCAACCAGTCCATTCTGAAGGAGATCAGCCCTGGGATTTCTTTGGAAGGAATGATGCTAAAGCTGAAACTCCAGTACTTTGGCCACCTCATGTGAAGAGTTGACTCATTGGAAAGGATTCTGTTGCTGGGAGGGATTGGGGCCAGGAGGAGAAGGGGACGACAGAGGATGAGATGGCTGGATGGCATCACTGACTAGATGGACGTGAGTCTGAGTGAACTCCAGGAGTTGGTGGTGGACAGGGAGGCCTGGCGTGCTGCGATTCATGGGGTCACGACTGAGCGGAGTCGGACACGACTGAGCGACTGAACTGAACTGAACTGAAAAGAAGTTCCCATCAAAAACTATGTAGTAAAAAATATGTTACAATTTGTGAGAGTGAAGTCGTTCAGTCATGTCCAACTCTTTGCAACCCTGTGGACTGTAGCCCACAAGGCTCCTCCAGAATACTGGAGTGGGTTGCCATTTCCTTCTCCAGGGGATCTTCCCAACCCAAGGATCAAACCCAGGTCTCCTGCATTGCAGGCAGACGTTTTAACCTCTGAGCCACCAGGGAAGCCCTACAATTGGCATGCTGCTGCTGCTATGAAGTCGCTTCAGTCGTGTCCGACTCTGTGCGAACCCATAGAAGGCAGCCCACTAGGCTCCCCCGTCCCTGGGATTCTCCAGGCAAGAACACTGGAGTGGTTGCCATTTCCTTCTCCAATGCATGAAAGTGAAAGTGAAGTCACACAGTCATGTCCGACTCTTCGAGACCCCATGGACTACAGCCTACCAGGCTCCTCCATCCATGGGATTTTCCAGGCAAGAGTACTGGAGTGGGGTGCCAATGTCTTCTCCTACAATTGGCATGGTACATTATAAATGTTATGTACACTAAATATCAAAATAGTTACTTAAATATGTTACAAATGAAATTATTTACAAAACAAACATACAGACATAGAAAAAACAAACTAGTGGGGAGGGGGATAAGTTAGGAGTTTGAGATTAGCAGATACAGGCTTAGCCAAGCAATAAGGTCTTACTGTATAGCACAAAGAACTATACTCAGTATCCTGTAATAACCTATAATGAAAAGAATAAGAAAAGAATATGTATGTACTGATGTAACTGAATCACTCTGCTGTACACCAGAAACTAACACAACATTGTAAATCAACTCCACTTCAATAAAAACTTTTAAAAATTAAAAAGTTATTTAAAGCAATGCATGAATTGTACCCTGAACAACAACAAAAGAGAAGTCAGTGGAAAGACTAGTAAAATTCAAATAAAATCTGTATTTTAATTAAGTTTGTTCTATTGTTAACTCTGTATTTGAGATAAATATATCATGGTTATGTAAGATGTTCCCTGGTGACTCAGATGGTAAAGAGTCCTCCTGCAATGTAAAAGACCCAGTTTTGATCCCTGTTTCAGGAAGAACCCCTGGAGGAGGGCATGTCAACTCCCTCCCATATCCTTGCTTGGGGAATTCCACGGAGAGAGAAGCCTGGTAGGCTAGTCCATGGGGTTACATAGAGTCGGACATGACTGAGCAACTATCACTTTCACTTTAACATTCAGTTCAGTTCAGTCACTCAGTCGTGTCCGACTCTTTGCAACCCCATGACTCACAGCACGCCAGGCCTCCCTGTCCATCACCAACTCCCGGAGTTCACTCAAACTCATGTCCATCGAGTCGGTGATGCCATCCAGCCATCTCATCCTCTGTCATCTCCTTCTCTTCCCACCCCCAATCCCTCCCAGCATCAGGGTCTGTGAATACGAATGAGGGTTATATGGGATTTTTGTAATATATTTGCAACTTTCCTGAAATCTATTTGTATTGGTTTCACAATACAAAATAAAATATACATTTTTATTTATTTTTTAGCTGCAAATGCCATGTGAATATGGCACTTATTAAAGGAAAAGTTAATGAAAACAAAACTAGGTTGGTGTGGAAGCAAGAGTCTGCTGCACTAAGACAACCAGAGCTATTAATTGCCAACCAAATATTGGCAGCTACAAACCAATCAGGTTGGTAAATTTAAAAGACCACAGTATGGATTTAAAGCTTTACCAATCACTATCCAAAGGTTTGTTAGGTTATTTACTTTCTTTAGTTCACCCACAAATGATGCAATGCCTATTATTTGTTAAGAACTGACGCTAGTGGTAATGAACCCACCTGCCAATGCAGGAGATGTAAGAGATTCGGGTTTCGATCCCTAGGTTGGGAAGATTCCCTTGGAGGAGGATGTAGTAACCCACTCCAGTATTCCAGCCTGGAGAATCTCATGGACAGAGTACTCTGGTGGGTTCATAGGGTTGCAAAGGGTTGGACATGACTAAAGTATCTAAGCACTCATGGAGTTTCTGGGAGATTCTGGCTGACCTAAATAGACATAGTTCCTGCTCTCATGGAGCTAACTGTACAACTAAGGGACACAGACTTTGAACTAACAAGCATACAAGTCAATTTCTATGAAAACCAGCCCTAAATCAACCAGATAGCCCATAGTACAAAATAGTGTGTGCACATACAAAATCTGAAAGAAAAATTAAAATAGACTATGCTTGTCTTAATCATACTTTTTACAATGATATGTACTCCACAAGATGAGTAGGAAATTTTGAAGTGGATCATCCATTTTATCTTATGAGCTTTCCTTACCTCGATTTTTTCACTACTGTGTAGTCTCAGTTCTTCAGAACAGTCATGCAACTCCTTTCTCGGGGTAGTTAGGGAATCTTCCCTCTTGAGCTTTCTGTTACAGGTTCCTCATAAGGGAGGGAGGGAGGGAAGAGAAGGGAAGAATGAAAAAGAAAAATGATAATATCTTTTGTATCCCACATCCCGAGCTATCTTTCCAAGTTTTGTTTTGTTTTTGCATATCACTGTTATCACCTACTTTAAATTGGTTTATCCTTTCTGTATTGTACATTATCATTAGAAAGCGAAGTCTCTCAGTCATGTCCGACTCTTTGCAACCCCTTGGACTGTAGCCTACCAGGCTCCTCTGTTGATGGGATTTTCCAGGCAAGAATACTGGAGTGGGTTGCCATTTCCTTATAAGCTGTTAAAAACCATTTTTGGAAAATAGAGGTTGGTTCAAATTGGAAAATAATAGAAGGTATCACCTTCTCTATTGCATGTCTCCTGGACCTGCTCTAACAAAATACCATAAACAGTATAGTTTAAATTTCATTATGTCACAGCTCTTTTAGACAGGTCTAAGTCTAAAATCAAGGGTAGGTACAGCCATTATCTCTCTGGAAGCTCTGAGAAGAACCCCTCCCCTATCTCCTTAGCTCTGGTAGTTGCCAGCAATCTTTGTTGTTCTTGGCTTGTGGCTACATCACTCCAGTTTCTGTCTCTATGTTCACAGGGTCATCTACCATCCGTGTATGTCTCTAACTCCGCATCTCTACACTCAGAACTTCTTTGTCCTTTCTTTCATATTAGGGGCCACCCTAAGCCAATATGACTTTAATTTGATTACATCTGCAAAGATTCTATTTCCAATAAGGTTACATTCATAGTACAGGAAATTAGGGCTTGAAAAAAAATCTTTTTTTTTCTGGGGGAACACAATTCAATTCACAATGTTTGCCTACTCTAATGAGTACATGGCAACCATCACAGGCTTTCAATTTTCAATGCTTTCTGCTTTGAAAATTTTCATTTTGGTATCATTCAACATTCATTTAACGGCACTGAAAGAGTGCTCTTATTTAGAATGTTTTGATATAGCACAGTGAAGTGAAAATTGTAGTGGACTTGCAGGCAGAAAAATTGGGGTTTCTATCTCAATTTCCTACTTATCATTCTAAGGACCATAAAATGTAAACCATATGTCAGCTGAGTTAAATTTGGCCTGAACCCCGATTCTACCCCTGTCAAAGTCCAAAGCCCTCCCCTTCACATTCATGGATTCCCAGGTGCTTAGTTCCTCGGGTTTCTCTCCGAGTCAGCATCTTGGCTTCACGTTTGTTCCTTTAGTGCTGCTCACAACAATCTGATGGCTGTCAGGGAAAATTGTGAAAGACTTTGAAATGAGCAAAATAATCTCTGAGTGGCCTATAACCCTTCTGGGTTATCTGTACCTTTCTGGTCTTCAAACTATTTCATGACTCCATAACTTGTAGGAAAATGATAGTAATACATATAAATGGCTCCTGTCCATTAAAACACAAATGCCTTTTGACCAGTGGAGATGTAATTCATAGCCCTTCTCCACTGGAAGAAGCTAGTTTTGCACCTATTCATAAAAATAGTTTCAGTAATCCTGGCTGATTTTATATCAATAAATGCAGATCCTTTGGATATTCCTTTGTACTGCTTATAATATTTTATTTGTTCTTGCAATTAATGAGATATAAGATATTTAACCCAAGTTTAATTTTATATAATTAATGATTTTACTCTGCTTAAAACGTATTTTATATTGGAGTAGAACCAGTTAACAATGCTGTGATAGTTTAAGGCGGACAGCAAAGGGACTCAGCCGTACATGTGTATCCATTCTCTCCCAAACTTCCCTCCCATCCAGGCTGCCACATAACATTGAGCAGAGTTCCCTGTGCTATACAGTAGGGCTTTGTTGGTTATCCATTTTAAATATAGTAAAGTGTACACGTCCATCCCAAACTTCCTATCTCTTTCCCATATAACTTCCCCGTCCAGCAACCATAAGTTTGTTCTCTAAGTCTGTGAGTCTCTTTCTGTTTCATAAATAAATTCATCTGTACAATTTCTTTTTAGATTCTACATATAAAGGATGTCATACAATATTTCTCCTCTGTCTGACTTAGTTGAGTTTACTTTTTAAAAAATTATCGTTGGGACTTCCCTAGTGGAACAGTGGTTAAGACCCCAGGCTTCCAATACAGGGGAGCACAGATTTGATCCCTGGTTGGGAAACTAAGATTTCACATACCATGCAGCATAGCCAAAAAAAAAAAAAAAAAACTATCACTGAAGAAGGCAAAGTTCAAGACTTGCACTTCAAAATATATTTGCCTCAAGATTTTCAAAGATTTGGTAAGTTTTCTATGGTAGTAGGCATTACAGGTGAGGACCTTTGTCTTTCTCTATGCTTCCGTATCTCCCTTTCATCCCCTCCTTCTGGCTCTCTTGAAAAATATTCTTTCACAATCTACACAGGGTTTCACCCATATTCATATCCTAGAGGTTCAGTAACAACTCCAAATGGTCTTTAAAAAAACCACACTCTCAACTAAAATAGGTCTCCCTGCAAGAATTTATAAACAGTTGATTAAAGCATAAATTTTCTTTTTTCCATCATGGAAATTTGTACAAACTTTCTGAACCTTAATCATTCCATAAGCCAAATAGTGCTTATCACAGTATCTCAAGCAGCACATAAGATTTAAATATGATAGTATATATTCAATAGGAAGGCACCCAGCACAGAGACAGAGAGAAGAGTTTCAATATTTTAGCTGAACCTGAAACCACTTTGATAAAGTACAACTGAAATACAGAGTTGGTCTAAAGATAACAGTTACAATTTTCTTAAAGGTCTCAGATATGGATCATTCTTTAGTTGTCAATAAACCAAATAAGAGGAGGTAATATTCCATAGACATCCTCAAACTGTAATAGGAACTGTTCACAAAAGGAATTCCTTACCTCCTGCTCTCTGCCAACCAACGCTGCTCTGAGAGAGGTGCTGACTGATGATCTTTTCTATTGGTTATATACTGTTATAAAAAAAATCCCTCCTTCCATGATTTACTCTAAAACCGAGGCTTACTTATTTGCCCCCATTAAACTAAAGAGACTTCCTTGGACTGTGGGGAGAAACAGGAAGAAGAGGCCTCAGAGATTTCATATGTGAGTGACTTTGCAGTGGATTTCTATTCTAAATCCAGAATCTAGTTCTAGACAGAAGCCAACTCCTCAGGTTGAATTACACTTCTATCATTTACTAACTGTTCTTCCTGGGAGTCTCCTCAAATCCCACTATCTTCATCTGTAGAAGTGTACCATTATTTTTCATTCACCTTCTACTTGCTCATCTCCCATGTTATTCTCAGCTAAACATTTCATATTCAAAGAAAGACCAAAATCTGGAAGTCAAGAGAAGTGCCAGGAGACAGGTTATTTTGATTAGAGAACTACAAAGAAAGGACAAGGGAGGGGGACATTTTCCAAAACCCAGAAAGAAAACTTTACATTGGTTTGAGATCTATAACTCTTTAATGCAATTCAGGAATGCTGTCCATAGAGCTCCTTTCTTCCTGGGATCCACATTATGATGATGCTTTGGTCTAAGATTAGCACCCAGCAAAGACCCATATTTAGCAACCTTTTCACAACCAATCAACTCTTAACCAAATGTTATTCATTTGGTTTATGTATATATATAAAAATATACATATATTTATACATATACATATAAATATACATATTTACATATACATACATATAACCAAATGAGCACTATTTGGTTATATGTATATAAAAGAAGAGCAAAATACTAAATATTCAGGAAAGTGCATATAAGCATATTTTGAGAAAAGTAATGTTAAAAGCAGGGACTTTGTGGCCAAGCTAACACTTGGAATTAATCACAGATCTATTACTAATTAATGTTTGATGATGGAAATTTATATAAATCTCTGAATCTTAATTTGCTTATCTGTAAAATGATGCAATGGATTCTAAGATTCTTGTGCAAAGGATACTATTTAAATATCACCTCCATAGAAATTTAATTCCCAGGCCAACTAGATACCTACTTTCACCCAGCACCTTATTATTTCCTCCATAGTAATTTGAATTCAAAATTCTATACTTATATTTACATGTATGTACATATGCATATATTTTTGCTAATTGATTATTTATTTACACATGAATATTACTTAGGTCTTCCATTAAACTATGAGCTCTATTTGAGAATTGATTTTGATTTTGCTCATCTCTCTGTTCCTAGAATTAGATACATTGTGGATGCTCTGCAAACCTTTGTATAATTAATAATTTAGTTCTTTTTATGAACATTAGTTTAAAGGTTTAAAAAGCATGTAGTACTATCATCAGAGTTCAAGTATAATATAAACAGTAAAACTATGAACTCTTCAACAGAGGGTAAACTATTCTGTAAAGAAAAACTAAGAAAAGTTTCAAGCAGAAACAAAATAAATAATCATGTTTCAGGGTTGCCATAGCAAAATGTTCTGCCCTAAATTGAAGTTTGGACTCATTTAATGAAATCATGTAGGCTTCTGACCATGAGTTAAAAACTATTGATGAGCAAAGGTAAAGCCAGCCAAACCCCCCCAAATAAGTTCACATCTGCCAAGAAGAGGGAACATGAAGACAAAATGACCATAAAGTCATTTTCTGACTTAGTTTCTGACCAAGACACTCAGCTTTTAGATTTGAAGATGGCTTCTCATTACCTCCAGATTGAAAATTCAAGGATTTCCAACAAAACATGGGAGGAACATTAAACTAGCCATCAGTGAAATATACAACAAGCAAAAAAATAGAATAGAGATACCCACCGTTGGCCTCCTCCCCTGAAAACTGTTCCTACCCCAACCAGAGACTTAAATCACTTACTTACCAATAGAGAAGAAAGATTAAAAGTAGGAAAATTGCTCAAGCCATGACAGAGAGAGTCCATGCTTCACATCAGTTTCCTGGACCCTTGGGATTTCCAGGCAATGGATACAGTAATTACTATCTCTCTCATTTAATTCTCATAGCAACCACTGAGTCAGGAGGGGGAAAAATGACTCAGATAGAGATTTAAGTGGGGCCATAAGGCTATTAGTTATCAAGGTCAGAGTTAACACTCAAGAAAATCCAGTTCTCTTGTTTTTTTCCCTAAACAAAAACAACCTTACACAGTCACTCTGACCTCTATCCTACTTCTTGACTCATTAAGTGCAGAGTTCTAACAGTTTGTGTAGAGAGTTCTTGTCAAGGGGCTTGAAAGTCTTACAAACAAAGAAAGCTGGAGATGCAGAGGTACATTTGCCTCATTCCTCCTGCAAACCTTCATGCCCGGGAGAAGAGTGATGATGTGGGATTTAGAAAGTAGCTTTCTTCCCTGAGAGTGAAAAGAACCACTGTGTTGTTCAGAAAAGAAAAAAAAAGGCGGGGGAATCTCTGACTTCATGGTCTGGCCCATATTTCTGTTTTCTAATTTTGATCATCACTCTTGTCAAATGGTACTTGATAACTCATATCTTTCAAAATATTTCTTAAAGGATCCAGCTTATTTCAAATTCAAAGAAAGATACGTAAAACAAGCCAAAAAATTTTGTTTACACAACCTTGGTCCTTTTCATAAATTGATGTCCTTCCATTTTAACTATTCAGTCATTTTGTTTCATCTTGAGAGCATAGGATAGGACAGCAAGAGGGACCAAGTAACAACAGAAGGATTAAGTCTTGATTCTTGGACTTAAGTTTGTCCGAGGCACCACTGAATTTATTTTACGTTGATGATTCCTTTCTTCCTCACTGGCCACATCCAGTCAATCCTGGAGCCCTGTTGATACAGTTCATTTATATTTCTTGAATCTACCCACTTATCTTTTGCAGCCCCTTAATACCACCATCATCCCTTACAGGGATTACCCTGGTCTTTTCCTTGCTTTAAATCTCACTACTCTTTCCTTCCTCATCTAGTCTCTACTCAGCAGGCAAAATGCAAATCTGATCCTACACTTCTCATCATCCTCTTCCTTAAAATCTCTCAGTATTTTACATTTATCCCTGAAATTAAATGGTGTTGGGTAGGGAAATTGGGGGAATTATTCAAGTAAGTATTTGTAATCGGAATAAAGAAACTATAAAAATTTCAAGTGCTTGCAATTTCCCTAACCTCACACTTCCAACTTTAAAATGGAAGAGCCTCTGAGACGCTGTATCTATCTTGAAAACTAACGACCTGAATTTTTTGTGATGTTAGTGGTAAAAATGGGGATGACAGGCTAAGGGTTTATTCTGGAATGCACAGAGAATAACTACCTGGAGCGAAAGGGGATAAGAAATTAAAGGAGGCAAAAAAAAAAGGAATGCACAGGTTAGGTGAATGTGTTTTGGAAAGTTTGAAAGCAGCACCTAGAAGACGAGATACTGTTGTGTTTATAGAAAATGGAAGGATATGGGGTAAAGAATTTTGCTGTTCATTATTAATACAACCCTCACTATTAGTGGTTTTCATAGTGTAAATTATGGTGAAGGTGTAGATTGCTTTTTTTTTTTTTTGGATATAGAACAGACAGAAAATCCTATCCCACTCATGGGCTATTTACAAGACAATTCCATCTGACAGTCCTGATTTTTCCTGAATTTCCCAAAAATTTAAGGAAAAAAAAAAAAACCTTCAGATCAAGCCTCAATAGCACTGGCTATAGTTATTACTAAAATCCATCAGACTGTCACCTACGCCACACGCTATTCTCATTTGTTGCACCAGAACTTACTTTTTCAGGCTCATCTCCCAGGGGTAACAAAAGACCCTACCACAAGGTGCTCGTTTATTTTCTTAGCAATCTGATAACCGCAGTATCTGCTGGAGAGAAACTGGAGCCAATACTAATGTGGAAAAGCACACTTTTGTAACCACTTCCATATGAGGGTCATTATCATTCCAACCTATCTCCGTTGTCAAAAGACTTAGAATACAAAGATGGGTATACCAAGTCATTATGACCTTTGCAGTCTGTTTAACAGCATCAATGTCCTGAGAAAAATATCTGATATTCCTACTACCTATCCACACACAGACCTGTACACTCATGAACCATAGTAACTAGGTAGATAGATGTTGATGATATAGATGGATGGAGAGCTAATAGAAATAGATGATACAATATGCACACATAAAGAGAGTATAGATTTTTATACCAGCAGCCAGACTTTATATAATTTTATCAGTTTTAATAACTGTTATATTAATATAATAATAGTACATGTTAATGAGAATAAAATATTATTTAACTGTTACAACATAGAATCTATCTTTTTTATAATTTTAGTTATTTACTGATTTATTTTTGGTTGTGCTGGGTCTTTGTTGCTGCATGGGCATTTCTCTAGCTGCAGAGAGCAGGAGCTGCTCTCTAGCTGAGGTGCTTGTTCTTCTCTTGATCCGGAGCACAGGCTCTAGGGAGGGTGGACTCAGCAGTCGCAGCTCCCAGACTCTAGAGCACAGGCTCAGTAGCTACGGCACACACACTTAGTTTCTCCCCACCCCATCCACATGTGGGGTCTTCCTGGACCAGGGACCCTGCATTGGCAGGGGGATTCTTTACCACTGAGCCACCAGAAAGCCCCTGTATCCACCTTTATACAGGTAAATACAGAAATCAGAAGATATCCATTGTCAGACCACATGGCCTTATATTCAGGGGTTATATTCAAATCATTGAGGTTATAAGGAACATTAAGACTACAGAATTGTCATATGAAGTCAGGGGTCTCTCTATATCAGGACTGCTCCTCTCGTCCTGTTTACCGGCAGAGAGCTAAGTGGTTGGGAATTCCATAAGTGAGGTCAGAACTAGGCTGACCTCCAATTTGGCTATTACTAGCTCCAGCCTTGGGCAATTTAACTCTCCTCTCTAAGCCTCATTAAACTAGTTTATAATAATAGAAATAATAAAATCCCCCTCCTAAAGTCTTCATAAGAATTAAACAATGAAACCTAAGCTAAAGCATTTGCCGAGTACCTAGTACGGGGCAAGTTTTTAAACAATATCTGTATTATTAAAACAATTACTAATATCCTCAAAGGTCATGCATGAGGTAAATGGGCAGAGGAAAGGAGATTTCTGACTCTTGCCAAAGATCTGGTGTGAAACTTGATAGTTTGGGACAAAACCTCTTCTTTGTGAGCAAGAGTACCACTGAGTCCTTTAGCATTTTTCTTTCCTCTCATTTTTCTACATAACCCAGTTCAGACTCTCTCTCTCTCTCTCTTTTTTTTTTTCTATTCCCACATTGTTTTCAGGTTTCATCACAAACATAATTAACTTAGAATTTAACATCTCACATCACTTTAGGATTTATCAGTACTGAAACCTTGGTTGGTTCTTTCCACAGACAGTTCTATTTTACCATCTTTCTTTAATCTTCATACTCTTTCCCAGTCACTCCCTCATTCATTATATTTTCTTACATTAAATCCTTTTCATTAGTTCCTGTAACAGAAAAAATTGGGAGGAGCAGAGACAGTGCTAGCTTCTTCAATGTGACCAACTTTCAGTGTATGGCAAAAAACACCACAATATTGTAAAGTAATTAGTCTCCAATTAAAATAAATTAATTTAAAAAATAAAATAAAAAATACAATCTCAATTCAGGAAACTTACACATATGCTGCTTAGAATAAATGCTAGACTTTCACCTTTTAAAAGTATTATGGTAACCTTCTGTAAATTATCTAATTTATTTGATGATTTTAAATTTTATTCTTATCTTTCACATTTTTCTATTCTCTCTTTGTTCTGTATGTATTTGATTTTGAACTCCACTTATTGTAAAAATCATTTGCAACAGGCAACAGATCTGGCTGAACAAACAAAAATAAAACTGTTTGATGCAGCTTCTTTCGATGTTTCAATAAAATACTCATAAACACAGAAAGATAAAAACTTTCAACAACACTCAGGATGTCAATCAACTCTAGAATTTGGAGAAGATTTTCATTGAGTACACATAAATGTGAAATATAAAAGAAACTGTACCCATGCTGTGTATTGAGTTGGTCAAAAAGTTCCTTTGGGTTTTTCTATGTTACCTTTTTGGCCAACCCAATATATTACATTCCACTTACACCCTGTCCCACAAGCTCTTTGCCCCCTTTTTACACCAGTACTGCCACGGCAACTGACCCTGGGCTAATGTAACCCAACAAGTCCTCACCTCAGCTACACTGACTATCTCGCTTTTTGCCAATACATCTCTACTGCTGCTGTAAGTGACACCCACAGGACTATATAGCTATTTGGGCATGTTGGCAAACTTGTGAGAATGCCAAAGTCACCCCACAGAGCCACCCTGGCCCAGTGAGGCAAGGGCCCAAGTGGATAAGGGCCCTTTCCTGTATCTCAGGCATCTCCAGCTGCCCATGGCAGTCACCAGTTCAATAGTAGACCCAGGGACTGGTTTTGCTTTCTCCTCTGTTGTCCTCTTCTCAGTTTTTATGGAGCCTAAAGTCAATGAACTCTGGGAAAGCTCATCTCAGGCTCTGCCCAGTTTTTTCCAGAACTCAGGCCAGGACACTGTCTGCTTAGAATAGGAAGGAAGATGCTCTCTTTCTCTTTCTCTCTCTTTCTCTCTCTCTCTCTCTCCCTCTCTCTCCTTCAACCAAGCAGCCCTTCTCCACTGGGTGGACACGACTTTCTAAGGAATCAAGACTATTGTGTATCTCCTACTTTTACAATCCACCCACATCAACTTTTCTCTTTACACCTAAGTTAGATAGTGTGATTCCTAGAGCAGCAGAAGAATTAGTAGGAGGAAAACAATAGAAGAAATAGTGAGAGGAGCTAGGAGCTGGCCCACTGAATCCGGGAAGTCTCCCTGAGCCTCTGTAAATTTGGCACTTAAGTTCAGGACAGAGATAGGAAAACTCTTAGATGCAAAGCAAATAAGGGTGTAAGTTTTCCTGCCCGATTCCAATTCATCAGAGGGTTAGGAAAGGAGAAGACCTCTGCTGATCCATAGCTGAATGCATCTGATGCATCGGAACTCTAGGTGGATGCTCTGCACACCCTCACTCCCTTCACCTCTGCAACAGAGGATCGGGCTACACGCAGGGGCATAGAGAATGAGAACTCATGAAATCCAAGGACCGGGACACTGGAAGATCTGAGTCTAGAGAGAGGAAGATCTCCATACTCCACAGGAAATGTTTTTAAAACTATGGCTTTTACTCATTCCCGTTTTCTAGAAATCTTATTACTTCTTCCACCTACGTCAGCAAGCATGTAAAAACATTTCATAGCACACACTTTCTATACTACCCTCCTCACAAGCCTCTTCTTACTTTCTTGCTTTCAATTCACCTTGTAAGATTAATTTGTAAATGTTTATATTTTGTTATAGTGTTTTTGTTCAGCTCAATCACTCAGTCATGTCCAACTCTTTGTGACCCCATGCACTGCAGCACGCCAGGCCTCCCTGTCCCTCACCAACTCCCAGAGTTTACTCAAACTCATGTCCATTGAGTCGGTGATGCCATCCAACCATCTCATCCTCTCGTCCCCTTTTCCTCCTGCCTTCAGTCTTTCCCAGCATCAGGGTCTTTTCCAATGAGTCAGTTCTTTGCATCAGGTGGCCAAAGTATTGGAGTTTCAGCTTCAACATCAGTCCTTCCAATGAATATTCAGGACTGATTTCCTTTAGGATTGACTCGTTTGGTCTCCTTGCAGTCCAAGGGACTCTCAAGAGTCTTCTCCAACACCACAGTTCAAAAGCATCAATTCTTTGGTGCTCAGCTTTCTTTATAGTCCAACTCTCACATCCATACATGGCTGGAAAAACCATAGCTTCGACTAGATGAACATTTGTCAGCAATGTTTCTGTAAACTTCCTCAAATCTGTGGTATGTGGCATATGTAAAAATAAGCATATTTGAAACTACAATAGAGCATAGTAGTAAAATAAATAATATAATAAGCTATAATCCAGGGAGCAACTTTTCAAAACAGAAAAAAATACAACTTTCTACCACTTTTCCCTTGGGTTCTTACGAATGTTAGCAGATCTTGGCTTCAAAAACTGAGTGACATACTGTATCCCCATTTTGCCTTCCTATACCCTTGTCCTTTTTTTTTTTTTTTTAAGTGAAGTATAGGTGATTTACAATGTTTCAGGTGCACAGCAACAGGGAATCAAACCCCACCCCCTGCACTGGAAAGCAAAGTCCCCACCACTGGACCACCAGTGAAGTCCTATATTTTATAGATAGTAGTCCATATCTTGGAGAAGGCAATGGTACCCCCACTCCAGTACTCTTGCCTGGAAAATCTCATGGACAGAGGAGCCTGGTGGGCTGCATGAAGTCATGTGGGCCTTAGAAAGCATCACTATGAACAAAGCTAGTGGAGGTGATGGAATTCCAGCTGAGCTATTTCAAATCCTGAAAGATGATGCTGTGAAAGTGCTGCACTCAATATGCCAGCAAATTTGGAAAACTGAGCAGGACTTTAAAAGGTCAGTTTTCATTCCAATCCCAAAGAAAGGCAATGCCAAAGAATGTTCAAACGACTGCACAATTGCACTCATCTCACACGCTAGTAAAGTAATGCTCAAAATTCTCCAAGCCAGGCTTCAGCAATACATGAACCGTGAACTTCCAGATGTTCAAGCTGGTTTTAGAAAAGGCAGAGGAACCAGAGATCAAATTGCCAACATCTGCTGGATCATGTAAAAAGCAAGAGAGTTCCAGAAAAACATCTACTTCTGCTTTATCGACTATGCCAAAGCCTTTGACTTTGTGGATCACAATAAACTGACTTTGTGGATCACAATAAACTGGAAAATTCTGAAAGATATGGGAATACTAGACCACCTGACCTGCCTCTTGAGAAACCTGCATGCAGGTCAGGAAGCAACAGTTAGTACTGGACATGGAACAACAGACTGGTTCCAAATAGGAAAAGGAGTATGTCAAGGCTGTATATTGTCATCATGCTTATTTAACTTATATGCAGAGTACATCATGAGAAATGCTGGGCTGGAAGAAGCAGAAGCTGGAATCAAGATAGCCAGGAGAAATATCAATAACCTCAGATATGCAGATGACACCACCCTTATGGCAGAAAGTGAAGAGGAACTAAAAAGCCTCTTGATTAAAGTGAAAGAGGAGAGTGAAAAAGTTTGCTTAAAACTCAACATTCAGAAAACTAAGATCATGGCATCTGGTCCCATCACTTCATGGCAAATAGATGGGGAAACAGTGTCAGACTTTATTTTTTGGGCTCCAAAATCACTGCAGATGGTGACTGCAGCCATGAAATTGAAAGACGCTCACTCCTTAGAAGGAAAGTTATGACCAACCTAGATAACATATTCAAAAGCAGAGACATTACTTTGCCAACAAAGGTCCGTCTAGTCAAGGCTATGGTTTTTCCTGTGGTCATGTATGGATTTGAGTGTTGGACTGTGAAGAAGGCTGAGCACCGAAGAATTGATGCTTTTGAACTGTGGTGTTGGAGAAGATCTTGGGTCCCTTGGGACTGCAAGGAGAGATCCAACCGTCCATTCTGAGGAGATCAGCCTTGAGGTTCTTTGGAAGGACTTGAATGCTAAAGCTGAACTCAGTACTTTGGCCCACCTCATTGCAAAGAGTTGGCTTTTGGAAAGACTTGTGCTGGGAGGGATTGGGGGCAGGAGGAGAAGGGGGACCAACAGAGGATGAGATGGCTGGATGGCATCACTACTCGAATGGACGTTGAGTCTGAGTGTCTCCGGGAGTTGGTGATCGACAGGTTAGGCCTGGCTGCTACGATTCATGGGGTCGCAAAGAGTAGGACACGACAGAGCAACTGAACTGAACTGAACCATCAGTTTATTTTCTATGTCTGTGAGTCTATTTCTGTTTTGTAAATAAGTTCATTTGTATCATTTTTTTTTTTAGATTCCACATATAAGCGACAACATATGATATTTGTCTTTGCTTCTTTCAAGTCCCATTGTCACCATACCCGCCAAATTGTTCTATTTGGAGCTGTACTTCTGCACACTCTCTCTTTTCTTCAGTCATTAGGACTTCCTGTGCTGTCAGCCAGGGAACCACAGGATCTAGCAGCATGTATTAAGGTTTTAATCACTGATTATATTTTAATTTTTAATATTAACTTCTTTTAAGGTCCATATCAAATCACAAGACATAGTGGTAGTGATTTAAGGTCACCAGTAGTTGCTGGAGAATATTATGGGATAGCAACATCTTCCAAGTGCCATGAGGATCCCTCCCTAGTGTGGCTACTTCATAACCAATGCTTTATGCAAAATAAAACCAACAAGGTAACTCCCCTTTCTATTCAATTCCGTCTTGCCAGAAAATGCTAAGGTCTCAAAAGTCAAAGTTTTAGTAATTCATCAAAGCCATCTAATAAAATCCCAATCTGAATTCAACATGTTATTTCTATCACATATATGTGCTGCATTAGGTACCATTAAAATTAACTTTTCTTTAGAAATATTTCTATAATCTTTTGTATCAAATATGTTCCTAATGCTTATTTTTATTCTTTTACTTTTTGCCACCATTCTAAACAGGCAGGCAGGACTCTCATGTTTCCTCATTTTGATGGATGTTTTGATGGTGAAAGTTAGAAATCATAGTGATGTTACTTTTCTTTTTTGAAATCTCTCCGACATTATTAGAAGGGTCTAATTATGAGGTGAAAGAGGAAAAAGTACTCGCGGGCAGGAAATCAGGAGATTTTGGCAGAAAGGACAAAAATTCAGAAATCAGAGGGCCTTGAGTGGTGGAGAACTACATGGTGCCTAATGGCAGTGCCCTAGAAAGTGAATGGACCTTCGCCCAGTATTTCCAGAGATATCACAGAGTCAACAGCTTTTCCAAGTCTGAAGAGACCATCTGGGCTTGAACAGCAAAATTCTTGGTAGAGCCCAGTGTAGACTAATGACTGAAAAAGTTCCTCCTGCCCCAGTGTACTGAGCAAGACTATAGGATTTTTCCAAGTCCAAGTGGAAGAGAGATGCCCCCAGTGTTCACTGGTGCTGAATTTCACACCAGCCTAATAAGAAAATGTTTAGAACTGGATTTCGGAGAAGGCAATGGCAACTCATTCCAGTACTCTTGCCTGGAAAATCCCATGAACAGAGGAGCCTGGTAGGCTGCAGTCCATGGGGTCGCTAAGAGTTGGACACGACTGAGCAACTTCACTTTCACTTTTCACTTTCTTGCATTGGAGAAGGAAATGGCAACCCACTCCAGTGTTCTCACCTTGAGAATCCCAGGGATGGGGGAGCCTGGTGGGCTGCTGTCTATGGGGTCGCACAGGGTCAGACACGACTGAAGCGACTTAGCAGCAGCAGCAGCAGCAGCAGCAGCAGCAGCAGAACTGGATTTAAACTGTAATGCATCATTACAAAAAGACCCCCAAATGCAATGGCCTGTTTATGATAGGAGCTTATTCCTCTCTCATATAGAAGTCCAGAAAACATTATCCCAGAACTGGCAAGCCAATGTGCCCCAAAATCCCAGAGGTCCTTGATTATAAGATCAAAGAAGCCTTCCCTTCATATCCATTTTCCTTCATGTGAATAAGCATAAAAAGAAATCTGGAGTTCTATCTTTAAGGATCTGACCATCTAGTTACATACATTGTGCTTGCTCAGTCACTAAGTTGTGTCCAACATCCTCAGTCCATGGGATTTCCCAGGCAAAAATACAGGAGTGGGTTGCCATTTCCTTCTCCAGGGGATCTTCCCCACCCAGGAATTGAACCCATATCTCCTGCATTGACAGACAGATTTCTAACCATTGAGCCACATTGGAAGCCCCAGTTACATTCATTACGTCTGCTCATATTTCTGTTGGCCTGAAATTACTCACTTGCATAGCTGTCTCACTATAAGGAAGATTAAGATTATATAGTCTTTAGCTGAAGACCACATGCCAAGCAAATCCTGTAGAGTAATGGCTATTTTTAAGAAGAGGAAGGAGTTAATGAAAAATAAGATTTTATCAACACAATCAATAGATATGATAATTCCCTTATGATATCTGAATCTAAGTATTAACCATCATAGGTAAATAAGAGAACAGTGATATATGGATGATGCTGTATTTTTAAATCACAAAATTGTCAAGGTATTTTTCTTCATGTTATTCTATAACCTCATGAAAAAGAGGCATAGGATGGCTCTCATAGAGCACAGATATCACAGAGATATCAGACAGGAAAATTAGGGTATCACTGATCTTTAGAGGGAATTGGGGGTGGGGCATAGTAAAGAAAACCCAGAGCATAATCTTGAGTAGAAAGCAGATCAGTCATGCCTTGAAGCTAACATGTGCAAAACATTCCACAGACTTTCTTATAAAATTACAGAGCCCATTAGTATGGAGTATTTCACCAAAATCCACACCTTTCAAAACCCATAGAACATCAGATTTTTAACTATGCATTTCCATGCACATTGAAGACAGCGTTTTGTCACATGTGCGTGTGTTACAAAAGGATATGGATGTCCGAGCATCCAGGCTCCTGGCTCCAGGAACCATATGTTTTTTGTGAAACTGGAAAATCTCCCATAAGTTTTCCCCATGATGATTCGGAAGAGTCCTGCCCTCTCATTCATTTCTCTGTGTCTTTCCTGTATCATTAGCTCTTCTTCTGCCTCCTTCTCTGTATCTGCTTGTTTACTTTGGGACCACCTCCCTCTACATCTTTCTCTATGTCTCCATCTCTCTGTCCTCTGTCTGCTTACTCTCTGCTCTTTTCTCTTTGTTGAATGGCTTCTCTGCCTGTCTTCCACCCACAAACTGGCTCAAAATCTAGTTTTGAATATAATGATTTGATGTTGACCTAAATACAGGTACCTTCTCTCTCTTCCATAAACTCAGTGCTAGATACTCTTCTACATATTTCTTCTTTTCTTCATATTTCTTCTTTTCTTCTTCTATAAGGAGGTAAATTCCTATTTTAATCTTCATTTTTCAAACACCAGAATTGTCCTTTCTGCCAAACTACAAAAAATTGTGAATTCTTTTGCAGTTTACAGGACATTCCCCATAGAATAAACATGAATTTCACAGTAAATCTCTCTATTCCTCAAGGGAAACTAACATTTTTTTCCACTTCCAAAGAAAATAACAGCTTCTGTGTTACATAGTTATTTTATAAAGCAGATAATAATCAAGATAGATATCAAAAAATCAATTTATATTTTTTGATGACCAACTAAAATGGCAAAATCTTGTGTCATTGTATAATCTACGTGCTGACTTAACTAATGTATCATTACAGTAATGTGCATGCCTTAGGAGGAGGAAATCTGTAATGAGCTTAGAAACTAAAGTGCATTGTTCACTCAGGTTCTGAATCAGGTCATCACATGACCTAATGGATCACTAAGATCATCAGGGTCATAACAACCATTAGGGTCATTTTTGGCATAATAATCAGAAGCGTTTAGGTTTTCCAAAGAGTAGATCACATTCATACTGCATCTACAAAACACTATATGCAAAAAAGTTTCAAACCATTCGATTGATTCCCCTCGAAGTCAAATTTGCTTTTCTTTTTAAACTAACTTGTTTCTTGGTTATTAGTGGGTCACCTAAGTCTCTGTTAACTTCCAGGCTACCTAGGAGTCACAGGACCCACACTTCCTAGTGACCATTCCTGTCAGGTTTCTTCGGATGTTTATCCCAGTTGCGCAATGGAAAATCAGCCAGGTTATACGTTGTAAAATAGCAACACTCAAATGGATGAATTGGCACCAAACAGAAAAAAAAGAAAACATTTCCACATTTCAAGTTGATGTTTGTACATTTTATATGGGATAGTAACTGTATTGCCAGCTAGAGCATTATTGAAATTTTAATTATAGATGACTCCTGTATGTGCCCTAACACCCAAAGGTTCTGCATCTCCTTCATTAACGTCAAGTCCAAAAGCTGGAATTGACCCTGGTAGCTATGGTGGGACAGAGAAAAATGTGAGAGGTACAAGCATGGCCATCTACAAACCAGCGGAGATTCATTGTCTAACACTGCGTTAAATGGCTTTGAGAATAACAAGAGCAGATAAGGCATTTTCCTTTCCCAGTGTGATATTTTAAGCTACTCAGGCAGACAAGTCCTATATTCATCAAATTACTAACAAATAAAAAATAAGATACAGTACAGGAAGAGATGATCAAATACTCTACCCACCTTCTCCGTGCAAAACCTTTACTATTCTAAGTTCACAGGTGAAAGAGTTGGAGGAATTCAGCTAAGAATTTAAGAGACTTGTGAAAAATTATTTTTAAATAGCCAACAGTTATTGAGCATATACTACATGCCGGGTATTGCACTCCATAGTTTTAACCCTTGTTTTATTTTCATAATAACACATTTAGGTGGCAATTCCTGTTCCCAAGTTCTTACCACTAGTATGTGGTAGAGTCAAGATATATATCTATTCTATCCTCTCAGAAGGTCACACCTTTAAGTATCATAACTTTTAGAATTAGATAGTACATTGAAAGTTATAAAATAGATGGTAGCAAAGGTGGATATATGTCAATCCCCACCTCCCAATTCCTCCCATCCCACCCCCTTCCGCCTTGGTATGCATTTATTTGTTCTCTACATCTCTGTCTCTATTTCTGCTTTGCAAATAAGGTCATCTAAGAATCGATACTTTTGAACTGTGGTGTTGGAGAAGACTCTTGAGAGTCCCTTGGACTGCAAGGAGATCCAACCAGTCCATTCTGAAGGAGATCGGCCCTGGGTGTTCTTTGGAAGAAATGATGCTAAAGCTGAAACTCCAGTACTTTGGCCACCTCATGTGAAGAGTTGACTCATTGGAAAAGACTCTGATGCTGGGAGGGATTGGGGGCAGCAGGAAAAGGGGACGACAGAGGATGAGATGGCTGGATGGCATCACCAACTCGATGGACGTGAGTTTGAGTGAACTCCGGGAGTTGGTGATGGACAGGGAGGCCTGGCGTTCTGCGATTCATGGGGTCGCAAAGAGTCAGACACGACTGAGCAACTGAACTGAACTGAACTGAATACCATTTTCTTAGATTCTCTATATGTGTGTTAATAATATGATACTGTTTTTCTCTTTCTGACTTACTTCACTCTGTATGACACTCTCTAGGTCCATCCACAGTCTCTACAAATGATACTTTGTATAAAATAGACAGTTGATGGGAACCTACTTTATAGCACTGGGAGCCTTACTTAATGCACTGTGGTGTCCTAAAAGGGAAGCAGGTCCAAAAGGGAGGGGATCTATGTAAAGGTATAACTGATTCACGTTTGCTGTACAGAGTCCGACACGACTGAAGCAACTTAGCAGCAGCAGCAGAAACTAATACAACATGTAAAGCAACTATACTACAACACAATTTAATAAAAAAAAAAAAAAGCAAAACTAAAGTTATCAAACAAATATATCTGAAATGGAATTCTGACAATATATTGCATGTGTACGTGTGTGCACATACAGGGTATCTTATATGTATTATTATGTATTAATTAGGTGTATGTATTAATATGCACACATACAGGGTATCTTGCCATTAAGTACTATGGTTAGATGGCAAGATCAGTGATTGCCTAGAGTTCTCTCATCTTCAAAGCACCAGGAAGTGCTTTTATCAGGAGTCTTGGGTTCACTAGTTCCAAGAGACTTAAAAATGTATGTGGTTAGTATTTCCCAGCATTGAGGGTCTCAAGGCACAGATCCATGGTAACCCCTGAGACCCGGTTCCAAACCCCAGGGACAAAAAGACTGTAAAACATCTCTGGGTCATTCTCACTGTCAAGTTATATTTTCATTCACAATTGATTCAATACTAAAGAATGTTCTCTGGTATTATTTGCAGCTTTAACCATCTTTTCTGAAAAACAAAACAAAAAAAGGCTTCGCTTTGTAGATAAGTTCATTTGTACACTTTTCTTCAGATTCCACATATAAGTGATATAGGATATTTATCTTTCTTTGACTCACTTCACTCATTATGACAGTCTCTAGAGCCTAGATAGCAAAAGAATCTAAGAAAGAGAAGATATGTGTATATGATAACCGATTCACTTTCCCGTACAACAGAAACAAACACAATATTGTAAATCAACTATACTCCAATGAAAAAAATTTTTAATTCTTTATTCTTCCATGGTATTCTACTGATCCACACAATCTGTCCTGGAGAGCTATAAATTATCTACTTTTCTTTCATCCAAGCCTTGAATTCCCATTGTCCTGCAGAGAAGACTCATTTTTCTCTGGTGAGTCTATATCTTCTAATCGAGATACAGCAATGGCAATGGAAGTTTTAACTTACCCTTACACCCATCACAAGTAGGGAGCCAATACTGGTCCTAACCAACCCACTAAATAATCAACATTCACCTCCCACCTTCGCCAATTAGCTATTGTCTAAAGGAAAAGATTTTCATTCAAAAATCTCAGCGAAACAAAAAGATGAAATGAAGGGGACTGAAAAGTCAGATTAAAAATACCTGTCAAATGTATGCTAATGATATAGAAAACATACCTGAAAATTTATTTCCCTTAAGAATTAAACTTAGAATTAAAGTGGTCAATCACTTTGTGACTCAGGCAGCTAAACAGATTTATAAGAGGATTTTTTTAATTAAATATAAAATTTAGCCAAAAATGATTCTTGCACCTGATATAGGGAAGCAAAGAAAAATTCTTTTCCAAAGTATGTCTGATAAAATGAAGAAAATTTACTGGAGTCTCCATTACACAGGGACCCTTGACAGGTGATAAGAAAACCTAACCCTCTGCCTCCAGGCAGGGCTACAGCAAGATCTGTATGATCATCAAACTATTTGGGGAAATACTGAAAATATAGTTAACCACCAGTGATTCTGTCTACTTGACATAAATCATCTATAGGTTTTGAAAATTCACTCTCTCATTTTCTTTTCCATCTCAAGTAGATTTTCTTTTCTTGTTAGCACCAATCTTTCCAATGATTAAAAGGCTAAGGTATTTCGATATCAACACACTGCAACTCTAACATAAGGATTCTGCTCAAGGGAAATTTTTGGTAAAGTTATTAAGGCAAAATTTATTTTTAAGCACTTCAATATTTCATCATCTAAGGAAGAAACATCAGAATAATTGCCTGTATTTCCCCCTAAATAACATATCTTTTAATTATCCTACTCAGAGGAAGATCACCTGTCAAAATCTGAGAGCCAAAATTTTCAAGATATCTCAGAGTCTGAGGTCAGAAGGAATTCTTCCTTGAACAAAGGAATATATATTCTTTGACAATAGGGGCTTATCAAATAACTTCTCATTCAGAATCTTTTATCACACCAGGTAACTAAAATTGTTTACCAACACAGAGTAGAACTGAAGAGAGGGAATGGCAGACAATGCTTTCACATTAAACGATTTGATGTAATTTCAAAATTATCAATGAATATGAGAGATTTTCATAATTTTAAAAGTAAAGGCAATCATAATAAGTAGTCTCCTAGAGGGATTTCCACTAGGTATGCCAATCATTAGGGAAAACTGATTCTGTCATCTGTGAGGTCTTGAACAGTGAATGTCTTGTGGGACCTCCTACCTAAGGTTCCAAGACCAAGTAAGAAAATCATGGGGTCTGGAGGCTCTGGGCAGAAGTGAGGTCAGGAACCAAATCAGAAAACTCAAATCCAGAGGTTAAAGACCATGTGAATCTTTAGCCACATCTACATCTCAAGTCCACTTGATAGATAGTAACCAGGAGTGGACATCAGTCCTGTCTTCTCAGGCTCATCCAGCAGCAGTCATCTCCATCTTTCACCTAGAATCAGCCCCACCCTGGTCTTGAACCCATCTCAATCAGGACAGGACTCGCTTAGGAGCATTCAGCTTGTGGGTCTGAAATGTACAATGCAGTTGTTAGCTTATATTAACCTTGAGGAAACTCTGCTATTGCACATCCACTGAGCCACAGTGGAGCGATAGTTCTTCATCCCCATTCTTTCCTTATAGACTTGGCTTCTGTCTCACTTCCTGTTTAGTTCATTCCTCTGCTCAGAGTAGATACTCTGAAAGTCTACTGACTTACTCCTGGTCCCAATAATGTAAGACGCTCTTGTCAACCCTCCTTCCCAGCAAGCTGAACTTCGTAGGAAACTGCTCTTGATTGCCTGTTCATCTGAAATATCCCATCCCACCTAATTTTAAATATTATGTACATATTCTATTCCTGCTGCATACCACCAATTATAATGTCACTAACCTCAGTGAAGCCCAAGTTTTTGTACTAATACTCCCACAGCATTTTTGGAATACCTTAAAGGCCAAATCCATGCCATTATCGTTCCCCTATTTTGGTCCTTCTCCTGCCTATTTGGGCTTCCCTGGTGGTTCAGATGGTAAAAAATTCACCTATAATGAGGGAGACCTGGGCTCTATCCCTGTATTGGGAAGATCCCCTTAAAGAGGGCATGACAACCCACTCCAGTATTCTTGCCTGGAGAATCCCCATGGACAGAGGAGCGTGGCAGGCTACAGTCAATGGGGTAGCAAAGAGTCAAATACAACTGAGCGATTAAGCACATACCTGCCTATTTTGGTTCATTTATCAACTATCTATACTAATATGTAAAGAATTTATGTAACCAGAAGACAGGAAATGGAGATGGCAACAGGAATACAAAGAAAAAATTGGTTCAAAATATCCAAATTTAACCTGCCTTATATAAGTATACAATCATAGCCATTATCTTGTAATAATTTCTAATCGAGTATAATCTGTAAAAATACTGAACCACTGTCCTGTACATCTGAAACTAATATAATATTTGAAATCAACTGCACCTAAATGTAAAAAATTCTTTTAAAATAAAATATTTAATTAGCCTGATGATAGGATTAGACTACATCTTTAGAGCTCTATCACTAGGTCAGTCCCTCTAAATAGTCCCACTTGGTGCTAACAGGCACCCCATCCTTACTTGTATAACAAAGACACAGAGATCCCTGAAGGACCTGCGGTGTGTCCACTCATGAGTGAATCTGGGAGCTCATAAAGTCACTCTTTAGTTACTGTTAGTCACTCAATCATGTCTGACTTTTGCAACCCCAAAGACTGTGGCCCACAAGGATCCTCTGTCCATGGGATTCTCCAGGCAAGAATACTGGAGTGTGTAGCCATTCCCTTCTCCAGGTAATCTTCCTGACCCAGGGATCAAACCCGTGTCTCCTCCGTTGCAGGCAGATTCTTTATCATCTCAGCCCCCAGGGGAGCCCAAAGTCACTCCTTACCTGGAACATAGTTTCCTATCTTAAAAAATGAGGGAGTAATTCTGTACTTAGACTTTTACCATCAAAATCACTTGTATAACTGGGATGTACTTATGCTCCAAGACAGTGTCTGATCGTTTGCCTGTTTGTGCTCATTTCTGGTTTTTGCCATTCCTTTACTCTGAGATAGACCACTGGACGCTACCTTTCTCAGGCTTCTTTGTCAGTTGGCTTGTGGTTAGGTTTGGCCAGTGAGAAACACTGGTAAGATATTAGTAATAAGAAGGGAGAAGCCATAGTATCAGCCCCCAGCCCTGCAGCTTTACTGCTCCTAATGAATGGGGAAGTACAGATAGAAACAGGAATTGCCCCCTAATGCTTGATTTAAGGCTTAGACGTCAGGATCCATCTAAAGAGCAGTCAGCCTACTTCTCATGGACATCTCTGGGTGGCATTCCTGACATACTTGATTGACTCCATGGCTTCCATTCCTGCTGCACAGCCTTTGATTTTTTGATTCCAGCTTCCACAGGAAAACCTCCATCAAGGTTCTAGCTGCCTGGAGGGTCCTCTGGGCACTACCATCACCACCTCCTCTATCTGGCCCTACAAACTTAGGCAAGGAGTGCCTTCCTGGTCTTGCTCATTCATCTCTGGATTTTGTCCTGTTTGATTTTTCATAATTACCTCAATAAGTTTCTTTCTTTTTTTTTTTTTTTTTTGAAACATACAAAGTGTTTTCTGTTTTCTTGACCAGACTGTGACAAACCCCTTTGTCTAGAGATTTTTATTCAGGAGAACTATTGGGTTGGCCAAAATGTTCATTCGGGTTTTTCACACCATCTTATGGAAAAATCCAAACAAACTTTATGGCGATCTCAATACAATGGGCTCCTACTAGTTAAGACTCAGTGAATAACTGAACTCTATGACTTCTTGCTTTAAACGTTGAGTGATAAGAATTGTTTAATCCCTTCCAGGTTTAAAATACTATAATTATTAGCAGGAAAGAAGACAGCTACTGATTCAATTTAATTTAAATATCACTTACTGAGCTTTACTACCATCAGACAACAAACACGTGTAGTTTGGAGATACCAGAATCTCAAAAAAATACAGGAGAAATACTACTGAAATACTATTTCAGTGCCAATGTTACCATTGACACTGAAATAACTAGAAACTATTTAGAAAACTAATCACCATCAATGACAGGACGATTCTTCTATACCAGCTTCCAGTTTAAAATGCAGAGCTAGTTCAATTCATTGACCAAGTCTAGGTCACTTGCTCATGCCAGAGCTGTAAGAAAACCTGAGGGAAAAAACGGCATCTGGAATTTTTGACTTTTATAGTTGGAGATAAGCTTTATCTTTCACTAAGAGTACCATGAATTCCTTCCAAGTAGTAAAGAAACTCAGAGGCTGGCACATTAAAAACTGACAAATTGTCATGATAGTTATTCCTTTAGGCTAGCAAACATCAAATAACACCTTCTTCCTCATAAATATTTTCAACACACATATACACATACCCTAACATGAAATTGTATTCCTAATAAATTCAATCATCCCCTGAAGGAAGCAATCCATATTTTTTTTTTTTCAGTTACCGAATCTAGCATAGGATCTAGGAATAGAGAGAAAAAATGCAAACACTCAAGGTCTCCTCTAAAGATTCTGATTTAGCAACTGGAATGGGACCCAGGCATCTACAAGATGAAATGCCCCATGGATAGTATGCCTCAAGTTCCTAGTTAAAACCGATCATACCTAATAACCTCTAAGTATCCTCTCATCTCTAAAATATCAATTTGTATCAAGAATGTAAGTAGCCATCTGTATGTCTTCTTTGGAGAAATGTCTATTTAGTTCTTTGGCCCATTTTTTGATTGGGTCATTTATTTTTCTGGAGTTGAGCTGTAGGAGTTGCTTGTATATTTTTGAGATTAGTTGTTTGTCCGTTGCTTCATTTGCTATTATTTTCTCCCATTCTGAAGGCTGCCTTTTCACCTTGCTAATAGTTTCCTTTGTTGTGCAGAAGCTTTTAAGTTTAATTAGGTCCCATTTGTTTATTTTTGCTTTTATTTTCAATATTCTGGGAGGTGGGTCATAGAGGATCCTGCTGTGATGTATGTCAGAGAGTGTTTTGCCTATGTTCTCCTCTAGGAGTTTTATAGTTTCTGGTCTTACGTTGAGATCTTTAATCCATTTTGAGTTTATTTTTGTGTATGGTGTTAGAAAGTGTTCTAGTTTCATTCTTTTACAAGTGGTTGACCAGTTTTCCCAGCACCACTTGTTAAAGAGATTGTCTTTAATCCATTGTATATTCTTGCCTCCTTTGTCAAAGATAAGGTGTCCATATGTGTGTGGATTTATCTCTGGGCTTTCTATTTTGTTCCATTGATCATGCACGGTACTGGATGCTTGGGGCTGGTGCACTGGGATGACCCAGAGGGAGGGTAGGGGAGGGAGGACGGAGGAGGGTTCAGGATGGGGAACGTGGGTATACCTGTGGCGGATTCATTTCGATATTTTGCAAAACTAATACAATATTGTAAAGTTTAAAAATAAAATAAAATTTAAAAAAAAGAATGGAAAAAAAAAGAATGTAACTAATATGAACTTTCATAATCTAAGTCCAAAACTCCCATGAAATTAAAAGATGCTTACTCCTTGGAAGAAAAGTTATGACCAACCTAGATAGCATATTCAAAAGCAGAGACATTACTTTGCCAACAAAGGTCCATCTAGTCAAGGCTATGGTTTTTCCAGTGGTCATGTATGGATGTGAGAGTTGGACTGTGAAGAAAGCTGAGCACCAAAGAACTGATGCTTTTAAACTGTGGTGTTGGAGAAGACTCTTGAGAGTCCCTTGGACTGCAAGGAGATCCAACCAGTCCATTCTGAAGGAGATCAGCCCTGGGATTTCTTTGGAAGGAATGATGCCAAAGCTGAAATTCCAGTACTTTGGCCACCTCATGCGAAGAGTTGACTCATTGGAAAAGACTCTGACGCTGGGAGGGATTGGGGGCAGGAGGAGAAGGGGACGACAGAGGATGAGTTGGCTGGATGGCATCACTGACTTGATGGACGTGAGTCTGAGTGAACTCCGGGAGT
Source organism: Bos taurus (assembly GCF_002263795.3). Taxonomy (NCBI): domain Eukaryota; kingdom Metazoa; phylum Chordata; class Mammalia; order Artiodactyla; family Bovidae; genus Bos; species Bos taurus. The sequence goes on along the minus strand of NC_037341.1, from coordinate 17,400,916 downwards.
TGGTGATGGACAGGGAGGCCTGGCGTGCTGCGATTCATGGGGTCACAAAGAGTCGGACATGACTGAGCGACTAAACTGAACTGAACTGAGACATGCAAATATCTTGAAGTACAAGAAATCCTTAATCCTTAATCAATTAAAAAGTTAATATATACAGTCTATGGTCAGAATTTAATTTCTTCCTTTACTGCTCAAACCATACCCTAAACTTTCCTTAGCCAGCAACTCAGATGGCAAGGATTCATTTTAAAAAAACAAATTTTTTTTAATTTATTGGAGTATAGTTGATTTACAATGCTGTGTTGTTTCTGTTGTACAGCAAACTATATCAGTTATACAGATACATATGTCGTCTATTTTTTTAGATTCTTTTCCCATACAGATTATTCAAGGGTACTGAGTAGAGTTCCCTGTGCTACACAATTGGTCCTCGTTAGTTATCTCTTTTATAAAAAGTAGTATGTATATGTCAGTCCCAAACTCCTGGTTTATCCCTCCCTCTCCCCTTATTCCCTGGTCACCATAATTTTGTTTCCATGACTCTCTACCTAACTTCATTCCTTAGAATCTCAACCTCTTGATTATTCTGCCACTATGACATAGATTTAATTATCTATTAACTACTATGATTAGATCCCTGATTTTGGTAGTTCCAATGAATCCTTGAATTTCTTTGATCTTTTTCCATACCCTATTTTTGTAGAAGCTACATTATTCCACTTGAAAGTAAAGATTAATAACTTCAGCTAATCCCATAACTCATCCACTTTTTTTTCCTTTATTTACCAGTTGCATATGAAGTTCAAAATGTCAAGATGGATGTTTAAGCTTCCAACTCAGAATAAACATTGTTGAATCTTTGTTTATCCCTTGGACATTTTAAGCTCTAAGGCAGTACAGTTCAAATTTTCAGGGGAGGAAAACATGAAATACTGTCATTATGATATTTAAACGGCCACTGGCTTCTGGATGATTGAGAAACCAAAGAATAATATGAGCAGTAGCTTATTGCCCAACTTCTTTTGTATTACAATGTGTTTCCTATTTCAAATCAACATCATTGTTAATATGACCCTGCATATATTATTCAGTAAGTCCATTGTTGGTAGAGTTGGCAAAAGCTAATACACAGAAAAATAAATGGAAATTTGAGCATGAATACCTATTCCAAGGAGGATGAATCATTGTCTCCTCCATCATAGGCAGTGTCCATGTAACAAACTTGCCTTTATCTCTTTGTTCCCTGAGTAATTAATAGAATGTTAATGTTCAAAATAGTGCCTGATAAACAATAAGTATCCCAATGAATGAATAAATGACAAGAAGCTCCATTTGCATGGCTACTCGATATCTCATGGTCAAGTGTTTATTCTCTGCTAGGATCCAGTAACGGGGCTTCCCTGGTGGCTCAGAGGTTAAAGCATCTGCCTCCAATGCGGGAGACCCGGGTTCAATCCCTAGGTTGGGAAGATCCCCTGGAGAAGGAAATGGTAACCCACTCCAGTATTCTTGCCTGGAGAATCCCATGGATGGAGAAGCCTGGTAGGCTACAGTCCATGGGATCGCAGAGTCGGACACGACTGAGCAACTTCACCTTCACATTCACCTTCACCTTCACCTTCAGGACCCAGTAACAAACCATCAGTGGCTATTTTTCAGAAGGGTAAAACCTACTTATTACTTGATGAAGACAGCTTTGTTCTAAAAATTTTATAATGACGTTTTCCCCCAAGGGTTCAGTTCAGATCAGTTCAGTTGCTCAGTAGTGTCTGACTCTTTGTGACCCCATGCACTGCAGCACGCCAGGCCTCCCTGTCCATCACCAACTCCTGGAGTTTACTCAAACTCATGTCCATTGAATCGGTGATGCCATCCAGCCATCTCATCCTCTGTCTTCCCCTTCTCCTCCTGCCTTCAATCTTTCCCAGCATCAGGGTCTTTTCAAATGAGTCAGTTCTTTGCATCAGGTGGCCAAAGTACTGGAGTTTCAGCCTCAGCATCAGTCCTTCCAATGAACACTCCGGACTGATCTCCTTTAGGATGGACTGGTTGGATCTCCTTGCTGTCCAGGGGACTTTGAAAAGTCTTCTCCAACACCACAGTTCAAAAGCATCAATTCTTCAGTGCTTAGCTCTCTTTATAGTCCAATTCTCACATTCATATATGACTACTGGAAAGACCATAGGCTTGACTAGACGGACCTTTGTTGGCAAAGTAATGTCTCAGTGTTTTAATATGCTGTCTAGGTTGGTCATAACTTTCCTTCCAAGGAGTAAGTGTCTTTTAATTTCATGGCTGCAGTCACCATCTGCAGTGATTTTGGAGCCCAAAAAATAAAGTCTGTTGGTCTACCACAGACATGTGGAACATCATAGTGTCTATTGATTCATAAAGGCAGAGGGCTAGAAGCTGTTACATCTTACAGCCTTACAGTTGGAAATTCTTCTTTTACTTTGGACAACACTCAAAGCAAACAACCTTCAGGGCCTAAGTTTGAAGTAGCACATCCAAATGTAATGCACAATGCTGTCATGACCTAAAGTGGTTCTTCTTAATAGGAGAAGGTACAAGAGGAGGCACAGTCTTTCACATTAGAGAGGAAGCAAGGTCTGAAACCTTTTAAAGCAAGGCTGATCTCACAGATCTTGAAGACTACCCTGTTTTATTTTCAACCAATTCACCCAGACAGCTCAAAGCATTGAGATGTCAATTGCTAAGAGTTAAACCTGGCCCCACGAACTCTCTTTTCATTGCCCCTTGGCTCACTCATGACAGAAAAAAGTGTCATCAAGAACCTCGAAGAGATTCCCTCCATATGCTTACCACACTCTAGCCCAAGCAGACTGTCTCTGCCCTCCATCTGCAGAAACCCACCCAATATAGCCTGAACTTGCTCTTACCCTTGTCTCTTAATGGAGTGTACTATATATTACACTTAATGGAGTGTAATATATCAGTTCTTTTCTGTCAATTTGTCTCATCCTCTATAGTCATCCCAACAAATCCATAGTTACTACATAATAGACAAAAGGCACCATGAAGTAGAAATTCTACCCAGAGAAAGTTCCAGTATTCGCATATACTGAGTATAAAACTCTGCTGAATCCTTTTTTTTTTTTTTTTTAACATGAATTTCCCTGGGAGATGGTTTTGGTGATAGATTATACTAAGTAAGGCTTTAGAACTACAATAGCATAATCTTCATTTTTTTCTGAATTCTCAGAGTCTTCTACACCCTTACAATTAGTTTTAGGCACATAAAAATTTTAAAAAGATGGAGGGGAAATGCTATTCTGCAACTCAACACTATTTTTAATCACAATTCACTCATGGCCAACTATGGCCCAGGTTCTACATTCAGGCCTCTACTTACGACCAAGGGGATCTTTTTGGTTTGTAGAAGCTGGAAGGAGTCATTCTTTCCTCCCATCTACCTATTTATTCCCAGATAAAATCCTGCAAAATCAGGCTTGACTTTTTGCTACCAATTATCCCCAGGTTTGTTTATCATATGCAGTTGATGACCAGACATGCCAGTTGACCCAAAATTGGGAGTTTTCTGGGATTTGGGACTCTCAGAGCTAAAATCAGAACAGTCCCAGGAAAACTGGGACAAGTTGGAAACACTAGTTCCTATCTACCTTCTCGGCCGTGAATTAGAAAATCACCTCTGACAGATTCTCACTATGAAACTGATCAGATAAATTTCACTAACTAATGTTATCAGGCAAGTATAGCTAAACATTGACATAATAGGCATCATTTCTGAAGTGATCTTTGCAGGTTCCATGCATGCATGCATGCTAAGCTGCTTCAGTTCTTCTCAGTTCAGTTCAGTTGCTCAGTTGTGTCTGACTCTTTGTGACCCCATGAATTGCAGCATGCCAGGCCTCCCTGTCCATCACGAACTCCCGGAGTTCACTCAAACTCATGTCCATTGAGCCGGTGATACCATCCAGCCATTTCACCCTCTGTTGTCCCCTTCTCCTCCTGCCCCCAATCCCTCCCGGCATCAGAGTCTTTTCCAATGAGTCAACTCTTCGCATGAGGTGGCCAAAGTACTGGAGTTTCAGCTTTAGCATAAGTCCTTCCAATGAAGACCCAGGACTGATCTCCTTTAGAATGGACTGGTTGGATCTCCTTGCAGTCCAAGGGACTCTCAAAAGTCTTCTCCAACACCACAGTTTAAAAGCATCAATTCTTTGGCACTCAGCCTTCTTCACAGTCCAACTCTCACATCCATACATGACCACAGGAAAAACCATAGCCTTGACTAGACAGACCTTTGTTGGCAAAGTAATGACTCTGCTTTTGAATATGCTATCTAGGTTGGTCATAACTTTCCTTCCAAGGAGTAAGCATCTTTTAATTTCATGGCTGCAATCACCATCTGCAGTGATTTTGGAGCCCAAAAAAATAAAGTCTGACACTGTTTCCACTGTTTCCCCATCTATTTCCCATGAAGTGATGGGACGAAATGCCATGATCTTAGTTTTCTGAATGTTGAGCTTTAAGCCAACTTTTAACTCTCCTCTTCCATTTTCGTCAAGAGGCTTTTGAGTTCCTCTTCACTTTCTGCCATAAGGGTGGTGTCATCTGCATATCTGAGGTTATTGATATTTCTCCCGGCAATCTTGATTCCAACTTGTGCTTCTTCCAGCCCAGTGTTTCTCATGATGTACTCTGCATATAAGTTAAATAAGCAGGATGACAATATACAGCCTTGACGTACTCCTTTTCCTATTTGGAACCAGTCTGTTGTTCCATATCCAGTTCTAACTGTTGCTTCCTGAGCTGAATATAGGTTTCTCAAGAGTCAGGTCAAGTGGTCTGGTATTCCCATCTCTTGAAGAATTTTCCACAGTTTATTGTGATCCACACCGTCAAAGGCTTTGGCATAGTCAGTAAAGCAGAAATAGATGATTTTCTGGAACTCTCTTACTTTTTCCATGATCGAGTGGATGTTGGCAATTTGATCTCTGGTTCCTCTGCCTTTTCTAAACCAGCTTGAACATCTGAAAGTTCACAGTTCACGTATTGCTGAAGCCTGGCTTGGAGAACTTTGAGCATTACTTTACTAGCATGTGAAATGAGTGCAATTGTGCAGTACTTTGAACATTCTTTGGCATTGCCTTTCTTTGGGATTGGAATGAAAACTGACCTTTTCCAGTCCTGTGGCCACTGCTGAGTTTTCCAAATTTGCAGGCATATTGAGTGCAGCACTTTCACAGCATCATCTTCCAGGATTTGCAATAGCTCAACTGGAATTCCATCACCTCCTCTGCTTTGTTCGTAGTGATGCTTTCTAAGGCCTACTTGATTTCACATTCCAGGATGTCTGGCTCTAGGTGAGTGATCACACCATCGTGATTATCTTGGTCATGAAGATCTTTTTTGTACAGTTCTTCTGTGTATTCTTGCTACCTCTTCTTAATATCTTCTGCTTCTGTTAGGTCCATACCATTTCTGTCCTTTATCGAGCCCATCTTTGCATGAAATTTTCCCTTGGTATCTCTAATTTTCTTGAAGTGATCTCTAGTCTTTCCCATTCTGTTGTTTTCCTCTATTTCTTTGCATGATCACTGAGGAAGGCTTTCTTATCTTTCCTTGCTATTCTTTGGAATTCTGCATTTAGATACTTGTATCTTTCCTTTTCTCCTTTGCTTTTCATTCTCTTCTTTTCACAGCTATTTGTAAGGCCTCCCCAGACAGCCATTTTGCTTTTTTGCATTTCTTTTCCATAGGGATGGTCTTGATCCCTGTCTCCTGTACGATGTCACGAACCTCAGTCCATAGTTCATCAGGCACTCTCTCTATCAGATCTAGTCCCTTAAATCTATTTCACACTTCCACTGTATAATCATAAGGGACTTGATTTAGGTCATACCTGAATGGTCTAGTGGTTTTCCTTACTTTCTTCAATTTAAGTCTGAATTTGGCAAAAAGGAGTTCATGATCTGAGCCAGTCAGCTCCCGGTCTTGTTTTGGCTGACTGTATAGAGCTTCTCCATCTCTGGCTGCAAAGAATATAATCAATCTGATTTCGGTGTTGACCATCTGGTGGTGTCCATGTGTAGAGTCTTCTTCTTGTGTTGTTGGAAGAGGGTGTTTGCTATGACCAGTGCGTTCTCTTGGCAAAACTCTTTTAGCCTTTGCCCTGCTTCATTCCATATTCCAAGGCCAAATTTGCCTGTTACTCCAGGTGTTTCTAGACTCCAACTTTTGCATTCCAGTCCCCTATAATGAAGAGGACATCTTTTTTGGGTGTTAGTTCTAAAAGGTCTTGTAGGTCTTCATAGAACCATTCAACTTCAGCTTCTTCAGCGTTACTGGTTGGGGCATAGGCTTGAATTACCGTGATATTGAATGGTTTGCCTTGGAAACGAACAGAGATCTTTCTGTCATTTTTGAGATTGCATCCAAGTACTGCATTTTGGACTCTTTTGTTGACCATGATGGCTACTCCATTTCTTCTAAGGTATTCCTGTCCACAGTAGTAGATATAACGGTCATCTGAGTTAAATTCACCCATTCCAGTCAATTTGAGTTCGCTGATTCCTAGAATGTCACCGTTCACTCTTGCCATCTCCTGTTTGACCACTCCCAATTTGCCTTGATTCATGAACCTAACATTCCAGGTTCTTATGCAATATTGCTTTTTACAGCATCGGATCTTGCTTCTATCACCAGTCACATCCACAGCTGGGTATTCTTTTTGCTTTGGCTCCATCCCTCCATTCTTCCTGGAGTTATTTCTCCACTGATCTCCAGTAGCATATTGGGCACCTACTGACCTGGGGAGTTCCTCTTTCAGTATCCTATCATTTTGCCTTTTCATACTGTTCATGGGGTTCTCAAGGCAAGAATACTGAAGTGGTTTGCCATTCCCTTCTCCAGTAGACCACATTCTGTCAGCCCTCTCCACCATGACCCGCCCATCTTGGGTGGCCCCACATGGCATGGCCCTAGTTTCACTGAGTTAGACAAGGCTGGGGTAGTTGTGTTCTAGTTCTAATTAATTGAATAGAAGTAAACTTTAATTGTTTTCTCATGCTTTCAACATTTAAAAATGTATAACTAGAGTAGAAAGTTGATGGTTTTATTTGTTTATCTTAATTACTAATGAGGTTAAGGTATTTTACTGGCAATCTACATAGACGCTGACTTTCAGTTGTGGCTACTGGAGGGGACTGCCCAGAAGTCATATCCCTTCAGGATAAAGGCCACCCACTTCTGGAAATACTGGTTACTGACAGCTTACAGATGAGTCCATATCCACAGGGGTTTGTCTCACTCAACATCACACCCCTACTCCAGAGACAGTCCATATCCAAAAACTGATTAATGATAAATTTAAAGGTCCATTCCCCTTAACTCAGTTCAAGAAAACTCTGAAGGACCACCCAAGTGCCAGAGCTCCCTGAGAGATCAGCTGAGGTTATTTTTGAAACTGCATCACAATTCAACTTCTTTGCCTAATCTTGCTTTCTTCACATTCCCACAGACACTGAGCCCAAGAGTACTCCATAATAAAATTTCTTCATGGAATTCTCCATCTTGGTCTTTCTATGGACCTTGATCAAAGACAATTCCCTGTTGTATCTGCAGACTCTACATATGTAGTGGTAAATGGTGGGCCAGATGCTTGGCGGCAGGGAGCCTCTTAAAGTTTATGAGCATTTCCATCCATTTTACCACATTGACTTGCCGTGAAACCTATAAGTGGATAGAGCAAGGCTATAACATATACTAAACCTACCACAAAGCATGCATTTACAGGTCTGTGTATTATTAATAACAATAAGTAAAAAATCATACCATATAACCTATACTTTAGTTAGAAGATACAAATCTAGCACCAGAATTTCACATTACTCTGTTCAAATAGAATGATTGACGATTTATGGAAACATCTTGAGCCATAAATTGGAGTCCCCTGCATGCCACTGATAAGTGTTTTTTATTATGAACTATGTTTTTATCATTTCTTCTCTACCAGAGAAACCTAGCAGTTGCGTGTGATTTTAATAATAACATTTGAAAGCTTTTGTTTCAAGCTTTTGTTTTAAAAGCTATTAATGTGTCAACAGTTTATTACAGTAACTTGTGAGGCTGTTCTAAAAATTCATGGGAGACACTGAATTCTTGCACAGAACTAGCTATTGATTCTCTTGACTTTACACTGACTGAGCCCTTAATGAAATCAAATACTGAAATCAAAGATAGATTTCATATCACTGAGGACAAAAAAAATCACTACTACCAAAAACCAGAAAGAAAAAAAAACTAGAGACACAGATGTATAGAACAGTCTTTTGGACTCTGTGGGAGAGGGAGAGGGTGGGACGATTTGGGAGAATGGCATTGAAACATGTATAATATCATATAAGAAACGAATCGCCAGTCCAAGTTCGATGCATGATACTGGTTGCTTCGGGGCTGGTGCCCTGGGATGACCCAGAGGGATGGTACAGGGAGGGAGGTGGGAGGGGGGTTCAGGATGGGGAACACATGTACACCCGTGGCAGATTCATGTTGATGTATGGAAAAACCAATACAATATTGTAAAGTAATTAACCTCCAATTTAAATAAATGAATTTATATTTTTTAAAAACTAGAAAAAAACTGGATGCAGCTGACTATGCAATCAATATGTAAGATGATAAAAAGATGGTAGTTACAAAAATTGAGCCTAATTTTAAAGTCCGCAAGAGTTTATTTGGCAGCTTGTAATACAAAGTGTCCATTTACCCATTCCTTATGTGTCCTTTAAAAAAAAGGAAATTTTTTTCACTCTCTGAACATTGACTCAATACCCTTAGTTTGACTACCTGATTAATTCTTTAAAGATGTAAAAATATATTTTTCATAAGGTTCTGAGCTTTACTGACAGGGCTAACAATTGACCTGGAAGAGGGAGAAGCATCTCATGGGGAAGAGGTACATCAGTTACCTTAATTTTCTATCTGATGCCCACAAAAGAACAGTAACTGTTCAGAGCTATGTTTCCTGCTGTGTAATATTGGGAAGCAAGTGAACACATGAATTATACAAGCAATGGCACTGCATAAAGAAGGCTCATGTTTTGAACTCAAAAAAAGACTCTGGGAAAAAAAGGGAGAACAAAACAGGAGATGTGCAGAGTTTGTAAAGATTTACTCAAGGAACTCAGACCCAGAATCCTTTGGAAGCTGTGGAGGAAGGGAACTGTGAGGCTCCATCCCCAGTGTGCCCAGCCTCCAATGCTGCAATCACAGAAAAGGTACTATCCCCTTTCCTCAAAAACTGAAGCAGGCAAGGACAGTGAGCACAGGTAGGGAAACAGCTGATAAGAAAAATATCTCAAAGGATAAGAAGAGCTGTGTGTGAGTTCTTAGTTGTGTTCAACTTTTTGCTGCCCCATGGACTATAGCCCACAAGGCTCCTCTGTCCATGATTCTTCCAAGCAAGAGTATTGGAATGGGTCACCGCTATTTCCTCCTCCAGAGGATCTACCTGAGCCAGGGATCAACCCAAGTCTTGTGTGTCTCCTGCACTGGCAGGCAGATTCTTTACCACTGAGCCACCCAGAAAGCCCAAGAAGAACTGACTTTGTAACAGTTACTCTGAGAGATAAGACATGGCATGGAGGAAGAAGCCCCTGACATTTCAGACAGGATTGAAGCAGACGAGAAATCCTTTACACATTTGGATCAAGGATTCAAGTATCTAAATTTGTTTTCTGCTAAATAACATAGTGGAAGTTCCAGGCACCATTGACAGAAAGAAAAAAAAAAAAAAGGCGGGTACATAATGGTTTCTTCTTGAGGAAATTGGAGAAAATGTTATAATTACTGCTACCCAATGCACCAAAAAATTGATGCTTTTGAACTGTGGTGTTGGAGAAGACTCTTGAGAGTCCCTTGGACTGCAAGGAGATCCAACCAGTCCATTCTGAAGGAGATCAGCCCTGGGATTTCTTTGGAAGGAATGATGCTGAAGCTGAAACTCCAGTACTTTGGCCACCTCGTGCAAAGAGTTGACTCACTGGAAAAGACTCTGATGCTGGGAGGGATTGGGGGCAGGAGGAGAAGGGGACAAGAGAGGATGAGATGGCTGGATGGCATCACTGACTTGATGGACATGAGTCTGAGTGAACTCCAGGAGTTGGTGATGGACAGGAAGGCCTGGCGTGCTGAGATTCATGGGGTCGCAAAGAGTCAGACACGACTGAGTGACTGAACTGAATGATACTGTCCTTTCAAGTCTGCTTGTCATCAGCTCAGGTTTTGATTCTGAATCTATCCATAGCCAGAGAGATCACACTAACTCTAAAAGAAAACCTAAAGACTTGGCTGGGGACTTTTCAATCATCAAGGCTAGTTCCTGGTATAGTTTAATTATCTTTTCAGAAGACCAACAAGACTGTCACATAACTTCTCTTTTTCCAATAGATTTTAATATTATTTTAGCATAATCCACAATTCAAGAGAAATAGCCATTCAGCCTAGGGTCAAAAAACTTAAGTACGAGTCTAGTGCCACTATTTATTTATTGTTGGGCTTTGAGATAAACCTTATGAGATTGTATTTATCGATGCCAATAGGGAGAATAATCATAATAATGCAATGGCTTTTTCTCACTTTCTATGTGCCACTGTGCTAAGCACTGTATGTGTGCATGCATGCTCAGTCTCTAAGTTGTGTCCAACTGTGTGTGAACCCATGGACTATAGCCCACCAGGCTCCTTTGTCCATGAGACTTTCAAGGCAAGAATATTGGAGTGGGTTGCTATTTTTCATTGGAGATGGAAATGGCAACCCACTCCTGTATTCTTGCCTAGAGAATCCTGGAGAGAGGAGCCTGATGGGCTGGTGTCCATAGGGTCACACAGAGTCAGACACGACTGAAGGGACTTAGCATGCATGCATGCATTGGAGAAGGAAATGGCAACCCACTCCAGTATTCTTGCCTGGAGAATCCCGGGGACGGAGGAGCCTGGTGGGCTGCTGTCTATGAAGTCACACAGAGTCGGACACAACTGAAGTGACTTAGCAGCAGCAGCAGCCACTATTTCCTCATTCAGAGGATCTTCCTAACCTAGGGATCGAACCCACGTCTTCTGTGTCTCCTGCATTGGAAAATGAATTCTTTACCACTGAGCCACCTGGGAAGGCCTAGCACTGTAGGCATACCATCTTATTTATTTACAAAGGGGAAGTAGCATTGTCATCTTCATTTGACACACGAGGAAACTAAAGTCTGCTCTTGTGTGACAACAAAGTCAGCATACTTGAGAAACGATGCTATTAGTGTGAGACAATGTCTTGTCACACTTTAGGAATAAAAATCCTTATTCTCTTAAAGCTTCTTTAGATTGACCAATCTCCATACCAGAAAATTTCACATTCTTCTCCAGATATTTTTTATAATCTTTTGCCACATAGATACCCAAGTCATGATCCACATAGAACGTTTTTAATTCCAAAAGATGAGACCAAGTGCTATGCAAAACTTTTTCATAGAACAACAAAAACTACCCTTGCATCTATAATTTGTACATCAAAATAATGCCCAAGTTCGGGGTATTATTATCCTGCAGCACGTGGGATCTTAGTTTTATGACCAGGAATCAAAGCCATGCCTACTGCAATGGAAGTACAAAGCCCTAACCACTAGACTGCCAGGGAATTCCCAATACCCAGCTTTTGTATACATAAAATGGGTATTATTTTAATAGGCATGTCCATACACACGCATATACATACACACATATAGCTACTGGGAGAAGGGGCAGTGAGCTGAATAGATAGTCATAAAGTCACACAAGGCTAGAAACTATTGGAGTCCAACAATCAGTTATAGAAACTGTGAAACACCTACGTGTTTAGTTGAATTCCAAAAAGGCTGCATTTTAAAATTAGGGCTAGTCTGGTTTTACAAAAAGTATTACTGAGGACCAACTCCAATAAAGTTAAAACCACCAATTTATTAGCAAATTAAGTACAAGGCAAGATAAAACACAAAATCTCTAAAAGAAAATCCAGACTCCCAATAATGCAACACTGTCTCCCATATAACTTTAAAAATTAATTAGACATTGCAAAAATTCATGACATTTGTCGTATTTTGGAGGGGGAATGATTAATACTGACTTAATACAGAAGTTAAAATTAAGAGACAACAAATTTTAAATGCAATTATAAATATGAAAGTGAAAGTCACTTAGTCATGCCCAACTCTTATGACCCCATGGATGGTAGCCTGCCAGGCTCCTCTGTCCATGGAATTTTCCAGGCAAGAATACTGGACTGGGTTGCCATTTCCTACTCCAAATATACTCAAAGATAAAAAATATGTACATAATGGGTAAAGAGATGGAAATCTCATCAAGTAAAGGAAAAGCATAAAAGAAAAATTAAATATAAATTCAAAGCATAAAAATACCTGGAATGAAAAATTCACTGACAAGTAGCAATTGCAGATCAGATGTGCAGTAAAACAGATGTGTGTATTTAAAGACAAAGAAACCATGCAATGTAAAATGCAGAGAGATGGAAGACTACATATATTTTAAATAAATCTCAGAATCAATATACAGAGCAACATATCCAGATATAAAAGTATATGTACTATATGGTTCCATTTATATGAATATTCAAAACAAGAATATGAATTCTTAGTGATAGAAATCAAAAAAATGTTTATCTCTTGTGGGGAGTAAATTGACCAGGGAAGGGACCAGAGAAATTTTCTAGGGTGATATCAATGCTCTCTATCTTAATAGGCATGTTAACTAAATGTACACATTTGTCAGAACTCACTGAACTATGCTTTCATGTCTGTGCATTCAACTGAGTGCCAATTATACCTGAAAAAAAAAAATTGTACAAGAGTAACAGGGACATGGAAGTGATCATGTAAAATAAATGGATTTTGAAGAAGTAGAAGGTTTTGATCATTTCTGAGAAATGTATACTTTAATGAGGAATTCTTATGTCCCCATTTGACAGAGGAAATGAGCCTAACACCAAATTCAATATATTGATAGGTGGGGCTTGCCTTTGAAGTAGTTGTATAGTTTCCAGACAGATGAGGGGCAGGGCATGGAAGGAAGTGAAGTCCTAGTTTTGGAATCCCCATCTGCTTCCCACTTGGTGTCCCCAGAAGCATAAGAGGGGATTTGGCCTCAGCTTGTGAAGAAAGTTGAGCACTGAAGAATTGATGCTTTTGAACTGTGGTGTTGGGGAAGACTCTTGAGAGTCCCTCGGACTGCAAAAAGATCCAACCAGTCCATTCTAAAGGAGATCAGTTCTGGGTGTTCTTTGGAAGGAATGATGCTAAAGCTGAAACTCCAGTACTTTGGCCACCTCATGAGAAGAGTTGATTCATTGGAAAAGACTTTGATGCTGCGAGGGATTGGGGGCAGGAGGAGAAGGGCACAACAGAAGATGAGATGGCTGGATGGCATCACCGACTCGATGGACGTGAGTTTGAGTGAACTCCAGGAGATGGTGATGGACAGGGAGGCCTGGCGTGCTGCGATTCACGGGGTTGCAAAGAGTCAGACACGACTGAGCGACTGAACTGAACTGAATCACAGATGGGAGGGACACCCTGCAAATACTCTGAGGGGAAAGAGCCAGAGTTGAGCCTTCTTAGCCCTACACACAAGATTCCTGTGATAACCCGCAGTCTCCTCAGCCAAGTTTCCTCCTAAAAAATAACCTTTTGTGCTGTCAGTCCTATACAGTATGATTCATGATGTCTTCAACCTCGGAAGCTAGGCTTCATAAGGATGTCTCAACTCCATGACTGTGTTATTGCCTAATAGGCCAGATTCTCATGATCTATAACAACTCTGGGGGAATCCAGGATGGAATGGAGCCCATGTCGGCAGTGCTGATAGCGGCAAATCTTTGTCCAAATGTCTGTGTCAATGTTAAGCCTCCCACATAATGTGGGTGGCCAGAAATGCATTCTTCTGTGGCTGCTAAGCTAACTAACTGCATGATTTCCCACTAAGAGTCATTCCCCTGTGGACCTTGAATCAGACACCTCTAGACTATGCTACTGTCAATAAGTATAGCTGGTCTTGCCCACTGGTGACATGTTGCCAGTAGCACCAGTGGAATTTCTATAATATACAGTAGGGGTTGCCACTAATCAATAGGCTGGATCTTCCTGAATTGCATAACTGACCACACTTGCAAATTTATGTCTGAGCTTAGAGAAAAGCAGATTGATTCACGGTGATTTCCATGTAGTAAAGTGGTAAGGAAAGAATGACAGTGTTCCATGCTGCCAATTTATAAACTCTTGGTACTTTTTAAAAGTTGAGAAGGAAATGGCAACCCACTCCAGTATTCTTGCCTGGGAAATCCCATGGACAGAAGAGCCTGGGGGGCTACAGTCCATGGGAACACAAAAGAGTCGGACATGGCTTACTGACTAAACAACAACAACTATTTAAGAGAGCACGGGGCCTGGCCATGAAAAAATCTGAATTCTAGCCCTGCACCTAACATTAAGTAACTCTATGACACGGGGAAATACTGCATCTCTGTGGGTCTATATTCTCAGGAATAGAAATGGAATAAAATAATAGTTGATCTCTAAATATTTCATCACCTGTATTCTGTGAATCACCAAAACTGCACTTCTCTCCTCCTAGGTAGGCTCATGTCTCCCTGCTTTTCTCTCATCCCATAATACCCATTATATGTATAGAGGGGCAAATTCAAACAATCAAAAAAAAAAAAAAAAAAGATAAAACATGATAATTTCGAATCAATTGTCATATCACTGAATTCATTCAATTTAAAGTAAACATAACTGGGTAAAATGTATGGATTTTTTAATTAATTATTTTTCTGACCTATACAAAGATTGTTAAGTTGCAAATTAATGCTATTAACTTTATCATCAAGAATTCCCACCTGCCTATAATGTGTCCTGAATGTGCATTCTATGAATCTTTTCTATATAATATTATTATATGCTTTCTAGTTTGCCAGCCATGTGTCTTCATTATCTTATTTGAATCATACAAGTCTATGGAGTTGACTGGTAGGTTTTTTTTACCTGATTCTATAGGTGAATTAACTGAGGTCTAAAGAAACAGTCATTTGCTTTGATTGACTCATTCAACTCATAAGTAGCAGAGCGGGGCTAGAATGTAGATTTCTTCCTGGCTCAAATGTTCTCTACTCTATGAGAATACGATTTCAACTCTTCCAACTTCAAAAGTCAATATTCTTCCTATCCCTTGAACTGCATTAATTAGTTGGAAACCTAAACCCACTAGCCATATGTCTGGAGTGATCAGAGGCTAAGAAACCACGGGGTAGGGATATGAGAAATGGCATTCAAGCACTGAAAAAAGGACCAGAATAGATGATCTTTAAGGCATAATCAAAGTCTGAAATGCTATCATCAGCTCAATGACAAAAATAAATATGCTTTCTTTCCATTTTGTTGAGGTAGCTTTTTAAAGTTTTTCAGCCTGTTTCTTTTCTTTTGTTCTTTGCACTCGATTTTCCTGTGAGGCAAATAAAGACAGATTCAAGGACTTAGATATGGAAAAATCTTGGATTAACATAGCAAAGACAGTAGTATTGGCCATTCCCAGGAATCTATAAACAAATTGGGAAGATTTGGGAATTTTGTGTAGTCATCTCTTGCTCATAGCCACCATCTGCCTCAGGGCCCCTACCTTCCTGGATACAAAGGCAATAGATTCATAGAAGAATTTTATCATTATGACTAAAGGGTAAAGGAAGGGTTACTTAACAGTGCTTTTTTGTCGCAAGAAAACACAGGAGGAAAGAGAGAGTTGATAATAGAAGAACCTTCTATTCAGTATTTTCTAAATACTAAATGGTAATATTTCCTTGGACAAAATTTCTACCACTAAAATAGAGGATGCCTGGGACACTAGAATAGCTTTTAACAGCTACTACGAATTTATATTTATGTGTATGGACATGGGGTATGTCTAGGGCTGTATGGGTTTTTCCTTCTCCAGACAAGCAAGTTATCAGATGGAAGCATTAACTGATTTGAAAAGATACAAACCAACTCTCTAAATAAGTTGCTATTCTCTAAATGTCCACTATGATCATGAAAACAATTAAGGTTAAGGATATTAGGTCTGAAAAAGAAAATTTCTTAAATCTTGGAAAGACATATTCAAGAAGAGAAGTAACTCTTCCCAGGAAGGGAAGAAATAATCTCTTACAGAAAATATGAAAAGGGCGAGTCAGAATGTCAACAAAGACTATTGGGTAAGAACAATGGAAGGATCCAGATGTGTTGAGGAAATCAGTTACCACTGAGCTATATCGTGGGAGGAGGGAAAATGTGCAAAAATATTCATTTCTTTATTCATTTTTCCAGGTGTAAATAAAGTCAATGTCTAGACAACTCTGCATTTAAAGCTGGCTTCTATTTTAACATGATTGTAGATAATGTCATCAAATCTGCCAGTTTTCAGAGGCAAAGCCAACCTTAAATATTGTGTTATGGTGAATGAACTGTTACAGAAATTTGAGTATTTCAGCAAAATGTAACTGATCAGAATAATGCAGAAAACCTTTAAAAGGAAATAAACCTAAATCAAAAAGATTAATGCCCTCCAAAATGGAGACATATAGCTTAAAGGAATATCTCCATTATGCATAGATATGTTTCATAATGTATGCATACAGACAATGGCTATACTGAATACACCACTAATTACAAATGTGTGCGGGTAGCACTTTTCTAATTATAAGATCTGAGCCAGGTTAAGCATAAATATCCTCACAGACTTTTTAGTACTGCTATATATTTAGTTTACCTTCAGTTTAAAATTATTTTAAATATGGTTTACATTATTTAACTAGAAAGTCTCATTTTATAGTCCTTGCAAACACATCAAGAAAGAAGAGGATGCATCATCAGTAAGCCTTTTCAAATGCACTGTCCTTCTTCAAAGAAATGTGGATTCCACAGGGAACATTTTTATGTTTAATGTTGCAGTGGAATGAACATTGCTCAGCGTGGGAAAATATTATCACATCACATAACCAGAGACACGCAGTTATCAGATGGCCCTATAACATCCAGAAGACAACTATTTCTAAAAGATTACTTTTTTCTAAATAGAGCCTAAAGCCAAAGAAGAACTATTTATTATCTTAAAACTCAAAGAGTTTCAAACCTTTGCAAATCAAATCCATGATGAGCTATCACCTCATATCTGTCAGAACAGCTATCATCAAAAAGACAGAAATAACAAATGTTGGCAAGGATGCACAGAAAAGAGAACCCTCATACACTGTCAGCGGGAATGCAAATGCGTGCAGGCACTGTGGGAAACAGTAAGGAGGGGTCTCAAAAAACTAAAAATAGAACTATCATGTGACGCATCAAGTCCACCCTGGGGTATATTATCAAAAACAAAAAGCACTGACTAGAAAAGATGTATGCACCCAATATTCATAACAGCATTATTCACAACTGCCAAGACATGGAAGTAACCTAAGTGGTTGCATCTTGATACAAAAATAGAGAATGTGATAGAGAGGCGCCTAGGAAGGCAGGGTCCTAGAATGGAGTTTTTTTTTAATACCATGTAAATGAACACATACGTAATACTTGCACTCATTCATCAAGAAAGACTTGGTGGATACCTACTCTGTGGTGGGCACTATGCTAGAGTGTTAGAGTTACAGCTGTGGACACATTCCACTCTGTTTCTGCACTCATGAAACTCACATTTCAGTAATGACACTCCCAGTGGCTAGAAAAGGAAATATTAAGTTTAAAGGTACAAACAGTAGGCATAGTTAACTCCTCCAGGCAAATGAAGCTCTGAAGGTGTTTTGCAGCCTAAAAATAAAAGAAGAACATCTAAGAGTTTGGGAGTGATTATTATAGCTATCCTCCCCACTACCAAATTCAGAAAGAGTTGAAAGAGATGCAGGAGTCAGACAAATGGAAATGAAATTGTCAGCTTTCTCACTAATAAATCTTTACCTTCAGAGGCAGAAGTTATCCTGGCTCTTCTACTGAATTTGCTAAAATCCCCTCATTCAGCAAGTCTGGACTGGGATAACCAACTTACAAGGGAGCTTGGATTGGTGGAGAGCTTTCCCTAAATCATTACCTTCTTCTACTCATCTGGCTCAAAGAAATCCAGCTTCAGTGATGAGGGACAGTGACAGAAATAGTCTCCAGATCTTTCTCTAGAAGGCAGACCACAGACCTCTCCCAGGTAACTTTATCTGAGAAAGGCAGAAGAATGGGGGGCTGCCTCCTATGGGCAGGCAAATAAGAAAAGGGAAAGAACCAAAAAGAAGCTGAGACTTTTCCCAGTCTCACAAATTAAATATCATTGTTCTTCCCTCGGTAAGGACAGAGGACTGGACAGGGAGACAGAGTAAAGGATTCCTTTACCAAAAGTTCCCAGATAGAAACTCCCTGAAAAAATACGCAGCTGACTATCAAGTCTGTGACTAAATTTAATGTGAAAAAACAATTATATAGAAGAAAAGATGTTTTTGAAAACTAGTTGAAAGATGAGAACCTTGAGTTCCAGAGAAGTCACTCAAGTTCATGAGTATGAAACTGGTCTCCAAACCCAAGTTAAGAAAATGATATTTGTCTCAGATAGAAAATTCTAAAAGGAGTAATCAGTGTGGTTCTGGAGAGGTGACTAGAAAGTTAAAGATACATTTGGGGCTTATTTTAATAATAATGAGGAAGGGGAAACAACAGTATTAAAGAATAATATATTAATAGCCAGGACAAGATGCCCAGACACAGGTTAACATAAAAGCCTATCACACCCATATAAACACACACAAACATATCACAAGAAAGACATTAAATATAAGGGACTCTTATAGTTTTTCTACTAAAATATACACTTTAGAGCCAAGATATCTAGATAAAAAGCAATTATTAATCAGTGTTATTCAATTTATTAAATTGATCATAGAATAATAGTTTTCTGTTGTTTGTCCTGAAAATTAAATCACCACATATGAAAAATATATAGTTTTTCAAAAATTATGTGCAATGTCTTTAAACTAATTTATTTATATATATACTATCATAAATGAGCAAGAGAAAAATAAAAGACAAATTTTCTCTGAATCTCCCCATTCTCACTGATTATGCTCATTTTTCCATGGGTTGATAGCCCATCACTCCATTGCAATGGAGTTTTTTAAAGGACTGAGTAAACCTACAGGTATAAAATATTTCCAAAATGAAATCCTGGTATCCACATCAAATAGTTTTGTATCTGTACAGCCAGGCAATCACTATTTCCTGCTTTGTCTCTCTATTCAGAAGAGCAATCATTAGAAGATGAAGTAAAAATATGGGTTGGGGAATAGAAGAAGAAAAATTCTGTAAAATGCTTTTCCCATACAGCTGCTTCTGTTTACTGAATTTAAAAAGATAACTAACTTGTAACTTCTGATTACTTGGTTGGTAAGTGGAAATCCAACATTAATTAATTAATCAGTCATCTAACATATGCCAATTAATAGCCAAAATGACTAAAATGTCTAGGATAATTATAAAATTGACTCAAAAATGGTCACAAGGAACAAAATCACATTTCTAGCTTTGAAAGTACACTTGCCCACTGAATTACACTCCAGTTTTAAACATCTGATATGATGAAACAATTAACCAAGTGATATTAAACATTAATAACCCCAGAATGCAATGTAAATACAGAATATTTGACAGGTCAGAATTGGGAATAAGGATGTCCCATTCTTTAGCAAAATAGGAAAATGTTAATCAGCAATTTCAGTAAGACTCTTTGGATGGTTTTCTCTGGGGGAACTGATTGGTTTTACTGTTCCATGGAGACCTTGTTTCTATCTGTGAGACCAAAGTCTCATCATTCAAATGGATTGATATACTCCTCAAAAACGGACAACCCCAGATAATGAGAATTATACTTCAAATGGAACTGTAGATAGTGATTATTTTCCAAAAATCCAGCATCTGAAGTCATCCATGAATGCACCCTTGAGGTTTCACACATTTCTGAGCTAGCTGCAAGAAGCTCTTGCACATATAACTCCAGGCACATTGTGAAACCAGCAGTCTGTCTTTGTATATTGTAACCATGAAGAACTCAAACCTCAGTCTCGTACAGGCTTGAGTTTAACTCCTGGTACGCTACTCACATAGCTATATGAGCTTACATAAGTCACTTTAAGTATATCAACCTCAGTGTACTCATCTTTTTAAAGTTTTTATAATTGAATTGTATTTAACTTACAGTATTATATTAGTCTCAGGAGTAGAACATAATGGCTCAACATTTTATAGATAATTCAAAATTATTACAGAATTGTTAACTATATCCCCTGTGATGTCCATTACATCTTGTGACTTATTCTATAACTGGTAGTTTGTACCTCTCAATCTTCTTCATCTATTTGCCCACTCTCATGCCCCTTTCTTTCTGGGAACCACAAGCTTGTTCTCTGTATCTGGGAATCTCTTTCTGTTTTGTTATGTTAGCTTGCTTTTATGGAAAAGGCAATGGCTGCTAAGTCACTTCAGTCGCGTCCAACTCTGTGTGACCCCATAGACGGCAGCCCACCAGGCTCCGCCATCCCTGGGATTCTCTAGGCAAGAACACTGGAGTGGGTTGCCATTTCCTTCTCCAATGCATGAAAGTGAAAAGTGAAAGTGAAGTCGCTCAGTCGTGTCCGACTCTTAATGACCCCATGGACTGCAGCCTACCAGGCTCCTCCATCCATGGGATTTTCCAGGCCAGAGTACTGGAGTGGGGTGCCACTGCCTTCTCCACACTCCACTCCAATACTTTTGCTTGGAAAATCCCATGGACAGAGGATTTGCTTTTATAGATTCCTTATATAAGTGACCCCTGGAAAAGGAAATGGCAACCCACTCCAGTATTCTTGTCTGGAGAATTCCATGGACAGAGGAGCCAGGAGGGCTACAGTCTATAGGGTAACGAAGAGTCAGACACTACTAAAGTAACTTAGCACGCACGCACATATAAGTGAAAATATACAGTATTTGGGTTTATCTGACTCAACTTATTTCACTAAACATAATACCCTCTGGGTCCATTCATGTTGCTGCAAATTACAAGATTTAATTCTTTTGTATGGCTGAGTAATATTCTATTATATACATATTACATGTGTGTTTATGCATATACATATATATACACACATATATATGTATGTATATATATATCTATGTTTGTGTGTGTGTGTATATATATATATATATATATATAAAATCCATTTATCTGTCCATGGACTTTCATCTTGTTTCCATATCCTGGCATTTTTAAATAATGTTGCAATGAACATTGCGGTGCAAATTTCTTTTCAGATCTGTGTTTCTGTTTTCTTCAGATAGAACATAGATCATATGGTAGTTCTATTATTCCTTTTTTTTTTCTTGAAAATATATACTTTTTTTCCATAGGGCTGCACCAATTTACATTCCCAACAACAGTGCACAAGTGTTCCCTTTTATCCATATCCTTATCAACACTTGTTTCTTGTCTTTTTGATGATAGCCATTCTGACATGCAGAGGATGGTATCTCATTGTGGTTTTGATTTGCATTTCCCTGATGACCAGTGATGTTGACCTTCTTCTCATGTGTCTGTTGGCCATCTGTATGTCCTCTTTGGAAAAATGCCTATGTAGGCCCATGCCTATTTTTAGCAAATTTTTTTTATGTTGAGTTTTAAAAATTCTTTATATATTTTGTGTGTTAACTCCTTACTGGACATACCATTTGTAAATATTTTCCCCTGTTCTGTAGGTTGCCTTTCATGCATGTTGTTGATAGTCTCCTTCATTGTATAAAAGCTTTTTAGTTTGCCATGATTTCACTTATTTTTGCATTTGTTGCCATTGTCTGAAGACATAGATGCAAAAGTATATTGCTAAGGCTGATGTTAAAGAGCAGACTACCTACATTTTCTTCTGGGAGTTTTATAGTTTTAGGTATTATATTTAAGTCTTTAATCCATACTGAGTTAATATTTGTATATGGTGTAAGAAAGTCCAATTTGATTCTTTAGTTTATGTTTTGTTGGTTTTTTTTTTTTTTTTACTCTTTTATTAAACACACAAACTGAAATGAAAGCTTGACAGTTCTTTCCCATGGAATATTTTGTGGGAATTAGAAGAAAACTACCTAATTAAGGTATCTCAAGTTATGTACCTAAATTAGGAATTTCTTTAGTGACCCTCTATTTTCTCTAGTGACACAAACATAGGATTTTAAATTAATACAATAACTGAATTCAATATGGTGCAATCTAAAAATGCTACCGAAGTCTTGCATTAAGTCTGAAAGATGTTTGAAATAATGAGCATTTTTTTAGCAATAGCATTTTTCACAGAACTAGAACCAAAAAAAGATGCTATAATTTGTGTGGAAACACCACAAACTGTGGAAATTTCTGAAAGAAATGGGAATACCACTTTATCTGACTTCTGAGAAACCTATATGCAGATCAAGGAGCAACAGTTAGTACCACACATGGAACAATGACTAGTTCAAAATTGGAAAAGGAGTATGTCAAGACTGTATATTGTCACTTTGCTTATTTAACTTATATGCAGGGTACATTATCAGTCAAAATTGCCAGCAGAAATATCAATAACCTCAGATATGCAGATGACACCACCCTAATGGCAGAAAATGAAGAGAACTAAGGAGCCTCTTGAAGAAGGTGAAAGAAGAGAGTGAAAAAGTTGGCTTACGACTCAACATTCATGAAACTAAGATGATAGAATCCAGTCCCATTAGTTCATGGCAAATACATTGGGGAAAAAATTGAAACAGTGACAGATTTATTTTCTTGGGCCCCAAAATCATTGCAGACAGTGACTACAGCCATGAAATTAAGACACTTGCTCCTTAGAATAAAAACTATACCAAACCTAGACAATGTATTAAAAAGCAGAGACATCACTTTGCCAACAAAGATCCATGTAGTCAAAGCTATGGTTTTTGCAGTAGTCATGTATGGATGTGAGAGTTGGACCATAAAGAAGGCTGAGTGCTTAAGAACTGGTACTTTTGAACTGTGGTGCTGGAGAAGACTCTTGAGAATCCCTTGGACTGCAGGAAGATCAAAGCAATCAATCCTATTGGAGCTGAAGCTCCAATACTTTGGCCACTTGATGGGAAGAGCTGACTCATTGGAAAAGACCTTGATGCTGGAAAAGACTGAGAGCAAGAGAAGGGGTAAACAAAGGATGAGATGTTAGATGGCATCATCGACTCAACAGACATGAGTTTGAGCAAACTCCAGGAGACAGTGAGGTACAGAGAAGCCTAGCATGTTACAGTTCATGGGGTCACAAAGAGTCGGACATGACTGAGCAATAGCAACAATGGAAACACAAAAGACCTTGAATAGCAAAAACAATCTTGAGAAAAGGAAAAGGAGTTAGAGAAACCAGGCTCCCTGACTTCAGACTATACTACATGGCTACAGTAATCAAGACAATATGGTACTAGCAGAAAAATAGAAATATAGGTCAATGGAACAAGACAGAAGCTCAGAGATATGCCCACACACGTATAGTCACTTAATCTATGACAAAGGAGACCAGAATATACAGTGGAGCAGAGACAGCCTCTTCAATAAGTGGTGCGGGGAAAACTGGATAGTTACATGTAAAATAATGAAATTAGAACAATCCCTAACACCATCCACAAAGATAAACTCAAAATGGATTAAAGACCTAAATGTAAGACCAGAAAGTATAAAAAAAAAAACTCTTAGAAGAAAAAATAAGCAGAACACTCCTTGATATAAATTGCAGCAAGGTCTTTTTTGACCCACCTCCTAGAGTAATGAGAATAAAAACAAAAATAAATGCCACCAAATTAAGCTTAAAAACTTTTGCACAGAAAAGGACACCTTAAACAGTTTGATTCTTTGCATGTAGCTGGGCTTGCTTGGTGGAACAGATGGTAAAGAATTTGGTTTCAACGCAGGAGACCACAGTTCCATCCCTGGGTTGGGAAGATCCCCTGGAGAAGGAATAACAACCCACTTCAGTATTCTTGATTGGAGAATTCCATGGACAGAGGAGCCTGGCGGGCTACAGTCTATGGGGTTGCAAAGAGTAGAACATGGCTGAAGCATCTTAGCAGGCACACACACCCACAAAGAGACAGTATTGTCCCCATTCTTGCCTTTGTCATAGATTAATCAACTGCGTATATGTGGGCTTATTTCTGGGCTCTCTATTCTGTTTCATTGATTTATGAATGTGCCAGTACTATACGGTGTTTTGATAACTATTGCTTGTAGTATAGTTTGAAGTCAGGGAGTATGATACGTCCTGCTTTGGTCTTATCTCTCAAGATTATTTTGGCTATTTGAGGTCTCTTGTAGTTCCATACAAATTTTAGGGATATTTGTTCTAATTCTCTCAAAACGTCATGGACATTTTGATAAGGATTGCATTAAATTGATATATTGCTTTTGGTAGTATAAACATTTTAACAATGTCAATTCTTCCAGTCCATGAACACAATATATCTTTCCATTTATTTGTGTCATCTTCGATTTCTTTCATCAAAGTCTTAAAGCGTTTCGAGTATAAGTCTTTTACCTCCTTGTTTAAGTTTATTTCTATGTATTTATTCTTTTCAGCAGAACTCTAAATGGGAATGTTTTCTTGATAACGATTTCTGATACTTCAGTATTAGTGTATAGAAATGCAGCAGATTTCTGTGTATTAATTTTGTATCCTGCAACTATACCAAATTCATTTATTAATTCTAATAGGTTTTCAGTGGAGTCTTTAGGAATTTCTGTTAATAGTATAATGTCATCTGAAAACAGTGACAGTTTTATTTCTCCCTTTTCAATTTGGATGCCTTTTTTTTGACAGGTTCTGGCTATGGCTGAGATATCCAATACTATTTTTAATAAAGATGGCAAGAATGTGTATTCTTGTTTTGTTCCTGATCTTAGAGAAAAAGCTTTTAGCTTTTCACCATTGACTATGATGTAAACCATAGGACTGTCATAACTGATCTTCATTATGTTTAAGTATATTCCCTCTATATGTACTTGTTGTGAGTTTCTATCATAAATGAATGTTGGATTTTATCAAAAGAACTTTTTTCACCTATTGAGATTTTCATGCAATTTTTATTCTTCACTTTGTTAATATGGTATATAACATTGATTGTTTTGTGGTACTGAGCCATCCTTATATTCCTGGAATAATTTCCACTATGAACTTTTCAATGCATTGTTCAATTCAGTTTGCTAATACTTTGGTGAGGATTTTTGCATCTATGTTCATCAGAGATATTAGCCTGTGATTTTCTTTGAGATGTAGTGTCTTTGTTTGGTATTAGTATCAGAGTAATGCTGACCTCATAGAATGAGTTTGGAAGTACTCCCTCCTTCTCAATTTTTTGGAATACTTTAAGGATAGATATTAATTCTTATGTGTGGTAGAATTACTCTGTGAGGCTATCCAGTCCTGGTTAAAAGTGCTGCTGTGTTTTCAAAAACAATTAAGGAGGCTCATTTTTCTGATATTGGTCCCTAGGGCTGAGGTGCCCAACATGGTGCTCAAACCCTTTGGCTCCTAAGGAAAGACCTCTGAGTTTACGATATCCCCTCCCACTTTTGAGTTCTCTTCCGGATGCATGCTCCACGCATGCTCAGTTGCTCAGTCATGTCCGACTCTGCAACCCCATGAACTGCAGCCCACCAGGCTCCCCTGTCCATGGGATTCTCCAGGCAAGAATACTGGAGTCAGCTGCCATTTCCTACACCAGCAGGGTGTGGGTCTTGACTAGATCACAAATCTTCTGCTTCTACCCATCTCAATGTGTTTTCTTTATATCTTAACTGTAGAAGAGATATACAACTAATTTCCAAGTCATTCTCAGAGGGAGCTGTTCTTTATGTAGCTATAGTTTTGGTGTCCATGGGGGGAGATGTTGCCTCTGTGGCTCATCGGTAAAGAATCTGCCTGCCAGTGCAGGAGATGCAGGTTCAATCTCTGGGTTGGGAAGATCCCCTGGAGAAGGAAATGGCAACCCACTCCACTGTTCTTGCCTAGAAAATCCAATGGACAGAGGAGCCTGGTGGGCTGCAGTGCATGGGATTACAAAGAGTCAGATACAACTGAGTGACTAAACAACAACAACAAAATAGAAGGAGGTGAGCTCAGGATCTTCCTACTCTGCCATCTTGATCTTGCTTCAATATCCTCATTTTTAAAGTAAGGATAACTTCATATCTTACATTGCAGAGCTTTAAAGGATAACTGTATCCTACCTTGCAGGGCTGACACAAGATGCAAGTTACACAGTGAAAAGCACTCAGCACAAAGCATGGCACAATGTTCTGTACCACACGACTTTCTCTGCTCACTAGCAGGCAGGGCCAGAGCTAGTCTTCAATAGCCGTTTGTCCCACAAATGCCCTACAATGGGTACTTCATCATCTACGATTTGCCATTTACTCTAGACAAGAAAATTAAATCAAAATAAAGAAGTAAAGGTAAAACCTCCAATTATAAAAAGTAAAAGAAATTTTAGGTGAAATAATTATGTGATATCTAAATAGTTGTGAGATTATGGTAAGTGGATTTTAATATTTCTGTAAATCGAAGCTTTTTTATTTTTCAAATGAAGATTTCAATTAAAAAGCAAAATCATTACCAAAAATGTTACTTAGATTATGGAAGGATAATAAAACTTACATAATAACCTTCTGATTTTTTTTTTCCTATTTGCCTCACCTGAGAAAGGTCTGATGCATATTTCCCTATCATCTGCAGAGCAACTTTCTTTTTTTTTTTTTTTTTTTGCTATTCTAGGTCTATTTCTTCTCTGCTCCTTTACTCAGTCACAATCACCACCCTGTCTTCATTCCCCAGCCATGGTCGAGAATGTACATGTGCTCCATGTGTGCATATTTCCTTGGGCCTCATGCCTCGATTAACCAAGGGAAAATGCTGATGGCAACTCCCTCCTTCCAGTGCCCTCTAATTATAGATAGTTCTGGTCTGACACTGAAACCGCAGTATTTGTGGATTCTGCTTTCAACTAGAATAGTCCTATACTTGTATATATCCTCAAACTTTCTGCTAATTTACTGAACCCTGGGAATATTCTCATTGACAATGGTAGCAAAACAAAAGAGCATCTTTCCAGGCCTATAATTGGACTAGATTCAGGAGGCTATAACCTATACATCTCTCATATCAGAACACCTTTCAGAAAAGCTATGCAATTAAGCATCTTGCTATTCAGGATTTCTCTAGGAAAAACCTTAAGTAATTAAATCTTCATGACAAATTAGTTTGTCAGGCACATATTTTTCTTGAACCATGCATCTTCAATGAGACATCAAAACAGCACCATCAAGGCAAAAACACAGTGAAGAGATTGTAAGAGTGAAGCCAAACTCCACCTTACATTTTGTTTCTAGAACTCACCTATTTTCAATACTATTCTCATAACCAATTCTTTGAGTCCAAAAATGTTTTATATCAAATAATTCTACTTTTCCAAAAACTATTTAGAGCTGGCCCTTGGGAACAATGAAGAAAGTCGTTGGATTCTAGTTGGATTCCAGTCTGGGCTTTTTCACTAACCAATACGCCTTACATACGTCAATCTGCCTGCTTAGACCTCAGATTACTTATGTATAAAAACAGAAGTTAAATAAAGTCAGAAAAGCCTTTTATAGCTCTAATATATTATGGTTCAGTATCATACTTACTTTGAATGACACATGAGCAAGGGCTAAAATTAAAATGGCATGTTTGATTTATAGATTCATGAAATGAGAATTGGAAGAGACCTTAAAGATATCTAGAGATCGTAAAATCAAACCTTGGCATTGGAAAATGACATATTTGTTTTAAAATGAAAATGTTATGTAATAAACAAATGCAGCCAAATAATCTTAAAATAAAAAGCATATGAGCATATTCTCCATTATTTTGCTTCTGAAAATATCAGGATGAGGGAGCAACAAACATGTATCATCCATTATTTCAGAAAAAGAAGCCACCATTTACTTTATGCTTACTGTTTTATGGATATTCTGCTAATTATTTCACACATTTTTTATTCAATAAGAACAGCTTTATGAGATAGATGTTAATATCCCCATATAACTGATTAGGAAAGTGGAGTGCAAAAATATAAAAACATATGTAAGGTTATTCAATCCATTCAAGGCTGTGTATTTAACAAGTGGAAATCTAAGAATACTCAAAGCCAGGCCTGTTTGAGTCTTAATATTTATGTTCATTTTACTCTGTGACACAACTTGTCTTACTTTAAGATTTTCTTAACAGTCTAGTTTTCCCATAAATTCTAGACATGGCCTACTTTTGAAAACCAGAGAAGAGGAGATTCATCTTAGATGAGGCAAATGTCACTGCATTTAGTTTCATCTGTTTGTTCATTTCCCCTTTGTAAGTATAAACCAGTTCACAGGGAAAATAGTCTAATAATAAAACTCCCTCATTTCAAGGGTATAAAACTTCCCTCACTTCAAGGCTATAACTGTTTCTGTAATAGCTACTGTAATTATATTTAAATTGCTTGAAATTGCTTCACTTTTACCCTTAATCAGTTATCATCATAATAATCTTGGAATTCCACAGTTATGTCAAAATGCTTGTAAGAGAAAACCATGAAGGGAATAAAAACCAGTAAGACTCCACACTTTAAATGTAAGGAACACGAGTTCAATTCCTGTTAGGGAATGAAAAGCCCACATGCCACTCAGCATGGCCAAAAAATAAAATAAACTAAAATGAAGGTGGGGAAGCATAAAGCCAAATACTTTAACTCCAGGAGATTCATATGTATATTTTGCTGCAGTCCTGTAT
Source organism: Bos taurus (assembly GCF_002263795.3). Lineage (NCBI taxonomy): Eukaryota > Metazoa > Chordata > Mammalia > Artiodactyla > Bovidae > Bos > Bos taurus. The sequence continues at coordinate 17,372,023 of NC_037341.1, read as the reverse complement.
TTATTATTTTTATTTGGCATGTACTAACAGCACAGACCATATACTTCTCAAAATATCTCTGATCATGTGTGGGGTAAAAGAAATTTCTATTTTTGTTTACAATCCTCTTGAGTCTATGCCATTTCTTCCTAAGTATGAGGCTATTGAGAGAATAAGAAATATAAGTAAAATTATATCTGGCCTTGGACTACAAAAGACAACAGATATTATAGTGGAGAATATCAATTTCATAGAACTATATCTCCAAAACAACAAATTATATTAAGGTATTTCTAATTGAAAAATTGGGGGATTAAACCTAGGTTTTGATAGTAGAGCCACTCTTGGATATTTTAGTGTCCATAACTAAATAAAGTGATGACTAAAATGTATATATATGTAATACATATAGCATAAATACATGCACACACACATATATCCATATACATGTATAAGTATGTTAGAAAGTTAATATGACTAAATAAAACACATGCAAACACAAACACCCTTACATCAGTTCAGTTCAGTAGCTCAGTCATGTCTGACTCTGCGACCCCAAGAACTGCAGCACCCCAGGCTTCCCTGTTCATCACCAACTCCCAGAGCCTACTCAAACTCATGTCCATCGAGTCAGTGATGCCATCCAACCATCTCATCCTCTGTCATCCCCTTCTACTCCTGGCTTCAATCTTTCCCAGCATCAGGTCTTTTCTAAGGACTCAGTTCTTCGCATCAGGCGGCCAAAATATTGGAGCTTCAGCTTCAGCATCAGTCCTTCCAATGAACATTCAGGACTGATTTCCTTTAGGATTGACTTGTTGGATCTCCTTGCTGTCCAAAGACTCTCAAGAGTCTTCTCCAACATCACAGTTCAAAAGCTTCTGTTCTTAAGTGCTCAGCTTGCTTTATATTCCAACTCTCACATCCATACATGACTACTGGAAAAACCATAGCTTTGACTAGATGGACCTTTGTAGACAAAGTACTGTCTCTGCCTTTTTTTTTTTTTTTTAATTTCAAGAGCATTTATTAAGTACTTATAATGTGAATAACAAATTAAGGTTCTTAATGCATTCCAGTGGCACTTTCAGGGGGTAGTTAATATTCAATAACTTTGATCTTATTAAAAATTTCACCCTAGCTCCCTTTCTCCTGATATTATTTTTAAAATGATTTTTTTCACTTAAAGTATTATATAGAATTGTCACACGAGTGTATGTTCCTCGGTTCTTTGTCTCGTCACAACAAAGATTTGGAGCTACAGACATTAAAGTCCTTGGCGCGTCACAGCTCTCGGATCTTGGACAAACCGTGTTATAGCTCTTAGGCAAATCAGTGTTATAGCTCTGTTTTATTTAGAAGATAGCAGGAGAATCCATCCTTGAAGCGTCAGGGCATGCCAACCCAAAGACTTGAAGAGAGCAGAGGAGTGTGTGGGGTAGGGAGAGAGTAAGAGAGGGAGAGAGGGAGAGAGAGAGAAAGAGCACATGCACGCGGAAGAGAAAGAGAGAAAGCGCTTTGGCTCCTCCTTTTATAGGTTTTTTCCTCCTCCTAGGCCTGCCTTATACAAATTGGTCTTAGCCAGAAGTGCTGTTTGTTCTACCTGAAGTCTTCACTCTGGTCCTTGGACCTTCCTTTGACCTTCCTTTGTTCTATTTTTGCGGGCTTTTCCTTTCCTTGTCTTTTAGCCACCGCCATTTTGGACTCCTTTTCCCTATTCTACCTACCTAACATCCCCCCCTCAAGAGATGGGAGGCCCAATTCTTTGGGAATAGGGGCATCAAGGTCTTTCTGGCTACTTCCTGCTGAACTGGGATGGCGAGGGGTATTGGACCTCCCCCTCTTGCTAGTCTCAAGTCTCAGAGTCCTTATAGCGGTGTCCATCTAAGGGTGTGTGATATTTTCCATGGTCAGTTGTAGTTTTATATCTTTGTTGAACTGGCACTGCATATTGTAGCTTGTTGACCTGGGCAGAGACAAAACAGGTTAGACAATTGACAGTACATGGAATAATCATAAGCATCATCAATATAGCATAACAAGGACTAGTAGGGGCATTAGTCAATTTTAAATTCACATGGCCAGGATGGCTCAAGTCCCTCCTTGTTCAAGGATCAGAAGATCTATCTCCTGTCTGTTTTGGAGTACAGTCTCTGTCAAGCTGTGTTAGCTCTTTAGAGTTATCCTGAGAAATCTTATCTCCAGAAACCAGATTTTTGGTGTGTTTATTGGAATGGCACTCATTTGTAGTTCTGAATAGGTATCTGAGATCTCCCAGGGGCTCACAGGTGTACTGAGTGTCCTCTTCTGTTTTCTTCCATGGCTTGACTCGTGAGTAGTGAATCCAGGTGTCTCTGCTTTTTAATATACTGTCTAGGTTGGTCATATCTTTTCTTCCAAGGAGCAGAGTATCTTTGAATTTCATGGCTTCAGTCACCATCTGCAGTGATTTTGGAGCCCCAAAAAATAAAGTCTGTCACTGTTTCCATTGTTTCCCCATCTATTTGCCATGAAGTAACGGGACCAGATATGATCATCTTAGTTTTTTCAATGTTGTGTTTTTAAGCCAGGTTTTTCACTCTCCTCTTTCACCTTTATCAAGAGGCTCTTTAGTTCCTCTTAGCTTTCTGCCATAGGGTAGTATCATCTGCATATGTGAGGTTATTGATATTTCTCCTGGCAATCTTGTTTCCAGCTTGTGCTTCATCCAGTCCAGCATTTCATGATGTACCCTGCATATAAGTTAAATAAGCAGGGTGACAATATACAGCCTTGACATACTCCTTTCCCAACTTGGAACCAGTCTGTTGTTCCATGTCCAGTTCTAACTGTTGCTTCTTGACCTGCATATAAATTTCTCAGGAGGCAGGTCAAATGGACTGGTATTCCCATCTCTTTAAGAATTTTCCAGTTTGTTGTGATCCACACAGTTAAAGCTTTCAGCAATAAAGGTTAGTCAAAAAGCCAGAAGTTGATGTTTTTCTGGAATTCTTTCACTTTTTCTATGATCCAATGGATGTTGGCAATTTGTTCTCCAGTTCCTCTGCCTTTTCTAAAACGAGCTTGAACATCTGGTAATTCTCAGTTCATGTACTGTTGAAGCCTAGCATGAAGAATTTTGAGCATTACTTTGCTAGTGTGTGAGATGAGTGCAACTGTGCAGTAGTTTGAGCCTTCTTTGGCAATGCCTTTCTTTGGGATTCAAATGAAGACTGACTTTTTCCAGTCCTGTGGCCACTGTTGAGTTTTCCAAATTTGTTGGCATACTGAGTGCAGCACTTTCACTTTCATCACTTTCCAGCTCAGCTGGAATTCCATCACCTCCACTAGCTTTGTTCATAGTGATGCTTCCTAAGGCCCACTGACTTTACCCTCCAGGGTGTCTGGCTCTAGGTGAGTCATCATACCATCGTGGTTATCTGTGTCATGAAGATCTTTTTTGTACAGTTCTTCTGTGTATTCTTGCCACCTCTTCTTAATATCTTCTGCTTCTGTTAGGTCCATACAATTTCTGTCCTTTATTGTGCCCATCTCTCCATGAAATGTTCCCTTGGTCTCTAATTTTCTTGAACAGATCTCTAGTCTTTCCCATTCTATTGTTTTCCTCTATTTCTTTGCATTGATCACTTAGCAAGGCTTTCTTATCTCTTTTTGCTGTTCTTTGGAACTCTGCATTCAAATGGATATATCTTTCCTTTTCTCCTTTGCCTTTCGCTTCTCCTCTTTTCTCAGCTATTTGTAAGGCCTCCTCAGACAACCATTTTGCCTTTTTGCATTTCTTTTTCTTGGGGATGGTTTTGATCACAGCCTCCTGTACAATATCACGAACCTCCATCCATAGTTCTTCAGGCACTCTATCAGATTTAATCCCTTGAATGTATTTGTCACATCCACTGTATAATTGTAAGGGATTTGGTTTAGGTCATACCTGAATGGTCTAGTGGTTTTCCCCACTTTCTTCAATTTAAGTCTGAATTTGGCAATAAGGAGTTCATGATCTGAGCCAGTCAGCTCTGGTCTTGTTTTTGCTGACTGTATAGAGTTTCTCCATCTTTGGCTGCAAAGAATATAATCAATCTGATTTCAGTGTTGACCATCTGGTGATGTCCATGTACAGAGTCATCTCTTGTGTTGTTGAAACTGGGTGTTTGCTATGACCAGTGTGTTCTCTTGGCAAAATTCTGTTAGCCTTTGCCCTGCTTCATTTTGTATTTCAAGGCCAAACTTGCTTGTTACTCCAGATATCTCTTGACTTCCTACTTTTACATTCCAGTCCTCTGTGATGAAAAGGACATCTTTTTTGGATGTTACTTCTAGAAAGTCTTGTAGGTCTTCATAGAACTGTTCAACTTCAGCTTCTTCAACATTAGTGATTGAGGCATAGACTTGGATTACTGTAGTATTGAATGGTTTGCCTTGGATGATCAGAAATCATTCTGTCATTTTTGAGATTGCACCCAAGTACTGCATTTCAGACTACTGTTGACTATGATGGCTACTCCATTTCTTCTAAGGGATTCTTGCACACAGTAGTAGATATAATGGTCATTTGAATTAAATTCACCCATTCCAGTCCATTTTAGTTCACTGATTCCTAAAATGTCGATGTTCACTCTCCCATCTCCTGTTTGACCACTTCCAATTTACTTTGATTCATGAATCTAACAATCCAGGTTCCTATGCAATATTGCTCTTTAAAGCATCATACTTAATTTCCATCACCAGTCACATCCTCAACTGGGTGTTGTTTTTACTTTGGCTCTGTCTCTTCATTCTTTCTGGAGCTATTTCTCCACTTTTCTCCAGTAGCATAAAGGACACCTACCGACCTGGGGAGTTCATCTTTCAGTGTCATATCTTTTTGCCATTTCATAATGTTCATGGGGTTCTCAAGGCAAGAATACTGAAGTAGTTTGCCATTCCCTTCTCCCGGGGACCACATTTTGTCAGAACTCTCCACCATGACCCATCCTTCTTGGGTGGCCCTACACAGCATGGCTCATAGTTTCATGAGATCCATACCACTCAGATCTAGGGGAGGGCAGTAATTAACTTCTGTGCCATATGCTTGAGGGAAAAACACCTCTACCTGCATCATAGTAAAACTGGAGAACTTTAAAGAAAAGAGACTTTCTAAATGAACTCATCTAAAATCTACTGATTTTTATATTGACAGCTGACGTCTCATGAGCATCCATAGAATCCAAAATATAATGGAGTACTATCTTTAATGAGTTGAAGGAAAATATCTGTATATCACGAAGTTTAAATTCAGCAAAACTGTCTATTAAGAACAAAGTCAAAATAAGATATTTTCCAAAAAAGATAAAAATACTAGAAGGATATAAATAAAAATTTGACAGTGCTTATTTCTTAGCACTGTGAGTGTCACAATACTGTGTTTTTACATAAGTATTTACAATCATACACAGGCAGTCCAAGCTTTGCACATTAGTGCAGAACCATAAAAAATGACTGTCTTGCAAAATAATCTTTTTAATAATCAATTTAAAAAACTATAATTGTTCCACGACCTTTAAAATTTTTTGTGAAAACATCAAGTGGTTTTTTTTACTGTCAGCTATAAATATACAGGGAAATGAGAAATAGTAAAAATTAATATGTAGTATACTATAATTTTAAATATTAGAAATATTGAGACGTTATTTTGTTTTTGGTAAGAACTTATCAAGATTAGTTTGAGCAGTGATTTCCTTGTTTTCATTCTATAATTTATAATATGGAGTGAACATCTTAGTTATGTCTTGCCAAATTATAATACTAATTTCTAAGTTTGGATCAGCTTCCAAGACTTTATATTTTGTGCTTTTAATGTCATTAACCATCTCCAAGGCTTGTTTTAATATGTTGTTAGCCAGCACCACTTCCTCCAGAATATCTTTCATCACAACTACTTCTCTCATTTATTTTTACAAGGTCATCTATACCAAGTTCCTCTAGCTGTATCTCTATCGTATCAAACAGCAATACTGTCAACATTCTCACAAGCAGCCATTTTCTTCCAAAATTCCATTTTTACCTCTAATTCAAATTTCATTTTATGTCTCTTCATTACACTTCATCTTTGTTGGCCAATTCTCTCTCTTGGTTACCTATTTTTATAAATGCTAAATGAGTTCATTGCCAAGAGACTAGAAGAATGCATCCATATACTTTACTCTCTGTAAATGGACTGAGCACCAGATGTGCTGTGAGCACATCACTGACAAGACTCTGAAAGAAGTGGCCTGAGTGGTCACTGATCCCAAGCAGCATTGGTTATTTATACCAATTTGTGGAATTGTGGAATGAACACCTAGTCATTTGTGGAATGAACACCTAGCAGCAAGGTTTGTATTTTATGCAATGATTCACAGTTAATACAACACAGTAACTGAAATTTAAACTGTGTTGATGGGAGATGGATGTTAGTTAATGAAACCATGATAACTGATATTTGTGCATATCAGAAACATGCAGAATGAGGATTGCCTACATGTGATATGCATTATTATATGTAATTTTCTATAATGAATATTTATTACATTTGTGATAAGTAAAAATTTTCAGACCAGTAAAAATTGAGAGTATTTAGCACCAACAGTCATTCAGAAAAGCAATTGGAAAGGATTGTGCTTCTGGCAGGAAGAAAATGATACCAAATGGGAGGTCTAAGAAGCAAGATGGAATGAAAGAAGATATTGGTAAATACATGTGTATGTTTTTTATAAATTATCTTATTTAAATATATGTGGAAGAACAAAACAACTTCTCATCACAACCCTTCCAAATTAATAATTATCAAATGTTTTAATTCCAGTTTGGGGGTATGAATACTGATTGCTTTGTTAAATAGAGTTTGCCTGTTTATTTTAACAGGGGGTGAGCACTAAAAGAATATAAAGAATGTACATTCCAAAAAATTAGGGGAAATAATAGAAAAATAAAAATTTAATCCAAAGAAAGCAATGAAAGAGGGAATAAATATAAACCCCAAAAAAGAAAAAAAATGGAAATAAAATGGAACAATATCTTTCACAACATGTGAATATTAAATAATATAACGCATGTAAAAGTGACCATTGCATTACAGACCTACAGTAGATATTTAATAAATGTACATTTGCATGGATCAGAAGTTCATCATGTATATGTAATGGAATAAGAACCTCTCCAATTTATATGTCTGAGACAGATTTGGGGGCAAGACTGGACTTAAAAATCAGTTTGTAAAGTATAGAATATTTGTTGTACAACAGCAACATATTCCATTGCTTGTGTAGCAAGTCAGATCTCCATACCATGTACAGTTTGCCTACATAGGCAACTGTGATACATGCAAACAATCTGGGGTCAGGTCTACCGATAGAAATCCTGAATGCTTCAATTGGCTGGCCATCTTTACAATACTAAATTCTTAAAACACACTAACATGACTCTGAAAGTCACCTCTAGAACTCCCAACTAGTTGTGTGCGTATCTACTGGAAAATGCACACATCTCTCTACCTTTCTTGGAAACCCAAGATTTGGAGTAAATACAGTTTTAATCTTTCTTTGGCGATGACTGGAGACTCCTATTTTGAGGTACCTTACCAACTTGAGATCTGGTAACTGGACTGAGTTCAGAGTAAGTTTTTAATAATCACTCAATACAGCAGAGTGTGTTGGAATGAACAACTGGGATAAGGCCCAAAGAAAGTTAAAATGATTAAAATTGGGGAAAACAGCTTCCATGAAGAAGACAAAATAACTCTGTTTGCTTATCCTAGGAGAAGAAAATGGGTCAGCACAAATGTGAGATATTTAATAAAAAAAAAATCCTCCACCCATTAAAAGACTTTGTTAAACAGCCTTTCAGTTTCTATTGAGAATGTACATTGCAGCGATTTTTTAAAAGGTTTCATGGGAAATAGATGGGGAAACAGTGTCAGACTTTATTTTTTTGGGCTCCAAAATCACTGCAGATGGTGACTGCAGCCATGAAATTACAAGATGCTTACTCCTTGGAAGGAAAGTTGTGACCAACCTAGATAGCATATTCAAAAGCAGAGACATTACTTTGCCAACAAAGGTCTGTCTAGTCAAGGCTATGGTTTTTCCTGTGGTCATGTATGGATGTGAGAGTTGGACTGTGAAGAAGGCTGAGCACTGAAGAATTGATGCTTTTGAACTGTGGTGTTGGAGATGACTCTTGAGAGTCCCTTGGACTGCAAGGACATCCAACCAGTCCATTCTGAAGGAGATCAGCCCTGGGATTTCTTTGGAAGGAATGATGCTAAAGCTGAAACTCCAGTACTTTGGCCACCTCATGTGAAGAGTTGACTCATTGGAAAAGACACTGATGCTGGGAGGGATTGGGGGCAGGAGGAGAAGGGGACGACAGAGGATGAGATGGCTGGATGGCATCACTGACTCGATGGACGTGAGTCTGGGTGAACTCCGGGAGTTGGTGATGGACAGGGAGGCATGGCGTGCTGCAATTCATGAGGTCGCAAAGAGTCGGACATGACTGAGTGACTGAACTAAACTGAAGCAGATTCCTCAATGTAAAAGTGAGTAAAAATGCCATTACTGGGAAAGGACGTAAAGCTTTTTTTGAAGACTTTTACAAAAAAAAAAAAATGTAAACTATTAATACTTTTCTAGAGCACCTGTTTGTTACATGACAAACTTTGCTGGATAAAATAGAAGCATGTCTTTAGCTATCTACATTTTTATATATATATGTAGGTATATATAATTCAGCTTCTAAACAACTCTTTGATAAAGAAGAATAATCAGGGAAAGCCCTGGTCAACCCAGGGTTAGGACGCCATGCTTTCACTACCAAGGTGTGAGTTCAATTCCTAGTCAAGGAACTAAGATCTTATAAGCCATGGCTTGGTCAAAAAATAAATTAAAAATTTGAAAATAATTATCAATTTTATTATACAATAGAGGAAACAGAATCAGAGATTTAGCACTTTGCCTAAGTTCATACTGCTGCATAATGGAGGCTCCAAGATGGAAACTTACATCTCTTTGGTAACAATGTCTGTCTTTTGCCACATTCTGCAGGTCTGTTTCAATTGATTTCACCAATTTCCTACCTCTGAGTGGGAAGTAGAGTGATGAACAACCCAAGCTTTCCTAAGCTCATATAAGATTCTTCTAGTTCAGGAAGCAGCAAGCATCTTCTGTAAAGGGTCAGACAGCATTTTGTTTTGCAGGCACGTGGCCTCTGTCACAACTATGGGGCCAGGGCTGCATGAAAACAGACACACACAACCATAAATTAATGAGCTTGGCTGTGTTCCAATAAGACTTATAGATACTGAAACCTGAACTTCATATAATTATCAGGCTTCACAAAAGATTCCTCTTCTTTTGTTATTTTTTTCCAAGTGACAAAAGTTCACGGGTCATACTAAAAAAGGCAATGAGATTTGGCTCACAGGCCAGAGTGGACCAGTCCCTGCTCTAGGAAAAACCTACAGGAGAGCATTGTTCTCCACTGCTTTTATTGTCCAGTATTTGTGGAGAATCAAAGCTTCCTTCCCTGGTAAGTAAATTGAGGAACAGTCTGTTGGAAAGCAAACCGTTTTAATGAATACGCTCCCTTTGTGTCTGGCAAGGTTGTCTGCAGTCAGGAAGGTTCTTTGGATTAAAATTTGCAGTTGGAGAGTAAACATTAGGAATTGGTTCATTAGCTTCACAGTGAGAATAGCTTGGCATCATGGATTTAACATTCTGGAAATGGCCTCTGGCTAGGAAGAACAATTCAGTTCTTTAATCCTACATTCTTCTGAAGAAAACAAAATGTCTGTCTAAATAAATTGAGAAATCGCTTGTCAAAAATAAATGTTCTGGAGGCAACATGAAATTCACGAAAATGAAACGTTGACAAGTATGGGCGCATCTTGAGTTTCTGGGGATTTAAAAGGAGATTGACCATTTTTCTTTAAAAGTCTGGGGATTAAGGAAAAACACATCCTCATCAGAATTGAGGTCCTCAGTGGTTTTTAGCCCCTTTCAGTTCTAATTCAAACAAAACTGGAGCCTAAAACTGGAGCCTAATAGATCAATGGAACAAGATAGAGAACCCAGAGATAAACCCATGCACCTATGGGTACCTTATTTCTAACAAAGGAGAAAGAATATACAACGGGGCAAAGACAGCCTCCTCAATAAGTGGTTCTGGGAAAACTGGACAGCTACATGTAAAAGAATGAAATTAGATCACGACCTAACGCCATACACAAAGATAAACTCAAAATGGATTAAAGACCTAATGTAAGACCAGAAACTATTAAACTCTTAGAGGAGAACATAGGCAGAACACTTGATGACATAAACCAAAGCAAAATCTTCTATGATCCACCTCCTAGAGTAATGGAAATAAAAACAAAACTAAACAAGTGTGACCTAATGAAACTTAAAATCTTTTGCATAGCAAAGGAAACCACAAACAAGGTGAAAAGACGACCCTCAGAATGGGAGAAAATAATAGTAAGGGCAACAACTGATTAAGAATATCTAAAATATACAAGCAGCTTATACAACTCAACATCAAAAAAGCAAACAACCCAAGCAAAAAGTGGGAAAGGGACCTGAAGAGACATTTCTCCAAAGAAGGCATACAGGTGGCTAACAAGCACATGAAAGATGTTCAACATCACTCATTATCAGAGAAATGCAAATCAAAACTACAATGAGGTACCAACTCACACCAGTCAGAATGGCCATCATCAAAAAGTCTACAAATGCTGGAGAGGGTGTGGAGAAAAGGGAACCCTCCTGCATTGCTGGTGGGAATGTAAACTGATACAGCCACTATGGAAGACAGTATGGAGACTTCTTAAAAAGCTCGGAATAAAGCTACCATATGACCCAGCAATCCCACACCTAGGCATATACCCTGAGGAAATCAAAACTGAAAAAGACACATGTACCCCAATGTTCACTGCAGCTCTGTTTATGATAGCTAGAACATGGAAGCAACCTAGATGTCCAGCGACAGATGAATGGGTAAAGAAGCTGTGGTACATATACACAATGGAATATTACTCAGCCATAAAAAGGAACACATGTGATCTGTTCTAATGAGGTGGACAAAACTTGAGCCTATTATACAGAGTGAAGTAATCCAGAAAGAGAAATATAAATATTGTATACTGCTGACACATACATATGGAATCTGAAGAGATAGCACTGATTAATTTATTTTCAGGGCGGCAATGGAGAAACAGACCTGTGGACAAGTGGGATGAGAGGAGGAAGAAGGGAAGATGTAAGGAGAGAATAACATAGAAATTTACAGTACCATGTGTAAAACAGATAGCCAATGGGAATTTGCTCTATGACTCAGGGAACTCAAACAGGGGCTTTGCGACAGGCTGAAGGGTGGGTGGGGAGGGAGATGGGAGGGACGTCTGGGAGGGAGGGGACATGGGTGTACCTATGGCTGATTCTTGGTGATGTATGACAGAAAACCACAAAATTCTGTAAAGCAATTATCCTTCAATAAAAAAAAAAAAAAAAAACTTTAGGCACCAAAGAAATCCATACAGTGTGAATTAAACCAGAAGTTCAAATAATAAAATATTAATGTTTATCTCTTGGGTAGTAGAATTATGCATACTTTCTGCTTCTTTCTGATTGTGTTCCACATTTTTTACAAGGATGAAGAGCTTTCATAATCACAAAATTTATCAGAAAATAAATAAAATGTGTTAAAATGAGTGCCAATAAAGGAATGTGAAGGATGGCAGGGGAGCAGCGAGGGTAGCCCGCCAGCTCCTCTGAGATGAGGAGCGAAATAAGAGCCCTCACTGAGAAAGAGTTTACAAGATGAACAAATGGTCAAGGAGTCTACTAAGGCAGGCTAGACCAAAGAATGGGACTTGAGGGGATAAATGCAAAGGAGGTCACTTGCTAGTCACTCTTGTCTCCTTCTCACCATCATGCACTGTGTCAGGCATGAATCAGGGGAAGGCAGTTGGCCTGTGACGAGGAGCTCAGATTTGATGAAAAGCACAGAAGGTTTTAATAAAAGTAGATGGTGTTAAAAAAAAAAACTGGAGCCTAGCAATTCAGGCCCTGTGGGATCTACCACAGGAAAATAGTATCATTTTGAGTTTACCAGTTTGTTCATTTCACAAATGTTTGGGCATAGAATTGCTGCATAAATCTTCAACGTCTATTTAAGCTTCCATCTGCCTAATAAAAGCATCTCCACCAAGGACAGCTTGACATTTGCTGCTCCCTCTAAAATCTGAGTCCTGCTGCAAACCAAAGCGTTCATTCCACAGTTACCAAGGGGAGCAACCCTGTTGATAGGAGGCGGGCGGTATCTCCTGCTTGTGCCTCTGAAAAGGGTGTGCCAGGCCGTAACTGGCCTTAAGTATCCCTGCTATCCATTCAGTAAGCAGATTCCAAATGCCTCTTATGCTAGTAAAAACCTATAAACAGATAATATACTTTATTACTAATACACAAATAGGTAATTTTCTTGCATTCATCAGATGTTAACACATTTTCTAGATGAATGATTCAATTAAGTGAGTGAATTAATGACTTGTCAACAAAAAAGATTTTGCTGCCAAAGCTGGGTATTGGCAAGAGGCACTGTCAATGTTGGCATGGCTCCTCCTAGAGGAATTCTTATTCTTATAAATTACTTGCCACCTTCGAGCATGTTGCTTCTGCCAGAAACTCATTTTCACTGTGAGAGAAGTGCTAACACGATTCTGGTTTTACAGATAGGCAATTGAGTCTTAGAAAATAATCGGCCTAAATCACACAGAAAGGACCAAATTAAGACCCAAACCCATTTCTGTTTGACTCAGAACTCTAGGGACCCAACTACTACTCACTGCAGCCTCTTAGAACACAAGCTTGTTACTTTTCATCACTGGAGAAGGGATAAGATGCAGACTTACACCGGTATACTAGCTCTCCTTCATGAAGCCCTATCACTGGTATACTAGCTCTCCTTCATGAAGCCCTATCACCGGTATACTAGCTCTCCTTCATGAAGCCCTATCACTGGTATACTAGTTCTCCTTCATGAAGCCCTATCACCGGTATACTAGTTCTCCTTCATGAAGCCCTATCACCGGTATACTAGTTCTCCTTCATGAAGCCCTATCACCGGTATACTAGGTCTCCTTCATGAAGCCCTATCACCGGTATACTAGCTCTCCTTCATGAAGCCCTATCACTCCCATTCTGTTTCAGGGCTTTTCTGGGGAAATTAGATATACTCGGATATACTGAAATCCTAAATCCAGAAGAATACAAGCAAATAGACTAGCCTTCAGGTACACATGTCCTGAATGCCTCCCATCACTTTCACCTTTTCTTTCCCGTATGCCAATTTCCAATCCTGTCCTGTCATTACCACTCATTCCAAACATGCCTTTTGCTGCTTTCTTGGAGGATGAGGAGGAGGAACAATGCTTCATTATTCACTTGCACAAGACCTTGCCAAGGGTAGAATCAAAGATGCAAACTGGTAAATTAGCCAAACACACACTACCTTTTGAAGGCAAGAACACTTTTATGTTGAAGGTGGAGTGTGTAGGAGAAAGCAGTAAATGTCTCCTCTGTTCTCGGGTATTTTTTCCAGAAATAAGCTCCTTCTTTCAAGGAGAATGGTTTGATTAACAGGGTGGGGCCAACACATCCAAATACAGGTAAGAAATGCACCAAAGAGTATACAGGTTTAGCCAGAAACAACATTTGATAGAATTTTAGTAAGAAACAAATTTAAAAATATCCGTACGGGGAGGGAGGAGGGAGGAGGGTTCAGGATGGGGAACACGTGTATACCTGTGGCAGATTCATGTTGATATATGGCAAAACCAATACAATATTGTAAAGTTAAAAAATAAAATAAAGGAAAAAATAAAAATATCACTCCCTACTTCAGTTTCCATCCTCTGAATATTTTTTCTTTGATATATCTATCGTGTAGAATCTATGTGATTGTGTTTGTACATTCTGTGAGGTTTGAATCAAATGTTAAAGGAAAAAGAAAATGGCCTTCCTCGATAAAGTTGATAATAGTATAATCATTCATCATGCACTAATTAGCTAACTCTCACTCTAAGTCACTCAGTTGTGTCCAGCTCTTTGCGACCCTGTGGACCATAGACCACCAGGCTCCTCTGTTCATGGAATTCTCCAGGCAAGAATAAAGCAGGGCACAAATGGGTAATCCAGGGGCCTATTAGACTAGGGACATGTTATTTAAAGGGGACAGTGTTATAAAAAGAAAAAAAAAATCAGAGTTTCTTACATTTAAAAATCCACATTAAAATTCATTTTTGAGCTCAAAAAAGAAAAGAAAAAATCTCCTAAATGATGATTTCCATGAAGCAACTGAAGCTGAGTAGAAACTGACCCTGTCAACAGAACGTACATCATCCAGGTCAACAATATGCCCAGCCTGGTGAACAAATTATTCTGAAAGAATTTGAGTTTACAGCCTCTGATGCCAAAAAGTTAAGAACTTCTAATTATTCTCCATGTGGGGACAAGATAAAAATCTTCAGAATTTTCTAATAACCTGAGGAGATTTTACATCATAAAAGAGTTTTCCCATATATCTACCGTTGCCGCATTAACTCCCTCCTATGTTGGAATTACCTCCATAAAGTGAGTCGTATCCTTCAGATGGATGCGGAAAGACTGAGAACATCTTTAGATATTTGAGTCAACTGAGAAAAGAGTGAGCTTGAACATACTCAGAATATTTATTTCAAGGATTACTGAATAAAGTTCAATTTCTGCTATCGGTTTACACTGGCAGAGATGAGTTAAAATGATTCGTGAGCATTTGGGGGGCTGATTATAACAATGGAAAAGTAACCTCTGCCTAATGAATGAGTCAGAGTGATTGTGTGGAAACTTTTCTAACACAAGGAATGTTTTCTCTCACAGAACCTTTTGTATTCTAAAACATAAAACAGATAAACAAGTTTCTTTGCTTGAATATGAGGAGAGCTCTCCCATGTCTTTTGGAACACCCACACAATGCCTCAGTTCAGTTCAGTCGCTCAGTCGTGTCCGACTCTTTGCGACCCCACGAACTGCAGCACGCCAGGCCTCCCTGTCCATCACCAACTCCCAGAGTTCACTCAAACTCATGTCCATCAAGTCAATGATGCCATTCAGCCATCTCATCCTTTGTCGTCCCCTTCTCCTCCTGCCTCCAACCCCTCCCAGCATCAGGGTCTTTTCCAATGAGTCAACTCTTCATATGAGGTGGCCAAAGTATTGGAGTTTCAGCTTCAGCATCAGTCCTTCCAGTGAACACCCAGGACTGATCTCCTTTAGGATGGACTGGTTGGATCTCCTTGCAGTCCAGGGGACTCTCAAGAGTCTTCTCCAACACCACAGTTCAAAAGCATCAATTCTTCGGTGCTCAGCCTTCTTCACAGTCCAACTCTAACATCCATACATGACCACTGGAAAAACCATAGCCTTGACCACATGGACCTTTGTTGGCAAAGTAATACCTCTGCTTTTCAATACACAATGCCTAGGGCACAACAAATAAGAGTTTGAGAACCATGGAAAAAGATTATACATCACCATTTTAGGTTAATTTTCAGCTTTTGATATCTGTAATTCATTGATACTGGAATAAGATCTGTTTCTCATAAAGTCCTCTTAGTAGCCATATCATCTCTGGCAAGTAAAGTTTCTGAAGCTCTTATTTTATAAAATAAGAATAATAAGATGTGACGGTAATACACATACACAAAGTGTGTGTGCGTTGTTTGCATTCAGGGTCCAATCCTTCCCTGTCAACACCCTATTAGATTCAGATAAAGTTGGTTTCATTCCCCAGTTCCAAAGGTGACACAGACACAGGCTATGACACAGACATAAAAAAATCACGCCCAGAAACTATCAGTGAAGTATTGCTTTTTCTGGGTTACTGAGCAGTAGAATGCATTGAGTCAGCCAAAAGGCTTGCTCTGGTTTTTCCATAGCATGTTACAGAAACACTGGAATGAACTCTTTGACCAACCCAATAGAAGACCCAGAGCTATTTGCAGGCATCTTTGCTGCTATGTGACAGTAGGCTACCTGAAAATGACGTCAAAGAGATCAAAGCAGAGCAGAGGAAGAGAGAGAAATCTCTCTGCCTCTTATTGGCATTCCCAGGTTATCCAGACTTTGTGAAATTACACAAGCTAATGTATTTTCTGTATGCAGGTCAGGAAGCAACAGTTAGAACTGGACATGGAACAACAGACTAGTTCCAAATAGTACAAGGAGTACGTCAAGGCTGTATATTGTCACCCTGCTTATTTAATTTCTATGCAGAGGACATCATGAGAAACGCTGGGCTGGAAGAAGCACGAGCTGGAATCAAGATCGCCGGGAGAAATATCAATAACCTCAGATATGCAGATGACACCACCCTTATGGCAGAAAGTGAAGAGGAACTCAAAAGCCTCTTGATGAAAGTGAAAGTGGAGAGTGAAAAAGTTGGCTTAAAGCTCAACATTCAGAAAACGAAGATCATGGCATCTGGTCCCATCACTTCATGGGAAATAGATGGGGAAACAGTGGAAACAGTGTCAGACTTTATTTTTTGGGGCTCCAAAATCACTGCAGATGGTGACTGCAGCCATGAAATTAAAAGACGCTTACTCCTTGGAAGGAAAGTTGTGACCAACCTAGATAGCATATTCAAAAGTAGAGACATTACTTTGTCAACAAAGGTCCGTCTAGTCGAGGCTATGGTTTTTCCTGTGGTCATGTATGGATGTGAGAGTTGGACTGTGAAGAAGGCTGAGCGCCGAAGAATTGATGCTTTTGAACTGTGGTGTTGGAGAAGACTCTTGAGAGTCCCTTGGACTGCAAGGAGATCCAACCAGTCCATTCTGAAGGAGATCAGCCCTGGGATTACTTTGGAGGGAATGATGCTGAAGCTGAAACTCCAGTACTTTGGCCACCTCATGTGAAGAATTGACTCTTTGGAAAAGACTCTGATGCTGGCAGGGGTTGGGGGCGGGAGGAAAAGGGGATGACAGAGGATGAGATGGCTGGATGGCATCACTAACTTGATGGACGTGAGTCTGAGTGAACTCCGGGAGTTGGTGATGGACAGGGAGGCCTGGCATGCTGAGATTCCTGGGGTCGCAAAGAGTCAGACACGACTGAGCGATTGAACTGAACTGAACTATGGGGTGGCTCTAAAGATTAAACTAAGACATGTCCATGCAAATAATGTGAAAAGTGCTAGCCTTAGTTTCTTCAAATCAGCATTTCAGGATATTCCATCATTCTCATTCAAAAGGAATTTCCATCTTTTACCATCAAATGTCATACTATTTCTGATTCAAGGTGAGTCAAACATTTTGTCTACTATGCAATTTTTTTTCTTTTTTCTGACAAGTCACAGTTATTTTATTGTCAATTCAGTATATAATGTACATTCAGTATATAATGTATAACTATTTACAAACAGCAGCAGTTCTGCGAATATACATTATGAAAATTCACCATCAATGTTTGCCACCAACAAGTTAGACAGAGATGCCAGGTCATTGGTATTTTTCAGATGACATTTGACTTGCTTAATGCCCAGGCTCTCTGGGTTTCTGGAGCATGAAAAGTTTATTACCAGGATTTGACTACATTTTAAAACATAGAAATGGGCAAAACCAGGAAAAGGAGCATGAGATGTAATCTGAAAAAAAAAAAAAAGACTAAGACTAAATCCGAATACTTCAAGGGTGGATTGTGAGCTATTAAAAATAATCTAAAATGTAATAGAGACGCAGACACAGAGAAAGGACTTGTGGACACAACAAGGGAAGGAGAAGGCAGGATGAATTGAGAGAGTAGCATTGACATACACACACACACACACTACCATGTGCAAAACAGGTAGCTAGTGGGGAGCTGCTGTGCAACACAAGGAATTCAGCTTGGTGCTCTGTGATGACCTGCAAGGGTGAGATGGGGGACGTGGGAGGGAGGCTCAAGAAGGAGGAGATATGTGTACACACATAGCTGATTCACCTTGTTATACAGCAGAAATGAACACGACATTGCAAAGCAATTATCTCTCAATTTAAAATATCAGATCAGATCAGATCAGTCGCTCAGTCGTGTCCGACTCTTTGCGACCCCAGGAATCGCAGCATGCAAGGCCTCCCTGTCCATCACCAACTCCCGGAATTCACTCAGACTCAAGTCCATCAAGTCAGTGATGCCATCCAGCCATCTCATCCTCTGACGTCCCCTTATCCTCTTGCCCCCAATCCCTCCCAGCATCAGAGTCTTTTCCAATGAGTCAACTCTTCGCATGAGGTGGCCAAAGTACTGGAGTTTCAGCTTTAGCATCATTCCTTCCAAAGAAATCCCAGGGCTGATCTCCTTCAGAATGGACTGGTTGGATCTCCTTGCAGTCCAAGGGACTCTCAAGAGTCTTCTCCAACACCACAGTTCAAAAGCATCAATTCTTCGGTGCTCAGCCTTCTTCACAGTCCAACTCTCACATCCATACATGACCACTGGAAAAACCATAGCCTCGACTAGACGGACCTTTGTTGGCAAAGTAATGTCTCTGCTTTTGAATACCTATCTAGGTTGGTCATAACTTTCCTTCCAAGGAGTAAGCGTCTTTTAATTTCACGGCTGCAGTCACCATCTGTAGTGATTTTGGAGCCCAGAAAAATAAAGTCTGACACTGTTTCCACTGTTTCCCCATCTATTTAAAATATATAGTATGATAAAAAAAAATACATGGAATTTTTTGTAAATAAGTAACAGAAGTAAAATAGATTCTACTTATTAAAAAAGAAAAAATGTAGGAAATTGTATATTAGAAGCTAAGGGATAAGACTTTTAAGAATTTCAAATGTTACAGAAAACATACAGAGAGATGAAGATGGGGGGAAATAGCCACTGGATTGGTGACCTCTGCTTGAGCATATTCAGTACAGTTAAGCAGGGGAAAGAAGATTGGCATGGGAAAAAGTGAGATAAATAAGCAGAGGCAGTGATTATTAACTTTTTTTTCTAAGTTTAGAGATGAGAACCATTGAGTGGAAATTGATCCATGCTCATATTATCCTAATTCCTTACACATAATACAATTAAACTAAAAACTTGAAGGTCAAAACAGCCTCTGGACTGACCTGATAATTCATGAGTTAAATAGACTATATGTTTCTTGAAGGTAGTGACAATACCTTCTAATTCTTTGAATTTTCCATGATACCCAGCTCTGTGAATGGGACAGGGGAGCTATAGGGTTGAAATAATCATGTGAACAAGCAAAAATGTTAGTCTTGTCACAGTTCATTAAAAACATTTCAGATTATTTCATGCTTTCCGTGCAAGAAATATAAATCATTGAACAAATAAATAGGACTCTTCCAGTCTTTAACAGACAAAATGATCCAGAAGAGCATAAAGAACAGTCAGTTATAATAATAATATAAAGGTTATTGTTTCAAATTGATTTAACAGTTATTTTAAAAAGTAGGCAAAAGGAAAAGGTGTTCTTTTAAAGGAAGGAGACTCTTAAGTAATGAAACAAATTCTGAAGGAACTTTGTCTTCAGACATCTAGAAAATAATAAACTTGTGACTAGTTAGCATGAATTTACAAAATCTGTCTGTTCTTCTAATTGAAATACTGAATTTATGTCTGAAGAAAAGGGTTATAGGGCTTGTATCATACCAGTTTTAATAAGGCAGTAGATAAGAAAACAATTACAAATCTGAAAGCAAATCTTCCTTAGCAATCCCAATCTAGCTGCCCACACTGTCTTAAGTCAGATTCTTGGTAGCAGAGCTTACAGGGTACATGTGAAGAGTGTTATTAAAGAAGTGCTCCCAAGGAGACTGGTAAAGGAATAAGGAAAGCAGGATAGGAAAAAGGAGAAGAAGCCAAAAAAGGATGGATTTTTGGTAAGCCCCAGCTTCAGTCAGGATGCTTTAGTACTGCACTAGTCAGTCATTAGTACAAGCCACTGATGGTAGGCAGGCAAACAGGCAGTAGGTAAATTTCCAGGCAGAAATGCAGAGGTGGTTGGGTCCAGTAGCTCAAGGGCAATCTTCTAAAGACAGTTGAAGGTTCTACTGTAGCAGCAAAATACACAGAAGCAGGGTGATGGGTGTGTAGCATCAATGTAAGTGATCAAAGGGAATTGGAGAGACCACCCATAGAGCTCATACTCTAGCTAGCTATATTCTACTTTCTATACTTTGAGATATACTTCGTTTGCAATATTAGTTTCAGGTTTACAACCCAGTGATTCAAAAACTTTACTGCTCATACTCTATTTAAAGTTATTATAAAATATTGGCTACATTCCATGTTCTGTACAATATACCCTTATAACTTGTTTTATTCATGAGCTAGATACTTTTAGATTGGTTTATTCTATTAGAAAAGATGGAAAGCCAAAACCTGTTATTTACCAGACTTCCTTGCAGCCAAAGTTCTGTGCTAGAAATAGATTGTATGAGATTTGGACAGTGGAAATGAGGTGGCGAAATCCTCCTGCAGCTGTTGAATATCGTTGCTATCTAGGAGGGTCATAAAAACACAAGTGTTCCCTGAGTTATATTGTGGAATACATTTTCCAGCTTTGTACAGGTCAAAAAGCAGTTCAGAGCACCAAAAAGAGCAAAATATTTAGTAAATGTAACCGAGGTGAAAGACTTGTACACTGACAACCATGAAACATTGATAAAAGAAATTAAAGAAGCCACAAATACATGGAAAGACCTTGTGTTCACAGATTAGAAGATTTCAGTTGTTAAAATCTCATACCATCCAAAACAATTGATGAATCCAAGGCAATCCCTTTTTTTTTTTTTTTTTTGCTGAAATTAAAAAAAAAAAAAATCCCCAAACTGATGTGGAATTTCAAAGGACCTCAAATATTTAAAATGATCATGAGAAAGAAAAATGAAACACTTCATATTTCCTGATTTCAAAACATATTACAGGGACTTCCCTGGTGGTCCAGTGGTTAAGAATCTGCCTTGCAGTGCAAGAGATGTGAGCTCAGTCCCTGGTCAGGGAACTAAGATTGCACAGGCCATAGGGCAAGTAAGCCCCCATGCCACAACTAAGACCCAACACAGCCAAATAAATATTTTTTAAAAAACATAGTATAAAACTACCTTAGTCAAAATGGTATAATACTGGCATATAGACCAACTGAACAAAATAGAGTGAACAGGCATAAATTCTCACATGTATGGTGAAATTACATTCAACATGGATACCAAGAATACTAAGTATAGTCTCATCAAAAAAAGGTATCGGGAAAACGGAATGTCCACATGCAAAAGAATGAAGCTGGACACTTACCTTATACCATATATAAAAATTAACTCAAATTGGATTAAAAACCTAAATGTAAAACCCAGAACTGTAACACGGGATAAAAGCCTTATAACCTTGCATTTTTGACAATGATCTCTTGGCTATAACACTGAAAGCATAAATAATATAAAACAGACAAATGGGACCTCATCAAACTGAGAAGCTATGCACAGCAAAGGAAACAAGCAATGGAGTGAAAATGCAACTTATGGAATGGGGCAAAACATTTCCAAATCATATACATGATAAAGGGTTAATATCTGGAATATTAAAGAATTCCTACATTCTTTTATCAATGTTTCATAGTTGTCAGTGTACAAGTCTTTCACCTCGGTTACATTTACTAAGTATTTTGCTCTTTTTAGTGCTCTGAACTGCTTTTTGACCTGTACAAAGCTGGAAAATATATTGCACAATATAGCTTAGGGAACACTTGTCTTTTTATGACCCTCTTAGATAGCAACAAAATAATAATAATAATAATAATCTGCTTTTTTACTTGCCAAAGGACTTGAATAGACATTTCTCCAAAGAAAATATATAAATAGCCAACAAGCATATGAAAAGATGTTCCAAATCACGGATCATCAGGGGAATACACATCAAAACACATATCAAAACAGGGGGATACACATCAAAACAGGTACAAAGTCATAACTTTGTACCTGTTAGAACATTCACTATCAACAGAAAACAAGTATTGCAAAGAACGTGAGGAAGCTGGAACACTCGTCTACTGTCGGTGGAAATGTAAAATCATGTAGCTGCTATGAAAAGCAGTATGCAGGTTCTTTTCAAAATTAAAAATAGAGTTACCGTATGATCTAGTAATCCTACTTCTAGGTATATATCCAAAAGAATTGAAAATAGAATCTCCAAGACATATTTGCACACTCATGTTCATTGCAACATTATTTGCAATAGCCAAGAGGTAGAAACAAACTAAATGTCCACTAGCAGATGAATGGACAAAGAAAGTGAAGCATATACATACAATAGAACATGCTTTTGCCCTTAAAAAATCCTGTCATATGCTACAACAGGAGTGAAACTTGAGAACATTATGAAAAGTGAAAGAAGCCAGTCACAAGAACACACACTGCATGACTCCTCTAATATGAGGTATCTAAATCAGCTAGACTTAGAAACAGAAAGTACAATGTGCTTACCAGGGCTGGGGCAAAAAGAATTGTTCCATGGATACAGAATTTCTGTTCTGCAAGATGAGAAAGCTCTAGAGATTTGTTGCAAAAGAATATGCACGTGGTAACGTTATTGCACTGTACACTCAAAGTAGTCAAAAGGATAAATTTTACGTTATGTGTTTTCTACCACAATTACCAGGAAAAAAAAAAGCAGGGGTGGTGGTAGAGGCTACTTGTGCTACTTCTTCCTACTCCTGGATCAAATCTTTAGTGTCTACTCTCTAGGTTCTCCCCATGGACACAGGAGCCTGGCAGGCTACAGGTCCATGGGGTTGCAAAGAATCAGACATGACTGAGCAAGCTGACTTTCTCTCTAGGTTCTAGTGTGAAGAATTTTGGCCACTGGACATCAAGAGTCTCAGAAGTACCCCTGAGAAACAGTGGTTCCCATACTTTAGTGCAATGCACAGAAGTCACTGGGAAATTTTATTAAAATCAAATTCTGGGTTGAGTTAGTCTGGGGTCGGAATTGAGATAAACAAGCTCACAAGTGACTCAATGCTTCTGGTCCCCAGACCACACTTTCATGCTCTAAGATCAGGTCTGTGTGCTTCTAGAAGCTTAGAACCTATTTTTTCAATCCTTTGATTTTACAAGTAACTTATTGCCTGTACTAAAGCTCTTCCCTGTTAGAGTACTTGAGGTGGTTTTTACTTCCTGATTGAATTGCTTCGGACAGTTGTTCACCTAATTTGTTTAACAAATATTACTGAGACTGTATAATACACCAAAGTCTACTCTAAGAGTTATTGCAAGAGTGGTAAGCAAGACAAAGCAAGATCTGTGTTTATATGAAGCTTGCATAATATTGGTGAGAGACAGTCAGCAAACAAGAAGATCACATAGTGAAAAATGCTCTTAGGTAAAAGGCTGCTAGTTTCATCAGGGAAATTGGCTTAATCAACCTCTCAATCTGATGCATATATGCAGGCATGCATGAGGCTTAGAGAAGGAACAAAATAAGCCTATGTGGTTCTCACACTAAAAGGACCAATCAATTACATCCATAAAATGCCCAGATTTGAGATGTCAGGAGAGAAAGGCCAGATACATATCTCCTTCACCCCAAAAATATTAGTCAGGTGAATTAACTCCTAGGAAACTTGGCTTAAACAACCAAGCAACCCAACAGATGGATCACAAGGCTTTGATGTCTGGTGAAATCTTTACAGTTGATGAGAATGGGTAGCATGATAATAAAGTCAACATGGAGCAAGAAATAAGGGAGAAAAAATAGAAGTTAAAGAAGGAAGGAGGAAGAGGAGGAATCATTCAAAAAAGGACAAAGATTCAGAAAAAAGAAAAGAAAATGATTTTCTGCAAGTCATGAAGCTCCACCTGCTGATCAAAGAAGGTTTTGCCTTATATTTTTATAGAATTTTCTCTTCCATGACATAGAAAAAGTGACCCAACAATATAAATGGGATTTGGTGTCAGAGTCCCCTACACTTCACCCCTGAACATGTGACCTTAGGTAAGCCCCAGTGGGTGAACCATCACAGCCATACCTTCTAGACAGGATTTTTGAAAGTGTTATTAATAGTTGAAGTGGCAAGTGAAGAACCTATGACAAATATGAGGGTCACTAGGATATATATGCCATTTACTCTCCTGTCGTTTGTCATTTTGAGGTAATATTTTTTGAGCAGTTATTGGCTCTAGGAGAAGGGACAATTTTGTACTCTGGGCAATCAAAGCAAGGCTGCAATCCACATTGTTCTCACTCTCGCCCACCTGAAATCCTATTGCAGATATAGCACAGTGTAGCACTCTTAGGTTTTTTATAGTCACAAATGGAGTATATAATCAACTTTTATTGATTATATTTCATCTTATTTCAAAAGTATTTCAAGATTGCTTAAAAAGCTATATACAGTAACTGAACTAAAATCAGATCAGATCAGATCAGTCGCTCAGTCGTGTCCGACTCATTGCGACCCCAGGAATGGCAGCAGGTCAGGCCTCCCTGTCCATCACCAACTCCCAGAGTTCACTGAGACTCAAGTCCATCGAGTCAGTGATGCCATCCAGCCATCTCATCCTCTGTCGTCCCCTTCTCCTCTTGCCCCCAATCCCTCCTAGCATCAGTCTTTTCCAATGAGTCAACTCTTCGCATGAGGTGGCCAAAGTACTGGAGTTTCAGCTTTAGCATCATTCCTTCCAAAGAAATCCCAGGGCTGATCTCCTTCAGAATGGACTGGTTGGATCTCCTTGCAGTCCAAGGGACTCTCAAGAGTCTTCTCCAACACCACAGTTCAAAAACATCAATTCTTCGGCGCTCAGCCTTCTTCACAGTCCAACTCTCACATCCATACATGACCACAGGAAAAACCATAGCCTCAACTAGACGGACCTTTGTTGGCAAAGTAATGTCTCTGCTTTTGAATATGCTATCTAGGTTGGTCATGACTTTCCTTCCAAGAAGTAAGCATCTTTTAATTTCATGGCTGCAGTCACTATCTATAGTGATTTTGGAGCCCAGAAAAATAAAGTCTGACACTGTTTCCACTGTTTCCCCATCTATTTCCCATGAAGTGGTGGGACCGGATGCCATGATCTTCATTTTCTGAATGTTGAGCTTTAAGCCAACTTTTTCACTCTCCACTTTCACCTTCATCAAGAGGCTTTTTACTTCCTCTTCACTTTCTGCCATAAGGGTGATGTCATCCGCATATCTGAGGTTATTGATATTTCTCCCAGCAATCTTGATTCCAGCTTGTGTTTCCTCCAGTCCAGCGTTTCTCATGACGTACTCTGCATATAAGTTAAATAAACAGGGTGACAATATACAGCCTTGACGTACTCCTTTTCCTATTTGGAACCAGTCTGTTGTTCCATGTCCAGTTCTAACTGTTGCTTCCTGACCTGCGTACAAATTTCTCTAGAGGCAGATCAGGTGGTCTGGTATTCCCATCTCTTTCAGAATTTTCCTCAGTTTATTGAGATCCACACAGTCAAAGGCTTTGGCATAGTCAATAAAGCAGAAATAGATGTTTGCCTGGAACTCTCTTGCTTTTTGCATGATCCAGCGGATGTTGGCAATTTGATCTCTGGTTCCTCTGCCTTTTCTAAAACCAGCTTGAACATCAGGAAGTTCACGGTTCACATATTGCTGAAGCCTGGCTTGGAGAATTTTGAGCATTACTTTACTAGCGTGTGAGATGAGTGCAATTGTGCGGTAGTTTGAGCATTCTTTGGCATTGCCTTTCTTTGGGATTGGAATGAAAACTGACCTTTTCCAGTCCTGTGGCCACTGCTGAGTTTTCCAAATTTGCTGGCATATTGCGTGCAGCACTTTCACAGCATCATCTTTTAGGATTTGGAATAGCTCAACTGGAATTCTACCACCTCCACTAGCTTTGTTCGTAGTGATGCTTTCTAAGGTCCATTTGAACTAAAATAGATAAACTTAAAACTGATATAGTATGAGAGCAGAAGGAAAACCAGGAACAGGGACATTAAATTCAAGAATGAGATTAAAAATTAATATCAGTATGGCCATCGTATTTTTTTGCTTTGAGCTTTCTGACAGTCAAATGTATGGCTCACCATTTTCTAAAATGGGAAATTTGTCTACAAATGAGAACTAAACAATGACCTACTGCAACAATAGCCACTCTTAGTTCTATGATCAGACATGAAAACCTTGCTACTAAGAACACTGCAAGAAATGATTCATATCCTTAAGAGATACACAATGGAAGGTCTTTCTTATCATCTTCAGTGTATCCTGATGTATCATACTTAAAACCACTCGATAAAATCAATAATGGGGCAATGGCAGGTGGTGGGGACAGTACTTCTATGTGTATTAGGATTACTTGTCACACTCAACTGAGATATTTTAAGGTCATATAAAGTCACTTAGTGGGGAGAAGAAGAATTTTGAAGTTAGTTCTGGATTTAAATTCATCCCCACTACTAAGTAACTTTAGGTTCTTAAGCAATTTTGTAATACTGCTGAGCCCCATCTTTCTCTCTTTAAAAGGAGGAGTAGGCACCACTTTCTAGGATTAAATGAGGCATGGGAAGGCAGCGAGCATGGTGTGAGGCACACGTTGTTCATTTTCTTTCTTTCTTCTTATTCTCCACAATCCCCAGCACAACCTTCCACAAACAGTTGACATTCAGTAAACACTTGCTCAGGGACTTCCCTGGTGGTCCAGTGGTTAAGACTCCACATGTCCACTGCAGGGTCCGTGGGTTCACTCTCTGGTGGGGGAACTAAGACCCCTTACACACGGTGGTCCAGACAAATAAATAAATAAAATGATAAAGTAAATTTAAAAAGCACTTGTCCCCACTGCCCTTAGGCCTCTAAGATACCCTGATATGATTCTTTCCCTAAGGCCCAGAGTGAATCAAAGAAAAATACCTAGGACTATCCTCTAAATTTAGATCGTTCAATATAAAATTGTCCAATTAAACCCCAATTCAATGCAGGCAATACTGAATACTTCAGGGGCCAGGTGAGAGGCAATTTCTGAATGGTCCCCCAGTGATCCTCACCCCCAGATACTCAGGCCCTTGTGGAAACCTGAGGGCGAACTATACTCTGTGGTTTTTCTCTAATGAATAAAATAAAACCAAGATGAGGTGGTATCACTGAGATTAGGTTACAGATGGCTGACTTCTATTTCTCACTCTCTCATCTGCTTGCTTTCATGAAGCAAACTGTTCAATATTGTAAACTGCCCCTAAAGAAGACCCACATGGCAAACTGAGGGACACCTCTGACCAACAGCCTGAATCCTGCCAACACATGGATGAGTTTGGAAATGAATTTTTTTCCTGGTGGAGTTTTTAGAGTGTTTAGGTACCTGCAGCCCCAGTCAGCATCTTGGTTGCATGCCGTGAGGAACCATAATGCACGTGACCCCATTCAGCTGTATTCTGATCCCTGATTCTCAGAAATCAGACATGATCAAGTGTGCATTGTTTTAAGTTGCCACATTTTCAGGCAGCAATAGATAATACAAGTCTTTTATTTACTCCAGTGGAGCCCAAAACATGAGATTCCCTTAACTTCTCATGGGGACAAGATAATCTCAGACAAATGATAGTAGGAAAACAATATAGTACATCAAAACTAATCCATAATCTCCAATCATTTTAAAATTAATTTTTGTTGGAGTATAGCTGCTTTACAGTGTTGTGCTACTTTCTACTGAACAGCAAATTGAATCAGCCACATATATACACATATCCCCTCTCTTTTGAGCTTCCAGCTCATTCAAGTTACCACGTGCATTAAGTAGTCTCCTGTGCTATACAGTGGGTTCTCGTTAGTCGTGTATTTTATATGTAGTATCAATAATGTATATGTGTCAATCTCCCAATTGCTCCCATCCCCTTTTCCCCCTTGGTATCCATATATTTGTTCTCTACATCTGTATCTTTATTTCTGCTTTGCAAATAAGATCATCTATACCATTTTTATAGATTCAACATATATATGTTAATATATGATATCTATTTTGAATTTAGCTGGTGTCTAAGGCAGTAGGGAAGCTCTGTGGTTAGGTTTAGAGGCCCTGCTGACCTGCATTCATAGGTGTCTAATACTGGACTAGTAGGATTTGGCCTTCTTTCCATTATGAGTGGTCTTCCAGCTCTTCTCTACTTAGAGATGCCTGCAAAGTCATTATAAGGCAGCTTTAGCACCACAGGCCTTAAGAATATAGCATTATTATTAGCCAAGTGCATAGAATTCCAGATATCAATAAATCAATCCTCAGGGCCAATCTATAGAACAATCTGGGAAGTACAAAATTTTCCATTGAGAAGTTTGGTATACTTCAGTAAATAAAGTTTCCCTGCCAACAGTTTTTCTCTCTCTCCTTTTCAGTGAGGCCTGAAATGAAACATCTACACATTCTTCTGGCAATTTGTTTCTACCCTATCCCATGCCCACTGGCTCCAAACACACATACACACACAAACACACATATACATACATGCACACACACACATATACACACACAGTTGGAATTTCCAATAGTAACGAAGATGAATTGGCCAAAATGACATTGTTTATGAGTAAACCAGATGTAAATTGCTCCATTAGAAATAAAAGAATTACAATCCTTGCTCCTTGCCAAAGGTGTCATAACCCTGTATACCATCTTGATCTCTAAGTCATGTCCAGGCACACACATTGTTTCCCAGATGCAGATATAACAGTCTATTGCACAGAAGAGAGTGGGGTGGAGTTTCACCACATCAAGCAAATTAGTTTGTGACATGAAGAACATAGTGTGGGCTGAAATGTCAAAGATGCAGGGTCAACATTCACCAGCCCAGACCACAAACCAGAGGTGAACAGAGATGCTCCCAGCTGCCCCTGGCTCAGTGTTGCCCTGGAAGAAAGGAATCCACTGGATCCTGACAAAGGCTGAAGTCAGGTGGCTGAGTTTGCATTCTCTGGCTCAGCAGCTGGCTTCCTTTGAGAAGACTTGCATCCCTCCCAAACAGGTGAGGCATAAATTTAATCCTTCATTAAATAAAGGCAAAATCTCAACTTTACCTAGTTATAATTTCCAAATTATGTATAAAATTGTAGATATTCGTATTTGTAGTTCTATAGCTTGCCAACACATAGGCATATCTTTCTGTGCATTCTAGAAGCATTGCCTGGGCTACTTCTCCATTTTACTGATAAGAGAAATCAAGCACAGAGAAGTAGTGTAAGTGCCATACTTGAACCTCAAGATCTGGCTCAGTCACTCACTAACTGTGTGATACTGACCAGTCACTTAAACATTGTCACTCTAAAACAAAATACTGCTCCCGCAGTATTCTATGCGGGATTGTAAGGATTCTATGTAAAGTTCTGTAGAGACTTTAATGCAAACGCAAATGTGGTCTATATGATTACTAACCATAGTTCAAAAAATTAAGTAGAGGAGTCAAGAATG
Source organism: Bos taurus (assembly GCF_002263795.3). Lineage (NCBI taxonomy): Eukaryota > Metazoa > Chordata > Mammalia > Artiodactyla > Bovidae > Bos > Bos taurus. The sequence continues at coordinate 17,342,566 of NC_037341.1, read as the reverse complement.
GTCTCTGAACTCCTTGCTACTCTAAGTGTGGTCTATGGAGCAGCAGTAGCAACAACCCCAGGAAGCTTGTTAAAAATGTGAATCTGAGTCTGTAGCCCAAAATTTCTAAATCAGAGATGTGCACGTTAGCAAAGCTGCCAAGTGGCTTCTATGCTCATGAAAGTTGAGACTGAGCCCTTACCTCAGTCTCAGAGTTGATCATTCTTCCCGAGCAGACTCTCATGACCCATCCAAACAGGCCAGTGGGGTTCACTCCTGAATCTTCCCTGGTCTCCCTTCCCCATCCTCCAAAGAGCAATGTTTCAGAGTAGATATTGGTTTACTTAAGAGTGCAGGCGGGGAGTGAGTTGACAGTTATCTAATATAGGCTAACCTTATTTTTTTAATTATTATTATTATTATGGATTATAAACCTAATGCATGTAGAAAATATTTTTTAAAAGAGAAAATATTTAGAAAAAAACCTTATCATTTCCCAGTTAACATTTAGAGGTATTTTCTTTGATTTTTCCTTCATATACATACATACAATGTAATTCTTAAAATAGAACTGGGTTTATACAATTTATATACGTTTGTAAACAATTGTCTCAATTAATATTATATTAATTGGTGAATATTTATACTTGTCATTAAACATTAAAAATATGACTTTTGTTGCATGGCACTTCATCATAAGCTTATACTAGTTACCTTTAAGAGAAACATGCATGTAATCTTCACAAAACTGAGACACTATTTAAGCATCATCATGTTGTCCCTAAGTTTAGCACAGCACTGAGCACATAGTAAGTGCCCTCAGTAACATTCCTTGCACTGAGGACAGAAGATGTTTTAAATTTATAATCAAAATTTTCCCTAATAAAGAGTTATATTAGCACATATGTTGAATCTGCCTCTAATGAGGGGTTCCAAAATGATTCATTAATGAACTACAGACACTGATGTATAGAACAGTCTTATGGACTCTATGGGAGAGGGAGAGGGTGGGAAGATTTGGGAGAATGGCATTGAAACATGTAAAATATCATGTATGAAACGAGATGCCAGTCCAGGTTCAATGCATGATACTGGATGCTTGGGGCTAGTGCACTGGGACGACCCAGAGGGATGGTATGGGGAGGGAGGAGGGAGGAGGGTTCAGGATGGGGAACACATGTATACCTGTGGTGGATTCATTTTGATATTTGGCAAAACTAATACAATTATGTAAAGTTTAAAAATACAATTAAAAAAAATAAATAAAAATAAATAAAATGAGAGGAAGGAGTATTACCTCTAAAAAAAAAAAAATGAACTACATATTTTTGTTACAGGTTTCCTGTTGCAATTAACTTTGGAGAATACTGTAGTAATTCCCAGGGAACTCCTGACTGGGTGTAAGTTCAGTGCAGAGAAATGCTTTGAAGCAGAATCAAAAGTGGCAGTGGAATCACTGTCATTGAGCAGGGATAGTTCAGGTGGTTCTGACAGTGCTCTGTCCCAACTTCAAAGCAGTGTTTTGTCCCTAACAATGCTCCGCATTTCACCTTTTTAGAAAAGCTCTTGCAAACTAGTACAGCCACGATGCAGAACAGTGTGGAGATTCCATAAAAAACTGGAAACAGAACTGCCTTATGATCCAGCAATCCCACTGCTGGGCATACACACTGAGGAAACCAGAAGGGACAGAGACACGTGTACCCCAATGTTCATCACAGCACTGTTTATAATAGCCAGGACATGGAAGCAACCTAGATGTCCATCAGCAGATGAATGGATAAGAAAGCTGTGGTACATATACACAATGGAGTATTACTCAGCCATTAAAAAGAATACATTTGAAGCAGTTCTAATGAGGTGGATGAAACTGGAGCCTATTATACAGAGTGAAGTAAGCCAGAAAGAAAAACACCAATACAGTATGCTGCTGCTGCTAAGTTGCTTCAGTCGTGTCCGACTCTGTGCGACCCCATAGACGCCAGCCCACCCGGTTCCCCTGTCCCCGGGATTCTCCAGGCAAGAACACTGGAGTGGATTGCCATTTCCTTCTCCAATGCATGAAAGTAAAAAGTGAAAGTCAAGTCGCTCAGTCGTCCGACTCTTTGCAACCCCATGGACTGCAGCCTACCAGGCTCTTCCGCCCATGGGATTTTCCAGGCAAGAGTACTGGAGTGGGGTGCCATTGCCTTCTCCGAATATAGTATACTAACGCATATATATAGAATTTAGAAAGATGGTAATGACAACCCTATATGCGAGACAGCAAAAGAGACACAGATGTATAGAACAGTTTTTTGGACTCTGTGGCCAGGGCGGCGGGGGGAATGATTTGGGAGAATGGCATTAAAACATGTATAATATCATATAAGAAACAAATCGCCAGTCCAGGTTCGATGCAGGATACAGGAAGCTTGGGACTGGTGCACTGGGATGACCCAGAGGGATGGTATTGGGGGGGGGAGGTGGGAGAGGGGTTCAGGATGGGGAGCACATGTACACCCGTGGCGGATGCATGTTGATGTATGGCAAAACCAATACAATATTGTAAAGTAAAAAAAAATAATAATAATAATAAATAAATAATAATAATAAAGAAAAGCTCATCTCTCTGGGCCAACTAGTGTCAAGAAGTTTGTTTCATATCATACTGTTGTTTCAGTGGCAAAGAGCATAAAGAGGACTGAGTATCAGAAACCTAGCTCTGACGACTGGACATGTGCCTAGAGAAAGGCACCCCGGCACTAGTGGCACGTTCTTTGCTGTGGAGAGAAGTGCTGTGCGCTGTGGGATGGTTAGTAGCTTCTCTGGCCTTTACTCACTAAATGCCAGTAGCCAACTCTGTTCCCTGAAATGTGACAACCAAAAATGTCTCCAGACGCTGTTACATGTCCCCTGGAGGGCAAAATCACCCCATTATTAAGAACTGATAAATCCATACATACTTAGGATGGCTGTAACTTTTTTGAAAAGATAATAGCAAGGGTTGGCAAGGATGTGAAGAAATTGGAACCCTCATGGACTACCAGCAGGACCATGAAATAGTGTGTGTAGCCATTGTGGAAAACAGTTTCTCAAAAAGTTAAATACAGAACTACTACGTGGCCTAGCAACTCTACTTTTACATTTGTATCCAAAAGAACAAAAAGCTGGGACTTGAATATCTGTTCACAATGTTAATGGAAATATGATTCACAATAGCCAGAGGATAAACAAGCCATATGCCCATCAACAGATGGATAAACAAAATGTGATATGTGTGTTATTTATATTGATATTTTTACATATTTTTATGCATAGAAAACTCAGTCATAAAGAGGAATGAAATTTGGATACATGCTATAACATGATTGGACATTGAAAACATTACATTTAATGAAATAAGCCCGGAGGACAGGTATTGTACCATTCCACTTACATGTGGTACCTAGAAAAAGCAAATTCAGAGACAGAATGCAGAGCAGAGATTACCAGGGACTGAGGGCAGAGGGAAAAAGGAAGTTATTCCTTCATGGATACAGAGTTTCTGTTTGGAATGATCAAAAGATTTGGAGTGCAACAAGGGGTGATTGTGAATGTGTATAATACCACTGATTTATATCTTACAAATGGTTAAGATGATAAACATTATATTATATATGCATGCATGCATACATACATGCTAAGTCACTTGCACATCCAACTCTGCGACACTATGGATTGTAGCCTGCCAGGTTCCTCTGCCCCAGGCTCCTCCATGGGATTCTCCAGGTAAGAATGCTGGAGTGGATTATCATACCCTATATTTTATCACAATTTTTTTTTTTTTTTTACTTTATAATATTGTATTGGTTTTGCCATACATCAACATGCATCTGCCACGGCAACTATGGAGAACAGTGTGGAGATTCCTTAAAAAACTGGAAATAGAACTATCACAATTTTTTTAAAACTTAAAAAAGGAATTGACCCAGAGTGATTATATTCAGAATTATTTTTTAAAAATCAAGCAAAATATAAATTTTTGTTTATTATTAATTATATATCACTTTTTTAGATGACTTATTTATTCTGTTAGAAGATGGGAGGAGGGAGGAATCCCTTGCCTAAGAAACTGGGAGACCTGGATTCTGGTCCTAATTCACTGCATGAAATTAAGCATATTATTTTATCTTTTATAAGGATAAACCTTAGTTTCCTTATCTGCAAATTTCAAGATTTGCATTAATAACATTATGACCATTTGCAGTCATAAATTTCTATATTCTGTAATTCTGAGAATGGACTATGAAAATTATTTTCAGAGCATTTCTGAAAAATGCCTGTTAAGAAGTATCATAAACATTTCTTTGTGTAGAAGTATCCGAAAACGATGTGACATGTATTGAACTGGACAAAGTATGGTGATCTGAAGACTACAATCCTAAAACAGTATTTCCACTGTGATAAAAACACAAAGATTTCCTTGGGGTGAGCGCTTCTCAACTTAAGGTATTAAGATTACTTAAACAGCATCCCTGTCTTCTCCCCTTCCTTTCTCCATTCCCTTCTTCATCCATCTTGTTTATTATCTATTTTACCTATTTTGTTACCTGTATTACACATTTCTTCTCACTTAACAGAAAGTTTAACTTCAAAAATTATATGAGAATACCATTAGAAGTACATTTACTTGGGGGATGGTTGGAAACAGTACTCCCAGAAACAATCATAATGAAGATGAAGTGATTATAAAATAATAGCTAACATTTTGAGCATTTAAAATGTAGGCCAGTCCCTGTATCATTTTTTATGTGATATCATATTGGTAAGTGCTATTTGATCCTCATCATACAGGTTCAGAAACTGATCTTCCAGCTATGAAGTGATAGAACTGGAATTTGAAAACTGGATATTTCTGAATACAGAATCTGCACTCTTAACCATTTCTAATATTTGCCCTGTCTCGAGCCCCAAACCATCAACCAAGCAAGGAACCAGAGCATCTAGAATAAGGAGAAAAGAAGCAGTATGTTCCCCCTTCTGTTACTAAGGAAATGGAAAAGAAGATCGCTTTCTAACCTTTCTGAATGAATAAATTCATGAATAAGTGACAGCTAAAATCCCAGCACGAGCAAAAAACCTGTTAGCTTAAAAAGGCTCATTACTAGAAGCGGTTTATTGGATAGCCCTGTGTAAACTTCCTTACCAGAAGATAGATAACATCTCACCTACAATGTACAAAACTTTTTCTGGTGACCTCTAGATACCACAGCCTAAAAAAAAGAGAGAATGACCACCTCCATCAAGCCTCATTTCTTCCTCCACCCACTGGCTCTTTGCCAGTCAGTTACACAAGCTCTCCGCCTTCTGGACCTAAGCAGCCAATAGATAGCACAGTTTCTTGGTATCTGTCGGTCTCTGTTCATGGCCACAACGTAACGCTTCTGGGATTTTCTTTCCTAGTGGTCCCTTGAGCCCTTCCACAAAGATGGTTTTCTCATATCTGGGCAGGTATCCTAGTCACTTACCTCTCTCGTTAGTACTCCATCAGATCCCTCCCATACATATCAGGCTTTTACATATCAGGAGAATATGTTTTATAATGAGTCAGAAAGGCCTGATGGCTTACAGTCTCTTGGCAACACATTCTGGCAGCAAAGCCATCTGAGGACTTATTGGGTTAATGCATGTGTGTTTCTGAGTCTCTCCATTCCCCTTAAGAAGGGAGTAGATATTCCCTTGAGCGTGACTATGACAGGATTGAGATTGGATTAATTAGCAGGCACTTATCCCGTGCCTGGAGATGCAAGTTAAAAAAAAAAAGGCATAAAACCATATTGTGTCAGCAGGGTGCTTATAGCATTGGCAGTCTTGGTTTTTTAACATATTTCTAAAAGACTGTTTTCCTCATTGAAGAAGTTTGAAGAGTAGATGCCTTTGAAGCTAGAGATATAAAACTCCTTTAATATCCAATAGAGTTGATGCATACCAAAAAAAAAAAAAAACCAAACAATTGAAAGAGATAAAATGAAAGGCTTTAAAATTCTCAGCACTTTAGTTCTTTATTAACTTCTTGAAGAGATTATTGTCCACATACAGATTTGTCTTCTCATTTTGTCTGCTTATCTGTTTTCGGGAAAAAGAAAAGGACCCAGCCTGGGAGAGAAGGAATCATTGCCCGCCATATCCCAAATTTGGGTATTTTCTTATCAAAGCTACTAGCTCAAATGGCTGGGTCAGTCACGTTTTGCAGCCCTGTCAGTTTAAAATTATATAAGACAATGGGAAATGCAATAAACCAAGATCAACAGAAAATACTGTGCTGTACTTGAAAGTGTTTAATAAGAACAGGGATAAATGCCTGTCACTTATCCCCTGAGTTGTCTCACTTGTCCCCTGAATAGTCAAGGTTTAGAAATCTTATTCTGTTTCACAATTCTATAAGGCTGGAATCAGCATCTCTATTTTATAGATAAAATGTCACCCAAACCCTTTACAGTTGGTATGTAGCAGGCATTCCATAAGAATTAGCAGGAAAAGGAGAGGGAGGCTGGTGGAGGGAGGGAATTAATTGGCAAGTAACTCTAATCCAGTCTCCTCTCACTTTCTAGGTATAGCAAAAGTAGTGGTGCAGTGGTAAAGAACCCACCTGCCAGGACAGGAGGAGATGCAAGAAGATGCAGTTTCTATCTCTGGGTCAGGAAGATCCCTTGGAGCAGGAAATGGCAACCCACTCCAGTATTCTTACCTGGAAAATCCCATAGACAGAGGAACCTGGTGAGCTACAGTCCATAGGGTTGCAAAGAGTCATACACAAGCAAGCAATGCTGCTGCTGCTAAGTCGCTTCAGTCGTGTCCGACTCTGTGCGACCCCAGAGATGGCAGCCCACCAGGCTCCCCCGTCCCTGGGATTCTCCAGGCAAGAACACTGGAGTGGGTTGCCATTTCCTTCTCCAATGCATGAAAGTGAAAAGCGAAAGTGAAGTCACTCAGTCGTGTCTGACTCTTAGTGACTCCATGGACTGCAGCCCACCAGGCTCCTCCGTCCATGGGATTTTCCAGGCAAGAGTACTGGAGTGGGGTGCCATCGCCTTCTCCGACAAGTAAGCACACACACATAGCAAAATATATTGATGTATATTTATTTTGTCTCCCTTTCCTTGCCCTGTCCCTGAAGTAGGTGCTACTTGATGGTAAATAATCTAAAACATAGTGGGGTGAAGAGGAGCAGCAGATCTGGGATAATCCAGGAAAAAAATCTTCCCAGTGTTAATACAAGAGCGAATCCACCATAGGCATTTTCGGTCTTAAAGCACGACACTATGTTATGGTAGAAAATGAGAGCCAGCATTCTTTTCCCTGCCTGCAACTAGCAATGTGGCCAACAGGGAAGCTCAACTGCCTGGTTAGCTTTATCACCTATAAAAGAATGATAGTTCTCATGTTGGGGTTTCTGGAACAAATTTAAAAGATAATATTGGTGAAACAGCAAGTCAAATGACTGTTGCAATGTTTTTGTAAGATATAAATCTGATGAGCACTCAGTAAACTGTAGCCTTTATTATCACTGACATTTACTCCTTTAGTTTCTCAAGAGACTCTGGTGTGCATTTTTTTATTAGGGAAAGGGTATATGAAACAAATAAAGAGTTTGTTTGGAATTTCACAGTTTATGATAAATAGCCTAGAAGGTCTACTTCTAATTACATGACCTTTAAGAATACATCTCATCTGTTTATAAACTCCAAAATATTCAAATCCTCCTATACCTGTCTCTCACATCTGTCTTAGCCCTCCCTACTGGGTCAACAAAGTCCCCAAAAAAGGAAGAATATTATTTACACTCTATCCCCAGTAGAGGATAGGGCATAATAACAACTATATATGCACACTCACATACACACACATTCTTTTCTCCCTATTACATTGCTGTCTTGTACAGTTCGCAAGCTTTTTATTTATAAATTCCTATTTTCCTAGTTCCCAGAACAGTGATTTTCATATAGCAAGTGCCCAATAAGCATCTGTTGAAAGAATTGGAAACATTATTCGCAGAGAGAGGGAAAAAAACAAGTCTCCAAGCAGGAATTGATAAATACACTTGACAGTGGGCTGGGCAGTGAGATGCAGGGTGTGATGTGAGAAGACAAAACTCAACACGTGGTTTTTCCAAGCAGCTTTGTGCTTCACCCTTTGCACCCTCACTCCCTTTGTGCTTCGTCTTTTGCATGTGGGAGTGACAGTGATTTCTGTAGCCAATGCCTAACTTCCTTGAGTGACTCGGCCTTGTTGCCTCAATATGTTGCCAAGAGCTAATTGTCTTTCCTGCTGCTCTAGAAGTAATGACAACCACAAATACTGAGAGCACGCCATGTGCCAGGTACTTAATTGACTGCTGATCCTCCTCAATCTGTGTCCCTGGACATTAAAAGGAGTCAAGGAGCACACTATTACACAGCCCCCAATTATCAGCACTAAATTAAACTCTACAGAAAGCCCTTTGCCTAGTTACCTTAAATGAAATCAGTTGTCTTTTCTAATTAAAAAGTTGCAGTCAGTGTGGTAACTTTCCAGATGCTGCTGGCTAATAATCAGTACATCTTCATCCCTCTTTGCTTGTTAGAACGTGGAAAACACACACCCCTGATTCCCATGTCAAAAGCAATTAAAGTCAGAGGATGGGAGATCCTTGTGTGAGATTTGAAAGATGGAAGAGAAGGAAAAGCCATCCCTACCTGCTGACACTGTCAACATACACATATATCACACACCATATAAACCCCTACATTCCACACATTTGTTCACAAAGAACACATATCATACACAATGCACACACACACACATACACACACACGCACACACAACACACACACTCCACTCATTAGGACCAAGGCTTTCATTGACTTGAGTCTTCCTTAAGTCACACCAATGCTAAATTTTTTCTCAGAAGGTCCTGAACTGTAGCTTGATGTGCTATGGCAAAGATTGTGTAAACATCTTCCCTGTAAAAACCTGAAACAACACAAAATGAACACTTAAGAAGCACATTGGCCTTTGTTAGAAACAAACCCGAACTCTATAAACCATGTTACAGAACTGAAAGTTTATTTAGTATTAATTACGTGGGAGAAGAAAAACTGTTTTCTGAGACTCACAAGCATCATCATCAAAACAGAAAATCTTTAAAAAGAATATATCTCTATGCTATGCTATGCTGTGCTAAGTCACTTCAGTCGCGTCCGACTCTGTGTGACCCCATAGATGGCAGCCACCAGGCTCCCCCGTCCCTGGGATTCTCCAGGCAAGAACACTGGAGTGGGTTGCCATTTTCTTCTCCAATGCATGAAAGTGAAAAGTAAAAGTGAAGTCGCTCAGTCGTGTCCAGCTCTTAGCGACCCCATGGACTGCAGCCTACCAGGCTCCTCATCCACGGGATTTTCTAGGAAAGAGTACTGGAATGGGGTGCCATTGCTCTAGCAGCATCTAAAAATAGCACAATAGTAACTGTCCAAACTATGAAATCAAGAACAAATTTAAGAATTATGATCCTCGGGAACTTCCCAGAAGACACAGACATATTGCTTTTGAAGATTAACTTGCAAACTGTAGGTGCCCCCTAGAAATGGAACTCCAAACTGGATGCACAAACTTCAGATGTGCCCAGTAGTCAACACAACAACCATTCACTGAGACCCAACTTTTGATTGAGGGGTTTAGCCAAGATCCTGAACCACCATGTACGTTTTAAAGTCTAACCACAGAGCAAGAAATTATAGGATTTACCAACCTTAACAACAATATACCTATGATGGAAAATGTCATTACATAAAACCAGAAACTTACCAGGAAAGACTGCATACAGCTGTACATGGCAGAGGAGTCTTGGTGGTCAAACTTCATGTTCAAAAAAAGTTGTTTGAGAGAGAGAGGCCACAAATGAAGAGCAACCTAGAAGAGGAGATTCATGAAAACTCTCTAAAAGGAAATGTATAAGTCTGAAAATTATTCTAGAAATTGGATTGTGGCACATCCTTAGTAGTGTCTGAAAAAAATAAAATAAAAAGGCATGAGGCAGTGCATCACAGGGGCTTCCCAGGTGGCACTAGGGATAAAGAACCTGCCTGCCAATGCTGGAGACATAAGAGATGCAAGTTCAGTCCCTGGATCAGGATGATCCCTTGGAGGAGAGCATGGCAAACCACTCCAGTATTCTTGCCTGGGAAATCCCATGGACGGAGGAGCCTGGTGGGCTAAAGTCTAGGGGATCACAAGAGTCGGACACGACTGAAGCAATTTAGCACATAGTGCATCACAGTGGGAAGAGCCTGAGCTTCAAATAAGCTCTCTTTTGCTGCGAGACAGAGTGAGCTTCACTAGATCTGAATGTCCTCATCTATCAGTGTGGGATGTGGTAGGTGCTAGAGGTGACACATCTAACTTGCCAGTAAGCAAGGAAAGGGCAAGCAAATACTTACACAGCAAGTAAATACAGTCTGTTGAAGCCTATGCTTTTCACCAACTCATGCTGAAGCTGTTTGCTCATTCAGTTAATTATTCTGATTGTTTATTGAATATGTGTAAAACCATGAGGGAGGAGAATTTTTTTTTTAATCTAGTCTTGGACACAGACAAAAAGTAAATAGGCAGATATGATTTAGGATTACAACAAATACTACAAAGAACATTGGAAGAAAATGATGTTAAGACCTTAAAATTGAAAAGGTTAACTTCATGCAAAGATAGGCTGACATGAAGACATGAGGCAGTGTTCAGGCAGAAAGACAGCTTGTGCAAAGTTCCTGCATCAGAAGAGGGCTATTTGAGGAACAGAGTGATCCAGGAAGGGATTAGCATCAAATGATTTTAGAGGGATCCTCTTCTACAAAGAGGAGGATAAGGATTTTTTTTTTTTAAATTCTAAGTGTAATTGGAAACATTGAGTGATTTTAACCAGGAGCATTTTGTAAATAATTTGTGTTTTTAAAAATCACTCTGGTTCCTACATGGAAAGTGAGCTGTTGGAATAAGAAAACCATTCTGTTACCGTATAACAAATATGACTGAAAGTCAGTAGGAATGGGTTTAACATGTGTTCCCATCATTTACTAGAAAATTCTTGAGTCATACCAGAGTTCCAAATGGGAAAGGAACTGACAGAAACATAAACCCAGGGGTAGCTCATGTCCATATCAATGTATGTATTCAAAAGCATTTGAATAAATAAAGGAATTAGAATTCCTCCTTGTTCCAAGAGGTAAAAAGACTATTTCCTCTCCATATTGAGCTACCCCATGAGAAATGGAAGGTATGTAGTGCTGCCATATTCTTTCTTTGTATCCCAGAAAGAGAATAGACAGAGATTTACAATAGCCACGTGCCATTATTAAGAGATATTTTGTGTACTTTCCAGGGAGACAATAAATAGTAACATTGCATGCAATCAAATAACTTGTTCATTATAATCGAAGAGTCAGGAGTGGACTTCTCAGGATCAGTATTTTCAGTCTCCACATACTATCGTTTTCCAACACATCATAATGACTCTGTTTCCAACTGAGTTAGTTGAACTGTTATAGGAACAGTTACGCATACAACCATGCAAGTTCAGAGCTCCAAATTCAAGGCCAAGCAAACTAAAATATTACACTCCTTAAGTCTTGAGCACTTCTTTTAAGTTTGTGATTTCATCTCCTGCATCATAATTTTAATGAGATCCTTAAGGATCTTCACCTTTGAATTTGCACTTATTTTTGTTCTTAAGGAAGTAAGGATTCTTTTTTGTTTGTATTTCATTGTGATGAACATACAAATACTGATTATTACCTAGATAACATGAAATGATCTTTGCACACTGAACTCAACACATGCGTTCTTTCTTGTAGATATAAGTAACTCTTCAAATATAGCAACATTCAAAATCTTTTAGTAGGCAAGTCCTATATTTCATATATTATTAAAAGATTTGAATTTGACAGAGGTCAGCATAACCAAATTTACACATATGGCCATGCTGAAAAATTCTTTTAAATGCTTGTAAATAACTTGACAATTGATTCTGAGGTTACTATAGCAAAGTATCATAAAACAGTATTTATTTTATAAAATTTAATATATTACCAATAGTGTTCAGAAATCACTCATAGACCACACACACAAAAATTAAATTACTACTCAAGTTTCAAACTCTTTCCAACAATTCCTGTATGAGAGCATGAAATCTAACAAAAATAAACTAATATAAAAGTTAAAAATAGCAGAACTCCATCAGACTGACCTCTTGATTTACTTTCCTCTTTTTTAGTTTTTATTTTTTGATTAATATACTAAGATTATATTTCTCTTCAGGGAAATTTTGATCTTTTCTCTGTTGATTATATTTAATATAAGCATTCCAGCACAAAAAATTTTAATTGATGGCTATTAACAATATGCCCTCTGGGTGTATCAAGTCATTTAAATGTTTAGATTCATTCTGGGAATTGACTTGAGAATTCAAATTGTTATGAGAAATATCTAAGAAGCTCTGGTTTATTATGTTTTTAATACCTTATATCACAGATGACAAGGGAAAAAATAAGAGTAGAAAAGAAAGGGAGGATGAAAAGAATAGGAAGGTGAAAGAAAAATTAGGAAGATACACTGAAACTCAGAGGTAAATAAAGGCAAAACAAAATGAAAGAGCAACGTTTTAAGCAGACATGGCTAACTAGGATTGGCCATAAACTTTAAAAAAATAAATGGCTTTACACAGGGAACTCTGTTCAATGTTATGTGGCAGCCTGGATGGGAGGGGAAGGGAGTTCAGGGGAGAGTGGATACATACATGTGTAAGGCTGAGCACCTTTGCTGTCCACCTGAAACTACCACATTGTTAACCAGCTGTACTCCAATATAAAATAAAGTTTTTTTAATGGTTTTAATAATGATGACACTTAAGAATAAACAAAGGTTTAAAAAACTTGGGGACAAAATTTAAAGTCAATGAAATTATTACATGTGTTAAAGAACATACTTGCCAAGTTATTAGGTTTCAAACTGACATTCTAAACATTGAGACTTGGCTTTGTTTCTTTGGAGACACAATTGAAAAGCCAGCTTACTACTAATGTATTTGTAATAATCAATTTAGAGTAAGAATATTTCATATTAACATTCTTACAGCTATAGACCATCATAGGTGAGGAGAGTAAGATCAATGCAAATTATTTCCAATTTAGGTGTAGCTTGAAAAGACTTGTCACCAGAGGCAATTTTACTGTCTATCATTGATAGTTATTGTTGGCAAATTGTCAATATTTCCTTCACAAACAGCTTTAAACCTATATAACAGTTCTCTTGCTTAGAGAGATTAAATCAGTTGTTACAATTAATGTTCTATTTTGATTTTTGTAACTAAGTTGCTCAAATTAACAAAAGTTATTTATTTCTTGACACTCATTTGATGGATAATTATGAAAATAGGAACTCAGAAAGAAATTCAATATCAGAATGAGAAAAACATACTTTTGTAAAAAAAAAAAAAAGAAAGAAATTTGGAATGACCATAGTTTAATTACATTTGGGCTAAATTTTCTTGCCAAGTTTTATATTCAAGATAAACATGGCTGAGATTAGAAGGGAAGCCTGATATAAGAGGCCCTAACCAGAAAAGCAGAGAATGAAAGTTCAGTCCACGTCCTCTATAATGACTTGATACATGGCCAGGGCAAATTTCCCCAGTTAGCTTTAACATCACTGATAAAAACAAGGTCCAAAAGAAATATCTGTCAGACTTTCTCAATGTTAGTCTGTCTTAATCACATCAATCATAGGCTCATTCATTTTCTATCAGGTGTGATATAAGTTTTTTTTTTTTCATGGATTTCATTAAAAAAATTTCCTCATTTTATAAGGCTCAGTCCCCCTTTTGCAATATATTTATTCTTTGTCTAAGACAATCATTACCCCTTTGAGAGCAGAATGGCTTGGTTAAAATAGCCACAGGATAGTTTTGACTTTGACCTTGCCAAACTTCTTCAGTGATTAACACATCACTTGTGCCACTGGACAATCTCTCCATATTCAAAGGTAAAACGTGGGAACTGGATTTGTCAGCCTCCCTTTTAAGCTTGTGGTACAGCTTTTATGGGTGTGCTAGTCAAAAGGAGAAATCTCTTCAAATTCAAGGCAATACTAGAACTCTTCTGAAATAAGGACTCCTCTGATGTATGATGCTTTCCTAGTATGTAGAAACAATGAAGGAAACACCCAGAACTTCAAAGTTTCTGCATTATCACTGTCTTTCACAAGAACTGTAGGAAAACTGATCAAGGCATCTTGAATGGGAAATATGCCCTAACCTTTGTTAGGGCAGACCCTGAGACCCTAACCAGAAATTAACTAAATCTTCACTGTGAAGATGGTTGTATAGCCACAGCCATGTGGAATGATTTGTAATTTCTCATTAATTCATTTAGTCAGCAAATCTTTTTTTAGTTTCTATCATGTGTCAAACACTGGAATAGGACTTGGAAATACAATGATGACCAAAATAGAAAAGTTCCTATTATAGAGTATATACTCTCAAGGTGATTAATAGGCAATTTTAACCCTGAGGTATGATGGAGGAAGTTCAAGAGCAACCAGCAGGAATATTGAACTCAGTCTAAGGGTGGAAGTGGAGACATGTACAGTTGATCCTCATTATCAACAGATTCTGTATTTGCAAAGTCATATCACTAAAATCAGTAACCCTAAAATCAATACTTGAAATGCTTTCTGGCTCATTCACAGACATGTGCAGAGCAGGGAAATTTTTGAAATGTCCAAACTCATATGTACCCAGCAGAGATGGAAGAAGATAATGCTCTGTGTCCTCATTTCAGCTCAGAGAGGAACAGAGGGTAGAGATTGTGGGATGCTGGTGGGGAAGGAGATTTGCGGGGCAATGCAAGATGTTCTGACACAAGCCTGTTAGACTGGGTTTGAATCCCAACTCTGGCTCCTGTTACTGGAGCAACCTCACATAAGTCACTTTAGTACTTCTGAATGTCGCTTTCACTTTTATAAAATAAAGAAAATAGAATCTACCAGGATATTTTGCTTTTAGGATTTAACATTGCAATCGTTGTGATATATGTATAAGTGTGTGTATATGTGTGTTCCCCCTAGGAAATAGTTCAGTATTTGGTAATGCAGTGTTGTTGGGATTTCATAGAACATTAACCATCATGATAAGAAGAATCAGTTTTATAGGTCTAGGAGTTTAAAAGTTGAAGGAGGGATTAAAATACATGCAGAGGGTTTCTGCATTTTGAAGAAGTGAAAAATTTCAGAATGCAAACTAAGCTTTGTGCTCAAGGAAGAATGGAGTGAGACATAAGGTCTAAAAATTCAGTAAGACAAATAATGAAGGATTATTGAGATCCGAAAACAACAAAAAAAAATGGGGGTTTATATTAATGGGCATTGGAGACCTCAGCTGGAGGATTTTAAATATGAGGCTGCCACAATCAGATGTAACCCAAGATAACTGTTCCCAGGAATATATGCAGTCCTGTCATTGATATGTTTTGTGGTTTGATGCTTCCAGCAGCATCCTTTTAATACAGAGGCAGGAGCTTTGGTCTTAGAACTGGAAAGAAAACATGAAGAGAACAATGAGTCTACAGAGGACATAATGAAGATTATCAGAAAATGGAAAAATGGTCTTCTATAAAATACTAGAAGTTTCTGCTTCCTGAAAGTGTTAGACATTCAGTCATGTCTGACTCTTTGTGACCCCCATGGACTGTAGCCTGCCAGGCTCCTCTGCCCATGGAATTCTCCAGGCAAGAAGACTGGAGTGGGTTGCCATTTCCTTCTCCAGGGAATCTTCTCAACCCAGGTCAAGATTCTTTCCCATCTGAGCCACTGCTCCCTACCACCATCACAAATAAGTCCTAACTATTCAATACATCTGTTGTCAATCTCTCCAGGTTCAAATCCCAGGTGAGTGAATCATAATAGACAAGCCAAGACACCATACCCTTTCTCTGCCAGAGGAAGGCTGATAGAGGCTGTCCCCTCTCAGGCGTTTGTAGTAGTAGGTAGCACTGCATTCCACCACCCAGTAGGAAGGGGAATTGGATTTACATGCCCAAATGTAACAGCAAATATTCAACATACCCACAAAATATGAGGAGAGGAAACAAAATGCCAAATTACTAATGAAAGCATTCCCTTAGAAGAGAGAACTTACAAACCAATAAACTGTCTTAATGTCTCCAGGGTCATAAGTCCTAGGAAACCAAAGACTCTTTGGTCTAACGATACATATATGGGAGTAAGCATGTGTTTTATTTACCACCAACTGAGAGTCGGACTGTGAAGAAAGCTGAGCACCGAAGAATTGATGCTTTTGAACTGTGGTGTTGGAGAAGACTCTTGAGAGTCCCTTGGACTGCAAGGAGATCCAACCAGTCCATTCTGAAGGAGATCAGCCCTGGGATTTCTTTGGAAGGAATGATGCTGAAGCTGAAACTCCAGTCCTCTGGCCACCTCATGCGAAGAGTTGACTCACTGGAAAAGACTCTGATGCTGGGAGGGATTGGGGGCAAGAGGAGAAGGGGACGACAGAGGATGAGATGGCTGGATGGCATCACTGACTTGATGGACATGAGTCTGGGTGAACTTTGGGAGTTGGTGATGGACAGGGAGGCCTGGCGTACTGCGATTCATGGGGTCACAAAGAGTCAGACACGACTGAGCGACTGATCTGATCTGATGCATAGGAGGACACATCCTAAGGCATTTTTAGAGCTGTCCCCAATTCCCTGACAAGAAGATAAATGTCCGTATTACCAACTATGGCTTTGTTGACAGAGCATCACCAGTTTAAGTCCCTCTGCTACTGCTAAGTCACTTCAGTCGTGTCCGACTCTGTACAACCCCACAGATGGCAGCCCACCAGGCTCCCATCCCTGGGATTCTCCAGGCAAGAATACCGGAGCAGGTTTCCATTTCCTAAGTCCCTCTGACATTGCTAAAAACTACTTTTACCTTGTTCTTTCTTCCCTAACTCTTATACCTCCCACAACTCCACAACCAACCCCACTCAGTCAGAAAATCTACATGTTAAACTGTATTTTGAGCACATTTTCTATATCAAGAACTGGATTTATTAACATTTATAAAAATGCCAAGCATTATCTGTAAAGTTTAGATAAACTCTCAAAGGAAATAGCATTTTTAAGGATGGAATGAGATCTTAAGTAACTTTCCCAAGATCACATAACTGACAACCACTAGATCCACATGTCAAATCCAGATCTGCAGAACTCCAAAGATACTTATAGTCAACAAATTACTACACCTTCTCGATTTCTTTTCCTTTACTTTCCAAATAGATCTGAGGGAACTGATAATTTCTTAGACCTTGTTTTCTGTATCTGCTGAAGGAGACAAAGACTGAGGCACCATTGTGCCCTCCAGGTGGATACTATTCTGGTTTCCCAAGGATTAGGATTAGAGATGGCAACTTAATTAGAGTATAGAAACCATACTTGTTTAAGAAGAAAATCACATAGAAGATGTGGTGCATATGTACAATGGCAAAGTACTCAGCCATAAAGAAGAACAAAATAATGCCATTTTCAGCAACACGGATGCACCTGGAGGTTATCATACTAAAAGAAGTAAATAAAAAAGGGAAAGACAAATTCCATATGATGTCAGTTAAATGTGAAATCTAAAATATGACACAAATGAATCTATTGAAACAGAATCACAGACATAAAAAACAGCCTGCTGGTTGCCAAGTGGGAGGGGCGGGGTGGGAGGCTGGGGTTAGCAGACTTCAGCTTTTGTATTTAGAATGGACAAATAACAAGGTCCTACTTATAGCACAGGGAACTCTAGTCACTATTCTGTGATAATGTAATGGCAAAGAATATTAAGAATGTGTATATACCTGAATCACTTTATTGTACAGCAGAAACCCACACAAATCTGTAAATCAACTACACTTCAAGTTTTAAACAATGATTAAAGAAAAAAGAAAATCACCAAAATGGACTTCCAAAAACTATAATTTTAACAGAATGGCTTTAATTCTTGACTATAAAACAACTCTGCTCTCTTCTCTATTCTTCTATGCTCTTTTCCTTCCCTTCCTTTCAATCTTATCTTGCATCTTCTCTCCTTATCACCACTTGAAGTATTTTGACTGTGAACTAACTGGAGGCTAAGGAGCATAAAGTGCTTCCGACTATATATCAGTGTTAAAAGGTCAATTTGGGAGAAAAATGCAAAGCCAAACATAGGAGAGATGTTATATAACATCAATAAAAAAGAACTGGGTGTGGAATGTCTAAATAGCATGAACTATTAATAAAATCCCATTTTATTTCCTTAATTTTTTATGGAGTACTATTATTCCCATGTAATAGATGCAGGAATTGAGTCCTGGGGAAAGTAAGTGATTGGCTTGACCTTGGATCAGGTGAGTGATAAACTGGGAGGAGCAGGCTGGGTGTAAATTGGGAATGGAGGTGACAATGATGAATAGGTCTTGGGCCCATGGCCATCTCTCAGCATTAATGAGGCTTCTAACTTTCCAAGAGATTCTGGAAATAGCAGTTTCGTGAAATAGTCTAACATGTATTCTCTTTCTGTGAGCCAATGCACCTGATCAGGGCAGGACATTTGCCTTTAACAACTGAATAAGAGCAGATCCAAGCCCATGACTGCAGTCTTCTAGCTCTTTATCTGGTGTGGTCTCTGTAACAACACTGTCCCTGCCAAAGACTATACCACATGTGTGTGCATACAGATGAGGATAGGGCAGCCAGATGGTATCAGAAACGGTAAAGGGGCCTAACAAGACCACTTTTCCAAAAAGTAGAGAGAGAACAAAAGAGGTACTTATTGAAGAAGACAGTTTTGACAGGACTGTCATCAGCAATAAGGTTAACTCCTAACATTTTCTCTCAGCAAGACTTCTTCAACTTGATTTATTTTGGAGAAAGTACATAAGAGAAAACTTTCTCCTTTCACTTCACATCAGTTGCAAGTCTATATCAAAAGGCATTTGGGGACAAAAAATAGAATCAAAAAGCCAGGTATCTGGAGTCTTTTACTATGAATGTTTGGAGTCTTCATGTGTCCGTTCAATGCCCAGTTACTGGGTATTTCCATGAGCTAGCCACTGAAACTGATGATGGCAGGCCAAAGCTTCTTATATTTAAGAGGGTCAACTGGACAACAGTTTTAGTTATAATACAATGGAAACCACCATGAAAAATGTTTGCCTGAGACCAAGTCTTAAAGTTCACCTCTACTTGATTAAACTATGGACTGTAGACCTCCCTTTTCTTAGAGCACCTACTTTAGGAAACTTTCTGTTGTAAATTCTTTCAACAGGAAGAATCAACAATTTAATTTCAACAGTTTAAATTCTTTCAATCTCCTTCTCCCAGCCTGTTGCCAGTTGTACAGTCCAGGAATATCTTTCTCATGGACTTGGGAGGCATCCCTGCATCTCTTATGGATCCTACACTGGCAGGCATGTTCTTTATCACTAGCGCCACCTGGGAAGCCCTTTGAAATATAATCATCAAGAAAGACAGTGTCAGGGACTTCCCTGGTGGTCGTCTAGTTAAGAATCTGCCTTGCAATCCAGGCGATATGGGTTTGATCCCTGGTCTGGGAACTAAGATCCCACATGCTGTGGAGCAATTTAGCCCCCACCACAACTGAGCCTGCATGCCACAACTAGCATGCTATAACTAGAGAGTCTGCTGCTGCTGCTGCTAAGTCAAGTCTGCACACTGCAACAAAAGATCCCACGTGCTACAATTAAGACCCAGTGTAACAAAATTAAAAAAGAAAAATTAATGCAAAAGACAGTGTCCCTATTTTTCAATTTCTGTGAGAGGGTAGAAGTCTAACTTCAGTAAACAACAATTGGCAAGCACAGATGGCCTAATGACTTTGACCAACTTCCCTGCTAAGTGCTTCCAGTACTTTTTCACCGGCTAATCCAGCGCTTAAAAAGCCTCCAACCTTTTGTTTTGGTGGAGTAGAGTTTAATCTCACTCCCTATTGCAACAGTCTTGAATAAAGTCTTCCTTGCTGATGAGGCAGTAAAAATTTGACAGCTACCAGCTTGTCCAATTAGAGGAGGGAGAAGTAGGTCATTGGTGACTGGAGAAGAAGGATGCAAACTTCATGTAAGAGGTTATTAAATGGACCTTTTGAAAGATGAACAGTGAACTGTACTAATCAGAGTAGTGCAAACTATTCCAAGCAGTAGGTCTCCCTGCACCTTCACAGACATGTGAGAGCAGTGTCTTTGGAAAATGGCTGGAAATGACTGGCAGGCTGTGAAAACACTAAAACTATTATTGTGAAAGTTTCTGTGGTTTTTACTTCTGTTCCACTTTATAATTCTGTCTTGAAGTTTCCACTTTAAATGTTATTCTAATTATAAAAAGAACACTGAGTCCACAGTGAAAGACATACCAGCTAGAATTCATGTAATTAATTCAATAATTTAAAGTTTACTGAGTACCTACTATATGCCAAGCAAATAGATACACATGCCCTTGTTGTAGAAAGGACCGGGTTAAGAGCATGGACTCTGTGGCCACACAGTTTGGCTTCAAACCCATACTCTGTACACCCCATGTGACTGTGTGACCTTGGGCAAATGACCTGGCCTCTCATGACTCAGTCCCCTCATCCATAAAACAGTATACTTGATTTTTGTATGCTGCTGCTGCTAAGTCACTTCAGTCGTGTCCGACTCTGTGCGACCCCATAGACAGCAGCCCACCAGGCTCCCCCGTCCCTGGGATTCTCCAGGCAAGAACACTGGAGTGGGTTGCCATTTCCTTCTCCAATGCATGAAAGTGAAAAGTAAAAGTGAAGTCGCTCAGTCATGCCCGACTCTTAGCGACCCCATGGACTGGAGCCTAAGTGGCTCCTCCATCCATGGGATTTTCCAGGCAAGAGTACTGGAGTGGGGTGCCATTGTATAGTATATACTTAATTTTTTAACTTAATGATTTAACACTATAACAAAAGGTATTTGGGACAAAAAATAAAATTAAAAAGTCAGGTACCTGGAGTCTTTTATTGTGAATGTTTGGAGTCCTCATTTGTCCATTCAATGCCCAGTTACTGGGTATTTCCATGAGTCAGCCACTGAAACTGATGATGGTAGGCCAAAGCCTGCCATTAAGTGTTAAATCAGGAAAAACATTTATGACAATACCTGCACATACTAGTTGTTTAATAAATATTAGCTATTATTTGACATTTATTAAAATCGAGCTTAAGTCTTATTTATGGCTAGCTAATGCTTGTATTTCAAAAAAGCATTATTAGTAATAATACAGGCTTAGAAGAAATCACTACTTTTTAAAATTGCCTTTTATATACCTTCTTTCTAAATATTCTTACATTAGGAGAGGAAGAATTCCCTGTCAGTGGATATCCCCAACTCTCCTCTCCCACCACAAACATGCATGTATAAGATCTTGTGCTTAGCATAGCAATTTCACCCCAACTCTCCTTAGGGTTTTTCTCAGTTTCCACCAAACTGTCATCAGCAATTGACGTTTGGCCCATCAGCGTCAATTAAGGAAAGGCCTATTTTGGCCTTCCTATCTCCTTCTGACCTATGAAATGTGCTATGTCTTCACCTTCTTTATTTGCTTTTCCACTCCACAATGGAAAGACTGAAGAGAGTAAATAGGAGAGGAAGCGGAGAGAAGGACTGGGGAGCAGGCCAAAGCAAGACCAAATCTCAGATTAGCCTGGAAGCCAGGCTGCCTGAGTTAAAATCCAACTTCATAAACTATGTGACCCTAGGTAAATAATTTATTTCTTTGTTCCTTAGTTTTCTCATCTGTAAATTATGGATAAAACAAGTATCCATATCATGGGGTTGCTGCAAAAAAAATAAAATAAAATAAGCTACTGTATCATATAAAGCGCTTGGAACTGAACCTGACAAATGTCAACTTTTTTCATTAATCTAATTATAGTTTTCTGACAACATCCTTTTCTTCTCCAGGCTAAGCTTCCCTATCCCTTTCTGATGAATTCTTCATTTGAAATAAATATTCTGAGTACTGGGCACTGAACTAAACCTTTGGTCCTCTTAGGAACCATCACACAGACCAAAATAAATGAGTGCTCCTTCATATTCACTGTTTCTCCCTATTTCCTATTAGTCCTTCTAGCCCCACAATGAACAACAGACTGTTGACCCATAAATGTTTGTTGATTTTAGTATACAAACTTCTATGAACACAGACTGCTTTCTAAACTTTTAATAGAAATTCCATTGAAAACATTTTAAAAATATATCAGACTCACTCAATAATATAGAGAGTGCCAAAATGCATAACAAATAAAAAATATTTTAAATCCTAAGAATTTGAACCAAAAGCTATGGTTTTTCCAGTAGTCGTGTATGGATGTGAGTTGGACCATAAAGAAGGCTGAGCGCTGAAGAACTGATGCTTTTGAACTGTGGTGTTGGAGAACACTCTTGAGAGTCCCTTGGACTGCAAGAAGATCCAACCAGTCCATCCTAAAAGAAATCAGTCCTGAATATTCATTGGAATGACTGATGCTGTGGCTGAAACTCCAATACTTTGGCCACCTGATATGAAGAACTGACTCACTGGAAAAGACCCTGATGCTGGGAAAGACTGAAGGCAGGAGGAGAAGGGGGTGACAGAGGATGAGATGTTTGTATGGCATCACTGACTCAATGGACATGAGTCTGAGCAAGCTCCAGGAGTTGGTGATGGACAGGGAACCCTGGC
Source organism: Bos taurus (assembly GCF_002263795.3). NCBI lineage: Eukaryota > Metazoa > Chordata > Mammalia > Artiodactyla > Bovidae > Bos > Bos taurus. The sequence goes on along the minus strand of NC_037341.1, from coordinate 17,319,827 downwards.
ATGCTGCAGTTCATGGGGTTGCAAAGAGCTGGACAAGACTGAGTAACTGAACTAAAGAATTTGAACAGAAAGTTTTCCAGTAGTCAAGTACAGATGTGAGAGTTAGACCATAAAGAAGACTGGGCACCAAAGAATTAATGCTTTCAAATTATGTTACTAGAGAAGACACTTGAGGGTCCCTAGACCAGCAAGGAAATCAAACCAGTCAATCCTAAAGGAAATCAACCCTGAATATTCATTGGAATGACTGATGCTGTAGCTGAAACTCCAATACTTTGGCCACCTGATATGAAGAGCTGACCCATTGGAAAAGACCCTGATGCTGGAAAGAGAGAGAGCAAGAGGAGAAGGAGGCAACAGAGTACGAGATGGTTGGATGTCATCATTGACTCAATGGACATGAGTTTGAGGAAACTCCGGGGGATAGTGAAGGATAGGGAAGCCTGTCATGCTGCAGTTCATGGTTTCAGAGTCAGACACAACTTAGTGACTGAAAAACAAGTACACCTGAAAGATATTTGCATGTTATTTTAAATGAAGAATAATATATACTAGAAAAATACATAATAATGGTTATTAGATTTATAACATAGTATGGGAAGGGAGAGTTCATATATTGTTATCTCTTTTTAGGGATAATGGAATTTTAATTATGTTTAGATATTAATGGATTTGTAGAGGAAAAGGATGAGTTCTGCAACCCTGAGCTGAGTAGATGATAGGTGCTGTTCTAATTCTTGTTGAGCCTGAGGCACACTTAAACGCCAAAGAAGGGAGGTTGTGGAGACACACAGTCATCTTATATCAAAGTCACTGCCTGAGCTAGGATGTGTCCTATCTACAGAAGGAATAACGGCATCTCTAGATAGATATTCTTTTGAAATTAGCAGAAGGAGTCAGAAATGTATATGATTATTCAGAATCATTTAAATAGTCTCAGTTTGCAGAACTGAGTGAAAGATTCCCAAAACACAGGGTCCCCTCTTAACTCTCCACTGAGTGGGGACTTAGGGAAGAATAAGATAATGGGAACTGGAAAAGATTCAAAATCCAAAAATAGAGGACCAAGAAGATGTGCCTATGAGGGAGGTTTCAAAAGTATGACACAGACGTAGCACAATGAATCAGAAACAGTGATGAGTCCAAAACATCTGGATGAAAAGTAAAACTAATAACCTGAGAATTACTAAAGATGAAATCATATTTAAAGAGACAGAAGTATTTGTAGGCATGTGTGTATGTAGTTTAAAAGCAGGAAAAATAGATAAAATCATAAAATCTACTGAACCACCAGACCATTGGATCATACAATTATCTTCTTTGAGATTCATGAAAAGAGTAGGTATCTCTTTTCACTAACTCACCCTTATACAAATAACTTCCTAGAGTAACATTCTAAGATTCAATCTAGTACACCTATTATCCACTTATTATCAGCTTATATAGGTAAACTATATAGGTAGAAACAATGGACTTGATGATAAGATGAAGAATAAGAGTAAAAGATGAAGAGTCAAGAATGACTTCTATTTTCTGTCTTGATCTGATGAAACAATGACTGAGTCGGAGAGCCACTTACTCTGAGGAGTAAAAAACTACAAAGGAAATCAAAGGTTGAGAGGAGTTAAGTTTGAGGTGCTTGCTACTCACCCAAGAAGAAATGATATACAAATGGGTATACGTATGAAGTGTAAAACTCTGAAGAAAGCTCCAGACTGGAGACTGATTTTGAGATCTATGTTAATATATAAAGTCTTACAATGGGTGGGATCATTTCATAAGAGTATACAGAGAGGAGAGGAAACGTTTTCTCACCTTAGATGAATAGCAACAACAATGTTTTAGCTTTTCAGATATATTGACTTCTATATAATACAAATAAGAAATATTTATCTGATTTAAGTATTGTAAGTTTCTTTTATAATTATCTCTGAAAGTAATATAGTGTACTTGAGTTCAATCCCTGGATCGGGAAGACCCTTGGAGGAGGAAATATCAACCCATGCCAGTATTTTTGCCTGAAAAATTCCATAGACAGAGGAGCCTGGGAGCTATAGTCCATAGGGTTGCAAAGAGTCGGACACGACTGAGCGACTGAGCACACGTTCAGGACTTTTGTGCCCTAAGCTATATCAAGTGTTTTCCATGAATTTCTTTCTCACAAGAATGCTATCAACAACACAATGCTATTATCCTAAATATACAGATAAAGAACTTGACACAGAGAGATTAAGAAATATAATTTATGATTGCTCAGCTTGTTTGAGAGCAACTCGAATTAAACTTCAGTTCAGTTCAGTTGCTCAGTCGTGTCCGAATCTTTGCGACCCCATGAATCGCAGCACGCCAGGCCTCCCTGTCCATCACCAACTCCCAGAGTTCACTCAGACTCACATCCATTGAGTCAGTGATGCCATCCAGCCATCTCATCCTCTATCATCCCCTTCTCCATTAAACTTATGAATTATCTAATTCCAGAATTCCACTTTATCATTGAGCTAAATCACTTCTATGTAAATAACTCTAATTTTTCAAAGTATATTTATATAATCTTTACAACTTCCTGGTAAAGTTGGAAATACTACAGACACACATTTTCAAACTTTAAAGCTCATAGATGATATGTAATTTGTCAAGTGAATACCACAGCACTGAAGAGAATGTTTGCCACGTGATACAGTTTATCCAAGCACAATTAGGCAAAGACATTGCCAGTATTAGAAAATAAATACTACAGATTACAGGTGTATCCAAGACAATGTACCTTGGTTCATAATCTAAGGCCAATGAATTATAATTAAGTAAGTGAAGTTTCATCTCACCTCTTTTCTTACCATAACATTCAAAGGCCTACAAGACCTATTATCACTAAGACCCATGAGTCTTAGTGATAATAAACAAAGGTTCTCTTATAAACCTAAAATGTTTACATATCTCTGTATTTTACAAAATACTACTATATTCATAGGATTTGAACACAATTTCACTCTTGACTCTCAGAAATGGGAGAAATGAGGAACAAAGAAAGGGAGAAAGGAAAAACAGAAGGGATTAAAGGAAAGAAAAAGAAAGGCTTGTGTTTCCTTGATTAAAACATTCATACTTATCCCTTCCTAGCAATAATAGTCAAGTTTCACTTTTAATATAATACAATGTTTCTCAAGGAAACATGAAAAATAGACATTGTTCAATAATAAGAAACTCATCAAACGGGTTGTTTAGTGAAGGCCAAATAACCATCTGATGAATGAATTCTTCAGATTCCCATTATTTATTTAGGCATTGTATAGACGAGTAATCTTTATTCCTTTTGAAGTTTCAGCTTCAAACAGCATCGTCTTTTTCAGTTTCTTAAAAAAATATATATTTACCTTAATTTGTAAAAAACCAAGTGGGTGAAATTTTGTAATGTGCCTGGAAACCACAGAAACACAACAGATTGGGAAATCCCTGGGGCAGCTGCAGCCTGAATCACTCGGTTGTTTTTGCTGTTGTGTAGACATGGCCTTCAGGGCCAGTGATGGATGAGTGATGGAGTCAGCCTAATTCTTTGCAAAATCCATGCTTGAAGTGGCAGCCAAGGTCAAAAGACAAAGCTGGCTGGATCTCTGCACCTAGTGTACTGTTCCTGTTCTTTCAGGGACTCTGGGGAGGCCCTTCAATGTGGGGGGGCAGGCTCAATATCAATCTATCCTTTTCCTACTCCTCCACTCAATATACATTGTTACCTCATTTCCATAATAAATTCTTATGTCCCAGTTACCACAGCAAGTATGCCACCCATGTTCAGTGCCAGGGTAGAAAAAGTCATCTTGTTTGGCTGAGCTAATACGAATCTATTCAAAAAGTCCACAAGGCAAATGCAGTCTGATTCAACCATTCCATTTCTTCCCAGTCCTATTTAGCAAGAAGTATACTTTGGCTCAAATGTGTATTAACAAGGAAATCTATGTTTGTAGTGACCTGCTCTGAATGGGCCCCATTCTTACAGAAAGTCTTCTACTATACCCAAGAAAAAAGTCCTGATAGGTTGGAGAGAGTAATTCATAGAGAAAGATGTGCTGACAGCTCCGAATGAATAGCTTTCTTCCTCTAGGGCTCCAGCTCCAGTAGGCCCCCAGACGCAGGGAACTTATTCACATACTAGAATCCCAGAACAGCAGTCATATCCAACCAAGTCCTGGAAGTGATTAGAGAAGAGACTTCTCTCCTGAAAAAAAAGCAGTCTTTCAATTAGCTACACAGATTTTTTTTCTTTTTAACTAGAGAGTAGAGAAAGATGAAATTTCAGACTCTGGGTTGCAATAAGCCTCTGATTTTTCTCTCTACAATGGCTTCCTGTATCCCGTGCATGATGAACCAAATGGAGCTGCCATCTTGGAATAGTTATGAGCTGTTCAAGAGCAGACCAAAGCACGGAACCTATAATGAACAGGTACAGACAAGAAAGAATGCTTTGGGTTGTCTTTATGTCATCCCCAAATGTTGCCCCATTTTCTTTCATTTAATTGAGTTAGGATTCAATAAATGTTTGTTATGTGTTTACTATGCACCAAATACCTATTGAATTCTTTCACATGCATTATCTCATAAGACTTACTCTTCTCATGATACAAATGAAGGAAAGGAATATAAAACAAGTTAAGCTACATAAAAAGATCACACATGTAATGAGTAACAGGGAGATATTTAAACCTGTCTTCTAAATTTTTCTCTTTTCAACATGGTACATACCCCACTGTTGTGTTGTGTTGTGTTTTTTTATTTCCACCCAGTCCCATCAATTCATGGGAAATAGATGGGGAAACAATGGAAACAGTGACAGACTTTATTTTCTTGGGCTCCAAAATCACTGCAGATGGTGACTGCAGTCATGATATTAAAAGACGTTTGCTCCTTGGAAGAAGAGCTATGACCAACCTAGACAGCATATTAAAAAGCAGAGACGTTACTTTACCAACAAAGGTCCATCTAGTCAAAACTATGGTTTTTCCAGTGGTCATGTATAGATGTGAGAGTTGGACTGAGCACCAAAGAACTGATGCTTTTGAATTGTGGTGTTGGAGAAGACTCTTGAGAGTTCCTTGGGCTGCAAGGAGATCCAACCAATCCATCCTAAAGCAAAATAAGCCCTGAATATTCATTGGAAGGACTGATGCTGAAGCTGAAGCTCCCATACTTTGGTCACCTGATGCAAAGAACTGACTCATTTGAAAAGACCCTTATGCTGGGACAGATTGAAGGCAGGAGGAGAAGGAGACAACAGAAAATGAGATGGTTGGATGGCATCACCAACTTAATGGACGTGAGTCTGAGTAAACTCCGGGAGTTGGTGATGGACAGGGAAGCCTGGCGGGCTGCAGTCCATGGGGTCGCAAAGAGTCAGACACAACTGAGCAACTGAACTGAACTGAACCTCCACCAGGGCTTTGACCTTGACAGAATTACAGGCTCCATTTTCTAGTTCCTGAGAACTCTCATGGTTTCAAAAACAAACAAACTCAGGTAACAGATGGGAGACAGATACAGGCACTCCTGAGGATGCCCCTCAGGTCTAGAACAGCATCATCTGCAGGTAAAGCTGACAAATGCCCTTTGGGGAGGCAGCCCTTGGTGTTTCAAGCTGAATGCTCAAATCCCTCTTGAAAGAACAAGGCATTTTTTTAATCAAAAAGTTCTAGAAACTTTTCAGAACACCAGGGAATAGTTTGAATATATCAAAATACCCTCAAGTCATCTTGTCATTTGAGGGATTACTTAATTGCTAGGGTAAAATCACTGTTTGCTGATTGGTTTTATAGAAATGAAGTACCTCTTCTGCTTCCAAAAAATAAGTTTGGTTTTAGTGAAATATAATTTTCTTGATTAATTACAAAGAGAAAACTATCTATTCTTGCTGAAGAAGTTAACTATGAGACTGCTGGAAAGTATAGCCTCTCAAAAATTAGAGCACAAAATTGACAATAACAGTGTAAAAGAAGTATTTGTCCTAATAAGCTTATCATGGCTGTACTGAGACATATATGATAAAAGTAAAATAATTTTTGTATAATTCATAATTTTATTCATCATGACTTTAAGAAAGCACCTGATAGCTGAAAATATACTGAATTGATTATTTTTAAAAAATAAAAAACTACATAGAGGATAATTAATAACACTGAAAATTCTTGTTAACTCCTTAATGTCAGTTAAACAAAATAAACCAAGCCTGAAATGTTGATATTATTCTTTGTGATTTTTGTTTGGGAGACAACAGATTACATACAATGCAAAAGCAGAGGAATCAAATGAGCAAGAATGAAACTCCAGTAGGACATCTTAGGATTTAAATGAGGGCTATTTTCTGCATCAGTAATAGGAAGTCTTAGAATATGAATAATAAAGGATCTATGACATAGAGTTTCATTTAAGCCTACATGTGTGAACACTTGAGTTCTGAACCTGTTTTCTTTTCAAAATAGATGTGTCAGATCAGATCAGTTGCTCAGTCGTGTCTGACCCTTTGTGACCCCATGAATCGCAGCACTCCAGGCCTCCCTATCCATCACCAACACCCGGAGTTCACCCAGATTCACGTCCATCGAGTCAGTGATGCCATCCAGCCATCTCATCCTCTGTCGTCCCCTTCTCCTCCTGCCCCCAATCCCTCCCAGCATCAGAGTCTTTTCCAATGAGTCAACTCTTTGCATGAGGTGGCCAAAGTACTGGAGTTTCAGCTTTAGCATCATTCCTTCCAAAGAAATCCCAAGGCTGATCTCCTTCAGAATGGACTGGTTGGATCTCCTTGCAGTCCAAGGGACTCTCAAGAGTTTTCTCCAACACCACAGTTCAAAAGCATCAACTCTTTAGCGTTCAGCCTTCTTCACAGTCCAACTCTCACATCCATACATGACCACAGGAAAAACCATAGCCTTGACTAGACGGACCTTTGTTGGCAAAGTAATGTCTCTGCTTTTGAATATGCTATCTAGGTTGGTCATAACTTTCCTTCCAAGGAGTAAGCGTCTTGTAATTTCATGGCTGCAGTCACCATCTGCAGTGATTTTGGAGCCCAGAAAAATAGTCAGAAACTGTTTCCACTGTTTCTCCATCTATTTCCCATGAAGTGATGGGACCGGATGCCATGATCTTCGTTTTCTGAATGTTGAGCTTTAAGCCAACTTTTTCACTCTCCACTTTCACCTTCATCAAGAGGCTTTTTAGTTCCTCTTCACTTTCTGCCATAAGGGTGGTGTCATCTGCATATCTGAGGTTATTCATATTTCTCCCGGCAATCTTGATTCTAGCTTGTGTTTCTTCCAGCCCAGCGTTTCTCATGATGTACTCTGCATATAAGTTAAATAAGCAGGGTGACAATATACAGCCTTGACGTACTCCTTTTCCTATTTGGAACCAGTCTGTTGTTCCATGTCCAGTTCTAACTGTTGCTTCCTGACCTGCATACAAATTTCTCTAGAGGCAGATCAGGTGGTCTGGTATTCCCATCTCTTTCAGAATTTCCCACAGTCTATTGTGATCCACACAGTCAAAGGCTTTGGCATAGTCAATAAAGCAGAAAGAGATGTTTTTCTGGAACTCTCTTGCTTTTTGCATGATCCAGGGGATGTTGGCAATTTGATCTCTGCCTTTTCTAAAACCAGCTTGAACATCAGGAAGTTCACAGTTCACATATTGCTGAAGCCTGGCTTGGAGAATTTTGAGCATTACTTTACTAGCGTGTGAGATGAGTGCAATTGTGTGGTAGTTTGAGCATTCTTTGGCATTGCCTTTCTTTGGGATTGGAATGAAAACTGACCTTTTCCAGTCCTGTGGCCACTGCTGAGTTTTCCAAATTTGCTGGCATATTGCATGCAGCACTTTCACAGCATCATCTTTCAGGATTTGGAATAGCTCAACTGGAATTCTATCACCTCCACTAGCTTTGTTCTTAGTGATGCTTTCTAAGGCCTACTTGACTTCACATTCCAGGATGTCTGGCTCTAGGTCAGTGATCACACCATCATGGTTATCTGGGTCATGTAGATCTTTTTTGTACAGTTCTTCTGTGTATTCTTGCCATCTCTTCTTAATATCTTCTGCTTCTGTTAGGTCCATACCATTTCTGTCCTTTATCGAGCCCATCTTTGCATGAAATGTTCCTTTGGTATCTCTGATTTTCTTGAAGAGACCCTAGTCTTTCCCATTCTGTTGTTTTCCTCTATTTCTTTGCATTGATTGCTGAAGAAGGCTTTCTTATCTCTTCTTGCTATTCTTTGGAACTCTGCATTCAGATGTTTATATCTTTCCTTTTCTCCTTTGCTTTTCGCTTCTCTTCTTTTCACAGCTATTTGTAAGGCCTCCCCCGACAGCCATTTTGCTTTTTTGCATTTCTTTTCCATGGGGATGGTCTTGATCCCTGTCTTCTGTACAATGTCACGAACCTCTTTCCATAGCTCATCAGGCACTCTATCTATCAGATCTAGGCCCTTAAATCTATTTCTCACTTCCACTGTATAATCATAAGGGGTTTGATTTAGGTCATACCTGAATGGTCTAGTGGTTTTCCCTACTTTCTTCAATTTAAGTCTGAATTTGGTAATAAGGAGTTCATGATCTGAGCCACAGTCAGCTCCTGGTCTTGTTTTTGCTGACTGTATAGAGCTTCTCATCTTGGGCCTATCTTTTAAACACTCTGTCCTCAGTTTCCTTGTTTTTTCAGATTAAGTTTTACTGGAGTGTAGCTGCTTTACAATGTTGTGTTACTTTCTACTCTATAGCAAAAGGAATCAGCTGTGTGTGTGTATATATATATATATATATATAAAATCCCCTCCCTTTTGAACTTCCCATTCAGGCCACCATAGAGCATTAGAGTTCCCTGTGATATACAGTATATTCTCATTAGTAAAGAGATGGGAAAACAGTGGAAACAGTGTCAGACTTTATTTCTTTGAGCTCTAAAATCACTTCAGATGGTGATTGCAGCCATGAAATTAAAAGACGCTTACTCCTTGGAAGAAAAGTTATGACCAACCTAGATAGCATATTCAAAAGCAGAGGCATTACTTTGCCAAAAAAGGTCCATCTAGTCACGGCTATGGTTTTTCCTGTGGTCATGTATGGATGTGAGAGTTGGACTATGAAGAAAGCTGAGCACCAAAGAATTGATGCTTTTGAACTGTGGTGTTGGAGAAGACTCTTGAGAGTCCCTTGGACTGCAAGGAGATCCAACCAGTCCATTCTGAAGGAGATCAGCCTTGGGATTTCTTTGGAAGGAATGATGCTAAAGCTGAAACTCCAGTACTTTGGCCACCTCATGCAAAGAGTTGACTCATTGGAAAAGACTCTGATGCTGGGAGGGATTGGGGGCAGGAGGAGAAGGGGATGACAGAGGATGAGATGGCTGGATGGCATCACCGACTCAATGGACATGAGTTTGAATAAACTCCAGGAGTTGGTGATGGACAGGGAGGCCTGGTGTGCTGCGATTCATGGTGTCACAAAGGGTCAGACACGACTGAGCGACTGAACTGAACTGAAGTGATGATCCTTATTTTTAAAGTTAAGAAAAATACATTCCTATGTTATGGTCTTTTAAGACCAAATGTGGACTAAAGAGTGTTTTATAAATTCTAACGTAAGGTTAAAGCTGTGCTCTTAACCTGCACAGTGTTTAGAAATAAAGTAAGTAATAAAGCAATTAGTTACTTTATTTAAAATCAGGATATTTAATATAAAATTTAAATGTTAGGATTCTCTTGAAAAATAAAGCATTCTGACAACACTGGCCCATATAACTCTATAATTGAATTGTCTGAAAATTAATACCATTTGCTCCCTTAGAACAAGATACTCCTCAGTTTCTTTATCCCCTACAGTTCCCTATTGTTTTACTCAGGGGCCATTTCAAACATCCATATGATCTGAAACCCTGGGTTATTAAGTTTATTTGCCCCCACATACACACTGCATAAAAGCAAGATTAATATTGAAACCAGTAGTCAGTAGATATCAAGTAAGGCTTAGCACCCAGTTGTGCCTTAATATTTTATATTGGTCACTTTACTGAAGAGATTTTTATTGGCCTCAAATAAAATAATCTACAACCCAAATCTCTGAATTAGTATCATTGCTCCTCCATTCAACTACTGCTACCATAGAATTATTCCATCTGACTTTGTCCACATGTTCACAGCCACTATTTATCTGGAATTCTATTGAATGGATATTTTAATTCTGGTGTCATTAGAAAATTATAGGAGATGACCTATATACCACTCCTTGTGCTATGAAAGAAGAGGAAATACCAGTAAAAAAAAAAAAAGTGCTTTTGGTAATGCAGTTATTCAGACTACCAAACAATACTAGGAGACAGATGATTTTGCCAATAAGCACCACAACCAACTTTTCTAAACTTAACTACAATCATCTTTAGAGAGAAAAATATCAAAGTCTGAAAAACATACTATGTAGTTTGAAAATTATTTTGCATTCCTATTTAAGTATTCTTAAAGCAACCATTAAATTTCAATGTATTAATAAAAGAACTTTTAGCTTTGGACTATTAAAAAACCACTAGATATTGTTCAAAGCCATCTAACCCCCCAAAAAATAACTTATGGTTATTTTTTAACTGTAAGTAATGTTTTGATCTTGGACACAGACATTAATTCTTTTTCAGTGCCCAAGTCAAACATTTTTGACTACTTCAATGGATTGAAGTTTGCTTAGAAACAGACAAGGAGATGCCAGCCACAGATGGATTTCCATTTGGAGGCATTTTAGATGCAAAAGCAGAAAATAGCCATCTCCCCTCTTTTCTAGTGGAAAGGACCATGGTGGCTCCAAATCAATAGACATTAAGAAGAGCTCTTAAGTCACAAGATGAGGGAGAACGTAGAAGACTCAGATGAAAGATGCTCTGGATGAGAAAGTATCCAGTTTAGGGAGGCAGACAGGCAAGAATTTGTAGGGGGAACTTCATCTAGGATGTGCAGGTCCTGTCTGATGACAGGTAAGATAGAGTGCTTCTGATGTCCCTAGCCTAGCCTTATCTAAAATCATATATGGAACTAACTCCACTGGTGGGGTTTCTTTCTTTAATCTGTGCTGTTTTTAACATTCATTTGCAAATACTCTCAGTTCTCAGGCTTCCAAAGATCCATATTTCTATTTGCCTGCTCAGGCTATGGTGACAACACAGATGATCCACCTTCTGTGTGAGCCTCTCTTCCTCTGACACCACTTACTACCAGGGCATCTACTGATGAGATGCAGTGTGAGAAGCCCAGGCCTTTCAACTGCACAGGCTTCACCTAATTCATGCTTCTTCCACCATCTCAAACGATGGGCATAAGGCTTTAACCACTTTTCTGATCTTTATTTTAAAGTCTACTTGGAAAGATCAGCTCCTCTTCAGACTCCCTTTACTCAGTCAAACAAGTCAGAAGAGACATTACAACAAACTCCAGGGTTTCTGCTGGTTTATCTTAGTTAGGTTGATAGTTAACCACCTTGTTGGCTGTGGGTTGGTTGCTTCATTAATTGGCATTAATAGTTTATTTGTCTATATATAATCTGAAGGGTGTTTCCTCAAGAGAAGAAGCTCAGAGAGGCTATCAAATCCCTCTCACTACTAACATATATTCCACAGAGTGCATAAATAATGAGAAGTGCAGATCAGCTGAGGGAAGAGTCTTCTGTCTTTGGAAACAAACAACTTCAGGTTCACTTGGTAGAATACACTCTAGTAGTTCTTAACATATTATTGACCAGGGGATTTTTGCCGAAACGAATGCCTGTGGCTGGTGATTTATTATGTAAGTGAATATTGAAACACTTTAGCCAGTAACATCTGAGTAACAAAAGATGTATTAATATGTCTCTGGTCAATAAGTTGTTAAAATATGGGGATCATGGACAGCCCTCAAGATACCAAGCAAAATCATAATAAGCCTTCTTTCTACAAAAATGCACAATATTGGGCATTCAAGAATTCTCTAAATCCACTCATGGGCTTAAAGATTCATAGACCTCAAGCAAAAGCCCAGTGAGGAATGCAAATAAATATTCTTCTGTTTTGAATTCAAGGTTTTGATAGGAACATTAGTTATACAACTCAGTTAATAGATAGTCCATAAGAGAGATCTTTGAGTAATTACTAAGTAAAAGATTGGAAATTCAATGCAACTTGATGTCAGAACGCTGATATGCTGAAGTGATTACTATTCCCAGTTTATACGTGAGAACACTGAGGCGTAGAAAGGGTAAGAGTCCCAAGTTTATAGTGAGGACAGAGGAGCCTGGCGTGCTAGAGCCCCTGGGGTTGCAGAGTCAGACAGACTAAGTGACTGAAAAACAACAATAATAAAGCTAGAATTTTAACATAACAAGAATCTAGAGGATGGTCCCACTTACATGACTTTCACCTGAAAATACACCAATATATACTTAACACTGTCCATAATCAGGAAACTTTTTTTGTTTTATAAGATCACTTAACCTATACATGGCATCTTATATCTAGCTTGAAGGTCATGTGACATCATAGCAAAGTAATAAGGTCTATAGAGTGAGAAAAGGAAGACTATTTTATCTTCAGTCAACACAAGAGGAACATGGACTTATTTTTTTTAAACTACAGCTTAAATATATTTGTTGTTGTGTTAGTTGCTCAGTTGTGTCCAGTTCTGTGACTCCATGGACTATAGCCCACCAGACCACTCTGTCCATAGAATTTTCTAGGCAAGAATACTGGAGTAGGTAGCCATTCCCTTCTCCAGGAGACCTTCCCAACCCAGGAACTGAACCTGAGCCTCCTGCTTTGCAGGCAGATTCACTACCATCTGAGCCACCATTCAGTTCAGTCAGGTAGGCTCAAGTCACTCAGTCATGTCCAGCTGTTTGCAATCCCATGGACTGAGCACATCAGACTTCACTGTCCGTCACCAACTCCCAGAGCTTATTCAAACTAATGTCCATTGAGTCAGTGATACCATCCAATCACCTCATCCTCTGTCATCCCCTTGTACTCCTGCCTTCAATCTTTCCCAGCATCAGGGTCTTTTCAAATGAGTCAGTTCTTTGCATCAGGTGACCAAAGTATTAGAGTTTCAGCTTCAGCATCAGTCCTTCCAATGAATATTCAGGACTGATTTCCCTTAGGATTGACTGGTTTGATTTCCTTGCTGTTCAAGGGACTTTCAAGAGTCTTCTCCAACACCACAGTTCAAAAGCAGTGCTTCACTGCTCAACATTCACTATCCTCTCTCACATCCCTACCTGACTACTGGAAAAACCGGAGCTTTGACTAGATGGACCTTTGTGAGTAAACTAATGTCTCTGAATTTTAAGATGCTGCCTAGCTTTGTCATAGCTTTTCTTCCAAGAAGCATATGTCTTTTAATTTCATGGCTGCAGTCACCATATGCAGTGATTTTGAAGCCCAGGAAAATAAAGTCTTTCACCGTTTCCATTGTTTTCCCATCTATTTGCCAAGAAGTGATGGGACCAGATGCCATAATCTTAGGGTTTTTTTAATGTTGAGTTTTAATTAATTTTAATTGGAGGCTAATTACTTTACACTATTATGGTGGTTTTTGCCATACATCAACATGAATCAGCCATGGGTGTACATGTGTCCCCCCATCATGAACCCCCTCCTACCTCCCTCCCCACCCCATCCCTCTGGGTTGGCCCAGAGAACCAGCTTTGAGTGCCCTTGTTCATGCACCAAACTTGCACTGGTCATCTCTTTTACATAGGGCAGTATGCATGTTTCAATGCTATTCTCTCAAATCATCCCACCCTCACCTTCTCCCACAGAGTCCAAAAGTCTGTTCTTTACATCTGTGTCTCTTTTTGCTGTCTGCATACAGGGTCATCATTACCATCTTTCTAAATTCTATATATATGCATTAATATACTGTATTGGTGTTTCTCTTTCTGACATTTCACTCTGTATAATAGGCCCAGTTTCATCCACCTCATTAGAACTGACTCAAAAGCATTCTTTTTTATAGCTGAGTAATATTCCGTTGTGTATATATACCACAACTTTTTTATCCATTCATCTGCCAATGGACATCTAGGTTGCTTCCATGTCCTAGCTATTATAAACAGTGCTGAAATGAACATTGGGGTACATGTGTCTCTTTCAATTCTGGTTTCCTCAGTGTGTATGCCCAGCAGTGGGATTGCTAGGTTGTACAGCAGTTCAATATCCAATTTTTTAAGGAATCTCCACACTGTTCTCCATCGTGGTTGTACTAGTTTGCATTCCCACCATGAATGTTGAGTTTTAAGCCAGCTTCTTCATCCTCCTCTTTCACTTTCAACAAGAGGCTCTTTAGTTCCTCTTTGCTTTCTGCCATAAGCGTGGTGTCACCTGCATATATGAGGTTATTTATATTTCTCGCTGCAATCTTGATTCCAGTTTTTGCTTCATCCAGTCTGGCACTTAGCATGATGTACTCTGCATATAAGTTAAATAACCAAGGTGACAATATTGGTGAAAAAATTCATTCAAGTTTTTCTATTAGGAAAAGCCCAAACAAACTTTCTGGCCAACCCAATATAATGAAAGAAGCACTTGGGTATCTTGATCCCTGAGTTCTTATCAAAATTCTATTAACCTGTAGACAAATAACTTGTTTGAGCCTCAGTTTCCTGGTCTATTTATTGAAGGTGTGCAGGTGTTTTCTAAAGTTCTATGGGCCTGTGATTTGAGTCTGTTAGAGGGAACTTTGGAAGGCAACTCAGACTCCATAGTTCTACTAAAAATATCCTCCAGGGAGTTGTCTCTGATCAGACAAGTCTGGGTAAGTTCCCTTCCCTATGTGTCCCTGATGCTCTTAATTCTAACACACTACTTATATACTATTTTGAAATCATCTACTTACCTACCTTATTAAACAATAAATTCACTGAAGACAGGGGCCTGAGTCTTTTTACCATCCATAGAAGAAGCAGAACAACATGTAGTGTAAGATCACAGACTCTGAAGTCAGAATTGTTTGCATCTTCGTTTTGTGTGCTTGGAAGAATTACCCAAATACTCTGTAACTTGTATTCTTCGCATGTGAAATGGATACAAGAATGGGACATAACACATGGAATTATCATGAGGTCTATATATATAAGACTTATAAAGCATTTAGAAGGCTACCTGAAATGCAGTGAACATTCAATAAAGTCATATATCACTAAAGTCTAACAAATTCTGGCATGAGGTAGATGCCCAGATATTTGCTAAACAGGTGAAATGTACTGATGAATGAATTCCTCAGCATTCAAGATCTGAACCCTGAAGGGTCCAAATTAATGACAAGCTGTGACTTAAGCAGTTTGTCTAATCCAAACTGAGGGGCTTTTGAAAAAGAATAGATACATATATAACTAAATTACTTTGATGTACACCTGAACCTAACACCACACTGTTAATCAACTATACTCCAATATAAAATAACAGTTTTTAAATGAGGTGTTTTGTTATCTAGATTTAACACTTCACATATTATATTAAGTTGTATTTTGGATAAAAATAAGCAGATAGGAAGCTAATGCTCTTGTGTCTGGTTTCAAACACTGGTGAAACTCCAAACTTCACAGATCAGAAGTTGTAACAAAGAGGAACTTCCCTGGAGGTCCAGTGGTTAAGACTCCAAACTTCCACTGCAGGGGGCATGGGTTCAATCGCTGGTCAGGGAACTAAGATCCCTGCATGCCACATGGCATGGCCGATTTAAAAAAAAATCAAAACAGATTGTAACAAAGAGAAGCATTTCCATTGCCAACCATCTACTTTGAAATATATTACATGAGCAAAGAGTATAAAAAGACATGGTTACATGAGAGACTAGGAAGTTCTATGAAAAAGATCAACATGCTGTGTGATTTTCACACCAAAGAAGCATGGGCTCAACTCTTCTCTATAATTAGATACTGAGCCTTCATTTATGTAAGTTCCTATCTTGGTACTTACCCCCATCACCCTTCACTGAAAACTCCTCCATTCTGTTTCCACTTCTGTTTCTGGATACATGATAATATTGTTGTGGCTTTCCCAGCATAATGGTGCTAGTTGATTTGCAGAAAACTCATTTAGAAAGCATTTGACTTGCAGATTATGTTTCGGTGAACTGCATCCTCAGATAAACAAACATATACTCAAAATAATGCTTGAAAATATGAGTTACAGCATCATTAAGATGAATAGCTCCACATTTCAGCTTGTCCATGCTCAGAAAAATATAACCTTAACATGAAGTTCTTACTAATCCTTCAAGAACAAAGATAGCCCTTTAGGAAGGAGCATTTTTCAAAGGCATTACAGATATCTGAACTGTTGTCCTTATAAGAAATAAATGTTAACTCATCAGCTATTATGATTCATAAAGAAAATTCTGTTCTATGTACATTTAAACTATCATTTTCAATAGCTGTCTGAGTAGGAAGAAGAGACCAAAAGGCATACAAGCATCCCACATAAGCATAGATTCTTGACTATACATGCTCCCTAGAATTTCAGCCTGGAATTAGAAGACATAAAGGATGATACAAAGATAAAGGAGAGATAAGAGGAAAAGGATGTGGGGTGAAACAATTTGAATATATTGCCCTCTCTGAGACTCAATTTAAAATTGAATTAAGGGAGTGTCAAATTACCATCTATTATAATAATCCTATAATCTCACCACTCTCTAATGACCACAGCCTGGTTGTAAAATGATTTACTTTCTGTCACTCAGTAATTAGCAAACTACACTCACAAAGCATACTACATACATTTTAGCTTTGAAATATTTTGCCCCAACAGGGTTTCTTAAAATAATAATGATGTTATAGCAACTTAATTTGTCAGTAAGTTGACATTAAATTGTTTTCTCAGTTGTATGAAGTGACAAGAATCAGTTCCACATGTTTATCACATAGACTATGATTTATGACTCCTGAAATAAATGTTTTCATCCACTGGAATACATTTGTTTATTTTAATTCTGAGGCTATTTGGGGGTAAGGAGAGGGAACACATTACTCTCCTAAAAGCTTCTTTTAATGACTATATCAGAAGAAGAAATTAAGAAGAATACACAGAAGAATTATACAAAAAAAGTCTTAATGACCCGGATAACCACAATGGTGTGGTCACTCACCCACAGCCAGATAATCCTGGAGTGTGAAGTGAAGTGGGTCTTAGGAAGCATTACTAAGAACAGAGCTAGTAGGGGTGGCGGAATTCCAGCAGAGCTATTTCAAATCCTAAAAGATGGTGCTATTAAAGTGCTGCACTCAACATGCCAGCAAATTTTAAAAACCCAGCAATGGCCATAGGACTGGAAAAGGTCAGTTTTGATTCCAGTCCCAGAGAAGGGCAATGTCAAAGAATGTTTAAACTACTACACAGATGAATGCATTTCAGATGCTAGCAAGATTATGCTGAAAATCCTTCAAGCTAGGCCTCAGTATGGGAACTGGGAACTTCCAGATGCACAAGCTGGATTCAGAAAAACAGAGGAATCAGAGATCAAACTGCCAACATCCTTTGGATCATAACAAAAGCAAGAGAATTCCAGAAAAACATCTACTTCTGTTTCATTGACTATGCTGAAGCCTTTGTCTGTGTGAATCACAACTGTGGAAAATTCTTAAAGAGATGGGAATGCCAGAGCACTTTACCTGCCTCCTGAGAAACCTATATGCAGGTCAAGAAGCAACAGTTAGAACCAACATGGAACAATGGACTGGTTCCAAATTGGGAAAGGAGTCTGTCAAGGCTGTATATTGTCACCCCGCTTATTTAACTTATATGCAGAGTACATCACGAGAAATGTCAGACTGGATGAAGCCCAACCTGGAATCAAGATTGCTGGGAGAAATATCAATAACTTCAGATATGCAGATGACATAACCTTCATGGCAGAAAGAGAAGAGGAACTAACGAGCCTCTTGATGAAAGTGAAAGAGGAGAGTGAAAAAGCTGGCTTAAAACTCAACATTCAAAAAATTAAGATCATGGCATCTGGTCCCATCACTTCATGGCAAATAGATGGAGGAAAAGTGGAAATCATGACATTTTATTTTCTTGGGCTCCAAAATCACTGCAAACTGTGTCTGCAGCCATGAAATTAAAAGACACTTGCTCCTTGGAAGAAAAAGCTATGGCAAACCTAGTCAGCATATTAAAAAGTGACATCAGCATATTAAAGTCAGCATATTAAAAAGTGACATCACCTTGCCAACAAAGATCTGGATAGTCGAAGCTATGGTTTTTCCAGTAGTCATGTACAGATGTGAGAGACCATACAGGAGGCTGAGTGCCAAAGAATTGATGCTTTCGAACTGTGGTGCTAGATGATACTCTTGAGAGTCCCTTGGACTGCAAGGAGATCAAATCAGTAAATCTGAAAGGAAATCAATCCTGAATATTCCTTGGAAGTACTGATGCTGAAGCTAAAGCTCCAATACTTTGGCCACCTGATGGGAAGAACTGACTCCTTGGAATACACCCTGATGCTAGGAAAGATTGAAGGCAGGAAGAAAAGGGGGTCAAAAGAATAAGATGGTTGGATGGCATCACCAAATCAGTGGACATGAGTTTGAGAAAACTCAAGAGACAGTGAAGGACAGAAAAGCTTGGTGTGCTACAGTCCACGGGGTCGCAAAGAGTCAGACACGATTTAGCACCTGAACAACAAGAACAGTCAAAGTAGGAGTGAAATCTTCAAATATACTCTTGCATGCTTCTTCAAAACGTGTTATTTCCAGTTGTAGAAAACAGCACTGAACATATAACCCTACATGTAGACTCAGCTGACAAAACTAATTAAGCTGTTTTTAAATTTTAAAAAAAAACTGTTTTAATGATTGCTTCTGTCTGTACACTGCCACCAAGACAATACTAATGCTGGCAGACAAAGTACTTTTTGTTTCTGTATGAACATGGCTTTGTTGTTGCAGCTAAGTTGTGTCTGACTCTTTTGCAACCCCATGAACTATAACCTGCCAGGCTCCTCTGCCCATGGCATTTCCCAGGTAAGACACTGCAGTGGGTTGCCATTTCCTGCTCCAGAGAATGGGATTCCCTGGTGGCTCAGACAGTAAAGAATCTGCAATATGGGAGGCCTGGGTTCGATCCCTGGGTCAGCAAAATCCTCTGGAGAAGGAAATACTCCAGTATTCTTGCCTGCAGAACCCTGTGGACATAAGAACCTGGTAGGCTTCAGTCCATGGAGTCACAAAGAGTTTTACACAACTGAGTGACTAACACTTTCATTTTTCTTTTTTCCAGGGGATCTTCCAGACCCAGGGATCGAACCCATGTCTCCTGCATTGGCAGGCCAGTTCTTTACTACTGAGCCTGGGATGTCCTGGCCATAGTTTAGATAGCCTTAATAGAAAAGGAAATTAGATCAGAATCCAATCCGACTCAGTGAGAAAATGCTGAACTCTACCCAAATTTCCCCCATGCAGCAGGATGTGGTCTGTTTTCATAGGTTGAAAAATTCCTAGACTTCCAATCAATCATTCACCATAAGACTTATATTCATCTCAGAATCATGGCCCCCAGCAACTGTGGCAATGTACGACTAGTCTACTAAGAAGTGAAGCAAGAGGCCTGATGGAATCAGACGGCTAAACTAAAGAAGGAGAATATTCCCAGGCTCTCTTAAGTAATCTCCCGCTTTCACTGGATTTTCAGAAGTTTCCCTGGGGGCTAAGATGGAGGACCATATGACATTTTCTGCAGAGAGATGTCTGATTCATTTGGCTACTACTCCATGTAGCAACTGAAAATAGATAATAGAGAGCAGATGAGTTTGCACCATTGAAAAATAAAACCTTACAATAACCTACAGAAAATGGCAGGGTCAAACAGATTTTTGCTTGGGAAGCAAATAGGATAGAGAATAATGTTCTTTTTATTTTATTTTTAGAATTCTTAATTGGCAGATAATTGCTTTACAATATTGCATTAATTTCTCCCCAACACACATCAGCCATAGGTATACATATCTCCCTTCCCTCCCATCTTTTTTTTTAATTAATTTATTTCAATTGGAGGTTAATTACTTTACAATATTGTAATGGTTTTTGCCATACAATGACATGAATCAGCCATGAGTGTACATGTGTCCCCCATCCTGAACCCCGCTCCCACCTCCCTCCCCATCCCATCCCTCTGAGTTGTCCCAGGGCACCGGCTTTGAGTGCCCTGTTTCATGCATTGAACTTGAACTGGTCATCTATTTCACATACGGTAATATACATGTTCCACGCTATTCTCTCACATCATCCCACCCTTGCCTTCTCCCACAGTTCAAAAGTCTGTTCTTTATATCTGTGTCTCTTTTGTTGTCTCACATATAGGGTCATTGTTACCATCTTTCTAAATTCCATATATATGCATTAATATACTGTATTGGTGTTTTTCTTTCTGACTTTGTGTAATAGGCTCCAGTTTCATCCACCTCATTAGTACTGACTCAAATGTGTTCAAGAATATTGTTTTTGAGAACTGTCTATACACGCAGCACTTAAAGATGTTTCCTTTCCTACGGCATAAAGCTAGCATTGATTAACATAAGAAAATCAAAAGACTGAAATAAAAAAGATATTTCTAATCATTGGGTTTGTTTCTAAATGCACAGCTAAAACATATTTGAATCTAAGTTTCAGCTATTCTAACATTAGATCAAAAGGAAGCCGCTCTCACCTCACATGTTATGAACAAATAGTAGATTGTCAATAAATATTTGTCAAATGAATGATGAAAAACCAAATCTATTTATCCAAGTTATACCTAGATAATGCCTGTTACATATCCAAGTTGTATCTAGATAATGCCTGTAGTCTAAGGTTGCAGTCAAACCTTATACTTGATGGAAAAGTATAAGGGACAGGGCAGACAGCTAGATCTTTGAAGCCTCTTACAATCATTTAGTTATCTATGGCATGTATGGATGTGAGAGTTGGACTGTGAAGAAGGCTGAGCGCCGATGAATTGATGCTTTTGAACTGTGGTGTTGGAGAAGACTCTTGAGAGTCCCTTGGACTGCAAGGAGATCCAACCAGTCCATTCTGAAGGAGATCAGCCCTGGGATTTCTTTGGAAGGAATGATGCTAAAGCTGAAACTCCAGTACTTTGGCCACCCCGTGCAAAGAGCTGACTCATTGGAAAAGACTCTGATGCTGGGAGGGATTGCGGGCAAGAGGAGAAGGGGACGACAGAGGATGAGATGGCTGGATGGCATCACTGACTGGATGGACGTGAGTCTCAGTGAACTCCGGGAGTTGGTGATAGACAGGGAGGCCTGGCGTGCTGCAATTCATGGGGCCGCAAAGAGTCGGACACAACTGAGCAACTGATCTGATCTGATCTGATGGCATTTTAAAAAAAATTTTGGGCACACCCTGAAGCATGTAGAATCTTAGTTGCCTGATCAGGGATTGAACCCCCACCCCCTCCACTGGAAAGCAAACCCTTAACCACTGGACTGCCAGGGATGTCCCATCATCTATGGCATTTTACAGGTGATAACACAAAGATACATTCAGGACCATCTAGGCTGAGAAGTAGGCAACACATCCTGGGGCCTGCCAGGTGGCACAGTGGTAAACAATCTGCCACCAATGCAGGAGTCTCAGGAGACCTCGGTTCAATCCCTGGGTCCAGAAGTTTCCTGGAGGAAGAAATGGCAACCCACTCCAGTATTCTTGCCTGGAGAATCCCACGAACAGTGGAGCCTGGAGTGCTACAATCGATGGGGGTTGCAAAGAGTTGGACACAACTGAGCACAAACACACATCACATCCCATTTGAAGATGAAGAAAAAGTAATAATAGTTTCTAGGAATTAATGAGTACCTATCAAGAATTGTAGGTTAGCCTGAGAACCTGATCATTGTTTTTATTAATAATGGTTTACATTTGAGTGCATACATTGAAACAGATGCAGTGCCAAGCATTGTTAATATAATTTGATTCTCATAAATATTCTGTAAGGTAGGTATTATTGTTCCCAGTTTATATATAAGGAAGTTGACTCTAAAATAAGTAATTTCTTTAAAATTACACAACCTTTGGGTGACTCAGCTGTAAGTCAAGTCTGGTAGACCAAAAAAAAAAAGAAGAAGAAGCCAATTCAAGTATTTTCCCACATTAGAGTAACATGAGATAGACTTCAAAAGAGAAATGTATTCTAGACACTCAGATGGGAAGGAAGGAAAAACATTCCAGGCAGAGGGAATGGTTGTTACCTGTGTGCATGACTGTATGAGTCTAACCCCCCAAAATGGTATATGGACTGACAGTAATTAGCACTGAAAATCATATCCATGTTTGTGATTATTAGCCTCTGTTCAAAAAGTAAAACTACACACATTAACTTTAGATAGATTTATATAGACATCATAGTGTTTAACTGTAATTTGCTTTAGATAACCAATTTTTGCTCTAGGTTCTCCAAGGCCAAGACTGAGAAGCAATAATTTTGACTTAAGATGGCTCAAACACTCTGATAAAGATTAAGAAAATAATAGGTAACACATCTGATTAGGAAGCACAAAAGGGGCTCCACTTGCCCAAAGAGACTCAAAAGGAAAAAATATGTTCCTGTGAGACATAGTGTAAAATTGACAGGATTTTACTCAAGATTATAAAGGAGCTCAGAACCACAGTTTATTAGCACAGAGACACTCTGGTGAATCATCCATCCCTCTCTTAGGAAAAATAATTCAAACCAGGTTTGCTACACCAGAAGGAAATTCACAAATAACAGAGGAATCCAGGAAGGCCACTTATGGCTAAGTCAAAACTCATGGATCAAATACAGGATAACCATGAGACATCCACAAAATTTCAGGACCTCAAAAGATTGAAGATTTTACATGGAAATGGAGTGTCCTGGAATTAACTACTCATATCTTTAGAATTTCTGCATTATATCATATCCTTTGAGCTTCATGAGAGTCATTTTCTTTGGTAATCTGATCAAACCTTTTGACCAAAAATCAGATTATTCTTTTAAAAAAAAGACACCATGTCTTTCTGAAAATTCTTGCCCAACACCCCAGAAACTAACACTAATTAAGGTACAGTTACCTTCCAGTCATCTATGCAAATTGTAGAATTCCGTCTGGGTCCCCTAGAAGGAGGTTGTGGCTGTTTAGTCACTAAGTTATGTCCAACTCTTTTGTGACCCTAAGGACTGTATCCCACCAGACTCCTCTGTCCATGGGATTTTCTAAGCAAGAATACTGGAGTGGGTTGCCATTTCCTTCTCCAGGGTATCTTCCAAGCCCAGGGATCAAACCTGAGTCTCCTGCTTGGCAGGCAGATTCTTTACTGCTGGGCCACTGGAGCAGACCATAAATATATTAAACTTCTTAATTCACATTCAGGATTAAAATACCTAAATCATGACACCAAGATACTGTGAAGTTGGTGTCCACACATGAATTTGATCAGTACATAAAACACTAACAATTTTTTTTAAGATAATACTATTTAACACTATTACTATCCTCTAGACTTTTTCCAAAAACCATTATTCTCACCTTGGGGTATAAATGTATTGATTAAAATGAAATAACCACCTATACAAAGGACAAAAGCTACTGACAGCCAGTGTTTAAGGAGCTTCATTGCAAAAAAAGAAAGACATTTGGTTCTGAAGTCTACAGATCCAAGGAGAGCCTAGGGTGAGAATATATTACCCCCTAAATTTTGTAAGTCAAACATCAGTCCATAAAGGAAAACTGCAGAAAATCTGTAAAAGAGAATAAAGAATGAAAAAACATCTCCTGTATCACAGGCAGCTTCTTTGCCACTGAGCCACCTGGGAAGCCTTGGTATTATCCCTACACAAACCCTAAAATTCAATATTGAGCAACCCCTTGGCTAAGACATCAAAGGCTATTAAAACACAAATATTTCAATGACCTCATCCACAGCAAGCCCTTATCATGTAACACACCGCACTGGGTATGAGATCCTGTAGCAGTCATGGGAATGGGCTGCCTAGATATCCTTCCAGAAGAGAGTCTGACATGACTCACTGGAGTGAGTGGGCAGTGATCCGCTATGACATTCACACTGAGGGCATTATCCCTCTGAGCTGCCCCAGCTAATGAGCACAGCAGGGCCACTACAGCCAGGCCATTCCTGCCCAACATGGGGCTCCTCCAACAGGTGATCTTTGCTCCCCAACATACTAGCTAAGACTTTCTCAGAGCTGCCCCATAGTCTGAGACTCCTGCTCAGTCTCCTTTCCTTCTCTCTCCCTTTTTAGACCTGCCTCATGGTCTGACCCTCTCTCCAACTACTTCTGCTACTAATCCCCATTATCCTTCACAGGTGTTTCTAGTTCTCTCAATGTCTGCTTCCTAGAGCAGAGGTCCCCAACCTCTGGGATCTAAAGCCTGATCTGAGGTAGAGCTGATGTAATAATAATAGAAATAAAGTGCACAATAAATGCAATGTCCTTGAGTCATCCCCAAATCATCCCCCCCACCCAGGTCCATGGAAAAAATTGTCTTCCACAAAACCAGTCCCTGGGGCCAAAAAAGCTGGGGACCACTGTTCCTAGAGCATCTGAACTGACCCAGATCACAAGAAATGTTAAGATCTCTTATGCCTTAAGACCTTTACTTAACCTCTATAGAAAGAACTCTTTAAGAATTTGCAGAACCTTTATATCACCTAGCTTATTCTTCTCAGCATTTCAGCATCTTTTCTGCAGCATTGACAAAATTTGTGGAGATACTGCCAGAACACTTCTGAAGACAGGAAGTTCCATACTCAGGGGAACAGTTCATGCTACAGGCAACTTAGCTTCTCCCCAGAAACTACCTGCCCACTACTCCTCTCCACTGCTTCTAGTTTTGTACCTTAGGGCCACTCAGAATGAGTTTACATGACCTTCACATAGTGACCCTTCTAACACTGAAGGACACATACTTGCTTAACGAGCAGAACAAACACCCCTGGTCCTTCCCACTGTTAGATATTAGATATGGGTTCCAGAGTCATTATCACTATGCTTGCTCCTCTTTTCTGCTCTAATTTCTCAAAAGCCTCTCTGAAAATGTATCCCCCGAAGCTGCAAAGGATCATTGTTTGTCTAGTCTGCAAATCCACAGTTAAACTGTAAGCACCACAAGGGCAGGTATCAAATCCCTATTCTTTATCACATAGTTTACCCATGACAGAAACCCGATGTACATTTATCAGATGAAGAAAGGAAGAAATAAATGTTTCTAATTCTCAGGTCCTGAATTCTCATGAGACCAGCACTCCATCCACCACTGAGGAATCTAGACTCCAGATCCCTCTAGGATTTGAAAAAGGTATTGAGCAGATCCTCCTGGTCAAGTCAAGATGAACCCTCCAGATTCCTGATGAAGACAGATTGGCTTCAGACACATGGAGGGTCCACCTCCCAGAAGGCTGCGGAGTACAGTAATCTGAACTCTTATCCTCTTAGTCAAAGAAAGAATGAAAACAAGCTACCAGGGCCTACTGAGGGCAAGTGACCCTGATCATTAGTAAATGTGGCTCAATAAATATCCTGATCAAATTGTCAACATCCATTGGATCACTGGAAAAGCAAGAGAGCTCCACAAAAACATCTATTTCTGCTTTATTGACTTCGCCAAGTCTTTGACTGTGTAGATCACCACAAACTGTGGAAAATTCTTAGAGAAGGGAATATCAGACCACCTTACCTGCCTCCTGACAAATCTGTATGCAGGTCAAGAAGAAACAGCTAGAACTGGACATGGAACAACAGTCTGGTTCTAAATTGGGAAAGGAGTACATCAAGGCTTTATATTGTCATCCTGCTTATTTAACTTATATGCAGAATACCTCATGAGAAATGCCAGGCTGGATAAAGCACAAGCTGGAATCAAGATTGCCAGAAGAAATATAAATAACTTCAGATATGCAGATGACACCACACTTATGGAAGAAAGCTAAGAAGAACTAAAGAACCTCTTAATGAAAGTGAAAGAGGAGAGTGAAAAAGTTGGCTTAAAGGTCAACATTCAGAAAACGAAGATCATGGCATCCAGTCCCATCACTTCATGGCAAATAGATGGGGAAACAATGGAAACAGTGAGAGACTTTATTTTGGGGGGCTCAAAAATCACTGCAGATGGTGACTGCAGCCATGAAATTAAAAGACTATTTCTCCTGGAAGAAAATCTATGACCAACCTAGACAGCATATTAAAAAGCAGAGACATTACTTTGCCAACAAAGGTCCTTCTAGTCAAAGCTATGGTTTTTCCAGTAGTCATGTATGGATGTGAGAGTTGAACTATAAAGAAGCAGAGTGTTGAAGAATTGATGCTTTTGAACTGTGGTGTTGGAGAAGACTGTTGAGAGTCCCTTGAACTGAAAGGAGATCCAACCAGTCAATCCTAAAGGAAATCAGTCCTGAATATTCAATGGAAGGACTGATGCTGAAGCTGAAACTCCCAATACTCTGGCCACCTGATGCGAAGAACTGACTCATTGGAAAAAACCCTGATGCTGGGAAAGATTGAGGGCAGGAGGAGAAGGGGACAACAGAGGATAAGATGGTTGGATGGCATCACCAACTCAATGGATGTGAGTTTGAGTAAGCTCTGGGAGTTGGTGATGGACAGGGAAGCCTGGTGTGCTGCAGTCCATGGGGTCACAGAGTCGGACACAATTGAGTGACTGAACTGAACTGAAATATCCTGAAGTCCACCCAGTTTTGAGAATCCTCATTCTTCTGAATGTAGATTAACTAGACTATGTAATTGTGGAGAACAGAATTTTGATCTTTAACTTCGCTGGATGTTAGTTTTAGGGAGATTTCATTTTTATTTCTAATATAATAATCAGAACATCATTCATCTTGCTCACTGGGACATTATCATACTGTGAAAACTGAATTATTCTGGGTTATTTTTATACTGTCTTTTTGTACTTGTTAAAAAAAAAACACAGTATTATATCTTCAAATTATGTCAGGACATAATTTAAAATGGGAATAGGGGATTTGCTCTTTCTATAAGGTACAGTGTACACTTGAAGTGTATTTAATATTCTTTACAATACATTTTAGAACCTTCTGGGACAAAAGCTAAAATTCCTAATGGCCATGGAAAACCAGGGGAAAATAGGGAGCACACAGCCCCAATAAAGATGAAACTGCCACTGCAGAGATTCAGTGCAAGCCCTTCCTCTGGAAGAAGGATAATCATAAATTTAGCCACTTAGCCCAAGTAGTTAAAAGTATAAACTGTTGGAAAGTGTTGAAAAGAGGCAGCCCTTATTCCTTGTCTACACGTGTATCTACACCTGTGCCACTCCACGGGGCTAATATCCCTCAATTCAGTAGGGAGAAAACTAGGAGGTGCCACATCATCATCCAGTCTAAGACCTGCCCTTCAACACGCTTCACTGCAAGTCGTAGGTTTACAGAGTGTTGAGAACTGCCTGGCCATCGATAAAAAGAATACTTTGGCCACCATTTTCTATCAGTCCCTTATGAGTATATTTTATTAGTTAGAACCTGGAGGGTGAGAACTTCAGAGAAGCCTGAATTAACTCTATCAGTGACAATATTCATTCTACATTATGGAAAGAGGAAATTCAGAACACTATTTCCCAGCATGTGACCCATAGAATACTAGCTACCTCAAATATGAATCCCCTTCATGAATCACAGCCTTGCTAGCAAGAAGGGGTTTGCATAACTCAATGAAGCTATGAGCCATGCTGTGCCAGGCCACCCAAGAAGGACGGGTCACAGTGAAGAGTTCTGACAAAACATGGTCCACTGGAAGAGATGGCAACCCAATCCAGTATTCTTACCTAGAGACCTCCATGGACAGTACAAAAAGGCAAAAAGACACAATGCCAGAAGATGAGGCCCCTCAGGTCAGAAGGTGTCCAATATGCTACTAAAGAGTGTTGGCCAATTACCAACAGCTCCAGTAAGAATGAAGTGGCTGGGCCAAAGCAGGAATGATGCTCAGTTGTGGATGTGTCTGGTGGTGAAAGTAAAATCTAATGCTGTAAACAACAATGTTATTGCATAGGAGCCTGGAATATTAGACCATTAATCAAGGTAAACTGGACAGGGTCAAGCAGGAGATGGCAAGATTGAACATCAACATCTTAGCAATCAGTGAACTAAAATGGACAGAAATGGACAAAATTAATTCAAACGACCAGTATATCTACTACTGTGAGGAAGAATCCTTTATAAGAAATGGAGTAGCCTTTATAGTCAACAAAAGAGTCCAAAATGCAGTACTTGGGTGCAATCTCAAAAAACAACACAGTAATCTCTGTTCATCTCCAAGGCAAAGCATTCAGCATCACAGTAATCTAAGTCTATGTCCCAACCACTGCTGAAGAAGCTGAAGTTGACACATTCTATGAAGACCTATAAGACCTTCTAGAACATTAAAAAAAAGTCCTTTTCATCATAGGGGATTGGAATGCACAATTAGGAAGTCAACAGATATACAGAATAACAGGCAAATTGGGTCTTGGGATGCAAGATGAAACAGGGCAACAGATGACAATTTTGTCAAGAGAACACGCTGGTCACAGCAAACACCCATTTCCAAAGGCAGAAGAGACGATGCTACCCATGGACATAACTAGATGGTCAAAACAGAAATCAGATTGATTATGTTCATTGATTGTGTCCATCCTAAAGGAAATCAGTCCTGAATATTCATTGGAAGGACTGATGCTGAAGCTGAAATCCAATACTTTGGCCACCTGATGTAAAGAACTGACTCATTGGAAAAGACCCTGATGCTGGAAAAGATTGAAGGTGGGAGGAGAAGGGGGTGACAGAGGATGAGATGGTTGGATGGCATCACCGACGTGATGGACATGAGTTTGAGTAGGCTCCAGGAGTTGGTGATGGACAGGGAAGCCTCAGGTGATGCAGTCCATGGGGTCGCAAAGAGTTGGGCAAAACTGAGCGACTGAACTGAACTGAATGAACTGATGCTTATTGCAGCCAAAGGTGGAGAAGCTCTATACAGTCACTAAAAACCAGACCTGGAGCTGACTGTGGCTCAGATCATGAGCTCTGCAAAATACAGACTTATATTGAAGCAAGTATGGGATACTTTCTGAAGTCTTTATGAAGAAAGTATGCAACATTCAAGCATGACCTAAATTGAATCCCTTATGATTATACAGTGGGAGGTTATGATTAGATTTAAGGGGTTAGATCTGGTAGACAGAATGCCTGAGAACTATGGGTGGAGGTTCATAACATTTTACAGGAGGGAGTGACCAAAACTATCCCAAAGAAAAAGAAATGCAAGAAGGTAAAGTGATTATCTGAGGAGGCTTTACAAATAGCTGAGGAAAGAAGAAAACTGAAAGGCAAGGGAGAAAGGGAGAGATATACCCACTGAACGCAGAGTTCCATGAAATAGCAAGGAGAGATAAGAAGGCCTTCTGAAATGAATAAATCAAATAAATAGAGTAAAACAATAGAATAGGAAAACAAGAGATCTTTTCAAGAAAATGGGAGCTATCAAGGGAATATTTCATGCAAGGATGGGCATGATAAAAGACAAAAATGGTAAGGACTTAAAAGAAGCAGAAGAGATTAAGAAGAGGTGGCAAGAATACACAGAAGAACTATATAAGAAAGGTCTCAATGACCTCAACAACCATGATGGCGTGGTCACTCACCTAGAGCCTGACACCTAGAAGTGTGAAGTCAAGGGGGCCTTAGGAAGTATCACTATAAAGATAGTGGAGGTGATGGAATTCCAGCTGAACTATTTCAAATCCTAAAAGATGATGCTGTTAAAGTGTTGCACTCAATATGTCAGTGAATTTGAAAAACTCAGCAGTGGCCACAAGACTGGAAAAGGTCAGTTTTCATTCCAATCCCAAAGAAAAGCAATGCCCCAAAATATTCACATTACCATACAATTGTACTCATTTCACATGCTAGCAAGGTAATACTCAAAATCCTTCAAGCTAAGTTTTGACAGTACATAAACCAAGAACTTTCAGATGTACAAGCTGGGATTCAAAGAGGCAGAGGAACCAAAGATTAAATTGCCAAAATTTGTTGGATCACAGAGAAAGCAATGGAATTCCAGAAAAACATCTGCTTCATTGACTATGTTAAAGTGTTTGATTGTGTGGATCACAGCAAACTGTGGAAAATTCTCGAAGAGATGGGAATACCAGACCACCTTAGCTGCCTCCTGAGAAACCTTTATGCAGGCCAAGGTGCAAAAGTTAGAACCAGACATGGAACAATGAACTGGTTCAAAATTAGGAAAGGAGTACAAAAAGGCTGTCTATTGTCACCCTGCTTATTTAACTTATATGCAGAGTACATTATGTGAAATGCTGGGCTGGATGAATCACAAGCTGGAATCAAGATTGCTGGGAGAAATATAAACAATTTCAGATATGTAGATGATACCACTCTCATGTCATAAAGTGAAAAGGAACTAAAGAGAGTCTTGCTAAGGTTGAAAGAGGAGAGCAAAAAAGCTGGCTTGAAACTCAACGTGAAAAAAACTAAGATCATGGCATTTGGTCCCATCACTTCATGGTAAATAGAAGGGGAGAAAGTGGAAACAGTGACAGACTTTGTTTTCTTGGGCTCCAAAATCACTGCATACAGTGAATTGCAGCCAGGAAATTAAAAGACACTTGCTCCTTGAAAGGAAAAATATGGCAAACCTAGCTATGCTATGCTATGCTAAGTCACTTCAGTTGTGTCTGACTCTGTGTGACCCCATAGACAGCAGCCCACTAGGCTCCCCCGTCCCTGGGATTCTCCAATGCAAGAACACTGGAGTGGGTTGCCATTTCCTTCTCCAATGTATGAAAGTAAAAGTGAAGTCGCTCAGTTGTGTCCAACTCTTAGCGACCCCATGGACTGCAGCCTAACAGGCTCCTCCGTCCATGGGATTTTCCAAGCAAGAGTACTGGAGTGGGGTGCCATAGCCCTTTCCATGGCAAACCTAGACAGCATATTAAAAAGCAGAGACCTCACTTCCCCAGCAAAGTTCCATATAGCCAAAGCTATGGTTTTTCCAGTAGTCAAGTACAGATGTAAGAGTTGGTCCATAAAGAAGGCTGAGTACCAAAGAATTGATGTTTTTGAATTATACTGCTGGAGTTTAGAGTCCCTTGGACTTCAAGGAGATCAAACTAGTCAATCCTAAAGGAAATCAACCCTGAATGTTTATTGGAAGGACTGTTGCTGAAGCTGAAGCTCCAATAACTTGGCCATTTGATGCAAATATCCAACTCACTGGAAAAGACCCTAGTGCTAATAGAAAGCAAAAGGAGAAGGGGGCAGCAGAGGATGAGATGTTTAGATAGCATCACCAATTCAATGGACATGAATCCAAGAGACAGTGGAAGACAGAGGAGCCTAGTGTGCTACAGTTCGTGGGTTTGCAAAGAGTCGGACATGACCTAGTGACTGAACAACAACAACAAGATATCAATGTGTTATGCATTTAAAAATAAATCCACAGTCAAATATGTTTGGTAAATAGAGTTAAAGTTAGGCTCTATGGGTCTTTTCTGTGGCTTGATAATCTAATGTGTACTCTGATTACCTACAGCAGATATAAAGTTTACCATGATTCCCATAATTATTTAACCATGGAAATTCTTTGTTTTAAGCAGACAATATTGGAGAAAGAATTCTTCCACAGAACTTGACTTTGGGAAATTCTGATTTAGAATAACTCTACAGACTGAGCAGCATTTCTTCTTTTAGAAACAATCATTCAGATCCTACCATGTGCCTGGCACTTGTTAGGCAATGGAAAAAATAGAAACAAGACAGAGTCTCTACCTTCTAAGGGCTTACAGCCTGGTGGTGTGATCAGACTCACAGAAGCCTGGAAGCAAATTAGGGGTTTGAGGCATCAGTCCTGATGAGGAATGATGCATTAGTCCAGATGAGGAATAATATGAGAGGTGGCTATAGGGAAAAGAGGGGAGCAGTGCAGAAGGAATTTAGAGAACCTAAACATGTCTAAAGAATGTGTATTCCATGCAAGATGAATGTATTAGATAAATGACATATTACAAATTCAAAAAAGAATCTCACCAAAGCATGAATTTCCTTCAAAGGGAATTCTCTAAAGTGACCACAGGCTGAATTGGTAAGATGAGAGGAAGAAATGAAATCATAACTGTGATGTCATGGGACAGTCATAGTTCTGGTGAACCTCAGCTAAGAGTTCATCAAAGTTCACAGATGAGCATACACCTCCCCTGGTTTAAGTACCAAATAGTAAGTTTGAAGACCACCAAGAGGGAACTCTGCTGCCAACTGGGAAGCTAGGCAGAAGGAAGACTGATGTGGAGAGATTATCTTTTCAGTTGAAGATGAAAGCATTTGGAACCAGGAATAAGAATATTTGAGACAGTTTTCTTCTTGTGCTTGTGCCTAGTCACTCAGTCATGTCCGACTCTTTGCGACCCGTCACTGAAGGCATTCAGCTCATGGTAGGGGACAAACCTATTGCAGATAATATGGATGGGATTTTTTTTTAATTTTATTTTATTTTTAAACTTTACATAATTGTATTAGTTTTGCCAAATATCAAAATGAATCCACCACAGGTATACATGTGTTCCCCTTCCTGAACCCTCCTCCCTCCTCCCTCCCCATACGATACTGGATGCTTGGGGCTAGAGCACTGGGACGACCCAGAGGGATGGTATGGGGATTTATTTTTTAGATGAAAGCTTTTAAAGTTGTTTCTTCTCTGTGCTGTGTTGTGCTTAGTCGCTTAGTTGTGTCCGACTCTTTGTGACCCCATGGACTACAGCCTGCCACGCTCCTCTGCCCATGGGCATTCTCCAGGGAAGAATACTGGAGTGGGTTGCCATGCCTTCCTCCAGGGGATCTTCCCAACCCAGGTATCGAACCCCTTCTGCACTGTAGGGAAGCCCCAATTTTCTTCTTAAAATAAATTGTATCTCCAATATGAAAAGTGATTTTTTAAAAAGTCCTCTATGGAAGTAGCAGAAATTGTTAGAAGGCATTCAGGGAGAGGTGGCATTTCATTGAAATCCCTGAAGCTCTGAGAATGTTACTCCCAGGGCACTTGCTCTGCGTGGGTGTGTGCAACAGTAAGTATTAGTTAGACGAGCAGAAACCTGTGGCTGAACTTAGCTGAACCAGAAAACTGGGAAGGACTGAACGCAGAAGAGAAGCTTAACTCTAAAATTAGTGTATCATCAGCTTCAAACGAAAAGTGCCCAGCCCAGAAATAGAAAGACAGACATAAAGAACAGACTCTGGACACAGGGGCTGAGGGAGTGGGGAGGCGGGGGTGGGGTGAACTGAGAGAGTAGCATTGACGTGTATACACTGCTGCATGTAAAACAGACAGCTAGTGGGAAGCTCCTGTGCAGCACAGGTAGCTCAGCTGGGTGCTCTCTTACGATCCAGAAGTGTGGGATGGGGGCTTTGGGAGGCTCAAGAGAGAGGGGATATATATACACATATAGCTGATTCATGTTGTACAGCAGAAATGAACCATATTGAAAAGCAATTACGCTCCAATTTAAAATAAATAATAATAAAATAGATAACCAACAAGGACCTACTGCACAGCACAGGGAACTCTGCTCAATATTATGTAACTACCTAAGTGGAAAAAGAATAGATACATGTATATGTATACATGAATACACCTGATTTTGGTTGCTGTACACCTGAAAATATACTCCAATAGAAAATAAAAAGCTAAAAAAGAAAGTGCCCAGCCTCCATGAACCTCATCATAGACAAGTGGAGGATGACATCAGACACAGTGATTCAAAGACAGTGAACCACAAAGATGCCAAGGAATGAGGACCCAGACCAGATTTCAGATCAGTGCTCCCAGCTAAGCCAGGCACCCAATGCTAAGTACTCTCACAGGCCCTGGGAAACAGAACAGGCAGCACCATAGCTATCTTTCACTCAAGGGATACAAGAACACACATTGTACAGCCTTTTGAAAGTAGATCTGAGATTTTAGAGCAAATGTACTTTAGACTGATCCAAGCCAGATTTACCCAATTGACTACAACTGCCAAAGGGTATTTTTGCTAGAAGCAAAACGGCTCTGTCCACTCTGAAAGCACTTCAAATTCGTCTGTCTTTCTCTCTCCAGTAAATGTTTTATGTGAAAGGCTCAGGGCTTTTTTTCTTTAGTTTTCAGCAACAAATCCCATGTTTGGCAAATTAACTGTTGCACATTTTCCAGTCTGTTTCCTTACTGGGGTTTTACATAATGAATTTATCTTCCCTCCTCTAAACACCCTTGTTCTCATGGTTCTAATCCATGTTCCATACTCCTTTCCTCAATGACTTTTGCAATAAGTGTGTGTAAACCACAAATTATCCCTCCTTTATATGTGGTCAATCAGATTGCTCTTATCCACTGCTCAAAACCTTCCAGTGGTCTCCCTTCCCATGCTTGGGAGGAAAAATTTCCCCTTTTCAGAGAGGCCTTCCCTGGCTACTCTATTTAAATAACTTTGCATCTTACTCAATATCCTTTCCACTCAATACGGTGTATATTTGTGTTTGTCTCTCTCCACCCAGAGATTATAACTGTTTGGATCACAGAATCTGTCCATAGTAGCTGCTTAATAAAATTCATTGAATTCATAGAATGAAAGATCTCTAATTTTTTGTTCTCTGTACATCACACAGACACACTTCTGCTAACCTTCTAAGTCACATGAAAGGCAATACTTATTCCTTTCATCTACCCCCACATGAGGGCAAGCAATGGAAATTCTGCCCTGGGCATTACTCAAAATCCCAGCCAAATCTCCACAATCAGATTTTCTCTGCTCAAATGTCAGAGAGCCACCTTGCTGGCAGCCTCCTCTCCTAAGGCCGCCTCTTGCCTGCATATGCCTAAGTAATAAACCTTTAGGTACTTGTAGTCACTGTCCCTGGCATAGTGGGTATCAATGTCCAGTATTTGAGCTTGAAACAAAGCAACAAACCAACTTAAATCACACCACCCTGTCACACTTACCGGGTGCTCCCAGTGAAGCCAAAAGATTCCCCCCTACTCATCACCCTGATTCAGAACACTTCTCCTAACCCTTCCTCAGTCTGGACTTGATCTTATCTCTCAGCAGCTAACCCTATTTCTCACCCTACTCTTTTCCTCTTTGCCTCTCCTTCAGAGATGTTAACTTTAGTCACTCCTCACAAGGGAGGAGTCAGTTTTGCTCTGGTTCCACTGCCACTGATCACATGTGATAGACACCATGTGGGGTTCCAGTTTGTCTAGCACCCCTAGGAACACCTCTCTGCCCCAAAGGAAACTCTCCTTAAAGGGTGCAACTAGTAATCTGCTGCTGCTGCTGCTGCTGCTGCTCCTAAGTCGCTTCAGGCATGTCCGACTCTGTGCGACCCCATAGACAGTAGCCCACCAGGCTCCCCCGTCTCTGGGATTCTCCAGGCAAGAACACTGGAGTGGGTTGCCATTTCCTTCTCCAATGCATGAAAGTGAAAAGTGAAAGTGAAGTCACTCAGTCATGTCCAACTCTTAGCGACCCCATGGACTGCAGCGTACCAGACTCCTCCATCCATGGGATTTTCCAGGCAAGAGTACTGGAGTGGGTTGCCATTGCCTTCTCCGAACTAGTAATCTTGGGCTCCCATAAACAGTAAATATCTTCAGCCTTCCATGTACATGTAGTCATTCTCAGATACTCTTAATGTTTTAATATAGTTTTGAACTACAGAACCCTTCTCAGTATTTCAGGGGTCACAAATTCAAATACCCATGGTTGCTAGGCAGATGTCATAAGCATGAGAAGTGACTGGGTATAACACAACAGAGATTGGTGAGACTGGGGCCAGTGGAGAGCACATATCTTGCCTATAGGCTTTCTAATTCAGGCATATTTAACACTGTTCTATGCAGCATTCAGTTCACAGACTACTAGACTATAAGCCCTGAGGTATGGTTAATGAAAATACCTGAATCAGGTGGGATAAACCAACCACTTGGCCTAAGATAGTATTTCTCAATCTTGGCCAGACAGAAGTGTTGCAGGAAGGGGGACCCATTCCAGGGCCCAAAACCCGGCTTTTGTCTAACACTCAGAAATGAATTGTCCGAGGAGACACATGTGCTGACAAAGCAAGAGATTTTATTGGGAAAGGGCACCCGGATGGAGAGCCATAGGGTAAGGGAACCCAGGAGAACTGCTCTGCCACAGGGCTCACAGTCTCCGGTTTTATGGTGATGGGATTAGTTTCCAGGTTGTCTTTGGCCAATCATTTTAATTCAGTCTTTTTTGGTGGCAGGCATCGCCCAGCCAAGATGGATGCTAGCGAGAGGGATTCTGGGAAGTGGACGGACACGTGGTGTCTCCTTTTGACCTTTCCCGAACTCTTCCGGTTGGTGGTGGCTTATTAGTTCCGTATTCCTTACCAGGATCTCCTGTCATAAAACAACTCATGTGAATGGTTACTAAAGGGCCTGGCCAGGGTGGGTGGCTTCAGTCAGTGTGCTTCCCCTAACAGAATCATCCAGAAACTTAAAAAATACTGAAACCTAGCAGGACTCTGTGGGGCTCCTAGGCACAGAAGCTCTTCTGTGTCTTCCATATTTTATTTGTAGGGAATAGACTCTGGCCTCCACAACATTCCCTGAGTTCCAAAGGGCAGATTCAAACAGTTGCTAATCCGGGAAGGGAGGGGATGCAGAGACAAGGGAGGAGCAGCCAAGAAAAAAATAGAGCAGCCTTCAGGCAGCATCCTGGTTCTCCCTCAAAGGAGACACAGGACAGTATCTTTGAGCTCTTCTACAGAACTAAACCCCCAACCAAAGGAAGATGTATTGCGCTTCCCAGGGAGCGCTTGTTGTTGTGCAGTCACTCAGTTGTGTCCACCTCTCTGAGATCCCGTGGACTGCAGCACACCAGGCTTGCCTGTCCTTCACTGTCACCTGGAGTTTGCTCAAACTCATGTCCATTGAGTCAGCAATGCCATCCAACCATCTCATACTAGTGGTAACGAATCCACCTGCCAATGCAGGAGACATAAGAGACATGGTTCGATCCCTGGGTCGGGAAGATCCCCTGGAGGAGGAAATGGCAACCCACTCCAGTATTCTTTCTTGGAAAATTCCATGAACAGAGGAGCCTGGTGGTCTACAGTCTACAGGGTTGCAAAGAGTCAGACACGACTAAGTGACTGGGCACAGACACAAAGGAAGATGTTCAGCTCAGTTCAGTCCCTCAGTGGTGTCTGACTCTTTGCAACCCCATGGACTGCATCACCCTAGGCTTCCCTGTCCATCACCAACTTCTGAAGTTTACTCAAACTCATGTCTATCGAGTCAGTGATGCCATCCAACCATCTCATCCTCTGTCTCCCCCTTCTCCTCCCACCTTCAATCTTTCCCAGCATCAGGGGATTTTCCAGTGAGTCAGTACTTCACATCAGGTGGCCAAAGTATTGGAGTTTCAGCTTCAACATCAGTCTTTCCAATTAATATTCAGGACTGATTTCCTTTAGGATTGACTGGTTTGATCTCCTTGCAGTCCAAGGGCTCTCAAGAGTCTTCTCCAACACCACAGTTCAAAAAACATCAATTCTTCAGTGCTCAGCTTTCTTTATAGTCCAACTCTCACATCCATACATGACTACTGGAAAAAACATAGCTTTGACTAGATGGACCTTTGTCGGCAAAGTAATGTCTCTGCTTTTTAATATTCTGCCTAGGTTGGTCATAGCTTTTTTCCCAAGGAGCAAGCATCTTTTAATTTCATGGCTGCAGTCACCATCTGCAGTGATTTTGGAGCCCAAGAAAATAAAGTCTCTCACTGTTTCCATCGTTTCCCCATCTATTTGCCATGAAGTGATGGGGCCGGATGCCATGATCTTAGTTTTTTGAATGTTGAGTTTTAAGCCAGCTTTTTCACTTTCCTCTTCCACTTTCATCAAGAGATGGCAAACAACTTCAGTAATCCTGCCTTGAGAACCCCATGAACAATATGAAAAGGAAGATGTTAGCATCCTTCATCCCAGAGACAGTCACAGTTTGATAACCTCAAGAAGCTCATCAAGAGACTACCTGAAGCCAGATTACAAGATTGCAGGCCCAGCACACATCCTGATCCCTAGCAGCTCTGCCCTTAAACCACTGCTAGAACTCTCCTCACCAAACGTCCCCAGGATGGGACACAGGTACTTTGAGACACAAGCCTGCTGTGGGCCAATCCTCCACCCCTACCCCGACCCCCGCAATGAAAAGGGAAAAAGAGGAATGAGTTTTTCTCTTTTCTCTTTCCTGAGAACAAAGAAGATAAACAGAACAGTGAGCAGGCCTGAACATTCCTGTTTTTTTGTTTGTTTGTTTTTCCTTTAACTGCCCCTAACTCTGCATGTCTATAACTAAGTTTGCTTTTCTGCCCCCTAACTCTGCAGGAGCCACAATTCACATTTTCTCCTTTGCCTCTATGCTAAATGCATTCTCCTATCTGGTGTCTACCCTTACAACACCCTTCCCTTTGCAGTTACATATCAGAAAGCAGGCCGCAGGGCCACCAAACCGCCAGACTCAGTTACTGGCTTACCGACGCCAGCTTACGTCTGTCTTTGAAATAGTGCAAGAGGAAGAAATCAAGATCCTATCACCTTTGCTCCATCACCAACTCCTGACCGTGAGCCCTTGCCTTATTTAAGCCCCTGGACTCCTCGCGGAGGGGGAGGCACAGTTCTTGAGGCATGAGCCTACTGTTTTCCCCTCTCCACCAGCTGAGAGGCTGAGAATAAAAGCCACCTTTCTGTTTCCTCCAAACTCTCCGTATTTTTCATTCAGCTTCGGTGGGCAGAGAAGGCCAAGATTTTGGCCAGCAACACCCCTTTGCCTGGCAAAGCAATAAAGGTATTCTTTTCTACTTCACCCCAAAATCCTGTCTCTGAGATTTGATTCAGCACCAGCATACAGAGAACAAGTTTTCAGCATCAATACTGAGACTGTGATTCTGATATAATTTCCCAGGTGAGCCTGAATGATTCATGTATAACCAAGTAAATACCACTCCTTTCAAGGGTTCTTTTAATGAAACTTACTAGGCTGCTTGTAGCATAAATGAAGTCTGTATATACAAGCCTTGCTCCCAAAGTAGTCAATATTTTTAAAAATAAAAAATAGCATAAACTTGGAAGAAAAGCCAGTTGATTCATAAGAGAAACATAAACAGCAAATACTTAGGGAACAAAAGATTTCACAGGAATATAGCACATTAAATTCTTACTATAAACAATCAATTTCTAACCAAAAGTTTTCCCTATGGTACCTTAGCAGAACAAAACACTTCAAGCACATAATGTACCCTCCTCATAGCATGTGCAAGAGAGCTGATATTATTTTAGGAAAAACAACTCATTTCCAAGAGTCTATGCAACATTTCTGGAATATCAACATTAAAAGAAACCATGTTTTCTTTAGAAGACTCATGGGCATACATACCAGAAGGTTCATTTCAATCCAAGCCCAAGGATTTACCCACAGATGTTATAAGCATAAACCCCCTCACTGCCTTGTGGTGAAAATGATGAAACTGAAATTCTTCAGTAGCCAAAGGATAAGGAAATTGTTCTCCTTTAGTGGAGTTGTGAGAAGGGAGACAGGGTGAAGTCAGTTTTTACAGGTTCACTTCTTTTTTTAATCTATGAACCTCATTTTATGCAAAATAAAAAGCATGATTTGTATCAATGTCTTCCATAAATACTCAAGACTTCACATTCTTGGAAGTTGCTATATTGGGATTCCTGGACCCCTTAACTATGGGTACTGCAGTGCCTTTTTACCTGGTGGGCTGCAGTCCATGGGATCGCACAGAGTCGGACACGACTGAAGCGACTTAGCAGCAGCAGCAGCAGCCACAACCAGAAACAGAGAGCTCAGTAAGCACACAGCTCTTCTTGAATGATGCTCTGGAAAGAAACTGCTATCATTCATTATAAAGATGGGAATCACAATTTTGCCTGTATCCACTAAGTGCAAGGACCCTTAAAGGTCTTGTTTAGACTAACATAAAACAAAATGTCCTAAAATGCGATACCTGAAATGTTCTCAAAATAGGAATGAATGGGCAAATAAGTTTAGGAAAGGTATGTAATGGTCCTCCTCGTTGTAGATTCCCAATGCTCATCAGAACAATAAGGACTCTGAAACAC
The DNA here is from genome assembly GCF_002263795.3 of Bos taurus. Taxonomy (NCBI): domain Eukaryota; kingdom Metazoa; phylum Chordata; class Mammalia; order Artiodactyla; family Bovidae; genus Bos; species Bos taurus. The sequence continues at coordinate 17,279,624 of NC_037341.1, read as the reverse complement.
AGGTTTCCTAAACAAAAATCCCAGAACTCCTTTTTGATTGGACTAAGCATTATTTTGCATGGGATTAGCTTTGGAGGGAGTATACTTCTGGAAACATCTGTGTTTCATGCAGAACATTAGGCTCAACATCAAGAAACCAAGAATATAGTCCCATACTTGACATGAGCCATTGTACAACCTTGACCAAACCATTGGTGAGCAGTTGTGTGACCTTGATCAAACCACTGAAGTTCTGTTTTCATTTTGCAAAACCATGAGAGAAAGAATGTTGGCTCAGAATTCTAGCCTGGACCTTGGAAATAGATTCCAATAATATATCTACCATTCAATGTTATTTCAGATCCACAATCCCTCATCCATAACTTAAAAATATAGAAAGGCTCTGAAATCCAAAATTTTGTAAAAGACTTAGTACCTAAACCTGGCCTAAGCCAATATAAGCCTGTTTATACATGTTTTCCCAGTTAGCATGACTGCCCATCTATTTAGCTGCAGAATTATCCAGTTGACTACAGTGTGCTCAGACTCTGTAGCTGTTAAGTATAATAAAATAAACTTTTGTCTCATATCACCTTTGTAAAATCTGGAAAAATTCTGAATTCCAAAACCTATCCATCCCTCAGGGTTTCAGATAAGAGTCTGTGAATCTATATGAACACTTTCATCACACTTATCATGTACCAGGCATTATTCTAAGTGCTTTAAACATATAAACTCATCATTCCTCATAATAACCCTATGAGGCAGAAACTGTTATTCCTCTTTTCAGATATGAAAATATGAAAACGATAAATAACTTGCTCAGAGCAACATAGATAATATGTGAAGGAGCCAAGACTCAAATCCAGGCGTTTTTCCCCACAGTCCAGCCTTCTGACCACAATGCTAGTCTATAAGAATTTATAAGTCTCATTTAGGCAGCCTTTGATTTCCTCATCTGTAAAATGGTATTAATAACAACTACCTTTCAGGGAAAACTTATGGCCAACTCTCAATGGCTTTTGCAAAAGAGACTCCGTTTTCAATAATCAGTAACTTTCATATGATATTTTATTACCCATATCCAGGTCTGCAAGGGGCAATGCAGCTAACAGAAAAGAAAGGGCTGCTTACTCATTTTAATCTAAAGCATTCCCACTCTCTTGTGCAATTTAGACACCTATATAAAAATTAAAAAAAAAATCTGTGCTATGCCCAGAGGCACATTACAGATTACCTAAAAGTACATTGCGATGTGTCATTTGAAATTTAAATGAAACACTATAATCTCCAATCAAAGCAGTTTAATATCAGGAACTGTGAAGTTTGGGAACTGATGTATAACGAAGGCCTTGAGGGCGCCTTTTCCCAGCAGCTGTTCTAGTGGGCACCCCATGATAAACACCTAAAAAATCAGGCCCACAAACCACCTGCCCAAAGTGGGGGAACAGCTGGACAAGCCACCAGGGAAGTGGAAAGGCAATAAACTAAACAAGCCTGATTTATTTTTATGTCTCCCCTGGGCTCTGTATATCTTAGGGTTCAAGTATATTTCGCCTTCCAGGTGCATTTGGCTTCCATCTTTGAGTCTAACCTCTGAATCCACTCCAGCCTTTCCTTCTTCCTTATTTCCACGCTACCTTAACTTTCAGTCTGTTTAGCATTACCCTCCTGACCTTAGGCTGATTGTCTTCATTAAGCCCAAGGATTTCCTCTTCCTGAACCAATGTCAGGTTACAGAGCAAGAATAATAAAAGGCTGATTGGGACTGTGGTATCATAGCCAGGGCCCCAATGTCAATCTTTTGAAAACAACCATCCCACTGGGAGATTCAATCACAGCAGCATTGCTATCTACCAACTGGGGAGAACCAGTATATATACCAAGAGTGTTTTCTCCAGGTATCTTGCTTCTTATTCAAACAGTTGGGCAGAGGGAATTAAGAAAAATATGGCAAGTTAAATCAAAATATGTTAGTTTAAAAAAGTAGCAAATCTACTGTGCCTAATCCTACAAGTTCATTTAACGTGTTTGGAAGAAATTCAGAGTAAATGAATGTACTAGCACTTTCAACAAGCACTGACTTTAAAAACTAATGCACAGCACATAAGTTAGAATGTTTCTTAATAGGTCCAGCAACCTTCACCCTAAAAGGTATACAAAATGCACACTTACATGGCATAAGGAAATAACTGTAATTGGAATCACATGTCATTAGAAGTAAAATTTTACCTATATTTTAAATATAAAATTCAGTATGATTCAACATCTGTGCCTTCCTGAAGGCAATGAAAGACTAGGCAGTATTTTAAATGATATACCCTTGGACTTTATGGATAATATTCTCAACTATCCCGTCAGGAAAAACCCTCAGAACCCTCTCGGGAAATGGGTAAACAATGCAGAGTAGTTTCTACTCCAAAATTAAATCCTACCCCTAGAACCATAACTCTTTCCTTCTCCCACTTGCCCTAAACCAAACAGCCATGGGAAGGCGGGTGATGGGCTTGGTGAGAGGAGAGAGGATGACTGGAGGCACTTCCAAAGACTACACCAGTAAATTAAATATGGTCAGTTTTGCCCAGGAATACTTTCTACACTAATCTTTTCTCCCTTCTTTTACTCATTCCAACAAATCAGGGCAGCTACTACCTCTCACCTTTTGCTGCCCATTTCAGTATCATTCCAGTCCTTATACCACATATATATAACAGACTAAAAATATAATTGATTTTTTTCTCTGCTGCCAAATAAGTATATATTTAGCCTCAGCTATGACTAACTCTGCCCATCCTGTACAGTAACTGGAATAAACCACACCCTCCAAGCAATATGGCCCCTGACCATATGAACTAGCCACTAAGGGTGCTGACTTTTATCTGTGGAATTCCTGCAGATACATCTGTTGGTCTGCTTTGTTGCTGCTCACTCAGTTTTCCTGATACAACAGCCTCTGTCTTAGTTCAAGTTGCCATAACAGAGTACTATAACAGGTGTGACTTTGCTGCTGCTGCTGCTGCTGCTAAGTTGCTTCAGTCACGTCCGACTCTGTGCGACCCCATAGACGGCAGCCCACCAGGCTCCCCCGTCCCTGGGATTCTCCAGGCAAGAACACTGGAGTGGGTTGCCATTTCCTTCTCCAACACATGAAAGTGAGAAGTGAAAGTGAAGTCGCTCAGTCGTGTCTGACTCTTAGCGACCCCATGGACTGCAGCTTACCAGGCTCCTCCGTCCATGGGATTTTCCAGGCAAGAGTACTGGAGTGGGTCGCCATTGCCTTCTCCAAGGTGTGACTTTAGATAACAAATATTTATTTCTCACAGTTCTGGAGGCTGGGAGAAGGCTCTGAAGATCCATCCCATCTCCAAACCCCTCTCCAAACTTCATTGTCCATAAACTGGGAGTTTCTTCTGCTCTCAGGTGGGCATTCCAGAACTTGTTGGGGAAACTGCTTTTCAATCCCCAAACTGATAAAAAGATGAAGCAATAATAGAAAGTTAGAGCTCAGTCTCAAAGGAAGAATTAAAGGGCATGGCCATCACACTCAGTTATCACATCTGAATGGACTAAGGTAATGGTGTTTTGAACTGACTCATATGAGCTTGGAGAAGGAAACGACAACCCACTCCAGTATTCTTGCCTGGAGAACTCCATGGACAGAGGAGCCTGGTGGGCTGCTATCCATGGGGTCGCACAGAGTCGGACATGACTGAAGCGACTTAGCAGCAGCAGCAGCAGCAGCCTACGAGCTTAATGGTTAAATTTTTTAGAAACTTGTAAGATGGTTGTTAAATACAGCCATTATTTTTAAATTACATAAATTATGTCAAAAACCAAGATAATGCTCAAAACTCACAGCTTTTTAATTATTTTTATAATGTTTTATTATTGTCTATGCTCTTGAAGTTATTACTACATCTCTGGGGTGAACATATGCAGATAGTGGGTTAAGAAAGCATCCAGGTCCTAAGAGGGTATATCTGCCAAGGCCTTCTACAGTTGTAGACAAAAAGAACAGCAAGAATAAAATCTAGAGAGTGGATCTAACATTAACAGAAAATAGACAAGTTAGAAGATGATGCCTATAAGTTAATCAGAAACATTCCCCACCACCAAACCAGGAACCCTTTGTCATGTCTGCCCAGGGGGATTTCAAAACTGCTTTGAAAGAGTGACTAGTGCATTTCTCTCCGCCTTCCCCTCCATGAACAAAAGTGCTGAGAGTCAGTGTTCCTGTTCTACCCATAGGTTAATTGGATGAGTTAGGTGGTAGAGGGAGCAGAACAAGAAGTCTTTTTAGTTTGTAGGTCTCTGAATCTAGAGAAACTACATTCAAAGCTGACATAGAAGTCACTGCACACCTTCCCCAACGAAGAAACCACCTGACAGCATCCACATAGCTAGTCTTTCAAGTAGCTGTAGGGAATGAGTTGAGTTTGAGTCAATTCCTTTTAGGATGGAATAAGTATGTTCCATATGGAGTGAAAAGAGTAAACAGAGTATCTTTTGCCCACAGAGGAAAACAGTAGTAGCCATTATTGAAGTGAAGTGAAGTCACTCAGTTGTGTCCGACTCTTTGCGACCCCATGGACTGTAGCCTACCAGGCTTCTCAGACCATGGGATTCTCCAGGCAAGAGTACTGGAGTGGATTTCCATTTCCTTCTCCAGGGGATCTTCCCAACCCAGGGATCGAACCCGGGTCTCCCGCATTGGAGGCAGATACTTTACCCTTAGCTATTTTTGCTGTCTACCAAACATCCCCCTTCTTCCAGGCATTTATTTGGTATGATTGTACTTCTCCAAATCCCTGATGATGGATGTGCTCAAAGGATATTCTCTGGCCATAGAAATGTGAGCACCAGCAGTATGGGTAACCTTAAAAGCAGTGAACAATTTATGACTTCTATTTTTCCCCTTCAGCCACAATGACCAGCAATGTTCCCAACAATGTCTATTTCATCAGAATGAATCCTGGATAAAGGATGATGTGAAGAGAAGTTCCCAGCCAACCCAGAAGAACATGTAGCACGAGCAAGAATAAACTTGCTGGTTTTAAGCCACAGAGGTTTGGGCATCATCAAGCCCACTCTGACTGGTACAACCAGAGTTCCACACTTTCTGGCATGGCATGCCCACAAGGACATTAAGCTGTGCTATGTTTGATTACTGAAACACATGCCAGAATTTCCTATCTCAGACCAAACAATGCAACTGAAGACAGGAAAAGTTGCCAAATTCCACAAAATAGTTTAAAGAAATTTCAAAGCAATGAAGCATTTGATGTGAGCAAGTTATGTTTCACTCAGAACTGCCAAGTATCAATTTGTCAAAATTTTACAGTGACTTTGATCAGAAGCTACTAAACTTCTGGCTGGCAGCATAGATTTCAACTGAGGTGGGGCGGAGGCGGGGACAGGAAAATGTCAACATCAAAATTGAAGAATAAGTTTGAGCAGCTTAGCTAGTATGGAGGATGCAGAAAAACAATTAAGATTTTAAAAACAATTATGAATTTAAAAATGATTTAAAGGATATAGACGTGAAGACATTTTAAGAACACCATAATGATAGTTTTATGGTTTCCTTATGTATACAAAAATTGATATACAACACAAATTGACATTTAAATGTCATAAGATGCCCTTTTAACAGGTATGAATCAAAATTCAAAGTGCTAGGGAGGTACTACATCACAGTTTAATTAGCATCATTGTCTCTTCCTTCTAGGCTGTACACAAACAGTATGTCTTTTTTTAAAATGGTATCTTAAATGAACTTATTTACAAAGCAGAAATAGACTCCCAGACATAGAAAACAAACTTATGGTTTGCTCTTGTTTTTATTTCCTAAATAGTGTCTAACTCTTTTTGACCGCATGGACTGTGGCCCTCCAGGCTTTTCTCTGTCCATGAGATTTCCCAGGCAAGAATACTGGAGTGGGTTGCCATTTCCTTCTCCAGGGGATCTTCCCACCTCAGGGATTGAACCCACATCTCCTGCATTGGCAGGAGGATTCTTTACCACTGAGCTGCCAGGGAAGCCCAAACTGATGGCTACCAATGGGGAAATTGGATGGGGGGGTGGGGAATAAACTAGGAATTAGGGATTAACAGATACACACTACTATTAATATACATGAAATACATAAACAATAAATGCTATACAATATAGCATTGTATTCAATATCTTGGAATATCCTATAATGGAAAAGAATCTGAAAAAGAACAGACATATCCACAAATAACTGAATCATTTTGCTGTACATCTGAAACATGTTAAATCACAGATCAACTATACTTCAATTTTTTTAAAGGCATCATTTAAAAAAATCAATGGTATCTTGTAAACAATAAAATGAAGCATTGGAAAAGTAATAGTCAGTAATAGTAATCATTGGGTGTGCTGAATGATAATTATCACATGTATACTCAAAAAGGAATTCAAAAAAAGAGATGTATGTATATGTACAGCTGATTCACTTTGCTGTACAGTAGAAACTAACACAACATTGTAAAGCAACTACACTCCCAAAAAATTAATTTTAAAAAAGAGTCATTTACTATAAGATGGGCAAACAAAATCATAATACATGTATCAGTATGTCATATATATATGTAGACATACCTATGTATAATAGAATTCATTTTAGGGATTTTATAAGAAAAGAATGGAGAGAAATGTTCTTCTATAAAGATGTCCTCTTGGAAGTTATTGACTAAATAAATAAATAAATTTAGTTATTGACTAAAGCAATAAAGTTATTGCTTTATTGCCAAAGCCTTTGACTGTGTGGATCACAATAAACTGTGGAAAATTCTTCAAGAGATGGGAATACCAGACCACGTGATCTGCCTCTTGAGAAATTTGTATGCAGGTCAGGAAGCAACAGTTAGAACTGGACATGAAACAACACACTGGTTCCAAATAGGAAAAGGAGTATGTCAAGGCTGTATATTGTCACCCTGTTTATTTAACTTATATGCAGAGTACATCATGAGAAATGCTAGACTGGAAGAAACACAAGCTGGAATCAAGATTGCCGGGAGAAATATGAATAACCTCAGATATGCAGATGACACCACCCTCATGGCAGAAAGTGAAGAGGAACTAAAAAGCCTCTTGATGAAAGTGAAAGTGGAGAGTGAAAAAGTTGGCTTAAAGCTCAACATTCAGAAAACGAAGATCATGGCATTTCGTCCCATCACTTCATGGGAAATAGATGGGGAAACAGTGGAAACAGTGTCAGACTTTATTTTTCTGGGCTCCAAAATCACTGCAGATGGTGATTGCAGCCATGAAATTAAAAGACGCTTACTCCTTGGAAGAAAAGTTATGACCAACCTAGATAGCATATTCAGAAGCAGAGACATTACTTTGCCAACAAAGGTCCGTCTAGTCAAGGCTATGGTTTTTCCTGTGGTCACGTATGGATGTGAGAGTTGGACTGTGAAGAAGGCTGAGCACCAAAGAATTGATGCTTTTGAACTGTGGTGTTGGAGAAGACTCTTGAGAGTCCCTTGGACTGCAAGGAGATCCAATCAGTCCATTCTGAAGGAGATCAGCCCTGGGATTTCTTTGGAAGGAATGATGCTAAAACTGAAACTCCAGTACTTTGGCCACCTCATGCGAAGAGTTGACTCATTGGAAAAGACTCTGATGCTGGGAGGGATTGGGGGCAAGAAGAGAAGGGGACAACAGAGGATGAGATGGCTGGATGGCATCACTGACTTGATGGATGTGAATCTCAGTGAACTCCGGGGGTTGGTGATGGACAGGGAGGCCTGGCGTGCTGTGATTCATGGGGTCGCAAAGAGTTGGACACGACTGAGTGACTGATCTGATCTGATCTGATCTGATAAAGATGTCCTCTTGGAAGTTCCAAAGGAATGATTCGTGTCTCAATTTTACCAACTAGAAATGGGAATAGTGACTACAATTCTTCCCAGGAAAATATTAAGCATTGTGTAATGAAATACCTTTGAAAGAAAAAGATGTTCTCTAACCCAAATCATCACCACATCATGGGAGGCAAAAAGCCCTTAGAGCCCTTTCAGAGTGTCCTGGCTTCTGACTTGGGAAGCAGCCCAAGCTTTGTCAATCTTACACATTGTACGTTCAATCTGCTGTGTGAAGTATGAGCTGTTATCATCTTTTGTTTTTTAATTGGGATACAGTTGCTTTACAATGTTTTGTTAAGTTGCTATACAATAAAGTTAATCAGTTGTAAGTAGACATATACAACCTCCCTCTCGGACATCCCTCTCACCCCCATATCCCCAGCATCCTGCCCATCTAGGTCATCACGGAGCACTGAGCTGGGCTCCCTGAGCTATACAGCAGGTCCTGTGAGCTATCTATTTTACACACGGTAGTGTATTTATGTCAAACCTAATCTCTTCATTCACCCCACCCTCCCCTTCCCACTGTGTCCACATGTCTGCATTTCCATCTCTATTTCTGCCCGGCAAATAGTTTCATCTGTACCATTTTTTCTAGATTCCACATATATGCATTAATATATGATATTTGTTTTTCTCTTCTGACTTAAACTTCTCTCTGTATGACAGACTCTAGGTCCATCCAGGGACAGAAATTAGTCTTCAAAGACAAGTGCTTCAAGTCACACAGCCAGGGTAGAATTTCTCATCACAACGAGGTTTTCTGATTCCCTTCTTCTCTGAACGTTTGAGCCCCCAAGCCTATGTCTTGTCTTTCAGCACCTGTGTGCTCTTTTATGTTGGTTTCAAACATGAATGTCTTTTCTGCAACTCACTAAAAATACTATAGGTACTTGCACTTGAGGATTAAAATCGTGGTTGGGTAGTGATAGTTATAACAGCTAATATTTATGGAATGTTTACTTTGTGAGATTCATTGGGCTATGTTTTACAATTGTTTTCTTTTGCAATTTCCATAAGAGCCCAGTGACTTAGTCACACAGCTATTTAGAGACTAAAATGCAGTCCCACTGCACTAGACTGCTACTCATGCAAGGAATGTTAAATCTAGACATAAAGAAACAAACATTTCAATGCAGACATTAACTAGTATAAATGCTGTTAACCTTCCTCAACATAGGCTGCTGTCTGCTAGTAAGGATGCTGGTTACCCAATTCAAATACTTTCTCTTTTACAATAACGTGTCTTTTAACTAAGAATTTCATAATGCCAGCAATGAAAACAATACACTTCAAATTAACTCAACCGTCACTACAGATCTAGAACTATATCAAATACATAGTATTTAGGTACTTACCTGCACTATGCATAAAGAGTTTATAAGAAAGACAAACCTTGATATGGAGACTAAGAAAACCCTGGAGAGCTGGGAGATGAGACAAAATCTAAACTTGGAGGCACTGAGAGTTACACACTTAAAGGGATTGTGTGTGAGTGTGAAAGTTGGTGCACAGACATGTACAGTCCATTGTGGTGGATCAAGTGCAAACTTCCAATATCCTCCACAGCCTACTCCCACTCTCTGTGAGGCATTTGTGATGATGTTAGCTCAGGGAGGTCCATGAGCCATCAGATCACTCAAGTCACTTATTAAGAGGCAGATTCCCAGGCACCGTCCAAAAATCTCAGGTGCCTTAACTTGGATTCCCTCATCCTAGACCCTGAGACCAGAGTCATAAGGAGACTGAGGCAGAGATGGGAAGGAACCAACACTAAACATGTCTGTGAGCAGATCACTGCTTTGGACAAGTGAGGCTCAATCTCTCTGTGGGTCTGGGTTAGAGTCTTGGTTTTCAAACACTTATTCTCACACTCCACCTCCATTATACTCTAAATTATTGAGGACTTCAAAGAGTTTTTGTTGAGTTATATCCATTGATATTTACCATTCAGTTCAGTTCAGTCGCTCAGACGTGTCCAACTCTTAGGACACGACCCCATGAACTGCAGCACACCAGGCCTCCCTGTCTATCACCAACTCCCAGAGTTTACCCTATTAGATGTTAAAACTATTTTTTATTTATTTTTTTATTGGAGTATAGTTGCTTTATAATATGTTAGTTTCTGCTGTACAGCAGAGTGAATCAGCTTTATATGTACACATATCCCCTCTTTGGGGGATTTCCTTTCCCTTTAGGGCACCACAGAACATTAAGTAGAGTTCCTTGTGTTACAAAGTAGGTTCCCATTAGTTATCTATTTTATACATTAGTAGTGTATATATGTCAATCCAAACCTCCCAATTTGTTCCACTCATTCCCCCCACCTTGGTGTCCATATGCAAAACTATTTTTTAAACAGGAATTCACAAGCATACCTTCCCTTAGCTGTCCTAGGACTGATATTATCACCTATCGAACACTTCATTGTACCCCCGTGAGAAAATCAGAGTGAAAGAGGCAAATATCCTGGTATTAGTTCAAAAATAAGTTGATCTCACAGGCCTCCTAAAAGGATTTGGGAGTTCCTCCATAAAGCCCCTCAACATGCTTTGAGAACCACCAGCACAGAACATACCTCGAAGCTGCAGCATTTAAAAGGCTAAGGAACTGGGATGTTTATGTTCCAACTTCCATTCATGGTGGTTTCAGTCTATACTAACTCCAAGGAATTTCTCACCTGCCTTGCAAGCAGACTGAAGGTGTTTCCCCAGCCAGAGGGAAAGTCCAGGCAGAGAGTTGTGGGTGCGACTAAACAAGACCAAAGAAAGAACGAATGCTTTAGAAGCCCAATCTCCTAGACCCTAGCAGAATCATCTCTGACTTCATCCTATTAGTATCCCTTTGTTTTCATTTTTCTAGTCTATACTTTTATATCAGGGCATTCAATTATTACTTTTAGAGAACCATCAGTCTCTCAGACTGAAGCTGCTCAAAGTCCACACTTTATACAGTGGTTCTCAAATATACTTTTATGAGGTTCTGATTTCTGCCAATATGCTCTACAAAAATATCCTAGCACCTGTCATGAATAATTTCAGAATTGGTTGCTTTATTAATTCACTACTAAAACTAAACTCTGTCTCTTCTGCTTCAATATCTAGTAAGCCATGTCTGTGTCTCTGATATGATGGGAGGCAAATTTATAGACTCTGGTGTTTAGATGGAAATAATATCTTCCAGATTGGGCCTAAGAAGCAAATGATCCCTCGTTATGAAGAAATATTATTTTTGGCCTGTACCTTACTACTGTTTGTCCCAGGGAAGGGAATTGAAGGTGTCTTCCAATATAGTTCACAAATATAGTAAAGGAGACAAGATTCAAGTCAAGAATCCTTTGTTCAGAAATAAAAGTGAATAATGGTGGCTGAAATGGTCTGCCTGCAGTGCAGGAGACCCAGGTCAGTCCCTGGGTTGGGAAGATCCCCTGGAGAAGGGAATGACAACCCCCTCCAGTATTCTTTCCTGGAGAATCCCAAGGACAGAGGAGCCTGGTGGACTACAGTCCATGGGGTCGCAAGAGTCGAACATGACTGAGTGACTGACACACCTCCAGGTTCAAGATACCGTGTGCTAGACACATAAGCATGGCAGATAGTACAGAAAGGTGAGGGGCAGGGCTGTGCTGGAGCCTATGGCACCAGCTTATAAGAGTTGAGTGTGCAGGTTTCTTTCCAACTCTGCCATCAGCAATGTCTCATTGGCAGCTTGAAACCAGCCACAGAAGAAATATTGGGACTACTTATACTATAAAAATTGGCAAACACAAAAATCTCTTTCTAGAGAGAGCCAGTTGTCAAACATTTACCTACACACCACAGGTATGAAATTCCAGTAAGGTGAGGCTCTACTGGTGTGAGCAGTTGTCTCCTGCTTGTCCATGTTATCTTCTCCAAACTCAGGTGCCCTCCCCTCTATCCAGACAACCACAGCTAATTCTGAGGTCTTGAGGTATTAGGAATGTCTAATTACAAGTCCCTCAGCAATGCCTGCACATTCCTGATATCCTATTTCTACAGTTCAACGCGTCTTGAGAAATCTGTATGCAGGTCAGATAGCAACAGTTAGAACCAGACACGGAACAACAGACTGGTTCCAAATAGGAAAAGGAGTACGTCAAGGCTGTATATTGTCACCCTGCTTATTTAACTTCTATGCAGAGTACATCATGAGAAACGCTGGGCTGGAAGAAGCACAAGCCGAAATCAAGATTGCTGGGAGAAATATCAATAAACTCAGATATGCAGATGACACCACCCTTATGGCAGAAAGTGAAGAAGAACTAAAAAGCCTCTTGATGAAAGTGAAAGAGGAGAGTGAAAAAGTTGGCTTAAAGCCCAACATTCAGAAAACAAAGATCATGGCATCCGGTCCCATCACTTCATGGGAAATAGATGGGGAAACAGTGGAAACAGTGGCTGACTTTTTTTTTTTTTTTGGCTCCAAAATCACTGCAGTTGGTGACTGCAGCCATGAAATTAAAAGACGCTTGCTCCTTGGAAGGAAAGTTATGACCAACCTAGACAGCATATTAAAATACTGAGACATTACTTTGCCAACAAAAGTCCGTCTGGACAAGGCCACGGTTTTTCCAGTGGACATGTATGGATGTGAGAGTTGGACTATAAAGAAAGCTGAGTGCCGAATAATTGATGCTTTTGAACTGTGGTGTTGGAGAAGACTCTTGAGAGTCCCTTAGACTGCAAGGAGATCCAACCAGTCCATTCTAAAGGAGATCAGTCCTGAGTGGTCATTGGAAGGACTGATGTTGAAGCTGAAACTCCAATACTTTGGCCACCTGATGCGAAGAGCTGACTCATTTGAAAAGACCCTGATGCTGGGAAAGATTGAAGGCAGGAGGAGAAGGAGACAACAGAAGATGAGATGGTTCGATGGCATCACCGACTCAACGGACAGGAGTTTGGGTAGACTCCAGGAGTTAACGATGGACATCACTATTTCTCAGATCCTCATTCTGTTGGATGAAAGGGCATCCCTTCCTCCAAAGAACTCCACCCGATGTGTCCTAACATTGAAGGGCATCTAAAGAGCGCCCAGTTTACTCTCTATCCATACAAGTTTGGGGAGAGAAGAGTCAAACCACCATACTGGTTCAGATAAAAGAATGCATCACTCTCACACCAGGGAAAGCTCCTTCTTTGAAAATTCTATGCACAAACCCTTAAGAGTTGCTGATTTTTTTAAAGACTAGAACTCAGAGATCTGGCTATGGATTATCAGAAACATTTTACATTATACGTATTCTCTTTCAGCTTTCCCCATCTCCAAGAGATCCTGAGTCCTTAGAGATACCATTCTCAGACATGAGGGTGAAATATATTTTAAGGTATATATGTATTTTTTTTAATTCTTTAGAGTATAGTTGTTTTACAATGCTATGTTAGTTCCCTGCTGTACGGCAAAGTGAATCAGCCATGTGTTAGTCGCTCAGTTGTGTTCGATTCTTTGAAACCCCATGGACTGTAACCTGCCAGGCTCCTCTGTCCATGGGATTCTCCAGGCCAGGATACTGGAGTAGGTTGCCATTCCCTTTTCCAGAGGATCTTCCTGATCCAGGGATCAAACCTGAGTCTCCTGCATTGCAAGTGGATTCTTTACCATCTGAGCCACCAGGGAAGCCCAGTATACATATATCAGTGTATATATGCACAAATATTCCCTGTTTTGTATTTCCTTCCCCTTTAAGTCACCACGGAGCATTGAATAGAGCTTCCTATGCTATACAAATACTGTATATTAACACATATAGGTGGAATCTAGAAAAAAAAAATGGTACAGAGGAACCTATTTGCAAAGCAGAAATAGAGGGCGAAATTTTGATACAAAGTCATAGACCAGGGAGGTAAACATCCACAAAACACGGTAGAACAGGAGTAACTCTATTGTCAAAATAACCGCAAATTTATATTCCATGGAGGATTGGTCCTTCTAGAGGAAAAAAACTAGTTGTGATCTAAGAATTATTTTGCTACTCAGCTTTCTTTGGTTGTGTCTACTCACAGAATGAAAGGTCAAAAGGTCCTGAGAAATAATTTTTCCATCACATCATGAATAATGATATGCCTACATGGTTGTGTGATCAGGAGTAACTGGCTCTGTGGATGTATTGACCATGAAATGTACCTGTCAGATATATTGACCATGAAAAGTTAAGTGTCTTGACCAAAAAATAGTGACCAAAACGCTTTCGGGACTCTTTCCACTGTCCTGAATCACTGACACAGCCTCTGTCTCCCTCTATAAGCCATATGTCACATCTAGACACTGATCAATACATGGAAATCTGTGCTAATCCAAGTTGGCTAAGAATGTAGCAAAACTAGTGCCTGCCTTGGGAAATCACATGTCCCCTTAAATACAGACCATGACTAAGGGAAAGCTACAGTATCTATTTCATACTCAGCTATGATTTGGAAAAAATAGCTTTTCCATTAATGGACAAGATCTGAAAGGTCAAAGAGCACTAAGTCTGACTTGGGAGGAAAAGAAAGAAGCAAAGTAATAAATTGAGAAGACAGACATAGGTGGGATGGTTAAGCATACACAGTTCATCCAATCTCACCAAGAAAGAAAAGAAAAAAACCCATACGCTCTGGGCAAAAATGATGTCTTAATAAGATCCCGGTTCTCTGATTACACTCCTGTTGGCTTGTTACGTTCACGGATGAGCTGACTGTAGTCCACACCATAATAAAGCAATGCTGCCTGCGTTGTCTGCACCTAGGCTATCGGAGTAGAAGCTGCAGCCCATTACAGAGCCTTCGCCTGACAGCTGTAACCAGAAACTAAGTAAATACAGATCTGCAGATGGGTTTCACATGGTGTAATCTTGCCTCAGAGAGGGAATAGTCTGCTAAGCTTTCCAACACCAGGTATGCGAGTCACACCCACCAAGTGACAAAACCCCAAGCCTGCTCCCTCTAATCAACCCAGACAGAACAAAAGGAACCAAACACCTCAGAGGTTCGCCCTAAATACACAAGCTTGTGGGCGTCTGTATGTTTAATGCTGGATGTTAAAGAATTATAGCAGGAAAAAAATTCATGTGTACATGAGTATATTCTACCCTTCAACATTTTCTTATCTATATTGCACCACTCTATCATTTCAAATGTCGTCTTGACACCACAGAAGTGACTTCAAAAGGCAGTCAGTGATTGTGTGTGTGTGTGTTAGTCACTTAATCATTTCCAACTCTTTGTGAGCTGCCAGGTTTTTCTGTCCACGTGGATTCTCCAGGCAAGAATACTGAAGTGGGTTCTCATTTCCTTCTCCAGGGGATCTTCCCAACCCAGGGAACAAACCTGGGTCTCCTGCATGGCAGGCAGATTCTTTACTGTCTACACCACCAGGGAAACCCTAATCAGTGCTTCAGTTCACTCACCAGTCGTGTCCAGCTCTTTGCTATCCCATGAATCGCAGCACGCCAGGCCTCCTTCTCCATCACCAACTCCCGGAGTTCACCCAAACTCATGTCCATCGAGTCAGTGATGCCATCAAGCCATCTCATCCTCTGTTGTCCCCTTCTCCTGCCCCCAATCCCTCCCAGCATCAGAGTCTTTTCCAATGAGTCAAACTTCGCATGAGGTGGACAAAGTATTGGAGTTTCAGCTTTAGCATCAGTCCTTCCAATGAACACCCAGGACTGATCTCCTTTAGAGTGGACTGGTTGGATCTCTTTGCAGTCCAAGGGACTCTCCAGAGTCTTCTCCAACACAGTTCAAAAGCATCAATTCTTCGGCACTCAGCTTTCTTCACAGTCCAGCTTTCACATCCATATATGACCACTGGAAAAACCATAGCCTTGACTAGATGGAACTTCGTTGGCAAAGTAATGTCTCTGCTTTTGAATATGCTATCTAGGTTGGTCATAACTTTCCTTCCAAGGAGTAAGCATCTTTTAATTTCATGGCTGCAGTCACCATCTGCAGTGATTTTGGAGTCCCAAAAAATAAAGTCTGACACTGTTTCCACTGTTTCCCCATCTATTTCCCATGAAGTGATGGGACCGGATGCCATGATCTTCATTTTCTGAATGTTGAGCTTTAAGCCAACTTTTTCATTCTCCTTTTTCACTTTCATCAAGAGGCTTTTTAGTTCCTCTTCACTTTCTGCCATAAAGGTGGTGTCATCTGCATATCTGAGGTTATTCATATTTCTCCTGGCAATCTTGATTCCAGCTTATGCTTCTTCCAGCCCAGCATTTCTCATGATGTACTCTGCATATAAGTTAAATAAACAGGGTGACAATATACAGCCTTGACGAACTCCTTTTCCTATTCGGAACCAGTCTGTTGTTCCATGTCCAGTTCTAACTTTTGCTTCCTGACCTGCATATAGGTTTCTCAAGAGGCAGGTCAGGTGGTCTGGTATTCCCATCTCTTTCAGAATTTTCCACAGTTTATTGTGATCCACACAGTCAAAGGTTTGGGCATAGTCAATAGAGCAGAAATAGATGTTTTTCTGGAACTCTCTTGCTTTTTCCATGATCCAGCGGATGTTGCCAATTTGATCTCTGGTTCTTCTGCCCTTTCTAAAACCAGCTTGAACATCTGGAAGTTCATGGTTCACATATTGCTGAAGCCTGGCTTGGAGAATTTTGAGCATTACTTTACTAGCGTGTGAGATGGGTGTAATTGTTCAGTAGTTTGAGCATTCTTTGGCATGGCCTTTCTTTGGGATTGGAATGAAAACTGACCTTTTCCAGTCCTGTGGCCACTGCTGAGTTTTCCAAATTTGCTGGCATATTGAGTGCAGCACTTTCACAGCATCATCTTCCAGGATTTGAAATAAATCAACTGGAATTCCATCACCTCCACTAGCTTTGTTCATAGTGATGCTTTCTAAGGCTCACTTGACTTCACATTCCAGGATGTCTGGCTCTAGGACAGTGATCACACCATCATGATTATCTGGGTCGTGAAGCTCTTTTTTGCACAGTTCTTCTGTGTATTCTTGCCACCTCTTCCTAATATCTTCTGCTTCTGTTAGGTCCCTACGATTTCTGTCCTTTATCGAGCCCATCTTTGCATGAAATGTTCCTTTGGTATCTCTAATTTTCTTGAAGAGATCTCTAGTCTTTCCCATTCTGTTGTTTTCCTCTATTTCTTTGCATTGATCTCTGAGAAAGGCTTTCTTATCTCTCCTTGATATTCTTTGGAACTCTGCATTCAGATGTTTCTATCTTTCCTTTTCTCCTTTGCTTTTGGCTTCTCTTCTTTTCACAGCTATTTGTAAGGCCTCCCCCAACAGCCATTTTGCTTTTTTGCATTTCTTTTCCATGGGGATGGTCTTGATCCCTGTCTCCTGTACAGTGTCACAAACCCCCGTCCATAGTTCATCAGACACTCTATCTATCAGATCTAGCCCCTTAAATCTATTTCTCACTTCTACTGTATAATAAGGAATTTGATTTAGGTCACACCTGAATGGTCTAGTGGTTTTCCCTACTTTCTTCAATTTCAGTCTGAATTTGGCAATAAGGAGTTCATGATCTGAGCCACAGTCAGCTCCCAGTCTTGTTTTTGCTTAATTCCTTTCAAATAATCTTTCAGTAAACAAATTTCTCTTCAAAAACCATAATTTGGGCAGTTCTTAAGAGCTGACTGAAATGTTGGAGCAACAGCAACCCGTTGACAAGAATGTATGGAGGCACTCTTAAAAGGGACAATGTGGCATTTGAGAGCCCAGCTGGAACTGGGTTTGGACAGCAGACCTGTCACTTACCACCTATGGACTCTAGTTAAGGTATCTGACACATAGGTAAGGTATCTAGTTAAGGTATCTAACACTTCCGTGCTCTAGTGTCTCATGTAGAAAACAACACCCACCCTTTATTGTGCTATATGAGGAATAAATAAAATCATGCATTGAATGCTTAGCACTGGCCTGAGAACATTTACTAAATGACAGCTATTGCCATATGCAATGCACTCAAGATCCAGAAATAGAAATGAATAGGGAAAAAAAAATCAGTGCTCTTGATAACTGAGAATCTCACAATAATCTATTTCATTGCAAGAGGTCAGATTAGAATCTGAAGAATCAAAAGACAGTGTGGAAGAATTTTGTGCACAATTTGGGGGTGTCTCCCCATCCTCTGCAACCATCCCATTCACAGGAATAGCCTCCAGCAGTCACATTTATTTCAGAATTCTTCTCTCCTGACTGTAGCATAGTGAACTCACTGAGGGGCGGACACGACACAGACCAGGACACTGAGTGATTGTCTCCCAGCAATTTAGAATCTCAACCAAGACAGTTGGGTTTCCACGGGTGGCCTGGAGCAGTAAGATGCTAAATTAGGAACTAGAACATGGAATCGAGAGGAGAAATATTGTCTTCAGAGGGAGAGAATAACTCAGCAGACCCAAGAAAAAAAGAAGAGAAAAGAGGTGGAGAAAGTGGACTTTTCATGCCAGAGGTCTGTCTTCTGCTTTTAGGTTGCTTCAGACAACCCCATATACAAAATATTTTCCCTTTTCTTATTGATGTCAGATTTTCTTTTTTCTTACTACTTATTGTCTTAAGGATAATATCAGGTGGCAGCATTAGCTCTTGACCATGAAAATGATCAGTTGAAACAAAGGAGCCAGAAGACAATACAAAGGCCATAGGTTTCAATGCTTGTGGTTTTAACAAAACAGGATGTTCATTAAAACTTCCTTCAGTAGAAATATTAGACCTTAATATATTCATGGCACCCGAATCCAGCTTTCTTTCCTGAACGCAATACTTGTAAATCCAATGGCATACCAGAATTTAATCATCAGCATAAGAATTCTTCATTGAACATCTACTGGGGAATGAAGCAGTGTAATTATTTTATATAATCTGGGGCATGAAGCCTTGCACAATTGCTTTATACAATCTTACAAAAACCCTATGTTTCTCTCATTTTGCATACCAGGAAACTTAGGCTTAAAGCAGTTGAGTGACTGAGCCAGAGATTTACAGAAATTGGAAGAACCAAAGACTACTGGATTCTACCCCAAAGCTCTTTTCTATTTAGTCTCTAATAACTTGGAACTGTACCTGACTCTTCATAACCGACAGATTGAGAATAAACTCACTGACTGGTGGTGACCTAGGACGACCTGAGTTTGAATTCTAGTTTTACTTCTTCACAGCCAGTCACTTAAAACTCCCTCAGACTTAATTTCTTCATTAGCAAACTCAGAGCAAGAAGACTGCCCTACCAACTCACCCAAAATTGTGGAGAGGATGAAGGAAGACAATGTATGTGAAAGCATGGCATAAATCCTGAACAAGGATGCTAATAATTATACTAATCTTATCATATAGCCTTTATGGTTTCAGTATTTATAGAATTAAGGTTTAAAAAAAAAAAAACCTGATCCACATTCTGATGAGAGTCTTAATGATGTTTAAATGAGACTTGAAAATATTTTACACATTCTGAAGGGCACTGGAAGTTTAAGAATTAGCATATTGAGTTAACCTTGAATTCACGGCAAGATTTTCTTAGACTGTTTCAACACATATATGGTCCATGACCTCCTGAAGTTTATAGTTCTTCGAGAAGGGAGAGAAAGTGTAAGAAAGTAATGACAAGTATGAAACTCTAAACATAAAGTGCAGTTTTTTGTGTGTAAATACCCTCATCTCAGACTTCACCTGATGCCTTCTCTGAACCCCCATGCAGCCACTTCCAAGGGTCTCAAGCGGCTTCATACTTAGTCTCCATGTAATTGCCAGACAAGTATTTACTTTCATATTGATGACCCCCTCAACATTACACACTGATTGATAGTAAGGTGTCTCGTAAAGCAGGGGTCCCCAGCCCCAAAGCCTTGGACCAGTACTGGTCCTTGGCCTGTTAGGAACTGGGCCACATAGCTGGAGGTGAGCGAGCAAAGCTTCATCATTATTCCCTGCACCACCCTTCCACCCACCCCCACCCCTTCTGTCTGTGAAAAAATGGTCTTCCATGAAACCGGTCCCTGGTGCTAAGGGTGCGAAAACTGCTGTTGTAAAGCACCTGACAGCTGACTTTTTTATTGTAACGGCCTGACATTAAGCTTGTCATTGCCAAAATGTCCACTTCAAAGACATCCATCTCCAATAAACACAGTGCCAGCCACACAACTAGCTAAAAAGCCAGGCCACCCTCCTCAGGAAGTTCCCCTTTTCAGAAAGCCCTGGGTAATCTACAAAACTGACCTTTTGAGTGACCCTGCTTTTCAAAACTTCCTCAGCTTTAAACCCTGCTCTGTTTTAATTCACGGAAGAGTGAACCTGAGAACCTGAGGTACCTGACCAGAGGCCCCGCTCCAGCTGGGGCCCTGACCTACCACAAAGCTAGAGCCTTAAACAGTAAAGGTACAGCCAAATGCGTCAACTTACAGTTCTGGAGGCTCCATTTCTTTGCCTTTTCCAGCTTCTAGATGCCAGCCACATTCTTAACTCATAGCCTCCTTTCGTCGTCTTCAAGACCAGCAACGCTACCCTGAACTCCTATATCATTCTGACTCAATGTTTTCTGCCGCCTCTTCCCCCTTTTAAGAGTTTGGGGTTACAATGAATACACCTGGGCAATCCAGGCTACTCCTGCTCTACTTAAATGAGCTGATTGAAACCTTGCTTCTATCTGTAACTTCAATTACCCTTTGCCACATAACCTAATATATCCCCAGCTTCCAGGGATAAGATTTGAGCATCTTTGAGGGCTATTATCCTACCTACCACAGTGCATTTAAGCAAACACCTGGAGGAGGTAAGGAAGCAAACTTTGTGGACATTGGAAAAGAAGAGCTTTCCAGACGGAGGTAAGTGAAAGCCAAGGTACTGTGTGCGTGTGTGTGTGTGTGTGTGTGCACGCGCACGCGTGCACATGTACGTGTGTGCTCTCAAATACTCAAGACTGAACACCTTCATACAGTGTTCATGTTAATTTTGAGTGAACCCAAAACACAGGAACCCATAACAGTAGGAAACAGATCCCTCCAAAAGGCACAAGGTTAGATAAGTAAGAAAAGTAAAGGTTGGTTTTGTCCAGAATGTTTAAACCATTTATTTTCAATACTGAGAAAGGATGGTAAAACTAATTATTTGAAATTCACAGATAACAAAGCAACTGGATGTGTTACCTTTTTTTGATAAAATCTCACAGAATTGCAGAACATTATTTATGGAAGAGACTTCAGCAGACATCTTCCATCTAAAGCCCTTAGTCCATGACTAAGCAACTACATAGTTGTTGCTCAGTAATTATTTTCTGAATACGCTCAGATTAAGAATGAGAATTGTAACATGTGCCCTTGACAACCACTTATAGGTTTAAATCCTCCCTCCCTCTTTCTTCTAGCTCTTTCATGGAATAACCATATTCCTACATGACCTCTACCCACAAATGATGTATCCCACCATAAGCATCTAGCTCAAGCTTGAACTTATCAGAGATTTTTTCCTATGATTTTGAACTTGGGACCACTGAGCAGTCACTGCCTATTGACAGAAGTTTTAAGGTATACAATCCAGGAGCTTCCCTGAGAAAATATAGAGCTGTCACCCAGAAAGTCAGTGATTCTGACCTGGCATCATTGAGTTCAGATCAGTTCAGTCGCTCAGTCGTGTCTGACTCTTTGCGACCCCATGAATCGCAGCACGCCAGGCCTCCCTGTCCATCACCAATTCCCAGAGTTCACTCACACTCATGTCCATCGAGTCAGTGATGCCATCCAGCCATCTCATCCTCTGTCGCCCCCTTTTCCTCCCACCCCTAGTCCCTACCAGCATCAGAGTTTTTCCAATGAGTTTTTCTTCATATGAGGTGGACAAAGTATTGGAGTTTCAGCTTTAGCATCAGTCCTTCCAATGAACACCCAGGACTGAGCTCCTTTAGAATGAACTGGTTGGATCTCCTTACAGTCCAAGGGGCTCTCAAGAGTCTTCTCCAACACCACAGTTCAAAAGCATCAATTCTTCAGCGCTCAGCCTTCTTCACAGTCCAACTCTCACATCCATACATGTCCACTGGAAAACCATAACCTTGACTAGAAGGACCTTTGTTGGCAAAGTAATGTCTCTGCTTTTTAATATGTTATCTAGGTTGGTCATAACTTTCCTTCCAAGCATCTTTTAATTTCATGGTTGCAATCACCATCTGCAGTGATTTTGGAGCCCCAGAAAATAAAGTCTGACACTGTTTCCTCCCCATCTATTTCCCATGAAGTGATGGGACCAGATGCCATGATCTTAGTTTTCTGAATGTTGAGCTTTAAGCCAACTTTTTCACTCTCTTCTTTCACTTTCATCAAGAGGCTTTTTAGTTCCTCTTCACTTTCTGCCATAAGGGTGGTGTCATCTGCATATCTGAGGTTATTGATATTTCTCCCAGCAATCTTGATTCCAGCTTGTGCTTCTTCCAGCCCATTGAGTACCTGAACCCAATTATTTCTGAGCTTCTGACGAAGTCTCTGAACTTCTTATATTATGTTTTTCAACATTTTCTTGGAATCCCTAAATGAATTAATTCCCCTTTGCTGCTGTTAGATAAGAGCCTAGTAAGTTGCAATATTAGACTCACAGGGTAGAAACCTGAAAGCCAGAGTCAGGTAAGTCTTTATTCGCAAGGGATAGCCATAATTAGTTAGAGAGCCAGGACTCAACGAGGTTCTAGTTCCCCACTTTGGGATCTCCCCACGAATAATATGACCCAAACCGAGGACTCTACTCCAAACTATTTCCTATATCTATTAATTTATCTCATTTCCATCACCACCATTCTAGTCTAGGCAGCCATCACTCTCACCCAGACTACACCTTCCTGTTGTACCAAGGATAAAACTAAATTTTTATTTTTCATGCAATTCTCGATAATGCCTCATTTTCTGACCTCATCTAGTCATCCTTCAATGTATTCCAGCCATACAAGTCTTATTTTAGTTCCCAAAAGTCAAGTCCTTCGCTCTGAGATCCCTTATGTAGCTATGTCCTCATTCTGGAATGTTCTTCCTTAACTCCATATTACCAGTTCCTTTTCATCTTTCATATCCTTGCCTTCTTGTGAGGTTTTCCTTCAGCACCTGTTAAAGGAGACTCCTTCCCTTTGGTCATTTACCTCAGCACTTCATATTTTTCATAATGCTTTACATATTCTACACAATTTAGAATTTATGATTAAAATAGAATTTGCTTTTTTAAAAAGAAATCTCCCAGTAGACTGTAAGCTCCATGTGTTCTCCTCATCACTGCATACCCAGGACTTAACCAAAAACCTAGCATTCAACCCAGCTCCTCACTTTCTCCCATATGCTATACATCCAATCCATCAGCAAATTCTGTTGGCTGTACCTTAAAAATGTATTTCAAATATGGCCACATCTTTTAGCCACAACCACTACTTTGTAATCCACATCAACATAATCTCCCACTTGGACTAAGGTATTTGCCTCCTTGAAGGTCTTCCTGATTCCTCTACTGGTTTCCTAATGTCTGTTACCCCAAAACAAAAATGCTCCTAGAGATTCTCTTGAAACAGAAGTAATATCATGTCACATGCCCTCTTTAAAGCCCTCTTGTTTATATTACTAAAAGAAATTATCCAAAATTTGGAAACAACAAAAAAGGATGCACTGTTTGACAGTTACTTAAGAATTTTTTAACACAAAGGAGAAAACACCTTACTTTGTCTTGACTAGAGTCTAGATTCTGTGAAGTGCCATGTGAACTTGCGTGTTTCTCTCTGATGGAAAACCCCAGGGTTAAAGTTATGTTGTCCTTTAAGATATTAACCAGTGTAGACATGTTAGCAAATTTACCTTAGCATGTCTTTCCTCCATCCCTCCAATTTTCTTTTGAACCAGCTTTACCACATTTTGGATCCCTCATTGATTAATGAGTTTTTATAAAATATATGATACAGGTTCATTCTACATTTTCAAAAGTCACTTTCTAAGCTTTTGAAAATTAAACTCGACAGATTTGGATGTCTCACCAGGAATTCCAAGTGGAGTCACCTGTTGCCCAAAAAAGGCAGCTGATATTTTAAGCCCAGACATGTTTTTTGGTCCTGAAATGATTCCCAAAAAGCACTATGTCTTTGTTTGGGCTGCTACAACAAAATATCATAGACTAAATATGCTCATTTGTATCATTCTTTTAGATTTCACATATAAGAAATGTAATATGATTTACAAAACAGAAATAGAGTTACAGATCTAGAAAACCATCTTATGTTTTCCAAGGGGGGATGTAGGGAAGGGATAAATTGGGAGATTGGGATTGACATATACACACTACTATGTAGAAAATAGATAACTAATAAGGACCTACTATACAGTACAGGGAAATCTACCCAATACTCTGTAATAGCCTCTGTGGGAAAAGAATCAAAGAAGAGTGGATATATGTACATGTATTACTGATTCCCTTTGCTATCCAGCAGAAAGTAACACAACATTGTAAATCAATTATTCTCCAATAAAAATGTTTTTAAAACTACCATAGACTAGATGACTTCAAAACAAATACTTGTTTCTTACAATTCTGGAGGCTGAGAAGTCAGAGATCCAGGTGCACCAAACTCGGTGTCCGGTAAGGCACACTCTTTGATTCACAGAATGCACCTTCTCACGGTGTCGTCATGTGCAGGAAGCAGTGAGGCACCCCTCTTGCGTCCCTCTTATAAGGGCACTAATCTCGTTCTTGAGGACTCCACCCTCACCACCTAATCACCTCCCCAAAGCCCCATCACTCTTACACCATCACCTTGGGAGGTAGAATTTCAACATATGAATTTTCAGAGGATATAAGCAGTATATGACACACTAGAAATTCATCTGTGTTGAATTTTTTTTAATTTCTGTGACTCTGTTTTTGTTTCCAGTTCTTAGCCAGGTTTATTTCTGGTTTCATGATGCCCTACCTTTGTTCAAATGGATTATTTTGTCTTGTATATATGTAAGACTGAACCTCTGGACTACAAACTTAATACAATTAATTATTAGAATAATAATAATATTGTCTATACTTGTTGAATGTATATTATGTGCCAGTTTGATTCTAAGTATTTTACATGTATGAGTTATTCAAACCTCATAACAAACTCCATGAAAAGTTATTACTATTTCCACTTGACAGATGAAAAGAATACATAGACACATATACTTCAGTTTTGTTTACAAAGCAATTATGGCATAAACTTTTTTTACTTCATCTTGACAAACACTGTATAAAATTGGAAGTGGAATGATTCTTATTCCCATTTTACAGGGGGGGGAATGGAAATTTAGATGTTTGATGGCTACCCAAGAACCCAAGTTTTCTTCCTCCAACTCTAGTATTTTTGCTTCTAAACTATACTCTCTCAGTATAAAAGAGCAAAAAGTAAATAAAGATGTCACAAGAAAATTTTTAAATGAACACAAAAAATTTAGGTACTCTACCCAGAATAGACATAATTTTATAATATATAACTATCAGGAACCAATTCCATAATAAAAACAAAACCCCCTCCTACATTTGTAATAAAAGCACAACAGACACACTGAAACCAGAATATTAAAAAGAATCTGTTTTACCTTGGACGGGCAAAGATGTTTTCTAAACTATTATATGTTTAAAATATCAGCAGCAGTGTTGGGTAACCTCTGAAGTAAAACAAGAAAAATCATTGTCTTTTTAAAAAATATTTTGACAGGCTACCACCATTGTTCCTAAGAAATTATGGCTCCAACTTGAGAGTGCTCCAAAAGGGTTTCAATTAAACTAAATATCTCTTTTCAGGATTTCAAAATTAATATTTACCAGACCTCTTGCCAGCTCCCTAGGAAGAAGCAATGTACAAGACTATGCTGAACATAGGATTCAAGCAATACATCTGTCTGAACACAATGAATATAACAATCCAAGAATATAAAACCTGAATTACACTAGAAGAATTACAGATCAACCAAGGAATTCTACTGTGCATTGTCATCATAATTGAGATTTAGAGATTCCTGTAAGAGCAAAGCAAGATGTAAGATTTCAGAGTCCTGACACTAACAGTGCTTATATTTATTGAGTTGGGTTGAAAATGACTAAAATCAGAGTGACCTCAAATCGCCATGAACCTATGAACCTATCTCCTACTCTTTTATAGAAAATACCAGCGAATGGTGAATGGCCATTTAGATGGTGATTGTCCTTGGATTTCTTCCACATTCTCAAATTATATCCTAAGGTATTCTGCTATTTCTGGAATATCTTGCCTATGGTGATAAAAGTTCTTGTCCCAGTTTCTGTCTTAAATTACAATACCACTCTGCTCTCAGCCATCCAAAAAAAGAATATTAGCAATCATTGTGTGCCAGGGTTTTTTTTTTTTTTTTCCCCCAGATCCAAGATATTTGGGAGGACAATCTGTTTCTATTGCCAATATGCCCAGTTGTATATTGTGACATAAATAGGTGTGTTTACACAATACACTCACAATTTGTGATAAAAGCTAGTTAATATTCCTTATAGAGGTTTTCTCTGATCTTTTTACAAGGTAGCCACCACCCTTCCCCTTAGAAAATACCATTAGCTACACTTCTATTTGATTAGTATGTATCAGACCTGTAACCATTGTTACAGCTTCAAGTTCTAATCAATGTCATGATTGACTCAGTGAGGGATAGAGGGGAGTACATAAAAGAAACCAAGGCATCATTAAGTCCAATATCAAAAATTCTAGTTTTGATTGGGGGCAGGGAGAAATATGGAGATCTGTTTACAGATTTCTTGCAATATAGTGGTTACCTCAGAGAAGGCAGTGGCAAGCCACTCCAGTACTCTTGCCTGGAGAATCCCATGGATGGAGGAGCCTGGTAGGCTGCAATCCATGGGGTCGCTTAGAGTCAGACACAACTGAGCGACTTCACTTTCACTTCTCACTTTCATATGTTGGAGAAGGAAATGGCAACCCACTCCAGTGTTCTTGCCTGGAGAATCCCAGGGACGGGGAGCCTGGTGGGCTGCTGTCTATGGGGTCGTACAGAGTCGGACACGACTGAAGTGACTTAGCAGCAGGAGCAACAGTGGTTACCTCCCAAGTTTTAGATAATGAGGCTTATATTCAAACAACACCAAGTTCAAATTCTGTTCTACCTCTCACTAAAACAAAGATCTTTTAAAATTTTTTTATTCTCCTAAGGTTCCAATTCCTCATTTGACAAACTTAGGTAATGATGCTACGGAGTGCTGCAATCCCAAATAATGAGATCACGGATTAGGGACACAATAAATACTTAATAAATGGTCCAACCAGTCCATTCTGAAGGAGATCAGCCCTGGGATTTCTTTGGAAGGAATGATGCTAAAGCTTACTTTGGCCACCTCATGCGAAGAGTTGACTCACTGGAAAAGACTCTGATGCTGGGAGGGATTGGGGGCAGGAGGAGAAGGGGACGACAGAGGATGAGATGGCTGGATGGCATCACTGACTCGATGGACGTGAGTCCCAGTGAACTCCGGGGGTTGGTGATGGACAGGGAGGCCTGGTGTGCTGCGATTCATGGGGTCGCAAAGAGTCGGACACGACTGAGCAACTGATCTGATCTGATCTGATGATTATTCATGCTGATCATCATGGATTCATTCATCCATTCAACAAGGAATAATTAAGCTTATGCTATCCTATTTTCTCACTTTTGAGAGCAACACTTTTTTCACATTTCAATGTTTTTTAAATTGAAGTGACATTACATTAAATATACACCGGGTATACTTCTTTTTTCTTCTGCAAAAATGTCTATTAATTTGCTGATGTATCCTACAGTGACAATGTCCTAGGGCTAGCCACTGCTCTAGAAAGTAGAGGGTGACAAAAGTAAGTAATTAAGCCCCTGTTGAGTAGGAATCTGCAGCCCCTGAGGCCTGGCAGAGAGGCCATGTGGCTTCAGGTTATAGACTCAATCCCTGAGCTGCTACTACCTGTTTTTTTATCTTATCCTGATAGTTCCAAAGATATAGGGCACCACAGGCCACTCTGAGAATCTGACAGAAGTTATATGCTTTCTTTCCAAGACAAAAGTACACATATATTATCAATTTTACATAGAATTTTAAGACTTCTGTAGACTCTTCAAAGATCTATGGTATTACCAAAAGAATCTATGAAACCTAGATGAGAACCCTGTTTACCCACTTATGAACACTCCCCAGTTACTCTGCAGGTCACGTTTTTGATTCTATGATCCTGTGAGTTTAAGCGTTAAGTATGTCCTGAAGATGAAGAATGAAGTGCAGAGCTAAGAATCACTGGCTCAGAGAGTCCCCAACAACAGCTTAAGCTGGGCTGGTATCCAAAAAAAATCAAATTTAAGGAGAAAGAAAAGGGGGGTTATATCCACCTTAGGAAAAACAACCTACAACTTGTTACTTTTCTCATTCATTTAGTGCAAGTCAACCAGCCACTGTGTCCGTGTTTGATTTACTCTCCCATTAGAACGACCCATCTTTGTAGCCCTGTGCTCATTACTCCAAATCTAGACTTGTGGTTTGGCTGGGTCTCAAGACTGTAACCATAAATGTCAATGTAAACACACATTTTCTAGAGGGATGATAAAATCAAAACAATCTATTTTCAGGAAACCAATGTGCAAATGCATCATCATAACATAATTTTTTCTACAATTTATAAAACTCTGGTCAAAGTGCTTGTCAAAAAGAATTCCTAGTGGGATGCTGATGTGAGCCACCAGGCTCTCTTCTTCAACAAAGGCAGTACATCAGGCTGCACTCAGGAGTACTGAGAGTCTGTGCTGGCTCTTAAATAGCTTATCTAAATGAAGGCTGGAGCATCCAGGGAGCTCCTTTAGTGATGTATAGTTTAAAAAGAGGAGACCCCAATTCAAAGGTCAAGGTTAGGGTGATGTCCAGAGCCAGAGTCTTAGAGTGGGAAGTATTCATTTGTGACATCATGGTTGCAAGAGCAGAGAGATGAGCTAAGCTGAAAATCAAACATGGACTCTGAAGTCCAAATATTAAATATAACCAGGAAGAATGAAAATTCTATTAAAGACCAGAAGTAGAAACTAAAACTATGTATGGAGTCAAAACTGGAAACAAAGGAGGGGATTGATTTATTTATTTAAAAGTTATGACCAACCTAGACAGCATATTAAAAAGCAGAGATATTACTTTGTCAACAAAAGTCCATCTAGTCAAGGTTATGGTTTTTCCAGTAGTCATGTATGGATGTGAGACTTGGACTACAAACAAAGCTGAGCGCAGAAGAATTGATGCTTTTGAACTGTGGTATTGGAGAAGACTCTTGAGAGTCCCTTGGACAGTAGGGAGATCCAACCAATCCATCTTAAAGGAAATCAGTCCTGAATATTCCTTGGAAGGACTGATGTTGAAGCTGAAACTCCACTACTTTGCCCACCTGATGCGAAGCACTGACTCTTTTGAAAAGACCCTGATGTTGGGAAAGATTGAAGGCAGGAGGAGAAGGGGACAACAGAGGATGAGATGGTTAGATGGCATCACCAACTCAATGGACATGAGTTTGGGTAAACTCCAGGAGTTGGTGATGGACAGGGAGGCCTGGCATGCTGTGGTTCATGGGGTCACAAAGAGTCATACACAACTGAGCTACTGAACTGAAACTGAATAGTTCTAAGCAGAAATGATCAGCGGAAAAAAGGGGTAGGTAAGAAGGGTGATGAGACCCTGATATGAATGATGATCTCAGACACCATGCACATTATTTTAATGACCAGCTGGAATGTGTTCTTTGTAAAGATGGACTTGGCTTAAGAACCTCTAAATGGGGTCATGAAGATACTTTTTTCCCCAGTATGCATAACTATTTCTTTAAATAGCACAGTACGTTTAAAAAACTATAAGAAACTCATCATGCTTTGAATTCTGAACCACAGGTTGAATTTGGACTCTCTTGGCAAAACCCAAACAAACTGGATATTTCCATTATATTGATGATACCAAGACTTTTCTAGTGATGATGTGGCCACTAGTCCAATCGTTCCCAAAGCCAAGCTTTACTTCCTCCACTCAGGATTCCTTCCTCCATAAAAAAATAAAAATAAAATAAAATAAAACTATATTTGCTGACTGCATTGTTGTAAAGACAAGTATAACCCCAATCAGATTATGTCCATTTTTTCTTCTAATTTCAAAAAAACTTAAGTTTTTTGTGAGTCCTAGGTACCTTACACCTAGTGGTGGTGTTAAATTAATGAAACAAGAATACCATTAGACTAATGGTTCTAATACCTTTAGCTGTTGTTCTGCTAAGTCATGTCTAACTCTTTGTGATCCCATGGACTGCAGTATGCCAGGCTGTTCTGTCCTCCACTATCTCCTAGAGTTTGCACAAACTCATGTCCATTGAGTCTGTGATTCTATCTAACCATCTCATCCTCTGCTGCCCCCTTCAATTTTTTGCCTTCAATTTTTCCCAGCATCGGGATCTTTTCCAATGAATCGGCTCTTCATATTAGGTGGCCAAAGTATTGGAACTTCAGCTACAGCTTCAGTCCTTTTAAAGAATAGTCAGTGTTGATTTCCTTTGGAATTGACTGGTTTGATTTCTTTGCAGTCCAAGGGACTCTCAAGAGTCTTCTCCAGTACCACAATCTGAAAGCATCAATTCTTCGGTGTTCAGCCTTCTTTATGGTCCAACTGTCACATCTGTACATGACTATTGGAAAAAGCATAGCTTTGACTATATGTACCTTTGTTGGAAAAGTGATGTCTCTGCTTTTTTAATACGCTGTCTACGTTTGTCATAGCTTTCCTTCCAAGGAGCAAGCATCTTTTAATTTCATGGCTGCAGTCACTGTCTGCAGTGATTTTAGAACCCAAGAAAATTGAAAAGGTTTTCCCCATTACTATAGATGCTTAGGACATGGCAACCCACTCCAGTATTCTTGCCTGGAAAATCCCATGGACATGGGAGCCTGGAGGGCTATGGTCTATGGGGTCTCAAAGAGTCAGACATGACTGAATTGACAGCACATACAGCACAGATGCTTGTCTCCACTCTAGATCCAAGGAAATTCATCATGAAGGTCCTTCCCACCAGACCTCAGTGCTTCTCCAAGCAGAGGTCACACAGCCCAAGGGGGTTGAGAAAGAACAATCTGTCTCTGCCAAAACCTGTCTCCAGAAGTCATCAAACCTGATCTGGCCCCAGTTGTACTCTGAGACCACAACTAACAGGAAATTAGCAGCAGCCTTTGCCAGCCCCACAAATTCGGAGTCCCAACTCCTCAATCTGTGCTACTCCAAGAGTCTTCTGAGCCAACTCTGATGCTGCAACATATGGTCTTCAATTTTGTCCAGGGTTCTTTGTGGGGACCAGGGGATGGCTCCCAAGAGAAGTTTAGAGGGAGCTCAGCCCAGCCTATAAGCACCACAAGGGCCTGGATGTCTCTGGCATACTGGTCTGGTTCTCTAGCATCTCTTGGGACACTGCCTGTATCAGTGGTATGCTGGCATGCCCACCACCCTTTCTCAGTGAGGGTTCATCATTTGCAGCTTACAGCAATCTTCAGCTTCATTTTACAAACAGAGATATTTGGAAGACTTTCAAAGCACAGAGCTAGAGACAGTTTAAGGAGTCACATAAATAATTTATATGCTGATTACATCCTGATCTACTGACTTGTATGGGCAAAAGTGAAGTCACTCAGTCATGTCCAACTCTTTGCGACCCCGTGGACTGTAGCCTCCTACAGTCCAACCAGGCTCCTCCATCCATGGGATTCTTTAGGCACGATACTGGAGTGGGTTGCCATTTCCTTCTCCGGGGGATCTTCCCTTACCCAGGGATCAAACAGGTCTCCCATATTGCAGGCAGATGCTTTAACCTCTGAGCCACCAGGGAAGCCCTGGTTTAGGCAAAAGCTTAGCTTTAAATCCCACAAACCTAATTGAAGGTTAAAGTAACAGTTCTGATAAGAAATTAGAGGGAACCAAAACCAAGGTGGAGAATGTTTCCTGAATGTTGTTATACTTCCACTCCATTTAATGAAAAATTCCCTGACTAGAGAAAAATATTTTCTTCTAATATGTATCAATGAACATATCATATCTAATATACATATTTATCTAATATACATACATATCTATATAATTAAGAGTAGCTATCAATCTGAATCATGACTCTACTATTTAAGCAAAATTTTAGACATTAGTATGACTCAATTTCAAGTAGGATTTGTTTCATAGGATTGCTATGAGGATTGATGAGGTTTAAGGAGGAAAGTGAAAAGGCCAGCTTAAAACTCAATATTAAAAAAATAAGATCAAGGCATCCAGTCCCATCACTTCATGGCAAATAGAAGAGGAAAGGTGGAAGCAGTGACAGAATTTCTTCTTCTTCAGCTCTAAACTCACTGTGGATGGTGACTGCAGGCATGAAATGAGAAGATGACTGTTTCCTGGCAGGAAAGCTATGACAAACTTAGACAGTATGTAAAAAAGCAAAGATATCATTTTGCCAACAAAAGTCCATATCAGATCAGATTAGATCAGATCAGTCGCTCAGTCATGTCCAACTCTTTGAGACCCCATGAATCGCAGCACGCCAGGCCTCCCTGTCCATCACCAACCCCCGGAGTTCACTGAGACTCACATCCATCGAGTCAGTGATGCCATCCAGCCATCTTATCCTCTGTCGTCCCCTTCTCCTCTTGCCCCCAATCCCTCCCAGCATCAGAGTCTTTTCCAATGAGTCAACTCTTCACATGAGGTGGCCAAAGTACTGGAGTTTCAGCTTTAGCATCATTCCTTCCAAAGAAATCCCAGGGCTGATCTCCTTCAGAATGGACTGGTTGGATCTCCTTGCAGTCCAAGGGACTCTCAAGAGTCTTCTCCAGCACCACAGTTCAAAAGCATCAATTCTTCAGCGCTCAGCCTTCTTCACAGTCCAACTCTCACATCCATACATGACCACTGGAAAAACCATAGCCTTGACTAGATGAACCTTTGTTGGCAAAGTAATGTCTCTGATTTTCAATATGCTATCTAGGTTGGTCATAACTTTCCTTCCAAGGAGTAAATGTCTTTTAATTTCATGGCTGCAGTCACCATCTTTTGGAGCCCAGAAAAATAAAGTCTGACACTGTTTCCACTGTTTCCCCATCTATTTCCCATGAAGTGGTGGAACCGGATGCCAGGATCTTCATTTACTGAATGTTGAGCTTTAAGCCAACTTTTTCACTCTCCACTTTCACTTTCATCAAGAGGCTTTTGAGTTCCTCTTCACTTTCTGCCATGAGGGTGGTGTCATCTGCATATCTGAGGTTATTCATATTTCTCCCGGCAATCTTGATTCCAGCTTGTATTTCTTCCAGTCCAGCATTTCTCATGATGTACTCTGCATGTAAGTTAAATAAGCAGGGTGACAATATACAGCCTTGATATACTCCTTTTCCTATTTGGAACCAGTCTGTTGCTCCATGTCCAGTTCTAACTGTTGCTTCCTGACCTGCATACAAATTTCTCAAGAGGCAGATCACGTGGTCTGGTATTCCCATCTCTTGAAGAATTTTCCACAGTTTATTGTGATCCACACAGTCAAAGGTTTTGGCATAGTCAATAAAGCAGAAAGAGATGCTTTTCTGGAACTCTCTTGCTTTTTCCATGATCCAGCGGATGTTGGCCATTTGATCTCTGGTTCTTCTGCCTTTTCTAAAACCAGCTTGAACATCAGGAAGTTCACGGTTCACATATTGCTGAAGCCTGGATTGGAGTTACTTTACTAGCGTGTGAGATGAGTGCAATTGTGCGGTAGTTTGAGCATTCTTTGGCATTGCCTTTCTTTGGGATTGGAATGAAAACTGACCTTTTCCAGTCCTGTGGCCACTGCTGAGTTTTCCAAATTTGCTGGCATATTGAGTGCAGCACTAAATATTGAGTGCAGCACTAAAGTCCATATAGTCAAGGCTATCGTCTTTCCAGTAGTCATGTATGGATGTGTGAGTTGGACAATAAAGAAGGCAGAGTGTTGAAGAATGGATGCTTTTGAATTGTGGTGCTGGATAAGACTCTTGAGAGTCCCATGGAAAGCAAGGAGATCAAAACAATCTTAAAAGGAATCTTAAAGGAAATCAGCCCTGAATATTCCTTGGAAGGACTAATGCTGAAGCTCCAATACTTTGGCACCTGATGTGAATAGCTGACTCATTGGAAAAGACCCTGATGCTGGGAAAGATGGAGAGCAGAAAAAAAACAGTGCAAGAGAGGATGAAACAGTTGGATGGCATTCCTGATTCAGTGGACGAGTTTGAGCAAACTCTGGGACATACTGAAGGACAGGGAGGCCTGGCATGCTGCAGTCATGGGGTCGCAAAGAGTCTAACATGACTGAGAAACTAACAACAACAAATATCTCAATGATAATATCCCTTGAACCACACACATTTGTGGTATTGTCATGCCCTTGACACTGAGGTGATGGGCAGGTTAATTTTCAGTTTCTATTTTATATTTTTGCCATTATTTGTTTTCCTAGTAAGTGACACCTTAACGAAATGACCTGGGATAAAAATAAATAATAATATAGGCTGAAATTGTCAGGGAATATTTATCTTTTAATTTATATATTTTAAAAGTATAATGTACTTGTGAAATTCTTGGAGCAACTTGTAAAAGTGGGCACACACACAAAATTTGACAATTAGGCAAAAACACAGAATAGGAATTAAGCAAAGGAAGCAATGGGAGTAGAGGTTTCCAAGAGCTGGACATTAGCTGTTGCTACATTTGACCATAATACTTTTCACTAAATTTGATAGCAGCTTGTATTTGAGAAAAAGAGAATGGGAAGAACAAAGGGAAATGTATGAACTTTTCATTGCTTGACCAAAGACCACATGCCAGTGTACCCAACTCATCCTGCCCTCAATGAGAAATCTCTAAGCATATATTGAGTGCCCACAATAATTTCTATTTTTGAAAATAAAAATAAAGTAAAAGTAATTATGTCAAAGGGCTTCCCTGGTACTCAGTGACAAAGAATCCATCTGCCAATGCAGGAGACATGGGTTCTATCCCTGGGTCAGGAAGATCCCCTGGAGAAGGAAATGGCAATCCATTCCAATACTCTTGCCTGGAAAATCCCATGGACAGAGGAGCCTGGCAGGCTACAGTCCACAGGGTCACAAAGAGTTGGACATGGCTTAGCAATTGAACAACAATTATATCAAAGCATGAACATAACACCATCTTGGTCATGATTAATTACAAAGACAGCTAAATTGCCTAGATTGACCCTGCCTCATTCTGATTTAGAAACCTCAGAGAAGATCATCTAAGCACTTCCAGCTTCCTTAAGAATCACAGATCCAGGGAGTTCCTTGGTGGTCCAGTGGTTAAAACTCTATACTTACAATGCAAGGGCCACAGGTTCAATCCCAGGTTAGGGAACTAAGATCCTGCATGCTGTGCAATGCAGCCAAGAAAAAAGAATCACAGATCCTGAGAGTTCTAAAGGATATTAAAAGTCATTCACACAGTCACTTATTCAGTGCCTAAGGCCCCTCCTAAATATCTCTGCAAATTGATCTCCTAGATTCTGCTTGATGCCTCTTCTCATGACAGGAATCAGTACATCCTATGGCCTTCTATTCGATGATCCAGCATCTCTGCTAGAAATACCTCCATGTATTAAGCCAAAATAAATCTCTATTCTTAATTCTATACTCCCCTCTGAGCATAGCTAATGGATTGTTTCTTCAGGAGGAAGAATGAGGTCCCCCTATATTCCCCAAGTGAGTTAGAAAAACTTTCTACTTCATGTTTGTCCACGCACTTACCATGATGTATCATCATCACCGATCCACAAACCCAGACCATAAGACTAGACATCAGGCATCTTGTACATAGATCAGGGCCAGGCTTACAGGAGGT
Organism: Bos taurus; assembly: GCF_002263795.3. Lineage (NCBI taxonomy): Eukaryota > Metazoa > Chordata > Mammalia > Artiodactyla > Bovidae > Bos > Bos taurus. The sequence continues at coordinate 17,243,855 of NC_037341.1, read as the reverse complement.
TTTCAGGAAAGAGTTGACAGATATGAAGATGGACAGATGGGTGAATGAATATTTGGGTGAATGGATGAGTGTGTTGATGGACAGATAGAAGGATGGATGAATCTGTAAGTGGGGAAACTTTTTAAATTATTGTTTATTGAGCACTTACTTTATGCTTATAACTTACTCCATCTACTGAACAAACTATAAAGTAGATATCATTGTAATTGCCTCTGTTTTATCACTAAGGTAACGAAGACCTAAAGAGTTACATTAACTCTCAGTTCAGTTCAGTTCAGTCACTCAGTCATGTCCAACTCTTTGCAACCCCATGGACTGCAGCATGCCAGGCCTCCCTATCCATCACCAACTCCCAGAGTTTACCCAAACTCATGTCCATGGAGTCGGTGATTCCATCCAACCATCTTATCCTCTGCCATCCCCTTCTCCTCCTGCCTTCAATCTTTCCCAGCATTAGGGTCTTTTCAAATGAGTCAGTTCTTTGCATCAGATGGCCAAAGTACTGGAGTTTCAGCCTCAGCATCAGTCCTTCCAATGAATATTCAGGACTGATTTCCTTTAAGATGGACTGGTTGGATCTCCTTACTGTCCAAGGGACTCTCAAGAGTCTTCTCCAATACCACAGTTCAAAAGCATCTAAAGGATCCATATTTAGCATCTGGTCTGAAATGTGGATGGATGATATTAAACAAAATTTATACTTTTAGCCACTACATTCTAGTGTCAAAAATTAAGGAGGGAATGAAAAGTGAATCAATCTATCAACTAATTTTTTACATAATCCCACTGTTTCAAAAATTCTCAATGTGCTTTGGAATTCAGTTAGAGCTTGCAAAAGCAAGGCTTAGATTTTGGCTGAAAGCAACTTGTATTCAACCAGTTGAAAAGTGGGGACAAAAGCCATCACAAACCAGCCACTACTCCCCATTTTTAGGGATAGAGAGTATGGACAGCATTTATCTCTACCTCCCCTTTTTTTTCAAACTTTAAGCTTTTTATTTTGTATTGGGGTGTAGCCAATTAACAATGTTGTGATAGTCTCAAGTAAACAGAAAGGGACTCAGCCCTACATATACATGTATCCATTCTCCCCAAACCCCCTCCCATCCAGGCTGGTGCATAACATTGAGCAGAGTTCTGTGTGCTATACAATAGGTCCTTGTTGGTTATTTTAAATATAGCAGTGTACATGCCCATCCCAAGTTCCCTAACTGTCCCTTCCCCCAGCAACCAAAAGTTCGTTTTCTAAGTCTGTGTGTAGCTCTTCCCCTTTTGAATGTGGGACAAACCTCAGCTCCCATCAGTGGGGATCTGACAGTTACAGCAGTAGAGATTTAAAACTACACGAACTTCATCTAAACCTCATTTGGGCTCCTCCCTTACTTTGGAAAGCTTTACATTAAACTTTGTAACATAAGGAGAACATGCAATTTAAATTAAAGAATTGGGGGAGGTTTGGGTATCTTCCAGCCTGGGTCAGCAAACCCCAAAGGCCTATAATTAGATTTTCCCTCTGTTTCTTCTTAATCATCAAAACCATAGATGAGAATAAAGCTTAATCAGATAGATTGCCTACTCTTCCTTCAAGATGCAGATCTATTATAGACACAAAAACATCTTAAGGGATATTTTCCAAATACCTCCAAATCTGTTTAGTTGGCTGTTTTTATTCTAGTCTGTCCCATCCTTATAACCAAGCACAATGATTCCAAGCACAAAACTATAACTCTAATATTACACAGATCTCACCTTGAGGGAATTGGCTTTGTGTTTTCTGACAGCAGTTTTTCAAGTAGTGCATGTCTTATGTTTCTTAAATAATATAAGAGGTACAGAAATAACTGAACCAATTTCAGGTCTGTGTTCTACCTTATAGTGACACCAAAAGGTACAACTGGGGCAAGCAATGAAAGCTGAAAGGACTTCCCCAGGAGCTCAGCTGGTAAAGAATCTGCCTGCAATGCAGGAGCCCCTGCTTCGATTCCTGGGTCAGGAAGATCCGCTGGAGAAGGGATAGGGTACCCACTTCAGGATTCTTGGACTTCCCTGGTAGCTCAGCTGGTAAAGAATCCGCCTGCAGTGTGGGAGACCTGGATTCAATCCCTGGGTTGGGAAGATCCCCTGGAGAAGAGAATGGCAACCCACTCCAGTATTCTGGCCTGAAGAAGTCCATGGACTGTATGGTCCATGGGGTTGCAAAGAGTTGGACACAACTGAGCAACTTTCACTGAAAACTATAATTTGAAAGGCCACCTCAAAGAACTATAATTTCTCTCTTAATAATTCCTTGTGTTGGACTTCTGTGGTGATACAGTGGTAAGAAACCGCCTACCAGTGTAGGGGACAAAGGTTCGATCCCCGGTCTGGGAAGATTCCACATGCTGTGAAGCAATTAGGCCCATGCATCACAATGACCGAGCCCTCCTGCTGCAGCTTCTGAAGCCTGCAAGCCTAGAGCCTGTGCTCTGCAATGAGAGAAGCCACCACAATGCGAAGCCCATGCACCGCAATGAGAGAGTAGCCCCTGCTCTCCACAACTAGAGACAGCCCATGCACAGCAAGAAAGACCCAGCACAACCAAGAATAAATAATTTCTTGTGTTTGTAAAGCTGTACTTACACAGCACATACATATCTGAGTTTCTATAGCACATACAGGAGTCAGATTGGCCTGAGTCAGGACTACACAGATGGGCTATTGGTGTTTCTGGTTCTAGGCAACATTATTGAGCTCAGATTACGTGTTTGCCTCATTTTCTTTATCTATGAAATTGAACTTTAAAGATGCTCAGATGAGGAAAAAGAAATAATTCCCCTAAGATCCTTCAGTTTGGGATTAACCATGGTTTATATCTTGATCATTCCCCAGTGGTTCCCCTGCCTCCCTACCACATGCTTTCTATTAAACCACACCAGGGAGCCAAACACAGTTATCCTGGATGGGAAAATCACCATGCTGGCATCAGAGCTCAGGAAGAAGAATTTAATCCATTGATTACAGATGCACCTGCCCCATGTGACATATGTACCAGATTAAAGCAATTTACCATGTACTATTTATTAGTACCCGTTATAGGTTTATGTTTCACATTTGTTGTTCAGTCGCTCAGCCATGTTGGACTCTTTGTGACCCCACAGACTGCAGCACACCAGGCTTTCCTGTCCTTCACTATCGCCCAGAATTTGCTCAAACTCATGTTCATTGAGTTGATGATGCCATCCAACCATCTCATCCTCTGTCACCCCCTTCTCCTCCTGCCTTCAATCTTTCCCAGCACCAGGCTCTTTTCCAATGAGCTGGCTCTTTGCATCAGGTGGCCAAAACATTAGAGCTTCAGCTTCAGTCTCAGTCCTTCAGATGAATATTTAGGGTTGATTTCCTTTAGGATTCACGGGTTTGATCTCCTTGCTGTCCAAGGGACTCTCTAGAGTCTTCTCCAGCATCACAGTTTGAAAACACCAATTCTTCAGTGCTCAGCCTTCCTAATAATCCAACAATCACATCTGCACATGACTACTGGAAAAAGCACAGTTTTAATTATACGAACCTTTGTCTGCAAAGTGATGTCTCTGCTTTTTAATACACTGTCTAGGTTTGTTATAGCTTTTCCTCCAAGGAGCAAGCATCTAAACTTTATTTTTTAAACTGTATAATCATTCAAATGCTCCTATGACAGCTACCTCTCCCTTGAATCCTAATATCTTTCCTTTTCTTCTTGGTGTTAGCTGCTCAGTCACGTCTGACTCTTTGTGACCCCCAAGCTCCTCTGTCCATGGGATTTCTCAGGCAAGAATACTGGAATGGGTTGCCATTTCCATCTCTAGGGGACCTTCCTGACCCAGGGATCAAACGCAGGTCTCCTGCACTGCAGGCAGATTCTCTACAACTTGAGCTACCAGGTAATCTTTTCTTCTTAATTGGAGGATAACTGCTTTACACTACTGTGTTAGTTTCTGCTGTACAACAATGTGAATCAGCTATAAGCGTACATATAGCTCCTCCATTTGAGCCTCCCTGCCACTCAGCGCCCCCATCCTACCCATCTAGCTCATCACAGAGCACCGAACTGAGTCCTCCCTCTGTGATATGAAGCAACTTCCCATCAGCTGTTTTACACATGATAGTGTATATGTCAATGCTGCTCTCAGTTCATCCCACCCTCCCCGCCCCCAACTGTCCGCAAGTCCACACTCTGTCTTGCCCTGCAAATAGGTTCATCAGTACTACTTTTCTAGAATCTTTAAAAATCTGAAAGGCAAATAAAGTAATAAAAGAGTAATGTATCAAAGTCCTTCCCAAACGAAGACTCTGGCTTTCTAATTCAAAGGTTACTGGCTTCAAACCATTCAGCTTTCCTTTTAGGAAAACAGAATATTTGCAGCGTCTGCAAGTGTTAACATCAGAGATAAAAATCAGGGTCCAGAAGTGACTTCATGCTATTTTTACTGAGACAGCATATTGTTGTTCAGCCGCTCAGTCATGCCCAACTCTTTGAGACCCCATGGACTGCAGCATGCCAGGCTCCCCTGTCCTCTACTATCTTCTGGAGTTTGCAGCAAAAACCTTTTAAAGGACTATATGGTAGACAAATAATTTAAATACTTTCCTTCGCATAGAAAGAACTCAAACAAATAGGTAGGATTAGGTTGGCAGCAAATGGCAAGACAGACAATAGTGGACTAAGCAAAACAGAAATGTTTTTCCTTCTCACGTGAATGAAGGCTTGTGCAGAGCCTCTGTGATCATCAGGCCCTTCTGAGTGCCTGCTTTTTCATTGTTCAGTTATCAGCAACATGTGTTTTCACCTTTGAGCACTATGATTTCTGTTCCAGTTCCAGACATCACATCTGAATTCAAACCACCAGGAAAAAGGAAAAGAAAGGAGTGGGCACACCTCCTGCCTATAAGAGCATTTTATAAAGTTGCATTTCCACTCAAAGCTTCAAGTCTATGCTGGGTATTTTCTATCTTTCCCTCCACCATAGCCACTTCTCCATACTGCTTTGTGCTTTGAAGGACTTACCTGAATGGACACCATCAAGAAGCCTCCTTGCCCTCTGACTTCCAGTGATTCCAGCCAATTGAGGTACGCTCAGGAGACCAGAGGATGGAGGAGGGTGAGGATGGGTATCTATATCCCCAGCCTGTCCCCTGTCAAGTTGCTAAGGGATGGCTCTATCTCTTTATCCAGTGCATAAGTGGGAGTGTCTAGTAAAACCAACTAAAAGTCAATCTTTTATTATTACCATGCACAAACAATGCTGGGCTTCCCAGACTCAGTGGGTAAAGAACCTCCAGCAATGCAGGAGATGCAAGAGACATAGGTTCGATTCCTGGGTCGGGAAGATCCGCTGGAGGAGGACATAGCAACCCACTCTAGTATTCTTGCCTGGAGAATCCCATGGACAGAAGAGCCTGGCAGGCTACAGTCCATAGGTCACAAAGAGTCAGACATGACTGAAGTGACTGAGCATGCACACATGCAAAGACAATTTTAAACAATGTCAAGGATTAACACCTCCTGCCATCTACAGACCACTCCCACATTTACCTCTCCCCACCTGTGGCCACTGCCTCTCCCAAAGGTCACAGCTCCTGCCAATCATCCATCTTCATCCAGTGACTCTCTCCAGGTCTATTAATCATTCTTCCTCCTTGCCCCTCAGGCCCAGGGTGAAAACAGCTCTCTGTATATGTTCCTCTGAGTTTCCAAAACCCCTACACACATTCTCTCTTGAGTTACTTTATTAAACTCTGGCCAATTATCCAGTTTGAGTGCATCATGTATTTCTTGCTGGCACTATGGCTGATTCCACCCAGCACCAAGGGAGTTTTCATCCTGAAGTAGTCAAAAGCCAAGATAAAATTTTAAAGTTCTTTATTGAAAAAAAAATGATAACCTAGATACCAGGAGAACAACAATCTCTGTCATCCTCAATACCTGATTTTCCCTTATTTTAATTTAGAGTTCACAGATCTACCAAATGTAAATACTCTTAAGATTATTCCCAGGCAAAGCTCTCATTCCTCTAACCACTTCTGCTCTTCCCTCCAAGGAAAGTCTCAAGGAAACCAGGTAGATGGCTGCCACTGAACAGTGTATCCAGTTTGCGGCCCTAAAGCCAAGTAGAAGGAACTTGATTCAGTCCTAATATCCACTCAGGGTGCCCTTAGGAAAGGCTGTATTCAGGACATGACCAACTGAACAGAGGGACATCCTGCCCCGTTAGAACAGACACTGCCGGGACTTCCCTGGTGGTCCAGGGCTAAGACTCTGCCCTCCCAATGCAGGGGGCTCCGGTTCAATCCCTAGTCAGGGAACCAGATCCCACACACCACACTGAAGATCCTGCATGCCACAAGTAAGGCCTGGTACAGCCAAATAAATAATAAAATAAATCAACAAAAGTAATAATAAAAGAACAGACACTGCCTGGTGTGCCATTCCAGTGCAGACCCACTGGACATTTTCCTACCCCTTAGGAGAATGGGAAAGATAGCATTTGATCTCATTCCTGCACCCACAGACTCTGGGCACCTCCTCATCCCCAAGTCTGTTTTACGAAGTCAGGCCTGTCCACACCAGCCCATCCTTGGCTCCTGGGCTCGATCAGCCTCCCCACAGGAAAGGCAACTTGACAGCTCCTGTTTCTTAACTGTGAACCCCAGCCAACACTCACTTTAGCTTGTCAGCATCCACACGGCCACTTCCTTGTAGTACTGATTTTACAAAGGGAAAGGCAATGTTCAGAAGCAATAAAATGGCCAAGGATGAACAATTAACTGAAGAACTTTCATTTCCCTCCCTACCCACCCCCAAATAAAGTACCTAGTAAATTTGATTTCATTGTCTTATCATAAAACAGTCTGTCCTGGGACAGCCTGGTGAAGGAGACTCCACAAAGCCCTGAGATGTGCTTTTCAAAGCCATGTGTGATTGTCATGGCAATCAGTAGACAAGCACCTATTGTTCACAGCTCAGCTCCAGGGCCCAGAGCACAGGACATCCTGTGAGTGGGCTGCTGGTTGTTTGGCTGTTGCTACAACAAGCCTCAGAAAGAACTTCCAGGGGGTAGGGGTCAATGTTTGAAGTCCCCACAAGTCTGAATGCAGGTCTCATTTCTCCTCCTTGTGGTTGACTGAAAATGTCAAGCTCTTCTAAAAGTGAGACAAAGTCTTATATAGGGAAACATTGAGGGTGGGTTTTGTTCTGGCTGATTGTTTTTAATTTCTGTGCCAGACACTTCACACACATACACACACACATACACACACCACCACCACCACTAATCTTTACAAGATCCCAGAGAAGTAAATGTGACTATTGTTGCTGTTGTTTAGTTGCCAAGTCTGACTCTTTAGCAACCGCATGGACTGTATCTCGCCAGGTTCCTCTATCCATGGGATTCTCCAGGCAAGAATACTGGAGGGGGTTGCCATTTCCTACTCCAGGGAATCTTTCTGACCCAAGGATCAAACCCACATCTCTTGAAACTCCTGCATTGGCAGATAGATTGAGTCACCAGGGAAGCCTGATAAATGGGACTAGTTTCAATTGTAAAAGATGAAACTGAGGCCCAGAGATGTAAATAACTCTGTGTACCCTGGAATCTGGGAAGCAGAGTGTAGCAATGGGGTCTCAGGTTGGCCAGCCTCCAAAGCCCCATCATATAGTCCCTACATGTGGACTGTGAGACCCTGTGGACACAGACTCTCAACTCTGACCTCCACCCGGTGAGATGGGCAAGCAACCGACCAAGCTGGTGTCAGAGAGGAAGGCAGTGAAATGGTAGCATCATGGCAGTGCAGGTCAGCTGCCTGTGCCAGCTTGGGCAGGGAAATCACTAGCAGAGGATGGGGAGCTGGGATGGATGGGTTTATCGGTTATCTTTTGCTACAATGACAATCCCCTTCAAAAGTTAGTGGGGTATGGAGAGGAGTGTAGAAGTTCCTTAAAAAACTAAACATAGTTACCATATGATCCAGCAGTCCCACTTCTGGGCATATATCCAGAAAAGAAAAAAAAAAAGCCTCTGATTTGAAAAGACACGTGCACCCCAATGTTCACTGCAGCACTGCTTACAACAGTAGAGACTTGGAAGCAGCTTAAGTGTCCACTGATAATTGATAGATGAATGGATATATATATATATATATATATATATATATAGCTCTAAGTGATCTAGACCAGTACTTCCCAAACTGGTTATCTCAGAAAATTGTTCCTGATACGTTAATAAACACACTGGGGAAACAGACCACTTGTTCTGCAATTGCTATGGACGATATTTGTCCTACCCTACGTGAAATTCATCCCAGGTGGGGCTAGAGGGAAAGAACCTGCCCGTGAGATGGGAACATGAAAAGTGTTCATGAATGGTGGTTCCTGAATGAACAGCCTGGATCAGAACAGCCATGTGCTGCAAGAGTAAAGCCTCCCATTAGAAGCTCAACCAGGAAGGTGCTCACAGCCCCTCTTGAGCGCAGAGCAGCAATGAGACCGTCTGTACTGAAGAGGGTGCTGTCTCGAGCCCCCAGTATCCTTGAAACTCTCATTCCTACAGCACATTTGCAGCATCCAACACAACCTTCCCTCAGTTGACGAGCAGTGATTATATTCTCTGAGGTACACAGAGAATGTGAAAAGTGGTTAGAAAACCCAAGGACATCTTTAAAAAGATTTGCAGCCTTTTTCTTTAAAAAAATTTTTTAAATTAATTTATTTTTAATTGAAGGATAATTGCTTTACAGAATTTTATTGTTTTCTGCCAAATATAAACATGAATCACCTATAGGCATACATATGTCCCGTCCCTCTGGAACCTCCCTCCCATCTCTCTCCCCATCCCACCCCTCTAGGTTGTTACAGAGCCTGTGTTTGAGTTCCCTGAGTCATATAGCAAATTCCCATTGGCTATCTATTTTACATTTGGTAACGGAAGTTTCTGTGTTACTCTCCGGAGAAGACAATGGTAGCCCACTCCAGTACTCTTGCCTGGAAAATCCCATGGACAGAGGAGCCTGGTAGGCTGCAGTCCATGGGGTCGCTAAGAGTCGGACACAACTGAGCGACTTCACTTTCACTTTTCACTTTCATGCATTGGAGAAGGAAATGGCAACCCACTCCAGTGTTCTTGCCTGGAAAATCCCAGGGACGGGGGAGCCTGGTGGGCTGCCATCTATGGGGTCGCACAGAGTCAGACACGACTGAAACGATTTAGCTGCAGCAGCATGTTACTTTCTCCATACATCTCACTCTCTCTTTCCTCCCCCACTTCCCATGTCCATAAATCTGTTCTCTATGTCTGCATCTCCACTGCTGCCCTGCAAATAAATTCATCAGTACCATCTTTCTGGATTCCATATATATGTATTAGTATACAATATTTATCTTTCTCTTTCTGACTTACTTCACTCTGTATAATAGGCTCTAGGTTCATCCACCTCATTAGAACTGGCTCAAATGCATTCCTTTTTATGGCTATTAAATATTCCAGTGTATATATGTACCACAGCTTCTTTATCCATCCATCTGTGGATGGACGTCTAGGTTGCTTCCATGTTCTAGCTACTGTAAATAGTGCTGCAATAAACATTGGGGTACATGTGTCTTTTTTCAATTTTGTTTTCCTCAGGATATATGCCTAGTAGTGGGATTGCTGGGTCATATGGTGGTTTTATTCCTAGTTTTTTAAAGAATATCCATACCATCTTCCATAATGGCTGTATCAGTTTACATTCCCACCAACAGTGCAAGAAGACTCCCTTTTCTCCACACCCTATCACACACATGAAAAAATGCTCAGCATTGCTCATTATTAGAGAAATGAAAGCCAAAACTACAATGAGATATCACCTCACACCAGTTAGAATGGCCACCATCAAAAAGTCTACAAACAATAAAGGCTGGGTGTACAACCATTTTTCAGTGGAGATATTATATTAAGTGGTAATCAAGGAAACAAATAAATATCAGCTGTGGAGAACTGATGAATTGGAAATGGGTGGGAGGGGTGGATTCTGACCTAACTTATAACCAGGGATAGCAGGATACCCTAGAGACTCTCAGTGAAAGCTCCTGGGATCCCCCAAAGCACAGGTATTAAAATATATTACCTACATTCTTAGTTCATGTCTCTCAAGGAGATTCATGGTAAAAATTAACATAATCACAGTTTTGCTATTTCAGCTGAAAACATTTTAAAATTTGTTGAACAGGTCTTTCTCTGCTTTTACTTATTTGAACACTGTCTTAGTTCAGGCTGCTGCCACAGACTACCATACACCAGCTGCCTTATGAACAATAGAAATGTATTTCTCACAGCTCTTTGGCTGGGAAGTTCATGGTCAAGGTGCTGGGAGATGCAATGTCTAGTGAGCACAGACTTCCTGGTTCATAGTCAGCTGTATTTTGGCTAAGTCCTCACCTGATAGAATGCTTGCTTCTTTTATAAAGGCACTAATTCCATTCATGAGGGCTCAACTCTCACAACTTAAATCATTCCAAGATCCCACCTCCTTAATACTATAACTTTAAGGAATTAGATTTCAACATATAATATCAAACCAGTCAATCCTAAAAGAAAGCAACCCTGAATATCCACGAGGACTGATGCTGAAGCTCCAATACTTTGGCCACGTGTTGCAAAGAGCAGACTCACTGGAAAAGTCCCTGATGCTGGGAAAGATTGAAGGCAGAATGAGAAGGGGGTGACGGAGGATGAGATGGTTGAATGGCATCACCAATTCGATGAATATGAGTTTGAGCAAGTTCCAGGGGTTGGTGATGGACAGGGAAGCCTGGCGTGTTACAGTCCATGGGGCCATGAAGAGTCGGACAAGACTGAACAACTGAACTGACTGAAACTCTCTCTCCCCAACAAAATGTTTAATAAAGCACCCATTTCTCACCCGTGCCTTATGGAATGGGTTTTCTTCTAGGGAGAAAGAGAGAGAGTTTAACACATAGCAATTCACTTCAAAGAAAACTCTGTAAAGCATGTCTCTTTTCTCAAAATCTTGCCCCGGACACATTGGTACTCACTCTTTTACTGACTTCATGAACTCTGAGGAATGAAAATCTGGGAGCCATCTCCACCAAGGAACAACCTATCTGAGAATGATACCAAGCATAGGTAGGCAAAACTGAGCAATGGACATAAAAGAACTGTCATGATTCCATCTGAACCCCTGAATCCAGTCACACCTGAAGCCAGCAAAACTGGCAAGCAGCCAGAATGAAAGCTGGATTCATCAGTATTGTAAGCTGACAAATTCATGTAGTTCACATTGCCATCTATACCTTGAAGCTAAATGATTCCCAAATAACACTTCTTATTGTAAAATAAAGAAATTGAGATGCTAAGAAATCAATTAAGTTGAATAAGTCCACGTGGCACTAAATGGGAGCGCTGTAATTCTATTCCAATTAAGCTCCAAAGTCTCTGCACTCTCCCCTATACCCCACAAGGCCCCAGAGTCTCTTGTTTTTCAGCTCTCCATCACGGACAGTGATTTTCACAAATGCTGGTTTCCATTTGCTACGAATGTCTTTAGATTATTCGGATCCCACTGGAGACATATTCTCATGGAACCCTTCCACTCTCTTTCACTTCTCCTTGTCATCCACCTACATTGTAATCGTCACTAAAAGCTGGTTTTCACAGTCTAAACAACTCAGAGCAGTAAGAACCGTGAGCGTGGAGCAAAGAGAGAAGAATAAATCTTCCTGATTTGGAATCCAAAGACAAATTTCCACAATAGTCCTTGGAGTAAATGACAAGTTCTATTCTCATCGATGGCAGAGTGCCATATTTTGACAATAGTTTCAACATAAGCAGCCTGCTGGGAGGGCAGTGTTGGTGACGCTTCTTGAAAAGACTTTTTTCAAAAATGCAATGTGCTTTCCCACTTACCAGTTGGTTCAGGAAAGAGAGAAAATGTCACAGAGGAAAAATGAGATGACCTTTGAAAAGTTAAACAATGATAGTCATTGATGAGAGTATGAATGTAGTCAGAACAAAAGTAACACTCCTTTATCCCTTGGTAGAAATTTCAGAACACATCCCTGTTCTTGGCCATGGAGTATACACTCTATCTTGGTAACTGGATTCTCACCTTGCAGCCAAATCAGTCAGACAAGGAAAAGACACAAAGCAGAGTGAGAAAACCCCCACCAAAGTGCCTCCTAACACACATGGACACACATGCACACAAAGGAACGCACCCAGAAGCAAGGAGAACAGAGGGTGCATTGGTTTTGAAGACTGAGGAAATTGCATACAAACCATGGCTCCCCCACTTTATATTATGTGAACCTGTGGAAAATTACATAAGTTCTCCAAGTCTTGTCTAGAACATGGAGATAATGCCTACTGCTCTGGCTTGCTACCAAGATTCTATAACATAACATACCTGGGGGGTCCCCTAAATAGCAGTGATGGTTATTTACTCTTCCTTTGGAACCACTGAGGTCAGGTTTCCCTCATAAGGCTTCAAGCATGGCATAATGATGAAGCATTGGTTCAGACTAATCTGGGTTCAAATCCCGGCTTAGTCAAGTCCTAACTCTGCATCTTAGGACAATGTATCGTTTAGCTTTTGCTCTGTGAGAAACAACCACAAAATCTCGGTGGCCTACAACAGTAAGCACTGACATTGCCTGAATGCCTGTGGGGGCCAAGCATTGGCTACTCCAAACTGGGGCTCAAACCAGGGGGCTCCTCTGAGTCCTGTTGCAGTTGCTCACACGCCTGCTGGCTGGCTGGGAAAGCTTTCCTGAGGTGGCTTTGATGCATGAGTCTCCTATTCTACTCCTGAAGCAGAAACTCTATTTACCAGCACCTGGGCATGTTTCCATGGCAATGGTAAAAGGACAAGCAAAAAAGACAAGAGGCTTCCAAGTGCTAAGCTTGGCACCAGCACACCATCACTTCTGCCATATTCTACTGGCCAAAGCCAGCTCCACAGCCAAGTCCAAAATTAAGAGGTTTCAAGATACTCCTGTCCCTTTAGTAGGAAGAAGTACAAAGTCATATGACAAAGTTACAGAGGGGTGAAGAATTGGGGAAAGTGATGTATAATCTCTCTCTCACATAATGTGTCTTGGTTCCTTAATCTGTAAAGTAGGAATAATTCTACCTACAGAATTGATTCTTTCAGATATTAATGATGTATCTGTATGCCCATCACACTCTCATAAAGAGCACTTGATACATGTTGGCTAACAGTGGGAGTCAATGCAGTTGGCATGTGAGTGGAGTGGTTGTTGTTGTTTAGTTGCTTAGTTGCTAAGTCATGTTGGATTCTTGAGACCCCATGGACTGCATCCCACCAGGCTCCTCTATCCATGGGATTTCCCAGGCAAGACTACTGGAATGGGTTTCCATTTCCTTCTCCAGGAGAGCGTTCTGATCCAGGGATTGAACCTGGATGTCTCCTGCATTGGCAGGTGGATTCCTTACCACTGAGCCAGGAGGGAAGCCCAAGTGGAGTGGTACTCTGTCCCAAATCTTTCTAGAGTGTTCTGGCTTGCTTTATTCATTCATTCATTTGTTAACTATTTATATTATATTCATTGCTTAATTGCTAAGTCGTGTGCGACTCTTTGTACCCCCAGGCTCCTCTGTCCATGGGATTCTCCAGGCAAGAACACTGGAGTGGGTAGCCATGCCCTCCTTCAGGGGATCTTCCCAGCCCAGATGGATTCTTTACCATCTGAGCCACCAGGAAAGCATAACTACCCACATAACTACAATGCAGAAACTTCCTTAGTTTGCTGACCATAGGAAAGAGTGATTTCAAATAATATTTATGAAGCATTTTCATATCCGGATCTAATTTGATCCTCACAAATACCCCTTATTGTAGGTCTTGTTATCCCTGTTAAATGAAAGATGAAACTAAATCTGGGTGAATATCTCAGTGACGTTTATCAGACAAGCAGCAGACAATAGGTCACCACCTCATAAAGTCAAGACTGTATTTAGATCCAACAGTGCTATTTTAGGTTAGGACTGTCGCTCAGAGTCTCCTTCTCACTCAGAATTCGAAGATTCTAAATGGTTTATAGAAAACATCACAGTAATATCATGCTATATCTGATGCTTGTCCCATTCATTCACTTATCTATTTATAAATCAGTGAATTCTGGCTTGTTCTGAAGGATGAATGAGTGCTAACCTGGAGAAAGAAATGGGAGATCAGAGAAGCACAGGGCATTTCAGACAGAACCACCGCATAAGGAAAGGCAAATGGTGAAAAGGTGCCCGTGAGACAGTGAGGAAGTTCACTATAAGGCTTCAGTTTCAAGGCCAAGATGAAGTAGATGATGCTAGAGAAGTAGTCTGGCATTTTTTCAGGGACGACCATGAATGTCATGCAAAGAAGCAAGGATATTAGATTATAAACAGTGAAGAGTTTTTGGAAGGTTTTAAAAGGGAGCCAGATGCAGACAAGTCTGACTTTTCTAATGAGACACCCGCTGGCTGTGTGGGTAAGGGCTCTAACGAGGGTCACAGCTTCATAAGAAAACCAACCAGCAGGCATCCTTCGATTTGGCTACTTTAAGAAAGGAAGTAGAGGGAAGGGCTGGTACTGCTGGGGTTGGACCCATCCTTCAGAACATAAGCGTACAAGAGGGATCCGAGATAACACACAAGCACCCTTGTATATATTATACAAAGGTGACCTTTTATAATATACAAGCACAAGAGGGACCTGCTAATCAAATCTGAACACAGCAACCCTGCATTACTGAACTACAAGGAAACTAGGAGGGCATTTCATCAGCCCCCCTTTTACAAATGACAAAAGCAAGGCCCGCAGAATGCACAGAACTCCTTAAGGTCACCCAGGAGCCGCCTCAATCCCAGTCCTGTCCTGTCTCACCCCCACCCAGACACCCCGCCTCCTCTGCAGGTGACTACACAAGACACCTGAGTGTTCACTGTGCAGGCACCTCAGAGGTCGGGGGACTGGAGCCCTGTGGGAGACCATATCACTCGGGAACCTCTGTCTTTCTTGGCATGGCCCCCATGAGCCCTTCTCCCCTCGTACTCCCTGCACTTTGGGCTCCCACAGAGGCCAAGGAGACACAGAGACCAAGGGCACGCAGAATCAGCATCAGCCATCCTAAGAGAACAGGTTCCACAACCCAGTGGAACGTTTGTGAGAGAGGCTAAAACTAATCCCATAGGAAGAGGTCACTGAGATAAGTGACGAAAAAAATGCACAGTTCTGAGAGAGCCAGATCCGTGTCAGAAGGTGTCAGACTTCCTTGGCAATCCAAAGTAAAGATTTCATGCTTCCACTGCAGGGGTCGGAGGTTCAATCCCTCGTCAGGGAACTAAGATCCCACATGTCACGTGATACAGTCAAAGTAAATTTTTTAAATAAATAAAATAACTGCTTATAAAAACAGCAATTTCTATCCATATCAGGGCATGTCAGAGACCAAAGGAAACCAGGTGAAGAGTGGTTCAAGCAGCCCAGTCTCAACTTCCAATCTGTCCAGTGGACACTTTAATGGTCCAATCCTTGTTACAGCAACTTTGTTCCCCAAACACCTTAAAAGGCACCCCCAGCACCTACCTTTTGGGGCTTCCTTGGTGGTTCAGACAGTAAAGAATCTGCCTTCATTGTGGGAAATCTGGGTTGGATCTCTGGGTTGGGAAGATCCCTTGGAGAAGGGAACGGCTACTCACTCCAATATTCTTGCCTGGAGAATTCCATGGACAGAGGAGCCTGGTGGGTTACAGTCCATGGGGTCACAAAGAGTCGGACACAACTGAGCAACTTTCACTCACTCACAGCATCTACCTTTTGCCTCCCAACCTCAGTTTTTGCTGAGTTCTCAGGCTGACTCCTTGGCTCGCATTGAACAATCAACATGTATGACCTTGATTCTGAAGTTCAAGGTCTCTAGGACTGCTTCTCTAAAGTAAAAGGCCAATAATATCACCATCCCACTCTTCATTTCCTACCTGCAGTTTATTCATACAATTCTCCAATGTCCACAGCAGAAACTACACTTGAAATAGACTAAAGAGAGGCCCCTTTACTCTAACAAAATTCAATTGTTACCATAAATCAGAAGAAAATAGAAAAGATAAATCTAAAGGAATACATCTGGGGTTGATAATCTGTTGGCAAATAATCTTTTCTTGTTTCTCCCTAAGGTCTATGGTGAGGAGAGCTGGGGGTAGGGTGGGGCTTGGGGAGTAGTGTATTAGAGGAAAATGCTCTCTTTAGAGAAAGATTAGCTGTGAAACAGGTAGATCAAAAAACAAAAGGCAGGAAGCGTGCCTTCTATTCCAGCTCTGAGTGGCCTCATACAATTTGTGTCAACTCTGTGAGCTGGAGACCTTTGCTCTAAATAATAGAAGGAACTGGACAAGTTGATTCTCCAGCTCTGAGAGTCTACGATTTTAACCTAAAGCCAGTTTGAGGAAGATGAGAAATCAAAGTTCATGAATCACAGGGAAATCGAACAGACTCTCTAAGCTTAATTTAGTCCCTTTATTGTCTCTTTGGTTTCTGGTTTTTCTTTCCTGTGGGCAAGCTATCTTCCCTATAGCTTTGAAAAAAATATTTAATAAAAAAAATAAAAATAAAAATATTCCCAGTCTGTGGGTTTGTGGGACAATGGGACAAGAGAGAGCTGTCATAGGGCAACACAGACAGAAAATCTAAGAAAACGCATGCTCCCAGCCCACTTCCAAGTAAGACGTGCAGGCCAATTACAGACCTTCTCAGAGGAGCCCAAGCTTTAGAACCACTCGTGAAGTAGCCCCAGCACTGCACTGGGCCATCTCCTGCTGTGAGCTGGCTTGGCTTCCACTGCCAACTGAAGCCCTGTGTGGTCTGCATGGCACAGAGATGAGGAACCAGGCTGTCACTCACACCCTGAGAGGTTTCCTTGGCAAGCAAAGCTCTGGGAGGTACCATACAACAAACACCAAATAAACATTTCTGTAGGGAGCTTCACAGATGTCAGATTTTCTGCAGCAAATATTGAAATACACCTAAAAGCCATGTTTGTTTCCCAGCAAAGATGCCTTAACAGGCTCCTCAAATTGGTTAGCTCTATGGCTTTAGAAAATTTTGACATTCTGGGGTTAGCCACAAAAACCGAGTAACTGTATATTACCTAAAAGCTACAAAGATTGTGCTTATAGGAAGAGAGCTCTTATTTGCAATGTAATTTATGTGTTCTGTGCTAAGCATCTGAAACTCACAGCTGTCCTCTAAGAAAGCACTTTCTTTAAACTAATAGACTTTACCTCCTTTTTTTTTGTTTTTTTGAGCAGTTTTAAGCTTATAAAAAAAATTGAGCACAAGATCAAGAGTTTCCATTTGATAACCTCCATCCCCTACCCTCATTCCCCATCTTGTATTAGTGTCGTACATTTGTTACAATTGACAAGCCAATATTAATTACATCATTCTTAACTGAAATTCATAGATTTCATTAGAGTTCACTTTTTGTGCTATATATGCTATAAGTTTTGACAATAATGTAAGATGACAAGCACGCACCATTACAGTCTCATACAGAATAGTTTCACTTCCATAAAAATCCCCTGTGGATCCACGATTCACTCAGTCTAGTACTGCAGGCACCCAGGACAGACACCTTCATGCTCCCTTTCCTCACCTGTGGCAGACATTACTAATCAATCATGGCACACTTTCTCCATGAGCCCCTATGAAGCTCTCTCAGCACAGGGCTTCAGGCAAGTACTACAACAAACCATCACTGACCCTCAGGATGAAACTTGTTAGCGAGCCCTACACCAAAAAGATACCTGCTTGATTAAGAGCAGCTTCCAGGGAAAATTGGAGACTAAAACTTGAATTTCACAGAGCTTTACCAACTCTGAAATTCTCCAACTGAACACAGGCTCAGTCTGAGGTTTTCACTTCTATTTTCAATAAGGTGGGAAATTAATCATATAAGGCGACAAATATCCCTCTGGCTTGGAATTTCTAGTGATATAGTAAATGTTAATTTAATCCCCTGCCTAGGACTATTCCCCTCCTCCTTTCCCCTGCCAAACACTACTTCAGGGTTACTGTGCAAACTTTCCTTCCATGTTTTATATGTTACTGTATTTATTCCCCTCCACAACTTGTACATTTAAATATATATATATATAATTTTTTACATATCATATGTTTCCCCGTATATATGTGCAAGGATTTCTCTAAGGTATACACCCAGAAGTGAATTAATTGGATTTTAGGGTATACATAGTTTCAACCAAAGTAGAATTTACCTCATTTTTCTACTTGTAATTATTTCTTTCTAAGTCCATCTCCTCTTCTACACTGCAAGCTTCTTGAGTGCCTCAAATGTGATAGTGTTGGTCACTCAGTCGTATCCAACTCTTTGTGACCCCATGGACTATAGCCCACCAGGCTTCTCTGTCCATAGAATTCTCTAGGCAAGAATACTGGAGTGGGTTGCCATTTCCTTCTCCAATTGAATGTGATAGGCACCCAATTAATATCTGATGAATGAGACAATTTAATTTCAATTCCAGTAACTGGGGCTGATTTTAACTGCATCCTTAATCCCTCCTTTTCCCAAACCACTTTCACTATAAATACTGCTATGGACCAAGTTGTGTTCCTCCCAAATTCATATATGGATGTGAGAGTTGGACCACAAAGAAGACTGGGGGCCAAAGAACTGATACTTTCAAACTGTGGTGTTGGAGAAGACTCTTGAGAGTCCCTTGGACAGCAAGGAGATCAAACCAGTCACCCCTAAAAGAAATCAGTGCTGAATATTCATTGGAAGGACTGATGTTGAAGCTGAAACTCCAATACTTTGGCTACCTGATGGGGATGAGCTGACATTAGAAAAGACTCTGATGCTGGGAAAGATTGAGGGCAGGAGGAGAAGGGGGAGACAGAGGATGGTTGGATGGCCAAAGGACATGAGTTTGATCAAACTCTAGGATTTAGTGAAAGGCAAGGAAGACTGGTGTGCTGTGGGAAGCCTGGCGTGCTGCAGTCCACAGAGTAGCAAAAAGTCAGGCATGACTTAATGACTGAACAACAACAAAGGAGACAGAGGAATCAGAGTGGGGACAGGGGAGTCCAGGGACATGTGACAGCACAGAAGAGGTACCACTGTGCCTAGGTTTGGAAAAACTGAGGGCAAGAGAAGGGGCTGACAGAGGATGAGATGGTTGGATGGCATCACTGACTCAATGGACATGAGTCTGAAGAAGCCCCAGGAGACAGTGAAGGACAGGGACGCCTAGAGTGCTGCTGTAGTCCATGGGGTAGCAAAGAGTCAGACGTGACTTAGAGATTGGACAATGACAACAACAAAGTTCATAGGCTGAAGCTCCAATCCCCTAACTTAAAATGGGACTATATTTGGTGATTAAATTAAAATGAGGCTGTTGGGATGGGCCCTAATCCAATCTGACTGGTGTTTTTATTTAAAAAAAAAAAAAAGAAGAAGAAATTTGGACACAAAAAGAGACACAATGGCTGGGCACACACAGAGGAAAGAGCATGTGAGGACATGGCAAGAAGGAAGCCATCTGCAAGCCAAGAAGAAAGGCCTCAGGGGAAACCAACCCTGACAACACCTTGATCTTGGACTCCCAGGCTTCGGAACTATGATAAATAAATGTCTGTGGTGTTCTATTATGGCCACCACAGCAAACAAGGTGGAATGCTACCTCTACAAACAAAGAATCCAAATTGCCATGTCCAAGCCCCCTCCTATATTGTCTCCATTAAACTCAGAAACCCAAATTTCTAGCTTAGCAGTCTTTCCTGAGAGTCCCATGGACAGCAAGATCAAACCAGTCAATCTGAAGGGAAGTGAACCCTGAATATTCATTGGAAGGACTAATGCTGAAGCTGAAGCTCCAATATTTTGGTCACCCGATGCAAAAAGCCAACTCACTGGAAAAGTCCCGACGCTGGGAAAGATTGAGGGCAGAAGGAGAAGGGGGTGTCAGAGGATGAGATGGCTGGATGGCATCACTGATGCATGGACATGAACTTGGGCAAACTTCAGGAGACAGTGAGGGACAGGGAGGCCTGGTGTGCTGCAGTCCATGGGGTCACAAAGAGTAGGACACGACTGGGCGACTGAACAACAACAACAGTCTTTCCATTACACCACTGAGTTTGAAGCTATTCCATAGAATTTCAAGTTACACACAGTGAGGACACACCCTGAGTAAAACGTTGGTAAGTTGCAGATTTTTAGGATCCCTTACCATGGACATCTGAAAAATGGCTCATAGGGTAAAGCGTCTGCCTGCAAGATGGAAGACCTGGGTTCGATCCCTGGGTCAGGAAGATCTCCTGGAGAAGGAAATGGCAACCTACTCCAGTACTCTTGCCTGGAAAATCCCATGGACAGAGAAGCCTGCAGGCTACAGTCCATGGGGTCGCAAAGAGTCGGACACGACTGAGCGACTTCACTCTCACTTTCACCATGGACATCAGAACAGTTTCATAAAATTGGACTTCCTCCCTAAATCGTCCAAATCAAGAACTTGAAGGGTTTAAAAGATAAATCAGGAAGAGTGCTAAAGATGCCATAAAAATGATTTTTTCAAAAATTTTCCAAAGAAAAGATTCAAGATCAGAGGTAGGTAATGAAAATGCTTAATAAGACCATTTTATTCATAATAAGTAGAAAACTTGTAAACAGTGCAGATGTTCATCAAAACAGGAGTGAATAACAAAGTGTAGTTTAGCATTATGATTAAACACTACTCAGCAATAAAAATGAACACTCTATTGAACCACACCAAAACCTGGACACATCTCAAAAACAGTACACTGAGAGTAAAAAGCCAAATAAAGACAGAGCGCATTCCATCTGATTTCATCTGTGAGAAGGTCTAAAAAAGCCAAGACTAATCCATTGTGACCAAAAGCAGAACAGAGGTGCCTGGGGGCATGAGAGGGAGGGGAACACCTTGAAATGGGGCATTGGGGAATTTGAAAGCGATAAAAATATTCTCTATCTTGTCTGTAGGGATGCTTATACAGGTGTATGTAGTTGTGAAAATTCATCAAATGTTAGACTTCCAATGGGGTCTTATATAAATAAACCTCAAATTTTTATTTCATAAAAAGACAAAAATGGTCAAAAGCTAGCATGTCATTTGATCCTAGTTAGTCCACCATTCTACTATTCTTAAAAACATGTGCATTTTTAATGTGACTTTGCCTGCCTCAGCAACTGCAGAAGCATAAACTACTCATTCTGTGAATGAGTATACTTTTTCTATCTTGCTGCCCAAACAGATCTTTTCTTTCCATGCCCTCCTTTTTTACCACTTTTCAGAGTTGTTCCTTCCACTTCTGCTTCAACCTTCCTTTCTGCCATTTGTTGTTTTGTTTTGTAGTCCCAAGAAGCACTTGTTGTTCAGTTGCTAAGTCATGTCCAACTCTTTCGCAACCCCATGGACTGTAGCCCACCAGCTTCCTCTGTCCATGGGATCTTCCATTCAAGAGTACTAGAGTGGGCTGCCATTTCCTGATCCAGGGGATCTTCCCAACCCAGAGATCAACTGAAGCCATGTCTCCCACAGTGGCAGGTAGATTCTTTATCACTGAGCCACCAGGAAAGTCCTTAAGCACACACTGAATTATGCTAATTGTAATCCTTGCTTTAATGCACACTATTGTCATTGGTTCCTGTACAATTCTCTTTAATTCTATTTTATTTTGAACAATATTATGAATACCCTCACTGCCCAGTCTAAGAACCAGAGCATTAATTAACTATAACTTACATCTCCCCATGTGTTTTCCTTATACCCTTTTGTTTGCTTCCTCCTAAAATTATATTCATTGCACTTATAGTTCTTCTGCTTTCCTTTTTTTTTTTTTAGTTTTTCACAAGCAAATTGTCTCATTTTACTTAAGTTGGACATTTCTAAAACAGGTATCATACTTACTCTATTCCTTAGGATAAAATGTTAGTGTAACATAGAGTTAATCCACTCTCACAGACACATTGTACACATCTACAATATTTGGACTCCTTTTGTCTTGGGCATTTAGGATGTGCCCAGGGTTTTGTTATTATAAATAGTTCAGCTATGAACACTCTTGTATGTGACCTCCGGTGCACATGTACATGGACTTCTCTTGGGCATATGTACCCAGGAACAAGATATTAGGTCATAGGGCATCGAAATGCCCAACTTTACAAGTTAATGGCAAACTGCTTCTCAAAATTCTAAGGCTATTGGATGAGAACAAATCATTAAATGAAGAGGGAATGATACATTTTCTGAAACATTGACTATTATCCTTATTTTCTTTAATATACACAGATATATATGGGGCTTCCAAGGTGGCACTAGTGGTAAAGAATCTGCCTGCCAATGTCAATGCAGGAGATAGAAGAGACCTGGGTTCAATCCCTGGGTCAGGTAGATCCCCTGGAGGAGGGCATGGCCACCCACTCCAGTATTCTTGCCTGGAGAATCCTATGGACAAAGGAGCCTGGCAGGCTACAATCCACAGGGTCACAAAGAGTCAGACACAAATGAAGCGACTTAGCAGACATGCACACACACACATATACATATATAGTCATTTATTAAAATCAGAAAATAAATCATGCCATGTCCTACTTGGCTTCTTCATAAAATCACAGTTGGAATATTTATGAACAATAAGAAAAATATTTTCCCTTACTTTTCCAGAAAATTGGAAGCTATTATCATTAGCCTCTTTTAACAAACTTTATTTTTTATTAGTTAATTGATTTATTTTATTTTTGGCTGTGCTGGGTCTTCATTGCCGCACATGGGCTTTTTCTAGTTGCCGCGAGAGGGGGCTACTCTTCATTGCACTCCACTGGCTTCTCATTGCTTTGATTTCTTGCTGTGGAAAACAGGCTCTAGGCACGCAGGCTTCAGTAGTTGTGATACACGGGCTTTTGTTGCCCTGGGCATGTGGAATCTTCCCCGACCAGGAATCAAACCCGTGCCCCCTGCCTTGGCAGGTGGATTCTTATGCACTGTACCACCAAGGAAGTTCCAACAAGTTTTAGAAATAAGAACAATAGTAATGGCAAGTTGAGCACTATTTATGACCTACGCATGTATTTATGGTTTGTAGTTTAGTTCTCATAACAATCTTATTAAGAAGTTCCTGTTACTATTTCCTTTTTACAGAAATGTAGATTGGGATTTAGACAGAGGAATCCTAGTGAGTAGGTAACCTAGCATTCAAATCCACCATCTTTTTTCCCATTGTACACCTGGTCATCTCAAGACTTGCATAAATTTTTGTGACACTGACTTTCCCACAGAATGTTTCAAACAGTTTTCTCTCTCAAGGTTTCCTCTGGGTGTGTGAGACTGTCATGGTGAGATCTTGCTGTTTGTTCACTCTCAGTCATGCTGAGCTTTGCCTAAATCTCTCTCTTCAACATAACTGTCACCATCAGCCACAGAATGCCCTGTGGATCCACGTCTCCTCCTCTTGTGGCAATTCCTTTCAGATTTGAGTCACGAAAACACTCACTCACGTACGCCCATTCACACACACATACTCCACCCACCTTGCCTCCTTCCCACTGAAGACACTGCAGATCTTTACAGTCTTTTCTTGTCTGGATGTTGTGAAAGGGAGGCTGAACTGATTGGGAGCAGGAGAAATGTGTCCTTCATCAGCAATGAACTGCACATTTTAGACAAATCATGTAATCTCTTTGAGGCTAAATTCTTGTCGTGAAGATCAAATGAGATGACTCACGTGACAGCCCTTCAGGAAATAAAAACTGCTAAATAAAGCCAAGTTACTGCTATTGCTGTCAGCCCCCTTTCTTATAGCAATGCTATTTAAACCCTGAATTAAATGGGTATCACATTGACATTCACAAAACTTGAGACAGTGCAGTATAATAGAGTGAGGGTGAGCCTGGAATAAAATGTATTGAGTTTTCAGCTGGCTCTTCAGCTTATGCGTCCTTAAGCCTTAACAACCTTACCTGAAAAACGACAACGATACTATCTACCACAAAGAGTGTGAGGATTAAATTGTATGTCTTACATAAAGGATCTATGGCAGGGAGAATCCTAAAGTGGCCCCCAAGATTCTTGCCCTCTGAGACATGCCTTGTATAGTCCTCTCTATCGAGTACGGGTAGGGTATATAGGGCTTACCTTGTGGCTCAGCTGGTAAAGAATCCACCTGCAATGCAGGAGACCTGGGTTTGATCCCTGGGTTGGGAAGATGCCCTGGAGAAGGGAAAGGCTACCCACTCCAGTATTCTGGCCTGGAGAATTCCATGGACTACAGTCCATGGGGTCACAAAGAGTTGGACACAACTGTGCGACTTTCAAATGCCAAGGTGTGTAAATAGGATATGATTTTTACTCCCATTATTAGATTACTAATAAACTGACTTTGAGTTAGTCAAAATGATTATCCTGGGTGACCCTGACCTAATCAGATAAGTCATTAAATGACGTATTGGACCCTTCCTGAAAGAAGAGATTCCAACTGAGAGAGAGACAGTGAAACCCTCCTGTTTACCCTGAAGAAGCAAATTATGTGTGGGGGGAACAGCCCATATTGCTAGGACCCAAGGGTGACCTCTAGGAGCTGAGAGAATCTCCAGACAACAGCCATCAAGAAAAAAAGGACCTTAGTCCCAAAGCTGAGGAGGAGGACATTGAAACTCACTCCAGTGTTCTTGCCTGGAGAATCCCACTGACAGAGGAGCCTGGTGGGCTACAGTCCACGGGGTTGCAAAGAGTCGAACACAACTGAAGGGACTTAGCGTGCATGCACACACATTCAAAGCTGGAAAGAATTGAATTGTGCCACCAATATGATGAACTTGATAACAGAACTTGATAAAAGATAACCTCTTCCCTAATCCAGCCTCTGAATAGGAGTGCAGCCCAGCCAACACCTTGGATCCAGACTTATGAGAACCCAACTGAGCTGATTCATTTGGTCTGACACACTCGAACCCTGACCTACAGAACTGTGAGATATTAAGTGGGTGTTGATTAAATCTACTAAGTCTGTGGTCATTTGTTATGCTGCCCTAGAAAACCAATACAGTATCTGACACACTGCCAAGTACACAGTGTGAGGTCAGTAAAAATAACAAATCTTAGTGCTCTCGGAAATATATTTAATGTATCCTAAAACAAATACACTCTTTCCTGCCTCTTGATCTTCTGCATGCTCTATACCTGGTATAGAAATATTATTTATTATAAATTATTACTTCAATTACTTTCTTCTCTCCCTTTACCCATTTTTCACTCAGTCAATTCCTACTCATCCATGAGATCATACGCTTGAAAGGAAGGTGAAGAAACTAAACCAGAAATTTTTAATGACTACTCTGGGATGACCTAGTCAGTTAACAGTAGAAGTGACACCATAACTCCAGCTTCCTAATAGCACCTAAGATCCCCTTGCCCCTCATTTGTCCAGGAGGATGCCTTGTTTCTCTTATCCACAACTTTGAGTTTCCTCCCCAATCCACTTTTCTCAATAATGCCCTAAAAATGGGCATCCCTACACCAACAACTGAGAGAAATTAAAGTCCAAAGGAAGGTCCTCCCTCTATATAGTATGAGCATCTACCAGTGAATCAAAGTTTCTTCCTTCAAAGCTGGTTGGCTTGGTATTGAGGTTATGAACAAATATCATTTATTATTTGCTCTAAGGCATGCACCCATAAGTGTTGCTGTCATTGTTGTTCAGGCTAAGTCGTGTCCAATTCTTTGTGACCCATGGACTGCAGCATACCAGGCTTTCCTGTCCTTCACCATCTCCCAGAGTTTACTCAAACTCATGTCCATTGAGTCAGTGATGCCATCCAACCATCTCATCCTCTGTCATCCCCTTCTCCTCCTGCCTTCAATCTTTCCCAGCATCAAGGTCTTTTCCAATGAGTCAGTTCTTCGTATCAGGTGGCCAGAGTACTGGAGCTTCAGCTTCAGCATTAGTCTTTTCAATAAATATTTAGGGCTGATTTCTTTTAGGATTAACTGGTTTGATCTCCTTGCAGTCCAAGAGACTCTCAAGAGTCTTCTCCAGTTCAAAAGCATCAATTCTTTGGTGCTCAGCTTTCTTTATGGTCCAACTCTCACATCCACACATGACTACTGGAAAAAAATATAGCTTTGACTATATGGACCTTTGTCAACAAAGTGATATCTCTGCTTTTTAATAAGCTGTGTAGCTTTGTCATAGCTTTTCTTCCAAGGAGCAAGCATCTTTTATTCTCATAGCTGCAGTCACCATCTGCAGTGATTTTGTAGCCCAAGAAAATAAAGTCTGTCACTGTTTCCATTTTTTTCCCATCTATTTGCCATGAAGTTATGGGATCAGATGCCATGATCTTAGTTTTTTTAATGTTGAGTTTTAAAGACTTACTGATCATGGCCCTGCCCACCAGAGCAAGACCCAGTTTTCCCCACAGCCATTCCCTCCCATCAGGAAGCTTGCATAAACCTCTTATCCTCATCCATCAGAGGGCAGACAGAAGAAGCAAGAATTGCAATCCCATGGCCTCCAGAATGAAAACTGCAATCACAGAAAACTATTCACAGGAGTTATTTATCAGCCAAACAACTCTTTATTAAGGAAAGTGAAAGTGAAGGTCACTCAGTCATGTCCAACTCTTTGCGACCCCATGGACTATACAGTCCATGGAATTCTCCAGGCCAGAATACTGGAGTGGGTAGCCTTTGCCTTCTCCAGGGATCAAACCCAGGTCTCCCACATTGCAGGCAGATTCTTTACCAGCTGAGCCACAAGGGAAGCCCAAGAGTACTGGAGTGGGTAGCCTATCCCTTCTCCAGCAGATCTTCCTGACCCAGGGATTGAACCGGGGTCTCCCGCACTGCAGGCGGATTTTTTACCAACTGATAAGGAAGCTGACTCTAATTTTAATAGCTATGTGAATAAAAACTAAGCATTATAATCAGTTGCCCCTTAGAAATTCACTCCTAGTTCTCCTTATCACAAACAGAAATAATTTTGAGGGTGTTTGGTCCAGACAGGTGGTACTCAAATGTGGTTTACCCTAACTGGGTAAGCTGAGTCACTGTATATTGTACTACAGTAAACTGGTGATGGGGAAATGTTTTGGGAGGAAATGCAGGGCTCTTGACCAGGTACTCAAGACTCTGTAGACATTCCCTCCCAATTGGATGAAGAATATATTCAGGAAAGAGAAACCAGGAAGTGGTGCAATAGCATGATGGTTGAGGGAAAGAGGAATGCTTACCCCGTAAGAGGGCCACTCAAGACTGCCATGGTTGTTATTTTTCAGCATATTTCTCAAACAATTTATCTGTGCTATGTTCCAAAGACTAAACTAAACCCTGGGGCTGGAGTTGTGTATTTGATATTTTCCCCTGCCCTCAAGAATTTAAGTTCTGGTAGAAAGCAGAGAAGTAAATAATCATTGCAACATCGATGCAGGAAGCAAGATAATTCTTCAAAGTGACCCTCCTCCCTCTGTGTCACTTTGCTGTTGTTTAGTTGCTCAGTTGTGTCTGACTCTTTGCGACCCCATGGGCTGTAACCCACCAGGCTCCTCTGTCCATGGAATTTCCCAGGCAAGAATACTGGAGTGGGTTGCCATTTCCTACTCCAGGGGATCTTCCTGACCCAGGGCTCAAACTGGAGGCTCCTGTGCCTCCTGCATTGGCAGGCAAATTCTTTACCACTGAGCCAAAAGCTATTTCCAAACTATATGGAATGGATTTTTGGTAAAGAATCCACTTGCCAGTGCAGGAAGCTGGGTTCAATCCCAGGCTTGAGGAGATCCCCTGGAAAAGGAAATGGCAACCCACTCCAGTATTCTTGCCTGGAAAATCCCATGACAGAGGAGCCTGGTGGGTTACAGTCCACGGGGTCACAAAGAGTCAGACACGACTGAGCGACTAGCTAGCAACAACAAAGTGACACAGCAGGAAGAGGGCCACTTGGAGGATTCATCTTGCTTTTCATGATGCCAACAGACAGAAACTCCAAGGAAGCAGGCTCTACATCAAAATAAAAAGGACTTTTCTCATTGTCAGAGCTGCCTGAAAAGAGGATGGACAAAAGCAAATGAGGTTCTCTCCATGAAAATGCTCAAGCAAAACTGAAAATCTATGGATAGAGGACAGTTTAACACATTGCCTGAGTATATGTTCTCAAACAGGCCTTTTCAAACTTGAAACTATTGACATTTTAGCCATTTTGTAATGAGAGCAAACCCCACCCACTGAGTGTCTGAGAATGAGAAGCAAAACTATCTCTGGACATTGAAAAATGTCCCCTGGAGGGGAGGGGGATGCTCCTCCTAGTGTAGAATTCCCATGATAAAGGAAATCAGAATTGAATTTGAACCCTGGCTCTGACATCATCTAGCTGTGTAATCTAGGGCAAGCTATTAAGTTCAGTAAGCCTCAGTGTTCTCTTCAATAAAATGGAAATACTGTGAGCATCACCTAATAGCTTCAAGAGAGGATTTAGGAGATGGTGAAGTTAAATGCTCAGTAACGTGTAGCTACAGTAATGGTTGACGTTCTCAAGTGGACAGAAGCTGAAGGCAAAGCAGTAGACAGGCAACTCTGAAGTTTCTTTCAACCTGAAATGCCTTAATACTAAGTGAAAATCACTGCCTAATTTTTCTATAGATTAATATTATTCTTAAATAAGACTTGCTTGAAGAGTAAGTAGAATATCTCATCACAAGCAGACATAAGAAGAATCTCTTTTTCATCAACATTTGAGTAATGAATGGACATTTGCTAAACTTAACTTTGAAAATCCAAGTGCATCGCATCACAGAACAGTTTCTCAACTCCCATTCATTCTTCCCAACCCCTATTGTTGATGAAAACAATAGTGGAAACTGCTTTAATCCCTGCCTTGTATAATCAGGTTCTTGTGAGGATTACATTAGTTCATGTAGACTAAATGCTTTGATATTACTATAGAATATAATGTGCTTTAGGAACACAAGTCACGATTATCTTTGCCAGAGAAAATCACTAACTGAGCTCATGAGTATATCTAGGAATTCAACAAGAAAACAAGAGAGAAAGTACATGTTTAACACAGGTGTCTGGTGAAACATGGAGGTATATAAACTTTGGCAGGGCTAATAGTCTGAACTTCCTAATAGTCTTTGCTAATGAGTTTAATTTAACTGAGGGTTTAAAAGAGTGTGTTTGCACTGCTGTATTTAAAATGGATAACCAACAATGTCCTACTGTATAGCTCCTGGAACTCAGCTCAAAGTTATGAGGCAGCCTGGGTAGGAAGGAAGTTTGGGGGAGAATGGGTACATGTATACATATGCCTGAGACCCTTTGCTGTCCACCTTTAACTATCACTTCCCTGGTGGTTCAGCTGGGTAAAGAATCCACCTGCAATGTGGGAGACCTGGGTTCAGTCCCTGGGTTGGGAAGATCCACTGGAGAAGGCAACAGCTACCCACTCCAGTATTCTGGCCTGGAGAATTCCATGGACTGTATAGTCCATGGACTCTCAAAGAGTCGGACACAACTAAAACTCACTTTCACTTTAACTATCACAACATCGTTAATAGGCTATACTCAAATATAAAATAAAAATAAAAGAGTGTGGCTGAGTATGTGTGTATAGGAGTAGGTGAGGGAATGAATGGATTGGGATCAAGAACTGGATGAGATTATAGAACTGGAGGATGGACTGTAGGTGGGGTACATTTGCTCACTGCTCCCAATCCTTATTCCCTCGTGTATTAGAGTCAAACATGAGTGTTACTTGCCTCAAGACTTCCCAATAGAGTGGGGAGATATTTTTCCATCTGGTTAATGTTGTGTTTTGCCATAGAATTTGTTCAGTCAATGAAAAGTGGACAGAAGTGACAGTATATGCCAGTTCCAAGCCATGGCCTTCAGAGGAATCACACACCCTTATGGTTTCTTGTGATCCATCCTGAGAAGAGTCAGAATGCAAAGGCATGAAGCAGACCTGGACTTGACAAGAGCCTGGAGTCTAGTCTGACCCACCAAAGATGGTCTAAATCTGCTGACCCACAGTCACCCTGAAGATCTGTGAGCACGAAAATAAATGACTGACATTTAAATCATTGATATTTTGAGACTGTTTGCAGCAAAGCTTGACTAATATATCAGAGACCTTGCAGTAGCCATTGATTCATTCAGTTAATACATATTGAGCTTATACTGTACGTCAGGCACTATTCCTAGAACTGGAGCTACATCAAAGAACAAAATGGACAAAAATGCGTCTTGCATTTAAATGATGGCCGTTATTCAGGTGAGAATTCTTAGGACCAATACTGTGGCTATGAATTTGGGAATAAAGATTATTTTTACTTGACTGTAAAAATTACAACACAGTTTTAATAGTTTATGAGAACATATGTCCAGTAACCACCCCACAAAGTTTCATCCAAGAAAATTGAATTTAGGAGGGTTAAGTGACGAATGAGGGGTCACTTTGCAGACATATTGGGGATGCCATTATAAACATAAAGCCCTTACTTTGCCTCTGAATTACCTGGGATGTTCTAAATTATGACAGTCCAGGCCATGTCCCATAGATTCAGATTTGATTCATTGAGAATCAAGCATCAATTTTGTTTTCGTTTGTTTTAATTTTTCAGGTGATTCTAATAAGCCAGCATATTTGAGAACCACCATATTGCAGACAGACTGTACCAGTCAAACAGACATCAAATGCAGCAGATATAATAGTGCCTATCAATAATGACTTCACTTCTAAACCATGGAAGGTTTGAGTTCAGAGATCTCTGAGTTCCCAGGTCAGAGCATCTACAGTCTATGAACTGTTCCAGCAGCAGACACAAAAAGAGTTGACATTTGCTTTTATTATAACTACTTTAAAAACTTCAGCCTAGGATTTCTGTCACTGATCAAGAAGGTAAACTTTCTAATTCAGTAAATTTGAGTTATTCCTGATATGAATTGATATGAATGACACATTGTCATTTCAGGATAAACATATCTAAAGCTATGTTTTTAAAAGCAAACTGCTTCAACATAAAAGACCCAGAAACCTTTTAGTTAAGTCAAAAATTCATCAAATGTTATTAAATTTTGTTTGCCTTGTTTTCCCCCAAAACAGTTTGGAGGGTAGGCTCCTTGGAAAGCAATCAAGGTAGTTTCTGCCTGGGCCAGGAAACGAGCAATCGAATTCCAGTTCTCATTGTCAGGAGCAATTTTTTTCTAGTTGTGATTTGTCAGCAGTTCCAGGGATCAATGACTCTCTGGTGAAATGGGACAACTCAGAGGAGTGGGTGGTTTTTACACGTCATTTCTTCCTTTCTGTCAAGTAATTTGGGTAGTGATAGAATAGATCTCATGGGGAAAAGTCTTTTAAATATTACGAAAGAAAAATCCTTTCCTCTGTGTCTTACATGCATGTGTGCTAGGTCGCTAAGTGTGCTTCCATTCTGTCTGACTCTTTGCAACCTCATGGACTATATATAGCCCAACAGGCTCCTCTATCCATGGGATTCTCCAGGCAAGAATATTGGAGTGGGTTGCCATTTCCTTCTTCAGGGAATCTTCCCGACCCAGGAATCAAACCTGCAGCTCCTGCAGCTCCTGCTTTGCGGGTGGATTCTTTACCACTGAGTCACCTGGGAAGCCCCTACATCTTACAACCATAGTTAAATATATGTCAGCCTAGTAAATAACAACTAGCTAATAAACTTGGTAGAGGCACATTGGTAAAAAATGCTTTGCCGAAGTACGTTCATTGGCCCAGACCTGGGAAAAACTTCTTCGTGTTTGAATACTACTTACTTACATCGGCCTTTTGTCCAGTTCCCAGATTGGATTGGACATAGTCACAAAAATGAAAATGAACACCACCAACACACATTTTGATTCTCTGCTGTCTTTGTCTACTTTTGACATCTGTGTATACTCCAGGAAAGCACTGGTCATTGATCTATAAGAATGACACAACATGGATGGAGAAGGTCCAGAAAAAATTAAATTAATAGTCAAAAGATAAGGCAAGCTGCCATATGAATCTACAGAGCCAACAAACAAACAAAACCCACAGACTGAAGAGGGATATGGTTGAAGTTGATTAAACCATTACATATGTGGACAAAACAACTAGATTTGGGTCAACAAATTCCAATAACAGTACTAAAGTATACCCACCTTAAATACTTAAGGAAGAAATTTCTAGTAAACTGCATACTGATTTCTGATATACAAACCAATAACCAGTGAAACTGGGTTTCTATTTTTTCCATTTCACAAATAGTAACCCAAAGCTAAGATTTTAAGTGACTCACAGAAGGTTGTACAACTAGTATATATGAATATAATAATAATAAAGACTTCTCTGGTGGCTCAGTGGTTAAGACACTGTGCTTCCATTGCAAAAGGCAGAGGTTTGATCCCTCATCAGGGAACTAAGACCCCACATGATGCAAGGCCAAAATAAACAGATAAGTAAATTAATTAAATAATTGCTGGATACTAACAAAAAACGAAAAGTAAAAAATATGTTAATAAAATAGTAATAATAACTGTCTTTAGGTTTTTAGCATGTGCTAGCTGCTGTGCTAAGCATTTTCATGTATTATCTTGTCCTTTTAAACCTTGCAACAACACTTTAAATTAGGTATTGCTATTATCCGCTTTATACAGTCAGGAAGCTGACTTTTAAGTAGCCATGTAAAAATACCATTACTTCTTATCTCACAATTACATGGTCAGTATACAATGGAAGGAATTTTGTAAACAAGGCCATCTGATTCCAATATTCACACTGACCAGACCAACTAACTGTAAAATCCCTAAGGCATTCTACTTCAGGGTACACATGTGAGTGTATGAATCCTCAAAAAAGAATGATGAAAGAAACACATACTTATAAGTGGCAACCCTGAGATTAATATGTAAGCCTTCTGAATGCAAGTCTGGTCAGAGGAGGCCTCACTGAGGAGATGCTGGGGTCCAACACGCACCTGGCAGAAGAGCCTTCCAGGCAGAAGGAAGACCCAGTGCAGAGGCTGAGACACGCATCTTAGGAAACAGCCAGGAGGCCAGTGTGTCTGCTGCTCACTGGGCAAAGCGAAGAAAGGGAGAAAAGAAGCGAGAGAGGTGACAACAGGCCAGATCAAGTACAGCAGACAAGGTGAGTCTTTCTGAACTTCCCAGAGCATGACTTCCACCTCTGCTCTCTGCACCCTGCACCCAGAGAGAGGAGACAACTGGACACACGAGCATCAATAATCAAAGTATAGACAACCTGGATATTCAGCCATGTGTGTGTGTTAGCCACTCAGTCCTGTCCAACTCTTTGCAATCCCATGGACTATAGCCAGTCTCCTTTATCCATGGAATCCTCCAGGCAAGAATACTGGAGTGGGTAGTCATTCCCTTCTCCAGGGTATCTTCCCAACCCAGGAATCGAACCTGGGCCTCCTGCATTGCAGGCAGATTCTTTACCATCAGAGCCATCAGGGAAGCCCCCATATTCAGTTATAACAGTCATAATTTTGAAGAAAATTGGTACATATTTTTAAAATATCATTCCAGTGGAACCTAAAATGTGGAATTCTTGCTGTTTGGATATGGGATATGATTCAGAATTGAAGAGAAAAATTATTTCTCCCTGTGGCCAGGAAGGAATTTGATACTACATGTTATGACAAGCAATCCCTTAAATTTATACTAAATTCTTCCTGCTGTCATTTCAGAGCATTTCTTCTTGTTAAGTCCTGAGAGTAGGTAATAACCAGGGGATATTTTTGCAAAATACCGTATGCTTTCTGAAGAACTGTTGCCAAGAAAAATTTTGCCAGGTCCCATGTGACAAAAGAACAGAGCAGTCCATTTCAAATATACACCCCCAGATGATCCCAAAGACACATATGTGTACAAATGCATATACACACGCATGACTATACCAAATAACAACAAGGACGAATGCCAGACCGTCGGGCTGGGTGCTCAGCGCCTCCCATACAACTTGCTTCTGGTGCCCCCCACACAGCAATCCGCAAAGTGGAGGCTCTCTGGTCCTAGCCTCTGAACCTCCAGCTCCTCCCACAACCTGACACCCACATGCTTCCCTGGGAGCCCCACCTCTGCTACAGACCACAACCCAGTTACTCAAGGGCATCTGATTTTCACAAACATCGTGACAGAATGACCCTCCAGATACACACTCTACCCACGAGCTAACTCATAGGTGTCCTATTGGATATTATCCTGGTTATAGGTTTAAAACATTCCAGCGTCTTTCCCAAGTCACCACCAATTTTCACTGGTTCTCCAATAATTAAAAATTCTCCTCTAAATTCAACAGTTAGGGGTATTATCTGTTCTTATTAGTTTTCTCCCTTTTCACAACCCCTGTTCTGGTTAAACTTCACTTGTGACTCCAGATACATCTCCTACTTAGCCCTAAGAGACCAACAACCTCTGGAAAACTGCATCACGTGGGCCCCCTCATCCTCTGGATTTCCACTGCGTTTGGCTAAACCAGGAGAAGAAGAGAGAGGTCGATGTTTCTTCCCTCTTCTCATCTTGCTCAACACTGCAACTCGGATGCATTGTCCCCTCCGTCATCTTCTCCTTAGCTTTGTTAACACTATGCCCCTGTTGGTTGTAACCTTAGGAGCTTCCAGGTGAAATGCGAAATCAGCTCCCAAATACAGAGGGAAGGTAACTTTAAAAGAATGAGGCAGACCACCCAGATTGGTAGGTAGCAATAATAATAACAAGCAAGGGAACTTATATATGAGGCTTGTCTTATATAAGATGAGTAAAACTCAGCATCCACCTGCAGAATCATTTTTTATATAATTAATTTATTTTTAATTGGAAGATAACTGCCTTCCAATGTTGTATTGGTTTCTGCCATCCAGATCCAGATCAGTCGCTCAGTTGTGTCCGACTCTTTGTGACCCCATGAATCGCAGCACGCCAGGCCTCCCTGTCCATCACCAACTCCCAGAGTTCACTGAGACTCATGTCCATCGAGTCAGTGATGCCATCCAGCCATCTCATCCTCTGACATCCCCTTCTCCTCTTGCCCCCAATCCCTCCCAGCATCAGAGTCTTTTCCAATGAGTCAACTCTTCCCATGAGGTGGCCAAAGTACTGGAGTTTCAGCTTTAGCATCTTTCCCTCCAAAGAAAACCCAGGGCTGATCTCCTTCAGAATGGACTGGTTGGATCTCCTTGCAGTCCAAGGGATTCTCAAGAGTCTTCTCCAACACCACAGTTCAAAAGCATCAATTCTTCAGCGCTCAGCCTTCTTCATAGTCCAACTCTCATATCCATACATGACCACTGGAAAAACCATAGCCTTGACTAGACGAACCTTTGTTGGCAAAATAATGTCTCTGCTTTTCAATATGCTATCTAGGTTGGTCATAACTTTCCTTCCAAGGAGTAAGCGCCTTTTAATTTCATGGCTGCAGTCACCATCTGCAGTGATTTTGGAGCCCCCCCCCCAAAAAAAGTCTGACACTGTTTCCACTGTTTCCCCATCTATTTCCCGTGAAGTGACGGGACCAGATGCCATGATCTTCGTTTTCTGAATGTTGAGCTTTAAGCCAACTTTTTCACTCTCCACTTTCACTTTCATCAAGAGGCTTTTTAGTTCCTCTTCACTTTCTGCCATAAGGGTGGTGTCATCTGCATATCGGAGGTTATTGATATTTCTCCCAGCAATCTTGATTCCAGCTTGTGTTTCTTCTAGTCCAGCGTTTCTCATGATGTACTCTGCATAGAAGTTAAACAAACAGGGTGACAATATACAGCCTTGACATACTCCTTTTCCTATTTGGAACCAGTCTGTTGTTCCATTTCCAGTTCTAACTGTTGCTTCCTGACCTGCATATAGGTTTCTTAAGAGGCAGGTCAGGTGGTCTGGTATTCCCATCTCTTGCAGAATTTTCCACAGTTTGTTGTGATCCACACAGTCAAAGGCTTTGGCATAGTCAATAAAGCAGAAATAGATGTTTTTCTGGAACTCTCTTGCTTTTTCGATCATCCAGTGAATGTTGGCAATTTGATCTCTGATTCCTCTGCCTTTTCTAAAACCAGCTTGAACATCAGGAAGTTCACGGTTCACATATTGCTGAAGCCTGGCTTGGAGAATTTTGGGCATTACTTTACTAGCGTGTGAGATGAGTGCAATTGTGCAGCAGTTTGAGCATTCTTTGGCATTGCTTTTCTTTGGGATTGGAATGAAAACTGACCTTTTCCAGTCCTGTGGCCACTGCTGAGTTTTACAAATTTGCTGGCATATTGGGTGCAGCACTTTCACAGCATCATCTTTCAGGATTTGGAATAGCTCAACTGGAATTCAGGGAGAGAAGGCAATGGCACTCCACTCCAGTACTGTTGCCCGGAAAATCCCATGGATGGAGGAGCCTGGTAGGCTGCAGTCCATGGGGTCACTAAGAGTCAGACACGACTGAGTGACTTCACTTTCACTTTTCACTTTCATGCATTGGAGAAGGAAATGGCAACACACTCCAGTGTTCTTGCCTGGAGAATCCCAGGGATGGAGAAGCCTGGTAGGCTGCAGTCCATGGGGTCGCCCAGAGTCGGACACGACTGAAGTGACTTGGCAGGCAGGCAGCAACTGGAATTCTATCACCTCCACTAGCTTTGTTCATAGTGATCCTAAGACCCACTTGACTTCACATTCCAGGATGTCTGGCTCTAGGTCAGTGATCACACCATCGTGATTATCTGGGTCATGAAGATCTTTTTTGTACAGTTCTTCTGTGTATTCTTGCCATCTCTTCTTAATATCTTCTGCTTCTGTTAGGTCCATACCATTGCTGTCCTTTATCAAACCCATCTTTGCATGAAATGTTCCTTTGGTATCTCTGATTTTCTTGAAGAGATCTCTAGTCTTTCCCATTCTGTTGTTTTCCTCTATTTCTTTGCATTGATCACTGAAGAAAGTGTTCTTATCTCTTCTTGCTATTCTTTGGAACTCTGCTTTCAGATGTTTATATCTTTCCTTTTCTCCTTTGCTTTTCGCTTCTCTTCTTTTCACAGCTATTTGTAAGGCCTCCCCAGACAGCCATTTTGCTTTTTTGCATTTCTTTTCCATGGAGATGGTCTTGATCCCTGTCTCCTATACAATGTCACGAACCTCATTCCATAGTTCATCAGGCACTCTATCTATCAGATCTAGGCTCTTAAATCTATTTCTCACTTCCACTGTATAATCATAAGGGATTTGATTTAGGTCATACCTGAATGGTCTAGTGGTTTTCCCTACTTTCTTCAATTTCAGTCTGAATTTGGCAATAAGGAGTTCATGATCTGAGCCACAGTCAGCTCCTGGTCTTGTTTTTGCTGACTGTATAGAGCTTCTCCATCTTTGGCTGCAAAGAATATAATCAATCTGATTTCGGTGTTGACCATCTGGTGATGTCCACGTATAGAGTCTTCTCTTGTGTTGTTGGAAGAGGGTGTTTGCTATGACCAGTGCATTTTCTTGGCAAAACTCTATTAGTCTTTGCCCTGCTTCATTTCATATTCCAAGGCCAAATTTGCTTGTTACTCCAGGTGTTTCTTGACTTCCTACTTTTGCATTCCAGTCCCCTATAATGAAAAGGACATCTTTTTTGGGTGTTAGTTCTAAAAGATCTTATAGGTCTTCATAGAACCATTCAACCTCAGCTTCTTCAGCATTACTGGTTGGGGCATAGACTTGGATTACTGTGATATTGAATGGTTTGCCTTGGAAACGAACAGAGATCATTCTGTCGTTTTTGAGATTGCATCCAAGTACTGAATTTCAGACTCTTTTGTTGACCATGATGGCTACTCCATTTCTTCTGAGAGATTCCTGCCCACAGTAGTAGATATAATGGTCATCTGAGTTAAATTCACCCATTCCAGTCCATTTGAGTTCGCTGATTCCTAGAATGTCGACATTCACTCTTGCCATCTCTTGTTTGACCACTTCCAATTTGCCTTGATTCATGGACCTGACATCCAGGTTCCTATGCAATATTGCTCTTTACAGCATCGGATCTTGCTTCTATCACCAGTCACATCCACAGCTGTGTATTCTTTTTTGCTTTGGCTCCATCCCTTCATTGTTTCTGGAGTTGTTTCTCCACTGATCTCCAGTAGCATATTGGGCACCTACTGACCTGAGGAGTTCCTCTTTCAGTATCCTATCATTTTGCCTTTAATACTGTTCATGGGGTTCTCAAGGCAAGAATACTGAAGTGGTTTGCCATTCCCTTCTCCAGTGGACCACATTCTGTCAGATCTGTCCACCATGACCCACCCATCTTGGGTTGCCCCAAGGGCATGGCTTAGTTTCATTGAGTTAGACAAGGCTATGGTCCTAGTGTGATTAGATTGACTAGTTTTCTGTGAGTATGGTTTCAGTGTGTTTGCCCTCTGATGCCCTCTTGCAACACCTACTGTCTTACTTGGGTTTCTATTACCTTGGACAAGGGGTATCTCTTCACAGCTGCTCCAGCAAAGCGCAGCCATTGCTCCCTACCTTGGACGAGGGGTATCTCCTCACCGCCACCCTTCCTGACCGTCAACGTGGGATAGCTCCTCTAGGCCCTCCTGCGCCCGTGCAGCCACGGCTCCTTGGACGTGGGGTTGGTCCTCCCGGCCATCGCCCCTGGCCTCGGGCATGGGGTTGCTACATCAAATTAAATCAGCCATATGTATACACATGTCCCCTCCCTCGTGAACCTCCCTCTCACCTCCCTCGCCATCCCACCCCTCTAGGTTGTCACAGAACTCCAGGCTGAGCTCCCTGCACTGTATACCAAGTTCCTATTAGCTATCTATTTTACATATGGCAATGTATATATTAGGGCTTGGTGGCTCAGATGGTAAAAATCTGCCTGCAATACAGGAGACCCAGGTTCAATCCCTGAGTTGGGGAGATCCCTGGAGAAGGGAATGGCTACCCACTCCAGTATACTTGACTGGAGAATCCCATGGACAGAGAAGCCTGGTGGGCTACAGTTCATGGGGGTCACAAAGCATCCGACATGATTAAGCAACTAACACTTTCACTTTTCACTTTCATGTATATATTTCAGTGCTACTCTCTCAATTCATCCCACCTCTTCTTCCTCCTCTGTGTCTATAAGTCTGTTTTCTATGTCTGAGTCTCTATTCCTGCCCTCACCTGTAGAATCTTAAAAGTTAACCTAGAGGCCTGAACAGGGTTCAGTCATGGATACAATCCAGATGGCCTGAACACATTGCTCTCTCAAGGCTGTGTACTTGGGGCAACTCCTAGCTTGGGGAAGCCAGAGGAATATTCATTTCCCAGGTCTAACTCACAGGTCAAGCAGGGGTCATGTCCTCTCAATGACCTTCCCCAACAGTCCTGCCTTTGTCCCTTACACCGTAATGGTGGTAACAAGTTCCCCTTGTTGTTAGTCTCTGGGTGCAGGAACATCCTTTGTTGATTTTCTTAACTCTGACCACACTGCTGTAGGTAGTTTCTTTATTAGACTCTCTTTAGGTAATCTATCTCAATAGAATCCTGTTTTTCTCCAGAACCCTACTAATACACCAGACCTGGTCTATTTTCAGTTCTTTCTCACTGGATAAATGTTTACTTTTCCCTTTGGACTAAAGTCTAATTCCATTTGCCTCACTTCTAAACAGTTCCCACAGAATATGCAAACACTAAGTCCAATATTTTTCAGGTTCTACCCACATTCTTTATTCCCCTTGGTTTGACACTCAGCTTCATCCCAAATTTCCCTGAAAGTATTCATATGTTTAATCAAGCAATATTCATTAAGGACTTAAGGATATCAAACATCATGACTAAGACACAGTCCCCACTTTCAAGTAGCTTGCTATCCCGTGAAAAAAAATAAAATAAAATAAAATAAAATAAAATAAACCAGAAAAATATTAATAATAATGAGGAAGGGAAGAAAGGAAGAACAGTACGACTCAGTATGAGGAACAATGAATTTAATCTCAGGGAGCCTAGAGAAGTGATGTCCAAGGTGAGACGTGAAGGATACGAAAGTGAGCGCTATATTTAAATGGATAACCAAAGATCTGCTGTATGGCACATGGAACTCTGCTCAATATTATGTGGCAGCCTGAACACGAGGGGAGTTTGGAGCAGAATGGATGCACATATATGTACAGCTGAGTCCCTTTGCTGTCAATCTGAAATTGTCACAACATTGTTAATTGGCCATACCCCAATGCAAAATTTGATAATGAAATTAGATTAAAAATAAAATTAAAAAGAATAATCAAGTGTGAAGTAGGAGAAAGGTAGAGGGAGGTGGAAGAGAGCATGGACAGACACTTAGAATGTGGCCCAGGAAACAGAGTGTTCATCAGAGCTGGAGCAAAGATTGTAAAAGAGAAAACAGGAAGAGATGAAGCTGGGATGAGAAGAGGAGGCAGATTACCCAGGTCTTGTGAGCCTCTTTTTAAGGAGTTTGGACTTTATCAAAAAATCAGTATGGAATCATTGAAGAGTGTTAAGCTGAGAAATACCAAAATCAGATACGTGTTCCAGAAATTCCAAGACAGCTATCAAGTTGAGAATGAATGACAGGGAGCAAGACTGCTCAAGGCAATAGTGGCAACCTGACCTAGACAGTGCTGGTGAAGACTGTAAGAGCTGGTAGAATTATTAAAATGTTTAGATGTTAGGGTCAATAGGATTTGGTGGTTATTGGGATGTAGAAGGTGAGGGAGATGGAGAAACAAAAAGGCACACTCAAATCTGTGGTTTAAGCAAGAATATGCTTAACACAGCAAGACGAGAAGGTCAAAGGTAGAAAGACTCCTTAATGGTGCAACTGAGTTTGAGGTCTGGTTGGATTTCCAGTGGAAAAGTGTCTGTGAGCGGATGAGCATGCAGGACCA
This sequence comes from Bos taurus, assembly GCF_002263795.3. Taxonomy (NCBI): domain Eukaryota; kingdom Metazoa; phylum Chordata; class Mammalia; order Artiodactyla; family Bovidae; genus Bos; species Bos taurus. Next base: position 17,202,949 of record NC_037341.1, on the reverse strand, counting down.
GGCCTAAGCAGAGACAACCGACTGTCACCATCATGGTTGGCTGTTATGGGAAACCCCTCACTCTCCTAATGCCTTTCTTTGCTTTAACTATATTTCCAGCAGTTACCTTAGCCTCTTATCTCACATTCACCTAATTTAGGGTCCTCATTCCTTTCTCATGGGGTGTCAAAGAGCAGGACACGACTCAGTGACTGAACACACACAACACACATTACTTTTCAGAAACATAGTTTCCTTTTTAAATGTCCACATCTTTTTTTTCCAGAATGTCCACAAGCTTAATTTCTTTATAATACCAACGACCAGCATAACCAACTTGCTTGAGGAAGCTAGGAGTCCTTCTCTTCTCACTTACTCCCAACCTCCACCTTCAGACTGGCGTTGGGCTCCTACCTTCCAAGTCCCAACAAGTAACCATTTCCCCACAATACCTATAATTCAAATTCAGTCCCCAGCTCTAGCCAAGGGGACCCCACGTCCCCTTTAACATTTGAGTAGGGGGTATTTTCAATAAGCTGTGTCCATGTGAGTAAAAGATACACATTCCCACCTGCAGGAGATATCAATCATTCATTAGGGAAGTCAAGAGTGCCTGCTCTAAGAGTAAAGCACTAAGAAAAGAAACAGCGTCTTCTGCTAAGAACAGGTGTATTTCAGCTTCCAATAGCCCCTCTCCGCTTCCCATTGAGCTCAGCCCCCAGAGGCTCAGGATAAATCTAAATCAACCTTCCTTCCTCCAAAGCCAAATCTCTGCCAAGAGTTGACAAGCTTATTCACTGGCCAGACCTAAATCTTCAGCTCTGCTTTTCTCATCAACTACAACCTGCACCTGTGGTTGAACCCTTGCTCTCTCCCCAGTGAAGGAACCAGCAAAGGAACACACAGGACTCCTTGGGAGTTGAACATTGGTGTTCTCCCACCCTTACTAGCCAATACCTTAAATTCACTTCAATTACACATACATTTACTGAGCACCTCTTATGTTCCAGGGTCTGTGAGCAGCCCTTTACACACAAATTTTAAAAATAAATATGTTAAGTTACCATCCCTGCACTTGAAAAGATTACTGTTTGGAGGGGGATAAAGGTGTGCAATAAATAACCACAGTATATTATGATGAAGAGTATCTTTTAAGTGTCAGGGGAATACAGGCAAGGAAGCAATAAATCCCCCCTGGGTTGATCGGCAGTGAGGTAGCAACAGTTGGGGAAAAGCAAAGGAAGCAGAAATAGAGTGCCCTGAAGCTAGAATGTGAGTCTGAGTGAACTCTGGGAGTTGGTGATGGACAGGGAGGCCTGGCGTGCTGCAATTCATGGGGTCGCAAAGAGTCGGACACAACTGAGCGACTGAACTGAACTGAAGCTCGAATGATATCTCAAGGATTTCATTTGCCATGGGGAGGAATATGAACTTCAGTTTGTAAGCATCAGGGAGCCTTAACACAAGCAGTCTCAGTTTGGAGTCCTAGGACTTATGGAACAGAGCCACTCAAAGTATGGTCTATGGACCACATCCACAGATGCCAGTCCATCGAGATGAGCACCAAAATTAGGAATGAGCCCTTACAGGACTTCTCTGGTTGTCCAGTGGTTAATAAGCCACCTGCCAATGCAGGGGACACAGGTTTGATCTCTGATCCGGGAAGATTTCACATGCTACAGAGTAACTAAGCCTGTGTGCCAAAACCACGGAGCCCACGCTCCCTAGAGAAGCCACTGCAATGAGAAGCCCACACATTGCAAGTAGAGAGTAGCCCTTGCTCACCACAAGTAAAAAAAGCCTGTGTGCTGCAACAAAGGCCCAGCCCAGCCAAAAATAATTAATTTTTTTAAAAGAATGAGCCTTTAAAAACTTGACACCGAGGTGACATCCATGCAACTGATCAGTGGACTTATATCAAGGTATTGATCAGTTCAGGTGTGGTAACCTTGTTGGGGAAGCAGGGGGAGGGTGGGGAACTAGCTAAGAACTAGATTGATTTGTGACAAATTAAAATTTTGAAAAATAGATAAAATAAAACTTGTCTTTCATCACAGATAATTCAAGAAGCACAGTTCTAGAAGATTCTCTGTTGGGCTTTACAGTGTTATTGGCACTGTATGTAAAAGTGCACGAGGTTTTTGGGTTTGTGTGCATGTGTTTTGCCTTGTCTTTAAGGAGCAAGCCCATAGCTTTTATCATATTCTCACATAAATCCCTCTCCAAGAGATTAAAAGCAACTGAGTTAAAGTCTATTAAGAAATGGACCCTCAGACAAACAAGGGCAAATATTATATGATATTGTCTATATGTGGAATCTAAAAAAAGAGTACAAATGAACTTACCTACAAAACAGAAATCGAAGTACAGATGTACAAAACAAACTTAAGGCTACCAGGGGGTAGGGGAAGGGATAAATTTGGAGACTGGGATTGACATGTACACACTGCTATGTGTATATAATAGATAACTAATAAGGACATACTTCCCTGGAGGCTCAGATGGTAAAGCATCTGCCTACAATGAGGGAGACCAAGGTTCGATCCCTGGGTTGGGAAGATCCTCAGGAGAAGGAAATATCACCCCACTCCAGTACTCTTGCCTGGAAAATCCCATGGACGGAGGAACATTGTAGGCTACAGTCCATGGGGTCGCAAAGAGTCGGTCAGGACTGAGCGACTTCACTCAGTCACTTACTGTAAAGGTCAGAGTACAAAGGACATGACCTGCGTCAAACCCCAGCTTGAGTAGCACGGCCAATCTGGTACCCATGGGGGGTGGGAGAGGACACACAGTAACTGAGCATCACCTGGACTCCAGGGATGCTCTTACAGGAAAAGTGGAATGCTGTCTCTCTCAGAAGAGAGAATCCTACATATGAAAAACAATAGTTTTCCACTGAACTTATCCTGCTGCTTATAAAATGAGATAACTAATTTCAAGGAATTTATCAATCCACAAAGCTTTGTATGAATCTAAGTACGGAGCCACCTTCAGTATTTCCTTTTAAAAGAATTCAGACATAGCATTTTTGGTGTGGCGAGAACAAGCAGGGACGCTAAAGAAGCAGCGGAGACATGCTTTTTCCTTGGGTGGAAGGTTGCAGTGTTTTTTTGCACATCAAGAAAAGCTGTGAAAATCTGGATTGGGCTCCCATCCACCCAACTATAAAACTGTCAACAGTATAGTATCATTTATAGTTATTTTATGAAGCATTGTTTATAATTGCCTGTGGAAGCTGGCCTGTTTCTTCTTATACTCCCAGTTCCAAGGTTTTACCATTTATCATCCATACTTGGGTTTCTTGGTGATGCATAACAAAAGCCATGGTAGATTGAAGGAAAATCCAGGATACTTGCAAATGAGGCAAGAGTCTAATTGGGAGTTTCGGCTCCCTTTCCAAATAGCATGGGGTTGCCACTCTCTGGTTTAGTTGTTCTATAAGGTGTAGAAAGAAATATATACTATGGAGAACATCATAAAATAAACTTCTTACCTCTCTTCTCATTCTGGGCACTAGGATTTGAAACAATGAACAAATGTCACTTCTATTCTGTCCAGGTAACTTCCTGAAAAGAAAGTCTTTATCTCTTTTGCTTTCTATTCTGCCCTCATTTTCTTATATGATCCTTAAAACATCAAACATGCACGCTAAGGCACTTCAGTTGTGTCCAACTCTTTGTGACCCCATGGACTGTAGCCCACCAGCCTCCTCTGTCCATGGGATTATCCAGGCAAGATTATTGGAATGGGCTGCCATGCCCTCCTCCAGAGGATCTTTCCAACCCAGGGATCAAACCCATAGCTTTTATGTCTCCTGCATTGAAAGGTGTGTTCTTTACCAATCGTACCCTAAAACATCGAAGGCACATCTTAAATATATCAATAAAAGAATGAACTAATGAACAATCTGGGAGTTCTTATCCACACAAGAGTTAGGTAACAATTAAAGTCATCCTATGAAATTAACTAAATCCAATGCATCAAGAATAGCTATAAAATAAATACATACAGTCCACCATATAGGCTAGATGATTCAGCTACAGCTATAATAAGACTATCTCTAAGCCACCAGTAAACTTCTTAAAGTGCTAGTGAAAGTTTAACTAGGAATAATGAACACAGTGTCTCTTTTGGCTATGCATGCCCCTTACTTCCAGGCTCTTACCTTGCTCCCCACAGGTCCAGGTGCCATACTAGTCCTCACAGGCCAAGTGGAACTGGTCACCCACCAGTTTGAATCAGAATTGATCGCTCTGGGCATTAATAAAACTTCTCAGATTAAAATCTGGTTACTATTCAAAGTTCAGTCTTCTTCCTTCTTTATCTCATTACTTTTTTATAAAAATAAATAACATGCTCTTTAGAGGAAAATTCACAATCAAATGCAAGTAAAGAAAGGTGAAAAAAAAAAGCACCATTCATTTTTTTTCTTTTCTTTCAACAAATACTTCTGAGCATTCTTCTATGTGCTAGGGCTGTAGCAGGAAATAAGATGGTCAAGTCCTCTGTCCATGTGGTGCTTACATCCGAGTGGATAAAGAGGGATAACAAACTAGTAAACAACCCAGGTGCAATACAGGGAGGTGGTAATAAGGGCTAGGAAGACAAATACTACAAATTAAGGGCTGGGGCTAATTTAATAAGGGATCCTCAGAAGAAGACCCTTCTAACAAGGTGGCAAGTAGGCAGAAAACTGAAGGAGATCAGAGTGTGAGCTAAGCCGCCTTCCAGGGGAAAGTCATTCCAGCGGTGGAAACAGCAAATGCAAAGGACCAGAGGCAAGGGGGTCTCTGATGAGCTCGAGAACCATGGAGGAGGGCAGAGGGCCCAGAAATTCAGCAGAAAGTAATTTGAGGCCACTGTGAGGAAGCCATTGAAAAGATTTTGGATTTGGCTGTGAGAGAGCTAGAAAGCTGCAGAAGGACTTTGAGTCAGTGGATGATCTCATGTTATCTTCAAAATAATCACTTTGGAAGCTCTGAAAATAAGCTACTGGAGTGGGCAAGGGCAGAGTAAGGGCCTCCAGTTTGCAAGCTATTGGAATAATCCAGGTGAAAAGCAATGGTGGCTGGGGTCAGGGGACAGCAGTGAAAGATTAAACCAGCTAAGGCACATAAAATCAGGCTCCCCTGGTGACTCAGACAGTAAAGAATTGGCCTGCAATGTCGGAGACCTGGGTTCAGTCCTTGGGTCAGGAAGATCCCCTGCAGAAGGGAATGGCAATCCACTCCAGTATCCTTATCTGGAGAATCCCAGGAACAGAGGAGCTTGATGGGCTACAGTCCATGGGGTCACAGAGCTGGGCACAACTGAGCAACAAACACTAACGAGGCACATAAAGCACTTGGCACAGTGTCTGGGACAAAGGAAACCCCTGATGCCCAGCAGCTGCTGATCACCACTGTTACTCTCCTGTCTCCCCACTTGTTGATTACTATGGTTACTCTCCTATCTCCCCACTTGACAAGAACTGAAGATTCAAATCCCACATGAGGATCATCGGCTCTTTGGGAGCCAGAATGAGCCTGCAGTTTTCTCTATCTCATGTGGCTTTTAGATCTGACCAGTTGATTAGAAACCTTGCTTGATAATACCCTATTATTTATCACCTTGTTGGAATGAATGTGGTTGTAATGTTGCTAACACAAATACGGCATTCATTCCCCAAAGAGATGCAAATTTCCTTCTGGGGCTGTGAGTCCCTGTGTTTCAGGGTATGGGTGCACTGACCCCACCAAGGACTGTGCCACAAACACCCTGAAACCACTTCCATTTGCTCTGGCCTTGGCTGGTGCTGCCAACAGTACCCCCTCCTTCTCTGTTTTGTCCTCACTTAGGGAATTTCATGGAACTGCATTCTTCCACTCTCTACTCACCCTTGCCAGACTGCTAATTCAGACCTGTGCAGCAAGAGAAACCATCCAATCCCTTTCCAAGTCTCCTTGATTTTTTAGCCGCCCCACAGGACAGGAATGTTGCACTATCCATCTGCTGCCGAATTCTAGCATTTTAAAAGGGGGAGAAAAACACCAATTGTACACAAGCTTTTCCAGAAAACACAAGAGGTAGGAACACTCACAAATTCATTTCATGAAGTAAGCATAACCCAACTACCCACATGTGAAAAGAATTTATAAGAAACCCCAATAAACACAAACATCCCTCACAAACTGGCCATAAACACAGAGGTGGCAGTTATTAGCTCCATTTTACAGGGGAGGAAAATCAGGCTTAGAGAAGTTCAAAAACATATCCTAAAGGCACATAGTTTAAAGGCAGCAGATCTAGAATATAAAGCTAGGTCTCTCAGACTCCAGAATACCTGCTCTTAACCAATGTGTTGCAGACATTTCTATCAATGAAAAGTGAACGTGTCAGTCGCTCAATCGTGTCTGACTCATTGTGAACCCATGGACTATAGCCCACCCGGCTCTTTTGTCCACGGGATTCTCCAGGCAAGAATACTAGAGTGGGTAGCCATTCCCTTCTCCAGGGGATGTTCTGAACCCAGGAATCAAATGCGGGTCTCCCGCATTGCAGGCAGATCAATACTTGGATGCTTACTGAAGGAGCTTGAATGAAAGGAGTGAATTGCTAATAGCTAAGTTTCACCTCCCGGAGGTAAATGAAGGAGGCATCCTTAGACCAAGCACTGACAGCCTCCTCTCCCAGCTCCCCCCTCGCCCCTATCCTGCACCCCATAGTTACTCTAAGCTCCTCTGCCTGGCCAGGATCTGCTTACCATGGAGAGTCAGACTCTGGTGTTTTAAGAACTGCAATGTCAGCTCAGTTAAAACCGCCAAAGTCACAATTGTTTAAGAGCTTCAATCCCCCAGGGACACATATATTGTAAAAGGCTCAGCTTGAAGCCAAATAAAGACTGAGGTGATTTGACACGTGGCCAGTGCATGTCTTGTTCATTAATGAGATAGCCCTGCAAGCAATTAAGTCTCATGTGCTGTTATAGGAGACCCTGGATTCTCATCCCCAGGGTCTCCTTCCCAGCCAGGTCCCCTACCCTGCACTTAAGTGCCCTCTTCAGACATCTCCTTTGACCCACAGAGGAAGGGGAGAGAGAGAGAAAGGTGGAGACTATGATTTCTGGGGGTGCACTTCTACAGAAGTATGCTGGACAAGATGCTTGAGAGTCCCTTGGACTGTAAGAGTTCAAACCAGTCAACCCTAAAGGAAATGAACCTTAAATATTCATTGGAAGGACTGGTGCTGAAGCTGAAGCTCCAACACTTGGGCCACCTGATTAGAAGAACCCACTCATTGGAAAAGACCCTGATGCTGGGAAAGATTGAGGGCAAGAGAAGGGAGTGACAGAGGATGAGATGGTTGGATAGTATCATTGACTCAGTGGACATGAGTTTGAGCAAACTCCAGAAGATAGTGAAGGACAGGGAAGCCTGGCATGCTGCAGTCCATGAGATCACAAAGAGTCAGAGATGACTTAAGTGACTGAACAACAACAATCCTTCTATCCAAGGGCCTGCTCACTGGTTGTCTATCCCTCCGCAAACCTGTGCCCAGGTCCTCATCTGTTGTACCCAGAGGTACAACAGAGGTACCTCCTCTGTTGAAGCCTCTGGATGGCTTCCCCCTAGAGCAGCTTTCTACCTTCAAAACCCACAGAGCATCCTAGAATGTGGCAGGAATGACATCAAATTAATAAAACACAGCTCCCAGAGGCAAAGGTAAGAGGGCACTTCTTTTGCATCAAGACAGAAATTATCCCTTGAAGAAGAGTCAAATCTGAAATCTAAACCAACAGGAAAATCAAGATATCACTGAGTCCTCACAGAATTTTACCAGATGCCAGAACAAACTTCATCATTTATATACTCCCCTTATAAATATTCACTAACTTATATGCAGAGTACATCATGAGAAATGCTGGGCTGGAAGAAGCACAAGCTGGAATCAAGACTGCCGGGAGAAATATCAATAACCTCAGATATGCAGATGACACCAACCTTATGGCAGAAAGTGAAGAGGAACTAAAAAGCCTCTTGATGAAAGTGAAAGAGGATAGTGAAAAAAGTTGGCTTAAAGCTCAACATTCAGAAAACAAAGATCATGGGATCTGGTCCCATCACTTCATGGCAAATAGATGGGGAAACAGTGGAAACAGTGTCAGACTTTTTTTTTGGGGGGGGGGAGTGCTCCAAAATCACTGCAGATGGTGATTGCAGCCATGAAATTAACAGACACTTACTCCTTGGAAGGAAAGTTATGACCAACCTAGATAGCATATTAAAAAGCAGAGATATTACTTTGCCAACAAAGGTCCATCTAGTCAAGGCTATGGTTTTTCTAGTGGTCATGTATGGATGTGAGAGTTGGACTCTGAAGAAAGCTGAGCACCAAAGAATTGAGGCTTTTGAACTGTGGTGTTGGAGAAGACTCTTGAGAGTCCCTTGGACTGAAAGGAGATCCAACCAGTCCATCCTAAAGGAGACCAGTCCTGGGTGTTCATTGGAAGGACTGATGCTGAGGCTGAAACTCCAATACTTTGGCCACCTGATGCGAAGAGTTGACTCATTGGAAAAGACCCTGATGCTGGGAGGGATTGGGGGCAAGTGGAGAAGGGGACGACAGAGGATGAGATGGCTGGATGGCAATACCGACTTGATGCACATGAGTTTGGGTGAACTCTCAGAGTTGGTGATGGACAGGGAGGCCTGGCGTGCTGCAATTCATGGGGTCACAAAGAGTCAGACGTGACTGAGCGATTGGACTGAACTGAACTGAACTGAAGGACTGCATGCTACAACTTTCTCCTAGCCCATAACCCACCTTTGTACAGATTCTGAGAATGCACCCATTCTTCCAGGCAGGGGAAGCCCAGTTCAAGGGAACTCCAGGGCACCTAAGGGTCTCACTGTCTATGCCTCCCCCTACTCTTCCCACCCTAAGCAGTTGCTCTGCCCCCCAGCCAAATTACAATCTAAAACATCTGAGCCTAAAACAGCTAATTAAAGAACAATTCAAGGCAGAATCTGATAGACAGTTCAGAGAGAAAGTACTAAGAAAGTCCAGAGACTACATATTCCAGAAGTACAAACCCCAAACTTTACTGAATCAACCCAGGTCAAAATAACTGACACTCCGTAGAACTACTTACTATTAATAGTCAGGCCATCCTTGTTCTTCTCCATGCAATTTTGAAAAGACCAGCAGAGAAGTAACCAATGCCCTGTGAAATGATGTAATCCCATGAAGAATTACATGTGCAGGAAATAGTAACGACATTTCCCTACTTTTGAAGGGTCTCAATATATAAGGCGACTTCATTTTTACTTTTCACTTTCCTGCATTGGAGAAGGAAATGGCAACCCACTCCAGTGTTCTTGCCTGGAGAATCCCAGGGACGGGGGAGCCTGGTGGGCTGCCGTCTCTGGGGTCGCACAGAGTCGGACACAACTGAAGTGACTTAGCAACAACAATATATAAGGCAGCTACAAATAGCTCTCAGTGATTGGCATGTATTCTTCATGGAGTTGTTTGTCAATATTAGTAATAATTACATAGTGGCAGATTATATGATGGCTACAATACCCACTTCTTCCCCATTGGACCTATCTATCAGAGGATTATATCCACCCAGTGGCATCTTCAATGGAGACAGAACTTATTTTGGCCACTGAAATCTGAGTGAACGTGATGTCATCTGTGCCACTTCTGAACAGAATCTTCCAGTTCTCCTGCCTCTCTCACTTCAGTCAAGATACCAGCAATACCTCTGATAGGGACTGCTCTTTAGTCTGTGTCTCTGAGTGAAACACCAAAGCCAAATCAATGATGGAGATACAAAATAAGCCAAAACCAAAATGGTGATTGTAAGTCGTTGACATTTTTAGGTTGTTACTTCAGCACCATGTAGCCTACATTGCTTGAGGTATAATCATAGGCCAGACTGATTCCTGCCTGAGCATACTAAAAAAGAAAGAGAAACCAGAAACAATACATCTTACCTGAGCCAAATAAAAAGTTCATTCAGATTTTCCATAAGATCTAATGGAAAAACCCATATATAATTTTACTATTAATTGTGTGGCTCCCTCTTCAATCATGAAACACAGACTAGTTAAACATCAAAGGCTTGTGGATCACTCAGCAAATGGTGCAGCATTTCCTGAACTTCACACTTCACTTCATCTTTTATCACCTTAATAATTGTTGCATATCTGTGAACCAACTGTACTGTATACTATTTAAGTTTTAAATTTTTAAACAACTATGCAATATACTATTTAATTTTTAAATTTTAAACATCTTTACAAAATGCTATTTAATTTTTAAACTTATTCCTTTGACTTAGTCTGTCAATTTCAAAAAAAAAAAAAAAAAAACTTTGTACTACTACAATAAATGAAAAACTATTATCACTTATCTTAAAGTTGGGGAGAAAAGGCCTAACTATTAAATTATCGTCCAATTAAAAAATAAAATAAGAATTCAACTATGTATCATGTTGATAATTACATAACACTCATGTCAAATCTTGTGCACTTTGGGAAACACTGCTGCAGTGGTTGGCATAAGGGCTCAGAGTCCTAGATTGTAGTCTAGGCTGCCATACGGTGTGTAATCTAGGACAACTTCCTCTGAACTTAATTGTCTTGAAGTTCAAAAGAATTAATACTCTAAGGTCCTGTTCAATAGTAATATTACATTATCTGCTGTTCTAAGCTGCCCATTCTGCTCCTCCTCTCCACCACTGTGGCTCAGAACAATTCATATGTGTGAAATCACTAACAACCCTAATAGGAAAAAGAAAATTTAGCTGATCTACAGGAAGGCTCCTATTTACACTGTGAATATATTTCTCTTCTCCCAAAGAGATCATCTCAAAAATGAGAAAGCTCAAACAAGGACACATCTTATTTCATCTTCCTTTATGTTTTGCCAACAACTTCTTACTGTTAGTTGGAATTCTCTCATGGTTCCAAAATTATATCTCTCCTCTCCTCCCCATGGGGTGACTTTATCTGCTGTTGTCACTTTGGAGAAAGGAGGAAGGAAATCATAATTCCATTCAATAGGCAGATGCTGGCCATTAGTCAGAAAGAAATACCATAATTGGTAATGCAAAGCAAAGGAAATGCTGTCCACTTGAGGTGTGATTCCCTGTATACTAATTCCAAACCTTTAAATTCTTTGCCTGAGTTCAGATTCCCACTCTTCAAAAATGAACATATGTAAAACAGACTTGCATTAAAACTACAGATTTTAGAATCTTACAGATCATCTGGCTCAACTAACTTATTATACAGATGAAGAAATTAAGATTCCAAGAGGTTTGGCTAAGAAGCAGCAGAGTAAAGATGAGACTCAGGCTCTGTGCTCACAGGCAAGGTGATGAAATATACTAGAAACACAGCCTCTGCTGCATTGTTTGGTAAGACATATTCACATTAATTATTTCTCTTGGCCTCAGCTTTTTTCATCTGTAAAGTGGGGACCATAATATCTACCTTTCAGGGTTATTCTAAGAATCAAGTGAGATACACTAGTGAGTCTCAAACTTGATGATTCAAATGAATCAGACTCTAAAACAAAACAGGTGAAGAATGGAGAGAAAGAGAGCAGGATGTGTGAACAACCCAAGAAGGTTAAAAAAAAAAAAAAAAAAAAAGCTCCAAGGTAGAAAGAGCAAAGTAAGTAAAGACCAAAGCTGAGGACATGGGAAGAGATCAAAACACTTAGTGTGGGCCAGGCAAGGGATAAGTTTTTAAGTAATACAGTGATGGAAAAGTCAAATGTAGGATTCACACACTCTATGGTCAACATTCAAACTTTGACTTACAAAGACAGGGTTTATCCCAGATCTCTACTGAAATTTAATCAGGATCAAAATGTAAATGGATAAATCTATTTCAAGATAATGGAGAGTTGACTACAGGAGCTCCAATTGAATTCTGACTTTACAGCATAACGTTGTAATTCATAAGCAAGATTCTTAGCAATATGGAACATTAGAAAAAGAGAGAGATGTTTTTTCCTGCCCTTCTGACCACTGGTTCACTGCATTAGAATATCAGAATTGCCTGAGCAGTGTTTTAAAAATGGTCAGTCCTGAAGTCCATTCTATGAGGAAGGCTCAGGTACTGGACTATGCTGTACTTAGTCGTTCAGTCATGTCCAACTCTTTGTGATCCCATCGACAGTAGACCACCAGGCACCTCTGTCCATGGGGATTTTCCAGGCAAGAATACTGGAGTGGGTTGCCATGCCCTCTTCCAGGGGATCTTCCCAACCCAGGATCAAACTGGGGTCTCCTGCATTGCAGATGGATTCTTTACCAGCTGAGCTACCAGGGAAGCCCAGCTTAGGCACCAGTAGTTCCTAAGACTGTCTCAATTGTTTCTAGTAGCCACAAAGTAAAAACCTATATAGCTTCCAGAACACTGGAAGTGGTTTAGATTTCTCTTTTCTTTTTATTAACTTTTTGCCTGGCCAGTGATGGGTCTCTTCCATCTTGACCTTCATTCAGTTCAGAAAAGTAGTTCTCTGTTTTCTTTGATTGTTTCTCTAGAAGTCTCATCTGGGTTCCACTTGAAACATACATATGTAGGGAGGTTCTTCCCAAATTTCCCTAATGAGATTCAACTAGAAAGGGGACCCAGGGCATGTACATTTTTAAACAGCTCCCCAATTCTGATGTTCTGAGGTTGAAAACCAATGTTCTGTGGCTTGGCATATAGCTATAAACAAAATAGGCATGGTCTCCACTCCCATAGAGAACTTTCAAATCCATCAGAGACTATATGAGCAATTACTGGTGTGACCACAGTGGTAAAGAACTCGCCTGCCAATGCAGGAGACATAATAGACACGGGTTCTATCTCTGGGTCGGGAAGATCCCCTGGAGAAGGGAATGGCTACCCACTCCAGTATTCTTGCCTGGAGAACCCCATGGACAGAGAAGCCTGGTGAGCTACAGTCCATGGGGTCTCAAAGAGTCCAACACAACTGAAGCAACTAACAGGAGGATGACTAGTGTGATGAGTGGTAAGAAAACCAAAGTCAAAATAGTCATAGAAATAGTCCTCTTCCCGTGCATGGAATCTAACCAGAATCTTCCAGATAGAATGTTCTACATGTGGAATGTTTACCATTAAGTCGTTAGATCAGAAGAAGACACGTCTCCTCAGGTCTCAAGGTTCCCACCCTCCCCCATCTGTGGATACCCCCCATCATCATCTCCCTAAAATTGGCTCAAAAATTCCAATCCCAGAATCCAGGGGCCACTGAAGTGGTCGTTTGAATGAGTATGTGATTGTTTCAGGGAAATAGGACACTGAGAGGTGAAAAGTTAAAAGCAAAAGACTTAGTATCCAATTTATATTGCAACATAAAAGCTTTGGGCTGAGAGCCAGATAATTTTCTTGCATTTGATTTTTATTCTCAGACTCTTAAACTTAGCCAACTAAAATTCTTATTTTAAGTATCATCCTCTGATCCTCCTTTGGAAATAAAGGATGTGCCGCCAGGAAAGACAGAAGGTAATCACCTTGGCTTTGTCAGCTCCAGCAAGAACAGGGCTGTATAGGTTAATGCTATAGGTCTAGCACATAGCAAATGTGTAGATTATAGAAAACCCATGTCAGAAGTGAATGGCTGAACTCACACTGAGGAACAGATTAAAGAACAAGAAAGACCAAGATTCATTCTCCACAGGTTATAGCCTATCTACTAAACTTTCCATTAATGAGAAGAAGATGGTGAGCGGGAAATTATTAGTCCTCCAGACTCCCCATCCATTCACTGCACTAATATTTATCATGTGTCTATTGGTACCAAAAAAAAAGAAAGAAAAAATAAGCTAAAAACAGCAAAATGAGAAAAAGAATCATGGACCAGATGCAGGCATGACTGACTGAGCTATGTTTCACATTTTAATACATTACAACATATTCGGTCCCTACAACAATAGCCTCATAAATGAGGAAACTGAAATTCAGAGATGTTGAGCCTTTGTTCCAGGTCACACAGCTAGTGATGGTCAGAGATGGGACTCCAACTCTAGTCTTATGAGTCCGTTGCCCCCACTCTTATCTGCCACAGTAGGCTGCCTTCCTACACCTTAGATGGGAAAGATGCTAGTTCTCCAACTGCACTAAAGCACCAGAAAATAGACTATCAAAATGGGTTGAGAGACCTTGACCCTTGAAAACTGTGAAAGCTAGAATTGCTGACCATCTACCTTAGTGTGACTTCTGGTTATAAAAGTCAAGAAACATACAGGCAAGTGACAAGATACACGACAGGAAGATGGCAGAAACCAAGCCAGCATGAAATGCAAAATTGTTCACTGTCTCTCCAATGATCTCCCTTCCAACCACAAGGCCTCTCACCCTGGGCATTAACTACTTGTTCATTCTTCTTTCAACAAGTACCTAAGGGTCTGCAATGAGCCATGGGCTGTAGATCTGTTCAGTGCCCTTGGGGAGTTTACCACTGGTTAAACCAGTAATCCCACAATTAAATACATTAAGTACAAGCTGAAGCATGTGCAATGAAAGAAAAGTAAAGGGTCTAATGAGTGCTTATGTCAAGGGGACCTGGTTCAGGAGGAGTATCAGGCAGAGTCTTCAGGAAAGTGACATTTAGGCTGACCCCAAAGGGATGAATAACACAAGGAATATGGGAACAAGAGCATCCCAGATGGAAAGAACCTGGTCCCAAGTAGCATCTCACAGTTCTGATGGTTAAGTAACTGCTATCCAGGGGAACATGGATGACTGGGCTGTGCTTCTCATATCATGCAACAAAGTGGTAAGCCCTGTCACAGAGCAAGAGAACAAACTCCAAAGTACAAGCTGTCTTCATGTGTCTATACTTGCATGACATTTCCTATATCGTCTTGTCAGAAGATCCTCTGACCAATCCTGAGGAAATCTGGTACACTGATGGGAGCAGCTTTGTCTTGGATGGAAAAGAAGAGCCGGGTATGCAGTAGTCTCCAATTTTGAGACCATAGAGGCTAAGCCTCTGCCACCAGGTACTTCAGCCCAATTAGCTGAGCTTATAGCCCTGACTTGAGCTTTAGAGATGGGAAAAGGAAAAAGAATAACCCTTTACACTGACTCCAAGTATGTCTTTCTGGTGCTACATGCACATGCAGCTATTTGGAAAGAAAGGGGCCACTTGACCACCCGAGGGTCCCCAATCAAGTATGGTGATCAAATCCTTAGGCTCTTGGAGGCAGTCCATCTGCCCGCTGAGGTTTCAGTCTCCCACTATAAAGGACACCAAAAAGGGAGCACAGAAGTGGCACGAGGGAACCAAGCAGCTGATCAGGCAGCTAGGAGAGCAGCATTACAGAACCATGACCTAATAGGGATTGCCACCTTAGTTCCACAGACTAATTTGCCAGAAACTCCTTCATATACTGAAGGTGAGACTCTTAAAGCTAAGAGTGAGGGCTTTCAAGATCATATGGGGGGTGGTTCCAAAAGGAGGGACTCCTTTTTCTGCCTGGGAACTTCCAATGGAAGTTGGTTAACTCCTTACATGCCACTTCTCATTTAGGAGAAAAGGCCCTCCAAAGATTACTAGAAAGTTCCTTCAGAGGAACAGGCCTCCAAACAACTATAAGACAGGTGGTCTCCTCTTGTCCCACTTGCCAATTAAACAACCCCCAAGGAGCTCGAAGACCCCAGCTGGCCCAGCCCATCCAACGATGTGGGGCCTACCCAGGAGAGGACTGGCAGATGGACTTCACCCAGATGCCAGTTTCTCAAGAGTATAAATACCTATTAGTCATGATAGATACATTCACAGGATGGATTGAAGGCTTTCCCACCCGGACTGAGAAGGCTGAGGAGGTGGTAAAAAAAACTGCTCCGTGAAATCATTCCAAGATTTGGTCTGCCCAGGTCATTACAAAGTGACAATGAGACATCATTTACTTCTAAGGTCACCCAAGGGGTCTCGAAAGCACTGGGCATTACTTATTATCTCCATTGTGCCTGGAGGCCTCAATCTTCAGGAAAAGTAGAAAGAGCCAATCAATTCTTAAAATCAGCGATAAAAAAGATAACCCAAGAGACCTCCCTGGGATGGAAGGAGGCTTTACCAATAGCTCTCCTCTGCACCCGCATTGCCCCTAAGGAACAGGTTGGTCTTAGTCCTTATGAGGTGCTATATGGGAGACGTTTTGTTTATGTCAATGACCTCTTCCTAGATCCAGAGGTTCAGACCCTCCAGTCTTATACCATAGCCATTGGGCAATTCCAAAAGGATATATGCTTGTGGGGTATGAACCAGGACCCAAAAGATTCTAAACAGTCACCACTATATGCTCCAGGGACTCAAGTCCTAATTAAAGTCTGGAAAGATGGGTCCCCAAAGGCTCAACTCCAGCCCACATGGAAGGGCCCCTATCCTGTAATACTTTCTACCCCCACAGCAGTCAAGGTACCAGGACATGACTCCTGGATTCACTACTCATGAGTCAAGCCATGGAAGAAAACAGAAGAGGACACTCGATACACCTGTGAGCCCCTGGGAGATCTCAGATACCTATTCAGAACTACCAATGAGTGCCATTCTAATGAACACCCCCAAAATCTGGTTTCTGGGCATAAGATTTTTCAGGATAACTCTAAAGAGCTAACACAGCTTGACAGAGACTGTACTCCAAAACAGACAGGAGATAGATCTTCTGATCCCTGAACAAGGAGGGACTTGAGCCATCCCAGCCATGTGAATTTAAAATTGACCAATGTCCCTACTAGTCCTTGTTATGCTATATTGATGATGCCTATGATTATTCCATGTACTGTCAATTGTCTAACCTGTTTTGTCTCTGCCCAGGTCAACCAGCTACAACATGCAGTGCCAGTTCAACAAAGATATAAAACTACAGCCGAACACGGAAAATATCACACATGCTTGGACACCGCTATAAGGATTCTGAGGATTGAGACTAGCAAGAGGGGGAGGCCCAATACCCCTGGCCATCCCAGTTCAGTAGGAAGTAGCCAGAAAGACCTCGATGCCCCTATTCCCAAAGAATTGGGCCTCCCATCTCTTGAGGGGGGGATGTTAGGTAGGTAGAATAGGGAAAAGGAGTCCAAAGTGGCGGTGGCTAAAAGACAAGGAAGGTCAAAGGAAGGTCTGAGGACCAGAGTGAGGACTTCAGGCAGAACAAATAGCACTCCTGGCTAAGCCCAATTTGCGTAAGGCAGGCCCAAGTGGAGGAAAAAAACATAAAAGGAGGAGCCAAAGCACTTTCTCACGGACTCTGTCTCCCGCGTGCATGCGCGCGCATTCTCTCTCTCTCACTCTCTCTCTCACTCTCTCTCTCTCTCTCCTGCTATCTTCTAAATAAAATAGAGCTGTAACACTGATTTGCTTAAGAGCTGTAGCACAGTTTGTCCAAGACCCAAGAGCTGTGACGCACCGAGGGCTTTAATGTCCGTCGCTCCAAATCTTTGTTGTGATGAGACAAAGAACCGAGGAACATACACTCGTATGACAGTCTCATTGGCCAAATTGCCCTTTTTGCATGATAAAGGGCAGAGCCAATGTGAGAAGACACCACTTCAGGGCATGGATACAAAAAGATGTGACCAGACCCGGTAGCAATGTGCCCTATGAGACCAAAAGAGAGGCACGTGGTCCAACCTGCGGGTACAAGCCAGGCCCTGAGGAAACAACACATAAACAGACATCTAAGAGCAACACTGAAGTGTGGACAGGAATTCGTCAGGGGAGAAGAGGACAAAATATCCCTGGGACCAGCATGTTCAAGGTTTTAGAAGTGAAGTCAGAAATCTGTATAAGGAAATTAAAGATGCTCAGTATTACTCCATAGGACAGGGGGAGACAGGAGTGGTGAAGAGCAAAATTGGAGAGTCAGAAAGGGGTCACATTATAAAGGGCTTTGCAAGTCATGACAAGGAGCTTGAGCTTTATTCCATCAGATGTACATTCTAGAAAAGTCTCCATTGTTTCTATATGAAGAAGCAGGGAAACCCATTAGGGGGTATCTTAATTCAGGCCTCACCTGGCATAGGAGCAGTAAGGTGGGGGAAATGTTTAGATTTTAGATATACTAAAAAGTAAAAGAGGGTTTCCCAGGTGGCGCTAGTGGTAAAGAACCTGCCTGCTAATGCGGGAGATGTAAGAGATGCAAGTTGATCCCTGGGTTGGGAAGATCCCCTGGAGAAGGGCATGGTAACCCATTCCACTATTCTTGCCTGGAAAATCTCCATGGACAGAGGAGCATGGCAGGCTATAGTCCATAGGATCGCAGAGTCAGACACAACTGAAGTGACTTAACATGCATGCACAAAAAGTAAAATTAATAGGATTTGATGAGAGTGTGTAGACACTCAACAGATTAGAGACAATCAAAAGATTGATTCAAATTTCTAGTTGGAGAAACTGAAAACAGAAATGGCATTTGTTTCTAAAGATAATATGCGAAAAGTAGAACTATTGGGGTAGGAAGATGAGCATCAGTTTGGATGTTTTGAAGTGGAATTTCCCATGAGACAATGGAGTTTTGGGGAAGAAACTTAGACATATAGGTCTGAGTCTTAGCAGAGAAATATGGGCTATATGGATCTATGACAAAGAGCTGGCAACCACCAAGGTGAGTGTGTATGAAGAGAAGAAGACCAAAACAAAGCCTGAAACAATACCCATCCTTGAGGTGTGCATTAGCAAGACCAAGAGGAGCCATCAAAGGAGACTGTACCTTAGTCACAAAGGTGGTGCAAATGCAGGGGGAGCTGGTAATGGGGATGGCAGTGGAAGAAAACTCCAAAAGACTGTAAGGGCAGCAGCATGTAATAGGGCTGATGGGTCTTGTAAGCTTAGGACTCAGAGGAAAACCCTTGGGCTCATGACCTTGAACAGACCAACTAGGGTGGACAGATAGAAGCAGAGGCAGACTGGAGTAATGGCAAAAGGAATGAGAGTTGAAAAATGTCAAAAGCCCGGTAGAGAACAATACCAAATCTGTGAAGGGAGAGAGATGCAGAATGACTAGGAGAATGGAGGATGAAAGGAGGCTCACAAATCTAAATGTTATTTAAATGTTTTTTAAGTGTTACAGATCCAGGAAGTAAAGTGTAATACGCAGAAGAGAGATTATCAGTTTACATTTTTACAAAAGGATAATTATCCAAGATTTACTTCCTCCCAGGCCCCTCTTGTGGGCTTAGTCTCCTCCAGTCTCTGGCACTTTGCCTGATCTTGCCGTGAGGTCCCCTGGGCAGGGTGAGTACACACACACTAACCCACGCATTCCATGACCGCCCAGCACGACAACCCCACCCCAGCCACTGGCCGCTCATTTCACTGAGCCATGAGCCACATCTTTCTCATTCTGCATGAAAGGAAGGGCTTTAAAGCCTTAAAACTGGAAGAGAATGGCTTTTAGACAAATTGCCTGAAGCGAAGCACTACCCAGGGAAACAAAACCATTCCCTCCCTCCAACCGGCCCTCCCCGGATGATACCTCCTGATTCCATCACCCGAGGCTGCCCAGAAAAAACCACACAGCAGCATTAAAGGGCTGGATACGAGTGTTTGATTGTAAACAAGGTACAGAGGCCCAACTGTGTTGACCTTATTTGTATATAATGAACGAAGACTGAGAACAGCCATCATTATGGCCTCTGAGCATGCAGAACAAAGGGAAAGAAGAAAGAGGGAAAGGGCACTTCCTGGTATGCATGAGTGGGTCCTGATTGTAATGGTGGTGTCTCATCCTGCTTGTTTATGAATCACAGTGATCTTTGTTTCCTTAAAGAAGAACTGAACAAAATGACCGCATCTTGAAATGGTCACTTGTTCTGCAGGAAGGGAACACGATAGAACCTAAAGCTTGCTAGGCTGCATTTATTCCAATCTCTCTTTGTATTTAGAGTGTTTGCCAGAAACATACTTAATCCGATAAAGCCCCGATATGTACATCTTTTGGCTCACATATAGACAGACTTACTGTATTGGAAAAAGAGGCTGTGTGTCTTCCATTTCCAAAGCAAGCTTCTCAAAATGGCCTGGCTATTCAGGGCTGGAGGGAAACCCCAGAGGAGGGTCAGGGATCCTCCATAGCTCAAGGCTGGAGGGAGCGCCATGAAAAGCCAAAGGGAAGCCTGGAAGGTGGCCATGACTGTGTCAGCATGGGGCCACTGGATCTGCCCAAGGCCACTGGAGCTCTTGGAGGGTTTCTACATCCTGGGGGTGATCTGAATCACAGGGATGGTGGTACCTGACCTGGAAGGCCCCCACCCACCTCCCATGGAATTGCCACCAATCCACAGGAGCCAATTCTATAGGCTGATTAATGAATCCTATTCAGATTCACCCTAATCAGTCTCCAGAATTATGTTTTATTTTGTTCACTCACAAAGTCCTGTCTGACTCTTTGCAACCCCATAGACTGCAGCATGCCAGGCTTCCCTGTCCTTCACCATCTCCCAGAGTTTGCTCAAACTCATGTCCATTGAGTCAGTGATGCCATCCAACCATCTCATCCTCTGTCACCCCCTTCTCCTCCTGCCCTCAATCTTTCCCATCATCAAGGTCTTTTCCAATTAGTCATTTCTTTGCATCATGTGGCCCGAGTATTGAAGCTTCAGCTTCAGTGTCAGTCCTTCCAATGAATATTCAGGACTGATTTCCTTTAGGATTGACTGGTTTAATCTCCTTGCTCAAGAGTCTACTCAAGAGTCTTCTCCAACATCACAGTTCTTATGCTGCTGCTGCTGCCAAGTCACTTCAGTCATGTCTGACTCTGTGTGACCTCATAGACAGCAGCCCACCAGGCTCCCCCATCCCTGGGATTCTCCAGGCAAGAACACTGGAGTGGGTTGCCATTTCCTTCTCCAGTGCATGAAAGTGAAAAGTGAAAGTGAAGTCGCTCCGTCGTGTCCAACTCTTAGCGACTCCATGGACTGTAGCCCACCAGGATCCTCCATCCATGGGATTTTCCAGGCAAGAGTACTGGAGTGGGGTGTCATTGCCTTCTCCAGTTCTTATAAATGGCTATAATCTCTAAATTCTTCCCTGCAGAGGATCACTGTAAGACCTCTCTACAAGGCTGGTGGAGAGGAGAGAGTTCCTCAAGCCCTGCTGAATCTCTCTGGAGCTTCATTTTTCTTCTCTCTCTCTCTCCTTTTTCCTAAGCTGCCTGTAGCCTGAAGGCTCCACTTGCTGACATGCATGGTGAGTCCAGGATGCAACATGTATGCAGACTCTCCCCTTTCTTCCCTCACCTTCTCATGTACTTATCTTTTATTTTATTTTATTTTTCACTGCACTGGTCTTAGTTGAAGCGGCATGATCTTCGTTGTGTCATGTGGGATCTTTCATTGCAGCACACGGACTCTCTAATTGCAGCATATGGGCTTAGTTGCCCTGCCACATGTGAGATTTTAGATCCCTGACCAGGGATCAAACCCATGTCCCCTGCATTGCAAGTTGGATTCTTAACCACTGGCCCACCAGGGAAGTCCCTCGTGTACATGTGTTTTTGCCACCACTTCCTTTCTGTGTTACCTTAATCTGGGGAGAGTTCTGTAACTTCTTTTAAAATCTCAAATGCTGGGGTGGTCCTTAGATGGCAGAGGAATACGACAGGGAGACAACTTTCTCCCCTGCAAATTCATCAAAAGAACATTTGAACGCTGAGTAAATTCCACAAAACAACTTCTGAATGCTGGCAGAAGACATCAGGCACCCAGAAAAGCAGCCCATTGTCTTCCAAAGGAGGTAGGAGAAAATATAAAAGATAAAAAGAGAGACAAAAGAGGTAGGGGTGGAGATCTGTCCCAGGAAGGGAGTCTTTAAAAAAGAGAAGTTTCCAAACACCAGGATACACTCTCACTGGCGAGTCTGTGGCGAGCCTGGGAACCTCACAGGGCAACATAACCAGGAGGAAAAATAAATAATTAAAACCCACAGATTACGTGCCCAACGGTAACCCCCAGCGGAGAAGTAGCGTAGATGCCTACATCTGCCACTAGCAAGCGGGGGCTGGGCAGGGAGGCGCGGGCTGCATTGCTTAGAGTAAGGACCAGGCCTGAATCCCCCGAGGGCAATCTGAGGGAACTAACTTGGGATAGTAAACCAGACTGTGGGATAGCTACCACACCAAAAGCCTTAACCTAAGACACTGCCAGGCCCACTCACAGAACAAAGGACTGACCAGAGGTAGCCAGCTGCAGACCGGCCCATCCCCCGCTGGAGACAGGCAGGCGAGGGCAGCCAGAGCCGGAAGAGGGCAATCGTGGCCCCAGAGAGGCATCCTCTACCAAACTGCAAGCAGGCTTCATTGCTAACCAAGACTTTTTGGCATTCTGGATGGTCAACATCCACCTGAAAAGGTGCACCGGTTGTACGCCCAGAAAATCAAGTGGCAGGGACGGGGGAGGCGATGAGTTGCAGCGACTGCACTCGCCAAACACCTGGTCACCTGAGCTGCTCGGACCTAGGAAGGGCGCAAAACGCAGGCCCAACCGAGTCTGTGCCTTTGAGGACTACCTGAGTACCTGAACCTGAGGGGCTAAGACCTGGGAGGTGCATATAACCCAGGGCTGGCCTCACACAGTTCCTGGCAGAGCAACCTAGAGCCTAAGCAGTTTAGACTGGGAAAGCACACACGCCATGAGCAGGGGCAAACCCAGTGTGACTGAATCACTGTGAGCACTCCCCACAGATGCCAGTGATATTCGTTTGCAGTGTTCCTCCCTCCCCACAGCAAGACTGAACAAGGGAGCCTTAAAAAGTGTCCACCACCACTCCCTTGTGTCAGGGCGGAAATTAGACACTGAAGAGACCAGCAAACAGAAGAAGCGAAAACAGAGGGAACCGCCTTGGAAGTGACAGATGCAATAGATTAAAACCCTGTAGTTAGCACCGACTACATAGGAAGGGGCCTATAGATCTTGAGAAGTATAAGCTGGATCAAGGAACTATCTGAAAGTGAAGTATAGATGGAGAAGTCTTGAGCCTAATGTTAAGAATAAGACTGAAAACCAGAGCCAGTAGGCTGAAGTCCAAATCCTGGGAACACCAGAGAACTCCTGACTCCAGGGAACATTAATCAATAGGAGCTCATCAAACGCCTCCATACCTACACTGAAACCAAGCACCACCCAAGGGCCAACAAGTTCCAGAGCAAGACATACCACGCAAATTCTCCAGCAACACAGGAACATAGCCCTGAGCTTCAATATACAGGCTGCCCAATGTCACTCCAAACCCATTGACATCTCATAACTCATTACTGGACACCATTGCACTCCAGAGACAGAAATCCATCTCCACCCACAAGAGCACTGAAACAAGCTTCCCTAACCAGGAAACCTTGACAAGCCACCCATCCAACCCCACCCACAGCGAGGAAACACCACAATAAAAAGAACTTCACAAATGGCCAGAATATGGAAAGGTCACCCCAACACAGCAATATAAACAAGATGAAGAGGCAGAGAAATACCCAGCAGGTAAAGGAACAGGATAAATGCCCACCAAACCAAACAAAAGAGGAAGAGATAGGGAATCTACCTGATAAAGAATTCTGAATAATGATAGTGAAAATGATCCAAAATCTTGAAAATAAACTGGAGTTACAGATAAATAGCCTGGAGACAAGGATTGAGAAGATGCAAGAAAGGTTTAACAAGGACCTAGAAGAAATAAAAAAGAGTAAATATATAATGAATAATGCAATAAATGAGATCAAAAACACTGCAGGAAACCAACAGTAGAATAATGGAGGCAGAAGATAGGATTAATGAGGTAGAAGATAGAATGGTAGAAATAAATGAAACAGAGAGGAAAAAAGAAAAACGAATTAAAAGAAATGAGGACAATCTCAGAGATATCTGGGACAATGTTAAACGCACCAACATTCAAATCATAGGAGTCCCAGAAGAAGAAGACAAAAAGAAAGACCATGAGAAAATACTTGAAGGAGATAATAGTTGAAAACTTCCCTAAAATGGGGAAGGAAATAATCACCCAAGTCCAAGAAACCCAGAGAGTCCCAAACAGGCTAAACCCAAGGCGAAATACCCCAAGACACATATTAATTAAATTAACAAAGATCAAACAAAAAGAACAAGTATTAAAAGCAGCAAGTGAAAAACAACAAATAACACACAAGGGGATTCCCATAAGGATGACAGCTGATCTTTCAACAGAAGCTCTTCAGGCCAGGAGGGAATGGCAGGACATACCTAAAGTGATAAAAGAAAATAACCTACAGCCCAGATTACTGTACCCAGCAAGGATCTCATTCAAATATGAAAGAGAAATCAAAAGCTTTACAGACAAGCAAAAGCTGAGAGAATTCAGCACCACCAAACCAGCTCTCCAACAAATGCTAAAGGATCTTCTCTAGACAGGAAACACAGAAAGGGTGTATAAACTCAAACCCAAAACAACAAAGTAAATGGCAACGGGATCATACTTATTAATAATTACTTTAAATATAAATGGGTTGAATGCCTCAACCAAAAGACAAGGACTGGCTGAATGGATATAAAAACAAGACCCCTACATATGTTGTCTACAAGATATCCCCCTCAAAACAGGGGACACACACAGATTGAAAGTGAAGGGCTGGAAAAAGATATTCCACACAAATAGAGACCAAAAGAAAGCAGGAGTAGCAATACTCATATCAGATAAAATAGACTTTAAAACAAAGGCTGTGAAAAGAGACAAAGAAGGACACTACATAATGATCAAAGGATCAATCCAAGAAGAAGATATAACAATTATAAATATATACGCACCCAACATAGGAGCACCACAATATGTAAGACAAATGCTAACAAGTATGAAAGGGGAAATTAACAATAACACAATAATAGTGGGAGACTTTAATACCCCACTCACACCTATGGATAGATCAACTAAACAGAAAATTAACAAGGAAACACAAACTTTAAATGATACAATAGACCAGTTAGACCTAATTGATATCTATATGACATTTCACCCCAAAACAACGAATTTCACCTTTTTCTCAAGTGCACACGGAACCTTCTCCAGAATAGATCACATTCTGGGCCATAAATCTAGCCTTGGTAAATTCAAAAACATTGAAATCTTTCCAAGCATCTTTTCTGACCACAATGCAGTAAAACTAGATCTCAATTACAGGAGAGAAACTATTAAAAATTGCAACAGATGGAGGCTGAACAACATGCTGCTGAATTACCAACAAATCACAGAAGAAATCAAAAAGAAATCAAAATATGCATAGAAATGAATGAAAATAAAAACACAGCAACCCAAAACCTGTGGGACACTGTAAAAGCAGTGCTAAGGGGAAGGTTCATAGCAATACAGGCATACCTCAAGAAACAAGAAAAAAGTCAAATAACCTAACTCTACACCTAAAGCAACTAGAACAGGAAGAAATGAAGAACCCCAGGGTTACTAGAAGGAAAGAAATCTTAAAAATTAGGGCAGAAATAAATGCAAAAGAAACAAAAGAGGCCATAGCAAAAATCAACAAAGCCAAAAGCTGGTTCTTTGATAGGATAAATCAAATTGACAAACCATTAGCCAGACTCATCAAGAAACAAAGGGAGAAAAATCAAATCAACAAAATTGGAATGAAAATGGAGAGATCACAACAGACAACACAGAAATACAAAGGATCATAAGAGACTACTATTAGCAATTATATGCCAATAAAATGGACAACGTGGAAGAAATGGACAATTTCTTAGAAAAGTACAACTTTCCAAAACTGAACCAGGAAGAAATAGAAAATCTTAACAGACCCACCACAAGCACGGAAATTGAAACTGTAATCAGAAATCTTCCAGCAAACAAAAGCCCAGGTCCAGACGGCTTCACAGCTGAATTCTACCAAAAATTTAGAGAAGAGCTAACACCTATCCTGCTCAAACTCTTCCAGAAAATTGCAGAGGAAGGTAAATTTCCAAACTCATTCTATGAGGCCACCATCACCCTAATACCAAAACCTGAAAAAGATGCCACAAAAGAAGAAAACTACAGGCCAATATCACTGATGAACATAGATGCAAAAATCCTTAATAAAATTCTAGCAATCAGAATCCAACAACACATTAAAAAGATCATACACCATGACCAAGTGGGCTTTATCCCAGGGATGCAAGGATTCTTCAATATCCACAAATCAATCAATGTAATATACCACATTAACAAATTGAAAAATAAAACCCATATGATTATCTCAATAGATGCAGAGAAAGCCTTTGACAAAATTCAACATCCATTTATGATAAAAAAACTCTCCAGAAAGCAGGAATAGAAGGAACATACCTCAATTTAATAAAAGCTATATATGACAAACCCATAGAAAACATTATCCTCAATGGTGAAAACTTGAAAGCATTTCCCCTAAAGTCAGGAACAAGACAAGGGTCCCCTCTCTCACCACTACTATTCAACACAGTTTTGGAAGTTTTGGCCACAGCAATCAGAGCAGAAAAAGAATTAAAAGGAATCCAAATAGGAAAAGAAGAAGTAAAACTCTCACTGTTTGCAGATGACATGATCCTCTACATAGAAAACCCTAAGGACTCCACCAGAAAATTACTAGAGCTAATCAATGAATATAGTAAAGTTTCAGGATATAAAATCAACACACAGAAATCCCTTGCATTCCTATACACTAATAATGAGAAAATAGAAAGAGAAATTAAGGAAACAATTCCATTCACCATAGCAACGAAAAGAATAAAATACTTAGGAATATATCTACCTAAAGAAACTAAAGACCTATATATAGAAAACTATGAAACACTGGTGAAAGAAATCAAAGAGGACACTAATAGATGGAGAAATATACCATGTTCATGGATCGGAAGAAGCAATATAGTGAAAATGAGTATACTTCCCAAAGCAATCTATAGATTCAATGCAATCCCTATCAAGCTACCAACGGTGTTTTTCACAGAGCTAGAACAAATAATTTCACAATTTGTATGGAAATACAAAAAACCTTGAATAGCCAAAACAATCTTGAGAAAGAAGAATGGAACTGAAGGAATAAACCTGCCTGACTTCAGGCTCTACTACAAAGCCACAGTCATCAAGACAGTATGGTACTGGCACAAAGACAGAAATATAGATCAATGGAACAAAATAGAAAGCCCAGAGATAAATCCATGCACCTATGGATATCTTATCTTTGACAAAGGAGGCAAGAATATACAATGGAAAAAAGACAATCTCTTTAACAAGTGGTGCTGGGAAAACCGGTCAACCACTTGTAAAAGAATGAAACTAGAACACTTTCTAACACCATACACAAAAATAAACTCAAAAGGGATTAAAGATCTAAATGTAAGACCAGAAACTATAAAACTCCTAGAGGAGAACATAGGCAAAACACTCTCCGACATAAATCACAGCAGGATGCTCTATGACCCACCTCCCAGCATATTGGATATAAAAGGGAAAATAAACAAATGGGACCTAATTAAAATTAAAAGCTTCTGCACAACAAAGGGAACTATAAGCAAGGTGAAAAGACAGCCTTCAGAATGGGAGAAAATAATAGCAAATGAAGCAACTGACAAAGAATTAATCTCAAAAATATACAAGCAACTGCTGCAGCTCAATTCCAGAAAAATAAATGATCCAGTCAAAAAATGGGCCAAAGAACTAAACAGACATTTCTCCAAAGAAGACATACAGATGGCTAACAAACACATGAAAAGATGCTCAACATCACTCATTACCAGAAAAACGCAAATCAAAACCACAATGAGGTACCATTTCACGTCAGTCAGAATGGCTGCTATCCAAAAGTCTACAAGCAATAAATGCTGGACAGGGTGTGGAGAAAAGGAAACCCTCTTACACTGTTGGTGGGAATGCAAACTAGTACAGCCACTATGGAGAACAGTGTGGAAATTCCTTTAAAAATTGGAAATAGAATTGCCATACGACCCAGAAATCCCACGTCTAGGCATACACACCGGGGAAACCAGAATTGAAAGGGACAAATGTACCCCAATGTTCATCGCAGCACTGTTTACAATAGCGAGGACATGGAAGCAACCTAGATGTCCATCAGCAAATGAATGGATAAGAAAGCTGTGGTACATATACACAATGGAGTATTACTCAGCCTTTTAAAAAGAACATATTTGAATCAGTTCTACTGAGGTGGATGAAACTGGAGCCTATTATACAGAGTGAAGTAAGCCAGAAAGAAAAACACCAATACCGTATAATAACGCATATATATGGAATTTAGAAAGATGGTAATGATAACCCTGTATGCGAGACAGCAAAAGAGACACAAATGTATAGAACAGTCTTTTGGACTCCGTGGGAGAGGGAGAGGGTGGGATGATTTAGGAGAATGGCGTTGAAACATGTATATTATCATATGTGAATCAAATTGCCAGTCCAGGTTCGATGCATGATACAGGATGCTTGGAGCTGGTGCACTGGGATGACCCAGAGGGATGGTATGGGGAAGGAGGTGGGAGGGGGGTTCAGGATGGGGAACACATGTTCACCCGTGGTGGATTCATGTCAATGTATGGCAAAACCAATACAATATTGTAAAGTAATCAGTCTCCAATTAAAATAAATAAATTCATATTAAAAATAAATAAATAAAGTCCAGGATTAAAATGAATGCCTTAAGTAAAAATAAATAAATAAATAAAATCTCAAATGCCTCATCTGTAAAGTAGAAAAGTAATAGTCCCCACCTCGTAGGATTATAGTCAATATTAAATGAATTCATGCATCTAAAGCTCTAAGCTCAATAATTGATACCATGAAATTTTCAATCAAGAGAACAAACAGGACCTTTTTGGTTATTTTTATTCATGTTGATGTTGTTGCTATTTTTCTCCTGGGACCCTCAAGCTCCTTGAAGGCAGGGATTATATTTTTTTATTCTCTATCTTTCCCCACAGTGACATGAAAAATGTCTTATGGATTTATGCTCAAAATTGCTGCACACAAACAAAGGACCAGAGGTGAGCTTTCCTGTGGTCCATTGGTTAAGACTTCACCTTCCAATGCCAGGGATGCAAGTTCCATCCCTAATTGGAGAGCAAAGATCCCTGACTCCAGGCCAAAAAACCAAAACATAAAACAGAAGCAATATTGTAACAAATTCAGTATAGACTTCTAAAATGGTCCATAACAAAAAAGTTCCAAAAAATAATAATTGTGTTACCATCGTATATATGCTCATACAGTCACTCCATTGTGTCCGACTCTGCAACCCCATGGACTATAGCCCACCAGACTCCTCTGTCCATGGAATTTTCCAGGCAAGAATACTAGAGCAGGTTGCCATTTCCTCCTCCAGGGAATCTTCTGACCTAGAGATTGAACCCGTGTCTCTTGCAGACTCTCCCGCATTGGTAAGCAGATTCTTTACCACTAGTCACCTGGGAAGATGTTTATCATCATAGGGACTCTGGAAAAAAAAAAAAAAAAAGCAGGGACAAGGAAGAAGAGAAGGAAAAGGGGAGAAGGAGAGTAGGGGAAGTAAAGAAAGAGAAGGGAGGGGATGGTCCCTGAAACCAGCTCATATACACAACTGGGTCAGCAGTAGGGTTGGTCAAGTTATCGAAATATGCTGATGGAAAAACCAAATAAGCAACCTAAGTGACAAGACACAGTTACAAGTGGGACAGGAGCAACCAGAAATGCTGGGCTGGATCTGCCAGCCCAAATGTGCCAACTTGGCCAAGTGCCTTGTCTTCCTTAGGCCTTGGACTTCCCATCTCTAGATAAAGGAGGCTGAGCAGTGTGATACCTTCTATCTATACCATGTCTAGGCTTTATCATTTGTGTAGCCTTCATGATGTGGGTCATGAGCCTAGCAGAGGTCCACTGGACAGCACAAGCCAATATGGATGGAAGACGAGCTGGAAGGTGATGCCCATCACAGGAAGAGGGAGAAAGGTCCACAGGGGAAACACAGGGACAGCCAACCCAGCTCTAGGAATAAAGCAAACATATTGATGAAAGTGAAAGAGGAGAGTGAAAAAGTTGGCTTAAAGCTCAACATTCAGAAAACGAAGATCATGGCATCTGGTCCCATCACTTCAGTGCAAATAGATGGGGAAACAGTGGAAACAGTGGCTGACTTTATTTTGGGGGGCTCCAAAATCACCACAGATGGTGATTGCGGCCATGAAATTAAAAGACGCTTACTCCATGGAAGGAAAGTTACCACCAACCTAGATAGCATATTAAAAAGCAGAGACATTACTTTGCCAACAAAGGTCCATCCAGTCAAGGCTATGATTTTTCCAGTAGTCATGTATGGATGTGAGAGTTGGACAAGCTGAGCAGTGAAGAATTGATGCTTTTGAACTGTGGTGTTGGAGAAGACTCTTGAGAGTCCCTTGGACTGCAAGGAGATCCAACCAGTCCATCCTAAAGGAGATCAGTCCTGGGTATTCATTGGAAGGACTGATGCTAAAGCTGAAACTCCAATACTTTGGCCACCTCATGCAAAGAGTTGACTCATTGGAAAAGACCCTGATGCTGGGACAGATTGAGGGCAGGAAGAGGACTACAGAGGATGAGATGGTTGGATGGCATCACCGACTCAATGGACATGAGTTTGGGTAAACCTGGGAGTTTTTGATGTATAGGGAGACCTGGTGTGCTGCAGTCCATGGGGTCACAAATAGTCAGACACAACTGAGTGACTGAACTGAACTGAACTGATTCACTAAGCATTGATGATGTTCCAGACACTGAGCTAGATAGTTTCATTGTATTTAAAAAAAAGGTTGAGAAAGCCCCCATCTGAAAGAGAGGACAGAAACAGAGCCCAGGCAATGTCTCAACACCTTATACTCACATGGGAAAGGACAAAAACATAGAAAGTACAAATTCACACACCTCTGACATCATAGAGATATAGGAGAGAATGATGGGGTTGCTGCAGGTAAAACCATCATGGAATCACATGACACAGTAATTGACTCCACTGGAAAAGGGGCTGCTGGTGGGACCTGGCCAGCTAAATTATGGCCCTAGAACGCTTGGTGGGAAGAGATTATTGATAAGCTTTGGTGGACTGAGCCAAGAGGGGTTGAAAAGATGAGATGGACTGTTGAAGCTGTTTTCTTCCAAGAAAAGTCTGATTTCAATCAAAGTCTAGCCTTCATGCTCGACTAATATTTCCCCACTTCCCCCAACCTCTGCCAAGAACCAAAAGCATCCTCTAAAACATGGATGCAGACACCCTCTCTGGCTTGGTGAATTTTAGCTGTCCTAGCCTATCACCTTTTGCCTTAAAGCTGTGTTCCTGTCACTCTTCCTCCTTCCCCAGCCCCTTCAAACTGAAGGTGGACTTGAACGGTCCTTTAGAGGCCACCTTGAAACCACATGTGGGCACCATATCCCCAGCTAATCCCTATGTCCAGCCCCAAATCCTAGGAAACCCTTTATCAGCAGGGGCTCTGGGCCTCAGGCCCTACCAGGCAGAAGTGGGGTCCACAGACTTCTCAAGAATAATGTCATTCAGTCTAGGAGTGTGAGCAATAAAGTAATGAGTGGATGAATGGGGCCAGGACAGCCTCATCTGGCTTTACAGCATCCTTGTCCAGGACCCAACAGCAGGAGTGAGGAGGCAGGCCTTCCAGTGGTCACTCAGAGAGGGGTAATTCTGTGCCAGCAGGGAGATGTGTGTTGAGCCCACTGGCCTCCTTGTGGCTTATTACATGGAGTCTTTGGGGCTTCTCAGGTGGTGCCAGTGGTAAACAACATGCCTGCCAATGCAGGGGACATAGAGACATGGGTTTGATTCCTGGTCAGGAAGACCCCCTGGAGGAGGGCATGGCAACCCACTCCAGTATTCTTGCCTAAAGAATTCCATGGACAGACAAGCCTAGTGGGCTACAGTCCATAGAGTCTCAAAGACTCAGACACAACTTAAGCGACTTAGCATGCATGTATGAAGCCTTTGTTCATGCTCTTGCTTCTTTCTGGAATGTAGAGTCCCACTTTCATCTAGCTTTTACCTCTTATTCATCCATTAGATCCCAGCCTAAGCATCTCCTCCCCAGGGAATCTTTCCTGGCCACTCAGTGTGAGACAGGCTGCTTTCCAGTACCACTTTCCTTTATTTGAAAGGACTCATTTCGTTTTTGCCAAAAAAGGTCTGTACAGTCAAAGCTATGGTTTTTCCAATGGTCGTGTACAGATGTGAGAAAGTGAAAGTTGCTCATTCATGTCTGACTCTTTGTGACCCCATGGACTACACTAGAGTATTCTGCCTTTCCCTTCTCCAAGGGATATTCCCAACCCAGTGATCAAACCCAGGTTTCCCGCATTACAGACGGATTCTTTACCAGCTGAGCCACAAGGGAAGCCCAAGAATATTGGAGAGGGTAGCCTATCATTTCTCCAGTGGATCTTTCCAACCCAGGAATCAAACTGGGGCCTCCTGCATTGCAGGTGGATTCCTTACCAACTGAGCTATCAGGGAAGCCCACATATGTGAGAGCTGGACCACAAAGAAGGCTGAGTGCCAAAGAACTGATGCTTTCTAACTAGTGTTGGGGAAGACTCTTGAGAGTCCCTTGGACAGCAAGGAGATCAAACCAGTCAATACTAAAGGAAATCAACCCTGAATATTCATTGGAAGAACTGATGCTGAAGCTGAAGCTCCAATACTTTGGTCACCTGATGTGAATAGCCAACTCACTGGAAAAGACCTTGATGCTAGGAAAAGTGAAAGGCAAAAGGAGAAGAGAGTGGCAGAAGATGAGATGGTTGGATGGCATCACTGACTCAATGGACATGAGTTCGAGCAAACTCTGGGAGATGGTGAAGGACAGGAAAACCTGGCGTGCTGCAGTTCATGGGCTCACAAAGAGTGACTTAGGCACTGAACAATAACATCTCAGTCTGCAAATATTCATTCATTGATGTGATTATTTGGCACCAGTCTCCCACACTAGACTGTAGACTCCATAAGGACAAGGATCTTCTTTTTGCCCAATAACCTTGTCCAATGCCAGACAGGCAAGGTTACTGGACCTTCCTTGTTGAAGGAAGGAAGGAATTCAGAGAGACAAGGAAGAAGTGCCTAGATCACCTCAAAATCGACTGGACCACCATCCTGGCCCCAGGGATTTGGGGCAGAAGTGACTTAGTGGTTACTGGGTCCACCCTCCAGTTGAAGCAGGAAGCCCTAGCTGAGCATCAACAACTCCTATCTGAAGGCTCCCCATTCACTCAACCCCAGAGAGACATGTTGAAACATTTATAACTTAATATCCAAAGAGCTGCGTGCTCCTATGAAGAACTGTCAAAACATAAACACAAATCAATTTTAAAATGCTATAAACGAAGCAACTTTGGCCATATGAGATAGCAGGCCTACAGCTCCTTAGAGAGCATCATCAAAGTAGACTATTAATGAGGAACAAAGGACTCCAGCAATACCAGCCCTACACATCCTGATCTTCCCCAGACATCAACCAGAGGAACAAGAGGCCTATAAATACCAAGGCTTCCGAAAGTGTTTTCAGAACAGTACTAACATCAGATAGAGAGCTGTGCCAGAGGAAATCCTTGATTCTCAGAACTCTTGGGAAAATGGCTGGATTGTGTGATTTATTGATAAGGCAGCAAACCACAGCAGAGCTAAAATTAGTCACTACCAGTGAATGCAAATAATATGTATTGCAAGATAAACACACACTGAATACTCTGTATAGAGTCTGAAGACTACATAACACCGATCATTCAGCCATTCCTAATCAAGCCACCATGGTCAGCATGGGAGCATGATGTACCAGGCATTCTGGTGATCAACAGTTACACAGCTCTGCTGCTTTGATGAAATCTCTGGAAAGATCTTAGAAAGGAGATACATACTACAATTTAAAGAGCAGAGGTTTTGAACTCATAGTGAACTGGACTTAAATTTCAAGTCTTCCACTTACCAATTCAGATCAGTTCAGTCACTCAGTTGTGTCAGATTCTTTGCGACCCCATGAACCGCAGCACATCAGGCCTCCCTATCCATCACCAACTCCTGGAGTTTACCCAAACTCACGTCCATTGAGTCAGTGATGCCATCTAACCATCTCATCCTCTGTCGTCCCCTTCTCCTCCTGCCTTTATTCTTTCCCAACATCAGGGTCTTTTCAGTTACCAGTTTTGTGCAATTAGGCCTCATCTATAAAATGGAAGTGCTATTACCTGCTTCATAGGGTTATATCAGGGGTTCATTAACTATGGCCCTTGGGCCAAATCTGGGCTACCACCTGTTTTTGTAAATAAAGTTTTATTGGAACACAGCCACACCATTTTTTTTTACAAGTTTTCCATAGCTGTTTTCATGCTACAGTGGCAGGATGGTTACAATGGAGACAATATAGTCTAAAATACCTAAAATATTATCTTTGCAGACAAGGCTGGTCATCCCTTGGTGTAACCTGCACACATGCTATTCCCCACCTGAAACACATTTTCCATCCCCCTTTGGCTAGCCAAAATTATCTCATCCTTCAAGGTCACTTCTTCAGAGCAGCTTTCCTTTACCACCTAGAAGAAGTTAAATCCCATGCTCTATGCTCCCACTATAGCAGCACTTTGGATAAGACTCACCACATTTGAAAATACTTGTTTACTGTCTGTCTTCCTAATTAAACTGTTCACTCTTGACTGTGAGCATCAAGATGGCACCTGAATCCTAGGTCCTCACTTAGAAGGTGACAATAAGTATCCTAGTTGAATTCTACACAATCCTACCACTCCATGTGACTTCCCTATCTTTGGTAGATATTCCTGGCAGTAGTCAAAGTTTTATCTAGTGTAGAAAAATCCTGGTTCAAGTGACAGTCACTAGAATGGAAGAAACATCAAATCCCTCATCACAATAGTGGCGATATGGGCAATGAACCCACACTGTTATTAGGGACTATGCTTAATGAGATCGTCCCAGAATCCCAAAGTCATTTTATCAGCCAATATTTATCAAACATCTGCTCCATGAAGACACCATTTTAGTACTGTGGTGAACAAAGAAATATGATCCAGTTGGTCCATATCTAAGCCAAGGGCTACCTCTGAACTCAGGTCATGAGGCTAAAATTTCATATTGGGATTTCTTTTGGAGGACTAGTCCTCCAAACTAGTATATCAGATCCCAGGAAATATGACACCACTCAGTTCAGTTCAGTTAAGTCACTCAGTCATGTCCAACTCTTTGCAGCCCCATGAACTGCAGCACGCCAGGCTTCCCTGTCCATCACCAACTCCAGGAGTTTACTCAAACTCATGTCCATCAAGTCAGTGATGCCATCCAACCATCTCATCTTCTGTCATCCCCTTCTCCTCCCATCTTCAATCTTTCCCAGCATCAGGGTCTTTTCCAATGAGTCAGTTCTTCGCATCAGGTGGCCAAAGGACTGGAGTTTCAGCTTCAACATCAGTCCTTCCAATGAATATTCAGGACTGATTTCCTTTAGGATTGACTAGTTTGATCTCCTTGCAGTTCAAGGAACTCTCAAGAGTCTTCTCCAACACCATAGCTCAAAAGCGTCAATTCTTCAGTACTCAGCTTTCTTTATAGTCCAACTCTAACATCCATATATGATACCACTAGATTTGCCTCTAATTCATGAACATATTATCGTGTCCTTATTTGAGCACCAGATGAAAGACAACTCACTTTTAGGGACCATATGTGTGCAAATATACAACTCTGAATGACAGAATCACACCCACTGTGCCAAGATGGGAGACCAACCCACCAAAAACAAGATTAATAGCATTCATGTCACACTCACTCCATGTCACGTGCTCACTGATAGAATGAAAAGTGGAATTGTCCACACTCTAAATTTCCCTTTCTCTCTCTCTCTCTCTTACACACACACACAAAATATATGCTTTAATTTATAAAAATTAAACATTCCTGTGGTGTCATTCCACTCTAATCCATTCTTCCCCACCTGGTTATTTACACAGCATGACAAATTATCCCCAAACTCAGTGGCTCAAAGCAACCATCTTACCATGTTCATTCATGACTTTTGTGACTGCAGAATTCAGGAGGAGCTCATCTGAGGATTACAGCTGGGACCTCCTTTACACTGCAGTCAGAATTTGACAACGTGCTATAGTCTTCTGAAAGTTCAATTGGACTGATGTCCAAAATATCTCACTCCCGTGGCTGGCAGTGGATGCTGGCAGCAGGTTGAGAACTCAGCTAGGACTGCCAACCGGAGCATCCCCGTGTGTTCTCTGCACATGGCTTGAGGTTTTTCTCATTCTGGAGGCAGGGTTCTGAGGGTCCCAAGAGGCAGTAGCCAAGAGCAAGCGTAACAATGACCCACTCAGAAGCTGCACACCTCCTTCTCACGCAGCCTCACATAGCACCACTTCTGTACATTCTGTTGGTTCCAAGTCAGAATGGCCAACAGAAGTCCAAGGGAAGGGGAACAGACCCCACCCTTCAATGGGAGAAGAATTGTGGCCGTTGTTAATCAGCCACATTCCATATGAATAACCCTTGTTCCCACCCTCATCTTTCCTGGATTCTGAAAATAACATGCTGACTGTTTCACCTTCTATACAACAAAACCAGTTTTATATGTACTATCAGAGGTAGATTTTTTATCAAAAAGGTCAAAATAATCATGTATCCCAAGCACTGTTGGGGCTCAGTCATAACCTCCATACTGGCAATGCCCATCAGTTCTAATGGAAAAGCCTCAAAAAGGAACCCACGTTACAGTTACCTCACCTGCAGCAACCAGCCTGTTTCAGACCACATAGAAATTTCTCTGTAATCGTCACTGAGTGAATAATAACCACAGCATATTCCCTCCATAGAAATGGAATACTTAACCCATGGAGATTATTCTCAAAGCACTTTCACCTTTTACTGCCAACAGCAGACGAGTGACGCAGGCATCTCTGGCCTGTGGTTTCCCCAAAAGCTGAGACAAGGATTTGGATGCACGGTTGACTGGGGATGTGACCCCTGAGAACATCACAGGGAAATGAGAAAGTGAGATATCTTGGGATTGTCCCACTGAGCGGGTGAGGAGGGCTTCCCAGGCAGTTCAGCAGTAAAGAATCCACCTGCCAATGCAGGAGATGCAAGAGACTCAGGTTCAATCCCTGGGTTGGGAAGATCCCCTGGAGGGGGAATTAGCAACCCACTTCAGTATTCTTGCCTGGGAAATCCCATGGACAGAGGAGCCTGGCAGGCTACGGTCCATGGGGTTGCAAAGAGTCAGGCGTGACGGGACGACAGAACACGCACACACGCTCTGAGGGGTGAGGAGGTGAGGGAACTTATTCACCAACTCCTGCCCCACTCTGCTTGAGGTCACTCCTGAGGCATTAAATCCTTGGCCCTCCCAGCTTGCCACACATTTGAACTGAGCCCCCTCCCGACACCAGAGACTACCCTCAGGAAGAAAT
The DNA here is from genome assembly GCF_002263795.3 of Bos taurus. Taxonomy (NCBI): domain Eukaryota; kingdom Metazoa; phylum Chordata; class Mammalia; order Artiodactyla; family Bovidae; genus Bos; species Bos taurus. The sequence continues at coordinate 17,165,539 of NC_037341.1, read as the reverse complement.
ACACAGGAGCCTGTGTGTAGAAATACACAGATGCCTGCCCTGCAGGCATCTCCAGAGTGGGATGGGATGGGTGGACTTGACCCCCCACGGTGTCTACTGTTCTATTCTAAGAATTCTTTGAGTTCGATCTCAGTTAATCCCCAGAACAACTCTGTTGTTATCATTGCTATTTCTGTTCATGTTGGTGCCATCTCCATTTTACAAAGGAGGGAACTGAGGCTCAGAGAGGGTAACTGCCTTCGTGGCCACACAGCGTGACACAGGCTGGCCCAACCCCAACTTCTAAACTGTGCTGAAAAGCCCAGAGAGGGTGAGTGACCTGCCTGAAACCAATAAACATGCGCGCCACAATCACACATAAAAACAAGCTCACCCCTCTGCTGCCGCTGCTTAGATATTTCAGTAGTGTCCAACTCCTTGTGACCCTATAGACCATAGCCCCCAAGCTCCTCTGTCCATGGGATTCTCCAGGCAAGAATACTGGAGTAGGTTGCCATGCCCTACTCCAGGGGATCTTCCTGACCCAGGGATCGAACTTCTCCTGCACCAGCAAACGGGTTCTTTGCCACTAGTGCCACACCTCTGGCCGTCACCATATTGTTCTTTGCAGTCCTCTCCCACTGAGCCCTATGCCGTGCAGTGCAAAGCCTAAGGAGCTGCTTAACCCAAAACATCTGCATGTTCTTTGCCTCAGCAAAGCAGACGATACATGCTGTAAGTCAAAACACGCGGCATCTGTACTATACATTAGGACTCTCCCCAAGGGGACCGCTCTCTCTGCCCTCAACTGTGTGGAAACAACCCAGAAGGAATCTCCTCAGAATCAGAGTGTACTTTGGATCCACAGAAGAGAAGGGGCCGGGAACACACAGACTCAGCCAAGCACGGCTCCATCGAGGGCTGCGTTCTTCCTGGAATTCTACTTAAGAGCTGTAGCCCTGGCTCAAACCCAGAAACAAGCAACCTAAACAGAATAGCCGAGCAGCGACCTGAGTCAGGGGATGACTGTTTACTAGAAGGAAGCTGGACTCTGGAGAGGGGCTCTCATGGAGGTGGGGAGGTCAGGGAGCGGACGAGGGAATGCCCTTGGACAGGAAGATGGATGGGCAGTTGTAAATCAAGACCGTCAACAAAGATGGAAAAGAATGAACCCTTTTTAGCCGTGATAAAATTTTCAATCCCGAAATACCTCTTATCACACCCATTATCAAGGTGAGAATTTAATGACCAGTCATTTAAACCAAGTCACACAGCTGAGGAGATTCGAGTCTAGATTTAACTACTCTTGAGTGTGGGTCAGACTCCAGAATTACTTCCTTTACACCCCATTGAGCACCTACAGAACACTAGATCACATGAACACTCCCTGAAGCTAGGACTGTACCTTGCTACCTGTTGTGGGCCCAGGACTTTGCACAGCGCCTGGCCCAGAGTAACACCACCCCAAGTGGCCCAAGACTTCACACGCAGAAGGAAACGCACGTGGCTGTCACTGGAATGGTTTTCACAGAGGGCAATCAAGAAAAAAATCTCTCTGGGCTGCTTTCACAGGAAGACAGAGCTGGAAGGGGGCACAGGTGTAGGAACTGCCATAGTGAGGAGAGATGGAGTCCAGGTAGAGGCACGGAGACCCAGGCTTAGGGTGGACACAGCAGAGTCAGGGACCAGAGTAGACCAGAGGTGGCTAGAGTTTGTGCTTTATATCCAGTCAATCTTAAAGGAAATCAACCCTGAATTTCATTGGAAGGACTGTTGCTAAAACTGAAGCACCAGTATTTTGGCCACCTGATGCGAAGAACTGACTCATTGGGAAAACACCCTGATGCTGGGAAAGATTGAAGGCAAAAGAAGAAGGGGGCGGCAGAGGATGAGATGGTTAGATAGCATCACCGACTCAAGGGACATGAACTTGAGCAAACTCTGAGAGACAGTGGAGGACAGGGGAGCCTGGCATGCTGCAGTCCATGGGGCCACAAAGAGTCGGACATGACTTAGCAACAGAACAGCAACAACAAGAGAGAAACAGGAGAGAAGCATAGAAAGGTGCCTATAATCATTTTTATCCTTGAATGTCAGATTACAGACTTTGGAAGGTTTAGTAGAAATTATGACTGAAGTCTAGTGATTTCTTCCTACATGCCAGACACTGTCCTCACAATTTACAGCAGGATTTCTCTACCTTGGCACTAGTGACATTTGGGCCAAATGATTCTTGGGTGTAGGAGACAGTCCTATGTACTGTAAAAAAAAATCTCAGCAGCACCCTCGGCTCTACCCACTGAATGCCTGTAACACCCTCCCACCCCCCTACCCCCATGCTTGTTGTTCAGTCGCCCAGTCGTGTCCCACTCTTTTTGACCCCATGGACTGCAGCACGCAGGCCTCCCTGTCCCTCACCATCTCCCAAAGTTTGCCAAGTTCATGTCCATTGCACCAGTCATGCCTTCCAGGCATGTCATCCTCTGATGCCCTCTTCTCCTCCTGCCCTCAATCTCTCCCAGCATCGGGGACTTTTCCAACAAATGGACTGTTCTCATCAGATGACCAAAATACTGGAGCTTCAGTATTTTGTCCCTACCCTTGTAGTGACAACCAAAAACAACTCCTGATGTTACCAAATGTCACCAGTTGAGAGCTGCTTTATGTGTATTAAGTTGTTTGCTTTTTACCACAACTCTGTAAGGCAGGTACTATTATTATCTGTATTTTACAGGTGAGGAAAGTGAGGCACAGAGAAAGTTATATAACACGTCCAAGTTCACTGGTTTTGTAAGGGGCAGAGTCAAGACATTCAATCAAGACAGATTCATTTGGAGCCCATGACTTTCTTCACCCATGCTTCATTTAACATGTTGAAAGATTAAATTTAAAAAATGCAAAATGTAGTAAGCACTGTGTTTGCTGCTGCTGCTGCTGCTGCTAAGTTGCTTTGGTCGTGTCCGACTCTGTGTGACCCCATAGATGGCAGCCCACCAGGCTCCCCCGTCCCTGGGATTCTCCAGGCAAGAACACTGGAGTGGGTTGCCATTTCCTTCTCCAATGCATGAAAGTGAAAAGTGAAAGTGAAGTTGCTCAGTCGTGTCCAACTCTTAGCAACCCCATGGACTGCAGCCTTCCAGGCTCTTCTGTCCATGGGATTTTCCAGGCAAGAGCACTGGAGTAGGGTGCCATCGCCTTCTCCGAAGCACTGTGTTTGCAAGCAATTAAATAGAAATCTGCATGAAGACACATGACCACCAACAACACTATGCAAAAAACAATAAGATAGGTTTAAATCAGAGGGGTGAAATTATGGGAGCCTCATTTCTTCCTTAATAATGTTGTAATTTTTAAATATAAGTGGGAAGTTTGATGGACTCCAGGCAATCGTTCTAACCTTATTTCTCCATCCATTCCCATGAATAATCGGCTGAAAACAGTTCATTCTCACTCAATCTGAGGTTCAGCTCAAATATTATCTTATCCTTCAGGAAGAGTTTAAAAGAGTCGAGCATATAATGAGGGCTCTACAAATGGAAGCTACTCTTGTTATCTAATTTACAGATCAAGAAACTAAGGCAATGGAGACTCAAGTTTCTGTCTTGCATATGTTCTTTCTGCCATTCTGCCACCTGAACGATTTACCAATCAGGTAACTATGAGAAAGAAGGGAATCAGTGGCCAAAGCAAAAGGTTTGGACTCAAGTCAGCTGGTTTCAGGGTCCCCCTGGACCCCATAGACAGAACTAAGTGGACCTCTGTGGGCCCTGAAGGCTCTGATCTCTTGTGCTTTGCTGCCCTCTGCTGGTCAAAGGCACCATTGCTGGGAATGAGCTTCTGCCTCAGGATGGGGTAGGAGAAAACCAATCTGCTTTTTGACATATAAGCTTCCTAATATCTAGGTTCGCGCCCTATTTTGCAATTTTTTACACAGAGGAGCAGGAATGGCAGCGATTCCACATGTGAGAAAAACAAAAGCTTTAAAGGAAGAATATTTTTAAAGGAAAATAAAACCTTTATCCCGACGTTCCCAGGAGCAAAACGATATTTGGAGCTCTGTCACATCCATTTCTTTCATTTAGCCCAGTTCTGGCTGGCGGGACAGTGAGGTGGGCAAAAGAGCAGCATACCTCGAGGCAGAAAATGAGCTGGAGGTCCCTGGAGAGCAGAGAGAGCGAGTATCGGGGCACACACGCGTGCACACACACACCTATTCTGACATGCTCAGAAACGGGCTCAATCGTTTTCAGAAATTCCAGTACACTTTATGGTTGACATTTCACATCAAGAAGCTGTTAAATGGTTGTGAACAAGGCCAGCGGAGCATCAGAATGGTAGAGGAGTTAACATCTATTGAGAGTTGGCCTGGGCACATCACGTCCCTAGAAGTTGGAACTGGGGCTTCCCAGGTGGGACAGTGGTAAAGAATCTGTCTGCTAATACAGGAGGTGCAAAAGACGTGGGTTCAACCCCTGGGTCGGGAAGATCCCCTGGAGGAGGAAAACGGCAACCCACTCCAGTATGCCTGGAAAATTCCATGGACAGAGGAATCTGGTGGGCTACAGTTCATGGAGTCGCAAAGAGTGGTACATGACTGAGCTCGCATACACATACAAACTTTCCCCATTTTGCAAAGTTCTGAGAAATTTTTCCCCTGTCACACAGTCGAAGGGTGGACAAGCTGTACATCTCCCAGGTCCTGCCTTCCTCCAGCCCCTGTACCTGGCGGAGGCACAAGCCCTCTGGCGTAAGCCCTCTGGACCTGAGACTTGCTGGCCACAGCAGAGGAGGGGATCAGCAGAGTTGACCCACCCACACTAGCAGCCACTCCAGCTCGGAAACAAAGTCTTTCAGCCTTTTCAGAGGCAGCCTCTGCTGCTGCCCATCAAGAGAAAGAAAAGATTACATCTTGGAAAGGGAAAAGCTGGAAGCTAAAGACAAAAGCAGATTAGTGTTCCTGGGGTGACTTGGTTGCTCTGAATCATTAGGATGAAAAAAAGAATTTTGCCATCTGGTTATTAGCTTGGGACTACAGTGTCAAGCCCGTCTCCTTCATCCTGCCCTCCTTAGGAAAACATGGCCATGGGTGGTCCAGATGGCCAGAGGCCTGCACACAATGAACAGAGGCTGCTGATGCTCGCGTGACCCCTCTGGCCACAGGAAGTCCTCCCAGGCAGAACTACATTCAACCAGATTTTCCTCCCAGTGAATGGCCAGTTGGGGAGTCACGACTTCAGGGAGGAAAGTGCTGGAGGGCCTCAGGACCTGTCCATCTACCACTTCCCATTTCTTTTTATTCATGAGCTGAAATGCCCACCCTAGACTGTGTCTGCCTGCCCCCACCCCCAACCCCGCTCCTCTTTCCAGGGCCTCGGAGATGCAGTTCCCTAACCAGAGAGAGAGACACTCTTTGCGAACAGGCTTTTTTTCTATCTCAAGATGTATCCATCCTTCCTTCATTCTTTCTGATCCCTGACAGGAGCTATCAGTAGAAACACTCTTTTGTTAGATTTAATACCGCAATGCAGGGATCTCCCACTCACCCCCACAAGGGGCTCCCCCAGACTTTGGCAGAGGGGGATATCCCAGACACAGAGGCCAGAATTCACACTGAGTAAGTGTGGGTGTGATCACCCAGATTCTTCAAACCGCGCCTCCACTGGGACTTCTGACAGGCTCCTAGGACAACTTCAGCTGACTCCTACCAACCACTGTGTCCTGAATGTCTTCCTAATCACACCCAGAATTGAGAGCTAGAGCTGATTTTTATAGAACGAATTGGCCTTCCCTGGTGGCTCAGGTGGTAAACAATCTGCCTGCAATGCAGGAGACTGGAGTTCGATTCTTGGGTCAGAAAGATCCCCTGGAGAAGGAAATGGCAACCCACTCCAGTATTCCTGCCTGGAGAATCCCATGGACAGAGGAGCCTGTTGGGCTACAGTCCATGGGGTCACAAACAGTTGGACTTGACTCAGCAACACACAAACGCATAAAAAAACAAATGATGGGATCTACTGATATTTAAGGTCACAGAACATATTCCAAATTAACATGATCAGGACCTAACCTCTCTGAGCCTTGTTTTCATCACAGGTAAAATAAAGATGATCAAAGGAACTCTAAAACCAAAACCACTTTAATGATTAGCAGAATAATCCCTGGAACCTGGGAATTCGGTAGGTTATATGGCAAAGAGGGGAATTAAGTTGCAGATGGAACTACCACAATATTATCCAGGATTATCTGAGTGGGTCCAATGCCATCACTCCTTAGAGTGAGGGAGGCAGGAGAATAGACTCAGAGGAAAAACCATCAGAGAAGCAGTGTCTGCTGCTGCTGCTGCTGCTAAGTCGCTTGAGTCGTGTCAGACTCTGGGCGACCCCATAGACGGCAGCCCACCAGGCTCCCCCATCCCTGGGATTCTCCAGGCAAGAACACTGGAGTGGGTTGCCATTTCCTTCTCCAATGCATGAAAATGAAAAGTGAAAGCCTTAAAAATGGAGGAAAAGAAACTATGTTTAAAGGGCAGCTGCTAGAACTGGAAAAGTAAGGAAATGAACTTTCCCTTAAAGCCTCAAGACAGGAATGCCACTCTGCTAACACCTTGATTTTAGTCCTCTGAGACCTGTGTCTGACTTCTAACCTACCGAACTGAAGAATAATAAATATGTGTTGTTTTAAGAATAAAAAAAGGGTAACTCTTAAAAAGGGGGATTGTGTTGATTAAACCCATTGATGCATTTGCCTGATCTATGCAAGTGTGGGTGCTCAGTCACTTGTGTCTGACTCTTTGCAACCCCGTGGACTGTAGCCCACCAGGCTCCCCTGTCCATGGGATTCTCCAGGCAAGAATGCTGGAGTGGGTTGCCCTCTTCCGGGGGATCTTCCTGAGCTGTGGATGGAACCCTCATCGCCTGCATCTCCTGCACTGCAGGCAGATTCTTTACCCACCGAGCCATCTAGGAAGCCCTTGTCTGATCTATAGTAAGTGCTTAGTAAAGTTTTTGTTCTTACATGAATATTGATATTAATATTGATTTTATTACTGTTATCAGTTGAGATTATTGATATATAGGGATATTAATAGTTCAGAGGTCAAAGCAGAGCTCATATACACCTTTGACCCCAAAGATATACATCCAGCTTCTCGTCTACGAGAGGTTCACAACCTCAGCACTGTGACCTTTGGGGCTGGGTGACTCTGTTGGGAGGGGCCGTCCTCTGCACTGTAGGATGTGAAGAACACCCCTGGGCTTCACCCACTAGATTCTAGAAGCACCTGCCCTCCCATGGTGACAACCAAAAATGCCTGCAGACGTTGCCAGGTGTCTCTTGGGTGAGACTACCCTTGGCTGAGAACCCCAGGATCTATCACATCCTGGGCCAATGATCCAATTTCTTTCTTTTATTTTTCATAATATCATAAGATGATCTATTCAACCACACACATGATTGAAGCTCATCGTTTTCAAGTTTGCAGGGTCCCCAACTGCAAGTTTCCATAAGCACAAGCAGTATCTCTGACCTAAAACAGAATTTCTCACCATTCTTGGGTCAGAGACCTGCTAGCCCAGACCTACTTCATAATAATTCAGTCTGCTTTAAGCAAAAATCAAGAATCAAGATTAGAGTCTGTATCTATCTTTTCTTAACAGCTTTATTGTCCTCCATTTAATTAAGTTGTATTTCAAAACCATTTTAGCAAGAAGCAGGGGGTAAAATCCCCATGTATATATGTGTCCATAGACACACAGATACCCATCATAGTAAAGCCATCAATGCCAATTCTGTTCTAAATTCTGTTTAGAATAGCAATGATTTTAGTTCTTAACTTCAGCTTTCTTGAGTGGCAAGAAGGGGAAATTCCATTTATTGTTCGAATGATGACAGATTACTTTCAATGTTGGCTCCCTTTATTCCCACAATACTGCAGTCAACGCTTACAGGTGAAGATGCTGAGCCCCTCAAGCCTGCCTCACTGCAGAAGTGGCTAAGGGAAGCCAAGGGGTGTGATGCAAACTGAGAATAGAAATAACAGGGGGTTATTAACTGGTTCCTAGAGAAGCCAGAACAAAAGCAACAGCAAGAGTCACAGAAAATCAATGAGAAGTAGAATAAACATCACAGAATCAAAAGAGACCAAAGGATTGCAGCCATTCTGACTGGTGTGAAATGGTACCTCATAGTGGTTTTGATTTGCATTTCTCTGATAATGAGTGATGTTGAGCATCTTTTCATGTGTTTGTTAGCCATCTGTATGTCTTCTTTGGAGAAATGTCTATTTAGATCTTTGGCCCATTTTTTGATTGGGTCATTTATTTTTCTGGAGTTGAGCTGTAGGAGTTGCTTGTATATTTTTGAGATTAGTTGTTTGTCGGTTGCTTCATTTGCTATTATTTTCTCCCATTCTGAAGGCTGTGACGTATAGAACAGTCTTATGGACTCTGTGGGAGAGGGAGAGGGTGGGAAGATTTGGGAGAATGGCATTGAAACATGTAAAATATCATGTATGAAACGAGATGCCAGTCCAGGTTCAATGCACGATACTGGATGCTTGGGGCTGGTGCACTGGGATGACCCAGAGGGATGGTGTGGGGAGGGAGGAGGGAGGGGGGTTCAGGATGGGGAGCACATGTATACCTAAAAAAATTAAAAAAAAAAAAAGAGACCAAAGGGCCTGGGTCCAAGTAGGGTTCATGAATTCAGGGAAAGGGTCTGCAGGTTCTGACCAGAAGCTCTGTCAGAGAACAAGTAAGCACACAGCTGTTTTAACGTGAAACTGAAGAGTCACATCCCCATCCCACAGAAAAAACCCTTTCAGGGTCTGTGAAGGTGAGCTGGAGGAAAACAGGGAGGAACCAAGCAGAGACGTCAGGTGAATGCTGCCATCATTCCAAGCCGGTACCTACGGTTCACCTGCTCGCATGCACTTTTCACCCTGAAGTCTGTCCTGCTGTTGTGAACACTGACCTATTCACTGACACTGTTATTACTGGGTGACTCATCACACAGGAGACGGGGGAAGAGGAAGAAACAGACCAGCGTGACCATCTAAGGAGAAGAAAGCCATGCTCCCTGAGCTCCAGGGAGAGCAGAGATGAAAACAGGGATGCTTCCTGTTGGTTTAGTCATAGCATCGCAAATGCTAAGCGGGGCCACCTGTGTGACTGTTTGCCTCATGTGGGCCAGTGACCGTGGGAATGGGGCTCAGAAGAAGCACTTTGGGGGACGGGGGCACTGCCTAGCTTTGAAATTGAGTAGCTAGACAAGCCTGGGTGGATTGTGTTTCTCCTCTGAGTTGTAATTTCCTTATCTATGGGAGTCAGGTAGGAGCACCTGCCTGGAGTAACTTGTGAGGTGTCAAGGAGAGAGAACTGTAGGACAGGTAGCCTGCACACCTACCTTGGTTGAAGGAAAGAAAGTTTTGGGCCTTCCTTGATCATTAAGGCAATAAGACTGGATTTAGAAGGCCTTGTACCTTAATTCCCAGTCCATGGCAGAGTCAACTGGTCAACCATTCCACTTGAGGAGACCCCTCACTTACAGAGTCTCTCCTTACCATCGTTCAATTCTGAGAAGGTCCCTCTGTCTTGCTGGGTTATTGGAAATCTACCGTCCCAGAACAGTGCCTTGCTTTCTACATCAAAGAAAGAAAGAAAACCCAATTCCAACCCAATACTCACTACTATCAGGCCTGAAAATCCCACTGCAGTCCAAATCTAATCTCTCCACTCTTCCCACCAACTTCCTTGCCAAAGATTCAAACATGCAAGAGTTTCCACCAGCCTAGCCAGGATGCACTTTTAGGGACAGAAGAGAAAGACCAGTTTCCCTACTGGTTGATGCTCCTAAGCATGGTATTCTGAAAAATATGGTGCATTTGGTTAAGCACGTCCCCCTCCCATCTCTGCAGGTCCAGGAGTAACCACAAGGGACATTTCATCCATATGTTTCTCATTCGGTCGAATGTAACGCACTAAAACACAGAGAAGCAGAGCAGGGCCAAGGTGGGTTTGCGTGCTATCTCGTTTGTTTTTTATTCCAGAAGCAGTAAATTACAGTTTCCTGAGAGCAAACTATCTCAACCCTCAAAATATTTACCCTTGAGCCAAGCACAGAATCTCCACACTGTACCATGGTTAAATCATGCAGAAACGTATCTACAAAACAGACATAGAGTTACAGATGTAGAGAACAAACCGTATAGTTACCAGGGGGTAGGGAGTGGGGAGGGATAAATCGGGAGATTGGGATTGACATATGTACACTATTATATACAAAATACATAACAAATAAAGACTTACTTATATAGCACAGAGAACTTTACTGAATACTCTGTAATGGCCTATATGAGAAAAGAATCTGAAAAAGAGTAGATATATGTATAAGTGATTCACTTTCTGTACATCTGAAATGAACACAACATTGTAAATCAACTACACCAATAAAAACATCTTTAAAAATCCATGTCAGCTTTGGAAGAGCAGGGATTATCCACTAAGTTGTTTGAAAAAAGCATATCTAATAATTATAGAGCACCCACCTGCCCAGTTATATCTTCCTTTTTGTGTGAAATCCCCACCTTTGGGGATAAAGTGTTGTTGCATAAAAGACATATTTACAATCATGTAAATAATAATTGGAGTGGAATTTTAAAGTTGGAAAGAGAAGTGTGTTTCCATAATAAAAAGTACAAAACATAAAATAGAATATGTGAAACATCCTCTTGAAGCTTAGGAATGTACAGAATATGCCTTGATTCTCAAGCAGATGGGGAAATACATCAGGGTTCCTGTGGAGTGCAACATGTTTATGTTCATCAAAAGAGGAGTTGAAATGTGCAAAACACTGATACAGGAGAGAAATATTACCTTAAGTCTTCCTCCGTCAATCTTAAATGTGTTTGATGTTAATGAGCTTGTTTCCTGCTTCTTAGTTTTGCAGTTAAGCCTGTTTGACTTCCAAGTGGGGGATTATTGTTCAAAAGTTCTGACCTTTATTGAAAGAGGAAAAGGAGAAGGGATGGGATGAATTGGGGGATTGGAGTTGGATATACACTAGTGATGCTATGAGTAAAATAAGAGTTTCCCCAGTGGTTCAGTGGTAAAGAATCTGCCTGCAATGCAAGAGAGGTGGATCTGATACCTGGGCTGGGAAGATCCCCTGAAGAAGGAAATGGCAACCCTCTCCAGTATCCTTGCCTGGAAAATCCCATTGACAGAGGAGCCTGGGAGGTACAGTCCATGACATGGCAAAAGGGTTGGACACAGCTTAGTGACAAGAGCCACAGAAAATAGATAACTAATGATAACCTATTGTATAGCACAGGGAGCTCTATTCAGTGCTCCATGGTGACATAATGGGAAGGAAATCCAAAAAACAGGAGATATGCATATACATATCAGATCAGATCAGTTGCTCAGTTGTGTCTGACTCTTTGCGACCCCATGAATCACAGCACGCCAGGCCTCCCTGTCCATCACCAACTCCCGGAGTTCACTGAGACTCATGTCCATCGAGTCAGCGATGCCATCCAACCATCTCATCCTCTGTCGTCCCCTTCTCCTCTTGCCCCCAATCCCTCCCAGCATCAGAGTCTTTTCCAATGAGTCAACTCTTCGCATGAGGTGGCCAAAGAACTGGAGTTTCAGCTTTAGCATCATTCCTTCCAAAGAAATCCCAGGGCTGATCTCCTTCAGAATGGACTGGTTGGATCTCCTTGCAGTCCAAGGGACTCTCAAGAGTCTTCTCCAATACCACAGTTCAAAAGCATCAATTCTTCGGTGCTCAGCCTTCTTCACAGTCCAACTCTCACATCCATACATGACCACAGGAAAAACCATAGCCTTGACTAGATGAACCTTTGTTGGCAAAGTAATGTCTCTGCTTTTGAATATGCTATCTAGGTTGGTCATAACTTTCCTTCCAAGGAGTAAGCGTCTTTGAATTTCATGGCTGCAGTCACCATCTGCAGTGATTTTGCAAATATAAAGTCTGACACTGTTTCCACTGTTTCCCCATCTATTTCCCATGAAGTGGTGGAACCGGATGCCGTGATCTTCGTTTTCTGAATGTTGAGCTTTAAGTCAACTTTTTCACTCTCCACTTTCACTTTCATCAAGAGGCTTTTGAGTTCCTCTTCACTTTCTGCCATAAGGGTGGTGTCATCTGCATATCTGAGGTGATTGATATTTCTCCCTGCAATCTTGATTCCAGCTTGTGTTTCTTCCAGCCCAGCATTTCTCATGATGTACCCTACATATAAGTTAAATAAGCAGGGTGACAATATACAGCCTTGACGTACTTTTTTTCCTATTTGGAACCAGTCTGTTGTTCCATGTCCAGTTCTAACTGTTGCTTCCTGACCTGCATACAAATTTCTCAAGAGGCAGATCAGGTGGTCTGGTAGTCCCATCTCTTTCAGAATAGAGGAAAACAACAGAATGGGAAAGACTAGAGATCTCTTCAAGAAAATCAGAGATACCAACAGAACATTTCATGCAAAGATGGGCTCGATAAAGGACATAGGGTGCGTATACATATAGCTTATTCATTTTGCTGTACAGCAGAAACTAACACAACATTATACAGCAACTATACTCTAATAAAAAGCAATTATTTTAAAAAAGGTCTTCTGATTTCTATCTTCACTTTTAAATAGTCTGATATCAGATTGGATCTTTAGTCTCTGCTCAAATATAAATTCTTATTGCCTTCCTTAAAAGTAAACTTAGTAGGAGGAAAAAAACAGGAGTTTTTAGAGCCAATGAAGATTCAGGCTCAGTTCAACCACTCCTTTGTTTGGACAAGTTGTTCAATCTTTGGAAACCTCAGTTGCTATACATGTCGAATCCTCACCACTCTCTACCTTACTTCCAGTGCCGGAGAATTTATTCATCTTCTTAACACCTTTAAAAATGGAGCTCCCCAAAAGGAGATGGAGTTTAACCTTAAAATAGATGAACTCAAAGGTTTGAAGCAAAGGCAAAGAGCCCAGACCCAATAGACTCAGCAGACAAAAGTCAAATTTCCCCATCTTTACATGGTCTCTCCAGGAGTTGATGGCACTTAGATACCACTGCAGGACTTCCCCAGTGGCTCAGTAAAGAATCTGCCTACAACGCAGGAGATGTGGATTTGATCCCTGAGCCATGAAGATCCCCTGGAGAAGGAAATGGCAACCTAGTCCAGTATTCTTGCTGAGAAAATCCCATGGACAGAGGAGTCTGGTAGGCTACAGTCTGTAGGATTGCAAACAGCTGGACACAACCAAGCATGCACACATAGGTACCACTGCCTTGGTTTACTGTTGTTGTTTGGTTGCCTTGTCATATCTGACTCTTTTCAACTCTATGGACTGCAGCCTGCCAGGCTCCTCTGTTCATGGGATTTTCTCAGCAAGAATATTGGAGTGAGTTGCCATTTCCTTCTCCAGGGGATCTTCCCAACCCACAGATTGAACCTGAGTCTCCTGTGTCTCCTGCATTGCAGGCAGTTTCTTTACCTGCTGAGCTGTGGTTTACTAAATAATAGGAAACCAGGAAGGGACAGATAGATTGGGGTGGTGGGCACAATAATGCCCCTTCCCCCCAAAGATGTCTACACCCTAATCCCTGGAACCTGTGAATCTGTTACTTCACGTGGCAAAGGCAATTTGCAGATGTGATTAAATTAAAGACCTTGAGAGAGGGTGATTATCTCCGATTAGCTGGTGGATACAAGATAATCACCAGGGTCCTGACAAGAGATTGAAGGAGTCAGGAGAGTCAGAGAAAGGTTTGAAGACACGCTGATGCTGCTTTTGGAGGTGGAGGAAGAGCCAACAAGCTAAGGAGTACAGGTGGCCTCTAGAATTTATAAAAGACAAGAAAATAGATTTTGCCTTAGGGCCTCTAGAAGGCGCCCAGCCTTGCCAGCATCTGGACTTTAGCCCCGTATGACTCACTTTGGACTTCTGACCTCTAGAGGGCTTCCCAAGTAGCATAGTGGTAAAGAATCCACCATCCAATGCAGGAGACTCAGATTCAATCCCTGGGCTGGGAAAGAACCAGACACGACTGAAGCAATTTAGCACGCACAACCTCCAGGACTGTAAAAGAATACATATGTGTTGTTTTAAGGTACTGAGTAGGTGGTAATGTGTTACAGCCACAACAGGAAGCTAATACAGTTGGTATATGAGAGCCTTGTGCTACAGGACAGGCCATGTCATGTCTTCATTCACCATCATTCCATGGGTACTGAGGGAGCAGGACAGTCAGGGGAGGGTGTCTATCCTCGTGAGAAAGCCTTTAGAGAGGGCCTGACAAGCTCTTCATAGTCCAGATCCCTCTCTGTATTAGTTATCTATTGCTGCATAACAGATAGCCCCAAAACACAGCCGCTTGAAACAATGCACATTTAATATGACAGTTTCTGTGGGTCAGGTGTCCGGGCATAGCTTAGCTGGGCCATCTGCTTCAAGGTCTCTCACGAGGCTGCACAGAGGTGTCACCCAGGTACAGGCATCTCAAGGATCTCAAGGTTCAACAGGGAAGGGTTGGTCTCCAAGCCCATTTCAGTTTTTGCTGGAAGAACTCAGTTCCTCAGAGACTGTTGGACTGAGGGTCTCAGCTCCTTGCTGGCTGTAGGCCAGAGGCAGCTCTCAGTCTCTTATTGCAGGGGTGGGGAGGGGACCTCCCCAGCATGGCAGGCAGCTGGCTTCATTAAAACCAGCAAGAGCCAGCTGCTGGCAAAATGGAAGTCATCGTCTTTTGTAACCTAATCATGGAGGTAACATTCCATCACCTTAACTGTATTTTATTCATTATAAATGAATCACCAGGTCCCACCAGCACTTGAGGGACTTGAGGGAGGGCATGGATACTCAAAGACAAGGGTCACTGGGCACCATCTCAGAGCCTGCCTACCACACTCTATTTCCAGGGAAGCCAGCCAGACAACACTTCCCAGTCCCCCAGGGGCAGCCATCTGACTGAGTTCTAGCAATGGAACATGAACAGAATGAAATTTACCATTTCCAGAGGCCTTTCTCCTTCCACCAGCGGGATGCATACAGGCAGCGTGACCTTGGAAACAGCATGTGGAAAATGGATGAAGCAAGAGATGGAAGTATAAGCTGCTGAATCAGAAGCTGAACAAGAGAAGAAGGCACTTCTTGAATCAGGAACACCCTACTGGACCTGAGATCAGCAGAAAGTCACCTTCTATCATCTTTGAAACATTATAAAGGGAAGAGAAGGGAAGTTGCTCAGTCGTGTCCGACTCTTAGCGACCCCATGGACTGCAGCCCACCAGGCTCCTCCATCCATGGGATTTTCCAGGCAAGAGTACTGGAGTGGGGTGCCATTGCCTTCTCCGGAAACATTATAAGCTTGGGGGTTATTGCTGCTAGTTTAATCTTCTCTAATATCTCAGAAGGCTATGGGTAGAAAGTGTCATAAGGATGAAGGACCAGCAGTTTGTGAGAGAGAGAAACAGAGAGACTGGGAGAGACTAAGAGAGAGAGAGTCACATAACTGAGGGCAGTGAACCTCCCTCCATGATAAACACATACAATCCACATACATCCCTTTTCCAAATATTTAGTATAAAACCTATCTACTCCCCCCCTTTAAAATAAACATAAAATGGTTGATTTTTGTGTATTCATTGTGGAAAATGTTGATAGGGAGCGTTGGGGCTGGTGGCACAGATGGCAAAGAATTTGCCTCCAAAGCAGGAGATTCAGGTTTGATCCCTGGGTCAGAAAGATCCCCTGAAGAAAGGAATGACTACCCACTCTAATATTCTTGCCCAGAGAATCCCATGGACAGAGGAGCTTGGTGGGCTACAGTCCATGAGGGCGCGAAGAGTCGGACATAACTGAGTGACTGTCTAAGCGTGCATGCACACACACACACACACACACACACACACACACACACACACACACATCCCAACATAGAGCAAGACAGAGGGGAAAAAAAAAAAAAAACAGTGCATAAAAAAAGCAGGACACTGAAGACAAGAGAAGTAAGGAAGTCACACATAATGAAAATTCCAGACGGCCACTGACCGTAGGGTTTGGATCTATTTCAACTAAATGTCAAAGAGAAGCAACATAGTCCTAAATGACAGCTGGAATTGATGTGGCAAAACTTCAATAGAGGAAAGAGAATAAAGATCAAGGACCAGGTTAATTCTAGAAACATGTAGATATGCAGCAGTCTGTGCTTAAGAAATAAGAAATAGCAACCTTCCTGGTGGTCCACTGGTTAAGACTTCACCTTCTAAGCCAGGGTCTGTGGATTCAAACTCTGGTTGGGGAGTTAAGATACCATATGCCTTTGGCCAAAAACAAAACAAAACAGAAGCAATACAGTAACAAATTTAATAAAGACTTTAAAAAAAAGTGCTCCACATCAAAAAAAAAAAAATCTTAAGAAAGAAGCAGCAGAGCTTGGCCCAGGTTGACCTAGGTTAATGACTTTTCAATTGTTGCTACTGGAAATTTCAGTGAATGGGCCTGTAATTAATGATCACAGGGTGAAGTGAGGATCTCAGTGAAAGGGTTTTATTCCAGGAAAATGCCATCAAGAATATGTAACCTCTAGACTAATTGACTTCAGTCCCTCAATAGCTTTATTCATGTTAGCAATAATTTTGAGCAGCATTAAAATTTAATTATGTCAACATATCATCTTGCAATTTCTAGCAAATGAAAATGTTCACAGCATATTGCAACTCTTGATCAATTGCAACAATTTACCTAAATCGTCACCTCATGAATTCTGGCTACTCCTCAAGTTGTAACGGACCATGAAAGGAAGATGTCTGACACCCAAGAAACCATCAAATCCAACCAACAGAGCATTTGAGATGACTTCGGAAGATGGCTTTCAGATGTGTTTCAGCAAGCAGTGTCAAGGTGGGGAGGTTGTGCAAGGTCTGAAGGAAAGACCTTGTAAGGAGATTAATCATGTAAGTGTCCATTGTTCTAGTAAATGGATTTATTCCATCAGTCATCAAATTTGTCAGTCACACCTATTATAGGAAGGAGTTGATGAAAGGCAGGAAGGGTTGCTTATTTGAGTGGAAAATAACAGATGCAAAGAAGAGCTCATCCCCTGACTTCAGAAGGGGTGGCTCCCAACGGCCTAGCAAGGACCCATATGCTGATTTTGGCGTGTATGCCGTCTAATCTTTCTGTGCATTTTACCCAGAGACTAAAAATAGAGATAGAGATGAGAGAGAGATAAAGATAAGAGAGAGAAAGAGAGAGACTGAGACAGAAAGAGAGATACAGAGACAGAGTGACCAGTCCATGATAAGGAAGATGGACATCTGTGGGGAAGAGTCTGCAGTGAGGGCAAGAGGACAGGATGACATCACTGTTGTCAAAGAGTCTTACAAAGCATTTCACCACAATCACTAGATTGACAATCATTTTCACATCGCCCAATTACTATTTAGCATCACTCAATTTACAGCCTATCTTCTCCTACTCTCTGCCTTACAAGCTTTCCTGGTCCCTTTAGCCATGGTAGAATAGTCTTCTGTTCTACCATCTTCTTCAGCCCTGTCCTCTACACCCTCAGTCCATGAAACTCAACTGAAATAGGTGAGGCATTCCATTTGCCTTTAGATTTAGACATGGTCTGGTATAACACTGATATTCATTCATCACTATTTCTATTTGTAACTTATGCCCTTCCTCTTTTCCTTTGTCTTAATGTCAAAGCTCAGTTTTAACCCCCATCACAGTATAAACATCCTCTATTTCATCCATGTGCAGAGAGGGCTTTATTGGTAGTCTGTACACTTTTCAAATCTTTACTGTCCACCACTCTCCAAGACAAAGGTCCACATTAACTTTCTTGGTTTGGTCTATCATATCAAACTTGACCTTTTTTTATGAAAAAAAGAAAAACACATTCTGGAACCTGTAGATACTAAAGTGGTCCTTCACTGGAGTGTCATATCTGAAGCCACCAACTCTCCAAATAAATAAGACACCTAGAGAAGAACTGAAGATTGGATTTCCTTTATTTTAACTCAAAGTCACCTAAGAGCTAAGCATATTGAAGTACAGAGTTGTGAAAGAAACCAAATAGTGGCCATCTGCACATCATTCATTATTCGCTTATTCAAAATTACTTTATGGGTGACTACACTAGGTCAGGGGTACAATTCCACTTCCTGAGGAGTTCATGCTTAGTGAGAGAGACCTTCAAGAACAAAAGAAATGTTAAATAGAAGGAGTAGAGGGCAGGGATGTCAGAATAAGTTTTCCCTCAGGAGCATCCATGCTGACACTGGTGACTAAGTATTGGCAGCCAGGCAAAAGTGAAAAGTCATTTTATGCAGAGGGAGCAACGTGTGCAAAGGCCCTGCAGTCACAGGGCCAAGAGAATGAGTCACTCAGTGCTCAACTCAAGCTGCCCAGAGTGTGACACGGGTGTTATATCAAGGCCAAGACTGAAGGGTTAAGCAGGTTCCAGATTACAGAATTTTTGGCATACTTGGTTTGAACTTCATCCATTTGCATTTGCATGAAGAATTTTCTGGCAGAGTGTCATTTGGTACAGGGAGAGCGAGTAGAAGTGTAAGAGTGAATAGGAGAACGAACAAAGAAAGCTGGACACTTGAAGGCAGAGAAAGAAGAAAATATTCCAGGAGAGAATTTGAAAACTCTGAGAAGCATCTACCAGGAGCCAGTTTTGATGACCTTATGAGTTAACACAGGGCTGGTCCCAAAGTCTGGCGGGAAGACATGGGATCCAGATTGTGTGTAGGAACTTCCCTCATGGTTCAGTGGCTAAGAATTTGCTTTGCAACGCAGGGGATGTAGCTTCAATCCCTGGTGGGGAAACTAAGATCCCACATGTCAAGGAGCAACTAAGGCCTCACGTGGCAACTACTGAACCCAAGCACCACAATGAAGAGCCCACTTGCCACAATAAGACCCAATGCACTCAAAAGTGAAGAAATAAATATTGTTTAAAAGCAGGTTGTGTGTAAAATTTAAAAGGAGCCAGAAAGCCCTTCATGGCTTCAGAGATCTGCTGGTAATGTTGCCCTATGGGAGTAGTTCTCGCCGGGCTCCTCTGTCCATGGGATTCTCCAGGCAAGAATACTAGAGTGGGTTGCCATGCCCTCCTCCAGGGGATTTTCCCAACCCAGGGATAGAACCCATATCTCTTATGTCTCCTACATTGGCAGGTGGGTGCTTTACCACTAAGGCCACCGAGGAGAGTGGGGAACCCAGTAAATGTTCCCTTTGTATCACTTGCCCACTGCAGGGCAGAAGGGCAAAATCTAAGAGAGCAGGAAGAACACAACATTTTCCCAGGAGGACAAGCTCATGCTGTCTCTGGGGCCTGGCTCCCAGGTCTCCCGGACTCTCTCCAGGACCCTGCTGGCACAGGCTGTCTGAGGGGCTCGTTAAGCAAGAGGAAGTTCCCACAAGAACTACGAGGAAGAAAAACCCAACGCAGGGTGCTGAGTGGAAGAATTTATGGCTCATCAACTCTCCATTCCTCTATTGAGATAAATGTCCCCAGCACGGCTCACACAAAGGCCTGGTCCACACCACTGGATTGAAAGTGATGTAAAATTAAAAAGCCCTTTTTCAAAGATCTCATTCCAGAAAGCCAAAGCCAAGTAAAATACGCGTTTACTTCCAAGATGAATGCCTGGCCTGGCAAGCATTCCCACTCCACAGCTGTACATTGGGGTCTCTTGTCTTGGTGCATTAATTGACTTTTAAACCCAAACTTTATTGTTTCTAGTACAGAGAAATGTCCCCCTGCCCCCCCCTCCCCCCCCCCCCCCCCCCCCCCCCGCCATTTAAAAGCAATGTGCATTCCGTATTCCTTCGTGTACGGAATGCAGTGACAGCTTGGGGCCTGAGAAGTTTCAAAGTCAAAAGAATATTTTCTTTTAACCTCTGGCAGTTCTAGGGGTAGGCTGTATTCCCCAGATAGGGTATAAATCAAGAACACCAGAACACCGCACATGCAGGAAGGCTGCCTTTGGGTCTGAATTCCAGCTCCGTTGCTTACTAATTGTGTGCTCTTAGAAATTCATTCACTTTCCCGAGTCTTAATTTCCTTGTCTTTAATGGAGGTGACGACTTTTAAAAAATGCACGATGTAAGAGTTGTGGGTTAAGTTTTATTTGCAGCAATATGAAGACTGCAGCCAGGGAGACAGCACCTCAGATAGTTCTGAGAAACTGTTCCAAAGAGGTAGCGGGGAAGGACAGTATATGTGATTTTGGTAAAGGTGGGGTGTGTGCAAGCAAGCGCATATTTTGTAGAAAGTCTCTGCGAGTCTCGCGAAGCTTCTGCTAGTCACAAGAAATAATCACCACCATGAAGGATTTTAGTGCCTTTCTAGATAGGAGGAGATACAAGAATTGGGCTCATAAAATCAGCTCCTGAAAACTTCTAACTATCTGAGGACCTGTCCTGTCTGTTTTCCCAGAGCACAGAGCGCTTCGTTTCTCCTCTCCACCCTGAACCCCTCCAGGGGGTGTTGAAGGTCAGCCACTGCAGCAGCACATTATTTAGTCCTTGTAGAGGCAGACAGCAAGCACCCGTGGCAGGTGCCAATTTGTGGTTGACAGAAGTAATAATGATCTTGGAGTAATCATGAGGCTTAAACAAAGAAAGCAGTGTTGGTGCCAAACAGAGGACTCAGCTCACCAAGACAGCTCACCACACAGGGGCTCACCAGTCAGCAGATTAGCCATTTCTCTGCCATGAAAAACCAACTGACAAAGGCGGAGGCGAGAAGGAAGGCCTTCTCTGGAAGGCCTGTGAACCCTGGAAGGCCACAGTTCACACTGGGTTCTGGTTCCCGGGGGCTCACCCATCTTCAGAGGTGTCTCCCACCCCACTGGCACTCAAGGAAAAAGCAAATGGACAGAAAGTTCAAGAATAAATGAGAGTGCTACCAATCAATAGATACAATTCCTTGCTCACTATATGTCCTAGCTCAAGCTGCTACAACAAAATACCTTAGTCCAGGTGGCTTAAACAACAGACATTTATTTCTCCCAATTCTGGAGGCCAGGAAGTTCACAATCAAGGCGCCACACATGTATTGGGCTGGCCAAAAAAGTTCATCTGGATTTTTCCATGACATTCAGGTACAGAAAAACCGAAACACATTTTTGGTCCAACCCAATAATCCTTGGCAAAAACCCTCTTCCTGGCTTACAGATGGCTATCTTCT
Organism: Bos taurus; assembly: GCF_002263795.3. NCBI lineage: Eukaryota > Metazoa > Chordata > Mammalia > Artiodactyla > Bovidae > Bos > Bos taurus. Next base: position 17,144,339 of record NC_037341.1, on the reverse strand, counting down.
TGCTGTATGCTCACGTGGCAGAAAGGAAACTGGTGTCTCTTTCTCTTTCAATAAGAACATTAATCACATCATGAGGGCACCATCCTTATGAACTCATCTAACTCTCATCAATTCCCAAAGGCCCCACCTCCTGATACCATCACACTGGGGATTAGGACTTCAACATACGAATTTGAGGGGGACACAAACATTCAGTCCAGAGTACTACACATTCATGTATCATTCACTGTCTTAAATCCCAAGCTCATATGCAAAGGTCATAAAGGTTAACACAAGAAGAGCCCTGCTGTGTGACTGCCCACCTGAACCCCTCCTCCATCCTTCCCACAGAGAGATATCCTGGCAGACAGCCAGAGGGAATTCCAGATGCATTCATGAAATTCATGTTTCTTCTCATATGTCAGCTCAACCCTGGGTAGTTATTCCAATGTACAGTTTACATCCTCTCCTAGCCTACACCTTCCCCTGCACTCCCCTTAAATACTGATGAAAAGAATGACAGAAGTCCCTGGGGTAAAATCATATGGAGGGCTAGAGTGGGTTGAGCTCATGGTGTTAGGGTTCACAGGGTTTGGCAGAGTAAGAAGAGCCCTTGGGTTCATTCTTGCCCATCCAAAAACCTTGGTTATAAAGAAAATAGACCAGAGCCTAGCTCACATGATAGGAACTCAATACAAGTTTTAAACTAAACTGAATTGGACAATGGTTTCCAAATGAGATCTACTGAAATATACATACATGTGCATACACACACACACACACACACACACACGACACACATATAAACATGTACACATGCTCCAGTATGTATGTCATTTAAAAGGAATTTGATACTGATAATGCTACAGTGTGGATAAAAGCTTGAAAACATTATGCTAAATGAAAGAAGCCAAACACAAAAGGTCGCATATTGAATGATTCCATTTAATGAAATACCCAGAATATGTAAATCCATAGAAATAAAATGCAGACTGGAGGTTGCCAGGGACTGGGATGGGGCTTGGGAATGAGGAGTGCCTGCTTAATGGATATGGGTCTCTTTTGGAGTGATGACAATGTTTTGGAAATAGATAGTGATGGTGGTAGCTGCATAACATTGTAAATGTATACTAAATGCCATTACGCTGTACTTAAAAATCACTGATTCTCTATTATGTGAGTTTCACCTCAACTGAAAAACGAACGTCTCCAGCCTTTGCTTTTAAGACCTAGAATAGGTATTCCTAGGTTCCCACACACACACCCTGCTTCCTCCTCAACATTCAATAGTCAGCTCCTTACACAGCAGCTATGCATCTGCCTAATCCCTACATAGGAAAAATGAACAGTTGTTCTCAATTAGGGGCTGATCAGGTTTTGTAGACCTGAAGCTTATGGAAGTTAGGGAGACCATTTAAGAAAGAGAATGCAAATTCATTATACAAAATCAGGTAGGAAAGTAAAATTTTAATTTGTGTGAGAAATGAAATTACAATAAAGAGCAAGTTTTTAAAAAAAACTAATACTAAAACTTCACAAAACCCATCAAAAAGAAAGTATGCTGTCCTCAATTAATTGCCTGGCATGCAACTATAATAGTTTTTTCCTAGTTTTTTTAGTTTCGATCACGTCTATTTTATATTATCTATACAGGGGATACATGGGTTTTCCCGGCAGCTCTGTGGGTAAAGAATCTGCCTGCTCATGAAGGAGACACAGGAGATGTGGTTTTGATCCCTGAGTTGGGAAGATTCCCTAGATGAGAGCAAGGCAGCCCACTCCAATATTCTTGCCTGGGAAATCCCATGGACAGGGGAGACTGCGGGCTACAGTCCATGGGATCACAAAGAGTTGGACACGACTGAAGAGACTGAGCAGGCATGCACGCACACAGTAAAAACAAAGATCATTCAGTCTTCATCTAGCATGCTGATTGAAAATTACATTTCAGTTGATATATTCAAAAAGCTCCTTTCAGTCTTGCAATTCAATATTGGTAATATTGTGTCAATTTTAGCATTGTGGTGAAATCTGAGCACACCTCTCTGAAGTGTGTTTTATGTATGAGATATAAGATTTCAAGCTTTTAAGTTTGCTTGCACACTTTCTGTGCCAGATTCCTAGGACAAGTTTAATTATGAGACTACCTCAGTCCCCGACTTTTGTGTCAGGACACCTGGCAAGTCAGTCAACCCAGTTGGATAGGAATATTCCTGGAAGCCTTCTCAGCTACAGGAGAGCCAGTGAAAACAAAACCATGCACTGAAGTGACTTCAAGCTACATAAATACACCACATGAAGCGGGGGCCAGATGCAATGCCAAGTTATTTTCCCCCTAGGTATATCCCAAGACTGGAGTGAGTTGCCATTCCCTTCTCCAGGGGATCTTCCTGACCCAGGGATCGAACACGCTGCTATTTCTGGAATTATCCACTTTAGACATTACCTATTTTATTTGTATTGTTGGAAATAAAAATCTCATTTTTTTCCCACCATTAACTCATCCTGTTTCTTCCTCCTCCCTCCATCCCCTCCACACCCAAGAGATCCTCATCAGACCTAGAAGACAATCTACTTTTCCTTACTTACAAGGCCCTCCTTGATCTAACCCCAGTGGTCCTCCCTGGTCTCAGGTCCCCGTCTCTCCCCCTTGCCCACCACCACCCAGCCACCTTTGCTAGCCTTCTTGTTTCTTAGAAAGGCTAAACTTGTTTCTGTCTTGAGGCATCTGCCTGGGACTTCCTCCCCGAGCCTCTCTTCCCATGCTCAATCCTAAACATTTGCTTTCCTAGCCTGGCTGTATTTGAATGTGTATTCTTCCCTGTCACTCTATCGTGTTTATTATGCAGGCATGCATGCTTAGTCGTTCGGTCTTGTCCGACCCTTTGTGACTCTGTGGACAGTAGCTCACTAGGCTCCTCTGTCCGTAGGATTCTCCAGGCAAGAATACTGGAGTGGGTTGCCATTTCCTTCTCCAGGAGATCTTCCCAACCCAGAGATCAAACTCACATCTCCTGTGTCTCCTTCATTGCAGACAGATTCTTTACTCGCAGAGCCATCAGGGAAGCCCGTATTTCTTATACGTTGACTCTAATTTTTCTCGGGACAAGTTGACATACTCATTCATTCAACAAATATTTCCAGGCCTTAAGCATCACTGACGCAATGGACATAAACTTGAGCAAACCCCAGGAAGACCATGAAGGACAGGGAAGCCTGGAGTGCTGAAGTCCATGGGGTCCCAAAGAGTCAGACACGACTGAATGACTGAACAACAACAACAATAGAACTAAGTACAAGGAATATAGTTTACTGAACACAGGAAGCCTTATGGTCTCATGGAGAAAACAAGGAAAGGGTAATGAGCATGTGATATGATGAGCATCCAGATGAGAGAAGTTCATGGGAAGAGTTGAGAAAGCCCTACTCTAGCACCACTTCCCAGAAAAAGTGCCTCCTCCCCTGAAACTTGAAGGATGAACAGAGACAGCCCAGCAAAGTGGAAAGGGACAGGGGAAGGAGTGTTCCAGGCCAGGGAAAAGCAAGTTCAAAGACACAGAGGAAAGAGATATAGAGTCATACGGTTGAGGTGTTGACATAGGCCAGATAAATCTTCAGTCTTAATTCCTCCCCGGAGAAATGAGACACATGCATTTCCCAGCATGTTGTTGGCAGTGATCACTTATTAATATGTGAGCCTTCAATGAATAACAGCCCTCATTATCAATACACTATGAAACGAAGTAGACGACATTACTGGATACCAAAAATATACCTTTGCAAGGATGAGACCCAAATTTTAGTGAAATAAGGTATCCCTACAAATTAGATGATCCCACAAATTAAGCAGTTTGTCTTTGGGAAATAAACCATCTCATTGACTGTGATTCAGCCTAGCAGTTCTTGTCTATCAGGAATTTTACCTGTGATGCAATAATACTGATACTATTAGTAGTAGGAGGTATTGATTTCCAAGTACTTGCATTCCACTTTCTCTATCTTTACAATAACTCTCCGAGGTTGGGGGAGGGATAGATTGGGAGTTCGGGATCACCATGTACACACTGATATATTTAAAGTGGATAACCAATAAGAAGGGTTCCCCACTGGTTCAACAGTAAAGAATCCTCCTGGCAACGCAGGAGACACCAGAGAAGTGGGTTTGATCCTGGGGTTGGGAAGATTCCCTGGAGAAGAAAATGGAAATCCACTCCAGTATTCTTGCCAGGAAAATCCCATGGACAGAGGAACCTGGTGGGCTATAGTCCATGAGGTCTCAAAGAGTCAAACATGATGAGCATACACACAATCAACAAGGACCTACTGTATAGCACAGGGAATTCTGCTCAATATTCTGTAACAACCTAAATGGGAAAAGAATTTTAAAAAGAACAGATACATGTATACATATCACTGAATCACTTTGTTGCATACTTAAAACTAACACAACATTGTTAATCAACTATACTTTCAATATATTGATAAAATAATTTTTTTTTAAATTCTACAAGGTGGGGGTTATGATCACTCTTTTCCACTTGGGGAAACTTGGCTCAGAGAAGCTAAATGATCTCCTTAAGCTCACCCTGCCAGGAGGGATCAAGTCCAAATAGTCTTATTTAATGTCCATCCATGATACCAGGTAGTAAAGCAGGACTTCTAGATTCCCCCATTAATTTTTCTTAATTCTACAACAAATGGGAATAAAGACCACCTGACCTGCCTCCTGCTTTACTACCTGGTATCATGGATTGGACATTAAATAAGACTATTTGGACTTGATCCCTCCTGGCAGGGTAAGCTTAAGGAGATCATTTAGCTTCTCTGAGCCAAGTTTCCCCAAGTGGAAAAGAGTGATCATAACCCCCACCTTGTAGAATTTTAAAAAAATTATTTTATCAATATATTGGAAGTACAGTTGACCTATATGCAGGTCAAGAAGCAACAGTTAGAACTGGACATTGGAACAACAGACTGGTTCCAAATCAGGAAAGGAGTATGTCAAGGCTGTACATTGTCACCCTGCTTATTTAACTTATATGCAGAGTATATCATGCAAAATGCCAGGCTGGATGGAGCACAAGCTGGAATCAAGATTTCCAGGAGATATATCAATAACTTCAGATATGCAGATGACACCACCCTTATGGTAGAAAGCAAAGAGGAACTAAACAGCCTCTTGATGAAAGTAAAAGAGGAGAGTGAAAAAGCCGATTTAAAAGTCAACATTCAGAAAATAAAGATCACGGCATCCAGTCCAATCACTTCATGGCAAATAGATGGGGAAACAATGGAAACAGTGAGAGATTTACTTCTTGGGCTCCAAAAATCACTTCAGATGGTGACTGCAGCCTTGAAATTAAAAGACGCTTGCTCCTTGGAAGAAGAGCTATGACCACCCTAGACAGCATATTAAAAAGCAGGGACATAACTTCGCCAACAAAGGTTCATCTAGTCAAAGCTATGGTTTTTCCAGTAGTCGTGTACGGATGTGAGAGTTGGACTGTGAAGAAGGCTGAGCACCGAAGAATTGATGCTTTTGAACTGTGTTGGAGAAGATTCTTGCGAATTCCCAGACTGCAAGGAGATCCAACCAGTCAATCTTAAAGGAAGTTAACCCTGAATATTCATTGGAAGGACTGTTGCTAAGCTGAAGTCCAATACTCTGGCCACCTGATACGAAGAACTGACTCATTGGAAAAGACCTGATGCTGGGAAAGATTGAAGGCAGGAGGAGAAGGGGGCGACAGAGGATAAGATGGTTGGATGGCATCACTGACTCAACAGACATGAGTTTGAGCAAGCTCCGGGAGTTGGAGTTGATGGACAGGGAAGCCTGGCATGCTGCAGTCCACGGGGTCGCAGAGTCAAACACAACTGAGCGACTGAACTGAACTGAACTGAAAATCTCTTCATGACTCCCTGGTCTGCAGACAGCACCTTTGTGCTAGTTCTACTTGCTGTTATTCTAAGCAATACCCCAAGCTTTGGAGTCTGCTGATTTGAGGAGGGAATAATTCTTCTTCTTTTTTTTTTCTTTCCCTCAAGATGTACCTTTCCTTACTATCATTTCCTTAAGACCCTGCTTCTAAAAGCAGTGATATTTTAGAAAGAATATAATAGGATTGAGGGCCCTGGTGGCTCAGACGGTAAAGAATCTGTCTGCAATGCAGGAGATCCAAGTTCGATCCCTGCATTGGGAATATCCCCTGGAAAAGGGAATGGCAACCCACTCTAGTATTCTTGCCTGGAGAATCCCACGGACAGAAGAGCCTGGTGGGCTACAGTCCATGGGGTCACGAAGAGTCAGACAGGACTGGGACACTAACATACACATAATAGGACTAGGGATCAGAAAATTGGATTTCCCACCCCACCCCACCCCAGACATTAAATTTACACATCTTTAAGGGAATTATTCAAGCCCTACAAGACCTTTTAGAACTAACACCCAAAAAAGATGTCCTTTTCATTATAGGGGACTGGAATGCAAAAGTAGGAAGTCAAGAAACACCTGGAATAACAGGCAAATTTGGCCTTGGAGTACTGAATGAGGCAGGGCAAAGGCTTATAGAGTTTTGCCAAGAGAACGCACTGATCATAGCAAACACCCTCTTCCAACAACACAAGAGAAGACTCTACACATGGACATCACCACATGGTCAACACTGAAATCAGATTGATTATATTCTTTGCAGCCAAAGATGGAGAAGCTCTATACAGTCAGCAAAAACAAGACCGGGAGCTGACTGTGGCTCAGATCATGAACTCCTTATTGCCAAATTCAGACTTAAATTGAAGAAAGTAGGGAAAACCACTAGACCATTCAGGTATGACCTAAATCAAATCCCTTATGATTATACAGTGGAAGTGAGAAATAGATTTAAGGGCCTAGATCTGATAGATAGAATGCCTGATGAACTATGGACGGAGGTTCGTGACATTGTACAGGAGACAGGGATCAAGACCATCCCCATGGAAACGAAATGCAAAAAAGCAAAATGGATGTCTGAGGAGGCCTTACAAATAGCTGTGAAAAGAAGAGAAGTGAAAAGCAAAGGAGAAAAGGAAAGATATAAGCATCTGAATGCAGAGTTCCAAAGAATAGCAAGAAGAGATAAGAAAGCTTTCCTCAGCGATCAATGCAAAGAAATAGAAGAAAACAACAGAATGGGAAAGACTAGAGATCTCTTCAAGAAAATTAGAGATACCAAGGGAACATTTCATGCAAAGATGGGCTCAATAAAGGACAGAAATGGTATGGACCTAACAGAAGCAGAAGATATTAAGAAGAAGTGGCAAGAATACACAGAAGAACTGTACAAAAAAAAAAGCTTCATGATGCAGATAATCACAATGGTGTGATCACTCACCTAGAGCCAGACATCCTGGAATGTGAAGTCAAGTGGGCCTTAGAAAGTATCACTACGAACAAAGCTAGTGGAGGTGATGGAATTCCAGTGGAGCTATTTCAAATCCCGAAAGATGACGCTTTAAAAGTGCTGCACTCAATATGCCAGCAAATTTGGAAAACTCAGCAGTGGCCACAGGACTGGAAAAGGTCAGTTTTCATTCCAATCCCAAAGAAAGGCAATGCCAAAGAATGCTCAAACTACCGCACAATTGCACTCATCTCACATGCTAATAAAGTAATGCTCAAAATTCTCTAAGCCAGGCTTCAGCAATACATGAACTATGAATTTCCAGATGTTCAAGCTGGTTTTAGAAAACCAGAGGTTTTAGAGGAACCAGAGATCAAACTGCCAACATCCGCTGGATCATGGAAAAAGCAAGAGAGTTCCAGAAAAACATCTACTTCTGCTTTATTGACTGTGCCAAAGCCTTTGACTGTGTGGATCACAATAAACTGTGGAAAATTCTGAAAGAGATGGGAATACCAGACCACCTGACCTGCCTCTTGAGAAACCTGTATGCAGGTCAGGAAGCAACAGTTAGAACTGGACATGGAACAGACTGGTTCCAAATAGGAAAAGGAGTACATCCAGGCTGTATATTGTCACCCTGCTTATTTAACTTATATGCAGAGTACATCATGAGAAACACTGGGCTGGAAGAAGCACAAGCTGGAATCAAGATTGCCGGGAGAAATATGAATAACCTCAGATATGCAGGTGACACCACCCTTATGGCAGAAAGTGAAGAGGAAGTAAAGAGCGTCTTGATGAAAGTGAAAGAAGACAGTGAAAAAGTTGGCTTAAAGCTCAACATTCAGAAAACAAAGATCATGGCATCTGGTCCCATCACTTCATGGGAAATAGATGGGGAAACAGCAGAAACAGTGTCAGACTTTATTTGGGGGGGCTCCAAAATCACTGCAGATGGTGACTGCAGCCATGAAATTAAAAGAGGCTTACTCCTTGGAAGGAAAGTTATGACCAACCTAGATAACATATTAAAAAGCAGAGATATTACTTTGCCAACAAAGGTCCATCTAGTCGAGGCTATGGTTTTTCCAGTGGTCATGTATGGATGTGAGAGTTGGACTGTGAAGAAAGCTGAGTGCCGAAGAATTGATGCTTTTGAACTGTGGTGCTGGAGAAGACTCTTGAGAGTCCCTTGGACTGAAAGGAGATCCAACCAGTCATCCTAAAGGAAACCAGTCCTGGGTGTTCATTGGAAGGACTCATGCTGAAGCTGAAACTCCAATACTTTGGCCACCTCATACGAAGAGTTGACTCATTGGAAAAGACTCTGATGCTGGGAGGGATTGGGGGCAGGAGGAAAAGGGGATAACAGAGGATGAGATGGCTGGATGGCATCACTGACTCGATACACACGAGTTTGGGTAAACACCAGGAGTTGGTGATGGACAGGGAGGCCTGGAGTGCTGTGATTCATGGAGTCACAAAGAGTCAGACATGACTGAGCGACTGAACTGAACTGAAAGGGAATTATTGTGCAGCTTTAGCTGGGATAATAGATATAAAAGCTCTAGAGAAATCAGATTTAGGGACTTGATGTGATAAGCTCATTCAAATAAGGTTGTAATAGCTACCTCATGGTTTAATTATGTTTGCACTTGAACTGAGGGCCATTGGGGCCTTAAAGGGAAAATTCAAACCAGCATTTGAGACCCTTAGCAAGCCAGTGTGGAGGTACTTCTCAGAAGAGGCTGAGGAATCAAGGGAAGATCCTTCTATCAAATCAGCTCTCAGGGAAATCCGTCCATGAATAGCGGCAGCCCTGGTCTACACAGGTGACCTGCATCCACACAGAAGCATCTACCCTGGAAAGATCCTCTAAAGCAGATGATCCCCAACTGCCACCAAAGCCCAAAGGGATAGGGAGTCAGCATAAGCTGGGGATGAAGAGGTACAGATGAGGGATTCAGCCATCCTGCCTACATAACACCAGGGAAACAGTCCAGGTTCGTGCCTGATTTACAGAATGTCAGGACTAGGAGATAAGTGACACATGATCTGGCCCAAGGCTCCACTTCATGAGAAAACAAGGCCCCAAAGAGATAAAGGAACTTGGCCAAATCCCTCAGTGACAGAACTGAGGCTCTGCCTGGCAACAATCCCTTCTCCCAAGCCAAAGCTCCTTCCGTTATATACTGTGGTCTTTAAATCTCAGAGAAAGTCAGTACACCAGCTTCTATCCACCAGTCCCCTGTACCAGGAGCACTGGGCTGTCATTTTCCAACATATTGACAGGCCAGTCTATTCCAGGCTGTCAAAGCCTCAAGGTTTCACAATAGATGAGAGCCAGACTTCCCTGTGGTCCATTGGCTCCCAATGCAAAAGGCCTATGTTCAATCCCTGGTCAGGGAACGAAATCCCACATGCCACAACGAAGACCCGAAACAGCAAATAAATAAATAAATGTTTTTAAAAAGACAAGAAGAGCCAATCATTTATTGATCTATTTCATGCTTGCCTCTCATTGGATAAAGCCAGTAAGGCATGGTAGAACCTGTGAAAAATATAGAGACAAAAATGCTTTTCATGTCTTTGTTTATTGAGTCACCCCATTCAACAAACATGTACTGTGTACTCCCCCAGGCTTCCCCAATGGCTCATTAGTAAAGAATCCACCTGTCAGTGCAGTAGACATGGGTTCAATCCCTGAGTCAGAAAGAGCCCCTGGAGAAGGAAATGGCAAACCACTCCAGTGTTCTTGCCTGGGATATCCCATAGACAGAGGAGTCTGATAGGAAAATGTGTTTCAGGCAGGGAAAAGCACTTGTGCAGGCTACACAAAGGGGCTCAGCTGGGAACTCCTATGCTTCAAATGCCATCAGTTGTGGTCACTCATTGATACACAGCTGGTGGATGGTCTGGTCTGTAGAGTAGAAATGGTTTCACTCATATGTCTGGCACTTTGGCAAGAGTGGATCAAAAAGCTGGGCGTAACTGAGACTGTCAACAAGCATCTAGGCCTAGCCTCCCAGGGTAGCTGGACTTCTCACATAGTGTCTCAGAGCTCCCTGTGCAGAGGTGGAGGTGCGGGGGAGAGATTCTAAGAGACAGGAAATGGAAGTGCATGTTTTCTTAAGGCCTGGGCCAAAAAACAGGCAAAGCATCACCTCCCCCATATTATACCAGTAAAAACTGTCACAAAGCCCACCCACACACAAGGGCAAGGCACACAGATCACACCTGTCTGTAGGAGACACTTCAAAGAATTTGCCACCATCTTTAATTTCAACACAGAGATGATTTTGGAGGAGAAATTCGGGGCCAAACTGAGAACCATTCTAAGGAGTTTGCATTTTATCCTGTTTCCAAAAGGGGAAAAAAAGTAATTTTAGGCAGAAAAATAATTTTATTGGAATTTTCTTGAGGACAATCATTCCCAAGAATGATAGTAGTAGATGTAGTAGTAGATAGGTATAGTAGAAGATGAATGAAAGGAGAGAGTGTGTTGGCCAAAGACCAACAAAAAATCTATTGCAATAGTCCAGCGGAGCACACTGCTTCTTTATTCCCAAGCAAACTGCTGGTATTAACAAGGGAGGAGGAAGAACCAGCTGTGACTAATACAATCCATGAACAAGAGTTGGTGATCACTTGAAATGGAAGGAGAAAAGAGGATCAAAGGAGGAGTTGCAATATCTCCAACGTTTCTAGCTTAAGAGACTAAATAGACAATAATTCCATTAAAAGAGATGGGCATCTACTGTTAGTTTATTATTTCAAAGACTTACTGCTCTTGGTGTGCTTATTGCTCCTATGACAACCCTCAGCACCTACTGAATGCCTATCTTCTATCCCTGCCTACCATCACCTGTTCTCTTCCCTAACCTATGCTTTGCTTATATGTCAGAAAAACAAAATTCCATGAGACATTCTCTGTTACTAGCAACATAACACAGTCCTTTTTTTATGCCTCTTCACTCTAAACCTGTAGTTGTCCTTGTCTCAGTTCACAAAGAAGTTCAAGGCCCACTGCATGGGAATCGGCCAGAGGAGCTTATCAAAAAGTCCAGCGTCTGGTGGTTACTTCCGTGGATTCTGACTCAGTGGACCAAAGAGGGTAGCAGGCTTGGGGGGAACCACCATGATAAATGACTGCTTTCATGAGAAAGGGACCGTAGGTAATAGAAACACACCAAAGTCACAAGTGAAAATCAAGCCCAGCCCTGTTGGAAACGCTTCTAAACACCCTCTAGGAACACAGAGAGCCTGCAAACGTGGAGCTTGGTGTTTGATGAGAAACAGGACGCTGTTGTGCTGGTTTCATTCTAGTCTTCCCTTTTAAATGTGATCTTTTATCAGAGGCACATATGTTTTCTATACCTTCACATGTGGCTGCAGTTAGGCCAGGAAACAAATTCCCTACTAGTTGAAAGTTTGGGCCTTTCTTTCACGCCCACCAAGCATCAGTTTCTCTCCCCTGTTTTAGGGAGACCTTAGGGAAATAATTAATCAGCCTGCCTGCTTGCAACACTTCCAGGACTTGGGTCATAAGAAGTGCACTGTTCCCAACAGATGGCACAGCGACCGCCTGGGGCGCCTCCCCTCCTCCAGCAGCCACCACCTCTCCTGTCAGCAGTGCCCGGCTGGTTACTTCCAGAAGCCTCCTCCCAACACAGCTCTGTGGCTCTAGGGGAGAACCCCTCCCCCACACATCCCCAGGGCTTTTCTTTGTTCTGCTGGATAATGAATGTTTTGGTTCAAGACCTAGCCAAGCAAGGATGATAGGAAATTTCACTGAAAGATCTATGGCCCGGGATTAGGCACAGATTTGCCTCCCCCCAACCCCTGCCCAAAGTGGCCAGGCCCCATTAACCATGTAGATCTGAGTCAGATGAATGGGACCTAGAAGGTGCCAAAGCATAACCATCCAAAGCCAGGCCCTACTGGAAATCAAAGCAGTCCCCAGATATTCCCATATTTATAAGATCCCAGGATATTAAAAAATGAAAAATTGCTGGTGAGGTGGTGGATTTAAAGTTACAGAAGGATGCTTCTTTCGTGCCTGTCAATATGACTGCCTGCATGAGCTCATACAGAAAGGCTATCAAAAGTCTAAACTGAGGCGCTTTGTCACATAATGTGAGGGCTGGGTCAAGTGGTTAGTGCTTCTATCCAGCACCCTCTCCCACCCTCCACCAAACCAGACCCCCCCTAGAGCCTCCAAGAAAACCTGGTAACCAGGAAATCAGTGATACAGGGAGAACAGAGAACATTTCAATAGAAGACCTGGACGTGATTACGTGTTTGGCTAGAGACTCAAAGACTACCCTGCTGCCTCCCACTCTCTTAGATTTTTTTTTAAAGAAGATCTAAGATATATTTTTAATTATAAACTATTGTAAAGTGACCTGTGTTAGGCCTCTCTTGTGTCTTGTATCCTATGGGCAGGTCAAGAGCCTTGGGGCTGCTTTGCAGGCAGGGTTACCATTTATGTTTTCTCCCTGGACCCCCGTTAATCACCTGACCCACTGCTGCTGGTGGAGGAAGCCCTGGGCACTTAGTTGCACAGTCATGTCTGACTCTGGGCAACCCCATGGATTGTAGCCCACCAGGCTCCTCTGTCCATGAAATTTTCCAGGCAAGAATACTGGAGTGGGTTGCCATCTCCTCCTCCAGGGGATCTTCCTGATCCACGGAATGAACCCACATCTCTTGCATCTTCTATATTGGCAGGTGGATTCTTTATCAACTGTGCCACCTGGGAAACCCACTAAACTATGGTAACAGCTTGTAATTGGCCTTCTTGCCTTCCATCCTGCCCCCACACCTCTATTCAATGTATTATTCACAGTGGCGCTACAGTGACTTTTCTAAAAGCAAATTCAGTTATGTCTCTCCTTCATTTAGAAGTCTACAGCAGCAGTCCTCATGTTTCTAAGTAGATCAGCAAGCTTGTTAAAAAAAAAATATATATATATATATATATATATGCACCCAAGCAAGACCCTTCCCATTATGATTCAGCATCTGCATTTTTTTTGCTTGGGCTCAGACATTATAGGACTCAGGCATCAGTATTATGACAATCACCCCTGACAGCTCTAAGGCAGGTGCTCTGCAGAAAACTGATTGTATCCAAGACCGCAATTCTTTGCCCCTCCCTACAGTCACATCCTTCGTCATATCACTTGGTGATATTTTCCCACAAAAGAGGTACAGTTTTCTTTGCCACTCCATGAAGCCCAGTGAGCCTTGTAACTAACTTTGGCCAATAGTATACTAACAAACGTGGCACAGACAGAGGCTGAATAAGTACCTGAGTGATTGGGCTCTCTCCCTGCTGGGCCCCGGGATTCCCATGAGATCATGCTTGGTCCAGCCCACTAGGGGATGGAACACACAGAGCAGTATTAAGTCCTTCCAGTCATCCCAGCAGAGGACTCCTGGATAGGCTGACAGCCAATCCTGAGACTTGAGAATGAACCCAGTCAGTATCAACAGGAGCCACTTAGCCAAGAACCCCAAACATGTAAGCAGTTCATGTTGTAAGCTGCTGAGGCTGGGTGGTAGTTGTCATGCAACTGATATGTGGCAACAGTATCTGACCTTACAATAGCAACCACCTTAGCCAAGCATGCAAGATCTGCATATTCTAAGTCTACATGCCTGTCCATCTTCCTTGCCCTACTTACATGTACCTGTGCTCCAGCTATGCCCAAATACTTTCAGTTCAACAAATGGGCAGGGCTGTTGTGCATCTCCATGCCTTTGCACATGCCCTTCCAGCTCATGAGTCTCTTCATCTTCGTGGGTTTGCCCTGAACACTCAACTTATGGCCACTCCATGATTAATGCCTAACTCTATTATTAAATTTAACTCTTAGTGTGGCATTTTTATACAAATAAAAACTTTTTATGTAATTTTACATGTAAAACAAAAACTAGGTCATAAGTCTTGTTGTGTCACTGGTATTTAATAAATGATTGATGAATGTTAAATGCATGAAATTACTAGAGAGCTGGAAAGAGCCACCAAGAACTATGTTGGCCCATGACTTTGAGCTGGAGCTGCATTTACTCAGAACCTCCTTTATCTGTCAATGATGTCAACTCATGAAGAGAGATCAATATAGTAGCTTGATCCGCGAGCAGTGAATCCATAAGCTACTACTTATAAGTTATGGATCTTGTGAAAAGAATTCAATCTCTCTGAATTTTATGTATTAAACTGTTGCAAGAATTAAGTGAGATCATGAATATAAAGCCCTTTTCACAGCATAAGCCTTGCAATCATGTTAAACCTTGATGGTGATGTTTTTATTATTATAATATCAAGCAGCCATTTTCAGAATAAATCTATTCTATGAAAAGCCCCATGAAAATGAAAGCCTAAATCCATTTTCTTCTTCAATGTCAACCGAGGTCTTTAATTGCCTAAGAATGTCTGTATGTGCTCAGTCACTCAGTCATGTCCAATTTTTGTGACCCCATGGACTGTAGCCCGCCAGGCTCCTCTGACCATGGGATTCTCCAAGCAAGAGTACTGCAGTGGATTGCCATTTCCTTCTCCGGGGGATCTTCCTGACCCAGGGATTGAACTCACATCTCTTACCTCTCCTGCATTGACAAGCGGGTTCTTTACCACTAGCTTTACCTAGGAAACCCATGAATGTCTACTCCTTCCCATTTGGTCAGCAGCCCTGGATGAAGCCAGGACAGAGAATGTCCACACCTTTCCATTCATCAACACTGGATGGAGCCAGGACAGACTCTGCCCAGAGAAACTTATCCTGGCCTCTGTGGGGCTCCAAGAGCTGAGTCCGACGTGGAAAATCAACTCATTAAATCAAAGTATTTTTTCTCCTATGCTTGAGGTTAAGGAATATGCCCCCCATGAACTTTATTTTTAAATATAAATACAATGGGACTTTTGTTTTTCAGAGATATTATAGACTAAACATATAGAAATATTCCTCTCAAAACGAAACATCTTAACGTCCTAGAAAAAATATTTGAAAGCATCCTTTTTTAAAAGGTGGTTTTATAATTTTGTTATAAACAGTTCTGCGATAAACATTAGGGTACACGTGTCTTTCAATTCTGGTTTCCTCCGTGTGTATGTTACACTCTGTAATTGTGTTACATCACAATATTGTTAATCAACTATATTCCAATATAAAATTTAAAATTGTGTAAAGAGATAAATAAACACCAAATTTTGGATTTCTTCTGAGGGCATCTCCCCATCCCTTGTTGCCTACAATAGCTTGAGATAGATTCACTATAAACATAGTTCTCAGAGAATTCCTACAGAACAAGCCCTAAGATATATGCTGCTGCTGCTGCTAAGTCGCTTTAGTCGTGTCCAACTCTATGCGACCCCATAGACAGCAGCCCACCAGGCTCCCCCATCCCTGGGATTCTCCAGGCAAGAACACTGGAGTGGGTTGCCATTTCCTTCTCCAATGCATGAACATGAAAAGTGAAAGTGAAGTTGCTCAGTCGTGTCCGACTCTTAGGGACCTCATGGACTGCAGCCTACCAGGCTCCTCCATCCGTGGTATTTTCCAGGCAAGAGTACTGGAGTGGGGTGCCATTGCCTTCTCTGTAAGATATATGAGCTTACAGTAAAAGACAGAAATAAAAATAAAACCATGAGAGTAAAAGTCACAAGCGACAGAATCGACAGTATTAATCACCAGCAAAATTAGATCTGCGTGCATGTGTGCTAAGTCACTCCAGTCTTGTCCAACTCTTTGTGACCCTGTGCACTGTAGCCCACCAGGCTCCTCTGCCCATGGGATTCTCCAGGCAAGAATACTGGAGTGGGCTGTCATGCCCTCCTCCAGGGGATCTTTCCAAACAGGGATTGAACAATCGAACCCAGCTCTCTTATGTCTCCTGCAATGGCAGGTGTGTTCTTTACCACTAGTGCCACCTGGGAAGCTCCAGAATTAGACCTACCCGCTTGAGCGAACTCCGGGAGTTGGTGATGGACAGGGAGGCCTGGCGTGCTGCAGTTCATGGGGTCGCAAAGAGTCGGACACAACTGAGCGACTGAACTGAACTGAACCCTCAAAGGCTTCAGAATATAGAATTACTATTCACAGAATATAAAATAAATACGTCTCAATTCTGTATGAAAACAAAAGTTGGACTCCTTGAGGTCAAAATATTTTGTACGTTTTTCTATATTGTTGTATATACTTTAGATATTGTAATCTTTTAGTGACTGGAAGATTACTGGCCCAAAATAAGCCCTCGGTTCTTATATACTCAATATATGAATGGTAAAGTAAAAAGAAAATATCAAAATTAATAGGCAGGTTTAAGAGCTACAAATAAAAATTCCAGAAATTAAAGAATTCAATGGATAGGCCAGCAGCGGATGAATGGACAAGCAAAATGTGGTATATATGCACACACTGGAATATTAATTGGCCATAAAAAAGGAAGGAAGTACTGATACATGCTACAACATGGATGAAGACTGAAAACATTATGTTAAGAGTGAAAGAAGTCAGACACAAAAGCTCTTATGTTGTATGTTTCATTTATATGAAATATGCAGAATAGATAAATCCATAAGACTAACACTTAAGAGGCAAACTGCAGAGTGGTAGTTGCCAGGGACCAGCGGAGGCAGGAAATGGGGAATAATTGCTTAACAGTTACAGGGTTTTTCTTGGGAGGTGAAAATGTTGTGGAACTAGACCGAGGTGATGGATGCACAGTGTTAAGAATGTATTAAATACCACTGAATTTTTCATGTTAAAATGATTATGTTATGCTATGTGAATTGCCACTCAATTTAAAAAATTACAATGAAAGGTGAATAAAGTGAAAATACATACATAAGGAAATCACTTAGAATGCAAAACAAGAAGAAGCAGAACTGGGGAAGATGAACTACAGAATTGGGAAAGGTGTACAAGGAGAGCAGAAGAACAACATCCAACAAATACCTAATCAGAATTCCTAAAGGAGAAAATAAAGACAACACAAAAATCCTAGAGAAAATTTGATAGAGACAAAAATGGATTTAGGTTCTTTTCTTCCTAACTATCACTGCTTTCATTTCTTCTAGTCTAGGGTGTATTTATCATTTCACACCCTGCACTTTTTACATATTATAAATATAACATAATTGTATGGTTCCCTCAATTGTCATTTTACCAGCTACATAACATTCTATTACTTGGCTATACAGCAATTTAGTAAACCAGTCTGCTCTTGTCTAGTCCAAAGCTCAGTAAACTGCAACACATGAGCCAAATTTCAACCACCTCTCTTTTTATAAGGCCCACCATCTAAGAGATCAAACTGACAGCATTCACTGGATCATGGAGAAAGCAAGGGAATTCCAGAAAAACATCTACTTCTGTTTCATTGACTATGCTAGAGCCTTTGACTGTGGATCACAACAAACTGTGGAAAATTATTAAAGAGACAGGAATACCAGACCACCTTACCTATCTCCTGAGAAACCTGTATGCAGGTCAAGAAGCAAAAGTTAGAACTAGACATGGAACAACTGACTGGTTCAAAATTGAAAAAGGAGTACAATGAGGCTGAATATTGTCTCCTGCTTATGTAACTTCTATGCAGAGTACATCGTGAGAAATGGGAGCTGGGTGAACCACAGGCAGGAATCAAGATTTCCAGGAGAAATACCAGTAACTTCAGATATGCAGATGATACCATTCTAATGGCAGAAAATGAAGAGGAACCAGAGAGCCTCTTGATGAGGGTGAAAGAAGAAAGTGAAAAAGTAGGCTTGAAACTCAACATTAAAAAATCTAAGCTCATGGCATCCAGTCCCATCACTTCATGGCAAACAGAAAAGGAAAAAGTAGATGCAGTGACAGATTTTACTTTTTGGGGCTCCAAAATCACTTCGGATGGTGACTGCAGCCATGAAATTAAAAGACACTTGCTCCTTAGAAGGAAAGCTGTGACAAACTTAGACAGTGTATTAAAAAGCAGAGATATCACTTTGCCCACAAATGTTCATACAGTCAAAGTTATGGTTTTTCCAGTAGTTATGTACGGATATGAGAGTTGGATCACAAAGAAGGTTGAGCACTGAAGAACTGATGCTTTCTAATGTGGTGCTGGAGAAGACTCTTGAGAGTCCCTTGGACTGCAAGGAGATCAAACTAGTCAATCTTAAAGGAAGTCAACCCTGAATATTCATTGGAAGGAACGTTGCTGAAGCTGAAGGCTCAATACTTTGGCCACCTGATGCAAAGAGCCAACTCATTGGAAAAGACCCTGATACTGGGAAACATTGAAGGCAAAAGAAGACAGAGGTGGCAAAGGATGAGATGGTTAGATAGCATCACTAACTCAATGGACACGAATCTGAGCAAAGTTCAGGAGATAGTGGAGGACAGAGGAGCCTGGCATGCTCCTCCATGGGGTCACAGTCTGACACAGCTTAGTGACTGAACAACAGCAACAAGCTAAAATGTTTTTTATGTATTTAAACATTGAAAAGGGAATCAAAAGAACAATATTTCATGACTGGCAGAAATTATATAAAATTTGAATTCAAGTTTCCACAAATATTTATTGGAACCCAGCCACACCCATATATTCATAACTTTGTTCAAGGAAAAGCTGAGCATGAGAGGCAGATACTACATAAAAATAAAAAATATTACCATCCAACCCTTTAAGTTCATCAACTTCTGGTTTATACAGTTCCAACTGTTCACCACTTGAAAACAATCCTCTCATACCTTCATGAATAATTTTTCTTCTTTTTTGATTATTATCTTGAGATAAACTCCCAGAAGTGAGTGTGAGTCAGTGGCTATGAGCACTTTGATGACCTCTAGATGTGACACCAGATTGCTCTCCACAAGAATTGTACCAATTTCCAGCAGCCAATGAGGGTGTATGAGGGTACCAATTTCCACTCACATGACATCCTATCTCATGACATCCTATGATGACATCCTGTCTCAATCTTGAAATGACCTTAAGCTGAGTGCCCACATCTTGGCCACTCAGATAACTGTGTATTTCATCCTGATCCAATCCACAAGGCAGACACCTTCCTCAGACACTTGCCTTATGAAAGGATGTGCCCATAACAAAATCTTCAGAGCTGAGGCTTCTCTTCATTTCTGGAAACAATAAACACCTCTCTGAATCATCTTTAACTTTATCAGAGCCAATTCAGGGGTAGGCTCATATTCTCCACTTCTGGATATAACTAAGATTCAAGACATGAGCATAACTTAGAAAAAGTTGGATGTTCATCACCCTTTCACCTTTCCTCTCTGTGTGCTTCCTCAACACTCTGATTTTCAATATGGAGAAATATCCAGCGTGATATATTTATTGTTCAAAGTCTCACAGCTAATTAGTAACACATGTATGACTTGAATCTCCTTCAAGTGTTCCTGCCATTATCCTCTGTAGTTGTTCAGTGTGGTAAGTGATACTGAATGAATTAAGCTCCCCAGTGAGATTTGCTTTGGTTATATGCAATGATAAATTAACCTCATGGCAGCCAAATATGAAGGGTTAGAGCTCTGATGAGCCTCAGTTTTATGGATCCACATAATGTACTTGAAGAGTCATAAATGTGCAGAAGACCAACTTGTTCAGCAAATAATAAGGCAATGACCTCCCTCTTTAAATCCTTGCAGTTATTGGCTGTTGTAGTTTAGTCACTGAATCGTGTCCGACTCTTCGCAACCCAGTGGACACCAGGCTCCTCTGTGCATGGGATTCTTTAGGCAAGAATATAGGAGTGGGTTGCCATTTCCTTCACCAGGGGATCTTCCTGACCCAGGGATTGAACCCGTGTCTCCTGCATTGGCAGACAGATTCTTTACCACTGCACCACCTGCAAATCATAGCATGGCTAAGATGCTGCAGGCAGGCCCAGAGCAGAGGGGTAGAGAACAGGCAATATAAGGGGTATAAGAAACAGGGTTTCTTAAATGTGTGGCATCTGTCTCCATACCATGACATTCATAATTTGTCTTTCTTTTCATTTTCTGTATTGAAGATAATTTACAATTTTATGTTGTCACCAAACAGTAGAAGCAATGGCTTAACTTTCCCAATCTCCTTTTGACAGTTCGGCCAGGTTACCAGCAGTCACAGACGCTTTTCTAAGCAGGAGAGTGAGTACATTTTCCTCCCCAGCCCACCCCACAGTCCTGCTGTGACTAGGCTCATGTCCACGGAAGACCCTGGTAAGATCTGGAAGGAAATCAAAGCAAAGAGCCCTCCCTGTCCCCCGCCCTGGGGCTCCCAGTGCTTTCCAGCTCAAATTGTTCCCCTTACCAGACTGGCACTAGTAATCGCAGGCAGGTTTCCGCTCCGGCAACCCCAACTCCTGCATGAATCTCCTCTGAAATTTGTCCAGGAAAGGGAGCCGGAACCATAGGCTTAACTTCTATCCCCACCGTGCCAATTTCACTAGAAAACCCATTGCTTCCCCTCCTTCTAGTGAAACTGTACACAAAGGCAGCAATTGAACCTCACACATGGAAATCAAAGCCTGGATTATTGAATATCAAAGCTCCCCACGGGGCAGCCCCAAGGCCCGCAGCCCCCTTCCTCACCTCATCCCCTGTACTGCCTTCAGTCTGACAGCTTCCACCTGGACTCCCAAGCCTCCCTCCCAGCCTGATTTCCCACTCGTAATTAAATTCAGAGTGCATCTGGCTCACAAAAGACCCTTAGTAACACTGATTCAGCACCTGTTTTCTGAATACCTACTGTGTACCAGGGCTTCTGCCTCTCTCTGAGGATTTAAAAATTCATAAGGCCCAGTGCCTATCTATCATCCAAAGAATAGAAGACAGATAAAAGAAAAATTACAATTTAGTGTATTGTAACAGTGCAACTTAATGAAATCTATCAAAGCCTAGAACCTTCCCCAGTGGCTCAGCGGTAAAGAATCCACTTGCAACGCAGGTGACACAAGAGAGGCAGGTTTGATCCCTGGGTTGGGAAGGTCCCTTGGAGGATGAAATGGCAGCCCACTCCAGTATTCTTGCCTGGAAAATTCCATGGACAGAGGAGCCTGGAGGGCTACAGTCCATGGAGTCACAAAGAGTTGGATAGGAATGAGTGACTGAGGATGCTCGCACATCAAATCCTAAATTGCATGTGCTTTCCCTAAGTCAGTAACTGTATGTGTGGCCCAAGGACTTGGGCTTTCAGATTAAATAAAAGAAGCATTCAAATCCCAGATCTGCTACATATGGGCTATATAATAGGAGGCAAATTGTTTAATTTATCTGGGTCTTCATCTCCTTATCTAATACACTGGTCTTGAAGACACACTGGTTTTCAGGTGTGTTGTGTGGCATCACAGCAAGAGAGTGAACTGAGCATCCGGATTATCGATCATTATCATTCCAGGAATGGGCAAGGGGGTGGGGCAGCTTGGAGGTCATGTCACATAGGAAGTAAAAAAGAGCTGGGTAGGAGACAGGAGCCTTAGGTTAAGCCAAGGTCCTCTTCTCATGGGGTCTGGATATGCCTGCAGGATAGAGGCTGGGGGTGGGGGCTGGGGTGTAGAGCAGCCATGAGTCTATTTTGTGAAGGACCACAGAGACCTCCTGGAAAGGGGTTTGCCATCTGCAGCAAGAGAACCAGGTGGGCAACACGGCCCGACATCAATGCCCCACTCAGGCTCAGGGGAGACTCTGAGGCTACCCAGGAGCCTTCTCTGGGTTGGGCTCCCACTGGACCCCCAGGAACTTACACAAGACCTTAGGGAGGAGCTACAAGACACAGAAGGCTATTTCCACAATTAATCTCACCAAGTCATAACACGAAGCTGCTCCTCCATGAGACGGAAGAGATCGGGAGGGATGCAAGGATTAAGAGGAAGTCTCCCCACGCCTCTGGGACTGTGCCAAGGCTTCTGCACTTCATCTAAGCCCTTAGAGCCTCTGCAGGCTGAGAGGCTTACGCTGGGCCAGCAGTGGCCTCGGTGGTGAAGCAACTTATTCTCTGAGAAACCGAAGCTAGGGACATCGTTGCAGGAATCCAAAGCCCAGACCAGAGCAGGAGACCAGGAAGAGGGCTGGTGACATGGCCATCGTGGCAAAGGGTCTGAACCTCTGACCACACAGGAGCCACCACCAGCTCCCCAGAGAGTGGAGGCAGTTCTCGGGAGACCTGGAGCCTCCACTTAACCAAGAGAAACAGAGCCAGAGAGCAGTACTCTCCCCACTGCTACTGTGACTTGGTTTTTGTACCCTTCATTTGGAGCAGCCAGGGATGTCCAGTTTGCAGCTGTTTACTCTCAGACGTGTTAAAAGTGCATTGCTGGGAGAAAATGTGTTGTCAAGTGCAATTCATACCTAGGAAGTAAAGAGAAACAAAAGAACCCTGCCCCCTCCCCATGCTCCCATGTTACCTGGAATGCATAACGAGCGGGGCTAAGTGGCCAGGGCCCATTACAGTGGCATAGGAGGGACACTGAGGACCCCTGTGGCATAAAGACATGGCAGGATCAGGGAGGAAACGCAGGCACAGGGCTGGGGTCCCACAGAAGGAGAACTTGGAATCTTTTCACCAGCGAGGAAGTGAAAGGCAATGGCCTAGATGCATTTGGTTTTCCAAACCACACTGAAGAAATTCAACCCTACATCCCTAACAATGACAAGGAAGCAGACAGCCTGTGGGCCCATAGGTACCAGCAGCACAAAGTTCTCTGCCCACCTGACAGCTAGAGGAAGCAGGTTATCACCCTGCAGGATGGTGATTAGGCTCTGGCTGGAGGCACAGATCTGAAGAACCCATGCTCTGGGTATCTTCCCTTTGAGCGCTGTTCCCACTGTCCAGTGTTAAACATCGGGGCTTTCAGAAGAAGACAGACTGCCAGGAGGAGTGAGCCGGGAAGTTTTAATAGAGCTTGGAAGCCACAAAGCCCAGCTATCCAGCCAAGTGACGAGTTAACGCTGAGTCTTGCTTGAAGCCTGTTCAAACAAAATCTCCCTTTCATTCTTGATGTAGAAAGAAGAGCTTCTCTCAGACTTTCCCCTATTAATTTCTCTGCCCCGGAGGAAATAGGAAGTCTTTCTTTTCCTAACAACCAAAAAAAAAAAAATCACAAAACATTCTTCAGGCATCTGTGCAATCACAGAGCCCAGCTCAGACACGGCTCACGGTGGGCCCGTGATTAGAAGCCAGATATTCACAAGTGAGTCCACTCTGCTCACTGCAGGATGGTTTTCCTGAAACATTTTCTTTTCCTTCAAGAACAAAACCCTCTTTCTCTAAAAAAGGGAACGTCATGGGGTCCAAGGGCCCACAAGAGACCGGTCTTATCTACTTCCATGTCCCTAGTGTCCAGGGTCTACACAGAGCCCACTCAGGACCATTACATGAACTGAAAGAAAAAGAACAGAAAAGCTCCAGAAACGAAGGAGATGCACACGCTGCCTTCTTCACTTCAGAGGGGTAAAGGCTATGTCAGAAGTCAGCCGACTTTTACTGTAAGAGGATGGGTAGTGAACAGTTTAGGTTTTATGGGCCCATAAGCAAAATCATAATTGGTGCTTTCGAACTGTGGTGCTGGAGAAGATTCTTGAGAGTCCCTTGGACTGCAAGGAAATCAAACCTATCAATTCTAAAGGAAATCAACCCTGAATATTCATTGGAAGAACTGATGCTGAAGCTGAAGCTCCAATACTTTGGCCACCTGATGTAAAGAGCTGACTCACTGGAAAAGATCCTGATGCTGGGAAGAACTGAGGGCAAGAGGAGAAGGGGGTGACAGGGGATGAGATGGTTGGATGGCATCACTGACTCAGTGCACATGAGTTTGAGCAAATTCTGGGAGATAGTGAAGGATAGTGAAACCAGGCGTGCTGCTGTTCATAGGGTCTCAAAGAGTAGGACACAAATTAGTGACTGAACAACCACAAGAAAAATCAAGATATTTTAGGGGCTGCTGCTGCTGCTGCTGCTAAGTCGCTTCAGTCGTGTCCGACTCTGTGCGACCCCATAGACAGCAGCCCACCAGGCTCCCCCGTCCCTGGGATTCTCCAGGCAAGAACACTGGAGTGGGTTGCCATTTCCTTCTCCAATGCAAGAAAGTGAAAAGTGAAAGTGAAGTCGCTCAGTCGTGTCCGACTCTTCGCGACCCCGTGGACTGCAGCCCACCAGGCTCCTCCGTCCACGGGATTTTCCAGGCAAGAGTACTGGAGTGGGGTGCCATCGCCTCCTCCGATTTTAGGGGCATGTACATAATAAAAGGAAAACAAATTTCCATAATTTTTTTTCAATCACTTGAAAATATAAAAACCATTTTAGCTCCTGAGGGCCATATAAGAACAAGCAGCAGGCCATACCTGGCCTACAGACCATGTAAACCAACCCCTGGCTTCTGTCCTCAGCTACTCCACCAAAGATCTACCTGTCTTTTTCACATTCACATAAATTAGTGTCTGATTTACTGAGCTTTATTTGATCAAAGCAGAGGAGCATAAGATGCAATGATGTATACCCATTTAATTTCCAAATCATTAAATGCTTTTGTTCAACCCATGTTCAAATAATAAGGACAAATAGCCAATACACATAGAATTAAATTCAGTTTCTTATCTATACCAGCTGAAACTATGTTTTTAAATATATATAAAATGGCAAACCACAGAATTTTCACCTAAAGAAGGACACTGATTTTTTTTAAGATCCTAAGCCATAATCATATGTCAGGGGAAAGGAATTACTCAGGACCACATACAAACCTGTCAGAGTAGAGAATGGTGACCAGGTAGGATAAGCTTGCTCTTTAGAATCACCATGCCTGGGATCAAGAGCAGACTCTGTGCTCTCACCTGTGTTACACTGTGCAAATTATGTAACCTCTCTGAAACTTGCTGTCTTCTTTGCTTAAAAAAAAAATCTATCTTACTGCAAGATTCAAAATAATATGGGAAAAGAAGCAGGCCCATGTACATTAACCAAATTGAAGCCATTATTTCCAGTACATTTTTAACAGTGAGGACACTGTCAGTGCATGACCTGAACCTTGGCAGTTTAGACAGCTTCCTCTGTGATGAATGTGAGAGCGACTGGGTGACCCCACATTCCCCACAAAATATATTTCCCCACCAGCGTCCTAGGATGCCAGAAAGGCCGTATTCCTCAATATACCAGGTTGTAGGTGGGCTACAGTCCATGCGGTCGCTACGAGTCAGACACGACTGAGCGACTTCACTTTCACTTTTTCACTTTCATGCATTGGAGAAGGAAATGGCAGCCCACTCCAGTGTTCTTGCCTGGAGAATCCCAGGGATGGGGGAGCCTGGTGGGCTGCTGTCTATGGGGTCACACAGAGTCGGACACGACTGAAGTGACTTAGCAGCAGCAGCAGCAGACATTAAAAACAAATTCCAGTTAAGTATCACTGATTTTAATGCTACCTAGATAAGAACTTTTATGTACACAATCTCTTATAATTTGAACTGCAACCCTGGAAGGTGATCGAAGCAAAAGTCATTATTTCTACTTCATAGACCAGAAAACAAACAAAAACTGGACTCGGAGTCAGAGACTCTGAGGTCAAATTCCAACTCTATCATATGCATTTTGTGACCTGGAAGTTATTATCTGACCTCTCTTAGTCTCAGTTTTCTTATCTCTAAAATGGGCACCTGTATTATTGAGATTTTTATTTGAAATACCTAGCACATCATCTGGAACATGGTGTGTGTGTGTGTGTATGTGTGCATGCACACACCCATGCACGCTCAGTCACTCAGTTATGTCAGACTCTTTTGTGACCCCAAGGAATGTAGACCGCCAGGCTCCTCTGTCTGTGGAATTCTCCAGGCAAGGATACTGGAGTGGGTTCCCATTCCCTTCTACAGGGGATCTTCCCAACCCAGGGATTAAACCCGCAGCTCCCATGGTTCCTGCACTGACAGGCAGATTCTTTACCACTGCACCACCTGGGAAGTCCCTCTGGAACTTAGTAGGGGTCAATAAATATGAGTTTATACTGTATGCTCAGATGACAAAAATCAGACTGATATGGCATGCATTAATGTAAGCTCCTCAGACATTTGTGGCCAAATGTTTCAGATAAGATGACCTCTCACAGTTTTTGCAAAAATGGTTCTCAGGAAGTTGGCAAATTCTTTGAGTCTCTGAATACAGAGAGTTGCTGCCAAATCTCAGAGCCTGTCGATCTGCTGGAATGTCTTGGTCAAATTAATAGATAGTCTCATATTCTCAGTATTTGCCTCTTTTTTCATTCAAGCCCAGAGGACTGATGCTTCTGTATCACATGACCCCAAGTGGTCTATTACATAGTCACCCACAAGCCAAAGTAAAAGTGTTATTCACTCAGTCGTGTCCAACTCTGTGACCCCATGGACTGAATGTAGCCCACCAGGCTCCTCTGTCCATGGAATTCTCCAGGCAAGCATACTGGAACAGGTTGCCATTCCTTTCTCCAGGGGATCTTCCTGACCCAGGTACCGAACCCAAGTCTCCTTTGCTGCAGGCAGATTCTTTACCGTCTGAGCCGCTAGGGAAGCCCACTCACAAGCCAAGGGAAACACATAAAAAAATATTTGCTCTTCTCTCTCTAACATCTTACCGGAATGCATTTGAAATATTACTCGCCTATTCGGCAAATAGACAGAGACACATTTGTAAATAGGGACAATGCAACGTGATAAAGGTCATAATAAGAGAAAAACTGAAGTGCCATGGGATTAACTAACCTTTCCCAGTGGAATCAAAGAAGATTTCACATAGAAGACAGCATGGATCTAAATTGTAAAGAAGGAATTTTAGGAAGTATCTCTTTCTCCTCATTTTCCTCTCACCTCTCTGATCACCTCTTGCTGTTCTTCCTTATGTTCCTCCCCATTTAGATGTTGCTATTTCCCCAAGGTTCCATCTTCAGGGCTCTGCTCATCATTCTCAGGTTTTAGCTGCTGGTATCAATTCCAAATCTATATCAATGACACCAATGCCCCTCTTAAGCTCTATTTGTAACTGGCCAGCAATCTTTCTGGGCTTCCCTGGTGGCTCAGTCAGTAAAGAATTCACCTGCAATGCAGGAGACCTGGGTTCTATCCCTGGCTTGGGAAGATCCCCTGAAGGAGAGCATGGCAACCCACTCCAGTATTCTCATCTGGAGAATCCCACGGACAGCGGAGCCTGGCGGGTTACAGTCCATAGAGTCACAGAGTCGGGCACAACTGAGCGTGCGTGCACAGCGGTCTTTCCCACCACTCCCCTGTCTTTGTCACTGGCACCCTCATCATTCAGATGCAGATCCTCAGATTCCCTCCCTAGACTTTCTTCTCTTGATCCCATCATTGATAAGTTACCATGTGCTCTCTTTTCTGTCTCTTAAATATCTCCCTGTGTCCTCTGTTTGCCCGGGGTTGATCATCTGTTACCTGGATTGCTTGTAACCTCCTCCATGGTCTCCTTGCTTCCTGACTCAAACTCCTTCAAGCCATTCTCCACTCTGCAAATGGAGGGATTTTTCTAAAATATGTCTCATCTTGATAACCCCCAGCTGCATGGCTCTTCACTACGCTCAAGTTCAGACCTTACCTCTGAGCATGGTGTTGAGTGCCTTTCATGATCTTGCACCTACTTTACCACTTGAACCCTATCTCCTATCACTCCCCGCATAAAGTGCCCAGAATCTGGCGTTACCCCACACACGCAGCCCAAGCATCTCACACCTCTGTGCTCTGTGCTATTTCTTCAGGCTCTTTCCTCACCTCTTTCCTGCCTGGCTCACTGCAACCTAAGCTGCGGTTCTGGCTGCTCTGGGATTCAATGCTCCCTTTGCTCTCTTCCATCACAGAAATCATCAAAATGTACCGAATCGTACTCTCTCTTCTGCTTCCCTCAATATACCACTCCTGGAGGCCAGGGACTTGAGCTCGATCCTCTTTGCATCCTCAGAACCCAACATAGACCTAGTACATGTGTGCCAAAGAGTCATGAAACTCAGAGAGATCCATTTATTCTCTTAAGGTTTATTCATTCCATATATATTACTTGGGTGCCTACTGTGTGGTAGGTATGGTTCTGGATGTTGGAGATGCAGCATTGATTAATACAAACAAACACCTCTGCTGGACTTCACTGGTGGTCCAGTGGTTAAGAATCTGCCTGCCAATGCAGGGAACATAGGTTCAATCCCTGCTCCAGGAAGATTTCACATACTGCGGAGCAACTAAGCCTCTGAGCTCCAACTACTGAACCTGCACTCTAGATCCCAGGCTCTGCAACAAGAGAAGCCTTGGCTATGAGAAGCCCTCGCACTACGACTAAAGAGTAGCCCCCACTCACCGCAACTAGAGAAAGATTGCTCACAGCACTGAAGACCCAGTGTAGCCAAAAATAAATCAATAAAATTGCTGGGTTTTTTTAAATCTCTACTGTCAGAAAACTTACATTCTGGGTGTGGGAGGCAGAGGGAACCACATTCTATTAAGATTTCACACCAGTACTTAAAGGCAAGGACAGAAATGGAACCTAAAGCATAAAATGTCCAATGCATTCATTTCTTCCCTCATCATTCATTCATTATTCAATTAGCAGCCAAATAATGAGCAGCTATTTCATACCAGTCACTCTATTCAAACACTTCACACACACACACACACACACACACACACACACACATCAAATACTAGTTTAATGTCTTCTTCCCATCCCCATCTTCCCCCCAAAATTGTAAGCAATTTCCATTGCTTAGTAAATATTTGTTGAATTCATAGTATTTGGACAGATGGTTAACTATGAAAGGCTGGCTAGCAAGGCACAGTCTGTCCCCTTCAATATGTTCTGATGTATCTAAATTTGTTAGGAAAAGTTAAAAACAAAATTATTGCTCAAATAGTAACCACCATCCTTCAAGGGTTTTTGTTTAGAGGACTATGGAGCTACCTACTAGTTTAGGTTTTGTGGGGTTTTTTTTTTTTTGACAAGCAGAGCCCCTGTGAATTTTGCAGAAGCTTCAACCATCTTGTTCCTGATTCCTGGGAGTCATCACATCCTCCAACCTTCCCCTCCAAAACAAGACAAAAGCCAAAAAGAACAAGAGGAGCCAGAGAGGTCCTTCGCACAGAAGGCAGAGATCCTGTGATGCCTGGAAGAGTGGCTGCGGCCAGCACTGAGAGAGCTAACACGCCTCCATGAAGCCTGTCGGCTCCAGTGAACTTCTTCCAAGGGGGAATTTCTTGAAGTTCCATCTCCTCTCTCAAAACTGTGGCACAGAATTCTACCTGTCCTTGAGAGAGACACACAAGCCACTGTGATCCTGTGGACCTCCATGTGGGTTTCAGATCTCCTTGTGTGAGACGAGCAACTGCACCACTCTCCCAGCCCAGGCGCTCTTTGAAATTGATGAGAAGTCCGTGTCTAGTTCCCAATTCCTCCCCTGGGCTCCCCTCTCTCCTCTAGGACTGTTCTGTCATTCTCTGATTAAGGAACCAAGCAAATGCTTCAGAGTGCAGGCAGCCCTGAGGAGGAGCTCGTGTCTTTTTCTTTGAATCAAAGACTCTTAGAAGTGGAAAGAATCTTAAAGATCCACTATAACTCTCTATTCAACAGATGAGAAAACCAAACACTAGGTGGATGGCGTAGTCTGCTCAGGCTGCCTCAACAAAATACTACAGGCTGAGGGCTTTGACCACAGAAATTCCTTTTCCCATAGTTCTGGAGGTTGGAAGCCAGAGATCAGGTGTGTCGGGAAGATTGGTGTCTTCTGAGGCCCCGTCTCTCCTTGGCTTGCAGATGGCCAGCCAGCTTCCACTTGTGTCCTCAGCGGGTCTTTTCTCTGTGTGTTTAGGTTTCCTCTTCTTATAATGACACCAGTCAGAATCATCCCCGATATTACTGTGTGTTTAGGTTTCCTCTTCTTATAATGACACCAGTCAGAATAGATGAGCGCTCACTCCACTGACCTCATTTTAGCTTAAGCACCTCTCTGAGATTCTATTTCCAAATATAGTCATGTTCTGAAGTACCAGGGGCTAGGGCTTCAACACATGAACTTACCAGGTGACGTGGAGGTGGGTACAGGGGTGCACACTTTGACCCACAGCCCCAGGGGTCTCCAAGATGCCTCAGGCTTTCCCAAAACTGCTCCTTCTCAACATCTAGGTCTCCCAGAAGCCTTCTATGGCCATTGAATTCAATGTTATACCCCTAGGTCACTTTGTCCCCAAGACTCTTCAAATGGCCTCTGACTTACAATGGTTCAACTAAACAAATTTTTTACTTTACAGTGGTATAAAAGCAATACACATTCAGTGGGGGAAAAAGCTTACTTAATTTTGAATTTTGACCTTTTCCTGGCCAGTAACACGTGGTCTGATCCTGTTTCATGACACTGGGCAGCGGCAGCTAGTCACATCAGTCAACCACTCGATCGTGATGAAGACCAAACAAAACACTTACAACCACTCTGTATGCACATAACCATTCCACTTTTCACTTTCAGTACAGTGCCAGCAAAGTACACGAGATACTCAAACTTTATTATAAAACAGGCTTTGTGTGAGATGATTTGGCCCAAATGCAGGCTCATGTGAGTGTTATGAGTACATTTAAAGTAGGTGAGGCTAAGCTTGAATGTCCATAGGTTAGGTGTATTAAATGTCTTTCGACTTAAGATATTTTCAATTTATAACTGGTTTATCAGGGTGTAACCCCATCATGAGAGGAGGAAGATCTGTATTTCCTTTTCTTCACAACATTTGTCATTTCCCACCACGAGAACAGCCACATGTAAGGCTTTAGAAGAAAATCCATATTCCTTATCTTGGCTAACAAAGCCCTAATAGGATGCAACATCGATCTCCTCTCCAGTAGCATCTTCATCACTCTCTCCCTCTCCCTCCACACTCCAAACACCCTGACCTCACTTCTTCCTTTTCCCTGAAAGAACATTCCAACTTAATTTCCATCTCAGGGCCTTTCCACATGCTGTTCCCTTGACCTGACACCCTGACCTTCCCTTTATTCAGATGACTTCTTGCCATTCAGATTGAGTTATTAATCTAACCTCTTTAAAAGACTTTTGGGGTGGCAGGAATAAATTGGAAAATTGGAATGGACATATACACATTACTATATTTAAAAATAGATAATAAGAACCTACTGTGTAGAAGGCAATGGCACCCCAGTCCAGTACTCTTGCCTGGAAAATCCCATGGATGGAGCAGCCTGGTGGGCTGCAATCCATGGGGTCGCTGAGGGTCAGACACGACTGAGCGACTTCACTTTCACTTTTCACTTTCATGCATTGGAGAAGGAAATGGCAAGCCACTCCAGTGTTCTTGCCTGGAGAATCCCAGGGATGGGGGAGCCTGGTGGGCTGCTGGCTATAGGGTCGCACAGAGTCGGACACGACTGAAGTGACTTAGCAGCAGCAGCGGCAGCAGTATAGGACAAGGAACTCTACTCAATACTCTGTAGCGACCTGTATGGAAATAGAATCTAAAGAGTGGCTATGTGTACAACAGGCTTTCCACGGGGCGCTAGTGGTAAAGAATCTCCTGCCAATGCAGGAGGTGCAAGAGACACAAGTTCAATCCCTGGGTCGGGAAGATCCTGTAGAGTAGGAAATGGCAACACACTCCAGTATTCTTGCCTGGAAAATCCCATGGACAAAGGAACCTGGTGTGCTACAGTCCATGGAATCACAAGAGTCGGACATGAATGAGCACACAGCACACACGTATGTATATGTACAACTGGTTCACTTTGCTATATACCTAAAACTAAACACAACATTGTAAATCAACTGTATTCCAATAAAAATTAATTTAAGAATAAATAAAACAAGAATAGTTATGAAAATACCAACCTTCTTGTGAGAGCAAGACCAAACAAGGTAATGAATATAAAAGCACTTTGCCAACTGTAAACCACTGAAGACAAATAAATCATGTTAATTATTTTTTAAAAAAAGGTTTCTGTGACCAGCCAATCAAAAGCCACCCCCAAGTTACACATAATCATACCAACATCTGAACTTTCCACATAGCACTCATCACCACCCGATATTTTCCTTGTTATGAATTCATTAACTTGCTCATGTCCAGCTCTTCCTTCTCTTTTCCTTCTACTACTTACTCAGAACGTAAGTGACATGAGTTCAGGGGCTTTTTCTGTCTTGCTTCCCAATCATATGCTTGGGACAGTATCTGGTCCATTGTAGGTACTCAAAAGTTAATAGAATAAGTAATAGAGTGAATGAGTGAATGATGCACTAGACCAACATCTCTCCACCTCAACAGTTGAGGCCAGAAAGCTCTTTGTTGCGGAGGGCTCGTAGATGCATTATAAGATGAGTAGCAGATGTCAGCAGCACCCCCTCCCCCAGTCACAACAACCATAGTATCTCCAGACATTGCCATGTGTCCACGCAGTGGGGGGAGGGCAAAATCACTCCAGTTGAGAATCAGTCATTAAGCTTGAACTTCCCAAAGGGGGCGGGGGGCGGGGGGGAACAGATTTAAGAAACCAGATCCCTAGTATGTGTACATAGTAGATGCTCAATAAATGTTTACTGAAGAAAGACTAGCATTTTATAAGTTGCTAAAAATAGATCAAGAATTGTTCCAGAACCCATTCTCTCATTAGGATGTGGCCAATTTACAACTTAATATGATCGTAAGTAATTCACTTGAACTTTGCCAAGCCTCTGCTTCCTCATCTGTTAAACAGAAATATCAAAAATTCCTACATTGCGATTCTGCTTTCTAAATTATAAAGTATGAAACCAATATGCTCTTAATTATTTATGTTCCCAACCTGTGCATTTTCATGTCACCTCTTGCTAACTCTTGCCTAAAATAACTTCAAAAGAGAATTGATACATATATATTATTGATTCTACATATAAAATAGAGACCCTTCCCTGTACAGCAAGGCAACTCTACTTAATGTACTGTGGTGACCTGAATGGTGACCAAAAGGGAGGGATAAATGGGTATGTATGCCTGACTCATTTTGCTGTACAGTAAACAGGGCTTCCCAGATGGCTCAGTGGTAAAGAATCTGTCTGCCAATGCAGGAGATTCAGGAGACGCAGGTTCAATCCCTGGCTCAGGAAGATCCCCTGGAGGAGAAAATGGCAACCCACTCCATTACTCTTGCCTGGGAAATCCCAAGGACAGAGGAGCCTGGTGGGCTGCAGTCCAGAGGGTCACAGTCGGACACAATTCAGATACTGAGCACACATGTATGCAGAAACTAAGGTAACATTGTAAAGCAACTGTACTCCAATAAAAATTAATTTTAAAAATTAAAAATAAAATTTAAAAATGTTAAAAGAGAATGTTTGCTCCTAATGGCCAAAGCCCTGCTTTAGTACATAACCTGATCTTTCCTCTCGCCAGAAGTTGGGAGCACTTCTTGGTTGTTTCAAATTTTTGTCCCTTCTCACTTTCTTCCATTTAAATTCAGACTCATAAACAAGGTATCTGTCTCAAACAGCTCTTCGGTAAAGGTCTGCCCTGGGCAACATTGTCACAGTGACACCTGGGTTGTTTGTGATACCCTGACTTCACAGTTTTCAGAAAAAGTCTTTTCCACCATAAATATTATCCTTCCTTCAGGCTCCACTGATGTTCCAATCTTCCCTCAAGAAGCTTCTAGAGAGAATTAATCTCTTCCTCCTTCATCCAGTGATACCATCTTGTTTTTATCTCTAACACAGCATACTTCAGTCTGCTTTGAATCAAAGGAGTAGATGGATCTTCAGTTCTAGCCAGACTGTGAGCTCCATGGGAAGGGGTAGAATTTGGGGGTATCTATGGGGTCACACAGAGTCGGACACGACTGAAGTGACTCAGCAGCAGCAGCAGGGCAGGGAAATTATAACATGCATCACACCCCACTCTGTCACCACACCCCAGAAGGAAAAAGAAATTAACTATCAGAAACATGTGTGTGCGTGTTAGTTGCTCAGTCGTGTCCAACTTTTTGCAACCCCATGGACTGTAGCCCACAGGGGCTCTTCTGTCCATGAATACTGGAGTGGATAGCCATTTCCTTTTCCAGAGTATCTTCCCAACCCAGGTCTTCTGTGCTGCAGGCAGATTCTTGACCATCTGAGCCACCAAGGAAGCCCATCAGAAACATAGTCCCCTAGAAATCATGAAAGTACAGGAACCTGCTTTTTAGATCAGGAAAGACAAGTCATACATCTATGAATTTTAAAACACAGTATAATTTACAGGATGTGTTTTTTTAACCAAAGCAAAATAACAACAAGAAAAAATAAATGAATAAACCAAAAATAAAGAAATAAAACTCACAGGCACACAGAAAGATAAGTTGTGAGCACCATGTCTTGGAGAAGTTAACCACTGCCTCTTGAGCATTATACTCTTCCATCCTCTGGTCTCATCCAAGGACACAGAGAGATCACTGTGAGAGCAGGGGCACCACTATCATCAACTCACTTTCACACACACACACACACACACACACAGATGGTTGGCCCTGCTGCCTGCATGTCAGAATCAACAGTGACGTCCGTGTCCATCACAGCCTCATCCCCAACCCCTTGTCAGTCTATCTGAGGGTAGCAACAGACAAGGTCTGAGATGAACCTTGCTACTGTGGTGGATTTGACTGTGCTGGGATGAACCTGGCTTTACCACGTGGCCTCTGAATCACAGAAGCCTTACCTGCAGCCAGCCTCAGTCATCCATGGTGGCCACCCTGAGACCTGTCTCCATTACACCCTTCCCTGAGCCTGAGCTCTCTGAATGAAAGCCCGCATTCATGCAGCTCATGCTGTCTCCACCCTGCCCCACCTGCTGCCCAGGACAGTGTTGCCAATCCCCTGGAAACTTCTATTGTGAAGACAGGACCTCACTTTCAGACTGGACCTCCCTGTCCAAACACAAAGCTGCTCTAACACACAAGCACTTGCTGTATCCATTGGGCCCTGGGGGCGGGGTCCCCAGTTCAGTTCAGTCGCTCAGCCGTGTCTGACTCTGTGACCCCATGGACTGCAGCACTCCAGGCCTCCCTGTCCATCACCAACTCTCAGAGTTTACTCAAATTCAGGTCCATTGAGTCAGTGATGCCGTCCAACCATATCATCCTCTGTTGTCCCCTTCTCCTCCTGCCTTCAATCTTTCCCAGCATCAGGGTCTTTTCAAATGAGTCAGCTCTTCACATCAGGTGACCAAAGTATTGGAGTTTCAGCTTTAGCATCAGTCGTTCCAATGAATATTCAGGAATGATTTCCTTTAGGACTGACTGGTTGGATCTCCTTGCTGTCCAAGGGACTCTCAAGAGTCTTCTCCAACACCACAGTTCAAAAGCATCAATTCTTCAGCGCTCAGCTTTCTTTATAGTCCAACTCTCACATCCATACATGACCCCAGGCCCCTACCAAATTTGTTTCCCTAGCACTTACCTGCCATGTCAGACTTTCCCTCTATCATTAGGGCCAAGATAGTGCAATCCCACCATACCTCACACCGGAGCTCTATGAGCTACAGCACATCTATCCAACTCAAATACCGCAACACATCTCTCACATTTGTCCTCTGGCCAGTTCATGATTATAAAGGAGGATGGGCATTTTTGCCTAGAAACCTGTTCAAGTCCAGCAAATCAAACTATTGTCCAGAGTCTGGTGATATAATCTTTTATATAATCAGGAAGACAGATGCTAGAGTAAGGATCAGAAACTCAAATACCTCCCAGAGTCAGGAAGGGAAGTGAATGAATGGTGGGGTTTCCAGGCCAGAGCCAGTTGGCCATGGTGGCCACTGTGATGACTGACTCAATGTGTCAACTCCATGGACTATACAGTCCATGGAATTCTCCAGACCAGAATACTGGAGTGGGTAGCCTTTCCCTTCTCCAGGGGATCTTCCCAACCCAGGGATCAAACCCAGGTCTCCCACATTGAAGGCGGATTCTTTACCAACTCAGCTATGAGGGAAGCCCCAAAGCTGGGCTATGGCACCCAGATACTTGGTTAAACATTATTCTAGATGTTTTTGTGAAGGTGTTTGTTTGTTTTTGGATGAGATTTGCGTTTAAATCAGTGGACTCTGAGTACAGCAGATTGCTCTTCATAATATGATGAACTTTTTCCAGTCGTTGAACAAAGGCTGACCTTTCCCTAGCAAAAAGGGATTTTGCCAACAGAATCCCTTTTGGGACTCAGATCCCAGTTCTTCCCTACATCTTCAGCCTGCTGCCCTTCCCTGCAGATTCAAACTTGCCAAACCACTACAATGATGTGGACCAATTCCCTCAAATAAATACACACAGACACACCCCGCCTTGTTGGCTCTGTTTCTGTGGAGAATGCTAATACCCACACCTTGAAAAACCAGCCATAACTCAAATCCAGTTAATCCAAACAAAAATAGGTTGATACTATGACCACCCTATGGGCCATCTATTAAAATGGTTGAGCTAGCAAGCATTGAGACAGACAGAGCCAGTGCTACTCTTGGGCAAAACTGAGTATCTCGGCTCATCCAACTCAGAGACGTCAGATCCTCCTGCCCCCACACCTCCCCACAAGCACCCTCCCCTTCTCCCCTTCTAACCACAGTCCTCCCTGCCTTTCCTCAGCACTGGTTCAGCAAAGAAAATAGATAATGTAATATTTATATGGTCCAGGAACAAAATCATCATGATACTCCTGTATAGTAGACACAATTATCCTCCCCAGTTTACAGATAAAGAGCAAGCTAAGAAACATTTAAGAATGTGTCCAAGGTTACACAGTAAGCAGCAGAGTGAGCCATCAGATCCTGGGCTGAGACCAAAGCTCGAGGCCCACCAAGCTGACTTAGAGGAGATCCTCTTAAAAATTCCATTTTCGGGAACTCAGTCTGATTTGCTCATCTCCAATAAAGACGATAACAATGGTCTTCTGCAAACAGCCAGAGGTACAATCACTGTTCACTGCATAGAACAGGCAGTACACATGTGAAACTCATCGGGTTTCTCCAGCAGAATGACCATTTTATCCCCACAGCCTAAGCCGAACATCCTCCACACAGCTGTGGCCAAAGCAGTAAATCTAAATGTGAAACCTGATCCTGGCACACCCTGTTTGAACCCTTCTGGTGGCTTAAGGACCTCCTGCATCTCATTAAAATTTGCCCCAGGAGCCAGGAGAGAGCTGAATCTTCAGACGGAGACCAAATGGCCATACTAGTGGGGAAAAGAGGTGATGCAAAGGCAGGGTATGTGGCTGAGCCAGACAAACCATAGAATCTGGGGAGATCTGAAAGAGAATGGGTGACCATCTTCCACATTGTCTTTCCTGGTAGCTAAGAGGATGGACTGTGGCCTGACTTCCCGCACCATTCCCAGTCTCCCATATGTAAGTTGTCATCATTCCCTTTCCAGGAAGATGGAGCCTCTGAGCTTTACCGTGAAATCCCCAGAAACACAGGTGGGGAGAGGCCCTCTGTCTCTCCATGGAGCTTGTTTCTCATTGGAGGTGAAAGGCTTACTCCCACCTAAGCCATTTCTCAGTCGGACCTTATATGGGACCTCACCAGGCCTATGAGTTGACTCCAGAGTGATTTTTGGCAAAAGCGGAACTCAAAGAGGCCAGGCTTTCTGCCAAATTCTGTTCTTGTGAAAAATCAGTTAGCCCACTCTGACTAGACATATAAAATAGTCTGTAATAAATGTTTCCTGAAAATGTCAGGGGAATTTTCCATCTTTACATGCTAAGGTTATGAGGGAGTCATTGGAGCAGAGTATTAGTCATGCAAGCTGTGGGAATCAAACATCTAATCAAGCCAAAAACAGAACAGAAAAGAAATTCTCAAAAGCTCTGCTCCCTTCATCTATGTTCCTTTCTAGTTGTGAAGGTCAAAGGTTAATTTCACAAATCTGTTTGGTATGTTGAGACTGCTGCAGAATTGAAGTGCTTGGAAAAGATTATCTGATGGATATATTCAGTAACAAATGCAGCCTCAGTTATACAACCACATCTGCCCCCAGAAGGATGCCTGGAAATCAATAAATGGGTGCTGGGACGGCCTCAACGTTTTTAGAAATAGGGGGAGGCTGAGCCCCTTGAGGATGTGTGTGCGTGTGTGTGTGTGGGTGGGTGGGTGCATATGCTAAGTTGCTTCAGTTGTCATGTCCAACTCTTTGCAATCTCATGGACTGTAGCCCCCCAAGCCCCTCTGTCCATGGGATTCTCCAGGCAAGAAAACCGGAGTGGGTTGCCATGCCCTCCTCCAGGGGATCTTCCTGATCCATGGATCAAACCTGCGTCTCTTAAGTCTCCTGCAGTGGCAGGTGGGTTCCTTACCACTAGTGCCACCTGGGAAGCCCCCGTTGAGGATTCATGACTTGTTTAGGGGAAGATGGCCAGTTTTAAAGCAAAATGAGACATCAGAGTCATTCTTCTTTTCCATAGAGCAGTGATCTTCAAACTGGGCTCTAAATGCCTGAGGACCGCCCAAGGCCTCTATGGGCACAGATAAAATAGTTTTAGAGGTAACAAGTTCCAGATTTGCAATTTTCAAATGTGTATTCTTTTATAAAATCAATCTGTATTGAAAGC
This sequence comes from Bos taurus, assembly GCF_002263795.3. NCBI lineage: Eukaryota > Metazoa > Chordata > Mammalia > Artiodactyla > Bovidae > Bos > Bos taurus. The sequence goes on along the minus strand of NC_037341.1, from coordinate 17,105,417 downwards.
ATCTTGAAGCAGCAAGCCAATTCTCTTTTCCCAGCCTCTTTCCCCATTCCTTACACATTCTTAAAAGAAGAGAAAGATGCACTATTCAGCTACACAAAGGATGCAACAAAGCCAAGGCGCCCAACAAAGGAGTAATGGAAAATGTTTATATCTGCAGAGCCTCCATGATTAGGGAAACATAACTCTCACCCCGTATTTATCAGTAAGAAGAACATCACCAATAATATTTTACTCTTATGACTAATATGTATTAAAATGTATAGTATATATACATGTTATTTTGATCAACTGTGAACTAATAATAATGATGATGACAACTCAATCCAAAAGAATTTTGTTTTGAAACTTAGAGACTTAGAGTCACAGAAAGTAATTTGTTTCAATGTTTAAACATATTTTTGTGGTAGAAAAGCACTACAGGTTGATCAATAAAAGGTTTTAAAATATGCAACTATGTTATAATAACAAAATTCTATGATGGAAGAAGAATGAAATGTGATTTTTAAGGTGAAAATATATAGAATTTCCTGCTATTAAGTCAAAGCTTTCCATGTGTGGTTTTTTTTTTTAAATCAGATGATGGTATTCAAACGACTATGGTATCCTAAATGGGAAAAGAATTTTAAAAGACTAGATACATGTATATGTATAACTGAATCACTTGGCTGTACACTTGAAACTAACACAATATTGTTAATCAGCTGTATGCCAATATAAAATTTAAAATATTTTAATGACTCTGGTGTATATATGCCACTGAATTACTATAAAAGAGTGATGCATTATTTTCTTTAAAATTTCAATATTTGTAATGTAATAGAAATTTCATCCTTTGTAATTATTTAAATTTATGAGTTAAAAACTTGCAAGGTAACAAATATGTAACGGGGTACATAACTTTCAAAACTTCTTTTAGGGCATTAAGGAGCAAAAGAACTTTGAAGACCATTGCTTTTTACTTTCTTTTTGGATGAGCAGTAGAACAGGTGGTAAAGAAGAAAGAACTCTGGCTTCAGAGCCCTGTTCTGCTCTTGGGCCAGCGTGTCAGTCTGAGTAGTATATATGTAAGCAGAGACTGGCTAGATACCCAGCAAACCCACTGCTTCCTGGAAACACTGCCAAACCACATTTCCAACACTCTGCACCTGGGTGAAAAAGGGCTTTCCTGCTCCTGTAAATTTGTTTAACAAAGTTGTTACTGTTGTTCAGTCGTTAAGTCGGATCTGACTCTTTGCGATTCCATGGACTGCAGCATGCCAGGCCTCCCTATCCCTCACTATCTCACCGAGTTTGCCCAAGTTCATGTCCACTGAATCAGTGATGTTATCCAACCATCTCAACCTCTGCCTCCTTCTTCTCCTTTTCCCTTCAATCTTTCCCAGCATCGGGGTCTTTTTCAAGGATCTGGATGTTCACATCAGGTGACCAAAGTATTGGAACTTCAGCTTCAACATCAGTCCTTCCAGTGAGCATCCAGGGTTGAGTTCCCTTAGGACTGACTGGTTCCATCTCCTTGTTGTCCAAGGGATTCTCAAGAGTCTTCTCCGGCACAATTCGAAAGCATCAATTCTTCAGTGCTCAGCCTTTTACGGTCCAACTCTCACATCAGTACATTTGATCCCTGGGTTGGGAAGATCCCCTGGTGGAGGGCATGGCAATCCACTCCAGTATTCTTGCCTGGAATCCCATGGACAAAGGAGCCTGGTGGGCTGCAGTCTATAGGGTCGCACAGAGTCAGACATAACTGAAGCGACTTAAACACGCATGCCCACACGGGAAAGACCATAGCTTTGACATAGATGTAAATTTGCATCTTTAAAGAAAGGGCCTTCTCAGAGCCTTCAATATGCTAATATTTAATTAAAATGGCAGCATTTTCCCTAAGCTGATGTGCTTAGGGGGCCCCTTTTCCCAAAGTATAAATATTTACATCAGCAGCCTCGAAGATGCTCCGGGCTATCTTCTCTCCCAGGTTTTTCTCAGCTGCTCCCTTCATTGTCATTGCTCTGCTGTCCTCTAACCAGTCTCCATGAGCCAAAGCTGCCCCATCTTTCAAAATGCAGTTCCCCCCTTCTCTCATGCGACTTTCCCAGAGCCCTCTCCCCACACCCAATCTGAGTCCCTCTGCATCTCTATTAGAGGCCTCCTCACATTCTACCTTACTAATTTTGTTAATTTTGCCTTCCATATCTCATTATCTACACTAAATGATAAAGTCTCTGCAAGCAAAATACAAGCATCATTTATCTTTGTAGCTGCCCCTCCCAAAAACCATACCACAGTAATATGCTCAATAATTTTTTTACTTGTAATGATTGACACTTCAAAGCATAAACCAACCAAACTGAACTTCTAATGATCTAACACATATAGTCTGGCTTTTCCATTGATCGGATGACCCTGAAATGCTTGCAATATTCAATATATGCTGGTATGCCATGTCAAGGCCAAGTTTCCTTGAGCAATCACTGGCAAGTAATGCTTTGGAATATAGATTTTTTTTTTTAATGTCATTGCCTCATTACTTTAGCTTAATACGTTTCTGGCTAAGAAGTAAATTTCATGAGTCACCAACCACTTTCTTATGGCACCGGTAGCCACCTTGCACAATGTGCTAACGAAGAACTGTCATTTGAAACAGCAACAAAGGAAAGATCAAGTTCTAACCCATGCTGAGTTTTGGGAACAGTTGGGCTTTCTGCAAGCCAGGTCGACATTAAGAGAATGTTTGTTCTGGCCATCACCACCAAGTCTTCAAACAGAGGAGTTCATATTTTCCTCTGCCCTTCATCAGTGTAATGACTGAATAAATGTTCTAACTCAATAACCCAGTTGGAATCTACTGAGCAGTAACTGTATGCCTAGCACAATCACCTGTGCCTGGTATTTGCTTTTTAAGGGGTAATTCCATCAAAAATAGTTGTATAAAGAGACAAGTAAAAAGGTCTCTGTGGCAGAGGTTGTCACTTGTCTATAACAATTTTCCTCTTCCTCATTAGAAAAAACAGCCCAACTTTATTTCGGGGAAGAAATGCACCCAGTTAAAATTCCATATTTGGTGTTATTGGTAAAGAACCCCTCTGCCAATGCAGGAAACGAAAGACAGGCAAGTTCGATCCCTGAGTCTGGAAGATCCCCTGGAGGAGGGCATGGCAACCCACCCCAGTATTCTTGCCTGGAGAATCCCATGGACAGAGTAGCCTGGAGGGCTACAGTCCACGGGGTCACAAAGAGTTGGATAGGACTGAAGTGACTTAACACACTTTCAGCTAGATATAACCATGAAACTAATTTTGGCCAAAAGTGGTTAGCAGAAGTGTAGGGGGCTTCCAGGAGGATTGATTAAAAAGGAGCTAACTCAGCCAGGAGAAGAAGGCACTGGTGACCCACTCCAGTACTCTTGCCTGGAAAATCCCATGGATGGAGGAGCCTGGTAGGCTGCAGTCCATGGGGTTGCTAAGAGCCGGACACGACTGAGTGACTTCACTTTCACTTTCATGCATTGGAGAAGGAAATGGCAACCCACTCCAGTGTTCTTGCCTTGAGAATCCCAGGGACGGGGGAGCCTGGTGGGCTGCCATCTAGGGGGTCGCTCAGAGTCAGACACAACTAAAGCGACTTAGCAGCAGCAGCAGCAGCAACTCAGCCAGGAAGTTTGTCTTTTTTGCCCTTCCTTCCATCCTCTTTCTTAAAAATAGCTGGTGTTCCAGCAGCCATCTTCAGCCAAGAGGTTACTTTGAGATGGAAGCCATGGAAAGACAGAAGAAGCCTGGCTCTCAGATGATTCTGTAAGGCCACCAGACCAGCCCTACCACACCTACCTCTGGTCTTCTTTTACATGAGAAGGTAAAACCTTTAAAATAAATTATCACAATGATTTCCACTATAAAAAGCCAAACCAAATCCTTAGCCGTTGAACTTGGCAGATCCATGGTCTATTATACCTTGGCCTGTACATTAAAGCAAATCTCAGAGCAATACTGCCTTCTCTGGGGAGTTGGCTCAATCTTCTTTATGAACTCTCTTTAACTCATTCTTTTCCGTTGTTCTGGGATTTCTTATTTCCATCCTCAACTTTGATAATTGCTTTAGGCCCCTTCACTTAGGAAAGCACATGGCTTCCCCTGTTGGCTTCTAGATTTCAGCCTCCATCCTGGCTGTTATCTCTGCATGCTGCCTTCATTTGGGGGTCCTCTGATGACTCAAGTGAGGAAAGCTCTGCAATATAGCCTCTAGCACTATAAAAACCCCAACAGAAGAGATGGGTATTTTACCTACTTACCACTCCAGAGGTACAAAATCTAGAGGTCTATAGATGCACAGGTTGGTACAAGAATCACCACGTCCAGTTGCACGTGTTGTGCACTGCATCACTGCAGGAGGGCATCCATCACATCATAGTCTGTCATGTGTCTACACATGATCTCTGCTGTCTAACAAGCCCTGTACTCAAAGCTTAGCAGGTACAAGTCAGAATGGGGCTAGCAATGCTAAGCCCATTGGCCCACGGGGCAAGGTATCTTCTCCCTACTACTGTGATTTCTTTACTGCTAATAATACCACATTCAAAACACCCAGGAAACTATCACTAATAATACAGCTTTCTCTCCCCATGCTACTATACATCTAAAAAACCTAACTTTATACATCTATAAAACCTAACTCACATCACCCTTCCCCCACAAACTGGAAAGAGACGTATATGGACAGTTTCAAGGTAAGACTTTGAACAAAGTCATTATTGCCATTCTTAGTGACAATAATAATAAATGCATAAGTATCATAGGCAATTCATCTATGTTTTCTCATTTAACACTCACAACCTGCTCTGAAGTGGAAGCTCTTATTGGTACAATTTAATAGTCAGGAAAGGGAGATTCAGAGAGATAGATGATTGTGCTAAGATTCATTCATCTAGAAGAGAAAAAGCAATGCTTAAATCCAGGGCTTCTAGGTACCAAGCTGTGTTCTCCAATCTGAGTTTACATTAGGAGTTAATTGTTATTCTCATCCCCATTTTATTAATCAGGATTATTAGAAAAATAGATAACTCCATGCATGTGCCCAAGGAAAATGGCAGAATTTGGACTTTGGACCCAAATTTTCTCTGGCTTCTAGGCTCCTTCCATCACCAATACACTACATTTTTCAAATCACTCTTGCTCACATGACCTTCAGACTAATACATCCAACCCCAATTTCCTGGTTTCTTTTGTTCAACTCTGGAAAGAGCAACCCAAGAGTACTGAGCTATAAAGGACACAGGAGTGGGTATAGATGAGGGATGGCATGGAAATATATCTGCAGGGTCCTCCAGCTCCCCTTGCATTTCCAGTGGCCACCTTATTTCCTGGGTGCACACTGTCTGCTCAGCACACCTGGCATAGGTCCCTGCCTTTGAGGGTGACATGTTCTACCAGGAGAGACCACAGCCAGTCAGTGCAGATGGAGCCAACTTAAATTCACCAGTAAAGGGTGCAGGGAGGACACGTCAAAGCCAACTTGGGAGAAACCATCCAGTTCAGAGTAAAAGACGGCAAAGGATCACCACTATCTACCATGAGGACCCCGATAATAGGGGGCGGGAAGGAGTAAGTACTGTAAGGTACACACGTGATGACCCAGATACATAAGGATGGAATGGTTTCTAATGCGGAGATAGCTGAAGATAGTGCAAGACTCAGGACTAGCTCCAGGGAGGTTCTGGACCAGGGCCAACTAGATGTCAACCTCAGAATACTCACCCCCTGTCCTCTCTCCTCTCCCCTCTCCCTACACCCCTCAAATACTCATGAACTTGCATACACACACATACACGTATGCAATTGACTCCTACAAAGTCAGATCTAAACAAGCAAATGAAGGCCAGGAAAATTTTAAAGAGCAAACAACACACACATCAGTTATGTGCAGATGGAAGTGTGTACAAATGCAGGATCAGGGTGGCCCTACCAGCTTTGCTTTTGTTAATAGCTTACTCTTAAGGTTGGATGGCATCACCGACTCGATGGACATAAGTTTGAGCAAGCTCCGGGAGTTGGTGAGGGACAGGGAAGCCTGGCAAGCTGCAGTCCATGGGGTCGCAGAGTCAGACATGACTGAGCAACTGAACTGAACTGTAGAGGAAGAGAATTTTAGAAAGGAAACATTTTTGTTGGGCTTTACAGAGATGAAATGCCAGATAGTCCAAAAGAACAAACGAAACTTTGAGATCTAAGAGGTACCTAAAGACTGAACTGCAGGATCAGAGCCATCACTCACAAACAGCACTAATATTGCTCCAGCCCTGGCTGAAGCTAGGAGCTAGAAAACACATCTGGGCAAGATCCAGGGAGGAGACACAAAAGGGCTCAGGAGGAAAAAAAAAATGGGAGGAGAAGATTTTCTGCCAAGATCAGTTTTTATTGGTCCAGGCCTCTGTCTTTAGCCATTCTTACCTTGGAGGACATGACTTTTGGCACCAAAGACCTTTTTAAAGTCATGTTCCAACTTCATTCACAAACCTGTTATCTCCAGTGGGAAAATAAGGTCTAGAAAGATGTTGTGGCTTGTCCCAGAGTATATGGACAACTCAGGGAGGAGCCACAAACAGAACTTAAGGTTTCATGTGTAGAAGCCTGTCTTTCAAATACTCGTAAGGGACCCACCTCTTTCCCTCAACAGCTGTTACCTAGAGTCACCACCCAACTTCTCAAGACTTCTCAACATGTGGAGACTCCCACAGACCAGACAGGATTTGGTCTGGTGACATATAACAGAGAAGCTAAAAATAAGAAAGTATATTGCTCACTGATGTAGAACAAGTCACCAGAACACAGTCTTGGGATGGAAGGAAAGTTGTGCAAAGTTGTCTGGGTCTCAGCCATCCCACAGCTCTCTACACCACTATCTCTGATGTGCAGCTCTTAATCTCGTGGTACAAGCTGCCTGCTTGAGCTGCAGCTTATACCTTTGACCATAGGGTGGAGGAAAAATGAGAAAAATGGTGTGTCTCTTCCTGGTAAGGATGCTTCCTAAATTCACTGACAATAGCTACATCACTGGTCAAAACCTAGGTCAACCAAAGGCTCCTTCCAGCTGCAAAGGAGGCTAGAGGTGGCCATTTAATCATCGGTAAGATGCCATCTCCCTAATGATAAAGGGAAGGTAGATATGGGTCCAGGTCATACGCAGGAGTGGTCCCTAAGTCTCCAGTCCTGTTAAAGAAAATGGGCAAGAGAAGCCAGGGGGCAGACTCATGCCCTAATGGCACCTGAAGTCAAAAGAACGTGAATTAGCAGAGAAGAGAAGGGAGGGACTTTCACATGGAAGAAATCTGACAAGCAAAGGCCTAGAATAAGAGATTCAAAAGCTAATATTGGTGGGTGCAACAGTTCTTGGACCAATGGAGTATAACCTGAGGGACAAGGCAGAGAGGCAGCGTAGAAGAGGATCTGATGGCTTATCAAGACTGAAATAACAACATCTTATCTTTAATCATCCATTCAGCCAACTTTTCACTGAGTACCTGCCATGTGACAAGAACTATGCGTGCCTGAACTAAAAAAGAATGAAACAGACACTATGTCTTACCTTCCAGAAGGAAAGAAAAACAAGCAAGCAGACCATTTCAGTACAGAGCATTGAGGACTAGAGGAAGTTCTGTGCTACTGAAGCACTGAGAAGGGCTCCTGTGCGGACTTAGAAGGTCAAGGAAGGCAAAGGCTGCCTGGAGGAAATGCTCCAGCCACGCGGCTCAGAGCTCAGGGCACAGGCTCTGTGACGGCCTCCCCAGGTTCAAGACCTGGCTCCACCACTCACTGGCTTCCCCGGTGGCTCGGTGGTAAAGCAACTGCCTGACAATACAGGGGATGCAGGTTGAGTCCCTGGATCAGAAAGATTCCCTGGTGAAGGGAATGGCTACCGAGTCTAGTATTCTTGCCTGAAGAATCCCAATGACAGAGGAGCCTGGCTGGCTACAGTCCATGGGGTCGCCAAGAATCAGACACGACTGAACACTAACACTTTCACCTCTTACTGGCTTTATATCCTGGTCTCTTCTCTGAACCCCAACCTTCTGATCCATAAAATAGGAATGACAATGATAATCATAGCACATACCTGCTAGGATTGCTTAAAGAATCAAAGGAGATATTCCCTGTGAAGCACTTAGCATGGCATCTAGCATGTAAATAAGTGCTCTGTATAGATGAGCTATTAATAAGATGACCATTACTAGTGCTAAATGGGGGAAGGGAAAGCAGAAAGATATCCAGACAGAAGAAATAACATCCTCAAGGCTGCATCTCAGAGCATCAGAAGGAGGGCGCACCAGGTGGGATGAGCTGAGACAGGAGGCTGAGGAGATAAGCTGGGTGGATCAGGCAGGTCTGGGAGGCCAGGTAAAGGCATCTGGCCTTCAACCAAGAGCAATAAGGAGCCACCCGAGCAAGGGGACCAGTGTAATCAGTTGTCATCTTAGAAAGACCACTCTGACTGCCACATGGTGACAGACTGACCTGAGGCAACACTGAAGGCTGGGTGCCAGTCAGGTGCTAATCTCACCGACGGGCTGTGCCAGCTTGAATCGAAGTGTTAGCAGTGAAGGTAGAATGGATGGATTCAAAAGCTAACTAGGAATGGGATCTAAAGGACCTTCTTACAGTTATATCCAACTTGATACATGCCCTTGTTACAGTCTCTTGAAGAATCAAAAGCCTACATAAACCTTGGAAATTGTTTTAGTATCCATCACCACTAGCCCGTCTCATCAGAAAGGAGACAGAGTATCACCCAGAAACAGCACAATTCTTCACCAGTGAAGGGCACATACGATTTCTAGCTGGTTGAGCTAGATAATAGCCAGTCAGATAAAAAGGACCCAGGAGTTTATAAATACTCTGCTGTGAGCTGAGCCAAATTAAATCCAGAGAAAAACAAGTCTGTAATAGCCCTCCATGTCTCATGAAATGCCCCATTTCAGCTACTCAAGGCTTCACGTGAGTGATTGTGCTGGGTATATGGTGTGCTATTTGATGACCCCATAATTTATCCTCCAAACTAGGACACTTTGAAGAATAAAAGTGCCCTCTGTTAATATCACATCAGGACAACAGAAAACTGGGAGTTTTCCAGGAAAACCAAGCAACACTGTCGTCCTTCCGTTTGGCTGCCTGGCATCAACCTCCTTCCGTTCCCAACACACACATACACACACACACACACGTGCACACACACACGTGCACACACACACATGCGCACACAAATGTGCACACACACACATGCACACACATACACACACAGATTTTTGTGACAACAGCCCTTGATGTCCTTCTGGGGAATCACTTATTCTTCAATAGTAGTTAGCCCTACTAGGATGGTCAGTGCAAGTACCAGGAATTGAGCCCAGGATACAAGCTAAACCAGCTGAACTGAGGACTTTGAACTTGACCAGAAATGGCACAAAACATGAAACACCAGAAAAGGCCCCTTTATTCCAGCATCATCTCCCAGTAAGACCACTGAAGCATTCTTGCCTCCTAGACCCCTGGTGCCCTCCTCATACCTGTTTTGATGAACCTGTTCTCCAGTCCTTCCCATGCATTCTGTGAGCTACCTGACACCACTACAATAAATTCCTTTTCTGCTGCTAAAAATCCTAATTGATATAATTACCATAAGCTTTAGAACACAAAATTCTCACACGAAATCCCACATCTGGCATTCACTTACTTTGTGTCTTCGGCTTTTGTTTTCTCACCTATAAAAATAATATAATACATACCTTATAAATTAGTTTTAGAAATAAATGAAATAATGTATGCCAAGCCACTGGCTCAGTACCTGTTTCAGTTCAGAAGTAAGCCATCAATTAATGTTAATTTCTTTCCAAACTTTCTTTCTCTCAGCTAACACTCTGTAGATTTGGTTTTGATATTTCACATCAGTATTTAGAGAAGGGGTAATTATTAGAATGACTTTAAATTTGGGCTTCCCTGGTGGCTCAGACAGTAAAAGCGTCTGCCCGCAATGCAGGAGACCTGGGTTCAAACCCTGGGTCAGAAAGATCTAGTGGAGAAGGAAATGGCAACCCACTCCAGTACTCTTGCCTGGAAAATTTCATGGATGGAGAAGCCTGATGGGTTATAGTCCATGGAGTCACAAAGAGTTGGACATGACTGAGCAACTTCACTCTAAGTTTGTTTAAGCCAAGCTGGATCTTGAAGTCCAACTGAGATTTAGTTGTGCTCCTCAAAGAGTATAAGAAAAAAAAAGAGACAAATGGAACAGATTATGTGTAAGTTTCCTATCAGAAAGGACAGTCTAGATTATGCTGCAGTGACAAACAACTGCAAAATCTCAGTGGCTTTTAACAACAAAAATTGATTTCTTGTTCATCCTACATTTGTGTTGTGAGTTGGCTATGGTTTCAGCCTTAGTCCATGCTTATCCAGTGTATTAGTCAGAAAGGACTAAAAAAGCAGAACCAACAGGATATATACATAGAGGAAAAGAGAGTTATTTTAAGAAGTTGGCTCACATGATGCTGGGACCACAAATAGCAAATCTGTAAGGCAGGCCCACAGACTGGAAACTCAAATAAGTGTTGCTGTTGAGAGTCTTAGGTCTGAATTCCACAGGTAGCAGGCTCGGGCTGGGTCTCTATGTTGCAGTCTAGAGAATTCCTTCCTCTATGGGAAACCTAAATCTGCTCTTAATAAGGCCTTCAACTGATTGGATGAGGCCCACGCATATTAAGGAGGGTAATCTGCTTTTCTCTACTGATTTAAACGTCACTTTAAAAAGTCTACTGATTCAAATATTAATCACATCTAAAGAATTGTTTGTTCTTTATTCACTAAGTCCAGTTAGACTCTTTTGCAACATCATGGACTATAGCCTACCAGGCTTTTCTGTCCACAGCATTTCCCAGGCAAGAAAAAAACACCTCCTCAAAAACATCTAAACTGTTTTTATTCAAACAATAGGCCCATAGCCTAGCCAAGCTGACACACAAAATTAACAGTAAATGTCAGGCTAAAGAATCGGTGATCATCTCAACTGTCTCAATCATCACTTGTCACTGTGGCAGAGGGAAAGCAAACATGATGACTCACGCTGGTTTTTAACATTTTCTCCCTGAACTGGTACAGATCACTTTCATTCACATTTCAGTGCCTATTGCAAGTCACAGGATCATGTCTACTTGTAATAGGGTGGGGAAGCACAAGCCTATCATGGGCCAGAACAGAACCAATATAATTATGACTGCTTCCCTGTAGCTCAGCTGGTAAAGAATCCACCTGCAATGCAGGAGACCCCAGTTCGATTCCTGGGTCAGGAAGGTCCCCTGGAGAAGGGATAGGCTACCCACTCCGGTATTTAAAGGTGCCTCAGATGGTAAAGAATCCATCTGCAATGTGAAAGATCTGGATTCGATCCTTGGGTTGGAAAGTTATGACTAGTTCTAATGCATACCACAGCTTCATAATCTCATCCTCTTGATTTCCAAAAGAATTCCATTGCCTTTAGTCCTTTTCTTCCTGACTATACTGGATGAGGCTTCCTGCTTTCATGGTATCCAAAGATGCCCTTGGCAGGAAACTGGACAGGGACTGCCATTAATATAAGCACCTATCATCAAAAGTCTACAGATAAGTTCTGGGGAGGGTGTGGAGAAAAAGGAACCCTCTGACAACTGTTGGTATGAATATAAATTGGTGTAACCACTATGGAAAGCAATATGGAGTTCCCTTTAAAAATTAAAAATAGAACTGACATATGATCTGGGTATATATCCAGAAAAGATGAGAGCACTAATTCAAAAAGATACATGCAACCAAATGTTCACAGTAACACTACTGACAATAGACAAGACTTGGAAGCAACCTATCAGAGGGGTGGATAAAGAAGATGCGGCACATATACGTGAGGGAATATGCCATAAAAAAGAATAAACTAAAAACAGAATGAACTAATGCCATTTGCAGCAACATAGATGGACCCAGAGATTATTACACTAAATGAAGTAAGTCAGAAAAAGACAAATATTATACGATACCAATGCACGTGGAACCTAAAAAACAGTACAAAGGAACTTATTTACAAAAACAGAAACAGACTCAGAAAACAAACTTATGGTTATCAAAGGGGAAAGGGAGGAGGTGGGATCCATTGGGAGTATGGGATTAACAGATGTACACTACTATACATAAAATAAATAAACAACAAGGACTTAATGTATCACACAGGGAACTATATTCAGTACCTTATAATAAACTATAATGGAAAAGAATAAAGATATATACATATATATATGTGGGTTACTGAATCACTTTGCTGGATACCTGATACTAACACAATATTGTAAATCAATTATACTTCAATTTTTTTAAAAAAATGAAAAGATAATCTATAGACAAACATGTATGTATGTATATATATATAAAAGTGAAAGTGTTAGTTGCTCCATTGTGTTTGACTCTTTGCAACCCCATGGACTGTAGCCCACCAGGCTCCTCTCTCCATAGGATACCAGGCAAGAACACTGGAGTGGGTTGCATTTCCTTCTCCAGGGGATCTTCCTGACCCAGGGATGGAACCCGGGTCCCTGCATTGCAAGTCAATTCTTTACTGTCTGTGTCAAAACATGGGGGAAAAAAAAAATATATATATATATATATATATATATATCAGTCAGTTCAGTTGCTCAGTCGTGTCCAACTCTTTGCAACCCCATGGATTGCAGCACGCCAGGCTTCCCTGTCCATCACCAACTCCCACAGCTTGCTCAAACTCATGTGCATCGAGTCGGTGATGCCATCCAATCATCTCATCCTCTGTTGTCCCCTTCCCTCCTGCCTTACACACACACACACACACACACACGCACACGCACACGCACACACACACACACACATACAGACACATATATATGCACCTCCCTTTGGACCTCTTATCACGGGGTTCTCAGTGCTGGAAAGTCTGTTCAGAAAAGGCTGCATGAGATTTTGAATTGCCCACTGAGAGAATCAGTGATACTTCCCACTCTGCATATCATTCTGGAGTCTTCCTGTGCATTGAGAATTCTAAGAAACAGAGGGTCCTATTTCTTGACAGAAATAGACAGAAATGGGGCAGATGGAAGAGGCATCTAAGTTAACAATTTCTGAAAGGATTTTCAAACATCTTTATCCTGGCTATGAACCAGATTTCCCTTCCCTGTTGCTCTACAGGAATTTTCACAGACAATTTATATGAAACAAGGATCTGTCTCTCAGTGCATAGTCAGTTCAGAAGTAGCCTCCCTCCCACCTTCTGCTTCCAAAAAGTAGATTGGTCAATTTATTTTCTCCTGCTGAGGCTGCCAAACCTAATTAGCATCCTTGGTCTCAAATAAGAAATGCTTCTCCTTAAGAAAAAAAAGAAAAAAATAGGTTTGTTACAAAAGCCATGCAAATGTTGGATGGATCATTTTTTTCCTTGACCCCTGTATTGGCAATATGTGGCCTGATTACCCATGGACAAGGGTAGATAGAGCTGGTCTAGTCCCCATGTGATAACATGGCAACAAAGTCTCTACTTTGATTATTATGCTGAGTGAAGTAAGACAGAGGAGGAGAAATATCATATGACATTCCTTATATGCAGAAATTTAACCAAAAAAGGATACAAATGAACTTATTTACAAACAGAAGCAGACTCACGGACTTAGAGAACCAAACTTACAGGTGCAGGGCGGAAGTATCCGGGGAGGGGATAGCTAGGGAGTTTGGGATGAACGTGTACACAATGCTATATTTAAAATGGATAAACAATAAGGACCTACTGTGTAGCACAGGGAACTCTGCTCAATGTTTGTAGCAGCCTGGATGGGAGGGGAGTTTGGGGGAGAATAGATACGTGTATATGTATGGCTGAGTCCCTCTGCTATCCACCTAAAACCATTACAACATCGTTAATTGGCTACACTAGTGAGGGTTCAATGAGCTAATGCCCGTGAAGAGCTTTGCACAGTGCTGGCCACCACCACGCTCAGCAGAGGGCAGGTGTTCCTTTGGGCAGTTCTACCGCTTTGCAGAAGGTGACTGCGTGCTCAGGGCTGAGCCCCCAGAGGCAGATAAACTCCTGACTCAGCTACTCCATGGTCATGGGACCCCAGGCATGTTACTTAACAAATTCTCCAGAAAACTCTTCAGTTTCCTCATTTCCAAATGAGAAATAAGCAAATACCACATTGTGAGGATGAAAGATTGCTATAAACAAAGCCCTTAGCAGAGTAACTGGCCCAGCCTACATGCATCACATCTGCTTTAATTGTGGCGCTGGAGAATACTCTTCAGAGTATACTGCTTCCTTGGACAGCAAAGAGATCAAACTAGTCAGTCCTAAAGGAAATCAACCCTGAATATTCATTGGAAGGACTGATGCTGAAGCTGAAGGTCCAATACTTTGGCCACTTGATGTAAAGAGCTGACTCATTTGAAAAGACCCTGATGCTGGGAAAGATTGAGGGCAGGAGGAGAAGGGGACGACAGAGGATGGTTGGATAGCATCACTGATTCACTGGACATGAGTTTGAGCAAACTCCGGGAGATGATGAAGGACAGGGAAGCCTGGCCTGCTGCAATCCACAAGGTGGCAAAGAGTTGGACATGACTGAGCAACTGAACAGCAACAATAAGGAAATTGGGACGCGGCTGGATTGTGGTCCTTCAGTTCTTTTCATAACAGTACTGTCCTTTTAGAGGCAATGGCTTTCAAACTCTGCCCAAGGAGCCAAGATCCCCCCAAAGGAGAAAGGGGAAAGTGAGTCCATAGCGCTTCACTCCTCCTGTAAGCAGAAAACCCCTCCTTCCATCCATTCCAGAAACCGAGATGCAGCACACAGTTTCATTACCAGAAGGGTGCTACTGAGAAAGAGTATGTGAAAATGTGTTTTTCTGTATCACTAATCACCTTCTCAGGCTTGGGTCAGATCATTAGAAATTAGAATGACGAAATAATCATTTTGTCTTGATTCCTTTATTCATTTATTCAGCTTTTTCATTCTTTCATTTGTGCTTATTTTTGGCCAGGTCCCAGGGTGACAACCATGAACAAACTACACAGTCCCTGGGGGAGATGAAGGTCACTTTCCAGCAGGAGAGACAGACGAGGAAACAGCACTTGACGCCCAGAGTTTGGAGCATCACAGGGGAGGTACATGTTGCTGAAGAAAAAAGAGTGTCTGAAAGTCACCGGACTTAAGAGAGAGTTCTGGGGAAAGAGTGTATAAATCTGAAGCCTAAAGATGAATAGGACAAAGGCGGGGGAAATTTTTCTAAGTAGAAGCCCAGAAGAGAGAAAGCACATGGTATACGTAAGTTGTCCAGCAATTGTAAAGGCAAGCAAGTAGATTCCCCCAAAATGAACATCAAGGACCCAGCTAAAGCCATTCCTTGCAGGATGGATGCTGCAATTACAGCAGATGAGGCTGTAAATCCACTGAATGACTTCAGCCAAGGGCCAGGCATCCCAACAAGCTCCCAGGGCCGGGGTGGGGGTGGGGGGTGCAGCGCAGTGTTCTGAGAGGTTCTCAGTCTCTTGAGGAAAAGGACACTCATACTGCTTGAATGTAAAGGCACAGGCCGGGAACAGGAGAGGATGGGTGTCCTGGGAGAATGCTGCCTGAGAAAACAGGACAGCAGCTGACACAGCTTTCCCTGGCCTCTCACAGACCTTCTTCCCCTCACTCCCCAGGGGGGTGGTTCCAAATGCAGTCCATTGCAAGGAGACCTTTGCAAGACTCTGAAAGTTAAGCCCTTCCCCCAGGGCACAGGTTGGGGCTGGGAAATTTGCTGGTTGAATCCAAGCTTCTCTAGGCAGGTGCGACAGTGTGAATGTTCTCAGATCGTGAACGAGGCCGTGACTAATTCTCACTTTGTACACCCAGAAGCCAAGCCAAGAGTCAAAAGTTTCACTTTTCCCTGCATTCCAGGGAAAAGTAAATGCAGGCCTTCCCCACTGGGGCAGCAGCTTGGGAATGAAGTCAAGGTGGAGGGTTGTGATCCTAATGGCGTTGAGGTAAGAATAGCTACAACAAGAGTGATTAAACTCACTGAGCACATACTCTGTGCCAGGCCCTGTTATAAGCATAAAGTAACCCATCTCAGAAACTCTTTGGAGCCAACACCACCACTACCCCAATTTTACAAAAACAAAAAGATGTCCAGAAAGGTTAAGTATAGGTGGACGTAGAAGGTGGGAACCTACAAAGAGCCTGTATAAGCTGTAAGACGAAATAAACTGTATCTATGCATGAAAGTGTTGCTTCCCTGGTTGCTCAGCTGGTAAAGAATCCGCTTGCAATGTAGGAGACCCCGGATGGATTCCTGGGTCAGGAAGATCTGCTGGAGAAGGGATAGGCTACCCACTCCAGTATTCTTGGGCTTCCCTGGTGGCTCAGATGGTAAAGAATCTGCCCACAATGCGGGAGATCTGGTTCGATCCCTGGGTTGGGAAGATCCCCTGGAGAAGGGAAAGGCTAACCACTCCAATGTTTCTGCCTGCAAATTTCCACGGACAGAAGAGCCTGGCAGGCTATAGTCCATAGGATCGCAAAGAGTCAGACACAACTG
Source organism: Bos taurus (assembly GCF_002263795.3). Taxonomy (NCBI): domain Eukaryota; kingdom Metazoa; phylum Chordata; class Mammalia; order Artiodactyla; family Bovidae; genus Bos; species Bos taurus. The sequence goes on along the minus strand of NC_037341.1, from coordinate 17,088,819 downwards.
AGCAACTTTCACTTTCATACATGAAAATATGAGCATTTTTACCAGAAATGACTGCAGAGACCTCAGACCCATCATCAGGCAGGGACTTACCTAACAGCAACATCTACAGCCTTTCAGGGCACACTGACTCAAATGAGCAACTATAGAGGCCATAGGAGAGTTCAAGAAAAATACTTTGGTTTTCAGAAAGAACATGTTCAACTTGAGGGCATTAGGGAAGTTTTGAGGGAAGAGGTGACCTCAGAATTTGAAGGGCTGGCAGGACATCATTCCAGATTAAGGGAACAGAGAGAGGAAAAGAGGGGGAAAGAGAGTAATATGTCCAAGGAAGAGTGGTTAAAGGAGTGTTTCAAGAATCCCCAGGCAGACCCTCGGGGTCACAGCAGACTCTAAGGCCCCTCCCTCTACATCTCTAGAGTAACTCCATTTTTATTTGTTTTATATACTGGGCTTCCATATGCAATTTCATTTGAAGAAATAGTTTTGTTTTGGTTTTTTTGGCCACACCCCCCCAGCATGTGGAATCTTAGCTCCCTGACCAGGGATCGAACCTGCTCCCCCTGCACTGAAGTGTGGAGTTTTAACCATTGGACCACCAGGGAAGTCCCTAAAGACACAGTTTTAGTTCATCTCACTTTGTCAAACCATAGCACCAAATGGGTGAAACTGTGCTTGTCACTCAGTCATGTCTGACTTTTTGCGACCCCACGGACTGTAGTCAGCCAGGCTCCTCCGTCCGTGGAATTCTCCAGGCAAGAATACTGGAGTGGGTTGCCATTCTCTTCTAAAGGGGATCTTCCCACCCCAGGGACTTAACCTGGGTCTCCAGCATTGCAGGCAGATTCTTTACCATCTGAGCCACTAGTGAAAGCATCGCGGAGGAGGGAGAGATGCAGCAAGAGAGCGGAAAGCTTCCATCAGGAACATCAATCTGACCCCTGTCCATTCTGCGCTCCTAGCAGACATCACTAGTCTAATTCTTTCCACTGTTCTCAGATAGTCAGAACCCTTCTGTAGGCAGTACCCCAGATATCAGAAGTGGCACACCATTGTTAACCAAGGGAGTATGGGCTTTTTTCTACAGGATATATGAGAACCATGTATTTTTGAACCACTGTCCCTAAATGTTCATTCACTTCTAAACACTATGACACTATGATGGGGCCAAGAACCCGAGGCCAGGCTCCACTCGCAGGAAGACCTCACTTCAAGGAAACATGAAGAGATGCCTTTCCAATTTCCCTGAGCCTCCTTCCTACGAGGTCCAGGTCCTCAACAATGAGTGCATCAGTGGAATAAGAAGTGAGAGAGGACTCTCATAGTGTCCAGAAGACCGACCTGGGAGAGATTCTTTCCATTAGCACACAGCTAATGAACTGTTCCTCAGCTGACTACAGTGCTCCCTGGAAACCTGGGGATCCAAGAGTCGGGGGGATAGGAGATGGCAGCTGGTGTGGTGAGGAGGCTCCTGTGAAGGGGAAAAGCAGAGTGGTGCAAGCAGTAAGAAAAAAGGGAGCGCAGACAAACTTCACCTACTCCTTTTGGTGGAAAGAACAGGATCTAGAGATGTAACTTTGCTATATACAGCTGTGCGACCTTGGGCAAGCCACTTCACCTCTCTGAGTCTCCATTTATACTAAGGAGGAATAATCATTTCATCAAGCATCCCTCCTCATAGGATTTATAGGGGACATTTGTCCAGAACATCAGAATTTCCTTTTTTGTTGTTGTTGCTGTTAGTGTTGTCTTTACTTTCACATATAGAAAAGTGAGACAGGTTAAGTAATTCACTCAGAGAGTCACAGTTTAGAGTCAGATTCAGGGTCCATTCTTTTTCATCACTTGGCCTCACTCAACAGTGAAATGGACAAATACAGACAGCACCTGAGAGAAGCCACAAGCGTCCAAGCCTGTGAACTATCTCAGATAGTTTTGCTGGGTCACTAAACCTTGACATTTTTGGTTGACTCTAGGATTTTTATGTTCAGCAATCTGGTAGAGATTTGGTTTTATTTTTAATTTTTTTTTAATTGGAGGGAAACTACTTTACAATGTTGTGTTGGTTTCAGCTGTATAATAGCATGAATCAGCTATCAGAAAGTACACATATATCCTCTCCCTCTTGCACCTCCCTCCTACCCTCTACCATCCCACTCCTCTAGGTCGCCACAGAGCACGGAGCTGAGTTCCCTGTGCTATAACCGCAGCTTCCCACCAGCTATCTACTTTACATCGGTAGTGCATATACGTCAGTCTTACTCTCTCGATTGGTCCCCCATCTCCTTACCCTGCTGGGTCCACAAGTCCGCTCTCCACATCCCTGTCTCTGTTTCTGCCCTGAAAATAAGTCCATCAGTACCATTTTTCTAGATTCCAGCTTTGGATACAGCCTAGAAGGACTTACACACCAAGATGCCTCAGTTATATCCTTGGTCAAGGAGGGCCCATGTGTTCCAGGCCGGGCCAACCAGACACTCTCACCCTAAGGAGACTAACATAAACTGAAATCACTCAGAGACAAGGCAAGGCAAAGACAGAGCCCTGAAGAAACTGCCCTTATGTTTCTGCTTCCTCATCCCCAGAGCACCTCTGGGAACTATCACGGCATGCCCCACTTGCTTCTTTCCAAAATAGTCCTCACCATGTTCGAGTGAGCCAGAGTCACCAGGAACTTTGGCTGATACAGGAGGTGTCCAATGAGGAAATGATGCATGGAAAGTGCCTAGAGAATGCAGAGGATGTATACAACGTCAGATGGCATTTTCTAGTACATCTCACACTATCTACCATCTAATGGTCTCACTAAACGGTCACTGAACAAGCCTGATGAGTGTGCCTTCTGTGCTGGGACATGACCTTCCAGAGACTCTTCTGACCTTTCTTGTTCTCCTGGACAGAGTTACTCACCCCTTCCCCTTCACATCATCTTGCAGGTCACAGGGCACTGAGTCACCAGAACATCTTTATCACACAATGGTCAAAGCCCTCTCTCTCTTTTCTCTCTCTCTCTCTCTCTGCTTTACTTCCTTTATTCCAGACACTTCCTTAGCAGACTCAAGGAAAATTAAAAGTCATAGGGGAACAAAAATATTTTCACCCTCAGTTCACATCAAAAATCTTTGGGATAATTCAAACAGCGATGTCCAGAGCCCTTCTGGATCAGAAGAGCTATGATAAGCCAGGTCATTTGCCCCCCTGGATCATGGTTTTCTCATCTGCCAAATATGAGGTGTTTTTTTTTTCTTATTTTAGAAGTATTTTTACTATTTTGATAATGAGAAGAGTTCAAAATCTTTTCTTTATTCACTAAACACAGTAAGACAACACTAGAATAATACAATAATCAAATCAGTGACTATTCCTTGAAAGTTTGAATTCTTTTTTTCTTAATTTTGAAACTGACTATAGTTTTCTATTTTTTTCAAATGTGAGTTTTAAATAAGAAAATCTCTAAGGACTCTTCTAAAGCTGACAGTCTAAGAAATGATTTGCCTTTAATGCCCATTAGGCTTAAAAAAAAGAGTGCACCCCAACTTTAATAGGAAGAGATCATGAACCTCTTCTCTGTTTGGACCAATTTATCTATGGCAGTTATTTCTAAAAGTTCTTTAAACCCCAAAATATTAAATATGTTTCATTGAAAACATCTATATTATTCTGCCCCAAGGAAAAGTTCGGATCTTGAAAGAGATAACATCTCTACAACAAAAACTGAATCCAACAGTTTAATTACAGATCAAAGAAAAGAAATAACTTGCTATCAGATTTTATTGCAGAAAGTATATAATTGAGAATTTTTCCCAAATGCTGCCAAAATGCTTGCAAGCTGTTCAAAAAGAGGAAAAGTGCCCCACATCATAGTGTTAAAAATAATAATAATAATAAAACAAAATTGCCCAACCTTTCAAAAATACATCCATCTTCGTAAGATTAGTTGTCAAAACAGAACATTCCATCTGTCTCAGCAAGTGAGGTGGCCCTAGTGAGAACCATATCTTGGTTCTCCAGGCCTTGCTGTTGTAAACCAGGAAGCATTACACTTTGAAAGGTCTCGCATTGAAATAGCAATGTGGGTAAGGGCCCCTGATTTTACAGAGGTAGAGAAGGGAGCTGGAGAAGACGAAGCATCTTTGATGGACTAGATATGAATTTCAGGGGCTTCCCATGTGAATGAAACCAGAGCAACCTCATCATCAGGCCGGCAGCCCTTCCCAATCCATCTTCTTTGCTCCTAAGGCAAATCCATATGTCAGCACCAGCAGGAGCGGCAGGATTCCCAGGAACTGAGCAGTCCCCACAAGGGTGGAAATTGCTCCAATAGCCCTGATTGTAAAAGCTGCCATCGGGCCAGGAGAAAGCAGGACTAGAGCTGGTGAGGGGGAGGCAAGGGGGAGGCAAGGGGGTGGGGAGCACACGCTCAAGGACTGAGGCTGGCTGAGCATTGCCCACCCCTCTGGAGGGCTGTGGATCCCGTTACCTTTGGAGGCAGAAGAGGCTTTTTCCTTTGCATTTGGGTCCCCCTAGCGGAGCAGAGAAAGTACACCAGCTCTGTCTCCAGAAGGAGGCAGATGGGAGACAGAATTGCCTGGGCTTGCAACTGCCTTTCCCAACCCCTGCCTGGGGTATGAGGCCATCTCTGCAACCAAGCAACCAATCAACACGGAATTTGTAGCTACTGTTTACCCCGCAATGGCAAGTGAGGGAAGTACTGCAAGAATCAGGCATCTTCTCACTCTCAAAGGGTTCATAACTGTAGACATGTACAGAAGGTCGTGGTGTAATGGCACAGGGAAGGGATTTTTTGGGGGGAGTTCTATTTTGCAGTATTCTTCGTGCCTGGTCTAGTGCTTGGCATATACTAGGTGTATGTGTGTATGTGTGTGCTCAGTCGCTCAGTCATGTCCGACTTTTTGTGACATCATGGACTGTAGCCCGCCAGACTCCTCTGTCCATGAGATTTTCCAGGAGAGAATACTGGAGTGGGTTGCCATTTCCTCTTCCAGGGGATCTTCCCGACCTAGGGGTGGAATCTGCATCTCTTTCATCTTCTGCATAGGCTGGCGGATTCTTTATCACTGTGCCACCTGGAAAGCCCATATATTAGGTACTCAGTACATATTTGTTGAATGAGAGAACTAGCCCAAAGTCACTGAGCTAGCAATCAGGGGGATTCGAGACAGGATCCCAGGCAGTCTGATTCCAAGGATCTCCCTCTGAACTGCGGCATTATAAAGTAACCTCCTGTACACATCTGACAGGATTAGCTATGATGTATAGGGTTTGCTGGTTATTGCACGCTATTAACCTTGTTCCACACCCCTCCCCATGAACTATGAACCCTTTGAGAGAAAGAGATGATGCCTCATTCCTGCTACACTTCCCCCACCTGCCAAGGCTGGGTAAACAGAGTCGTCATTTTCCCCTGAAATGCTCAATCCTCTTTATCCTCTGTTCCCACGCATCAGTCTCTGAGGTTGGAAACCTCAGTGTCATCTTTTATGTCGTGCGTGCCCCACCTCAAGTCCAAATAAGTTTCCAAGTCCTAAAACCATCACGTCCAAATCTTTTGCTGTCCCTGTCTCTCTTCCTACGCCTACCACCAGTCACATTCCTACACTGTTACAAAAGTCAGACAGTCATACTTTAATCCACTTTACATTCTTCTCTAAGAACAGCTCTAAACTTCTGTTCTGAAACCTTTAATAACTTTAATTCAAAGTCACTCGAATTAATTCAAGTTACTCATCCAACCTCAAACCCTTACACAATATATTCCTGAAAATGTTTCAACATATATTTATCAAGTGTCTTGTCTTCCAGACCCACCCACTGTCTAAGCCTGGAGGAAACAGAATAAGTCCAGTTCCTACCCTGAAAGAGCCTGTGGTGTCCATGGAAACTGCCTTTCAGACCTCCTTTGAGAGGCCCTATCCAGACAGCATAGCTCCAGCCCCCAGCTGCCACCTCCACAAATACCATGAAACCCACAGGGGCTCCCAGACAGTGACTGAGCATGGCTGGGGTACTAGATTTTGAGAGAGCAATAAATAGCTCTATTTTTTCCACATTTGAATTCAAACTAGAAAATAGGAGTTCTAGCTGAGATTTCAAAATATTCCCTCTCTTACTATTATAAAAAGATAGGAAGATGAGGATTTTTGCAAAAGCCGATGGACCTGCTGACTGGGCTGTGCTCCTCTAGGATCTCCTGAGAACACTGGTGGGCTTCCCTGGTAGCTCAGCTGGTAAAGAATCTGCCTGCAATGCAGGAGACCCCAGTTCGACTCCTGGGGCAGGGAGATCCCCTGGAGAGGGACTTCCCTGGTAGCTCAGATAGTAGAGAGTCTGCAGTGGACAGTATGGATTATGCCTCTGGCAGTCTCTGAAATGGGCTAGAACAAAACATGGGTGGACTTACCTATTCTGACAGGCGCTGGGTTGAAATATAGCAAGCTTTCCCCTAGAAGAACCAAGATGATTCATGCTCATTCCCATGATGGAGAAAGATGAACGTGACCCAGACACACCCAGTTTGCTCTTCCCACAGCACCCAATCAGAGAAGTCACGCCCCCTCCCCCGGAGTAGAAAGAAGGTAAAAGTCAAGTTGAGTTTCTTTACTACATAAGAAAACATCAGAAATGAGGAAGAAATGTTCTTCTGTATCATTCTTTAGCTTCTTGCTCTCAACTCAATAAGCTTCATTGCCAAGTGCATGGTCAAGGTCAACCACAGTGTGGCCACGGCCCTCATAGGAGATCACCAGAAAAGTCTGCTGAGCCTCCAGTATCGGGGCCACTAATAACGGATGGCTAAGACACTGCTTTCAGAAGGCTCTGAAATGCATTAGAACAGAAACAAAATTCCATCAATGCCAGGATGACTTCACACCCAAGGCTAAAAATTCATTCCCTGTTCCACTTACCAAATCATAACATGTGCAGTCACTCTGTCCAACACAGCATATCCAAGATTCAACAGTGAGATTAAATGACAACATTACAATACTCTAATAATGAACTGCATACAGACATCACATACAGAATGACTATAACCTAGAGATGCCCCATTATCAAATTTCTTAGAATAAAATACATAGTCAAACATTAAATCCTGAGTCCATTCTAAAGGAGATCAGTCCTGGGTGTTCATTGGAAGGACTGATGCTAAAGCTGAAGCTCCAATACTTTGGCCATCTCATGTGAAGAGCTGACTCATTGGAAAAGACTCTGATGCTGGGAGGGATTGGGGGCAGGAGGAGAAGGGGACGACAGAGGATGAGATGGCTGGATGGCATCACGGACTCGATGGACATGGGTTTGGGTGAAATCTGGGAGTTGGTGATGGACAGGGAGGCCTGGCGTGTTGCAATTCATGGGGTCGCAAAGAGTCGGACACGACTGAGTGACTGAACTGAACTGAACTGAGACAAGAAATGAAAGGCATCCAAACTGGAAAGGAAGAAGTAAAACTGTGACTGTTTCCAAATGATATGATACTAAAGACTCTACCAAAAAACAACTGTAACTGTTGAATTCAGTACAGTTGCTGGACACAAAGTTAATATACAGAAATATGTTGTATTTGTATACACTAACAACAGTCTATCAGAAAGAGAACTTAAGCAAACAATCCCATTTACAGTTGCATCAAAGGCATAAAATACTTAAGAATAAATTTAACCAAGGAGGTGAAAAACTTCTATTTGGAAACTACAAGATATGACAAAAGAAACTGAAGACAACACAAATAAATGGAAAGACATGTTGTGTTCATGGTTTAGAGGAATTAATATCTTTAAGATGTCCATACTACCCAAAGCCATGCACAGATTCAATGCAATCCCTATCAAAATACCAATAGCATTTTTCACGGAACTAGAACACATAATTCTAAAATTTGTATGGAACTACAAAAGATCTCAAATAGTTAAAGTAATTTTGAGCAAAAACAAAGATGAAGGTATCGTGCTCCCTGATTTCAAACTATACTACAAAGCTATAGTAATCTAACAGTATAGTACTGCCACAAACACACACACACACACACACACACACAGAGATCAGTGGAGTAGAATAGAGACCCCAGAAATAAACCTACACTTATATAGTTGATTAATCTATAACAAAGGACACAAGAATATACAATGGAGAAAAGACAGCCTCTTCAATGAATGGTGTTGGCAAAATTAGACAACTACATGCAAAAGAATAAAACTGGAGTGCTTTCTTAATATACACATACATAATAATATACGTACTCATAAAAACATACATGTACAAAATAACCTCAAAATGGATTAAAGACTTAAATGCAATACCTGAAACCATAAAACTCCTAAAAGAAAACACAGACAGTAAACTCTGACATTAGTATTAGTAATATTTTTTGCATCTATCTTCACAGGCAGGGGCACTAAAAACAAAAATAAGCAAATGGGACAATATCAAACTAGAAAGCTTCTGCACAATAAAGGAAATCATCAACAAGACAAAAAGGCAACCTACTGAATGGTAGAAGAAATCTGCTAGTGATGTGTCTAATAAAGGGTCAATATCCACAATATATAAAGAACTCATTCAGCTCAACACCAAAAATATTAACGACTGCATTAAAAAATGGGCAAAGAACATTCTGGACATTTTTCCAGAAAAGATCCACAGACAGCCAACAAACATATGCAAAGATGCTCAACATCACTGATCATCAGCGAACTGCAAATCAAAAGCACAAAGGGATATGACCTCACACTCATCAGTCAGAATGGCTATCATCAAAAAGATAATTAAGTGTTAGTGAGAATGTGGAGAAAAGAGAACCCTAATGCATTGTTGGTGGGAATGTAAATTGGTGCATCCACTGTGGAAAACAGTATGGAAGTTCCCCAAAAATAAAAAGTAGAACTACCATGCAGTCTAGAAATTTCACTTCTGGGTATTTACGTGAAGTAAACAAAAACACCCATTTGAAAAGATACACACATCCCAATATTCACTGCAGCATTATTTATAAAAAGCAAGATATGGAATCAACCTAAGTGCCCATCCACAGAGGAGTGGATAATGAATATTCTATCCACAACGGAATATTATTCAGTAATTTAAAAAGAGTGATATCATGCCATTTCCAATGTAGATCGACCTGGAGGGTAATTTGCTAAATGGAATAGGTGAGACACAGAAAGACAAATGCCATCTGATTCCATGAGTCTATGTGGAATCTAAACAACAACAGCAACAACAAATGAACAAAGCAAAATAAAACAAAAACAGACGCAGAGACAAACTGGTGGTTGCCACAGGGAAGTGGGGTGGGGGCGAACGAAACAGGTAAAGCGGATAAGAGGTATGAACTTCCAGTTGTAAAATAAATGTCACAGGGATGTAATAAACAGAATAATGAATACTGTCAATAATAATGTAAATAACTTCGTAGAGCTACAAATGTTTGCCAGACCTACTGTGGTGATCATTCCATAATATTCTTAAATGTTGAATCCCTGTGTTGTATACCTGAAACTAACATAATAGTGTATATCAACTCTACTTCAATTTAGGAAATATTAAATCCTCCTGAAAGTAAAAGATATTCAAATCTGAAAGAATTAATATCCAGAAACAAATTACTTTGTCCTCAGATGTTAAAAGGCTCCTCTCCTTGCAGTCCACTATACTGATCACGTACATTTCCAGCACCTGACACAGTGTCTGTCACCACAAAGACATCAAATAACATTTTGTTTCATAAATTCATGAACTATTAGGTATTCACCGCTAAAGAAGAACCAACCGAGCTAACGTCCACAGCAAGGTAAGAACAATCGACTGAACAGTAACCAAATGGCACTTCTGTTTATCCTTCTCTCATTAAATTTAATTATTTTAGGAACTGCTTCTTTGATTATAATTACTAGCAAATTGTAATTACTAGCAAATGAAGCCAGGCTGCTTAGCACAGTTTCTGGCATATATTAGTTATACAGTGTTATTTGGATTCAGTTCTAATTTCATAAAACTTATATTGGGTAGAAGCAATAAGCATAATAAAAAATTTTAGCCATCTAGAAAGCTAGCTACTTGCTTTTCATTTTTGCAGCTCTAGAGCAGGGGAGGGGAACTATCTTTTTATATCACTAATCAAGAAAATAATGTCAGAGGTGTCTGCTTCTGCCTGGTCCTCTCCTTGGGCCCTCCCCTTCAGCCTCTGCTCTTCCAGTCCCATTTGCCCTCTGGGCAGCCCGCTCCTCACTGGCTTCATCCCCCTACCCTGGCACCTGCGGAGAAGGAGCAGATGCTATCCTGGCTAACCCTGCTTGGCCACTGCAGACATCCTGGTCCCTCCCCACTCCCTGCAGGCTGTGCATGCCCGGGCATAGGGACCCCAGGAGCTACAGTAAGCCCTACCCAAGTCAGTCAGAGAGAGTCAGCTCTCCAAAGAGTCAGTCATGACATTCTGGAGCCTTCTGGTCTTTGGTCTTCTCCACCCAGGAATCCCCACTCACATGCTATGCTACCCTCTCAGTGCCCTGGGATCCCTGACTCTACACTTACTCTTCCTCATCGCTATGGATAAATCCCACCAGCTGTCCAGCCCAGGATCAAAGCATCTGTCTGTACGTCTCTCTGGCTGGGCTGCTTCCATGGATGGGGTAGTATAAATCGAGAGCAACAGCAAGTGGGAAGCATCTATCTTATCACAGCAATGGGCATGACTTCCCTGTCTCAGGAGCTCTGCACCCCCACTTTGGTCCAGCTCCCTCTCCTCCCAAACCACATCCTTCCGTACTTTCTCTAGCAAGCCCCTGCCACCCTTTGCCCAAACTTCATCCTCTCCTCTATTCCCAGTACTGTCACTGCTTCACCAAATGCCCAAGGTTCACCTGATAGTCCCTCCCCTATAATCCTGTAACAGTTCAGTCAGTTCAGTCGCTCAGTCGTGTCCGACTCCTTGCGACCCCATGAACCACAGCACTCCAGGCCTCCTTGTCCATCACCAACCCCCAGAGTCCACCCAAACCCATGTCCATGGAGTCAATGATGCCATCCAACTATCTCATCCTCTGTAGTCCCCTTCTCCTCCTGCCCTCAATCTTTCCCAGCATCAGGGTCTTTTCCAAAATCCCGTAACAGTTTGCACTTATATTTTAACCAGATTCCTAGAAACAGACATTGAAATGGAAATTCACATATAGGAAGATTATCGTGGGATGTTCTCAGGATCAGCACCCAAAGGAAGTAGGACTGGCCTGAGGAAGAAGCTGAACTGTGATAGAGTCACATAAAATCTTCAGGCCAGCCCTATAGGAGCTCTGGAGAAAGAAATGGCAACCCACTCCAGTGTTCTTGCCTGGAGACGTCCACGAACAGAAGAGTCTGGCAGACTATAGTCCATAGAGTCGCAAAGAGTTGACCATGACTGAGAGACTATCACTCACTCACAGGAGCTCTGGAGCTGAACTAGCCATTCAGACTTGCCCCACTTGGAGACCCAGAGGCCAGGCCTTCATACCTTCCATTGCCCAGTTAAGGGCGGCACTTGAGAAGGGAACATGACCTTGAATGAAGCTGCTTTCTCCCACCAAAGGCAATTCCTAGAGAGGAGCTCAGCTGAGAGCCAGCAGCAGCTAACTATGCTTAGAGGAGGAAGGAAAGAGTGCCAGGGTCCCAGAGGGACATCACTGTAACACATGATCCACTGCACATTTGCCACATTCTAAGGCAGTGTCTTCATTCTTGCTTTCATTCAACAAATATTTGTCAACTGTACAGGGCCCTGGGGCTTCCCTGGTGGCCCAGTGGTAAAGAATCCGCCTACTAGTGCATGAGACGCAGGTTCCACCCCAATCCAGGAAGATCCCACATGCCAAGGAGCAGCTAGGCTCATGCGCCGCTATTGAGCCTGTGTTCTAGAGCCCGGGAGCCACAGCTACTGAGCCCATGTGCCCCAACTACTGAGCCCGCATGCCTTAGAGCCCGTGCTCTGCAACGAGAGAAGCCACTGCAAGGAGAAGCCTGAGCACCAGTTCTGCAACTAGAGAGTAGCCCCCGATCGTCACAACTAGAGAAAAGCCTGAGCAGAAACAAAGACCCAGCACAGCCAAAAATAAATATTTGTTTTAAAAAAGAACTATGAAATTCACTATATAATTAGCTTAGGCTTAACTCCACTGGTAGTAAATTTGGAGTCAATGGTTGACCCGACAGGCGCAGTTCCTATGGTAATAATGCTCTTCTAACTTCCTGTACTGGGCACTGGCTACCATTTCCTCGCAGTTCATGTGAATCTCTGGGGTGAGGCGAGCAGCCAAATGCCAGGGAAGGGCACCTTAGTGGTAATGATAGTATAATACTCTTAACAGGATTATAAAATTGGGAATTGGCAGCACTCAAATCTGAATTAAGCAGAGTAAACTTGGTCTGTGTGTCGGTAAAAAAAAATCAGATTTCTCCCCAGTACTGTGCTGACATCCAAAGTGCCTAACTCAATCCCAGAAGACTGAGAAAATTCAGTTTGCACAGGGACTGGGGCGGAGTGGGAAAGTAACATGGTTTCTAAGCAAGGTTTCAAGCCTGAAGAGAATCTCAATTCACAGACTCTTGAAAATTGTTTCTCTGCTTACAATTAAGGTTGGCAAAAGTTGAAGTTGGCTTGGTTTAACGTTTGAGAAAAGCAGGTCATTTCACTGATTATTTGCTTCAACGGCAAGCTAGAGCTTTCATGTCCCAAAGATAAGGGAACATTTGCATTCTTGTGCTTTGAATTTCAGCTGGAAGAGGAACTTCTTGGATCTAAACAGCTCCCTTGGTTCAAATTAAATCAAAGCCAGGACTATGAGACCTACTAGTTCAAAAGCCCCCAGTCCAGAGAATTATAGACAGAGGAAAAGGCTACACCTCTCTCTGTACCTTTGAGCTACGGGCTGAGAGACTGACTATGAGATGCATATTGAAGTGAAAGTCGCTCAGTTGCGTCTGACTCTTTGCGACCACATAGACTATGCAGTCCATGGAATTCTCCAGGCCAGAATACTGAAATGGGTAGCCATTCCCTTCTCCAGGGCATCTTCCCAACCCAGGGATCCGACCCAGGTCTCCCTCATTGCAGGTAGGTTCTTTACCAGCTGAGCCACCAGGGAAGCCTGATACGCATATTAATCAAGTGCGAATTGACATGAGTCACACATTTCTGTTCTTGCAGTAAAGACTGTATGGCTGTCTTCCCTCGGCACATTTGTCCCCCTCTGAAACCTGGTTCTAATCCTAACTCTGTCCTGAATCAGCTCTACGATCTTCAAGAAAATGACTCATCCTCTCTGGATTTCTCATTTCCATCATTGGTAGAACCACCTGACAATGTTAACTGAAGTCTCTTTCAATTCTAAAATATTATGTCTATGACATAAGCGTGTTTACCACTGAGCATAACTACTTATCAAATGAGGTCATGAACAGGAGAGGGAAAGAATAAATGAATAAACAAACACTTTAATAAATGGAAACTCAGTAGCTTAAGAGGCATATTTCTACCCATATGTGCGTGCTAAGTGGCTTCTGTTCTGTCCAACTCTTTGTGACCCTATGGACTGTAGCCTGCCAGGCTCCTCTGTCCATGGTGTTGTGCTGGCCAAAATCTTGGCTTTCTCTGCCCACCAAACCAAATTAAAAAAAAAATACAGAGACAGAGTTCGGAGGAAATAGAAAGGTGGCTTTAATTCTCAGCCGGCAGAGAGGGAAACAGAGCAGGCTTATGCCTCAAGAACTGTGCGCCACCCGCCCATGAGAAGTCCAGGGCTCACAGTCAGGAGTCAGTCAAGAGGAACAAAGGTGTTAGGATTTTGGCTTCTTCCTCCTGCCTTGTTTCAAAGACAGTCATTGGCTGGTGTCAGCAATTGAGTCTGGCAGTTCAGTGGCTCGGCAGCCTTCTTTCTAACTACAAGCGGAAGGGTGTTTTGAGGGTAAACACCAGATACAGGATGTATTTAGCATAGAGTCAAAGGGAAAAAATGTGCATTGTACCTCCTGCAGAGTTAGGGGGCACAAAAGCAAACTTGGTTACAGACATTCAGAGTTATGAGCAGTTAAAACAAACAAAAAAAAAAACTAAGAATGTTCAGGTCTGCTCACTGTTCTCTTTATCTTCTTTATTCTAGGAAAGAGGCAGGCAGGTGGGGGGCGGTAATTTCTCTTTTTTTTCCTTTTCTCTACAACACTTCTTCTGAACTGGATGCGATACCTCTAAAAGGAAATGCACTAGGTGGTGAATATACAAAATGTTTGAGAGGCACGAAAAGAGACGTAGTAATTATGAGTACAATGGACTCAATGGCTGCTGCTGGAAGCTACAAACACATTAGAGAAAGACAATGAAAGGCTGAGGTGATTCATCAGTGTTACAGGGTAAGGAGCAAAAATCAGAGGGCCTCCTTGGCAGTAAGTAGACTCACCACCTGCAGCCAGAGGCAGAATTTGAGCATCAAGCCCAGGACTTAATTACAAGGCAGAAAGTGAAGAGGAACTCAAAAGCCTCTTGATGAAAGTGAAAGAGGAGAGTGAAAAAGTTGACTTAAAGCTCAACATTCAGAAAACGAAGATCATGGCATCCGGTCCCATCACTTCATGGGAAATAGATGGGGAAACAGTGGAAACAGTGTCAGACTTTATTTTGGGGGGCTCCAAAATCACTGCAGATGGTGACTGCAGCCATGAAATTAAAAGACGCTTACTCTTTGGAAGGAAAGTTATGACCAACCTAGATAGCATATGGAAAAGCAGAGACATTACTTTGCCAACAAAGGTCCGTCTAGTCAAGGCTATGGTTTTTCCAGTGGTCATGTATGGATATGAGAGTTGGACTGTGAAGAAAGCTGAGTGCCGAAGAATTAATGCTTTTGAACTGTGGTGTTGGAGAAGACTCTTGAGAGTCCCTTGGACTGCAAGGAGATCCAACCAGTCCATTCTGAAGGAGATCAGCCCTGGGATTTCTTCAGAAGGAATGATGCTAAAGCTGAAACTCCAGTACTTTGTCCACCTCATGGGAAGAGTTGACTCACTGGAAAAGACTCTGATGCTGGGAGGGATTGGGGGCAGGAGGAGAAGGGGAAGACAGAGGATGAGATGGCTGGATGGCATCACTGACTTGATGGATGTGAGTCTGAGTGAACCCTGGGAGTTGGTGATGGACAGGGAGGCCTGGCGTGCTGCAATTCATGGGATCGCAAAGAGTCGGACACTACTGAGTGAATGAACTGAACTGAACTGAAATGAAAGCCCCAGAGAAGGTTGGAATCCCAACTGCTGCAAGGCTGCTGTGTCTGGAGTAGAGCTCTGATTGGGAAGAAATGGGACCTTGATTATAAAGTGGGTACCAACAACAGGGTCAATGCACTAAGAAACCTTGAGCCACGAGATCCTCCAAAACCATCCGAGCCTGAGGAAGTAGCCCATTTCTCCTAGTTACAGGTTAGTGCTCCCAGCCCTTGCTGAAGACAGCTCAAATGCATAGTGTAAGGCGAGTGCAGAGAAAAAGAGAGCAAGCTGGGCAGTCAGGCAAGAAAAGGAAATTTATTAGAGGGAAAAGAGAGGATGACTGGTTCTTAAGGAGAACCAGCATTCTCCCTTTCTGACAGAGTCCTTCTTATACCCCACCAATGAAAAATTCTCTGAAGGGATGGTCACGTAGCCTGAGGTCTGGAATCTGGTGATCTTGCAGCTTTAAGAAGATAAGCACCAGTGAGATAACAGGATGCCATTTGGGCAATTTGGTCAGTTTCACAGATCACTCTGATTTTATTCTTCATTTGCAAGGTCAAGATAACGAGCCATCTTATCAGTGAGACCCCACATGGGCCCTATCACATAGACCATCATCTTGCAAGACAACATCCCACCCTGGGATCTCACTCCACCTCTCTTGGCCACCAGAACAACAACTAGCATCAAGTTACAATATCATCAGCCCAGGGAAGTGCTGGACCTGCTACAAGAGGCCTAAGTGCCAAAGGAGATACCAGATCTAGCCAAACCACACCAACAGGAACCAGGAAGGAATGTATAGGACTGCTGCTGCTGCTGCTGCTGCTAAGTTGCTTCAGTCATGTCCAACTCTGTGCGATGCCAGAAACGGCAGCCCACTAGTCTCTGCCATCTCTGGGATTCTCCAGGCAAGAACACTGGAGTGGGTTGCCATTTCCTTCTCCAATGCATGAAAGTGAAAAGTGAAAGTGAAGTCGCTCAGTCGTGTCCGACTCTTAGCGACCCCATGGACTGCAGCCTACCAGGCACTTCTGTCCATGGGATTTTCCAGGCAAGAGTACTGGAGTGGGTTGCCATTGCCTTCTCTGATATATAGGACTAGATACTGGATGTTCTGTCAAAAGAAAAAGAAGAATATTAAGTTAAAAAATAATAATAAAGTCAAATAGGGAAGAATCTATAGGCCCAATAGTTACCGAGTCCAAGCTCACTCTGCTTGCCACACAACAGGTCAATAGACAGGACTGCAGACTAATGTTTCAAAGTCACCATCTTGTAAGGGTCTGGATGTCAGAATCTTTTATAGGACACAGACTGGAGGACATGAGGAAATAAAGCAAAAAGATTGTTAATCTTGCAAATTTCTCCTAAAATAGTCAGTCTTGGGGGCGGGGGGAGGATGTGTTAATTTCTTCCTTCCTGTAGCCACCCACAGGTGAACAGGGTCAGGATATTTCCCTGAACAAAGGCACTTGGTTTAGCATTCAGGCAGAGGGACAGGGTTCCCCGAGGAAGGCCATTATGGTATAAACAGTATCCTTTAAGTGAACAAAAGCAACAGGAAGCAAAGGTTAAAGTAAAAGAAACAGCTCCAATACTTAGATTTTGCTCTTCCCTGTAACACATGATGGAATAGAAAAGAGACCAAGCGTGGCCTCAGACAGGTTGGTTCAGCATGTGTAGCCAAGCCAATATGGAGCCCAGCTGACTTACAGCCCCATGTAAACGTGGCCCTCAAAGACAGTGAGGAGAAGCCCTTGTGTGGTCAGAGCTGCGAATGATGGTCATCCACTGTGTGTGTAAAGAGCCCAGGCAGTCATATGGGCAGTGGCAAAAGACTTGCCTAATTGACCAGGGGCCTGGGAAGGAAAAGATCAAAAGACTGGGGGAAAGGAGGGCAGGAAGGGGCAGGAATTCACACTGAATGAAATCAACACACAGTCCAGGCGCAGGTTCGCTATCACAGCTCTCAGGTCGTGGCCAACACCACCATCCATGGGCTTTCAGTCTTAGATTCACCAAAATGGACTCTGAAGTACATCATTTCAGTCCAACAAACTTGACTTTAAAGCAACAGAGGGGGCTTGCTGATAGTCCAGTGGTTAAGAATCTGCTGGCCAATGCGTAAGACACGAGTTCAATCCCTATGCCAGGAAGATCCCACATGCCACGGGGCTAGTACGTTCTTGTGCCACAGCTACAGAGCCCATGCCCTAGAGTCCAAGAGCCACAACAACTGATCCCTTGCTCTGAAACTACTGAAGCTTGCCCACATTCCTGGAGTCCCCGCTCTGCAATTGGAAAAGCCACTGCAATGACAAGCCCCAAAGAAAAGTAGCTCCCTCCCTCCACAACTAGAGAGAGCCTGAGTATAGCAATGAAGACCCAGGATAACCATTAATAAAAGTTATAAATAAATAAAGCAACAGAGGTGCAGGAATGGGCAGATGGCTGTTGGACCCACCAGGTAGAACTCACATCACGCAGTCCAGAAATGCCAGCCTCATAGAGCAATGGAAAGGTGTGGTTTCGAGATAATATCCTGCAGTGTTATTCTTCAAGATGTGGTATGTACCCTACACCAATGAGCATTTTATGGTGCTCTTTATTTTATGGTGCAAATAAAATACATGGGTTCAGAAACCAAAAGCTGGAAATGGGAATAGTCCCACTGACAGTCGTTCTCACCAATACACTTGCTGTGAACTTAGAAGCAAGCGGGTCACAGAGGAACAAGGGTGCCCTTTAGTGGATCCTGGGGTTCAGTGTTCAGAAATCATCTTCAGGACCAAGGTACTCACTTATACCCTCTCCAAAGGGGCAGCCCACAAGGAGGACTGTTCATGCCTGGGTCCCAAAGCCTGGTTCCCTTGCCTCAGAGAAGCCTTCTCAGCTCCAAAGCTCACTACAGATCGATTGAGGGCTCCTTTGCAACTCTATCCACAGTGAACTTTTGTCTCTGCCCAGGCCTGCTTTCCCCCTTCCTTATGTGTGTCAGAATAACATGTGTTCTCCAATAAGCCTCCTACATATAAATCTCCATTTGAGATTCTGTTTCCAGAGAACACAACCTAGGACACATGGTGAAGAGGTGGAAGAGACAGACAGGAAAGGGAAGAAGGCCAAGGAAGGGTGCATTAATGAGAGAGTAATGGGTGTGGGCAGCTGGACCCAGATCTTTCTGGGTATCCTCTGAAAGCCTCCATTGACTATACCTCAGAAGAGCCTGAATCAGGGATTTAAAAAAAAAAACAACAACAGGACACTTATCCACCAATTCCCTTCCCTCTTTGTTTGATGATTGCCCCTGGGAATTAAGTCTCTGACATTTCTGACTTGCTTCCCCACCCCCAACAAGTGGTCCCAGCCTCCTTCTTTGGCCAGGGGACACCCCCAGTCAGAGAAACAAAGATGCTGGGGTTAAGGTACCCTGGCCATGGATGGAAGATGGAAGCTGTCCGCTAAAGCTTCTGCTGGTCACCTGAGTGAGCAACAGTGTAGGAGTGGGGCAGAGACATCATCTGCTAACAGGTGGTGATAGTACACTTCAGGGTTACCATGAGGATTAAATAAGATTTCACATGTCTACAGTTTTAGTATGGGGCCTGGAGGAAAGCAAAGATTCAACAAATGGTCATCTCCAACCTCTGTAGAGTTGACCCTTGAACAACATGGGTTGAACAGAACCAGTCCACTTACACGCAGATTTTTTTTTTTCCAATTAATACATACAATACTACATGATCCATGGTTGGTTGAATTCACAGATGTGGAACCCATAGATAGGGGAAGGCCAGCTAAGGGACTTGAGCATTGTCATATTTTGGTATCTACTGGTTGGTCCTGGAATATATATAGGCTTCCCTGGTAGCTCAGCTGGTAAAGAATCTACCTGCAATGCAGGAGACCCCAGTTCAATTCCTGGGTCAGGAAGATCCCCTGGAGAAGGCATAGGCTACCCACTCCAGTATTCATGGGCTTCCCTGGTGGCTCAGATGGTAAAGAATCTGCCTTCAGTGAGGAAGACCTGGGTTCAATCCCTGGGTTGTTAAGATTCCCTGGAGGATGGCATGGCAACCCACACCAGTATTCTTGCCTGGGGAACCCCCATGGACAGAGGAGTCTGGTGGGCTACAGTCCATGGTGTCACAAAGAGTCGGACACAACTGAATGACTAAGTGCACACACACACACACACACACACACATATAAATTTAAAAAGCCAGCAAGGGGCCAGGTATGAACATATATGTTAATATATAATATTAACATTATATTATATTAATATACATATTCATCCCTGCTCCCTTGCTGGATTTTTTTTTCTTCATGTAGGTAAATATGAAGGAAAGGATTTTTAAATTAAATAGCAATAGGGTATCAGAGCCCCTAAAAGGTAAACTTTACCAGCACACAAAATGTTATCGACTCAGCCTCCTCACAAATATTAAAGAGGCAGTTAACGGTATCTGCCATGCGGCCTTCCTTCTAACTGACCTAACATAAACAGCACTTGCCCTTGCCACTGAGCAATCAGCTCTTTGCAAGTCTGTATCATAGCAACATCCAGCTGAACTTTCAAGAGTACTAAAGCATCCCTTTGGTGGCTACAGTTGTCCTAGCAGCAAGGTGGAACCGAAGGAAAATCCCCACTGAGGGATCAGTGTACTGGAACTCAGGGGCCTGAATGTCCCACACACTTGACGCATGAGCTTGACCAGCCTCTTGATTCCTCTGAGCCTTGATTCTCTCACCTGTAAACCAAGCCCTTGGACACTATTCATTTGTTTATTCATTTAACAAATATTTGCTGAGCACCTGGTAGATGCCAGACTCAGAGCCACTGAGGAGAGGAAGGAGGGTAGCCAATCTTCAGGGTTTTTTCCCAAATTTCACTGGGACTTGGAATGGCACGTGTGCAAAAATATGGAAATATGTCCCCAAACCAGCATTTCCCACATGCCATTCAAGTGCCATCTCATAGCCAAACCCTCCATCATGTTGCTAATGACCCTCTTTCCCATCACCTTCTTGGTAAAAAAAACAAAAACAAAAAACACAGTTGTTTGGAGTCCTCCCCTTGCCCACCCAAAAGAGGTCATGGAGGAAGAGAGCTGGAAGGAACGTGGGTTTGCCCAGGGTTGCTGAGTCAGCCGGACTCCTCCCTGCTCCCAGTCCTGTGCTCCTCGCCCCTCCCCTCTTCTCCAGGGAGCCACGCCTCCACAGGGCTGGCTTCAATGCTGATCTGCATTTTGCACGCTCTGTCGGAATGAATTTTGGGATCTCACTAGTCCCCTCAGCAAAATACCAGGTGGAAGTGGACCAGACTTGGATGCAAAGGACAATTATATAATTTGCCTAAGTCCCAGAAATGCCACAGCCTCTGCTAGTTCTCGTTTTCCCTTTCATCCCTTTCCCTAAGAAGCCTAGGAAATTAATTCCACAGCCTAGCAACTAAACCCACACATAACCTTTCCGCAACTGAGGGTGCTTTCTTCACACGCTGGGAGACTGACTGCAAACGTGGCTCCAAGACGAAATTCCTTTTGCTTCTCATTGTCCCTTGGACTGCAAGGAGATCCAACCAGTCCATTCTAAAGGAGATCAGCCTTGGGTGTTCTTTGGAAGGAACGATGCTAAAGCTGAAACTCCAGTACTTTGGCCACCTTATGCGAAGAGCTGACTTATTGGAAAAGACTCTGATGCTGAGAGGGATTGGGGGCAGGAGGAAAAGGGGACAACAGAAGATGAGATGGCTGGATGGCATCACCGACTCGATGGACGTGAGTTTGAGTGAACTCCGGGAGACAGTGATGGACAGGGCGGCCTGATGTGCTGTGATTCATGGGGTCGCAAAGAGTTGGACACGACTGAGCGACTGAACTGAACTGAACTGACAGTGTTAATGGGGGTGAGACTGTCACGTATATATTAATAACTATAGATATAACTGTCGGAGAAGGCGATGGCACCTTACTCCAGTACTCTTGCCTAGAGAATCCCATGAACAGAGGAGCCTGATAGGCTGCAGTCCATGGGGTCGAGAAGAGTTGGACACGACTGAGCGACTTCACTTTCACTTTTCACTTTCATGCATTGGAGAAGGAAATGGCAACCCACTCCAGTGTTCTTGCCTGGAGAATTCCAGGGATGGTGGAGCCTGGGGGGCTGCTGTCTATGAGGTCGCACAGAGTTGGACACTGAAGCGACTTAGCAGCAGCAGCATAGATATAACTGTAGACACTATACACACTATTATGTCATTACATATGCATGTTATTATATCATGTATATAAATTTTATATCATATAAATTAGTATTTATATACAATATATTTTATATAATATATTCAGTTCAGTTCAGTCACTCAGTCATGTCCGACTCTTTCTGAACCCATGAATTGCAGCACGCCAGGCCTCCCTGTCCATCACCAACTCCCAGAGGTGACTCAAACTCACGTCCATCGAGTCGGTGATGCCATCCAGCCATCTCATCCTCTGCCGTCCCCTTCTCCTCCTGCCCCCAATCCCTCCCAGCATCAGAGTCTTTTCCAATGAGTCAATTCTTCCCATGAGGTGGACAAAGTACTGGAGTTTCAGCTTTAGCATCATTCCTTCCAAAGAACACCCAAGACTGATCTCCTTTAGAATGGACTGGTTGGATCTCCTTGCAGTCCAAGGGACTCTCACGAGTCTTCTCCAACACCACAGTTCAAAAGCATCAATTCTTTGGCGCTCAGCTTTCTTCACAGTCCAACTCTCACATCTATACATGACCACTGGAAAAAACATAGCCTTGACTAGACCGACCTTTGTTGGCAAAGTAATGTCTCTGCTTTTCAATATGCTATCTAGGTTGGTCATAACTTTCCTTCCAAGGAGTAAGCGTCTTTTAGTTTCATGGCTGCAGTCACCATCTGCAGTGATTTTGGAGCCCCCCAAAATAAAGTCTGACACTGTTTCCACTGTTTCCCCATCTATTTCCCATGAAGTGATGGGACCAGATACCATGATCTTCGTTTTCTGAATGTTGAGCTTTAAGCCAACTTTTTCACTCTCCTCTTTCACTTTCATCAAGAGGCTTTTTAGTTCCTCTTCACTTTCTGCCATAAGGGTGGTGTCATCTGCATACCTGAGGTTATTGATATTTCTCCCAGCAATCTTGATTCCAGCTTGTGCTTCTTCCAGCCCAGCATTTCTCATGATGCATATAAGTTAAATAAGCAGGGTGACAATATACAGCCTTGACGAACTCCTTTTCCTATTTGGAACCAGTCTGTTGTTCCATTTCCGGTTCTAACTGTTGCTTCCTGACCTGCATATAGGTTTCTCAAGAGGCAGGTAAGGTGGTCTGGTATTTCCATCTCTTTCAGAATATTCCACAGTTTATTGTGATCCACACAGTCAAAGGCTTTGGCATAGTCAATAAAGCAGAAATAGATGTTTTTCTGGAACTCTCTTGCTTTTTCCAGGATCCAGCAGATGTTGGCAATTTGATCTCTGGTTCCTCTGTCTTTTCTAAAACCACCTTGAATATCTGGAAGTTCACGGTTGACGTATTGCTGAAGCCTGGCTTGGAGAATTTTGAGCATTACTTTACTAGCGTGTGAGATGAGTGCAATTGTGTGGTAGTTTGAGCATTCTTTGGCACTGCCTTTCTTTGGGATTGGAATGAAAACTGACCTTTTCCAGTCCTGTGGCCACTGCTGAGTTTTTAATTTATATAATAATTTAATAACATGTTGTTATACGATCATTAATAATTAAGTAATAATAAGAGCATTATTGATTAAATATTAATAATAATTGGGCTTCCCTGGTGGCTCAGACAGTAAAAAATCTGCCTGCAATGCAGGAGACCCAGGTTCGATCCCTGGGTCAGGAAGATCTCCTGGAGAAGAGAACGGCAACCCAGTGCAGTATTCCTGCATGGAGAATTCCATGAACAAAGGAACCTTAAGAGCTACAATCATGGGGTCACAAACAGTCGGACACAACTGAGCAACTATCACTTTCATTAATAGTAATTAAATAAATGATAATTGAATAATAAATAGCAATCATATGGATAAATAAATAATTAACTATGTGCATGCATGCTAAGTCGCTTCAGTCATGTCTGACTCTGTGCAACCCTATGGACTGAAGCCTGCCTGGGTCCTCTGTCCATGGGATTCTCCAGGCAAGAATACTGGAGTGGGTTGCCATGACCTCCTCCAGGGGATCAAAAATTATATTTTATATGAATTATTAATAAATACTGTGTACATATATGATATATGTAATTTAAATGGAGTTTGAGCAAACTCCCAGAGATAGTGTAGGACAGGGAAGCCTGGAGAGCTGCAGTCCATGGAGTCGCAGAATTGAACAGGACTGAGCAACTGAACAACAACAAATTTAAACTGTGACCACCCCCGCTCCCCCAGATGGCCAACGTTTTATTTTGTATACCTGATCTAAACTTATTCACCAGCTTCTTTCTCAAGGGAGCAGGAACTCACCACCTGAAGGGCTCTTGGTCTCTTCCAGTTGCAAACAGCATCTTTGAAGCTGAGTCACCGAGAGCGAAATGTTCAGTCTGCCAGGCTGTCTTCCCTGCCTGCTGTGGTGCACAGCTTTGTCTCAGTGACTAGTGACCAGAGGAGCTGGGGATTCTTCCCTGGGAGGGAGCTGGGCTGGGCTGGGCTGGGCTGGAGCCAGAGAGCCCAGCCTGGAAGTCTCCTCAGGTGCAGGGAATCCTCTCCCAACCTTTGAGATAATAAGCCACCACCACTTTCTGAAGTCTGGTTATGGCCCTTTGCCTCAAGCTGAAAAGTCTCGGGTTAATAGGTCCCGAACCCAAGCCTCTGCTGAAGCAGCCGTTATATATTTCCGGTTCCGCATCTCCCCCACTGTATTCACTTCCTAGGGCCGCCGTAGCCAACTCCCACAAACTTACGACGACAGAAATTTATCCTCTCACAGTTTTGGAGGTCAGAAATCCAAGATCAAGGTGTCCGCAGGACCTCACTCCTCGCGAAGCCGTAGGCTCGAAGGCAAGATTCCGTCCTTTCCCCTTCCACCTTGAGGCGGCCCTCGCCTCACTGGACCTGGACTGGCACACTCCAGTCCGCCGCCATCTTCACAGGGCCTTCTTCACCCTGCCCTGTGTCTCAGTCTCCCCCTCCTCTCTCTCCTGAGGATGCCAATCATTGCATACAGGGCTCGCCCTCAGTCCACTGTGATCTAATTGCTAGATCCTTAACTTGGTTTTATCTGCAAAGACTCTATTTCTAAATTTTTTCCCATTCACAAATTGAGGGGTTAAGACTTATACATACCTTTGGGGGCCACGTTTCAACCCAGTATACTTTCCAAGGACTGTCTGGGAATTAATGAACCCCCCACTCCCCCACACTCACAGGCATAGAGAAATCCTCTTATCTAGTGAGAAGGCCCCCTCAGCTGTTTCCCACCAACCACGAGGTACCTTGATGAAGCTGGACTTTTTTGTAAGGTTTGTGGTCCCGCAGGGCACGTCCTGGACAAGAGTTATTTCTACTAGGAGATGCCTGAAAATTCATCTGGAGTTTCTAGCCAACGTTCCAACTGCCTGATTTTCTCTGTCCTTCCCCAATCGCCTTTCTTCCTGACATTGGGGCCATCTCACCACCCCCCACCCCTGCGGAGGAGTGTAATGAAAAGTGAAATGAACTAATTGAGAAAAGCTGAATCTGAACTCCAGGTCTGACATTTACTCACTACATGGCCTTAGGCAAAC
Source organism: Bos taurus (assembly GCF_002263795.3). Lineage (NCBI taxonomy): Eukaryota > Metazoa > Chordata > Mammalia > Artiodactyla > Bovidae > Bos > Bos taurus. The sequence goes on along the minus strand of NC_037341.1, from coordinate 17,063,808 downwards.
CATTGCTTCCGTTCTGAACTCTTCCATTCCACACCCCAACCAACAGAGAGAACCACCCCCTCCCCGACCTCCAACCCCCTTCCCACCTGAGGAAAAATTTACTGCTACTCAGTATTCACCCTGATGCAGCTCCCAGGTGCCAGACATCTCCAGCTAAGGGAAAGATGAGTCATGCCCAAGTCCTGCCCACAATTCAAAAACCACCTAGTCGTGTCTCCCTGCCTGCTTCTCATCCTGACTCCCCGAACCAAGGATCAAGCACCTGCCCATGGCCTCAGATAAATACTGGACCATATTCTTAGCTGATTACCCACCCGGTTCTACGAGACGTTCAGGATTGTTCCATCATCTCAGTATCATCTCACACCTGTCAGAATGGCTATCATTAAAGAGAACACAAATAACAAGTATTGGAAAGGACGTGAAGAAAAGGGAAGTCCTCTTACACTGTTGGTGAGAATGAAACTTGGTACAGCCACTGTGGAGAGTAGTATGGTGGCTTCTCAAAAAGCTAAAACTAGAACTACCATCAGTCAGTCAGTCAGTTCTGTCGCTCAGTCATGTCCAACTCTTTGCAACCCCATGAATCACAGCACACCAGGCCTCCCTGTCCATCACCAACTCCCGGAGTTCACCCAGACTCACGTCCGTTGAGTCAGTGATGCCATCCAGCCATCTCATCCTCTGTCGTCCCCTTCCCCGCCTGCCCCCAATCCCTCCCAGCATCAGAGTCTTTTCCAGTGAGTCAACTCTCCGCATGAGGTGGCCAAAGCACTGGAGTTTCAGCTTCAGCATCAGTCCTTCCAAAGAAATCCAGGGCTGATCTCCTTCAGAATGGACTGGTTGGATCTCCTTGCAGTCCAAGGGACTCTCAAGAGTCTTCTCCAACACCACAGTTCAAAAGCATCAATTCTTCGGGGCTCAGCTTTCTTCACAGTCCAACTCTCACATCCATACATGACCACAGGAAAAACCATAGCCTTGACTAGACAAACCTTTGTTGGCAAAGTAATGTCTCTGCTTTTGAATATGCTATCTAGGTTGGTCATAACTTTTCTTCCAAGGAGTAAGCGTCTTTTAATTTCATGGCGCACAGAGCGTGGCCAAGAGGAGCTACCCCATGTCCGAGGTCAGGGGCGGTGGCCGAGAGTGCCAGGCTGCGACAGTGCAGGAGCAGCCGAGAGGAGCTACCCCCACCCAAGGCCAGGGGCAGCGGCCGGAAGGAGCTGCCCCACGTTCAAGGAGCAGTGGCTGCACAGGCGCCAGAGGGACTAGAGGAGCTATTCCACGTTCAAGGTCGGGAGGGGCGGCAGTGAGGAGATACCCCTCGTCCAAGGTAAGGAGCAGCGTCTGCACTTTGCTGGAGCAGCCGTGAAGAGATACCCCATGTCCAAGGTAAGAGAAACCCAAGTAAGACGGTAGGCGTTGCAAGAGGGCATCAGAGGGCAAACACACTGAAACCATACTCACAGAAAACTAGTCAATCTAATCATACTAGGACCACAGCCTTGTCTAACTCAATGAAACTAAGCCATGCCTGTGGGGCCACCCAAGACTGGCGGGTCATGGTGGAGAGGGCTGACAGAATGTGGTCCACTGGAGAAGGGAATGGCAAACCACTTCAGTATTCTTGCCTTGAGAACCCCATGAACAGTATGAAAAGGCAAAATGATAGGATACTGAAAGAGGAACTCCCCAGGTCAGTAGGTGCCCAATATGCTACTGGAGATCAGTGGAGAAATAACTCCAGAAACAATGAAGGGATGGAGCCAAAGCAAAAACAATACCCAGTTGTGGATGTGACTGGTGATAGAAGCAAGGTCCAATGCTGTAAAGAGCAATATTGCATAGGAACCTGGAATGTCAGGTCCATGAATCAAGGGAAATTGGAAGTGGTCAAACAGGAGATGGCAAGAGTGAACATCGACATGCTAGGAATCAACGAACTAAAATGGACTGGAATAGGTGAATTTAACTCAGATGACCATTATATCTACTACTGTGGGCAGGAATCCCTTAGAAGAAATGGAGCAGCCATGATGGTCAACAAAAGAGTCCAAAATACAATACTTGGATGCAATCTCAAAAATGACAGAATGATCTCTGTTCGTTTCCAAGGCAAACCATTCAATATCACAGTAATCCAAGTCTATGCCCTAACCAGTAACACTGAAGAAGCTGAAGTTGAACAGTTCTATGAAGACCTACAAGACCTTTTAGAACTAACACCCAAAAAAGATGTCCTTTTCATTATAGGGGACTGGAATGCAGAAGTAGGAAGTCAAGAAACACCTGGAGTAACAAGCAAATTTGGCCTTGGAATATGGAATGAAGCAGGGCAAATAGAGTTTTGCCAAGAAAATGCACTGGTCATAGCAAACACCCCCTTCCAACAATACAAGAGAAGACTCTACACATGGACATCACCAGATGGTCAACACCGAAATCAGATTGATTATATTCTTTGCAGCCAAAGATGGAGAAGCTCTATACAGTCAACAAAAACAAGACCAGGAGCTGACTGTGGCTCAGATCATGAATTCCTTATTGCCAAATTCAGACTGAAATTGAAGAAAGTAGGGAAAACCACTAGACCATTCAGGTATGACCTAAATCAAATCCCTTATGATTATACAGTGGAAGTGAGAAATAGATTTAAGGGACTAGATAGAGTGCCTGATGAACTATGGATGGAGGTTCGTGACATTGTACAGGAGACAGGGATCAAGACCATCCCCATGGAAAAGAACTACCACATGACCCGGCAAGTCCACTCCTGGGTATGTATCTGAAAAAAACAATACTACAGTAATTAAAAGATACAAGCACCCCAATGTTCATAGCAGCATTATTTTTACAATTGCCATGTAAGTGCCTACCAAGAAGATGATACATATACCACACCTTCTTTAGATATTCTTTATATATATAATATATTAATATTAGATATATTTTTATATATTATATGTATCTTTTCTATATATATATATATATATCTTTTATATTCATGTGTGCTAAGTCACTTCAGTCCTGTCCAACTCTTTGCAACCCTGTGGACTGTAGCTCACCAGGTTCCTCTGTTCGAGGGATTCTCCAGGCAAGAATACTGGAGTAGGTTGCCATACCTTTCTCCAGAGGATCTTCCCGACCCAGGGAATGAATTCATGTCTCCTGCTTTTGCAGCCGGGTTCTTTACTGCTGAACCATAGATAGATAGATAGATAGATACTACTCAGCCATAAAAAAAAAAAGAATGACATTTTACCCATTGCAGAAACATGGATGGACTTTGAGTGAAATAAGTCAGATAGAGAAAGACAAATACTGTATTATATCACTTACATGTGGAATCTATAAAATACAAACTAGTGAAAAATGACAGAAAAAAGAAGCAGCAGCAGCAGCAGCAGATGCTCAGATATAAAGAACAAACCCGTGGTTCCCAGTGGAGAGGGAGGAGCCATGTAAGAATGCGGGAGTGTGAGGTACAAATTATTGGGTATGAGATAGGCTACAAGGATGTGTTGTACAACATGGGGAACATAGCCAATATTTTGCAATAAGTGTAAATGGATTATAACCTTTAAAAATTGTACAACAAATAATTTTTTTAAAGGGCAAAAAGAATTTAATATGGCAAAATAAAACCCCATCTGAGTCATCTCAGGCACCATAGAAGTCCCAGCATCACCTGACACTTCTCTTTTTTTTTTTAATATTTATTTATTTGGCTGTGTCAGGTCTTAGTTGCAGCAAGAGGGATCTTTCATTGCGGGCTCAGACTTCTCTCTAGTTGTGTCATGCAGGCTTAGTTGCCCAGCATATGGGATCTTTGTTCACCAAGCAGGGATCAAACCCCACATCCCTTATATTGCAAGGCAGATACTTAACCACTGGACCACCAGGGAGGTCCCCATCCTAACACTCCTTTTCATACTGCCTGTACATCTCCTAATTAAAACCATCTCTCACCCTTTCTCTCCCCTTGAAATCTTTCCACAGACCCCTCTAGAACTCAGGTTTTCCCCTGCAAACTCCATCTCCTCTTCATCCTCAACCTCTTCTCTGAACATTCCTGCCACCTTGTTCTACTACCTAAAATGTAGCTAGTCCCTGGGAACACTAAGTCTTCCACTTAGTCCTCCACTAAGTCCTCCACTTAGTCTTCCACTAAGTCCTCCACTTAGTCTTCCACTAAGTCCTCCCAAACAATCTCTGTTGGGGGCCAGCATGAGGCACTCCGCCCGTGGCAAAGGTCATGAGGAAAGAGGCTCAACATACGCAAAGGCGGGATCGAGCCTCAGGAGTCCCCCTGGAAATCCTCGCGCATCTACCCCCATAACCAGAGCCTGCCTACTTTACTACTTTGTGCTCTCATCTACACCTCTGACTTTATGGGGGGCTGTCCCCCACCACCTCTTTCGGAGAAGGAGTTAACTTAGAGCTCCAGTTAATAAAAACTCCTGGGCATGACAAGAGTGTTTTAACCTACAAACTCCTCTGAAGTTTCTCTAGCCTGCCTGACAGGCTTGTCTGGCCACATGTGATTGCTCACAGCCTCCCAACCATGAGAGGCATGAGATGCTTTAAACCTTCTAAAAACAGGTTCCTTAGAAAAGTTAGAAAGCTATAAGTATAATGGGCTGATTAGAAATTGTATTGGTGAAGAGTTTTTCATTTGTTGAGCCAATTTTTGTTGCTAAGTCTCCACATCCCCTGCCCTTACACACATTAATGAATATATAGAAGAAATAAGTATTAACCTTTGATATTAATCGCGTTAGACCTTAGGCTAAGTAAATTCTTTCCTTAATTAAAACCCACTACACCCTCACCCTATAGGAATGTAACTTGATCTGGTGCCTTTGGAAGGTGGAGTCTTTTTTAAGAATAATCACCCCTGGAGAAATAAGTGTCCTGATTGACTGACCGCTGTCACAAGGAGAGGGTCATAAATTGTCAGCAGGCCCCCTGGCCAGAAGATGATGTAACACCCCTAAGACCTCTGTATACATTTGTATGAAGCACCTGACTTTGATAAAAGTCAGGACTGCTGACCCCGCGTGACTTTTGCATAACATCTCAGTGTATAAAAGTAGACCATGAAAAATAAAGAATTGGGATCAGTTCCTCGAAAGACTGGTCTCCCCATGTCTCTCTCTCTCTCTCAAAGTCTGGCTGAGTCTCCATCTTACTTACCGCCATGCTTACTAATTATGCCTGGGCTTCTAAGATCCGACCGGGGAGGCCTCAGTGTCTCTCCTTCAGGAGAACGGAAGGACGCCTGTGGCCTACGTAAGTGGTGCAAGCTTCTTGTCTTGAAGTTTTATTGGTTTCCCGCGTAAACCAAGCTACTCAGCCTCTTTTCTCCAATGAATTTTCCTACTGAGCTATCCTTATTCTATTACTCTTTATATCGCTAATTAATATCTAATTGAAGCTATTGTATCCTGATCCTCGCCGACGCCGTCCCCGCTTCGAACTCCCTGGATCAGCCAGGACTGGACCCTGGCAGGTGGCGCCCGAGACAGGCGAATCGAAGGTAGGTCCCCAACCCTATTCCCCCAGTGTTGAATTTTAGGGATGGCTAGGACCCTACTCAGGGTGCCGTGGACCCCCCTGTAGGATAGACAGGGCGAGTAGGAATGGGAAGTGTTGAAAGTGTTAAAGAGTTAGAGTTAGACAGAAAAAACGGTTTCTGAAGTTGAAAGGCCAAAGGAAAGCCTGATCTTTTGAAAGCTAAAAGCTTTATCTTCTATTATACTTAATTTTCTGACATGGGTAACACTGAATCAAATGAAAGACAGCTCTTTATAGGAGTAATTTTTTTTCATTTGTACAAAAACAGTGTCCTTGATTTCCAGAAGAGGATACTGTTAATCTAGATACTTGGGTGAAGGTTAAAAAAAAAAACTAAAAACTTATCCTATAAATATGATTAAAAATGTTCTGGAGCCTCGTCATGAGGCTGTGGGATAGCCTATGGGAGAGGCTATAGCGGTGGATGGTAGTGGGTCTCCACGTTCTGCACAGATCATATTTTCTGCCATTGACGAAGAAAAGGAGGGAGACTGTGCTCTACCTCCTGAGGAGTGAGAGGGCTTACAGGACGCTGCGGCCGGGTGCCCTGGCGAGCCCCCTCTCCCTCTACACAAATTTTTAAAAATTTATCCAACAATTTCTGATTTAAGGCGACTACCCCACCTCCGCTCGCACCTCCCAAGGCCTAGGAATTCCCCAGTTTACATCCAAAGCCTCCCAGAGCATTGCCTAAGGCTGAAAAAGATAAAAAGATTTATTTTAAACAAAGGAGCTTTTAAAAAATACACAATATACAGAGCCTGCTCCTTGCAGAAAACCCCCTCAGGGGGGCCTCACCCAAGCGGAAAAAAAAAAAAGAGAGAAAAATAAAAAGATTTAAAAAAAGTGAAAAAGAAAAAAGGAAAGAAAATAGAGAAAAGATCTAAAGATAGAAAAAGAACTAAATAGTGAAAATGAGAGAGGAACGGAGGAGGAAGGAATCAGGGAATGCAGCAAGATAGAGAAAGGAAAAAAGGAAGTTAGAAAAAGAGATAGAGAGAAAGAGAGGGAGGAGGGAAGAAAAAGTTAGAGAGAAAGAGGGTAAAGGGAAAGAAATGAAGGAAAGAGAAGGTAACAAAAAAGGAAGGGGGAGAGAAAAGTGAGAAAGGCAGGAAGAGAGGGAGAGAGAAAGAGAGACAGTAAGAAGGAAGAAGGGAGAAAGAGGGAAACAAGAAGGAAATGATAGAAAGTAAAAGAGAAGAGAAGAGGAAGGAAAAAAGATAGAGTGAGAGAAAGAAAACTTGAGAAAGATTTAAAGAGAAGAAGGAAGAAAAAATTAGCAGAGGAGAGAGGAGAGGACTTACAGGACACTGTGGCCAGATGCCCTGGCGAGCTCCCTCCTGCTCTGCGCAAACCTTTAAAAAAAACTTATCCACCACTTTCTGATTTAAGGCGATCGCCGCCGCCTCCGTTTGCGCCTTCCAGGGCCCAAAAGTTCCCCACTTTGCCACCAAAGCCTCTCAAAAGTGTTGCCTAAGCCTGAAAAAGATAAAAAGTTTTTTAAACAGTGGAGCTTTTAAAACAGACTGTGTACAATATGCAGAGTGTGCTCCTTACAAAAAACCCCCTCAGGGGGGTCTCACCTAGGCTAAGAGAAAAGCGAAATGGTAAGGGGATTTAGCAACAATATTAACCCCTGACGAGCTGGTTACTCCAATTCCAACGGGAGTGGCTGGTCCCCTACCTGAGGGCATTGTAGGATTTGTGCTGGGGCATAGCTTGCTTTCTTGAAAAAAAAGAAGAAAAGAAATTTCGGTGGTGCATGGTGTAGTAGATTCTGATTATATTGAGAAATTAAAGTTTTGACCTCGCCACCTACCAAAACTGTGCAAATTAATAAAGGTCAAAGAGTAACACAGCTTTTGCTTTTTACCTTAGTATCAGACAGGAAAAAACTTGACTTCTCAGGCTAGGAGCCACAGAGTATTTGGATTTAGTGATCTAGCCTTTTGGGTGCAGGAAATTACAGCTCCAAGGCCTTTAAAAGATCTTTTAATTCAAGAAAATAAAATGTCAGGGCTATTAGACACAGGAACAGACGTCTCTTAACATTGCTGGGAAAGACTGGCCCAGCTCCTGGCCCACACATACTATTGAAAATGAGTTGGTGAGATTAGACAAAGTGGTATGCGGGGTGGGAATGCTGTAGAGAAAAAGGTGAGGGAGAGTTTAATACCCTGAAGAGTAGTGAGTTCCCCATTGCTGGAGGTATTCAAGCAAAGATTAGATGGTTGCTTGTCATCTAAAAAGCTATAGACCAGATTTAGGTTACAAAACGATAACTGGAGAAGCTTATAAAGATGTTGTGCAACACCTCTTTACTTGCTTCTCATATTTAGGTCTGCCAAAAGTTTTGAAAACTGATAATGCCCCTTTGAAGCGGAGAGATTGTTTACTAACTTTAAATGATTTCCAAAAATTATTAGGAGATGTTAATTGGATACGCCCACATTTAAAACTGACTACTGCAGATTTAAAGCCTTTGTTTGATTGCTTAAAAAGCGATCCTAATTCCAGTTCTAAGAAAAAGTTGACTAATGAGACAGAGTCGGCTCTTGTTAAAGTAGATGAGACTTTAAATGATCAGTTAATTAAGATTAATATTACCAAAAGATGAGATTAAATTATTCTTGCCACAAAACATGCACCTACAGGGTACTTGTGACAAAAAGGCCCATTGGTTCCATCTACCAGTGACCCCAAGAAAAATAGTGTTATCTTATCCCAGCTTGGTGGCACAATTAATTATAAAAGGAGGAAAAAAGAAGTGTGGAACTTTTTAGAAAAGAAGTAGCAAATATAGTAATTCCATTCAATAAGGATCAACTGCAAGTCTTTTACAAAATAGTGATGATTGGCAAGTTGCCCTGATAGATTTCAGGGGTCAAATTTTGTTTCATTTGCCCTCAAGCCCCCACAGTAGTTAAAAGTTCAAAAATGTTAGATTGGCAATTTGAGGATACCTGTGGAACTTTCCAACTCTATGTAGTTCCTACGCTCCCCTTTACCCTATGGGGGAGGGACGTGCTATCTCAGATAGTCAGAGAAGGGTTTTCTCAATTTCTTAGTTATCAACAGGCGGAGTGCCTCACGCTGGCCCCCAACAAATCTCTTTTTTTTTTTTTCATAATTCTTAACCCTCACAATGGAAAGGTGGAAACGGTATTCTCTTGGCTCCCCACTGCTTCTTCCAAACAATTTCTCCTTCTTGTCCCATTAAAAAATAATAACAAAAGCAAAAATAGGAAAAGAATAATCAGGGCCTCTTCTTCATTAGTTATTAAATATTTGAAATACTACCCAGGACTGGGAGCACACATTATAGGAGGCAAGAATCACAACCACCTTTGGAAAATATTTGGAATTGTTTCAAGTTTATAGAAAACACCCCCAGCCTTGCTTTCCCAGCCTTTCCAACCTGGATCCCTTTGGAGGTAACAGTTCCTGAAGCCGAGGCACAGAAGTGCCGTCTGGTCTACCCACACCTTCATGCAAATCTCATGCACAACCAAACAGTTGTCAGCAGGCATGCCCCACAGGCCAAACAAAACTGCACCCACTACCTCGCACATTTCCTTTTCCTTTCCTTGTCTCACCTCTTTCTCACTTTATTTCATTGTTTTTGCTGTCGGGGTTATTACTTTGGAATGCCCCTTGGAGGATCTTCAGGAGTAAAATTACCTCATTTAATTCAATGCATTGCTCCCGGAAGCAAGTTTTATTTCCTGTTCTTGAATCTGGATGGTAAACAAGATGCTTCTCTTTTTCCCCATCCTCCTTCCCTGCCTCCCCTGGTGTCTCTGTGGTTAAGAGGGCTAACACATTTATAACACACCCTGTCATTTATGGAGACTTGGCCTGAAGCTTGGATGGAGAGAAACAGAAATTTCTGTACACATTTTATACCACATATTCACAGAGGACAAGGCAGTGAACGAGTGGTTTTATTCAGGTGGTTTTATTCACATTTTTAGGGGGTTATTCTCCCAGGCTGAGTGAGTCAAAGAATAAGGTACAAGTTCTTTGATTTTATAAGGTTTTCAACCACTCCATTTTGTACACGAGAACTTTCTGTGCTGTGTAGCAAAGCAAAGGCAGCACTGGCCTTAAAATCACAAGTGTGATCTTTGGGTGCTCTTCTCCACCCATTCCAATAAGACTTGCATACCCAGTTCACCAATGGCTTGTCAAGGTCACCAGCACCTGCGTCTGGCCAAATCCACTGATGGATTTTAGTTCTCGTCTTATTCAATATCTTCAGCAGCAAGTGACACTGTCTTCTCTTCATGAAACACTATTTCCCTTGGCTTCTGGACCATCAATTTTGTTTCCCTCCTCCCAGTCTGTCTCGTCCCTTTCTCCTTTGCTAGGTTGTTGTTTTTTTTTTTTCCTGACTTTTGTATGTTGGGATACCCCACAACTCAATCCCAGTCTTTTTGTCTCCTCTATGTGAGGAAATGGCAATTCACACCAATATTCTTCCCTGGAGAATCCCATGGACGGAATCTGTTGGGCTACATACAGTCCATGGGGTCATAAAAGTCAGACAAGACTGAGCACATACACAGGTATGTAATCTCATCCAACCCCAAGGCTTCAGAGGCAACCTGTATGCTGTTGATTCCTGAATTTTACCTTCAAACCCATCATTTGTCTTACTAGGAATCTCAGACCCAACACACCCAAAATGGCATTCCTAATTTTTCCCCTCAAACCTAGCCTTCTTTCAGTTTTCTCCAACTCAGCACATGATACCACCATTCCCCAAGATGTTCAGTCCAAAACCCTGGAGTCTTTCTTAACTTTTCATTCATTCCTACTTACTTGCCTACATTTACTCAATCAGTAAGTCCTCCCAGCTCTACTCCAAATCTGACCTATTTCAACCGCCTCAACCACTACCACTCTGGCCATCTTCGTTTTGCCTTGATTATTGCAAGTCTCCTGTGGTAGATCGCACCATAGTTTCCAAGTATTCACTGTTCCTCTTGGTGCAGGATTATATTTCCCCACCTCCGGTGATGCCAGGGTTAGTCACATGACTTCATTCAGTCAAGGAAATGTGAAGGATGTGATGTGTGTCACTTTGAGGCAAGAGAGTGCAGAATTTGCATGTGATTCACCATCATCATTTTTGTCTCTACCATGAAACCAATGAATGTTGCATACAGAGGCACATATTCTAGAGTGGAGGTGATGTGGAGTAGAGCTACAAGACAGGAAGCATTGTTACTCTGGTCTTACTCAGCCTATCCTGACCAATACACTTACCACCCTGACTCCAGACTTCTATGTCACTCCCCTCCCCCACCACCCGGCCAGCAAACACTCCACAGAGGGGTATTTTGAAAAGGTAAATCAGAACATGTCATTTCCCCACTCAAAGTCCTCCAAGGGCTTCCACCTAACTCAGACTAAAACCCAACCTGCTCATGGTATTCTATAAACCCTTTTTGGTTGAGTCCTTCCCCATCACTCTGACAGCATCTCTTGTCCATCTTCCTCTTGCTCACTCCTCTGCTCCACAGTGGCTGTGATGGTTAATTTTACATGTCAACTTGACTGTTTCATAGGATATCCAGATATTTGGCTGAAAGTCATTTCCGGGTGTGCCTGTGAAGGTATTTCCAGATTAGCATTTAAATCAGCAGAGTGTGTAAAACAGATTGTCATTCCCAATATGGGTGGGCCTTATCCAATTGATTCAGAGACTAAAAAGAACAGAAAAAGTGGAGGAAGGGAGAATTTGCCCTCCTCTCCTTGACTGAGCAGGGACATGGGTCTCCTGCTCTTGGACTGGAACTTACTCCTCATTGGCTCTCCTGAGTACTGAATGTCAAGCCTTTGGATTCAGACTGAATTACACCACAGACTCTTCTGGGTTTCCAGCTTACAGACAGCAGATCGTGGGGTTTCTCAGCCTCCAAAGTCAAAACATTGGTTCCGTTTCTCTGGGGAACCTTGACTAATATATTTCTTTTGTTGCTGTTTCTTGAATATGCCAAAACCTATTCACTCCAAGAAAAGACAGAGACGTGCTGACAGCATGTTGAAGAATCGAACCTTTGGAAAGTAACTTGGTTTAGATCCAGTCATGAGGGTGAGCCTCTAGTTTTCTTTAAAAAGGAAGAAGAAAGTCTTAAACTTCACTCTCTCTCTCTCCCTCTCTCTCTTCCTCTCTTCACCATGAGATGACGCAGCAGGAAGCCAAGCCAGGACTTCTTTGGCGGTCCAGTGGGTAAGACTCCATCTGCCAATGCCAGGGACATGTATATGATCCCTGGTCTGGGAAGAGTCCACATGCTGTGGAGCAACTAAGACCGCAAGCCATAATTACTGAAGCCACTGAAGCTGGTGCCTAAAACCTGAGCTCTGCAACAAGAGAAGCCATCGCAAAGAGAAGCCCACACACGGCAACAAAGAGTAGCGCCCCCTCACTGCAACTGGAGAAAGCCCTCGCACAGCAAGGAAGACTCAGTGCAACCAGACAGACAGAAAGAAAGGAGAAAAAAGAATCTAAGCCAGGAAGCAGTCATCACCAGGAAACTTTCAAATCTGCTGGCACCTTGATCTTGGAGTTCCCGGCCTCCAGAACTATGAGAAATAAAATATCTGTTGCTTAAACCACTCTGCCTATATAGTATTCTGTTATGGCAGCCCAAACAGATTGACAACACCTAAAATTATGTGTATATAACTTTGATGAAAATGGAAACCAAATTTTGAAATGATCATGCATCAACAATAAATTAAAAGGATGATTTTAATTTGGCTTCCCTCGTTGTGTGCACACAGATACATAGCACCATTTGGGCAATACATTTTGCAAAGCATCTAAATGCATGAAAATATTTCAGGGAAGTGATAATCATGGCCTGGGCCAATCTGTCTTTTGTAAATAGTTCTCAGGGAAGTATACTAATTAGAGCTAGGATAGGCAAATGATACAGCAACCCATCAATCAACAGCCTCGCTGCTCATCTACTGAATATATAGCAACAGATAGTCAACCTTCTGTGGGATAAACAAGCAAGTGGAAGTTTCTGGCACTAAAAATGTTATTATTCAAGGAAAGACATGGGACATAAATTTCTGTAAAGTTAAATGACAGTACCAATTTATAAATAATACTTCATCAAAAAGTAAAAAGATGTCATAAGATTATGTAAGACTTTCACTAAATAAAGTACAGAAGAGTTATTGTATAGAAGAAAGAGAAATCGAGATTCAGAGAAGGGATCTCAGAGGAAAGAGATGAGAAGTAGGTCTTGAAAGATGGGCTACACATGAATGGATGGGGGAAAGGAGGAATTCAAAATGTGGATCCATTTAAACAAGATGTGGTCTTGGCACCATGAAAAAATTTCCAGGTCTGGAGCCAACACATTAGAATATAAGTCTACTAAGCAGAGTTCAAAGGCAAAGTTTTAGCCTTTGGCCAGAGGAAAACCACTTATTCAGAAAAAAATAATTCCATCACCCACAGTGAGGCCAAGAATCCAGTCAGGTGCCCTGCTAGGGTATATATCATCTTTTATGAGATTAAAAAAAAACCCAGGGATGGTTTCTGATCAATGTTACAGGCCCAAATTACACATAAACGGCAATTGCCTCTTAGCAAAATCATTAATTAGGGCTGACTTGATTTTATCATGAATAATAAAAATTAAAATATGCTTGTGGACTTCTGTACTTCAATAAAAGTATGGGGTGTGATTTATTGGTGAGAGTATTCTCCAAGGGAATATAAATATGTAATTTATATAAAGTTCAAATACATTACCTCTTCAATGGCTGAAATAAACTAGTGACTTCAGTTCAGACAAATAAATAGGAGGGATATGTAAATTAGTGAAAATTAATGTTCTGACATTTACATAACACTTAAATCCTGCAATGAAAATTATCTAGATCAGTGGAAGTCAGAAGTGTTTCCCTTATGTAACTGTCATCAGACGAATCTGCATACATGGTAGTCACTCAAAAGCAAACTTCTAACTGTTTTTGTAAGTAATTAAGGGAGATCTGGTGGTTTCCCAGGTTACTCAGTGGTAAAGAATCTGCCCACCAATGCAAGAGCCACGGGAGACATGAGTTCGATCCCTGGGTCGGGGAGATCCCCTAGAGCAGGAAATGGCCATCCACTCCAGTATTCTTGCCGGGAAAATCCCATGGACCGAGGAACCTGGCAGGCTGCAGTCCATGGGGTTGCAAAGAGTCGAACACAACTGAGTGACTGAACACACACACACACAGAGAAGACAGAAGCCACATCACAAGGCAAGGCTGTGACCAGTTGACATCCAGTTCAGAAGAGCAGGTAGCCGTACCCACCAGTGTCCAGAAGAGGGCAGGCAAGAACCACTCAGGGGGAGTCATCCTCAGAAGATCACCCCTTTGGCACCAGTCAGGAGAAACCATCCTCCCCACCTGCACAGAGATGGCCCGAATCTGCCCAGGACTGACTGGTAAAGGAGACGGAAGAGGGGAGATGCAATGGTGAGTCACCTTGCCAAAGGCAGCTGAGACGTATGAAGCACAAAGCCAAGAAGAATCATGGAGAAGCCAGAGGATGGACAAAGCAGCCAGGAGTCAAAAGGACCCAGGATCAGGAACGCAGCAGCTCTGACCGTGCCACTCCCCTGCTCACATGCCTTCAGTGGCTCCCTATTTCCTAAGCACAACCCAAGCTCCTTAGTCTGGCGTCCAAGGCCCTACAATGATCTAAACAGAACCCACTTAATCATCTTAGGCATTAGTGTTTGTTTTTAATCATATACTCAATACGCCAACGAAGCCAAGGATGACTTCCCTCCTCAGTGTCACTGTTCCTGCTGCCCCTTCATTCATTCATCCTAAAACAAACACCCTGTGGCCGCTGGTGATGAGAGGCAGGGAAACGGGATCGAAAAGACGAAATGCTCACCTTTGAGCAGCTACCGGGAGGAGACAGAGTGAGGTGTAGTGATGTAGCTACACTGAGGGTACGCAAGGGAAGTAATGGTGTGGAAAGAGGAGTAACTAATCAAGCTGTCCGAGAAGGCTTCCTGGAGGCAGTGACCATCCCCTTGAAATGCCTTTTTCTCTCCTCACCATATATTGAAAACTTCATTGCCTACTGGAGAGCCATCTATTGTTTTCATCTGCCTGCCCACCTTTCCCTGCTGCTGGGAAAATGTACCCCCTCCTCCTTTGGAAATGGCTCTCTGCTCACCTTCCCCAGTGGGCTGGCCATTCATGTTATCTCTTCCTTTTGTCCATAGTAACTGGTTCAAGGAGTATCCTCTAAACCAATCAGATCAGTTCTCTGGAGTTTTTTTGCCCTCCCATTGAAGTTAGAGGTGTCGCTGCTTCTGTCTCTGGGTTGGAAGCTGTCAGTATGGATTTCAAAGCTGCTGGTGCCAAGTCCCTTGCCCCCTTGAGGATCCTGAGAGGATAAACTGCAGAGAAAGAGGCAGAGAAATGTGACCCGATGGAAATCCCAGAATGCAGTTATATTGAATTATGGCCAGGACTGTATTTAACTGTGTGTAACAAGAGCCCAGCTCTGGGACTTAACCAAAGAGGAGTTCTTTTTCTCAGGTAACAAGTGGTCAAAAGGTCAGCAAGCAAAATCTAGAACGCTGGCTCCACAACAATGACAAAGACCAACCTCCTCCCACCAACCTGCCTCACCCTCCTTAACAGCTCTCCATCTCACCTCCCAGGATGACTGCTGCCTCTCTGGGCATCGTATCCACATGCCAGACAAGAAGGATGAAAAGCATATGCCAGCTTGTTGTTGTCGTTCAGTCGCTCAGTCATGTCTGACTCTTGGCAACCGCGTGGACTGCAGCATGCCAGGCCTCCCTGTCCCTCAGTATCTCTGAGAGTTTGCCCAAGTTCATACCCATTGAGTCGGTAATGCCATCCAACCGTCTCATCCTCTGCTGCCCCCTTCTCCTCCTGCCCCTTTCTCCAGCTAAGTGTCCCCTTTTGTCCGGATTCCCACAAGTCACATCCTGTATACCTCAGCTTACATCTCAGTGTTCAAAAAAGGGTCCTGTGCCCACCCCACACATAAGCTACAAGGGAGTTTGGAGGGGTGTTAGTTGGGCACGATGAGAAGACAAAAGGAGTGCCTACTGGGAAAGCAGTGGGTGGTGTCTATCACGACTCCTAAATTGCCTTGCTGGGTATATAGATCCACAAATCCTCCTTTTTGGCTTAAGCCAGTTTGAGGTAGATGTTTGCAACTTTCAAGAAAAAAGCCATGACCCATACACCTGCCAAAGGCCACTGCTACCACCGGATCCCACTCCATAAGGACAAGCCCACCTTCAGTCTCCAGTTATAATGGGCGCTTTTCCCACTGCAGCCTGAGTTAGGGCATCCCTGGGACAGGGTTAATTCTGCAGACAGCCCAGGCACACCAGCAGCTCCTGCCAGCATGATTGCTAGAATCTAGCTACTAAAGACCAGCTGTGTCTAAAGCCATCAGCACCATGGGGACTTCCCTGGCGGTCCAGTGGCTAAGACTTCAAGCTCCCAAAGCAGGCGGCTCAGGTTCAATCCCTGGCACTGCAACTACGAGTTCAAATGCTGCAGCTAAAGATCCCATATGTCACATCGAAGACCAAAGAGCCCAGGTGATGCAACGAAGACCAGGAGCAGCCAAATAATTAAACGGCCATCAGCACCGTCAACTTTTACCTAGTCGCTGCTATTGGCCCCACCCCTGAATCCAGCAATGCTACCCTGGGCTTGTTGCTGGCAGGAAAGAGGGGAAACAACAGCCATCCCTATTTACCACTAAAACGCTGAAATGTAATCTGGTACATCTACATGATGGGACACTGCACAGCAATAAAAGAGATTAGGGATTCTGTATTTCTGATGTGATTTATGTGTGTGCTCAGTTGTGTTTGACTGCTTTTGACCCCATGGTCTGTAGCCTGCCAGGCTCCATGGGATTCTCCAGGCAAGCACACTGGAGTGGGTTGCCATTTCTCACTCCAGGGGATCTTCCCCACCCAGGAATCAAACCCACATCTCCTGCAGCTCCTGCATTGACAGGTGGATTTTTTTACCACTGAGCCACCTGAGAAGCCCCATTCTGATGTGAAACACCTTCCAAAAAGCATTGCTAAGTTGTTTCAGACATGTCTGATTCTTTGAGACCCCACAAACTGTATGTTGCCTGCCAGGCATTAGTAAGGGGGAGGGGTGGGGAATCAAAGTGTAAAACAGTATATATAGGAGATAATCACTTGTATTAAAAGGAACAAAAAATAATACACGTGTAAATATTTGCACCTGCCTAAAATATCTCAGGAAAAAAATATGAAACTGGTCCTATTAGCTGCCTTCAGGATGGAGAACAGGGAGCTGAGCAGATTGGAAGGGAGGCATTTATTACACCCTTTAAATCTTTTAAATTCTGGACCTTGTGAAACCTATTTGGACTTACTTGGATCTTGTGAACCTATCTGAAAAAGAACAAAAATATATTTCTTGAAATAAACACATTTGTGGTTTGTGGTGGTATGCCTAGGGGGGTTTTGTTTTCTGTTTTGTTTTTCTAGGCAGAGCAACAGGAAAGAAGAAATTGGCAGCCAGGGCTGGGAAGAAAATAGAAAGAAAAAGAAAATTAGCACCCATTTAACAATACAATGGAAATAATGTCTTCATTATTGGCTGTTTTTCTCATATATTTTCAAAGCATTTACAGACATCAGTTCACTCACTCTCTCTCTCTCCCTCCATCCCTGTCTCTCTCTGTCACCTTACAAGGTGTGGGAAATGGATCCAGTTCCTTTCAGCTCAGAGGTGATGATGCACTGCTTGAAATCCAAGTCTCCCAGCCTGACCAGCTCCTCCATTCTGGTATCAGGCTACTGAGCCTTTATCCAGGCTGTTGTCTGGGCCTGGAATTCCCTTTCTTCTCCTCCTTACGCCCAGAAGCCACTCCAACATGACCTCTTTATTGAAAATAACTGTTCCTTCTTTTAAACCCAAGGTTTCACAAACTTTTCCTTTTAAATGCTGAATAGTAAATAGTTTAGGCTTTGAGGGTCATCTGGTCTCTCCGGATACCAACTTCCCAACTCTGCCATTAGGGGGCAAAATCAGCCATGGACAACATAGAAACAAACAAGCAAGCCATGTTGTGCTCCCACCCAATTTTATTTACCAAAACGGATAGTGGACTGGAGTTAGCCTTCAGAGCAGGATGGTACTTTTCTGACCTCGCATTTGACCCCCAAGGAAATTTGCCATCAGCTAGCATCATGCTCCATATTACATTATCCACCAGGGGGTTATCCTTCTTTCTTCCCCTAGATGCAAATATCCAAAGTATATATATACTTTGGACAGTATATATCCAAAGTATGCAAAAACACTAATTCAAAGAGATATATTCGTACCTATGCTCATCAGTCTGAAATGCAGTACTTGGATGCAATCTCAAAAATGACAGAATGATCTCTGTTCGTTTCCAAGGCAAACCATTCAATATCACAGTAATCCAAGTCTATGCCCCAACCAGTAACGCTGAAGAAGCTGAAGTTGAACGGTTCTATGAAGACCTACAAGACCTTTTAAAACTAACACCCAAAAAAGATGTCCTTTTCATTATAGGGGACTGGAATGCAAAAGTAGGAAGTCAAGAAACACCTGGAGTAACAAGCAAATTTGGCCTTGGAATATGAAATGAAGCAGGGCAAAGACTAATAGAGTTTTGCCAAGAAAATGCACTGGTCATAACAAACACCCTCTTCCAACAACACAAGAGAAGACTCTATACATGGACATCACCAGATGGTCAACACCGAAATCAGATTGATTATATTCTTTGCAGCCAAAGATGGAGAAGCTCTATATAGTCAGCAAAAACAAGACCAGGAGCTGGCTGTGGCTCAGACCATGAACTCCTTATTGCCAAATTCAGACTTAAATTGAAGAAAGTAGGGAAAACCACTAGACCATTCAGGTATGACCTAAATCAAATCCCTTATGATTATACAGTGGAAGTGAGAAATAGATTTAAGGGACTAGATCTGATAGATAGAGTGCCTGATGAACTATAGAATGAGGTTCATGACGTTGTACAGGAGACAGGGATCAAGACCATTCCCATAGAAAAGAAATGCAAAAAAGCAAAATGGCTGTCTGGGGAGGCCTTACAAATAGCTGTGAAAAGAAGAGAAGCGAAAAGCAAAGGAGAAAAGGAAAGATATAAACATCTGAATGCAGAGTTCCAAAGAATAGCAAGAAGAGATAAGAAAACCTTCTTCAGCAATCAGTGCAAAGAAATAGAGGAAAACAACAGAATGGGAAAGACTAGGGATCTCTTCAAGAAAATCAGAGATACCAAAGGAACATTTCATGCAAAGATGGGCTCGATAAAGGACAGAAATGGTATGGACCTAACAGAAGCAGAAGATATTAAGAAGAGATGGCAAGAATACACAGAAGAACTGTACAAAAAAGATCTTCACGACCCAGATAATCACGATGGTGTGATCACGGACCTAGAGCCAGACATCCTGGAATGTGAAGTCAAGTGGGCCTTAGAAAGCATCACCATGAACAAAGCTAGTGGAGGTGATGGAATTCCAGTTGAGCTATTCCAAATCCTGAAAGATGATGCTGTGAAAGTGCTGCACTCAATATGCCAGCAAATTTGGAAAACTCAGCAGTGGCCACAGGACTGGAAAAGGTCAGTTTTCATTCCAATCCCAAAGAAAGGCAATGCCAAAGAATGCTCAAACTACCACACAACTGCACTCATCTCACATGCTAGTAAAGTAATGCTCAAAATTCTCCAAGCCAGGCTTCAGCAATATGTGAACTGTGAACTTCCTGATGTTCAAGCTGGTTTTAGAAAAGACAGAGGAACCAGAGATCAAATTGCCAACATCTGCTGGATCCTGGAAAAAGCAAGAGAGTTCCAGAAAAACATCTCTTTCTGCTTTATTGATTATGCCAAAGCCTTTGACTGTGTGGATCACAATAAACTGTGGAAAATTCTTCAAGAGGTGGGAATACCAGACCACCTGATCTGCCTCTTAAGAAATTTGTATGCAGATCAGGAAGCAACAGTTAGAACTGAACATGGAACAACTGACTGGTTCCAAATAGGAAAAGGAGTTCGTCAAGGCTGTATATTGTCACCCTGTTTATTTAACTTATATGCAGAGCACATCATGAGAAACACTGGACTGAAAGAAACACAAGCTGGAATCAAGATTGCCGGGAGAAATATCAATAACCTCAGATATGCAGATGACACCACCCTTATGGCAGAAAGTGAAGAGGAACTCAGAAGCCTCTTGATGAAAGTGAAAGCGGAGAGTGAAAAAGTTGGCTTAAAGCTCAACATTCAGAAAATGAAGATCATGGCATCTGGTCCCATCACTTCATGGGAAATAGATGGGGAAACAGTGGAAACAGTGTCAGACTTTATTTTTCTGGGTTCCAAAATCACTGCAGATGGTGACTGCAGCCATGAAATTAAAAGACGTTTACTCCTTGGAAGGAAAGTTATGACCAACCTAGATAGCATATTCAAAAGCAGAGACATTACTTTGCCAACAAAGTTTCGTCTAGTCAAGGCTATGGTTTTTCCAATGGTCATGTACGGATGTGAGAGTTGGACTGTGAAGAAGGCTGAGCGCTGAAGAATTGATGCTTTTGAACTGTGGTGTTGGAGAAGACTCTTGAGAGTCCCTTGGACTGCAAGGAGATCCAACCAGTCCATTCTGAAGGAGATCAGTCCTGGGATTTCTTTGGAAGGAATGATGCTAAAGCTGAAACTCCAGTTCTTTGGCCACCTCATGAGAAGAGTTGACTCATTGGAAAAGACTCTGATGCTAGGAGGGATTGGGGGCAGGAGGAGAAGGGGACGACAGAGGATGAGATGGCTGGATGGCATCACTGACTCGATGGTCATGAGTCTCAGTGAACTCCGGGAGTTGGTGATGGACAGGAAGGCCTGGCGTACTGCGATTCATGGGGTCGCAGAGTCGGACACTACTGAGCAACTGATCTGATCTGATCTGATGCTCATCAGAGTGTTATCTACAATAACCAAGATACAGAAGCAACTAAGTGCCCATCAAAAGATGAATGAAGAAGATGTGGTATATATATATATATATATATATATATATATGTATACAATGGAATATTACTCTGTCATCAAAAAGGTGAAATCTTGCATTTGCAACAACATGGAAGGAATCTGAGTGAGGGTATTAGGCTTACTAAAGTAAGACAGACAAAGACAAATAGTGTATGATTTCACTTATACATAGAATATTAAAAAACTAACAACAATAACAAAATAAACTAATAAATCAAATTAAATGAGAAGAAACATGTAAATGCAGAAGACAGAGTAGTAGTTACCAGATAGGAAGGGGAGGGGGAAGGCCAAATGCATAAAGAGGATCCACTATATGATGACAGATGAAAGCTAAATTTGGGGAAATGAGCACACTCTAGTGTACACAGAAGTAGAAATATAATGTTGTACATATGAAACCTATTTCATGTTATAAACCAATGCTACCTCAACAAAAAATAATAAATTTTAGAAGACTGTCTTTTAGACCCTTCTAATACTCACCCACTAACCTGGATATGCACTGAATTGGCCCAAAGTCTCTTAAACCTTCTGCAAAGGAGAGAACCCAGTTTAAAGCTTCTTTTTCTGGGGTCAAGTCTGTCACACCCACCTCCAGCCATAACACCCCATGTGCCCTTCATCTGAAAATCAGTGTCCCTGTCTGCTCCACACCCCTGGGTTCTCTGCTTCCAGAGCCTC
Source organism: Bos taurus (assembly GCF_002263795.3). Lineage (NCBI taxonomy): Eukaryota > Metazoa > Chordata > Mammalia > Artiodactyla > Bovidae > Bos > Bos taurus. The sequence goes on along the minus strand of NC_037341.1, from coordinate 17,042,417 downwards.
CCAGAATAACTGCGTGTCTTCTCTAAATGTTTGGTAAAGAATCTGGATTGTGTGTACCTGATCAGTCGCTCAATCATGTCCAACTCTTTGTGACCTGTGGACTGTAGCCCACGAGACTCCTATGTCCATGGGATTCTCCAGCAAGAATACAGGAGTGGGTTGCCATTTTCTCCTCCAGGGGATCTTCCCGACCCAGGGATGGAACCTGACTTTCCTGCATCTCCCACATTGGCAGGCGGATTCTTTACCTTTGAGCCATTTGGGAAGTGTCTGGATTAAGCTTTTTAAATTATCAAATTCAAAGCCAATCTTGCTGAACCTGGATGCCACACCCCCGTCTACGGCTCTCTGGTCCCATCCCTCACACACTGCACAGTTGGTCCATGATTTAGCCACACTGCTTTTGTCATCGTTAGTTTTCTGGTCCATCTTCAACATTCATCAGTAGCAAACTAACATTCATTGAGCAGCTACTATAATCTGCTTTGAGAATTTGAGAAAGAGTCTCAAGAGAAGATTAGACTTGTGGTTTCCATTGTATAACCTTTGGTACAATTAGATTTTTATTTTTTTTTTACATTATTGCAGGCATGCTAAATCTTTTCAATCATATCTGACTCTTTGCAATCTGACTCTATAGAGTGTAGCCCATGAGGCTCCTCTGTCCATGGGATTCTCCAGGCAAGAATGCTGGAGTAGGTTGTTATGACCTCCTCGAGGGGATCTTCCCCACCCAGGGATCAAACCCACATCTTCTGCATCTCCTGTATTGTAGGTGAATTGTTTATTGCTGAGCCACTGGGGAAGCCCATTTACATTACTACCTTTAGCTTATAAACATCTTAGAAGCGACCATTGAAGGGATTTGATACATCATTTTTGAAAAAGTATATTTCACATATGAGGTCTTTCTGCACATGATTGTGGATTAATAGTTGGTGGCTAAGTCTAGAGGAAAACAAACAATTTTTGTTTTGAGTTTGAAAACTACAGAGCTTTATTAAATAATCTTACCCTCCCCTTTCTAAGATTTGTTTCTGCACTAATAATGTTTCTGTGCTTCCAAAGTCAAGAGCCTCAGTGTTCTGAGACTTGGAAACCCAAAGAGGATGCAGCCTTTCGTTGGGTCCTGCCCACAACACTCCACCAGACTCAGAACTGCCTCCTGCACACAAAGGGTGAATCTAGAAAAAACCCAGCTGAGTCAGCCCTGAACTCCCTCCTCACTCCACCAGGGCAGGACTGCTGTTCCTCTGCCTCCCAGTAGGGAGAGCAGCTGTTCCCTCCATCAGTTCCAGAGACCTTCCCAGCCTCCCGCTGTTCTCCAGGGTTCATAGACCTAAAAGACTCTCCCCAGAGTTTCAATCTTCCCTGTCCCACAGCAGTGGCAGCACTGTTCAAACCCCATCTCTGCTGAAAATGCAGCAAAATGAAGACTGTATTGGGAGCGGGCACCCGTAAGCACATCTGCCATCATGACTGCCACCTGCCTTCAGCCCCTGATGTCTTGAGAAAAAATGAAATGCATATTTGGACACATAGAAATGATGAATGAAGCTGCCACCACCCCCTAGAGCCCTTGGGCTTTCTTCTCTGACTTAGTCACGAATTCCCTAAGCTCCCGCAATGCTTTCCAAAGCCTGGGTGTGGCTACAGAGCCCTTGAAAAGTGACTAGTGTGATGAGTAGTTGAATGTTTTATTTTAATTCAGCTAGATTTAAAAACAATTGAGTTATTGGAAAACTTTATGCCTGGAACAATGTGGGCAGATGAATGGTTTTTCAACTGTAAATTTTATCAAATCAAAATACATATCAAGTATTTTAATGAAAATTTAAGAGTCCAGATGAGATGCGCTGTAGGTAACAGATTTTGAGCGCATAGAAAAGAAAGAACACAAAACTGTCACATTCATAGTGGTTCATATGATTACAAGTGAAAATGCTATTTAGGATATCTTGGGCTAAACTATATTACTAAAGTTAATTTTACCTGTTTCTTTTTTCACCCAAGAGTTGACCCTTGAACAACACAGGATGAGCAGCACAGGCCATTTATATGCTTATTTTTAAACAGTAAATACTGCGTGTTACACAGTCTTTGGTTGGTAGAATCTGCAGAGGTGGAACCACAGATACAGAGGAAGCATAGATTTGGAGGGCCAATCATAAATCACACTCAAATTTCCCACTGCTTCAAAGGTTGGTGCCCCTGGTCCCCCATGCTGTTCAAGGGTCAGCTGTATTTTTTAGCAAACAGCACTTTCCTAGACCCTCTTCCAGTTTGTTTGTTTGTTTTGGAGAAGGGTTGGCTGTACTGAGTGGCATATGGGATCTTAGTTCCCCAACCAGGGATCAAACCCACTCTGCCTGCTTTGTAAGCGCAGCATCTTAACCACTGGACCACCAGGCAAGTCACTCCAGTTTTACTTTGTGTTGAAAACTGGCCGGAAATTCCACCTGGTGTGAACAGGGTGGTGTTCTGCGAAGAAATCACACAGCTTTCCGAGGCCTGCAGTGCTGGAAGGAGGCAGAAGTAGCAATGCCAGGTGGAACTGGGTCTGACATCCTGAGGGAAAGCCAACCCATGCCAGGACCCTCCCAACCCCACCCCGACTCCCACACCATCAACGGGGTCCCTGCAGGCCCTCAGTGGACCCTCTCCTGGAGACCCAGGGATGATAAATGCACGGTTCTGGCCTTTTAGGAGCACATGGCTTTGGAGGGAGGGTTTCCACAGTCAAGCATAAGAGCCATGGTACATGCAGGAGCCTCTGACTCAGCCCCAGGGGAAGCAGGGAACCCCCTCCCCCCAGATGAGATGGCTCTGGGGCAAAGCTGGAGGAGATTAAGGCCTCTCTCCAGCTGGCCTATGAAGTGGCTCTACCAAACCAGATGCATGAACTTGGGCATCATTGCCCCTTGCCAAGGCTTGGCTTCCATCTTGTAAAATAAGATGCTTCGAACAGATTCTGCTTAAGAATGTAGTTATTCAGTACAACTGTTTCTTTTTCTATGCAGCGTTGGCAGAGAAGCGGGGTTCCAATCAGGCCCGAGGCCAGGCCTTGACTTTTCTCCGAGAGCTAACTCAGGACTTCATTTCCATGTCCAGCACCCAAGCCCAGGTCTGCCTGAAACTCAGGCCAAAGGCTCATTAAAGATACACGGAAGGGAGGGCTGCGGGAACAGGAGTGCCAGCCCCCACCCCCCTACCAGCAGGACCAACGCTGGGAGTTCAGCTTTCAGTGGCCGCTCTTATCCCTGGGGAGCACCCCCTTCCAGGAGACTCCAAGTTGGAAACACACAAGATGGATTTGGGCACAAGGACCCATCACAAATGCCAGCAGGATCAGAATATCCAGCAAAGTGCTTTCAGGGGCTCCTGGTGCCCGAAAAGTCCCTGGGAGACCAGGGAGGAAGGGGTGTGGAGACTCTGGTAATCAACACCCAGAAACCCAGCTCTCATCCTGACTCAGAAAGAAAGTAAACAGAAAGCAATACTCTCTCAGTCGTGTCCGACTCTTTGCGACCCCCTGGTCTGTCATGGAATTCCCCAGGCAAGAATACTGGAGTGGGTTGCCATTCCCTTTTCCAGGGGATCTTCCCAACCCAGGGATCGAACTTGGGTTTCCTGCATTGCAGGCAGATTCTTTACCGTCTGAGCCACCAGCCTTGGAAATACAAATAACAATCACAACAGTAATCATTTGCCCATGTCTCCCTCCATGTGCGAGAGCAAAACAAGCACGTAAATCAAAGGCAGTGGGGATGAGAGAGGCCAAGTGCACCTCCAGCTGCAGGAATCGGGAAGGGTGGGATCCTAGCAGGTTGGCATTGGGGGAACAAGGAAACTGGGATCCTGGGCGGAGAGGCCGTGGAAGCTAAAAGGAGTGCACCTTCCTTTTCCGTTTAGTTTATACGCTCTTCTCAAGAAGAGAGAAGAAAGTGTTTCTGCAGCAGTGGACTAACTCTTCTCTATACTGAAATGTAAAGTTTGTTCTGAGCTTTAACGCTTGGTTATTTACACTTTCTGTTACTGCATTTATCACTCTCAAGAACGTGTGCAATAGTTTACGACTGGGATGCTTTGTGGGAACCTGGTCCCTCCAACAGGACAGGGAGTTTGTTTGATACTTTGTCTTGTTCCCTGTCAGCCTGCCATGCGATCTCTGAATTAGAAGGACCCTGAAGATTATTCTAGCCAGACTCCCATCCTCTTCTCTCCCCCAGATGCCTCTGCAAGACAGGTGTGCATGCCACTTTTTCTTTATTGTATGCAAAACAGGATGTTAAAAATGTATTCTTTCTGTTTCCTTATCAGCTCATACCCCAAGAGAACAAGAGCTGGCTGTTTACCATTTCAAAGTGAAGGGTAAGGGACTTTCCTGGTGGTCCAGTGGTTAAGAATCTGCCTTGCGATACAGGGGATGTGGTTTCAATCCCTGGTCGGGGAACTAAGATCCTGCATGCCACGGAGCAACTAAGCCCTTGCACCACAACCAGAGGATCTATGCGCTGCAATGAAAGATCTCCCGTGACGCAGCAAAGATCCCACGTGCTGCAACTAAAACCCAACACAGCCAAATAAATACATAAATATTCTTTAAAAAGAAGAAAGCCAAGTGAAGGGATTTTTTGGAGATAGCCGTCAAGTCCATATGTCCATGCTCCCTGTGGGGAAGGGGCTCCGACGTCTCACTGAAGCCGAGGCAAAGGGCCCAAGGTGACTTCTTGGAAGCCGGCTGAATGCAAGTACACAGGAGACTCAGTAGACTGGTGTCTGACTCGCCCTGGGAACACTAAGGGCCCCAGCGGGCCAGCTGCTCTGGGGGTGGAGTGAGGAGCGGTTTTGTGGAAGGTGGCCCACTCTCCCCAAGTTGCCAAGGGGATATTGGAGAGTTTCCTGTGAACCAGAACCTGCCCCCCAGGAGGTGTGCTGCCAGACGCTGGGGTGAAGAAGTTGTGCAGGAGCCAGCAGAAGACACATGGTGCGGGGTCAAGCAAACTGCAGGTGCCCACCAGGAAGAGGGAAGGGCTGGTTGCAAAGAACCCAGGAAGGAATATTTGAGAAGATCAGTCTACGGTCAGACCAATCTTTTCCCTCCCCTTTGCTTCTCTCTGGGCTTCCCTGATGGATCAGATGGTAAAGAGTCTGCCTGCAGTGCAGGAGACCCCAGATTTGATCCCTGGGTGGGACGATCCCCTGGAGGAGGAAATGGCAACCTCCTCCAGTATTCTTGCCTGGAGAATCCCATGGACAGAGGAGGCTGGCGGGCTACAGTCCAGGGAGTCGCAAAGAGTCGGACATAACTAAGCATCTGAGACCCTTGTTCCTCTCTCTCCCTTCCCAGTTTTGGAGGAAGCAGAGACTCAGGGAAGATGAGAGGGAAACAGAAACACCAAGTGAAGAAAAGAGACACAGCAGCCCCCACCCCTTCTCACTCACTCCAGGAGCCAGCTGAGCTGGAGAAGGAAGACATTGTCATTCGCAATGAAGATTGGAGGTGTCGAGTCCTTACACTGGAGTGGACCTATTAATTACTAAATGGAGTCTGGGTTTTTGTGGAAAAAGCAACTGGATGACTGTTTTGTAAATAAGAGTGAAAAAAGAAGTCCAGTTTTATCAAGGAGCAAGATAAAACCTACAGAAAATTTGCTAGGACAGCAGGAGAACAAGGATACCATTCATTTCCACTGCATCCTACAGGTGTCTTCTCGTCCACTGTGATAGAGACACTTTCAGAAGTCAGAATCATGCTCCCTGTGGCATTCCAATCTTTTTTTTTTCCTCAAAGAATAATATAGGATGAAGTTTTTCCCTTGGAAGAAAATATTCATCTCCAAGTTGAACATTGCACCATATGGACACACCGTCATTTATTTATCCAATATCTATCCAATGTTTGCTCTTGCAAATCATGCTAAAATCAAATATACTATGCATAAATCTTTATACACATATCTGATTCCTTCCTAAGGATAAATTCCAAGGAATGGAACTGCTAGATTAATGGGTAGAAGTTTCCAAGGCTTTTTCTCTCTCTTATCGAAGAGGTCTAGAAACATATTTTTAGTAAGTGAATTGAGTTGCCCAAACCAGCCCTGCAGTGGCTGATAAGTTTTCTACAATCTGAATCACTTTTCTCAGCTACTCTTGGGGAGGTCTTCCCATGCACAGGTATGTAAGGGGAGGGAGCATCGCTCTTGAAGAAACCCACTATAAAACAGAGAAAGAGAGACAAACTCATTGCATAACACTTACGTGTAGTGCTTACCTTCCTAAGTCCCTCACAGGATTGATTTCTTGGGGAAGCAATATTTCTTGGGAAAGTGTGGTCCATAGCACAGATTCTGGAGTTAGACAGGTCAGCCTTGCCTCCCCCACATTCTAAAGGTGTTCCTCAAGCAAGTGTTACTTCCCCTCTGTGCCGAGTGTCCTCATTTGTAAACTTTCTCTGTACTGTGTCCCCCGAAATTCATATTGAATCTTAACACTCCGTGCCTCAGAATATGACTGCATTTAGAGAGCATTGGTTTTTGAAGAGGTAATGAAGTTTAAATCATTCGAGTAGGTCCTCATCCCATAAGACCAAACTTCGTATAAGAAGAGAAGCTTAGGATACAGACACACGAAGAGGAAGGACGAAACTAACCCTGAGGACACCATGATCTCAGACTTCCAGCCTCTAGGACTGTGAGATAGTTTTCTACAATCTGATTTTCTTGTGTAAGTCACCTAGTCTGTGGTAATTTACGATGGAAGCCCTACTAACTAAAACTCTTTCTAAAAGCAGAGACATCACTTTGCTATGGACAAAGGTCCAATAATCACATATGGCTGTGAGTTAGACCATAAAAAAGGCTTAGCTCCAAAGAACTGATGCTTTCGAACTGTGGTGCTGGAGAAGACTGGACAGCAAGGAGACCAAACCAGTCAACCCTAAAGGAAATCAACTCTGAATATTCACTGAAAGGACTGATGCTGAAGCTGAAGCTCCAATGCTTTGGCCAACTGATCCAACTCATCGGAAAAGACCCTGATGCTGGGAAAGATGGAGGGCAGGAGGAGTGACAGAGGATGAGATGGTTGGATGGCATCATTGACTCAATGGACATGAGTTTCAGCAGACTCCAGGAGATAGTGAAGGACAGGTAAGCCTGGTGTGCTGCAGTCCATGGGGTCACAAAGAGTTGGACAGAATTGAGTGACTGAACAACAACAAAATTAGATTAATTCCTGAAAGTGCTTAACTGGATGTCTGGAGGGCTAATTGCTTGATAAATGTTATCATTCGTTGTCATTTTCTGTGCTGATTTTAACAGAAAAACTGAAGCCAGGTCAGCTAAATCAGTGGTTCCCAGCTGGGAGTGTTTTTGCCACCCAAGAGATATTTGGCAGTATCTTTAGATATATTTGATTGTCTCAGGTTAGGGGAAAATGTGCCACCAGCATCTAGTAGGCAGGAATGCTTCTAAACTTCTATGCACAGAACAGCCACACACACACACACACACCAAAAATCAGTATTTCAGAGGTTCAGAATGCCAAACCAACCCTGGCAGTCACTGAGAGCCAGCTTTCACATCCTGATAAGCCCCATATCTTTATTTGGTGTGAAGCGTTTCCCTCCCACTATCTCCAAAGCCATCTGGCATACCAACAGGTAGGCTTGGCCACACCCCGCTGTCTAGCACTCACAGTGTGAGAAGATACAGAGGAATCTAATTACCAGGTGTATTAGTAGGCTCTTACTACAATGGGTCAGGCAGTAAGAATACCACTTCCCTGGGTCAGGAAGATCCTCTGGAGGAGAAAATGGCAACCCACTCCAGTATTCTTGCCTGGGAAATAGCATGGACAGAGGAGCCTGGTGGGCTACAATCCCTGGGGTGGCAAAGAGCTGGACATGACTGAGCATGCATGCACGCACTACAGTGATGCTGCCTAATGAGCAGTTACAAATCTGTGAGGCAAACACATTAAGCATTTAGTTGTTGCTCATGGCTTTGAGGGACAGCTGTCATAGTTTAGCTTCAAGCTGTGGGTCAAGCTCAGGTCTGCCCCATGCATTTTATCCTGGAGCACAGGCTGAAGGAACCCCAAGAAATTGGCATGTAATTCTCACAGCAGAAGTTCTCAGGGGGTCGAGCCGCCTACAAATAATAAATGTTGGAGAGAGTGTGGGGACAAAGGAATCCTCCTGCACTATTGATGGAAATGTAAATTGGTATATCCATTATGGAAAACAGTATGGAGTTTCCTTAAAAAACTAAAAGTAGAGTCACCATATGATCCTGCTATCCTATTCCTGGGCATATATCTGAAGAAATCTCCAATTCAAAAGGATACATGCATCCACCCCAGTGTTCTTTGCAGCACTATTGACAATAGTCAGACATGGAAGCAACCTGAATGTCTATTGACAGGTGAACGGATAAATAAGATGTGGTGTATATACAATGAAATATTACTCAGCCATAAAAAAGAATGAAATAATGCCATTTGCAGCAACACGGGTGGTCCTAGAGATTATCATATTAAGTGAAGAGTCAGACAGAAAGACAAATATCATAATATAACTTGTATGTGGAGTTTTACAAAATGATTAAAATGAACTTATTCATAAAGCAGAAACAGACTCAAGGACATAGAAAACAAACTTATGGTTACCAAAGAGATAGTGGAGGGTGAGGAGAGGGGAGATGAATTAGGAGTTTGGGATTAACATATATACATTACTATACAACTGATCTGATCTGATACATTAAAATATGTGAACACCAAGGACCTACTATATAGCACAGGAAACTATACTCAATATTTTGTAATAACCTGAGATGAGCTTCCCTGGTGGCTCAGACAGTAAAAGAATCCGCCTGCAGTGTGGGAGACCCAGCTTCAATCCCTGGGTCAGGAAGATCCCCTGGAGAAGGGCATGGCAACCCACTCCAGTATTCTTGCCTGGAGAACTTGAACAGAGGAGCCTGGCAGACTACAGTCCATGGGATCACAAAGAATTAGACACGACTGAGCAACTAACACTAACATAACGGAAAAGAATCTGAAAAAGTAAATATACTGTATATATACACACAGATATATAAATCACTTTGCCATACACTTGAAACTAACAGAACATTGTAAAGTAACTATACAACTTTTAAAAAACAGGCCTGGAGGGGGAAAATGCCTCTTACACCCAGCTCAGTCTTTGCATTACGGCTGCCAGATTCTTTTCCTTCTGAAAACTCAGGGGAGAAAAAATACAAAGTTTTAACACTAAAAAAAGTGCCAAGAAATTTTTATAAATTCAGTTATCAACTCTTCTGGCAACAGGTAAATTCTGTCACCTTCCCTCTGGGCAATATTAATGTTTTACACTTTGAAGTCAGAGTTCTTGAGCACAGCTGTTATTGTCCACTGTTCCTCTGAACACCACTGCACATGGAGGACAACCCTTTAACTTCCACCCCCTCCCAGCTGTCCTTTGTCCACTTCTGCGGACTTGATATACACCAGTTCCCTCCAGCTGCCATCCAACCATAGGGCTTCAGAGCTTAGCATGAAATTCTCCCACGTTTTCAAGCCCTGCTCTCTCCATCAGACTCCATGCACCAAGTCCTTTAATCACTTACTCTGATCCCCCTTATCTACACCTAGCTCGCACTAATCCAGTATCTCTGTGGAACAATTAGGCTTCCAAATAGGGGCAATTTCTTCCACTTCCCATGGCCAACAGGCTGATAGAGCCATAAAACAGGGCAGAGATCACAGAGCCCATGGAGAAGAGTGGTTCTCAGAATATTTATATTTTAAACCTGGAACTCTTTGTTCATCTAAAGTTCCTCTAAAGAAGCCAAATATGCAAAGCAGATAAAGGCAGAGCTACCCGAAATGAGAGTGAGTCTGGAGGAAACCCAGAGATCCGCCCGATCTTGCTCCCCACCCCTCAGCAGTTTTAAGGGAGCCCTTTGAAAGCTAAAGCTCAAAGTCTCCACATGTGCTCTTCCTTCTTCCTTCTGCCTGAAGTGCACCTCCCCCAGATATCTGCCTGGATCATCCCCTCACTCCAATCAAGTCCCTAAACAAATTCCCCTTTTGGGTGGGCAGGGGTGGGGAGGGGTGTTTTCTGGCCACTTATCTAAAGTAGCCCCCACTCCAAGTCTTCTTTCAGGCTGCTTTAGTCTTGTATTAGTCCAGGTCCTCTAGGAAAAAAAGATGCCAAGATGGGATAAGAACTGTGAAACATTATCAGGGGAAACACAAGAAAGTAAAGGGAGATAACTGGGATGGACTGGAAAAGCTGCCATGAAGGTCTGCTCCTGAGTGAAGGAGAAAGGGAAGGAAGGGAGAACGAAGGGAAGGAGGGAGGGAGAAAACGAGGGAGGAGAAGGGTCTTAGACTATAACAGACTTCAAAGGAAATTTCCACAAGACCTTCGGAGAGTATTCAAGCAAAGTTCCGCCGCATCAATGAGCCGTGTGTCTGTCTTGGTGTCCTGCCGCGCTCAGCTATTGGCAGAGAGCAGACCTGAGAAGCAGGGTCCCAAACACAGCACTGGGTTTCAGAATCCGGCTGCTGGCGCTCTCGGCCACTTACACACCCAGCAGCTGGAGATCCAGGAGGCCTAGCCTCATGGCCACTGCAGTTCTTCTTCATAGCACTTTCACTTTCTGACATTGTGTTCAGTGCCTCTTTGTTTACTGTCCTAATCTCTGTGACACCAGGGACATGCTCGGCTTGCTCACTACTGTATCCTCAGCTCCTAGAAAAATTCCTGGTGGAATAGATAGAGAGTGCTCAATAAATATTTGTTGACTAGATGGATGGGCGGATGGATGGATGTGTAGATGGGTCAGTGGATGGGTGGAGGGAAGGAATGGGCTGAAAAGGAGCTATTACATGAAGAGAACAATGTTAAGACCTGAAAGTATTTGTCTCTCAGTTGTGCCCAACTCCTGATGCTGGGAAAGATTGAAGGTGGGAGGAGAAGGGGACAACAGAGGATGAGATGGTTGGATGGCATCACCGACTCAATGGACATGAGTTTGACTCCGGGAGTTAGTGATAGACAGGGAGGCCAGGTGTGCTGCAGTCCATGGGGTTGCAAAGAGTTGGACATGACTGAGCAGCTGAACTGAACTGAACTGAACTGTGCCCAACTCTTTGAGACCCCATGGGCTTTAGCCTGACAGGCTCCTCTGTCCGTGGGATTCTCCAGGTAAGAATATTGGAGTGGGTTGCCATTCTTTTCTCCAGGGGATCTTCCTGACCCAGGGATCAAACCCAGGTCTCCTGCACTGCAGGCAGATTCTTCACTGTCTGAGCCACCAGGGAAGCAAAGACCTCAAAGTTGTGTTGTTAATCGAAGAGAAAACAAAAAGCCTCTTCCCACCCTGAGTTACATGGCATATGGGAGAAGAAAAGCAGGCAAATTGAGGGGATTCAAGAATATTGTTTCCTTGGAGAAAAGACAGGATTCAGGGAAAGCTGAGAGGAACTCAGCCAAGAGTTTGAAGATGCAGGGAGTTTGCTGGCCGTGGGTTGCCATTCATCTAGGCTGAAGGCTTAAATTTACTCTTCTAAAATCAAATAGTAGCAAACTGGTGGCTGTGAAGAAAAAAAAAAAAAAAAACGGAAACATAATCTACCTCCTCTCCTTAGAAAATGCATACACCCACACATGCTCAGATGCTGGGCTTCTTCTGAGTGGAGTCATTAATGATCTAGAAATAATGATCTAGGCCATAGCAGCCTCCACCCTTACCCTCGACTCAAACACTCCACCGTAACAACACTGTTATATAAGGTGCTTTTCTGCTGCAGAAGTTCCAAACTCTGAGACTCAGATTCCACGAAGATCTGACTCCACTCTTAAAAATTCAGAGCCGAGAAGATCTGAGGCTGTTAGGACTTAAGTTAGCATGGCTCTGGAAATGAGAAAAGGAGAATGGCTTCTGGGTGAGTCAGTGTTGAAATCTAAAGTGACTTCTCCCTTATAAGTAAGAATATAACAGCCCAAGGAATGTCTGCTCTTTTAGTTTACAGGGCTCCCTCTGATTCAATGAATTCAACTGATTTGTGTAACAAACCATAAAATTAAATGTATGGACTTAGAGAAATGAGGCTGCCAAATGGATTCTCTGAAGTAACTCGGCCTTTTTTTATTTGCTGCCCCATTTTTAGCCAAAGCTAGTGTAATGCTCTGAACATTTTCATAACAATGGAATCTCATAAGCCTCCAAGGAGCTAAGGGCAACCTCCAACTTTTAGTGACAGAGTTTAGGCAGTAGCTAAGGATCAAGTGAAGTCATTTGATGGATTTGATTATGGAAAAAGCTATCATTTCTGTCTCACTGAGCTCCAGGGATAGGGTCAGAAAAGGGGCCTTAGGGACAACAGAAGAAGAGAGGGGCCCAGCACAGAGGAAGGGTCTATAAACACCCAGCAACCCTTCCCTTCTCCACCCAAAACACCTTTCATCTACATATGTGCTAGACTTTGCAGTAAGCTTTCATAAGATCTGAATAAACAATGTGAATAGCGCTAGTCAATTCCAAGGAGATGACACAATACTTGTACCAGATCCTTCATTCCCTTAAATCCCCAGGGGATTACCCATATACGATTCACTGATGTATTTCCACTTCCCAACACTGAGGGGTTGTCTCCTAAATGGGACAGACACTGTCTGGCAGACACTGTTTCCTGTAGCTCCTAGTGGGAAAATTATGGAAAAATAAATATTTCACTGACCATCACATGTGGATGGACCTAGAGATTATCAAACTAAGCAAAGTGAGTCAGAGAAAGACAAATACCATATGATATCACTCATGTGCAGAATCTAAAATATGACACAGATGAACATATCAATGAAACAGAAACAGCCTCACAGACATAGAGAACAGACTTGTGGTTGCCAAAGCAAAGGGGGAGCTGACAGAGGGAAGCATAGGGAGTTTGGGATTACCAGATGCAAACCATTATATATAGGATGGACAACAAGTCCTACTGTATGTGCAGGGAATTATATTCAATATCCTGCAATAAGTCATGATGAAAAAGCATATATATATATATATATATATATATATATGTATATGTATATACATATATATATGTATAACTGAGTCTCTTTGTTGTACAGCAGAAGTTAACACAGCATCGTAAATCAACTTATATGTCAATAATTTTTTTTTAATTTACTGAGTTCCTACTCTGTTAGACATCAGTGATAAAAATAAGAATATGAGGTCATTCTTCCCCACAAATAACTTACAGAATAATAGAAGAGAAAAACACCATAGAAATGTGAACATAATATGTTGAATCATTTAGAATGCACTCACCTGCAAATCACAGAATAACCCCTAAAATGTGACTTGGGCAACAGATGGTTATTATTATCTCTCTCATATCAAAAAGTCTGAAAGATAAGTTCTCAGTTTGGTTCAGCAACTCAGGGATTTCAAGGATGTGCTTTACCCTCCCTGTGATTCTCTTTGACTTTCTCCTCGTAGTTGCAAGATGGCTACTGCTGCTCCCAACATCACTCCGCATAGAACTATTTACATTCAGTGGAAGAAATGAAAAAGAAAGGTGTTCTCCGAATCACTTCATTGTTGTCAGGGAGGTAAGTTTTCCCCAAGAATCCCTTAGTGGATTTCCCATCCACTCCTTTGAGTAGGATTGGATCACATCCCAGACCTTAGCTTCAAGGCAGGCTGGGAGAGTGTATCACATTTTTTCAGCCTTTGTAAGACGCAAATTCTACCAGCAAGTAAACAGGAGAAGCAATGACTCTGGGTAAGAAATCAACAAAATCTGGCGCACATATAGGATCCAGTGACAGAGAAGAATATGGTGAGCTGTGGAGGAAGTACAACTGTCTTGTCAAGAGGAGGATCCCTGGACCTGATGACACCTAAGATGAATACTGAAGAACAAGTCGGATTTAGCAGGATGAAGATGATGATAGAAGGGCGGGGTGGAATGAGGTTCTAGGTAAAGGAACAGCATAAGCAAAATGGGTTTTCATGGGTTCATGAAAAAAATGTCAGCACCAATTTAGTATTACAAGAGCATCTAATGGCAGGAAATGTGTCTTGGGAATTATCAGGGGCGTCAGTTTTCATTCCAATCCCAAAGAAAGGCAGTGCCAAAGAATGCTCAAACTACCACACAATTGCACTCATCTCACACGCTAGTAAAGTAATGCTCAAAATTCTCCAAGCCAGGCTTCAGCAATATGTGAACCGTGAACTTCCTGATGTTCAAGCTGGTTTTAGAAAAGGCAGAGGAACCAGAGATCAAATTGCCAACATCCACTGGATCATGCAAAAAGCAAGAGAGTTCCAGAAAAACATCTCTTTCTGCTTTATTGATTATGCCAAAGCCTTTGACTGTGTGGATCACAATAAACTGGAAAATTCTGCAAGAGATGGGAATACCAGACCACCTGATCTGCCTCTTGAGAAATCTGTATACAGGTCAGGAAGCAACAGTTAGAACTGGACATGGAACAACAGACTGGTTCCAAATAGGAAAAGGAGTATATCAAGGCTGTATATTGTCACCCGGTTTATTTAACTTCTATGCAGAGTACATCATGAGAAACACTGGACTGGAAGAAGCACAAGCTGGAATCAAGATTGCTGGGAGAAATATCAGTAACCTCAGATATGCAGATGACACCACCCTTATGGCAGAAAGTGAAGAGGAACTAAAAAGCCTCTTGATGAAAGTGAAAGTGGAGAGTGAAAATGTTGGCTTAAAGCTCAACATTCAGAAAACGAAGATCATGGCATCTGGTCCCATCACTTCATGGGAAATAGATGGGGAAACAGTGGAAACAGTGTCAGACTTTATTTTTCTGGGTTCCCAAATCACTGCAGATGGTGACTGCAGCCATGAAATTAAAAGACGCTTACTCCTTGGAAGGAAAGTTATGACCAACCTAGATAGCATATTCAAAAGCAGAGACATTACTTTGCCAACAAAGGTTCGTCTAGTCAAGGCTATGGTTTTTCCTGTAGTCATGTATGGATGTGAGAGTTGGACTGTGGAGAAGGCTGAGCGCCGAAGAATTGATGCTTTTGAACTGTGATGTTGGAGAAGACTCTTGAGAGTCCCTTGGACTGCAAGGAGATCCAACCAGTCCATTCTGAAGGAGATCAGCCCTGGGATTTCTTTGGAAGGAATGATGCTAAAGCTGAAACTCCAGTACTTTGGCCACCTCATAAGAAGAGCTGACTCATTGGAAAAGACTCTGATGCTAGGAGGGATTGGGGGCAAGAGGAGAAGGGGATGACAGAGGATGAGATGGCTGGATGGCATCACTGACTCGATAGACGTGGGTCTCAGTGAACTCCAGGAGTTGGTGATGGACAGGGAGGCCTGGCGTGCTGCAATTCATGGGGTCGCAAAGAGTTGGACAGGACTGAGCGACTGATCTGATCTGATCACAAATTCCTCCTGGAATATGTGCAGGAGCTTGAACTTTTAAACAAAGGCCAGACATTGCAAACTTGGAGCCTAGAGGCCAAACCCAAACTTCAGACTTGTGCTTGGCAGGCATAGGGTGTTTGCATTCTGAATACAATGGCTGGAGCAGGGCATCCCTTTCTATCATCTTCCACCTGGCCTGCTTCCCTTAGTTACATCTTCTGCCTGTTCCCTTAAGGCTTTTGAGTTTGCCTCCCCTGAGTAGGCTCCAGGGAACCATCAGAGGATCTTAAACAGGAGAATGGCCCCATCAGTAGTACATCTTATATTAATCTCTCTGGTGGCAGGGTGGGGAAGTTGTAGTATGAAGATCACACTGGAAATAGGAAGATGGTCAAAGGTATATTTTCCAAAAATCTTGGTTGCAAGGGTCAGAAACACCACTCAAACCTGCTTTTAAAAAAGGATATATATTCATCCATACAACTTTAGAATCCAGTATTAATTTAAGCTTCAAATATGGATAGATCCAGGAGCAATGTAATAACAACATGTTTCTCCACATCGCTGTCCCATGTTTTGACTATTCTCAGACTGGCTTTCTGCTCCTAGAGAAAACAGTTGTTAGAAGCTTGAAGCTGATATGAGTTTTAAAGCCAGTTGTCTCCAAGAAGGGACACACTGCAGTTCTTTATAATAAAATGTAATACTTTATAATAAAATATGAGTTCCCTGGTAAGTCAACTGGTAAAGAATCCACCTGCACTGCAGGAGACCCTGGCTCAATCCCTGGGTGGGGAAGATCCCCTGGAGGAGAGAATGGCAACCCACTTCAGTATTCTTGCTTGGAGAATCCCCAGGGACAGAGGAGCCTAGAGGGCTACAGTCCACGGGGTCACAAAGAGTAGGACACGACTGAGCAACTAAGCACAGCACATAATGAAACATAATACTTCAGCTGCATTTGAAAGCGCTGCTCATTCAGTGTTAAAAAGATGGCTGTGATTCTGTGTGATCCTGCTTCTCCGGCTAATTCTCCGGGGTGGGATCCCCGGGGGTGGGATCCTGTGCGGTTCCAAGAAGGGAGAATTTGCCTTCCCTGATAGTTCTAACAAAATTCCTAGAAAAGACTTTGATCATCCTGGTTGGATCATGTGATCATTTGAGAGCTAAAACACAGGGCCCAGGTATGGAAGAAACAGTGGCCAGAAGATGGAATCGCATAGGATCCCACCCCCGGGTGAACAAAGGAAGAGAAACCTTGCAAAGAAAGAGTAGCCGGAGAATTAGCCGGAGAAGCAGGATCACACAGAATCACAGCCATCTTTTTAACACTGAATGAGCAGCGCTTTCAAATGCAGCTGAAGTATTATATTTCATTATGTGCTGTGCTTAGCTGCTCAGTCGTATCCTACTCTTTGTGACCCTGTGGACTGTAGCCCTCTAGGCTCCTCTGTCCCTGGGGATTCTCCAAGCAAGAATACTGAAGTGGGTTGCCATTCCCTCCTCCAGGGGATCTTCCCCACCCAGGGATTGAGCCAGGGTCTCCTGCAGTGCAGGTGGATTCTTTACCAGTTGACTTACCAGGGAACTCATATTTTATTATAAAGTATTACATTTTATTATAAAGAACTGCAGTGTCTCCACTAGGTTGCTGAAAACATTGGACATGATAACAATACTTTGATGAGGTTGTGGGGCCTAGGTGGGGAGGATGGGAGAGTTAGCAATGGGTTTGAGGAGTACATAGACAAAGAGAAAACAAAACGACAGATGACTGAAGAAATTTGGCTGAAAAGAGAAATAGAAATAGAGAAGTTATAAACAAAGATACAGGATCAGAGTAAGACATTTTAGGCTATAAAGAACTTGAGTTAGCAGGTGGGATGGGGATCTGAAGATAAAGAAAAGGGAGTTACTTTTTAAAAAGAAAGATTGAATTAAATAACAATAATTAGAAGTGTCAATCAGGAGGTATGGCAGGTGAAAATTTCTGTTGTTCAGTTGCTCAGTCTTGTCTAACTCTTTGCAACCCCATGGACTGCAGCATGCCAGGCCTGTCCTTTACTTCTCCCAGAGTTTGCTCAAACACATGTGCATTGAGTTGATGATGCCATCTAACCATCTCATCCTCTTTACCCCCTTCTCCTCATGCCCTCCATCTTTCCCAGCATCAGAATCTTTTCCAATACATTGGCTCTTCACATCAGGTGGCCAAAGTATTAGAGCTTCAGCTTCCGCATCAGTCCTTCCAATGAATATTCAGGGCTGATTTCCTTTAGGATTGACTGGTTTGATCTCCTTGCAGTCCCAGGGACTCTCAACAATCTTCTCCAACAGCATCAAAATTTCTAAGGAGTGTCTAAATCCTTCATTTTTGATGTCTTTCGCTTTCATGATGACTGAAGAAATAGAAGTCCTGCCAGCATCAGCTATATTCATTCATGACTTGGCCAGGAAGCAGTGAAGCTGCTAGTGAGCCAGCAGTGATTAAACCTCTACCCTTGGGGGTATTAAATGCCTTTGATTCAGGAGTCCAGACTCTTCCACCTTCCTGGAGATTTGCACTACGCATTCCACTCCCAGCTCTTTCTGGGCCCACAGGCAGATGTACCTAGACACTGGGTACCATCTCTGACAGCTGGAAGTGTGGGTCCCTGAATTACTGTCAACTTCACAGTTTACACCCAGGCTTCCCAGGTGGCTCAGAGGTTAAAGCATCTGCCTGCAATGCGGGAGGCCTGGGTTCGATCCCTGGGTCAGGAAGATCCCCTGGAGAAGGAAATGGCAACCCACTCCAGTATTCTTGCCTGGTGAATCCCATGGACAGAGGAGCCTGGTGGGCTACAGTCCACGGGGTCGCAAAGAGTTGGACACGACTGAGCAACTTCACTTCACTTCACTTCACAGTTTACAGGCTGCTTACCCATTACCTGAGCAAAGAGAGAATACAATCATTTCTATCTCATCCCCTCATCATCCTTTTCTCTTCCTCATTAAAGAACCTAGAGGGTGGTTGGGCTTCCCTGGTGGCTCAGAGGGTAAAGCATCCACCTGCAATGCAGGAGACCTGGGTTCAATTCCTGGGTCAGGAAAATCCCCTGGAGAAGGAAATGGCAACCCACTCCAGTACTCATGACTGGAAAATCCCATGGACAGAGGAGCCTCGTAGGCTACAGTCCACTGGGTTGCAAAGAGTCGGACACAACCGAGTGACTTCACTTTCTGGGTGGTGGGGAAAAACAAAATTTCCCATACCCTCAGCTGCCAGTAGAATTCCCAAAATAAGATGAACTTCTCTAGATGATTCGCTTAAAAAACACTTCACACTTCTGCTGCACCCCTGAAAAACACACACACACACACAACTGAGAGGAGTTATTATTCTGGGCTACAGGTGGAGATCAGAGAGGCACATTCTCTCAGCAGAAGAATAGAGCAGGAAGACTTGAGTCTGTGGATTCTGGAATAAGACCACCTGGGTTCCAATTCTGGAGTTCCCACTTATCAGCTTTGACACTTTGAGCAAGTTACCCTGCCTGAGAAGCAGTTCAATAATAATAATGATGAGGGCTTCACTAGTGGTTCAGGGGTAAAGAATCCACCTGGCAATGCAGGAGACGTAGTTTTGATCCCCGGTCCAGGAGGATCCCACATGACCCGTAACAACTAAGCCCATGTGCCACAACTACTGAGCCTGTGCTCTGGAGCCCCAGAGCCGCAGCTACGAAAGCTCATGCACCCTAGAGCCTATGCTCCACAGCAAGAGGAGCCACCGCATGCTGCAACTGGAGAAAAGCCAGAGCATCAGTGAGGACCCAACACAGCCAAGAATAAACAAACAAACAATGATAACAGCAATGACGATGATAGCAGGTACATCAAAGAGCTGCATAACTGAGATATGCCCATTCATTAGTGACCACGTGGGCTGAGAACTGATACGAGGTGCATTCCACATGAAAGTTGGGTGTTGCAGCCAAAATGAAAAGAGAATAAACGCTGTAGGAGAAAACATTCAGCGTTCACTTGATGACCCTGTGAAATAGTGTTTACCTAATAGCTCACCCTTCTTCAGACCCCCTCGGCCTGGACATGGTGAGGCAGGCAGGATAAAATGTCTCTGTCCACTTCAGAAATTGAGGTTAGTACAATTCATTCTTAATTCTTCACATCTGGGGCCAATAGGCTTATGTCATTTGTTTAAAGAAAAACTATCTCCCTCTTAAGAACATAAGCTCAGTGCAGCCATTAGGTCAAAGTGTCAGCTAAAGATTGGGTTCCTGCAAAATGTCAAGTGAAGTGTCTTACCATTTATGACAGGACAGCTGTTGCCTCTTTTTCCAAGAAGGAATGAAAGGATCTTATTACCTTAAATGAGAATGACTAAAGCATGATTATTTTCCTTTCAATCTTTTTCTCCCCAGTGGAAATTTACATAAGATGGAGCTGTCTGTAATCCATTCTGTTCATGCCGGTTGCATGTCAGAAAAGCCTCCCCTCTTGCGGTCTCCGTGGCACCGGCCCTCAAGCTGATCCCGGGCAGCCTTTGCCTCATGGTGAGGATTTGACTTTTATCTGGCAAAAGCAATCAGTGTAGACAAGGGCTCTGTATGCCTCCAACGTGAGATTCTTTCTGGTTTGGAATTCCATGTGTGTTTTGGCTCTGAGCATTGGTTAAATTCATGTGATGAATTTACATCTGTTTGTTGCTTTATTTTGTGATGAAATGGCCCGAGAAGCCTCCTGGCATTTTGAATGCTGTCTTTCCCTCTGTACTGATGATGGTGCGTTTTCCAGGTTTCTAAGAAGGGGATGAGGGCTACAGATCACCTTCCCGGATCAGTGGAGACTTGACTTCAAGTTGTTCTCTCAGCAGTGGACCACTCTTTCTCGGCTCATCCTTTTGTGATATCCTGAAAAACACTGACCTGTGGTCACTGAATAGAGTTAAGCCCATGGTGGGGGTGAGCTGTTGTACAGCTGAGTGAGCAGAGCCAAAACAGGCATTAGACCCGTAATCTGCCCTCATGAGCGACAACCAATGGAGTGGCCCTGTTCAGCACTCTCAAGTAGAAGTCAGGCTTTTCTAAATGGGAATTTAAAACCTCCACTTGTTTTGTTCCGTGCAAGATCCTGTTTAGAGAATGAAAAGACAAGCTGCACACTAGGAGAAAATATTTGCAAGTCTCATATCTGACAAACGCCTTGTATCGAAACTACATAAAGGCTTCTCAAAACCCAGCAGGAGAAAAACAAACAAACAATCCTGTTAGAAATTGGCCAAAAGATACAAGCAGACATTTCACCAAAGTGGAGATACAAATGGCAAATGAGCAAAAGAAAAGTTGTTGAACAGCAGTCGCCATTAGGAAAATACAAATTAAAAGCACAATGATATATCCCTACGTCTAAAGGTCATGAATTCCATTTGTTTGCCACCGTTGTTTGAAATCACTCACACTTAATATTTGTAATTCTTTTGGCCTTTTGACATTTCATGGGTGCCCCTCTTATTTGCTGCTGCTGCTAAGTCGCTTCAGTCGTGTCCAACTCGGAGCAGCCCCATAGACAGCAGCCCACCAGGCTCTGCCATCCCTGGGATTCTCCAGGCAAGAACACTGGAGTGGGTTGCCATTTCCTTCTCCACCTCTTATTTGGGTCTATTGGAATTTGATAAACAAGTTTATGTATAGGCATCTTTTTCTATGCCCCTCAGGAATTCACAGGATTTGATCATTTCTCCAAAGCTTTGGTCTTTCATAACTGAGTCCATCTCTGTGTTCTTGCTCAAATGTAGGTCCCTCTTAATAATTTAGTTTGCCTCTTGCAATGTGTCCTCTGCATGTGGTTCCCTGAGTACACACAATCCTGCTGACCACCTAGGTTTTGTACAAGATAGACAAAAACAAACTTTTAGAATTTAGGACCAATAAAAGGCTCTTTTACTCAACAAGTTTTGGAGGTTTGCATTTTTCTTCTAGACTTCTTTATTGCCTTGTACCTTTTTACCAATTGAAATCTGCATAACATGAACATGAAGGGCAGCCGCTCTCGGAGGAACTAAGAAGCTGTGCCCAAGAATGTGAGACAATGGGGAGCAAGGTTTCCTGGCTGCCATAGCAGACTGAGATGCTGAACGTGGAAAGGTGAAGGTGGCAGACATTTACATAATGAAATCAACATATTTTATCTGCCAGCTGTTAGCTCTCTCTGCTTCTCCTTTCACAAACTCCTCAAAGTGTGGCGTCCGGGGTGACCCCTGGGTATGTCGACCCCAGGGACAACTCCGGAAGCGACTGAACAACTTCAGCTGTGTTTCTAATGGTCCTCTGAATAATAAGCAGGATTTTCTTGTTCTGCTAAGAAACCCACTGTTAGGTAGGAAGTTAGGCCTGAGCAATGAGGGGTGGCCTAGCCAAAAAGGATGCAAGTTGATCTCTAAACCCTATCTTGACACTCCCAAGAGAGCTCACAGATGTGCTACAAAAGTAACTGCGCTTTTCCAACACCTGCACAGGGGCCCTAGGCATACAGTGGATACAAACTAACACATGGGCTTCTCCAAGTAACCTTAGGCAGCTAAAAGCCCATTACGGGCTCATAAATATTCTACGTATATTTATGTAGATATTCTACATCTGATTATAACAGAGTGAATTAGGGGAATATACACATAACAGAGCCTGTTGTTCTATAACTTGCGGCTGTCAATCGGCCTTGAGCGTATGCCCATTTACATTCCCTTTCTTGATTGGTGGTTCATACAAGCCCTGTTACTGCTGCTGCTGCTGCTGCTAAGTCACTTCAGTCGTGTCCGAATCTGCGCGACCCCATAGACGGCAGCCCACCAGGCTCCCCCATCCCTGGGAGTCTCCAGGCAGGAACACTGGAGTGGGTTGCCATTTCCTTCTCCAGTGCATGAAAGTGAAAAGTGAAAGTGAAGTCGCTCAGTCGTGTCCAACTCTTCGCGACCCCATGGACTGCAGCCTACCAGGCTCCTCCGTCCATGGGATTTTCCAGGCAAGAGTACTGGAGTGGGGTGCCATCGCCTTCTCCTATACAAGCCCTAGGAGGGCACAACCATAGCAGGAGATGGAAGTATAAGAAGAGGGAAGCCAAGTGGGACGGCTATGATGACTCCTTTGGAGTTGTTCTTCTCCCATATCTTGGGCATGTCTGTCTAGGAAAGATCTGTCTGCTTGAGCTGAACAGAGCTGTAACTTGTTTGTTGTTTTAAACCTTCTAGTCTTTCATTCCAAATTTTTGAAGCAATGAGACAAGAACTGAGGAAGAGAAATAAACTGACCTGACAACGCTATGCAAGTATTTTCTTTTTTAGCAAGCCTTCTAGAGTGAATATTATATCCCTTTTCTTTGTTAAATTTATTTTTAATTGGAGGGTAATTGCTTTACAATATCATGTAGGTTTCTGCCATGTATCAAGATGAATCAGTCGTAGGTATACATATATCCTCTCCCTCCCACCTCCCCTTCCATCCCACCCCCTCACGCTGTCACAGAGAATGGGATGTGAGCTCCCTGCTGTCATACAGCAAATTTCCACTCTCTTATATCTCTTAAGGGGCTGCTTGCCATGATGATATCCTCCTGACAGGAAGGAACAGGAAGCTTGGATAGTGGGATCTCCATTAGCCCCAGCTTCTCCCCTCTGATGAGCTGTGATGAGGTCTGGTGGGCTAGTAGAAAGGACCCTTGATGTAAGGTCAAAGGATAGGATCCTGGACTTAGCTTTTCCGTTTAACAGTTCTGTGGCCTGGAATAAGCCTATTAGCCTCTCTGGACTTTAGTTGCAACCCATTTGAAATTAGTAACTTGGTCTCAGTGATCCAGTTCTAAAATGTGACTGTCTGCCTGTGTCTCTATTGACCTGGAACTCCCAGCTGCTGCGGCTGCTGCTATGATAGTCGCCCATCCTGATGACACTGGGGGAGGGGTGATGGCAGCAGGCACAGGAGGAGCAGTGCAGATGGGGATAATGCTTATGATAACGACAGAGGATCAGTGGTTGGTGACGATGCTAATGGTTGATAGCAATGGCAGGGTTTCGGGTAGCTGCGGTGGTGGTCATCGCATACTACAATTGTCTCTCTGCCTGTCTGCTGCAACCCTCATCACCACCATAAATTGAGACCTTACAACTACTTCTAGAATAAGAAATCTTAGAACTGGAACAAGCCTCAAGCTTGAAGGCAGGCAGAGTGTTGTCTTTACTCACAGATGAAGTTCAACATATCGGAATAATTTTCCCAAATCCATCCACCAGTAAGAGCAGGGAAGGGCCAGCTGCAAGGCTTTCCCCAGCTGACAGCTCTGTTCACAGCATCCTTATGTTTCATTCCCAGTTGCCCACACTGTAGACCCCACCACAGTGGTTCTCAGTCTTGGGCATTCATTACCAAAGCCTCAGCCCCATGCCTTATCACTTGAATCAGTCTCTGGGGATGGAGTCTCTTAGGGACTTCACTGTGCCTTCCCTGCCATTTTCATCTGTTGAAGTCCGAAGCCCCAGTATCTCAGAATGTGACTGTATTGGAGATAGGATGTTTAAAGAGGTGTGTGCGCTCAGTTCGGTGTGATTCTTGGCAACCCCATTGACTGTAGCCCTCCAGGCTCCTCTGTCCCTGGGACTTTCCAGGCAGGGATACTGAAGTGGGTTGGCATGTCCTTCTCCAGGAGATCTTCCCGACCCAGGGATCAAATCCACGTCTCTTGCATCTCCTGTATTGGCAGGCAGATTCTTTACCACCAGCACCTTCTGCGAAGCCACCCCCTCTGCCACCATCAATTTTTTTTTTTTTTTTTTAGAAAATGGGAAAAATCCCAAAGGGGAGGTGTAGTGAGGATAGTCACAGGAAGGGCCTGCTTCAGCCTCAGCAACACGCCCTTCTCTCAGGGGAGACAGGCCGACAACCCTGGGAGGAGGAAGCCTGACACGTGGCACGGAGCCTACACGGTGGGGTCGTCCCAGCCGCCACCAGGCACCTGCGTCTGGGAGCGCACAGGGCAGAAGACCCACACCTCCTCAACCCACCACCCTCGGGTTAGCCAGAGACTGGAGGCAGCGCAGCGGGTCGGGTCGGGTCAATCAGACCCACAGGCAAGAACCGGCACACAGGCCCAGGCAGGCAGCTCAAGCAGGGGCTGAGTTGGGCCTGAGGTGTCTGTCCAAACACCCAGAGCTTTATGTGGATCCTGAGGCCCAAAGTCCATGGCCACAGACACCGAAGGAGACGGTGTCAGGTTTCAAGAGGTAGTTTAATTAAATGAGTTCTTTCAGATGCACCTTAATCTGATCTGACTGGTGTTCTATTAAGAAGAAATTTAGTTTCAGTGGGGAGAACACGTGAAGGCACAAAGAGAAGATGGGCATCACAAACCAAGGAGAAAGGCATCATTAGGAATCAACCCTACTGACTCCTCGATCTTGAACATCTAGCCTTCAGAATCATGGGAAAATAAATTTCTATGGTTTAAGTCCCCCCCATTCAATGGTACTCTGTTCTGACAGCCCTAGCAAACCAATACAAGGTCTGTGCACTAGTTGTTCTTAACTCTCCCCAGCTTATTTTCATGCTCAGTTTCAAGAATGATCACCCTTTATTGTAAACCTACATTCCCCCAGTCCTCAACACTCTAGCCACACTCTGCCTGTCCAATCACAGATCCCACTTTCCTATAAAAGTCCCCAACTATAATCAGGACCTTCACTGCACCGTCTCTTAAGACTGTCTCACTACTTCTTTATTTTTTTAAATTAATTAATATATTTATTTTTGGCTGCTTTGGGTCTTCCTTGCTGCATGCAGGCTATCTCTCATCGCAGTGGCTTCTCTTGCCGCAGAGCATGGGCTCTAGGCGCTCAGGCTTCAGTAGTTCTGGCACATGGGCTTAGTTGCCCCATAGCATGAGAAACCCTCCCGGACCAGGGATCAAACCTACGTCCTCTGCACTGGCAGGCGGATTCCTACCCCTGGATCACAGGGGAAATCCTGCCATGCTAGCTCTTGCCATCATTCATTTGCTCCTGCAGGCTGTTTTCCAGCCCCAAAGTCTTCACCTCTCCCTTCCACTAAACCACAAGCAATTCAACCCTTTATCAAGCATTTACTACATAGGGTATTACGATGCCAAATCAAGTAGTATGTATTTAAAAAAGGGACTTTCAGGGCCCTTTGCTTCTGAGTAAGGTGGGGAGGGATGGGAGGGTATTTCAGTTTCCCATCCAAGTTCTCAAGTTACACCAACTAGGAACCTATCCAAACAACCTATTAAAAACTTGACTCAGGTTTTTGAAGAGCTGGAGCAGGAATTTCCATTGCTGGCTTTAAGAAGGGGCGTGGTTTTTTTCCTTCAGTCCCCTGTTTAGGGAATCATCCTGGCAATTTTTGAGCTGTATTCTCAGTTCCTATGAGAACTTTGTCTTCTTTATACTGGTTTGCCTTGTTAGTTTACCAACAATGCTAGTGAGAAGGGATATCCCTTAAGAGTTAAGCGCAGAAGTTCTGCACTTGGAAGAGTCAATTCAAATCCCAGCTCGTCCACTTCCTTGCTGTCTAAACTTGCGAATATGCAGAAGAGATTACTGGGCATTCTTTCAGTGAAGTGCTGGACCTCACTTTATATGACTGTGCAATTTGCATCTCTGTAGGACCACATGGACAGAGGACCCTGGAAGGCTGCAGCCCATGGGGTCACAGAGTCAGACAAGACTGAGCGACTTCACTTTCACTTTTCACTTTCATGCATTGGAGAAGGAAATGGCAACCCACTCCAGTGTTCTTGCCTGGAGAATCCCAGGCACGGGGGAGCCTGGTGGGCTGCCGTCTGTGGGGTCGCACAGAGTTGGACACGACTGAAGTGACTTAGCAGCAACAGCAGCAGGACCAGAGGTTAACTTGTAAATTTCAGTCCAGTGAAGATGCAAATAATTTAACTCTGGTAGAAGAGTTAGTTCCAAGGGTTAGGGTTTATGGCCCTGTTGGACATTAACCAGCTTTCTATCTAATTCAGTAATTTTCCATGTTAATTCCCTACTATTGCTGGAGCAATGATCACATCTTAGAGAGTAAGACAATGTAAGCTTAGCTTATAGTTCTAGAAGTCAGAAGTCCAAAATCAGTTTCACTGGGCTAAAGTTGGGTGTCAGCAGGTCTGGTTCCTTTGGGAGGTTCTAGAAGATCTGCTTCCTTTATTTTTACAGCTTCTAGGGTCACCTATATTCTGTAGCCTGTAGCCATTTCATCCATCTTCAAAGCACTCCAACATCTGCTTCCCTCTGCACCTCTCTCACTCTAAACGTTTCTGCCTCCCTCTCATAAAAATGCTTGTAATTACATTGGGCCTATCCAGATAATCCAGAATAATCTCTCCATCTCAAAATCCTTAACTTAATCACACCCTTAAAGTCCTACTCACTCATAAGGTCACATATTGACAAGTCCCAGGGATCCAGACATGGATGTATTTGGGGAGACTATTTATTACTCAGGCTACCACACTTTCCTTATATTTATTTGTTAAGTCACAAGTTCAGTTCAGTTCAGTTGCTCAGTCGTGTCCAACTGCTTGCGATCCCATGGACTGCAGCACGCCAGGCCTCCCTGTCTGTCACTAACTCCTGGAGTTTACTCAAACTCATGTCCATTGAGTCAGTGATGCCACCCAACTATCTCATCCTCTATCGTCCCCTTCTCCTCCTGCCTTCAATCTTTCCCAGCATCAGGATCTTTTCCAATAGGATCTTTCCCAAATGAGTCAGTTCTTTGCATCAGGTGGCCAAAATATTGGAGTTTCAGCTTCAGCATTAGTCCTTCCAATGAATATTCAGCACTGATTTACCTAAATACTCTAATGTTCTTTGAATACATATTAACATCTTACTCCTTCCCTCACTAATTAGTGAGTTAAATAAAATCTGTGATGGGGGATCATTTAATATTTGCCAGAAGAGTCATGATTTACAGTTTTGAAAAGTACACTCAACATAGCTTTGTGACCCTAAGCAAGTTGCTTAACCTCTCCAGGTCTCAGTTTATATGTCTGTAAACAAGGATGAAAATAATAATACTTAGCTTTGGGGGTTGCTGTTGTAGGGAACAAATGAGACAATGTGTGTAAAGCGATTGGTCCAGTGCCTTATGCATCTAACTTCCTTGTGCTCACTCAGTCCTGTCCAACTCTTCGTGACCCCATTGACTGTAGCCTGCCAGGCTCCTCTGTTCTTGGGATTTCCCAGGCAAGCATACTGGAGTGGGTTGTCACTTCCTTCTCCAGGGAATCTTCCCTACCCAGGGATCGAACCCACATCTCCTGCATTGGCAGGCGTATTCTTTACCACTGAGCCACCAGGTAAGCCCTGGTGCATCTTAAGTCCTCAGTAAATGTTAGCTGAGGATGAGGATGCTGATGATGTTGATGAGAAGTGGGACAAGCACTCTATCTTCAGTATCAACATCCCTAAAGTCACAGCGCTGTGCTCAGCACTAACTTCCTTTGCAGCCCTCCCTAGTTTTGTGACCAGAGCCATCAAACATCAGATGCCTTATTCAATTTGCAAAACAGCCCTCTCCTAGGTGAAAAAGGCAATGCAACCCAACCAGAGTACCTGGCTTGGCAACGAGGTGCTAGCTGGTTTCCAGTCTCTTCCTGACCCCCGGCCCCAAGCTGGGCCTCTTCATATCATGTATAAACCATACAGCAAGCCCCTGACTATGATTTTAAAAGTAATGGATAATGGCAATTATCATAGGAAGCACTCCACATTGTTTTCTAGACAGAAGCAGAGTGATGTAACAACAATAACCTAAGCAGAAAAGCAGGACTTGTCTTTGTATTGATTTCATGCCAAAACATGGCAAATTGCTTTAGACAATTAATAGCAAGCTTATTACAATAAAAAATAATATTCTTATGTGCTCAGTTGCTTCAGTCGTGTCCAACTCTTTGCAACTCTTGGACTGTAGCCCACCAGGCTCTTCTGTCCATGGGATTCTCCAGGCAAAAATACTGGAGTCGGTTGCCATGCCCTCCTCCAGGGGGTCTTCCTGACCCAGGGATCAAATCAGTGTCTCCTGACTCTCCTGCATTGTAGGCAGATCCTTTACTACTGAGCCACTGGGGAAGCCCCAATATTCTTAAACACACACACACAAATAAATTCTCCCCAGAACAATGGACAGTCATCAAGTAACAGCTTAACCAGCCAACATTTCCTCCCCCAGCATGTGCAGTGAGGGATGAAGCTCTCCGTCCAAATCTTGTAACCTGCAGCCACAGAGATGCTGACCACAGAGCTGCTTGAACTCAGGGTCATGTTTACACTGTAAATATGTAAATATGTCATGTAAATATTCATGCTCACTCTAATTTATTAAAAACAAAAAAAGAACAAGGCTTATGATGATTCAAGCAGCCTTCTACTCAAACTGTGGTCTGGATCAGCAGCAATCATCTATATGACCTACGGACTTGACAGAAATGCAGACTCTCAGGCCCCACCTCAGACCTGCTGAATCAGAAGCCCTATCTTAAGAAGATCCATAGGTAATTCAAATACACATTAAAGCCTGAGAAGCCCAGCCCTAAGAACTTCCAACTGAGAATGGTGGCTGGTAAGCATTCTGAATAGCTGTCCCTCTTTTAAGGAAAACATAACACCATCACTACAAACCGGTAGGAATGTCAAAGACAGCAAGTCACTGTACAGCTCTTTCTACAAACAGTCACCAGGACCCAGTTTACACAGGATGCTATTCTAGGTGCTGACATATAGCAATGAAAAAAGAGAGATGAAAAATCTCTGCCCTTGAGGATCCAATGAATAGTCTATAGCATGCTGGTCGTAGCGAGTACCGTGAAGAAAAATAAAAATGAATTAGGGAGGGGAAATCTTTTGCAACTTTAAATAGTATACTCAGCTGGTGGTAGTTGTGCAAAGACCCAAAGGAAATGAAGAGACAAGTTTTGTGAGTATTGACTGGAACAGAATGGTAGGTAAAGAGAAGAGCAGATACTGAGGAAGAGAAATTCACAATGTATGTGGTATGTGTATACACTGGTGAGAATGAGTCATTGATGGCTGCTTGAGGGAGAGGGGGAAATCGTGAGGTTGTCCTTGATAAGCAGAAGGGGATAAAAATCTAGCATACAAGAGAAGCCAGCCCAAAAGAGGGGCATGAACAGTTCAACCAATAATATTAAGGAAGACTGACTACAGGTGACCAGATATGGGCACACTGGTAGAAAAAGTGGTGGGAATTTTGGAAGTTTACTCTGTTGCTTAAGATTTCTCCTTGAAATAGGAATCAAGTTTATCCATTGAGAGGGAGGGGACGGAGAGTCTTAGAGGCATGAGGAGAGAGGATAAGCTCTTAAATAGCTGTCTAGAAAAGGGATGTTTGTTAAGCAACATTGATTCCATCCGTGTGACACATCACCATCCTTTCTTCTTCTCCAGCCATGTTCAGGGTCACATTCAGATTCAAGGAGAGAGCACAGTTGGATTAAACAAGGGTTGAGGTTTAGCCAGATGCCTACAATGAAGGAGAAAGCAGCAGATTTGTTGCAGCTGTATGCAAGAGTAATGATTATGAAAGATCAGGGAATTTAAGCTCAGTTAAAAGGACATGAGGATGCAACAAAATAAGAGACTTATTTTGAAAACATAATAGGATCTCTGGACAGCAAGTCCCAGTGAAATCAAACAAGCATTCAGGTCAGTTGCTCAGTCATATCCGACTCTTTGCAACCCCATGGACCAGAGCATGCCAGGCCTCCCTGTCCATCACCAACTCCCAGAGTTTACTCAAACTCATGTCCATTGAGGCAGTGATGCCATCCAACCATCTCATCTTCTGACATCCCCTTCTCCTCCTGCCTTCAATATTTCCCAGCATCAGGGTCTTTTCCAATGAGTCAGTTCTTAGCATCATGTGGCCAGAGTATTGGAGTTTCAGCTTCAGCATCAGTCCTTCCAAGGAATATTCAGGACTGATTTCTTTTAGGATTGACTGGTTTGATCTCCTTGCAGTCCAAGGGACTCTCAAGAGTCTTCTCCAACACCACAGTTTAAACAAGCATTAGGGTCAACAAATGGAAGAATTAAACTGGAAAGTTAGATGGCCACAGAGAATGGGATTCTTAAAATTTGAATTGTGAAGGGGGTGCAATTAGTGCTGATTCCATGGTCCAGGTTGTGTTATCCAGTATGTTACAGACTAACTATAGGTGACTATTTAAATTTTAAAGCTTAAAATCCAGTTCTTTAATCACACTAGCTACATTTCAAGTACCCAATGGCCACGTGTAGCTAGTGGCTTATTGTATAGGACACATAAAGAATATTTCCATCAACACAGACAGTTCTGTTGGTCAGTTCTAGGGTGTGTCATGGGCATTCATGGCTCAGGTAAGATGATAGGAAGATGACTGGAGGGCCCTGGACCATCTACACAGACAGTGAAATCATCAAGAACCAGGACAGGAGTATCTTTGGAGAGCACGACAATGAGCCAGAAGCTAAAATCTTTAAGGTTTTAGAGTGCGACCAGCACTCCAACTGCTCCAACTGCTATGAACGGTTGCTTTTATAGTGAGGAAACAGTCAAATTGTCTAGAAGGACCACAAGGGAACAATTAGGATAAACATGATACCTACTCTGAATATTCATTGGAAGGACTGATGCTGAAGCTCCAGTATTTTGGCCACCTGATATGAAGAGCCGACTTATTGGAAAAGACCCTGATGCTGGAAAAGATTGAGGGCAGGAGGAGAAGGAGGTAACAGAGGATGAGATGGTTGGATGGCATCACTGACTCAATGGACATGAGTTTTGAGCAAACTCTGGGAGACAGTGAAGAACAGGGAAGCCTGGCACACTATAGTTCATGGAGTCACAAAGAGACACGACTTATCAACTAAACAACAACAACCCCACATCTAGGCCAATGTGCCTGGAAGATTACAGGAAAGGGCTACAGGGAAAACCATGCCCTTGGGTGAGACCCAGTCTGTAGGAGGAAGAAAGTGAAGGGGTTATTCAAAGATTGTTGAGGATACAGGAGATTTTGTTGATCACTGATCATGGGCCCCAGAGCAATAGCAAAATAGTTTCAGGAGACAGGGAGCAGTACTCGATAAGTTCATGGAAGGGGAGATGCAGAGCTGGATGGGGATGAAGATCAGCAAGATGAGGGGTATCCTGGGAACCTCGGTTCTTTGTGGCAACTTGAGTAAACAGCAATAACACAGCAAGATTGATCGTGTTGGCCCCAAAGCAGTAGGTAGGAGAAACCGTGAGTGTTGAAGGAGAAACAGGGCTCTTGCCAGTGGCATAGAGAATTTTGAAATATCCCTTTCATTTCCTCCTGACGTCATATAA
The DNA here is from genome assembly GCF_002263795.3 of Bos taurus. NCBI lineage: Eukaryota > Metazoa > Chordata > Mammalia > Artiodactyla > Bovidae > Bos > Bos taurus. The sequence goes on along the minus strand of NC_037341.1, from coordinate 17,010,567 downwards.
AGGCCATGAAAGGACCCAGATCTTAGTACCTCTTGACTGCGGGCAGTTAGGGAGGAGGCCTGGGAAGGGTGGCCTTCCCTGAAAACATGGAACACCCTTTTTGGCCATGCCCCAAGGCTTGTGGGATCTTAGTTCCCTAACCGGGGATCAAATCCAGGCCCCTGCAGTGAAAGCTTGGAGTCCTAACCATAGGGCCACCAGGAAATTTCTAACCCTCTTGACTCCTTAAACCTGCAACTAGAAATACCTGAGTGTTGGAACAGCCCTGGAAAAGGAGGTTGCCAGAAGCAGAAGCAAGCTTCAGGGATTCCGCAGTAGAAATCTATCTGAGTTCAAATACAAACTCTGTCACTTACTACCCAGCACCCTGGAGCAAGTCTTTTCACTTCTCTGAGTCTCCGCTCCCTGATATTCAGATTTTCCTGCTCATCTTCCATACTATGGCTTCAGTCTAGAAGTTTCCTCCCCCTTTTCCAAGCCAAGGGAATGGCTATGGTCTGCTACTTGAAGAAACACACCTTGACTAATGACCCTTGGACATTCACAATACTCTAAATATTGTAAAGGTCCTGAGAAGCCCTGTGGTTTTAAATAATTTGTCTAGTGACACAAAGCAAATCCATGGCTGCCTAGGCTAGAGGTGGGGATTGGATTGACTGCAAAGGGGCAAAAGGAAACAGACACATTCATGGGGTCATGGACATACTCTGCACCTTGATTGGGATTGTATGCAACACATACATATGGACGCACGGTTGTGGTTGCTCAGTCACCAAGTCGTGTCCTACTCTTTGCAACCCCATGGACTGCAGCACCCCAGGCTTCCCTATCCTTCACTATCTCCTGGAGTTTGCTCAGATTCATGTCCATTGAGTCAGTGATGCTATCTAACCATTTCATCCTCTGGTTGAAGGCATATGGATGTATACATATGTCAAAATGCATTGAGCAGTACACATAATGTATATTTTGTTATGTGTAAATTATACCTCATTAAATGTAATTATAATTGTTTTTTTATTTGACTTTGGAGAATTTTTTTCATTACTATGACTGCTATAAAAAAAAATTACCACAAATGTAGTGGCTGAAAAAAAACATAAATTTATTCTCTTACAGTTTTTGGAGGTCACAAGTCTGAAACAGGTCTCACTTGGCCAAAATCAAGCTGTATGTTTTTTGGAGGCTCCAGGGGAGAGTCTGCTTCCTTGACTTTTCCGGGGACCACCTGCATCTCTTGGCTCATGGCCCCTTCCTTCCTCTTCAGTGTGAACCATCACATCACTCCAACCTGCACTTCCATCCTCAAATCTCCTAACCTGACTCTGACACATTCATTTTCCTCTTTCACTCCTAGGACTCTTGGGATTGAGTGCATTGCATCCACTCAAATAACCCAGGATCAGGAATTCCCTGGTGGTCCAGTGATCAAGACTTTACACTCTCACTGCCAAGGGCCAGGGTTCAATCTCTGATCAGGGAACTGAGATTCCACAAGCCAAGTGACATGACCAAAAAAAAAAAAAAAAATCCAGGATCACCACCCCATCTCATGATTCTAGTTGAATCACATCTACAAAGTCCCTTTTGCCATATTAGGTAACAGGCACAGATTTCAGGGAGTAGGACATGGACATCTTGGGGGTGGGGCTGGGGTATCATTTTGTTTATCACACCAGTTTTAAAATATAGTAAGAAGAGTAAATAATAAGCCTGAAAACAAAGGCTGCACCAAATCAGGCTCAAGGATTTGGAGTTTCCCAGGTAAGCAACAGGCAGCACTTGCCTACCATTGAATTGGAGCACTCACATATTTTAAAATGTGACAGCTATCATAGAGTATTAAGTGAAAATTTTCCTCTGTACCCCAGCCATCTAGTTTCCCTCTGCAGAGCCAATAGTTGCTTACCACTTTCTTATGTATTATTCCAGAAATAATCCATACCCATACATATTACACAAATAGGAACAGAGTATAAAAAATTGTACTGGTAACTTGACATTTTTCCCCAAAGACTATAACTTGGACATCATAACCACAGCAGAAAAAAAAGAAGATTGGAATAACCCCCTTCCCTTGAGAATGGGCAGAGGCTGTGACTTACTTCTTAATCAACAGAACAGAGCAAGGTGGAGGGATGTCACCTCCATGGTTACATTAGGTTACTTAAGACTCCATCTCAGCAGACTGGAGTGAGAGGCCTTCCTTGCTGACTTGATGAGGTTTAACTGGCCATGAGGAAACTTATGAGACAAGGAAATGCAGATGGCCTCTAGGTGTCATGGGCAGTCTCTAGGACCCACAGGCAGAATCCAGCTGATAGCCAGGCAAAACACAGTCTTATCATGGTAAGAAAGTGAACTCTTCCAAAAAACTAAATCAGCTTGGAAGCAGTTTTTCCCCAGTCAAGCTTCCAGATGAGAACACAGCTTGGTGTACATCTTGACTGCAAACTTCTAGAACCCTGAGCAGGGGTACCAGCTAAGCCGTGCCTAGACTTCCAACACACAGAAAGTGCAGTGTCACCATGTATGCTGTCTCAAGTCTCTAAATTTGCAGTGACTTGTTACACGGCAATAAAAAGCTAATAAATCCCCAGGGTAGACTGTAAGGTCTGTGTGGGCAGGAACCACATCCGTAGTGTATCCCCCAGCATATCCCCAGCACCTCACACTGTGCTCAGCAGGTTAAATGAATGAATGTGCATCATCGCTGTGATGGTTACAACCACTCCATAAGGAGAATTAGTTTTATACAAGTTTTATTCAGACAAAGAGAACATAGGTGATACATCCAAGATTCACACAGAAAAGGATAGGACTTGAAATAGCATCCCTTAGGACCAAACTCCAAGCTCATTCATTAACATCACAGCTGTAAGAGCTGTACAGGCTTTTGAGCATGGCAAAGTCAGTGAGAGGCTTTGTAAAAATTGTCCCTAGCCTATACCTACTGCAGACATCACTAATCAATCCCAGTGTTCTTTCAGGCTGAGTCCATTGCAAACATTCTTCACTCAGCATTTTAGTAGGCACAAGCAATTGATCAAAACTATCTCAGGAGAGGATGACTATTCATCAATAGAGCTCTAAGCTTCTAGTTGGTATCTATACCTCAGTGCAACTAGATTTGGACTCCATTCCAAGAAATGTATGGTGAAAGAATATGAAAGAGACAAAAATCTAAGCATAGGGAGAAGTGATGCCCAGATTTTTTTTGGAAGAAAGCCAAGGAAAGAGATTGGAGATGGGGGTGGGGGAGACAATGTTTCTAGAACCTTCCCTTCAGAGGAATGCCTACAACATTTCAGGACACGCTAATGAAACACGCTACAGCTGGATTCTCTGCTAAATTCCCCAAGTTAGTTGTAGAGTCTTCCTTGTACAGAACTTGGATTCTGCAATTAGAATCTTATTTATTATTATTGCCATAGCATCCCATCTGATGACTGCACCAGGGGCACAATGGAATGAGCATTCACCGTAGCTGATATTTTTATTGTTTTGACAACTAAGGTATATGCTTGCCTACAGGGGCTGCAGTTTTGATATTTAAAAAATTAATCTCCAGAAAGGAAAGATAGCTTTTCAAACAAGGAGTACCTATGCTGCCAAAAATATGATGCAGCCTTAAAGTTACACAACAGATTGAAAAGTGAGGGAAACAGTCAATGAATTAGTAGTTTGGTTTTGACTTCTTTGTTTGTTAATAAATTGATAAAATTCACTTTGCTGTAGGCATTAAACAAACCAGGGTTACTGAAAATATTGTGCTGACAATACCACCTCTCACGCCCATGGCAGGCATTACTAATTAATCACATCATTCTTTTTCTCCTAGTCCCAGCTTTGTCTTGGAAGCCTTCCCAACATGGAGCTCCACATAGCCAATAGCAATCTATCATTTTGTGTCTCAAGGCAAAACTACTTGCTATCCAAGATTATAGGCACAGCCCCGGCTCACAAAGTTTCAATCAAAAAAGCAGTATAGTGACAATCCAAAGCAAGGACCTTGGACTCAGAGTGCCTAGACTTGAAGTCCACCTTAGCTATGCCCAGCCATGCCATGCCTCAGTTTCTCCACCTGTCAAATGGGTAAGTGTTCATTGCTTGCTCGGTCATGTTCAACTCTTTTTGACCCCATGGGTTGTAGCCTGCCAGGCTCCTCTGTCCATGAAATTCTCCAGGCAAGAATACTGGAGTGGGCTGCCATTTCCATCTGCAGGAGATCTTCCCAACCCAGGGATCGAACCCAAGTCCCCTACATTGTAGGCAGATTCTTTACTCTCTGAACCACCAGTGAAGTCCAAAATGGCTAAGACCAGCAGCAATTACCTCAAGGAGCTACAGTGATGATTAAATGAGTTAAGATATATACCGATCATGGAAGAGTGCCTGGCAAACATAAGTATTCTCTACTCTTTCTGATATTTTGATTATTTTTGTTCTCTGTGCAAAAGCTCTCTCCCCCTAGACTGCCAGGTAGATATCTTGTTTTATTCTTCTCTGTATTCGCAGCACTTAAAACACAAAAGGAAGTTGAGTCAGTATTTATTAAACTGTTGAATCAGACTCTTCCAACCAGACTGACAGACTCACTATTCTTCCTCCCAACGCCTCACCCATTTCTGCCTCCTGTCTCTTGTCCTTTTTCTCTTCATCTTCATCCTTCTTCTCCTATCCCCACCCAATCCCCCTCCACCAGTGTTCACCTGACTCCTACCCATCATCCGGAGCCTGCCCAGCTGCAATCTGTCCATTAATCTGTTCACCAAGCATTTCCAGCTTGCAGCCTGCTGGGTATCTATAATCTTGTTTTCCTGCCCTGCCCTCTGTGGTTGGATGGACGCAAGTGTCCATGCATGCTCAGTCATGTCTGACTCTTTGTGACCCCATGGACGGTAGCCCACCAAGCTCCTCTGTCCACGGGATTTCCCAGGCAAGAATACTGGAGTGAGTTATCATTTTCTGCTCCAGGGATCTTCCTGACCCAAGGATCAAACCCAGGATTCCTGCATCTCCTGCACTGCCAGGTGTGTGGCTGGGTGGGACCATATGAAAAGTCTGGCTCATGAGTGGAGAATTTGATTGCTGGCATGAGACCCTCCTGATCTCAGATCTCCTTTCTCCTGTCACTACAATCAGTGATGTTCCAACCTGTGACTCCTCCATCTGTCTGGTTTGGAGTGAAAACTGGGTGGAGCAGAGCCACAGGCTGACCCATGATGAACCAACAGCATGAATGAGAGTGAATCTTTCTGCTTTGAAACCCCTGAAACTTGTTGTTTCTGCACCATCACTTGCATCTTCCTGCAACCTTGCTCCAGGTAACCTGACCCAGAGTAAGTTTCTTCAAAAGGACTGGGGAAAAAACTGTCGCTCATTTTTATCCTAATAGAGTGTCTTGCACATAGTAAGTGCTCATTAAATGACTATTGAGGGCTTCCCTGGTGGTCCAGTGTTTAAGAATCCACCTGGCAATGCAAGAGACACCTGTTCAATCCCCGATCCGGCAAAGTCCCACATGCCATGGAGTAGCTGAGCCCGGGCACCACAACTACTGAGCTAGTGCTCTAGAGCCCACGTGCTGCAACTACAGAAGCCTAGAGCCTGTTCTCGGCAACAAGAGAAGCCACCACAATGAGAAGACCACGCTGCAACAAAGAGTGTTCCCCGCTCACCACAACTAGAGAAAGCCCGAGTGCAGCAATGAAGACCACTACAGCCAAAAATAAAATAAAGAAATCTTTTCAAAAAATGACTATTGAATAAATGAGCAGTCTTTAATCTCTAAGTCTCTATTTGCCCAGAATGTAAAGCAGGATAATAGATTTCTTGCTCTTCTTACTTTTCCACACCTTATGGGGCTAAAGTGGTTGTGAACCACAACACAGTGAACACATCTCAAGCATCATTATTAGATGATAAGCTTTTCATTTATTCAGAATCCATTCATTAACAAATACACAAACACACTTAAGTTCTGTTGCTGTTCTTAAGCTCAGGAATGAGAATAGTGGTCAACAGCTGTTGAATGGTCAACACAAGTCAGGCACTGTGCTGGGTGCTTGTCACACCATTGTCACTTATAACCCTCAAAGAGTCACAGGAGATGGGTACCATATGCCTATTTTACAGACAGCAAAACTGAGGTTCAAAAAGGTTAAGTAACTGGCCCAAGGTCAAATGGCTAGAAAGTGACAGAGTTGGAAGCTTAGTCAATCACCCCAAGTATCTGAACTTCTTGAGGAATAGAAACCCAAGTATTTGGAATCAAAATCATTAGCCACAGCTCTATTCCACTCCCAAGGAAGATGTGAATCAAACACTCCTTGAACTGGACAGGGAGAAGTACAGCAAGCTCAGGAGTCCTTAGTAGGACCACTGAAGGCTCAACAGAGAAGCTACATAAAGCAGGCTTCCCAGACACTCATCTTTCCTCAGTCACATGGGCTGAGCTGGTGCTGAGTGTTTTAAAATACACATCCATGGAAATGCATCCACTCCTAAGAGCAAGAGCTAAGAAAAATGGAAGCATTTATTTCTCACTGTAGAAAAACTCATGCCTTTAAAAGCACTTCAAACAATGTCAGTCTCATGAATGTCTGACCAGTGCAGTCACGCTGGGCCCAGTGCTCAGATGGTTTCCAACTTGGGATTTCAGGCTCTGTGGTCACCATGTTGAAATTATCAAACTTTCCCTTAGCCTTTGTGTTGTATAAGTGAAGCCGGAAGGGGCAATAGATCTTGCTTCAGAGAGCCTAGAGGCTTAACTCATACAGAGCCCCAGCTCCTGCCAGCTCCTTATATCCGGGGGAGGACCTTCAGCTGCCTGAATGCTCCAGACTACCTGCCCTGTCCCCTCCTGAGCGCGGGCATGGAGGTCTGGGTGGGAACTGCATGTAGGGCAGAGGCATGAGCCTGCGTGCTAAGTTGCTCAGTCGTGTCCGACTCTTTGCGACCCTATGAACAGTAGCCCACCAGGCTCCTCGTCCATGGGATTCTCCAGGCGAGAATACTGGAGTGGGTTTCCATGCTCTCCTCCAGGGAATCTTCATGACCCAGGGAAGCCACCTTCACCGCTGAACTACCAGCCCCATTGGAGCAGCTGGCTCAAATTGAAATCCTTCTCCTACATTTGTCCACTGTGGGATATTGGGCATATTATTTAACCTCTCTAAGCCTCCATTTCCTCATCTATAAACTGAAGGTAAAAGCAATACCTGCTTCATGGAATTGTCTAAGAATTAAATGAGAAAGCCCCTGTAGAGGGACTTCCCTGGTGGTCCAGTATTTGGGAGTCTGCCTGTCAATGCAGGGGACGTGGGTTCAATCCCTGGTCCGGGAAGATCCCACATGTCACAAAGCAACTAAGCCCATGTGCCACAACTACTGAAGCCCAAACACCTAGAGTCCATGCTCTGCAACAATAGAAGCCACCACAGTGAGAAGCCCTTGAACCGCAACTGGAGAGCAGCCCCCTTCTCCGCAACTAGAGAAAACCCTTGTGCAGCAGCAAAGACCCAGCACAACAAAAAAAAAAAAGAAAAAAACTGTAGGGTAGTTAGCACCATGCCTGGCACAGAGCAGCAGCTCAGAAAACAGCAGGTGTTACACTCTTACAAGCAGCTGGGAGACTGGTTTTGTGATCCCAGGTCACAGATGAGAAACTGAGGCTCAGGAAGACTAGGTCCTGCACCCTGGAGGTTCCTGAGCAGAACAGCCTAGACGCAAACCTACAGCTGCTGGATTCCAAAACCCAGGTGGCTGACCACTGCTGCCACTCTCAGAATAGGGCCTCTTTTGGTGGCTCGGGGTCCCACCCCAGTCCTGCTTCTGAGGTTTTTCAACCACGGCCCTGTGAACCAGGGATCTGAGAGGACCTCACAGCTCTCAAAGTCTTGGCAGTGATCAAGGTAGCCCTACCAGGTAGCGACCGTGACCAGCATTTTGTGCGAGCCCCAAGAGACCACTCATGTCTGTTTAACTTCCCTCCATGGAGCCCCACGCTGGGCCATGCCCAGACAGGAGCTTAACAAGCTCGTTTGATGAAAATCTATGAAGCTGATCAAGCTACTCTGTATCTACCTAATATTTGATGGTGACATGGAGCGATAGGAGGCGAGCAACACGAATAACACAGTAAACGTTCAAGGGAAACTAAAGGTAAAGGGGAGACAGCGGGAAAGGCAGACTGTGCGTCGACTAAATGTTTGAAACCAAGGCTTTGATGCTTTTGAAACAGAATCTGGGAAATTGCTGCACCCCCTGTAGCCTGTTGGAGGACATTTTTCCCCCTGCATTGTTGCAATGTTTGGGAGTCTCTAGTCTCTAATCTCCCAGGTTGGGAGCACAGCCCTGAGGTCTCGGGGAGGCAGGGTGTGTGTGAGTCAGCCCCGGTGCTGGCACGACCCTGGGCCTCGCGTGGAGTCCAGGCCGGCCTCTGACACATGGGGGAATGCAGAGACAGGAGTGGGTGTTTGCTGACAAGCAGCTTCATGAGAAAGCTTGCCTCGGCATTTCTCAGTGCTGAATCAGGGAGAAAAGTTGGGCAGAGTGCCTGTGGGATTCAACTGAGAGACAGAGAGAGAAAATAAAAAAACAGACCCTGAGGTGGGACAGCAAACAGCACGCGAGGCAGTGGTAGCAACAGCAGAATTCTCATCACCTGAAGGCCTACTGGGTGTTTCCCATGGCTCCCTGGCTGTCCTCCTCACAGCCCCAGGAGGCAAGGAAACCCCAGGGGTGAATGATGATTCTCTCTGGCTCGTGAAGAAACTGGGGTTAAGAAAGAACGAGAGCTACACAGCTAACTACTGGCTACAATGGAATTCAAGCTCATGACTGACGAAAGCCAAATCTCATCCACATCTAATCCATAGCCCTACCCCTTTTCTGGGAAATTATGCCTCACCCAGCCCTCCTTCTCCTCCAGAGATTAGGAAGAGCTAGACAGACAGGAAGTGGAGCAGATGTGGAGAATGCAGCCACCTCTCAGCCAGACTGGCTCCCAGATGCAGGAGCATGGGCAGGTCCTGCTCCACCCTGCTCAAGGCAACCCTCCACCTGCTCATCCAGGTGAAGGGAGAACAACCCAGACCCCCCTCCGATTCCTCCCCAGTCATGTCATTCGGAGCAGCAGTGTTCAATTAAAACACAACCCCAGGTACATCTTGTAATTATAACTCTCTAGTAACCACATTTCTAAAAGTAAAAAGAAAGAGCTGAAATTAATGATATGTTTTATTCAACCCATCTATCTAAAACAGTATTTTTTCTATGTTTTGGAGTTGGACCAAGAGTTTGTTCAGGTTTTTCTGTAAGATCCTGAATGAACTTTTGGGGCCATCTCCAGTATAACCAACATAAAACATTAGTGAGATAGCATATGTTCTTTTTCTTGTTCTAAGTCTTTGAAATCAGATGCACTTTATGCTCGCGCTACACCTCCATCTGGACAGCCTAGGCACATGTGGCAGGTGGTTACTGTACTGGATGGGGCAGGTCTGTGGGATACCAAATTATCCAAATGAATGTCAACTCACTCTACATGATGAAAAGGCTTTTTTTTTTCTTTATCATTGATTTTTTTTTTTTGGATGTACAGTCTATGAATCTTAACATAAGTATAGATTCATGCGATGACCACCATAATTAGAATACAGAGCTATTCTTCCATCACCCTCAAAGAACACCTTGGTGCTATCTCTCTCTGTCTCTTTTACTTTTTCTACTTTTTGGCCTTTCCACTTGGCATGTGGGATCTTAGTTCCTCAACCAGAGACAAAACCCACGCCCCCTGCAGTAGAAGTGTGGCGTCTTGGCCACTGGACCGCCAGGGAAATCCCTTGGTGCTGTCTCTTTACTGTTACCTCCACCCTCCCTTAATCTTTGCACAAATGCAATCATACTATATGTAACCTTTTGATACCGGCTTCTTCTACTCAGCATAATGCCTTTGAGGCTCATCCAAGTTTGTTGTGTGCATCAATATTTATTTCTGCCTCATGGCATCATTCCTATTTATTACTGAGTTTTATTGCATTGTACGAATGTACCACAGATTGTATATCCATTCAACTGCTGAAGGACCTTTGAGTTGTTTCTGGTTTGGGATGATAAGGATGAGAGCTGTTACATGTGTTCAGGTTTAGTGTGAACTCAAGTTTTCACTTCACTTCTCAGGACTGAGATTGTTGAGACATATGTCAAACTTCATAATAAACTATCAACACTTCTTCCAGAGAAGTTGAACCATTTTTTATTCCCACTAACAATGTGGAAGGGTTCCAGTTACTCTGTATCCTTATCAGTACTTAGTATTGCCAGTATTTTTATTTAGCCATTCTGATACATATGTAACCCACTCCAGTATTCTTGCCTGGAGAATCCCATGGACAGAAGAGCCTGGTGGGCTATAGTCTTTAAGGTCGCAAAGAGTCTTTGTAAGATATGTGATCTGCAACACAGTTTCTCCCAGTCTCTAGACTGTTATTCTATTTTCTTAATACTGTCTTTCACACAGTAAAAGTTTTTAATATTGATGATGTCCCATTTATTGATTTTTTTCTTTTATGAATGATGATTTTGTTATCATTAATAAGAACTCTTTTGCCTAACTCCAGGTCATGGAGATTTTCTCATATTAAGTCTTTGAACAATAAATCACATGTTTAATACCAAAGGGATTATAACTGTCTAGAGAAATTAATCTGTGCATTTTAGTTATGAAAATCCACATTGTCCTATGGATTCACTTATTCATTCACTACATAGACATTTAATGAGTGGAAAGTCATCACCAGTAAAACAAAGATGACTACAATTTGGTCCACAGTAGTAGTTGCCACTAATTGAGGGTCTAGATCAGTGGCCACATTAATATTAATATTTGATATTAATTAATGATCAACTATAATCAGTTATCGATAATCAATGGCCATATTAATTATCGATAACCTCCAATATAGGAGAGGAACTTGAAACTTAGAAAAGTTAAGCCATTTTCCAGCCACACAGGCAGGAAATAGTAGAGTTAGGGTTCAATAACTCCAGTGCCCTCAGGTATGGGAAGTTTCTTTCATTTCTAGCAATAGGAAACAGCTCAATCTACCTAAGTGGTTAAAAAAAAAAAATAGAGAAGTGGTCTACAGATATTTCACAGAACCAACCCAATGGCTGAACAGCCATATCTTGGAAGGAAAAAAGTCAAGGAACTTCAAAGATCTAGCTAGCAGGAAAAATAAGAAATATCCCCTTTGAATGAAGCATCTTCAATTATTTTCAGCCCTTGCTTATGCCCTTTCTAGGTTCAATTTCCTGGAGCAATCATCTGATTGACCATCTGTGGGTCATGTGACCATCTGTTGCCCGAAGAATGATGGAACCTTCATTGACAGCCCCACCAAGACTATATCCGATTAGGGGCAAGTATCTTTTCCTTGTTGAATGGAATATCAAGGTGCTATTACTAAAGGAAAATGGGAAGAATTGATCCTGGGACAGTAAAATATAAATAAATAAATAAATGCCAACTAATGCAATGACTTCCAAAATTTTTGACCGTGATCCATGTTAAAAAATGTATTAATAGTTCACCAACATGTAAATATATTCACGTATGACCAAAATGAAATTTTCATATAACAGTGTGTGCCCTTACAATGTGTAGTACAGTCTGATATGATACACTTATTTCCTTCCATTTTTGAAAAATGAATATCAGAATCTTTTTGGGGTCAGAACCTGCACACTGCACTTAGCATGGCTTCCTTCCTCTCCTTATCCATGAAGACTTCAGAAGGAAAGCATAAAGTGGTGAGCTCCATAATGTCCCTCCAGAGAACATCAACCCAACCATCTCACCAAACGGGTGTGTGAACAGAGATGTAAAACTCCTGTGAATAAGAAAAGGCTGATAAAAGATGCTAGTTTTCCCACAGAAGTAGACCTTGAAACAAAGATGGGAGCCCAAGTAGCTTATTTAAGGACAGGGAGGGAGAGAGAAAGTGAGACAGGGAAGGGAGGAAGGCCAGCAAAGGGTTCTTGATGAGTCATCTGGGGCTCGGTCAGACAGGACACCTGCTGATAAACAGCTGCAGAACATGCTTCAGGAACATCACACCAAAGGCCAGGGACACTGGGATGTTCATCCACCAACTGCATCCTTCCTTGGAGGCAGGTCCCCAAAGCCATTAATTTCCCAATACATCCACCTGCCACCAAGTGAGGACCAAGTGCCCATGGCTGGAGAACACCCTCAGGGAGAGAAATGCAGAAAGATTTGGACTATATGGGAATTTTCTGCAGATGACCTCCAGGTAGGTCAGGAGGATACAGTTTGAAGGTCTCCTGTTGTGTGTGACTGGGAGGGAGAAGGAGCAGCTCAGGAAACCATTTTCAGTCATGAACACCTGCCTTCCTTCCCAGGATCAGACACACGCTCATCTTCCATAGCACCTTGGAATCCCTATGACTATCAGTCCCCTGATTTCTAAATGTACCAAGTTCATTTCAGCCTGGATGCCTAGTTTCCCCCTTCAGCAGTGCTGAACGAAGACAGGAAATCCACCCAACCATCTCACCAGCCCTACCTGGCCCCTCTGATTCTCAGTCAACATCTCAGAGACAGTCTCATTTTTCAGCCAATGATCTCTGCCACAACATCTCAGGGAGCCTTTATCTACTGTCTCCCTCCTCTTAGTGCCCGAAGAGAATATATTTCCACTCCTGTTTGGGTGCCACTGAAAACAAATGTCCAGGACTCAGAGGAGCACTCCAGCACACAAACCCCGATTAATTCCCAGCTATTCATCAGACTAAAACACAGAAGAATGACCGACTGACTTTGGGAGTTGGGTCCCATGAGATGCGAATAGAATCGGCATTGAGTACAGAGTAGCAAACCCTTAATCAACAGTGATGGAGGGCAGTGGGTCTCACCCCAGGTTGCACACCATCATCTGAAGAGCTGTTAAAGTGTGCTGATTTCCCACGGGGAATGGGGTGGATCCTAGGCACCAGTATACATATTTTTAATTCTATAGATTCTAATGTGCAGGATGTAGAAGATGGAACAGGAGGGAAGAAAGACATTTCCTGGGGTTTTGTTTTGTTTAGGTAACCTTCGTGTCTCATTTAATTCTTTCCACCCTGCTATATGTTTCATATCACTGTACCCATCTCAAAGATAAGAAAACTGAGGCTGAGGGAAACAAAGTAACTCCCCCAAGCTCCCATTGTTATGAGCAAAAGCCCCAAGCTTACTATTCAAGACTGAATCCATTATTTTTTCTACTCCACCATATTTATCTCCCAAGGAAATTTTTAAGAAAATTGATGGTGAGAGGAAAGGGGCAGGAAAAAAAGTTGAAATCAAGGGTGTCACTGGAAAAATTAAGACTGGCCTAAGGAAGGCATGGTGGAAGGGGCTCTGGAGGCAGTGAGAAGCCCTGGATAGCCAAGGCTGTTCACAGTCCCAAGAAGAATGAGGCAACACCACCAAAGGGGGATGGGGTACCAGCTAACCTGCCTTGTCCCAATGTTCCCCAGGGCTAGCCCTGCTCTCAAGGTCTTGCATCCAAAGTTAGCTCAATGGACCATTTTCCCATCAGACCCTGAACTGTGACTGGGGACGTCATGGCCCGCCAGCTCCCGTTTGAGAGCCTCTCAGCATGATTGATCTTCTTCCTCTTCTCTGTGGCCTCCAGGCTGGCTATATTCAGCGGAGAGAATAAACTGACAACCCAGCAACCAGCCTTTCCTCATTTCTGCAACTGATTTCTCTATTCTCTGCGTCTGCTTGGCTCTCCAAGCCCAGCAGCCCATCTGGTGGAAGAGATGTCCTGCTGCTTGCAGCCTCCTCTGGGACTGCTCGAAGATAGGAGAGGCCTCAGCCGTTTCAACTCTGTGTGTTTGTGCCATGAAACTGAATTTTATTTAAGCATCACATTTGAGGAAGGAAAAGACGCTTCAGTCTTCGCTTTCTCAATAGTTTCTTTCAGCAACAATAAGATGCCTAATCCATTAAGGCAATCCTCAAAAGGAAAAATTCAAAACTAAAATCTTCCGAGCAGGTTGTGCTTCTAAAATCCAAGAGAACCTTTCAGTGAATATTGGAAAACTGTAGAGCTGAGAGGGACCCTATAGATCATCTCTTAGAAGGGGAAGCCAAGACCCAAGCTGGGGAGTGACTTGCGTGCTACCATGGCAACGGAGGTGCTTTGACCTCTTGTCCCCATGGGATGTTCTAGTGGGCAGGAGCTGTGAACTGGGGACAAGCAGAAAGGCAGCATGCTGAAGGTGATGATTCATGTTGAGAAAGGTGCAAATTTCACCATTCTGTGCATATATACACACATGACTGAAAAATGTGTACAGAAAGTAGGGTTGGCACCAAGGAAAATAGTGGATCTAAAGCCTGCTGGCTTAGCCCCAACTGTGAAGAAAACAAAGTGATCTTCGCTATTTACCAAGCCATCCTTCCCAAGTTGGCTAATCCCAGGGCCACCATACTGCCTAACTCCAGGGGCCCCACCTCACACAGTACCGTTCATCTGTATTTTAGAAAGGTGGAAGAGTAAGAGTACAAATATTAGCTATTATTTTTCTTTTTCTGCATTAATAGCAGGAACTGAGGCATTCATTGATAACTACAGGATTCATTAAAAACAAATAGTAACTGAAGAACCATCCCATCTTGAAATGTGACTTTCAAGATTCAAAAGAATGAATCTATAAAAGCAGGTTAATCACAAAGATCACTAAAAGAGAGGGAGGCCCTTCAGGAAGAGCTCCCTTAGGCACTCATGTAGGCATTATACTCAGTGCTTTATGTACGAAAAGTCTCACAACAGCTCCATGACATAGGCATTATTATTTATTATTTCACAGATGAGGAAACTGAGGCGTAGAGTCATCAAGTAACTGGCAAGTCACGTAGCTGGGAAGTGCAAAGGGATTCAAAGGCAGCAACTTTGCTTCCAGCACCATGTGCTTGACTGTTTACATCAGGGGTCCCCAGCTCCTGGGTCTTGGAGCTGTACCAGGAACCAGACTGTGTCGCGAGCAGCAGGAGGTGAGCAGCGTGCAGGCAAGCGATGCTTCATCTGTATTTACAGCCACTCCCATCACTCGCATTAGCAGCTGAGCTCCGCCTGCTCTCTGATCAGCAGCAGCATAATAAATGTAAAGGGCTTGAATCATCCGTCCCCTGGTCTGTGGATAAATTGTCTTCTATGAAACTGATCCCTGGTGCCAAAAATGTTGGGGACCGCTGATTTATACCACTCCTTTTGCAAGAGTCAATTAATCAAAGTTATCTGCTTGTTAGAGCAGTGGGAGCAGCTGGATCCTGTTCCATTTCCCTCAGATCACTGCAGTTGGCCAGCATGAAGTCTGCATTGGGGAGACCATGACCAGGTGATATTGCTCCCATGTTGTAGGGAGGTGATGGAGACCGCCACAGGAAATCTACAATGAATCATGTCATCAGGGAAGCATGGGTCTGGACAAGAGTCCCAGCAACTCCAAACATCACATGGGAGCTCATGGGGGAGGTTCTGGGCCTCTGGGAGCTCCTTCCCAACCCCCAGTCCCAACCCTCCTTTGGGGAGGTGGAGTAAAATGGGAAGGGAGAAAAAAATGCTTTAGCCCCTCCTCCATAGGCCAACAACAAACATTCAGAATAACTTTGAGACCCCCTCCAGACCTTCCAAACAACAGAGAGAGGAGAGATTTTTTTAATTCATCCCACTCTGCAATTTTGAGCAATTCACAACATGTCTCTGAGCCTTAGTTTTTTCATCTCTATAGACCCATCATATATGCATGTGTAAGAATTAAATTGAAGACATTCTCTGGCAGTTTCATGGTTAGGACTCCGAAATTTCACTGCCAAGGGTCCAGGTTCAATCCCTGGTCAGGGAACTAAGACCCCACAAGCCATGTTGCATGGTCAAAAAAAATGAAATTGAGATGAGTGGTGAAAAGGGCTTCATACGATGTTTGCCACCTGGGAGAAGACCAGTAAGTGAACCAATAATATGACAGTTTCCTTCTGCTCTTTTGGGGTTAAAAGAATGTGGTTAGGTTCCTAACTAATATCCATTCTTCTTCTTTACCAACAGAGTCCTGATTTCACTCAGGGCTTCAAAACACCCAGATTTAAAAAATCACCTTCCCAGATTCCTTTGCAGGTTTAGGTGGCCATACTTCAGTTCTAGCAAATATGATAGGATAAGACTATTTGGGGAGGCTTCTAAGACATCTGTCTCGTCCCTAAAAACAGGGGTAACAAACTCAGCTAACATTTCCCTTTGACCCTTGCCCTTTGTCTCTTCTTCCTTCTGAAGGTGTGGCAACCATCTTGCCACAATAGGGACAAAAGCCATGGGCTGATGACAGGAATAGAGACAGGGACAGGGTCCTAATAACATCCTCTGGTCAACACACCAACTCTGGACTTCCTGACTCTTGACTTATTGGGTTAGAAAATAAACCCCTATCAGGTTTTCCATTATTTGTAGCTGAACACTTTCCTAACTGATATTTACCAATCCCAGTTTGACATATTGAAATAAATATAGTATAGAGATGCTAGGCTGTTTGTCCAAGGTCAAATAGGGAATGATTGGGGGCAAAGTCAAGTCTTTTGAGTATCTGAGTCTTAAATTCCCAACCCAAATACCTTCCAAATCAATTCTATTCCCACAACAATTTTATTTATGTCAAGAATCAGAATGATCACTATTATGAAACATTTCTACGGTAGCCAATTGTGCCATGGATAAGAAGCTCCCTTCTGGAAATGTAAATAGCCAGTTTTTTAAGAAACTTGGACTTTGTTTAATCTGTGCAAGTTGGCTTTTCAGTCTTGGAACAAATCATACACGATGCTCAGACAAAATGCTAACCATCTCTAACACTCATGTTCACCCCTAAGGAAACGCTTGGAACACCACATTGTGAAATCAACCAAGTAGAACTGCCTGCCCTGGCATCTATGCTAGAGAAGATATTGAATTCACAAAAGTAATGCCTTCGAACTACTAATAAGTATTTTATAACCTGATCACTTAGGAAGTCAGGATTGAAAAGCACTATTATAGAAATATAATCTTTGCATGGCAAAATTGTTTGAGCTTAAAGTTATCATCTGCCTTGGATTGTTACAATTTAATGAAAGCAATTTGCTGGACTCAAAAAATGCAGTTAATAAGTAAAAGCAATTAGTAAATAAATTAATAAAGCCACATTCCAATGCTCTCGCCGAGAATTTATATCTGCAGGATGTGAGATTAATCAGAATCTCTGGAACTTTGGGATCCTTAGGAGAGAAAGGCCTACTGCTTTCCTTGGGAAGGGATGTGTCCTTGGAACTGTGAGGTTAGAGGTAGGTAATGTTGCTTAGAATTAATCCTGTCACCAAGCTGTAGACTCTGAGTGGAATGACTTCGCAGTGACGCCCCCAGCGGCCACGGCTACACTCACATCACTATTCCACTAGCCAGACCCAATGCGTCCAGTGTAAAAACACATGACCCAAATTGTGCCAGATTCTCTCTCATGGGAAGTCAGGATGTAAACAGAAAGACATAGTGTGGGTGGTCTTTAGAACTGAGTCATGTGGCTGGCAGCAAACTGGAAAGTGAGCCCACGAACTCCTGCCACTGAGGTCCCAGGGGCCTGTCTGTTCTTGCTCTTTCTAAGGTCACCTCATTCTGTGAATTATCCCAGGACTTTCCTAAGAAATACTTCAATTTAAACTTAAGCTAGGTAGGATCAGTTTCTGTTGCTTTAAAACAAAAGCCTCTTAGAGAATACGTTTGACACTACTGTACACCCATGGGTAGGGTCATAAAGTCAGAAAGACTCATTCCTTCCCACCTCTATGGAGAAATAAACAGTCCTAATCTTGGGCAAATAGAAGGTGACAAGGAATCTCTGACTCATTGGAAAAGACCCTAATGCTGGGAAAGATTGAAGGCAGGAGGAGAAGGGGACAACAGAGGATGAGATGGTTGGATGGCATCACCAACTTGATGGACATGACTTTGAGCAAGCTCTGGGTGTTGGTGATGGACAGGGAAGCCTGGTGTGCTGCAGTTTATGGGGTCCCAAAGAGTCGGACACAACTGAACAACTGGACTGAACTGAATTCTCCCTAGGCCTCTAAGGAAAATGGTTTCAGCATTTGGCCCTCACACCCTATACTAGGCCCATCTTTTCCAAGCTCTTTCTTCCACCTTTGTGGTGGCAGCCATGCAGCTAGTGGTTCAGGGTGTGGGCTTCCTAGCTGGACTAGAGTTGGAATCCTGAGCCTGCTGCTTCTGATTGTGTGACTCAGGGTATTGTTCATGGCTCAGTTTCCCCATCTAGAAAGAGGGGAGGTAAACAGAGTGCTAACCTGTGGAATTATTGTGAGGACTGAGTTAACCTAGATGTGCTCAGAATAGCATATCAGCCCTAACTGTTCCAACCACCTCCTCCTATATTGCAAACACATCAGCCTACTTTTCAAAAACTTTTTAGCTGTCTTAAGGGGGCTTTGCTCATTCTGTTCTTTCTGCCTGGGAAACCCACTTCACCTGGACACATTCCCCATATTCTCCCAGTGATATATGGATAAAATGACCCCTGTTCCCCACCCCCTCCCTATACCTACATTCACTCTTTGCTCTGGAATTTCACATGACTCCTCCCGTCAGGAGTCTATGCTCCTCATCCCTTGATTCTGGGCTACTCATGGATATGCTTTAGTCAATAAAATTCAGAAGTGATGTGGTACCAGTTCCAAGCTGGAGCTTCAAGAGACCTTGCGTGTTTTCTCTCTCTCTCTCTCTCTCTCTCTCTCAAACTCCTGCCCAGCCACAAGTTCAATCTAGCCTGCTGGCTGATGAAACACACATGGACCAGTCTGCACCATTATCCCAGCCCACAGCCAATCATGATCTCAAAGCAGAGCCCCCTAGCTGACCAGTATCTGACCACGGATGCACAGTGTTCTCCCTGGACTAGCTGCGACCAGAAGAACCACCCAGCAGATCCCAGCCCAAATTGCCAAGTCACTGCATTAAAAACTAAATAAGTGATTGTTGACTCAAGCCTCTGAATTTGGGGGTGATTTGCTACATTGGAAAAGCTAACTGGCACCTACCCACTCTAAGCCTCATATTCCTCAGTGGTACAATGAAAATAAGAATAATAAAATTTACCTCTTAAGTGTGAAGACTACGTGAGATAATGTGCATAAAATGCCTGTGTTACATGAAGAATTACATGACTGTTAACCACCAAAGACATGGTGATGATGATACTGGAGTTTTCCACTTTGCCTCTCATCTGGAAATGTGGGAGTAATGATATCCAATGAACAGGATTGTCATGAAGAATTGAGAAAATACGTCTAATGTGCTTAGCACCATCACAGACACAGAACATCAAAACTGGTTTATTATTGATGTGTTCCTATTAAATATTATCTCAGAGAATTGGCTCACAACCTACCACCACCATCTCCTGCCCTGCCCCTAGCCTTCAGTTTCCTCCCCCTGATGATTAGGCTTTGATTCCCAGCCCACAGCTTCACACTAGGGCATCCCCCAGTCTGCCAGGAGGCATCAAGGTCCAGCTTAGAAAGGAGGTCTTGTTTAATTCCTGGACCCCTCAAAGGTCAGTCCCCTGTGAACTTTAGCTATGATGGGACAGTATCTCCCTCCAGCCCTGCAGAAAGTGGGGGCTGTCCTGTGGGTCCTCTTCTGTTTTCTGATCGCACCACCCACCTTGTCTTAGGGCCCAGGATTTGGGAAGCCCGTAGTGGTACCATTGTGTGCAGGCCACACCCTCACTGTGATCACCCATCTGTCCTCCCCGGATCTTCCCTCCGGACCAGGGAGCAACCCCTCCCCCAACCCACTTGCAGAGACACTGGTAGCAACACTTCCCCAGCTCCGGGCAACCTCTCAACCTACGTGAGTGGTTTCATAATTCATGCCTGCCCATCAGCAGACAGATTTAGCCTCCTGCCTGCTGAGTCTGGAAATACTGAATATTAAAATATCTCAGATGCTCGCCCTTCTGACGCCCTCGCCTCTCAGATTCACAAGCAGTTGGTTGCACAAACCATCTCTGGGACACACATCAGTTTCTTAGTTAAGTGGACTTTGAGCACTTTCATGGAAATGGGAAGGTGTATTTGAGGTGACGGATTAGGTGCATGACTTTGGAGAAGCCCTAGTTCTCTGGCTTTGGAAGCCAGTGTATTTTTTGCTGCTCCGCGTCGCTGCAGAACCTCTGCCAGCCCTTTTTGTAGCACCATTTGCAATCGAGGGAAGCAGGAATTCTCTTTGAAGGGGATTACTAAGCTAAGTAAAGCAAAAGATCTGAAGAAACTTTCTCCACCCACCTAGGATAGCCAGTCTCCCAGGAATTAAACTGACCAATATTTGAAGATGGAGGAAGCAGAGAGAATCTTTCCTACTTGGTTAAAAAAAAAAAAGTGTGTGTGTGTGGCTCGTGCCCCCATCTCAAAGGTCTAGCTGACTTCCCTCATGCACATCAAAGACTACCAAGCATTTCCCGCCTTTGATGTTGAAATTTTAAAACCTCTACTGAAAGACTTTCTAGGTTAGTGCACACACCTTTTGCTAATACCCAGCAGTGACCAATTGTAAAAGTGGGTTCAGGATTTCAGGGAAGGAGGATGAGAATTCCCCACAGATTCAAAATAGAGGAAGGGGTCTCTCCTCTGTCCTGGTAGATTTCATTCTTTCCTCCACTAGGAATCCTGTGAGCCCCTGACGCTGGCTTCCAGCACTGAGCAGAATTTGGAAGGAGTTAGAGCTGCTTCTCGGGGTGTGTGATCTAATTAAGGAGGCAAGGCCTCCCTGGGGGAAATGAAAGCTCATGTCCAGGCAACACAGAAAGCCTGTGTGGTAACTTAGCATCAGAACCAGAGTGATGGAGTGAGTCTCTACAGAGAGAATATGAAGTTCCTCTACAACACATTCAGGAAAAAGGGAGCTCAGGCCAGAGTGTGTTGTATAAGAAAGAGACAGGCAAGGCAGACCTGGATTCAAGCCCTGGCTGTGTCATTCACTGTCAATGTCCCACATTGACAGTGTGGGACCTTTCCCTCTTAGGCCTCAGTTTCTGCATCTGTGAAATGGGAATACAATGCCCACAGAAGAGGCTTGTCCTGAGGCTTCATCAGACTTCTCTTTAGGATCCTTCCAAGCAATGCTTCATTAGGAACTATACCTGGGAACTTTACCTAAAAACAAGAGATTTAGGCTTAAAGGTGATGGAATTACAGTTGAAGGGTAAGTTGTTCGTTGGATTTTTAGTAAATAGCTAAACTAAGCATGATGACTGGGCTTCCCAGGTGGCTCAGTAGTAAAGAATCTGCTTGCCAATGCAGGAGACAAAGGAGATGTGGGTTTGATCCCTGGGTCAGGAAAATCCCCTGGAGGAGGAAATGGCAACCCAGTCCAATATTCTTGCCTGGGAAATCCCATAGACAGAACAGCCTGGTGGGCCACAGTACATGGGGTCTCAAAGACACACAACTGAGCGCGCACACACACACACACACAAACATGATGACTAATGACAAACAGGGAGCTTTGCTCACACATCTCCTTCACTGAGGGGGTTCATAATATTCTCTTTTCAGAGTTTCCCAGCCAGGAACCCAGAAGTATTCACCATATTAGCTTCCCATTGCTGCTATAACAGATCACCACAAACTTAGTTGCTTAAGACAAAACTTTATTGTCTTCCAGTCCTAGAAGTCGGAAGTCCAAACTGAGTCTCCCTGTGCTAACAGTCAAAGTGTTAGCAGGGCTGAATTCTCTCTAGAGGCTTTGAGGAGAAGCGCTGTTTGGCCTTTTCAAGTTTCTAGAGGCCACCAGTATTCCTTGGCTGGCAGTCCCTCCTCCATCTTCAAAACCAGCCACTTTGGGAGAAGTCTTTCTCATGCTGCATCGCTAGTCTGCTCTTACCTGCTTCCCTCTTCCACTTATAAGGACTTGTGATTACACTTGGCCCATTGGGATAATGCAGCAAAATCACCCAATCTCAAGGTCAACTGATTACCAAGCTTAGTTCCGTGCTCCTTAATTTCCCTTTCCTACAGGAGCTAATGTATTTGCAGATTCTGGGACTGGGATATTTGGGGGCCATTTACCCCAGCTATGTCTCCAGAGATGGGGAGGAAACTGGGTGAATGGAGAGGAATCGGTCTCCTTCCTGTCTGCAGTAGTGGCGGAGCAGCCCTATGGGGACTGGAAAGGCACTGACGTGGGGGTGGAAGGTATGAGGTCTGCCCTGACCTGACTGTTCACTGCCGAAAACTTTGGGCAATTCACCCTTTCCAGGGCATCAGCTTCCTCATCTGTAAAATGGGAATGATTACCCTGCCTTTCATCCCTGTATCACCGTTAAGAAGGTTAGATATGATTCCCAGCTGAGGGCCTCCTATGAACTGGGCCCCACGGAGGACCGTGAGGTATAGAGGTCATTTTTAATGACCACAATCTCACTATACAAGAAAATCATTCCATGCTTCCTCGCAGTTTTTTTAAGGATGCTTGGATAATATTTACAGAGTTAAAGACACAAAATAGATATAACTTTAGTTTCAATATTTTCCCTTATCATCGTTAGCATTTCCAAAGTTGGTACATTTCCAAGGTTGGTATATTTTCTCTGAGATAGTCTTCCAAATAGAGGCACCCTTTTATTATTCGTTTAAGTCACTTCCAGTTTTTTTGTTTTTTAAGTAACATTAAAATGAGTGATGTCACACACTCTTTTTCCCCTTCATTTTGAATTACTTCTAAGAATGAATTCCCAGAAATGGGTTTGACGGAGTAAAGGATGTAAGGGCCTCTTTCAGTGCTTGAGACATATTCCCAAAATGCTTTCCAAAAGTGCTGTACCAGCGTCACCTCCACTAGCCATTCATGAGTGTGAAAAAAAGTAGAAGTATTGGTCTCTCAGCAGTGTCCGACTCTTTGGGACACCCTGGACTGTAGCCCGCCAAGCTCCTGTGTCCACAGAATTCTCCAGGCAAGAATACTGGAGTGAGTAGCCATTCCCTTCTCCAGGGGATCTTCCCAACCCAGGAATCAAACCCAGTTCTCCAACACTGCAGGCAAATTCCTTACCATCTGAGCCACCAGGGAAGGTTGGTTCATGAGTGTATCAACTTCCTTAGTTTCATTTTTACTAATTTAATTGTATCAGATAAAACTCTGACATTGGTTTAATTCATTTCATTGATAGTACAGAAAGCTACACATGCTCCCATATGTACCTGCTAAGTATTAAGATATATCTTATATGCCCCAACTTTTTATGTCTTTGCCAATTTCCCTCCCCTAAAGCAGAACTAATCACCTCTTTGTTGGTCTCCTCTTAGTACCTAGTTCCTGTCTCTGTTCTTGGATACGGACACACCACGGAGCTGCAGTTATTGGCTCACATATGACTCCCAGAGGGAAAGGACTAATATCTTCCTTCTCAAATTACCCTGTCAGTAGCCACTAGTTACATGCGGCCGCTGAGCACTTTAAATGTGGCTATGGCACAGATGCAGACTATTATATGTAGAAGGTTTACAACAAGTCCTATTGCATAACACAGGGAACTATATTCAATATCCTGCGATCAACCATATTGGAACAGATTATGGGAAGGGTATATATATGTATAACTGAATCACTTTGCTGTACAACAGAAACCTACACGACACTGTAAATCAGTTATACTTCAAAAAACAAAAAGAACATGGCTAGTACAAATCAAAATGTGCTGAAAGCATAAAATACAGACTGACTTTCAAAGATTTGAGAAAAGAAAAAAAGAATGTAAACTATCTCATCAATTACTTTTATATTTATTATATTCGGAAATGATAATATTTTGCTATGTTGGACTGAACAAAATAATTATTAAAATTAATTTCACCTGTTTATTTTTACTTTTAGGGGAGCTACTAGAAAATTTTAAACATATACTTAAAATTTTTAAAACAAAAATGTTTTAATGTATTTTTAAATATATTTTAAAATTTTATGTTTCTATCAGACAAAGCTGCCTAGGGACCAATGTTTTTAGAGAAGTAATTCATTAAATGTTTGAGAATGGATTTACAGGTTTTAAAGTTCTTCTTTACCAATTGAATTGTGACTCAGTTAAAGATTATTATCATCATTATTATCCCTCTGCCATATTTATACCTGTCTTTAACATCAGTGAGACCAGTTGAAAATTGCCATTAAAGGCAACCATGACTCGAGAAAGACAGAGAGTATGGTTAGTCCAGCTGATACTCACTGAGCATCTGCTGTTGCCAAGCACTTTCTAGAAACTTAGGATCACCAGCAAACAAAGTAGACGTGGGTCCTACCTTGAGAAGCTAATGGGGTAGAAACAGACAGTTAATGACCTTGTATATTAGGAGGTGAGAAGTACAGTGGCAAAACGCAGAAGAAAGTGCAGGTGAGGGAAGAGCAGGTGCCACAGTGAATAAGTGGTCGTGGTAGGTTTCACTGAGAAGATGACAGGTAAGCAGACTTGAAGAGTAGGGCACAGTATTCCAGGGCTTCCCAGGTGGCGATAGTGGTAAAGAACCCGCCTGCCCATGCAGGAGACTTAGGAGATGAGGGTCGATCCCTGGGTCGGGAAGATCCTTTGGAGGAGGGCATGGCAACAGACTCTAGTATTCTTGCCTGAAGAGTCCCATGAACAGAGGAGCCTGGTGGACTACATACAGTCCATGAGGTCTCAAAGAGTCAGACACAGCTGAAGAGACTTAACATGCACACATGCACAGTATTCCAATTGTCTCCCTGGGGGAAGAACATTAGACAACAGAAGCAGCTACTGCACAGGACCGAAGGTGGGGCCATATGATTGCAAGGGGCTCATCTCTTAGCCTCAGTTTCCCCTCTTGGAGGTCTCCTCTCTCTAGTCTTGACAGCTCAAATATGCACAGCTCCACCACCTATATCCCTAAGCACTGCCCCTCTCTCCACCCCCTCCTTCCCCAAGCAGAGGCTTTGGCGGTTTCTCTGATTGTCTGAATTCTAGAAAAGGCTTTTACCTAGAGCACTTGGGGGAGGACCGAAAGGAGCCAGAGAAGATATTTATAGATCAGGACAGTCCGTAGGCTGCTCTGCAAACCCGGCTCATCTATAAGAAGAACTGCCAGTTGCTGAAATGATGATCCCAGGGGAGGTGCCCAGTTGATTTGCCAGTCAGCCCAGGTCCATCTCCACTGAGCGAGTGAGAGAAACGGCAGGATGGAGGCAAATCAAGTTGCACTCATTTCCTAATTGGCTTCCCTGCCACCTCTCCCATTACTGTCTCTTTTCCACTCTGCCACATGAGTCTGGGTGCGTCATTTCTGTTCTTAAAAGTGTTCCATCTGGGAATTCCCTGGCAGTCTAGTGATTAAGACTCCAAGCTTCCAATGCAGGCAATACGGGTTTGCTCTCCGGTTGCAGAACTAAGATCCCACATGTTGTTCAGCATGGCCAAAAAATTAATTACAAAAAGAGTGCTCCATCCAACAGCTCCAAGCCCAGAGTTCTTCGCAGGAAATGGAGTCCATCACAGCCTGGTCCCAGCTGAATGCTTCAGTCTCCATCCTTTTTCCTATTTAGACTCTACTCAACACATCACCAGAGAAGGCAATGGCACCCCACTCCAGTACTCTTGCCTGGAAAATCCCATGGACGGAGGAGCCTGGTAGGCTGCAGTCCAAGGGGGCTCGAAGAGTCGGACATGACTGAGCGACTTCCCTTTCACTTTTCACTTTCATGCCTTGGAGAAGGAAATGGCACCCCACTCCAGTGTTCTTGCCTGGAGAATCCCAGGGATAGGGGAGCCTCGTGGGCTGCCATCTATGGGTTCACACAGAGTCGGACAAAACTGAAGTGATGCAGCAGCAGCTATGGCATTCTGTCCCAGCAGATTAGGACACTGCGGAAGAACGGCTCCTGCCTCTGATGCATTTCCATGTGACTTAGTTTGGGTTTCCTAAACTTGGTTAGTGGTGTGGTTCAGTCGCTAAGTCATGAGCAGCTCTTTTTTTCAACCCAGTGGACTGTAGCCTGTCAGGTTCCTCTGTCCATGGGATTTCCCAGGCAAGGATACTGGACTGGATTGCCATTTCCTTCGCCAGGAGATCTTCCTGATCTTTCTGAACCAGGGGATTGAACTGGCATCTCTTGCATTGGCAGGCGGGTTCCTTACCACTGAGCCACCAGGGAAGCCCAAACTTGGTGTTGGTTTCCTCAGAATCACACTCTGAGATAAGGACTTGGATGCAAGGAGTTTCTTTGGGACCTGGTCCCAGGAAGACAAGTGAGGGAAGCGAGACCAACAAAGGGTATGTTCACACGAAGGGTATCTTTGTGGTGTGAAGCTCGCTGCCCACTGGGGAGCCCCCCAGTAAAGGGCTTCATCTCCCAACTAGACAAGGACATGCTGAAGACCCAGTACTGCCCAGTCATGGAGTTTCAGAGAAAATGACCGCTGCCAAAGGGAACTACCACAACTCAATGGCAAATAGCTGTCCCCCAAACCTCAAAATCCTACAAGCTCTGAATTAGCAATTTCGCTTCCAAGAATGTATCCTAGGTGAATAATCACAGATGTGAACAAAAGCACGGCTAAAAGAATTCTCATTCCCAAATTGTTTATAAGAGTGAAAAATTGGACACCATCTAAATGTCCAATAACAGGAAAGTGAATAATTGAATGATGGCTCATTCCTACACTGGAATACCCAGCAGCCACTGAAAGTGATTTTCTATGAGAGTTTTTAATGCCACAGAAAAGTGACCATGATATTGTTTGGTCATTTTTTAAAAGTAGATACATAGATACAGAAACTAATATATATGGTATGACCTAACAAGGGCTTGTCACATTAAGGAAGCACATGTGCACACACACACACATACACACACACACACACAGAGACCTGGAGAGAGATGATTAAAAATGATGACAGTTTAGTACTGATGAACCTGTTTTCAGAGTACCTATTGGTCTATGTCTATTAGATTAAGAGAAGAGACTTAGGACATGGCTGAGGGTGAGGGGAGGAAGGAGAGGGTGGGATGTATGAAGAGGGTAACATGGAAACATACATTACCATATGTAAAATAGATAGCCAATGGGAATTTGCTGTATGACTCGGGGAGCTTAAACCAGGGTTCAGAAACAACCTAGAGACATGGGATGGGGAGGGAGGTGGGAGGGATGTTCAAGTGGGAGGGGACATGGGTAAACCTATGGCTGATTCATGTTGATATTTGATGGAAACCAATAGAATACTCTAAAGCAATTATCCTTCAATTAAAAATAAGTAAATTTTTTTAAAAAAGAAAAGAATGCTGATAGTGGTAATAGCTGAGCGGTTGAATTATATTTTAATTTTCTTTTTTATCGGTATTTTAAAAATATTCTACAGTGTTCATGTTTTCAAGGGTGGCTCTGACAGCACCAGGCTGCCAAAGCAGAGAGTCTGCAAGAAGTGGGGGCATCACTTAACTGCCTGTCCAAATGGGCGTGTGTTTTTCTCTGATCTGAGAGTTCCCGCTGTCAGTCCCCTCTGGGAGATCGGCTTACCTCTAACCTCTAAGTAGCCCATCTGGGCCATGTGCATCTCTAAAATCACATGGGTTTTCCCAGTGAGAAGATACAGCCCCCAACCAGAGAAGGAAATTAAATGCTTTTCTCAGTAAATTTCTCCATCTCCAAATTCGAATCATTCTAATAGGGCTACCTGCTGATTTATGTTGCTTGAAAAAAGATTAAAAGGAGTTGATTCTATGAAGTTATCAGTAGATTTTAATGGGGGGAGGGGAATGCAATGTTTATACTGCTTTTTAATCTCTGATCTTTACGTCCTTTTTGATACTGTTTCTTGCTCTCTGACCATCCTTTGAGGTAGTATTCAGGCAGGATTTAGGTAAGGAAAGGAGAAGACTATAGAAAATCTTTACATTAACTCAAGAAATATTTTCTGATTTTTAGGAGGGGCGGGGTAAGGGGCGGCCCCCCCGCCCTTCTCTGGTTTTTCTTGCTCACAATAGGGTTAGAGGGACTTTCATCTTTTTTATCACTTCTGGTGTCTTTGGCTACTCCCTCCTTTAATAGTTTCAGCCCAAGAAAGGGAGACAACTCCTGTCACTGATCAGAGCCTGCAGTGATCCTCAGATCACGTTTATTGTCGGGTGGACCTACGACGCCCCTTCACATCCTAGACTTGAGAACACAAGACTCTTCCCAATTACTCCATCACAGAGCAGAGCCTGCTGGACCTGGCTCCCTTCCTGTGATTCTGTGCCCACTGCTGGGTGTGTGATGCAAGCCGGCCAGCCTGGCCCAAAGGGCTAGTTGGGGAAGTGGACTTAGAGAAGGCTCTGTGGTTTCCAGCCAGTCTAGATTTGAGGAAACAAGGAGAAGGAAACTCCATATTTTCTCCTGGCCTGAGGCCCCGGGCCCCTTTCCAGCTTCTATGAAAGAAGGTCTTCTTGTTGGGGGAGGGTGGTTTATGATGCTTTGGTGGTGGTGTTCAGTCTCTAGGTCATATCTGACTCTTGGCGACCCCATGGACTGTAGCCCACCAGGTCCACGTCTTCTGCATTGCAGGCTGATTCTTTACTATCTGAGCCACCAGGGAAGCCCCCAATGTAGTAGAAAAAGTTAAAAAAAAAAAAAGTGGAAGTCAACCAGAAGGTTAATATACTGCATCCTGATACAATGTTCTCTGTCCTGCCTCAGTGAGTGTGCAGCCTGGAAGGGTCTCAGGTAATGAAAGTACTGGAGTTTTCAAGTGGAGAAATACAAAAAGGTTGAGAAAGGTTTCAAAGTCTTCTTTATAGCTTCCACTAAGTCCTGCTTCTCTGATGGAATTTCATGTACTCACATTTCAGTCGAAGTGCGTGCTGTTTAGTCGTTTCAGTCGTGTCCCCGTGGACTGTAGCCTGGCAGGCTCCTCCGTCCGTGGGATTTCCCAGGCAAGAATACTGGAGCGGGTTGCCATTTCCTTCTCCAGAAAATCTTCCCAACCCAGGGATTGAACCTGGGTCTCCTGCATTGCAGGTGGCTTCTTTACTGTCTGAGCAACCAGGGAAGCCCTTCAGTTCAGGTAGCCCTTGATAACCAGGTAATCAATCAGTTTTTTAAAATGTGCTAGATGATTAAGGTGGAGAAAATGGGACTTAATCTAGTCTTGAAGAATGAGTAGCATTTGGGTGGGTAGGTGCTATCATCTGAAATGTTTGTGTCTTCCTAAAATTCATATGTTGTCCTCTTAACCCCTAAAGGGGATAGTATTAATAGGTGGGGCCTTTCTGAGATGTTTAAACCAGGAGGGGAGCCCTTGTGAATGGGATTAATGCCCTTATAAAACAGGCTTTGGAGGGATCTCTAGCCCAGCACGTGAGGACACAAGAGGTCTACAACCCAGAAGAGGGCCCTCACCTAGTCATGCTGGCACCCTTCCGTTGGACTTTCAGGCTCCAGAACTCTGAGAAATGAATTTCTATTGCTTATAAGCTACCCAGTCTGTGATATTCTGATATAGCAGCCTGAAGAAATAAGACAGTGAGGAAGAGATGAGCATGGCAATCCCAGGAGAGGATTCCTGCATGCTTCTACTAAATACGGTCTAGGATTACCACCCTTTCTCAGGTGAGCCCCCTTGCTTTCAAGCAACAAAAATAAACTCAGCCTAGCTCAGTGAAAAGGGGAAGATTTGCAGAAGAAACAATGAATGGGCTATCTCATGAGTCATCCCCTCAGTTTCAACCTCTTGCAAAGACTAACTGGCTTTCTCTGACTCTCAGTTCTCAGAAACAGATCCAATTGGACCAATTCAACTCACATGGTCACTCCAGCCAATCAACTCTTGCTGAGAGTCTGGATCCCATGGGATAAACATGGCTGCTTTGAGCAACTACCAAAAACGAAGGCCAGTACAAGCTGGACCTCACTAATTCCACAGTTCTTTCATATGCTTGAGGTTCCAGCTGTCCTGGAGTTAAAGATTCAGCTGAAATCTGTGACTGAGTAGAAATCTTAATTCAATGTGGAAAATACAGCTGCCAGACTTAGCAAATGAAAGTACAAGATGCCCAATCAAATTTGAATACTTAACAAAAAAATTTATCCCATGTGATATTTGGGACCTACTTATACTAAAAAAAAAAAAAAAAAAAAAGCTTCATTGTCTGAAGTTCAAGTGTAACTGAACTATAACTGCCAAACCGAGTGGAAAGCTGGTCCTTTTGTGGGACTCTGAATTCTTGACATTTCCAAAATAATAATCACATCTCTGGGAATTTAAGCACCCACGGCAGATGTAAGGGTTTTGAATATGCCACATCGAGGACACTGTGAGTAAAGCCAGCATCCTGAGAGCAAGAGGTAGACCTGCATAATTATCAGTGAGTTAAATTGCTTTGTTGCAGAGAGGCAGCTTATTAAACATGCATTTCAATTTTGGAGTGATTGGCTGAAGGACTTGATTATCAACAGATGGGAAATCCCTCGCTGCAGCCGTGACCTTTACCTGTCATGTTGGCACATAGGACCACATCAAAATGACACTGGGACAACTTGATCCCAGTCTCCAGAGCCTCTGGACAGGGCACCCTGGGCTTCCCCAGGGCTGGGGTGGGAAGGTGGAGGGCCACGACGTTTACCTAGATGGGTACATGGCCTCCTTGGCTTAAATGGGTCTTTTTATGACTTCACTCTTCCCTCTCTATGAAAACAGTACTGTTCTTAGTTGTTAAACAAACTTGGGTCCCTGTCCTGCTGCTACCTCTTACAAGCTTTATGAGCCAGAGCAAATCATACAACTACGCTGAGCCTCAGTTTCTTCATCTATTAATTGGGAATAATAAATTACCCACTTGCAAGGTTACTGGGAGGAATCAATGACCTCCTGCCTGTTTAAGTGTCAGATTCCATGGACCCCAGCCCCTCAAACTTGTCCTAGTCTCCCTCTTTCCTATTATCCAGGTCCCCAAGGTCAGTCATTTTAGTGATATCCTCCCAGCTGCCTCAAAGTGTGGGCCTTGTTACTGTTCTGCTCTGTTTATTGGCAAGCTTATAGATTTATTGTCCCACTGTCTCTGTCTCTGGACCAACCAGCTTGCTGGCATCAAATGAGAAATCATGTTATTAAGTCAAATCACATTACCCAACCCCAGACGGCCTCTCCTTGTACTCAATAATCCTTCTACTCTTCTCCAGTAGATGCACAGCTCAGAGGCTTCATGACTACAACAGCATCCAAAGTATTGCTTATATTTTGCTTTTTAAATAATGTAATATAGTATATTGGGCTTCCCCAGAAGCCCACTGGTAAAGAACCTGCCTGCAATGAAGGAGATGTAGGCTTGATCCCTGGGGGAAGGGATGGCAACCCACTCCAGTATTCTTGCCTGGAGTATCCCACAGACAGAGGAGCCTGGCAGTCTATAGTCCATGGGGTCTCAAAGAGTTAGACATGACTGAGCAGCTAAGCACAGCATAGTTTGTCATTATCATTATCATTATTGGTGAGGGAGCAGAGCATAAGTACGGATAGGAAATTTATGTCTTCTGAACTTCCTTCCTTACTCAGAATCCTACCTTAAAGTCAGCTACTTCATAGGACTTCCTTGGTGGTCTGGTGACTAAGACTCCACATTTCCAACACAGGAGGCCTGAGTTCAACCCCTCGTCAGGGAACTAGATTCCATGTGCCTCAACTAAGCGTTCACACACCACAACTAAAGATCCTACATATCGAAACTAAGACCTGGCACAGCCAAATAAATATATTTTTAATATAGGTATTTTACCTCTTTTTTCAAAACAACTTTTATTTTTGGCTGGGTCTTCATTTCTTTGCATGGGCTTTCCCTTGTTGCAGAGAGTGGGAATCACTCTTCGCTGCAGTGCTGCTGCTGCTAAATCACTTCAGTCGTGTCCGACTCTGTGCGACCCCATAAACGGCAGCCCACCAGGCTCCCCCATCCCTGGGATTCTCCAGGCAAGAACACTGGAGTGGGTTGCCATTTCCTTCTCCAATGCATGAAAGTAAAAAGTGAAAGTGAAGTTGCTCAGTCGTGTCTGACCCTCAGCGACCCCATGGACTATAGCCTTCCAGGCTCCTCCGTTTATGGGATTTTCCAGGCAACAGTACTGGAGTGGGGTGCCATTGCCTTCTCCATCGCTGCAATGCAGGGGCTTGTCATTGTGGTGGCTTCTCCTGCTGCAGAGCACAGACTCTAGGTGCTCGGGCTTCAATAGCTGCAGCACATTCTCTCTAGAGCACAGGCACAGTAGTTGTAATGCAAGGGTTCAGTTACTCTTAGCATGTGGGATCGTCCCAGACCACAGATCGAACCTGTGACCCCTGCATTGGCAGGCAGACTCTCCATCCACTGCACCATCAGGGAAGTCTAATAATTTATTTTAGTTAAATAAATAAAGTCAGCTACTTCTTAAGGTCACCAGTTGTGCCCAGGGAACTCTGCCTGCCTATTGGCTGCATGCGTGTGCATGCTCAGTCGCTTCAGTCCTGTCTGACTCTCTGCGACCCTATGGACTGTAGCCTGCCAGGCTCCTCTGCCCATGGGATTTCCCAGGCAAGAATACTGGAGTGGGTTGCTGTGCCCTCCTTCATGGTATCTTCAGGACCCAGGGATCAAACCTGTATCTCCTGCACTGGCAGGTGGATTCTTTACCCTGCCATATTGTCTAAAAATCCCCATTTGTCTATGTCATATTTGGAGTTGAACCCCATGTCTCTCCCCTATTGCAATATCCCAT
This sequence comes from Bos taurus, assembly GCF_002263795.3. Taxonomy (NCBI): domain Eukaryota; kingdom Metazoa; phylum Chordata; class Mammalia; order Artiodactyla; family Bovidae; genus Bos; species Bos taurus. Next base: position 16,977,717 of record NC_037341.1, on the reverse strand, counting down.
ACCAGTAGTCATAAACGTCTCCCTTATCATTTCAACAAGTGTTGGAATAATTATTTAACAGTTAATAACACCTGGAGCATTTCTTTTAATTCTGAGGAAGCCTAGGCTCCACCTAAGACCAAGAAGTCAGAACCATAGGCGTGGTTCTGATGTGTACCAGGATTGAGAACCACTGGCCCAGAAGGTCTACACAAATCTCCTGTGAGGTGGACTGACTCTTAGACTGGAGGGTCCCTTGAATTCTGGCTGGGTTGACCTTCAGCTCTGTCTCAGAGCAGCCCTGTCCCCTTTGTCCAGTCCCACCAGACACTGTGTCACTCCTCTGTACATCTGCTAACGCTACCTTCCCTTCCTGAAATGTCCACTCTATGCCCCCTGCCCACCAGGGAAAGATTACTCACACTGAAGAGCCCACATCAAGCATCACCTCCCCTAGGGAGCCGCTCCCAATTCTTCTTTCCAGGGATATAATGATCCCTTCCTCCTTCTGTCCCCACAGACTTGTCAACGAGGTATCACCACGTGGCCTTCAATAGCACACCTGGTGTTACTGCATTCAAGATCATACCGCTCGCTACTCAACAGGCTAGAAATCATAAAACAAGTTGTTGGGGCAAGGAATGATGATTTGGAAAGCCAACTAACAGAGAAGATGGTGGGTTCGTGCCCCAGAGAACCATCTTGCCTGAGGTAGAATTCAGGCTCCTTTAATATTGCAAGGGGTGGCTGCTGCTTCTGCTGCCGCTGCTGTTGCTGCTAAGTTGCTTCAGTCATGTCCGACTCTGTGCGACCCCATAGACGGCAGCCCACCAGGCTCCTGTGTCCCTGGGATTCTCCAGGCAAGAACACTGGAGTGGGTTGCCATTTCCTTCTCCAATGCATGAAAGTGAAAAGTGAAAGTGAAGTCGCTCAGTTGTGTCCGACTCTTAGCGACCCCATGGACTGCAGCCCACCAGGCTCCTCCGTCCATGGGATTTTCCAGGCAAGAGTGCTGGAGTGGGGTGCCATTGCCTTCTCCACAAGGGGAGGCAGTAAAGTCAAACCTGGTTGTCATCAGCCCCCAGAGGGCATGTGTTCATTTCTTCCTCCCTGCAGTCATGCACAGGTGGGCCTGGTCAGGATGCATTGAGCCAAGCAAAGGTATTTTAGCTCAGTGTTTATTCCCTGGGAAGCAAGTTTCCCAGAGATGGGCCATCATGTACAATTTAAGCTTATAGGCAACATCCCTTTAGCGATTAGCTTAGAATACAAAGGGTCTTCCCTGTCACATCGGGACTTCTTTTGCCCTATCCACAGGCCTGACAATGCACAAAGCAAGCCACAGCATGGCTGATGTCACTAAAACATCAGTGTGAAATGCGGCTCCTCACCAGCCACCCTGGCTAAGGGTGTACAGAGTAGGACTTGATATTCATGTTAACAGACACTAGGTTTTCAGAAATTACCCATCTGAAGTTAATACTGACACCTGAAAAGATAAAAACAAAAACTTTCCATCTGGCAAAATGAAACTTATTATATCTGCCAGAAAACTGTAAACTTGGATAAACCTCAGTATTGAACACATAAATTTGTTGATTTCAAATATTAGGAATCCTACAACACAGAGCATTGAACCTAGTATCAGGAAATCTGGACTATAAATGAATTCAGCCACCTTCTAAGTGTGTAACTTTATGTAAGATACTTAATTCTCATAAGCCTCACATTTCTTATCTATAAAGTAGGGATTGTAATATTACTTCATCTACTTTCTCCAACAGGTTGCTTTAATCATTAAATAAAATAAAACCTGGAAAAGCATGTTTCTGTTCATTGCGAAGCTCCATACAAACATGAGGGAGAATTTGCAATTCTTACTAATTGCTTGTGCTTTGCTTTTTTCCTTAATCAGTATCAACACTTTCACATTCATATGAAACAGATCGAGATGTCCATTCAGGAATAAATAAGAAGGAAGGTTTATTTTAGAAAGACTGTGGGATGTTGTTAGAGAGATTGTGTCTTTTCTCTTAGGAAATAATATGCAAATAACTTTATCTTGCTGACATTTTTCTGCACAAACTGGAATAGAAACTATCTTGGACCTGAACAATACACTTATGTCTAAATTGTAAATAATAACTAAGGGGAAAGAATAGCTAAGGAGAGTAAAGAAAAGGACAACACGTGATGAAAACCGCAATCTCAAAGGTGTTGCAGATCCAAAGCAGGCCATGTGTATGTAAACAGATGTATATTGATATTTATCAATGTGCTTGATTCTCCTCTTTCTTCCTTATCCATCTTCTCTCCCTGTATGAGCCAAATCTTTCCTTTCCTTCTGGATCAACAAGGTTTGGAGATGTGAACACACTTGCAGTGTGTGTGTGTTTTGTCTTTTGGTCATGCTACGCAGCTTATAGGATCCTCGTTCCCCAACCAGGGATTGAACCCAGGCCCTTGCAGTCAAAGAGCAGAGTCCTAACCACTGGACCACCAGGGAATTTCCTGTGTGTATGGATATGAGTGTTTGTGTGCATATGTGTGTTAAGTCGCTTCAGTACTGTCTGACTCTTTGAGATCCTATGGACTGTAGCCCGCCAGCCTCCTCTGTCCATGGGATTCTCCAGGCAAGAATACTGGAGTGGATTGCCATGTCCTTCTCCAGGGGATCTTCCCAACCCAGGGACTGAACCTGCATCTCTTACATCTCCTACATAGGCAAGCAGGTTCTTTACTGTTAGTGCCACCTGTGTGAGTGTTTTTTCCCTCTAGTCTTTTTTTTTTTAAGTTTGGTTAATTTACACTGTTTTAGGTGTACGGCAAAGTGATTCAGTTATACCTATATATGTACATATGAGGCAGACAAGGTATTGTTCAAAATGGCGTCTAGCATGCCACCAGTAAAATGCTGGTCATCTGGACCTCGGGTATTTCAGTTAAACATAGACTGCTTCATGTCCAATTCTCTTACCACTTGGGTCAACTCGGCATAGGTATACCAATTACTCACAGCATCGGGGAGCTCTCCCACATTCACCCATGTGGTGTGGATGGGAGTGTTAATCCATTCCATCAGGCTGTATGTTTGGTGAGGTGCGCCCCTTGCATGAGTCGCCTAGCCTTCTGCAACGTTTGTCTCAACGAGGGGTGAGTGGTTATAAAGGCTAACCATTCTATCTCGTTTCCAGAACAAATGATACTGTCCATCCCTGCGTCCCAGAGTCACGAAAGCCATGTTGCCAAGGGCTCCCCTTGCTTTTGCCGCAACTTCTTACCCAAGGCAACCCACTCTGCCTGAGTATTTGATCAATACGTTGTGAACTCAGTCACTTTGGAGGTCCTTTAAGGATGCTCCTCCTCCCAGAGGCCATGGGCTGCTCACGCTTCACTTTCTGCTGCACAGCTGGGGCCTCACTGACAAGCGGAGACCTGCGGCCTCACAATGTCCACTGTCATCATCCCTCATTACCTCAGTCCAAGGTGCTGGGCTCCTCGAGGCCACGCATCTCTTGCTCCAGCACGCATGCGCACTACTCCAGCCCTTCCTCTGGTCTCTGCAATTCAGGCACTTGCACAGCATCATGGAAGGCACTGTCCATATTCACCTTCAAGGCGGTTAAGAAAATCCACCCCAAAGTGCCAGAGGCAGTCCACACCTCTTTGTCCGCAAACAGGAACTCACCGCCTATCACGCCTCTTCAGTAATATCCAGTGACCTGCCCACTGCCTCCCAGCCTTCCTTCCGCTGGGTACCACATACAAAGTGGTGGCCACCGGCTTGCTCCTTCCATCAGAGCCTCAGGCTCCCCTACCTGCTGGGCATCCTGCCGGGTATCCTGCCAACTACACCAATTGTCTCACTGTTTGCAAATTCGCTGAACCCAGGGTAGGCAAGACACAAGTGGGGAAGCTGGAAGAAAACTCGAAGGGGTGTAGGAACTGCAGATATGTGTTTTCTCTCTGGGATGGCACAGCAGCAAAAGGGGTTTCTCAGGTGGGGCTCATATAGGTCTACAGAACAAAAGTGGCTGGTGGCCAAGCAAGTACATCATGACCTGCATGTGCCGTGCTGTTTGTGCTCTCAGCTGTTACATAACCATGCAAAATCATTGTTTACAGGATACGGGGCGAGAGGGCGCGGGGGTTGGGGGGGGAGAGGGGGAGAGGGCAAGAGAGTGAGAGGGCGTGGGGCAAGAGAGCCTGACTGATGCCATCTTGGCTATGTGCTATTTCCCCGCACACATATAAGTGATATATGGTATTTGTCTTCCCCCCTTTTGTTTTTTGTGGTTGGTTGCTAGCCTGGGGTGGTGGTATTTAATCTTATCTTTGACAAGGCATGTGGTATTAAAGTCTGAGATACTTGGGTATCACAAGCTGCTACACAGCTCTCTGGTTAGGCTACAAGGGACATAGACTAGTTCTGGATGACAAGTTCTAGAAGCAGCAGAGCTAGCCAGGGAGATAAATATTTTCTTCAAAGTATTCTTGACGTAGAAGAAATTTTACAGATCATCTAGTCCAACCCTGTGCACTTTCTCATTCTACAGATAAGGAAATCAAGAATGATCAGAGAGGGGAAAGTGACTTTCTTAAAATCACAGAGCTTTTACACGTCTTTCCTAAGCATCTTCCCTGTGCAAGGCATTATCCTGAGACAGGATAATGGGGCCCTTTGCTGCAGTGCGGCAATCCTTGCATCTGGACACACCTCTCCTCGAGTTACAAAATACAAAGAAAATTTATGGAACTAAAAATAACTGCGTGGATGTGCAGTTGGAGCAAATTCTGGACCAAAAGTCATGTCTGACTCGGAAACCCATGGACTGTAACCTGCCGGCTTCCTCTGTCCATGGAATTTTCCAGGCCAGAATACTGGAGTAGGTAGCCCTTCCCATCTCCAGGGGATCTTCCCAACCCAAGGATTGAACCCAAGTCTCCTGCAGCTCCTGCATCGGCAGGCAGATTCTTTACTACTGTGCGACCTGGAAAGCCTGAAAGTTACAAAGACAAAACAAAAACAAAAACCCAGCCGCCATTCTGGAGAGCTACAAGCAAAAAAACTCAAGTGTTGGAAGCAAAACCAGAATACTAGGAGATAAAAAAATAACAATAATAAGGCAAGAAGGGAAATTGAGAAGGAACAGGCTGGGAAAGGACAGCAGAAAGCAGTAGGTTGAAGGTAATAGAGGGAACATTGTCTTTAGGAAAAAACAAACAAACACGAAGCACCTGCTGGGGGCTCGCATCAATTTAAAATGCAAAAAGCAAATCAAAGAGTAAGTCTTTTCTGATCATGCTAAGAAGTTAAAGCAACTTGGTAGGATTTTTCAACATAGTTATGGTTCACTAACCTTCTCAGATATATAAACTATCCATTAGATCCATACTTGAGTTAAGGCAGAAAAGACCAGATAACGGGGAAAAATACAAAGAAAAACAACTTTGAACTACATTTCAAAATGTGCAGGGGCTGGAAGAAGAGCCACTCTGTATGGAGATCCTAAGCCCTGCCGCAGGGGGCCAGGTCAGCCTGGAGAGTAAGAACCTGAGAGATCAACACACATGATGTCATCAGCATGAGTGATTGATTATTAAAGGCCCGGGGTGGGGGTAAGATGACCCAGCGAGAGTGCACGGGGTGAGAGGAGAACCTGGGCCAGGATCTGGGAACCTCTGACCTCTCCAGGGCAGGCAGTAGACAGGAAGAGTCATGGTGACTTAGGTGATTTCTAGGGGAGCGGATGGCAGAGTGCGGTGGCTTGAGGTAGATGCAAAACAACAAGAAAGCAAACCAAAAAATATCTTTAAAGCCACCCTCCTGGCAGCTCTACAGGGGGCAGAAGCTAGTCCGTCCGGCAGTGGGCATGACTGCAGAATACTTAGATGCTGCCACACACACTGGAGAGCCAGACACTCCCACGGGCCAAAAGCTCACAGGCGGTTCTTGGAGGGTGATTTACCATCATACAGCTTAAAAGCTTCAGGAAGCGCTTCACTCCCTGTGTGTGTGCATACTAAGTCGCTTCAGTTGTGTCCAACTCTTAGCGACACTATGGACGCACCAGGCTCCTCTGGACCTATGGACTGACCAGGACCCATGGGATTCTCCAGGCAAGAATACTGGAGTGGGTTGCCATGACATCCTCCAAGGGATCTTCCTGACCCAGGGATGGAACCTGCAACTCCTGCATTGCAGGCAGATTCTTTACTGTGGAGCCACCAGGGAAACCCGTTTCACTCCCTACACACCCCCAACCATGCACACACACACAGGAATAATACATTTTAAATTTTATTTATTGGCTGCACTGGGTCTTCATTGCTACATGTGGGCTTTCTCTAGTTGTGGCAAGTGAGGGCTACTTTTCGTTGTGATGTGTGGGCTTCTCACTGCAGTGGCTTCTCTTGTGGCAGAGCACGGGCTCTAGGCAAGCAGGTTTCAGTAGTTGCAGCACATGGGCTCAGTAGTGGTGTCCCATGAGCTTAGCTGCTCCTCAGCGTGTGAGATCTTCCCCAACCAGGAATCGAACCTGTGTCCCCTGCACTGGCAGGTGGATGCTTAACCACTGGACCACCAGGAAAGCCCAGAAATAATTCATTTAATTAGGGGACTAAACATCCCGGCATACATCTGCTGACCTGGCATAATAATTGATGGCATCCCCTTTCATTCTCCAAGGTATATCAGTTTGGAAAATGGATTCCATGTGATTGCAGAGGTCAGGGATGGTTGGGACAGGGGTGGGGGTTATTACAAAGGGGAAGCGAGGGAGAGACCACTGTGTTGATGGAACAGTCTTACATCTTGATTGTGGTGGTGCATACACAAATCTACTTGTGATAAACAATGAATAGCAATACACACACACTGTACGCTGACACACGTCAATTTCCTGGTCGCTGTAGGTAAGTAAGATGTAATCACTGAAATTGAGTGAAGGGGACAAGGTCCTCTCAGTATTATCACTACAACTTCCTGTGAGTCTATAATTATTTCAAGATTAAAGGGCTGGGGTTGTTTATGTGCTCTGGAAGCATCCCCTGAGCACTGGAGCAGGGACTTTGGAGAATGGACGTTCATGCATCCAGCATTTGATTGGATCTGTGCAGTTGCTGATAGGAACATAAGCAGCTGCTGCAGATAGGAGTTGGAGAAGGCTCTGTTCTTTAAAGTTTGGAATTATGAGACAGGGAGATCAAGAATTCTCGATCATTCTTTCATTAGCTCTGGTACAAGAAAATAACCGTTTCAGCATGAATCAGCAGAGATCAATGTATCTTGTGGAAGTGGATCAGTGGATGGCCCAGAATAGCTTGGAGACAGCAAAGAGGGTAAAGAAGCAGAAAAAGGACAATGGATTTTACTTTGGCATCCCCTGGATATGAGCTTTGTCAGGGTTCAGGAACTTCACAGGTGGCTCAGTGGTAAAGAACTCACCTGCCAGTACAGGAGAGAGAAGAGAAATGGGTTCAATCCCTGGTTGGGAAGGTCCCCTGGAGGAGGGCATGGCTCCTGTTCTTGCCTGGAGAATTCCCATGGACAGAGGAGCCTGGTGGGCCACAGTCCATGGGGTTGCAAAGAGTCAGACACGACTGAAGCAACTTAGCACATGCACAATGTTCAGGAAAGCAGAGAATTAATAGTTAACCTCAGATACATAACACAGTTTGGTCAACGGCTTTCAGTTTATTCCTATCACAATTTTTGTCCTTCTCAACCACTCAGCTGATTTTCTTGCTTGTGTCACAACTTTAAAGGATCCCATGAGATATTTTTAAAAAACCATTTCCATTTCTTGAATTATTTGCATTTACACCATTCGCATGTCATTTCACTCTGATCTTCACACAGACCTACAAAGTGGATATTATTATCCCCACTTTGCAGAGGAGAAAACTGAGACTCAGAGAGGTTAAGTACCTTGCCCAGTGTCGCACAGTTTTATCTGTGTGACAGATAGGGATAGGGCCAGGATTCAAGCCCAAGTCATTCAGACTCTGAACCTGCCTCAGCTCCCCCAGTGCTACAATGCCTCTCCCGGGGTGAATTAGGCAGGGCTAGTGAGAGTTACAGGGTCACCTAGGTAAAGCCAACTACCACCAGTCACAATGTCATTGCTTTGGTGGATGGACCGGAAGTTCTGCCTTGGAGTAAAGCATCAGAGTTGGCCCTGTGCCCCATCCACCCCTAGTACCAGGTGGAGCGAAGGATGCCTCAGGTTTGCCCATCCCTCCCTTTTTCCTCAGAGGTCTGGGTGAGAAAGAGGAGAACCCTCCCTCCTCGCCGGAGCACCCTCAGGCTCTGTGCAGACATCCACGGACTACAGACACTCAGGGCCACACATTAAACTGAGACCCTGGCAGAATGGCCAGATGTCCCCAGCCACTCTGCATACAGAGTAGATCCCAGAAACCCGACCACAGTGTCTCTCTCATCACATCATCCTTTAGGTAAGTGGCATCTGCCTCGCATTAGAGAAGAAAGAATTTTCCTGGCCTGCAAACATCTCCAGCAAGAGCTCCACTGGGAAAAGCCTGCAAATTTCACTCTCACAGCGAAATCTGAGGATTCCAGGCCAAGTCGTTAGATCGGATATTCTGAAGCCAAGAAGGGGAGAGCAGCAGCTGAGACGTGGCTGACATCTTGACGGTTAAACTCCACAAACAGCGCCAAGGAGTTTGTCTTCTGCTCACGTGACTCAGATGGGCGAATTGAAACATCTCGGGGTCAGCCCAGGAGACTGGCGTGGTGACCGTACACAGCTCGGAAGTTTCTCTGCCTTTATCCTCAGACGTGGTTACTGAGGAAAGGGACTGAGAACAATTAGTGGTCAATAAAATATGCTTAGAAACTAGTGGCTACAATTTCTTCAAGTGTATTTGCAGGCCCTGGGGTAAGGACTTGAGTTGCATTTATCTCACTGCAGCCTCAAGAGAGCCACACAGATCCGTGTGATTATCATCCCCATTTTACAGGTGGGGAAACTGAGGCCCAGGGGCATCCAACAGTTTGTCTCAGGTTCTACTGATGGGTCAGCACAGAGAGGATTTGAACCCAGAGCTTGTGCTTTTCATTGTCCTTATTTTATCTCCCACATGGATGGTAGTTGGGTTGGAGGGAGGAGAGAAGCAGAACTAGACCCCAGGGCTGCCCAACTCTAAAGCTTGTGCCTACTCAAAATGTTCCATATATGTAGTCGTTTGGGTGTGGCCCACACACTTGTCCACGCACAAGAGCCAGGCAATGAGCAAATATAACCACCTTAGAAGCCTTCACTTGGAGAGGATTTTTTTTTATTGAAGTATAATTGATTTAAAATGCTGTGTTAATTTCTGCTGTACAGCTAAGTAATTTAATTATACATATATATATATTTTTTATATTATTTTCCATTATGGGTTTATCATAGATACTGAATATAGTCCTGATTTAGCACATACACATGCATGTCAGATGTTGGACTTTATTGCTTATCCAACCTGTATATAATAGTTTGCATCTGCTAATCGCCAACTCCCAATCCTTCCCTCCCCCAGCCTTGGCAGCCACAAGGCTGTTCTTAGAGGGTGTTCCCATTGGCTATACCTAGTCCCAAGTACGCAGGAAGGCCCTCCATGCTCACCACATTGCAAATGCCACTCACCTAACCATTAACCAAACTGGCTCTGGCTAAGCTGGGAAACAGACAAAGGTTATCCTGTGGAGTGGTTGCATCAGCTTCTCAACCCCAGCCCTGGCACCAGGTGGCCTTAAGCTGACCCATAGTCTGCTAGGACCACAATTGCTGTGCCCCTTTCCAAACCCATTGCTTTACCCTTCCGTTTCCAGTCCCTTAGGGTTTTGTGACCCCAAAGTTAACAGTAATAATAGCTTCCATGTATCATGTACTTAGGGCATCCCAGGTGGTAAAATGGTAAAGAATCCGCTGCTAACACAGGAGATACGAGTTCTCCTGGGTCAAGAGGATCCCCTGGAGAAGGAAATGGCAAGCCACTCCAGTATTCTTGCCTGGAGGATTCCGCGGACAGAGGAGCCTGGTGGGCTACAATCCATGGGGTCGCAAAGAATAGGACACAACTGAGTGACCGAGCACACACAGGTGCATGTGCACACACACACACACACACACACACACAAGCACACACATGGTATACTTACTGTGATCCATAGATTGGTTTGTTTAATCCCCTCAAACACTCTGAGAGTTGGGCACAATTATTAGCCAAATTTTCCAGGTGACGATCCCGAGACTCAGAAAGGTCAGAGTACCTTTTCCTGGGTCACATGTGTGAGTGGGAGGATTAAGCAGCCAGAATGGAGGGTAAATGTTGGAGGAAGAATACACTGGGCTGATTCTCATGTCCTCCTGCAAAGGGAGTTCTTCACCATTAGGTCGCCTCGGGACACTGACCCAGCAGCACCATGGGCCAATCATGGTCATAGTCATGGTCAATGTGAACCTTAGAAATGACGTATCATGCTTTCTAAACAGACAGACTTTAAAATTTTATTTATTCATTTTTATATGAAGGATTTATTTAAATGATAATTCCCTGATTATGTGCGAAAGTTATCCATATTCACCCCAATCGCTGACCAGACAATGATTTCTGACATTCAGAAAGATCAATATCAGACCCTGGAAATTCACAGTGGTCAAAGAGATTAACAGGGCTTTTATCCTTTCCATGACAGTAAAGATTATGAATGTATTTTTTTTTAAGTTTGATCAAGAATTGAAAATGAAATATCTAATCTTAAAAATTAAAAAGTAATCAAAAAATAGCATATTACCCAAATATTTCCATCATCTGAGGCATTTCTGTACATTTCGACTAAAGCACTGAAAAGACAGACTTTTTAAAAACTGCAGCATACCTTTTATCCCAGGAGTTCCACTTCTAGAATTTCATCCTTCAGATATACTTGTACATGTGGGAATGGACATATTTACAAAGTTACTCAGTATTTGTAACGGCAAAAACTTGGAAGTAACCCAAATGTCTATCACTGTGGAATGGTTAAATAAATTGTAGACTATAAAAAAATAGTTGCTCAGTCATGTCCAACTCTTTGCCACTCCATGGACTGTAGCCCACCAGGCTCCTCTATCCATGGAATTCTCCAGGCAATAATAGTGACGTGGGTAACCATTCCCTTTTCCAGGGGATCTTCCCAACCCAGGGATTGAACCCAGGTCTCCTGCATTGCAGGTGGATTCTTCACAATCTGGGCCACCAGGGAAGCCCACTTGGAAGCAACCCAAATGTCTATCATTGAGGAATGGTTAAATAAATTGTGGAATACGCAGATGGTAAAATACTCACCAAGCATAAAAAAGTATTTAAAGTGAGCTGTGTCTGCAGGGATACGGAAGAGATATGTAGGCATGTATAGGATATAAATCTCCGCAGCATACTGCTAAGTGAAAAAAAGTAAGACCAGCTTGTATGTTATGCCTCCACTTATGTCAGAGGGAGGAGAGGAGAATAAATACAGGTGTTTTCTCAGATATGCATGGATGACCTCTAGCAGGAGCTAGAGGAAATGGAGAGGAAATTCGTTGATTTCAATCAACCTAGATGCTAGGGAGACAGAAGTGCAACATGGAATTTTTGCTCTATCTCATTATATTTATCATCTGAATGTGGGCAGCTATACCGAAATAAATCTATCTATATAAATATTCACACATATATGAATAATCATAAGGGAACGTTCACAGTTCATTAAAAAAAAAGTCCCTGGACACAGCAGCAGAGACCTTGAATTTGATCATTGTTTCTGCCACCTTGGAAAAGCTACTGGATGTTTCTGAATCCAGGTTTCCTCCATTATAAGGGGGATGGTGAAGAGAGAGTACTAACTCTCTTCCCAGGGGTGTTGACAAGACTAAGAGCAAAATGTATTTGATTCTTACTTCTCCAGATATTTGCAGAACACTTTCTCTGGGCTAGGCCCTGGAGTCTGGGCTCAGAACTACGTATAAGGGACTTTGCTGGCTGTCCAGTGGTTAAGACTTCACGCTTTCACTACAGGCAGTGGAGGTTCAATCCCCAGTCAGGGAACTAAGATCCCACAAGCTGTGCAGTCAAAAAATAAAATAAACAAATAAAAACCAGCACCTCAAAACTAACGCTTTCTTTAAAATGTAAATCATTTAAAAAAATAACGGTAATGACCATGGGAATTCATGTGACATTGTTAAAAATTGGAAGCTATATAGCAAAGTGTTCTAAAAGAAAAGTGAAAGCCAATCAGTTGTGTATAACTCTTTGTGACTCCATGGAGTGTAGCCCATCAGAACTGTAGCCTGCCAGGCTCCTCTGTCCATGGGATTCTCCAGGCAAGAAAACTAGAGTGGGTTGCCATGCCCTCCTCCAGGAGATCTTTCCAATCCAGAGTTCAAACCTATACTTCATAGGATATGCCAGTATCCTATACTGGCAGGCAGATTCTTTGCCACCTGAGCCACCTTAGGTGGTACTTCTTGCCTGGCAAACTCAATGGACGGAGGAGCCTAGTGGGCTGCAGTCCATGGGGTCGCTAAGAGTTGGACACAACTGAGCGACTTCACTTTCACTTTTCACTTTCATGCATTGGAGAAGGAAATGGCAACCCGCTCCAGTGTTCTTGCCTGGAGAATCCCAGGCACGGGGGAGTCTGGTGGGCTGCTGTCTATGGGGTCGCACAGAGTTGGACACACCTGAAGCAACTTAGCAGCAGTAGTAGCAGTGGTAAAGAATCTGCCTGCCAATGCAGAAGACATAAGAGATGAGGGTTCAAGCCCTGGGTTGGGAAGATTCCCTGGGGGAGGGCATGGCAACCCACTCCAGTATTCTTACTTGGATAATTCCATGGACAGAGGAGCCTGGCGGGCTACAGTCCATAGCATCACAAAAAGTTGGACATTACTGAAGCAACTGAGCACGGACACATGAGCCACTTAAAAAGAAAAAAAAACATGTAAGCAAGGTGTGTCCAGGAGCTGTGCTTTCCCATCATGCACTGTGGGATTACTGGCTGGTGGGAAGATGGGCATGAAATCAATAGAGAGCTATGCAGCCAGCTGCCTGTTGTCAGAAATACTGCAGCAAGACGGAGTGGCTCTGGGAGAGAGACTATCACAGGGCTCATATGAGGCCTTTCCAAGACAGTCACACAAGCTCAGACCCACAGGCACTTGCCTGGCCAGGCGAGGAGGGAGGAGCATTGCAGGTGAGAATCCTGAACCAGAAATAAACTTGGAGAGTTCAAGGAAGCGGAAGACAAGCAAAATGGCTAGGGAGCAGAGACCTTGTGGGGAGGGGAGAGCTGGAAGCATCAGGGGATCGAAAGATCTGGTGCCTCCAGGGATGGTGGGAAGGACCCCGTGGGGTAGCTTCCAGGGGCAGTGAGAAGACACGGGTGGTTCATCTCAAGGCAAAGGCGGTGGGTGCAGCGTTGCAGATGAGAGAGCAGGCTCAGACCACCCACTTCAAATCCGGGCGCTCCCACTTCCTGGTGGGGTGCCCTGAGGCAGCCCTCTGCTTCTCAGTAAGGAGGCAAACAGTGCCTCTGGGTCAGCGTGTGAGGTTTAGGTGCATCCCAGGAGGAAGTCTTAGCTCAGTGCCTGCTGCCTCTCACCTCTCAGCAGATGGCTTCGCAGCAGCAGCAGCCATCATAAGAGTTGTGGTGCATTTCTGGAAAACCATTCTAGAGCCTGGCTGGGCCAGTGATGGTCCCTGGACCCAACCTCAGCCTGACTCCTACTTTGTGCTGTCCACAAGCAATGAGTAGTTTTAACATTTTTAAGTTAGTTTGAAAACAAAAACAAAAGAATAGTAGTAATAATTCATGACACATGAAAATCTTATGAAATTTACATTTTAGCACCAATAAATAAAGTTTTATTGAGACATGGTCAACCCCATTCATTTACAGATCTCCTATAGATGTTGCCATGCTCCAACAGCATCATTCAACAGCTGAAACGGAAACCGAAGTGCTGCAAAGATATTTACTCTGGCCTTTGAGAGAAAACTTTTGCCAATCCTTGCTCTAGAGATTGGATTACAGAGGCTCAAAAATACAAGGAGGAAGACTGATTAGAAGGCTTTTACTGAGAGTGAGCAAAGGAGAACAGTGAAAGGAAGAGAAGGAAAGAGCTGGGAAGGGGGTTCTGGAGTGGTGCTTTGAAAACTAGGAAGGGCTTACAAACATTGGGCTTTGCCAATCTTTCCTACATTGGTCATGGTCATGACTACTTCTGTCTGTAAGACTTAAGAGGTTTTTGTGGGTTTGACATCAGTTCCAACATTCTATCATTCTGAGATGTTTTATGGTAACAGCAGAGGATGATTTCAGAGTCCAGGTGACTGACAAGCTGGTAGCATCACAGATGTATAATGCTAGCATACTCTGAGCAAGCCCAGTGCTGGGGTGTATAAATAGAAGTCAGAGATCATCAGGAAATATTCCTGGGGCTGAGGTCATCCTCCTGCTACAACATCATGGCAGGACTAGGTGAGATCTAGGTCCACATCTATTGTTCAATCACTCAGTCGTGTCTGACTCTGCAATTCCATGGACTACAGCATGCCAGGGTTCCCTGTCCTTCACTATCTCCCAGTTTGCTCAAACTCATGTCCATTGAGTCAGTGATGTCATCCAACCATCTCATCTTCTGTCGTCCCCTTCTCCTCCTGCCCCCAATCTTTCTGAGCATCAGCGTCTTTTCCAATAAGTCGGTACTTTACACCAGGTGGCCAAATTATTAGAGCTTCAGCATCAGTCCTTCCAATGAATATTCAGGGTTACCCAACAGCAAACTAGAGTCAGGAGAACATGATGGATTGGAGAGGGGACCAAAAAGTCAGCTGGAGAATAACACCTGTGAAAAAGTTAAAGCAATTGGATAATTATGGATTATCCAATAATGGTGGGTGACAGGTATGAGGCATCTACTATGTCCCAGATGTTGTTGTCAGCTGTTTACAAGAATCATTTCATTTCATCCTCACAATCAACATTACATGGTAGCTACCACAATTAGCTCCATTGTTCAGATGGAGGCAAAGAGAGAAAACCCAAGACAGTACAACTTGTCCATGAAGGAGTCAGAATTCCATTCCAGGAGATCTGGTTTGGAGCTCCCGGACTTAACCACTATGCTTCACTATCCTCTGTTCCAGCCCTGGTGGTGGGGGGGTGGGGAGGGATGGGGAGGTGAAGACTGAGGGTTATTTAGGAACTACATTTAGAGTCCTTTTGTTATTTCCCCTCACAACTCCCACAGAGTATAATATCTACAAGACAGCATTTATTATCTTATGATCGATTTATTGCTTTCTTGAAGTCATATGTGACCATTTAATCCTTGCTCATCAGCCTGCAATGCCATCCTCAAAATGCACACACGCACACGTCTCATCAAGGATGGATTAGGATTTCCAATGGGCTTTTTTCAAACTGCAGGTAACTCTCAAATCACCCAGAGCACCCCTGGGGGCATAGACAGAAGGCCACCGCTAGATACACAGCTCAGGCCCTCTCCAGCTCTCCCTGACATATCACCAGGTCAACTCTTCCACTTAAAACCCAACCAAGTGGTAGGGGCATGCCTATCTGCATAAGAAACAGAAGCTAGACCAACGACAACCTTAATTATCACTGCCGATTATTAAGTGCAATGTGCCTTCAATTTAATCCTCTCAACCATCTGTGGGTTGGAGAAGCTGGGTGGGGATCATTATCCCTGTTATTCACAAAGGAAACAGAGGGTCAAAGAGTTCAAGTACTTGCCACAAACCCTCAGGGAGAGGATGTCTGAGTCTGTATCCATGCTCAAAACCTCCTGATTTTGAATCCTGCCTCCAACTGCAAGGCCATGACGACTCAACAAAGGAATGAATGAGCAAGGTATAAGGAGCAGCTCTGTTCAGTGGATGGTTATTGACCACACACGACATGCCCAGTATTGTATTAAGCCTTGGAGATGCAATAAGACAGAAATAGTCCCTGCCTAATAGAATATAGAGTCCAATGAAGACAGAATTTATTCATTCAACCAATATTCACGGAGTGTCATCATGTCAGAGCCAGACACAATTCTAAGTGTTTAAAGATGTGGCAATGAACAGAAAAGGCAGGGATACTGACCTCATATTCGGGCATTTCAAAACACTGTGATGGAGCATTTTAGACAGGCAGTGGAAAAACTGGAAGGGGAAACAAGTCTGGGGCGTGCCTTCCCAGCCCTGCAGGGAGCCATCCAGTGTTGGTGAGAAGTCTGGGCTCCCGAAAGGGTGGTCACCCACCTAGGCACTTCCCAGAGTCATATGCCAGGGGAAGGTCTGGGAGAGACTGGCTGGTTTCCAGCCCTGGGTAGCTAAAAAATCCCAGTTGTGCTGAATGCCCTGGAGTTCTCCAATTATTAATATTTTTAAGAGGTGTCATGAAGTTCTCCTCCCAAGTGCTCCAGAAGAGATGAATTTTAATCCACTTTTATGTAAAGAGTGACTATGTTGGCAAACAATATTCTGTCATGGGCTGGGGGTGAGTAGCATGAAAGGCAGTGCCATGATGTTTAATGCCTGGTCCAAAATGTTTGAGAATAAAAGAGATATTTTTAATTAAGCATCTTAGAAGTGGATGCAGTGAGAGGGGACATGGTTGGAAATTTTCAAGTGAAACAAAGCAGGTTTCCCCTCTACCACCATACTCCACAGAGTTCATGACAACTGTGCTTGGAGGTTTTGCATAACTGGACCCCTGCAAGGAGGACATGTTTTATCAGAATCTGGATTAGGGTAGAGGTGGCAGGTTGAAATGACAAGCTCCAGCCACCATCTCCTTCAAGTTGGGATTGGGACCTCAGAGGACTCTGAGACTAAATGCTGGTCCTGGCTGTGCCAAGCTAGCTTGACCTTTCTCCTGCCACGTTGCCCAAAGGGGCACACGTTCCACGGCAATGTGAAATTTCCTCTTTAAAGTGAGTCAATTTGGAGGAAAGTATTCCATATACAAGGAAGCAGGTGGTCCTACACGACAAACTCAAGCTGGTGCTGGATAAATGGTTGAAGTTTGAAAACTTTGATTGGACCCATCGCCACCTTTCCTGAATCTGAGATGGAGAAACTGAGGCTCCGAAAGTTTAAATGAATTGCCCAAGGACACACAGCAGGATGCTTCTATTCACCCCTTCTCCAGTGTGCTGTTCACATCTGTCACACAGGAAGCTTCAAACTTTCAAGAAAGAAATGGGATTCAAATGTGGAAGATAAGCTCAGAAACCCTGTGTCAGTGGAGGTGGGGCAGGGGGGGCACAGATGGAAATGTTTCCTTTATTTCTCTAAAAGGGAAATGGATCAAGATCCTTTAAAGATACAGGGTACATCTAAGGCAAATCTTCCAGTCAAGATGTCCCCACAACACCTAATTCCCTTCATAAGAGGAGCTGAGCAACCTCTATAAAGCAGTAACAGTAGATTCACCTAGAGACCCCAAGTACACATGGTAATCCTACAAAAATGGCTTTAAAATTCCATCACTTAGGAATTCTGCTTCTGGAAAGATGGAATAGACACAATTTTCCCTATTCCTCCTGCAAAGGACAACTAAAATCCCTGGACATTACAGGCAAAACCATTTCCAAACCTACAGACTCTGAAAGGTCAAGAGAAGAAAGCAGACCAATTAGGAATCTCAGGATCTGAGGAATGACATGGTCATGAGTTCCCTGGGTTTTCTATTGCTTCGTACACCCCACAGTTGAAGCTGACAAAACCAGCAACCTGCAGGGACAAAGAAGTGCTGGGAAAAAAAATCCCAGTGAAATTCAACCAAAGCCTGCTTTGTCTAGTCAAAGGACCAGGAAAGAAGCAGAGTAGCAAGACAAATTTTTAAGACAAAAGTATCTCTACCCTAGTCAAACAACACAGAAAAAACTGTGGCCCAGCCTTAATGGTGCCTGCAAAGGCCAAGTGAGCAGCCCAGACTTCCATTGGATGAAGGATGGAAGACTATCAAATAAATAATGCTCCAAACATCCCAAATTTCATAAAACAACGTAGAACCACAGATTTAAGAAGCTGTGGGTCCTCAGTTGCTCAGTCATGTCCAACTCTTTGTGACTCCATGTACTATAGCCTGCCAGGCTCCTCTGTCCATGGAAATTTCTAGACAAAACTACTGGAGTGGGTTGCCAAACCCCAAACAGGGTAATTGTGTATGTACCAAACAAAGGAATGGGAAAAACTAATAGAATGGAAAGGGGAACTAGACAAGTTCACAGTCACCCTTGGAAATTTAAACAGCCTTTTCTCAACTTATAAAACAACTAGACAAAAATTAGCAAGGGTATAAAACTCAACAACATCATCAACCAACAAGATCTAATAAACATTTATAGAACACTCCACACAATAACAGAGGAATACAATTCTTTTCAAGTGTCCATGGAACACATACCAGGATAGACTATATCCTGGGTCTTCCAAGCTCAGCGGTTATTGGCAGAATTCAGTTCCTTAATGGTTTCAGGACTGAGGTCCTTGTTGTCTTGACTGTCAGCCCGGGACTGCTCTCAACTCTAGAGGTAGCTTTCAGGTCCCCGCCATGTGACTTCTCCACCTCAGCAGCAGAGAATCATCCTTTCTCACGTTGTGAATATCTCTGAATTCTTCTTCAACCAACTCTGCTTTTACAGAGCTCATAGGATTATACAAAGCCTATCCAGAAATCATCATAATTTCCAGATTATAAGGCCAACTGATTTGATATTTTAATTAGGTTTCTAAATTCTTTCACAGCAGTTATCTTAGTTAGTGCTCAGTTGAATAAGCAGGGCTGGGAATCTTGAGTATCTTAGAATACTACTTAGAGTATCTTAGAATACCACTACCCCACTTGCTATGTTAGGCAAGAAATGAGGACACAGAGATGGCTGGTAAAATACCCATCCTCAAGGGGTTACAGTCAAGTGAATGTAGGAAAGAAGTGACTGGAACACAGGCCAATAATTGCTAATTCAAAGAAAATGCAGTAAATATCCTGTTTACTTCAGAGGAGGCAAGACTAACTCTCTTGGGAAGAATGCAGGCAAGCTTCCCAAAGGGAATGACATTTGATCTGAGTCTTGAAACACAGAGGAGAAGGGAAGGCATTCCAAGAAGAGGGTGCATGACTTAGAAAGACGGGAAAGACCACAGCAAATTTAGGGAGTGACAAGCAATCCAGTGCTGAATCTCAGAGGACAGCATTAGAAGACATGGTTTTAAATGATGCATGGATGTAGCATTAAATGGTCCTGATTCAGAAAGAAAGTTATTTTGTTGCAGTTCTCTTTCCATCCTTTTAATTAGCTCAAGAAAAAGTTACTGGTTTGTTGTTAACACCTTTCTACACCTTTATCCTCTGGCTCTAACTTCTGCAAATGAAAGTGTCTAGCTAGCTTAAGAGCACTCTTTCTTTCTGTGGATTATTTTTGTTGCTACCTTTCATTTGTTACAATCAGTGTTGGATTTCCTTTTCCGGTTGTAAGAAAAAGCTTATTATTATCATCATTATTAAATAAATACATACCTTTAAGTTTTGAATATAAAATGTCAAATAATTTTACAGGTAGTACATACGCCTCTGGGGCAAAAATTGTGAAGATGGTTTGTAAGTGAGCTAATTTAGGACACAAAGGTGTAATGAGAAGCAATCAAGATTAGCAGTCAGGATTTATAGTCAAACTTGAGTTCAAGTCCAACTCTTCTATGATTCTTAGTCTCCTACTCAGACAGTTGTGAAGACTAAGTGAAACCAAGTGAAGGGGCATCTTCAAGGTGGCTTCATGCAGCAGCCTCTCGAGTCCCGACCACAGTGCATGGCTCTGAAGAACGGAGATACAGGCAACGCCAAACAGGAACTAAACTCCAGCACCTACTGAGTATCTGTGCTAAGAGTATTCAACTGCTTAGGATCTGGGATGTGTGTGTGTTTTGTGTGTGTGTGTATGTGTGTGTGCATGTGCTGGGGAAGGGGGGGTTATTCTTAGGCTGAATTCAGCTGTTTTGTGAAAAACAACTAATATCACAACCCTTTTGTGAAAAGGTTGTCACTCAGAGGAGTGGCCAGCGCAGGCGTCATGGACCAGTCCCTCCAATCCCTTGTCTGGCTTTCTCTGTGATCTCAGAATGCTACATCCTGCAGAGATCAGTGGGAAGTGCAGCTGGAATATTCAGACACACATGCAAACGAAAACACACATGCAAACGAAAACAAGCGGAAAACACCTCCCATTTCAATTATCTATTGCTATGTAATAGACTAACATTGGCGGTATTAAACAACTATTATTTTATTATCATCTCCCTTGATTCTGTGGGTTGATTGAGTTACGCTGGGTGGATCTTCTGCCCCATGTGATGTCAACTGGGGCTACAGTCAAGTGGGAGGTCAATTAGTCTGGAATGCCCAAGATGGTTCACTCATATGGCTAACGTCTGACTGGGAATCAGCCAGAAATCAGCTGGGGCCGTTGTCCCTGGCATCTTGGTTTTCTGCAACGTGGCCTCCCCTTGAAGCTTGGGCTTCTCACAACATGGCAGCAGGATTCTAAGAGGAAGGAAGCAGAAAATGCCAGACGCATAAGGCCTGGGCTCATATGTCTCAGAATATCACTTTCATAGCATCAAAGCAATCACAGGACTAGTCCAGATTCAAGGGGAGGGGAGATAAACTCTATCTGTTAATGGCGAAGTGTCTTTCATAAAAGGAGGGAAAGGATTGACTGCAGCCATCTTGGAAGAGCATGGACCATACCCCCTGAAATTTTCATTTACTGCAAGGGGTTTTTACTCTAGAATTATGTGTATATTTCAACCCAGTAATGAGTTATCAAGGAATTTATCGTAAGTCATCTTGAATGATTCAAAAGATTTGATGCAAGGTTTTCTATTGCTAATGTTTCTCACGTTGAGGATTCAAATGAGGACTGACCACCCATGCTGTGTCTCACCAGACACAAAGCCTATGGGCCACAGAAACACAAGCTTTGATCCTGGTAACCCATGTGCTTAGCTAAGGTCATTCTAGGTAAACAGAAGATGCGGATACTCTTGAAAAGCACTGGCTCCCTATAAATGGATAAGCCTTGACAAGAAGTGCATTTATTCTTCCTTCATTCATTCAGCATTCATTTGTGGGGCACCTGTGATATGCCATGTTGGTTTAAACATAAGGATACAGCAGCAATGAACTAAACAAAGTACCTGGACGTAGGAAGCTTACATTCTAGTGGGGATACAACCAAATAAATGCATAAGTAGATATAATAATTCTCCAGGGTTCTATAAGAAAAGAGAGACAATATCTGATAGGAGCCACGTTTAGACCCCTTTTGGTATGATAAAAAGTGACGAAGATGGGGCATAGAAATAGCATTACTTTTGCAGTTACAAGCCCTGGATTTAAATTGTGGTTCAGAATTTAGTTTGTGAACTTGAACTAATGATGTGGTCTTTATGACCCTCAGTAACCCCCTCCATAAAATGGGAACAATAATGCCAGTTCTGCTTTCCTTATAGAGATGATGCTAGGATCAAACCAGACTGTAAAAATCAAAGAAAAAATAAGCTCTGAGTTTTCCCCATTTGGTAAACTTTTAGCTCTCCACTCCAAGCAGGATCAAGTCACTGCCAAGCCAAGCTCCTGCTGTAAACTTGAAAACATCAAATCCCAGCTCCAATGCTACCAATGCCATGGGGTGATCTCAGGGCACGAGACATTTTATATCAAGCCATGGGGTGGGGAGATACAGACATGCAAGGAGACAGCCTCTGTCTAGCATGCCTCCTTTCTTCCTTTCACTCGCAGGTATTCAGTAAAGCAATCTGAATGTTCTAAAAGGTCACACTCTGTCTCGCTTTGTTGTAAGTGGTGTCAGTAGTGGCCATTCCATGCTACAGTTGCTAAATTGATATTTAACTGTTTTCATTTCTCTTAAGAGTTTCATAATGGAAAGAGTAAATAAATGTAACATATGGAAAGATACATATCAAAATTATAACCAGTGCCCAGTTGGACTGCTGATGTTTTTTTTTCTTGTTTCTCTGTTTTCTTTTTTCATTCATTTAGAAAAATGCTCATCTAGCAGTGAATGCAGGGATTAGATAGCTGGAAGGGGTAACCCCACAACCCCCATCTCAATTCCAAATCTTTGCCCACCCCCCACCACATCTCTTTTGAGTTTGCAAGCCAGTGTGGATTTGCTGTCATTAGATTTAGGGTCCCATAAGGGTAATGCTGCTTTTTATTTCTTCTCCTCCTGCCATTTCTAAATTTTTAAGACTTCTTAACCTGGCCTAGTTCTTATCAAATCATGAACAGAAGCTGTTTCCTCCCTACTTGGCCTCTATAAATCACAGTGACAGACTCCTGTCTCTCCTTGGTTTTGAAGCCACCAGACAAAGATTTGAATCCAGATTCTTCTGCTTACTGGCTGAGTGACTTTGAAGAAGCTTCTTAAGTTCTCTGAACTGCAGTTTTGTCATCTGTAAAATGGGAGAGAGAATACCCACAGGGAAGGTTGGTTGTAAGGATTTAACAAGATGATGTGTAAGAAGGGCTGATACATAATAGAGGCTTGAAAGATAATTGCTAATAAAAGCAGTCCTGGGAAGCACTGGAGGCTGTTCTAGGCTGAGGGTGGAGCTTAGGTCGTTAATAAAAGGCAGAATTATACAATCATTAAGAACTCTGGCTCTAGCCTCTGAAAAATCTAGTGTAAATCCTTGCTCCCTCCATTTGCCTTGGACACGTTACTACATTTCTAAGAGCCTTGGCTTCCTCACCTGTAAAATGCACATAATAATAACTTACCTTAACAGTGGTTCTCAAAATCTTATCCAGGCATCCTGGAGGCCCCCAAGACCCTTCCAGGGGGTCCTCAAGGTCAAATCTGTTTTGGTTATAGGGGTACAATATTACTTACTATTTTCACTCTGATTGTTTCTAAAGTATACAGTTGTTTCCCAGAGGCTACATGACATACAGTGTCATTGCTCTGATGGCCCTGTGTTTGTAAATTCCTGTGCTTTAATTTTTTCAATTTCTAATATGGTAAATGTCAAGATGTATAAAACTCAGGTTAACAAAAGCTATTTGGGGTCCTCAATAATACTAAAAGTCTAAAGGAACCCAAGATAAAATCACTGCCTAAGGGTTGTTGTAACAATTAATTACCGTACCCCTGAAACTAATACAATATTGTAAGTCAACTATACTTCAGTTAAAAAAAAGATTCAGAAGCAACTGGTATATGTATACAAAGCACTCAGTAAACATTATCCCTATAATTATTGGTTCCAAAGCTCCTGAATCATAGCAGATAAGGGTCTGCCTATTCCACCTACACATAAAGCAAACTGAAATCAAATTCCAGCACTGAAGGCAAAAGTCACCCTTGTTTCATCCCCTCCTGTTTATTTATATAGTAAAGGTTGAGTCCATGCTAAACTTTGAACAATTTAAAGACACTGAGGCACATAAGAGGCCCACACAGTGCCCAGGAGATCCAAGTGCCCTGAAGATATGGAAACTCAGTGGACAGTCCAGAGGGCTTACCCTGCTTGGCTCAGCCATGACCCTGGCATCCTATTACTTACTGGCCCAGTCAGAAGAAGGAGGTAATGGTGGGGAGGTGGGGTGGGCGGGGGCAGAGGGAACCTGGCTTATAGAAACCCCTCCTAAGCGGTTGACCAGCAAAAGGGAGGTGCAGCCTCAAACAGGAATAGCTTCCTTAAGGTTTCAGTAATTTCCATGGAAACAAGTTGAGAGCTGTCATTTTCAAGGGAAGGTGGGGAAATGGTGAGATGACCTGGAAGAGTCAAGAGTAAGCAATATAAAAATATTAAGAGTTGGGGACATCTTTTTCTTTCACTCTTCAGACACACCCTTGAGGGAAGAAAAAAAAAAAAAAAAACAGCATCCCTAAATTCTGGTTTTGATGGCAACTAACAGATTAGGATTTTAGAGAGTAGGTATCAAATGAGTTTGAGAAAGATGCGACATGACCTGGATCATAGTCATTCAGCAAATTCTTCACAATATTTTAAAAGTCTGCCTCCCCGGCAGCTCAAGCCTCAGGTGCCAGAGGGTCTCGCGAAGAGACCCCCCACTCCCAGGCCAGAATCTAATTTTATGCTGTTAACAAGCAAATCCTACATCAGCAATAACGGAACAAACAGGTGCAAGCCAGTAAGAAAGTTTTGCATACGAGCTATTTTTATTGCAAAAATTCCTGGGGACCCAAAGAAGGAGATTCTGTTGAAGAAACGAGTCTCTGGGGAGATCCTAGGAAAACCTTTTGGCTTCTTTCTTCTCCTCAGCCTCGGAAACGAAAATGCCGAAAGGTCACTCAGTGCCTTGGCCACGCGGTCAGCCCCAGTCCCGGTCCTCGCCTGCAGCCACTCCGTCGCACCCGGCCACCTGTTGCTGCCCTCGCGCCCGGAGCCGAGTCGCAAGCCGCCGCTAGAGTTCGTTCTAATTCCCTGGAGCAAAGGCTGGCCGGGAAACCCCGACGCTCCGAGCCTGCTAATCTTCAGGGCAGGCGGGGACTCCGCAGGGCCTCCCAGCCTCAGGCTCCCTTTGTCTCCTCGCGGCGCTCAGAGCATCAAAAGTCAACCCCAGACAGCATCCTCTGGACCCCTCTTGGCTCGTGCGCGCTCGCGCTCAGCTCACACCTGGGAGATGCTGACGCGTCGAGACGCCCACGGAGAGGAAAAGGGTCCATCCAGGCAGGACCCGGAGGCGCAGACAGGTTGCTCTCCGTGAGATTCCAGAGCGTCTCCTGAATCCCAAATCCCTTAGAGCTCCCTAGCTGAGCACTGTTGCAGCAGCGCCGCGCCCCAAACGCAAGTTCGCGGTTGCGGAGGCCGTAGGTGGACAGCAGCTACGTCCAGACTCGCCTTTGCTCTAAGGAGCCCAAGGGGAGATCCAGGGGGAGGCAACACTTAGGGATGCCCTCCCGCCAGGAACGCCGGAGTCGCAATTTCGAAAGTGACCCGCCTCGCTTCCGAGGGACTTGCCTGTGAGCGCCGCAGGGGTGTGCATTTCTGGAAGTCTGAGAATCCCAGCGAACGCTGGCCCGGCAAGAGTTTTTAAGTCAGGTCCCGGGGCGTCTGTTTGTTTATTGACGCTTAGGGGAAAAGTCTGAGGATGTTTAACCAACCTCAGACCTGGCGCAAGCGAAAATCTCAGACTCTCTTGGGCAAAAGTCCTCTAATTTCTAGTCGTTATATAAGTAGGGGCTCTTTCTTACCCTGCCTACCCTAAGCGCTCTCGTTCCTATTCCAGGAGTTAAATGTGTCTCGCTTAAAAAAAAAAAAATTTTTTTTTTTTTAAGTTGTCATTATTTCCTTGAGTCCAAAGGCGGGAGAACGCGCAGGCCGCGCCCCGGGGCGCGCGGCGGCCCCACCCTTGCGCTGCGGGAGGGACGCGGGGTCCCGGGTGCCGCTGGCTTGCGCTGGAGCAGCCGCGCCCCGCAGTCCCTCCGTCCGCCACTCCACGTGGTCGGGATCAACAGTTTGCTGAGCTCATCAATGACACCTTGAACTTTTAATAAAGAAAATGGGTATTGCGCCGGGAGGGTTCGGCCGCAGCCGCCTCGCCGGGTCCTGCTTAATATTCAATGATCTCGCTCGCGCCTCCCCCTCCTCCCCTAGCAGAAATTCCACCGAGTCCGTTACTGGGCTCACACTTTTAACTTAATTTACGGGGCCCCCACCCCAACCTTGGCTAGTAACCAGCGCCTTGAGGGCTAGCTTCCCCCCCTCCCACCCCTCTAGCTCCCGCCTGAAAATTGACATTTCGCCGGCGTCTCCGGAGGGAGCTGAATTTCACTTTGTAACTTTCTGCGGAACCCGAGCCCGGGTGGCAGCTCGGGTGGTGGTATCGTATGCAAATACGCATGCTGACGTTACAGATCATGTGGGTTTTGGCGTAGATTCCCCACTGATCGAGACATTTTCCCCCCCTTTTTTTTCCCTTTTTTTTCCCCCCCTTTTAAAAAATTTTGGCCACTGTTCTCCGTACGGGGGCTTCTGGCTGGCTGGCTGGCTGGCAGGCTGGCTTGGCCCCCTCTTTCCCACGGAGCCCGAGCCGGGCGCCCGGTGGGGAGTGGGGAGTGGGTGGGGGGGGAGCCAGCAGAGTTCCATTTTGGAACGCCCCTGTGCCGCGTCTCCGCGTTCCCAGCCCGGGTCCCCGCGCTCCCAGCCCCCGGCGCAGGTAAGAAACTTCGCCCCGGCGCGGAGCACCCCCCCCCACCGCCCCGGCGCAGCCGGCCCCGAGCCCCGCACGCCGGGCACCGGCCACTCCAGCCCAACTTTCCCACCGCCGCCGCCGCCGCCGCCGCTCCCGAAAAATGTGTTGTTAATGGGACTTGGCCGGGTTTGTGATTGCAAAGGGGGGCGCGGGAGGGGGGTGGTAGGTAGTGTGCAGGCTTTCTTTTTTTTTTTTTTTTTTTGCGGGTGGGAGGAGATCAGAAGAGTCAGAGGTGGGGGAGATTTTTTTTTAAGAGTTCTGATTACAAGTTTGGATAAATGGGAGGCCGAGCGAGGAGGAGGAGGAAAAAAACATGTCTACGTTTCCCTATGTCGACATAAGCCACAAAAAAATATGGCGTCCGCTTTCGACAGGGCGTTACGTAGACCCGACTGTGTTTTTATTTATTTATTTCGGGGCCGGCTCCCTCCCTCCTTGGCCCGAGCGCGGCGCTTTGTGCGAGCGGGGCCGGTCCCGCGGGGACTCGGCCGGGACGTGGCCCCGGCTCCGCGGGGTTCGGCGGGCGGGGGGCTGCGTGTGTGTGCTCCCCGCCGTCCCCCACCCCCCCGCCCCGCGCTCCCCGCGTCTCCCCGCTCCCGGTGACGATTCGCCGTAACGTGGTGGCAGGAAGCATGACGCCGTGGGCTGAGGCTCGCCTCTCCGCTCCGCGCTCCTGGCGGCTGCCGGCGGCGCGGGCGGGCGGGCGGGCGACCGGCCGAGCTACCTGCCGCGCGGGCCGGGCCGGAGCGCGGCGCTGTCCCCACGCCCCGCTCAGGTGCCGGGGAAGCCGCGTGGGGAGGGGCGGCGGGGGACACCCCCCGGGGACCCCCTCTCCGCAGGGCCCGGCGGCCCGCCCCAGCCCACCGTCGCCACCCCCTCCGCGCACCGCCACCCTCCACCCCCCACCCCCCAGCCCGGAACCGCAGGGGGCGCGTTTCGTCTCTGCCCCCACGAGAGAGGTTCAGCTTTGTTGGTGTTACGGCTCCTTGGTGGGGTCCCCGGGACTTGGTCGACTCTTCGCCTTTACAAACTTGCCCCTTTCCCAGCCGCTGTGCAGGAGGCTGCGGAGGCGCAGATGAGCGGAAAGTTGGAAACCAGTGAGCATCACAGGACGGTCCCCTTGGGCTCGTCGCCGTGCGGAGCTCGGGAGGCGGCGGCGGAAGGGGAGAGGGGTGTGGGAGGCTGGGGAGAAAACTTGACGGGGAAGCTAAGTTGTGATTTGCTCAGGCTTCCACCTGATGGATTGGTTTCCAAGCCAGTGGGGTCTCTGCCTTCACAGTAATTTCCGCGATGGCCTTTTGTTTGTCTGGAAGGTGGGGGAGGAGGAAGGTGGGGAAACCAAGACTTTCCCTGGACCCCTCCCCTTGAAAGTGGCGCTGCTCAGACCCTGGAGTTCTGTCCAGCGCAATCCCCGACGGTCTCCCTCTGTTATCAGTGTTAATGTTGAATGTTAGCCGCTCAGTCGTGTCCGACTCTTTGCGACCCCGTGAACTATGGCCACCCCCACCCTCACCCCAAGTCTCTCTGTCCATGGGGATTCTCCAGGCAAGAATACTGGAGTGGGTTGCCTTTCCTTCCTCCAGGGGATCTTCCTGACCCAGGGATCGAACCTGGGTCTCCCGCATTGCGGGCAGATTCGTTACCGTTTTAGCCATCAGGGAAGCCACCTGGTGGTGTTAATGTTACTAATAGCAGCTCCCCAAGTCCGAGTCAGGCCGGTGAAGGGGAGCGGGGTGCAGGATTTGGGGGACAGGCATTGCCCCACTTCGTTCCTCTGATTGCTCAAACCTCGCACAATTATCCTCTTAAAACACACACATACATAGACTCATTCACTCACTCACATGCACATTCTCTCTCCTGTAATGTTGAGCAGAAGTGAATGCCTTGAAGTGTAGGGAGTGAAGTTCTGAGAGCTCTTCAAGATTTCCGTCAAAAGGTGATTTTCTGTTTATGAGGGCAGTGAGTTAAAGTAGTGGAGTCCCAGGACAGTAATGTCAAAAAGCATTTGGATGACAACCAAGTGGAATAAATATCTTGTAAAATGGCATGTTTAACAGTAAAAATAGATTAATGGAGCCCTCAAGTGCTTGAACGGGACTCACATGAAGGTTTAAGTTTAAAGGGAAAGTTAATATAAAGCTATAGACACATCTTCTTTTAAGGCCAAAGGGGGGAAATGTACAAGTAAGATTGAAATGTGTCCCTGACAGTGACTGGACACATGATCTGGGAATATCGTTGCTATTTAAACACTCTGCTCCATTGACTGTTCTCATGTGCATATTTGCCTTCTGGCCAGGTTTGGTGTCAGCGAAGGATCCACTTGGAAGTTAACAGCTCTTAAGGGGAAAATTCAGAGGCCAAGGTTTTGGGGTAAATGGAATATACTAATTCCCATTTAAAGGCAAAAATCAAGATGCCACAAATGTTTGTTGGCACACAAGTATTCTCCCAATGTAAATGCAGCGTGTCTTGACATGCCCAAAGGCAACCCCACCTCAAGTGTCCTGTCCCCATCAGGACCATGAGACTCAGTGGGGTGCTGTGCATTTGACAAAAAAGGATAATGACAGTGTTTGATAACAGTTGCTAACACTGTTTCAGTGTGCCAGGCATAATGCTGTATATTTTACATGCTTTACCATTTAATTCTCACTATAACCCTATGAGATAAATACGATTATTATCCCAAGTTTACAGTGGAAAAAACTGAAACTCCGAGAGGTGACAAAAACTTGCCCAGAAGCCACACAACAAGAGTTAGACTCCGCATTTGAAGCCAAGTCTTAACAGCACTCCAGTATAGCAGCTCCTCAGATATGGGAAGTTGTAGTTAGAATGAAAAGTAAAGGCAGAAAAGAGGGAACAGGGACCACTGCCCAGTCGTCCAAACTTGTAGGAATTTTCCTGGGTTTCATCTCCTACATGAAAGAAAGTAAAGTCGCTCAGTCATGAGCAACCCCATGGACTGTAGCCTACCAGGTTCTTCCATCCATGGGATTTTCCAGGCAAGAATACTGGAGTGGGTTGCCATTTCTGTCTCCAGGAGATCTTCCCGACCCAGGGATTGAACCTGGGTCTCCCACATTGTAGGCAGACGCTTTACCATCTGAGCCCCCAGGGAAGTCCTAATTCATCTCTTAATTAATTTATATTTAGCAACTCTGTGTTGATTTGTTTATTCCATAACTATAATATTCATCACACTAATAAAGGGCGATAGTCATTAAGCACTTTTATATGTCAGGGACCAAGTGCTTAAAATTAAACTATTTTGTCTTTGTGAAACCCAGTGGGGCAAGTACTGTCATTCTCTCCTTTATATAGATGAGGACCTAGGAGCACAGAGAGGTTCTCTAACTTGCTCAAGGCCAAACAGTAAGCAGAGTTCCAGACTCCAGAACATGTTCCGTCCACATGCCAGTGCGCTATTCTAGACATGTTGGAGATGCTGATGAAATGGAGCATCTCTCTAACCTTGATGCAAAGCCCTGCTCCAGGCACTAGGGAGATGTTAGAGGACTGAGACCCCTTACCACCTAGGAGTTTGAGCAGCCAGCAGGCCACATCAAGCAGAATTAAATAGGTGCTAGAATTGAGAAGAGTAACTACTGTGGAAGTAGCATGAAGGGCAATGGCACCCCATTCCAGTACTCTTGCCTGGAAAATCCCATGGACAGAGGAGCCTGGTAGGCTGCAGTCCATGGGGTCGCAAAGAGTCAGGCACGACTGAGCGACTTCACTTTCACTTTTCACTTTCATGCATTGGAGAAGGAAATGGCAACCTGCGCCAGTGTTCTTGCCTGGAGAATCCCAGGGACGGGGGAGCCTGGTGGGCTGCCGTCTATGGGGTCGCACAGAGTTGGACATGACTGAATCGACTTAGCAGCAGCAGCATGAAGGGCTCAGTTCTTGCACTGTGAGGGATCCCATAGAGGATTTCCTAGAGTGGGTAGCTGGGAAACTGCCCATGACTGAGGAGGAACCATGTCTGGAGGTGTGTCTGGTATCATTGCACACAGCTGTTAGCACCAGAAATTCTGCCCACCCATGACTTAACCAGATGGGGGCCTATTTGTGTTGGACAAGAAGAAAGTGGGTGGAATGGTGCCTCAGCTGTACCACTGGGGACCGAGGCTCTGTCTTTCTATTCTGCCACCCATAGAGTTTTACGCATTTGACCCTAGGTCTATCACCTCATGGTGGGAAGGGGGCTGCTGCATCTCCAGGCCTCACATCTGCCTTCCAGGAAAGGGGAAGTAGGATGACTGAGGCACACAGAACATTTACCTAGTGTGGCTTTACTGTTACGTTTGGAAAGGGACACCCCTCTCAGGGACTTCTGTCCTTAGCTTGACCAGAACTGTGCCACATGGTCACCAGAACCTACTGGAGAGGGTCAATCACATGTTTTTAGTTAGGCGCATCAATGCCATAAATACACTGGAATTCAGCTTGTAAGGCAGAAGGGGTGAATGGTGGAAGTGTTGTTGAGCTGGAAGATAAAGTGTGTGTGGCCTCCGATGAGAAAAGGGGTGTATTCTGGATGAAATTAAAACTGCGTCCTAGGGGCCATGTGTGTTCTGCTGAGGTGGAGAGGGAGACGCAGGGAAGATTGTGCAGAGAGATGATGCCAGACTTGGAGGCAGACGTGGAGGAGGTTGATTTAATTTGTAGGTACTAGGGAGCCATTGCAGGCTTCTGAGGAGGGACTGTCAGGTGTCTTAAGAAGGTAAGACTGACAGCAGTGTGCCTTATGGAAATAAATCAGCTTGGCTCTTATTTGAACTAGAATGAGTTCTGGAAAGTTTCAGACCAGGGGACCAGTTCTGCCTTAGGGCAAAAAGAAGACTACACACTAAGAAAGTGAGGGAGATTTTCTTTTAGGTTCTGCCAATAGGAATCCAAAATTAACCTGATGTTAGTCAGCTATTGTGTGCATATTCAGTCACTTCAGTCGTGTCCAACTCTTTGTGACCCCATAGAGTGTAGCCCACCAGGCTCCTCTATCCTTGGAATTTTCCAGGCAAGAACCATTTACTTCTCCAGGGGATCTTCCTGACCCAGGGGTCAAATCCCCATCTCCTGTGTCTCCTGCATCAGGCAGATTCTTTACCGCTGAGCCACCAGGGAAGCCTTTAGTCAGCTGTTACCAGGAAGCAGCTAGCTTTCCTTTTGCAGAAACTAATGAGTAGAACTGGACACAATGGAAAGGAGCACCAGTTGATTTCCCAAACACGACGCTTGCCTTTCTCCTGACCCTCAGATTCCCCGGGTCCTACCTGCAGCTCCAGCACTCATCAGCAGAATAATTTTGGTTGTGACCCTTCAGCTTTGCTTTTTTTTTCTTTCACATTTGTTTTAAATTGGAGGATAATTGCTTTACAGTGTCGTGTTGGTTTCTGCCATACAACGTGAATTAGTCATAACCAAAGGTTCGTCTAGTCAAGGCTATGGTTTTTCCTATGGTCATGTATGGATGTGAGAGTTGGACTGTGAAGAAGGCTGAGCACCGAAGAATTGATGCTTTTGAACTGTGGTGTTGGAGAAGACTCTTGAGAGTCCTTTGGACTGCAAGGAGATCCAACCAGTCCATTCTGAAGGAGATCAGCCCTGGGATTTCTTTGGAAGGAATGATGCTAAAGCTGAAACTCCAGTACTTTGGCCACCTCATGAGAAGAGCTGACTCATTGGAAAAGACTCTGATGCCGGGAGGGATTGGGGGCAAGAGGAGAAGGGGACGACAGAGGATGAGATGGCTGGATGGCATAACTGACTCGATGGACGTGAGTCTCAGTGAACTCCGGGAGTTGGTGACAGACAGGGAGGCCTGGCGTGCTGTGATTCATGGGGTCGCAAAGAGTCAGACACGACTGAGCGACTGATCTGATCTGATCTGATCTGATCTGATGTATATAAACAGAGGGGATGCTCCCAGAGGCCCTTCTGTCAGTTTCCCCACACTGGCTTCCCCCAGAAAGGCCACCATCCCTGATTCTCTTCTCAGTTAATCACTTTATGATTTGGGGCTGTTACATATAAACCTCAGTTTCCTCAGCTCTAAAATGGAGATTATTCCAGTAGCTGCTTTCTGGATTGTTGTGAAGCTGAAGAAATTTACAGAAGGGTTTAGCATAGTGCCTGACACGTGGATTCTGCTCAGTAAATGTTACCTGTTGTCACCATCCTCACCTGCCATCATCATCTTGCCACCACCTCTAGGATGTGACTTTCTTGTATCCTTGAGAGGGGCCAAGTAATTAACATGCATGAATTTGTGCCATAGATTTCAAGACCCCAACTGTCCCCAGTTCATTGCAATTCTCCTCCATCCCACCCTCTCCCCCCACCACGCACACACACACACACACACTCACATATGTGCTCATTTGTGGCAAATCTGAGCAACTTCAGACACGGTGAGCTCTCCTGAAATATCACAGTGGGACCCTGGTGCACCGTTCAGGTAATGTGCTGTGTCATGGTTAAATTCAGGCAGTGCCGTTCTGAAAAGATGCTCAGCTGCTCACATACCCCGGTGGTAGACAACAGAGTGGGCATTGTTCTGGGTATGACAGGGTAGTTTCTTTTGTAGTTGAAAAAGAGAAAGTCCTCTCGATTCCCCGCCCCCACCCTCCATCAAATAGGTTGTGATTTTAACAACATCCACCCCAATCTGTTTCCTGTTTCTGTGCTTGAAGTCATGCATTTAAGATGGGTTGATTGGCAGTGGGATGTGTATGTGTGTGTGTGTGTGTGTGTGTGTGTCTCCTACACACACACGTGTAGCAGACCCCCAAGAAGAAAAACTGTCTTGGCAACAGTCCATCATGTTCCACCCAAACTTTAAAAGGGAATCAAAAAAGACCAGAGTCAGAATCAAGTTTTCTTGCTGACACCTCTCTTTACCCGCCACCCCACCCCTGGTGAACAGTTTACCTGTTAAAAGCCACAGTTCACACACTTTCTTCCTCTTCCTGCCCTCCTCTTGTCCCCTAGCACTGAAACGCTTAGTGGGGATTAAATCTTATTACAGTGTTTCAGTGCAACAGTATTTACCATGTGAAACCTGTAGCGAATGAAATGCGTGTGCTGTTCATTCATGGGGGATCGATATGAAGGAATGTGGCCCAGGCATTCACTCGCTTTGGTATAAGAGGCTCAGAGTAGACTTTAGAGGTGCACAGGCTTGGTTTGGGATGGAGAAGTTCAAAGCACCTGCTGGGTTTACTTTCCTGGATTTAAAGCCACGCCTGGTTCACCTTTCAGGGGGAAATTAGCAAAACCCTGGGAACTGTTTGCTGTCAGGCTCCGGGCAGGGAGTGGATTCCTGTGTTCCTGGGGCCTCGAAGGGTGGCCAGGCTGATTTAGCTCTTTCTCTGGGAGGGAATGCTCCCTGTCGGGGGCCCAGAACAGACTCTGTGGGAGAGAAAAGTAGCCTGCTGTTGAGAAGGGTAGAGAGAAAAAATGAATGAGATTTCCTGGGATGGTTGGATGCCTGCACCTGCGGCTTCTGGACTCCAAACCAGCTGCAGAAAACCGAGGAAGGACCAGATTCTACACAGAGCAGGCTGCAGGCACACATGCAGGGGTAGTGCTAGCATGACGGTTTAAATCACTGTTGCAGAAAGGCAGGAGAACCAGTCCTCCGCGGGGCCGCCATTTGTATCCCTCAGAAGCATCTCCCCCCACCCCAGGCCCCTGACCCCAGCTGTGTCCACTCTGGCTGGTGAGATTGAATAGAATACAAAGTCCCCTGCCCTCCCCAGACACACCACAAACACAGTGCCCCCATCTTCAGAGCAGCAAGAGCATCCAAAAATTGGGTACCTACTGTGTGCCAGGCACCCTGCTGAACGTGCTCTCTTCACTGTGTCCTTCAGAGTGACTCTGAGGAGGGCATCCAGGGCCACGGTGGAGCCTCATCTTAAAGACCAAAGGAGACCAAAGCGCAGAGCAGTCAGGTGCTTGGTCTCAGAGAGGAGGTAGCCGAGATTCGCATTCACATCCGCCTGATGCTAAAGCCGATACTCTTATGCATCACCAGGTCTTTATATGTATATGTAACTATGTTTATGTATCTATTTTTGGCAGTGCTGGGTCTTCCTCGCTGCGGGTCTTTAGATTGGGTGAGCAGGGGCTACTCTCTAGTGCGGTACTCGGGCTTCTCGTTGCAGTGGCTTCTTTTGTTGTGGAGCAAGGGTTCTAGAGCACACGGACTTCAGTGGTTGCGGCTCCTGGACTCTAGAGCACAGGCTCAGTAGTTGTGACACTTGGACTTAGTTGCTCCGCAGCATGTAGGATCTTCCCGGATCAGGGATCGAACTTGTGTCTCCTGCATCAGTAGGCTGATTCTGTACCACTGAACCACCAGGAGAGTCCCTCACCAGGTCTTTCTGATGTCTTCTGGAGGCCTGGAACTATATGGAGGGAGAAGGGACAGTTTTAGAATGAGTTTCTGGACAGTCTGACAGCTTTTCTGCTAAAGGAATGTAGGGGTCAGTGTACGCAGGCGCGCACGCGCACGAGAGTGTGTGTGTGTGTGTGTGTGTGTGTGTGGTGTAAGATTAGTTAAAACAGAAGAGAATTCCAGATCTGTGCCTGTTATCCTTAGCCACCCAAACCCCACTCCCAAGACAATTCTAAGCGTCTGTCAGTGTCTACACCAGAACATTCTCCAGGGGGCATGCCACCCTCTCCTCCCTGGCTCTGGCAAGAGAAGGAATCCCAGTGGGCTGACAGCTGAGAGATGGAGACGGAGGAGAAGCTGGGTGCTACTTTCAGGATGCTAAACAGCCTTGCCAGCCAGTGGGGGCAGGAGGTAGGGGGAGCAGGC
The DNA here is from genome assembly GCF_002263795.3 of Bos taurus. Taxonomy (NCBI): domain Eukaryota; kingdom Metazoa; phylum Chordata; class Mammalia; order Artiodactyla; family Bovidae; genus Bos; species Bos taurus. The sequence continues at coordinate 16,942,600 of NC_037341.1, read as the reverse complement.
GTTGGGAGGGTGGAGAATGGCTGGGTTGCTGTTTTTATACAATAAAAGAGGATCATTGTAATTGGGAGCCCTTGAATCATAACACGTCTGCCCATGGTTCTTTCCAGCTGCAGAGCCATTTAGTTAAATAGCACACAGAAAACTCCTTTCAGCTGACATTACTTTCCTGCTGTTCTTAAACTACAAGACCGGGCTGAATCACTCAAACGAAAAAGCCATCTCAGGCTCCCTTAGCCCCTGTGGGTATGCAGAGCTCCCATGGAATCTTCCTGGCCTGTGCAGGAGGACATTGAGAAATTATTTTCCTGTGCAATGCACCCTTGTCTTTTGAGGAGCAGCATCTTTAAGGTATTTGCAACCCAGTCTGGTCAGAGCTGGATATTGCACATGGCCAAGTTGTTTAGGATGGGTGGTGGCCCAGAGAGGGTAGGGAAAGGCCTCACAATGACAGGGGCTAGAGGAGGCAGGGCGTGTGGACTGACAGCCAGAAGATGGAAAAAGAGACCGCCCCCACCTCCCAGCCCAGAAGCGAGGGGAAGGGATGCTGGTGGCTCCAGACAGGAGCAGAGAGGAGCACAGGCCCTCACCAAACCTCCCCTGATGGAGAGCACCGAGGCGGCATTATCCTATAGAACGGCCTGGAATTTAATTGATTCTAAGCATGCAGTGAATTTCTGCCAGAGCCACACAGTTCAGGAGAACTGGAAGACTTCAGGTCATTTCCAAGAGCAGAGAATCCTGGGTGCAGGGAGCCACAGAACAGAAAGGGTTTGGATCACTGGTGGGTTAATGGGAGACCCTCCAAAGATGGGGGGCTGCAGTCAACACTGTGAGATTGAACGTGGCCTGACTTCAGCACTTTTAGAAACGGGATTTATTGTAAAAAGTCTAATGTCCTCTGTTGTCCCCAGAGGGGGATATTGGGAGGATGAGAATAATAGCAGCATGGTGCGTGAGTAGGATCAAGGAGTGTTCTAGCAGGAAGGAAGTTTCGGGGTTGCCTGCTCCAACTTAGGGAAACTGAGGCCCAGAGAAATGAGGGAATTGACCCAAGGATGCCCAATCATATGGCAGCGCGTGACTTTTCCTCTTCTGCGCTGGCTAGTTTACTTCCTCTGTCCAATCAGCAGACACTCACTGAGCACCTGCCAGGGGAAGAAAACAGCATCCCTGCTCTCAGGAAGGTCATGGTCACTTGGCACTTAGCAGCAACTGCTTCCTGACATCAGAGGCACAGGGCCTGAGTGCTTTCTGTGGGCTAGCGCATGGCACTTCTGGGAGATGGGAGGACTCTGTTATCCCCATTTAATCGATAAAAAAGCACAGAGGGGGGAAGTCCTTTGTCCAAGGTTTCTGGAAGCCAGGCAGTCCTACACCACACCTAGTGCTCTTAAGGCTCGGGCTCGTGCACGTGTGTCCCCTCCTACCCTCTGTCCACCTGCGGCTCCAGCAAGAGGGCTGGGGCCCCACCCCACTGATTAGCGCCCTGGGGGCGGAGCCACCAGCCCTCGCTAAGGATAACACAGGGATGGGTGTGTGTTCAGAGCTCGATGAAGGGCCTTCTCCTGCATGGGGGTTGTTCCCGATGTATTGAATGTCAACTGTGCATAGGCTCTGTGCCCCTCACACCTCACGTCATAGCCCAGGTCATCTGTACGGCAGCCCTGCTGAGCAGATAGTGGGGAGGGCAGAGCCGGAACTCCAGCACACATCCGTACAACCCAAGACAAGAACAGTTGCAGCTACATCGGGCAGGCATGCTGCAGCCGGAAGATGCTGATTGGGAGTCCTGGGTGGGCAGGCCACTTAGGGACACAGCATCGCTGGTGATGGGCCAGTTTCTTTTTCTGTAAAACTAAAGGTCTCTAAAAATAAACGAACTTGGAGGCACTTTGGGCAACTTTCAGTTGAGAAACAGATACTTATTTAATTTAAGTATAATAAAAAGTCCCAAGTGCTGTGTGTTGGGCCCTGGGCATCTCTGTAGCATAGATGTTAGTACTAGTCACATTTTAAAAAGTAATTTGAGAATAGCATTGAAACATGTATATTATCATATGTGAAACATTTCCGGTCCAGGTTTTATGCATGAGACAAGGTGCTCAGGACTGGTGCACTGGGATGACCCTGAGGGGTGGGAGGAGGGGGGTTCAGAATGGGGGACAGATGTACACCCATGGCTGATTCATGTCAATGTATGGCAAAACCCACTACAATATTGTAAAGTAATTAGCCTCCAATTAAAATAAATAAATTTTAAAACATAAATAGCTTCACATCCACCCATTTAAAATATACATTCTACTGACTTTTAGTGTATCTACAGAGCTATGCATCCATCACTAGGGTCTAATCTTCGAACATTCCCATCATCCCAAACAGAGATCCTGTGCCCCTTGCCAGTCATTCTCCATCCTTGTCTCCCTCGCCAACTCTAGACAACCACTAATCTTTCTGCCTGTATAGCTTCGCCTTTACTGACGTTTCATATAGAAGGATTCATAAAGTACGTGGTCTTTCATATGCTTCTTTGACTTAGCATGTTTTTGCGGTTCCTCCATGTCACAGCATGCAACAGGACTGCATATTACTTCATGGCTAAATGATATTCCATTGCATCCGTATACCACCTGGGGCTGCCATAGCCAAATACCCCAGACTGGGTGGCTTAAAGGACAGACATTTATCTTGTCACAGATCTAGAGGCTGAAAGTCCAAGCTCAAGGTGTCAGCAGGTTTGGTGGCTCACAAGGCCTCTCTCATTGGCTTGCAGCCGCTGCCTTCTCTCCACATCCTTGCATAGCCTTTTCTCTGCGCATGTGCCTCCATAGTGTCTCTTTTGAGTGTTCAGTTTCCTCTTTTTGTGAGGATTGGACTAGAGTCCACCCTTACAGCTTCATGTTAACTTAATCACCTCTTTGAAGGCCTTGACTCACATTCTGGGAATAGGGCTTTAGCTAATGAATTTGGGCAGGACACAGTTCATATCATACCACAGTGGTGTCGTGGGCCGTTTTGTTTATTCGGTGACCTGCTGCTGGGCAGTTGGGTTGTGTCTCCGTCTGCCCATTATAATAACGTTGCTGTATCTGTGTGCAGTCTCTGTGTGGACATGCGTTTTCATTTCTCTTAGGTGGCTATCTGTGTGTGGAAGTGCTGGGTTTTGTGTTTAACGTTTTGAGACACTGCCACACCATTCTGGCTGTTTCCGTTTTACATTCCCACCAGCAGTGTATGGGGATTCTGATTTCTCCATATCTTCCCCCACCTCCTGGTATTACCAGAAGCTCCGTTTTACAGGTGAGGAAACTGAGGCACCGGGTGGGGAAGGTCAATCACAGGGCTAGAGAGGAAAGGAAACAGGCTTTGCACACACACACACCACACACACCAGTCTGACCAGTTCCCTACCCAGGCCTGGGACTGATTAGCAAATGAGTCCCTAGTGTGTGGCATCTTTGATGGCGCTTGCTCTCAGGGTCAGCAAGTGCAGGCTCAGCACCCAAGAGGGAGGGGGTGCCTCCTTAAACGTTGCATCCTGGTTTGCTACTTGCCTCACCTTTGTCCTGACCCAGCCGCCACCCTGCTCTTGTGTGTGGGGTTCTGTGCTCCATGTCAGGGTTGGGGAGGGATGAGGGTGGGGACACTAAAGACAAAGACACCATCCCTTCCTGGGAGGGGTCCTCAGTCTGGCTGGAGAATTTGTGCATTTGCATCTCCACACAGTGAGCCGACCTGGACCTGCGGAGGCAGAGTCCCTGCACACAGGGTTGCTGTGCAAGATCACAGGGGCTCGTACCTGTGAGAGACTTCCCTGGTGGCTCAGTGGTAAAGAACCCACCTGCCAATGCAGGAGATGCAAGTTCAGTCCCTGGGTCGGGAAGATCCCCCTAGAGGAGGGCACTGCAACCCACTGCAGTGTTCTTGCCTAGGAAAGCCCATGGACAGAGAAGTCAGACAGGCTACAGTCCATACGGTCACAAAGAGCTGGACCCAGCTGAGCGACTACATAACAACCACAAACGCCTGTGAGGGACTGAGCACAGCACCCAGCACCCAGGCAGCGCCTGGAAATGCTGACCAGCACCGTGGCGTTGGCACAGACGCACCTCACACCTGCGTCTGTGAGGCTGCCCGTGAGTCACTGTGGTTGAGGGAGGGCCTGATGCTTTGGGTCTGTGACTGGCAGCCTCATCCCCACCCCTCGGGAGAGCCGTCACCCAGCGACCAGAGAGTGACCTGAAATGAAGGAACCTGACCATCCACGCCCTCTGCGGACCTGCTCCGCCTATCCTGGGAGTGGTGGGTCCATCCACAGAGCCCAGCACTGGCTCTCTTTCACCTCTCGCGTTTCCTGGCTGGGCCGCAGGCACTCCCAAGTCTGGCTCTGTTACCACCAAAGCCAGAGTGCAATTCCTGTGCTCGCAGGTTGAGAAAGTACTTGATGGATAGTACCTGTGGGGATCAGGGTGAGGCAGGGAAGGGATGTTCTTTCAGGGTTGGGGAGGCATATGATTGATCCTAGTAGGATATTTGGGGACTCAATTTCAAGATATCTGGATATAGAAGATGTTTCAGTGATAGAAATGACGAGAGACTTCTTGCTCTGTTTGGTCAAAGGCCACATTGATTCTGCACATGGCTTAAATAGACTCACCTCTCTTAATAGTTTTTCTTGGAACATAATTGCTTTATAATGTTGTGTTAGTTTCTGGCGTACAACAACATGAATCAGCTGTACATATACATATATCCCATCCCTCTTGAGCCTCCCTCCCACCACACCCCCATCCCACCCCTCTTGGTCATCACAGCACCAAGCTGAGCTCCCTGCGCTCTACAGCAGCTTCCCGCTAGTTATCTGTTTTACACATGGTCGTGTAAATGTCAGTGCTGCGCTCCCAATCCGTCTGTCCCATGCTCCCTCTCCCCTCCTCTGTCCACATATCTGTTCTCTACATCCTGTATCTGTATTCCTGACCTGCAAATAGCTTCATGTGTACCTTTTTCCTAGATTCCATATATATGCATTAATATATGTATTTGTTTTTAATCTTTCTGAATTACTTCATTCTGTATGACAGACTCCACATCTCTACAAATGACCCAACTTCGTTCCTTTTTATGGCTGGGTAATATTCCATTGAAAATATGTACCGTATCTTCTTTATCCATTCATTTGTTGATGGACATCTAGGACTGATGTTGAAGCTGAAACTCCAATATTTTGGCCACCTGATGCAAAGAACTGACTCATTTGAAAAGACCCTGATGCTGGGAAAGATTGAAGGCGGGAGGAGAAGGGGACGACAGAGGATGAGATAGTTGGATGGCATCACTGACTCAATGGACATGAGTTTGAGTAAACTCTGGGCATTGGTGATGGACAGGGAGGCCTGGCGTGCTGTAGTTCATGGGGTCACAAAGAGTCAGACAGGACTGAGCGACTGAACTGACTGAACTGAGCTTGCTTCCTTGTCCTAACTATTGTAAATAGTGCTACAGTGAACACTGAGGTATGTGTGTCTTCCTGAATTATGGTTCTCTCAGGGTATATGCTCAGTAGTGGCATTTCTGACTCAGTGGTCCTGCCTTGGGGGACGGCGGCTTGCTGGCAGTTCAGACCTCCTGGCTAGCGCCCTCATAGCTCTGCACGTGCACCATGCCAGCCACACAGCTGCATGGAGCCTGGGTGGCCTGTGCTGTGGTGTCTCTGTGTGTCTCGCCAGTGGTCTCAGGTACGTTCTGGCACTGTGACAAGACCTCTGTCTTGCTGGACACAGGCATTTACACTTTGATCCCCACACCCCCACGCCCATCCCCTGCTACCTGAACACCTAGCTCTGGTTGAGTGGTGGCTCAGTAACCACTGCTCAGTTGATAAACAGAATCGAATAAAATATAATCTGTATGTGTGTTGAGATAGGAGTGGGGAGTCATACTGGGTCTGACTACCCAAAAATGAACAGAAATTTTTCTGGAGTTGGTTTTTCAGTAAGAGAGAAGGAGGAAGTCTTAAGGGAAGGAATACGTGTCATGGCCGATGTCACCATTCCCTCCCCGCCTCCACTCCAATGACATGTGGCTCTAAAACACCAAATCTGATCGTGTCCCACTGACCTCCGAAAACCTCCCAGGAGTCATAAACCCAAATGCTCTTAGGGGGTTTTCAGGCAACAGAAACAAGTAAAGGAGTCAGTTGTAGGACAGTAGGAAGTGATTGTGCATGCTAAGTCGCTTCAGTCCTGTCTGACTCTTTGTGACCCCATGGGCTATGGCCCGCCAGACTCCTCTGTCTATAGGATTCTCCAGGCAAGAATACTGGAGTGGGTTGCCATTTCCTTCTCCAAGGGATCGTCCCAATGCAGGGATTGAACCCATTTCTCTTGTGTCTCCTGTTAGCAGGGAGGTTCTGTACCAATAGCATCACCTGGGAAGTGGTAGGTAGTAGATCAAAGTAGAAAGCACATGTCCAGCTGAAAGGCACTCAAACACCCCAAATCAAAACCATTTGAGTGGACTTTCCTGTCCATGCCAAGGACTGCTGTTTAATAACTTCTGACCCATAGAACCAAGTCCAGATTCTTTGAGAGCTGACCTCTACCCACCAGACATATTTTGCCATAACCGCTTCCCACTCCACCATGTGCCCCACACTTCAGCCATTCAAGGCTGAGCCCTGAACCCCGCATGCTCCACCTTCTTTCCCTTTTCTTTCCTTTTCTACATGTAGGTCCTTCTCCCCAGCAAGACTAATCCCCCAGACTTACCCGTTCCCTGGTGGCTCAGACAGTAAAGAATCTGCCTGCAGTCAAACCTGCAGGAGACCTGGGTTTGATCCCTGGGTCAGAAAGATTGCTTGGAGAAGGGAATGGCAACTCACTCCACTATGCTTGCCTGGAGAACCCCATGGAAAGAAGAACCTGGCGGGCTACAGCTCATGGTGTCAGACACAACTGAGCGACTAACACTTTCACTCATTCCTGCCCTGGAAATAACTGCTTAGAAATCCTAGCATGTGGATTTTGACCTTTTTGCACCTCTGTCTCCCTGAAAAACCGTGGACCAACCTCCGCCCCAAAGGAGAGTTTCCTCTTTGTCTTCATGTTCCCAGCACCAACCCAGAGCTGGCCCCGTGAGCAGGTTCCAAATGACTGTCCCTCGAGTGACTGGTTGGTTCTACAAATGAGTGAATGATCATCGGGCCTGTTTGGGAGCCTGTGCTCTGGGTCAGAAGGAGGTAAAGTAGCAGTTGCTACCCGCTGCTGCCCCTAGTGGCTGGCGTTGCCAGTGCCTGGAAGGACAGTCACTGGACCATTTCGTCACAGGAAGCTGGCCAGACGGCTTCCGTCCCAGGCTGCCTTTGTCCCAGGTTTGGGGGCCTCTTGGCCAAATTCTGACGATCTGCGGGCCTCCCTGGCTCCGCCCAGCTGCCTCATCTGAACATCTGGCCTCTGTGCGCATCCTGGGTGCGCTTCTTTCCTCTGACGTGGTGGCAACCTTTGTTTCCTTCCAGGAAGACCGTGTCCACTGTCCTGTGTGGCACCCAGAGCAATACCGCAGGATCTTTCTACCACTTCCAATAGTAAACAAACTCTTTTTTTTTTTTTTTTTTGGCCAAGTCTGAACTTGAAACCAAACTCTAAAGGTGGTAGAAAGAAGGACACGCATTGATTGAATGCCTGCTGTATGCCAGCTATTGAGCCAAGCATGTTGTCTAACCTACCTTATTTAATTTCTTTCATTCCCCCAGCGACGCCACTTGGTAGAAATTTTTATACATTCGACATCTGAGGAAAGTGAGCCTTTATGAAATTAACTTGATTTAAAGCCAGACCTGAGTGATCTCAGAGCCCAGGTACTTGCCACCCTACAGAGCTGGTGTGTTAGTTAGAGGTTATGAAGACTCTGTGTTGAGTGCCTCAGTGAGTGGGATACGCAGACGTGGACCCTGCATTTCCTTCCAGAGTTTACTATTTTGATTATAAAAGGCTGCATGGCTAGAGTGAGTAACAGAGGCATCTTTTCTCTTTCCTTTAGAAGGCGCTTCCTGGCACTAACACAGATCCTCATTCTCAAGAAATGTCCTCATGCAGTATTTTAAAAAAAGAATTGTATTTATTTACTTATTTTTGGGTTGAGCTGGGCTTTTGTTGCTGCCCAGACTTTAGCTGCAGCAAGCAGGAGCCACTCTCCAGTTGCGGTGTACGGGCTTCTCATGTCGGTGGCTTCTCTTGGGGCTGAGCATGGGCTCTAGGGTGTGCAGGCTTCAGTAGTTGTGGTTCTTGGGCTCTGGACCACAGGCTCAGTAACTGGTGCACACGCTTAGTCGCTTCATGGCACGTGGGATCTTCCCAGACCAGGGATCAAACCCACGTCTCCTGCTTTGGCAGGCGGATTCTTTCTCACTGAGCCACCAGGGAAGCTCCCTTACACAGTTTTGTCACCAATTTATTTTCCTCTACGGAGGGAAGAAAAAAATATATTTGTCTCAAGAGAGATGGCCAGTTTACTAAATCTTACAGGATCATCTAACGGGTTAGGAAAAATAATTGTTGAGATTTAAATTATGTGTGTGTGTGTGTGTGTATAATAGAGAATAACTGGCCTGTGACAGACAGGCATGAATGCTCGAGAACAAGCACTGAGTAAGATGTGTTAGTAGTCAGGTTAGGCTAAGCTATGATGCAGTGACAAATAAACCCTGATATCCTACTGGTTTAACCAAACAAGGATTATTTCTTACTTTCATGAAATGCATCAAAGGGCAAGAGCTCTTCAAGGTAGCTGTGACTTAGGGATCCAGGCAAGCTGAATTTTTTTTGGCCCCATCATTTCAAATTGGCTTTCAGGCTCCTAGAGAGGAAAAGAAGACTAAAGAGTCGCATATACCCTCTTTAAACGTGTCAGTTCTGCTCACACGACCCTGCCTAACTGTAGGGAGTCTGGAAGAGCACAGGGGAACACATGGATGTTTGTCAAGTAGGATGAGTCTCTATCCAGCAAAGTCCTGGGCTCACTGGCGGTGTTGAGTCTCATGGAGTAAAGATTACCAGTAGCAAAGCCCCAAGCTGAACAGAACTTCCTGCCACTTAGTCGAATGCCACTTCTAGCTCTAAGAACAGTGTCCAATTGTCCTGCCCAATGGTATGTGAGGAAGTGGTCCTGATGATCCAAAAGACCACGAAACATAAATTTTTTTTTTGCAGCATATTTATTTTTCTTACATTTTGTGGAGTACTAATCCAACTTGGTTCTGCCTTAAGCATCCAGTCTGGCACAAAGGAAATTAAAATTTAATGAGGCCCTAATTACTGCCAAGCATGAATGCTACTGAGTACAGGAGTAACTCTAATGGCTGGTGTTTACCATGAGTGAGCATGCATTGTGCCAGGTGGATTCTCAGCACTGGTGGACGAATTTATATACTCCCCCACCTCCCCTCGGAGGACCTGACCATTCCTTTCCTCCCGAGAAAGGCCTGGTTATCTGCATGTAATAGATGAGGAAATTGAGCCTTGGAAGATGAAGGAACACAGCCAGGAAGGGATAGAGCTTGCTGAGCAGGATTGTTGTTGTTGTTGTTCAGTCCCTAAGTCGTGTCCGGCTCTTTGTGACCCCACGGACTGGATCACACCAGACTCCTCTGTCTTCCGCTATCTCCCAAAGTTTGCTCACGTTCACGTCCACTGAGTCAGTGATGCTGTCCAACCGGCTCATCTTCTGTTGCCCTCTTCTTTTTCGAGCAGGATAGCTGATAGCCAGCACTTGACTCGTGAGATTGGGAGTGTGTGGGGGATGCAGGAAAGGCCAGGGATTAAATATTAGTGTCATTTGGGAAAGTAGTTGAAAGCTTTTTGTGGATTCAGCTATGCATATACATTCCAGCATCACCGACTCAATGGACATGAGTTTGAGCAAGCTCCGGAAGTTGGTGATGGGCAGGGAAGCCTGGCGTGTTGCAGTCCATGGGATTGCAAAGAGTCGGACACGACTCAGTGACTGAACTGAACTGATACATTCCGGGGGAGGTGAAGGCAGTGTCAGAAGTGTTCTGGGTGTTGGACACTTTGGTTATTCATACAACATGTATTCCAGCTCCTACTATGTGACAGGCACCATGCAAAACACTAGGAATGCTACGGTGGTGAAAAAGATTCTACTTCAATCTAGATTTATTTTTCTATGAAACTTTCTAGATTTATTAAATGTATTTTTAAATTAATTTTTAAAATATTTTTATTTATTTGGCTACACCAGGCATTCTTTGTGGCATTAAGAATCTTTAGTTATGGCATATGGGATCTAGTCCCCCAACCAAGGATCGAACTCAGGACTCCTGCTTTGGGAACACGGAGTCTTACCCACTGAACCACCAAGGAAGTCCATAAAAGTCCTTGAAAAGTAACTTAAGAACCTTGATCCTAACATCCTGCCCAGGAATGGCCATGTGTTTGAATCTTAGCTCTGAAAACACTGAATGTAGCCCCTGGGGCTCTGCTCAGAAAATAAATACCCTCTTCAACAAGTGGATCCCATAGTCAACCAGCCAAGCATTTGTTGGTTATCACCTTTGCATAGTTCCTGTCTTGAACAGTCAGCCAACCAATATGAACCCGTAGCCTCCAAGATCATCTAGTCCAACCCTCTGAGGTCTTACAGGAGAGGAAACCCAGGGTTGTAAAAAGCTGAAGGCCCTTCAGCTACTTTAAAAGGTTTCAATGTCAAATCTGGCTCCAGAATGATGCAATGAAACCAAAAGCGCTCCTCTCTCCTCTACACTTACATTCGGGAATGTTAAGATAGAGTGTTTCACCTCTCTGAGCTCTTAACACCTTTGCCCATAAGCCTTTCCACCAGCCCAGAGCGCCCAGGGCAGGAGAGCTAACAAGCCCGTCTCCCCACCCAACTCCTAGGTTTAAGCGGGAGGAAGTGAAGACATTCTTCCCTCCGTTACAGAAGGTAAATAACACATGCAACATCAAGTTCCCAGCAATGGGAACTGGACTAGAACCCTGTGCATTTTGCTTGTGCTTCATTTTTTTCTTTCTTTTTTTCTTTTTCAGTACTAGAATTTCATGCCAAGTTCTCTGACCAAGTTACTCACTTCAGATTGGAGCAGGGGTGGGGCAGGTAGAAGAGATATAAATCCAGAGAAATCTATTAAATATCGTTTTGGTGAACTTCACATTTTGTAGCTGGTCTGATGTCCAATAAATCCTAGTGTGTCCTGGTTACCTCTGTGGGGTAGAGGGCTTGGTTGGAGTGAGGCTGGTTGTCCAAGGAGGGAGCCGGACGGTGCCCAGTCTTTCTACTGGGAGAAGCTCTCGTTCTCAGCGACCCTGCTGGATGCTGATGTGTGGTCAACTTTTTGTTTCTCACCTTCTGGTTGAGTCCCAACCACCTGCCTCCCACCAGCCCTCTGCCTTTGCTTTGCCTGAATAACGGCATTGGAATTTACTTTTGAGAAAAAGAAAATGCTTTTGGTTTTTGGTAGCTAGTCCAGTATAGCTGGAGTCTGTCTGTCTTGCAGTTCAGGTGACCTTGACGACAGAAGAGGCTGGTCACCACTGGGTGTCTTTCACCGTGCCCCTTTGCATCCTGCTCTCTTCCTCTGTCCTGGGTTCATATAGAACTAGTTGCCGGCGTCATGGTGGCCCCCTAACTTTTCTGCTCTGCTCGGTGCCCACAGAGGAAGCTAGCGTGGGGCCTGTAACCCTTGGCTTCTGCAAAAACAGTGGGAGGGTGGAGGGGGAGGTGGTGTCTGGATCCTGGATGGCACAGTGGAGCCCCCAAGCTGTCATGGCCACCCCTGTGCTCAGTAAATATTTGTGGAATTCCTGAGGCAGGCAGCACCAGTGGGCCCACCCTGACCCTTATCTGGGAGGTGAGCTGTTGGAGATTTGACATTCCGTCGTTTGTTCTGGCAGCTGATGAAACGTCTTTGCACCACATGCTCTCCGGCACCCAAAGTGCAGGTTAACGGTGAAAGGCTTACATTAATCGTGAGAATAGCTAGTGGTCACTTAGCTATTAGTTGTTTTTTTTTTTCCTGAAGGGGGCCAGGAGATGAAAATCCTATTAAACTCCAAGAGCTAAAGAACAAATAACTTGTTTTGTTTTGTTTTTCCCCCTTTCAAAACCGTGTGGGAGGCTTGCCTGAAAGACTTAGAAAAACAAAACAAAAACCTACGACTGGAAGTTGTATCGTGTGTAGATAGGTGCGCACACACACAAACAGAACTAAAACAGCACAGCTGGGGAGATGAATATTTTTGAGTCTTTTCTTTGCTGGTGCCTAGGTATTTGTAACCAACTTTAACAGCAGAAAATAGACATTACGGCTGATAGTCTGTTTTAGAAGTTCCACGTTGTAGACCTCCAACTCTGTAAATCAAGGCTTTCAAGGAATGAAAAGACTAGACATTGGTGGTTGAAAATAACAATGCGTAGAAAAATTCCTGCCCCTGGGTTTGCAGGGAGGGTTTACTTATTGCAAATTGCCTACTTCATTCTGGCTGTCTGTAATAAAACTCTCAGAGCAGCATGGGCAGGTTGTCATTTTTAGCAAAACAATTAATTAAACATATTCCAGCACATTTCCCCCATAATGCCCCCTTCTTGTGAAATGGAGTGTCGGAAGTTGGGTCTGACAGCTGTCCTCACGAGCAGGTTTTTTGACCCGGGGCTGCTGTCTGGGGACTCTGGGAACCGAGGGCGGTGTTTTCAGCTCAGAGGAGAACTCTACAGACTAAGGGAGCAGAGCTGTTCAGCTGCGTCCTCCGAACCCCAGAGGCACACTTGGAGGAAGGTGGCTGCCACTTCCCAGCCTTCTCTGCCTTCCCGTTTGGAAGAGTCGATGTGGAACTTTCCCACTCTTCTGGCACGAGTATGTGTCCTTAAAGAAATTCCATACACAGGTGAGGGTCGGGAGGCCTGGGGTCTCGAGCTGCCTGCTGACTCTGAAGGGGCCATCCGCTCCCTCTCTGGCCACAGGGTCCCTGCTCGTCAAGAGGACGTGGGCTCACAGCCTGGGGGTCACTGTTCCTCGCAGGGGTCTGGCGCTTGGGTTCCCTCTGCCCGCCCTGGGCTGGCAGGGCTTCTACAGGTCAGGCTGCCTGTCAGAGGCCCGCTGCCACCCTGGCTGCCTCAGCGGAGCCTGTTGACTCAGATCTTTCTGGAAGCCTTGAACGTTAAGAAACTGCCCAGGGAACTGGTGTGACGTTTCCTCGGGAAGCCCCCTCGTGTGTGGAGCGGGAAGGCTGCTGTGTGCAGCTCTGGAGGCGGTGGGCCTGGGACAGATTTACAGGGAAGAAGGAAGAAAAGGGGAAGAGAAGGGGCAGCTGGTGGGAGGGGGTGGGGGGGGAGCGGGGCTGGCATGCTCTCAGGGCCCAGTGCCTGCTCGAAAAGTTAATGGGCCGGCTCAGTGAGGGTGAAGGGGGAAAGTTGGCCTGCCGGCCGCCCTCCCAGCCCTCGGCCTCTGGAATGCTCTGTTTATTTACGGCTCCGTGGAAGCCTGATGCCTGTTTCTCTTGGGAAATCACTTCTTCCAGGGCTATGGGAGACTAGCAGGATGTCTCCAGAGAAATCTCTCCCCCAGCCCACCAGCTGGAGCATTTGGGGGACTGGGGGAAGGCCGAGGGAGATGCTTTCGGAGAGAGGAGGAAGGGAGCCCGCAGGTGGAGGTGGGGGGCTTCCAAGCGGTCCGGCTGAACGAAGACCCTCTGCTTCCCTCTTTCCGATTCTGAGCCTGGGAAGGGGGTGGGGACTCCGGGCTCTGGGGACTTAAAAGTGAAAGCAGCCAAGCAAAAGCCCCCACCGGATTTCCCTCACCCTTCCCCCGCCCAGCCCAGCAAACAACCCCCAAATGACACCCCGGAGCAGAGGTGTGAGAGCTCGCAGGGGGCGTGAGCTAGACTTGGCGGTTTAACCATCTGGCGTCTTTCTGCGCTAGGCTGTGACGGTGGCTCTGGGCGCAGCTCACACTCCGTGCTCCTCCTGGCCCACTCCGGGAACGGGCTGGACCTCAGTCCGCTGTCATCTGCACAGGGAGGTGCTCTCTGCTCCCCGTCATCCCCCCACAGCAGGATTTCTTCACCTCACTGCTGGTGACCCTTGGGGACAGGCCTCCTGTGCGTTACAGGGTGTTGGTACTAGGAGCGCCTTCCCTCCAGTTCCCTTCAAAAGCCTCTCCAGGTGTTGCCAGATGTCTCAAGGGAGCAAAACTGTCCCATCCTTTCTTCCCCTTCTATTGAGGACCACAGGCTAAATCACATCCTCTGTTTTATCTTCATCTCGGCCCTCTTCACTCTCTGAAAAAATGATCTTACTTTTAAAAAAAAAACAAAAAACTTTTTATTTTATATTGGAGTGTAGCTGATTAACAGTGTTGTGATGGTTTCAGTGAACAGCAAAGGGACTCAAGCCATACATACGCATGTATCCACAACCCACTTGGGTACTCTTGCTGAGAATTCCATGGACGAAGAGCCGGGTAGGAAATCCATGGAGCCGCAAAGAATCAACACGACTGAGCAACTAACTTTCACTTTCATTCTCCCCAACCCCCCCCTCCCATCCAGGCTGCCACATAACACTGAGCAGAGTTCCCTGTGCTATAGAGTAGGTCCTTGTTGGTTATCTATTTTATTAATAAATATAGCAGTGTGCACATGTCCATCCCAAACTCCCTATCTCTTCCCCCTTTCTTTCCCCACTGGCGGCCATAAGTTTGTCCTCTAAGTCTGTGAGCCTGTTTCTATTTACTTATTTCTGTTTATATTTATTTTCAGTTCAGTTCTATGTAAATAAGTTCATTTGTATCATGAAATGATCTTACTTTTCTTTTTTCCACTGGATCCCTCTGGTGCACAGCCCAGAAGCACATTATATTCACCTGAGAAACATATATTACCATATGTAAAATAGATAGCCAATAGGAATTTGCTGTACAACTCAGGGAACCCAAACTGGGGTTCAGTAACAACCTAGAGGGGTAGGATGGGAGGAGGCAGGTGGGAGGGATGTTCAAGTGGGAGGGGACATGGGTGGACCTATGGCTGATTCATGTTGATGTTTGGTAGAAACCAACACAATACTGTAAAGCAATTATCCTTCAAATAAAAGTAAATGTTCGACAAACGTTCATGAAGTGCTTGCTCTGTGCCAGGTGTGGTGCTAAATATACAGGAAATGCAAAGTTGAGCAAAACATGACCCCCATCTTTTAGGCACCTCCAGTCCCCTGGGAGGCACAAAAATGCAAAAACATAAGGTTGCCCTTATCATTGCTAGACTGGAGGTATGTGAACAGCAGTTAAAACTTAGAGTAAGCAGTTCCTTAAAAGACTCTAGAGAGGAACCTAGTTTCTCTCCATGAGGTGTCTTACTTACATTTCACACTTGCACATCATCACAACCTTGCATAGTAAGTGTGGCCCCCATTTCCCAGATGAACAAACCGAGGTACTGCATAACTGCTGATAGGGGCCACCTGCCTGCATGTGGCCCAGCCTGGACTCTAACCCAGGTGTGCCTCTCTCGAAAGCCCACATTCTTTCCAGCACATGACGCTGCATCCAGAGCTGAGGCTCGAACAAAGGATCCTGAATTCTCTTGCGCACACAGCCTGCAAGTAGGATCGATCCTGTCTGCCATTAACCACCGACTGACTCTGTTTCCTGCCCATGAAAGGCTACCCCTGAAGTCCCTTAATTCTGTACTCTTTCATTCTGTGAAACCAAGAATTGGACTGTCTTCGTCTGGGTTTCCCAGAAGCACCCCCGCCAAGACAAAAATCTAGATGTATGCTGTTTATCTGAGAAGTGAAGGAACCTGGAGCATTTTCAAGAAAGTTACCACTGAGGGCAACTGGGACTTCATCCCATGGGGACCTCTGGCCACCTGATGGCTGAGACCTGTGTGGTATTTACTCACCAGCTTCCATCAGCCACGGCTGTGGGGTACTCCCCAGGGAGCCAATTCTTCTGTGCTTCAGGCCGCCCATCAGGAAGCAAAGGGGACCTGGAACCAGAGACCCCAAGCAAGGAAACCCAGGTGTCAGCAGTTGGAAGGAAGGCTGCGGTGCAGTCGAGCGGGAAGGACAAGGGAACATGGGCGGGGTGTGGGCAACATCTGCTCAAAGGAACAGCTGTCCACTCTCATTCTCTTTTTTTAGTTCTCAGTCTCATTTATGGAGCACCTATGGAATGCAGGGGCTTCCCTGGTGGCTCAGACAGTAAACAATGCCTGCAATGCAAGAGACCCGGGTTTGATCCATGGGTTGGTAAGATCCCCTGGAGAAGGGCATGGCAACCCACTTCAGTATTCTTGCTGGAGAATCCCATGGACAGAGGAGTCTGGCGGGCCACAGTCTGTGGGGTTGCAAAGAGTCAGACACGACGGAGTGACTAAGCACACAAATGTTTACAAGAGTGCTATAAAAGAATAATAATATTGCATACAGAGCTTCAGGCTAAGTTTGACATAGAAAGACGTTCTGTTCTGATGGAGCTGGCCATCATGGGAGGATGACCAGAGCACTTCCTGTCCAAACATCAGCACCAAAATGTCTCAGGTCTCAGCTTCAGCTCGGGGGTCACACCTCCTCCTCGTCAGGACAAATACCCCTCTCTTTTCTTCACCTCCCCCTCGAGTTCTCTGCTTCAGGACTTTGGAACTGCTTGCAGCTCCTGATAAAGCTCCTCCTCTCTGACTGTCCTCCCTCTGAACCCTTATGCCTTCCAGTTCCTCTCCCTCTGGAATAACCCCCACCCCCGCCTCTTTATGAGTCAGGTTAATATCACCTCCTCTGGGAAGCCCTCTCTGACTAAGTCCAGTCCCAGGTGCCCTTGGCCCTTTGCCAGGGTCACTGTTCTTACTCCTGTCAAAGTAGTCATCGCTGCAAGACTCTCATTACCTTTCCTCTGTAAACCCTGGGGAAGTCAGGGATGCATGTGCCATTAACACTGGGCATTAAAGCCACGCCTGGGCATGAAAACTCATCCTGAAGTTGAAACTCAGCTTAACTGCTTCCTAACTGTAGGGCTTCGGAGAAGGCGATGGCACCCCACTCCAGTACTCTTGCCTGGAAAATCCCATGGACGGAGGAGCCTGGTGGGCTGCAGTCCAGGGGGTCGCTAAGAGTTGGACATGACTGAGCGACTTCCCTTTCACTTTTCACTTTCATGCATTGGAGAAGGAAATGGCAACCCACTCGAGTGTTCCTGCCTGGAGAATCCCAGGGGGAGCCTGGTAGGCTGCCGTCTATGGGGTCGCACAGAGTCAGACATGGCTGAAGTGACTTAGCAGCAGCAGCAACTGTGGGGCTTGGGTTGAACTTTAAGCTTCAGTTTTCCTATCCTTAAAAATGGGCACAATAATGCTTCTTTCATCAGTGGGTAGTGGGAGGCAGGGAGATGTTTATAAGCATTAGAGAAAATTCTTGAAAAACTGAAAAAACAAAAACACAGTATGTACAAGTGTCTGAGTTAGGGTCCCAGCAGGTAATGGGGAGGTAAGGGGAGCTAATGAATGTTTATTGACAGGCGGGTGGGCAGGCTTACGCAGGGCCAACAAGACACGGGGAAGCCCTGGGCTAGCAACAGCTGTGGGCCCTGCCTCCTCTACACCTGATGGGGCAGGAGGCCTCTGGAACTCAAGAGCAGGGTAGCTGGAGCAGAATGGCCATGTTAGTTCTTCCTCCAGATAATAAGGATTAGTAAGAACTAACATTTACTATGGCCAGCACTGTTCTAAACATGTTAATTCATTTAAGCCACATTCATGGGGTAAATGTTACTGTTTGACCCAGTTGGCAGATGGGAAAATTGAGGCATGAGTTCTTTTTTTATTTTCTGGATCCCACAGTGGGACGCCACTCACCTGGACACAGTGGTTAAGGACCGCACTGAGACAGTCCATGGGGTCACGGAGCAGGGTGAAGGGGGGAAAGCGGGCCTGCAGGGGAAAGGGAGGAGATCCAGCACCACGGGTGACTGGTGAGTGCAGGGCTAACTGCTAGTGCTGCCACTATAATTGTCGTCGTCGTCGCATCATCAAAGCGTGGGGCTGTGCCTGGCCCCTGGGCGGCTCAGATAGTTTCCACTGGAACAAATGAACCACCTTCCTGCTAACTACAAATAATGGCAATGTGGCCCTCAATAGCATATGTGTTGAGTAGTATAATTGAAAATATTATCCCTTCATGGGGCTTCCCAGGTGGCGCTAGCGGTAAAGAACCCGCCTGCCAATGCAGGAGATACGGGTTCGATCCCTGGGTTGGGAGATCCCCTGGAGGAGGGCATGGCCACCCACTCCAGTATTCTTGCCTGGAGAATCCCCATGGACAGAGGAACCTGGCGGGTCACAGTCCATAGAGTCGCAGAGAGTCAGACATGAACGAAGTGACCTAACACAACATCCCTTTACACTTCTGGTAATGTAGGAAATGGTTCATGCCTAAGAGTTTTAATACTGTTGACTCAGCGAATTCTTTTTGCCATTTATTCAGGATTTTCAGACTTTATGGGAAGGAAAGCAAAACACCACCATCAGTGTTATAGGCAGAAACAGAAAAGTAGGTTTTTCCATTCGAGGTGAAACGTTAGGCACTTGGAGGTGGCTTTTGGATTTAGGTTGAGAATTTAACACTCCTGCCTGCGGCCACCTGGAAACCACAGGTGATGCCCTGCCCAGCGGGCACCTCACCGTAAGGAGCAAGTTCATGGTGCTAATACACACGACGCAGGGTTTATAGGGTGTAGGAGGCCAGGCTGGCCACCCGAGGCTTAGGAACAACAGCTGACACTCGCCGTGTGCTCCCACAGGCCAGGTCTTCTCCTGAGATGTTAGCAGGGTTTTCTCATCCAATTCCCATGACTACCTTCTACAGTGGGTTCTGTTATTAGCCCCATTTTTCAAATGAGGAAACCGAAGACCAAGGAGACTAGACAGTTTGCCCAAAGTCATCCAGGTAGTAAGTGGAAGACGCCTAATTCAAGTCCAGAGTCTGATGTTGGGAACTTGGGAGACCTTTCAACTGCAGTGCTGATCACTTCTCTGTTAGAGAGTGGTGGAGAGGCCTTGGCTTCAGCCCTTATTTTACAAAGGAGGCTTAGAGAGGTACAGTGATTTACCCAAAGATACCCAGCCTTAGCAGGAAAGTTTAAATGCGTCTTCATGACTGCTTCTGACTCTGTGCCATCCTGCCCCCTTGGGCAGGTCACTTTTTTTTCTACTTACTCATCTGTAAAATGGGACTAATAATTACACTATTTTTAGTTTACTTATTTTTAATTGAAGGATATTTACAATATTGTGTTGGTTTCTGCCATATATCAACATGGATCAACCTTAGGTACACATATGTCCCTTCCTTCTTGAGCCTTCCTCCCACCTCCCACCCCATCTCACACTTCTAGGTCATCACAGAGGCCCAGTCTGAGTTCCCTGAGTAATAATTATACTTTGAAGAGATACGATCATTTCGGTCCTTACTCCTCTTAGATACAAGGACACCATACGATGTGTATTGACACCTTGAGTAAACTGCAAGACGCTCAGCAACAACAACAGTACTGATAAATAACAATAGTATGCCTGGAGCCCTGGTTCTGGTCAGTAGAGTTCAGAGCTCTCATCTGTTAACCCTCGTCATTCATAATCCATAATTCTCACTACACTCCTTCCCGGTTTACAGTTGAAGAATCAGCTACAGAGAAAGGAATAACTTGCCAGGTTACCAAAGCTAGTGAGCAAGTGCCACTACTAAGATTGGAACCTGACTAGTCTGGGTTGGTGCTTTTAACCAGTAGCTGTATTATCAACAGATATTGTCCATATTGTAACGCTTTCCACTGCAAATGCATGAAACCAGAGAAAGCCATTTCTTCATGAACCTCATGAGGGTTCTTTCTTGCAATGTCCCAGTGGAGATGGTGATAAATGCTGCACAGGCTATCTTTTAGGATAAGAGACAGGAAGATATGAGGTTCCTGGAGAGGAATATAAGGGTCCCAGAGACTCGCCCTGTGATGTCACGTTGGCCGTTGTATCATAACAGAAAGGGCAGAGATGTCTGAAGTGGCTGGAGGAGATCAGGCCCAGAGAGACTAGAAAGAAGAGCTGAAAACAGACCTCCCAGGAAGAAAGACAGCTCATGTGTGTAATCCCATGATGTCATTTAGTTGTGTCTTCCACATGTGATTTTGGACAACAGGTGACCTTAGGAGCCATCCTGGGCCCATATGACCTGAGCCACATCCTTTACTCGGCTCCAGATGTGTCAGCCACAGAGCCTCAAATTTTAAGAGCAGACCCTGGAGGGAGGCAGATGTGAGTCTGAGTCCTGGCTCCACCCCTTTCCAGCTGTGTGACCCGAGGCTACCCCACCCTGTCATCATCTGTGCAGAGAGGTAATAATTCTGTCTGCATCATCAGTCTTTTGGAAGGTTAAGAGAAACCCTGCACTCAGAGAAGTCACCACCAAAAGAACTGGAAAACAGATTTGCTTTTGCGGGGTGGCTAATTTGTATTATAAGCTGGTGGTTTTTATGATCAACCTCTGTAGTTATTTGATTTCTTGACCATAAGCAAGTATTTCTTTGCAAAAAAAAAAAAATATATATATATATATATATATTTTAAAGCACTTTAAGAGATCATGAAAGTCAGCACCACACGAAATGCTTGACAAATAGTAGGAGCTTAATAAGTGCAGGCTGTTGATGTCTGTGTGCTCTGACGGCTCTCTGTCAGTATTGCCCGGATGCTTCAGGAAGGCTTGCTGGGGGTTGCTGTTTCTGCACAGTGCCGCCAGTGCCCCAGAATTACAGTGGGAAAGGCGAACCTGCCAGCTTGAGACCTCTTCTTGCCAAATGGATCGTCTCGCTCCCTTAGCCTGTGCCATTGTCGCCTCCCTGCCACTGACCTGCTGGTGGGCAATGTCTTACTCCAGGTCTAACCTTCTACCTGGACTCAGCTAGTGTGATCTTAGCTGCTTTAAACCTCTTGGTTCCTGGGCTGTTTCCAAGGCTGTTTTGCCAGAGCTTAGAGAGGGCAGAGGGGCTTCCCAGGCGGCTTAGTGGTAAAGAAATCCGCCCGTTAAGCAGGAGATGTGTGTTCGATCCCTAGGCCGGGAAAATGCCCTGCAGAAGGAAATGATAACCCACTCCAGTATTCTTGCCTGGGAAATCTCATGGACAGAGGAGCCTGGCGGGCTACAGTCCATGAGTCGCAAAGAGTCAGACATGACTTAGCAACTAAACAGCAGCAGCAGAGAGGGCACAACGGTGCTCGCTGGGATCCAGCTTCCTGGACTCCCTGGATCAGGTGGAGGCTGATTAACTTCAGGTTTTTTCATGGCTTTTTAGCCAGTAGGTGTGTGTTGAGGGGAGCCACAATTAGGCATCTTTGGTTGTCATTAAGGTGTTTGAGAATGCCACTCGTGAGCTACTTGATAACATGCTGGAGAAATGTTGGACGGTTCCTTTGGAGAAGTTTACAGGTTAAATGACCACCCCAAAGGGTGCCAGTGGACCTGAATGAAATTGCCTGGACCAAGATTCCTGGTAGTGAGCCTGGGGTCTCTGACTCAACCCCATTCTATCCACATGTTTATCTATGGCTTAAATGAAGACCTAAATGCTTGCCTTAGAAGCCATTCAGTCTAGACTTTTGAATTCATGCTGCTGCTTACAAGCTTACAATAACACGTAAAGACCCTTCACTTCTGAAAACCTCAATTTCCCTGTCTGTAAAATGGGAGATAGTAACACCTGCCTTGTTGGCTTCTTTTGAGGACTAAACGGGTTCACATAGGTCCGAAGAGGGCTGGGCCCCAAGCCTGAGACCTTGCAAAGCATCTAGGCGGCTGTCACTATCATTTCTCTGTGGTCAGAGATAACACGAAGCTGGGAGTGAGAGCGATAGTTGAACACATTGGGTGACGGTACCCTAGAAGATCTCAAGGGACAGGGAGAAGGAGTCAAATCTAGCAACTTACAGAACAGCAGGGGAACAGGGGATGGAGCCCGGAGGCATCACAGAGTCTGGGTGGAAAACGGGTCCATGGACTGCAGATCCAGGAGTGACCAGCTGTGGAAGCAAGGCTGTAGAAGCATCTTTTCACAGCACTGATAGAGTGGTGTCCAGTCTATGAGCAGATAACAGCCCTTCTCCCCAGGTCACAAACCTCACTGTAGAATCGCGCTCAGCCCACAGTGTTGTATGTAAAGTGGGACGTCCACAAACTAATACATCGGAGACAGTCCAAAAGGGGAACCAGGAGGCTTAAGACTGACCTCTTTCTTGCCAAATGGATCCTCTTGCTTCCTTATCCTTTGCCATTTTCATGTTCCTGCCACTGGCTTGCTGGTGGGTAAGCAGTACCTTGGGGCTTCCCTGGTGGCTCAGTGATAAAGAATCTGCCTGCCAATGCAGGAGACACAGATTCGATCCCTGGGTCAGGAAGATCCCCTGGAGGAGGAAATGGCAAGTCACTCAGTATTTTTTCCAGAAAAAGCCCATGGACAGAGGAGCCTGGCAGGCTACAGTCCACAGAGTCACAAAAGAGTCAGACATGACTTAGTGACTAAACAACAACAGCCACAAGCAATGCCTTACTCCAGGTCTAACCTTGCGCCTGGACTCAGCTAGGGATGGTCTTTGCTCCCTTAAATCTCTTGATTCCTGGGCTGTTTCCATGGCTGCTTTGCCAGGGCTTAGAGAGGGCAGAACGGTGCTCACACTGACTTCACGTCAACACAGGGACTTTCAGAGCTTAATTTCAAGATGATTTTCAAATCCCTCCTAAAGAAAGAAGTCCCAAGCAGATCCCGTCTCCCATCCCTGCTTTGACTTGAAGCATGACTGTTTCTACTTAGAGTCATTTGAGAAGAGAAAGAAACCATCGCGATGGATTGAAAACAGGGCTCAGTGTATCTGGTGTGTTCATCATGCTGATGATGACTAACATGTATGCCTCACTCACAGTTTCCAACAGACTGTCACACATGGTCATTATGTCATTCTGCCTTGTGAAGTTTATAGGCTGTCACCGTTTTATAGATGAGAAGGCTGAGATGAACTGGGGAAGGTGAAATGATTTGCTTAGTCACAGTACTGATAAGGTTGGTGGAGAGAGACTTGGACCAAAATATGGAGACAGCGTTTGAGCTATGACTCAGTGCTGGCTAAACAACCACACTCAAAAACCATCGCCCTTAAGGCTATGGGAGTCCTTCATACAAGAGAGACTTGCATCCTGTCTTTCTTCCTGAAAACAAGCACAAAGAGCTGTAGCAAATTCCTAGGGGCATCACCTTAGACTCAAAAAAATATTAGAGAAACCAGTTTCTAGGCTTGCTGCTGCTGCTAAGTCACTTCAGTCATGTCCGACTCCGTGCAACCCCATAGACAGCAGCCCACTAGGCTTCCCCGTCCCTGGGATTCTCCAGGCAAGAACACTGAAGTGGGTTGCCATTTCCTTCTCCAATGCATGAAAGTAAAAAGTGAAAGTGAAGTCGCTCAGTCTTGAGTCCCTACTAAAAAGATCGTTTTCCTTCCCTGGGATCTGGGTGGCTGTTTTGGTTTTACTAACTTAGGTTTGTGAGAGATTGACACCATTGCCACATTTAGGAGTTTGTGTTGATGTAGCTGTTGTAGAAAAGCACGTATTGGTCCCCACCATCTATATGCCTGCGACTAATTTTTTTTCTCTCTCTCTTCAATTTCGTGCAACTTTTGCTTACAGCCTACTTGGCATAATTGACACATTGGCTCAGACCTCTAAGGCTGCCAACTTGGAGCCTTGGATCAGTGAAATCAGTTATGACAGACGTGATTATTTACAAGAAAATAGAAGTCACTATAATTAGACCTTTGAAAGAGTCCATTTGGGTAGAGAATGAGGAAGCCCAAGTGTAACCTGGCATGATGTGTCTGGATGTCAGCCCTGAGCAGGCCCTTCTCCATGCCGTGGAAGGAGGTGCTGGGGTGGCTGACACCCTCCACAGGCAAGGCCACTTATCAGTGCTCAGGGTACAGCTCTCAAGAGATGGAAAGGTGGCTGGTAGAATGACCATTAGACATGGCACCAGAAGGCTTCAATTCTCAGCTCACTCATTTGTCCTCAACATTGATTTCTTTTTCCGGTTGTAATATGGGGATGACAGAAGCCCCATCTCATCACAAGGTTGTGAAAATTAAAAGTGATAAAGTAAAACAAGTGTCCAGCATTGTGCCTGGCATGAGCCAGCAGGCAGAAAGCGCTGAGTGGTGGATGTTCTTACCCTTCTTGAGCAAAGCACTTAATCTCCTTGAGCCTTGCTTCTTTTCATTGGAGAATATAGATGAAACCATCTCATACAAAGGATGTGAGCACTGGAGGAAATGAGGTGTGTGAAAAGGGTTTCATAACCATTTGTGGCTATTTCATGTCTCCATCTTCCTATTATTATTTTTTAAATACCCATAATAGTTATCATTTATTGCATGCATCGGGAGCCAGGCTTTGTAGTAAGAAGGATCAGTTTCTTCATTAGGCACAAAAGGCATGGTGCCCAGGGCCCACAATACTTTTAGGGCCCCAGAAAATGTTTCATTTTAACTTCACTTAAAATTAGAAGAAAAAATGAACATAATGTATATAAAATTGAATACTAAAATAATAAATAATAATAAACATAACGGTTAATCCAGCCTGGGGTGTATTTGTCTTTATATCAATGTAACATTAAAACCTAATTTTTTATGGGTTTTGAGTTTTTTTAACATAGGAAGGGTCGACAGGCAGAGGCAAAAGTGCCTAGGGCTCGCAAAAGTCATAATGCACCCTGGGTTGTGGGAACTTTACAAATGTAGATCCAGTCATTCTTAGGAAGGTTTTTTTAATTCTCATTTTGCAGATGAGGAAATCTAAGCTTAAAGAGGTTAAGAAACTCATCCAAAGGTTACATGGTAAATGCAAGTCTGTATTAGTCAGATTCAACTAACAGCTGTAACAACCCCAAAATTTTAATGGTGTAACAACTTAGGAGTCCATTTCTGCTCATACCACAAGTCAGCATGTATGTCCAGCAGGCCGTGTTCCACACTGTGATTCAGGGACCCAAGCTCCTTCCCTCTTGTGGCTCTGTCTCCCTCTAGTCCTGGGAGCTCTCTCCATTCAGTGGGTGGGTGGAGAAAGGAGAGAGCCCCAAGTGGGAGGTTTTTAGGAGCCAGGTCTGCATCACTTCTACTCAAATTCCACTGGCCAGAAAACTGTCATATGACCACCTGTCACTGCAAGGAAGTCTGGGAAATGTAGTCTAGCTGCTGCCTAGTAAGAAAAGGAGAACGTGAACACCGGGGAGTGCTCTCAACCCCTGATGCAGGGACAGTCAGTCTTGAATGCCAGCCCAGGTCTTTTGTACACGGAGTCCATGCTCTTTCCACTCAGATGGTTCTTGTCACTTTTAACTTCCACAAAGCCCCTTTATGGGCCCTCTTCTTTTGCCAGACTTGCCTACGCACTGTTCCCTGCACCAGACCTTTGCCTGCTTGGTCCCAGTTGCTGTGGTAGCACTGGGAGGGAGTTCCTCCCTGCCCTGGATTCCCTTTTAGGTTACCTTAAGAAGGCTGCTCTCTGTATCTCCCAATCCCAGCTGCCTGGCTGCTTCTGGAAGCCAGTGATCACCTCCTCAGTGTAAGAAAGGGGGGCTCACAGAGGGTTTCAGAGGCAAGAGGAAAGAAGTTTGAGCTGTAGTCTTGGCTGCACCATGAGCTGTGGGCACAGCATCAGCAGGAAGGGGGTGGTGCCTGATGGTTGGGCAGCACCAAAGAACTGCAATCCTGGTGGTATGATCATTTACCAAAAGTGACGCGTGAAGTCTGCCCCGAACCCATCGATGTGTGTTGCCTTTGAACTTCCAAAGGACAAAGCTGCTGGGGCCAGCTGGAGGCTAGATGCCCTGTGGGCGCTGTAACCCTTGGGCAAGCCCAGCGACCCTGGCAGTGTTCTGGTAGAGCTGGTGTTGGTGGGCACCCAGCTCCTGTAAGACCAGGTCACAGTGATCTGTTAGGAGACCTCTGAGTTGGAATAAATCCCTTCTCCAGGAAGCCCTCAGTGATTCCCCACCTCTTCAGAACTCAAGGGCACTTACTGTCATTCATCTAAAGGCCCTGATTTGCTTTGTGACATCTCTCACAGTCACCCTTTATCTACTGTTAGCCTCGGAGACAAGGAACTGAAACCGTGTGTGGCCAGAACCAAGTGGTCAGGATGCTCTGAGCACTCTGTAGGCATCACAGACTCAACAGTATTTAGTCAGTTCTAACATTTCATCCAGATTCACATCCACAACTGGTTTGTTGTAAGAAGAAAAATGGTATCCAGGCACCATCCTTTCTTTTTATTTGATGGGAAAAGCACACTTTTTATTTATGTGATGGGAAAAGCACACTAAGGGAAAAAAAAAAAGATTTTGCCCGTCGTCATCTGAGATGTTCATGGTCATCCCCCTTGTCTCTGTAAGGTGAACACAGTCGCAGTGGATAACCTGTGTCCCTGTCCAAAACAATACAGCTTCAGGCAGACCTGGTCACGTGCCCTGGCTGCCATTCGCCGGCTGATTGACCCTGGATACATTCCCTCATTTCTCTCTGTTTCCTTATCTGTCAAATTCGGATCTGACTGTGGCTAGCTCATGGAGTGGCTGCAAGTTTAAAAGGAAAGCATATCAAGACAGTGCTTGGCACGCAGCTCTCCTCCCAGCCCCCCCTTAGACTCTCACGCAGGCGCAGAACCTTGCTTCAAAATGTTTCTTGCAAGAAGACTTGGCATCCAGGACGCGCCCTAGGAAGAATTTGTTTTTGTTTTAATGCCGAGGACGTTTGCATGAAAACAGGATCTTCGTTGCTTAGGAATTGATCAACTCCTGCTGCTGCTTTTCCCCTGCTGAAGTGCCAGTCCCATATTTGTCGCAGGCAAAAGAGGAACGGTAGGGATGGCTGGGACCTCCGCAGAGGCAGGATCGTGTGGCCCCTCGGGGTGGGTGACAGAGGCCACGGAGTCAAGAGATTCAGGAATCCATCCCAGGGTGAAAAGAGCTCAAAGGTAAAGGGTGTCTTGGCCAAAGGACTGCCACATGAGCAAAGATTTTCTGTGGGTCTCATTTGACTCTGGGAGGAGAGAAGAGGAGACAGGGTTTAGACAGTGGTCTCCACCTGCAAGGATAAAGTGCAACAGAGCAGATGGCAGGCAGGAGTGATAGGAACCACTGTGTACAGCGGAGAGGCTGGGAGTGAGGAGCTGGACAACCTCAGGGTGGACATGTGCTTAACCTCTCTGCTCCCCCGTTTCCTCACTGATGAAGCAACATGGAAGTTAAATGAGGTGTGTGTGTGTGCTAAGTCGCTTCAGTCGTATCTGACTCTTTGTGACCCTATGGACTGTAGCCCGCCAGGCTCCTCTGTCCGTGGCATTCTCCAGACAAGAATATTGAAGTGGGTTGCTGTCCCCTTCTCCAGGGGATCTTCCCGACGCAGGGATGGAACCCACGTCTCCTTTGTCTCCAGCATTGGCAAGCAGGTTCTTTACCACCAGCACCAGCTGGGAATGAGACTTAAATGAGATGCTGTGTGTTAAATGGCTGGTGGTGAGTAGCCCTCAGTAAAGCCAAACCGTTCATATTAACAATAACCATTCATCACAATACCAGATGCTCTCCATCCTAAGGAAGAGACAGCCAGATGACCACAGAAAGCTGCTCAGAGGAAGGACTTGAACTTGATTTGGTACAGCTGTGTCCCCTGAAGACCATTCTGGAGGAGGTTTGGAGATGCTTTCTAAGACATTGAAGTAAAATTGCCCACATGAACTTAGAGGAGGGTTCCCAGGACTCCTGCTCTGTGGGGCCATGCCCCACCCACTTGTGGCCCCAGCCTGGTCCCAGGAGCATCAGCACAGAAAGAAGCAAGATGAGAAGAGCCCGGAGTGACAGCTCAACCAGTCAGGCCCTTCTTGCTGCTGCCATGCTTGGCTTCCCGAAGGCAGTTGGGTGTTTGTGTCCAAATGCCCAGGAGAGGCCAGACGCCTTTCTCTTTCTGTATCCTTAATATATGCTAATCAAAGCTGAGAGCCTGCAGAAAATATCAGCTTGGCCAAGCCCTGCTCCCTTGCCTTGGCCTGCCCACCCTCCCTGGGCTTCCCCTCCCATCTGCCCATCCAAGGGTATCCATAAATCCAGCTTTCGGAGCCCTTGGGGGCTGGCAAGGCCGCCACGGACCTCAGTCACATCGCAGTGGAAACAATTGAAAACCACTTGGCAAAACTATGGGGTGATCTAATGTTTTATAGGGAGAATACATTTTTCCCTCCCCATTCTTATTCAAGCCTTGGGGGGAAAGCCGGCCGCCCTGCAAGCTCCATCAGGCTGGTACCCCAGGCTTCCTGACTCTTTCCTTGCCTGTCTCAGGTCACCCCGCCGTGGGGAGGCCAGGCTGCCCAGCTGGCTTTGGCCTCCTCGCAGGCCCTGGAGAAGCAGATCCGGCCTTACCTTCCTGGCTAGCCTGGCTGCCTGAGTCCCCTCAGAGGTGCGGCTGTGGCCACAGGGGCCTGTGGGGAGGCCCATATATGGAGCCTGGGGAATGTGGGCTCTGGCAGGTGGCCTGGAAAAAAATGGCCGTGTTCTGAGGGTGAACTCCGGCGGATTATAAATAGCACCGCCTCCCTTCCCCTTCCAACTTGCTGTCTGTCACCGCAGGGCTAAAGGTTTAAATTCAAGAGGACGGAGCAGGACCAGGTCGGGGGCGGGGAGTGGGGAGGAGAGGGAGATGCCGGATCGTGCAGGAGGTTCCGCTGCTGTCTTGGGGTTGATGAAGAGAAGCATCGCCAGCCAATCAGTGGGGCTGAGAGAGTGGGACGTTTTTTGTAGGAAGGGGAGCAGAATGACTCCTGATTTAATGCATTTTCATAAACCAGTAAGCACTGAGGGAAGACCAAGGGAAGGTCTAACTTCAGGAGGTGGTTTTAGAGAAGCTTTAGTGCCTCTAAAAGATTAATAATGAATATCAGCTGCCTCAAAAGTTCTGAAAGGTCAGCCATTCTGGCCCCCAAATCAACACCCACGGCCAGGTGCCCACAAAGGCCCAGCCTTTGAGCCTTCTCCCAGAGGGTTTCTCAGTGGGTTGTCGTGTGTCTCGGACGCCAAAGAAGCAGGGTCGCTCACTCTGCGGACCTCAGCACTTTTTGCTCACCACGAGGAGGGGGATGAATTTAGAAGGTGCTGGAAAATAAAGAAGTAAAGGAGTGTGGGGCCCTGGCTATAGCAAGCCACCCTGTCCTTCACACCTGGGAAGAGTGATGGGGGAGATGTTTCAGCGAATTCTGAAGGAGGAGGGGCGGCCTGGGTCTGCAGAGCCCTTGTCTCTGTCTTTGGCTCTGTGCTCCTAGCGGCCGGGTCTCCTGATTGACTGCCCCTCCTTCTGTGGTAGGCACTCCGTGGTTGGGACTACAGGAGCCCTGCTGGGCGCCGTGAGGGGACACATGTGCCTGGAATCATGTTAGGGGTGAGCACGCCTCCATTGGCGTTGGTGATTCCTCTGTGAGCCGGCAGGCTGGCCATGCTCACTCATATCCTTCCTTCCAGCACTTGTGGCTTTTGTATCGCTAGCAATGATTTGGAAATGGGTTAATTGATAGAGTCCTTCTCTCCTACCTTTGTTGTTATTGTTCAGTTGCTCAGTTGTGTCCGACTCTTTGTGACCCCATGGACTGCAGCACACCAGGCCTTCCCTGTCCTTCACTATCTCCCAGAGTTTGCTCAAACTCCTGTCCATTGAGTTGATGATGCCATCCAATCATCTCATCCTCTATCGCCCCCTTCTCCTTCTGCCCTCAGTCTTTCCCAGCATCAAGGTCTTTTCCAGTGAGTCAGCTCTTCGCATCAGGTGGCCAGAGTATTGGAGTATTGGAGCTTCAGCTTTACCATCAATCCTTCCAATGAAGAGTCAGGGTTGATTTCCTTTTGGATTGACTGGTTTGATCTCCTTGCTTTTATAATCCTCATTTCTTGTGCTCTATGGAGTGATGTTTGAAATTAAGCATGTGAAAACCACAAAATTAAGGAGGAGCAGGTGAACTTTTGTTATCTTTTGGATGCTTCTCAAAGGATCTCCGACCTCACAGAATACAAGCCCTGAGTAAGACGTCCTCTGGGTGTGGGTGGACATCGGAACTTGACTGGGCTGGATTTGGAGTGACCATCTAAGGGAGTGGTTTTGAAGCTGTGCTTCAGCAGCTCTGTTGGGGGAGCTGCCCCAGAGGCCAAAACAGAAAGAGCCTCCCAGACCCTCACTCCTATTTTAAGCCGAGCAGCTCCACTTTTACCTGTTTTAGGTTATCAGATTACATTTTTTTAAAAATGGACTTCATGCCTTAAAAAGTTTGGAAACCAGCATTGCAGCTCGCTCGATCATTTTAGTGCTGAGTAAGTGGAAGAGAGGGAAAGGGATTTTTTCAAGATCATGCCCCAAAGCCAAGACCTCTGCCTGGGTACATCCTGTGCTCATGGCTCTTGTTTTGAGAAGGGAAATCCCAGGGTCCTCGGACTGGGAAGGACCACAGAGAGCAACTTATCAACACCCTTTCTTCAGTAACTGAGGCCCCGGGAGGTGACGGGATTTGTTCAAGGCACAGTCATTGCCAGACCTGGGATTTGAAGCCATCACAGGTACTCATCAAAGAGGCAGGACGTGCTGTAAGAACCCCAAAGGGCGGCATCATCCAATCTAGACAGCTTCCCAGAGGAAGTTTACACTGAGCTGAGATGAAAAAGATGATGGGCGACTGGGTGACGAGGAGCGAGGAGGGCATCCACACAGAGGAACTAGACTCAGGCCTGGTCCTTTGCCCGTCTTACAGCTTCAGGGAAGCAGAGGCTGGGAAAAGACAGCAGCTCTCGTGGGTGGGCTGCTCCCATCTGTCTCTGTGTTGACCTGTCGCCGAGGGAACTCCACGGTGAGTGGCGTCTCCACCTGCCAGGTCAGGCCATGTGCTGCGGCCTCTCAGAGCAGCCCTCTGGCAGACCCGGAGCCCAGCTTATCAGGAACAGAGCCGGGGCAGGATGGCGGCTGCTGGGAGCTTCCTGCCTGC
The DNA here is from genome assembly GCF_002263795.3 of Bos taurus. NCBI lineage: Eukaryota > Metazoa > Chordata > Mammalia > Artiodactyla > Bovidae > Bos > Bos taurus. The sequence continues at coordinate 16,911,469 of NC_037341.1, read as the reverse complement.
AGGACTTGAATGCATAATGCACCGCGTCTGATGTGAGCTCTGAGAAAGTCCAGATGCCTGCCTGCTCCAGACAGGAAAGGACATCACGGGGACGCTGCATTCGCTCTCAGGGCAACTCCCTGCAGCTCTTTTGCAGACAGACAGTGTTAATCTCTCCCTCTGGACAGGAACTTTCCATGAGGCTAGGATGTGCCCTGCTTGGACCTCGGATCTTATTTCTGGTCCTGGGGTGTAGAATGTATTCCTTTATCAGGACTGAAGGAGGACTTGGGTAAAGATCCCTGGAAATGGGCACATTGCTCGTCATCACCCAGACACACTGTAAAAACAAATACATGTTCTTTAGGACGCAACATCCTAGGAAAAGGATCACCATTCTCTGCTTTCTGGGACGTGTGAAAAACAGCACCTGCTCATGCCTTCAGAGGCCGTGTTGTCTAATCTTGGGCTCTCAATTAGTCTCTAGTCCAGCGGCACTAAAGGGGACCTAGGGCCACCCAGGAGAGAGTGCAAGAATTGCCAAACCCAGAAGTGCAGCGGAGACCCCCGAGTCACTCCCATTTTCTGATGCGCCTTCAGAGGGGGGACTTCTAGGTGACGTGTCCTCCTTTGTTTCCATGACGTGCCCACCTCAGTCCTGGGAGCCTGTGCGGGAGCCAGCGTCGCCCTCCAGCTTTCTCTGTGCCAGCATTTCTCAAAGCCCATCTGAGGAGCAGGAGTCGTGCAAGACGCCCTGTGACACACGGTTCCGTTCTCATGTTAGTTTGGGAAATGCTGCACATGGATTCCTCCTGCACGTGAGGACTCGGCTCACAGAGCATCACCTCCGAGGGGTCTTTCCAGACCTCCACCCCCTTACCTGCTCAGAGTCCTTTTCCATCCTGATTTTGCACTTGTCTGTTTACTTTTGTGCAGTCTGTCTTCGCCCGCACTAAGCAATGCTCTCCCCGTTCTTGCTTGCCTGTTTTTGTTCAGGCCTGCGTCCCTCGTGCCCAGAACACTGCCTGGTTCAATAAGAGAATGTGTCAAGTGCACACATGGACCAATTAATGTATTCAAACCCTCAGGGCTCCTTCATGTAGAATTCTGTTTAACTCTGGTTAGCTCAGTATTTTTTTTAATATTTATTTTTATTTATTTGGCTGCGCCGGCACGTGGGATCTTTGCATGGGATCGTTGTGGCATGCAAGATCTCTTTTAGCTGCAGCGTACAGGATCCTTTTCTTAGTTGCAGCATGTGAAATCCCACATGTGGAATCTGGTTCCCCGACCAGGAATTGAAACTGGGCCCTCTGTGTTAGGAGCATGGAGTCTTAGCCACTGGACCACCAGGAAAGTCCCAGCTCGGTATTTTTTCCTACTTCTTCCCCCTTTTCTTTAATTGCCCAGCTCATGTCATCACCTAGGACCAAGTCACACTGGGCCCTGCGAGGCCAGCCCTGCTGAGAGTAGCCAGCTTCCTGGTCCCACGCCATCTCATCCCCAGGCCTCACTCCCTTTGTGGTCTGATGACCAAGGGAAACTGGCTTGTCTACTAGTTCACTCACTCCTCTGCTCTGAGCCTGTGAGGACAGGGACCTTGCCTGTCCTGGTTCACCATGGAGTCCCCCATGCCTAGAGCCGTGCCTGGGAAGTGCTCGGGGTGATTTCCCACATGAATAGCCCCCTTTTCTGACGCACCCTCATCCACAGCCCATAGGACTTCAATTCCACCAAACACGCTCCAGGACCTGCTATTTCCTATCAACCCTCACAGCCAGTTGCTGGCCATCTGGTACGGTGGCGGCTCCCTTTATCCATCAAAACACCAAGTGACCATGGACACTGTCTGCCCAGGGCCCCTGTGTTTTGGAGGAAGAAACAGAGGTTCCAAGAGGGCAGGTGGTTCCAATTCAAGACTGGTCCCCCAAGTCTTACTGCGTTGTCCTCCTGCGTTAGTCTTCCAGGGCTGCTGTGACAAACTACCACAAACATGGGGGCTTAAAGAACATACACTCTTGTTATCTGACAGTTCTGGAGGTCAAAGGTCTGAAATCGGTCCAAGTCCTTGTCTTTTGCAGACTCTAAAGCTGCCTGTATTGCTTGGCTCATGGCCCGTTCCTCCATCTTCAAAGCCAGCAGTGGCCAGTTGAGTCTTTCTCAAGCTGAATTGCCCTGACCCTGACCCTCCTTCCTCTTTCACTTTTTAAAAAGAACTAATTATTTGGCTGCACTCAGTCTTAGTTGTGGCACTCAGGGTCCTCACTGGATCATGCGAATCTTTCGTTGCAGCATGTGGACTCTCTGACTGTGGTGCTCAGGCTTAGTTGATCTGCAGCATGTGGGATCTTAGTTCCCTCACCAGGGATCAAACCCACGTTTTAACCACTGGGCCAACCAGGGGATGGAAATGGAAGACAGGACCAGATCTTCACGAGGTGCCACTGTTCGAATGCGCTAGGATTCTGTGAGGCCAGGAGTGCTGGGGAGAGCGGAAGGCATCTGCGAGGAGGTCCGGGAAAGGTCTCCCTCTTTTACTTCTAAGGTCCTTTGTGATTATATTGGGCCCATTCAGATAAGCCAGGATAATCTCTCCATGGCAACTTCCTTAACTTAATCACATCTGCAAAGACGCTTTGCTGTGTCAGGTGACATATTCACAGGTACTGAGGATTAGGTCATAGCATCTCTCATAGTTTTTGTCACATCACTGTATAGCTGCTTCAGTGTCTGCCTGCCTGGCTAAGCCATGACTATCTCACAGGCAGGGCCTGGCCATTTCTGTGCCCAGCTTTGGCACATTCCTGACACTGAGAAAGCTCACAGGGAGTGTGGGTCTCCTTGGCTGAGACAGAAGTGGTCCTTATTCATTTTACTGCATTCTCCCCATCCCCATTTCCATTCAGTGATGAAGGCGCCACCTCCCTGCCCCCGCCAGGTTCTAGTGTTCAAGTTCTGCCATGGGATCAGTGCTCACCAAGATCGAGAGAGACCCAGGCAACATCCACATTTTTAGACTCTTCACATACTAAAATATGAAAAAAAAAATGCAAGCTGATTATAGACATTGTAGATCTGTAAAATAATTAAACTAGTAAATTAACTCTTTTGACATCTAAAATACAATGCAATAGAATTGTCTTGCAAGCTTACAGCAGGTTTATATCTAAAATACATTCATTCAGGGTATTCTTTGGGTGTGCATGCTTCAGTTGTGTCCGACTTTTTGCAACCCTATGGACTGTGGCCCGACAGGCTCCTCTGTTCATGACATTCTCCAGGCAAGAATATGCGCGAGAATACTGGAGTGGGTTCCTGTGCCTTCCTCCAGGGGCTCTTCCCGACCCAGGGATCGAACCAGTGTCTCTTACTTCTCCTGCATTGGCAGGTGAGTTCTTTATCACTAGTGCCCATTCTATGGGTGTTAGAAGCTCAAATTCAGATTGCCGCATACGTGTCTTAGAGGGACTGTGAAAAGTTGAAGTGTGTGCCCTTTCATGAATGAAAGGCCTGGCCCAAGAAACCTTCCTATTTATATCTCCAGGCCTCTGGCCTTTGCTTGGAATAAAGGGGGCAGGAAAGGCCTCTGGGGTGCTGTGTTTAATACTCGGAGTCAGACGTTGGGCAGGTCACATCCCTCATCCAAACTACTCATACTCAGCTGGCCCGGAGCCCATGACCTCTAAGTTCCCTTTTCACCAACATCTTGTCACCTGGAGGGACTTAGGACAGATTCTGGCACCTGGTTTGAGGTTCTGATGTAGCCGTGATGACAGTTCTGGTTCTGGCCTGAGCTACAAAGTGATTGGATCACTGAGCTGCCTTTCCCGGACCTCCTAGCAGATGCCTTCCGCTCTCCCCAGCACTCCTGACCTCACAGAATCCTAGAGCATTCGAACAGTGGCACCTCGTGAAGATCTGGTCCTGTCTCCCCATCTGCAGTCAGAGAGGGCAAACCGCCTTCCCCATGCACCCAAGTGGGGATTGAACCCCAGGTCTCCCTGCTCACCCCCTAGTATTTCAGCTACACCATATCAGCCTAGAAGAAGTAGGCTGGTTTCTTACTCTGCAGGGAGTGCAGGTTGAAAAGCACAGAAAACCCTGATTTTGAAGCAACTTTGATGGCTTTTTGAGAGAAAACAGAACCAAAGGGGGAAAAAAAATCATCACAAACAGTTTAAAATAATTTGTATGTTATACGCTTTTCTATGTCCTATTTTACAATAAAAACACAATTTAATAAGCCACAAAAACTAAATAAATGGGGTTCCAGGCCCTCAAGTCAGCCAGGAACCCTTAACTATTTTTCTGAGCTCTCCCAGGCCTGCTCTTATTCCACGCACGTTGCGAAGCCTCCTTAGCCCGCTGTCCACCATGGAGCCTGCACGCCTGCTTCTATGGTTTGGGCTGGTCCATCATTCATTCATTTGCTCCTCAAAGTAGTTGTGATGGTCCTCATTTATTCAGTGCATCATATACCCCCAGGTTGGGCTTCCCTGGTGGCTCTGCCGTAAGGAATCTGCCCACCAATGCAGAAGATTCAGGAGACACGGATTCGATCCTTGAGTCAGGAAGATCCCCTGGAGAAGGAAATGACAACCTACTGCAATATTCTTGCCTGGGAAATCCCATGGACAGAGGAGCTTGATGGGCTATACCCCATTGCGTCACAAAGAGTCAGACATGATTTAATGACTAAAAACAACCCCTAGGTTGCCCCTGATGGCACACAGTGTGACATAGTAAAAACAGCACAGACCCAGGTGTCCAACAGAGACCTGTAAGTCTCCTGTCTTAATCTCTCTGGGCTTCAGAGTCCTCATTTGCAAGTAAGGGGCGTGGCTTAAGTCAGGCTTGTAAACCCAAATGCATACAGAGGCCAGGCAGGCGAGCAGAATGCAGGAGGCTAGCCAGGGGTGAGTAATAACGAGTGGTGGTGACTGGCAAAGTAGAGCATCCATGCCCAGTCTAAAAGGGACACTTGCCGCTGAGATCCCACTGAGTGTTCCCATGCAAGGATATGGATTCAGTGAGGTGGGGGAGCCCCTTTTGAATTTTTCAAGAAGACCTGGAAATCTTGATTTTTATGAGATACTCCCAAAATATTTAAAGCATTGTTTAAAGTCAAAGAAAATATATCTAAGGGCCAAATCCAGTCCCAACCACCTGTTTGCAAGCTGTGGGCCGGAGCCTCGATAGACTGCATTCGACTTTCCCTGTCAGGGGAGATGCTGCCATGTCGGCCTCACTTCCTTTGGGTCTGGATGTGTGTTTTTCTCACTGCAGTCAAGGCTCTGTCCCTGGAAGACAGCAGAGGCTCAGTTAACACTGGCTATAAAGGGCTAGATCCCCATGTTATACTCCTGAGTGCCATCCCCACCCTCACTGTAGCCCGCCAGGCTCCTGTGTCCATGGGATTCTCCAGGCAAGAATACTGGAATGGGTTGCCATTTCCTCCTCCAGGGGATCTCCCCAACCCAGGGATCGAACCTGAGTCTCCCCTGTGTCTCCTGCATTGCTCCTCTTTATCCGCTGAGCCATCGGAGAAGCCCAAAACCAACACAGCACTGGATATACAGAGATAGGGCCCAGTAGAATGTACTCTTCGGAAAAGGCAATGGCACCCCACTCCAGTATTCTTGCCTGGAGAATTCCATGGACGGAGCCTGGAAGACTGAAGTCCATGGGGTCGTGAAGAGTCAGACACGACTGAGCGACTTCACTTTCACTTTTCACTTTCATGCATTGGAGAAGGAAATGGCAACCCACTCCAGTGTTCTTGCCTGGAGAATCCCAGGGATGCGGGAGCCTGGTGGGCTGCCGTCTCTGGGGTCGCACAGAGTCGGACACGACTGACATGGCTTAGCAGCAGCAGCAGCAGCAGTATGTACTCACTAAATAAGCAACAACAGCAACTTGTAATGATATTGTAGAATCAGCTATGAAAAAGAAGATACATAGAAGCCCATGGATTTTGGCAAAATAGGTGTAATGTTTGGTAAACAGGCTGATTCACCTAAAACCTCTAAGAATAGAGACGCTGGTCTGTGATTGATCCTCCTCCCTTTTAAAAGTGAGAGAAATGGAGTCTTGCTGGCTTCTGTCATTTTTCAAAGGCTGCAGCAGCCCCTCCGGGCCTCAATTAATTTATTCCTTCAAGCCATAAATTTCTCTCTCATCCCTTCTTTATTTCCTCCTTCATTGTCTCCTGCTCCCCAGGAGCCAGTAGACTTCTCAAGGACACGTCTTACTTACCAGGGGCAGGACTTGGGCTTTGGGCAGAAAAGCAGCCCATTATGCCCCAAATCTGTGGCTGTGAGAGTGATCACACCTTCTGCGGCTGAAGGGAGCACAAAGAAACACTTGAGCCCAGTGGCATCAGCCGCTTTTCTTCCCCGGAGGGAAAATGGGCCATTCTTCTAAATGTACTCCATTCCCACCAGCCCTCCGCTTAACCTCCAAGCAAGAGAGGCCCCAGTTTCTAGCAGGTTTCCCGGCTGGACACTCCAACAACATATTAGCATATTTTGCATTAAAAAAGGACTTGGAAAATGAATTAAATGATTGGCATGGTGTTTCTAAAGGTTTTTTCCAAACTACTAGTAATTGTGTGGTTTTAGAATTCACCATCCCTGGCTGAAATACCCAGGGCCTGGCAGCCAGCTTAATCAGGAGACATTGTACCAGGCGGGGGCATATTTTAGGGCTCGTGATACCCAGTGATTGCCTGAACAGTACCTGGAGACTTGCTAAAGAGAACCTTGTCCTAGTTTTTCAGCAGAGCTGGCAGTTCATTTTCCTTGCTTACAGAGAGAGCTGAGATTTACGCCCATTCAAAATCTCTTTTTATGAGAGGGGCTGGATCTGCCCTGCAACCATCTGCTGAGGCTCCAGGCAGTGTAGACAGTATCCAGATCTGACAGTGAGCTAAGTGAGGTGGAGCTGGGTGCTCGGTTGGTCACTTACGGCCCTTCTCTGAGCCAAGAGAGGTCAAGGTAGGGGAGCAGGGGTGGATTGGAAGGCTCAAGTGTGTTGGAAGCTTCCAGAACATGTTTGGAAAAGTGTTAGTCACTCAGTTGTGTCTGACTCTTTACAGCCCCATGGACTGTAGCCCACCAGGCCCTTCTGTCCATGGGGTTTCCCAGGCAAGAATACTGGAGTGGGTTGCCATTTCCTTCTCTGGGAGACTCTTCCTGACTCAGGAATTGAACCCAGACCTCCTGCTTTGCAGGCAGATTCTTTACCATCTGAGCCACCAGGGAAGCCCAGAACATGCTTGGGAAAATCCTATTTTGGTCTAGTTCAGTTCAATCGCTCAGTCATGTCCAACTCTTTGCAACCCCATGAACCACAGCACACCAGTCCTCCCTGTCCATCACCAACTCCTGGAGTTCACCCAAACTCGTCCATTGAGTCAGTGATGCCATCCAACCGTCTCATCCTCTGTTGTCCCCTTCTTCTCCCACCCTCAATCTTTCCCAGCATTGGGGTCTTTTCAAATGAGCCAGCTCTTCACATCAGGTGGCCAAAATATTGGAGTTTCAGCTTCAACATCAGTCCTTCCAATGAACACCCAGGACTGATCTCCTTTAGGATGGACTGGTTGGATCTCCTTGAAGTCCAAGGGACTCTCAAGAGTCTTCTCCAACACCACAGTCCAACCTCCTTTTTTGCAAGTGAAAGAGATGGAACCCAAAGAGACTATGACTTGCCCAGGGTCACCAGCCATTTTCACTAGAAAGAATTCAGATCTCCTGACTCTTCATCCAGATTTGTTATTTTTTTCAAGTCCAAAAAAGAAACCAAAAAGAAAAGATAACCAGGAGATCAGGGTGTGGGGTTGGAAAGGATTCCTAGGGGCAGATTAGGAAGGTTGAGATGGAGGAATTTAGGAATGGCAAGCTGTGGTAGAATCTCTGGCTTTTTAGAATAACAGAGGGTTGTTACTCTGTTATTTTAATTAATGATGATAATGATAAGGTAATAATTGGTAACATGTGCTTTCTTGGAGCCCTGTTTTGTCTCCTTTAATCCTCACACAGCTCTGGGAAGCAGGTAAGTACGGACATATCCCTGTTTTACAGATGAGAAAACTGAGGCCCAGGGTGATCCAGCTCTGATTTCAGAACCAGAATCTTTAGGGGGAAAAAAAAGAGACTCCATAAGTCAGTGATCAAGAAATGGTAGCAGCAGGCCCCTGGAACGTATTAGGAACAGAGACAAGATGAGGAAGAAAAGAGCTGGAACACAGGAGGGCGCTAGGGGCAGCCAGAAGGTTCCCATCCAGAGAGTAGAGTGAGGTGCAACCGGCAGGGAACTAAGGGACCTCAGAGAACCAGGCCCAGGTCTGTCTGTGGGGAGGGCGGCTCTGACCTCAGGGCAAAAACGCAGACCTGCGGCTCAGGAGGAAGGAAGCCAGAGAGAGAGAGAGAATACCTATACATATATTTTGTGTGTGTAGAAGGAAGATACATACACACACACACACACACACACACACACCCTCTCAGGAGTGGCTGTAAGGGAGAGAGAGATTACCTGGGGGGTGTGTGTGTGTGTGTGAAGGGAGAGGGAGATTACTTGGGGGTGTGTGTGTGTGTGTGTGTGTGTAGGAGGAGGAAGACACACACCCTCTCAGGAGGGTGTAAGGGACAGTGCATCCTTTAACCAGCTCAGCCAGGGTCATTTTGTGCAAAAAGAGAAGCCAAACAAAACCCGGGAGGACAGGCAAAGCCACGGCCGCTGCGTGTCCCCTGGTGTCCATCCGCGGAACCTCAGGAGAAACATCCCCGGCGACAAGCTGCTCTGCCTGGCTGTAGAGAGAACGTGCGGGTGTGTGGGAGGGAGACGAGCGTGAAGGCAGGCCCAGTGCACATGGGGCGAGGCGGACGCCGGCATGGCGGGGAGGGGGCTGCCCTGAGGGGCTGCGTGGTCTGTTTCATCTCAGATATTTCCGCCACCTCTTCCTGGGATTCATGGATGGTGTGTGTGAATGGGTCCCTGGATGACTAACTCCAGGTTATTCTCATTGGAAATATAAACCAAGTACTATGGGTTTGGGCTCTACCAGGGCCTTGTGGGTTGGCTTATATTCTACACGAAAGCACCCAGGAGACGGCAGATTGGTATCTGCCATCACTCATCCTACAAATTGAGGGTGTTGATCTTTTTTTAAACCATCGTTGAAACACTGCATTTCAGAAAAAAGTTAGAAAACATTGACTTAACTGTTCACCAGTGAATGAGTAGAGTATTACACAACTATTTCAATGTTGGGTGTGAGGACTGTGTAATAATAAGGGTAGATACTTGCATGGAACATTGGGTAAAGCAAGCAATATATAAAGTGTGTGGGTAGTAGAACATTTTTTAAAGAAGCTCAGTCGTGCCCTACTCTTTGCGACCCCACGGATAGTAGCCTGCACCAAGCTCCTCTGTCCATGGGATTTTCAAGGCAAGAGTACTGGAGTGGGTTGCCATTTCCTTCTCCAGGGAATCTTCCCAACCCAGGGATCGAACACAAGTCTCTCACATTGTACAGACGCTTTACCTTCTAAGCCACCAGGGAAATCCTTTAAAGAATCTGGATGTACCCAAAGTCAGAGAGGTTAAGTAACTCCCCCAGAGCCACACAACTGATAAGTGGCTGAGCCAGGATTCAACCCAGATTGGGGTGGCGGGGGGGCGGTGCATCCTCTCAATCACCACTATGCCACACTACCGAGAGCATCTTATGAAATTTTTAGCTCCAAATCTTCAAATACAAAATCATTTGTTTTGACTCTGCAAGATGTGCATGTAAGCAAGGCCTATGACCTTTGCTCTCATTAAAGAACTTTGAGAAGTTACAGCAGTGATTAGAGTGGTTAGAGTTACACTTTTCAAAATTTATTTAATGAGCTTCTATTCCCTTTAGAAGGATATGCACATAAATCCGTGCATACAAATTGGAAAATAAGAAAAAAAGGAACACGAGAGCCCTCCCATCTTCTTCCAGGATTCCAGGAGCAGAGCAAGTGTCTCTTCTTAGGCACTGTTGGAACGTAGTCCCTTCAGGCTTCTGTGATAAAATACCATAGACTGGGTATATGTATTTTGGGTTTATGGCTCATGAACAACAGAAGCTTATTTCCCACAGTTTTGGAGCCTTCAAGTGCAAGATCAAGGGGCTGTCCGATTCAGTATCTGGTGAGAGCCCACTTTCTAGTTCACAGACGGCTGTCTTCTCACGGTGGCCTCACATGGAGAAAGAGGCAAGGGAGCCCTTTGGGGTCTGTGTTGTAAAGGCACTAATCCTCTTCATAAGGGCCCCATCCTTGTGACCTAATCACCTCCCTAAGGCCCCACCTCCTAATACTATCACCTTGGGCATTAGGATTTAACATATAAATTTTGGTGGGGGACACAAGCATTCAGTATAGCAAGGACTGAACATAAAAGACTGGCTCCACCTTCACCTGCTAAGGAACTCAGGGATGAGACCAAATGTACAAGTGAAGTCACGTGACAACAATCGCAAAGCAACAGCATCAGCAGTTGAGATGTCTAAATATTAAGGGTGTCGAAAGGAGACTTCCCTGGTGGTCCAGTGGCTAAGACTCAGTGCTCCCAATGCAGGGGGCCCAGTGCAACCCCTAGTTGGGGAACTGGATCCCACTTGCCACAGCTAAGAGTTTGCATGCCGCAACTAAGACCCCACATGCCACAACGAAGACCAAGTGCAGCCAAATACATAAATAAAAATAAATACTTAAAAAAAAAAGTGCCGAAAGGATATAGAATGAATGACACCACAGACGGAATTCAGTCTGATGGGTTTATTCTTATAAAAAGTTACGTTTGGAGGGGCATTTTGAAGTATCGATGGAAGAAGGAATGGCACGGACTGATTACAAAGGGTATTGATGAGAAAGTGGGCTTGTCGTTCTAGATGGAGAATCTGAACTTGCCCTGTTGAGGTGGTTGAAGTGAAAGTGAAAGTCGCTCAGTCGTGTCCGACTCTTTTCAACCCCATGGACTATATAGAATTCTCCAGGCCAAAATACTGGAGTAGATAGCCTTTCCCTTCTGTAGCGGACCTTCCCAACCCAGGGATCAAACCCAGGTCTCCCACATTGCAGGCATATTCTTTACTAGCTGAGCCACCAGGATTGGGGGAAATTTACCTCCTACCGTGGGTTTTTTTTGGTCTGGCCTAATCATTGAAATGACACATGATGGATTAATGTGAGAAAAAAACCAGTTTTCTCCATAAACATGGGACTTCCATAGAAATGGGGCACCTTCTCTCAAATGACCAAAGCAGGCTGTTTGTACATCATTTTTTGACAAAGAAACAATTCTTCGTGAAGATAACACGAAACAAAGGGGCTTGTGCTTGGTGTAGTGGACTAACGGAGAAGTAACAGTTTGTTTCTATAACTTTCTTAGCCTTGAATTTCCTAACCCCATGAGAAGGATGCTCTCTATCCTTCTGGTATAGGAAGGGTCACTTCACGTGGGACGTTTATGTCTCACTTTCAAGGGGAGAGACAGAGTCAGAGTGGGTGTTTTTCAAATATTTATTTCGCTGTGCCGGGCCTTAGGTGTGGCACTCAGGATCTTCCATCTTCATTGCAGCAGGTGGGGTCTTTAGCTGCGCCTTGGGAACTCTTTAGTTGCAGCAAGTGGGATCTAGTTCGCTGATCAGGGATCAAACCCGGGCCCCATGCATGGGGACCATGGAGTCTTGACCACTGGACACCAGGAAAGTCCCCAGAGCCAGTTTTTTTAATATCGTTCTTTTTTTTTTTTTGCTACCAAGTGTTTCTCAAGTAACTTTAAATCAAGATAATCACTATGTCATTGAGACACACTGGGGGGCAGCCCGCCCTGCCTAAAGGGACTTTGTCCTGTGAAGCTTTGCTTATGACTGAACATCCAAAGGAAGCCCACCTGGGCAACCAGCACCAGACCGCTCCTTGATCTTGGTTATTGTATAAACTAGCCTGACTGCAAACCTGGCAGCATTCAGTCGTCCACGATCCTTTCCAAAACAAGAACTGGTTCAGTGAGGTCACCTATTGGTCACCCCATTTGCGTTTGGTGGTCAGTGCCGGTCAGGGTGGTGGTGGTGTTGCTGTTCAGTCTTTCAGTCGTGTCCGACTCTCTGCGACCTCATGGACTGCAGCACGCCAGGCTTCCCTGTCCTTCACTGTCTCCCAGAGTTTGCTCAAACTCATGTCCATTGAGTCGATGATGCCATACAACCATCTCCTCCTCTGTCGTCCCCTTCTCCTGGCCTCAATCTTTCCCAGCTTCAGGGTCAGAGTGTAATTCAGCTAAATTAATTTTGCAGATTCCTAGTGTTTTTACAGGTGGGAATGGAGGCCAGAGAATTTGAGATTTAAAAATGCATTTCAGACATACCGTCAAGTTAGAGCTTCGTTTTGGTCCGTTGGGGGTGGCCACCAAGTAAACAGCTTGATTTCCCTCCCCGCTGGAGGTACAAAACGCAGCATTCACGTTCGCCAACAGATAAATGTCTCCAATCCCTGGCAGTGCTTAATGGCTTTTAGTAGAGTTAAGGCTGGGAAAAAAGAAACGGACTTCCTCTCATTGGGTAAAATTAAAACCCCGAGGAGACGATTCCATTTCAGGCAGACCCTTTCCTTCTCTGATGACTCATCCACAGCCCAGCCAGCTCCCTTTCGGCTTATTCAGGTAAAAATGGAAGGCAGAGGCCACCCGACTGGGGCAGGCAGTGGGGGTGGGGCTGGGGCTGATGAGCTGGGTGTTGGCGGTTTGTCAGCTGAGATTTGCATTTCTAATAAGGGCCACGTCCTGGGGAGCTGCAGCCCAGTGACTGTGAGTCTCTCTCTTTAAAAAAAAATAATAATAATTATATATAGTTTTATTTTTATTTTTTAATTTTTACAGGGGTATAATTGATTTACAATGTTGTTTTTGTTTCAAGTGTACAGCAAAGTGATACACGTGTACATTTATCCACTCTCTTTTAGATTCTTTTCTCGTACAGGACATTACAGAGTATTGAGTAGAGTTCCCTGTGTTACACATTAGGTCCTTATTGTGGCTCTGAGTCTGTCTCAGAGTGCTGCGTTTTGCAGGGACCAGTGTAGGAGTCTTCATGGCTCAGACGGTGAAAGATCTGCCTGCACTGTGGGGGATCCGGGTTTGATCCCTGCGTCAGGAAGATCCCCTAGAGAAGGGAGGGAATGGCTACCCACTCCAGTATCCTTGCCTGGAGAATTCCATGGACGGAGGCTACTGTCCATGGGGTCTCAAAAGAGTCAGACACGACTAAGCAACTTGCACTTTCACTTTCTGAGACCCTATACTGAGACCCTGTAACAGGGTCTTCCTGGGGAAGACCTTCCTGGCCTGAGTCTTTAAAATTCTATTGTAGCAAGATGCAGGGCTCGCTGGGGAGGAGTCCTCACCAGGCTGTCCCTCACCTGCCCTTTGTCTATGTAAGAGAAACATGAAATGGTGCACTCCGAGACCTTTGAGATTTATTGTTTTTTTCCGAAAAGAAGTCCCCAGGCATGTCTATCCCAGCATTATTTATACAGTAAAAAAATTAGGAAAAGAAAAACAACATTCAACAAGAGGTGAATGATAAAAGAATTCAATGATTAAGTAAATTAATCATTAAATAAATAAGTAGTAGAAATCCCTAAGGCATACAATAAGTCTGTTAAGTAATGTGATTTTTCTATATGTTAAATGAAAAAAAAATGCAGGATACATACAGTACATAGTTTTTATTTTTTAAAAAACATACACACAGATGGAAATATAGCAAAATGTTAAGGTAGTTCATCTGGAATCAGAGATTATGTTTCCTCTTTTACTTCTTAATTTCCTACAGTACACCTTTTTTTCCCCTGGTCATAGAAGTTAAATGTCACAGCAGGAAACTATCATATACCCTCGTTTCTTTCTTTCTTGGTTTGTTTTCCTTCCTTTTTTATCTCCTCACATGAGAACATCAGCTATGCTGTCAGTGGAACCGCCTTGTTCTGCGCAACAAACATTGTATTGCTAACAGGAACCAGAAATCCACAGGGGTTAGGACAAAACCTACCCCTCACCCTCGTTCCCTCCTCCTCCGTGAGTCCATCTAAACCCTTCTTGAGCGTGTTTATAGTTTTAGCTGGTACAGCCTCTCAGGCCCACGGAGTTCCCTGTGTTTTCCACCCTCGGTGTGAAGTGGCAGAGGCCTGCCCAATCCGTATCCTCAGATGACCTCCTTCAGAGTCCAAGGGTCCTCCCCGGTTTTGCATTTCTAGGACTGAGCAAACAAAATGAGAGCGAAGACTACACATTCGCAATTAGCCGAGTACACGTCCAGACAACGTTGTTGAACTTGGTGCTGGAAGAGACCTCAGAAACTGTTTAGGCCAGTGTTTTCCTAAAAGTCCACATGATGGGAGTCAGTATTCCAGAAACCGGTGGAAGCTGTACACGACCCAGGATATGGTGGCACTGGCTGCCTAAAAATATCATTTGGGGGGGAAAGGGGGGGGTGTTTTCGTTTTGCTCTAGGCTGGAAGCGGATAACAATGGCTACTTTGTTTGGATCAGAAACTCCAGCATTTGCACAAATGCTTTACTGCTTTGTTAGTGGAGAAACTAATTAATGTATGAGAGACAAATCTTTTAAAATTCGGCGTGTGGGAAGGTGGACATGGATATGACCCATTATCTGGATTCCACCTAAGAGGTGGCGAAGGCAGGAATATCCAGCATGCCTGATGGATGAGAAAATGGACTGAGGGCAGCTGCCTCACCCCAGCTAAGTAGGCTGCTACATGGAGGCCAGTGGCTTAGAATCCAGGTGTCCACCTTGGAGACCTGGGCTGCCTCCAGGGCACCCACTCTGCCTGTTTAAACCAAGCCCCTGAGATGCGTTTCCTGTACTGAAAATAATTTAGCAGACTGAATTTTTGACTGCTCCAGCTGTGATCTTTTTTCTAGACTGAGTCCTGAGTCTGGAAAATTATTATTTTCATTGCCTTTCTACATCTTCTCCCATCTTTCCCAGCTGTGAATACAGACTTCCAGGTTTAGAAGATTCCAGTAGGAAAGCAGATGGGCTCTGGAATCTTGACAGCCTGGGTTCAAATCCTGCTTCCCCCACTCACCAGACTCTCATGCCAGGTGTAAACTTCTCTGAGCCTCACTTTTCCCAACTGCAAAATGGGAATAAAGATAGTATCTGCCCATAGGATCATTGTGAGGATTGAATTACATAATGAATGAAAGTGCTTGCCTGGTTCCTGGTGCCCAGAATGTACTCAGCAAAGATGAGTTGTCATCCTCAGCACCATCGTCATTATTATCCCTTTTCCATGGAAGAACCACAGCCAGGACCAGAGTCAGCTTTGAACCTGTTTTGCTTGGCTGGACTAGGGACAGTGTCCCCGCCTGCTGTGTTATTCGCTTTATCTTCTAAGGGAGAGCGATTCATTAGCTCCTAGTCACCTGGTACCCATTTTCAAGGTCCTGAGGACTGACGTAGTTTACTCAGTCAAGGTCGCACAGCTCCTAGGGGCAACAGGAGAAATCTCCCACGCAGCTCTCTAGAGCTCGTCACTCTGCAGAGCTCTGTCCCTTGTGGACACCTCCTCAGATCCTCCAGCCTAGGAAAGAAGGGAGAAACAGGTGAAACAAATGACCAGATTCTCAGGAATCCTCATTGGAATCGCCGAGTGTCTCCTGCATGCCTGCTGCTTGCTTAGTCGCTTTCCTTTATTCAGGAGATTTCAGTGGAGCTGATACTTCCTGTTTCACGTTCCTCCCCTCCTGACTATGCCGGATCCGCCAGCCCCACCTGAGTGTCTCAGATGCTGGGGTGGGTGATGGGGACACTCGGGGCGGGTAGCAGGGCCAGGAGTTGGCTGGTTTTAAGCCCTTGTTCCCGCTATGCTTACCCCAGAGGGGGGTGTTAAAGGAACTCTGTGAGGCAGGTGTACCCCTGAAAAGGCCCTTGTAGGTCTCTAAGGACCCTCTGGCCGGAAGCCTCCCTACCTGCATCAGCCACTTCCTGTACACACCTTTCAGATGGCAGACACTCTGAGACCACAAAGCTGAATGAGCTGCACTTCCTGCCTTCATGGCAGCTCACGGGGCGGGGAAATTGAGGCCTGGACTGTAAGCCGAATCAGTGGGGATCCTTGCACCTATAGGGTATTGGGGGATGGCATTCCTGAGCAAAGGCACTGAGATGTGACTTTGCACGCAGCGGGGAGCCCATCACTTGCTTGCTGTCTGGTTGCTTTGAGTGTATTTTTTCTGCCCTGGCTAGACGGTAAGTGCCTCTAGGCAGGAGATGTAATGAGCCCTGCTCCTTCTCTAGTCCTTGTGCTTGTGGGGGTGATGGACAGCTTGGAAAGCACCTTCACCTGAGTCACTTTATTTGACCTGCTCAGCAGCTTTGTGATGTCAGATTTTATCCCCATTTTACAGATGTGGAAACTGAGGCTTTGAGAGGCGATTTGGTGGCTCAACTACTCAGTGACTGAGCCTGGATTTTGCATTCAGGTCTGAGCTCTGACTTGACCTCCTCCCCAGATCTCACCCTCATGGCCAGCACTGGGGGAATGAGCATGGATTCAGTGCTTGGCAGAGAAGGTGAGATGCTGAGAGGGAGCCAATATGTAAGCATGAGCTTGAGGGGCTCAGTGGCAAAGACTTTGGCAGGGAGACCCCTGGCTTAAGTTCCTGTGACTACAAGTATGAGCTACCTGCACTTAGAATAGTGCCTTCTGTTTGGGGCTCAGTTTCCCTGGATGGAAAATGGAACGATAGTAGGAGATTCCATCTCATAAATCTATAGAAATATGATTGAGAACTTTGGTCTTCAGCATTTCTCATCTCTCAGCGGCCCCAGTCTACTAGGCCCGCACTCCCAGCCCCCTCTCAGGCACCCCCACCCCTGGGTCTCTTCCAGCCTCCGTGTGTCCCTCTCTCCAACCAACCCAGCCTCTAGCCCAGTGGGATCACCAGGGGAGCCTGTTAAAATGCTGACTCCCAGGCAGCATCCCAGAACCTGATGGCTCTGAGTCCCGGGGAGATGGGCTCAGGAACCTGTATTTCTCCTCTGAACACTCCCAGGAAATTCTGCTCATTAGCCAGTCTTGGCAATCATTGGGTGAACTCGGTAGTCCTCCAACTTTGGCAGACGTCAGTCCCTTGGGGTGGGGTGGGAGTGGGTTATGAAATGACTGAGCTGCACCCTCAGAATTTCTAATTCAGCAGTTCAGAGGTGGGGCCCACAGATGCGCTCTTCAAACAAATTCCCAGGTGATGCAGGGACCACACCTGGAGAACCACGGCCCTAGCTCACTCCCCAAGCAAAGCAGCAACGGCATCTTAACTTGTGGGCGATGGCTGGGTGGAGCAGTCCTGTCAGCACATGAACTTTTAACAGAGACCTTCAAAATTACTGAATAATTATAACAACAGCTACCGCTTACTCTGGCATGTGCTACATGCCAGGCCCTGGCCTAGATGTCTACGTTCAGTGTCTCATTATTATATTTGGGTTTACAGATCCAAAAACTGTGGATGTGATGAGGTGATCATCTAGTTTATTGTTGTTGATCAGTTGCACAGTCGTGGCCGACTCTTTGCGACCCCGTGGACTGCAGCACACCAGGCTTCCCTGTCTTTCACCATCTCCTGGAGTTTGCTCAAACCCATGTCCATTGAGTCAGGGATGCCATCCAACCATCTCATCCTCTGTCATCCCATTCTCCTCCTGCCCTCAACTTTCCCCAGCATCAGGGTCTTTTCTAGTGAGTCGGCTCTTAGCATCAGGTAGCCAAAGTATCTACAAGTGCCACCAGGACTTTCTAGGGGAAAGCTTGGGCTGTTCTTTACCCCACAAGGCCTCTCTTTGCCGTCTCTGGCAGGAGTATCAGGAGGATGTCCAACCAGGTTCACCATGCAGGCTGAGGGTGGGATTTTTGGTTGGAGGAGACTTTCATTAGTTCCCCACAAACTGTCCCCTGATGGTGGTGGCCCTTGGCTTACACCCTCGGGACAGCCTGCCTGCTGCTCATCTGCTGGTTTTGCCCACTTTGAAGGGGCCCCCATGTAGGCGGGGGTCCTTGCAGCTCTAGCAGCCGGAGCCCCTTGGGTGAGCCTGGTTGTTGATGTTTAGTCACTCAGTCATGTCTGACTCTTTGCGACCCATGAACTGTAGCCTGTCAGGCTCCTCTGTCCATGGGCTTTTCCAGGCCAGAATAGTGGAGTGGGTTGTCATTTTCTTCTCCAGGGGATCTTCCCTACCCAGGGATCGAACCCACATCTCCTGTGCTGCTACATTCCAGCCTGCTGGGGTTTTGTGTGGGGTCTAGCCTGGCTGATGTTCTGTTTGCCTGTAAGGCCTTGGGATCCCAAGGAACATTCAGCAGGTAGCAGTGGAGCTGTGCGTCTTAGCAGGGGAGCTTTTTTCCCTCTAGCATGTGAAAATTGGCCTGTTGTTTAATAAGAAGCTCACTGATTTGTGAAAACATGTAAAACACAGAGCAACTAGAAAATACAGGTGGCCAGGAGGGTTTTATCCATACTTAGCTCTTTACTCTTACTACTCATCAACATAGACAAACACACACACACACAGATCATCATGCTTGTGTATGTGTGTTGTTTTGGTTTGGGTTTTATTCCAGTTATATCTGGCAGGGATCTCAGGTTTTCTAAGGCAGCGCCTTTCCTTCAGCATGTCCTACTTCTTCTAACTGTTCTCTTCTCTCTGCAAAGAGAAGAAAGGAAGGAAAGAAGGAGAGAAGAAGGAGAGGGAGGGAGGGAGAGAGGAAAGGAAAGAAGGAAATGCCCTCAGACATGGATCCATTGGGGTGGCCAGGGACCTCCACACAGTGGCTTCAAAGTGTTAACGCTTTTTGTTTTAAGAGGATAGACATGCATCGTACCTGCCCAAACTCTGTCTGCGCCCTTGAAAGCCGCTTGCTGGAGCCCACCCATGTTGGAATTGGCCTTGAAAGTCAGTAGCTCTAGCCCAGGAACTGCCACTTAACCATGCCACCTTCCTCCAGCCCCCGTGGCCAGACTGATTTGCCCATCTCCTCCGGGAGGTGGTGAGAGCAGAAGAGACCATGGATCTAAAACCTTCCCTCCAGTCTGAGAGCTGGGTGGAATCCCAGGAATCCAGGTGTTTTCCTGAGAAACCTGAGGCCCAGAGAGAGGAGGTAAACTGCCAAGGCAGAAAAGCAGACCTGACTACAGTAGAGTTTTGTCCTGGGGGTCTTGTTGCTCTCTCCTTCTGAGTGAGTGGTTTGCAAATGATGAATAAAGTATCAAGTGAAAGGGAAGGAAAATTTCTCTGTGAATCTCTCTGGCCAGAGCACCTTTGCCAGCTGCTAAAACTGAACACTTCGAGACTAAATACTCAGTTTGTCTCTATTTCCATCTCTCTGTCTGTCTGTTTCTCTCACACACAGTCACATCCATGCACACGCATTTCTTGGTATAAATAGCAAAAAGGCAGTGACTGTTCTTTACAAGAAAAGAATTACACTCTTTTTCACTGATTATGGGGAAATGTGTTGACCATTGTCTAACTTTGCAAGACAGAATGTAAGACATGAAGGAGTGAAGCTTGACATTAAGAAGAATCTATTGCCCAAACTCCCTTGCATCCATGGAGCTTGGTGGCCTTGTATTTGCCTAACCTCCATTTTCCCATTAGCTGTATCCTCTTTTCACAGACAGACACATTCCTGGTTCTCCTGCCCCCAACACACATAGGGTAAAACAAAGAACATGGGCTATTAAAATAGAGGAGTGGAACTCTATTTCTCACTAGCAGTGTGACCTTGGGTAAGTTACTTAACCTCTCTGAGCTTTAGCTTCCTCATCTGGACAATTGTAACACCCCTTACTATTCCTTTAAGGATTGATAAAAGTAAAGCAGTAAAAGTGCTTAGGGTCTTCCTTGGTAGTCCAGTGATTAAAACTTCCCCTTCCAATGCAGGGGGTGCAGGTTTGATCCCTGATCAGGGAGTTAAGATCTCAGGTGCCTTGGGGTGAAAAAAAACAAAACAAAAGAAGAGAAGCAATGTTGTAACAAATTCAATAAAGACTTTAAAAATGGCCCACCCCCCCCAAAAAAAAAAGTTTTTCAAAAAGTGCTTAATCCAGCACAGACACAGTGTATGAGCTTAAGAAACGTTATCTGCTGCTATTCAAAGTTAGACATTGAAGATCATATTCTTGCATTGTTTTCATAAGAGAATAACCTGGTTTATCATTTAAATAAGATCTCTCTTTAGGCCTCTAGCAATCTGACTGCTCAGTAAAAATTCTAATTTTTCTGCCCAGGGCAGAACAAATATGGTCCCGGTTTTAAGCGCATCATAGCTGGGTTGTTATCTTTGGAATACTGAGACACCGGCATGGGAGTGTTCAGCACTGACTTGTGCATATAGATATCCTTATATCTGGAAAGGATATAAAATTGCAAACACTAAAAGATAGCAATGAACTGGAAATCATGAAAACAGGAGTCAAACACAAAAGCCCAATTATAATGGAATAGAGGTTATGTGGTATGCTTGCATGCGTGTTCAGTCGCTTCAGTCGTGTCTGACTCTTTGCAACCCCATGGACGGTGGCCCACCAGACTCTTCTGTCCATGGGATTCTCCAGGCAAGAATACTGGAGTGGGTTGCCATTTCCCTCTCCAGGGGATCTTACTGTGCTGCATTTTCTGGTTTACAGAGTAGTTTTAGCTGTTTCTCATCCCAGTGGTCTCACGACCAGCCTGGAAGGCAGGTATGATTCTGTTCATTCCAAAGAAAAGAGAGTCTTAGGTTGATGCAGCGGGAAAGACAGGCCGGAGCCACATCACACTGGGCCTTGCAAGACTTGGTAAAGAAATCTAAATTATTCCCAGTTCAGCAGGAAGCCTTCAAAGGCTTAAGCAGAAAAGTACTGCAATCTTATCTACAGTTTTAGAAGATCTCTTGGTAGAGAGGGGAAAGAGCCAAAGTGGAGCCAAGGAGGCCATGTAGAAGGTGGCTTTGGAAGTTCAGGCAAGAAATGACAGACTTCCCTGGTGGTCCAGTGGTGAAGAATCCACCTGCCAGGGCAGAGGACATGGATTCAACCCCTGCTCTGGGAAGATTCCACATGCTGCGGAGCAACTAAGCCCCTGAGCCACAACTACTGAATTTTGAGCACTCTGGAGCCTGTTCTCAGCAACAAGAGAAGCCACCGCAGTGAGAAGCCCTCGGCACCACAGCTAGAGAGTAGCCCCAATCCCACAACTAGAGAAAGGCTGCTTGCAGCAACAAAGACCCAGCACAGCCAAAAAAAAATTTTTTTAATTAAGTTGTTCCTTTCATCCTGGTGGCAGCAGGGGCTGTTTTTTAAAAAGGAAATTGTATAGTGCTTATGGCAATAAGCTTCCCTGGTGGCTCAACTGGTAAAGAATCCTCCTGCAATGCAGGAGACCCCAGTTCTATTCCTGGGTCGGAAGGATCCGCTGGAGAAGGGATATGCTACCCACTCCAGTATTCTTGGGCTTCCCTGGTGGGCTCAGCTGGTAAAGAATCTGCCTGCAATGCAGGAGACCTGGGTTGGATCCCTGGATTGGGAAGATCCCCTGAAGAAGGGAAAGGCTACCCACTCCAGTATTCCTGGAGAATTCCATGGACTGTATAGTCCATGGGGTCACTAAGAGTTGGACATGGCTGAGCGACTTTCACATGGAGATAAAGAGAAGAGGGTGGTTGGCGATGTGGTGGTCACAAGGTGGTCTTAGGTGGGTTGACTGTGGATGTTGATGGGGAGGGAGAACCAGGTGTGGCGCCAGCTTCCTGGCAGGTCAGTGGGTGGTTGATGGTGGGTTGATGGTGGTTAATGTCTGCAGAGGAACAGGTTTCTGTGGAGGTGAGGGGAGGCTTTACTTGGATTTATTTTTGGAAGGAGGGTATCTCCTTCCAATCACTGGGCCTTCTTATGGCAGAGAACAGGCTGTATTCTCCTGCTTCTGGGCACTGAATAAATGGTTTCTGTGAGCTGGGTGCACTCAGGTTCAGCCTAGGGCAGCCTGTCTCCAAAGAAGGCCACCGCTGGCCAGGCACTGCGTTCCTTCTGCCGCCAAGGAACCAGGGAGCCATTAATGACCCCTTCTGAGAACTCTGGGCCCCCGTACAAGAAACAAACAAAAAGCCCCGATGTCCTGCCTTCTCGCGTTTCAGGCTTTGGTAGCTTTATCTTTTGCCAGTCTCCACAGGATCTTTCCTCTGCTAATGTTGGAAAGCGATGCTTGTTTTGTTTTTTTTTTTAATGTTGTACTCAGGCCTTAAATAACCTTTACCATGAAGTAGATGAAGCCTAGTAAAATGGTATTAATAATAACATTGACAACAATGATGAGCTTTGGTAAAGTATCCTCTTTTATATACACTGTTTGAGTTTAGCCTGGAGACAATCAAGTGAGCTAAGTGGCAGGTTAAGCTCTGTTTGGGAGGCCAAGGAATATAGTGGCCACGGGCATTAAAAGTGTGATAACAATGGCATTGCCGAGACTTCCCTGGCTGTCCAGGGGTGAAGACTTCGCCTTGCAGTTCGGGGAGTGCAAGTTCAATCCCTGGCCAGGGAGCTAAGATCTCGCATGCCTTGCAGCCAGAAAACCAGAACATAGACAACAGAAGTGATCTTGTAACAAAATTCAATGAAAACTTTAAGAATGGTCGACATCAAAAATTACCTTTGGAAAAATGGCATCTCTGAATTAAAAGAATTGAGGTCCTTGGAAGGGGCTGGCCTGTAAACAGTAGCTGTCGTTGTGTACATGGTTAGTGTCTAGACAGAGGCGCAGTGAAACCGCACCACACACACAGCAGTGGAACCAACCCTGAGTTGTGTACTTCAACAAAAGTTCAAAGTGTCAGTCGCTCAATCATGTCCGACTCTTTGTGGACCCCATGGGCTGTAGCCCACCAAGAAAGTTATGTAGGATTTGTGGTATTTCTGGATGCCATTCTCATAAGGAAGCCATGTTCCAAGTCATGTTCAAGGGGATCCAGGCTGCTGCTGGGCCTGGACCCCCACGGAATTCCCCTCCCCCACCCCCCTCCTGGGGCTTCCCAGGTGACACTAGTGGTAAAGAACCCACCTGCCAATGCAGGAGACTAGGAGACAATGGATCCCTGGGTCAGGAAGATCCCCTGGAGGAGGACATGGCAGCCCACTCCATTATTCTTGCCTGGAGCATCCCATGGACAGAGGAGCCTGGGGGGCTACAGTCCATAGGGTCACACAGAGTCAGACACGACCGAAGTGACGTAGCATGCATGCATGCACCCCCCTCTTCAGCAGTTTCCACACCTCTCCCTTGCAAGTGTCCCTCCCAGGTGAGGCGGGTTGAACACACCACCCAGGACTGCTCTGGCCTGTCCCCGCCTCCCTGCCTCCCGACTGGGTGCCCCCTTCTGATGCGCCCCATTCTTTGAAGTAGGGTTCAGACCCCACCTCCACCTCCTCCTTCCCTGAGCCCCACCCTCATGGCACCCTTTTCCAATGGAGTTCTGCATTGAAGCCCTCCCGGGCCCACCTCACCCATCCCAGGTGTGAGTCTTGGCTCCCCCATCAGGTCAATGGGGACAGAAGCCGCACCTCGTACCTTGTGATTCTCCAGCTCCCATGTGCCAGGCCAGGGCCAGAGCGGGTGGCATGATGTTATGCAACTGTCTTGTAGAAAATAGTGAAATAACCATCCCCAGGACTCGCCTGTGCAGAGGGGTAGTGTGTTCATCCAAGTCATCCCGATGGGAAGTTTACTCCTTACTCCAGAGGCAGCACCCCAACCCAGAGCCTCTGAGACCCCCAAGAACATTCGGGAACATCCCTACACACCACACTGTTATCCTCGTCGTCAAATCTCTGCCCTTTGCAGGTGGCGCCAAGGCTCACATCTCTGGAATGTGGACTGCTACCCTTTAGAAATACAGTTGTGGGGGAGGGGTGGTCAGAATCGGGGGCAATTATACAGTCATGTGCCCACTTTTACCCTTCGCCGCCTGTCCTGCCTCTGAAGACAGCTCCAGAGGAGGTTTCCACACTTGTCCTGGGCACTGTGGAGATGGCTCTGCAGGCTCTGTGGTGGGGACCTTGTTGAGGCAGTGCTTCGCTTTGCGCGGGTCCGTTCTGGGAGCGTGTTTTCAGTTTGCCCTCAGAGAGGAACAAACCAGTAAGTGTGTGCGTGAGTGGGACCTGGTTACCTCGTAGCCCAGGTGTGCTTCTGAGGGTCAGCGTGTGGTGCTTGTGTAGTTTGTGTGTGTGTGCACCTTGGGGGAGAGAGCGGGGGTCTTCTGGGCCAGTCGGCGGGCCGGGGAGACAGTCCTGTTTTTGAAGCAGCCATAATGTTCCTCCCTCCCCAGCCCCCAAATTTGTTTCAGCCCAGTGGTTCCCTCCACTGACCTGGACGTAACGATTGTATTCTTCATAAATAGAACACCCCCCCCACCACCCCCGATTCCCAGCCCACCCCCGACATGAACCGCCCTCTGCTCATTAAGGGCTCTAAAAACACTTCTCTGTGGGAAGACGCCTGGGCCCCTTCACAGGCCCCAATTGTCACAAGTCCCTCTGTCCATCTCTGAAAATGCTGAAGCTTTGATGAGGCATAGGGGTGGGGGGAGGTGGGGAAGGATATCATCTTCCCTGGATCCCCAATATTTGGGTTCTATCCGGTAAAATGTTTTTCCGGGCATCGGAGGGAGAGAAAATGGACCTTTTCTGCTTCTGCTTCCAGGCTGATTTCAGCTGCGGGCAGAGGTTCAAGCACAGTGGGTGTGGCCTGCCCCAGCTCGCCTCCCTCTTCAGTCCCCGTGTCCCCAGTGGGAGGGGAGCCAAGAGGATTTCAGGGTCAGTATCACGGAAAGGAGGTGGTTTTGAAATTCAGATGGTACGCTGTTGCTAAGTGACTGTTGTGAACCTTGGTGGCACTGAAATCTAGGTACCGAGGCCACCACCCCACCAGGGTCTCTCTGGGGCCACTTGTTCCTGGACCCAGAGCAGCTGGAGACTGGAATCACCAGATTGGGCGGCATTCCCAGCAGAGCCCTGGATCCACGTGGTGGCGGCCGAGAGGCACTAGATGATCTGGACAAGGGCCTTTCTGGGTTTTTCAAAGTGGAGAGGTGGGGATCGAGGGCAGGGAAAGGTGTCCGGCCTCCCTGCTAGAAGCCCAAGGGAGCCTGGTCCTGCCATCCACCAGCTGTGTTCCTGGCATGGCCTTGTGGCTCTGACCTCCAGTTCCTCGTTGGAGACACAGGGTGAAGAGCACCCGCCTACTGAGTGAGCGGCTCTAAAGGCAAGCATCCCCAGCTCTGCGGCGCTCTTGCTGCGTGCCTTTGAGCAAGTGACTTCATCTCTGTGCCGGACTTTCCCTGCCGTTTTAGTTTCCTGTGACTGCTATGACAGAGGACCACAAACTGGGTGACTTAACAAAAATCGAACCTCTCATAGTTCTGGAGGCCAGAAGTCCAAAATCTAGAGTCAGCAGGGCCCTGCTCCCTCTGGAGGCTCTAGGAGAGAGTTCTTCCTTGCCTCTTCCAGCATCTAGAAGTTTTCATCTAGAAGTTTTTGGCGTAACTTGTGTCTGTATCACTCCCAGCTCCGCCTCTGCCTTCACCGTCACCTTTCATAGGTGGGTTCTTCTCCAGGTGTTCTTATGAGGCCCCTTGCTGATGAATTTAGGGCCATCTGGAGAAGCCAGAATGATCTCATCTTGAGAGCCTTTACTTAGTTGCACCCACGAAGACTCTTTTCAAGTAAGGTCACATTCACAGGTCCTGGGGACGAGGACATAGACATGTCACTGGGGGAGAGGGACACAGTTCAACCCACTACACTGGTTTATTAAATGAGGATGACAATGGAGATTACACACATTCATGCATCTCATGTTCTTTGCGCTATGCCCAGCACACAGCAAATCTTCAGCATTTGCTCAAGTCATAATCCTCACCAAGTCATCATTTCATAATCACCATCACCACCATCCTCACTACCATCCCTAACGTTTGTGAAGAGGCTTCCCAAACTGAGCACATCTAAAATTAACTCTTGACTCTCATTCTTCTACCTCTCAGAAAATAGATACCTCTGTTTAAAAATCCTGGTTTCCTCTTTCTCTCTCCCACTTCATTACATCTGATAAGTCCTGTCTATTCTGCCTTCAAAATATATACCCAGTGTGACCGCCGGCTCCCAGGATCACCACGTTGCACCCTTCCAGGGGGCACCCTTCCCATTTTGGTGGCTGTGAATGCCACCTCTGGGGTCATATTCAGCCCCGTGGTACTGCTCCCTGCCACCTCCATCCCCGTCTCCCTCTCAGTTCAAGCCCCGTCACCTCTCACGTGGGTCATTGCAGTTGCCGTTGGCTGTCCTCTCGGCCCCTCTCAGCTGCAGCCCTCCACTCACTTTATACACAAAACCCTGACTGTCTCCTCTCCTCAAAACTACAGACTTCTTAAAAACACAGGTCAGATTGTCAGTTGCTACTCTAAACCCTACGCTGGTTCCCGCATCTCAGAGCAAAAGCCAAAGTCCTTATGGTAATCCCAGCCACATCACCTTTCCCTCTGCCACCAGCCTTGAGCAACACACACGCACGCGCACGCATGCGCGGACACACATTTGTCCTTGCTCCTTCTCAGTCTGGAACACTCTTTCCCCCATTATCTACGTGGGAAAGATCTCCCTCGTATCGTTCAGGTTCTGCTTAGAAGACATGCTGTCATGGAGGCCTTGCCTGGCCACTTCAGGGTCATAGCTCGGCCAGAACCTCTCAAATCTCCACCATCTTCTGTTTTTTGGGTTTTTTTTCCCAAAGCACATCTGGCTACCTGGCACTGGCTGTTTATTTGTCTGTCGCATCGTCCACCCTCCCCCATCACATTCCTGGAAGGAGACACTGTGTTTTGATGACTGTTGAGTCCTCAGCCCCGAGTAGCTGTTAAGCTCGTGAGAAGCATGTTCTGGATGAGGGAGTGATGATGCGAGGGACTCTGGTTTTGTGTGTGTCTTCCAGCTCTCCCAGCAGCCACTGGTGTTGATGTGGTCCCCTCCTCATTTTGTCGGGCACAAGAATAAATAAATGTCCCTGGACTACTGAACTCAAGATTGGTAGCAAAAAGATCTGAACCAGCTAGTCTCCTGCCAGAACCCACTTTCCGAATCTCCATCTGTCAGGAGGCAGAAACAAAAGACCGTAGTGACAGACTTTGGAAATGGAAACGTGCGATGTGAGTGCACCAGGGCGACAGCAGCCAAGCGCAGCACATCTACGCAGATTGCTCCGAAATTATTTGGGTCTCCTTCCTGTTTAATTTTTAAAATTGTGAGAACTTTTTTTTACTGCCTCCCTAGGCAGTACAATATGAGGGGGAAAGAAACGTGTCCGAGAGGCCCTATTGCTCCATTGAATTTTTACTGTCAGCCTTCGGTGGCCCGGAATGTTCTGGAAATGGGGCACTCAGGCTGCATGAATGTGCCCTTTATTCCAAAAACAGGTCAGTCCATTTTCCACCTTGAGTAAACATGGTGTGTTGATAAGAATCAAATATTTCAGTGTGGGGCCATGCAAAGAGCATTCTCAACTCTACCACTGAGATAACCTGTGTCCTTAAACAGTTATAATAGTAACTCTTACTGCCTGAGTCTTACCAGGTGCTAGGGACATTCCAAGTGCTTTATACTTGTTAACTCATTAAGTTCCCCAAACCAATCTTGGGAGTAAGTACACTTATTAACCCCAGTCACCCTAGGTGGCACAGTGGGTAAAGAATCTGCCTGTAATGCAGGAGACACAAGGGATGCAGGTTCAGTCCCTGGGTTGGGAAGATCCCCTGGAGGAGGGCACGGCAACCCACTCCAGTGTTCTTGCCTGGGGAATCTCATTGACAGAGGAACCTGGCAGGCTACAGTCCGGTGGATCACAAAGAGCTGGACGTGACTGAGCATGCACGCAGTCTCCACAATACCCCTGTGACCCCCATTTTACAGATGAGGGGCCTGAGGCCACATGGCTCCAGGGCGACCTGTGCGTGTAGTCACACGGTGAGGAAGCAGTTAACCCAGCATCCGCCTGTCTTAACTCAGCTTGTCTGGTGACCCCTCCCAGTTAAAGCCTGCAGGGACTCCTGGTCATGACTCCTGGATAGAGGACAGTGCTCAAACTTCTTGGTGTCAGGGGCCCCTGAGCCCGAGGCACTCACCCCTCCAGCCCGTGTCCTAGCCCCTCCACCTTCACACTCAGGCACGCTCAACCGCACTGCTCAGGCCATGCCCTTGCCCTGCACCTAGCCTCTCCACTGCCTTCCTTGGAACGCACCCTCCTTCCCCTTCTGACTGGTGACTTCCTGTCCACCCTCCAGGGACCAGGCCAAAGCCACCTTCTCCCTGCAGCCTCTGGTGACCCGCCATCCCCCACGCCCTTTTCCCTGCCCAGTGTCACTCTGCCCCAGGGCACCCTGAACCATGCGTCTTTGCTGCTTGGCTCACCTGCTGTCACTGGCACCAAACCCAGGCCTCAGAGAGAGGGACAGTTACAGCAAG
Organism: Bos taurus; assembly: GCF_002263795.3. NCBI lineage: Eukaryota > Metazoa > Chordata > Mammalia > Artiodactyla > Bovidae > Bos > Bos taurus. The sequence continues at coordinate 16,882,885 of NC_037341.1, read as the reverse complement.
GAGCAGTGTGCATGTGCAAGGACCAGACTAAGAGCTTTCTGATTCCTTATGGTTTTTTAAAAATATGTGCCAGCCCAACAAAACAGCTCTGTGGCTGGTGTTCAAACCATGGGCCAGCAGTTTGAGTCTCCTGGGAGCTCCTCGGGGGTTCCTGTGCTTCCCTCCACTGTCGGTGCTTAAACGAAGTGGGGAGAAAGGAAGAGAGGAGAGGAGGAGGACTTACTTTCCTAGACCTGGCAATCTGGCTTCCATAAAACAAGCTGTGTTCATCTGCTCGAGCTGTTGTAACAAACTACCATAAAAATGGGTGGCTTAAACATCAGAAATTTATTTTCTTACAGTTTCTGGAGGCTGGAAGGCCAAGACTTAGGTTCCATTCCTTTCTGTTTCTGGTGATGACTCTCTTCCTCGCTTGTAGATGGCCACCTTCTAGCTGTGTCCTCACGTGGCCTCTCCTCGGTTTTTGTACTCGGAGAGAGCAAGCTCTCTGGTGTCTCTAAGAACACTAATTATATGGGATCAGGCCCCCATTGTTATGACCTCATTTAACCACCATTAGAAGTCCCATTTCCAAATACAGTCACACTGGGGGTAGGGCTCCAACATGGCTTCCCAAGTGGCGCGAGTAGTAAAGAAATGCCCTGCCCATGCAGGAGCCGTAAGAGACGTGGGTTCGATCCCTGGGTCAAGAAGATCCCCTGGACTAGGAAATGGCAGCCCACTCCAGTATTCTTGCCTGGAAAGTCCCATGGACAGAGGAGCCTGGTGGGCTACAGTCCATGGGGTCACAAAGAGTTGGATACGACCGAAGCAACTCAGCACGCATGCGTATAAATTCGGGGTATGGAGGACGCACATTCAGTCCGTATCACATGGCATGCAGGTCATTCAATCCGCAGGTCTTTCCTGTGTCCTCACTATGGGGATTCGGAAAACACCGAAGGCAAACAGCGGAGTCCAGTGGTCAAAATCACAGACTCTCCTATGAGGCAAATTCAAGTTTGATACCTAGCTCCACCACTTGCTGGCCGAGTGACCTCAGACAATCTACCCACCTTCTCTGAGCCTCGCACCCCTTATTATGAAAGGAGGACAGTGATACTGACCACACAGGGCTTGTGTGAGGGTGAAGTGAGATCCAGGCATGTCCACCGGCCCAGCATCGCTGGGGACCCCGCTGGAGGGACAGTTATTGAGCACATCCTCCGTGTACGGGGCTCCGAGCTGGGTGTGGGGTATCTGGTGGCGAGCAGGACAGAGCGATGCCTTCTTCTCCTTCTTCCTCAAAGAGCCAGATGATAAACAAGGAAATGTGTGATCAGGTAGCAAGCAAGTCAGTCGTTGGCGAATGGGACGTGGGCTGTAAAGAAATAAAACAGGCAGAGGGCAGGATGGGAGGAAAGCCCTCACTGGGGAGGTGAATTGGACAAGAAGCTGAGGCCAAAGACTCAGGGCAGAGTCTTCTGGGTGGGGAAGCGGCAGTCGTGAAGGCCTGAAGGTGGGCACACTGGGTGCCCACATGAACAGTTGGCATTCATTGTGACATGCGACCCCACCCTTGGAGGCCGCCACCCTGTGGGGACACAGGACCTCTGCCCAGCCCTCCAGCCCTGGAGCAGGGCGGAGCCGAACCAGCTGTCAGAGGGGAGCAGAGCCTTGACTGGAGTGCTGGGGGCAGCAGGACAGGGGAGGAGGAAGATTTGGCATTGCGGGCGGGGTCGGGGGGCAGCAAGCATCCCTGCAGGGAGAGGGGAGTTCGGTTGAAGAGCCTGGAATCTGAGGGACCCTCAGAGATTGCTCAGGCCTGAGCCCAGTCCGAGAGCAGTGTCAGTCCAGGAGCCCGAGGCGCCCCATGGATGAGCTCGGCATGAGCTGACGAGGGCAGCAGCCCCCATTGCCACGGCCGGGTGGGCAGGTTGCTCGTTCTGGAGACTGGGCGCCCCACTCAAGATGCAGGGCCCGGGCGGAAATCCAGCGCTGTGAGTCACAACCAGATGTACAGCCTGTCAGGGAGAACCGGGGCCGAGGGGAACTGGTCACGGTTTCCTGGAAGCGTCCTGAGTGTGGGGGAGGGGTCCGCTGAGGACAGGTGCCCGTGGGGGCAGGGCCGAGCCAGGAGACCCGCTGGGGGGCCGGCCCGGCTGCACTGTCAGCACTGGGGCCGAACTTTCCATGGCCACCGGGGGTGTCAGAGCCTGATGCCCATGGACCCAGCTGAGGCACATTTGGGGTCCTCCGTCTCCCCTCCCACAGCGTGTCTGGAGTTTCCCGGACTTCTGAGAGGTGGCATGCCCCTCAGGGTGTGGATGTGGGGAGAGCAGCCCAACTGGGACTTCTGCATTGTCGTCCCATAAACTTGGATCCAAATCCATGGACTTCCACAAGCCCAGCCCCTCTCTGGTCCTGGTTCCTCTCACCTCCATACGGATGGGATAAATTGGGAGCTCTCCGAGGTTCCACCCAGGCAATTCCTTTGTCTTCCTCCTTATAGATAGGAGTGGGGGCTTCCCAGGTAGCCCTAGTGGTAAAGAACCCACCTGCAATGCAGGAGACATAATGAAACACGAGGTCGATCCCTGGGTTGGGAGGATCCTCTGGAGGAGGGCCTGGCAACCCACTCCAGTATTCTTGCCTGGAGAATCCCACGAACAGAGGAGCCTGGCAGGTTACAGTCCATAGAGTTGCACAGTGTTGGACACGACTGAAGCAACTCAGCACATAGATGAGAGACACTGAGGCCACAGAGCGAGGAGCCTGCTCTGAGGAAGCGCATCTGGAGCTTGGCCAGATCTGCTCCCTTCCCCCACCCCACCCCGTGTTCCAATGTCCTGCAGCCCCTTCCCGATCTTCTCCTTCCTGGCCCCTCTTACCCTCCTTCCCCTCTACCCATGCTCCTCATCTGCAGACATGGAGGCTCAGCCATTCCTGGGGTGGGGGTGGGTCCCAAGTCTAAACCAAGAGAAGAACTCCCAGGGCCATGGCCATCTGTGTGTACTCACTGGGATAAGCAGGCAGGACCTCCTCCAGCCACCTCCTGTCTGAATCCTACATACACATCCTTCGATCCAGTTCAAATGGCGCCTCCACCAGGAAGCCTTCCGGATCTCCCCAGCCAGAGTTATCACCTTACCCAGCCGCCCCCAGGCACCCCACTTCATAATTCTGCAGGTGCCATTTTTACTTTTGTTGTTGTTTAGTTGCTAAGTCGTGTCCGACTCTGCGACCCCATGGACTGTAGCTGGCCAGGCTCCACTGTCTATAGGGTTTCCCAGGCAAGAATACTGGAGTGGGTTGCCATTTCCTCCTCTAGAGGAAACTTCCTGATCCAGGGATCAAACCCAAGTGTCCTGCGCTGGCAGGTGGACTCTACCACTGAGCCACCAAGGAAGCCCCCTTTTTTAACTTACTAGTGTTGTAATTGTTTGTGCAAACATCATAGCTCCTGTACACAATTACAGACTCACTGGACACAGTCACCAATCACCCCGTTTTGCCCATGCTCATCAGCAGCCCCCTCTTTGACATCTGATGTGGTGTTTGGATTCTAGTGTTGGGTAGATATGTGCGGAATAAATGGAGTTTTCTTCCTTCTGTGTAGCACAAAGATTCTTTCCTTCCAGAATGAATGACCGGATGTGTAAGAGCATGTGTTCTATAGCGGCAGTGGGTAGAATCAGCTCCACCGACACAGAGCAGGACCCTGGACAAGTTTCTAACACCCATGCCTCAGTGTCCCCACGTGTAAAGCGAGGATCGTCATAACCTCCCTACCTCGCAGGCTGACTGTGAAGGTTAGATGAGTCATGCTTGTCAAGTGCTTGATGTCATGCCCAGCAGAGACCTGATTCAGTAAGCGAAGTTGTTAGATTTTGGCAGTACGATATGTAAATTTTTCTTTGATTTTTTTTTCTTTTTTTAATATTACACCGTCTTGCAAAATTCGAGTTTGGCTTTAGGTAGTTGCCAGGTCCTTTCCAATCCTTGCATTCATTGAACCTGTGTCGGGCATTCAGTGCCATCTGCGGAGTCCCTGGATACGCTGGCTCGGAGCAGGGGGCAGGGAAGGGAGAGCGAGCCTTCACTGGCGTAACTGCTCGCCAGCTCGGGGCTAGCAGCCACATGAAGCGCTCTTACTCAGTTCATGTGACTCGACAAATTTGGAATGTGTTGGGGAGAGAGTTTTTCCAGCTATGAGTCAGTATATTTATGCTCTCTCACACACATTTAAAAATTTTAAAAAGAAAGAGACTTTAGCGAGAATTCATTTATGAGTGCAAAGTGGACATCTCTGGAAACTGTGTTTTGACCCTGAAGGCAAATAATACTTAAGATATTTAATAAAGGGTTCAAAACAAGAGTCAAGGGAAAGAGAACACAGCTAGCTGCCTTTTTCCTTCTGTATTTTCAGCTGCTGAAGTGCACATTGGAGGACCAATATAGCATGGGTTTATAAAGCACCTCCTGGATACCCCAATTTATACTCAGCATAGTGGGAAAATAGATATGTGAAAGAAGGGAGGCAGAACCAGCATTTACTAAGCACCTGTTATGTGCCAGGTAATTAGAGCTGGGGTGGGGGTACATGTCCCAAGTTCAAGAGACAGCGTGGGGAAAATGGAATAATTGTATTCAGACATGCTTGGGCTCAAACTACAACAGCCTACTTTTAGAATGTTACCTAAGGCCCATCTTAGCCCATTTTGTGGATGGCAAAACTAAGGCTCAGAGAAGAGAAAATAATTTGTCTATGGACACAAAGCTCTTAAGTAGTGGAAACCATATTCTAAACAGGGTTTGTTACCCTTCTGCCTTATGCCACACAAAATATGTGATACAGCAGGTTTCAGATATCACAGAAGAGACAACACAGGATTATGTTAGCTGGGAGAAGGGAAACAAACACAGCGACTTCTACAGTTGCACCAGCTGCTGCCTTGAAGCAGTTTCCAGAAAGCAGTATGAGGAGGAATCGCCCCCCAGAAAGAAAAATAAATAAATAAACTAGGTCTGTGAGTCTCCCTGGCTTCCCTGGTGGCTCAGAGGTTAAAGCATCTGCCTGCAATGTGGGAGACCTGGGTTCAATCCCTGGGTCGGGAAGATCCCCTGGAGAAGGAAATGGCAACCCACTCCAGTATTCTTGCCTGGAGAATCCCATGAACAGAGGAGCCTGGTGGGCTACAGTCCACGGGGTCGCAAAGAGTCAGACACGACTGAGTGAGCGACTTAAGGTTAAGGTGAGTCTCCCTATGGTGAAGAAATTTGGGTTAAATCAGTGTCCCCGAGGAAGGAGGGAAGCAGGCACACCCATTCTCGGTGATAACACTCACATATCCTAAGCAGGTACCACTTTCTCACAGATCAGTCCCTTTAACCACCTCCGGACATGACGGAGTGCACGCGCACACACACGCACGCATGCACACACGCATACACACACTTGACACGACTGAGCATGCGCACGTTATGGATGATAAAGAACCTGCACACACACACACACACACACACAGAGTTGACATGACTGAGCACTCGCACACACACACATTAGGGATGATGAAGAACCTGCACACACACACACATACACTTGACATGACTGAGCACGCACACATACACACGTTAAGGATGACGAAGAACCTGCTTTTCGTCCAGGCAGGTCCTTTCTGCACACACACACACACACACACACACATACAGTTGACACGACTGAGCATGTGCGTGCACACACACACACAGTTGACATGACTGAGCGTGTGCGCACACACACAGTTGACATGACTGAGCATGCACACACACACATTAGGGATGATGAAGAACCTGCACACACGCACTTGACATGACTGAGCACGCACACATATACACACTGGGGATGACGAAGAACCTGCTTTTCGTCCAGGCTGGTCCTCTCTGCACACACACACACACACACACACACACACAGAGTTGACACGACTGAGCGTGTGTGCACACACACAGTTGACATGACTGAGCATGCACACACACATTACAGATGACGAAGAACCTGCACACACACACACACACACACAGTTGACACGGCTGAGCACACACACACACACATTAGGGATGACAAAGAACCTGCACACACACACCACACGTTAGGGATGACAAAGAACCTGTGCGAGCACACACACACACATTAGGGATGATGAAGAACCTGCTTCTCGTCCAGGCTGGTCCTCTCTGCACACACACACACACAGTTGACACGACTGAGCATGCACACACAAAAGGGATGACGAAGAGCCTGTACACACACACACGTTAGGGATGACAAAGAACCTGCACGCACGCACACACATTAGGGATGGCGAAGAACCTGCTTTTCATCCAGGCTGGTCCTGTCTGCTGTTATTTACTTTAAAGAAAGAAACCAGCGCCCGCCCAGAGGGCTTGCGTTTCCAGCTCACTTACATCTCTTTTGCACGGGCTCATTTTCATAGACTCCCAGTCTCCAGGGAGCCGTGTCTTTCCCTCGGAAACATGAGCTGTAATCAAAGATGTATTCATCCGCACACATCTGCCGACAGCCACGCCGGAGCCATGGTTCGACGAGGCCTGACAGAAGGAGGCTCAGGCCAGGTGCCTGGGGAGAATTTTTCCCTACACAAATCAGATTGCCCTGTGGTAGCTCTTTGTAAAGATGGCAGAGTCCTAGGCGGTGCTTCTCATATTGCCAGAGGACCTGAGGGGGCCAGGGGGCTAACAGGATTCCACCACCCTTTCAGCAAGGACTGTTGCTGGCCACTGTGTGCTGAGAACTGCAGACCCTGGGAATCCAGCTCTTCTGGTGACTTCCCATCACTGACAGGTATAAAGATCCAGCTTCTTAAAGGCCAGCGAGTCCCTGGAGGAGCTGGCTCCTGTTCTTTCTCTGGCCTGCTCGGCCTTAGCCACTCTGGCCGGCTTCCATTGCTGGCTGTCCAGTGCACCTCCTCCTGCCTCGGCCCTGCACACATTCCCTCTAGCTTTCTGGATTCTTCCTTCCTCTCCTGGCCAGGTTTGCTGCCGCTTGCCTTTCAGATCCAGCTGCCCTCCCCCAGGCCCTCCATCTGCCTCCCTGGTGATCTTGCCACCACTGCATGTGCTTCCCCGTCACGTCTTTGGAGTCTCTTCTCCAGCCCAGCTGCAAGGGTGCATGCATGCATGCGAAGTCGCTTCAGTCATATCCGACTCTGCGACACCATGGACTATAGCCCACCAGGCTCCTTGGTCCGTGGGATTCTCCAAGCAAGAATACTGGAGTGGGTTGCCATTTTCTTCTCCAGGGGATCTTCCCGACCCAGGGATCAAACCCACGACTCTTAAGTCTCCTGCATTGCCAGGCAGATTCTTTACCACTAGCACCACCTGGGAAGTCCTGCAAGGGTTGGGCTCACTTTATCTCCCCAGTGCTGGCCTGAAGCCAGTGCCCCATAGAGAGCTGTTGGTCCAGTGGTTAAGAATCTGCCTCACAGTGCAGGGGACTTGGGTTCGATCCCTGGTTGGGGAACTGAGACCCCACAGGTCAGGAGGCAACTAAGCCCATGCTCTCTGGAGCCCACGTACCACAAAGATAGATCTCAGGTGCTGCAACTAAGATCTGGTGCAGCCAAGTAAATATTTTAAAAAAGATTGCTGAAGGAATGGAGAGACAGCTGCTAAGTCGCTTCAGTCATGTCCAACTCTGTGTGACCCCATAGACGGCAGCCCACCAGGCGCCCCCGTCCCTGAGATTCTCCAGGCAAGAACACTGGAGTGGGTTGCCATTTCCTTCTCCAATGCATGAAAGTGAAAAGTGAAAGTCGAGTTGCTCAGTCGTGTCCGACTCTTCGCGATCCCATGGACTGCAGCCTACCAGGCTCCTCTGTCCATGGGATTTTCCAGGCAAGAGTACTGGAGTGGGGTGCCATCGCCTGTTTCTTCTCTGAAGAGACAGCAGTGAGCAAATCAAACACTGCCCTGCCCAGTGCTGGGCACATCTTCTTGGAGTGTTGATTGTATTTGACAATTTTCAGGAGAAATATTTGGGAACAAACACAGACCAATTCTAGAGTAGCATTCAGTGTTCTTGTCAATGTTCGATGCTTCAAGTTGCACCTGCACACCCCGGGGAGGTTGTGAACTCAGCCTCCTCTATAGTCTCGAGTAGGGCCATCAGGTCTTCGTGGAAGAGTAGGTTGGTTTTGGTGGAAGAGATGGCCCAGTTTGCCAGCAGCTCCAGCCATGGAGTCAAAGTCTAAGGGGCAACCTAGGGAGTGGTGGGGAATAGAAAGACCGTTCAATCAGGCCTGAGTTCAAGCCTGTCACTGGATGTTTTCTCTCAGGGTGATACGTGTGATCACCCTAAGATTCAGACTTGTTGTCTGCAAAGTGGGTATTGAGTACTTGCTCCTCAGAGTTGCTGTGTTGAAGACAGAGAAGCCATGGAAGACCCACTCAGTGCGCCGCTCAGAGCAAGCACTCAGGAAGTGGTGACTTCTGTGCTCGTCCTTCACTGATCTCTCTTATGAATTAAAGGTGTTGTTGGTTTCTAAAGTGGAACATTTCCTGGTGCAAAGACAGGCAACTTAAGACCACACTGCCGGCCTGCAGAATCATGGCTGCACGGAAGTGGCCTGTAACTTGCCACCTTCTTTGAACTTGACCTTCCTGTCTTATGTGAGCACAGTAGCCCCAACCCAAACCTGCTGATCCCCAGTACTGTCCTCCATGGGTTCTTCATCCTCTCCTCAATATGAGGCCATCCCCCCAGGACATCATGACCTGTTTACTAGACCCGGAATTTCTTACTCATCTGCTAAATGTTTGCCGAGTGAAAAAATGGACTGGAATAAACTGAGAGAGAGGGAGTAACCCTGGGTGTTTTTCTTCTTCTCTGAATGGTTAAAGCACTGTTCCTCTTTTTCCCCTGCAGTTGTCCAGCCATCCAGTGGGTTTAAACTAGGCCAGGAGGGGATAGGAGGGACCTGTAGGGAAAATCCTATGGGCAGATTTTTCCTCGTTGGGATTTTGTGCCTTGTGATCATTTCCTGGGGAGAGGTGTGCTGAGCCAGAAAGACTGGAAATGTGTACACAGGGAGAGCTTGAAGGACAGTGAAAAGCCTTTTCCTTCATTTATGCTGCTGCTCACAACACGAGCGTCATTTCCACGTTCAGGAACTGCTGTGGGCACCACGGCACTGAATCCCCCGTGCAGCAAGGAGGCAGGTTCTGTTCAGAGCTCTACTTGGCTGGTGAGGAAAGTAAGGTCCCAGGGAGGGCAGAACTCGGCATCAGATCACAACACAAGTGTGTGAGAGAACCAAGACCAGACTCAGATGTGTCATTTCCGAGACCAGTGCCCTCGCCCCCACACTGGTTAGGAAGGATCAGGTGTCTAGTGGGTGATGCCCAAGTGCTGAGTTCAAGGGGAGGGACTTCATTCATGGTCCTGTGCCTCCACTGCAGGGGGGCACGGGTTTGATCCCTGGCCAGGGTACTAAGATCCTACATGCATGTCCAAAAAAAGTGGGAAAAAAAAACAAAAGGCTAAATGGGAAAATGGAACTGATTCATTGAGACTCCCCAGCTCCAAGAAGAATTCGCTGTTTGCAGCTCCAGCCAAGCCCCACTCCACACCTCTGTGCCCAGGAAGAAGCACCTAGTCAGTTGGGGATAATAATAAGTATCACCAATAATAATAGTAGCTAACAGACTGTTCTGTGTACATGCATACTATATCTAGCACTTACATGATTCTGAATGCTTTGTATGCATTACCTTCCTCGGTCCTGCAGGGTAATTCAGAGTTAATTTGGGGAAGTGGGAGGACAGAGCATTGACTAGACAGGGTGTAAGATAAGGTAGCCACATGGCTGCATGGAATCCAGTGGGTTCAAAAAGCTTGGGCATCGGGAGCCCGTAACACAGTGGGGCAAGGGGAAGGCAGAGTGATGAGCATTGGCCAGACCTCGCAGGGTCAGAGGCCCTGGGGTGAGAAGTGTGGTCTTTATCCTGAGACAAATGAGGGCATCCGTTAGCTGCTCCCACCTATACCACCTCTATATACATTGGTCTTCCTCACCTTCAGTCTATTATATATCTTTCTCCTTTTTTATACTGTGGCTTTCCTGAGGGTAAGGATTGGATCTTATTTATGTCTGTCTACTACCTAGCATAGAATCAGGATATGTGATTACTCAGTGTGTGGATACCTCAATAAATGATTGCTCATCAGATATTTAATATATTCAATGTTTAATAATGGTTTGTTGTTGTTGTTCAGTCGCTAAGTCGTGTCCAACTCTTTGTGACCCCATGGAGTGCAATGCGCCAGGCTACCCTGTCCTCCACTATCTCCCGGAATTTGCTCAGACTCATGTCCATTGAGCTGGTGATGCCGTCTAACCATTTCATCCTCTGCTGCTGCTGCTGCTGCTGCTAAGTCGCTTCAGTCATGTCCGACTCTGTGCAACCCCATAGACAGCAGCTCACCAGGCTTCGCCATCTCTGGGACTCTCCAGGCAAGAACACTGGAGTGGGTTGCCATTTCCTTCTCCAATGCATGAAAGTGAAAAGTGAAAGTGAAGTGGCTCAGTCGTGTCTGACTCCTAGCGACCCCATGGACTGCAGCCTACCAGGCTCCTCCGTCCATGGGATTTGCCAGCAAGAGTACTGGAGTGGGGTGCCATTGCCTTCTCTATCTCATTCTCTGCTGCCCCCTTTTCCTTTTGCCTTCAGTCTTTCCTAGTATCAGGGTCTTAACATGGTAATATTTAAAAACTATTGCAGTTCAAGGGGTCGCAAAGAGTCATTCACGACTGAGCAACTGAACTACAAAATACATACTACATGTTTGTTATACACAGATATTAGCACCTAAAATATAACTTCTATTATGCAGGCATTTCTGGTCTAAAATGTTATATGTGTGCCTATAAAACCCTGCATTCTGATAAATTCAAAAATCACAGCATTTGGGGGATAATTGGGCTGAAGCAGAGTATTCACAGTTCATATGACTCTGTAATGAAGCACAGTCCAAGTGACGATACCAGTTGAGTTCAAAGGGCGTAAGTTCTGAATTAGAATAAATACAATAACTATAGGGCCTGAGTGACTATAGGCCAATCAATATTGTTTTAAAAGACAGGGCCGGGGTGGGGGACTTGATGGAAGGGGCTAGCGAAGGGTTGAGGCTGCTTAGGTATAGAGGCAGAAGTGGGCAGATGTCTTCATCCCAAGTTCCTGGGGCAGAGCACTTTCAGGCCCTGCTGGAGTGTGGCAAGGATGGGTGGTCTCTTGAGCCCCCAGCCTTTGCACAAAGACCAGGGCAAACCGAGCCACACGAGCACCTCAGACAGAGCATGTGGCCACCGGAGCCCCAAGGAGGAGCTGGGAGGGCGGACCCCTGTGGCTTGCTCTGCTCAGCGGTGTGTGCCTTGCATCCAGCCACCCTCACTTGGTGGTGCAAAGTATTAACGTGCCAGGAACATTTGCCTATGAACCAGCGCGACGTCCAGGTTTTGTTGACGTCAGTCGCCTGTATGCCTTGTGTGCACTGAACCTCCTTGTGGAAGCACGTTCAGCAGAACAAACGTTACATAACGGAAGGATGCCTGCTGGCCAGTTTACATCAAGGAACCTACCAGTCACACACCCTCTGAGGGTTGTGGACTGTTTTCTTCTTGGTCCACAAGTCTGTTCAGTAAAGCCATTCTGTGAGCAGAGAGTAAGGCAAGATGGAGTTGGGGCACACTAACCCAAGTGAAAGTGTTAGTCACGTCCGACTCTTTGTGACCCCATGGACTGTAGCCCGCCAGGCTCCTCTGTCCACAGAATTCTCCAGGCAAGAATACTGGAGTGGTTGCCATTCCCATCTCCAGGGAATCTCCCCAACCCAGGATCAAACCCGGGTCCCCTACATTGCAGCCAAATTCTTTATCTGAGCCACCAGGGAAGCCCCCTAGGCACTAATGAAAGTGAAAGTCATTCTGTCGTGTCTGACTCTTTGCGACCCCATGGACTATATAGTCCATGGAATTCTCCAGGCCAGAATATTGCAGTGGGTAGCCTTTTCCTTCTCTAGGGGATCTTCCCAACTCAGGGATCGAACCCAGGTCTCCCGCACTGCAGGTGGATTCTTTACCAGCTGAGCCACAAGGGAAGCCCAAGAATAGTGGAGTGGGTAGCCTATCTTTTCTCCAGAAGATCTTCCCAACCCAGGAATTGAACCAAGGTCTCCTGCATTGCAGGCGAATTCTTTACCAACTGAGCTATCAGGGAAGCCCTAGGGTACCATAAACCCATGATGTGATCGCTTTCCCCATCAGAAGCAGCTGAGCTCACACCTCTGGACTTGGATTCAGAGGACCTCAACCCCATCCTGCCCAAAAGCTGTGTGACCTCAGGAAAATCACTTAACCTCTCTGTGCCTCAGTTTCCTCAACTGCAGAATAGCACCAGTGACATCCCCGAGTCCTTTGAAAGAGCAGATGAGCTCCTAGTGGATGGAAAGTTCTTTCTAAACTGTAAGGGGCTTTACAGAGTATTGTCCTTCCTGCCGGGCTACTCAGGTCAGCTTGCCTCCTGGGGTGCCTTCTCCTGCCGGATGCTCAGTTCTAAGGGCAGAGGGCAAATCCAGCTACACTGGGATCAGAGTAAATTAATCACTGGGATTCAATGCAGAAATTGGGATGACCTTTGGGAAATGTTGCTGGCCTCTGATGACAGTGAGGAGGAGGGGACCCTGGCCTCCCTCCCCACCCAATGCCTCCCTCACTGAGCGCTCACCCATCAGCCTCCTTCTCCAGGCCTGAAGTCATCTGCCGATCCCTGGCCCACTGCTCTGCCCCGGCCCCTCCCACCAAGCCAGGCCTGCCTGTCCCATCACCCTCTCATTTTGCTTCCCCGAATAGCACAGAGGAAAGGAACACTTGATTCCGGAATCACGTGAACTCAGGTTTGGATGAGCTTTACCACTCAGCATCATTAAAATCCTGATAGCCAAGTTGTGGTTACTTGAACCTGTCTCTTCCCCTGGCGAATGGGCTACGACTTCCTGACTTCCTTCCTTCCTTCCCTGATGAAGGGGATTAGAAATGCATGCTTTGCAGACTTTAATGTGCCTGGGAATCACCTGAGGAGCTTGTTAAAAAGCAGGCTCTGATGCTTAGGGTCCAACAAGCTCCCAGGTGATGCAGTTTCACCTCTGACATATGGATCCACGTTTGAAGTACCTGCCATAGCGATAGCACTTAGTGGTATGGCCATAAAGATTTTTTTTCCCCAAGGGGTGCCCCTTTGAGAACAGGGAGAGGTGAATAGAGAAACCTCTGCTCCCCTCAGAATTCCAAGGGCAACAAGAAAAAACAAGCTTGGCTGTAAAGGCGGGCAGGGCATGGAGAGTGAGGAGAAGCGTGGTCCCAGCCGCGGCTCATAGGCAGGCTCGCCACGCGCACGTGTGCGCTGCAGGTGGGCCTCGGCCGGCTGCAGAAACCTCTAGAGCTCAGGCCTCGACTTGCCACGCTGGGAATGAACGCTTCTTCGCTCTCCTGAGGAATTTTCAGAGCACACAGGGCTCAGCCCAGCAGGAGTCTCCCAGGGCGGAAATCCACATGGAGGGCTTTTGTTTCCAGGACTGCCGTATCTTTTGGACTTGAGGCCTGTCGGCAAAGCTTTCCTTCTCCACCCTCACCAACTGTGAACCTCTGTTGCTGCCAAGGAACCGACACCAGGGACTGAAGGCAACTTGGAGTGGGGGTTCAGGAGACGCGTCCCCAGCCCCACCCAGCACATCTTGCTTTTAGTTTCACTCTCCTAAAAGGCCTGCTTCTCAGAAAGCTGCTGACTCACCCAAGAGTGTGAGGGTCTTTTTTTTTTTTTCTTTTTCTCAGCATCACCACAAAGCCCCAAGATTCTTGAGGTCAGTTTAACGAGTGGCTGGGCCTTGACCATTTCCTTTCTCCTCCCCATCTCCATCCCAGGATCCCAGGGCCTCAGACCTTCTAGAAATGGGAGTTGATACCCCCATTCACCTTGTCCTGCTTTTAATATTGATTATTTCTTCTCTGTAGGTCTTGACGCCCTGACTGCTCTGGAGTCGAAGTAAAAAGATTCCCAGGATGTAAGCAACACGGGAACTGGTGAGTGACCGTGTGTTTGGCGAAGGTCGGGGCCTCCACTGGATTTCAGGAAGGGAAGGGGGATGGAAGGGAGGCGGGCAGGGGAAGCGGGGTCCGAAGCCCGTCCAGGGGGCAGCTGAACTTTTGCACCTCTGAAGTTGTTTTTGTCGAGATGCACCTGGAAACAGCGTGGTGCAGAGAACCCAACGGTGGGTCCCTTAATTGGCTGGGTCCCTGCCCACCCCTCCCCAGACGCAAACTGGAGCCCGCAGGTGGCTGTGCTGACCTCTGTCTGCTCAGATGCCAGCATCTCAGGCTCACCCTCCGGGGGGCATGGGCTGGGGATCATTCTCACGAACCTTGTAACCAGGGTTAGGGACGCATTCTTAGAACACAGAGGGAACTCTGCGGTTCACACCAGTTTGTAAACCATAGCCCCGAGGAGACATGAGTAAACGGAGGCGAGAAAGCCACCTTTGCTCCTTTGAACAGCTGTCACTGGCAAGAGGCAGGTGGGCAGCTAGTGACTCAGCCTAAGGAGAAATTCCTAATGAGGTCAGCAATGGTAAAAATCGACATCTGTTAGAAGTAGTGAGTTCCCTGTCGTTGGCAGAATCCAAGCACAGGTTGGAGAAGCAAGGATGGGAAATGTTGAAGTGGGGAGGGGTTCTGACAGGGCAGTGTTTTACAAATTGTTCCGTGAAAGAATCCTGGAGGGGCAGGAGGATGAGGGGAAGGTTTAGGGAGAATGAACGACGGGACTTTGTAAGCTCACACGTGCATTCCCTCAGCACTGTCTGTTTTATGGGGCAGACTCCTGCTTTAAGGGCTTTCCAGGTGGCGCTAGGGGTAAAGACCCCGCCAGCCAATTTAGGAGATGTAGGAGACACTGGTTTGATCCCTGGGTTGGGAAGATTCCCTGGAGGAGGGTACAGCAACCCACTCCACTATTCTTGCCTGGAGAAGCCTATGGACAGAGGAGCCTGCCAGGCTGCAGTCCATGGGGTCAAAAAGAGTCAGACACGACTGAAGTGATTTAGCACACACACACGTCCTGCTTTAAAACAGCCTGGAAGTTGCTGGATGAGATTGTCCATGGGCCAGGTGTACCTGAGCTCGCCACACATCACACGTGTGGCCCCAAACACCTGATCTGTGTGAAGGGTGGGCAACTCTCCAGGCATGATCGGAACTCTGATCAGAGGCTCTAGAGAGCTCGCTCCTGTCACAAGACCACCAAAGAAAAGAGTTGCCAGCGCATCATGCCATCGAGAGACTTGCCCAGGGTCCAGACCACACAGACCAGAAGGAAAGGCATGGTGGGATTGCTGTGCTGGGTTCCCCGAGTCCCCAGGCTGTGAGAGGACAGTGAGCATGGCTTCCCCAAGGGAACTGCGGTCCTCCAGCATCGCATTGTCCAGTGACCAAAACCTGGCCTGACGAGCATGAAAAGAATCGCACCCTAGACGCCACGGGTGGAGAAATTGCTCAGGAAAGACACCCATCGCAAAGAAGAGGGTCTGAAGGTCTGAGTAAGGAGCACAGGGGCCTCCTTTGTCGTTTGTCACCGGGTCCTCTTCCCCCGGGCCTGGGTCAGCTGCCGCAGTAAATGTGCACCGAGGGCAGGGCACTGTGGGAGGCCAGAGATGTGGTTCTTTTTCAAGAAACTGACAGCCTGGATGAGAATCAAGTTTGACAGTCCATGTGCAGAAGCTGTGTGTTAGCTGTGTTCTGAGTGCTGTGTACCGGGGGGGTGGGAGAGGAAGGGGAGGGGGCTAAACAGCAGCTTAAGCTGTAACTTGGTGCTTCCTTGCAAGTCTTGAGGCACAAGTTGGGCTTTGAGGACAGAGACTGTGTTCTTGATTCAAAGGACCTGAGATGTGCTCAGGAAGTGACTGTTGAATGATTATAGGGAAAGTGATAGAGAGTTCCGGAGGCTGTGTCCGTGGTTAAGATCAGACAGCTCAGGTTCAAATCCTGTTTCTTCCACTAGCCATGGGGCCTCATAGAAGAAGTTGCCAATCTGTCTGTGCCTCAGTCTTCCCATCTGCAAAATGGGCACCATGCAGTACCTACTATGTAAGAGGGCTGCTGGGAGGAGTCAATAAACTGATTCATGGAAAGCTGCTTGGTCCCCTGCCAGTATACTGTTAATGCCCAATAAGTATTAGCTCTTATTCTTGTTCTGGAAGTAGGATGTGATCCCGATTAAGGTTCAGTGTTGGGACAGGAAATAGCAGCAGAGGCGAGAGGACAGAGCACTGGGCCAGGAGTCAGAAGCCCTGGCTTAGTTGCAGGGAGGGGATGCGAGAAGCATCACTCCCCCCAGGCTCACTCCACAGCAGAAATGCAGCAAGAAGGCGGTCAAGGGCAGCTCCATCTTCCCTGCTCTCTCTGCGGTGGTCCTGGCACCAGTCCAAAGGCAGAGGCCACTAAGCTCTTTATTACCTGCTAGGGTGCCTCATGGAGAGTGGTTGGACTTCTCAGGACCTCTCCTTTTCCCAGTAAATGAGAAACCAACGTGAGCCACCTTCCCTTGCGGAAGTGAAAAGCTCAGGTACAAGAGAGAGTCTGCTGGTACCAATGGGAAATCATTTGAGACTTGCGCTTGGGTAGTGTCCTCTGGAGCCTCACTGTCAATGAGCGTTGATTTCCCAGCCGTTCTCCAGGGAGCCTTGGCTATCTCCTCAACTGGAAGATAGATTGTCCAAGCGATGCTTCACTATGCAGAAGGCATCATCCACCATCCCAGGATTTGTAGCATATTGCAAATAAAAATGGCACTTGCCTGAAAATTTGTTGGGGTCACCTTTCTTACATTGGTGGTGGACATGGAACTCTGGAATGGGTTTGCCTGGGGACCTACCTTTTTTCTCTCCTGCTTCATCACCCTGTGATCCTAGCTGGATAATAAGATGGTTGTTGTTCAGTGGCTAAGTCGTGTCTGACTCTTTGTGACCCCACGGACTGCAACATGCCAGGCTTCCCTGTCCTTCACTATCTCCCAGAGTTTGTTCCATGTCCACTGAGTCAGTGATGCCATCCATCTTATCCTTTGTGGCCCCCTTCTCCGCTTGCCCTCAGTCTTTCCCAGCCTCAGGGTCTTTTCCAATGAGTCAGCTCTTCGTCTCAGGTGGACAAAGTATTGGAGCTTCAGCATCAGTCCTTTCAGTAAATATTCAGGGTCGATTTCCTTTAGGATTGACTGGTTTGATCTCCTTGCTGTTCAAGGAACTGTCAAGAGTCTTCTCCAGCACCACAGTTCAAAAGCATCAATTCTTCAACACTCCACCTTCTTTATGGTCCAACTCTCATACCTGTACATGACTACTGGAAACAACCATAGCTTTGACTTTGATTATATGGACCTTTGTCAGCAAAGTGATCTCTCTGCTTTGGTAGTTTAAACCAAAATTGTTTACGGCATAAGCACAGCCCCTGTACCTGCAAGGTCCTAAAAACTGTCACTCATGTCCGTCTCCTTCTCCCTGTGCACCCCCTAACATCCACCAAGTGAGCCCAGCTTCAGTTCTACCTTTAGTGGGAAGGGAACAGGGATGAGGCAGGAGGCAGCTTCAAAGACAAACCATCAGAGAGAGGAGGTCCCAATTCCTGGTGCCATCAGCCACTGGCCTCTCTTAGCTTCTGTTCCACCTCTTTTCAGATGAGGTGACTGGGCTAGGTCAGGGGTGACAAGTAGATCTCATCTCCTGCCAATTCTGATCAATTGGTCATGGCTGCCAAGGGCACTGCATGGAGAAGGACTCTGAGGCATACCCAGGAAAGAGGGTGCTGCAATGGATTAGTGATGTCTGCTGGGGAGCAGTAAGGAGGACATAGCCCACGTGCCACCTTTTGGCATTTCAGAAAAAATGATTTCCGAGGCCCCTGACTGCTTCTGCACATCGTGGTTTTACATCAGGGGGACAAAGCACAGCAAAACCTCATTAATCTGGACCACTTTAGGGACAACCCAAGTGATTGAAAAAGTCGTCATCTGAGGGTGCCTATTGCCTGCAGGTGAGCTTTATTATCCTTCAGTTGCAGAGTCAGCTCAGCCCAGCTGACAGGTGCAGAGGCCAGGGTGGTGGTGGTCTGTGCTTGCAGGTCTGACCATATGGCCAAGCACACCTGACCTGTAACACTTCTAGGGCACTTACTCTGTGAGCTTTAGATCAATACCAATGAAACTCAATGAAGCAGGGCTCTTTTGAAGTAGAAAATCACTCCATGGGCAGTTTTGCTTCTGTTTCAAATTGCCAGGGGATCTGAATTAGAGAGGTGTCACTGCACTAGCTGGGAAAAGGCTATTTTTCCAAAATTATATGCAGAAGATGAGACCAACCGGTTCAGAACTACGTTTCCTCTGAGTTTCCTGATCTGTAAAATGGGGAATTAATATACCTCACAGGGCTCTGCAGGAGGGTAATTGAGAAAAAATGTGGAAGAGACCCAACCGAAGACCTTGCTCACAAACTATGGTCAAAAGATGCTATTTCTCTCTGCCCCCACCACCCTAAACTCTACCTCCATAATTACCTGAAAGCAGAGCTTTCTCCTTGTCATGCATTCGAGAAAAATGAGGTTACAGATTGTCTTAATAGTATCATAACTTCTCAAATGACTCCTGTTAGTTTTTCAGAGGCTCTTTTTTCACTGCTGATGATTCTCCCCTAGGAGCGGTCCATGTAAACTTTCAACTTGAGTTACTCTACTCTCAGTCTTGCAGGGAGTAGCTGATGCCCCAAGGGTCTGACAGGCATGCACAGAAATGCCTTGGTAACAAGTGTCTCTAGAAGGGACTGAAGGCCATTGTGACTAGACCGTGTCCTCCCCTCAGCTCAGCAAGCATCACCCCCCAAATTCACCCACTATGTGGAGAGAGTCCAGACAGCCAAGGGGGAGAAGAGCAAGTTGGAACCCACTGAATTTGAGTGGGAGTGCGTCTAACGGATGGGCTTTACTTGCTCAAAATGGGGAAGAAGTTGGAACTGGAACTCCTCTTTCAGCCTAGTTTCTGAGATTCTTCAAGAGAAAGATTCAGTTTATACTTTAAAAAAAAATCAAGACCAGTTAAATCCATATGAAGCGGGGGGAATTGGAACCCACACACAGCTGGAGGAGCAGTTCGCCTCTGATCACAGAAGCCATGGTCGGGGTGGGGAAGGCCTGGAATCCCAAGTGAGCCCGTTAGGACCCCCGGTGGTTAGCCCAGAGCCGAGTTCTAAGGGGGCAGCAGACAGGCGCACACCTGTTACTCTGGCCATGCTGAGCATCAGTCCCCAGTCTTCTCCAGCCTCTGGCCTGTTCTGGGCCGGATAACATCATGTTTCTCTTCGGTCCTCTCTCCGGGGCCTATCACAGAACAGCTTCTCTGTTGCCTGAAGAGCTGTCCCACCCCCAGAGAAGGCATAGCCAGGGGTCACCCTACTGTCCCACAGGCAGGGATGCAGGGAGTGGGGCCCGGCCTGCCCTCCCGTTCTTTCCACTGAGGCTCCACTCCCTGCTCTGGGGACCCTGTCCTCCATACCCTCCCTTCATCCTTGTCTGGCCTCAGACTCCTAGATACTCCTTTAGATGGAGCTGATGGTGCTGTGGACCAGGCAGGACCTTAGGGTTAAAGGTCGTAGCCTCACCTCTAGAGGCCTGGCCAGGCATATCACTTCAGACCCAGCAGGTGCTGCAGCATCCCCCTGAGGCCTGTGTCCCCTCTCTGGGCTCCCACAGAGGGTACTGGTGAGGCAGCACCGAAGAGTGCTTAAGACCACACACTCTGGTGCCAGATTGGCTTGGTTAGAATCCCAACTTGTACCTTTGCTAGCCTTGTGATCTTGACCAAGTTATTTAACTTCTCTGTGCCTCAGTTTCCTCATCTGTAAAATGGACCACCAGGTAGGGTAGCAATGATGACTACGGAATTTATGAAACATGTATAGAACAATGCCTGGCACTGAGTAAAAGTGTTAGTAAAACAAAACCAGTAGGTAACTACATGCAGAAGTCTGTTGTGTGATCGCCGACTGACACCAAGACGGTCAGCTTCCTACCCACAGAAATGAAGTCCCTCGTTCTGCCTGTGGGTTCAGGGAGGCTTTCACCTGGACCCTGAGGGAGGGGCCACCTGGGCAGTGGTGCCGAGGGGAGGGAGACATGTAGAGGGTGTCAAAGGCTGGCAGTGCTGGAGCTGGGAGAGCCTGGTGGGGGAGCACGTGGCAGCTGAGAGGGGCAAGCGCGGGATGTTCTCGAATGCCGCGCTGAGGTGTGGACTGTTGGCAGGAAGTAATAAGCAGGTCTTGGGAGTTTTAAATCAAGTGATGCCGCCTTGGGTTCAGAAACCTGAAGTGGTCACAGTGCGGAGGGTGGGCTGCTGCGAGTAAGAGATCAAAGACGAGGCAGGAGGCCAGAGGCAGCTGCAGAAAGATGTCCCCTAGAGACAGGACGTGGCCACCCAAACAGAGGCAGTCACAGCAGGGGCGAGTAAGGGTGTGTCTGCAGAGTACCAATTCAGAGAAAGCATCACTGGGACTTGAACATGGAAAGTGAGGCAGGAGGGGTCAAGAGCAAGCCCCAGACTCCCAGCTTGGAAATCTAAAAGAATGATCCTGTTAACCAGGGAGCAAACAGAGAAAAAGAAGTGGATGTGGCAGAAGGTGCTGGGAACATAGCACTGGGCACACCTGTGGGACGCTCAGGGTCTGGTTGAACAGGTGATCTCGGGAGTCCACATGGCTTGCATTCAAATCCTAAGGGGTCGTATAACTTTCCCGAGCCTCAGTTTCTTCATCTGTATAATGGGGATCATGCAATTATTAGCTGCCCAAGAGAGCTGCTTTGATCAGTACATGTAAAGTGTTAAGGACTATGCCTGGCACAGACAGATTGCTCAATAAATGTGCCCTGGAATTACATTAGTATTAGTATTGATAGTAATCCTAGGATTAGTGTTCATAGCATCATCCTAGTGGAAGCGTCCACCATGAGCCTGGAACCCAGAAGCAAGCTCGGGTCGGGATGGATTAATTTAATAAGAGTCATACGTATATAGGTCAGTGATTATCTTATCAGCCTGGCCAGTATGTTCTTGGGGGAGGAAAAGATGAACGTGACCTAGGTGCTTTTCTTTTAATGTTTATTTTTACTTGTCTGTTTGGCTGTGCAGGGTTTTAGTTGCAGCCATTGGGAACTATAGTTGTGGCATACAAACTTGGTTGCAGCATGTGGGATCTAGTTCCCCGACAAGGGATTGAATCCAGGCCCCCTGCATTGGGAGGAGCATGAAGTCTTAGCCACTGGATCACCAGGAAAGTCCCTGACCTAAGTGTTTTTCAAATATCACCTTCCCCAACTGCCGTTTAGCCCCCACCCCACCCTTGCTGCCCTGTGAAAAATCAACTTGGGCCAGTGTCGCCATTACCCAAAGACATATGCCACATCCCTCAGGCCTGTTGGAATGGAACAAGGATGGACAGGCAGCTGATGGAGGAGATGGAGAGGCCATGGGGGACTACACGCTCCTGGGGACAGCTCAGAGCCAGAGGACAGAACCCTGGAACGTGGTCAACATGTAAGAGGCAAAACCAGAAGAAACAGCTCAATCAGGGAACCAAGTCACAAGTGTCCCACATAACATCAACATGAAAGCCGCTCAACCCTAATGGACTAGATGTGAAGAAGACTCCACCGTAGGCAGTTGGTTCGCCTGCAGATCCAGATGCAAGTTCAAACCACACTCCCATTCAGTAGCAGGTTGAGGGGTCTTTGGGGGCTTCCCAGTGACACTAGTGGTAAAGAACCCACCTGCCAATGCAGGAGACTTAAGAGAGACAGGTTCGATCCCTGAGTTGGGAAGATCCCCTGGAGGAGGGCATGGCAACCAGCTCCAGTATTCTTGCCTAGAGAATCCCATGGACTGAGGAGCCTGGTGGGCTACAGTCCATGGGGGTCACAAAGAGTCAGACACGACTGAAGCGACTTAGCATGCACGCATGAGGGGTCTTTACTCCCTCCATTATAGCAGTAGACTCAACATCTCTGAGCTAAACAGGAGTGGTGAGGAGAGAAGTGAGAAATGGCAGCCCACCCTCCCTGTACCGTCCACCTAAATCTTCACCCTAGGTGCCCAGCCCTAAACTCCACCCCAGGTTCTCCGGAGCCCAAAGTGTCAGCCAAGAAGGGGGTGACACCTGAAACTGGTAGGAAACGGTACTGAAGTGGATATTGGATTCTATTAGTCAGACTTTTAGTTACAAAATAGAGATCTAATTCGTATTGACGTAAGTGCAAAACAGAAAAGCAGCCCGTATAATTGAAAAGTCTGAGCTGGTCTGGCTTTGAGCCCAGCTGGAGCTAAACAGTGTCGGCGGTGTGCGGTTTTTTGCTCCATCTCCTCCCCCGGCTTTCTTCTATGTGAGCATGTTTCCCCCACCGACCCAGCCCCTTCTCTCAGCAGCCCCCACAGAAAGAGGGCCTTGCGTCTGTCATCGTCATTCTAGCAAATACTCCAGCCTTGAGAAGGTCAGGCCACATGTCCGTCCCTAAGCTGAAGGGGGCTGGCTGAGCCCCAGTAGAGGGACCGTGCCAAGGAGGCCCTGCCTCCCCCAGCCTGTGTGGGATGCCATCCTCGCTTCTGGTGGCCCTCCCAACTTTGGAGGCCTCTCGTGTGTGGGAAAATGGTTCATTTCCTCTCCCTATTGCTGCTGCCACACACCCCTTAGTGGCTTCAATCACACACATTTATTATTTTACAGTTTAGGAGGTCAGAAGTGTGAAACGCATCTCAGTGAGCTAAAATCAAAGTGTCAACAGATTGCATTACTATCCGGAGTCCAGGGAAAACCTGTTTCTTTGCATTTCCAGCTTCTAGGAGCTTCCTGAATTCCTTAGCTTGCAGCCCCTTCCGCCTGCAGGCCAGGAGTGGGCAGTCTTCTCATGGCATGTCTCTCTGGCACTAGCTCTTCTTATTCTCCATCCCATCTCTGACTTAACTCTTGTGATTACCTCGTGCCTGCACAGATAACTCAGCATCATCTGTTCTGAGGTCAGCTGATTCTCAGTCTTAATTCCATCCGCTACCTTAAGTCCTCTTTGCCATTTAAGGTAACATATTCAGGGTTCCAGGGTTCAGGGCAAAGGCATCTTTGGGGGCTATTATTCTGCCTGCCTCAGTGATTGTTACCATCATCAGTTCTAACCTTGATCCAACACTTAGTTAAGAAGTCCCTTATTGTAGTAGTTTAGTCGCTAAGCCATGTCTGATTCTCTTGCAACCCATGGACTGTAGCCCACCAGGCTCCTCTGTCCATGGGATTTCCCAGGTAGAAATACTGGCATGGGTTGCCATTTTTTTCTCCAGGGATCTTCCCAACCCAGGGATGGACCCAGGGATCTGCATTGGCAGGCAGTTTTTTTTTTTACCTCTGAGCCACCTGGGAAGCCCAAGAAGTCCATTACATGCCTTTAATTCATTTCATCCTCATAAATCCCCAGAGAGGGGTTATAGCAGGTCTCTCCATCTTACCATTGAGGAAACTGAGGCACTGAAACGTTATTCATTTCCAAGGTCATGGATACAGTAACCACAGAGTTGAGGCTGGACTTGGACCCCAAAGTCCAGCTCTTCACCAGGAAGTTAACTCATGGAGGATGTTGGGATTCTTAGAATAATGGAAAATAGAGATACTTTCCTACAGTAGTCAAGGTAGATGAGGTGGTGGGGAGGTTGTCTGGTGCCAGATCCCCTGGGTTTATGTCCCAGTTCTGTCCCTGACTAGTGATATGACCTTGACCAGCTCTCTCCGCTTCCCTCTGCCTTCCTGTCCTGGACAATGAAATGAGCATTGCAAGACTACAGTGAACGGGTGGCTGGTTTTATTTTTGTTTTTTAAACTAAGACAAATTCCTGGACCCTAGTTTTCCTTTTCTACACGTAGTTTCCACCTACTTTTAGTGGGGGGAGAAAATCCCATATCTACATCTCCCTGTACTTTTCTTTTTTCCTCTACTTCCCCATAAGGCAGCATGGCAGGGACGAGCCAACCATGACTCTCTCTGAGCAGCCTGTGAGCTAAGAATGGCTTTATATTTTTAAAGAATTGTTTAAAAAAAAAAAATGTGACGGAGACTGCATGTGACCTACCAGGCCTAAAATATTTACTCTCTGTCCCTTTCCAGGAAAAGTTTGCTGACCTCAGAAATCACAAGGGTTGGAGAGCCACGCAGCCCTGGTCTGCACTGGCTGCTCGGGGCCCCTTAGACCTTTAGACCGTGAGCCCTTCAGTCGGGGAGGAGGTCCTCTCGTAACCACTGTGGCAGCAGTAGTGCTGGTAGTAACAGCAGAGGTGGCGGTGGCCAGGATTTATTGAGCATTTACTGTGGGCGAGCGCTGTGGTAAGAGCCTCGTGGCCTGAAATCAGACCCTCTACAGTGCTCTGAGGGACACACTCTGTGAACGCCTGTGATGTGTGGGGAAATCAGAAGCTGCTTGGAGGACCAGGTCACCGGCTTGTGATAACACAGGAGAGGAACAGGGATTTGAACCCAGGCAGTCTGGGTCTGCACTCTGCCCTGCCTCCCTGTTGCCACCATCACCTCTTCTTTCAGGCAGAATCAACTTTGACCATGCCTTTGACCACGCCACCATTTACTCACCTCACCTCTTTCTCCCAGTTCCCCCGCAAAATTCCTTTCCCCTGCAAAATAGAAACTGTGAGGAATGGCTCAGACTCAAACATGTAAAATTTCATTGCCAGCATCCATCTCTCCATCGTCCACCTGTCCATCACCCATGCATCCGTCTATCCATGCGTCAAGCACACACGGCACCAGGGACTCAGGAGTGCCCACATCTTTGACAGTGCCAGTGGGGCAAACCTCAAGGCCCCAGGTCCCCCAAATTCACTGTCACAGGGAAGCGCCCAGAGGAGCTCATTAAATAGCACCAAGCACTTGACTCGCATGCTACAATTCGGGGCAGCGCCAGGCTATCCCAGCACCCTCCGCCCACCCCACATGGTTACCATGACGACATTATTTTAACAAACAGCTCCTTAATATTTAATGAAAATTATGCTCCTGACAGGCAAGCAGAGCAACCACACTGCAGAGCGCTTAGAGGGCTCTGCGAGGACATTTTTGCACAAAGCCTTCAGTTTCCCCTGATGCCCATGTACCGTCCATTGCCAGAAAATGCAAGTGTTCTGGGGGCTGGGAGCCAACGCAATGCCAGGCCTCCATTGCACGCAGCAATTGAGAGTTGTCACTTCTTTAATGCAGAATGTCACAGTGGCTACGCGCGGACGGGGGATCGTAATAGCATTATTAAACGCTCCTTTGTACACTGATCTACTAATTTCACCACCACTCGCCTGAGGCTGCTGCAGCCTCCTCTGCTTCCTGTGTCTTGAATCTCGAGCTGGGTTGTGGGACCATGTGCAGGGAGCCCAGAGCCTGTGAGCACCAGGGTGAGAAAGAGCTGTTTCCTTTTCAAGGCACCATCTGGTCCCAGCTGGTTGATTCAGTAACAGCCAGGTGCAGGAATGGGAGCACCCAGCCCTCTGGCCTCCAAAGGGCTAATGCCAAGACAGCAAAGACCAGAACATTCTGTGGCAGCCTCCAGCACTCTGATGGCCCAGCTATGGGCTGAGCCTGGGGTGGTGGAGAGCACAAATTAATTTACACATTGGAGATCCCCATTGGGAAAGATGGGTGATTAACCAAGTGGGGAGAGTGTTAGCATGGTGATCTGTTAGCTGTGTGTCCTTGGGTAAATTTCTTAACTTCTCTGTTCTTCAGTTTTCTCATCCATAAGTTGGAGATAATAACACTACCTATGGGACAACCCAACTGTGGTTGTGAGGTTTAAAAAAAAATGAAATAAATGTATAAAAAGCACTAAAATCATTCTTAAAATACTCAAAACAGTGGGCACATGGTAAGTATTAAAAAGCTGCTAGCTGGGATTTCAGGTTCCCATGGTACCCTGCATACGATTATAATAATAGCTGACGTCTGTGAAGGGCTTACTGTCCCTCAGGCACTAAGCAGTCATGGAGGGACACGATGTCATTTAATCTTCACGGGCGATCCTGTGAGGCAGATACTCTCATGATTATCATCCTCACCTTGCAGAAGAGGAAATGAGCCCAGAGGTGTTGGGGAACTAGTCGAGAGGCTACAGTAAGAGGGGATTTGAATCCAGTCTGTCTGCATCTGCCTCCTGACCAAACGCAAAGCGCGCCAGCACGAGGAGCACACAGGTGGTGCTGGGACCACAGGCGCCTCCCTGGAGGGCTCTGGGGACAGCTGTCTGGGGCAAGTGGCCGTGGATGCCTTGAAAGCTCATGGGTCTTCGTGGACAGAGGACGGGAGTTGAAGGTGGAGGAATGGTTCTAAGCAAGAGGACCCTGAAGAGCTTGGACAGGCTGCTCTGAGGAAAACCACAGCCTGGTTGCCTATTCAAAAAGGCAGACTCTTGGCATTGAGAGGGAGCTTATCTTAAACAGATAGTGACCTGCATAATTTGAATATATTTGATTTTTATTTAAGAGGAATGGAAGAGAAAGCATGAGACATGAGAGGGAAGGCAGTCTTTGGAGTTCTCCATTTCCTCATGTAGGGCTTGATTGGAGAAGGCAGTGGCACCCCACTCCAGTACTCTTGCCTGGAAAATCCCATGGATGGAGGAGCCTGGTAGGCTGCAGTCCATGGGGTTGCTAAGAGTCGGACATGACTGAGCGACTTCACTTTCACTTTTCACTTTCATGCATTGGAGAAGGAAATGGCAACCCACTCCAGTGTTCTTGCCTGGAGAATCCCAGGGACAGGGGAGCCTGGTGGGCTTCCGTCTATGGGGTTGCACAGAGTCGGACACAACTGAAGCGACTTAGCAGCAGCAGCAGCAGGGTTTGATTAGGGTCATGTGTCTGTGGGGTTTCCCTGTGGCTCAGCGGTTAAGAAGCTGCTTGTTCAATTCCTGCATCAAGACCCCCTGGAGGAAGGAAATGGCAACCCACTCCAGTATTCTTGCCTAGGAAATCGCACAGACAGAGGAGCCCGGAGGGCTGTAGTCCATGGGGTTGTAAAAAGAGTCGGACACAACTTAACAACTGAGCACCCTCACAAGTGTCTGTAGCAAGGGTGTATGTATATGGAAAATGAAAATATTTTGTGCTTGTACCTCCAAAAGCAAAGATTTTTCTTAAATGATGTTTTAGGCTGTGTAGCAGATTACAATCAAAGACATAGTGTACTACTACACTTTTTAATATATATGTGTGTGCGTATATCAGCTATTTATTGTCACAGTAGTGTTTTGTAACAAACCACTACCAAACTCACTGGGGAACAACAGGAAGTCATTGTTTAGCTTTAGTAATTGTTCAGCTGTAGGGTTCAGCCTGTCTGTGTTGGTTTTGCTTATGAACCTGAGGTCAGCTAAGGGTCAGTTAAGTGGCTCTGCTGGTCTCAGGTGGGCTCACCGTTACCTGTGGGATGGCAGGAGGGTGGCTGCTCCAAGATGACATCGGCTGGGATGACAGGGGTGAGCTGACCACACGCCACACATCGTCCCTCTCCAGCCGTCTTGCCCAGGCATGTTCTCGTAGTAAGCAAGTGAGAGTGCAAGCAGAGAGCTGCCAGTGCTTTCCCAAGCCGTGGCTTGCGTCCCATCTGCTAACAAACATCCCATGAGCCAAAGCAAGTAACATGGCCAGAGTGGCAGTAGGGAGGCTCTATGAGGTTCAGCGCCAAAGAGGACAGACATTAGGAGGGGCAGAGAATCAGGACCCTTATCACAATCAGGAACACTTTTCCCCAATATGTAAAATAGATAGCCAGTGGGAAGTTGCTGTATAATTCGGGAAGCTCAACCCTGTGCTCTGTGACAGCCTCAAGGGGTGGGAGGGAGGTTCAAGAGGTCGGGGACATGTGTATACTTAGGGCTGATTCATGTTGTCGTATGACAGAAACCAACACGACATTGTAAAGCAATTATCCTCCAATTAAAAAAAATTTTTTTAGGGAAAAAAAAATGTTTCCCAAAATCCACCCAATGAACCATCAAGCCATCAGGGAGAAGAAGTCCTCAGCGACAGATTGGAATAGTCATATAACTTCTTCTGGCCCTGGAGCCACAGGATGAACTTGACCTCAAAGTAGGGCTTCAGTGCACAGCATTGAAGTCAGCATCTGAGTCTTCAGCATCACACCTGATCCCTGCAGGATTCAAGGTGTCTACAGTGATGAGCAGACCCTCTGGTCAAGGAATGGGGACTGGTGTGCTCCCTCCGTAGCACTCGGTTTGGGTGCCTTCTTGTCCTGAGCAGCTTTCTCCCAGAGCCCTGAGAACTTGGTGTTAGCTGTATGTTCCCAGAAGAACTTTGTACTCCAGGTGTGCCCTGAAGGCCATCTGCTTAGAAACGTAGGCCAAATGAAAGCAGGCCTTGTCTGAATATTTTTTCTTAATTCCAAATCATTTTTGGTTTGCAGTAGCCCTGGGCTCCCCTTGTGGCTCAGCTGGTAAAGAATCCGCCTGCAATGTGGGAGACCTGGGTTCGATCCCTGGGTTGGGAAGATCCCCTGGCGAAGGGAAAGGCTACCCACTCCAGTATTCTGCCTGGAGAATTCCACGGACTGTATAGTCCATGCGGTCGCAAAGAGTCAGACATGACAGAGCGACTTTCACTTTCAATACGTTGAATTTATTTTGCACTTGATACTTCTCATAACGTGAAGGACTAGAATGGTTCCCATTTCACAGGTCAAGAAACTGAGGTCCAGGGACCCTAAGTGACTTCTTCAGAGTGGCAAAGCCAGGTGTGCAACCAGCCCTCTCTCTCTCCACCCCCAGAGATCTCCAAGTTAGCCCCAGGGACTGGGTTCACATCTTGATTCTGCCTCTTGCAGACATGTGATCTTGGGTATGTCACTTACCCGCTCTGAGCCCTCTGGTGAGAATTCTATCTCCCTGATAGGGTTTTTATTTTTAATTTTTAAAAAGTTTTATTTATTTGGGTATTTATTTTTGGCTGTGCTAGGTCATCACTGATGCTTGGGCTTTTGTCTAGTTCCAGCAAGAGGGAGCTGCTCTCTAGTTGCCGTGCACAGGCCTCTCAGTACGGTGGCTTCCCTTGCTGCAGAGCATGGACTACAGGCGCACAGCTTCAGTAGATGTGGCACGTGAGCTCAGTGGTTGCAACTCCAGGGCTCTAGAGCACAGGCTTAATAGTTGTGGTGTGTGGGCTTAGCTGCTCCGAAGCATGTGGGATCTTCCCGGATCAGAATCAGAACCCGAGTCTCCTGCATGGAATGCAGAAGGATTCTTTCCCACTGAGCCACCAGGGAAGCCCCGTGATAGGGTTTTTATGATAAGTAAATGAGTTTAAAATTAACTGAGAGTCTTGAGTGCTGCCCTCCAGTCGGAAATGTTCCTCATGCTCTCATGTAATCCTCAAAACCACCCTGAGAAGTACTACTGGTATTATCCCATCTTTACAGATAAGCAGCTGAGGCTCATTGACTCCCAGTGACCAGCCGGAGGTCACACCATGGTGGAGCTGAGACCTGGAGGAAGGCTGTGTGCCTCAGAAACCAAGGCCCCTCTGCTTCCTGTGAAGAAGTTCAGAAAGGATGCACTCATTTTCCTTTGGGAACCTTGAGATTGAGCGGCATGTAGGGGAAAGCCCTGCTGCCACCCTAAAAATCATCTAAAACTGCTGCTTCCCCAAGCATCTAGCCCCTTCAGCCAACAGGAACGTTATTTTAGAGCTGGGGTCCCCAGCTTCTGGGCCACGGACCTGTACCTCCTGTCAGATCAGTGGTGACATTAGATCAGGAACAACGTACAAAATAAACAGGGTTTCCCTGGTGACTCGGTGGTAAAAAACCCTCCTGCAACGCAGGAGACACAGGTTCAGTCCCTGGACTGGGACGTCCCCTGGAGGAGGTAACGGACAACCCACTGCAGTATTCTTGCCTGGAGAATCCCATGGACAGAGAAGCCTGGTGGGTTACGGTCTGTGGGGTCGCAGAGTCGGGCACGACTCAGCGACTAAGCACACTTGCACGCACAATAAGTGTAACGTGCTTTAATCATCCCAAAGCCATTCCCACCCACTCAGTTCGTGGAAAAATTGTCTTCCATGAAACCAGTCCCTGGTGCCAAAAAGGATGTTGACCACTGCTTTAGAGAATCCCTGAGCTCATGCCCCTAGGACCAACAGGAAAAAAAAACCCTACTCCAGCTAAAGGTCGAGTTCATTGAACCCAATGACTCAGAAGGCAGTAACATCATCCAGCACTTAAGAAACACTGAATGAATCACGTGCCCAAATTCCTCTGGTTCAGATGTAATATTGCTGCCAGTTTCATTTGCCAGGCCTATGAGTGTTACTAAAAGGATCCACACTGAGCACTTAGGCCCCTCCACCCGTACCCGACACCTCTCCCATCTATAAAGCTTTCTGAGCACCTTGACAGCAGAGTCTTTCAACTCGTGAAGGGTAGTTAGAGCACGGATGAGTGCCTGTGTTCCACACATAAGAAAACAAAGGCTGCAGCCGTTAAATTTTGGCAAAAGAGATCAAGGCCGACACTGACTAAAGCTGTTTCTCTGTGTTCAATCAAAATCATGGGTCCAGATTTCTGTTCCACCATTTACTGTCTGTGTTGGCGTTAGTGGTAAAGAACCCAGCTGCCATTGTAGGAGACGTAAGAGACGAGGGTTCAATCCCTGGATCAGGAAGATCCCCTGGAGAAGGCAATGGCAACCCACTTTAATATTCTTGCCTGGAGAGTTCCATGGACAGAGGAGCCTCACAGGCTACTAGTCCATGGGATCACAAAGAGTCAGACGCGATGGAAGTGATTTTAGCACAACCTTGGGGAAGTTACTTTCCTTTTCTGTGCCTCTGTTTGCACCTCTGTAAAATGGGGATATAGTGATTACCTTTTAGATAATAGTGATTACCTTGTTCTGAGAATTAAGTAGTTAATCCATATCGTGCACTTAGAACCACAGTACCTGAAGCACACAGGAAGCCTGTGATAAATACTGCATCTTGCTATTACTATGTGCATGTTGAGTAATCATTATTGGAAATGAAGTGAAGCTTAGTAAATGTAGTTTGGAGACAAAATCCTTAGGGGGCATGGGAGTGGAATCACAAAAGACGGCTGGTGTGATGAGCACATTCCGGAGTCCACTGGGATAGGTAACTTGCCCACAGTCATCCTGCTAGAGAGAGGCCACATGGGAAGTAGGAGCTAGTTTCCCTCACCCCAAAATCAGGATCCTTTCTGCTTGTCCACAGTTCCTGAGAAGGGGCTTCTGCCCCATCCCTAAGTCCCTTCCTACCACTCTGTTACTTACCATGAGAAAAATGTCTGTATTCACATATCTAATGGAAACCTCCCTGAGCTCCTTAAACCTTCCAGCCAGCGGATTCAATGGTGCTGAGAACCTATGTTTACAGTGACCATGCAGAAAGGAGATAGTCTGTATGGAAGAATACTTAATTAAGCACTGCTGCTGCTAAGTCGCTTCAGTCGTGTCCGACTCTGTGCAACCCCATAGATGGCAGCCCACCAGGCTCTCCTGTCCCTGGGATTCTCCAGGCAAGAACACTGGAGTGGGTTGCCGTTTCCTTCTCCAATGCATGAAAGTGAAAAGTGAAAGTAAAGTTGCTCAGTCGTGTCCGACTCTTAGCGACCCCAGGGACTTCAGCCCACCAGGCTCCTCCATCCATGGGATTTTCCAGGCAAGAGTACTGGAGTGGGGTGCCATTGCCCTCTCTGTAATTAAGCACTATTGAGCACTAGGTTTAATGAAATCAATCTCCCTCTCTGCTCCCATGCCCCCTTCAAACTAGAAGCCTGTTGAAACCCTTAACTGGAAGTTCTGATTTGAGCCATTTCTAATCAGACTCAAAATTGCTAGCTTGTTGTCTTAATCTGCTCCCGAGATATCAGGCTTCCGTGTGTGATTCATCTTTCCTTTCCTTGGACACTTTTCAGACACAGACAATCATTGCACTACGGCTTATCCTGTTGTGGTTATTGTTCCCTGAAAGGAGTGAGTGGAAACAGTAACTTTCCTTGCATATTTCTTCAAGCACCCACACAGCCCTCTTTTTAATTCCAAAGCCAAGGGATGAGCTTTGTGCCTTTTTTTTTTTTTTGCAACCACTGCGAACAAGGTCCTTTGTTCCACCCTCAAGAATCTTCATTAAAAAAAAAGAATCTTCATTAATTTTTTTAAACTTTCTTTCTTCCCTTTTCTGAAGGGTGGTGACCTGCCCCAAGTTGTGAAATAATGACAGTATGCAAAACTGGACCTTGGGTCCCCTAGCATTTCTCCCTTCCCTCCCAAGTCCTGGGGTGCCTGCCTCTTCCTGAAGCCCACTTCTGCCACCCTGGTCCAGCCCTTGGGACTGGCCAGGCGGGGCCTGAGTGAAACTGCAGCGCTGTTGTGTTGGGGTGTGATGGCCATGCTGAACGAAGCCTGGCCCTCGTGGGAGGAGTGGTAGTGGGAACACTGAGAAAACTCAAGGAACCAGAAGCAAGCAGCGGAAACCCTGGGTGCAGGTGGCCATTCAAATTCAGCACATAACGGGGGGTTGGGGGGTACCTACATTGGGCCCAACACCTGTGCTTTTTTTTCTTTTTCTCTTCTCTTTTTTTGATCAAAGCATAGTTGATTTACAATATTGTGTTAGTTTCAGGTGTGTGCAGGGTTTTCTGCATGACCGTGCGCTTTTCTGGTCCTTACATGGCCGACCTGTGATTCTTCCTATTTCCACTTAAAGACACCCCTTCAATTATAGAGGCAAGGATGGTAGACAGAGGGGTAACAATACTGCAGAAAAACAAAAAAACACAGAACCACTGGAGCTGGGGGTGATATGATCTGGGTGAGATTTTTCAGTATTTCCCTCAAGTGAAGTGACAGTCGTATCCAACTCTTTGTGACCCCATGGACTGCAGCCCACCAGGCTCCTCTGTCTATGGGATTCTCCAGGCAAGAATACTGGAGTGGGTTGCCATTTCCTGAAGCAGCATAGAATTGTTGGAAAACAGACACCAGAACAGGAGAGCAGGCAGACGGGCGATGGCAGCTTGAACCAGGATGGAAAGCAGTGGGAAGCGGTCAGATTTCAGGGTATATTTTGGAGAAAGAGACAATGGGTGCTGCTGATGAATAGGCTGGGGTGAGGGGAAGGGTGTGTTCTCGCCTGCCTGGACTCCACTGCTGAGACCTCGCTGGCTCACGAAGATGTCACCGGATTGCAGTCAGGAGACAGGCCTGAGCTGTGAGCAGTATGGTACTTGGCAAGTCAGGGACAGCGTCACATCACCGAGATGTTGAATTTGTCATTTCCAGAGGAACCACCCAGAGGCCTGTCTGCACAGTGACAGCATGTGGCTATGATTCACGCAAACACACCCAATAAGAATGAAATACAGAGGCCATCAGGAGGCCGAGGCATCTTTGTCCTGCTCAGTAAAGGAAGGGCCCCTCTTAGGAGGTGCAGTGTCTCATTGGAGGCTTGGAGTGGCATTGAAAGTCTTCATCGTAGCAGCCCTGACAATAACAACATATTTTAAACAGTGCTTTTCAGCAGTGGGAGGAGGCAGGGCAGCTTTGTCCCCCCAGAGGACGTAGGCAAGGTCTGCAGACATGGTCAGTTGTCACAGCTGGAGGGGGTGCTCCTGTCGTCTACTGGGTGAAGGATTTCAGCATGCTGCTGAACACCCTACAACACACAGGATGTCCCCCTCAACAGAGTTAGCTGACCTAAGTGTCAACTGTGCCAAAGCTCAGAAATCCTGATTTTTTTTCTCAGTTGGAATAACATGATTTCTTTTATTTCTTGTATTTTATTGAAGTGCAGTTGATTTACAGTGTTGTGTTAATTTCAGGTGTACAGCAAAGGGATTCAGATTTTATGTATTTTTTCTTTTACAGATCCTTTCCCTTATAGATTATAATAACATATTGAGTACATATCCCTGTGCTATAAAGTAGGTACTTACTGGTTATATATCTTATATATAGTAGCATGTATACGTTAAGCCCCAATTCCTAATTTATCCCTCC
Source organism: Bos taurus (assembly GCF_002263795.3). Classification (NCBI taxonomy): domain Eukaryota; kingdom Metazoa; phylum Chordata; class Mammalia; order Artiodactyla; family Bovidae; genus Bos; species Bos taurus. Next base: position 16,848,697 of record NC_037341.1, on the reverse strand, counting down.
CCCCTTCCCCTTTGATAACCATAAGTTCATTTTCTATGTTTGTGGGTCTTCTACTAGTTTACTAGTAGAAGTTAATTTGTATCATTTTCTTTGAGATTCTACGTATAAGCGATAGCATATGACATTTGTCTTTCTCTGATTTACATAGTATGATAATCTCTAGGTCCATCCATGTTGTTCCAAATGGCATTATTTCATTCTTCTTCGTGGTTGTGTAGTATTCCATTGCGGGTCTGTGTGTCTGTGTGTGTCTGAGTGACATCTTCTTTATCCGTTCACCTGTTGATGGACATTGAGTTTGCTCCCATGTCTTGGCTGCGGTGAATAGTGAACAGTTAATAGTACTGCAGTGAACACTGAGGTGCCTGTATCTTTTGATGAGATGCAATGAACACTGAGGTGCATGAATTATGGGAGAAACCCTAATTTTAAATATAGATATCCAACACTGGGGGGAAATGGTTAACCCTATTCAGGCCTGTTGTAAAATCCTGTGGTTCAGAGCATCGGCTTTGTGGCCTGGTGGGCTCTGCTGGTGTCTACACCTGATACAGGAGTTTCTTGCTCTATATACTTGGAAGGCATCGATGAAGAGTTAAGTACGCATACATTTATAGCAGCATGTCTGAAAGGCTGCCAGTTTCAGGGAAATATTTCTTTTAATTAAAATACACAAAAATGCCTTTAAAAGTTAAGCAACATGTGCCAAAAATTGGAAGCCACTGAAATGGTGTTCTGTAGGTACCTATCCACACAGTGGGGTGTTACTCAGTCACCCAAGGAAATGAGCTCTCAGGCCGAGAAAACACGTGGAGGAACCTTAAATGCATCTTAGTAAGTAAAAGAAGACAACCCAGCGTGCTTCCATATTGAATGAGGCCAGCTCTAGCACGTTCCGGTAAAGGCACGACTACAGGACAGCAGGAAGGTCAGGGGTTGCCAGGGAGTGGCGGGGAGGGAGCACAGGGGGTTTGTATGGTGGTGCCACTCCTCCGTATGAGGCTGTGATGGTGGACATGTGTCATCATAGATTTGTCAAAACCCATTAAATGAACAATACACAGCGTGAACCCTACTGTAAACTGGGGACTTCGGTTAATGATCAGTTTTGTTGGATCAATATCGGTTCATCAGTTGTGACAAACAAACCATATTAGTGCAGGATATTAATAGTAGGAGAAACTAGAGGAAGAGAGGTGAGGAGGGATGTGGAAACTCTACTTTCTGCACATTTTTTTCTATAAAACTAAAACTGCCCTAAATATTACATACTTAGTCACTCAGTTGCATCCAGCTCTTTGTAGCTCCACAGCCTATAGTCCGTCAGGCTCCTCTGTCCGTGGCATTTTCCTGGCAAAAACTATTGGAACGGTTTGCCATTTTCTCCTCTAAGGGATCTTCCCAACCCAGGGACTGAACTGGTGTCACCTGCATTGAGGGCAGATTCTTTACCCCTGAGCCACTGGGGGACCCCTGCCCTGAATATTAGTCTCTGAATTTTTAAGTTAATTTGAGCAATATGATATATAACAGAATTAACAAAATTACTCATTCTAATAGCTAACACTTACTGAGTGCTTCCAAAGCAGCAAACACATCATAAAATTTTGTTGCTGTCATTATTGTGGGCGTGGCTCTAACAGAAGACCTGGGAAGGAACGGTAGCTCTCAAACAGCACTCACTCAGGTCCTAGAAGGTACAGTGTTGAGCCTTAGAGATTTGGTCCCCACCACAGCCCTAGGAAGAAGGTCCTAGCGTCATCTTCATTTTATAAGACAAGGAAATGGCCACTCAGAGAGGCTCAGTCGTGTGAGCTGTGTCACAGGGCACTGGAGGCGGGGTGCGACTCAGATCTAATTAACGGCTGGGCCCGTGAGCCTGACGTTGTGCTCTGCCATTGTGCACGCATGTGTGTGTGTCGTGTGTTGTGTGTGTGAGAGAGAAATGGAAGAGAAATGGGGGTGATTGGTGAGTGTAACTGGATAGAAGGAAAGAGGACGGAAGAAATGCATCAGTAAATGAAAATATCCCTTCCCCTCTAGTAACAACCATTCTGTTTCTCCGTGTTTGTTTTCATTTGGTCTGGAAGGGTAGCAGGGTAAAGGGATCAGTTGTAGGGTGATGAATGGAAACTAAAATTTTAGTAGTGAGCACCCTGTAGTATATGCAGAAATGGAAACATGATAATGTTGTACACATGAAACCTATATGATGTTATAAACCAGTGTTATCTTCGTTTTAAAAAAAGAAAACACACAAATGAAAGAGAGGGGGGAAGAAAGAAGGTGTCAGAAGAAGACAGAAGAAAAGGGCAAGGAGCCACATTTTTTGGAGCTGCCTGGAGCTGGTGGCCTGGGCTCAGGAAGGTTTTTCCCAGCGTCCCCTGTCCACAGCCCCCGCCCTGTGTCTGGGTCTCTTCCTGTGGGCGTTGCCACCCTCTACCCCTCTTGCCCACCAGAGTTCATCACGGGGTAGTGTGCAGCAGTGACCCAGGCCAACCAGTGTTTCCCTCGGGCCCTGGCCAGCCTGAGAGCTGAAGCCAGCCTCCGTCCTGGGTGGTCCTGGATTGCTTCTCTCGCCCAAAGTTGCATGGCGGGTTCCCAGGCAGCTGCAGAAGTCCCCCCCTCCACCCCCGCTTCTCCAGAGGCGGTCTCCGTTCAAAGGGGAATATGAGGACCTGGCAGCAGCCATCACACTCTTAAATGAGCATGAGCAACCCAGGATCCCAAAGAGCCGCCTCCAGCCCCGCAGATAGCATCAATGCCTGCTGCTTTCAGAGACCAGAAACAGCCACTTGCCTCTTTCAGAAGGTGCGAGAGTGAATTGTCCTGAGGACTCCCTCAAGCTGCCCCACCTTGCATCTTCCCATCCTTTATACGGTGATGTCATGCATGGGAGGCAAAGTGGCATTCCTCTCTCTCAAGCCACTTTCTCGGTTCTGCCTCATCTCCTTTTTTTTTTTAATCCATCTTAGTTATCTTGACCCTAGTCCTCCACTCACTCACAGAGAAACCCACATGAGGGCCTGGATGTCGTCCTGGTCATTTCTGGTCCTCTCTGTGTCTGGAACCGTGCCTAACACAGAGAGTGTCCTCAAGAAGTGCTTGAATGGCACTGCTCTGAATGAGTTAATGGCACTACTTTGAGTCTCAACCAAGGGCAGAAAATCCAGAGAGGCATTTTTTTCATCCATTCCAGAAGATTTCATATTCTTGTTGTTCAGTCGCTCAGTCATGTCCAACTCTTGGCAACCCCATGGACTGCAGCACTCCAGGCTTCCCCATCCTTCATTATTTCCCAGAGCTTGCTCAAACTCATGTCCGTTGAGTTAATGATGCCATCCAACCATCTCATCCTCTGTTGTCCCCTTCTCCTGCCCTCAATCTCTCCCAACATCAGAGTCTTTTCCAATGAGTCCGCTCTTCGCATCAGGTGGCCAAAGTACTGGAGCTTCAGCATCTGTCCTTCATTCTCATATTGTCTTTCAACACCCCCACATTGATTTCTCTCATCCCTCTCCCCAGGGCCATCACCAAGAGCTGCATTAAATGACAGTTCATGTTGACACGTGTCTCCCTGTTGCCCTCCCCTGTCTCGTTAAAGGGAACACACAGGTGGGGGCAGACTGAAGAGCCAAAGTAATCGCATCACAGGGGAGGTGTGAGCCCTGGCGAGGACATTTGCAATTATATTAGGTGGGGAAAGGCGCTTTCAGAGGAAGGGACACCTGGGGGTGAGGCTTCTGCAGGGGAGCTGGCTTCTCTTCAGAGGCGCTGCAGGAGATGGTTGCTGAGCTGTGCAGGAAGAGGGTGTGGCCGCCGGGATTACTTCCAGCATAATTGGCTTTGCATGGCTCATGTATCAGCAATCAATTTCTGTATTTCCTTTTACAGTTGGAATTCATAAACAAATCTGTGTATTCTCACCCTGTAGCATTTTTTTTCCTGCTTCTTTCTGCTGTTTTGCTGTTCATCTCACTAGCACCTAGACTCCTTATGTCTCCTGTATGGACCAGATATTTCATACCTGGTGGCTCAAATGGTAAAGAATCTGCCTACAGTCGGGAGACCTGGGTTCAATCCCTGGGTCGGGAAGATCTCCTGGAGAAGGGCATGACAACCCACTCCAGTATTCTTGCCTAAAAAATCCCATGGACAGAGGAGCCTGGCAGGCTACAGTCCATGGGGTCACAAAGAGTCAGACCTGACTGAATAACTAACACACACACACACATAACATGTTCAGGATGCTAGATGTTGAGCAACAAGGGAGTAAGGTGGGTGCCCTTTAGGTGCCCACAATCTAGCAGCCAGGCAGTTTTGAGATTGTGTGAAAAATGCTCCAACCAGTGTATGTGGCACCCCAGTACTCTTGCCTGGAAAATCCCATGGACAGAGGAGCCTGGTAGGCTGCAGTCCACGGGGTCGCTGAGGGTCATATGCGACTGAGCGACTTCACTTTCACTTTTCACTTTCATGCGTTGGAGAAGGAAATGGCAACCCACTCCAGTGTTCTTGCCTGGAGAATCCCAGGGACGGCGGGGCGGCGGGGGGGGGGGGGTGGGGGGGTGGGGTGGGTCTGGTGGGCTGCCTTCTATGGGGTCGCACAGAGTCAGACACAACTGAAGTGACTTAGCAGTAGTAGCAGTGTATACATAGAGGAGAGTCTTCTGCAGTGTGACCATCAGGACCATCTTTAAAAATCTCCCATCAGATCCCAGGAAGATCCTCAGTCCTCCCACCTGCCAAGTCAGACCCTCCCCCAAAGAATAAGCTTTATTAAGAGTTTCAATCAGCTCACTCTTAATTTTTCTCTCTCCTGCAATCAGTGAGTCATCAGGCTGTAATTCATTAGGATTACTCTTATCGTCAGTAAGAGCACAGCTGGGCACTCAGTGTCTTGGCCAGAGCTCTCTGCAGACAGGAGGGGCCAATGGTGAATGCAGGGGTGGGGGGCCCACCCTACCAGGTCCTGGGATGCCCCCTCGAAGGAGGAGGACTCAGGAGGGAGGCAGAAACACTCACCAGTCTGGATCCGAAGCCCAATTCCCACAGCTCTTGTATAGCTCTTTTCTATGGCCCTTTTATTGAAGGTAGAATTTTTATTAAAATGGATGAGCTCTTCTCTAAGAATTCTTTCACTCTCTGCCCTCTTCTCTGGTTTCCCTTTGCATCAAATGGGCATAGCCAGACCTATTTCATGGGATTCTGGGGAGGATAAATCAAGATAATGAATATGAACGCCTGTGACACAATGATGGAGGTGATTAGCATGTTTTGAGCACTTGTTCTCCATTTTATGCACTATGCATTCAGAGTCTCGTTTAATTCCTACAGAAACACTGTGGGGCTTTTTTGGTTCATTTATCTATCCATGCTTTTAAAAAAGCATTTATTGGGCATCTACTATGGCCAAATATTAGGCAACTGGGGATCTAGACATGAATAGGCAAAGTCGCTGCATGCATGCATGCTAAGTCACTTCAGTCGTGTCTGACTCTTTGTGACACCATGGACTGCAGCCCGCCAGGCTCCTCTGTCCATGGGATTCTCCAGGCAAGAATACTGGAGTGGGTTGCCATGTCCTCCTCCAGGGGATCTTCCTGACCCAGGGACTGAACCCAAGTCTCTTTCTATTTCCTGAATTGGCAGGTGGCCTCTTTACCACTAGCGCCACCTGTTACACCATTTTATAGACCAGGACACCAAGACTCAGAGACAGTTAGTCACTTGGGCAGGGTCGCAGCACCACTTGGCTGGCTCTGAAGCCAGTCCCTGCTCTGCTGTGAGGGACTATCTCCCAGGTCTGAGCACAGTGCTAGGAAAGGAGAGAATTTTGTTTATGTCTGAAGCTTCCTTCCACCCTCCCCCGGCTTTGTGTAGATTTGATTACAGGACATCAAGGAGAGGACTGCCTTGGGATTAGGAGTTAATGGGTGTGACCTCAGGGAAGTTGTTTAACCCCTCTGAGTCTGTTTCCATGGCAGTGAGTTGGAGAGGAAATTAACAAGGTTGGATGGCCTTTCAAATAGTCAGCATATGGGAACATGCTTTAAAACCTGATGTCCTGGGACTTCCCTGGTGACTCAGTGGTTAAAAATCCACCTGCCAATTCCGGGGAAAGGGTTCGATCCCTGGTCCAGGAAGATCCCACAAGGCAGCTAAGCCCATGCACCCTAGAGCCTATGCTCCACAATAAGAGAGTAGCCCCTGCTTCCCGCAACTAGATAAAGCCCACACGTGTTAATGAAGACCCAGTGCAGCCAAAAATAAATGAATAGATTTTAAAATACACTGGTTATATCACCTTCAGCAAGTTACTGACCTCACTGTGCCTCAGTTTTGTCATCTATGAAATGAGAATAATACAGTACATATTGAGAGGGTTGTTCACTAGAATTAAGTAATCTTGTTCCAGTGGTAACCATTGTGACTCCCTGCTGTCCAGCACCATAGCTTTATTCTTTCCTTCAAAAGTGCAGCAAAACCCTGATATTCTGAGATGGTCCTAATGATTACCTTTCTTACTCTGAAAATCAAGTCTGTTGTTTCTGGAAAACGTCATGTCCCACTATTCAGTGTGGGATTTATATCCTTCAGACTGGGAGGTTTTTATTTTGTCTTTTTTTTTTTTTTTTTTTATGTGACATTTAGAAATTTAACGGAGCAATTTCATTTCCATTGACTGAAGTAGATTGTTGAAAGAACAAGAAAGCTAAAGAGCAGGTTCTCATTCCAGGACACAGCCTCATACATGAAGTGATTTTTGTGTTTTCCTGACAAAGAACTAAGATTTTGTTTTTCCTTCAGGCTAATCAGTGGTGAAACCCCCTGTCTCAAACCCAAGTCAATTCTGTTTAACCAGAACAACTGGGAGTATGGAGCAGGAGATGACCAGTCTAGATGCGGGGACAAGCCCCATTGCTGCGCAGAGGACAGGCTGGGTGCTCTTGCCAGGTGTGGTGGTCAAGTTTGCAAGGCCACGTTTGGGCTTTTTTGAGATCTCAGGTTGCTCAACCTGGAAGCCTAAACTCATGAAATGTCGTGGCTGCCCATCCTCTTCAAGTGAACAGTACATTTCAGGACCTTCATTCCAAGGGATGGCAGCGATGGGTGCCCACTGACTTGTCTGCACTGTGATAACAAGCCACTGTGTACTCAGCAGCTCCATGCATGTGACAAGCCCTTCCCAGGCACTTCCTGTTATCATCCCCAGTTGTTATCAGAAATGCATTTTACAGATGAGGAAACTGAAGCTCAGAGAGGGGGCATGGCTCACCCAAGGCCACACAGCTATGAAGTTAGCAAGCCAGGTCCTTTTTATTCCAAAGCTCTTTTCATTCTGGTAAACAATCAAGAAAACTTAAAAATGGGACATGAGGAAACAGTAGAAAAAGCCTGAGGAACAGGTGACGATGGTGGTGGTAGTGGTTAACCATCAGTAGAAAAATGCTACTGTCCATCGTGGTAATAGTGATGTTACTAACTATTCATTTGTAGAAAAGGATCTAAAAATGGATGAAAAGATACTTAGTCAATTCTTTTGAAAAGAGTGGAGTTTGTAGGCTTGAATTCCCAATGTCAAAGGCAGAACTGAGCCTGATCAACCTGCTTCTGGATTTTTTTCCTCCCTGCCTTCTTGCATCACAGGCTGCACACTGTAGGCCATTTTTTGCTTCTAGTCTAAATAGGACTAAATGAACCCAATCTGTCCTGCCCACAGAAAAATGAGAGCAGCTGACTCTTATTTAGCGCTCTGTGTGCCAAGCCCTGTTCTCTGCACTTTCTGATCTTAACTCCCTTAAAGCTGCACAAGGATCTTGTGGGACAGACCCCCGTATCGTGATCTTTTTTCAGAGATGAGAAAATCGAGGTACAGGGGAGCCATGTCACTCATGGAGATGACTCCCTGGAGAGTGGCCAGGATGCGCGCCCAGGCAAGCTGGTCCCGAGACTACTCTACCCGCCCCGGCCCAGTAGGACCTGTTCCCAGCCTCGTTCTTCCAGTTGAGCAGTGGTTTTGCACAGACTTGTCCAGTACTCCATGGATCAGGTCGCAATTTTACAGAAGTCCTGGGTGTCCAGGGTTAGGGGGTTCCATCCACAGAACAGCCTGTACCTGTACCAGCTCAGCACACCTGTACCAAATCCCTATTGGGTCCAAAGTACCAAACCCTATGACTGCAGGTTCTCAGCTACACCCTCATGGAATTCCAGATTCCCAGAGGGCTGGAGGGCTGGAGGGCTGGGAGCATCTTGGATATTTCTATCTTCCCTGCCCTGAGCTACAGTCTTCCTGTATCTCCTACATGGACCCTCTCATCTGCCTCTTAACCCTCTCCCACAGCACTGAGAGCTCTTCTCCCTAACATACTTTTTTTTTTAATTGCAGTATAGTTGCAATCCACGCCAGTATTCTTGCCTGGGAAATCCTATGGACAGAGGAGCCTAGCAGGTTACAGTCCGTGGGATCGCGAGAACCAGACACAATTTAGCGAGTAAACCACCAGCCACCACCGTAGTTGCTTCTAGGCTTCCCAGGTGGCAGAGTAGTAAAGAATCCACCTCCCGATGCAAGAGACACAGGAAACGCAGGTTCCATCCCTGGATCGGGAAGATCTCATGGAGTAGAAAATGGTACCCCACTCCAATAGTCTTGCCTGGAAAATTCCATGCATAAAAGAGCCTGGCAGGCTATAGTCCATGGAGTCACAAAGAGCTGGACACGACTGAGCGACTAAGCATACATTACACCCATGGTTGCTTTGCAGTGCTGTGTTGGTTTCTGAAATAGAACAAAGTGAATCAGCTATAAGTATACACACATCTCCCCTCTCTTGGACCTCCCTCCCCAGACTCCTGACATACATTTGCACTGCTTTTCTTCCCCACTCCTGCTCAATGGGAGTAAGAATTTTCCCTCAACACATGGAACCTAGTTGTTAACTATTTGTTCATATCCTGCCTTGTCTTTCTTATTGGAGCCAAACAGGCATGGTTTCCAACAGCACAAAGAGAGGAGCTGCTTAAATAACAAGGCTTATGAGGCTGGAGCAAGAGGGTGTCCATTTATGGCCTCATTCAGAACCACTCCTGTCTGAGTCCCTGAAGAGAAATGCTCTCACATGTTTTCTTTTTCTCTGTCTGCATCCGTCTTACCTGAGTCTAGAATGTGATGTCTTTCCCTCTTCTTAACCCAGTTCCACAGTCACACCTCCCATGCCACTTCCCCATCTCCTGACTTACATGGAAAATCAATGTATTTCAAGTAGGAAATAACGAAGGCAAAGAGCTTTCACCTGAGGTGGAAATTATGCTGCCAGCTTGATGCAAATTGGAGGGAAAGACAAAAATAAAGTGGTGTTAGGTAGTACAGGCGCACTCATAATTCCATGCAGTAATTGCTGCATTTGTAGCAAGGTGGGCTGGGCGCAGAGCCCAGATAAAACTAACGTTGTATCAAGTTTAGGCTTTTCAGGAAAAGATGTTGGTGAAAAACAGTGGATATTTGTTCAGATTTTTTGCAGAGACATGAATTGTTTTGTAGCCTTCAGTGTATCAGGCTTTTCCCTCTGTCCCCCACCCGCTAAAAAGCAGGGGGCACTCTGGGAACGGAAAGATGATCGTGGAGACCAGTTTACGGTTGGAGCATAACTTCTGCTCATCACACATGTGGGTTCCAATTTCTGAGGCTCAAATGTATTGGTCCTTCATTTTGTCCCTGTGCTGGGTTTAAGTTGGTTGTTTTCAAAGGCTCATAGATGGGAGCTGGCAGCTGTGGGTGAGGCCACAATGTCACCATCAGGGGCATATGCCATTGCCCACTCTGTTCCTCCGCCTCCAGGAAGCATCAGGGGTTGTCATCCATGCCTGAAAAGGAGGTTCCAAATGAAGAGCCATGCATGTCTGCCTTACAGAGTTTGCAGGCGCTGTTATCAGCATTCTCCTGGCAGACAGTAATTGCTCTGCCATAAGGCACTGCCTCTTACATGTACCGCATGCTGATTTTAAGTGACCTGGATGGATATTGATCATTTTCGTGGTTAGGTATATATTCTCAAGAGTAATAGGGAAAAAGATAACCTGTGTTATGTTGTAACCTGTTGTGATACGTATTACTGCTTAGAATGATGCTAGACTTTGCAAAACAATTTCTTTTATTAAGAAAAGAGAATGGGTGGGATTTGTCCACGGCATAACTCAGGACAGTGTGGTGCAGATGACTGAAGTTAAAGGAACCACACTCGAATGTGAGCATTTTTAGTTAACTTTTTAAAAACCACCATGCATATGGTCTTGTCTGCCACACTCCTCCCCCACCCCCCAATTTATCTCCCCTATTTCTGGAAGAATGAAAGAAAAATGTCAGTGTGCACACGAATGACTTTGGGGTATCCTAAAACCATAGATCCCTCATATTCTCACCAAGAGAGCCTAATACAGTGGGTTTGAGGGAGGCCCTGGAATCTGCATTTTAATAAGCTTCCCTGGTGGCTTCATAGTAGGAGGTCCTTAGGACCTTACTTCTCAAAGCACTGCCTCAGAATACGTGCCCAAACAAAGCTTTGGCATAGAAGGCGCCCTTCTATTTTTTCCCCAGTGATTGATGCCTGCTCTCTGGGAATAAAGTCTCATAAAACCTAATTTAATTGTTGAGTAGTGCTTCCTCTTTAGAACCTCTTGTACATGCAGGGTGGGGGGCCGCTTGTCTCACTGGGATTTGTCAACCTCAGCACTATTGACATTTGGAGCTGGCTAACTCTTGGTCACGATGGATCATCCTCACACATTGTAGGGTGAAGCAGTGCCCTCCCTGGCCTCTACCCTCTAGATACCAGTAGTGCCCTCCAACCCACGCTGTTGTGACAGCCAAAAACATCTTCAGATGTTGTCAGACATCCTCCGGGGGGACAGACTCATCCACGGGGAGAACCACTGGGTTATGTTGGTCCCTTCATCCCACTTTGATAAGCCTTTCAAGTCACCACTGGACTCAGAAAACGGTGCTAAAAATGCATTTGCCAGCCTCCTGTTTCGAGGATCCAAGTTACTTGAAAACGCAGGTCCCCAGATGGAAAAAGTCTGCTCCAGTAGAAATTATTCATAGCTCTATACCCCCTTGAATTTGTATTCTGTGCATGAAACAAAATGAGAAGCCTGCAGCCTGGCATCAACCTACTTTAGATCAGCTGCAAATTCAAGGGACTTCATGAACTCAGAATATAGCTGGGACAGGGCAGGTGGCCAGTGGACTGCCCTCCCAAGGGAATCCAAATGATCCAACATGTGTTTCAGCCTTACTGTGTGCCTGCACTATGGTAGCTGGTAAGGATACAAACATGAATGAGATGGAGCTCTGTCCCTAGAGAGGCTTAGGTCTATTAGGAGACAAGCATGACATAATGGTCCTTTGCCACGTGGCCTAGCCTCAGATCCAACTCTGCTCATACTAGCTGTGTGACTGTGGGCAAATTACATGGTCTCCCTGTGCCTCTGTTTCCTCAGAGGTAGAAAGGGGACCTACCTCAGGCGGTTGTTAGAAATGGTACGTACATCACGCAGTTGTTTGGAGGGTTCATACATCTAAGGCTTTCCAAACAATGCCTGGCATGTAGAAAAGGCTGTTAGAAAGCCCAGTGGTGGGCTTCTCTGGTAGTTCAGTGGTAAAGAATCTGCCTGCCAATGCAGAGGACATGGGTTTGATCCCTGGTCTGGAAAGATCCCACACGCTGTGGGGCATCTACTGAGCCCATGAACCTAGAGCCTATGCTCTGCAACGAAAGAAGCCAGCGAACCTCAACTAGAGAGTAGCCCCTGCTACTCTGGTTGTGGTGACAACTAGAGAAAGCCACATGCAGCAATAAAGACCCAGCACAGCCAAAAATTTTTTTAATTTAATTTTTAAAAGTTCAAAAATAAAATTATGTGTGTTAGTCACTCAGTTGTGTCTGACTTGTTATGATCCCATGGACTGTAATCTGCCAGCCTCCTCTGTCCATGGGATTTCCCAAGCAAGAATACTGGAGTGGGTTGCCATTTCCTTCTCCAGGGGATCCCCCTGACCCAGGGATCGAACCCAGGTCTCCTGCATTGCAGGGAGATTCTTTACCATCTGAGCCACTAGGGAAGCCCTATCTATCTAAACCCAAATTCAATCTTGAATTAGGTAACTATCACCAGTGGATGGACCATGAACGTAACCAGTTTTCACCATGGCTGAGAGTCTGAGACGTAGTTAGCTCCAGCTCTTTGAAATGAGTGGTAGCAATAGGAATTAAATACAGACTTTTCTGTAGCTCAAACGGTAAAGAATCTGCCTGCGATGCAGGAGACCAGGGTTCGATCCCTGGGTTGGGAAGTTCCTCTGGAGAAGGGACTGGCAATCCACTCCAGTATTCTTGCCTGGAGAATTCCATGGACAGAGAAGCCTGGTGGGCTACAGTCCATGGGGTGGCAAAGAGTCAGACTCGCCTGAATGACTGACACACAAGAGGAATTGAATAGAAGCCATTGGTTAAGTAAAGCTAGATAAGGAAGCTAAGAATTCAGCGAATGTTTACTGAGAGCGTACAGCTCAGGGATCTGTTACATTTACAACTGTGTTCAGTGCAGAATTCATGAGTAACTGAAGACAACCCAAGAGTCTAGCCATAGGGGAGTGGCGTATGCTACCTTCAGACAAGGAAATCTGGCCAGGAGGATAAGGATTACTCTTAACGTGTGGATGGGGAATGGTAACTGTGATACATGGTGACGTGAATAACGCAAGTTGCTAAATAATGCATCTGGTGCAATCCCTTTTGTGAAAAATAATCTCTGTGTGTGGGTGTGTTTGTGCTTGGGAAAAGGATAGACATCAAACCGTTAAAAGCAGTTAGCTCTGTAGGGGGGAGTGGAAATAGAGAAGCAAAAGTGGAGGATCATTTTCCCCTGAACACTCCTGTTATCATTTAGATTTTCAGAAAAATCAGATGTTGCTGGTGAAATTAAAAAATTCTAAAAAAAATTTTTTTTTTAATTTAGCTGCATTGGATCTTAGTTGAGGCATGCAGAATCTTCATTGCAGCGCACGGGCTCCAAAGTATTCAGGCTTAGTTACCCCACCACATGTGGGATCTTAGTTCCCCTGCTGCTGCTGCTAAGTCGCTTCAGTCGTGTCCGACTCTGTGCGACCCCATAGACGGCAGCCCACCAGGCTCCTCTGTCCCTGGGATTCTCCAGGCAAGAACACTGGAGTGGGTTGCCATTTCCTTCTCCAATGCATGAAAGTGAAAAGTGAAAGTGAAGTCACTCAGTCCTGTCTGACTCTTAGCGACCCCATGGACTGCAGCCCACCAGGATCCTCCATCCAAGGGATTTCCCAGGCAAGAGTACTGGAGTGGGGTGCCATTGCCTTCTCCACTTAGTTCCCCTACCAGGGATCAAATGCATGTCCTCTGCAATGGACAGCAGATTCTTAACCACTGGGCCTCCAAGGAAGTCCCAAAGAACTGAAGATGGTTTTAACTAAAAAGGACAGAGCATGAAGGCTGCTCCCATCCTAGGGCTCTATCATCAACTTGCTTAAACCCTTCTTGGCCTCAATTTCCTCAAAATAGGAAACCTCCCAGGAGTGTTGGAAAAATGACAGACGTGCATTGAAACTGCCTGGCCTCTTCGTACGGATGCCCAGAGCTTGCACGTCAGGTCAGAGTATGTTTCCCCATAATGACACCGACCTCATAAGGGTGCTGTGAGAAGTAAATGAAATCAAAGCTGCATAAACATCTGGATCTTAAGTACTCAAAAGACATAGCTGAGTTAGTGCCTTATACCAAGCCTCCCCAGCGTAGAGCCCAGTGAAAGGTATCACCAAAGTATGGCATGGTTTTTTAATTCCAAACCAAACTAATTCAGGGACTTCCCTGATGGTCCAGTGGTTAAGACTTTGCCTTTCAATACAGGGGGTATAGGTTCTATCCCTGGTCAGGAAGCTGAGGATGGCCAAAAAAACCAAAACATAAAACAGAAGCAATATTATAACAAATTCAATAAAGACTTTTAAAATGGTCCTCATTTTTTTTTTAATCTAAAAAAAAACCACCAAACTAATTCTAATGCCTGTTGCTGCATTTCTCAAACAGACTCATTCTCCAGATAGTTTAGGGTCTCCCTGGCTAACAGCATGATGGGAGGACAGATGGCAAAAGGCGCAAGATCTCCCTCCATACTCGCCCTGTGACCATATAACTCCTTTCACAGATGGCGCGGGTTCTCCGTGGGTGAAATTGGATGGCAGTCCTTCCCCCCTTGATCCTTCAGGGCTGTTGTGAACACAAATGAGACAGGAGTGTTGTGTAAACTTTAAAGCCCTGTCCACATGGACAACTCTCATTATCATCATCATCCTTTTTATTTGACCTTAAACTGTAAGAAGGGTCTGTCTCACACCTAACTAGCACTCAAGTATCAGAGACTTCAGCTCCAAAATTAATTTTTCGGAGTACTTAAAAACCACTTGTCACTGGTGGGGGTGGGGGGCGGTGAACTGGGAGATTGGGACTGACACACGTGCACTGCCATGTGCAAAACAGATAGCTAGGGGGAAGGTCTGTACAGCATAAGGAGCTCAGCTCAGTGCTCCGCGGTGGTCTAGATGGGTGGGATAGCGGGTGGGAGGGAGGTCCTAGAGGGAGGGGAGGTATGTATATATATATGGCTGATTCCTGTCTTTGTAAAGCAGAAACTAACGCAACATTGTAAAGCAACTATACCCCAATTAAACACAGAAATCGCTTGCCAGTGATGGCTGCAGCTAGGGTAATAACTGCAAAGTGGGAAAGCAGAGAGAGAACTCACACCTTCCACAAAAGAAGGCCGTTCTTGGCATCGCTTTCAGACAATGATGTTTGGCTCCTGGTCTGAGCTGCTTTAATGGAAGCCCGCTCCAGTGTCCTTGCCTGGAGAATCCCATGGACAAAGGAACCTGGAAGACTACACAGTCCATGGGGTCGCAGAGAGTCAGACATGACCGAGCAACTAACACGATATTGGTCCTCTGTGCTCTGAGCACACTTCCCAGGCCGACCTGCGCTCCGCTGGCAGATGGAGACATGCTTTGCCCAGGGGCCAGTGGATTCACCATGTTTTCAATCTTCCTTGGTGATTTCCTCCTTCTACAGATGTCACTTAGTTCTAACTTGTTCTGTAATTGAAAACGTCTTATACCTTGTTCCAGAAATCTGTGGCACTGAGCCAGTGGCGGTTAGGACTTACCTGCACAGCAAGCTTAAAGAAAGTTTATCTAATTGGGGCTTGGTAGCCAAAAGGAGTTCGAAAAGTTAAAAACTTTGTGATTGTTCATTGCCCTTTAGGTTTATGTATAGACTTTGCATCCCTGGGGGTGTCTAAAAATAGACTAAATACTCATCCTTCTTATTCAGTAACCCTCTCCTAGACCTCTCCTCCCTCTTGCTTCCACTCACATCGCCTCCCACGTTCGCACCGACCTCCTCGGTGACCCATCAACCCCAGCTTTCGGCCCTACTGTCACTCTCTTCGGCAGGGCCTTGCATCTCATGCCTAGCCTCTTTCTGAAGCCTCCGGTTTTACCCTCCTCCAACCATCTTCCATCCCACAGCCAGGGTGACCTTGGAAAGCACAGGGGTTTCTTGTGCTTGCCAGTCTAAAGCCCTCCTGCCTTCATTGGCCATCAGGTGAGTCGATGTTGCCCAAGGCCCGCGTCCCCAGGATAAGCCCCTCCCACCGCCCCTCCCCGCAACCCTGCTTCCCAGTGGCTCACCTCCTGACTCCCAGAAGTGCGTGCTGTCAAACTGGTCTGCTCCCATTTCCCTTAAACATACCACGCCTCCAAACTGCCTGTCTGCCCAGTGTTCTCCTTCCCTCTCTCGTTCACCTGGTAAACTTCTGCTTGCACCTTAAAACCCAGCTCAGAAATCCTCTCCTCAGAGAAGTAACTCAAAGTGAGAAAAATCAGAGCCAAGCCAAAGACTGGAGGGACCAGCAATCAGCATTACCGTTTGCTTTCTTAAATCCAGGGCACTGCCCTTGCATGTTTCCTTGTTTGGTCAGGCCTCACCCGACTCTAACGGTAAATCCTATCCTTATCCTGGTTTTGCAGATGAAGACACAGAAGGTGAGAGCCGAGTGACTGGCCCACGGTCACACAGCCAGCTCGCTGTGGAACTGGGATCTAAATGTCAGTCTGTTGGAGGAAAGCTTGCAGTTCGGTCAGCTATCTGGGACAGTGTTTTTCGAACTGTCAGTCACAATTCACCAAGTAGGTGTGAAATCAGTCTAGTAGGCAGGGCTAGCTACATAATTCGTGGGGTCCAGGGGGAAACGAAAATGCAGGGCTCTTTGTTCAAAGAGGAGCAAGCATTTTCCTTTCTTCTGGAGTCTCTCCACTTGTCTTGGCTTCCATGGCCACAGCCTTGACCCTCACGCAGCTGACTGTTTTGAAAATACCGTGCCTTTTCCGCGTGTGCTGCTCTCGGGCAGTGTGGCCTTGGAGCTGGCGTCAGCCCTGACCAGCAGTGACAGATAGTCTGGGAGAGGCTGTCAGCAGCCCCTCCTGACAGAAGCAGCAAATTCTGTCTGCTGTGTCCACCAGCCTCCTGCTGGCTGGGGCACTTGCAGGAGCAGCCTCTTACAAGCTGACTCCCAGCCGCCTGCAGGCTGCTGTGTGTGACAGCATGGCCACTGGGCTCTAAGAATGGATGTATGATAAGAGCTGGGTGAGTGGCTACAAAACAGCATTCCCAGTAGCGGGGGACCCAGCCTGTGTAGCCTAGTCAATGGTCGCAAATCCAGGGACCACCCTTTAATCAGCCCAGCTGTGTGCCCCAGACCCAACAGCCTCCAGTGCCTGTCTCCTAATCAGCAACCCTTTGCAAGAGGTGTCTTATCTCCACTTTGCAGATGCAGAAACTGAGGCTGAAAGAACCTAAGGGGTTTGCCCAAGGCTCTGTATTCATTCACTAGCAAATATAAAGCTATCTACTATGTGCCAGATCCTCAGAAGACAGGAAGGCAAAAGAAAGGGGTCCTCGCTTTCATCAGCCTTAGTCTAGTGGGAGCCAGGAAGAGGTGTAAAGATCCCAGCTTTATTGAGAGACCACTCACATACCATGTAATTCACTGGGTGCAGTGCACCAGCCAGCAGGTTTTGTTCTATTCCAGAGTTGCGCACCCCCAGCACAATTTTAGACCATTTCCATCACCCCAGAAAGAAACCAGGTACCCCTGTGCAGTCACGTCCCAATGCCCTCCCTTCCCCCGGGCCTCCCTCCCCCTAAGCTCTTGGCAACTAATCTGCTTTCTGTTGCTATAGATTTGCCTGTTCTGGACATTTCTTACAAATGGAGTCATACAGTTATGTGGTCTTTTGTGACTGGTTTATTTCACTTAGCATCATGTTTTGTAGCATATGCCAGCCCTTCATGCTTTTTTTTCTGCCAAGTAGGACCCCATTGTATGGATAAAGACCATATCTTGCTTGTTACACGTCAGTTGATGGACATACACATCAGTTCCTGTTTTTGATGATTAGGATAGCGCTGCTATGAACCTTCACGTACAGATGTTTGCACGGCAGAAACCCAGATTAGAACTCAGTTCTGCCCATCTCCGGAGCCTAGCCACTATTCCTCAGTAGCCTCTGTGCCCCCCAGAGATCATGCTTTCACAAGCCTGTCTGCCTCAGAGCTAGGCAGGTTTTGAGGGAAAAAAATCATCCACAGCCTTAGCTGAGCCTAAAAGACTTGTTGGCAGGGGTGAGACTCCCAGGAGTCGGGCAGGTGAGGAAGTTCTTCAACAGTCGTGTGGCTCTCATCCTGCCCTCCATGATGGGAACCAGCAGAGAGCAAGGTGTTGGGCAGTGCTGTGTCCTGCGCGACCTGCTCTCAGAGGACTGACAAGACAGGACTAACTGAGGAGTCTGGGCGGCATCTGCAGTGGAGCCTGAATGTGGTGCCCTTCTGGCTTGGTCTCGCTCACAGACCACAGAGCATGTGCTTTAAGTCACTCATGGCTCTTTCCTGAGCCAACTACCTCTTAATGACAAAAGAAAGATTGTGACACAATCAGTTATTGACAGGAAGGATAGTGCATAGAGTCCAGCGAGTTCCAAGTCCACAGGTGAGTCCATCCTATTAACTATGACCTTAATGAGTTCAGTGGGCTCCTGGGGCAAGCCTTTCCTGAACTCCACCCCCACAGAACCTACCCATTCTTTGCTCTATACTCCTTTCTGTTCTCTTCATCCACAGAACATAATCTGTTGTCACATCCCTGCCTGTCTTCTAACCTGTCTCCTCCTTGAATACAGGAAGGAAAGATTGCTTATTGTCAGAGTCAAAGCACCTAGCACAGTCCTTAACACCTTGGAGGTGCTCAGGGAAGGCTGGGGAAGGAAGAAGGCAAGCCGTCAAACAGCTCTGGGGAGTGCCTGCTCTCACCTGCTGTCTGTTCCTGGCAGCCAGCTCTCTGCCAGGCTGCCTGGGCCAACATGGCAGCATGTACTGAGCCAGAGAGACAGAAGGACACTAAAGGCACTGTCTTCCCACCAGCCAGGTCACCGTAACCACAAACAGTAAAACAGAGAGAGAAGGGGGCTGAGCGGACAGCAGCCGGAGCAGATGGCATCTGTCTACGACTGACAGGCACAGGGGCCCCACAGGTTATTTCTCAGCCACGCCTGCGGCCCCAGTTCAGCCCTGGCCTAGTTTCAAGCTCATTATATGCCACTGCCGAGCGAAATGCCCACCTTGTCCCTGGTTCCTGGGACCTGCCCTTTCAGGCCCATCATGTGGCATTTTACTGCTTCTAAGATACGCCACTTATCAAAACCCCAACTAATTAAAACTTGCAACCGATTTCTTACAATCCTCTGCTTCCTAGTAAACCTTACAGGTTAATTCAGATGCTTCCTTCAGCTGCTAGAGAAGTGGTTTTCTCCCTATTGCTTTGTTATCTAAGCTTTTTCATCTTTTCTTAGATTTTTCTGATATTCAGTCTACAATTCAGTTGTTCCCAGAGAAACTTCTCTGTCGTTATGGGGAGGCACATCTCTCTTTATGATGGTTCCTGTGGCAAATATTTTAATGTTTTTCCCAAAGGGGAGCATCTTGCTTTCTTCCCTGCCTTCCCGAAACCTAACTCTAGGCTGAGTCTGCTGTAGCCGGTTCTTTGCAGCCATGACTGTGCACCTACTGAGCACCCTTCCCCCACTTCCTGCTGAGTCACCAGGATTCTGCCTCTTCACCTTTCTTGAACCAGCTGTTAGCATCCCTGACCCCTTGGGGCTGGAGCTGAATCCTGAGAGCTCATCCCATTCAGTGCCCATGCCTTACAGGTGATGCAGCGACACCTGTTAGGAACGATACCAGGAAGAGCATTCAGGTCTTCCAGTTCCCTTTCAGGGGCCCTCTCCATGCAGACGCCTTGCCAGAGGTACAGCGGGTAACCAAGAGGCCACATCTTACGAGCACAGCTGAGTCACGCTATCAGGGTGTGTGACTCTGAACTCAGCCTTCTCCCCACTTCACTCTACCTCCTGTGGCCCCTGAGGCCTCTCCCACCATCATGGTAATTCACAGCTGGAAAGGACAACGTGTTCTCTTCAAGCCTGTGGATCTCCCCAAGTCCTCCTCTTAGATCGTTTATGGAAAATAGAAGATGACTTTGTCAGAAATTTGTCAGAGGTCCTGTACTGATCATTTGGGGAATTTGCTTGGAAAATCACCCATCTCTTTCCGCTCTTGCTTTCCTGGCTTTCTGCTGTTGGAAAACATTCCCTCTCCTGGTTATGGGTGGTTAAGAGGAGCCTGGGCAAACCTCGGGTTCTAGCAGGGTTGCAGAATTTCTTGGGTTTGCAAATAAAAGCAGCAAAGCCTCCGTTTGTGTCCCATCAAATCAGGCTCATTCTTTTCTCATTTCTGGCAGAGTGTCATTTTGTGATGCCTTGGGAAATGGTTCGCTGGTGGTAGTGGATTATTTTCCCCATTGTACTTTGTGGCCTGAAGGCCAAGGAAAGTGATAAACACCGTGTCGCGCAAGGAATGGAGGTGATGGGTTTTTAAGTCTCAGCTCCCCTAAATGTGGATTTCCAGCTTGGGGCTTCGATGATTTACCTGCCTCCCCTCTTCATTCTCCTGCAGCCCTCGGGATACACGACCGACCGACCAGCAACCTCTGGTCCCGGGGCTATTGCTCTCCTGAGCCCCGGCACGCTGATGGGGAAGGACAGTCAGGCCTCTTGCCTTGGTGGGTTTCAAACCGCCTGCCTTGAAGTGCAAATGGCAGGTGCCGATTCTTCTGTGCCTTTCCGAGCCTCCGCCTGGCTCTTTTATGAGATTACAGGCACTTTCATCTCAGGTTTGGCCCCGTTTCCCGTCCTTCTCAGCGAGGCTCCAAAGACGGGCAACGAGGCGAGAACAAGGAGAGGAGGCCCATTCGTGGCCGCAGCCCTGCTGGGCAGGGCCACCTGGCCTGCGCATCCTCCAGCCGCATCCCTTTGAACCTCGGAGGCTGAGAAGGGAGCACCGGGGACCAGGTTAAGAGGGGTCCTTTCCCCCTTGGCGCCTGGAGGAAGTTGCATTGCATCCTGGGAAGGCTCTAATCATCCCATTGCTTTGTGCTGTTCACTTCAATCCAGGGAAGCAGGGCTCCGGTGCTTTTCTTCTCTTTTAAACCCAGAGGTACTTTTTTGAGGCTCAGGGCTGAGAATACAACCTGTGTCTTACGCTTGTGCTTTATGTGCATGCCTGCACACACACCCTTCTTCTTTGCTCTATTTGCTTATCATCTTGCTCGTCAGGTTTCTTGTCCTTTAAAAGTCCAACCCAGGTTTCCTTCCCGTTTTGCTCCCAGTAAAGGGAGGGGGAGCTTCTACCTTCTCCTCAATCCTGATGCCTTCCTTCCATCCATTTGTCCTCTTTTTGAATCATTTCTTGGGGAGCTTTCCCTGGGGGCTAGCGTCTGTCCTTAGAAACAGGAAATGCAACAAATACCAAGGCGGAGTCCTTGCTTTTCGACTTCACGCTGCTGATCTGCCTTCCCCACTCCCAGCCCCTTCCAGCTTCCCCTCCCAGCACTCCTCTCCAGACCCCAATCCACCAAATCCGCACCATTCCCCGGCCCAGCCTTCCCTTTGTGCCTTGGTGCGTTGGCTCAAGCATTCCCTGGTTCAGCATGCCCTTCCCTCTCCAGGTCCCCATCCTCACCTTCACCTGGCTCCACCCTGGTCTCTGTGCAACCTTCCAGCACCTCTGCCCCCACCCCAGGCAGCTGGCACCTCCCTCCTCTGTGGGCTCGGAGGCAGTCTAACCGTGACCTGTGTTCCTCAGGGCTCCCAGCATTGGGCTCACATTTGGGTCCCCATGCATGAGGCTTTGTCCCCACCCACTGTGGTGGGACTCCAGCACCCAAGCATCTCCAGGCCCCTAACCAGGAGGAGGAGGGGATGACAGAGGATGAGATGGTAGGATGGCATCACTGACTCAATGGACATGAGTTTGAGTAAACTATGGGAGTTGGCGATGGACAGGGAGGCCTGGCGTGCTGCAGTCCGTGGGGTCGCACAGAGTCGGACACGACTGAGCAACTGAACTGAACTATTCCTGGGACCCTCAGCAGACGTGATAGTCTCTAAGAAACTACTGTGACCCCACCTCCTATTTCTGCTGGAGTTGAGCCTCCTCTTCTTGCCCCTCTGAGGCCCCACAGCATCTGACAGAACACCCAAACACCAACGTCCCACCCCCACCGTGAGCTCCGCTATGACGAGGAGAATCCACGCCCACCCTACGTGTCACATTCTCTCACGGGGCCCTAGCAGTGCTGCTTCACGCAGAGATTTTTCTCGCCCAAACTCTCAGTTTTTGCTTGTCCCCTCCTCTCAGAATTAGGCATGGATCCTTGCGACCTGGGCCAGAGGATGATCTGATGGAGATCAGACACCAGGCTGCAGTCACATTGCATTTCCTTGTGATGACTCAGGCGATGTTCCTGAATCAGCGTATGTGCCTTCCCTAAGGAAACATTAGCTCCCAAACAGCTCTGGGTTCTTAGAATTCAAACCATTATTAGCGAGTCTGTCCTGTGTCTGAATCCTAAAACAAACAATACGGGCCCAGGAGGCACAGCCACCACCCTTATACTCTCCTTGCCCAGAGCAGACATCAGTAATCAATTACAGTTCAGTTTCTGCCCAGAGAGACCGTTAGGATTCTCCCATTAGCATTCTAAAAATCCTGCAGACTGAACCTCTACTCTGAAGGCTTCCTGGATCCCCTCAATGGAAATAATTTCACCCTTTTATTTTTTTAACCTTTCATAACCCTCAGGATTTCACTGCTCATATCTGGGCCCATCCAGGTTATACTAATAAAACTAATGACTAACATCGACTAACTCTTTTTTAAAAAATTGATGTAGAGTTGATATACAATATTATATAAGTTTCAGGAGTACAACACAGTGATTCACGACTTTTCAATACTGGGCTGTATGCCTTGTTTGTGCGGTACATCCTTGTAGCTTATTTATTTTATACATGGTTGTTTGCACTTCTTAATCGCCTACTTCTGTCTTGTTCCCCACCCTCCCCACACACACACACACACACTGGTGGCCACTAGTTTGCTCTCTGTATCTGTGAGTCTGCTTTCTTTTTGTTATATTGACTAGTTTGATGTATTTTTTAGATTCCTTATATAAATGATATTTGTCTGATTTCTTTAAGTATAATACCTTCCACGTCTATCCATGTCATTGCAAATGGCAAAATTCCATTCTCTTTTTAATACATGTATCTCACGTCTTTATCCACTCATCTGTTGATGGACACTTAAGTTGCTTCCATATCTTAGCTATTGTAAATAGTGCTGCTATGAACATTGGGGAGCATGTATCTCTTCGAATTAGTGTTTTTGGGTTTTTTATATACCCAGGAGCAGAATTGCTAGGTCATATAATAGTTCTATGTTTTTTTAAGTTTGAAGTATAGTTGCTGTACAATATTATGTAAGTTACAGGTGTATAATGATTCACAATTTTAAAGGTTATACTCCATTTATAGTTATTATAAAATATTGGCTATGTTCCCCATGTTGTACAAAATGTCACTGTAGCTTATGTGTACCTCTTAATCCCTGGCCTATTTTTAATTTTTTTGAGATGCCTCCATACCATTTTCCATGGTGGCTGCACCAACTTACATTCTTATCAACACTGTGTTAGAATTCCCTTTTATCCACATCCTCACCAACATCTGTTATTTAAGTGTTCTTTTTGATGATAGCTACTCTGATAGGTGTGAGTGGTATCTCATTGTGGCTTTAATTTGCATTTCTCTGGTGATTACCGATGCTGAGCATCTTTTCATGTGTGCCTGTTGGCCATCTGTGTGTCTTCCTTGGAAAAAAATGTCTATTCAGGCTGCCTGACCATTTTTCACTCGGGTTGTTTGCTTTTTAGGTGTTGAGTTGCATGAGCTGTGTATATATTTTGAATATTAACCCCTTATTGCCATGTCATTTGCCAATTTTCTCTCCTATTAAGTAGGCTATCTTTTCTTTTTATTGATGATTTCCTTTGCTGTGCAATAGCTTTTACGTTTAATTAGGTCCCATTTGTTTATTTTTGCTTTTCTTTCTTTTGTTTTAGGAGACATCAAAAAAAAATTGCTATGAGTTATGTCAAAGAGTGTTCCACTGTATTTTCTTCTAGGAGTTATGGTTATCAATTTTACATTTAAGTCTTACATCTATTTTGGGTTTATTTTTGTATGTGGTGTTAGGAAATATTTTAAATCTCATTCTTTTACTTGCAGCCATCCAATTTTCCCAGCATCACTTATTGAAGAGATTGTCTTTTCTCCATTGTATATTCTTTCCTCTTTTGTTATGGATTAATTGACCATGAGTGCCAGGGTTTATTTCTGGGCTGTCTGTTCTGTTCCACTGATCTGTGTGTCTGTTTTTGTGCTGGTATTATACTGCTTTGATTCTTGTAGCTTTGTAGTATTCTTTTGAGCTCTTGCCTTGAGTCAGGCTCTGTTCTAAGTGACTCTTCTTAAACTCATTTAAGCCTCACAATCATATGAAGTAAATGCCATTGTTGTTGTTGTTCAGTCGCTCAGTTGTGTCCGACTCTTTGTGACCCCCTGGACTGCAGCACACCAGGCTTCCCTGTCCTTCACCATCTCCCAGAGCTTGTTCAAACTCATCTCCATTGAGTCAGTGATGCCATCCAACCATCTCATCCTCTGTTGTCCCCTTCTCCTCTTGCCTTCAATCTTTCCCAACATCAGAGTCTTTTCTAAAGTATTGGAGCTTCAGCATCAGTCCTTCCAATGAATATTCAGGATTGATTTCCTTTAGGATTAACTGGTTTGATCTCCTTGAAGTCCAAGGGACCCTCAAGAGTCTTCTCCAACACCACCGTTCAAAAGCATTGATTCTTCAGCACTCAGCCTTCTTTATGGTCCAGCTCTAACATCCATACATGACTACTTGGAAAACCATAGCTTTGACTTGACAGACCTTTGTCTGCAAAGTAATGTCTCTGCTTTTTAATATGCTGTTGTTTGTCATAGCTTTTCTTTTTTGTCAAAGCTATGTTTGTCATAGCTTTTCTTCCAGGGAGCAAGGAGTCACTATCATCCCCATTTTACAGATGAGGCAACGAGACCCAGGAAGGTCCTCAAGGCAGGAACTGTATCCTACCCACCCTTGTCACTTCAGTGGTTCAGCCAACATTTTTATTAGGCACCCATGCACACCAGGCCCTGCAACAGACCTTGAGGACAATATTAGAATCTTGTGTGATGCTTGGGTGTACCCCTTAAGAAATCATTTACTTTGAGCACAATTTTCATGGAAATAGGAGGATGGGAGCTAAATTCAAGGGGAGTAGAATTGAAGAGTGAAGGAGTAAGTTCATTCAAGGCATTTAAAATGAATGAACCAGAGAGGAAAGAACAAAGCTGGAGTCTGACTAATGTCTTTTATCCCCTGACAGCCCGCCCTGTTCTTGTGGAAGCAGATTTTTCCCTCTCCAACACCCCCAAGCTCAGGCATCGGAATTTGTGAAAGAGCTGTAGCCACCAGGGGTGTGGGTGGGTGCCGGTGGGGAGGGCCCACCTCCACACCCCCTCAGCCTCACTCTTCGGGCACCTCTTCTGCCCCGTGCAGGATGACAGAGCCACGGTAGGCCTCTCTCTCTTGTACTCTTGGCTGGGGGGCCATCACCACCAGGCCCCTCCAGGACTGGCTGTCGGCCGGTCCAGATCCCCCAAACCTCTCCTTCCCCACCAAATTCAGCGATGCTGTTTTTCTTCCTTAGAAACAAGCACTTCAGTCCTGGCATCCGCGTCCATCAGCGCCTTCTCTGCCCCATCTTTTCCTTGCCTCCCATCTCAACTTCCCTTGTTACATCCAGATCCCTTGCCACCTGGTCCTCAGCAGATACCACCATTTGTTCAGTCCTCTATGTCTTGGCCCAGGCCAGAGCTCAACCCACCTTTTCTGGCAAGGGGCAGATAATATTTTAGACTGTGCGGATCAGAGGGTTTCTGTTGCAGCTACTCAAATCCTCCTTGGAAGGGTAAAAGCAAACATGGGCCTAGCTGTCTGTGTCCCAATAAAGTTTTATTTATAAAAGCAAGAGATAAGCATAGTCAAACCTGGACCAAATTTCTCCAAATGTCTGGAACATCCTTCAGCCTCGTTGCGTAACATCCATTCATTCCTATTTTTCAGGGTTCAGCTGTAGTCGCACCTGGCCAGGAAAAAACCCCTCCCCACCACCACTGCCCTATATACTAATCTCCCCTTCACCAAGTCCTTTTCCTTACCATCTGTTACACCTTTGCATGTGTTACCTCATCTGCTTAGATGGTTAGCTGCTTGAGGTGTACATCTTAAACATCCTAAAGGTGCCATTAGATATAGCAATGTGCTGAATTCATAATCAGTACAGAGTATTGATCTACCATTTAAGAGATTTTCTTAGTTGCAGTGGATGAGCTAGGGCGTGGTTTGCTTTTTTTTCTTCTGGTACAGCACGTGGAGGACAGCATGCCATTTATTCATTCCACATGTATTTATTAAGTACTCACTACATACGAAGTACTCCTTTATTTAAAAAAAAAAAAGTCATGTGCTAACTTCAGGCTCTTACTAGCATGAATATGTAATGACATCATGTTTTGAAAACCACCAGATTGAGAAATCAAAGACATTCTTAAAGATGAGAGGATGGCAGTGATTACTAGTCGAGCTTCATCTTTCAATTTATAAAGTACGTCTACAGCCATTTTCTCATTTGATCATAGCGACAACCCTCCGAGGGGAATGGTGTTATCCCATTTTACAGATGAGAAGGATGGGCTCAGAGGTTTATGGCCCCACTTGTTTGAAGTCACACAGCTTCTAAGAAATGGAGCTTGACTCCAAAACTGTTTCAGCCATGTTTTCTCTCATAAAACAAAATAAAACCACTCCTCTGATTCTAAAGATCACAATCTAGGTTGTCATAGAAATTGTTGAAAAAATATAAAAAAACAAAACATAAAAACTCATGAATATGCCCTCAGCTTAGACAACCCATGTTAATATCATCTGCATGTTTTTACATGTTTGTGTGTGTTGACACAAAATTGGAATTCTTTTGTATATAGTGATGTACAGTCGTGTCCTAATCTTCATGACCCCCTGGACTGTAGCCCACCAGGCTCTTGTGTCCGTAGGATTTCCCAGTCCAGAATACTGGAAGCAGGTTGCCAGTTCCTTCTCCAGGGGAGCTTCTCAACCCAGGGATCGAACCCACATCTCTTGCATCTCCTGCATTACCAGGCAGATTCTTTACCACTGCACCACCTGGGAAGCCCATATACTGAAATGCAGCTGCAATTCTGGGGGACATTTCTTAAAATTAAGGTACAATTTGCATACAGTGATACACTTTTTGATGGACAGTTCTGTGGGTTTTGATAAACCCACTTTGATAAAGTCAAGATATAGAACAATCCTATCACCCCCAAAATTCCTTTGTGCCCCTTTTAGTGCACCCCCTACCCCAGCCCCTGAAAACCACTAATTTTTCGCTAATTTTGCCTTTTGCAGAGGTCACTTAAATGACATCAAACAATACATCGTAGCTTCATTTTTTCCTTAACATTTTATGAGTATGTTCCCACATCATTATATATTCTCCAAAAGTATTATTTTTTTAATGACTCCCAGGCACTCACTCGCCTACGTGCTCTTCCACTCAGTACTGCAGCCCCTTGGAGAATAGAAATGAGAGGTAGAAGGTCATGTTGGAAAGAACAAGGGCAGAATGGACCTGCTTAAGCCCTGTCATCCTTGATAGGGGGTGCCAGCTTTTCTGCCTTCAGGCCAAGGTGGCTGAGCTCCATGCAGGCACACCAAACAATACCACATCCATGATACATGATAGTAATGTGTATCTGGTTCTGTGCCTTTTGAGCCTTACCTAGTCGTGGCAGCTTCAGATTCTTGGCTTCAGATCCAGAGCTTCCTCAAGGAAATGGATATAAGAGTGTTCCCCGCACTGGTCCATTGTGAGGATGAAAGGACATGGTGTGCGTTAAAGTGGGGACCACGGTGCCCTTGAGCATGGACTGGTTTTCCCATTCCTTCCCCAAATGTCTGGATCTACCTTCCTTTAAAAAGGAGAGATGAGGGCTTCCCTGGTGGCTCAGTGGTAAAGAATCTGCCTGCCAATGCCAGAGACACAGGTTGGATCCCTGATCTGGGAAGATTCCACATGCCAAGAAGAAACTGATCCCATGCGCCACAACTATTGAGCCTGTGCTCTAGAACCTGGGAGTCGAAACTACTGAAGCCCACACACCCTAGGGCCAGTGCTCTGCAGCAAGAGAAGCCACCACAATGGGATGCCCACGCACGCAACTAGAGAATAGCCCCCGCTCTCCACAACTAGAGAAAAGCCTGCACAGCAAAAAAGACCCAGCACAGTCAAAAAGTAAAATTATTTTTTTTAAAAATGGAGGGACGAGTTGATGTTATGACTTCAGGTTGTTACCTAGTTGAAGCTACCTCCCTCCCGTCATCAGAAGGATCAAGAACACATTGAAAGGAAATCAACCCTGAATATTCATTGGAAGGACTGATGTTAAAGCTAGTTACAATACTTTGGCCACCTGATGAAAAGAGCCAACTCATTGGAAAAGACCCTGAGGCTGGGAAAAATTGAGGGCAGGAGGAGAAGAGGGCAACAGAGGATGAGATGGTTGAATGGCATCACTGATGTAATGGACATGAACTTGGGCAAGCTCCGGGAGATGGTGAGGGACAGGAGGCCTGGCGTGCTGGCATGTGGCAGTCCGTGGGGTCACAAAGAGTTGGACATGACTTGGTGACTGAACAACAACAAGCACTTTGGAAAGAATGGTACGACTGTCAGAATCATTTTCCTCTGAGAACAAATACACAGGGGACTTCAGACGGGCCCTGAACACGCAGGAGGCACCCCTCAATGCAGGATGGGGCAGGAGCTGGGATGACACTTGTAGCTCTTAGGACTAAAATGGCTCAAGGCCTTTTCTGTCTTCATTTGGGGTGTTGGAGTTCTAGCCATTTCTTCCCCACCCCAGCCTGGCATTTTCTTCTCCCTCCTCCTGGGGGACAACTTAGACTTCTCCCAGCAAAGCAAAGTCAGTATCCTAGAGTGTTGCTATGGAAAGAATGGCAACATCCCTTGCGAGTTTATGAAGAAAAAAAGAAAGAAAGAAAAGGAAAAAAAGAAAAAAAATAGGACAAGCAGGATTTTTTTTTTAAGTGTTACAAAACTGGGAGAAAAACTGTTCCACCACTAAATATATCCACTTACCAAACCAGCAGATGTTAGGGTTTATACAGCTTCAGACTCTCAGTCCCCCAGAAGACTCCTGGCAGAGCATTTTCATGGCCATGGCTCCCACAGAGGCCTGGGAGGCTGCTCGAGATTTCTGGGTTGGTGGCTGGAATCTTCTGTGTTGGCCAAACAGAGGATGTGGCAGTCATTTCCAGGGGTACCTCTCAAAAACCTGAACTCTGTTTTATTTGTTATAAAGACCTTCCTCCAGTTCCTCTTACCCCCTGCCGTTTCCTGTGTCAGGTCGCCCAAGGTTGGACTCCCTTGGGTTCTTTCCAAATCTCGAACCCCAGCCCTGCCTTGGACTAGCTCTGGTCCTGGAGCATGTTCTTCTGAGTTCGTCATGAGCATCTGAGCTGCAGTTCCCATGTTGGTAAAACACCTACTTTCAAACTGTTTTGAAGTTTTACAATCATACATGAGGCTCCTAGCACGGTGGCCGCACAGAGCCGTTACCCGTGGTGTGTGTAATGGAAAGAGATTCTCCTGCCTTCTAGTCACGTTGTCTGTCTGACTCGGGGGCTGTTGGGGGCTGCAGAGGGGGCAGGTGAACTCGTGTCTCTCATCCTGCTGATGGAGCCAGCTGGGTGATCCAGGAGGTGTGGGTCCCCACCCCGCCAACCTCAAGCCTTCCTTGGTGTCTTGTGGTCATTCTTAAAATTATTTCCTGGCCTCAAAGTCCAGATGCAGAGCACCTTCTCACACCCTTGGCTGATACCTTGGGCCTGCCTCTGATCTGGTTAACTATTGCTGCCTTAAAAGTGAAAGTGTTAGTCGCTCTGTCTTGTCCGACTCTTTGCGACCCCATAGACCATAACCCACAATGCTCTTCTGTCCATGGGATTCTCCAGGCCAGAGTACTGGGGTGGGTGGCCCTTCCCTTCTCCGGGGAATCTTCCCAACCCCGGGATTGAACCCAGGTCTCCTGCATTGCAGGCCGATTCTTTACGGTCTTAGCCACCAGGGAAACCTTAAACATGCACCAAAACGTAGGAGTTTCCATCAGAAATCTATTGTCTCTCACAATTCTGAGTGAGAAGTTCAGAGTGTAGCAGTTACGGCTCATCTCTGTTCCGTGCTATCTGGGGCTTTGGTTCAGAGGACTTGAAATGATGGGGCTGGAACAGTGGGGGGTGACAGAGCATCTCTCTCTCCTCAGGTAGCTTGAGTTTCCTCACAGCATGGCGGCCTCAGGGCAGTCAGACTTCTCATATGGTGGCCCAGAGCTCCCAGGGGGAGGAAGCAGAAACTGCATGTCCTCTTGAAGGTCCCGGCCCAGAGCTGTCATAGTGTCACTTCTACCACATTTTATTGGGCAGAGCAGTCACAGAGCAGCCCCAGTTCAAGGGAACAGGAACGGGACACGAGCCCCACCTCTCAGTGTCAATGAATGTGTGGCCATCTTTAATCTGCCACAGTGCAGGCGTGCGTGTTGACGCTTTAGTCGTTTCTGACGCTTTGCGACCCCATGGACTGTAGCTCGCCAGGCTCCTCTGTCCAGGGGATTCTCTGGGCAAGAATACTCAAGTGGGCTTCCAGGGGATCTTCCAGACCCAGAGATCGAACTTGCGTCTCTTATGTCTCCTGCATGGGCAGGTGGATTCTTTACCACTAGCACCACCTGGGAAGCTGTGATCTGCCACAGTATCTACCACAAAATCACTGCCTGCCTGCCCTCGAAGGAGAGTCTCAGAAGCTGGTGGTGGCACCTGAGAGCAGAACCAGAGGCAGGACCCACACCCCAGTCACAGGTGAAGTTGGAGCTCAGAGAGCACGCCTTTCAGGGCAGCTGGCTGCTCAGAGAGTTATGTGCAGATTAGTCCTGCTTTGGGTAGGGTACTAGTTTCCTAGGGCTGCCTTCACCAAAGCACCGCCGATGCGGTGGCTGAAAACAGTAGAAACTTTCTGTCTCACGGTTCTGGAAAACTGAAGTCATGCTTCCCCTGAAGGCACTAGGGAAAGATCTGTTCCAGACCTATCTCCTAGCTTCTGGTACTAAGTTGCTTCAGTCGTGTCCAGCTCTTTGTGATCCTATGGACTGTAGCCCACCAGGCTCATTTGTCCATGGGATTCTCCAGGCAAGAATACTGAAGTGGGTGGCCATGCCCTCCTCCAGGGGATCTTCTCAACCCAGGGATCCAACCCATGGTTCCTGCCATGTCTCCTGCATTACAGGTGGGTTCTTTCTGTGCTGCTGAACCACCTGGGAGGTGGCAGGGATGTAAAGAGCCTGCTGGGGGCGGAGGTTTCAGGGAGAAGCGTGTGTGAGTTTTGATTAGAGCCTTGGGGACCCTGAAAGCTCATCAGACAAGTTAGAATGGGATTCATGAGCATGGGAACCCAGACTGGTTGTTACTGACCTAAGGGGCAGAGTAAAATCAGAGATCGGGGGAGCTTTGCCTGGCAGAAGGCACAGGCAGGCTGGAATAAGGGAGACCGTGGAAGCAAAGACCGTCATTCCATTTCAGCAGTCTAGATGAGGTGTGATGACGGCTTGGACCAGTGTGTAAATATCTTTGGTGTTACACACAAATGATAGAGCTTGGAATCGAATTGAAGGAGAGAGACAGACTCATGAACTAGGGTAACACGCCTCGGGCGCACACAGGACAAATGACACCGGAGGTCGTAGCCAAGATGATTTTGTGTCATCAGCATGAGTGACAGAGAGTCTGGTGGCCCTGCAGGCACGGGAGAAAAAGGAGGAAGCCAGATGATCACCTCGGCTTGCGACAAGTTGGGTTCGCAAACTAGATGTGTGCTAAGTTGCTTTAGTGTCCGGCTGTGTGACCTCAAGGACTGTAGCCCACCAGGCTTCTGTGTCCATGGGATTCTCCAGGCAAGAATGCTGGAGCGGGTTGCCGTGCCCTTCTCCAGGGGATTTTCCCGACCCAGGGATCAAACCCGCATCTCTTACGTATCCTGCGTTGGCAGGCGGGTTCCTTACCACTAGGGCCACCTGGGAAGCAAACAAGACTCCCTATTATTATTGTTACTGTTTTTGCTATTTCTGTTTTTATTCTCTAATTAACTAGATAGAATACATTGGATACTTTCTATACACCAAGCTGTATTCTGCTTTTCTTTGATTGATCTTATTATTTGATTCTCACAACAACTGTCTGAGGGATAATTTCAGTTATTATCCCCATGATACAAATGAGAAAACTGAGATATCCTTTTCTCTCTGAAATGCTCTGTCCCTCGAACAAGATGTTATTTTAACATTTTTCATTTTAATACCACTCATGACACTGAGCCTTCAATTTTTTTAAATTTCTTCCCCTGTGAGCGTGCTGATATTTCATCAACCAATGCTCAGTGACCATTCTGACCCATTTAATCAGCTGAGAAATAACCCCATTTCTCATTTGTATATAGGGTTTTGCTTCTTGATATTCGTCAGCATGTTTTTAATATTTTGACCAAGCTCCCACACCCAGGGTCATAGCATGTTGGAGCCTCATGACTGTCAGCTGGAAACTCCTCTGGAAAAGGACAAAAAGAAATCTCAAAAACAGGCCCATCATATGTGAAAAAAAAAAATCCACAAAGTATATTGTTTCAGATTTATAGAGTACAGCAGTTGCCATAAAGATCTAACTACATAGGAAGCTATGGATGCCACATAGTTGGTTATAATTAATTAATGTTGTATCCCACCAAAAAAAAAAGGCGGGGGGGCAGCAAGAGAAAGATCGGGCTTGGGTTCAAATTTCAATTCGGGAGACTGGCTCAGCGCTGTACCACCTGTTGGCACAACAGGAAGGGAACAGCAGAGAGCTGGTGTAAGGAAGGTTCTGAGACAATCACCAAAGGAAATCTCAGCCTCAGGGGCCTCGTGGGGAAATAGAGGCTATAGTATTTCCGGCTCCGCCTCCTCAGGATTAACAGCTCCTGAGCAATGACACAGGTAAAGTGTTCCGAGAACCATAATGCATGTTCCAATTCTGAAGGATGTTGATTCCCAGCACCATCGTTACTGTTGTTATCATTGATGCAGAGAGGAGGGACTGGGCTGTTGGCAAAAGGGGACACACACAGATTGGTAATTTTCTACCAAAGAGCAGCAGCTTGCAAAATTGCTTAGAAAATATAAAAGGGGAATTCTGGAAGAGTAGGGAACCTTATAGGTTCTTTCTCAAGCTTAAATTGTTTAGAAAAATCATACTTTTCTAGAGCCCTTCCACCCAGGACTGACTGGTAAGAATTCTGCCTCCATGGTGAAAGTGAAAGTCGCTCAGTCATGTCTGACTCTTTGTGACCCCATGGACTATACAGTCCATGGAATTCTCCAGGACAGAATACTGGAGTGGGTAGCTGTTCCCTTCTCCAGGGGATCTTCCCAACCCAGGAATCGAACCAAAATCTCTTGCATTGCAGGCGGATTCTTTACCAGTTGAGCTACCAGGGAAGCCCATGGTAGTGATCCCAAAAGAGACTCTGCCTTCCAACTTTCCCTCTGCATCCCAGACATGTTGGGGGTGGGGAAACTCTGGACACGGCCAGCCTTATGTGCTGGGAGAAGGAGAGGGAGCGGGCAGGCGGCCCCCCCTGCTCATTCCCCACCCCCAGCCCTGCCCAGTCCTTGGGCTATTCAGCCAAGACATCACATCGGCAAAGCCAACCAGAATCCTCACCCTTTCAACCCAAAGCTGATCCTCACCTCACCTGAGAGGTGTCCCAGGTCCAGGTGGGGCAGCCCTCGCCCGTGGCTGCCAGAGGCCACTTGTCCAAAGCCTCCCCAGTCCATGTACCCTCCCAGGAGCATGGGTACCTCTCTAAGCCCCAGTTTCCCCATTTGTAGAATGAGTGGGGCTGGACAAGCTCGGATTCAGGTTTGCAGATCTTTCTGGAGGATGAGTTGAAGAGGTAGGGCTCCATCAGCAGATGAATGGATAAGAAAGCTATGGTACATATACACAATGGAGTATTACTCAGCCATTAAAAATAATACATTTGAATCAGTTATAATGAGGTGGATGAAACTGGAGCCTATTATACAGAGTGAAGTGAGCCAGAAAGAAAAACACCAATACAGTATACTAACGCATATATATGGAATTTAGAAAGATGGTAACAATAACCCTGTATACGAGACAGCAAAAGAGACACTGATGTATAGAACAGTCTTATGGAGTCTGTGGGAGAGGGAGAGGGTGGGATGATTTGGGAGAATGACATTGAAACATGTATAATATCATGTATGAAACGAGTCGCCAGTCCGGTTCGATGCACGATACTGGATGCTTGGGGCTGGTGTACTGGGACGACCCAGAGGGATGGTATGGGGAGGGAGGAGGGAGGAGGGTTCAGGTTGGGGAGCACATGTATACCTGTGGCGGATTCATTTCAATATTTGGCAAAACCAATACAATATTGTAAAGTTTAAAAATAAAATAAAATTAAAAATTAAAAAAAAAAAAAGAGGGTAGGGCATGAATGGGACTAGCTAGACGGCCAGGGAGGAGGTGATCACAGGGGCCCAGACAAGAGGTGATGGTGACTGGGGTCAGGGTGGTAGCTATGGAAGATAACGGAGGAAGGGGGATCAGGAACCTGATAGGCAAACAGGCCATGCTGGTGTGAATCTGTGCAGGCTCACGTGTGTTTTTCTAAAGGCTGAAGCAGAGAGCATCATCCTAACTAGGACAATTTTATGGAAACTGAAGGCAGCAGATCCTGGCCTTGTGGATCAGAGCCCCACAGGCTGTGGTCACCAACTTATTACTCATTCCCAAGGCAGCAGCCAGCTTCTCATTCCCAAGGCCTCCCATTGGAACGGGGGCCTCTAGCTTCTGCCTGGAAACAGGGAGCAGCTCACCAAAGGGGAGGTCAGGAGTGACAGGAAAGTCACAGGCTGCAAACCTAGCTCAGCTGGCCCACTGCAGGGGTGTCCCATGGATGCTGTAACCAATAACAAAACAGCACTAAGGGTCAGAAGCCAGCAATCAGATCCACAGGGCTAAAGTGAAGGTGTTGGCAGGGCCGATTTCTTCTACAGTTGTTCTTGTTCAGTCGCTAAGTCGTGTCTGACTCTTCAGTAAATCTTTTGCTAATTCTCCCTGGTGGCTCAGTGGTAAAGAATCTGCCTGCAGTGCAAGAGCCCCGGGTTCAATCCCTGGGTAGGGAAGATCCCTTGGATAAGGGAATGACAACCCAGTCCAACATTCTTGCCTGGAGAATCCCATGGACAGAGGAGTCTGGTGGACTACAGTTCATGGGGTCACAAAGCGTCAGATATGACTGAATGCCTAATGCTTTTGCTAAGTCATATCCAACTCTGCTTCTGCAGGCTCCTTGCCTTTTTCAGCATCTAGTGGCTGCCTGCATTCCTTGGCTTGTGGTGCCTTCTTCAAAGTGTATCACTCCAGTCTCCATCCCCACATCGTCCCCTCCTCATCTGTAGTCAGATCTCCCTCTGCCTCCCTCTGTAAGAACACTTGTGATTTTATTTAGGGTGCACTTGGATGATCCAGGATAATCTCTCCCACTGTCCTTAATCACTTCATCAAAGTCCCTTTTGCCACAGAAGGTCACATTCCCAGGTTCTAGGGCTTAGGACCTGGATGTCTTTGAGCACCACCATATTCAGCCTGTGATACCCTGGTTCCTGGGCAAAGAGATGCAGAAATACAGCCCCTGGATGTGGCTTTAATTTGTGTGATTTTGTCTGGGATCTAACTGGCTTGGATGAATGGCTTTGTGAAGGACATTCTATCAGAGAATATGAGTAAACCTTCAGCCTTTATTCCAGGCTTTGAGATGAAGGGAAGTCTCTTCGAGGTAGAGATGAAAGAGGTTCAAGAGAAAGCTCTGGGTTTGGGGATGCAAAGGATGGGCTGGAGGGAGGGGGTCGGGGACAGAATGGAGAAAGGGATCTGACAGACAGAATCTAAGCGCCTGCTGAAAAGCCTTGTCTCGCCCTGATCCGTGTCTGGGGAATGGAAAAATCTCACTTCTCTCCCAGCTTCGAGAAGATGAAGCGTGCTCAAATCACCCACAGGAGCGAAACGAAAAGGTTACACCGGGAATTGTCGATACAATAAATCCCTGTGGTCTCACAGCCTCTCTAAACGTTTTGATGGCAGAATGTGATGGATCATGAATCAGAGTAGGCCCATCTTAAACACCTGATACCGCCTTATTTATGTATGTATGTGACACATAAAACCAGACTTGATTCCTTTTTCTTTCTGTCTCCAGGATATTTTTTTTCTTCTTTCAGAAATGCATCAGTCTTCCCCCAGCCTTGGTTTTCTGTGTCCGTGGGTGTGTGTGCCTGTATGTGGAGGTGGCTGTTAGGATTCTTTCTACCCAGAAAAAGGATAATCTGTCTTGAAGATGATGATAGCACCAGGAATTAACTGCAAAACTAATGAAGCCACTTTGTTTCAAAATATGTCTTAATCTTGTTGCCTTCTTTGTTTTGTTTTTAACAAGATTATTGCTCCAAGAAAGAGTGAGTAAAGATGGTACAATGTGAGCGATTTGCCATATGAAACCCAGGCAGACACAGAGATTATTTCCCAGTTGTCCTGGCTTGGATCTACAGTCATAAGCTACTTCAAGCCCCTCCATGGGGTCAAATTAGACTTGCTTTGTCATATGCTTTCTTCAACACTAATGTCTGCTTTATAATTCATTACAGTCGTAAGTGTTGTATGGAACCTCATTTTCCACCCAAGTCTGGTCTAATTCCAAAGCTAGTGGACTTACCCACTCTGCTTAAACTGGCGTCTTTAGGACCAGCTCAGCTCAAAACGCCTTGATCCTATTGTGGCCTTGAGGACAGACAGCCATCCAGCAGAACCCATCACCCCAGCACAACCACCTCTGGGAGAAACCACCGACCTGCCCCGTCAGAAAGGCTGTACGATTCAGGGTCCTCTCGCCAAACTCACATCCTGTCCCTTCCCAAAGCTTGTGGTTGGCCTTGCCTTGTGGGCAGGCGCAGGTTACTTCAAAGAGCCTCTCAACTCCAGTGCCGTGCGACACTTCTTGATTGTTTTTTCTCCTTTAGCTTCTCTTGCTAGAAGCAAAGAATGGCATTTGGGTGCAAAGTCTTTATTTGTAAGCCATTAAGACAGTGCTTCATTTTAACTTCAAAAAACTGTAATGCTGTAGTTTTGTTTTTTAATCCAGTCTATAAAAGGTACTCCTTAGGATATTATATTGTGTCTCTTAATATTATATTAATATAATAATTATATTATAATGTTTATATTATAATAATATTATATTAATATAATATTAAGTGTCTCTTAATATTTGATCGAGACTCACGGATGGCTTTTTCTTCCCCCTACTTGGAGATGTTTGGAGCTCTCGTCTCATTTTCATCTACCCCTGAATGGTCCCAGGTAGGGAAAAGTAAAACATTTTTCCATTTACAAAACCACCGAAGAGTTTTGTTTTCATGTTGGCAAGTAAAAAGTTGGACTTTTCAATAAAACTTTTAAAGTCCTTTCCAAAAGAAGTATTTTGAGGGAGAATATTATTTTTAAATTAGAATAGTTTGAAAATTACTTTGCAGTGAACATCAAATGCTGTGGTTAGTGGGTGAGCCTCTGCCTCTGTTTTCACTGGTATTTGTTATTGTGTTGAGGTTATTCTTGCTTGGTATGAAGATCTCAGCTTACGTGTCCTCTCCCCAAAGAGGCTTTCCCTGAATATCTCATTGAAAGTAGGTCTTGGGAATTCCCTGGTGGTGCAGGGTTAGGCCTCTACACCCTCACTGCCAAAGGCCAGGGCTCAATCCCTGATCAGGGAACTAAAATCCCACAAGCTTCATGGACCAAACAGCCAAAAAAAGGAAAAAAACAAAGAATGAAAGTAGGTCTTAAATCACCATCACATCATTTCTAAGAGCTTTTTGCACAGTACTTGGGCTTAGTCACTCAGTTGTGTTTGACTCTTTGTG
Source organism: Bos taurus (assembly GCF_002263795.3). Lineage (NCBI taxonomy): Eukaryota > Metazoa > Chordata > Mammalia > Artiodactyla > Bovidae > Bos > Bos taurus. The sequence continues at coordinate 16,810,869 of NC_037341.1, read as the reverse complement.
ACCCCATGGACAGTCTCCTATATCCGTGGAGATTCTCCAGGCAAGAATGCTGGAGTGGGTTGCCATGCCCTCCTCCAGGGGATCTTCCCAATCCAGGCAACTTACCACTATCTATAAGTTCTTTGTTTTCTATTTATTTTTTGATTTTCCCTCCCTAGATCATGGGCACCTTGAAAGCAAGAATCTTATGTCTTATTTCCTGAGTATCAAAGCAGTGTCTGGCATGGAGCAGGCACTTAAGGAGGAATGAATGAATGAATGCTTGAGCTGTGTTTTCTTTTCTGAGGTCCCATGTTTCTGCTTCCAAAAAATCAGTCTTCTGCTGTATTTCCCTTTTAAAATACCAGGACTACTGTAGGAAGGAATGGGGCATTGAGGTAGGATTGGGTGGCAGAAAGCACCTCTCACAACCAGCTCTGAATACTCCCAGGGAGGTTTGAAGGTGAGGACTGACATGGTCAGATTCAGGTTTAGAAAGATGACATTCAATCATGGCATCAATTGTGATGTAGGCAGCGGCAAGAAATCTGTTTCTAAAAATAAACATCGAAGTTCAGGATGTGATGATTCGCAAGGATTCAAGGTTAGCACTATACGACATCACTCACACTAACATCCCGAGGTTCTTTCTTAAGGGAAGCGAATGGTGTGACAAGAATGAGAGCACGTTGCAAACGGTCGTGCCACCCAGCATGGCAACCATGGCAGGGAAAGGCTAAGGATTGCTGTTTTTTTTTTTTTTAATCTTTATTGAATTTGTTACAATATTGCTTCTGTTTTATGTTTTGGCTTTTTGGCCACAAGGCATGTGGGGTCTTAGCTCCCTGACCAGGGATCAAACCACACCCCCTGTGTTGGAAGGCGAAGTCTTAACCACTGGACTGCCAGGGAAGTCCCAGGATTGCTGTCTTAGAAAGAAACAGTGGGGACTTACCCTGGTGGTCCAGTGGTTAAGAATCTGCCTTGCAGTGCAGGGGACATGGGTTTGATCCCTGATCAGAGAACTAAGATCCTGCCCACTGCAGGGCAACTAAACCCACACACCTCAACTACTGAGCCCACACGCCGTAATGAAAGATCCCACATAACACAACTAAGATCCAACACAGCCAAATAAATATTAAAAGAAAGAAAGAAAGAAAGAAATGGTGGCAGTTAGGAGGTAGGCCTGAAACTGCATCTGTTGGGACCTTTTCAGTTATAGGTGCCAGATAAAGTCCCATCAGAGTGGTGTCAGCAAGCTTCCTTGTGGGAAGGTCTCTGCGTGAGTCAGATCCAGGCGTGCCAGCATGCAGAGGGATACAGTCATGACTCTGCATCTCAACTCAGCTGGTTCTGACCAGCTCCACTTGGGTCATGAGCTCACCCCTTAATCACTCACTCTCGCTGAAGAACGTGATGCAGTGAGTGGTCAGGACCAAGTCACATGCCCACCACTGGAGGATCCACAGGGGCCAAGAGTGGGTGGGGGTCTTTCTCTAGAAAGAATTGGACTGCCATGGCCAGCGGAGTAAGGAAGGCATGCCAGACAGGCAGGCGATGCATGGCACAACCAGGAGATGCCAAGGTCAGGCCATGATGTAGGGAATCATTGCAGCTGCAGGGAGAAGCCAGGAGGACTCTGCCTGGAGCACAGGAATGAAGGATGAAGGATGGGAAGCCATTGCCGTTAAGGAGGCAGAGTCAGGAGGGCCTGGTGCATAATCACCTGTGGGGTGGGAGGGGGAGTGGAGGCGCAAGAGGAATCTAGGTTTCTAACTCGAATGACTGAGATCATGATGCTTTTATTTGGAATGAGGAGTGTTACAAAAAGATCAGATTTGGGAGACAGGTGAGGAGCTTGGCGCTAGATGAGCTCAATCCTGAAGCACCGGTGAGACTCCAGGTGATGATCAGAGATGCATAGAATCCACACTTGGAAGAGGTTCTAAGACCATCCAGTCCAGCCTCTGCCAAATTTCCCCTTCAGATCTACCTTCCAAATGGAGATAACTGAGTAGTCTGTTTCCAACCGAGAGGGACTGGGTCATCCACTTTTTAAAATTCATGTATTATTTTTCTTGGTTTTCATGAATCATCTTAGCTTGTTTGAAAAAATCAAGTTTCAGTGGACAGTGGCCACTCTGGCCTTTGGTTACAAGTCTGGGTTTTCATCCTCACTGTCAGCCAGCGTTGGGGAAGGGAGGTCGGGGGCTCTGCAGCGAGGAGTGGGGCTAGAAAGGCTGGTTTCCCAGATGTCTGTCTGCAAGGGTGAGTGTGGAGCTCCAGGATGAATGAGGTCACACCAAAGAGGATGGAGAGGAGAGGGATGAGGAGGAGCCCAGGGCATGGAGGTGACCGTGGAGAATGGAAGAAGCAGCAAAGCAGGAGCTGCTGGGAGGAGATCCAAGGGCGCCACCCGGGAGAGCCAAAGGGAGGCAATTTGAGGAAGGCGGTTTGCCCCACAGAGTCAGTGACGCGGGGTATATTTGGTGTTTTAAAAGAAAAGCATTGACAGAGCAAGGAGGACAGAATGTGCAGAGGTGAGGGATGAACAGGGCAGTAACAGGAGGGACAAGCTGCAGTCATCTCAAACTGCCTTTGAGACATTTTTGATAGTTGCGTGATATTAACAACAGGTACCTTCCCTGAGTCACAAGCTCAGAGTTCATCATATTGGGGACAAAGAGGCAAACCCTGTCCACAGATTTTGTTGTTGTTATTCACTCACTCAGTCATGTCTGACTTTCTCTGACCCCATGGACTGCAGCACACCAGGATTCCCTGTCCTTCACTATCTCCTGGAGTTTGCTCAAACTCACGTCCATTGAGTTGGTGATGCTGTCAAGCCATCTCATCCTGTATCGCCCCCTTCTCCTCCGACTGCTCACTCTCACTGGGTACCCTCGGCACCCTTTGACATGGGTACCATTTTCATCCCCAGATTAGATAGAAAGGCTGAGGCTTCAGAGGACGGGTGTGACTTGTCCAGACTCATACACCAATGAGTGGTAGTCCCAGACCCAGAAAGCCAGTCTCTTGCACTGGGGAGTCTCTCTGCCCCAGGAAGCAAGAGTGATCATAATACTGGGTAGATGATGGTGGAATTGAGCACCTTTGGGAACTTTGATGTTGCTTATTACATTTGTCTTGCTTTGTCTACTTTTTTAGGGAAATGGCAAGCTGAGGTGATCATAACCCAAAGGGAAGGAATCCAGTGAAGGGAGATAAGAGTGGAGGGAGCCAATGAGTGCTAGGCTGGGGTCCCTGGGGAGCAGAGGGCAGGCCTGGAGGTCAGCTGGAGGTGTTACCTTATAACAGGGAGACCCGCTACCCACTCCAAGGTAGAGAGAAGAGAGATGAGTGTGGAGATGGGGAAGAAAGTGATCATGATCTCGGCAAAATAGAAAGCAGAATCTTCTCACACACGCAAAGTTGGGAGAATTAAAAACACTGGCACAGTTGCCATAGAAATTTCTATGAAATGAACAAAAGATGAGTAAAAAGATGTCGGAACAGCATGACTCAGGTGAGATGAGCTGGTGTAAACGCACAACCCCTGGCATGGGGGTTGGCAGCTGGTAGGGGCTGTGGGGGAAAGAATGCTCTGAGGGGCGGAACGCACCTGTGAACCTCACTCTGCCAAGTCCCTCATCACTGATGGAAGTGGTTAAAGCTAGCTCACTGGTTAAAGGCACCCTTCTAGGTAACCAGATGGAGTCAGCGTTAAAGGGTCTCTTTCAGTCCAATCTGCAGTGGAGGTGGAAGTTCACCCATTTCACAGTCGCAGAACTTAGGCTGGCCAAGGGAATGAGTGTGCTGCAGCTGGCACTCTCCAGGCCGCCTGTGGGTTTGGGGACTTGGGCGGTGGGCATCCTGGCTGTGGCCAAAGCAGGGCAGACTCCTGTGAGTAAGAGGAAGAACCAGGATTCAAATCAGAAGCCTGGTTCCAGCCTGTGGCCCCTTTCCCTCACCAGGTGGGCACTCATGGTGAGGACCGAGAGGGAGCAAGGCAGCTGGAGGCCACATCCTCACCTAGTGAAGAGCCAAGGGCATCTGAGCTTAGAAATTCATCACTTTGAGTAAAAGTAAAGTCTGGGCCCCAGGCTCACATGGGCTGATATGAATCTGCCTTCTCTGGCTTCTTTGTCTCTGAGGACTCACTCCCCCACCTCAAGTCCCCACTCCTGCCACTGCTAGCAGGACAGCAGCCTCCTCTCAGCATCACCCAAACACACAGTGATGCTCACACCACAATCTGTCTATGACCTTACCGCCCTAAACACAGTGGATCTCATCTAATGTCACCATGTCATTTCACGAACTTCATTTCATCCACTGAAATATTTTGGCTGCAGCAGACCATGCAAGCCCTTCTTCCACCTAGTAAGAGAGTGTCTCAGTGTAGCGAGTTGAGAAAGACATTACAATTCAATTAAAAGTCTTACTCCTTTGAACACCCGCTGTGGAGAAGATCCACTCGAAACTTGTGAGAAACTTCATTTATAGACCCAGTGTCAGGAAATGGAGTAGCTAACCATCAGCAGCTGTGTGTTACTGGGACCCAGCAGTGAGTGCAGAGCCAAGGGTGATCTGGGCTCCACCCTCCTCAACCAGCAAGCTAACCTCTCTGAGCCTCAGTTTCCTCATCTGTGAAATGGAGAGCATTACCATCTATTGATGTTGTGGGAATAACAAAGATTTTACATGTAAATGGCATCTTATTACTATGTTATCCACCTATCCTTAACCAGATCAGCAAACCCTTCTTTAAAAAAAAAAAATGAGAAACTGAACAATAAAAGTTAAGCACAAACACAGATAATGGGAAGTAGCTTCTGAAAACTCACCTCGCCAGCCACGACTCTGCTATTACACACGCTGTTGTTTCTAAGGATGTCTTACACTCCATTATCCAGTGCCCAGCATCTTTTTCTCTTCCAGCATCGTTACTTTCTACAATTCTTCCCCTATTTCTGCATCGTCCTCTGAACTGTCATTTCCCAGGGGAGCTTGCTAATTCACTCTAGTCCAGCACAGAACACAGCAAGGAGCATCTCCCATCTTCACAGTGCAGGGTTGGCTCGGGCCCAACCACTTCTGAATCAGGAGAGGCCACTGATGGCTTCTTGCTGAGGCCGTCAAACCTGGATGATTGCTAGAAATGCAGATTCTTGGGCCTGCTCCTGGATGCTTGAGTTCAATAAGTCTGGACTGGGGCTCTGGACAAAGCACCCCAGATGGCATCTGATGGTTTGGGAGCCACCCCATAGGCCCACCCCCAAAATTCAAGTTTAGATTTAAAGATAAGCAGGGAAGAAATCAATAAAGGTCAGGAATTAACTCAGAGTCACCAGTGACATTTCAAAAGCCTCTCCCATTTAACAGATGAGACAAATGGAGGCAAGGATGGAGACAGATGAGGAGAGAGCTGGGAGTTTAGAGCAAAACCCAGGATCTGGGCATCCCACTCCTTTCTCCACCCACACCGCACCCCAGCTCCCCCACCCCCACCGCAATCACCACCACAATATACCTTCCCATCAGAATTCCCTCTCCTGGGGTGCAGTGCGGTAAGGAGAATGTTGTGACTTTAAGACATAAAGGAACAATCACATACACAAACACAAAAGATTTACCCTTGGTGAACTGCAGTGGTACCTACTAACAGCTCTGTCAGAAGACCCAGCAAAGCTAAAAGCATCCGTCTGGGCTTTGATGTCCTGACAAGATGCTTCCTTTGAAAGCTCAGAGACAGTCCTGTAATTTCCTCTGACAGCCCTGGTGAAAGCTCTGAAATAAGAAGCGGCGTCCTGCCAGAGCCTGAAGGTGTGATTCCTTGAGAGCAGCATGTGTGTCCTCCCTGAAAGGCCCAGGCTCCTCCACTCGCCTCGGGCTGGAGACCCTGGCCCCAGGGGACCTCTGTGGCCTGACTCTTCACCTGCCCCAGCGTCTCCCTAGGGAGCTCAAGGCCTGGACATTTCCCTCATCTGACAGCTAGGCTGCATGCCAGCCACCTTGCAAAGAGTTCCCAGGGACTAATCTGACAGTATGACCCATTTTTCCTCCCCTGAGGGCCCCAGGTCACTCGTAGGGAAAGGTCAGGAAATGCTAGTGCCCCGTGTCTGGAGATGAGCAGGGCGATGGGGAGGAGGGAGACCAACTGGGTGGCAGTGGGCAGGTGCTCACTTGGAGAGGCTGACAAAGCCTTCCTCGAGGTGTTCAACACGCAGTGTCATCCTTACCTGGGAGCTTGTTGGCAACGCAGAGTGTCAGTCCCACCCAGACTTCCTGAATCTGTATTTTAACAAGATCACCAGGTAATTTGTCTGCACGTAAAGAGCTGTATCCCAGCTCTGCTGCTCTCGGCTGTGTGATTACGGCCACGCTCCTTAACTTCTCTGAGCTTCAGTGTCTACACAGGGTTCCGGAGAAATGAAACAGAGCACTCAGCTCATTATTAAGCCTTCAGTGAATGTTCACCATCACTGTTATCGAGAGAATGGTTAAGGGAGAATCCATTTTGCCATATTTAAACCCAAATCATACAGCCACTCCTCAGTGGAGAAGGAAGTCCAAACTAAGTGGGAGAAAGTCCAGATAGAAATAAGGAGCCCTCAACATCTACTTAAGGAACAAGCTTAAAGGCTGGAGGAAGGGGTGCCTCTTAGTAGCCTTGACTCTGACTATTGAATTTGGGGCTAGTAAAGATGATGCCTGATGCTTAGCTTGGGGGTTCTTACCTCATTAATGTGCCATTTTTCCCTGCCATCCCCACCCCTCAAAGTTATCTCCCAGCCCCTGCTGCTCCCATGATCCTCCCTAAAAGGCCTCACTACTCCTTCACCTGGTGGCTCAGACGGTAAAGCGTCTGTCTACAATGCAGGAGACCGTGGTTCGATCCTTGGGTCGGGAAGATCCCCTAGAGAAGGAAATGGCAATCCACTCCAGTACTATTGCCTGGAAAATCCCATGGACAGAGAAGCCTGGTAGGCTACAGTCCATGGGGTCGCAAAGAGTCGGACACAACTGAGTGACTTCACTTTCACTTTCACTCCTTCACCAGCAGGATGAAACCCTGCCTCTTCAGCATGGCGTTCAGTGGCAGCATGATTCACAGTCTGGCCCAGGCTGATTTATCAGGTGCCTCGGGCCTGCCATCACACCTGCCCTTTAGCTTCAGTCCTTTTCATTCCTCTGGCGTTTCCTTCTTCTCACTGCATCCTCTGCCTGGGAGTACTCTGTTCCTCTGATCAGAATCATTCCCCTTCTCTGTACCCGACAGGATCCAACTCTGCCTTTGGAGCCCTACCTCAGACTCCCAAGGCAACAGAAATAAAAGCAAAACTAAACAAATGGGACCTAATCAAGCTTGTAAATTTTTGCACAGCAAAAGAAACTGTAAAATGAAAAGATACCTGCAGAATGAGAGAAAACATTTCCAAATGATGCCACCGACAAGGGCTTAATTTCTAAAATATACAAACAACTCATACAACTAAATATCAAGAAAACAAAACTAATCAAAAAATGGGAAGAAAACCTATATAGACATTTCTTCAAAAAAGACATACAGATGGGCAGCAGGCACATGAAAAGATGCTCAACATCATTAATTAGAAATGCAAATCAAAACTACAGTGAGATATCACTTCACACCAGTCAGAATAACCATCATTAATACAGTTACCGTATAATCCAGCAATCCCACTACTGGGCGTATAGCTGAAGAAAACTATACTTTGAAAAGATATATGCACCCCGGTGTTCATAGCAGCACTATTTGTAATACCAAGACATGGAAACAGTGTAAATGTCCACCAACAGATGAATAAAGATGTGGTGCCTATATACAACGGATTTCTACCCAGCCATACAAAATAAGAAATAATGCCACTTGCAGCAACATGGACGGACCTAGAGATTGTCATACTAAGTGATGTAAGTCACAAGAGAAAGACACACAGTGTATGATACCACTTACATGTGAAATCTAAAATACGGCACAAATGAACCTATCTACGAGACAAAAACATAATCAAGGACATAGAGAACAGGCTGGCTTGTGCCAAGGGGGAGGGGGTTAAGGGAGGAGTGAATTAGTATGGGCTTGAAAGTGAAAGTGAAGTCGCTCAGTCGTGTCTGACTCTTTGCGACCCCATGGACTGTAGCGTCCCTCCATGGGATTCTCCAGGCAAGAGTACTGGAGTGGGTTGCCGTTTTCCTTCTTCAGGGGATCTTCCCGACCCAGGGATCGAACCCGCGTCTCCCGCATTCCAGGCAGACGCTTTAACCTCTGAGCCACCAGGGAAGCCCAGTATGGGATTAGCAGATGCAGATTATTATATAGAATGGATAAACAACAAGGTCTTGCTGTATCGCACAAGGATACACAATATAGCCCAGAATTATAGTCAACATTCTGTGACAAACCGTAATGGAAAAGAACGCCAAAAAGAATGTACATATATAAAGTAACATTGTAAATCAGCTATACTTCAACAAAGTAAAATTTAAAAATCACACCTCCCCACCCCCACCGTCTTCGCTGCCTGACTTTCCTCCATCATGCTTTTCAGTGTCAGCTTCTGCTCGCTCATTTCATGAACGTGAGCACCTCAAGAGCAGAGACTCCTCTCTGCTCGCTCCTGCATCCTTGGCACCCACAAGTGTCTGACGTAGGCTCTTGGGCAGGATGCGATGACTGCATACATAAATCATTGTGTGCCATCGAGGGGTGTTCAGACGGCCCTGCCCTGCTCAGTTGTGAAGAGCTGAATTATTCCCCACCCCCAGATTCATATGTTGGAATCCAAACCCTCAGAATGTGGCTATATTTGGAGATAGGTTTTTTAAAGGGGTGTGTGTGTTCAGTCGTGTCTGATTCTTTGCAACCCCATGGACTGTAGCCAGCAGGCTCACTTAAGTCACCTTAAATGAAGTCCTCAGTGGGGGCCATAGTCCAATCTGACTGGTGTCTTCATAAGAAGAGGAGATTAGGAGATAGACGCACATGGAAGGGAGGCCACAGGAGGGCACAGAGAGAAGAGGGCCATCTGCAACCAAGGGGAGAGGCTTCAGAAGACAGTAACCCTGCAGAAACCTTGGTCCTGGACGTCCAGCCTCCAGAATCAAGAGAAATACATTTCTGTGGTTTAAGCCACAGAAATCTGTGTAATTTGTCATGGCAGCCTGAGCTGACTATTGCACCAGCTGTGAACTCCTTGAGGACAAGAACCCATGGTTTCTTCATATCCACATAGGTTCTAGTATCCACAAGGTTCTACTCCAAACCCATACTCAGTAAACAGGGCTCTAATCAAACTGCACTCCCCTTGCAACAGAAAGATGATGATGGAAGAAGCACTGAGTGGTGAAGGGAGAGCCCTGCATAGACAGCCAGAAGTGAGTTGTTCATAATCGTCTACACAGGCTGGCCATCTTCCTTACATGTTATCTATTTCAAGGTGGTGTCGTCTCTTACTTGCTGTTGGGTTTCTTTGTGGGGTGTGATAAATGCCACGGTGGATAAAAGGAAAATCCAGTCAATGGCAAAAACAGACAAAGGAGGCAGGAGTCTGTACTCAGTGTTAGGGCTCCCTTTCCATGTAACAGGTATGTGTGATGCTCTTAGCAGTCGTGTGAGGGGTGGGATTCAAGACAGAAAGAGGCACGATGGAGAAGAGTCACAGAGGAAGGCCACTCCTCACCTCTCCTCTCCTTCTGGGCTCCAGGATCTTAAAGATGTTTTAATCTGCTTGGGTCACCCCTCCAAAGGTAGCGATTGCCCTGCCAACCCCGGGACCACTCGGTTGTGCTTTGGAGTGTTTGCAGGTTAGTACACAACATGCCTGTGCCCAGTTCGGATCTGCTGGGAAGCCGGTCAAGAGCAAGGCCAGTGGCATGGAGCCAGTCTGTTGTCATACTCACCACCCACCGTGGAAGGGACTGTGTTGGAGTTTTAATGTGCATTTTAAATACACATGCTAAGCAGAAATTTTGGTTCATTTGACTTGTTAATTTTTCTCTTATGATGCTCACACCAAAGACTGTAGTTCTGACACTTCTGGTTAACAAATGTGTGAGCCACCTCCCACCTCCGCCAAGTAATTCTCTGTGACATCAGTTGGTGTCCTATAATTTAACTCAGTTCTGACACTGTCTACCTAGAGATAATGCCAGGTTCTACAGGGTAAGGACTCAGTCCTCCAGGACTTCCCTACCCAACTTCAGATGCCACTCGGAAGTCCAAGTTGTCCCCTGTGCTTCTGATGACTCTGTCAACTGGAAGCTTCCATGACCTCCTTCTTTAATTAATTTTAATGAATTAATTTGCTAGAGCAGTTCAGGAAAACAGTTTACTTACTAGATTACTGGTTTGTTATAAAAAATATACATAACTCAGGAACAGCCAGATGGAAGAGATACACAGAGCAGGGTATGTGGGAAGGGGTGCAAACTTCCATGTTCCCTCCAGCATCACCCTCTGGCACCTCCATACATTCATCAACCCAGAAAACTCCCAGGATTCTGTACTTTGGGGATTCTTATAAAGGCTTCATCAAGTAAGCATGACCAATCGCTAACTCAATTTCCAGGCTCTCTCCGGAGAATGAGGGTTGGACCGAAAGTTCTACGCTTCTGATCATGGCTTTGTGTTTTGGGTGACCAGCCCCCATCCAGCAGTCCGTCAAGAGTCACCTCATTAGAACAAAAGACATTCCTATGGCCCAGGAAATTCCAAGGAATTTGGGAACTCTGAGCAGGAAGCACACACTTACAAGTATATATTTTTTATTGTCTCACATTTTGTCTACTCAAGTTTCAAAGATGTCATCTTATGTTTTCTCTGGAAGCTTCGTGGTTCCAGCACTATATTTAGATCTCTGATCTACTGTTAACTCATTTTTTGCATACACGGAGAGGTAGGAGTTGAATTCTTTTCTTTTTCATATGGATATTCAGTTATGCTCTCACCATTAAAAAGAAGACTTTCTCCTATGAAATTGACTTGTTCAAAAATTAACTGACCATAAATGTGGATTTTTTTTTTTGGGATGTCCTATTCTGCTCTAGTCACCTAATAGTTTATTCTTGTATCCAAACCATACTCAATTGATTATTGTTGCTTAATAGAAAGTCTTGAAATTAGTTTATAGCCCCCAACTTTGTTCTTTTTCAGTACTATTTTGGTTCTTCTAGGTACCTTGAATTGTCATATAAGTTTTACAATCAACTCATCAGTTTCTTCAAAACTCCTCTTAGAATTTAGGATTGTGAGCTATAGATCAATTTACAGAGAGTGGATATCTTAATAACATCAAATTGTCCAATCCATGAACACTGCATACCTTTACATTTATTTAGATCTTTAATTTCCCTCCCTGGTGGCTCAGCTGGTAAAGAAGCTGCCTGCAACACAGGAGACCTAGGTTCAATCCCGAGGTTGGGAAGATCCCCTGGAGAAGAGAACAGCTACCCACTCCAGTATTCTGGCCTGGAGAATTCCATGAAGTGTATAGTCCATGGGGTTGCAAAGAGTCAGACATGACTGAGCGACTTTCACTTTTAATTTCTCTCAGCAGTCTTCTTTTTTAACATTTAAAAAATTACTTTATTTTAATTGGAGAATAATTACAATATTGTGATGGTTTTTGCCATACATCAGCATGAATCGGCTACAGGTATACATGTGTTCCCCACCTTCCTGAACAACCCCCACCTTCCTCCACACACTACATTTTAAGGATCCTTGAAAGACAGCTTGAGAGATTTGCTCTTTGCTCTTTTTTTTTTAATTAATTAATTTATTTTAATTGGAGACTAATTACTTTACAATATTGTAATAGTTTTTGCCATACATTGACATGAATCAGCCATGGGTGTACATGTTTTCCCCATCCTGAACCCCCATCCCATCCCTCAGGGTCATCCCAGTGCACCAGCACTGAGCACCCTGTCTCATGCATCGAACCTGGACTGGCAATCTATTTCACATATGATAATATACATGTTTCAATGCTATTCTCTCAAATCATCCCACCTATGATACATATCTCTAACCAGGGACTCACGTACAGAATCTATAAGGAATCCTACTAATCAATAACAAAAAGACAACTTTAAAAATGGGCCAAAGACTTGAAAAGACATTGCACAAAAGAAGACAGATGAATAGTCATTGACATGAAAAATGCTTAATATCAATATTCATTAGGAAATGCAAATTAAAACCACAATGAAATACATTTCATACCCACTAGAGTGTATTTTTTTTTAATGACAGCAAAAGGGCCCTAGGAATCTTTTTTGAAGAGAGGGAAATATTCTAAAATGAGAGTGGTGATGGCTACACAACTTTACAAATTTACCCACAAAAATCATTGAAACATACCATCACAATAGGTGGATTTTAGGATATGTAAATTATTCCTCATTAAGCTCATACATTACTGATGAAAGTGTTAGCCATATATTACAATTTAAAGGCACAAGCTGGGCTTTGCTGGCAGTCCAGTGGTTGAGATTCTGCCTTCCAATGCAGGGAGCACAGGTTCAATCCCTGCTCAAGAAACTAAGGTCCCACATGCTGCGAGGTACAGCCAAAAATTTTAAAAAACAAAGACACAAGCATGTAGAGAAATTGTAAACAAATGCTGGAGAAAGATAAACATAAAATTCAGGATAGTTTTCACCCCTAGGAAGGAAGGGAGGGGGATAGGAAGTGATAAGGGCAAAGAGGGAACTTCAAAGGTATTTGTAATCTTTTTTCCCTATATTGGGTGATGATACACAGTGTTCATTGTATCAACAGTTTTTATAGCTTACATATAGTCTATAGATTGTTATTTTGTTTCTGTCCTGTAGTTAATAACTGCAACTTCAAATGAATAAAATAAAGCATAAAAGAAAGTAAAGGCAGACCTGATAAGAACACCTGATACACACTATCCAGTGGGGAGTAAGACACAACCCAACCTGAGACTTCATCACAGCACAGAAGGCAGAGTTGGAAGACAGTCTGCAGAGATGAAAGCCAGTGGGCATTCACAGACTCATAAGGCAAACCGATGGAGAATGGGGGACCAGATAGTGAGGAAGAGGATAACAGGTTGGCTGAAAGTCATAACTTCTCCACTTTGGGTTCACAAGGGGTCGGGGGAACACAGCACCCCATCTGTCCTTAAAAAATAAATACGCGTGCATGCCTGCATGCATTCATTCTTTTTTGCTAACTTAGGCCAGTGTACACCTGAAGCTGAAAACCTGGCCAGAAATATGCAGCCCTCGTGCTGGCGAGTGGCCGGCCTCATGGCACTAGTCCTGACCTCTCACTGGTGGCTCACAGACTTTCAGAAAGACAGACGCCAACTCTTTACTGCTCTGCAGACACTCTCCCCCTTGTGCCCGGATTACTCTTCCAAGGGCAGTGGTTCTTGCAGCTCCACGGGGAGGACCCTGGGAGAGGAACGCTTCAAAGACTCACTGTTTAATGAGCCCTCCCCACCCTTCTCTTTCCTTTCTTCATCTTTCCTTCTTTTTAATCTGCTGTGGTTTGGATCCCCGGTTGCCAAATACATTTTAGAAGATATCGTCTATTCTGAACCACAGTTTTTAGAACATCAAAAAGCTTTTAGGATATTTCACCACTATTTGGCTCATTTCTTGGCCTCACTTGTCAACAGATTTAAATAATTGTAGATACGAGGAGTTTCTGTGAAAAAAAGTCTCTTCTCTCCCCTGAACCTATTTCTGCCTCATTTCTTTGTTTTGCAGCAGAAAAGTCTCCTTTTGCTCCCTCTCTTTTAAAATTCATAATTCAAAGACCCAAGCCTCTTGGCTAGTGGGTGCAAATTTGGCCACATTCTGCTGTATCAGTGATACCTCCTGCAGAACTGGGTACCTCCTTTCCCATACAGAGTTCCTCCATCACATAAACTCTGGTGTACACTCAACACCCCTTCACACATGCATAGACACATGAGCATGCACACAAACACAAGCAACATGCAGGCACCTACATGCAAGTGCAGGCATGCTCGTGTGCACACATACTCATTACTGAGCATCCATGAGAGATTTTCCCATAGTTCATGCATCTGCATCAGTAGCAGTTGCCACAGGTAGCCATCTTGCAGTTACTTTATCATTCAACCAAGCTTTATGTAAAGCATACTGCAGACCAAATACAGGTCTAGGCTCCAAGGAAACCACAGTGATGAGTTCCTGCCTTTGTGGAGCCTATTTTCTAGAATAGCACCGCTCAGTAGAAGCTCCCTCAATAAGGGCAATGTCCTGCATTGCTTAATACAATAGCCACCAGCCAGGTGTGGTTACTGAGCACTTGACATGTGGCTGGTGCAAATGAAAACTGGAGTTTAAATTGTATTTAATTTTAATTAATATGAATTTAAAGAGCCACATGTGGCCAGTAGCTGCTATATTAGGAGAAAATGGATAGATACTCTCTCCTCCTTCTTCCTCTTTACTTATATAAGTAAATTTTGAATATTAAAAAGTACTATCTTAAAATCTCCTGCATGACTCTCATCAAAAAGAACACAAATAACAAATGTTGGCAAGGATGTGAAGAAAAGGGAACCCTCATACACTGTTGGTGGGAATGTTAATTGATACAGCCACTGTTGAAAATAGTATGGATGTTTCTCAAAAACTAAAAATAGAACTGCCATTTGACCCAGCAATTCCACTCCTGAGTATATTTCTTTAAAAAAGCAAAACACTAATTTGAAAAGATACATGCACCCCAATGTTCATAGCAGCATTATTTCCAGTAGCCAAGATATAGAAGCAACAGATGAATGGATAAAGAAGATATGCTACACACACACACACACACACACACACAATGTAATATTACTCACCCATAAAAAGAATGAAATTTTGCCATTTGCAGCACCATGGATAGACTTGGAGGGTATTATGCTAAAGTGAAATAAGTCAGAGACAGAAAGAAAAACACTGTATAGTATCAATTATATGTGGAATCTAAAATATACAACAAATCAGTGAGAATACCAAAAAAGAAGTAGACTCACAGAGAACAAATTAGTAGTTACCAGTGGGAGAGGGAAGGGGGAGAGGCAAGACAGGAGTAAAGAGATTAGGAGGTACAAACTATTAAGCATAAAATAAGCTACAAGGATATATTGTACAATGTGGAGAATATAGCTATAACAACTATAAACAGAGCATAACCTTTAATAATTGTGAATCACTGTATTGTACACCTGTAATTTATATAATATTATACAGCAACTATACTTCAATTAAAAAGAACTTTGCAGATTAAAAAAAACATTTAAGCCCTTTTCAGTACCAAAATGAATTTCAAACCATAAATAAAGCCCATCAAGAAGCGGAAAAGAATTCCTCTGCTGCTCCAGAGAGGAAAGAAGCAGGAGGCCCGTGGGAGGTTTCCAGACGGGAGATGGACGTGGCTTACGCAAGGCAGGGAGAGGTGGAAGTGGTCTGATACTGGTTTATTTTGAAGACAGTCAACAGGATTGCTGGTGGATTAATTTGAGGGTGGGATGAAGAGCATTTTGGCCCAAGTGTGCCATGATAGAGCCGTTGGTGGAGATGAAGAACTTGAGAAAGAGGGGAAAATCAAGAACCTGATGTTCAGGGACGTCCCTGGTGGCCAAGTGGCTAAGACTCAGCACTCCCAATGTAGAGAAGCCTGGGTTCGATCCCTGGTCAGGGAACTAGATCCCACATGCCTCAACTAAAGGTCAGCATGCCACAACTAAGTCTTGGCACAGCCACATAATTAAATGAACTTTCAAATAAGAGTCTCATGTTCAGCTGAACATGTCACTTTGGGTGTAGTCAGCAAAACGACACACTTCTCCCTGCTCTGCTGTGTCCATGTCCCATCCTCAGCAGTGCCTTGAAGGACCCGTACCTACTGCTGAGGAAATTGCCCAGCAGGAAAATGCCTTAGAGTGGCCAGGGTTCTGGGTTCACCGGGGGCAGGGGGGATGCCCCACTCCCAGGTCCCGCTCAGGTTTGTCACCTGACCCCCTAAGCAGATAAGTGGGCCCCCACGCCCCACATGGTTACTCTTGAAAGTAATCCTGTTAATTCTACCTTGAGACCTCTCTTCAGTGGGACTCGAGCCCAGGCCAGCGAGAGGGACAGAAGGGGATATGCCATCTGCATCTCTTCTCCCTGGATGTCGGCTATCCCTGTTTCAGAACCCGTCTCCCCACTCCGGTAGACACATGATGAAAGGCTCTCCTCTGCAGAAGTCCATGCATTCAGACACTCAGCATGGTCCAGCCCATCACTTCCCCTGTTGGGGTTCTATTAACATACCCCACCTCCTTATAAGCAAATTGTTCTTCTTTAGTCAGTAAGTCATGTCCGACTCTTTTCCACCCCATGGACTGTAGCCCGCCAGGCTCCTCTGTCCATGGGATTCTCCAGGCAAGAATACTGGAGTGGGTTGCCATTTCCTTCTCCAGGGGATCTTCCCGACCCAGGGACCAAATCCTCATCTCCTGCATTGGCAGGTGGATTCTTTACCACTAAGCCACCTGGGAAGCCCCAAATTGTTCCTGAACTCCTAAATTAATATTTGTTTAATTAAATTCCATCAACATTCTAACAAAATTTTATTTTGCAGATGATTCTGATTTATGAGAACTGATTTACGTTAATAGGTGATCAGAAAAAACCTAGAATTGTTTGACAAAAGAAGAATGATAAAGAGGAACTCTACCCAATACTAAAACATTCTCTAATCTATGGGGAAAAAAATTTAAGTGAAGCATAAGTGGAAGGTTCAATAGCTAGATAAGAGATATAGAGCAGATATAATTGAGAAATACCCTATAAAAATTTAATGTATGACCAGGGTGGTTTCACAAATTAGTGAGAATACAAAAACACTATACATGCTACTAAGATCATTGATAACTTTCTAGAAAAATGGTTAGAATTGTATCTCACAGCTTACCCCAAGATCAGTTCAAGTCCGGGTGACTTAAATATAAAAAAATAAAGCCAAAACACTCTAAGAAAACATAGAATAATAGGTCTCAGCTATCAAAGCAAGGAACCACTTTCTAAAATCACTGTGAAAAAGATGGATAAATTTGCCAGCTAAAAATTAAAAATTCTCTACCTGTAAAACATGAAAAATAACCATAAGCAAAACTAAAAGGTAAACGACAGACTGGGAAAATTTGCAACAAACACAGAGAAGTACTAATATTTTTAATATGGAGGTAACACTTGTAAATTAATAATAAAACCACTGGGCATCACAATACAAAAATGGCATAAATCCACAATTCACAAAATACAAATGGCAAGTGAATCTTTGAAAACTGTTCATCCTTATTAGCAATCAACAGGAGCACCAAAGCATATTAAAACAGTTTTCCCATATCTAATCGGCAGGGCTTTTAATGGTAATATTTCATGTAATCTCAGTGGTGATTCAGGCACTCATTCACTGCTGGGGAAAAGGCCAAATGGAGCAAAACCTTGGCCATAAGAGTCAAGAGAATTTAAAATGTCGACAGCCTTGGACCCAGTGCTTTTATTTCTAAGCATTCATCCAAAGCTCGTTATCAGAAGTAAGGACTAAGGATGTTGACCGCAGTTTTGTCAAGAAGAGTCAAAAATTAGGAATAAAAGTCCAAAGGCAAATCCATCATGTGTGGTGTATCCCTAAAATGTAATATCATGCTTTAATCATTCTCTTGCTCAATGTTTGTAAAAATGGGAAATGTTCAAGGGAAATGAAGGAACTGTGATATCTGGGATGATGTTTTTCTGTATTATACTTTGATGCATTTTCTGTAGTGATACTCCTTTTATGATAAGAAACAAAAACATTCATGTCCATTTTCTAATGCCCATATACATGCCACTCGCCAGCCCCAGATAAACATCTTGTTTCTGATGCCGCATCCGTAAGAGTGACTTGCGAACCCAGCCAGCACTTCGCCGACAGGGTGCCCCCCGCCGCCCTAGCCTTCGTGAGATCACAGCACCTTTGCTGCTTGCCTGTATCGGTTGGTCTCTAAACATGAACGAGTGCCCTGCGTCTTCATCTGTTTGTTCTGGGCTTGTTCCCACTGTCCTTCCCAGAGAACGGAAGAGAAGAAGAAAGTGATCCTTCATGTTTATGAGCGCCTGCTCTCACGCCATCTGTGCTTACCTGGGTGTCTGCTTTGGGTGCCAGTTGGGGTGGGTCACAGGAGCAACTTGGAAAGTGTTGCTGGTTTCTTTTGTCTTTTTGAGGAAACTGACGCTGTCTTTGTTTTTGTCCCATAGGTATGATGCTGCCTCTTGCGTTCTGCCGTTGGAACAGTTAGTTTTCTGTGCTGAAATCATTTTGGGAAACTCAAGCACTAGACTTCAGCGTTCAAGGGAAGCCAAAGCCATTGGAGGGGGCAATAAAGCCAAAAACTTTTTATCTGAGTAGTTCCAAAAATTTCACTGCCCCTTCCCCACCCACCCCCATCCCCCAAATAAGCCATTGCACACAGACAGGCAGCATGGCAAGCAAACGAAAATCCACCACCCCGTGCATGGTTCGGACATCACAAGTGGTAGAACAAGATGTGCCCGAGGAAGCAGACAGGGCCAAAGAGAAAGGAATTGGCGTGCCACAGCCTGAAACGGCCAAGGATACTTGGGCAGCGGAACCTGAACACTCTTCCAAAGAAAATGAAGTGATAGAGGTGAAATCTACAGGGGAAAACCAATCCAAAAAGCTCCAAGGTGGTTACGAATGCAAATACTGCCCCTACTCCACGCAGAACCTGAACGAGTTCACGGAGCACGTTGACATGCAACACCCCAATGTGATCCTCAACCCCCTCTACGTGTGTGCCGAATGTAACTTCACAACCAAAAAGTACGACTCCTTGTCTGACCACAACTCCAAGTTCCATCCCGGGGAGACCAACTTCAAGCTGAAGCTCATCAAGCGCAATAATCAGACAGTCTTGGAGCAGTCCATCGACGCCACCAACCACATCGTGTCCATCACCACCAGCGGCCCCGGAAGCGGGGATGGTGACGCCGGGATCTCAGTGAGTAAAACCCCCATCATGAAGCCAGGGAAACCAAAAGCCGATGCCAAGAAGGTGCCCAAGAAGCCGGAGGAGGCCACCCCCGAGAACCATGTGGAAGGGACCGCCCGCCTGGTGACAGATGCCGCTGAGATCCTCTCGAGACTCGGGGGCGTGGAGCTCCTTCAGGACTCGCTAGGACACGTCATGCCTTCTGTCCAGCTCCCACCAAATATCAACCTTGTCCCCAAGGTCCCCGTCCCGCTGAACACTACCAAATACAACTCTGCCCTGGATACCAACGCCACCATGATCAACTCCTTCAACAAGTTCCCCTACCCAACCCAAGCAGAGCTGTCCTGGCTGACGGCGGCTTCCAAACACCCGGAAGAGCACATCAGAATCTGGTTTGCCACCCAGCGCTTAAAGCACGGCATCAGCTGGTCCCCGGAGGAGGTGGAGGAGGCCCGGAAGAAGATGTTCAACGGCACCATCCAGTCCGTCCCCCCGACGATCACCGTGCTGCCTGCCCAGTTGGCCCCCACGAAGATGTCACAGCCCATCCTCCAGACGGCTCTCCCATGCCAGATCCTCGGCCAGACCAGCCTGGTGCTGACTCAGGTGACCAGCGGGCCAGCGACCGTCTCCTGCTCCCCCATCACACTTGCTGTGGCTGGAGTGACCAACCATGGCCAGAAGAGACCTCTAGTAACTCCCCAGGCTGCCCCCGAGCCCAAGCGCCCCCACGTCGCTCAAGTGCCAGAGCCCCCACCCAAGGTGGCCAACCCCTCGCTGACCCCAGCCAGCGACCGCAAAAAGACCAAGGAACAGATAGCGCACCTAAAGGCAAGCTTCCTGCAGAGCCAGTTCCCCGACGACGCTGAGGTCTACCGGCTCATCGAGGTGACCGGCCTCGCCAGGAGCGAGATCAAGAAGTGGTTCAGTGACCACCGGTACCGGTGTCAACGGGGCATCGTCCACATCACCAGCGAATCCCTCGCCAAAGACCAGCTGGCTCTCGCTGCCTCCCGCCACGGCCGCACATACCACGCATACCCAGACTTCGCCCCACAGAAGTTCAAAGAGAAAACCCAAGGTCAGGTGAAGATCCTGGAAGACAGCTTTCTGAAAAGCTCTTTCCCAACCCAAGCAGAACTGGACAGGCTGCGGGTGGAGACGAAGCTGAGCCGGAGAGAGATCGACTCCTGGTTCTCAGAGAGGCGCAAGCTTCGGGACAGCATGGAGCAGGCCGTCCTGGATTCCATGGGGTCCGGCAAGAAAGGGCCAGACGCGGCGGCCCCCAACGGTGCTCTGTCCAGACTTGACCAGCTCTCCAGTGCCCAGCTGGCCAGCTCTCTGCCCAGCCCCTCACCAGCGATTACAAAAAGTCAAGAACAGGTTCATCTCCTGAGAAGCACGTTTGCCCGAACCCAGTGGCCGACCCCGCAGGAGTATGACCAGCTGGCGGCCAAGACCGGCCTGGTGCGAACTGAAATCGTGCGCTGGTTCAAGGAGAACAGATGCTTGCTCAAAACTGGAACCTTGAAGTGGCTAGAGCAGTACCAGCCACAGCACGTGGTGGACGATCACGGCTATGACACCCCGTCGAGGAAAGTGGTCAAGACCGTCATCACCGAGAACCCGAAGAATGGGAGTGAGGGGGGTCATCAGTACTACAAGGACCCCAAAAAGCTCTGTGACGAGGACCTGGAGAAGCCGGGACCCAGAGGGAAGGCAGGTGGCGAGCAGGTGAAAGACAATTTGCCGGCAAAGCCCTCGGAGGCCACGTCGGACAGGTCGGAGGGCAACAGCCGGGACGGCCAGGCCAGCGACGAGAACGAGGAGTCGGGTGTCGTGGATTGGGTGGAGGTGACGGTTGGAGAGGAGGACGCTGCCTCCGACAGGTCAGACAGCTGGAGTCAGACGGCAGCGGAAGGCGCAGGGGAGCTGGCTGACTCGGACTCGGACAGCGGCCCGGCGGAGGCCAGCCAGGCCTAGACAGGTAATGCCACCTGTTCCCCGGGGAGCCGCGGAGGGGTGCTGGGCTTCCTTCTGTCTATTGACTGTGTCGATACAGTTATCAGGTACAGAGCTGTTGACACAGATGATGTGTTCGCCTCTCAAGCTCTTTTAAAACAAAGGAAGAAAAACAGGGGTTGGCAGATTTTACATCCTTATTTGCAAGGTGGTGCCCAAGTGGCACAGTGGTAAAGAACCTGCCTGATAACACAGGAGACATGAGATGTGGGTTTGATCTCTAGGTCAGGAAGATCCCCTCGAGGAGGGCATGGCAACTCACTCCAGTATTCTGGCCTGGAGAATCCCATGGACAGAGGAGACTGGCAGGCTGCAGTCCATAGGGTCATACAGAGTCAGACACGACTGAAGTGACTTAGCACACACACAGACACGCTGGTTGTCGGAAACATCACTGCCTGTGGCCTTTGGGCATCTGTCCATTCTAAAGTCT
This sequence comes from Bos taurus, assembly GCF_002263795.3. Lineage (NCBI taxonomy): Eukaryota > Metazoa > Chordata > Mammalia > Artiodactyla > Bovidae > Bos > Bos taurus. Next base: position 16,789,365 of record NC_037341.1, on the reverse strand, counting down.
GGTAACAAGGTGACGCGACACAAGGCCTGTTTTGTGTTCGCTGCTATAAGAAACAAACATAAATGATATGTCTTTTCTTTTCCCTTTTGGATTTTTTTTAAGAGCTAAGTGTCCAAGTTTGCTGAATAAAAACTTGGGATTGTTTCCTCTAACCTGGAAGGTTTTGAAAGCCCCTGGTGTTTGTGTTGCGGTGGCTAAAGGCAGGTGCCCCTGTGTGTGTCTGATTAAGTAACCCTGCTTGTTGCTGCGCTGATGGGGTCCCCAGAACCCCTTCCAATCTGGACGAGACTGGTATAAATTAGGTCTGTGGAGCCACAGAAGCCTGGGTAGGGAGGTTACCATGGTTACTAATGGCCATGTCATCCACATAATGGGACGTGCCACCGAGCCCTTGGTGTGTGTGCTTCACCGAGGTCTGTGCAAATCAGAACCTGAGTTAAGTTTAGAAAAGGGGCGGGGGGTGGGGGGGAGGATAAGGAGGGAAAGTTCTACCTTGGCCAAAGCCAGTGTATGCCAAGGGCAGCTTAGGACCAGCATGGAGATGCAGGATTTACAGTCTGCCTGGGCTGACTTCTCCAGAGGTCACTCAAAAGGCAACAGACACTCCCCGCCCCCACCATGTCATCTTTAAACATAATGAAAGGTAGAACCTCCAGAATGATGGATAAGGTCCCCAAGAGAGCCTTGGAGAGTACCATACCTCTTTATTTATGAACTCAGACAACTTTGGCCAGCCATGTCACTCAGTTCATTTATCCAGTCATAAAACGAGGCACCTGGCAAGTAAAGTCCTCTGGAAACCTTATTTTAGCCGGTCCCATCAGCTCTTAGAAGAGCAATTTAACGAGAAGCCAAGCACAGAATGCCATCGTGTCTTTCTCCTTCAACTTTTCAGGAGGAAGTGGTAATATGTTGGGGGTGAGGAAATGGCGCTGGTGATAGGAAGGGGTTAAAGGGCATCATCCATGGTGCCACCTCCCCATCTCCCTCTGGCCATTTTCTTGCTTCTCATAAGACCCTGCTGGGACTTCCCTGGTGGTCCAGTGGTTTCAGACTCCCACGCTCCCAGTGCAGGGGGCCCAGGTTCCATCCCTGATCAAGGAACTAGATCCCACATGCCACAACTAAGAGCCTGCATGGCGCAACTAAGACCCATCGCAGCCAAATTAAAACATAATAATAAAATAACAAATTAAAAAAAAAAAAAAGATCCTACCAGTCCAGCTCATATCTCCCATATTGAAATGAAAGAGCAATTTTTTTTGTCCAATCAGATTCTGTGTGAACGCTTCTAGTTTGCCCTAGATTCCTAATGGTGCATAAACATGTCTACACGATGCCTTTTTCCTCCTACCACATAGTAGACAGCTGGGTTCAATTCAACTTCACAGATACACTCTGAGCACCTGCGGTGTGCAGAAAACCGCTGTAGGCGCTAGAGAGAACAGGGTGACGAAGACAGAGTTCTCATTGCCCTGGAGCTTACTCAACCAACAACAGAGGAAATTACTCTTTCCTTTATTCGCCAGGGTGTTCTGTTGTGTGACGGAGACGAGCACAGCCGTGGGGGAGCACAAGGAGGGGCACCCAGGCTAGGGGTCAGGGCAGGCTTCCTGGAGGAAGGGACAGCTGACTCAGCTGATAGGAAGGAATTAGCCAAGTGCACAGACAAGAAGGGCTTCCCAGGTGGCGCAGTTGGCAAAGAATCTGCCTGCCAATGCCAGAGACGAAAGACACGCGGGTTTGATCCCTCAGTCAGGAATATCCCCTGCAGGAGGAAATGGCAACCCACTCCAGTATTCTTGCCAGGGAAATCCCACAGAGGAGGCTGGTGGGCTACAGTCCATGGGGCCGCAAAGAGTCGGACATGACTGAGCGACAGAGCAGCAGCAGGAACTAGCCATCTCCCTGAAAAGGACAGGAACACACAGGAACATCTTTTTATTTATGGCGAACACCACAAGAGTATGCTAGAAAATATCCCTAAACGAGATGCTAAGATCTACTCAACACCGGAAGACACCTGATATCCCTAATGGGCCTCCTGATATTTTTCAGACACCACTGTTTTAAGAAAGGGGCCTCAATCTGGCTGCTGGCGGTGCCTGAAAGTTCTCCCGACAAGGCACCCCTTCGAGGAAGCTTTCCACCTCAAAGGGGGGAAAAAAAACCTCTCCAAAATTACTTCACAGCTTTTATGAACCAAACACAGAGGTCTCTTGAAATTCATAAATATTCAGTGATGTCTTTATTTAAACACATATTTATCTAGGAACCTGCAGTTGAGTGCAATTGCCACACATATAATCCTAGAAATAATGCATGGTTTTGATTTCATTAAAAAAAAATAAAAACTTGGGTAAGCAGCTGAGAGCTGATTCTAGGACGGGATTTCCTCTGTGGGAGTGAGCATCCCCCACCACCACCACCCCGCCCCCAGCCAGTTCCTCAGGCTGAAGCTTGGCAAGGCTCAGGATAGTGTCTGACTGTCCAGGCTCACCTGGCCCTGAGATTAGACGCAAAGATAAGGAATCCTTCCCAAGCCGTGAATGGGGTCACCTTGATTCAGTCTCTGGATCCATCCATTATCAAGCCATTCATTGAGAGACCTGTTCCCATAAGAAGCCAAAAAAGAAACTCCTTTCCTAAAAATGAGTCAAAATACTTGAGCCAAAGATTGTCAGATGTATGCCTTGATGTTCGGCCAGACAAAGTAGCCCAGCTCTACTTCCATGAAGAATTTCTGTTTATTTGTATATGCCATGTGCTCAGCACTCTTGCCAGCACATCTATTAAGTCATTTAAACTTCATGACAACCCTCTGAGAGAGGTATGGCTCTTTCCTCATTTTCTGCCACGCTATATCGCTTCAGTTGTGTCCAACTCTTTGTGACCCTATGGACTGTAGCCCACCAGGCTCCTCTGTCCATGGGATTCTCCAGGCAAGAATACTGGAGTGGGTTACCATTTGCTTCTCCAGGGGATTTTCCCGACCCAGGGATCGAACCCACGTCTCCGTATCCCCTGCATTGGCAGCTTCTTTACCACTAGCGCCACCTGGGAAGCCCAAGTGTCACTCAGCTGTGTCCGACTCTTGGCAACCCCACGGGCTGTAGCCCGCCAGGTTCCTCTATCCATGGAATTCTCCAGGCATGAATACTGGAGTGGGTAGCCATTCTCTTCTCCAAGGATCTTCCCAACCCAGGGATCAAACCCTGGTCTCCCGCATTGCAGGCAGATTCTTTATTGTCTGAGCCACCAGGGAAGCCCATTTTACGGGAGGCCAAGCTAAGGCTCAGAAATGCTCGCCCTGGTTTCCTCAGCTAGTGACTGGTGGAGCCTGGAGACCCCCTGCTCACACTTCAGTGCACCACCTCGCCAAAGTGCACAACCATCACCGCCCGGGCTAGACCAACAGGTGTGGTCATGTCTTCATTCTATACGGAACTGAACACTAGTACACAACTATTCACTCACTACTTTGCTGCCTCCTGATTTCTGCCAATTTCCATCTCCTGAGAATTAGGGATGGCTTTGGGGAAGAGGTAAATTCTGTGAAAATGTCAGAAAAAAAATTATTTTCCATAGTTCAACTTGCTTAAAATATTCAAGGCTGCCAAGACTTGGAGCCTAGCTACAATTTAGGATCCAGGATATGTATGCCCCCATAATCTGTTCAGATTAGCCATCTAAATACAGATGTGTGAACGGATGGATGGAGAAGTGAAAATTTGTAATTAACTATTTCCCTGTCTCTCCTCTACCAGATCCTTGAAGACAGGCACCATTCCCAATTAATCCCTGAATCCCCCCCAGTGCCTGATTCAGAACAGATGTTCTACAGTGGTTTATTGAACCAACCTGAGAATTACTACAGAGAGTTGGCCTCCAGTTATCAGGATCTGGTATTTCAGTCCTCTGCTTCTCCTCATTCTTTTTCCCATCACTCACTAGTCCCATCAGATGACAGCCATCAGGGGAGAGGAACTGGGGACAGTTTGCTTTCCGTGTGTGAGCAGCTTGAGGGAAAGGTCTGTTGGAGAATCAGTCACTAGCTATTTACTGGGTGATGCTTTTCATGGACTGTACATTAGCCTCACTGCCCTGGTACCTCATGGAGAGTTAACTGCTATCACTTCCTTTTATCTAATTCCAGAGCTTCTCACACTAGGAATTTCCCCTGCACTTTAGGCAGCTTGTAGCAACTTAAGAACATAATGAAATCAAAGCCCCTCATTTTTCAGAGGAAGGATGCTGGCCCCAAGGAGGAGAAATAACTAGCCCAGAGACGTTCACAGTAAGTGCCTTGGCTCATTCATCCACCAGTGTTTGTGGAAAGCCCGCAGTGCCAGGCTCCAGAAGGCTGTGGCACTCAGCGTGTCCCTGCCCTCATGGAGCCCATGTGCTGTGTGCTACGTCATTTCAGTCGTGTCCAACTCTTTGCAACCCTATGGACTGTAGCCTGCCAGGCTCCTCTGTCCATGGCATTTTCCAGGCAAGAATACTGGAATGGGTTCCATGCCCTCTTCCAGAGAATCTTCCTGACCCAGGGATCGAACCCACATCTCTTACATCTTCTGCATTAGCAGGCAGATTCTTTACCACTAGTGAGTGCCACCTGGGAAGCCCCAAAGCCCATAGTCTTTGACCAAATAATCTTCCATCAAACAAAAAGGAAACGCTGCCAGGTGACAAGATTTTTTGAAGGAAAGGTGCATGGAACTGTGAGACTATAGAGCAATTAGACCTGATTTAAGGGATTAGGCAAGGTTTCTCTGAACAAGAAGTGGATGAATTGAAATCCAAAAGGTTAAGTAGGAGTTGGCTGGGCAAAGAGGAGAAGCTGTCCAAGCAGAAGAGACAACAGACTCAAAGACAACATACTCCCTGAAACAGGAGGGAACTTGGTGCGTCAGGGAACCTGAAAGGTGGCTACTGTGGCTATGACTTGCCTGAGTTCACACTTCGAAGAAGCGCAGGAGTAAAAAAACGGAATGCTAGGTGGGGTCACATATCATCAAATTATCCCTTGAAACTCCTCTCACTCACCAATAAAGACTATATGTGATTCTGTGCGTATGACCCAGTAGACAAAGTTTGAGACCCTCTGTAATACTTAAGGAAGGAGCGAAAGGAAAGTCATTGGGCTTTCCTGGTGGCTCAGTGGTAAAGAATCCACCTGCCAATGCAGGGGAGACAGGTTCAATCCCTGGTCTGGAAAGATCCCACATGCCGCAGAGGAAGTAAGCACCATGCACCAAAACTATTGAGCCTGTACTCTAAAGCCCAAGAGCCGCAACTACTGAAGCCGGCGGCCCTAAAGCCCATGCTTTGCAGCAAGAGAAGCCCACGTGCAGCAATGAAGACCCAGTGCAACCATAAATAAATAAATCTCTTTTTAAAAAAAGAAAAAAAAAAAGGAAAGTCATCTTGCAGATGTCTAGATGTTGTTGAGAACTTTCTTCCCTGGTTGTAAATGGAAGATGGGTGGTAGAAAATTCTAGAACACCCACATGCCCATACATTTGATTCCTTTTTATGATTAAAGTCTCTACAGCCTTAATACTCACTGTATTAGTCAACTAGGGCTGCCAAAACAGCAGAGCATTGACTGAGCATCTTAAAGTACAGAAATCTATTTTCTCACAGTTTTGGAGGCTAAAAGTTCAAGATCAAGGTGCCAGCAAGGCTAGTTCCTGACACGACCACTCTCCTTGGCTTGCAGACGGCCACCTTCTTTGTCCTCATGTGCCTTTCCTTTGTGCATCTACCCTCTTGCTGCCTCTTCCTCTCTTATAAGGATACCCATCCTGTTGGATTGGAGCTCCACCCTTACGACTTCCTTTAACCTTCATTACCTGCCAACATAGGAGACGTAAGAGACAGGGGTTCAATCCCTGGGAAGATCCCCTGGAGGAGGAAATGGCAACCCACTCCAGTATTCTTGCCTGAAGAATCCCATGGACAGAGGAGCCTGGCAGGCCATAGTCCAGAGGGTCACAAAGAGTTGGACACAACTGAAGTGACTTAGCACAGCATGTACACACCTCCTTAAAGGCCCTGAATCTCCAGATACAGTCACCCTAGGGATTAGAGTTCAGCATAGAACTTGGGGTAGGACACAGTTCAGTCCACAGCACTTACCAGTAGACTTGTCTGTTGTTATCAGGACCAAGTGAGATAATATAAGTGAAAGCCCCAGTATAGGGGCGTGGCCTTGGCATCAGCATCTGCTCAATGAACACAACTCAGAAATTGCACAGTCTTCTGCATGTGGAGAACTTGGCCGTCTTGTGTTTCCAAATTGACTGTTTCAGTTGGGGTCCCACTAGTACAAGCCCATGCTTTGGGGTGTTCATGGCACCTGCATCTCAAGGTGGGGATAGGGGGCAGAAGCAACAAGGGGTGACATTTGCTGAGCACTTACTATGCCAGGCACTGCTCAAGCACTTTATGTGTGTTAACTCAACAACTCTCCATAGACATTATTTTCATTGTCTGATGAGAATGAGTCACAGACAAGTAACTGGCCCAAGGTCACTGAGCTAGAAAACAGTGGAGCTGGAATTCAAACCCACACTTGTAACTGTGTCGAGAGTCTGCCTGCTGAGTTTAAAATAGGATTCCAAGGAATTTCCCTGGTGGTCCAGTGTTAAGATTTCACTGTCCAATGCTGGGGACTCAGGTTCAATCCCTGATCAGGGAACTAAGATCCCACCTGGTGCAGGGCAGCTAAGCTCACATGCCACAATGAGAGGAGCCCCCTTGTGCTTCAACAAAAAGACCCAGTGCACCCACACACAAAAAATAATGCATAAATAAAATATAATTCCATTTGCTCAGATTCTTTGAGTTCCACAAGATAATATCCACTGATGGAAAAGGAGCAGGAAGACCCAGTGGACCCTGGTTCCTTCTGCCTTTGAACATCTCCAAAAGCAGGGAGCTCTACCTGGTGTACAAGTCTGTGCAACAGGAGGTCCCCAAACCGCTTCAGAGAAAGAGCCTTAGCCAGACGTCCAGAGTTGACCAAGGCCGAATGTGGGTTTCAGTTTGGGATAGTGCAAAATTTCCTGTATCCACTGGGAAATGACTTATTCTGTTTCTTTGTCATCCATCCCCCCCTCCCAGTAAAAGAAAGTTGGATTCAGAAATGTTATTGAGCTAACAAATCACAGCCACACTGCTTGTGTTTCTGTCTCAGGGACTGCAGCGTTCTCTCTCAAGTCCACGGGGCCCAGGGGGCATCCCTACAGGGAAAATTAAGGAGAAATAGAAAGCTGGCACATGGGAAAAGAATTCTAATTGTTTCATGCTTCCCAAAAGGCAGAGTAATAAGGAAACACATTTTGCTAAAGAATTAGATAGTGCTTTTTAACATTCCAAGGTGTCCCCAAGATAGAAAGGGACAGCCGTGGGAGGCAGTGGGTCCCCCCATCCTGGGCAGTGTTCAGGGAGAAGTGCGACATCCACTCAGTGGAAATGTTTGAAGAGTGGCCACAAGGGGCCCAGTGACCTTGCAGTTTCCCCCACAGCTGCGATCTGACGCCCTGGGACTAAGTGACTCATCGGACCATTGGTTCTCTGCACGGGTGAGTGTCCCTGACCAAGTGATAAGATTCCAGGCAGTAGCCCAGGGACTTAGCAAGAGGCCACATAAGTAAAGATCACTGTTGTTGTTCAGTCACTAAGTGGTGTCCAACTCTTTGCAGCCCCATGGACTGCAGCACACCAGGCTTCCCTGTCCTCCCAGAGTTTGTTCAAACTCACGTCTATTAAGTTGGTGATACCATCCAACCATCTCATCCTCTGCCGCCCCCTTCTCCTCCTGCCCACTCTTTAAAAAATCAACAATAAATGAAATGTGAACTTTGTCACCGATCTTGTCTAAGCAGCCACCTCTAACAGTACCGTGCTCTCTTCCTGTGTTTCCTTCATTAACGAACATTTGAGTATCCTCTGTGAGCCAGATGCTGTGGTGGGAGAGATGGGGGTGGGGCAGGAGGTAGCAGTGAACACTGTGGACATACGACTCATCAGGCAATTTGAAGACATCGTGATGACAGCTGCACTGGGCAAGCCCCAGCAAGGGAACATTTAACAAGGCGAACTGAGCGTGTCTGGGAGCAGGGCCTTCTGGGGAAGCGGCCTGCCGCGGGAACAGTGGCACTGCCCAAGGGACAAGGCCCCAGGGCTGGGCTGTGTGCCCTCTGTGTCCGGTATCTTCCAAGCCTTACTCGAGAGTGCTGCCAGCTCCCACAGCCCAGCTCCTGCCCACCATGACACACCCTGGGAGAGGTCAAACGAGAACTGAAGCCCAGCGGTTCCAAGAGCCAGGCCCAGAGCCACCCACAGACATCTGGGAACATTGCAAAAACCAAAAAACAGTGACGTTGTCTCCCCTTCTCCGGGTCACCCTTTGGCCTTGCAATCTGGTTTTTGTGGCTTTTTTAATGGTCTTGTTCAGCATTTATTTTTCTTTATTAATACATAGTTGGAGGATTATACACGTTCATACCCATAAGATAGGGAAAAACACATTGTCATAAAAGAAATGAAATATGATTCAAAGAAATAGAACATCCCATGCTCTTGGATTGGAAGAATATTGTTAAAATGACCACACTACTCAAAGCAATCTACATATTTAATGTGATCCCTGTCAAAATACTCATGACATTTTTCACAGAACTAGAACAAATAATCCTAAAAGTTATACAGAACCACAAATGACTCAGAATGGCCAAAGCAACCCTCAGTTCAGTTCAGTCGCTCAGTCATATCCGACTCTTTGTAACCCCATGGACTGCAGAATGCAAGGCTTCCCTGTCCATCACCAACTCCCAGAGCCTGCTCAAACTCATGTCCATCAAATCAGTGATGCCATCCAACCATCTCATCTGTCATCCCCTTCTCCTCCTGCCTTCAGTCTTGTCCAGCATCAGTGTCTTTTCCAATGAGTCAGTTCTTTGCATCAGGTGGCCAAAGTATTGGAGTTTCAACTTCAGCATCAGTTCAGTTCAGTTACTCAGTCATGTCTGACTCTTGGTGACCCCGTGAATCGCAGCACGCCAGGCCTCCCTGTCCATCACCAACTCCCGGAGTTCACTCAGACTCACGTCCATCCAGTCAGTGATGCCATCCAGCCATCTCATCCTCTGTCGTCTCCTTCTCCTCCTGCCCCCAATCCCTCCCAGCATCAGAGTCTTTTCCAATGAGTCAACTTTTCGCATGAGGTGGCCAAAGTACTGGAGTTTCAGCTTTAGCATCATTACTTCCAAAGAAATCCCAGGGCTGATCTCCTTCAGAGTGGACTGGTTGGATCTCCTTACAGTCCAAGGGACTCTCAAGAGTCTTCTCCAACACCACAGTTCAAAAGCATCAATTCTTCCGCGCTCAGCTTTCTTCACAGTCCAACTCTCACATTCATACATGACCACAGGAAAAACCATAGCCTTGACTAGATGGACCTTTGTTGGCAAAGTAATGTCTCTGCTTTTGAATATGCTATCTAGGTTGGTCATAACTTTCCTTCCAAGGAGTAAGCATCTTTTAATTTCATGGCTGCAGTCACCATCTGCAGTGATTTTGGAGCCTCAAAAAATAAAGTCTGACACTATTTCCACTGTTTCCCCATCTATTTCCCATGAAGTGATGGGACTGGATGCCATGATCTTCGTTTTCTGAATGTTGAGCTTTAAGCCAACTTTTTCACTCTCCTCTTTCACTTTCATCAAGAGGCTTTTGAGTTCCTCTTCACTTTCTGCCATAAGGGTGGTGTCATCTGCATATCTGAGGTTACTGATATTTCTCCCAGCAATCTTGATTCCAGCTTGTGCTTCTTCCAGCCCAGCATTTCTCATAATGTACTCTGCATATAAGTTAAATAAGCAGGGTGACAATATACAGCCTTGACGTACTCCTTGTCCTATTTGGAACCAGTCTGTTGTTCCATTTCCAGTTCTAACTGTTTCTTCCTGACCTGCATACAGATTTCTCAAGAGGCAGGTCAGGTGGTCTGGTATTCCCATCTCTTTCAGAATTTTCCACAGTTTATTGTGATCCACACAGTCAAAGGCTTTGGCATAGTCAATAAAGCAGAAAGAGATGTTTTTCTGGAATTCTCTTGCTTTTTCCATGATCCAGCAGATGTTGGCAATTTGATCTCTGGTTCCTCTGCCTTTTCTAAAACCAGCTTGAACATCAGGAAGTTCACGGTTCCCATATTGCTAAAGCCTGGCTTGGAGAATTTTGAGCATTACTTTACTAGCGTGTGAGATGAGTGCAATTGTTCGGTAGTTTAAGCATTCATAGGGGGACAAAAAAACAAAGCTGAAGGCATAACCCTCCCAGACTTCAGACTATACTATTGATACAAAGCTAAATAATCAGAACAGCATGGTATTGACACAGAAACAGACACACAGATCAATGGCACAGAATAGCCCAGAGATAAACTCACATACCTATACTCAATTCATCTTTGACAAAGGAGGCAAAACTAGGCAATGGAGAAAAGACAGTTTGTTCGGCAAGTAGTATTGCAAAAGCTGGACAACTGCATGTAAATCAGTGAAGTTAGAACACACTCTCATACCAAACACAAAAATATACTCAAATGGTTTAGAAATCTAAATGTAAGATATGACACTATAAAACTCATAAAAGGGAGTATGGGCAAAATATTCTCAGACATAAATTGTAGCAATATTTTCTTAGTTTCCCAAGGCAAAAGACATAAAAGCAAAAATAAATAAATGGAACCTAATCAAACCTAAAAGCTCTTGCACAGCAATGGAGACTATCAACAAAACAAAAAGGGAACCCCCTGAATGAGAAAAAATATTTTGCTGATTGTGCAATCAACAAGGGGTTAATATCCAAAATATACAAGCAGCTCATACAACTCAATATCAAGAAAACAACCCCATTGAAAAATGGGCAGAAGACCTAAATAGACATTCCTCTAAAAAAGTCATAGAAATGGCCAACAGGCACATGGAAAGATGCTCAATATGCCAATTATATTAGAGAAATGCAAATCAAAACCACAATGAGGTAACATACCTGTCAGAATGGCTATCATGAAGAAGTCTACAAATAATAAATACTAGAGAGGATGTGGAGAAAAGACAACCCTCCAACACTGTTGGAGCACAGGAATGTAAATTGGTATGTAAATACGATGGAAAACAAGATATTCCTTAAAAATCTAAAAATAGAACTACCATATGATCCAGCAGTCCTGCTCTGGAAAAGATGAAAATGCTAAAAGATACATGCACCCCCGACATTCGCAGAAGCACTGTTTGCAGTAGCTGAGACATGTATACAACCCACGTGCCCAGCGACAGACAGCTGGCTTAAGAAAATGTGGCGTGTATATGTGTGTATATAACTCAGCCATAAAACAGAATGAAATATTGCCATTTGCAACAACAGGGATGAACCTAAAGATTATTAGTAAAGTCAGAGAAAGATAAATATTACATGATATCACTTATATGTTAAATCTAAAAAATAACACAAATTAATCTATATAAAAAACAGAAACAGATCACAGACACAGAAAATAAGCTCATAATTACCAAAGGGAAAAGAAGAGGGATGGATAAATTAGGAGTATGGTATTAACAGATACACATTGCTATATATAAAATAGATAAGTGAAGATATACTGTATAGCACAGGAAGCTCTAATCAATATCTTATAATAATCTATAATGGAAAATAATCTGAAAAATAGTATATATATATATATAGGATCACTTTGCTGTATACCTGAAACTAACAGAATACTGTAAATTTACTTCCATTCTTTTTAAAAAATGCCAGATGGAGAACCACATTAATATTGAGGTTTATCTAAAAGGCAAATTTTTACCAACATGACACTGTAAAGCAATTTTCCTCCAATTAAAAAATAAAAAAACAAAAGGCAACTTTCTACCAGTCACTTAGAGACAGGGTTCAGTTTTCTGTAGGAGAGACAAGATGTGTATAGCCTCACACACACAGGTGAGTTCACGTACCCCTAAGGCCATAGGTCTGCACCTGGCTTTCCTCAAGGGAAAATGAAGCAGGACAATATTTCTGGAGCCCCTGTATGTTTTGCACACCTCATCTGCAACCCTCCCAGCAGCTGCTTGGTTGTGGATTGTGGAAATGAGGCTCTGGGAGGCTAAGCAGCTGATCTCAGCACACAGCTCAGAAATGGCTGGCCCTGGACCCGGTTTTCTCTGACTCCACGATTCTTTCCACTCTGCTCCACCGTGGGCACCCGCAGTCCTGTGCGGAGCTGGCGTTCCTCAGCCTGGTGGGGAATACAAACAATCACTCTTTTCCCACCTTGGGCCTTGTTTTCTGGAGTCTTTATTTATTTATTTATTCTTATCTTGACTGTGCTTGGGTCTTCCTTGTGGCATGTGGGCTTAGTTGCCTCACCAGGGATCGAACATGAGTCTCCTGCATCAGAAAGCAGAGTCTTAACCACTGGACCACCAGGGAGGTCCCTCCTGGAGTCTTGAGAGCTGTTCAGATGGACATTCAGCCAGAAGCAGCCTCCTTTCCAAAGGCGATAAAAGACCCCGTTTGCTGGGGGAAAGCTGTTGTTTGCGGAGCACAGCAAGGAGCTGACTGTGGCCTACATACCCGTCCTGGGTGTGTGTTTGCATGGTAACAGCAACAAGGCATGTGGTCCTCTCTGGGTGCCCGGGGCTGCCCAGCCCCCATCTTTTTTTTTTAATTGAAGGATAATCGCTTTACAGAGTTTTGTTGTTTGCTGCCAAACATCAGCATGAGTCAGCCACAGGTATACATATCAGCCCGTGTCTTTGAAGCAGACCTGCACTTTCCTGTCACCTTGTGGCTCCGTGCAGGCAGCATCTGTGCACAAGGCAAGGAGACCAGACCCAGCTCAGGTGTTGGGAGAGGCAGTTAAAGTTGGATTGGCCCCAGGGGAATCCAGCCTCCACCACTTACCACTTGCCTGATGTCATTTGCTCACTAAACCCCATCTCTTCACCGCAGAGCAGGCCTACCTCTGAGGTTACCAGGTTACCATAAGGAGTAAATGAAATGACCCCTGTTGGCACTTAGTATCAGGCCTGGCTCATAATAAGCATGAGATACATTTAAGCTACTCTCACTGTTGTCGCAACCATGATTGTTATTACTTTTGACTCTGCTGCTGAGCAGTTATGTGACCTGGGGAAATCACTTTTCCTCCCCAGGCTTCCTTTTTTTTCCCTTGTGAAAGGAGTAATGTTGGCAGCATCACCTGCCAACATCATAAGGATCCCTGTGGCTTTTACAATTTTATGTCTTTTCCTGGATCCCTTTTGGGTGGTAACAGATCCCAAGGACACCCCTGGAATCTGATTTCATTCACAGACAGTTTCTTTTACAAGTTTTTTTTTTTTTAATTGAAGGATAATTGCTTTACAATATTGCATTGGTTTCTGCCATACATCAACATGAAGCAGTCATAGGTATACATATGTTCCCTCACTCCCGAACCTCCTTCCCACCTCCCCCCGCTTCAGGCTATTACAGAGCCCTGGTTTGAGTTCCTTGAGTCATACAACAAATTCCCATTGGCTATCAATTTTATATGTGGGTAGTATACCGGCTCCTTCCTCCCCTCTGCCTTCCCGTGTTACAAGTTGATTTCTTAACTGCAGTATTCAGCCTTACTATCAGGAGTACTGATGAAATGTGGGTACCTTTGACATCCAGGCGTTGGGAATGACACAGTATAGATGATCTGCTGATGCCTTTGGCTGAGAAGTCTGGTCTTCTTGCTCTTGGTTCCCTGCACACACACACACACACACACACACACACACACACACAGGCTTCTCAGGGCCTTCTCAACCAAAGAAATGACCACGCAATAACAAGCTGTGACACGGCCTTACCAGGGACGAGGCAACGAAAAAGCCAGTGGCTTCAGGAATCTGCAGACCTGATCCCCTTCCAGCCTTTCATGGAATACTGACTGCACACTTCACAGCCCCCAGCCCACCCTTGGATTCCCTGGCTCCCCGGAGCCCACAGTGGAGATGGAGTTCTGTCTTGGTTTGCCAAGGCTGCCATCCAGTACCACAGACTGGGTGGCTTAAACAATAGGAATTGATTCTCCCACAGTCTGCAGACTAGAAGGCTGGTGTTGGCAGAGTTGCCTCCTTCTAAGGGCTGTGAGGGAGCGTGTGTTCCTTGCCTGTCTCCTAGCTTCTGGCGGGTTGCTGGCAGTCCTTGGTATTCCTTGGCTTCTAGATATATCACCCCAGTTTCTGCCTTCATCTTTCCGTGATGTTCTCCTTGTGTGTCTCTTTATGCACAAAATTCCCCTTTTTATTAGGACAGCAATCCTGTGGGATTAGGCCCCTCCCTGTAGACCTCATTTTAATGGTTATCACCTCCATAAAGGAATCTCCATATAGTTACATTCTTTTTATATGTATATATTTGTTTCTTTATTTGGCTGCATCAGATCTGCACAACTACATCAATTGTGGTGTGCGGGCTCCAGTGTGTGCAGGTTCAGTACTTCCGGCACATGGGCTTAGTTGCCCCACAGCTAAGGGGCAATTGTGGAATCTTAGTTCCCTGATCAGGGATCGAACCCTCATCTCCTGCATTGGAAAGCGGATTCTTAACCACTGGACCACCAGGGAAGTCCCCAAATAGGGTTACATTTTGAGGTATTAAGGGTTAGAAAGTCAACATATCTTTAGGGGTAAAGAAGAGACAGTTCTACCCATGAGAAGGTCCTTGGACTATTTTCATTACTTCAAAGTCTGTAAGAATTAAACACTTCTCCATGCTGACTCTTAATAAACACTATTAAGAGAACAGGCTCTGGAAATTGCCTGAGCTGGAATTTGGGTTCTTCCGCTTTCTAGCTGGGTGATCTTAGGCAAGTTTTTCAGCTTCTCTGTGCTCAGTTTCCTTACCTGTAAAATGGGAATAGTAATTATATCTACACCTCTTAGGGTTGATAGAAACATTAAAAAAATACATTTTTTTCTCTTTTTATTTTTTAACTGGAGTACAATTGCTTTACTGTACAATTAAGTGAATCAGCTTTGTACAATAGAAACTAACACAGCATTGTAAAGCAATATTCCAATTTAAAAAATTATAAAATTTTAAACATAAAAATAAAGAGATAAAAAGACACTTTAAATTTCTCATCTTATGTATTACCATTATATATACTATCATATTTGGAAAGGGCTTCATCTAACAAATACAACACAAGGATATATAATACACATGCCAGACACTATTTTAAGTGCTGTTTTATATATCAGCTTCTCATCACAACTACTTTACCAGGTGGATGCTATTACCATCCCTGTTTTACAGGAGCAAAACTAAGCCCTAGAGAGACTGTGACATGTGTATGGCCCCGTGGCAAGTATATAGAGAAGTGTTAGTCACTCAGTCGTGTCCAACTCTTTGTGACCCCGTGGACTAGGGCCCTCTGGCTGGGCTCCTCTGTCCTTGGAATTCTCCAGGCAAGAATACTGGCATGGGTTGTCATTTCCTTCTCCATACAGAAAAGTCAGGACCAAAATCCAGACTTGTCTGATTCTGGTGTCTTTGAGGAAGCATGGTGACTGGCTGCCTATCCAGGAACAAGAAAAGGGTCTTGTCATGATGAAATGAATCACCTCCTTCACTTGCCCAGAGAGTCATCCTGTTTTCAAAGGCCTTATTCTGAAGGCGCTTACCATAATGTCAGACCATGCTCAGGACACACACTCATTTCTTTAAAACAGGCCCCACATGTGAAGGGCATCTGTCGTCCTCTGACCCCAAGATGACTTGGGAAGTGTCTCCCCACGACAGCCAGGAAGAGGCCACCTCCCCACCTCACTCTGATGCCTTGCATGCAGGGAATGATGGTCATCTCCCTGACATCTTGCCTCTCTGGTCTTGTGTCGTCCTTCTAGGGAAGTCCATCAGAACTGCCGTGCTGATGCAGGGAATAATCTGTCTTCAAAGAAAGAAGAGAACTTCTCTCCCCGGCTGAGGGCCGCCCTGGCCTGAGACTCCAAGTGGAACGACTTCGCTGCGTGTGCCTGCCGCTGCCTCTGCGCACACGCACCTCCCCGAGGCCCGGTGGGAACTGCTCCTAGTGCCAAAGTCCTACTACTGCGTTTTCCACGGGTCCCTGTAAATAGCTGGCTCCTGCGCCCAGGCCCCCACCTCTTGCTATACTGGAACCAATTTGTACAACATGGGAATTTTGTTACCTTTTTAACCGAGGGCAACTTCCTTTTCCAGCTCTACCATTGTAAGGTCTTTTTTCCAGGAGGGAGGGCTGATCACATGTGCTTTTCTTTTTTTTTCCTTTTTTATTTTTATTAATTTGGGGGAGGGGGGGTGTTAGCATTAGTGCCATTATATCTACTGGATTTTAGGTAGGGCGAGTTCGTTTTTAAAGATAGTTTGCAATTTGCGAGATTTCTTCCGGGGAAAAGGGCTGGGATTCAGGCCTCTGTCTGAGCTTGGAGAGGGGTTTACACATGACAGATCTTCCAAATCAAATCCATTTCTATAGTTCTTCCCCAGCTGCCTTTGGGGGTCCCTGTTTAGCCAGGCACAAGGCTTTCTGAACTGCCCCAGGCCAGTCTGGTTTTTTCTGATGGCCTGGCCTCTGAGGTCAGACCTTGGGCCAGGAGAGCTGGGTGGCAGGTGGCTACCCTCTGAGCCCCTTTTTAGAAACCAGCAGAAAGGGCTCACAAGTGCATTAGCATTATCATTAATTTTGTAAAAGTAAAACAAAAAGAGATTGTGCTATCTAGATGGTACAAAGATGAACAGCTTTGGTTTTCATTTCTGTTCCTAACTGCCTTTTCTCAGTGTGGTATTGGACAAGATTTCAGCTTGAAGCTTCACCACGAATTGATTTTTTGTTTGTTTTGTTTGTGTGTTTGTTTTGGGCCAATTTTAGATTCATGAGTGCACTTTTTTTTTCCTCAGTTAGTCCTAACTTCTAAAGAAGAAAAACCAAGAGACACATCCGGTGTAAATGTTGCAATATAAATTGTGTTTGCAGTCCCTTCCCCCCATCCCACTGCCCCCTATTTGAGTACACTGCACAAATAAAATGTTAGGGAGTTTAAAAAAAAACAATTTTTCTAACTTGTTGCTCATTTGTTGTAACTCAATAAAGCAAAGTCTAAACATTTTTATAACCTTTTCCTCTGTTCCTGGTTCTTCATTGCTGTCTGGCTCCCAGGGCACAGCACAAGGGTTCCAGCTCACCCACCCCACCCCCGATTCAAATCCATTATGGCCACATTCCTCATCTTTCGTCCTGCCTCAAGTGAGGTCATCGCAGGGTTTTTGGCGTAGAGGGGACTATAAAAACCAGGGGTCAGTGTCAATGTGGGAATCGTCATCGCATCTCTGTGACACAGAGAAGTGATAGGCCTACACTTCTCCCGGGTTTTCATAAATAGAGTCACAAAATACTGCAGAGGGGACTTTCCTGGTGGTCCAATGGCTGAGACTCTGTGCTCCCAATGCAAGGGACCCGGGTTTGATCCCTGGTCAGGGAACTAGATCCCACACGCCACAACGAAGATCCAGGGCAGACAAATAAACATTTTGTTCAAAATTAAATTAAACATTTAAAAATGCTGCAGAGCACGGGTGTGGGAATGAGGCCTGTAGGCCACTGCTGCCTCTTGGGTGACCTCAGGTAAGTCACTTCCCTCCTGGGCTGCTGGGGACCAAGATAACTGCCGTTTCTCTCAGAAGGTCAACTTTTGTGTCTCTGCCCAGGTGAGGTTTAAGGAGCGCCTCACTGTTCAAGGTGACCCTCATGTAGGCCAGTGCCTTTCAAGCTCAAACAGGCTGCAGAATCACCTGGAAGTCTGGTTAGAGTTTCTGATTGAGTAGGTCTGGGTGGACCAGAGAACACCCATTGCTCCTGGGTGAGGCTGATGCTGCAGCTCTTGGGCCTCATGTTAGGGATATGTGGTCTGGATAAGCGTTCCCTAACCTTTTTGGCGCCAGGGACTAGCTTCCTGGAAGACAATTTTTCCACAGACTGGGGGCTGGGGGAGGGGTGGTTTTGAGATGATTCAAGTGCATTACATTTATTATGCACTTTATTTCTATTATTATTACATCGGCTCCATCTCAAATCATCAGGCATTAGATCCTGGAGGCTGGGGACCCTAGATGTTTCATCTTCACAGGGACTTAAAGACTTTGGGCCAGTTTATCTACCCCTCCTCTAAACTCTACTATCTTCTGCCAAAAAAAAAACAAAAATAAAAATTCATTCTGTACTTTCCTTATTCCAAAAAAAAAAAATTGAAAAGTGGCTGTAATTGGCTCATCTCCTGGTCCTGCCCTGCTGTTCCTGTCTGTGCTCTGAGCAGTGGACCATCCACAGCCTCATCTCCTCATGCTGTCCTGTCCTTCCAGCCCATTAATGAACATCAGCCCAAGCGCCCCCCTCCGGCTTCTCCCTTGGCAGTCAGCTGCCTTCCCATCCCACTATTCACCACCCTTGCCATTCAGCTTGGCACTCTCAAGCAATTTAATTCTCCCAGCAAGGCAGCTCACCAGGCTCCCCCGTCCCTGGGATTCTCCAGGCAAGAACACTGGAGTGGGTTGCCATTTCCTTCTCCAATGCATGAAAGTGAAAAGTGAAAGTGAAGTCTCTCAGTCGTGTCCGACTCTTAGCGTGTCCGACTCCTACCAGGCTCCTCCATCCATGGGATTTTCTGGGCAACAGTACTGGAGTGGGGTGCTATTGCCTTCTCCCAAGGCAGCATGAGATGCTATCAAATGCCTGAAGAAACCAAAGGGAAAAGCCTGCCAGAACTTTTGTCTTTTTGTATTTAATTTCTGCACCAAAGAGAAAGCCTTGCTAATTGATTGCAATGAAAATACACAGGGCAGACGGTTGTGCTCTTTGAAGCACTCAGCAAAATATGTCAGGCTATGTGTTCCCCCCTGGGAATGACTAAAGGGTGGCAGAAACTAGGAGAAAGGTGGTTAAGGGGAATAGATGGACAGGTGGGGTGAAAGCCATGGAGGGGCGTGAACACCCGCTGTCTTGTCTGCCCCATACCTCTTCGCACATCTATTCCTTCAGGTTTACTTGTCCCCCCTTCTGTTCATCTAATTCTGAGGGGCTGTCCATCACAGTGACCCACTCCCTTCCCACAGGCAAGCCTGGCACTTTAGCCATCAAGCCGGGTGCAGTGTGATGCACAAGCGCTCAGATGCTGGGAGAAAGCTCTCTTTTCCCATTGAGATGGCAAGTGTGATATTAGCCCGGAGCCACCAGCTAATTCCCTGCCCGAGAGAGAAAACCCAGCCTGCAGATAGTGAGAATGAGGCTGAAAAAATCAAGAGGCAGAGGAGGAATGAAAGAAGAAAGAGATGATGGTGATGGTGGTGCTGATGACAGCGGCGACATCATTTGGGTCCCTGGGCCCCACCATTCCTAGCCAGCTCCCTATCTTAACAGTTTCATAAAAACCAACACATTTCTCTTTTTGACCCAAGTTCAAAACCTTTTGATGAGTTGGGTTTCTGTTCCTAGAAAGTCAGCGTTTTGATGATTTGATAAGATTATGAGATTTATAATAAGGAAAAGACAATGAATATAAATAGCCCCATGAGGCTGGTGGTTACCATGCTGGATGCCCATCTCTTAGTCTCTGCTACTCAGGTGTGTGCCCTGCAGCAGCATCACCAGGGTGCTTGTGAGAAATGCAGAACCCAGCCACTACCCCAGACCTGTTGAATCATAATCTGCAATTTGATATCATGCCCAGTTGACTCATCTGCTCATTCAAGTTTAAGAAACACTGCTCTGAAGGCTTTGAAGGGCTCCTCCCCAGCCTCCTCCACAACCGGGGCGTGGTGTGGGATCTGATACATCACGGAGCCTGTTCTCAGAGTGTGGACGCCCCAGGCCTTGGGGAGCCCGAAGGCAGACGCAGTAACAGGATGGCGATCCCGTGGAACCCCAGCTGCGGGTACCCTTGTCCTTCCAGACCACCTGGTACACAGTCACTTCTGACCAACAGCCTGCAGAAATGACAGCTCTCACTGGCCAGCCACGATACAATCTGGAGAGAACCAGGAGAGACATCAGTTCCCTCCTACCAATTCCTGAGAGCTCCCATCTGGAGCACCTTGCAGCTGGATGTACTTACAAACCACAGTAGAGGGCCCATCATTACCTCTGGGAGCTTGATTAATAAAAATGAATTTAAAAAGATATCCAGGAGCATCCCATGACATGTTGCAAGTCCAGAAGGTAGGAGGCACATTGCCCTGGACTTTGAGAAGGGGGAAGACAAAGGTTTCCATCCATAACTCTCACACCCTCCCGCAGAACAAGCCCCTAAAGCATTACAGACTGCCTCAGGCTGGATCCTTGAGAAAAAGAGACAGGGCACAAACCGGGGGATTTAAAGGAAGTGCATTAAAATGATGTTTACAAAGGTGTGGGCAGGGCTTGGAGAAGACAAAAAGGGAGGATGTAAGGAGCTTGGTCTGAAGGGGTAAGTGGGTGGGGGCAGTTACTGGAACCTACAAAGGATAGATGGACAGAAAGGGGTTTCTGAAAGGAGATGTGGCCTTCAGGAAACCATGGTGACCCAACAGGAGGAGAAATACCCTGACATCATTCTCCTCCCACCCTCTGTTCTCCAGTCACCGCCTGCTGCTGCTGCTGCTGCTAAGTCGCTTCAGTCGTGTCTGACTCTGTGCGACCCCATAGACGGAAGCCCACAAGGCTCCCCTGTCCCTGGGATTCTCCAGGCAAGAACACTGCAGTGGGTTGCCATTTCCTTCTCCAATGCATGAAAGTGAAAAGTGAAAGGGAAGTCGCTCAGTCGTGTCCGACTCTTAGCAATCCCATGGACTACAGCCTACCAGGCTCCTCCATCCATGGGATTTTCCAGGCAAGAGTATTGGAGTGGGGTGCCATTGCCTTCTCCACCTCTCAGTGGCCAAATCAACCCAGAAGTCAAAGGGTAAGGGGATCTGTTGGTTCAGTCCATTGGAATCTGCCTCCCAGCACACAGAACAGGTGGGTTAAATGAGGAGGGGGAAACAGATGGTCCAACACACAGATCAATCTAGGGGCTGGATCAGAAAAAACAATACACACCAAGAATGCTATATGGCCCACTCCACATTCACAGCAGACATTAAAAATCAATTGAAGTCCCTTTGCCTGGCAGACTTGGACAGCTTTCACAATACTGAACACAGCCTCACCTTGAATCTATTAACCTATGACATAGGTGGTGGGTGCCACTGGTTGCCTAGCTAGTATCCATCCCCTCATTCATCCTTGCTAATATCGTCCCAAGATATTGCTCAGGAACTGACATACCCCAATCCCAGGTGAGAAAGTCAATTTCTCTTGCAGCCAGGAGTGGCCAATAAGATGCACGTGCTGGGGCCAGTCTCCTTCCTCCCTGTTCTTACCTTGTGTGCATTGCTGATCTTGACACTAAGTCCTTGATAGCGTCTTTGAGTCTCTGAATTAGTGCCACAGCTGAAAATTTTCAAGCAGCTTGATATGTGAGAAAAATAAATACCTGTTTGTTTAACCCACCACTCATTGGATTTGACTGACACTTGCATTAAAGTGCACTCGTAAGTGACACAAAACCTACATGCCATCCTTAGGCTGGATGGATATGAGTCCTCCCATTCATGCATGAGTTCATTTCTCCCTGTGCCACTTGCCAGGTGAGAGAGAAGTTAGGTATAATCTCTCTCCTCAAGGAAACGTGATCTATGTTTTGAAGGATGAGTAGGGGTTGGCCTAATGCATAAATCAGAGAATAGTACAAGAAGCAGAAGTGAAAAAGGTATACAGTGTCAGGATGTTAAGTAGTAGAAATTCAACAAGGAGTCTGTTAATGTGTAACAAAACAAGAAACCATCAGTTTTGAACAACCCACTTTTACAAACAACCGAATCACCCTAATTCAAACATAGTCATAAAGGAAACTAAAGTGGTTATCCACTTGGAAAGACCCTGAGTAACTGCCAAAGAATATGCTATTTGCTTGCTGATGGGAAATCAAAACCATAGTTTGGGATTTACCAAGATGAGTAACATATTACATAAAAGATGTGTAAAGCGAAACAAAATAGCTTCCACATCTTTTCCTTCAGACTTGCTTCCCATTGCTGAATCTGGGTCACAGCTTCGGGCTCAGGTCCATCTCTCCAAATGATCTCCCAACTCCTCACCCAGTCTCTCTTCCTTGGGGCTCTCTGGTCTGCTTGCTGAATAGTGAGCACTCCCTGAGTCCACGCAATTTCCCCTCTTAGAATGCACCCCTTCCCCATTTCTTCCAGTCCCAGTTGAAGTTCCACCTACCAAACACAGGTACATTTTGGGTGACAGAGAGGCTGGACTTAAGGGAGACACACGTATCCCAGGTGGTTCTCCGGAAGCCCTGCTGCTCTGAACTCCTGTATCACGAGATGTTATGAAGTTCTATCCAGGTACCGTTTGGTTGTTCAATCTTCTTTTAGTGTGATGCTCCTCCTGACCAGGAAATGTGCTGAACATCCATCCAGCATTCTTTTCGTCCTCTCTTTCAGCAACATTCACACCCCTTCCCCGCAGGATAGTCTTCTATACACCTGCTTTTCCCCTGTAAGCCCAGGACCAGACCCTTCTTTCCATGGGTAGTCATGTGACTCAAGCCTAGCCAATCATAGCATGATCTCTGACCTCAGTGAGTAGCCCAAGGGATACACACGTGACACACGCTGGGTTAATGAGAGTCCTCCCTGAGGTTTAAAGAAATTGAAGCAAAGAGAGCTGGGAGAGAGCAAGAAAGAGGTAGAAAGAGACAGAGGCAAGGAGAGAGACAAATGACATAATTTACGTATTTGGATCCAGTCAACCTTAGAGTTAGGTCCACCCCATCTTTCCCAGTTATGTGAGCCAATAAATCCCCTTGTGCTTCGAAATTAGTTCAAGTTGCTTTACTGTCATTTAGAAATGAAAGAGTCATGACTAAAACCTACACTCTTACCCCACTGCTCAGCACATGTCTGCAGAACTGATAACAAAGATGCAGGGCAGATTGGATTACAGTTTGAAAATATACTCGCTGTGATTCCACTTATGTGACACGTTCAAAATAAGCAAGTCTATGGAGACAGAAAGTGGGGGTTGATGGAGCAGAGAGAGGATTGGGGGTGAGGGCTAGGAGATGTGAGATTTCTTTGTGGAGTAATGAAAACGTTACAAGATTGATATTGTGACGGTTGCACAACTCCAAATATATTAAAAGCTATTGAACTGTATGCATCAAATGGGTGAATTTTATAGTGTCTCAATTTTACATAAAATATATTTATAAATTTTCATATATGTTTATATTTTATAGTTATATATGATTATGTATTTTTAATACATATATTTTATAGTTATATATGATGTATTTAATACATATGTTTTATAGTTATATTATATATGATTACGTATTTTTAATACATAGCTTTATATGTAAATATATATAGAGAGAAAGAGTGTGATGGTAGAAACTGAATAAAGTTAACTCTTGAATTATAAGGAGGGCTGATTTAAGGAACATTTAAATTACTACAAAATTACCTGTATCTTTTTCCCCCAAAACCTGCTCCTATATTTCCTGTCTTGGTGAACAGTTAATGGCAGCAGCTTCAATCACCCAAGCCAGGAGTCGGGGGCAGTTTTTGCATCCGCTTGCGCGCACGCGTGTGTGTGTGTGTGTGTGTGTGTGTGTGTGGTGAAAGTCGCTTAGTTGTGTCCGACTCTGCGACTCCGTAGCCTATACAGGGAGAAGGCAATGGCACCCCACTCCAGTACTCTTGCCTGGAAAATCCCATGGACGGAGGAGCCTGGTAGGCTGCAGTCCATGGGGTGGCGAAGAGTCGGACACGACTGAGTAACTTCACTTTCACTTTTCACTTTAATGCATTGGAGAAGGAAATGGCAACCCACTCCAGTGCTCTTGCCTGGAGAATCCCAGGGACAGAGGAGCCTAGTGGGCTGCTGTCTATGGGGTTGCACAGAGTCAGACACGACTGAAGCGACTTAGCAGCAGCAGCAGCAGCTTATACAGTCCATGGAATTCTCTAGGCCAGAATATTGGAGTGGGTAGCCTTTCTCTTGGGTTTTAACCAAACACAAGTTTCTCTCACTTCTAGCTCCCAAATCTCTCTCTGAAAAACCCCTCCACTGCCCCCAAATCCACAGTCATCATGCAGACCCTCCCCTCGTTTCCCTGCACAGCCTCCTCACCTACCTCCCGACCCCATCTCTCCCCACAGCCCCATCTGTGTTCAAGGTGGCAACCAGGCTCATCTTCTCCACAGCAGAAGTCCCATCATGCCTCTCATCCCTCAGGGGCTCCCAAGCTCCTCTTGGCTCCAGCCCTGCTCTTCCTGGTACCCTGCCTGTACCTCCCAACCTCCAATCCCCTATATCCCCCATCCTACCTCTCCCTTCATCCCCACTCTCTCTCTCTCTCTCACACACACACACACGTGTGTGTGCACATTATTCAAGCCCATCCTCAACTACTCTGCATCCCCCACTCTGTCCAGGTTCTCTCCTGCCTGACCCAGAGGAATAATATCACGTCCTCCAAGAATCCTGTCCTGACCCCTTCCAGGCAAGTCAGGGGCTTCAATCCTCAGTGCTCCTAAAACCCCTTCCATATACCTCTATTATAATTCTAGACACACAGTATTATAATTGTCTCTGTGCCTGTCATATAACCTATGATCTCCTTGCAGATAAAATCTACAACTTTTTTAAGGTTTTTTATTCCTTCCAGTAATATTGCGATATAATTGACATCCGGCACTGCACACATTTAAGGTGTACAGCATAACAATGTGACTTGGGTCTTCTTTATCTTTATTGCTAACACAGGTTCAGGATGAGGCAAGCATGCAAAATTAGGTTGTGTATTGTATAAATAAGGGCTTCCCTGAGAGCTAAGTTGGTAAAGAATCTGCCTGCAATGCAGGAGACCCCAGTTTGATTCCTGGGTTGGGAAGATCCCCTGAAGAAGGGAAAGGCTACTCACTCCAGTATTCTGGCCTGGAGAATTCCATGGACTATACAGTCCATGG
The DNA here is from genome assembly GCF_002263795.3 of Bos taurus. NCBI lineage: Eukaryota > Metazoa > Chordata > Mammalia > Artiodactyla > Bovidae > Bos > Bos taurus. The sequence goes on along the minus strand of NC_037341.1, from coordinate 16,764,213 downwards.
GGTTGCTGAGAGTCAGACACAACTGAGTGACTTTCACTTTCATTGTAAAAAGAAATCTGCACTAGCGATATCAAAAGTTTAATTAGACTAGGGACAGTAGTAAGATATTTGAAAAAAATCATTTGTGGGAAAATACCCATGATGGATAAAATAGATTACTGTTTACAGACTTCTTCCCTTTACCCAACCTGCCCAAGAGACTCCTAACTGACAGCCTGATTCTTCCTCCCTCATCTCCCGAGAGATTAAGTCCTAGATGTTTCTGGTGTAGAGTCTAGAGTCAGCATGGAAAGAGAGTAGCAAAGGGGTTGAAGCAGAAGGATGTAAGGAAAACAGGCCAAATCAATCCATGTAATAAAGAATGAAGAGAGAAAAAAAGAGGAAGTTCAGTAAGTGGAAGCCATTGCAGCTGGTGGAGAAGGAAAAAATTCTTCAAAGTTCTGGTAAGGGAACAGCTTCAGAGTACAAGATAGATATAGATATATATATAATTGAGCAAGAGTCCAGAGAACTTTAAGACGTGCTACCAGGCTTCCCTGGTGGTCCAGTGGTTAAAAAACCATCTGCCAGTGCAAGGGACACAGGTTCAAACCCTGGTCCAGCAAGATCCCACATGGTGTGGGGCGACTAGGTCCATACACCACAATCACTGAAGCCCACTCTCTCCAGAGCCTATGCTGTGCAACAGGAGAAGCCGCCACAATTAGAAGCCTGTACACCACAACTAAAAAGTAGTTCCCACTCTCCACAACTAGAGAAAGCCCACACACAGCAACGAAGACCCAGCCCAGTCAATAAGTAATTTTTTTTTAATAACTTACTATGAAAAAAATTTAAAGAAAAAGACATACTGCCATGGGATATACACAGAAGCCTGCTGAATGTCCTTTCAGAAAGATGAGAAAAATATTAAATTCCCTTTTCATGGTTTGGTTTATTTGGATTATGCTTCTGTAACTAATCCTAGGACTGGACCATGTGGCTCACAGCTTCAATAGGGTTACATGAGAAGTTGTTTGAGTAAATGCGAAATGAAACTGGAAAACCAACTGAAAGCGTGTCCTGCTATTAATAGGATAAGTCTCATTACCCATTTCTATGGAACCATGCTCATCTTCACATCTGTTCATGACTGTTCTCTGTCTGGCAGGAATCCTCATGAGACCAACAGACAGAAAAACAGTTAAGCAGCAGAGGACAAGTAACTTTCCACGATCATGGGGCGTATCCATGGCAAGTGTACTATGTGGCTTTGGTTGTGTCCAACTCTCCGCAACCCCATGGACTGTATAGCCCGCCAGGCCCCTCTGTCCATGGAATTCTCTAGGCGAGAATACTGGAGTGGGTTGCCATGCCCTCCTCAGGGGATAGTCCCAAACCAGGAATCAAATCTGAGTTTCTAATGTCTCTTGCGTTGGCAGGGAGGTTCTTTATCACTACCACCACCTGGAAAGCCCCATCCATGCCAAGGCTATCCCAGAATAAAGGGGCACCAAATTCTGGCCCCTGTTTTACTACTAATGGCTTTCTCAACCCTGGGGAAGTCATTTCCCCTATTTAAGCCTCAGTTTCCTCATTTGGAAAATGACGCGGTTTAAATCAGACAACCACCAACTATTCATTCCAACTCTGAGATGGTGTGATCATATGATCCTAGGAATCTGGGCCAACATTCTCTTAAAAGTCTCCAGACTCCAGCTCACTTGGCCAGCAGTGAGCTAAAGAAAGCTTTAGGGCGATAGGTCTAAAGCTTTTGAACGAGGATTGTCAGCACCGCCCATGGGAACTTTGAAGGTGCTTGTGTGCCCATAAACGGTGTTTAATTAAAGAGCAGCGAACAGCAACACAGTGAACAGCCTACTAAAAAGTAGGCTGTACAAGAATATTTCCCCCAACCCAGGGCATATCACTCTGCATCTCTCCTCAACCAAACTACACACACAATGGTATTTGTTAGAAAAATAGAGAACATTTGTTTGGGGTCATTTGACCAGTAGCCCTGGAAAGACAGCTGCCCTTGCTCTCTGCCTGGACACTGTCTGCTAGGCACTGTCTCCAGCCCACAGAGGTGAATAAACCTCCCAGGCTCCATCAGAGAAATCAGGCTGGGAACTGGGCTGGTCTTAGCAGGATGAAGCTGTCTATCAGAATGGCTAGGACTCCAAGGAGGAAAGATTTCCATGGCACAGGGAAACAATGAAACTCTGAAATGGAGAAACTGCATCATTTTCCACATCAGAGTAAAGTTCAGACTTCAGAACGATTTCATCAAAGTCGGATTCAGGAGTCTGCCCAAAGCCACAGGAACGAGTGAGTGTTGGAGCTAGGATTTGAACCCAAAAAAAGAAAGAAAGTGAAGTCGCTCAGTCATGTCTAACTCTCTGTGACGCCATGGACTACAACCTACCAGGTTCCTCTGTCCATGGGATTTTCCAGGCAAGAATATGGGGTGGGTTGCCATTTCCTTCTCCAGGGGATCTTCGGGACCCAGGGACTGAACCCAGGTTTCCTGCATTGCAGGCAGATGCTTTACCGTCTGAGCCACCAGGGAAACCAGGATTTGAACCCATGTTTCTCTGAAAGGAAAGCTCATGCCTTTTTTTTTTTTTTTGACTGCCCTGGGTCTTCCTTTCTGTTCGCAGGCTTTCTCTCCAGTGGTTTCTCTTGTTGCTGAGCACAGATTCTAGAGCATGCAGGCCTCAGGAGTTGTAGATCCCAGGCTCTAGGGCACAGGCTCAGTTGTTGTGGCACATGGGCTTCATTGCTCTGCAGCATGTGGGATCCTCTGGGACCAGGGATCGAACCCATGTCCCTTGCGTTGGCAAGTGGATTCTTAACTACTGGACTACCAGGGAATTCCAAGCCCATGCTTCTAACCACAAAGCTTCAGCCCCTCAAGTGTTCATTAAGGCTGGAGACCCACTACAACCCTGGAAGCAGCACACGAGCACAAGCACTCAAAACAGGCTGGTATATGGGATACACGCCCCAAGGGTCATAGCCCCTGAGGACTTTCCATCCTACCCCAGGCCACCGGTGTAGACCATCCCCCATCCTGGGAGCCTGGCTTTCATGTTTGTGGTCATAGAAGGCTGGCTGGAATGGGAGGTGTGGATTGGGTGGAGTCTTTCAAGGAGCTTTGAAGAGAAAAGCAGACTGAGTAACTGGGTATCAAATGATTTTCATGATCATCTCCTGTGCACTCCTAAGAATGAAGGACCAAGAGACTAAGGGAATTTGACATCCACGTCATGACCTGTAAAAAACTTTTATTTAGTTGTTTCTCCCAGCTGCCTCTTTGAACCAATTTTTCTTTCTTTTTCTTCCTCCATCATCTGATGGAAGTTGAAGATGCGTGGAATACCTAGCATCTGTTTCTGGCAGAGCTCTCTCACCCTGATTGATAATTACCTATTCCTGTGACTGTTCCTCCTTCATTGGGCCCTGAAATCCCCGAGGCAAGGATCTTATCTTATTCATCTGTGTACCCCCAGATGAATCACCCAGCATAATGCTCTCCATCAATAATGTGGGAGAAAGGAAGGAGGGAAGCACCGAAGGGAGGAACTTCCCTCCCTTCGTAGAAGGAGATTAAGAAAGCCAAGATCCAGGACAAAAATTTCAGGCTTTTCTTATATAACAACCAAATGTGGTCTTGACAGGATCCTGGTTTGACCAGAGGAACTCTAAGATAGACATTGAGAGGCAAATGGGAAAAGTTGAATGTGGATGGATGTTAGATGATACTAGGAAATTATCATTCATTACTATTATATTAATGGTCTGGGGATTATGTAAGAAAATGTCATCTTTCAAAGATGTATAATGAAGAGGTGAAATATCATGTGTGCGTGCATACGAAGTCACTCCAGTTGTGTCTCTGCAACCCTATGAACTGTAGCCCACCAGGCTCTTCTATCCATGAGATTCTCTAGGCGAGAATACTGGAGTGGTTTGCCATTTCCTCCTCCAGGGCATCTTCCCCACCCAGGGATCAAGCGCGCATCTCTTGTTTCCTTCATTGGCAAGTGGGTTCTTTACCTCTAGCACCACTCATGAGATATATATAATTTACTTTTAAATATTTAAAATATTTCAGAAAACAAAGGATGGCAAACTCATGGTTAACACGAGGTAATGAATATTTATTATACTCTTCATTTTTCTGTACATTCAAAATGTTTCATCACACAAAATTCCAATAAAGCATAACCATAATGCCCTTACCAAATTCAGGAAAGTATCATTACTACAATTCTACTATCTCATATACAATCCATAAGTATCATTACTACAATCCTATCTCGTATACAATCCATAAGTATCATTACCTCAATCCTACTATCTCGTATACAATCCATAAGTATCATTACTACAATCCTACTATCTCATATACAATCCATAAGTATCATTACTACAATCCTATCTCATATACAATCCATAAGTATCATTACTACAATCCTACTATCTCGTATACAATCCATAAGTATCATTACTACAATCCTATCTCGTATACAATCCATAAGTATCATTACTACAATCCTACTATCTCATATACAATCCATAAGTATCATTACTACAATCCTACTATCTCGTATACAATCCATAAGTATCATTACTACAATCCTACTATCTCGTATACAATCCATTCTAATTTTGCCTGTTGTCTAGTATTTCCCTTTACACCAACTTTTGTTTCCAGGATCCAACCCTGAATTACATTTTGCAGTTACTTGTCATGCCTCTTTCCTCTCTATTTGGAACCGTTCCCCAGCCTTTGGCTTCCACATTTAAAGACATTGACATCCTTAACGAGTAAGGTCACTGTCTCGCTGCACGTGTCTGAAGGTGTCCTCATGATTTGGTTCTCAAATGCTACAGGACTCTGGCAGGAATATGACATAAGTCGGCATGGCCTTCTCAGTGCCACACGTCGGAATGTACCGGATGTCCATTTATCCTCTCATTGGTGATGTTGACATCGATCATTTGGTGAAGGTGGTGTCCGCCAGGTTTCTCCACTGTAAAGCTATCATTTTTCCCTTTGTAAATAATCTGTAATCTGTGGCAGATATCTTGAGACTGTGTAAATAGCCTGTTCTCTAATGTTTCTCCCAATGATTTTGGCCTCTGCTATTGATTCTCAATGAACTTGAAAATCAAGTTGAATCACATCTGCTTAAATCAATGAATACTTTGATGGCTGCAAAACCGTGATTTTTGTAGCTCTGTCTTTCCTCCTGCTTCCCTGGCAGTTCAGATGGTAAAGCGTATCTTTCCTTCTGTGTGTTTAGTTGGCATTCTACTGGGAAGAGCTTTCTCTTTTCCTCCTAGCATAATGGACTCAAAAATGTTGTTTTTTTTTTAATATAAGCATTTCCATGAGATATTAGAAAGGTGTGTTCTACAGTTTAGCTTTTTTCTTTTTTGGCCATGCCTTGTGGATCTTACTTCCCTGACCAGGGATCAAACCCCCACCCCTGCAGTTGAAGCCTGGAGTCTTAACCACTGGGCCACTAGGGAAGTCCCTACATTTTAGAGTTTTTAGGTGTCGGTGCCAATTTCTTCTGCCTCTAACATTATGTGTAGCCTCAGCAGGGCCCAGACGAAAGCATATATGTGAAAGAAACTAAACCAATTTTACCCTTTCCTCCAGCATCCCATCTTGGTTCATTCACTCATTCACTTACTGTACAAACACATACGTGCTATATTTAAAATAGATAACCAACGAGGACCTACTATATAGCACAAGGAACTCTACTCAACATTCTGTAATAACCTAAATGGGAAAAGAATTGAAAAAGAATAGATACATGTATATGTATCATTGAATCACTTTGCCACACGCCTGGAACTAACACAACATTGTTAGTCGACTATACCCTAATATAAAATAAAAAAATTTAAAAATACAACACATACTAAGGGCTGAGCTCTGGAGCCCCCAAATTGAATCCACATCTTCACTAGTGAGGAAGGCAGGAGGCTAGATGACTAACTTCATCCCAGTGCAATGGGCTGTCACAGCAGTGAGCAAAGTGGCTCACCAAAGGTCACGGGAAGAAGGGATGGGAAGATGAATGGGACCCGTGGTGAAGGAAGGATGGGACACACACCCCGCCCGCCCGTGGGGAAATGGGCCTTGCCCGAGTGTTTGGATCAGTGAGGAGTCAAAGGGCCTAAAGTCTGCAGGTTGTAGTTTTGCCTGGTTGGATGCGGCGAGAGAACAAAACAGATCAAGATTATTTTTTATAAAAATTGCGTCCCACCACATGCACGCTTTTATAACCCCTTTCCTTTCACAACTTGCTCTGGACATTGTTTCCATGTCAACACATGCAGACCGGTTTCAGTGGATTTTCAAATGAGTCATTTTCAGTGTCAGACCATGATTTATTTAACCAATGCCTTGCTGATGGGCAGGCAGGGCGTTTCCAAGTTTTTTGCTACTGCAATCTTTGTTCATCCTTGGTCTCCTGTGTCTCTGATTGTTTCCTTAGGATAAACTGGGGAGAGGCTTTTGGCTTCCAAGATCAAAGACAAACCTGAAGGATTCAAAGCTGGAGCCAGAGAGGGCGGCATTAGACTGCCCACTGTTTTCCTATCCCTGCCTCTTCCCCGCGGCAGGAGAATGCTCTTCCCTAGGATCATGCCCCCTGCCTGCCTGGGCTGACTGCAGACGAGCAGGAAAGCAGGGTTTCGACTAACAGCTCTCACCAACTATTGCCAACACAGATGAATTAAGACACCAGGTGGGCACATTGATATTTTCTAGACGTAAAAATTAGAGCCTAGATAGATGAATGTCCTGTCCCAAGATACCAGAAAGGAAAACTATGAAGGATGGAAAGGTTGAGAAGTCTCTCTGCCTGGAAACAGGGGAAGAGATGAGGATACGCACGACCAGCAGTTGGAAGAGGAGGAACACTGACGTCGGAGCTGGGCCATACAAATCCTGTCTTTGGAGGCAAGTCACTGAACTTCTCTGAGCCTTGGCTTTCTTGGGTGTAAAATGGGAAGATAATGGCTGCATCGGGAGGTCTGTGAGGACCGATTAGATAACAAACGTGAAGCCCTGATGCAGTGCTGGAGGGTCAGAAGCCCAAGAGGAAACGTTACCCACCACAGGTGGCTCGGTTGAAGAGAGCATGCTGAAGGGACTGCTTAGATGAGTGTGGTCGGGGCTAAAGGAACAAGCAAGGTGCCCAGATCTGGCCAGGCCTGTGGGGCTGAAGGAACCTCGGGGGAAGAGTGTTACCAGAAGCCAGTGACTGTTAGTGCCATGTAGGAAGGACCACTAGCTGGAGTCCTGGTTGTAGCTACTGCTGGTGACACAACACCAAAGAGAGAGGAAAAGAGAAATGAAGGAATGCCAGACTCCCTCCCCGCCAGCCCCCAGCCCTCCAATCTCCTGCCATTGCCTCCCAGGGCCAAGCCCAACCAGAAGCCAGTGACAAAGGGCTCTGGGTGGTACAGCCCTGGAGGAGGTCCAGCCTGTGGAAGGCAAACACTCAAATGGACTCCAGGGGATTCTGGCCAAGGAATCCAGGTAAACAAGCCATTGATTCAGAGTCACCAAGATTCAAGGTGGCAGAATTCATCTAACCCAGGCCTCCCTGTTTCAGAGATGGGGAAAAACAGTCCAATATGAGTCATCCGCCTAAGGTCATCTTCCAGTTAGTTACATACCCAAGACCAGAACTGAAATACTATACTCCAGAACCAACTTTTTATTTTCCAACCCACTCCAGCATTCTTGCCTAGAGAATCCCATGGACAGAGGAGCCTGGCAGGCTACAGTCCCTGTGGTCGCAAAGAGTTGAACACAACTGAGACAATTTGGCATGGCATGCATAAACATTTTATTGCAGCCATGTAGCAAGGCAATGGCACCCAACTCCAGTACTCTTGCCTGGAAAATCCCATGGACGGAGGAGCCTGGTAGGCGGCAGTCCATGGGGTCGCACAGGGTCAGACACGACCGAGCGACTTCACTTTCACTTTTCACTTCCATGCATTGGAGAAGGAAATGGCAACCCACTCCACTGTTCTTGCCTGGAGAATCCCAGGGATGGGGGAGCCTGGTGGGCTGCTGTCTATGGGGTCGCACAGAGTCAGACACGACTGAAGTGACTTAGTAGCAGCAGCAGCAAAGTCGTCTTTGTAGAGCCATCAGTTCACTTACTCCTAAAGCCTCTGAGCCATAAAAGGTCCACTGTCCCTTGTAAAGTATGAGAAACCAGAGTAACCTCCTCTTTCGTGGGCTCAAGCAAGTAAGAATTACAAACAGTCAGTCTTTAGTTCTCAAGTAATTATCAAGGACAAATCTTCCTTCAAATTCAAATCAGTCCAAATTCAAACTGAAGCTTGGTTGGGGAGAAATGAAGTTGAGTATCCTTTGAGGCTTCTCTGGTGGCTCAGACTATAAAGACTCTGCCTGCAGAGTCTAGTGGGGGAGGCATAATGGTCAACAACAATTACAGCTGGACACCAGCAGAGAGAACTGGAAAGCAGAGAAGCATCAATTCAAAGCAGAAGTGTGGTACCCTGGTGCCCATCGCAGCACTATCCATAACAGCCAAGACATGGAGACAGCCTACATGTCCATCAACAGATGAATGGACAAAGAAGATGTGGGGTGTGTGTGTGTGTCTGTGTATGCTATTATGTATATATAATGGAATACTACTCAACCATAAAAAAGAATGAAATAATGCCATTTGCAGCAATGTGGATACAACTAGCTAAGTGAAGTAAGTCAGAAAGACAAATACCATATATCACCTATATGTGGAAACCCAAATATGACACAAATCAACTAACCCATGGAACTGAAACAAAATCAGGGACACAGAGAATAAACTGGTGGTTGTCAAGGGGGATGGGGGTGGGAGAGGGTAGGAGTTAGAGGGTGGGATTAGCAGATGTAAGCCTTTAGATATAGAATGAATAAACAAAAGTCCTATTGTATAGCACAGGGAACTATATTTAATATTCCGTGATAAATCATAATGGAAAGGAATATAAAAAAGAATGCACACATATGTATAAGTGAGTCATTTTGCTGTACAGCAGTAATTAACACGGGGCTTCCCAAGTGGCACTAGAAGTAAAGAACCCACATTTCAATGCAGAAGACACGAGTTCAATCCCTGGGTCGGGAAGATCCCCTGAAGGAGGGTATGTCTACCCATTCCAGTATTCTTGCCTGGAGAATGCCATGGACAGAGGAGGGGCAGGCTACAGTCCATGGGGTCACACGTGACTAAAGCAACTTAGCACAGGACAGTAATTAATACAACCTTGTAAATCAACTACACTTCAATAAAAAGTAAATTTTAAGAAGTGGGGAGGCATGGTTGGCTTCCTGGAGGAGGTGCCACCCACTCCGGGTTCAGAGATAAAGAAGAATAAACCACAAGCGTAGCAGGTGGGAGGAGGCAGGGTTTAACAGAAACACTGGTAACAAGTGTTTTTCTCTCTTCTCACCTTCTCTCCTACTTAATTTCCATCTGCCTCCCTTTGCACAGCTGAAGGGGTTTCTCTGATGGGAAAACAACCTTGGTTGTTCCATAGAAACAAAGAATCCACCTGCCAGTGGGGTTCAGTTTCTGATCTGGGATGATCCCAGACGCCGCGGAGCAACGGAGCCTGGGAACCACAACTACCGAAGCCCACGTGCCCTAGAGCCTGTGCTCCGCAACAGAGAAGCCACTGCAGAGAGAAGCAGCCCACACACTGCAACCAGAGAAAAGCCCTGGCAGCCAAAATAAGGAAATAAAATTACTTTTAAAAAAATAAAAAGAAACACCAGGGTGAGCCCGTCCGGTCTCCACATGCGAATCACCTGTCTGGAGGGCACGTGGGAACCACGGTGCTCATTCCTGCCTGACTTGACGAGTGAGGAGAGAGAGAGGACCTCGGATTTGTATAAAGAGCAGGGACAAGAGGTGAATAGAGGGTGGAGCGGGTCCTGGGAGGGGCCATTTCCATTCCTGGAACTTTTCTCCTGCCGAGAACCAAGGCTAGAGTCCACGGGGCCCGAGGCAGCTGGGGTTAACACTGGACAAGGGACAGAGAGCATTCACCCTGGTCCCTGTATGCCTCGGATTTCAGAACAGGTGACGCGCCCATTCTTGGCACTTGGAGCTGATAAATCAGCCTGGTGCTGGGCCCAGGCCAGTTGGGTTTCTCCTGGAGCAGTAAATACAAACCCCTGACTTAGCAGGATGTGACTGGCCTCCCTGCTCCAGCCTGTCACCCCCACAGTCCTCACCCTTTGCCTGCACAGTCCTCCATGTCTCTTGTCTTTAGACCCTAGCAACACTGCCCCATCTACCTGAGACCCTCTCCCCAGCCCTGCTTCCTTTATCTGGTTAACCCTGCTCCTTTCTCAGGTCTCAGCTGAGCCACCCCTCCTTCTAGAAGTTTCCTGTGATTCCACCCCCAAGTCCAGGGGAGCTGCCTCTGCTTCGAGCTCCCATGTGTCCTCCACACACCCCTTCAATGCATCTCTCATGGTGACTTGTGATCTCGCTGGGTTGTGGCATCTCCCGTTAGGACTACTTCAGGGCAGAGACCGAAACTTTTCCACCTTAGCGTCCCCAGCACAGCACCAGGCCTACACATGTGCCAAGCCACATGGACATGTGGAGAGAACATTCACCCTCTTGTGGGAGCCACCGCCTCCCATCAGGAGGACCAGAAAATCCAGATCACTCCTCAGCTGAAGGGTCCTTCTCCAGGGCCTGAGAGTGCTCCCTCCATATGAAAAGACACTCCCTTCTTTCTGCTTGCAAAGGGCTTCACGTGCACTTTTCTACCCAGCTTCCCCACGATCCCCAGGGGCAGGTATCAGTCTATTGATTTTACTGATGGTGAGCCGGAGACTCAGCGACTCTGGGAACTGAGAGGCAGGTGGGAGGTGGTGACGAGAGGACCGGCCCCAGGTCCATCTGATTCCGGCTCAGCACTGCTCCCCAGCTCCTCTGCTTTCCCATCCATGCATCCTTGGCTCTGGCATCACTGGGTGGAGCCCACTAGCCTGAGATCCAGGTGAGCAGTCACCGCTCAGGCCCCTCCAGTGACATGGTATCCACTCCATGACTCCACCGGAGAAGGCAATGGCACCCCACTCCAGTACTCTTGCCTGGAAAATCCCATGGATAGAGGAGCCTGGAAGGCTGCAGTCCATGGGGTCGATAAGGGTGGGACACAACTGAGCGACTTCACTTTCACTTTTCATTTTCATGCATTGGAGAAGGAAATGGCAACCCACTCCAGTGTTCTTGCCTGGAGGATCCCAGGGACGAGGGAGCCTGGTGGGCTGCCGTCTATGGGGTCACACAGAGTCGGACACGACTGAAGCGACTTAGCAGCAGCAGCAGCCACGACTCCACAGGGGACCCCTGGGATAGTGGGAAAGCCTTGATTCTCCCCCGAGTTCCATGGCTCTTCAAGTGCCCGTGGGTACAGGCCCATGTCCACCAGGAACACGGGGCTGGGGTGACTCCCAAGAATCCATAACCAGTGTTGGGAAGGCTGAAGACACTCCCCAAGGAGAGCTGTCTTACCTGCTGCCAGAGGATAAACAGCTTCTACGTGCTGACTTCCCACAGGTGACTTTCACTGCAATAATTAACTGAAGCCCAACTGGCAAGGGAGTCTGAATAACACAGTTCCTCAGCCATAGTAGTGCAGGAAAAAGTATGAAAGGGCACGTATCAAGTTGAATGTGTGTGTGTGCTCAGTCACTCAGTAGTGTCTGACTCTTTGCAACCCTACCGACTGTAGCCCGCCAGGCTCCTCTGTCCATGGGATTCTCCAGGAAAGAATACTACAGTGGGTTGCCATTTCCTTCTCCAGGGAATCTTCCCAACCCAAGGAATGAACTCAAACCTCCTGCATCTTCTGCATTGCAAGGCAGATTCTTTACCCCTGAGCCACCTGGGAAATCCAGCAAGTTGAACACCAATAGACAAAACCTGTACCTTTCTAGGGTCATTAGAGAATAAGGTGATGTCCCCAAAACGCCCTCACTTGGGCCACGAGCACGGTGGACATTTACTTGCCTTGTGGCCATCCTGTGCCTGTTGGCAGTCTTCCTCCATTTGTGGAATTCCTGCTTTCCACCTCAGCACAGAAGTTTCTATCGCCTTTTGCCAGCCTCTCTCGCACCTGGAAACAAGCACCAGCTCCACAAAGCAAGTATAGCCAGGGGGGCAGCGAAGTCTCCACCTTCGGACCCTCAGTTTCCTCATCCGTAACAGCATCAACCTCGTTGGGCTGTTGTGAGGGTCAAACTGATGACTGATCTGAAGGCTGGGAAGTGATTTCCATGGACAGCGTCTGCACCCAGTGCTCCCCAAACATTCGCTCACCGAGATCTCACACCAACCTGATGAGGTGGGCCTCATATTTCAAGGTTCAAGGAGATATAATAACTGGCTTGAGATTCTAGGGCTGGAAAAGGGCAGTGTCAGTGGTGCCAAGGTTGGCTGGACCCCCTAGTCCATGCTAAATATACAGAAGACAGGGGGTTTGGGTTCTGCCTCTAATTGAGAAGGGGGTGGATCTTTGGCTTCTTCTGAGCCCCAGCATCCTCATTTGCAGCACGAAGATAGTACTGCCCTCAGTTCAGTTCAGTCACTCAGTTGTGTCTGACTCTGCGACCCCATGGACTGCAGCATGCCAGGCTTCCCTGTCTATCACCAACTCCCAGAGCTTGCTCAAACTCATGTCCATCAAATCGGTGATGCCATCCAACCATCTCATCCTCTGTCATCCCCTTCTCCTCCTGGTTTCAATTTTTCCCAGCATCAGGATCTTTTCCAATGAGTCAGTTCTTCGCATCAGGTGGCCAGAGTACTGAAGTTTCAACTTCAGCATCAGTCCTTCCAATGAGTATTCAGGACTGATTTCCTTTAGGATTAACTGGTTTGATCTCCTTGCAGTCCAAGGGACTCTCAAGAGTCTTCTCTAAAACCACAGTTCAAAAGCACCAATTCTTTGGCACTCAGCTTTCTTTATAGTCCAACTCTCACATCAATACTACCCTCAGAGTGTAATGATTGTGGGGATGACCTGAGTTCATGGTTGGGAAGGAAAGAAATAACATTCCTGAGCAGAGCTAAATTATTTACATATACTACCTGACTTAACAGGGCTTTCCAGGTGGCTTAAGTGGTAAAGAATCTGCTCACTAATGCAGGAGACACAGGAGACGCAGGTTTGATCCCTGGGTCAGGAAGATCCCTTGGAGTAGGAAATGGCAAAGCACTCCAGTATTCTTGCCTGGAAAATTCCATGGACAGAGGAGACTGGGGGGTCCATGAGGTCGCAGAGAGTCAGACACAACTGAACACACACACACACCCTGACTTAACAGACTTCCAAGGTGGGAGCCAGATTATTTCCTTCTAGTTTGGGCTTCTGGGTGCGTCAGGACCGTGTGACTCAGAAGTCCTGAGGGTAACCAGTCCCCAGCTGCCCTCACCACCATTCCTGGAAGCTCCAGCTCCTACCCAGAGAGAGGCACCCAGTCAGAACTGAACCTGCAGGGCGGACTGTCTCGTCTCCTGCTGCCAAGGCCAGGCCCACAACTCCTCTGATGGCCTTTGTTCCTTAGGACCCAAAGCCAGGCCTGCACTCTTGATACACACACACACACACACACACACACTCAGAGCCCTGAACTTGGAACTCCCCTCCGAAACCCCACTGCTATCAAGAAAGCCATTGTCAAATGCACACACTTAAAATGCTTAAAGGCTGAGTTTTTCTTCTTCAAGGGCCCATTCCTAATCACAAGAGGCCACTTAGTCTGAGTGGGGCCTGGTGATGCTGATTAATGATTGCGTGTTTCTCAAGAGTGAGGGCCATTCAGCTGCCTCCCGCCTCAGCGCCTGCCTGACACCTTTCCCAGCCAGGGTCGCTCTTAGGTTCCAGAGGCCTTTGCTCAACACCCACTTCAGCAGGTCCTACACCCCCCTGCCCCTCGCCTCACCCTGCTGCCCCTCTTCCCTAAGGGGTTGGGGTGGGGGAGGATCTGGGGAGTTCATTTCCTCACTTCAGGCCCCCTCCATGGCCCTCCCTGCCACCACACCCCATGTGCATGTGAATATTCATACAACCCCACGCTCCTCCAGACAGTTCATCTTAATGATTTTTAAGGGTTTTCTTTCATTCTCTTTCTCTGTGTGACAGATACAAAAATTATTAATGAGTGAGTGTTGCCAGCTCCCCACGCATACCCCCTCCATCTCTAAAGGAAATTTTATCTCTGCATATTCACCCTCCTCCCCGCCACCACACCCCATCCCTCCCACCACCTCCTCCACTTCCTTCCAGCCAGGCTTATTCCTACATTTGGGGAACAGAGAATCAGAGAATGAGCTGGGAGGCACCAAAGAGAAGCAAGAAAGTGAAAACAGGGGCGAGTGGAGAAAAGTTGAGATTCAAGGATTCTGGTTTGGGAAGCAGTTTTCTTGGAGGTGGGGAGTTAGGGGTACAGCCTCAGGTATGAGGGTCAAAATGGAACAAAATGGATGAGGATTTTAAGGACTCCGGAGAAAGAAAGACAACCAAACGTTGGTGCCTTTGTACCCCATTCCCGCGGGGGGGCGGGGTACCATCTCTTTGAGAAACTGGTGGTTTTCTTCTAGAGCAGAACTCGAACATCTCTGTGATCCGGGGATTCTCAGTTCCAGGAAGGAGGTACAGGAGTCCCTGCCCAGCAGATAACGTGTCCCTATGTTCAACCAAAACATGTGCGCTAAAATGTTCACAGCAGCACGGCTCACTTTATCCTAAAATGACCCACGCACCCATCAACAGTAGCATGAGTAAATAAATCAGGATGTGTTTACACCGATACAGCAACAAGAAGGAAAGTGGAACAATTTTGCACAACAATGTGAATGACTCCCACAAGTCATTTAGTGGTAAATGAAAGAGGCCAGACACAAAAGAATTCATGATTCCATTTATAGAATATTCAAAACCAGGCAAGCCCCAAAAGTTATCTACGTAGTTACAAGTCAGGATAGTGGCTCACTTAGGTGTTGATGACCGTTAGGGGGTTCTAGAGGGCTTCTAAAGGGCTGACCTAGTGCTAGTTAGACAGGGATGTTCAGTTTGTAAAAACTCATCAAACCCTATACTTGAGATGTGTGAGATTTTCTAAATGAACCCAACTTGATAAAAACTTTTGGAAAAGCAGCAGCCCTGCAGTGGGTCTGTTCTCTGGACTCCTCAAAGATTGGGATCACTGTGAAGCTGCTTTGGTGGCTGGATCATGTTTCTGTAAATGTGATACTGTGCTGAGGCTTTGTATTCTCTCAATGTCTTTGATGGTCCTTCTACACCACCAGGGAGATTGATCATCCTGAGTTCCCCTCGGGATTAGTTGGGATCACGTGACTGAGATGGTTGGATGGCATCACCAGCTCAATGGACATGAGTTTGAGTAAAATCCTGGAGTTAGTGATGGATAGGGAGGCCTGGCATGCTGTAGTCCATGGGGCTGCAAAAGGTCGGACATAACTGAGCAACTGAACTGAACTGACAGTACTAGCCAACAGAACATGGGCAGAAATGACAAATCCTACTTTCAGCCTGGCCCCTAAAATCTCCTGCACAATCCGACACTTGCTCTGTGCCTCAGTCTGCTCACCACCAGCCAAGAATTCAGTGGAGGACTTTGAGGTCCCAGGAGGTCGTAGAGCTACTAATATTTCCCACCATGGCACACGAGTAAGTTTAAAATCCTTGCGCTAGAGAGAAGGAGGCTGAGTCCCTGAATAACTGCATGGAGCAGAGCCCCTTCCTCATTTCCGCCATCCTACCTGCCTACCCACAGTGGGCTGTGATGTGAATGAGAAATATTCCTGTCATGATGGAGATGTGATGGAGACTTGGGGATTGCTTGTTATAGCTGTTGGCCTGACCTGTTCTGACTAATATACAACATGTCTTCCCAGAAAATGCCATTTGGGTTCTGGGTTTCCAAATGGAATCTTCTCTTGTCAATGGAATAAAAGTGAACATTCTCAAGGAGAAATACTTATTCCTTCCTCTAGCATTTCCCTAGTGAAAGTCACTTAGTTGTATCCAACTCTTTGTGACCCCATGGACTGTGCAGTCCTTGGAGTTCTCCAGGCAGAATACTAGAGTGGGCAGCCTTTCCCTTCTTCAGGGGATCTTCCCAACCCAGGGATCAAACCTAGGTCTCCCACACTGCAGGTGGATTCTTTACTAGCTGAGCCACAGGGAAGCCCAAGAATACTGAAGTGGATAGCCTATCCCTTCTCCATTTTCCTGGCACAGGAATTGAACCGGGGTCTCCTGCGTTGCAGGCAGATTCTTTACCAGCTGAGCTACCAGAGGAGAAGGGATCTCCCAGGAAGAAAAAGAAACTGGGACTTCCCTTGTAGTCCAATGGTTGAGAGTCTGTCTTCCAATGCAGGGGACTTGGGTTCGATCCCTGGTTGGGAAACTAGGATTTCACATGCCATGGAGTAACTGAGTGTGTGAGCCGTAACTACTGAGCCTGTGCGCCACAACTAGAGAGTCTGTGTGCCGAATCAAAAGAGATCCTGCATAATGCAGTGAAGGTCCCGTATGCTGCAACCAAATAAATCAACATTTTTTTTTTTAAGTAAGCAAGAAACTAATTTTTCTCCCCACTGGAAGACCTGTGTGATTTGTGAGCAGATGAAGAAACTGACCTCAGCCCTTGTGAAGCCAGTGAAGCCTTGGAAGGCCATCCTCTCTGCTCTTCCCTGTGATCAGCGGTAGGCTGTCCTGTCCCTGTGGTGGCTGTGCCAGGAACAAGGGACTCCCAAATTCTGGGGATCCAATTTAGGACACCCACATGACGCCACTGCCACTTCCGCATCTTCCAAGCCAGCTTTTCTCAGTAATGAAGCTGACATTTTTACCTGTGTCTGATAACTGTGCTTCTCTCTCTGTGTCATTCCATACTGAGAAGGAAATGGGGAGAGTGATTTACTGGTCCCTAAAAAGCCAACAAAGACTAGGAAAGGAGCTGTTCTCTGTAGCCGTGGTCCAGAAATGAGACCAACTTAGAAAAATCATTTTTAAGAACAGAAGTCAGGGAAATTTCAAGGGATTTATTATTTTTTTAAAAATAGGTAAAAAGGGACTGAAATAGGAGGTGGACTTGAGCCAGCACGAGCTGTGACCCTTCTCTTCCCTCCCAATTTAGATTAGCTTTACTTTTGTCTTTTACATATTAAGATTGGGGATTTCATTAAAGCAGAGTTCCATGTCTAAAAATCATTGGAAAAATCTCTGATTTAGATAATTTTTTCAGGACCTCCCAGCCTAAAGGGTCTTTGAGCTTATATAAAAAATCCAGAGACTTTCCAGGTAGTCCGGGGACTAAGACTCCAAGTTCCTCGGGTAGCGGGCCCATATTCAATCCCTGGACAGGAAGCTAGATCCCATGTGCTGTAACTAGGACCCAGCACAGTCAAATAAATAAATTTTTAAAAAGAAATCCAAATTGCGTTTTTGTTTTGCCAATGATTATTGCCTATGACAAAAGTAGACAGACACTGGGATGCAGAGAGAAACCTCATGGCCGCTTCTAAATTGTTAAAGCTCTCTCAGGAAGCAAAGAGATGCATCCAGGTGACCTTAGCTGGTGGGACACTGGTGGTCAACCTGTCTTGGAGAGATTCTGACAGTGTTCCAGGTGTGAAAGGCAGAAAGAGGCACACTGCATTTAAGGAATTAAGAGAAGATGGCTGCCAGTTTGGGCTTCCCTGGTGGCTCAGTGGTAAAGAAGACACCTGCCAGTGCAGGAGATATAGGTGACTCGGGTTTGATCCCGGCTCAGGAAGATCCCCTGGAGAAGGAAATGGCAACCCACTCCAGTATTCTTGCCTGGGAACTCTCATGGACAGAGGAGCCTGGCGGGCTACAGTCCACGGAGTCGCCAAGAGTTGGACATGACTGAGCGACTGAGCAGCAGCAGCAGCAGTTGACACTTCACTGCAGCACTTCATAGGGAGGCATTCATTTCCTGGGGCTGCTAAGTCACCATAAACCTGACAGCGGAAAACAATAGAAATTCATTTTCTCAGAGTTCAGGAGGCCAGAAGCCCAATATCAAGGTGTCACAAGGTGTCATACTTACTCCGAAAGCTCTAAAGATTCTGTTCCTTGTCCCTTCCAGCTTCTGATAGCTGGGCAGTCCTTGGTTTGTGGCCACATTACTCCCATTTCTGCCTCTGTCTTCACATCACCTCCTCCTCTGTGCGTCTGAGTCTTCTAGCATCTGTTAAACATTTCCTGTTTGTCTCTTATAGGACACTTGTCATGGGGATTCAGGATTCATCTAGATGATCTAGGATGATCATCTCATCTCAAGATCCTTAATTACATCTGCAAAGACCCTTTTCCCAAACAAGGTCACATTCCTAGGGTCTGGGAATTAGTCCATGAATGTATCTTTTCAGGGTCACCATTCTGTGCATTACTGCTGCTGCTGCTAAGTCGCTTCAGTCATGTCCGACTCTGTGCAACCCCATAGACGGCAGCCCACCAGGGTCCCCCGTCCCTGGGATTCTCCAGGCAAGAACACTGGAGTGGGTTGCCATTTCCTTCTCCAATGCATGAAAGTGAAGTCGCTCAGTCATGTCCGACTCCCAGCGACCCCATGGACTGCAGCCCACCAGGCCCCTCTGTCCATGGGATTTTCCAGGCAAGAGTACTGGAGTGGGGTGCCATTGCCTTCTCTGATTCTGTGCATTACCAGGGTGCATACCAGAATTTGAGGAGCTTGTACATAATGAAATGATGTAAAATTTTTAGCAGCAGAATTCCTCTGCTTCACTGACCAAGAGTCTCACTTTGTGTCTGTTGAATAACTTGGATAAACCTTTCTGAGATGAGTAGGTCTGATTAACTGTGTGGCTTTTATTTTGCTGAGTCAAGAGTTCTGGAGCTAGAGCTAAATTGACCAAGACATTAGAGAGGACTGGAAAAGCCATATGAGAAAAGCATGAAGAGAAAGGCAGGAGGCCAATTGATAGCTAAAGAGAATCTAGGTTATCAAATGGATTCATTGCTTCAGCAAATATTTATCTCAAGAAGTCTATGCATGCCAAGCTTGGTACTAGGTACTGGAGAAGCAGTGATGAACAGATACAGTCCCTGCTCTCCAGAATGTGGGGACTCACTTTCCTTTGATGTTCAATACCTCTCTCCTCCAAGTGAAGGCCTCTCAGTCGTGTCCAACTCTTTGTGACCCCACTGACTATATAATCCATGGAATTCTCCAGGCCAGAATACTGGAGTGGGTAGCCTTTCCCTTCTCCAGGGGATCTTCCCAACCCAGGGATCGAACCCAGATCTCCCACAATGCAGGCGGATTCTTTACCAGCTGAGCCATAAGGAAAGCCCAAGAATACTGGAGTGGGTAGCCTATCCCTTCTCCAGCAGATCTTCCTGACCCAGGAATCGAACGGGGGTCTTCTGCATTGCAGACGGATTCTTTACCAAATGAGCTATCAGGGAAGCCCCTCTCCCCAAAAATCTTCTGCAAAATCTACACTGCATACGATCTGTAGACGGAGGGAAGAGATGGGAGGAGGTATTGTCTTGTTCCTGGTTGGAATGAGGCAAATCCAGAGGCTCCTCCAGGAGGTCATGTGATTTACATGCATCATTGGGCCAGCCAGGGCTTTTCAGGCATCCATGTCCCCCTTCTCAAGAAGCAAGTGAGCTTTGATTCGCTTTTGGAAAATTACCTCTACCCTGTTAACAGGGAATGTTTTTATTTTTGTTTTTGCCATGCCTCCAAGGCATGTGGGATCTTAATTCCCTGACTAGGGATCGAACCCATGCCCCCTGCAGTGGAAGGGTAGAATCTTAACCACTGGACTGCCAGGGAAGGCCCTAACAGGGAGTCTTAATTGATTTGTCGATCAAATGTCTTTCCCTAATTTCCTAGCAATGGGAGAGGCACAAGGTCCAAGCAAGATCAATAAGACCCAGGAATTCAATCATAAAGGGAGAGATGCAAGTACAGAATAAAAGGTGGAGTTGATTTCACTCAACAGAGGTACCAAGATCTGTTCCTGTTCCTTGGACCCCTGACACCCTCTCCATATCATGTTTCTCAGCAGACCCTTAGGATGTCTGAAATAATCTATAATCTTCCAATAAATCCCCTTTGGCTTAAATTAACCAGTCCTTGGACTTCCCTGTTGATCCAGTGGTTAAGAATCTGCCTGCCAGTGCAGGGGACATGTGTTCGATCCCTGGTCCAGGAAGATTCCACATGCTGCATAGCAACTAAGCCCGTGAGCCCTAACTACTGAGCCTGTGAGCCCTAGAGCCCGTGCTCCACAAGAGAAGCCACTGAATGAGAAGTCCGAGCACTGCAACTCGAGATAGACCCCGCTCACTGCAACTGGAGAAAGCCCTCACACAGCAATGCAGACCAAGCACAGTCAAAATAATTTTTAAAATAAATAAAATAAATTAACCAATCCTTTTGGGGTACCTAAAATCAAAGGACTCTGATGAGAAGAATCATGAGAAGCCCCCATCCCTCCTCTCCAGCAAGAGTACACCCACAGGGAATGAGGGCCCGGCTACAGGACAGATGCATCTTCCATCCTAAACACCAGGCTCACGACTTCTGCATCAGGACAGTTTCGATCAAAATCCAAAGTCTCTCTTAAGCTAACAGTGACTGCCCTTCACTAACAAGGACACTCCCCATATCAGTGCCAGCCCTCAGGAAGAGGCCAACACACTGACAGAGCAGAGAGAGGGATCGAGTTCTTCTGGGTCAGGTTGAGGCTTCAAATGACACACGGGACTGAGTAAACATTTCCTGAGTGTTCCTGAAACCTTGCACCTCAATTCAACTCTGCCCTCCTTGGTCGGGGGGGTCTCTCTGGCCCGGATGCCAGAGCAAGGGTTTCTCCTTCTTGTTAAATGCATACGCACAGGCCACAGGGGAAGCCCTCATGGGAGAGAAAATGAAATTTACACCTTCCATTAATCTTCCCAAATGTTCTTGCCTGCTGTCAGTCTATACTGAGACTCCTTTTGCCCAAATCAGCCCAAGTATACACACTCATTAACATAACAGACAATTACATGACTGCAAACAGAAACTATTAGCTGCCTCTTTAAAAAAGTATCTCAGTTTTGAATCCATTCTTCCCAGTATCTCCAACCTCTTCTAACATCCCCTTTCAGACAATCGCCCCTCCTCAAAAAAAACCCATTAAGGCTCTAGGAGATCAGACCATTTGCTTTCTCACTAAGTAGGCCAAATTCCTGCCCAACCTCTTACCTGGTTCAAATTTCAGTTCAGGTGCACCAGACACAGAAGCCACTGTTCTATGGACTGGGAACACAGCCTTGAATGAGGTGCAGTCACTATCCCCATGATGCTAAAAGACCACAGGAGCGAGACAGTAAGCAAGTGATTATGAGACGGGTCTGATTAGAGATCAGGGTACCAGTGGCCACATGGGGAAACATTCTCCCTGACCTACAAGCCTAGACAGGCCTCTCCTTGATGAAATAATGTGGAAGCTAGGGGACCTGAGGATGGTGCCAGGGTGGGCAGCAGGAGTCAAGAGAATTGCTTCTTCTCCACTGGGACTTTCTGGAAAGCTGGCCCCTGTTCAGAAAGTGTTCTAAAAGTTTGTTTTCAAGTTCATGGGTTTAGAGCTCATTTCTTCTTCTGCAGAAATACACTTACAAATAATGGCTAGGTTTCCAAGCTGGTCCACTATCACCCAATTATCTGCAATGTGCTGCACCATATATAGCATTTTAACCAGGCAACCTGTTTCTATGGAAAACTTACATTGAGTCCTGATGGAAACGGTGCTCACAAGGCCTCCTCTTCCTCGCTGAATCCCAGCAGTTCCCTTAAGGAAGTCTCCCCAGCCCAGCCCCTAATCCCACGGCTTTGGTTCAGGCCAACCTCATACCTACTCATGACCTTGGATCTGCACCACAGCAACCAACTCAAAACTCAGTCATCTGACCTTCAGTTGCTCCTCTCACCAGCTCTTTCTCCCACTCCTGGTGCTTCAGACAGTTATTTTAAAGGAACAAATGTGAAAATCTTTCAGTGGTTCTCACTGCCCATTTGTTTTTCTCAGCCTGGAATTTTCCATCCATTTTTCAAGACCTAACCCCTCCATCCAATACAATTTCTTTTACTTATTTCTATTCTAGCATCTTATCAAGTCATATTATAATTTGTATTCACCTATTCAACAAATACATAAGTATGTACAACAGGCCAGGCTGTCTGCCTCGGGGCAAAGAAAAAGCTGTGAAGACAGAGATCAGTTCCTGTTTGCATCTGCCCAGTCACTACTCAATAGACACAAAAATATTTTTATTATTCAGTCACTCAGTTGTGTCCGACTCCCTGTGACCCCATAGACTGTAGCACTCCCGTCTTCCCTGTCCTTCACCATCTCCCAGAGTTCGCTCAAACTCAAGTCTACTGCGAAGAAGGCACTGGCACTCCACTCCAGTACTCTTGCCTGGAAACTCCCATGGACGGAGGAGCCTGGTAGGCTGCAGTCCATGGGGTCGCTTAGAGTCAGGCATGACTGAGTGACTTCTCTTTCACTTTTCACTTTCATGCATTGGAGAAGGAAATGGCAACCCACTCCAGTGTTCTTGCCTGGAGAATCCCAGGGACGGAGGAGCCTGATGGGCTCCGTCTATAGGGTCGCACAGAGTCGGACATGACTGAAGTGAATTAGCAGCAGCAGCAGCAGCATGTCTACTGAGTTGGTGATGCCATCCAACCATCTCATCCTCTGTTGTCCCCTTCTCCTCCTGCCTTCAATCTTTCCCAGCATCAGGGTCTTCTCCAATGAGTCAGTTCTTCACATCAGGTAGCCAAAATATTGGAATTTCAGCTTCAGCATCAGTCCTTCCAATGAATATTCAGGGTTGATTTCCTTTAGGATTTATTGGTATATTTATTACACTATATTAATTTTTTAATATAATTTTTTTCGACTACAATTCCACCCAAGGATGATAAGAATTTATACCTTCAGTTAATATTTCCTACTGTGTTGGCCTGCCTTCCACCTGGCAAGAAAAGAATCTTTTTTTGCCACTTAATACCAGATTCTAGACTTTGGCTTCCTCAACTGCAAAGCAGCCTCTGAGGTCTTAACTCAGAGTTGAGTTCATATCTAATCTTTGGTACCTT
This sequence comes from Bos taurus, assembly GCF_002263795.3. Taxonomy (NCBI): domain Eukaryota; kingdom Metazoa; phylum Chordata; class Mammalia; order Artiodactyla; family Bovidae; genus Bos; species Bos taurus. Next base: position 16,740,968 of record NC_037341.1, on the reverse strand, counting down.
CTAGCTGCTTGCTCTTAAATGACTTAATCTCTTAAGTGACTTAACCTCTCTCAAATTTCCTTACTTGGGAAACGGGGATAGTATTACCTACTTCACAAGTGGGTTTAAACATTGATTCCCAAACCCAGCTGAATATCAGAATCCCTGGGAAATTTATAAATTTGTAATTTTATTTTTGGTTGTGCAGGTTCTCCACTGTGGTGTGTGGGCTTCTCATTGCAATGGCTTCTCTCGTTGCAGAGCACAGGCTTCGAGGAGCAGTGGGCTTCAGTAGCTGCAGCATGTGGACTCAGTAGCTGTTGCTCTCAGGCTCTGGAGCACAGGCTGAACAGCTGTGGCACACGGGTTTAGTTGCTCCATGGCATGTGGGATCTTCCCAGACCAGGGATCAAACCCACATCTCCTGCATTAGCAGGCGATTCTTTACCACTGAGCCACCAGGGAGCCCCATTAGGAAACTGAAAAAAGATGCAGAATGAGAATGAAGCAAGAAGTCTGGCTTTTTCAAAAGCCCCAAGTGATTTTCAAATATAGCTGGATTGGAAAACAAAGACTGGAGGATGAAATTATTTGTGAAGTACCTGTCACATGAATGGTCAATCCCTGGATGTGCTGCAGAAAATGGGATTCTACCCTAAGGAACTGCTGCTGCTGCTGCTGCTGCTAAGTCACTTCAGTTGTGTCCGACTCGGTTCGACCCCATAGATGGCAGCCTACCAGGCTGCCCCATCCCTGGGATTCTCCAGGCAAGAACACTGGAGTGGGTTGCCATTTCCTTCTCCAATGCATGAAAGTGAAAAGTTGCTCAGTTGTGTCCGACTCTTTGCGACCCCATGGACTGCAGCCTACCAGGCTCCTCCGTCCACGGGATTTTCCAGGCAAGAGTACTGGAGTGGGTTGCCATTGCCTTCTCTGACCCTAAGGAACAGAGGTGGGAAAATAAGAGGAACGTGTGAAAGTATTCTGGGTGTTAACTATACACAGAAGGAATTATATGATATGACATTCCCTCCAGTTCCAATCAGAATCACCAGAGCCATTATGGAAAGCACACAAACGGCCAGGAAGACTATGTTCTCAGCCCAGACTTTCAAGATACTAACAGTACAGAGAGGAGTAAATTTTTCCAAAGGTTAGGTTTTGTTGTGAAGTTAATGTTGAAAATTTCAAAGGGGCCAGGATCTCAGAAACAGCAGACTGCAGATCCCACTGTTCGCAGCTGCAGCCTCACCTATTACATTAGTGTTACTCCAAAGGTAGCTCAGCACACCAGGCTTCCCTGGTGGCTCGGACAGTAAAGAATCTGCATGCAATGCGGGGCGATCCAGGTTTGATCCCTGGGTCAGGAAGATCCCCTAGAGAAGGAAATGGCAACCCACTCAAGCCTGGAGAATTCCAAGGACTGACTGTAGCCTGGTGGGCTACAGTCCATGGGGAAGCACAAAGTTGGGACTTGACTGAGGGACTAACTAGCTTAGCACATGGTGATACTGGCAACGTGCTGTCCTCCGAGACAAGTCCAGCAGTTCCTATTTTTTCGGCCTTTCTCCAGTATGAGATGGGGATGCACAGCCCTGCTCCTTCCCATCACCCAACTTGTGACAAACGAAGAGGGCCCACATAAGACCTGGGCTGGACTTGGATGGTTCCAGAATGGCCTGTGGGTTGTTTCACAATAAGAGAATTAAGTGAATTCTAATTCTAAGACCGAGACACATGTGTGGAGGTGACAGAAATGCCATAAAGCATACTACAATCAGATATAAACCCTGATCCGATGCTCTGAAGCATGCTGCTTCGTTTCTTTTTTATATGTAGTTTTATTTATGGCTCTGCTAGGTCTTCGTTGCTGTGCAGACTTCTCGCTAGTTGTGGCGAGCAGGGACTACTCTTTGTTGCAGTACATGGTCTCATCATGGTGGCTGCTCTTACTGTGGAGTACAGGCTCTAGAACACGCAGCTTTCAGTAGCTGCAGCACAAAGGTTCAATAGTTGTGGTTCCTGGGCTCTATACAGCACTATAGAGCACAGGCTCAGTAACTGTGGTGGATGGGTTTAGCTGCTCTGTGGCAGGTGGGATCTTCCCTGATCAGGGATTGAACCCGTGTCTTCTACACTGGCAGGCAGACTCTTTACCATGAGCCACCAGGGAAGCCCCATCCTGCTTCATTATAATGAAAACCTATAAACCCTGCTTCCAAGAATGAATCCTACAGGTATTTTCCAGCACGTGAACCAAAGTAGCTACAAAAATGTTTGCTGTGTCGCTATCACAGCAACACACACTGGACACCAAGAGATGACTGGCTACATAAACCACATCCCATCTAGAAGAGGCAGCAGAGCAGCGATACGGAAACTTAAGACAGACGACCATCAGGTTGTACATTTTAATTTATAGTTTTTGCCAATAAAAAGATTAGTTACAAAAAAAGAATCTCTATACAAAATCAGGATTTCTTTTCCCTTTCACAAAGAGAATCCACTGTCACGTCTCGCCTTGCCAAAGCAAATCTCAAATAGCTCGCATGGCAAAAATTATTCCGAGGTAATCCAGACAAAAATTAATAAGATTATCAGCTTCTTAAATTTGCTTGAATGGAAGAACGTAGTGAACACTTGGCCTTGAAGAATTCTAAACAACACTTGGAACCTTCAGAAAGACTCTTGCTCTTGGGCATTTGAGCTGCTGAGAGGGTGTGCAGGAAACTAGCTCACTTACCATGAGATTCTTCTTACACACACACACACACACACACAGAGTCTCCACTCCTGCTTGGTGGGTGCTAGGGCGACATAATAGGAAGAAGGGCTTTTAAAATTTCACAAGTAAATTTTATTGTGGCCACAGGTCAACAGCAGAACACGTGACAGCTGGGGTTCATGTTCTCCCCGTCTCCTGTGTTATCATATAAATTAAATATGGAGAGGTACACGCAAACAAGCCTCATGAAAACCGAGGAGATGTTTTCAAATCGCCATTTCCTAGAATAACACACATCACTGCTTCAGAGTCATCCTATGAGTGCACAGTGCTTCCATACAGAACCACGCGGCCAACGTCCAGAGACTTTTTAGTTGACTAGGAGTATGGCAGCCTCTCAGCACTGCTCCTAAGCAGTTCACTTTCAGAATAAAAATATAAAATGAGAAAACTGTGCTGAACATCATAGCCTTCAAAATAAAAACTATTTGGTGACAAGCCTAGCTCTGATGGAAAAAGCCCACCTTCGGGGGGGAGGGGGGGAAGACTTGTGGGTGTTGAAGTTGGTCTGATGTACCTTCATGACTCGAAATAAAAAAGCCCTTCAAACACAGATGTGTCTAAAGCCATTACAACCCAGAATTACGTGATTCACTTAGATGTGCTTATAACACCTCCTGAAATAAGATCTACATACAAGGAGCTGCACCCTCCTCACAACTAACTGAAGCATATGGCCATGGGGGTGAAGATGGGGGGCTGGTTTATCCCCCCCAAAAAAAGACAACTTAAATAGGGTTTAAAGTTCTCCCCTCCACTCAATAAACATATACCCAGAATGAGAACAAAGCAGGATTAATGACCAGATGCCACAAGAGCTTCTCCCTGTGGCCAATGTGAGCTGGAATTTTCTAGCACAATGCAAACCCACTACTCTGGGTACACACAGCGCCCTACACAAGATGCCTACCCCTATGAAAGGTGCAACCCCACTAGTTTTGATCGCTTAACTTGGGATTAAAGAACACCTAGCAGGGCCTCTCGTGCCCCATTAATACCGATCTGGAGTCCTCGCTGACTCAGCGGCGCTTTTATTTTTTTAATCAAAATAGCTGATGAGGTGGCAAACGGTGACAACTGACAGCAGGTCACGGCAACTCCAAAGGCCGAGGGAGCTCTTCGTCCACTGCTCTGGCTTCTGCCCTAGGGTTACGGTTCTGCCACTGCAAAATGCTGTGAACAAGTCTCTGTGGCCAAGCTGTGGCAAAGGTCAATAAATAAAGAGCTGGTCAGAGGCAGAACCATTTTACGGGCAGACTCCTCTAGCTGGGAATGTGGGAGAGGGAAAAAGGAGGAAGGAGACGTGTGTGTGAGGAAGAGGTAAGAGCCCGGTGGACAGGGGTCTGGTGACCCAATGCCAGACACCCAGCTTGCTGCCGGCAGAGTCGGACCTGCCAAAACCCATCACTCAGATGGAAAAGGAAAAAAAGACATCAAAAATAATACTAATAATAATGGTAATACAGCCAGTTCTGAAATTTGCACAGTTGATAATTTGTTCTTCTTAGCAGTAAGGACTTGAATGAGAATCATGAAACTCGAGGAACACTTTTTTTTTTCCCCAGGATTTAAAAAACTGTTGTCTTGTTCTGAAAGACTACATTCAGTGTGGGTCAGATCCAACAGCATCAGCTAGAACTCAGTGGTGAAGGTCACCCCGAGCTGGGAGGAAACGTCATCTGAGTGGAGAGGCTGGTGGGCAGGCAGAGGCCGCTCCTTCACTGGTCCCCGAGCCGAAAGCCCTGGCCCCAGTTGTGTCGACCGCCTCCGCCGTTCTGATCAGCCGCTCGCCTCATGCTAGCTGGGGGCACGCCAAACCCCGACACCCCTCCTCTCCTGCTGGGTAGCCAACGGTACCTGGAGCAGAGTGGACGAGACACAAAATGAGAGAAAACCACAAAGTCATTTCCACGTAGTTGTCCATCCTTATCTCCCTCCCCGGGGTTCCCATGGCATCTGTCACATCGAATTACGTTCATCTGTGGCCACGGAGAGGCTGAGGACAATGTCTCATTTAACTCTGTCTGATGGCTCAGTGGGTAAAGAATTCACCTGCAACGCAGGAGCCACAGATTCGATCCCTGGGTCGGGAAGATCCCCTGGAGGAAGATCCATTTCCATGGATTGAGGAGATTGGTAGGCTACAGTCCATGGGGTCGCAAAGAGTCAGACGTGACTGAGCAACTTTACTTTCACTTGGCACCAAAAACAAACCACGAGGGGTGACCTGCCCACAGCAGGAAGCCTGAGGAGCTCAACCTTATCATAAGGCATTTCCCTCACATTGGGTACTGCTTGTTTAAAAACGCATCTCATCTTCACAACTGCCCTACAACAGGTACTACTATTACCCCATTTTATAGATGGGAAAACTGAGGCAGAATTGAGTCGAGCTCTTCTGAAGTGACAAGCAGGATTCAAACCCAGGCAGCCTGCCTCAAGCTCACACCCCGTCCCACAGCCCGCACCTGCCGCCACCCATAGCATAGAGCGCTTGATTCAGACGACAGCAGTTAGTGACCAAAGTCCTCGTGTCTTTACACATCAACCCTGTTAGCTGTACGTTCCCTCTGCAGAAAGACAATTAATCGCCTTGTAAAAACAAAAACAACGGAAGAGGATCCGTCTACCTTTTATTTTTTTGGCCTTACCTCTCAGCGAGTGGGACCTTAGCTCCCCAACTGGGGATCGAAGCCCTGCCGCCTGCAGGGCAGTGCGTTTTCTTAACCACTGGACTGCTAGGGAAGTCCCTGTCTACGTTTCTAAGCAGAATGCAAAACAGTGATACATCTTAGAATTCTATAATTCACATCTTCCCTTTTAAACAAATTCAGCTTGATCATTAAATCAACATGTATTTCCAAGCACTGGTTTCCCAACATTCATAACGTTCTGGCACAAATAACACTCCTCCAAAGTATATAATAAATTGGAAGACTTAAAAAAGGCAACGCCAGGGCTGTCTTGCTTTGCTTCTGACTCTGAGACAATATGGAAGCCATCGCCACTGCTTAAACAGATAGTGAAATTAAATGCAAGTAATTAGTATAAAAAGATACCCAATTATACATAATCAACAAAGATTTATGATAATTTCAAAGCAGTTACTGCTTCTGTAAGGAGCTACATTTTGTCATCTGATCTTTATGCAAAATTTCACAGAAGGGCTTCCACCAACAGGGAAAGCTCATGAGGAAGGCAGGCTCCAGTGGGCTGCTGGTTTTGCCACTAGAATCGCATACATGTTGTTTCCCACAACTGAGAAATGTCTCCAAGCCATTACATCAGAATACAGCCGTTTAAAGTAAAATAACTCTTGGCTGCCCCCCAAAGCAACAAGTTTTGTTTTTTTTTAATGATGCATCTGCCATCAGACTTGATAAACCTAGATTAAAAATCCAAGCCTGCTGTTATTGTGTCCTTTGATAATTAGAAAGCAGATTGGTCATCAGTTTTTTTTTTAGCCTGAAGGCAACTCAAGACTCAGACGAGAAACAAGTTTCTTTTCATGCTCTTAATGAAGGGGGGGGAAAAACGAAGAAAAAGACACACATACACAACAATAGTGTTACTTCTCTGTATATTTCACAATGAAGGATTTTCAAATACCTTCCTCTAGCCTATGACAGTGAGGGCAGGGGGAGGCACTCACGTTTCACTGGCCTCATTGGCCCCTTGGAAGAATGGCGAACTGCACAACATTAAAATGAGCAAGACGTGAAAAGGGTTTTTTTCACTTTTTTTTTTTTTTTAAGCTTCTAAGTGCAAGCTATCACCACATATGCCCGACCAGAGATCAGGAGAGACTGTCAGGCTGGCTGCGACACCAGATGGCGATTTACTGGTCCCGTCTCCAACAGCCATTTGGTTCCCTGACAGGATGGTCACACTGCTTACACACTTAAGTGTGTCAGCATCTCTGAGTGGGTGGGAGTGTGCATCAGAATCCCGCCCCTCACCCTGCCCCAACTTCAGGAGTGAGGCTGAGAGAGCTTACGTTTACTGAGCACCCACTACTGTGCTGGCGAGGGTGAACCCCACTTCCGGCCGTCCTGCGAGACGGGGCCACCCCTCAACTCACAGACTCGAAAGAAAGCTGGGGGGAATTTACTCAGTCACTTTCCCAATATCCAAACTGGTCGATGAGGGGAATGGGACTCCGACCCAAGTCTGCCTCCAAATCAAAGATGGGCCCTCAGCCTCCTCCCTAAGTACACCCTGCTAACAGGACAGGCAGCAGGACACAGCCCTCCAGCCTCTCACTGTAACACTGCGAAGCCCTCAAAACGTTCTGGTCTGTGATACTAAATATACAAATGCTTTAAACTGCTAACCGGTGGACCTACTTACCCTCTTACACCTTCCTCAGCTGAAATCTTGGGTAAAACTGGCACCTCTGTCACCCTGGCCCCCTAATGCTCATACTGGAGCCACACATGAGCGCCCCGCGCGCTCAACAGAGCCCACAGCTCCCTGTTCTTCTCCTGGAGCCTGGATTCAGGCTCTTGTGTCCCTGACTGTAAGAGACTACAGAGGTCACTCTAGAAAGCTGACCTTCACCTTGCAATCCTAAAATAAACACAGCCCTTCTTAAGTTTTCCCATGGCTGACATACAGGCCATTTCGGGGTTTTATAGATAGAAGAAGATTCCAGGAGAAGAGCGGGCCTCAGCTTGGAGTGACCAAGGCAAGTCCCTGGCTGGCTCACCCTTTCCCCATCAGACAAAGAGGGAACTCCTACCCCTCATGGAGTCTTTATCGGGAGGCAGACGACCGTGGGCACTGTCAAACAAGACGGGGTAGAAGCACTTACAAAAACTGAGGTGTGGATAGAAAATTCCTCCCTCCCAAGTCCATCGGGTATCTGAACATGAGGAAGAAATAAAGATGTCCGACAAGATTTCCAATTAGCTCATTGATGACCCTGCAAACAGAGAGCCAGATGAGTTTTAAGACATTCAAGCAGTAAAGTGAGCCGCAGCAAGTTTTAACTAATAGCAGGGAGAAGAGATCCCTCGTGGCAGCTCATTTCTGGTCCTGGGAGTCTGTGACAGCTCAACAGTGAGCCCTTGTGCAGTCTGAGGGGCGTGCACATTCTGAATGAGAAGCAAAATCGATCCTCTTGAACCAATGGTGTCTGGGCTCTTCAAGGCCAGCTGCCTCTCTGACATCTTTTCAAGCCCCAGCCCATTCTCAAAACATTGTTTTTGCTACTTTCCTGCGTCAGGAAGGGGTGGGGGGGTGGGGGGAAGTTGTAAGCTTCTGAACGCTTTCAGTCACAAACACTGTATTTGCAAAACAGGGGTATATTTGACGGCTGGCAAGAGAGAGTCACAGGAGCAAGGAAGAATGAAAAATGTCCGCTCCTCCTGTTCCTGGAGCCATGGATCACGTCTCCCTCGCCTCTTGTGTCCCCGACTGTAGGACACCACAGAGATCACTCTGGAAAGCTGAGCTTCACCTTGTAAACCTAAAATAAGCATGGCCCTTCTTCAGTTTTCCCATGGCTGACATATAAGCCACTTCAAGGTTTTACAGATCCACTCACCATTACACATCCTTCTCCGTCTCCACCTGCAACATCCTTCCTGTTAGGGACTCATCAGTTTCTACAACTGCTCCCAGACCAAAGCCCAGGACTTGCTCTGCTCTAACAGAGTCTGTTTACCCAATTCATTCCCTTCTGCCTAGGGATACGCAGCCGAAGTTAGAACCCCAGAGAGCAAAGACATCACCAGGTTAAGAACTAGTACTATCAAAATCTGTTTTAAAACATTAAAAATATTTTGAAGTGTAAGAAATGGGAGTTCTTAGAAGAGCCACATCTTGAATCCTCCTTCCGAAATTCTGAATGGATCCTTTCAAGGTTTTCCTAAGCCTCAGGTCTAATTCCAGACTAGAAATCTGACCGTTTGGCCCAAACTTTCGTACTATCAAACCACTGACAAAACTTCCCATCTGAGAATCTGTGCATTCTTGTGACTGGTGAGCAGTTTCCAAGGCGTTTTGGAAATGCCTTAAAAATTAAAATATGAATTTTATGCACAGAGGAGACAGCTCAGATAAAATTAGGTCTATACTTGCTCAATCTGGACAGTGAATCCAGAAATAAATATTTATTTGAAAACACATATATGGAAGCTATCCTATGACAACAAACTAACAGCAACAAAAAACCATTCAGTGCTAAATGTGCCTAAAGCCCTGCGATTTTAATTGATTACATCCAAATGAAATTATTTCAAAAGCATCATCAATGCTGAGAATCTTCAACGTGTTATAAAGATTAGGGAAGGAACATAAAGAATAATGGAAGTCTTCCAAGGGTTAATTTGAAATTAAATAAATCTACTATCACTTACGAGCCTCCAATGATATAGTTGAATCCAAGGATAACCCAAGGTAAATAACAAGCCTAGGAGAGAATATACAGAAACATGAATAACTACACCTGCAGAGGATACAGTTGCCAGGGGGCTGAACTGGGTAAGGTTGTCCTGACAAGGGTTTTTATACATCCTTTGGAAAAGTCACTGCAGAAATTCCTTAGCTCAATCTAGCATCACTCCTAGTATACTTGAAACGTCCCATCTAAAATTATACTTATTCATATGTTAGCAACTGGAGAGACAGTACTTTGCTCATAGTTTTCAGATACAATACAGGACCTGCTGAATTATAACAAACAGCTTTAGAAAGTAGATGAATGGCCTGTGGATGCTAATAAAAAAATGGTCCACAATAAGATTCACAGGAAGGCTCCAGCCAGCTAATTGTTACCAATCAACTATAAAACAGCTCATTGTTTTAGAGTCTCCTTTTACGTATTTCACGGTTACTTTGAATTCTTATCAAATTATACATCAGTACCTTGAACTATTACTCTCCTAAATAAGACAGCTCTCCAGATGCATTCAACATTTGAGCCCCTGTGAAAAATTTATGAACAGAAACCTCAATTAAGTAGGGTTGGGAGACCAGAAGGGGGAGCTCTCACGTCCTGTTTCAACAGCTGAGCCCAACAGGAAGACAGACTTCTTTCCTTATAAGGATTCAGCCAATGAAAAGCTTTGTTTATCACAGCCCTCTTGACTTCCTTTTCCTCTCTCTATAAAAGCACTCTCCTATCACCGGCTGCAGGGACTAGGATGTGGCTTGCCATGGCTATAGAAGCTCTCTACCGGTCCCCAGTAAACTCGTCTTGTCTGGAGATACATCTGGCGGCCTGTTTACTTGAGGTTAACACCCCTTAACAGAGTCAAGACATCATACTTAAGAACTAAAGAAGTTACAAAAATATCACAAACTTGGAAAGAGAGGGTTACATATCAATAACTTGAAGGCAGAATGTGGTAAGGACTGTAAGAAGAACACAAAATATTTCAGAAGACAAAGGCAAGACCAGTTCCAGGCAGGAGAGGAAGAAATATGTTCAGTCCCAACTCAGATTAAGAATGGGCAGGATTTACACGAGGAAGAAAATCAAAACGATGTTACAGGTGGAAAATTGTGAGAGGAGGCACAGAGGGAAGTGTTGGGGGGGCAAAAACCCAATCTGTTTCAGCTTAAGTGTAAAATACCTAACGGGAATGATTAAGAAGAGATTTTTAAAGGGAGGGCTCCATCTGAGTATCCTTCCTTCCCTCCCTCTACCACACTCACATCCATGAGATCACTCAGGACACATGCCTGAGGGGCCTGAGGTCCAGAGAGAGTGAGGTCAGCAAAGGAGGTGGGATTGACTAAAGAAATCCAGGGGAGCTGAGGAGGGGAGAAGGGGCCTGCTGATGGTTTACTGCTCTGCAGTGACCTCTGCCGGACATGTCAGAAAGTACACCTCTGGGCGGAAAAGCGAGATCTCTGCAGAGACAGATGAAAAGGCAATTTTCCCAACTAGGTTAGAGTACCTTAAATCGTGTTCCAAACCAAAATGACACAATCATGTCTCGATTCAGCTGCGCCCAGACATAAAGTACTGACATGATCAGAGGAATCATCAGCAACTGCAACAAAAGAAGTGAACATGTAAAGATAAGGCTAAAAACAGAGGCTTAGCGTGAATCCATCTTTTTTGTTTTTAACCTCTCTCCTCCAAATAAATTCTCACATGGCTATTCAAAATGCAGAAAAGAAATTCAACTCACCACAATTATAAATCAGCCCTTTTACTTAAACATGCAATGCATGCTTTAAAATCCTCTAATAAAATACAATTACATTATTTGGGATAGATTCAGAAATACCAGGGTCAAGTTCTGTTACTTGAAAAAAATATGCAAAAAGCTTTACTTTTGGTGTATTCTCTATTTTTAAAAAATACACATCCATGTACACGCACAGAAAATAATGGATAACCATCATTCTCAATGTTCACACTTAATAAAGAAGCCAGAAATGAGCAAGGAAAGTAATGATTTAGGTAACTCACGTTAGAATCTTCAAAATACCATATAATTAATGCAATGTAATACAAGTGAAACTTCTTTCGAAGTTTAAACTTCTGTCGAAGGACATTAACAATAAATCTGAAACATACTAAAGGGCAAACAGTTTCAAGGGACACTTACCTGCATATCCATTGCTAAGCCAGTAATCTTGGTTCGTCAAGTTAAAGATCAGACACAAACACAGCATTCCACACCTAATAAAAGTTCATTTCATTCCAGTTTCCGGAAGGAAAAACCCTTCTCTATTGTTCAGGTTGCTTAAAACATCCCAGAACACAAAGGTATCTAATCACCGTCACTGTGAGCACACTATTAGACTCTCCAATGATGAAGAAACTAGAAATTAACTGCTTTGGCCCATGATTCAGTTTGGTCGCCTGTGTCCTCTGTGCCTTGCCACTGCAATTAGGAGATGGAGGGGCCTGTGCCCCCTGAAATAGCTAATGCTTCTACTCTCATTCAGGGCTCCCCAGCACAGGTGAAGTCCAAAACAAGCTTTTTATCTTCCCTTAGAAGAGGGGAAAGGGCGTGCAAAGTGCCACACTTTTCAGGCTCTTGGTCAGGTTTCAGTGGACGCTGAGCCCCAGAGCCATTCTTAGCTCCCCAACTCTGCACCGGGCTGGAGCCGACAAGCCCCTTCTGCCGCACTCACCACCTGGGAAGGTCTGCAAGCCGCAAAGCTGCTGACACCCGCAGCTGATACACAGCAAGCAGAGAGGCCCGCCGGGCCCTCACAGAGGGACTGAGGTACCGGACGGCACTGAAGTCAGGAAGGGATGCTGGCTGTAAATTAGTTTTCTGATAAGGACCGCAGCTTTCGAAAGCTGTCTCACGGCACAGAATCTCTTTGTGCTGCAGTCAACAAGCTGGCACACCCGAGAACACAGAGAACTGGGAACGAGAAGAGGGGACGGTAATCAAAGTCAACCAAATGTGGAAAAACCCCACAAAGACAACAGCAAGAGAAGGCATCACTCTGGGACTATGTGATTTACAACCGCTACTGGAAAGATTTAATGATTCTTAATCATTAACTACAGTAAATAAAGATGCAAATAACTACCACTGGAAATGTTCTACAGATTCCTGCCTATTTCCCAAACCTGAAAAAAAAAACAACTGGTTATTTCTGGCCCCAAATAACAGATGAAAGGATACCACGATGCAAATCCAGTTGAAGAGGAGCATGAATAAATAGTCTGCTGGCCTCCCATCAAAAGCTCCTGGAAACAAAAATAAGTCAAATGTCATGGTTCGGAATTCCAGAACAAAGGAACTTCAATGTTGAGAAATACTTCAAAAAACTATAGAGGAAGCAAAAACATGAGAATATTTTTAAATCACTCCTCGGAAGCAAAAGAACATTTTTTTACAGCCTAAAACCACGTCTGCAGTAAAGCCGTGGAGGAAAGTCACCTGGGAATCGAGGCTAATCTGTGCCCTCTTGACTGAATTCCAGTCCGTTACATGCTCTGCTCAACTGGCAGGAGCCAGAAGAGATCCAAAGGGAGGACAGTCAGGTCACAGCTACTGCGAAGCCCCTCACAGCCTGCTTGCTGGACTTTCCTTCTCAGCTCCCATCACGAGATGGAGGCGCATTTGTGATTGCCTGGCTCATCCCTTCTTCACCCACTTGCCCGTAAGCTCTATCGGGAGGAATCACGTCCATACTGCCTACCGTTGTGACTCCTCCCCACGAGGCTGTACTCACACACACACACGCTACCTCTCGGTCCGGCACTGGGTTTACTGAGACGATTCAGTCTCCATCTTCCAGGAGCTCACACTCTAGCAAAAGACAACGATGGTGGGGAGAGTAGCGCAAAGCCACACCTTTCCGCAGCCTTGATTCTTCCTCCTCCTCCCCCAAGTGAGGGAGAAGGAGAAGACTTATAACCCCTTTTTACAGACGAGGAAGTACAGCTACCTGACCAAAGCCACCTGGCTTTTAGAAGCAGAGTGAAGCCTAACTACTAGTTAAGGGTTATTTGTGCTACACCACGTCCTGGGCTCTGTCTTATTACGGGCCGAAGAATGGACATCAGCCCCGCTTTCCCTTCTGAGGATGGTCCTCACGCCTCCCACTGGCAGACTAGGAGAGGGGCAGAGGAAAGAATCGAATGAGGCCAAGGTCCCTCTATCTCGGCCACTTCCCCTTCCCTCCACACCCCATCACAATGACATGATACAAAGTCCACTGTTTAAAAACAATCCTAACAAGCTAAAAAATGTAAGAAACTAGTGAATATAACAGAAGAGAAGCAGACTCGCCGAGGCAGAGGACAAACTGGTGGTTACTAGTTGTGGGGGGCAATATGAAGCTGAGGGGCAGAAGGCACACACTGCTAGGTGTAAAACAGGCTCAAGGGGGTTCTGTGCAACGTGGGAAATGTAGCCAATATTTTCTAATAACTATAAATGGAAACCAGCCTTTAAAACCTAAAATTTTTTAATTAAACAATAAATTTGGGCTTCCCTTGTGATCCAACAGTAAGGAATCTGCCTGCCACCGCAGGGTACACTGGTTAGATCCCTGGTCTGGGAAGATCCCACATGCCATGGGGCAGCTAAGCCTGTGCCACAACTACTGAGCCCACATGCTCTAGGCCCGTGGGCTGCCTAGAGAAGCCACCGCAGTGAGAAGTCCACGCACCACAGCGAAGTTGCCCCTGCTTGCCACAACTACAGAAAGCCCAAGCGCAGCTACGAGGACTCACCGCAGCCAATAAACAGACAAAAATAAAGTAACAATAACAACCTAACAAGTATCAGAAAGGCAGAAAGAAAATCTACCTAAAAGAAACTAGATTTCAGGCCAAAGTCGCTTCTCTTTTCCTTATCCACCCCCGACCCCACCTCAAAGGCACACTCTAGCCACAGTTTTAAGGATGCTTAATGGGAGGGGATCAGGATGATGTATCAGAGCTGAAACTCTTCACAAAATCTCTAAATTCTAGTAACAGCTGTGCTGCTTTTTCTGTGGTTTTGGCTTTGTGATTTCTAAGGATTCTTTAGATTGAATATGTAAAATGCTGTAATTACATAAACTACAGTACTGTATTATTTGGCAAGCTTGCAACTGGAAATTTACAAATTAACTGGTCCTCAAATTGCAGTCTTCTAGTTTCACATCAGAATCCTTATAAACCAGCCAACACTGCTAGAGACTTAAAATAGCCAAGCAGGAAAAAATGCAGGTGGCAAACATTTTGTCGCAATGTTATCTTGAAACTGTATGGTGGAAGGCAGACAGGGGTCAGTAAACTGGGCTCCAGTCCTAGCTATGTTTCTCAAACGGCTTTGTGACCTGTGGGGCATGTCACCACGGCTCCAGACCATGGTTTTCTTGTCTGTGAATTGAGAGGGTTAAACTGAAAGATCTCAAAAGTTCCTCTCTACATGAATGCTGGTATAGCATTATTCATAACAGCAAAGAAGAGAAAACAAGTCAAATGTCCCTCAGCTTATGAATGGAACAACGAAATGTGGTAAATCCATGCGACAGCATCTTGACCTGGCAATAAGAAGAAATGAAGAGGGACTTCCCTCGTGGTCTAGAGAAGACTGGACTCCCAATTAAGACTCTGCACTCCTAATGCAGGGAGCTCCAGTTCCATCCCCGGTTGGAGAGCTAGATCCCACGTGGCACAACTAAAGATCTCGAATGCTGCAACTAAGACCCAGTACAGCCAGGTAAATTTTTTTTTTTTAATTATTTTTAAAATTAAAAAAAAAAGGAATGAAGTACTAATCATAAATACTACACGGAAGAACCTTGAAAACACCACGTTAAGTGAAAGAAGTCAGTCATACAAAAGACTGCAGATTATATGATCCCATTTATAAGAAATTCCTAAGAGGCAAACCTAAAGAAGCAGAACACAGGTTAGTGGTTGCCTGAGGGCCGCAGCAGGGTCAGGGGAAATGAGACTGAGTAGAAATGGGGAACGGGTAGAGTGATGAAATGTTCTAAAACGCATTACAGCAATGACTGCACAGCTCTGTGAACATCCATTGAGTTATACACCTTAATGGGTAGAACTGTATATGAATTATAGGCCAATAAAGTTGTTTTTAAAAATGCCTCTCGGGGGACTTCCCTGGGGGTCTAGTGGTTGAGAATTTGCCTTCCAATTCGAGGGACATGGGTTCGATTCCTGGTCAGGGAACTAAGATCTTACATGCTGTGGGGCATCTAAGCCCACATGCCACAGCTAGAGAGCCCACATTCCGCAGCTCAGACCCAACACAGCCGAAATAAATAAGTATATTTTTAAAAATGACTCTCAGGACTTCCCGGGCAGTCCAGTGGTTAAGACTCCACACTTCCAATGCAGGGGACCAGGATTCAATCCCTGGTTGGGGGACTAAGATCCCATATGCCACACAGTATGGCAAAAAATAAATAAATCCTAGCTATATATTTTTTAAAAGTTGAGTGTTTCCTCATGACTGATTTATGTCAATGCAATGTATGGCAAAAATCACAATATTGTAAAGTAATTAGCCTCCAATTAAAGTAAATTAATAATAATAAAAAAAAAAGTTGAGTGTTTCACTTACAGAGAAGTCTAGGCTTTTACTTGCAATAAGGTAGTGTTTTTCAACACCAATTTAGGAGATGTATACACTTCAGCCCAACTGTGCCTTAAAAAACAGGGATTGCCATGTGACAGAAATGAGGGAGATGTCACGATAAGTGAGAGGTAAACCACCTAGCCACTCAGGATATGAACAAAATGTGGGAACTTCTGCCCTTGTATCTCTGTCACCTATAAAATGGTGACGCTGCTGCCGACACCCCATGATGCTCCTGTGGGGATTAAAAATCAAACAATCTAAGTGCCTTGTAGAGTTCTGGCAGAGTTACTACTTACTGAACGTTTACATCATTAGGCCATTTCTTTTTTTTTTTTTTTGGCCATACTGCGTGGCTTGTGGGATCTTAGTTCCCTGACCAGGGATTAAACCTGGGTCCCCTGCAATGAAAGCGCTCACTCCTAACCACTGGACCACCAGGCAAGTCCTGAGTCATTTCTTTCTATATGCTAACTGCCTCAAAATGCCTCCACTACATAAACACACGGATTAGCAAAACAGACAAAAGCAACACTTAAAAAAACCAGGGGTGACATACCTGTTTCGAGTCGAGTAGAGTACTGATATAAGAAGTATAAATTGACCAAATAAAGAAATCCAGTGCCTGGACCCACAGGGAAGTAAAAGGTGGCAGTGATTGGCCTCCAAATCTGTCCAGATCAAAATAAAACACAGCTGTTAGTTTCTCTAAGCTGAGGGTTTTTTTTTCCTTTTAACTAAACAAAATTAACCCTTGCAAAACATTCTCCTCAGTGATAAGAGCTATCACCAATATAATTTAAGAAAACAACTGAAAAGTTTTATCAGCTACAGTCCCATCAACCTGCAAGTCCATGGAGTTAAGATGGCATCATTTAACAAACAACAAATACTTCTAGACAAATTGAAAACAATACAACAGAAGTACATGGCTAATCCTTACTAGGATCAGGCTTACAGCTATGCCCATCATAAATGAATTATAGGCCACGTCCCTGGTGGTCCAGTGGTTAAGAACCTGCGCTTCCACTGAAGGGGGTGTGGATCCAATCCCTGGTTGGGGGAACTAAGATTTCAAATGTGCACTGCATACTAAGAGCTTCAGTCGTGTCTGACACTTATGACCCCCTGGACTGCAGCCTGCCAGGCTCTTCTGTCCATGGGACTCTCCAGGCAAGAATACTGGAGTGGGGTGCCATGCCCTTCTCCAGGGGATCTACCCAACCCAGCACCTCTTACATCTCCTGCATTAATTAGCAGGCGGGTTCTTTACCACTAGCGCCACCGGAAGCCCAAGATTCTGAATACTGTGGCCAAAAATAAATAAATAAAAATTTTAAAATTGAATTACAGTATCAGGACTTCCCTGGTGGTCCACTGGTTAAGACCCCAAGCTCTCAATGCAGTCCAAGTACTCAACTCTGAGTGAAAGTGAAAGTCACTCAGTCATATCCAACTCTTTGTGAACCCATGGACTATAAAGTCCATGGAATTCTCCAGGCCAGAATACTAGGGCAGATAGCCTTTCCCTTCTCCAGGGGATCTGCTCAACCCAGAGATTGAACCCAGGTCTCCCACACTACAGGCAGATTCTTTACCAGCCGAGCCACAAGGAAAGCCCAAGAATACTGGAGTAGGGTAGCCTATCCGTTCTCCAGCAGATCTTCCCAACCCAGGAATCAAACCAGGGTCTCTTGCCTTGCAGGCAGATTCTTTACCAACTGAGCTATCAGGGAAGCCTGTAAATAACATTGTGTATCTTATTCTTGTCTAATTTACTGGCTAACACCTCCAGAACATCAAATAGTAGTGGCTGAAGATGGCAGCCTTCCCAGACTTTTGGAAAAGCCAACGTAACACTGGCTTTTGGCTTGACGGCTGTGTGTCTTACTGCATGAGTATGAAAGACGGGGTCCCTATATCAAGGAGGTCTCAATAATGGGGAGCCTGTTCAAAGAAGCAAGAGTGGGCACAAGGAAGGGAACCCTAGTCTCAGAAAAATGAGTACAAACTCTCAAAGAACTGTGAGAGCACAATAAATGAATGGGTACGGCTAATAATCTGGGTGTGGCTGGATCAGAGAGCATTCGTTGTGGGGCCTGGCCAGGCATGGCTGGCAGGTCACATTCTCCAAGTACAGGACTGTAACCCTCTGAGCTTCATTCCTAGTGGGGGAAAATGCACTTTTCATACCGTGAAAAGTCACTTTCCAGCAACCTTGTGCTTAAACCAGTAAAACAACACAGGTTAAAATTCATTTGGGTTTATTCACAATTTTATCACAGAAACAGAAGTCAGACAGAAAGAGCCCTGGAAATGATCTGAAAAGACAAGAGATTTCAGCCAGGGCTTACATGTTATCATTCTTCAGCCACAGTTTCCATGGTAAAGGAGGAATGATATCCTCTTTGGTTTTATCCATTTTGGTCAATGGCTTAAAAAAAAATAATAATGTGCTATTATGTTCACGTGCATGCCCTAATTCAAGAGGTGGATTTTATAGATGAGACAACAGGATGAAAAAAGGTTAAGCAATAGCTAATAATTGGTAGAGCTAAGAAAAGTTTGTCCCAGACAGCCAGACTCGGGAGTTTATGACACTAAGCCTCTATTTTTACAAAGCCTCTCACAAGTGACATCATTATTACGAGGTATAATTAAAATTGGTAAAAATGTTCAGTACTACTATACTGCTTGTAGAATCCTCAAATGAACTGAGAGCAAGCCCACAAATTCACACTCTCTGCTTCAGAAAAACACTGGGGGTAAAAGACCAGAAGCAAGAGAGCTGTGGCCTTGGCTCCTAGGAACCCGTGGGGCCTTGGAAATGTCTAGACCTTTGAGTTTGCATCTTCATCTACCTGTGACATTTGTCTTTGACTCTCTCCTTCCTTGACTCACAGATTTTGTCAAAGCTTGCAATTAAGAAAGTAGATGAAAAAGGTGCTTTACCAAAAAAAAAAAAAAGTGGGTGCACCACTATCATTACAATATCTTTTGGAAGACACGTGCTGACCTGGTTTTTACAAATTCCCATTTTAATCTACCCCCACATTCTTCTACGTTACTCGAGGCCTGATTTTGGAAAAGACACCTCCAGGTTTTTCCGACTACATTTTTCATCAACACTGACGACACAACACTATTTTCAGCCACTGTGTGCACCTGTGCTTTGGAAATCAGCAACTGTCAAAATACTGCACTTTTTTTCCCAGTTCATTAAGCTTACCCTTGAGTTATACGTGCTCTCACTGACCTAAGGGACTTGGAATTATCTTTGTATTACTTTAAAATTATAATATGAAAACACCAGGAGATAGTTCATCATTTCAGAAGGACACAATGTAATATATTTTTGAAATCCCCATTGAACAACATAGCCAACTAAATGCTCTCCTCTCCTCTAATGGGTATGGAGACAGTTAGTATAAGGAAATGGCTTTATTTTCAAGGCTGGGAGTGGTAAAGGCACTTTTTCGACCCTAGAAAGCCTGCACTGATCCCCTGATCCTTAAGACACAGCCAGGGGCAGTGAAAAGGGCATGGGATTTACAGGCAAGCATCTTATTTTAACTCCACAGAAACCCCAAGGCAGGAAACATCACCACTCACCTTTTCAAGAGGAAAGCTAGGTCCCTCATTAGAGCTGAGGTATCATGGTATCATGCCCAGAGTTCCCCACTTAATGGGGGCAAGAAGCCCATGTGCTCCCTGGCATAGAGGCCTTCAAAGAAACACCAGACACTGTTCATCAGCGTCAGCTACTGGTCCAGCGACTTCTGATGAGTGTTTAGTTCAACCATCCTTGAATGAAAATCTCCCAAACAACGTGCCAACGTGCTACTGAAAACATTACAAATGCCATCCAGAGTCTAGGGTAGTTTTTTTTTTTTTTTATACTATCAGAAACAAAAAATTGTCTGCAACAGTAAGGACTGGTTGATTTGGAGTTAAAAAAAAAATTCTACATGGGTCATCAAGTAAGTAAGAAAGAAGAGCCCCATGTGCCAAATGCTGGTATTAGCAAACTCCAGCTTTTCCTTTTTTTTGGGCGGGCGGAGGCGGGGGAAAGGGGATAGGGAAGGGAATACTAGACAGGCAAGAAAAACAAATGAAACCCACTCAATTTCAATTGTGGACTAGCTATTAGGAGTCATCAATTCTACTCCTAGATATAGATGTATGCTTATGTTCACCAAGAAGTGTTCACTATTCATCCTAGCCAAAGCCAGAATTCCCCCTAAAACCCTCTTACCAGAAGAAAGGGTAAATAAATGGTGGTGTGTTCACACAAGGGAACAATACAAGAATGAGCAATCTGTAACCACACACAACAATGTGGGTGACTCTCAAACTGCTGAAAAGAGGCTAGACACACAAAAATAAATACTTGTGTAATTTCATTTATGGACAAGTTAAGAAAATTGGCAAAAACCATCTACAGTATCAAAAGTCAAGACAGTAGTTACCCCTGGAGATGAGAGTGACCAGAAGGGAGCAGGAGGAAGGTCTTGGGGGATGCTGGCAATATTCTGTGTCTTGACCTGGTTGCTAGCTACAAGGCAATTACTTTACACATATACATGAAAGCCAAAGTTGTTCAGTTGCGTCCGACTCTTTGCAAGCCCATGGACTATACAGTCCATGGGATTCTCTTGGCCAGAATACTGGAGTGGGTAGCCTTTGCCTTCTCCAGGGGATCTTCCCAACCCAGGGAATGAATCCAGGTCTCCCGCATTGCAGGCAGATTTTTTACCAGCTGAGCCACCAAGGAAGCCCATATATACACACATATCCTGCCTGTATACTGTAACTCAACAAAAAGTTTAAAAATGAAGCTATGAGCTAATGGGTAACCTTAGCTACAGACCACAGCAGAACCATGTAATGTGGAGAGCGCTGCAAAGGAAAGATTTAAAACCTGTACATAGCAGAACCCTTGCCACTAAAGTTCTAAATCCAAACCCTGAAGCTACTTCTATGCTCAGCCCCCAGACCAAGTTCATTCCCCTCCCAGTTATGTGTCTATATAATGCTTCCCCAACACACTCAGGTGTCAGGCGGCTAGGCTTGCTGTCATCAGGCTAAATGCAATAACATGAGCAAAAGCCTGGCAAATATGGCACCAGGCCCGAACACCGATTTGGCTGGTGCCAGTTCTTATTATTCCTGGAAACAAGAAAAATTGAGAGTTCGTATCTTCTCATTTCCAGTCACGATGCTTTTAATAGGACAGGAAAATAATTCAGCAGTTACATAGTTACATTTCAATTACAAATTAAAATTAGAATATTACTGCTCAAGGAGAGAAGGCAGCAAAGGCAGGAATTGGCTAATAAATAAAAATAGGCACTATTTTTTAATCGATTATCCACCAGACTATTTACTGGGCACTTCACAAACATTTTTACATGTTTTATACAAGAGAGGCATGAAGTAGATAACATTTTTCCTCAACTTGAAGATAATCATTTTTTTCCCCAAAATTAGGATGTGCCTTATAATCAATACATTCATTTAGTGTAATTTGTACTTTCCTACTCTTCCAAAAAATATTAAAGGAGCATGTCATAATCAATGGAGTGACAACAGAGTTAACTTATAAATTATCCCCACTTTCAGTGAAGAGAGGGCTTCCCTGGTGGCTCAGACAGTAAAGAATCTGCCTGCAATGTGGGAGACCCAGGTTCGATTCCTGGGTCGGGAAGATCCCCTGGAGAAGGACATGGCAATCTACTCCAGAATTCTTGCCTGGGGAATCCTGGCAAGGATATCCTGGCAATTCCCTTGCCACCAGGATTCCAGGATCCTGGTGGGCTATATAATCCATGGGGGTCACAAAGAGTCAGACACGACTGAGAGACTAACACACTTTCAGTGAAGAAACCGATATTCAAAAAGGACAAAAAGCTTTCCTGGGGGCATGCCACTAGCAAGGGGGCTGAGCCAGGCCTGGGGACCATGACTGAACTACTTGAAATCCACAGTCTTTCTACTCTCACAGAAAAGGAACAATAATTTGCTATGCCTGGTTAGAAAGAAATCACGCTCAAAAATGTTTTGTTAAATACTTCAGTGTGTATTTTGGTAGATATTATGCAAAGGAGTTAAGAGAACTATCTGAAACTCACCAAAATAGAAACTGAAACAGCAGCTGTCTATCAACTGGGGTAACACTGACCTCAGGATGACTGTGGGGGCTCAACGAGGTAAACTAGGAAGAAGCCAACACAGATGTAAGGCGGTGATGTTATTTTGCCCAAAGAAATGAAACATCCCCATATAGGGAGCCCTGAAAGACATTTCAGAAACCACAAGGGCAGCAGCAAATTGCCATCTCTCTTCCAGTTAATCAGGGACCAATATGGAGCCATTTCATCCCTGTGGACTAGCTGACTGATGGGTGTGAGATGTGAAGGATGAAGAACTGTGGACAAGAGTACAATGAGTCTTAACACACACCTATGCCTTTCCATCTACCCAAACTAAGGAACTAACATTACAAATGTTAGAGTTCCAAATCAACAAGCTTCTCACAGGAAACCCACGGATGAGGAGGAAAAGTAACCTTTCTCACTTCCAACATGAATTCACAATTTTAAATCGACCATCCCCAAGTTGTTCAAAGATGCAGATTTTAAAGAAAAAAAATGAGCCTCTTGCACAAAGCACATAACACACTCTTTGCCCCCATCCATCAGTCTCTCAGATGTGGTTTTTCCTTCAACTGCTTCAGCTGAAATGAGCTCCTCCAGGTGGGTCTGAAAGCTAAACTTGTTCAGAAAGAGCAGGAGTCAGAGCAGCAGAAAGAAAGGACAGATACTGGTCTCTCCACACCTGGGCAGTCAGTGCACAGTCCTGCCTCCTGCCAACAGCTTCCCCCCCTTCTCAGGATAACAAGCCCACAAGAAATAACCCAAGGAAGGTAGGAGAACTATGCAAAGTGTGACATGAATGATGACCTTTCTGATCGGTTCACCGTTTTTAACATTATACACCTGGAATCTATTAGAGGGCTTCCCAGATGGTGCTACAGGTAAAGAACCCACCTACCAACGCAGAAGAGGAGCCTGGTGGGCTACCGTCCATGGGGTTGCAAAGAGTCGGACACAACTGAAGCGACTTGGCACAGTCTGTAGGAAAGACTTGCTTTTACTAAGCTGACTACAGATGTAACCAAGGTTTTGCAAGGAGAGCTGAACAGCCAGTTTTGACCAGGCCCTTCTCATTTATGACCATTTACTATTTACGATCATTTATGACCACTGCACATTACCTAACATGCCACTGGGCAAAAGTGCACAGCATTTACCCAGGCAACAAACATTTCACCAAAACAAATAGAAAAGAATATGCAAGTCTGGCTGCACACTCAGATCATACTCTAATACCCAACTGCCTTACTGAACTTCACCCGGATGCCTACAGGATCTTTAGACTTACTATGGCCAAAATATAACTCTTTATCATACCCTCCTCCACCCCCAAAACTCGGCCTCTCTAAACATTCCCAATCTCAGAAAAGAGCGCCACCAGCCACTCAGTTGCTCCTGTGAAAACAGTGACCTCTTCGAGATCTGCTTCTTCAGCCATTCACCCTTTGCATCCATTAGGCTGCAATCTTGCCCACTCCAACTCCCAAATCTATCCACTTCTATCTCTGAGACACCCTGGTCCAAATCACCATCTTTCCTGCATTCTAACTTGACTTATCTCTCTAGTCCCGTTACCTGGCCCTCCCTTGCCGCCATTCACAACACCAAGTCCATCCCACAGAGTTGTTTAGTCGCTAAGTTGTGTCCGACTCTCTTGCGACCCCAGGTACTGTTGCCTTCCAGGCTCCTTTGTCCATGGGATTATTCCTGGCAAGAATAGTGGAATGGGATGCCACTTCCTTCTCCAGGCAATCTTCCTGATGCAGGGATCAAATCCTGCATTGCAGGCAGATTCTTTACTGTTGAGCCACTAGGGCCTCCCCTCACCCCACAACGAGTAGCCAAGAGAATATTTCAGTCCTTTGCTCAAAAGGCTCTGCCTTTCTAGTGCCTTCAAATTAAAGTTCAACCACAAAGCCGTATACGATCAAGCCCCAGCCTACTTTTCCATCTTTGCTTTATTGTATTTACCCCTGGCTATCTCTCTGTCCTCCCTACTAATCCTCATCCCTCCCACTGACTTTGTCCTAACCATTCAGTCTTCTTCCTGATTCTAATTCCTGCCTCTAAGCCTTTCACTTATTATTTCTTCTTCTTGCAAGACTGTCCCCAGAGCCACATCTTCCCAAAACTGGCTCATCTTTCAGATTTCAGTTCAAATATATTCTCTGAGGCCTTTCTAGAATACTCTATCAAAGTCACCATCGCATGCCTCTCTCTTACTTTCTTCCTGTTCACTGTTGTACCCCTAGTGCCCAGCACTGGTTCCATGCATTCAACCAATAAGTAAGCACTTGCTATGTGCCAAACACGGATCCAGGTAACAAAGACAGTGGTACACAAGACAAGTGGTGCTCGTGGAGTTTTATTCTCTGAAGGGAAGCAGGCTGACAAACATCAAGGGCTGATATGCAGCAAGAAAAATTATGGGTAAGGGAGACAGAGTGAAGGAGAGGCACTATTTTAGAGCAATCATAAATGTCAATAAGGTGGCATTTGGGCAGACTTGAAGGAGGTAAGGAGGTACACTATGTCTATCGTACTCAAGCAGAGAAACATCACATGCAAATATCCTGAGGAGGGATGGAGTTTGGTGCTGAAGAAACAGGAAAGATCCCACTGTGGAACCTAATGTACAAGGTGAAGAGTAGTAGGAGATGAGCTCAGAGAGGCAGTAGGGGGCCGTGCAGGCCAAAGGACTTGAACTTTACTCAATCAGTTGAGAAAACATTAAAAGGATCTGGGCAGAAGACCGACAGGACATGGGTTTATGTTTTAAAAGGATCACTCTAACTGTCTAGAGTTAAGACTGAAAGGAACAAGGCTGGTATGATAATGGCTTGCAACAGAGAATAAAAAGGGACTGCATTCTGATTATTTGTTAAAAGTAAACAGAATTTGCTAACAGACTGTGGGATGTGAGAGAAGTCAAAGATGACTCCATGACTATTAGCTTGAGCTCCTATAAAAATGGAGTTGCTATTTACTTCTAGGGGAAAGGGTATAGTGTTGGACACATTAAGTGTGTGATGTCTGTTAGTCATCTAAGTAGTCATTTCAAGTATATGGTTGGGCGTACAAGTCTGGAAGTGAGACAGATCTGGACTGAAAGTATGTATATTTGTATTTGAGAAACTTCAGCTTGTAGAAATGATTTAAAGCCATGAACTAAACGAGATCACCTGCAGCTAGGGAGAATACAGGAAAGAGGGCCTGGGGTACACCACAGTATTTAAGGATCAGGAAGATGAGGAACCAGCAAAGAAAACTAATAAATAGCCAGGGAAGAGAGAGAAGACAAGAGAGTGTTACCCACAGTCCAAACAATGTGTTGAAATTAATGTCAGATCTTAGTATCAGGCCTGCACTGATTAAAGATTTAAATCACAGAATCCGGTGAATAAAGATAAACCTCCAGAAAACTAATATTCGCTTACCAGAAATATTACCCTGGACTGTTTCCTGAATGCTTAAAAAAAAAAAAAAGATTCCATTTCTGGAGCAATTTACTCTTTACTAGGTCCTTCATAAATTCAACTACGACTGCCAGATACTAAGGACTTGGGAGACACACAAATAAACAGACTCACTCTTTGCACCTCAGACTTTCAAATCACTCCTGCTCGGAAGAAACTCCATTAACATAAAAAGAACTCGGCTGGTGGTTGAGCAAGGCGACGTCCACATGCCACCCACGTGGATGACAGAGCGAGGTCGGAGGGCAGGTGCTCCAGGTGGCCCCAGCCTGCCACTCACTGGCGTACCACAGATCGACAACTTATCAGTCTTACTTTCCCACTGCCGCCTTCTCGGGGCACAGAGGGCGGGGAGCACAATCTTAACAGAAGGACGAAATCAGTCCCTTCCCACCGGGCCAAACCGTGGAGCCTCCATGTCTCCAGCAATCCAGGCCCACGCTCGGACCCCTTGGCCAGCAGTCCACCCGTCCGTCCACCCGACCCCCGGACCAAAGGACCCCGCCCTAAACCGCGGGAGCCTCTGCACTACAAGTCCCACCAGGCACCGCGCGTCCGCAACCGGCCAGTCTACGCTCCGCCGCGGCGGGGCCACCTGGGGTCTGTAGGCGCCACTTGCCCGGTCGTCGGTCAGTACCTGGAAGCGATAGAGGAAGGCTTCGGGCCAGAGGAAGAAATAGGCCGGGCTGATAAGACCGAGTTTACCGACTAAGGGGACCGCGACAGTGGCGGCGAACCAATAGCGCGTGATGGTCGGGATGCTCCTAAACCAGTCCCCGATGTCCGACATCTTCGCCTCTTCGGTGGCCGGGATGCGCACAGCCGCCCGACTCCCCGTCCCGGCCCCCTCACGACGCGGCCTGCTCTGCGAGTGGAAAATGTCCAGGCGGAAGCCGCCCCAGCCCCCGGTGCAGAAGGCGGGGACCGGCGGACGTGGCGCCACCGAATTCGGACCAGCAAGGGAGAGTTCGGCAGCGAAACTTCCCCTTCCGGCGGCCGCCGACGAAGTTGACTAGAAGCCCCGCCGCTTAAAGGGCAAGCGTAGTTTTTCACCACTGGGTAGAAACTTGGCGTCTCGGAGGCGGGGCGGAGAGGGGCGGGGCCGGGCCGGGGCGACAACACGACTGGTGGGGAACAGTGGTTGCCAGCAGCAACGACAAATATTCCGGCCAATGGCGAGGTTAAACGCCCTCTACCTCGTCCTGCGGATTTATAATCCAGGTGGGTCTACTTGGAGGGTATTTAAAGGAGAAGGAGGAACTTAAACTACCACATAGCTCCTCGTTTGTTCATTGTTTCGCACAGAAGTTTGTTGAGGGCTTGCTAAGTGCCAAATAGGGTTCTAGACCCTGGAGGTGATGCAATCATCAGAGCTGTTGTACCTTCTCCCCTGGAGTTTACATACTAACCAAGATAGGGAGGTAATGAGCAAATAATTGAATAAGATAATTACAAGCGAGTGATAAGAAAAATAAAATAGGATAGTGGGGGGTACAGTGGCAGGGTGGGAGTGCAGAAGTGTGGGAAGAGATGACCACTTTTAAAAATTTTTTTTTCAGGGTTTTTTTTTTTTTTTTTGATATTTTTTTTCTTTTTTTTTAATTTTTTTTTATTTTTAAACTTTACATAATTGTATTAGTTTTGCCAAATATCAAAATGAATCCGCCACAGGTATACATGTGTTCCCCATCCTGAACCCTCCTCCCTCCTCCCTCCCCATACCATCCCTCTGGGTCGTCCCAGTGCACTAGCCCCAAGCATCCAGTATCGTGCATCGAACCTGGACTGGCATCTCGTTTCATACATGATATTTTATATGTTTCAATGCCATTCTCCCAAATCTTCCCACCCTCTCCCTCTCCCATAGAGTCCGTAAGACTGTTCTATACATCAGTGTCTCTTTTGCTGTCTCGTACACAGGGTTATTGTTACCATCTTTCTAAATTCCATATATATGCGTTATTATACTGTATTGGTGTTTTTCCTTCTGGTTTACTTCACTCTGTATAATAGGCTCCAGTTTCATCCACCTCATTAGAACTGATTCAAATGTTTTCTTTTTAATGGCTGAGTAATACTCCATTGTGTATATGTACCATAGCTTTCTTATCCATTCATCTGCTGATGGACATCTAGGTTGCTTCCATGTCCTGGCTATTATAAACAGTGCTGCGATGAACATTGGGGTACACGTGTCTCTTTCCCTTCTGGTTTCCTCAGTGTGTATGCCCAGCAGTGGGATTGCTGGATCATAAGGCAGTTTTTTTTTTTTCAAAGGTTTTATTAATTATTGGCCGCACCCTGCAGCATATACGATCTTAGTTTCCCAACCAAGGACTGAACCTGAACCCCCTGAAATGAAACACTGAGTCTTAACCACTGGACAACTGGAGAAGTTCCTGAGAGATGGCCACTCTAGATGAAAATGGTCAAAGAGAACTTACAGGAGGTGACCCTTGAGCTGAGCCCCCCGAAGCAAAACTCTGAGGAGTTTCCCAGGCAGAGAAAATAGCCACTTTGCACACACACAAAAATGTTCCCTGCCCTGTCAGTAAACAAAGAATGTTGACTTCCATTCCAGTAAACAGTGACTATTGCCTGCCATCAAGCCATCAGCCACTGCCGCACCCAGATAGTGGGCGCCCAGGAGAAAAACACAATACTGGCTCTAAATAGTTAAGATGCATATCTAAGGTATAATTTCAATGAGCCAGATTCTTGCATCTTCCCGTAAATCGAAAAGCACTAAACAATTAACTTGAGATGTCTGGTTTTTGTGATTAGTACTAATCTTTTATATTTCTGCTTTGTTTCAGCAAAACCTCCTATACATCCTGACTTCTCCCTTGCCTCTTCAGAGCAGGTCTTCAGAGCTATGTTGTTGTTTAGTTACTAAGTTGTGTCCAACTCTTTTGCGACCCCCATGGTCTGTAGCCCCGCCAGGCTCCTCTGTCCATGGGGTTTCCCAGGCCAGAATACTGGAGTGGGTTGCCATTTCCTTCTCCAGATCTTCCTGACCCAGGGATTGGACCTGTGTCTCTTGTGTCTTCTACAGTGGCAAGCAGGTTCTTTACCACTCACACCACCTGGGAAGTAAATTCCTCAAATAAAACCTAACTCATCACTTTTAGGTTATGCAGTTTTTCTTCAGTCAACAGCTCCAACTGGCTTGGATTGTTGAAGGAACTGAAAGCAGAAATGCTCAAGACTCAATCTAGTTTGCTGGGTAGGACTTAAATTACAAGTAGATGAAAATCTATCATGCTGTTAAAGGAATATATCAAAGGATGCAGAGTAGATGTTTTCTGGTTGTTTTCAGATGTAGGGTTGCTGGGCTGCACCCTGCAGACCCTACAAGCCCCTTACATGCCCAGCTTCAAGACCAAAGAAATGATGATCTTTTACTTTTATCAGTTCATTTCACTTTTTCTATTTCATATTTAGTGCTCCCATTTCCCTTAGTTTATGTTTTCCAATTTTCCATCTCTTTTTGTTGTTGTTAATCTTTCTCAAGACTTTATCAAGCACAGTACAAAAGCTTTTGTATACATTTATATAAATAGTATGTATAATATATCTTTTAGAAAACTTGTGAATTTTTGTCTAACTAAAAAAAAAGTATGATGTTTTGATTCTACTTGTTTAACTTAGTATGAATAGAATGCTAGGCTTTTAATTAAAAAGATATGAAACAAGCAACAAAGGTTTACTGTATAGCACAGGGAACTATAGTCACTATCTTGTAATCACCTATAATGGAAAATAATCTGAAAAATAACATATGTCCATACATATAACTGAATCACCTTGCTGTGCACCTGAAACATTGTAAGTCAACTATTCTTCAATTATATATATATAGAAATATATATTTATATATAAAGAAAAAATTTTTTAAAAAGGCCAAAGGAAGAGCCCAGACTCAACCATGGAGACATCAATGGTTTACTGGATAAACGTAGTTTACACTTCTGAAGCAAGGTACTGGAGCAACACCTCACCATATGTGGCAGACGGTAGTCAAGACATGGTAGCAATTTTTGCTACTTGGGAAAGGGGGAAGTTACAGTTATGGGGAAATTGGCCTTAGGTTGGGTCATCGGTTACCAGGGAAACTAGCGGAGGAGCGTGCCCTTCACTGCCCCTTTAATAAGCTATCCTGGGGAAGATGTTCGGATCTAAAGATTAGAGCAGTCACTGGCTGGGTCAGGGGTAGGACGGCCAGCCATGTGAGTCAGGTGTAGGTGAAGCAGGCACTGTGCAGCAGGGAATGTACTGTGAGCAAGAGAACAGCCATGTTGGTTGGCCGGGTCATATCAGGACCTGCAGTTTAAGACTGATGCAGCCAGCCAATAGAAAAACCACTAAGAACACACTTGTAGTCCAGAGGGTTAGATTTCTTAATTTGCTGGTCAGGGAGAATGCACTCCGGAGGAAGCTGAGCATCTTGCCAAACAAAAGAGACTAAGGTCATTATTGGATTCTAAGGAAGGGCAGAGTTCTGGCATAATTTCAATGAAGCAGCATTTTGATAGGCTCAGAACAGAGAGGAGCTGTGTATCAGAACAGAGAGAAGCTGTGTATAAAGTGTTAACATCAGACCTAAGCCTAAGCTGAGAAGCTGATCCCGGGTCCTCTTTCCTTGGAAATCTCAAAATTAAGATAAACGTAGGATGTTGGGCCTGAAAACTCCTTATCTAAAGCTTTGAGCTTGGACTTAACAGCCTGTGTCACAATGACCCATATTCTTCAGGTCCTTCAGCAAGAATGGGGTGTTCCATCCACCAGGATATAACTTCAGACTGCAAAGTTTCAATCAATCTATTATTTTTTGAGAACATTCCTCAGCACCACGTCCTCGATATTAATTAACAAAAGCATTTTTTTACATAACAAAAAGGCACAAAATATTCCATATCTAAAAAGCATATACAGTATTTGGGGGCCTAATGGATATCAAACACAGTAAATATTGGGTTGGCCAAAAAGTTGTTTGGGTCTTTCTAGAACATCTTACAGAAAAACCTGAACAAATTTTTTGGCCAACCCAATATGTGAAGCAACCACTTACCTGTACAAAGCTGTTTGGGAATGTACATTGGTACAAACTTTATGAGAAGATACTTTTGATATAAAATAAAAGTAAAAATGCTGTATAAATAACAACATTTGGAAAATTTGCCTGTGGTTCCTTCCCAAATCTCTCCCCATTTTCTTTTAGCCACTACCCATCATAACCCAGGTGGTGCTGGTAGTAAAGAACCTGCCTGCCAACGCAGGAGACATAAGAGCCTAGAGTTCAGTCCCTGGGTCTGCAAGATCCCTGGAGAAGGGCATGACAGTCCACTCCAGTATTCCTGCCTGGAGAATCCCATGGACAAAGGAGCCTGGGGGACTACAGTCCATAAGGTCTCAAAAGGGTTGGACATGGCTGGAGCAATTTAGCACGCATGCACACATATCCAAGGTACAGTGAGAGAAAGCGGGTTATCTAGCTTAAGTGCAGGGCTAAATAAGGTTTCTCTGATGAAATTGTAAATAAGGTGCATGAGGGGGGAAAAAAAGAACAAAACAACATTCACCCAGTGTTTGTCAGGAGTTATTTCTGGGTCATGTTCTAGAATTGAGAGTGTTCACTCTGAAATTCAACTTCAGACTTTAGAAACACAAATTTATGAAGTTCCCTGGTGGCCTAGTGGTTAGGATAACCTGAACTATGTCTCTCCTGCTATATCCAAAATATATTTCCTATTTTTTCTCTTTAAACAAAGAAAAAAGAACTTTAAAAATTGGAGGGAGAGACTTCCCTGGTGGTCCAGTGGCTAAGGCTCTTCACTCGCAATGCAGGGGGCCTGGGTTCAATCCCTGATCAGGAAAACTAGATCCCACGTGCCACCTCTCTGAGTTCTCATGCCGCAGCTGAAAGGTCTCGTGTGCCTCAACTACGACCCAGCACAGCCAAATAAATAAATACCTTTCTTTAATTGGAGAGAGACCAACAGTGGAGAACACAACACTGCCTAGTGCTGAAACTCAGCAGTGCGCTGTTGAGTGACGCTGACAGACAGGGAACTGATGACTTAAATAGCTTTCTGTCGCAACAGTTATATAGGAACACCATCCCAGTGGAATGACTGCCATGTAAGTGCCTTCTAGATTCAAGAAATCCAAAACACACTGCAAAGATGTAATTAATCTTTATGTTAATTAGTAGGAGGGGGGTTTTGTTAGCCCCGTCTTGTAGATGAACAAGCTATGGCAAGAATAATAATTCATCTCAGATATACCTGGCAGAACCAGTCCTGTATTTGTAGTCATATGCCTGGGATTTAAAATTTGGCACACTGGACTGGGAGACAAAGGGGATTACTAAATAGCATATAAAGCATTTCCTATTTGTTATTCTGATTTGTGTGTGTGTGTATACTAAATAAGCAGCCTTCTACACAGTGTAGAAGAATCAACCTGGATTCCAGTCCTGTCTCTGTCCTCTGCTGATTGTGTGACCACAGGCAAGTCACTAACCTCTTAGTTGACTCTTTGAAAAGGGGAAACAGTATTACCTGCCACCTACGTCGAGGTTGTTGTTTGTTTGTTGAGAGCCTGCTGTTTACCAAGCACTGTGGTTGTGTTTTGGGGGCATCAGCTCCATTACTGTTCACACTGTTGTTGCCAAAACTCAGGCTCTGTTCACTGGTGCTGGTAGAAGCTCAGAGACAGAG
Organism: Bos taurus; assembly: GCF_002263795.3. Lineage (NCBI taxonomy): Eukaryota > Metazoa > Chordata > Mammalia > Artiodactyla > Bovidae > Bos > Bos taurus. The sequence continues at coordinate 16,708,826 of NC_037341.1, read as the reverse complement.
TTTTGGGTGAAATAAAAAAGAGTAGCTTTATTGCTTTGCCAGGCAAAGGGGGCCACAGTGGGCAATTGCCCTCAGAACTGTGTGTCCCACCCCGGAGCGGGTAGTAAGGAGTTTTATAGTGTTCAAGGAGCAGGGCATAGTCAGCTCGTGGGCATTTTTTTGACTGGTTTGTGGTGAGGTAATCAGGAGTTACCATCCTCAGGCTTTTGTTTCCAACAGGTCTGGGGTCTATGTGCTTGTGGGCACCATACACTTCTTCCATCTGGTGGGAGTTTCAGTGTCTGCAAAACAAGTCAAAAGACATGGCTCCAAATATTATAGCACTTCTCTGGTGATACAGTAGTTAAGAGTCCACCTGCCCATGCAGAGCACATGGGTTTGATCCTGGTCCAGGAAGATTCCACATACCCCAGGGCAGCTAAGCCCATGCGCCACAACTACTGAGCCGGGGTGCCCTAGAGCCAATGTTCCACAACTAAAGAGTAGCCCCTCCTTGCCACAGCTTGGGAAAGCCCACGCACAGCAGTGAAACCAAAACCCAGCACAGCCAAAAATAAAGATAAAGTTGAAAGAAAATAGTTTCAAGGTATACCACAGATAAAAGACTAATATCCCCAAGGAAATAAAGAACTTGTAAAAAGTGAGGGAAAAAAAGAGTAAAACCTGAACAGAAATGTGGACAAAGTACACAGATACTTCACCAAGAATTATATTACCCTAAAACATATTGCCAACAAAGGTCCATCTAGTCACGGCTATGGTTTTTCCAGTGGTCATGTATGGATATGAGAGTTGGACTATAAAGAAAGCTGAGCGCCGAAGAATTGATGCTTTTGAACTGTGGTGTTGGAGAAGACTTTTGAGAGTCCCTTAGACTGCAAGGAGATCCAACCAGTCCATCCTAAAGGAGATCAGTCCTGAGTGTTCATTGGAAGGACTGATGTTGAAGCTGAAACTCCAATACTTTGGCCACCTCATGCAAAGAGTTGACTCATTGGAAAAGACCCTGATGCTGGGAGAGATTGAAGGCAGGAGGAGAAGGGGATGACAGGATGAGATGGTTGGATGGCATCACCTACTCAATGGACATGAGTTTGGGTAAACTCCGGGAGTTGGTAATGAACAGGGAGGCCTGGCCTGCTGCAGTCCATGGGGTCGCAAAGAGTTGGACACGACTGAGCGACTGAACTGAACTGAACTGAAAACATACTGAAAGATATTAAACTTGTCTCATAATAAGAGAAATGCAACTTAAAACCATACTCAGATACTGTTTCTCACCTATTAGTTTGGCAAAAATCAGTACCCCTAGGGAGGGAATTTATCACAATAGAAACAACATATACATTTATTCTTTAATCTAACAATGTCAATTTTGGTAGGTCAACCTGAAGATAAACCTGTAACCGTACAAAATATATATATATATATATATATATATATATATTTAAAGTTACATGCAAGGTTATTTATTGTGTTATTTGTAACTGCAACATATTGGAAAGAACTTAAATTTCTATACATAGAAAACAGATTGAGTAAACTATAGTACAGTCACACATTAGAATAACATGCAACTGTAAACAAAGAATGAGGAAGATCTCTACAAATACACATGGAGTGACATCCAGGATACTTTGATGAGTGAAAAAGAGAAAGTGCAGAATAGTATGTGTATGTATACACATATATTGGAGAAGGGAATGGCAACCCACTCCAGTATTCTTGCCTGGAGAATTCCATGGACAGAGGAACCTGGCCGGCTACAGTCCATGGGGTAGCAAAGAGTCGGACATGACTGAGCGACTAACACACACACATACATACACACACACATATATATATAATGCAATCATGTAATATAGGAGCAAAAATAAGAATACACCCACACATACATTAGAAAGAACACGTATGTACACCTTAAACTTATACAGTTTTATATGTGAAATATATTTCAATTTTAAAAAAAGGAGAAAGAAAATAAGTACAATCTTGCCTCAATGAGTATGGTAGTTGGACTCTAGGAAAATTTAGTGTATGTAGAATCCCTGTAAATATCCTTTATGTTTATATGTAAAACAGAATTTGGTTCTAGTGTAACTATCCCAAATACAGTTTTCATTTACAGAAATAGCTTGGTAACGTTCCAAAGGGTGTGAGACCAATTTATACACTGCAGGATGTCAGCCAAGCATCCTTGCTCCCGACCTAAATGCCAGTGGTGCCCCCAGTCATTGTGATAATCCCAAAACAATCATGATATGGGTTGACTTGTACTCCCCCAAAAGATATAGTAATGCCCTAACCCCCAGTACCCTGTGAATGTGACCTTATTTGAAAATAGAGTCTTTGCAGATGTAATCAAGTTAAAATGAAACTAGGCTGGATTAGGGTGAGCTAAACCACTGGATTAGCAATGACTTGGTATCCTTATAAAAAGAGAAAACAGACACAGACACACAGAGGGGAAGAGGTCATGTGACGACAAGGGCAGAGATTCGAGTGATGCTAGACAGGATTTCAGGGTTTGCTGGCTGCCACCTGGAGCTATAAGAGGGGCAGGGAACAGACTCCCCTAGAGCCTCTGGAAGAACCAACCCTGCCAGTACCACAGTTTCAGCCCTCTGGCTCCTGGAGATTTGAGAAGATACATTTGGGTTGTTTTAAGATGGCTCAGCCGGAGAAGGCAATGGCACCCCACTCCAGTACTCTTGCCTGGAAAATCCCATGGATGGAGGAGCCTGGTGGGCTGCAGTCCATGGGGTCACGAAGAGTCAGTCATGACTGAGCGACTTCACTTTCACTTTTCACTTTCATGCATTGGAGAAGGAAATGGCAACCCACTCCAGTGTTCTTGCCTGGAGAATCCCAGGGACGGGGGAGCCTGGTGGGGTGCCGTCTATGGGATCACACAGAGTTGGACATGACTGAAGTGACTTAGCAAGATGGCTCAGCGGGTAAAGAATCAGGAGACACAGGAGATGCAGTTTCAATCCCTGGTTCAGGAAGATTCCCCTGGAGGAGGAAATTGCAACCCACTCCAGTATTCTTGCCTGGAAAATTCCATGGACAGAGAAGCCTCACGGGCTACAGTCCACGGGGTCACAAAGAGTCAGACACGATTGAGCAACTAAGCACGCAAGTACCTAAAGTCACCAAGTTTGTGATAGTTGGTGACAGCCCTGGAAACCAAATACAAAGCTCCCACATGGGACTTCCCTGGTGGCACAGTGGGTAAGAATCTGCCTTCCAATGCAGGGGACATAGGTTCGATCCCTGGTCCAGGAAGATTCCACAAACTATGGGAGCAACAACTTGAAAGCCTGTGCACCTACAGCCTGTGCTCTGCAACAATGAAGCCACCACAATGAGAAACCCTTGCACAACTAGAGAAAGTCCTGGCACAACAATGAAGGCCCAGCACAGCCATAAATAAATAAATAAGTAAAAGCTCACACAGGGTGCTGAACACATTACAGGACTCCTGTCTTTGTGTCTCCCTCCTGCTTAGTGTCCAGTCCCCTGCTCAGACATCTCCCCTCAGGCAGTATCTTCCCTAAATCCCTTAATCCAAGTATCACCCCACCCCATTGCTCTCGTCCCTTTACTCTGCTTAAAATTTTCTTTACTTTTCATTACCAAACGTGATATCGTTTCTTTCTTTAGTTGTCTGTCGCCCCAGCTAGCATGCCAGCTCCATGCAAAGGTGACTAACTTTGGTTCCCTGTTGCACACCAGCACCCAGGACAGCCCTGGCCAGCAGTAGGCGTTTCATTGACATTTACTGAACCAATGAGTGAGTACGCCTTTGCAGAGGAGGGCAAATGTAACTGTTACATAGTAAGGAAAAGAAGAGACTAGCTCCCCTGGAGAAGAGAGCAATCAGAGATACCAAGAGGTTCTGAGAGCCGGAAAACCTGGAGGAAAAGTCATGTGAGATATTTTACTGGGAGTTGGAGGTGTGTCCTCTTTTAGTCATGGAATTTTAGTTGCAGATGTGATGTGCAAAACATGCATATGCTTGCCTGGCAAGGCACTGGAGCCAGAAAGGCTACATCTGTCACATTCGTTTGAAGCCAATCCAAGTAGGCTAACGTGCGTTTGGAGAGCTCTGAGAGAATGTTATGTCTTGTACATGCTGTCAGCAGCAGGAGGGGAAAACGTGTTGGGAAAAGAAAACACGTATTAACAAGCCACGTTCGTGCTGTGAGGTCACACACAGGGCTTCTCAGCCTCGGTGCTGTCGACACTTCGGTGCTGTTTACAGTTGTTGGCTGGTGAGAGCCTTCCCTGTGCAAAGGATGACTGGCAGCAAACGACAATCTCAGCAGTTACGATAACCAAGAACGTCTGTAGACGTGGCCAAACATCCTCTGGGGTTCTGGGAGCAAACTCACCTGGTTGAGAACCATTCAGTTACATGTGGTGCTGGTCCACTCTCCCTCCTTCATTTGTAACTCCACACCCACACGTAGGAGGACAACCCTTCAACGCCCCTCAAAGACGATTTATTCCTTGTGGACTCCCTCTGAATGTGCCCTGATATTTTCTGAGGTCATCTGTGGTCAACCATTTTGTTAGTAGCCTCCAACAAAACACATCTCTCTGAATTCCTGCCCAAGCGTAGTTCCCATCTACACTGAGTCTAGACATGATCACGTGGCCTACTTCAGCCAATGGGACATTGACAGGCATGCTGATGGAAACAGAAGCTTGTTAAACACTGACACGTTCGAGCTTGTCCTGTTGGAACATTCCTTTGTTGGGAGCCAGAACAAAGTTCAGGCTAGATTCCTGAAGGACCAGAGGCCACATGGAGAGAAGCACTGATAGATGAGACTATCTATCAGATGAGGATATTCCAGGATTCAACTGCAACTGAATGCAAACATGAGTGACCTTGGCTACACCATATGAAGCAGAAGAACTGTCCAGCAGAGCCCAATCAACTCACAAGATTGTGAAAAACAGGAAATCAGTTTCGTTTTAAGCCAATAAGTTTTGAGGTAGGGTATTACACGGCAATAGTCAACTGAAAATGATGCTAGGAAAGATTGAGGGCAAGAGGAAAAGGGGGCAACAGAGGATGAGATGGTTGGATGGTATCACAGACTCAATGGACATGAGTTTGAGCAAACTCAGAGATAGTAAAGGACAGGGAAGCCTGGCGTGCTGTAGTTCATGGGGTTGCAGACTTGGACACGACTTAGTGACCAAACAACAACACCAATAACAAGTTGATGAAAGTAAGAAACACTACAGTGTTGGAGCAGGCTCATGTTAGCTTACAAGAGTGAACTGTGGAATTTTCGGAATCAATTATTAAATGTTAAATTATAGGTTGAAATAAATTACATTTAAAAAATAATACATAATCAAAACATATCATTCTTTTTTAAAATTAATTTTTATTGGGATATAGTTGATTTACACTGTTGCGTTAGTTTCTGTTATACAGCAATGTGAATCAGTTATACATATATATATACACATGTCCACTCTTTTACATTCTTTTCCCATATAGGTCATTACAGAGTATTGATTAAGGTTCCCTGTGCTATACAGTAGGTCCTTATTAATTATTTATTTTATCATTTCTTAATTATTATACTCCTTTTTACTATTATCTATGGACTCATTGGAAAAGACCCTGATGCTGGGAGGGATTGGGGGCAGGAGGAGAAGGGGACGACAGAGGATAAGATGGCTGGATGGCATCACCGACTCAATGGACGTGAGTTTGAGTGCACTCTGGCAGTTGGTGATGGACAGGGAGGCCTGGCGTGCTGTGATTCATGGGGTCGCAAAGAGTCAGACACGACTGAGCAACTGAACTGAACTGATGGTCTTGAGGTTATTTTTTTAAGATTTTTTTTGATGTGGACCATTTTTAAAGTCTGTATTGAATTTGTTACAATATTGTTCTGCTTTTTATGCTTTGGTTATTTGGCCACAAGGCATATGGGATTTTAGCTCCCTGACCAGGGATCAAGTCCATACCCTCTGCATTGGAAGGCAAAGACTTAACCACTGGACTGCCAGGGAAGTCCCCTTCTTGAGATTATTTGTATCTAAACCCATGCACCACAACTACTAAAGCCCAGGGGGCTAGAGCTTCTCTTCTGCAACAAGAGAACCCACTGCAATGAGAAACCCACATACAGCAATTAGAGAATAGCCCTTGCTTGCCGCAACTAGAGAAAGCCCAAGTGCAGCAACAAAGACCAACCACAACCAAAACATTAAATAAATAAATCTTAAAAAAAAAAAAAAAAAGGTGGGAAATTTGCAACCACTGCCCATTCTGCCATGGAAATGGGAGCTTCACCCTCTGGTCCCCTCCTGCCTTTAGTCAAGAGAAGGCCTTCTAGAAACCCTAGTCTACGTGAGTAGTTTCTCACAGTATGTGGGAATGATCTTGCTGCCTGTCAAGATCAACATCACACTTTCCCCTCTGCTTTGATACTGTACCATTTCAGCTGTAGGTGCCAAATCCTTTTGATTCCACATGAAATACTACCCTGGATTGCTTTCATGTATGTTTTATGAGTACCCCTGGGCATGAATATTTATTTAAGCAACTCGGAGCATATCCCTTTGATTTTCTTTTTCTGTCCTCACTGATGTTTAAAGGGTAGGAGAGGTGCACAGTGTCATAGTTCACCTGTAATGGCTTTGGCCTCCTAACCCCTTTGCTTACAGGGCCAAATAGTCATCTAGGAAATGGAAAACATTGCCTGGCTTTGTGTCAGTTAGCAGCATGACACACATTTCTGTTTTACTAATGAAACAGCTCTTTCCTGTGCAATGTCAGCTTTCCTACACAATGTGTCAACGTACCCTTGTCATCCAACTGTTGCCTGTTTGGATCCCTTCCACAGTGACTGACCTGGTCAACCCTTCATCCACAGTAAATTCAGAGACACTGTCAAGAGAATGAAAAAACAAGACACGGGAGAAAATATTTGTGAAACTTAAATACGATAAAAGGCCTATATCCAGAACATATACAGAATCCTCAAAACTCAATAATAAGAAAATAAATAGCCCAATTATAAATCAGGCAAAAGATCTGAGCAAATATACGCAGAAGCAAATAATCATGAGAAGATACTGAACGTCATTTGTCATGCTAGAAATGGAAATTAAAATCACCATGAGGTACCATAATACCCTAGAATGGCTATAACTACACAGACTTCTCATAGATGCAGAGTACCTGAAAATACCCTACACTACTCAGTATCGGTGGGGATGTAAAATGACAGCTACTTTGAAAATGCCTGATGCTTTCTTAAAAAGTTAAACCTACACTTACTATATGGTCCAGCCATTCCACATCTAGGAGTTTACTCGCCAGAGATGGAAACATATATTTATACAGAGACTTGCACAGGAATGTTCATAACAGCTTTCTTGGTAATGTTCCTCAATAGGTGAATAAACCCACTAACTGTGGTGTGTATATACCATAGAATACTACCCAGCGATAACAAAATATGAACCACTGATATACCCAACAGCATAGTTGACTCTCAAAATAATTCTGCTGAATGAAAGAAGCCAGACCCCCCGCCTCAAAAAAAAAAAGTACCTAGTTAACACTCCTTTGTATAAATTTCTAGATTAACTAATCTAAGAAACAGAAGGCAGATCAGTGGTTGTCCTTGGATAGGGAGGGGTAGGAATAAAAAGATTGCAAAGAGTCAGGAAGAAAATTTTGGAGGTGATGGATGTATTCATTATCTTGATTATGGTGATGGTTTCACAGGAATATATTTATGTCAAAATTTATAAAATTACACACTTTCAATACAGTTTAAAGTGCAGCTTATTCAATGTCAATTACACATCAGTAAAGCTGAAAAAATATATATATGTATATAGGTATAGGATGCATCAGTTATTGATTAAGCAATGATTCAAGACGGAACTAGAAGGACTTCCCTGGTGCTTCAGTGGCTTAGGCTGGGGGCTCAGGTCAGGGAACTAGATCCCACATGCCACAATGAAGAACCCCAGTGCTGCATCTAAGACCCAGTGGAGCCAAATAAATAAATATTTTTGTAAAATAAACATTTTTAAAATATTTATTTTAAAATAATTAATTATAATAATTCTAACAAAATTTTAAACATATTTATTAATAAATATTTTTATTATTTATTTTAATAACCCAAGGGATAGGCTATCCACTCCAGTATTCTTGGGCTTTCCTTGTGGCTCAGCTGGTAAAGAATCTGCCTGCAATGTGGGAGACCTGAGTTTGAAGCCTGGGTTGGCAAGATCCCCTGAAGAAGGGAAAGGCTACCCACTCTAGTATTCTGCCCATAAGCTTAACATCCTAAATTTCATGGATAATCAAACATTCATACATAGTTTATTACCATCTCAAAGCTAATAAATAAAAATAAGGAATGCAGTCATCTTCTCTGTGATGGGTTATTAAGAGTTGTCTGGTCTCTCAGAGCCACCCCTTGATAACAATACAAAAAGTTTCTAAATCTGGATGGCTAAATTTTTGTGAGAGTTCTGCTTTTCTGATAGAGTTTGAGCTTTTAAAATATCATGGCCATGTAATTTTGAAAAAGTGATTTTTCTCCCTGTAGTGAGTTGAATAGTGGGCTCCCAAAATACATACCCACGGTCTAATCCCCAGAATGTATGGATGATACCTGATTTGGAAATAAGGTCTTTGCAGGTGTAAGTAAATTAAGGGTCTTGAGATTATCCTGTATTATCCAGGTAGGCCCTAAATCCAACGACAGGTGTTCTTATAAGAGAAAAATAAAGGGAGATTTGAGATAGAGATTAGAGGAAAAGAGAAGGTGTGGTGAAAATGAAGGCAGAGAATGAAGTGATGTGGTCTCAAACCAAGGAAGCCAGCAGCCACCAGAAGCTGAAGAGAAAAAAAAGAGGGAGCGGAGGCTTCCCTAGAACCTCTGGAGGGAGCAGCCAGCCAACACTTGATTCAGACTCTGGCTTATAGAACAGTGAGATAATAAATTTCTGTTGTCTTAGCCGCAGCGTCAGGAAACCAACACTACCTCACAGAGCACTAAGGATGGGGACAATGGTACTATCAATATTGTAGGTTCGCTATGAGGATTAAATGAATTAAATGAATTGATAATCCTCAAGCACTATGGAAGAGCAATACCTGCTGTGCTTAGTTGCTCAGTCAAGTCCAACTCTTTGTGACCCCATGGACTGTAACCTGCCAGGCTCCTCTGTCCATGGGGATTCTCCAGGCAAGAATACTGGAGTGGGTTGCTGTGCCCTCCTCCAGGGGATCTTCCTAAGCCAGGGGCTGAACCCAGGGCTCCCGCTTTGCAGGCCAATTCTTTACAGTCTGAGTCACCAGGGAAGCATGTTTGATACCTAGTTCCCAGGTGGCGCTAGTGGTAAATAACTCCCCTGCCAATGCAGGAGACACAAAAAACTCTGGTTTAATCCCTGGGTTGGGAAGATCCCCTGGAGAAGGGAATGGCAACCCACTCCAGTATTCTTGCCTGCAGAATTCCATGGACAGAGGAGCCTGCTGGGCTACCAGCCCATAGGGTTGCAAAGAGCCCAACACAACTTAGCTACAAAACACCAACAACAAAGCACTATGAAAGTTCTAAGTAAATAGTCTTCAGAAAGAATTTCTCTGGTGTCAACACAACCTACTGTTGATCACACTGCTTTATTGGTGCATGTTTGGTGAATTGGACACCATAATAGTGAGCCTGCGTCTGATCAAGGCTATGGTTTTTCCAGTAGTCATGTATGGATGTGAGAGTTGGACTATAAAGAAAGCTGAGCACCGTAGAATTGATGCTTTTGAACTGTGGTGTTGGAGAAGACTCTTGAAAGTCCCTTGGACTGCAAAGAGATCCAACCAGTCCATCCTAAAGGAGATCAGTCCTGAGTGTTCCTTGGAAGGACTGATGTTGAAGCTGAAACCCCAATACTTTGGCCACCTGATGCGAAAAGCTGACTCATTTGAAAAGACCCTGATGCTGGGAAAGAGTGAAGGCAGGAGGAGAAGGGGACGACAGAGGATGAGATGGTTGAATGGCATCACCGACTCAATGGAGATGAGTTTGAGTAGACTCTGGGAGTTGGTGACAGACAGGGAGCCCTGGCATGCTGTGGTCCATGGGATCACAAAGAGTCGGACACGACTGAGCGACTGAACTGAACTAGACTATGGAACTGAAACAACACTCATGACGACGGTAAAAAGGTCAACAAGAGCAGACTTATCAAGATTCTTTTTGAACCGGAATACTCTATAAAAGGAACCCTTTAACTCTCCATGCATTTGGGTCCTTTCTTCTCTATTAGTTGTCTGTACAACTTCTTAATCCCTAAACGCAATGTGGAACACAATCCGGGGCCACTGGGTAAAGTTATTTTCTTTGCTTCCCTTGGGAGTCTAAAACTCACCGAGGCGCCCAGAGATCAGAATTCCCAAGGCGACACCAAGCGCCCATGTTACACCTGCAGAAAACTACGACTCCCAGAAGGCTTTGGGAGGCGGACCGCGAAAGGGGTGGAACCTAAGGGAGAAGGTCGTTGGCCGATTCCATCGTCCGGAGCGGGAAGGGTTGGCTGGGCGGAGTTTGGGAGGGAAGGCCCGATTAGTTGTAAATAGAAATATCGGCGTCCTGCGCGCGGTTGGTACGATCCACGCGGAGGATCCCTGCAGCCTCGGCCGGCGCTTGAAGTTTCCCGGGCCGGGAGCGCGGCGCCTGCTGGGAAGGCGCCGAGACCGTTGTCCGGGCCGGCGGCGGCCGCGCGGGAGCTGCGACATGCAGAGCACAGACCTGGGCAGCAAGGAGAGCGGCAAGATATGGCACCGCAAGCCATCCCCGGCCACTCGGGACGGGTACAGGCCGCGGCGGGAGGAGGCGCGCGCTGGAGGGGGATGGAGGCTGGCGAGGGGCGGATCCGCGGTTTCGGGGAGGCGTTTGCGGGTCCGTTGGGGAAGGTCTCGGGAAGGGGGTGCGGGGAACCGGACGGAGGTTCTGGTTCTTACCCTGCTCGTGATCCCCGGGTTGGGTGACCTCTGATAAACGCAGGTAGCTTGACTTTGATGATCGTTAGAGACCCCCTTCCCCTGTCTTGGGGACAGGAGTCTCAATTAGGATCAGCGTGGAGGGCCTGATTTATGCTGGGGAATTTGCATTTCTGATGGGAGCCAGGACTGCCTGCTTTAATTAGCCCGGAATCCCTGTGGTATTCCTGGCACGCGGTAGATGCTCAGTAACTTATTTGTTAATTATAACATCTGGGAAAGAACTCAGGAGGAGGAACGGATGCCGGAAAAGAATGCACTTCTCCCTCTTCCAAATGCCATCCTTAAATCTTTTATCCATTCTTGAATCATTGTTAGCAGTCGGGCATGCAAGCATTCTAGTCATCAACTGTTTGATGAGCACCTACTTCTGTGCCAGGCTTCTAAGCGCTGGGGGACAGTTGCGGAACGCAACAAACTTCTGATTCTCTCGGAGTTTATGAATTAATGTGTATCCAGCGTAGGTCAGCCTTCTAGTAAGGTCAGCGTTGCTGCTGCTTTTTTAAAAAATAGACTTTGTTTCTTTAGGACAGGTTTAGGTTCGCAGCAAAACTGAGAGGAAGGTACAGAGATTTCCCGTGCATCCCCTGCCTCCACACACGCCTAGCCACACTTTTACCAGTGTCCCCCACCAGAGCAGTACACTTGTTGCAGTTGCTCAGCCTGTGTTGACACATGGTTACCAACCGAATTCCACTGTTTACATTAAGATTCAGTCTTCGTGTTCTGCATTCTGTAGGTTTGGACAAATGTATAATGACCCATCCACCATTATGGTCTCATACAAAATATTTTCACTGCTCTAAGAATCCTCTTGCTCTGCCCAGTCATCCCTTCCTCCCCAGCTCTTCTTTTCATGCTTTCCCCGGTCTCTGTCCTGTTTGATGCTTTTGTGTGACTTTAATGGGAGCCTTTGTCCCAAAGTGGTGCCATATTGGTGCCGTGTTAATCTTACTGCTTTTAATCCCTTAGGATTCCATTGACTTTACTGCCTCACTTGTGTTCATATTTCATGTGTTTCTCGTTCTAGTAATTTTTCTGTTGATTCTTTGGTTGCTTCTCAAAAAATCAGTAGAGTTTGAGTGCCAACTGCAAAAGCACAGTGCTGCACATGATTCCATTAGCTTATTTGGTTTCTGGTTGGTCTCAGTCTCTCCTTTGAATTAACATTTCGTCTGGAACAGGAATTCTTCCATATAGATTTTTCACTCCCAAAGTTGGAGTTTATGTAAATATCACCTCTACTTATTTAAAAAAATTTGTTTGTTTGTTTGTTTGTTTTGGCTGTGCTGGGTACTAGTTGTGGCATGTGGAATCATAGTTCACCTGCCGAGGGTTGAACCCACGTCGCCTGCATTTAGAAGGTGGATTGTCAGCCACTGGACCACCAGGGAAGTCCCAACGCCGCCTCTACTTCTGAGATTCTCTAAATGTTCTAAAAATTATGCCTGCCCACAATAATTTTTTTCCTTACTGTTAATATCTAGATACACATACAAGATTCAGAAAATGACTCACATTTGTGTGAAAATGTCCTTATCTGTTTCTTCCACTAAAACATTGTTTCTTTTTGTTCATTAATACCCGTTGTTATGATGTTGAGAAGGGCAGGGGGGTGGGGAGCGCTGACTGTGGAGTCAGAGGGACTGCAGTGGAAGTAAATGTCCACCCACCAGCTCTGTGACCTTGGGCAAGTTAATCTTAGGCAGTAAGTGAAGATAATGGTACTTAACAGCAAGATTGTCTTAGGGAATTAGTGTCTCATGTATCTGGGTATTCAGTAAATATTTGATGTTTTTATTATGTTTAAGGACTGAGGAGCACCATCAGGCAAATTACAAGCTGTTGAAAAACAGTTCTAAAATAAATACTTGTATGTGTGATTTATATGAAAAGTCAGAAGGATAGAATTTTGCTATTAAATGTGATTATGTCATGATGGTACGGTTATAATAAAATTATTAGTGTCTTTCTGTATTTTCCATATTTTGAACAATGATCATGTAATTTCGTAATCCACACACACATTGTAAACATTATAGAAAAAAGACTGGAGGGAAAAGTCCTTTGCTTGGTCGAAGTTTAATTGCCAGGGAACATATTGATGTTGTTACTTATTGTCTCAATACATTCTCCCCACTCCCCTTTGGGAATGTCAGAGAAAAACCAGAGCTGGACAAGAGTTAAAGTGGTGAAAAGAAACATTATTCAAGACTATTATTGCAAGAGAGGAAGCAAGACCTCAGTGTAGAACTGGAGTTGATGTGTTCTGGGCTGGGTTCAGAACACAGCCTGAGCAAGAGGGAAGTTAGAGACAGAGACCAAGGTAGGGGTCAGAGGATGGAAAGTTACCAAGAGAAAACATCTGGGGTAAATCTACCTCACAGGATTCTTGCTGAAGATGGGCCAGAGTGATCAGACAGCAGTTGGGAGATGATGGAGAATGAGGAACCTCATCAGGTGTCAAGGATGATGGTATTAAAGGTAGGGGGTTCTTATTAAACTGACTGAGCATGCTTGCTAAAATTAGATTTTTCAAGGGAATGTACAGATGAGCCTAGGAGAAGGTTCTGAAGCCTGATTAAAGTTTGGTCAAGCCGAGAATCTTTGTCAGGAACTAGATAGAAATAATTTTACTGTTTGATCCAATGAGTCTCAGAAGCCTTATTTTTAAATAAAGTAAAGAAAATGTTTGATATACTTAATTTGGTGGTTTTTAAATGAAGTGATAATGAGGCAATTGTTTCCAATATTAAAATTCAAATTCATTAAAAGTCAATTAAGAAATTTCATGATTTGAAAACTTGTTGCAGGAGAGAGTGGGCTTCCCAGGTGGCACTACTGGTAAAGAACCTACCTGCCAATGCAGGAGACATAGGAGACGGGAGTTCAGTCCCTGGGTTGGGAAGATCCCTGGAGGAGGGCACAGCAACACACTTGAGTGTTGTTTTCTGGAGAATGCCATGGACAGAGGAACCTGGCAGGTTACAGTCCATGGGGTCTCGAAAAGTCAGACATGACTGAAGCGACTTAACATGCATGCATGCAGGAGAGAGCGGAGAAGGCAATGGCACCCCACTCCAGTACTCTTGCCTGGAAAATCCCATGGATGGAGGAGTCTGGTAGACTGTAGTCCATGGGGTCGCTAAGAGTCGGACATGACTGAGCGACTTCACTTTCACTTTTCACTTTCATGCATTGGAGAAGGAAATGGCAACCCACTCCAGTGTTCTTGCCTGGAGAATCCCAGGGACGGGGGAGCCTGGTGGGCTTCCGTCTATGGGGTCGCACAGAGTCGGACATGACTGAAGCGACTTAGCAGCAGCAGCAGCAGGAGAGAGTGGGGTTACTCTGGTCTTCATGACCCAGATATACACACATGTATTATTTTAAGGAGTTAATTAATTCTGCAGATTTATAAGTTTGCTTTTCAGCAGATATATGGTATTGATCTTGCTCTCAAAAAATAATACCTTTAGACAGATATAATCATATTTTTAGATTGAAGTTAAAGCTCCAATACTTTGGTCACCTGATGCGAAGAGCTGACTCATTGGAAAAGACCCTCATGCTAGGAAAGATTGAGGGCAGGAGGAGAAGGGGGTGACAGAGGATGAGACGGTTGGATGGCATCACTGACTCAGTGAACATGAGTGAGCAAATTCCTGGAGGTAATAAAGGACAGGGAAGCCTGGAGTGCTACAGTTCATAGGGTCGCAAAAAGTCGGACATGACTGAGCGACTGAACAACAACAACAGATATACTTGAAAATAAAATTCATGTATACTTGGAACACCCAGAGTCACAAAAACAAAGTCTCATCAGGGTATTTTAAAATTAGGATATTGAATTGAAATTTTTCTTACATATGGTAGTTTGTGATTTATATAAAACTACTTTTCGTTAATTACTTCATTGTTTATGTCTTGCTTGGTGTAACAATCCAACAACTCGGTCAAAAATACATTTTCTTATCATACCCTGTTGTCTGTCACTTAAATCTGCTCATGTGTGTGTTTATCTTTTTAAATAATTTTTTTAAGTAATTTGTTGGCTGTGCTGGGTCTTCGTTGCCACACGGGCTTTCCTCTGGTTGTGGCGAGCAGAGGCTGCTCTCCTGATGTGGTGTGCAGGTTGCTGCTGTGGCAGAGCACGGGCTCTAGGGTGCACAGCCTTCGGTGGTTCCAGCGGAAAGGCTCAGTGGTTGCAGTTCCTGGGCTCTAGAGCACAGGCTCCGTAGCTCTGGTGCACAAGCTTAGTTGTTCTCCAGCATGTTGTTCTGTGGAATCGTTCAGGACCAGGGATGGAACCAGTGTTCCCTGCATTGGCAGACGGATTCTTTACCCTGAGCCACCAGAGAAACTATTTTTTTAGTGTCTGTCTCTACTCCTGTGCTGAAAGCTTCGTAAGGGCAGGGCCTCTGCCTATCAACTACCCTTATCTCCTGGCTTATGCAGTGTCCAATGCTTTGTGAGTTTTTAGGTGTTTGATGAATAAACGAACAGTAGCAACTCTGATAATAACATCCTATACAGTTTTCAGAAGTCACTGTGTGGTTGCTTCTAGGACAGGAGGAGGAGAAGTAGAAGAGGGAAGAAGGGGTAGGCAAAAAACTTCAAAATTAGTGAGGTGTACTACACAATGCATGGGCTTCATAATAACAAGTAATGCTTGACATAGAGTTTAATGGTTTTTTGTTTTGTTTGTTTTTTGGCAGAATTATAGTGAACATCATTCACAACACTTCGGATTACCTTCCCAAAGTTTTAAGATTCTTGAACGTGGCTTTTGATAGCTCGGGTGATTGTTTAATTGCTGGGGACCATCATGGAAATATCTATGTTTTTGACTTGTGTGGAAACAGGTGAGCAAATACTTTGGATATTTACCAAGTGATTACTTTCTTGACTGTTTTAGTACCTACCATTGATTATTCATTTAGAAAGATTTATTAAGTACTTACTACATTTCAGACACTTTGTAAAATTCTGCCATTAGTGCTGGTGGAATAAAGTGAGAAAGAATAGAAAGACAAAATGGTTGGGTTTTGGGGTTTTTTTAAAAGAGAATTAAAGTTCTCGTTTTAACAGCATCTCTAATAGCTTGTTTTTTCCTTAAATTTCAACCTTCATTATCTCTAGTTTATCAGTTAATGTCTGGTACCTGTTTAGAAAAAGCACAGTGGCCTTTATATAATGCATTATTGTCAGAGTGAACTAGACCTAGGAATCTTTACAGATTTGATCATCACTCTTCCTCCTCTTCTTTTCCTTTACCAAACAATTTAGTGAGAATGCATTAGGTGGGAATTGATGGAGGTAGTCATCGTTGCAGTGGGGGTCGGTGGAACGGGAAAACTGTGCTGGCCCAGCCAGAGAGTCAGAAAGTGTCTGTATGGGGATGGGGGCAGTCATGGGAAAGACGGGGACTTTGGTCGAATGAGTGTATTGAGGCTAATGGGGGCCAGGTTCCTGACTATTGGAAAGAGGAGTTGCAAATATGGAGAAGGAGAAAACTAGACTAAACCCTGTGGACCCGGATTGCATTTGGTTCTGTCTGTATGAATCCTTGGTTTTGAATATATGTAGACAGACAGAGAAATAAATAGAGGTGTGTGTATAAGAAAGTGAATGAATTATATGGACATAAATTTCCTAGCTTTGTTCACTGATAGGGCCTGGAAGCAATAACACCCCAGTAGTAATGAATATACCCAGTGCCCAGTTCTTTTCTAAATATTAGTCTGCTTCAAGGAATTCGGGATCCTTGGAGAAACAGCCAGTTTTAGGATGGAGGCAGGGAAGATACAAGATAAGCCTGCAGTGCTTTGTAGCCAGAAAGAAGGACTCTGTCAAAGAAGGATGGGGATGTGTCCAAAGGACAGAAGTGTCACCTTGAAGGCTCTCTCTCTGGGCAGATTGGAGACAGTGAGTTTCAAAATAAATGATAGTGGTGGCTTGTAGCCCACTGAATAAAACGGAAATCTGGGAATTCATGCTGCAGTCAACAGTTTAATGGGGATAGATGTTTGCAGTCACAGAGTACCTCCCCCCAAAATACTAAAGAGAAAAAAAAGCAGTAATCTTACAGTGAAGAAGCCTGGCAGACGCCACCTCATCAAAGGATTAAAGTTAAAATAACCAGTAGTGGGGCAAATCAGAGTTCGTGTGCCACCTGATAGGGTGCAGTGGTGAGAGCATAGTGTCACTTCTGTCATATTCCTGCCAAAGACAGGTGACCTGAGTCTCATCAGTAGAGCCAGCTGGCAAAGCTAAATTAGGGGCATTGGATAGCAAGACTGGCTTGTGACCTTCACAGGGGTCAAGGACATGAAGGATGCGGAAAGCCTGAAGACTTGCAGACAGAGGGAGCCTAGACACGCGACAAGTCAAGGCTTGGGTCTGGACCGATCCCTTTGCTGTAAAGGAGGTTTTTAGGACAGTGGACAAAACTGAGGTCTGGGGATTAGACAGTAGTAATATATAATGTAATTTTCGGATTTTGATGATTTTATTGTGGTTATATAGGAAACTTTCCTTGTTCATAGGAAACGTGATTTCGGTAACCTAATTCTCAAATAGTTCAGGGAAAGAAGAGCTCATAAATGATTTATCTGTCTGTGATTTACTGGGTAGAAATGTGTTAATCATTGTTTCCACTCCTTACCTAATGGTCATAATTCTCCCACCCATTACTCTTGCATAACCTACGCAGCCAGTTCCCAATCGTAAATCAATATACCTATCTCTTTGCTCCCGCTAAACAAAATAAAATAAAAATCCCAAACTGAACAAAATAAAAATAATTGTTGATTGACTGCATTATAGAGCAATGAACTTCAACATCAGTGATGCAGGTACTTCATTTGCTTTTATCTATTGTCATTTACTCATTCCATTCTTCTCCGAGTTTTCCAAACCTTAACCAATTTCTGCGGTTCCTTGTGTTCAGACTCTACTCTTACTCTGACTGCCTACCCTCCTAATTCATGGGAAAATAGACACCCTCAAGCTGCCTTTCCTTCTTCCCACCACAACCTCAAATATATCTGCAAGTCCAACTGTTTGTAAAACTAGATGATCCTCATTTGTAACACTGCTAATCTCTATTTCTATGGCTGCCCGTGGGACTTTGCACCCTGAATGTTCCTCTCTTTTATTCTGTCCACTGTTCCTTGTCTCTCTGTAGATATTCACATCCGAGTAGAGGTACGTGTGGCGTAGCTGTGACCTGAGATCAGGCCTGTCTAATCCTGAAGGCCACTGCAGTGGGCCCACTTGTAATCTTCCTAGTCGCTTAATCCAGTGGTCTTGTTTCAGTTCTCATCTTACTAAATACTCTTGTCTTCCATCCTTTATGAAATTTTTCTTTTGCTTCAAGGTACAAGTCTTTCCTGACTTTCCCGCCTCTGAGGTCGGTTTTCCCCTTGCTTTGCTGACTTTTCCACTGTCTTTGCCCTTATTGTCCTGCCACTGGGGCATCTGTCCCCAGCGTGCTTCTTTCCGTATTCTCTGTATTCTTTTTTAATCAGCTCATTACCACCAGGCCTCAGGCTTCAGCTGCCATGGAACATTGTTAACTCAGACCTGCTTCCCCCGCCCACTGGGGAGCTTCTAGATAGCACTGTCTAAAGCCGTAGCCACCGACTGCCCTCAGCCCTTGAGAGGTGGCTTGGCCAAGTTGAGATTCATTGATGGTATAAAATACACTGGGTTTTGAAGATTCACTGTGAGAAAAAAGAATGTACAGTATCTCTGATGATTTTTTACTAAATGTTGAAATGACAATATTTTAGATACACAATGAATTAAGTTTAATATGTTAAGATTAATTTTATATGTTTTTAACTTTTAGTGTGGCTTCTAGAAAATTTTTAGTAACACACATGGCCTGTATTCCATTTCTTTGGGACAGCACAGCTCTAAATGCTTTTCAAAGGCCTTAATCAGTTCAATTCAGTTCAGTCGCTCAGTCGTGCCGACTCTTTGCGACCCGGTGGACTGCAGCACGCCAGGCCTCCCTGTCTTTAATGCTACATGTTTAAAACCAGAATTACTATTTCCTACCGCCGCACTTGTTCCTCTTTTGCTGAAGTTTGAAAACTTCATTTTTTTGGTTAATGAAACTCTAGCTAGGTGCCAAGTACTCTGCTAAGCACTTAAACATACATTATTTCACTTAATCATCATGTGTTCATTTAACCATCACGACAACCTTATGAGACATCTTTTATCTCCACTTCACATGTGAGGGTTCCTGATTCCTCCCTCTTCACCCCCTGTTTGATGCATCACCAGACCTTTCTCCCCTTGACTTCTGACACCTTTCCATTTTACACCCAGAATCCTCTTCCTAAAAGACATGCCTGGCCGTGGTTCTGGTCTGCTCAAAAGCTCTCCATGGCTCCCCATCGCATGGAAGTAAGATCCAAACGCCTTTCCATGGCAGGTAGCCCTCTTCGTCATGTGCTTTGTTCTGCCAAAATGGGAGTTCATTTTCCTGGGTTTCATTTTCTTCTTCTCTAAGGACTCTGCTGACATGAAGTTTTACAATATCGGAAGAAATTCTGATACTAACACAGTAATCTCTTACTAGGTTTAATCTTGTTCAGCGAACAGCGCAAGCTTGCACAGCTCTGGCCTTTAATCTTCATAGGAAGTCTGAATTCCTTGTGGCATTAGCTGATTATTCTATTAAATGTTTCGATACAGGTAAGAAGTCCTATTTATTTTTTGAAGCAGAGTGACATGTAGGTGGAAATACTGCAGGGAGTTGGCCAGTCTGTACAGTCTGAGGGGAGGGAGCAGACCCCACAAGACAGCTCTCACTTCAGACACTGGCCACAAATTTGGGGATCCCAAGGCCATCCTCACATCAGATCAACAGGCTGCAAATTCAGGGTTCCCCACAGCTACCCCCAGGTTTTAGAATTCAGTAGAATGATTCACAGAATTCACTATGCTTATGATTATAGTTTTTAAAAAATAACTTTATAGCAAAAGTATACAAATTAAAACCAGCCAAAGGAAGAGACGCATTGGGTGGATTCTGGGAGGCTCCCAAAAGAGATGCTTCCATCATCCCCAAGGACACATTACCCTCCCAGCATCCACATGTGGCCATCTGCACCGAGTACTGCCACACCAGGAAATTGACCCAAGCTCTTGAGTTTTTATTGGGACTCCATTACATCAGCGTTTGGTTGCCAACTTGGTTGAACTCCGTTTCCAGCCTCCTTCTCTCTGGAGGTTGGGCAAATAGTATGAGACCCAAAGCCTCAGCCTTCTAATCACTCACGTGGTTGGTCGTTATGGTGTGGCCAGCCCCCACTCTGAGGTTCTCTGTGTAGCACAAACCATCTGTTTTGTCCAGGGACCTACCACAGATAACAGAGACACTCCCACCACTGGGGAAATTCCAAGGGTGTAGAGGTTGCTGGACAAAGGCCATGCATACCTCTCTTTGTAGGCCAAATTCCTTACTGCATATGTACAAGGATAAAAACTTTTTAAATTTTACAAGTGTATTGATATTTTTTGCCACATTACACTTTTTAATAGAGAACTAAAGAGTTCTATAAACTGAACTTACTATTAAGAAAAAAATCTCAACTGTGTTGTTTTTTCTTGTTATTAATGTATCAGATACAACATTTAGAAAGATTGTAAACAATAAGAATAGTAATAATAGTGCTGGCTAACACTTATATAGCGTTTACTCCTTGCCAGGTACTGGTCTATGATTTTATACATATTATTAATTTTAATCATCATAGTAACCCACAGAGATGGTTACTATTCTTATGCCCAGTTTTCAGATGAGGAAACTGAGGCACAGAAATAGATTAACCAGGTTTCCACAGCTTGGTAAGCAGCAGAGCCAGGATTTCTAATCTGGGAGTCTTGCTGCAGGCCCCTGCTCCCAGTCACTGCCACCCTCTCACAGCACCTGCAGGAAGGAAAGGCAGTCGTGCCCAGAGACAGTCAGTGCTTTTATATCAGGGGCCCACCTGTCTAATCTGTTTTCTTTGCATATACTTTTTTTATAAAATATATGATCATCCTATCTATATCATTTGATAGAATCACTTCCTTCCCTTGTGAAAAATTTATGTGTTTAAGATCAATACTCAATAATTCTACTCTAGAAATGTTTGCAATACAAGTTACTACTATTGTTTGGCCTCACCTGCAGGCTTGTGGGCTCTTAGTTTCCCAACCAAGAAATTGAACCGGTGCCCCCTGAAGTGGAAGCACAGAATCCTAGCTTCTGGGCCACCAGGGAATTCCTTATACCATGACTATTAATGTTTATTACCTTTTAATGACTATTACCTTTTGGTGGATTTGAAACTGTTTTCAGTTTTTGGTATTACACACACTGCTGATACAGAAGTTCTGATACACTAAGTCTTTAAACTCATCTGTGACTGCTTTCCTTGGATTCCATCAGCCCCTTCTCCTCTCATCTTAGTTGTATCTTTTATACCCTCTCCTGTTTTATGGAAACCCTCCTAACAAAGCCCTTTCCTTACTGTCGTCTCCACCTCCCCAGCCACCTCCCTCTCTCCACTGCCGGATCCTGTGTCTTCCCCGCTCCATGCGTGGGTTCTGACCCTTGCCTCTTCCCCTGCAACCCCCACTCCATGCCTCTGAGACTTCTATCTCCAGGGTCTTTAGTAACCTCTGATCATATAAATCCTCTTCATACTTTTCATTTTGTTTCTCCATAGCTTCTAACACTTTAGCTCCTTTCAGGAGTCTTGGTTTTCTACTGTTAACCTCTCTTGGGTCTACTTTTCTGACTCTTTTCTGGGTTCTTTTGTGATTCCTAGACTTTTGGATGGGGCTTCCCTGATGGCTCAGACTGTAAGGAATTCTGCGTGGAAGGCAGAAGACCCACGTTCAATCCCTGGGTTGAGAAGTTCCCCTGGAGAAGGAAATGGCAACCCACTCCAGTTGGGTATTTGACCCAATTAAAAAGAAAAAGTAGAGGAACCCACATAGGTTGTCAACTTTTAATTTTGCTAATTGACATTGGAAAAAACAATGTAACTTCATGAAATGGAGTTTGTTTTTTTTTTAACAAACTTAGAAGGATATAATAGATTTAAAGGTAGTATTTTAAATTCAGTTTTGTGGAAAACTCATCATGTTATGCTTATTTTTCTTTTCTCACTGAAGGCCAGTGAAAAATTGCCCATTAAGTGATGCCAGACTTCAGACTGGTGTTTGGAAGCCAGTCCTCCCTTCCCAAGCATTTATCTGTTCCTCTGTCTTCAGTTTGACCTACTTTATATCTTAATGTTTCCCAGATTTACATCTGGCTTTCTGGGCCCCAGGTTCATCTTTCTGGAGGAACAAACCAAATCTGACCATAAAACTGTAACATGCCTGTCATAGGAAACTTGGAAACACAGAAAAATGTAAAGAGAAAATAAAAATCACTACAATTTTACTACCCACTGATAATTATCTTGGAGGATTTTTGATGTTCTCTTGAACGTGACACGACAGAAGGCTGGGCTTTCTCTTGACATAGTTGTGTGTGTCTTTTTTCTCTGCCTGTGTGTCACACATGCAGACACACACACACACAGTCAGTTTTTAGAAATCAAATCTGTTATCTCTTCTCACACTAAGTCTGATCCCCCTCGTGTATTTATGTCACATAGTAGAGTCACCTCCTGTTTACGTAACTGAACTGGAGCCGCTGGATCCACTGAATCACTGAGTCCTTTGATTTTTTTCCTTTGTAGCTCTTGAGTTTGTTCCTTTCCCCATTGCCACACGCTTAGTAGAGACCCTCTTCATCTCCTGCCTGGATTATCACAGCAACAGATTAACTAGTCATTTTGTAATCTCTTCCTCCTCTCCAGTACATTCACTATGTCTTCAAAGTGCTCTTTCTGAAACAGCCCAGATACGGTATTCTTACATATAAGACTATTTCAAGAGAAAGCCCAGGCTTCTGTCATGTCACATTCAAGACTGTTCTTAAACCCCCTTTCAGCCTCATCTCCTCCTGCCTCCCTGATAATCCACGTGACTACCATGTCCCCTGGTGCACTTCATCAGTCAGTCACAGGCTTCTGTTCTTTTCAGATGTTAATGGAGTTGAAGGGACCTCATGTGATCCCTGGCCATCTGTTGAATCTGTTCTTGGATGAAATACCAGGTTTGACCTGTATGACTGTTTGCCTTTTTCCCTCAGTCACCAAGGAGCTGGTTAGCTGGATGAGAGGGCATGAATCATCGGTGTTTTCGATCTCTGTGCACGGATCAGGGAGATACGCCATTACCACCTCCTCTGATACAGCACAGCTCTGGGACTTGGATACCTTCCAGAGGAAAAGAAAGCTGAATATTCTCCAGTCTGTTGGAATACAGAAGGTCAGTGGACAGAGCGCGTCTTGGTCTGTGGTGCTTCTCAGGCTAGTTTGTGGATCAGCCGGATACGGATGTTATAAGTAATGTTTCATTTTGCCTCAGTTATGTCAGCAACAAGCAAAACTGTTTTATTATTTATAGTATGTAACTTCAACTTTAGTTAGGTGATAGTTTTTACTTAGCTGATTGATTTTGTTTTATTTCTTAACCCAATTATGAAAAAGTGTAAATGTATAGAAGATTTGTAAGAATTTCACAGTGAGCACATGTGCATCCACCACCTAGGTCCCCCTGTACCATACCGTACTTCGTTGCTGTTTAGTTGCTAAGCTGTGTCCAACTCTTTGTGACTGTATGGACTGTAGCCCAGGCTCCCCTGTCCATGGGATTCTCCAGGCAAGAATACTGGAGTGGGTTGCCATTTCCTTCTTCAGGGGATCTTCCTGTGTCTGGGGATCTAACCTGTGTCTCCTGCATTGAAGGTGAATTCTTTACTGGTAAGCCACCTAGGAAGCGCATATGATACTTACATATTAGTAAACTATATTATGAATCTATCCATCTGTCTGTCCCTTTGTTTATTAACTTTTTTTTTTTAAAGTAAATTGCGGACATCAGTATACTTGCTCATCAGTGCTTCAGCCTGCATTTAAATTGGGTTTAGTACTTGTTGATGTAAACTTTGTTTTTAATGTATGTCTTAAGCATTCATTTGTTAAATTCTGATAAATGCATATACGTTTATAATGTGCAAACCTATTGTTACCACTGGAGAAGGCAATGGCACCCCACTCCAGTACTCTTGCCTGGAAAATCCCATGGACGGAGGAGCCTGGTGGGCTGCAGTCCATGCGGTCGCTAAGAGTCGGACACACCCCGCCCCCTCGCGGGAAACGGGGGCGGGGGGGCGCCGGGGGCCTCCCACTTATTCTACACCTCTCATGTCTCTTCACCGTGCCAGACTAGAGTCAAGCTCAACAGGGTCTTCTTTCCCCGCTGATTCTGCCAAGCCCGTTCCCTTGGCTGTGGTTTCGCTGGATAGTAGGTAGGGACAGTGGGAATCTCGTTCATCCATTCATGCGCGTCACTAATTAGATGAGGAGGCATTTGGCTACCTTAAGAGAGTCATAGTTACTCCCGCCGTTTACCCGCGCTTCATTGAATTTCTTCACTTTAACATTCAGAGCAATAGGCAGAAATCACATCGAGTCAACACCCGCTGCGGGCCTTTGCGATGCTTTGTTTTAATTAAAACAGTCGGATTCCCCTGGTCCGCACCAGTTCTAAGTCGGCTGCTAGGCGCCGGCCGAGGCGAGGCGCCGCGCCGCGCCTGGCCGACCGATGGCACCCCACTCCAGTACTCTTGCCTGGAAAATCCCATGGACGGAGGAGCCTGGCGGGCTGCAGTCCATGCGGTCGCTAAGAGTCGGACTCGACTGAGCGACTTCACTTTCACTTTAAACTTTCATGCTTTAGAGAAGGAAATGGCAACCCACTCCAGTGTTCTTGCCTGGAGAATCCCAGGGACCGGGGAGCCTGGTGGGCTGTCGTCTGTGGGGTCGCACAGAGTCAGACATGACTGAAGTGACTTAGCATAGCATAACATTGTTACCACCATCCCAGAAAGTTCCAGCATATCCCTTCCCAGGTAAGCACTCCTCTGATGTTCTTCTACCGTGGGTTAGTTTTATCTGTTCTAAAATTTCACAGAAGTAGAGCTTTTCAGTAATGGTTTGTGTAAAGCCTTTTTTCGTTCAGCATCATGTTTTTGAGATTCATCCTTGCTGTTTTATGCATCAGTAGTTTTTACCTTTCTATTGCTCATCAGTATTCCATTGTACACTTGTATCACTTTTTAAAAATCCATTTCTTTTGTTTTTAAGGTTTTTTGTTTGCTATTTGATTAGCTAAATGCTGTTTTCAGGATTGCATCTCCCATTTAATTAATTTGCTTCAGGTTATATTATACATGCAGTATTGCTTTTAATTTCTTGGTTATTAGCATGAACAACTAGCAGTTCATGTCATTTTGTAGTCTCCACAAAAATCCCAGGGTTCTTAATCATTTAAAAAAGATATAAGTTACAGCCAGCTTACTCATCAGCTATTTTGGTCAAATGCCTTGGTAGGTTTTTTCTTCAGTTGCTTTAATACTTAAGTTATTTTAAAGTCTAAGAAAGAGAACACTGAGAGTTGAAGCCACAATGGAAACAGTCATGAAACAATGACACAAAAACCATCTATTATTTTTACCATGAAACTAGAATAGTATACACTAAAGAGCTGCCAGGTTTAACCTTGGCTTGGTGGTTCAGACATTTTAGTTTAAAAAAATAGGATTCCAAATCTTAGTGATAAAATAAAATTAAATGTAGTAAATGTAAATACAGTATGCAATATACATATAAGTATATTCTTCTAAAATAATAGAATATCATAGTCTATCTTTAGGTTACCAGCAAGCTTTTCCTCAAAAGACTAGATAGTAAACATCTTTGGCTTTGCTGGCAAAGAGCAAAATTGAGGATATGTGTGTACTTACATAACCACCTGAAATGACATAATTTTAAAACATAAAACTCATTCTCTTGGGCCATACAAGAACTGGAGATGAGTCAGATGGTTGTCACTCCTGGCTTATTCTGCTGAAAACAGGAAGTAATTGTAAACTAAACTTAAAGCAAAACTTTAGTTCTTATCAAGTTTTTATTAAACTTATATTTTTACTGCAGTTTTTTACTTTTAAATTTTATTGGGGTATATTTGATTTACAATGTCGTGTCACTTTCAGATGTACAGTAAAATCAATTAGTTATACATATGTCCACCCTTTAGATTCTTTTTGTTAAAAAAAGTTTATTTATTCATCTGCTTCAGGTCTTAGTTGAGGTACACAGAATCTTCGTTGCGGCACATGGACTCTAGTTTGTGGCACGTGGGCTCAGAGGTTGTGCATGGGCTCAGTAATTGTGCATGGGCTTAGTTTCCCTGAGGTATGAGGGGTTTTCGTTCCTTGACTGGGGGTTGAACCTTCGTCCCCTGTGTTGCAAGGCAGATTCTTAACCACTGGATCACCACAGAAATCCCTTTTTAGATTCTCTTCCCATATAAGCCATTACAGAGTATTGAACAGAATTCCCTGTGCTCTGCAGTAGATTCTTTTTAGATATCTGTTTTACCTACAGTAATGTATAGATGTCAGTCTCAGTCTCTCAGTTTATCCTTCCCCCTTTTATCCCCTGGTAACCATAGCTATAAAGAAAGCTGAGTGCCGAAGAAGTGATGCTTTTGAACTGTGGTGTTGGAGAAGACTCTTGAGAGTCCCTCGGACTGCAAGGAGATCCAACCAGAAAGGAGATCAGTCCTGAGTGTTCATTGGAAGGACTGATGCTGAAGCCGAAACTCCAGTACTTTGGCCACCTGATGCGAAGAACTGACTCATTGGAAAAGACCCTGATGCTGGGAAAGATTGAAGGCAGGAGAAGGGGACAACAGAGGATGAGATGGTTGGGTGGCATCATGGGTTCAATGAGTTCGAGTAAACTCTGGGAGTTGGTGATGGATGGGGAAGACTGGCGTGCTGCAGTCCATGGGGTCTCAAAGAGTCAGACACAACTGAGCGACTGAACCATAAGTTTGTTTTCTACATCTGTGACTCTGCTTCTGTTTTATAACTAAGTTCATTTGTACCATTTTTTTTAGATTCCACATTTAAGTGATATTTGTGTTTCTGTGTCTGACTTCACTCAGTATGACAATCCTTAGGTCCATCCATTTGCTGTAGTGCCATTGTTTTGTTCTTTTTTATGGCTGAGTCTGCTTTTATATTTTAAATACAAATTTTGTGATTTTTTTTTTCCCATTGATGACACATGGTAACACATGATACGGGTTTCATTTATGATTGCTCTTTTAATCTAAAATGGTCTCCCACCTTTTCTCTTTTATTTCCCTAACATTAATTCTTTTTTTTTTTTAAAGACACCAGGCCAGTTAGTTGTGTTGGAAAATGCCACACATTCTGGATTTGTGTTACTGTCTCCTCATTGCATCATTTAACTTGTTTTCTCACCTGATACCTTGTACGTTCAGTTCAGTCACTCAGTTGTGTCTGACCCTCTGCGACCCTATGGACTGCAGGACACCAGGCTTCACTGTCCATCACCAACTCCTCCTGGAGCTTGTTCAAGCTCATGTCCATCAAGTTGGTGATGCCATCCAACCATCTCATCCTCTGTCGTCCCCTTCTTCTCCCGCCTTCAATCTTTCTCAGCATCAGGGTCTTTTCCAGTGAGTCAGTTCTTCACATCAGGTGACCAGAGTATTGGAGTTTCAGCTTCAGCATCAGTCCTTCCAATGAATATTCAGGACTGATTTCTTTTAGGATTGACTGGTTTGATCTCCTTGCAGTCCGAGGGACTCTCGAGAGTCTTCTCCAACACCAAGATTCAAAAGCATCAATTGTTTGGTGCTTAGATTTCTTTATGGTCCAACTCTCACATCCATAGATGACTACTGGAAAAACCATAGCTTTGACTAACGAACCTTTGTTGCAAAGTAGCAGCTGATGCTACTGATTTCTTGGAAACTTGAATTTAAGTCTAAAGTCTTGAGTAGATTCACATGAATCATTTTTGACAAGCTATTCACCTTGTGTGTAAGATGGAAATAATAATCGTGCTTACCTCAGGGTTGGTTTCAGGATTGAAAATGATAATCTGTGCAAAGCGCTTAGCACGAAGCTTGTGCATAATAAGTGCTTAGTTAGCTGCAGCTGCTGCTGTTTCTATATTGCTGTTATTTTTGTTATCTGTTATCCAGCTTTATAGGATTATTTCAGTGCAATTAGGTATCTTCTAAAAAGCTATAAGGTAACTGTATTCTTTTTCTTTTGAACTATATTAAGTAGATGCATAATCCCTTATTAGCAACTCAAAAACCCAGATGTTTTTTAATAACTCATTTGGTGGCAGAATCTGATTGGAATTCATCTGGCAGCAAAATCTGAACTAAGTTGACCTGAGGCTGAAATATTAATATATTTGAGTATGGGGTGTCGCTCCAAGTCACTGAGAGTTCTACATAATGTTACAGAATATGCATTGTATTGGGCTTCCCTGGTGGCTCAGATGGTAAAGAATCTGCTCGCAATGTGGAAGACCCAGGTTTGATCCCTTTCTCAGATCATAAGTAGTTCTGAATTCTGGAACACATCTTCCCTAAAGGTTTCGGATTAGAAACTATCAGTCAATAGTTTGAGTTTGACTTCAAAATGTTTTTAAAGAATTAACTGCTCCATCTGCTTTCCACTGATTTTTGTACCTAGCCGTACTGGTAATTGATAGTAATAGATAGCAATACCACAGGTGACTCAGTGGTAAAGAATCCACCTGCAGTGCAGGAGACGCAAGGAGACTTGGGTTCAATCCCTGGGTCAGGAACATCCCCTGGAGGAAGAAATGGCAGTCCACTCCAGTATTCTTGGCTGGAAAATCTCTTGGACAGAGGAGCCTGGCAGGCTACAGTCCATTGGGTTGCAAAGAGTCCAACACAACTTAACGACTAAACAACAGCAGTAATAGATACCAATTGTTGAATCCTTATTATGTACTTAACACTTTGTTTTGTTATTTTTAAGCTTAAATAATCCTGAAAGGTAGATACAATTATCCACATTTTATAATTGGGGAAACTGCACTTCAGGAATATTAAGTAACTTGCCCAGTGTCACATAGCTTATGAAAGAGGTGCAGTTCTGAGTTGAAGCTTGGTTTACTCTGAAGTGGCTCCATTATGCTCTCAGGTGAACCAATTACATTTCTTTGAATTAGAAAATTTTAATTCTTTTGTTGATACTAGGAGGTAGGACATTTAGCTCTGTTAGCTAGAGATTTTGGAATAAATCCTAAGATTTCTGATTACTGTGGTTCAGTATGTATCAGACAAGGTTTTGTGATGATGGCATCAGAGAACACTTAATAGCGTGTCACTAAGCTTAGTCTGGTCATAACAAACACCCTCTTCCAACAACACAAGCGAAGACTATACATGGACATCACCAGATGGTCAACACCGAAATCAGATTGATTATATTCTTTGCAGCCAAAGATGGAGAAGCTCTATACAGTCAACAAAAACAAGACCAGGAGATGACTGTGGCTCGGACCATGAACTCCTTATTGCCAAATTCAGACTTAAATTGAAGAAAGTAGGGAAAACCAGTAGACCATTCAGGTATGACCTAAATCAAATCCCTTATGATTATACAGTGGAAGTGAGAAATAGATTTAAGGGCCTAGATCTGATAGATAAGAGTGCCTGATGAACTATGGAATGAGGTTCGTGACATTGTACAGGAGACAGGGATCAAGACCATTCCCATAGAAAAGAAATGCAAAAAAGCAAAATGGCTGTCTGGGGAGGCCTTACAAATAGCTGTGAAAAGAAGAGAAGCGAAAAGCAAAGGAGAAAAGGAAAGATATAAGCATCTGAATGCAGAGTTCCAAAGAATAGCAAGAAGAGATAAGACAGCTTTCTTCAGCGATCAATGCAAAGAAATAAAGGAAAACAACAGCATGGGAAAGACTAGGGATCTCTTCAAGAAAATCAGAGATACCAAAGGAACATTTCATGCAAAGATGAGATCGATAAAGGACAGAAATGGTATGGACCTAACAGAAGCAGAAGATATTAAGAAGAGATGGCAAGAATACACAGAAGAACTGTACAAAAAAGATCTTCACGACCCAGATAATCACAATGGTATGATCACTGACCTAGAGCCAGACATCCTGGAATGTGAAGTCAAGTGGGCTTAGAAAGCATCACTACGAACAAAGCTAGTGGAGGTGATGGAATTCCAGTTGAGCTATTCCAAATCCTGGAAGATGATGCTGTGAAAGTGCTGCACTCAATATGCCAGCAAATTTGGAAAACTCAGCAGTGGCCACAGGACTGGAAAAGGTCAGTTTTCATTCCAATCCCAAAGAAAGGCAATGCCAAAGAATGCTCAAACTACCACACAATTGCACTCATCTCACACGCTAGTAAAGTAATGCTCAAAATTCTCCAAGCCAGGCTTCAGCAATATGTGAACCGTGAACTTCCTGATGTTCAAGCTGGTTTTAGAAAAGGCAGAGGAACCAGAGATCAAATTGCCAACATCCACTGGATCATGGAAAAAGCAAGAGAGTTTCAGAAAAACATCTATTTCTGCTTTATTGACTATGCCAAAGCCTTTGACTGTGTGGATCACAATAAACTGTGGAAAATTCTGTAAGAGATGGGAATACCAGACCACCTGATCTGCCTCTTGAGAAATTTGTATGCAGGTCAGGAAGTAACAGTGAGAACTGGACATGGAACAACAGACTGGTTCCAGATAGGAAAAGGAGTTCGTCAAGGCTGTATATTGTCACCCTGTTTATTTAACTTCTATGCAGAGTACATCATGAGAAATGCTGGACTGGAAGAAACACAAGCTGGAATCAAAATTGCCGGGAGAAATATCAGTAACCTCAGATATGCAGATGACACCACCCTTATGGCAGAAAGTGAAGAGGAACTCAAAAGCCTCTTGATGAAAGTGAAAGTGGAGAGTGAAAAAGTTGGCTTATAGCTCAACATTCAGAAAAGTAAGATCATGGCATCTGGTCCCACCACTTCATGGGAAATAGATGGGGAAACAGTGGAAACAGTGTCAGACTTTATTTTTCTGGGCTCCAAAATCACTACAGATGGTGACTGCAGCCATGAAATTAAAAGACGCTTACTCCTTGGAAGGAAAGTTATGACCAACCTAGATAGCATGTTCAAAAGCAGAGACATTACTTTGCCAACAAATGTTCGTCTAGTCAAGGCTATGGTTTTTTCTGTGGTCATGTATGGATGTGAGAGTTGGACTGTGAAGAAGGCTGAGCGCCGAGGAATTGATGCTTTTGAACTGTGATGTTGGAGAAGACTCTTGAGAGTCCTTTGGACTACAAGGAGATCCAACCAGTCCATTCTAAAGGAGATCAGCCCTGGGATTTCTTTGGAAGGAATGATGCTAAAGCTGAAACTCCAGTACTTTGGCCACCTCATGCGAAGAGTTGACTCATTGGAAAAGACCCTGATGCTGGGAGGGATTGGGGGCAGGAGGAGAAGGGGACGACAGAGGATGAGATAGCTGGATGGCATCACTGACTCGATGGACGTGAGTCTGGGTGAACTCTGGGAGTTGTTGATGGACAGGGAGGCCTGGCGTGCTGCGATTCATGGGGTCGCAAAGAGTCAGACATGACTGAGTGACTGATCTGATATGAAGCTTAGTCTGTATATACATGGGCACTCAGTAAATTTTTGCTGAATTGTACATTTCACTGTTAACTTTCTCTAACTACTATCCTGAACTCTTTCAACTTTGAAAAGAATTCACATACCTCTCAAAAGTGAATTGGGAAGCCTAGGATTTTCATATTTTGTAAGGAAAAGGTGCAGCCAGCCTTCATAAAGTATATTTTGTTAGTGCTCTTGAAGTTTTTTCTAAGCATTTTTTGTTTGTCAGGAGATGACACTATCTAAATAATGACATGATTCATTAGGAACAATTTTATAATCATTAAAATCTGGCAATTAAAATTACAAATCTAGTAATGAATAATCATGTAGGCAATAATCTATCACAGCTATTCCTCAAAATAGCAGCTGATGCTCATTAACTTTTAAGCTTTTGCTTCTCTCAGTAGGAATAAACTTTATTACTTTTCTAGAAAAATACTGCTAATTATAATAAAAAATTTAAGACA
Source organism: Bos taurus (assembly GCF_002263795.3). Classification (NCBI taxonomy): domain Eukaryota; kingdom Metazoa; phylum Chordata; class Mammalia; order Artiodactyla; family Bovidae; genus Bos; species Bos taurus. The sequence continues at coordinate 16,676,585 of NC_037341.1, read as the reverse complement.
CTTTTTTTGATATCGGATTAGAAACTGTTTTAATGCATTCATTATAGATTGCATTCATTTAATGCATTCATTACAGAAAGAACTTTCTTACAGAAAGTTCTTTCTGTAAGACCTTCATATTACAAATCTTCTTAATAAAATGGAACTGTTGGCAAAAGACCTACCAGATTGTCTTTGATAAAGGGAGCCCAGGACAAAAGTGAGGAGAAGCTGGATCAGGCAAGGGCCTGGGCATCTGATATAGTTGAGCTAGCATCTTTTAGAGTCTTACAGCTGTGGTCCTTAGTAGATTGTTCTAATTAACCGGTATGGTCCATAGTACATTTTGTATGCATGTATGTATGTTTTTTAGCATTATTATCAAAAAAGAGATAATGTATTATATATGTAAATATATATATTTACAATTCTCTAAAATTTTTATAGTAATGTTTTTAACTGTTAGAATCATTGCGTAACTATATGTATACAATAGCTGGATGACAATAATACAAATTAGTTGCAAGGCTGCCATATTTCATGTGGATGCTTTATTGACCCATTGTTTTTGTAACACTGGGGAAAGCCATGGTAGATGCCATGTTGATCCTTCTCTTTCTCTGGACATCTCTCTCACTACTGTGATGATGGTTACGTCTAGATTCTGAATACTCAGAGACACTCTAGACCAGTGTTAGAGATGCTGAACACTTCATCCCCAAGGAATGTATTAATAGCACTCCCTCTGACACCAGTAAAATTGTGAAGATGTCAGAATGAAAGGTAACAAATCCTTAAAGGTGCTCTGCCTCCTCTATGAGTCCCTGCCCCTCTCTTTCCACACAAAAACAGTTATATGTTTTAAAAATAATAAAAAATAAATAATAAAGCTTGTAAAGACGCAGTAGTAGACACAAGAAGACGTGTTCAGATATAAAGTGTTAGAGTCAGTTCTAATGCGGGTAAGAAGGCTGATCTGTGTGGAACCAAAGAACAAATACCTAGAACTCGACATAAACTGTTAAAGGTGAAGATGCGTATACTATACAACCTAGTAAGAAAAAGATTTGTTCATTCATTTATTCACAAAAAACTGTTGCGCACCTTTACTAAGTTCTAGTCATTGTGCTTGCCACTGACCACACAAGAATAAGCAAGACAGACAGGACTTCTGCCCGCTCAGAACCAACCGAGTATCTTCAGCTGCGAAGGGTGTTGCGTCTCTTGCTCAGTTTTGTCCGCAGTGTTTGGGGTTCCATGCATCGGGTCTTAGGGTAGATTTCCTGTGGGCAGACGAGTGTATAAAGAAATTATAATTCTTCTGTGGTTCAGAGGAATAAAATAGAAGACCAAAGCTGTATTGAGGGGAAAATAAAGGGAAAAAAGAATAAATAGCTAGAGCTGTAACTGTTAGCTGTTTGCAGGAATTTATTTTGAGGGGATAGCTAGGAATGCTTGTCCTTAGGGTATTGAATTTTTTTCATGTTCTTTGCTTCCTTTTCTACCTCCCTCTGTGTGTTTTACACAGATGGCACACAAAGGTCTATTTGAGGCCATTGAAACCTATGAGAAAATATTGGTCAATTTTAATAAAAATGTTACATGATTGAAGTAAGCATTGCTGACTGCTTATGTAATAGAGAAATAGAAATTATGAGAATAAAATGACATTTTCAGCTTTTCCACCTTTCAGTCTCAATTGTGCATTAAGTAAATTGCATCTCTAATAAAATATGAGAATCCCTAATAAAATATAAAATCTCTAACATCATGTATTTGTTTTCAAGTTTTTACTTTTGCAAAAATGCTTAGCAAACATTTATACATATTTATCTTAAAGCATTTTGCTGTTTTTTCCCTCAAAGAATTAACCCTTAGAAGCAGATTGATTATTCAGAAGAAATATAAGACTTGAGATATATACAGTATCTTTAGTCAGTTTTTACTACCAGCAGGAGTGTATCACAGTTCCTTTTTCTATAGTTTCACCCACATTTAATATTTTTAACACTTGGTTGTTAGTACTTAATACTGTATATTAGTATATAATGTATAAATATACTATGTACATTTTGTGTATATTTATGGTTTGTGTTTTGTATAGTTTGTGCATTATTTTAAAGTAAATTTGATACACATAAAATGGTATCTTATTTTCATTTGAATCTTTTATAAGGTTAAATATTTAAGAATTGTTAGTATTTTATGAATAAACTTGTCATTTTAGTCACCTATTTTTTGTTTAAAGGAGTTTACCTTTTCTTTTGGTTTATAATAGTTTATAAAATATCAGTTTTATCCCCTGGAATATATTGTAAATGTATTTTCTCCAGTTTAAGAAAAAATAATTTTAAGAAAGAATTAACTACTTGTAAATTTTAAACTTAAAGAGGGTTAAATGATCCTTATATAAACAATAACTTTTTTTCCTCCCTTTTTAGGTTTTCTTTCTACCATTAAGTAATACCATCCTCAGCTGTTTTAAAGATAATTCCATCTTCGCCTGGGAATGTGATACTCTTGTTTGCAAATATCAATTGCCAGCTCCACCTGAAAGCTCTAATATATTATACAAAGTGTTTGCCGTGACCAGGTAATGTTCACTTTGAGACACTGAGGATTTTTAAGAAATTTAACTTCCAGTGAAATTTTATAAATTTTCATTCAGTATTTTATTGTCATACGAGCAAAAGTTTCCTTTAAACTAAGATATGATCTCAGATATGGTATTAAGATTTTTACTTATTGTACACAAAAATATAAAAAGTATATGGAATCGTAAGGCTGGTATTCTCATTAGCTATAATAAGCATTAACTAATAGCCACTCCTGTCTTGTCTATAATTCTGCCTGTGTTTAGTCACGTACAACTCTTTGCGATCCCATAAACTGCCCGCCAGTCTCCTCTGTGGGGTTTTCCTGGTTAGAATACTGGAGTGGATTGCCATTTCCCCCTCCAGGGGATCGTCCCAACCCAGGGATCAAACCTGTGTCTCCTGCACTGGCAGGCAGATTCTTCACCACTGCTAACTATCTGCTACTTGTGTACTATGTCGTCGTAAAGCAAAGCCCAAGTGTATCATTTCATGCATAAATATTTCCGCATGTATCCCTAAAGGATAGGACCCTTATTGAAACACAACTGTGGTACTATATTACACCTTTACAAATTCATAATACTATATCTAATTATTATTCATAGTTCACGATTGGTCTAATTAATCATTTTTGTGATTGGTTGTTCAAGTTAGGAACAAAATAAGGTTCACACATGGCCTTGGTTGATATAACTCTCTTTATATTTTCTTTGCAGTTAATTTGTTAAAGAACTGGTCATTTGTCCTGTAGTTTTCTATATTCTAGATTCTGCTTTTTACATCCCTGTGATGCTATTTAATGTGATCTTTTCTCATCTATATTTACTATAAACTGGTTATGTCATATTTCCTGTAAGTTGGAGGCTTGATCTGATCTGGTTTGATTTGGGAGCAAGAAGACATTGTAGGTGGTTGGTGTACTTTCATCTGGAGGGACATAGAACTCTTTCTTATGATGTTAGTGGTCATTGGTGATCATCACCTAAATATCCTGTGTTGCATTGGAGGTTAGCAAAATGGATCTATTCTGTCTTTCCTTCTCCTTTATTAACCAGAACCCTCTCGAGAAAGAAGCTTCCTCTCATCAACTCTTTGGTTACTTTCCTGTACAGTTAGTAAAGGAAAAGCAGGATAAAATGCTTGATTTCTTCATCTTAAAAAAAAAACCCTTTTCCCCCCAAATAATAGATTGTTTATTGGCATATTCAGAGGTGGCCATTGAAGGTCTTCTGTCTTTAATCTTTGTAAACTCATGGATTTAAGCATAGTTGACATGGTTTGACTCATTAAAATTATTATTCTTAGTGATGCTCTGGTTCTCTCATCTTTGACCAGTGAGATTATCTTCAGGTCGACTCTGAACCCTCTTGATACAACCCTTTGTCTATGATGTGTGTGTGTTAGTTGCTCAGTCATGTCTGACTCTTTGCAATGCCGTGGACTGGAGCCCGCCAGGCTCCTCTACCCATGGGATTCTCCAGGCAAGAATATTGTAGTGTTGCCATTCCCTTCTCCAGGGGATCTTCCTGACCCAGGGATTGAACCCATGTCTCCTGTGTCTTTGCAGGCAGATTCTTGATCACTGAGCTACCAGGGAAGCCCTTTTACAGGCTACTGCAATATAATAGCTTTCTTACTTTGTGTATTTTTAATCTCATTTCCTAAACTCAGTCTCTGCAAAGCAGCTAGAGTGGTCTTCTTAAATCATTAAATCATTCCCCTGTCCAACTCCCTTGAAAGGCTTTACATTGCTCTTAGGAAAGTCCAACTCCCCGCCATATCCCCTGAGGTCTTTTGTCCTCTGGTCTTGGCTTCCCTCCCTTTTGTCATCTTATTTCCTTCCCCATCTAATTTAAGTGTTCAGCCACACTTGAATATTGCTTCTCATTCTTCCTTATATACTAACCTTATTCCTGTCTCAACATTTTTGTATTGGCCAATCAGCAATACTGACAAGCATGGAATTCTTCCTCCAGGTCACCCTGTGACTGGCCCATTCACATCATTCTTGCAGTAGATCTCCTTCCTTTCGCAGTTCTGTAACATCACCTGTTTAAATTAATAAACATTAAGAATTAATTTCCTCAGGTGCTAGCCACATTTTAGTTCTCGGTAATCGCACATGGCTAATCGTGACTATTTTGGTTCTTGCTGTTTGGGTTTTTGTTTGTTTATTTTTGGCTGCGTTTGGTCTTCTCTGCTGGGCGCAGGCTTTCTCTAGTTGTGGTGAGTGGGGGCTGCTCTCCCTTGCAGTGCGCAAGCTTCTCACTGTGGTGGCTTCTCTTGTTGTGACACGTGGGCCCAGCAGATGTGGCTCTCAGGCTCTAGAGCGAGGGCTCGGTAGTTGTGGTGCGTGGGCTTAGTGGCCCACAGCACGTGGAATCTTCCGCAATCAGGGATGGAACCTGTGGCCTCTGCATCAGATTCTTATCCACGGTACCACCAGGGAAGTCCAGTAGTGACATTTTTGGACAGCATAGGTGAGAACATTTCCATCGTGATACTGGATCAAGTTGGATAGTGCTGCTATAGATAATTAATCCAGTCTTTTTTACCTGTCTGTTCTGCAGGGATGGCCGAATCCTGGCTGCGGGAGGCAAATCAAATCACATTCATTTGTGGTGCTTGGAAGCTAAACAGCTATTTAGAATTATCCAGATGCCCACCAAAGTTCGTGCCATTCGCCATCTCGAATTTCTTCCTGATAGTTTTGATGCTGGTTCTAATCAGGTTAGTAACATAAAGGTTAGTAATGTGGGACTTTTTTGGAAAAATCGTATCAATTTCTGCACTGTATGCTCTCATTTAACTTATGGCAGCCTGATTGTTTCAAGGATTTGAAATTGCCAAAAACTTGTTCAGTTCAGTTCAGTCGCTCAGTCGTGTCCGACTCTTAACTTGTTAAGAGTCTAAAACTGAAAGAATGGAAAACATCTTAGTTTCTATATGTTAATGATAATTTACCCTTTTCCCTAAAATCTGTATACTTTATGTCTTACTCCGGTTTACAGGGTGATGAAGTGTGGTATTTTTTTTATTTGATCCTTAAAGAATTCTTTGAGCATAGGCAGGAAATGTTTCACAGACTGTGACATGAAACTAAGTGACTTGTCAACACTGCTATTACAAGGATTAAAAGTAGGACTAGAACGGAAATTTCCTTGCCTTTTTGTTGTGCTGTGTTTTATCTACCATAACAGGTTGCCTCGAGCCTATGAAACATGTTTTATTTCTATTTAGCCTTAGTTTACAAAGTGCTTCCCTTCCACACACCCTTTTTCTTTTTAATAGTTTAATAGTTGGGCAATTGAACCTTAACTTCTTTATTTTAAATTATCTTGGGTCTTGCCATTAACAAATTTTATGTGTGTGTGTGTGTGTATTTATCATATCTATTTTAAGTTTTCTGAGTAGATAATGCTTTCACATGGTTGAAAACACTAAAAAAAATAGGCATAAAGTGAACTCTTACTTTCTCTCTCATTTGCCCAGTTACTCACTCTCCAAAACCACTGCTGTTATATAATATATTTTTCCCATTTTGCATTTTTTTTCTTTACTTAGTTTACCTTGAAGATTATCCTATATCAGTACAAAACTTCATTCTTTTATACAGCTGTATAAATTGTTTTAACCAGTCCTTTATTATTGGGCACTCAACCTGTTTTTAGTTCTCTTCTAGCACAAATAATACTGCACTGCCTCACTTTTGCACATGTCACCTCACACATCCTGTCTGCAGGGAAAAATAAAATCCCAGAGTTAAGTAGTGGCACCAGCATTATGTGCATCTGTAGTTTTGATAGACCTTGCCTTCCAGAGAAGTGCCGTCAACTGAATGCGGGGATTCCTTCCATGTGACCAACAGAAAAGCATGCTTTTTAGATTGTCACCTTCAAATTGCCTCCAGCTACCTCCAAACTGTAGGCTTTCACATGACAAGGGATGTCAGGGCTTCACAGAATCACCTGGTGACGCTGCCTGCCAGCCCCTGGCCCCGAGGAAAGAGCCTGTAGAGGAAGCAGCAGAGGAGTTTATTGTTTTATGCATTTAAGCTTTCTTAGTATGTGTTTTTAATTTTTCAAGTTGTATGAGTTACAGCTGTTTTTTCCCCCTTAAATGACTAGCTTCCTCTGGACTTCCCCCCACCCCAACACTGTCCTTTTTTGCAGCTCACAGACTTTCTCCCTCCACAACCCAAATGCTGGTTACAACAGCGAGGTCACAGGTTTGTGTGGGGCAGCAGGACAGCTGTCAGCTCTGCTCAAGCTGAGGATGGAGAAGGGAAAGAAGCCCTCCAGCCTTCCCGCTTCTGCCAGCCAGTGTGGAGTCAAAGTGGAGAACTGTACTCCTCTCTCCTTCCCCTGGAGGGGTTGGTGGAGATAGGCCTGCCTGGGTGGGAAGGGAAGAGGCTCAGGTGGCCCTTCTGTAGTCTCCTAGGATAGGCTCCTTACTGGTTCTGGTTAGGGCCAGGCTTACCTGGACCTGAACTGAGCAAATCTGCGTGAGCCGTGATCAGGGATTTTAAATAAACATCGTGGCTCTCTGCGAGTATGGTCTCCTCTGATTGTCCTCCACCCCACCACTGCATGCCCCCCAAGAGAGAACATATGTAAATACACACATATGTAAGTGTGTTTGACTTTTTAAAATTGAGGTGTAATTGACATAGAACATGTTAGTTTCAGGGCTTCCCTCATAGCTCAGTTGGTAAAGAATCTGCCTGCAATGCAGGAAGACCCTGGTTCAATTCCTGGCTTAGGAAGATCCACTGGAGAAGGGATAAGCTACCCCCTCCAATATTCGTGGGCTTCCCTTGTGGCTCAGCTGGTAAAGAATCCGCCTGCAATGTAGGAAACCTGGGTTCGATCTCTGGGTCAGGAAGATTCCCCTGGAGAAGGGAAAGGCTATGCACTCGAGTATTCTGGCCTGGAGAATTCCATGGGCTGTATAGTCCACGGGGTCACAAAGAGTCAGACAGGACTGAGCACCTTCACTTTCACTTTCATGTTAGTTTCAGGTGTGTAACATGATGACTTAGTATTTGTATGTATATATTGTAAAATGATCACCATAATAAGTCAAGTTAACATCTGAGACTTGAAGTTTAAATGTGTTTTAGGAACTCACATGTTGTTTCTCTCTACTCTTAGGTTCTTGGAGTGCTAAGTCAGGATGGTATTATGAGATTTATTAATATACAGACTTGTAAACTTCTCTTTGAAATTGGGAGCCTTGATGATGGAATTAGCTCATCAGTAATTAGCCCACATGGACGGTACATTGCATCTATTATGGAAAATGGCAGTCTGAACATATACTCAGTTCAGACTTTAACGAAAGAAATAAATAAGGTATGTTATCAAGTAAACTTCCCTTTTTTCTTTTAAGATTTAAATGTTGTATCATCAAAAGTAAAAGCTCTGTTACAATTTTGTAACTTCCTCGCACCATTATCCCTTTTTCTGGATGTGTTTTTTCGCTCTTACTCCCAAAGCCACATCTCCAGACTTTGCTCACCTATGCTCCATTCTTACACTGCTGCCTTTGTCAAAGGCCTCTGTTTGTTGTCCCTGTCCCACTCGAGGTACCCCTCTGATCTGTTTCCTGCAAAAGGTCCGCAATCCCAGTCTGTTCATTTTTTTCTCTTTCTTCCCCTCTTGCAGTCTAGATACCTTGGAGCACCTATGACTGTATCTATTCCTCTATTTCCCGAATTGAGTCAGTACTAAGTCATGAAATCCTTGAATCTGAAATGTCTATACGTGGGCCACCTGTTCACCATCTCGGCCATCCTTGTACTGGTGCTCACTGACTGCTCTCGAATAATAGTAATCTTGATAAATATACCTAAACTCAGAGCCCTCGGTGCCTGCTCCTCCTCATCAATCATCTTCCACATTCCATTTTTCTAAAACAAGACTTTCATCATCTAAAATAATGCTGTTCTTGTGGCCTCTTTTCCTTTGCCTCTTGCATTAAATCCACTCTTCTGCCTGCCTCTCAGTCTTCTCTGTTCTTGTCTTCTCTACCTAGCGTGTTTCCCTGTGCTTTCTGCTTCTCTTACTGTCCCTTTTAGACACCGTGTGCATTTCTACATCTGTTGTTACCCTGCACATTTCATCTGAAATATACTTCCCACTTCTCTTACAGTAATGTAGAATTTCTCCGGCTTGTTGCATCAAATAACAAAGCAAGTTTTACTTTAGATTGTTTCCTTCTCTTTTCTGGGGTGGGGAGGGGAATATTTTTAAGAAAGAAATTATTTGTTTTTAATTGGAGGATAATTCCTCTACAGTGTTGTGTTGGTTTCTGCCGTATATCAATGTGAATCAGCTGTAGATACACCTGTGTCCCCTCCCTCTTGACCGGCCCTCCCACCCCGTGCCACCCCTCTAGGACGCCACAGAGCTCAGGGTTGAGCTCCCGGTGTTGGTGTCATAAAGTAAATTCGCACTGGCTGTTTTATATGTGGTAATGCACATGTTTCAATGCTGTTATCTCAATTTGTCCCACCCTCTCCTTTCCCCGTTGTGTCCACAAGCCTGTTCTCTATGTCTGAGTCTCTGTTGCCCTACAAATGAGTTCATCAGTAAGAAGTTCTTATTACAGAGAAAAAGGAAGAGATACAGATAAGCAAATAATTCAATAAGTCTAACCATTCTCAGATGATTTTGAAATGTATGCCTACCAAGTATTTTTTTCTATGTGTGTAAATGTAGACAGTCAACCTTCATATTCACAGGTTCTATCTGTGAATCTGTCTGCTGGTGAAATTCAGTTTTCAGTAACTCAGTGTTGTGTCAACTCTGTAAAACATAACTACCGCGGATAATGAGAATTGTGTGTATGTGTCGTGTGCACATGTGAATACATTTTCTTTAAACATATGGAATTATACTCTACTATTCTTGCAGACTTAAACAATTTTAATAACATTATTTGCACTTAATGAGAATTGTTAGCCTGCTGCTGCTGCTAAGTCGCTTCAGTTGTATCCGACTCCATGCGACCCCATAGACGGCAGCCCACCAGGCTCCGCCGTCCCTGGGGTTCTCCAGGCAAGAACACTGGAGTGGGTTGCCATTTCCTTCTCCAGTACATGAAAGTGAAAAGTGAAAGTGAAGTCGCTCAGTCGTGTTCGACCCTCGGCGACCCCATGGACTGCAGCCTTCCAGGCTCCTCCATCCATGGGATTTTCCAGGCAAGAGTACTGGTGTGGGGTGCCATTGCCTTCTCCGATACAAGAGCTAAATAAATGTTATTAACAGAAAGAGAGTTCTGAGAAAAACCAAGATAAGCATGTCATTGGCTTCCTCTCTGTTATTTGTTAAGCAAATTGAGATCAAATTGATGAAACGCTAGCTTATAACAGAAGTAGGATTTTTTTTGACATATTAACCACCACCACTGGTGTCTCTATGGCTATTCCAGGCTTACAAAATGCCCAGGTTTATACAAAACTTATTAACCATGTCCCATTCCTTCAAGTCCTATTTTCTCGCCATTGAAGAATTTCTGGTATTCTGCTGATAATAAGTAAGCTAATTCCTGTTTCTGTGCTGAAGTTTCAACACTCCTGAGGTGTGGCAATTCAGGTCATATCTCAGGCTCCAACTTTTGGGAGATTCTTTTATGCAAGATCTATGAAAACTGTGGCACTAGAATTAGTATTTTAATAATGATTTAGAAGAATAGACTGAGGTTGGAAGATAGTTCAAGGATATTAAAGATGGATAGTATTCAGAAGTCAGACTACTATTAATTATATTTTAGACAAAGAATTGAATCAGAGTAAGTAGTTGCTGTACTTTTTCTTTAGTCAGAGCTATTGCTACTATATTTTGCATTATTCTTATATTCTTCCAGATGTGAATAATAATGTATCCCAGAAAACCACTATTTAAAAAACCCCTTACTGATACAGTTAAAACTTTAAATAGTTTTCATAATAATTGTAAAACAAAAGTACAGTAGCAGTGCCGTATATATCATTGCATTACCTACTCTTAGACACGTCATAATGTTACATATCATACATACTGCAGTTGACAGTAGGGGCTCCTGTGCTGCTGCTGCTGCTGCTAAGTCGCTTCAGTCGTGTCCGACTCCTAGCGACCCCATGGACTGCAGCCCACCAGGCCCCTCCATCCATGGGGTTTTCCAGGCAAGAGTACTGGAGTGGGTTGCCATTGCCTTCTCCGAGGGTCTCCTGTAATAGGTGCAAATTTCAAAAACAAGGGCTTCCCAGGTGGCTCAATGGTAGAGAATCCACCTCCCAATGCAGGAGACATGGGTTTGATTTCTGGTTCGTGAAGATCTCCTGGAGAAAGAAATGGCAACCCACTCCGTTATTATTGTCAGGAAAATCCCATGGACATAGGAGCCTGGTGGGCTACAGCCCATGGGCTCATAAAAAGAGTCAAACACAAGTTAGCAACTAAATGAACAACTGCTGTTCCTTCAAAAGCAGAAGTCCTGAACCTTTGAAGGCAGCATGAGAAGAAGTTTTGTTTGAAACCTCATAGTCTATTTATAGTCTTATTTAGAAAGAGTCAGAATGTTTGCCTTGTTCTACTTATTTCTTTTGCGGGTGAGGGAGGAGGAGGTCAAAAAAGTTTGGTTTCTGCGTCAAAGAGCTTTCCCAGAATGGTGATTTATTTCCATTGTATGTCATCATGGAAGCACAGTGTTCTGGCTTTCATGACAGCTTGATTCAAGGTAATGGATATAATTTGTGTTTTTTGAAAATATGTTCGTTCATTTGGACTTTTGGGGTTTTCCTTGTGTTCTCATATAAGAGGCATTACCACTTTGACTTCAATAAAAAATTATTTAAAAAACACAAATCCGTCTGTCTTTGATCTGGGTCTGGGCCAATTACTAAGGAAACACTTGGCCATAATGGTCTCAAACATTTAAACACCCTGTGAAAGTCAGCGTACTTGAATCATGTTTGGAACTCAGAAAGCCAGAGGTACTTTACCTGCTCATTTCCTTTGAACAAGGATGATTGTTTTATTTCAAAGAAAGTGTTATTCATAAAGGAACTGTCTTAGTCAAGTAAGTTGAAGTTGTTGGAGGCTTATCTTCCTATTTGACAAGCCCCATCAAAATGAGGGTTTGGCGTCTAGGCCGTGCTGTGTGCGCACAGCCTCTGAAGCTGTCGATGCAGTTGAGGGACTGAGCCATCTCCATGTAAGTTAGAAAATGTAACCGAGGACAGAGGCAGGGGTGCTGGCTGTCAGGGGAAAGTCATGTGACAGTTTCCCTCAAAAGAAATTTCACTGGAGCCCAAAGAATACTAGGGTGCTTCTGCCAGCCTTTTAGAGGGCCATGGGCTGCAGATTACTACTGTACTATGAACTTTTATTGTGCAGGCATAAAAGATGGATTGATGCTGTATGACTTAAGGCCAGCTTTCCAGGAATCATTCAATTCTGTTTATCTTTGTTAATCAAGATCTTTATTATGTTCCTCAAAGGAATTTGGCGGAAATTTGCTTTAACTCATTACTCAGCAAGGAAACATTCTTGGACACTTTATTTATACTTTTTGTATCAAGGCACAGTATTAAGATGACCAAAATAAAATTTTTACCAGTGTTTTATAGTTTTCTATATATAGGTCTTTAGTTTCTTTAGGTAGATATATTCCTAAGTATTTTATTCTTTCTGTTGCAATGGTGAATGGAATTGTTTCCTTAATTTCTCTTTCTATATTCTCATTATTAGTGTATAGGAATGCAAGGGATTTCTGTGTGTTGATTTTATATCCTGCAACTTTACTATAATCATTGATTAGTTCTAGTAATTTTCTGGTAGAGTCTTTAGGGTTTTCTATGTAGAGGATCATGTCATCTGCAAACAGTGAGAGTTTTACTTCTTTTCCAATCTGGATTCCTTTTATTTCTTTTTCTGCTCTGATTGCTGTGGCCAAAACTTCCAAAACTATGTTGAATAGTAGTGGTGAAAGTGGGCACCCTTGTCTTGTTCCTGACTTTAGAGGAAATGCTTTCAATTTTTCACCATTGAGGATCTATAAATTGCTTTGGGTAGTATACTCATTTTCACTATATTGATTCTTCCAATCCATGAACATGGTGTATTTCTCCATCTATTAGTGTCCTCTTTGATTTCTTTCACCAGTGTTTTATAGTTTTCTATATGTAGGTCTTTAGTTTCTTTTGGTAGATATATTCCTAAGTATTTTATTCTTTCTGTTGCAATGGTGAATGGAATTGTTTCCTTAATTTCTCTTTCTAAAAATAAAATTTTTAAATACTGTGTTTGCAGGTCTATTTTCTAAAGATAGCCACTGGATTTTTTTTCCTCCCTTTTAGCCACCTCCTCCTTTAGTGAAAGTGATTGAGGATTTGCCTAAGAAGAAAGGGAATTCTGGTGATCTTAAGGTGAAAGTGACATCAGGAAGAGTACGGCGGCCAGCGAGGTCAAGGGAAAGCAAAATACAGACCAGAATATTGAAACAAGACCTGACTTGTGGTTTTGAAAAGAAAGAGGTAAGACTGTATTAAACTTTTCATTTGTCACGACTCGGCTGTAAACAGGTCTCATGATTCCTAGTCCATTATCGTTCTTCCTTCTCTCAAGAATTAAAAGGAAAATTTTAGAAAAGCAGCAAGTTGTAACTGAAATTATAACATGCTTTTTAAAACTTAATATAAAATTTAAAAGCCTTTTTAATATAAAATTAATGCATACTGTTTTTTTAAGTCAAACAGTATAGAATTTCACTGTCCAATATGGTAGCCACTAGTCACAAGTGGCTGGACTGATGTGAAATGTGGTGTATGTGTGAAGTACACATCAGACACTGAAATTTTATTATGAGCATAAGTAAAATATTTTAAAAATTGAAGTGTAGCTCATTTACAGTTTTATATTAGTACAAAATAGTGATTCAGTATTTTTATAGATTATACTCCATTTAAAGCTATTGTAAAATATTAGCTATATTCTCTGTGCTGTGTATCTTGTTATATATCTATACTATTATATATGTAACAAGCTTATTATATATAGTAGTTTGTACTTAATTTCCTACCCCTAAAGAAGGAAAAGCATCATATTAATTAATAATACTATGCTGATTGTATTTTCAAATGATAATATTTTTATTGCATTGGGTTAGATGATTAAATTTAATTTTTACCTGCTGCTTGTGACTTTTTTAACATGGTTCCTAGAAAAATTAAAACTACATTTGTCTCTTGGATTAACAGTTACCTGTCACTGAAGGCTGTAAAGGGACAAAACCCAAAAGTACACTTTTCTTTCTCCCTGTGCCCTAGCCCACTCTTCATTGCACTCCCCAGAGGTGATCATCGTTGATAATTGTTCATCTCTCAGAAATTTTCTGTGTATAAATATATACATATATATCTATGTCTGTTACCTTTAATTTTTTTTAATAAATGGAGTCACACTATATTACTGTTTTATAACTTGCTCTTATCATTTAACAGATTGACTGTTAGTGCAGGTAGTGCTACAGCAGTTAAAAATATTTGCATAGTATTGCATTGATGGAGATATATTAATTTATCTCACCAGAACTCTGCTCACTGGCATTTAGGTTGTAATATTAGTCTTCTGTTAATACATTCTGTGATGCAGTGGCTGTTCTTTGAACATTTGCACAAACATGTCTGTAGAAGAATTTTTAAGTAAGAGTATGTGCATAAAAATTTTCATAGTAGCCAAATTGTTCTTCAGAATTTGTGTGTGTGTGATTTATTCAAGAAAAACTTAGAAGCAACCAAAATGTCCGCCTTTAGGTAACTAATCAATATAAATTATGGTAGAGCTTTATAGTAGAAATCTAAGAATATTTAAGAGGAAAGGGAAATGATTGTAGTATGTTAAATATAAAAAGCAGGGGAACCTCCTGCCGGGCTGCCCCCCTCGGCTTCCGCTGGGCGTTATGGACCTGTCTGTACCCGGCTACTCGCCCAGTTTCAAAAGGCCGCCCGAGACACTGCGGCTCCGCCGAATTAAAAAAAAAAAAAATATATATATATATATATAAAAAGCAAGCTACAAGAACTATATATTTGGTTATCTGTGTGCTTAGTCACTCAGTCATGTCCAACTCTGCGACCCCATGGACTGTAACCTGCCAGGCTCCTCTGTCCATGGGGATTCTCGAGGCCAGAATACTGGAGTGGGTTGCCATGCCCTCCTCCAGGGGAATCTTCCCAATCCAGGGATTGAACCCAGTTCTCCCACATTGCAAGGCAATTCTTTACCATCCGAGCCACTTTTTAAAAGATAGGGGTACTTATGTATTATTTTTAAAACTCTATAGGAAAAAAAAAAAAAAACTCTATAGGAAAGACTGAGTTACTAATAGAATTACCTATTTCAGTCAGTTTTATTATCTTCTTTATAAGGTGTTTTTTTTTTTTTTTTTTCCTGGAATTGAAAGAAAATATCAACAATAGAGAAACTGCTAGCATTTTCAGGAACTTTTAAAACTTTTTATTAACAGTAAATCAGTCAGTCACATACATATAGATGGAGAGCTCAGTACATTTTTACAGACTGAATACACCTGCGCTGTCAGCACCCAGATTGAAAGGGACCTTTCCTAGCAGCCGCGAAGGCCCTGCACTTCTCCCCTCCAGGCACGCCGCCCTTTACCCCAAGGATAACTGTCTCCTGACTTTTAACGCCTTAGATTAGTTCTGCCTCTTTTGTGCTTATGGTCATTGGATCATTTAATTGGTACCCTTTTGTGTCTGGCTTCTTTTTATCTGAAAGATCCATGTGGTCATAAACCATTCTATACCTGTATAGAATTCCCTGGTATGAATAAGCCATGCTTTATCCATTCTGCTGTTGGTAGGCATCTGAGTAGTTTTCTAGGTGTTTTTTTGCTATTAGAAACAGTGTTACTGTGAACATTCTAGTGCATCTTTGGTGAACATAAGGATGTGTCTCTTGTTGGGTATAAACCTAGGGATGGAATTCCTGGCTTATGGGCTCTGCATATGTTCAGCTTTAGTAAATACTGTCAGAGTTTCCCAGGTGGTTGATTTAAACAATCCATATTCTCACCATGAGGTATTTGAGGTTTCTAGTCACTTCATGTTCTTACCAACTGTTGGTGTTTTTCACGTTAATTTTGACAGCCTCTTTTCTGCTATAAGCAGTTTTAAAAAGTGAAGCTTGCATCAAAAGAGGAATGTGTAAAGTGTTGTCTACCAGGGAAATCCAGTAGAAACTCAGTGCTCAGGGTTTTTACTGGAAGCTGGTTATAGGCACCCCCTGTGTGGTACATTGCAAAACTCCACACGAGGACCCGCACAGAAAGCTTAAACCACGCTGTACGGGTTAGGCACAGTGAGCTGCTCCCACTGGCTCTGAGGAGGGTGGAAACTTCCTGAAAACCCAGGTATGTGGACACCAGACAAGGGCCAACCTGTAGGCCTTTTTAAGGGTAGCAGTCTCAGACCTGCCACATGAAATCTCTTCTGGACCTAGTCATATCCACATTAAGAGATAGAGTGTTATCAATAGCTTTGGAGTCCCCTGTGTGCTTGTCCCCAATCACATTTTTCTCCCTGTCCCACAGATGTAACCATTGTCCCCACTTCTGCATTAATTATATCCTTGGTTTTCTTTATAGTTTTATCACTTCTACAATGTAGCCCTAAACAAAATATTGCCTAGTTTAAGTAGCAGGCACAAAGCTAGCTGTGTAAAGAATGGGGAATATTGACCCTATGAGTTGAATGCGCTAGTGAGAAAAGGAGCTGAATGGTATACCTGAGACATAGTCTGGCTTGAGCTTTCTTGAAAGTTTACAGGAGCATTTCCTGGGAAAACGAGTGGGCCTGGTCATGACTGACTTCTGGGAAATAAAAGTGACGCACAATCAGGGCATCTGGCCGCACTCGGTCTGGATTACAGGTGGAAGGCCCACAGAAATGTGTCAGAGAACAGGTGGCTTCTAAAAACCCGTGTGTGTGCGCCAAGTCACTTCAGTCATGTCCGCCTCTGGACTGTAGCCCGCCAGGCTTCTCTGTCCGTGGGATTCTCCAGACAAGAATACTGAAGTGAGTTGCTATCTTCTCCTCCAGGGGATCTTCCTGACCCAGAGACCGAACCCAAGTTTCTTATGTCTCCTGCATTAACAGGCAGGTTCTTTACCACTAGCACCACCTGGGAAACCCTTAGCCAGCTCTAAATGATGGGTCAAAGTAGGTCCTTTCTATGGGTGAAATGCATGTGCTCAGCTAATCATGGCTTCAGGACACAGAAAGGAAGTAGGGACTTCATCCGCTCATGGTTGAGACGAGAGGATGAAACTCAGGCCAGTTCATCTGGGCATCTGTCCTTTGTTTAAAGAGGCTTCAATGGCAGCAGGTCTCTTGGTGATGACAGCAGTGAACATGTCTCTTTCATGGATCATGTTGCTCCAGTCTGTGCTACTTGCCCTCGACGTCTGGTCCGTGGCTCTCAAATGGGGACTCTTCATTCACTGTTATCTCAGGCTGTCCCTTACCTCCCTCTTACACTGGATTACCTGTTTCTTACGGTAAAAAATGCACTGAACTAAGTCAGAAAATCTGGCTTTGAGTCTTGAACCAACACTTAACAGATCTGTGACCTTGAGCAAGTTGGGGAGCTTCTACTGACCTTTCCATTTCCTCAAAGAAAGGAAGCCAGATGGTCTCTTGTGCTTTGTATGGTTAAGCTTAAACGAGATACACTATACATACGGGTTTATGATTCTTAAATCTACAAAATATTTTCCCATTAAGATAAAAATTGAATTAAAAATAAAAGTGAAAAAAAAGAGAGCAAGAGAAGGAGGAAGATATTAGAATGGATTGTTCATGCTACAGGGATTAACAAATGGCAGCCCATGGACCCAAGCTAAGGGGTCCTTAGCTTGAGTGCTGGGACCCCTGGCTGCTCAAGCTAAGGATGAAGTGGAAGTTTCTCAGTCGTGTCCGACTCTCTGCAACCCCATGGACTACACAGTCTATGAAATTCTCTAGGCTAGAATACTGGAGTGGGTAGCTTTTCCCTTCTCCAGGAGATTCGAGCCCAGGTCTCCCGCATTGCAGACAGATTCTTCACCAGCTGAGCCACAAGCGAAGCCCAAGAATACTGGAGTGGGTAGCCTATCCCTTCTCCAGCAGATCTTCTCAACCTAGGAATCGAACCGGAGTCTCCTGCATTGCAGGTGGATTCTTTACCAGCTGAGCTATCAGGGAAGTCCAGCCAAGAATGATTTTTACATTATTAAATGGTTGCATTTTAAATGATTATATAGGCATCTATATAAGTGTCTGTGTAATATCCTTGATCTTGCCTTTTGACCTGAAACCTAAAATATTTACTCTCTGATTGTTGACAGAAAAAGTTGGTCAGACCCTATAATAGGGTAAATAATAGATCATAAACTTTATGTGCTGTGTATATACACACTCAGGAGAGAGAAAGATTTTGTGTGTATGGAGAGAGTCCCATGATACAAAATATTTTTTACTGTGTATTGATTGTGTTCTGAAGTTAGAAAGCCACAATGGACTTATTGATACTATTTTTTTTCTCTTTATAGAATGAGTTGTCAGATGGATTAAACAAAAAGCGTTTACAAATCTTATTAAAAGGCTATGGTGAATTTCCAACGAAATACAGGTAAAATTTAAATTCTTACATGTTAAATCAGTCTTATCCTTCCAGTTTTTCTTGGTTAAAACTATGTTTTAATTTCAGAATGTTCATTTGGCGC
Source organism: Bos taurus (assembly GCF_002263795.3). NCBI lineage: Eukaryota > Metazoa > Chordata > Mammalia > Artiodactyla > Bovidae > Bos > Bos taurus. The sequence goes on along the minus strand of NC_037341.1, from coordinate 16,658,241 downwards.
TCACTGCTACAGCTGCCTGAAAATCAAACAGCATTTAGTAACCTTATAGATAAAGGCATTCATGTGGCATTTCTCAACCTTCAGAAGAAATACCCCATCAAAAGCAGGAAGCTACTCAGAGTATTACAGAGGTATGTTCAGTATTTGCAGCGGTGTGTATCTCCCCCAGGGTACTTATTACTTACAAATGGGGAAAACAGTGATTTATAGTAGAGAAACTTAGCAGACACCTTCTTCAGCAAGTAATCAAATTTACAATTACCAGTAATAAAAGCTTCCCTCTGTATCACTGCACAGCACTTTTGTGGTATTCTTGCCAAAGGTTTATATCCTCTGTCTCATTGTGGGAAAACAAGCAAATCCAAGTTTCACCAAATTTATCTTCTGTATCGTTTTTTATAATCTGAATATATTATTTAGTCAAATTTATCAAGCTTTTCTGGTCTTTATTTCCTTATTTTATTCACAGAACCCTCTCTGCATTAGCTCACTGGTCTGCCATTTTTAGTGACACACCATATCTTCCACTTCTGGCATTTCCATTTGTAAAACTGTTCCAGAACAACCAGCTCATCTGTTTTGAAGTTGTTGCTACGCTTATAAGTAAGTGAAAAATGAAACCAAGCGTAGATACTTGTACCTTTTCCTGATATCTTTTCATCTTTGCAATGTTTAATAATTCTAGTGTGAGATAGACCTAGAGCATGGACAGTTTGGACATTAACACAATAATAAACCTTTTTACTTAAATAAAGTTTAGATGGTTGCATTTTAGATGATATTGTTACAGGCTAGATTTCGTTAGTAAGAAGGAAGCAGGTGCTTCACTAACTGAAAGTCAGTTATTGTTCAGAAGAGTACAGTAGGGTTGAGAAGCAGTCAGCACACGATGCCCCATGTGGCAGCTGGTGACCGTTACCCTGTTCTCCTCATCCTTTGGTTGGTACCTTCACTGAGAACTGTGTGTGTACCCGGTACCATTCTCAGTGTTGCCTTTATTAACTCACTCAACTCTTACAGGACTCCTGTGAGGTAGGTGTTGTTCATTATTATCTCCTTTTTGTAGATGAAGAGAGCATGAGCTCCATGATTAGGTTAATGATAGAATAAGAATTTGAACCCAGGCAGTCAGAACCTATAGCTTGCACTCCCATATGTTTACTGCTTCCCCATTACCTACTAATACACTAAAAAGTGAGTCATTTTTTTTATATAAATAAGATCAGGTCAACTGAATGGTTAATAAACTGGATCCAAGTTAATCCAAGCTTGGTTTAAAATAACCAATTTTATATGTATTTTTGTTGTACAAAGGAGATAAGCACTCAACTATAACAATAAAATTCTGAAAAGTAGAAATTAAAAGATCCCAGCATACATCTTGTGAGTATTTGAGTGTATTTCTCTTGACAGTTTTTCATTTATTATGTTGTATTTGCTTTAATAAATTTTTACCGATCATTGGAGAAAATATAGGAAAATTTACAAAAGAAAAGTTATGAATATTCCTCTTCCTTAGAGAGTCTTGATAATATATTTGTGAATTTCTTATAAGAGCATTTCCCCCAAATCATTAAATATCTTCTAAAATATAATTTTTTGCCTAAATATAGTATTTCCTCTTATAGGTATACCATAAAATGTATCCCCCAACTGTTAGACTTTTAGGGGGGTTATTTTTACAATTATACTACTTCTATTTAATGCATTATATACACTTCTCGTATTTGTGTAAACTTTCTAGACATTTTATCCTGTATTGTAATATTCCATAATGTACATGTTCTAGTTTAATCTTTTATTGTTGGACATTCAGGTTGTTTCTAATGTTTATGTATTAAAAATAACAATTTTGTGACTAGCTTCAAGCTCATAAATTTATACTAATTTCTTTTGGGTGGATCCCCAGGATGGTATTATAAAATATGAATATTCTAATTGATTCTGCAAAGAGGTTGTACTAGTTTGCCCTGAGAATAACACAGAGTTTTAAATGGAAAACAAACAGTAACAAAAGACAGACAATCCAGTTTGAAATGGACAAGGACTTGAACAGACATTTCTCCATAGAAGATGTACAGTGGCTAGTGAGCCCATGAAAAGATGCTCAGGATCATTAGTCATTAGAAAAATGCAAATCAAAACCACGCAAGACACCACTTCACACCTCCTAGGATGGCTGTAGTCTTGAAAAAGAAAATAACAAGTGTTGGCATGGATATGGAAAAATTGTAACCCTTCATACTTTGCTGATAGAAATGTAAAATGATGCAGTCACTGGAAAACAGTTTGGCGGTTCCTCAGAAAGTTACATATACAATTTCTGTATAACCCCGCAATAGTACTCCTAGGGATATCCCCCCAAGAACTGAAGACAGAGACTCAAATATATACTTGTATATGAATGTTTGGCAGCATTAGTCTTAAATAGCCAAAAGATAGGTACAACCCAAGTGTCTATTAATGGATGAATGGAAAAACCATATGTGTATATATGCAAGCTTCCCTGGTAGCTTAGCTGGTAAAGAATCCTCCTGCAATGCAGGAAACCTGAGTTTGATCCCTGGGTTGGGAAGATTCTCCTGGAGAAGGGAATGGCTACCCACTCCAGTATTCTGGCCTGGAGAATTCAATGGACTGAATAGTCCATGGGGTCTCAAAGACAGCGGGATATTATTAAAAAACAGTGACATTCTGACACGTTATACAACATGGATGACCTTGAAAGCATGCTTAGTGAAATAAGCTAGACACAGGATAGGTATGTGGAATTTCTCAAAAAGGCACAGAAAGTAGATTAGAAGTTACCAGGGGCTGGCGGGGGAGTGGAAATGAGAAGTCAGTACTGAGTAGGTACAGAATTGCTCTTAGGAAAGGATTTTGGAAATAGTGATGGTTGCACAATATTGTGAATAAAATTAACATCACTGAACAGTGTGCTTAAAATAGTTAAAATGGCGAATTATATTTTACCATAAGAAAGATAGATCATATCTAATTTAGGTAGGCATGCACAACTATGTGTTTTTTTTACTTCCAGTAAAATCTTGTTACGTAGCTAACACATGACTATATACTAAGGAAATTGATTTTTCTCTTCTAAACATGAAATCTAAATCTAGGAGATCCACGACAGCATGAGTAGCTAGGGATTTTCATCAAGGGTCTCAAACTAGTTTTATTCAGTAAACTGAGCTTCAACTAAATGTTAGCCCTGTTTGGGGATAAGCCATAGCTTTGGCTTTCAGGTTACGGTCTAGTTGGGGCCAAGAACTTGTGAAGGATATAGTTACTTCTGTGTATAATTTGGAGTATGTTGATAAAGGTCAGTTTTGATCACTCTTTAGGGTTCCTCTTATAACCAGGAGGAAAAGCTTCAGGTTTAGTGAAGGACCTCCATGCAGTGATCGTGTCTCTTTTCTGCTCTCGGTCAGTGCTGTCTCTAGGTCTGCTTCTGTGTGGTGGCAACCGGCAGAAGAGAAGAGACAGTCACTATATAAAACAGGATGCCCTCTTGCTTAATTGAAAACAGCCGTCCTATTGATGAAGCTTAGATAGAAGAGGGCTTTGGGTATGTGCGTGGTGTTTTAAAATTCCCGGAACAAGCACTGTCTGGGACACTGTAGGTGTTTACCTAAGGAGCTGTTGCTGAACTGAGGTTTTTCTTTTAAAAGTTAACTTACTAAGAGCAGTAGTTAAAATATAAGAAAAATCCCCCTGCCCCCCAAAAAAGCAGCAGTTAAAGAAGCTGAAATGCTTCTTTTAAAGCTTAGTCTTTGCAAGATTTTATTTATGACTGAATTATTAACTCAAATCTAAGTCCTTAATAAATGAAATAATGGAAGTCTAGAATTGGAAGGACCTTATAAACTATTAATCTGGTATTCACTTGCTAATTTGAGAAAGATCTTAGCAAAACATGAAGCCACAACTCAGTATTTAAAATAGAAAATCAGAATTTAATAATCACATAGAGCTGAGGTGGTTAGACATAGGTTCACTGAGCAAAAATGATCATCTTACTGAACTTTTTTGGGAAAAGACTGTTTGGGGGTTGTGCTGGTTATTAAGTGAGAGTGAGTTAAAAAGTCAGCCTTAGAAGCCTCTTCAGCAGAGTCAATTCTGCTTTCTCCTGGCTGACTTTCAGAGGATACTTACTGCTGCTGCTGTCACTGATCGGTTAGTTTTCAAAGTCACGTTTACTGAAATAAGTTATTGATCAATTAGATTTAAAACCAGACCGTGGGGGTTACCTGTTACCATGGCTACAGAACAGTCTTCTAGAAATGGGACTCTTAATTAGGTATGAATTTTAGTCCGTTTGAGATTGCCATTTAACATTGATCACGTGTATCAAAGGCTTAAATAGGGACCTCTTTTAGGAGGGTCATTTTGTTAACCAGGGGAAATCTAAATACAGGTCGCACGCAAGTGAGCAGGAACCAGAGCCTTGTAGCTACCATCAAGAATACTTCGGGAAGGTTTGTTTGTTTAATTGACACTTTCTCATCGACTGGCTCTGATGTAGGTGTAAAATATTGTTCTAGAACTTAGTCGTGTTTTCTTTATTAATGGGCATATTGAGGACATAAAAGTGGATACAGTTAAGAACTGCAAAGCCCTGTAATGATACAGAAAGGTAAAGATAAATTTTCAATTTTTTTCTTCATAGTCAATTGGTGTCAACACTGGTTTGAATATTTTCCTAATCCTCCTATCAATATTCTTAGTATGATAGAAAATGTTTTGGCATTTCATGACAAGGAACTCCTGCAACACTTCATAAATCATGATGTAACTTCCCAGGTAAGAAGTGTAAGGTTTTTAGAATAACATAGCTTACTTTGGAAGTTAACATTGGTTCTGGTATAAATAAAACTATTGTCTTGAAAGTCTATAATAAAAAAATACTAGTTATATTTTTAACAATATTCCATTATTTTTCTGCCTTAAACTGCTTTCCTGAAAGTCTATAAAGAAGAACCCAAATTAGGGTAGCTCTTTTCATAATTATGTTCTTAATATAATGATTTTAGTATCTAAACCAAACATGAGCACATTAGCAATGACTGTTATGACTTTTTCCTCAAGAACTATTACATTTTTTTTCTTATTTATTTTAGCTGTATGCATGGCCTCTTCTTGAAACTGTGTTCTCAGAAGTACTGACAAGAGAGGAGTGGCTCAAATTATTCGATAATGTCTTTTCCAACCATCCTTCATTCCTCCTGATGACTGTTGTGGCCTACAACATATGTTCTCGGGCACCTTTGCTCAACTGTAAGCGTAAGGATGATTTTGAGGTACATATCCTTGTTAAGTCATAGTTCTCAAGTTTCATTTGTTTCAACTAAAAAAACCCGTTTTATTTATTGAGTGCCTACTGTATGTCAAGTCCTGGTGCCAGATGGTAGGAATATAGTGGAGAACAAGTTATACCACTGCATCCTTGCCCTTTTATAGCTATAGTCAGTTATAGCTTGACTGCTCACCTAAAATCATAGCTTCATGATAATATTGGAGTTGCGTGCTTTTTGCCTATTTAAAGGACGTTTAACAGTTGAGTAGTTGTTCATTCTGTGCATGATCTTATCGGTAACCCAACTGGTCTGTGATAATCTGGTTGCTTATTACATATGCAGGATGGTAACTATGAGAATTTTGAGGCTTAGTGGGACAATGACTGAAAGAAAGCATTGGAGGAAGTTTTTAAATGGAGAGGTTCTTTTGGTAGACAGGATGAAGTAAGTTGGTTTTGCTTGTTTGTTACTTATTTTGTGGTTCCTATCAAATTTTATTTTCACTTCACAAGAACATATATGTATGTGTGTATGTATATTAGAACTTGGATCTGCCAGTGGAACGAGATAATGTGGAAACTATCAGATAGTTTTTGAAAATCAAACTTGTTTTCAAAGGCTAATTTAGGTTTGAGTTTCTGTATTTTGGATTTTGAAGAGAAATAAATTCTAGTAGAAGAATTTGTCTTGTTGAAACAGTCTGTTACTTTAAAGGAAGGCTTCATTTTTGAGAAGTGTTATTTCACAATTTCATAATATGGTTGTATGATTTTATTACATTTTTGAGAATATGAAACTTGACCTTCATTTTAAAACTTGGGTTAAGAAAAGCTTCAGTGAATTTGCAAAAAAAAAAAAAAAAAAAATCCTCTTACAGCTAAATTCACATTTACATGTTTTTGTTTTATTCAATGAATAAATTGTTATATAATTTTTTATGTAACACATGACTATAATTGCATTACTCTGTAAATCTCAGTTTAATCACAAAGTTTTCTTACAGTATTTTTTTCACCATCGGAATAACCTGGATATAAGTGCTGTAATTAGAGAGGCATATCGTCTCCTGGATACCACACCCGCTGATATCCATCCAGACAGCATGCTTGATGCTTTTGTTGCACTGACAAAAGGGCAATATCCGGTGTTTAATCAATATCCCAAGTTCATTGTGGACTATCAGACACAAGAACGAGAAAGAATACGGAATGATGAATTGGATTACTTAAGAGAGAGGTAATTCTGGTTGTTCTTTGATAAAAACAAAATCTGTTATAAAGGCTTTATGAAAAATACATGTAAATTATTAAGTAGTTGCATAAAATCAGAGTTTGAAGGAAATATCTTTAAAGATACTTTTGCATCTAGAAGTAGAACAATTACGTGTTAATCAGGTGTGCATTTTGTATTGTGGTTGTTCTTGGACTTTTAAATTACTGTTTCCTTGTTTGCTTTTTGTTACAATAATAAACATTATCAACTTAGGCAGGCAGTTGAAGAAATGCAAGCTGAAGTAGACCAGCAAAGAGTTGAAGATGAAGCTTGGTACCAAAAACAGGAACTGCTTCGTAGAGCTGAGGAAACAAGGAGAGAAATACTCTTACAAGAGGAGGAAAAGATGATACAGCAAAGACAGAGGTGTGTTTAGCACTTTGAAAAAAGCTGGACATCTGAGTTATTTTAATAATTTGTATTACTTTCATTTTTCACTACTGTGAAATTACATATAGCCTCACTATATATGTCATTACCCAATTCTGCTATTTCCATTAAGCATATATTTAAGTTAATAAAAAGAAACTGTAATACACTTTTCAAAAAATTGTCCTATAGTAAAATGTAATTCTAAAACTCTACTGAGTATGATATAACTTGCTCTGATTATTCAGAAGTAATACATGATCTAAGGTACCTGGAAGGATATTGTTACTTAGAAATGTTATTTTACAGTGGACACAAATGCCTTGTACCACAGTGCTGGGTAAATATGTTTCAAGTCACACAGATTAAGAGACAATTTTTAAGTCTCACAGGTATGTTTAAAACACAGTTTTTAAAAATTATGGAAAATTTTAAAATTTAAATTTTAAAATTAAAAGAGGAGCATGATTTTTTCCATAATTTTTAAAAATTGTGTTTTAAACATACCTTTGAGTTAAGAATTGAAACATAGAATGCTATTCTCATTGTGCATTTCATACTTTGGAGGATGGGGAAAGAAGTACTAAATGCTTATTCAAAAGTATGCTACTCAAAAGTAAGTATTGCCTTAAACATAAGGCAAAATGTTTAAGTTGATTAAGATTATGGGATAAGTATTAACACTAACCCTAATTATTGGGAAAATCACTTTTGTAAGTGTTTATTGATTATTTTTGGATAGGACTTTATGAAACAGATTTATGGTGTGGGTTAAAAAAAATTACTGAACTGAGCCGTTAGCCTTCTGCAAAAGTTCTAAAAGAATAATCATACATAATCTTTGGTAACATCGGAGTATTTTTTTGGCATTCTTTTCTCAGGTAAAAGATATCAGTTGTATTGAAGTGATCTGAGTAGTAGACCTGTTAAAGAGAACGTTTAAGTATGAAGAAATAGCCAGGTTAGCTGTAATTTGGCTACAGTCACGTACACTTGTCATTTTCATGAATGCAGACTTGTTTTCTAACTGAGCACTTTTCATTGTATTATAAAAATAGCCATGTTATGATGGCACCAGTTAAATTGGGAAAGCAGGCTAAAATAGGTTTCAGGCCTTTCGTTGTTGTGGAACATAGTATTTTTCCATTTAAATACATATTCAGAAATGATGTTATTTATTCCTCTTGATGTATTGTGTGTTTAAGACTAGCTGCTGTGAGAAGAGAGTTGAAAGTAAAGGAAATGCACTTACAAGATGCTGCAAGAAGACGTCTCCTGCAGCTTCAACAAGATCAGCGTGAAATGGAGCTAAGAAGACTGGATGATGAAATTGAGAGAAAGGTTTATTATTCTTAACTCTCATACATTATCTCCACTTACTTTCATTTAAATGTAACAAATACCTTCAAGTTAAATATTGTTCCTAGAATTCACAATGTATACTAAATAGCCCCTTTAGTTTTATATAGTTTCCCCCATCCCCCAGCTATTCTTACTCTCTTTTGTATTTTATTAATGGTTAAATATTTTAGGAATTTCAGGAAAATGAGTCAAGTTGACAAGGGTGTTTGATGACTGGTTCTCTAAAAATGGAAAATCAATTAACCATGAAGTTAATTGTGAAGTAAGGGAAATATATTTTTTAATATAAAAATTTACACATAGCCTAGAGTTAAAAATGGACCTCCTCCACTCTTCTCTTATTTCATCCCCAGAGATAAATTATTTTTTATGGTTGCATAATATTCCATTTTATGGCCATGTCATTGGTTATTTAATCCTCTGCTGTTGTATATTTAGGTTGTTTGCAGTATTTTGCTGTACAAAACAATGCCAGACTGTACATTCTCAGTACAAATCTTTTGAGTACTTCCACACAGTTTTGTTGAGTAAATTCCAAGGAATGTCAAATTGTCCTCCAAAGATGAAACCACTTAAGCTGTTTTAAGAGTATAAGACTACTCATGCCCTAGTCAATTTGGAGTGTATCAGTCTTAGTATTTGCCAGTCTGATAGGTGAAAAATGGTTTTTGGTTTTGGGGTAGGTTTTTTTTTTTGCTAGTGATGTTAACTATCTTTTCATTTACCATTTGTAGATCTGTAAATTGCATAACTAAATCATTTGTCCATCTTTCTACCAAGTTACTCCTTTTCCTATCAGTTTACACAGGCTCTTTTATCATTTGGGGCAGCAGTGTCCAACAGAAATATGTAAGCCATGTGGGTAATTTTAACTTTTCTAATGGCCACATTAAAAAGTAAGAAGAAATAGATGAAATTAATTTTAATAACATTTAACACAGTATATTTGAAATTATCATTGCAATATGTAATTAGTATACAGACATCTTTGAACTATTTTACCTTTTGTTTGTACTAAGTCTTTGAAATCTAGCAGTCAGTTAATACTCGCTGCAAACCTCAGTTAGGACTGGTCACATTTTAGGTGTTGGGCAGCTACCCAGCAGACGGTTGGGGCATTCATCCTTCCGTCTGTTGTGAATGTTCTCCTTGTGTTGTGTTCTCTGTGTTGCATGTCTCTAAGAATGTTTACAGTGTCTTTTCTTCATCATGTAAAATATGTTAATTTTTGGATAACCAACTTCATTAATTTTTTATGATGTCTAGGTTTTGTGTCCTGTTCATTAACCTTCCCATTTAAGGTTGTATTACCATGGCTCTAGTGGTAAAGAGCCTGCCTGCCAATGCAGGAGACATTAGAGACGCAGGTTCAATCCCCAGATCAGGAAGATCCGCTGGAGAAGGAAATTGCCACCCACTCCAGTATTTTTTGTCTGGGAAGGTCCATGGACAAAGGAGCCTGGTGGGCTGCAGTCCATAGGGTTACAAAGAGTTGGGCCCACCTGAAGTGACTTAGCACATTACTATTACCACTTATGCAGTTTTTTTCTAGTTCTGTGTTTTCCTGTTGTTTTTTTTAATCTCTGTCTTAAGGATCAGTAGATTATTGTGCACCAGCACATCTGACTCTTATAAGACCACCTGTTTTGTAAGGCTCATCATAAGTTGGAATTGTTTTAACATTTTTCAGTGGTTAAGAAAATCAAAGAATATTCCATGTCATGAAAATCATACTAGATTTTTTAAAACATATGAAATTCAAACATCAGTGGACCACAGTCAACACCTGTTTACATATTCCTTTAGCTTCTTTCGTACTACAGTGGCAGAGGCGAACAGCTGAAACAAACTACATCCCACAGAGCCTCAAGTGTTTAACTCTGTCACCCTTTCCAGAAGAAGTTTGCCAGCCCCTGATGTCTGAAAATTATTGATAAATGTAAGAAATGAGTTAGGGACCAAGCTTACTTCTTCCCAAAGGCACGTCAATTTTCCCAACAGCTTTTGTTGAATATGAGCAAAAGTCATTTGTCAGCTGTTAATAATAATTAACAGTTATTAAATGTTCAATTCCCTTATAAATTTGATCTCCTCCTAAGCCAGTCCCACTGTTGGAATAACACCTGTGTAATGTTTTACTAATTAGCAGGCCTCATTACTTTTCAGTTTTCCTCAGTATTCTCAAGTGTTTATCGTTTCAAATAGACTGAAAATTTTCTCTCTCCCTCCTTCTCTCCCTGAATCCTCCCATCCTATTGGAATTTTTATTAGGATTGCATTGAATTTATAAACTAATTTAGAGTTTAAAACTTGGTTTTGATCACATATGAAATTTTTTTATATATTAATAATCATTTTTTTATAACATGAGATAATGCTTTGTTTAAAGCCAACTAATTTTAAATTCTTTAAAATCTAATGATTCCTTTTAATAATCTCATCTAGTAAATGAGGTTGATAATTCATTATTCTAGAAAAGTCTCTTCTTCCCCAAAAGTAATTTCAGGCTTAGAACTCTGTGATCTCTTTATTCCTTTGAGATAGTGAAGGCAGTGTTTTGGTGAAAGCATCCTGTCAAGTCCTTTCAGTGGCGTGATCAGCCTTTGCCTCCCCTTCCAGCCTCTTGCCCTTCCAACTCCCTGTCCTGACAGTGAGCTCTGAGCCTGCTAAACTGCAGGAGCTTCTCTACTCACAATTCAGGGGCCAGCAGGAGAGACTTCTTGAGTCCAGAGTGACACATCTGTTAGTAACGAGCAGAGTTGATCTGTTCTGCTGTGGTACATGGCTCTTTGTACCTCTGAAAATTCATAAGCTAAAGAGTTTCTGTAATTGAAATTCCTAAAAAGCATTCTTTACTTTGCCAAACTTCTCCTCTGCCTTTTAGCATTGTAACTGCTCTTGGTCCATCAACTCAAGTGTCCCTACCTTTGAGCTAACTGCTATCTCAGGAACCTCTTTAAGTTGAACTGGTTTTCAGTCTGTGGTTTTTTTTTTTTTACTCCTTGGATGTATGTCCTTGCACATCCCACTATATTCTCATTTTTACTGTTTCTCTGATTATATTTGATAGTGTGCCTACAATATCTAACACTTTGCCTTGTGCACAGAAATAGTAATGCAGTCATTAACTGCTTATTGGTTAGATGATATGTTTAGATTAGATGCTAATGGGTTTTACTTTTTGTTCGGAAACACATATTGTGTTATTCTCACCCCCAAAAAAATGAGGACTTTAGGCAGCCAAGTATTTAAGACACTTCCCAAGATTCTCTATGTAAAGAGTCCTTTATCCAAATCCTCTAGTGTATAGGCGTGAAATGCTTCCAAGTAATCAGATATTGGAGAAAGGTGAACTTTAAATTGGCTGAATCCAAGCAGGGCACACACAGGTTGACTAGACCACAGTACACTTTGACTTGGAGTTACTCGTTGCCAAACTGAATTTAGAAAAGTACAGTTTAATCAAAAAGAACATTAAATAAATGTTATATCAAATAAGATTAAACATTTTATATTTTCATCCACTGTGAATTTAAATTGCTCAAGTTTTTCTAACTCATAATATGGCTAATGTAATATGGAAAGAACTGCCATCTGTTCTCCCAGCCTGGGCAAATGAGCATATGGTAATTGTGCTTTCTTTTTTAGAAAATTACACTTAACTTTAACTCAAGACATTATTTCTGGATTCCACGCTGAATGTTAATATATTGTGAATTACTCTGGCTTCAAAAACCCAGTATCTATTATTTTTAAATGCTTTTAGTGGTTTGTTCATATTACAAGATTACTAAATCTGTTAAACAAAAATTATTTTTGTTATTTATTTTTGATATTCACAGTTTGTTATTTGGCCATAGGTACACATGAGAGATCGAGAAATTGCTGCCACAGCCAAAGACCTGGAAATGAGACATCTGGAACTCGAATCACAAAAAAGACTTTATGAGAAGGTATAAATCAACAGTTTCCAGTGTAAGAAAAGCAGAGCTTGTACAGACTCTTTTTAGGCTGTATTTATTCGAGGTTTTTTAATGTTCATTTTGTTTGTGTTTTTTCAAGAAGAGTATAGTGTCATCCAGGATTGTAAGGTAGCCAGAATGCACAGAGTTTGTTGTAATTCTTTAATTCATGTTTCTCTTAACAACTTACCCTAGTGTCTGAAGCACCAGATGTAAGCCCCAGATTTTGCCTCAGGATCTTTTACTAACTTACTAGGTTTTCTTATATCTGTGTGATAGTGACTGCAAAATTAACCCAGTACTTGACAAGGATCCTATAAGGTAAATCAGACAAGAGCTGTAAAGCACACTTTAAATTTGAACCTTCTGGAATCAAATCATCAGGTACCTACCTTAGCACATATAATTCAGTTTCCATGACACTGGAAAAGAAAACTTTGGTACTGATATAAATATTTATTACTGAGGAAAAGCATTACGTTGCTCACTTACTTGATGTTGAAACCATAAGTTTTCACTTCTCTCAACCCTCTTAAAGTCAGACTGAGTTTGAAATCAGTGATAACTACAAATATGTAACAGGTATTTGCATATGATATGCAAACATGCATGTGACTCTTTGTTGCTCACATTAAATAAGATTTAAAACATAGCATCCATTCTTCACTAAATCACTTAAGTTTCTGCACTGAACTTTTTCTAAATCTGAGCCCCAGAGATTGACACTTTCACTGAGTTTCTTATGATTTTGAATTAGAATTAATTCACTTGAACTAAGCTTATTTTTTTTAACTATCGTTTGGGGGAGGTGGGGTGGTGGCATCAGAAGCATGATTTCAGAATTAACAGAACATTTGCAAGAAAAATACAAAGAATTTCAAAATTTTTTCTCTTAGATTCTCAGATATTAACATTTTGCTAAATTTGCATTATTGTTCTCTTTCAATCTATATATACGCATTTTTTTTTTCCGAACTGTTTAAAAGTTGCAGACTTAATGCTTTTTTGCCCTAAAAAATTCAGTTTATATTTTTTAAAACCAAGGATTATTACACAATCATAGTACAATGATCAAAATCAGGAAATTAACATTATTTATTATAAAAAACCTTATTCACATTTTATCAGTTGTCCTAAAAATGTCCTTTAGAGCAAAACGAAATCTAAGATAATGTATTTTTTCAGTTGTATGTCTCTTTATTCTAAGTTGGAACCATTCTTGAGTCTTTATATTTTATTACATTTATATTTTTGAAGCATACTGGCTAGATATATTGCAGAATGTTTCTCAATTAGACTTGTTTACCTGATGACTAATGATGTCAAGCATCTTCTCATGTGTTAATTGTCCATTTTTCTGTCTTCCTTGGAGGTCATGAGATTAATGTCTATTCAGAATATATAGGACCATACCTTCTCAGTTTTTATTATATCATGTCATTTTTTGTTGAAAACAAGATATTTTAAATAACAGGACAAATCTGGAAATCAGATTCTCTTCTTTCCCTAGGGTTTCTTGTTGTTTCTTTGCTTAGTGACTTTTCTAAATTCTATAAAGTATTTTCTGTCATGCATAGTCACTGAAATCTCTACTCAGGTAACCTGGTGACTGGACAAAGATTTCCTTAGGTCCCTTGAACCAGTAAGCCTCCAGCCTTTGCCAAGGGTCTGTGTGTGGATCACATTGTGACACACCTTCCACACTCAGCTAGGCAGTTGACAGCTCTTTTCATTTCCTGATTTTACAAAACCTCAGTTCACCAGAGTTGAAACCTTAGGACCTTCTCAGGACTCAGCATTCACACAGCCCTTGGCATGTGCACATTTTGACACACGCATGTGCCTTCTAAAGCCCCAGAAATCCACTGGAGCATTTCAGAGCCCCGTGTAGACTTCCAGTTCCCCAGCTTTTCCTACCGAGCTTTTTGATTAGCCTGTTGTTTGCTCTGTGACCCACTGCCTCAGACAGCCACGATGTTCAACAGTTTCCCCTGTTGGTCTTCAGCAAACATCCCCAGGGAAAGGCTGTACATGAGTTCTGAGTCAGGTCAAGTAAAAACAGCTTTGGGAGGAGGGTCTTCCAGGTCAAGTGATGACAGTTCTCTGGGAATGGGAGTTTGAAGGACCTCCATTTTGCCCCCTCCATTGACTGCCAGGCTACCAGTTTTCAAGGCCAGCGGCAGAACTTAGGTGTGGCATGGAATGGGAATAACACAAGTTTAAAATGCCATAAAGTGCATCTAAGATTCAGCCATTTTCTATGAATAAATGCTCCCCAGATTGCTGCAAGCCTTCAGTTAGTTTCCAGAGTTCTGAAAAAGCTTGTTTTGCCAGTGATCTCGGTGCCTTTAGAGATGAGAATTTTCAGACATCGTTACTCTTATTTCCACTGATGTCACTCACCACTGTTTGCTCTTTACTTTGAAAATTAGATGATTATGGTTTAGGTATTCTAAAAAACAGAAAAATCATTTTTGTGTTCTAGCATTATTACTATATCGATTGGTGATTTTTTTTTTTTTTTAGCAGAATCTCTCTAGAAATCAAGAAGCTGTTGCGAAAGAAATGAAGGAAAATGCAGATGCCTATAGACAGAAAGTAGATGTTGAAGAACACATGTTTCATAGACTGATAGGAACCGATCAAACTCAGAACCAAAAAATTCATAAGGTAAATATGGTAAATTTAGTGTCTATAGAGGGGAGAATTTCCATCTACTGTTCTTTTTAAAGAAGGAATTCAATATTGAACCCTATAAAGTTAGTTTCTTTGCTTCAGTCATCACAATTCCTAGAAACTCATTATTTTATTTGCAGGTTTCACTGACAGCATATCCATGTGTCTTTTATACTCCTTGAGAATTTCAGGACTTGTAAGAAAATACAAGGGAAATAACTTGGTGAATGATACTGTCCTACATTAAGTCTTAGAAATTATACCTGAGTAGATTAGTTGCAAAACATCAGGTCTCTGCCTGGTATATAAGCCAGCATTTTCCAGGTGTATTCTGTAGAATATCAGTAACTTAGTGTTAAATAAAATGGAGATGACAAGTATTGAAAAAGCTGTCTTAAAAGTTAGGCTTTTTCATGCCAGATTTGAAGATATATGGCACATTGTGAATCTTTGAGAAATTTTCTTAAACTTATAGAATTTTGGGGGGAGTATCCTTTCAGAAATGCTGACTTAAATGAATTGAAATGGAATTCGAGGCCTTCAGGGAAGAACTTTGTTATCCCTTTAGCAAAATGTTAAACGGGTCTATGGCGGGGCCGGGCCTTGTCCCAAAAGCCAGGAATAAATGTAAGATTTCCCTGCCTCTGTTCTGTGCCTTGACTGTTTCCCCAAGAATAATGCCCCCTGCCTTTTTTCCTTACAGGCTTTTGTCCAGTCTGTAGGATACGTTCTTCTGACTCCTTTTCAAAGGATTAAAACATGGAAATTATTTAATTCTCCCCGCCCCTTAGCGTAGAAGTTCTCAACCTTGGCTGTACATTAGAACCACCTGGAGAGTGCTCTGGAAGTACCAGTATCCAGCTGCTCCAGAGATCAATTTAATTGGTTTGTGCTGGAGCCTGGATATTGGTTTAAACACTGAGGTGATGCTAATATGCAGCCAAGATTGTGAACATCTGTACTGGACACTTGGAGACACTGAATGGATGTACCATATTTTATGTAGTCAAGTCTGATCTTGTTTCTGAAATTTACAAATTCTTAGTTAATTGAAGAAAATTTGGCGAAAGCGGAACAAGCATGTCTAAATACTGACTGGCGAATTCAAGCTTTACATAAACAAAGGTGCAGTGATCTACACCGAAATGAATGCTACCAGGAAATAGCTAAACTCCTTCGGAAAAACAGGAAGAAAGAAATAGAAGTATTAAACGCCATGATGGAAGGGGAAGCTAAAAAGGTAAGAATGATGTTATAAACTTCTTGTTAATTATTTAAATCTTGAAATAGTATGTAATCAAGTGGCAAAAGCATCAAACCAAATAATTTTTGTTGGAAAACACCTTAAAGATGATCTAATTTTAATAGGTATTGCTCAGAAAGTCCAATATTGATGCCACCTAAGAATGACTAACCCACTGCAGTGTTCTTGCTCAGAGAATCCCATGGACAGAGGAGCCTGGCAGGCTGCCATCCGTAGGATCGCAAAGAATCAGACAGGACTGCAGCAACTTGGCATGCACACAGGCAAGAAGGACATGACAAGAATGAGTGTCTTTCTCAGTTACATCAGTGTCTCAACTTGCCAGCTTCCTGTATTTGTGCTGGCTCATTGTATACTAGCACTTTAATTCACTGAATTTTTTATACTAATAACATAAAAGACTTTGAACAGTTAGGAAATACAGAGAGAGCTACTAGTAACAAAACCCAAAATAACTGTAACTATAAGCAAGATAGAAATATTTTTCTTTTTCACATGAAGAAGTCTGGAGTAGGCAGTCCAGGGTTGGTATCCTGTCTCCAAGATCATTAGGAAAACTGCATCCTTGAACTTTTCTGCACGACTTCCTGGAGTATGTTTTTCATTCGCAAGGACACCTTTCCACCCATTAATTTTAAAAACTCAAAAAAAAAAAAACAAACCCAAAACACCTCAGTCCCTTAATATTTGAGATCTGAAATGTACTGAAATGAATTATTTCAGTGACAGCTGTGACCTACATGTTTACATGGCACTGAGGCTTTGAGTGGTAGGGACGTCAGAAGTGCCTCTGCTTTCAAGGCTCTTCAACAGCCTTGAGCCAGCATAGGGACCCAGATTACCTAATACCAAGGAGAGGAAACAAAC
This sequence comes from Bos taurus, assembly GCF_002263795.3. Taxonomy (NCBI): domain Eukaryota; kingdom Metazoa; phylum Chordata; class Mammalia; order Artiodactyla; family Bovidae; genus Bos; species Bos taurus. The sequence continues at coordinate 16,641,169 of NC_037341.1, read as the reverse complement.
AGGCTTATTTCACTGTAGGAACTTGCATTTAGCGCAATCATTATGTCATTTTTTTTTATTGTATCTAGTGGGAGGAAGCTGAAGAAAAAGACTTTCATTTGAAATCAGAAAAGAAAACTGCTGCTCTTTCAGATGCTTCTAGAAGATGGTTCCTAGAGAAAGAGATACATGATGCTCAGCATCCGTGTGATAAAGGTGAGCATTCCTTCACAGTGTTATACATTCGTTCATTTCGTATGGTCTCTTATCATGGATAAATCCTTACATGTGTTTTGGCACTTCTAGTCAAATTATTGCTCAGCTGAAAGATAATCACTAGTTACTACTTTTTGGTTGGGAAGACTGGGCTGAGGAGGTGGGGCTGTTTAAAAAAAAAAAGCTCCAAGAAGAATTTCTCAACCATCCTATAGAATTCTGTTTTATTCCATGGTTCCATGGTCCTGCTGCTGTGTCGCTTCAGTCGTGTCCGACTCTGTGCGATCCTGGTGGACAGCAGCCCACCAGGCTCCACCGTCCTTGGGATTCTCCAGGCAAGAACACTGGAGTGGGTTGCCATTTCCTTCTCCAATGCATGAAAGTGAAAAGTGAAAGTGAGGTCGCTCAGTCGTGTCTGACTCTTCATGACCGCATGGACGCAGCCTACCAGGCTCCTCCGTCCATGGGATTTTCCATGCAAGAGTACTGGAGTGGGTTGCCATTGCTGGGCATCCCCTTAATATACTAGAATATAATTTGTTCCCAAAGTGCTATATCTAGTTAATTTTAGTAAAAAAAAAAAAAAGTGTGCTTTGTCCATAACTGGTCCTCAGAACAGCAGTACATGAAAGTAGCACGAGGAAACTTCTTATAGGATCTAATCAAACATTAGTTTATGGTGCAAGGCTTCCCTGGTGGCTCAGCTGATAAAGAATCCACCTGCAATGCAGGAGACCTGGGTTTGATCCCTGGGTTGGGAAGATCCCCTGGAGAAGGGAAAGGCTACCCACTCCAGTATTCTGGCCTGGAGAATTCCATGAACTGTATAGTCTATGGGGTTGCAAAGAGTCAGACACGACTGAGTGACTTTCACTTTTCACTTACAGTGGCATTCAATGAAAAATCAAAATTGTAACTTAAAATTCTAAAACAGTACAGATACTCCACAGACTATACAGTCCATGGAATTCTCTAGGCCAGAATACTAGAGTGGGTAGCCTTTCCCTTCTCCAGGGGATCTTCCCAACCCAGGGGATTGAACCCAGGTCTCCTGCATTGCAGGCGGATTCTTTACCAGCTGAGCCACAAGGGAAGCCCAATACAGACACAGGGAACTTGTATTTTACTATACTTTATATTGTTTCCGTCTTTTATAAAATGTGTATGTATTACTTTTTAAAATAACAGCCTTATTGCTATATAATTCACATGCCATACCATTCACCTATAGAAAGTTTATAATTCAATGGTATTGTATTACCATATATTAAATATATTCAGAGTGGTACAGCCATCACCACAATCAACTCTAGAACATTTTCAGCACCCCTGATAACCCCATGCCCATTTGCAGTCATACCTTATTTCCTGTCACTCCCCCAGCCCCTGGCAACCACTAATCTACTCTTGTCTCTGTAGACTTGCCTGTTCAGGAAATTTCATGTAAATAGAATCATATAATATGTAGTCCTTTGTATCTGACTTCTTTCACCTAGATAATGTTTTGAGGTTCAACCATGTTGTAGCAGGTATCAGTACTTCATTCCTTTTTAATGCTGAGTAATAGTCCACTGTATGTGTATTCCATGTTTTATTTATCCATTCATTAACTGGTGAACATTGGGTTATGTCTAGTTTGGGGCTTTTATGACTAATGCAGTGTATTACCTTAATTACTTTTGTAGGGCACAAATTTGAAAAGTAAAAATAGAAATTAGATGCTATCATGCTCATTTAACTAGGCTACTTTTGAAACCCCTCATTACCTCTCATGCTTTTGAGTTTAGGTCTCAAATAGTACTCAGAGCCCTTAGGCAAGCTATGTTTAAAACCTGCTTGTAGAAGACCCCAACCACTGGAGCCGCCTTACTCCCTAACCCTGTCACACTGACCTCTACATTAGAAGAAAACAATAGACCCTTTTCAAGAACCTCTGAATTTAGAGATAGTACAAGGGAAGAAACTGCAAAAGACTGCCTGCTCCGTAGTCTGCCTGCATCTGGGTCTCCCACCTCCATGGTGTCTTCCTGTTCTGTCCCCTACGTTTTGTCGACATCCCTGAGTTTCACCAATCACAGAGTGTGTGGTTGATAATCATCTATCTTCAAAAGGCGTATGTATAAGGATTTGATCATTGCCTTAATCAGGGTATAGAAATTAAATCCATGTCATTTAATCCTAAAACCAGGGGATAATCGGCTATAATTAGGAAAATGGCATTTTGATCACAGGTGCTTGCCTTGGTTTGTCACTCAGAGCTGGAAGGGAGGCAGAGGAAGTGGAAACAGGCAAGTGTGCCAACAACAGACCGGTTATTTAAATGTTGCCTAGTGCCGGTCTCTCTTAGCAATGGGGAGGATATTCTTACCGTTTCCCAGAAAACAGAACCTTCTGGACAGTATGAGTGGCCCTCACTGACCCTAAAATCCCAGGCCCATAAACTTAAATTGAAGCTGAATAGCAATGTCTTATAAAATTAGTCCAGATTTGTAATGGGCAAAAGATTTGAACAGTTCTCCAAAGAAGATACTCAAATGGCCAACACACATATGAAGAGCTGTTCAGCTTAAATTAGTCATTGTGCTTGCGTGCTAAGTTGCTTCAGTCATATCCGACTCTTTGCGACATCACGGACTGTAGCCCGCCGGGCTCCTCCGTCCATGGGGATTCTCCAGGCAAGAATACTGGAGTGGGTTGCCATGCCCTCTTCCAGGGGATCTTCCTAAGTTAGTCATTAAAGAAATACAAATCAAAACCACATGGGAAAAAAAATTAAAAATCAGATGCAGCTTCACGATCAGTTAGCATCAATGTAATCCATTAACAGGTGTGGGCAAGGACCAGCCAAACCAGAGCAGTGTTGGTGGGAGTGTGGCGTGGCACAGCCGCTGCGGGAAACAATCCGGCAGTTCCTCAGAAGGTTAAACACAGAGAGACTGTATGACCCAGAAGTTCTACTCCCATATACACACCCAGAGAATTGAAAATATATCCCTGCAAAAACTTGTATACTGAATTGCCCACAGCATCAATATTTATAATAGCCAAAAAAAGGAGAAACAACCCAAATACCCATCAAATGAGGAATGGATAAAATAAATTGGTATACCCATACAATGGAATTTTACTTAGCGATAAAAAGGAATTAACTGATTCATGCTACAAAATGGATGGACCTTGAGAATCTTAGGCTAAGTTAAAGAAGCTAGACCAGAAGGCCGCATGTTATATGCTTCTCTTCATGAAATGTCTGGAATAGGCAAATCTCTAGAGGCAGAAGTGGGTTAGTGGTTTGCAGGTGGGAGCGGTAGGGGAGTGGGCTACCAGTGCATACGGGGTTTATTTTGGGGATGGTGAAAATGTTCTAGAATTAGTGGTGATGATTACACAACCCTCAGTGTACTAAAAACACTGAATTGTACCCTTCAAAGGGGTGAATTTTGTGGTAAGTGAATTATCTTAACAAAATTTATTGTTTTAATGACATTAGTAAATGCTGGTGGCCAAGCGGAGCCATTGGACCAGGTTTTTAAAATGACTGGGCCTTGAAGAAAGGGAGGAGCCTGGAGCAGTGGGAGGACCGTTCAGGGAGGCAGGATCTCATGGTGAGGCGACAGGAAGACCTAGTCCCAGCTTCACGGCAAAGGAAGACAAGGCTCAAATAAACTTAGCCAGAGTCACCAAGCTGTGTCCTTCTGGTTAGTTTATTTACTCGTGTTTAACCTGTGTTTATTAGGAAGTGTTTCCTGGTGTTGTTTCCTCATTTGTAAAATGAGAAGAGTATGGACTAGGTGATCTGTAGTTTTGTTACAGTTCTAGCATTGTATTACACCATTTTCTAACCCCTCATGGTTTGCAGGCTTCCCAAGGATCTCTCTCAGGAACACATACATACATACACACCGTTTTCCCTTACCATTTTTGTGCATTGACCAATTAAAGCCTCCATGACTACCCTCGTATAAGAGTTGCTTCAGTCATGTCCGACTCTTTGCAACCCCATGGATGGTAGCCCACCAGGCTCCTTTGTCCATGAGATTCTCCAGGCAAGAATACTGGAGAGGGTCACCACGCCGTCCTCCAGGGGATCTTCTCGACCCAGGGATCGAACCCACATCTCTTGTGTCTCCTGCATTGGTAGACAGATTCTTTACCACTAGTACCACCTTGTCTGAGACAGAACTTATTAAAAATAATTAATCAGTGGCAGAAACTTGACTGTCATGGTGATTCAGGTTAGGCTAACTGGTATAGAGGGCTTCAGTACAAGGATGGTTCAAGAGAGTGACAGGGACCTTCAGTGCCAGGCTGAGCAGTTGGGCTTCATCCTGTTTACCAGCCTGGCAGACAGCAGAGTGACCTGTGGAAGACTGAGAACAGGGCTTCCCTCCCAGCCAAGGAATGCAGTTAAGGCAAGGAAGGAAATTTAGTTTGTTCCTTTTTGCTCCTTTTGAATTTTGTGTGGTACATGTAGTACCACTTCAGAAAAAGATAATTTTAAATAATAAGAATCACCTTTGGGGCTTTAAAATAAATACCTTAATTAAATGAAGGAAATAAGCAAGCTCCAGTACAAGAAGTACAGAAAAAAGAACTTTCACCTTTTACCTTTATGTTATAATTAGCAAGTGACTGGCAGTTTTTTAGGTGCATTACAAATTGTTTTTTTTAAAAATACATATTCGGGGACTTCCCTGGTGGCTCAGTGGTAAAGAATCCGCCTGCCAATGCAGGAGATGCAGGTTTGATCCCTGGTCCAGAAAGATCCCACCTTCCACGGAGCAACTAAGCCCGTGTGCCACTACTACCGAGTCTGCTCTAGAGCCGGGGACCCCCAACTCCTGAGCCCTCCTGCCCCAACTACTGAAGCCCAAACGCCCTAAGAGCCCGTGCTCGGCAACAAGAGAGGCCGAGCACTGGGCGCTGCAACTAGGGAAGAGCCCACGCAGCAACTAAAACCCAGCACAGCCAAAAACAAAATTATTTTTTTTAAAATACATATTCAGGACCTGACCAATGGTGATTTAATTTCGTAGATCTAAGATAGAAACTGGAAAGCTAGATTTTTGTTTTAAAGTTTTTCAGGTGAATCTGCTCAGCAGTGTTTGAAGCGTTGCTATAAGCAAAGGAGGGAACCATTGGCCCCTCCGTGTTTATAACCCAGCCCTTTGGAAGGATGAATTAAGCAGCTGTGGGCAGGATGGATTTGGGAGGACAAATGAGAGACAAGAACTATGCGAACTCAGACTTGGCAGGATCTGATATGTGAATCATCTCTGCAGTGGTGGTTGCCCAGCCTATGCCAGAGCGCTAACAGAGCTGTCAGCATATTACCTTATTCGATTTTCTACCACTATTTTATTTAAAAGTTGTTCCTTCCTTATATATAGTTGAATCTGCTCTTCTTTTTGTAAATCTTCTGATTAAAAACTGTTCTCTGGTCAGTGAAATGAAAGTTGCTCAGTTGTGTCCGATTCTTTTTGACCCCATGGACTATAGAGTTGATGGAATTCTCCAGGCCAGAATACTGGAGTGGGTAGCCTTTCCCTTCTCCAGGGGATCTTCCCAACCCAGGGATCGAACCCAGGTCTCCTGCATTGCAGGTGGATTATTTACCAGCTGAGCCACAAGGGAAGCCCATTCTCTGGTCAGAATGGCCATCAGAAAAGTTTCTAAAAATATACTAGAGAGGGTGTGGAGAAAAGGGAAGCTTCTTACACAACTGATGGCGAGGTAAATTGGTGCAGCCACTGTGGAGAACAGTGTGGAGGTACCTTTAAAAACTAAATATAGAATTACCATATGGTCTAGTAGTTCCACTCGTGGGCATGTATCCAAAAAAGACAGAAATTCAAATTCAAAAAGATACATGTGCCCCGTTGTTCATTGCAGCACTATTCACGATAGCCAAGACACAGAAGCAAACTTAGATGTTCATTGATGGATAGTGGATAAAGAAGATGTGGTACATGTATACAATGGAATACTACTCAGCCTTGAAAAAGAATAACACCATTTGCTGCAATATGGATGGACACAGAGATTACCATACCATGTGAAGTATGCCAGAGAAAGTCAAATATCGTATCACTTACATGTGGAATCTATAAAGAAATGATACAAATGAACTTATTTACAAACAGACTCACAGACAGAAAACAAACTTATAGTTACCAAAGGGGGAAGCAGGGAGAGAAGGATAAATTAGTATGGGATTAACAGATACATACACTACTGTATATAAAATAAAGACCTACTGTATGACACAGGGAACTATATTCAGTATCTTGTAATAACCCAGAATATAGAAGAATATGAAAAAGAATACCTAACTGAATCACTTTGCTGTACACTTGAGACTAATACAACATTGTAAATAAACTACAGTTATGCACTTACTACCTCTGCCATATGATAGCCCTTCAATTACTTGAAGATGACTCATATTCTATTCCCTGACACCAGTTCAAATTAGTCATTTGGTAATCCATTGTCTTGGGCTTCCCAGGTGGCTCAGTTGTGAAGAATTCACCTGCAATGCAGGAGAAAGGAGTTTGATCCCTGGGTCAGGAAGTTCCCCTAGAGAAGGGAATGGCAACCTGCTCCACTTGGGGTTGCAAAGAGTCGACATGACTTAGCATGCACACACATTATCGCAACGACTGATTGAGCTAAAACTGTGAGTTGAAACCATTAGCTGAAGTTCTTGAGCCCAGGTAAAGGCAAGTGTCACCTTGCTGAGTCTGTGTGACCCAAGCAGTCTGGGTCTGACTCGTGGAGGCTTGGGCCCTAGTGACGGGAGTGGAAAGGAAGGGGCATCCTAAGCCAAGAAATAAAGACTCTGATATCTTATTGGATGTAAAGCTGTAGGGTTAGGAGACAGCAAAAACAAAGCTAAAGGATGGGATTCAAAAACCAGGAGGCACTGGTTAGGTGTGGACACTGCCATGCTTCCCAGTCTTAAGAAGCCCGGGTGAGCCTCGCCCATCACTGCGTCTGGTGTGCTGTGTCCTGTGATCAGGCCCTGCTTGGGTAAAGCCAATAGAGATCAGCTCCCAGTTCTCAAGAAAGGCTTGCTAACCATGTTTCATAGTCTCTCCCAGCAGTTGTTTGGGATCTCTGTCCTAGCAGCTGTATTTTTCAGTGGTCTGTTGGTTTTTTGTTTTTGCTAAAGGTGTTTTTAAAGTACTTTACTTTCAGCTTAGCTTTTAATTCTCAGTAACTGCAATTTGCTTGCCTTTTGAATTGTGACAGCATTCTTCCCAGGGTAGAAAAGTAAGGGGCTTTTTATCCTTGGCAATTTTAATTTACTAGGGACCATTTGGAATTAAGCAAGGCTTTCTATACACTCCACTCTTTCATTTTCTTTTTCCACTTTTATAACAGTAGTGCCCAAGGGCCGAGATGAAGAGTTCGCCTCAGGCTGTCTGCCTAGAGCCTCACAATTAAATGACATTTCTGAAATGGAGTCCTTGACACAGAGTAAGTCGATGAACAAGAAAGATGTCTCCTATCATGTTAGATTTTGCAATGTTTAAGCAAGAGTGGGGGTGTCCCAGGTGGCTCAGTGGTAAAGAATCCTCCTGCCAACCCAGGAGACATGGGTTCAGTCCCTGGGTCAGGAACATCCCCTAGAGAAGGAAATAGCAACCCACTCCAGTATTGCTGCCTGGAGAATCCCATGGACAGAGGAGCCTGACAGGTTGCAGTCCATTGGGGGCGCAAAGAGTCAGACACAACTCAGCAACTAAACAATAACAAGGCAAGATTGTGGCTTAAATTATATTTACAGCACATTGAGACCATTTTCCCAGGGCACTGGCCATGGAAATCCTAAAGTGGAAGCAGCAAGATTTTCAAGTTTCCAGCTGGGGAAAACTGGGTCAGACCAAACCCCAAGGAAGGAAGGTCTGCCAGGCGTCATTAATGCAACTGTTTCCTCAGCACAGCATTGCTGCCCGAAGCGCAGCTGGAGGCACCGACGGAAGTCTGTCCCTGACTAAATGAATGATACTCGTAACTACTTTTTTACATCCTTGTGAAAAGAAAATCTCAGGATTATTTTTCAAAGCTATTCCATATTTGAGTTTTCTCGACTCTTTTGGGCTGAGCTGCCTCCAGCAACCATTGGAAACGAGTCTGCTCTGGACTCCAAGATGCACTGCGGGGCCAGCTTGCTCAGAATTGCTGAGGGCAAAGGGCTCTGTGCTGATCAATTGCCTTTTGATCCCTTGACTTGATTCACTGGAGGTTTTTGTTTATTTCTGGAAGGGATGGGATGGAATGGAAACATCTTACAGAAATGCAGTCACAGAGTTACCCCATAAAGGAGCGAACAGTTTCCCCTGTAAAGGCCTTGGTTTTTTTTTTTTTTTTTTTCCTTGGTTTGTTTTTAAAAGGAGGGGAGAGGACAGGAAACTCAGACTCTTCAACCAACTTCTTCAATAAAACTGTCATAAAAATGAAGCAGAACTTCACAAGGTCCTTTGAGTTCTTTTACAAGAACAGATTTTTACAGAATGTCCCCAAAAGACCAGCTTTATAAAAAATATACCTAACGACAAGCCATGAGTTCCAGTATGGTATAAAATACATTCGCTAACATACATACTCTTATGTGCATCTCTCAACACTGTGTCACGATATGAAATTAACCAAAAGTCATGCATAAGTCAGACGAAAGTACAGAAGATTCTCAACTGTTCTCTACTCCAACACATCAGAATTTTTAACTAGATATTCTAAACTTCAAAATCGAGTTGACGTTTGGCAAGTTTCTTACTTGGCAACAAAATGAAAAAGCATAAATGTTTTATTCCTTGGGGGAAAATAGTTTTCATAAATTGAAGCTCTTTGGGTATATAAGTTTCAGAGAAGTATGTTTTTAAGATGCTTCTTTATTGAATTCCAGTATTTACTACCCCTCTAAATCAATATGAAATGGCTGTTACACTTAGACACATTGTAATGTTCTAAGCTTGATTCTGGACTTTCCTTGTGTTGGTCATTGTAACAAGTACTTGATTTATGTATTGAGTCATTAGAAAGTGGTCATGGTGTATATTTCACTATTAATTTTGGCACCTTGGAATTTTCTCATTACAATAAATATCATGGTGGAAAAACTTACTATTGTAAAAAACTCAGATTCTCTCTTAGACAAGCTTTCTTCCTGATTTAAAAGTTAATCTATATTCCCAAATCAAAAAAAAAAAAAGATAACCAAAAGCAAATAAGTTCTCTAATAGCATTTGTTCAATCCACCAAATATTTGACTTGTAAATGGAACCTCACAGGACCAGGTAATACGTTAGGCTTTTCCGTGTAAGAAATTTGGTTTAGAATATTCATTTCATTATTGGTCTTTGCAACATATTTATCTTTAAACGCTATACCATTGCTCAAACTAACTACTGTTAATTTAAAATTTTGTTTCCAAGTTTCATTAAACCAGAGAAAAATGCATTGGGACGCCATGGAACAGGATCTCATGGAGAGAGTGAGAAACCTCCGCCAGAGACTCGTCACCCAGGCTCAGAACAGATGTCAAACGCCTCACCTTTTGGCTACATAGGAGGCTGGTCACCTTGAGACAGTCAGAGAACAAGATACTTATTTTGCAATCAGTGCTGCTGATTTTCAGATTATTTATTTCAAATGCCTATAAAGATCAACCTTTTGTATGGAAAATGTGTGTATAAAAATTATGTGTTCTTAATTCTGGTGGTTTGGGACTTGTAAATGGCTTATTATTATTATACTTTTAACAATAAAAAAATATTTGAAGCTTTTAAAGCTTTGTATGAGGCCCTTTCAGGTTGCAGGGACCAGCATGAACCTCAGGGACTTGTTGATGAGGTTTTTTAAGGATAAATGGAGAACTAAAGAACAGGACAGCATCTCAACAGCTGTGCATCCAGGACCTGAACTCAGCAGCAGCCGCAGACCACGAGCGGTGAGGAGAGGCCCGCCCCAGGGCCCCTCCGTCCCCCAGAAGCCGGGCCTCCCCTCACCGGCGACCCCACTGCACTCACCGCACGCAGCCGCCAGCTTTGCTTCTCCGCAAGGCACCGACAGCTCCACAGCACAGCTGCTCCCGGCTTCATCATCTTGGCTGGCAGGTCACTTCCCCGAACCCATTTCTAAAAGGAGCATAGAAATAGCACATAGTCAGGTTCCTGGTATAGTGCTTAACACACTGAGTTTTTTGGGGGTTTTTTTGGCACAGAGTATAACCTTATGGTAAACCAAATGCTCTCTTCTGTCCAAAGTCCTCAGATAATAGCCCATCACTGTGCAAGGCATTGGATTCCCAGGAGCACCTTGTCAGCCTCATTGTCCTTCTGTCTGTTTGCAGTTAGGTGCAAACATGCCTTCATGGTCCAGGTGTGGGCCACAACAAAATCACAAGATATAAAATATTTTGGGTGTGATGGGAACTTTAGGTGAGTAATCTCTAGCTCGCCAACAGCATTCGACTTCGAAAATACTGTGATCGTGCCAAATAGAATTAGCTGGTTATTGAGTTTCTGACCTCTACTTCAAGTCCTCTCTTACTAGAATTTACATCCACTCATATTGATTTTGCAAACTACACAGTCCTCTTTTATAATATTTTAACCTTCTTCAAAAAGTTTCTGTTCATCCAGTGAAAGTGAGTTATACATTCAGTCACATAAAGTTCTTTATTATATTCCTCCTTCCGGTTTTCTCTAAGCCTACGTTTCTCCCAATAATAATCTTGATAAAGTCACTGGCTTAGCAGAGTTCAGATACTTGGCTGAGTCTCTTCAGTCACGTGGGTTTGGTTGTTATTTCAAAGGTTATCACACTTAATGAAGTAAATTTTTGATTATCTCTTCCTGCCTCTTGACAGTCTATCCTCAACCTGACCCCAGTTCCTTCATAATATAAATTCTTGGGGAATTGAATGAAGATTAAGCTTGGCTAAAATTCTTCCCACACTGGCTACATTCACAGAGCTTTTCTCCAGTACTCCTCTGAGTTAGCTGGAGAAGAGCAGTTCCTAAAGGCCTTTTCATATCACATTCACAGGATTTCTCTCTGGTTGGAGAAATGCAGTCCTTCAGCTAAATTCCTCTCCACATCAACTCCACTTAAAGAGTCCAGTATGGGTTCAGCAGTGACGAATACGTTACTGACTTGGTTAAATACCTTTTCACATCTATTGCATTCACATGGCTACTCTCTGGTCTGAATTCTCTGATGTTGAGCAAGATTTGAGCATTTGCCAAGGCCTTTCCACAGTGCCTCCACTTTGACCGTTACAGTGGTAATGACTACAAGGACTGGCAAAGGCTTAACTTACTAATGTGGGTGCACTTAACATTCTTAATGATTCATCTCAGATCAGTGCTAAGTTCAATCAGGAGATAAACCAGATCATTTGAACAGAAGTCTAGAGTTATTAAACTATGATACTATATAAATGCTAAAGGAGGGACTTGCCTGTAGTCCAGTGGCTAAGACTGAGCGTCTAACACAAGGGGCCCTGGTTCGATCCCTGGTTGGGGAATTAGATTCCATGTGCCACAACTAAGAGTTTGCATGCCCCAACTAAAAGAGCACACGTGGTAATGAAGATCCTGAGTATGGCAACTATTAGTAAGAGCCAGCGCAGCCAAATATTTAAGGGTACCTAGGGCTGAGAAAGTACCCAAAGAAGGACAAGCTCAGAAAGAGCCTCCCTCCCCAAGGCTCAGGTTCAGACACACTGGACAGCAAAGGGGCTGGTGGGCTGCCCAGGCCAGAGCTGGCCCACGTGCCCACCCAGGCAGCAGAAGGTAAGTCTCTGGGGTGCAGGTACTCCGAGGCTGCTGAGTGAAAGTTCATGGGGAGTCAGGACCCTGAGTGCTGTCAGAGCACTGAAAGGTTGTTGTTGAATCACGCGAATACACCAGGATTCTTGGCCCCCGGAGGAGAAGAATTCAATCCGGGGCCAGAGACGAGGCTTGATCGCTCAGAGCTTTTGTGTAATAAAGTTTTATTAAAGTATAAAGGAGATAGAGAAAGCTTCTGACATAGGCATCAGAAGGGGGCAGAAAGAGTACCCCCCCCTGCTAGTCTTTAGCTGGATGTTATATAGTCACTAGCAGTCTGTTAATGGAAGAAAGGAATATCTTAAAATTCAGAATGGCACCAGGCCCCTCACCCATAAGATGCATTTTGGGATAAATGGTTTATCCTGGGCCATAAAATGATTAACTTGAATCTTGAAGAAGGGCAGACCACCGTACAAATAGTTTCATTTACATAGATTAGGGGAACAATATCCATACTGGTTTGTCAAGTAGGTTCTGGGCCAAGAGGCGGAACCGACTTGGAGACAGAGTTTGGGGTAAAGGCATAGTACATTAGCATAGCTTAAGACAAACATTTCCATAAGAAAAAGGCATTGGTTATCTCTAGACTCGAGAATAGCTAACTTCAGGCGAAACCGGGTGTCATTATGGCAACACAGTATTTTAAGAGAAACCTCCCTTTAAATTTGTATAGAGAAGGAAAAAATATTGCTAGTTTGTTTCCTCCTGCCGCTTAAGAGAGATAAAAATGTCTGACACTTGCAGGCTATTTCCTCTATTTGGAGACCCCTGGCCTTCCTGCCTGTTACCCTCTCAGCACTGGTGTGGCCTGGTGTGTGGCCTGGCCAGCAACGGTCATGTTGTAAAGGGGGAGAGTCCACTAAGACAGGCTGGGACCCGGGCCCTGTGCTGCATTGCTTGCACCTGGACAAACGTTTCCATCAACAGAATACAAAGAAACTGTAAGGGACTCAAAATAACTGTGTGTAAGCACATTTGGGGGTTTCCCAGGTGGGGCTAGTGGTAAAGAACCCGCCTGCCAATGCAGGAGACTGAGAAATGTGGGTTCGATCCCTGGGTTGGGAAGATCCCTTGGAGAAGGGCATGCCAACCCACACCAGTATTTTTGCCTGGAGAATTCCATGGACAGAGGAGCCTGGGGGGGGCTACAGTCCATAGGGTTGCACAGAGTCAGACACAACTGAAGTGACAGCACAACATCCCTTTATACTTCTGGTAATGTAGGAAATGGTTCACGCCTAAGAGTTTTAATACTGTTGACTCAGTGAATTCTTTTTGACATTTATTCAGGATTTTCAGACTGTATGGGAAGGAAAGCAAAGAGCCAGACATGACTGAAGCAACTTAGCACGCATGCACAGCTGGGACAAATTATGGACAAGATACAAAAAGACCGGAAAAACCCAACTGCCACTTCTGAGACCTGAGAGCAAAAACTGGGTGCCAGGAGAAAAAGCAGGGTACTGCACATGTCCCCTGAGCACCGCACCACCAGAGGGGCAGGGAAACCACCTAACACGCCCTTCCGGCCTGACCCCGGACCCGCCCGTACCCTCACCCCGTGAGAGGGACGAGCTCGCCACCCACCTCAGGGAGCACGCAAGGGACCCTGTTTTCACTCCCTCCTGCTGCAGCAGGGGCCCCAGTAAAACCTGGCCGGAAGTTGTCTGTCCTCATCAATTTCTATTGACAAAGGAAGGCCAAGGGCCCCTGTTGGGCACAATGGGGACCCACCCCCCGGGGCACCCACAAACCAAGGCTAGAGACCAGGCGCTAAGGGCAGGCCAGGGTGCTGCTTCTGGCACCAGAACGGAACATGCCAAGGAAGACTACAGCAAAGCAGTCATCAGGCTGGGCTGTGAAGTCACTAGGAGACTGTGGGCTCCGGGCACACGGCTGGACAGGGCACCACTGGGTGTCCCCACATACTCCAGCCTCCGACGGACCACAAAGCAGTAAACCGGAATAAAGAATGCAGCACCTCTTGGGCTAGAAAGAGAAACCCCACTCCGTCTGCGGTGTCCTCTAGCGCCCTCTACTGGCGGCCTACCACCGTGCACACTGAAGAGACGCATAAAGGGTCCCATCCACGGTTGCAGGGTAGGCACTCCAGAGTGCATTTGGAGCTCAGAGACCATGAACGGATCACGGGCACGCTCATGCAATTGAAAGTATCTCTTACAGTTTACTTGGTTGCTTGACAGAATAATGGCTTCAGTGTTGGCCTCCTTAACCACTCGAAGATGCCAGAATTTCCCTTGTGTGATGTAGATGAAGCCATAGAAAGGCACCAACAAAGGAGTGGATCTATCACATACGAACTTCACTCTGTTCCCAGCTTCATGCTCAGCCCTAAAGACACTCCCTTCTTAAGACACTGAGTGAAGGGAGTATCTGCAAATTTGGAAAACTCTGTGACAAGAGATGCCTGTTGGACTTTGCTAGTGGTCCCATGGTTAAGAATCCACCTGCCAATGCAAGGGACACAGGTTTGATCCCTGGTCCAGGAAGGTCCCTGGACCACACCTCAGGGCAACTAAGCCCTATACCACAACTATTGAAGCCACCGCAGTAAGAAGCCAGAACCCACAGCAACGAAGAGTAGCCCCCACTAGCTGCAACTAGAAAACGCCCATGAACAGCAACGAAGACCCAGCGAGTCAAAAATAACATTAATTTTTTTAAAAAGATGCCTACTGATATGCTTCCTAATTTCAGTGGGGATGATGAGATGGATTCATGGAGCAGAGGCCAAGTGACAGTGGCTTAACTGCCAAGTGCTAGTCGCTCAGTGGTGTCTAACTCTTTGGGACCCCATGGACTAGAGCCCACCAGGCTCCTCTGTCCATAGAATTCTCCAGGCCAGAATAGTGGAGTGGGGAGCCATTCCCTTTTCCAGGGCATCTTCCCAACCCAAGGATCAAACCCGGGTCTCCCACATGGCAGACAGATTTTTTGCTGTCCGAGCCACCAAGATCACCATTTATAGCTGCAGGCAGCAGAGAAGTATTAAGTGATTCTTGGCTATCAAAGATTGTTTTCCCCAAGAATGAAATAGATAAGCAGCCTACTAAATATTGCTTGATATATCTAACAGGAAATCTTAACATCCAGTGGCCCAAAACCAGATTTGAGTCATTGTTACTGAACCAAAATTGAGTCCACCACTCGCCTGCATGCAGTAAAGTCAATCTATCCACACTGGGTTGTGGCGAAGCAAAGTACAGTGTTTATTGCAAGGCACCAGGCAAGGAGTCTAGGCAGCTAATGTTCTAAAGGCCTAAACTCCCCCAGTAGCTTTCAGGGAACGGTTTTTAAAGACAGGGTGAAGGAGAGGGTTGTGGGATATATGATCAGCTTACCCCACAGCCCTCTTACCAATCAGGACATTCTTCTGATTGGTTGGTGGTGAGGTAATCAGGAGTAACGTCATCCTTCTAGTTCCAACTTGTCTGGGGTTTACATGCTTGTGGGCAGCATACAGTTAACTCTTCCACTTGCTGGGGCTTTCAGTATCTGCTAAACTGCTCAAAAACTTTGACTCATTGTTATCTATGGCCTCTGATGGGGAGCTAAAGGTCGTGCATTTGTTTAATGGACCCATGATTTGTCTCGCTTGATTGTTTTCCTTTAATTCTTCGTTTTCTCACTTCTCCAGTTAAATTTACTCTTTGGAACTGGGGGAGGTCTAGGAAGCTAAAGTTTTTCTACAAATAAGAAAAAAGCAGAGAAAATGATTCTTTCAAAATGAAAAAAAAAAAAAAAGCAGCAAGCAGAGGACATGGAAAGGTCTATCCCAGGAAGGCCCCATGGAGTCCTGCTAGATTACATCACCACAATGGAGAGCCTTGCCTGTCACCCATTTTCCAAATCTGAACTCATTGCTGGACTTCCCCAGTGGCTCAGATGATAAAGAATCTGCCTGCAATGTAGGTTCAATAGCTGGGTTGGGACGATCCCCTGGGGAAGGGAATGGTAACCTACTCCAATATTTTTGCCTGTCAATTTTTATCCATTGACAGAGGAGCCTGGTGGGCTACAGTCCACAGGGTCGCACAAAGTCAGATATGACTGAGTGACTAACACACACAGACTTATCCCTAGATTCAAAGTCTCTTTGTTTTTCTGTTTTTTAAAGTGAAGTATAGTTGATTTACAATATCATGTTAGTTT
This sequence comes from Bos taurus, assembly GCF_002263795.3. Classification (NCBI taxonomy): domain Eukaryota; kingdom Metazoa; phylum Chordata; class Mammalia; order Artiodactyla; family Bovidae; genus Bos; species Bos taurus. The sequence goes on along the minus strand of NC_037341.1, from coordinate 16,624,958 downwards.
CAAGCATACTGTAGCTTCAAGTATAGAGAATCCTCTCTATAAAGAAGGATCGTGATCTTTCCAACTAAACAAATCTGACTAACACAGCTGGTGAGTCATCTGTATTTAGCTCCCTATATGAGATAACGGCAATGGAAACTGCCCTGCCCAGGGAACGGCTCTTGGCCCAAATTGGATGCCCTGTTGGGTCTTAGATGATGACACCAGACCAAGTTCCTGCCCCAGACACTAACACAGGCTTTTCTAATTGATCCCTAGAAAAAGGGGAAGTCCTGAGCCCCAGAGCCCTAGGGTCAGGAATTGAGTCTGGACAGGCATGGAAGGTGATGGAAGGGTTGGATTGCTGTTGTTTAGTCATTAAATCATATCCGACTCTTTGTGATCCCAGAGACTGTAACCCACCAGGCTCCTCTGTCCATGGGATTTTCCAGGCAAGAATACTAGAGTGGGTTGCCACTTTCTTCTCCAGGGTATCTTCCTGACTCAGGGACCAAACCCGTGGCTCCTGCACTAGCAGGTGGGTTCTTTACCGCTGAGCCACCAGAAGGGGTAGATATATTGGCATAATGGCCAGAGTGGCTGGGACAGCTAGCTCACCTGGAGAAGTTAAAGTCTGAAGCAACGTATCCTCACTCTCTTTTTCATTCCCTTCCTTTATCTTACTTCCCCTGATGTAATAGCACAAATGCTTGCACATAAAAGATTTCATCATTCTTCCCTGCTTCTTCACAAAATAGCTATAGAGTCCTTCAAAAGCCACCATAGACCCATAAATAGCAATTGCTCACCTAAGGGATGCTGTTTTGCTTTGGCATCAACCAAATTACAATGCAATTGAAAAGAAACATGGTTACTGCTGTGACATACTGTGCAAGATAATTACTAAGATTATGCCTGATATCATTTACTAGTATACACCAGAACTATAGGAGTTCCATATAATTTCTAAGATGTGTATACTATTAAATAATAATTGTTTACCCATACAATACAAAGTAAGAAGTTTTACCACCACTTATCTAACAATGCTTCCCATGTGATTTAACACACCAAATAAGCCTAGTTTAATATTCCTCTCTCTGAGATGGAGAGACACATAATTTTAGGAGTTCCAGGGATCCTTTGGAAAACCTCAAAGTCAGATAGTGGCTAAATGAACTTCATTTAGAATTGTATCTTTGGAAAGTCTGTCCAAATATCAAAAACATTCCATGCTCCCAATGCATGGGGCCTGGGTTCAATACCTGGTCAGGGAACTAGATACCCCTTGTTGCAACTAAGAATTTGAATGCTACAACTAAGGATCCTACGTGCTGCAAGATCAAAGATCCTGAGTGTTGTAACCTGGCCCTGCCAAACAAACACATTAAAGAATTCAAGAGAGGTACTTGCCCTGGTGATCCAATGGCTAAGACTCTGAGCTCCCAATGCAGGGGCCTGGGGTTCGATCCCTGGTCAGCTACTACAGATCTCGAGTGCCCCAACTAAGACCCCAACTCAGCAAAATTAAAAAAAAAAAAAAGAATTAAAGACAAGCAAAACACAAACTGCATACATAAAGGCTAGCATCCAAAGAAACAAATGAACTGGTTCACAAATTAGGCAGAAGTCCAACTCTTTCCTCTCTCCAACAGGGTATCCCACTCAAAGACAAAACAAATTGGCTTATTCCAGAGAAAAAGCCCCAAAAGGAGAAGAAATAGAGTTCCCAACTGTACGCGCCCTCAGAGAGACTTACGGTTACTGTTTGGAGCCTGTCTGCTCCCAAATATTGATTCCTTGTTCCAACTGCCCAGCGCTGGAACAACCAGTGCGGCTTTGGGGAGTTTTGAAGGAAGAGCCTCAGGACAAGTGGTCTTGCCAGCTGCTAGGGCCTTACCCCCAAATCCCCCAACCGTCAGCTCGCCATGAGTGGCAAGGTAAGGCAGGCCAATAAATGGAGAGAGGAGTTGCTAGGACAAGGAACAGCGACTTCATTCAGAAAGCCACCAAACCAAGATGATGGTGGACTCGAAAGATCCACCTTACCTGCGCTAGAATTCAGGCTTCTTTTATACTAAAAGGGGAGGGCGTGTAGCTAAACATTTCCGGTTCCGGTTAGCCTTCAGAAGGGGCTGTGCTAATTTCTTCTGCCTACACTCCTGCACATGTGGGCCTGGTCAGGAGACTTCTTGTGAGCTAACCAAAGTATTTCAGCTTAATGCTCATTACCTGGGAGGCAGGGTTCCCAGAGATGGGCCATTGTGTATAATTTAAGCTTATAGGCAACATCCTTGAGGTGATTAACTTGCAATAGGGTACACAGGTTCTGCCCTATTACATCAGATCTTAATTTAATTTGCTATTTGACCTGTTCAGAATGACTGAATTATCAGAAACTTCATGGATGAACATTAGGACGCAGCAGCTGTTGGAAACGCAGCGTCAGCAGTCCCTGTCAGGTTATGCCCAGTCCCTAACACCGCCCTCTCCCAGACCCCATCACAGCCGGCCACTTAGCTCTGCAGCCCGACCTGCTCACGTGGTGCTCAGCGCCCGTGCGCGGCCTGGTCTCTCAACACAGTGCCACCCGCTTCCCCTACAGCCTCCTAGACCCACCCTTCCTCGAGGCCAAGTGTCAATAACCAGGATCCTCGCCGGGAAACCTTGGGTTCCAGCTATTCCCCCAGAGGCCTCCATTAGGGGGCTTTGCACCCAGCGGCGTCCGCAGCGCCCTCCGGGATAGCGAGCACCCCAGGGCTCCCTCACCCTGGGCTGTACACATCCCCGCCACCAACAGGGCTCAGGGGCCAGGGCAGGATCCCTGGTGGAGGGCGAGATGGCGGGATGAGTGCACCTCCTGGGTAACCGGACTCGTAGCGCTAGAGGTGAGAGTGGGTGTCTATCCGAGGGGCTCATCCGGTACCCAGCCCACGGTGCGCTAGTCTGCCTCACGTGGACACCCGGCCCCCAACCTTTTATCTTCATGCCCTGGCCTGCCTTCCAGTCCTCCACCCGGGCCCAGGACGCTGGAGCCCGCAGCGCAGCACTCGGTACTTCGGGGAGGCGAAGCCAGCACGCCGGTGGCACGGACGTCCGGGGCTTGCGGGTCTACTCAAGCAAAACCCATCTTTCTAGCAGGAGTGAAAAAAGCCGGAGCGAGCAAAAGTATTGTGCCCCGTGTGAGGATCGAACTCACGACCTTCAGATTATGAGACTGACGCGCTACCTACTGCGCTAACGAGGCACCTACGAGTAGCTTCCGGGAGCAGGATAATGAGGCTGTTGCGGCGGCCCAGTGCGCATGCTCAGAAAATCACAGCTTCACTTTTCTCCGCAGAGTTTCTGACCCGGGACACCGAAGTTCCCGCCGGGGCGCTTGCCTTACTTGAACCATCCACGCCTCTCTGGTCTTCTTCCGCCTGATGGTCTGGTTATCAATCAACAAACACTGCGGCTTATTGGACCCCCGGCGCTGAGTAGGGGAGACCCTGGGCCGCGAGATTCTTCCTACTCTTGTAAAGTCTTATTTTTGTAGAGTGCTTACAAAGCGTTTGCACAGTCGTAATCTCGTGAAACACTTCTTGGTGTTCCTGGCCCGGTGCTGCGTGCTATGATCACAGAGATATCCCCAGCCTCAATCAGTTGGAGTGGGGGCCCACAAGCATAATGATTTGAAAACATACAACACACGTACACTATTCCGGCCTCACCACAAACCCTCGATCTAGCCTGGTGCCCAGCCCCTTTTGACGCCCCAAGTTTCCGCCGCTGCTCGGAGCTCGGCGGCTGAAACCACCCTTCTTAGAAGCGCCCACAGCACTGGAAACGACACCTCGAGCCGCAGCCTCGGCATCTTGGAAGCCCTCTCCTCTCCTTTACCCCGAGCCCTTTATGTTAATTATCAGCTTATTTAAATACATTCATTGTTAAAGGCCGCTTTCTGTCCCTGTTATAAACGGAAAACGGGGGCTTATTTTTCTCCTAATACACATTAAAATAAATATTAAAATAAAAAACTCTTCCATGTAGTGTCCAAAATCATCCAGAGGGAAGCACACTTCAGATCTGTATATTTCCCTGTGTGTAAATTTTACATTTAAAAATGTATTCTAAGACTGAACTGCAGCCAACGACAGGCTAACAGAAGGGCTTTGCAGGAGTGATTACTGAAGATTCCAAGTTTGAAGTGTTTCAAAAGATAAGACCATCTGATGGACCGACGAGCCTAAGGACAGAGGTGGAGAAAGCGAGAGGCTGCAAGAGTCGTAAGCTGTTAACCTAGATCTGGGTGATGGGTATATGAATATTCACTGGATAAAAATTCTTTCAATGCTTCTGTTTATCTGAAATGTTTTCATTATGAAGTGTTGGAGAGGAATTTTTAAATCGCCCAGAACTGGGGAATGTTAAGGGGGAAACTGGTAACATGAGTGTAAGGAGGTGGCAAAAAATAATATTAAGAGTAGGCATCAGAATTCCCGGGAGTTGGGGAAGAGAACACTGGTGGCGGAGGGCTGGGCAGGGGTGGGGGTGGGCGTAAGGGGTGCGGGGCGGGAGATGGATCTCGCTACGTTTGAAGAAGCCACCCCTGGGAGTGTGGTCAGCGCCACGAAGGGTGGGCTTCTTAGAGCCTTATCTTGTCTCCACAGGGGAAGTCGTGCATGGAGTAGGTTGTCTGGATCCCAGACCTCGTGGGCTGGATGTAACTTGGATACCTTGTAACTTGGATACCCAGTCCTGGGGATGCTTTCCCCACATCACGGTCCCCAGTGGGAAACCCACAATCTCCCAATCCCCGCCCCCCGCCAGAACCCGACAGAGCGGAGGGTTTGGAGGAGAACAGAGGGCCAGGCAGAAGGCCAAACGAGAGACCCCGCCCCCAACACACACACACACACACACACACACACACACAACACACACACAACACACACACACACACACACACACACACACACACACACACACACACACACACACACACACACACACACACACACACACACACACACACACACACACACACACACACACACACACACACACACCCTCCTAGGAATCCAGGGACCTCCCGAGAACTGCACACTGGAGGTGTCACGGCGGTTTCACCCAGATCTCCAGACCCGAAGAGTGCGGACTGACCCCCTTACTGCCTCAAGGACGCTTGCTATCTGCCCAAACTTCTGCAGACAAGAACCCACTGCAGGCGGTGGGGGGGACCCGACGACTTGCTGCGCCCTGACTGAGTCCGACAGAAAGGACTCAAAGTTCGGTATTAACATGCCCGTCAGGGTCGCCAGCAGGCGGCGACCCCCAGGCTTGGGGAGGCAGGGACCCGGGGGTGGGGTCCGGGGCTCTCGAAGCAAGCCCTTCCCACCTCGAGGCCTTTACTAGGACTGTTCCCTCCGCCTGACACGGTTTTCCCCTCACCAGGCCCTTTTTCTGTGCAGACATCTCCTCCTCGCCCTTCTTCAGCCAGGTCAATGGTCACCTACTCTGAGCAACCTGATCCCCATTTCCTCCAAGGATCGCTTCTTTCTCCCCCAACTAAACTCGGCGGAGTTGAGGTTCCCTCCTCTCGGCTAGACGCTTTCCCGTGGGCGGCTCTTTAACTCTGGGAACAACCTGGAGGGCTCCGTATAGTTGTTGCCCTACGCGTACTGATGCGCAAACTCACAAGGAGGTCACTCGGACCTGCAGCTTGTAGCTAAGGGAGGCAGAATTCTACCTCACAGCTCTCACCAGCGCTTCCCCCGCCCAAAGCAGCAGTTTCCAGAAGTGTTTCCTCACGTGCACCTCCTAAAATAATCTTGAAAAGCATCCACATACTTCCTCCATTAATGCTAAATTGATATCTAAACTTTGTCGTTGTAAATTCAGTTTCAAAGGGTGTAACTTCCACTAAATGGTATATGCTGATTTTCTAAAAATGTTACTGCGTGTCAGATTTTTTTTTTTTAAACAGGGGTCCAATGAAATTGAAATACCTTAGGGATCCCATACAAACCACAATCTATTTTAAATACATGTGAATAAGCTCTTCTTTAATATTTGTTGTTTACATTTATTCCAGTAGTCAAAACTGTGGTTTTTCCAGTAGTCTTTTATGGATGTGAGAGTTGGACTATAAAGAAAGCTAAGCACCAAAGAATTGATGTTTTTGAACTGTGGTGTTGGAGAATATTCTTGAGAGTCCCTTGGACTTCAAGATCAAACCAGTCAATCCTAAAGGAAATAATCCTGAATATTCATTGGAATATTGGACTGATGCTGAAGCTAAAGCTCCAATACTTTGGCCACCTATGTGAAGAACTGATTCACTGGAAAAGCCCCTGATGCTGGGAAAGATTGAAGGCAGGAGGAGAGGGGGATGACACAAGATAAGATGGTTAAGTGGCATCTCCAACTTGATGGACATGAGTTTGAGCAAGCTCTAGGAGTTGGTGACAGACAGAGAAGCCTGGCATGCTGCAGTCCATGGGGTCGCAAAGAGTCGGACACGACTGAACTGAACTTAGATTTATTTTCACCCCAGAACTCATATTTCCATTCTACTCCTACCCCTGGAATGGTATTTTCATATAATACACAGTTTATGTTAGAATGTCTGTTACTGAGAACCCTAACATGCCTCTTAACAAAAATAAATACATACATTGAAAATTTTGTTTCCTTATGGATATAAGTCTCTGTGTCATATTTTTTTCTTAATTGACATCATCATTATTACTACACAATCAAAAATCATAAATATATTATGGATTTAAAGAATAAGTATTAAATGGAAAAATGGAAAATCTGAAACAAATATCCATGAGATGGATACAGCTTTTAAATCCCATTTAATTCATGTTTGTGTGGATGGCTGTTTCCTTTTTCTAGAATGAGAAAATGAGCATTAATTCTGTTCCTATTTTTTATATTTACGGGTATAAATGTTGAGACACTGTTAACGTGAAGACATGAAAAACGATGGGAAGACTTTTGTGTTAACACTAAAATTCAATTCCTTAAACAGTTTCAAGTTATATTCTGAAAAATCACCTCTCCTCTATCTATTGTCTTGGTTATGTATGTCCTCTCAAGTTTTGATTTAGAAGCTGAAGTAATTAGTCACTAGAGTCCACGTATTCCACTTCTAAACCCATGTTTTGAATCAAACATTCCCTTTATTTGCAGCCCTGGAGTTTTTTCATGTCCAATAAAATCCTGGAGGTGGAGAAGACCAGATGTGGAGGAGAGGCAGGAAGGAAGCCTTAGCCTGACCATTGACAGCAACTCTTTCCCCAGATGATCAATTTTTGAACATCATCACATCGTACTCCTGGGGTACGCGTCCAGGTGACAGTTGAGGCTTAGATTTGATCTGACAGGCAGCAGAGGCTGTTTAAACCTATTTTACAGGTATGTGTATGTGTGTGCTGAGAGGCAGGTTCAGGTCTGGCTAAGCAGAATAACTGACTGGAAACATGTTGCAAATTATTCTTTCCCTATGACCTGGATAGACCCAGGCAGGGAAACCACCTGGAAAGCCAGGAGACAATCCAGGCCTGGGGAAATAAAAACAAATCCAGGAAACGGCTGCAGAGACCTCAGGGAGGGAGCCGAGTGGAGACACAGCCCGCAGGATCTTCCAGGACTTGTCTCTGGTTTACTTCCAAGAACAGAGAAGTGAAGTGTCACTCCAGATTCAGAGAAGCCATGCCCAGAAATGTCCTGCTGCCATCACTGGGCAGGAAAACAGGAAAGAGGGGCCTGTTTGTGGGGAACCCAGTAAATTCTGATTTTGCATAATTTTCATTACATAAATACCCCATGCTCATTATAAATCACACTCATACATAGTGTATCAGTCAGCTATTGCTGCGCTAGTGCTGCTTAACAAACTCTCCAAAACTTAAGGACTTAAATGATGTAGTTTTCTTTTTAAATAGCTTTAATGAAATATAATTCATCTACCATACAATTTGGGACTTCCCACATGGAGCTAGTTGTAAAGAACCCCCCTGCCAGTGCGGGAGACATAAGAGATGTGGGATTGATCCCTGGGTCAGGAAAATCCCCTGGAGGAGGAACTGGCAGACCACTCCAGTATTCTTGCCTGGAGAATTCCATGGACAGAGGAGCCTGGTGGGTTACAGTCCAAAGGGTTGCAAAGAGTCAGGCTCGACTGAATGACTGCACAACAAGAGGCTGAGTGAGGAGAAGGATTATTGGGGAGGGAAGGAGGCTGGAGAGAAGGGACCGGTTTGGGGTGGAGGTGCTCTGGGAGGAGGCAGAGATTTCCCAGGCCTGGCCCCTTCCCAGCCAGGGCTCCGTGACGTGGCAGGACCTGGCTGCGGGCCCACGGGTCTCATCTGGTTATTCTGGCTGTGATAAGCCAGAAGCCAGGGCGCAGCTAGCTGGGCAAGTCCAGGGAGGCTGAGAGAGGCTGAGTGCAGGGCCGGAGGAGGAAGTTTTCCTCAGACACGCCCTGCAGGGAGCAGCCAGCTCGTCTCTGTCATCTGGTCCGGGCAGCACAGGGCCATGGCCCTTCCAGCTCAAGCTTTAACTGGACGAGTGGACAGCGCTGTGTGAGTCAGCCTGTTGCTGGAAGCGTCTGAGAGTCGTTGCTCTGAGCCACGCTGACACAGCAGCCAGGAGGAGGGTGGCCTCACCCCTGACAGCTGGGTGTTCCCTGAGGGCCTCTGTTCTCTCCACACTGAGGCCAGTGGCAGCAGTTTTCTCTGTATCCCGCTTAACAGCTTCTGTGGATCCCACTGTCCGAGAGATGAAGACAGAAGTCCTCTTGTCCCTTCCCCCATCCCCCCCACCCCACCCCTCGCAGGTCTGACCTTTGGAGCTCAAGTCTTCCCACCACCACCCCCCCATCCCCAGCACACACTCAGCTCTGTACCCCCAGGGCACCCATTCCCTCCCACCTCCCCCAGCTAATTCCACAAACCTGTGGTGACCTCAGAAAGGCTTCCTGACCTCAGGCTAGGTCAGCCTCCCTGCTCTGTATTCTGTTGCTCCCAAGACCTTAACATTCATCCCAGTTCAATGTCATGACTCTCCTTTGCTGTCTTTCCCACTGGACTGTAGTCAAGGCCATAGAGCAGGTCGTGCTCTAAGCTGTGCTGAGCCCAGAATGGGCCCTTGAGCATTTGATGATGACATAAAAGGCTTCTCACATTCTACTGTACTGGCTTCTCTTTCCTTGAGGGCAGACGCCGCAGTGGATTCATTTCTAGATCTCCAAATTTTAGTCCAATCAAAGACCTAGTTCCAAAGATGTGCAGGTTCTGATTTCAGGAACCGAGCAGGCCTTTCCATGACCTGGCTGGAAACGCACTCAGAGCCATCTCCCATGCTGCACATCCAGGGTGGGGAGGCCAGCAAGGTCCCCTAGCCAGAGGAGAGGGTTACAGCATTCACCTCGCAGGGCCCTCCACTCCGCATTCTGACAGGTGAGGTGTGGTGGCAGACGTGGTCCCAGCAGCCCCGGGGCCACAAGGAGCTAAGCCTACCCCTTCCAGGTTCAGCCCTGGAACAGGGCAGTGGTTTTGCCCACAGTTCCAACAGGTGTAATGGATGGCAATGGCAGAGGTCATGGTGTATGTCTTGGCACCCCCAGCTATGTCGGGGTGCAGAGCCTGGGGCCACTTCATCACAGTGCTAATGGGTGTCATGAGTCTGACCCAAAGTAGTCAGGCATCCAGGGTTCTTACACTTTAACCCTTTCAAATCATATCTCTAACATCTCTTCCTGCACCTGTATTTCAAACGTAGTATTTGTGCCTGAAATTGTAAACCACATTGTGGCAAAATTATGGTATCTGGCTCATCATTTAAAGCTTAGAGACTTCAACTAATTTAGGTGACAATCTGATGGCCAAAGGGTGAAAGTCTGGTTACAAGGGGGCATTTTCTGAGAGTGCAGCTTTTATTGCAGGGCCCCAAGTAAGGAGCCCAGGCAGCTAGTGGTTGTAAGAGCCAAACTCCCTGGTGACTTTCAGGAAAAGGTTTAAAAAAAACAGAATAGGGGAGAGGGGTTGCAGGGTGTGTGATCAGCTTGTGGACATTTTTCTGATTGGTTGGTGGTGAGGTAATCTGGAGTCAACATCATCAACTTTCTGGTTCCAGCTGGTCTGGGGTCTACGTGCGTGTGGGCATCATACAATTAACTCTTCTACCTGATGGGGGTTTCAGTATCTGCTAAATGGCTCCAAGGACATGGCTCATAATATTATCTATAGCCCTTGAGGAGGCATTAAATGTCCTTGACTTTGTTCAATGGCTAAACTATGATTTTGTCTTGCTTCACTGTTTTCCTTTGCTTTGCTTTTTATCACTTTTCAGGTTAAATTTATTCTCTGGAACTTGAGGAAGGCCTAGGAAGCTACAGATTTTCTGTAAACAAGAGGCGGGTGGAGGACATGGGGAGGTCTGTCTCAGGAAGGCCACATAGGGTCCTGCTTGGTTACACTTACACAACTGTATGTTGTTGTTTAGTTGCCAAGTTGTGTCTCATTCCTCTGCAACTCCAAGGACTGTGGTCCACCAGGCTTCTCTGTCCGTGAGATTCTCTCAGCAAGAATACTGGAGTAGGTTACCATTTTCTTCTCCAGGGGATCTTCCCGACCATTTCCTTTGACCAGGGATCAAACCCAGGTCTCCTGCTGCTGCTGCTGCTAAGTCACTTCAGTCGTGTCCAACTCTGTGCTACCCCATAGACGGCAGCCTACCAGGCTCCCCCGTCCCTGGGATTTTCCAGGCAAGAGTACTGGAGTGGGGTGCCATTGCCTTCTCCGAGGTCTCCTGCATTGGCAGGCAGATTCTTTACCACTGAGCCACGAGGGAAGTCCAAACCACTCTACACATTCCTCAAAACTCATAAAGCTGTGTAGTAACAAGGGTACATTTTATTGCATCTAAGTTATACCTTAATTTTTTAAAAAGCTTCTGCAAATTTATTAGCCAAAAAACAATGGGAGCTCTTGTGGTTCTTATGCATGTCCGAATTCTTGGGCAAGGGATCGGGAACTCAAAAGTAGGAAATGGGAGGGAATGAAGGGCTTTGCTGCCATGTTGCTGCTGTTCAGTCTCTAACTCGTGTCCAACTCTTTGTGACCCCATGAACTGTGGGCCCCTGGGAATTAAGTCGTGGCTTTGCTGGGCACCAAGGATGGGAGACTGACGGGAGGCTGTTGGGAGGCTGATCTCGTGAAAAGCAGTGGTGGAAGGACCTGGAGAGGGGTGGGGTTTAGGGGAACTGTCTGGACACCATGTCCCATTTCCGCTCCCACCCTAGGCCCTGGCCTGCCACAGAAGCAGCAGCTGCTCGAGCCCCTTGCCTGCCTGGGCTGAGCTGATGATATGCAGCATGGATTGATTGGTGTTGACAGGGAGCTATTTACCCGTCTAATTAATTATGCCAACCAATTTTCAACTTAATTGCACTTCTTGGGTCACTGGGTAATGAGACTGTATAAATTTCATGCTGATGCAGGCCTTGACAGGGAGGTAGCAGAGGGAGGGTGGCGGCTGCCCCTCGAGTCAAACAGACACCCTGTCCCTCCAGGTTCCTGGGCCCAGAGCGCAGGCCCTCAGCCCCTGGGCCACCCCACAGAAAGCTCTGGATTCCTGCTTGAGTAGCTTCTGCCTGTGTAAGCTGGCCTCTGCCCCGGGAGCTCTGAGCCGTTTATTCACCCAACAAGCATTGATTAAATGCCTACTCTGTGCCAGCCCCAAAGTGGGAGAGGTGCTGGGGAGCCAGGAAGCTAAGTCATGTCTTGCCTGTCCCCCATCCCCCTCCTCAAATTGCTCACAGTAGGAAGAAGGAGATTTTCATTTACACCCACAGTTACCAGAATTTGGGTGCCGGTAGAAGTAAGGTCTTCGGAGATAAACCCAATCCAGGCTTTGCCTTTGGGCACTTGAGGAATTTCCTTGACCTTCCTAAGAGGAAATAGTAACCCACTCCGATATCCTTGCCTGGAAAATCCCATGGACAGAGGAACCTGGCGGGCTACTGTCCATGGGGTTGCAAAGAGTCGGACACAACTGAGTGACGAACAACCACCCAACGCCTCAGTTTTACAAACACATTGCAGGGCTGCGGCAGGATGCAGTATGTCATATAATATCAACCACATCCTAGAGAATAGACGGGCGCTGTCTTAGGCTGGAGAATGGAGCAGAAACTGGGCAAGGCTGGACCACTCATATCACACAGGCCTTCTCTCTTAGATCTCACACCTTTTGAGGTTCATCCCGTGAAAGAGGCAGAGGGTGCTGTGCTTCAGAGGGTGCTGTGCTTGCCACGGGGACCGGACCACCCACCTGTGGCTCCTGGCACTGCCGCCTCCCAGTCAGATGACCCTGTTAGTCAGGTAACTTCTGTGCTTCAGTTCCCTTCATCCATGAAACAGAAATGGTCACAGCACTTACTCACAGGGCTGCTGTGACGACCGAATGAGTTAACACACGCAGAGCACGTAGAATAGCACCTAGTACTTAGGCCACGTTCCCTGAGTGTTCTGTGACTATATGGACAGAAAAGTCAAGTCCAGGGGGCCCTCTAAGTTACCTCCCCAGGCTCACGTACGGTCACAGGCACAGTCTGAACCCAGCTGGGCCTGATTCCCAAGGCATGGAAGCTTTTTGCTTCTGCACCACTCAAGGAATTAAGCGTCACGGGAAGAGGAAGCAGTGTACCTATCATTAGACAAGGCTGACTGAGGCAAGTTCTAGAAGCACCCTGCCGGCTCAGAGGAGAAGCAGTTAAGAACTGTCAGCAAAGGCTCCCTGCCATGGATGGGACTCAGGAAGACCTTGAACTCTGAGAAGGATTTGAATCAACCATGATGGTGGAAGCAAGGACTTCCCGCTGAGGGGGCGGGCTGAGCAAAGGCCGGGCACTGGATCTCCCACATGGGTGAGGGACCTGGACCAGGGTTCCTCAGCCTTAGCGCTATTTTTTTTTTTAAGACTTCTTTCAGGTGGATCATTTTTAAAGTCTTTATTGAATTTGTCACAATATTGCTTCAGTTTTATGTTTTGTTTTTTTGGCCATGAGGCAGGTGGGATCTTAGCGCCCAGACCAGGGATCGAACCCACACCCCCTGCATTGGAAGGTGAAGTCTTAATCATTGGACTGGCAGGGAAGTCCCTGGCTTTCTCCCTTACACACTTTCTGGAACTGAAAAGAAGATTTGGATTGTTCTAGTGGAAAAGGGTGGAGAAGGCAATGGCACCCCACTCCAGTACTCTTGCCTGGAGAATCCCAGGGACGGGGGAGCCTGGTGGGCTGCAGTCCATGGGGTCGCACAGAGTTGGGCATGACTGAAGCGACTTAGCAGCAGAAGCAGTGGAAAAGGGCAGGGGAAGGGAAGGGAGGGTGAAGCTTGGCAGAAAGCACATGGGCTTTGGAGGGACCATGCCAGGGACTCACTAGCTGGGCAAGTTACTCCACTTCTCTGAACCTTGCGTTTCACATCTGTGAAGTGAGGCCTGATCCTCTGAGTGTCCCTTAGCACAGACAGCCAGTGTGCAGGGAGGACTCGACAACAGCCAAGTGGAAGATGTCCGCACACATCACAGACATGCAGGGTCTCCAACACCAGGCTCAGGACTCAGTACTTGGTACTCAAGGGGCCAGGTAATCGAGAGCTTCTGAGCCTCGCAGTCAATCAGCTCAAATCCCATGGGTTATCATCCCCTCATCGGCCTGGGGACTGGACTTGGTGACACAGACTGGAGAACAGGCTGAGGACCCAGAGGAGATGGGGGAGGAGGGGAGGTTCGAGGAGAACGTGGGCAAAAGGTGAAGTCCACCTGCACGAGCAGGATCTGGAGGAAGGGCGAGGGTGTGGAGCCCAGTTGTTCCCACGTGTGTGCTCAGTCGACTCTTTGTGACCCCATGGACTGTAGCCCGCCAGGCTCCTTTGTCCATGAGGATTCTCCAGGCAAGAGTACTGCAGCGCGCTTCCATGCCCTCTTCCAGGGCATCTCCCCAACCTGGGATCAAACCACGTCTCCTACGATCCCAGCACTGACAGGTGGGTTCTTTGTCACAAGCGCCACCTGGGAAGATGGCCATGATGGTGACCTGCAGCAGCTCCCCTCCCCTTTCTGTCTCACTCCTCTGCCCCTTCTGCTTCTTGGGATCACTTGTACTGGAATCCTAGCCTCAGTGTCTGTTTCTGAAAGAACCCATTCAAAGACAGTCGCATAAATAGCTTTTGGCAGGAAAGAGCTCTCTGCAGGAGGTACCCCTTTGTCTTGTCATTAATCTTAAAGAGGCACCTCTGTGCTCTACTCATCTTCTGGCCCTAGCGCACCTTTCAGATCTTTTGATCACAGAATACCTTGCCTAATCTGTTGGTTCTTTCCATAGATCAAAGAAGTAGAAATTAAATAAGAATAAGTAATTAACAGATAATCAGATTTCTTCCCTAACTTCCCCTTCAGTCATCTCATGAACAAGCTGTGTGAATATGATTGCATCTTAAGAAGGATCACAAGAGGTCAACAAGCCTGTATGCAGTGGGGGACAGTGATGACCCTGAGTCCTTACCTCAAAGAGTAACTGAGGCTACTTCCCTTTTTCTTTTTAAAAATCTCATGGCTGAGCAGACTCTCAGGAGGTTTTAGGGGGATACTGCATCCACCATCTCCTGAAATTGCCAGAATTCTGATTAAAGGCAACTTTTCCTTTTTACCAACGTTTGTCTCTATCTGGAGTACTGACTTTTGAGTGTCGAGCAGCGAGACCTGATTCGGTAACACCAGGACTCTAGGTTTTGCAGTCCATTGACATGGAATTGATGATGCCCTGATCTGAAAAGAAAATGTGGCTTCCCCCTTTAAAGTAGCGGTTCATCTACTTTAAACATACCTGTGGCCACCTGCCCCTCCAGCACTGAGAACGACCAATCCCATTGCTCCATGGGTCTGACATGACTGAAGATTCTCAAGACAGTATTCCAAGCAGACACTTCCAACAGCCCAGGACTGGTACCTCTCTGGTGGTTCTGCTCAAGCACCACCATGGCAAACACAAGAAGGGAAGAGCGATGGGAGAAAAGGCTTTTCCAGGGGATGGGGAGGTCGGGGAACTTGAGGAGTCACTGAGAGAAAGGAGGAAAGCCAGATAGACAGCTCTGCCTGGCAGGCACCCAGTTTCCCTCCTCACACAGGGACCAGATGGACACAGGATCTCAGGGACTTGGCAGGAAAACTGTTGTCTTTGAACCAATCAGCGTCTGCACTGAAGAGCTCAGGAGGGGGACCCCAGGCACCAGGTGACACCGGAGCTGGGAGAGCCTGCTGGCTTCCTAAGTGGGGCCTGAGGAGCTTGGGGAGAATTGCACAACAAGCTGGAAAGCTGGCTCAGCGTGGCTGCTGGGAGGAGAGGAAGTCTCCCAGGGCTGAGTGTGCCCAGGCATGAAGGAGCCGGCCCTCCTGGCCGGCGGGCAGGGCGGGCGTTGCTCAGAGATAAGCCAACCCCTGGCAGTGGGTGATGAGCCCTGTGAAGCATTGCTCCGGACAGCAGTAAACCACCTCCTAGGAGCAGCTAGTCCTGGCTGTGAGCCGCACAGCAGTGCCAGGAAAGGGTGTTTTCCAGAGGTGCCAGGAGCCCCGCTCCTCCTGGGCAGTGTGGCCCTGACATCAGGAAGGGCTCAGGTGCCAGCTGCTCCCTGCTCCCCCACCCCCCGACTCAGGATCAGGGCAGCATGAGCCGGGCAAGACACGTGGGCAAGATCCAGAAACGCCTGGAAGATGTCAAGAGCCAGTGGGTCCAGCCAGCCAGGGCTGACTTCAGCGACAATGAGAGTGCCCGGCTGGCCACAGATGCCCTCTTGGATGGGGGTCCCGAGGCCTACTGGCAGGCGCTCAGCCAAGAAGGCGAGGTGGACTTCCTGTCCTCAGTGGAGGCCCAGTACATCCAGGCCCAGGCCAAGGAGCCCCCCTGTGCCCCGGAGCCCCCAGGGGCGGCTGAGGCAGGCCCCAAGGGGCACGACACCTGCTCCCTGCAATCAGGTACCTACTTCCCCGTGGCCTCAGAGGGCAGCGAGCCGGCCCTACTGCACACCTGGGCCTCTGCGGAGAAGCCCTACATGAAGGAGAAGTCCAGCGCCACCGTGTACTTCCAGACGGACAAGCACAGCAACATCAGGGACCTCATCCGCCGCTGTATCACCCGGACCAGCCAGGTAGCGATGGCGGAGCCCGCGCCTCCTTGGCCACAGGGGTAGGGGTGGGGGTTTCAGGAAAGCAGAAAGGGGTGCCTCCTGTTCTAAGGCATGCAGTCCAGATGACTGGAGTGTAGGGTGGAACCAGGGATGTTTCTCTCTGCCTGGCCCTAGATCACTGACTTCTGGATTCCCCCTTGTCACCATCCGGGTTTCCTGGCCACCCATCACTGGAACTCCTACAACAGCTTCCCTTCTGACCCTCCTCTCCCATTTTGATCCCTGACCGCCTAGTCTCCAAGCTGCTGTAAACACTTTTTACATTTGACCTTGCCACACGGCCTGTGGGATCCTAGTTCTCCAACCAGGGCTTGAACCCATGCTGCCTGTGGTGGAAGCGCAGTCTTAACCACTGGACAGTCAGGGAAATCCCTGTAGACAATTTTTCTATACTTCAAATTGAACTTGTCCCCTTTACTGCTTAAAGTCTTTAGTGGCTCCCACTTGCCCTCACTGGGAAGAGCTGACTCCACAGCACAGCTCACAGCCCTTCCAGTTCCTCTCCCCTGTTTTGCCACTCAATCCTGAGTGACCTGGAGGTTTTCAAACCCACCAGGCTCTGTCTTGAGGCCTCTGCACATGCTGTTCCTTCTGCCTGGAGCCTCCTCACCTTCCTGGCGTCTCCTCTAACACCTACTCCTTCTCAAGACCAAAGGGGACTGAAGTCCCCTTCTCAGGCAGGCTTTCCTGAGTTCCCCAGGCCAGGCAAGGCGCCTCGTGTCTGTGCTTCTGAATGAAGGGGCTGCTCCACTGGGATGCAAACCTGTCCCGTTTCCTCTCAGACTTGTCTGGCCCTGTCTGCCCACAAATTCAGCACAGCGCTTGAATCCAGCCGGTGGTCGGCAGAGGACAGAGGAAGCAGCAGAAAAGATTTCTCCCTCCCCAGAGTGTTTACCTTTGAATAGGTGACTTTAGAGGAAGAAAAATCCTTCAGGACCAGAGCTTAGCTGGCAGAATTTAAGGCGCCGAGACTGGCACTTGGTCAGGAGTTCTCCTGCTGCTCCTGGAACTGTGGATCCACAGGGGCTGCACACTGTCGGCCCAGGAGAGGGGATCTTTCTACCCACATGCATAAAATGACTCCTTAGCATAGGGGTATGGGTGCCACCTCTTCTCCTAAAACTGCAGAGAGCCAGAGGTGAGAATGGCTTCCCAGGAGAATACTTTGTTATCCATAAAGGGTCTCCCTGTCTCATCACTCAAATTATTTATTTTACATTTATGTGTGTGCGTGTTAGTAGCTCAGTCATGTCCAATTCTTTGTGACCCCATGGACTGTAACCTGCCAGGCTCCTCTGTCCATAGGAATTCTCCAGGCAAGAATACTGGGGTGGGTAGCCATTTCCTTCTCCAAGGGATCTTCCCAACCGAGGGATCAACCCTGGGTCTCCTGCCTTGCAGGCGGATTTTTTACCATCTGAGCCACCAAAGCATTAATTCTGTTACATCTAAAAGAACTTGAAAAAGAACACATTGATATTTAAGCTCCTTTTCTGCTAAGATCCACTCTCATGATGGACTCCCCTCCCAAGTCCAATACTGTGTGAAATCCTTTTTTTTTTTTTTAATATTTATGTATTTGGCTGTGCCGGGTCTTAGTTGTATCACATGGGATCTTTGATCTTAGTTGCAGCATGTGGGATCTAGTTCCCCAACCAGGGATCGAAACTGAGGTCCCTGCACTGGGCATGCAGGGTCTTAGCCACTGGACCAAAGTCCCTGTGTGAAATCTCATGGCTCCAGAAGAAGCCACCAGCAGTGGGGAAGCTGTACTTAAAAGAAGAGAGGGAGTAGAATTCTGAAGAACAAAATAGAAGATAACAGGGGGTAGAGCATCGACTTTCACATTGCTAGACTACTTCAGAGCAATATTTCACGTTTTGCTGATGGGCTCAGGCGGGCAGTCAGGAGTGCCCACACTGCCTGGGCTGGGCTGCACGACCCAGGGCAAGTCCCTGGGCCTCCCCAGGCCCCAGATTCCACACTGGACTAAGGTCCTTTCCAGCTGTCAGGGCCTGTTCCGAAGTGTGCTACCTCTGGCCTCTCTGTGCTGAAGTTCAGTGCTCTCCCGAGGGGCGGGGACCAGGGGTGGTGGTGAAATTCTCAACCGCAGCTGCAGCTTAAAGGGGGAGCGAGGCTCCTGGAAAGCAGCCAGATGAGGGCTTGTGAAACACCGTCGTCCCCCCCACCAAACCCTTCTCCTGCCCCGACCCCACCCAGGGAGGCGGCTCTCTCTTCACCTCTGTGAACTCGAGGCCTGCTGCTGACTTTTGCTCTATCCACACAGCATGTTACAAACTTAGGGCAACACTTAAAAATCACAAGATTCCACTCAATAGTAAGAATTTCTAGCTCCTCTCAGCGAGTCGGAAGACTGGCTCTGTGGGTGCTGAGTCGAGGCCACCCCTTTGTGTGGGTCGCCGTCACTGCTCTCTTCATCAGTCCCTCTCATCCTGGGCCCTGACATTGTTTAGTCGCTCAGTCGTGTCTGACTCTCTGTGACCCCACGGACTGCAGCATGCCAGGCTCCTCTGTCCTCCACTATCTCCCAGACTTTGCTCAAAAGCGTGTCCCATGGACAGAGAAGCCTGGCAGGCTATACAGACCATGGGGTCGCAAAAAGTCAGACACAACTTAGCAACTAAACTACAACAATGTCAAGGCCCTGATGACCTTCATTTTGTTAGCTGTCAGGCTCCTGCAGGCAGTTTGTGATATGACTCCCATATACCACACACACACACACACAGGGCTCAGGAGTGACAGAGATGCCAGGGAGGCTGGATCCCCAGTCACAGGCGGTCCTTGGGAAGCAGCGTCCACACAGAGGGGGAGGGCGGGAGCAGGTTTGTGCTCTCCCTCTCCTATGGCTTCAGCCCCTGCAGGAAAGAACAGAGAGGGACGAACAGAGCCAGCAGTTTACATTCCCTATGGAGCAGAAGTTCACCCTGTTTCCTGTTATGCTCTCATCCCTTTATTCCACAAAGCCTACACTGGCCAGGCCCTGCACCCAGGATGGCAGAGCAGAACAAGAGGCATCCCTCCTCCCAGCCACCTGCCCTTAGGGGAGTGGAGGGGACACTGTACTTGAACAACCCTCTGTGCCTGGGAGCAGAGGGGAGCGTGACTAAGGCAGGCTTCACGGAAAAGTTAACCTGTGAGTTGAGTCTCAGAGGATGAGTAAGAGTTTGCTGAGCACAGAAGGGAGGGAAAGGAACTCCAGGCCCAGGGTGGGTCAAGAGCAGAGGTCAGGAGGAGGGAGAGGGCTGGATGCCCTGGAGGCAGGGAGACCTGGAAAGGACTATCAGGAAGGAAGAGGTTTTCACTTGCAGTTCCCTAGAGTACTCATTCACACTTTAAGGATACAAGAAAACAGATAATAGCCATGGTTCCTTACAGATTTATACATAGGATAGATCAGGAAATGGCAACCTACTCCAGTACTCTTGCCTGGAAAGTCCCATGGATGGAGGAGCCTGGTAGGCTGCAGTCCATGGGGTCGCTGGGAGTTGGACACGACTGAGCGACTTCACTTTCACTTTTCACTTGCATGCATTGGAGAAGGAAATGGCAACCCACTCCAGTGTTCTTGCCTGGAAAATCCCAGGGACAGGGGAGCCTGGTGGGCTGCCGTCTATGGGGTCACACAGAGTCGGACATGACTGAAGAGACTTAGCAGCAGCAGCAAATCAGGAAATAAGTACCAGAACCTATTTCGGCAGTAGAAGATGTTTATATAGGTTAGTCTTTATTCATGATAGTATGTAAGTGCTAGTGATTTCAAAGCAACTTAGAGTGGCTTTTCTCCTTGTCTCTTTGTTTTAAATTTTGTCTTTTAATTTAAAATTTCCAAAGAGGAGCTGGTTGGACCCTTGGGCCAAGTCAACTCTGATCTCTGCAAACCTTTATGGCTGGTCTAAAGATAGCTGGCTTTTGGGTTAAGTACCAAGTTCTTCCCTGGTGGTTCAGACCGTGAAGCATCTGCCTGCAATTCAGGAGAACTGGGTTCAATCCCTGAGTCCGGAAAATCCCCTGGAGAAGGAAATGGCAACCCACTCCAGTACCCTTGCCTGGAAAACCCCATGAACGGAGGAGCCTGGCAGTCTATAATCCATGGGGTCGCAAAGAACAACTTCACTTTCACCAAGAAGCAGGAGGCACCGCACACCATGCAGGGCCACGTGGGGAGCACCAGGGTCCATGGCGGGGTTGGGGGGTGGGAGGAGCCAGGGAATGCATGGGCATAAGTCTTTATTGTGATTTTGCAGGCAAGGCAAGGCAAGGCAAGGCAGGGTGAGGTAAACTGTTGAGAATTGGTTCGTTTGAATAATTCCGAAGGCTCGGAGCCACAGGTGGTCCCTGGTTGTCCCATACTTGGCACTGGGGTGATTTAGGGTGGGAAGGGAAATATTGTCAGGATGCTGGAGAGTTAGATAACGGAGGCTTGGGACATGGGTCTGGACTGCTTGGTTAGCATCTCAGAGGCTGCTCCTAGGCAAGGTGTTTGCCACCTCTAATAATAAACTAACCCTGGGATGTCAAAGCATCACAAAATACAGAAAACAAAAAACATGAATAACCCATCCTCCAAGTGTGGTCCAGGATCCCCGAAGGTTCCAAGACCCCTCCAGTGAGTCTGTGAGGTACTGCCCTTTCTAACCACTCATTTGTGTGAGATTGGACTATCTTTATATGCTTCCCCGTAAACAACACATCACAGCAGATTGCTACAGGAGCCATATGAGAACCAGCTGTCTCCTGTTAAGCCAGACACCACAGAGATTTGCAAAACTGAAAAATAATGCCATTCTGCTCACTCCATTGTTGCTTTGGAAAGTACAGTTATTTTTGCCCTAAAATTGTTATTCATATTAGCATGTGATGAGTTTAAGTAACAAATATTAGTTGTTTTAAAATAATGCTTAATAAACATTAAATGTTTTCTCAGTTTGTTTTTAATATGACAAATATCAATAGTTATAATCCACATAAACAAAGCTCTTTGGAAGCCTCAGTAATTTTTAAGAGTGTAAAGGGGTCCTGAGGCCAAAATGTTGGAGACCCTGAGCAGACAAGCCCCCAGCCCTGCTGCATTCCTCTTCCTCTCCCTTTCAGTGCAGAAAGAAAACTCTACCCAGCTCCCTGGGGAGGTGGGGGGTGGGGGAGTGGGGCAATGCAGAGGAGCAAAGGGGCAGCTGTAATCTGGTTCCCAAGAAGCTCCATGCCCCCACCCCTAGGTGTCAAGGACCATCTTTTCAGGCCGAGCCCCTGCCCTGGGAGCAGCTGAAGGGAGAACAAGGCTCAGGGGTGGGACACAGCAGGAAACCTGCCCTCACCGCACCATGCGCTGAGGAAGCTGATGAGCGTGTCCCCGCCCCGCACCTGGTAACTGGGACTCCAGGGCCTTGAGCACCACCAGGGGCCCCATGGCGAGCTCTCTGGCTGTTCCTCTGACATGGGCTGCTGAGGGAGGGCAGACCTGGGAGAGAGGGCTCCAGCGCCCCCCACCCCCTAGGCCTGTGGAGTTTACAGGCAACGGGGCGCCTCCACTGGGGGCCAGAGCCCAGTCCCACCAGGATGGGGTGGGGAGCCTCCAAAGACCAGTGGAAGTGCTCCTTCCCCACCCCCCAACCCCCACCATCCTCCTGGGATCTGTGATTGGCCTGTATCCCTTCCCATGGGGGTTCCCTAGAGTAAGTCCCTCCTCCCCTGAGTGCTGGGGCTCAGTGCTGTATTGTCACTGCTCCAGGTGGGCACTGATGGCAAGAAGCACCAGGCACGGACAGAGGTGACGCTAAAGGGGGGAGCATATGCTTGGAGGGGATAGGCCTCTCACAGCTGCCTTTCTAAGGGGTCTTGGCCCCCTCACCCTGTGGTCAGCAGATAGGTGATGGTGGAGGGCCCACCTGGGCCCTTTCTGCTCATGTTCTCTTTGAGCTCTGCTCTCTGGGGTCCCCCAACCCTCCCAGGCTTGACTCTCCTTCCCTACCCATCCCTAAGCCACAAGCAGAGAAGGGACAGACTACATCTGATATAAACAGAGATGAGTTCTTCTCTTAGCTCACGGTAGACTGGTTGGGAGCGTGGCTCTGGATTGGGATCTAGGGCATCTCCAGCCTTCCAGCCCTGCGGCTTTTGGCAAGTTACTTAACATCTCTGCACCCCTGTTCTTCACCAGGGAAGTCCGGGTCATGGTGTTGTGAAGGTCACAGGAAATAAACGTGCGGCTGAGTAGTTGCTCAGGAAATCAGGTGCTCAGGTGCTGCGGTTATTACACATCAACCAAACTCAAAAAGGGAGCATCAGGGACTCCAGGACTTCACGCTTCCACTGCGGAGGCGAGAGTTCAAGCCCTGGTCGGGGAACTAAGATCCCGCATGCTGTGAGGCATAAATAAATAAAGAGTGAAAATTACATTTTGCTTTTTTTAAGGGAGCATCAGCACCTATGAAAGAAAGAGGGAAGAGTAGCAATCAAAGGACAAAGTGGGGCGTGGGGTGCTAAGTGCCTCCAACAACTGGCCCCAACATGGTTGGTGGCCCCACCAGGATCCAAATCGCCTCTCCCCTCCCGCCTCCTGCCTCCCCCAAAGTAGCAAGATTTCCAGCCCATGAGAAACTCACGTCTGCCTGGCTGGTAGTGGAGGGTTCTCAGCCACGATTTGAGGTCTCCGCAGGATGAATGCTGCTTGTGGGCACCGCCCCAGCAGACCTGCAGGCCCCTGACTGGGTCCCTCCATCTCTCTGAGACTCCAGATCCCCAAAGCTGCCCTGCCAGGCTGTGCTCCCAGGCCGACTTCCTTCCTTAGCACGGGAAGTACCTCCTTCTCCTTCTCAGCCAGCCCCATGCCTCCATGCTGGCCCATCTGATTGGCCCTAAGAAGATTCCCAGATGGTACAGTGGTGAAGAACCCACCTGCCAATGCAGAAGATGTAAGAGATGCAGGTTCGATCCCTGGGTCAGTAAGATCCCCTGGAGAAGGAAATGGTAACCATTCCAATATTCTTGCCCGGAGAATCCCATGGATAGAAGAGCCTGACGGGCCACAGTCCATAGGGTCTCAAAGAGTCAGACATGACTGAAGCAACTTAGCACATGTGCACAAAATGTCCAGGATGATCTCAGCTTGAGAGTCTTAATTGCATCTGCAAAGACTCTTTTTTTTTTTTCCAAATGAGGTCACAGCAACGGTTTTGGCGGTTAAAATGTAGACGTATCTTTTGGGATTTCATCATTCAGCTCACTAGGCCCTGTGAGGTGGGACTCCCACACAGGGGATGGAAGAAGTCATATACATGGCCTGTAGCCCGTCAGGCTCCTCTGTCCCTGAGGATTCTCCAGGCAAGAATACTGGAGTGGATTGCCACGCCCCTCCAGAGGACCTTCCTGAACCAGAGATCGAACCCGAGTCTCTTGTGTCTCCCACATTGGCAGGCAGGCTCTTTACCACTAGTGTCACCTGGGGAGCCCCGGGAAGAAGTTACTGACCTTGAATTGATCCAGCTGGGAGACAATGCCAACAGGAGGCAAACAAGATGAACCTGGATGCCATGAGCCTGTCTTGCCAAGCATCCCTTACATTAGGGTGCTGGGCTTTCTGTAAACCCAGCCAAAACACTCTGTCCATTAGTCACCCGCTTACCAGCCCTGGCTCTGGGAAACAGGGACTCACTGGGACACAACTGGGAGGATTTACTGACCTCCTAAGGGGAGAGAACTGTCTCTTTTGCCAATACCTTGGAGGAGGAGGCATTTGTCTTTCAGGAGGGAGGTCCTCAGAGTTATTGGCGCCATAAGCTTTAATGTGTACATGTACTTAACCATGGGTTTCCCTGGTGGCTCAGATGGTAGAGAATCTGCCTGCAATGCGGGGACACCCAGGTTTGATCCCTGGCTTGGGAAGATCGCCTGGAGGAGGGCATGGCAACCCACGCCAGTATTCTTGCCTAGAGAATCCCATGGACAGAGGAGCCTGGTGGGCTACCATCCATGGGGTCACAAAAGAGTCAGACATGACGGAGCTACTAACACACACACATGTACTTAACTGTGTGTTAACAGAGCCACATTTCTAAACATCTCTAGTGACCTGTAGCCCTGGGTGAGCAATTTCTCTGTGGTCCCCTCCACTGTCCAGATACCCAGAGCAACTGAGCAGCAAGTCAGCTCCATGTAGGTGCCAGCCAACTCCTTCACCTCTCTCTGTGACACTCTTCTTGTTCTTGCTACTTCCAGATGTTTATGGTCCAAAAATATGTATTGTAACTATTAGGAAAGTGGCAGAACATTATTATTACAGATGACATTGAAGAAAAAACTCACCCCAGTGCCCCAGCCAAATATGACCGCCAGTGCTGGCTTTGCTCTTGTCTACCTATATACCGGCTTCCCTCACTGGCAATTGTAGTAGACGTGCTATCATTTAGTCCTTTGTTTTCTTTTTTCACTTAGTTAATTGTTAATACACATTTGGTGAGCATTATACTAAACAGCAAGATTTGCTTAAACATCTCACTGTTCCTTATAGTTTCTATGTAACCCTTATAATGATCATTTTAATGGCTGCTGAATAATCTACCTGTCAATGCCTCGTTGGGGAACTAAAATCTCATAAGCCATGTGGTGTGGTCAAAAATAAGATAAAATGAGCTTGGGGTGCTGTTGGCACAAGAAGGATGAGTGGGTGCCTGGCAGGAACACGTACTTCTCTCGCCGTGACTGGATATCTAGACCCCTCACCCCCCGAGTTTCTGCTCTGCCGGACGACGCAATTCCTGCTGGTTGAGCAGGACTCCCTCCTCCACCCACTGGGGCAGCTCAGTATCTAGTCTAGTTTATACTTCCTGGGGTCTCCACAAGGGTCTGGTTTGAGACTTAAAAACATTTGAAAGCCAGGGGCCATAGAGTGCCTTCGAGCTCCAAACAGCTAAGAACCCATAACTGGAAATCTGTCCCTCTCCTGTGATTCTGCCCAACCACCTCCCCTGGTCTCATCTCCGCCTCTCTGCCTCCTCTTTTTTGCTTTTCTCTCCATTCTCCTCTGCATTTTCCACTCCAACAGTGGGAGGAGAGGCCAGAGGATATGAGGAGGGGCTGGAGATGAGGGGTAGGGCCCTGCTGCAGCTCTGCATGCTTCCATAGTCCTGCCGTCATCCCCCACCACCCCCAGCTCAGCACTCATGGGACCAGATCTCCCAGGCCCGCTGGGACTGAGGAGTTAGGCTGAAACCAGTTAGCACCTGGCCCTGACCCCTCTGCCCTGGCCCAGGTCCTGGCGATCCTGATGGACGTGTTCACGGACGTGGAGATCTTCTGTGACATCCTAGAGGCGGCCAACAAGCGCGGGGTGTTTGTCTGTGTGCTCCTGGACCAGGGAGGCGTGAAGCTCTTCCAGGAGATGTGTGACAAAGCCCAGATCTCTGACACTCACCTCAAGGTAGGGCCCCGTGATGGTGTGAAAGTACTTTGTGTGAGCATAGGATAGGCTACGCCGTGGGACACATGCCCCCTCTCACTATAATAAACATTTACTTCTTGCTCAAAGTCCAGGTCAGATGGCCCTTCCTCACGGTGTGAAAGTGAGGCACAGTTGTGTCTGACTCTTTGCGACCCCATGGGCTATATAGTCCATGGAATTCTCTAGGCCAGAACTCTGGAGTGGGTAGCCTGTCCCTTCTCCGGGGATCTTCCCAACCCAGGAATTGAACTGGGGCCTCCTGCTTTGCAGGCAGATTCTTTATCACCTGAGCTATCAGGGAAGCCCTAGACACTAATGAAGGGTACCATAAACCCGTGATATGATTGCTTTCCCCATCAGAAGTAGCTGAACTCACACCCCTGGACTTGGATTCAGAGGACCTCAACCCCATCCTGCCCGAAAGCTGTGTAGCTGTGCCACAAGGAACATACGGCCCCAAGAAACAGTGACAGGGGAGAGAGGGCAGGATTCCGAGGGATGTGCTTAGAGCCTGAACTGGAAGAGCATCCTGTCACTCCTGTTTTCTGCTTTGTTTGAATTCTACCATCTCCCTTTTCTTTTCTTCTTCATTACTCAAATAATGTCAGGATAGGGAAGAAAATTTAGAAGATTCAGCCAAGGAGAGCATAAAAATGGCGCATAATCCCACCAACTAGCGATAACCCTTTTGCTCTTGCTGAGCATCCTTCCAGACATTTCTAGACAGGTGTGTGACCATAAATACATAGTGAGGACACCTTGACTTCCCTTCCAACAGAACATCTCCATCCGGAGCGTGGAAGGAGAGGTGTACTGTGCCAAGTCAGGCAGGAAGTTCTCCGGCCAAATCCGGGAGAAGTTCATCATCTCAGACTGGAGATATGTCCTGTGTGGATCGTATAGGTGAGTGCTGGGTTCCACCTTCTGTTGGGGCTTCGAGGAGGCCAAGGCTGAGCTCGGTGCAGACCAGCCCCAACCGCTCAGGCCCACATACCCACAAGCAGCTCCTGGGGGAACTGGGGACTCATCACCTACACAAGGCTGGAGACAGAACCTGCCTGGGAGAAAGGGGGAAATCTGGGTCCTTCCTGGGAGGAATTCTGGGTAGGGAGACACTTACAAGTGCCTTGGTTTCCCTTTGTGTTGCAATAGGATGTTTCCTCGTTTCCTTTCTCAGAGCTCTCAGGTGTGATTCTAAAGCCGTGCAATTTGCTTTGTTGTCTTTGGGGGCCCTATTTTACTTCCAAAATGTTTCATTATTTTAATATAGACAGTGTACAGAGACATTAATGCATATGCCAGATAATGCATCCATTTAAAGTGTGACCAGCTTCAGGGACAAGGGGGAGGTCAGAAAGTCCTTCCTGCACCTGCTTCTCAAATTCCTTTGGCCTAAAGCACGTCCATCTTCTGTCACAGTGGCATCCGTGGATGTGGTGAGAGCATGTCCACGGCCCCTCCGCCACTGAGCAGTCATCTCCCCTGTCCCCATCTCTGGGGAGCTGGCGGTGCGACTGGCAAGTGCCTTGAAAGTGAAAGTGAAGTTGCTCAGTTGTGTCCAGCTCTTTGCAGCCCCATAGACTGTAGCCCACCAGGCTCCTCTGTCCATGGAATTCTCCAGGCTAGAATACTGGAGTGGGTAGCCTTTCCCTTCTCCAGAGGAGCTTTCCAATCCAGGGATCAAACCCAGGTCTCCTGCATTGCAGGCTGATTGTTTATCCTCTGAGCCACCAGGGAAGCCCTTGTTTAGCCATTAAAAAGATTCCTGTATGTTTGAAAAGGACAGAGAAAGAAATTCTGAAAGAGAAGATGAAGGAGGAGGGAGGCCTTCTCTTATTTTCCATAAGGACAATCAGGCCTCTCTCTGTTCATGTGTATTTGCCCTTAGAGCATGCAGGGGCGGCTTTGACCTTGGAAGGGGCAGAAGGAAGCAGGAACCACTTTGTTGAGCCAGGTCCTGGGCCAGGTGCCATCAGACCTTTAGTAAGGATTTAATCTTCATCACATGTAGAGGGAGGCATCATTCTTCTGATTGACAGATGGGGGGACTAAGGCACATAGCAGGTTAGGTGACTGGGCCAGGGTCACCAGCTTCCTTGACCAGGATCTCAGGCTGGGCTTGATATGGGGGTCTCCAGGGCTTCCCAGGTAGCTCAGCTGGTAAAGAATCCACCTGCAAAGTGAACCAGGAGACTCTGGTTAGATTCCTGGGTCGGGAAGATCTGCTGGAGAAGGAATGGCTACTCACTTCAGTATTCTTGCCTGGAGAATTCCATGGACAGAGGAGCCTGGAGAGCTACAGTCCATGGGACTTCAAAGAGTGGGACATGACTGAGCAACTTTCACTTTCAGAAGGAGGGTGGCAGTGGGCTTGAGGACCACCAGGCCATTCATCCTGAGAACTATAGGGAACCCAGCTCCCAGGGGGAGGACTGAACAACTGATCTGTTTGCCAGCTTTTCAGAGGATCCTTTTCCCTGGAACCCTTATAGGTGTCACCAATAAAAACAAACAAAAAACCCCCAGAAAAGCCTTCACCCCACCCTTCCAGTCTGGCTGTCTCTGGGCTTCAGGTATTTTGGCCCTTCCCTTTGGATGCACACAAAGGGCTAACCAGAGAGCTCTCTCTCTAGCTGAGCCTTGAGGGTGGGGCTGGGGAGGGTCTGCGTCCCAACAGCTAAGCTCTTGTTGAGGGTCTCATTCAGCCCAAGTGATGTGCCACGTGCTAGGAACATCTCCCTCTCATCAAGAAACATAGATGGATGGCCAGAGTGTAGTGTGGTATGTGCTCTAAGGTCAGTATGCGCTAAGAAATGACCCCTCGTGGGGTCTTGGCTGGCAGGTCCTGGAGGTTGGATTGATGCTTGGAGGATGAAAAAGATTGGAACAGGGGGACGGGTTGCAAGAGCAGGGAGCTGAAACAGCTCGAGGAATAACATGATAAGAGCATGGCCTTCTAACCGGCCCCTGATTCCCACTCCTTCCCTGACCCTTTACCTCGGTGTGCTCTGATTATTTTTATTCCATCTTAAGTCATTTTTGAAAAATTCTGGGCATCACCCACTAAATCAGTTTCACAGATGGTGATGCACCAGGTTGAAAAATTGTGTTCCTCTAGCCACACTGGGGGCTTCCCTGGTAGCTCAGCTGGTAAAGAATCTGCCTGCAATGGGGGAGACCTGGGTTTGATGCCTGGGTTGGGAAGATCCCTGGAGGAGGGCGGGGCAACCTTAACCTGACCCGCACAGCCACCCCTGGGCTTTCTCTACCAGGAACAGAAAGATTTTTAAATGCTAACCAGATCAAATCACTTGCATCCTTAAAATCCTTCAATGCGTGTCACTGTCCTAGGGGGAAAAAAACCCACCTTCTTGCCATGGCCTCTGTCTCAGCAGGGCTCTTCCCATCCACGCTGCTGCAGCCACATGGGCCTCCTCCCAGGCCCTTCCTGCCTCCGAGTCTTTGCACTTGCTGTGTATTCCCTTTGCTGGAGAGCTCATTCCTGCTGTCTTTGTCCTGCTAACTCATCTTGCTGGTGGCAGCTTCCACATGATTCCCTAGAGAGCTTATCTATGAACTTGGCTAGCCAAGATCGTAAAAAACATGGTGTCAGGACCTAGACTGGGTCTGTTTTCTTTTCTATTGCTTCCTGGAAGGAAGTACAGACAATACAGTGCCTGCATGTTTGTCTATGACCATAAATATCTGAGGAATGAATGAATGTTCATGTTAGGTCCTGGCCATCCAATGTGGCTACGTACATGTGTGCTAAGTTGCTTCAGTCATGTCCAGCTCTTTGTGACCCCATGGACTGAAGCCCACCAGGCTCATCTGTCCATGGGATTCTCCAGGCAAGAATACTGGAGTGGGTTGCCATGGCCTCCTCCAGGGGATCTTCCCAACCCAGGTCTCCACATTGCAGGCAGATTCTTTACCAGCTGAGCCGCCAGGGAAGCCCCCAGTGTGGCTAGAGGAACACCATTTTTCAACCTGGTACATCACCATCTATGAAACTGAGTTAGTGGATGATGCCCAGAAATCTTAAAGAATGAAATAAGATGGAATAAAACTAATCAGAGCACACTGAGGTAAAGGGTGTTCAGGAAATTGTTGTGGGGTTATGCACGTATTTTCATATGGAAACAGTTTAGGATGTAAAATATGTTTCTCCAAGAATAGCCAAGATAGGTCTGAAGAAGAACAGGTGGGGAGGACTTGCCTGTCCAGAGATCAGGACTTGTTGTGGTGCTGTAGACAACGTGGCAATGGGGGGGAGACAGACAAAGTGACAGAGGGATAGACAGAAGGCCTAGACCCAGACCCGTGCTTGACAGGGCATGTCAGAGGCGTGGGGAAAGGGGAAACCGGGGGAAAAATTCTCCATATGAAAAACCGGATTCTACTTCACACATACACCCACATGCGTGCACACACACAATCACCTCCAATAGATTAAAAGAAATTAAATGTCAAAAACAACTTTAATACTTTTAGTAAAATATAGAGATGGATGTCTTTTAGACCTTAGGATAAGGATTAGACATCTTAACCCAGACTCTCCTCTGTGTTAAACAGAACACAAAAAAGCACTGACCAAAAAAGATTGCTAAATCTAACTATACTACAGTGAAGAACTTTGGTTCACTGAGAGATGGCTTAAAGTAAGTGAAATGTCAGATTACAAACTGGGAGCAGGTTTTCATGATGCCCTGACAAGATTAGCGCTGAGAATCACAGTGAACTCCCACAAACCACACACGAGAAACAGCACAATGGAAGTGTGGGCGAGAGGTGAGAGCAGGAGTTTCATGCAGGAGGAACCACCCGAAAAGATGTTCAGCATCATCAGTGATCAGGAAAATGCAAATCAAGGATAGAATGAGTTACCATTTTATGGCTATTCATCAAAAAAAAAAAAGACTGACCATACAAATAGTGGATTTAACGAATTTCTCCATCGCTGGTGGGTTTTCAAATCAGCACAGTGACTTTGGAAAGAGTTAGGCATTTCCTCTAAAGCTGAATATTCACCTGGTTTTACCCAGCAGTTCCACTCCTAGATAGAAAGACTGGTCTGTGAGACATTAGGAGACAAGGAGAAGCACTGGTGCGAGAGGGTGCTCCTCCCTCGGTCAGCAGGAAAACCATCGAAGCAACTCAGATGCCTATCAATGAAAGGATGGATGACAAAGCCCCCGGTGGGACTTCATACAACAAAGACAAGTGAAGTACAGCAGTAAGAAATAACACGGATAACCAGCAATATGCAAGAGAAAAAAAGTCCCCAGAGATGACATGTATGTTAAAAACAAGTAAAATATTTACCATTGTTCCTCATCATCTGTAGAGGACTGGTTCTAGCATCCCCACAGATACCAAAATTCAAGGATACCCAAGTGCCTCATATCAGTTCAGTTCAGTTCCGCCGCTCAGTAGTGTCCGACTCTTTGCGACCCCATGAATCGCAGCACTCCAGGCCTCCCTGTCCATCACCAACTCCCGGAGTTCACTCAAACTCACGTCCATCGAGTCGGTGATGCCATCCAGCCAAGTGGTGTACAATTTGCATATAACTTACACACATCCTCCTGCATACTTCACGTCTTGACTACTTAAAATACCCAATACAGTATAAACTGTATGTAAATGGTTGCCAACTGGCAAATTCAAGTCTTGGTTTCTGAAACTTTCTGGAAGACTTTTTTTTTTCTGAATATTTTTCATCCTTGAGTATATGGAAGGTTGACAGTACTTTTGAGAATATATAAAACTTTTTCTTATTATAGAAAAAGGAAAGTATGGGAACTATGACACAGGATTCTGGGTGATGATTTCTTCTATTTTGGAGAAACTGGAAAAATGTGTTCCTGCATTTAACCATGTGGTTAAATGCAGGTCATTGTCAAGATGCTAGCCTTTTATTTTGGGTGGTAGGTTCATAGATGCTTGTTGTTCAGTTGCTAAGTTGTGTCTGGCTCTTTGTGACCCCGTGGACTGCACCATGGCAGGCTTCCCTGTTCATAGGCTTCCACGTTCCCGTGTTTATAGGTGCTTAGGTTATTTAAAATAACCAAATAAAGCTACGTAACTGTAAATGGGCCATTAATAGATCTTTGGCATGGGTCTTGAGCCAAAGATTATGATCAAATCAATTCTATGTACTTGTGAAAGTGAAAGTCGCTCAGTCGTGTTCAACTCTTTGCTAGTCCATGGACTGTTATAGTCCATGGCCTGAATCCTCCAGGCCAGAATACTGAAATGGGTAGCTGTTTCCCTCTCCAGGGGAATCTTCCCAACCCAGGGATCAAACCCAGGTTTCCCAAATTGCAGGTGGATTCTTTACCAGTTGAGCCACCAGGGAAGCCCAAGAATACTTGAGTGGGTAGCCTATCTCTTCTCCAGGAGATCTTCCCAACCCAGGAATTGAACCGAGGTCTCCTGCATTGCAGGCAGATTCTTTACCAATTGAGCTATCAGGAAAGCCCCTATGTACTTAAGGGTCAGAAAAGAAAAATCCAATAAAAATAAAATTCTTACTATGGGTGGTGATAAAAGAAAGCGTAAAAGCTAGAGTACAGGATGAATGGACTTTTGGGGTGTAAGGGAGGAGCACCCTCACACAGTGAGTATGGCAAGGAGGTAGCACTCAGGTGCTGTAAGGACATGCGGGCGCTGGGGGCGGGGGCACAGGGCACACAGGGTGCGTGGGGCCTGAGAAGTTGCCTGGGCACCTTTGGACCTTCTTTGTTGAGAAAGCACACAGTTGCTTGGTCTAATCTAGCCTGATTCCAAAAAACACAGGGCGATTTCTTTTTTTTTTTTTTTGGCCGCTCTGTGCAGCTTGCAGGATCCTAATTCCCAGACCAGGAAATGAACCCCGCAGTAGAAGCACAGTCTTAACCACTGGACCTCCAGGGAAGTTCTACAGTTGATTCCTAGCGTAGCCAAGAGTGCTGCTGTCCCAGATTAGCTGCCCACCTCTCTGGGTTGTGTGGGTGGCTCCCGGGCAGCAGGTGAGGTTTGGACAAAGCCTCATTGTTCTTCCCAGGATTTCCCCAGCTTTGCATGGGCCCCGCCCTGCCTCACAGAGCAGGGGACTCCTGAAGCTGGACCTGCCTTTTGGTGGAAAGACAAGCTGGGGCCTGGAGGCTGAGACCCTTGGTGAGGCTGTTTCCATCCCACTCAGTGACCCTGTCTCCTTCTGACCATTCTGTGTCCATTGCTCCAGGCCTGGGCCCACATTATTGATTCTCTTGATAGTTAGACTGTCAAGACTAACCTGATAGTCTTTTGTGGTATCATCTGGCTCTTTAGGGGTGACTGGGTGATGAGAGTTTTCAATCAGAGATAGAAAGGAATCTGTTTAAATTAGGGAATCATAAAAATAACACGTAAATGCCTTAAGCATTTTGTTCAATAAAATGTGTAAATGAGGGGGAAGGTCAGGGCCTCTGCTTGAGGGTGTCCTCCCGCAGTGTCCAGGCAGACCCTCCATGCAGCATCTCCCCTGTCCTGTCCCCACCCCCCACCCCCACAGTATTCTCCTTCCCATTCCCCCAAAGCACAGGACTCTCCCTCCCCGTCCCACCCATGAAAACCTGGCTACACCCTTTAGAGTTTCATGAGCCCATAGCCCTGCCGTCCGAGGAGCAGCCCAGACCCTCATTTGTTTGGAAGAGGCAGATGTCGTGCATGTCACAGGTGGGGCTGCTGTAGCCCCAGCGGCTGGTGACCCCCAGCAGCACAGTGGGGGACACTGGCGCTCGGCCAGCACATGGCCCCTCTGTGCCTCCACGGGGACTTCTGAGGGGCTCTCATCTGAGCACCGGGAGGAGCCCTGACCCGAGGCAAGGATTTCCTCTGCATCTTAATTACTTCCGTGCAAACATTCGCTGGGGCTTCCCAGGTGGCGCTAGTGGTAAAGAAGCTACCTGCCAATGCAGGAGATGCAGGTTTGATCGCTGGGTCGGGAAGCTCCCCTGGAGGAGGGAATGGGAACCCACTCCAGTGTTCTTGCCTGGAGAATTCCATGGACAGAGGAACCTGACAGGCTACAGTCCATAGGGTCGCAAAGACCTATGACACGACTGAAGTGACTTCACACACACACACACACACACACACTCACTGTCTCTGAGCTTCAGCTTGGTTATCCATAGGAGGAGTAACTGGGGGTTCAATCAGGGTGGAAGGAGCCGGCGTGGAGGTGCAGTGGGCATACCTTCCGTCCTCCTCGTCCTGCTGGACCAGGTCCTCCTCCGGTGCAGGGTGCCCGCGGCCTCCCCACCCCCGCCCCTCAC
Organism: Bos taurus; assembly: GCF_002263795.3. Classification (NCBI taxonomy): domain Eukaryota; kingdom Metazoa; phylum Chordata; class Mammalia; order Artiodactyla; family Bovidae; genus Bos; species Bos taurus. Next base: position 16,590,981 of record NC_037341.1, on the reverse strand, counting down.
TCTCTCTCCTCTCCCTCCAGCTTCACCTGGCTCTGTGGGCACGTGCACCGGAACATCCTCTCCAAGTTCACAGGCCAGCCAGTGGAGCTGTTCGATGAGGAGTTCCGCCACCTCTATGCCTCCTCCAAGCCCGTCATGGGCCTCAAGTCGCCCAGGCTGGCCACACCCCTGCAGCCCGGAGCAGCCCCTGGGCCCCCGCCTGGCCGCCTCAGTGACAGCAGTGGCTCAGCCAGTGACCGCACATCCTCAAACCCCTTCAACAGCCCATCGACGGGCAGCAACCCCCAGACCCGGAGTCTGTCCACGTCCTCAGGGCCTGGCAGCCCCCTGGCCCCAAACCCACTGCTTGCCTCCAGGTTCCAGCCCCACCACAGCCCTTGGGGGGCCCTGACCCCACAGGCCCACTTCTCCCCAAGGCCCCATGACAGCCTGCCAGCCCTCTACAGCAACCTCAACGCCTACAGGCCCACTCGGCTGCAACTTGAGCACCTGGGCCTGGTGCCCAGGGTAGCCCACACCTGGAGGCCCTTTCTACAGGCCTCCCCACATTTCTGAAGAGTCCCTTCTGCCAGCTGACCTCCCCGGGGACAAGGCTGGGCATTCTTGGATTTTTCTGGCTCAAGGACCCCACTTCAACACTGAGTGGCTTTGGACCTGCTTCCCTTTGAACTAAAGGCACTTGGACGAAACCATTGCCCATGTTTGAATGTTCCCAGGCCTGAGATGATTTGCTTCCTGACCCCCTGGTATGGCCCAGGTAGCACATTCCAGAAGGTTCCAGGGAGGTGGTGGGCAGGGAGCTAGAGGACAAAATCATGAAAATAGAGCATCTTTCTTCCAAAGAGCCACCAGGGCTTTAATATCAACATTTCCTGAACCTGTAATGCAACAAGGGGCTGATGCAACCCAGGTTTTACATATGGGTAAACTGAGGCACTGAGGCAGAGGGTGGGTGTGACCAAGGTCCTCCTCTGTCCCAGTGCCCAGGAATGGCCCACTCCCCAGGGATTCAGGAGGGAGAGATTCAGGAGACAGTCTGGGGACATACTGGATGTTTCTGGGAGGGGACGGAAATGCCTCTTCCCTGGAAGAGCCTAACACTAGAGAGTCCCTGGGGTGGTGAGTAGGGATGGGGCCCAGAACCTACCACTGGAAATTATGTGAGGTGGTTCAAAGTGTGGCCACCTGGGGTGGGGCAAACCAAGGCTTCTAGGGGATGGAGCTGGACAAGGCCCTGTGGCAGCTCAGCTTTTTGCTTTGAAGAGCCTTGGGCTGACCTGGAGGTTCCTGGAGTCTGGGCTGGATCCTGGGAGGCTTGAGTTGTCAGATCTGAGAATGGCCCTGCAGTTGTGGTTCAGGCAGCCTTGAGCAAGCAGGGAGGACCCCACATTGACCTTGCAGCCACCAGGTGCATCAGCTACCTCCAGTTCTGGCCCCTCCACCTGGCTTGCTGATATCCTGAAGCAGGAACGCCGTGCCCTCACCAGCCCCATCGCTCTTTCATCCAGTTTGTTCCTGTGGTGCTAATAGATCCTGAGGGTAACAGATCCTCCTAAATTTAGGCCTGCTTGGGTAGAAATAAGAACACAGGATGTTTAGGGAGCACAGAGGAGGGCCAGCCAGCCATTTGGTGGGGGAGGGGGTGTTGGGGGACACTTCCCAGAGACATGACAGTTAGCCTGAGACCTAAGGAACAAGGCTGTTATGGCTGGGGGGAGGGGTGTGATGAGCTGTTTTGGTCCAGGAGAAGCAGGTGTAGAAGCCCCGCAAGAATCTTCTGGTTTCCATGCCCCCCTAGCACCAGCTCATCTCAGCAAATGCCTTCCTGCTGCCCGGCTCAGAGGCTCTGCCTTTGCTGCAGAGCCCGGGGGTGGGGTGGGGGGGTGTGGTACAGAGTCCTTCCTCCTGGTGGCCTCTGGATCCTCATGCACCTGGCCTCCTGAGTTGCACTCTGCAGGGGGCATCTCCCTGCAGCCTAGCCCTGTTTATATTTCTCCAAAGACACTTCCGACAGGCTTCCCTGGTGGCTCAGATGGTAAAGAATCTGCCTGCTTATGCAGGAGACGTAGGTTCAGTTCATGGTTCGGGAAGCAGCCCCAGAGGAAGAAATGGCAGCCCACTCCAGTATTCTTGCCTGGGAAATCCCATGGACAGGGGAGCCGGGCAGGCTACAGTCCATGGGGTTGCAAAAGAGTCAGACACCACTGAACGACTAAACAACAAAAGCAACACAACGCTCCTGACAGAGGCAGAGGCGTCTGCTTCGTCTTAAAAGTGTTTCTGTCCTCACTTCACCTTTTCCTCCCTAGTTCCTGAAAACTCAACAACAACAAAGCCCTTTGGTTCCTGAAGGTTCTTTAAGCCCCGGTCCTGATGCTGCCTTTTTCCTGCTGACTGCCGTGATGAGGTTAGAATGACCAGGGCTGTGCAGAGTCCTAAGCTGAATCTGACAGCCTGATGAGAAAGCTTTGGGAAGGGAAAGCTTGCTGGGGTGCCAAGAGTCCAGAGGTGGCTTCTGTCCCCACATCTGGCTCCGTCTGGGTGGAGAGGGGGCCTGCAGCCGGAACAAGCCCTCCTCCTCCCATTTCCTTTCCACCAGCCAGTTTCCCCTGTGGTTATCTTAGGGGTTCTTGAGTATTGTTTTTCTCCCTCTGGCACCTTGTCATTTCCCCGTGATCTCCACCTGCTGGGAAATCAGGTGTGGTTTCCTTTGGCCACTGGGATGTGAGTGGAAGTGTTGAGGAGCACATCCAGGTTTCTAAGCTCCTAGGCACAGATTTTCTTATCTCAGGATGGAGCCCCCTTCAGCCAGTCCAGGTTCCTAAGTGTCTACAAAGATCAAGATTTGCTTTCCCCACTGACCTGCAATGGATAAGTAGTTATGAGCAAGAAATAAACCTTTGCTATTTAAGCCTCTGAGACTTGGGGTGGTTTCTTACTGTACCATGATCCACTCTAGCCTGACTGATGCAATCTCGGGACCTGCTGATGTGAGGCTGGGCCATCCCTTTTTGCAGGACTGGACCCCCCCAGGACTCCTAGCCTTGGATTCTTATTCCAAGATGCCATTTCCACTAGGGGGCTAGGTGGGCTTTACACACCTGGCAAGGGAATGGCTGAAAGCCAAAGCAAGTCCTTATCTAAGTTTCCAACCCTCCTAAACTCAGGCTTGCCCCACCTTTAATTCTGCTCCTGGCAGGACTCACACCTACACCTGCCTTGGCAGGCCGTCTTGCTGGGGGCCATCCTGAGATGTGTGGAGTCTCTCCTACCGTGTGGAATTCAGTGACAGCAGTGGCACACCCACCGTGTGTCAGACACCTTACAGCAACAGGCATAGAGTCCCAGACTCACATGGGTCCTGGAGAGCGCCAGAGTCAGCTGAGAGCAGCACTTGCGTGAACCCCCGTGGTGAGGAACCTGAGAGAATGGGAATTCCCTGGTGGTCTGGGGGTTAGGACTCTGCGTTCTCACTGCCAAGGGCACAGGGGTGATCTCTGGTTGAGGAACTAAAATCCCACAAGCTGTATGACACAACCAGAAAAATAAACCAATAAAAAAAAAAAAAAAAGGAACACGCAGCCTTCCTTGGTGTTCCAGGGGTGAAGAAGCTGTCTGCCGATGCAATGCACGGGACACAGGTTTGATCCCTGGTCTAGGAAGATTCCATATGCCGCAAGGCAACAACTACTGAGCCTGTATGCCGTGGAGCCGGGCTCCACAACAAGAGTAACCACCACAGTGAGAAACCTGCGCGCAGCAACAAAGACCAAGTGCAGCCAAAAATAAATTTAGGGAAGAACACGAGGGAATGAAAGAAACTGTATGATGGTCATGTTCATGTTGGGGGACAGAGTGGAAATGCGGTCCCCAAACCAGGGATCATATTACCCACCTGTAGGGTTATTAGCCAGGACTGACTGGGGTGTTGATTGGAATGATCACCCCTGCCCCTCAGGCCTCCTCCTTCTGGAAATGATCTGTGGTGTTCATTTGGTTCTCACTATATACTGATCTTTTACCTCCCTATTTGTCCTGTTAGAGGTCAGGGTATCTTTACAAGCCTCCCTGGGATGGTCCCGGACGCAACGGATGCTGACTGGTCAAGGAAATTCGGCGATCCTGAGAGGGCTGAACGTTCAGAAACCCTAGGACAACTGTCACTGCCCCTCACCTTGACCCCAGCTCCCTGCGTCCACTATGCTGGCCCTGCTGGCCTGGCCCAGAAATGCCAGAGTCACATCTTCCCGCGCTATATTTTCTGGACTAAGTCCAAGAAGCTGTTGGACACGGAGAGACTGTCACTCACTTTCTCAGCTTCCTCCTGAAGAGCGTGTGTGTGCCAGAAAAACTGTCATCGGAGAATGTAAATATTGCAGGCATGTGCACTGGTATAAATGGCCTCCTTTTCCTGGTTGTTCACTGTCTTCCCACTGAGACACACAAGCTGCCTCCCCAGGCACAATCAGATCACACCCAGACGCGCCATCTTTCACGCCTCTACAGGGTGCGGTGAGCTAGGGTGTCCTCACAAGAGTGCTCCAAGCTGAGTGCACAGAGAAGCCCCAGAGGGGGCGGCTGCAGTGTGAGGCTTCAGCGTATGCACAAGGCCAGGGGTGAGCGCAGCCTGGAATTCAGTGCTCTCAGCATGTTTGCCAAGCCCGCCTTCTTCCACGGCCCACTCCCCGCGCCAGGCAAATTCACACAGACACTTTCTAGGCTGGTGGGCTGGTGCAAGCATCTGGTTTTTTCTACATGTAATGGGAAGCCTTTCAGGGTAACCAACTCTGCAACAGTGTGGACTCCACAGGGCACTGGGACATCTCAGTGTCTTGAGCACCTCCACCCTCCACGTCAGTGCTCATATCTCCTAGACCCAGAAAACACATACTGTACGAATCACAAAGATTGTTTAACACGTGGAAAGTAAGGCCAGATCTGTCCATTTTAAGCACAACCCTAAACCAGCCATTCTCCGACTCAGAGATCTTCCATAGCTCAGTAATCCCCACAACAAGTCAAGCTCCCTATCAGGACCTTATGATTATCCATAATCAGACACCGATTAACCCACCCAGCCTCATCTCTTCCACATCCCAACGCACCCACTAACCTGGACGACCAGGCTTCACGTTCTCTCATCCCTCTACTGAGAAACCATGCAGGCCTGGTACAAACCACCCCCTCACCAGGCCCAACTCAGATATGACCTCCTTCATGAAACTTGATACCCTGCCCTCTGCACCGTCCACTGCTCCTTCCAGACCCTTATTTGTAACTTATATGGATGTCCTGTTATGTCTACTGGAAATGGAAGCTCTTTGAAAGAGATGGAAGCATCTTATCTTTGATATCTCTAACAATGATGCTCTATCAAGGTTTTATAAAGGAGTGTCACTTAGAAATAGCATTCTGAGATACAACGTCTTATTCTAAAGCCAAGATTGAAAGGACCCGAGTGGTCCATACCAGGATTTGTTGGTTGCCTGCGTGCTCCGTTGTGTCAGACTCTCAGTGACCCCCATGGACTTGGGCCCGCCAAGCACCTCTATCTACGGGATTCCTCAGGCAAGAAAACTGGAGCGGGTTGCCATTTCCTTCTCCGGGGGATCTTCCCAACCCAGGGATCGAACTCATGTCTCATCAAAGCTTTCAGTGACCAAGTCACCCTGTGCCAAGGAGAAAGGATGCAAAAGACAGTGAGCCCCAAGCAGACAAGGGCCTGTCCTGCTTGTCTGACCTCGTTAGCAAAGTCGCCTGGTAGACGCACTTTGATCAGGACAACAGGTCTGGAGCAGCCCCAGGCTGTCCCTTTTCAGAACCCTTGTTTCTGGAGCTTTGGATTCTTTCGTATAATCCTCTCTGGTTTTTGTTTGTTTGTTTTTATATGAAGACCTTGGAAAGTAGTGTATAAACTACTTTTATAGACAATTTCAAAAGTACTAAAGAGCTGCTATTTAAAATGATTGCTTTTGTAAATAGCGGCCTTGGATTTGTTCCATAGATTTCTACCCCAGCTCTTCCTAAAATGAAAGACGTCTTTGTGGGAATGTGGTACCCCACAGGTAGGCGGGGTACCTGCAATGCTGGCAGTGGAGCTCTGGGGGAATGGGCTGTTGGCTCCCCAGGCTTCAGGCTGTCTCTGCCAGGGCCTGGGGCGCAGGAAGGCAGCACTGGGCAGAAAGTCAAGGCGTGTCCGGGAAGCTGAGCTCCACCATGAAGCAGCAAACCAGAGACAGTCCCGGAGCCTATGCTTTGCAAGGAGGATTCACACAATGACTATTCAGTGTCAATTCCATTAGATGGTTAGATAGCATTACCAACTCAGTGGACATGAACTTGAGCAAACTCTGGGAGACAGTGAAGGACAGGGAAGCCTGGCATGCTGTCGTCTATGGGGTCACAAAGAGTTGGACATGACTCGGTGACTGAACAACAAGTACGTTTGGGGAATAAAGAAAAAGTGGTCACTCTGACATTTAAAGGGGGAACCTAAGCAAGTGGACTCAGGACCATCTTGTCTGAGAGTGACCTTTGAGCTGGGATCTGTAGGAAAGGCAAGTGTATGGCAGGGTTGGAGGCTTGCAGATGGAGTGTTCCGACTAGGGGGAACTGGATGGGCTTAGGGCTTGGGTGGGAGGCCACTTGTGGATTTCATAGACACAAGAAAAAATCAGAGTGAGCTGGGGTGATGTGGGCCGGGGCCAGACCACATAGGGCCTCTGGATTTGGGAAATGACTGAAGGATTCTGAGAGCAGTATTTTTACTAGATCCCTTTGGCTACAGTATAAGATTGCAGGGGTGTTGGAGTATAAAAGACAAAGGACTCTCACCAGCTCAAGTTTTGGGCATGTGCCCCCCTCCCGCCCACCTTGGGAGCAAACACTGAAGACAGGCCTTTTGAGAGTCACGAGAGGAAGAACTTCCCTGGGTCCCCAACCCAGCCAGGGGTGCACACAGACACCTCAGTGCTTCGCGTCTGCTCACCTTCTGAGTGACTCACTCACTAACAAGAAGGTGGGGGTAGAACACAGGCCTGAGATTTCTCTTTAGCATAATCATTGCTCAATTAATTACCTTCACCATTTGTGCTGGAAATAATCAAGATGACTTGTGTGTGATGACACCCAGTCTTCCTGGGTGCCCTTTCCTGCCCTGCATTATAGCTGGAGCATCGGGGTACAGGAGCCTGGATTCTCACGTGTATGGACACGCCGCTGCCAGGGAAGGGAGGTGGGGCGGGAGTGAGGGTGTGGGCGTGGGCAGACCACTCAGCTGTCCGGGACTGTGTCAACAGTGGGCCTGGGAGGACAGCCAGAGGGCTGCAAGCTACAGTCTGGGCAAAGTCAGAAGGGGACCAGGATGAGACAGGAAGCCCAGAGAAGCGAGGGCAGAAAAGGGCATTTCCAGGCCCCATATGAGCAGGAGGAAGGAGTTTTAGCTACAGAGACAGAAATGGACTGCGTTTCCAAGCAGATTGCCTCAACACTGTCAGAACTTTGGAGTATTAACCTTTTGTGCAAACAAAGCAAGATGCTGGCCAATTAATTCAGTGATTCTCTTCCACAAACATTTGGCGAGAGGCCAGGTGTTCTGCCCTGGGGATACAAATATGAACAAGACAGTCTGAGTCCACAATTTTACAAAGCTTAAGTGTCTCATGGAAAACAGGCAATGACAAGACAGCATCATAAGGGCCAAAACAGGGGCAAAAGAGCAGGGAAGGAGCATAGTGTGAAACTGACCACCTGGGAATCAAGACTTCTGGAAGCTGAAACGAGGTGCAGACCTGTGAGCCCAACACAAACTAGCCACACGAAGGGGCGGGGGGTTCCGGGCCAAGTCGCCAGCTTGTAAGACTCAACAGTGACAAACAGGGCACATTCGAAGTTGGACAGTGGGGACACATGAGAAGCCCCTGGGAGCTGTGTCATGAAGGGCTTGGCAACTACTTTCCCTTTGGGTTCTATCCTGCAGGCCACCCACAACTAGGCCATAAACTCCACAGTAACCAGTGTCTCCATGGCAACTACATAGTGGCTGTGCGATACAGGACCTCAGTAAGTGGTTGTTGATGACTCAAGGGAGGGGTAGAGGGATACTGGGGAGGAGTTTTGGCGGCGGGGGTGGGGGGGTCATTCTTTTTAATGGTTTCTAAAAATTGAAATGTCTGTTAATTATACAAAGTCTTTTGTTTCACATTAGAGATTAAATGACTAAACCTGCAGTTGCTAGTCATGTTCTCAGTCACTCATAGTAAGAGTTTCACAAAACCAGACCTTTGTCTGTTTTGGGAAGGGGCCTGGGAAAGAAATGAACAGTGAAGTGGATGGGAGATACTGATGACTTTACCGTTTTGCCCAGGGCTGGAATTCTCTTCCTTCTGCTGAGAAAAATAAAATCAAAAGCTGTGGGGAGCAATATCTGATGAAGTTTTGGTCTATTATTAAAATTTATTTCTCATAAGGGAGCTCTTCCATCCCAGAGAATTCAAGCAAGCCTTTTCTATTTGAAGATGATGTTACGGACCAAGTATAATGTGTGTGGCTGAACAGAGCCACATGGGTCTCATGTTTTAATACAGCCTGTGAGCAAGGCACTTCATTCCAGACTATCTTCTCAGAGATGCATAAAAAGCAAACCACCTTAAAAAAGACCTGTCCTACCTTGGAGCACAGGGAAGGCCTGCTTCCTGCTTGTTATAAAGGAGCTGATTCTCTTGAGCTCAGGGTTCCGCTAATACACCTCACTGCTTATATACTCATTCGTCTGGGCCCATATTTGTCACCTGCCTTGGGACTTGGAGGCAAAGGAATGGACACAAATAGGCTGAAGCTTATCCTGAGTCCCTCGGACTGCGAGGAAATCAACCCTGAATATTCATTGGAAGGACTGATGCTGAAGCTCCAATACTTTGGCCACCTGATGCGAAGAACCGACTCATTGGAAAGACCCTGATGCTGGGAAAGAATGAAGGCAGGAGGAGAAGGGGACGACAGAGGATGAGATGGCTGGATGATATCATCGACTCAATGGACATAAGTTTGAGCAAACTCTGGGGGATGGTGATGGACTGGGAAGCATGGTGTGCTGCAATCCATGGGGTCACAGAGTTGGACACAACTGAGCAACGAACAACAGCAATCAATCCTGTTCCCTGGGCCACGAGTAATCGAGTCTTCTGTAGCCTCCATGACATTGGCAGGTTTATGCACAGGCTCAGAGCTGTGGTAAATCTCAGCCTTCGACACACCCTTCCTAGAAATGGCTTCCTACCACATTTCAGCATTCTTGGTCACTCACGATGAATTTACCAAAACAACATGGATACTTACACTGCTAATACAGTAACTGTTTTTAAAAGATTATAAAATCTAAAAGTATCTTTTATTTAAAAAAATTCATTTAAATTGAAGCATAGCTGATTTATAATGTTGTATTTATTTTTAATTTTGGCCACACCTATGACATGTGGGACCCTAGGTGCCCCATCAGGGACTGAACCTGAACCCCTGCATTGGAAGGCAGAGTCTTAACACCGGACTGCCAGGCAAGTTCCTAAGAGTCCCTTTTAAACACTTTCCCAACAGATATCTTCTAAAGGGGCAGTAGGTGTCACACAAGTGAATGACAGAAATCTAAAAAGAAAACAAAAAATCAAGAAACTGAATACAGTAGAAATTATCTGGGAGAGAAGCCATTTTTATAAAACATAGATGACTTTTTAATTCAGTATATTCCATTAGCAGAGGATTCTGTCTGAAGTAAACCAGAACACTTAATACAGTACAAGATGTTTTTTGTTTTGTTTTTATAGGGACCACTAAGGCAAGATCTGTATCTCTGTGTGGAACTGATTTTCAAAGGGACAGAAGTGGTCTTTGATCTTTCTGAACCACTTGTCTTCAAACTCTTTCGAAGACCCGATCACCAAGGCAGTCAGGGCCGCAGGGCCAACACACTTGACCTCTGTGTGAACCTCATCTCTGATTTTTTCTGGGACGATATCTTCGCCCATAACCTGCAATAGGAGGGGGGAAGAAAGATAAAACTCTTTCCCAATAACAGGTGCAGCAGACACGGAATGGAAGACCGTGCTAGTCATCAAATGCAAAGGATTTCACACAAAAGCAGAACTTCTTCAGCAGCCAGGGGACAACTCTGACAATTCAACATACTGAAAAGATGTTTATGAAGTAGTGATCCAAGACCACCTGCGTGAATATCCTACTGCTACTCTATTTCCCTGAGTGAACATGTCAGGGAGGCACAAACGTGGCAGGACTACCACTCAGGTCACAGGGAGTGCCGAGTCGACCTTCGTATATCACAGAGCATCTTTGGAGGGCAAGAACGCAACCGTGAGGGGTTCTCCTCCTTGTAAAGGACAGAAGAGCAGGCTTGGGAGGAACATAATGCTACTGTGCAGAGAGCACAGACCTTCTTATGAAGTTCTCCAGAGACGCCAAAGGCAGCAAACAGCTGAGCATCGAGCAGGTGAGTCTGCTCTTTCCTGACCCAGAGAGACTCCAACCCTCCAGGATGGTCACCACAGCAACCCCAGAGACCTGTGAGCGGGCCAGCTCTCTGAAGGTGCAACACTGCCCCCTACTGGTGAGAACCAGGTCCAGATTCTGTGTGAGCTTCTCTTCGACAAGACACCCACAAAGCTGCGTTTGCAGGAAGCTTGGATCTGAACCTACTATGTGATGGGACCACTTTTGGTAAGGACAGTGAACAATTCCCACCCCAAACATTTCCCACCAATCATCATGAAAAGTCAGGGAGCCAGCTGGCAGGGATGTGGTAGAGGGAACTGGTCACTTGGATTTGGACTAGATGATCTCTAGGTTTCCTACAAACCCTGAGGTCCTCTGTGTTCGTGAATACTCAAATCATAGTGGATTAGAAACCCACTCAAAGAACAGGTTCCACTGGCTTTAAATCTTCAAAGACTACTTACTGTTTGAGGCAAAGGCTGACAGCATGAGTAGCAACTGTCAGGATTTATTAAAGCATGGTAATTTCATCAACTGGAAGACAATTTCTGTTTTTCTATCCTGACATTTCTAAAAACCAAGTTGTATCTTATAACCACTGCTGTGTCATAGTATAAAAAGCATCTTACTTTTCTTTTAGTGGCACATCAATTAATGATGTGTCTTAACAACTGACGACTGCTTGGACTCAATGAAATGTAGAATTTTAAAATCTGAGATATAACACCAAAAGTGTATTTTTTTAATTAAAAAAAAATAGAATCTAATGATAACAATATTCAAACAATGCAATATTTCAAAAAGAGAGCTCAGCAGGTGCATAATTCACAGACAGAGAACTATTATCCATCACACATGGTGAAGAACATGAAGATGTTTAAGACATCTCCTAAGGATGCCTTACCGGGCTTCCTAGGTGGCTCAGTGGTAAAGAATCTGTCTGCCAAGCAGGAGACACGGGTTTGATTCCCGGGTTGGGAAGATCCCCTGGAGAAGGAAATGGCAACCCACTCCAGTATTCTTGCCTGGGAAATCCCATAGACCAAAGAGCCTGGCGGGCTACAGTCCATGGGATCGCAAGAGGTGGATAACAACAACAAAGGCTGTCTTACAAGGAACTTAAAATCTAGCTGAAAAGATAAGACACTCTTATATTTTCAGGGGCCCAAAGAGCTACCTAATTCAGCAATCACTCTATTAAGCTCAGAGGGAGAAAATGCCACAGACCAGGACGTTCAGTAAAAGGTTCCTGGAGGATGTGTGACCCAGGCTGGGTCTCTGAGGGTGAGAATAGGAAGTAGATGGAGATGGGAAAACCCATGACAGGTATGTTAGACATGGGAGATTAGTCCAGTGGAAGCAAAAGGTTTGTGGAAGGAATGACCAGGCCCTAAGTCTGAGATTACTCTCAGGAAGGCCTCAGACACCATATCAAGGTACCAGAACTAGACCCGACCTCTAAGGTAATGGTGACACATTGAATTTTAGTTTTTAAAGCAAGCAGGTAACATGGTCAAAGCCATGTTTTAAGATGAGCCCAGCAGCACAGGTGAAGACAGATCTGCAGGGAGAGAGAGAGGAGCCAAGGCAGGAGGTCACTATGAGAGTCAGATGTGAGGCAACGGAACTAGGGTGTTGGCCGTGGGCCCTGCAGGAGGTGAGACTGGAGAGGAGAGGCCATGGCGAGGGACGGTCAGGTCTGGGTGAAAGGAGAAAGACAGGTAGGATCGATGAAACAAACTAAGTCTAGAACAAAGACACGGCTCTCTCTAGCTCCCCTCTGCTTCCCCTCAGCGGGTACTTACTGATGGCCAAGTCTACACTGGGCGCTGACCAGAGACTGACTAAAGGTGGTTTTGCCAAGTAGCCTCATTTTACATTTGTACTCGAAGTCACAGCAGATCAATAATCAACTTGGATTAATGACTCCTAAGTTACTGATCTGAGATGGGAGGCAAGTGTTCCAAAGATGGGACCAGAGACACAGACTGGAGGGTCCATTACCCCAGGGGTGACAACAGGAACTACAAGCATGGTTATGATTTGTGTGGGAGAAAGAGACGGAACAGAGAGCCCGAGTGAAAGCTCAGGGAATGTCACTACTTAAGACATGGGAAACCAGCAGAGTCCCAAACAGCAGGGGAAGAAATAAAGGAGAAAAGAGATGAGTATTTTTAGCAGTTCAGCTGCTCAGAAGCAAGGAAGAGGGAACTAAACGTGAGTGGTCAATGGCGCTGAATGCTATGAAAGATGGGAAGCAGAGAGGAAGGGAAAGCAGCCGTGAACTCGGGAGAGATGGTCTATCTGTATGTCTGAGAGTTCAAGGGAATGAGCCCACGGAAGGGGAAGGCAGAAAAAAGGCTCAAAGAGAACAGACGGGAGTGATGACCCCAGAAGAGGGAAAAGGGGTCCAGGTGACAGCTTAGCCTGCAGGAAGAAGACAGGATAGATAGACCATCAGCAGTTCTTGAAAGAATGATGTTAGAAGGTATATGGATAAAGAGCTATTCTCCTGGGAAAAGTGCTTGAGCTGTCAAGTTTCAATTACATATTAAAAGGAATTAGCATGAATAACATAAACTTATAGATAATCTCCAAACACCATGTTAAGAAATTTCAAGACCTTTTTTTTTTTTTTTTTTTTTACATTTTTGACCACAAAGCAAGACATACAGGATCTTAAGTTTCCCCAGCAGGGATCAAATCCAGGTCCCCTACAGTGTGGAAGCCTGGAGTCTTAACCACTGGACCATCACAGAAAGCCTTATCAATTAGCATATTTTTTAAAAAGCTAATACCAGTTAAACAAAATTGACATTTGAGTTTCTAAGCAACTGTCAAAGTAATAACAGGGTGGAGCAGAAAGAAAATGGACTTGAAGCTGGAGGGGTTCCCATTTACTTCTGCCACTTAAAATCTGACCTTAGGCAAGTCACAGCCTTTGTGAGCCTCACCCCAGTTCTGTCCTCCCACAGGCTGTTATGAGGACAAATGGGGGGAAAGACAGACAAAAGAGCTGCCCAGATGTCAACATTCATTCATTCAGCACTCACGAAACAATTATGGGGCCTTTCTGATGTTCAAGTAGGGAGGTGCTAACAAGCACCGACAAGTAAATGAACTTGCTGCAGGACAGAGAGGAGGAAGAGGCCACTTTCAGCAGTTAAGTGATCAAAAGGTACGGGAAGAAGGGAGACAGAAGTCCTCTAGAAGATGCAATTTAGCCCTGTGTTTTTTTGGTTTTTTCTTAATGGTCTCGGAGCCAGGAAAAATATCTGTGATGCTTCATTTCACATAAACCCTGGGGGACACACTCACCTCTGCTATCAACAGCAAAGTGTCTTCTTTGAAGCTGAACCTTTTCATTTTATCTTCAATTTCCTGCTGAGTCTTTAAGTTCCTCTCCAAAGCAAACGATGTTTGCTGACATTGGGCAAGCTGAAGCAAAAGCCTGAAAAACAGCAGGTCCCAGTCTGGAGGCACCCGAGAAGGACAAAGACCCGTTCATACACAGCACTGGCACTGGGCTGGAAGCGAGTCCTCTAGGCTAAGGAGAAGGTCCTCACCTTCATCTGAATCCCTAAAGCTCTTTACTCTCAACGAATTGCACATCATTACACTGGAGAACCATCTTTTCTAAAATTCATAGACCAAGCTTCCAAAGGAACCTTCAGAGAGCAAGACCTCGAAAGGGCTTCCTGTAGAAGTCAGGCGACTGAAAGCACAAACGATTTCAAGTGAAGAGAACAAGGCTCCCCATCAGAGGCTCCTCCCCAGAAGTGCCAGGAGGAGTTCCTTTGAAGTCGGTGCTCTGTGACCCTTCGGTCTTCCTGAAGCCACAGCAACCCGATCTCAAGGACTAAGGAGGTTCTCCAGCATGCTTCAATTACTTGAAGCAGGACCAAACCTTCAGTGACCCTCTGATAACCACTTTACAATCAGCTCACCCCTGACCTCCCCATCATGGCCGTGCCCTGGTCCCCTCTCTTCTTCTTCCTGCTCTCCTCTCACAGCTCTTTCTCTTCACTGTTTTCTAAAACACTGAGTGTGCAGATTGTTCCAATTTCCCTCTGGCCTCACTGCTATACCCAGAAGCAGCGCTCTCCTGTTCACTCATTTCCTGCCTTCAGAAATGCACATACTACTCCAGGTACTGAGGGATACTGGTGAGCAAAACAGACAGGTTTCTGCCTCAAGGAGCAGAAGGAGGATGATCACAGGTAATAAGCTAGTCTCAGGCAGTGATGAAGGCCATGAAACAAACACTTGACACAGGATGGAGGAAGCGTCTACCTCAGACAGGGCTGTGACGGAAGAATTTTCTGAGCCACCATTCACGCTAAGGTTCAGATGGTGAGGAAGCAGCCACAGGAACATTTGGGAGAAGGGGCTTAGCCAAGGGAAGGGGGCCCGGCTACAAGAACTAGCTTCAAGTGTTTGAAAATCAGGAGGATCTCTGTGACCGAAACACAGCCAGGAAGAAAACAAACTAGAGTGAAAGAGAAGGGCAGGGCCAACTCATGTTAAGTCCTCGCGGAGCATGGAAGGAAGCATGGAATTTATGTCAGTCCAACGGGAAGCTGCTGGAGTTTTAGAGAAGAACACACGACCTGACTGGCCTTCACTCTGACTGTTCACAGCATCTACTGGCCTCGGAGACATTCACACACATGACCCCTTTGGGTCCTTGCTTTCTTTCTCGTGCTCTTGAAATTACTGGACAATACTGCTTACCCTTGGCTCCCTCCATTTCATGTCCATTTACCCCTCCATCCTCTGCCATCTGCCTGTCACCACCGTGACTGAAACTGCTTTCTCAAGAGGCCACACATGAGCTCTTGCCTTCAAAGCCATTTCTCACTCCATATAATCGCTGATCCTTCCTGGAGCTCCTCTAGCTCTACCTCCCACTTCCTCACGGAAGGCTCCAGCTGGACTCGATTGGTTCTGCTCTCCCGCTGCTGTCCTGTCTCAGGGGAGGCACCACCATCCACCCTCACCCACAAGGCAGATTCTTCAGGGTTGTCTGATTTTCTTCTTTGGTAGCTTTCTGTGGAACCTGAGTGAAAAATCTCTTGTTTAAAATATCGTTTCCTCCTTCGTCAATGTTTTATATATTTAATTCCGCCCCCCTCAATTTTAACATCTGCCAACCGTAATATCTTGACTGATGATATGAGCTGTATTCCTGAGCAAGCACAGTTGTTTTTAAATTTTACATACTAAAAGGGCACATTCAAAGGATCCCGTCAAGACCATGGGAAGAATCTCAAAAACATATATCAGGTGTCTAGCCTAGAATTTTCACAAGCTTAAAATCAGAAAAAATAAAACCTTTATTTCGACCTTAGCACCATGTGTGTTCCATCCACTCTGAGCTTACCTGGTTCGTATAAAAGAGGCACAGGCTTTCATCTGAGTTTCTAGCAACACTGCTGCTCTCTCTTCTGTCATACGGTTTTGAATATTTTTAAGAGCTTTCTCATTCCTTTGCTTGTTACCACTGCTTACTTCCACAGAGCCCTCAGGCAAAGTTTCAGGGAAACACAAAAGACAGTCTTTTCCTGAGTGGGGAAAGGAGGATTTGATAGCCGTGTCACTTGAGGTGAAACTGTTCTCTTTCTGAGATGACGCAAGCGATGCTGACAGCACCGGCCCCAGGTTCAGGTAAGCCTCTCCCAATCTGCCCCAGTTCCAAGGATTAAAGGGATGCAAAGAAATCAGTTTCTGTAGGCAGAAAATGGTTTTCTCCAAGTTCTGCAAACTGGAACAAATAGTAAACTGGAGGTAGAGTACAGTGGTTAAATGGTCTGTGTTAGTTGCTTTATTTTCCTAAAGAGAAAAAACAAAGGTTAAAATGTTTAAACTACAGGATGTTTCCCATATAAAAATGAAGGTGCCTAAAAATCTAAGTTGTGCATGTCCTAAATCACAAGTATCTTTCATTAGCCACACAAGTAGAGCAAACTAAATGTTTCTCAATAGATCTCATTTTGAAACCATAAACCTAGAGAAATATGTGTGTGTGTTCAGTCGCCTCCGACCCTCTGTGACCCCCGATCCCGTCAGGCTCCTCAATATACACTACCCAACAAAATATTACCAATCATTCCCAAACACCCTAATGTCACAGCAGTAACATAATCCAGATGATAGTGGCTTGGCAAAGCTCAGTACCAAAAACCTCTGTGTCAGTTTTTTTTCAATTGTGCATTATAATCTTAACTGTCAAAAAAAAAAAATCTTAACTGTCTTCAGCCAGACATCTGAAAGAACCAAGCCAACTTTTTTATACTCTGGGCTAATGGTTCCATTTTAATATTCCAGGCTTTCTAAAAATCCAAATGGCAATTTCCTTGAGGATTCAAATGGACTCTATTTCCAAATTCTACTTGGCTTAGACATCTTAAACAGGATGGCCCTGAAGCTCTCAGTGTTTCTTGATGCATCGTAATTGAATCCAAATGCCTTCTCTGGTAACCATTACCAAGACCAGTTATTCTTGGCCAGAGGGGGTTGCTTGGTTTCCTTCTGATCAGAAAATCCTTTTCAAGTCTACTTAACCAGAGGCACCGCCTCTTGCCTAACTTGCCATATGGCAAAATCCCTGTGGGTGAGGGCTTCTTTTTCTACGTCAAAGTCTGCAGAGATTCAGTTGATTTTAAGTCTAAGGAAAATCTGGCCTACTAGTATCTGGATCAAGCTCCTGCACAGAACTGAGTGAGAAATAAGAATAAAACTACCCAGCATGCAGCCGGAAGATACTGGCACGTCAGTGAGTGAAACCTTGGGGAGGACTCTAAATATCCATATGTTGATTGAAAAGAAAGGAAATCAAGCCCCATGTAACCTATTAGGTCATACTGTATCTTCCTATTACTATCTCAGTATTCTTTCTTTCCCCACAGACTATTAAGTTCCAAAAGAGTTTTTGTTCAATGCTGAATTCCCAGTACAGAGCACAGCACCTCAGACATAGCAGATGTCTAATAACTGTTGAGAAATACATCTTCATGTTTCTTATAGTAAGAAAAGCAACATGTATAGACTGTCTACAGGAAATGCAATCTTTCCTCTACAATCAGTCCATACTGCTCTATACTGTTTAAAAACATTTCCAGGGACTTCTCTGGTGCTCTAGTGGATAAGACTTCACCTTCCAATGCAGGAGGTAGAGGTTCAATCCCTGGTCAGGGAGCTAAGATCATACATCCCTTGTGGCGAAAAAAACCAAAACAGAAAACAGAAGTAATACTGTAACAAATTCAATAAAGACTTTTAAATAAATAAATACAAATAAAAACATGTTCACATTGAGAAAGCAAGTGTGTGTTGGGGTCTGTAGCATACAAACCATGATTCTGATGCACCGATTCTGGGTGGCCTAACTAGTGAAGAGAAGGAAATGGCAACCCACTCCAGTCTTTTTGCCTGGAAAATCCCATGAACAGAGGAGCCTGGTGGGCTACAATCCACAGGGTCACAAAGAGTAGGCATGACTGAGCACAACTAATAAAGAAGTCTTTGGAAATTAAATTCCATTTAAATGAGTTGTGTGCTTTTTCCCAGAATATTCCAAGTCCTGTAATGCAATGACAGTGATGATTGCTAACATTTACAGAATGCTAACCGTATGCCAGACACTACTCCACCTGCTTTACTCATGTAATCCCCATGACAATCCTTTAAAATAGACTATCGCTATTCCCATTTTAGAGACGAGGCAACCAAGTCACAACAGAGAAGTTAGGTAAGCTACCTGCCGTCACACAGCTAGTAAGCAGCAGAGCTACAGCAGATCCTGCTAGAAGTCACAGAATAAAGGAACTTCAGAAGAGTTGATGTGTGTTAGTGGGCTTAGGAGTCTCCCATTAGTTTACTAGGTGAGTGATGTAAACACAGGGTATGGACAGGGTTCTCTCTCCTTGGCATCGAACCCAGAACCGGGCACATGGTAGGACTGAAATGTTTGTGAAGTGACAAATGGGGGGAAAAAAGTCATTAACTGTCAAAAAGCAGTTTCCTTACCACAGTTTATCACATGAGCCTACCAGCGACTATAAGATATTTAAATTAAGAAATAAGTTCTGTTACAAATTTTATTCAAAAATCATTAAGAAGAGAGATGAATAAACTTCAGAAGTTGTGAGCATAAAATGTTCATGTCATGCTGGGAGCTCTAGGACTTGCTGTCTGTTTTGTTCAATGCTGACCTATTCCCTACAGAGTATGAGGGGACAGTAACCGCTGGAACAAACCCCAGAAACAAGACAGAGCAAATAAAAAAAAGAAGGTCTATAAGAAGGGAGAAACTTTTAAAATGAAAACAAAACACAGGGTATCAGGAAATGAGAAAACCAGGCAAATAGGCAGGGTTCACTGAGATCATGTGAAGAGATCTCACCCCAAAGCAAGGGGTGAGACCCACGACCCTCTGGTGCCATTTCCTCCCTAATCCTCCTGCCTGTCAGGGTGCCCAGGAGCCCAAGGAGCAGTCCTCCAAGGCCTGACAGAGGAGCTGAAGGGCTTCTGACTGGTCCCTCCTTCTGCCTGGATCTCACACTCCGGATGGCATCTGCTGATTGGCAACACATTTTTCTGAGCCACAGAAACAGTCACTAAGCTAGAAGGAACCAGAGACAGTCCAGCCTTGACATTACTCTAGCTGCCTTCAGGGGTACTCAGGGGAAGACAAAGCACAACAGTGACATCAGGAGATGCGAGGGAGAGATAGGTAATGGTAGAGCCGAGCCGTAATGAAGGACAGGTGACGGATATCTAGAAAAATCAACCAAAAGAACCCAAGTTGCTGCTAATTTGCATACCAGGGAGGCTGAACACTATTAAAACCCACCAAGTTCACTGTGTTCATGCCATGTGCTTCCTTAACAGGGTAATCTTATCTTCTGGTTTTAAGAATTAACCCATAATTAGTAGAGGGGAGAAAAGGAAAGAACAAAACACAGCTGTTTTCCATGTTCTGAAGAACATTACCGCCAAGGTTTCCTCTCATGGCAAGAGGCTGAGGTCCTATGCAATGAAGCCCAGGCAAGTAAATTTAAGGATTTCTCTTAGTTAATAAGATAGAGGAGGACAATTCAATTGCATGCATACTTTAGGCTGACCTCTGGCCAAGATTTGAAGGATTCAAGATCAGTGCCTTGGTGCTTCATTACATCCCTCTAAGGAAGAAAACTGGTCATCTATAAACTAGGATTGGTGGACTCAAACTCACTCCCATACAAAATTTACACAAAAAACCCTGGGATTTTCCAGGCAAGAGTACTGGAGTGGGGTGCCATTGCCTTCTCCACACAAAAAACCTACAGGTGCTTTAATCTGAAAACAAAAACAAGCAGAATCTAGCAGTGCTCTTTTTTATTGCTTAAAAAAATTCTGCAGACTCCATCAAGAATAAAAAGGACTAAGCCTGGCTTAGTATGATATTTATTCAATTTCTGGCAGTCTTTTTTCCTGTTTATAAAAGTAATACATATTCATTGTAGAAACTTCGAAAGATAAAAATCTAAACAACAACGAAACACCTAAAGAAGAAAAAAGATCACTGGTAATTTACTGAGTATTTATTTACTCCTAATAAGAGTAAAACCTTTGCAAGTGAGGTTTTCAGGCAATGAAAAATTTTGAGCATAACATAGGAAAAAATATTACAAGGAAATGATTATGTCTGGAGCTCAAAACTATTCATCATAATAAAGTTCTTCTACCACTGACAATTTCCTTCTGCTTATCCAAACCCACAGATTTTGCTGCCAGCAAGAAGTTGTTTTTTGTTTTGTCTTTTTTTTTTTTTTAAATAAACTATTCAGTCATCCTAGGAAAGCAAATGGAAACGGGCACAGAAACCACTCACCAAGTTTGTGGCAATCTCCAGGGCTTCCTTGTGCCTTCCCAGGTGAACAAGGCATCGAGCCTGGCCTTCCTGGACATCCCTTTTCATGGCAAAATTTGTAGATGGCAGTTTTTCTGAGATACTGGAATACTCCTGCAGTGCTTTCTGGCAAATAATTGTTAAATAAAGGCAAATGAAGGGAGGGGATGAAGAGAAAGGCAGAAAACACAATATGAAAAAAGAATTCAGTCATGGGGGTGATATGTTTCCTAGGCAGTAGATAATGTTATAACTGACCCTGCAATGAACTAAAGGAAGACTTGAGCATTTCAGTCGGTACTAGTTTTCTAAGAGGTAGAGAAGAAATGTCTGGAGAATATAATTAAAACATCCTGGAGCCCAAAAGACCAGGATGTGACTCCCGGTTCTGCCACTAACTTGCTGTAGAATCTTTTCACATGAGCAAAACAACAACAGGATCCTTGTGAAGATGACATGAAGTCAATATAAAAAGCAAGCTGATAGCTAGTTGTTAGTTCTTTCCCCCACTTCTTTTTTAAAACACATTTTGGGGTGCCTTACTCCTGTGGCCCCACGAGGTATCCAAGCTAGAGGCTTCTGCATACTGAGGAGATAAGTAATCTACAAGGATCCAAACAAGCTCGCTATACCGGAGTGACAGGAAACAAAGCATACAGAGCCGTGTGGAGAAGGCCAGAAGCTTAGGATTCTAAGAGTACAAACACATCTCACAAAGGATCAAATTCATCTTCAAGAGCAACACTTATTATAGTACACTGTTATTTAAATATGCTGCAGTGGACAGAACAAGAGAACATTTCAAGCAGCACAATCTTCTATATGTTAAATTCTACCTGATACTCTTGCCGTCTGTAGGCCAGGTCCCCTTTGAATTTCTGGACAGTCAGAGCTTCAACATCATCGCTGCTCCCTGTTTCTTCATAAAACCACTAGAAATTGTGAAAACAGCATATTATAGAGAAGGAGGTTATGCTTTTCCACCCCATGTGCAGGAGTGCTAAGTCACTTCAGTCGTGTCCAACTTTGTGCAACCCCATGGACTACAGTCCTCCAGGCTCCTCTGTCCATGGGATTCTCCAGGCAAGAACATGGGAGTGGGTTGCCATGCCCTCCTCCAGGGGATCGTCCCAACCTAAGGATTGAACCCACATCTCGTGTCTCCTGTATTGGGAGTTGGGTTCTTTACCATTAACACCACCTGGGAAGTCCTTTCCATCCCAGACTCAAGAGCAATTTCCCACATACAACTGATTAAACCTCAGAAAAGACATACTTCTCCAGGATAAGACTCAGGAAAACATCTGATAAAGAAGAATGACAAGTGTTTTGTTTTGTTTTTGCTGTGCTGGGTCTTCATCGCAGCAGGCAGGCTCAGCAGTTGCAGCCGGCAGGCTTGGTTGCCCTGCAGCATGTGGGATCTTAGTTTCCAGACCAGGGCTCGAACTCGCGTCCTTTGCATTGCAAGGCAGATTCTTAACCACTGGATCACCAGAAAAGTCCCAAGAATGACAATTTTAATGGTGACTCAGTTTTTATGAAAATTATCACCAGTAATAAATATACCAATAATATGATACCTCAACTAAACAAGTGTTAAAGTATTTAGTTTCCATAGCACTTCCAATTTGGGGTTTAGGGCCTGGGAACCTACATTTAACTAGCACAGTTTACAGTGGTTCTTTAGACTGAGATATGTTTTCCCGCAGAGAATTTCTTAGGGTGGATGGAACAACTCTTTACAGAGATAACATAGGAAAGAACTGCTATTACAGTGCTATTAGGAAAGTGTAAAAGCAAAAAGTAGAATCTAAGCAAAGACAAGAAACGAAATTAAGGCTGAAAGGAGGCTTCCATGCAATCAAATGCCAACGTATTGTAGGAGAAAAGTTTCAGGAAAAGTCCATCTGGAATATTTTATTCACTTTTCTACTGCTTTAAACCCTACGGATAAAAAGAAAAGTGAAACAGATTTTTTTTTTATTATTGCATTAAGAATGTTAAGATGAGAAAACAGGGATGATGAAAAGCATACCGTGTGCCAGTTTTCCAGCTCCAAAGAAGTATCTCATCCTCTCTTTTACTCACAGTAAAACACAATGTAGTCAAATGAAGTCTGTCCCCAGTTAAATGTTGTTATTAATTCAAAAGTAACTGCATTTGTGATAGTTCCACCATGGTGTCAAACTTTCTCAGTTCTATTTCTAAGAGAGATGCCTGGGTATCACGGCCACCCTGTTATCTTAGTAATATAGTTCCCTCCTTAGCCTGATCCCCCACAGTGGAGAAAGCTAGCAACCACTGCTTTTCTGTCCTCCCTGAAGCAGTGTGTAACCTAATAACAGTCTATATACTGAACTCATAATTTTGCTTTGCACTTTACTACTCCCCAGTTCCCAACTTCTTGAACAACAGCTGCATTACTGCAAACCTCCATCCAATAGTCGAAATTCTACCGGGAAATGATCAGGCAAAATTGGCTTTCAAATGCAAGAACTCAGAAGAGAAAGGCTTCAAATACTCCATTCTGATAAGAAAAGGAGGGAAAAGCTGTGAACAAGGGTGAAAACTAAGACGTGAAGTGCAGATAAGACAAATACGTGGTTCCACACCAAGCAGTAAGGGAAAACAAATCTATCTCACACTCCTAGTTTTACACTTGGGAAAACCAACAGGACTTGAATGAAGCCTGAATTCATTTCTTGAATGAGGCCTGAATGGTAACTCTCTGAATTTATGAGAGTTACCATTTGCCAAATAAATAAATTCTAAAGACAAGTGATTTGGGGGATTTTACTTTATAAGTAAAAGCACATCACACCTGGCAAAGTATTATCTCATTCCACTCTCACAATAACCCTGTGAGCCAACAAACATTATTTTATTTTTTTCTCAAATGATGAGTAAGGAACTGACACTCTGAAAGTTAATTTACTGACTCGTAAAGTCAATGCTGGAATCCAAGTGTCCTATCTCACAACTGTGGCTTTTTAATGTGGTACCACAGGACTTCAAAAGTCCATTTCCCAGTTTTAGTCTACAGATCAAGTAGGTCACTCTGAAAGACTGCACGTGGCAAGGAGAAAATGTAAATGAAATAAAACAAAAATACAATCCAATCCAGGTATTTCAGAGTGCCTGACATCTGTACGTACAGGGGTTTTAAGGAAAAATGAGACAATATATGCCCAGTGCCTGGAATACTATTTGATAAAAAGGAACTATTATTGGTGAGATGAGATTTACAGACTAGAAAAAATCCAAGGTAATACTCTACTTACGCAAAGTATTCAGAGTTCCTACTATGAACAAAAACTGGTAGGCAGTGTGGAGGACATAAGGTGAGGCACGCACCATCCTGTGATCATTCAGCATTCTGGGTCTAAGAGCTTTACGAGATACTGACAACTTCGTTAACAGACAAAAATAATGTGGTTCGAAGCGGGAGTTAGAAAAGACTTTATGGAGGAGGCGGCATTTAAGGTGGACCTTGAGAAATGGAGATAATTGAACGATTTTGACCACCTGAGCGGGGTTAACGTGGGCAAGGGGAACTCAGTGAACAAGAACAGGCCCGGTTCGGAGAGCAGACAACACTGAGGTCTGAAAAGTGGGCGGTGGCTGAATTTCTAGGGGCCCTGACTATACGGCTGCAGAAGCAGCGAGGGTCCATGGTAGCTAATACAGATTACTGAGTAGGGGCGTGAGGCCAGCGAGGCGCGGTGAGACCGGCCGAACGCCAGGTGTGACGTGATGGCCGACTGCGCGGGGATTCCCTCCGGGGCAGAGGATGTCGGACTCAGCAGGTGCGGCTCGTAGGTGGAGGGATGGCAGGGAGGCCCAAGTGAGCTTAGGGCGGCCAGAGGGTCTGGGTTCGGGGGACAGGCTACGCGGGCGTAGGACGTCTGAAGCGCTGTCGGGCCGGGACCACCAGGCCCGGAGGCTGCGGTGAGGCCGACAGGCCCCGCTCTCTCACCTGAGGCTCGCAGCGTTTGGCGCGGTACGACTCGGGTGGTCCAGGCCGCCGCTCCCGCCTCTCCTCGAACACCGAGTCCTCAAACTCGCCGCCGAGCAGCCAGCATCCCGTTTCCATTGCGCGCCCCACACCGGCGCATCGAGGAGGCGGTACCTAGAGCGGAAGGGGCCGGCAAGATCCGGCGCGCGGCATGCTGGGACTTGTAGTCTTAGGGCAGAGGCCAGACCGGGACTTGCCCCATGGTAAGTTTCAAGTTGTTGAGCTGAGATTTTATTTAATTCACAAGGCGAGGACAGAACTTGACTTCTTCGTTTCTGGAGATGGACAGAGCGATCCTTACGTGCACTCATCAAAAAGCACTGGCCTCAGGGTAGCTGTTAAAAACCAGGTTTTCACTGTTGACAGTATTCCTGGCACTGTTCTAAGACTTTTTTTTTTTTTTTTCATTTTACTGTAACTTTTCTAACAACTTTTCAAAGACACAATGATTCTCATTTTTCAAATGAAAAATTGGGGCCTTAGAAAGGTTAAGTAATTTGCTCAGGATCAACTATTATGTGGCTGCTGCTGCTGCTAAGTCGTTTCAGTCGTGTCCAACTCTGTGCGACCCCATAGACGGCCTCCCATCAGGCTCCCCCATCCCTGGGATTCTCCAGGCAAGAACACTGGAGTGGGTTGCCATTTCCTTCTCCAATGCATGAAAGTGAAAGTGAAGTCGCTCAGTCGTGTCCGACTCTCACCGACCCCATGGACTGCAGCCTACCAGGCTCCTCCATCCATGGGATTTTCCAGGCAAGAGTACTGGAGTGGGGTGCCATTGCCTTCTCCAATTATGTGGCTAAAAGCTGGGAAATAAAGAATTGAGTCAATAATGTCTGTGTGTCTTCATGGAAGAGCCACACCAATTATAAAGATTGGGGTATAGTAATTCAGAAAAGCTATGACAAACCTAGACAGTGTATTAAAAAGCAGAGACATTGCCAAGAAAGGTCTGTATAGTCAAAGCTATGATGTTTCCAGTAGTCGTGTATGAATGTGAGAGTTGGACCATAAAGAAGGCTGAGCATCAAAGAACTGATGCTTTTGAATTGGAGAAGACTCTTGAGAGTCCCTTGGACTGCAAGGAGATCAAACCAGTCAATCCTAAAAATCAATCCTAAATATTCACTGGAAGGACTGATGCTGAAGCTGAAACTCCAATACTTTGGTCACCTGATGTGAAGAGCTGACTCATTAGAAAAGACCCTGATGCTGGGTAAAATTGAATGCAGGAGGAGAAGGGGACGACAGAGGATGAGATGGTTAGATGGCGTCATCTACTCAAATGGACCTGAGTTTGAGCAAGCTTCAGGAGATGGTGACGGACAGAGACGCCTGTGTGTTGCAGTCCATGGGGATCGCAAAAAGTCAGATATGACTGAGCGGCTGAACAGTAATACAGTAATTGAAGGGCTTGTAAAACAGGGGACATGGAGATTTATTCTGGGGACTCAATCAGGGAGCATTAATTCTTCCCAGAAAAACACTAGATCCCAGAACTCTAAACACAACATTTACTAGAATTCTTACTCTTTCAAGATGTTCCTTGAGACAAAAATGTACAAATTGTTGACAAAATATGGGGCCAGTATTTCACAGCATAGTATTATGGCACCATATTACATAGCAGGTCATAGACATGGAGGTTTTCTCTTCCAGGGTTCTTTTCTCAACCCAAATTTCTTCTCCACACATTAACTCTAGGAGAACCGAATCCACTCCCCAGTTTTTCAAAATCCATCTCTCTGTTGATGATTCCCCAAATCTAGAACCAGCTCCTGTATCTCCACCAGAATAGCCTACAGACATTAACCACTGATGAATTCATTCATGTAAGGACCCTTATGGAAAAGTCCTAGTTAGGAAAATTTTAGAAATTATAGAAAAGGAAGGGAAAAAGGTATCCATAATATTATCACCCAGAAGCAATGGAGTCTAAAGAAGGAAGAGCTAGTTGCCCTAATTCTAAAATGCTCTGTCCTAACAAAGACAGTACAGCATATTGTCAAAGGCCCTCAAGCACCAGATTTGTCTGGATTCATGATCCTGGTTCAGTTATTTGCTGGCTGTGTAACCTGATCTGTGAAGTGGGCGTTGATTAAAATAGTGCATGTAAGGTGCCTGTCTGATAGCAACTGAGTAATGTATGTTTATTCAAAATTCCTGTCCCAGGTGCAAAGAGCAAAGGAGGCAGGGAGTTTTTTTTTTTTTTTTTTTCACCTTTCCCTTTTTTAGGGGTGCTTGGTTTTTGGAACTTCTACTCTCCCCTGTTCTGAGATGCCTCCAGTCTAGCCTCTTCCTGGCCCTACAACTAACTGAGGTAGATATTTTGCTGAAATGATCAGGAAGTCATGGAAGGGGAGTTTATGGGTAAAAGAGAGTTCTTTGCCTTTTGAACTCAGGCTCCCTGAGCTAAGGGGTTTCCAGCCTTTTTACCACTAAGAACCGTCTTAGTTATTTTCCTCCAAAGTAGTGCAGGATTTGCATATGCAGTAAAACTGCATATGCTAACCAACGATTGCTTCATTTTCCTTTAAAGAAATTTGAATCCAAGTCCTCTGTAACAGCTAATTCAAGCTCTGCCCTGCCTGAGCCTATTAGCATTGCCTCACTGCATGTTAGGATTCTATGAAAGCAAAGAAGTAACTGCCAAGGACCCTGGGAAGCTTGAGGAAAGACTAAACGTGATTGATGTTAAGTCATTGACAATATTGAAAACAGCTCAAAGATTGCTATCATCATGGAGGACCCAGGGTCTGGTACCCCAAGTTGTAAACCACCACCTCAATTGATAGACCCTGGAATAATATTTTAAAAGAGCAGAGTAAGGCTTTCCTGGTGGTCGAATGGTTAAGAATTTGCCTGCCAATACAGGGGACACAGGTTCGATTCCTGGTCTGGGAAGATCCCACATGCCACAGAGCAACTAAGCCTGTGCGTCACAACTACTGAAGCCCATGCTCTAGAGCTTGTGCTCCACAAGAAGAGAAGCCACCACAATGAGAAGCCCGTGCACTGCAACAAAAAGTAGCCTCGGCTCACCACAACTAGAGAAAGGCCCAGTGCAGCAGCGAAGACCCAGTGCAGTCAAAAACAAATTTCAAAATACATCTTTTTAAAAAAGAGAGAGGAAAGCAAACCAGTAAAAGAGTGCTCTGTAACTGTTAAACACACCTCATACTCCTAGGAAGTGCCAGGTGTTAGGGAGTGCCTATGACAGACACTCTGATGGCAGGAAAGGGGACAATGTGACTTTAGTTTGCACTTATCTAGCACCCAGGAAATAATATTCGTAACAGCCTTTGCCAAAATTAGTCTTCTTTTTTCTTTCTTCGGCCATGCCGAGTGGCATTCAGGATCTTAGTTCCCCAACCAGGGATAGAACCCATGCCCCCTATAGTGGAAGCACAGAGTCTTACCCACTAGACAGTCAGGAAAGTCTCTGAAAATTTTTATAGGAGGTACAGTCACTGATTGAACTAAAATTTATTGAGTACCTACTATAAGCAAGGACTGTTTTGAATGGAGGATACAGTGATAAGACAGGTGAAATTCTTGCTGTCATGGAACTTCAGTTCTAGTGAGTAGATAGATAATGAACAAGTAAGTAAATGAAAGAGGTAGCTTTAGACCATGGTAAGTGCTACAAAGAAAATTTGGGGGATGATGTATAAGGGACTCCTTCAGGTAGCCAGGTAGTCAAAGAAGGTGCCTCTGAACAGCTGAGCCAGGAATGAAGAGGAGTTGGCCAAGAGGACATCTGGAGCAAGAGCATCTGAAAAACTGCAAGGCAAGAATGAGGAGCAGAAAGTGAGCCACAGTCCTGAGGCCAAGTGGGCTCGCAAGAGAGCTTGGTGTGTGGCCTGAGACAGGAGAGTGAAGCAGGTAGCAAATCGTGTGCTCCTTACACATTTACTGAATGAACAAGTGATCTAATGACCCCAGATTTCAAATACTGTATCTTACTAGCTTCTTGGCTGTATTTCTTCTGTTTGCTGTGTCTGGTGCCCATGATGTCACATTATTTTCCCATCACCCCCGTGGTTGTCATATGGTCTGACTCTGTAGCTGAATTTTGGCCTCTTTCCTCTTTTCCTCTACAAAACTCAATTTCATGCCCTTTTATTCAGGTCAGCAACTCTTGAGCCAACTGAAATTTTCTCAGGGCTTGTGAAGTGTACTGTCTCTTGCTGAGATCATTTCATTCCAGTGTCACAGGCTGTTGTCCCAAAGACAAACACTGCCTGCCAACACTAGCTATGTGCACAACTAGCCGGCATTGCTTTTTTCTCTCCTGGCTCCCGGACTCACAACTTTCAGTTCAATTTGATGAACATTTACTGAACAACAATTTTGTGAGGACACTGGTTAGGCACTAGAGGCAGTGGTTAAGGGTGAGAGCTCTGGAGACAGTTTGGCATCTCTAACACATACTAGGTGTGTGAATTTGAACCTGTGTGAGGCTCACTTTCCTCATCTGCACTGTGGGGGTAATAACAGTGTCACCTTCATGCATCAGAGGATGAGATGGTGGGATAGCATCACCGACTCGATGAACATGAGTTTGAGCAAACTCCAGGAGATAGTAAAGGACAGGGAAGCCTGGTGTGCGGCAGTCCATGGGGTTACAAAGAGTCAGACAGGACTTAGCTGCTGAACAACTTCATGTATCATCCATGGGGATTCAGATACATCATGTAACTCTCTCACTCTAGTGCTTGACATAGTGTTCAGCAAATGTTAGCTTTAAAAAAAGTTTTTTTAATGTTTTCTGCCTTCAAAGCGCTGTAAGCTAATGAAACAGATGTACACGCAGAGTCAACCAAAACCTGTTGGGTGGACACAGGGGAAGCAGTTAGTACTGATTGGAGCAGGAAAGGAATGAAGGAGGCCTTTGAGGGGAGGCAACAACTGTGGTGGTGACATCAGAAGGAGAAATCAGAGAGAAGGAGTAACATTCATATAAGCCTGGCAATGCAGGAGATACAAGTTCAATCCCTGGGTCAGGAAGATACCTTGGAGAAGGAAACGGCAATCCACTCCAGTATTCTTGCCTGGGAAATCCCATGGACAGAAGAGCCTGGTGGGCTACAGTCCATGGGGTCGCAAAGAGTTGTACACGACTTAGTGACTAAATAACATTATTTCAGTCAAAGCAGCTGTGTACCTACTGTGTAAAAAAATGCAATTAATGAACAAAAGACTGAATATAAGATTGAAAGTAATGAACCCCTTAAGAGAAATATAAAGTGCAAAGGAAGTCTGAAAGAAAGAGAGCTTAATTCCATTAAGGTACTTTGTATCTAAAGATCATCTTTTCATGGTGCTGGATTAACTGGACATCCACATGTTAAAAAAAAAAGAAACTAGATACAGACCTTATGCCCTTCACAAAAAGTAACTCAAAGTGGACCATAAATGCAAAATGTAAAATGCATTTTATAAAACTCCTAGAAAATAACCTCGGGAAAACTGAGATGATCTTTATTATGACAATGACTTTTTAGATAAAACACCAAAGGCACTATCCATGAAAGAAATAATGGGTAAACTAGACTTCATTAAATTTAAAAACTTCTGCTCTGCAAGAGACAGTTTCAAAAGGATGATAAGAGAAGACAAGCCATGGCTCAGCTGAAAATATTTACAAAAGGCAAATCTGATAAAGGAGTGTTATCTAACATATAGAAATAACCCTTAAAACTCAGTAAGAAAACGAACAACCTGATTTTAAAAATAGGTCAAAGGCCCTTGGTAACAACCTACAGAGGTGGACTGGGGAGGGAGGTGGGAGGGATGTTCAAGTGGGAACGGACATGGGTAAATCTTGGCTGATTCAACTTGATGTTTGGTAGAAACCAATGCAATACTGTAAAGCAATTAACCTCTAATTAAAAATAAATAAATTTTAAAAATAGGTAAAAGACCTTAACAGAAACTTCACCAGAAAAGATATACAGATGGCAAAAAAGCATATGAAAAGATGTTCAACACTAGTATGTAGTCAAGGAAATGTAAATTAAAACAACAGTGAGATCCCACTACACACCTATTAGAATGGCCCAAATCTAGAATACTGACAATAGCAAATGCTTGTGAGAATATGGAGCAACTGGAAGTCTCATTCACTGCTGGTAGGAATGTAAAATGGTATAACCACTTTGGAGGATAGTTTGGCAGTATCTTCCAGAACTAAGCATACTTTTATCATATGACATAAAGAAATCACAAGAAGAGATACATCAAGACCAATATATTTTATGAATATAAATGTAATAACCCACAACAAAATACTAGCAAATGGGAGACAACAGAATATTAAAAGTATGACACACCATAACCAAGTGGGATTTATCCTAGAAATGTAAGAGTGGCTCAACAAAAGAAAATTAAACAATGTAATACATCACGTTAATGGAATGAAGGGTAAAAATAAGATCATTTCAACTGATGCAGGGAAGGCTTTTGGCAAAAGCCAAAACTCTTTCATGATAAAACTGCTTAGAAAACCTGGAATAGAACCTCCTTAACACGATAAAGGGCATTTAATAAAAGCCCACAGAAACATCATATTTGATGTGAGACTGAAAGCTTTCTCTTATGATCAACAAGACAAGCCTCTGTCACCACTGCTATTCAACCCAGTACTAGAAGTTCTAACCAGAACCATTAGACAAGAAAAAGAGTAATAGGCATTCAAACTGGAAAGGAGTAGAACTACATCTATTTATGGATAACATGATGCTACATATAGAAAATTCTAAAGAATCCACATGAAAGTTACTAGGGCTAGTAAACAAATTTAGCAAAGCTGCAGGTTAAAAGATCAACGAACAAAAATTTTGTGTGCTTCTATACAGCAGCAATGAACAATCTAAAAAAGAAATTAAGAAAGCAAGTCCAGTAATAGTAACATCTTGAAAGAATAAAATACCTATAAATAAAAGCAACCAAGGAGGTGAAAGTAAGACTTGGTTGCATTTATTTATAGGTATTTTACTCTTTTATAAAATAAAAACTACAAAACATTGCTCGGAATGAGCAAAAAAAAAAAAGAGAGAGAAAAATCAATTGGACTTCACCAAAATTAAAATTGTGTGTGCATCTTTTTGTGTGCATCATAAATAAAGTGAAAAGACAACCCACAGAAGGGAATACAGTCAATTCTCATTACTCACAGTAGTTGTGTTTTATAAAGTCACCATAGATACTGAACATTGCTTCTAGGGTTAAGATCCTGGGATCTTCTGGTCATAAGTTTCATCAATCAATCAATACATATGCCTTGTTTTATGTGTTTTTGCTTGTGTGTGTATGCGTGTGCGCTCAGTTGTGTCATCTCTCTGTGGCCCCATGGACTGTAGGCCGCTAGGCTCCTCTGCCCGGGGAATTTTCCAGGCAAGAATACTGGAGTAGGCTGCCATTTCCTACTCTAGGGGATCTTCCCAACCCAGGGATTGACCTCGCTCCTCTTCTGTCCCTTGCATTGGCAAGCGGATCCTTTACCACTTGTGCCACCTAAGAAACCTGTTTGTGCTTAAAGACACCTTATTTAATATATATTGATATATATTGGTTATTCATTAATGTTAAAGACACCTTATTTAATATATATTGATATATATTGGTTATTCATTAATGTTAAAGACACCTTATTTAATATATATTGATATATATAGGTTATTAAAGTTCAACAGCATATTCCTTGTGTCTGGATGAGGCTTATCTAACACACATTTTTCTCCACAAGGCATGTCACAACTTTTCTTGCATTCGGTAATGCTGGAAAACACTTTGGCAATACACGTGGGGGTCATTTTAAACGGTGAAGTTACCAAACAAGAAACACAAAATATTTTAAAAGTGGCACTAAACAGATTACAAAAAGGATGGTTCTTTACAGTCTGACAGCTAAAATAAGAGGCAAAGCAGTCCCTTTTTTGACCTCAGCTCAGAACATACACATGGGACAAATCAAATTTTTTGCTACTATGTACAAGCACATGAATGAGCACAAAATTGCCATGAATAGATTCAGGGGTTACGATTACATTTTAATGAGTAGTCAAATTTGCACATACAGAATCTGTGAATGAAAAGTGGCTGTATTTACGAATTGTGTATCTGATAAGAGTATAACATCCAGAATATATGAAAAGCTCCTAAAATTCAACAACAAACAGGCAGCCCAATTAAAAACTTAGCCAAGGACTCAAATAGACATTTTTCCAAAGAAGATATACAAATGATCAGTGACCACATAAAAGATGCTCAGTATCATTAGTCATTAGAGAGATGCATATCAAAACCACAGTGAGGTATCACTTCATACCTACTGAGATGGTGCTAACGATAAACACTGAAAATAAAAGGTGTTGGTGAGGATACTGAGAAATCAGAGCCCTGTACACTGCTGCTGGGATGTAAAATGGCCACAAACAACTGTACAAAATACTCTGATGGCTTCTCAAAAGGTTAAACATGAATTATTATATGATTCAGCAATTCCACTCCTAGATAAGTACCCAAAAGAACTAAAAAGAGGGACTTGTCTTCTGAGTTGTACGCTGATTTCACTGCAGCAATTTTCTAGCCAAAAATGGAAACAACCCAAGTTGAATACACACACACACACACACACACACACTTGCGTGCATATTCAGCCATTAAAAAGGAACAAAATTCCAATATATGCTACAATACAAATGAACTTAGAAAACATTATGCTAAATGAAATAATTCAGACACAAAAGGACAAGGATTGTATGACTTCACTTATTTGAAATATCAAGAATAGGCAAATTCATAAATAATCTAGAAAGTAGATTAAAGGTTATCAGGGGTTATGGGAAGAGGGGCAATGGAAAGTTATTGCTTAAGTTACAGAGTTCTGTTTGGGATGATGAAAAGTTCTGGAAATAGTAGCAATGGTTGTCCAACATTGTGTAGATAATTGATGCCACTGAACTGTACACTTAAAAATGGATATAATGGCAAATTTTACTATATTTTACCACATTAAAAAATGAAAAAAATCACTGAAAACTACTAATCACTGCTAATTTTTTATTTTGTATTCAAGGACACAGTCAACCAGGGGAGAAAAGTTCTTTGCTCTGTCAAATAAATATATTTAAAAGCTAGCAAACATCAGAGCAAAGTGCCAAGTCTATAAAAGAGACGGGGAAAATTACTAATAGTTATTTACAGCTATACAAAAGTAACATATTGCAAGGGAGACATAATATAAATATATTCAAAGGTTTCATTTCCAATACTTGACATTTCAAATTTTGAAAACATTAAAATTATTGTCAAACAAAACTCAGACCACATTGGCAATGGTTTAAAAAAGGGAGCAATTTAATCTTTATAATACAGAGTGCTTTAAGAAGTTTTTAAACGTGTAAAAGAAAGAACAGTTTAGTGCATTAAATTGTTACAGTCTTTACATTGCTTCTCTTTAAAAAGTTAACAGTAGTATGAAAAAGCCACCCACAAAGCCAGCTGTCTGAGTGAAGAAATCAGCTAAATTGCAGCATTTTGGAATTACTAATAAAGCTATAGTTAAAAATGAAAAGTTTATAAAAATGAAAGCAGCATGCATAGTCAAGGCTTTTTCATAACATTTTCATTAGCTGACAAAACATTAAGGTAAAAACAAGAGCTTAATATTTATTATTCATTAAATTAGATAAAATAAACTGGCCAAGCCCACTACATCTGGTCATTCAGAAAAACATCTTAAAATCCAAAGCTAATGAAACTGAACATTTCTTCTATGAAGAAAGCACATTTTGAAAAATGGTCCTATAGTCACAAAGAAAAGGATCCTTCTCAACACGAATGAACAGCACCGGTCTTTACAAAGTTTATGAGTTAGGAGGAACTTTCAGTCTCCTGAAATGGCAAGAGTTAACAGTTAACACTCCCATAATTCATAAGTGAAGAGCTAAGTTTTAACTCATTCTGATCAGTTCAGAATTCTTTTTCTTTATTCACTGAAACTGTTACACAAAGTAGAATTTCACCGAAAGATAATTTTTGAAAGCTCTGATCTGACACCTGTACAAACATTTCTGATTTCTCTATGGTTGTAAGAAAAGAGTAAGTTAATATTTACTACATGATTCCTTTTCACATTTTTGGTACAACGTTTATTTCAGAGTTTAACCCTCTTGAAATTCCTATGCCAGTTTCTTTCCCTTCTTCAGTACTGATTATGTTCAGTTTAAAAAAATAAGCTAATTCAGTTTCTAGTGAAAAACAGTAATGGAGTATTACAAGTAGTAATAGTGGTATCCATGAATGTGTTCAATGAAAGGTCCAATCATTAAGCGCTAATGATACCACAAAACCTCTTTGCTCCAACATGTGTCAATAGTTTTTTACATACATTGAAATTATATAAACCCATGCACAACTCTTAATCTTAGTGCAGGGCCTGATAAATGAGACATAGAAATAAATCAGATTTTTCTTTTTCCTGCTCCTAACAATTTTTACTCTGTAAAATGTTTGGTCACTGAAAGCTATAGGCTTAATCACATATCAAAGAATACAGGCAATAAGGCCCATCTTACGAGACATACAGTATTAAGCTGAAAAAAATATGAGGACAAGCTCTAGTGGTCATTAAACTCCCTCAGAAAGTCTAAGAATCAGAATGTCTCCATCATATCAGAATAAAAATGTACTGTATTAAAATCTGAATTTTTACAAGTTGTTTTTTTAATTAGTGTTCTATGTACATTGTAGGACTTCTGCCATTTGCAGTAGTTTAACTTTGGCACAACACTGAATTCCATTTCTTTTGGGTATTGGATCCTATTTTTTGAGATTGTATATGCCCCCAAACGTTTTCAATGTCATCAAAGATTGGGCCATTCACAGTAAATCAGACATCTGGAGTTGAAGAATTGATTCTCCTCCAACGTATTAGGCAGCTATAAAAGAAAAACATAATAAAAAACTAAACTTTTTAAGATAACCATATTTTAACATTTTCCACTTTTAGGAACAAAAATGATATAAATTAGCCATTAAAATGCATCCTC
This sequence comes from Bos taurus, assembly GCF_002263795.3. Lineage (NCBI taxonomy): Eukaryota > Metazoa > Chordata > Mammalia > Artiodactyla > Bovidae > Bos > Bos taurus. Next base: position 16,555,517 of record NC_037341.1, on the reverse strand, counting down.
TGTATTCGCTTAGTAATCCTGAGATCACTTGCCACATGTATCTTATTAACATATAATGCAGTAGATTTTCTGTGCAACTCCAGTGTATATGTTTTGCATATACCAGATTTGCTTATAGACATTTTTCACCTACATGTAATAATTTATAAAAAAGATATTCATAGGATTATAATATATGTGATATAAAATATAGTAAATCCTATTTACTATAAGGTTAGTAAAATAAGTTCTATATTTATAATAAACAGACTATGAAATCTAAAGACTCTTATATCCTTTTTTATTTATATACAGGGCTAACTTGTGAAAAAAGAGGTATATATTTACCACTTTTTCCTGTAACTATTTTGGAAAGGTTTTGGTTACCTTTATTTGTAAATAAACCATACTTAAATGAAGAAGTATTTAAATGAAATTTATGGTGTATCATTTCATAAGATGAAAAATTATTTTGTTAAGCCAATGATAACTTGCTGATTAATGGGTTTTATAGTTTTAGACTTCTGCATATTTTAAAAGCAGGGCATCCCAATGTATGTACCACAAAAGTCAGGTAAATGTACATTATGCAACTTTTTTGAAAACCATGGCTTTGTGTGAATCTTCTGATCATAGTGTTCATTAACATATACATATATAGCTTAAGAACCATCCACAAACTTAAAAGTAAGGTCAAACTATGCTATAGAAAAAAGTTCACATTATTTTTAGAATAAGATTCTAACTCCTTCCAAAATCACCGCAGAGGTTACTACAACACAACAACAACAATTCACTGCAGCAACAAATCTGTTGATGTAATCTTGGCTGAGTGCACATTCTTATGTTTAGCAATAAAAAAAGCCTGTTAAAAATATTTTCTGCATCTGTGTTAGAAGCAAGCCTGTCCTGAAGGTTTCTGATGTAAGCAAATGGATGTCGGTGTTTCAGGATATAGCCGTACAAGACTGCTTAACTTCTTGTGACTCATGAGGATACATTTATGCTCTAAAACCTGGAATGAGATTCATTCTAAAATATGTACATTTTTCTGTCTGAAAAAAAAAACTATTAATGAAAGAAAATCTGGAAAAAGACTGCTAAGCAATAAGAATAGTGCCTAGTACTTATTAAGCTCTCTATAAATAACTGTTAAAATAAATAAAACCATGAAGGAAGGTGTGCGGAAATTAAGGAAATTCTGTGCAGAATAGAGCATAAAAGTAGAGGATGGGGTAGAGATGCAAAAAGCTATGGAAATAAGTAAATATGTTCATATGAGGAGGGTCTTTTTTCCCTCCCCTGCTATTTGAAAATACTGCAATGATTTTTGTCAACAAGATGCTTTTGGACTACTGATGGACAGACCAAAACACTTCATGACAACTGCACTATTTTTTAAGAAGTATAGACTTATCCTAGAACATGCCAAACCAGAGAGCAGAAAAGAAACAAACTATGCTACTGAATTCTGAAAGTATTCAGAATTGGAATTCTAATTCCAAATCAGGTATCGGATTTGCAACCACAGTGAAATTTTAATTAATCCAATCTGTAATAGAATTAAGATTCAAGGAATGTGCCAAACCTTTCAAATATAAAGCACATTTTCTTGCACTTTTATGCGTACAGAGAGATATTTTTAACTTACTGATGTGTTTTTGCTGGTGGCAAGTTTGTTTTATATTAAGTAACGAAAAGACATTTTATACAAATGAGTTAATATCAAATCTGTTATTTACCACTGATCTCTACAACAGAAATAATTTATATCACGGTTTTCAAAGACAGATGCCACCTAAGTGAATATGAAATTATATATTGCTTAAAACAGATCTTTGGCTTTTAATAGAAAAATATTGAGTAATTTTAACGCATAAAGCATTTTAAACTCTAGTTAAAAATCTGATAGTTTGGGGGCAATAAAACATTAAAAAAGATACCCATTTTCACCTAGTTCCCTAAAACTAAGCAATTATCACCCCTGTGGTAAGTCCTTCCTTCAGTATACTTTCCCCCCTCTTTTTAGTTTTCATTTTTTAATTCTTTTCTTAAATAAGCAAAAAGTGAAGCTTTAGTGAAGGAAGCTTGCAAGAAAAATATACATTTTAGTTATCTTTAGTATGTGTTAATCTCCAACCCGCCACCAGTCTTTCTTCTTGGAGAATGGGTAACTTTCCCTTAAAACAAAGCAAAAAAAACCATTTCACATAAAAAATAAATAATTCAGGGAACATTAAACTCTATATAAAAATCAACATAAAATCAGGCTACACATGATAATCATGTATCTCTTGGGCTACACTCATGGCACCTAGCCCTCTTATTGGGCATCAGAGAAAATATTTTAGAAAAAACACTGTCAAAGGTGAAGATGACAGATATAAGGTGGCTGTTCTAAACGTATGTGGTCGGTGAATATACATTCAGATTAAAAACTTACATTTCAGTCATCTGATTTAGAAAGCTTCCGCTTCACATGTCGTGGGGGTTCCCAAGTGTCACTGTCATCTGTTTCTTCTTCCTCCTCTTCCTGATCATCAATAACTTCATCTTCCTCCTCGTTTTCCTCAAATAATTCTATACCTAACTCCGATCTTCTCTGTCTTTCGGCAAACCATTCTCTGACCTGCTCGTAACCCATATGTGATCTGTTAACAAGTTCATCGAGGTCTTGCTCATTAAGAAATTTGTGCTTCAGGTAATAATCCTTAAGTATTGCAGTTCCAGTTTTAAATTTGATGAGGGACGGCCCCCTGTCCCAGTTGTTCATTCTCTTGCCTCCTCTGGGCCGCCCGCGAGGTCTTCCTCTCCCCCTACCTTTTGGTCTCCCTCTCCCCCTTTTCCTAAGAGAAGACAGACCATTCATGCTACTTGAATTGGCGCTTTGATAGTAGTAGTACCATTTTAAGTTTCCATTTTTCCAAGCATAACGGGTGTCCCCAAACCAACTAACTATGTCTGTTCTAGCAAGCCCGCTTTCTTCAGCCAACTTGTCATACTCTTCTGGTGACGGCCACTGTGTTCGGACAAATGCACTTTTAAGCATGTGCAGCTGCTCGGGTGTTTTTTTACATATCTTGCCAGTACTCCCTGACTTAGGTGCACTAGTTTCATCTCCAGGAGAAGTTTCTCCAGCTTCTTCTTTGGAACTACCTGCATTGCTTTCCTCTACTTCCACTTTCTCTTCCTTTAAAGCTTTTGATTTCTTCTTCTCTGTAAACCAAGCATCAATTTCCCTTCTGGTGAGTTTGGTTTGCGCTCTTAACCTATTTAGTTCTTCTTCTGTAAGTACAGAGCTGTTGAGAAAACTTGCCTGCAGGGCACGAAGCTGCTCCGCTGTCTTCTCTTTAAACTTCTGGGGAGTAAAGTCGGGAAAAGGATTCCAGGACTGTTTCTGCTGTGAAGTCACAACAGCTGGGGATTCTGTGGTTTCATCGCTCGAGTCTATGATGATAGTGGCAGAGGAGTCATTGTTGAGATGTAAGCACTGATTACTCTTTGAATTTCTCTGGTTGTACCTTGTGTCACTAAACCATTTTTTAATCTCTCCTTTGGTCAGTCCTGTGATTTTCATCAGTCTGATAATTTCAGCATCATGGGGAAACTGATTCTTCAGGTAGCTGACTTTTAATTCTGCCAGCTGCTCTTTAGTCTTTTTAGCCCGAATGCCAAACGAATCAGGGTTTGCCAACGTGGCTTCGTGTTTGACCAGCTGAGCGGATGGGACTGCTGCTATTGCTGGCTTGGTTTCTGTGGTCGGCTGAGTAGTGGGGACCTGACTTTTCTGTACATTCGTTTGATTTGGAACCCCTGCCACTGTCAAGGCTATAGGTGCTGTTACTGGCAAGGTGTTCGTGCCACCTACTTGTGTGAGGACCAGACCCGGCTGGCCAACTATTTGGCATGTCTGTAAGATGGATGGTAAACCATTACTCCCCGCGGAGATGTGGGTGGGAATGACAGTTATGGTCTGAGGTACAGTGTGTACTGTTCCGTTGAACTGTTTCCTTCTTGCCTCCTCTACTTCCTCGGGAGTCCAGCTAACACCGTGTTTTAGACGTTGGGCTGAAAACCATATCTTGATCTGTTCCTCTGTATATTTTGCTTGAGCAGAAAGAACAGTTATCTCTGACATTGTTGGATAAGGGAATTTGTTGTAGGTGTTAAGCAAAAGGGGGTTGTTATCCAATGCAGCATTGTAGGTAGGAATGCTATTAACAGGGATTAGGACTTTGGGAATCAAACTGGAATTCTGCTGAGCTGATACTGCCGTGATCACCTGTGCTAACCCAGGAAGAACTGCTGCTGGGGCCACAACCGTGCTGGCAGCATGTGGGTGGATTCTGTTTACAACAGAAGTACTTGCATTCGATTCAGAAGCCGAAGAGCTTGGATTTTCCACAGTTTCTTCACGGTCTGGTTTGATTTCATTCTCTTTCTCTTCTGGAATGTCCTCAGCTGAATTACGATGAACTGTAATCCGTTTGTTCTCCACTTTATTTTTCATCATTTTCATGATAGGAGTTTTACTGATAGATATTCCTGAAGAAGAAACTTCTGTAGATTCAGCTTGCTCTGAATTCTCCTCCTTAACAAAACTACCATCAAAAGTCAGATCATTTATTGTTTGTTCAAAGATTGTCTGGTTATTTCGTTTTACCATAGTCAACTTAAAATTCTCTTCTCCTGGGTGATATTTCAGATTATGCTCAGAAAGTGCATCATACCTTTTGGTAAGAAAATTGCATTCAACACAAACATAGGATGAATTTAGCACTACATTGGGATGTTCTGAATCCACATGAAAAGTAAACATATTTAGATCTGGAGTTTGGAAAGTACAGTATTTACATTCATAGCCACCTTCAACTTTTTTATTTTGCTGATTGTCAGAATCCACGGACTCATGAACTTCTTCATCACTTGAGACACTCTCTGTTCTGGTGTTTTCTATGGGTGTAAGTACAGGCGGACCTTCGTCCAAATCTGATACCAACTCGAGGTCTGGATCCTGTTCACTGGCAAGGACCATGCAGGGTGTTGTAGACTTTCGCCTGCTTGCCATTCTGATGTTATGGGGGGAAAATCTCAGTGGTGATTAAAAAGCATTGGGGCTTAAAACTGTTCAGTATCCTTCATTTGAAAACAATGGCTTTTGGTTCTTCAAGTCTGTCTTTGTGCTCAGCAAGTCTCATTAGCAGCTTTTTCATGGTGCAATCAAGTAAAGAGCTTATGGTTGGCAAATAAAATACTGCAGAACTGCTGAAATTTTTGAAGCACAACTCCAATCACCTATATTAAGATAAATTAAAAAATGTTTTAAAATGAGTGGTTATCTTTTCAACAAATTACAGCTCTATTTCACTTACGTGAAGTTGGAGAGCTCAGCTGTAAAGATGCAGAATAAAACTAGAACCAGAAAAAAATTTCTCTGAGGATCAAAACAGATGTCTCCAAGCCAGCTCACTGATGGTCAGGTACTATACCTGATGGGTCAGCCTGCAGGCTTGTGTGTATTTGGATTTTTCAGCCAGCCGGCTATATATCAGAAGGGAAGAGGAAGAAAGTGTCTCCTTTGGCAGGCACTCTCAATGTGAAATGATAATCTGTTAACAGGGGAGGAACTTTAAAATTATAAAAAGTAGCCACAGATACTCAAAACTATGACCACTAAGTGTATAAGAAATTCAATCCATCAGTTATGCCCTGTTCTTCCTCCTGGTCTGTCTTACCATTCTAAAAGCATGCCCAAGTATGGCAAAAGCAGCAAAGGTAGAATATTAATGACCAAGGTTTCAGAAATATTATCTTCATCATTCTCCACAATGCTATCAGAATTTGTAAAACATGTCTAATCATATCAGTTTCCTGACTCAAAGCTTCTAATGGGTCCCTAATGCTGAAAGAATGAAGTTCAAACTTCTAAGGCCCCATGTAGCTCCCTCCACGTCCTGACTGCAACCTGAATTTTCTACCATCTCTCTCCTGACTCCTATTTCCTTATGTCTTAGGCACAGAGCACAAATGATCGCTGTTCCAGGGACTCCCACGCAGGCCAATCCTTGTGTATGGACGCTTCTTTGTGCACACACTGAGTGTGATGATCTCTCAGATCTGTCCTAGAGATCACCCTTAGCTTGGGCCAACCTCCTTTCCGGTTTATTTTCTAGTCCATCACTTACTATATTGTACCAGAGGAATGTTGCATTTCTGTCGTGAAACCTCCAGTCTCTTTATTTTTTTTCTTCTTTTTTAAAGGAATAGCTTTACTGAGACATAACAAAGCTCTTGAAACTCTGGATGGAGTCAGTTTCCTTTTATACCTTCAATCTAGCTCTCTCAGCTGAGTTGTCTTGACTGACTTCTCATTTATTTCTGTATCTTTGGTATACAGAAGCCTGAAAGGGGGTTTCCCTGGTGGTTCAGTGGTAAAGAACCTGCCTACCAATGCAGGGGACACAGGTTCAATCCCTGGTCCTGGAAGATCCCACATACCACAGGACAACTAAGCCTGAGAACCACAACTACTGAGCCTGTGCTCTAGAGCCCGGGACCCACAGCTACTGAAGCCCTTGCGCCTAGAGCCCATGCTCCACAGCAGGAGAAGCTACTGCAATGAAAAGCCCATACACTGCAACTGGAGAAAGCCTGCATGCAGCAACAAAGACTCAGTGCAGCCATAAATAAATAAAAAATCTTTGACTTGGAAAAAAAAAAAAAGAAGCCTGGAAGTAAGGACTCACTAAAAGTTGATTAACCTGAAATAGGGTTCCCTAGTGGTCTAGTGGTTAGGATTCAGTACTTTCACTGTCATGGCTTAGGTTCAACCCCTGGTTGGGGAACTAAGATCCTGCAAGCCGAGTGGCCTGTCCCCCTCCCCACCCCCCCAAAAATGCTACCTCCAACCTGAACTAGAATGAACAGAAAGAGTCCTATAAAACTCAAAATGCCCTAAAGGCATCACTATAGTGAACAAAGCTAAAATTCACAAGGAAAACCTTGAATCATCAAGAAAAAGTGAAATATTTTCATATGAATACATTTTAATACTTTTGTACCCAAAATAGTTAAAATAAAATTTTGATGCTAAATCGGTTAAAGTTGGTGTGCTTCTAAAGTCTAAAACAAATGAAAATGACTACAATAAATGGTATGTTATTTTCTACCACAAAGGAACTATTTTCATTTACTAACATAGTCCTTGTCCTAGCTGAACTGAGGAGAAAAAGTTTATGTCAATGATTATAAAGCAAAACTAGGTCTCCATGACTCAGTAAAAGGAGAAACATTTTAAGGAAACAGAGCTGTCCGAAGAGAGAATATCCTGTACCTTTGAAGGTGCTAAGATCCTTCTTACTAGGATTATTCAAATCATACTACATTTCCATTTGATGTATCCAAGCAACAGACGAAAAGTTGGACTAACTGTCTCGTATTCTCTGATTTCCCATATTACAAAATAAAGAGCATCAGTTTAGTAATAATAGTAATATCAACAGTCCAAAACCCACTCTCAAAACTGTCATTGTTGGCAGGAGTGGGATGGATGGGGAGACTGGGATTGACACATATACACTATTGATATTATGTATAAAATATGTAGCTAATGAGAGGGTACTATACAGCACAGGGAACTCCACTCAGTACTCTGTGGTGACCTAAATGGGAAAGAAATCCAAAACAGAGGGATACACGTATATGTATGGCTGATACACTTTGCTGTACAGTAGAAACTAACACAACAGTGTGAAGAAACTATTGTTGTTTAGTTGCTAAGTGGTATCCGACTCTCCTACAACCCTATGGACTGTAGCCCACCAGGCTCCTCTGTCCATGGCATTTCCCAGGCAAGAATATTGCAGTGGATTGCCATATCCTCCTCCAGGGGATCTTCCCAACCCAGGGATTGAACTCCTGTCTCCTGCACTGCAGGTGGATTCTTCACCACTGAGCCACCAGAGAAGCCTTATACTCCAAAAAAGAATTAATTTTTAAAAGTGTCATTTTTTCTATAAAAAAATCTTTGATTTCTAAGGGAACATAAATCCATCACTGAGATTTAAAATGATTTCTTAACTAAGTGCTATAAACTAAGATAATTCTATCTTTCCTATTCAATTTAATAGGGAACACTACTATTTTTGATCATTTTTTTTCTCATTAGAAACAAGGATTTCCTCAAATAGCCTTAAGTAAGTGGAAGAGTAACAAATGAGCACCACCCACATTTCTGACAGTGAAGGAGAACTACTGAAAGGCAGGGGAGTAAGCTATTCTCCTAGAACCTTAGATGATATTTAGATGGGGTATATTAAGAGCTGAAAGTCTTAATAGAGGAGTTTTTCTTGAGACTGTATTTCTTGAAGTGGTGGTTTTCAAACTTTTTGTTATAAGAAAGCCCTTTCTTCAGACAAAATTCTATGAGGAGCCCAAGTATAAAACTGATTAAAGAATATAGCTATCTGATTGGAGAAGTGGAGAAGCTTAACTAACTCCTGACCCCATCCCATGGACCCCACAATCCCTGCTTTCACCTCTGATGGGTTCTGAGATGTGTTTGAAGACTTTGACTTAAAAACATAAGTAGTTTCATCATAAATCCTCAGCCTGGCAGTGCTAAGCCATGAAATGTGATACCTAAAGTGAATTTAATGTGTCCTTTTAGGCTGTTTCACTGTAAAAGACAGGCGTGGAGCACCCTGGGATAGAATAGAGTAGCCCCTACTAATAAGAGATACAGAAGAGAAACTGGAGGAGCTAAGATACTTTTATTATTCTGGTTCTGTAGCTCCTGGGTTAAACTTACTTTTCATCCTATCTAGTATAAATATAGGAATATGCTACCAAGTTGTTACTTTTATTTCTTTTCCTTATAGCTCACTAGCTCAGAATGGTCAGTTTGTAAGAACTGAAACAGATATACAATTTTCAGAGTATTTTTGCTAAAGTCATGAAAATAATAAAATATGCATATATTATAACCTAATGATATATACATACAGCTGTGCTTTTTCCCTTTGAAAGCATTGGTTTTTGAGGAATTTGAAATTTTAAAATTATAAATTAAATTAATTTAAATTAAAAATTTTACATTAAATGTATAATTTTAAAACTATAAATAAGTTACTTAAAAGAAAGGCTTTTAAAAAATCCTCAGTAATGCAAAAGACTAAAAATCCGATTATCTTGGGTATCCTAAGTTGTCTCAACCTGGGTTACTTCTATATGCAACTACATAGACCTGGGAAATACTCTTTCCTCTTTACTCCTCTTTACTCCTAAAACTGCCCATCTTTTGCTAACAAAACCATAATCAGTACATTATTTAACATATTTCTAAAGGGAGATTGAGAACTTCCAAAAGTGCCTCAAGATTTGGTTCAATGGCTCAATTCTATTACTATGTATACAACCTAAAAATAAAGCACAAATAAAGGCAGCCTCGTGGTCCTTATTTTATAGTCATAATTTGAGGGGAAGCAGGGACCTCAGTACAATCTTCCCATTCTTCATGGAAGAAGAAACCCACCCAAGGGAATAAATTCACAGAGGCTTTGTGGTAAAGGCTAAAACCACAGGTTTTAGAGTCTCCTCTGTACTCAGTAGTTAGGTGACTGGAAAAGTTGCCCAGTATCAACCTCAGCTTTCTCATCTATAAAACCAAGATTCTTCAGTTCAACAAATCCACTGACCAACTATGTATTGAAGGTCAACTATGTGTCAGGCACTGTGTTGGGCACTCGGATTACAGCAGTCAACAGGACAGATAGTCTCTGGTCTGCCAGGTTCTAGCTGTTAACAAGGAAAACAGGCTTAAGCAATTAGAATGACTATGATCAATGCAATGAGAAGAGGTCCTGAGAACTATATAAGCACATTACAGGAGACTTCTAGAAAAGAAGCAGAGAAGGCTGCCCTGGAGAAAATAAACAGAGGTATCCCACCTCAGTTACTGATCAAATAAAAACGCTTCCCACACACTAGTATACAGTAGGTGCCTAATTAATGCTATGTTCCAGTCCCTGAAAATTATTTGGGGAATGAATAAATACCTTTTATATACTATTATTCTCTTTCTTTCTGTCTCTCATGCAGCTTAATCAGATGACAAGGCACACAAATTGAATATAAAAGCAAAAGGGGTAAAAATACAGAGTAAGAATTGCCATGATGCGGTTTCAATACATCTCATTACGGTGTAATGGGGCTGAGACAGGAAAACTGCCATATAGAAATCACTATTAGCTGATAGGCATCTCATCCTCTCTTTGAAGGTCAACTCAAAACAGCTTAAAATCAATTTGGGAAACCTTGCACTATTTACCTGTAAAAGAGGGTTAGAGTCCAGTTGCACAACTGAAGAGCTAGGTGGCTCTGCAGTTAAAACATAATTAAAGTGAAATCTGCCCATAAAAGAAAAAACTATGCACTATATGCATATAGCACTGTAAATATAATTATGTTTTAACACCATTTTCAGTTAACCTTTCAGTAGAGAAAGATGTTAAAAAATAATCAATCAATTATACTGCCATTAAAAATGATATTCAAAAAAGTAAAGCATATGGCAAAGTATCCATTTACTGTTAAATTTTTAATAATCAGAACAAACTCTGCATACTGACCATAAAATAACTATGGGAGAATATGTATGCATGGTGGACAAAGACTAGATGAAAACACTAAAAAATGAAAATTTCACATGAGATTATGGATGAAATTTTCATGGTGTGTGTGGTAGTTACGTTTTCTTTAATAGTGGTATGACATTGCTTGATTACAAAATACAACAAGCAGGGACTTCCCTGGTGCTCCAGGGGCTAAGACTCCATGTTCCCAACACAGGGGGCCCGGGTTCCATCCCTGGTCAGGGAAATAGATCCCGCACGCCACAACTAAAGATCCTGCTAGACTGGGAGCAGCCAAATAAATGAGTAAATATTCTAAAAACAAAACAAAACAATAGTTTCAAGGCCTTAAAATTGCAAATAGGCTAAACTATTTTTGTGGTCATTTGTCTCAAGCTGGAAACAAAATTTACTTAAAGCCAAAACACGTGCTACCTAAACATTTTTTCAGAGGGAGGAGGAATCTCTGAGTATGTATAGCATTCAGATGTATTCCAGACATTTTGGAGGGCTGCTGTCCCACAGTAAAGAACTCAGACTGGTTCTAAGAGTCCGCAAGAGCACCCCTAGTCTCCAGAGAATAGATTTAGGCCAAGCCAATTTCCATGGTTCTGTGTACTGGCTCTTCTCCTGAAGGTCAGATGCTCCTTAATCAATTCATGATTCTTAATTCATGAATTACATCAAATTTTCCCTGCAGAAAAGCATTTAATGGAAACAAAATTTATTTCATCACAGTATAAAACTTTGGGGCAGTTCTAAAAGTAGTTCTTCTTACGTGATCGGTAAGAACGTCTCTTTAGCTCTTCACTATATCCCCAGGGCCAAACACAGTGCCTATTAATATTTGTTGGGGGAAAAAAGCTTTAAAATATATCTATATTTTGTATTATAGCATACATTTTCCTTCATTAAGCACTCATTTACTGAGGAGCTACACAAAACAACTGAGCTCGTTTTCAATGGTAAAATCCTTACAAACAAAATTACTTTAGTCATTAAAATATTAAAACATGCTCAAAAACATTCTCATATAAAACACTGTTTATTAAAATATAGCAATGGATGTTTAATGAATATTTACCAATTTATCTGTACTTCTATTGTAACAAATCAGTTTTATGTATGAATAGTGTACATCTAAATTTGTAGACTATCTAGAAACAAAACAAGGGTGATAAATTCATTTCAAATAATTAGTTCTGTGGTGGAATTCAGGAGAAAATGGCATACTTCTTATAAAGATAGACAAGTGCAAATCTGAACTTAGAACCATTACTTCTCTATAAGAGAAAACTACATTATAATGATGTTCTATATTTTAAAAGAGACTTAAAAATAGGTTCTCAATGTAATACACTCTAAAAAGTTAATGGATTGTTTCGAACTGTATGCTTAGCACAAAAAAAAAAAGTCATAAAACATTTTATAATTATACAGGGCCATAGCTACACTGAATTTCTAGGCCTCTATTTTTTGGCTGTCTTGTACTTTAAATTAAATGATTAACAGTTTATTGGCCTAGTTAGCCACAAAAGCATGTTATTTTGGTAAAATTTTATGTTTAGAAAAACAGACTTTGTTTTTTATGCCAATTCTGGGTCAAATAAGAATATTTAGAAGATTTTAGAAGATAACTATAATTTTTAAGTATCATGTTAGTTTTGACCTACTACCAACTAAATAAACCGTTTTTAAGGCTGCTAAAATACACAACCTGAGAATCCTTTGAAATCTGTGTTCATACACACACTGAGAACTCTCAGGACTCTGTATTCACTTTAGTTTCACTTCTCCCTCTGTGAGTCAGAGTTCTGTTTAGCCAGCTGAAAATACTTACTTTTACGTGTTTGTATTCAAACTAAAAGTTACAAATCTACCAAAATCACAGAATGCCTGAAATAATAGTAGGAACAAAGAATAATGAATCCAAATGAAAACAAGGATATCTACCACTTTATTTTTAAAAGGTATCCAAGAGGATACTTTTCTTAATTACAATTTGTTTTTGGTCTTTACATAGTAGAGGCATTTTTCAAAGCATTAATGTTAAAATATTTAGAAACAATAGTCAAGTTCTCAAAAAAAATTAAGTGAGAAATCTGACAACCCAAATTTGTACCCACAAGAGTTTGTAAAAATTACTGTAAGCTGGAATCATTACCTGAGAGACAAGTTTCAATAAAATTGCCAAAATAGTCTCAAGACAATACAAATTCAAGTATCGAGGTGAATACAGACAGGAGTAAATGTGATCCAAGTAACAACATCTAAGAAACTGTGGCCAAAGATAATCTAATTTCAGAAGATCCCTTTGCTAATGCTAATTGAAGCTTAGAGGCTTAGAAACTCTATCCTCTCTACCTGTTTCTTCTACCTGAGAAAGCTGACTTTAATGCTGCTAAAGATTAAAAGCCTCTAAGTTGGACAGATTTCTCCAGGCAAGCTCTGACCCCAGATTTGAGGAGTAAAATGTTTTTTTGAAAGATCTTTAGGCCACTGACATCCTGGTGGTGTACCTTCTGCTGGCATGTAGGTAAGTATGTAACATAATTTGACGGTGAAACACAAACCTGTCGTATAATGAAATATCTTATCTTTATTATTAAAGTTTGTGGATATGATCCAAAAGTTATTTTAGGCTGAAAGTAATTTCCCCCTACTTTTCTCAAGGTAGTGTATTAAATCTTTCACAGAAGTCTAACACAAGAATGCTATTCTTGATTCCAAGTGACTTTATCACTGAAAGGCTGAAAAGTCATTCATCTGTCCATTATCTTTCCCATTTGTAAAATAAAGTAACTGCTACCTATTTTACTCAGGATACAATAATTCAATTTGAAGGATAATAGTAATTCATACTGGCAATATCAACTCGTAAAAAAACACAAAAATGAAAGTGAACCACCACATTAATAGTTATGGAATCTTTCCTAGTACTTTCTGGAATCATCTGCAATAACAACTGGACTAAAGTATAACTATTCCAATAGCACAGTATGAAATCTAATGCTTCTCAAAAAGCCAATTTATATTAAGTAAGTAAAATGTAAAATTATGTACAAATATACTTAAATAGTGGTATGCTTAACCTAAATCAAAGTATTTATTAATATCTTAAATTTCATCATTGTAATTAACTATTATTAGAGATCTGTATACTGAAAATGTGTTTTCAGGAACTGTTCTTGAAGTCCTGAAGCATTTTCCTGGATATGGAAAAAGAACAGTAAAATTTCTAGATAAATTTCCCCATACAAAAGGTCTCTACCCTCCTGACCTTCATTTGTCTGGTTTACCACTGTAATTACCACAGGTCCAGTGCCTGATACACAATGGATTTCAGCAAATGTTAATTGAAAAATCACTTCTAAATACACCACAAAGATTTATTAAGAAGTGTGATGCTGTTTCCTTTCAAATTAAATCAGCCAATACTCCTACATTTTTAAAGTTTGAAAGTACATTTCTTAAAAAAGTTAAGAATATATCTGCTGCTTTTTAAAAGAAATCTTTTAAGACTTTAGCCAAATATAGTATCACTATATTAACTGAGCACATTCTGTCTCCAAGTTTTACCACAACAAAAGGATGCAACACATACCTGCCACAGTCTCCTCCCCATTCTGTTCTTTGACACGGAAGGGTGTCCCTTCAGATTAGGAGGTGTTTAGCTCAGGCCATCATTACTAACAGGTCCAAAGTACCTATCTGCCATCACCTACAAAAAAAGTAATATCGCTTTACTATTCTAGATATGATTCAGTCTTACTAGGAAACTTTAAGCCTATGCCTTGGTTTTTTAAAAGTAAATATAATTTTAAAAAATTAATTTCCTCATAGAAATTTTAAAAGAATCATCAAAATGCCAAACTCAGTAAAATATGCGAAACTGAAAACTTAAAAATATATTTCAGTTCAGTCCAGTCCAGTCGCTCTGTCTGACTCTTTGCGACCCCATGAATTGCAGCACGCCAGGCCTCCCTGTCCATCACCAACTACCGGAGTTCACTCAAACTCACGTCCATCGAGTCGGTGATGCCATCCAGCCATCTCATCCTCTGTCGTCCCCTTCTCCTCCTGCCCCCAATCCCTCCTAGCATCAGAGTCTTTTCCAATGAGTCAACTATTCGCATGAGGTGGCCAAAGTACTGGAGTTTCAGCTTTAGCATCATTCCTTCCAAAGAACACCCAGGACTGATCTCCTTTAGAATGGACTGGTTTATAAAATAACCAAGTCACAATTTCAATATAGATTTTCAAAATGTGAAAAAAAATTTCAAAATGTGACTATATGCAGGATATAATATGAAAGCTGAGATGAAGAAATTGAGAATTGTAAAAAATTAGTACCACACAAGTTATGAAAGACAACTTAGTTAAACTAAGAGGTAGGAGAAGTTGTGTGTTTATATGTTTATGTATAAGCCTCACTAGGCTTACATTTGTATCCTAATTTACTATGTATTAAGTGGAATGGATCATTAATGCTGGGAACAAGCCAATACTACTTAAATAAACTAGTGGTACCCCACTCCTAAACATATGGTATATCCGATACAATGACTGGTGTTTGTTTTTGCAAGAAAGTTACTGCTAAATGATTTTTCAATCAGCACATTGTGAAACATTAGATGGTACAAACTAAAAATCATTCTTTGAAAATTCAGATTTGTGTCTAAAAATGCTGTGGTATATTACTCAGAGTAGGTAAACCAATCAGGAGAATTAAATAAAAACTATCACTGTTTGTCATATTAAACAACAGTAAATCATGCTTTTGAAGAGTTGAAAGATTTTTGTTATTGTTCTTCAAGCCCCAAAGTTCTGTAAACCACAGTGAATGAATATTAGGTAGGATGATTTCCCTCAGTACCTTTTCTTTTTGATTCCTGCTTTTTGATTCACAACTTTATGAAGAGCCCTTTTAAGATAAGAAATTATGTAAACACACCAGTCCTTAAGTTGAAGCTTAGACTGAACAGTTACACTGTTTTCATGAAAAGCAAAAGAGCATTTTCTTGGTGGGCCCAGTGGAGCAATCCTGTTCTGTTGGTAGCCTAGGATCTACAATTTCATTTCCTGGTGTCTCCTTGTTCGGACACTCCTTAGCCAGCCATCTACAGGATGTGAACTAGAAGAAAGGATAGGAAACAGCTGCCAAAAGTAGGGAGGTTATTGTCCAAAATGAATTATTAATAATATTATAGGAAATTGATAACTTATTTGAATCCATTCTTAAATCACACAGTCATTGCAAGATGTTTTACTGAACGAGAGTCTATTGAGAAGAGCTGCCAAGACATGCACACTGCAAGCAGAGAATCAAACAAGTTCCTCAGTATTTCTGGATGAAAAGCATACTTACCTGATGTTATTTCAGCTTCTGATACTGGGATTACTTTAGGACACCTCTCTAATTCAAAGTATCTTTTTAAAATTTGGGATTAAACTTCAAAAATTGAAGAAGTCATCTTGACCATATACATTATGTAATAAAACAGATTGGTTATTTTGGCAGGAGAGGATGGACAGGACATAAAGATGAAGGATTTGGGGTTTGGAATCTGAGTGCATGGGTTCAAATCCCAGTTCTGTCACTTACCAGCTGTGTGATCTTGGATAAGCCACTTAGCCTCTCTGTGGCATAGCCCCCTTATCTATAAAATGGGACTAATGATATTATCTACTTAATAGGGGTGCTGTAGGCATTGAAAGGAATAATACATGTAAAGTGCTTAGAAAATTTGCTGGCACATGGTATACCTACAAATTAGACTTTTTCTGACTCTTATTTAGGGTAATAACTTTTAAGTTATACAACAAAAAAAGTCTTTGTTTAAATTTTGCTAAATTTTAAGATTGGCATAGTGTTCTGGGTCAGTTATACTTCAAAAAACAAACAAACCCATAGGAAAAAAGATCAGATTTGTGGTTGTTGAGGCAGGGTAGGGAACTCAGGGAGGGGAATTGGATGAAGGTGGTCAAAATCTACAATCTTGCAGTTTTAAAATGTGCCATGTACTCAGTCGTGTCTTACTCTTTTCTACTCCACGGACTGTAGCCTGTCAGGCTCCTCTGTCCATGAATTCTCCAGCAAAGAATACTGGAGTGGGTTGCCATTTCCTTCTCCAGGGGATCTTCCTGACTCAGGGATCGAACCCCTGTCTTCTGTGCTCCTGCCTTACAGGCGTATTCTTTACCTGCTGAGCCATTAAGTAAGTACTAAGGATATACTGTACAACATGATAGATATAATTAACACTGTTGTATGTATATGAAAGTTGTCAAAAGACTGAATCCTAAGAGTTCTCATCACACATACACATAATTTGCTAAATGCTGAAACAGTATAAACTCTTTCAAAGTCCACAAAACAATTTTATTTTCCATTTCATAGCTTTGGGCATATTAAGCAGTGTTAGAATAAGCTGGCTTTAACAGGTAGACATTGATCAATCATAATTTATGCCTCCAACCCCAACATACACATATTTTCTCTGATCTAAGCCTTAAGATGAATCATTAATATATGACACATTTAAGGGGTGTTTCACAGAACGAACAGCTTTTGATATAATCTTATCATAGTAATAAAGAGAAACTGTTCTTTTTTCACCAACCTCCCGCCAAGTATAGTACAAGTCCAGCCAATTTTTAACAAACTTTTTTTTTTTTTTTTACAACATTTGAAGGTAAAGGGAATAAACTTAGTAAAGGAGAAAAACATAATTATTAGTGAAGTGCTTAGAAATATCAGAATACTCCTATGTCCTTTCATTCTTCACAACAAAAAAAAAGACCTTTAGGAAGAGGAAAAAGGGAGCCAGAAATACTAAGAGAAATATTAAATCACTAAAATTTAATGACAAAGTTATTTTATTTTAAATGATAAATATGTATATGATATGTCTACTTTAATGTTTTAATTTTTTAGATAAGCTTTGATAATATGATTTTTAAATCTAAATTTCAAAGCTGAAAACAAAAATCCTGCATAAAAAATGATTTATTCAATTTTGATTCCCTTGAATAAATGTCATTCTTAATTTGCTCACACACACTTCTTTTTCCAAAGTATATCACTTATTTGTTTAGACCAAACATACATAAGACCATGTTTATAACTTTTAAATACATTACAGGATACTGATTATATAAACTGCAAAGATCAAGTACCCTTTAAGACCAAAACCTGGCAACCTCATAAAAACTTACCTAAGTATTTGCTTTAAAAATAAATTAACTGTATAAAATACAAATCTACAAAACATAAATGCAAATGTGTATATCCTGATTGGTAATCTAAATCAGCAGCTTCAGTCATACAAATCTTGTTACTTACCACTATGACTATATTTGAGCAACAGGATACAATAATATTAAGGATTAAAGGCTAGTACCATAGTTTTTTCCCTTCAAATAAATGTAATTCAAGTTACTTTTGAAATTACACAGAATGATTTAAGAGATTTTAAGTCAGAAAAAATTTAAACACACAAATGAATGTGCCATACTGACTATTACTACAAACAGTGCAATAGATATTTCTGGACATCTCCCTGAATTCATTGAATACGATTAGATTAAAAACTAGCTTAGGCACTGAAATTTCTACACTGTTAATATTCAAATAAGAAGTCTTTTGAATCCAAATCCACAATGCTGTAATGTACATAAAAAGGTTATTTCCTAAGCTACACTTGGAATCATTTTAGTAATTTTAGGAGTACTTCCGTTTAAGTATAAAGCAATAACTGAAAGCAAACTAGGTCCCAAATATCACATTTTTGTGCCAATTTAACATTACAAGAAAGAAAATGTATAGTATGTCATAATATCACCTTTCTCAATGTAAAATATAATAGGGAAAAAAACCTTCAAAGTGAGCCACCTCACCTACTAACAAAAGAATTGTAAACCCCCCAAAAAACAATAACAACAAAACAACATAAAGAATTGTAAAACTTAATTCACATTTATTGAAAAAAAGAACTTAGAAGTATCATTAAAGGTGAAATAGTTGGACATCATTCATGAACTGTCCTCCAGTCCAGTGAAATAATCAACTCACTTGATTGGAGTGACGTCTACTAAGGAGAGCTCACCAGCACAGGAACATTTATGTTTTCAGCCTTACCATATTTTGAAACCATCTGGCAGCAATGCCTTTCTGGTTCACCCAGTCTAATCTGTTCAGAACTGAATATAAAACTAGACCTACGTGCACCTTGGGGAAACCAAAGAACAGCACACATGAATAATAATGTTCTAAATGTGCAGCTCTAAACTAGTTTATACTTGAAAGGTGTTTTTAAAAACATTTCTATTGAAGATGTTAAAGCTCTTTTAAAAATACTAGAATGGTTCAAGAAATCTTTATGAATCATTGCTGTCATCAGTTACCCAAGTCTTAAATTTTTTTTTTATTTTAATCCTGATCACTAAAGAAACCATCTGAAGAGATTCCTCTACAAAGAGAGTTACTGATAAATGAAACACTATCAATTCTATAATGAAAGGACCCAAGGTTTTTTACAACTTACTTTGCACAAAATCAGTCTGCTTAGCCCTAAAATGCTTAGAGGAAGGGGGGGAAAACTAAGAGGAAAAAATACTCATGAAAGCCCTTTTTTCTTTTACATCCTGTTACAGCAGCACTACATTACTGTTTCTGGCAGCACTTATTTCTTTTGCTTAAAATCAAGAGTCAGAACTGCTACTCAAGACATTTTTTTTTTTTAATCTAAGAATGTGCTAGGGTCAATATCCCTGTTAAAACCAAATTCCGTCACCCTCACCAACTGGCATAAAAACAAACGACTTTTTCAGGATAATTTTTCAGAAGCAAGGATAGTTCACACAGCACCATATAATGTAAGTTAAAGCTTTCAGACAAAGACTGAGAAACAGTGACCAATACTAACGAATCTTAAGGTGCGTGCCTGTAGGTCAGGCACACACAAACACTCCAACCCAACAAATAGTCACTGTTCCTGGGATAAAGCTGCTTCTCCCTCCCTCACTGGGAACCACTCTATTTCTCAATTCTGTGATTTTCCCTTTTCAGATAAACTCTCACTCTCCAAAAGAACTGCTTCTTCAAGTTACGTGGAATCCCGACTTAAACACGTTACATACAAATTCTCTATCAGTAGTGTTCCAGACATGTTTTCTCCCAGCAAAGATGAGCCCCTTTTCTTGTTTTTCTTTACAGCTGGGGTGAGATGACAGAAAAGCGCTGTGGCATTCCCGCTCTGCCCAATCTCTTCCCCACATCCCTCCTCTATCCATCCCCTTTCCCGCTTCTTAATCCTCCTATCCCGAATCTCTCACTGAAGCCCTGCCAGAGAGTTTGATCCTTCCCTAACCTAAGCTAAGGATATGCAACGGAGCCTTTTTCTTCTCGGGGTTCTGCTTTTCCCTTACTGTTACCCACAGAGAGGCGGGGAGGGATGTATTGGAACAAAGAATTTTAAGTCCCTTTCTCTAGAACTTTGGTGTAAATACACAGGGAAAGGGCATCCCCCAGGGCTCTTCTTTCCTGCCGTTTGACCCCCTTCCTCTCAGAGCTCCTTCCTAGACTCTCATTCCCCGCAAAGGTCAGGAGCTTGTTCCCTTCAGGCCCTAAGGCTCGAAGTAGTCCCTGGTCAGCTTCCCAGTCTCCCTCCTGAAAGGGACGGATAACATTTCCATTCTCTTTCATCAACTTCTCAAGTCCCAGGGCTTCTTCAAAACATAATAGAGCTAAGGACTCAACTCTGAGTCTTGCCCTGAAATGGGTGCCCAGCCTTCCCTGAAGTGGGGTACAGCCTCTCCCCAAAGGGTTTTTGGGGGCTCCAACCCCAATGCTAGTGCGCTCAGCTCCAGCAAGAGAATCTCTCCTCTCAGGGAGACTGAGTCCCCACGAAGCCACATGCCCCAGCAGGTCAGGACTCCCGATCTCCCTCCCCTAGGATCCTCAACACTGCTGGGGTAGTCCATCCCTGCGGCGCCTGCCCCCCTTCTAAGGAGACCCCGTTCTCACTCCCATCAACAATCCCAAGTTGCTCAGTCCTCTCGTAGGGAGGCGGGCTGAGATTTTCCCTTACAAAGCCCACCCCCAGCTCCTTCCACAGCCGCAGAGACCCCAAGAGCGCAGAGGAAGCTCGGGGTCTGTCCCCCGACGGCGATCCCGGCCCAGGCAGGCCCGGTCCTTGCCCCTCGGACGCCCCGCGCCGGTCCGTCCTGCCACCAGTCGCGATGAGCGCGCTCAGCCCCCTGGGGGCTCTGCCCCGGGGCCGCCCTCCTCCGTCCTGCCCGCGTGCCGCTCGCCTTCCCGGCCCGCCTCGCCGGCCGCGAGCTCTGCTCTGTTGGTTCCCACCCGTAGCCCCGGACTCCCTGGGCCGCTCGTCGCGGAGCCCGCTCGGGCCGCTACCTGCAGGGGCCGCCGCGCCTCTCAGAGCCCCGCCGCCGCCATCTTGCATTTCAAACCGGCTGCACTTTTCAGGGAGTCAACTCTGACCTGTGAACCCTATACCCGGAACCGCTCGGTGGGCCGGCTCACGGCTTCGGCAGCGCGGCGGACCCGGCAGAGCGCAGAGAGTCGGGGGTGGGGGTGCGAGGCGAGGCGCGCGCCCCAGCAGCCGACCGGAGGCGGGAGGGGGGAGGGGAAGAGCCGGCCGAGGCGGGGCCCTCCCGCGCGCGCGCCTTCCGCGCGCCCCCACCCCGCTCCGCGCCTGGCTCTCTACCCTGGGACCCTGCTGCTCCCCTGGGGTTCGACCTAGGTCTCTGCCCCCGGGATTGGCGCACGGCGGGAGGTAGGGAGCCGCCCCGCCCCTCTGTCAACAGAAGCCCCGCCCCCGTCTACGGAAGCTCCACCCTCTGTCAACAGAAGCCCCGCCTTCTCCAGGTCTTGAAGCGGCCCCGCTCCCTTGCCGGTGATAGCTCCGCCTACTACTGGCAGAAGCCTGGTCTTCATTCAGGTCAATCCAGAAGGCGCCTCGCCTTCTGCCAGTTGTGGCCCCGCCTCTGGGCGCTCCGCCTTCCTAGTGTCACCGCTGGATCGCGAGAAACGCCCCTTGTCATCATGAGCTCCATTTGGTGGCAATATTACCCCAAGCCCCACCCCATTCGGCGGGAGCCCCACCCACTGTCAATAGAAGCCCCGCCTTCCTGAGATCTTTCTTGATTTCTAGCCCGAAGCCCCACCTCCTGTCAATTGCCGCCCCGCCTCCACTTGCCTCCTATTCGGCCAAAAGCCGCCCCTCCACCGTCGGACACCGAAAGTTCGGTTCAACCTCACTTGGAACCGCCGTTCAAGACCAAGCCACCCTCTGCTCTCGAAAGCCCTCCTTTGCCTTCTCACGAGTCACTCTTCTGAAGGGCTTTCTTTTCAAGCTGTGGTCGTCAAATCCCGACAGCTTCAATGGGAACCAGCCCCGCAGCGAGGGACCCAGGCTTTGGGGAAAATGGCCCCTCCACACCTCCCTCCTTCCCTCCGCCCCCCACATCATTTTTAAAATGGAGAAAAGTACAGACCAAAGCAAAGAGAAACGGCTCACCCTCAAGCTAGTCGGCTCAGATTCACGGACCAGGACGTGTGAGAACTCTCTGGTGGCTTAGTGTTCATTCCCCGCCGCCACCCCAGTCCTAGACCCTCTGTGCTTTGACAGCAGCGCTCCGCTGAGCCACATTAATCCCAAAACATGCAGCTGCTTAAAGCAAAAGCTTGATGGTTGAAATCAATGTACACCCGCTTCCTTTTACTTATATGGTTCGTCTTAGAACCCCAGAACTTGTGGAAGCAGAAGCAAGCAAAGCTTAATCTTGTAAAAGTAGGCATTCAATCAGCCATAGTCCACACCCTGTATGCAACAAAACAAAAATTTAACATTACTCTTCTGGAATTCAATTTATTGACAAGTAAACTATGTACAAGAAACCACTGTAATGGTCTAATAATATAAAGATGAAATAAGCAAAAGGAATGTATTTTTAAATATTATACTAGTTTCAATAAAAATCAGAAAATGTTTTTCACTGTGGGAAAACCTGGCACCAGCATGAGAGCTACAATACAAAACATGCCCCCACAAAATTTCAATACGTCCCCTAGGGGGCAGTACTGTGACCCCCGAGACACGCTTAGGATTTATCTGAGGAAATGAAATGCTTCAGATAGGGAAATTCATCTTTTGTTGAGCATTTAACAACTAGGTTTTTGAGTACCAGTGTATGCCAGGCACTGTGGAAGCTGAAAAGCTGAGTCAGGCAACGTTTCTGTCTTCAAGGAGATTACAGTTTAGTAACTAAGCAAAAAACGCTGAGGATAAAAACATCAAGCACGGTGAGCAGTCAGAAAGATCAAGGAGAAATACATCAAGAGACCCCTTCAAGGGTATGAATTTATGAATATAAATTTTACCTTTCTCTCCCTCTTTCCCTCTCTCTCTTCCTCCCTTTTTCTGCCTTCTCTCTTTTCTCCCACTCCTCCTCCCCCTCCCCCTCTTCTTTAGCATCAATTTATAGTCGCTTTCTTCTCTCTATAAGCTGTCTGCCTGGTTCACTGCCCAGTGCCAGCAGCCCAGAGTTCTCCCAATTTAGGGCCATGCCCAGAGGGCAGTTCTGTCCAGGAAAACAATTTCAATAGCTCAATGCTGAGAACAGTGTCCTTAGCTGAATTGCTGCCAATTATTTGGTACCCTTGTACAAAGCAAGACTGTTATCATCACTCAAAAAAGAAAAAACTGGTTGCAGACCTAAGCAATATGAATTATATGTTTAGCATAGCAGATTGTGCCAACCCACATAAATCTGTTTAGAGATCATGTTCACAGAGTAACTTGTTTTTATTAAAATAAACTCATTTGTAAAAATTGTAAATATGACTGATTTCAACAGCTGTGTGGCTCCAGAAGTAAGTTTTTTACCCATGGATTGGCACAATTAGAAGAGTCTAGATTTCTTTATGCATATGTTTTGTGATTTGTTATACACAGTCTGGTATGACAAAACTTCAGTACTCTTAGAGATGAGAAGTTATCCAGCAGGTTTTAAAAAAGCACAGAATTTTTGCCATTCAGAGCTTCTTCCACCTTTGGAACAGTGGAAAAAAAGTATTTGTAGGAAATGAAGAGCTTTGAGTCAAAAGTTCTAAGCACTGGTGTCATCTGAAGAGGAACAGACTTCCAACACTACTTTTTGAAGTAGTTTCCTTCTGTTACTATTTTTCCTTTTTCTACTTTTGGCGAGAAAGTCTTCTAAAAAATGATACCATGAAACAGATCAGCCAAAAAGACATCAAACCAAGACACTTCAAACTTTTAACTAGAGCTAGGTGAACCTGAGAATTTAGTTCAGCCTTCGTAAAATACTCCCACTATTCCCTCTAAGGGCTACTTCGGAAGGTGAACAAAAACATTTCTACTTGAAGGTAGTTCAGACTGAACAAACTTTCAAAGTCCATTTAGGGTCATCTCCTATTCCTATTAGAGAATGCTTTGTGAAAATAATAATGTTATTGATAACAACAGTAAAAACAAGTTAGTATATTTGTAAATGCCCTCTCCACTATTCTGCTCCCCTATTTCTGTATCTGGTGTAAGTCCATATACAAAGATTATAAATGCAAAACAAAAAAACAAAATGAAAAACAGGAAAAACTGATCTCCCAGTATTTTTTCAAAGAGTAAAATGTTGATACACTTAGAAAAATCATAGTGTCATCTGGGTTGGTTCATTCATTGGTGTGTACTCTATTTCCACCAAAAAGTTAGTGTTCATGTCAACACTACTTCTGAAAAATATGCTAGTCTATCTTTTTTGACCTAAAATCTTAGGACACAAATGACCCTAGGGGAACACCCAGAAACCAATGCTGCTGCTGCTAAGTTGCTTCAGTCGTGTCTGACTCTGTGTGACCCTACAGATGGCAGCTCACCAGGCTCTCCCGTCCCTGGGATTCTCCAGGCAAGAATACTGGAGTGGGTTGCCATTTCCTTCTCCAATGCATGAAAGTGAAAAGTGAAAGTGAAGTCGCTCAGTCGTGTCCGACTTTTAGCGACCCCATGGACTGCAGCCCACCAGGCTCCTCCGTCCATGGGATTTTCCAGGCAAGTGTACTGGAGTGGGGTGCCATTGCCTTCTCCGAGAACTAAGAGTTACAAGTATATAAAAAGTCAGTATCTCTAAGAAGAGATAACCATTCCTAAAAATGTCAGTTGGTTGAACATCAAAAACTCCATTTGAGTTATCAAGAAATTTTGGACCCATTGTAAACTTCCATCTTCCAGGAAACTTTAGGGCCTGCTAGACTCTAGACACTGTTTTATTATTCCTCTTTTCTATTTATGTATTTAATTTTGGTTGTACTAGGTCTTTGTAGCTATCCATAGGCGTTCTATAGTTGTAGCGAGTGGGGGCTACTCTGTACTTGGGATGCAAGGGCTTCTTGTTGTAGAGCTTGGGCTCTAGGCTCATGGGCTTCAGTAGTTGCAGCACGTGGTGGGCTCAGTAACTGTGGCTTGAGGGCTCTAGACTCAGTAGTTGTGGTACATAGGCTTAACTGCCCTGTGGCATGCAGAATCTTACCGGACCAGGGATTGAATCCATGTGCCCTGCACTGCCAGGCAGATTCTCAACCACTGGACCACCAGGGAAGTCCAACTGTGGACACTTTAGATGTACTATTTCATTTTACCTTCCTGGTGTCTCTGTGAGGCAGTTGGTATTGTTTGCAGTTAACATAATGCCCAGAAACCTGCAAAGGAAAGTGGGTTTTGAACCCAGACCAATCCCACAATCTAATGAAGATGCTACATACGGGGCTTCTCAGCAGGAAGGTATTGCATTGGCCAGGCTACAGTGTGCTCAGGATATGAGAGAATTCACTGGGGTGGAAGTCAGATGTTCTTCTGTTCAAGTCCCAGACCCTCTGCACCAGCGGAGGGTTGTTGCTGCATAACAAATCCACTGAAACATAGAGGCTTAAAAGCCTAAGTAATTAGTTCATAACTCTGTGGGTTGGCTGGGTGGTTTGGCTGATCTTGGCTGGACTCACTCATGCATCTGTAGTCAGCAGGTAGGTTGACTGGGTGCTGCCTAGTCCACAATGGACTCATTCATACACCTGGCAGTTGGCTGAGTGTCCGAGGAACACCTAAGATGGCCTCAGTCACACCACAGTGGTTGGCTGTTGATCACAGCGGTTACTGGACCACATGTGTCTCAGCTTTCATTACAGTAGCCTGGACTCCTTCACATGCTCAGAGTTCTAAGAAATCAAGAAGCACCACTCAAGACCTCTAAAGCCTAGCCTCCAAACTGACAATGTCATTTATGCCACATTAATGCCAAAACAAGTTGCAGGGCCAGCTCAGATTCCACCTCTTGTTGGGAGCAGCTATAAAGTCACAATGCAAAGAAGGAGGATACAAGAAGGGCAAACAATTGTGGCATATTTGTAGTCAATTTACCGCAATAACTATATGATTAAGGCAGGTTTCTTAACCTTTCTTTTCACTCATCTGTTGTTGTGCCTTATCTCAAAAGCTTGATAGTTCATGCAAAGGGCCTGGCTTATCTTTTCTCTTTTAAAAAACACTTATTTTTATTTACTTGGTTACACTAGGTCTTATTTGCAGCACATGGGATCTTTAGTTGCTGAGTGTGGGATATAGTCCCCTGCATTGGGAGCGTAGAGTCTTAGCCACTGGAACACCAGCAAAGTCCCCTGGCTTAATTTCTTAGAAAATATTAGCTATGCTGCTGCTGAGGCTGTCCTCTAGGGTTTTCCTGCCTGGAAGTCTTCTGGGTCTTCATGGAAGAGAGGTTAGACTGATTTTTTGGTGGCCTCTCAGGGCAGAACTTTGGCCTCAAGGTCCGCACTCTTTTTATTTCTTGATGTTCCAGTTTAACCCTTCTGGTTGTGGTACAGAAACCCATTCAAGCTGGCTCCAGTGAAGAAGTCAAACCTACTGTTAGTCCCTGCGGGTCTACTTTTTCCTCTCCTCCCTCGACTCACTTTTTAAAACTCCTCTAGATCATGGTCCAGCCAAGTGGCCTGAGCCAAGGAGTCCAATGTGACTGTTCAGCTCTGTTCATTAGAGCTAAATGGTTTGGTTCTCAGTGTCCCAATTCCAAAATCTCAAGAGAGAATCTGACTGGCCCAGCAAATCTTTTCTTGAAGGTCCGCTTAGCCCAGTCTGCTATGGCAGAAAGGGTGGGCAGCCCGTGGCGGATTCATGTTGATGTATGGCAAACCCAATACAATATTGTAAAGTAATTAGCCTCTAATTAAAATAAATAAATTTAATTAAAAAAAGGGGGTGGGCAGTGTAGGGGGAGAAAAGGCAACTGTCTGTGTTTAACAGAGGCTGTGGGCAAGAGCAGCCCCTTCAGAAGGCGGCTGAGCCGGAAGACACAATGATCTGTACTTCCTGGACACAGACAGCCTGCTCTATTGTTTTACATTACCTAGCTTCCCTGGTGCCTCAGACTAAGTAAAGAATCCACCTGCAAAGCAGGAGACACAGGAGACAGGGGTTTGATCCCTGGGTGGGGAAGATCCCCTGGAGAAGGAAATGGCAACCCACTCCAGTTTTCTTGCCTGGAGAATTCCATGGACAGAGGAGCCTGACAAGCTACAGTCCATGGGGTCTCAAAGAGTCAGATGTGACTGGCGCGACTAACATAAATATAACATCAAATAGTCGAAGTACTCAAGTTCAAGGGCTTACAAAAACCCATCTTCTCTCTGAACATCTCTTATTAAAACAGAGGCAGTGTGGCTATTTCTCCCACCCACTCACCAAAAACCGACTACACACTTTAGCTGTAACACAGGTACACTAGTTTGGTAGGGCTGCTACAATAAAGGAGGACAGACTGGGTGGCTTAAACAAGAGATTTCTTTTACTCATGTTCCAGAGGCTGTAAGTTCAAGATCAAGATCACGGGTGTCTTGTCCCAGTGAATTCCTGTCATCTTCCATCTGTACATATCTGTGTTCAGATTCCTCTTATAGGACTTCCCTGGCACTGGTTAAGACTCTGCTTCCACTGAGCGGGGCACAGATTTGATCCCTGGTCAGGGAGTTAAGATCTGGAATGCCGTGCCATGTAGCCAAAAAAAAAAAAAAACACCCTCTCTAATATGGATATCAATCATATAGGATTAGGGCCCACTCTAAAAACTTCACTTTAATTCCCTTTTCAAAGACTCCAGATACAAATTCAGAGGTACTGGGGTTAGGACCTCAACATATGAATTCAGAGAGACACACAGTTAAGCCCGTAACAACAGAAAAAGTCATCACTATAAACAACAGAAATGGTATCTGAGCCCATTCTTTCCATTGCAACATCACTGGGCTTATCAGAATGCCCTTCAGACCGTGAGAGCATCTAGCAACTACTTACTGACTCTTTGTGTCTGTCATTTATAAATAAGCCTTTTTAAAGCTCCAAGTCTGTGAAGTGGTCATTCTGGTATTGTTTGAAGGTTGTTTTTTTTTAAATTATTAAGGCTTTATTTTAAATTATGTGTAACCAAATGGTTGGTTTACACATTGCCTAAGGCAATCATTCTCAACTCTGGCTCAACACCACAATCACCTGGTGTTTCTTTGTTAAGCATTTATTTGGCTGCGCTGGGCCTTAGCTGTGGCATGCAGGATCTTTAGTTTCGGCGTGTGAGATTTAGTTCCCTGACCAGGGATTGAACTCAGGCCTCCCGCCTTGGGACTGCTGTCTTTGCCCACGGACCACCAGAGAAATCCCTCCCCTGGTGCTTTCTAAAAATGTCTGTGCCCCAGCCTCACCTCTACAGATTCTGATTATCTGGTTTAGGGTGGGATACAGGTTGGTTTTTTCCTTAAAGCTTCCCAAATGATTTTAAAATGCAGTCAGTGTGGAGAAGTACTGGCCTCAGATAAAGGACAGGGGAGGGAAATAAATCTTGTGAAGCACCTCTACCTGCCAGGCCCCGAGCTAAGTGCTTCGCAATACAATTTACTTCCAGAACAATCTTATGAGTACAGTACGATATGACCCATTTTATAGGCAAGGAGACTGAAGCTCAAGATCATTTTGATCAAATCCTACAAGTTGCAGAGACAAAAGTTTATTCTGGCTTAAATATTGGGTAAGACTTATCTGATATTCCAGTGGTTAGCAATCTGCCTGCCAATGCAGTGAACACAGGTTTGATCCCTGATCCAGGAAGATTCCACTTGCCACAACAGAGCCTGCCAGCTGCAGCTAGTAAAGCCCGTGCTCCAGAACCTGAGCTCTGAAACATGAAACTCCACTGCAATGAGAACCTGTGCACTGCAACACACTGCCTCTTGCTGTAACTAGAGAAACCCCACGTGCAGTAATGAAGACCCAGCACAGCCAAAAATAAATAAATAAATACTGGGTAGCAAGGACTGGCTAGGCTAGGTCTGGAGGTTGGTCAGGTCTTTCCCACTGTGAAGTGAAAGACTTCAGAAAGACACATCCATTTTGGCTTTCTTTTGGCCACGCCATGAGGCATGCAGGATCCTAGTTCCCTGACCAGGAATTGAACTGTGCTCCTCAAATTGGAAGTGAGGAGTCTTAACCCCTAGATGGCCAGGGAAGTCCCAATTTTGGGCTACTTTTAAAAAGTGTATCTCATAGTCTTGCCTTCAAACTGATTCTTCCATCATGGGCTTAAGAACCCATCAACTGAATCTTTTACCTCTATTTGTCAGAACAGACTAAGTTTTGCTGCTGTAACAAATCCAAATACCTCTGTTAACATATAATGACTGGGACATCTCTGGTGGTCCAGTGGCTAAGACGCTGAGCTTCCAATGCTCAGAGTTGAAGGATCGGGACCAAGAGTTCAAGCAGGGGGCTAGGGTTCAATCTCTGGTTGGGGAACTAGATCCCACATGCCACAACTAAAGATTCTGCATGGAACATCCAAGACCCGGCGCAGCCAAATAACTAAACAAACATAAATACTTAAAAATTTAATATGTAACGACATTGATTATTCTTCAAGGTTTCTTGTAGTTCTTAGTGACTCTCTGGGGCAACTCCCACCAAATGGTGACTCAGGGATACAGGCTGCTTCCTCTCTTTGGCTCATTTATCACTTGGAATATACATCTTCTAAGGTGCTGAGGCAGAAGGAAGAGAGATACCCACCAGTTATTAAAAGCTTTGGTTTAGAAGCGACACACGGCCCTTCTGCTTATGGTTCTTTTATCAGCCCTAGCACAAGAAAAGGGGAGCACAAGGACACTTTGGTGAGCAGCAAACTCCCTGCCATGTTACTGGAACAAAAGGCATCACGTTTGGAGAACATGTTCAAGAGGACTGAAGCTCACGTTTGACTCCACTCCATAGGCTCTGCTTCTCCACTGCAGTGAAGCCTATAGTCTGTCCTATACAATGAATGATGAAGGCAAACACATATTCTTTACTGATGTATAAGGTAACTGAGGTGTGTTAACATGTAACTTCACCACTTTGCCCATCCTGTAGGGAGCAGGACATATCTCATTCTTGTTTATTTGTTTTTAATCTATCCTAGTGCCTTATAGGTTTTAGGACACATAAATATATAAATTCAGCAAATATTAACTGGACAAGACATACAGTCCCTGCCCTCATGACTATGATTAAAATATCCTAATAAGGACTTCCCTGGTGGTCAAGTGGTTAAGAATCCGCCTGCCAATGCAGGGGGGGTGGGTTCGATTCCTGATCCTGGAAGATCCCACATGCCACAGAGCAACTAAGCCCTTGCACCACAACCACTGAGCCCACGTGCCACAACTACTGAAGCCCTCATGTCCTAGAACCTGTGCCCTGTAAGTAGAGAAGCCACCGCAGTGAGAAGCCTGTGAACCGCAACTAGGGAGTAGCCTCTGCTCGCTGCACTAGAGCAAGCCCACACGCAGCAACAAAGACCCAGTGCAGCCAAAGATAACTACAATGTTAAAAATCTTAATAACATCTCCAAGTTGTGTCTTGTCATTTGTAATGTAGTTTATAACTATCACTGCTGCTGCTAAGTCGCTTCAGTCGTGTCCGACTCTGTGCGACCCAATGGACGGCAGCCCACCAGGCTTCCCTGTCCCTGGGATTCTCCAGGCAAGAACATTGGAGTGGGTTGCCATTTCCTTCTCCAATGCATGAAAGTGAAAAGTGAAAGTGAAGTCACTCAGTCGTGTCTGACTCTATCGACCCCATGGACTGCAGCCCACCAAGGCTCCTCCGTCCACAGGATTTTCCAGGCAAAAGTACTGGAGTGGGGTGCCATTAACTATCACTATCTCATCTTAAAAATGAATGATATAAAAAAAAAAGATGAATGATATAAATTGAAAATGTGATCAATTAGCTTGGACTTTACATTGTCAATTTTTCAGTCATTTTGTAGCTAGCTCAGATATTTTGTAACTTACTTCCTGCTTACGTATTTCTTTGCCTCCTGTTTCATAACTGGATGAGGTATACAGTTTGCAGCCAGCAAAGTGATAAACTGCTAGGCTTATATAATGCATGTACCCAAAGGTTAAATAGGTTAAGAGCTTTCTTTCTGATTGCACAGATGGGATTTGCAGACTTTTAACAACTTTTTTGAGAAATATTTGCCCAAAGACAGTAGTGGGACAATATAACAATATATAAAATATGTGATTTTTCAGTTTAAGATACACAGGTTTTGTTTTCTGATCTTTTTTGCCTTTCATTAGATATTAACTTTCACAACTAGAATAAGAATTATAGCTTAAAAGCAACTTTTACATTTTTATAAATATTTTTGCTGCCAAAGAAATATAATCATTTTACAGAAACTTAAAAAAAAATAGAGGTAAGAATTCATTCATGTTTCTGCTTTCCTAACCACTATTAGCATCTGGTGTAATTCCAGATGAGCTATTTGCAGATGGAAAAAAAAAATGTGTTTAATTATCTGTTTATTCTGCAAAGTTATTTGTTATAAGAATATTAGAAAACTGTCATTTTAGATAGACATTTTCATTTAGCTAATACTCTAGTGACTGTATTTCATGCAACAGCTGTGAGGTGAAGGTTCAGAAGAAACTAGGGAATTCATCTGAGTGATGGTGGTAATTTACATTTTCTCCTTGGTGGGGTGGGCAAGGACTCTTAAGAAAAATTTAAGGAAGAAACAGAAGAGAGACATATGCTGTGGTCCTAAATATAAAATACGTAAACTGAATGTAAGAAATAATTACAGTATATAAGATTGGAGTAACTTATTTTTCTTCCTAAATAATTAAAGCAGGAGCTAGAGTCTTTTTTTGAGACCTTGATTTTCCTAAATATTCACCACAGTAAATAGCTATAATTAGGATTCATCACACGTAATCAGTTTCCAAATTATTTCATGAATACATTATCTACTGCAATGAGCACACCCCTTCCCCTTCTCCTCAAGTCTATCTTTAAGCCAGCTGAAGTTTCACAATAGGCCTTGAAACCAATGCTTACAGCTCACAATGTCTGCATGTCCAGGGTACCCGTGTTTGGCACTCTTTGATCCATTAAATGTTTTAGTCCCGTATCTTTTGGATGTTTAAATCATTTTGATTTGGCCTGTGCTCTGAAGGTAGTAGTATTCCAAGAGCCCTCTCACTGCATGTTAAGTGCTATTCTCTGACTCCCAGCCAGAGCTCAGATGTTGGCAGGGCTGACTGCTCAAATATAGTGATTTCAATTCCAACCTTTGCATACTAAAATTACATAGCCTAAACACGAAGCTTCCAGATTTTTTCTCTTAAAAACAGAGTAAAAACATAATTTAACATTGCTACAAGATAATTAAGACAATCCTTAAAATGAGAAAAAAACTGAAAAGGAAATGGTTAGGCTTTCACAAAAATATTGAGGAAATTAATGTTGGCTTGTGAGTTTGCTAATTGTTGGGAAAACTAAAAAAATTTCATAGCTATTGTTGGGGCATTTTGCATTTTTCTACTTTTATTTTGTAAAGGGAGCAAGTGTCTTAGGTTGTGTTCTTCCTAAAGCAGAGGTGGAATAAAGAATGTGAGGAAGTGATTATTTGGGAGGTAATGCCAAGAAGTAAAGGCAGGGGAGCAAAGTGAAACAGAGAAAGAAAGGGAGTTCACTGTCAGTTTCAAGCACGTTACTGCACTGAGACCTACGGCTCAAACCTCATGGAGAACTAAAAGGGTAGAACACACC
This sequence comes from Bos taurus, assembly GCF_002263795.3. NCBI lineage: Eukaryota > Metazoa > Chordata > Mammalia > Artiodactyla > Bovidae > Bos > Bos taurus. The sequence continues at coordinate 16,522,717 of NC_037341.1, read as the reverse complement.
TCAAAGTTGTCCCATACGTGAGGGTGCTGGGGTTTTATTCACTGACTCCTGCCTACCTTTGTCTGCAAATGTTAGTCACTCAGTCCACTCTTTGCGACCGCATGGACTGCAGCCTGTCAGGCTCCTCTGTCCATGGAATTCTCCAGGCAAGAATACTGGAGTGAGTTGCCGTTTCCTTCTCCAGGGGATCTTCCAGATCCAGGAATTGAACCCAGGTCTCCTGCATTGCCAGCAGACTCTTTACCATCTGAACCACCAGGGAAGCCCCTGCCTTTGTCTGGTTGGCAACTATTCCCCAGGGTGTTAATGTCATATTGTTTTCAGTCCTCATCCAGCATGGATCATGAGAACATCCTCAGGTGGGGCTACAGGTATGTGCAGACTGCCAACAATGGCACAAAGCAGAACGCTGAATGCCAAGAGCCTACAGGTAGGGCACCTACAGTGTGTGTTCAGGGGAGGTGATTAAGAACATGGATTTCAATCACACAGACCTAGTGGAGTCCTGCTTCTGCCACTTATCTGTGAAGCTGAGTAAATTAGTAATCTAAGCCTCAATTTCTTTTTCTGACTGTGCAAAGCTAAGACTGTACAATCGTTAACTGGATGGGTTTCAATTTCATGAGGATGCCCAATATGTGGACAACTATTAGCAAAACTGCAGTGAAAAACTCTTTTTATAACCTTGAAATGGGATAAACCTAACAGAAGCAGCTCCTAAAATTATGACTTTTTTTTTTTAATTAGATGCTATTAGCTAGATTCCACTCTGCTTTTCTGAACTACAGGCTTTCACTCACATAACTCCCAGAGATCTCTATTTCTAGTAACTTCCTATCTTCCTGTCCTGCTCCTTACTCTGTTCTGCTCTCTTCATCCACTATGTAATCATTAAGTCAAGTGATATTTATTTAGTGTCAACTATGAACCTATTATGGAGAAGGAAATGGCAACCCACTCCAGTGTTCTTGCCTGGAGAATCCCACGGACGGAGAAGCCTGGTAGGCTGCAGTCCATGGGGTCGCACAGAGTTGGACACAACTGAAGCAACTTAGCAGCAGCATGAACCTATTATGTAAGTGCTAGATCTATAATCATAAAAATGAAACAAACTTAGCTCCTAACTTTAAAAAGCCTATGATCTTGTGGTGAGGTAAATATTAAATAAACATTAGAGAATACATAGTAAAAAATTATGATCAGTGTCATGTAAGACTATTAGGGATTAAATGAGATGAATATAAGAATCTGGATTTAGATTGGGAGGGGGTAACTTCTCTTAATTGGTTACTTTCATGATGAAAATAAAGGATAGAAGTAGGAGTTCGATATGCACTGGGGAGAGGAAGGGCATTCTAGTCAAGGAACAATAACATGAAAAAGCCCAGAGGTAGAAAAAAAGAACTGAAAAAAGTCTTAAGTGTGGCTAGAGTGTCATAAACCTTAGAAGAGTGGGGAGAGAAAGCTGAGAGAGATGCGGGAGCCGTAAAAAGGATCTGTAACGGGAATCAGTGAGTATGAGAAAATGATGCTATCAGACCTGAGTTCCTTCAAAGAATACTGAAGTGGAGAATGGACGGCAGAGGGCGAGGAGTAGAAAACAAACCAGTCAGGAGCTCTTGCTGCATTCCTCCTCCAGAGGATCTCCCCAACCTAGGGATTGAACCCGCATCCCTTAATGCCTCCTGCATTGGCTGGCAGGTTCCTTACCACCAGCGCCACTGGGGAAGCCACAGTGGAATTACCTTATTTAATACGCACGGTATTACTAAGCAAGGTCTTAGTCTTCACAAAAATGCCTCCTAGGTCTTTCTTTTGACTTTTCTGTCTCTAGCTGGTCATTTCTCTAGACCATCTAAGAAAAGCTTTTAAGTCCATTTGGCCACGCCACCTGTGTGTTCAAGGACTCAGTGGTTCCTTACTTTTTCAGCTTTTACTTCCTATAAGCAACAAGCAACAAGTCCTAAAGAAGACCCTAAGCATTAAAAACACTATTGTCCCTGAATCTTCCCATCATTAAGGTCACCTCACAACCCCAAGATAGTTTCTGGAATTCCAGCTATTTCCTCTATTTCATTGCAACAAAATGTGGCCATGTGACTTAAGTTCTAGCCAATGAGATAAAAAAAAGGAAGTGTGCACAATTTCTGGGAAAGGCCTTTGGAAGGGAAGGGCTGAAAGCACTTCTGCCCTTCTCTGCTTATATATATATATTTGATAAATATATTTTTTGGCTGTGCCATGTGGCATGTGGGATGTTAGTTCCTCCACCAGGGACTGAACCCATGCCCTCTGCACTGGAAGTCTTAACCACTAGGAATCTTAACCACTGGACCACCAGAGAAGTCCCTAGAAATATATGTTTAAAAAAATACATATATATTTTCCAGGCAGCAGATAAAAAGTAAAACACTGATGCACAGACATATATAAACATATATAACGGAATCACCTTGCTGTATACATGAAACTAACATTACAAATCAACTATAGGTCAATTAAAAATGGAGTTTTTACCCCTCATATAATATTCATCAGTAAATAGTTACTGTATGCTTAAGTCCTAGTAAAGGCCCTTTTATTATAGAATCTTTGTAAGATTCTATAGATATTATAGAATTATGCAATCTCTCAATTGCATTATTTTGAGTAAAAATGTATTCTGTGTGTTACATGGCAGGGGGTTGGTACTTAAGAGAAGATAATGAGACAAATAATCTCAGTTGATTCCACAGTGCACGCTTAACAGGGATCGCTGATAGAAACAGTTTAAAAAAAAATGGGTGGTGGTCGGGGGGGGGGGGACGGAACATAACTTCTCATTCCTAAGACTGAGCTACACAGTGACCTTCCAGAACACAGTACCCAGAGTAATTTCATAATGGAGAGAAACACTACTTCTGCCAAGTGGTTAAGGTCAATCGAGTCATAACTCACACCGAGAGTAACCTTTGTATGATCACTTTACCTCTGTGATCTTCCTCCCCCATAATCCCCACCTAATCATGAGAAAAACAGACTAATTCCCAAAGAGGGGGATCTTCCAGAATATCTGACCAGTACTCCTCAAAACTGTTAAGTCATCATAAACAGCCATTACTGGATTGTCTTTTTCTTGTTAAGTTTTACGATAGTATTATATTAAATTACATAATTATGTAATAATTGTAACATAGATACTATATGTAGAACCATGAACATTTTTAATTTTGATGAATTTGATTTTCCTTCAGTTGCTCGAGTATTTTTTGAGCCATATTTAAGAAATCACCATCAAATTTGAGGTCTTGTTTTCATCTAAAGAATTTTAGCTCTTAATTTAGCTCTTAATTTAGGTCTTCTATCCATTTTGTGTTAAGTTTTATATATGGTGTGGGGTAGAAGTCCAACTTCATCCCTTGGCATGTGAATATTGCTTCCCCAGCACCATCTGTTGAAGACACTATTCTCTCCCCATTGAACAGTCTGGGCACCATTGTTAGAATCAACTGACCACAGATATAGACTTCTTTCTGAACTCTCAACTCTATTCCACTGATCTGTATGTCCATCCTTTATGCCAATACCACACTGTCTTATTAATGTAACTTCGTGTAAGGTTTGGAATAAAAAGTACAAGTCTTCCAACTTCCTCTTCTTTTTTCAAGATTGTTTTGGCTATTCAGGGTCCCCTGCAGTTTCATTATGAATTTTGGATTGACTTTCCCATTTCTGCAAAAAGGCCATTGGGATTTTGAAATGTACTGCATGGAATCTGCAGACTGTTTTGGGAAATACCGTCATTTTAACATCAAGTCTTCCAATACAGGAGTACAGGATCTCTTTCCATTTACTTAAGTCTTATTTAATTTCTTTTAGCAACATTTTGTAGTTATCAGTGTACAAGTTTGTACCTCCTTGGTTAAATTTATTCCTAGGTGTCTTACTGACTTAGATGCTATTGTAAATGGAATTTATTTCTTAGTTTCCTTTTTTGCATCATTTGTTGCTAGTATACAGAAATACAACAGATTTCTATATTGATCTTCTTTCCTGCAACTTTGTCAAATTTATTAGCTCTAACCAGTATTTTGTGGATACTTTAGGGTTTTCCATATGTAAGATAAGCTGTGAATATAGTTTTACTTTTTCCTTTTAAATTTGGATGCCTTCTATTTCTTTTTCCTGTCTAAATTACTGATTATACTTTTATATATAAGTATATATATATAATAGCCTGATTATTTATATATTTTAAAATATATAAATATATAAAATATAAAATTTATATTATAAATATAAAATATATATATTATAAAATATAATGCATAAATATAAAATTTATACCATAATATAAAATTATAAAATATAAATATAATAAAATATAAAATTATGTATATAATTTATATACATTATAAAATATAAATATACAAATATTATAATTTATAGTATATATTATGTATAAAATATGTAACAGATCATATATAAAACATAAATATACAATATATACATAATATATATATATAATAGCCTTATTATACTTTTAAGCAAAAAAAAAAAGTGAGAGAAAGACATTCTAGGTTTGCAATTTCAGCATGGTTTTGAAAGCCTACACAGCAATGTAGATACATTACTCTCCACATGTATACACAGTCATGCAAAGGACAGGAGCAGATTAGTAACTAAAGAATATATACATTCCAGTGTCAATAGCATTTTAAATTATGCACAGTAATAAGACAGATTTTTGCACTTGTTCACACTGAATTATTTTTAGGACATTATAAAATAATTAAGAAACAGAATTGAGAAGCAATTTTTACCTTTACAATTTATTACAGAAGCTATACATACAAAATAAAATCCTAGTTACAAAAGCATGAATCTAGAATAAGTTACAATAAATTTCACTAAAAATGAAGACGTGTGTGTGTGAATCCAGGAATATACATACACTTAAATATTTTCAGTGACTAGCATTCCATTCGGAGAAGGCAATGGCACCCCACTCTAGTACTCTTGCCTAGAAAATCTCATGGGCGGAGGAGCCTGGTAGGCTGCAGTCCATGGGGTCGCTAAGAGTCAGACACGACTGAGCGACTTCACTTTCACTTTTCACTTTCATGCATTGGAGAAGGAAATGGCAACCCACTCCAGTGTTCTTGCCTGGAGAATCCCAGGGACGGCGGAGCCTGCTGGGCTGCCGTCTATAGGGCTGCACAGAGTCAGACACGACTGAAGCAACTTAGCAGTAGCAGTAGCAGCAGCATTCCATTATGCATTACATAAGACAGTATCTACTAATTAAGGTATCTGAATTATTGAGTTTTAGAAGCCTTTAAAATATCCAGATAAAACAACAACAAAAAGCAATTTAACTCAGAAACTGTATTGGAATCCAGAATCTCTCACGAGATCATTATCCCCTATTCCCTTCAAAAGACGTTTTGTAAAGTAATACTAGAATGTCTCAAAGAAAAAGAAATAAAATGGGGGAAGGGGGAAATGCATGGTGGTGAATGCTTTTATTGCTTTAAGAAATGCATTTTTGGTATCATTAATACAAAATTCATAATATTTACATTTATATAATTGTATACAAAAGGTATCTATAGAATACAGCCTAAGAAGGATATAAATAGCTTTCATATATAAAAACTTTGCATTGTTAAAAAGATATTTAACAAAGTAGTCGTTAATACATTTGTTGTATGTATAATCATAAAAGTAAAACAAAAAAATTTAAAATTTTTTATTAATCCAAATTAAATGATAAAAAATGTTTATCTAAAAAGCATTAATTTTGATATTCAAGTACAGAACTGCGGTTCACCTAGAAGTTGTTCAGGGGACCTTCTGCAAATCATGACTCAAGCACGAGCTTTTAAGTGAATTTGCAGAGAATGCTAAAGGCAGAAACGATGGCAAAGACACAATGGTTAAGTAGTTTCTAGTCTGACACAATAAACTATTTTTAGGAAGGATAAAATTAAAAGTGCTTAAAACAAAAACTATCAGTGTCACTAATTGCTCCTAAGTGTCATAAACATTAATTATCAAGATAAACTTTATTAGGAGTTGGCCACACTTTACCGATAACAATAGTAATAGTATTACTACAATGACTTGTTCAATCAAATATTTATCAGTTATCTCTGTAATTTATCTTACACATGTATATAAATACCAGAAAAGTTTAAATATTTTTAATTACTATTTTACTCTTTTCTTTAGAGATTCAGGATTTCATCTTGCATCAGTTATGTTAACACGACAAAGGTGAATTAAATAGGAACTGAATATAAAAAATACTTGGTACCATGACATCATGATCTGGAGCAACTGAAGTTTTCTACTTCTTGTTCCATTTTCTAGATAAAAGATAGGAGGGAAAAACAGTAAGTTTCAATGCAGAAAACACTAAAGAACATTATTCCATTGCTGGTTTTCTTTTGCAGTGAACAACCTTAAGGACATCATTATCCATGTATATAACTGAGAGAGAAACAAATTTTGTTCAGTATTTATGACTATCACATAGACTGTTAACACTGATGGGACTTCATTATTTAAATCCCTTTTGAATTAAAGTCTGAGATGCTTTCATCTTACATTAAATTCATAGTTATTAACCAAGGCACTGGTGTACTTACAGATATTAAGAGTTTATAGGTTATACAGTTACATATATTTATACTATATAGATACCACAGTATACTTTATTACATATACTAAATACTATATATATTACATACTAGTAGGTATATAGTAGGTAGCGAGTTATGTGTGTGTGTGTGTATATATATATATATGAAATCCTATATAGGTATTAGTCAATATCTATTTTTAAACATTAGGATTCGAATATCTACTATAAGGGCTTCCCTGGTAGCTCAGATGGTAAAGAATCCGCCTTGCAATGCAGGAGACCTGGGTTCGATCCCTGGGTTGGGAAGATGCCCTGGAGGAGGGCATGGCAACTCACTCCAGTACTCTTGCCTGGAGAATCTCATGGACGAGAAGCCTGGCAGGCTACAGTCCATGGGGTCACCAAGAGTTGGACACAACAGTGACTAAGCACACACATCCACTATAAAACAGATTAAATAAAGACAAATAGGCCTATCTTAAGTCTGTCTTAAAAATGAGCTATATGTCTTCATTCATACACACACAAAAAAGATTTTTCATAGTTTATAGATACTTCAATGTTCCACTGCTTATTAAACAAACACAAGCTAATTTAGGTGCTAGATTTTAAAAAGTACAAAACATGGTTGTACCTAGAAATAGTTCATAATCCCACACATTAAAAAATGGTATTTAGAAATTTTTATAATCAGTTAATTTCTCATATAGATGAGTTTACCTGAATGAGTGCTGTTTTGTCATAGTCCCTGCGATGCTGATAAATACATTGGCTGATTACAGCATATAAATTTTCCAACTGAAAAATATTGTATTCTCGACTTTTTTTAACAACAATCTTCAAAAGATTCTAAAAGAAAACATAAGTGTTTACATATGTGAGAGAAATTCCCAGAGACATTTTAGTTTTGAAGATTTGGGGACATTTTTAGCATATAAGCCACAGAAAGGGCAGATCAAGTCATATGATAAGACACTGCAGTCTCTAACAGTGGTTCTGACATTCAACTGCAAGCTACCTTTATCAACATTCTATGACTCCGGCCTCTCATCCTAAAAACTACAGCTGAAGAGGTTGCCAATTTCTATTATAGCCATCAATCTCTTCAGACAAGTTAAAAAATAATCTCAAACTAGACTACCAAGAGAAAAGGCATTTTTGTAGAATATTTTATGTCACTATGATTAATATATGCTAGAATTAATTGTTAAGTGAAACAAAAAGAGACAGGACATAAATGATGATCTACTGCACCACTTCAGGGTTCTTTTCTTCAAAAAAGGTTTTTCATCTGATGAGGGTTTTTTCTCATGACTGAAATGGACCTACTGAATTTCTGTGATTCTTCAAGTCTTGTCCTATCATGATATTCCATTGCCTTGTAGTCAACAAAAACATGCAACCATGGTTAAGTAAAAACCAACTAAAATGGTCATAAGTATGGTCATACAAACAATGTATGGGATACGTGGTATAGACAAGTATTAATATGTCAAAACAGTAACGTTAATACACTAGTCATCTTCAATCACTGCCTTAATGAAAGTTAGAGTTTCATTGGTAACATCAAACTATACCAAGTTTATCCTTCTATAAAATATATTTATTGCAAGCCAAATTGCAATAATGTACTATTATAATCCTGCTTTTGGCGAGTTATGTTTCTAATTCATACAATGAAAGCACTGTGCCTTTAATTTACATACTTTCAGTCGCTCATGGTCCACAACAAGTGAGGGTGTGGGCTGAGAAAGAATCGCCAAAGCCTTTTCAACACTGATGAGCTGCTGTTGCTCTACTTGGGAACGTCTAGCTCGAGTCATTCGCAGAACACACATTTCTAGAATGAAAAAATAATTATTATTTGTCTGTTTCACAGACATTTTATAATGCCTAAATAAACATTAGGCTGATTAAGCAGCAGGACATATTTACTTAAACACAAATCCCTGTTCTCATTTATTAACTCTGCTGTAAGACTAAGATGCTACCATTTACACACTCAAAAATTAAGGACAGGGAATTGCCTGGCAGTCCAGTGGTTAGGTGGAGAAGGAAATTCAACTTATTCCAGTATTCTTGCCTGGAGAATCCTATAGTCAGAGGAGCCTGGCAGGCTACAGTCCATAGGGTCACAAAGACTGAGCATGCATATATGCAAGCCAATGCTTAGGACTCTGAGCTTCCCTTGCAGGGGGCACAGGTTCAATCCCTGGTCATTGGGATTGAACTAAGATTCCCGCATGCTGTGTAGCACGTAAAAAAAAAAAAAAAAAAAATCAATGATATTTAAGAGCTGGAAGGAACTTCAGTACAGACTACTACACAGAAGCTAAATCTGGTCTACTGCCATAATTCAAGTTTTATTAGAACACAACAACACCCACTTTACATTAAGGGTGTCAATATGGCTTTTCCAGCAGGATTGAGTAGTTGTGACTATCTGGCCCTTCAGATAAAGTTTGCCTATCCCTGATTTATAACAATCTACTTAACTAAGAGGTGAAAAAACAAGGCCAAAGAAAAGTGAAGAGGTTTTTCTAAGGTCAATATACCTAACCATTCTAAGGGCCAGGACAACAACCCAAATCTCCTGACAAGTGTAAATAGATGCCTGGTCTCACTAAATAGTGTTCTTTTAGAAAAGATAATGATAAAACAAAAATAAATGTTGAACTTAAATAGAACATACAAAATTTTAGTCAGAGGATTAACATTTTAAATATCCACATTCAAAAGGATATATCCTAAACCATTCTAAGATTACTCAAACACACTAGAACTCATTTCTAGTCCTCGAAAAAGATTAACCATATAGGCCACTGAAGGAAACCAGTCTCATTAACTTAGCCAATACTTGTTTTTGACCAAAACAAATTTTTGACCTCGTTACCCTTCTTTTTGCTTTGTAAGACTAAATGTTTGGCTTTTCCAAAAACCAAACAAATCTAATGCCAGAGGTTCAAGAAGATGCAGACAGAAGACAATTCTAAATGAAAATCTTTGGGAGCAGGACCGTCAGAATAAATACAGTATAAATGATCTGGGACCTACAATAGGGAGAGAGGAATGATGGGGTTGAGTAACAGTTGTTTCACATCACTCAGCAAGAAATCACAGGAAACTGCTTATCCTGCTTAAAAATGACAGGGTATCCTGCCAGGTTTTAAAAATTGTATAGCCAAGCACTTTGCCACATGCTTTATCTGGATTACTTTATTCAATCCTCAGAATATCTTATTACCCAGCACTATCTACCCCCAGTCTTGCAAATGAGAAAGCTGAGGCTGATGGGGCAAGAATCTTAACCAAGGTCACAAGCTACTAAGCAGTGGGGCTCGAGGCTCAAATCCAGGTCTGTGTGATGCTATACTGTGCTTTTTGAAAAGGGTTTACTTATTTGGCTGCGCCAGGTCTTAGTTGTGGCATGTGGGATCAGTTCCTGTCCTGAGATCAAACCGGGGTTGCCAGCACTGGGAACACAGTTTCAGCCACTGGACCACCAGGAAGTCCCACTGTAGTGTGCTTTTAACCACAGTCATTTACTGTTATTTAATAAAATAATGATATCTTATTACTATTTAATACTAATAATTTAATCTTATTAAATAAAATAATGCCATCTTCCTTAATTAACTCTTGTACTCTGAAAAACATGGAAAAAGAGTAAACTGAGATGCAATTAACTGTTAAAGAACCCTGAATGAAACATCTTTTAAAATTAGTAAGTTGCTTCACTGAGACTTACCTTTTGTTTCATTTTCATCGAAAATGTCTATTATTCGAGAGCTAGAAGCATCTCCATTACAAGCAATCTTATCTTTCCTCAATTCTGTACATGCTGTAGTCTTTCCAGATTCTTCAGGTTCATTCTCAATGCAAGGACTTGAATTGTTATTTTCTAATTCTATTTTGCTTTCAGAGGCATTTTCTTCCATTGAAGACTCCCCTGTGTTTCCGGTCTCATTGTGGTCTACACTTGTATCTTGATTTTCCTCTGTATCACTCTCAATTTTGTCACCTGTGACATTTTGGCTGTCATCTTTTGCCTGTGAGATCTTCCTTCGTTTTGTTATGGTGCCCAAGTACCACTTTGATTTTTTGCGGACTTTTCTCTTCAACTGAGCTTCAAAGAATTTAAGAAAAAGAATAAGAGAACATTCAACAACTTTTTAAAGTCTAAGTTAAGTGGAGGAAAAAATACCTCCTGAGATATTAAGAGGAAAATCTGAGATATCACCACAGTATGGTATGGCTGGAATAGATGAACAAAAGTAGTACTGTAAGAAGGCAGAAAGCGGGCAATGACCTGTTATTCTAAGGAATTTGGATTTCATCCTGAATAATTTTTTTAAAAGTTCAATAATTTTAAGGAGGGGAAAGACATGAATTTTTTTGTTTAATTAACTTATTTTTTAATTGAAGGATAATTGCTTTACAGAATTTTGTTGTTTTCTGTCAAACATGAAATCAGCTATAGGTATACATATATCCCCACCCTCTTGAACCTCCCTTCCATTTCAGGAAACTCCAACAATGGTGTGAATTTTTTAATGCACATATTGCAAAGGCAATTTTGGCAGTAGTATGAGGAATGAACTGAAGAAAGGGCAAGACTAAAAACATCCTACACTTATCAAGTGCTTACCATGAAGTAGGAACTCTTCTAAGGCCTTCATATGTGCTGACTCATTGAAATTCCACTTTAACCCGATCAGGTGTGCTACCATTCCTCAACATCATTTTACAGATGAAGAAACTATGGTACACAGAGATTAAAAATTCTGCCTAGACACAGTATAACCACTCTGCAATCTCATATTTGGGAAAGTTATCCATAGTGTTGTATTTACGTGAAGTTTAATAATTCTCACTTCTGTATAATAATCCATATTTTTCCATTCTACTGTTGATCAGCATTAGTTGGGCTAGTATGAATAGTTTTTATGAACATTCTGTTTAAAAGCACTGAGGAATTATGGCACCCAAATCTTGGAAAACAGATGAACAGCTGAGAGGCTAAGAAGCTGAGGACAGTCTGATTGATATTCACAGAACTTTAAAAGCAAAAACTGGAATTAGGAGCCTGCCAAGGAAGAGGCCTTGGAAAACCCACAGAATTTGGGTGGGTACTCTGTGGAGTTATACCCTAAGAATAAAGAGGGAACAGGAAATAGATTAGGATTATAGGAAGCAAAAATCAGTTTCAAATCAAGTCAACCCACAATTAGACTGTAAACTGAAAGGTGAATTGGGATTGCAAATGGTACCTCACGGCAAGCATGGATTTATTTAAAGAATGCAAAGTTGCCTTAATAGAAATGAAATCAATGTAACGAGTGGCATCAATATAGACAAAGGAAACTGAGGGAGAAAAGTAAACAGCATCAGAAGAGAGTAAAGGCTAGAGTTTCCTAAGTAAAAATCACCCAAATGCACTTACCAGGAGTGCTGCAAGCCATAGGAGTACTGGGCCTGTTTGGCTTTTCACTTTGCTCTGGATCTGATTTTTTATCACCAGCAGGAGTGGAATTTTGCTTTGGCATTACATGGTAGTAAGATGGGGCATATTTGGAAGAGCTACAACCTTATAAATAGACATGCGGAATATCAAATAAAATTTTCAGATATAAAAATTACATGGAGAATTATGAGTACTCAATACATTTAAAGCATCTCTTTCTGATGTCAAATCATTTTCCTACCTCTCTTCTTTCTAGATTCCTGAATTTCTTCACAAAGCTGCTCAAAGTCTTCATCAAGTTCTTCTTTAATTATTGCATAGGCAGTATCTCTTAAAGCACAGGCTCTATGCCTAATAAGACGATCTATGGAATAAAGAAAGAATTTTAAAATGGTTTCCTTCTAATAATTCAACAAAAATTAATTTTACATGTTGGGCTAAGATTATAGCTGTTACAATTTGTTTTTTACTTCCACCACAAATAGTAAGTTACTGGAACTGTGTTATTTCTGGTTTTGATGCTCATCTAATGTTCTGGACATTTGATTCCTAGCTAAATCCCTTTGAAACACCAAGGAAAATTTAAGAATCAGTCAACAGCAAAACTAAACAACAATACAATGACACAAAAACAGCAAGGAAGGCTATCAGGTTCATGAGTGAACCGGGGATGTAAAACAATTTTGGAAGAGATATAGAGGATGTTACGACACTGACTGAGGAACTAAACAAAGACAATGAAACAGCAACACTACCTAGGAAGCACTGCAAAAAAATCCTAAACTGAGTCTAAGTGCCATGAACTGGAATATGTCTCAAGGTGAAGAAAGGCAGATCATAAGTGAATGTAAATTTGCTTGAACGGCTGGATCAGTCCCCCTCACAGGGCAGGAGGATGCTGCAGCATTCAAATAACATTCAGTTTACAGTAGACAGGAAGGGCTGTTACAGCAGAAGGGATGCTGCCGGGGGCTTCTAACATGACCTGAAGAAAGCCCGGGCCAAGTTCATTCAGTGCAGTAGCCTTGGCACCATGTGGGAATTTGTCAGGATGCACATTCTCCAGTCCTGAATCTAAAGAATCAAAACCTGCGGAGGTGGGGCCCAGCCAGCTGCACCTTAGCATGTCCTGAAGGAGATGTTGGTGCTATCTCAAGTGTGAACACCACTGCCCTGAAATAATTTTACATTTGTCAGAATGGTCAGAACAGGAAGCAGCAGCAGCATGACTGCAAGGAAACAGAAGAAGCCTACTTCCTCCAGGAGAAGCTTCCTTCTTTCTACAATTAAGGGGTTTTCCCAACTTGGCAGCCTGTTGCCCACTGCTACCTCCAGAACTCTGACCTGTGGGACAGAGCCTAGGGAAGGTGGGGTACAAGACTGGTGAGGGAAGAATAGTGGGCTTTTACATCGTTGGGTAAAGTCTCAGTGGTGGAAATCAATCTAATTTTTAAGCATGACAAATTTAAAAACAGAATACCAATGTAAGAGACTCAACGCAGGAAATAGAACTATTAAAAAAAATTATCAAGCAACACAGTTAAGGATAGGGCATTCACAAAGCAAGAAGCTAAGAAAAAGAACCTAAAAGAGTATTTTTTTGGAAATCAGTAAGTTTATATAGATATTTGAATGTGTCATTATACATATAAACAAATCTATCACCTAAATATCTCTTACTTTATACATTTTATTTAGTAGCCTGTGTAGGTGCAGTAGATTGTGGATACATTCTATGCACAGAAAAGGTCTGGAAAGATAGCCCTAAACTTAACAGCATCCACCTTTGGAGATGGGCTTTCCTTGTAGCTCAGTTGGTAAAGAATCTGCCTGCAGTGCAGGAGACCCGGGTTCGATCCCTGGGTTGGGAAGATCTCCTGGAGAAGAAAATGGCAACCCACTCCAGTACCATTGCCGGGAACATCTCATAGACACAGGAGCCTAGGGGGCTGCAGTCCATGGGGTCCCAAAGAGTTGGGCATGACTGAGCAACTAACACTTACTTACACTTACCTTTGGAGAAAGGAAATGGGGGACTTAGTCTGTTACCGAGTATTATATTACTTTGTTGTTAATAAAAATTGTAATGGTCTTAATTAAAAAAATCCTTTCAAACTTATTACAGACTTTTTATTTTCCTACTTTGAGAAAGAACATTGACAAATAAGAACAAGCTAAAATGTTATGCAGTTTTGTGTTTCATTAGGACTGAATGGCACTGTGAGTGTAAAATGCTTCTAATATAGCACCAAGTATAAAATCACCCTTCACTAAGTGTTAGCAGCCCTCGTTCCACTCCTTGAGGTTAAAAAAACAAAACAAAATAAAACAAAACCCACCAAATGCTCACCTCCAGGATCTCTATCTGGATTGTATTCTAAAGCATTACTACAGATCAGATCAATATCACTCAAATAGTCTTTCACAGTTAGATACTTGTGGAGATCAATTTTACTGATTACAGATGAAAGGTCCATTGGTTGCTTTATTACAGTGACATAATCAGGAACCTAAAATTCAAACAAATGACCAAATCACAAACTAACTCTGAACACTGAAAAATTTGAGTCAAGTTTTTCTGCCAGGCAAAACAGGAGAAAATATATACGTAAGAGATAATGAAAATATATTAATATGAAACTCTGTATTTAAGGTGGCTTTTGTTTTGTATTCATTCTCATTCTTGGGCACCTGTATCTCCAGTAACACCTTAAGCCTCTTTGCTCATCCAAATGCCACCCACCCTTCAATGCCAACTTAGGACCGCATTCTTTACTGTGAAGGTCACAGGAATGTCATGTAGCATTGAGACATTCTCAAGTTACTTCTAGAACATTTGAGTTGGGCAAAGTTAATTGTCTATGCTCTGCAGGAAAGGAAAACGCCTTTACATAACTCCTGAAGCCTCTATGTGCTTCCAAATAAGAAAGCAAGTTCAGAGTGTACAGAGGGACACACATAAAACTGTTCAAATATTCTCTAAGTCTGAAGCATTCTGATCCAAAGACTAAATTAATACCTCATCAGGGTCAACAGGTTTAGTAAATATTCTGAATCGCTTGTCAATAGCAAGCCTATGTGTAACATTTCTTAAAAAAATCCTCAGTTCTCTAAATGTATCTTCCTCTTGTTCTTCTAGTCGTTTCAGTTCTTCTGCTGTCAGTGGTCTTGGCTCAGGTGGTGGTGCCACAGGGAGTACCTCCAGGGCCTGCAAAACTTTACGTGAATGGAAGTTAGTTACTGCTCTCCCACCAGATCAAGGGTGACAAAATTTAGTACACCAAGCAGACAAGCTTTCAGGAATTATCCTCCTCCTATCTGTCAGGAACCAGGGGATTTGGAATACTAAAGTGCTACAATAATCTCAACCTCTACATCTCTTCCAGCAGTAATTGGCAGTTTGTAACTGGGAATATGAATTGCTGAGTCATTATCATTTAAAAATCATTTAAGAGGCTATTAAAATCTTGAAAATGCCTATTTTCAGGATAAGAATATCCTAATTAGGAAAAATGTCATCCTCAAGAAGGCGGCGTAGAAGGACGTACTCTCATCTCCTCCTGCAAGAGCACCAAAGTCACAACTACCTGTTGACCAACCACTGACAGGAGAACGCTGGAACCGCCAAAAAAGATACCACACGTCCAGACACAAAGACGCTGAAGCAAGATGGTAGGAGGGGGCACAAACACGATGAAATCAAAGCCCGTACCTTCCAGGTGGGCAACCCACAATCTGGAGAACAATAATACCAAAGAAGTTCTCCTACTGTTGTGAAGGTTCTAAGCCTCATGTCAGGCCTTCCAACCTGAGGATCCAGCAAAAGGATGGGGGATCCCAAGGGAATCTGACTTTGAAGGCCAGGGGGATTTCCCCACAGGACTGAGGAAAACAGATTCCACTCTTGGAGGGCACGAACAAAATCTTGTGCATGCCATGATCCAGGGGAAAGGAGCAGTAATGCCACAGAAGATTGAACCAGACCTACCTGCTAGTGTTAAGTGTCTCCTGTGGAGGTATGGTGGGCCATGGCTTGGGGTCCCTGGCAGTAGCAGTCCTGGAAGGGGCCCCTTGGCCTAAGTCCTACTGGAGGTCACCATTAACCCTACCAGAAAGCCCACAGACCCCAGGGCTAGGTCACCTCAGGTCAAACAACTAACAAGGAGGAAGCACAATCCCACTCATCAGTGGATAATTGGATTAGTTTTACTGAGCAAGACTCAGTTTTCCCTACCACCACTCCCTCCCATCAGGAATCTTATACAAGCCTCTTAGTCTCCTCCGCCAGAGGGCAGACAGAAGAAGCAAGAACCACAATCGCACAGTGGCTGGAACCAAAACCACACTACAGAAAGTTAACCAGGATGAAAAAGCAGAGTTTTGTCCCAGATGAAGGGACAAGATAAGACCTCAGAAAAACATCCAAATAAAGTGGAGATTGGCAACCTTCCAGAAAAAGAATTCAAAATAAATATAGTGATGATGATCCAGGATCTCAGAAAAAGAATGGAGGCAAAGTTTGAGAAGATGCAACAAAGACCTAGAAGAACTAAAGAACAGAAGAACAATTCCTACTGCTACAGAAGGAATCAACAGCAGAATAACTGAGGCAAAAGAATGGCTAAGACCTGGAGGACAGACGATGGAAATCACTGCCACAGAACAGAATAGAAAAAAGAATGAAAAGAAAAGAAGGCAGCCTTAGAGACCTCTGGGACAGCATTAAACACACCAACACTCACATTATACAGGTCCTAGGAGAAGAGAGAGAGAGAGAAAGGACCCAAGAAAATATCTGAAGAAATAACAGCTGAAAAATTCTCTAACATGGGAAAGGAAATAGTCAACTAAGTCCAGGAAGCACAGAGTCCCAGGTAGGATAAACCCAAGGAGGAACACATCAAGACACACAGTAATCAAAATGATGAAAATTAAAGATAAAGATAAAATATTAAAAGCAACAAGGGAAAAATGACAAATAACATACAAGGGAACTCCTATAGGTTATCAGCTGATTTCTCAACAGAAATTTTATGAGCCAGAAGGGAATGGCACGATATATTTAAACTGATGAAAGGGAAGAACCTACAACCAAGGATACTCTACACAGCAAGACTCTCATTCAGATTTGATGGAGAAATCAAATGCTTTCCAGACATGCAAAAGTTAAGAGAACTCAGTACCACCAAACCAGCTTTACAACAAATACTAAAGGAACTTTTCTAGGCAGGAAACACAAGAGTAGGAAAAGACCTACACAAAATAAACCCCAAACAATTAAGAAAATGGTAATAGGATCACACATATTGATAATTATCTTAACTGTAAATGGATTAAATGCACCAACCAAAAGACACAGACTGGCTGGGCAGATCAGAACATGTGCATATATGCACTTCCACTTACCACATCACTCTACTTAATCCCTAAATTGTACGCAATTATTTTAAAGTGTTAGGTTAATCATGTTTCCTTTATGGTTTGCAACTGCAATTATCTTTTATTTTTTATCTGGCTCCTTGACTGTGAAAACTGATAAACATCTTTTACTATTATGGTTATGTTCTATTATTCCCTTAATACTATTGTATCATGATTGGTCAACAGAAAATAATAGAATTCTGTATCACTAAAATGACTATTTTAATAGAAAAACTTGTAACTACTTTTTAAAATTCAGATGCATAACAGAATTATCTTAGAATTTTTTAAAAATACAAATGCCCAGTTATTGCCATTCTTCTCTGAAGCTCTAGATGTGTTTCTAATGAGCAGCCACGTTTAAAAACAACTGGACTATACGATGATGTTTTATTTTTATCTAGTTTCACTTCTTCTATTTCATATTCAGTGTTCCCATTTCATTTAGTTATGTTCTCCAATTTCTCCATCTCTCTTTGTTGTTGTTATTCTTTCTCAAGCCTTTATCAAATGTAGTAGAAAAGCTTCTGTATACCTATATATAGTATGTATTTTAGAGAATTTATGAATTTTTGCCTAGATAAAAGTTTATGACATTTTGATTCCACTTGTTTGACTTAGTATGAACAGAATGCCAGATTTCTAATTTATATTCACTCAAAACTTTGATACAGTTCCATGCAGTTTAGTACCTAGTATTACTGCTAAAGAAAATTCATTATCTTAGTGATTTAAAAAGAAGAAGAAGAAGAAAAAGAAAGAAGAAGAAGAAGGCAATGGCGGAGAAGGCAATGGCACCCCACTCCAGTACTCTTGCCTAGAAAATCCCATGGACGGAGGAGCCTGGTAGGCTGCAGTCCATGGGATCGCTAGAGTCGGACACGACTGAGCGACTTCACTTTCACTTTTCACTTTCATGCATTGGAGAAGGAAATGGCAACCCACTCAAGTATTCTTGCCTGGAGAATCCCAGGGACGGGGAAGCCTGGTGGGCTGCCGTCTATGGGGTTGCACAGAGTCGGACACGACTCAAGCGACTTAGCCCCAGTGATTAAAAAAAAAAAAAAACTGAATGAGGCTTGAAACTTCTAATCCAATTCTGAGAATATAAAGAAATAATATGTTGTAAAAAAAAAACAGGAAATTAACACATGATACAGTATTACTAACAAAAGTACAGATTTTGTTCAAATTTCAAAAAATTTCATGCTAGTGTCCATTATTTGTTTTCATATCTTATTTTAAGACTCCACATTGTATTTACCTGCATTGAGCAGCTTCAGCTGCATGCAACAAATTCTGCTAAATTCTTTTTGTCTTTATTCTATTACAAATATTTTGTAATTTTCCTTGTTATGGCTTCTTAGATACACCCATCATTTAAAAGTAGACATTTAATTTCAAAATACATGTGATCTTGTTTAAAGTATCTTTAATACTAATTTCTCATTTAAATGCTTTCTTCTCTGCAATCATCCTCTGTGTTTTTTTCAGCCTAACTTTATTCAGGCTTTTGATGCCTAAGTTGAAGATCTCTCTTGGTACATGATTCCTGAGTCAGAAAGATCCCCTGTAGAAGGGAATGTCTACCCACTCCAGAATTCTTGTCTAGAGAATTCCATGGACAAAGGAGCCTAGCAGGCCACAGTCCATGGGGTCACAGAGTCAGACACAACTGAGTGACTATTAGAAGATGGCAATGCCATTAACTGATGTTTCATTTCCACTTTCTCAAAATTATTATATATTAACTTTGATACAGAAACTAACCTGCTTTCTTTTTGGATATAGGAGGCTTAGCAGCTTGCTTCAGAATTAAATCTTCAAAAAACTGTGTCCGTTCTTCTTTACTAGGTAACTGGACATTAAAAATTTCTCCGTAGTCATGGATAAATAATTCTTGTACCTTAAAAAAGAAAACAGATGCATTATATATATGTGTGTGTATATATGTATGTTGTATACACATACATACTATGTATCAATCATTCAATGCAACAGTAGATTACTGTAATAACAATCTAAGTTGTGTAATGAGTAATTTCTTAAATCTTTTACTTATACTGAACTTATGTATACATCACATATGCAGTGGATAAGGAACTAAAACCATGGGGTCTTCTTTAGAACTCAAGACTCCAAACTATAATTCATACAATAACTGATATGGTGATATTTTACTTAAAGGGTTTTGTAGTCATGTATGGGTGGGACAGTTGGACTATAAAGAAAGCTGAGCGCTGAAGAATTGATGCTTTTGAACTGTGGTGTTGGAGAAGACTCTTGAGAGTCCCTTGGACTGCAAGGAGATCCAACCAGTCCATCCTAAAGGAAATCAGTCCTGAATATTCACTGGAAGGACTGATGCTGAAGCTGAAACTCCAATACTTTGGCCAGCTGGTGTGAAGAACTGACTCGGAAAAGACCCTGAAGCTGGGAAAGGTTGAAGGTGGAAGGAGAAGGGGACGACAGAGGATGAGATGGCAGGCTGGCATCACCGACTCAATGGACATGAGTTTGAGTAAGCTCCAGGAGTTGGTGATGGACAGGGAGGCCTGGAGTGCTGCAGTCCATGGTGTTGCAAAGAGTTGGACACAACTTAGTGACTGAACTGAACTGAGATCAATTAATTCACTTTTACAATCCAAAGTGAGATATGAGAATAAGTGGTTGTTCAGTAAGAATAAAGGCTGGAAAACAGTAAGAATGGGTAAAAACAGGGAGAAATTAGATCTCCTGAGCCAGTAGGAATTAAAAGGGTGCAGCCACTGTGGAAAACAGTATGCTGGTTCCTCAAAAAAGTTAAACAAAGAATAACCATGTAACCCAGTATACATATCCAAAAAAACTGGAAGAAAAAAAAATAAACTTGCATAGCAATAACCATAGCAGGATTATTCAGAAGTTAGGCACGAGGTAAAGACAACTCAAATGCTCATCATCAGATGAGCAGATAAACAAAATGTGGTACAGACATACAACAGAATATTATTCAGCCTAAAAAGGAATGAAATTTGAACACAGGCTACAACACAGATGAACACTGAAAACACTTGCTAAGGGAAACAAGCCAGTCACAAAAGGACAGATATTTTATGTATTATTTCTATGCTGTATTTCTATTCTTTCACTGTTACAAGTGTTAACAGATATATCCTTAAGCTTCTTTTTCTATCAAACTGTAAAGTTAATCAACATCTACATATCAGATACAAATCTGAAGGTGCTTTTACTTCCTGTTTCTCCTTCACGATGTCCTTCCTGCCTGCCATTCTGAGTTCAGAACCAAGGTCAACATAGTTCCACATAACTTTAAATGTGTTTTTGTGTATTTAGTGTCTATCACATTGATTGCATCAGGCTTAAAGAGTATTCTGTTCGAAGAACCTGAGGCAATATTTTCCCTCTTCCTCAAAAAAAAAGTTAACAAGCACAATTTTGTGACAAGTTTTACTGTTTTCTTCGTGTACTGCTTCTTATATGCCACTTCTGCCAAAAAAAAAAAAAAGAAAAAACCAAGAGGAGAAATTATCTTTTAATATTTCAGTCAGAGGTTTGTGGGTAATAGTTTCTTAGGCACTGTATGGTCAAAAATATATTTTGTTCTTTCACTCAAATGTTAATTTGTTGGGAAGAAAATTACAGATTCAAAATTATTTTCCTTCTAACTGAAAATATTGCTCAGTTGCCTCCGTAGTGGCTGGTGTTACCAATGAAATGTAGAAGCAATTTGTTTTCAGTCCTTTCTAGTAATGTTTTATTCTCTGGGAAGATGCTTAGATTTTTCTCTGTACTTTTGATGTTCTAAAATTTTATCTAGATATCAGTCTTTCTATATCCATCAGTTAGAACAGGGGACCTTTTAAATCTGAAGATTATGGTATTCTTTAATTCTATGAAATGCTGAATTATTTGACTATTTTTTTCTTCTACATTTCTTTTCTCTGCCCTTAAATCCCATTAAATAGATGTTAGACTTGAATCTATCTCCTCTATTTCCTTTAATTTTCCCCTCACTTTTCAGATCTCTGTCCTATTGTATTATATAAGAATTCCTGATCTCATGATCCTTCATCTTGCTAATTCACTCTTCATCTGTGTCTTTTTAGCCCTGGAGGGTTTTGTATTTGGGAGGAGCTACTTCATTAGTAATGTCTTCAAATGGTTCTTTTCCATAACAATCTATTGCTGATGCATGGATATAATTTTCTATGGCACTGTCCTTCCTCAAATGCTTATTTATAAATTTATCTTTGCCTTTCAAATATGACTGTTCATAGATGCTTTTTCTGTTTATTCTAGTTTCTTTTTCAGTGATTATGAAATAAGGTAGACTATATTAGAAACAGAATGTGCCTGTAATTTGTTTCCTGGGCACAGGGTCTTCCCACTCCTCCCATTCAGTACCTAAAGGTTAAGTTACTGCCCTGCCACACTAGTCCTTGGTCCACCTTCACTGATCTAGCTGATGACAAACTCTGCCAACTACTGTCTGGCATGGCCAGAAGTGAAGAAAGCCAAAAAACACAAAGTTGTTCAAGGACTCTCTTAATTTCCTCCTAGCACTGATCTAGAGCTAGAAATAACTGCCATTTTTCAAAGCAGCCCTTTGATGCACATACTCTGAAATCTAATCCTCACTGCTTGTGTTTCACAATTCACCCAAGTTTCTAATCTATTTCTGACATTCTTTCTCATTTTTTCATGAGTTGTTAAGGTCTACTAGTGCTCATGCATACAGGTACTCTGACTGCAGTTTTGAGATGGACAGATTGTAATGTAATACACAGTACTTCTCATATATATTACAGTCCAATGCTACAGACACAGTATCACTAGCTCACCAAGGACAATAGAGACTACGTAAGGCTCAAAGCAGACTTGCTTATTTGTATCCATATAGACTATTCATTTTATAAAACCAGCAATTCCTGGTCCGGTGCCCATTCCACTCTCCCAGACAGGGTGATGCTGGGCTACTCAACCCAGTTCACAATGACATACTTAGGAAATATTATCATAAAAAAGAAGAAGCTATAGCAAAAAAAAAAAAAAAAAAACACCAAAACATTTTAAGTACAGAATTTCCACATTCTTGATAAAGTTGTGCCAGATTAAACTGATTATGGCTTTTCAACCTCCCTGCTGCTAAGTCACTTCAGTCGTGTCCGACTTTGTGTGACCCCATAGACGGCAACCCACCAGGCTCCTCTGTCCCTGGGATTCTCCAGGCAAGAACACTGGAGTGGGTTGCCATCTCCTTCTCCAGTGCATGAAAGTGAAAAATGAAAGTGAAGTCGCTCAGTCGTGTCCGACTCTTAGCGACCCCATGGACTGCAGCCTACCAGGCTCCTCTGTCCATGGGATTCTCCAGGACAGAGTACTGGAGTGGGGTGCCATTGCCTTCTCCATTGAACCTCCCTCCATCCATATAAAGTTCAGCTAGTCTCCCTTACTTATTACCAAGAGTATAAACTTATTTTTGTTTTAAACTTTGAAATAATGTTGTTTTAATTGACAGTGAGTACAATACATAAATGGTTAATGTGGCTACTAAATAGTAATTCTCCTTTACTCCGTTAATCAGAACACTGCTAAAGTACTTAATTCATTCTGGGTACAGCCTTTCAAAAGGAATATAAAGAGAAAGACATTCAGGCGAGTGACTAGAATTTTGAAGAAACTAAAAATATGTGTGATGTGCAGCAGAGCTGGCTACTGTCACAGTTCATGTTCTCTTTCTTTGGGACCCAGTGCTACATCATACTTCCTAGTCTCCCTTGCAGTTAGGTATGGCTATGCGAGGTTCAGCCAATGGAACGTGAAAGGAAATGATGTGTATCACTTTCAGACCAGGCACAAGAAAGGGCCAATCCTTTCAGCTGGGTGGAATGAAAACAATCTGGAGAGCCACGTGATGAAAATGAGCATGCTCTCCCAGTCTGAGTGTGTGGAACGACTACACGGGGGAGGGTACAGCCGTCACTCCAGTCATTTACCTGATACTGTAAGTGAGCAAGAAATAAACTTCCATTGTATTTAAGAATCCGAAAAACTATATCTTATCATAGAAGAACTGTTTAGTATGAAGAAGCCTGGGTTAGAGTGAGGAAATAAAAATGAATGCAAAAGCATGTTCAAACATACAAAGCGCTTGCCATGATGAAGACAGATTAGACAAGTTCTCTATTGTACCTGGGAAACAAACGGAGATTAAGAAATGGAAGCCTCTCAAAATAAGCTGATTTTTTTTAGGAGTCAGAACTAACAAAATGAATTGTGACAGTGTTATTACACAAAAGAAAGAATTCAGAGTCCAGAACTAGGTGATTAGAAACTTTTAAGGACTCTTACCACCCTAAGAATCTAGACTTAACATACACTTAATATTCATTTCCCAATTTATTCGGTTCTTAGTTGAGTAATTCACAGCTACTAAAGCTGCCATTGGGAACATAACCTGGCCCTTTGATAGTTCCCTGCCATCAACCCCTTCTCGGCCTTACACTCCCTCTGGCCTAGTCACTCTAGACTTTCTGTGATTTTTCTAACACATCAGACACACTTTTGCTTTGGGGCTTTTATACTTGCATAAGAAACCTTTGTTCCTCTGCCAGGAACCTTTGTCCCTCAGATACCCAAATGGGCCACTACTTCACCTTTTCCAGGTATTTGCTCAAATGCCATCTTCTTAGTGAGGCCAACCCAGTAAATTTAACACAGTGACCGTACCACACTTTTGGCACTGCTTAGCTACATTTTTCTCCATAGTGATAGGTTAGTATTGTATTTTATTCTTGTTTGTCTTTCCCCCAACTAAAATGTAAGCCCTAGGAGGATATAGATTTTTGTCTAAACTGTTCAGTGCTATATTTCCAATGCCTATAACCATGTCTGTTATAGAATAAGTGCTCAAAAGTATTTTTAAGTTAAATATTTGAATTTATCTTCCTACTAGTGTTCTATAAACTGTACATTAATTCTGTTAAAGGTATGGAAAAACCATACACACACTCTCACACACAGAAGCCTACAATATGTTTATTATGTACTCTGGGGATAGAGAAGTGGAAGAAAAGTCCAGACTTCATATATTTAACATTCTGCTAGGAGAGACAGAGTCAAACAAATTAATATGTTATGTCAAGTAGTGACAAAAACAAACCAGAGGGGTGGGATGAGGGTGGGAGGGAGGCATAAAAGGGAAGGAATATACGTATCCATACAGCTGATTCACGTTTTTGTACAGCAGAAACTAACGTAACACTGAAAAGCAATTATACTCCAATTGAAAAAAAAATAAACTAATTGAAAAAAAAAAAAAAGCAGAGTAAGGGAAAAGACAGTGATGGGCAGAGGTGTTCCTGCCATAAGAGAATAGTATTATAAGCAGAAACAGAACAAACCTGGTCACTGGTAGTTATCGAAATTGGCACAAATTTGAAGGACAGTAATTTGGTACTGTTAAAAATGTCAAGTGTGCATACCCTTCAACTAAGCTACAGTTATTCCACTTTTCGGAATGCATGTTAAAAAAATCCACATGGTAATGTTTATATGATTTAAAACCCCAAAATGCTCACTGTAGCAGTTCAACAGAAAAAAATTAGAAAATAGCTGAAATCCTATCAATAAGGATTTGGATAAATAACATTATGGTATACCAATACAACAGCAAAGGCTATGGTGCTCTTAAAATAAATAAGACTTACATATTAAAAAACACATAAGATACATAAAGTAGTTATGGAACAGTAATGTATCATATTCCATTTAGAGAAAAAAAATTTATAAAGTAGTTTCACTATGTGTGCTAAGTCACTTCAGTCATGTCCTACTCTGTGCAACCCTATGGACTACAGCCCGCCAGGCTCCTGTGTCCATGGGATTCTCCAGGCAAAAACAGTGGAGTGGGTTGCCATGCTCTCCTCCAGGGGATCTTCCTGACCCAGGAATCGAACCTATGTCTCTTATGTCTCCTGCACTGGCAGGAAGGTTCTTTACCACTAGCGCCACCTGGAAAGCTCTGGTCTCACTGTACATATACACAACAAATGCTGACACATGTGCTGCCCAACAAACTTATGTATCACATAGCTAGCAATGGTATCTTTAATTAGGAAAACTTTTCCTTATAATTTTATTCACCTCTTTAGCACTTGAATTTTTTCCCCATAAATTCCTAATAGTTTCTGAATATCTCTTTTTAAATTATATTGATTATGAATATTCCATTCTAAAGCATAATGATTTCTCCCACAAATTACCTCTTCTGGTAGAGTGGAATGGGGTTTGTCAGAAGTGGCAAGTAGTAAAACTGGAGCAAAAGAAGGAATATTCTGTAATAATGTGGTAAATGTGGCTTTGAGTGTTGGTCCAACTATTTCCCACCACAAGTGAATGTGAGGAACATACACTATACTTGGTGCTGTTCTCTTAGCTTCACGAATCACCTAGTAGAGAAAGAAAACAATTACATACATTTAGAGAGTCAGCACATTAGCAGTGTGCGTTTTAAATCTAGAACAATTTAACTTCCCAGAACTGTCATATAAAACCCTTAAGTCTAAAAAATGCTTCCCCCAATCCCACCATCTTGTTTTTGAATATTTTTATAAAAGTTTCATTTTTAGAAAAACATAATTGCTTCAAGCAATTAGAAAACAGCTCAAGAAATCTAAAAGACTTTTCTGTTATGGCAACCAAGGTTAAATATAAAAATACATAAAACACTTTTACAAACTTTTAATATAACTATAGCAAAAAAGAAGCAGCAGAATATTTGCATACTTTTTGCATAGCCATCACTGTTTTAAGTACTTCACTCATTTAATTCTCACAACAATCATGTAACTACTGATTTTTCCATTTTGCAAATGGGGAAAATGGGGCAGAAAGACTTAATAAACTTTCCTAAGTCACATAGTAATTAAGAAGTGGAAAAGGATTTAAAGTCATACTTTTTAATAACTAAGCAGTTAGGCATGGTTCTGTTTTGAAAACATGAAGTCAGAAATCAGAAAGACCAAAAAACACAATATAAAAAAGAATGAAGCAATTCTAGACTTTGTCTCTGGAAGACTACTTCACCTTACAGCTTATTTGTCTGGGCAACAATGAATTACCTGGGCACATGTTTCTTCAGGAGATGTAGCACTGACTCCAAAAAGCACAGGAATGTCTAAAGTGTACACTGTAAATTTTTCCAAAGCATGGATGACAGCTGGTGCTAAATGAGAACCTTGCCCAAATCCTGGTTCGCCCACTATCAGCATTCTTGGTCGAAAAGACATAGGTTGATAACAAGCATTTCTGAAAGAAATGAGTAATAACCTATGTTTTAGGGAAAAAAAGCTTAAATTTCTCTCCCAATTATCAATTATGAACTTTTATAAGCCAAAAGTTTTGACAATATGGCCAGTCAATCATAGCAGCATGATTCATGTGGCTCTTGGAAATAATCGAACTTTACAGATTTTTAGAAACTGTATTTAGAAAGTATTTAGAAAACTGTATTTAGAAAAGTATTTAGAAACAATACTTTATAGTTTCTAACATCATGACAACTGTAACAAAATATTTTCTAATATTTTAATTTTTAAAAAAGTAAATTAGCTGGCATCCTTTATCTTCTCAAGCATAATTTCATTTAGTTTTAGGGAATTCACATGAGAATGAATACATATGCTGCTGCTGCTGCTAAGTCGCATCAGTTGTGTCTGACTCTGCACGACCCCATAGATGGCAGCCCAACAGGCTCCTCTGTCCCTGGGATTCTCCAAGCAAGAATACTGGAGTGGGTTGCCATTTCCTTCTCCAAATGAATATATATATACATATATATAAATTTTCAAGGGAAATGTACCTATTCAAATGAAGAAAATTAAAATTTTCTTTTGCCTTATTAAAGGATTTTTGAGAAAGTCCATTTTCATATACCGATGGAACATCATCATCACTGTATGCCAAGTCACTTTCTAAGAGAGGACAAGAAATATCTGTAAAGCAAGCAAAAAAAGTGTACATTAGTAGCTTTTCTCAATTACAAAGTGGATCTTCACATAATGCTTCAGTTAGCAACCCCAATGAGATTTTTTTTCAAAAAAGTTTGTGTACATATAAATAACAAGTAAATTTTAAAATGCACTTCAAACCTAAAATAAAGGAAGTCTAGGGAAATCTGTGAAGTAAACTTCCTTGATATCTAGGAAAGGCATGACCAAATTCCTTTCAAGAGTCTCTTTCATAAAGAAACATTACTGAGATGTACAAAATACTTAGTTTTACTGACTATGAAAACTAAACAGTCAATCAAGTTTCATACCGGAGTCTAACGCTTTGTTTGTCCTGGTTTCCGCATGTGGAAACACTCTCTGCAGGGCTTCTAGGATCTTGTGAACAGTGCTCTGCAGTAGTGGTTTCACAATGGTGGACAGTGCCTGCCCAGGTGACGTCACAGCTCTCTGGGAGGCTGGTATCATCTTTTGCATAGCTACCTCAAAATCCTTAGCTGAGATATTAATTGAAGAGAGATCCAATTGCAGTTTCTCACTAGTGGTATAGATCTGTGGGTAGCGTCGACGCAGAGCACATAAAGCAGCTTCAGAGCATATTGACTTGATATCTGCACCACAGTATCCTATCCAAGGCAACCAAAAAAGAAAAAAAATTAAAGTAAATCACCACCATATTAAGCAAGACAATGGTTAAAAGAAAACTAAACATCAGCCTAGCAATATAGTAGCAAAATATTTAGGAGTAATAAGGCTAAAATGTCTCTCAGCCCCTCAGTGAACTCACATGATTGATAATAACCCCTAACAAATCAATCAACTTTTGAGAGTGAAATACGCAAGCACTAAAAGCAGAGCGCAGGGGTCAAGAGCATGAGTTTTGAAATCAGATAATCAGGATCAAATTCCAGTTTGTCATTTACTAGATGTGTGATCTTTTTAGAGAATCATTTATGCTTTCTCAGCCATTTCTATATCTGTAAAATAGGAATAAAGCTACCTACTTCACAGGATTGATGTAAGAGTTACCTGCAATAGCTTATGTAGAATACTTAACAGGATAATTAGAAAAATGTAAACAGCAAAAGATCTAACTTCATTCTCAAATTCTTTGACAGTCAAGATGTTAAACACCTCTATATGGTATCTAGGACTTTATAAGAAAACATGCCACAAATTATAAATAAGAAACAAATCTAACTTTGTATTTCTTTAAACAAGAAACAAGGTTTCTTTAAACCTTGGCAAAACTACAACTTGTTCCATCTTTGAAATGCATGTAATATTTCTTTTAATACTTAAAGCAATGTTTACCAACAGAGTTTTCTGCTAGTTCTTCCAGAAACATGTCCAGTGGTTTAGGATTCCAATCCCTTGTGTGAATTTTTAGAATTTCTTTTCGAGCCTACAAACAAAAACAATTTAATTTTTCTATAATAATATAGTGCTATTTAGATTAGGGTAACTTTAAGATAATTGGGTTATCTAAAAATGTAAAGCTGTCAATACCTAATATAAACAGAAATATGAAACATTAAAAATGGAAAAAAATGATATATTTGTATGAGCTTAAGAAATTTGTATTAAATAAGACTGCATTTTTAGTGCTCAAGTTCTAGTCATCACAAATGTGAATGAGAAAAATTAACTAACTGCTGGATTATTGTTTATTGTACATATTAAAAACAGTTGCGTACTGACAGCTCTACCCATATTTTCGTACTTGGTTCTCAAAATATTCAGCAGCTTTAAAGTAACTGGGTAGAATTATATGGTTGTATCCATGAAAAAGTCAAGTCTAATGAACTGGCTAAGGACTGACTGTTAGGCCATGTGTTCTGAATCAAAATAAAGCTATATGACTAACAAGCAAAGGCTGTGCTTGGGGTGGCGGGGCGGGTGCGGAGGTGCACGTCCAGAGATGCCCTGGTCCAGTGTTTGGGACTTGGCACTTTCACTGTCATGAGCCTGGGTTAAAATCCTGGTTGGAGAACTAAGATGCCACAAGGTATGCATTCCCCCAAATAATAAAGAAATAAATAAAATAAAAAATTATCTGAGTTCTATTCTTTAAATAATGCCTCTCTAAAAATACATACATACCTACTTGAATGTTAATCATACAACTTTGCCTCAGTACAAAACTCAATCTTCCAGTTTGCACTATACTAAGACTTGTTCAAGATAAGCACAATCAATTTTGTCAAAATTTGAGTAATGTTAAATTCTTACATCTTTATCAGGTAGGCTAAATAGGAATTCTCTGTCAAAACGACCAGGCCTTCGTAAAGCAGGATCAATAGAATCCAGTCTGTTGGTAGCACCAATGACCACAATTTCTCCTCTGCTGTCCAATCCATCCATAAGAGCTAGCAAGGTGGAAACAATTGAACTAAATTTAAAAATAAGAGAGAAGAGATTAACTATATAGAAGCCGAATACATCACTTCTTTTTTTGTGACGATTTAATACATTAAATGTGTGAATAAATTTTCTCAGCACATCCCACTATTTTCAATAGACTATTAAAAACGAAAATCTGTAAAATAACATACTACATGGCACACAGACATTTAAAATCAATGGAAAACACACTTTTTAGAATGCTACAAATGGATCCTGGAAGCCATTTCATAAAGCACAATTTCACATAGAACTCTGGAGTTCTCAAACAAGGATGCAATAAAAAATATATACACACAAGTATTAGGCAGATAAACAGAAACTTAAAAAAAAAAAAGCTTCAAAAACTTCATTGTGTACACATTATCAAAGGATGCCAAAGTAAAACAGAATATACTGGACTGTGATTGCTTCTAGGTCTTTTTAGCGTCCAGAGACAGGAATTATTTTTTCTTCAAAAATAAATTTCATCATGAGTTCATACTGATATTCCAATTCAGATAAAGATCCAAGGGTTTTAACTTATTTTATATTTGCATCCCCTTTCTCTTGGGCTAAAAATCTTATTTTCTAATGTAGTCACATAATTACTTATTTACATTATCCTACAATATTATCAGAAACAATAAGACACAGAATATAGTTTAATCATGGTCAGTGTGCTAACTTCTAAAAAAGCTTAATTTAGCAAAAACGTTTTTCTCCAAAATTTTTTGAGTCTTTGGAAAAAACCCAAAAAACTTGTACGATAAAATTTCTCTTAAAAACACATATTTGAAATGGCCAAGTGCTTGCTAAAATTATTCTGTATTTGTTGCTGAAATTTCTTCAATCCCTTTTAGAATTATTCCAAACTACAGTAGTTACTCAACTGCTTGACTGAAAAGTGATGGTGCTAGTGTTATTCCTATTAACACAATGAATACAGTATAGCTGATATCGAAATGAGTCACATTTAAAAAGTGTGCATCATTATTGGTAGGTATGAGCTCACACAACTGTTTTTAATCATACAGTAGTAAACATTTTAATTTACTCAGAGCAACAAATAAAATTCTACAGCATCAAGTCAAAGAAGGGTATAATAATACAGTAAATGTTGTTAGGCATTAGAAGAGCCAAAACCTACATATCATTCATATTTTTACATCTTGTTCCTCTTTTACAACATCTATGGTAAAAATAATACTGGCATTATGAAGGCATGCAAACATTTGCTTTTGGGTATCCCAAATTAATTAAGTAGTTACATTGAAGAAGAAGGTCTGAAGAACTGAAGATGAACTAGGACTAAAGTAATTTAGATTCAAGTTGAGGCAGTGGCACTAATGAAAACTGCTCCCCTGGGTACACAGTTATCACAGGGGAGATGCAAGTTTCTCATTCTGAAAATGAGGAAGTTGAGCTAGTATTAGAAACTTAAACTAGTGGTCATACACTAAGATATATTTTGCTTGGCTCAGGTAGTGCCTTTAAAGCATCTGACCTAGCTGGCAACATCTAAAAGACAGTTAACATACATAAAATTTAAGAAAGAGAAAACTTATTTTTCAAATCTGAGTCAGCTTTTGCACTTCAATAATAGGCTGGAGCTAAAAGCAACTGACTATTCTCTGACAATTAGACATTCAGACACATTTCCCTGACCTACTCTTATCTCTGGCCTGCCTCACTCATTTTATATGCCTTTATTTACCTCACTGGGCCAGTGGGCATTTAAGTCTGTATCACAAGTTAAATCTATAACCAATATTGTGTTTGAGAACATCCTACCATTTAGAACAGGTTCACTTTTCTTTTTTGTACTATACAATGGTTTCTACTACCAAACAACTGGTTTATAAAGTTTCTTACTGTTTAACATTCTATCCCTCCTGCAACATTAATACAGCTCAGAATATAGGGAGAAAGGCAGAAGTACCATCAAGCAAGTTTTACCTGTGAATTTGATCTTGTCGGCTTGATCGTACTGGGGCCAGACCATCAATTTCATCAAAGAAAATAATTGATGGGCGCATCTGATAGGCCTAGAAAGCAGTCCAGTGATTGCAGGCTATCATGAAAGACTTCAAATATGTAGACTCAATATAAACCACTTTAAATTCATTCCTACTTGCATTTAACAAGTTTTAAAAAATATAACTGTAAATTCAAGAATTGTGTTTTAAGGATTCAGACTAAATTATTAACAGCGTGTGATTTATTTGTATATTCAGCTGGAAATATTCAAAATACATACTCCACTGGTTATATCCCTTAGATTTCATATAGCTATAATTATCGGGACACAAAAAACATCTATAGAAGACCAACTGTCAAAGCAAAACAAAGAACAGAAGACAGTGACACAGCCTTCCTCCATGTCAGGATGAGAAAACATTTAACAAGATGCTATAGTTTAAAATCAATTTCAGTAAAATTGAAATTAAAAAAGCCTCAGTGAATTTTATAAAGAGATATAAAAGTATTTGCAGCAATATGCCTCAGTAGATCAGAATGTATTATCTCTTAACTAACTGTCAATACATCTGGGATATGAAACTGAAAGCCACTCAGGCAGAGCTAATCTTCAGCTTGCATAGTGAGACATAAACTCACTAGTGTTATCTCTTTATGAAAATATCACTCTTTCTCTAGATACGAGACCTAAGAAGAATTTAGACCCAATTATTCTTTTCTCTTTTCTCTCTAAAATTGTTTGTCATAAGTTGGTGTAATCAAGACATACAAAGGAAAATAATCTAAAAACATTATATATTTGACATAATTATTTTGAGTCTATTTCTATGAAAAGTGATTAAATGCAAACTTTATCCAATCCTTACAAACTTAATCTACATTGATTACAGATCTATATAAGCAAATTTTAATATCATACCTGATCAAATAGCAATCGCAGCTGTCTCTCAGATTCTCCTACCCACTTACTCAGACAATCGGCACCTTTCCTCATGAAAAATGCTACTCTTTTATCCCCTTGA
Organism: Bos taurus; assembly: GCF_002263795.3. Lineage (NCBI taxonomy): Eukaryota > Metazoa > Chordata > Mammalia > Artiodactyla > Bovidae > Bos > Bos taurus. The sequence continues at coordinate 16,489,807 of NC_037341.1, read as the reverse complement.
CTGCACTCATTGGCAAGTGCTCTAGCAACCAGAGTTTTTCCAGTTCCAGGTGGACCATAAAACAAACAACCTCTGTAAAAGAGTATTATTTTAGCGATACATTAAAAAACAGGCCAAACAAAATTAGAGATCAATTTCATGAATATAATTAGTGAATAAGAAAGTAAACAAGACAACTGAAACATTTCAATACACAAAGCACAACTTAAAACCTGGGATTAATATTCATACTACAAAATGAATATTGAAACTAAATAAACCCTTTATTTGAAACATTTGAAAGAAATAAACATTCTTTTATTCATTCAAATCTGTCCATATTACCTTATGTTGCAAAAAAGGTATGAGTGACAGTTTACTTTTATAACATATCAGTGGGAAGAATAGCAGATCTCAAGTATCATCCTTGGTCTGAGTGTCAGTAACATAACACCAAAACTTTTGCAAGAAAATGGTGGGAATGACCATGAGATAAAGTAGGATAAAAGAGAGAAATTGAAGTAGTGGCTGGGTGATAGGCACTAGGACAATGTAAACAATTCACAATAATTTCTGGTGATATCACTGCACTGTCATGGGGTAATGCAGTTTTTCACCTATTCCCAAAGTTATTCACTGATCTCATGGCAGAATTCTAAGAAAATGAGTTATATTCGCACTCTTCATAGAAATGATCAAGTAACTGCTCCTTAACTATCTAATAGTGATTTAGTTGAAAAGTTAAAGATTTCAGAAAAACAGAAACGACAGAATAAGAATGGCCAAACAAAAAAGTGATGGATGAAATAAATCTATTCAAAGTCAAGGATAAAATATAAAAGAAAAATTAAGAGAATTCCCTGGCGGTCTAGTGAATATGATTCAGCGCTTTCACTGCAAGGGTCTGGGTTCAATCCCTGGCTGAGGAACTAGGATCCTGCAAACCCTGCAGCACAGTCAAAACAAAAATAACAGGAAACAGACATAATCAAATGCAGATGCGGAAAAAAAACTGTTTAGAAAACAATCAGAATTTAAATGGAATAAATCAGTGATTTCAATGGACAAAAGCCAAGACAGAAACAGATTTTTTTTAAAAATATATTTACTGGGCCCATAGTTTTATTTGTGAGATTATTTTAAAGAAAAAAGTAAGGATTCCCATAAAGAGGAAGCAATGGAGATGTTCATGGTACTAATTATCTGTAATAACAAAAACTTAGGAGAAAACAAAATAGTCGGCAATAGCAGAATCAATTAAATAAAATGTGATACATCCACAAAATGGAGTATCATTCAGCCATTGAAATGGAAAGAGAACATACCATATAAAAATAGTTTAACACAATCATATGTTGATTTTTTATGAGCAGAAATTTAAGAAAAGAGAAATGTAAGAAAGTGGAAATGAAGAGAAAAAAATGGAAGGAACTGGTCTAATTTAATTTTTTAAATAGAAGTATAGCTGATATACATTATTAACTAAGTTAGAGGTGTAAAATACAGTAATTTACAATTTTTAAAGGCAATGTTCCATTCAGTTTTTATAAAATATCTGCTCGATTCCCCATTTTGTATAATATACCCTGGTAGATTCTTTTATACCTAACAGTTTATACCTCTTAATCCCCTACCCATACACTGCCCCTTCTCAGCTCCCTCTCCCCATTGGTAATCATCAGTTTGTTCTCTATTATCTGTGCATCTGCTTTTTTCTCATATTCACTAGTTTGCTGTATTTTTAGATTTCACATAAAAGCGATATCATATATATTTGCCTTTCTCTGACATTTCATTCAGCAAAATGGCCTCCAATCCCATCCGTGTCGGTGCAAATGGCAATATTTCATTCTCTGTTTATGGCTCAGCAGTACTCCACTGTGTATATATTTATACCACGTCTTCTTCATCCATTCATTTGCTGATGTGGACACTTAGGTTGCATCTGTATCTTGGCAATTATAAATAATACTGCTATGAACACTAGGGTGCATGTGTGTTTTCTGAATTAGTGCTTTTTTTTGGACATATACCCAACAGTGGAATTGCTGGTATATGACGGTAGTTCTATAATTTTTTGAGAAACCTTCATACTGTTTCTCACAGTGGCAGCACCCATTTACATTCCCACCAACAACATATAAGGGTTTCCTTTTCTCCACATCCTCGCCAACATTTACTATTTGTCCTTTTGACGACAGCCATCCTGACAGGTATGAGGTAATACCTCACTGTGGTTCTGATTTTCATCTCCCTGATGATTAGTGATGCTGAGTATCTTTTCCTGTGCCTGTAGGCCACGTGCATGTCCCCTTGGACAAACGTCTATTCAATTCTTCTGGCGATTTTTACATCAGGTTGTTTCACTGATGTTTAATTGTATGAACTTTTTATATATGTTGGATATTTATCCCTTATCAGTTATATCATTTGCAAATATTTTCTTCTATACGTTGCCTTTCTGTTTTGTTAGTGGTTTCCTTTGCTGTGAAAAAGCGTAAAATATAATTAGGTCCCATTTATTTATCTTGCTTTCATTTTAGGAGATGAATCCAAAGAAATATTGCTATGATTTATGATAAAAGTTCTATTTTTCTTATGTTTTCCACTAGGAGTTTTATGGTTTGTGGTCTTAAAGTTAGTCTATTTTGAGTTTATTTTTGTATATGATGTTAGAGAATGTTCTAATTTGTCATTGTTGCTTTAATTCACTAAACCACTTTTTTTTTTTTTTTTTTTGCCACAACCTGTGGTTTGTGGGATCTTAGCTCTCTGACCAGGGACTGAACCCAGGCCCCTGGGAGTGAGATCATGAAGTCCTAACCACTGGATTGCCAGGAATTCCCTAAAATTCACTAAATGACTTTAACTAGGTACTTTCAACATGTCCTGTCATCATTAAATCACTATTTAATATTCTATATTTTTTGATTAATTTTTTTTAAATTCACCAGTGTTTAACTATAATTGATTTATGCTTCAATTTAACTAAAATGATTTATGCTTTAAAAAGCCTACAAACTTTTAAAAGTTTACTTAAATCAATGTTTCCATAGAGGGTGATTCAGGGAAAAAAATTATAAAAGGAAAAGAAAATCAGGAACTAGGGTTTAAAAACTGGTTAAGTAAGGTATAACAACTAGAAGAAAGAAGATAAAAAAAGGATGGTGATTAAAATTTTAAAAAGGATGGTGATACAAAAAACCCCTACCCTCCTGTCACCAAAACAGCAAATATTAAAGTTGGTGGGGAGAGGAGAGATATAAAAGAAAAAATACAGTTATATATGGCTCGACTGCAAAAAAATATATAGGCATAAAGCAAACACTGAAAATTGATTCAGTAAGTTTATACGTGTACAAATAAACTACTGAAAGTATTAAGGAAGGGGAATAAATATTTATGTATGGAGGGTAGGGAAAGTAAAGGAGCCAAATAGCCACTGTTCATCCTTAGAAGTCTATAAATTGTGTCTAAAATAGAAAAATGAGGGACTTCCCCGGTGATTCATAGTGTGGCCAAAAGACAGAAACAAATTTAAAAAACAGAAAAATTAAAATGAAGAAGCTTTGAAGAGGGCCTACCCTACTTTTGTAAATTTTTCTTTGTGAAACTTACGGTGCTATCTGACTTTTAAAGTTATGTATGTATATAATCAACTATGCACACATGGGAGCTCAGCTGTGTCTGATTCTTTGCAATCTCAGACTGCAGCCCTCCAGGTGCCTCTGTCCATGGATATACTTCAGTACAAAATGAAAATACATATATTAAAAAATTATGTGCATGTATGCACTTCCACTTACTACATCACTCTGCTTGACCTCCCAATTGTATGTAATTATTTTATGCTGTTATAAAACAATAATTTACACTGTTAAGTTAATCATGTTCCCATTATAGCTTGCAATTACAATTATCTTTTATTTTTTATCTGGCTATTGATTGTGAAAACTGAAAAACATCTTTTACTACTCTGAAAAAATAAAATAAAAATACATACATTAAAAAACTATGTACATATATTACTTTGATATAAATTTAAAACCAAATCACAAAGCTAAAAGGAAAAAAGAGTATGTAAGACAAGAATTTTACTAAATGTATGAAAAGTCATGGGAAATGGTTTTTTTAATGGAGAATCAATTTTGAAACCGTTTTTCATCTTAAACATTGAGAAAGTAAAAATACTCAAATCACCCAGGACCTTGCAAGGGCAAGTATAACAAATGACTCTAGACCTGGAAATTTTCAAGAGAGAAGCGGTTTCTGGACATAGCACAGGAAAGACTTTACCTAAAATAAAAAGTATAATTAAATTACCTTGGAGGTTGAATTTTGAATTTTTCAAAGACTTCTGGATAAAGTAATGGAAATACTACCATCTCTTTTAGAGCTGCAATATGATTAGACAAGCCACCAACACTATCAAATCGTACCTGTTAATAGAAGGGAAACATAGACATTCTGAGATTTGTCAAAATCTGAGTCAAAGCTAAAATCTTATTCCATTCTTAAATTATATCCAAGCCACACATAGTCAACTGAGTAAAAGTAACTTAACAGGAACAACTGAGCAACAGTTGTGGCCTAAAGGTTACAAAAAAAAGAAAAGGTTCTACAAAGATAAAAAATTTCTTATAAAACACTGCTTTCTTTTTAAATTTTAAACTAAAATAATACATCTCAGACTGTACTCACTGAAGAATCCAGTTGCATTGGATCAACATCTGCAAGGCTTGCTCCGATTTTCATTCGATCTTTATAAATTCCTTTTAATTCATCTTTGCGAAAATTTAGTGGGAGGCACCTAAGATTACAAACCCCAAACATTCATCAAACACCACTTTCCTCTCCCAAATTCCATGTTAGAATATAGACATTTTTCTTAAGAATTAAAAAAATTCCAAATGGAGTAATCATGAGATTATGTGTTTTGAGTTCCTCCTTTTCTTTACTAGTTGAGAACTTATAGTGTTAGAAATATTTACATCCGAAGGCTTATTATTAAAGATATACAATTTAATGAAAATATCACAAGATACCATGGCAACATAAAGCAATTCATGGTTGAGAGTTCAGGAAGTATCAACATACATTATAACGATAGTGTCTGACCTACAGACACTTTATCATTTGCTGGACACAGTTTTAGTTTAGATGCTAAACAAGTACAAGGTCATTAAATCCTCACAATACTCTTACGACATAGGTATTATTATTTTTCCCATTTTAAAAGAAAGCCAAGGCACAGAAAGGTTAACTGTCTTGCTCAGGATCACACAGATAGTCTAAGTGGCAGATCTAGGAATCAAACCCAAGCAGCCTGACTCCAGATCTGCCACCACCCTGCTATTATACCTCTCAGCAAAATATGCAGAGCCCACCAGCACCTGGATCCATGTCAATCTTTTCAAGCAAGAGTGAATCACTACTTTCCTAATTACTTTCAAAAACATTTACAGTAGGTTACAAAAAAATATACCTAGAAAAAGCTCTTGTTTTATAGATGGAAGAATGAAAACGCTCATGTTAAAAGTTAAGATGTTAAGATACTTGTATAAGAATGCCTAAGCAAAGAATCCCTGCTACTACTAAATACAAGTAAAAGCACACCATCTTCTCCCCAAGTGACAATTCTTGCTAGTTTCAAATTCCATGAGAAATTTATACTGCCAAGCTTAAGATGGAAAAGTTTTCAATTGTGGCTTTTAAAAAGATATTTAAGTAATCCTTAATAGAACTGCATAATATAAAATTAATAGGACTGAATGCACATTTCTATAAAATGAAGGCAAGTACATAACTTTTGAATGATCTAACTCATTGCTGTCCAATAGAAATGAAATGCACACCAAAGTGTATTAACCACACTAAAGAGTATACTATTTTAATAATGTATTTTATATGTCTCAGTTCAGTTCAGTCACTCAGTTGTGTCCAACTCTTTGCGACCCCATGGACTGCAGCACTCCAGGCCTCCCTGTCCATCGCCAACTCCTGGAGTTTACTCAAACTCATGTCCATTGAGTCGGTGATGCCATCCAGACATCTCATCCTCTGTTGTCCCCTTCTCCTCCTGCCTTCAATCTTTCCCAGCATCAGGGTCTTTTCCAATGAGTTAGTTCTTGGCACCACATGGCCAAAGTATTGGAGTTTCAGCTTCAGCATCAGTCCTTCTAATGAATATTCAGGACCGATTTCCTTTAGGATGGACTGGTTGGATCTCTTTGCAGTCCAAGGGACTCTCAAGTGTCTTCTCCAGCACCACAGTTCAAAAGAATCAATTCTCTGACGCTCAGCTTTCTTTATAATCCAACTCTCACATCCATACATGACTACTGGAAAAACCATAGCTTTCACTAGATGGACCTTTGTTGGCAAAGGAATGTCTGCTTTTTAATATGCTTTCTAGGTTAGTCATAGCTTTTCTTCCAAGGAGCAAGTGTCTTAATTTCATGGCTGCAGTCACCATCTGCAGTCATTTTGGAGCCCAAAAAAATAAAGTCTGTCACTGTTTCCCCATCTATTTGCCATGAAGTGATGGGACTGGATGCCATGATCTTAGTTTTCTGAATGTTGAGGTTTATGTCGACTTTTTCACTCTGCTCTTTCACTTTCATCAAGAGGCTTTTTAGTTCCTCTTCACTTTCTGCCATAAGGGTGGTGTTGTCTGCATATCTGAGGTTACTGATATTTCTCCCAGCAATCTTGATCCAGCTTGCGCTTCTTCCAACCCAGCATTTCTCATGATGTACTCTGCATGTAAGTTAAATAAGCAGACTGACAATACGCAGCCTTGATGTTCCCCTTTCCCTATTTGGACCAGTCTGTTGTTTCATGTCCAGTTCTAACTGTTGCTTCTTGACCTGCATACAGATTTCTCAAGAGGAAGGTCAGGTGGTCTTATATTCCCATCTTTTTAAGAATTTTCCAGTTTGTTGTGGTCCATACAGTCAAAGGCTTTGGCATAGTCAATAAAGCAGATGTTTTTCTGGAACTCTTGCTTTTTCAATGATCCAACAGATGTTGGCTATTTGATTTCTGGTTCTTCTGCCTTTTCTAAATCCAGCTTGAACAGCTGGAAGTTCACGGTTCATGTACTGTTGAAGCATGGGTTGGAGAATTTTGAGCATTAACTTTACTAGCGTGAGAGGTGAGTGCAACTGTGCGGTAGTTTGAGTATTCTTTGGCATTGCCTTTCTTTGGGATTGGAATGAAAACTGACCTTTTCCAGTTCTGTGGCCACTGCTGAGTTTTCAAATTTGCTGACATACTGAGTGCAGCACTTTCACAGCATCATCTAGGATTTGAAACAGCTCAACTGGAATTCCATCACCTCCACTAGCTTTGTTCGTAGTGATGCTTCCTAAGGCCCACTTGACTTTGCATTCCAGGATGTCTGGCTTTAGGTGAGTAATCACACCATCGTGGTTATCTGGGTCATTGTGATCTTTTTTGTATAGTTCCTCTGTGTATTCTTGCCACCTCATCTTAATATCTTCTGCTTCTGTTAGGTCCATACCATTTCTGTTCTTTATTGTGCCCATCTTTGCATGAAATGTTCCCTTGGTATCTCTAACTTTCTTGAAGAGATCTCTAGACTTTCCCATTCTATTGTTTTCTTCTATTTCTTTGCACTGATCACTGAGGAAGGCTTTCTTATCTCTCCTTTCTATTCTTTGGAACTCTAAACTCAAATATCTTTCTTCTCCTTTGCTTTTCGCTTCTCTTCTAGTCATAGCTATTTGTAAGGCCTCCTCAGAAAACAATATGTCTCAATATATCCCAAATATTTCATCACACAAAATCAATATTTAAAAAATTGACATATTTTACACTCTCTTTTTTGTACTAAGTCTTTGAAATCCAAGAGTGTGTTTTTTACAAAAACGGATGGTAAATCTCAATTCAGATGAGCTATGGATACATTTTAAGTGTCATATGTGGTTGGCTAGTAGCCAGCATACTGAATGCTGTGTTAAGTTGCTTCAGTCATGTCTGACTCTTTGCGACCCTGTGGACTATAGCCCACCAGGCTCCTTTGTTCAAGGATTCTCCAGGCAAGAATACCGGAGAGGATTGCCATTTCCTCCTCCAGGGGAACTTCCTGACCCAGGGATCAAACACACGGCTCCTGCATCACAGGCAGATTCTTAACCGCTGAGCCACCAGGGGAAGCCCAGCATACTGAATAGAACAGAGCTAACATGATTTAAAAAACACATAGAACTTAGGATATAAAAAATGATTGGTTTGCATGCCCCTTCAATATGTTCTAGTCGCTTTATCAAACATTGTTTTCTACCCTACAAATATTGCATTGTTAGAATCCAAGCACTGAATTATTCATTTACCCCCCATATCCGTAAAATGGGAGTAATTTTTGCCCTGTTTTTATGATTATTGTGAAAAATCAAATGAGCTGATTTAGTATGTCTGAACTTACACTACAAGCAGTTATGAAATAAGTTAACCTTTCAATTTTCCTGAAGAATTCTACAATAAGAATTTTTTTATCATTATAAACAGAAAAAAAAACTTCAGTGAAAAAACAGTTATTTCCTCAAGTCAGTGTTTACCAAGCAGCATTTTGGTTTTATAAGAAAATGTATGCTCTGGACTTCCCTGGAGGTCCAATGGTTAGAAATCCGCCTGCCAATGCAGAGGACATGGGTTCAGTCCCTAGTCTGGGAAAATCTCACATGCCATGGGGCAGCTGGGCCTACCGAGCCCATGTGCTGTGACTACTGAAGCCTGTGTGCCTAGAGCCCGTGCTCCACAAGAGAAGCCACTGCAGTGAGAAGTACTGCAATGAAGAGAAAACCCTGCTCACCACAGCTAGAGAAAGCCCACATACAGTAACAAAGATCCAGTGCAGCCAAAAATATATAAATTAAAAAAAATATGTTCTAACCACAGTTAGTTTCAACCTCAGATATTTCAAACACGAGTTATTATATATTAAGGCTTATATATTAAACTGGTATATAAATTTTTAACTAATTGTTTATTATGTGCCAAGCTGTACATATTCCCGAATTATTCATTTTTCTTTCTACTTAAAAAAGCTGGCAGTTTTAAAGGAATCAACAAGCACTTACCTGTTGATAGCTCTATTACGGCTCCTTTTTCTTCTCCTCTCAAACTGCTGTTCGTCTTCTGAAGAGGAGGATGAAGTAGAGTCACTACTGTGGATTGCATGCCTTCGCCTAAAGAGGTAAACTGAAATCATAACTGAAGAAGGCAGGAGAAACATACAATACAAATATCAGAAATACCTAAAAATACCTAGTGATCCAAAAATGTTTATCATAAAATTAATATATTTGCTGAATCAATGAAGTGAGCTTTGTTGGTTGAATCTTCTGAAGGAAATAAAAGACTTGGATAACTGAGAATGGAAAAGATAGGAAGCTACAGGCATCATTAAGACAAAACATGGTCCAGACAGAGTGACTTCTTGTCTTAATATAAGTCAGGTATACTCAAAGAGAAGGTACGATAAAGAGGGTTTTACAATCTTTGGGATTGTAATTTTAGAAAGTATTTTCAAGATTATACTATACATAATTTACATTTGGAAGGGAATCACCTATTTTGAAATGTCAAACAATATTCAAAGGAGAACACGATAATTTTTTTTCTTTAGAATTTTTAATGTAAACCAAAGGGGATTAAGAGGGATCAAAAAAAGCTAAGAAACAGTGAGAAAATAGATGGTCTTTTATCTATAGTGTATCCTCAACTCTAAATTCACAACTGCCATTTAATGGTTGTGTAAACGTGGATGAGTCACTCAACCCATACAAGCCTGTATTTTCCTACTTACAAAAAAAAAAAAGAGAGAGAGAGAAAAATAATCAAAATCTTAGCCTGCTTGGTAGTATCAGATGAAGTACCGAATGTTACAATCTCAAAAAAGTTTTTAAATCACTTCTACCTTTGGACAGTTGCAAACGACTCACGGAATAAAAGCAAAGAAATCTGGCTGGGAAAACTTTTAATCATTCTGTTGGCTCAGGGTGGACAGCATTTCCTGAGTCAGAATACAATCATGGTTAAGTAGGTATGTCCAAAAATACAGAAGTTCACAATTTATTATCTGAAAATTGAAGTCCAGAATCTTGTACCTAGAAAAACCCTGTAAACAAGTTTTTCCATTATTCACTTAGCAGCAAAACATGACCTGAAATGTTTTGCATTTCACAATGCAAATTCACAATCTCTATTTGTCCCACTTACTATGATTATTCATATGTTTTGCTATAAAATTAATACATTTGACTATACACTGGGGGCCCAGACACACTTACAAATGTTAATGTTGCACATTATGATTGTTGTATATTATCTTTGTAACTCTACCCCTGGCCACAAATCCGAATGCTGAAACATAAACAGCCCCAGGGTTTTGATAATCCTCCACCATCCAACCACTCAAACACGCCTAAGACCAATTTTGTGATCTGCCTGAAACTAAAAATATCTAGTACAAGTCTACAATTTTATATGAAAAACTTATTTAAATACTACCATTAATATTATAAAGAGACCTTCACAATTACAAAGTACACATAACTGTCTGTGAATTCAGTAGGTATGCACATAATTAAGACTAACAATTAATAAAAAGGACTAGCATTGACTGTTTCTTGTACCCAGCAGTTGACATATCTCATTTAAACAATTAAAACTCTGGACAAGTACATATTAGTAGGCTCATTGTATAATCAGGGCCAATATGGCTCACAGTTCAACTAATCTGCTTAAAATATCAGAATTAGTCAGTGACAGTGTCAGAATTCAAAACCTTTGTCTATTAAAAAAAAAATGGTTCACATTCTGTACACTACCACACTGATGATCTCCAGTTGTTTATTTCATAAATCAAAAAATTATAAGCAAACCGCAAAATCTTGTGTACTGACACAGTTTCCAACGTCTGATTTGCAAAGTAGGGATTACCTTTAACCATTAAAGTGCAGTAACAAATGCAAATAGTACTTAACATACGCCAGGTACTATTTTAAGTGATTTACATGTATTAACTCATCTACTCTGCAGTACTATGAAATAGGTGCTATTGTCTGCATTCTACAGATCAAAAAGTTAAGCATGGACAGGTTAAGTAACTTGGAAGAGGTCACTAATAAGTTAAGTGGTAGAAGTGAATTCACACAATCTAGGCAGTCCTAGCTCTTCAGAATTACACTACACTGCAGAAAGTCTATTATTTCAGTTGAAAAAAATTCTAAACACATATAACCCCCGTTCACTCTTTTTCTTTCTTCCCATTTTCTTCCTATTTCCCAAAACTTCTTCAAAACTAAGAAGTTTTGAAAATCTGACACAGACAGCACTGGGACCTGCACTATGAATCCAACTAGAACTTCTAGAGAGGTCAATTCTAGTTCCTTGACAACCAGTAAGGAATACTTTGAAACACTAGTGAAGCAACTGTGCTATTTATATTACCTTCTTGTTTAAAGGTGGTAGGTTTGTTTCAGAAACTGCAAACTGAGGCTAGAGAATAAACCTTAGATGATGAGAGGTTAGCAACCACAAGAAAGACAGAAAATCCTACTTTAAGGCAGCATTTCTGAAGCTCTGCTGTGTAAGTATGCCAAGAGACCCTTGGAAGATCCTGCATGGTGGCTGCAAGTTTCACTAAGAGCAAAGTTCCAACGATTTTTCGGATTTGTGTTTTGTTTCCCTGCCTAAGCAGGATACGAACTATAAACAGAGGTTGATCTCTTCAAGAAAAAGTAAAAAGGCTAAGCAAAATGACTGCCATTAAAGCTGTCAGAAGAAATGAGATGTTAACTCCACCCTGGCACAGAAAATTCACAGAAAAAAAAAGTTTATAAAGGGCTACATTCAAAACATCTGGTAAAGGTGTAGAGAAACTGAAACTCTAGTACACTGTGGGAATGTAAAGTGGAGCAACCATTTTGGAAAAATGATCTGGCAATTCTCAAAACATTAAATATAGTTAGTATCTGATCCAGCAATTTCACTTCCAGGTATATATCCAGGAGAAACCAAAACATGTCCACACAACAAGTTACACATGAATGTTCCTAACAGAATTACTCATAATAGCCAAAAAAGTAGAAGCAACCCAAATGTACATCAACTAATAAAGGGATAAACAAAATATGGTACATTCATACAAAGGAATCTTATTTGCCAATAAAAAGGGATAAAGTGGGACTTCCCTGGTAGTCCAGTAGTTAAGAATTTGCCGGCCATTCTTGTTTCTCTTAAAAATGAATTCTGCCTTTGACCAAAGATTTACCTAGGTAGGGATAAGCATAAGTGTTGCTTCAATTTTCTGAGGTCTTACAAGATCAATTAAAAAAAAAAAATTCTCCTGCCAATTTAGGGGACATGGGTTTGATCCCTGGTCTGGGAAGATTCCACATGCTGCAGAGCAACAAAGCCCATGTTCCACAGCTACTGAGCCCTCGTGCTGCAACTACTGAAGCCCGTGAGCCTAGAGCCTGTGCTCCACAAGAGAGGCCACCACAATGAGAAGCCCGTGACCACAACTAGAGAGAGCCCGTGGGCAGTAACGAAGACTCAGCATAGCCAAAACCTGAAGAAAAAGATTATTAAAAAAAGAAAGAATGAAGTACTGATATATGCTACAATGTAGATGAACCTTTAAATTGTTTTAATAAGCAAAAAAAGCCAGTCACAAAAAAATTCCACTTATATGAAATACCCAGAATCTATAGAGACAGACAGTAGACTAGTGGTAGCTTAGAGCTTGAGGGATTGGAGTGATAACTGAAGAGTACAGGGTTATTTTTTAAGCCAAGAATTGTACACTTTAAATGGGTAGGCTATATGGTATGTGAATTATATCACAATAAAGCTGTTATCAAAATGAAGAAGTTTAAAGGGAGTTATCAAAACCAATACAAAGGTCACTAATGTAAGTCATGGAACAGCTAAATCTCTTGCTTCATACTTCAAATGTGTTAGAATCCACCACTAGTCTGAGATCCAAGGGCAGGAATTCTGGCTGAGCCATTTTTATATCCATAGTATGTGGCACATAGTAGTATTCCAATATTTGTTAAATAATAGGAGGGGGGAAAATCCTGTACCCGAGGAATTATACAGTAACATAAGATACTCTCCATAGAGAAAGAGTATTCCCTGTGAACCAAATAAGGGAACTCCAGCACCAAAGTGGCAAAAAGAAAAGAAAAACCCACCTGCTACCCACCACAAGCTGGTGACTACAGAGGTCGTCAGTCAACAATCATGTTATTCCCAGATATATAAACCCATTAAATATGGGAGAAGAAATCAAATTTCAAAGTAACCGCCAGCCTCTCACCTCTGTTGGCTCAAACAGAAGCCTGTCCTATGAGTCAGGCAGCCACCCTGGGTACTATGCTAATGAGGACTCCCGTGCATACTACACTTTACTTTCCTTTTCTGAGGATCATTAAATTTCACTATCAAAATACTGGTCTTTAACAATATCCTACAGGGCCTATGAAAAGTACCGACAGTATGGGCACCTTTCAGTGCAATTTATCTCTAGCAGCCCCAACAGGTTGTCTTTCTCATCCTCTATCCTTCTGGGCTGTGGTTGTATGAAAAGGGATGAAGAAACAAGAAATCCAGAATGTACACTTATGATTTTGAAACTCTAAAAATTAAATTATGAAAAATATGAACTTTTACTTGTGTCCTGCCTTTTTAGGCTTCCCTTACAAGCTTCCTCATTCATGAACTACTATAATGCTACTGTTACCCAGAAAATTCTATTGCATTAGAAAATCTTCTATTACTCGGGAGAATGAAGAATTAATAAGAATTACCTCCTCAGACTTAAATATGACAGACAGACAAGTGTTAGGATGCAGAAGGAAAAGAAACCCACAAATAATCTTAATAGTCAAAGAAAATTAATGTTTCCTACTATGTAAGAAAAACAAATTTGCCAAAAAAAAAAAAAGACGGGCAGAGTCCTAAGAAGTCTAAAAGCATGTAACTTAGAATTTGTCATGGTTAAGAAAATATGTCTGGGATAGTATGTGAAGACTATCACAAGACTAAACCTATACTCTCACTTAACGTGAAAATTAAATGACACAGTCTATGTAAAATTCTTACACCAAGCCAGGAATACAGTAAACACCGAAGCGAAAGTAGCTCTCTATTACTACTGTGGAACAGGTGAATAAACTACCTTACCAAGGCAGTTATTAATAATTCCTATCAGTGAAGGCAAACTGAAAACTAGTCAGTAGTTGTGGAGCCTGAAGTAGTAAAGCCCTGAAGACACAGGGCTAACTCTCCAAAACACACAATTCTAGAATTCCATCCTGATACACCCAATCTTAAGGCTCTAGATTTCTACTCTAATACAGCCACAATCATGTCATAAATCAATCACTATTTCAGAACCAAACCTGTTCATTCGTTTACAATAAGGACTTCTTGGTCCCGCAGAAGACAATCGATATCTTGGTCTCGCAGGAGAAGCTGGGCCAGTATAAAATATTTTGGGCTTTCTCTGATGACGAGGTTCTAAGAAAAAAATTATATGTACATGACATAAATATGTATAAACACAATTTTGCTCTTCATCTAAATACCTACAAAGGTGCTGTGCATGTGCACGTGCTAAGTGGCTTTAGTCGTGTCTGACTCTTTGCAACCCTACGGACTGTAACCCACCAGGCTCCTCTGTCCATGGGATTCTCCAGGCGAGAATACTGGAGTAGGTTGCCATGCCCTTCCTTCCATGAAAATACTATTAATAGCATGTATCTACTAGAGTAAATTTTACTGTTCGTGGTTTAAATCATTTATGCCCGCAAGGCTGCTACTGAATATATGTGTGCAAGACAGACAACAACCAACAAAAACACACACTGACCACAAACAACCATTATGATTATACTGATGCATAATGGCTGATTATCAGTCCTATATATATATACACACACACACATATAGACATATATATATATACTTTTAAGTGTTGAGGTACAACTTTCACATAAATCAAAAGTGGTCCTATTTATACAAACTTGTAAATTAAGTACAAAACTGTGAAAGCTAAAATAACTAAAGCAGACATGAAATTTCAAAGTCACCCAATTATTTGCTTTGGTCAAGGCTAACATTTAATTTTTAGAAGATGTAACATCTTAAGTCGGAAAGAAAAAGAAATACCGTGTAAAATTGCTTATTGCTTATCAAGAAAAATGGTACAGATGAACTTATTTGCAAAGCAGAAACAGAGATACAGATGTAGAGAGTGGACTCATGGATACCAAGGGAGTAAGCAGGTGATGGTGGGAAGAACTGGGAGACTGGGACTGACATAGATACACTACTACGCATAAAATAGATGACCAATGAGAAATTACGCATAGCACAGGGAACCCTAAACCCAATGCTCTGTGGTGACCTAAATGGGAAGGAGATCTAAAAAAGAAGGGATGTATGTATAACTGATTCACTCTGCTATACAGAAGATACATAACATTGTAAAGCAACTATACTCCAATAAAATTAAAAAATATATATATATACACACACACACACCAAGGAGGAAAAGAAAAAGAAATAACTTCCTGCACATTTTCGGTAAGTTATGAAAGACAACAGCCATGAGTATTCTGTAAAATGATAACCTGAAAAATAAGAATGACAATGGAAAGGCAGTAAAGATAAAGGTAACATAATTATATCTTCTCCTGGAAAAAAACATTAATAGATATGTCTTACTTTCCAATGGAGCCTGATAGTAAACAGTAGCCTTTCTTTGTCTAAGATAGTATCGCTTCTGATTATCTTCCTCAACGTCCTCTTCATCTTCATCGTCATCATCATCTTCCTCTTCTTCATCATCTTCATCTTCATCTTCTTGGTCTTCACCCTCTTCAGATGACTCTACAAATTAAGAAACATTTACTTTTAGGCTTCTAAAGACCCTCCTTTTAAAACTCATTTACTTCTAGATTGTCCAAAGAATCTTTAATTCTGCAACATTAAAGACTGAAGATTTTGAAAAATGAAGTAAAAAACTATAGAATTAAAAATAACTAGAGGAAGGAAAAAAGTAGTTTAAAGGCCACTGTCACTAAGTACCAAACTAAAGTTTCAAGTATTACTGCTAATTCATTAATATAGTGCACTTCTGTCCCTGAGTTACATGACATGTAATCTGCTTAAAGATAATGTAAAATACCCTCAGCAAACATTTAAAACACATTTCAGAAAACAAATTTTCATTCAAGAAAATTTCTAAGAAATTGCAGCAATAAGTTCTAAAGAGAATAGTAAAACCTGGCATGAGGGTATAGATCAGTGATAGAGCATTTAATGGCAGAATAGTAAAACGTAACTTTATTTATTTATTTTTTTTTAATTTTATTTTATTTTTAAACTTTACATAATTGTATTAGTTTTGCCAAATATCAAAATGAATCCATCACAGGTATACATGTGCTCCCCATCCTGAACCCTCCTCCCTCCTCACACCATCCCTCTGGGTCGTCCCAGTGCACTAGCCCCAAGCATCCAGTATCGTGCATTGAACCTGGACTGGCATCTCATTTCATACATGATATTTTACATGTTTCAATGCCATTCTCCCAAATCTTCCCACCCTCTCCCTCTCCCACAGAGTCCATAAGACTGTTCCATACATAAAACAGGTAGACATATGTTATCTGTAGATGTATTATACAAGCAAACCAGTTTCATCTGTTTTAGAGTTGTTTATTTCAAATACATTCCCAGCAAAACACATTATCCTTTTATCTCCCTTACTTTCACTTTTTTCTGACACTATGACCAACTCCCTAATTTATCACAAATTACCATACATGTTATAGCTTCTGAATAAAAAGACTATATCCTACTAAATAAAAAGCATTGAAATTCAAACCCAGAAGACAGAACAAGAGAAAAGACTAACCCACACTGCCTTCTTGATTGTCAGTTGTTTCTTCATCAGTTCTTTGAATATCTTTTTGTTTCCCTCTTGTGTACATGTTAAGATTCCCCTAAAAATGTTTAAATAAAATCCATTATTGTTTAGTATGTTTATTTAAAATAAATCCAGTAGGACCTTCCAACCTTACTTAAATAATGAAGATATTTCCAGTTATAAACTCTTACAACTCTAGTAATAACTCTAGTGACTGATAAAATAATTGCTGAATAAAATGAATAATTTAACCAAAAGAAAGGACAGGGACTACAGAAAAAAGGTTAAACTGGAGATTATGAAATCATCCCCTTAATGGAAGAATATATTTACTTCTTCTGTTTCATTAAATACTTCCAAGTCTTCAAGTTTTCTCATTCGCCGTCTACGCTGCTTCTCCATATCATCCATTTTTTGAAGCACAGCTTCAGCAGTGCTTAAAAAAAATGATATAAACATAAGCTAAAATTGTGAAAGAGTAGTATATATATATTTTAAAGACTAGTATATTTTTAAAAACTTAATTTTTCTTCCATTATATTCTTCAACTGCTGGAATTTTAAATATCTTTATAAGAAGCACTGATTTACTACTATAAAAATTTTAGCTATTCTTTATAAGAATTTAAATACAAATATAGTTAAATGCACATACAGAATTATTACAAAGTCCTCTAATAATCACTTTATACTTTACATAAATGGAATGCATTTAACATTCATGCTAGTCAAAATTTAGTCCCCAACGAAAAGTTTTTGTCAGCTAAATCATCTTCATCTAAATGAGTTTTACTTACTTTGTTATAAGTTTGTCAAACAGTACAGACTGGTTCACACTACCATAGCGGCTTCTGATTCTACAGCTCCGGCGAACTTCAACATCACCGCTCTCTTCATGCAAGTGTTCTGTTTTTTGAACTATGCTTCTAGTCCTCAATGACCGAGTAACTGCAATTGCTTTGTCTTCAGAGATGTGTACATAAAAGTAAACAGAAAGATTTGAAATAACAGCATTTATAAAACAATTCTAAAGTGAACAACTGAAGAGCCACACTTTCATGTAACAAAGTTTTAGTTTCTTGAACTTACACTTATCTTATGTAAAAATAAACAACACACACCTACTATAAGTCCGATCATACCACTCTCAAGGGAAAACACACATATATAAATAATACAAAGACTTGTATACAGTGTTCGAAGCAGTTTTGTGACAGCCCCCAAATGGAAACAACCCAAAACAAATGTCCATCAAAAGACAGACAGACCAACTGTGAGAAACAACCTGTATCCATCAAGAGGTGAATGGATAAAGAGTATGTGGGACTGGGAACTTCCTGGTGGTCCACACTTCTACTATGAGGGTCTGGGTTTAATCCCCGGGCCCTGGTTGGGGAGCTAAGATTTCACAAGCTGTGTGGCATGCCACTACCCCAAAAACAAACCTAAAAAACAAACAAAAATCCCCCACAGAATATGTGGAATACACATACAACAGAACAGTGTCCAGTTATAAGAAACAGGACATCCCGCCAGTGGCAGTAACACAGATGGACCTTGAAGGCGTTATGCTAAATGAAGCAAGTCAGAGAAAGACAAATACTAAATGACATCACTTTTACGTATGATCCAGGAACAGAGACTAGAATAATGATTACAAAGGACTGGGTGGGGAGTAAGAGAAAGGAGAAGATTGTTGGTCAAAGAATACAAATTTTCAGCCATAAAATGAGTAAGTTCTGGAGCTCTAACATACAGCAGACTGATTATAGTTAATAATACTGTACTGGATATTTAATGTTGCTAAGAGACTGCAGCTTGAATGTTCTCAGCAATAAGAGAAATGGCAATTACGTGACATGATGCAGGTGTTAGCTAAAACCATGATAATAATCATTTTGTAATATATAAGGATCGAATCAACATTCCTTGTACTCCTTAAATTAACACAGTTATATATCAATTATATTAAAAGAAAGCTAAGGAAAAAAACTGTGGTATATCCATATAATGGAATACCACTATTCAGCAACAGAAAGCAACTCTATGGATGATTCTCAAAGAAATTATGCTGAGTAAAAGAAGCCAGACAAAAAGAACACATACTGTATAATTCCATTGATATAAAGCTGTAGAAAATACAAACTACTCTACAGTGGCAGAAAGCAGATTGGCGGCCACTTAGGAACCTTGGGGCATGGAGGGCATGGAGAGGAGCTGGGGAAGCCAGCAGTGATTATAAAGGGGCCTGAGGAAATTCTGGGAGGTGGTTATCTTTACTACCTTCTCATGGTCATGGTTTGACAGCACACACTTGCATCAAAACCAAAAAAATTGTATACTTTAAATACGGACAGTTTATTGTATGTACCTCAGTATGCCTGTAAACAAAAACTGAATATTTAAGAAACTTTAAATGCCTTTAACATTACTTACCTTCTTTGCACTCTTCTTTTTTTTTATCAGCTTGCTGTCTGGCCAACTGCCTATATTAAAAAATATATTAAATAACTCAAGATAATTGACATAATTTTAAATCCTGTATTTCATAATATAATGAACTAGGACAATGGAAAAATATGTTTATATAAGTTATAGCTAAATAAAGGCTAAGAACCCTGTTGTGAAATTCAGTGATATACAGTTGTCCCTCAGTGTGAGGAAGGGATTGGTTCTAGGGTCCCCTGTGGATACCAAAATCCAAGGATGCGTAAGTCTCTTAGAATTTGCATATAACCCATGTCCATCCTCTTTATCATCTCCAAATCACTTGTAATATCTAATACAATGTAAATGCTACATAAACAGTTGTTCAGTTCAGTTCAGTTGCTCAGTCGTGTCCAACTCTTTGCGACCCCATGGACTGCAGCATGCCAGGCTTCCCTGTCCATCACCAACTCCTAGAGCCTGCTCAAACTCATGTCCATTGAGTCGGTGATGCCATCCAACCATCTCATCCTGTCATCCCCTTCTCCTCCCGCCTTCAATCTTTCCCAGCATCAGGTCTTTTCCAAGGAATCAGTTCTTCCCATCAAGTGGCCAAAGTACTGGAGCTTCAGCATCAGCCCTTCCAATGAATATTTAGGACTGATTTCCTTTAGGATTGACTGGTTTGATCTCCTTGCAGTCCAAGGGACTGGAGATATCAAGGGAACATTTCACGCAAAGATGGGCACAATAAAGGACAGAAATGGTATGGACCTAACAGAAGCAGAAGATACTAAGAAGAGGCGGCAAGAAAACAGAGGAACTATACAAAAAAGATCACAATGACTCAGATAACCATGATAGTGTGATCACTCACCTAGAGCCAGACATCCTAGAATGCAAAGTCAAGTGGGCCTTAGGAAGTATCACTACGAACAAAGCTAGTGGAGTGATGGAATTCCAGTTGAGCTATTTCAAATCCTGAACGATGATGCTGTGAAAGTGCTGCACTCAATATGCCAGCAAATTTGGAAAACTCAGCAGTGGCCACAGGACTGGAAAAGGTCAGTTTTCATTCAAATCCCAAAGAAAGCCAGTGCCAAAGAATGTTCAAACTACCACACAACTGCAGTCATCTCACACGCCAGTGAAGTAATGCTCAAAATTCTCCAAGCAAGGCTTCAACAGTTTGTGAACCGAGAACGTCCAGATGTTCAAGCCGGATTTAGAAACGGCAGAGGAACCAGCGATCAAATTGCCAACATCCATTGGCTCATAGAAAAAACAAGAGAGTTCCAGAAAAACATCTACTTCTGCTTTACTGACCACACCAAAGCCTTTGACTGTGTGGATCACAACAAACTGTTGTTAGTGAGTGGTAAATTCAAGTTTTGCTTTTTGGAACTTTCTGGAATTTTTGGTTGGAAAATATTTTTGATCCACAGTTGATTGAAACTGCACATGCAGAATCAGTGGCTACAGAGGGTCAACTGTATGCATTAAGTCTTAGCTAAGCAGAATTAATCAAACCATAGTATCTTACTTAAAACATGAAGTGAAATCCTTATCCTAAGTATTTAGGTATAACTGAACTGAGTAGTGGGCAAAGAGAAGACAAGGTGTTTTATACAACAAGAATATAGTGGTCCCACATCCTTGAGGACCTAAGAACACATCATAGAAATTAGTGACATGTTAATTTTCCTCTAAGAACATGTGCTGGCTACAATCTTCACACAACATGCATTATGATTCACAGGTAGAAACGGTCACATTTGTCAATCAGATATCCCATCTACAAACTGACATACAGAGTCTGCTGCATTGGAAAGAACACCTTCCAAAGGATTTAAAAAAAAGTATCTTCCTCTATTTTTCCCCAAACCCACTGAAGCAAACAAAGCAGTATGTCTCATTCACTCATTATTTTTAGGGATTCAATTTTCCATACCTGGATAGGCTATGTATTCCCTGATAGCTCAGTTGGTAAAGAATCCACCTGTAATGCAGGAGACCCCGGTTCATTTCCTGGGTCAGGAAGAACCCCTGGAGAAGGGAAAGGCTACCCATTCCAGTATTCTTGGGCTTCCCTTGTGGCTCAGTTGATAAAGAATCTGCCTGCAATGCGGGAGACCTGGGTTTGATCACTGGGTTGGGAAGATCCCCTGGAGAAGGGAAAGGCTTCCCACTCTAGTGTTCTGGCCTGGAGAATTCTATGGACTGTATAGTCAGTCCATGGGGTCTCAAAGAGTCGGTCAGGACCGGACAGTGCGACTTTCACTTTCATTAATCAACCTATAAATCAAGCTCTTTGCAAGTGGGCTGGTTATACCCGTGGAATTTCAAATGCAACACTTTAAAATGAAACTATCTTATTCTAAACCATCTATATCTTCGTAACAATGTAAGTCATCATTAGACTTCCTTAACTCTTTTGGAACAGGCTTTAAGAATGAAGAACAAAAAGAAACACTTTTCTGCAATCCATCTACAGATCAAGGGCTAGTTTGTTTACAGGTTCATAGAGTTTCCTCATGGAAGAGCCCCTCTCTCCATACCATGTAGGTCTACACTTCTACAAACAAGGCCCCCCTAATAGATGCTAGGGATACAAAGACTAAAGCAGTGTCTTTTTCTTTTTTTGTCTGTAGGGGAAGGGAAGCAATTTCCTACTTGCAAGGGTTGCTATACCTTTTCTTAAACAGCTAGATAATAAATATTTTGGCTTGTCAGCTGTACAGTTTCTGTCATAACTACTCATACAACTCTAACACTGAAGTAGGAATGCAGCCCTAGACAGAATGAATGGGCATGGCTGTGTTCCAGTGAAATTATTTACAAAAACAGATGTCTGGACTTTTGTCAACTCCTGAGAATATGATGAAAGCTATGGGTCTTTTCTCCCTGCTGCTGCTGCTGCTGAGTCGCATCAGTCGTATCCGACTCTGTGCGACCCCATAGACAGTAGCCCTCCAGGCTCCCCCGTCCCTGGGATTCTCCAGGCAAGAACACTGGAGTGGGTTGCCATTTCCTTCTCCAATGCATGAAAGTGAGAAGTGAGTGTGAAGTCGCTCAGTCGTGTCCGACTCTTAGCGACCCCATGGACTGCAGCCTACCAGGCTCCACTGTCCATGGGATTTTCCAGGCAAGAGTACTGGAGTGGGTTGCCATTTCCTTCTCCACTTTTCTCCCTAGAAAACTGCATATACACATGTAAGTTTAAAACATTGTTTCAGAGTTTTCATATGCTGCCTGAAAAAACACTATTAGTAGACCCTAGTTAAGAACTTTAGGACTAAACAAATATATAGTCTTCCCTCAAGCCATAGTTACTCAAATCTTTCTGTATTATTCTATCAACCTTGGTTCCCTGGTCTTTGAGTCCCAAATAGACTGAAAACAAAGGGTTGGTGGGTAAAACCACACAGAAAGAAGTAAAAAAATTATTATAATCAGGCAAACTGGCAATAGCGAACAGTCATCCTGGTAAGAAATAGGAAAACTAGATAAAGCAGAATTCAAAAATACTATAGGCCACATTATATAAGTCTTGTACAAACAGATCCTGATGTTATCTATATAAATTAGAGCCTTTGCAATAATGATCTGAATACAGGGAATTCTTTTAAAGATAGGAATTATTCTCTACAGGAAATATATAAAGAGCCAGCCAACAAGCACAAGAAAAATAATCCAACATTATTAACCATCTATGACAAGTGTTAGTGAGGATGTAGACAAAGTGGGACCCTCATACAGTGCTGGTGAGAATATAAAATGGCACAGCTGCTATGAACAACAGTTTGGCAGTTCAACATTAAAACAGAGTTACCATTCAACCCAATAATTCACTTCAAGGCATATACCCAAAAACCAAAACTCTATGTCCACACAAATATCTGTACACCAGTCTTCATATCATTCAAAATAATCCAAAAGGGTAAACAATTCAATGTTCATCAACTAATGAGTGGATAAACAAAACATTCATACAACGAAATCTTATTTGACAATAAAATGAAGTGCTGATAGACACTGCAATATAGATAAACCTTCAAAACATTGTATCAAGTAGAAGAAGCCAAACACAAAAGGCCAGAGTTTGATTCTGCTTGTATAAAATGTCCAGAATAGGCAAATAGATAGAAAATAGATTTAGAAATCTAAATAGAGATAGAAAGTAGATTTTCAGTTCCCAAGGGGCTGAGGATGGAGGGATAATGGGCATTGGGTTTCTTTTTAGGGTGAAGAAAATGTCTTGAAATTAGATAGCAGCAACACTTGAACAATACCACTAAATACTCTAAAACCAATGAATTACACTTAAAAATCATGAATTTTATGGTATGTAAATCATATTTCAATGGTTATTTTAAAATAATAAAAAGACAGGAATTCAATATATTTTAGGAAGATTCTAATTTAAAAACACCAAGTCATTCATCTTTAAATCAAGATTAAAACAGCATTTATTTTAATACATTCCTTTAACACCGAGCACAATGTTTCACAAACCTGAGTAACATACAGAGCCTTATAAAGATTTTGAGGATTTCCTATATTAATTTTTTTATGATTATGTACAAGCCAAACTAGATATAAATTCATTTAAGTTTTATACAAATAAAACTATAAAAACAACCATCAACAAAAATATTAACAGAATACACTGGAGGTTTCCTGACACAAATTCTATTTGCTGTGTGAATTTAATTCAGATTGCTATGGGTTTCTCTTGAGTTTAGCATGCTACCTATCATGCTTGTTGTGCATCTGGATGACTCGACGCATCCACTCCTCTTATCTAAAGGGCTCTAAACCTTCATCTGAACGGCATGTATGACATCACATCACACAGCTTTCTCTTGGAAGCAGAGGCATCGCTTATGTATCAAGGTCAGAATGGGTTCTCATCTCATGACCCTGAGATAACTAAAGCAGTACTACTTGGGGCCAACTGTAAACATAAATGCAGAGCCTGAACTTTTATGGCTGCTCTCTATAAGGCAGCAAGGTAGATGATTTCTTTTATGGCTGCTCTCTATAAGGCAGCAAGGTAGATGATTTCTTTTATGGCTGCTCTCTACAAGGCAGCAAGGTAGATGATTTAGAACAGTTATTTTTTTCTTCAGATCACGAAAGAAATCTTTAAATTCTCATTGAGAATTTATGGACCCTCTCCTCCCAACTCTACTCTAAGAAGACAAATTTTAGAAATAGTGGGGTAACTTAAATTGTGTTTCAATGATTCTAAAAATTGTACCCCTCCCCATTTTAACATGCCCAAAATTGGGATGTATATTATAACTGATGGTATGTCATAGTTTTAATTTTCAGTGTTTTTTCCTTTCTTACTGTCTCATAAAATAATGTTGCATGTTTCAACTGTTGCTACCTTGGATTCCATGAAATACAGTAGTAGGTATTCCATGAATGTACTCAGTCATGTCCAACTCTTTGTGACCCCATGGACTGTAGGCCACCAGGCGCTTCTGTCCATGGAATTTTCCAGGCAAGAATACTGGAGTGGGTTACCATTTCCTTCTTCAATTCCATGAACAGTAGATGAAATAAGATGCAGATTTAAATACATATAATAATAGACCAAGTAAATAACTGAAAAATAACAGTAACAAAGAAACAAACTTAAAATGGCACAACCTCACTTATCTGGAGAATCTGTTACACAATTTAAGAATAAAAAAATTCTACTTGAGAGCAAGTGGGCTTCCATTCTTTATGAGAAGAATTAATGTAAAAATAATTATTTCATCAAAACAAATTTTATTCTAATTGGCACCCCCACCATCTGTATTAAGCCCACCAAAATGGGGAGAAAAGTGAAAGTTCTGAGCTAATTAAAGTTAGATTTAAATTTTCCCTGGGCCAAGTAAACTTAAACTCCATGAAGTACATACTTCCTAATTCATTGAAACTAATTCCTTGAGTATTAACATGGGATTCATGCTATCTATCTCAGGGTTCTTGAGAAACGAAATTTAAATATGTATAAAGCCACCTAGTCCCACTGAACAAATCAAAAACCAAAAATAAAGGAAAAACATGTTCTGCCTCCTTTGTGAAAAGTTTTAGAAGCATATCAACAGAGATATTCATAAATGACTTTGAATTGATGAAAAACTTGATAGCAAGCAATCAGAAATACAAATAGTATCTTGAATAAAAGCTTTTTATACATGCTTCCCAGGTGGCACTAGCGGTAAAGAACCTGCCTGCCAATGCAGGAGTTGTAAGAGACCAGGTGTAACCCCTGGGTTGGGAAGATCCCTTGGAGGAGGGCATGGCAACCCACTCGAGTACTGTCTGGAGAATTTCATGGACAGAAGAGCCTGGTGGGCTCCAAAGGATCGTAAAGAGTCGGAGGTGACTGGAGCAACTTAGCATGCAAAGCATAGGCCTTGAATCAGAAGCATATATCATAAGCAAGTTACAGTCATAAAAGTCTCTTTAGATTACTCAAGTACCCAGAACTGATTCTGTGTCAACCAACCTTGTCAGCTGCACTCACACACATAACAGACACTGCTTTTGAATAAGAAAATAACAAACCTAGTCCATATTAAATTTTTAATTCAATAATATTCATTTAGCACAATTTCATTTCAAATAAATTTCATTTTATAACTTGAACTTTTGATCAGTTAAGAACACACTTAAAAATTAAATGCAAATCCTGAATTAATACTTTAAAACTATTTTGAATTAACATTCAAGCATCTGTATTACCTTGTAAAATGTCTGCCATTAGCATGTTTCTCCGTTATCACCGTATTCTTATCAAAACTAGAATCTGAAGAATTCTGTGCATTTTTTCTCAAGGACCTTAAAGTACGTGTCTGGTGGTAGGTTTCAACTTCCTTAACTGAAGACCCATCCTTCAAAAGAAAAATTTAAAAAGCCATTTAAGTTTTTTTCTTCAGTCAAATATCCCAGTTAAACTCCTAAGACTTCTCTCTGATTAAAAAGTTTGTAACAACTGCTTTTGGAACAGTATTATTTTTGCATCTCCACAAGAAACTAAAATAGTTAATATCTAGGATAATCATTTTATGATAAACAAGTATGAATAATGTCTATAAGGTGGCTAATTTAAGATTTATTAATGGTTTATAGTTCTATTTCATAACAAGTAGTCTAGAGTGAAATTTTCTGCCACTGATAAAAAGTTGTACTAGTTCATAACAGTAAGTGCTCCTCTTTTTTAAGGCTACAGAAATTAGAAAGATACACACACAAACTTGGAACCACTGGCGGCAACTTTAAAATAACTAGACAATCAGAACTTTTGGCTTCAGAAGCAATTTTGGCTTCAATGACAAAAAGGAGTCATTACTATCTCACACAGTTTCAGTCAGATAATGTAAAAATGAATTTAAAGACTGTTTAAATATGTTAATTAAGTTATTAAGTCATGTCCGACTCTTTACGACCCAATGGACCCTCCAGGCTCCTCTGTCCATGAGGTTCTCCAGGCAAGAATACTGGGGTGGGCTGCCATTTCCTTCTCCATTAAATATGTTAATTTCTTGTAAAAACCACAGAGTGCCATGTAACTTTGTTTTTGCTCAACAGAGACTCTCTAAGTTAGTGGGTTGGCTTTATAAGCTACAGAGGTTCTATCATAAACTGTTCAAGATTTCATACATGCCTCTTAGAAACCACATAAAGGATATTTTTACATTATAAGAGAAGCAAATGTACCTAACAACACTATAATCCTAAATTTTACTACTCTAAAAATTTATAATTTTAGAAAAACAGGCATTTATTTTTTTTAATGAAACGTCGTTCCCCCCACGCTTCTTTTTTTTTTTTTTTTGGTTTTAAAATCTAACATTTTATTTGTTTTCTAGTTGTCCCATTTCTTCTCTCATCCTTTCATTTCCCTCTCTTGCCTCTTTTTGGAATAATCAAGAATTTCTGTTATTCCATTCCCCCCACCCACGCTTCTTAGGCTGGCTTTACCTGGTCATTTCATTATGTTTTATTAGGATATTTTGTCATTTAATTTTGTTTCAGGAAGAATATTTGATGGGCTCACAAGTAAGAATATTTATATCATAAGGACCTGTGTAAGAAACTGACATGCTCTTAAAGGCATGAGAGGACAAGTTAAAAAAAATTAGGTTCTTCATAAGATATTAAGTGATATGTCTGAGCTACACACTTTCATCAATGTGCCCGTATTTCAAGATGTCTGAAAAAAGAACACCTATGCATTTAGATAAGTGCATTATTTTTAAAATGAATACCTACATCTTATATGCATGTGGTGTAATATAAGACTCCAAAAAAAATTGTTTAAGGGTATTTATTTTTAGTTTCTCAAATTCCATATGTACTTTTTCTTAAAATGGATCTAAGAAGACATCCTAACACAAGGCATCCTCTTAAATTTACCTTTCTCCCATTTTACAAAAGAAAGTCATATCTCTCACTCATTCTGAATCTTACTATTATAGGCTGCTTCAAGGCATTAAAAATCTTCGAAGAGCCAAACATAGAAAAACACTAATGTAGGTGTTAAGAAAATGAATGACTATGCTAGGCAACAAATCCTTTCCTTTGTTAGATGTTCCCAATTCTTCGCTTTTAACAAAATTGAAAGGAGACCTAATCAAGCTAAGAGACCATTAAAAATGTTTGGCAAGTGATTTTCTGCACATAAGCCAGAAAAACTGAGTGGCACTGCAAACAAAACTCCTTTCATTACTATCTATTTATTTATATGAACAATGTTTCTCAGCACTTACCTTTACAAAAACAATGAAGCAAGATGCCAAAACACTGTCCTCAACAATAAATAAGATCTGCCCACAGATACATAAGCTAACTGGGTGGGTAGGGAGACTTCAACCACATGAAATCCTAACAAAATATTACTTCCTATGTTTAATCATTTTAATAAAAATATTTTTTGTTGTTTTCATCAGTTGAATATTAATAATTACAATAATTTAATGCACAAAAATTTTATTTCTTAGAGCTCTGTCATGGAAAAGTGGAAAAATACAAATTTTGTTTTACAAGTATGAAAGGATAATTAACTAATGACTTTCAAGCATGAAAATATATCAAGATAAAATGCTGTTAGTTAAGTGGATGGGAAATAAAAATTAAAAGAGAAAAGAATCAAGGTAAAATTTCTGGCTGCTAAAAGAGCTTGTTCATGCGTTAACTTTTAATGCTTCAAGACAGGTATCAAATAACTACGATTTTTAGATTCCAGGGGTTACTTATAAAAGTGTGATGCAATAGTTTTATTTTTTAATGTCAACTTTAAAAAAATGACAGAAATTATCTCCTTTGTAACTATTTAAACTGATGTGGGGGATGGGGAGGACCTTAGATGGCAGCTTAAAAATGTAAGAGATTATAAAGCTAAAAAAATTTTAAAACTCAGAAGAAAACATAGGGAAAACTTTCATGATATTGGATTTGGCAATGATTTCTTAGGACACCAAAAGCACAGACAACAAAATAAAAAGATTAAGTTGGACTTCATCAAAATTAAAAAAACTTTTGTACAAAGGACATTATCAATTAAGTAAAGTGGAAACTCCTGGAACTGGAGAACGTATCTGCAAATCATGTATTTGACAATGACAAAGGACTGATACCCACAATATATAAATTCTATACTGCCACAACAATAAAAAGTTAAAAACAGGCAAAGGACTTGAATGGACATTTCTTCAAAGAATATACACAAATAGCCCATATACACATGAAAAGATGCTCAACATAACTAGTCATAAGGAAACAGAAATCAAACCCAACAGGGGATCACACCAATTAGGAAGGCTATTACCAGGAAAAAAAAAGAGAGAGAAAGAGAAAGTAAGTGTTGGCAAGAAAGTGAAGAAACTGGAACCCCTGTGTATACTGTGGAAATGAATATGGCAATTCTTCAAAAACAATTAAACACAGAATTACCACATCATCCAGCAATGCTACTTTTGGGCACAATACTCAAAAAAAAGTGAAAACAGGGGCCTGAAGAGATACCTGAACACTCCTGTCCACAGCAGCATATTCACAATAGCCCAAAGGTGAAAGCAGACTTCATCAACAAATGAATGGATTAAAACAATAATATAGTACACACAATGAAATATTATTGTCAAAAATAAAGGAAATTTTAACACACTGAAATAACATGAATGAATATGCTATGCTAAGTGAAATAAGTCAGTCACAAAAGAACAAATATTGTAGGTTTCCTCTTATGAGACTCCTTGCCAGGGGCTCAGAAGAGGGAAAATGGAGACTTAGTGTGTGTGTGTGTGATTTTCTGGCCACTTGGGCGGGATCTCAGTTCTCAGACCAGGAATTCAACCTGGGCCACTGCAGTGAAAGTGCTGAGTTCAAACCACTGGACCACCTGGGAATTCCAGAGAATTCCCTTATTCTTAAAAATACCAGGGAATATTTAATAAGTACAGAGTTTGTTTTGGAAGATGAAAAATTCTGGAGATTGAGAGTGGTGATGGGTTATTGAATAATGTTAATATACTTAATGTTACAAAACTCTATATTTAAAATGGCTAAAATGATAAATTTTGTTATTTATATTACAATAAAAAAAATAAATGTCACCATATTCCTGGGAATTAAAAAAAAAAAAAAAGGTTTCTACAGAAAAAAAGGAGGGGAGTGCTAAATACTGGGAAAAAAGATTCCCTGAGAAACTCAGAAGACTTAACCTTTAAGCAGTCTAAGTGAATCTGTGATTTGCAGAGATTGGCTTAGTTCATTATACCTAAGTAAGTACTAAGCATCAAGAAAGGCTCTCCTTAACAGCATGGAGAAAAAAACAAAACAAGTGTTTTGAGAATCACCTGTACCCGGGCATACACTGAGGAATTTAAAAATATAACTTTCAAAAATGTTCTTTATAAAAGCAATACAAAAATAAAAGCAATATGTGCCCATTACAAATGGAAAAATTAAGAAATGTACAACAATAAAACTATCACCCTCAATTTCAGTTATCCACAGATAGAAATGGGTTAAACCTTTGGATACACAAACCATTCTTTTCCTATGCATACATATTCACACAATTTTTAAATTGAGCTAATATTATTTATGCTTTGTAACTTTTTTCTAGTGATACGATCATTTTCCCAAGTCGTGAAGTATTATTCTAAAAATCTTTTTGAATGAATAGTAATCCAGCCATTACATGAATCTATTTAACAAACTGCTTAATAGTTACTTTACAGGGGAAACCTGGCACACAGCAAGTGCTATATGCCTGGCAGCTACCAGCATTATAATCTTTTAACTGGTCTTCGAAACTCTCGGATTTGTTGTCTATAATCCATCTTAAACACTATCTTATCAGATTCCTGATCTAAAAGTTGCAACTTCTAAGCCTAAAATCAAGAGCCAGCCCAAAACAAACATAAAAATGGACTATTATTGTCACAAAACAAGTATACTCCCTCAAATCCAGAGTGGCCAACTCCAGGGAGTAATATTCACCACCACATGTCAAAATCTATCCATGCTTCGAGATACTTCACTGAGCTGTGCATTTTTCATTATGTTGTGATATGTTTCAAGTTTTAAAAAATCTCCCAAAGGTTGTATATATCAGTGTCAAGTTTGGATTATCTTTCCAGACCTCTAAATAAACGTACAATGAAAAAAGAAAAGAACCCAATACCTTCTACATACTACAGTGTGTTTATTTTACCTAATAACATACAGAATAAACTGTACACAAACACAACCGAACCCCACTACCCATCCTTAAATGTCTCTTCAGCATGAAAAACAACCCTAACTTTAATGAATTGAAGAGACTCAGCTCTGTGAAAGCCCAGAAGGACAATGGCTAGCCTGACTCCAAAAGAAAGGGGCATCCAAACTTATAAAGTTTAAGAAAATAAAATCAAAGAAACAGATTTAAAACAACAACAAAATATTTTCCGGGAACCCATATAGGTCAGGGGGAAAAAGTCCTTAAGCCCAGTTAAGTGAGATCATATTCAAAACGTAAAAGCAAAATGTGGTTAACAGGTAACTTTATCTTTAGAACCTGGAGGTCAACCTCCAAGATCAGATGAAGAAAAGTACAAGTTAACGAATATGAATAAATCCAACCATCTTCAAAAAGAAATCTACTCCAAGAAATGCTCTGTCAATAAAAGCATGAATGAGACTAAGAAATACTCAAGTACAATGAGAGTGGATCAAGGAAGTTTCTGAAATGCGTAACTGATGTAAAAAGCAAGCTATAATCAAATAAAATCCACTGAATGTAAAGTCCTGTAATTAGAAAATATTCCAATCACAACGGTATGTTTCATTTTTTTCTATTGGTAAACTTCCTCAGCATGAATATATTACCCCCTCAAGACCCAATCCTATGCTCACTAAATAACCCTCTGGTTACAATCTATCCCACGGAGGAATACTATGTCTCAAAAAGGTGTAATAATCCCTATTGGAAATCCTAGCTGGGAAAAAATATCTTTTCTACCCTCCCACAACCATCCAAGTGCTAGCTGCTCGACCACCACATACCACTGATTCAGCAAGATAATCAACCAAATATTTACCGTGCACCTAACATGCTCTAGGTGCTAGGAGCATACACTGCTGAACAAAAGTTCAAAATCCAAGTCCCTATGGAGTTCCATTCTGACTTGGGGAGAGAAGAATATTTTAAAAGTAGGAAATTATACAATATTTAGAAGGTGGTAAATGCTAGGGAACATAAAACAGAGCAGAGCATCCTGACAACGAGCAGTTTGCAATTTTCAGTAGGGTTGTTAGGACAAGGTAGTTAGCAAACACTTCAAACAGGCTACGTCATCCAGGTTCTCCTACGTCGGACTTGCAGCGCTACTTCTTCATATAAAGGTGAACTGAGCAAGTTATTTAAAGTCTGTCCTTATCTGTTAAACAAGGATGCCTATCTTACAAAGTTATGAGGAGTGAGTTAATATTTGTAAGATTCTTGGAACACATTAAGTACTATGAGTTCTGAGTTGTTGTTGTTGCTTTTAATTTTAAAAAAATGTAAAAGGTAAAGGAACATCTGATGCAGATATCCAGAGAAAGAATATTCCCAACCAAAGGTAGAACAAGTGCAAAGGCTCTGGGATTCAATGAGCAGCTAGGCCAAAGTGGCTGCAATAGACTGGGTTTTTCAAAAGGAAGAATAGAAGAGGATGTCATCATAAAGGGAAGGGGTAAGGATGCATAGGGCTGTTTCTCAACTTTTATTCTATTTAGATAGGGATTTTTGAGCAGAGTGATCAACTGTTACGACTTTTAAAAAGATCCCTCTGTAAGCTATACTGAGAACTCAGACTTTCAAGGGAGGAGGGTGTATATGTATATGTAAGGGTGGCAAATAGGGAGGCTGGTGACGAATCTACGTTAATAACCCGTGGGAATTCACTGGTGGTGCAGTGGTTAGGACTCCGTGCCAGGGCCTAGTTTCAATCCCTGGTTCTAAGATGCCACAAGCCACCCAATGTAACAAAAACAAAAACATCTATTTTAATAATCCAGGCAAGAGCTAACAGCTTGAATCAGCAAGGCAACACTGGAGCAGCTGAGTAGTGGTCAGATTCTGAATATATTCTGAAAGTGAAGCCAACAGAATTTGCTAATATGAACTAAGAGAAAAGGATGACTCTAAGGTTTTCAGCCTCAGAAACTTCAAAGAAAAAAAAAAAGTGCCCATTAAAGTTGACTGAGGTCTTAACAGCTGACAATAACTGTGTCCTATATGTCAGCCAAGTGTCCACGTAATTGCCTTACGTGCATGATCACATTTAATTCTCATTAGCCACGTGGTGGGTTTTACCCCCTTTCAAAAAGTACAGAAACCTGCTGATATTGGTAAGCTGATGTTCAGAACATTTTTTTAAATTTCTTAATTGCTGAAGTATAGTTGATTTACAGCACTGTATTAACTACTGCTGCACAGCAAAGTGACTCAGTTACACATAAACATACACATTCTTTTTTATATTCTTTTTCCATTATGGTTTATCACAGGAAGAACTAACAGTTGTTTTAAGTGCCTATATTACTTAACCACTACTCAATACAGCATTACGGTCACAGGAACTGGCACTGTCCTGAAGATAATAAACACTCAATATTTACTGAAATTAATTAGTTCTTCTGAACAAAGGTTAATAAGTGACAGAGTTCATTGAAGAAGTGTCCAGCCTCCCTAGATCTCTAACAACTTCAGCCTGTGACTGGGAAACAGATCCTGAAAGTCAGGAAATTATTTGTTTTTTCAATTCAGAATCACAATGTCAGAGACTGAATGGGCTCTTTCATTCCCCTCGGTTAAGAAGTAATTCTGATGAGGCCTCTACAAGAGATTCTGACAATTTCATATCCCGATCTCTCCCTTACCTATGTTTTTCACTCTCTCCCACCATACACACCTCCCCTCAGCTTCAGTCTGACTTACCAGTTCTAACCCTATCTCCCGTCCTGTTTTTCCCACCCCCATGACTACCCTTCGCTTCAACAGAACTAGACTACTTTCTGCTGCCTTAACTTTGCTATGTACTGTTGCTTCCTCAATTACTGTAACATTTTGTGAACACGGTCTCCTCCATCTGTGTCTCTTTCAGCAGCTGGGGGGTGGCGGAGGGAAGGTGGAGGGACTCTCTCCCTCGGACTTAATTGAATCTACCAATCAAACATCCCATCTGTACATCAGACCTAGGAGAAGAACTTCTTTCAAGAAGACTATACTGCTCCACCTCCATGGAAACCTACAGACCTTGTTTATAGCTGTTAACACGAAAACAAGGGAAAGGGAACGGGTTGTGGTAGCGGAAGATCCAAGTTCCAACTTCGATCTACCACTTCCCGAGTCCTTTTTTTCATCGGTAAGATACGTAATTATCCATTCTCATGGTGCTGTTACGAGGCTTAAGTAAAGAAGACGTAAATGAAACGTCGCTCTCCATCCCTCCACGTTATGCAACCTGGTGTTATTCAGGGCGTTCGGATTACCGAACTTCTCTGGATCGTAAACTCTAGGTCAGGGAACCTGAGTCACAATCTTTCTATCCACTCGCGGCTTCTAAGACACTCGTTATGCACACAAGTAAGCGCTCGGTAAACGCGCGTGGCTCGCGATCGCTGCGAACCTAGGGCGGCAGCCTGGGCCATCGGTCCCGGAGGTGTGCGAGGTGGGGGGCGGGGCAAGCCGCTAATCAAGGTGGGGCCCCGAACTGCACTTCGGCTGCGGAGACCTCCGGTTTCCTCTTGAGTGAAACCAGATTAACACACCCTCTCAACAGTCAGCTCTTCTCTCCACCAGACCCACACACCCCTTCAGGCTCCGATTCTGAGAAGCCTTCCATTTTACGCGTCCTCGACAAATACTTCTCCCAACCTACACCCCCTCTTCTCTGCCCCACCCCCAGCCAACTGTCACTCCGATCCCACCGCCCACTCCCATCTCGCAAGGCCCTGCCGGGCAGTGGGCAGCGGGCAGTCCCCCAGGCCCGGCCCCAGGGGCCCGCCCCAGGCCGGTACTCACGCCCGCGGCGGCCGCGGTGACGGCGGACTGCTCAGCGGCGCCGGCCGAGCGGAGCCGCCTCCGGCCGATCTGCTCCAAACTGAGGAATTCGCTGGACAGGTCCAGAGAGTCCGTGGCCGAGGCGGCGGGGTGGCTCTGCAGCTCTAGGCTGCTGCGAAGGACCACCATCTTCTCTCCCTTCTTGCCCTGCCGTCCGCGGCAGGAGACGCACCAGAGTTCAGGCAACAGCCGCTCAGGCGCTTCCGCGCTCCGAATTCTGGCGCCACTTGCGCCGCGCCGCCGGCCGCAGCGCGCGCGCCCGGAATCCCTCCGCCGCCAGTCCCGCCCACGCCGCCACCCTACCACGGCGGGCTCGAAACTTTCCTCTCCGTAGCGCAGAGGGCTTTGGGCCGAATTTGAGCAGAACCCACACCGACGGTATCAGGGGCCGAGGCGACAGTGACAGGAGACTGCTTACTCCTTTTTCTTAGATAATTCCGGCTCGCTGAGCTCGGCGGAGGGACACTACGGATGGTTGCGCGACGTCCTGTTTGGAATTTTGGCGCGTGGACGCTGGCGGGGCGGGGGGGGCGCGGGAAAGGAGGCTCCCGGCCTTTCTGATTGGCTGGCGGGGCCTGGTGGCCCCGCCCCGCCACTTCCGACACCAGCCCTCCGCTTCCCGCCACGCGGGATTCAAATAGAAAATGCGGAGTCCTTGACTGGGGCGGGAGAATGTACTTGACTTGTGACAGGTTTTGACTTTGCTTCTTAAGGACTCTTACTGATAACCCAAACGAGTTTAAGAGACAGAGTTAGAAGCGAGCGGGTAGAGTATTATAGTTAAAAGCAGGTTCTGTAACCCAGCGCCACCCTTTCCCGCGATCTTGAGCAAAAGATTCTCCCCGCCTGCTCTTAGATCTCCTAATCTGTAAATTAACTCTGATTTTTAACACCTAAGGTTCTAAGATATTATTATGCCTTACATATAAATATTTACTACTATTCCAGAAGAAAATAATTTATCTGAAAATAAAGGAGTCACACAACTACTTTGATAATAGCAGCGTGCTTAATGATCAGAATGTGAGCGGAGCCCTAGCGAAACAGAAACAAAAGCTATTTATTGATTTGGATGTCTGCGTTTCCTTAACTCGACATGTATTATATATTTATTGAGCATCTATTACGTGCCAGGCAGTATTCTAAGCACTCGGAATGCAGCTGTGAACAAAAAGCAAAAATGCCCTCGTGGAACTTAAATTCTGGTGAAAGGAGGAAGACTGAATACATGATATGTTTGTTACAAGGTAGTAAGTGTTACAGAGAAATGTGGAATAGGGAAGGTGAAGGGAAGCGTGAGATTTTAAATAGCGATTAGAGAGAGCTTCATGAAGTTTAAGCAGAGATCTAAAGGAGGTTATGTATATCTGGGAGAAGAGAGATGCAAGAAGGGAGCGGGGAACAGCTGGCCAGTGAGATCAAAGAGGAAAATGCTGCTAGAAGCAGATCCTGCAAGGCCTCAAAGATTTTTTGCTTTTTATTATAAGTGAGATGAAAAGACATCACAGGGTTTGAACAAAGGAGTGACCTATTCGGACTTTTGGAAAGAATCCCTTTCTCTGCTGCCTTGAGAATACAATATTGGGGACAAACATGTTAAAAATAAATTGTTAATATGAAACTGAGTTTTAACTGGGTGTCCTGTATGTTTTTTGCTAAATCTGGCAGTTATAGGTAGGAGGGCACCAGGATTATCCAGGCAACAGATGAAGTGACACAGACCAGAATGAGAGCTGTGGAGGTAATGAGACATGGTCAAATACTAGGCATGTTTGGAAGAAAGAGCCAACAGCATTTGCTCATTAATTGGATTTAGGCATGAGGGAAAGAGAGGAGTAGAAGATTACCCCAGTATTTGGTTGCTTGTTTGCTTGAGCTAATGGCAAGATGAAGCTGTACTTAACTTAGAGAAAGCTATGGCTAAAGCAAGTTTGGAGGGATTATCTGAAATTTCTTTCCATTCACACCTAAGATACAGAAATTATTAAATATTCAGCACTTAAAATTTGACCTTTTAAGAGTTTATAGAAATGTATGCACCGTGATATATACCACAGCATTATTTATAATGTCAAAGAGCAGAGAACAACTTGAATGTCCCTCAGAGGATCCTTAAGAAGACTGCTATACAGTCAGTAAGAATTGCAATGCAGGACTTCCCTTGTGGTCCAATGGCTAAGACTGTGCCCTCAATGCAGGGGGCCCAGGTTCGATCCTTTGTTAGGGAACTAGATCCCACATGCCACAACTAAAGATCCTGTATGCCATAACTAAGACTTGGTACAGCCAAATAAATAAACATTTTTTAAAATTAGGATGCAGCTGTGTTAATTACATGGAAAGTTGTGCATAATGTATTGTAACTTGTTAAGAAAGTACAAAGACTTACATATCATACAATTCCATCTTTGATTTTAAAAAAGGATATGTGTATATGCGTATATTTGCATTGGAAAAAGCCCAAAAGAAACTACAACAAAATATTAATGGTTAGTTTCTGGATGGCAATATTATGGTGGTTGTGTAGTTTCTTTGTACTTTAATCAATTTTTCTAATTTTTTTTGCACTAAATATGTATTACCTTTACAACAGAAAAAAAAAAAAGCTTTCAGATGATTGTTTACCCAATATAAATGTAAGCAAAAAAGAACAATATTTAAATCAGCCTAGTCTGTTCCCTTTTCTTTATGCATTACTGTACCTTGATTGTTGTTAAGAGTTGCTAAGTCCTGTCTGACTCTTTTGCAACCCCATGGACTGTAGCCTGCCAGGCTCCTTTGTCCAAGGGATTTCCCAGGCAAGAATACTGGAGTAAGTTGCCATTTCCTTCTTCAGGGGATCTTTCTGGACCAAGGATCTAACCTGTGTCTCCTGCATTGGCAGATAGGTTCTTTACCACTGAGTCACCAGGGAAACCTTTGTACCTCGATAAGCATTTATAAAAAGAACTTCCACCTCAAAAAGATACACATTTATGATTTTGTTCGATACTACCAAATTGACCTCCACAGAAGTTATAGTTGTCATTTTAGGTTTTAGTTTTGTTTTAAATAAGCAATGAAATAAAAATTTCAGAACACCAAGAGAAAACCAAATGGTTTTCTGTGTTCTACATTAAGAAATAGCACACTTGCTTCAGCCTTTAGTTGATGTAGTGGGTGATCTGTGTACCCCGACAGGATACATCCAAGTCCTAAACTCTGGCATCTGAAAACATGACCTAATTTGAAATAAGGCTTTTGCAGATGTAATTAGGATCTTGAAATGAGATCATCTTGGATATATGGTGGACCCTAAATCCAAGTCTAACAGGAAAGGAAGGTTTGACACACAGACTCATAGAGAAGAAAGTGATGTGAAGATGGAGGCAGAAATTGGAGTGATGCCTCTGTAAGCCAAGGAACACCAAGGACTGCCAGCAACCACCAGAAGCTCAGAGAGAAGTACGGAGCATCCTCTAAGAGCCTGAGGACAGAACCAGTGGTGCTAACATTAGTGGTGCTTGATTTTAGGCTTCTGGGCTCCTGAACTGTGAGAGAATAAATGCCTCCCTGTGTGTGTGTGTGCGTTGTATGTGTGTGTGTTTAAGCCGCATGATTTGTGGTCATTTGTTACAGCAGCCTTAGGAAACAGAATTGGTCTGGAATTGGTCTTTGTTGTTGCTGAGTGGCTATCTAGTCCAACTCTTGCGACCCCATAGACTGTAGCCTGCCAGACTCGTGTCCATGGAATTTTCCCAGGCAAGAACACTGGAGTGGGTTGCCGTTTCCTACTCCAGGGGATCTTCCCCACAGGATAGAACCACATCTCCTGCGTCGCAGGTGGATTCCCTGGAACTGGTGTTTAGCAAGTCATATTTCTTTCTTTTGCCAAAGTCTTGGCTATGGTTGATAGGAATGTCTTTAGGGAAAGAGGGGGGAGCAGAAACTCAGGTTCTTTCCTCTCCTCCCCGCCCACGACTTCCTAAAGAGGGTCAGTGTTCTTAGCTCACATGAGACAGCAAAGAGGGCTGAAGTCAGAGCTAATCATAATTTCATTACCTCATTTGAGATGAGGTCATAGGTGGGACCCTTTCTGTGCTTTAGTAACAATTAGAAAGTAAACATTAGTTTGAAGAGGGATTTCTCTCAATGTTATAAATCTGACCTTACTTAAATTTGATAGCTAATTTCAGTGATTTCCCACAAAAGAGGAGAAGATCATTAATCACGTGGAGGTGGGGGGGTGGGTCGCAGTTGACATTGTCCATTTTTCAGTTACTCCAAATTTAAGCATTTCTCCTACATGAGAGATTTTCTCTTTGGGTGGGTTTGGGCAAGGCAGGGCCCACCTCCTTCGATGGGGATCCCACAGGGATGGATACTTCATTTCCCTGTTGACCTGGCCTCCAGGGCTCAGGCATGTTACCTCATCGCAATTACTAAGCCGCTCCTACCTGAGACATTCATCACATCTTGAAGAAGTGACCCAAAGATGCAGGGAGAGAGATTCTTCATCACTACCATTCTTGGATCCTTGGAGCATTTTATCGGTTTGACCTGGCTGTGCTTCTCCAAGCCCTACCCCACTGTCCTCCCCATTCTTCTAGTAAATTTGATTTCCTGTTTAAGTCAGCCAGAGATGGTTTCTGGGGACTTTCCTGGTAGTCCAGTGGTTAAGACCTCGTGCTTCCAATGCTAGGGGTACAAGTTCAATCCCTGGTTGGGGGACTAAAATCTCACATGCCTTGTGGCATGGCCAAAATTTTTTTTTTAAAAAAAGAACTCTGGTAGAGAGGCTTCAGTTCAGAAAAGGGACTTTCACCAGTGGTTTCCTATAAGGGGCACAGCATGAGACAGACACCCCTATCAGATGTGGAGGAGGGAGGGCCAGGAGAGAGGATGTGGAAATGAGCCAGAAAGACACGTCATAATTCTAGGATGTGGTTTTCAGACATTCCGTCTTTATCAGCCTCCCCTGAATATACTAGTTTCTCAATTTGCCCATGTAAAGTGTGGTACACAGCCCTGAGGCATAAGCATGGGTCCTGGTACTATTGCCTCCTCCCCACCCAATTCTAAGTAAGATTGGTAATAATAGTATGGCATTCCAACCCAGCCCAACTCCCCACCCTCAATGATGAGGTGCTACACCCCTACCCAGAGCTCACATAGCACATGGCTGCCTTAGCATTTATTGCTTTATGTTAAAATGATCCCACCTGGGAAAGTTATAATCAGATAAATGCAAAATAAATGACAATAGGAATGCCATTTTTTGCCTCTATTTTTATTTTTTTAATAAACATAAACATACTCAATGTGATATGGAGGTAGAGGCTTGTTTCTTAAAAGTAATATAGCCACGTATAGTAAGGAACCTGGAAAATATTTAAAAACTGTTAGTCCAGGAATTCTACTTCTAGGACTCCTTCCAAACATAAATAATCAGAGGCGAGGACGAAGGTTTATGTGCAAAGATGTTGATTGCAGCTTTATTTATAAGAGTAAGATCTGAAAACAAGCTAAATGTACAACAGTAGGGGGAAAGTTGGGGCTGCACAGGTGGCTCAGTGGTAAAGAATCTGCCTGCTGATGCAGAAATGCGGGTTCAATTCCTGGGTCAGGAAGATCCCCTGAAGAAGGAAATGGCAACCCACTCCAGTATTCTTGCCTGGAGAATCCCATGGACAGAGGTGCCTGGTGGGTCACAGTCCATGGGGTCAGAGTCAGACATGACTGAGCGACTCAACAACACGGGGAAGAGCTAAGTAAACAATAGTCTGTCCACGTAGCTTTTTATATTGATGTTGATAACTTCGATTTTTTAGAAAAGTATTAAACAGTTTATTAGAAAGTATCCCATGTGAAAAATTCATGCAGTACAGAAATGTGAAAAATAAAGGTACAAGTCACTCTGTGTGACTGCCATGAGGAAAAAGAAGTTTTCTCTTTCTGCTAGGGTTGCCAAGCTTGGAAAATATGAATAGGGGGCTGCCAGTGGCCATCCTCCTATGGCAAGAAGTGAAGTCACCTCCGGATGAAGCCAAGCACTCAGCAGACAGATATGGGGAGCAAGAAGGCCTGGGCGAAGTGAGTGCCACTTCTGGTTCCTTGACAGCCTGGTTTCTGCAGCTCATCTTTCAACTGTGAGAGCCACTTTGGTGTCCTTCCCGTTCAACAGACTAATAAACAGCCTCCCTGCCTTGACTTTTAACTGATTGAGTCATGACTAATACAATGAGGACAGCTGCTGTGCTGGAATCAAATTATATTCTGTTTGTGCTATAATCCTCTTCTAATGATCAATTAATTCTTCCAACAACATGAAATGAGGTCCATTTGGCATGAAGTGGGCTTGGCAAATCAGTAGAGGCCTCTAAATAATAACTGTTTTTTTTTTCATGGTCACAAATCATCCTGGGAATGGACATCAAGTTCATCAGGGTGTAGTGTCTGGAATACATATATATATATATACATATATATATTTTTTTTTTCCTTTTACGAAACTGAAGACAACAACTATTCATATTTAGTCTTATGTCATCTTTTCCAACATACTTTCTCAAAGATCCATAAGAAAGGCTTTGGGATCATAAACTAAAGCACTTTAAGTATGCTGGAATGTAACTCATCTGAGTCTAAAGATTTTTTAACCCCTTTAAGGCAATTTGGTGATTTCTACCACTGCACCTATCTTAGCTTTTTTATTTTTAACTTTTTTTAGACTTTTTATTTTGTAGAGCTGATTAACAGTTATCTTGGCTTTAATTTCCTCTTACAGCCATTTTCTTTATTCTTTACAGCTTGAGGATTCTTTTTTTTTGATAGAGAAAATGCTAGCAAAGTAGACACTGGGTATTTCTGTGTTTGTTTTTTTTTTTTTCAGTTGTCTGATCACATCATATCATTTGGTCTCAAGCAATGGGATTCGCTTTCTTTTTCTTCTAGCTCTTAACACTGAGCATTAAAATACCTCCTCCCCTAACAAAAAATAAAAGCCCCTTTTGTTCTTAAACCTGACTGTATTCGTAAATCTCCCCTTTCACGTCTGTGGCCCTCTTTTGTATTTTCCTTTGTTATGAGTTCCTCCTCCAAACCCCTGACCTTTAACATCCTGATTTTATTGGGTA
Organism: Bos taurus; assembly: GCF_002263795.3. Lineage (NCBI taxonomy): Eukaryota > Metazoa > Chordata > Mammalia > Artiodactyla > Bovidae > Bos > Bos taurus. The sequence continues at coordinate 16,447,714 of NC_037341.1, read as the reverse complement.
TTGACTTGTCTGAGTGCATCTCTCTTTTCTTCCACATCCACATCTCTAGGGTTTGCAGGTCAGAATCTGGTCTACGTACTTCCTAACTCCTCTGAAACCATACTCTTTTTAATAGACTTTACCATGAAATTGTGTGTGTTTTAAAAATACGATCTACTTTTTTTCCAATTTAAAGATTAATTCCTGCTTTTAAGAAAAGGTTTAGTAGCTTAAAGAAAGCACATTATAGCAGAGACTTTTGACTCTCTCAATATCCATCCTTCCTTCTGCTTGAGATACTGTTATTACCTGGGCTGCCCAGAATCAACCCTACATTTCCTAATCTCCCTTGCATGTGTATGTGACCTTGTGATTACCTTTTAGACAGTGGAATGTGAGCAGAATGATATGTACCATTTTGTGGATTTTTGTTCTTAAACCTTCTGTTACTCCTTTTTCCTGATTTTGCTGGCCAGAATGCAATTGCAGCAGACTTGGTGGTGAGCATTCTTCAACTAGGCTCAGCTGTAAAGAATCTGCCTGCAATGCAGGAGACAAAGGTGATGTGGGCTTGATCCCTGGGTTAGGGAGATCCCCTGGAGGTGGCCATGGCAACCCACTCCAGTATTCTTGCCTGGAGAACCCCATGAACAGAGGAACCGGGGGTGGGGCTACAATCCATAGGGTCGCCAAGAGTCAGGCACGACTGAAGTGATTTATTTCAACTATGTGGAACCAGGGCAACATTCTAGACACGGCCTTCCATCCAGATCTCAGGCGCCTGGGTACAGACACTGTGGAGACAGTTTATCAGCTCTGGAATGTAAACATTCAGGGTGTTATATAAGAAATGCACTGTATCTCCCCTAAACCACATTTTTGGGTTTGTGACAGTAACCTCACTTGTATCTTAGCAAAACAGTCATTAATTCAATAGGGATTTATCCCAGTCACAGTGCTTACACTTTGTTCACAAAGAAGCATAATGATGATAATCACAGTTGCAAAACTTGGTAGTTGTTTACTACATAGGGTATTTCTCTGTTGTGCCAGGCACTATGCTTTTTGCACAGATTAGTGTATTTAATGCTCAGGACAGCCTTGTTTAGGTAGACACCTACTTGTATTACTCTCATTTTACAAAAAAAATGACACACAGGAAGACTGGTGAATTGTCCAAGGTCATACAGGACAGTTAGCCGAGAAAGGATTTGAGTCGTCTGACTCTGGAGCTATTATTTTGTACTGTCTCAAGATAAGACCATGTCATGGTGCTGCTCATGGCAGAGGCTGAGACAGGTCAAGTTACTTAACATGATAATAGTATTAAAGACATATGACTAAAATGCTGTGGCAAAACAGAAAAAAAAAAAGCTGTGCAGAATTGGAAGCCAGCAATGAACTTTCCCTGGGAAAAGCTGAAAATAAGGAAAGTGAAAGAGCACATGTTAGATAGGCTTCAGCAATACATGAACCATGAACTTCCAGATGTTCAAACTGGTATTAGAAAAGGCAGAGGAACCAGAGATCAAATTGCCAACATCCGCTGGATCATTGAAAAAGCAAGAGAGTTCCAGAAAAACATCTACTTCTGCTTTATTGACTATGCCAAAGCCTTTGACTGTGTGGATCACAATAAACTGGAAAATTCTTAAAGAGATGGGAATACCAGACCACCTGACCTGCCTCTTGAGAAACCTGTATGCAGGTCAGGAAGCAACAGTTAGAACTGGACATGGAAAAATAGACTGGTTCCAAATAGGAAAAGGAGTTCGTCAAGGCTGTATATCGTCACCCTACTTATTTAAGTTATATGCAGAGTACATCATGAGAAATACTGGGCTGTAAGAAGCACAAGCTGGAATCAAGATTGCCGGGAGAAATATCAATAACCTCAGATATGCAGATGACACCACCCTTCTGGCAGAAAGTGAAGAGGAACTAAAAAGCCTCTTGATGAAAGTGAAAGAGCAGAGTGAAAAAGTTGGCTTAAAGCTCAACATTCAGAAAACGAAGATCATGGCATCTGGTCCTGTCACTTCATGGGAAATGGATGGAGAACAGTGGAAAGTGTCAGACTTTATTTTTGGGGGCTCCAAAATCACTGCAGATGATGATTGCAGCCATGAAATTAAAAGACGCTTACTCCTGGGAAGGAAGGTCACATTGAAAAGCAGAGATATTACTTTGCCAACAAAGGTCCATCTAGTCAAGGCTATGGTTTTTCCAGTGGTCACGTATGGATGTGAGAGTTGGACTGTGAAGAAAGCTGAGTGCCAAAGAATTGATGCTTTTGAACTGTGGTATTAGAGAAGACTCTTGAGAGTCCCTTGGACTGCAAGGAGATCAGTCCTGGGTGTTCATTGGAAGGACTAATGCTAAAGCTGAAACTCCAATACTTTGGCTACCTTATGCGAAGAGTTGACTCATTGGAAAAGACCCTGATGCTGGGAAAGATTGAGGGCAGGAGGAGAAGGGGATGACAGAGGACGAGATGGTTGGATGGCATCACCGACTCAACAGACATGAGTTTGGGTAGACTCCGGGAGTTGGTGATGGACAGGGAGGCCTGGCGTGCTGCAGTTCATGGGGTCACAAAGAGTCGGATACGACTGAGCAACTGAACTGAACTGAACATGTATCTTCTGCAAAGGTTTATCTGAGTAGTAAGACACTCAGTGATGGAAATTAGGATATATTGGAGATAATGGAGTGAAACTATACCACAAATCATGACTGCAACCATTTATCATTATGTGTTGGGCTTCCCTGATGGCTCAGAAGGTAAAGAATCTGTCTGCAATGCGGGAGACCTGGGTTTGATCCCTGGGTTGGGATGATCCCCTGGAGGAGGGAATGGCAACCCACTCCAGTATTCTTGCCTGGAGAATCCCCATGAACCGGAAAAGCCTGGTGGGCTGCATTTCATTGGATCCCAAAGAGTGGGACATGACTGAGTGACTAAGCACATCATTATGTGTCAGTACATATTCATTCTACTTTATATACATAAATTCAATCAATCCTCATAACAACCCTCTGAGGTAGGTGTTATCATTAACTTCATTTTAGATGAAGACACTGAGCCACAGAGAGTTGAAGTAACTTTGCCCAAGGTCACACAACTAGTAAGTAATGGAACCTACTAGTTTGGCTTCAGAATCCTGCAGCAGTCTAGGTCCAATCAGAAGAAACCACATGGTAGGTTAAAGAGGGGATGTGAATGTCAAGAATTAACTAAGATAAAAGTGAAATGTGAGATAAAAGGAAACTAGGGTATCTTGGGCTGAGGGAGCGTCCTCAAGGACAAATTTGAGAGGGGTCTGGATCTCGTTGGAGAAAGCATGGTTGGCTACCAGATAGCAGAGACATTTGCTCATTTAGCAGGTTGGAAGCAGTCCAGGGTAGCTGGGCAAACAATAGAGAAGAGGGTGGAGGAGCATGATCACTAACCAACCTTGAAGGGAGCCATGGGAATCTGGGAACTGGCAGGGACAGAAGACCTTTAAGACGCTGGGGGATTGGAGAGATAGAAGCAGAAGGACTGCTCAGTGTGTCACCCTGCCCCCCTGAAAGTCTTGCTAGGTGGTTGCCTGCAGCCCTCCAGGGCTCTAGTTTCTGTGTCAAAAGGGCTGCATAAAGGTTATTGCAAGGCTAGAGCTGCAAGGTCACAGAAGGACCAATTTTGGGGCTGTGGCTGTTGTAGACCCTACTGGATGTGTTTAAGACCACACTCCTAACCCTGGTTGGTTCCCAGAAACCACAGGAAGCTTCTTCCTTCAGTGCACTTAATAAAGAAGGTTTAACACTGCTCATTTTAAAGGATAAATGCTTTAAGGAATTCCATTATTTATTATAGAGTCTATGTTGAAGTATGTATTTGGACCTGAGAGGTAATACATCGATAACTGACACAACGACTTATATTAAAAGTCTTGAGGACTTTTGGGCTTTGGAACTCATGAGACTGGGAGAATCAGACTGTGTGTGTATATATATACATATATATGTGTATATATATATATATATATATATGGTCTATAATCCAATCTAAAAATTTCGGTTTTCAGAATGGAAAATACCCCATCAGCTGTATATGTCCCTTGCAAATATAAACATTCAGAAGGATACAAATCTAAAGTGAAAGTCCTCCATGCCATTCATTCACCAGTGATAAACACTTTTAACAATCTGGTGTCTTTCCTTCCAGATGCTGGCAAATAAATATATGATTAATACTAACAGGGCTTTCAAAACTGTTCTTACTTACTCTATGAAAGAATCAATATACCTTTTTGAGTCAGTATATTTGGTATGAATCTCCCTCCATCATTCCACCATCCTCTTCGCTTCCCACGCCCCCTCGCCCCTCTCAAAAATAAACCTTTTTCACACAAGATCCTCTTATTTCACTTGCACACGTGGAGTCTTCCCAATCTCATTGGCTGCAGCTGGCAAGGGGTTAGAGGGTGTCAGACTCCTCCGAGACTCACGAAGCACCATTTACCAACTCCAAGTCCTCCCTTGACTCCCCTCTCAAGCCGCCAGCCGGTGACCTCTTTTTTTTTCCCACGCTGATCGAAACCAAGTTGTTCCCAAGCCTCCAGCACTCTTGGCACGCGGCTGCTCTAGGACCACGTGCCGCGTGGCCCCGCCCCTAGCCCCCGACCCCACCCACCTGGCGGGGTTTCGCAAACCAGGAACCGCGCGATCCTCCACGTCCCTGGCTCCTCCCACTATGAACTCCCGCCGCTCACCCACCCAGGATCCGCCCCTGTCTCTCAGACTCCACCTTCAACGGCACTGCCACCGAGCGCCTCGAGCTCCGCCCTCCTCTTTCCGCGCCCGGACTTTGCACCGCTCGCCCCGCCACTCCCCGCCCACCAGAACCTGCCCAGCCAATCCAGAGCCGCCCGAGTCAAGCCACTGACAACTCTCTTCATTCCCAGCTCCACCCTCCCGGAACCTGCCACCGGCATCTCGAGCTTCTGCGCGGGATCTTGCGCTTTCCGCCGCTCGGGCTCCGCCCACCCTGCCCCAGGCCCCATCACCCGGGGGCACCACCGACAGCCTCGTGCTCCTCCCAGTCCGTCCAGCGAACCAGCGCTGCGTGTGGTGCGCCGGCTCCTCCTCCGAAGCCAGCCGGCGGGGCCGGTCCGGTCCGTACGCCTCTGGCCCGTACCCAGGCCCGTCATGGAAGGGGACGCCCCGGTCGCCGCAGCCGCCCACTACCAGCCGGCCAGCCCCCCGCGGGACGCCTGTGTCTACAACAGCTGCTACTGGTGAGGGGGCGCGGGGGCAGTCCCTGGCGTCTCCCCGGCCCACTCGACGGTGGAGACGCAGTCGGGCTCCGCCTCTTCCCGGCCCCTCCCCGGGGGCGCTCTGGGCCTGGCTGGAGGGTTTTCCGGTTTGGGGGCGGAGGGAGCCGGAATGGCAGCCCTAGAGTCATGAGTGGAGAGTGGGCATTCGGAGGGTGTTGGGGGAGGGGGGTGGTATCCGCCAGGAAGGGTCGAGTCGCTGGTGGTTTACTTCTGCCTGGCCTTTTTCTCCTGGACCTTTCTCAGGGGATCTCAGTGCTTGAGGGCGCCTGGAAGGGGAGTTGGAGGCGGAGGGTGGAGGGTAGAGAGCCTTTGAAAATTATTGTACTAAATTAAAGCCCAAAGTGGTTTCGCATTGATGTGAAGGTCATTTTAATTTTGGAAGAGAATGAAAACACAAGAGATTTTGCAATAACATTCCCAAGGTCACTCATTAAAGGCAGCCAGGATTCCAACTCAGGCCCCGTTGTACCAGAAACTAGGAGCTTTAAAGACCACGTCGTTATTATAATAGTGGTTACGTTTACACGTGGTACTCAGTATATGCCGAGCATTGTTCCCAGACGTTTCAGTAAACGAATTCATTTCTCCCCACAGTTACATTAGGAGGAAGGTACTGTTACTCCCGTTTTAAGGGTGAGCACGTCGAAGCACAGAGGGTTGCAAGAAATTTGCCTACGGCCGCATAACTTGTGAAGGACAGGGAGGCCTGGCTGTAGTCAGCGACTTAGTGAGTGAACAACAACATAGCTTGAGAGTGAAGGAATGCAGGTTGGGAACACAGAGTCGACACACTGTACCCCTTTCCTAGGCCGCTTCTGTGGTGGAATCACAGCTCTTAATCTTGGTCCTTATCACTCCCACGCCTACCATTCCCTTGCTTGAATGGAGACTTCCAGTCCTGCACAAGAAACCTCAGGGTCCTCTGAAACTGCCGTTCCTCCTTCAGCTGGTCACCAAATCAGTGCTACAAAGAGCTGGAGTTTGTTCAGCTCTGACTGCATGTCAGGCCTAGTGCCAAGTACTTCCTTTCAGGCTTAGGAGATAGTTCTATTATTATCCTTTTTCTCATTTCCTTTATTAATGAAAATACTAAGCCACAGGGAGGCCTTTAGTTTGCCCAAGGTCACACATCTAGCAAGGGCTTCCCTCGTGGCTCAGGTGGTAAAGAATCCACCTGGAATGCAGGAGACCTGGGTTCGATCCCTGAGTTGGGAAGATCCCCAGGAGAAGAGAAAGGCTATCCGCTCCAGTATTCTGGTCTGGAGAATCCCATGGACTGTAGGGTCGCAGAGTCAGACAGGACTGAGTGACTTTCACATCTAGCAAATGGTGGTGCTGAACTTGGAACCTCTGGGGTAGGTGGTACTTCTACACTTTATTTCTGCCCCTCCTCTCACCTCAGTCCTCTTAGTTCTTGTCTCTGAGATCCAGTCATTGTTTTATTCATTCATTCAGTAGATGTTTATGAAGGATGTGAAGCAGGATCCTAGACACTAGAGATACTGCAGTGAACACATAGACATATTCCCTGATACGATTTCATAGTTCTTACATTTTTGTTGGGGAAAAGCAGACAAAAACAAGTTTAACCACACTTGAGTGTGTTAAGTGCTGTGAGAAAAACAGAACAAGATAAGAGATGGTGACTTCACTATGTTATTAGGATACTTAAAGACATTGATAGAATGACATTTGAACAGAGAAAAATGACATTTGAACAGAGAGCTGAAGAAAGAGGGCAGGAGCTTTGTGGATGTTGGCAGGAGATGCCTCCAGGCAGGGGGACTGCAGGTACAGAGCTCTTAGAAGGAAGCAGGTGAGAATATTTGAGGAATGACAGAGAAGCCGACATAATAGGAGTGCAGTGATTCAGTGGAAGAATACTAGGAGATGAATTATCTATCTGTTCAGTTGATCGTCTCCTCTTGGTCTCTTCAGCCATAGGTCTGTCCCTCCTCGGGTCTGGCCACTGGGGCCTGTTCTGGTCCTTCCTAACAGGTATCTCTGCCCAGCTCTCCCATAGCCCATTAAGTCTTTAATTTTCGGCTGGCTTCATACTGCTCAAAGCCAATCTAAATTTGAACATACCAGAGAACCACCTGGAGCTTACAGAATATGCAGATCTTAGAGTCCAACCCCAGAGAGCCTGGATGTGTGAGCTGCACGGTAGAGAAGTCTGAGTCTGGCCCGTTGATCCAATTTCAGGAGCTCAGGCCTAGACAATAAAGTCTGTCTCCTGCGTATAGCAAGCACTCTAAAGATCTGGTCACCATCTGTTCCTGCAACCTCTTCGTGAACCTGGCTTCCCTGCTCTGCCCAAGGGTTTCTCAGCCTTGCCTCTGTTGACATTTTGAGCATGGAGATTCTTTGTTTGGGCATCTGTTCTTTGTAGGCAGGCTCTGCCCATTAGATGCCCACCCTCCCCGAATCTGTCAAAACCCCAAATGTCACCAGCTATTGCCAAATGTTCCTTGGGGGGCAAAATTACCTCTGATGGAGAACAAGTGCTCTATCCTGTCCAAATGCATCAGGCTGGTACACCTTTCTATGTTTGCTCCTGCGGATTCTTTGAACTTGGAATAAATGCCTCCTCTTGACTTCTGTTAGTTTCTGTCAGATGTCACTTAGCTTTTAAGACCCAGCTTAATGATAATAGTGGTAGCCGATATTTGTGTTTCGTGCAGTTTGCAAAGCATTTTTTTTTTATTATTTGGCTGCACCAGGTCTTTGTTGCAGCATGCGGGATCTTTAGTTGCGGCATGTGAACTCTTACTAGTTGTGGCATGTGTGATTTAGTTCCCTGACCAGGGCTGAAACCCAGGCCCCCTGCTTTGGAAGCACGGAGTCTTAGCCACTGGACTACCAGGGAAGTCTCCTGCAAAGTGTTCTTGATTCTGTTGTAATCATTTCGGATTTTTCAAATAGTTGTTAAGCACTTGTGTCCCAGGGATCCTCCCCCTCTGCATGCTTCTCTATCAGCTCATCACCAGCCACTCCTGCAGAGTCCCAGTCCTAGTACTGCTTTGTCAGCGTCTCTGCTACCCAGATACTCAGCTGACAGCCTGGGGTGTTACTGTTATCACCCCTCCCCATTTTTTTAAACCAATTAAATGCGTTGCAGGACTCACACCTAATCTGCGGCACTTTCTATTCCAGTGGTGACTCCCGGCATTTCCAAGGATGAGGCCCTCTTTTTTTTTTAATTAGCGTGAAAAGTTTCATGAGATCCTCCTTCATGATATTAGTTGTGCTCTTGAAGACAAAATTATTGATTAAAAGGGACTGCAAATTCAGTAACTCTTAGGTTTAATTTTTTTCTCTGTAATATTCACTCATATTTGAAAAGTAATAAGCAAAGTATGTCCAAGCTACATGTGTATTTAGCCAACCAGTAGTGCTCATGGTACATATGGATTCAAGGACTTTGGGGGTTAACTCTGTTCATTCTTGGGAGGGGAAAGGGAAACACACAAGGAGAACCCGCTGACCTATTTCCTCCATCATCCTGTATCCCTCAAAATGAATGACTCCCTCCTCTGTACTTGCTCTATGCATCTTTTATGGTCTCCTGCGGTGCTCGATTATTTATGTATATGTGTGGCTCCTCTCCTCGTCTGCGACTGATTTATCATTCTGAACTCCAAGCTCTTAGCACAGTGATTGGTACATCACTGGCTGTTGCTGATAGTCAATGCTCCTGAATGTCTCTAGGTTGGAAAGACAAATGTCTTCTCAAAACTCTGTCTGAGAACATCCAGGTTAAAAAAAATTTTAGCTACTACATGTTATATGTCATATTGAAACAGTTCACATGTTATTACTCTGTGCTGCACATCCCATAGAATTATTAGCGTTCTCCTGTTGGTATCTCTGCCACCATTTTTTTCCCACCGTAAGACTTCTTAGATATTCTAGGGGAAAACAAGATCATGGGAGAAAAATATAGACACTTAACTTCGGTGCTTTAAGTCTGGTTGCATGAAGTGTTGAGACAGGTGGACATGGGCAAGGCTGAGTGAAGCGTGTGTCTCTTCACAGAATTGTGCCTGTCCTCAGTGCCGTTTCCAGGTCGCATGGTGGAGGCAGCTGGGATTCAGGTTTTGACAAACTGAGTCACTTGTGTGAGCAGAATAGTGGTGTAGCTCGTTTTGAGCAAAGGTGCTGTGTGCCCCATTAGAAGAAGACAGGAACCCAAAGCTTGAGCTGTGAGTACTGCCAGGAGTGCTGGGGCTTGCCCATGCTGGAGTGTGACTGCCGGCATGGCTTGGTTTGATGCACTGGGCGTTGCTTTACTTCGGTGGTTCTTATCATTGTTTCGTAATAGCTGAAGGCCTCTCATATAAAAGAGAGATTCATCTAGGGCAGGAGTATAAGAAAGATGAATTTCAGTTCAGCATGAGGAAGAGCTTTCTAAAAGTCAAGACCTCCTCCATACCACAGGGGCCTGGGGAATAGCATTCACAAGAGGCTCCCTCCAGAAGAATTCCTGGACATATCCCATAACCGTCCTGATCTTTTCCAGTCAGGAGCCCTCCTACACAATACCCATCCTGCCATTTCCAAAGGGGAGCAGCCAACAAATGTTAAGATGTATTGAGTATTGATGATATGATTATGCCCACTTCACAGAAGAGAAAAGCAGACACACAGGTCAAGTTGTCTAAAACTTACTACCTTGTAAGTGGCTGAACTGGAATTCAAGTCCCTGGACTCAGAACTTTTAGAATATTGATGGAGCATTTGAGCAGTTAGAATGCCTCTGTGTTAACACTGCTGACGGAGGCAGTGAGCTCTGTGTCTGCAGAGGGGTCCACGCACAGTTCAGGTTGGTAACAGCTGTTGCTGGGGATGTTCCAGAGGAGGTACAATTGTTAGCCAGTTTTTGGAGGAGGTGGTGTTTAAGGTCTCTACCAACTTTTTTTTTTTTATGTAATAATTGGTCTTTTGTTCAAATTTGAGTGAACTGAGTGTTCACTTAAGAACTGAGTGTTCTTGCTTAATTATATTGCTTAAACAATTATTTTATTCCAGTGAAGAAAATATTTGGAAGCTCTGCGAATACATCAAAAACCACGACCAGTATCCTTTAGAAGAGTGTTATGCTGTCTTCATATCTAATGAGAGGAAGATGGTAAGTTGGGGAGTGATTGCAGAAAGAACACAAATTCAGGATGACATTCGAAGCTAAATAGAGGATGGGTTTAGCTTGTTCTAAAATGTGCTTTATAAAATATGGCAACAGTTCAAAATTTGTTTTTGAATCAGATTTTTTTTCCTACAAGGATGTAGTTAAGAGTTTAGTTCCTAACTTGCAGGTAGGGAAATACGTGATGGTATGTTTATGCAAATTCAGTCCCCTTTCTTTAGGTTTAAGTTAGAGCTTTTTAAAATGCTTAGATTAGAAGCACATATGCTCAGGTTTGAAGGAAAAGTTTCTTTCCTGCATTTTATGGAACTCCAGTAAACTTCTATAAAGTATTAAAAAAAAAAGTAAGGTCTTCGTATTTTGTAAAGCACTTTTGTGAGCATCATGTTGTTTGATCCCAGTGGATACCTTGTGAAGTAGTCAGGGTCCCGACAGCTGTTTCCGTTTTGTAGATGAGGAAATAACAGACTTGGGAAGGCCCCATGAATAATTAAGTGGGAGAGCAAGAGGTGAACCTGCCAGGACTTCCGATCCCTAGTTTGGGTCTCTTTCTACTCTCCAGAGAACATCTTAACAATGAATTATTGCTCCTTCATCATTAAAGACCCTTGGAAAGATTTGGATTTCTTCTTATCTGTTCATTCTTCCACCTGACTTGTTTGTTGTTTTGAAGTATTTGATTTTCCATGTGTGTATTGCCTAAAAGAATTGAGTGATGTTTGCTCTGTAAAGTTGTGACTCAGGAAGTGTGTTGTATTTGTAGATACCTATCTGGAAGCAGCAGGCAAGACCCGGAGATGGACCTGTCATCTGGGTAAGATGGTCAGCACAGCCAGCCTCTGATACAGCAGTACTTGTAATCCAGGAGCGGTCTCTGTGTTTTGGTAAAGCAGAAATGATGGGGCAGTAGAGAAAGACTATGATAGTTATTAATAATTTGACCTTTGGACGACAGATGTTATTTGGTCTAAGGCAGAAGCACTGACAAGCATGTTTTCTTTTAATTTTGAAATTATTATAGAAGTGATTTTAAATGGCTAATGTAGCAGATATAATTGTTGTCTAGACTCTTGTCTGTTTAGCACTGGAAGGAACTTTAGCAGCATCTAGTCCATCTGCACAGTAGAGTTATCCAGAGACTGTATGAAAAATACAGGTTTCTGGGAATTCCAGTGTTTAGGACTCAGGGCTTTCACTGCCAGGAGCCTAGGTTCAATCCCTGGTCGGGGAATTAAGATCTTGCTTGTTGCTTGATGTGGCCAAAAAAAAAAAAGGTTTCTAATCTAGTTGATCTAAAGGTTCAGGAATTTGTGTTCTGAGCAAACTTCTTAGCATGACTGGCATTTGAAAAACAAAGATCTGTTCCAACCCCTTCATTTTTCAGGTGAAGAAACAAGCCCAGAAAGGCAAAGTGACTACCTCGGGGTCACCTGGCTGATAGGTGGCAGATGGGGATCCTTTCCAGCACACATCCATATGCTACCTTAACCTGGTGCTTGAAGAATGGGATTGTTTGTGCTAATAAACATGGAGATAAAAGAAAAACTCCATTCATGATAATGTAACAAACATCAAGTTTCCAATGCGTATTTAGGATAAGGCATCATTTGAATTGGCTTCTAAGCCCGAGTCCCTCTTCTGCTGGGCTCTGTGAGCTGGACGGCTTAGTTACCATCTTTCCTCGGTGTCCTCCTCTGGTCACCGGGGGCCTCAGGGAGATGATGCATTTCTGAAGCATCACCCTGGTATCTGCACCAGTGCTCTAAACATGTTAGCGATTTTTGTTAACAGAGCGATAGAACCCCAGCTGTGGACTGTCCATCTGCCCTGGCATCGTGCCCATTGCTGAAGTGCTCAGCTTCCGGTCTTCAGGGAATTTTCAGGGAAAGGACCTGTGGTTGTGCCCTCCTTACACAGCAGCTCATGGCAGCTCCCGGTGGAGGATCCTGTTTCAGGAAGTCTTCCCGCAGACTTCCTGTGTGGAATACACCTCTGGCAGTTGATCTGTGCCTCCCTGCTGTTCTGTTGTAGGCGATGGGTGAGCCTCCCTCAGTCGGTGGAGACCAACCCTGAGGAAGAGGTCACTTTCTAAGTGGGCGCTTCTGCCTCTAGCCTGCGGTGTCTTTCCCAGGCGTTTGGACAAGCTCTCTTCACCTGGCTCAGAGAGTAAAGCTGCTTCTCGAGTCTGTACTCCTTGGTCCCCATCTCTGCCTCTCCTCGTGGAGGTGGCCTGCCTTCCTTCTCGAGTTCATTGGCCATCTGCTTTGTAGGAACATAGACCTGAGCTAGCCAGAAGGCTATTCCTTGTTTATGCCTTTTTTTTTTTTTGGCTGTGCTGTGCAGCATGTAGGATCTTAGTTCCCCAACCAGGGATCGAACCTGTTATCCCTGTGGTAGAAGCAGAGTCCTAAGCACTGGACTGCCCAGGAAGTCTCTGTTTATGCCATTCCACAAGCTGTGTCCTCTTTCTGGAACGTTCTTCCCTTTAGGCAAGATGCAGCCTTTCCTCAGTGAAACTCCCCTTATTAGTTGGGTTGCCTTCCCCCTTGTGGGGCGCCCCGGCCACTTTGGTTGGTTTTTAAGAAGGCTGAGTATTTACGTAATAATCTCATTAATTCTCTCAGTAACTGTGAGTAATACTATGAGGTAAACACTACAGTTGGGCTTCTCTCGTGGCTCAGCTGGTAAAGAATCCGCCTGCGATGCAAGAGACCCCAGTTCGATCCCTTGGTTGGGAAGATCCCCTGGAAAAGGGAACAGCTACCCACTCCGGTATTGTGGCCTGGAGAATCCCTATGGACAGAAGAGCCTGGAGGGCTACAGTCCATGGAGTCTCAAAGAGTTGGACACGACGACTGAACAGCTTTCACTTTCAAACACTACAGTTATCCCCATTTTACAGAAGAGGAAACGGAGGCCGGTGGTGGCGGGGCTGAGGTTGAACCGGGTGATCCCGCCTCACGTGCCCTAACCCGCAGGCTCTCCCCCCTCCTGTCTTCCCTCACCCTCTCACTCCTCTGCCACCACTGACTTGGGCTTCCTACTCGCTTCTCCAGGAACTTCTTGAACATTTGGACCTATCTTTCTCTTCTCTGTATCTGTATTTTAGTAGCACAGGTTCCCACAAGTAATTGGGAGTATGTATTTGAAAAAAACAAAAAACATGAAGTAGATGTCAGGAGAGAACCTGGTTTGGGATATGGCAGAGACTACTGCTGGCACGGATGGGGGAAGATCAAAGATGGACTCCTGGGGGGAAAGCATTGGAGCTGGAGCTGCAGTGATGAATGGGGGAGAGCGGTGGAGACGCAGCGCAGGTGGAGTGGAATAACGTGAAGAAGCCCAGGGGGCCGAAGTCGAGGACTGTTACAGGGGAGGGCTGGATGCATTAAGGGGCGGACAGGGGAGAAGCATTCATTTCTGATGCTGTTTCTGCTTTCCTAAGATAGAATTGGAGCCAAAGGAAGCACTTTGGGCTCTGATGGTGCAACGTCTCCAGTCTCAAATAATTGTCTTCTCCCTACCTCACAGGGTCAAATGATGCATCATTTGAGAAGGTGCTTTGTAAGCTCTGAAGTACTAGAAACGTGTGGTATTCCTAACATTGTACTAATGTGATTGGATTTTTTAATCTCACAATGCTGTTCTCTGTGCGAGCGTGTTTCTTCCGAGGCACTCTAAGCATCAGACTGCCCTCAAGTCCATTGATAAATTTTCCTGACATCCGTTCTAGCTCTTAGCTGGCTTGGGCAGTACCCCATGTCTGGAGGTGAGAGTGAGCATTCACATGCAGGCTGGGACCCAGCTGTGCGGGAGAAGCTCTCTGTGTCCTTTTTCCTTAATGGCTACAGATTAGGGCATGGCTGATTGAAAATCAGTAGCAACAACATTTTAAAAAATTTATTTCTTTAGCTGTGCTGGGTCTTAGTTGTAGCATGAGGGATCTTTCATCTTCGTTGCAGCATGAGAACTCTCAGTTGTGGCCTGTGGGATCCAGTTCCCTGACCAGGGATTGAACCCAGGCCCTCTGCATTGGGAGCTCGGAGTCTTAGTCACTGGACCACCAGAGAAGTCCCAACAACATTTTAAAGTCCTTCTTTCCCTCTCCAGGCTGACCTCAGGCCCTTCCGCTTTGTTAAGGGTTTGGAGGATATCCTTATAGACTTTTTCTCTGTACTCATATGCATGCATGTGTACTTCTGAACATACACGTCTGTCTTTATATACACATCAATTTAAAAAATAATGTATAATACATAATCTGCAATTTGCTTTTTCCATCTACTGGTGTAACAGAGTTAATCCAATTTGCACAAAAGTTCACCTAATTCTTTTTAGCAACTGCACAGTACCCCATCTTATGGCTGCCTCGTGGCTGCCTTTCCCCTCTTGGTGGACTTCTGATTGTTCCTGAATCTTCACAGTTAAAAACAGCACTGCAGAGATTTTCTTTGAATATATACCTTTACTTGCATATGGCAGTGTTTCTCTAAGATGAATTCCTAATGGTAAAATTGCTGGGTTGAAGGTATACAGTTAATGTACATGAACATTTCCACTGTTTATGTAACTGTTCCCTGTCACTGGACATCTGGTCTGTTTTCAGGGTTTTGTGTTTGCTTTGTTATTTTAAGGAGGGCTGTATTACCTTGTATATGTTTTTGCTGGTAGATAGGCATTATTACTATAACCTTGGAATACTCCGTCATAAGGTAACCTGGTTAACTTCAGCAACTTTTACTTCTAGGATTACCACGTTGTCTTGCTTCATGTTTCAAGCGGAGGACAGAGCTTCATTTATGACCTTGACACTGTCCTGCCGTTCCCCTGCCCCTTTGACACATACGTGGAAGATGCCTTTAAGTCTGACGAGGACATCCACCCACAGTTCAGAAGGTGAGGAAATTCAGAGTGGATTCACCTACTTCTCTGAAGTGAGACTTTGACAATTTTAAGTTACTTTGTTTGCGTGTTTGTTTCTGTGTTGGTTTTGTGAAGATTGCTTGTCTTGGCTTCACCATTGAGTTGATATTTGAGAGTCATGTACTACACAGAAGATTCAAAATATTTTGAAGTTTTAAAGGTTGTCCGTCGTATGAAAGGCTGGCAGTCTTTAAAACTTTGTGTGATGAGATCCAAAACGTTTTCTTCAAGTCAGTTTCGGAATGTCTTTCATACTCTTATTTTTGGGCGTGTGGGTGGTGGGGTGGTGTGGGTTGCGGGAGCTGGATGCCATATGACAGCAACATTGAGAGGAGTATGATAGCCTTCCCTGGTAGTTAGATGGTAAAGAATCTTCCCACAATGCAGGAGACCCAGGTTCAATCCCTAGGTCAGGAAGATCCCCTGGAGAAGGCAATGGCGACCCACTCCAGTATTCTTATCTGGAGAATCCCATGGACAGAGGAGCCTGGCAGGCTACAGTCCATGGGGGTCACAAACTGTCCAACACGACTAGTGACTAACACTTTCATGATATCAACACTGAAAATTATGCCCTTGGCCCCTGATATATTCACTGACTAAGTAAAGGCAGCTGGATAGATTTCCATGCCTTTGTAGTTTGGAATGTCAGCTGATCATTTCTCATGGCATCTTTAACAGGTGTTAAAGCCACATATCTGTTTGTGTATCACTAATAGTGGGGAAGGAAATGACAGCTGACTCCAGTATTCTTGCCTGGGGAATTCCACGGACAGAGGAACCTGGTGGGCTACAGCCCATGGGGTCGCAAGAGTCGGACACGACTTAGCGATTAAATTATCTGCCTGTCACTAATAGTGCAAAAATGTCCGTCTAGTTTTGTGCACATCATAGAAAACAAGTCTCTATAAGAACTGAGTTAGAATTTCAGCTGTTACATAATGAGTGTTGGTTTATATGCAGGAAATTTAGAGTGATCCGTGCAGACTCATATCTGAAGAACTTTGCTTCTGACCGATCTCACATGAAAGACTCCAGTGGAAACTGGAGAGAGCCTCCCCCATCGTATCCCTGCATCGAGACTGGAGGTGAGCAAGGGACGCCCTCTCAGAGGGTTTCCCATCAGTGTGCCGGTGAGCGAGTTCCCTTAACCAAGGATAGAAAGAGCACTGTCGTTTGGGTAAGGCTCCCGGAGTGGTGAGGAGGTGAGAGGGAGTGTAGTTGTGTGTATTTATCAGACTCAAACGGAGGCTCATAGAGCAGGATTGGAAGATTTCATGGGAGAGGAAAGGCCTCAGGGAGCCAAACCATGGCCCTGTAGCTGGAATATCAGCCATCCCTGCCTCTGGTCCACCAGCCTTGGGAGAATGTGTGTTTGTGCCACTTCACCACGGGACTTGTAGAGCCTCCCCTGGTGGGGTTTCGTGTTATGGTGAAGGGAATCCCCTGGTGCCTCTTTGAGACCTGTGAAATCTCTGTAATAAAATCTGCATTAGAAAGGCAGTGAGAGCTGGCTGGTTTTATTGTCCCACTCATCTCATTTATGTGCTTTTAGGCATCAGTCCAGTTAATAATTTCTCTAGACTTAAGTAGATCAAGGGTTCTTCACCATATTACTGTGTCTGGCATTCACCTGGGTGAATTTATGGTGGGAAGTAATTCACAAGGTTGCCATTAATTAGTAAAAACCATCCTCTGATGAGGATGATGCTGTCTGAGTCAAGATGCTCTCTGCAGGCTGTAAAGGAGGCCAGAAAAATAGTACATTAGAGTTCAGAGTTCAGCAGGGAAGAAAGTAAAAAGTGTATTTGGTATATTTGAAGGAAGATTCCATCTCTGATGTTTGAGGCTCTCTGTGGAAAGCTCTCATGATTTTTAAAGTTCATATTGGCATTGCTTTGGGTCCACCAACCTGGTTCCCAGGCTCAGCACCAGAACGGGGCTAGCTTAGGTCAAGAGAGGGCTTCGTGGGTCTTGCTTTCCTCTCACACCTTACTGGGTATGGTCTGGACAGTGCCTGGTGGCTCCCTGTGTCTTCCACATAGGAGCACTGACATAGGAGCTGACACGTCGTAAGCCTTCAGTACACCTTGTCAGCCCCCGTCCTCTTTGACTTGTTCCTTTGGGTTTTGGTGACTGCTTCCCAGGGGTGCTGTTTGTGCCAGCCCCCTCCTATCTTATATTCATCTCCTCTTCACTTGGCAGACATGAACACTGGAGTCCATGAAGGTCCAGCCCTCTGCCTGCCCCCGGGGCACAGCTGGAGGGTGGCAGGGTTTGTTACCTCCCTGTGCTCCAGAGCAGGGAAGGGGATGTCTCTTTTTGCCCCTGTGTAACTAGCTCATTGGGGGCCTCCGGAGCTTGAGGTTGGAACTCAAAGGAATCTGCTCTGAAGTGTGGGGTAAACATACCGGTTTCTCATGTAGTAATTTAACCATGTGGCCATGTTTTCTTGTGTGGTCAATCCATTAATTCAGTCCCTGTATTTATCAATTGAACTGACCCAGGAATGGAACTGGGGTCTCCTGCATTCCAGGTGGATTCTTTACCAGCTGAGCTACCAGGGAAGCCCTATTTATCAAAGGAATGTGTTCAAAGCTAGGATAAGGGGGAATTACTTTTAGCTCAGTCATGTCTGACTCTTTGCAACCCAATGGACTACACAGTCTGTGGAATTCTCCAGGCCAGAATATTGGAGTCGGTAGCTATTCCCTTCTCCAGGGGATCTTCCCAACCTAGGGATTGAACCCAGGTCTGTACTGCAGGTGTAGTCTTTACCAGCTGAGCCACCAGGGAAGCCCCATTTATCAAAGGAATGTGTTTGAAGTTAGGATAAGGGGGGATTACTTTTAGCTAATTAATATTGCCTTATTTTTTAAAAAAAAGTTAAAGAAGAAAAGGTTCAAGAAGACATCAAACTTGCAATTAATGCCTGTTTTAGATACTTTCATAGCAGCTTTACTTGGTTCCCTGCATTTAGTTATGGAATTGGCCCTTAGGGGCTAAAATTTATCACGTTTCATTCATTGCACATTATATTTTGGCTCCAACATTTAATAATTTTGGTGGCCATGAGTCTGCAGGCCCACTCTTTTTAATTCCGCATTTAGTGTATTTTAAATGAGGGAAACTACCCCCTCTTTTTTTTTTTGCCCATCTCTGATAAGAAGGAAACCAAGATTCACAGTCTTGCACCCCTGCACTAAAGCTCAGTCAGCACCAGCCTTTAATGGCTCAGTTTTTAAGGACCTTTCTCAAGTCTTGGACTGAACTATAGGGTACACCATGACTGTCCCTTTCTCTTTCTAAGCCCTTTGCTGCCTCTGTCCTTTCGTTTTCCTGTTTTCAAACGGTGTGTTATAGTGACACTGGCTAATTTGAGCCTAGCTGGAGGACCAGTGTTATATGTAAATAGAAATGTTATAGTGCCTCTTAGGGGGATACAGACAAATGCTGATTCATTATATATTGATCTTTAAAATTTTTTTAATTTTATTTTTAAATGCTGGTAGGTGTTGAATGCCTGCAGATAATAATCATTTTTTATTTAATTGCATTAAAAAGTCCTAGAAAATGAATACCACTGTATTTCAGAACTTGAGGTTTCCTTTAGCCATTTGGTAAAGATTTTAGCTGACTTACATGGAGTAAGTCAGGTAAGTACATCTACCCCAGGTAAGCAAGAACTTTTACCCCTTCTTTCCTGGGAGGCGCCTGTCTTTCCTTTATTTTGGATTACTTGGTCATCCTGCATCCCTGGCTGTCTGATCACATCAACAGAAGTCCTGGTTTTGCTGATTATCTAGCTTTTTTGTTGTAAGACTCTTTCTAGTGTTCTGTATTCCAAGTGTTTACCTTCATTTTTGAAAAGATATATTTGTTAGATAATATACGCTAGTTTTACATGTTTTTTCTTTCCGTTTTTTAAAGATGTCTCTCTCTTGTTTTCTGCTTGCTTAGTTTCTGATCAAGGAGCATGCTGTTCTTATATTTGTTTGTGTAAATGTAGTGTATCTCCCCCCCACCCCTGGCTGCTTTTTAAGGTTTTTTTTCTCTTTATTTCCCATTTCCAGCAATTTGATTATGATGGACTGTAGTTTTCTTTAGATTTAGTCCACATGAGGTTTGTTCAGATTCTTAGATTGGTAGATTTATAGTTTTCATCAAATTTGGAAACATTTGGCTATTATTTCTTCAAATGTTTCCTTTGACCACCACCTCTATCCCTCCCGTTTAAAACAAATTCTTGTCCTTCACCTACGCATATGTTAGATGCCTTGTTCTTATTCTATTAAGTCAATGATCACTTTTTTTCCAGACTTTTTCTGTATGTGTTTCATTTTGAATAATTATTTTGTCTGTAAATTCATTCATCTTATCTGCTGCGTTAATTTGCTGTTAATCCCATCCAGTGCATTTTTTTTTCATTTTACATATTTTATCTTTTTATCTCTAAAAATTCCACTTGGGGCTGATTTAATATCTCCCATTTCTCTCTGTTGTGCCCACGTTTTCTTCTACCCTTTTGAATATACAGTGTGTGTTCATAATAGCTGATCCTTGTCTGCTGGTTGCGTTATCTCTGTCATTTCAGTCTGCTTATGTTGATGGATTTTGTCCTGATGTTGAGTCGCGTTTTCCTGTTTCTTTGTGTGATTCATGTTATTTGGTTGGGTGCTGGACTTTGTGAATTTTACATTGTTAGTTGTTAGATCTTGAGGTACTTTTAAAAACAATATTGGATTCGGTTCGGTCAGGTGGGTCCTTTCAAGGCTTGCTCTTTCAGTATGGGCTTCCCAGGCGGCACTAGTAGTAAAGAACCCACCTGCCAATGCAGGAGACAGAAGAGGTGCGAGTTCGATCCCTGAGTCAAGAAGATCCCCTGGAGGAGGAAATGGCAACCCACTCCAGTATTCTTGCCTAGAGAATCCCGTGGAGAGAGGAGCCTGGTGGGCTATGGTCCGTGGGGTCGCACAGAGTTGGACACAACTGAAGCAACTGAATATGCAGTGCAGATTGTCAGCAGCCTTTCACCCTGCGCTCATTTAGCCCCGCTACTCAGGTGTAACCCTTTTGAGGATTCTGCTAAATGCCCATGTGTTATGAATTCTCTCCCCCTTGGCTGGTGGGGACTATGGAAGTTCTGGGAGTTTTTAGACCAGCTGCTTTCTGGGCTTCTTTCCTGGCTTCATGAGTTCAGTTCTTGAGGGTAGAGGGTGAGTCACCTCTGCAGAAATCTAGAGCACTGTCTGCGTAGCTCCGTCCTCTTCCACACTCTGTCCCCAACACGTAGCCACTGTGCCCTGCTGGACTCAGGTCTCTGTTTTCCCACGGGCAGAACCCCCGTGCTGTTCGTGTTGCTCCTGTGCTGTGGTCTGGACATGCTCCCTGGGCAGTGAACTGGAGGGTCCTCGGGCTCCCTCCCTTGTCTGTGCTTTCTTAGCAGTCAGTCGTGTTGCCCATTGTCTGGCTTGTGGAAAGAGTTGCTGAATATACTCTGTCCTCTTTCCTGACGGTTTTTGATAGGAGTACAGTTCTATAACTATTCCTTGATGAGGACGAGAAGAAATGTGTACACACTTTTAAAAAATACATGGTATGGAAAATTTAAATCATATACAAAACTAGACAGAAAATGAGACTTTCAACAGTTATCAGCTCATAGCTGATAGCCCATCCATTTCCCCCCCTCTTGTATTATGTTGAAGTGAATTCCAGATATTAGGTACTTTCAACTCTAAATATTTCAGTATGAATCTCTAAAATATAAAGATTAGTTTATTTAAAGTAAGACTACAGTGTCATTATTACAGCTAAAAAAATTAACAGTTCTTTAAAATCAGCATTTATCTCTCTAGTCAGTGTTTAGATTCACAGTTATCTCATAAAGTTGTAATCTTTTTCCTATAGTACATTTATTTGAATTATCCAGATAAAACCCCTACCTTGTGCTTGGTTGTTATGTCTCTGTGGAGTCTTTTTTTAATATGTAGAGATTCCTAGTCCAGCTCTTTTTTTCCTTGTAATTTATTTGTTGAAGCAATGAATCTGGGAGAAAGGTCTGGTTTTGCGGATTATATCTCTTGTATCTTCTGAATTTCCTATAAATTGGCCGTTGTATCCAGTAGATCAGCAGTTTATTTGTGCGTGTTTCATCTAACTTTTTATTTTGACATAGCTTCAGATTGCTAGAGAGTTGGGTAAAACAGCACAGAAAGTTCCTTTGTACTTTTTACTCAAATTCTAGGGTATCTGAGAAAACGATGGCGTAATTATCTAAAGCAAGAAAACAATAAATCAGTGCAAAAATATCAGCACAATACTGTTCACTTGCAGACCTTATTTATAGTTTGTGATTTTTTACCCCAGTTTCTTTTTTCTGGTCCAGAATCTAACCCAGGATATTACATGTAATTGCCATGTCTCCTCACGCTCCTTCATCTGTGACAATTTCTTTTTTCCTTTACTTTTACACTTTTGCCCTTTTGAAGGGGCTTCCCTGGTGGCTCAGCGGTAAAGAATCTTTCTTTCAGTGCAGAAGATGTGGGTTTGATCTCTGGGTTGGAAAGATCTCCTCATGATATGGCAACCTACTCCAGTATTCTTGCCTGGGAAGTCCCATGGACAGAAGAGCCTGGTGGGCCAAAGTCCATGGGGTCACAAAAGAGTCAAACACAACTTAGCAACTAAACAGCAACCCTTTCGAAAGATACTGATCAGTGACTGTGTATGGTGTCCCTCAGTTTGGGTTTGTGTGATGTTTTTCATGATTCAATTGAGGTTATACATTTGAGACAAGAATAGCACAGAATGATATTGATCCCTTATGAAACCTTTGAATAATTTTCCCTACTTTTGGTCTTTGGGGCTGTTAAACCAGAATTGTGCCTGCAGTGGACATTTCTTTCATGTATTTTTTTAGATTCCAAGATGAACCTGAATGATTTTATCAGCATGGATCCTGAGGTCGGATGGGGAGCCGTCTACTCACTGCCTGAGTTTGTACATCGGTTTAGCAGCCAGAACTACTGAACTTGACCTCTGGATGTGGTGCCGCAGAGAAACCCTAGAACCTGAACAATCTACCCCTTCATCTGAGACAGCAAACATTACGGTACATTTGGCTTGGAATTATGCTTTCCCCCTTTAATTCAGTTGAATTGAAAAGGATAAATAGAAACCATTTTTTTGATATGTCAGGTTGAAACTTGACGTAGTTGCTCAGATATTCCTACTGTTCATTTGTTAAAACCTGTGAAGACTTATGCCAGTAATTGCTTTTTGTTATGATATTGATAGGTGGACTTTGTGTCTCTTTTGGATGTATCATGTCTCTCCAGCTCCACTGTAAGCTCCTTGAGGGCAGGGCCGTGGCCCCTTGCTTTGTGAATCTCTGATGCCCATAAAAGATGCCCGTAAAATGTTTGCTAGTAACTATGCTACTGCTTGAAGAGGGCTGCCACTGTGAGCTGAATCAGCAATAAATGTTAGTCTTTTGGGACCATTATGTTCTTAGAAAAGTTTGCAGCCCTCTTAGGCTTAATTGTTCTTTGGCCTATTTATATGTTTTTGAATAAAATTGACTTAAATTAATTTTGTTTTGGAGATTTTGTGTCCCTCTTGATAATCTGGGATACCCAAGACTGTCTCAGCTGTAGACAGGAACTTGCTTCAAAATGCATTGATCAGTCTTCCTTCTTGAAGATGTGTTTGGAACTTTGGCTTTCATTGTCTAATTCCAAATAAAAGATGTTTGGCATTAAAGCAGCATATAGCGATAGTTCTCATTCACATACTCCGTGGTTCTGTTGTAAAAAGGAGCACATTTCTTATAATAGAGCTGTGCAAGCTTTTGCTCTTAGGTGTGTTTTCTGCTTACTGAGAAACTTCCATTCACATCCCCTGCCTTGTGCTTTGGAGGGACACTTGGAGTCATTTCCTCGAGAATCAGTCTCAGGAAATACCACGTACCCAGCTGGTTCAGCTGACCTGGAAGATGGTGAGAGAAAGTGACAGCTCTGGTAAGAGGAATACAAATACAGCCTAAATTATGTTTATAATTTAGAGTTCAGTATAGACCCTATACTTGGATGACTTTGTTGTGTTTCAGATAGTCATTTAAAAAGTACATGACTACAATAAAGAAGATAAGTTTTGGCATATTGGACCCGAGAAATACTTGCCTTGAGCAGAAACATTCAGAGGGAACAAAGGATTGTGATCTGATTTATAAATTGCATCTCTGGAGGTTTTTTTTACCTTGCCAATTAGTGAGCAGGTTTCCAATCTGGTATTCAAAATTATGTGTGGGACAGACCAATCAGACAATCTGTGTGTGTTAAGTTTGAACCTCCCAGCCACCTTGCCTGAAATTGAAAACCCCCTACTTCTAACCAGTGTAGTGAGCAAGGTTTTGTCAACATATCCAGTGGCCATTGTCATGACTTGCTGGAGGAAGTAGAGGACACTTGTTTTTTTCTACCTACCACTCCTACAGTGCCCTTTGAGAAACTTCTTCACATATTTCATAGAGTCCTCATGGCCATAAATAAAGGCATGTTGCCTAAGCTGGACCAGGCGTGGACCCCACCTCTGGACAAGTCTTGAGAGTGACCTGTCCCAGGGTTCTCTGGAATTGCTGTGTTGGCATTCAGAGAGAGAAGTTCTTGCTCCTTCAGGACTATTGGGCCAGGGGCCTGGGAGTTTGGGGCAGCTGAGGGCGTGCTGACTGCAGTGGAAGGACCTGCCTGCTCACTGCAGCCCCGCAGAGCAGGCGCCCCGGGGCATTTCCCAGTGCCTGCATCTTCCTGTGCTTCAAGCCAGCCCTAGCCTTTGAACTTGCCAGTTACACAGACCAGAAGGTTCCTTTTCCTCTTCAGCTTGTGTGAGTAGGAGTGTTGTCACTTCTAACTGATGGGTAGCTTCCCTCGCAAGATTTTTCTTCAGAACGGTTGATCTTATCAGAAAACTGTTACCATTGTCTCTCTGTGCTTTTACTTTTCTCTGAGGTCAGATTCGCTTTTCTTTATCCTTAGCGTGTGTGAGAGAACTGAATAAATTACTGATAAATGCTGTGTGGAAAGAGGAACTTTCAAGAAATGCAAGGGACTAAGTAGAATTTGTAGTTGACTCTGAAAATAAGAGAAATAAGGCATCTCTGAGAATCTTGACAGGGAAGCAATTACATGATATAAAATGGCTCCCAGGTCAGTAGAACTGACTGTAGCTGATTGTGGGTATTACCATGGCTTTTACAAATGATTGTATCTTTCAGAAGAAGGGCTCATTAGCAGTGGAAGTAAAGACAAACTCTGTGGTTTTTCTCAGTTTCATTTTTAATTGTTGTTGTTTAGTCGCTAGGTTGTATTCGACTTTTATGACCCCATGAACTGTAGTCTGCCAGGGTCCTCTGTCCATGGACTTCCCAGACAAGAATACTGCAGTGGGTTGCTGTTCCATGGACTTCTCCAGACAAGAATACTGCAGTGGGTTGCTGTTCCATGGACTTCCCAGACAAGAATACTGCAGTGGGTTGCTGTTGCATGGACTTCTCCAGACAAGAATACTGCAGTGGGTTGCTGTTCCATGGACTTCCCAGACAAGAATACTGCAGTGGGTTGCTGTTCCATGGACTTCCCAGACAAGAATACTGTAGTGGGTTGCTGTTCCATGGACTTCTCCAGACAAGAATACTGCAGTGGGTTGCTGTTCCATGGACTTCCCAGACAAGAATACTGCAGTGGGTTGCTGTTCCATGGACTTCTCCAGACAAGAATACTGCAGTGGGTTGCTGTTCCATGGACTTCTCCAGACAAGAATACTGCAGTGGGTTGCTGTTCCATGGACTTCTCCAGACGAGAATACTGCAGTGGGTTGCTGTTCCTTGGACTTCTCCAGACGAGAATACTGCAGTGGGTTGCTGTTCCTTGGACTTCTCCAGACGAGAATACTGCAGTGGGTTGCTGTTCCATGGACTTCTCCAGACGAGAATACTGCAGTGGGTTGCTGTTGGGTTGCTGTTGCCTTCTCCAGGGTG
The DNA here is from genome assembly GCF_002263795.3 of Bos taurus. NCBI lineage: Eukaryota > Metazoa > Chordata > Mammalia > Artiodactyla > Bovidae > Bos > Bos taurus. The sequence continues at coordinate 16,422,309 of NC_037341.1, read as the reverse complement.
TCTTCCCAGTGCAGGGACTGAACCCAAGTCTCCTGCATTGGCAGGCAGATTCTTTACCACTGAGCCAGCACTGAAGCCTCTCAATAGCTTTCTTGAGATGGAATTCAAATAATACTCAATTCACCCTTTTCAAGTATACAGTCTGATAGCTTTTAATTTATTCAGCATTGTGTGTCAATTTCAGAAAATTTTCCTTACTCCCAGAAGGATCCCTGCAGCCCTCAGCTGTCACTCTCCACTTCCCCTCCCTCCACCCCAGGCAGCCACTAATCTACTTTTTTTTTTTTTGTCTTTGTGGATTTGCCTATTCTGGATATTTCACATACATGAAATAAGATACCGTGTGGCCTTTGGAGACTGGCTTCTTTCACTGAGCATCATGGTTTCAAGACTCAGTCATGTTGTAGGGTGTTAAAATAGCTGGTACAGGAACATTGTACAAATCCAAAAGAGAGGGAAAAGGTATATGATAGAAAGTACCCTTCCTTTCCATTCTCACCTTAAATTTCCCTTCTGATTTCCCTACCCAGAAGTAACATATTTTCTGTTTCTTTTATATCCTTGCAGGAATTTTTTAGTGCCCATGTAAGCATATATGTTTAAGGTATTAATTATTAAGTATTACTATTATTATGTATTAATTCTGGTTTTTGTTTTCTTCTACAAATGGTAACATTCTAAAAGTACCCTTCTACATCTTACTTTTGAAAGTTAATATCAGATCAGATCAGATCAGTCGCTCAGTCGTGTCCGACTCTTTGCCACCCTATGAATTGCAGCACGCCAGGCCTCCCTGTCCATCACCAACTCCCGGAGTTCACTCAGACTCACGTCCATCGAGTCAGTGATGCCATCCAGCCATCTCATCCTCTGTCGTCCCCTTCTCCTCCTGCCCCCAATCCCTCCCAGCATCAGAGTTTTTTCCAATGAGTCAACTCTTCGCATGAGGTGGCCAAAGTACTGGAGTTTCAGCTTTAGCATCATTCCCTCCAAAGAAATCCCAGGGCTGATCTCCTTCAGAATGGACTGGTTGCATCTCCTTGCAGTCCAAGGGACTCTCAAGAGTCTTCTCCAACACCACAGTTCAAAAGCATCAATTCTTCGGCGCTCAGCCTTCTTCACAGTCCAACTCTCACATCCATACATGACCACAGGAAAAACCATAGCCTTGACTAGGCGAACCTTTGTTGGCAAAGTAATGTCTCTGCTTTTGAATATGCTGTCTAGGTTGGTCATAACTTTCCTTCCAAGGAGTAAGCGTCTTTTAATTTCATGGCTGCAGTCACCATCTGTAGTGATTTTGGAGCCCAGAAAAATAAAGTCTGACACTATTTCCACTGTTTCCCCACCTATTTCCCATGAAGTGATGGGACCGGATGCCATGATCTTCGTTTTCTGAATGTTGAGCTTTAAGCCAACTTTTTCACTCTCCACTTTCACTTTCATCAAGAGGCTTTTGAGTTCCTCTTCACTTTCTGACATAAGGATGGTGTCATCTGCATATCTGAGGTTATTGATGTTTCTCCCGGCAATCTTGATTCCAGCTTGTGTTTCTTCCAGTCCAGCGTTTCTCATGATGTACTCTGCATATAAGTTAAATAAGCAGGGTGACAATATACAGCCTTGACGAACTCCTTTTCCTATTTGGAACCAGTCTGTTGTTCCACGTCCAGTTCTAACTGTTGCTTCCTGACCTGTGTACAAATTTCTCAAGAGGCAGATCAGGTAGTCTGGTATTCCCATCTCTTTCAGAATTTTCCACAGTTTATTGTGATCCCATCAGTACATGTTGGACTTCCTCATTCCTTTTAAAGGATATGTTGTAGTCTATGGTGTGCATGGTTCATAATTTAAGAGTCCTGAAGTTGTTTTATTCTCTTGGTACAACCAAAAAAAAAAAAAAAAGTTCAAGGAGTATTTTTAGCCATGCATCTTTGTAGCAGTTTTTGAGTTAAATTTTGAAAGTGTAGCCTGCTAATTGTCCCACTGAATCCATTCTTTTTTTTTCTAGAAAAGGGGATACAAATGTTTTCTATTAATATAAAGGGCCAAATAGTAATTATTTTAGGTTTTGCAGGCTGCTGCTGCTAAGTTGCTTCAGTCGTGTCCGACCCTGTGCGACCCCATAGACGGCAGCCCACCTGGCTCCCCCATCCCTGGGATTCTCCAGGCAAGAACACTGGAGTGGGTTGCCATTTCCTTCTCCAACGCATGAAAGTGAAAAGTCAAAGTGAAGGCGCTCAGCTATAAGGTCTCATCTATAACTAACTGCTCAGCTGAGCCTTGGCCTTCGTAGCAAGTAAGCAGCCGTAGACAGTGTGTAAATGAGTGGGTGTGGCTGTGCTCCATAAAACTTTGTAAAATCTGGGGGCTGCAGGGTTTGACCGGTAGGCTATAGTTTGCTGTCCCCTGTTCTAGAGTAACAGAGTTGTAGCTGGCATTGTGGGTGTTCTGCTAGAGACTACATTTCCCAGTGTCCTTTGTGGCTAGGTGTTGCCACGTGACTAGGTTCTCCCTGTTGGGCTCTAAGGGGAGGGGGTGCATGCCGCTTAACAGGGCTGACTTGGGAAACATTGTCCGTCCCCTCCTTCACATCTTTCCCCCTTGCCTACTGCACGATATTGAAAGGTTGTTGCTAAACCATGAAAGAGGCCAAATCTTGGCCTCTGGAGGAGAATTCAATCCAGGGCCAGTGAGACTTGATTGCTCAGAGCTTTTGTGTAATAAAGTTTTATTAAAGTATAAAAAAGATAGAGAAATTTTCTGACATAGACATCAGAAGGGGCAGAAGGAGTGCCTCTCTGCTAGCCTTTAGCCGGATGTTATATACCTACTAAGCAGTCTGCTAAGTAGAGAAAGGAAATGTCTCAGAACTCAGAGACTGGCACCATGCCTCTCACCCACAACATGCATTGAGATAACATTAGCACCAGCTGAGTCATCCCAGGCCATAAAACGAGTGACATGAATCTTAAAGAAAGGCAGATTTCCAAGCAATATGTATTTTCATTAACATAGACTAGGAGAACAATGGATGAGTAAAAAATACTGGCTTGTCAAGTCGGTTCTGAGTCTTATTCAGAACTGACTTGAAGACACAGTCTAGGGTAAGTACGTAGTACATTAACATAGCTTAAGACAAACGTTTCCATAAGAAAAGCGCATTGGTTAGCTCAAGGTTTGAGGAAAGTTAAATTCTGATGGAGCCAGATGTCGTTATGGCAACACAGAATTTTAGGAGAAACCTCTTTAAATTTGTATAGCGAAGGGGAAAAAAATCTAACACTTGTTTGTTTCCTCCTGCCGCTTAAGAGCCAGATAAAAAACGTCTAACACTTGCAGTTTCCTGCGTTTGGAGACCCCTGGCCTTCCTGCCTATTACCCTCTCCATATGATGGTGGCTAGAGTGACCTTGGAAGCCATCCACTGAAGATGGCAAAGCCACCATCAGCCTGGATTCCTGAATGACCCCATGGAGCTGAGCTGCAGGCCTGCCTGAAAAGTGTTCTGTAGAGCGCTTCCTTAAGAGACACACTTGTGTATTTGTTTAAGTCACAGAGTTACTGGTGCACCTTGATTCTGCAGTTTAGCCACCACCCCTGCTAATTAATACAGAGCCCATTCAAGACTTGTCAGGGTATTTCTACGGGGTTGGAAGTAAGGCTGATGATCCAGGTGGAGTTAGATCCACGGTGTTCTCATGCAAACTGCCCCTTCAGTGTCCTACAGGATTTGTGGGATTATTGCCCTTCACAAAATGTTAGGAACACTGCTGTCCATCCATACCTTTTGCTTTGCATGAGGTTCGAGAGCCTGGTGGGAAGGAAGCCAAGTGAATCTTGTCTTTATTTACAGTTCGGATATGTGCAGGCTTGTCTGATGGACTAGGAGGCCTCTGAGCCATCCTAGCTAGAGGAGAGGAAAACAGGTTCCTGAGAGAAGGCCACTTGGCGTGAGGAAGACACCTGGCTGAGGGAACCGGACTGGGCAACGAGGCCTGGTGGCTGGAGGGACCACGGGCGGCACGGACAGCACGGGGCGTGTTCCTCACCGCTCCCCTTCGTGCAGCGCGCCCTCGCCCCACTCCCACCCTCTTGAAAGCCCTGTCCTCTGGGAGTGAAGGGAACGAACTGTGTCACTAGGGGCCCAGTTCGGCCTGGGGAACCTTGAAAGTAGCTGGTCTTGGGCGTCAAAGGAGAACAGTGGAGCACCAGTGGCCTGAGAGGCTGGGATTTGAGCGGTTGACTCAGAGCAACAGAATAGAAGCATGCCCTTATGGCAGAAAGTGAAGAGGAACTCAAAAGCCTCTCGATGAAAGTGAAAGTGGAGAGTGAAAAAGTTGGCTTAAAGCTCAACATTCAGAAAATGAAGATTATGGCATCCGGTCCCACCACTTCATAGGAAATAGATGGGGAAACAGTGGAAATAGTGTCAGACTTTATTTTTCTGGGCTCCAAAATCACTGCAGATGGTGACTGCAGCCATGAAATTAAAAGACGCTTACTCCTTGGAAGGAAAGTTATGACCAACCTAGATAGCATATTCAAAAACAGAGACATTACTTTGCCAACAAAGGTTCATCTAGTCAAGGCTATGGTTTTTCCTGTGGTCATGTATGGATGTGAGAGTTGGACTGTGAAGAAGGCTGAGCGCCGAAGAATTGATGCTTTTGAACTGTGGTGTTGGAGAAGACTCTTGAGAGTCCCTTGGACTGCAAGGAGATGCAACCAGTCCATTCTGAAGGAGATCAGCCCTGGGATTTCTTTGGAGGGAATGATGCTAAAGCTGAAACTCCAGTACTTTGGCCACCTCATGCGAAGAGTTGACTCATTGGAAAAGACTCTGATGCTGGGCGGGATTGGGGGCAGGAGGAGAAGGGGATGACAGAGGATGAGATGGCTGGATGGCATCACTGACTCGATGGACATGAGTCTGAGTGAACTCTGGGAGTTGGTGATGGACAGGGAGGCCTGGCGTGCTGCAATTCATGGGGTCACAAAGAGTCGGACAGGACTGAGCGACTGATCTGATCTGATCTGAAAGCCTGAGGCTATAGCTCTTATATTCTATGAAGCTCCGTTTCATCAGGCCTTTTTGGGGAGTTGCCCTTGAGTTCAAATGGACCTCTATTGAGCCCACATTAAAGGGGGCGTAAGAGGCCCCTTTTCTGTCCGAGTACAGTTCCTGCTTTTCTGTTTGTCCTCATACTGAATGTCTCACTACTTGTTTTTGCGATTATTCAAGCTCCTATTAAGGAGTGGTAGGCTCGTTCACAGGCTTCCCTGGTAGCTCAGCTGGTAAAGAATCCCCCTGCAGTGCAGGAGACCCCAGTTTGATTCCTGGGTTGGGAAGTTTCCCCTGGAGAAAGGATAGGCTACCAACTCCAGGATTCTTGGGCTTCCCTGGTGGCTCAGGTGGTAAAGGATCAGCCTGCAATGTGGGAGACCTGGGTTCGATTCCTGGATTGGGAAGATCCCCTGGAGGAGGGCATGGCAACCCACTCCAATATTCTTGTCTGGAGAATCCCCAGTGGATAGAGAAGCCTGGTGGGCTACACAGTCCATGGGGTTGCAAAGAGTCGGACACGACTGAGTAACTAAGCACAGCACAGCACGGATTTGTTTAGAGGCTCAGAATCTCTGTAGAAAGTTGGGGTTTGCAGAGTGATGGTCACAGCTAATGGAGAATCTGCTTCATTTTCTGAAAAAACAACACTGATCCGGGCTTGTTTCTTCCCATGAAGATGCCGGACTCCTCTGGGGATTCAGTCATGGGTTCTTTGGAAAAATCAGCAGTGACATCATAAGCTACTTCATAGATATAATCTATGAAGATATAATCTATGACTATAATCTTCATAGTCATAATCTACTTCAGAGTTCTCTGTGTGAAGAGAATTGGAATCAGCAGTGCCTCATTGACTGCTTCAGAACTCAGGGTGTTTAATTCCACCTCAGCAGACAGAGTGAAAAGTCTGTGTTCTCCACATGTGAGTCAGTGGTTGTCTCTGCCTTGTCAGTGAAGCCTTGGTCAGTGGTTCAGGCTGGTCAGTCAATGGTCAACTCTAGGTTGGTGATGGATTTTGGGAGCTGTGTGAGGTGGGGCATAGCTGCAGTGAACCAGGTGGAAGGGAGTGGGGTCGGTGGGTGCCGGCAGGGCGCGGGGGTCCTTGTGAGCGTGAGGCAGCCAAGGGTGCCTTGGGAGGCACCTTCAGGACTTGGAAGTAGAAAGTGACCTTACATAGGATTGAGGAGCTAGTGGGGGGCTTGCATACGTTCAGTTTATAATAGCAAGAACCCTTGACAATGCACAGAAATTCTTGGTGGAGAATGGTTATTAAAAAGCTGGACCTGGTGATGGTGGATATGTGCCTAAATCATGAAGATCTGGGGTTACTATAAAAGTGACAAGTTTTTAGTCACTGATGGTTAGAAGCCTGGGACATACCAGGTACTTAATTAACCATTCAGGGAAGAGGAAGTCTCAGTCATTTGCCTTGAATACATTTTGGAGAACAGAGTTAGAAGTTACAAGGTGGCAGGTTCCATCCCTCTTCCCCTTCCTCCATCCATCCATTCACCCACCCAGGGTGTATTACATGCCTACCATTTGCAAAGTTAGGCCATGATGAGTAAGACAGAACTGCCCTATAAGAGAAGACATATGGAGAATGCTCAGGTTCAAGGGACAGAACCTCTGTCCTTTTTTAGGATGTCTTTTATTACCTCACTCTCATTTGCTTGTAAAGCAGAGGGCGAACCTTGGAGGAGCCTGTTGTATAGCAATCTTTTGGTAAAGACTTGGCACTTAGAGATTTCACTTCGAACAAACATGGGATGTAAGCCAAAATAAAGAACTTTTCTCTAGTTACTTAAAAGGATCTTGAAGGAAGAAGTGATTATTCCAGTACAGATGTTACAGAACCAGAAAATTTGGAAACACACGAGCATCCCTAGGACCAGAAAAACAAATCCAGACTGAACCGGAATCATTCACTTGGTTCCCCTGGTTCAGGGTTACCGTCAGCTCTTCAGTGGGCGAGAGCTGGAGACTCGTGTTAGCACCGCTGCCTCTTCTGTGTGGTGCTTGGTTACCGGTATGCAGTATTTGAAAGTGAATATTTGAAATTTGAAATTGCTCTTTGCGACTCCATGGAGTGTAAATTCTTTGGAATTCTCCAGGCCAGAATATTGGAGTGGGTAGCCTTTCCCTTCTCCAGGGGATCTTCCCAACCCGGGGATCAAACCCAGGTCTCCCGCATTGCAGACAGATTCTTTACCAACTGAGCTGACTCTATACTACTCATTCTGGAGGCTGATGACAATTTCTCTAAGCAAGTCCTTTTGTCGCCTTTATATGACACCGAGTGGAAGAAGCTGCTAGTTATAAGTGCAGTGTGGTGTTGAGGCTGTATTCTGACTATTCCAGATCAGCTTCTGATACTCAGTGTGCACAAAAAGTGCGAAGTAGTCCCCCCATACTGTTTGTCTTGCAGTGTGTGGCACACAATAGATGCTCCATGAGCATTTGCTGCATGAATGAATGTATATTTATGAGGTTCTCTCAGTGTGTTTCCACTAGCGCTGCTCATTATAAAAATCAATGAAATGGTGTGTAATTGTGCACATAAAGCAGCCGTAGCTGGTCGATGAGGTTGAATTTGGTTGTGAGACAACTGTTGCTACTGTTTTTTCCTCTTGGCAGAGAAATGACGGGAATGTTCTGCGGGAGGGATTATCTCAGCCTATTCTTTTGCCCTTTGTTCCCCTGTTTTCCCTCCCGATCCTGTTTGGATGTGATTGTTTGTGACATTTCTGAGAAGAGTGTTCAGAAATACCCTGACTAATGAGAACATTTCGTCAGAATATCTATCAGTACTTCCCTGTGTGCCTTGACCGAACAGACGTAGAGAAGGAACAATATCCCTGTATTTCACCCTGGTGAACTGCATAGTAGCTTTAGCCTGTTGGAATTCAGCAAGGATGCTATGGCCTGAATATCTGTATCTCCTCCAACCCACTCCCTGAATTCATATGGTATAATCTTGACCCCCAGAGGGAATGGTATTAGGAGGTAGCATGTGTCTGTGTGTGGGGGGGAGATTAGAGATTAGTAGGGGGGTAGGGAGGACTTCCCTGGTAGTCCAGTGGCTAAGATTTTGTGCTCCCAAAGCAGGGAGCCTGGGTTCGCTCTCTCATCAGGGAATTAGATCCCACATGCCGCAACTAAATATCCTGAGTGCCTCAACTAAAAGATTCCACATGCCACAAGTAAAGAGTCCACATGCTGCAACTGTAGATTCCATATGCTGTGGCGAAGATCAAAGACCTGTGTTGCAACTAAGACCCAGCACAGCCAAATAAAATATTTTTAAAAAAGATTAGGAATGTGCGGCCCTCATGAAGGGGATTAGTGGTCTTATCAAAGAAATCCCCTAAAGTGCCCTAGCCCCTTCTGCCATGTAAGGATACAATGAGAAGTCAACCATGCTGGCACCCTGATTAGACTCACAGCCTCTAGAACTGCGAGCAATAGATTACTGAGGCTTATTAACTACCTAGTCTGTGGTATTTTGTTACAGCAGCCTGACTATACTAAGGCAAAGGGTCCCTAACCTAGAGTCCTAATACACACTGAGTGTGTATGAGTGTATTTTTCTGGAGAGAGAACCCCTAGCCTATATTATCCGTTTATTCATTTAACAATCTCTGACATTACTTTGCCAACAAAGGTCCATCTAGTCAAGGCTATGGTTTTTCCAGTGGTCATGTATGGATGTGAGAGTTGGACTGTGAAGAAGGCTGAGCGCTGAAGAATTGATGCTTTTGAACTGTGGTGTTGGAGAAGACTCTTGAGAGTCCCTTGGACTGCAAGGAGATGCAACCAGTCCATTCTGAAGGAGATCAGCCCTGGGATTTCTTTGGAGGGAATGATGCTAAAGCTGAAACTCCAGTACTTTGGCCACTTGATGCGAAGAGTTGACTCATCGGAAAAGACTCTGATGCTGGGCGGGATTGGGGGCAGGAGGAGAAGGGGATGACAGAGGATGAGATGGCTGGATGGCATCACTGACTCGATGGACGTGAGTCTGAGTGAACTCTGGGAGTTGGTGATGGACAGGGAGGCCTGGCGTGCTGTGATTCATGGGGTGGCAAAGAGTCGGACACGACTGAGCGACTGAACTGAACTGAGGGACTTACTTGGTGGTCCAGTGGCTAAGACCCTGAGCTCCCAATGCAGGGGGCTTGGGTTCAATCCCTGGTCAGGGAACTAGATCCCACATGCTATAACTAAGAGTTCTCACACTGCAACTAAAAATCCTGCATGTTTCCACAAAGGGTAAAGATCCTGTGTGCTACAGTTAAGACTCAGCACAGCCAAGTATAGTAAATATTAAAAAAAACACCAGTATTATTGTTTTTACCTATTGAGGGCTTACTCTATAACTTCAGGCCCCAGGACAGATGCTGGTAACTGAAACCAGAGTAGCTTCTGCTCTTCTGTAACTTATAGACTCGTGATGGAGAGCAGCAGCAATCAAATGACTGTGCACTTGCAGCTGTGAGTGCTGTCAAGGAGAGGTAGCAGTTCTGAGAGAGCACGTGTGAGCGTTCGTGCGTGCGTGCTCAGTAGCTCGCTCAGCTGTGTCGGATTCCTTGTGACCCCGTTGACTGTAGCCCGCCAGGTTCCTCTGTCATGGGATTTCCCAGGCAAAAATACTAGAGTGGGTTGCCATTTCCTCCTCCAGAGGATCTTCCCAAGGACTCCGGGATTGTACCTGCAGCTCCTGCTTGGCAGGCGGATTCTTCACCATCGAGCCACTTGGGAAGCCCCATGAGAACATGTAATGGGGGAGATTATCTGGTTAAAGGGGACTGGGAGGCTTCCTCAAGGAAGTGTTTTATCCATTCAGTAAGTAGCTCTTGCTATGTGCCGAGCAGCATTCCTGCCCTGGTGATTGAGCAGTGAAGAAAACAAGCTCCTGCGCTCACAGAGCCTGCATTCTGGTGGAGAAGACGGACAGTGGACACATACTGTGTGTGGAAGAATGGTTGCTATTTACCAGGTTGGGGAAGATGGTAGGTGGAGAAATCTTGGGGAGGAGGATCAAGAGTTTTATTTTGGGCATCTTAAATTCGAGATGCTGGTTAGATGTCTAAGAAGAGATGTCAAATAGTTGGATAAAGGCATTCAGGGGAGAGGTTCAGACTGTGAATATAAACTGGGGAGACCTCAGTTAACAGTATTTAAAGGCACAGGACTCAGTGAGATCATTGACTGAATGAGTGTAGACTGAAGATGTGGGGGCCCTAGCCCCGGGAGCTTTTACACTTAGAGGTCAGGAGATGAAGACTCCAGAAAGAGGATGGAAGGAGGGGCTGGTCAGGGTAGGGAGGGGAGAAGACAGGAAAGCTCAGAGAAGAATAATTCAAGAGGGAGTCAGATGTCGCTGACCAATTCAGTAAGCTGAGGACTGAGATGACCACCGGCCTTGGAAAATGGCTTCAGAGCAAGTTCAGAGGAGCGGTGGGGATGAAAGCCTCCTTGAAATGGGCTTAGGAGAGAAAGGGAGGCAGGAGGCAGAGTGGTCTGATGAAAGGAATAGAGAAGAGGGGCTGTCCTGAAGGGGAATGTGGGTCAAGAGGGGGCTGTCCTGATCGTGGCCATCATCCAAGTCTTCCTTCATGATGAACAAACTGACCACTTCAAGTCCCCCAGAGAGACCTCTAGGGACATCAGAGACCTGTCCTCAAGGCCCACCGGTCTCACTCAGGGTGAACACATCTGTGTTTTGACTAGATCCGTCCATCAGTTCATACTGCCTTCCTCAGCATCGACTGGAGGAAAGAAAGCTGGATACTCCAGACGGATAGTCATCCTTTGATACCCATGGGGGATTGGTTCCAGGACTCCCATGGATACCAAGCCCCATGGATGTTCAAATTCCTTATATAAAATGGTGCGATACAGCCGGCCCTCGGTAACTATGGGTTTCACATCAGTGGACTCAACCAACCACTGATGGAAAATTGCAGACTGAAATCCACAGATGGGGAACCCATGGGTAGAATGCTGGGTGTGTTTCATCCAGGTCATAGAGAAGTCTAGGCACCATCCTTAATAGACTCCCTGCTTTTTCGCTTTGTCCCCTTCCCGCCTTTCAGTGTTGTCTCCACAAAGCAGCCAGGGTGATCTTTTAAACATATGAACAGATGATCTCACTTCCTTATTTCAAAACAACTGCCACTACCAGAACTTCACACTAGCTTCAACAGTACTTAAGATAAAATCCAGGACTTCCTTGGTGGCCCAGTTGTTAAGAATCTGCCTGCCAATGCAGGAGACACAGGCTTGATCCCTGGTCTTGGAAGATCCCACATGCCACGGAGCAGCTAAGCCCATGTGTCACAACTACTGAAGTCTTGCTGTCTAGAGCCTGTGCTCCACAACAAGAGAAGCCCCCACAATGAGAAGCCCACACACAGCACCTAGAGAGTAGCTTCCGCTGCTGCAACTAGAGAAAGCCTGTTCACAGCAGTGAAGACCAGCAGAGCCAAGCAGAAATAAATAAGTGACATGCTTTAAAAAAATCAGTGTTCACAAAAAGGGGAAAAGGTAAAATCCACTGTTCTTACTCTGGCCCACAATGCCCTGCAGGGTCTGGTCATGGCTGCCTCTGTGATTCCAGCGCCCCTGCTCCTGGCTGTTTCCTGCCGTGCCTCGCTGGTGAGTTTCTATGCCTGAGAAGGAGGAACTCATTCCTTCCTTAGGGACCTCACATGCTATTTGCTCTAATTTGACCCTTTTCCTGCCCCTTCATATTTTCTCTTGGCTGTCGGCTCCCTGACAGTTCAGCTAATTCTTTCCTGGTCACGTGTCAGAAGCTGCCCGCCCCAGTCAGTATCAGACTGATTCTCCACTTCTCCCTTCACAGCAGTTATCACTTAACTGAAGTGATTTGCTATATTTATTTTGTGTAAAGTCTGTTTTTATCTCCCGTCACTAGACTGTGAGCTCTCTCTGCTTTGCCTAGCATGTTGTCTGCCACTATGTAGGTGCCCAACAAACATGCCTGGAACATTTAATGAAGGAGCAATCCCTGCTACCTCAGGGGTCTGGAAGGTCAGGTTCCCCACTGCCCCCATCTCTGGGTAAGGGTAATGCCGGAAAATTGCTGCTAAATTCTTGCTCTTTGCGTTCTTCCTTTTGACCAGGTTCTGTTCCATTTTCAGATGGTACTGTCCTTTTATAAACAGTACTGTACTGTTTAGGAAAGGTATATAATTCTTATTTAGGTGGTATTATCCTTTTTTCTTTTTCGGTCTCTCAGGCCTCCACTCCACTACTCTTTCACTTTTTGATCTAGAAAGGACATTACAAATGGCAGATAGCAAAGATTATTGTGAGTTGACTTAATCAGTATCACTCTCACACCTTGGTGGGTTCTTCACTCTAGCCTCCTCTTGTAAACATATATTGAAAGCACCTTGTCCTGTGTATCTGCTCGTGACAGTTGGGGAAGGCATTACTTTTTCCTTCTCTCCTCTACACTTGACCATGTAGCCTAGCATCAGAGGGTGATTTCTTTTCGCCCTGTCAGTCCAAAGAGAATGTGGCTCTCGCCATGAGCTATAGCAGGCTTCCATTTGAGCCAGGCTTTTAATAGCATCCGTTTGTTATCAAGGGAGCAGTCGTAGCAGCATCACATGTAGAGTCAATAGGCAGTCTTTCCAATGGTTTCCATGGGGACCTGGAGTTTTAGAGCAATTTCTGGGAAGAACGTTGGAAAGATATTGACGGTAAAAATGTTAATAAAGCCACACTGTTCTGACAGACACCATTTCTAGAAACATGGGTGATATATGAGTCACTTTCCACTCAAGGCCCATGGGGTACAGAGCTGTGTGTGACCTCCTTGGGGCCAGGTACAGAGGAGACCTAGATTCTGCCTGCACTCAGAATACAGGAAAAATCAGGTTTGAGTCTTTAGTCCCCATTATAATTGTGCTTTTGTTAGTCACTTGCTGTGTGACCTTGAGGAAGTCACTTAACCTCTCTGGGCTTTCATTGCTTCACTTAAGAAAGAGTTATTTTGTTCTTCCCTGGTGGTCCAGTGGTTAAATATCTGTCTGCCAATGCAAGGGACAAAAGGTCGATCCTTAGTCTTGGAAGATCCCAAATGCCACAGAGCAACTTAAGCTCCACAATCACTGAAGCCTGCACACCTAGGCCCTGTGGTCTCCAAAAAGAGAAGCCACTGCAATGAGAAGCCCATGCACCACAACTGGAGAGTAGCCACCATTCACTGCAACTGGAGAAAGCCTGCACACACACACACACACACACACACACACACACACACAAAAGGCTGATGTTCGAAGCCCTCTCTGAGAGGTGTTGATTCAGTAAGCATACACACACACACACACACACACACAAAAGGCTGATGTTCGAAGCCCTCTCTGAGAGGTGTTGATTCAGTAAGCATACCAGTCAGGCAACAGAAATCATTCTTGCTGCTTGAAGCCAAAAAGGGTTTGATTCAAATCACAGAGAAGGGAGGCAAACATTTGGAGAGGGGATCATTGGGTGTAGCGGCCAGAGATGCTTCACACATATCCTTTGGTGCCTAGATCCGGGAATTCTGGCAGCACTGTCATAGCTTACGGCATTCTTCAGGACAGGAGGTCAGCATCACCAGGTGGTGTCTCTCAGCTGGTGCTGTGCCTGCCTTCAACAGGCCATTTATTCTACCTTCCAGAAGATCAGCTACTTCCGGGTTATGAGGAGCATGGTAAAACCAGAGAATCCTAAGGCACCGACTCATTGACTTACTCCTTTTGCTGTAGGTGGATTCATGATCAGAAGTAATGCTGGCTTTGGGACTTCCCTGGTGGTCCAGTGGTTAAGAATCCACTTTGCAATGCAAGGGATGTGGGTTTGATCCCTGGTTGGGGAACTAAGAGCCCATGTTACATGGGGCAGCTAAGCCCACAAGCCACAACTAGAGAGCCCATGCACTGCAAGGGAAGATCCGCTTGATGCAGTGAAGATCCTGTGTACTACAACTAAACCCAAAGCAGCCAAAGAAATAAATGCTGCTCTTGCGTTTAGTTGCTCAGTCATGTCTGACTCTCTGCAGCCCCATGGACTGCAGCACGCCAGGCCCCTCTGTCCATGGAATTCTCCACGCAAGAATACTGGAGTGGGTTGCCATTTCCTTCCCCAGAGGATCTTCCTGCCCCAGGGATCCTGTGTTTTCTACATTGGCAGGCAGATTCTTTACCACTGAGCCACCAGGGAAGCCCAAATAAGTCAATAAGTAAATATATATATATATATATATATATATATATATATATATGTAATGTTGGCTTTAAGTAAGTCACTTCATTTTTTCTTAAATTTATTTTTAATTGGAGGATAATTGCTTTATAATATTGGAGTAAGTCACTTTAACTCACTGTACTTATTTACAGGAATCTCCAATGCCAAATTCTAGACACTGTGACATTCCATTTCATAGTTCCCTATAATCTGACAGTGGTTATATTTCCAGATAAACAATTCAGTTAATAGTCAACCTGCTTATTCCTGATGCTATTAAATGTCAGGAGAACTTACATATCACAAGGACTTTTATTTCAAAGCTTGGAGCACAGGATGCACTTCTTAAATACCTAAAGCATTAGTCATTTTTAAGTAAACAGAATTACAAAGAAATGTTGCTGAACTTGATTACATAATTATCTCATTACAGGAAATAATTATTTTGGTCAGTTCTGAAAAACATCAACCCTTACAGGAATTATGCCAGAATAAAGTATGTACCTGGACCCTTTAGCAAGTATTGAAGGAAAAGCCAAGAGTTGCTTTCCATGATTACCTCAGGGTGAAACAAAAAATGATATTTAGCTCATCCTTTAAAAATGTCACTTTAAAGTGATGATCCTTTCATTTTCCCAACCTCTTAGTTCTGTAACTTAAATGATGTTGCCGGCTATTAAACTTCTAGGCATCTTGGAAATTTTCAAAAATAAAAAAAAATCAATTTGTTTCAAACTCTGTGGAAGGCAATCCCAAATCACTGCCTATAGTGAGTGTAGCCATGAAATTAAAAGATACTTGTTCCTTGGAAGAAAAGCTATGACTAACCTAGACAGCATATTAAAAAGTACAGACATCATTTTGCCGACAAAAGTCTATATAGTCAAAGCTATGATTTTTCCAATAGTCGTGTACAGATGTGAGAGTTGGACTGTAAAGAAAGCTGAGCACCGAAGAACTGATGCTTTCCAACTGTGGTGCTAGAGAAGACTCTTGCGAGTCCCTTGGACACTAAGGAGATCAAACCAGTCAGTCCCTGAATATTCGTTGGAAGGACTGAAGCTGAAGCTCCAATACTTTGGTCACGTGATGTGAAGAGCTGATTCACTGGAAAGGACCCTGATGCTGGGAAAGATTGAGGGCAGGAGAAGAGGGCCACAGATGATGAAATGGTTGGATGGCATCACTGATTCAATGGACTTTCGTCTGAGCAAACTCCAGGAAATGGTGAAGAACAGGGAAGCCTGGCGTGCTGCCGTTCTTGGAGTCACAAAGAGTTGGACACAACCTAGTTGAACAACAACATGGAAGAAAACTTCAGGAAGCTATGAAAACATATGAAGCTTATGTTTCTTAGGCTGACTGGTAATGTTTTTACTCTTTATCTTAAGTTTATATTCTTTCACATGTATTAAATATTTAGTAAGATTAAATTTAAAAAGCAAGTGGAAAAACTGTGTATTGAAAGAGAAGATAATGGTGACTTCTGTGGTGGTCTAGTTGCTAAGACTCTGTGCTCCCTGTGCAGGGGACTGAGTTTGATCCCTGGCTAGGGAACTAGATCTCCCACATGCAGCAACTAAGAGTTTGCATGTTGCAACCAAAGAATTCTGTATGCTGCAACGAAGATCCAGCACAGCCAAATAAATACTTAAAAATAGATAAAAGTCAATCCATCTTTACTTTGGAAGGACCCTAGAACATATATGTATTTGCTGCCTTTGTGTCTTGGTTAAAGAAAAAAAGAGAGAGAGAGAAAATAGGTATATATTTGCTTGTATTTGTACAGAATATAAAGAATATCCAATATCCCAAAGAAACTGGTGATAGTAGTGGGCTCTGGAGAGGAGAGCTGGGTGGCTGGCATTAGAGGAAGAGGGGAAACTCCATCATATATCCTTTTGTGTTTTTAAGAGTCATGAGCCTCCTTTGCTGTACACTTGAAACTAACACAACATTGTCAATCGACTTGTTACCGAAAAGTATGCATGGGGGTCTGGCTGCTTGCCGTGGCTGCTCACTGCAGCTGCTTGCCGCTCAAAAGCCAATAAACAGGCCAGGTTGGTGGAAAGGCAAGTTTACTTTATTTCAGATGCTGGCAGCTAGGGAAGGGTGGCAGACATCTGTCCAAAGGCCGACTTCCCCCCAGCCCCCAGCACACCCCCACAACAAGCAGTGGGGGAGAGCTTTTATAGACAGAGTAGGGGAGTTTACATGCACAAGCAGCACAGTCATCTCTAACAGTCATCTTCAAATTAGTCATCACTGGTCTGACCAGCATCATCTTGCTTGTTTTAGGTACAGTTAATCTTCAGTTCCGGGGTGCATTTGTTCCCATTTCCTTGCAACTAAAGAATTCCACATGCCGCAACTAAGACCCAACACAGCCAGATAAATGAGGAAACATTTTAAAATGCATTGTGGCAGCTCATATTCTGGGTACAGTCTGGTCATCATGTAGTTAACTTTTCTACCTGGTGTTCTAGTATCTATAGTACAGCTCACAGGATATAGATCAGAATATTCTCTATAGCCCTTGAGAAAGAACTAAAGATTCTTGATTGTGCTTAATGATAACATTACTATTATTTAGTCTCCTTTGACTGTTTTCTTTTGTTTCCACATTTCCACATTTCTCTGATTAAACTTATTCTTTGACTTAAGTTTTCCACAGGCAAAAGGCATGCAGAGAACATGTGGTGGTGGGCGCAAGGACTGTGTGGTCCTGCTCCATTTCAAACTGTACCCCTATCAAAAACAAAAAAAGTTGTGAGCCCCATCAATAATTTTACTCATTAATAAATAAAACAAATAATATTTTATTCAAAATATTGAAAATAAATAAGATTAAAATATATATAAATCATACCTTCCCTCACTCACACATTTACCCCCATGATCTTTTTTTTTTAAAATAAGCAAAAGCAGAGCTTTTAACAATTGCATCCTCAGGTGTTCTCTGGAGTGAAAGTGGGGTTGACCAGCAGCACGGGAAGCCAGAATGTGTGACACACACTTAGAGAACTTGACAGCAATGTCCATATGCTGAGACTGAGTAATGAGGAAACATGCCTCCAATTGTTTTCCTATTATACCGATCTTAGCTTTCTGTTCAGCAGTGCTAACCTTTGATTTGGCTGCTGGGAGTAAAGGTGAGACCTTTAAAGAGCTGCTTGCGCTTATGAGGAATGTGTTTTGGTGCCTTATATGGCTTTGAGCTGCAGCCTGGGGGCAGAAACGCTCAGAAAGCATGAGCTCATGCAGAGTGAAAACCTTCTTAGTAGATAGATCACTCTTGAACTTCTTTTAAGAATCTTAAAATAACCCCTTGTGGGAACTCGTCATGATAGCCAACATTTATTGGGCTCTCCGTTTGTACGAGCGCAGGTCAAAGCTACTGCCTGTATATGAACTGATTCATCCTCACAACAACCATATGAAGTAGGGATTGTTATTATCTATGGCTCAAATGAGGAAACGGGTATGGGCAACGTTCCCCAAGGAGCACAGTCAACACGCACATGAACGTCATCTGAACCTGGGTCTGGCTCCAGGATTGCTACCCGCTGAGACGAAGATCCAGTCGCATTGGAATAAATCCAAATGCGGAATTAGAGCATTGCTTCTCCTGCTGGTCTTGGGACTGAGATGCTGAGTGGATTATAGAAGTGAGAGCCCGGGGAAGTAATGGGGTGGCCTGTATTCGGAATGCGGTGTGTCTTTACAATATGAGAGCCTTGAGAGCAAGATGAGATTTAGGGCTTAATCATCTTTTAAAAAATTTATTTGGCTGCACCGGGTCTTAGCTGTGGCACGCGGGATCTTCCGTTTTCGTTGTGGCAGGCAGGATCTTTAGTTGAGGCATGTGGGATCTGGTTCCCTGACCAGGGATCAAACCTGGGCCGCCTGCATTGGGAGCACAGAGTCTTAGCCACTGGACCACCAGGGACATCCCATCAGGGCTTAATCTTATAATAAAAAAAAGGGTGGGGGGGGCTCTGGGGGCAAGCTCTTCAACAGGGGAGGGATGTGGGGAAACTAGCATTGTGTAGTGTGTCCTTGGACTGTGATTGGCAGGTGGGGGTTGGCAGAGGGGAGACCAAAGGAAAGAGGCCTCTGCGTGCAGACAGAAGAGGGTCAGGACTAGGGAGGCCTTCGTGGAAATGGGAGGGAGGATGGATATGGAAGATTTTGTCTTGAGGACTTGGTGGGGCTCATACCAGTTGAAAGCTGAAGAGGAAGCAAGGAGATAAGAACATGCTTAAGATGCTCTGTCATCCAGGGGTCGGTGGAGGAGGTGCTTCATCCTGCTTTTACATCCAAGTGCACTTAATGCTTCTGTTCAGGGCTCCCTGAGTTTCTCATTTGCAAAACAGTTCTCCTAGAAGCTGTAGCAGCTGCTGTCAGTCCCTCCCTCCCATCGGGTGCCCATCGCCCCTTACTCTTTCTCACCTGAATGAAGCCCTGGTGCATCCATGAAGGGCTTTCCTTGGTCCTGGTGCACTTGACCCTGGCTCAGGCAGGCTGGATACAGGAAGGAGTTAACACACCCAGAGCAGCCTTCAGTGTCTGCTGATATGCCGGAGCTGGTGGATAAAGACTTCTGCTTTCTTTCTCCTCAAAGGGCACAGCTCCGAGTGGGGTGCTGCACCTTCTCCCAAGGGTACCCAGCAGGGTGAAGCCCCCACTATCTGCTCATTGCCTTCACAGTGACCTTCCCCTTTGCCTCTTCCACCTCACCTCTCCACTCCAGGCCACTGCTTGCTAGGATCACCTCTCAGATAAACCACCTGTACCCCAGCCCCCAGTCTCAGTTCCTCCTTTGGGGGAACCCAACCTAAGACTTAGCAGCAGCAGCAGCAACCTAAGACAGTTGAAAGATGGTATGTCGAGGTCGCTCAGTCATGTCCAACTCTTTGTGACCCCATGGACTGTAGCCCTCCAGGCTCCTCTGTCCATGGGATTTTTCTGGCAAAAATAGTATAGTGAGTTGCCATTTCCTTCTCCAGAGGATCTTCCCAACCCAGGGATCGAACCCAGGTCTCCCTCATTGTAGGCAGATTCTTTACCATCTGAACCATCAGGGAAGCCCTGAGAGGTTATTTCACTTGTTTAAGCTCACAGATCCAGTCTGTAGGAAATCTAGGATTTTAATTCAGCTCTCCTAAATCCAGTGGGCTCCTGATGTTCTCTGATACTAACCAGTCTTTGTATTCACTGTAATGTCTCCCCGGATCTTTTTACACGTTTGGCTTTCCTACTAGAGTCTGGCCTATTAGACACCAGTATAAACTCATAAAAGGCAGGAAGTATGGTCTGGATAATTTAGTACCCAAGACCAACAAGACTTGTGTCTTTCAGAGACAGATGCTCAGTGAGGATTTGTTGAAAGGAAGAGGCAGAGCAAAAGGCGGAGGTGGCATAGGCACTGGGGATGCGACACAGGAGCATGAATGAGAGCCTGCAGGCATCATGTGATGGGGCTCGAGAGTCGCTGCCTTAAAGGAGACCATGGTTAGGCTGTCAGGCAGAAGATCCAGAGGAGGCACAATGGTGAGCAGAACACTTGGTAGAGAACTCAAAAATCCGTTTCCTTGGAAATCACTGATGAGGAAAGCCATTCCTAATGAAATAGTCCTTTTCAGTGCATGAATCTTTGAAGGAGAGTTTTGGTTTTTTCTTATTTGTTTATGTTAAAGCACTTTATTTATTTAATTTTCGGCTGTGTTTGGTCTCCGTTGCTTTTCTCTAATTGCATCGATCAGGGGGCTACTCTTTAGTTGCGGGCTTCTCTTGGTGGTGGCTTATCTTGTTGTGTAGCACAGGCTCTCAGGCACACGGGCTTCAGTAACTGTGGCAGGTGAGCTCAGTCGTTGTGGCTCCCTGGTTCTAGAGCACAGGCTCAGTGGTTGTGGCTTAGTTGCTCCACACCATGTGGGATCTTCCCGGATCAGGGATCAAACCCATGTCTCTTGCACTAACAGGCTGATTCTTTACCACTACCTCCAGGGAGGCCCTATATTTTGTTTTTAATATAAGATGAGTAATGTTAGCTTTGTAGAAAAAACATAGGATGGATTCTATCCAAGAATAAATTCTACAAATCAGATACTTAGGGCAGTATTTTTCAAATGATGTTCTCCAAGGCAGTAGGATGTCTCAGGAACTCTCTTAGAAGCCTCTTCAAGAAGAGGTTATATCATAATAATGATTAATACTTACTGAGCTTTAAATCTGTTTTTTTTTTTTTTTGCCATCCCACGTGGTTTATGGGATCTTAACTCCTCAAGCAGGGTTTGAACTGTGGTCCCTGGCAGTGAAAGTGCTGAGTCCTAACCACTGGTCTGCCAAGGAATTCCTAATACTTGCTAAATCATGGGCCAAGCCCTAGGCTGTGTCTTGGGCTGCATTATCTCAGTTCATTCTCCCAGTTACCCTTTGATAGGTACTACTGTCATCCCTGGCTCACAGATGACAAAGCTGATGCTCAAAGAGGTCACTCAGCTAAGTAAGACCTAGTGGGATTTAGCCCCTGGGCTATTTGACTCTGGAGCCCGTGATCTTCACAGGTAAGGCTATAGGTACCCTCCTCCCCACCCCTTGGCCAACCATATGCTCGCTCCATCAGAACTGAAACTCAGATTTTGACCTTATGGGGCACAACCTGGGGAATGGGAACCACACCGTTGGCTGGGGGCTGGGAGAGAGTGCATTAAAGTGTGCCATACTTTGACCGCCTTCTCTACAATTCTCAGAGCTTTGCTTTCTTATTGTGCTGGGGAGTTTTAAAATGCATTCTGATGAATTCGGTCTGCTCTTTTGGTACACAAGGGGGAGCATTTAGCACAGGAATGGGAATAAGATCGCTACAGGGAGTGAGTTCTTGTTCTTTGCAAGAAAGAGTTTCTCTTTCTCTCTTAATAGGATTTCCTAAGAATGAAGACAGTTTTCTACCTAATCCCAATATTGTTATTATGATGTCCAAGAAATTAATATTGATGAAACCACGTAATCTATATGTAACATAATCTATATCCAGATTTTTCCAAATGTTGCCAAGATGCCTTTTATAGCTTTTTCTTTTGTAAAACTTTTCTGTTTTTTCCCCCATAAAGTATGTTTATTTTTTGGCTGCACCAGATCTGAGATGTAGCATGTGGGATCTTCAGTTTTCATTGCAGTACGTGGGGTCTTTAGTTGCAGCATGGGAACTCGAAGCTGCAGCATGTGGGGTCTAGTTCCCTGATCAGGGATTGAACCTGGGCCCCCTGCATTGGGAGTGCATGGAGTCTTAGCCCCTGGACCGCCAGGGAAGTCCCTCTTTTTCTATTTTTGATCCAGAATCAATTTTGTATTCTCTTAATCCTAGACCGTAGTCATTTTTCTGAAATATTTTGGTGTAAAATGTTCATGATTTTTCCTGACTATTTGCTATTCCATGACGCTGATTTGCTGTGATTCATTAATAAATTTCTCTTCAGTTATTCCTGTTAGAAGCATAACATGGTGTCATGTGGGACTTTTCCTTTCTCAATTTTGACTCAGGTACTGATTCAATAGATATCAGATTGCAATTATATGAGACCGATAATCATATATGGAATTTGTCAAGTGTCACAGAGCAGGTTCCCTGATGGAGATTTTTGTACAGGAGGTTTATTGAGAGTGCTGGAGATCAACATCTATGGAGGAAGTGGGACTGGGCCGAAGGGATAGTTGAACTTCAATGCAGTCACTACAAAGGCCTCAGCCGGCCCTCCACTGGCTCAAGCTGAGATCGTCTTGCAGAATTGTTCTGTACTGGGGCGTGGAGATGATTGGGTCTTTTTGCCTCTCCAGGGACCAGTCATTGGATGCGGCTTACCCCTGGGAAGTGGCCATGACCTTGGGTGAGGTAGTTAGCTTAGATCAATTTTCACAGAGATTCGGGGTGAAAATGAGGGCCTCAGTCCTGTGGGCAGAGACCACAGCATCCACTACAGCAGGGGAACTCTCATGAATCTGTCATGCAAGTCCTAGATCCCCGCAGCCAGACTGAATACACAGGTGTGTGTGTGGAGCCGGGAGGAGGCTGGGAGGAGGTGGAGAGAGCATTGCATCTGGGACTCCTCCCTCCATCCCCAGAGGAAAGGCCTCGGTTCTGCCTCCTTTTCTGAAAGTATATGATGGGGGCTTCCTCAGGTCTACATATTGAACTTGAAGTACTTTTTCTTTTTTATAATTGGAGACAAGAAAAACCAGTTGGGTGGCCTGTGGCCGCAGGAAAGAAGGTGGTCTTTGGTCTTGCTCTCCCAGGGTTTGTTGGAGCAAAGGATGAGAGAGGGTTTCCTAGGACTCAAATGTGAGTCACTTGGGAGAGAACTAGGCTAGAGCTATTTTAAAAAAAAAAAAAAAAAAAATATTTTTTTTAAAGCCTCTAAGACTTACAAAAAGTTGTAAAAATAAAACAGAGAGTTCCCGTGTGCCCTTCACCCAGTTTTCCCCAGTGATAATTGTATTTTCAAAACTAGGAAATTGACATTGGTACAAGGTTATGAACTAAACAGACTTTTTTGGTTTTCATCCATTTTCACATGCACTTGTGTGTGTTACTGTGCAATTAAAAAAAATTTTTTTTTTTAATGTGGACCAGAGTCTTTTCAGAGAAGGCAATGGCACCCCACTCCAGTACTCTTGCCTGGAAAATCCCATGGACGGAGGAGCTTGGTAGGCTATAGTCCATGGAGTTGCGAAGAGTCGGACATGACTGAACGACTTCACTTTCACTTTTCACTTTCATGCATTGGAGAAGGAAATGGCAACCCACTCCAGTGTTCTTGCCTGGAGAACCTCAGGGACGGGGGAGCCTGGTGGGCTGCCGTCTATGGGGTCGCACAGAGTCGGACACGACTGAAGTGACTTAGCAGCAGCAGCAGAGTATTTTATTGAATTTGTTATAATATTGCTTCTGCTTAATGTTTTGGTTTTTTGGCCCCTGAAGTATGTGGGGTCTTAGCTTCCTGACCAGGGATTGAAACCATCCACCCCTGCCCTGGAAGGCAAAATGTTAACCATTAGACTGCCAAGGAGGTGGGAAATTTAATCACAAGTACAGATTTGTGATTTGTGTATCACCATCACAATCAGGATACTGATTTACTAGTAAGAAGCTCTCTCACTCTGCATCTTTCTGGTCAGACCCTTCCGCCAACCCTATTCCCTGGCAATCACTGATCTAGTCTCCATCACTATAACTTTATCATTTCAAGAGTGTTACACAGTAGGATCATGCAGGATGTAACCTTTTGAGGTTGGCTTTTCTCACTAGCAGAAATAACAGCCTTGAGTTCTAGCCATGTTGTTGCTTGTATCAATAGTTCTTTATTTTTTGTATCTTAGTAATATTTAATCATATACCTATACATAGTTTATACATTCCCAGCAGGAGTCACTTAAATCCTGCCCATTGGACTTCCTCAGGTGAGAAATGATGAAGAAACTCAAATGATGAAGTTTGAACAGAAAGGACTGTCGGGGAACCAGGGGCGCGGTGGCAGCTGGGATGGAATGCTTCATACTTCTCCGTTGTCCTGAGAATTAAAACTGGAGAGGTCCCCAGAGAGGGAGATCTCCAAAGATCCCATGAAACAGTGGACAAGCAAGAAGCAGTTTATAGCTTCAAAGTCCAGTGAACTTAAGACAGTGCCAGTCACAAGCCAATTAAAGTATTTCCAGACATAACCATTTACCTCTGTCACTTTGACATGGGATCCAAAACAGCAGCTACTGAGTGGGGGAGGAACTGCGACAGAGTAGTGGAAGAGAGAAGAAATTGCGTAGGAAACCCCCTCCTCCCCTCCACCTTGCACTGAACTGCTGGCTCTATCTGGGAATAGGGGAGAAAGTGTTGGGATGAAACTGAATTGTTGATTAATATAATGACCTGACACATTGAATTACTCTATTAAGACCATGTTTGTGACCTGATGTGGCATCAAACTGTCATTACTTGGAAGTGGCCAGAGCAGACAAGGTCCAGCAATAGTTGTCATCTAGAGGCAAGGACAAGCTCCTTTCTTCTCCTACTGCCCCTCTCTCCAAATGAGTTCATTTTAGAGGGATGGTGGGAGAAAAACAAAATATATTTTGATTATGTCTGCCACCAGTTACATAAATAACTTGGAAATAAACATCTTTTATACATAAGCCATTTTTTTCTTTTATAGTATAATTTCTTTCGAGCAAATTCCTGGAAACGGGGTTTGGATATTTTTATGGCATGGGCATGGATATTTTTATGATTCTCAAAACATATTTCCAAATTGCTTTTCTAAAGTTTTGTACCAACTTACATTCCCACCAGATAATACGTGGAAGTTTAGTATCATTCGATTGTTAGCATAATGATGTTTAAATGCTATTTCATGTTTGAAATAAAAATATATATATATATATATTCTGGATATTAACTCCTTACCAGATACATGATTTGCAAACGTTTTCTCTCATTCCATAGGCTGACTTCTCACTCTACTGATTCTGTCTTTTTATGTACATAATTTTAAAGTGTGATGTAGTCTCATTGTCTGCTTTTGTTTTTCTCGCCTGTACTTTTGGTGTCACACTCAAGAAGTCATTGCCAAGTCCAGTGTCATAAAGCTTTGCCCTGTGTTTTCTTCTAGGAGTTTTATAGTTTTTATTTTTTAGATCTTCGACCCATTTTGAGTTAATTTTTGTGTATGGTTTAAGAAAAGGTTCTAACTTCACTCTTTTCCCTGTGGACATCTACTTTCCTCAACATCATTTATTGAAGAAACTCTTCTTTCCCCTTTCACAAAAAACTGTGGAAAATTCTTGAAGAGATGGGAATACCAGACCACCTTGACTGCAAGGAGATCCAATCAGTCCATCCAAAAGGAGACCAGTCCTGGGTGTTCATTGGAAGGACTGCTGCTGAGGCTAAAACTCCAATACTTTGGCCACCTCACGCAAAGAGTTGACTCATTGGAAAAGACCCTGATGCTGGGAGGGATTGGGGGCAGGAGGAGAAGGGGATGACAGAGGATGACATGGCTGGATGGCATCACCGACTCGATGCGCATGAGTTTGGGTGAACTCTGGGAGTTGGTGATGGACAGGGAGGCCTGGCATGCTGCAGTTCATGGGGTCGCAAAGAGTCGGACACAACTGAGCGACTGAACTGAACTGAACTGAACTTACCTGCCTCCTGAGAAATCTGTATGCAGGTCAGGAAGCAACGGTTAGAAGCAACAATTTAGAACTAATGAACTGCTTCCAAATTGGGAAAGGAGTACATCAAGGCTGTATACTGTCACCCTGCTTATTTAACTTCTATGCAAAGTACATCATGCAAAATGCCAGGCTGGATGAAGCACAAGCTGAAATCAAGATTGCTGGGAGAAATACCAATAACCTCAGATATGCAGATGACACCACCCTTATGGCAGAAAGCGAAGAGGAATTGAAGAGCCTCTTGATGAAAGTGGAAGAGGAGAATGAAAAAGCTGGCTTAAAACTCAGTATTCAAAAAACTAAAATCATGGCATCTGGTTCCATCACTTCATGGCAAATAGATTGGCAAACAATGGAAACAGTGACAGACTTTATTTTCTTGGGCTCCAAAATCACTGCAGATGGTGACTGCAGCCACGAAATTAAAAGACACTTGCTCCTTGGAAGAAAAGCTATGACCAACCTAGAGAGCATATTAAAAAGCAGAGACATTACTTTGTTGACAAAGTTGTGTCTAGTCAAAGCTTTGGGTTTTCCAGTAGTCATGTATGGATGTGAGAGTTGGACCATAAAGAAGGCTGAGTGCTGAAGAATTGATGCTTTTGAACTGTGGTGTTGGAGAAGACTCTTGAGAGTCCCTTGGACTGCAAGCAGATCCAACCAGTCCATCCTAAAGGAGATCAGTCCTGAATGTTCGTTGGAAGGACTGATGCTGAAGCTGAAGCTCCAATACTCTGGGCACCTGATACGAAGAACTGACTCATTGGAGAAGACCCTGATGTTGGGAAAGACTGAAGACAGGAGAAGGGGATGACAGGGAATGAGATGATTGGATGGCATCACCAACTCGATGGACATGAGTTTGAGCAAGCTCCAGGAGTTGGTGATGGACAGGGAAGCCTGGTGTGCTGCAGTCCATGGGATTGCAAAGAGTTGAACACGACTGAGGGACTGAACTGAACTGATTAGCAACCTTGTCAAAAATCATCAGTTGTTGTTATTTTTTAATTGATGGACACATATGAATAATAACCAGATCACAGAATTCTTTTGTAAAGTAGACTTGGGGACAAATAATGACTTTTTGAATGAGGTGGTGAGATCCAAATAAAAAACACAAAAATGTGAATAAAACTCGAGACCACTGGATAGAGACCTTTTTCTTAAGTTGTCATCAGTGCCGAGGGGAAAGTGGATTGACAATCTAATTCACCAAATTAGTGATTACTGAGTGCCTACTCAGAGAAGGCAATGGCACCCCACTCCAGTACTTTGCCTGGAAAATCCCATGGATGGAGAAGCCTGATAGGCTGCAGTCCATGGGGTCTCGAAGAGTCAGATACAACTGAGCGACTTCACTTTCACTTTTCACTTTCATGCATTGGAGAAGGAAATGGCAACCCACTCCAGTGTTCTTGCCTGGAGAATCCCAGGGACGGGGGAGCCTGGTGGCTGCCGTCTATGGGGTCACACAGAGTCAGACACGACTGAAGTGACTTAGCAGCAGCAGCAGCAGAGTCCCTACTATATAGGCATTAACCAGGCCAAGGGAATACAGTTGTGCGTAAGAGACCAGTCCTTGCTATGTGTGTTTCTGTATAGAATCTCATTTTCCATTAGCAGCATCAAGAAAAATGTGTGTGCCTGCCCTCCCTCTGCTAGGAATTTGAAGAGGTAAAAGAGACTGTGAGATGCTGTCCATGCTCAAGGGCCCATGTGAGCTTGTTCTTACCAAGGCCCCAGATCACCTTCATGCCCGCTGCTCTTTGCTAAGGGCTAATACCTAGTGAAACTGATGCATTTTGCTTGGAGAATGAAAGGGATGAGGGCTTAAAGGCTGGGGCTTGTGTCCAGATGTCTGAAAGAGTCCGTGTTCCATTTGAAGCTGCTTTCCATAGGGCTATTTCTTACGGTTTCCCCAGACACATCCCACTCTAGTTGAAACCAAAATTTCTGTCATTTCAATAACCTAATGTTCCTTTCAAGACACACAGGAAATAGGGTGAAAGAGATATTGCTTCTGCAATATCTAGCAGATTAGCAGATTGAGACATTCAATAGCACTCTCATTTGGGCTGAACAGTGGTAATGTGTGTGAGTTAGCATAATGCTTTGTTTTGCAGTTATTTGGCAGCTGTTTTATTTCTTCCAAATGGGATAGGTGTGCATATATGAATTGAAATCTCTTTTGCATTGCTTGTTCTCCTAGTACAACTTCTCTCAGCTTTGTATGATGAAAGGTTTTCAGTATCTTTGGAGAGGAGTATCAAGTTTATATAAGAAATTCAGTTTGTAATCTTCACTATTGTAAACAAATTATTGATGCTTAAGTTTGCTGTCCCTTAACCTGTATTTAGTTTCCACTTGTAATGTAGGTCCAGTCACTTTTTTGTTTAAAATAAATTTTTACTTTGGAATATCTTGGCTTTACAGAAAAGTTGCAATGTTCCCATATATCCCTTAGCCAGTTTCAGTTTCCTCTGATGTTAACATTTTGTATTATCATGCATGCTAAGTCACTTCAGTCGTGTCCAACTCTTTGTGACCTATGGACTGTAGCTGCCAGGCTGCTATGTCCATGGGATTCTTCAGGCAAGAATACTGTAGTGAGTTGCCATTTCCTCCTCCAGGGGATCTTTCCAACCCAGGGATTGATTCTGTGTCTCCTGCAGCTCCTGCACTGCAGGCAGATTCTTTACTGCTGAGCCGCTGGGGAAGCCCATTATCCATGGTACCATTATCATGGTACTTTTATCAAAACCAAAAAACCAGCATTGGTACATTACCATTAACTAAACTTCAGGCTTTATTTGGATTTCACTAACCTAGATAGCATATTAAAAAGCAGAGACATTACTTTGCCAACAAGGGTCCGTCTAGTCAAGGCTATGGTTTTTCCAGTGATCATGTATGGATGTGAGAGTTGGACTGTGAAGAAAGCTGAGTGCTGAAGAATTGATGCTTTTGAACTGTGGTGCTGGAGAAGACTCTTGCGAGTCCCTTGGACTGCAAGGAGATCCAACCAGTCCATCCTAAAGGAGATCAGTCTTGGGTGTTCATTGGAAGGACTGATGCTGAAGCTGAAATTCCAATACTTTGGCCACCTCATGTGAAGAGTTGACTCACTGGAAAAGACCCTGATGCTGGGAGGGATTGGGAGCAGGAGGAGAAGGGGACAATAGAGGATGAGATGGCTGGATGGCATCACCGACTCGATACACATGAGTTTGAGTAAACTTCGGGAGTTGGTGATGGACAGGGAGGCCTGGTGTGCTGCGATTCATGGGGTTGCAAAGAGTCGGACACGACTGAGCGACTGAACTGAACTTATTTCATTAATGCCTTTTTCTCTACAGTTCAATTTAGGTTACCACCACGTAGCATTTATTTGTTGTGTCTCTTTAGTCTTCTCTGGTCTGTGACAGTTTCTCAATTTTTCTTAGTTTTTTATGACTTTGACAGTTTTGAGGAGAATTAGGAATGTAGTTTGTAGAGTTTTGGGTCAAATCACTTAAAATTTTATTTTGTTGCTATACACCCATACATTGATTTATAATAGTGTAATCACTTTTGGTGCATTATTTTCTGGTCTTTCTAGAGCCCAGAGTTAAAGCACTTCTATTAATAAAGGTAATTTTCTAGATTGGATAGACCTGAATGGACCCTTGCAGCTGATACAATAATTTAAAAAAATCCAGAGCCCAGAAAGGAAAACTGTAGGTATGTGTCACTGTGACACGATCCAGCATTGGCCAGGTTTATATCTGGTTTCATAACATGGCAATTCTGTTAGTCAAGGTTTTAGAAGGAAAATTTAAAGTACACTCAGCCAGGATTTTAAAGAGGATTTAATGTTTACCCAGGTGAGTCAGTGTACTAGCTGGAACTTCTATAAAAATGTCACAGATCAGGTGACTTAAAAAGCAGATATTTATTTCTCATAGCTCTGGAGGCTGGGAGATCCAAGACTAGAGCCTTGGTCAAGGTGTTTTTCCAGGCTTGCAGATGGCTGCCCTCTTTCTCCTCACATGGAGAGAGCGAGAGCTCTGGTCTCTTTTTCTCTCTTAAAAGGGCACTTATCCCACCATGGGGGCCCCATCCTCATGACCTCATCTACACGTGATTACCTCCCAGATGCCCCCCCACCAAATACCATCACACTGTGGGTTAGAGCTTCAACATAGGAGTTAGGGGTAGGGCCTAAACATGCAGTTTGTAATAGGCAGGAATAGAGGGAACCGATAGGGATGTTGAGGCTCTTTGGGACTGGAAGCAGAGGGAACTCCCAAGGGATGAAGGAGCAACGGGAGGAAATCGTACTGTGGGTCTCAAAGCTGCAGATGGTGGTTGAGAGTTGGGCATGGTGCCTAGCAGGAGCTGTAGTGGTAGAGAGAGGAAAACATAGCCAGAATGCAAGGCAGGGAGAGAGAGAGAAATATCCAAACTTCTCCTAGCCTTCAGTTCCCAGCTGTTGTCACCCACTGGCCAAACTCAACCAGAATCAAGGGCAGGGGAGCCTGGACACTACAGTCTTTTGGGATCAGTGCTCCATGCTGCACAGAAGGGTGGGAAATGGAGGACAGTATTCACTATTTAAGTGAATAGCCAGCACAGATACTTAAAAGTGTACCTATTTGACTGTATTTCATAACATAAACTTTCCTAGGGCAGGAACACCCTCTTTTTAAACTTAGCCTTGACAAAGCAATTGTATACATTTCTTGGACTTCCCTGGTGGCTCAGTGGTAATGAATCCACTAGCCAATGCAAGAGACATGGGTTTGATACCTGGTCCAGGAAGACCTCCTGGAGAAGGAAATGACAACCCACTCCAGTGTTCTTGCCTGGGAAATACCATGGAGAGGAGACTCGCAGGCTACAGTCCATGGGGTCGCAAAAGAGTTGGACATGCACTTAGCAAATGAGCAACAACAACATACATTTCCTAGGACTGCTTGCATCACAAAGTACCACAAACTCAGTGGCTTAAAACAACAGATGTGAATTCTAGCAGTTCAGGAAGCTTGAAGTCTGAAATCAAGGTGTCATCAGGGCCACACTCCCTCTGAAACTGGTAGGGGAGAATCTTTTCCTGCCTCTTCTAGGTTCCTTGGCTTGTAGATGCATCATTCAGTCTCTGTCACCCAAGTCAAACTGTTGTTACTTCCCTGTATGTTTCTACATCCTCTTCTTATATGGACGCTAGTCAATTGGGTTAAGGGTCCACCCTATTACAGTACGACCTCATCTTAAATAAACTATTTACATCTTTAGTAACTCTATTTCCAAATAAGGTCACATTCTGAAGTTGTGAATGGGCATAAATTTAGGGGGACACCCCACTACACTTCAGTTCAGTTCAGTCACTCAGTCGTGTCTGACTTTTTGCAACCCCATGAATCACAGCACACCAGGCCTCCCTGTCCATCACCAACTCCCGGAGTCTACCCAAACTCATGTGTATCGAGTCGGTGATGCCATCCAGCCATCTCATCCTCTGAAGTCCCCTTCTCCTCCTGCCCCCAATCCCTCCCAGCATCAGGGTCTTTTCCAATGAGTCAACTCTTTGCATGAGGTGGCCAAAGTATTGGAGTTTCAGCTTCAGCATCAGTCCTTCCAATGAACACCCAAGACTGATCTCCTTTAGGATGGACTGGTTGGATTTCCTTGCAGTCCAAAGGACCCTTAAGAGTCTTCTCCAACACCACAGTTCAAAAGCATCAATTCTTCGGTGCTCAGCTTTCTTCACAGTCCAACTCTCACATCCATACATGACCACTGGAAAAACCATAGCCTTGACTAGACGGACCTCTGTTGGCAAAGTAATGTCTCTGCTTTTTAACATGCTGTCTGCTGCTGCTGCTGCTGCTAAGTCGCTTCAGTTGTGTCCGACTCTGTGTGACCCCATAGACGGCAGCCCACTAGGCTCCTCTGTCCCTGGGATTCTCCAGGCAAGAATACTGGAGTGGGAACATGCTGTCTAGGTTGGTCATCACTTTCCTTCCAAGGAGTAAGCGTCTTTTAATTTCATGGCTGCAATCACCATCTATACTTACTACAATTCTTTTTTTTTTTTTTCAGTTGAGGAGAAAGAGGCAGAAAAAATAACTTGTCCAGGTTACAGAAAGTGACTGAGCTGAGTCTGGAAGCACATTTTAAAACTATTAATTGCCAAAACGTTGTCCTCCTTCCCATCAGCTTGCCCCTTGGCCAGCCACCACTTCTGGACTTTCATTATTTATTTCCTCATTCCTTATTTCCTCATTGAATGAGGAAATGTTAGTTGATCTTAATTTTGGTGGACAGAAATGACCGGGGCTGTTGCCTGATGGGCGCAGGGATGGGATGATGTGTAGGGAATAGAAAATCTCTGTCTCTTGGAGATTTAGTTTTCTTTTTGTTTATAAAATGGCAAAAATGACACATCTCATTTGGTGGTTGTGAGTATTCAGTAAAATCAGTGTGTGAAAGCTTGGCAAAAGCTTCCAAGGCATGCGTGCAACTCTAAGGAATTTTTATAGACACATTTACAGGAAGAAAAGGGGACATTACTCATGTAGGGTATTGATTAATTTATATTTTTGAATCTCTAAATTGTTGACATGCCTTTAAGTCTTAGATGAACAAGAAACAGAAAAAGTGTAATATAGGTATTCTATACTATAGTATATAGCATTGCCTGTAATTTTAGGTTGCTCAATTTAGCCTCTTTCAAATAGTAAGTAATTTACTTTCATTGTTTTTGCTAAGTTTCAGCATAAGTTGATGTCATAGCTCTTGCCACTGACCAGTAATATTACTTTGGTCATGCTGCTTAACTTCATCTTACATTGTGAAGGTTAAAGGAAAATGCACACGTACACACACACATACACACGAAAGAGCACACACAAGCTCCCACTGCAACTCCTGGCACATTAAAGATGGTCAGGAAGTGAACACTTAGGAAAAAAATTATCACATTGCTATTATTATTGCTATTAACATTATTAATATCATTGGTTTTCACAAGCACTGAGTTATAAATACTTGGCTAATGAATCTGTTTTTTTTTAACTTTTAAAAAATGTCAACTAATTTTAGACTTAAAGAAAAGTTAACAAAAATAGTACAGAGAATTCATATATGTGCTTCACTGCTGCTGCTGCTGCTGCTGCTAAGTCGCTTCAGTCGTGTCCGACTCTGTGCAACCCCAGAGACGGCAGCCCACCAGGCTCCCCCGTCCCTCGGATTCTCCAGGCAAGAACACTGGAGTGGGTTGCCATTTCCTTCTCCAATGCATGGAAGTGAAAAGTGAAAGCGAAGTCGCTCAGTCGTGTCCGACTCTTCACGACCCCCATGTACTGCAGCCCACCAGGCTCCTCCGCCCATGGGATTGTCCAGGCAAGAGTACTGGAGTGGGGTGCCATTGCCTTCTCCACGTGCTTCACTAGCTTTTCCTAATTTTAACTTCTTTTAAAATTGTTTCCTTCATTTTTGGCTGTGCTGGGTCTTCATTGCGGTGCGAGCTTTTCTCTAGTTGTGGTGAGCGGGGGCTACTCTTCGTTGTGGGGTGCAGGCTTCTCATTGTTGTGGCTTCTCTTTGTTGCGGAGCACGGACTCTAGGACGTTCGGGCTTCCGTAGTTGCGGCACGTGGGCTCTCAGTAGTTATGGCTCCCAGGCTCTAGGGCACAGGCTCAATAGTGTGGTTCAAGGGTTTAGCTGCTCTGTGACATGTGGGATCTTTGGGTCAGGGATATCAAACCTGTGTGTCCTGCATTGGCAGGTGGATTCTTTACCACTCAGCCACCAGAGAAGCCCCTAATGTTAACATATTAATTAACCACAGTCAGATGATGAAAACCAAGAAATTAAGATCGATTCAATACTATTAAGTAAACTATATATCTTACTTGAAATTGCTTGTTTTCCTGTTTAAGTTTCCACTTTCCTATTGCAATGCAGAGACTTTATTGGAAGACTAGCTTAGTCTTCTCTAACTTAGATTTTTTAAAAATTGTGTTTCATGATCTCAACACTTTTGAAGAGAATTCATCAGTTACATTGTGGAATGTCCTTTAGTTTGGGGTTGTCCGTGTTTTCTTTGATTAAATTTAGGTAATACATTTTAGCAAGGATACCTCGGAAGTAAAGCCATATCTCTCTCCATTTCAGGAGGTACACAATGCCAATGTATTTTATAACTAGTGTTGTTAACCTTGACCTCTTGGTTAAGTTTCTTGAATTTAAGTTACTGTTTTTCCTCTTGCAGCTAACAAATATCTTGGGGAGATACTTTGAGACCATGCATATATCCTATTTGTCATACTTCTGCACACTAGTTTTAGCATCTATGCAGGATTTTTGCCAGAAACAATTATTAATGTGGTGTTCGCTTACGGGAGATTTCCTATTTCCTTCATGCCTGTATTTGTTAATTGGAATTCCTCTGTAAGGAAAAGTTGTTCCTTTTCTTCCACTTATTTGTATTAGAATGAGCTAATACATATTTATTTTATTCTATGGGTTATAATCTAATACTATCATTATTATGCTCACATAGTTCCAGCTTTCCCATGAAGAGCTTAATTAGGTTGGCTTCTGGATTCTTTCAACATGCTCCATCATTCGTTATTATTGGCACTGCCTTCTTTTTCTAGGCTCATTCCACATTTCCTTGCCCCAACTCCTCTTTTATCTCCCCCAAAGAACTAGTTCCTTTTATTGGAGAATGGATTTAGAAACTATGATCTTGGTGGTGGGTGTGCTCATTGCTGCTGGGGTATCATTGCTTCTAGGTCCTCTCAGTAAATAGAGCTAGGAAATATGTTCATGTTTACTAACACACACACATCAGTTTTTATTTCAATGAATCTGTATAGATTTCTTTTTGGGTTGAGCTGCTTGGCTTGTGGTGTTTTAGTTCCCTGCATAGATGGAACCCATGCCCCCAGAAGTACGGAATTCTAAGCACTGGACATAAGAGAATTCCCTATACACATATTAAAAGCCATAATGAATATATTCACTCTAAAGAAACTGCAGGAGTATCTACAAGGCCGGCTTCTATTTGTCTGCCCCAAATAAGGAGAATATTACAATATTGCAGAGTCAATGGTACTGTTTACTTTCAATTTTATGTTATGATTCACATAGCTGAGGTTATTAGAAAAGGGACCTAACCTCATATAATTCTGAGAACAGAAAAAAAAATCATAGAGGTATCCAATTCATGTTTCCTAAACTGGTATTCCATGGAATACTGTTTTGGGAAGTGTTAATAGGCTTATCATGATGAAAGGGCTCTGTGGTCCAATAAATTTGGGAAGCGTGTCATGGTAGATCTCCCACACTTATGTAACACTGCCCAGGGATTATTAAAGGAGCTTAAAAAAATATGTTTTCCATAAAAATTATATGATATAAACAAAATATTTGTCAGACCACTTTATGGAAGCAGAAGATATAAAAGAAGAAGAAAACATGTCAAATTTAATGTGATTTTTGTTGTATAAATTTATTTGGGACTAAATGTTGGTCTGCACAATAACATGAAATATTTAAAGTTGTGTGACCACATTCCTTGTTAAGAAAAGCTGCTATAAGGTATGTCTTCAAATAGCTTTTAAAATCTATGGGGAAAATTGCATTTGCTTTTCAATGGGGAAAAATATTTTTTAGAAAAAATACATTCTCTATTTCTGCCATTGAAATACAGCTCAGCAGAACTTATGGAAAAACTAACAGCAAAGATGAAACATCCCGTTTCAAAGTAGTCATTTTGTGGATGAAGGTAGAAACCTACAATCTTTCCCCCACCACAGCATTTCATATTTAAACCTTCTATTTTTAACCTGATGGTGGGATTCATGGCTAATGCTTATGAGATCTGTGTCTAGACAGTTGAGAAAAACAGGAAATGAGTTACATTGTTGTAGCTTAAGAGAATTTAACCTTTTGTCTTCTAGCTCCAAGCTCTGCCTGCTTTAGAAAAACATTCCTTCTCTCTTGAGGATTTCAGGGCATTTAAGGAACTATAATAATCCAAGACCTCTTCAGGGAGCAGAGATAGCTATTTTGGTGGAAAAGGAAATGAGAACATGGGTTTACTGGGCTTGGCCCATAAAATGAACACAGCCATTTGGAGGAACGTGTTTGCTCTCTGCTTCTGAATTCTGTGTGTTCACAGCTGTCTCGGATGGTGTGCTTCTGAAGGGTAGGAGCTCAGCCTGGCTAACTCCCTCTGTGATGGGTGCATCCTGTGATGCTATAGGACATACACTGCCCCCCAGAAGGACAAGTTAAGAAGCAGCAGCAGATGGTATCTATGCAATGCTTTCTATGTGCCATGCACATCACATACATGATCTCACTTAATCCTCTCAATGACCCTAATATGGTTACTACTATTACCCCCACTTTACCCATGAAAAAATGGAAGCACAGAGAAGTTAAGGAACTTTGTAAGAGTAGCAGAAGGCTTTCCTGGTGGCTCAGGGGTAAAGAGTCTGCCTGCAGATGCAGGAGACGCAGGTTTGATCCCTGGGTTGGGAAGATTCCCTGGAGTAGGAAACAGCAACCCACTCCAGTATTCTTGCCTGAGAAATCCCATAGACAGAGGAGCCTGGCGGGCTACAGTCCATGGGATCACAAAGAGTCAGACACGACTTGGCGACTAACCAACAAGAGAAGCAGGACTGGCATTTGAACCCAAATAAATATGATTCCAGAACCTATGTTCTTGGTATTCTATACTGTTTAGGGCTGTTTTGACAATTAAATGAGATGATGTACATAAATTTGTCATGGTTTCTGGCCTCTCAGTTTAGTTCAGTTCAGTCTCTCATTCGTGTCCGACTCTTTGCGACCCCACGAATCGCAGCACGCCAGGCCTCCCTGTCCATCACTAACTCCCTGAGTCTACCCAAACTCACGTCCATTGAGTCGGTGATGCCATTCAGCCATCTCATCCTCTGTTGTCCCCTTCTCCTCCTGCCCCCAATCCTTCCCAGCATCAGGGTCTTTTCCAATGAGTCAATTCTTTGCATCAGGTGGCCAAAGTATTGGAGTTTGAGTTTCAGTTTCAGCATCAGTCCTTCCAGTGAACACCCAGGACTGATCTCCTTTAGAATGGACTGGTTGGATCTCTCAAGAGTCTTCTCCAACACCACAGTTCAAAAGCATCAATTCTTCGGCACTCGGCTTTCTTCACAGTCCAACTCATGACCACTGGAAAAACCATGGCTTTGACTAGACAGACCTTTGTTGGCAAAGTAATGTTTCTGCTTTTCAATATGCTATCTAGGTTGGTCATAACTTTCCTTCTAAGGAGTAAGCGTCTTTTAATTTCATGGCTGCAATCACCATCTGCAGTGATTTTGGAGTCCCCCAAAATAAAGTCTGACACTGTTTCCATTGTTTCCCTATCTATTTCCCATGAAGTGATGGGACCATATACCATGATCTTAGTTTTCTGAATGTTGAGTTTTAAGCCAACTTTTTCACTCTGCTCTTTCACTTTCATCAAGAGGCTTTTTAGTTCCTCTTCACTTTCTGTGATAAGGGTGGTGTCATCTGCATATCTGAGGTTATTGATATTTCTCCCGGCAATCTTGATTCCAGCTTGTGCTTCTTCCAGCCCATCGTTTCTCATGATGTATTCTGCATATAAGTTAAATAAGCAGGGTGACAATATACAGCCTTGACGTACTCCTTTTCTTATTTGGAACCAGTCTGTTGTTCCATGTCCAGTTCTAACTGTTGCTTCCTGACCTGCATATAGGTTTCTCAAGAGGCAGGTCAGGTGGTCTGGTATTCCCATCTCTTTCAGAATTTTCCACAGTTTATTGTGATCCACACAGTCAAAGGCTTTGGCATCGTCAATAAAGCGAAATAGATATTTTTCTGGAACTCTCTTGCTTTTTCAGTGATCCAGCGGATGTTGGCAATTTGATCTCTGGTTCCTCTGCCTTTTCTAAAACCAGCTTGAACATCTGGAAGTTCACGGTTCACATATTGCTCAAGCCTGGCTTGGAGAATTTTGAGCATTACTTTACTAGTGTGTGAGATGAATGCAATTGTGTGGTAGTTTGAGCATTCTTTGACATTGCCTTTCTTTGGGATTGGAATGAAAACTGACCTTTTCCAGTCCTGTGGCCACTGCTGAGTTTTCCAAATTTGCTGGCATATTGAGTGCAGCACTTTAACAGCATCATCTTTCAGGATTTGAAATAGCTCAACTGGAATTCCATCACCTCCACTAGCTTTGTTCATAGTGTTGCTTTCTAAGTCCCCCTTGACTTCACATTCCAGGATGTCTGGCTCTAGGTCAGTGATCACACCATCATGATTATCTGGGTCGTGAAGATCTTTTTTGTACAGTTCTTCTGTGTATTCTTGCCACCTCATCTTAATATCTTCTGCTTCTGTTAGGTCCATACCATTTCTGTCCTTTAATATGCATCAAAACTAATTCCTGCTATTATTTATTTGTGTAAGTAAAATAACGCTACTTTTCGTTACAAGTGGATGATGACACCTCTGCTCCTTGTAAGATACACAGTGTGTAGTGCTTGTAAGTAGCTGTTGAACTGAGTGTATTGAATAGTAATGGTAAGGATTTGTATTTACTGTATTACCTGCAACATTATCGTAGGGCTGGAGATACAATGATGCCAACAGCTGGTCAGGTTTGAGCCTTTGAAAACAAGTAAAGGAAACTGGTTCACACAGCAATAAAATCTACAATTTTGACTTTATTAGCCATTGTTTATAAGAGTCTAACAAATGGCTGCATACCACATACAACAAATACGACATAGACTGAACAACTATCACTTTCACTTTGTCACACTCAAAAGTGGCAGGGATACACTATTAGGTAAGACAGAATCCTTGTGCTCATGGATTTACAATCTAGCAGAGAATACATTAAAAAACAAGCAAGTGGAATCATTACAAATTGTAATAGGCACCACCAAGGAAATAGTGGAAGGGTTGCAATATAGAATAATGGGTTGGGATGGGGAAGGAAGCTCAGCTCTTACTTTGCATGGGAAGGAAAGGAAGACTTCTTTGACCAGGTGACATTTAAGCCCTGATGATAGGAAAGAGCCTGGAAAGAAGAAATAATACAAAGGTTTTGGTGAGTGGGTGGGGAAAGAACTTGACAAGTTCAAGGGTTTGAAAGAGAGTGTGTGTGGCTAAGATGAGGCCGGAAAGATGGTCAGGACAGGTTATGGAGGGCCTTACCAGCCCTTGGTAAGAAATTCAGTTTTATTCTAAGTGTAATAGGAACCCACCAAAGGGTCCTAAATAGACAAGTGACATTATCCGATTTGCTGCTGTGTGGAGAATAAAGTAGACAGAATGGGAATGCTGTTGAGGGGCCTTCCCTGGTAGTCTAGTGGCTAAGATTCAGCACCCCCAATACAGAGGGCCCAGGTTCGAACCCTGGTTAGGAAACTGAGAGGGTAACAGGTAGGAAGGCCAGGAGTCTCCAAACAGAGGAAATAGGCTGCAAGTGTCAGACATTTTTTCTCTCTCTCTTAAGTGGCAGGAGGAAACAAACCAGTGATATTTTTTTTCCCCCTGCTCTATACAAATTTAAAAGGAGCCATTAGGCGGAACCAACTTGACAAACCATTATGTTATACTCAGACATTGTTCCCCTAATCTATGTAAATGAAACTATTTGTATGGTTATCTGCCCTTCTACAAGATTCAAGTCAATCATTTTTTGGCCCAGGATGACTCCTCTGGTGCCAAGATTATCCCAAAATACATCTTATGGATGAGGGGCCTGGTGCCATTCTGAGTTTTAAGACATTCCTTTCTTTCATTAACGGACTGCTAATGACTATATAACATCCAGCTAAAAAACCAGCAGGGGGGTACTCTTTCTGCCCCCTTCTGACGCCTATGTCAGAAGCTTTCTCTATCTCCTTTATACTTTAATAAAACTTTATTACACAAAAGCTCTGAGCGATCAAGCCTTGTCTCTGGCCCTGGCTTGAATTCTTCTCCTCTGGAGGCCAAGAATCCCCGTGTCTTTTCATGGCTCAGCAACAACCTTTTGAATCTAGATCTCACAGACCATAACTAGAAGATTCCATGTGCCACAACAAGACCCAGCACAGCCAAACAAATAAATAAATAAAAATAAATATGAAGGAAAGAATGTTGTTGGGATTGTCTGTACAAAAGATAGTGGTGACTGGGACCAAGCATTCCTTAGGAGGGAGGGTGGATAGTCAGAGACAGAAAAAGAGATGTGATGGTGGAAGCAGCGGTCAGAGTGATGTGGGGCCAACAGCCTAGGAAAGCAAGCAGCCTCTAGAAACTGGAAAAGGCAAAGACATGGATTCTCCCTGAGAACCTTCAGAAGGAACAAGTGCTGGCAACCCATTCTAGACTTCTGACCTACAGAACTGCAAAATGAGAAATTTGTGTTGCTTTTCACCTCTAGGATTGTGGTCCCTAATTACAGCAGGGAGGTGCTGGCAGGAATAAGTAATCTGCCTTCCACCCTGCCTCACCCTCCAGAGCTCTTTGTCTTCCTTCCGTTGGCTGGATCTAACCAGAAGCCACAGGTGAGAAACCCACAGATGCAGTTCACACAGGCCAGCCTTTTAGGTGACAAAGAGGATGGAGGGGAGAGGAGAGTGAAACTGGAGCAGCAGAGAGAAAATGTCCAGCGCAGCACAGGCTGCCAAGCTGAGCGGTTTGCTCTTCATCTGGAGCCTATAATAAAGCAGGACGTTTGGCGTGCTGCCTTGGCTTATCTCGGCCCTTTCTTTAGTGAGTTCTCTCTAGCACAGCCTTCGAAAACATCTTTGGTTTTGCCTCACACCTTTATAGTACAGATAAAGGATGTCAATGCACCTGTTTCTAATATCTAATTCACCCGTGAGAGGGATGCAGCAAGTTTCCAAAGCAATTGAGATGAATTAAAGTTAATCCACCGTTTACTGTAAATATAAGAAGAAACAGCTGCTTGACATCGCAGTGTTGTGAGTGAATTTACCCCAGTCTTTTTCCTGTTTTCCCCTAAAATGGAAGTCTCAAAGCACCTATCCTCGGACCAACTTCATCAGCATTTCCAGGGTATTTTAAGCTTTTACAGACTTGGGGATTCTCATTTAGTTGGTCAGAGTGAGGACTGAAAATCTGTTTTCTTTTAAAAATAAGCTCCCAGAAGGAGAAGGGATGCATGTATATGTATGGCTGAGTCCCTTTGCTATCCACCTGAAACTATCACAACATTGTTAATTGGCTATGCTTCAGTATAAAATAAAACGTTAAAAAAATAAAAATATGTCCCAAGAGATTATAAGGAACAACAAGTGCCTTAGAGATTTTTTTCTTTTTTGGACAAACTGACTATAGATTCACTAGCTCCATATGATGTGAAAGCAGACTTTTTGTTAGTCTTAAAACTGCCTCCTCCAGAAGCTTACCCACTTCCACTTCAGGTCAGCTGGATTGTGCTCGGAATTAAATTTACCAAACACAGTTGGGTATGAACAGAAAAATCTATTTCGTTAGTTAATTATACTGCATATATGTAATAAACTACTATGATTTGGCAGCCACTGAACTATGCATGGTGGATACAGAAATGAATGAATAATAATACAGATCTTCAAAGATTTAGCTTATTGGGAGGGACAGCTCTGCCAACAAATAATTACAATACAGTGAGATCGGGGCGGTGATGGGACCATGGACATAGTGCCTTAGGAATTGGGAGGAGATGCTCAAAGAAGTCTTTATAGAAGAGGTCATATTGGCGCTGGGTCTTGTAGGGAGAGTTGGAGTTTACGGAACAGGGAAGGGCATTCCAGACAGTGGGAAGAATTCACAACAGAGGCATGAAAGAGATGGCTAGTTTAGGGAGCTGCCTGTAATTTTGAGGACCTGGGGCAACCAGTCCATTCTGAAGGAGATCAGCCCTGGGATTTCTTTGGAAGGAATGATGCTGAAGCTGAAACTCCAGTACTTTGACCACCTGACGTGAAGAGTTGACTCATTGGAAAAGACTCTGATGCTGGGAGGGATTGGGAGCAGGAGGAGAAGGGGACAACAGAGGATGAGATGGCTGGATGGCATCACTGACTCGATGGACGTGAGTCTGAGTGAACTCCGGGAGTTGGTGATGGACAGGGAGGCCTGGCATGCTGTGATTCATGGGGTCGCAAAGAGTCAGACACGACTGAGCGACTGAACTGAACTGAACTGGGGCAGAAAGTATGTATGTCTCTGAATGTGGCTTTTGGGGATGCATGGATTACACCATCACCAGCCCTGCTGCCATGACACTGAGCTTGAGTGTTAGATTAGTGTTAATGGGAAGCTTCAGAATAATTTGAAAAATTATTATAAAAATGACAAAAGTAACTCTTGCCATACTTTGGAACAAGCAAGAATAATTTTACAGTTAAAGAGTGAAAGTTCTCTTTCACTACTCTCTTCTGGGTCCATCCAATTCAGTCCCCACTCCTCCCCGCCCACCCTGAGGTAGCCATTGTAATAGCTTGAGGCATCCTCATTGATGTATTATACATTTTATTATGTATGCTTTCAAATATACTCCTATGGACTGAATTGTGTTCCCTCCTAAAATTCACATGTTGAAGCTGTAACTCCCAACGTGACTGTATTTGGAGATAGGGTCTTTAGAAGGAAATTAAGATTAAATGAGGTCAGCTGTCCATCATGTGAGGCAACAGCAAGAAAATGGATGTCTGCAGGTCTAAGAGAGTTCTTATCAGAAACTGGACCCTGCTCGACCTTGATCTGGGACCCTCCAGCCTCTGGAACTGTGAAAAAATAAATTTTTGTTGTTAAAGGCCCCAGTCTGTTTTATTTTTTTGTGGCAGCCTGAGACTAAGACACCTTCCCAAAATTAGAAAAAATAGCAAAAAGAATCTTCATTGACATATTATCCAGATTCAACGATTATCTATTGAATGATCATAAACAGGGAAGTGGTGGGAGTAAATAATGTGTTCTAGAAAGACCTCTCAGGCAGCAAAGTGGGTATGTTGGAGGGGTTCAGGCTAGAGATGGGGAGACAGGTTAAGCATCTCTTGTAAACTTCCAGGCAAGCGATGCTGA
This sequence comes from Bos taurus, assembly GCF_002263795.3. NCBI lineage: Eukaryota > Metazoa > Chordata > Mammalia > Artiodactyla > Bovidae > Bos > Bos taurus. The sequence continues at coordinate 16,379,651 of NC_037341.1, read as the reverse complement.
GGGCTCTAGTTGGGGGAAGGCACTAGAAGAGGAGAGGAGGGGCTGACCAGGGAGGAATTTAACAGTGGAATTGATGGGCTACATGTGTTTCAATCATGTCTGTGTTTCATTATATCTAAGATGCCATGGATTGTTAAGATGCAGCCTGAATTCAAAGACATAAAAAATGGAAAGAATGTTAATTTTAGGATTGATGAAAGGCCCTAGAATTGATAGCTGGGACCACCAAACCCCCCATGGGAACAGCAGACATGAGCCCATAATTTAGAGTGTAAAAGAGAAGCAAGGTTTTGATATCTGGAATCCTGATGCATAGCATGGGTTAATGAACTTCTTTTAAAAAATTACTTCTTAAGTTGAACTCTTCTTTTTTACTGTTCTTGATTAAAGAACATGTTGGAGGGGTGGGTTTTGTGGCTGGGAACTTTATAGGAGCCTCTCCATTTTAATAAAATGCTATCCAGATGAGATGATGTCATTTACAACTTCACAATCATGCTCAGTTTGGGGGAGGCCAAATTCTGTCTATTTAATAAAAAAAGGATGTTTTGAATGGGGGTGCTAGGGGATTTGGCCTGTTGATTCCTTTTCATGGTGCTTTCTTGGGCTTTCAGACAAGTTTGGACTCCACAGGCAGATGGAGCTCTTATCCATGTTTTCTCTCCCCAGTGACAGGCCTACAAGCCTGTCATTACCCAGTACTGGCATCTCTCGTCTTGGAGCTGGGATGGTTACATAAACACTGAGAGCAACATAGCTCGTCCAGGCTACACTTCAAGGACCTGAATTCCCCTTTGGATGGAACGGCACTTAAGTCGAAGCAGGCCGAGGGGCAGGACGCCGCTTCGCCAAGCAGAGCCAGAGGTGGGATTGATGGCAGGGGCACCAGGAGGGACCCCGGCCACACCACCCAGTGAATTCATGTCTGCACATCCAGGACTCCACCATGATGTCTGCCTTTTCACATTTAAAATTGGATCGAAAAATGTGTGCGAGTGTTTTCAAAGAGTCCAGAGCCAGACTTCTTTTTTTGTTGCAAGTTATTTTAGGACTTATATTTTATCGGTTTCTGTTTTGGAAAAAAAGGGCTTTCGCCTCTGCGTTCCCGGAAGTGCCCAGCGAAGTGAGTGTGCGCTCTGGATTTAGACAGCCCAGGTTTGAATGCCAGTTCCACTGTGTGTCCCTGGCCAAGCTGCTCATCCTCCTGTACTTCAGTTCTGTCTATAAAGGGGGGCTAATAAGTAGTGCCTATTCCATAGAATTGTTGAGATAATCAACCATTTCACATGCTTAGAACAGTGCCTTGCTAATTCAATATACAAGTAGCAAAAATAACCACGGCTAGAAATATTGAATACTAGCAAAAGTGTTCAGCTTACTCTGTGCCAGGTACTTTTCTACATAAAACAGCTCTCTTTATCCAACCAGCAATCCTATAAGTAGATGCTGTTATTATTCCTGTTTTATAGATGAGGAAACTGAAACATAGAAAAGTCTATTGGGTATAAATATTCTTGTGTCTCTGCTGAACCTCATATAAACCTGGTTGTAGAGTATTAAAATTATCAGTTTATATACCTGGCTCTCTTCCATAAATATGTGAGCTCCTCAAATATGATAACTCTAGCTGTCTTTATTTTCCCCCCTGGGCGAGGGTCTCATTAGTTATCCACTTTATACATAGTAAGTGTGTATATGTCAATCCCAATCTCCCAATTTATCATAGATCTAGTACCAGACACACAGTAATAATGTTAAATAAATTGGAAGGAGCTTAGTGGGAAGTGTCAGTTTGGGGCATCAAAATGAAAATACATATTGTTTCAGTATTGGCTCCAAACCGTTGTTATATGGGTCTTTCCGAAGCTCCGTGGGAACAGCTTCCTTGATGACCTTCGGGCCAAATTATGCAGTTTTTCATTTCCCGCTGGTTATTGGCAGTTTCACTCCAGAACTGGGCTTCAGCCTGGTTTATTTTATAACGTCTCTCTCTGATTCCGGCTGTAGCTCTCCTCCCCTTCTGGCCAGTGCAGTGGTGACTGCAGTCCCTGCTGGTTTCCCTGTGGCTGTCTCTCCTCCCGGAGCTTAGGTGTGGGTGGGCTGTAGGAGGGTGGCATCAGGGTGACATTTGCCTTACTTGGCAGTCCAGCGTGAGGTTTCCGTCCTCTCTGCACAGGCTTTTGCTGTCTCTCCAGCTGCTTGGTAGTCGGTTCTCTCTCGGGGCGGGGGGCGGGTGCGGGTGCTCAAGGCTGGGTCTTCCATGGTGTGTGAGGGCCGGTCCTTTGCAGGCCCTTTGGGAATCTCTCCCTCCCCAACACACTCCCCAGCTCGGAGACCTGCCTCCAGTTGCAACCTCTTCCCCTGACCCTACTTTAGTTCCTGCCTCTTCCATGGCTGCTGGGGTCACTGACCTGGGGGACACCCCTTTTAAAATGTGTTTTTTTTTTTATTGTGGTAGAAGTCGCATAATATAAAACATACTATTTTGACCATGTTTAACTGTACAGTTCAGTGGCACTCAGGACATTCACATTGTGCGACTCTCACCATTATACATCTCTGGAGTTTTTCACCTTCCTAAACTGAAACTCTGTCCCCATTCAACTCTAAGTCCCCATTCCTCTTTCCCACCCTCCACCCCTCAGCCCCTGGCATCTACCAATGTGTTTTCTGACTGTGAATTTTTTTTTGGCAAAGAGGATGGGATCTGACTCTATGAATTTGACTATTCTTTGTCATTGTTGTTCCATCGCTAAGATGTGTCTGACTCTTTGGGACCCCATGGACTGCAGAATGCCAGGCCTCCCTGTCCCTCATTATTCTAGGTCCCTCATATAAATGGAATCAAACACTGTGTGTTTGTACCTACTATATACTGGAATGCTTTTTTAAGGTTAACTTAAAACCTAGACAGCATATTAAAAAGCAGAGACATTACTTTGCCAACAAAGGTCCGTCTAGTCAAGGCTATGGTTTTTCCAGTGGTCGTGTATGGATGTGAGAGTTGGACTGTGAAGAAAGCTGAGCGCCATAGAATTGATGCTTTTGAACTGTGGTATTGGAGAAGACTCCTAAGAGCCCCTTGGACTGCAAGGAGATCCAACCAGTCCATTCTAAAGAAGATCAGTCCTGGGTGTTCTTTGGAAGGAATGATGCTAAAGCTGAAACTCCAGTACTTTGGCCTCATGCGAAGAGTTGACTCTTTGGAAAAGACTCTGATGCTGGGAGGCATTGGGGGCAGGAGGAGAAGGGGAAGACAGAGGATGAGATGGCTGGATGGCATCTTTGACTCGATGGATATGAGTTTGAGTGAACTCCGGGAGTTGGTGATGGACAGGGAGGCCTGGCGTGCTGCGATTCTTGGGGTTGCAAAGAGTTGGACACGACTGAGTGACTGAACTGAACTGAACTGAATATATAGGGGAATCCTCTTTTAATGAGGTGCAGAGAAGATGGCTCAAGCCCAGTCACCTTCTTAGTGTCCACTCCACCCTGGGGAAATGTGCACGCCCGTGTGTGCCTCTAGGGGCGTAGCCAGATGCCTTGCTACCCCTCTCTCTCCCAAGCCAGTGTCCTCTCCAAGTCTCTCCTCCCCTACCCCAGTTAACAGTTACAAGTAGGGAATGAAATGCTGGTCTTCTAGATCATTGGAACTCCTGGACTTTATGAATGAATTCTCCTGGAGTCCCGGTGGGGGAGTCGGGGAGGATATAGGCTCTTCCTGTGAACACTGTTCTCCAAGTCTCTTCACTCTTCCTGTTACACTGACTCAGAGGGTGGAGGGAATTCAGTTGATTCTGACCTCTCCATAAGCCCTTCGGGGTGGTGGCTGGCTCCAGCTGTTGAATTTACAAGGTCAGAATACTCAGTGCCATTTGTCCTTTGCACTGAGTTTTATCTCAAGTCCTGGGACGTCATTGCAGCTTTGTTGTTCACAATAGGCAAGACAGGGAAGCAAACTAAGTGTCCATTGGCAGATGAATGGATAAAGAATATGTGATATATAAATATTTGCATATATATGTTATATTATATATAATATATAAGCTGAAGCTCCAATACTTTGGCCACCTGATGCAAAGAGCTGACTCATGGGAAAATACCCTGATGGCGGGAAAGACTGAAGGCAGGAGGAGAAGGGGATGACAGAGGATGAGATGGTTGTATGGCATCACCAATTCAATGGACACAAGTTTGAGCAAGCTCTGGGAGATGGTGAAGGACAGGGAAGCCTGGCGTGCTGCAGTCCATGGGGTCACAAAGTTGGATACAACACAGAGACTCAAAAACAAAATAATATAGATAAATATATACATTATATAAAAATACATTTTAATATCCCATATTAAAAATATGTAATGGAATATTATTCAGCCATGAAAGCAAAAATAAAATCTTGCCATCGGTGACAACATGCATGGACCATGAGCACATTAACATTATGCTAAGTAAAATAAGTAGACAGAGAAAGACAAATGCTACATAATCTCACTGATATTGGAATCTAAAACAGCCAAACTCACAGAAATAGACAGGAGCTGGGAGCTGGAAGAAATGGAGAACTCTTGGGTAAATGATATAGACCTTCAGTTGTAAGATGAATAAATTCTGGGGTATAGCCTGAGTTAACAATGTATTAGATACTTGAAAGTTGCTCAGAGAGTAAATCTTAAATGTTTTTACCACAGACATCTAAAATGGTAATCACATCAGGTGATGAAGGTGTTCAGTTCAGTCACTCAGTTGTGTCCGACTCTTTGCGACCCCGTGGACCACAGCATGCCATGCTTCCCTGTCCATCACCAGCTCCCAGAACTTACTCAAACTCATGCCCATTGAGTGACTGATGCCATCCAACCATCTCATCCTCTGTCATCCCCTTCTCCTCCTGCCTTCAATCTTTCCCAGCTCCAGGGTCTTTTCTAATGAGTCAGTTCTTCGCATCAGGTGGCCAAAGTATTGGAGCTTCAGTTTCAGCATCAGTCCTTTCAATGAATATTCAGGACTGATTTCCTTTAGGACTGACTGGTTGGATCTCCTTGCAGTCTAAGGGACTCTCAAAAGTTTTCTCCAGTACCACAGTTCAAAAGCATCAATTCTTCAGCACTCGGCTTTATTTATAGTCCAACTCTCACATCCATATGTGACTACTGGAAAAACCATAGCTTTGACTAGACAGAACTTTGTTGATGGAATAATGTTTCTGCTTTTTAATATGCTGTCTAGGTCATAGCTTTTCTTCCAAAGAGCAAGCATCTTTTAATTTCATGGCTGCAGTCACCATCTGCAGTAATTTTGGAGCCCCAAAAATAAAGTCTGTCACTGTTTCCATTGTTTCCCCATCTATTTGCCATGAAATGATGGGACCGGATGCCATGATCTTAGTTTTCTGAATGTTGAGATTTAACTTTTTCATGAGGATGTTTAAGCCAACTTTTTTTGATGAGGGTATTAACTAACCTAATTGTGGTATCATGTAACAATATATTGGGTTGGCCAAAAAATTTGTTAATATTTTTCCATAAGGTGTTACAAAAAATCATAACATCCCATGTACCAAATCATTATGTTGTATACTTTAACCTTATGTGACACTGTTTTGCTGTTTAGTCACTAAGTTGTGTCTGACTCTTTGTGACCTGTCAGCATAGATTGTAGCCTGTCAGCCTCCTTGGTCCATGGGATTTCCCAGGCAAGAATACTGGAGTTGGACACGACTAAACAATAACAAAAACCACACAAAGGAATGAAATATTGCCATTTGCAACAACATGAGTGGGCCTAGAGATGATCACGCTAAGTGATGTATGTCAGACAGAGAATGACAAATATCATATGATATCACTTACTAACAATACAACTGAATTTACTTGTAAAACAGAAACACAGACATAGAAAATAAGCTTATGGTTATCAAAGGGGAAGCAAGGGGGAAGGATAAATTAGGAGCATGTGATTAACAGATACACATCCCTATATATAAAATAGATAACAATAAAGATTTACTGTATAGCACAGGGAACTATATATTCAATATGTTTTAATTATCTATAATGGAAAAGAATCTGAAAAATAACACATAAATATTTATATATAACTGAATCCCTTTGCTGTACACCAGAAACTAGCGTAATATCGTAATCAGTTATAGTTTGAAAATCACTTTCATGTCAAAGCACTTCAGAGCTGTGAAATGCCTGACTAGAAAGAGGGGCAGATGCTGACCGGGAGAGGGGCGGAGGGAGCTGTGTTCACACATAGGAGGGGGACGGACACAGGGCTGTACTCTCTGTATAATCTTTTCTCGTCTACTGGGGCAAGGCTGTGAGCACAAGCCAAGAAGTTTTTCAGTTACTTGTTGGCAAGTCTCCCTCTGAAAGACCATTTGGATGTCAAAGCTAATGAAAGTTTAGCCGAGGGACCCTGGGCACCTGGTGCAGGAAATATTTCACAAAGACTCTTCACATGGTATAGTACTAGGCACTATGTGGCAAAAGGAGCTGCAGAGTCATAAAAGGACAGCAGGTTTAGGGTCAGATTTGAGCTTAGAACCTATCTCTGTGGTTTAGGAACTGTGTGACCAAAGTGTGTGATAGTAAATGTTTAAAAGAATCAGCTCTCCAAATAAGAAAAAAAAGTTCTGATTTGTAGTTCTTGCTGATTTCTGAGATGGAAATATTCCCACTATGGTTGATGGTAAGTTACTAACATGTACTGAATGTGGAGTTGAAAAAAGGTGAATGCATTCAGCTCAGCTCTCATGAGCCGTTTCCAGCCTATGTGATTTTGGACACATCATCTAGTTTCTATGAGCCTCCCCGGTTTCCACACTTGTGAAGTGAGGATAATATTCAATACTAGTATCTCCCTAACAGGGCTGCTATGACAGTTCAAAAGAATAATACATTTGAAAGCATTTGGCCAAGAGTAGGATTCAGTTTATTACTGATGCTGCATCTTGGCTTTCTCATTTCTTATTACCTAGGAGTTTATAAAATTTGAAAGGATTTTCATCCAAGAAAAATTCTAACTGGTGGAGGGTGTGTAAATGTCTGTTGTGGAAGCTGGAGAGGGGATGGAGAGACCATTGAAGAAGCAAGAAATAAAAAGACAAAATAAACTAGTTTCATCTGAACTAATAAATGATTTCCTAAAATCACAAAAGGTTATATGAAATAGAAGGGACCTAGAAACAGCTAAACCAACCCACCTTCCTTCCTATTACAGATGAGGAAACTGAGTCAGAGAGAGAAAGCCACTTCTCTGGTTTAGCTTTCTAGGTTTAGCCCAGCTGTGATGGAGCCCCGAATAGAAGCCGGCTCTGCTGACTGGCTATTCGGGACTCATTTGTGAGTCCACCTCTTCTCAGCTTGTGCTTGTTGGCATGAGCAAAGAGTGATGGAAATCTCAGGCTTCCTTTCATACTATTCAGGAAAAGTGATTTGACTCAATTATCAGAACAGTTCTTTAAACCAGTAGTCTCCAAAGTGAGATGCTGGAAGAAAAAAAGCCAACAACTACTATTGATTTTTCTATTAAAGAGATGTCAAGCAATTATCTTCTGCCAGGGAATAATCTTGTGTTGTTTCATCAAAGGAATTACTCAGACAGGTGTGGGCAGGATTAAGGGAACACAGAAGATGCTGAGGCCCCCAGAGATGAGCAACAATGACAATTACTTCTCCCAGGTTTGGAGAGAAGCCTAGGGATGGCTGGAACTGTGAGGAGGAGGGATACAGTTTCCGCCAGGGACCAGCCAGGAGAGAGCAGGCAGGAAGAACACTGAACTCTTTCTCTGCTCTGGTCTCTGCCAGCACCTCCTATTGGGCAAACCCAACCAGATGCCAACTGGCAAGAGAGTCTGGGGGATGTAGGGCCCTTTGTGGTCAGTCTCCTAGGGCACTGAGCTGGGCAGAGAAGCGGAGAATGTATCTTCAGGGTCAAGCAGAGAACAACTAGCACAGAAGCCTTAAAGATGTTTAATGCCTGGGTTGACAGTGGTCTTTCCATCCGTATCAGACATCATTCAGTACCCAAGGCACTTTGGTCCCAATGAGGAGTGGAGGGCACTGGAACCCAAAGTTGATCAGTGTACTGCCCGACTAAATGGATTTGTGGATTACAGTATCTAGTTTGAAATAAGAAAAATCTCACAAAATGGACAAATGCTTTAAGAAGTTTCCTAGTTTCTTGCAAAGAAACATCAGAGTGAAGATACTGTTGCAGATGCCAAGGAACAAGAGACTGTGAGCACTGACATTGCTCTTCACTGGCTACATTAGCTCAATGATAAGCTAATGAAATTGAATTGAATATTGGCCCAAAAGTTCATAATGGTCACAGCTATTTGAAATATGGATTTATGTCCATTATTACTAATAATGAATCTCCTTCTGTGTGTGCACTATGCTTTGAAATATTAATTAAAGATAATAGTGCCTGCCAATACTTCATAAATATATAAATACACGTATTTTGGTTTATGCTTAAAAAATATTTACTGATGGGATGGTTGGAGACCACTGGTTTTAAATAATAAACAAAGGCTAGAATTGCGGGGGTCATTGATTTAGTCATTGTGCTTCTCTTTAGAGACAGTGAAGGCGACGTGGTTTTCCTGCCTAGAAGACATAATGCAAAAAACAAAATAAAAGGGAGAGTGGGCTTGTGAATAATAATAACAAATGTTTATAAGTAAGCTTCTGTGTTAAGCTCTGCTCTAACCACACAAAATCCATGTAAAATGCATCAACTCAATTACTCCTCACAGCAACTCCATGATGTGGGTACTGTCATCATTCCCATTTTACAGATAAGGGGACTAGGCAGGTCAAGGTTTTAGTACAGTGTTCGGTACAGCCAGGAAGAGGTAGCGTGGGGTTCGAACCCAGGAAGTTGACTTCACATTCTTTGCTCTTGATCTCTAGGCCTTGCTGCCTCTTTGAAGGAAGTAGGGGCTCCATGGAGTAATTTTGAAATTAAGGAAAAAATTGCAAAGTAAAATCAAAACAGTTGAATACAAGTTTTAAAAGTACAGACAGGAGAGTCACTTAAATGCTCTTTTGTGGGTTAAGAGTGACTATTTCCTTGTGCTCTTTGGCATCTGCCAAATATGATTTTCAGGATGTGGTAGCTGGCTAACTGCCTCTGGTACCCACTAGATTCCACTCTCCTCTGGATTTTCCCTCTTGCCCTCTGAAGCCTTCCTCTAGACTTGCCTTGCCCTTGTTCTCTTTCTAGGAGCTTGTATTTTTTAGGGTTCTTGAGAGGAATAGAACCAATAGGAGGTATTGGTCTCTCTCTCTCCATCTCTCTCTATAGATAGTAACCCCTCTCCCAGATATATTAATAGATACGTAAAATATTTTGTTCTTTAAAATCTATCTATACAGATTTACTTATTCATTTAAAACTTATGTGACCATTGTTTTTCGGTTTTCTTCAAACCAGTCAATCCTAAAGGAAATCAGTCCTGAATAATCATTCAGTTCAGTTCAGTCGCTCAGTCGTATTTGACTCTTTGCAACCCCATGGACTGCAGCACGCCAGGCCTCCCTGTCCATTGCCAACTTCCGGAGTTTACTCAAACTCATGTCCATTGAGTCGGTGATGCCATCCAACCATCTCATCCCCTGTCATCCCCTTCTCCTCCTGCCTTCAATCTTTCCCAGCATTAGGGTCTTTTCAAATAAGCCAGTTCTTCACATCAGGTGGCCAAAGTATTGGAGTTTCAGCTTCAGCATCAGACCTTACAATGAATATTCAGGACTGGTTTGCTTTAGGATGGACTGGTTGGATCTCCTTGTAGTCCAAGGGACTCTCAAGAGTCTTCTCCAACACCACAGTTCAAAAGCATCAATTCTTTGGTGCTCAGCTTTCTTTACAGTCCAATTCTCACATCCATACATGACTACTGGAAAAACCGTAGCTTTGACTAGATGGACCTTTGTTGACAAAGTAATGTCTCTGCTTTTTAATATGCTGTCTAGGTTGGTCATAGCTTTTCTTCTAAGGAGCAAGTGTCTTTTTAATTTCATGGCTGCAGTCACCATCTGCAGTGATTTTGGAGCCCAAAAAATAAAGTCTGTCACTGTTTCCACTGTTTCCCCATCTATTTGCCATGAAGTGATGGAACCAGATACCATGATCTTAGTTTTCTGAATGTTGAGTTTTAAGCTAACTTTTTCACTCATTGGAAGGACTGATGCTGAAACTGAAGCTCATTGGAAAAGACCCTGATGCTGGGAAAGACTGAAGGCAGGAGGAGAAGGGAATGACAGAGGATGAGATGGTCGGATGGCATCTCTGACTCGATGGACATGAGGAGCAAGCTCTGGCAGTGGGTGATGGACAGGGAAGCCTGGTGTGCTGCAGTCCATGGGTCACCAAGAGTCGGACATGACTGAATGACTGAACTGAATATTTATTTAAAATTTTATTTATTTGGCTGCACCAGGCCTCAGTTGTGGTACATGGGCTCTTCAGTTGTGGTGTACAGACTCTTAGTTGTAGCATCTAGTTCCCTGACCACGGATGGAACCTGGGCCCCTGCATTGGGAACTCAGAGTCTCAGCCATTGGACCACCAGGGAAGTCCCTGAGCTCACAGTTCTGATGGGCTGCTCCAGTGCCCAGGACGCTGTTGTTTCATAAACATGGCTTATTGGAGAGAAGTTGAAATGCTGGGTCTCTGTGATGCTTCTTGGGCAGAAGCATGATTGGCATCAGCCTCAATGAAGCCCATGTAGAGTGGGAAGGAGGCAGCTTCACACCTGCACCCAACAGGTGGAGCCATCCGGTCCAGCTTTGCAGGTTCATGTATCAGGGCGGCCAGAGTGACTGGGTGCTGACTTAGGCTGTGCCTTTAATGGCAGACAGCTTCCCCACTCAGCAGGGGACGGGGGACATGGAGCAGAAGGATGAGTGGGAATTTATCTGAAGGGGCAGAGCTAGAGTGTCTGCTAGGTTCTCTGTCTTAGCTTCCTGTGTGGCTGTAACAAGTTACCACAAACTCAGTGGCTTAAGACAACACAAATTCATTAGAAGGCCAGAAGGCTGACACAGGTCTCTCTGGGCCAAGGTCAAGGTGTCAGCAGGGCGAGGTTCCCTTCTATAGGCTCCAGGAAGTGAAGTCGCTCAGTTGTGTCCAACTCTTTGCGAGTCCATGGACTGTAGCCCAGCAGGCTTCTCTGTCCATGGGATTTTCCAGGCAAGAGTACTGGACTGGGTTGCCATTTCCTTCTCCAGGAGATCTTCCCGACCCAAGGATTGAACTCAGGTCTCCCATATTGTAGGCAGACGCTTTACCAACTGAGCCACTAGGGAGGTCTGTAGGCTCCAGGGGTGGATGTTTAATCCTTGCCTTTTCCAGTAGACTTTGATCTCGTTCCTTGGCTCTGGGGGACCATTATTCCGCCCACCATAGTAGCCTTATGCTTTCCATTTTAAAATAAGCTATTAGTGTAAGATATGATTTTTAATGGAAAGGTATGATAATTTCACTAATTTTAAGAATGCTGAAGTTTTTCTTTGAGAGAATTCGAGATATATTTATGTTTAACTTACTAAATTTATAAGTTATTAATTAACTTGGGAATGTTTTGCTTATTAGGATTGAACCTTCTGTGAGCAGGTATTTGAAGTGCTTACTTTTAAAAAAAAGCAAATGCATTAGAGTTATAATTGCAGTTTTAAAACATTTAAAAGAATTTTTATCGTCAAAGGGACTTGTTTAGTCTGTTCAATGTTTGAGTTTCTCAAAGAATAATAAAAGGCCCTCTTATTTCGTATGAAAATTTACTGGACTTATATTTACTTGAATTTAAACTTTAATGAACACTAGGTCTCCACATTTGTTACTTTTTCAACTACCATTAATTTGTAACCAAGATGCTATAAATAGGTCTATGCAAATAAACTCAGGCTGATACTTATTCTAGTCCAGGGTAAGTCTGCGGTCCTAAGTGAGACTTTCAGAAACATTTTGTGAATGTATGTGTGGATTTATTCATTCATTTGGCCCAGGCAGTATCCTAGGTACAAGTAAGATTACAGTATAACAGAAAATATAGTATTAGTCACTGAGTCCTGTCAGACTCTTTGTGACCCCATGGACTGTGGCCCTCCAGGCTCCTCTGTCCATGGACTTCTCCAGGCAAGAATACTGGAGTGGATTGCCATTCCCTTCTCCAGGGGATCTTTCTGACCCAGAGGTCAAACCCGTGTCTCCTGCACTTCAGGAAGATTCTTTACCATCTGAACCACCAGGAAAGCCAAAAAAGTGATACCAGAAGATGAGATTTACTCAGTTGGAGAAAGCTGCAGCTAGGAAATGGCCCTAAGGAGCAGTGGATAATTATCAGACAGAGGGGCTGGGAAGAGCACTGTAGGAAGGTAGAATGGCCTAAAAGAAGACTGCATAGCATGCGTAGGGAATGGTGAGATTTTGTGATCCTGTTGGGAGTTTTTAAAAAATTCTAATTATTCTCAGGTGCCTTTTATGTCAATTTCTGATGGAGAGTCAGTGTCAAGATCAGGGCATGCTCTAGAGTAAATGTGTCGAGTAAATCAGTCACCCCCGAGTTAGTCACCAGAGCAATCACACATAAGTAACGGGGAACACAGTGCAATTCCTAACCTGATTCTCTCGTTGCTCAGGAAATCATAACTGCTAACATTTATTGAGCTCATATTATGTGCCCAGCTCCAGGCACTTTATAAGTATTAGCTCACTTAACCCTCATAGCCATAAGAAATAGGTTTATTATCAACACAGTTGAGGAAATTGACACAGAGAAGGGTTATGTGACAAAAGCCACACTGCACGTGAGTGCCAGGTCCATGATATAAACCTTGCAGAGGCTGTTTCCCCTTTCTGGGATGCTCGTGCCACCATCTTCTGAAGCCAGCTCTCCTCATCTTTCAACATCACTTCCTCAGATGGCCCATTTCCGCCCCACACCTTGTTATTCTGCACCTTAGTCCCTTCCTTTTTTCCCTTCATAGCACTTATTACAAATTAAATTTGTCCCCTACTTATTTTTTTGTCCCCTACTTGGACAGCAAGGAGATCAAACCAGTCAATCCTAAAGGAAATCAACCCTGAATATTCATTGGAAGGACTGATGCTGAAGCTGAAGCGCCAATACTTTGGCCACCTGATGTGAAGAACTGACTCACTAGAAAAGACCCTGACACTGGGAAAGATTGAGGGCAGGAGGAGAAGGGGATGACAGAAGATGAGATGGTTGGATGGCATCACCAACTCAATGGACATGAGTTTGAGCAAACTCAAGGAGATGGTGAGGGACAGGGTAGCCTGGTGCACTATGGTCCATGGGGTTACATGGAGTTGGATGTGACTGAGTGACTGAACAACAACTTGTTTTTTTCTTTCCCACTAGAATCTAAATTCCATTAAGATATAGACTCCATCTGTCTTGTTCACCATCTTATGCCCAGTACCTTGCACAGAGTCTATCATGCTCAATAGATGTCTGTTGATGAGTAAATTAATACTGACTTTAAAGTTCATTATTCCCTAAGCATTCTATTTTATGAATAGTAAGTAGGAATATCCCATTTAAGCATAATACTGTATTTATGATTCAGGTTGGTACTCAGCAGCAAGCTTAGCTTTCTGTGTATTCCTAGAAAATTTTACAACAATGTTAAGTTTCTGAGAGAAGGAATATAAGCCTCACTTAGCAAAAGGTAAACATACTCAGTTTGATAAAAAACCAACTTGAATTGACATGCACCAAAAATGCACCAGTGTGTGTTGTTGGAAAAACATTTATTGCAATTCAGTGTCAAAAAATTTTACAAAAATATGCCACCGTCTGGTACAAACAACTATAAAAAAATCAGTTCGTCATGCAAGAAGAGAGTGCAAATAATTTATACAGAAGAACTCAGTTCACACAATATTAAATAAACATCTCTGCATGTAATTGGTCTAACCTTATACTTTTAGTTAAAATGTTCAATCCCCTATAGCATTTTTCATTAAAAAAGTACTTGAAAGCTTCTAAGCTTAGGATATGGACTTTCACATACACCTCCTCTAGCCAGGATGATTGGCAGTATCGGCAGAATAAAGATGGTGCCAAGTGTTCTCAAGTGCAGAGCACAGCTTGGCGCCTTCTGTTTAACAGCCTTGTATATCATTAATTAAATAAACATTTCTATACTCAAAGACAGAAAAAGTCATGTTCAAACTCCGGAAGTAATGTTGCAGCAGATGGAGTTTCAAGCCGTTCAGAGTTTTGAAGCAGCCATCCATTTTTGGCCAAATGGAGCAGGGCCTGAATTTTGAGAGATCTCTCAGAAAACTTTGTTTGCTGAGTTCAAGGATACTTTGAAAAACGTCTAGCAACAAAGTCATGAATATCCTGGTCCCTTGCTCCTTGCCGCCTCATGGACTAATCCCCCTTTGCTTGTGAGGTTTAGCAGAAAGTGACCTTCCATTGGTAGAAACTCATTGGGTCTCACAGCAGGTACCAGAGGACCAGGAGATGGAAGGGATGGGGCAAATGTACCTCTTAGTCTAAGGAGAGAGGAAACACCTGCTTGGTTACCATCAGAATCTCAGTTTCTAGAAAGCAATCCAAGTGCTCAGTGGTCATCTGTCTCAGGGGCCACCTTTACAATTAAAACCTGAGTACCTAGAGAAAAATGAATTTGTCAACATAGGCTGCTAACTTTATGGCAAGCAGGTTGTACTCACTAGTATGCCGTACCCACAGCAGAGTCAGAGTTCTATAAAAACGTGAAGAGGTTCCTTAACTTCTCCAGGAAGAATCAGGGGCTTCAAATGTTTTTTTAAAAGTTAGCAGCCAGACGCCTAGCCCTGGACCACCAATGTGAAAGTCTTGAGCGGAATCAGCTCTGGTGTCACGTGTGTCCAGCCACAACAAAAGGTGCTGGGGTAGGGGGCACAAAGTCAAGGCTCACAAAGTCCCAAGTTTACACTCAGGACCACTGCTGAGTACCAGCGGGGTTGAGGCATGCCTCCCAAATATTCTGGACCCACTACCTCATCTGGAAAGGCAGAAGGAATGCCAGACTCCATCATCACTAACCTTCCTCCCAGCACTCAAGTCTAGGAGAGGAGTTTCCTTCCTCTGGAAAACCACAAGACGACTCCTTAACAAAACAGAGAAGAAAGCGTCTACAGAAAACGTGGAGTTGAAAGGAATTACGATCTTGTTTGTTGAAGACATCAAGGGCCCAAGCTATATCAAAGAGCCCCATCTCTGCATTTGCCTAGAGGTTCGGGTGTTTCTGAGGTCTGTTTAAACACTAATAGGATTTTAGGCCAGCATCCAGTCAGAGGGATGGTTCACAGACTCTGAGAGTTGGAAACAGATTAAAACAAAAAAACACAAAAAACAACAGATGTCAACATGGAAAATGATGATAGAGTTTAGTTTAAAAAATTCACACATAAAATTACAGTTAAAAAAATTCACACATAAAATAGTGTTTGCATAGCAAGATGTAATTGCCCTACAGCCTGGCAGAAATATATAAACTCAGGTGCATATTTTATGATAAACATTGTATTGAACACTAAGCATGATATACTGTTGAAATGACTGAACTTCTTGCAAATCACACACTTGTTTAGACAAATCAGATTCCAAGCCCTTTCTCTTCTCCCACATAAAAACAATGGAAACAAGGAGCCTCTGTTAATTGCAAGCCCCCAAACAGTTTTTGAAGAGAGAACTGCAATAAGGTAATCACACTTGTCACCTTCTTTCATCATTGCCAAGTAAAGCCCGTTTTTGCATTGATAGTTTTGCAGTGTAAATCCAGCCCATCTAAAATATCTCCTCTGATCTACTTCAACATAAAATGGATCATGGCTAAACAGAGCTCATCTCACAACTGACCCTTTTCATCTCAAAACTGGAGATGTTTTCACAGTAGTTTCTGCCGCCATCCTCCCACGTGACTGGTCCATCTGCTCAAAGTAACAGTGTTGAGTCATAATGTGATCTACTTTAAAATGTCTGGATCTTGCTATAAATTGAGTCCTACGTAAGCATCACATATTCTCCTTTCCTCAAACGCTGTGCCTTCTTCTCAAGAAACTCTAGGATTGTTGATCAGAAATGTTTGCATTGAAACAAATCATTACACTCGCATGCATCAACTTCTACTGTCCTGGACAAAAACTCTTTCCTTCTCTGGAGGTCCAGATTACTCTCATATGTGACATCAGTTTTGAATCCTCTTTTCCAGAGTTGCGGTGGGATAGGTAGGTACAGCAAAGACAGTAGAGCATTCTATCTTTTCTAGCACTTTCCACTGTCATGTCCCTTCTGGCTTTTTAGGCCAGCAGTTCTGAGACAGAGATTCTTTGTTTTTTGTTTTTTAGGTCAGGTTGTCCTGGGAGGGTTTGCCAAAAGAAATTCTATAGACAATCAGTGCCCAGGGAACAAGCATTTTCTTTTAAATGTTTTGGTTTTACTTATATGAGCAGCTCTGGCCACACTTCAGAGGTACTCTGTGTCACCAGCAGAGATGCTCATACTGCTGTGCTCTTTGTCCACCCACCGCCCCCACCCTTGCACAAACCACAGCATCAAAGACACCCCACTTCTGTTCCTTCCCCTCTCCCTCGCCACCTGCCATTTCCTTCCTTATAATCCTCTTCCAAAGAAAGGGAATCACAAGTATTGGTTTCTTTTTTCTTTTTCCTTAAAAATTTTCCTTGACTCTGTCCACACCACCTCCAGTGATGTCAAAGGAGATGGGGAGAGTTGGGAGTCATGATCTGGGTAAACATTTCAGAAAACTGTAAGCCTGTCCCTTGTGGTAGGGTCGTTTTGCGTAGGTGTTCTTGCTGCCTGGGGCCTGTGGTGTGGTCTTGAGCACCTTGGACAGTCCAAGCGACACTGGTTCCCCAGTTTTGTGCTGACAGTCAAAGCAGGCGACATTTCTGGAACTGTCAACCTGAAGGTGCTGAGGAGTCTCGGTTTACACAGCACGAAGGCGCTGAGAACAAGTTGGGGGGAAGATGTGAAAGGCCATGAACGCCCCAAATTGCCAGAGTCAAAGGTTCCAGAGCCCTCACCGCAACAACAATCTCAGCTCCACTCACATCTTTAAGGAGGCTGAGACCTTGGAGAGAACCTGCCTGAATTAGGGCAGAATGAGCCTTTGATTCCATAGTCTGGACCTGCATTCTCCATGTGATCTTGACTGGGGTGGGTGGGATCCTGTGAGGTGTCACAATGGTTTGTGACCCTCCAAAGCTCAACCTTAACTAACATGATCTTATTCTTTAATATTTACTTTCCCTCAAAATTAAAATACAATTTACCTTTTTCCTCTTAGGGGGGGATGATGATGGAAAAAAGATATTGAGAAACCCATAGGCACAGACCTTGTACAGTGAGAAACATCAACTAGTGGTCAAGCTCTTCTCCAGATACTGGTACTTGGGTTGTGCTTTGAGAGAAGGGCACGAAGGGGCCCCTCATCAGTAGCTGGTCCCTTGGCTTGTTTCTGTACGTTCTTAACCATCTATCCCCATTTCAGGTCACCCCCAATTCAATCCCTAAAAATACACTGTTGCTCAACATACATGTGGACCAAGTTCCTATTTCTGCTTCACTCATTGGCCAAGATCATGGAGGGTGCCCACTTTACGTACAAAAAAAAAGGAAAGTAAATACAATTGCAAAAATATATACACTGTTGTAGAAAAGCAAAGTTCTATAAAAGGTAAAAAACAAAAACATTCCCCACTACCCCCCAGGAATATTGACTCCTTAAGTCCTGAGATTTCCTTCTTCCACATATAACTACCTGTTGGTATTTGTCTAGCAGGTTCCCCTGGGGTTGAACTCAAAGTACCTCCATCCACTCCCTGTCTGGCTAGAACACCAGGCTTTATCAACCTCGTAAGAAGCCCTAGCTCAGGTTGACTAAATTTCGGTGCTGGATGTAAAGAAAACTCATCACCCATCAAGAAGAACAGCAGCTGATATGTAAAACCTGTTCTACAAGTCTTTATCAGGCCTCTGGCTCCAAACAGTCCCCAGAGACAGGCTTATCCATCAAGATACCCTAGGAAGCCCAGACAAGCCAAGAGGTTAAACAGGAATAAGAAAATCTTCATGGCTATTGGGTGACTCGTTCCATTTTTCCTGCAGCAGGATTTCCTCTGGGACTGCTTTTAATTGGCCTTATGTTGCACGAAATAAGCTACAACGTGAAAGGGAAAAAGGCATACGTGCTTTGAGGTTTGTTCTCAAAGAGAAGAAACCCCAAAGAGTGCCCCATTCGTCTAAAAGGGAAGCCTGAAGCATGAGGAAGGATGCCTCCAATCTCTCTTCCTGTTTCACTTTTGATGAAGACACAAAACAGACAGAGGCCGTCTACTGGACCATGCGGTTTGTCAGAGCGAGCGTTGCAGCTTTCCGAGGTAGACTATTGTGCGGTGTCTTCGGAAGATAAGGCCCTATCTACACCCATGTGGGTTTAAGATGAGTGGTGCTTCCATTGCCTTTGCCAAACAAACCCCAAATCAAAACCCAAAGCCCAGGGGTTTCTCACATGTAGTTTTTCTTCTTATTTTTTTTTTTTCTCCCCAACAAATTTTCACATTGTAAACAAAGAGCATTCTATTTTGTATTCGAGTTTTGCCCTCTCTTCCACAACTCTAGGGAACTATCAAGGAGTTGCAGTGAACTTCAAGAGAATTCCATTTTCACCGATGAAATAGAATTCCTGCCTTATAGTCTTGCTGGCAAATTGTTAGGAAAAAAAGTTTATTTACAGGATTTCTGTTTTCCATACCAATTCTAATGAGAAGTCCATATGCTTAAACTTCCAGCCAGCAGCTGTATGTCTCCCCTCCAGTGTCCCTTATCTCAGAAGTTTTGAGCCAATGTTTAACATGTACACTATTTACAAATGAAGTGTCCAAACTCTGGATTCCCAACCATCCAATCATCAGGGGAACCCTTCTGAAGTGCTGTCATGTGCTGGGATTCAGAACTTGAACAAGTTGATAAAGTCCTGGGGTGAAAGTGAAATGGAACAGCTCTCTGGGTTATTGGCTGTGCACGGGTGATCGGTGCCCTGGAAAGGAACATCATGGTTAGGTGGGCATTCTCCCCAGCATCCCATTGGCTTGTGGTACCCTGAGGAATTGCTGCTGCTGCTGTTCAGTCATTCAGTCGTGTCTGACTCTTTCGAGACCCCATGGACTATAGCCCATCAGGCTCCTTTGTCCATGGGATCCTCCAGGCAAGAATACAGGAGTGGGTTGCCATTTCCTTCTCCAGGGGATCTTTCTGACCCAGGGATCGAACTCATGTCTCCTGCATTGGCAGGTGGGTTCTCTACCACTGAGCCCCCAGGGAAGTCCTATCCTAAGGCATTGCCCAACCTCAAAACAACATTCCTCTCTCAAGAACACCCTGTGTTACGCAAAACTAAAGAGTGCTGTATGTGTGTGTGTGTATGTGTGTGTGTGTGTGTACCTGTGCACAGAGAGATGGGGGAGTTTGGGGGTACTGCAGAGAAAGTTGACACAATGGGGTAAAGGAAATGAAAGTCTTTGAAAGTTTCTCTCCCCAGGGCCTGCATCAGTCTTACCTTCACCTTCACCTGGGGGCTACAATAGTGGAAGAGCAGGAAAGCATTTGGCAACATGGTGCGGGTGTCATTGGCTCTTAGGGGCTGGGCTTGGGGGGGGCGTGGCCACCACCTCTGAGACACATACCTTCCAGGAAAGAATGTGGCAGTGTCTGCAGAGCTGAAGGGTGTCTCCATACTGCTCTTTCCGTGGGTAGCATCGTGCAAGTTTAAAATACATCTTCTTCCAATCCAGCTGTCCTTTGTCGGACAAGATTAATCGCTTGCGGATCTAAGTATCAAACATATAAAAGTTGTTCTGAAAAGTTCTGCTCCTGCCCCCTTTCCCCACCTTTTTCATCTATACCCTGATGATAGCCAGGGAAAGAGTAGCAGAGAGATAAAAATGTCGCTTCTGATCGCTACCCAGTGAAAGAAACAATAGCTTTTAACTAGTCTTTAAAAGAAACAGGTGGCTGGTGACATCTTCTGGTGTTGAAAGTTTAGGTGATCTCCATAAACAACTTCAATCTTTTCTCTGCTACAGACTTGAGTGATTATTTCCAGGGAGATGCGGTGACTGTTTGGCACAGTGGCTCTATTTTATATCTAAATATTAGTGGCTTCGTGAACAGACCCTGTTGAACTCACACTTCTATATAAAGAAGTTGGGGGAAAAAAAAAATCTGAGGCAGTGTGTGGAGGGGAAAAAGGCCTAGAACTGGTGTCCGAAGACCCAAATTCAAATCCAAGGCCATTTTCCCCACCTGGAGAGCACGCCACTAATTTGGATATGTCATTTAGCCACTTGTGGCTTCAGTCCCTCCGTCTGTTTAAAGTGGGCATAATATGCTCAGTCACTTAGTCGTATCCGACTTGCTGCAACCCCATGGACTTGCAGCCCGCCAGGCTCCTGTCTGTGGGATTTCCCAGAGAATACTGGAGTGGGGTTGCCATTTCCAACTCCAGGGCTGCCTTTCCCTGGCTTATCAGCATAACATGAAATAACATCAGGAAAATCCTTTAGCTGTAAAATGTCATAAAAATGTAAGTTATTTTGTTATAGAAAAGAAGGGCTATTGCCAATTTATGAATTGTTTTCAGAGCAAGCTATAAAATGGGAACGGGCTAAAAATATAAGTTTTTTTTTTCCTTCTTGAATTACATAAAAGAAATCTCACAAGTATTATTTAGAAACTCCTCGGACTGCTTTCTAGTCAAACTAGGGAGCACCCCAGGGTGGGTTTGAGAAAGATGCCAAGGAAGCTTGGCAGGGTGGCAGGCAGAGTGGGAGAGAAGGAAGGAACGACCGCTGGGCCATACCAACCTGCCGCTCGGAGAAGTGGTACTGGCAGAGCTTCTTCCATAAGAGCCGGTCCTCGCTGAGCACGTGCAGGTCGGGGGCCACCTGGCCCAGGCTGACCAGGTCTCGCCCGTCGCTCAGCCTTTGCATGATATTCAGTTGTAAGCACAAAGGCAGGTCTGTGAAGGTGAGGCCCTTGAAGGCAGGCTGCAAGGAGAAGGACGGTGTTGAGTTACAGGGCGGAGAGCAGCCAGGCACCAGGCGACACCCTCCAAGGATGCAGCTGTCCCCTTGCCCTCCAGCCTCAAGCTGGTTTATTGATCAGAGCAGCCATTCTCCCTGCCCTGAGTACAAGACAGGACCCATGACCGAGATGCACAAAGAACAGCCTGGAGCAGCTCCGGCCAATGGTGCCAGAGAAATTTTCCTAAGTTGCACAAAACTTTATGCTTAAAAAAAAGTAGTTGACATACACTATCCTGTTAGTTTCAGGTGAACTACAGAGTGATTTGATATTTACATATGTTATGAAATGACCATCTAGTAAGTCTAGTAACTGTGTGTCCCCATATAAAGCTATTACAACATGATTGACCATATTCCTTATACTACAGCCCCAGTGGCTCATTTGTTTTATAACTGGAGGCTTGTACCTCTTAATTTCCTTCACTGATTTACACTTTTACTGTGAAGTGCTAAGTTGCTTCAGTTGCTTTGCAACTCTAAGGACTATAGCTCACCAGGCTCTTCTGTCCATGAGATTCTCAAGGCAAGAATACTGGAGTGGGTTGCCATACCCTTCTCCAGGGATGCAACCTGAATCTCTAATATCTCCTGCATTGGCAGCTGGGTTCATTACCACTAGCACTGCCTGGAAAGATTCTCCTAATAGCAAGAGTTGGATTCCTGTGCTTTTCTCAATTACAATAGTCCTGAAGGACTCACTACCCTGGCAGGGCACCCCCCAGCCTCAGATCTCATGGCCTGCCTCCTTGTGACCACCGATCCTCCAAAACAGGCTTTCTCACTGGCCCCCAAACACTGCACACAAGGCTGTCGCTCTGTCCAGGCCTCTGCTCGTCTATAAGTGACTCTTCTCAGATCAAGTTCAAATTTGTGCATGCCAAGTCCCTTCAGTCGTGTCCAATTCTTTGCGACCCTATAGACTGTAGCCCACTAGGCTCCTCTGTCCATGGGGATTCTCTGGGCAAGAATACTGAAGTAGGTTGCCATGCTCTCCTCCTCCAGGGGACCTTCCCAACCCAGGGATCAAACCTGTGTCTCTTAAGTCTACCTGCACTGGCAGTTTTTTTTTTTTTTTTAACCAGTAGCCCACCTGGGAAGCCCCTGTTCAAACTCACCTCCTCTGAAAACTGCTTTTGTGTCTCCCTCAAGTCTTAGGCACGTCATCTTCCTAGAATTCCTATGATCTCTTTCAGACACCACCGTCTTTTTTGGCTGCACCAAGGGGCATGCATGATCTTAGTTTCCTGACCAGGGATGGAACCCAAGCCCCCTACACTGGGAATGTGGAGTCTTAACCACTGGAACACCAAGGAAATCCCATCTTTCAGACCCCGTCTCCAAAAAAAAGCTTAATGGAAAATTCCTGCTAGGATATAAGCTCCACAGAGGCAGAAATTTTTGTGTTCTTTCATTGCTATGTCTAGAAGAGTCTAGAAGTGTGTTAGCATATAGTAGGCACTCAATAAATATTTGTGGAATGATGAAAATAAAATAATTAAACAGGTAAAAACAACCACAAGAGAAAGACTCTGTACTTGTGTGTGTGTGTGTGTGTGTGTGTGTGTGTGTGTGTGTATACATGTATGCACACTTTCGGAAGGGCTGGTCAAGAATCTTTCAGCCTAAAGATCCATCTGTTCAGGCATCTCTATTGAACCTTAGGCTCCATGGAACATTTTGAAAACTACTTATCTGTGGAGAACACACTGGCAATTAATTGTGAGCTTCTCCAGAAGCTTCTTCTATTATATCCTTGCATTTATATTTAAGTCCTTTATTGTTTAAATTTGGATGAGCTTATGTTAGCCTATCCAGACCTAGATCCTTGAAGCCAAGGTCTAAGCTTGTAACGCCTGCAGACTAGTCTAGCATAAAAACCCTCTTCTGGCGCTAGAGTTGCTGCAGGGTGAGAGACCCAGAAACATAAGCAAATCATTGGAGAACAAAGGTTAAATGCCACCAAGGAGACAAGCACCAAGTGCTATGGGAACTATCTGTACAGAAGATACTCAGTAGTACTTGTTGCTATTTCTTGAACAGCAACTAGCTTCTGCCATCTGGATAAGAAGTCAGCACAAATCGCTCGAGACCAAGACTGTGGTTCTGTGTCCTTCCCATGCTAGTCCTGGGTGAGCTCTTGAACTTGAAATAGTGACATTTTTAGCTCAGTGTTCTATCACCTCTGGAGGTCACAAGAGGGGAAAAACACACACACACTCACAAACAGGATGAAGAAACCTTTCCTTAGCTCAGGGGAAAATATCCTGGGAATGGGTATTGAGTTCTCTCCTTGAAATTTTAGCTAACTAAACTCTGTACGAGGCATGTCAAGGCTGGAACACATAGGATTCCAAGGGGACACACAGTGTCAGCGATCCCTGCCTCTTCACCCTGCCGTGTCTTTGCAAAGCAGGACAGGCATGTAGAGGGAAGGTGGGCAGTCACAGGGTGCCTTGGGATGCTGGATGATGGAGAAGAACAGGAGGTGGCGTGGGAGGACCATGGGATGGAGAAGCAGCAGCTCGAGATCCCGTGGGAAATCTGGGTCTCAATTTCTGTACGTCTGGTAAAGAAACTGCCTGCAATGCAGGAGACACAGGTTCAATCCCTGGGTGGGGAAGATCCCCTGGAGAAGGGAATAGCAACCCACTCCATGGCCTGGAGAATTCCATGGACGGAGGAGCCTGGCAGGCTATATAGTCCACGGGGTTGCAAAGGGTTGGACACGACTGAGCGACTAACACTTCCTTTCATACTTCCTTCGTGTCCAAAATGAGCAGGCTTAGAAGTCTCTGAGGATCCCCTCCAGCTCCAACCATCTCAGACTTGGAGTAGCATCAGCCTCCTAACCCATCAGAAGTGTCTCTGACTTGACAATTTATACTGTTCAGGCTGCTGGGCTGAACTTTCAACTGTTTGCAGAATTCAGGACTTTGCTGGACTGCAGAAGGTCCTAGACCCATTTGTCATTTATCATCTGTGGCTGATCATATGAGCCAATAAAACTGCCATGAGATGTTCTTTTTGTTTCCAGCACTTCAAAGCATCTACTTTTTTGGTTAAAACTCCCAGGCCAATTATTACATGAACTCCTATTAAAGTCCACTTGGCAAATTCACTCTCAAATTTTCAAACCTGAACTTTTCCAAAATCCTAGCCCAGACCCCATGCTGAGCCTTTACTCCTGATAAATGATTAACTGCTTGTGTACCTTCTTCTATTTGAATATAAACATATTAAAGAAAAAGAAGTCACTCTTGCTCCCCCTATCAAGTATTTGGCTAAAAATCCTTTTATATTCACCCTGCCTTCCCTGCCCCACTACGCTTCCAAACTCTGTCTTGCTCACAGCGCACTGTGATTCTGTGATTCCCCCCTGCGCCCCCCGGCCCCAAACCAGTTCTCTTCATTTTTCTCCCTTTTATTATTTATTATATTAATTATTTTGCCAATAAAAATTGGCTCCATAGAATGAGATAGGAAATTCTGAAAGAAAACAAGATTATGTGCTGGGGAGATACTGATAGAACTTTGACAAACAGAAAACAATGACTGTAAATGTCACCTTAACATTTTCATGTAATAACATACTTCTCTTTGGTCCAAACTGTTAAAAAGTTTTAAAATACAGTCCACACTGAAGTAATTAAGTCCCTTGGGCTTCCCTGGTGGCTCAGATGGTAAAGATTCTGCCTGCAATGCAGGAGACCTGGGTTTGATCCCTGAGTCAGGAAAAGCCTCTGGAGAAGGGAATGGCAACCCACTCCAATATTCTTGCCTGGGAACTACATGAACAGAGGAGCCTGGTGGGTTACAGTCCTTGGGGCCACAGAGTCGGACACAACTGAGCAACTAAATTTTTTTCTGCCCACCGTCACTTTCTCTCTCTCTCTCTCTGTCCATTTTTCTTTCCTCTGAAGACGTGGGCATTTCTGTGAAAAGCACTTCAGAGCTCCGTGGGTTCCCAGCACTGCTATCAAAATAATGTAGCTCAGAGCCATGGAGGGTTAGGAAGGAGGGCCTGAGGGAGCAGAGACTGATGGGTATCTTAAGCTTCTGCAGACAGGCCTGGGTTCAGCCCACATCTTATTGGTGGGGAGGCCCCGGCCAGATTATTCTTAACCGCTCAGTCTGATTTTTCTCATGAGACCATGTCTGGAAGTACTGAGCACAGCGGCCAGTTAATATTAATTTTATAATCACCCCTCCTTACAATTAGGCTTCCCTGGTGGCTCAGACGGTAAAGCGTCTGCCTGCGATGCAGGAGACCCGGGTTCGATTCCTGGGTTGGGAAGATCCCCTGGAGAAGGAAATGGCAATCTACTCCAGCACTCTTGCCTGGAAAATCCCATGGATGGAGGAGCCTGATAGGCTACAGTCCATGGGGTTGCAAAGAGTCGGACACGACTGACCGACTTCACTTTCACTTTGCTTACAATTAGTCACTAGACGAGTTAATTAATACATTAGAGGACTTTGAAGAGTGCCACAGAGTGAGCCCCTCATAACAATAATAATAGCTGACGCATTTACAATACTACATGTCAGGCTCTGCTCTAAGTGCTTTCTATGTATTAACTTATTAAATCTCATACCAGGACTATGAGATAGGCATGATTGCTCCTATTTCCCAAATGAGAAAAGTGAGGCACAGAGATGTTGAATATCTATCCCCAGATCTTGCAGTTGGTAAATTTTCATCCTCATCTGTATACAGGGCAGTATTTCGTGACTGTATTCCTCTGAACACTGAGCAAGTTCTTTAGGTAGGTGTAGGGAGGAGAGTTGCCTTCAGTCACTCATTCATTCAACTAATGTCTACTGACTGCCATCTGCTTTGGTCCAGGGACAGGAAACAGAGCAGGGAACTAGAGGTACTGTCCTTTCTTTGCGGAGTTTATAAGCCAGTGGATGAATATACGTATCAGATAATTTCAGTTCATCATAGCGGCTCTGAGGACAGTAAGATGACAGAGGCTTCAAAAGACTGGATGGTCAGAAGCAGCAGCTATCTTCAAAGCCCCAAGGTAGGACCAAGCTGAGAATAGCTTGGCCTGGCTGGGGTGCCATGAGCAGAGGGGAGACTGAGATGAATTTCAGGGTCTGATCCATCCTGTGTGAGATTTCATCGGATTTAAAAGGTTTGCAAAAAGCTGAATCACTGAATACATAGTTGGAAGAAAGCTGGATTGAAAAAATTTTGGAAACCACTGATGCTAAAAAGCTTTGCCATTTTAGGAATAAGAAGCTCAGGGTTCTGACCTCAGCTCTGGCCTGACTGCTGTGTTACTTGGGAAAATCACTGGGCTTCTCTGATCCCTCCTCGCCCCTCACTCCATGAAGGGTAAAGCAACTACAATGGGTACCTCCCATGAGAGTCTGTAGATAAACTAAGGAGGGCTTTAGGGAGAGCAGACACATGAAAGTGGGCAGATGTGGCCAAAGGAGGGGGCAGCTCCTGTGAGGGAAAGAGAGAACAGAGGCAAGTTCTGGGCAAGCGGGACCGTCTAAACGGGTGTTCCAAGTTATTGGAGGGAAGATGCCCTTGAGGCTAATGGGATTTGCTCATTTATATAATTGACTAGGTATCACTGGTATCTATGTAGTGTGTGTGTGTACGTGTGTAGTGTAGCCTATGTAATTCTAAGGAAGTCATAGAACTCTGAGGTTTCTAATTATTCCCTCTGTTTCTGAGTTAAAAAAAACCCAAGACACAGAGAGGTTATTAACTATAAAGTCAAGGACACTGAATTTTGCAAGCTTCATACAGTGAAACACTTAAAAGAGGTCAAAGAAGTTTTTTTTTTTTTTTATGTTTCATTCTCAAGAGACGAGGCAGAACCTAACTTATCAGGCTGGATCCCAGAACCACTTAAAACAGCCGTGGTGAGTGATTAGATAAGTCAGCCAAGTGCTACGTGAGCGGCCTAAGTGTGTCTGTCCATTAGGGAGCCTTGAGAGATTACACCAACATCTTTCTCACATTTTTCGTGTGTCTTGGTCCTTCTGCTCACTCTCAAGAGGACAAGAGCAAGGGGGCCAGCTTATGTTTTACAAGACAGAAGAAACTACTGGTAGTAGTTTAGCTGGAAATGTGGGGGGTTTGGTTGATTTGTGTGCCTTGAGTGAGACTTGCCCATCTCTTTCCCCACCTGTATGTTTACAGTCTTTACTCAAAGGCTTCCTTTCCTTCCAGTTAATAACTGGAACTAGAGTTTTAAAAGGCTGGTACCATCAGTTCTCCAAGCCACCGCCGTCATAGCTTCTTTGTATTCCAGGCAGCATCTTAAAGCTATAAACGAACTTGTACTTTAAGAGGAAACGGGCAGAAATCTCCAGATCCCACTGAAGATTTCAGTGGTATAGCCAACATCTGATCCAAAGGTCAAGTTTCCAGTTTTTCCCACCTTTCCATTGGTTGTCATCCTCCATGTGCTTTGATCCTGCTCTGCCAAGTTCTTCCCACCCTCCCTTTATCAGAAAGTCCCCAGCCCACCCTCAGCACCCAAGATACAGTACCCGAGCAGAGCCATCTAGGCTCTTCCATCACCAGAGCGGGTTTAAAGTCCTGGTGAGGCTGCCCAGCATCTCGACAGAGGAACTGACTGCAGAGGGGCCTTTCCTGCTGGGAGGAAGCTGGGGGGTCCCTGCTTACCCTGGTGATTTGGATGTTATTCAGCTGCTGCTGCCAGTGCAGGATCGTCTCCATCCGATACACCCACATGTTGATGTTCCCCACCAGCACAGACTTGCCGACTCTTTGGACCAGGGTACATAAGGATGTGTAGAGGGTCTGCAGGAGCTCCCTTATTAGTCTAATGTTTTGCTGGTCTTCAAGGACTTGAGTGTGGGGAGAAAAACAGTAGGAAGAGTTTATAAGACTAGAACACGCCATAATTTTACAAGTGGTCCTTTCTTCTGCTCTATTGTGCTCGTGTTACCGGGTACACCCCCAGGGGATATGGTCTTCTTTCTCACTGGTGTTTATTCTACACTTGCCTAAGCTTCTGCACTCGAGGGTATGGGGTAGAGTTTCCATTATCTAGGTCCCTCTTTGTTCTCTTCTCTCCATTTTCCACAAAGACTGTTTCTCTTTTCACTGGTCCCGCCAGCACCATGGGCTCACCTGATCTGAAAGCAGTGTCTCTTGCCCAGCAGTGATGTGTCTTTCAGATGATCAGTGGTAGAAGCATGGGTCTAGGGGTCAGGAACTTGGATTCCCATCCAGTCTGGCTGCCTCTTTGTGTGATTGTGGATAAACCACTCTTTCTCTCATGTATACAATGAGTCAGTTGAGCCAGAGACGTCCAGTTTTTTCTAGCTCAGAGAGTCTGTGAATCTATCCTGCCTTGCACCCTGCTCACTTTTCTAGGAATGTGGAATCTAGAGGTTTGGTAGCCAAGGTTGGGACGTGTGCCTCCACTGAGAAGCCTGAGAGGCAGAGAGCAGGACAAATGGATGATTCCAATACGACAGGATGGTCATCGTCCCATCCTTTGTCATGCGCACGAATGGCCCTCCTTTCTCAACTGGAATCTGGCACCCATGAAATGCATCTGGAGTCATTCATTTCCATCCACTCACATTCCCTTAAATCCAGTGACACGTCCACTGCATTGGAAAATCCATCTGCCCAGCCCCAGACCTATAAAAGGGGGTGAGAGAGTGGGAAAGAGCTCACCTTTCAGTACCACTTTTTCCAAAATGTTCATGAAGTTCTTCTGGGCAATGCCACTCAGGGATGTGAGCTGTGACTTTGCTATCAGTTCCAACAGCTGTGGATAAAAATAGAAGTTGCCAGGCTTAGACTACAGAGATATTTTTCTCCTCTAATCTTCACTTTTGAGTCACGTGACACATAGATATGGATTGACGGGGAGAGATAAATGGCAGACAGGGCCACAATGCAATAAAAAGCAGATGCTCTGAGTGAAAGACAAATGGGGGTAATCTAAAACCTCGGCATCAGGTTGAATATTTAATTGCTTTTTTTCTTTTAAATATAAAGAGCTTGGCATCAGTCAGGGCTAATTCATTCTACTTGTCCTACTTCAACAAGTGAAGCTGAGGTTTTCCAAGGGGAACAAAACCTCCCATGACCCGTGATGTTGGAGTTCTATATAATCACTCCCAGAGGGAGTTCTACCTGGACTTGAACTTCTCCCCACGGGCTGGGACTGCTCTCAAGGCACCAAAAAGCTCAAGTTCAGCAGTGATGTGCACTTTTCAAGGAAGTGGCAATTCTTATCCAGATATCTCCTGCTTATGCAGTGCTCAATAAACATGTCCATTAATTAGAATCTTTCATCACGCTTAACTCTCTGTAGAAAGATGCCAATGCATGACTGAATCCCTTTGCTGTCCCCCTGAAACTATCACAATATTGTTAACTGGCTATGTGTGTGCATGTGTGCCAAGTTGCTTCAGTCGTGTCTGACTCTTTGGTGACTCTATGGACTGTAGCCCACCAGGCTCCTCTGTTGACGGGATGCTCCAGGCAGGAATACTGGAGTGGGTTGTCATGCCCTTTTCCAGGGGATCTTCCTGACCTAGGGATTAAACACACATCTCCTGTGGCTCTTGCATTGCAAGCAGATTCTTTACCACTGAGCTACTGGAGAAGCCCCCTAATTGGCTATACTCCAATATAAAATGAAAAAAACAATATATGATATAGTAAAATTCTAATAAAAACTTGTAGAGTGAAAAAAAGAAAGAAGCTAATAACAGGAAAAGAGACCTTCAGGAATATATAGTGTATACATATCTTTCTACCTAGAGGTTAGGATCCTTGTAGTTCTTAAAATTATGTGCAAGTCTTGTTTTGACTACTTATTAGCTCTGTGACTCTGGGAAACTTCCTGAATTTCTTAGTGCCCCAAGTTTCTTCATCTGTACTTGTAATACTAGAGTCTTCAAGATTGGTGAGTGTTAAATGAGGAAACACACATAAAGCCATTAGCAGAGCACTTGGCATAAATTAGGTAGAAAATAGAGGTTGGTTGGTTTATTGTGGGAGTATGGTCCATTCCCCCCACCCATGTTATCACTAAACAAAAAGAAATAAAGATAATAATTTAAGTTGGTGCACCCTTAGCATAATCATTCTTTTTCCCTCAAAAGTAAAATTCTTACAGATATGGCAAGATTTTTCTTTTTTAATCAAAAATGTTGTCATTGAAAAAAATGAAAATTTAGACTGAAATGGGGTCTTAGTGATCATACAGTTCAACCCAGTTAACAAATGAGCAAAATGAGGCCCAAGAGACTAAACTTCACCAACTACACCACAAAGAGTGAAAGGGATCAGCAGGATCTTCTTAACACACTTCATGCTTTCACAGTTATTGAACAAAAGAGGTTGATATAAACGGAAAGTAATTAACTGCACCCGGAACCCCACCAGGCAAAGGAAAACTGACTAGTCTCACAGCCAGTCAATTAGATGTAGAGAACCAAGATTCCCCTTTATGTTAAAGCTTGAGTCTCTGCTCCTAGGAAACTTTCCAAAGAAGCTTCATCTCCTGGGCCAGGCCCCAGCCCAACTTCACTTCAGGTCAGTAATCACCAAATATGACACTGTACTGGGTACTGGAATCCAGGCTGAGGGAACTAGCAAAGTGACATTTAAAAAATTGGGCTGTAGAGAAGAATTGAAACTTTTGGATCAAAGCCCCAGGCAATTCAAAGAACCTCTGTTTCCAAGGCATTTGTTTAAAAAGTTTTGTCCCCATGAAGCTCCTTAGGAGCCTGTTGAACCACGCACAGACTTTTAATTTCCTGAAAATAATTTTGCTCGAAGTTAAAAATATGCTCGGGCCACCTGATGCTAAGAGCCAACTCATTGGAAAAGACCCTGATCATGGGAAAGACTGAAGGCAAAAGGAGAGGAGGGCGGCAGAGGATGAGATGGTTGGATGGCATCACTGACTCAACGGACATGAACTTGGGTGAACTCCACGAGGTGGTGAGGGAGGCCTGGTGTGCTGTAGTCCACGAGGTCATAAAGAGTCAGACACGACTTGGTGACTGAACAACAACAACCACAAGACCCCCAATCCTTCCCTGCCTGGCTTAGGTATATCTCACACATGCTGGGAGAGATGCCGTCTTTGGGCTGGGGAGGATGGTGAAGAAAGGATGGTTTGCTGAGATCAGTACTGGGGATCCAAGGTTGGGTGTCAGGAACTGACCAAATGCCCATGAGGAGAGGAAAGAAGTCAACACATCAGCAGAGGCCATGTCCCCGGGGGGGTGACCAGACTGGATGTCCTCTGCATGTCCAGCTCAGCTCTGTCACCAGCCAACACGTGACAGTCGAGAGAGGGGTGAAAAATGGCACAAAGGACTGGCCAAACTTTTCGTTTATCTCCCTGACCAACAACAAGATCCAGAAGGCCAAGACCACAGCCTATTAATACCCTGAGCCTCACATGACCAGCACAAAGCAAGATGAAAGAAAACAACAGTCTTGAGGTGGCTCTGGGAAGGGCAGTCGGCTGTGAGCCATGACTCATCACGGGGTAGGAGGTGGGGTAGGCAGAACTCTGCCTGAAATCCATCCAAAAGCCCCATTCCATGTGACTGCCATCTCACGAGGGCGTCAGCTTCAATCTTGTCTAAAATTGCACCAATCCCAAGAACACAAAAATTCTCAAGGCTATGACTGTGCATTTGAGGGGAAACAAGAAAAACCCTTTAGCCTGACTGAGATGATCTTTGACTAAGGAAGAGCAGCAAGACAGAGTAGCAAAAACCAGTCAATTGGCAGAAGAATAACATGTCAACCACCCTCTGTTTATTCCTATGTCAAAAGAAAGTCCTTCCTTTCACCACCAGGCAGCCTCGGGGTCACGAGAGAACCCTGGAACAGGAGGAGACCGGACGCTCTAGCTGGGTGACCTTTGCAGCTGTCAATCACTTAGCAAGTGTTTCTGTGTGTCAATTCTGTTCTAATGTTGTGGTAGGTGACATGGATTAAGACACACGATCCCTAGACTCAGGGGGGTTACCGCCTAGTCTGTGATGTAAGTCATTTTACTTTCCAGAACCTCAGTTTCTTCATTTCTGAAGTGGACATTAAAAAAAAAAAAGGCTACCTGGGACTTCCCTGGTGGCCCAGCGGTTAAGAATCTGCCTGCCAATGTAGGGGACACGGGTTCGATCCCTGGTTCAGGAAGATCCCACATGCCTCAGAGCAACTAAACCCATGTGCCACAACTACTGAAGCCCGGGAGCCTAGAGCCTGTGCTCTGCAACAAGGGAAGCTACTGCAGTGAGAAGCCTGCAGACTGCAACTAGAGAGCAGCCCCACTTTCCGCAACTAGAGAAAGCTTGTATGCAGCAATGAAGACCCAGTGCAACCAAAAGTAAATAAACAACTTAAAAAAAAAGACTACCTACTTCACAGGCTGTAATGAGAATTACGTGAGATCAGTATATAGAAACCAAATACAGGGCATCATTACAATAAGGTATTATTTCTTTCCCTTCCAAATCCCAATCTTTTAGTGAAGTTTTAAGTTGATATCAAGGGTTATCATTTCCATAAAGCTTTTTCTGTAAAGGGCTAGATAGTAAGTATTTTTGCCTTTGAGAGCCATAAAGTCTCTATTGCAACTACTTAACTCAGCAATGGTAGTACAAAAGCAGCCCAGGACAGTATGTATATGAACAGGTGTGTCTGTGTTCCAATAAAACTTTATTTATAAAAACAGACATGGGGGGCAGATTCAGCTCTTGGGCTACAGTCTGTCAATTTCTGATAGAGTATAGAATTTGATATATATATTTATCACAGAGTTCAAGAGTGAGGGCTCTAGAGCCAAACTGCCGGCCTCCATTTCCCTAGCTTTAAAATGTACACGGTAACAGTACCTGCTTTAGAATTGTTGTGAAGATTAAATGCATCCATAAAGCACTTAGAACAATGCCTGATACCAAAAATATACTCAATAAATTACTATCATTTGTTTCTTATCATAGCACAGAGAATATTACTAGGTAAAATTATTGCCAGGGAAGGCGTAGTGAATTAGTAGGGTAAAGTACAGCTGGTTTAAAGACTTTTAGAATTGTTGTATTTCAACTTTATATATTATCAACCAAATGCTTAAATTCTTTCAAATTCTCATATTCCTTTCTGTCATTTTTATTATAGTTCTGATACATTTAATAGCTTCTTGTCTGATGATAAAAGTTAACGTTGATACATTCTATGACTCACCTAGGTGCATCTACCATGAAGTCTCATTTTGTAAACACTAACAGGTGGTTGCCAAATGCCAGTGACTGTGCTCACTACTTTACATGTGTGATCTTATTTCACCTTCAACGGCAACCCAATGAAGTGGGTTCTCCACTAGTCAAAAGAGGACTGTGGCCCGGAGAAACTATGCAACTCATCCAAAGACATACAGCTGTAGCAAGTGGAGGAGCCAGGACTTGGGCCCAGATATGTCTAACAGAGAACATATTTATTTATTTATTTATTTTAACTTTTTGGCTATGCCAGGTGGCATGTGGGAATCTTAGTTCCCCAACCAGGGACTGAACCTGTGCCTCTTGCAGTGGAAGCGCTGAGTCTTAACCACTGGATTGCCAGTGAAGTCCTGAGAACAGGTTTTTCTGATAGTTTAAGGGCTTCAGTTTCTCAAGGCTAATCAAATTTGCATCTAGGGCCAAACTTTAAAAATAGTAGTAATATCATGTATTGCTATGTTCTAGGAAACAGAGTCTGAAAACCTTATATCAATATTACCCTGTGATAGGTAATCAGCTTGTAACATTAAGGAAGAAATAATATCCAGAAAGGGTTAATAAAATGTTTGTGTGTGTGTGTGTGTGAGTTGCTCTGTCATGTCCGACTCTTTATGACCCCATGGACAGTAGCCCGCCAGGCTTCTCCATCCATGTGATTCTCCAGGCAAGAATACTGGAGTGGGTTGCCACGTCCTTCTTGAAACAACACATTTGTGTGTGTGTTAGTTGCTCAGTCGTGATGAGGCAATGTGTGTGTGTGAGAAAGTTGCTCAGTTGTGTCTGACTCTTTGTGACCCCATGGACTATACAGTCCATGGAATTCTCCAGGCAAGAATACTGGAGTGGGTAGCCTTTCCCTTCTCCAGGGGATCTTCCCAACCCAGGAATCAAACCGGAGTCTCCTGCATTGCAGGTGGATTCTTTACCAACTGAGCTATCAGGGAAGCCAATAGCTTTAGGTAAATCACGTAGGTCTTTCCACATCAGTATAATTCTACAGATCCAGAACCAGTACTGTATGAAACTGGTAGCAAGGAGGACAGAATTGATTAATTTTACTTGTGTCAAGGGAGCTGTGTGCCTAGGGGTGTAGAGCTGTATCTAGCAATTTATTTACCAAGATGACTTAGCCAGTTGGATTCTTTGCCTCTGGCCACAAGAGAAAAAGAAGAGGAAAACGGACTATTTGCAAATGGCTGTTTGTTTTCTGCTGGGCAAATTTTAGTCCAGGTGCCAGTAATTTGTGGCTGTGTTTAAAGAGAGGCGGGGGTGTGGTGGGGGTGAGAAGAGGGTTCTAATTCCAGGCTATCATTACTGTGGGACTGCCTGGGGATCCAGTAAGATCCTCAGTGACTAGCTGTGCAGTAACAGGACCGGTTCTGGGCTCCCGGAGGAAGGGCTGGTGGTCACCGCGTGCCGAAACCACATCCTGCCCTTCGGCTTTGACTCATGCTACTCTTAGACACACTGAGAAGAAAAATCTAGTTGCAAGCAACATCCTACAGCCAATCTCGGAACGGATGCCAACCACAGCTTGAAGGGGTGTGTGGAAGATGAATGGGCAGAAAAGAGACTGCCCTCATATCTCACTTTGCCCGCAGAAAAAGTAGGTTTCTATCGTCTCTTCCGTTTGGTTCATCACAGCATTCAGACTTTTTTTTTTTAGCATTCAGACTTTTAAAAATAAATTTGCTTGAGTCACTTCTCTGCTCGAAACCCTCAAATGCCTTCCCTTGGCCCTTAGAAAAAAAATTAGCCTCCTGACCATGACTAGCTAGGTCCTCCCTGACCTGGTCTTCACTCCCTGTCCAGCCTCATTGCACCCAGTCCTTCCCCAGCTGACTCCGCTCTGGC
This sequence comes from Bos taurus, assembly GCF_002263795.3. Taxonomy (NCBI): domain Eukaryota; kingdom Metazoa; phylum Chordata; class Mammalia; order Artiodactyla; family Bovidae; genus Bos; species Bos taurus. The sequence goes on along the minus strand of NC_037341.1, from coordinate 16,344,389 downwards.
TCCACAGCCCGCCTCTGGTTCCCCGAACCACCTTCTAGCTTATTCCCACCTCTCAGGCTTTGTCCCGGGCACATCTTCATGGGAAGCTCCATTCAGGTTTCGGCTTCAATGTTGCCTGCTGAGAGCTCAGAGAGCCCTTTCTGGACTCTCCTAGATCTTACTATGGTTTCATTGTTCTTCATCATTTCATTTGTACATGTCTGAAATGATCTTGTTTACTTGCTTGCTGACTGTCTAATTGGAATAGAAACCTCAAGACAGAAAGGGTTGTTTTGTTTACCACTCTACCCCACCCCAACCTGCTGGAGAAGACTCCTGAGCATCCCTTGGATGGCAAGGAGATCAAACCAGTCAATCCTAAAGAAAATCAACCCTGAATATTCATTGGAAGGACTGATACTGAAGTTCCAAAACTTTGCCACCTGATATGAAGAGTTGACTCATTGGAAAAGACCTTAATGCTAGGAAGGATTGAGGGCAAAAGGAGAAGAGGGCAACAGAGGATGAGACGGTTGGATGGCATCACTGACTCAATGGACATGAGTTTGAGCAAATGCATGGAGATAGTGAAGGACAGGGAAGCCTGGGGTGCTATAGTTCATCGGGTCACAGGAAGTTGGACACGACTTAGTGACTGAACAACAACAACTAACCCCACCGGGCACATGGCAGGCACTCAACTGTATATATATATTTAACACATCTGTCTTTAGACTCAAGGAGTAGTATAGCTAGAGGGGCCCTGGATGACAGTTTATGCATATTCCCTCCTGCTTTAGAAAAGGGGCTCAGGGGGGGTCAAATGACATGATCAACAGTAGATGGTATGGACTGTCAGGCTGGTATTCATATGGGGTCTTTTCCCAGACTGATACATCACTTTTAATGCAAACACATCATTAACACTTACCAGGAAGGCAAGCAGCTGAGATTTAAAGGAATACCAGGCAACTGGGGCTTCAGAAGCACAAACAGAAAGAGCAGCTACTTGCCTTGTTGGTTCGAGGTTAGCTATGCAGCATGCATACCCAAACATACTCTGTCTTGCATAGAATATTGTTAAAAATGTAATTCATCCCTAAATTTCTCTTTTCCCTATGACAGTAGGCTCTGAGGTTTAAAGGACATTCATGTCCGGTTAGAAAACATGCCAAAGGATTCTCAAAGGTAGGAAAAAACTTTAAGAAGCTTGGAGAAGCCCCTGCCCTTTCTCCCATGCTCAGTACCCAAGCTGGGTGCCCATAGGAAAATTATGTCTTCTGCAATAAACCTTTGGTTATATCAGGCAGTACCTCTGTGTACTTGCAAGACCCTTATTTATTCAATGGACAACCTAGATTAGAACCTGGAAAGTTTTGTCCTGACTTTGAGCCTGAACACTGACAGGTTGGAAGAGGGAGCATTTTGGCTACATTAATAATCTCCAGGCATGTCAAGACTGGGTAAATATTATTTGCAAGTGAAACATCTCTCTAACTGAGGGCCAAGTTTATACAAATCAATTGTATTCTCAGCCGAGAGCAACTTGCCTCTCTGTCTTCTATCCATCCCAGAAAATTCTGAACTTAGAGTGATGCCCTGTTCCCTGTATTGACCTGAGCACCTCTGTTTGCCACAACGAGTCTGCTGAAATCAGGCTCCCTGTCTATGCAGCCTCTTTACCCCCACCCTAGCATTGAACCAGGCTCATTGTCACACTGCCCTTGACTCTCCTTTTCTCTTTTTCCCATCTCCAGTTTGGGGCTCATGCCATTTGTCTCTGCAAAGCCTTCTACTGTCTCTCCACCTGGCCAAATCCTGGCCTTCCTTCAAGGAAGGAGACTCTCAGGTTCAACCTCTTCCAAGAATCCACCTCCAGTGTTTCTCCATCTCCAAAGTGGGATGCAAAAGAAAATCAGGTAGGAAAATCATAAAAAAGTCAATCTCTATATTTTATTTCATCTTGAATTTCTATTTTCATATATTTTCTAATGCCTAATTACCACCCTAAAGATGACAATAGTTATAGCAGCAATGGATGTACTGGGCACTGTTCAAAGGCATTTCAAGGGATTAAATTCAGTTTAATTTTGTAGCAATAGGATAGTAGGTACCATTATTAGCACCTTTTAGAGGTATATGGGGCTTCCCATGTGGCTCAGCGGATAAAGAATCCACCTGCAATGCAGGAGATGCAGGAGACGTGGGTTCACTCCCTGGGTTGGGAAAATCCCCAGGAGGAAGGCATGGCAATCCACTCCAGTATTCTTGCCAGGAGAATCCCATGAACAGAGGAGCTTGGTGGGCTATAGTCCACAGGGGAGCAGAGAATTGGATATGACTGAAGCAACTGAGCACGCATGTATGCGTCTGTGTATGATTTACAAGTGAATTTATGAATATATATAAATTGAGAATACGTGCACTGTCAGTTGTCCGTGGTCAAAAACACCACTATTCTGGTCTTCCAGCCTTCCTCCATTTTTGGGGGCGCCCCCACTTCGGTGGGTACCCCCTACTTCTGCAAGTATTCTGTTACTTTTGTCATTGTGTGGGCACCCCCACTTCTTCAGGTAGCCCCCTACTTCTGCATGTACTCATCCAATTCCGTGGTCATACCCTCAAGGCCTGTGAGTGTCCCCCACTTCTTAGGGCACCTAGAAATTGCACGATCTCCTTGCCTAAATGCTTAGGATGACTGAGAAAGCTAGGAATCCTGAGATGCAGCACTGCTTGGTAAAATCGCCAGCACCCTCATCAGCAGTCACCTTAAGCTTAGCTCGGGACCCTCAGTGCTAATACCCTACGGGTGGATTCTCCCAGTTCCTAACCACTTCTGCCCTCATTTTCAAATGGGCTTAGGGCTCTGCTCCTTTGATTTTATTGCCATTGGGAGGGCTGGCCTCCTTCCCTCCATCTCGGTTTCTCAGTCTCGAAGGAAGAAGACACCACCAGTTTTAAGACCCAGGGGGCAAGACTCGAACTTTAAGCAAAGGAAGGCTGTGCACCACCAGATTAATCCAAGGTCACTTGGGCAGAGGGACCCAGTGCAGGGCCCAGCTGCCCGCACACATCATGACCCATCAGGGGCTTGGCAACAGCACGCCCTTTAATTGAAGGCATTGGGTTTAAATTTGAGTCATTATCGTGCCATATTTCAGCCTTCCGTTTGCCAAACCGCCGGTCAACTTAAACTAAAACATGTTTTTGGAAAAAGATTTTTAGGGGGTGGTAAGAAGTCAGTAACTTGCTGGAAACATTCAAATGGACTTAGGGCTGTAATGCAGAAAAAAATAAAAATGTGCATCGGTTTAGGTTGTGGATGTTCTCTATGGCAGAGGAGCGGAGAGAGTGCGGTTGCAAACTTTTTGTTTGTCCTTCCCCAACTGTTGCACACAAGGGGCAATTCATTAAGGTCATGTGTGCGTGCATGCTAAGTTGCTTCAGTTGTGTCCGACTCTGTGCGTCTCTATGGACTGTAGCCCGCCAGGCTCCTCTGTCCATGGGATCCTCCAGGCAAGAATACTGGAGTGGGTTGCCATGCCCTCCTCCAGGGGATCTTTCCGAGCCAGGGACTGAACCTGCATTTCTTATGTCTCCTGCATTGTCAGCTGGGTTCTTACCACTAGCACCACTGCCACCTGGGAATCCCCTTTATTAAGGTCAGGAAATTGCTATTCAAGGTTCTTCCTGGTCTAAAGGCAGCATCTAGAGTTACCAAGTACTTGGCCACATTCTCATGCCATAGAGAGAGCTGGGAGGACCAAAGATCATTCTGGCATTAAAGTGTTAAAGCCCTCTCTTGCACTCATGCCTCAGTGTGTCTTGTTTAAAAATTTATTATGCAAAATATAAGTTGGGTTCCCAAGCGGTTTCTGGGCTGGTTGGCAAACTTGAAAACACGCTAGCATCAACTGGTGGATAAACTTAAGTAGCAATGCCAAGGTACCAGCTTCAGCTGATGAACTCGAATGCACTAGAGGTGGGCTTCCTAGGGAAAAATGTTTCACAGGTGCTTCTAATGTGCAACTGTGTGTCTTCTGGAGACCTACTTTGCTGGCCTCTCTGTGCCCTGGATGGGTTAGTCAGCACTTGTGTTTTCCTGGTTACAGTTCTAACCCCACCACTGGCCCATCTCCTGGAATCTTCATCAGCTCCCTAGGGGAATTTCCAAAATGTGTTGGTCTTGAGGCATGGTGTAAACCCATTTTTGAAAAAGTGACCTTTCATAAGTGGGTAAGTTTCTGCTTTTAGAGATTTTAAACCATCTTTAAAAACCACAGTTAAAACTGTGTTTAAGCCATTGGTGGTATGGAGAGAAGTGGGTAGAGGCAATGAGTGTAGCCTAAAGCCAATTAAGCAAAGGTACAAACGTTATATAAAAACCTCTCCAATTTATCATCAAATTTCTGATTCTAAAAGTTCCACAAAATTTTCATGCTATCTGATAAAAATCATAACACTGAGATAGGATTGTTGGCCATCTTTTTCATTCCCTCTGCCTGTCTCTTTTATGGAGATTGATAGCCAGTATGAATACGATTCATTTTTAAAAATGTACTTTGTCTTTAAAGAGGTTAAACAAATTTGAAGGCGTCAAAGTTGATTCTTCTGGTACTGAGGAATCATTGTAGTATTAAGAAACCATTAGGCCAAAGCAGTAGGATGAGGATAAAACACTGGCAAGCTACTTTGCAAAGTTGCTTTAAGGATAAGAAGACTATTTGAGAACAACTTAAGTGTCTTAAGTTCCTTAGAAGAAAACCCTCAAAATGTGGTGCCTATCATTAAAATGTTTAAGCTCTTTATAAAAATAACATTTCTCAAATTACAGAGGACTCTAACAGTGAAGAGGAAAAAAAGATTATTCTTTCCAAAATAGATATTTTCCCCCTCTTTCTGAACCTAATAACAGAAAGCATTCAACAGTTTCTTTAACTTCAAGATTAGGAGATTGTGCTCATACTGTTAGACACAAGTTCTTCATGCTGAGTTTTAATCGAGAGCAAAGGGCATGATTCTCCAGGTATTTTTTTTTAAGTAGAAAATCATTTTTTTTTATCAACCAAATTGAAAAGGTCTTTCAGGGAGAATAAACAATAATGTTTTAAACACACAAGAAGATTTAATAGTCAACTAGTCTAAAAATTAAGTCTGGAAAAGCTTACCAATTATAAAATCTTGTCATAAAAGTCAAAAATATTAATTGAATTCCCAGAAATAAAATTGCCTTGTGTGATCAATTAGAGTTGACTCTTATAAACAGTAATTTTGACAGGTAGGTAATAACAAATATTAGTAGCTGACTTTGACTAACATATTCCGGTCTGCAGAAAATTTCCATGTATGTTACTGAGTTTCACAGCTACTCTGTGAAGTTAGGTTATTCTAAGTCCTTCTGACACTTGGGAGCGTGAGGGTGAAACAACGGAAAGACGTGGAGCTGAGATCTGACCGCAGGCCACTTTACTTTCAGTCCTTTGCTTGTATGGAGCTCCTCCTTGTCGCAGCTAAAGAGTGTGGACTTTAACTGCCGGTTTCAGATTTGGGTATCTTCGCTTATGTAGCTTTGTCACCTTGGACAGGTCATTTTACTTCTCTGTACCTCTCTCTTTATGTAAACAGAGAATAAAAGTACCTACACTTTACATGGTTAATGGAAGGCTAAGAGGTATCAGTGCACACAATTGTTTGAACTAGATCTCCACAATTCAACTCCTTTGTTCCTTTGCTTTATCTTATTTCTTGGGGAAAGGAGAACAGGTAGAAAGGAGAACCATCTAAAAATTAACCATATGCTGATCAGTTTGGGATCAAGACATCAGATCTGGGAGATTGGAAACTATTCACTTTGTTAGTGACAAGTTCCAGGTCTTCCTGGGCCTGACTCCAACCAGCCTGCACTGAGTTGTGGGCCAAAATGACCTCCCAGAGTCAGCAGAGTCACACTGAGTGACATGAACATTTCATCAGAAAGGTCTCTGATTGTTATCCCTTTTGGTCTGGAATAAGGGTTCATCTGAAGAGCAGACAGATCTGATCATGGGCCCAGCTCAGAGCTTCTAACCTACAAGAGGCCTGGGTTTGTGTGTGTGTGTGTGTTTTAAAATCAGGTCAGTTGGGACAGCCAGGCCTATATCTGCCCAGATGACAGGTGAACGATCCAGGCCTCAAGGGGGCTTGAATGTCATCGCTCTGGCTGAGCCTTTGCAATCATCTGACTCACCGACACGGCACCGAGAAGCACAACAACCCAGGAAAAAGAAAATAAAAACCCGACCGACCAACACCCATAGGGGTAAACTGCCTCCTAATTCTGATCCTAAAACCCAAACAGCTGCTACCTCCCGGATGGAACCGCTGACAACACCACACAAGGGAGCTTAGGGGGAAAAACAGCCACCAAGCAATTAAAAAGAATCAGTAACTTGAAGGTCATGGTTAGGCTTAGCTTGTTTTACTACCTTCATCATCACTATTTTGCTAAAGCTCATTAATTTTTTTTTTTCACCCCAACGCAGGGTTTAAAATAGGAAGCAACTGACCCAAGTGGGTAGTTTCAGGCTTGCAGTGAACCTGGGACTGAATATTGTCATCACGTGGCGGTGGAGGGGTGGTGGAAGGGAGTCAGGGAAACAAGGTTCCAACGTGCCTGAACACCCAGCTTTGAGGCTTACACCAGAAATGTCTTAAAAGTTCACACAGAGTCAGCTACAATTGGGCAAGGAGGAAGGCCAGTGAGAATGACCAGAGGGGCATAAAATTTTTAAAACAAGCCAAGGTGCTTTACAACTTGTTTTCTGCTAAATTCTCTCTGGCTAATGTTGCTGCCAGAGCCCATGCTGCCCGCCCTGTGGCTCACATGAGGGATTATGGCGGTCCCTGTCTGGGGCTGCCAATCACAGGCACGTCTTAACAGGATCCATATGGAACGGAAGTCCATCCGGGGAAGGGGAAGTTGAGGAGTCCATTTTCTGCTTTCCTCAAGATGCCCAGGGTCCTAAAAAGTTACTTTTATTCTTATCATGCAGGGGTGGGGGTGGGGGCTACTTCAAGACAAGCTAAAGAGACACTTCAACTTGAGAGTCTGGGTAATCTACAGAGACTTACCCGTACAACATAGTTAAATCTTCTGGAATCCAGAATGGCAGTTGAAAAGTCCAGCCTGTTGAAAGCTTCCCCCAGAGTGCAGTATCCATGGCGCTGAATATGAAAACAGGGGGTGCAGAGGTCAAGTTCTAGAATGATCTGCCGGGACTCTGCCGACCAGCTGGGTGGCTGTCTCAGGTAACCTGCTCCTTTCCTGCACCATGATCAGCTCTTGCTGGGAACCTCCACCCCCCTACCCCTCACCCCCGTGAGCCACAAAGATGGGTGGTTCAGCAGACAGTTGCTTTAGTCAGTGACTGAAGTCATGATGTGTACCTCGTGGGCCCTTGTCCTCCGCATGCACTTGCTTGTTGAGGAATGGTTGGGAGATGGATATGTGATATATGTTGATCACGGGAACATACTTCTGGGGGGAGAATTAACCCTGCCTGTGTTAGCTCTGTCTGCCACCCTGCCTCACGTCTCTAGGGCTTTTCTCACTGTGATCATCAGAAGTGTTTTTAAGGCTTCACGAAGGAGCCAGGAAGTTTTGGTCTTTCCCCTGTGAATGCGCAAGGCACTGAGGGTGGAAAACCCTGACTCACAGCCCCAGCTCTACTCCTAGTACCTGGGTGGTCTCGGGTATATCACTGTCTCCCTCTCAGGGCCTCAAATCACAGAGGGAACTAGTTCTCCAAGGGCCCTGACAGTGACAGAAGTTCTATCAATCTACCATGCAAATTTAGATCTTACCACATCGTGTTCTCTTCTGCATCTTGTTTGCGCAGTGTTGCACCAGGCAGGCACAAACACTTCTGCTGTGTTTAGTAAGTAAACCTCCAGGGCTAAAATGAACTGAGTTGAAGTCTAAAACTGATGTTAGAACAAAAGGGAGGCACTGTCCTGAGGGAAAGGCTGGAACTTTATAACAGTACATTTGAGATGGGAATATTCATCTCCATAAAGCACTTTTACAGTCATCATCTCACTGAACAACTGGGGAGTCCACCTAGTGACTTTTGCCTCTATCTCTGTAGCCCCAAACTCTGATGGTTGGCTAGGCAGTGGGCTGCAAGCTACCACCACCCACACCCAAGGAGACAGTCCTATATTCTCCCAGGGCAGGTATAAAACTAAGCATTCTCCTTAACAGATGAGTGCTCACCTCTTTAGTACTTCCTTTGTGAACATAGATCCATTTTTCTTGGTGGAAATCTAAAAAGACAAACAAAAAAACCCAATAGCTTTAAAATTTACAACATGCCCAAGATTTTGCATTTATTTTTCATTTATTCCAAAGTGTTAACAAGTTTTGACAGAAAATACAAAGACTCTACTGACAGTCTAAGGGGATGCAAATGCCTAATTTCTGCAGTGTATAAATACCAGAGTTATAATTTACTTTGTTGAAGGCATTTCAAGTCTTTGATACTCAGATTGAGTATACCAAAGCTCCAAATTAAAGAAAAAAAATCTAATACCCAAGTACAAGTTGGTGTTAAATGCCAAGCCTACAAGTTAAACAACGCCTTCAAGAGTAGAAATAAAACAGATAACATGAGAAAGCCATGCAGTACAGATGGAATCAACTAAAGATCTGTAATTCCTGCTTATTAACAGAAATTTAGACTCTCTGTTCATATATCCAGCATCTAGAACTGTTACTAGTATTTATACAAGTAAAGAGGGGGGGGGGGGCGATGTACATTCAAAGCCTCAAAACCCAGTTCCAAATGAAAGCACACACTGCTGGGCTGACCATATTACTGAATAATAACTAAACTGTCAATATAAGTGACAAGCTGGGAAAAAACACCCCAACTAGCAACTGACTTATAAACACAACTATAAAGAATACATTAATCTCACTCCTAAAACGCACAACCACGTTTTTGAGTGCAGAGATCCCTGTAACCTCTGTCAATGACACAGTCAATGTGAAAGCCAATGCCAAACACGTGAGGTGTGATTCCCGCCCCCGACCGCCCCCGCTCCCGCCCCAAGAACCAATCAAAACGATCTACAGACAGCTTTCTTTCTTAAGTTCAAAACAAACAGCTTACACTGAGTTTTGGTTTTGCTATTCAGCATGTCCTTCTTTCTCTTCTTGGCTGCAACGTCATAGTTCAGGCTGTTGAAAAGATTCTCCTTATTGTATACTTCCTTGCTGCAGTAACTAGGAATAACAAGACCAGAGGGGATGAGCTGTAACAGTTATACTTTAACATGAGCTGTTTCTATAAATAACTCACTGCAGTTATAAAACTCAATCATATGTGCTCCTCAAACAAAGCAATAAAATAATCACTCAAAAGAAGTCTGCACAGGCCCAAACTTGCCTCTTTTAGGAAGAAAATAGTGTCACATCTCTATGGAAGACAGGGATGGGGACTTCTACTCATTTTGAATGCCCAACGGTGTTTGCCATTGTATTAGATACATAGTTCTGCACTCTTTAAGAGCCACCCAGGGTACAGCAACATTATTTTAAGCAAAAATTATGAATGGGTGGGGAGGGAGGAAGAGGAAGGGCTACTGCTATCACTATAATATACAATATTTTCATTTTGCAAAAATCATCCACCTCAAGCTGCTTTAAAAAAAAATAGCTTTATGGAGATATGATTCACATACCATATCTTTGACCTATTTATTTATTTTTAATTAACTTATTTTTTAATTGAAGGATAATTGCTTTACAGAATTTTGTTGTTTTCTGTCAAAAATCAACATGAATCAGCCATAGGTATACATGTGTCCCCTCCCTCTTGAACCTTCCTCCCATCTCCCTCCCCATCCCAAGCTGCTTTTAACTAGCATGCTCCCCTCCTGTCTTTAAAACATTTACAGAAGTCTGACTTATAGACTGTATTTCTAGGAGGTGTTCAGCGTATAGGATTAGTTGTTTAGGTTTCATATCATTCCTTGACTAACACTAGACATCATGTTGTGAGGTGAAGACCTTGAGTCCTAAATGAAACAAGCTGAATTTACAATTCACACATCTGTTAGGGCTGAAAAGACAACTGGTCAATTCACAGGTCACTAAACAATGTACAGTTTCACCTTGGGTTGGGGCATATTTCCTTCAGTAAGCTTAGCTGTCTCTGGGGGGCTGATGGAGTTCTATTATGTAATGGGACTTGAGAGGTAAATCTCCAAAAAGTTTCCGCAGAAGAAATGCAGGAGAAATATTGAGAAGATACAATGAAAAGATCCCCTTACCCCTACTTCCCAATTCCCATGGGGTATGCGTATGCCAGGCAGGATTTTTATTTTTTTCAGGCAAGATTTATAATGTCAACCAGTAAAACATCAACTGGTTTTTTTTTTTTTTTTTACTTACATCAACCATATATTAGAGCCCTTTAACTTTCTGAATTAAATTGTGATTTGATTTATATCGTTTGGACCAATATCTGTTGGATAAGATGAGGCACACCTGCACTTCTACATGTTATGAGTATTATGTAAAAGAGAAAAGAGGGGTTGAAAAACAATCTCCGGTATCCTATTACTATCAATACAATGATCTCTCCAGTACTTCAATAAGTACAATAAGTATCTTGCTAACATGCTTACACGTGACAGCACCAACAATATACTCAGTGTTTCTGGACCCAGAGGGATAGGCTAGATGGATAATCAGTCATTTGTTAATCTTCCCTCAGAAGGCCAAGCTTAATACCATTTATTGAACTTCCTAATATCATTAGCCCTCTCCTTCTCATCCTGGGATACAGGATACTTTGAGGTTTCAGCGGGTTTACTGTAGAAATGCCCTGTCTTAGGGAACACTAAGTCTTACTGAGCCCAGGGTGAATGTTTTGGGCCTGGCTTTGTGTCACACGTGAGTGTGTATTTGCTTGCACAGCTCTAGGGGCACAAAACCACTGAGCAGCCAGCTGCCCTGCGCCAAGTTCAGCAGGGTAAGAGGGGCAGAAGAAACAGAGAGCGGAATTCGGAGTCCTTAGAGCTAATTTAAGAAATTTCTGTCAACGCTGAGGAGAAGGGAGGAAAATGGAAAGTCACTTGACTGGTCCATGATGTACCAAAGCTGAGAACAGCTTTAGAAAACAAAGTGGAGGCCATTTTGTGTAAAAATATCACACGAAGACTTATTTTTAAAGGAAACACACACTGGCACCATGAGCAGACACCTACAGCCTGGATTCCACACAGAGAGCACCACAAAATGAAGCTGTCTTATTCTCAATCACACATTTAAGGGTTAGTGGAGCATTTTTGGAGCCTGGGCCATAGATGGTGACCATTCCTTAGCAATGTTAAATATTTATCTTTCATCTTATTCTTTTCTAATTGAAAACATTCCTCAAAGGAATTTGAGCACTTGCTTTCCTCAGAAATAACAATAACCTGCTTTAAGCCCGAGTGACTCATTTCCAAAGCTAGTTTAAGAAGAATTGGACATAATTGATGGCGCTCTCCCATTGGAGAATGTAGAAAAGCTTTAACCAAAGAGAAACCCTGCACTTTTTCACTTAGGTTTTGGACCTCAGAGGTAGGGCCTTGAAGGAAGAACTACGGGGTTTATTTGTGTTGCCTGCTTATATGTTTTCTTTTAAGCAATAATATATTCAGTTAGAGGCTATTTTGAGAGTTCAATTATGTCCATTTCAAGAAAATGCAAAGCCAATGGAAAATTACAACTGAAATTTTGAACAAGAAAAGCCATCATCATTTAGGAACCATGACTTTTTTTTTTTTTAATAAGCAAAACCATTTAAAGAGGCTGTCTTCTTCATTAAATGCAATAGTAACCAGTAACTTGCTATTTTATAGTCAGTTCTAACTAATCTTGATTTTTATAGGCACAGGCCTAGAATAAGAAAAAAAAGACCTCTTCCAGCCCTGTACTGTCATCACACACATACCAAGATACTTAAAGACAACTTTAGAAAAAATGAAAGATTTCAAAATAAGTGCATTTGGCAGCAGAGACAAAGGGAGGGAAGAAGAAGAAAAAAAAGAAGTCCTATTTCTCATTTGTAATTGACCATTTGGAGAAAGCTGTGGCCTACTCCTAAGGCTTAGTTGTAGATGAAGGCCAATGAGAGTTCTAGGCTAATTTGCTCCAATACATACCCAAACTGTCAGACTCACAGGGCGAGAACCCCATTGTTGAGGCAAAACAAACAGCCTAGTGTATGAAGCCCTGAGAACACTGCCTTGTACACGGTAAACGCTCGTAAAAATCTTAACTATTATTTTATTTGTTTATTCACTATTTTATTTGCTTGTTTTTATTTGTGCACCCAGGGCACCAGGGTAAACTTCCTGCTTCCTGGTTCAGCCTTAGCTGTACTTTTGGAGTTTTCAGAGGCACCACTGCAGGCTTGCAGAAGAGTGGCCCAGGCTCAGGGAGCTGAGATTACTCATCTGGGGTGTGGGGCGGGGCAGGGCTGGGGGTTATTGGTGAGCAGGATTGCTTCCGAGGTGGCTCAATCACCAGTTCCTTGAAGCCTTGGATCGCCCTAATTCCTGCTGAACTCTTTCCTTGAATTTTCTTCATCTGCCCAAATGTAACACTTGCCATTCCTCTTAGGTAGTTTCAACTTTTTCACAAGGCGCCCTCCTTGAAGTTTATCTGAAATCCTCCCTTGATCTCAGTTCAGGGCACTTAGCTGTGATGGGGTTTTGGAACATTCTGCTGCTGGAAGAAGACAGGGCCGGGGACACAGACAGAATGGCCAGCAGGGTCCAGAGAAGGTGCTCTGGGCAGAGAAGCTGTGGTCCACACGCAAAAATCCCCATGGTCCCCAGGTTGCAACACACCAAAGGCACCCTCACCCCAGCTGCCTCCCCGCGCCGCCCCCCCCACTACTCTTGTCCAGGCAGCTCACAGAATGGGAGGTGGAATCAGACTAAGTGCCTGAGGCCTCTTTTGCAGGCCTCCGTTGCACATCCACCCCCCTCCCTCTTTTTCAAAAGGGCCTGCCTTTTGTTTTCTCCTAACAGGAGAGGCATTCAGCTTCACCTGAGTAGGTAGGCTGGCAGCCCAAACCTGACATCACAGGGCAACATCACCAGGACTGAAAACAGGAGGGATATTTGAGCCTGCAAACCCGGGTCTCAGAAGGCCAACAGCTTTGAAGAAATTGGCAGACTTCTCATGTGAAGTAGGGAAGGGATTGTTTACAATTGCTGGGAGAAAAAAAATACTCTGCAAACAAATAGGCAGCTGCTTTGCTAGGAGCTACCAAATGAGTCCTCAAATCTGACTCATCCAAAAGCCCCAAGTGGTCACTAAATGGATCACCATTTGTCATGATGGTGGTAAGGTGGCAGTTCTAGCTCAGATGGCCTGAAAAGCGAGGAAAGAAAGGAGTTTCAAGAAGGGGAGAGAGGGGTGGGAAGCTAAGGGCAAACTTTCGTGGTAAGGTAAACCTGTCTCCAGGTCTCCCCTACTATGGAGAGAGAGGCACCACTATTCTAAATAGGAGTGACACCAGCTTATCTCCCAGAGCAGATTCAGTGTGAATGTTTATGCCAAGCAGAGCCTCTGATTTGGAAACTCTCCTGCTGAACCCACTGGTCTGTCTCCCACTGAGGAACAGCCTACGCTTGTATCTGGGTGAGCCGCTGGGACACAGCTAAGCAGACCATGGCTGCAGCTCCCTAGAAGAATCCAAACTATCACCTCAAAATAAAGTCCAAAATATTAGATCCTCACTTCTTAGGAATGAGGAGGAAGGGAGGAAGGAAGGAAGGAAAGAAGCTTCCATTCCTACTATACTAAAAAAGAAGCTTTTAGTCCAGGGAGAAAAATTTAGGCCAAATAGGCAACTAGAGTCCCTAAAAGAGTCTAGAGACAGCAGTTGGTCTTTTTATTTTTCCGTAAATTTTCTGAGTTTCTATAAGTAAGATTTCTTTAGAGTGCTCCCCAAACTCCCCAGGGACGACCTCAAAGTGTCTTTAAAGTAAAGGTCAATGTGCTCTCGTCTTCCCTGGCAGACCCCCAAGACTAATTACTTTTATTTTTTTCCACTGGAAAACAAAAAGTGATGCTTCACAAATCACAAACAGGTGCGGGGCCCTGGAGGTCAGGACGCTGAAATAACCGTATTTCCTTGATAGTTTTTGTAAAATTGAGTGCCAGGGGCTCAGCCAAACAACCACTGGTAAACCTGAGTGGAAGCTGGCCCTCCTACAGGATTCTCCACCGAGGTCAGTGTAAGGGCTGGGGGTGGGGAGCAGTGGTTTTCACCAAAGGCCACGGGTTAAGTCACCCAAGGGTGAGCAGGTTGCACTGATCCCCTCTGGGCCAAATGGCAGCGATGTGGATGCCAACTGTGGTGATGAGGGCTGACAGACTCCAGGCCGTCTAACTCCTGAGTCGCTGCTTCTGTGTTATTAAACGGGGTGGAGGTGGGGCATCAGGCTCCTCGGAAACTCAGATTTTCCACCACACTGACAGTTCAGGTGGAACTTGACTCCAGAGGCTCACCCAAGCCAGGTGGACTTTCTGCAGGGGATGGGCATCACTTGAAATGGGGGCGCACGCACTACTCAAAGAAAACGACGGAAAGGGCCCCTGAGGAAACAGGTGCAAAGACGCGGTCCTCCCACAGGCCGAGGGCTTGTGGGGTTCTCAGCCCGCCTCCCTCCCCTCCTCCGCAGCTCTGCCTCCTCGGGTCTTTACCGTCGCTCTGCCAGCACGGATGCCCCAGGGACCATCTGGTCGCCCCTTCCTGGTTACTCATCCTCCCTGCCCACTCTGTGGTCGTCTGTGCGTGGGAAGAGCCTGGAGGCGCGGCGGGCAGGACCCGTGTCCAATCCTGTCTCAGACTTGTGCTCAGAGCCCCGCCACCCCAGGGTCCACCCCAGGGTGAAGGTCATGCGACCCACTCGCCGGCGTTCACCCCCCACCCCCACCCCCCACGCAAATCGCACGACGCTGGTGTCCTTTAAGGCAGTGGACCCTTGAAGTTGGGTCTAAGTTTTAGCGTTTGGGGATAAGATCAGTTTCTCAGAGGGACCAGGATTCTGTAAGAAGTGCCCACTTGGAGACGCTGACCTTGAACAATAAGAGAAACCAAACACTGGTGCTCTGGCGACATCTCTGCAGAAACCCGGGATAAGTCACTTCCATCCTTCTGGTCCGGGGCTCCCTCCTCACCCTGTTCCGGCCTGCCTGCGTCCCATTCACCCGCCCCCGACTCCGAGAGGCCAGCCAGAGTCTGTCCACCGCAGCTGAAGTTGGTGGCGACCCCCTCACCTGCCGAGGTCGCTCACGAAGCTGCCGCTCTTCTCGTCCAGGAAGCGTTTCCAGCCATCCGCTGTCTTCACCCAGCTCTGCCCCGGCGACCGCCAGTCCTGCCCGAGGAATGGCATGGCACTGCCGAGGGATGCGACGGATGGGCGCGACGGACTGATGGACGGGGACCTGCCTGGCGGCCTCGGGGGCGCGCCTGCCCTGGGCGGCTGCTCGGGGGTACTTGGGGGCCGGTGAGGGAGCGGCTGCGGGATCCGGGGGTGCGGAGCGAGGTGCCGGCGCTCGCGGAACGCACGGTAGAGGGTCGCGGGGCGCGCGAAGCTCGCTGCAGTGCAGCGCTGCGGTCCGGGCCGCCGTATTTATCTTGGGCCGCCGGCCGCGGCTCTTTGTTGCCGGAAGAGCCGCCTGCTCTTAGCCCGGCCCCTCCAGCCCGGAGGCCACGTGGCTTTGTTTATAGGCTCGACTTGTTTTCCGCGGCGCCCGCGGCTCCAGCTCTTCTGGCTGTTGCACAACCGCTCGCCGATGGAAACTTGAAGCCGCGCTGCGGGGCCGAGGCTCCCACTGCCCTCTCCGCCCCGGGCCCCTCTGCGCCCCCTTCCCGCACGCAAAGAGCGCAGCTGCTGCGGCTCGAGCGCGAGGCAGGGCGCTCGGGGAAACTGCACCCAGTCCTCCTGCAGCTCCCGGCCTGGCGAGGTGCGGGGAGGACTAGGCCCGGGCGGCGTCTGGATCGCTGCGGATTCGGGGTGGGGGGAAAGGAGGCTCCCCGCCTCCCAGCCCCGAGCTGTGACAGTCGAGCCCCGCGGTTCCAAGCGGCCTTGCGGGAGCTGACCCGGCACTGCGCAGCCCGGAGCCGGGTAGCGGGGTGCAGCCTCCTGGCCTCTCTCACTGCCTAGACCTCGATCTCCTCGGTGGAGGAAGGGATCCGCCGTGAGGCGGGGATGGGGAGGAGGAACTCCTCCCTCTGCCTTCGAACTGTTGAAGAGTCTGCTGTCAGACCTGTCCCCCGGGTGGCAAAGGAAGGAGGAGGAGGCCGGGCGGCGGCTGGTCCCCGGGCGGTGGGAGTGGAGAGCAGGGACCGTCCCCTACCCACTCTGCGCGCCCTGGCTGCTGCGGCGCCCGGCCCCGCACAGCGCAGTCTGGGAGCAGGTTAGACAAGTCCTAGCTCCGCTCGCTGTCCGAGCCTCCCTCTAGGGCGTCGGGGCCTGGGCTTTTGTTCTGAAGAACCTCTAAGCCCCTTCCCCTTCCTTGCTGTTTGGTATCCTCTGGGCTATTAGGCCCTCCTCCGGGAAGAATCAGGCCAGGAGTTTTGTTTTAGTTTTGGTAAGAGTTTCCAGAAAGCCCCTCCGCCCGACTGAAGGGGACTGAAGGAAGTTCGGTCAAAGCCCACAGTGAGGAGGCAATGCCTCCGGAGTCCTAGACCCTCACAGACCTCAGTTTATTCACCTAATCCTCCTAACCGCGAGCAGGGGGTCCAGTCTGGCAGCGATCCAGCCCCTGAGAAAGGTTAAGCCTATGACTTAGCCAGGGTCACAAGGCTTGTTTCTTCACAACCCACTGTACAGTCTGAAATCACCCTGTTTGCTTTTTGGTAATAAGTTTTACCACTCTCTGCAGAATGTAAACTCCGGGGGAGCTCCAGCGTCTTGTTTGGGGAGCATCCCAGCTCCAGCACTTTGCCAGGCTTGGAGACGGCCTTCCATAACTATTTGTCGTATGAGTAGGTGAATGCATATGGGAGGCTGCTGACCTCAGGCTATCATCTTGCTCTTCATGACTTCTAGTTATGGTGCTTTATGATCTGTTCCGTTTGGTGACTGGATTGCAAAGAGTGGTCACAGCAAAGTAAAATCTCCATGCTCAAGAGTTAGCTTCTGCTTGATTCCCTGATACCTCCACAATCCCTCCTCTGCAGCCACCAACTCTTGCTATCTTGAAGGCTCAGAGTAGACAAATTGCGTGTGTCTTGGGAGGGGTACATGTTGGAGGGGAAAGGAGATGTTTTTAATAAAGTCTGTTTTCAAGTAGCCAGAGTTTTCTGATTCAGGTTTTCCACCATAAATAATTTATTAGTGTAGTAATAGTAAAAATAGCTTGTAAAAACACTAAAGAAGGTCCCAAACAAATGATAGTCACTATGTTCTGGCTCATAGATGAGATGGTGTTGGGTCTGGCCTTTGTTGGGGAGAGCTGATACCTGCAAGGGAGCATAATTAAGGGATGTGATTATTAAAAATGCGTGCCAGTTTCACATGAGCTATAGCTCTGTAGAAACTACAGAAGGCAGAAGATTTGAATTCTAATTCTGCTAGAGCAACGTATTGTCTGTCTGACCTGGATGAATGACAAATTCTGGAGGCTCAGTTTTCTCAGCTGTCAGGAAAGAATAGAGCCTATAAATGTCTACCTTTCAGGATTGTTTAGAAAGTATTTTAAATGGGATTATTGTTACCAGTTCTTTTCCCTTTGATTGTGTAATGCCCTCACGTGGCACACGGCCTCTTAATAATATGTAATTCCCTGATTCTTTTTTAAAAGTTGAAATATAGTTGACTTACAATATTATATTAGTTTCAGGTGTAGAGCATAATGATTCAGTATTTTTATAGATTATACTCCATTTAAAGTTATTACAAAATAATGGCTATAGTTCCCTGTGCTGTACAATATATCCTTGTTGAATATCTATTTTGTACATAGTAGTTTCTATCTCTTAATCCTTGACTCCTATCTAGCCCCTCTCCCCACTATTATCCGTTACTTTGTTCCCTCTGTTTTGTCTCTTTCTGTTTTGCTATATTCATTTTTATTTTTTAGATTCCACATATAAATGATAAAATATTTGTGTTTCTCTGCCTGACTAATTTCACTAAGCATACTATCTTCTGGGTCCATCCGCATAGCTGCACATGGCAGATTTTTGTTCCTTTTTTATGACTGAGTAGTATTGCATTGTGTATATACACCACACCTTCTTTATCCACTTGTCTGCTGATGGATACTTCTGTTGCTTCCATATCTTGACTATTGTAAATAGGGCTGCTATGAACATTGGGGTGCATGTATGTTTTCAAATTAGTGTTTTCATTTATTTTGGATATATTGCCAGGAGTGGGATTGCTGGATCATAGGGTAACTCTTATTTTTAGTGTTTTGAGGAACTTCCGTATTGTTTTCTAGTACTAGTACTAGTACTAGTTTACATCCCCACTAACAGTGTACATCCATATCGTCATCAACATTTGTTATTTTAGACTTTTTGATAATAGCCATTCTGATAGGTGTGAGTGATATCTTATTTTTGTTTTTATTTGCATTTCTCTAATAATTAGTGATGTTGAGTATCTTTTCATGTGCCTGTTAACTATCTGTATGTCTTCTTTGGAAAAATGTCTACTCAGATCTTCTGCCTGTTTTGTTTTTTTTTTAATCACATTGTTTGTTTTTCTGATATTTGAGTTGTATAAACTGTTTACATAATTTGGGTATTAACTCCTTGTCAATAGTATCATTTGCAAATATTTTCCCTTGTTCAGTAGGTTGTCTTTTCATTTTGTTGATGATTTTCTTTGCTGGGAAAAAGTTTTTAAGTTTAATTAGGTCTCATTTGTTTATTTTTGCTTTTATTTCTTTTGCCTTAGGAGATAGATACAAACAATCTTGCTACCATTTATGTCAAAGAGTGTTCTGTCCATGCTCCCTTCTAGGAGTTTTATGGTTTCAGAGTTTACATTCATGTCTCTAATTTTGAACTCATTTTTGTGTATGGTATGAGAAAATGTTCTAATCTCTTCCTTTTACATGTGGCTATCCAGTTTTCCCAGCACCACCTATTATTGAAGAGACTCTTTTTTCCAGTGTATATTATTGCTCCCTTCGTTTGTAGATTAATTGACCGTAGATTTATTTCTGGGCTCTCTATACTGCTCCATTGATCTAGGTGTCTGTTACTGCGCTAGTATCATGCCGTTTTGATTATTGTAGCTTTGTAATATGAACTCAGTACTTCCCTTATTCTTAACACTGATTCTGGCCATGTAGCTTGCTTTGGCCAGTGGGATGCCAGGGGATGTGATGCGAGCAGAGGATATCATGTGTGTGTTTGTCTGATTGGGCTTGTCTTCTTGTACTTCTACCAAAACCATGACAAGAGAATACTCAGAGTAGCCACTGCTTCTCAAGCCTGGGTCCTAGAATGCAACACGTGGAACAGACAACCCCACTTGTCCCACAGATATGGTAGCAAGAAATAAATATTTATTTTTGAATGCCACTGTGATTATTGTGGTCTCTTATTACACAGAATTCTTGTGTCAGTTGCTGACTAGGGTTGAGTAGATAAAACTCTATGGAAGTTTTAACTTAAAAAATTTAAGCATAAGTAGGAAATCACAATTTTGGGGTCCTTGACTTTTTGGCTAAGAACTAATCTCAGGAAGCTTCAGTGTTTGTCTCTAGTCCTTTGGCTTTCTCCTTCTGTGACTATCATATCTTAGCTCTGCCATTACTAATGTCTGAGTGACTGCTTTAGATTTCCCACACCATTTAAAATCCAACTTGACACTTTTTCCAACACATGGTTTCCAACCAGGAAGCCTTGTAATGCTGTGAGCCCTTCAAGATAAAGAATGTACTCGGCCACGTCTAGACCAATTACCTTGACTCTGCAAAGGCTGTGGAGTTGGAATCCTTGTCATGACTGAGCAGTTGAGAACCACAAAGACAAAATGTCAGTGTGATGCCTGTGGACTCAAGATACAGAAGCAGAAGGATACTCTGAGAATTTCCCAAGGCCCAGTCTGGGCAGGAGCATGGCCTAGAAGCATGGCCTAGGGGCTTGAGCAGTTCACACAATGCAGGTACCGTGGCTGAGTTCCACTGCACAGATACTGAGCCTCTGCCTTTGCTGAACAGCTTTGTGCAACAGACTGATCAGATCACACGCTGGGTATTCGGTTATTTATCTGTGTTTCTCCCCTATGAGGCTGAGAGCTCCTTGTTGGCAGGGCTGTGTCATCACAGTGCCTAGCATAGTGCTTGGTACATAACAGATAAACCATAAATAACACAGTGAATGTTGAGCTAACCCTGGGATGCTGGTAGTGCCACGTCTTTACCTGCTGACACCTTATTATTTCTAAGGACATGACAGAACAAGGAGGTGGGAGGGTAACATTCCCTAGTCCTGCCCTGCATATCTGAATTCTCCAACAGTGATGCCTTACCAGTTGGTGAGGCAAATAGAGAAGGTGGTGGCTTCCCTCAAAATGATGTTTTCATGCGCTTGTTACCTTGATGGCAGATACTAGCCATACTGAAGATAGTGTGCCAAGAACTTCGCAAATGTAATCCTGTTTAACAATCCTCACAAAAGCCTGTGAGCTAGGTACCATTATTCCCATTTTATAGATGAGGAAACTGAGGCTCAGAAGAGTTAAATAGCCTGTCTGGGGTAACCCAGCTAGTATGTGGTGGAACCCAGGCTAGTACCCAGTTCAGTTCAGTTCAGTGGCTCAGTTGTGTCCGACTCTTTGTGACCCCATGAATCGCAGCACGCCAGGCCTCCCTGTCCATCACCAACTCCTGGAGTTCACTCAGACTCACGTCCATCGAGTCAGTGATGCCATCCAGCCATCTCATCCTCTGTCGTCCCCTTCTCCTCCTGCCCACAATCCCTCCCAGCATCAGAGTCTTTTCCAATGAGTCAACTCTTTGCATGAGGTGGCCAAAGTACTGGAGTTTCAGCTTTAGCATCATTCCTTCCAAAGAAATGCCAGGGCTGATCTCCTTCAGAATGGACTGGTTGGATCTCCTTGCAGTCCAAGGGACTCTCAAGAGTCTTCTCCAACACCACAGTTCAAAAGCATCAATTCTTTGGCGCTCAGCCTTCTTCACAGTCCAACTCTCGCATCCATACATGACCACAGGAAAAACCATAGCCTTAACTAGAAGGACCTTTGTTGGCAAAGTAATGTCTCTGCTTTTGAATCTAACTTCAATTCCAACTGGAGCCAGATTGACTGGATTCAAATCATAGTTCCCTCCTGAAATGGCTGTGTGACCTTGGGCAAGTTACTTAACCTCTCTGTGCTACTCTTTCCTCATTTGTGAAATGGGAATGATGACAGTACCTACTTCAGAGGGTATTGTGAGGATTTATTGAAGTAATGTGTATAAAGTACATATAATAGTGCTACCATCAGTAGTAGTTATTATTATTTTCATGCAAAATTTGCTTAAGTGCATTTATGCCATTTCCCTACCAAATTTTAAGTGTTGAGGACACAGAGCACAGCTCACTTAGCTATTTTCCAGATATGAGACAATGTGTCTATTGGAGCAAACTGTACAATGAAATGAAAGTTTACATATTGTTAGTAATTATTTATTGCACTTGAACTCTGGAAGTGGGCCTTATTCTTGTTCCAAAGACTGCGTTTTCAAAGTTAAACCTGGCACAGTTGTAGGCTGATTACTACCATGTAAGGCTGTTTAGAGAAACTGTTTGTAGAGAGAACTGTGAAAAACTTGGTAAGTATAATAAATATGATAAATATGTTTCTAATTAAAAATGACATCTTTTTATAGCTTTGACCGAGGGACTGACTTCTTCTCCCTGAAATGTAATGATATTTTGATTTTTCATAGTTTCTCTTTCTAAAAGGGTGTTTTTGTGTGTGTGTGTGAAAAATACTTATCAGCAGTAATTGTGAGTTAAAAATAGCTTGTTGGGTTGGGCGGGGGCTGGAATCAACAAGTTTGTTGGCTCAGCCTGTTCAAGTTAGAGTAAATTTTATAAAGGAGGAGTTAGTGTATTTTCAACCTGCTAGTGTTGTCATGAGGATTGTATGTTTAATGCTACAGAAATTTGCATATGACCTTGTGCCTTGGCTGTGTAGGGTAGGGCATCCTTGAAACAGTGTGAAATATGTCTGCTAGGTGTGTTTGAGCAGGAACTGCCAGCTGTGTGTTATTTCTGGGTCCCTGGCTTCCAGGAGTCCTGCCAACAAAATTAAAGTTGGTCGGACACATGTCACTGCAAATATTCTCATTACTTTAATGAGAATCATTTGCTATTCTTCAAATAGGGGCTTGGTTCTGTTTCTGAGAGAGGGTCAAGGACATTTTGCTATAATCCTTCTTTTATAGGTCAACTTTAATGAAAATTCTTTTTTTTCTCTTGATAAGTAGCAGAAAGGATCTGGAGACAAAACTACTAACTTTTGTATAATATAGGGAAATAAATAAAACTGCAACATTTACACCAACAGCCCAGACTTCTAATGTCTTTTTAAAAAATTCATAGATTTAAAATATGTGAATGTTCAATTTTGTTATATTAAAGTTTTATGTTACATTTGTAATGGATATAAAGCTTTAAATACAGTATGAGTGCTTGAAATTGGCTAAAACTGTCTATAATTCTTCAAATAGTATCTTGAATGGTTGAATAGCAAATCTGAGTTCTGAGATTTCTCCTATGCAAAAGTAGCTCAAACTAAAATTTGCCTAGGCTTTGTGTCTTGTGGTTTACTTACTTATCAGCACTCATGTTCACATAACTTTGTGAGGTATGTGATTTATTCCGTGAATCCAGATGAAGGTGAAGAAACTAATGACCCAGATGAAGAGACTAATGCTCGGGTATGTTAACCACTTACTTGAAAGTCTGCTGATAAAAATGAGAACCAACTTTTAGAGGTTACCGAGTCCACTTCCAAAGAAAAGAAAGTCACTCAGGAACACAGAACTAGTTAGTAGCGGTCCTGGGAACCGAGAAACATGATGCCAAGCCAATAGGGTCAGAATATTCCATTAACCTTTCGTACTGACCACTGTCCCCGAGAAAAGTAACATTTGAAGCAAAATTCAAACCTTTGCTTTGCACATTCCAATGATTGGATTTTATCAAGAGTTTCATCAGTGAGTTTGGTCCAAAGAATAGAAGGAAAACGGTCACAGGTATTTGAACCCTTAAAGAGACTCCTCTTCAAAGTTAGGCTTCTGGAGAAACAGCAGATTTGAAAAATCAAGTGCCTTGTAAGTCCTTACTTGACCATCAGACTGAATGCAAATGTACAGCTTGTTATATTTTGACAAATTGTAATCAATGCATGTTTGGATTTGTCAACCCTAGTGATTGGAGAAGGGGTTTATGAATTATGGTGAATGTGTTTCCTCATATGAGTCAGCTACTGATTTGTCAAGTCCTGGAGAAGTCACTTAACCTGTTTGGTGTTCAGTTTTTCACATTTGTGAACACATACGTGGAATAGACATGGTTATACAGTTCTATGACATCATTGGTTGAAGGGTGATCGATAACAATCATTACAAATTTTCACTGGGAAATAGGAAAACAATTCTCTGCTGTGCTTTTTCTTGAGTCAGTTGTCTATTTCTGCCTGTCTTAGCCATGGTTTTCCCCAGAGTCTGTAAGTGAATTTTCTTCTCTGATGTGTGCCCGATGCCTGGTGCATAGGAGGTCTCTGTGTATGTACAATTGAATTGCTAAGTCATAGCCTAGAACTGTGGTCTCTGAACTGAAAACTGTTTTACTGTTTGCCTCAGGTGATTCGATAAAAATAAAATGAACCCATGATTTCTTTTAAACAACAGTACATTCATTTCAGGAAGAAGAAGGTAATTTTAAAGGAAGTACAAAATGTTCATCTTTCCCATTTTGACTACTGCCTGAGAAATTCAGTCCCTTAAGAGACATACTATTTTCAACCAGGATTTACTGTTGATAGTAATTTAAGAAATAATTTAGTCTTTTAAACATCTGCTTTGCTAAAAATGGTATTCCATAAAAGCTTTTGCTAAATGTCTTCAAATGGTGTGTTTATTAAAGAGATGGTATGTAAATTAGATTGTTTCTTCTATCAACTAAGTAAAAGGAGTGGTTATCTTTATTCTGTTTTTTGATCATCTTACAGGCTGTAGAATTTATTATAGAATGTCATTAATTCATTGTCTCAGCAAGGACACATCATATCTTTTCTATCTAAAGCAGCTTAGAGAACACAGAGATGACCATTTACTCTCAGAGGGAGTATAGGCCATAGGGAAAGAGAGACACATAAAAATACACTCCTAAAACTGTGTGATATGTGCAGTGATTGAGGTTTGCATGGAAGTCATTGGGACATCCACAGGGAGGGATAAAGCACCAAAGCCAACCTGGGATGGTCAGGCGAGGCTTCCTGGAGTTGCTCCTGGGCTGAGTCTTAAAATGGGAATTCCCTAGTGGCTCAGTGGTAAAGAATCCACCTGCCAGTGCAGGAGATGCAAGTCTGATCCCTGGGTTGGGAAGATCCCCTGCAGAAGGGAATGGCAACCCACTCCAGTATTCTTGCCTGGGAAATCCCATGGACAGGAGCCTGCTGGGCTACAGTCCTTGGGGTCGCCAAAGAGTTGGACATGACTTAGCGACTAAACAACAACAAAGAGCTGATGAAGCAAAAGGAGATAAAGATGGGAGTGGGGTGGCTATGTAGGTGGGGGAGACAGGCCAATGACAAGAGGAGGGGAATGGCACTGGGTGCAGCAAAGTTCAGACCTTGAAGCAGGGAGTGAGGAGAGCTGGGGATGGAGGGCTTGGGGTTGGGGGACATGGCAGAGAGCTCAGTGAGGACTGTTGGAAAGCCTGGGCTTGCTCTAAGCGGTGGGAGCCAGGGAAGAGCTGTCAGCAGGGGAATCTCATGGTTGATGGTGCTGTAGGTACGTATCTCTTGGGTGTCAGAGGGATTAACGGAGAAGCACGTGGGACAGGCGACAGGGGACAAGGTAGGAGGATGTCTCCAGGCAGCAGCTGATGAGCGTCAGAGCCAGGAGAGAGGCAGCTGGGGCAATGAGGAGGGGATGGACTTGAGATGCGTGTAGGAGGTAGACACTGCAGGATTTGGCAATTGATTAGATGCAAAGGATGAAGACGGAAGTGCCAAGGAGGGCTTTCAAGATTCTAGCCTAGGTGAAAGGAAAAGTGAATGCTTGGATGGGAGGCTGAAGACTAGAGTCTCATTGTTTGAATGAGGCCTCACTTTCACTGGTTTAAAGTCGAGAACAGAACAAACTCTGTGTTTTCTCTGTCTGGAGGTGGGTAGGGGAGATTGCCTGTGTTGCTGAAAGGACCTTTTCCTACTTGCCCAGACCTGCCCAGAAGGAGGCAGGAACTCTCTTTGGAACAACATCCAGAGGGGCTCTTCTCTTTTGCCCTCCCCTATCTGGTCCATATGAGATGGCTCTTCTCTGCCAGTGGTTGCAGCACACAGCCTTGAACCATGAAATGAAAAGCTCCCTCTTCACAGGCTGTGAAAAATGTTACAAATATATATAGAGCTATTTCTCACTATAAATAAGTTCTAACAAACTTTCTTTTAAACAAATAAGCCAAGAATTATAAAATGCCTAAAACCAATGCATGTGTGAATGCATGTGTGTTGAAAATTTGTTGTGTGTATGTGTTTACCATCTGGTTAGTAGCACCCTCCTGCTAGCATCCTGATTTAGGGGGGGATACCCCATTGTGTCTTGGTGGGAGGTAGTGCTTATTTCCAAATATAGGACCTGAGGGGACCAGATTTTCTTGCTCCCTGCTGTGGTCGGGTCAGGGACAGACATGTGACTTAGACTTGACTGATTACAAACACTCCCAGGAGAACGATGGAAGGAAGTTGGTGGTTTCTTGTTGGAAGACATTCCTGGCTAGCATCACTGGAGGGGTGCTGCCATAGTCCTTGGGCTCCCTCGGTTTCCACCTATTTTCCACACCTGTTTTTTCAGTCTCTTGCTGATGCTATCGACTCTGATGGTCTTCCAATAAAATCTTGTGTTCAAGAGAAATCAACAGGGTTGATTTCTGTTGCTTGCAAACAACAATCTTCACAGTATGGAACTCCCATGTAGGAAAGGTATTCAAACACTGGGTCTCACACACACACACACACACACACACACACACACACACACACACCCTCCCCTCCACCCTGCACTCCTTTAAGCCCTGTAGTCTCATGTGCTTACGTGTAAACTGGGGCCAAGGGTTGAGTTAGACCAGAGGATGATTTGTAAGTATTAGGGCTTACCAAAAGAAATCATCTGCTGAGAAAACTGGACTCAAGCCCAGACAGGGGATTTTGGTTTGCACAAAACTGGCAGATTTAGAAACATTGAGACAGAGAAGAATGCTGAGCTGGCCATGTGTGAAAGAAAAAGATGAAGAATTGAAAAGCCGAAAGCTGTAGGTTTTTCTTGTAAATCCATGCCATGTGCATCATCAGGGCAGCAAGACTGAGGCAGAGAAAATTCAGTGGGTGATATTTTATAAGTTTCCTTAAAGTATACATTTTGTTATAAACAACTTCTAAAATTGATGTTTCAGGTGTGGGATTTAGCTTGAAGACAGAAGAGGGGGAGGACCGTCTATTGAATGTGTATTGTGTGCCTGACTTTTCATCTACATTAGTTTATTTAATTCACCCTGAAAATTGCAAAGTAAGTGTAATATCCTGATTTTATTCACAAAGAAATTGTATAGTTAGACTTGCACAGCTTATAAGAGGCCGAATTGGGATCTGAATCTGGGTCTTTTGACCCCAAAACTTATGCTCTTCCTATGACACCATTCTGCCTTCTGAAGTTTATGTGAAACCAACAGGAAGAATAAAACAGAGAGTAGGATACTAGACCTTAGGAAGAAAATTCTTCCATGTAAAGGAGAGTTGAGACCATAGCTGACTGGTTTGTAACACAGCTGCCACGTGGACTCGGGGAGGGGGCCTCAATTGTCTTGGTGTCCCATACCATCTCACCCCTAAATAACCGAGGAACTCAGTTTACAGCAGGGGAAATATAGCACTGGCCTCTTGTTGACAAAATTAGCTGATATGACTGTGTGGCCCATCACTCAGAGGCTTGATAGAATCATAGAATGACCTAAAGACCGCTGGGAAATAATGTCCTAAAGGTTTGAGTCTCCTGTCCTAAGAAATAGAGTAAATATATATGGTGTTCTGCCAGATTCAGAATACAAGGTCTTGGAACCCAGGGGGAGGTGGGAGTACCTTCATCTTGTTTTTAGATTATTATACCTAACAACGCGCTTAGAGTGTTTTGGGGCTTTTCATCCCTGAGATCTTGGGTTGGCGGGTTTGGAGGTCCTGGTTTTACCAGGGACCACAGACACAGTTGCATTACAGCTGAAGCTGAAAGTGTCCCTGGCCATTTGAGGCGCCTCACTGGCTTACCAGGTGGTGCTAAGTGGTAAAGAATTTGGCTGCCAAAGCAGGAGAGGTGGGTTTGATTCCTGGGTCGGGAAGATCCCCTGGAGGAGGGCATTCCAACCCTCTCCAGTATTCTTGCCTAGAGAGTTCCATGGACAGAGGAGCCCAGCAGGCTATAGCACATGCCGTTGCAAGAGTCAGACATGACTTAACGACTAAACCATCACCACCATTCCACTGGACCAACAGGCAGTCGGAAGATTACTGTGTTGGCTGGAGAGATTGACTGATCCTCATTATCAAGGAAAAGTAGGTTACTGCCACCCAACAAAGCCAAGAAAAAAACACATCCAGAGCCCAGAAGACTCACTGGGTCACTTGGTGCTCTCACATACAGTAGCAATGGTTAGTGAAAAACCATGACAACCCAGTAAATATTGGGTCACTAAGGGCTCCAATCCTATGGAAATAAAAGGCTGACTCATCTATCAAGTAAACAAAACTCCAGTCCTCTACAGTGCTGAGAGTGGGGAGAAGGTGGATTGGGTAATGGAAAAAGGAAGTTTGGTTGTTGATTTCGGTTCCTTGATCAGCAACTGAGGAGTGGATGGTAGTTGCTGTAGGTGTCTTATCTAATCAAGTACAGTTTCCTTTTTCTGCTTGTCTTTCTGCTACCTCTGGTAAAGGGTGAGTTACAAGTTAGGTTCCAGGTGAGAATGTGACTGTTCTGAGATCTCTTTTCCATGATATGGCAGTTTGTGAGACTTGGTGTCTCAATAATGTTGGGGATGAGAGTTTCTTCATCTGAGTGAAGGACAAGATGGATGTTGAGTGGATGCAACAGGGTGGCCCAGGCAGGTGGCTCTCAGCCTCTCTCCCTTTCTCTTCCCCACAATCATTTTCTGTCCTTCTCTAGACCTAAGGTCTTCCCAGCTGGCGCTAGTGGTAAAGAACCCACATGCAAATGCGGGAGACTTAAGAGACCCGGGTTCGATCCCTGGGTTAGGAAGATCCCCTAGAAGAGGACATGGCAACCCACTCCAGTATTTTTGCCTGGAGAATCCCATGGACAGAGGAGCCTGGTGGGCTACAGTCCATAGGGTTGTAAAGAGTTGGACACGACTTGGGTGACTCATCACACATGCACACACTCTAGGCTTAGGGCTAAGCCCTGTAGACCACCTCATCTGGGCTCTCTTGCCCTCTGGTTTCCATTTGGGTTTGGTCAATGGGAGTTATGGGCAAAAAAATTAGAGGGTGGGAGGAGAGAGGTCAGAATATATCTTCCTCTTTGCTTCAGCACTTTGGCCCAAGCCTTCTATGACTCTGGTTCCTGCCAGGCAGCTCCTCTGCCCTAATTTCAATTCTCATTGGATTCTGCAGAATTGCTTTTCTCTCCTTGCCCTTGAAGACCCAGAGGTAACAACAGCTTCCTGCTGTCCTTGTCTCTTGAAAGCTCCCTTAACTCTATCTACACCTCTGTAACTTATGCCTTCATTAAAACCGCTTATGTTCAACCATTGGAGCAGAGTTTTGTAACCTGCTGGGCCCATGTGTGGTACAAATTGGGAGCTGATTTCATTTCATTGAAGCAGAATGTTTTCATCTTATTGAAGCAGCCTTCACTTTCCCAGTAGTATTTCTTGAAAAAGAGTTTCTACAATATTTAAATCAATTTGATCTACAAATGTTTGATTTACATGCAGCCATGCCAGGAATCATATAAAATAAGAGGAGATGGAGGGCTATTTTAAAAGTCTCTTTTACCTAAGAAAGTTAGGCAGACATATTTTCTTTAAGTTTTATTTTTTAAATTGAAGTACAATTGATTTACAGTGTTGTGCCAATCTCCACTATTCAGCAGTGATTCAGTTATACACACATAGATGTTCATTTTAAAAATATTCTTTTCCATTATGGTTTATTGGAGGATACTGAATATAGATCCTTGTGCTAGGCAGTATTCCTTGTTGCTTATTCATTCTGTCGTAGATATAATAGTTTATATCGACAAATCCCAAACTGCCATCCTTCCCTCCTCTCCTCCCTTCCCCTTGGCAACCACGAGTCTGTTTGCTACATAGATGTATGTATTTTCTTCCTAGTATTTCTTATGGTGAGTTACATCATTTCTATGTCATAAACGAGAAAGTTGATTTCTATAGACTTGTGGTAGAATTTAGCTGTTACTCTACTTTTTTTGATTTGTTGTCATCAAGTTATAATCTTATGGGGTATGCAGTAACCAAACATTCATTTATTCCTTCTCCAAGATTTTATGTGGTACTTACTGAATGCCCCTTAAAGTCCTGACACTGGTGAAACAAAAATGAATGAGGGATTGTCCTCAATCACCAGCACAGTTGGGCACAGTGAGAGAGCCATGCACAAGTTCAACCAAGTCTTTACTTTTGAGTGTCCTTATTGGTGAAAGTGATATTAACATTTATTCGTTTAAAAATTATTTGTTGCTATGCCAATGCTAGGCACTGGAAGAATAAGACTGAAAAAATGCACAGAAAAGAAACAAATGCTCCAAAGCATACAAAACAAAAGCAAAAGCAAGGTGAAATTAAAAAACCCCTAAGCCAAACGAAAAACCCCCAAACATATACTCAGATGATCTCTGCAGTAATAACACTTGTAGTCTAGGGACCCATGTGGGGTTCCTGTGAAAGTTAAACGAGACATCTGTCGTGCACCAAGCACATAGTCGATGCTTAATAAATGTTTGAGATTATGATCATCATTTAGGGAGACAGATCCATTGTAATAAAATGTCATATATGGTACATGTGTGCAAAATAGTCAAGGGGCGCAGTTGGAGGAAGGAACGTATTCTTTATGGGGAAATCATGGATGGTTCCATAAAAGAGGTAACATTCGAAGGACAAACCTCACTTCACTGGACAAAGTAAAGTGAAAGTCACTCAGTCGTGTCCTGATTCTTTGTAACCCCATGGACTGTGGCCCACCAGGCTCCTCTGTCCATGGAATTCTCCAGGCAAGAATACTGGAGTGGGTTGCCATTTCCTCCTCCCGGGGATCTTCCCAACTCAGGGATCGAACTTGCGGCTCCTGCGTGGCAGGCAGATTCTTTACCACTGAGCCACCAGGGAGGTGAAGCCCTTTATTCCTTGAGCAAGCCTTACTGTATTGTGGAAACATTATAATCTAGTTCACTGACCCCCCCATTGGCAGCTGGTTTCCAATCCCTTGCTCTGACCATGTCACGGTAATTAACCTGAATACCCACCTTTTCCCCACTTACCAAAATATTAATTGGTTAGGTTCCTGGGATGATAATTTCCAAATCAAAGAGTGTAGGAATTTTAAATTTGACAGGGATTGCCCAATTGCCATCCAGAGAGGCTTAATCAATATGCACCCCATCAGTAATGTGCCAGGGTGTGGGGCCATTATTAAGTAAAGTAAGTGTCCGTGGAACACAAGCATGCAATACCATGACAGTCGATCTGATCATACCCAGACAGCTACTAGGGAACTAAGGGATGGGATACGCTGGATAAAGAAATGATTCACCTCCCAGGCGGAATGGAGCAGGATGATGCAAAATTTCATAGTTGGCCTTTTTACCTGCAGTTCTACCCGCCCAGTTCAAACCTGTGTTGTTCAAGAGTCAACTGTATTATGACCTGTGATTTGTTACCTCCACCTGTAACATTCTTCCTTAGGTATGGATTTTATCTCACTAGTTGCTACTCATTCTTTAGGTCTTAACTGTGTCTAGGGAGGTTAATCTGGCATCAAAAAACAGACTTGGTTTCCGTAGTGATCATGGTGAAGCGGGACAGATGATCAAGCATACCATCCCATCCCCACCTCTTTTGGTAACAGTTACTCCTTTCCTTTGGGGGAAGACGTCCCCCTTTATGTGGGTTCTGGTGGGGCTGACTAACAGAGCCCACCTCCCACTGCAGGAGTTTCCAGGTAACCAGGCTGAGCCAGTCATAGTCCTTACTGATACCTCCCCCCACCCCCAGTGATGAGCCTATCCATGGTCATGTGAACTAAGCAGAGCCCATCAAGGTCTTTCAAGAACTGATTTCAAGTGACCTGGAGAGAGCGAGGGCATTTGTTTCTGATGGGGCTGCTAAGCTAGAAGCCTGCGCATCTAGGAATACCAGAGGCTTATCTTTCTCAACAGTGTTGAGAAAAACTATCTGCATTTGCAGAGAAAGAGGATAGGGGACAAAGGTAAGACAGAGATGAGGAGTAGAATAAGAGGGAGAGCCCTCTTTAGAGATGAGTTCACCTACTCTAAAATTCACCCTTTTGAACTATACAATTCAGTAGTTATTAGTAGAGTCACAGATTTGTGCAACCCTCGCCACTGATAACCTATATAATTCTGGAGCATTTTTATCACCGTAAATGAAAACTGTCACCTTTCACAATCACCCTCGATCTCCCCTCCTGGATCCCCAGCCCCTGGATACCAACAATCTACTTTCTGCCTATTCTGGATGTTTCATATAAATGAAATCATACGATATGTAGTCTTTTGTAGCTTGCCTTCTTTCACTCAGGATGTTTTCAAAGTTATCCACATTTTGGTGTATGTCAATACTTCAGTTCTTTCATGGCCGAATAATATTCCATTGTATGGATATGCCACATTTTGTTTCTCCATTCACAAGTTGACATACATTTGGCTTGTTTGGGGGCTTTTATAAATTATGCTTCCAAGAATTTTTCATAAAATCTTCCACAACAGCAATAAATTATTTCTGTTAATTTATTAGATTAACAAGAAAACTTGTGAATCTCTGTCTTTCCCATCAGACTCTTAAGTCTATAAGTGTAGGAGGGCTAAACAGTGCCTGGACCCTAGCAGGTTTCCAGTAATTACATATTTGCTGAGTGAATAAATGAAAGACATAGGAGTATGATCCCCACTTTACAGATAGGAAAGCTAAGGGTCTGAGAGATTAAGTAACTTGTCCAAGTCACATAACTAGTACATCCATCAGAGTTCCTAATTATAAACAACAGAAATCAACTCTGGCTGATTTAAGAAGAAAAACAATTTATTGGCAGACTATTGGGGAGCTCATAGAATTATAGGACGACCCAGGCTTAGAAAATGAGATGGAACAAAGGTAGGCAGCCAGGACTAAGGCCAAAATCATGCCTGAGAAGCAGCCTAGTAAGAACACTGCTGAGACCTCCCCTGAGCAGAGCATATTCCCCATGCACTGCAGTCACCACCACTGTCCCTGGATATCAGACACTGCTACTCTGCTGCTGGCCTCACCAGAATGCCTTTCTCTTAACCTTACTTCTTTGCACCACCAGTTTCTGATTGAAAGCTCATGGACCCAGCTGACTGAATGTGACAGCTGCATGGGAAGATGGGAAAGTGAGTATCTTTTAGGCTTCGGTAGTGAAGATGGGCTCTGTCTTACCCTGGAACTCTCAGCGGGGAATTCTCTAGGATAGGAAGATTTAGAATTGGATAGAAAAAACATATTAAAAAAAAATTCCAATAGTAGGTGGAAAGCTAAGTCCCTCCAAATTGAATACATTGTAGTTGTTTGATAGCTTCTGACAAAATGCCCAGTTCTCCGAACCTTTTGAGTCAGTGAAAAGCTTACTGTGTTATTTCTCATCTACTCCCCACTCTCCAAATGTCAGGTGTCAAAACTTTGACAGGTCATCATGTACTCAAGAGGTCTGTTAATTTCTTATCTATTCCCTACCTTTTATTTTAAAAGTAAATCCTGCCAGAACACAGTGCCCTTTTAAATGTAAACTGAAGTGCCTTAAGAAAAGAAAAAAACAAAACAAAAATACCCAGAAAAACACTCGGGCTTCAGCTTCTGATCATGCCATGTGATGGGGGAGTTCCCTGCTGCACTGACCTTGAGAGGCGTGGCCTGGTGGCCATGTCTCCCATATGGCTCTTCCCTGGGGTGATGTCCCCAGGACTTTTCATGGATGAACTCCCTATCTCATTTCCTCAACATCACATCAGGGGAAGCCAGCCCCAGACCATCCATCAGGTGTTCATTAGACAGAATTGTGACAAGATCCTAGAGGCTTCAGGCTGAATGAAGCAGGATTTGATTTGTTGTTGTTTTTCAGTTGCTCAGTCATGTCCAGCTCTTTGTGACCCCATGGACTGCAGTATGTCAGGCTTCCCTGTCCTTCACCATCTCCTGGAGTTTGTTCAGTCATGTCCATTCAGTCAGTGATGCCATCCAACCATCTCTTTTTCTGTCACCCCCTTCTCCTCGTGCCCTCAGTCTTTCCCAGCATCAAGGTCTTTTCTGATGAGTTGGCCAACTACTGGAACTTCAGCTTCAGCATCAGTCCTTCCAATGAATATTCAGGGTTGATTTCCTTTAGGATGGACTGGTTTGGTCTCCTTGCTGTCTAAGGGACCGTCAAGAGTCTTCTCCAACACCACCGTTCAAAAGCATCAATTCTTTGGTGCTCAGCCTTCTTGGGCTTTGATTAGATCAGTGTAAAAATGCACTCCCTCTCCTCTGCCCTTGGGCACGTGGATAATTAAGCCACATAGTTGCTCACAACCACTGTGGAGGTGCCAACCTCCCTGTATTAAAGCCAAGAGACTTCAGCTTTGCCAGACGTAGGGAAAGGACATTCCAGAGAACAAGGCCATTTCTCTTTATCACCTTGGATATTCCAGCTGGGGGCTGGAGCAGGGAGAATTCAGAGAGAGTCTGGTTCACCCTGACCATTTTATAGAAATTAGGCTGGAAGAGGTTCAGTGCTTGCTTGAGCTTACATAGCTCAAAAGTGGTTGGGCCAACACAAACTTCAGTTCTCCATCTCTAAAATGGAAGTGATAAAAATAAGAAAATATTTGGGACTCCCCTGGCCATCCAGTGGTTAGGACTCTATGTTTCCATGGCAGGGGGCCCGGGTCTGATCCCTAGTGAAGAACTAAAATCCCACAAGCCATGCGGCGTGGCAAAAAACAAATTTATTAAAAATTAAAATAAATGAAATATTTGTGAATCAGAAGTTTGCTATGGCATCAAATAAGATAATATACATGCAAGCAGTTTTATACAAATAGTACATAAATTTAGCACACCCTGAACAAGTGCTTAATCTCTTTGTACCTCAGTCTCATCACTTGTGAAATGGGAGTAACGTCATCAGTCCTGAGTCACCCCCTACAGTGGGACACCAAGTGCTAACCACTGGACCACCAGGGAAGTCCCTGTGCCATCTTTGTGAATATGCAGCCCAGGGTACTGTCCTGAGGGCTGAACTTGTTTCACAACCTGGCTCTGTCGGTGTCTACAGGCTGGCTGGGTGCCTACAGGCTTCCTGCTTTGGAGGACATCCATTTCCTTGATTGTAAAAAGAGGGGGCAATGGGCTCTTTTTAGTTTTAGTAGGAGGTGTAGATATTGGAAATGAATTTACTTATTTCCTAGAGTAGTTAAGCTTGTGGATTCTAGAATCAGAGTCCTGGGTTCAAGGGCAGTCTTGTGTGACTGGGCAAGTAATTTAACCACGCTGAGCCTCAGCTTTCTATCTGTAAAATGGGGATGAAGAGGGTACTTCTTCAAAGGTTGTTGTGAGGATGGAATTAGACAGTACGTGTGCACTACTTAGCCTGGTATGTGGCACCCCGTGAGCTCCTGGTAAGTACTGGCTATAATATTAATGTTAGTCGCGCAGTCGTGTCTGACTCTGCAAACCTGTGGACTGGGGCCCGCCGGGCTCCTCTGTCCATGGGATTTCCCAGGCAAAAATACTGCAGTGGGTTGCCATTTCCTTCTCTAGATAGCATAAGTAGTAATAATATAATATTAATAATCACAGCTACTGGAATGGGGTTTCTTTTCTGATGTGGACCATTTAAAAAGTCTTTATTGAATTTGATACAGTATTATTTGTTTTATGTTTTGTTTTTTTGGCCACGAGGCAAGGATCCCCAACCAGGGATCAAACCTTTACCTCCTGCATTGCAAGGCAAAGTCTTAACCACTGGACCAGCAGGGACGTGCCATGGAAGGGGGTTGTTTCTAAAGCTAACTCTCTGGTATTAGCTTCTTTCCTCCACGTTCTTTGTCTTTTCCTTTGAAGTCAAATTCAAAGTTTTGGTTAACCAAGAGTTCCAGTTGATTGAATACTGGTTAATCGAGTTGGCTTCCCTCTCGTTTGGTGGTTTATGCCTATTTATGGATAGAATTTTTAAGGAGCTTGCTGGGCATCAGGAGGTGCTTGTCTCAAGCACATTTGTTCTGAGAGAAGGAAATAGGTGTAGGTTCCCACGCAGGGAGAACCACCCTGAAACCATGAAGGCAAGCGGCCTCTGGGAGATTCAGGTTAGACAATCTCTTACCAGAAGTAGAAGCAACTTCTTCTGAAAAAGAAAAAAATATATCTAATATCATGTTTTGTCTGAGTGCCACAAGGAATGCATTTTTCTTGGAGATAAATAAAAAAGCAGCAACTGCCCTGTCCACACAAAAGTAATAAATGGCAATAAAATCTCCTGTGAACAGACACTTCCTAGAAACCTGGACCCAGAAATGTGGGCTCAGAGTCAAGGGGTAGATAGATATTAGATGCACCGCATAAAAACACAAAGAACGTGGAGAACTGGTTATGGATTTATGACATGTTTATGAAGCTGAATATTTGCTTTTTAAAAGTCTCCTTTCCATGGCTTTGCAGAGAGAGGAGGAAACACTCTGGGGAGTGTTTCCACTCAGCCTCTGGGAGAGCGATGGGGGGAAGAGGAAGGGGGAGACAGAGGGGCTGTTTATCTGTTAATGGAAGAGCAAGTGAACTTTCTTGAGGCTCCACCCCTTTGCACAGGAAGTCGATTCAAGGGTCTTGGTTCTACTCAGCATCTAGACAAGTGGTCCTTCTGGAAGGCAGGTCCTGTGGGGGTTCTGCCTCCAGCCAGCTCTTGGGCTCCAGGCCATGGCGTCCTTGGCATGGTGGCGGTGGAGCCGTTTGTCTTCCATGGCACTCATCTCTTGCACAGTTTCTGCTCCACTCTGCAACCTCTCTGTCCCTTGCACCTTGCTGTCTGGTGACTCCCGTCCCACTGGCCATCCAGTCCCCATCAGCCCCCTCTCCTGGGCCTTCTTTCAGTGGGTTCTCTGCTCTCACCATCCTCCCACTCATCAAGCCCATCACTCTGTTCCAGATCAACCAATTATAGCACCTAACTACTAATAAAACCAGGCACTTTCTTTATACTCACTGTGAGGCACTTTACAGATATCTCAAATCCCTACACAACCCCAGAGAGAGAGGTATTCTGAGCTCCATTTTTCATGTGGGCAAACTGAAGCTCAGCTTGGTGAGTTAACTTATTCAAAAGTGTAGAGCTAGTTAAGTGGCAGAGCCAGAATTTAATCCCCGACCTTCTTTCTCTTTAAGAACCGGGTCTTTCTAAAACTCCAGTGGCCTTCAGCTGATGTGCCAACGTGTGACTTTTCTTGGAACCAAGTCACATGGAAGAATATAATAAAGGTGGTGGTGCTCCATGGGGAGCAGGGACGAACCCACCTGTCAGAGGTTGACAGCTGTTCGAGTTAATTGCTCAGAAGATTTTATTTATTGACTAATTCATTGGAATTGAGCTCTTCTGGGGCACATACCTTCTTGTAAGCAAGTTCCTGGGCAACTAACTTGTACACCGGGGATAATAAACCTCCTGGTAGGTTGTCGTTAGGTTTAGTGGAGTGTCTGGCACAGGGGAAGCAATGATTGTGGCAGTGATTATGATGACTTCACAGGCAATTTTAGTCAAAGTACAAGTCAAGATTATGAGGATTAATTTCTCATTTAATGGATAACCTAGGAGGGTGCCAATTTCTTTAACGACACCAGAGCCCAGATGGGTCTTATAGCTCTCCTGCCCCATCTACCTGGGGAAAGGTAAGGAGGGCTGGTATTAATAGATGTTTAAACCTGGGAGGGGATGCTCACAGCTGCTCCCATGAGCCAACCAGGCACACTATCGGCAGGGAATTTTGGAACGAGACACTTGCAATAGCAAAGCAGTTCCACAGGTGTTTTGTAAACGTCTTCAGTTCCCTTGCTCCTTGTGGCAACTCAGAAGGGCTCTAATTCTGGCCTCAGCTGGCTGGGGATGGCTGTTTCTTCTAAACTCCTCCTCCATGCTGGATTCCCTGCTTCTGGTTACATTTGAGTAATTACTGTATGCATTATTTATTTGCCTGCATGGGGTGTTAGTTGCGGCACATGGGCTTCTCTCTGAGGCACGTGGGCTCAGTAGATGCGGTGTGTATACATGTGGAATCTTAGTTGCCAGACCAGGGATCGAATCCAAGTCCCCTGCATTGTAAGGCAGATTCTCAATCACTGGACCACCAGGAAAGTCCCCAGGTTACATTTACAGGAGTGTCTTTTGCTTGCAGCTGAGCCAAGAGCTGGATGGCAGGGAGGGACTCAGACCGGAAAGCTGTGCGTGGAATGGGGCTGTGGGAGAAAGGAATGAACTATAGGTTCTCGCAGCTGTCACTCAGAGAAAGAAAGGGGTCCTTTCCCTCTTTCTTCCGCAGCCATGGATTTCCATATGGATGCCCTGCAGGAGCTATGCCTGTCTCCGGTTCCTGCCGGACTGTTCGTTAGCATTCCCAGCAAATGCAGAAAGAAAAGAGAAGTCAAGCGACCAGGAAGGGCCCCTGGTTGCATGGGGGTTTCCCAGGCAAAGTAAACGACTTGGCAAAGTCTACATGCCTTTGGGCTGAGCTAGGCCGAGAGAGGCCAGGTGTTTGAGGGTCTGTTAGGGCACAGAGAAACTGGAGGGCCTTCTGGGTCCTGCTCATTGGCTTAGTGTCCAAGTGTTGAAGAGTTGGGATGCAGGAGATGCTCCAGGGCTCTGGGAAGTTGTGACTTGCCCCAACAGGTATATTTCTTGAGCATATTAGCCAAGGTACTTGGCTGCAAACTCAGATCAATTTAAGGAAAAAGGAAAGCGCAGAGGGAATGTTTTGGTTCAGGAGCGTTGAAAGTCCATGGGTGGCTCTTGGGCTGTGGGCATGACTTGAGGTGCCCTGTGCCTCTCTGTCTCTTCCCCACCCCACCCACCTCGCCCCATTACACATTCTTGTTCATCTCTGCACTGGCTTCAGCACCAGGCAGGCTTTTCTCATCAGTGACGAAGATAGCCATTGGCCCCTCCCAGCTTCCATTGTCCTCTGAGTTGATTATCTGAGAAAAAAAAAAAAGAGCATCATTCCTCAAATTCCAGTCTAAGTACCAGCAATGACACGATTGACCTGGCTTGGGTCACCTGCCCATTTCCTGAAGCAACGCTCCACCTAGGAGCATTCTGATCAGCACTGTCTGAAGCTCAGAGGCTGGGAGCCAGCCCATGTGAACCACCCGGCTGCTCGTAGGGGAGGGGTATCCTTCAGAGATGCTGGGCAGACAAGAAGGCTTACCTCCTCCACAGTGGGCACCTCCCCTGCCATCAGCATCTTAGTGAGCACCCATGATCCAGTCTGGCCCCAAGGAACTCATCTTTACCCTGGCTCACTTCCCTCCGCCCCCCACTACCCCCCTCCTACCCACATGGAGGTAATAAGAATGCAAGTTTTAATTAGCATTGAAGAGCTTGTCTCTAGGTGTCTGTGTGTGACTTCAGGGAAAATCGTATGTACAGTAATTAACGTTTATTGAGCACTTACCATGGGACAGAAAGTTGATTACGTGCTTCATATTTAAACTGCATTGAATCCTCAGAACGACGCTGGTGGGTAGACACTGGTGCTCACTTTACAGGTAGGTAAAGGAACTGAAGCTGATCTGCCAGAGAAGTTTAAAAATTTGTCTGAGGCCACTCAGTGTATAAAGAAGGCTGTTGGATTTCAGAGCCCATGCTGTGATACATTAGGTGGCTGCCTCCCAGATCCAGCTATGCTGTATTCTGCATAGCACTTCACTGCAAATGTTTACATGATTGTGAGTAATGGCTCAGGGCCTCAGGCAGGGCTGCCATGTAAGGTTGTGTGGACTGTGCACTGCACAACTCAGGAGGGGCCATACATGTTGTCATCTATGTAACTGTGAACACTGGAGTTGTGCAGTGGACAGCCTGCACAAATATATGTGGCTACTCTGAGGCCTTGGGGCCTGCATAAACTGAGAGCCAGAGGTCACATGGAAATGCCAGGAGCTCAGTTGGGGAGCTATTAAAAACTGTGCTTGGGAGTTGGTGTTGAGATTAGGAATCAGGGAAACAAGCCAAGGTAATGGGAGAAGGAACGCGGAGGACTCTGGCTGGGGCAATCTGACAGAATCTGATGGATGGTTTCTTTCATACCCAGACCTGCACTAAGTGACTTTTTAAAAAGAGGGGAGGGACTAGTTTCATTGCATCATAGAAATATATATGCTAATTGATGAACATTTGGAAAATATAGAAAAGTTTAAGAATGAAAATAGTAGTCCCACATTATCCACGACCCAGAGAAAACCACTGCTAATAATTTATTGGATTTTTTCTAGGCTCTCCTCTCTCTGTTTCTTGATGGGTGATTTAGATAGATAAATAAATAGATATAGATGTCTGAAAGTGAAAGTGTTAGTTGCTCAGTCGTGTCCAACTCTTTTCGACCCCATGGACTATAGCCTGCCAGGCTCCTCTGTTCATGGAATTCTTCAGGCAAGAATACTGGAGTGAGTTGCCATTCACTTCTCCAGTGGATCTTCCTGACCCAGGGATTGAACCTGGGTCTTCTGCATTGCAGACAGATTCTTTACCATCTGAGCCACCAGGGAAACTCTGTATATAAACATATATATATTAGTTATCTATATATCTGTAATATATAGATATATCTGCATATGTAGGTAGATATAGATACAGAAATTGATTTGTACATGGTTGATCATGTTAAGGGCTTCCCTTGTGGCTCAGCTGGTAAAGAATCTGTTTGCAATGCGGGAGACCTGGGTTCGATCCCTGGGTTGGGACCATCCCTTGGAGAAGGGAAAGACTACCCATTCCAGTATAAAGTACTAGCTCATACTGTTTGCATAGTTTTCCCCAGCTCCTCTAGAAATGGTTCAGATGGGATAGAACTGACTCTCGCTGATCCTGGTGCTTCAGGGCCCCACCTGACTACTAACATAAGCTTCTGAGCAATTTCTTCAAGAACTAGTGGGCCATAGAATAGAGAGGCCGTTAATAGAACTGATCATTAAGCTGGTGGCTCAGATGGTAAAGAATCTGCCTGCAATGAAGGAGACCAGGGTTCAATCCCTGGGTTGGGAAGATCATCTGGAGAAGGAAATGGCAACCCACTCCAGTATTCTTGCCTGGGAAATCCCACGGACAGAGGAGCCTGGCAGGCTACAGTCCATGGGGTTGAAAAGAGTCGGATATGACAGTGACTTTCCCTATACCACACTAATAGAACTGAAGGCAATAGGAATGGTCATTGGAATGAAGAAGAATATGTCACAGTCCAAACCCAGGGGTGCTGAGTGTTGAGAGGTCTCTGGAACCTGTGGGCCAATACTCAGAGTCATGAGCCAGCTAGTACACCAGAGAGCTTGGTGACCCTGCATATCATGAACTGGTCCTGCTGAAAGGGACCTTTGAGGTGATGTGATCCAGCTTCCCCTCTCCTCCTCATCACCTTCCTGCCCCATCTTGAACACACAGACACATTTTCTGGATGAGGAATCTAAGATCTAGGGAGGTACCCTGCCCTGCTTGAGACCACAGAGTGAGTCAGTGGCAGAATTCAGGGCTCCTGACTGCTTTCCAAGAATCCAGAGTGTCTGAAAATGTTTGTCGGGAAAGGTCAGACTTACCCTGGAATAAAGAAGTGTTTCATGGTCAAAGCAGCGCTTTGGTCAAAGGCTGCATACTATAATCCTCAGCTTACTAAAGGCTCTGATAAAGCCTGCAGCTAAGAAACCTGTTGAACTTGGTTCAAGGCATTGTTTCCTGAACTTGTGAAGACAAAAAGCTCTTTTCTCGTGGATCATCTAGTCATGTCTTGAGGTACATACTGGGGGGAAGAGAGGCTATGTCATACTCACTATGCGGCCTGTCCACTTAGGCCAGCAGAAAGGATACCCGAGGATATAAGAAATGTCACACTGGGTCAGAGTCATAGTTCTTCCAGCCTGGGAATGTGCTCTGTGATAGGGCCACCACGAAGAGTGTCGCAAGAGCCCTTTGCTGAGGCCAAGTGTGGAGGCTGGACACTGGATATTCCTTAATGGCCTAATAGCTCAATAGGTTACTGTGGTCCCCAAATAGATTTAAACTTTATAAAATTTCAAATAGCTGACAGTAAATAAGTTCCATGGGAGCAAGTTCTTGTGTGTCTCGTTCTTTTCTGTGTCCTTGATACCTGTGCTCAATACATAGTCAGCATATTCAGCAAGCAAAGACTTGCAGAATAAATGGAATTAAATTTCCAATGTCCTTTTTTAAAGAAAGGGTTTGGTTTTTTTTTTGATGTAGACCACTTTTTAAAAAGCCTTTATTGCATTTGTTACAATATTGCTTATGTTTTATGTTTTGGCTTATTGGCCCTGAGGCATGTGGGATCTTAGGTCCCTGTACCCCCTGCACTGGAAGACGGAGTCTAAACCACTGGACCTCCAGGGAAATCCCTCCATTGGCTTTTGAGGGCTGCAGAATTCTGTAATCATTTTCCCCTGAGTGACATACA
This sequence comes from Bos taurus, assembly GCF_002263795.3. Lineage (NCBI taxonomy): Eukaryota > Metazoa > Chordata > Mammalia > Artiodactyla > Bovidae > Bos > Bos taurus. Next base: position 16,302,178 of record NC_037341.1, on the reverse strand, counting down.
ATCTTTAACTTTCCTCTTTCAGGCTTGGAGACTTACAACTTATGATTGAGATTTAACAAATACTTATTGAGTGCTTAATGTATGTGACTCCTGGGCTAGATCTGTTCCCATGTAAGTAAAATCTTAATATTGTCAACGACCCTGTAAAGTACTCTAATCCATTTTTCAGGTGAGGAGGCTGAGGCTTGGAGGTGTCAAGCGGTGTTTTTAATAAGTGGCAGAGCTGGAATTTCAACCCAGGTGTTCTTAATAAACGGCAAAGCTGAGATTCATGACCAGCACCAGGGGTAGCTTATTCATGGACTTCACGTGGGATGATCAAGATTGACATGAGATGAGTCAGCAAGAGGTAGGTCCCGGATGAAGGCTCCTCCGGATTATAAAGGAAGGCACTTCCTCTTCTGAAAAGTTGTTTGCGGCAAGGCCTGGTCTCCATGGGTTTCCTGGGGGCTATGTGGGGACCCGAGGCCACCTGTTATGTGTCTTTGTGGAAAGTAATTCTGCCTGAGGCAGGGTGGCTCTGAGAGTTGAGAAACATGAACAGGTCACAGCTGATGGGACAGCTGAAGCCCTAAGCCTCCCACCCCTGGTTACAGGAACACAAACTGTAACATGCCAGCCTACCTCCCATTGGCCTGTCCACTCAGCAGGTTGATATTTTCCATCCAACCCGCTGAATGCCCAGGCATTGATCTTATTAGCACTAGAGTAGCTTTTTTTTGTTTGTTTTCAGTTTAATTTAAAAATTGAAGAAAGACAAGTGTTGTTAACTCCTGGCCGCTCTCTGAAAATTGCCTGCTCCTCTGAGCTGGGGCACTGCTAAATCACTTCAGTCGTGTCCGACTCTGTGCAACCCCATAGACGGCAGCCCACCAGGCTCCCCCATCCCTGGGATTCTCCAAGCAAGAACACTGGAGTGGGTTGTCATTTCCTTCTCCAATGCATGAAAGTGAAAAGTGAAAAGTGAAAGAAGTCGCTCAGTCGTGTCCGACTCTTAGTGACCCCATGGACTGCAGCCCACCAGGCTCCACCGTCCATGGGATTTTCCAGGCAAGAGTACTGGAGTGGGGTGCCATTGCCTTCTCCGGAGCTGGGGCACAGGGTGGCTAATTAAACTGCCTTCAAGACAAAGTGTGTATGTGGATGGGAAGCCTTGGCGGATGGAGGGTTATGTCTCAGTAGATTCATGGGATGTCCGAGCTGGGTGCACCGAGGATGTCCCTGGGTTCTCATCTTACAGAGGAGAAAACCGAGACCCTGAGGTCGCCCGAAGGCACGTAGCTCTTGACTGGGAAAGCTGGATTTCAAACTCAAGTCTCTTGATTTTTGGTGCAGTTTTCTTTAATCTGCAACATGCTGCTATCGTGAATACGGTCTTGGCTTCATCATTACACAACTATTTAGCCTCTCTGATCTTTACCCATCTGTTAAGTACAGGCAATCATAGTTAGCTACCTCGTGGATTTATAGTAAAACATAAAAGGGATTTTAGCTGTAAAGTGCTTTCCCCATGGGCCTGGTACACGTAATTGCTTAGTAAATTAGAGCTTTAAAATTTTAACTATAGTATCAATATTGTTCTGTATTCTAGAATAGCATCATCTCCCTAGGTGGGGGAACTGGCTTGTGAGGAGGAAGGGGTACCTCTGTCTGCCTACTCTCTGCAGCCTGGGAATGAGGCAAGGACACTGCAAGATGTTGTATTTGTGGGGCATCTTGCATGCTAATTTCTGTGCTCTACCATACATGCAGTTCAGTTCAGTTCAGTCGCTCAGTCGTGTCCAACTCTTTGCGACCCCATGGACTGCAGCACGCCCAGCTTCCCTGTCTATCGCCAACTTCTGGAGCTTGTTCAAACTCATACATACAGGGTTCTTGTGAAACGGGGCTTTTCTCGCCACTGAGAAAAGCGATCTGATAAACCCACTCATATGAAGGGTCAATGATATTGTTTTACTCATCCTAGAATGGCTCGGAGCTGATACTCAATGCAGAGGAATTCATTTCTGAGGAGGGGATCACAGGCAGTGGTGCCAGGTGAATAGGAAAGAGAAGCGGCCTTTGGGGCTTGAGCTTCCTGGAGCCCCTCCGGTTAAACTAGAGAGGGTGGTGGTTTGCTTGGCCCATGCCTGGGGCTCAGCCTACAAGCATGTCCCTGTCATCCTGACTATGATATATCCTCACATGGTACTTTCTGTTGGGGAAGCTGGTTCTGGGTGGTGGGAGGGCAAGGGCTGACCTCTCATTGAGTCAAGGTGCCCGGAATGCGAGCTGCACTGCAGAGGCTTGAATGTGCAGCTTGTCCACGGTCATCTCCTAAACTCTGCCTGAGCTCTGGGTTCAAAATCAAAAGCTTCCCACAAGTGAGATTAGCTAAGTGCAAACCTGGTGCGCTTTCTAGAACTATTAAAAAACGCAAACAGAGAAAGTATTATGTTAGCACTATTAGGAACAACCCATTTATTTATTTATTTTGAAAGCTTTTTGTTTCATATTGGGGTACAGCTGATTAACAATGTTGTGATACTTTCAGGTGGACAGCAGAGGGACTCAATCATACATACACATGTACCCATTCTCCCCAAACTCCCCTCCCATCCAGGCTTCCATATGACTTTGAGCAGAGTTCTCTGCTATACAGTAGGACCTTGTTGGCTGCCCATTTTAAATACAGCAGCAGTGTACAAGTTGATCCCCAGCTCCCTAACTATCCCCTCCCCTCATCCTTTCCCCTGGCAACCATAAGTTCACTCTCAAAGTCTATGAGTATTTGTTTTGTAAATAATGAATACCTCATTTAAGTAATGTGAATAAGTTTCAGTTTTATGACACTGTGCTAATTTAATTCAACATTTGAATCAATATACATTTTTGTACAAGGTACAACTCTGTGCTAGACAGAAACCCAGAAGTGCTTCTGTGTCCTGCTCCATCCCAGTTTTAATCTGGCATTGATATACTTGTAAATATCTCTTGAATCCATCTTTATCCCTCCATTATTGCCATTGTCACCCCATCCTCACTCCATTCCATACTGAAGTGGCCTCCTCTATGTCCTTACTGGATCCTTCTTGTCTAGTCTTTATTGCAGAGTCTCCAAAACTTTGCGTACCATGTGATCCATTGGGGTGCAGGCAGAAAATACTAGAACTTTTCTTTTTATTAGTATTAGGAATAAAATTTTACTTATATTCAACAAGTGGCTTTACCCAGGCTCCTTGCCCCAATCCTTGTACCAGATAGTCTTGTGATTTTGGTTTGACAGGCATACTGGAGGCTCCAGAACATGGCAGGGCTCAAGGATGCCCTCATGGTTTTCTGCTTGTTGGGTTTTTTTCCCCAGATTTATTGATGATTACAAGTTGTACATATTTAATGTGTACAGTTTGATGATTTTATGTACATATACATTGTGAATATTCACAACAATCAGCTAATTAACATATCCATCATCTCGTTGGGCTACCCTTTTTTTGTGGTGAGAACCCTTAAAATGTACCCTCTTAGCAATTTCAAGTATACTGTATAATGTTTTATAGTCACATTGTTGTATAGATGGGATCTCTAGAACTGATTCATCTTGTGTCACTGAAACTTTGTATCCTTGACCAACCTCTCCCTGTTCTCTAGCTCCTGGTAAACACCATTCAACTGTTTCTATGACTGACTATTTAGATTCCATATATAAGTGAGATCATGCGATATTTGTCTTTCTGCATCTGGTTTATTTCACTTAACATAATTCTTCTAGGTCCATTAATGTTGTTGCAAATGGCAGGATTTCCTCCTTTTTAAGAAAAAGACTGAATGATATGCCACTGTAATAAGGGTGCCACACTTTCCGCATCCATTCATCCGTCAGTGGACGTTTGTCTCCATATCTCGGTTATAGGGAATACTGCTGCAGTGAGCATGGGGGTGCGGATACCTCTTTGAGATCCTGAATTCATTTCATTTGGATATACTTCTGGATATATTCCAGAGGTAGAATTGCTGGATCACATGGTAGTTTTTTAATTCATTGAGGAACCTCCATACTGTTTTTCATAGTGACTGTCCAAAGCATTCCCACAAGTGGTGTATGAGGGTTTCCTTTTCTCCGCATCCTCACCAACCCTTGTTACTTTCATTTTTCTGATCATAGCCATCCTAACAGGTGTGAGGTGACCTCTCCCTGTGGTTTTGACTTGCGTTTCCTCATTTGTGAAGCTGAGCATCTGTTCATGTCCCGGTTGGCATCTGTATGCCATCTTTGGCAAAGTCTATTCAAGTTCCCTTGCCCATTTGTCCTCAGTGTCTTAGAATGTGCTGCATCTTGTATCTTCTCCAGGAGAAGCCGTTTATGGATTCCATTAAGCTCATTTAATTAAATGAGCTTTCAGAAAATGGACAAGCAACTTAAAAGGCTTCCTGCTTCATAGCTGTAGATTGAATACTTAAAGCAAGCAAGAGGGAGTGAAAGGCTAGTGGCCGAGCCAGTACATCTTGAATCCGTAACGACAATGATCAAGTCTTTGGATCTAATCAAGTCAGACACCAAGTTGGCCCCCGAATTCAGAGTGGTCAAAAATATCACATGAAGGGACTTCCCTGGCAGCCCAGAGGTTAAGACTCTGTGCTTCCAATGCAAGGGGCAAAGTTTTGCTCCTTATTAGGGGAACTAAGATCTCACCTACCCAACAGCATGGCCCCAAAAATATATCACATGAAATACGGGCAACATCTATTGTTGTTGGTAACAAACCTCACCCTAAGTGTACATTGTGCTTTGAGATATTAATTAATGATAATATATAGTCATCATCATAATTTTCAAGAAAATCTTTTCTTCGTGCTCATTTTCAAGCATACACTGAAAAAAATATAGTAATGAAACTCCATGTACCTACTACTCCGCTTCAACAGTTACCAGCATTTTGCCAAGACTTTGAAAATTATTTCTTAGTTCCCTTTAAAAACTTCTATATCTGTATGTTTGATAATGTACACAAACTATACAATATATATGAATATACAAATAATACAACACACAAAATTACATAAAACATTTTTACTCTTAAGGATGTATAATCCAGTATTTAGAGAAGGCTGCTCCACCTAGCAGGTAGGAGACCTTTTTGATGTGCAAACCCTATGACACAGCATACACCTCAAGGGCTTCTCCTTGCCTTTAAGGGAAGTTCTGCAAAGATCCATCCAAGTCTCTCGCCTTGCTCCCTTCTAGCTCCTAGTCCTGTCTCTGCTGTGGTCCCAGTTTGTCGACCACGCAAACTTTGGCACGGTGCACGTGTTGACTTGCTGCTCCTCCCACCCAGGGCCTCCCTGCCTTCTGCCTCCGCTCTCCTTCTCAGCTCCAGTGCCACTTCCATAGGGAATCACTTCCCTTCCCTCCAGTCCAGATCATATTTCCTAAATGTGATCCATTATCATTGGGTTGAATTCTTTCCCTTCCTTTTGCTTGTTCAGTCTGTAATATCTAACTATAGATTCATTTGGGTGATGGCTAGAGTTTGTCTCTATCGACTAACATCTCCCAGAAGTCTACCCTCCCCAGTGTCTAATGCAGTGCCCAGCACATAGCAGGAATTTGACACATTGTGGACTACATGAAGGCTATATTATAGTGCAAGGTTAAAACAGCACAAGGGTGAGAGGTGCATGCTCAGTCGCTTCAGTCATGTCTGACTCTGCCACCCCATGGACTGTAGCCCGCCAGGCTCCTCTGCCCATGGGATTCTCCAGGCAGGAATATTGGGGTGCCCTTCTCCAGGGGATCTTCCTGACCCAGGAATTGAACTTGGGTCTGCCTGCGTCTCCTGCATTGCACTGAGCCACCTGGGAAGCCCCAAGGGTGAGAGGTGATCCCTATAAATCCCAGCTGGTAGATGAATCACCATTGCATGAGAAGTCCAACCCTGGAAGAGATTATGAACAATTTAAGACAGCTGTTCAAGTTCATGGACAGTGTGTGGTTAATTGCCAAACAAGCACAGTGGGTGTCAAATGCCCCACTGTATGGGGTGGGCTTGGCTACTTTCTGAAGGTATTATCTTTTGAAATATAAAAGTCACATGTGAACAAACACATATGGACATCCTGGAAGCTGAAGGCTTTCTGTGTGATACTGTAAGCGAATAATTTAATTTTGATATACAAGAGTCTCCAATTCGACCCTGAAGACATAACGATAATGTCATCTTCCCAGATCATTCCAGCGTGAATGAATCTGCCCTTTTCTCAGGCTTCACATCTATTCCTGCCTTGAAGATGAGGCTGTGGTTTATCAGCAGCTACATCTTTCCTTGGGTCTTGCAGCTGTCTTTCCCAGTTTGACTTTTGACCAGGGCTCTCATATGGTGTTTTCTGTGGTTTTGTAATAAGGGGACTTATTTTTATAGGATCTGGTAAATAGAGAACCAACTTGGTATTAATTTAGAAGATTGGAGGCTGATTTGTGAAACTCAGCCTGACATTCATATGATCTGAGCTTGTTTTTGTCCAAGAGAAGCTCTCTTTGCGTCTGTTTTTCTTTTGGCACGCACTTGTTTATTTTCTTGGTTTCTTACTTGTCCCTTGCCATTAGAATCTAATCTTCATGAGTTGTTGTTCAGTCAGTAAGTCATGTCAGACTCTTTGCAACACCATGGTTGCAGCACGCCAGGCTTCCCTGTTCTTCACTACCTCCCGGAGTTTGCTAAAACTCGTGTCCACTGAGTCAGTGATGCCATTCAACTATCTCATTCTCTGTTGCCTCCTCCCCTCTTCAATCTTTCCCAGCATCAGGGTCTTTTCTGACAAGTCGGGTCTTCTCATCAGGTGGCAAAAGTATTGGAGCTTCAGCTTCAGCATCAGTCCTTTCAATGAATCTTCAGGGTTGATTTCTTTTATGATTGACTGGCTTGATTTCTTTGCTCTCCAAGTGACTCTCAAGAGTCTTCTGAAGCACCACAGTTTGAAAGCATCAATTCTTTGCCACTAAGCCTTCTTTATGGTCCACCTCTCACATCCATATAGAGCAATGGCCTTAACTGTCCCCATTGTAACCTCAGCACCTAGGAAGGGCCTGGCACAGAGCAAGTACCCAATAAACATTTATTGAATGAGTGACTGTAGAGTGAAGTTCTGAAGGAGAGGTCGTGTTTGAAAGCACATTGGCCAGAAGGCTCTACATTATTTCAAAATCTCTCAGCCTTGTAACTTGAGGGAAGAGGACAATTCTCTATACCCTCATTTCTATATTTCCTATGACACTGTCTACTACCAGGTACTGGTTCATAGTAGATCTGAGGACATCAACTAAATAGAATCTATAGAAATTCTAAGTAGTCATTATAGTAATGGAGAAGGAGGAGAAGGTGGGAGCTCTTGAATGAGAAGAGCTGGAGTGAAGCCCCAATTTCCTTTCTCACTCACTGAACAAACTTGGGTGAATCACTGGATTGCTCAGCCTCAATTTATTAATCTGTACAATGGGTATATTAATAGCAGTAGTCTTTGTCACAGGGCCATGGGGAGGCTGTCTATCTGGGAAGGGCTCTGTAAACACTGAAATGTCCAGAGATATAAGTTGCAGTGGACTCTGGCCAAGGCAATTAGGAAATGCTGGAGATGCCCATAGGACTGTTGGCAGTGCCCTTGGCCTTCAGATGGACACTGGGCTCAGAAGCTGAACTTGCTGGGTCCAGATTTCCAGGTCTTCGCTTCTATAAGCTCCTCTTGTCATCACCTTCTTTACCCTGCTCTCCCCCATGGCTTTTTCCTCCCTCCTCCACCTCTGGTCTCTTTTTATGCTGGCTCATCCAGCCGGTCTGGACTGCCAGATGAAATGTAATTTGATAGATAGCCTGAGTTATCTAGAATTACATTCCAAAAACATCTCTGTGTTTCCTCGGCAGGGGGAGGGAGTGGAAGGAAAACAGGGACCAGGGCACAAGAGGGTAGAGAGGACACTCTGTAGCCATGGTCTGCCTTTTCTTCTATGAAATCTGGCTGTTGGTTTCCTAAAGCAATTTCCCCAAACAGTGCCAGCCCTGTAGGTAGAATAGAGAGTCTCCTATTGGCTATGATTTGAAAGGAATTAGAAGACCCTGCCCTGGTCTCTCTTAGTGGTCTGACATTCTCCCATTTCCTGCACTTTTGATTCTGAAGCTAATATTTTCCCAGTTGAAGATCATAATTTTTATGATCTCTTATTATCACCTGGGCTCCAGTTAGGGATATCTCAGACTGCAAGGGCCTGGAACACAGAAGATAGGAAAGACATGATTTTTTGATAGAAAAGACACAATCAGGAAAGTGCAACCTGGAGAGGACCAGAGGGAAGGAATTCAGAGTTGTGGGGCTTTAAGATCTGAACTGGGGGAAGGATGGAAAAATTGAGAGGGAGGAGCAGGGGAAAGGGCTGGAGGTACTTAGATACTGACCTGCACACAGTAACTCTGCGCTGCCTTGGAAATTTTAAGCCTCGACCAGCTGGTTCATTATTCATCATCATGAGTTAAGGTTAGTGAAGTATTATTATGTTTCATTCTGTTTTAAGGTGCTCTTTATTTGGTCAGGATGAACATAGTCCTTTTAGGCTTTCATGATAACTTTAACCTCTTCACCTCATATTTAAATTATAAAATCATGTGGAGAGGGACTTCCTTGGTGGTCTAGTGGTTAGGACTCTGAGTTTCTGAGTTTCCAAGGCAGGGAGTGAGAGTTTGATCCCTGGTTGGGGAGCTAAGATACCACATGCTGAGTGGCACAGCCAAAAAACAACAACAAAAAAATTAAGAACATTTCAATTAAAAGATAATAATAACGTGGAGAAGACTGTGAACTCCGGAGAACAGCATCTGATTTCGGTGCCTGAAGCTTCCTCCTCAGGCTCATGGTCCCACTCTTTCCCTTGTCTGCGCCACCTCTGCACTTTTCGGGCTCCCCCCCCACCCTCCCTGGAACTCCCTCACTCTCCCTTCACCTGTACCCTACTGGAATCCCTCGAAGACGAGCCCTGACTTTATCATCCTATGAAGTTTCTCATGATGCCTGTGTCACGTGCTGAGCCTCACTCACTTAGCTGCCCCGCACGCACACACGTCCCTCTCCCGTCACAGAGGTGAGGGTGTGCCTGCTTCTCCACTCCGCTCCTGGCCCCGCCCCTCTGGCTGGGTGCGATGCACAGAGTAGCCCTCAAAGGGTGCTTAATAATGTCTGTTGAATTGAATTGGATGCAGCTGGTGCACAATGCATTTCTGCAGTGATTTCAGGAGCCTCAGAGAGATGGTATCCAGAGCTGTGATTGATGACTGAAACCCCCTCTCTCCCTTACAGTCCATGTAAAGGTCTCATTTTCTCTTCAAAGGAATGCTTACCAAAAGGTACATTAGGTTTCTAGCTTTCCTGGGAATATATATATATATATATATATATATATATATTTTTTTTTTTTTTTTCTTTTAATTTGGCTGTGCTGGCAACATTAGTTGTGGCACATGGGACCCTTGATCTTCACTACAGCATGTGGGATATTTAATAGCAGCATGTGAACTCTTGGTTGTGGCATGTGGAATCCAGGTCCCTGACCAGGGATTGAACCCAGACCCCCAGCATTGGGAGCACAGAGTCTCAGCCACTGGACCACCAGAGAAGTCCCTCTCCTGGGAATATCTGTTCAAATATCCTAACCACAGAGCTCTAAGGGGTTCTGTATTGAAATATAGACAATTTCTCTAAAAAGATACACTGTATGGCATATAGTCAATATTTTATAATAACTTTAAATGGAGTATAATCTACAAAATATTGAGCCACTATGTTGTACACCTGAAACTAATATAATACTGTAAATAAACTATTCTTCAGTAAAAAAGTGTTCAGTTCAGTCACTCAGTCGTGTCCAGCTCTTTGCAATCCCATGGACTGCAGCACACCAGGCTTCCCTGACCATCACCAACTCCTGGAGTTTGCTCAAACTCTTGTTCATTGAGTTGGTGATGCCATCCAGCCATCTCATCCTCTGTCGTCCCCTTCTCCTCCTGCCCCCAATCCCTCCCAGCATCAAGGTCTTTTCCAGTGAATCAGTTCTTCGCATCAGGTGGCCAAAGTATTGGAGCTTCAGTTTCAGTATCAGTCCTTCCAATGAATATTCAAGGTAGATTTCTTTTAGGATTGACTGGTTTGATCTCCTTGCAGTCCAAGGGACTCTCAAGAATATTCTCTAACACCACAGTTCAAAAGCATCAATTCTTTGGTGCTCAGCTTTCTTTGTGGTCCAACTTTCATATCCATACATGACTACTGGAAAAACCATAGCTTTGACTAGATGAACCTTTGTTGGCAAAGTAACGTCTCTGCTTTTTAATATGCTGACTAGTTTTGTCATAGCTTTTCTTCCAAGCAGCAAGTATCTTTTAATTTCATGACTGCAGTCACCATCTGCAGTGATTTTGGAGCTCAAGAAAATGAAGTCTGTCCCTGTTTCCACTGTTTCCCTATCTATTTGCCATGAAATGATGGGACCAGATGCCATAATCTTAGGTTTTTGAATGTTGAGTTTTAAGCCAACTTTTTCAGTCTCCTCTTTCCCTTTCATCAGGAGGCTCTTTAGTTCCTCTTCTCTTTCTGCATTAAGGGTGGTGTCATCTGCATATCTGAGGTTATTAGTATTTCTCCTGTTCTAAAAAAGAGTAGAATGAATAAAAAGATTAAAATATACACTGTATTCCATATACTACCCAGAGAGGTAGTATAATAATCAGTTGAGCTTGGGCTTTGCTACCAGCCTGTTTGGGCTCAAACCAGTTGCTGATCTGTAGAGTTCCTACCACACAGGGATGTTGTGAGATGAAATATGTTAATATTCATAACGCAAGTGGAGCAGAACCAGACATGTGGTTGGTGCTCAGCAAGCAGTGTTGGTATTATTATGTTATTGTTATGTGCTACTACTGTTATTTTCCATCTGCTCTTAATGTGACTGGGCCCCTTTGCGCAGCCCCTTCTCTCACCCTATACCCACCTTGAGACCAAACTCAGCACCTTACTGGATCCTTCCTCAGATCAAATTGAATTCCAAAAGTTTTAGTGAAAAAAAAAATGCCGACTTTACTCAAGATTACTTGGGGGAAATCTGGAGGATGATAATGCATACTACAAAGCAAAACTTAAAAAGAATTCCCCTTTTAAGCATCTTTGTTCTTTTTCCAAAGTTCCACTGTCAACACGAGCAACCTCATCTCTCCTCCCTGCCCAAATATTCTCCATGACTTTTGGTAGCTTCTCCAGCCGTCCAGACACATCCTCTTTGGGATTCACGTTCCTGGGGAGGCAGGGAGGGTAGAGTACAAATGACCGCCCCCCACCCCCCACATGTAGAATGTTAATTCACAGATAGTGCTATTAATTATTATTAATATATATGGCAAAGATTAAGTGTGAATGTTAAGCACCTAGGGTTCCTGGATGCCCCAGACTGCAAAACCCACTCAGGTTACCTGGCTGGCCAGGGGTATGTTAGGGCTGGTTCAAGAGTGCAAGTTGTGAGCATTTCTTCCCAGCTCTGCTACTGGTAACTCGAAATCAGCCATGGTGGGAGTATTTACACTCCAGAAATGGGCACGCGCTAGCGACCAGGGCTTTCCCCCGAGAGTGGTTGTTAAGCGTTGGTCAGCACACCACTGCTGGATCCACTGGCGCACATCTTTCTCTGGCTTTCATGCAAGACTTTGGGGGTACCCTTGTTCGGCTTTCTGCCTCCTATGTTCCTGGTATTCTATGTCAGAATACATGGCCGAAGAGAATTGTTCTTAGTTCTACCCCCATCTAGCTGTCTTCACTCCTTCTCTTTCTTAGGCTTACCTCTATTTATTTCCCCTGATATTTGAACTCTTCTCTCTGTGTTAATGAATCTAGGTCATGCTTCAGACTGTTCAGGTCACTGTCCATTTTTTGGGGGTGGGGAGAGGTGTGAGTTTTCAGCACGCCTCATAACAGTGTGTGTGTGCTCAGTTGCTCAGTTGTGTCCGACTCTTTGTGACCTCATGGACTGTAGCCCACCAGGCTCCTCTGTCCACGGGATTTCCCAGGCAAGCATACTGGAGTAAGTTGCCATTTCCTACTCCAGGGGATCTTTCTGACCCAGGGATTGAATCTGGTTCTCCTGCATTGGAGGCAGATTCTTTACCTTCTGAGCTTAAGGAGTCATATAAACTAAGCATGTGTGCATGCTAAGTCGCTTCAGTCATTTCCAACTCTTTGAGACCCTGTGGATTATAGCCTGTCAGGGTCCCCTGTCCAAGGGATTCTCCAGGCAAGAATACTGGAGTGGGTTGCTATTTCCTTCTCCAGGGGATCTTCCTGACCCAGCAGACACCCCAAAAGGCGCACTATAGCCTATACATAGACTTGCCACAAAAAATAGAAGTTAATCTACAAATGGTGATAAGACTGGGAGAATGAGAGAGAGAGAAACTAGTGGGTCCAGGTAGCTAAATGAATGCAAGGAGTTCCCGCCAATCAATAGGGGAAACGGTGGTTAGCTTGTCTCCCTGGACCAGAGTTTTGTACTCTAATCCCAAGGGCCCGGAAAGGCCAAATATTCCCAAGGCTGATTTTCCTGGCTGCCTTTGGGCCTCTCATGCCAGTGCAGGGGAGAAAATCTGATGGACTGGTGCCCAGTCTGCAGCGAGGAGCTGGCTGGCTCCAGAGCGGGTTGGCATTATCCAGATCCCATCTGACTAACATGGAGTTGTTGACAATGAGGGAGGGTAGAGATTCCTAAAAGAGGGAGCAAGACAGCCATAAGAGGCCTGGGGCTCTCAGGGTGCGTGTGCTGTGGAATAGACATCCTGGGCTGTGAGTGTCCACACTGTGAGCCCTGAGAGGGCAGGGCTCTGCTCTTGTTCATGGTTCTGTAGATGACCACCGGTCAAGTGCATGTCGAGGCCAGGGGATATACCAGCAAATACCACATAGCCTGTGCCATCATGGAATGTAGTGTAACATAATGCAACAGAAACACAAGCAAGCCATTGCACGACAGTGTGGTTGGTGAGTGCTCTCAGAGGCGTCTGGTACCAGGGAGGCACATGGATGGGGGACCAACCATAAGTGTCAGAGAAGACCTCCTGGTTGCTTGTGGTTGTGTTAATTGCTCAGTCGTGTCTGACTCTTTGCGACCCCATGAACTGTAGCCTGCCAGGCTCCTCTGTCCATGGGGATTCTCCAGGCAAGAATACTGGAGTGGGTTGCCATTCCTTTTTCCCGGGGGTCTTCCCAACCTGGGAATTGAACCCAGGTCCCATTGTAGATGGATTCTTTATAGTCTGAGCTATCAGGGAAGCCTGAAGACTTCCTGGAGGAGGTGATATTTACGTTGTGACAAAATAAATAAGATTTAGCCAGGAAAATGAGGTTCATGTTGGGGAGAGACAGGAGGAATAGGATTTCAGGCAAAGGAAAGAGTATTTACAAAGTCTGCAGATGAAAAGTGCATGGTGTCATCCAGGAAGTATAAGTGGTTCAGAAGTCCAGAGCCCTGACCAGCAGGTCCTCTTGGGGTGGGCCTGTGTGTGTGGTGCTGTTGCCTCATGGTTTCATGGATGGGAACTTTGTGTTCCTCATCCATGGAAGGCGTACTCCAGTATCATGGGCTTTGACTTCATGAGAGCAGGGCATGGGGGATCACAACATCTGAGTTAACTTCCTTGGTCTGTGGTTGTCTCCTCTGTAAGCCATCTGGGTGGGACAAGAAAGCGGTTTTCAAATGGAAGGGGATGTCACTATTGCTCTTGCTTTCTGTAGTTCCGTGTTTTTGTTCTTTAATTTTTAAATTTTGGCTGCACCGGGTCTTCATTGTGGTGCCGGCTCATCGTTGCAGGGCACGGGCTTCTCTTGTTTTGATGCCTGGGCTTAGTTGCCCTGCTGCATGTGGGATCTTAGTTCCCCAACCAGGGTTCGAACCTGCCTTCTCTGTATTGGAAGGTGGATTCTTAACCACTGGACCACCATGGAAGTCCCTGCAGCTCTGTGTTTCAGGTGGTACCATTAATACTCTTTGGATGATTGAATTGTTCCTTTGACCAGATCTGTTTTCTACTGCTGGTCCCCACCGTCCTGCCCTGCTATGTACATGGCCTGCTCAACCAGTACCCTCAATGTTGATAATACCATAATGGTATTATCAACCATTATGATAAAGGTTGATAATGGTATCATGGTCTCACCATCCCCATGACCTGCCATAAGATTCTTCTCACAGTTCTGAAAACTAGGTGCCCTGGAGCTTCATTCTCTGGGTGTGGGGGATAGTTCACTGTGGCACCAGTGACCTCATGGATAACCAGGGTTGGTTGGCTGGGCAGGTGACCCCCCTATCCCTGCTGCTCTGTTCATGCCATCCCTTGAGCTACAGGACAGACACAGGGAGAGCCAAGGTGGAAAAAGACAACCTCCTTGACTGAGGGAGGCACAAGCTGGAGTCAAGTTTGAGAGAGGAGCTGTGATTCCCATTAGTGTCTTATCACCTCCCTGGGCCCCAGCTTCCTTATCTATAAAACAGATTAGGCGGATGCTGTCTGACTTGTTTGCCCACCTCCTGTCCAAGTGTCCAGACCAGATGGGACAGAGGCCTCCCAGGTATAGGAGGGGAGCTGCATGGGTAGGGTGAGCTGAGAGTCCTGCTGTGTGCAGACCAGAAGGATGAGTCACAGGGATGAGGGCAACTGAGGGAAGTGGAGTGTGCCCAGCTGCCCCTTCTGGATGGGGCTGAGCTCTGTAGTTAGTCCTGGTGCCCTTCACAGGCCTCCCCTGACTCCTTTGTTCCATCTGGCCTGCATGGCTGAGGATACACCGTCAACCCTTTGGCTTCAGTTTCCTCCCTGATGCCCTTGTCATTCCCTCACCCAGCTTCCTCATGCCCCGACTCGGGGAATTTCCCCAAGGCCTCTGAATCATAATGGTTGCCTCCGTCTGTTGAGTAACTTCCATTTGTTGTGTCTGGTGCTGCACTAAGATTTTCCACACTTTATCTCATTGAGTCCTTATGGAATGCCCTCTGAAAGCAGGTTCTGCCTGAACGTGCTTCTCCTCATCTTCACGTGGCTGGTTTGTTTCCATCCTTCACCCATCAGCCACCTGTTTGTTCTAATGTTTCACTACCCTCTTTCTCCCACCGATTTCTGTCACATCATCCTGTTTGGTTTTCTTTATAGCATTTGTTACAGAAATCATCCTCTGTTGTTCTGTGTTCTCATCACTCCTCCCTGGGATGTAAATTCCCCAAGAGCAGTGATCATGAACGGTTTACCCTCCATTGTCCCCTCCCCACTTCCCAGCATCGAGAAGGGTGCCTGATGTATACTAGGTATTCATTAACACTTGTTGAATGAAGCAATGCTTTTGCCCCCATTTCACATGTAAGGAATTAAAGCAGAGAGAGCCTAAGTCACTTGTAGTTAATACAGTGGCACAGCTGGTTCAAACCCAAGTTGCCCGTGTCCAAAACAGACATCCTTAATCCTCATGTGTTTCTGGCTCCATCCTGGTATGACCTTTTTTTTAAGACTTGTTTTTGATGTGGACCATTTTTTTAAAAAAGTCTTTGTTGAATTTATTACAATATTGCTTCTGTTTTATGTTTTGGCTTTTTGGCCAGGAGGCATGTGAGATCTTAGCTCTCTAGCCAAGGATCAAACCTGCACCCCTGGGAAATCTCAGTGTGGCCTTCTTTCGGTCTGATTTCTCCTTCTAGGCTGAAGTGGACTGGGTTGCTTTTCTGCTCTGACATACAGCCTAATTCATGCTGGTCTTTACTTTTCTTAACATGAAACCCCTTTTTGCAGAACTATGCTTCTCATTTCTCTCTGCCTCCAGCCTGTGTAAATAGTCCCTGGTGTGGCTTTTTTTTTTTCCATGGGCCTAGAAATTGCAGGAATCAATGCCTTGCTTATCTCTCCACCAAGCTAACTTTCAAGAGGGTTTCCAATTACTGACGAGAATACGAGGATGGATATTTGAGTCTTTGAAAAATATTCTGAAGGGAAGAAAAGGTGAAGATCCATAGCCCATTTCTCTTAGTCATTTTTCAGAGAAATTGTAAAAACAGAAAATCTTGTTCTACCAAGAAACAATTCATGATGAAAGTACATCAAAATCACATATAGAATTGGCAAGGGAGGCAACAGCAAGACATGAAACTCCATCCCAGTTCTGGGAAGAATCAGAGGAAACGGATGTGACTAGTTCTGTCCTTTCTCAGACTCTGTATTTATGGCATATAAATAAAGAAGGGATTGGATGAGGAGAGATGGGAACACGAAAACAAAAATGTAGGCTTCCAAATGATATTAAAGTGAGGTTGATGAAGTCATGACTGAAACCTCCAAAGTGTTTGTCTCAGAACATCTTAGACCTGTCCCAGACTGCAGGGTCCAACTCTGTGACCTGAGAACAGACGGAAGGAGCTCAGCATTTCCTGAGCAGCTCCCCTGCTGTGGTTTTTCTTCAACCATGAGTGCTCTATCCCCTGCAAAAGTCAGTCTTGACACATGCTTTAAATGAGCCATGATTGAAATATACTATATTTAACCTGCCCTCTGACCCTACATTAAAACACAAAATCCCTCAGATAAGAGAAAATAAAATTCCAAGGAAGTCTGGTTTAGAAATAGAGTCTCCCATGTACCAACCTCCCCACCCCAATTTCTTTCTTGCTAAGAGAAATTTCTACCAAAAAAACAAAACAAAACAAAACAAAACAAAAAACTCAAGAAGCAGTATTGCTTAAAATGAGTCACTTGGTTGTATTTTTTTTTAATTGGTTTATAACATTTTATATGTTTGATGTGTACAATATTATATTTTAACTTCTATATAGACTATAGCGTGCTCATCAAAGGTTTAGTTTCTGTCACCATACAATTGACCCTCTTTAACCATTTTTCTCTTCCCCCATCCCTGTTCCCCTCTGATAACCACTGCTCTGTTCTTCGTATCTATGTGTTCATTTTTGTATGGTTTGGTTTGTTCATTTAGCTTTTAAATGCTTTATTTAAAAAATTTTAAATGAGTGAATGAAATCATACAGCATTTGTCTTAACTAGAATTCTACTGGAGACAGAGAAAGCTTAGCACGTCATTTTCTTGTCTGTGTTGCTGTTGGAGCTCAGCTGCTGCAGAGGCTGTGAGCTACTCAGTACAGGTGACCGTGAAAGGGCTTTCCTTGGACCCGGGAGTGTAAACAGTACACTTGTGGAGGTCAGATAGATGCACAAGGTGCCCTCAAGAAAGAAGATTCCCCAAGCAACTTTGAACCTTTTTCAAGCTCATGGAAATATTCTCCTTGGATGAGATGAGGAAACAGCAGGAAGTTGTCTATACTTTATACCTTGGCAGGTGCCTGGGAAAGCATGAAGCCACAGGAGAAACTTGTGTAGTTTCCCAAAGTTTGTTGTTGTTGTTCGGTCACTATGTTGAGTGATTCTGCAACCCATGAACTGCAGCGTGCTAGGCTTCTCTGTCCTTCACTATCTCCCAGAGTTTGCTGAAGCTCATGTCCATTACATCGGTGATGCCATCCAACCGTCTCATCCTCTGATGCTCCCTTCTCCTCCTGCTCTCAATCTTTCCCAGCTTCAGGGTCTTTCCCAATGTCAGCTCTTTGTATCAAGTAGCCAAAGTATTGGAGCTTCAACATCAGTCCTTCCAGTAAATATTCAGGGTTGATTTCCTTTAGGATTGAGTGGTTTGATCTCCTTGCAGTCCAAGGGACTCTCAAGAGTCTTCTCCACTACCACAGTTTGAAAGCATCAATTCTTTTGTGTTCAGGCTTTTTTATGGTTCAACTCTCACATCTGTACACGACTACTGGAAAAACCGTAGTTTTGACTATATTGACCTTCGTCGGCAACATGATGTCCCAAAGTTTACTATTTAGGATTTGGGAAATGTATTTGCTTTTTGTTAAAATAAAAACATGCATATAAGGCAGAGCAGAAGGCAAAGTCACATAGAGTTTTTTTTTTTCAGATTCTTACCTAGATTTATGTTTTTAATTGTAGTTGCAAACTCACATAGTTTTAAGATGAAACAGTTTCAAAGCAAGGATGCGATTGTGGTGGAGCATTTGGAGCTCTGTTGCCCTCAGAGGTCACCTGCTTCTATGGGTTTACACACCTGTGTCATTCAAGGTCATGGGTCTGTTTAAGGAGTGTTCACACAATGGACCACATTGGTTCTCTGAGGGGATAAAAGTGCTGATCAAAGGGGAACCATTAGTTAGTGTGGGTCAGAGGGGAAAGAGCTTGCAGTGCCCAACCAAGGTCACTGTCCAGAGACAGAGATTCCTCTGGAGAGTGTGAGGCTGTCCTAGGTCAAAGTCATCAGATATTTAAATCATATTTTCTTATTTTTTTTTTTTAACTGCCTTTGTCCTGACTTCCTGCTCTCCTAGCGACCTTCCGTTGTAGTTCGGTTGCTCTTGTCATTTTCCTGCAGAGCAGCATCTGGCTTTCCTGGCAGTTACATTTCTCGCTGTAAATCAGTGGCTCTCAGCTGGGGACGATTCTGGCAACACCCCCACAGGGGACATTTGGCACCATCTAGAGACATTTTTGGTTGTCACAGTTGGGGGAGAGATGTGATACTGGCATCTGGAGTATAGAGGCCAGGAATGCTGCTACACGTGTCATGATGTCACCGCCACACACAACAGTCACCCAGCCCCCAAAGTCAACAGTGCGGAGGTTGAGACACCTCGCTGTAGGTGATAAGTCCATATTTCTCCATCAGTCACCACTAAGCTTAGCTACTTTGAATTTGCTGCTGGGAGGTTAAACCACTCAGGTCTGGTATGGCAAAGTCTGCTTAGCCTGTTGGGCTGAAGACAAATACCTGAACTGTGCTGAATTCACCACTTAGAGTTCTGGGCAGCCCACTGGTCTCCCCTGACTTAAAAATTCTTGGGACTTCCCCAGCAGTTCAGTGGTTAAGACTCCACACTCCCAATGCAGGGGGAACAATCCCTGGTCAGGGGAGATCCCATATGCCACATGGCACAGCAAAAGAGAGAGAAAAAAATTATTTCCACTTTCTCTTGTCACATTTTAAAATACTCTTTCTTTTGCTTTAAAAAATTCAATAAGTGAAATAGGAATTTTAAAATATTCTTATTTTTCTTTCACTATAAAAATTCAGTAAGTGAAATATGAATACATGTAATAAAATTTTAGACAACAAGGGACACTTTCTCTGACACTTGAATTCACACAAACACATCTATTTTTAAAAATACAGGTCAGATCACACCCTGTACCTCTATGACACTTGCATCCTTTGCTTGTCATCCTACCTGTGACAAGACAAGGAGATCTGCCTTATTGTTTTTAATTGTTGCACTTGGTATTCCCTAAGGTAGATATGTTGCCATCAATTTAACTGTATCTTCATTGATTGTCATTTCAGTGGTTTACAATGTTCTGCTATTACAAGCATCCACGTTAGCGTTTTGTCCATATATCTTTCTGCAAAGATGTCCTTGTGGGGTTGTCAGTTGTGGGTTTGCATGTGAACTTAATGGAGTTGCTTCCACCTGCCCTTCCAAGAGGTTAAGCCAGTTTCTACCCCAACCGGCAATGAGTGGGTGTGTCCTTTATCTTGCACCCTCAACAACATAAATTTGCCCAGTCTTTGAAAATTCTGCCAATCTGATGAGCAGACAATGGAAGCACCAGATTGTGCATCACTGGTTACTAGGGAGGGTTCCACAACTTCTCATAAGCAAGGGGTGGTCTGTATGCCTCTTGTTTTCAGAGGCCCTCAGTTCCTGGAAAAGAATAAGATTCACATGTCAGCCCAGAGTTCTGGGGATCTAGGCTCTAGGGAGACTCAGAAAGTCTTCTAGTTTCCTGTCTCCTAAGATAAACCGGCTGTAGAGTGGCAGAGGGAGGGAAAGGATTTCTTTGTGTCTGGATCCTGGCCTCTGCTTTGGCCTAGAGTTGGCTGGAACAGGATGACAAATGGGGAGAACTGAGGTGGGTGTCTTTCAGCTCCCAAACTTCAGGACAAGTGAAAGTAACTGCAAACTCTCTGCCTTCCAGACACTTCCCCTCTCCACCAAGGAAGAGCTCACACCTGTGATTGATGCTCTTTTTGCCATCATCTGGAGTTCTTGAGCTCTTTTCTTCAGTTTTACCACTTACTGTATTTGTATTATCATCATGGTTAGCCATTTGCACTTTTTACCCTCATCTTAATCAGAAACCCTTGGAGTTATTCATCCCTGCATCTCGACGCCTAGCACCTTGCCTTCTAGTAATCGTAGCTTCTCTGTGAATGTCAGTGGAAAGGGTGTTTTTATTTCTTTATCTAAATAGAAGGATCTTTGACTAAAAGTTTTGGTTCTCTCATTTTTTTTGGAAAGCATACAGAAGTTGATGAGGTGAAAATAGGTACCCACATGAGCTTTACAAACCACCCTAAGGAAAAAAGAATATTTGAGAAGATGTATGTGTATACATACATGTGCATATATTCATGGCAGGCATGTTTCCATGTATATATGCACATGTATACACATATATAGATAGATATATATTATATGTATATATACATTATTGTAATTTTTGACCATTTTATTTTTCTATTATAGCAACAACAAAAGACCCTGATGCTGGGAAAAATTGACGGCAAGAGAAGGGAGCAACAGAGGATGAGATGGTTGGACAGCATTATCAACTCAACAGACATGAGTCTGAGCAAACTCTGGGAGATAGGGAAGGACAGGGAAGACTGGCGTGCTGCAGTCCATGGGGTGGCAAAGAGTTGGACACAACTGAGCGACTGAAGAACAATAGCAATACCTATTCCTTGTTTAAGATTTCAGATAGTATAGAAGGTATATGTGAGATAAAAAAGCTTTTTGCTCTCTCCTGACCTCACCACCCCACTTCCTAGAGGTGCACATTCACCCATCTTCAAATGTTAATTTTTATAAATTAACATTATGGTTACAAGCATAAACCTAAATGTTGTCACATGTTTATTTTTTGACTTATGATATCTTATCAGTTGGACAATAGTTCTTGGCATCTTGCAATTGTAGTTGACATTTAGCAGTCACATGACCTACTACCTCTCTTTTCCTGTCTCATTCTTCTCTTTTCAGAGTCACTTCTTGATGGTTGCCACTTTTATCACAGCCAGACCTCGGAGGACAACCCTTTGAAAGCAGACAGGGTGAATTCCTGGCCGGTCAAATCATCAGGTAGAAATTTCCATGGGTTCCCATTTCCCGAGCCTGAAAAAGTGGCAAGAGCACTAGTTTCTGTTTTGATTTGTTTTGCTTTCCCTGGAAGATAACTCAGAAATATCTTCTTTAGTAGACTGCTGCCAACAAACCAAATTCCACCATGCATATTCTTGGCTTCATTAATTTTTTTCCCATTTATTAAAATAATATTTACTTGACCATGTACCCAGCTCCTAGAATGATTCTAGTCTGCTTCCTCTAGGTAGGCTTTTTAAAATGTAAAAATATGTTAAGAGAGGGGATTCAGCTCTTAGAAAACTTTCTAAAAATGCTAAAAACAATGCATAAGAATAACATTAGAAAATGAGATGGATACTTAAGTTGAAAAAATAAAAACACCGGAGACATGAAGGTGTGAGGTTTTAGAACAGTTAATTTTGAGTTGCAAAACAGAGAGAATCTTAGGATACCAAAAGCAGAAGTTCAAGAGTGCTGTTTGTTGGGGATAAGAACTATTTCTCTTTTGGAGACACAGTTGGGATGATGGGATAGAACCCGTGAAAGGGGAAGGGGGTACATAGGGTGCTCTGAGAAAGCCTGCCCAGCTCCACTGTTTTTAGTTGTGTGATGTGGGGCAAGGTATTCAGCCTCTCTGTGGCTCAGTTTCTGTATGGGTTCTTGTGAACATTAAAGGGTATTATGAGTCTGGTACGGTGCTTGGCACATAATGAGCCATTGCTATTATATTATAAATATTATTTTTACTGAGGCGATTAACACTAACAGTCTATTTTATGTACAATTTCAGAACAAGCTGGAGCAGACCTGATGAGTAGTTGATCTTGGCTGTATAATAGTTTAGTGACAAGGGTATTTAATTATATGGGCTTTGTTCTAACATTTATTGCAAGAAGAATATGTTGTTGCAAGAAGAATATGTTGTTGCAAGGAGAAACTGAGATTAATACAAAGGTTGTGATATTATACTGAGTAAAGAGCAACTGTGTATTTGATGAGGAAATATATTAATTCTGTGACAGGATGTGCATAACTGTTTCTCCACGTTAGATGGGCTAAGGTGCTGGACCTATGAGTGAATAAACCTGTAGCAACTCCTCAGAGTTCAGACAGAGGGTCTAGGAGGAACTGATGAGTCTTGCTAAATTATGGGTTGTCATCCCAAAGTTTTCAAGTGGTGGATGGTTGTGACACATGCCACACGTCCTAGTCACTGAAAATGGGTTATTTTGTCGCATCCTTGTAGAGACACACCTACCTGAGAGAGTAGCTCCTTAGAAGACGCGTCACCCATGGGCCAGGTTAATGAATCCAAACTAAAGATCTGAGAAGGTAGGGGTGAAGTTTCGGTGAGAGAAACAGGCTAGAATCATAAGGGGAAAGGAGGGGCCTATGTGCCAGGAGATGGCAGAAACTTCCCTTCAAACTTCACCTGAGAGGAAGGTGGCAGGTGGCAGGTAAGGGGATTGGGCAGAAGGTAGGGCTTCTTTAGCCTCAGAATCAACCCAAAAGCTCTGAATTAAATGCAAAATATGAGGACTTCCCTGGGGGATCCAGTGGTTGGGAATCCACCTGCCAACTCGGGGGACATGGGTTTGATCCTTGGTCCAGAAAGATCCCACATGCCACAGGGCAACTGAGCCCATGTACCACAACTGCTGAGCCTGTGTTCCAGAGCTTGTGCTCAGCAACAAGAGAAGCCATAGTGAGAAGCCCACGCACCACAACTAGAGAGGAGCTCCTGCTCGCTGCAACCAGAGAAAGCCCGTGCACAGCAACAGAGACCCAGGGCAGCCACACATACAATTAAAATAAAGAAATAAATAGATAAAATAATGAAAAACCTGAAAACAAAATATAGCATTGGTGATCTAATTTTCATTTTTAACTCCAGGATTTTACTGTATGTCCTTTTTCTTGATCAACAAATTAATATTGACCCATTATAGAGAACTATAGAAAGTTACATAATTCCATTATGTAGAGACAACCCCTGATAACATTTTGATCATTTCTTCTCAGTCTTTGTTCCCATGTAGGTATTTTTCTTTGTTTGTGACCATGCTCTATTCATTATTTTACATGCATCTTTTCTTTATTAAATTGTATTTTATTACTTTTGAAGTTGAGACATAATTGACATACAACATTATATTAGTTTCAGGTGTACAATGTGATGATTAGACATTTGTGTATATTGTGAAATGATGAACACAATTAGTCTAGTTAACATCCATCACCATACATGGTTACAATTTTTTTTAATACAATGAGAACTTTTAAGATCTGTATTCTTAGCAGCTTTCAAATATGCAACACAATATTACTATAGTCAGCATGCTGCACATTAATTTTATAACTAAAAGTTTGTACTTTTTGACAGCCTTCGTTCATTTTGCTCCCCACCCTCATCTCTGGTAACTACCAATCTCTTCCCTGTTGATGAGTTCAGTTTTTTTTTTTCTAATTTCACGTATAAGTAAGACCATATGGTATCAGTCTGTTTCTGTCTCACTTATTTCACTTAGCACAATGTCCTCAAGTTTCATCCACAGTGTTGCAAACGGCAAGATTTCCTTCTTTTTATGGCTGAATAATATTCCATTATAAACATATAGCACATTTTCTTTATCTATTCATCCAATGATAAACACTTTGGTGGCTTCCATGTCTTGGTGTTGTAAATAATGCTGCGGTGAATAGGGGGGTGCGTTTATCTTTTTGAGTTACTGTTTTTGTTTGCCTTGGATAAACACTCAGAAATGGAATTATTGGATCATATAGTAGTTCTGTTTTTAGTTTTTTTGAGGAATCTCCATAGTGTTTTCCACAGCGGCTTCACCAATTTACATTCCCACCAGCAGTGCACAAGTGATTTCTTTACTCCAAATCCTTGCCAACGCTTGTTATTTCTTGTCTTTTTGATAATGGCCATTCCGGTAGATGTGAAGTGATCTCAATGTTGTTTTGCCTTGCATTTCTCCAATAATTAGTGACATTGAGCACCTTTTCATGTGTCTATTGGCCATCTATATGTCTTTGTAAAATGTCTATTCTCTTCCCATTTTAAAATGGGATTGTTTGTTTTTGCTGTTGAGTTGTATGAGTTCTTTATATATTTTGAATCAGTTCAGTTCAGTCCAGTTGCTCAGTTGTGTTCGACTTTCTGCGACCACATGGACTGCAGCATGCCAGACTTTCCTGTCCATCACCACCTCCCAGAGCTTGCTCAAACTCATGTCCATTGAGTCAGTGACATCATCCAACCATCTCATCCTCTGTCGTCCCCTGCTCCTGCCTTCAATCTTTCCCAGCATCGGGGACTTTTCCAGTGAGTCAGTTCTTCACATCAGGTGACCTAAGTATTGGAGCTTCAGCTTCAGCATCAGTCCTTCCAATGAATATTCAGGACTTCCTTTAGGATGGACTGGTTGGATCTCCTTGCAGTCCAACGGACTCTCGAGAGTCTTCTACAGCACCACAGTTCAAAAGTATGAATTCTTCGGTGCTCAGCTTTCTTTATGGTCCAACTCTCACATCTATACATGACTACTGGAAAAACCATAGTTTTGACCAGATGGACCTTTGTCAGCAAAGAAATGTCTCTGGTTCTTAATATGCTGTCTAGATTGGTCATAACTTCTCTGCCAAGGAGTAGGCATCTTTTATTAACCCCTTATCAGATATATGACTTGCAAATATCTTCTCCCATTTGATAGCTTGCCTTTTCATTTTGTTAATGGCTTCTTTGCTGTGCAGAAGCTTGTACTTTAAGGAAGTGCTACTTGTTTATTTTTGCTTTTGTTGCCTGGGCTTTCAGTATCAAATCCAAAAAATCATCACCAAGATTGATATCAAGGAGATTGTCATTTATGTTTTCTTCTCTTAGTTTTATGATTTCAGGTATTACATTCAAGTCTTTAATCCATTTTAATTTTGTGTATGGTATGAGATGGTGGTCTAATTTTATTCTTTTGCACATGGATGTCTAGTTTTACTAACACCATTTACTGAAGAGATGCTCCTTTCCCATGTCTTTTCCATATAACATTATGTCACCACATTTTCTTGTAACTTTTAAGACCCCTTTGTGAACATTATTTTTAATGCCTGCCTAATGTTCCATTGTATCAAAGAGACATGTATTACTCAGCTATTTTCTTAATGTCGTTTTTCTAGTTATAAATAATATTAACGTGATGATTCTTATACATAAAATCTTCCCATATTTCTTTTTATTTTTTGGCCATGTGGCATGTGGGATCTTAGTTCTCAGACAGGAATTAAACTCATGCCCCCTGCGTTGAAAGCATGGAGTCTTAACCACTGGACCACCAGAGAATTCCC
Organism: Bos taurus; assembly: GCF_002263795.3. NCBI lineage: Eukaryota > Metazoa > Chordata > Mammalia > Artiodactyla > Bovidae > Bos > Bos taurus. Next base: position 16,276,581 of record NC_037341.1, on the reverse strand, counting down.
TGTTGTCCATATTTCGTTTTTATTTTATTTATTTATGGATGCTCTGGGCCATGGTGCTGCTCTTGGGCTTTCTCCAGTTGCTGCTGGAGGGGATTATTCCCTAGTTGCGGTGCACGGGCTCTCACTGCGGTGGCTTCTCTTGTTGCAGAAAGCACAGACTTCTGGTGCTTGGGCTTCAGTAGTTGTGATACACGTGTCCATATCTCTGATTGCTTCATTAAGATAGGTGCTTAGATGTGTAATTACTGTGTCCAAGGGAATGGCAGAATGGTTTTTGGAAAAGTTATTTATACTCTCAGCTGGTTTTCATAAAGCATGGGCATTTTACAAGCTCTATTTATGTGCCTTCCCAGAATCTCAGTTTCCTATTCTCTCTCCACAATCGCACAGGTTCTACTCCTTCCTCGCCTTGCTTTCCCGGCTCAGGGAGTCATACTGGAGTCACTGTTGTACTTGGCTGTCAACTTATTGCCTGATTGCTAGTGATTTCTCAGAATTTGGGATGGTACATTTTCTCACACTTCCTAAGGACTTCCAGATACAGCCAGTGAAGAGGGAGGAGAATTCTAGTGCTGAAAAACAAAACAAAACATAACCCAACAAAATAAAACCACAAAACAAACAAGCAGCATGCATCCCACTGAAGCTCATATACTTGGAGTGGTCCACAGTGTCCCAGCCTTTCTCTCCCTACTCCCAAGCTCACCTGAGAAGTTGCCAAAGGGCAAAAATGAATAAGAATGGTTGTCTTTCCTTCCTCTCTCTCCCCTCCTTCCCTTGCTTCCTTTCTTCCTCCTTTAATTCATCCCTAATCCATTATCTTTTCATATTGTACATCATGTACATCATGAGAAATGCTGGGCTGGAAGAAGCACAAGCTGGAATCAAGATTGCCGGGAGAAATATCAATAACCTCAGATATGCAGATGACACCACCCTTATGGCAGAAAGTGAAGAACTAAAGAGCCTCTTGATGAAAGTGAAAGAGCAGAGTGAAAAAGTTGGCTTAAAGCTCAACATTCAGAAAACTAAGATCATGGCATCCGGTCCCATCACTTCATGGCAAATAGATGGAGAAACAGTGGAAACAGTGTCAGACTTTATTTTTCTGGGCTCCAAAATCACTGCAGATGGTGATTGCAGCCATGAAATTAAAAGACACTTACTCCTTGGAAGGAAAGTTATAACCAACCTAGATAGCATATTCAAAAGCAGAGACGTTACTTTGCCAACAAAGGTCCGTCTAGTCAAGGCTATGGTTTTTCCAGTGGTCATGTATGGATGTGAGAGTTGGACTGTGAAGAAAGCTGAGCGCTGAAGAATTGATGCTTTTGAACTGTGGTGTTGGATAAGACTCTTGAGAGTCCCTTGGACTGCAAGGAGATCCAACCAGTCCATTCTAAAGGAGATCAGTCCTGGGTGTTCTTGGAAGGACTGATGCTGAGGCTGAAACTCCAATACTTTGGCCACCTCATGTGAAGAGTTGACTCATTGGAAAAGACTCTGATGCTGGGAGGGATTGGGGGCAGTAGGAGAAGAGGATGACAGAGGATGAGATAGCTGGATGGCATCACCAACTTGATGGACATGAGTTTGGGTAAACTCCGGGAGTTAGTGATGGACAGGGAGGCCTAGCATGCTGTGATTCATGGGGTCACAAAGAGTTGGACACGACTGAGCGACTGAACTAAACTGAACTGAACACATTACCTGTTAGCTGCCAGGCACTCTGGGCCTCCCTGGTGGCTTGGTGGTAAAGAATCCACCTTCCAATGAAGGAGACATGGGTCCCATCCCTGGGTAGGGAAGATCCCCTGGAGAAGGAAATAGCAACCCATTCCAGTATTCTTGCTTGGGAAATAGCATGGACAGAGGAGCCTGGTGGGATATAGTCCATGCGGTCACAAACAGTTGGACACGACTGAGCCACTAAACAACAGCAACAACAACCAAGCACTCTGTTAGATGCTGGAGTTTAGGACAGGCAACACGAGGTTTGGCCGTCAGAGTTCTTAGCTATAGCCCAGAAACTGATTCTAATAAACTTATGAATAAGAGGGATGTGTCAGAAGACTACTGCTCACTTCTCAGAGTGATGGAGAGCAGGAATTGGGCAGCAGGCAGGGCCAAGGGAGCCAGGCTGCAGAGAACACAGCCCAGGGCCTACCCCAGGGGCAGTCTGCTGGTTAGGACTCACTGCCAGCGCCACCCTGCTGGGACAGCCCCCACGAAGGCTGGAGCATGGAAAAGTTCTGAGTGAACCTCCCTCTTTGCTTTCCTCCCCCCAGATTTTTATTCCTGGGGAGGAGGCCTCTGTTTGGTTGGGGCCAAGTCATGTGATCATGACTGCAGGGAGAGTACGATGGCTCCCTTGACTTCTGTTGGGGAAGTCAGAGGCCTGGCTTTTCACTGTCTCTCACTTAGTGGAGGATTTTCTGCAAATAAGAAGGGAGTATTCGGATTCTGGGAACTACCTCCTCTACCACCACCCCGTCACGCATACAGATAAATGTCAGAACTTTAGGGCTTTGCTGTCACATGGCTGATTGCTAAAGCAGAAAGGTCAACAGATGACTATACTACAAAAGGAATGATGGTGCCTCCTTCCTCATTCTAGGTGAAGGAAGAGAAAACTGAACACCTAAGAAATATTAAGAAGATTAGAACTTGGAGACTCATTGAAATTGGGAGGTGATAAGAGAGCAAAGGAGATCAGGGTGATGCCCAGATGTCAGGTCTTAGCAAGAAAATGGGTGGTGGAGAGACGATCCCAGGTTTTGAGGGAAAATCAAGTGTTTGGTTTTATACACGCTCAGTCCAGGAGAGCCCAAGTGGAGATGTCTACACGTGGCTGTGTGCAGTTCATTCATCAATTCATAGATTAATAAACAGATTTATTAATCACTGATTATGGTCCAGAAGCTGTTCCAGGTGCTGGGGGCATAGCAGAGAACAGGAGGTGACCGTCTTTGCTCTCATGATGCTTGCATTCTCTGGGAGCTCTGCTCAGGAGCACAGCAGAACAGGAGGGGTGAAGTTTTGGGACAACATAGAAGGGTGTAGAATGGAAGAGAAGAGGGCCTTGGATGGAGCACAGGACACACAGGACTTGAGGAGGAAGAAGAGACTGCAGTGGAGCTTGAGAGTGAGCTGCCATCTCCCACCTGTGGCCTCTCCAGTTCTGAAAGCCGTGGCTGGGATCTGCCTGGAGTTGTTAAATAGCCTTGAAACAGTCCCAGAGCATCCAGATGACAGCTGGTGTGGGGCAGGTGCTTCTGATGCTGTGGTCTTCAGATGGGTTTCAGTATCAGTCTGCTCTCCCTCCCTCTTCCTTCCCCCAGTTCTGTCTCGCAGAGGCAGGCTCTTTGTCTACTCTGCAGCAGACACTGCTGTACAGCAACACCTCATCCATCACACACACACACACAAAAACACCAAAAAACCTTTCTTCCTGCCTCTGAGGTAACAGCGTCTTAATGCAATGAGTATCTGGGGAGGTCCTGACAGTGGATGGCAAACCCGGTGGGCTGCCTAACATCCTACCTTGGATTCCTCTTGGCTGGATTCATATCAATTTATCTCTGTCTGTACCCCACAGTACATAGTGTCCCAGTTCTGGAACTGCTGGCATTTATTGCTGTGCCGAGGAGGCCCATTGCATAAGTCCTCCTGAAAGAGGACATTGTCCTGATCATTTTGACATCCCTGCCCTGGGGAGCCACAGCCTGAGAAATAGGCCCCCACCTTCCCCTCTGCCACCAGTCAGACTCCAGCATCTTAGAACTAGAAAAGAGTTTGGGGGAGTGTATTAGTTACGATTCTCTAGAGAAACAACCAACAAACAACCACACATTCATACATATACATATTATATCTAACATAGACACACACATATATACATATATACTTAAAAAAAAAGGAATTGGCTCTTATAATTATGGGCTCAGAAAGAGTATAAAATAAATCTACAGGGTAAGCTGGCAGGCTGGAGACCTAGGAAGAGATGAGTTTGAGTCCAAAGGCCATTTGCTCGCAGAATTCCCTCTTGCTTGGGGAAGTGAATCTGCTTTACTCGAAGTCCATTGTGCCACCTGGGAAGCCCTATTTTATACATAACAGTATATATAGGTCACTCCCAATCTCTTCCCAATCCATTCCATACTCCCCTTCCCATCTTGGTATCCATACGTTTGTTTTTTTATCAAAGTCCACAGATTAAAGCTTAGTCTCACCCAAAACACCCTCACATAAACATCTAGAATAATGTTTGACCACATACCTGGGCACCATGGCCTAGCCACATTGACATGTGAAAATAACCATCACAGAAGTCATTGATTTCAGCCCCTTCACTTGGCACTTAGGGAGATGGGCGATGGCGGTCCAGGGAGGCTCTGTGATCCGCCTGTACTTGTGCAGCAACTCAGTGGTGGAGGTGGTGGGGTGGTTTGCCAATGGAGATGCAGGAGTCCTGGCTGTGGTCCTGCCCTCTTGCACTACTTCAGGCACTGTGGTGTTTCCCCACCGGGGCAGAGCAGAGACCAGAGCACAAGGAGGTTGCTTATTGCTTTGGCCCCAAATAAAGGGGAGTCCCACCACATCATCATTTAGTTGCCTTGGACTGGCTTGTTTATAGAGGTGCAGTGTATGTGTTAGAGGAGAGCACATTGGAAGCTTGCTGTGTATCTTTGGGGATCTTCCAGCTTAGTACCTCAGTTAGAATTCCGGGAAAGTGAATGGCCGAGACCTGAGGATGTTTTCCTGGAATGAATGCCTTTAATCAAGCCATAAACCCCCTCTGCAGGATATATCTCACTGTCTCCCTTGTTTTCTAGGGGAATTTTACAGTACAATTTTGAGCACTTGCCATGTACCTCAATAAATACTTGTTGGGTGATGAATAATGCAAAATTCATCTTGACTTTCAGCCCAGGTTGGGAAGATAGGGTGTGATTCTTCACCATGGCTCTGACTCATCTTCTGAATGGTCAGTCTAAGTCCCGCCTCTTTCTTCATGTAACCTATCAGGTACCTGCTCACTTACCAGCACCTGGGATTCCCCTCCTGCCCTGGGAACACACCACCTCAGAAGTCCTGATCTTTAAGTCACAGAGGGTGGGTGGACTTGGAAGGACAGGGCTTTCCTTCCTTTGTGGAGGAGCTGACTTTAGAATTGACATCCACTGTGTTATAGACTGGTAATGGTCATGACCGTGGTTATAACAGTGGCCTTTCATTGAGAGACCACTATGACCAGCCTTTGTGCTAAGTAAGCACTGTGTTAAGTTTCTGTGTGTTTGCTCACATGTTCACATCTCTCTGCCCTTGTGGGCAATTGTGGAACCTGGTTCTCAGAATTACAAGTTTTTCTATTGAAAAACTTTCTATTTTGAAAATATTATGAAAAATTTTCTATTTTCTTTTGAAGCAGACTAGAATACCCAGGAAATGACCCAGAATAGTGAGAAGAGTGTTAATATGATATGAGACACATGAAACTTGGGATTGGTCCAGGGGGACTGCAAATATGGTATCATAAGGAGGAATCTCTGAGAAGCATTTTTGAGTCATGCAGGGCTAAGAGCCCCTCATTTGCTGATCGTGTTGGTGAGAGAGTTCATCCTTAGGTAGGTTGATAAGGAGTCCGGGGCCCTTGAGAAAGAGACAGGGGTCTGGGGCTCTCAAGCAGAAGAAAAAGACAAACTTTTTTCTACATTGCTTTGTCTTTGTCAATATAACAATAGAATCTTCTGACTAATGTTGTTATCTTAAGATGTATGTTGTGGGAGTGGGTCTGGTAAAAGTATATAAGGCCTTGCTAAGACTAGCAACTGGGGCACCCTCCGTCCCCCTTCTGATGTCTATGTCAGAAGCTTTCTCTGTCCCTTTTATACTTTAATAAAACTCTGCTACTCAAAAGCTCTTGAGTGATCAAGCCTGGTCCCTGGTCCCGAAGCTAAATCTTCTTTGGAGATCACGAATCTGACATCATTTACTGGAGCCTTTGTAGAGGAGGACTTTATGGAAAATAATAGGGGAGCTCAACATTACTGTGGATGACCTGGTTTAAGTACTGCCTCTCATAATGCCCAGTTGGTGCTCAGAGATGTGACTCCCTGCCCCAAGTCAAAAAAGGAACAATGATGGGAGCTTGGAATAAATCCTAATAGACAATATTATTGAATCAATTAGGGATGCTTTAGGCTGTGAGTGACGATTGATTTTTTATTTTATTTAATTAATTAATTTAGTATTATTATTTTTTTTTTACTTTACAATATCGTATTGGTTTTGCCATACATTGACATGAATCCACCATGGGGGTACATGTGATTTTTTAATTCTTTAAAAATATTTATTTGGCTGTGCTGGGTCTTAGTTGCAGCACGCGAGATCTTTGATCTTTGTTGCTGCATTTGGTATCTTTAGTTGTGGCATGCGGATTCCTAGTTGCAGCATGCAAACTCTTAGTTACAGCATGTGGGATCTAGGTCCCTGACCAGGGATGGAACTTTCCCCCTGCATTGGGAGTTCAGAGTCTGAGCCATGGACCATCAGGGAAGTCCTGTGGCAATTAATTAATAGTGGCTTAAATACTCAAGCATTTATTATTTCACTTAAAAACTCTGAAGAGCATTCTGAGGTTGGTTCATCAGCTCTGGGTCTTATCAAGGATCTAGGGTCAATTCTTCATTTCAGCTTTTCTGTCTTTAGCTTTTGACTGTTGCCTTCATGTTTATCACAAAATAGCTACCACAACTCCAAGCATTTCATCTCAATTCAAGGAAGAAAGATGAAAGAAAGTGTGTGTGTGTGTGTGTGTGTGTGTGTGTGTGTGTGCATATGCAGGTTGGGGACTCTTATGTGTATTATATCATGTCTGCCTCCTTTATAGGAAACCAAAAAAAAAAAAATTCAGAAGCCTCTCAGATGACTTCTCTTAATCTCTCATAAGCCATAACAAGGTCATTTAGACATTCTTGGGCACAAGGGAGACTGGGAAAGTCAGTATCTAATAGAAGAATAGGATTATCTTTTACTGAATGTTTGGTATATACCAGGCACTTTGCTAGGCACTTTACATGGATTTTCTTACTTAATCCTTATTGCCATTCTAGGAGGTACATGCTACTGTTTCCTGATTACATGACTGAGAAGACTGGGGTGAAAAAGTGAAGGAACCTGGCTAGAGTCAGTCAGTGATGGAAAGTGGCTTGGAGGCCAGATCTGCCTCCCACCGCTACCTGAGTTGTTCATCAGCAGAGCACATGGTTTCTCAGAAACTGACCCTTATGTGGGTGAAGACTGCATGAGAAAGTTGTTCCCAGGCTTCCCTATGTCTTATCTGTACTCTGTAAAAATAAAAAAAAAAAAAAACAAAAAACCCGGGAGCCTATCATGACAGATTAAAAAAAATCCAGTTTTCCCAAGGTCTTTCATATCTTTATAGATATAAAAAATAAGTTTTAAAAGCAAATAAAATGCTATGTCTTGTAGTAAATTCTATTTCGTAGCTTTAAAACACAAGTGAAAGTAACAACTGCTCCAGCAGTCGAAGACGGCGGTGATGGTGAATGTGACGTGTGCTTATCTACACGTACTTTCCTGCTCAGCCTAGAATCCGTGATCGCTGTGTCAATCAGCCCTTGCCCTCTCTCCCTCTCTTCTTGACTTGTACACCAAGTGAGCTGAATAAGGCTGGAGAAGAGCACTCAGTAATGTTGAGTAACCTCACTTCAAATTGGGGACCATCGTTTTTAAGAGGGCTCTCAGACACACACAGCCTTTCAACTCTATTTCTCTGGTCAATTTTTGTCCCATTCTCCAAAAGGGTGATTTCACCACCTGTCTTCTCCAATCTCTCCCATCTCCGCCCTCATTCTCACTTTCATGGAGAAAACAGAAATAATTAGAGGAGAACTTCCTCTTCTTTCACTGCCAAGTCTACAAAGCTCCCAACAATTGTTCCCCTCTGCTCCAACCCTCTGTGGTCCTTGCTCCCTGGCAAGACCCAGACACACTGAGTCCAGCTCCCACCACTCTCTCTAGCACTTAGCCTTCCTAATTATTTCCTCTTCCTTCTGCACCGTCACATTTTCTTCTTCATTCTGGATGATTCCCTTCATAGCACATATTCGTTGTCATATATATCTATGTGCATGCTCAGTTGTGTCAGACTCTCTGTGACCCTATGGACTGTGGCCCACCAGGCTACTCTGTCCATGGAATTCTCCAGGCAAGAATACTGGAGTGGGTAGCCATGCCCTTCGCCAGGGGATCTTCCAGACCCAGGGATTGAGCCTGTGTCTCCTGCCTTGGCAGGCGGGTTCTTTACCACTGAGTCACCTGGGAAGCCCCCTTCCTATATGTACCATCTTAAAAAAACACAAGAGGAGGGACTTACTTGGTGGTCCAGTGGTTAAGAATCCAGTGCAGGGAGGCACTGGTACAATTGCTGTTTGGGCGAACTAAGATCTCACATGCTGTGGGACAACTAAACCCTTGCCACAACTAGAGAGAAGCTTGGAAAGAGCCCACATGTCTTCAAGATACATCCTGCACCTGGATTCTGAAGCCTGATACTTTTATGTGTTTGCCCAACAGGCCTCCTCTTCCCATCTTATAGATTCCCTTGTGGGAATGCCAGGCATTTGACACTCATAATAATCCCGTGAAATGGGTTTTATTACTCTTACAAATGACAAAACTAAGACTCACAGATTAGGTAACTGATTCAAACTTGAAGTGTCTGACATCAGAACCACATTCCTTCACAACCCCCTTCGTTTAGTCTACAAGATCAATGTCTCAACAATTATCCGAATTACCTGCCCCAGAATCACCTGGACTGTTGTTTGGAAGAACCACTGAGTCAGACCTCTGGAATCAGAGTCTCTGACAGTGGAACTCACCCCTTGTCTATGTAACAAGTTCTGCCGGTGATTCTGAGGTCATTCACACTTAACCTCCTCACCCCCACCTCCCCACCCCATGCCTTGTGGCTGATTAAGCATGCATGCATGCTTAATTGCTCAGTCTGACTCTTTGCAACCCCATGGACTGTAGCCCACCAGGCTCCTCTGTCCATGGAATTTTCCAGGCAAGAAAACTGGAGTGGGTTGCCATTTTCTTCTCCCAGGAATCTTCCCAACTCAGGAATTGAACCTACATCTCTTGGGTCTCCTGCATTGCAGGAGGATTCTTCACCTGCTGAGCCATCAGGGAAACCCAGCATCTATGAGACTGGTCCAATTTCTAGGATTAATCTCAAACATTTTTGCCACTTGCTCTGTACTCCCTTACAGGGGAAGAATGAAAGAGATGAGCCATGGATTGGCACTTCCTGGGTAGCTGTTTTAAACTGAAAATTGTCAGAGCCCAAGCTGCAGAGTCACCCAGAGAGGACACCGGCGCTAGGCATTGTACCATCTGGAGACCGTTTTTGCGGTTGTCCTTGTTTAGAGAAGACGCTACACACACTCAAGTTGGGCTTTAAGGATCATTTCAGAGCAAACTTTGGTCTGTAGATGTGACTACTGAAATCATTCATCGAAACATTCATTGAGTGTTTTCTATCTGCCAGACACTTTGGTGGCTCCAGTGGTAAAGAACCTGCCTGCTGATGCAAGAGATGTGGGTTTGATCCCTGGATCAGGAAGGTCCCCTGGAGAAAGAAACAGCAACCCACTCCAGTATTCTTGCTTGGAGAATCCCATGGACAGAGGAGCCTGGTGGATTATGGTCATGGGGTTGCAAAGAGTCAGACACGACTGAAGCAACTTAGCATGCATGTAATTGCAAAGTACTTTATTGTAGTATTATCTAACAATGCTATGATGTGGGTAGTAATACGTAACAGCAAAATCAGACTGTAACACAATTTATGAACTTTGCGTGATAATCATGTGTCAAAAATTAATTAATTATTATGAATGTACTACTTTGTTGGGAAACATTCATAATTGGGGAGTTTGTGGGGAGGAGAGAACTATCTATGTTTTTGGGAACTGTCCATGTTTTCTAATCAATTTTGCTGTGAGTCCAAAGCTACTCTAAAAAATTATTGTCATTTAGTTGCTAAGTCATGTCCAACTCTTTGTGACCCCATGGACTGTAGCCTACCAGGCTCCTCTATCCATGGGATTTCCCAGCCAAGAGTGGATTACCATTCTTGTTGTCATTTGGCTGCTACAGAAGCTGAGGCCTAGAGAACAGGTTGAGCTGAAGGCCACAGAGTTCATAAGCATTGGAGCCAAAACACAAACCCAGGCTAGGGTATGGAATATTCAGTAGCCGTGTGAGTCTACTTCAGGATACCAAGTCTGGGGCTCAAGGAGGTGAATTGTCCACTGATAGTTTTGGCTAAAGGGATCAGTGGACCCTTTGGACATTTAGCACTTAAAGTTCCTGGAGCCTGGGACTCTGCTAGATGCTGTGGGGACCCTCACAGGGTGAGAAGACACAGTTACTTCCGGAAGCTCACAGTGTAGTTAAGAGAACAACTCACATGCAAGAGCCTCTTATGACTCACATGGACTTGCTGAGAGGTTTGTTCTCTGGGTCCCTGTGTGTGAGAGTCTGTGTTACTGTGAGTGTTTATGAGTGTGCGTATATGCGTACATGTGTGTAACAGGAGCAGGAGTGTGAGAAGAGACAGCAGTGCTAAGGGGATGGCTGTAGGAGAAATGATGAGACTGCAGAGCCATTGAGGGGGCTGGGAGCCCAGGGTCCTGCCTGGATGGTGAGGCAAGAGGATTCCTTGTGGAGGTGACACTCAAAGTCAAGTGGCAGCACCCTAGACTATCTGGGGAGCTTTAAAAAATATCAGTGCTGAGAATTCCCTAGTGGTCCAGCAGTTGGGACTCCTCGCTCTCACTGCTGAGGGCTTGGGTTCGATCCCTAATTGGGGAACTAAAATCCCACAAACTGCCTGCAAGTTGCATAGTACAACCAAAAAAAAAAAAAAACAAAAACCAACCCTGAAATTCCCCAAATACCAGTGTCTGAGCCCTACCCACATGCTAAGTCACTTCAGTCGTGTCCAACTCTTTGCAAACCCTATGAACCTCCCAGGCTCCTCTGCCAATGGGATTGTCCAGGCAAGAATACTGGAGTGGGTTGCCATTTCCTTCTCCAAGGGAATCTTCCCGACCCAGGGATCGAACCCATGTCTCTTGTGTCTCCTGCATTGGCAGGGAGATTCTTTACCACTAGCGCCACGTAGGATAGCCTACCTATAGAGACTCATTTAATTGGACCAAGCCAGGGACAGGAGAGAGACAAGTCATTTTTAGAAGCCCTCTTCATAATTCTGCAAATATCTGGACTGAAAACTGTACAAGTACATACTTTCCCAGCATCTTCCAGACCCCTCTGTTTTGAATCCAAACTGCAGATCTTTTAACAGACTCCCTGGTGCTGGACCTTCTTGTTCTCTCTTTCCTGTGACTGAGAGGTCGGATGACCATGTAGACGCCTGCTAGGCAGGGCCACCACCTGCTGCTGTAAATCTGATGCACTTGCATCATCGCTCTGCCCCACGTACCATCAGTATCTTGTATCTACATCTGGACGGACTGTCTGTTGTTTTCTGCCTTGTGGCAGTTTGTGCAGTCACAAGGGGACGTGTGCTGTGTGCTGTTCCACCGCTGGGGGTTTTGTCCTGTAAATATATGCTGGGGTGAGTTTATTTATAGGAAATGATGATGGTTCCTTTTGATTGTTATTGACCAGAGCAGGTTTTCATGTGTCTCATCTTTCTTTAATTCATTGTTGTGGAAAGATTTTCAAAGAAAGGCCAAGTGAATTCTAACCACTTCAGGGAAGTTCCCCCTATGTGGGAGCTTCAGTGAGGCCTGAGGAAATGATCAGAAATCACCCCAGAGTAATCAGAAGGGTGGGAAGTCTGGGAGAGAAGAGCTTTGACAGTGCATTAAGGTAGTGGTTCTCAATCTTGGCTGAGACCTTAGAATCTTCTAGGGAACTTAAAAAATCAAAAGAAACACAACAAAAGCCCTAAACCTCAGACCTCATCTTGGAACAATTGAATAAGAATTTCTGGGACACAGTATCCCGCATCGGTATGTTTTAAAGCTCCTCAGATGATTCTACTGGTAGCAAAGTTTAGGAACCAGTGGGTGAAGGGATAAGAGTGCGGCCCTCTGGACTGTACCCACCAGGCTCCCCTGTCCATGGGATTCTCTAGGCAAGAATACTGGAGTGGGTTGCCATGCCCTCCTACAGGGGATCTTCCGGATCCAGGGATGGAACCCAGGTCTCCTGCATTGCAGGCAGATCCTTTTTACCATCTGAGCTACCAGGGAAACCCTAATAAAGAAGAGGGGGCCACAATATGTTGCATGAGAGAAGAAGAAGAAGGTAAGATGAGGAAACAGTCATCTACAGCAGCTTTGGAAGATAATAGTTAAGTTCAGCCAGTTCCAAGAACTCAGTTTAAGAAATTGATGGCCAATCTCCAAACATCCTTGCAATCCTTAGTTCACGAGCCATTTGCATCACGAGCCCCAGGGTCTGTGAGGGCTGACAATGAGAAGAGTATCTTGCTGCTTCTGTGCCCCATGGCCCAGGGAAGAAGGGACTCCAAGATCACTCTGGTTCTCCATGCAGCCAGTGATCCAAACAGATAAATGCCAGAGAGGGTTAGGAAAGTGTGGGTGTGGGGACGATGGGATTGCTCTTCAGGGGTGGGTTCGAGAGAGCCTCTGGCTTCTGCCTTTGTGGTTGTGTAAGGGGAGAACCACAGACAAGACATAAGTCCATCATCTATTGAACAGGTGTGGTCTGTCTGCTCAGTATAAGCAATTAGCTGGGGACACTTCAAAAAAAATTCTTTTATTTGGAGATAATTACAAACTTAGAAAAGAGTTGCAAGGAGATTACAAAGAAGTTTCTCGCCATTCATCCAGATTTACTAATCGTTAATTTGCAACCACATTTGCTTTATCACTCTCTCTCTATATATATGTATATGAATTTTCCTGAATCATTCAGAAAACCTTTTACTCCTAAACTCTTCATTGATATTTCCCATGAGTAAGGACATTCTCTCATGTAATTGCAGAACTGTGGAAATAAACCAAGACCCACCAAATGAAAAATATCAAAGGCTATTTATGCTGAGCTTACTATAGCAAGAGAGTTGGTTAACATCACTTGAATTTTGGCAGAGGTGCAAAGACAAGCAGAGGAGTGGGAAAGCTTTATAGTGGGGAAAAAGGAAGGCTTCAAGTATACCCTGATTGGAGGCTGTTGACAAGGGGATGCTGGAGGTGGGCTAACTAGAAGTGGGGGATCCACATGATTGGTTAGGGGTGCATGATTGAATTTCTCTAGTTGATCCTAAGTTGGGAGCAGGAACAAGCATTAGGAAGGTGTCCCTTATTAATCAAGTCCTGGCCATTTGGGACCAATTGTTACTGAATTATTGTTTGGCATCCTGCATTGTTACTAGAGAGAGCAATCTGGCTTTCTACAAGTCTGACTTATAACAGGCTGCTACCTGGGCTGTTTATTGTAGATAAAAGGTTGGTTTCCTGGGCAAGTGGCTACAAGTTGTGGGTCAAAAAAAATTTTTTAACAGTATCTGGCCTAATCAGATTTAGCTTTAGGGTAAAACACTGTTAGCTAACACACACTTCATATTCAAATATTGTCAGTTGGTCCAATTTTATCCTTTATGGTAATATCCATCCCTCCCCCTGCTCTGGTCCAAAATGCAATGGAGGATCATAGTCGTCATGCTTCTTTTATCTCCTCTAATCAAGAGCAGTTCCTCAACCTTTTTTCACCTTTCATGACACTGACTTTTCTGAAGCATACAGAAAACTCTTGAAGACACACGTAGCTCAGCTGACGGTGAACCTGTGTGGACAACCTGGCTCCAGGCCTTGTTCCTTGACTCCTGTCCTAGAGACTCTGAGAATTGTTTGGGTTGAGGCAGCTCAGGTAACCAGACAACCAGACCTTCAGTGAGGACACGGAAAGTCACGTCTCCATGCAGGGTGGAGGAGCTTTGTAAACAGAGTGTGGTACCCGCAGTTGTGGCCTTTAGCAGCTAATCCTTCGTCAGGCCGAGAGAGTGTGTGAAACGTGTTTGGGTTCCATTTGTGGAAATACGTTCTCTCATTCGTCCAGCTTCTCTCTGCGTTTTACAGATGTGGACACTAGTTTTTGTTTGTTTTTTTCCACTCCTCACCTCTCCTCCCTGCCTCCTTTTCATTCCAGTTTCCCATCTCAGAAAAGGGCCAGAAGCATTTTCCAGGGGAGGGTCAGGGTGCCGTTCCACAGGCTGGGGGATGGTGGCCACCATTTGTCCAGGATGGTTGAAATTGGTCTGCTGTGCTTTTTAAGAACATCAGGGACACAGAGAAGGTTTTCTTTGGGGGCCTGAAAAGCTCTGGGGACAGGACTGTCACTCCAAAAACATTCACCCCTCTGTCACTCCGAGCTGCTGTCAGAATGATCTCAGGATCTGTCAACAGCCTGGATCATAGCTCAAATCCCCTTTAGCTTTATCCATCTTAATACACTGAGCAGTAACACACTTTTATTTATGGGAGACTGGACTAAGATAAGTTTGCTTTGTACACTGGTTAAGATCTTGGTCTTTGGTGTCTGATTGTCTGGCTTCAATCTTTGCTATCTAACCATATGTCCTTGGGCACATTACTTAACCTTGGGTTCCACAGCAGTGAAACGGGCAAATATTAGCTGTTCTATAGGCTCCTCTGCCTGTGGAATTCTCCAAGCCAGAATACTGGAGTGGGTAGCTAATCCCTTCTTCAAGGGATCTTCCTGACCCAGGGATTGAACTGGGTCTCCTGCACTGTGGGTGGATTCTTTACCGTCTGAGCCACCAGGGAAATCTGTAAGGGGGAGTAGGCAATACACAATGAATGTGTCTGTCTTTTCAGAGAATTAATTCATATTTTAAACAGAGACCTTCAATCTTGGAATCCTAGATATTTTAAGGTGAAGAGAATTTCCAAGTTTTGGAGTCTTCATTTTTCTGTTAAGTTCAAAACCCCATAGTGAGCAGCAGAACCTGGGTTAGAAGTCAGCTCTGATTTCTTGTCTGGATTTTTTTTTTTTTTAATGTGAAAAGAGAGTCATGGAGGAAGTCTTGGGGTCTAAGGTAGACAAGTTAGAAAATTAGCTTTGGTCAGAGGAACTGATCAGTGTCCCCTTTCTTCCACGCAGGGCTGAGGGTGGTGATGTGTCTTGAGTGTAAACCACGCACAAAAACATGCCATGGAATCAGCCAGTAGAACCTTGGGAGGGTGAGTCTCAGGTTTCCATTTCTTGAAATTTAATTTTTTGAGTGGGTTTTATTTTCCAGCTTTAAAAAAGAAGTTTTTTAAATTTGCATAGGGAAGAATAAATAGATTCTAAGTTACAGGAAAGGTCATTTTTACTCCAAAAGTCTGGACATACTCAATTATACCCTCATTAAGAATGAACTCTCCTTTCTTCAGTACCCAGGACCCTGCAACTCCCTGAGCCTCTGAGCTGGCTTAGTACAGAGAAGGAATCATACATTGCCCTTTTTTCCCTTCAAAGTCTTTTTTTTTTTAAATTGACACATATATAGTTGTTGTAAATATTATATGTTATAGGCATATAATATAATTCAAAATTTTAAAGGTTATACTCCATTCATAGTTATTATAAAATACTGGCTATAGTCCCCGTGTTATACAATGTACCCTTGTAGCTTATTTGATACCTAATAATTTGTAGCTCTTATTCCCCTACTCCTATCTTTCCCCTTCTCCCTCCCTCTCCCTACTGGTAACCACTACTTTGTTCTCTGTATCTGTGAGTCTGCTTCTTTTTTGTTAGATTCACTAGTTTGTTGTATTTCCTAGATTTCACAGATAAGTGATGTCATACAAAGAGAAGTATTTGTCCTTCTCTGTCTGACTTATTTCACTCAGCATAATACCTTCCAAGTCCATCCATGGCGCTGCACATGGCAAAATTCCGTCCTTTTTAACTGCTGAGTGGTATTCCACTGTGTGTGTGTATATATTTTCTTTATATCTTCTATATTGTACCATATCTTCTTTTTGATTAGTTTTTATTGGAGTATGGTTGCTTTACAATGTTGTGCTGGTTTCTGCTGACAGCAAAGTGAATCAGCTATATGTTTACATACATTCCCTCTTTTTTTTGGATTTACTTCCCATTTAGGTCACCACAGAGCATTGAGTGGAGTTCCCTCTGCTATATAGTAGGTTCCCATTAGTTATCTGTTTTATGTATAGAATCAACAGTGTACAGTGTCTCCCTATCACCTCACTGCAGTGAGCCTGAAGCTTTAACTACTAGTTTACTCCCAAGGGATTGCTTCTGTGAGGTCCCTATAAATTGCAAAACCAAAATGTGAAGGATAGTAATAAAAATTCTCTTCTATTAGAGCTGCCAAAAGGATGAATCATCAGATTGGTGAGGCATGGGGAGGGTCCAGAGGGCATGGATATGAGAAAGTTATGTTTTGATGGAGGAGGTGGGCTGATGGAAGAACGGAGAGGAAGACACTGCTGGAGCTTCAGTTATTTCCTAAAGAAGTCACCTCTAGGTGGGGAAACTAAGTGTGGGGAACAGTGGAGGAACAGAAGGGCAATTTGAAGACAGAGGATAAAGCAAGGAGAGGTAATACCAAACACAGAGTTGGGAGAAGGTTGCTGAAGTAAATGTCACCTGCTTGCCAAGTTTGCTAACATTGACCCCCATATTTGAAAACTCCAGGCTTGTCACTTTGAGACTTATCAAATGTCCATTTACACAGTATTTGCCTCTTTGGACTGGCTGTGGGAAAAGAATAGTCCACGAATTTAACTTGCAGAGATTTTTTTTCTCTCTTTTTCTTGTTCTCAAATAAACCTTCAAATAGGAAAGAACGCACAGCCCTTGACCCGATTCATGTCTGACTAGAGCAGGGCTGTGGGAGTCCAGTGCCTGTAAATCATCTCTCCTATCTGAACTCCTCAAAGAAAATCTTTCCCCAAAGCAATTGCCTCAGCCAGAGTTCACGCACACTGACCAGCCCTTTGAAAATTCTGTCTGCAGATAATGGCTGTCACAGCCGGCCTGTCTTACTGAGAGGATCCTGTTGTCTGTGATATAATCCAGAAGAATCCCCAAGGTGGCTGCTGAGCTCTGCCTTTTGGAGAAAAAAAATATATATAGCATTTCACATTGCAGTTTAAAGAGGCCTTTAATCTCACAATCCTAGATATTTTAGGATTCTAAAATTAGGAAGATGATTAAGTCTTCAAATTCAATTTAGAGGGAACTGTGGGTTAATGAGCATTCAAGCACCACCATCTCCTCTACTGAGTTTTTTTTTTTTTTAATTGACATAGGCTTTTGTCAATACACATGACCTTGAGATCCAACCTGTTTTTAGGCCACAAATAACTAGCACTGATTGTCAGGGGCTTGAGTCGAGGCTAATCTGGGGACCCAGGGGGAGGGAAAGTCTAAGTGGGAATGTGTGTGTGCTGGTTCTCTAAGTTGTTTATCCAAATCATACTCTTAATCCATGATGTCAGAATCAGCTGGGATGCTTGCTTAAAATGTTTGCTGAAAATATTCCTAAGTTCTACCCAATCTGACTAGGTTAGAAATTTGGGAGAAGGGTGGTAGCCTAGAACTTTATACATGTCACACAGCTTTTCCATGTGATTCTAATGCACACCAAGGGTTGCTTTTAATGAGACTCAGCTCCTAAAACTTCCAATATCTGTTTAACCCCAATTGAAATTTCAAATTCCTGGGAGAGAGAGAGAGACTATGGTTAGCTTCACGTTTGAGTGATCTGTTGCTGAACAACAAATTATCCCAAAACGTAGTGACTTCAGACAATAATTTTGTTTCATCTCATGATTTACAGGTCAGGAATTTGGGCAGGGCTCAGATGTGTAGCTCATGCAGCAACAGCTGGTGCTGCTGAAAGATCTACTCCCAACATGGTGCATTCACATGGCTGGCAGGTGGTTCCTGGTTGTCAGCTGGGGGCTCAGTCAGCCCATCAATGGGGAGACCTCACTTTCTCCCCATGTGAGCCTCTTTATGGGGGCTGCTTGATATCCCTACTGTGTAGCAGTGGAGTTTCAAGAGCAAATGTTCCAAAGGACTAAGATTGAAGCTGCAAAGCTTCTTCTGACCTAGACTTTGATGTCAGATAGCATCACTTCTGCCATAATCTTTGGTTGAAAAATTCACTAAGATTAACCCAGATTCAAGCATAGGTGAAAATAGACTTATCTGGATGTAAGGAGTAGCAAATTCACAGGAAGAGGAAAGGAATAGATGGTGGCCATCTTTGAAGACTTTCTGCTGTACTCCACTTGGGTCAGTTGTCAACCCCTGGATCAATTAATCATGAACACAGGCATTGGAACACAGTATAGATTCAGCCCCTAAAAATAGTCTCATGTCAGTTTTTGTTGTCATGATTTGCTGCCAAATGAATTTGCTGCAAATGTACAAAACAAAGAAGCAACAAAACAAAACAGTTTAGGTTTTCAGAGATTTTTGGATTTTGGAATTGTGATAGAAGGTTGTTGATTTGTATGTTTTTTGTCATCCCAAGTTGACTTTTCCTCAATTGTTAGCTCCCTATCCTATCTACTTGGTCTCTGGTTATCTTTTTCTATTTATTTAGATTATAAGGATGGACCAACATGGTCTTCATCATTGCTTGGAGATTCAGGGAGTAGTAGGTTGAAGCACTGGAAAAACCAGAGTTCCAGCTAGTGGATCTTTCTCCTTATGACTTTAGTTCTCATTTCTGGGTCAGCACCTGATAGTCATGATCCCAGAGGAGACCAATGAATCACCCAGTCATGGGGTTTGGAGGTGATTCAGCAAGATCGAAGTGGTGTCAGGAGTGTTTTTGGCTTAAGTTCTTGAAGGTACTGATTACATATCCAATTATGCAACTGGCCACGGAGGATCACATTGTGGTACACACTGATTCTCACCCAAACTAAGCATATGAGACAGGGCCCTCACCCGGTAGGGCATGATCTCCTGGTAGATCTCAGGCCCTTGGAGCCCAGTAAAATTGCTCCTGCCAAGATGGTTTATGTACCTTTCTTGAGAGAATGGGAGACTCAGAGCTACCCTCATCTATATTTATCCTCCCAATATTATCCTCTTCCTCTGAACCAAGGACAGAGATGATCTGGGGAAAAACCAGAGGTGATTCCTGTGTCATAGTCTCTTGATGTGTTGTCAACCTTTATGGTACGAGAGAGGACTTCTCCAGGTTGAAGCAGTTCCTCATGTCCAGCATTCAATAATTAGAGACTCATTCAAATGCGATCAGATTTTGTCCCCTGTTTTTATAGGCAGAATAGTGTACTAGAACTTGAAATCATGAGTTTGGATTCAAACCCCATTTTTGCTGCTGATTTGGCCAATTCACTTTATCTTTCTGAGCTTCATTTTTGTCAGTCAAGTGGGATGATGGTGTGAGGCAAGACAGAAAAACATAGGAGAGACTCCATTAGCTTTAGTATTCTGTTATCCTTGAGAAGGCTATCTGAATTCCTTCCCTTTTATTCTCTATTCATCCAATAACTATTTATTGTATACCTACTGTGTACATTGTTCTAGTTGAAGATACACTGATTGTATCTGCCCTTAGTTTATATTCTTGTGTGATAAGGCCAAAATCTTAAAAGAGGAAATGGGAGGTAGTGATAAGTGCTGCGAGGAAAATGAAGCAAGATAAGGTCCAGGTGGCGCTAGTAGTAAAGAACTTGCCTCCCAATGCAGGAGACATAAGAATCGCAGGTTCAATCCCTGGGTAGGGAAGATACCCTGGAGGAGGGCATGGCAACCCATACCATTATTCTCACCTGGAAAATTGCATGGACAGAGGAGCCTGGAAGGCTATGGTCTATAGGGTCACAAAGAGTCGGACACGACTGAAGTGACTTAGCTATAAGGGTCTAGAGAGTGAACGTGGGGTGGTGGTTGTGGTGTGGAGTAATCTTGACTCACTTGATGGTGATCAGGGAAGGATATTTGGAGGGAGGTGACATTTGATAAGAAATCTGATAATCACTCCATAATATTTGTTGAATGTATGAATGAGCCAGGCAGAGTCATTCATGGTTTGATTTGAAAGAAAACATTCTAGACAGAAGAAACAGAATATATGAAGGACCTGAGCTGGGAATGACCATGGCATATCCAAAGACTAGAAAGAACCTGGTGGAGTGGAGGAATAGTGAGTAGAGGGAGAGGTCAATGAGAAAGTCAGAGGTAACCAAGGCCTTATAGGTCAAGCTGAAGAGTTAGGTTTTATTCTGCATGCAAAGCGAAACTATTGGTGGAGTAACATAACCCAGTTTACACCTTAAAAATATCATTCTGCAATATGATGCCACTTCCAACCCACCAAAATGGCTAAAATTAAAAAGACAGATAATATCAACTGTTGAGATATGGAGCAACTGGAACTCTCACACACTGGTTATGAGGGGAGAGATTGGTATGAATACAATAATTGGGAAACTAATTGGCTGTATCTCTAAAGCTGAACTTATATATATACCCCATGACCCAGTGATTTCATTCCTAGATATACACTCAACAGATAGGCACACATATATTTGCCAAAGGATACGCACACGAATGTCCATAATAGCCCCAAATGCTCATCAAGAGTAAAACAGATACATGAATGTGATATTGTTATGTAATTGAACTACAGGGAACAAGTGTAAGCAAATTATAACAACACATAACAATGAGAATGAATTTCACAAACAGTGTTGAGCAGAAGCCATAACAAAGGTTCAACTGTCTAGTTCCATGTACACGAACATCATAAACAGGTCCAAATAAAATGAGGTGTTGGAAATGAAGATAGTGGCTGCCCCCAGAGTCTAATGCCTGGAAAGAGGTATGTAGGGGCCTTCTGGGGTACTATCGTATCCTGTTTCTAAATCTGAATACTGCTTACATACATGTGTTCAATGACTTTCTCTAATTATCTCTTTACTCTTGCTTCCCCAAGCCAAATGGGCCTTGAGCCCAGAGAGATGAAGAAGGTGGAGAGTATTTATCCCTGGCCACTAGAGCATGGTCAACTTTTCTACTTACTATCACAGTTTTCTCAGGAGTGTTGAGCAGATGAGATTCACCCATTTTACAGGCCAGGACTTTGTTGTTAAGTGATCTGCCCAAAGTCCTGTGCCTCATGGAACCCAGCATTGTTTCCATTTCTCCATGTTGCCTGTCTGATTTGGAACAATTGGTTTCTCAGGCCCCCTTTTAGCTCCATGACTCCAAAATATTACATTTGCATTTGAGAATTTGAATTTTGAAACTAATTTAAGAAAATACAGTGCTTTGACCATTATCCTTATTTATCGAGTCTTGTATCTATTTATAGTTTTTAAAGCAATGTTGCTGATTAAGGCAATAAATATTATAAGCAAAAAAAAAAAAAGAAAGAAAGAGAGAGACTGGAGGCCCTTAAACTCTAGAGGAAGAAATGGTGGTTTTTTTCATTGTCAGATTTTCTCAGCCCCACTGCATGGACATATGGAACTGTGTGTGACATTTTTACTCTAACCACAAAATTTCATGAATTTTCAGTCAGTGAATAATAAAATAAATCAACATTCTAGGTGAAAAGATGGAAGCAATTTTGAGGGTAAAAATATTTCCTTAAAAATTTCTTGAGAATCTAAGACTTTGACCACATTCGCTGGGACTGAGGCCTTAGAGTGAAAAAGCAGGTCACTGTGTCCCCACAGGCCATAGGATGGGGAACCAGTGTCCAACAATCTGAGATTTAGTCAACTGCAGCTAATAGCTAAACACTGTTTGTTAATAGGCAAATAAGAGAGTTCTCTTTCTGCCCTGTTGAAGAGAATAGGAAGTGTGGGGGCATCAAGGAAATTAGTATTGGCTGAGTGCCTCTTGGGTGGGCCCTCTGCTATCATGTTATTTGTTACCTAAACAAGTAGAGGCTGTTTATTCTTCCACATACAAAGGACCTTTCAGTTCAGTTCAGTTCAGTTCAGTCGCTCAGTCGTGTCCGACTCTTTGCGGCCCCATGAATTGCAGCATGCCAGGCCTCCCTGTCCATCACCAACTCCCAGAGTTCACTCAAACTCACGTCCATCGAGTCAGTGATGCCATCCAGCCATCTCATCCTCTGTCGTTCCCTTCTCCTCCTGCCCCCAATCCCTCCCAGCATCAGAGTCTGGGTATGGAAGTGGAGTTTGACTTTCTTCCTAACCATGCAAGAGATTTAAGAAAGGGAGTGATCAGGTCAGATTGATTGATTGATTTTTCTGTGAAGAGCTCCTTTATTGCCTGAGGGACTCTGGCTCCACACTGAAGAAGGGGTTTATTGGGGTGAAGGGATCGGTGGCTTTCAATTTCAAGCTCTGGCTCTCAGTCTTCGGGTACCTGTACATGAATCGCTGCAGCTAGGGTGCACCAGGTTAGGCGCCCACGCACTTTGGCTTCGGGACCAGGGATAGATTCCAGGCCCCACAGGGTGAAGCTGCTGAAACTGGCTGTGGCTCCAAGCAAGCGGTCGAGGTCCCAATCAAGCCATCAAAGTCCCGCTCCAGTGCCTCCGGGGTTTCCACCAGTTCCTGCTCCTCTCGCTGTGGTCATCTTGCCTCCCCAACACCTCTGCCTTCTCTTCTGTCATCGCATATCCCACGAAGCCGGGCAGCACCACCACCTCCTCGGCACGTAGACTACGGCCCCGAAACGACACTTCCAGTGCATCAAGACCCTGGAGGATGGATGGCTGGGCTGAAGAAGCGCCCCACGGAGCGGGGGTGGGGGGTGGGGGTGGGGTGGTAACCCAGACCCCGCAGGGCAGAAGGTGCAGCGAGACGAGGGCGGGGTCGGCCAGGGCATCAGCGCGCAGGTGGACGCAGCGCTTGGCGATGCCTTCCTTGTCGCTGTTCTCCATGGTCCGTCGCGACTCCGTAGCTCGCAGGCCAGCTTTATTTTTTTGAAAAATAAATGAATCCATTGTTTCCCCCCTTCTGCTAGGAGTGTCGTTCCAATCCTGACTCCTGGTGGCAGGGCAAGAGTGACGAGAGGAGAGAATGGAGCCAGGGAGAGTCGTTAGGGGGAGCCCCTTTGCATAGTCTGGCGACAGATTCCCATCCAGTACACCCATGAAGCATCACCATCTCCTTCTTCTCATCCTTTCTGCTATCATCGTCATTTACAGAGTCACTGTATATTTATATTTCAAATGGCATTGACATTCTTAATGTCACTGCACATTTTTACTTCTCTATGTATTATTACCTCCACCATATTATTTTTGCCTTCGACATTTATATGGTCACCTTAAGTGCTTCCTCCTCATCAAGCCCTGAGAAGGAGGAGGATATTATCATTCCGAAAATATAATTTGGGCAGTCATGTCCTAGTGGGGTTGAGTAGCTTGCCCAGGGTCTTCTTTCAGACTGGAAGATCTGGAGGGTGACTGCTCAGGATTCTGTGATCTCATCATCACCTCCAGTTTGAAGATGGGGATAAAGGCAAGTGCTCACCATCCTCCGTGATGGATATAGAGATATGAAGACTGTTCACTGGGGACATTGTCCATCACGGATCTTTGAGATGATGGACAGAGGTAGAAAGAGAGAGAAAAGGAATTATTATAACATGGTCCCAACTTGCCATGTGAGGGAGCTGAAGGGTGAAGGAGCTGGCAGAAGGTAGCAAAAACTTGGACACCTTTATTGCATGTAAATTCTGATTTTACAGGTGGGGAGACAAAGGTCCAGGGAAGGGAGGTAAATTATAACAATGTTGTTGCTGTTTAGTCGCTAAGTCCTGTTCGACTCTTTTGCAACCCCATGGACTGTAGCCCGCCAGGCTCCTCTGTCTGATTCTCCAGGCAAGAATACTGCAATGGGTTACCATTTCCTTCTCCAGGGGATCTTCCTTACCCATTTCCTGCATTGGCAGGCAGATTCTTTACCCCTAGCACCACCAGGGCAGCCCTTATGGATGTTATCTCTTCTAATTCTTGCAGGAATCCTATGAAGGAGTTACTGCTTTTCTGTGGGTGCTATAACAATCCCATGGTCTGAAACAATAGAAATGCATTATCTCAAGTTCTGGAGTCCAGAAGCCCCAAATCAAGGTATTGGCAGGGTTGCTCCCCTCCTAGAGGCTTTAGATGAGGAAGGACTCTTCTTTGCCTCTTCGGGTTTCTGATGGCTTCAGGCGTTTCATGGCTTGTGGGCTGCGTAACTCCAGTCTCTGCCTTCATCTTTGCCTCTGTGCCTCAAATCTCCCTCACCCTTTCTCTTAAAGGACACTTGCCATTTGATTTATGATCTGCCTAGTTAATCCGGGATTATCTCATCCTGAGATCCTTTATATAACCGCATTTGCAAAGATCTCTTTTTTTTCCAAATAAGGTTTTATGTTTTGGGGCCATGATTCAAACCACTACAGTGAGATAGCATCCTCATCTCCACTTTACCACAGGGGATCCTGATGCTCAGAGAGGTTAAGAGATGTCCCCAAGGCCATATAGCTACAGATGGCTCTTTGTAATGCATTATGTTTAATAGCAGAAATGGTATTAACGGCCAACCCACAGATAGCACTTATGTATATTAATTCAGTTAATCCTCGCAAAAACTCTATGAGGAGGCACGTGTTATCATAATCCCTAATTTAGAGAGGAGGAAACTGAGAAACAGAGAGGTTGGTTAATTTTCTCGGGGTCACACAGCCAGGCACTTTGGCTCCCTCTATGCTGTTGTCCATTCAGAAACTGCCATATAGCCTCCTCTGCAGACTCGAAAGGTCACCACGCAAACCACTGTTAGAGGTGTTTTCAGTGGCGACTGCTGCTGCTGCGTCACTTTAGTCGTGTCCGACTCTGTACGACCCCATAGA
Source organism: Bos taurus (assembly GCF_002263795.3). NCBI lineage: Eukaryota > Metazoa > Chordata > Mammalia > Artiodactyla > Bovidae > Bos > Bos taurus. The sequence continues at coordinate 16,251,636 of NC_037341.1, read as the reverse complement.
TGGCAGCCAACGAGGCTTCCCGTCCCTGGGATTCTCCAGGCAAGAACACTGGAGTGGGTTGCCATTTCCTTCTCCAATGCATGAAAGTGAAGCCACTCAGTCGTGTCCGACTCTAGTGACCCCGTGGGCTGCAGCCTACCAGGCTCCTCCATCCATGGGATTTTCCAGGCAAGAGTACTGGAGTGGGGACTGGAAAGTCTCAAAAGGGGGTTCTGAGATGGGTCCCTAAGACCTAGTGGGGGAGATAGGCTATGTGCTCAGTCACTTCAGTAGTGTCCGACTTTTTGTAATTCCCCTTGGACAGTAACCCACCAGGCTCCTCTGTCCATGGGATTCTCCAGGCAAGAATACTGGAATGGGTTGCCAATTCCTTCTACAGGGGATCTTCACAACCTGGGACCGAGCCTGCCTCTCTTTCATCTCCTGTATTGGCAGGCAGATTCTTCACTACTGGACCACCTGGGAAGCCCCAGACAGACTGTAGGCAAGATTACAGATCCACAGGGCTGTGCCAACTCCGGGGTGCAGGGGACACTGCTCTGGACATGGGAGACCTCAGTTCCTGTCTCTGGGTTCTCACCTCCTGGCTAGCAGCCCCAAGGCGAACCTCCCTTTGCCTTTGTCCTGCACTTCTCTGCTGATGGCACAGTCATCCTGAGAGTCAGTCAAGCTAGCAACTGCGTGCTCTCTCTCTTCTTTGCTCCCCACCTCCTCCCCTTTGTGCATCAGTTAGTGTCCAGCTCCCTGTGGATTCTGTTTCCTTGTTTCCTAAGTCCTTGCTGTTCTATTAACAGCTGTAGCTCATCGTGGGATGGGAATAGCAGCGCATCTAAACTCTCTGGATTCCTCCATCCTTCCCCTGGCTGCCCGCAGAGTGGTCTTCCTGCAGCCCTCCTCGGGAGGGGTTGAGTATTCATTTGTTGAGCAAACCTGTGTTGGTTACCTTCTCTGTGTCAGGAACCAAGGAGGCAGATGTGGCCAAGGCAACCCTGTTCTCCGTCCTCATGGGACTTCCATTTGGGTGAGGGCATCAGCTAAATAAAGTCAGGAAAGCAAATTAAATAATAAATAGTTATGATTAAAGGTATGAAATAAAGACAAAAGGGGTGAGAAAGAATAATGCAGTGAGTGGGGTGGAGGCTGTATTTTATTTTAGACAGTTGATTTTTTTTTCTTTTTTTGGCTTTGCAGCATGCAAGATCTTAGTTCCCTGCCCAGGGATTGAACCCTTATCCCCTGCATTGGAAGTACAGAGTCTTAACCACTGGACTGCCAGGGAAATTCCAGAAGGTATTTGATAAAGGGTTTCAGGAAGGTGCTGAGGAGAATCTGGAAGAGTCTTGTGATACCTGAGCCAGGTAATGTGGGTACAGTGCTTAGTAAGGGGGCAGGAAATGTTAGTCATTGTCATTCGTGGATTACTTCACTCAGCAAACATTTTCTGAAGGCTAATTGTTATACCAGCTTCCCTGATGGCTCAACAGGTAAAGAATCTGCCTGCTAATGGAGGAGATGTTGGTTCGATCCCTGGTCTGGGAAGATACCCTGGAGAAGGAAATGGTAACCCACTCCAGTATTCTTCCCTGGATAATCCCATGGATAGAGGAGCCTGGCAGGCTACAGTCGTGGGATCTCAAAAGAGTTGGATACAGCTTATCAAGTAAAAAGCAATTGTTACACCTGTGTGCACAGACCCTGGTGGTCTCAGTCTCAAGTGGAGAATTATCTGGGCCCTCTCAAACCACGAGCATTCTTAGTTTTGCCCTGCAGATAAGTTAAGTCAAACACATCTATAGCCAAAGTGGGGATTAATTCTGTTTTCTTCTCCAACACTTCACCAAAGATAAGTGTCTCAGAGGCTCTGCTAGTGAATTCTACTATTTTCTCCTCAGTCTTATCTTGAGAATAGATGTCTCCACATTGCCTCACTTCCAGGCTGTCTCCAAGGGTTTTGATTTTGCAGTTGCCCTGGGATGGCCTCTGGTCTCTGAACGTAAGGAGAGCCAGAGGGTTTTTGGGGGGAAATGCAGAAACAGCCTCCAATTTTGAATAGGACTAGGCTCTTGTGCTTGCATCCTCCTAACTTACAAACACTTGGGATTCTTGAATCTCTGTCCTCAAATCACCATTTTCTGGACCATCAACTTGTTCTGGGAGCATCACTGGGGATTTCTGGACCACAGGCCCTGGAATCCTAATTAAATCAAATAAGTAAAATGAAGAACAAAAGAGACTCATGGGTATCTTTAGGGAAAACAAAACCCAAACTCCCTGCAAGAAGAGAATGATATGGTGTTTGAATGGAAGACTAGAATTCCTATAAGATTGCATGAGAGCTGACATTTCAGAAACCAGATCCCTCCCTCCAGCCCCCTCGGCATTGGCTTCTGTGTTAACGTGCAGCCTCTCACGACGTCATCCCAAAGGTTTATGTTGGCTAGACGGAGAAGAGGACATGGTGGTGACATTGTGCTAACAGATGAGTTCTCTTAGATCATTTCTCGTGCCTGATTCTGGGCTTCTCTTCACGGACTCTAACTCCTCCTTGATAGGCATTTGGCAAACGTTGCTCACCTTGGGATTTTGGGAAGCTGCTCGAAAGCTATATCTTGTATACATTGACCGTGGAGTTCATTAAAGAGTTGCTAGTCCCTATGATGGCAACCCACTCCAATGTTCTTGCCTGGAGAATCCCAGGGACAGGGGAGCCTGGTGGGCTGCTGTCTATGGGGTCGAAAAGAGTCACACACAACTGAAGTGACTTAGCAGCAGCAGTCCCTATGAAGTGGTTTGGTGGTGGTTTAGTCGCTCAGTCGTGTCCAACTCTTTGACCCCATGGACTGTGGTCCACCAGGCTCCTCTGTCCATGGGATTCTCCAGGCAAGAATACTGGAGTGTGTTGCCATTTCCTTCTCCAGTGAAATGGTTTAGTTCAGTTCAATACACATTTACTGAGTACCTTCTCAGACATGGTCCCCACCCATGAGATGCCCCTGATGAAAAGGGAAGATGAGGAGGTGTCTGTCGTGGTGGCCCAGCCTGGGACCAAGGATGGTGCAGGTCAGCAAGATGCCTTCTGGGGAGAGATGTTGTCTACATGGGATAGATAATGCCTCCTCCCCAAATTCATGACAACTCAGAACCTCAGAATGTGACCTTGGTTGAAGTAGGGTCTTTGCAGACGTAATAAGGTAAGGATCAAGATGCGATCATACGAGTTAGGGTAAGCCCCAAGTCCAATAAGAGACAGAGGAGGACATGCAGAGAATGTTGTGTGATGATGGAGGCAGAGATTGGAGCAATTCAGCTACTGGCCAAGGAATGGCAGTGTTTTCCAGGAGCCCCTAGAAGCTGGAAGAGATGAGGCAAGATTCTTCTTAGAGCCTTCAGAGGGAGCCCAGCCCTGCCGATACCTTGATTTTGGATTTCTAGCCTCCAGAACGTGGGAGAACAAATTTCTGTTGTTAGAACCTGCTGAGTTGGTAGAGTTTGTTATGGCAGTCTTGGGAACCCCTGGGAGCCAACACAGTGTCTGAGCTGAGTCCTAAAGGAGGTATCAGAGCCTTGCCCTCATTCCCACACTCTTTTCCCAGGTTGGAGCACATGCAGTTGGGGAAACTCCATTGGTCAGTGACAGCAGGAGTTTATTCACCTCCTTACCACTGTGCCTGCATGTAGGGGTTTCTGCTCAGTACTTGTTGAATGCATAATAGCTTATAAGTGAATGAAGGAAGAAGAAAGCAGTGCTCTCAAAGGAGGATCAGTGAGCAGAGGCAGGAAATGGGTTCTCAGGTGTGAGAAACTGTGGCAGCCAGAAGGGAGGGGCTGCCAAGGGTTATCTGTGTCAACTGCTTCTCCTTGGTCCAAGTGGGTACTGAGTGAAGTTTTTCATGGGGGACGTGCAGACTGGCCAGTGAAGAAGACAGAGAGAAATACCTAATACAGAGGAAGAGAAGGGAACTTGACTGTGTCCATTGTCCACTCAATGTCAGACACTGTACTGTGTCTGTTAATGGCCATCATCTGTCTTGTCATTCTCCAAACAATCCCTCAGGTAGGTAAAAGTCCACCCATTTTCCAGATGTGGAAACTGAGGCTCAGAGAAGTGAAGTAACTTTTTAGACGTTGCACTGCCAGGGAGTGACAGACCCTGAATCCCGGCCCAGGTCTCTCCTGCTCCCACATTTCTGTGCCTGCTTCCTCAAACACTTGTTGGCAAGAGAAGGTCGTTGGGGTCCCTGAGGCTGGGGAAGGACTCAATGCCATCCAAGTCCAGATGACTGGATTAGGTGAGGGGAAGGGGAAGATTCTCTGAAAAATGATCCAGGTGGGCATGTGGAGTTCTGGGGACCTGGATGGCCTGATGGCCATCAGCTGTGCCATTTTGAATAGCATTCCCAGGGTTAAAAATCAATGTCATTTTCTTCCCCATCATATTTCATACTGCTCTAGTCTGTGTTTTTCATTGTTGTCAGGTCGGTCTGCAATAATAATTTTTAAAAATTAAGCACCATCGGGGTTCACTCCTGACTTAAAAGCACCAGTGCATAAGTTCTCACCCACAGCAGCATGAACACCCTGGTGGTGTTTAGGGTCTGTTCGTTTGTGCAGGCACCCATTCATTCCACAAGCACTTCAGCGTCATCTGAGTGCCAAGCAGTGATTGAACTTGGCCCAGGGGTTTATGGGGCACTGAGACTCTGTCTTCGCCTCCACGAAGAGCACCCCTTCTGGTTTCATTCCAGGTCTCTATGGTGCTATAATATGAAAAGAGCGGGAATAAAGGGAGGGAGGGAGAGGGGAAGGTAGGTAGAAAAGTTGGAAAGAGTTCCATGGAGGAGGTGAAGGCCAAGTAAGGGTTCAGTAGGTAGGGCTGGGGGAGGCACTGGAGCAAAAGTAGCCTGTGGAAAGGCATGGGGGTGTGTTGGAGCTGTGTGGAGAGGGTGGTGTCAGACGTACCGAGAACACGTTTGAGTAAAGCCAGTTATTGTCCTTGTCAGGGTGTTACAGAGTTTTATTATAGGCGGCAGGGGTACTTGGTTTTTAAAACGTGGATATCTGGGGCTTGTTCTTGTTCATCAGACAGAGCATGTGCTCATGCTCAGTCACACAGTCGTGTCTGACTCTTTGTGAGCCCGTGGACTGTAGCCCACCAGGCTCCTCTGTCCATGGAATTTTCCAGACAAGAATACTGGGGTGGATTACCATTTCCTCCTCCAAGGATCCCCCTCACCCAGGGATCAAACCCACATCTCTTGCGTCTCCTGCACAGGCGAGCAGATTCTTTACTACTGAGCCATCTGGGAAACCCTCATCAGACAGGATATAAAAGAGGATGAAGCAGGATTATAAGGGGGAGACCATCTGGAGGGGAGACTGGACCCTCCAGGAGGGGGTTCACCTTCTGAGTCACCACTGCTCATGGGGACGAGAGTCAGGAAGGGTCTGCATGGGGTGGGGCCAGGATGCCAGCAACTGTCTCTCACTGGGGCCATGTAGCTCTGCCAGGGGACCGCTGCTGTAGTATCTGCTGGTCATTTCCTGGTCAGCGTGGGGCCTGATGGTGGTCTCAGCACAGCAGACCTTCTTACAAGATGCCTGCTGGGAGTCAGGGCTGCAGGGGGCGTGTCTCAGTGCGGAAGCTGGCAGCCCCTCCTGCACCCCACTTACCGCTCCCCTGCTGCAGTTTCTTTCCTCCCATGCTGTTTTCTCTGCTAGTCCCCCTCCTGCTCCCTGGTGTGTTGGGACAGGGTGTTTGATGTTTTTGTGGATGTTTTCTTGCTTAGCCCTCACTCTGCTTCATTTCCCCCTCTTCCCTTGTTGCCTGTTGAGATGATTAGTCAGCCTAGTTGACATTTTTCCACTTAAAATGTTTCACTGCTCCTGGCTAAATATATTTTGACCTCAGCTCTGGACCGTGACTCTCTCCTCAAGCAGCAAGACTGAGGACACTTTGTGCCAAAACCTTCTCTCTCTTTCGTGTTGGTCTGAGTTTATGGTCAGCAGATTGGAAAGGATTCCTTGGATGTGGAGGGTCATTTTGCAGCCCAGTTCAGATGTGGGGCTTGACCTCGGGAGGCCCAGGTGTGTGGCATGCACCTGTCACAGAGGCATCTGATCTGACCCACGGAGCTGGCCTGTGATGTGCGCCCTAATGGGTTTGGCTCTGGGACATCTTTCTTTATAAATCCCAGCAGGCAATTTACATAGTTTTGTGCCCCAGGGAGACTTAGACGAGCTCTGAGTAGCCACAGACTCTGGCAGCTTATTAAATATTGGATGGAGACGAAGGGAAAAGAAAGTCAAAGCATTAGCAAGTCTCTGACAGAAGGATTGTTGGAGGCCGCAAAAGGAGTTATAGATGGCAAGACGCCTCCTTCTAATTCCAGGCAAATAGGGCCCTCTGGACAAAGCCTGCAGGCTTGACTGAGGTAGGCTGTGCCACCCAGAGTCACCAAACTTGATTTAGGAGGGGAAAGGAGAGGGAAAGTGGGAAGGACAGAGTGTTCCCTTAGCAGAGGGCCTGGGAGAGCTTAAAGTAGTGCCCATGCATACTTAGCTCTGAGTTTGAGATGGAGATCCCCGAGGTGGTGTTGATTCAGCCTCTGTGTCCACTTACCAATTCTTTCATCCACTCATCACATGTTTATCGAGGATCTGCAATCCCTGTGGCTGACGCTGAGCCCAGCCAGCCCTGGCTCTGGGAATGCAGAGGAAAATGGAACAAGTGTAAGACTATAGAAGGGAAGATGATAATCAAATTATCACAGATGGGGTGAGGGCTTCAAAGGGGTCATATCAGAGACAAGGGGGTCATTTAATAGGAGAGTTGACTCAGGCTGGGGTGGTGGGGGGCATGGAAGACTTCCTCGATGCAATGACTTTTAAATCTGGAGTGTCAAGTATAAATTGAAATTACATTAGGTGAAGAGGTGAGGGAGGTGGTGTGTATTAAGCAAGGCCAAGAACAAGTGTAAAGGCCCTGTGGCAAGAGAGAGGAGGGGGACTAAGAAAGGATGGCTAAGCAGAGATGACTGTAGGGAGCAGGGGAAGCAAAAGATGAAGTCAGAGAGAAAGGCAGGGGCTGGGTCAGAGAAAGTCAGAGAGAAAGGCAGGGGCTGGGTCAGAGAAAGTCAGAGAGAAAGGCAGGGGCTGGGTCAGAGAAGCCCTGGAGGGTAGATAAAGGCTAGATTCTTGCAAAGGTCTCTGGAAGACTTAACATCATTTTGAACAGGAAAGTAACATGATCATGTCACGCGAGTGTATGTTCCTTGGTTCTTTGTCTCGTCACAACAAAGATTTGGAGTGAAGGACATTAAAGCCCCCTCGGCATGTCACAGCTCTCAGGTCTTGGATAGACCGTGTTATAGCTCTCAGGTCTTGAATGGACCATGTTATAGCTCTTAGACAAATTAGTGTTACAGCTCAGTGTTACAGCTCTATTTTATTTAGAAGATAGCAGGAAAATCCATCTTCGAGGCGTGAGGGCACATCAATCCAAAGACACGAGGAGAAGAGCGACCCAGCACGCGGGAGAGAGAGAGCGAGCGAGCTAGCTTTGGCTCCTCTATTTATGTTTCTCTCTCCCTGGGCCTGTCCTGTGTAAATTGGGCTAGCCAGGAGTGTTGTTTGTTTTACCTGAGGTCCTCACTCCGGTCCTCAGACCTTCTTTTGTTCTATTTTCGCAGGCTTTTCCCTTCCTTGTCTTTTAGCCACCACCATTTTGGACTCCTACCTAACAATCAGAACTGAATTTTTAAAAGAATACTCTGCCTGTTATTTGAGGAACGATCAGAGGGACAGGAATGGAAGCAGTGAGTCTATTAGGAGACTGGTAGGAGGCGGGGGATGGCTGCACTCAGAGAAGGAGTGATGGAGACAGAGGGGCTGGAGGTATTGGGGGTCTATTTCAGGGTTGTCATCTGGTGACAGGACCAGATGTGGATGGATCAGATGGAGGCATCAGCAGAGACTCCAGGGAGCAAACCACATGGTTATGAATTGGGCAAGCATTTTCTGGAGGAGGGCACAGCAAGCTTGGAAACAGAAAGTGGAGAATTGCTGGAAATGTGTGAGCTGGAGGCTGAGGCCGAACAAGAAATGGAGGATGTATTGGGAGGCGAGATCAGGAGATGAGAGCAGAGAGGTGGCCGGAGCTGGTGGAGAAGCAAGCTTGCGGATCCCTGCAGGTGGCCTGAGACAGCTGGGAAGGCTCTGGAGGGAACAGGGGAATGATCGATTCTGTCTCACTTTTGTGTGTAACGAAGGTCACTCCAGGTACATGGCAGGCAGGAGAAGGGGACAACAGAGGATGAGATGGGTTGATGGCATCACCGACTCAATGGACATGAGTTTGAGTAAACTCCAGGAGTTGGCGACGGAGAGGGAAGCCTGGTGTGTTGCAGTCCATGAGGCCGCAAAGAGTCGGACACAACTGAGCGGCTGAACTGAACTGAAGGGCGCTCAGGCTGCTGTGTGGAGAAGAGGTTCGGGGCAAAGTGGAAGCAGAGAGGCCGGTGAGGAAATGATGGTGATGGTTTAGCTGGAATCAAGGTGACGGCCAGGACCAGAGGCAGAGCTGTGGGGGTGAGGCGCCGTGTGGCTCTGGATAGTCTTGGAACAGACAGAAGGAGGTGTGAGAGAAAGAGCCAAGACAAGTGTCTGAGGCTTTGGGCCCGAGAAACTGGGAGAGGGTATTGTTCTCTCCCAGAATGGAGAAGCCCATGGAGGGGTCATCTTGGAGAGAAAAGATTGATCTTGAACATGTTCAGTTTGAACTGTCTCCTTAACATCAGTGTGGAGATGCAGGGTAGGCAGTGGAACCCACTTTCCCTTCTGTCTAGAGACAGAGAAAGCTGCCAGTCAGCAGTAGTGGGGCAGTTGTGGATGGCCAGGCCCTGGGTGAGCTTTGCACCCAGGGAGTGATGTGCTAAGTTGCTTCAGTCGTGTCTGACTCTTTGTAATCCCATGGACTGTAGCCCGCCAGGCTCCTCTGTCCATGGGATTCTCCAGGCAAGAATACTGGAGTGAGTTGCCATTTCCTCCTCCAGGGGATCTTCCCGACCCAGGAATCAAGCCCACATCTCTTATATCTCCTGCATTGGCAGGTAGGCTCTTTATCCAGGGAGTGAGAGTAGATCTGAAAAAGTTCTCAGGGCTAAGCACTGAGGTTAGTAAAGCACCACATAGTCTCCAGGAAAACAAGGAGACAAGGATGAACTGCAGGGAGAAGGAAGAGAATGGTTGTTCCAGAGGCCGAGCGAGGAAGGTATTTCGAGATGGAGGGAGGGTCCGCTGTGTCATATGCTGCTGACCAGTCAAGTCAGGCATGAAGGGACAGTGGGCTCCCTGTGTGGGCTTATGGAGTCATTGGTCACCTTCATGAGTACAGGGTCAGAGGAGAGGTGAGACTGAGAGCCTACTCAGAGAGGGTCAAAGAGAAAAAGCTGGAGTAGGGCCAGCCAACAGCTCAGGTGCTGACCATCTGGGGAGGGTGTCTGGACAACAGCAAAGTGGTCTGGGGAGCAGGGCAGAGCAGGAGAAGGAGTGCAAAAACTACAAACTGGGAGGAAAAGAAAAGTCTGGACCATGGACCTGGAGAGCTGGGTGGGGAGGAAGGCTTCAGCTTGGGGGCACCGGGATGCAGGCTCAGGGCATCAAGACCCATTCTGGACACTTCCCTTGGTGGAGAGAGGACTTGGCCTCTGCCACTGGGCTGGGGCGGGGCTGGCAGGACAGGATGGGACTGGGACCAGCACATGAAGGTCTTCAGCGCCCACAACTGAGCAGGGTGGTGGTTCTGGACCTCAGTGCACGTACGTTACGGTCATCCGGGACGCTTTTCAAAAGTACAGAGTTCTGGGGACTTCCCTGGTGGTCTAGTGGTTAGGACTCCACACTTTCACTGCCAAGGTGGGCAAGTGAAGCAAGTTGCCCCAAGTGGGCAAGTTCCCCTTAGTTGGGGAACTAAGATCCTGCAAGCCACATAGTGTGGCCAAAGAAAACAACAACCAAAAAAAAAAAAAAAAAACCCCAAGCTCTGACCCTGCCTCTGAGAATCCCCATCTGTGCATCCTCAGTAAGGCTCGGCCCCATTTTCAGACTTCTTCCCAGGTGATTGTAATGTGCCAGCAGCTTCAGCTAATTCCCATGTGTGGGACTGAGCCAGCGTGGAGACACTTTGAGATAAAGAGGGCCATACAGAAATGGCCAGCCCTGGCATTGGAAGGGCCATGACTGCGGTAAACTCTGAAGGAATTTGTTGGCTTTCCTTAGGACAGCAATTCTTATAACATTTATCAAAATGAAAATCTTGATAAATTCTGCAGGTTTATAGCTCCCCAGAGGCTGGAGAAAAACATCACTTGGCAGCAGAAACACACTTTATTTTTTTTGTGTGGTGGTGCAGATAACTTAGCAAATACTAGATACCAGTTTCTGGCATTCCAATGCACTACATCCTAGAATGCAGAGAAATAGTGTGTGGATGTGCTTAGTCACTTCAGTTGTGTCTGACTCTTTGCGACCCCGTGGACTGTAGCCCACCAGGCTCCACCGTCCATGGGATTCTCCAGGCAAGAATACTGGAGTGGGTTGCCATTTTCTCCTCCAGGGGATCTTCCCCCCCACCGCCCAGGGATCGAACCCATGTGTCCGGCATTGGCAGGTGGATGCTCTACCTTTGAACCACCTGGGAAGCCCACAGAGAAACAGTCAGGGCCTGTTGTTCCTGATGCCCCCGGAAGAAGGACTTCCAGGGGCCCTGCTGGGTGTCTTTGCCCTCTCATTCTGAATTTCCAGGATGTTCTGGAAAGATGTGGTTTTGTGGGCTCAGCATTTCTTTCTTGCACTTGGAAACTACTTCTATCCATTATGTGTAGTTTAGATAGGTTGTCAGCAGCAACTGTTAACCCCACCTTGGCCTATAGAGACACAATCCAGGACAAGCCAACTAGAGTAACACAGTCACTGGAAATGGTGATTTCCTCAAGAGGGAGGCTTGGAATTCAAAAAGGGCCAATCACCATCGTTCTGGGGGAGCAGTTATTATATGGATAGTGGTAAAGTTCTCTTCTGAAGCTAGAGAGTGTGGGTCAGGATTTATCAGTCGCCATTGTTCCCACACTGTGTGGATAAAGAAGCCTACAGATGAGGTAGGTAAGGAGGGAGGCAGAGAGAGAGAGAGCGAGAAAAGACACAGAGAGACAGAGATCGAGCGAGAGACAGAGTTCTGTCAGCAGTGTGCGTGGTCCCAGGTCTCCAGGCGCTGCAACTTTCCCTCCTGTTAGCTCCCCCTGCACCCCTCTAGGGTTAAGCTTTTTGGAGCTGGGCTCTGTCTCTTGCAACCAGAGCATCTTGACTAGGACAGATGACTTCTCAGTTTCTCATGGAACCCAGGGGACGGTGGAGTGGTGGGGGATGCACTGGAGGGTGAGGCAGGCGTGGTCAAAGAGCTTGTGGGGCAGCTGCCCCTGGGACGTCCAGGTGTCCGTCTCGGGGTCGTAGCAGTCGAAGGAGGCCGAGTCCTCGATGCTACAGTCCGTGGTCAGCCGCCGCCCGCCCGTCACGTAGAGCTTGTTTCCCATCACCGTGGCTCCGTGATGCATCCTCCGGTCTTTCATGTCCGCGCATTTGACAAATTTGTTGGATTGAGGGTCATAAGCAAGGATCCTCCTCGTGTAACCTGAAAACCAAATGGCATATCGAGAAGGTCAGCGATGCTTAGTTGGGACTGGAGGCGGGTGGTCCGGGGACCTGTCTGATCTCTGCCATCGCCTAACCCTGAGGCTATACTTTGAACTAAAGCATGGAATGTTTCATTAAGCTGGGGTCTGGACCTGGATCTATCTGACCTGAGTCTCTGCATCTTTTTTTTTTAATTTTGTTTTTAGTCATGCTGCGTGGTATGTGAGATCTTAGTTCCCCAACCAGGGATTGAGCTTGTGCCCTCTGCAGTAGAAGTGTGGGGTCTTAACCACTGGATGCCAGGAGAGTCCCAAGTCTCTGCATCTTAACTCAAAGTGAAGGCAGTGCACATGTCATCCTTAAATTGAGAACAGAGATTCCAGGAGCCTCTCAGCTTCATTAGCTTTTCATCTTTTACATATGCTCATTCAAGAGCCTTAACAATTCCAAGAAGGAGCTTTGGGAACTCAGAAATGGGTCCCCACAACAGCCTTATCTAGTGGGTACTTTTAGGACCCCCATTTTACAGATCAGCAGACACAAGCACAAAGAGATTAAAAATGTGCCTAAGAGCATACAGACCATTAGTGACAGGCAGAGTCAGGGTTTGAACCCAGGTCTATCTGCCCCCCACCCCACCCCAACCAGCCCTCTTAACTGTAACATCCTGCAATTGCAGAGAAATTATCCCTTAGCAGCTAGTCTTATTTACAATAGCATTTTTTTTTTTTTGGTTTTTGCCCTGGGTCTGGGATAGTGCTAAGTGGTTTAGATAGGTGAGCACATTTTATGATCACAATTCTGTGAAATAGATATTACATGATTTCATTCCTTTTTTACAGATAAAGATGGAGAGACTTCTGGATGAGAAAATAGCTTTGTCAAGTCGTCCACACTCCCCTAGCTGGATGGATCTGCTTTTATTTTATTTCCTTATTTTTTTAATCTAATTTTTATTTTATATTCGGGGGTAGAGTTGACTTACAATGTTGTGTTACTTCCAGGTATACAGCAAAGTGGTTCAGTTATGTGCTTTTAAAAAGGCTGTCTTATAGGACAATACCTGTCTATCAGTTACCCTTTTACCCAGGAAAGATGCCAGGTTCATGTCTGGCCTCATGATCCTCCATTCAAACTTACCTCCCACGATGACAATCCTCTCCCCAAGCACCACGGCAGGGGCACACACATTCTTGATCATTCTCGTCTCCATTTTGAACCATGTGTTTCTGGAAATGTGATAAACCTGAGGGAGAAATAAAATCACGGCACTGCATTTTAAAGTGATATATGTTTTTAAGAAGTAGAAGTAGTTAAGAGCGTAGAAGAGCAGTGATTTCTCTTTCTTTGCATTTTTTCTCTGGTTCTGAAAATACAGGTATCTTACCATCAATAAACAAAATATAATTATATAACAGAATGAAGAAACTGTTATCAGAAATTGGTCTTTATGTGGCCCATGAGATCAGTGCCTGTGCTTCTGTGGAAAGGACTGAGAGTTATGCATTTGAGTTGATAGTATGTGTTTGCTTACCTTGCTTGGAACATTTCTTTATTTTCAATGAGAAATGGAGCAACTTGGACTTGCATAAAACCAATGATCTTTGAATCATTTTTATTTCTGGCTCATGTTTAGATTTCAGCATGTTCCAGTCTATCTGAGAGGGTCTTAGGGCCAAGAATAAATTTGGGTCTAAACGAGGAAGGCTTTTGAACAGGTCATGCCTGAAAGTCATTAGAATTATAGAAAGAGAAAAAAAAAAAAAGGAAGCATGAGAAAAGGAAGAAAGAGTAAACAGATGGGGGCAGGATTTCTTGGCCTTGGTCTGAAATAGAGCAGCAAATCATGATTCTCAGACGTGTGTGTGCATGCTCAGTCACTTCAGTCGTGTCCAATTCTTTGCGACCCGGTGGACTGTAGCTCGCCAGGCTCCTCTGTCCGTGGGATTATCTAGGCAAGAATACTGGAACGGGTTGCCATTTCCTCCTCCAGGGGATCTTCCTGACCCAGGGATCAAGCCCGCATCTCCTCGGTCTTTTGCATCACAGGTGGACTCTTTGCTGCTGAGCCACTGGGGAAGCCTTCCCAGACATGTGCTCCTATTAAATCCCTCAGTTTAAAGTTTAAATATCAAATGTAAGTTAGTTCATGAGAGATGTGGGATGGACTTCACATAAGAAAAGCAGGAACAAAAACTTTCCAATATTCTTCATGGAAAATTCTTTGTTTGAATTATAATTGCTGCCATATTCAGTTCAGTTCAGTTGCTCAGTCTTATCCGACTCTTAGCGATCCCCTGGACTGCAGCATGCCAGGCCTCCCTGTCCATCACCTACACCTGGAGTTTACTCAAACTCATATCCGTCGAGTCAGTGATGCCATCCAACCATCTCATCTTCTGGTGTCCCCTTCTCCTCCCACCTTCAATGTTTTCCAGCACCAGGGTCTGTTCACATGAGTCTGTTCTTGGCATCAGGTGGCCAAAATATTGGAGCTTCAGCTTCAACATTAGTCCTTCCAATGAATATTCATGACTGATTTCCTTTAGAATGGACTGGTTGGATCTCCTTGCAGTCCAAGGGACTCTCAAGAGTCTTCTCCAACACCACAGTTCAAAAGCATCAATTCTTCAGTGCTCAACTTTCTTTATGGTCCAACTCTCACATCCATATGACTACTGGAAAAACCATAGCCTTGACTAGATGGACCTTTGTTGGCAAAGTAATGTCTCTGCTTTTTAATATTAAAGGCCTTATATTTTCTAATTTTATCAAATTTGATCTTCACAACCATCCTATGACGTGGATACCACTACTTCCCTCCATTTTTCAGATTAGACCATTGAGGCTGAGAGAGGTTAAGTAACATGCCCAGGGTCACACAGCTAGACTGAGTGGAAGAGCCCAGAGTCCATGCTTTTGTTCACCACACTCATGGCTCTGCTTGGGGCCATGGAGGGATGGCTTTTCTTTTCTTTTTAAAAGATTTTAAAAAATTGTGTACTACTCTAATTGGCATTTATTACAGTATTAGTAGTGTTTAAAGATATCTGGTGCTTAGTCGAGCTTCCCTGGTAGCTCAGCTGGTAAAGAATCCGTAGTGTTTAAAGATATTTGGTAACTGTTTGTATTTTTGGCCACACCATGCAAAGCATACTGGATCTTAGTTCCTCAACCATGGCTTGAACCCATGCCCCCTGCAATGGAAGCTCAGAGTCACTGGACCACCAGAGAAGTCCTTTTTGTAGGTTTTTAAAAATCGAAGTATAGTTGATTTACAATATTGTGTTAGTTTCAGGTATTGTTGGTTATCTATTTTATATATAGTAGTGTATATATGTTAATCCCAATTTCCTAATTTATTTGCCTGCCACCCCAGCTTTCTCCTTTGGTAACCGTAAGTTTGTTTTCTATGTTTTTGTATTGTAAATATGTTCATTTGTATCTCTCTCTCTCTTTTTTTTTTTAAAGATTCCCCATGTAAGTGATATTATATGATTGTCTTTCTCTGTCTGACTTACTTCACTTAATATGATAACTTCTAGGTCCATCCATGTTGCACAAATGGCATTATTTCATTCTTTTTTATGGCTGAGTAATATTCCATTGTATATATGTACCACATGTTTATTCATTTGTTGATGAACATTTAGGTTGCTTCCATGTCTTAACTGTTGCAAATACTGCTGCAATGAATATTGGAGTCATGTATCTTTCTGAATTATGGTTTTCTCCAGATATATGTCCACAAGTGGGATTGCAGGATCATATGATAACACTATTTCTGTTTTTTAAGGAACTTCCATACTGTTCTCCATGGGTATCCTTGGTGGCGCATCGGTAAAGAATCTGCCTGCAGTGCAGAAGATATGCGTTTGATCTCTGGGTCAGAAAAATCCCATGGAGAAGGAAATGGCAACCCATTCTTGCCTAAGAAACCTGAAGGACAGAAAAGCCTGGCAGGCTACAGTCCACGGGGTCACAAGAGTCGGACTTGACTTGGCAACGAAACTCCCGCCGCCACCACCGCCATACCGTTCCAACAGTGAAGGAGGGTTCCTTTTTCTCCTGTGTGGCTCTTCTTGATGGAGGCTTTTGAGACTGAAGCTCTCTTGAAGTCTCTGTCAGTTCTCAAAGTTGGTGAAGCATAGAAGAGGCCACAGCTAGAGAGGTTCAATTACAATGGCTGGCAAGCCTTGTGTTTTAAACCACCTGCAGATATGCAGGTGACACTCTGAAAAATGAGATCCTTGGAGGAAAGCAAACACTGATTGCATTTTACTTGAGTAACTGCCTCCTGGCTCGCTCTTCTTTAGCAGTTTTGAGGATGGTTTCAAAAATAGATTAAACATTTGCTCATAATTCTCATGATACCCTCAGAGAGGCTGAGGCAAGGACAACAAAGGATGGTTTGTCACCCTGGAGGAAGTGATACTTTGTTACAGTAGAGGGTTTGACTAATGCCCTCCAGCCATAGAAGCGGAAAGAAGGCCAGGTAGAAAGGTACATCTACATACACAATTTGCACAGTAACCCCCCCATTCCCCCTCCAACCCCCCGCTCCAGCCCCTCCACAGCAGTTTAGTCCTTTAAAAGAATGCTTGCGTGCAGGTAAACCATCGGATGAAGAAATCTTTGTCCCTATATCTGAAAACCCAACCTTCCCCTTCAAGTAACCCAAGCATTCATCCCGAACTATGTATCTGAATGAGTACAACTTCCATGACAAAGCTAAATGCTAAGCAGATAAGAGGAGCTTCCAAACTGATACTTTTCCCATTTTCCCCTTCTCCGGACTGCAGGGTGAAAGGATCACTCACATGTTAGTGTTTTGGGTTTTGGTTTTCAGTTTTTTAAGATTCTTGTTTGATTGTCTTGTGCATTTCTGAATGAAGTAGCTTATAAACTCTTTTGAGCTTTGCATTTAGTCTTAATAATTCATAACAATTTTGTAATGTGAACATCATCAACGTATTTGTTGACTTAATTTTGAAAAACAGTTTTGTTTTTTTTTTAAACAGGAGGGTCTCTAGCTTTTCATAGAAGCACTTTATTATAAATCTGAGTGGTGTGGCCAGAGTTTGGAGGGGTACAGAATGTGTCTCTCTTGGCTCAAGTACACGAGTGAAATCTGGAACAGGCTTAGAGTCTGCCTAGATGGTCAGGGAGGAGTGGGAAATATGGGCTGGAGAAGTGATGGGAAGAGAAAAACAAGGAAAGGATTGAATAGAAATGATTACTTTTCTGTGTCATCTCTGGCACCAACTTAGTCCAAGCTGCCATCATCCTGGACCTTGCCTGGACCTCTAGAAAGATCTGCCAGTTCTCCTTCCTTTGTCTTCTCAGGCCTCCTCCAGTTCCTTCTCCATGAAGCATCCAAGTGAAGTGAAAGTCTCTCAGTCATGCCCAACTCTTTGCAACCCCATGGACTATACAGTCCATGGAATTCTCCAGGCCAGAATACTGGAGTTGGTAGCCTTTCCCTTCTCTAGGGGATCTTCCCAACCCAGGGATCAAACCCAGATCTCCCACATTGCAGGTAGATTCTTTACCAGGTGAGGCACCAGGGAAGCCCATGAAGCGTCCAAAGGAAGTTCTAAAAATGTGAATTCGACTACTTCACCTACCCTGCTACTCTCAGGATTGAACACCAATTCCTTGACAAGGCCTGAAAAGCCAGACCAGCCTCATCAACACAAATACTCATCCCCTAAGAATGTTCTAGAATTTCTGTAGAAAGGGCTCAGGGGCAGCAATCTGGGTAGAGGGAGTTGCTCAGTATGACCTGGGAAGGGGGCTGATGGAGATTACAGGGGGACTGACCACCCCCAGCTCCACCTTGGTGCACAACCTTTCTGCCCCTTCCTCTGTGTTACAACCATCTTGTCAAGCTTTTGGTTCCTCTTGGGATGGGCTTCATCCCCTTTCTGCTTAGGGTCTTCTGCCAGCTATCCCCTTACCCAGGAACACCATCCCTCCTCAGTAGAAGAGTCTGACTCCTCCTCCTGATGGCACTTATCTGCTCAGAGAAGCTGCCTGCCCATCTCAGTCCATGTCAGAGTCCTGTGTCCACCATGTGTCCCCTTCCTCTTTTACCCTCCATCCTCACCTCCTTCTCTCTTCTTTTGCCTCTCTGCTAAAGTCCACTTACACCAACCTCACAGAGTTCTTGCCAAAGGCCTCTGCATCCTCACACCCTCCTAGATTCCCTCCAGACTGGTTTAGGGGACCCCTCAAAAGCCTCTTGATGAAAGTGAAAGTGGAGAGTGAAAAAGTTGGCTTAAAGCTCAACATTCAGAAAATGAAGATCATGGCATCTGGTCCCACCACTTCATGGGATATAGATGGGGAAACAGTGGGAACAGTGTCAGACTTTATTTTTCTGGGCTCCAAAATCACTGCAGATGGTGACTGCAGCCATGAAATTAAAAGACGCTTACTCCTTGGAAGGATAGTTATGACCAACCTAGATAGCATATTCAAAAGCAGAGACATTACTTTGCCAACAAAGGTTTGTCTAGTCAAGGCTATGGTTTTTCCTGTGGTCATGTATGGATGTGAGGGTTGGACTGTGAAGAAGGCTGAGTGCCGAAGAATTGATGCTTTTGAACTGTGGTGTTGGAGAAGACTCTTGAGAGTCCCTTGGACTGCAAGGAGATCCAACCAGTCCATTCTAAAGGAGATCAGCCCTGGGATTTCTTTGGAAAGAGTGATGCTAAAGCTGAAACTCCGGTACTTTGGCCACCTCATGCGAAGAGTTGACTCATTGGAAAAGACTCTGATGCTGGGAGGGATTGGGGGCAGGAGGAGAAGGGGACGACAGAGGATGAGATGGCTGGATGGCATCACTGATTCGATGGACGTGAGTCTGAGTGAACTCCGGGAGTTGGTGATGGACAGGGAGGCCTGGTGTGCTGCGATTCATGGGGTCGCAAAGAGTCGGACACGACTGAGTGACTGATGTGATCTGATCTGATCTTAGAGCACCCCTCTATTCAGCATCTGAATCTCAGTTCTCTCCTAAGCTCCTGGAGAGTAAGTGGGATTTACAGCTCCTGTCCGTGTCCCCAGGGCACCCAGTGTAACTCCTCTAAATGAACAGAGCAGATCTCAGGGGCCTTCTTGATCATCTTTAGGAGAGGGACTTCCCTGGTGGTCCAGTGGTTGGGACTCTGTGCTTCCAATGCAGGGAGCTTGGATTCGATTCCCAGTTGGGGAACCAAGGTCCCACATGCCACATGCATGACCAAAAAGTAAAAAAAATAAAATAAAGAGAGGCTTTTTATTAAAGGTGAATTACAGAGATTAGAATGTGCATAAAGTTGGAAAACACCCAATATTATGACATTTTGATCTTTATTAATCACACTTCTCAGGGAACCTGTAAGTGAAATGAGCATCTGCCTATCATTTAAGGCAGGGGTTCCACAACCTGGCTGTGCCTTAGAATCTCCTGTAAACTTTAATAACAGTCAATGTCAGGATCCCACACATGGAGATTCAGATTTTGATTCAGCATATCTGAGGTCTGGCTCCTGGGCTTTTGGTAACAGACTATGGACCAGGGCTCGGGAATCTTCTTTTAAGGCCTTACTGATTTGGGTTAGGAGCATCTGCAATATTTCTATTCTGTTGTTCGGTCGCTCAGTCGTGTTCAACTCTTTGACCCCATGGACGGTAGCCCACCAGGCTTCTCAGTCCATGGAATTCTCCAGGCAAAAATACTGGAGTGGGTTGCCATTTCCTACTCCAGGGGATCTTTCTGACCCAGGGATTGAACTCGTGTCTCCTTCTTGGCAGGCAGATTCTTTATCACTAAGCCACCTGGGAAGACCTGTAGAACTTCACTATCTGACATTTGATGTAGTCTGGCTAGATTCTTTAGATGTATCTGATGTACCTTTGTATGTATTAACCTTACACAAAAGAATTCATAAATGGATAAAATCTTGCTTAAATTAAACTTTCTTCATTCCTTCCTCCCTCTCTTCCTCCTTTTTCCTTCCCCTGAAACTAACAAGCATGTATTATATGTATGTATGTGCATATGTATGTGTTTATATGTGTATCCATGTATTTGTGTATGTATACATGTGTTTGCACACATCCATATGCTGGGAGGGATTGGGGACAGGAGGAGAAGGGGACGACAGAGGATGAGATGGCTGGATGGCATCACTGACTCGATGGACGTGAGTCTCAGTGAACTCCAGGAGTTGCTGATGGACAGGGAGGCCTGGCGTGCTGCGATTCATGGGGTCGCAAAGAGTTGGACAGACTGAGCGACTGATCTGATCTGATATGTATACATGTGTGTGCATGCAGTGCACACACGTGTGTATGAGTATATGTGTCATGTATGCATTTGTACGTGTGTGTGTGTGTGTGTGCATGTGCTTGTGTGTAGACATAGTGGGAAGAACCATTTACCTGGATACATGCATGCATACATACATGTATACGTGTGTGTGTGTGTGTGCGCATGCGTCCAGGTATGGTGGGAAGGACCATTTACCTGGATACATACATGCGTACATGTATACGTGTGTGTGTGTGTGTAGGTGTGTGCAGGCATGGTGGGAAGGACCATTTACCTGGATACATGTATGCATACATGTGTGTGTGTGTGTGTGTGCACATGTATGGTAGCAAGTACTGTTTACCTGGATAAGGCGCACAGGGTTCTGCATGATGTCTTCTCCTCCGAAAAGGTAGAGTCTCTGGTCTTTCACAGCGACCGCAGGGTGGAGGACCCCCACTGGCATGCTGGCCATCCTCTCCCAGACGTTGCCGACGCTGTCATATCTCTCCACGGAGCCCATGACCTCATGCCCCTCGCCAATCCCCCCGATGGAGAAGATGAAGTTCTTGTGGGCAGCGCTTCTGTGGGAGTAGCGGGCCGCCAGCATGGGCTGCCCTGGCCTCCACTGATTGAGTTTCAGGGAGAAGACATAGACCTTGGCACTGGGCACACTCTTTCCCACAGCCATGCCCCCCAGCATGTAGATGCTGCGGTGCAAGGAGACGGCTGAGGCCTTGTACAGGCGGGCTGGGAGTTTGGCAAGGCTCTGCCACCGGCTGGTCTGTCCGTCGTACAGCAGGACATCCCTGGTGGTCTGCTGGTTGTCTTTCCTTCCACCCAAGAGGATGAGGAAGTCTTGGTAAGAGTTTCTTGGTGGGACATGCCACAGAGGTTGGAGGCCTGCGGAACTAGCGGTGCTGTACAGAGAAAACACCTGCCTCTTGGCAGTCTCCAGGATGGTCTGGCAGGGGGGCGAGGACTGGAGGAGGGCGTCGTTGGCGATGAAGTGGTGGAAGAAGGCCGGGTGGACGTACTGCAGCCTGACCTGCTTGAACAGGTCCTGCATGTATCGCTTCCGGGTCTGGAGGTCATGCTTGATCCAAACCATGAGGGCCTCGAACACCTTCTCCTCCTCCCCACACAGCCCATCGTCCCCCAGGTAGTCTCTCAGTTCCAGGGCACAGAGCTCCTTCAGGTCAGCCGACGCGGCCACCTCTGGAAAATATGTCAGGGCCACCTCCCTGGCTTTCTTCCGGAGGGTCTCACAGCTAAAGATTTCGGAGAGTCTGGTCATGCCCAGGCAGTTGCTGGGGGTCAGCTGGCTCTGGAGGAAGGAGGAGCAGGCCTCGAGCAGCTTGGGGTACTGCAGCATGGACGCGGCCTCCATCAGGGGCAGGACACTTTCCACAGTGATGTGCACCTCGCCCGTGTACACATACAGGACGATTCGCTCCAGAGTCGAGGCATCGACGCCTTTCAGCTGGACCTTGGCCTCTCGGCTCTCCCGGAAGTTGCTGCAGAACATGGCCCTGAAGTAGGGACTGCTGGAGGCCAGCACGTTGCGGTGGCAGGGGACCTCCCAGGACCCGGCGCAGATGCTCACATCAGTCAGGATCCGATTTTGCCTCAAGTCATTGAGCTGCCTCAGCAGGTCAGAGGAAAAGTCATGGTCTTTGAAGAGGAGCCCCTCTGATGACTCCGTGTCCATCCTGCAAAGACGGGGAGAAGTCCCAAGAGGGAGGTCGTCCTGGAGGGTTAAGCTGTGGCAGCTCCGAGATTTAGAGCACATCTATTTGTCCATTCACTAAGTTGTTTGTGGGTACTGCCAAGAATACTGCTTAGTGAAGACTGGAAAATGGGATCACCTAATGTATGGGCCTCACAGTGAAAATCTCTGTATTCGGTTATGATTATTCTCAAAGGTAACAGAGAAATAGCATCTGCAGACAATCTGAAAAAAGAAAAGAAAAGAAAAACAATTTAAAAAAGAGAGAGAAGATGGTTGGGTAAGTTGGGAGAGTTGAAGGTGGCAAGTGGTCGCAGGGGCTGAAACGTTAGCTTAAAGCAAGATGACAGTCTGTGCATTTGAAGCAGAAGTTTGTGGACCTTTCTCCAGATTCTTAGCATATCTCTTACTTAGTAAACTCATCCAAACATCTTTCTGGGTGTTAGTCATTAGCCACGGATGTCATGCTGGGGGCGTGGCCTCTGGTATCAAGACAGAAATGAGGGATGGAAATGGATCTTTGCAATGTTTTGTTCTTATTTTTAAACATGACCTCACAGAGCGTTGTGGGTTTTGCTTTTAAAATGAGATAAATAGAAAGCAGAGACCAGACGATACCCTGGGCAGGGTTTATTGGATGACATCTGGCCACCCGTCCACCTGCAGAAGAATTAAACATTAGAGCTATTTACCTCGTTTTCCTGCAGTGATAACCACCGATACCTGCCGCAGCTGGTCCCTCCGGAGACTTTCCACCTCTGGCTCCAAGTGAAACCATAAACCCAGGCCTTTCCTTAAGCTGGCAAATAATTTGTCCTGGGAGAATTCTGGATTTGTTTATGCTGAAGGCACTTTCACAGTTTTCTAGAGCTTTGTGAAAGAACTGCTGGGCAGAGAGACCGTGTATACATTCCAGGGCTAAGAATAGTTGCGTATGTACTTTCCACTGTTATGACATGTGACTTTCCATTTGCCTTTTGCAGCAACCCGAGGGCCTGTGGGGCCGGCGCATGCCCACATGCCTTGTTTCCTTGGCAAATGTTTACATGGGCAGAAATAGATTTGGAGGAACAGCTTCTCTTAGACAAGACTTTGCTGCCCACTTGGACACATCCCGAATCCCTTGTCCTAAAAGTGCCTGGGAATTCTAGATGTCTGTAAACAGGTTGCTGTGACCTGGGAAAAGTCACTGAAGATAGTTCTGGGTGAGTTTAAGGTGGCAGATGGTCACAGGGAAGCCAGAACATGGGGGCCCAAGGGCATTGCTCAGTTGGTCTCTCTTTCCTACCATCTGCGGGCAGGATTGCTGGAGGAGGGCTGTGAGTTCCTCCTCCAGGCTCCAAGGTTATGGTCTCTGTGATGAAAATTGCTTTAGATATTTGTGGAGCACCCCCAGGGTTTTCCAGACTTGGGGAAGACCAAAGCATCATGGATCCTCCTTATCGCAGGGGCTTCTGTTTTAAAGTGGCCAGGGCAGTACTCTTGTGGGTCACACCTGCTTCTCACCAGAGCCCTGATGACTGTTCTTCAGTTCATTATTTTTTTTTAATAGTTTAGGCTTGCTTTTCTGTTTTATTTTTCCAATTTTTCCCATCAGAGAGGCTTGAGGAGCAGAGTGTGGGCAGGAGAGAGAGAGAGAGGACGAAAGGAAGGAGAAGAAAGAGGAGGGGGAGGAAGAAGAGAAGGAGAATGCTGATGGTGATGGAGTAGGATGCAATCTCCAAATATAAGAATTAGAGCCATGCTGGAGGGCTGTAGAGCTGCCAGGGTGAGTTAAAGGGACCCTGAATCTGTCTTGCCTCTGTGTCCAGGGAGGTCCTGATTGAGGGTACCAGCACTGAATGATGGCAGGGAAGCCTGGCTTTCTCTCCTTCTCAAGTCTTGCCAGGATTATTGCAACAGTCGCTCCCAACCCTCGCTCCTTGTCTCTCCCTCCAGTACATCCACCCTGTCACCACCACAGTCACCCCCAAGAAGCCAAATCAGAATCTGCCCGTCCCTCAGCATCATGCCCTTCAATGGCCCCCACCGCCCCGTCTGCAGGATGAAGTCCAGACTCTTTAGCAGGAATCAGATTGGCCTCCTGCCCTCCTCCAGGACCATCTCCTGCCACTTCCCTGTCCCACTTAAGTTTTTCACTCTGGTTCCCTCAGACAACTTGCAGATCCTTGTAGGTGTCTGGTCCCTGTTGGGGAAGCTGGGCTGGGCTGCCTTTAAGGGCAACACAGAGCATGGTGGCGGGGGGTTGTCTCACATAGCTGCACATCACAGAGTAGAGAATGCCCAGAAGAGTCTAGAAAATCAAGATCAGGAAAGCATATCCATCACAGGTCACTGGGGCCAGGTGCTTAGAGGTCGGAATTTGGAGCAGAAGATCTGAGCCAAGGGTGGTCAGAGACCCTGGGAGGTAGAAGCAGGGGGCTGGAGAGAGCAGCTGTTAGAGCTGGTGGCTGTTTTGCACTTCTGCCAATGAAGAAACTGCTTGCCAATGCAGGAGATGCAACAGACACGGGTTCGATCCCTGGGTCAGTAAGATCCCCTGGAAGAGGAAATGGCAACTAGTTCTAGTACTCTTGCCTGAAAAATTCAGGCAAAAGGAGCCTACAGTCCATGGGGTTGCAAAGAGTCGAACACAACTGAGTCACTGAGCACACTTGCACTTCTGAGCTACGCTGGGGTTATATGAACGAGTAACCAAACTCCTTCAAGGGCCTGAGGTCCTTCTATTTGTGCTTCTGGGCCTTTGCACATGCTCTTCCCTTTGCCCTCCTTTCCATTTTCACTTCTGAACTCCTCCTATTCATCCTTCAAAACCTTGTTTGTACATCAGCATCTCTGAAAGTCTTCCTTGACCCTCTGAGTACTCAGTTCTCCTCTGTGCTGTTTCCATGCCCTTCACACACTTCCAACAGTACATGCCTCACACCCTCATTGCAATTAAGTTGGCCTGTCTGTGTCCCTTTTGTTAGAATGGAAGTGTCTGGACAGCAAGAACCTTATCTTAATTGTCTCTCTATCTACAGTGTCTAGCACAGTGCCTGGCACACTGTGGCTGAATTATATATAGTTCCTGAATTGAGCATAATAAAGGGGAGACTGGGGAGATGGAGCAAGTTCTGCTGGGTGTCCTTCATGCCCCCTGTTTGCCATATAGGTTTAGCCTGGCTGCCGTGTTCAAGGCTTTCCTGATGGCTCAATGAGTAAAGAATCCGCCTGCAATGCAGGAGACACAGGAGATGCAAGTTCAATCCCTGGGTTGGGAAGAGCCCCTGGAAGAGGAAATGGCAACTCACTCTAGTATTCTTGCCTGAAAAATCCCATGGACTGAGGAGCCTGGTGGGCTTTAGTCCAAAGGGTCTCAGAATCAACTGAGCAACTGAACACATGCATGCACAGCTTGGTACATGTCCATTAGAACACAGTGTAAACCATGCTCTGGAGCAGTCCTGGATGTCCTTCGTCTTAATCAAATCCAATAACATGGTGAAGTGAAAAGGAAAATGAATGCTTTATACTGCAGAGCAAGAGTTAAGTTCAAGTTTGGGACCTGAACTGTCAAGTCTTCCTAACTCCAAACCTAGTACTTTCTTCGTTGGCCTTGCAGTCAGCACAAGGAGAACAATAATCTCCTTATTGCTCTGAGGTTCCTGTATTATTTCTCTTCCAGACAGTGGGCAAGCTAAGATTTGGTGTGAGGGCAATAGGTAGGGATTTCTGGGCGTGAACTAACATGGCGCCACCCATTGGTAGGAATCCTGGAGTGTCCCCTACGTTCTCTAACTAATTAGACCTTCTGGGATCCAGCCCTGTCACATGTTCAGACAAGCCCTGGTGTGCAGCGCCAATGTCTGACCAACTTTAATAAATCTTTTGGATTCTAAAGTTTTAGAAAAAACAAGACCCCTTCTGTTGGCCTGCCTATGAGGAAAATTGTTTTTGCTTAGTCACTTTAGTTATGTCCAACTCTTTGGGACCCATTGGAATGTATAGCCCACCAGGCTCCTCTGGCCATGGAATTCTCTAGGCAAGAATACTGGAGTAGGTTGCCATGCCCTCCTCCAGGGGACCTCCCCACCCAGGTATCAAACCCACGTTTCCTGCATTGGAGGTGGATTCTTTTACTGCTGAGCCGCTGGGGAAGCCTACGAGGAGAATTCTACATTAAACATTCGGAAAAGACACAGTCTTGGTGTTTACCTCCTAACAGGCACACGCGTATAACACTAAACCCAACCCCAAATGTGTATCCACTACCCTCACCCCCATGTAACCCCAAGTGGCTAATTTCAATTCACAAATCTATTTGTGTCCAATAGTCTTATGCTCTTTGTCTTAACTTTATTTCCTGACCTTTTCTGGGAGATGTCTTAGTTTAGGGTCTGAACATATGGGAACTTAAGATAAATGAGCACATTCAGCTCTTTGCCTCTCCTTGTGATGAAAATCGGTGTCATAAGGAGTCAAGAGTCAGGCTTCAAAGGCATGAAGACTCAGGAGAATCTTCACATCTCCTCTCGGCATCTATGTGGTCTTGGGCAGGTAGCTTATTCTTAACTGAAGTATAATTAGTTTATGATATCATATTAATTTACTGCATAGTGGTTCAGTATTTTTACAGATTGTGCTCCATTTAAAGTTACTATAAGATGATTGCTATAATTCTGTGTGCGGTACAGTATGTCCTTGTTGCTCACCTATCTGATACAGAGCAGTTTGGATCTCTTTATCCCATACTACTAATTTGCCCCTCCCCTTCTTCTTTGGTAACTGCACTTCCAGCCTCAATTTCTCCATCTATTAAATGGGGATAACTTGATCACAGAGAAATAATGTACAGGAAGCATCTAGTAAAGTGCCTGACACAGTGTGGGTTCACAGGAAGTTGTGGTTAGTATTATTCTATTACTTTGAAAATAATCTCATGAGATCCCAATATTTCCTGTACTCAGTTTTCAGCATCTAATTTAGTCTCCTGCTCATTGTGGCTGTTTCCTTTGCCCTGAGCAAGTGCCACGTTCCCTATTATCTAGTCAGCTTTCAGGAGTCCTGGATTCCGATCCAGGCTCTGCCAGGATCAGACTGTATGTTTTTAGACCAGTCACGTAGCCTCTTTGGCTTTGTCTCTTGACCAAGAAGGTATGGGTGGGTAACTTTGGAATCCTGCCTCTCTCAGCTCACCCTGTGGTTTGTGCCCTGAAAAGACCAGTGAAGGGACTGCCAGGACCTGAGCCTCAGCAAAGGGGGCTTGTCAGAGCTTCTGCACATCTCTGGCCTGAAGCCGAGGCTCTGGCCTCCACACTGATCAAGTTGCCAGCTGGTACTCTCTATTATTTTGCCCGTTGAAGTAAGTTCAGAAAGCTTTCAGCTTCCCCATGGAGTTTTGCATCGCTATCACTTGGACTCAGGAGGTCTCTGTTTGTTTCCTGTCCAGAGCTGGGCCTGGATTCTCATGGAAGGTCAGTGCTGCTGGCTCAGGTCTGACAACTACAGGCAAGGAAGTCACAAAATATTCTCTGCCACACGTGGCCAGTCCTCCTAACACCCTTCGAGACAAGGAAGGTGTTACCCTGACACTAACCAGGGAACCGTGGCTGGGGCAGTTTCCAGGACCTGTGTTTCAAGAAGGGACATATGTACACTTGAAGGCCTAGGGACAGCTCCTTGATACTTGGAAGACTGTTCCCTGTTGACATCAGAGTATCTCCAGCTTCCTCACTCTGCAGGTGCTGGAGAAAAGTGAGGAACAGACAAATGAGGTTTCAGTGATCTGGATCATCCAAAACTGTAAGAAGGAACTTGCCTCTTGTGATGTGGTTTTTAAACTTCTCTGTGTCTGTGAGTGCCTGGCTGTCAGCCTCCGTACCTATCTGACTGGGTATGTTTTTTTGACCAGCTTGTGGAAAGCTGAACCAGGACTTTGTGCTGCAGACAGTGGCCAAAAGGCACCCTGCTTCTTGATTCTGCAGTTGCCATGACAACCATCCTCTGAGAGCTACAAGCCCAGCTACTTTTACTAGGCCAGTAGTGCAAATGACTGCATTCCCAACTCTTCCTCCATCCTGTCCCACTGCCAGGAAATATTTTATACTTTCTTTCCCCTGGGGAGGGCAAGGGGGAGAAAGGGCCGACAGAGATGACGTCAAGACTGCTAGGGGATTGTTGGTATATAACCCGGCTGTCTGGTCCCACTTCTCCCCACAAACTCAAGTCTGACCTCATATATCATTTATGCCACGGGTCAGCTTTCTGGGCTCTAAATCAAATCAGGAATAAAGAAACAGTATGATCAAGGATACATTCTTACTCTCCCATTTTAGCACTGTGAGTCACAAAAAATAATACACTGCCTTGGTGTTTCTGTTTTCTAGGGCGGGTGCTCCCTGATCGGGAAATAGGAATTTAGGCAGGAGCATCACTCTCTCTAGGCCACTGAGGCTTAGTTTGCCCACCCAAACCTTCTTGGCCAAGTGACAAAGCACAGAGAGGTTAGGTGACTGTTCTAAAACACAGAGGCTGTATTGGAATCCAAGACTCCTAAAGTTTGGCAATTTGCAGCTGTGGTACAGAAGGTGGATGACCTACAGAGGAAGGTCTGTTGGGAGGGTAAATTTTAATCCTTTAAAAGTAGGAGTAATTAGAATGCCCAGGGGAAATGTGAATTGAACAAAGTAGGAGAAGGCGACAACAGAGGACAAGGTGCTTGGAGGGCATCACTGACTCAACGGACGTGAGTGTGAGCAAGTTCCAGGAGATGGTGAAGGACAGGGAAGCCTGGTGTGCTGCAGCGCATGGGGTTGCAAAGAGTCGGACAAGACTGAGTGACTGAACAACAGCAAAGGGTCTAATTAACTAAGGGTCCATCCAGCTGTCTATCCTATCATCCATCCATTCATCCGTCCTCCATTCATCCCTGGACCACCAGGGAAGTTCCTTTTGATTCTATGCTTGATTACTGCTTCTACTGAAGTCTTGTTTCTTCATGAACAACATTGATATATTTTTTTAACTTGGCCTCCTCATTTACATTGTTATCTCTTGTAAAATATTTACTTGCTTGTCCTTGCATTCTAGAATACCAACCCGAATTTACCTTTTATACCATTGGTGTATTATTCCATATGATTAGTTTTCCTCTTTGATGCTTCTAGTGCAGAACTGAAATATGTTCCTGCATTTTTATTCCTCCAAAAATAATCCCATAGCTCTTCTAACTCTCCTTCTGTCTCAATCTGATCATTGTGGACTTCTGCCTATTTTACAGAAGGAAAGGCATTTTTCTTTCTATTGATGCTGAAGGTTTTGAAAAGGTTTCTTCTGGACATACTCTTGAGTCTTCAGAGTGGTGTTCTCTTTTCTTGTCCTGCAGTATGTTTTCAGTCTGTCTCTTTTCTTTATGTATTTGTCTTTGAATGAGAAGATTTATCCAGACCCAGTGATGGGGCAACTAACAGACTACATAGCTTGCCTTTGGAAATGTTAACTATCCCCTTGGGTGCTACTCAAATATCCTTCTTACTTCCACAGTTGGAAGGATGGCTGATTATTCTTCCCACTTCCTAGCTCCATTCCCAGAGTTTAGTGACATCCATGAAGTTTGGCCCTGCTGGGCTGAGGAGTGATTTTTTTTTATCTGCAATGTATTTGTGAGTCTATAACCCCAACTCTCTGACAAATGCCTCCAACAGACTTTTCTGGTCTCCCTCCATGTCTTTAAAACTTTATGCCAACTGCACTCCACTTTTGGGATACAAAGGGTCCCTGGCAGGGACTTTCCCCTCCACCTTCCACATCCTGTCCTACTGGTTGCTCGAGAGTGCAGTCTGTAAAAGGATAAGGAAAGCTTTTGTGGGATGCGTGTGTTGTGAATAAAATTGAAGTCTGGCTGCCTCAAAAGATACCACTTGTGTAATAGTGGATAACTGGTCAGTTTTATTTATTTATTTATTCATTTTATTTTTGGCCACATGGAGTCCTTGTTGCTGCATGTGGGCTTTCTCTAGCTGCGGTGCATGGGCTTCGCATTGCTGCCGTTTCTCTTATTGAGGAGCAAGGGCTCTAGGGCGCTAGGACTCAGTAGTCGCGGCTTAGTGGCCCCACTGCCCGTGGAATCCTCCCAGACCAGGGTTTGAACCTGTGTCACCTGCACTGGCAGTGGATTCTTCACCACTGGACCGCTAGGGAAGTCCCTAGTGGTCAGTTTTAAGATAAGTCTGGTCTCTGGGTCTCTGAGTCAAGGAGCAGGAGTGTCCCAGAAATGAACTCTCTCTTTATTGACTTTCAAAGAATTGAATCTCCTCTCTTTCATGAGGTAAAGCATAAATAGGTCACTCACTCTTTCTCACAAGTCAACCGTATCTGCTTCTGATATTGAGTTGATTCTGATATTGGGTTGTAATCAGTCCCACCTTTCTAAGGTTGTGGTGGGTGTGCCCCATTCCTTGTAAATAATTTTTGGTGGGAAATAGATACTACCAGAGGGACACTTGTATATTAGCTTTACACAATGTTTTTGAGATTCAGTTCTCAGAACCTATGAGGCATTCAGGAGCCCTCTGGGTAAAGTCTTTCCTTGTCAGCTCTTTACTTTATCCTACACGTGAATAATCAGAAGGTTGGGGGGGGGGGTGGGAAAGTGAGCAAAGACAGCTGCAGTTGATTTGGTGGCTCATACAGTAAAGCATCCACCTGCAGCACAGGAGACCCGGGTTCAATCCCTGGATCAGGAAGATCCCCTGGAGAAGGGAATGGCTATGTGCTCCAGAATTCTTGCCTGGAGAGTCCCATGGACAGAGGAACCTGGCGGGCTACACAGTCCGTAGGGTCACACGGTGTCAGACACAACTGAGCGACTGAGCACAGGGTTACACAGGATTGCTAGGAATGCTTGTCCAAGTTTCCAGGGCTTTGGGTAAGGAAGAAGGAAGTATCTTCTTGTGTTTTCCATTCCCATGGGCAGGCCAGTACAGGCTGTGGAGTTTCAGACATGAGCTAGAGGTCAGGGAGTCTGCTATTTAAACTTTTCATAACATTTGGTGTGTTGTCGGTTTCCCAAAGGCATTACACAATATTGGTAGTAATCATAGCAGTCAGAAACCTGCCATTCTGCCTGGGAGACATGTGCATTTTCCTCTTGTCATCTCCAGAATTTTCTTCAGCACAAGTACCCGAAAGAATACTTTCTCAGTGGCTCCTGGAGAAGAACATTAGACAGTGGATGTGGGGGTGGAGGTGGGCAACCAATGACATGACCAAGATTCCCAGTTGTTAGTGGGTGTTCCTCCAGAAAAGATTGTGTAAGAACAGTAATGAGGGGATCTCTTCTGAAATTAGGAGACACACCAGGGCACGCTAGCTGATTAAATCGTCCCAACACAAAATGACGGAACGCCTACTGCACAGCTACTGTCTTCACTGAAGACACGTGAAGATCTCATTTTCACCAGGCCGCACGGTAACCCAATCTTCTCCCTGAAAAGCATTACTTACCCCAGTTAGAGCAGGTCATGAATTAGACAACAATGGGGAGAACAGTGCAGGGGAGAAGGGGAAAAGATTGTTCCAGAAGATGTTTGTTGCTGTTGTTTAGTTGCCTCTGACTCTTTGTGACCCTATGGACTGCAGCCCACCAGGCTCCTTTGTCCTTCACTATCTCCTGGAGTTTGCTCAAACTCATGTCTACATTAAGTTGGTGATGCCATCCAACCATCTCATCCTCTGCCACCTCCTCCTCCTGCCCTCAATCTTTCCCAACATCAGGGTCTTTTCCAATGATCCGGCTCATCACATAAGTTGGTCAAAGTATTGGAGCTTCAGCTTCAGCATCAGTCCTTTCAGTGAATCTTCAGGGTTGATTTCCTTTAGGACTGACTAGTTTGTGTGAATGATCCCTAGAAAGTATGTCCCAGCCCCATGGCTAGTTTGTCACATAGGATTGAGGGTCTGAGAAGGAGCCCTTTGGACAAGTAAACAGAGCAATGCCAAACCAGGGAGGAGGGGTTGGGGGTGAAGGGGTGCTTTTCTTAGAACTACTAGGGGATTGCTGGGTAGAGGGGTGGCCAGACTTGGCATTACTGCTGAAAAGGCAGAGGAAAGAGTGGTGAAGACAGATTTGTTCTTCCCAGCTGTGCCTGAGGTTGTCTGTGAATCTTTGAGAATCATTCCCTGGGCTTCATGCAAGGTGCCCAGATGTTCTGATTTAGGCACAATGGGCCTTCCCCATTGACATTTTCCCATCCGTTTTCTTCATGGGTCTTCCCAGGTCCTGTTTCTCTCCTTTCCCCCTACTCTTCACTATCTCCCCATCTCATTTTCTCCTCTTGCTCAGCCAAGTTATTTCTATCTGCAAGACTTCTCTCCTGTTATCTCTTCTATTATCATTTCTCATGAGGCACTTTTCTGGAGTTGACTGGTTTGGCCACTGGATTCTACCCTTTGCCCCTGCTTTCCTTGGGGGCAAAGAGAGAGCAAGAGAACCTCACCTACCGAAAGGAGCAGTGTTTTCTCCTGGTGAATTTGCTTATTAAA
This sequence comes from Bos taurus, assembly GCF_002263795.3. Taxonomy (NCBI): domain Eukaryota; kingdom Metazoa; phylum Chordata; class Mammalia; order Artiodactyla; family Bovidae; genus Bos; species Bos taurus. The sequence goes on along the minus strand of NC_037341.1, from coordinate 16,219,399 downwards.
CTGTGAGTCAGTAATCCATGGTGGCCATTTTTCTGTTTTGCATGAGGGTCCAGGGCAGAGTTTGTCTGCCAACTCTGTTATATAAAGGACAAAAGGCAGTCTTCGAACAGAGTCAGGTATCTTCAAGAACTTTACACCCTGTGTGTCCTTTACTTCTTGTGATAAACCTGGCAGGCAGGTCTTCTTAAGCTAGGGTTTTCAGCATAAGTATGTCCCAAATATTGCACAAGACATACTTATGCTAAAATACTTTAAATTTAAAGTATTTAAATTTAAGTGCGCGTCCTGTCTTTTCATTTGCTAACTCTGGCAACAGTTCATTAAGTCCAAACTGCAGAGCAGGTAATGTGACTTGCTCGGGTGCTTGATCATGTTAGCTTCTTACTCCTGTTCTTCCCCATCTCCACTATTCGAGCAGTCCAAAGAGAGAAAAAAAGAAAAGAAATGTTATGCAAAATGAATGAATATTCTCCAGCCCTTTGCCCATGGACCATTTCATGAAACATTTTCATCTATTATCAACAGCAACCCAGCAGCATGGAAACTCACTGGAGGGCGCAGTGATGATCTGATACTTTGGCTGAATCCCGAACCGGAGTTTTGACCTTTCTGAAAGGGACATGGCAAAGCAGAAGCCCAGAGACCTTGGCATCCACAGCCGTGAATAATTGCCCTTTGGCACCTACTGAATCTATGAACCAGGCTACCTCTGTTAATTCTTTCATGAGTTTTGTTTTCTTTGTTGAAAAGTTGAGAATGGGACTATTGACTTGCATTCTTCGCAGGACCCGGTGATGCAGTGTAATTCAGCAGCTGGTACTGGAAGGACCTGGGTTCAAATCTCAGCCCTGCCACTTACCAGCTGTGTGACCTGGGGCAAGTTACTAAATCTCTCTGTGCCTTGGCTTTCTCACCTGTAAACTGGAGATAACGGAGTGCAAAATAGACTGAAGACTGTGAGGTCTGGAGACAAGGTTTACTAGTGAACTCTTGCATTCGAACAAGCACTGAATTGCTAACAAACTAATCCAATCCTCCATTAAGAGCATTGGTCACAGGGTATGAATGAATGCTTAGCTCTGTGCGAGGAATGACTAGGGATACAGGGGAACAGAAAACCTGGTTTACGCCCGGAGATACCAACAATCCCATGAGAGGAGACCAGTTGTACCTAGGTGAAACAAGACAACAAAATCAAGGGTGTGATGATTCAATGCAAATTCAGGCAGAAGGCTCAGGAGGTGTGAGTAGTGATAATCGTGTCTTATGCTTCTACCCTCATTGCAGTTCACCCAGGCCATTTATAGACATATCGGGCGAAGTAACGGGCGGTCAGAATGGGGGAGGGTCTGGCCCTGGGAAGCTACTTAGAGGAGGCAGTTCTTTCAGTAGTCATAGATTTGGATCGGAAGATGGCATTTCTGATAGGACGAATCCAAAATGTGAAGGTGGGGAAGCTGGTGGCCCCCAGTGGACAGCAGAGGCGTTGAAGTGGACCTACAGGAGACTGAGGCTGGGCCCTGGCATGTACATCACCCTCAGGGAGTCACACGGCTGGCTTCTCAGTGTTCAGGGCTTGGCTCATATTATCCCATCACATGTATCTTCCCTGGCCACCTGAAGTGGCTTGCAGTCCCTCACCTGTTGATGTCATATCACCCTGTTTCATTTTTTGTCATACTTTATGTTTTATGGAATTATTCTATTTATTACATTTGATTGTTTTTTCTGCCTCCCCTAGCAGCATGAAAGCCTCATGAGAGTAAGAATATAGAACCCGTAGTGATGCTCAATGAATATTTGTTGGACGAATGTATAAGCAGGTAGAAAGATGGCTCAGAATTCTAGCTTAAGGAATTGGGATTTTATAGGAAGTTATGAGGACTTCAAATAAAGCCTGTATTGAGGTATATTCTATGTCCCCAGAAGGCCCTTTTGTAACAGGAATCAGTGAGTAGTCCTTCCCTTTCCTCTTTGCTTAAAATGAGTCTGGAGAATGATGTGAGTTTCTGGGAGTGTTCATGGGTGAACACAGGGTGAATTGTGGAGCCATCAATCTGCAGCTGTGTTAGGGCAGTGGTTCTCCCTCGAGTTTCCCATTAAAGCCCTGGGGAAATTAAAAAATTCCCAGTTCCCAGGCTGCACCCCTAAAATCCAGATCTCTCGGAGTGGAGCCCAGGCTCTGCATTCTATGAGCTTCCCTGGCAATTGCACTGTGCAGCCAAAGGTGGAAAACACTGTAGATCCCACTCACGTCACTTACAAACTCAGGCAGGATCAACTAGCCTGTCTTACTCATATTAAGATGTCAAGTAGAAACCATAACTCTTCTTTTGATCTTCCTTACAGACACCCTGCCCAGAGGTGAAGTGCGGCCAGCTAGCTTCTTGGGTACATTTGTGTATTTGATAACCTGTTTGGAATTAGCCATACATTTCCGTCCGCTGGGGCAGGCCAGTCCTAGCCAGGACTCATATGTCCTCCGATGAAACATTATTTTGGGGACTGGTGGCTGGCAACCCCTGACCTGGCTTCTGTTCTGCTGGCCCCATTGGCTGGCTCATTTCCAGCCTCCGCTTTCTCTGCCCTTGTGGTGGCCACATGGTCCAACTTCTCCTTGTCACGTCTTCAGCAATGCTGGGGGCCTGGGGTGACTTAACAGGGTTAATATTCATTTCATGTCACTTGGAAGATGCCAAGCCAACATCGCAGCAAATCTCATGTCCCTACCCTCTCCAGCTGGCCCAGGTTGAAGGTCCTGGAGAAGGCCAGGTGACCTGAGGTCTCCCTCTGGGAAAGGGACTGTTGAAATGCCTTTAAACCGTCTTGGCCTTTGAGACCTGTTTGGCTGACTGTCATCCCTTCCACCATCCTCTGTGTGCCAAGATCTATGTTAATCTTCCTGGGCCGCATAGGCCATGTGACCTCTGATGAAATCAAACATCTGGGCAGTTAATCTACAGACCTGCTTCTAATTGGACTAATTGGCACGGAATTGGTAGAGCTGGAGAGAGACCTGCTGTTCCTCTCTGGGCTCTCAGTGCCAAACAAAAAAGCAACTGGTCAGTCCTTCAGGCTGTGGATGCCCTGGAACAGTTGAAGACCCAGTTTGCTCAATAGACAACTATCTACTTGCCTCTTTTCCCCTCCCCTTCCCCCTCTGTGCACCAACATGTGCTTCAGAATGTGATTTTCATGAATCATGTTCCTGTATCTTGTTTTGGAAACCATCAGTGACTGCTGTAAACATAGCATCAAATGCCCCTGCTCTTTGGGTATCCTGAGATATATAGTGGCCACAGTGGCTAATTGATGGACAGTCCTTCATTTATCAAATGTATTGAATAAGCCCGTTGTGAACAGATCTTTATTGAGCACCTACTATGTGTTAGAGGGCATCACAGGGCAGACACACTGAAACCATGCTCACAAAAAACTAGTCAATCTAATCACACTAGGACCACAGCCTTGTCTAACTCAATGAAACTAAGCCATGCCCGTGGGGCAACCCAAGATGAGTGGGTCATGGTGGAGAGATCTGACAGAATGTGGTCCACTGGAGAAGGGAATGGCAAACCACTTCAGTATTCTTGCCTTGAGAACCCCACGAACAGTATGAAAAGGCAAAATGATAGGATAATGAAAGAGAAACTCCCCAGGTCAGTAGGTGCCCAATATGCTACTGGAGATCAGTGGAGAAATAACTCCAGAAAGAATGAAGGGATGGAGCCAAAGCAAAAACAATACCCAGCTGTGGATGTGACTGGTGATAGAAGCAAGGTCCAATGCTGTAAAGAGCAATATTGCATAGAATCTGGAATGTCAGGTCCATGAATCAAGGCAAATTGGAAGTGGTCAAACAAGAGATGGCAAGAGTGAATGTCAACATTATAGGAATCAGCGAACTAAAATGGACTGGAATGGGTGAATTTAACTCAGATGACCATTATATCTACTACTGTGGGCAGGAATCCCTCAGAAGAAATGGAGTAGCCATCATGGTCAACAAAAGAGTCCGAAATGCAGTACTCGGATGCAATCTCAAAGACGACAGAATGATCTCTTTTCATTTCCAAGGCAAACCATTCAATATCACAGTAATCCAAGTCTATGCCCCAACCAGTAATGCTGAAGAAGCTGAAGTTGAACGGTTCCATGAAGACCTACAAGACCTTTTAGAACTAACAACCAAAAAAGATGTCCTTTTCATTATAGGGGACTGGAATGCAAAAGTAGGAAGTCAAGAAACACCTGGAGTAACAGGCAAATTTGGCCTTGGAATACGGAATGAAGCAGGGCAAAGACTAATAGAGTTTTGCCAAGAAAATGCACTGGTCATAACAAACACCCTCCTCCAACAACACAAGAGAAGACTCTATACATGGACCTCACCAGATGGTCAACACCGAAATCAGATTGATTATATACTTTGCAGCCAAAGATGGAGAAGCTCTATACAGTCAGCAAAAACAAGACCAGGAGCTGACTGTGGCTCTGATCATGAACTCCTTATTGCCAAATTAAGACTGAAAATGAAGAAAGTAGGGAAAATCACTAGACCATTCAGGTATGACCTAAATCAAATCCCTTATGATTATACAGTGGAAGTGTGAAATAGATTTAAGGGCCTAGATCTGATAGAGTGCCTGATGAACTATGGAATGAGGTTCGTGACATTGTACAGGAGATAGGGATCAAGACCATCCCCATGGAAAAGAAATGCAAAAAAGCAAAATGGCTGTCTGGGGAGGCCTTACAAATAGCTGTGAAAAGAAGAGAAGCAAAAAGCAAAGGAGAAAAGGAAAGATATAAGTGTCTGAGTGCAGAGTTCCAAAGAATAGCAAGAAGAGATAAGAAAGCCTTCTTCAGCGATCAATGCAAAGAAATAGAGGAAAACAACAGAATGGGAAAGACTAGAGATCTTTTCAAGAAAATTAGAGATACCAAGGGAACATTTCATGCAAAGATGGGCTCAATAAAGGACAGAAATGGTATGGACCTAACAGAAGCAGAAGATATTAAGAAGAGATGGCAAGAATACACAGAAGAACTGTACAAAAAAGATCTTCACGACCCAGATAATCATGATGGTGTGATCACTCACCTAGAGCCAGACATCCTGGAATGTGAAGTCAAGTGGGCCTTAGAAAGCATCACTACGAACCAAGCTGGTGGAGGTGATGGAATTCCAGTTTAGCTATTCCAAATCCTGAAAGACGATGCTGTGTAAGTGCTGCACTCAATATGCCAGCAAACTTGGAAAACTCAGCAGCGGCCTCAGGATTTGAAAAGGTCAGTTTTCATTCCAATCCCAAAGAAAGGCAATGCCAAAGAATGCTCAAACTACCACACAATTGCACTCATCTCACATGCTAGTAAAGTAATGCTCAAAATCTCCAAGGCAGGCTTCAGCAATATGTGAACCATGAACTTCCAGATGTTCAAGCTGGTTTTAGAAAAGGCAGAGGAACCAGAGATCGAATGCCAACACCCCTGGATCATGGAAAAAGCAAGAGAGTTCCAGAAAAACATCTATTTCTGCTTTATTGACTATTCTAAAGCCTTTGACTGTGTGGATCACAATAAACTGTGGAAAATTCTGAAAGAGATGGGAATACCAGACCACCTGATCTGCTCTTGAGAAATTTGTACGCAGGTCAGGAAGTAACAGTTAGAACTGGACATGGAACAACAGACTGGTTCCAAATAGGAAAAGGAGTACATCAAGGCTGTATATTGTCACCCTGCTTATTTAACTTATATGCAGAGTACATCATGAGAAACACTGGACTGGAAGAAGCACAAGCTGAATTAAGATTGCTGGGAGAAATATCAATAACCTCAGATATGCAGATGACACCACCCTTATGGCAGAAAGTGAAGAGGAACTCAAAAGCCTCTTGATGAAAGTGAAAGTGGAGAGTGAAAAAGTTGGCTTAAAGCTCAACATTCAGAAAATGAAGATCATGGCATCCAGTCCCATCACTTCATGGCAAATAGATGGGAAAACAGTGGAAACAGTGTCAGACTTTATTTTTGGGGGCTCCAAAATCGCTGCAGATGGTGACTGCAGCCATGAAATTAAAAGACGCTTACTCCTTGGAAGGAAAGTTATGACCAACCTAGATAGCATATTCAAAAGCAGAGACATTACTTTGCCAACAAAGGTTCGTCTAGTCAAGGCTATGGTTTTTCCTGTGGTCATATATGGATGTGAGAGTTGGACTGTGAAGAAGGCTGAGCGCCAAAGAATTGATGCTTTTGAACTGTGGTGTTGGAGAAGACTCTTGAGAGTCCCTTGGGCTGCAAGGAGATCCAACCAGTCCATTCTGAAGGAGATCAGCCCTGGCATTTCTTTGGAAGGAATGATGCTGAAGCTGAGACTCCAGTACTTTGGTCACCTCATGTGAAGAGTTAACTCATTGGAAAAGACTCTGATGCTGGGAGGGATTGGGGGCAGAGGAGAAGGGGACGACAGAGGATGAGATGGCTGGATGGCATCACTGATTCGATGGACATGAGTCTGAGTGAACTCTGGGAGTTGGTGATGGACAGGGAGGCCTGGCGTGCTGCGATTCATGGGGTCGCAAAGAGTCAGACACGACTGAGCGACTGAACTGAACTGAACTGATGTGTAAGTCACTGTTCTAGTCACCAGAGATCCTGTGTGGGAGGCACATAATGTTAATAGATAAGCAGAACAAATAACTGAGTAACTAGAGATGATTTGGGATGATGATAAGTTCTACAGAGGTGTCACTGCATAGAGAAGAGGGTGGAGGAAATGACTAGATATGAAATAATCTGATCAGGGCTTCCGAAGTAGCTCAGTGGTAAAGAATTTGCTTGCAGAGCAGGAGCCACAGGAGACATGGGTTTGATCCCTGAGTTGGAAAGATCCCCTGGAGGAGGGCATGGCAACCCACTCCAGTATTCTTGCCTAAAGAATCCCATGGACAGAGAAGCCTGGTAAGCTAAGAGTCAGACACGACTGAAGCGGCTTAGCGTGCAAGCCCGTGTCATCAGGGCTGGCAGGGTGGTGAGAGATGTAGAGAACTGCTGTGTGGGTTGGGCCTGGAAGGCTGAGGAAGATGTGGTCCTTCATCTTATGGATCTCCTGGTCTAGTTGGGGGTGTGGACAAAGAGAATGATGAAGAATAATACTTTAAGGGCTCTGATGGAATTGTGTAAAAGGGAGAGCTTAGAAGGGGGGAACTGGCTACATGAAGGTGGGGCAGGCAAGGCAAGAGTGTGATGCTACAACAGAAAGGAAAAGTGGAAGTCAAAGGATAAAGTTGGGGGTTTTTCCTGGCGATCCAATGGTTAAGATTTAACCTTCCAAGGCAGGGGATGCAAGTTCAGTACCTGGTTGGGGAGCGAAGATCCCACATGCCTCAGAGCCAAAAAACCAGGACATAAAAAAACACAACAGAAACAATATTGTAACAGATTTAATAAAGACTTAAAAAATGGTCCACATAAAAAAAATTCTTAAAACACACACGTACACACAAAGGATAAAGTTGGCTGGAAAAGGGGAAGAAGGAAATTGTGCTAGGTGTTCATTTCTTTCTGGTAGTCATGTACGGATGTGAGAGTTGGACCATAAAGAAGGCTGAGCACTGAAGAATTGATGCTTTTGAACTGTGGTGCTGGAGAAGACTCTTGAGAGTTCCTTGGACTGTGAGGAGATCAAACTGGTCAATCCTAAAGGAAATCAACCCTGAATATTCATTGGAAGGACTGATGGTAAAGCTGAAACTCCAATAGTGTGGCCACCTGATGTGAAGAACTGACTCCTTGGAAAAAACCCTGATGCTGGGAAAGATTGAAGGCAGGAGGAGAAGGGGCCAACAGAGGATGAGATGGTTGGATGGCATTACTGACTCAGTGGACATAGTTAGAGCAAACTCCAGGAGATGGTGAGGGACAGAGAAGCCTAATGGGCTGCAGTCCATGGGCCTGTGAGTTGGACGTGACTTAGCAACTGAGCAACAACAACGAAGTCCCAGGCATTGTTCTAGGTGCTGGGGTCACAGGGGTGAACAACAGAGAAAAAGTCCCAGCCCCCACCGGAACTTATATTCTAATGGGGGAGGGTAGGCATGAATATATAAACAAGTAAGATAACTTTGGATGGTGACAACTGTTATGAAGACAAAATGCGATAAAGTTGAAGGAAGAATTTGGGTGTGTTTGGAGAGCAGTGATGGGAAGGAGACTTGACAGGGTAGCTGGTGTAGGCCTCTGGAGGAGGAGACGTATGCTGAGATTGGATCACAGGATGGTCTGGGAGAAGGGGAGTTCTAGGTGGAGGCAACTACAAGTACAGAAGTCTTGAGGCAGGAGCAAGCCTGGCAAGTTTGAGGAACAGAAAAAAGGCCAATGTGACTGGTGCCTGGTGAATAAGGGGAGAGTGGGTCAGTTCTATAAGGAGTCAGAGATGAAGCAACAAGGGAAGCAGAAAACACAGATATGAAGCCATTGTAGTGATTCAGATTAGAGAGGGTGGAGGCCTGACCTGGAGTGAGAGCTTTGGAGGTGGGGAAACATGGAAAAGCGACGATATTTTGAGTAATAGAACTATCACAATAGGACTTCTGATTCCTGGCCCTTGAGGACTGAGAGATGGATTGAATCAAAGATGACATTGGCTTGAACAACTGGGTAGTTGGGCGTGGTTACCAAGATAGGAAAGACCAGGAAGGGAACTGGTTTTGTGGGAGAAATCAAGATTTTTCTTTGGATGCCTTTAGTATGAGATATTAGTTGGACATCCACCCCTGGAGAGGAAGCATAAAGGCTTGAGGTATAAGAGTAGCAGACCCTTCTGGGAACCTGGGATCATTGTGGGGGAGAGCTGTGGTCAGGAGCACTGCAGTGCTGGCTGTGGGATGAGACAGCCGGGAGGAGGGAGGTGACTGGAGGTGGAGAGACCACCGCCGTCTGTCTTGTTAGTCCAGGTGGGGAAAGGTGGGAGTCCTAAATCCATCTGGTATTAGTAACCTAGATTCATTTCCTCGCGCAATAGACTCCTTTGTGATTCCATTTCAGAAATCATGGCCATTTAGTGCAGAGGATGGCGTGACTTGGCTAGACAAAAACTCAGCAAGCATATAGGGAGCTCGTGTGATGGGTCCATCTCTCTGCTAAGGCTTTCTGATACTTTATCTCATTTAACCCTCACCGAGATCCTACCGGGTAGGTTTAGCTCCTCCTCATATGCATGAATGAAGTTGTTGCTGATGTTTTTGGTAGACTCAAAATGACACTGAATCAGTGACCTCTGAAGACATGTCTTGTTTGTCCTTGTTTGTCCTGGAGGTGGGTTGTTCTCGCCTATGGAGGCTCTTCTACTTCTGGTCCTTAAATAGGGAAGCTTCTGAACTGTCATCACCCCCATTTCATAGAAGAGGAAACCGAGTCTCAGGAGGGCAAGTGGCTTCCCAAAGCAGCACAGCCTGAGAATGGAGCCTCCATGGTCTTTCTCTCTCCTCAGCCCCTCCTTGCTCTTAATCACTGCACACGGGGTTAGGTATCCAGAGAAAGAGAAGGCAGTGTTGATGCCTTGGAAGTCTCTGACCAGAAGGAAAGCCTGTGTGATCATCATGGACAGATCAGTGCTTCAGAAGGAAGAAAAAGTACGTACTGTGTGGAAACCCTCTTGTCTGACACACGGGATAAAGGGAATAGGCCATTTTATTTAAGCAGAAAGCAAAGAATCATTACAATGAAACATACATAATTTTATTGTTCATAAAAAGCATTCAAATATACATTGATTTATTGAGAACTTTTTCTTCACAGATGAGCCACTGATGGGCATCAGTGCTGCTCAGTCTTTTTATTTTAAATGCAACGCACCTTGATCTTTCCAAAGTATTTGATTTAACTTTCACAGAAACAAGAAAAAATTTTTTTGAACTTATGGTTAATTGACTTCTTTGATAATGAATTACATTATGTAGTTATAGTAGGGAGTACAAGAGGTAAAGACAGGTTAGGGAGCAAATACAGAGCACTCTTGCAAAAGGCATGATCCACCGGAAAGGAGGGCTTCCTACCCAGTGCCCTACCAGCCTTCAGAGCATCCAGGACCTCCACCAATAGACTCTATAGAGAGGATGGGGCATGTTACTTAATGTGGCAAATTAGTTAAGTGAGATTCAATTAAAAGATCTCCTACTGATAGAAATACATGTACAGTACATATTTGTATGCACCAGACACTTGAAGTGAATGAAGTACTTGTATGGAAATGATTTTGCTTTCTGTTTCTTCTGGGTCTACCATTTCCAAAGACTGGTTCTAATTTGAACTGGTTCAGTAGGATTTTAAAAACAACAACTTAGATTTTGTTTTCAGTGCAGTTAAAAAAAAATTAATATGTGGGTTGGGCTCAGAGTTCAGCCAATTAGTGTGTCCATTTTGGTTTGTGAGTCAGATTATCTTGGTCCACATTACTCACAGTGAGGAATGATTCAAAACCAGTGCTTTTTTCCTTCTAGCCCAGAGTCTAAAAATGCTTCAGGCCTCTTTTGTCCTGAGACATCCTTGTTCTAAGGAAGCCTGAAGTTACATTTATCAGGGAACAAAAGTCATTTACAGGAAGAGACTGGCATGAAAACCCACTGTCTTATGATTCCGACACTAAAGTTGGTCTTTGTTTCTCTTTCCTTTGAGTTGTATCAGTATTGGCTGAACACATTTTTTTTTTTTTTTTGGCTACACTACATGGTCTGTGGGATCTTAGTTCCTCAACCAGGGATTGAACCCAGGTCCCCTGCATTTGAAGCATGGAGTCTTAACCACTGGACCATTGGGGAAGTCCCAGCTGAACACAGTTTGAATTCATTGAAAGCTGGTTACCTTAGGAACAGAAGACTTCTGGTTTAGTGCTTCTGGTTTAGTCACAAAGGAGCCTTGGAGCATTGTCTTCAGAACCTAAGGACAATTCCTTGGGTACCTGGTAGGGGAGGTCCAAGGACCACTCTGCCATGGCCTACCCTTTCTCCTGAGATCTGGGCACAAAGTCTGCCATTCAAAATGGAGATCCACTCAAACAGTGGCACACGCAGGCTACCGTGTGGTTTTCTTTGCTTCTTCCCATGGCTTCTTTTTCTAGGAACTTCCCTCCCAAAGAAAGGAAAGTTTGATAAAAGAAGAGTGAGTCCAGTGCTGGCTTCCTGGGTGTGCAACCAGTGATTCTGAAAAATGCTAATTATGTGTCATTGTCTGACAATGTTCTCAAGATGTCAAAAATCAGACATCCCTGGTGGTCCGGTGGTTAAGACTCTGCCGTTCCACTGTGGGGGGAACAGGTTTGACCCCTGGTGGGGGAAGTTCTGCATGCAGCGTGGTATGGCCAAAAAAAGAAAAAAACTCAATGCCATTTCTATATGTTAACAACATACTTGTGGAAAGCAAAAATGTTAAAAACACAATACTGTTTATTATTTTTAGAAAATGTCAAATGTCCTCCTAGCATGAGCAATGTGGTACTGAATGAAAGCTGAAGATATGGTATGAACTCATGTTTAGCTTAATGTGGTTGCAGGTGGATTTACGTCTATGTCTATATCTACATCTATACCTATGCAGCTATATTATCTATCTACATGTATGTATATATAGAGATATGGTGCATACCTGGGTTAGTATATGCAATTATATTTCCAAACTCTGTCTACTGAGTGGGCCTGGAAGCAATGAGCACAGCCTGTGCCCAGACTTTGGTTTCTAATATCATTCTCCCATAAAAGGAAGAGGATTTCTTGGAGAAATGGCAGGTTGTAGGGCTGGGAAGGGAATATGCAAAATGAACATGGAGCATCATATAGTGCCAGAGATAAAAGAAATATTCAAGAGGCAAAGCAAGAGGGTATGTTCAAGGGACATAGGAGCAAACTGCAAGAGCTCCCAATAGACAAAGCTGGAACAATTTGAGCAACAAAATGAATAGTGTAGTCTCGAATTATAACCCAAAGTTGTTGTTGTTCAGTCACTACATTGTGTCCGACTCTGCCACCCCATGGACTGTATCCCACCAGTCTCCTCTGTCCCTGGAATTCTCCAGGCAAGAATACTGGAGTGGGTTGTCATTCTCTTCTCCAGGGCATCTTCCTGACCCAGGGATCAAACCCTGGTCTCCCACACTGCAGGCAAATTCTTTACCATCCAAGCCACCAGGGAAGCCCATCTTAGTTCACAAGTTGTGACAAATGTACCATATAAATGATATATTTTGAAAACTGGGAGGATGATATATGGGAACTAATATAATTTTACGTTTCTGTAAGCCTAAAACTTATAAAATAAAAAGTTTGCTCTGAAACCCTCCTATCCCCCAGCCACTTTCCTCTCTCTTGACCCTCTCTCTCTTTAAACATCCCGGTCATCACCGTGAGTCCTGGTCATGTAAGAAATTGTAGTGACACAGACAGGCAGCCTTGACTCTGTCTGAGCTCAGTGAGGCAGTTCTTGCCATTGGTATGGAGAGGCGAATACCATTTCCCAGCACTGTCGTTTCTTGGCTTATCTAGCTTCTGGGGGCTTATCTGAGGCATTTTTATTGGCTGTAGTGTGATCTGAGAAATAGTTCGCTGCCTGGAGGAGTCCTGGGCATCGCTCTTTTGCTGCTGAAGGAGCCAGACTCTGCACCACTGACACAGGAACACAGTGTCCTGATTGGGCTGATGCCCTCCTGAGGGCAGCCTGGGTATCCCTTTCTGCTTTAGCATCTCTCTCCATGTATGTGATAAAAGCTCTGTCTCATCTTCTGGATCATTATTCTCATCTTTTTCTTCTTAATCTTTACTTTTAAACACCCTCCTTAGATTTACAGGAATTGATTATATGACTATGTGGTGTGCCAAGAGGGGCAGAGCATAAATTTTCTTTTTAAGAATAAGAAGCTGGTAGAAGCATTTTGTCCAGGGAGGAGTCTCTTGATGGCCTCTCATCAAGGCCTCTCAACAAATGGCCTTTCATAGGTAAAATAGATTACTTACAGTTCCAGGACCGGTCCATATGGCACCTTGGTGAATATTAGTGGAAGGTGCCCTCTCTAGGCAGCTGCAGTCCTAGGGCTGGATTTCAGGTCCCAAACATTCCCTCTGTCAGGCAGCCTTGTGCAGTAGACAACATACACAACCATTCACTGAGTCCCTAAAATGTATGGTAGGCAGCAACCCATTGCCATGAGGGAAGAGGATAATTACTGTTCAGGATAATCCCTTCTTATGCAGGTACCTGGGGACAGGGTATGAATTGTCTCAGGAGTCTTCTGGAAGAAATGGGATGGAAACTCACAACAAATGGAGTGCTAGTGTTGGCTCCTATTGGTTCACGGGAGCCAATTGTTAATTTTTCACAAATTTGATGAGCTGGTTGTTAATCACAGTCACTGTTAAAAATTATATCATGTAAATCTACAGTTAAATTGGGGCTTCCCTGGTGGCTCAATGGTAAAGAATTTGCCTGCCAATGCAGGAGACATGGGTCCAATCCCTGATCCAGGAAGGTCTCCTGGAGAAGGAAATGGCAACCTACTCCAGGATTCTTGCCTGGGAAATCCCATGGACAGAGGAGCCTGACAGGGCTACAGTCTATAGACTTGCAAAGAGTCAGACACCACTTAGTGGCTGAGCAACAACAAAAATTATGTTGATAACAAGTGTAATAGATACACTTGTCACATCGTTCTAAGTCACTTTGTGGGAAGGGACACCAAATCCTCTAAGAGAAACTCAACACTGAGAAGAGGGAGGGCGGGCTGTTCTGGGACTGTGCTTGGATGCTATCACCCCCCAACCTGACCTGGTCCCAGTCATATTGGGAACCCAGATGGTTCCACCTCTTAACCAGTGTGGATAAGAGGTGGAACCTCAGAGTTTGAATGTGGGGCTCTCCCACAAGAAAGACACTTGGAATCAGACCCAGACACCTTACCATGGCCTATGGGTTCCTGTTCCTGCCTTGCTGACCACCCCTCACTCTGCCCTCACTCACAGAGCATCAACCATACTGGCCAGCCAAGGCTTTCCAGGTCACCCCTGCTCTTTCCCATGTTGTCTCAGGTTGCCCTCATCTGTCCTGGGTGCTGAATCTCCTTCACCTGAGATATGGGTTGTTGTTGTTCAGTTGCTCAGTCATGTCCAACTCTTTACAACCCCATGAACTGCAGCACACCAGGCTTCCCTGTCCTTCACTATCTCCAGGAATTTGCTCAAACTCATGTCCGTTGAGTCAGTGATGCCATCCAAGCATCTCATCCTCTGTCACTCCTTTCTCCTCCTGCCCTCAATCTTTCCCAGTATCAGGGTCTTCTTTTCTAATGAGTCGGCTCTTTGCATCAGGTAACCAAAGTATTGGAGCTTCAGAGTCAGCATCAGTCCTTCCAATGAATATTCAAAGTTGATTTACTTTAGGAGTGACTGGTTTGATCTCCTTGCAGTCCAAGGGACTCTCAAGAGTCTTCTCCAATACCACATGATATCAAAAACATCAATATAGGTGATTCTTTGTTATTACTTATGTCTTAATGTTCAATCCTTTCTCCTCTGAGAAGTAGGTCCCAGCTGCTACATTTAAAGTGGTTCCTTTCTCTGTCCCTCAAACCCAACCATCACTTCATTCCTTTAATTGTTGGTATCATAATCTGTGATTATTTTCTCTCTAGGTTTGTTTACTTGGGCTTTCTGGTGGCTCAGATGGCAAAGAATCTGTCTGCAATGTGGGAGACCTGGGTTTGATCCCTGGGTCAGTAAGATCCCCTGCAGAAGGGAATGGCAACCCACTCCAGTATTCTTGCTTGGAGAATTCCATGGGCAGAGAAGCCTAGCGGGTTACAGTCCATGGGGTCACAAAGAGCCGGTCATGACTGAGCGACTAACACTTTCACTTTGTTTACTTGGTAAATATGTGTCTCCCCCTGGACAGGAAGCTCTCTGAGGGCAGAACCAGGTGTGACTGACTCACCTTTGCATCCTCACTGCCCAACACTGCACCCGGCTAGCGGGAGGTTCTTTGTTCCTACTCGTGTTACATGATTAGAATAGGAATGAGTCAGTTGCCCTCCAGCCCCTTTGATGATTCTGAGTCCGGGTGAGGGAAGAGCCAAAATAAAGAAGAGGAAAAATGACAAAGGGTGGTCTGCCTCGAGGCTGAGCCAGACCCCAGAGGTCTGGTTAGCTGGAGTCGCCAGGGCAGCAGATGGCAGTCTGTGGGTGTTGATGGAGGCGGGTAGTTTGCTCATTTGCTGTGATTAAGGCTCATGCAGGGTTCCAGCAGCCTGAACTGGCTCTGGTCTTCCTGAAAGGAGAAGAGATGGGAGGCCGGAGGAAGGTAAGAAGGCAAGTGGCCATTGCCGCTCAGAATAGTTCATGGAAAGGACTCCCTCCTCTGGGCCCCTCTCTCAGGGAAGATACCCTGTCCTCCCCTCCCTGTAGTTCTCCTGTGGGGTGAGGGGTGCATGGGGCTGAGGAGACACACTGACCTGCAGCTTGAAGCCCCTTCTCTAGACCTTGTCTTTGTTGGGGCCCTGAGATGGCTTCTAGGGAGGCACCAACCTCTCCCCAAGGTTCACGGCAGGGCCATGGACAGCACTTGGGTGTGTGGACTGCACTGTTCCCACGGAAAGGGAAAATCGAGAAGGGAGGCTGGGACCCGCAAAAATTGAGAGTGGGCCTGCATGAGGGACTCTAGAGCCCCTGGGAGGAGCAGCCAGGGGGCTGGAGCACATGCGGTGGGTTGTGGGACTCCCTTTGCTCCTCAGGGGGAACCTCAGCTTCTCCCCAGCTTCCCACAGGCAAGCGTCCCAAAGTCCGCATCACCAACCAGCCGTGGCCAGGTGAGTCTCTGGGGGTGAACCTGTCAGGGCTTAGAAGGGAATTTCCTGGGGAAATGGGTGGCGAGTTACCCCATGCACCCATGGGACCTGCCTGCTCTTCCTGCAGCCCCAGAGGAGGGATTAGCACCCACTCCCCACCTCCTCAACCCCCCTGGGTGGCAAGAACTAGGATGTCCCCAGTGAGCGGCCCTGGAGGAAGGGAGTGGGGTGGGGGCAGGGTAGGTGACAAGGCAGGGTTGCCTGCCCCCCTCTTCCTTCTACCTCTGTCCTTTCCTTCTTCCCCATCCCCACTGGCCACCCTGCCCTTGGAGAGTGGGGGCTTGGGGAGCGGAGAGGGGGAGCCTGGACAGGGCAGGGGTGTAGCAAGGGAAAAGGAGGGATTCCTGACCAGAGGACTGGAGGGTGGGGCACTCAGGCGACAGACTGGATGGGAGTTCTCTCTGAAGCAGGCCCCAGGTCAGGCACAAAAAACTGGCTTCTGCTTGTGAGCATGAGCGCTGAGCAGCGTCAGGGATGTGCCTTGCGCCTTGTGCTGCAAGCTTTGGGGGAAACCCGCTGTGGATGTGAGCTCGTGTGGCAAAGAGCTCAGACATCAGGGTCAGAAGAACTTGAGTTTGAATTCTGGCCCTGATTCATTCTTCTTATGTGTGACTTTTTCTTTATTGCAATGTCTTTTTTTTTTTTTAATGCCATACAGTATATATAATTATATGTATATTTATAAATTCACATATAAATTTATAAATATAAATTTATATAATGTAAATACATATAAATTTATAAGTAAGTGTATTATATAAATTTTATAAATAGATAAAATTTATATATAGACATTTGTTTATGTAATATATTTATATGATATATATTTCTATTTGTATATATATTTAATTTTATGAGCAGCTCATACAGCTCAGTATTAGGAAAACAAGCAACCCAATCAAAAAATAGGCAGAAGACCTAAACAGACATTTCTCCAAAGAAGACATACAGATCGCCAATAAACACCTGAAAGATGCTATGTGTGACTTTGAACAAATGACTTTGCTTCTCCATCTTCCTCAGCCTTCCCTGTGGAACCCCTTTCCTCTCTTCTTTACATCAATCGCGTCCTTCAACACTCTCCAAGGATGGCTGTTTTCAGTAGTGTTTCATAGATCTCTTTGTTGCCCTTTGGTTTTTCTGTCCTTACTATTAGCTCAGATCCCAAGAACTGGATGCTTTTGTTACTGTCTTTTTAAAAAGCAAAGGCCAGCTTTGACAACAAGTAAATATGAGTATGTTTTGTCACTGAACCATTTTACCTGTTAGAGCGCATAGTGACAGCAGTGGCTGGTAGGTAGATACACGGCTATGTTGAGGATGGGGATGTTAATGTAAGGTCTTCATTTGTTGATCACCCTTTACAACCACTGGGAGGATACGGCTCAGTATGTTTGGGCTATATACTCTGGTGATTACACCACCAAAGTGATTTCCCAGGCCCAAATCTGATCATGTTCTCAGTCACTCAAACATTCCCAGTGACCACTGTTGTCCAGAAGACCAAGCCTACACTTGGGAAGCAAAGCCACAGCTAATGTGGCCCAAACATACACCTCGGCAGCTTCACTGCCTGCCTCCCCAACCCTCTCCTTTTGCCACATGGAAGCCCCAGGGGAAGGGATTCACCGCTTCCTGAACACATCATGCACCATCGTGTTTCCAAGCCTCTACACACGCCATTCTTTGTTTTTCTGGAGAATTTCTATGCATTCAAACCCCAGCACGACTGCATCTCTGTGAAGCACATCCCGCAGCTCCCCCAGGCGGAGCTCTTTATTCTCCTCTGCTTACTCATGGATGGAGAGCTTTACATGCACATATTTATGTACTTAGGGCTTCCCTGGTGGCTCAGTGATAAGGAATATGCATAAGTGATATTCAATGCAGGAGACGTGGGTTTGATCCCTGAGTTAGGAAGATCCCCTAGAGAAGGAAATGGCAACTCATTCCATATTCTTGTCTAGGGAATCCCATGGACAGAGGAGCCTGTCAGGCTATAGTCCATGGGGTCACAGAGTCAGACACAACTTAGTGACTAAAGCATCACCACCGTTAATGTACTTACAGGGTCTGGTGAATAT
Organism: Bos taurus; assembly: GCF_002263795.3. Taxonomy (NCBI): domain Eukaryota; kingdom Metazoa; phylum Chordata; class Mammalia; order Artiodactyla; family Bovidae; genus Bos; species Bos taurus. The sequence continues at coordinate 16,201,426 of NC_037341.1, read as the reverse complement.
TGAGGCATCTGTCCACACCAGTGACCTGGGGCTGAAATGCCCAAGGTGTGGCTAGTGTTCTCTTTATCTTTGTAGCCCTAGAACCCAGCAACAGTGATTGGCAAGCAGTAGGAACTTAAGCAGGTAAATGAGTATAGACCCATTTCTATGTATTTTGTGTTATTTTCCCAAGAAAAGCAGTTATTAGTGTGGATTCTGGACTCAACCACCTCTGAATATAAATCTCAGTTCTGTCACTTGTGAATGAATTTAGCCCGATTTGTTGAATGTCTCAGTTGCTTCAGCTAATAAGTGGGTAACAATATTAACCTTAAAGGGATGTTGGGAAGATTAAATATGAAAGTAAGCTATTTAGCAGTGCCAGGCACAAATAACCATCCAATGAAGGATGACTATAATAATTAGACCAAAGTGCTCATGTTCTCATGACAGACCCCTTTATGTGGAGCCGCACGTGGCTATGAGACAACATCTCGGAACAGAGATGCTATTGGTACAGAATTAATCCATTTAAGAGTCAGACCATTAACCTTGATCCTAATGGCACTGTGCCCAGCCTAATTGTATTTGAAGATCAGAGAGAAGACTCAAGTGGGTCAGTTGTCTAGAGGAGCAAGAACCATTTAAACCATTTAAACCAGGTAGCAGATCAGTGGATTATACCCTTCATTACATTTCGTATCGACAAGTCCATTGTTTCCTTGCTGTTGGACTTGATGTCTGTCCTTGGTGATTATCCATAAACGTAACTGTTTGCATTTTCCAAATATGTTTGAATTTCACAAGTCATATATTTCCAGGACAAAAGCCAAAATGAAATCAACCCAGTCTTTGAAAAAGCAGCTGATGAAGGCATAATCCACATCTTTAATTAACATTGAGGATTTGAAACTGAGGATTTGAGTACACAGAGGGAAAATGAATGAATTGCTTAATTTTGTCTTTCTGGTACTTCACCTAGTCTCTCTTTACCCAAAACATCCACACCCCTGTATGACATATTCTTCTAAAGGTTTTATTACGAATGCATAGTTTTTTCATCAACTGCAGACTTTATTTGTGCTTAGAAAGCATTCAGTTATTACCCTCAAGGAAAATTATGAGGCTGCCCAGGTACTCACTAAGCCAGCCTTCAGGGTGATCAATGCAAGTGTCTCGAGGTTGCTGCCCTTAACTTAAGCAGCTTGGCCTGGCCACTTGGCTCAAGCTGCCAAGGAAATAAACCAGGACCCTTGAGGGTGTTTCATGCCGGAGTTGTATTTGCAAATCTGGTTTGGGAAAGGTTTTCAACAAAGGTTCCTTCCTCTGCTCCTGCTACGCTGGGTTGGTTCAGTGCAAGAGGGCGACCAGAAGCTTCTGGAAGTCCCCAGACGTGTCTGAGCGAACCATGTCAGAGAGAGACTTCTGGTACTTCTCTTGGAATCTGGCTTTTATCCCCTGAAGGTCCACCTGTAAGAGAGATGATAGCCAACGGGAGGTTTATAGTGTTTTCACCATAAGCACAGGCAGCCACTGTTCTAAGCACATTATTCTCACTTGCTCATTTATGCCTCAGAGCAACCCTTGGAGTTGGAGTTACTAGTCTTCCTATTTTGTAGCTGAGAAAAAGAAAGCTGAGTTCAGCTCCCCAAAGGTGGCAGAGGTGTCTGTGTGTATGTTCCAGTACAACTTGGTTTATGGACACTAAAACTTGAATTTCATATGACTTTATGTGTTACGAACATATTATTTTTCCTTTGAGTTTTTTTTCTACAGTTACTTTAAAATAATCACTTTCTGATAATAGGGCTGTATAAAAATGAATGGTGAGCCTGATTTGACTTGCAGGCCACACTTTGCGGACTCTTAGTATAAAGTTAAGAAAATTGTCAACACAGTATGAAATGAAGGCTTTTTTTTTTTTTTGTCTTTTATACCCTGATCAGCAAGGATATTAGTGCCAAACAACAAAATTCAAATCATTATCAATTTGTAGGACTTAGTTTTGAATCTACAATTGACCCTTGACAATACAGGAATTAGGAACACTGACTCCCGGGCAGTCTAGAATCTGTATTGCTATCTCTGTCTCAAAAATGAAAGAACTGATCAATGACTCATGCAAGGGCAGGAAACTGAAACCGTTTGAATAGGATCAGTCCTCAAACCTTAGTTCTTTCGATACTACATATTGTGATCTCTAATGGAACATAAAGGCTTCCCTGGTGGCTCAATGGTAAAGAATCGGCCTGCCAGTGCAGGAGACCTGGGTTTGATCCTTGAGTTGGGAAGACCCCCTGGAGAAGGAAATGGCAAACTACTCCAGTATTCTTGCCCGGGAAAACCCATGGACAGAAGAGCCTGGCGGGCTACAGGCCATGGGGTTGCAAGAGTCAGACACCACTTAGTGACTAAACAACAAGGAAACACAAACTTCCTCACACTTAGTTAATTTAAAGATCTGTAAAATGAGAACACAGGTACTATTATTTATTGGAAAAATCTGCATATGAGAGCACCCACACTGTTCGAATCTGTGTTGTTCAAGGATCAATTGAAAAACTTGAAAAGGTACCACCTAGGTGCTGGAGGTGGAGAAAGGACTTAAGAAACACGAATAAAAAGATGGTTTTGCTCTAAAGACTCTTACAACCTAGAAAAGGAGATAATAGTTGTGCCATGGAAGATATAATTCCAGATAGAACACAGGGAGTCTCATAAAAGAAGCACAGAGCTCTCTTTAACCAGGAATTTTTTTGGTTTTTGTTTGCAATTTTTTTGTTATCATTATTGTTTTAAAATTAGACTATATCTTGCTTTCTAGTATTTGTTCAGTCACTCAGTCATGTCTGACTCTTTGTGACCCCATAGACTGTAGCCTGCCAGGCTCCTCCGTCCATGGAATTCTACAGGCAAGAATATTGGAGTGGGCTGCCATTTTCCCCCTCCAGGGTATTTTCCCGACCCAGGAATTAAACCTTCGTCTTTTGCATCTCCTTCATTGGCAGGCAGATTCTTTACCACGAGTGCCACCTGGGAAGGGCTTTCTAGAGAGACCCACAAACCATTGCTCAGATTTCGGGTTCTTAGTTTCTCCTACCCCAGTGAGAGGGCCCAACAGGGGACAGAAAGCTGAGAGCAGGAGAGGGCAGAAGAGTGGAGGGTTGTTGGAAGTGGATGCTGTGCAAGAGATCAGGCAGGTGGCGTGTGCCCCTGCTCCCTTGGCTGGTAGGCTGCTTGGCTGGGGGAGGGGGGTGAGTGCAGGGACAGGATGGGGCTCTCCCGGGCTCTGTTCTAGTCTGAGGCAGCTTTGGAGGACTAGGGGATCTGGCCAATATAACTGTCTGGGCCCGAAGCATTCAGAGGGAATGGTCCCCATGTGGGGATGACCCAGGGCCTATGGTCAGCACTAAGCTAGGACAGAGCGTATTGGAATAAACAATCCACAGTCCATGCATGCTGGGGTGACCATGGCACCCTGAGGATCACTCGGAGAGCTCCAACCCCTGGCGTCTTTAGCATCCTTGCTGGCCTTTGTCACCAACCTGCTCCTCGGAGTGTCCTGGGCCTGAGATACTAAGAGACAGAGAGACAGAGAAGGCAGAGACCTGGAGAGATTAAGAAAAGAGAGAGATTCAGAGCAATCAAAACAAAGTGAAGAGGGTGGCAGAGAGAGACTGGGGGAGGGAGAGAGGAGGAGGAAAGGACAGCGGCTTTGGGAGAGAAAAGGAAATATGAATCAATCGTGGAGGAGGAGAAAGAGAGGGAGGAGAAATTCCAGGAATAGAAATAAAAACGAAAGAACGGTTGTGTTGCTAAGTTATATTTCAAAACAGTGTCAGATGTTAAGTATTATTTGTCAGAAATATGGGGGCCAGAATTTGGGTTGATCTCTCTTCCCCCTCATTTAACACGTTTTTGAGGGAAGATGTCAGTGGTTTTCAAGTTCCACTTCACCCTCCAAGGTCTCTCTGCTGTGGATGAAATGCCACTTCCCCTCTCTTCTGTAATTCCTTCTCTCTGTGGCCCTGTATTCTGAATCTGAGTCTTGACAGTTGTTTCCAAACTTTTTTGGCTATTTCTCTCCCTGGGCCTTTGTTATGCTCAGGCATTCTCAGAGGGGGGCGATAATGCTCCCAAAAGGGGCAAAATTGGTTCTTAGAGGGTGAAAAAAAAAATCCAAATCTTTTAATGTAAATATAACTACATCTTTATGTAAGGAACATAAACAGATATACAGCATATGCCATGTTAACATTTCTTGGAGGGGAGTAAGGATTAGGAAAAAATGAGGTCAAAAAGGCTCCCTCATGCGGGGATCGCTAATTTTAAAAAGGTTGAGAAAACTTGTCCTGATGTGGTTTTTGTGCAGAACTGTGCTTTGGGGGTGTGTTTAAGGAAATAAAGGCCTAACTCAGGAGTCTGGAAAGGACTTGCTAAGGCTCTGCTGCTGGGTGACCTGTTGCCAAGTCGCTCAGTCGTGTCCAGCCCTTTGCAACCCCATGGACTGTAGCCCACCAGACTCTGTCCATGGAATTCTCCAGGCAAGAATACTGGAGTGGGTAGGCATTGCCTTCTCCAGGGGATCTTCCTGTCCCAGGGGTTGAACCAGGGTCTCCCACATGGCAGGCAGATTCTTTACCATCTGAGCCACCAGGGAAGCCCTTAAAAAGGAGCTGCCCTACCCAGACCAGCCCCTCCAAGTCCCTTCCAGGCACCACCCCGAGCTTTCTGGAGGCACCGATGGCAGAAACAGAAGCTGCCGACTTCCCTGGTGGTCCAGCGGTCAAGACTCTGCACTTCCACTGCAAGGGGCATGGGTTTGGTTCCTGGTCCAGAAACTTAGATCTCACATGCCCCACACTGCAGGAAAACAAAGACGAAAAAAGAAAAGGCATAGAAGCCGCTATCGTTATTGTATTTTTATAAAAAGAAACCGACTGGAGCACAGCACAATGTCCTTCCACAAAGTCTGGGACAGCAAGGGCTGTCTCTGCAGATACACCCTTCATAAAAGTGACCTGTTGATGACATCCGTGGTGGCAAAACAAGAAGGTGGAGCCAAATGCATCTTACCTCAGCCCGGGTCACAATGATGTCAATGAGGGTCTCCTCATCGGTGCCCGCCCCCTTCATGGACTTGTACAGACGGTCAGCAAAGTAGCCCTGGAGGTCCCGGGCGCTCCTCACTGGGCAGGACAAAGGGAAAGAGAGCATGAGGAGGTCACGTCTTGTTCAGTAACAGAGAGACGCTGGGGAGGAACAGAGCTGGCTTGCCCCTGGAGCGGATGGAGTCATGACCTTTGAAAGGAGCAGACTTCACACTGTTGATAAAGGGTCTGGAAGATTCCCCTGGGGTCAGGGCACCAGACTCTTCAAACTAGTCCCCTTCAGACACATAAGAACCTCTCCTATTCCCTGAAGACCCTGAGGAGGAGGAGGAGCGTTGTGAGCACCCTCAGGCTCTCCCTGCAACGTTCACGATTCTCACCAGCAGAAATGCCTTCTCATCTTTAAGAGAAATCTCTGATGCCAGAGTCAGGTCTGGAGGGGAAACGTAGTGGTGGTTTAGTCTCTAAGTCATGTCCAACTCTGTGACTCCATGGACTGTAGCCTGCCAGGCTCCTCTGTCCGTGGAATTTCCCAGGCAAGAATACCAGAGAGGGTTGCCATTCCCTTCTCCAGGGGATCTTCCTGACCCAGGGATCAAACTTGGGTCTCCTACATTGCAGGTGGATTCTTTACCGACTGAGCCACCAGGGAAGCCCCCGAGGGGGAACACAGACTGGCCGGCAACGTCTCCATAATAAAACTTGGTAATCTTGAAGACTGGCTCAGTTGCACTGTGATCCTCCTGCCTGCCGTGCTAAGCAAACTTCCTTCCCTTCGTTTTTCATCACTGGGTTTTAGGTGTGAGCTTCATCTCTGAATCTTTTCCGAAGTCCCCACAACCTTCATCGTGTGTGGTCTGGGATGTGGGCTTGATGAAATGTTTGGTCTTGTCTACACAGCATCCTCCTGTGATGCTGCTAACTGCTGATTTTGAGCCCTGCCCCAGTCAGAAATGAATGAAGTATGAGCTAGTCCACAAATTAACAAAGTATGGTCTCTCTCCACCCATAAGGGGATGGGGTGCACCTTTGCTCCTGGGGATAAATCTTGGTTTGTCCCCCCTCCTCCCAGGTTCACAGGAGTCTAACACTTTGGGGGGATGAACTCTTTTCTGTTTATGTTATTGATGTTTTGCCTACAACAATGAACATTTTTGATGTTCGGGATAAGTAATAAGTAATAAATTCAGCATAAGTGTGGAATGCACATCATTACCATGTCCTGTAATAAGAGCTCTTATTTTCTAGGTAATTGACAATGGGATTGATGCTTACAAGCCAGAGGGAGGAACAGAACTGGGGAAGCAGAGTCTAGTTTGGGGGTCTGTCTCCTTATTTTATAGATTATGTGGTAGTCACCAGAGTGTCAGTGGAGAAGCCCAGATCAGGTGTCTGAATCCACAAGCTGCTGAATTAGTGGTGGTTTTGGGGGTGAACCTGGCAATTTGAGGAGCAGCATATCTGAGACTCACTGTGGCACCCCCCTCCCAGGCATTCTGAGCTGGTGACCTCACAAGATTTCCCTGAGGACCCTCTGCCATGCATTTGTATTAATTGATGTTGAAATAATCATCTGCCTGATGTCAGTGTATTCTGAGCCTACACTAGGGGTGACTTCTCCCTTGAATTTCCTTCTTCCTGATATTTTGGGGAGAAAATTCTCAATTTTGCTGCTGTATACAGGCTATGCCTGATGAACAAGCTCTGCTGGTCACAGCTGCAGGAAGGCTCCAAAAGTTTGGATGGGATTCCGAAGTGGAAGGATTTCCCAGATGACTCAGTGGTAAAGAACCCACCTGCAAAACAGGAGTCATAGGAGTTGCAGGTTCGATCCCTAGATTGGGAAGATTTCCCAGAGGAGTACATGGCAACCCACTCCAGTATTCTTGCCTGGAGAATCCCATGGACAGAGGAGCCTGGTGGGCTATAGTCCATAGGGTCACACAGAGTCAGACACGATTGAGGCGACTTAGCATGGATGCTCACACAGCTCAGGAGGATATGGGAATAAAGCTGTTTGTGGCTGTGGGTGCAGGGCAGCCAGATGCTCTGCTGTGTCCCCTACTCCTCTGGGCATGCAGAGCAGGGATTCTCAAACTCCAGGGAAAGTAAGACAACCACTTGGGGAGCTTGTAAAGGTGTGGCTTTAGGCTGAATTCCTGCAAGTTCTAAGTGGGTGGCCTGGACTGGGACTCGGAAACTGCATTTTCACATCCCCTTCCCCCAGGTGGTTCTGATACAGGGGGTTGTTAGACCCCACTATGAGAACTGCTGTTCCAGAGACTATGAGCAGTGAGAACCATTTGGTCTCATAAACACCTCCTCCTCAATTTTAGCTTCACGCTGGCGTCTTTACAAGTTAGGTAGGAGCAGGGTGGGGAAGTGTCTAGAGAATTTAGTTATGGAATCATGTTCCACTCTCTTTGTGGTTCATTTTCAAGGTCTTTTCTGATCTCTTTTTAATTTACTACCAGGGGAGTCCACCTAACTCCTGCATTTCATGGTCCCCCCACCGTAGGGCCGGGCCTCTCCTTCCTCTGTACTCGCTTTGCTCTGATTGCTTTTATCTTTGTGCATTTGTGCTTGCGTGTGCGTGCTCAGTTGTGTCTGGCTCTTTGCAACCCCATGGACTGTAGTCTGCCAGGCTCCTCTGTCCATGGGGATTTTCCAGGCAAGAATACTGGAAGGGGTTGCCATTTCCTTCTCAGGGGAATCTTCCTGACCCAGGGATCAACCTCGTATCTCCTGTGTCTCCTGCTTTGCAGGTGGATTCTTTACCTGCTGAGCCATCAGAGAAGCCCGTTTTATCTTTACTATAGCTCAGTCCATTGATTTGTGTGTTTGTCCTGACCTTGACGCTTCTTAAGAAGAGGAACTGGACCTGTTTCCCACTGATTCCCATGCCTGGCACAACCCCTGACCCAAGCAGGTGCTAAGTAAATGTTACAGACTTGAATGGCTTTATTACCGTTAATACTTAATATCAATAAGGATTGATATTAACCTTCTGACTGAATTCTGGTGTTTTCCTAATTCTTTACAACTGCAAGTACAGAAAGGATTTGGAGCCTTGTAAATGGGCCATGAGTAGATCTCTCTGTTTACTTGAGACAGTGATCCCTAAAACCCTAAGGACAGTCATCTGTGTGTATCCATCTTGGGACAGGAGCAACATTAATGATGCTCAGGCCTCTGCATTGGATCACAACAGCAGAGCTGCTAGTTTGAATGCAAAATGTTGATGGACTAAAAAACTAAGCAATTGCTGACATTGCTCCCTAAAGTCCCATCAAAAAAAAAAAAAAAAAAAGGCAAAACAAAAGAGTTTGGCAGCGAGAGGACATTTTTTAGCTTCCAGGGGCTGCTTTTTTGGTTCTTCCTCTTCTTCTGGGGATATTCTCTCCATTTCTTGTGCCATTTGGGATGCTGCCCTGGCCTCCGTGCCACTGGAGTGTGGACAATGGACAATGCCTTCCTTCCAGGACTTGCAAAGATGAGAAAGGAGCCTGCCAGTCACAGCCCAGTACCCATCTCTCTGCTATTTCCTGCCTTACGGGCAACACCTGGAGAGAAGGGCCTGGCGTTTGCTTGGCATGGCCATGATCTGGTCTCCTCCCCCTTGCTTTCTAAACAGATCTCATTCATTCCAATGTTGAAGGGAAACAAATGGAAAAGGTCACCCTCGAGCCATCAGGCACCTGCGAAAACTTGTTCATGGATCAGAACCTGAGTGCTTTCGGGTGTGTGTCATGTGAACCCGTGCTGCCCTGAGACTAGACAAAGGTCCCAGGCTGTGATGGTTGCTGCTGGGGACCCACGATCTTAGTGGGACTGTCGTGGATGCTGTGATATGTCCCAAAGCTTCTGTCTTCAGGACCGTGGCACTGAGGCAAAGTGTTATGTGCTGGCTGCTCACAGCTGAGTCACTTTTCAGGAGGGAGGAAGTGACTGGGTCATATGCATTAGGAGTCAAAGGAGGGAGCTGGCTTCCCCAAGGTCGCACATGCCCCATGGGTGCAGCCAGCCAGCTTCTTGATGAGGGGTGCGAAGGCCTGGGACCCTTGCCTACACTTCAGACATCCCGACTTCAGGGCTTCCTGGGGACCAGAAAAGCTCCTGTTGCAGCTGCATCACACCCATTCTCTCCCTTCCCAAGGCTGCTTAGATGTGTTGTGGTTCTCAGACTATTACCTGAAGTCTTCCTTCACACAAACCTCTATCTCCAAGTGTGGTTCCAGGGAGCCTGGCTGAAGTCAGGGGCTCTCCTGGCTTTACTTACCAAGCGTTAAGTAGGCCTTCTGCAGGTCTCCTGATGTTTCTGCCTCGATGGCCTCTTCGATGTCTTTGCCGATGAGCTAGAGAGAGAAAGTCTAGCTGTTAGTCCAGCTTTTGCTCTTGGCCGTGGTGCACTGGAGGCTTGTTCTTCCACGAAAAGACTCATCCAGATTTGGTCATGCAAGGACCAAGGAAACCTGGCCTCATCCTTTGCAGGGCTGGGGGTGGTACCCCGCCCATTCGAGTGCGGACTCTCAGGGCCAAGGGAGATTTGACCCCTAATGGACACTACCCCAGGCAGGACCACCCCCTCGGCCTCAGTTTCCTCTTCTGTAAGAATCAGAGAGTGGAAGAACAACGAATAAATACTGAAACAACATTCTTTGTATTTCTATAGTACTTGAGTTTCCTATGTGTTTATAAAAATTCTTTCCATTTCCAGTTTTTCAGGAGGCTGTGGTTATAATCATCTCCTCCGTTGTAAACTGAGACAGGGAGCTCAGGCGGCTACCATCTGGGAGACATAGGTAGAGGCCGTCAAGTTCACGGCAAGGACTTGGTCTAACGTTTCTGATACGATGGGGTTACATGGGCTAGGAGCAGGGTGGGGGATGTGTAGGGGCCTGACCATGTCAAATGCCAATTTCCTTCCCTCTGGGGAGACTCCGAATGGTCTTATATTCACCCCCAGCTCGCCTATCATTCTGCGTAGCATTACATGTTAGGTTTCCTTCCAAATATTTATAGAAGCTGAAGTTTAGAGTAAATTGTGACCACACTTAGCACAAGTACCGCCTGGGCCAAGCTCAGAGCAGGCACACAAAGAGAAAGGAGAAACTTCAGGTTTGGGAAATGCAGTTAAGCATTAAGAAATACTGAAACTTCTTTCTTAGAAATTATCTTTTGAGGTTATGACACAACTGTGAGTCTATAAATAACTGGGGCCTTTGAGGACACACCAGGGGAGTTTATTCTGAAAATCCTGGTAAACAACATATTCTTTGTGGTGGGAGCACGATGGATGCAGGGGGAGGAGGGTCTGAATTTAATGAAACCTGTCGCTTGATCTCCTCATCGGAGCTGGCCTGTCTAGAGGTCCGGTGTGGAATGGACCTAGATAAGATGGGAGTTGGGTTGGGGGGCTTTCAGTCCTGTCCCTTTCTTAGCTGTCTTCAGTTGTTTAGGGGTTGGATGTGGGAGCTAGTATTTCAGAAGAAACTGCTCTCCCTTTCAACCATGAACAGGGTTCTTGTTCTGTAGATGGAGGTTGTGTTACAAAAGGAGATTGTATTCACATAGGTCTCTGTTTACTTAAAAAAAAAAGAATCCTCACACTAAACCACTTTGTTTTTATTGTTAATACTGGGCTAGAACGTATTTTTAAATTTTCTATAGCATCTCAGTCTACACGACAGATAAAAGCAGGAAAGCAGAGCTGTTCTAGGGAGGCGGGAGAGGGGTTCCTGACCCCAGCCCTAGACGCCAGGCTCCCCTCCTCTCAGAGCCTCATCGCTGCCCGTCTCCAATGGGCGCTATTTATGAGCTATAGGGAGATGGCATTGTCCTTTCTTCTCTGCCTGTCTCTTGACCCTATCCCCTCCTGTTAGCTCCCAAGGCACCTCCAGAGGTTCCACTGAACACAGATGGAAAACAATCCACTGGCCCAAGGTACTAGGATTCTCCTTTGCAAATGGCAGGCTTCCCACTGGAACACTTAATTCTTAGGGGGCTCTTTGGACACAACCAGGTTTTGTGATCTCGGTACAAAAACTCACTGCCAGGGTGGATTCCAGACAAGCCTCAAAGGCTTCTAGTTTACCAGGTAGCATTGTCTGTGGAGAGATTATTAGAAGAATAGGGGAGACATTTCTTTCTTTTAAAACCAGTGCCCCTGATTGGCCACATGCCCACAGCAGAACCATAGGCACTCTGGTTTGTTATAAAAGCTAAAGGGCTAAAGGCTCTGGAATGGGCTTAGAAAAGCTTTGTAAGAGGAGGGGAGAAGTGATGAGGGGTGCGGTGGGGAGGAAGTGACCTGGGGCTAAGGGTATGTGTACCTACAATTTATACTGAGCCCTGTTTGGGAACGTCAGAACTCTATAAGCCTCTCATGTTTGGTAGACTTGTGAAGAGTAATAACTTTTCACGATGCAGCACAGTTGGGAAGCTTTGTTGTTTGGGTTGGGATTTCTGAGTGTCAGCAGTTAAGATTCAAGTTTAGAGGACAAATCAAGGGCAAAGTTTTTGTGCCAAAAATTAAAATTCCACTCTATGCCAGCACAACCTATGTCACATAATAGACTTCAATGATCTGACTCTAGCATCTTCGTGCTTTTAGCCAGAGACCATGAGAAAATTTATGGAGCCAGATTCCCAAGATCATGGTCATGGTGAACCCTCAAAATCAGTGATAAAGATCAAGATGAATGATGTTCCAGGAAGGTTTTTGGAATAGATGAATAGGTATTAATAGCATTTTAAAGCTGGTTTCATGTAAAGAATCCTCAGATCAGGAGATTATCTTATTTTCCATTTGAGTTTCAGCTGTTTTTTGTTGCTGTTGGTTCACACAGGGAGACTCCTACCAACTGTTAATGTTAGCTGAGCACCCACTGCATGCCAGGCACTAAATGCTTTAAATCTGTTATTCATTTAATCCTTACTAACTCTGTGAAGCAGGTACATTATTATCCCTGTTTTACAGGTGAGGCACAGAACCCTTAGCCATTTGCCCAGCCTAAAGCAGACTTCTTAAACTTTAACATGCATCAGGATCTAGACGATTTATTAAAACACAGATTGTAGGACCCCAACCTCAGGGAATCTGATTCAGTTGATCCAGGGTGGGGATTAAGAATTCTTGTTTTAAGCATGTTCTCAAGTGATACTGATTCTGCTGATTCAGGATTAATTTTAAGAACAATTGGCTTAGGGAGTATCCTTAGGTTGTCAGTAACTCATGTGTACACACACACACACACACACACACACCCATGTATGTGTGTTTCTATAGTGATGCCCAATGACAACCACCCCAGAAACTCCATCCATGGCCCCTGTCTAATGGGAAGAGGCTCTAGGTCATGGAGAAGGCTTCCAGCTCAGTCTACTCAGCTCCAGGCCCAAAGGCCAGGGGAGTTCAGGGTGAGCTGCCTTTGATCAGGACTCTGGGCACGATTTGAAAGCAGAGGGCCCTAAAGGCTTATATACAGTAATGATAAAATTCCAAAGCTTTCTTGTCTTTTCATCTGCTGGCAACACGTCGGAAAATGCTATTCTGAGTGAGGAGTGGCCAGCTCTAGCCGAGGTAGGAGCTCAGGCTGGGGAATCTTGGAGCTCTCATCCACTTTCTGCTACTGACTTGCTGTGTGGTCCTGATAAGTAACAGATGGCTCCTTACTCATAACAGACTTCCCTTGTCCAGCAGTTGTGGGTAACAATGGCTGTTCAGCCTACATTCGAGTTACGGTATTGTCGTGAAGTTGAAATGAGACACCGGGCACAGATGTGCTTTGAATAGTCAAAAGCACTCCACAAATAAAAAATACTAGATGAAAGAATATCTGATATTCCACAAAAGCCTTCCTGAAATTAAAGACTGATTTTCAGGGAAGGACTAACTAGTAAGTGTCTTGAAATAGCTAACTTACCTTGTTGGCTTACAATGATCATCAGATTAAAAAATAATTGTATAAAAGCAATTTATACACATCTTTTCAGGAATGTATCTCTGAAGTATTATTGTATCTGTCTCAGGCACTGTTTAGCCAATTGTCAATTGGAATAAAAATAAGGGCAAACATTTTTATGCTTACTACAACCAGACACTGTCCTGAGCCTTTTATATTCATCTTATTTAACTCTGAAAATAATCTCTTGAGGTTGGGAAGATGATGTTCAGGGTCTCTTTTTACAAAGGAGGATGGAGACGTCTGGTCACTTGTTACAGTAAAACCAGGATTTGAACCTGGGCCCTCTGACTCTAGGGCTTTGCTCCTAAACTTGACCTGCTGTCCTAGCCTCTGAGGCAAAGTGGGGTTTCTGAGCCTCAGCACTGCACTGGGCCAAATGGTTGCCTGTTGTGGGGAGCTGTCCTGTTCATCGTGAGATGTTTAACAGCATCCCTGGTCTTGACCCTCTAGATGCCAAGAGCACTGCTCCCCCCAACACATCTGGTTGGGACCTATTTCCAGACATGATCACATAATCTCTTGTGTGCGTGTGTGTGTGTGTGCTCAGTCATGTCCAACTCTCTGTGACCCTATGGACTGCAGCCCACCAGGCTCCTCTGTCCATGAGATTCTCCAGACAAGAATATTGGAGTGGGTTGCTGTGCCCTCCTCCAGGGGATCTTCCCAACCCAGGGATCAAACCCAAGTCTCTTGCATCTCCTGCATTGGCAGGAGGATTCTTTACCACTGCGCCACCTGGGAAGCCCCAAATATCCCTTAGGGTGTGCAAGATCATCCGTGATTGAGAACTACCGTTGTAAAAGACACCTGCCGCCCCTGCTCCCACCGCTCAGTTCCATATCCCAGATCTCAGCTTCTTTTGGAAATAACTTGAGACTCTGTTCCTGTGTGAACTCCTTGCCTTAGTGCTGGATCACTTACAGTTTGGTAGGCTTGAAAGGTGGCTTGTAACTGCTTGTGGCTTCTCTTGGCCAGGAGTTCATTGAAGGCAAGCTCGTCTGTGCCCCAGCGGCCTTCCCCTGCCTAGAGAACCAAGTGCAAACATTTTGAAAGTGACTTTTGCAAAAACACCAAATATACACAGCTGTGACCAGGCCTCACTTACAGGAAACAATAAAACATGAGCCAAAGAGAAGCCAAATTGATTGACCTAGCACTTTCAGTTTCTAACCCACAAGTATACCTCACCTATCTATTTATGTTATTTATATGTCCCCTTATTTCAAAATGGATCTGAGGTGGTTAACACCAGAGTAAAATAATAGAATAAGCAATTCTTTTAGGTTCACGAAGACAGTATAGATGAAAAATACTTTCAAGATCATACTTATTTCCCAAGTAATTCCAATTCACATAAAAGAAAGACATAATTGTTGAAAATCATGTTAAATAAAAGAAAACCATTTGCAGAGACTGGCACGCCCGCATACTTACATCATACAGCTCTTTGGCATCCTGCCCAGCTAGATCTTTGTCCACATTATCTCCTTCATCACGATTAGCCTAGAAAAATCAACACGTTGTTATTAACTTGAGTTCCTGCTTGACCAAAGAAAACAAAAAAGGAAAAGTCCTCGAAAAGGGGTGACTCCAGAGCGGTGGCCTGGAAATTAGACTCAGCCTGGCAGAGTGGCAGCACTGCTCTTTGCTGCCATCTTTTGGGCACAACTGATAAACAGAGTAGCTTCTGTGAAAACACATTTTTCCTTTTTTTTTTTTTGTAGAAACCAGGGTCACTCACAAACCCCTCCGACCTCTAAGAAACCTCATAATGTGCCCTAGAGTGAGTCTGTTGAGAAGGTATCCGTCTTCCTTCCAAAATATCGAGTCTCACCTCTCAGGGTCCCTGTCCTGAAGAACCCTGGACGTTGGTCGTGGAAGGCCTTGGAGGTCTCACTTAAGCCCTTTAGTGGCAGGTGGAATTCTAAGGTGACCCTGATGGCCCACGCTAATCTCCTCCCTTTGAGTGTGGGCAAGACCTGTAAACATGGTGAGGTATCAGCCCTGTGATCGTGTTATGTTTATGTGGCAAGAGGGATGTTTGCAGATGTAATTAAGGTCCCTAATCAGTTACCCTGGGTAGGTCTGACCCAATCAGGTGAGCTCTGAGAGGTCAGAGATGGAAGAAGTCAGAGAGATGAGCTCACACTGGTCTGGAAGAAACCATACACCCATGCTCTGAACTCTCTCTGGGGCCACATGACAGGGGACTGTGGGTAGCCTCTAGGAACTGAGGGTCTTTTTAGTTGACAGCTAGCAAGAAAACAGGAACATCAGTCATACAGCCATAGAGAGCTGAAATCTGCCAACAGCCAGTGAGCTTAGGAGAGGACCCCAGGCCTCACAGGAGATGGCAGCCCTCGATTCCAGCCTGTAGAGACCCTGAGCCAAGGACTCAACTAACCTGTAACAGGAGCCCCAGTCCATGGAAACTGCTAGATCATAGATCTGTGTTGTTGCTAAGTCTGCAGCAATTTGTTATGCAGCAGGAGAACATTCATATAGTCTTCCTGCTATAGCTCAAGCTTACTCTATGTGTTCTCTGCTGTCAGTCTTTCCACATGCAAAGTAATCAGAGGAAACACACAAAGCTCAGAAAGACGGGTGTGTCAATGAGAGGGCAGATGCCATCTGGCTGGAGGCCCAGGGGCTGCGTCCTCTCAGGGCCAGTTCTGAAAACCCTGCTTTCCTGGCCAAGCGGCTCCTACAGGCCTAGACTCAGGGTGAATCCTGGAAGTTAGTTGTATCATGAAAAGGACCCTATTGGGGGTCAGATGAGCCTGTATCTTACTGTGTATACACCTAGAGGTTCCTCACTGGCAAAGTGAGATGGCAATGCTTAATGAGATGACTCACTAACAGAAAGGGATTGTAGACTGCAAATGACAAGGCAGACTGTTACGAGGGGGAAAATCTCCACTGAATAATTTCAGAAGAGCTAGATGGACAGAAGACAGGTTGCTGGTTCCTCAGTAGCAATTTAATAAGAGAAGGAACTGTTTATTATCTACATTGCCTTTTACATCATGGTTGCACGTTGCCAAGGGCTATTTCTCAAGATCATAAAGCAGGTGAGACCTCTTTACTCTTACCTGTAGCAGGGAGACCAGAATTGTTTTTAGGCTTCCACTTGTATCACCTTTGACATCTGATTCAAGGCTCTTGCCAAACACTTTAGCGGAAGAAGAAAGGAGAGGAAGCAGAGTTTTAGTTTCCCAGAGGTAGTTTGCAAGAGGCATTCTTTATCTAAAGTCAGAACAAAAGGTCACTTACACCTTTGGTAGGCCTCTTTAATGGCAATAATTTCCTAGGAAAGATAATAAAAAACAATCAATACTTCAAGGTGGGGTTTATTGATAAGATAGGCAGGTACCAGGCAAGGTAAGAGGCAGAAATTGTTTCTGGACACAGGATGCCTTCAGGACTTCCTCCAAAGGGGGCAGTCCCTGCAGATCAAAGTCCAAACCTAGAGCAAGTCAGCAAGTCCCTGGCTGGTGGGGATAAGGGGTTTCCCTGGTGCTTCAGGGGGCAAAGAATCTGCCTGCAATGTGGGAGAGTTCCATCTCTGGGTCGGGAAGATCCCCTGGAGAAGGGAATGGCTACCCACTGCAGTATTCTTGCCTGGGAAATCCCACGGACAGAGGAGCTGTTGGTCACAGTCTATGGGGTCACAAAGAGTTGGACACAACTGAGTGACTAACACACACACACATACACATCCTTAGTTAAAAGTGAAAGCATTACAGCTAAGCTGATTTATTTTTTAAAGATTCCTCGATGTGGATCATTTTTAAAGTCATTACTGAATTTGTTACAATACTTTTTCTGTTTTCTGTTTTGGTTTCTTGGCCATGAAGATCTTAGCTCCCCACCCAGGGATCAAACCCACACACCCTACACTGGAAGGCAGTCACCACTGAACCACCAGGGAAGTCCCTAAGCTAACACAGTCATTCACTGCCTTCTTGCTCCATCTCACTCCCCATCCTCCCCCGCAGGGAGCCAGTTTTAGAAATTCTGTGCATATTTTCCCTTTGCATTTATACATATATGTTTGTGCTACTGAAAATATATAGAATTGTTTTGTGTATGTGTTTAAAAACTGGAATACTGTATATGTTTGTTCAACTTATTTTTTTCACTCAGTAATAGGTCTTTAACGTCCAGCTATGCTTACGCACAATTAGTCACCTAGCATTTTTTTTTTTTTTAAATAGAGACAAAATGTTCCATCCTACAGTAAGTCCCAGTTTATTTAGCCAGCCTCTGACTGATGGACATTTAGGCTGTTTCCAATTTTTCTCTACTTCAAACAAGGTTGCACTCAGTCAACAATTTGCTTTGTGCTGCAGTGCAAGTCTCTCCCTAGGGTGTGTGCTGGGAAGGACTGCCTTACAGGCACATGCCCCCCTGATGAAACGAGTGTCCTGATAAAGTGAAGTACACGCATCTTTTGGTTTCCCGGTACATAGGAAAGTGACATTGATGTATATGTACGGTTGAGTCCTTTTGCTGTCCACCTGAAACTATCACAACATTGTTAATCAGCTATAATCCAATATACAATACAAGGTTAAAAAAATTAAAAGAAAAAAGTTATGCTGACACTCTACTGTGGTCTATTAAGTGTGCAATCGTGTCTAAAAAGCAATGCACATACCTTAATTTAAAAATACTTTATTCCTAAAAAATGCTAGCCATCATCTGAACCTTCAGCGAGTCATCATTTTTCTGCCAGGGGAGGGTTTGAAATATTATGAGAATTGCCAAAATAGGACATAGAGACAAGTGAGCAAACGCTGTTGGAAAAATTATGCTGATAGACTTGCTCCAAGAAGCATTGCTGCACACACTCAGTTTGTAAAAATGCAGTAAAGTGAAGTGCATAAAGCCGTGTATGGCTGTATATTTCAATGGCTCGTCCCGACGGGGCCACTTGGGAGCTTCCTCAGTTTACACTTGAACCAGCAGCATGTAAGAGCCAGTGTCTCCCCACAGTGTCTCCCACAAACTGTTTAAAATGAAAGTCGTGAGGCAGCGATGGGGAGAAGGGAGTGGGGCTGATGGAAGATGAGGAGCCAGGCCTGTGTTGCTGTGGTGCGCGGGAAGTGGGTAGGAGGAGGTGGGGGCTGAACACCTGTGACTCTGCAGCCCCCTCCCCTTTCTCCTCCTTCCAGCCCATGACCAGGATCTGCCTGAAACTGTCGCCTGCTCTCTCCCTGCTTTTCTCCTTTTTACTGTCAGATCTATTTGATTGGGGAAAAAAAGTCTTGCTTATTGTTCAAGACCAGGACCCAAAAGAAACTAGGTTGAGGGTGAGCCACATGCGGATAAATGTGATTAGAAAAAGAATGACCAAATTAACCTTCTGGCCAAGGGAGGCTGCCCAGATACTGGCTGCCAGGTCACTGGCACTTTGGTGCTTCTGGAAAGGATGGGGGTACTGAGTAAGGAGAGATGTGTGGTTATTGGACAGAACCAATGCCATCCTCCTGTGCTAACGCTCCTCTAAACCACCATCCTAACCCCAAATAGAGGGGTTTTATTATCTGTGGGAAGAAGAGGAGTCCAGGGATGTTCAGGAAAGGGGTTCGCTCCTGTAGCCTGGACCCCGGTGGTGCCTCGGGTAACGGGCTGGACAGCACAGGCTGAGCAGAAGGAGCAAGCCTGGGTTATCGATAAGTATTAATAGCCCAGCAGCATCAGAGTGCTGGGGTGGTTTTCCTCACTATCTGCTCCAGGTGCTGCTTCTGTTTCCTCCCTGGAGGAATCAAAAATGTTGGGTTTTCTTGGCACTTTCCTTGCTGGACCTCCCCACTCTACATGATGGATGTTGCAGAAGAGGACATTTCCAAAGAATGACCTGGGGACCCTCTTTACTGTTGATGAAGTCCATGGTCCCTGGGCTTCCCTGGTGGTTCAGATGGTAAAGAATCTGCCTCCAATGCAGGAGAGCTGGGTTTGATCCCTGGGTCAGGAAGATTCTCTGGAGAAGGGAATGGCAACCCACTCCAGTATTCTTGCCTGGAGAATTCCATGGACAGAGGAGCCTGGCAGGCTACAGTCCATGGGGTCGCAAAGAGTTGGACATGACTGAACAGCTAACACACACACAAGGCCCTTATGGGTTCTGGAACCAAAGATGAATGGGCCTTCACAAATGTCCTTTTTATCTCAGGACATGATGGCATGTACCCAAGGGACAAGGGGAGAGGACTGCTAACAGAAGGACATGGAAACCTCTGGGGAGGTGGTGGCAGCCCCAGCTGTTTCCTGGGATCCCCTTGGCATTCCCACACCCCCCCCCCCCCCCCCGTCTCATTCCTTTGCTCCCTGCGTCCACACTTGGATTGCTAATTGGAGTATTGGTGCTAGGAGACCTGCAAAGTCAGGCTGGGCAGGTAAAGTAGGATTCGTATCCCACACAGGGAACTGTGCATCTCTTTAGAAAAATAAAGCTGGATTGACACAGCTCTTCTGGAAGGCTCTATCCTGTCAAGCCAGTGGCAGTAACACCAAAACCGACCATCAGAATATTGGAAGAGGCATCTCTCCAATGTGAACCAAGCGGGCACATTGCTTGCCCAGACACTTGCTCATCACAAGGGTGGAGGGCTAGGAGGACTTTCCCTTCTGGCTGCTGTAACCCTCTCTGACGGGCATGTGGACGCTCCCTCAGGGGCTCAGCTGGGACTCACCTTATTGGTTCTCGTGCACAGGACCTCGATGAGTACTGCCTCATTCGTGCCCAGGCCCTTCATGGCCTTCTGCAGCTGCCGGGCAGCATACTCCTCGGGGTGATCCAGAAGGGCCAAAGCTGTCTTCTCAAAGTTTCCACTCAGCTCACTCTTGAGCACCTCCTCCAGGTCCTGTGGGAAGATGGCGGGAGTCCTGACTGAGAAGGGCCTGAGGGCAAGGGGGACAGGTGTCTGCTTTCTGTATGGCACGGCCCCAGGGGAGACTGGACACTTGCCATGGACGCCCAGGGCACACTCTAGACAGGAGCTCTACAGGGCTGAGTGACCTTCTCTGGAAGACAGTGGTCACCCGACTGCCCATCCATCTGCTGGGGACACTGAAGATGAGTCACAGTGACAACAAGCATTTGCAGAACACTTTAGGGTTCAGAGAGCTTTCTTATTGATCCTCAAGACAGCCCTAAGAGGAGAGGTATTTATTGCTTTATCCCCATGGACTGAACCTCAGTAAGATAAAGGACTCATCTACGAACACTTGGCTAGAGAAGACTAATACAGGTTTGTCCTCTGCAGGAGACTGGCTCATTCACTGGCCGGATGGGGGTGCTTTTGAGAGTGAAACACATGCGTGCTCAGTTGTGTCCAACTCTTTGTGACAGGGTGGACTCTGCCCACCCCTCTATCCGTGGAATTTTCCAGGCGAGAATACTAGAGTAGGTTGCCATTTCCTTCTCCAGGGAATCTTCCAGACCCAGGGATGGAACCTGTCTCTCTTGTGTCTCCTGCATTGACAGATGGGTTCTTCACCAGCTGAGCCACCAGGGAAGCCCTGAGAGTGAAAGGGGGCACTACTAATTCCTGTTGGGGGACAACAGGAATAAAGTGAGACCATCCTGGGCAAACTCCATGGACAGCCACTTTGGTGTTTTGTTAAATCCTGAAAGGGACACATGTGAGAAAGAACTCAAGTAGGGGAAGGGAAGTTCATGAAATTCTACCTGGCATCCTGTTTTTGGCAAGCCCCCTCTAATCGTGAGTAGACTGCCTGTTCCCACCTGCCTCCCTCTGGCTAGATGGTTTAATGAGAAAAGTGTCAAGAAGGAACGTTCAGTCCAGCTAGAGCTGTCGACATCCCAACCGAAATGAAGGACCTCAAAGCAGGACTTTCATGCAGAGGGACTGCTCCGTGTGGGTCAGACTGGAAGCCAATAGACCGAGGTACAGCACAGAGTGGGTCTGGCTACTCAGCCCCATGCATGATGGCTAACAACACAGTCACGGAGTTCTGTGACCTTGGAAATGCACTTAATTTCATCATCTCTCGGTCTCCTTCTTTGAAGAATGGGGAGAATAGTAAGACTTACTTCCTAGGGTTGTTGGGAGAATTAAATGAGACAGTCCTTGCAGACACTGAACACAGTGCCTGGCACATTTTCGATGTTCAGTACGTGAATATTATTGTTGCTGTTATTATTATTCTATGTTGATGAAACTTTCAGAGAGAAGGCAAATCAACTATTCTTCAAATGAACCTTTGAGTTCCAGATCTGGGAGAAAAACCCGGAAGATTTTTATCCAAGGCCCTGGGATCTGCTGTCTCAACAGTGGGTTGTGATGTTAATGTTACTAGCTTCATTCCATGGCAGTTGCAGCATCTAACCCTGACCTTGTGAAGACAGGCCTCTGGTCAGTGCTCTGGTGTGGATCCACCCAAAGACTGGAAATCTTTTTTCAAGTCAGATGGGCATTATATAGAATAGCAGAGAAGAGAGATTCCAGCTGCCTGCTGTTAGAAGCCACAAGCATGAAAACAAACCCCTGAGTGTTTACATTCTATTTAGACATAGGAGCCAGCTCAGGATACCTTGGCTCTAACCCTGGTTTCCTGCTAACTAGCTGTGTCACGTTGGGATGCTTATTCTCTTTGGAGCTCAGTTGACCTGAGGATTTAGATTTGTTTGTCTCTAATGTCTTCCAGGGCTTCCCTGGTGGCTCAGTGGTGAAGAATCTGCCTACTGATGCAGGAGATGCTGGTTCAATCTCTGGGTCAGGAAGATTCCCTGGAGAAGGAAATGGCAACCCTCTCCAGTATTCTTGCCTGGAGAAACCGCATGGACAGAGGAGCCTGGCTGACTACAGTCCATGGGGTTGCAAAACAGTTGGACATGCCTTAGCAGCTGAACAACAATGACAAGAGATGTCTTCTAGCTTTGTAATATGATTCTCAACCACCTCTTTGGCGGTCTCAGCCGTCTGATACACAGCTGAGAATTGGCAAGTAAAAAAAAATGATTGGCAGATGTAGGTATTGCAGATTTTGTGCTATAGTGTGCCCACTTTAACAAAGCCTGAGGTTCTGACTTTGAACCTGTTTACTTTTATTTTACTGCTTCCTAAGTGGTGCAGTGATCAAGAATACTCCTGCCAATGCAGGAGACACAATAGACACAGGTTCCGTCCTTGGGTCAGGAAGATCCTCTGGAGAAGGAAATGGCAACCCACTCCAACGTTCTTGATGAAAAATCCCATGGTCAGAGGAGCCTCATGGGCTACAGTCTGTTGGGCTGCAAAGAGTCAGACACGACTTAGCGCGCATACACACTCTTATTTTACACCAAAGCTTAAGAAGCCTGCATCTGACTTTCCATATTGGCAGGATAGAAGCAGACACAGTGCTTGAGGGACTGCTACAGTCAGGCACACTGACAAGGGTGAAAGTTCAATGTCATTCAATTCAATTTAAAGCAGCTGAACTGAAGCTTCACTTATCTTCACCAGTGTCATCAATGAATGACATTGACAAGCCTCGCTGTGAGGAGAGAAGCAGGAAAAACTACAAACGCACAGCTGTCGGGACCACTTAATGTAGAAATAAACTGCTCCTCCTCTTACGGCAATGGGTTCTCCAGAAGTGATGGCTGGCCCTGGAGATGGAAGACTTAGACTCGAGGCCTGGTTCTTTTTCTTATTAAGTGTGTGGTTTTGCGTCGGTCTTTTAAATAGATGAGCTCCACTTTCCTCTCTGTAAGATGGAAACAGCCATCCCTTATTAGGGCTTCCCTTTGCTGGAAGGTGCCAGCATTCCCCTGCCTGATTCTCCCAGCAAGCTGAGAAGGGAGGCAAATATATCATTGTATTTGTGAGGAGACCAAGCCTGGAGAGACGGTTGCCCGCTCAGTGACAAATATGTAAAAGTCCATTTCTATCTGTCTAATTATACATAGAATTATTGACACTGTAAAGATTTTCTAAATTTGGAATTACAATGCAGCATAATTAATATTTATTTTGTAAACTGATCATTCTAATGACATTAAGAAAATGTTAAATTGTGTTCACGATATATTAATGAAGAAAATACTGTAGAAAGGCTAATGTATTCTTAAAGATTTCTGTACATAACACTATCAAGGATAAGAATAAAAGAAATGTAAAGAAAGGAAAAGGTATTGATGCTTAATGAAACAGAGGGTGTTTTCGCTTTTTGGTTTTTTAGTTTTTGTAACAGTCATTTATGAGGAATAAATCATTATTGAAGACACATGAATAAATTAAGAATTCTTACATAAAGACCCTCCCGCAAAAACTGATTTTCAAATTAGTGGCCTATCTATAAGTCAATGTGTAGAAATAGTCTAAAAGAATGGGGAAAAAATGACTGAGGGATTAATTTAAAAAGAAGTCAGTTGAAAAAGTAATGAGTTAATATTGATTTTACAGGCTGTTAACAAGACCATTTCAGTTTTTCTGAAGTCAATTAAAGCTCTAAATAGTTGTCTTGTTTTGTTTCTCCTGGGCTAACTAGATAAAGCTTTAAAGGTATCTGTCACTGTCTTGGGAACAAAGGAAGCAGAAGAGACAGTTAAGACCAAGGCCATGTGCGCGTGGCTGAAGACCCTCGGCATCACCTTGCCGTACGTTGTCTTGTACTTTCGTTTTATTTGTTGCCTCTCATGCGATGTCCTGCTTGATAAGATTTCAATGATGGCGGCTTCATCAGTTCCTAAAGTGCAGGAGAAAGAAACAAAACCACAGTGAGCGAGAAACAAGAAGGAAGTTTATTTTAGTCCAGCTAGAGAAGCCAGGGCAGAGGTCACAGACTTCGGTGTAACCTAGATGGGCCACTTGACTTTAATATCTTGTGCTGATAACTGTATTCTCTTTATTCACTTAACAAGTATCCATTGAGGTCTCACATTGCATAAAGCACAGTACTAGGCATTGTAGTGGGAAGAGGAACAAATACAGTGTATCCCTTAATTTCACTCCTCAACATAAATATAAGAGAAATGAAAACTTATGTCTGCACAAAGCTTGTATTCAAATGTTCACAGCAGCATCATTCATAATGGTCAGAAGGTGCAAACCACTTGAATGTCCATCGGTGGCTAATGGATAAATGAACCATGGCATGTTCATTTGGTGGAATGTTACTTGGCCAGAAAAAGAAATGGAGTACTGATATATTTTATACGAATGGACCTTAAACACACCATGGTAAGTGAAAGAAACCAATCACAGAAGATGACGTATTATGACTCCACTCATATGGAACTCCAGCATAGGGAAATCTATATTAAGACAGAAAGAAGAACAGTGGCTGAAGGTGGGGTGGGCAGAGAGGTGACAGCTCAAGTGTAGGAGGTTTCTTTTTAAGGTGATGAAAACGTTCTAAATTGACCATGGTGATGGTTTCATACATTACCACATTAAAAACAACTGAATACATTAAAAACAACTGAACACTTTAAATGGGTGAATTGTATGGTGTGTCTTATACCTCAAAAAAAAAAAAAAAAAAGCTGTTTACAAAAAAAATGGTATGTTCCTTGGCCTCCAATTACTTAAAAGAGAATGGAAGAAGTTAAGACAAAAGGCCCAAATTGCTACAATATCAGGTCCATTCATAAACTTGTTAATTTCAGAGAAAAGTCCTAATCGGGAGCTTGAGGGGTAGTTACCCCTTAAACTCCTTTGAACCACTTTTCCCGTGATGCTCAAAATAATCCTTGTTCATCATAGGCGAAAGTGAAAGTCGCTCAGTTATGTCCAACTCTTTGCCACCCCATGGACTATAAAGTCCATGGAATTCTCCAGGCCAGAATACTGGAGAGGGTAGCCTTTCCCTTTTCCAGGGGATCTTCCCAACCCAGGGACGGAACCCAGGTCTCCCGCATTGCAGGCGGATTTGTGATCAATACTGAAATGATAATGACTAAGAAAGAAGGGCAGCGTATCATTTTTAGAACCTGGACACAGGATGGGAAGGGGCTTCCCACGTGGCACTAGTAGTCAAGAACCCTCCTGCCAACACAGGAGACATAAGAGATGCAGGTTCGATCCCTGGGTAGGGAAGATCCCCTGGTGGAGGGCAACCCAATCCAGTGTTCTTGCCTGAAGAATCCCATGGACAGAGGAGTCTGGTGGGCTACAGTCCAAAGGATTGCAAAGAGTTGGACATGACTGAAGTGACTTAGCATGCATGCATGCACAGAGTAGCAAAGATGTCCCAGGGGTTGCAGGTATGGGAATGAAAAAGACTACTTGATCAACAAACCTTGAATTAAATTTCTTCAGACTGGGTTCCTGGCTCCACCCTTAAACCACACGACAAATCATCAGATTCTGGAGCGTTCCTGCCTGTTCCTAGCCCTCCTCTCATGCCTGCTGCCTGCGAATAGTATGTGCTGGCAAGGACTTGAAGTGTTTGGCTCCAGCCAGCATCGCTTTATTTGGAAAGTCAGTGCTGGGACTTAGAAAGACTGCGCTGACCCAGGGGTTGGAGGGCTGTGCGCTGCTCCTAGGAAAGCCACAGCTCCATGTCTGTGGACTGTTCGTGTAGTCTCAAGGACTAGTTCCACCTTTAGAATTCTAGGAAGATCTAGCTCTTTGATTCCAGCTGGAGAAACAGAAAATTTTAGGATGAGCTCACTTGCAAAAATAGCGTTCGCTGCCTGCCTCATTCCGACTCACTCCCAAAGCTATTTCTGCTGTCCCTCCTCATTTCCTCCTGCAGCCTCGCCTACGGAATCTGTATGCAGTTACTTCCTCTGCGACATGATGTCTTTTTAACCTCTGAGTGCCGGAAATCTCACCTCAGAAGGGATTTTTTTTTTTTTTTCTCATAAAAGAATCTCTGAATCCAACCCTTTCCTTTTTTTTTTCCCATGTGGGCTGTTCCATGGGGATCCTGCTTTACTCTCACCTTTTCTGGTCAGAATTCGCTGTCCCGAGTGGCCTTTCTGCTGAGCAGATCAGCCTGCCCACCCTTCTGCTTCAAACCATTCCATCTAGGCCCCTTTAGATCCAGAACAACAGCCTGGACTCTTGTCTGCCTGCAAGCCCTTCTGTTAGCTTCGCGCCCCTCACCTTCACTCCCGTCCCTCCTTCAGGACTCAGCTCGCTGGACTCTCCTGGGAAGAGATGGACACTCCTTGCTGGGTCCCTCCTATTGCCCTTCCTCCTCCTCTGTCCCGTCTCTGCCATCCCTTACTGCAAGTTCCACGGGAGCAGGGGGCACTGCTCATTGCAGTCTCCACACAGAAGGCTCTCAGTATTCATCAGACCTGACTTGCTGAGTGAAGGAATGTTTAAATGCATGGGGACATTTGCACTGCATTTTGAGGGCACTGGTCTCTGCATGGGTGTACAGCTGTGTGCTCTACTCAGGCGCTCTGTACGTAGGAGGTGATGTGATATGTGTGTGCGTGCTTGTGTTGCACTCTTTTCGACCCCATGGACTGTAACCTGCCAGGCTCCTCTGTCCATGGAATTCTCCAGGCAAGAATGCTGGAGTGGGTTGCCATTTCCTTCTCCAGCGAATCTTTACGACCTGGGGATCAAACCCAAGTCTCCTGTATCTCCTGCATTGGTAGGCAGATTCTGTACCCCTCACGCCCCGGGAAGCCTGTATGTAGCAGGGACCAACAGGAAATCCTCTGCTCCGATGCTTCAGTCAACCTATATCTGCATAATTCAGGACAATTGAGTTAAAATTTTAAAAGGAAGGCTTTTAAGGCTTTCCTTCCTGCAAGACTTTTTAAAAGGAGAGCAGAGCAGTCTGGGGCTGGCCCAGCAGCAGCCTGGAGGTCGGGGGAGCAACTGGAAGTGACTTGATTTCCCTCAAGCTCTTTGAGTCCCGGCATCGGGTTTATGTGGAGAACTGTTTCCACTACGGGACCAAGAAGCAATTTACTGAACGGTGACCTCATCTTATATTTCACAGAATGTGTGTCATATAAGCAGTCTGTGCAGGGGAACAATTTCCTGTAAACATTTACAATGGTTTGAGGCACCAGGGCCAGTCCCCAGCGATTCTGGGAAAGACTTTTTTTTTTTTAATGAGGAAAGAAGGAACCTCAGCCTTGACTGTGCACAGGACACAGTAATTACACAGTCGAGGTCAGAACCCAGTGACCGTCAGCCTCAGAGGGCCAAGAGCCTCCTGACTTTGGCTTTTCCAGCAGTTTTCTGGGAAGACATGGAGCTGAGTTTCAGCAGGATGGTGGGGAGCTGAGTCTCTGCTGGGTTGGAAGCGACCTCCCTGTTACCCTCCCCGATGAGCGACCACTTCTCAGCAGGCCCCAGAGCCAGCCAGAGCCACCCTCCAACAACTCCATGGCAGCTTCTCTCTCTTAGACCCGTTTCTGTATTTTTCGGAAGGAGAAATGGCAAACCTCCTTTTGCATTTCTGAGAGGATAATGAATGCTGGGGTCTGTGCACTATCAGATTAAGGCATTATCTACAGGAGGGCCCCGCTGGGATGGGGGTTCACAGAGCCCTGAGAGGAAGGCCTAACGGAGGGTCAGTGTCAAGGGTTTTAGGTTAACCAAGACCCAGACCAAGGGTCCAAGGTACTTAGGAGCCAGGGAAGCATGAGCACCAAAGAAGTGAGAAGGAAACTTGCCAGTTTAGCGTTATTTGGAAAAATCAGTTGTTATTTTATGGTATAGCATTCTTTTGTTTCTTTTTTAATTGGAGTACAGTTGTTTTTGGAGAAGGCAATGGCACCCCACTCCAGTACTCTTGCCTGGAAAATCCCATGGACGGAGGAGCCTGGTAGGCTGCAGTCCATGGGGTCGCTAAGAGTCGAACACGATGAGCGACTTCCCTTTCACTTTTCACTTTCATGCACTGGAGAAGGAAATGGCAACCCACTCCAGTGTTCTTGCCTGGAGAATCCCAGGGACGGGGGAGCCTGGTGGGCTGCCGTCTATGGGGTCGTACAGAGTCGGACACGACTGAAGCGACTTAGCAGCAGTAGCAGCACAGTTGTTTTACAATTTTGTATTAGATTCTTTTTCTGTATCAAAGTGAATCAGCCATACTTACACACATATCCCCTCTCCCTTGGATTTCCTTCCCATTTAGGTCACCGCAGAGTCCTGAGTGGACTTCCCTGTCTATGCAGTAGGCTCTCATTAGCTCTCTGCTTTATATTGTAGTGTATATATGTCAATCCCAATCTCCCAGTCCATTCCACCACCCCTTCCCTGCTTGGGGTCCATATGTTTGTTCTTTATGTCTGTATCTCTATTTCTGCTTTGCAAATAAGTTCACCTATAGCGTTTTTCTAGAATCCACATATATGTGTTAATATACAATATTTGTTTTTCTCTTTCTGGCTTGTTTCATTCTGTATGACACACTCTAGTCAATCCATGTCTCTACAAATGGTCCAATTTCATTCTTTTTTTATGGTTAAGTAATATTGCATTCTTATTATTTTGACTTTCATAGGTGGGTGAGTGAGTGGGAGCCCACATAACCTTTTTGATGCCAAGGGCCTCTAACCTCTCTCTATGCTACATAGTGGATGCATGTGGTTACTGAGGATGCAAAGTGTGGCTGGTCCAAGTTGAAATGTTCTGTAAGTGTAAAATATATATAGTCCTTCAAACTTAACGTGAAAAATGGAATGTCAGGTATCTCATGAATAACTTTGAAATTGGCTATCAGTTGAAATGATATTTGCGATACAGTATTGAGTTAACTAAAATATATTGTTAAGATTAATTTCACCTGGATTTTAAAATTTGGCTTCTCAAAAATTAAAAATGACCTGTATGTCTCACCATGATGGCTATTGGACAGCATGGCCCTAGAAATTTAAATCCAGCCCTGGCAGGGCTGGTATAGCAATAAGATAAGCACGTGGTCTTACAGATGAGTTTTGCCAATGATACAATTTTCCTTGGACTTACTAATAGAGGTTGGAATTCTAGACCTTTATCCAAATGATAGCTTTTCAAGATGGCTCTAGGTCCAATCACCCCATCCTCGTTTCATAATTTTTTGACTTTGGACAAGTATTTAACCTCTGAGCCTTGGCATTCTCATCTGTTAAGTCATTACAGAACAACCTTACAGGGTTGTTGGGAGGTTACAAAAGATGTGTGTGTGTGGTACCCAGTTTAGCACTTGGCACGTAGAAGGGACTCGCCAACAGTCACCAGCACAAGAGTGGTTCCACCTCATGGCCACACCCAAGTGGAGGCAGGAGGAGAACACAGCATGACTTTGACGTTCAGTAGGTGCTGCATCTGTGCTTGGCAAACTAAATTCATGTGGTAGCTAAGAACTCAGGGATTTATCATAAACCACAGCTGACTCATTCCACACCCACTTAAGCCCCTGTCTCCAGCCCACATCCAGATGTCAGGCCCTCACTCAGGAGGCAGCAGGGAAACACCTGTGAGGCTGGCTAAGACCCTCAGAACTATAAACATCCTGACACTCGCTGGCAAGCATGCCTCCTGACAGCTGTTGTCCAAATATAAGATCAGCCAGCCAGGATGTGAGCAAGGACCAGCTCCTCTCTCCTGAGCTTGCCTCTGATGCCCCCCAAACCAAACCACCTGGTTGTCATCCTTCACTTCCAGCCCTCCCACCTCTGATTTGTTTAACAATACTTACTACGTAGAAATCCCTTCTACTACTTCCCTCCACATTGTCTCCAACCCCAGCTCCTTTGGGATTTCAGCGTTTCTTGGGCAAGGTAGGCTATTCTACAGTTGGACAGTTCCTTCTACAGAAGCAAAAGATGTCTTCCTAGAACTTCCACTGTGGATCCCAAGTCTTTCCCCTGGAGTCACACAAAAAGTTTAAATGGCCATCTTCTACCACAATACCCATTCCTAGGAAAGTAACTCTCCACTGATTTACCTCTAAGTAAAACCTAGCACTTGTCTTCATAAAACATTATGCCGAGAGAAAAAAAGCCAGACATAAAAGGCCACATATTGAACCTTCAAGTGTCGAACTTTCCAAGATGCGAACATGCGTTCTATCGACGCCAGGTATGAGTGAAATTGCAGCCTGCACTCCAGGCTCCCGCCTTGTCTCCCTCCTGCAGTCAGTATCTCTTCTATCCTATTCACTCGATGCCCCGGTCCCTGTGTGCCGGCTCTTGTACTGTACTATTGTACTTTTCAAAGTACTGCAAGATTAAAATGTTTTTCTTTATTTTTTGTGTTTGTTTTTATGTATTATGTGTGTGAAAAGTATTATAAATGTCTTATAGTACAGTACCGTGTAGCCGATCGTGTTGGCGCCTAGGCTACTTTGTTGGACTTAGGAACAAATTGGACTTATGAATGCACTCTTGGAATGGGACTTGTTTGTATGTAGGGGACTTACTGTAATTCCAGGTGCATGAAATGTCCAGAGTCAGTAAATCCATAGAGAGAGAAAGTGAACCAGTGATTTCCTGGACCTGAAGGTGGAGTGGGAACGGCTATGAATACATGTGGGGCTTCTTTTGGTTGATGAAAATGTTCTGAAATTAGAGGTGATGATTACAAAACCCTGTGAATATATGAAACCCCATTAAATTGTACACTGCAAAAGGGTGGATTTTATGATATAGGAATTATATCACAATAAGAAAAAGAAACATTTAATAAAGCAGCTTTTGGATTCAGATGGCTTCTACCAGCCGTGTCTTCTCAGGCCTGACCCCACGCGTGGCCGCTGTGTGGCTGAGGTGGCTTAGTTGTGATGTCTCTAAATTGTTGGCACTTGCAGGCAATGACGGAAATTCGTTCAATCCCAGGGCTCACTGCTTACTGGTGTTGTGTCTTTGGGTATGTTATTTAACTTGTCATGGCCTTTCCCCTTATCTGAAAAATGGACTTTTGTGAGAATAAATTCATGAGATCTTATATATAAAGTGCTTGGCTCAATGCCTAGAATATTAAAAGTTTCCCAATAGGTGTAAGAAAGAAAATTGAGGAAGTTTATCAACTTCGCCCCTCCTTTTCCTCCCAAGCTATTGCCATTACTTCCTTGTTCTCCTGGAACCCTTGATCAACAAACCCGGGATCAACCCCAGTGACTTCCTTGGGTTCCAGAGCCTCTGTGTATGGCCCAGCACTAGGTGCTCTTTCCCTCATCCCACTTTGTTCCTGGGTTTACCTTTCTCCTGATCTCTTGCTTGTTGTTGCTATTTAGCTGCCAAGTCATGTCCGACTCTTTAGCCACCCCATGAACTGTGGCCTGCCAGGCTCCTCTGTCCATGGGATTTCCCAGGCAAGAATACTAGAGTGGGTTCCCATTCCCTTCTCCAGGGGAATCTTCCTGATCCAGAAATTGAATCTGCGTGTCCTCCATTGGCAGGCGGACTCTTTACCAGGACCAACAGGGAAGCCCAAGCTCCCGCTTAGTCTCCCATTCTTGGCCGCACTTAGGCCTGGATGTAAACAGCTGCTCCAGTGTGGCCCCTTGATTCTTGACCTTGGCCACAGTTTTGCCTCCACTTGTTCAGCTTCCAGGTGAAGCTCCAGGTCCCTAATTCAGTTCTCATCAGCCCTGACTCCCCACCACCTCCCATGAAAGACATCAGAGGGTTTAGATGACATTAGGATTGTAGAAACTACACTTCTCATGAAGTTTCCCCCAGCTCAAGTTCAAATTAAATGTCATAATTTTCAATCTCTAGCTATTAGGTTGAATCCTGAAATGTAATAGGATCTGATAACTTTGAGAGCTTTTATAAAGGGAAACTTAAAAACGATCAGCTTAGCTTGGAAAATATTAATACAAGATAAGTGGGAGGTCATCTTCCTGAGACCATGGGAAAGTCAGACGTGAGATCAAGTTTAATCAGCTTCAGGAGTGAATGAGAAAACAAAATATCTTTCATACCCATTCCTTTGCAGGCTTTGTTCAGCTTTTTGGCATCTCGATCGGCATCAAAACGCTGATGGCTGTGGGCATCCAAGCCCTGATGACTTTTCCCTTTGGCCTAGAAGGAAAAATAATTGCAAAGGTGAGTGGACAATTTGTTGTTGTTATTCAGTCATTAAGTTGTGTCTGACTCTTTGGGCATTAAAAATGATATCTGGCTGAAATTGGCAGCTAAAAGGAAGACCAAGCAGACACCCAGATGAGGGAACAGCTGCTGCTGTACACATGAGTACGTGTGGAAATCAGCTGGGGAAGCTCTGGCTGCAGAGAGATGGCTGGTACCTCCTGGAGCCAGCTGGACTCAGATGCGCACAGAGAATGGGCCCCTTTGTTCTCAGGGACAATCAGCCTGGTCAGCTCTGGGAGGAGTGATTTTCTCATCGACTCCTCCTCTGTGTGTCTGTCTCTGAAACAGAGAGTAATACAGTGGGCCAGTGTCTTGGAATGCTGGTTTTTCCCCTTTGCCTTGAGACACAGCCTGTCTAGGGAATAGTTGCTGCCTGCCAGAAACTGAGGATCCTAGGATCTTATTACAGATCCATTTTGTAAGCTGGGCTAAAGCTTTACCATTCACACAATGAGAGACGTACTCTTTAATTTGTCAGAGATAACCCTATGGAACAAAACAGGGGTATTGGTTTTTACTGATCCTTGGGAAGAGAAAGCTCTGTATGTATACTCATCTAATGTTTCCCATATTTTAGTCATTGGCACAGTATATCCACTAAATGTCCACAGCTATCTAGGTCTACATTATTATTATTTGCTTATTATTTTTCTCTCAAGTGACCTAGTTTGTTTTGCTTAAAGTTAGTTTCCAGAAAGAAACTTTCTGTTAGCACTGAAGTGGAAAACCAGTGTTGCTTGCTTAAACAGAAGGTAAGCATAAAAAAATCAGTGCACCGCTATTAAAAATTTAAAGATGTGAGGTTAATCACAATTATGCAACGAGTAGCTTTGAACACCCCCTGGCTTTTCTCAGCTCTTTATCTCTCCTCAGAGACCTTCTTTAATGACAAGCATCACTTATTTGCCATCCTTCCAGGAAAGTTGGCTTAAGTGTTACTGTCTACACTCCCTGATTCTCCTCTCCCTCCTTTCGTTTCTGTGGGCGCCTATTGGGAATGAGCAGTAAACCACATAAAGCACAGAGGAGGAGTTGCATTCATCTGCTGGCAGCTTTGTCCTTTGAGGACTTCCCCTCCCCTATTCCATGCGGTCGCACTGGGGCTGTCAGTCATGAGGCTTGAGCTCCGTTGTCCTGCCCTTGGGTGGACACGCACTCTGTCACTCAGGCAGTAGTGACTGGTTCCGGAGTGGGGATGTAATCCAAGCAGGATCAGTTAGAATTTTCCCTGCTTTGATATATGGATATTGGGAGAGAGATGTCTCTCCCTGCCGGGTTTGCTAAGCTGACTGAGTGTGAGTGTAGGGTGTGTTGGTGGCCATGTGGTCCACTCCATGAAGGAAGCGTGGGTTCAGTATGGAGCAAAGCAGAGGCAATCAGAGTGGAAATACGGAGACAGAGAGAGAGAATATAACTAGGAACTGGAGGAGGGCTGACTTTTAGGTTTTGGTTAATGGAGAATCGTATAATTTTAGAGCCGAAGGGATATCAGGACCCCCCCCCACCATTGCCTTTTGGAATGTAGTGTATAGCCCATCCCGCCCCCCCCCCATATTTTGACCCCATGTGACGTGAGGGATCTTCGATCCCCAACCAGGGATCGAACCCACACTCCCTGCAGTAGAAGCACCATGTCTTAACCCCTGGACCTTTAGGGAAGTCCTACCTGGCCCATCTTCAAGTTTCTATTCCTGAAACAAGCTGGAGAGGGACTCATATTTGTTGAGCACCTGCCACATGCTAGACGACTCCTTCACTGACAGACCTTTCTTCACAGGGAAGAGTGGGCATTAGTCATCTGATTTACAGAGGAGGAAGCCTGGGTTCACGCGGGTCAGAGCACCTATCTGTGTTCTTGCAGGATGCGTGTGTGCACCAGCTCAATTTGTCTCCTAAAGCCCATGCTCTTGCGTCTCCTGCACCATCCTCTGTGTGCGTGCTCAGTCACTTCAGTTGTATCCAACTCTATGCAATCCTATAGACTGTGACCTTTCAGTCTCCTCTCTCCATGGAATTTTCCAGGCAAGAATACCAGCGTGGGTTGCCATGCCCTCCTCCAGGGGATCTTCCCAACCCAGGGATCAAACCCATGGCATCTCCTGTGTCTTCTGCATCGCGGGCAGATTCTTTACTGCTGAGCCGCCTAGGAAGCCCTGCACCATCCTGCCTCACATCTAATTATGACTGGTACCTTCACATTCAGTGGAGGGATCGTGTGTCCCATTTTCCTTTCCCAATCTTTTGTCAGCTGTAAGAAAACTATCTGGGACTTAGGAAGGCTTGTTGGCAGGACCAGAAATATAATTTGTGGAGCTCAGTGCAAAATGAAAACGTAGGGCTCTTTGTTCAAAAGTGATTGAGAATTTCAAGTGCCATCAAAGCTTTAAACCAAGAGCAGGGCCTTTGTAAGTGTGGGACCCTGTGCAGCTGCACAGGCTGCGCACTGACCAAGCTCACCCTGCTCTTTGATCACATTCTAAAAGGGCTGGTTCTCTGGGTGTGGGAGTGTGGGAAGGAGCAATCTCAAAGAAGTAAATTGTGTCCCTGTTTTTCATCAGGAGTATTATGGGTGGCTCAGGAAGTGAGGTGGAGTTGAACCAGAGCAGCAGAAATCTCCTAGTAAAAGGCTGATTCATAAACAGTTCTGTAGATCACTTTAGCTTCATCCGTGAAAGAATTAAGTGGAACTCTTATTATCTATCCCATTCCCAACTGACAAGTTGAAACAGAGATGGGGGCTCTGTGAATAGTTCTGGTTATGCCTGAGGGTCCTGGCTGAGGAGGGGTGAGGGTGGGGAGGGGTCCAGGTGGGTTTAACGCTTGACCAGCTCTGTGCTGGCAGGCTGCTTTCCCCCCGGGGGAGACTTTTTTCCTCATTGGCACAAAGATGCTGCCAGGGCTTGCAGAAGCCATGAGGAGACTTGTTCAAGATCCCTGGGCCAGGTAACTGCAGGATTGGAGCCAGGGCTTTAACCAGGACTGTCTGGTAGTCAGCTGCGGAATGCCATTCAGTCTCTGTTTTAGTAAGATGGTTCCATGATACAAAAATCATGGAGTTGTAAGAGGGGAGGGATGTGAAAAGGAATCTCTGAACAGGGGCAGTTTGTTTATCCAAGACCAAAAAAGTACAAATAAGTGTCCTTTAGGCCAAAATAGTATTGATGTCCTGGCAAGGTAGGGGGACCATGTTGGGGGGAAAGGATGCTAGTGGAGGGTGTGTATTGGGAGAGGGTTGAGCCACGTGTCAGGAATAAAGATGACGTTGAGACTTCATATTTTCCTTTACAACTAATGCAGCGTGTACGTCTCTATCAGATGTACAACTCTCAGCGGGGCAGGATAAAGTAACTGCCCCCTTCTAGGAATGAGTCTTAGCCGTCTTGGTTATCTTTCCTTATCAGTAGAGAATTCCATCTTGTTCCTAGTTGTTTAATCACTCAGTCATGTCGAACTGTAGCCTGCCAGGCTCCTCTGTCCATAGGCCTCTCCAGGCAAGAATACTGGTGTGGGTTGCCATTTCCTTCTTCAGGAGATCTTCCCAACCCAGGGATCGAACCCACGTCTCCTGCATTGGCAGGCAGATTCTAACAGCAGGATATTCGATGTCAGAGGGAAGGAATTGTGTTTTGTGATTTTAAAAAGAAAAAAAGAAAAAGAAAACAGTCTGTTTGGAAGGAATCTTCCCCTTGGCACGGCTGGGACTGCGTCTACAATGGCTGCATTCATCAGCCGTGGCCAGTGTTGATGCAAGGGCTGTCCTTGGCTTGTTCCGATGAGCCGGGTAACAGCCTCTCCGGAATGCACACGGAGCAGACATTCGTCCTCCGTGGTTCATTGTTAATGGGCTGGGCAGCTGACTCTGGGGACTTGGGCCAATTTGCTCATCAGAAGATTTTATTTTGAAACCTGAGGCCACTGAGCAGAACTTCCATACAAAGCAGGTCTGCAGGAATGTGAACCAGACACAAAATGGCAATGCAGGAGACCCCAGGATGGGGATGAAAGGTTGAGTTTGTGAGGACTGAGGCAAACACATCGTTATTCTACCTGCGTTCCACGACAAGGCATCAAAGAGCTGGGGTAACATTCCTTTTTTGTTTTGTTTTTTTAAATAGCATTTGCACTGACACTCAGGAGACACATAAAAAAGACATGATGCTAGATGTTAATAAAAATGATTACAGAGTCTGGGTTTGAGGCCACATAGATTCAAGTTTGAATGTGGCCCTGCCCCTCTGCAGTCCTGTGAACTTGAGCCAATTAAACTCTAAGCCACTATTTCCTCATCTGTAAAATGGGGGCAGTGTCTGCCTTCCGAGATCAGACTTCCTTGAAATAACATTTCCAGTGCCTGATAATTAGACAAGACACAGACATGTCAGTCCTGTCTCTGCTACTTTGGGCAAACTCTTTTTTTTTTTTTTTTGTCTTGTAGTGATAGTTAGGCTTTCAATTCTGTGTATTTTGACTTGGCAAATTTGGAAGGTATACACATATTTTCTAAACTTGAAATTATGAGATTCTATTACCTATCTATTCATCCATCTATCATCTATCTATTATCTAGCTATCTATTCACCCATCCATCTATTATATATCTTGCAATGCCCCAGAAGATATCATGTTTATAATAAGTAGCCACTGAGGATATGTTAATGGGCTTACCCTGCTGCTAAGTCGCTTCAGTCATGTCCGACTCTGTGTGACCCCAGAAATGACAGCCCACCAGGCTCCCCCGTCCCTGGGATTCTCCAGGCAAGAACACTGGAGTGGGTTGCCATTTCCTTCTCCAGTGCATGAAAGTGAAAAGTGAAAGGGAAGTCACTCAGTTGTGTCCGACTCTTAGCGACCCCATGGACTGCAGCCTACCAGGCTCCTCCGTCCATGGGATTTTCCAGGCAAGAGTACTGGAGTGGGGTGCCATTGCCTTCTCTGGGCTTACCCTGCTCAGTGGTAAAAAATCCTCCTGCAATACAGGAGACATGAGTTGACCCCTGGGTTGGAAAGATCCCCTGGAGGAGGGCATGAAACCCATTCCAGCATTCTTGCCTGGAGAACCCCATGGACAGAGGAGCCTGGTGGGCTGCAGTCCATGAGGTCGCAAAGAGTTGGACAAAACTGAAATGACTTAGCACACATGTACAGGGATATAAAAGTCAACTTTAATAGTCAACTATAATAGTCAAGCTTTCTAGTCAGACTGGATTTGAATCCCATGGGGACTGCTTATTTCCTCTGCGACCTTGGGCAAGTTTGAGAAACTCTGTGCTGTGGCTTCCTCACGGCAAAATGCAGATAATATCGCCTATCTCGTAGGTCTCCTGTGAGAGTTCAAATAAGTCAGTCATGCAAAGCATCTGAAAGGAAGCCTAGCAGAAGGCATGTATTCAATAAATGGAAAAAATATTTGTTGAAGGCAGATCAGCCATGACCTTTCTAGAATATTCTAAGCCTTTCCTGCTTGAGGGGTTTTCACCTTGTAAATGGCTCTCTAAAGATCAGTTTTTCACTCATGACCTGCGGCGTGGCTCCAGAGTTCTAAGCATGCACTTCACTGGGGGCAGTAAGGTGGTTAAAAATTCAGGCTGTGTGGAGTCCAGATGATCTGCGCTGATACCACAACCATATTCTGGCCAGCATGACAGTTTGCACCCACTGGGTGTGGGGGTCCCATTGAGCTACAAGGCTGGTGCAGAGCCAACCATCACACTGCTCAGTCCAGGCTCAAAATGAAGCAAATACTTCTAACACTACAGAGACCACTGCCTGGTACATGATTCCTCTGAGAGATTTTTGTTTTTTTCTTTCTTGTCTACGTATCATCTTTCTGTGTTTTCATGTCCTTGCATCTCAAACAGGGACACTGAGGATCCATTTTTCTGGAGGAAGGATGCAAAGAAAGTAAATCGATTCTAGGAGCCTAGGAAGCAGTGCCACCAGGGCAGAAAAAATGTTGAAAACATCACTCTGAAATGACTCAGGTTTAGCACATTGATTTCCCAGGAGGAAAGGTAGCTCTCTACTGAGTTCTGACATCTTTATCAAGTTTTGATATCTATTGAGTTTCGATACCCCCAGCCAGAAGGATGGAGGGGAGGAACAGACACCCAAAGGCTTCTGACTCCATGCAGTTCAAGCAAGGCTTAACTCTTATGATCAAGAGGGAATATTTTACGAAATCTTCCTCCAGCTCCCAGCAACTCTGGCGATGGAGTGTGTTAAAACAAAGGATATGGTTTGCAAATTCGTTGCTCTATGCATTCTATCATAACTAAGATTTTCCAGATAGGTCACCCAGCCCGAATACACTCATATTTAAATACACTCCTACTCATCAGTAGGAATAACCTGCTTAGGTGACCTGATCTTCTATTTGGTTAACATCAAGACTGGAAAATAATAATACACTGTCTCGTGAGAGACAAGTGAATTCATTGAAAAGCAATGCCCTGCAGGCAAATTAGACTATCCTCTAGCAGTTCCTCCCCTTTCACCTGCTTTCTTGCCTCCCTTCTGTTTTTCCTTTTCCTTCTTCCCCTTTCTCCTTCCTCCTCCTATTTTTCTTCCCTCCTCTTCCTTCAACAAACAAGCATTGAAGATCTGTTACATGGCAAGCACTACCCCAGGTGAGGGGGACTCAGTGGGTCTATTAATTGTAATCCCTGTCCTCAAGGAAATAAACACAGAAATAGATCAATGACCATTGCGTTATGATATAGTAAGCACTTTGGCTGCAAACAGCTGAGAAGAGAAAGAGGAATTTCTATAGAGAAGTTGACATTTGTGCTGGCTCTTCAAAGATGAACAGGAGTTCAGCCAATTCAATTCAGTCGCTCAGTCGCTCAGACTCTTTGCGACCCCATGAATTGCAGCACGCCAGGCCTCCCTGTCCATCACCAACTCCCAGAGTTCACTCAAACTCACGTCCATCGAGTTGGTGATGCCATCCAGCCATCTCATCCTCTCTCATCCCCTTCTCCTCCTGCCCCCAATCCCTCTCAGTATCAGGGTCTTTTCCAATGAGTCAACTCTTCGCATGAGGTGGCCAAAGTACTGGAATTTCAGCTTTAGCATCATTCCTTCCAAAGAACACCTAGGACTGATCTCCTTTAGAATGGACTGGTTGGATCTCCTTGCAGTCCAAGAGACTCTAAAGAGTCTTTTCCAACACCACAGTTCAAAAGCATCAATTCTTTGGCACTCAGCTTTCTTCACAGTCCAACTATCACATCCATACATGACCACAGGAAAAACCATAGCCTTGACTAGATGGACCTTTATTGGCAAAGTAACGTCTCTGGTTTTGAATAGGAGTTAGGCAAGCGCAAAAAAGGGGGAAGAGGAAGGGTGGAAATGGAAAAAAAGGGACAGTCCAGGGAGAAACTATAGCATGGTGCTTCCTGGGTGTGTGTGCATGCAAGTTTACTGTGACCTGTGACAGCGCTGCTGCAGAACAAGCATGATCTGAATGTGACATAAAGACAAAATGTGAACTTGGGAGTCAGTCCCACTGTGTTCAGTTACTCTTTGCCCCTTGCTGGTTGTAGGCCTGCAAGCAAGCTGACCCATCTGTCCGAGCCTTTGTTGTCTCATCTTCACAGCGGGGCGGCACCAGCTTGCCGCAGCATACGCTTTAGCTGTGGTCGTGCTCAGGGTGCAGTCGCACCATGCCAGGTTACAATCAGCACACGGACGGTGGCACGTAGGAGGTGGGATGCTGGGTGACAGAAGGAGGTAAGGGTCATTTGTAAACTCGGAAACATTACCGAAAGGGAATGGGAGTGGCATTTGGATTGTTTGCTCTTTACAGCGCTGGTCTCCAGAAGCCTTCGCTGTCTGCAGTCTGCTGGGTAAATATTTAAAAGTGGTTGCTTGGTATCCAGACTCTGAGACAGGAAGTCTCCGAGGCAGAGCTGGGGAGCAGAGGGCAGAGGGCTCACTGTACACCGATCTGAAGAGGCCTGCTGTGTGAGCTGACGTGGAATCAGGAGGGGATGGGGAAGACTAGGGGCGGGATTAGAGCTAAGCAATGGCCTGGGCTTATTAAACAGGAGCGAAATAAAGCCTGGGCTAGGGAGACCCTCAGACACACCTGCACTCTCCTCAGCATTAGCAAGACCATTGCCATGCTGGTTTATGGTACCTTGAGTGAATGTTGGCCATTTGGGCTAAACTTGCCTTGTATAGAGTTGGGGCAACTGAGGTTCACTTTGGGTCAGAAACTTCTTTCTGATCACATAGCTAACCACCCCACCCCACACCCCGCTTCAGGATATCTGCCTTTGAACCTGGTGTGATGCTGGTTCTCTCTTTATCCTTTCAAAGTCTCTGTTTTCCCATCTGCAAGATGGTAATAATAGTATCTCTCTCTTGTGGGTTGTTATAAGGATATGGGTCAAAAGTGCTCAGCAGGATACTCGGCATGTGGTAAGGGCTCAGGGTTATTTTTAGCACTTCCTTCTATCTTGACCTGATTCCTGCTGTGTTGAACAAGCCCCTGACATGGTGCCTTGTATGCCAGCTTTAAAATAGCTCATTACATAATTTTGTCCAGAAACCATTTTGTACTTGTAGTTAAGTAGTAACAGGAGTTAAGAGTTTAAGAGAAATTTATGGGAGAAACACTTCAAATTGAGAATGACAGCTGAATATAACACATTTACTACATGCCCAGCACAGATCCAAACAATTGACGTATACTCACTCAATCTTCACAATAACCCTATGAAGTAAGTATTGTTACCTCCTATTTTGCAGATGAGGAAACCAGAGCACAGAGAGGTTAATTAATTGCCTGAGGTCACACAGCTAGTAAGTGATGGAATTCAAACCTACACAGTCTGGATCCAGAAACTCTACTGTTGACTTCTCATCAACCAATTTTTTGTCCCTGTCAAAATTGTTTATTTAAAAAAAATTTAATGGTAGAAAAGCTCATTTCAACTCTTAAAATGCTAGTTTTTAAAATAGAAACATCAGTGGAAACCTGTGACTGGTCTGCTGACCAGGGAAACTGAGGACCATGTGCGTGGCCATGGGGTCAGTAAATGTTCCTGATGATGAGTCAATAGGAAATGAAATGAAAAATAAAGGCCAATTATCACTATTTGCAAGGCAAAAGGGAAAGCCTCTCCCAGGGCAAAGTGTGTGTGCAGGGCAGACGTTATTGTCAAACTCTGCTCCCAATATTCCTTCTGAGTCAAATGAAATTGTATTTTCAGCTTCTTTCTGTAGAATGGGACCAATACCTACCATACCCAGCAGAATCTCAGGAAGATAAAATAAAGGAATGGTGTTCACAGTGACAAAGTGAATATCATTCACCATAGCCAGGATTTAGAAACAACCTATGGGGCTTCCCTGGTGGCTCCGCTGGTAAAGAATGTGCCTGCAGTGCAGGAGACCCAGTTCAATCCCTGGGTTGGGAAGATCCCATGAAGAAGGAAATGGCAACCCACTCCAGTATTCTTGCCTGGAGAATTCCATGGACAGAGGAACCTGGCATGCTACAATGCATAGAACTGCAAAGAGTCAGACATTACTGAACAACTAACACTTTCACTTTTCATGTGTCTGTCAATGGATGAATAGATAAAGAAGATGTGGCAGATAGCTAGCTACCTATCTAGATAAATAGATAAAAAAAACTTGAGATATTATGTCAAATATATATATATATATATATATATATATAATGGAATATTATTCAACCATG
Source organism: Bos taurus (assembly GCF_002263795.3). NCBI lineage: Eukaryota > Metazoa > Chordata > Mammalia > Artiodactyla > Bovidae > Bos > Bos taurus. Next base: position 16,159,642 of record NC_037341.1, on the reverse strand, counting down.
AGAAAGAAGGAAATCCTGTTATTTCCAACAACTTGGATGGATCTTGAGGGCATTATACTAAGTGAAATAAATCAGAGAAAGACAAATACTATATGATATCACTTATATGTGGAATCTAAAAAAGCTGGTAGAAACAAACACTGGAATGGTGGTACCAGGAACCAGGGGAAAAGGAATGAGGTTAGCTAAAGTGTACAAACTCGCAGTTGTAAGATGAGTAAGTTCTGGGGATCTAATGTATAGCATAGTGGTTATAGTTAAATAATACTGTATTATATACTTGAAAGCTGCCAAGAAGGTATCTTAAATGTCCTCACCACAAAAAAGAAATGGTAACTACATGCCATGCTGCAGGTGTTAGCTAATGCTATGCTGGTAATCATTTTGCAATATGTAAGTGTATCAAGTCAACACATGTGTACACTTTAAACTTACATAATGTCATACATCAGTTTATTTCAATAAAGCTGGAGGGACTTCCCTGGGGGTCCCGTGATTAAGACTTGTGCTTCCACTGCAGGGAACACAGGTTCAGTTCCCAGTTGGGGAACTAACATCCCACATGCCACTATGGTATAGACATAGATAAATAAATAGCAAAGATTATGTTTAAAAAAAAAAAAAAAACTGGGGAAAAAAGAGAACATGTGAGGACTGGGGAGAACGCTTTCATTACAGTGATCAGAGTTGGCCAGGGAGGGACTGACTTTTCCGACCTGCTCCAATAGGCTCTTGGGACTCTTCCTCCTCTCCCCATCTCATTCCAAGTCTTCCAGTTACCCCCTTTCCTGCTACTAAGACATCTTGCCATAGGGATCATCGTTCGAGGACCACAGTGTGCCAGGGAACTGAATTTTAGCGGAGGCATTGTGAAGACTGAGAAGGCATGAGGCCAGCCATAGGACCAGTTTCTGATGTTTGCCCCCTTGGGGTGACTGCTTACCAGCCTGATGAACTGTCAAACATTCTCACAGGTAAAAGGTCACTTCTCTCTGCCTGACAGAATCTGTGCAAAAACGACTGCTGGTTTGTCTTACTAGCCAGGGGCCTGTCCATGTGAGGCAGGGGAAGCAGAGGGCGGATGCTGTGATGGATGGATTCCTCCCTGTCCTGCCTGAGTCTGCAGAGGGCCAGCAGAGCTTAGAAACTGACAGCATGGAGCCTCGTGTCCCCTTGTTTTTAAATACCTGGTTGCCCACCGTTGGTTCTATGGGCAACGGAGGAGAATGGATCTACTTAAGGAAATTTACTGAAGCCTCATCTTCTCTCTGAAACTGTCCTGACCCTCCTGGAAAGAAATGAGGATTTTCTGCCAGTGGTGGGCTGGCGCTGAGGCAAACAACCATTTGACTGCCCAAGAATGGAGGGTTTCCTGGGAAATCCTGGGTTTTCAGTGCTAACACTGAGACAGTCCAGGTGAACCAGGATAGGTGGTCACCCTAGCTGAAACTGACTGTGCAAGTTGGCAATAGCCAGCATGCACACACACAAATGACTGAGTCCTATTAACTCTGAATCATTAAGATATATGTATATAGTAGGTATGGGCTTCCCAGGTGGCTCAGTGGTAAAGAATCTGCCTGCCAATACATAGGAAACGTGGGTTTTATCTCTGGGTTGGGAAAGAGCCCCTAGAGAAAGAAATGGCAATACACTCCAGTATCGTTGCCTAGATAATCCCATGGACAGATGAGCCTGGCAGGTTGCAGTCCATGGAGTTGCAGAGTCAGACAGGACTAAGTGACTGAGCATGCATGCAGATATACAAGGTATAGGTATTTTAAAAACTCTCCAGATAATTCTAATGTATAACCAAGGGTAAAAACCACTGGTGTCTTAAAAATTAAGACATTTCCAACTGATATTTCCATGAATGAGAAAGCTTTAAAAATATATACACTGAGTGTTTGTACAAGAAAGAAATCCTAGACTTTATCCAGGGTGTAAAAGATAAAGGGAAGAGTTTTATCAGAGATTCTTAGGGTAGAAATTCAACCAAGGGTTTTTCAAAGTAGATAACATGGAACGCTGAAGATATTAAAACCCACTGGATTTCCAACTGGGAGAGGAGTTCCTTTTAAAATTCTCTCTAGATTCTTGTGAGTAGCCAGTCTTTGTCTGGTAACAGTATGTTTTTCACACTTTTCCAGTCCAGGAGCTGGCAAACTATAGATGGGGGCCAAATCCAGTCCATTACCTGTTTTTGTAAAGAAAGTTTTTATTTATTTAACATAACCAGCATGGGGCATAACCAACCCACTCATACCCATTTGGTCAATGACTGCTCCCACACTACAATAGCAGAATTGAGTAGCTGCAACAAAGGTTGTAAGGCTTCCCTGGTGGTTCAGTGGTAAAGAAATGGCCTGTCATGCAGGAGACACAGGTTCAATCCCTGGGTGGGGAAGATCCCCTGAAGAAGGAAACAGCAACAGTATTCTTGCCTGGGAAATCCCATGGACAGAGGAGCCTGGTGGTCTATAGCCCGTGGTGTGGCAAGAGCCGGGCACGACTTAGCGACTAAACCACTACCAACAACAAAGATTATGTGGCCCAGAAAGCCTCAGATAGTTACTTTGCAAACACCTTCTCTATTTTATGCAAACAATTGTTTTTTATCAGAAAACGAATGACAGAATCTGAGCCTTTGGCTGGCAATAGTATTTAGTTTGAGTTTAATACACTCTTCTCCCTTTTTGTGTTTATGTCAAGTGATACTAGTTTCCCATTTACGGTATTAATACAAGGTTTCTTTTTAAGATAAATTTGTGTCAAAAAGATGAGTGGATTTAAAGAAAATAGAACTATTAATAAAACATGTGGCACAAGTATTTGGAAAGATTCCAAAAGGTCACACTTAAGTGTGAAGTCTGGGAAACATTGTTCAAAGTATCCAGTCACCTCATTTTACAGATACACTGAAGCTTGGTGGTGAAGTCATCTGCCCAGAGTCACTTACTCGATTATGGAAAAAAACTGGATTCCTATCTCCAAGGACAATGTTCTTTTACCCCTAACTGGCCACTCATTTGTACTTTGAAACCAGTTAGCATGAATGCAAAGTATTATACTATTTAAAGTCGATGAATTTAGAGCTAGATACTGTCCTGGTGACGTTTCCACAGATACATTTAGTAGACACTGAGAGGCAATTTGAAACACAACAGAGGGGTCATTCACCTCTTTAAACATGAATCTTGGGTGATCAGTGGCATATTGTTTCATTAAGCCGATTGCTTCTTGGCCATGGTTTCCTTGAAACAATAAGTTTGATTAAATGTCTTGCTTTTTTTGGTTTTAAATCAAAATCCACTTAAATGCTTGTCAGAACAAAAAGTTTAACTATTAAATAGAAAAAAACACACATATAATAGTGTACTCTGTTGGGCATATTTCAGCACAGTTTCAATCTTACAAGAATATTTGGTAATTTTTGCCATGCAACTATTCCTCTGTTTTAATTAGGACTTACAATGGTCACATTGACTAATAGCAAAGCTGATTCCTCTGTTCTTAGATCCTCTTTCCACTTGAATCAGCTTTAGAAGTCTATTAGCCAAAGATGTAGACCAGATAGCTAGGAAAGCGCGTTAGGAAAGCTTTGAAGGGTGCTGAGAACCAGGGAGCTCTTTGTTTCTATTGATTTGTCCTTTCAAAGATGGAGTTTTTAAAGTGACAGGTGTGACTATTAAAGATTTGGCCATCACTCTGTTAGTGTTAGTCTCAGTCGTGTCTGACTCTTTGTGACACCATGGACTGTAGCCCACCAGGCTTCTCTGTCCATGGAATTCTCCAGGCAAGAATACTGGAGTGCATAGCCATTCCCTTCTCTGGGGGATATTCCCGACCCAGGGATTGAAGCCAGGTCTCCTGCATTGCAGGCAGATTCTTTACCATCTTTACCATCTGAGCCACTAGGGAAGCCATCACTCTGAATGAGTACAAATATTTGCAAGACTGGGCAAATAAGGCTGGAAATAGAAAAAGCATCCCCTTGGATCAGATCTCAAAATTAAATACTTACATAGGCTGTGTGTTCTGAAAAGTAAGTGAAACTTTTTAGATTTAAAAAGTGATCTTTCTCTTAAATTTGGGGTTTCTATAATTTAAATTTTATAGATTGGCATTTTAAGAACATTTAAAGAAGATTGGCATTGTTAGGTCATTTTCCAGAAAGACACAATTTCTTAGGCTATGCTCTTTGGGTTATACATCTCAATGTGGTATTTACCGTCAAAGGTGACTATGAGGTTGAGACTTGACCTTGCTGCTGCTGCTGCTAAGTCACTTCAGTCGTGTCCGACTCTGTGCGACCCCATAGACGGCAGCCCACCAGGCTCCCCCGTCCCTGGGATTCTCCAGGCAAGAACACTGGAGTGGGTTGCCATTTCCTTCTCCAATGCATGAAAGTGAAAAGTGAAAGGGAAGTCGCTCAGTCGTGTCCTACTCTTCGCGACCCCATGGACTGCAGCCCACCAGGCTCCACCGTCCATGGGATTTTCCAGGCAAGAGTACTGGAGTGGGGTGCCATTGCCTTCTCCGAGACTTGACCTTAAGGAGATGTGAACTTAAGACTCATCAAGGTGGTGTGTGCCATTGTTTTCAAAGGTACTAGCAATACACTCAGAAACACAAACAATGTGAGAAGCTTACCACACCCTGTCTCTGGTCTTGAAAGCCTTGTTTTTCAGGAGTTTTAAATCCAAATCCACTTTGATGCTTGTCAGAGCAAAAAGTTAAACTATTATTAATAAATAGAAAAAAATGCATTGCAATGTACTCCATTGGGTATATTTAAGCACAGTTTCCATCTTATAAGAATATTTAGTAATTTCACCATGTAGCTATGCCTCCATTTTAACTAGGACTGGCCAGGGTCACACTGACCAGTAGCAAAGCTGATTCCTGCGTTCAGGGGGAGATTGATTGGGGCAAGTCTTTGAGGGGGCTCCACCCAGAGGAGAGGTGAGCAAACTGACTCCTGATTATTTCAGACAGTGTCTTTCCAGATGAGCAGTGTTCATCTAGGGAGGAAAACCAGTAGCTCGGCAGTCTTGTTCCTGGGTATTTCTGCAGGGAAGCTCTTTGCATTCTGGCTATCAGAACTTAATTAATGAGCTAGGGACCTTTGCGGTAGGGGGGACCACTGCCTCTCGACTGCTGAGGTCATCAACAGGAGGACAAGGGTCAAGGTTCAAGATGAGTTGGCTTTTGCCCTGTGATAAGAGGGGCAATCAGTGGGAGAGAGAGCCTGGGCCAGAGGGGCAGGAAGGCATGATTGCTGGTGGAATCTCAGCCAGATAAGGACATTATCGGGACTTCTCCTGTCCAGTAGCCTTGCTTTCCCATTTAAGGTCTGTGCCTCGTGAAGTGGATCTCAGCCGACAAGGAGTGATTTTGCCCCTCTAGGGACATTGGGCAAAGTCTAGAGAGTTTTCGGTCGTCACAAATAGGGGAGTGTTGGTGGTATCCAGTCACGCAGGCCAAGGGACTCTAATAAAAATCCTACAGGGCACACAGCAAGCCCCCGCAGCAAAGAATTACCTGGTTCCAAGTGTCAGTAGTGCTAAGGTCTGATCTGTGAAGGGTCTACAGCCCTGATCGCATGGCTGTGACAGTTCCATCAACATGTCACCTGAAGGTGTTGAGAAGGCCAAGCTTCTGGTGGTAAATGACACCTAGGTAACAAGGTCCCCAGTCACAAAGAGGGCATTGCTGTGGTTACTTAAAAGAGGGGATTAGAAGTGGACCATGGGGTCTTTCTCTCTTTGATTTTCTTTCAAAGGAACCCAGATGACACATCTGAAAGATGAGTACTGGGTTAAGGTAACTAGGAGGAAGAGTTCAAGTTAAAGTTGGTCCCAAGGTAAAAGCTTGTTATCCCACCTGCTTCTTTGTCTGAATCACAGCCCCAGTTGGCAGCTCCTTTGGGAGGCCCTTCAGTACTGTGTTGGGCTGGACAACCCCGAATTTCTACTAGAGGCAGAACACGATCAGTGCCTCAAAACCAGATTTTGTGTCCTGGGGGAAATGTCTGCTTTGAGGTTGTCCACAGATTGTTTGGGGATTTAGAGGCCTCTAAAGAGTGTTAAAACCTTCAGATAGTCAATGACTGCTGTATTGCCTTAACAAAAGTGCACTTGGAGGATAAAGTGGTGATGGGGAGATGATGGCTATTCCTCAACTATGAAAGGAGACATGCCTTCAAGAGTGATGAAAAATGAAGCACTTTCCCCATTAGAAAAGAATTGTCCATGTCTTTTTTCTATTGCCAAAGACTTTTTTTCCTCCTTCCAATTCAGTGAGCATTATAAACTTGGGATTCATTGCTTGCAGGAAAAAAGGAAGCAAGTATACTCTGGGATCCTCTGCAGTCAATGATAAGTGGGCAGATGGAATTGAAAATTGAAAATATCAGGGGCTGAGCTGAGCCATTGCAGCATTGAATAGTGCTGTGTATTGGGGCATAACCAACATTTTGTGAACAAGTTCAGATTTGCTGAAGAGGAAACAAGGTGAAAGAGGGAAATTTGCTTTAAGCGGATTTTTGTCTCCTCTGGAATCAAAACAACGAATGCTATTCTTTCCCCTGGTAAGAGAGTTGAACTATGCATTGGGTCCAAACTTCTTAATTATTTCTCTAAAATTCTTTTCATCATTTTTGTCTTCCTTTTCATTCCCACCATAATCCAAACCTACATCCCCAGAAGGGTGATTTATTCTACTGCCTTCCCATCTGATCTTCAAATCTTCATTCTCTTTCTATTTCAATAGTAGTCATATTTGTAGTCATAATAATATTAATAAAAAACTATAGTTGGGGGTGGGAGGGAGGCTCTAGAGGGAGAGGATATATGTATATAGATAGCTGATTCCCTTTGTTGTGCAGCAGAAACAACATTGTACAGCAACACAAGGTTGTAAGGCATGTATACTCCAATACAAAATAAAATAATAAAACTATGACTCTACATTTAAAAACAAAGAGCCAGTAGTTATAAGAAAGTAATACTGACAAAGCAATGCCACCCATCCCTAAGAATAGGTAAAGCCAGCCTTGGCTAACATGATAGTCCGGGAAATAGGTACATACCCAAGTCAATCAGAATTGTCCTTGGCACTGTATGTATGGCTGCTTAGAGAAAACTCTTTTCCTTAGGGTAGTTAATCTGGAGCTATGTGAGGCTGTGGAATTCTCTGTGGTGCCTGAACTGGCCAGGTCTCCCCCTCATCAACTCCTTTGCCTTCCCCAGTATTCAAAAGGCAAGGTTCATTTTTGATAGGAGAGAATGAGGCCAAGACATAGAAAGAAGGAGAGAGTGTGAGAGAGAGAGGAGAGGGAAAGAACACTTACTGACAGGATGATTCCCCAGCGTTCGGGATGAATCGTGATCCATCACCGTGCTCTTCATCTTTGTCAGTCATTGGTCTTGCAGTGGGCTTTTGACCAATTCCGGCCAAAGTGATACAAAGAGATGTCTGCCTGGGGTTTCCCAGAAGATTATCCTCACTGACACGGGACTGTTTACAGAAGAGAAACCCACTTTTTCTCTACCCCTTTCCTTCTTGCCTGTGACTCTATCCTGTGAGATTGCAAACCTGAACACGCACGTGGCCATTCTCTTGCATCCATGAGTGGAGATGTTGCCAGTACCTCGGGGGTGGCAGAACAGAAAGGCAGGGGTACCCTGAGTCCCTAGTGATGGGACTGAACTGCTGAACCAGCCCTGAAGTTCCCTGCATTCAGGCTTTCTGTCAGAGTTAATAACTTAAGGTCTTTGTTATTGAAGCCACTGTCAGTCCAGTAGTTTGTGAACAAATACATACTCACTTAAAAACAAAACAAAAAACCCCCCAGAATTTATACTTACAAACCACCTCAACCCCAGACTTCTCTCTTGAGTTTCAGATTCAGCTATGTTAGGTGTAATACCCAGATATTTCAAACCCAACAGATCCCCAAACCAAATTCATCCTTTCACCTTGCAGACTTGTCCTCACTCTCAGGGTGCGCCACCATCATTCTGCATTCACAGCCAGGTAGCTGGGAGGCTCCGTGGAGTCTTTCTTGTCCCCCACCTCCCATATCTTGTCAGTTAGCAAGTTATGTCCATTTGACCCTCCCATCTGTCATTTTCTCTCCAATCCCATTGTCACTGTTTCAGTTCAGGGCAGGGGTTCATCATCTTTCTCCAGGGCCACTGTCTTTCAGGGGCTTTACTTGCCTTTGGTCATGTTTCTCTCCACACCTTTCTCCACCAGCTTCCAGCATGGTCCATCCAAAATGCTCACCTTGTCATCCCCTTGTCTGAGATCGACTGGGGCTTCTCTGTTGCCTAAGATAGTAGTTCTCCAGGTGTGGTGCCTAGACAGCAGTGTCAGCATCACCAGGGAACTTGTCAGAAATGCAGATTCTCCGGCTCCACTATACAGCATCTACTGAATCAGACTCTCTGCAGATGGGGCCCAGCTCTCTGTTTAAATAAGTCTTCCAAAGGAATCTGCTATGCAAAGTTTGAAAACCACTACTAGCTTAAGGCAATGAAACCCAATTTCCTTGGAGTAGTGGGTTGACCAGTGCCCCTGAATTCATGTCAGAACCTCAGAATGTGACCGTATTTGGAAATTGAACCTTTGCAGATATAATTAGTTAAGGAGTTTTAGATGAGCTCAGATGGAGGGAGGGTCCTAAATCCAGTGATTGGTATCCTCATAAGAAGAGGAGACTCAGGTTTGATCCCTGATCCAGGAAAATCCCACGTGTCACCACAGCTACTGAGCCTGTGCTCCAGAGCCCAGGAGCCACAGCTACTGAGCCTGTGCTCCAGAGCCCAGGAGCCACAGCTCCTGAAGCCTGTGCCCTAAAGCCTGTGCTCCACACTAGAGAAGCCACTGCAGTGAGAAGCCTATGCACTGCAACTAGAGAGTAGCCCCTACTCTCTGCAAGTAGAGGAAACCCCAGCAGCAAGACCCAGCACAAACATAAATAAATAAATGTAGTGGAAAAAATAAGAAATCGTAATGAATTGATGAATTCATTCACATTTGCTGTGCGCCAGGTATTGTGTTGGTACTGGGGATGCTAAGACGAATGAGACATAGTCCAACCCCCAGGGCAGTTGGAGCCGTCAGTCCAGTTCTGTCCAGTGATGTATAAAGAATTCCAGAATCACCTGGGAGAGAAGTGATGGTATTATACACGGAATATTATGGAAGCACTACAGAAAAGCATCTATTCCAGTGTGGGGATGAGGATAGAAGGAGAAAGCTCAGAGATGGGGTAGAGACACATGAAGTGATAATCCAGTTCCATAGTTGTAGACATCCCTGTTGATTAGCTTCTAGTTAGTGTAATAGGAGCTCAAGACATAGTGTGAAGAGTTTCTACCCAAACCCTAATTCATGTTCACCTCTTATTCAGTTCAGTTAAGTTCAGTGGCACAGTCGTGTCCGACTCTTTGCCACCCCATGAACTGCAGCACGCCAGGCCTCCCTGTCCATCATCAACTCCCAGAGTTCACTCAAACTCAAGTCCATTGAGTCGGTGATGCCATCCAGCCATCTCATCCTCTGTCATCCCCTTCTCCTCCTGCCCCCAATCCCTCCCAGCATCAGAGTCTTTTCCAGTGAGTCAACTCTTAGCATCAGGTGGCCAAAGTACTGGAGTTTCAGCTTTAGCATCATTCCTTCCAAAGAACACCCAGGACTAATCTCCTTTAGAAGGGACTGGTTGGATCTCCTTGCAGTCCAAGAGACTCTCAAGAGTCTTCTCCAACACCACAGTTCAAAAGCATCAATTCTTCAGTGCTCAGCTTTCTTCACAGTCCAACTCTCACATCCATACATGACCACAGGAAAAACCATAGCCTTGACTAGACGGACTTTTGTTGGCAAAGTAATGTCTCTGCTTTTCAATATGCTATCTAGCTTGGTCATAACTTTCTTTCCAAGGAGTAAGCGTCTTTTAATTTTATGGCTGCAATCACCATCTGCAGTGATTTTGGAGCCCCCAAAAATAAAGTCTGACACTGTTTCCCCATCTATTTCCCATGAAGTGATGGGACCGGATGCCATGATCTTTGTTTTCTGAATGTTGAACTTTAAGCCAACTTTTTCACTCTCCTCTTTCACTTTCATCAAGAGGCTTTTGAGTTCCTCTTCACTTTCTGCCATAAGGGTGGTATCACCTGCATATCTGAGGTTATTGATATTTCTCCCAGCAATCTTGATTCCAGCTTGTGCTTCTTCCAGTCCAGCGTTTCTCATGATGTACTCTGCATATATGTTAAATAAGCAGGGTGACAAGATACAGCCTTGATGTACTCCTTTTCCTATTTGGAACCAGTCTGTTGTTCCATGTCCAGTTCTAACTGTTGCATCCTGACCTGCATATAGGTTTCTCAAGAGGCAGGTCAGATGGTCTGGTATTCCCATCTCTTTTAGAATTTTGCACAGTTTGCTGTGATTCACAGAGTCAAAGGCTTTGGCATAGTCAATAAAGCAGAAATAGATGTTTTTCTGGAACTCTCTTGCTTTTTCCATGATCCAGCGGATGTTGGCAATTTGATCTGTGGTTCCTCTGCCTTTTCTAAAACCAGCTTGAACATCTGGAAGTTCACAGTTCACGTATTGCTGAAGCCTGGCTTGGAGAATTTTGAGCATTACTTTACTAGCATGTGAGATGAGTGCAATTGTGCAGTAGTTCGAGCATTCTTTGGCATTGCCTTTCTTTGGGATTGGAATGAAAACTGACCTTTTCCAGTCCTGTAGCCACTGCTGAGTTTTCCAGATTTGCTGGCATATTGAGTACTTTCAATATGCCACAGCACTTTCACAGCATCATCTTTCAGGATTTGAAATAGCTCAACTAGAATTCCTCTTATTAGATATATTAATATACTAATATACTAATAATACCTCTTATTAGATATATTAATACAACCTCAGACAAATAACCTAACTTCTCTTTGCTTCACTTTCCACAATTTAAAAGAGGACTAATAATAATAGCACCTTACTATTAGAATTGCTGTGAGGACTGACACTTGTATATATGGAGTGCTTTGTAAAGGGCTCAAATTTCGTGGGCCACTGTGCTCAAAGCTATTCACTGTCTCACAACAACTTAAAAAATGTCTGTTGTCATTACCATCATCATTTCAAAAGGCCCTTTTAAACCTCCAGTGATGTCCATTATTGCTGGGCGTTGGGGTCATGTTGCTGTGCTGTAGAGTAGAGATGTTTGGCTGTGTTGGGATGTGCTCAAATCCATCCTGTACTCAAAGTGCCCCAGGCTCCTACACCTTCAGAGTTCCTGGGTCAAGTTTGTCCTGGGTCAAGTTTTCAGTTACATGTTCTTCCTTCTGTCAGTGTATTTGTCCTTGCCAGTCTTTATCCCGCACCTCTTTTAAATGACTGCTTTTAATCTATTATAGCCAATACACCTCCAAAGCCAAGATTGTGTAATTTTGCCTAAAATGTAGTTAAACTTCATGTGGGCGAGTTGTCATTAAATAAAGCTTGCTTTAGTGCATGTCATGTTTTGATGGCAGAGGCCATTTTTATTTCCTCTTCCGTATGGTGATGATCTAAAGGACTAACTTTGCAGGACAAAAGTTTTCCTGATAGGAGAGATATTCCTGCATAGTCTAGGCTGGTTTCTATTTGGGGGTCACTGTGATTCTTTGAGTTTTGGGATCACAGTGTAAAGCACTCTTGGTTAAAGCCATATGTACTTTTGTCTTAAATTCCCCATCACATTTCAGCTGTCTTTAGAGCCTCGCCTCTTTTCTCAGGAATCCTGACCTAGGCCCCACCTGTCATGTATCTCTTGGGTGTTCACGGTCCACCACGTAGTCCCATTTCAGACAATATTTGTATTGGCTAAATATCAGCACAAGCGAGTCATAAACGTGGCATCTTGACAAACACCCTGGGGATCACTGAGCAGATGTTCTGACATTTATCAGTTGGTTTTCATTTCCAGGCACTCACAATGACACTTCGTTCATCAGCAGTGTGCTGAGCTGGTCTTGCCAGGATTGTGGTGTGCGGGTCACCATTTCTCAAACTCTGCTCATCAGCATTGCCTGGGGAGCGTTTAGAAAACCCAACACTCAGGCCAACTACCAGACCAATTAATTCAGATTCTCTGGGGGTGGGACTCAGGCCTCGCTGGTTTTTAGAACCCCCAGGTAACTCCAACATCCAGGCAAGTTGAAGAACTTGTTCCCCAGTTGGGTACTTCTCAACTTCAACATGCATGGGAAACACTTGGGGATCTTGTTAAAGTGTAGATTCTGATTAAGTAGGTCTGGGTGGGCCTGAGATTCTGCATTTTTTTTTCTTTGTCTGTGTCAGGTCTTAGCTGTGGCACTTGGCCCCAGAGTGCAAGGGCTTCAGTAGTTGCTGCAGGCAGGCTCTCTGTTTGTGGTGTGTGGGCTTAGTTGTTCCTCGACATATGAGATCTTAGTTCCTCGATCAGGGATAAAGCTCGTGTCCCCCACATTACAACTTGGATTCTTAACCACTGGACTATCAGGAAAGTCCCAGATTCTGTATTTCTAAAAGCACCCCAGCCATGTGGACATTGCTACTAGTCCAGGGTCCATGCTATGAGTAGAAATTCAGTAGTACTTTTTTAGCACCTGTTCATTTGTCTCGAAAACATTTTCCAGAAATCAATAGTCCTCTTGAGTTTGTGATGATTTCCACATTTATCCATGGCACCCCTAGATCTTGCTCCCTGTCTATGACTCTGCCCTCTACAGCCATACTCTTGTGACTAAGTCATCTCACTCTTTGTCACAATATTCTGTTTTCCTCCAAATGGTTAGTATCTTGAAAATAACTCACACAGAGGAAGAGTCATCTGGCTGAACCTAAGCTTTTTTCATGAAGATCTATTTTTCTGTCTCTGCACAAAGCTCATTGAGCAGAGACATGGTCTCTAGGCTAAGCAGACTCTGAACACTGTGTGTTTCAGCAAATGATAATAATATACCAGTGTCAGTTCTTACTGCTCCAAACAGGTTAGGTAGAAACACTATGTCTGGAATTCAGAAAAATCAATGATGATGGCAAAAGCATTGGAGAAAAACACAAAGGAAAAAAGTAATTTTCAGTTTTCGGAATTCACTAGGATTCCATATCAGAGTACCTTGGAAAATATGATTTCCAACTTTCAAATGGCTTTAGACCAATATTTGTCAAACAGTTATCTATGGACTCTGCTTTATGGACATATTTTGAGAGATTCAGCTTTCCTAGTAGGCTTTTTTAACTGTGGTTTTGGAGAAGACTCTTGAGAGTCACTTGGACTGCAAGGAGATCCAACCAGTTCATCCTAAAGGAAATCAGTCCTGAATATTCAATGGAAGGACTGATGTTGAAGCTGAAGCTCCAATACTTTGGCCACCTGAAGCAAAGAACTGACTCATTGGAAAAGACCCTGATGCTGGGTGGGAAAGACTGAAGGTGGGAGGAGAAGGGGACGACAGAGGGTGAGATGGTTGGATGGCATCACTAACACTATGGACATGAGTTTGAGTGGGATCTAGGAGTTGGTGATAGACAGGGAAGCCTGGCATGCTGGAGTCCATGGGTTACAAAGAGTTGGACATGACTGAGCAACTGAGCTGAACTGCACTGAAAAACTAGTATGAAGCATGCTGGATCATCAGGTTGAGCAGGCGCTAGCACATGATCTCAATGCCTGTGTTTGTGTTTCTATTTATAAAGCACGCCAAATAACATACTTTAATTGTTACAAGCTCATGATAAAAGAACAAAGAACAGAAGGAGGTTTAATGTAAAAAGCCTGCATTTTGGCTAAGAGAATGCCCAATTGTCTTACAGGGAGTCTTATAAACAAAGGTTTCTCAGTAGTTAGGATAGAGAAACGTGATGGGAGAACTAAGAAGTCACACACCACATCATATTTCAGGGATGCTGTAACTCAGAAAAACCACATAATAGCTATCCGTGCCATTTTTGCATTGAGCCCAGCATTTAACCTCAGCACAAGAACATTATCTATTACACTAAATCAACAACATACTTTTGCACATCATGGACTTGTATTTTGCTAACATTTAGTTTCCAAATGTGTTTTGGTTGAGTGAGTGTGTGTGTGTGTGTGTGTGTGTGTGTGTGTGTGTGTGCGTGCACGCGCGTGCTCACTCAGTCGTGTCAACTCTTTGCAATCCCGTGGACTGTAGCCCACCAGGCTCCCCTGTTTGTGAATTTTTCCAGGTAAAAATACTGGAGTGGGTTGCCACTTTCTTCTCCAGGTGATCCTCCTGACCCAGGGGTTGAACCTGAGTCTCTTGTGTCTCCTGCATTGGAAGGCGGATTCTTTACCACTAAGCCACCACCAGGAAGTATAGCTACTTTAAAACTATAAGCATCTGAGTTTTAAGTTTGTACGTATTCAAGTCATTTTCTAATGCAGTCATTTGTCCTTGTAAAAGATTTTGCATTTACTTATCTAGAAACACAGTCTTAGAACATATCATTCTTTATGCATGTTAAATTCCACTAATATTTTCTACGGTGTCATAGGAGCATAGTGTAGGATCAAATTCCCTGTTCCTGGGCACCATTAAGGGACACTGTTGGGAAGGGAAGCTCAGTTCCTAGATTAAATTTTCACCATAGCTGCAAATATGGTAACAAACATTTTCCAGGGAAAAATGTCCCTGCTTGGAAGGAATGCCTCATGGGGACCTTTTCAGATTGGAGGGTTCAGCATGACAAGTCACTGGTGAGTAATATGGGGCCCATGAGAAAGCCTGGTCATACTTATGATTTGGAGGGAAAATAAATGCTTACAGGCTGGTGGGACTCTGGCTCTCCACTCCCTGATGGGTGGCTGAGAGGCTGCAGGTCTGCCGAGGGTAAGGCCTGCCCTTTGGGCAAGTGTTGACTGCCTTCTGGCAGGGAGTAAGATTGGCTCTGAAGATTCAAAAAAGAAATACATAAAATGCTAGACCACTCATACAAGCCACGGCCCCATGGGATTGACTTTCAAGGGGTGAAAATATCCTCTGAAGCAGCTAAGGCAGGGGCCAATAATTTTTCCTGAGGTCCTCTGCATGGATCAAAAGTATCTTATTTATTTAAAAAAAAAATTAAAAAAATTTTATTTGCTTTTGGCCACACCACACACTTTATGGTGATCTTAGTTCCCCGACCAGGGATCAAACCCAGGCCACCTGCATTGGAAGCTTAGAGTCCTGATGACTGGCCCACCAGAGAGTTCCCAGGATCAGGAGTATTTTAAAAGTAGGTTTCAGTTTCTCTGAAAGACCAACTAAATGGAAGCCTCATAACCTTGGCCACTATGATAATGGTATTTACAGATGACTTCAAAAATAATGCCTCTCTGAAGACAATGCTTGTAGGTTTGCAACCATCTGAGTGCAAGTCTGATGTAGGGCAAAGGAGAAATATCTTATAAATAAAGTTGTACTTTACAGAAAATTCTGGATTTTTATTCTCTTCATTCCTAGCGTACACACAATAAATCCTTCTTCCTGTGGGAAGTTACAGTAGGTGCAGCAAAACCTTATTAAAATTCTTATTGCCATTGCTTTGGGTATACTTTTTTCACTGTTTAAAAAAAAAAAAAAAAATCAGGATTTAACTCCGGACTCCCTTGTGCCTAGTTAGTTCCAAATGGTAATATTTTCATCAATTTTTAGCCATTTATAGTTTACGGACATGCTATTCACATGAGCCTAGACATTCAGAAGAAAAGTAAAATATTAAATCTATTTTGTGAATATTTACAAATACCTGGTTGTTTGGTACTGGGATATTTTCACCCTTCAATCCAAGCTATACAGGCTTGTGAAAATCCTAGTAGCTTTGTCTCCTGATATTTACAACATGAACCTGTAGTCCCAAAACACGAGGGTGACATCTATGAAGCTTTGTGTAGCTTTGCTACAAACTAACTGCTTTAATCACACATTCCTTAAATTTTTAACCACTTGCTCTCTGCAAGGCATTGTTTTCCACCTTGTTCCAAATACTTCTCTTTCATCCCTCTGAAAATATTTCTAATGGAAATAAAATACATTTCAAATGCATTTTCAAAGCATAGTTTGCTTTGAAATTGTGAAACTGTGAAAACCAACAATTAGGAGTGATCACAATGATAAAGTATGAAAGTATCAATCATGATTTCATAATTTAAATTTCTCCATGTTAACCAAAATTAGAACTTGGTGTGAGTCCCGAAAGCAATAAATACTTACATGACGATTGCCCATTTTCGTTTCTTCAGCGACAGTTGTTCAGTATTTCATGAAGAGATCAGTTCTTCTAAAGGCCAAGTTTATAATGGTTTTCCTAGGGCATGATATCTCTTGAGTTTAATAAGTAACCATTGGCATTGCATTTGAATACATTGCTGGGGATGGGTAGAGAGTGACTCCAGCAACAACTGATATTAACCTGCCCATGCTGCCTTGGTTGGCCATCTTTTTAAAAGTAAAAAAATTTTTTTAAATAAATTAAATATAGGCTTTTAAAGTTGATCTTATTCACAACTAAAGGGCTAATCCTGTCTCACTCTTGAATTATTGAAAGCGTTACTCTTTTTTTTATTTTAGATGTTCATTTAAAACTTTATACTTGGAGTGATAAAAGCATTAACCAAACAAGACTGAAAAATCTTTTTATTTTACTAACATCACCATTATTGTTACAGAGGATCTTTTTGAAGGCTGCACTGAGTAATGCTACCATCATTTTTTATAATCTAGCTAGCTTCTAAATTTAAAAATAATATGTGCAGATGGCACATTTTCCCCCTAATCATATGAAAAGGCACCATGAAAAGTAAGCCTACTGACCACTCAGCTCCTCCCCTCTGAGCTTTGAGTCCTTACAGAAATGGTATGCGTACACAGCCATGTTTATCTGTCTATCATTGGCTTCTTTTTCTCAAAAAATGGGTTTGCCTTTGTTCCATGCCTTTTGGGCTTCATTTAGTAAATAGATACAAGACATTGGCACATTTCTTTTTTGGTGGACACATGTTAGTCTACTATGGGTATGAACCAAACCTTATTTAATAAGTCCACTATTCAAGGTCGTTTAGATTATTTTGGTCTTTTGCATGACTGTCTTCATTTATGCATATTTGCATATGTGTGCATGTTTATCTGTAGAATAAAATCTTAGAATGCAATTGTTGGCTAAAGAATTCTGTTCAGTTCAGTTCAGTTGCTTAGTTGTGTCCAGCTCTTTGTGCCCCCATGGACCGCAGCCCTCTAGGCTTCCCTGTCCATCACCAACTTCCTGAGCTTGCTCAAACTCATGTCCATTGAGTTGGTGATACCATCCAGCCATCTCATCCTCTGTTGTCCCCTTCTCCTCCTGCCCCCAATCTTTCCTAGCATCAGGGTCTTTTCCAATGAGTCAGTTCTTCACATCAGGTGGCTAAAGTATTGGAGCTTCAGCTTCAGCATCAGTCCTTCCAGTGAATATTCAGGACTGATTTCCTTTAGGATGGACTGGTTTAATCTCCTCACAGTCCAAGGGACTCTCAAGAGTCTTCTCCAACACCACAGTTCAAAAGCATCAATTCTTCGGCGCTCAGCTCTCTATATAGTCCAACTGTCACATCCACGTGCTTTAAAATTCTGAGAGATGCTGCCAAGTTGTCCTACACACAGAAATAAAAATGCTGAATGACTTTCAAAGACCTGACTTTCAGGACAATGTGTATAGCCTTCTACAGTTATATGCCAGTGCTTCTTTCTCCACATATTGACCAGCACTAAAGATTATCAAACTTCTTCATTTCTGCCAATTTCAAAGATAAAATATGGCTATCTCATGATTAATTTACATTCCTTTCCTTTGATATTCTTAAAAAATATATCCTGGTCCTTAAAAGCCATTTGTATGAGTTTTACAGTGTTCTCCTTGTTTATGTCCTTTATTTTTATTTTGAGTTATTAGAGTTCTTATTATTTACTTATCAGAACATATATAATAAAATCCATGCTTTTGTCAAGTATGAGAATTATAATTCCCCAATTTATCTTTTGTCTCTGTTTATGTTTGGAACGTGTATATGCATGTGAAGGAAGTGTTAATTTTTACATATTTAAGTACATCCATCCTTTCTTCTTTGACTTGCTTAGAAAAAAAGTCTCTGCATTAAGATTATTAAGATTTCTTGTACATCTTCATCTTCAAGTTTATTATTTTTTAAAGGCTTCATTTTTTTTAAGGTTTATATCTTTGACTCATTTGGAATTGATTTTGTTGTAGAATAAAGAAGAAATGGATTCTGTTTTAGTTTTGGTTATTTAATCGATCATAGGTGGTTATTAATTAATCCATCTTTCCTCCTCTGGTCTAAGATGTTGTCCTTATTTTATGCCACCTGCCCATGTAACTTAGGATGAAAATTCGTGTAGGTTTATTACCTCTGCCTATATTCTCATTCTTTTGTTCTTTAACCTTTATTTATTGAGTCTTTTGGATGGGCTGATCACTGATACGAATATTTTCTCTTTCTGGAATGTACAGCCAAGCTGAGGAAATGTACAAAGAATTATTACAAACTATAGTATGGACTGTGGTGGAACCAAACAGAATGCTATGATGGAAGCAAATGCACGTGTGCACACATATGCATGCATACGTGCAAGTGTGTGTAAAATCTGGGCTCGATAAAGGACAGAAATGGTATGGACCTAACAGAAGCAGAAGATATTAAGAAGAGGTGGCAAGAATACACAGAAAAACTGTACAAAAAAGATCTTCATGACCCAGATAATCACGATGATGTGATCACTCACCTAGAGCCAGACATCCTGGAATGTGAAGTCAAGTGGGCCTTAGAAAGCATCACTACGAACAAAGCTAGTGGAGGTGATGGAATTCCAGTTTAGCTATTCCAAATCCTGAAAGATGATGCTGTGAAAGTGCTGCACTCACTATGCCAGCAAATTTGGAAAACTCAGCAGTGGCCACAGGACTGGAAAAGGTCAGTTTTCATTCCAATCCAAAAGACAGGCAATGCCAAAGAATGCTCAAACTACCGCACAATTTCACTCATCTCACATGCTAGTAAAGTAATGCTCAAAAGTCTCCAAGCCAGGCTTCAGCAATACGTGAACCGTGAACTTCCAGATGTTCAAGCTGGTTTTAGAAAAGGCAGAGGAACCACAGATCAAATTGCCAACATCCGCTGGATCATTGAAAAAGCAAGAGAGTTCCAGAAAAGCATCTATTTCTGCTTTATTGACTATGCCAAAGCCTTTAACTGTGTGGATCACAATAAACTGTGGAAAATTCTGAAAGAGATGGGAATACCAGACCACCTGACCTGCCTCTTGAGAAATCTGTATGCAGGTCAGGAAGCAACAGTTAGAACTGGACATGGAACAACACACTGGTTCCAAATAGGAAAAGGAGTTCGTCAAGGCTGTATATTGTCACCCTGCTTATTTAACCTATATGCAGAGTACATCATGAGAAATGCTGGGCTGGAGGAGGCACAAGCTGGAATCAAGATTGCCGGGAGAAATATCAATAACCTCAGACATACAGATGACACCACCCTTATGGCAGAAAGTGAAGAGGAACTAAAAAGCCTCTTGATGAAAGTGAAAGAGGAGAGTGAAAAAGTTGGCTTAAAGCTCAACGTTCAGAAAACAAAGATCATGTCATCTGGTCCCATCACTTCATGGCAAATAGATGGGACAACAGTGGAAACGGTGTCAGACTTTATTTTGGGGGGCTCCAAAATCACTGCAGATGGTGATTGCAGCCATGAAATTAAAAGACACTTACTCCTTGGAAGGAAAGTTATGACCAAGCTAGATAGTATATTGAAAAGCAGAGACATTACTTTGCCAACAAAGGTCCGTCTAGTCAAGGCTATGGTTTTTTCAGTAGTGATGTATGTATATGAGAGTTGGACTGTGAAGCAAGCTGAGCACTGAAGAATTGATGCTTTTGAACTGTGGTGTTGGAGAAGACTCTTGAGAGTCCCTTGGACTGCAAGAAGATCCAACCAGTCCATTCTGAAGGAGGTCAGCCCTGGGTGTTCTTTGGAAGGAATGATGCTAAAGCTGAAACTCCGGTACTTTGGCCACCTCATGCGAAGAGTTGACTCATTGGAAAAGACTCTGATGCTGGGAGGGATTGGGGGCAGGAGGAGAAGGGGACGACAGAGGATGAGATGGCTGGATAGCATCACTGACTCGATGGATGTGAGTTTGAGTGAACTCTGGGAGTTGGTGATGCACAGGGAGGCCTGGCGTGCTGCAATTCATGGGGTCACAAGGAGTCAGACACGACTGAGCAACTGAACTGACTGACTGACTGATGGCTCTGGAAACAGGAAAGTGAAGTCCTTCAGTTGCGTCTGACTCTGTGACCCCATGGACTGTAGCCTACCAGGCTCCTCCATCCAAGGAATTTTCCAGGCAAGAATACTGGAGTGGGTTGCCATTTCCTTCTCCAAGAAACAGGAAAGAGCTTTGCAAATGGTAGGAAATGAAAGATGGCCAAGGAGACTGGAGCCTATCACGTGTCAGGTGGGATGCTGGGTGCTGGAGATGCTGTGGTAAGCCAAACACTGATTCCCCTCTGCGTACCACAGTGGAATGGGGCGGAAGGCAAGAAGACTTAAGTGAACAACTAACATTTTGACTGTCCATGATGATTTTGTCTTTAGTGTCTAATTTGTGTTCTATCATTCACTACGGCCTTTTCCCTCTGCATATTTCTTGGGGCCAAGTCTTCCCTGCCCCACCTCTGTGCTGGCTTTGGAATCTACCTCTGTGTCACTAACCCCTCCTAGAACCCTTGATCAATGA
Organism: Bos taurus; assembly: GCF_002263795.3. Lineage (NCBI taxonomy): Eukaryota > Metazoa > Chordata > Mammalia > Artiodactyla > Bovidae > Bos > Bos taurus. The sequence goes on along the minus strand of NC_037341.1, from coordinate 16,138,790 downwards.
CAGTCTCCCTCCCTCCCTTCCTCTCCCACCCCAGGCTGTTGAGGCTCAAAGTTCAGGAGGAACAGGGCAGTTTGACATGCACTGCTCAGTGTGGAGATAAGTTCTGTTCAAGGATGCCCAGTCACAGAGCACAGGAAATTCATCAAGAAGAGATATGGTTTATGGCTGCAGGGAGGTGAAAGATAGTAAGCTTGGAGGCCAAAGAAGAAACCGACACACCTCATATTTCAAGATCACCACCACTCTAGCCACCTCTGGATGATTTAACTGCATCCACAGTCAAGTTTGGTCTGAGCTGAATCAGAACTATTTCTAGTATCATCTCATCCTTTTCTCCTTCCCCAGCTGGATGAGGATGTGGAGAGGTGGCTGGGATAATCCCAGGCGATAGCAGCAGGGGCCAGAGAAGGCGATGGCACCCCACTCCAGTACTCTTGCCTGGAAAATCCCATGGACGGAGGAGTCTGGTAGGCTGTAGTCCGTGGGGTCGCAAAGAGTCAGACACGACTAAGCGACCTCACTTCCACTTTTCACTTTTAAGCATTGGAGAAGGAAATGGCAACCCACTCCAGTGTTCTTGCCTGGAGAATCCCAGGGACGGGGGAGGCTGGTGGGCTGCTGTCTATGAGGTTGCACAGAGTTGGGCAACTGAAGCGACTTAGCTGCAGCAGCAGGGGGAAAGGGAAGGGAATTCCTATAACCCCAGGCCATTTCTGGAAAAATGTCAGGGCTGGAAGTCCAGAGGGCAGAAAAAGAACAGCCTGGGAAAGAAGAATGATCAGACTTGATAGGGGGAAAGAGGGCACAAGTGGCATGATCGGAGAGGATTGGGGATTTTTTTGGGGGGGGTATCATAAATACTTAGTGATTCTAAATTATTACAGGTGCTACATCTTTCTCAGCTAGACTGGGCCTGTTTATTTACATCAAATATTTGGTGGTTCTCAAAGTGGTGATGCCAGCCTAAATTCTAATCTCCTAACTTTACCAGAAAAAGAAATTCAAAAAAGCAAAATGGCTCTCTGAGGAGGCCTTACAAATAGCTGTGAAAAGAAAAGCAAAAAGCAAAAGAGAAAAGGAAAGATATACCCATGTGAATGCAGAGTTCCAAAGAATAGCAAGGAGAGATAAAGAAATAGAGGAAAACAGTAGAATGGAAAAGACTAGAGATCTCTTCAAGAACATTAGAGATACCAAGGGAATATTTCATGCAAAGATGGGCTCAATAAAGGACAGAAATGGTATGGACCAAACAGAAGCAGAAGATATTAAGAAGAGGTAGAAAGAATAACACAGGAGAACTGTATAAAGAAGATCTTCCCGACTCAGATAATCACGAAGGTGTGATCACTCACCTAGAGCCAGACATCCTGGAATGTGAAGTCAAGTGGGCCTTAGGAAGCATCACTATGAACAAAGCTAGTGGAGGTGATGAAATTCCAGTTGAGCTATTTCAAATCCTAAAAGATGATGCTGTGAAAGTGCTGCACTCAATATGCCAGCAAATTTGGAAAACTCAGCAGTGGCCACAGGACTGGAAAAGGTCAGTTTTCATTCCAATCCCAAAGAAAGGCAATGCCAAAGAATGCTCAAACTACTGCACAATTTCACTCATCTCACATGCTAGTAAAGTAATGCTCAAAATTCTCCAAGTCAGGCTTCAGCAATATGTGAACCATCAACTTCCAGATGTTCAAGCTGGTTTTAGAAAAGGCAGAGGAACCAGAGATCAAATTGCCAACATGTGCTGGATCATCGAAAAAGCAAGGGAGTTCCAGAAAAACATCTATTTCTGCTTTATTGACTATGCCAAAACCTTTGACTCTGTGAATCACAGCAAACTGTGGAAAATTCTGAAAGAGATGGGAATACCAGACCACCTGACCTGCCTCTTGAGAAATCTGTATGCAGTTCAGGAAGCAACAATTAGAACTGGACGTGGAAAAATAGATTGGTTCCAAATAGGACAAGGAGTACGTCAAGGCTGTATATTGTCACCCTGCTTATTTAACTTCTATGCAGAGTACACCATGAGAAATTCTGGGCTGGAGGAGGCACAAGCTGGAATCAAGATTGCCGGGAGAAATATCAATAACCTCAGATATGCAGATGACACCACGTTTATGGCAGAAAGTGAAGAAGAACTAAAGAGCTTTTTGATGAAAGTGAAAGAGGAGAGTGAAAAAGTTGGCTTAAAGCTCAACATTCAGAAAACTAAGATCATGGCATCTGGTCCCATCACTTCATGGGAAATAGATGGGGAAACAGTGGAAACAGTGTCAGACTCTATTTTTGGGGCTCCAAAATCACTGCAGATGGTGATTGCAGCTGTGAAATTAAAAGACACTTACTCCTTGGAAGGAAAGTTATGACCAACCTAGATAGAATATTAAAAAGCAGAGACATTACTTTGCCAACAAAGGTTCGTCTAGTCAAGGCTATGGTTTTTCCAGTAGTCATGTATGGATGTGAGAGTTGGACTATAAAGAAAGCTGAGTGCAGAAGAATTGATGCTTTTGAACTGTGGTGTTGGTGAAGACTCTTGAGAGTCCCTCGGACTGCAAGGAGATCTAACCAGTGCACCCTAAAGGAGGTCAGTCCTGGGTGTTCTTTGGAAGGACTGATGTTGAAGCTGGAACTCCAATACTTTGGCCACCTGATGCGAAGAGCTGACTCATTTCAAAAGACCCTGATGCTGCGAAAGATTGAAGGTAGGAAGAGAAGGGGACGACAGAGGATGAGATAGTTGGATGGCATCACCGACTCAATGCATATGAGTTTGAGTGAACTCCAGGAGTTGGTGATGGACAGGGAGGCCTGGCATGCTGCAATTCATGGAGTCGAAAAGAGGTGGACACGACTGAGCGACTGAACTGAACTGAACTTTACCAGAGGCTTTCCTTCTGTACTGCCCACCGAGGTTAAGTCTCTAACACTTGTTAAAAATGTTACTTATATATCTTATGGGTTTAAGATAAGATACTTGTCTTAAGTATCATAAGACACTTACATACCTTATGGGTTTAGGATAAGATATCTTATCTTATATATCTTATGTTATGGGTTAAATTGTATACCCTCCCCCCCCAAAAAAGACACACTGAGTTCCTAACCTTCAGTACCTCTGAATGTAACTTTATTTGAAAATAGGGGGCTTCCCTGGTGGCTCAGTGGTAAAGACTGCGCTTGCTAATGTAGTGGACATGGATTCGATCACTGGGCCGGGAAGATCCCACGTGCAGCAGGACTCCTAAGCCCGGTGAACCACAACTCAGTCCGAGCTCTAGAGCTGGTGATCCGCCAACTAGTGAAGCCCGCGCCCTAGAGCCTGTGCTCAGCAGCAGGAGGAGCCACAGCACTGGGAAGCCTGCACACCTCAACAACAAAGTAGCCCCCCCTCCCAGCACCCCACACCCCCGCCACCCCTGAAGAAGACCCAGAGCAACCATAAATAAATAATGAATAAACACCTGTTTTTAAAAAAGGAAAGAAAATAGGGTCTTTGCAGATGTAACCAAGCTAAGAGGAGGTCATTCGGATGGTCTGGAACCCATTGTAAATGGTGTCCTTGTAAGAAGAGGGAAATGCCATGTGAAGACTCCGTCACACAGGACAGGGCCCTGCAATGACACAGACAGAGACTGGGGGGATTGAGCTGCAAGCCAAGGAACACGAGGGACTGAGCCACCACTGGACACCAGGAAGAGGCAGGGAGGGATTCCCATCCACAGACTTCAGAAGGAGAGCAGCCCTGCCAACATGTTGATTTTCAACGTCTAGAGTCTGGAATTCTGGGAGAATATATTTCTGTTGTTTCAAGCTGCTCAGTTTGTGGTACTTTGTCCTGGCAGCCCCAGGAAATTAATGCAACATCTCAGAAAACAAACAAAAGAAACTTATCAGTTGCTACAATCCTCACAGCAAATACATTTGGCTGGAAAATTTGTATTCACTAAAACGTCCGTTTAGAAATACCTTGGGAAAAGCTCATGTGATAATAAGACCACAAGTATTTCAGATAATTTTGTAGCCATATGGTATTCAAAATAAGAGAAATACATAGATGCCAGTTTTCTAAATGTAATAGTCAAGTTGAACACTTGCCTAACGTCTATTTCTGCAGGGAGAGTTAATAGTATATTCTTTATTTAGTGTAATTTCATTAGGACCCAAAAACTATAGTTGATTTTTGGACTGATGACTTCTTCCACGTAAACAAAAGCAAAAATGTTAATATTTTGTCATGTTTGTTTATATTTTTTCTGTAAACTAGATAATAAATATAGATGTTCATAAACATTGCTATATTAAGACAAAAGGACTGAAGTCTGCAGGAAATGACTATGGTTTCTGAAAACAACTGTATTTTCATACTTCAATATTTTTTCAGTATCTTTCAAGCATAAAATTAAAAATCTCACAGAAAAAATTACCTTCTTAACTCACTGATTGGTTAACAAGGACGTATTGCATATTTGCATCATGTAAGACATGATGCTAAGGTGCAGGGCATGTGAAAAATTTAGCACACAGCTCCCACACTGCCCTGCCAGATGCTTGTGTTCTGGTTGAAGAAATAAAACATCTACCTGAGAGAAGACACCTTGATTTAATGTAGCATTTTGTGGCAAAACAAACAGAACATTCTAACACAGGGATCCCCCAGTGGTGCAGTGGTTGAGAATCCACCTTATAATGCAGAGGATGTAGGTTCGATCCCTGGTCGGGGAACTAAGATTCCACATGTTGTGGGGCAATTACTGAGTCCATGTGCTATGGAGCCTTCGAGCCAGAACTAGAGAAAAGCCTGCCCTTCATGCCACAAGGCAGTCTGCACACCAAGACAAAAAGATCCTACATGCCAGAACTAAGACTTAAACCATAAATAAAATAAATACTTAAAATGAATAAATATTTAAAATAAATATTTAAAAAAAACCCATAACTCTGGGAGAAGAAAGACCTGAGTTTTAGGTGGTCTCTGATACAACTATCAGAAATACTGTCTCCACTTCTTGGGTTTTAACTAAGTAAATGCAACAGTTAGACTTCCTCTCTACATTTACTTCCAGACATAAAATATGACTGAGCACACATGCGATGGGGACACAGTGGATACTGAGTATCTATTGTGTGTCTGGTGTTCTGCTCAACACTGGAGGTTGGTGGTGATGAGACCAACTCTGGGCCCTGGTGGAATTCACATTCTATTGGGGAAACATAAAGACTGGACAGTGACACAAACAGTGTCATTTACAGATTGAAAAGTGCAAGACTGTGGGGAAGAAACAGGGTCAGATGCAAGGGAGCAGTTGGGGAAGCCACCTGTCAGGGGCAGGAGGGAGAGGCGGTGTGAGGAGAGGACTGGGTGCTGAGCCCTGAAAAACAGACACAGCGTTTGGAGGACAAGGGGAGGTGATTTCAGGCCAAAAGAGGCCTTAATGCTGGAAGGCTTTGGTATAGTTGAGTATACTACCCAAAGGGATCCATAGATTCAATGCAATCCCTATCAAGCTACCAATGGTCTTTTTCAGAGAACTAGAACACACAATTTCATAATATGTATGGAAATACAAAAAAAATGTCGAATAGCCAAAGTAGTCTTGACAAAGAAGAATGGAACTGGAGGAATCAACCTGCCTGACTTCAGACTATACTACAAAGCTACAGTCATCAAGACAGTATGGTACTGGCACAAAGACAGAAATACAGATCAAAGGAACAAAATAGAAAGCCCAGAGATAAATCCACGCACCTATGGACACCTTATCTTTGACAAAGGAGGCAAGAATATACAACGGAGAAAAGACAATCTCTTCAACAAGTGGTGCTGGGAAAACTGGTCAACCACTTGTAAAAGAATGAAACTAGAACACTTTCTAACACCATACACAAAAATAAACTCAAAATGGATTAAAGATCTAAATGTAAGACCAGAAACTAAAAAACTCCTAGAGTAAAACATAGGCAAAACACTCTCTGACATAAATCACAGCAGGATCCTCTATGACCCACCTCCCAGAGTAATGGAAATAAAAGCAAAAATAAAAAAATGGGACCTAATTAAACTTAAAAGCTTTGCATAATGAAGGAAACTATAAGCAAGGTGAAAAGATAGCCTTCAGAATGGGAGAGAATAATAGCAAACGAAGCAACCGATAAAGAATTAATTTCAAAAATATACAGGCAGCTCCTGCAGCTGAATTGCAGAAAAAAAAGCGACCCAATCAAAAAATCGGCCAAATAACTAAACAGACATTTCTCCAAAGAAGACATACAGATTGCCAACAAACACGTGAAAAGATGCTCAGCATCACTCATTACCAGAGAAATGCAAATCAAACCACGATGAGGTACCATTTCATGCCAGTCAGAATGGCTGCGATCCAAAAGTCTACAAGCAATGCTGGAGAGGGTGTGGAGAAAAGGGAACCCTCTTACACTGTTGATGGGAATGCAAACTAGTACAGCCACTATGGAAAACAGTTTGGAGATTCCTTAAAAAACTGGAACTAGAACTGCCATATGACCCAGCAATCCCACTGCTGGGCATACACACTGAGGAAACCAGAATTTAAAGAGACACATGTACCCCAATGTTCATCGCAGCACTGTTTACAATAGCCAGGACATGGAAGCAACCTAGATGTCCATCAGCAGATGAATGGATAAGAAAGCTGAGGTACATATATACACAATGGAATATCACTCAGCCAATAAAAAGAATGCATTTGAATCAGTTCTAATGAGGTGGATGAAACTGGAGCCTATTATACAGAGTGAAGTAAGCCAGAAAGAAAAACATTAATACAGTATATTAATGCATATATATGGAATTTAGAAAGATGGTAACGATAATCCTGTATGCGAGACAGCAAAAGAGACACAGATGTAAAGAACAGTCTTTCTTTACAGTCGGACTCTGTGGGAGAAGGTGAGGGTGGGATGATTTGAGAGAATAGCATTGAAGCATGTATATTACCATATGTGAAACAGATCGCCAGTCCAGGTTCGATGCATGAGACAGGGTGCTCAGGGCCGGCACACTGGGATGACCCTGAGGAATGGGATGGGGAGAGATGTGGGAGTGGGGTTCAGGATGGGGAACACATGTACACCCATAGCTGATTCATGTCAATGTATGGCAAAAACCACTACAATATTGTAAAGTAATTAGCCTCCAATTAAAATAAATAATTTATTTAAAAAAAAGGAAGATCAGATCAGATCAGATCAGTTGCTCAGTCGTGTCCGACTCTTTGCGACCCCGTGAATTGCAGCACGCCAGGCCTCCCTGTCTATCACCAACTCCCGGAGTTCACTCAGACTCACATCCATCGAGTCAGTGATGCTATCCAGCCATCTCATCCTCTGTCGTCCCCTTCTCCTCCTGCCCCCAATCCCTCCCAGCATCAGAGTCTTTTCCAATGAGTCAACTCTTCAAGTGAGGTGGCCAAAGTACTGGAGTTTCAGCTTTAGCATCATTCCTTCCAAAGAACACCCAGGGCTGATCTCCTTCAGAATGGACTGGTTGGATCTTCTTGCAGTCCAAGGGACTCTCAAGAGTCTTCTCCAACACCACAGTTCAAAAGCATCAATTCTTCGGCACTCAGCCTTCTTCACAGTCCAACTCTCACATCCATACATGACCACAGGAAAAACCATAGCCTTGACTAGACAGACCTTTGTTGGCAAAGTAATGTCTCTGCTTTTGAATATGCTATCTAGGTTGGTCATAACTTTCCTTCCAAGGACTAAGCGTCTTTTAATTTCATGGCTGCAGTCACCATTTGTAGTGATTTTGGAGCCCGGAAAAATAAAGTTTGACACTGTTTCCACTGTTTCCCCGTCTATTTCCCATAAAGTGATGGGACCGGATGCCATGATCTTCGTTTTCTGAATGTTGAGCTTTAAGCCGACTTTTTAACTCTCCACTTTCACTTTCATCAAGAGGCTTTTTAGTTCCTCTTCACTTTCTGCCATAAGGATGGTGTCATCTGCATATCTGAGGTTATTGATATTTCTCCCAGCATTCTTGATTCCAGCTTGTGTTTCTTCCAGTCCAGCATTTCTCATGATATACTCTACATATAAGTTAAATAAACAGGGTGACAATATACAGCCTTGACGAATTTCTTTTCCTATTTGGAACCAGTCTGTTGTTCCACGTCCAGTTCTAACTGTTGCTTCCTGACCTGCATATAGGTTTCTCAAGAGGCAGATCAGGTGGTCTGGTATTTCCATCTCTTTCAGAATTTTCCACAGTTTATTGTGATCCACACAGTCAAAGGCTTTGGCATAGTCAATAAAGCAGAAATAGATGCTTTTCTGGAACTCTCTTGCTTTTTCAATGATCCAGCACATGTTGGCAATTTGATCTCTGGTTCCTCTGCCTTTTCTAAAACCAGCTTGAACATCTGGAAGTTCACGGTTCACATATTGCTGAAGCCTGGCTTGGAGAATTTTGAGCATTACTTTACTAGCATGTGAGATGAGTGAAATTGTGCAGTAGTTTGAGCATTCTTTGGCATTGCCTTTCTTTGGGATTGGAATGAAAACTGACCTTTTCCAGTCCTGTGGCCACTGCTGAGTTTTCCAAATTTGCTGGCATATTGAGTGCAGCATGTTCACAGCATCATCTTTCAGGATTTGGAATAGCTAAACTGGAATTCCATCACCTCCACTAGCTTTGTTCGTAGTGATGCTTTCTAAGGCCCACTTGACTTCGCATTCCAGGATGTCTGGTTCTAGGTCAGTAATCACACCATCGTGATTATCTGGGTCATGAAGATCTTTTTTGTACAGTTCTTCTGTGTATTCTTGCCATCTCTTCTTAATATCTTCTGCTTCTGTTAGGTCCATACCATTTCTGTCCTTTATCAAGCCCATCTTTGCATGAAATATTCCTTTGGTATCTCTGATTTTCTTGAAGAGATCTCTAGTCTTTCCCATTCTGTTGTTTTCCTCTATGTCTTTGCATTGATCGCTGAAGAAAGCTTTCTTATCTCTTCTTGCTATTCTTTGGAACTCTGCATTTAGATGTTTATATCTTTCCTTTTCTCCTTTGCTTTTCGCTTCTCTTCTTTTCACAGCTATTTGTAAGGCCTCCCCAGACAGCCATTTTGCTTTTTTGCATTTCTTTTCCATGAGAATGGTCTTGATCCCTGTCTCCTGTACAATGTCACGAACCTCATTCCATAGTTCATCAGGCACTCTATCTATCAGATCTAGGCCCTTAAATCTATTTCTCACTTCCACTGTATAATCATAAGGGATTTGATTTAGGTCATACCTGAATGGTCTAGTGGTTTTCCCTACTTTCTTCAATTTAAGTCTAAACTTGGCAATAAGGAGTTCATGGTCTGAGCCACAGTCAGCTCCTGACTGTATAGAGCTTCTCCATCTTTGGCTGCAAAGAATATAATCAATCTGATTTCGGTGTTGACCATCTGGTGATGTCCATGTATAGAGTCTTCTCTTGTATTGTTGGAAGAGGGTGTTTGTTATGACCAGTGCATTTTCTTGGCAAAACTCTATTAGTCTTTGTCCTGCTTCATTCCGTATTCCAAGGCCAAATTTGCCTGTTACTCCAGGTGTTTCTTGACTTCCTACTTTTGCATTCCAGTCCCCTATAATGAAAAGGACATCTATTTTGGGTGTTAGTTCTAAAAGGTCTTGTAGGTCCTCATAGAACCGTTCAACTTCAGCTCCTCAGTGTTACTGGTTGAATGCTAAAAAAAAGGAAAGATGTCCCTAAAGGTCAGGAGAAAGGGCTGAGAGGAGAGAAGGGAGAAGTAGGTCAGATGGAGCAGAGCCTTGAGGGCTGTGGTGAGGGATTTGGAATTTACTCAGAGAGAACAGCAAAATCACTAAAGAATTTAAGATAAGAGTAAGATAAGAGAGCCTGATTTAATGTTTTAAAGATGGCCTTTGCCATGTACATGATGGGACTCAGGGAGGAGGAGCAGAAGAGTCAGGCAAAGAGGTTTTTGCAACTGAGCAGGTGAGTGCCACAGGTGGCCTGGATGCAGAGGTGGGGTTTAGAGGTGGGCGCCGATTTGGAGGTGGAGCCAAGAGAATTTGTTGATGGATTGGATATGTGGACAGAGGGCGGAGGCAAGTTGAGAATGTCTTGCCCAGATTTGAGACTCAAGCCCCTGGATAGAAGGTGGTGCCAGTAACTGAGGTGAGGAAGGCTAGGGTGGAAGGAAGAGATCTCCCAGCAGGAGATCAAAATTTTTGGCTCTGGTCATGTAGAGTTGTGAGATGCTTATTAGACACCCAAGGGGTGATGGCAGACTGGCAGTTGGGCCTGAGTGCTACCTGGCTTAGAGAAACCTTCAGGAATCGTTGGCATGTGTGAAGTCATAAGCTGGGTGGAGATTATTCACAGAGTGTGAGGATGAAGAAGAGGAGAGAGAAGGAAAGAGAAACGAAGGCCCAGGACTGAGCCTTCCCTGTACCATCGCTTACCTGCTGGTCAGAGAGAAAGCACAAGGCAGTGAAGGAGCCATGAGTCAGAGCAGAGGAAAACTGGAAGAATGTGGTGTCTAGGAAGGCAGGATAAGAAGAAGAAAAGCAGTTAACTGTGCTCAGTGCCCCTGGGAGTCATGAATCAAGCAAAGTATCTAAATTATGTGCTATGCTTAGTCACTCAGTCGTGTCCGACTCTTTGTGACCCCATAGACTGTAGCCCACCAGGCTTCCCTGTCCACGGGGATTCTCCAGGCAACAATTCTGGAATGGGTTGCCATGTCCTCCTCCAGGGGATCTTCCCAACCCAGAAATCAACCCAGGGTCTTCTACATTGCAGGTGTATTCTTTACCAGCTGAGCTACCAGGGAAGCCCATCTAAAATGTATTTGATGGTAACCACTAACCCTGCAGGTTTTCAGGAATATACTTATCACATGGCTTTTCTCAGATGGCTTTTTTTTTATGACAAAATTAATAATAAGCAAATTTTATTTAATTAATTTTTTGAAATTAGTAAATTTAATTTCATTTGTGTGAAGAGATCTGATTAGAGTCAGAGTCCGCCTGGTTGCCATGAGTTAGATAAGGTCGCAGTGTACAAGGTCACTGCAGGACGTAGGGGTCTCCCTGGCCTTCTCAGCCACAAGATGCTCCGCACCATCTCATGTTTCTGTAATTAGCGGATGACCATACCCAAGTCCCTTCCTCTTTATGTGCTTCCATTACTTATAACTCTAAAGTGAAGGGGGTTAGACCAAGTACCCTATAAAGTTCCTTCTGTTTTAAGATGACTTGGATTCTATGACTCCACCTAGGGCCATTTATCCAGACCTCTTTTATTATTAAAATGTACTAACATCAATAAAAGGCTTTTTCGATGTTGTTGTTCCAAAAATTTGCCCCAGGCTAACATTGCCTGTGTTAATGTGCAAAATAATACTTTTATTTCTGACTTTTCATTTCATGATTCTGGGCAAAGCAGAGTCAGTAGCAAGATGCAAAACCCCAAATTTCAAATTCCTAGTGCTTTTATGGCATCTTAAAGCCTGACTCATAAATTAAATTCTACTTTTTTAAGGGTACACTATGACTAAGATGCCTGAGATAAGAGTTCCAAGCCTTTTGCACACCCCCACATTTTGGCTGTATATTACTGGCAGACTTCAAGGCCTGAACTCTCTATAAAGAAGGTACACACTGAAAGTTATTTTTTCTGAGGCCTTTGCTCTCCCAAGAACCTCAGCATGTGTGGGCTCCTCTCAGGAGTCTGATTAAGCATTATTTGATGAACCACACATGGCAAAAGGTAGACTAACTCTTGCAGTTCTGTAACAATCTTTTTTTTCAGGCTGCATTTCAGACCTCATGAATATTCCCAAACTGTCTTTAAAGAAAGGCTGCAGCAAATTGTAACGTAAGTCATACATACTGATAACAGAAAAATAGTTACTACAACAGGAAGTTAATAAATCACCTGCTGACCAATGTGCCATTGAAAATGTAGTTGCCAAAGGGTGAAGTGATGAAGGTTATGTGTCATAACTTAACAGATTACCAGGCTGTTTTATCTTTCCTGATAGTCAAGACTACTTTCAGAGATAGGGTTCTTAAAGTAACAAATGGAATTGGGCATTACTAGGAGTTTAATTCATGATTTAGAGACAGTGACTTACTTCATTTTCCACAATTTATGTTTTTAAATCCACCTTTTAATTCCATTCTTATATTTTTCAGCCCCTGGAGAAGGAAAAATTGAAGATTTTGCAGTTGATTTTTGGGATACACGGTCAATGGCTAGAAAACAGGAAGCCTTTTAAAGTATCAGTGAGTGAAGTGATCTAGCTGGGTGCTATGTACCCAGATCTCTAATAAATAGCTGAGAAAACAAGCAAACACACAAAGTATCATTACGTGCTAAGTGGATGCAGAAAATGACAAATGAAAAAAATTACAAAAGGTAATTTTTCCCCCCTAAAAAATGTAAAATATCCCATATGGATGGAGACTCTTTTTCTATATAAAAATGCTCCCTTGTTGTTGATTCAGTATCATCAGGGAAATTCTGAGGGTGGAGAGAAACTCTACTGGGGCACGTGTTGAAAACTACTTAGCACAAGAGAGACCATTAAAAGGAACAATTTTTTATTTGGTTGAAAAAATACCAAAAAAACCTTCTTGTAGAAAAATCAACTGTATTGTTTAGACTTGTGAACATCACTCAACAAGCACAAGAATAAAATGCCTATAGTAGATATTATACATACTGCAGAGGTTTTAATTTGGTGGAGATTTATCTAGAGCAACCATCAAAGGCAAGATGGTCCTGTGGGACCTGAAGAGAATCTAGGTTCCTGAAATGCTAGAGTGGGTGGGAGAGGCCAGAGGAAATAGGATGGAGAGCATGGCCAGGAGTCCATACCCCTTGGATTGCTAAATGTGCTGGTTCTCAGGTGGTGCTAGTGGTAAAGAACCCGTCTGCCAATGCAGGAGACATAAGAGACTTGGGCTCAAACCCTGGGGCGGGAAGATCTCCTGGAGGAACAAATGGCAACCCACTCCAGTATTCTTGCCTGGAGAATCCCTTGAATAGAGTAGCCTTGTTGGGTATGGTCCATAGGGTCTCAGGGAATTAAACACGACTAAAGCAACTTAGCATGCAGCACACACACTGGTTAATTTTATCTGTCAGCTTGACTGGGGATGTCCTTTCAAGGGAAGGGGATGCCCAGGCAGCTGGTGAAACATTATATCTGGGTGTGTCTGTGCGTGTGTTTCAGGAAGAGATCATCATTCTGTTCAGTAGACCAAGGAGAAAAGACCCACTCCCACCAATGAGGACAGGTACCACCCAATCTCGGAGACCCTAATAGAATGGAAAAGGCAGAGGAAGACTTTATTCCTGCTCTCCTTCATCTCCTCCCACCCTGGGACTTCAGAGCTCCCGGTGATCAGGCCTTTGGACTCGAACTGAATTATGCCACTGGCTTTCTCTGTTTTCCTGCTTATAGATTGGATCCCCTGATAAAGGGTTAGTGTGGAAGCTTTGTCCACCTGTTTTCTCGAGATTTGGGATGAAGACATTTTAAAAACATGTTTGGAATATTATCTCCATGTATTATGGGGTACCTAACCCAAGATGGCTGTGTGGAGGAGGAGGACGCAGGAGAGGAAATCAGGAGAAGCTTCCAGAAGGAAGTGAGCCTTGAATAGGGTTTAGAAGGATATGTAGTCAGGCAAAGATGGGCTGGTCAAGGAAGACGAAACAGCGTGAGGAAAAGTACACAGACATGGAACTGTGTTGTATTCAGGGAATAAGGCGTCTATGTTGAAGCCTAGTAGAAAATATCGAAGTCTTGAAGTCTTACTAGTATTACAGTTGCCTGCAAATGTGCTTAGTCATGTCCAATTCTCTGAGACCCTATGGACTATAGCCTGCCAGGCTCCTCTATTCATGGGATTCTCCAGGCAAGAATACTGGAGTGGTTGCCATTTCCTTCTTCACAGGATCTTCCCAACCCAGGGATCAAACCCATGTCTCCTGCATTGGAGGCAGATTCTTTACCACTGTGCCACCTAGGATATTATAGTTACTTATTATTACTACTTAATAATATTATTGAGTAAATCACTTGATATTATTAATTATTATATTTTGTATTAAATAAAGTTATTATTATCACTTAATAATATTAAGTGATATTGCTTAATATTATCATTATCATTATTAATGATGTTATTACTTAATATTATCAGCTACTTGAAGTCTTACAAATATTACAGGGATAGAGAGAGGCTGCTTAAACACCCCTCTCCATTAAACTGTCCACGGTGGGTGAGGTGAGAAGTGAGAGGACTTAGAAATAGCCTGAAATTTGCGTGTAGGTGGCCTGAGAACTGAAGCCGGCTCATAGGCACATGCCCGTCAATGATGACTTGTATTAGGGGTCCCCAGTCCCCGGACTGCAGACTAGTACCAGTCCATGGTCTGTTAAGAACTGGGCCACACAGCAGGAGGTGAGCGGTGGGTGAGCAAGGGAAAGCCCCATCAATTACGTTACCACCTGAACCATCCCACCCCCCTACCACCCCCGTCCATCAAAATTTTTTCTTCCGCAAAACAGGTCCCTGGGGCCAAAAAGATTGGGGACCACTGCCCTACATGGTGAGTGTCTATCTGTGTGTGTGCATTGGTTGGCCATCAATTTCACATAAAATTCAGAGTTCCAGTTTCACTCGAAAAATCAGATCTGGTAGTACAGGGCCTCTACCTCCACAAATAGCTAGAATGTAGTAGTGGATGTTCAAGTTAGAAGAAGGTGTGAGACCTCAAGATTGCATGGTACCCCCTTCCCTCTGACCTGGCTCTTGTTGGTCATTTATTTGCCTAGTCCCTTCAGCATTTGAATATGTAATTCTGGGAATTTACTCAATACTGGGTCGTCTTGGGCCAGTGAGAGAATCTCTGCCACCTCGGCCTGCCAGGGCTGCATGTCACTACAGCCAGTGAAGGTCATCTTGTTGAGACTGAAAGGCTGACACATGCCTGCTCCTTCTGATTACCAGCTCCAGATTCACACTCTCGCACAAGGATGTCTGATTGGTGAGGCTGAGGTCACATGCTCATGCCTCAGCTGCAAAGGCAGCTGGGAAGAGGCATCTTGGCATTTGTAACTTCCTTGATGGCAGGTGGACTCTGCCTCCAGCAAGATTAATAAAATGTTTAGAAGCCGAGCAGCCAAATGAATGACAAATGTCCACCAGAAAGGGGTTGGCCATCTAATTGTGGCATGTTTACCAATGGGGTATATGGATGATTTCACGTCAAACACAAAATCTTTGCTTTGATGTGTGTGTTAGTCATTCATTCATGTTCAACTCTTTGCGACCCCATGGACTGTAACCCACCAGGCTCCTCTGTCCATGAGATTCTCCAGGCAGGAATGCTGGAGTGGGTTGCCATTTCCTATTCCAGTGTGTGGTGACAGCGTGGCATTATTTTATGTGCATTGGGAAAATACAGTACAGTTAAGACATCAAACAGCAAAGGACAGGAAAAGTTTATAAAGAGTATGGAGTGTGACGATTTAAAGAAAAATGTAAACAGTAGTTAAGGTTTAATTACTTTATTTTAAGTAGTTAAAAATCTAAACAGTAGTTTGGATGATATTGGAAATAATAAAATTATTATTCAAATGACTGCCTTTTTGGAAATTAGATAAATACAAATCTCTATATTTTGCCTTGTTCCAAGTAATGATGATAGTGATGATGATGATAAAATTGATACTAATAAATCAAAATTGTACATTTATTTAGCATTCTGGGTAAGACTCTGTTCTAAAAACTTTCCATTTGTTTGCTTACTTACACATCATATCAACTTTATGAGATAGTTACTATTATTTTCCCAATATTACAGATAGGGGACTTAAGGCCCAAAAGGGTTAAACAATGGGAGTTTACTCAGTAAATAGTCAAATGAGGATCTGAATTCAGGCCACTGCTGTCTACCTGATGACTGTGTGATTTGGGGTGGATTCCTATACAGTGATTGCACCAAAAAGCTGCAGAACTGATCTAGGATTTGGAGTCAGAAATTTGGGGATGAGTGCTTTTAGAGTACTCATGTTCATGCCACAGAGACTGCTCAGCCTTGGTACTATTGATCTTTTGAGCAAGTAGCTATTGTGTGTATGTGAGAAGCTGTCCTATGCATTTTAGGGCAGCATTTCAGGCTTTCCCCCACTAGATGCCAGTATATCTTCTTCAGCTGTGACAACCAAACATGTCTCCAGACATTTTCCAGTGTCCCCTGGAGGCAACGTTGCCCCTAGTTGAAAACTCCTGGCCTAGAGAATTCTGAAGTCTCTCAGCGAGAAGCCTGGGAATAATGACCAACGTGATGAAATGCTGTGACTAAGTTGCCCTGGCATGTTTTTCCTGGGTATTCTTCCACAGTATCATGTCATTATTCGTTAATAGCAGGTGTGTCTCGTCTCTCATATCAGAAGCGAATACACAGTACCAGCCTGTGCCAGCTATTGGTTTTTAATGCAGTAGGTGGTGAATCTTTAACTTTGTGGTTTACGTGTAAAATGAACAACCAGCTTCTCCTTTTCTAGAAGCCAGTGGCTGTACACTTGGCAAGAAATGACAAGTGAACTCAATCTTTTAAAATATTTAAGCCAGTTCCTGTTTCTTTCCTTGATTTGTTGTTTGGTCACGTCAAGAATTTGTGTGTGTGTGTGAGAGAGGGTGTTCTATGTAAAAATAGGACAGACTATAAATTAGGTCCATTCTCTGTATTTGAATATGGTTGTTAGGATTTTCAGGACGATGATCAATACTACATTCATGATGTAATCAGTTCAGTTCAGTTCAGTCGCTCAGTCGTGTCCGACTCTTTGCGACCCCGTGAATCGCAGTACGCCAGGCCTCCCTGTCCATCACCAACTCCCAGAGTTCACCTAGACTCACGTCCATCGAGTCAATGATGCCATCCAGCCGTCTCATCCTCTGTCGTCCCCTTCTCCTCCTGCCCCCAATCCTTCCCAGCATCAGAGTCTTTTCCAATGAGTCCACTCTTTGCATGAGGTGGCCAAAGTAATAATACATCGTAAAACATTGAAGAGCTATGAAAGGACAAATCATCTCTCAGGTGGGGCTTTCTGGTCATTAAATCTTACTAGACACCAGAATCTAGCAATAGCATCATCTATGTGTCCGACTATCGTCGTGTCCGACTCTTTGCAACCCCGTGGACTGTAGCCCACCATGCGCCTCCGTCCATGGGATTCTCCAGGCAAGAATACTGGAGTGGGTTGCCATTTCCTTCTCCAAGCATCATCTAATTCTTTTTATTTTACTGTGCCTTGGCCTCCATGGCCTCTCCCATAGCATTCTCTGCCAGC
The DNA here is from genome assembly GCF_002263795.3 of Bos taurus. NCBI lineage: Eukaryota > Metazoa > Chordata > Mammalia > Artiodactyla > Bovidae > Bos > Bos taurus. The sequence goes on along the minus strand of NC_037341.1, from coordinate 16,121,403 downwards.
CAAAACCTTCCTTCCAATCCCTTCAGATCTATTCAAGCATCAAAGCCCAGCAAAAGTCACCTCCTCCATGATTGCCTCCAGAAGCTGTAATCAGAAGAGCCACTTCCTTCCCCTGGCCCCACATGTTATCTTTTCCCCATCTTTGTATTCTTTATATTCCATCCAATTAAGTGAGGGACTAGCCTTCCAGTTCAGTCTTGCTCCTTATCTCTTCTGTGCAGAAGTAAGTGAGCTCAAATTAAAGTTGGCAGTTATTTCGGGATTGAGAAGGTTCATACATGACCATTCATATCGACAAATACTGAAGCTGCCTTATTTTTGAAGGTGGATCAGTTCATCCTGACACTCTCACCCCACTGGGTAGTATGTGTGCAGGGGGTAGGGTCTTAAATCTACCAGTTAAGATACTCTTCTTTAAAAAAATTAAAGTATAGTTGATTTATGATAGTGCTAATTTCAGGTATATATTACTCCTGATTTGGTCTCTTTCTGTTTAAATGCAGCCATCTGACACGGGCTACGGTTTATATTCAGTGACCCTCCACCTGGAATATTTCGTCTTCCTATTCCATTTCTCCTCAAGATATGCCAATAGGAACTAAAATAAAAATAATTCAGGAAATTCTTTCTCAACAAAACTTGTTTTTCAAGACTGTTGTCTTATTTGGACTCAAAAATCCCATTTTTAAAAATTTCAAAAAAAAGGAATTTTGACTTTCTTTGTAATCATCCTTATTTGCTCAAAGGCAAATGGATGATCTTGACTTTTTGATTAATTTTTTTCCCAAATTTTGCTTTCCTGGGCCTACCTTTCACCAGATACCTGATTCAGTAATATCTTCTAAAAGAAAAAGAAAGAAAGAAATTACTATACATTGAGGCTATACAAATTCTAAGATGGTATGGTCACTAATGACATTGAATTAAATCTTTGCAAATGTTTAAAGAAAGAGAATTTACTTCTGTAAAGTGAGAGAACAAATGCTTACATAGACCTGGGCCAAGAAAGAACCAATTTCCATTTTTCCTGGTATCAGCTATAATGGGAACCAAGAAAGCATCCTATCTCACACTGAGATCTCATTTACAGAGGTCATGAAACACTCATATTATACTTAATTTGATCCTTGATCACAGATCATACTAGAAGACAAACTTGTATTTCTCGTTGGACAGTTAGATTACGTGTTGCTCAAAGTGTAAAGTTTGAGTGACACAGTGTAGAAGGAAACAAAAATATTCCATTTCAGCCAAGTTCTAAGCCATTGTGACAATATGCCCAAATAAGCTAAAAGATTTGAGATGGACACATACCATATATGTAACACAAACTCAGATAATTTCCATATTAGTCCAATAGCAAGAAATTCTTCATTTATCTCATGTTTCTCCCAATGGCTATCAAGGGGTAGAGAAATTATTTCCCTGATCTTGTTTGTTCAGTTGCTAAGTTGTGTCCACTCTTTGTGACCCCATGGACTGTAGCCAACCAGGCTTCTCTGTCCATGAGATTTTCCAGGCAAGAATACTGGAGTGGGTATGTTGAATGATGCCTGCTTATTTCTTGTATGGAAAAGTCTATTATGGGGGGATTATTTTGTGTATGAAAATATTTTTATTATAATTGGGCATGGGATTACTGAACTATAGAGTTAGAATGGACATTAGAAGTCATCTTTTTTAGCCTCTTCATTCAACAAATTTATTCTAACATGTGCTTTGGGCCTGAGGCCCAAAGAGGCCTGAGAAGTGGTTGTCAACATTGTGCTTTGAGTCACCAGGGAATATTTTTAAAAAACATGCATTTCCTGGGCTCCAGCTGAGGAATTCTGATACAATTGCTCTGGTGTGAGGTCTGGATGTTGGTAAATGTAAAAGACTTCTCAGGTGATTTTTCATGCTCATAAAACTACCCTCTCCCTCCATTAAAAAATGACATTAAAATGTTTATTCTGTATCTTATACACTTACTTAATTTGATAAAGGGAGAAAAATGAGAGAAACTCTCTAGATACTTCCTCATTTCTATCAGCTTTTATAATCTTGTCCCTTTTACCTCTAGAATTATTTTTGCAGCTAGTCCAACCTGTTTGGGGCTTCCCAGGGGGCACAGTGGTAAAGAATCCACCTGCCAATGCAGGAGACGCAAGAAATACATGTTCGATCCCTGAGTTGGGATGATCCCCTGGAGTAGAAAATGGCAACCCACTCCAGTACTCTTGCCTGGGAAATCTCATGGACAGAGGAGCCTGGCGGGCTGTAATCCATGAGATCACAAAGAGTTAGACAGGAGTGTACACACAGACCAAACTCTTAAAAAAAAAAAAAAAGTTGAATGCCTACTGAGAAATTCACGAATTCTATTCACTTGACATGTGATTTTATTCCCCATCATGGATATTGTCAAAGTATTTTCAATGAAGGATAAACTGTACCTTGTAGCTGACTGACGTTACCATGTCTACCCGAGGTACCAAGGAACACAAAACCTGAGGCTTAGTGGTGACCTTGAGACTGTACAACCCTCAACTGGACCGCTGCTCAGCAATCCGAAGTCCATCAGTTTCCAAGGAAGTATTTGGTGCTATCAGATACTGGAGCAAATTAGAGAAAGAATTGCAGGAACTTTAAGGCCTGAGAGAATGGTTTGCATAAAAGTCAACCGTCAGAAATGCGGAAGTATAGAAATTGGAGGTTGTAGGTGTAGAAATGTTGTGTGAGATCAGCCCCTAGTGGGCACCTTAATGATTACAATTGTTCAGCCCTGGAGTCGAGATGACGTGGCTTGATGCTGGAACAGTATTCATGGCCACTTCAGACCACAAATATTCTAAACACAGACTGCAGATGGCAGAAATATAACATTCTCTTTTTTATATATAAACATATAATATTAATCTTTCACAGGGTATACGGTAAAGGATCTCCGTGCTTCTCTCTAAAACAGACAGCTCTTGTTTTCCATCACTTGTAGAAGAGAATGCAGAGAACAGTGGTCCCATATGATGGTGCTTCTTCCTACCTCTCCATCCTCACCCCCTGATTCTTCAGTGTTCCATTCACAGTGTCAGGACGAGAAGGTTTTCAGGCAGAGAAGGAGGAAAAGCATTCTAGACAGGGACATTCTGCATGCAAAGACCCAAAGGGAGTAAGCGGCATGGCATGTTTAGGGAATTCTAAATGTCTTGGTATTTCTGAAGTCTATAGTGCAGATGAGGGTGGACAGCTGGGTTTTCAAGTCTAGCGTTCATTTCCTTCACTTACCACTTGCCACAGAGACAAGGTTAAAGAAGTACTTCTCTACCCTGAGATAACGTACAAGTGAGATGGTTGTCGCAACTGACAGCTTCCTATCGGAGGCAGGGGTGATGGAGAAATCCTACGTTCTGTCTCAGCCGGGAAGCCTGTCCTCAGCTTCACTGACTGCTGTGGGAATGCGGGTCTAATGCTCTGGGATTTACCATATTTTCAAGAGAATCCCCAAATCCGTTTTTTTTTAAAAATGGGATTTCTACTCCCTAGGCCATATTTATTCATTTATTCAATACTAAGTGCTGTTCTAAGCCTGAGGACACGGCTGAAAACAAAGCAGATAGAAGCTCCCACCTCTGGGGTGCTTCAAGTTCTAATTGAGGAGACAATTTTTAAAACTAAGAAAATTATTAAATATATTAAATGATAATAAATGTTATGGAGAAAAATAATGTAAAAGGTGGCTGAGGAGGGCTGGAGATTGTTTGTTATCTATTTAATTTATTTACTTTGGTTGAGTGACCACTCATAGGGCCTAGGTCTTTTCAGCCTCTGCTTGTTTATTTTTTTAATTTATTTTTGATTGGCAGATAATTAAATGCTTTACAATGTTGTGTTGGCTTCTGCTGTACAATGTGAACGAGCCGTAAGTATACATAGATCCCCTTCCTCTTGAGTCTCCCTCCCACCTCCATCCCCATCCCTCCTCCCCCAGCTTATCACAGAGCACCAAGCAGAGCTCTCTGTGCTATGCAGCAGCCTCCTACTAGCTGTCTATTTTGCACATGATCATCAGTCCTGCTCTCTCAGTTTGTCCCACTCCCTCCTTCCCTCACTGTGTCCACAAGTCGGTTCTCTACATCTGCATCTCTATTCCTGCCCCGCAAATGGGTTCATCAGCAGTGTTACAATCTTAAACAGCGTGGTTGGGGGAAGACTTAACCAAAAAGGTGATATGGGAGAACTCAGATGTCACATAACTTATTCACTCATTCAGTGTATTCAGTGGCATTTATTGAGCGCTTCCTATGTGTGAGGCATGAATCTACATATTGGGGATAGACTCACGAACAAGACAGACAAGCTTCTTTCTTTCACAGAGATTATATTCTTGCTGGGGAGACAGACACTAAACAAGAAATCACACAAAATAATGTCAAAATAGCAATTCTTTGCAACAAAGGAATAAACCAAGATAATACTTTGGAGAGAGAAGGGGGAGAAGTGGCTAGGTTGGACAGAGAAGTTTTCGAAGGTCACTCTAAGTGACAGTGGGTGGAATGAAGGGAACCTGCTGCACAGAGGTCTGGGGAAAGGCATTCAAGGTCAAGGGGACAGCAAGGGCAAAACCTGTGGGGTGGGAACCAGCTAGGCCAGGGGTGAGGCCTTGGTTCATGGAACAGAACAAAGCACATTCAGAAGGCAAAACCACGGCCAAGGCCAGGCTCAGAAAGAACTGTGAAGCAGAAAATGTTCACAGCGACTTCCTCTTTCCTTTCTTTAGCTACCTTGTCCTCCTCTACTGGTGGTTCCCTGGCCTCATTGAATCCTCGGGGTGTTTCTCTTCCAGACTGCTGCTGCTGCTGCTAAGTCGCTTCAGTCGTGTCCGACTCTGTGCGACCCCATAGACCACAGCCCACCACGCTCCCCCGTCCTGGGATTCTCCAGGCAAGAACACTGGAGTGGGTTGCCATTTCCTTCTCTGATGCATTAAAGTGAAAAGGGAAAGTGAAGTCGCTCAGTCATGTCCAACTCTTCGAGATCCCATGGACTGCAACCTGCCAGGCTCCTCCATCCATGGGATTTTCCAGGCAAGAGTACTGGACTGCCTCTCAGAAAAATACATGATAGGGACTTCCTTGGTGGTTCAGTGGTTATGAATCCACTCTCCAGTGCAGGGGACGTGGGTTCGATCTCTGGTCAGGGAACAAAGCTCCCACAGGCTATGGGGCAACTAAGTCACTGAGCCTGCACATCACAACTAGAACAAAGCTGACACGTGGCAATGAAGACTTGAAGCTGACAATAAATAAGTAAATAGATAAGTAAATATATATATATATATATATTTAAAAAGATGTAATAGCTTGTCTATAATAAAAAATGATAAGGCTAAAGAGGTTTTATTCCCACTAAGAGTATTTATGTGCGCCTGTGTACTCAGTCATGTCCAACTCTTTGCACCCTATGAACTGTAGCCCACCAGGCTCCTTCCTTCATGGGATTCTTCAGACAAGAATACTGGAGTGGGTTGCCATTGCCTCCTCCAGGGGCTCTTCCCAACCCAGGGGTTGAACCCATAGTCTCTTGCATCTCCTGCATTGGCAGGCAGATTCTTTACCACTGTGCCACCTGGGAAGTTCCAAGGGTATTTATGCTGCTGCTAAGTCACTTCAGTCATGTCCAACTCTGTGGGACCCCATAGACGACAGCCCACCAGGCTCCCCCGTCCCTGGGATTCTCCAGGCAAGAACACTGGAGTGGGTTGCCATTTCCTTCTCCAATGCATGAAAGTGAAAAGTCAAAGTGAAGTCGCTCAGTCGTGTCCGACTCTTAGCGACCCCATGGACTGCAGCCCACCAGGCTCCACGGTCCGTGGGATTTTCCAGGCAAGAGTACTGGAGTGGGGTGCCATTGCCTTCTCCAAAGGGTATTTATACTTCAACTAAAACGATTTAATTATAAAATTTGATGCATCAGCTGTTTGAGTGTTGGAGTACTTGATTGGTGTGGGAGGATATTAATTTCCTATGGATGTGGTAACAAATTATTGCAAATGTAGTGGCATAAAACAACACAAAAGCATTATCTTTAGAGTTCTGGAGATTAGAAGTCCAAAATGAGTTGGCAGGGCTAGGATCTTTTTGGAAGCTTTGGCGGAGAATCTGTTTTTCTTTTCCAGATCCAAGAAGGTGTCCGTGTTCCTTGCCCTGTGGCTCTGTGTCACTCCATCCTCTCCTTCAGTTGTCACATCTTCATCTCTGACTCTGGCTTTCCCACCTCTCTCTCCTAAGGACCCTGGGATTACATTGAGCCTGCTCGGATAATCGGGGATAATCCCCCATCTCAAGATCCTTCACTTAATCACATCAGCAAAGTCCCTTCTGCCTCGTGAGGTTAACATATTCTCAGGTTCCAGGGATTGAGACATGGACATTTGGGGAGTCATTAATCTACCGGCCACAGGGAGTAACATTCTGGAGACCATGAAATTAGACCACCAGATAACTCCCCACTTCCAGGTCGTTTCTGCTCCTTATTTTTGTTGAAGTTGTGGGAATGAAGTAGTTCTGTAGTCTTTCTGAAGGGCAGCTGCTCAAGACACCTGAGTAATATTCCTTAGTCCACATTGGTAAAGTCAGAGAAGACTGAATCTCATTGCACTTGTAATTTTAAACATATTGTTTACCCATAAGGTTAATTTGAATGGTAGCTTCTGGGATGGGGCTTCCAATACTCTGCAGTTTCTGACCTCTGAAACTTGAATAGCAAAGCCCTACTGAAGCAGAAATGACCGGAGGCCTGAGTCAAGGACCTAAAAGGATGGACATTACAGTTTACCAAGGCTCCATGGGGACTTACCTGATGGTCCACTGGCTGAGTCTGAGTTCCCAACGCAGGGGGCCTGGGTTTGATCTCTGGTTGGGGAACTAGATCCCATATGCCACTAGCAACCAAGAGTTCACATGCTGCAACTAAAAAAAGATCCTACGTGGTGCAATTAAGAAGACCCAGTGCATGCCTGCATGCTCAGTTGCTTCAGTCATGTCCGACTCTCGACTCTTTGTGACCCTATGGACTGCAGCCTGCCAGTCTCCTCTGTCCATAGTGTTCTCTAGGCAAGAATACTGCGGTGGGTTGCCACTTCCTCCTCCAGGGGATCTTCCTGACTCAAGGATGGAACCTGTGTCTCCTGCATCTCCTCCACTGGCAGGCTGATTCTTTACCACTACACTACCTGAGAAGCCCATTTGTTTCTACTCATCAGACATAATGAGGTCCCTGCTATGTGTTGGACTGGCCAGCTGCTGAGCTGTGCCCTAGGCATCATAAAACTTTCCAAGTTATATATCTGGCATGTGTGTAATAGAATATTATTTAAAACCATTGTTTAAAACTGAAATGTAGTCACAAAAATACTGAACTGGTCTATGGCTACTTGCCAGTAACAAAGGTCATGAATTTGCTAAGCCAGCGTAACAAATTCTGGACAAAAGTGTTCACAAAGATCTTCCCAACAGAATTGAAATTAAGATAGGCTGAATTTCTGCCTTTTAAAGCGACTATGGAGACATGTGTAAGGAGCAGAGCAGCTGTATGCAAGAATGTTTATCTTAGATTCCCTCCCAGCCTCTCCCACATCAGCACCAGCTATTTAACATTCCCTGAAGTCCTACAATGTAAGAATCTGGACCTTTGTGGGAACTGCTTGGTGGTCCAGTGGTTAGGACTCTGCCACTCACTGCTGAGGACACAGGTTCAGTCCCTGGTGGGGGAACTAAGATCCTGCAAGCTGCAGGGCAGTCCACAAAACAAAACGAGCATTTGGACCTTTGAAGGAGCTGCTGCTGCTAAGTCGCGGCAGTCGTGTCCGACTCTGTGCGACCCCACAGACAGCAGCCCACCAGGCTCCCCCGTCCCTGGGATTCTCCAGGCAAGAACACTGGAGTGGGTTGCCATTTCCTTCTCCAATGCATGAAAGTGAAAAGTGAAAGTGAAGTCGTTCAGTAGTGTCCGACTCTTAGCGACCCCATGGACTATAGCCAACAGGCTCCTCGGTCCATGGGATTTTCCAGGCAAGAGTACTGGAGTGGGGTGCCATTGCCTTCTCCGCTTTGAAGGAGAGCCCAGTTGTTTCTCTTGCACAAGATGCAACAACTACCAGTTGGAGATGAAGGATCACTAGCCCTTTGCTCTACCACTCCACTGTGGGGACAGCTGACTTACACATTCCTTCATGAGCTTGGACCCCTTTCCCCTGGCCTCGGTTCAGGGTTGGCTATTGGGGGGCCCCCTGGACCTCACCGCTCTTGTACTTTTTAAAGTCGGCTATGGCCCCCATCCCAAGTCGTTCCTTCTAGGTATCCCACCCGAGTGCCTGTAGCCACCTGCTCCAGGGCCACCGGGGCTCACATTTGGGGAAAGTGGGTCATCCATCACTGGCACTACAAACTCAAATGATTCATCCAGAGACTAAGAGGGATACGGGGCGCGCGGACAGGGAGTCACTATCCGGGTACCACCGGCTCCACCTGCCTGGTCCACTCGCGTGCAGGGGGCTGAGCAGCAGGCCAGCCCCGGCCCCGCCCCTCGGCCCCGCTCCGAGCGGAAGTGACGCACACCCTAAGCCATTTCCGGCCAGCCTGAAACTAGGAAGAAACTTGGAGCCGCCGAGGTGTCCGGCCGCCCCTTTCCACTGCTTCCGTGCCCCGTGGCCCGGGCCGCGCCGAGCTGTCGGGAGCCCAGGCCATGGGGCAGCCCGGGCCGTCCGCAGTGTGAGGCGCGGGGCCTCCCGCGGGCTCCCCGGACTGGCCGAGGGCGGGCAGGCGGGAGGCGTCGTTCCAGCGGCGGTCCCGGCCGCTGCCGCCCGCCCAGGCTCCCGGCATCATGAACATAGACGTGGAGTTCCACATCCGGCACAACTACCCGTGGAGCAAGCTGCCGGCCAACGTGAGGCAGGTACGGAAGCTGGGGACACCGTCCCGCCCCGCCGCCAACTGCTCGCGCGCCTCTGAGCTCCCTCCCGGCCTTGCCCCCTCTAAGGGTCTGGATTTAACCGATCCCAAACCCGCGGCTGGGGAGGGGGTGGCCCTGGGGCCACAAGGGCAGGATGGGGCTGTTGCGAAATGGGATGGAATGGTGTCCACTGGACTCGCCTGGCGCCTTCGCACGCGGTCTTCGTTTCACCAGGCACTGGGCTAGACACCTTCGAAACAAATTTGAAACACAGCTCCTGATCTTCAGAACTTGGGGATGGTGGCAAAGGGACGAGAAACAAATGACTGCGTTACAGGCTGATAGCTGCTCACACGAACCAGCATCATAGTGTAGGGGCGCGCACAGAGGAGGGACTCAGAAACTGTCAATGGAGTATCAGGAGGATGTGTAGGAGAGGCATTTAAAACGGGTTTTAAAAGACAAATAAGAGATAGCTAGAAAAGAGGGGGATTAAAGATTTTCCAACGAGAGAGGTCATTTTAAAAAAGCTTAGATGAGTGAAAGCGTGCTTTCACAATCTGGAGGTGGGGCTTGGTTAGTGATTGGGGGTGGGAGCTGTCAGGGCCGGATTTTGAAGAGCTTTCCTACTTTCTTTTGTTGGACTTGAGCCTCCCGACGAGGTGGGTTTATTAGAGATGGTGCAACAAGAGAGTGACAAGGAGGTTTGGCCTTTTCCCCCTCAGAAGTAGTTCTCAAATGCTTGAGAGTCATTTTGACTCCGTTTTGCAGATATCTGTTGAAGACCTGCTATGTACTATGCCTTGTTTGAGGTGCGAGTAATTTGCAGCAGTCAACACAAGGAAAGTCCTGTCTTCATGGAGCTTACATTTTAGAAAAGAAAGACAGTAAACGATTGAGTAAATACATGATATGGCGAGTGGTGGTGAAGCTTACGAAGGGAGCTGTGAGTGCTGTATAGAAAGTACTGTTTTTTTCTGGTCAGTGGTTGACCTTCAAGTTCCCACCATTTTACTCGGTTGGGAGTGAAATTCTGTTTTCCACTGGTTCTGAACACTGGCATATTTGGAGGGTTTGGGATGGTGGTGGTGATGGTATACAGATTATTACTTTGCCGCAGCTCTCAGCTTGGGGTCTTAGTTCCAGGAAATGAATAATTTAAGGTTCTGGCAGTGTATCATGTGGCAGAGAAAATGCTTTCACTTCAAGATACCAAAAACACAAGAAAGTGGAAAGATAAATTTAAGGAACTCCGAATTCTTGGGTGGCAGTGGCTGCCCTTGTGACATTAATCTTGAACAGCAAGAAGAAAGCTCTAAACCTGGAGGAAAGCGCCAGAAAGCTCTAAACCTTCTCTTGTTAAGCTTGAATGAGGGCCTTGATGGACACTTTGTGTTTTTAGAGTTTTGTGGCATATGGCAAGACAACTGGAAGAACCAGTAAGCCTTTGTTTCCATGTTTACTCTTCCTTTCACAAAAATAAATGTAGCTTAATAGACAAGAGATGGATGATTCCATTATGTCCGACAGAAATAATCGATCCTAATTAGTGTTGGCAAAGCTTTTCTAAACCTTAGTCACAACTATTAAAAATAATCTCCAAACAGTGTTACAATCTGGTACAAACATGACATTAAATTAAAACTTCTTTTGGTAACATCAATTAAAAGAATTGATATTTTAGCTTAGGATAAAGCTTCCACTTGTCGAAGGTGTTGGAAAACCCCTCTGTACAAGTTACTTCATGGACTTAGCCTTGCTCTGTTTTCCTATGTTAGGCTCTACCTTGTTTTACTACATCAGCTTTCTCTCTGGTCTCTTGCCTTCAGAAAAAGACCCTCCTATCCATTCCTCATCCTATACTGGGGTGAGGTTTTTAAAATGCAAACCCAGCCCTTTTACCACTTGTCGCCAAAGATTACTTGTTGCTTCTTGAATCCAGATGTTAACTCCTCCAGGACGGTTTCCCCGACCTAAATCTAGAGTAGATGACCCCCAGCACTGTATTTCTTGTCTATAGGGCTGTAGTTGTCTTCCAGTAAATATTTCTGGAGTGAAGGAATGATAGCATCAGTTTGAGATTTTTTTCCTGGAGCTAAAGTCAGTTTAAAAGTGGGGAATAGTCTGTGTGTGAAAAGAATTTGGGTTTGGTTTTTTTTTTTGGTGTTAACAGATACTAAGTACTTTGATAAGAGTTTCCAGTAAGTTTTGAGGTGTTTAATTTGGAAGATATTCATTTCTGAAAGTTGGGGGAAGGTGATTCAGATTTTTTTTTTTAATTTTTAAAAATGTATTACATTTTTTTTGATGTAAATCAGATGAAAGGTTTTTTTACTTGGTGTGAGCTATACTAGACTTCCAAGAATATATTAAAAAGTTGTGGATCACACCATTGTTTGAGGATTTGCGGGGTGGGGGGGGTGGATTTTTGAGGATTTGAGGATTACTGGTAAAACTATAGGTTTACCAGTATTCATTGTTCAAAACAATTCATAGTTGTTTTATTTGAAGGGAGATTTTATGATGTGATTCTGTGTGATCCAAGGAGGGTCAATTAAAAAAAAATACTATGTACTTCTATGAGGGGGGTGCATATTGGGACAGGATTTGTGGAGCAAAAGCTTTAGGAAAAAATGCTTTATGCTAATCTGATGCACAGTGGATGTTTTGCAGCCAGTTTCTGTGGCACTCCATCTGTTACAGTTCCTTTTATATGCGGCCCAGCTTCATTCGTCAGACCTGGTTGGAGTTTCTGCAGGGTCAGCACTGTCTCAGAGGAAAATGACCTTTCTTTATTTGCCTCCTGTAGAGGCAACAGTGTTTTAAAATGTGAATGATGGGAAATTTGGGGTAGGAGTGGAAGAGAAGGCAAAGAATCTTTGTGAACATAGCAGTTAATATTTTAGGTACCAGGGTAGTGAAGAATAGAATCAGCTTTTAATGTAGCTTTTAGTTATTTGTGCGTGCACACATGTATTGATCAGAACCAGTCATCACTTAATGACTATGGCAAAGACTTAGATGTTTAATAGCTCTGTTCTCTAATTAGCTTACAAATAACAGGGCCCTTGTATTTTGTGTAAGTGGTTTGATTTACACTTTTTATCCTGGAGTTAACCAGGAACAGAATTTTAAAGATGGTTGTAAGTTAGGTTAAATTAAGGGGCTTATTTTGAAACAGAAGAGCAAATCCTCAAGTTTGAGAGTTGCTAAGATTTTAGCAGATTGTCTGCTATGTGAGTGAGTGAGTGTGTGTATGTGTGTTTTGTCTTCCTTGAGGATTTAGCAGTAGAGCTAGAGGAGATCCTTTAAAAGTTTTATAGAAAGCCTGGTATTTTGAATCCCCTAAATATCTTCAGTCCTGAGCTTGACTTTGGGGCTGCATCAGAGATGGGAGAGCAGTTTCTCTGTGATAAGCTTTAACTTCTAACTACCTATAATGTTAAAGTGGATGAAAATAATGTAAGCACATACATTTCAGCATTTTAGTTTCCTCACGTTATGTCCCTTTTTTCTTAAATAGTTTTTCTTAAATAGAACCACCAATAGTTCCAGTTATGTACCAGTTAGATGTGTTTCATCTGTCTTATGAAGATGGCCTTAAATAAAAGTATGTATGTGGACATTTACCTTGGCTGTCAAAAACCTACGACTTAGAAGTATAGTAACTGAATCCTCTAATCTTTTCTGTCATTAATCTCTTCAGTTCAGTAGTTCAGTCGTGTCTGACTGTTTGCGACCTCATGGATTGCACCACACCAGGCCTCCCTGTCCATCACCAACTCCCAGAGGTTGCTCAAACTCATGTCCATCAAGTTGGTGATTCCATCCAACCATCTCATCCTCTGTTGTCCCCTTCTCCTCCTGCCTTCAATCTTTCCCAGCATTGGGGTCTTTTCCAGTGAGTCAGTTCTTTGCATCAGGTGGCCAAAGTGTTGGAGTTTCAGCTTCAGCATCAGTTCTTCCAATGAATATTCCATTAATCTCTTAAGGTTTTTTTTTTTTTTTATAGTATATTGGAAAGATCATGGCTAATAATTAGAAGGGGGATAACAGTCACATCGGAGAAGGCAATGGCACCCCACTCCAGTACTTCTGCCTGGAAAATCCCATGGACAGAGGAGCCTGGTGGGCTGCAGTCCATGGGGTCGCTGAGGGTCGGACACTACTGAGCGACTTCACTTTCACTTTTCACTTTATGCATTGGAGAAGGAAATGGCAACCCACTCCAGTGTTCTTGCCTGGAGAATCCCAGGGACGGAGGAGCCTGGTGGGCTGCCGTCTATGGGGTCACACACAGTCGGACACGACTGAAGTGACTTAGCAGTAGCAGCAGTCACATATTAAATGTAGTTTATGGTCTCACATTGAGTGTAATGTTAACTCTAATCAGACCAGCTTACACTTTGCTTTCATGAAAAACCAATTTTGAACTTAAAACACTAAGTTCACAGAAAGTATTTTGCTCATTAAAAAATATATTGGAAATTTAGACAACTCTATTTTCCAGAATTGTCTAAATGTTTTCTAATGAGACCATTAGATGACGTTTTTAAGAAATAATCTTATTTAGAGGTACATTTAAAATATATATTCCTCAGAAATCTTAATTTTTAATAATCATAGCCTTCAACTGCAAGTAGTTATCAGACAGGGATCTGTTCCTAGTGGCCATTCTTAAATTTTAAAAAAATGTAGGTGCAAGAAACCATCCATCCTCATTCACACAAATTGGAAACCGGCAAGAAGGAAATGTTTTATTAGTAAAATTTAGTTTTTTGTTAACTTAAGTGCAGTTATGCTCTCTGACTGCTCTTTATATATAAAATACTTTAGATAGTGTCATTAAATCCTTTTAGAAAGGCAGACTGAAGATAAACATATTTTTTTTTTTTTTTGCTCTAATACCATTGCAGAAAAGTTTGTATGATAAAATTTAAGAAAACCTTTACTCAGTTCTTGAACTTAGAGATTCCAGGATAAAATTGGGGGGCATGGTATTGAAATTTTAAGGAGGGAGAGTACTTTGGTTTAGTTATTTAAAATCTATTTGAATTTTTTTTTTTTAGAGTCTTGGAAATTCACAGAGAGAATATGAGAAGCAGGTTGTCCTGTACAGTATCCGCAATCAGTTACGATATAGAAATAACTTAGGTAAGTAGAGCCATTTTTACATTGAGATAGAATTGACTGTTGCAGAGTTATCATTTTCATAAATCTCTCCTGTCTTTTCACCATATTTCATAGTACTGAAATCGTTTCATGTACAGACTTTATGAAATTCTATAATGACCCATTACACTTAACAATAATTTGCATTAGCAAGTAGATTTTTCCTTCTAATTCCAGTGAAAATTATTTTCTAGAGTCTTGTTTATAGATTTATTTTACCTACAGAGTACTAATTTTGATTCAGATGTCCTCTTTTTTACTTTATGTAAGAAAATATGCCAGAAAGAATTGTATTACTTCTTGATTTTTGACTTTGAATTTTTTGTTTTGTTTTCTATAAATTTTCCAAATAATGTAACTTTAATGAAGCCTCTTTCTATAATAATTGGAACAAATTTTAAACATAATTGGCTCCATTTTTTTTTGAACTTCTCTGTTTTAGTGTTTGCCTTTTATTTGTCAGATTATTCTGTTGCCCTGCTGATCTTGCCTCCCATTTGTTGCTCTTATTTTAAACATAGTATTTCAGCAATAGGTTTTCTATGTGAAGTGTGTATTCTATGGAACTCAGAGGTCTTTTTACATTTAAAGCACAAAGACCAGCAGATAATTTTTTAAAATAGACTCGATTTCATAGAAAGCTGCCGTTCACATTGGCTATTTTGTAAAGTATCATAGTAAGGGATTGGATGGTTTATAGCTCGTTTTGTGGGGGGAGACATTCCATGCTCGTTTTCTTTGCTTTTTGATTTGTTAAGAATTACTTTTGTACTTATCTGTCCCATTGTACATTTTACTTATATTCTCTGAAATCTGTTTCTTGTGCTATAATTGTTTCTTTGTTCCAGCTTAGGTTGTTTTATTTGTTCTCTTCCAATTTACATATTTTTATTTTTAATTAATAGCTTGTAAAGAATTTAACATTGCATTGACTAGTAAGACGTCAAATAAAACTGGAGGATTTCCCTTTGTCTCCCAGTTAAGCATGTCAAGAAGGATGAACGCAAGTACTACGAGGAACTGTTGAAGTACAGTCGAGATCATCTCATGCTGTACCCTTACCATTTATCAGACATCATGGTGAAAGGCCTGAGGATAACACCGTTCTCATATTACACTGGGATCATGGAGGTGAGTTTATAGGGTATATGAATTAGGGGAGGGATGAGACTTCGTGTCACGGGCACTTTGTGGATGATGACCAGCTCTGTGGCACCCAGCCGCGGTGGACGTTGTTTCTGAACTGATAGTGTAGAAAGGACAGTTGTTTACAAGGTAACTGTTGTGCGACAAGTAGGTGTCCTTAGCAGTGTTTTCACAGTGGAAAAGTATCTGTTCTTATTCTGTGTTCTTGAAGATGTTGTTGACCCCTTGTGCTCTTGTAGGTTAATCTGTCATTTATGTTAGCACAGTTTGTACAAAATTCATTGCTTTTAATACGTGGTTAAGGTTGAAAATGTGGCTGACAGAATTGAACATTAAGCTTCGAAGCTTAATGTATTTAGCTATTTGCTAACTGTAGAAAGAATCATTGATGATATAGACTCAACATTATATAATGCATGGTTCAGAAGAATAGAAATATATTACTGGTCCTGGCTGCTAATCTTTCTGTGATTATTAACTTTTAGATGTTAGCCTTTTTCCAAAGGCAATGTTTAGGCTTGTGTTGAATAACGTTAAGTACTAGTTCATACACTGCTTTTAAGGGAGCTTTATGTAAAGATGGGCAGTATTTATCTGGTATTCATTGGTGATTTAATTCTGTTTGAGTGCTGCTGTTCTGGGCTCACTCGCCCCTTGAAGAGCAGAGGGCACATAGAACTGAAGAAGCTGGGCGCCTGCAGGATAAGGCTGCCTTCACAGGAGCTCCCTCTGTCTTCTTAAACCCCCTTTTCAAGGCACTGCTACCGCCCCGTGTCTCCTGTGTGTCCCTGTTTTGGAGGAAATACAAAGTAAAGGTTGAGGCCTGGCAGCTGAGTTCCTGCCAGTCTCTTTCCCTGGAACCAGTGCAGCATAAAGAAGGTGGCAGCTGAGCAGAATGTAGAATAGTTATTGCTGTCTCTCTGATTATTTTCCTGGTGTTGTCCACAGGTTTGGGGGAGATAACAGAGCGAGATTTTGTCCCAGTTTCCATTCATATGCTTGCTATTCTCTGGTTTCTGTTCTTAAACCATTGGGTATAACTCCTGGGTTGAAAATGGGTCTTATCCCCACAGTAAACAGCTGGTTTATTACTGGAGAAACAGATGAGGGTTGGAAGAAGCCAGATACTGACTTTGTCTGAGTTGCTGGTTGTGACTCGGAGGAGCAAAGACTACTTAGTCGTTGGGTTTTTGTTGGCAGTGCTGTGACGCATTGTCAGGCCTTCTCTTGGGATTCTCTCTTGCCCTGGGGTAGGAGTCTAGGATCAGGTTTGAACTGTGGAGAGCCTGCAACCCTGAGCTCGAAGGGAGGTATTCCTTGCATAGCCTCTGCAGGGCAGAGGTTGCCGGGCACCTGTCTGGGCTTCATAGCACTGTGAGGAACCCAGACCTGAAAGCCTGACCTTCAGTTATTAGACAGGAGGCCACGTGGTATGTGCCACTGTGTGACCTGTGTGCACTGCGTTGCCAGACTCTGATCTCAGTGTTTGGTGTAAGGACATTTTGCATTTAACATTTACTTTTTTTTTTCTTTTTAAAAGGACATTATGAACAGTGAGAAAAGTTATGATTCATTGCCCAATTTCACTGCTGCTGACTGTAAGTATTACTCTGAGCCAGGTAATGGTTAGTGTCTTTGCACATGTGTGCTCTATCTGTGTTGTAATGTGTGCATTTTAACATGAAAGATGACATAAGCAAGATTATTGATAATTTTATCAGGTGGTGTAAGTCAAGTGTGAGATTTAGTTTTAAATGTCTAAGGGAAGGATATTTTGGAGTGGCAAAATCCGACAAATGGGACTAGTCTTTTTCTAGAGAGTGAAGTTCCTTTTCATACTTGGGCTGTGGTGTATACTAAATGAGGAAGAAAATTCACTCACAGTATTTTTGCAGCACAATACATGGTTTTTACTAACAAAATTCGCTGCTTTTTTAAATTATACTTATTTTAATGAAGTGTGTCTATTTGAAATGTGACAGTTCTGTTGTGTTAAGAAGAAACTTTTGCTGAGAAGTACATTTTGACTTCCTGGAATTGGGAGGACTTCTGCTTTTAAAAAATTTTCTCATTTAGCATTGTCAAAAGTGTCAGCATGAATTTATCTCTCCCAATTGGTTTTCTTTTGTATTTGGTTGGACGACTTCTTTTTAATTTGATCCTAATTGTCAGTAATAATAACAAGGGGAACGAAAGTCAAAAGGTTTTTTCCTAGTAGACTTGTGTGTGTACTGACTTTTCAAGATGTATTAAATGATTTTAAAAGAAAGACTCTTTTAGGTCTAAGGCTTCTTGGCATAGGAAGAAACCAATACATTGATCTGATGAATCAGTGCAGATCATCAAAGGTAAGCTAGTTGTTTCTCTTTCTCATTTCTTATACCTCTTATCACATAGTCTTGTTAAATTTTTAAGTAGTAGAAATACTGAATTGTGATTTCTTGGATCAAATAAAATGTGCTTAATACAGAAATAATACAAAAACAACTCATCAGTATCTCTAGGTTATAGCTTAAGTGCTTATTGAATTTAAAATGTTCAAGGAATAGGACGCTTCATTTATTTTTAAAAATCTGCTCCATTGATCTTCTAACCTAAGTCATTCCACTCCCAGGGTTCAGTTTATGAGTGAAATTGATACACATTTTCACCTGGGTTTCTTTTGAATATCTGGATTTAGATTCAGATTTAATGATACTGTTTTGAAGTAATTTATTTTGAAATAATTTAAGAATGACTTTTTCCATTTAGTATATCTAAAATACGTTAGATTTTAAAACGTGAGAATTTTAAAAGGTATTTAGCCTGTTAGAAACGATCTTGTTATAGTATGATTAATAAAAAAGAAAACAGTAATTTTAGAATGATTGCAAATTCTCAGATATTTGAACCATTGCAGAAATTTTTCAGAAGGAAAACGGCGCGTGATCTTTTACCAGTAAAGCCAGTGGAAATTGCCATAGAGGCCTGGTGGGTGGTGCAGGCTGCGTATATCACGGAAGATGACATAAAGGTAGGTATCTTTAAAAATTAAGCATTTTTATTTTTAAAAATTACATTTAACTGTAGTTGCAGAACTTTTTAAAAACGTGACACTATTTGGTGTTCCTGAAGGAAATTAAACTTAAATGCAAAATTGTAAATGATCTCAGTAGGCGAGACTATTGGTAAGTTTCGAAAATACTCTTGATTAATGAGGGAGACTTGATGTGGTTCTTGTACGGTCATCTGGGGATTTAATTAGATGGATGTTTCATGCACAGTTGACGTGATGCCTCAACTACCAGCAGTAACATTGATAACACTTTTTGAGCGCTTGGTGTGCTCAGGGTGTCAGGCACTGTTCCAAGTGCCTTTTGTATTGTCTCATTTGATTCTCATAACAACCCCAGTGGTGTGGGGTTGTTTGTAGCCTATTTCATATGTGAGGAAAATGAACACAGAGAAGTGAAGTAATGACTCCAGTCACAGTGGAGTAAAGTCCAGGGTTTTAATTCGGACAGTTTGCTGTGCTCTTAAATCACTGTTGAAATGCTATACTCAAGTGTTAGGTGCTTGATAGAGCACTAAGGTCAAGATCAAGGGAAACGCTATTTGCAGTGGTCAGACCACATTTGTTACAGGCTGTATACGTTTAAGAAGAGATGTTGATTAGAGAAGGAGGTGGAGCAGTAGACGCGGTGCCTAGAGACCAGTCATATCCCTGTGGCTGAAGAATTAAGTGAGCATGTGGACTTCTTTTTAATTTGCATTTTATTTTACTTCCAAGGACAGAATAAATCCAGTGAGAGCAAGGCTTAGAAATTCTGCTTCAGTGCATTTACTTCCAATTAAGATATCAGACTATTTCATAAGATAGTGATCTTGTCACTGATGATAATCCTGTGGCATGTGAATTAGCTTTTGATTTGAGACATTCAGAGTCAGTATGTGGATCAGATTCCAATTCAAAAAGGGTGAATAAATATTAGTATTTATTAGTGAACATGCTACTTATCAGCAAGTATTAGCACTTAAAATTACTTTGTTTTGTGAGTTCTGTTGGTAGCATACTTTGGCACCTTAATTGATGGTTATGTGCATAGCCTTTTCTGTTTGAATTCTAGAGTAAAGAATGAATATTACAAGTAGTTCATATAATTAATGAGATATAATCATTGGTTTAAACGTAAATAGATTTGAGGAGACATCAATTAGTTAATTTGGACAGAACTTAATTGAAAATATTTTGCTTTTCCTAGATATGCACTTTGCCTGAGAAATGCGCTATTGATAAGATCATTGATGCAGGCCCTCAACTCTCTGGATCACTAGATTACAATGTAGTCCATAGTAAGTGGTTAGTAGAAATGGTTTTCTGTCAACATAAAAACTTATTTTAAGCCATCAACAATTAGTAGCTATTATTTATCAATTAGATAAGAATAGTAATATTTCCTAAGGCATGGTATTGTTTGAAATGTGACCTTTGTCCATTGTTTTCCAGTGTGGCTGTAATTAGTCACATAGATTAGAAATTTATGTGAATGCATCATAAGAAAAATTTTACAGTTCTGAGCATTTGAGGGAAACCAAGATTTTGAAAGCTTTGATAATAATTTTTTTCTTCTGTCTTGTCTTTTTCACGTACCATTAAGTTGTAAGAATCTTTATTTTTATGGAAAATCAAGAATAAAGTTTTTATTTTTTTTTAAAACTACTAATGTTTACTGTTTCATCTAAAACAAGATACTTTTGCTTCTGTAGGTTTATATAACAAAGGATTTGTTTATCTGGATGTACCAATATCTGATGACAGTTGTATAGCAGGTGAGTATGTGGTAATATTTCTCAATGTTTTTTGAATGGCTGCTAGGTGCTGGGTACTGTGTATCACCCTAATAAGTTAGACACACATCATCCTGGGATCTTTGTGTTAGAATTTTTCAAAGAAAACCATTTCTTCCTCATTACGTTACAGCACACTGTGGTGATTTTACTTAAATTCCTTCTTTTTATTTTTATCTTATGATGGTGTAAACACTGTATTAAAATAGAAATCCAAGGTAAATTTCTTAAAATCCTAAGTCAAATCTGTCTTTATAAATTTATGTCATCTTTTAAACCTTGTTCACTGCGTAAGTTTCTACATGTATTCAGTAATATCATAGAATTGTATGTTGTTCATTTTTACCAGACATATCTGTGTCTTATTTTTTCATGTAACGACCGTCTTTTTTGGCTTATCTCTTCCTCCCTTCTTCACTTCCTCTGCAAGTTAAATCAATATTAAGACCCTTATATATTTCAGTTTGGGGCTTCCCAAGTGGCTCAGTGGTAAAAAATCCTCCTGCCAGTGCAAGAGACACAGGTTTGATTGGAGAAGGAAGTGGTAACCTGCTCCAGTGTTCTTGCCTGGGAAATCCCATGGACAGAGGAGCCTGGTGGGCTACAGTCTGTGGGGTTGCAAAAGAGACACCACTTGGCAACTAAACAACAAACGAACAAGAACAGCAGTGTTTCAGTTTACTAAACCATTACTCTGTTGCTGGCTATTTGGATCATTTCCTTATTTATTTATTTTGGTGACGTGGTTAACATCTTTGAACACAGTAGAGCTTTTTTTCTGTAGGTTAGATTTCTTGCCAATTTGTAGAAGCACTTGTTACATTAAGGTTATGTGTTGTAAATGTGTTTTCCATCGTATCTTTTAGCTATTCTTGTTTGTGATATCATCTGCATTCTAAGATACTTGTGTAATCAAATATATAAAGAGTCAAAACATTTCAGGAACCTTACTGTTAACAACTGAGTGATAGGGCTTATTAAAGAAACACTCCCTCCATCAGGTGTCGTACTCCAGCATGTCCTGACCTTTATGTTTTATTTGTGTAGGCAATGGCACCCCACTCCAGTACTCTTGCCTGGAAAATCCCATGGACAGAGGAGCCTGGTGGGCTGCCGTCTATGGGGTCGCACAGAGTCGGACACGACTGAAGCGACGTAGCAGCAGCATATGTGTTTATGTCCAGGCCTTCCTTGTCCTTTATTTTTTTAAAAAATAATTTTCTTTTGCTATTTCCAGGTATTTTTCTTTATTTTTATTAATGTCTTTTTGAGTAGGCAATAATTAGGATTATAAAATCCTAAACTTACAAAAGAGTGTAAAAACATCTGTTTCTGATGCCTGACCTGAGTTACTCAATTTCTCTCTCGGCCACTACTGCTAAGTTGCCTATATACTCTCTCACAAACATACTATGCACGAATATATGTATATAGTTTTTTGTGTATTCTTACATAGATGGTGTATCCAACGCATGCTTTGCTTCTTTAACTTAATATATATTGAAGACTATTCTGTATCTCTTTATGTAGAGATAAAGAATTTCTCATTCTTTTTGTCCAAATTCTCTTTGTGCCTTGGTTTCTTCATCTCTAAGATAAGATATACTTTTTAACAACTCTTGATATTAAGAGGATTAAGTGAAATTGTATATATATAAAGCAGCTAGTAGTATAGTCTGGCATTTAGTAAGCATTCAGTAAATTTTGACACTTCTTATTCACATAGTTGATAGTGTAGGAAAAGAATTAATTATATTAAAAAATGGGATTGCTGAAAAATTTCTAAAAAGAAACCTTTGATCCTTAACAGTTCTTGGGTGATTAGAAATAGGGTAGCACCAAATCAGAAACTGCCATGAGACAGAGCTGTAACTTGGGTAGCTTACCCTGATGTGTGCATTGTGGTTCTTCACAGTGTCTTCATTTTGCTCACTTGAGTTTTGTCTTATTGCTCTCTCTTGGGAATACTTTTAGGTTTTGGGTGCAGTGAGGTAGTGTTAGGGTCAGAGGACACAGGGACACCACATCCTCCTGTGATCTAGGCACACATCTTCCCAGAATGCTTTTAAGGGAAGTGTGCCCACGGGAGACTGGCAAAGGCAAGCGTAGTGCCTCCTCATGGTCGGGAAGAGCAGCCTAGTAAATTGGAGTAGGGCATCTGGACCAAAGAGGTGGAGAGAAGTGAGTACAACTGCCAGGTGGAGAGTAGCAACTGGGCAGCCTCTTGTGCTGACAAAGGTTTTGACCCTCTTGCCATTAAGGAGGATACAGAATAAAAAGCCCCAAAGAGCAAATTACATCAGTGATAAACGTGGCAGTCACACATATGGGTTTCCCCTTTTGTCAGGATGGAGCAGGGATGATGGGAGAAGGACAACGAGCTGATACTTTCTGTCCCCCTGGTTTTGTATAGCATGGCAGCTCGCAGCCCTTGTTTCTCTGCTTCAGACCAGGCATCCTGCTGCCTAAGACCAATCAAAAGCATACCCTTGGCAGGCTTCCCCATCCTGAAGCAGCCACAGTCCCCCTGCCTTTCTCCTGAGTCCACGCCTATAAGCACTTCTCTGCCTGAGTAATGCTGAGCGGTCCCTGGGGGTGAAATTACTTTTATGGCTTTATGCTCTGCCATCAGAGTCCACTATGTATATGACCTTTACTTTGGGAGTTTTAGAAAAACTTGCAGTGGAGTTGATAAAATGAATCAAAAGCTGAATTCATTTCCTAAATTGGAGGTCTCTTTTTGAATAGATATTTGAATTAAACTTTCTTCTTTTATAAAATTAAGTCACTGAGAAACATCTGTTTTGTTTATTTTAGTTCCTCCTCTTGAAGGTTTTGTAATGAATCGAGTGCAAGGTGATTATTTTGAAACCCTGCTCTATAAGATATTTGTGTCAATAGATGAGCATACTAATGTTGCAGAGGTAAGTGTGACAACATCTTATGAAAGAGTTTAGCCTCAAGATTAGAAAATAAGTTTGTGTCAAGTGGATAAAATTATTTAATGATATAACTAAAATATTTAAAAAATCCGTACATGGTTAGATTTTCGACTATTAAAATACTTAAGTCACTGTTCTTAAGTTACTTCCTGCATATATATATAGTTATAATTTGGTTGAATAACTTTATATGACTTTATAGTAAAAGCATTGTAAATGATTGATCTAGAATTTTTTCATTTTAAATGAGAAAATTAAAGCTAAGTAATTCTAATTAAAATTCTAATTAAAGTAGCTCAAGTAATTATAACTGATGCTAAGTTATTAGGGTCACTGCCTGGATTTGTGCTACTCTAAGTGTCTTAAAGATATGGAAAGAGGAAATTTCCGCTTACCAAATTTATTCAGTATTTCCATTATTGATAATTTAAATTTTGCTGATGATGGAGAAGTTATCTGTAACTGTTTATTATGATATACTGATAATTTTTAGGAATGTAAAATAATTTTTAATTTTATTTTCCAGCTTGCAAATGTTCTTGAGATAGACCTGTCTCTGGTTAAGGTATGTAATTTTCCTACTCTTTTTCACTTGTGTTACGAGCACTGAATGGATTATAGATTTTTGTCTTGCTACTGAGAAGCAGTGAGATGCTTATTAATTGTCAGAGGAAGTAGAGCAGAGCAAGACCAGAGCCCTGAAGTTCCCACCCTAGGGAGTGAAAGCTAGCCTCACCCGTCTGTGCCCAGCAGGGAGCAGTGCCTTGTAATGAAGTCACGGTGTCTTGCAGTGATGTCAGTTAAAGCAACAACTCCTGCTTCTTGGGGGTGTGGATCTGGGGAGGGCCAAGCCAGAGGGTTGGAGGCTTTCCCTCTCCTGCCTATGTGGAGATCTTAGGGGAAGACCAGGCTTACTGAAAACGGTTTTTTCTGGCTATGGGATGAAAATATTTGAGGATCTCTATAAACATAGTCCATAATAGTTTTTTTTGTCTACAGACATTCTGATGTCTAGTTTATTTCAGATATTCGTTTCCTTTATATTCCTTTTAGAATGCTGTATCAATGTACTGCCGATTGGGGTTTGCCCACAAGAAAGGACAAGTAATAAATTTGGACCAACTTCATTCATCGTGGAAGAATGTTCCATCTGTAAACAGATTAAAGTAACTCATTTATTTAGTATGAGAGTTTTTTGTTTTGGGGAAAAAAATACAATTTTATGTACAAAATTTTATTTATTCAGCAGATTAAACCCTGTATATTAGTGGTGTTTAATCTTGTGTGTTTTGGAATTTTTTTTAGACTCTTATGAAAACTATGACACTTGCCCTAGAGAAAAGCTCATACTATATGTTACATATAAATTTAAAATGTTCTCATATTCTCTGAAGCCTGTCCATGGGTTTAGTTAAGAACCTTTGCTGTGGGTGCAGAATATTTTAGGGCTACATCTCAGTTTGGGGCCTGAATGTTAAGAGTGGATTTAGGTGAATGTTTGTAAGCTCAGTACTGACTTCAGTGGCTGTTTTTATATATGGTCATCTGTGTGGTTTTTCAGAAGTGACTGTTTTCTTCATCAACAGGAGTACTTTAGATCCACAGAAGATGCTCCTGTCGTGGGATGGCGGGGAAAGTAGGAGCCCTGTACAGGAAGCTTCATCGGCTACTGACACGGATACAAACAGTCAAGAAGACCCAGGTTAGCGGTGACTCAGCTTGAGCCTGTCTGTAAATAAGCCGTGTGTCTGCACATACACTCATAAAGCGAACTCTCCAGGTTTACAGTTAATTTATGATTTGGTCTGGATTTTCTTCACTCAGTATGTATCTTTGAGTATTTACCCATATGTTGCTAGATCTTAGGGGTATCAAATTGATAGGAAATACAATAGTTTCCTTCTAAAAACTGAGTCTGGAGAATGTAGCCGTAAGAACCACCACAGCATGAGAGGCACTGTGGTGTTTCTGGGGAGCAAAGAGGAAGAGCCCTCCTTCTGCCAAGAGGGGTTTAGGGAGCCTTCATGGAGAAGATGGTGTTGGGGCTGAGAATGACTAAGAGAGTGCCAGCTGGCGAGTGCAGGAAGACCATCGCGGGGAGGCCTCTAGGTACAGAGGGGGACAAAGCATAGTGGATGAGGGGCTTGCATGTGCTTGTGTGGGGAGAGGAGAAGGGCACAATCAAGTGGCTTCTATTCCTGCCCTTGGTAGCTCTGTTCCCTGGGCCTGGCGACTTGTCTACAGAGGTTAAGCTAGGTAGTCATTTGATCTGACAGTGATCAAGTCTTGGTTTATTATTGACTTTCAGAAAATTTACTGCACAAGTGAATGGCTTAAAAGATTTTTTTTTCTTTCTCTATGTTGGAGATAAGGTAGAATTGGGACCTCTTATGACTTACAGTATTGCCTATATTATGTACTTTTAATTATTAAATAAAGCTGAAATGAAACACATTCTTACTCCAAATGATAAATAATGCACAGTTTTCATTTACTTGATTTTTAAACTATGATTTTTATCCCCCCAGCAGACACAGCCAGTATAAACAGTTTGAATCTGTCTACAGGATACACAAAGCGTATCGCGTTCCTATTTGACTCAACACTTACTGCCTTTTTAATGATGGGAAACCTTTCACCAGTAAGTCAAATTCTTATTTAAATATGAAAATGTTTAACGATTAGGTACATAATAATTCAGTGTTCTTATATCTTTTTTTTAAGTACTAAATTTATTCCTGAAAATGCAGCCAGCTTTGTTTTATATTCTTTAGAGGAGTGTGGCAGGTTTTTAGTGAGGGCTGCTTTTGTAATTAGAAAAATCAAGTCTTTATGCACACTTGAGGTTAAATATATTGGAAAGTGTAGTATCAAGATAAGATGCTTAGCATTCAGAGGGAAAGCTAGAACTTACTAATAATAGGCTCAGATAAAGTACATTTCAGTTTTGTTTTTGTTTCTTTATTGCAGAATTTGAAAAGCCATGCAGTCACAATGTTTGAAGTTGGCAAGCTCTCAGATGAGTCTCTGGACAGCTTTCTTATTGAACTAGAAAAGGTAAATCTAGGTAGCTTATGGGATGTCAGGGTGTTGGGACTCTTTTCTTGCTTGATAAAACATCAGTTGTTGGTTATGTAGATTTTTGGTATATTCTTGTTCATTCCCACCCTAATACTGTGGCAGTCATTTAGTTTTAAACATATTGAGTGGATGAATGAATTTTGTGATTTTAAAAGAGTAATTTACCTCATCTAAGCTCTTAGCATAATCTGACGTAATGAGGAAATGGGGTACAGAAATCTTAAAGTCTGTATGCAGTTTTTATGCACTTTTCCAAAATAGCCTTTAATTTTTTTTTTCTTTTCATCATAACTCTTAAAAAATCTACTCTTAAGCAATTTTATTTGAAATTTTTGTTCCACTTAGTCTGGAACAATGTCCCTGGGTGTCGTGTTTATATCCACTCTCACTGTCCCTTTTAGCATCTTGAAGACTTCAGCCATATTTGTTTTTAACCATCTTTTCCCTATGAGTACAGCCTAGTTTTCCTTAACTCTAAATCTTGATCGCCCTTTTGGTGTGTTTCATTCCCTGAGTATTTTATTCTGTCCTCTGTGCTTCTTTAAGCAAGTAGTTTGTGTGTCTAATCTGTTCCTTGACTAATAAATTTGGTACCTTCCTTGCTTTAGTGATGAACTCATGTATGTTAGAGAATGTTTGGTAATTTTGTACTTTATATCTCAAAAAAAAAAAAAAAAAAACCCAAAAAAAACACCATGACATTTTTTTCCTCCCCACCTTCTCCATAGGATTTTTACTTTTTTAGTCCCTGATATCATCCTTGTTGTGAATTTGTCTCCTTAACTTTTATCTTTATATTTTCACTATTTCCTCAATGCTTTTAATATCTTGTTTAGCCCCATTTCTTATTGTATATCATCTTTTCCAATAAATTTTTTATATTCTAGCACATATTAACATGTTTTCCAGATTTTTATTTTTCGGATTTCAGCTGGTCTTTTATCAAGTACAGCAAATTGGAAGATCTCTTTTACGCTTTATATATATATATATATATATTTTTTTTTTTTTTTTTTTTACCACATAGACATTCTTGGAAAAGCCCTTTAGTCTGAAGTTTAGTTTTTAAAAAATAGTTTCTTAGCTATTTTTTAAGAAGCTTCATCTTGATCAAACTTAATTGGCTGATCTTGTTAATGTAATGCAAATATAATTAGTTATTTCCTCCTGTAGACCTGGCCTTCTGTTTTCTCTGCTGCTTCTGGAATGTGTGTGCTTTTACATATTAAACAGGTGACTGACTCAGTGTCAGAAGAACATGCATTAAAATGTAAACCCAGTGAAGGCAGGAGTTCCATCCACTCCTCTGTCCTTACATCCTAAGGAGGTCATAGCACAGAACAGGGGCTCAGTGAATCCTTGTTGAGTGATTTAAAGCTGTGTGTTCAGCGATACTGAACAGCTGTATTGAGTCACGTACTCTGTTGTCCCTTGCAGAGTTGTGAACAGGGTGATAAAAATAGTGGCATCATTGGTGACCATGGATTAGACTACTTTTCTAGACAAAGCAGAATATACAGATCTTAGAGTTTTTTGAGCACCCTGTTTGAATCATATATGGAACATATAATGTTATAATTTGGCATTACTTTGTTGCTGAAGTTGTTTTACTTGTTGGGGTAATTTCTGTCACCTTCCAAAGTGTAGTCAAATGGAAGCTCAACCAAGATTGGGGTTAATATGTATTTCAGTATTGCCTGGGCAAATTTCTGATTGGCTGATTTTTCAGTTCAGTTCAGTCGCTTAGTTGTGACTGACTCTTTGTGACCCTGTGGACTGTAGCACA
Source organism: Bos taurus (assembly GCF_002263795.3). Taxonomy (NCBI): domain Eukaryota; kingdom Metazoa; phylum Chordata; class Mammalia; order Artiodactyla; family Bovidae; genus Bos; species Bos taurus. Next base: position 16,093,521 of record NC_037341.1, on the reverse strand, counting down.
CTAGGCTTCCCTGTCCATCACCAACTCCTGGAGCCTGCTTAAACGCATGTCCATCGAGTTGGTGATGCCATCCAACCATCTCATCCTCTGTCGTCCCCTTCTCCTCCTGCCTTCAATCTTTCCTGGCATCAGGGTCTTTTCCAGTGAGTCAGTTCTTCACATCAGGTGGCCAAAGTGTTGGTGTTTCAGCTTCAGCATCAGTCCTTCTAATGAATATTCAGGACTGATTTCCTTTAGGATTGACTGGTTGGATCTCCTTGCAGTCCAAGGGACTCTCAAGAGTCTTCTCCAACACCACAGTTCAAAAGCAGCAATTCTTTGGTGCGGCTTTCTTTATAGTCCAACTCTCACATCCATACATGACTATTGGAAAAACCATAGCTTTGACTAGATGGACCTTTGTTGGCAAAGTAGTGTCTCTGGTTTTTAATATGCTGTCTAGGTTGGTCATAGCTTTTCTTCCAAAGAGCAAGTAGAAAACTAATTTCACAGTATGAAAAGGCTGATTTTTTAATAATGTCTAAAGATTTCTACTTTATGGTTATAAACTGGCATGAATGGCATGGGAGTGGTTTTTGTTGCAACCCATATGTTCTCTTGTTTCAGGTTCAGAGCACTGGTGAAGGGGAAGCACAGAGGTACTTTGACCATGCGCTCACTCTGAGGAATACAATACTGTTTCTGCGTCATAATAAAGATCTAGTTGCTCAGACTGCACAGCCAGACCAACCCAGTTATGGTATGATAAATATACTCGATTTTGAAGACATGATCCTATGGAACTTCTTTCTAAGAAATTAAACAAGTCATGCTCACTTATTTAATCATCACTTATTTTAAAACATTTCTTCTTCTATGAATTTTTTTACTCATCAGCCATTTCTTATATTACTTTCTCTCTTCTGTTGTGTGCTGCTGACATTTGTAGTATCTAAATTTGTTTAGCTATCTGTAAGAAGAGTAGAAGTGTTAATTTGTTTAAGTAGCTGTATGGGATGTAGGCATCTGCAGATGCCTATCTACAGATGTGAAATAGGCATCTGTTTTGAGAGGTGGACAAATGACAAAATTTATTTAGGAAGCATGAAGCATCAAGAATGAAGAATTCATTTATAAAATTCATTTATAAAAATTCATTTATAAAAAGATAAGAAACAGGGCCTTTGTATTCAAATGCTGCTGTAATATTTACTGAAGTATTTTACTTGGTGCCTTGGTGTGCCTTCTCAGTTTTGTGATAGAAAGGGGTTCCCAGACTTGAGTTGAGTTGAGGTAGTAGCTCCTGAATTGAGGAGTGGCCCCAGGAATGTGCTTTTAAAAAGATGCAGCAGCTTGGGCACCAGTGTACGAACATTACACTGTGAATGTCCTTGCTTCCTGTAGTCCTTGGACATTCATGGGAGTTGCCTTTTGGGGGCCTTTGGCACCACTGTCACGTTTAATTTCACTCATTCTCTCATTTACCTAAAAGTTCTATTTTCTGGCCAAGAACCATCATTTTCTTAGTCATACCATTTTCATTCTACTTCTTTCACCAGCACCTGGCTTTCTTTTCAGCTCAGTTAAAAACATTTAGGATGGAATCATTTGTCACTTCACAAGAGTTGTTGCGGAGGGGAGAACAAAAACCCTGGGTAGTTCAGCTGAGTGAGGCTAGACACTCAGCACCTGGTGACCCACGCCTCAGCTTAGAGTCTGGTTCAGAGTCACGCTTTAGCAGGATTATAGATGATTCCATGCTGGAGGTTATTCATAAACGGTCGAAACTGAGTGTTAAGTCACCAGATACCAAGACACTAGAGCTCATTTTGATAAATAAACATTTGTTGATAGTAATCATTTTTTGGTTACCAAATATTAAATCATGTGACCTAGCAGTGAATGCCACAGTCTTGAATATATCTCTGGATACACGGACCCTGGACTTTCTTAGACTTTTATGTGATTTTCAGAGATAATGGGTTAGAATATTTGAAGTGTCCTACTGCCCATCATAGAATCCAAGAATGTTACAGAGTGCTAGTGACCAGCCAGGGGTAACTCATTTTATAGATAAAGAAATTCAAGCTTTTCTTGGTTAAATCTCTTGTGCATTTAGTCATTAAAGCTCATATGATTAGTAAATGGAAGAGCTGGGGCTTGAATCCATGTCTCTTGAATATTTTCCCTTTGCTCTGTCCTTTACATTATCTTCTCTTGAACACTGAGGTTTTTATTGATTTATTCATGAACAGTCTATTGCTTAATGGGTTGTGCTAAACTTATTCTGTGTGAAAGTAAAGTATAATTTTAACCTTTAAAGCAGATTTAGTTGTTGACTGTTACTGGAGCTTTAATTGCTTAGAATAACTGATGTGGCTCCAAAGTTAAAATGTAAGTAACTCCTCCCTCCCCTTGAGACCAGATCGGCGGTTGTTTATAAAGTTTAATTCTTCTAACCAGCCTTTCTTAACTGGGGCTCTTCATTAGAACCACAGAAGATGATTTAAGTGACTATTTTCAATTTTTATAATAATGGTGTATAACTAGTACCATTTCACATTCATAGAAAAAAAGGCCATTCATTCCAGATAAAGAATTAACTTTTTATTAGGGCATTAAGGCTTAATACCCTCCATGTAAACAAAGTAGCTTTTTGTAGGTGCCAGATGGGATAACTCAGTCTTGCTCCTTTTTAAACAATAAACTCTGTATTATTGGTGTTTAAGCATCTATTTTTGAGTAGAAAGAATTTTCTTTTTATGTCATTAGCAATTTGTAGTTTGAGTATATCATGTAGTACTTGATATTCATTGTAAAGCAAAAAGCCTTGTGATGCTCTCGTAGAAGCAAACCTCTGATACTGTGACAGGACTAATTTCTTAGTACTCTTCTGGTTTTAGACAGCTTGAGGCACTGCTTGAAAAATGAAAACAACGTGTGGTCTAACTTAGTTAAGATCATAGACACTCCCCTTATTTGTGAGAGGCCAGGCACAAACACCCTCCAGAATCCCTTTGCCCCATATGTCGTTAGCTAGACTGCTTTGCCCCCGATTGTGCAGAACAAAACGCTTGCTACACTATGATCAAGCGTCTGTCCTTGTGATATTAGCGAATTTTGGCCACCCACTTAGTGTGTTTTCTGACTCCTACATTGTACAGTCCACTTTTATTCCCCCCACAACTAATAAGCAGTCTGTAGAGGGAGACACTTTACGACCGTGCACATATCCTGCTCTGTCAGTGCTTCCTCCTAGATTTAGCATTCTCTGTTGATCCTTGTCTGAAGCATTCTTGACTGTGATGGCTGCGAATTGATCTTTTTTTCCCCCAACTCCACCATTTCTTCCTCATTTAACATTTGGGACCAAGTTTCTCTTATATTCTCAGTATGGATTTATCAGTTTTTGTTTTTTCGATGATGTATAACCAGTCATTATTGTCTTATTATTTTTTTTGCTACATTGTCTCAGATTTTGCCAGTGGACTTCTCTTGTCCTGGAGTGCCTCTTTTTTTTTTTTTTTTTTTTAATTTGGTGGGGAGTAATTCCTTATTTTCTGACAAAGCTATCTTACTTTGTGTTTCTGCTCCAACCCTGGAATCAGCCTCTTCCCCTAGGAGCCTGGTTTCTTTTAGTGGTGAAATGGTATTAAAGACCAACATCTTGGGTGCCAATTGTACTCAGGGCTTCTAAGCTCTTTTAGCAAGCCATATCCTTTTTTAGATTCATTTTTGCTTAGAGGACTAACTTGATCTTCTGAAGTTTCAGTGAACTCTTTTTAGAAGCAATAGAATTGGAATTTTCCAGAAGAATTAAAAGTGGGAACACTTAACATCATTTGCATGCTTAGCTCATGCTTTATGGACCCTAGTTTAGGGCATGTGTTTCTAAATAGGAATTCTTGCCCCTCTGGTCAGTTCAGAATTTGGCTGTGAAGTTTTTATAGTGATTGAAAATCGGGGGAGGGAAGGAAACAGCTTTCCCATGGCACTTAGGTTTTCGTAAGATGGCACTGCCATGATGGAGAGGAAGTAAGGTAAAGCAAACGTATTTAAAGTGAAAGGTTAGCTCGAAGAAACACCGGTAGACAGTTATCTTTCTGGATCAGAATAAAGACTTTTAGCTTTAAATCTTAGAAAGTCTTAGTTGACTTCCTAGGAAATAAAGTGTTTTTAAAAAATTATTCTACCTTATTTTAAAAAATTTTAATTTTTATTTAAAAAATTGAAGGCAATTCTCAATATTTTCATCTTCGACATTTTTGTTTCATGTTGTCAGTCTTTCATTCTGTGTATGTGGTTGATCACAATTCAGGTTTTCCTCTGGATCTCTTGCGCTGTGAAAGCCTTCTTGGGTTGGACCCTGCAACCTGCAGCAGAGTTCTAAACAAAAATTACACATTGCTTGTTTCCATGGCTCCTCTCACCAATGAAATCCGGCCCGTCAGCAGCTGCACCCCTCAGGTAAAGAAAGACCCACTGGGAAGCCTGCTCTGCCATTATTTTCTTCTTCCTCATGGCAACTTGAAGGGGAGGTTTAACAGTCTTATGTATTGATTCTCAAATTGTAGGCAGCAGATACTAAAATCATCAACTCAGAAAGCAGTTTTGTACGTATTGCTGTTGTAGGATGTTCAATTTGTGAGGTATAATTGGTACTTTATATATATATATATATATATATATAGTCTAGTGCCCCTAGAGAAGGAAATGGCAGCCCACTCCAGTATTCTTGCCTGGAGAATCCCATGGACAGAGGAGCCTGGTGAGCTACAGTCCATGGGGTCGTGGAGAGTTGGACATGACTGAAGTGACTAAACCACCAACTACCATTGTCTAGTGATTAATGACACATTTGATTACAGTTTTCTTCTTGAAAGCAGGATTTCAAAGAGAATGTTTTTGGATCCTCTAAGAAAGAAACCTGGATTGCCTTGAAGGATAAGATAACTTTAATGAGGAAGAAACTGAAGTGTTTAGGAAGTGGGGCTGTGATGCTGAATAAGCTGACAAGAAAAGATTATACTTGAAAGAGAGAATTCTGGTTACCTTTAAAATTGTGAAGATGACTTCTGGTCTTTTACTTTTTGAAAATAAATAAGTTTCATGTATTTGTATACTTAGCAAGGCGTGTACCATGTGACGTGTACCATTTTCAAAGCGGGAGGATTGTGCTACATCCTGCCTGGTTTCCTCGGTATGCTGGGTTTCACGGTGTAGGAAAAAGGAAGGGATTCTGGTACATGGATGTTTCTGTTGCCTGTGCAGATCTAGCTGCTTCATGAGCACACTCCCCCCTTAGCCAAGTTGTGTCCTCTGTTCAGTGGGAGAGGGTATAGATTTGCATTTACTAATCTTTGTTTTGTAATTCTTTGTGTCCCCTCCCCTCTGCCACACATACATACTTCCTTCTACTCTTTAACACAGCCTCTGGGCATAGTAGGAATCCATGAATTGAATGAGTGGTAAGATGGATGCAAGGACAGACAGTCTCTCTTTTGAGAAAAATTGTTAGTGGAAATAATTAACACTTAGATAGTGCTTATCATGTGCTGCCAGGTACTGTTTTAAACTTGTAGCAATGTCCTGAAGAGGTAAGTATTCTGTTGCCGTGTTGCTGCTGCTGCTAAGTTGCTTCAGTCGTGTCCGACTCTGTGCGACCCCATAGACGGCAGCCCACCAGGCTCCCCCTTCCCTGGGATTCTCCAAGCAAGAACACTGGAGTAGGTTGCCATTTCCTTCTCCAATGCATGAAAGTGAAAAGTCAAAGTGAAGTCGCTCAGTCGTGTCCGACTCTTAGCGACCCCATGGACTTCAGCCTACCAGGCTCCTCCATCCATAGGATTTTCCAGGCAAGAGTACTGGAGTGGGGTGCCATTGCCTTCTCCATCTGTTGCCGTGTTACAAATGAGCAAAAGGAGGCACAAGAGACCTTAAGTAACCTGCGGCGATATGGCCCAGGGGATGAAGCCAAGGTTCAGGCATAACCCAACTGCTCCAGAGTCCATTCTCTTAACTGCAGTGACAAGAACTTCTCTCTTAACTTCAGTGACAAGAACTGCTTTCTCAATTCCAGTATATATATGAAAGTGTTTGAATGGGTCATTTAACATTTATCTTCATAAGGCTAAGAACAGTTAACACTTCCATGAGGCATTAGCTGTAAGAGTATACTTAGTCCCTTGTGAAATTTGGCTTTGTTAGATAAGTATTTACAGCTTTATTTTACCTGTTCTATGATTTTAGCACATTGGACCAGCTATCCCAGAAGTCAGTTCTGTCTGGTTTAAACTGTACATTTACCACATCACCAGGCAAGGACCACCATCTCTTTTGCTGTCCAAAGGGACAAGACTTCGAAAACTGCCAGATATATTCCAGGTATGTTTTTGTGGGTTTTTTAAAAATCATTTTTGAGGAAGATAGAAACTGGTAAGCACTATTCTAGATAACTTTCTTAATTTTTTAAAATTCCTAAATGCTCTGGTATGTTTTATTTATTTCTTGTTCTTAGGGTTATGATCGATTATTAATCACGTCTTGGGGTCATGATCCTGGGGTGGTTCCTACGTCAAATGTGCTCACGATGTTGAACGATGCCCTGACACATTCAGCGGTTTTGATTCAGGTACAGTTACCTTATTTCAAACAATCAGTTTTGGATTTTAATTTCAAAGATTGCAATTTGTTTGACTCTCTGCTGAGTCACAGTCAGACATCAGTAATTAGACATTTGTCAAACTGACACATAAAGAACCAGAGATCAGGATTTTAGTCCTGGCCTTTGTCTCGCAGATTGAGAGTAGTGGAAACGATGTGGGCTTTGAAGGCAGACTCAGCTTTGAGTTCCAGCCTCAGCTTTTGCTACCTGTGTGGCCCTGTTTGTTTTTTTTTAATAGTAGCTTTAAAATTTAGGTGTGCTTCATATACCATATTCCCCAATTGAATTGTGTGATTCAGTGGTTTTTAGTGTATTGACAGATGTCTACAGTCAGCACCACACTCAGTGCTACAACATTTTCCTTTTCCTGTAGTTCTCGCACCAACCCCCCACCCCCGACACTTGCTGTCTCTGTAGAATGCCTGTTTGGGGCATTTCAGATACAGGGAGCCATATATAGGCTGCTTTCCTGTTGTCCAAGTGGCCATGTTGTCACTTCTTTGGTCTATATCCTTAGAAGTGGAAATGTGGAGTCACGTGGTAGCTTTGTGTGTTGACTGTTTAAGGAACTGCTGGGCTGTTTTCCAAAGTGACTTTACATTCCTTCCAGCCCTTTGTATTACCTTATTTCTTAATTATAACCACCCTAGCTGGTGTGAAGTGGTATGTAACATTTTAGAGATACTCTTCTTAAACTTAGTTTCCCCCATCTGCAGAATGGGGATGGTAATATCCACTGTGTAACAACAAAAATAATAGTAAGAGCTAATGCCAAAGGAAGCATTTTTAGCTTTAGAATTGTTGAGAGAATGAAACAAGAAGGTGTGTGTGTGAAGAGTACAGCACTCTTTCTGGTACATAATAGGTTCTCTGTAAAGATCGCATTAATTCATTGAACTGGCAGTTGTACTTGCCATATTCTGTACTAATTAATGTGGGTTTACAAATGAGACATGGTCCCTGTCTTCAGGGAACTTAATTCTGATGGGAAAGATTATATAAGCAGTTTTTAGCTGAGGGTTAGAGAGAGTTATAGGGGAAGTGTTAAAGAGAAGTACCTTCTAGCTTTGGGGCAAGGACAGAGGCTTAGGGAGAGTTCCTCGGAGAAAATGAGACCTGGCTAGGTATAAAAGACTGATTCAGAGGAGAGTGAGGCCAGGCAGAGAGGTACAGTTAGTATGAATAAACCCTTGGGTAGAGAGTTTTTTCTTCTTTCTTCATAACTAGTTCCCTAGTGCTTGGAATAGTGCCTGGCTCGCAGAAGTTGCTCAGTGAGTGAGTGTTGAATAAACGAACAGGAATACGAAGTGGGAGCATGTGCTCGGACATGTGAGCTGTTACGTCATCTTGAGGGGTGGGCTGCAGTGTGATGGATGGTGATCAGAGACTCGTCTGGAGCAGCAGGCAGGCCCTGCCCTGGAGGGCAGTGGACCTTACTTGTCCTGCCGTAGTGCTTAGACTTTCCCTTTAGATCCATGGTAGCCAGTGAAGGGTGCTGAGCAAGGGATTAACATGGTCAGTTGTGATTTAGAAGATTAGCCTGAAGACTGTTGAGAATGACTGGGTGGGAGAAGATAGGATTAGCATGCAGTCTTGGAGGCCAGATAAGAGATGAGGACAGCCTAGGTTAGGGAAGCGGTAATAAGAATGAAAAGGAAGAATTATTACAAATACAAAATAAATAGAACTGATCAGGTATCTGAGAAGGGGGTGGGAAGAGGAAAAGGGATTCCTCAGGAACCTGGCTTGTGAAGATGGAAGAACAGGGGCATCACACTTGAGGACACAGGAGGAAGAGCTGGTGTATGGGAGCAGATGAGCGTGGCGTGTTTTGGGCCTGTGGGACATTTGGGTGGTGGAAATATCTAGGAGGTAATTGAAAATATTCTGAAATTCAAATGAGAGCTCGAACAAGGGAGATTGACTTGAGTGTCAGCATCAGCACGTGGGTAGTAGTAGAAACCGTGAGAGGATGCGTTAGCCGGGAGGGCAGACATGAAGCGTAGAGCGGTGGCTGGGATACGGAGTAGGATGGGCTGGACGTGAACTGAGGGATCAGACCGCCTAAGTTCACATCTGGAGTCCACGTATTGGCTACATTGGATAAGTTAACTAACTTCCTTCAACTTCACTGACTTCACCTGCAAATTAGAGGTAATAAAAGGTCTTACCTTTACACGATTGTTGAAAAGAATGACTGAGATGGGAGATCAACATAAAATGCTCTAGACCTGTGTTTAGTACCTTGGAACACCTCAAAAAATGTTCACTACAGTGGCAGTGGTGGTGGAAATAGAGTGAGAGGAGTTTTAAACTGTTTGTTAAGGAGTTTTGCCTTTTCTAAAAAAGAACGTCTCTTTTATTAAATTTTATGGAAAAAAAGATTTACTGGAACTTAAAACAGCAGAATTAAGATTTTTGATTAAAACCATGTTCTTATAAATAATAACCATCTTGTTTAGGATTGAAATCATAAATGTATCAATGGAATAGAAGCAAGATATTAGAAACATATTCAAGTTGTTATATGAACCAGGTTAAATGAATATGATTTTTTTCCCCCCTGAAATTATTTTTTTCTTTTACATCACAGTATCTTGAATTTGATTAATGTGTGGATCTTCTTTAAAGGGAAAGAATGTATAGATCCCAAGTGTTAACTTTTCTATTAAAATGATTCTGTATAAGCATAAAATGAAATACCTTATGCTTATCATTCATAACTGTAATTATTTGAATGTGAGGAATGCTGTTTGTAACATGGGACTGAGGTGGGTTAGATTCATAGATTTTTTTCAATTTAACTTTTGAATTGATAGTTCATGTTTCAAAAATAAAACACTATTAAAAGATGCACAGAGAAAAGTATCACTGCCCTCTTAACCCTCTGTCCAGTCCCCACTCCCTGACTCTCCTCCAGATCAGACAACCACATTTGTTTTTGCTGTACCCTTCTAGAATTTCTTTATACACATGCAAGCAATTACATACAGATATCCCCCATGCTTTTTCCACTTAGCAATTGGAGATCTTTCTATTTCATTTTGTAGAGAGCTTCCTTTTTTTGCAGCTGCCTTGAAAATATGCACATAGATTTATTTCATCAGTCCCCTGCTGACTGGCATTTTGGTTGTCTCTAATTGTATGCAGTTAGAGTGCTGCAGCAAGGCATTTTGAATACGTGTCATTCAGTTCACGTTTTTGAGATTTGCACTCCTAATCCGCAGCACGCCAGGGAACTCGGATCCTCCGTCACTTTTCTTTCTCAGCACTACAGCTAAGCCTCATGAATGCACAGGATCTAATTCAGGCTTCACTCAGCAGACACCTGATTGACCTGTTTTTTCACTAACCCGTACCCTCACTTTAGACACATTGCCTTAATAGGTTAATAAAGATTTAAGATTATGTTTACTTGCTAGAGAAAAGCAGAGAATTATTGAGAGCATTTTGATGGAGTATTAAGGTGGAATACACCATCATGAGGCACAGTTTTAATTATCAATTGCGTATCTACTGTTGGAAATACAGATTTCACATATACCTTTCAACTTGTGTTTTTTCATGTTTAGGGACATGGTTTGCATGGGATAGGAGAAACTGTCCACATACCTTTCCCATTTGATGAGACAGAACTACAAGGAGGTACCTTACTTTCAAATTGTATCCATTTGACTTCTTTATAATTAGTCTTGTCAATCAATGGAAGCATAGCAAGAAGTAAATTCTTAAACTTTTTAAGTTCTAGGGTCTTAAAATCATTCTGCTTTTAAAGAGTATTGGGAAAGGTAGTTTTCTGTCACATGCCTTTTCCCACAAAGAGCTAATAGGGTAGGACTCATTTAGGACCTAGGACTAGAAGGAATACTAGTTTGTCTTGGAGATGAAGAAGCTAAGTAGGCAGCTACTTAGATGGAAGACTAGGTTTTCTGTATGTTTAGCCTTTTTAGTTTCCTTTTATTGTTTATTTGTTCATAGGTTGGCAGAGAGTACAAGTCACAGGGAGGATTTTATGCTTAGAAAGTTGATTTTTTTCCCCCATTGTTATTACAGTCCTTTTATTTATTTATTTTTATGGGGCTTCTATGGACATTAATGAACATTTGTAAATTAACTTACAGTTTACAGAGAACTTGTGTATTATTTCCTGTTTCAGCATTTGTTTTTAGCAAAAACAAATTGAAAATTTTTTTATTAATGGTCAGTGTGTTTTAAGTTTGTTCTATAGTATTACAAGTTCCCAATCTAGAGTCCTTAGAGAAAATGAGAAAACATTTTAAACAAAACCTAATTTAAAATGAATAAATAATTTAAAATTGTTTTTAAATTTTATTTTTCCTGCTAGAGAGGACTTGAGTGAATTGTAGAGTCTGAGCTAAATTAAGCTGATTCTAGGTTCAAGGGTGAAAAGGCCTGTTTAAGGTTACTCCTTTCTAGAATTGTGAGCTGTAATACATTTGATGAAAGATGCTCAGGGAATTTCTATAAAAGCAAATTCATTCTTCCTTTTGTTTAATGTAAAACATCTCTCCTCTGTTGATTATTAAGAAAGTATATTCAGCACCTGTGTTTCCTGCTCCATTCAAAATTGTCATTTTAGAATCTATTTTTCTTGTTCTTAGAGTCATATTGCTTGGAATTTTAGAGAGCAATGAATCAAGTAATTTAACTTTTGTTAATTCATATAAGAACTTTTCCAAAATGTTAGTCACCATTGTCCCTTCTCCCCTAAAGCAGGGAGAAAAGAAGAAGATTTACATAAGTATTTTTTTCCTTTTCTCATGAGTAGGCTGTAAATGCTTCACATTTGAAATTAAGTACTCTCTTTGGGCTGTTGTGAAATAAGTGTGTACAAAATTTGGAGAGGAGAATTTTCTCCTCCAAAATAGAGCCCCTATTCAGAAATAAGTATTTCTCTGCAACTAAACTTTGCTAGTTAATCCTCTGATACTTTATAAATTCTGTGGACAAATTAATTATTCACCACAAGATATAGGATAGTGACAACGGGATCTTAAAAATCATAAAATCTCGAGAACTGATCACTCTTTTGCCTTTGGAGATTATTGTGAAAATTCTAAAACAGAGAAATATTCGTATTTGGCATCTTTCTCTTTTGTAAGTTCACGTATTTATGAGAACTTGAGCTGATACTTAATTTATTAGGGATATAATTTCAAGTACATTGTTAGCTTTTAGTTTCAATAAGAATACTTTTCTTAAAAAATAAAAAAAGTGTATTCAATACGGAATTTCCTGGTAGAAGCCCACTAAGTAAGTACTTAAGGCAGAATGGAAGTACAAAGAGAAGCCTAGAGAATTTGCCATTGACGGGCCATGTTTGTTTACTTAGAGAGTAAATTGTTTTGTTACAATAGTTGCCTTCTGAGGTCTATAAAGTATGTTGTATATGTACAGCATCCTTTTACATTTACAGATATTTATTCATTGGAATCAGTTTTGATAAAATCTAAAAGTAGTTCTAAGAATTGTTTGATGTTAACAAAAGGAAAGTGTATTTAAGTTTTTGGTGTTTTGTTGTAAAACTGTTGACTTATAATTGATGTCAACTCTTTGTTCTTAGAGTTTACTCGTGTCAATATGGGTGTTCATAAAGCACTGCAAACATTGAGGAACAAAGTGGACTTGCAGCATTTTTGTGGATATGTCACCATGTTGAACGCTTCTAGCCAACTTGCAAACAGAAAACTCAGTGATGCTTCTGATGAGAGAGGTTAGCCAATAGTTGTGTCCTTTGAGTTACGATAACTGGCAGTGAGTGTATCACAAACTTAATATTTAAAAAGCATGGGGGCTTTGTGGGGATGTTGACTTATTTAATACTTAGTGTTTTTCCACTGAAAATACTGTGACGTCATTGGGACAATTATCAGTTATTCAAATGGAGAAATTACTAAGTGCAAAAGTAAAGACGTGATGACCTGGGGTTGGAATACAGAATCGTTATTGTGTTTTAGCCCTTTACTGTCATATTTCTGTTTATAGGCTTTAAATTAAGTTCCTTTATGGGGTGATGGTTTCAAAACTTTAGTCTGTTTGTAAAATTATTTTCAAACTAGGATGAATAGTTTTCCCCTTCAGCTTTCCTCCTCCTGTTGGAGGCACCATTGTCTCAGTTATGCAGGCCTTAAAAATCATGTCTTTGTCTCATCCTTCTCCTTTCGCACTCAGCCTAGTTAGTTCTGTGAGTTAGTCTTTAGAAATGTCTTATATTCATTTCTTTCCCTCCCTCTTTAATTCTCTGTAACTACCATTCTAGTCTGAATCTTGATATTTTACACATGTTTTATTGCAACTATTTCCTGCTTAGTCTTCCTGGCCTCATCTTCTTTGCGTCTCCACCCTGTCTTGCATATGGACAATGGCTAATTTTCCTTAGATGCCTTTCTTTTTAAAGATGCATTTTTCAGATCACCTTCTCGTCACTAACTGTTTCCTGCCCTGGCGTAATTTCGGCTTGTATGTGGCTTTGGTTGCCGTGGTGTCACCTGTGGTCCGCAACTCTAGGGAATGTTTAATTCAGATCTCTATATCATCGATTCGATTCACTGAACCTCTTCCTTTGAAATGCTGAGAGAGTATGATTAATTGCTAGCCATCTAGTGAATTGAATTAGGTATTCACTCCTGGTCCATATACCTTTGGCCAGAGTTGGGTAACTTTCAACAGTTGACTGCCAAGTATCACAGGAGCGTTTTTAGAGAAGAGGGCTGTGGATTAGTCATTTCAAAGAATGTTAATAGAGCTGTCCTGTTTTATTTCATTCTTTCTGTGCACATTTACGAAATACCTGCTTAGGTGCTGGAGATATTTCTATTACTAAGTCCTACGGAGAAGGAGATGGCAACCCACTCCAGTATTCTTGCCTGGAAAATTCCATGGACAGAGGAGCCTGGTGGGCTACAGTCCATGGGGTCGCAAAGAGTCGGACACGACTGAGCGACTTCACTCTCTGAAGGAGTAAAAAACCCTGGGCGAGAGACAAGCAACTGAATCAGCCTACTGTGTAATGTTAAGAGACTAAGATACCGGGGTCTGCTTAAAGTGCTAAAGCAGGACGGGAAGGCTTATCTCAGCCAACTGAGCTATCAGACCCTCTTAGAGAAGGTAAAGTTTGAAGTGAATTTTGAAAAATGAGGTGTTATCTACACATAGATGATTGTTGTTTATTTGGAGGGTAGCAGCTTTAGGCAGAGGAGATCAGGCAAGAGAGTAGCTTATCTTGGCCAGAAGAGTTTGATGGGCTGTAGTAGCAGAGAGTAGAGAAATAATAGGTAAGATCTAGAGGATCTCAGAGGATGTATTATGCTGAAAGACATAGGTAGTCAAAATATTTTGAAAGGGAATGATGTAATCAGACTGCATGTTTCCATGGGGACAGAAATGACTTTAGTATAATGAAGTGAAGGTCTGAACTTGTGTTCTGCCATGTGAATGCTTGTTTTTTTAGTTCAAAGCTTCACAACCTCAGTACTATTAATGTTTTGAGCTGGCTAATTCTTTGTTCTGGGGGACCGTCCTATGCATTGTAGGATGTTTAGGATCCTTAGATATCAGTAACATCCCTGTCCCCATTCATGGCGAACAAACCTTGTCAAAACTGCCAAGTATTTCTTGTGGGACAAAATTGTCCCCCACTTAACAGCTTCTCCTTTAGGCTAAAGACCATTCACTATATTCCATTGTTATTTCTGTTAGGACTGACTTATCAACAACGTATACCAACTTCTAGAGTCCTAATATTTATTGTTTGCCCTTCAATTATAAGGAGAACCTGATTTGGCTTCAGGCTCAGATGTGAATGGGAGCACAGAGTCATTTGAAATGGTCATTGAGGAAGCAGCTCTAGATTCAGCTGCAAAGCAAAACTCTGGTAAGGCTTTAAAAATTGCTTGCAATCTCTGACTAATTTCTGAGGTTTAATCCTTTTGCAAATGATACTGTTTTTGGATATCATTTGCTCTTATTATAATGGACCTTTTCATAAGTATTTTCTAGGAAACATTTTTATATATTTAGAATAATTAAAATATTGTAAAATGTGACATGAAAATAAACAATGTTTCATTTTTCCTGTTAATTCTCTCATCTTGTAGATGTTTTGAATTAGATTTTTTTTTTCTGGTGTAAAAAGCCACTTGGAGTGTCTGATGAAAGCTGTGTGCCTTCTTCCCAGAAGCATGTACATACTCAAAAAACATTATTTCCTGTTTCAGAGATTCACTGACACCCCTCTGAGTCCTCTCCCCTGCTAAACCCACGTGGGTGTCAGTGGAAGCAGGAGGAATCTATGAAAATCTCTGGATCTCTGACCAGTGATCAGACTGACCAGTTAAACCCTGGTCAGTCATAATACATGAAGTATACATGATTAATAACTTTGTGTACCCTTTTGTAGTTGCCACAGCAGAAGCAGATTGGGTTCCTCTGGAGTTGTGCTTTGGGATTCCACTGTTTAGTTCTGAATTAAACCAGAAAGTCTGCA
This sequence comes from Bos taurus, assembly GCF_002263795.3. Taxonomy (NCBI): domain Eukaryota; kingdom Metazoa; phylum Chordata; class Mammalia; order Artiodactyla; family Bovidae; genus Bos; species Bos taurus. The sequence continues at coordinate 16,078,372 of NC_037341.1, read as the reverse complement.
GAAAAATCGCTACGCATGGCCTTTGCAGAAAAGAGAGGTGAGGGTTTCTGTTTGCTGTCATCTTTTCATGTATGAGACTTTTTAAGCTCTCATTATTAGTTGCTGTACCTTACTTTCTCTTATTTCACACATGCTTGTTCATTGATTGAATAAAGATGGCTTGTTTAAAGGTTTTGCTGTGTATTTTTAAATTAAAGTTCAGTCCCTCAGAAATTAGGCACATGCAGATATTTTGGACACAACGTTTTGGTTAATGATACTAAATTACTCAGATTTGGCGAGAGTATAGATTAAATGGGTGTACTTATATGACTGTGTGCACCTAGCTTTTTTTAATATGTAAATATGGATGACTTTCTAAATTTTCTTCAGTTGCCACATTTTCTAAATGAACATACATTATTCATCAGTCATGACAAGTAGGTTTTATCTTGTATGCTCACTCTCATCGGTTGGGAGCAGCTGCTGAGAGGCAGCATGGTAAGGGTCCTGAGTCTGGTTAGCAGAGAAGAGTATCACTAAATCTGATGATCATGGTGGGTGGCTTAGAAAAAGGTGATATCTACAGATCTCCTTGACATTGTTATTTAGGAAAACAAAGTTGGAGAATAAATAATTTAATTGGCCTAATGTAGTTTGTATAAGAAAATTTAAGGTACTTAATTGACAATTTTAATAACTATCTTGAAAATAAAATAATATACATGAATAAAAAGGTAAAAATACTATATAGCTTTAATGATTGCCACTATAATGGTTACCAGTTTACATATGTTAACCAATTTACAATTGAAAATGTGTTCCTACATTTTTATTTTTAAAGTGTTCTTGCATATTTGGTAGTAGTTTAAACTTTTCCTTTTAACAGTAATTTTCTAATTTTGGTTGTACATGATGTTTTATTTCAAAATGGTCTTTTTAATGCATCTTTACTCCATATTATTAAAACAAGCAGAAATTTCATTGATGAGAACCATTGCAATTGTTTTTTAGAAATTATGTGATTAATTGAGATGTATATACATATATTAACATGTTTATTAAAATTAAACTCTCATAAGCTATTAGTTCTCGTTATATTTGTTTTAAACTTTTCTCCTTTTTTTCAGCCTTCAAAACCTCTTACATTCCAGTAGAAAACTGTCTCTACAAGTCCTTAACTTTGTTCACTCATTCCAGGTAACAAAAACTAAAAAAACCCAAGGTGTATTTGCATAGAGCTTTTATAGTGTCCAAAACACTTCTGTGTTTGTGCTGAGTCTCCACAGCAGTAAGACATGAAATAAGTTGTAATTTAATGTATAAATGAAGATACTGAAATTCAGAAAGTTAACTGACTTATACATGATTTCACTGGCCAGGTCTTCAGGAGGCTTGAACTGTTCGTTCTAGTGCTGGTGCTTCATTTAACAGAAGTGTTTTAAGCATCTGCCATGGGCCATGTACCACGTTAGGTTCTGGTTCTTGGGTCAGTTGTTGTTTAGTTGCTAAGTCGTGTCCAACTCTTTGTGACCCCAAGGACTGTAGCCCGTCAGGCTCCTCTCTCCAAGAGATTTCCCAGGCAAGAATACTAGAGTGGGTTGCCATTTCCTTCTCCCGGGGATCTTCCTGACCCAGGAATTTTACCTGTGATTTCTGCGTTGGCTGGCAGGTTCTTTACCAGTGAGCCACTAGGGAAGTCCCCTCTTGATCCCCAGTGCAGTGATTAATGAGGTGGGACTGACTGTTACGGTAGTGAAAGCCAGTGCTTTAGACCTCTGTCTTACCCCCAAGGAAAGAATGGATACCGTAGACTTGATTTGTAGATAAATTTTTAGAATGGAATATTTTTTGTTTGAAATATCTGTTCTAACATTATGAAATTAGTATTTTGGAATTTGGCTTCTTTCATTCTCTCAGTAAATACTTGAGTCAGCTCTATGCCTGAGTCTTCACAAGGTGCTGGGGAAGCAGTATACTAAGACACTAATGGAGCTTGAGTGTTGTGTGAGAGCGAGTCAAGGAAACACTGACATATACAAGTAGTTACAGATTTCAATATGTGTGCTTTAAAGGAGCCAAACCCCTTCAGAAATGATAGAATCTAAAGGCAGACCAAATTTAAAAAGGTAGAGGTGACGTATAAGCTGAAATCTAAAGAACAGGAAAAAGTATTCCAGGCCGAGGTTAGTAGGTATGTAAGTCCTGTGTCAGGAGGGCACTCAGCCTGCAAGGAAACGAGAGGGCCAGTGACAGAAGCCTCGTGAAAGTGGCGTAGGGGCCAGAGGTGAGGTTGATGCGGAGCGGAGGGCCTTCTAGAGTATGTGAAAAAATGTGTTCTATACTTAACTGCAAAGAGAAACTGTTAGTATTAAAGACTTATAACAGGGAATGACATATTTCTAATTGACTTTTTTTAAAAGATTAGTTACTGTTTAGAGAATAGATTAAAAACAGAAGCTTAGAAATAAGACAAGTTTGGAGACTGTTGTAATAACTATAGTGAGAAATATTGATAGATGAACATCTTTTTCATTTAAAAAAAAATGTATCTGCAGTAAAGGTTTGTTCATTACTGCTATACCTGTAATATAATAAATTGTGTATATTATAAAACATACACAAAAACAGAAATTTTATTGGATGCAATAAATAGATACAAGATTTTACAAATTTTCACACTCCTGCACCTCACTTTGGTGTGAGGACTGCACTTCAGTGGAGACTGGTGGCCTTGGCTGTGGTGAATGAATCAAGTAAACTCCTTTGGGATACATGCTGGAGGTATATTGAGGGAATGTAGTGATTAAATAAATGTGAGGAAGGATCGAGGCTATGGTAAGGAAAGGAAGAATGAAGGTAATTTTCACGCTTCATAGTCATTTTCTTGACTAGCTTGATGCATGGAGTAGGGGAAGGACCTGGTAGGGAAAATTTAGTTTGGTTATGGACATGTTAAGTGTGGAATTTATGGTGAAACATGCAAAGATAGATGTTGGATAGGAGGAGATTGGAGCCTGGAGTTCCAAGAAGTCTGTGCTGAATGTGTGAATCTGAGAGCCCTGGGAGTGGATGATGGATTGTTCTAGTGCTTAATGTTGCATGAGGGTTTTTGTAGATTATCTAAGAAATTTTTCTTATTTCTGCATATGTTAATACCAGTTGTTGATTATTTGGGGTTCATGAGGTATGTCTTTGCATCTTCTATAGTGCTCTGCATTCCATAAACATTTCTTAGGTAATCAAGGTCTTAATTTCACACTCCACTTCATTAGCTGAATTAAGTGGTTTGGTAAAGTGTTGAATAGGATTTTTTTGTCTTGTTTCTTGCTCTCTCTAGGAAGGTGCTTCAACACTGGATGTTCACACTGAGGCCAGTTTTCCAAGTTTGCTTTCACAGTCATCCTGTGCTGACATGGGAGTTCCCCTTCCTGCAAAGAACTTAGTATTTAAAGATGGTATCTTAACGGAGTGGAGTGGACGATCACCCTCGTCACTTCTTATTGCTAATCTCCATTTGCAGTAATTTGGTTACATATTTGTTGCTCACCCTTTCTGCCTTTTTTCTTTCTTAACGTTAGCTTTATAGTGCCAGCCACTAAAAAGCTTCCTGCTGCTGCAGTGCAATTTATGCTTAACTGATGTTAAAGTTTGGGGAACTTGTTCATGTTTTCAGAAGTTTTCCTCATTCCTGCACCTCCTAATGCAACAAAGAGCTTTTTAGCAGCCTGCACTGTATTTTTTACCTTGAGACAATCTGCATTTCTTTTATAAAACTGAGGATATACTTTATAGGCTTTATGATGACTGTTATGTTTATAAGCAGTCACTATGAATATTGCAATGGTAATTTTATATGTTAGTTTATCAAACATAAATCTTGTTTAATTTTATATTTTGTTACCTACTCTTTAAGGGATCATGGGAAGAGGTGGAACTCTTCCTCTGAAAAGGCTTCTTGGTATTTAAAGTAGCAAAACTATAAAACTGTTAACATCCATTATTGAGAGATGATCTGATGGGGCATTATGAATTGCTGTGGATATTTGTAAATTATGTATATCAATTGAACATTGTTGAAGGTATGCAAATCAGCATAGTTAGGTATGGCTTAACGTTGACTTAGAAGATCTTAACACCGACTATGACGATACACTGACATCTCATAAGAAGCTTGGGAAACATTCTATTTTTAAACAATGTTTATATGTGGACTTGTGTTGTCGCTCATTTGGGGCTTTATATTTTCATAGAGTCTTTATGGAAAAATCAAATTTATTTTCCACTCTTGTAGCTGTGGCTGCTGCATGTTTTCTCCTTGACTCATTTACCCATGAGTTGTTATGGAATTGGATTTGAGGTTTCAAACCAAGGATTTTGATTTTAGCTTAGAATTTAGAGGCATTAAGGCTATGTCTTCTGATCAAAACATTTTAGTGACAAACCTGCTGTGAGGACACATTGTTAGGCAATTTGGATCTTAAATTTATGTGACTAGTTTTAGACAAAATGATAAAGAAAAATCGAGTAATTTCAAAATGTTTTTCTTGAGTCCTTGATTCTTTTAGTATCTCAAATGTTAATTAGAATAATTGGAATCACTTTTTAGATTTTTCAAATTACCTTCCTTGGGAAGTTTGTGCAGTGTTATAGTTTAGCTCTTCTCATAGAATAACGGTTTGCTAGTTTAAAACTGTAACCAAACTAACTGGTCAAACAGCATATATCTAAAATATTTAAAGCATTAGAAAATTTGGGAAGGTTAAACCTGAACATTTTTGCTGACAATTTTTGTTATTTATAGAACTGATATTTGTGTATTTAACATACTTCTGGAAATATATGTCTTTCTTAAAACTGTTAGCATAACCATGCATTCAATACCATGGCCTACCTATTAAATGTTTTGAAGCAGGTTACCTGTGGCACAGTCAGTGCTGTGTTTGGGGTAAATGCAGTAACGTTTAGTATTCTACTTTGTCTTATATGAGGTGGAAACCAAGTGTATGTTATAAATGTTTGTCTATAAAAGGAAAAATACTAATATTAAAATAATTTCTTATAACTGTGAATCACTCATTTATTTTTCCAATAATATTGTACATTCCTAGTGCTATTAGGTATGTATGTAACTTTTATAGTTTTTCACCTGATTGTTGTAAGTATTTCATTTGATCAGGGCTCTTTAATCCCATTTGCTTTGTTCAGATTAACTGTAGTTATTTATTTCTGTATTAACAAGCTAAGCCTATGGTGATGACATGTACACTAATAAAGCATTGAATGTTTGTAGTTGGTAGTGAACCTTGTTGTTGGTGAATTTAAAACTTAAAATATGGGAGTGATTTGCTGCTATATTTCCTTTGAGGGATAATAGAGGAAGAAATGGACCCTAGTAATGATCATGAATTTTAGGGAAAGTACAAAAAAAAGCATGTGGTCACCTCTGGTTTCTCATGTGAATGAGGAAAGAGTCTACTTCCAGCTGAAGACCTCTTATACTTTTAAAGATGGGGAATCTGCATTTTTAGAGCTGTTAGCAAAGTGTGAAAGCCACTTTATGCTTTACTTTGTGGATTTGGTTTTGTTTTATTCATACATTAGCTCATATCGAGATGCATTGCTTAAATCTTATGTGTTGATCCTATTCAACAAAAAATGTAAAATATAGAATTTATTATTTGCCAAAGAAAATTTATGAAAGAATTTTTATCCAGTTTTTCTGCAGACATTTAAATTTCATTTGGCTTTGTGCTCCCTCCCCTCTTTTTTGTCCTTAATGTAGCTTAAACCATTGGCAAACTTCAGAAACCAAGAGAAAAAAAGAAACATAAAAAAAAGACACAGAATTTAGTATGGTACAATTTCACCTTTCACATAGGTCTGAAGAAATGTAACTTTATGTTGTTAAGATCATCTTACTTCCTTGACTCCTTTTTTTCTTTTAAAATTGTAATCAGATGCTTCTGGGTTTTTTTTTTTTTTTTTCCAGGAATAGTGCTTTCTTTTACTTGTTTCCACTTTTCTCTGCCATTTGTGATTCTCTTTTATGTTCAGTGTTTCAAATACAGTTTGTATTTAAAGATTTTAAAATACCAAAACTGTAACTGAGTACAGTGGATTTTTTTCTGGTATGATGTTAATATTATACAATGAAATGTATAAAGTGTTGTCAATTTGATTATTGACACTATAATATGTTTACAAATAAACTGTGGTGTTGATCAAGTTGCTGTGAAAATGTGTATAATCTTCTGTTAAGTCCCTTTCATAATTTAAAATACAGGCATGCTTTCAGTGCTGAGACTTCTATACTTGAAAAGAAAAAAACAAAAGCAACAACAACAAACTAATTTTACAATAATTTCAAATTAGCAGAAAAATTGCAAGGTCATCTGGAGATATTCCCTGTACCCTTCCACAGGCTTCCCCTAATGTTAACACCTTATATAAACTATGACGCATTTGTCAAAACTCAGAAATTAACATTGGTACCGTACTATTTACTAAAATACAGATTATGTTTGATTTTCACCGATTTTCCCTCTGATGTTCTCTTCTGTTCCAGGACCGTGTCCAAGGTACCATGGTGCATTTCTTTAGTCGTCACTGCCTCCGTCTCCTCCAGTCTGTTGACAGTTTCTCAGTCTTTCCTGACCTTGAGGCTGTGAAGAGCACTAGTTGGTTCTTTGGTGGGCTGGCCCTCACAGTGGGCTCATCTGGTGTTTTATCAGATTGGAGGCTGTAGTTCACTGGGGAGGGTGGCGCAGATGCCATGGCCCTTCCACAGTGCCTCAGATTGGGGGTCGCATAGTCAACAGACGTTACCAGTGCCATCTCTTCGCTGGTTACAGTGATGGTGTCTGCAGGTTTTTTCACTTTCCATACTCTTTTTTTTTTTTTTGGAAGTGAGTTACTCAACCTAGGCCACACTCAAAGGGAAGGAGCAGTATCTATATTCTTTACAAATTGTCTTTTAAAGACTTGTTCCATATACACACAATGGAGTATTACTCAGCCATTAAAAAGAATACATTTGAATCAGTTCTAATGAGGTGGATGAAACTGGAGCCAATTATACAGAGTGAAGTAAGCCAGAAAGAAAAACACCAATACAGTATACTAATGCATATATATGAAATTTAGAAAGATGGTAATGATAACCCTATATGCGAGACAGCAAAAGAGACAGATGTATAGAACAGGCTTTTGGACTCTGTGGGAGAGGGCGAGGGTGGGATGATTTGGGAGAATGGCATTGAAACATGTATAATATCATATGTGAAACAAATCGCCAGTCCAGGTTCAATGCAGGGTACAGGATGCTCGCGGTTGGTGCACTGGGATGACCCAGAAGGATGATATGGGGAGGGAGGTGGGAGGGGTTCAGGATGGGGAACACGTGTACCCCTGTGGCGGATTCATGTTGATGTATGGCAAAACCAATACAATATCGTAAAATAATTAGCCTCCAATTTAAATTTATACTAAAAAAAAAGATTTGTTCCTTTCCTTTCTTTATTTGGTCATTTGTTTATATTAGTATCTAATTATGATTACTTATTTTATACTTTTGAGTCAAAATTCAGTACACCTGTTATTCAAATTGTTTAGCTTTGCCTTTTGGGAGCTCTTTGAAGCTGGCCTCTAAATCCTTTAATGTACCCTCAATTTTTTTTTTTTTTTTTAAAGACTAATCTTACTTTCTAGTACTGTAGGTGTTACCTGGATGCCAGCCCTAGAATTAGCTATGTCCTCAAGGAGTCTTGGTTCCTTTCTTTGCAGAATGGCATTTAGAAACCAAGATTGGAGTTTAGGTGTGCTTGCTTTCACCTTTTTGGTGAAATGACCTAAGAGATATAAATATGTATACTGACCAGTATGTGGGCACATATGTCTATGTTTAGATCTATCTGTAGGCATATTCAGTTAAACTGATTCTCATTCAGCACCGTAAGTTTCATCCTGAGAAACCTGGCTCCGTTTATCTGCTTATGTGTTGAACCCTGGAATACTTCGAGAATGGTTTCAGAATAACTGTGTTGTACCCCTAGAGAAACAGATTGACCAACTAGGGTATAGTGTTCCTTTAAGTGCCTTTTTTTGTCTTTAACCTTAAATGCTGCTGCTGAGTCACTTCAGTAGCGTCCGGCTCTGTGCGGTCCCATAGACAGCAGCCCACCAGGCTCCCCCGTCCCTGGGATTCTCCAGGCAAGAACACTGGAGTGGGTTGCCATTTCCTTCTCCAATGCATGAAAGTGAAAAGTGAAAGTGAAGTTGCTCAGTCGTGTCCGACTCTTAGCGACCGCATGGACTGCAGCCCACCAGGCTCCTCCATCCATGGGATTTTCCAGGCAAGAGCACTGGAGTGGGGTGCCATTGCCTTCTCCATTAACCTTAAATAGTATCCACTCAAAACATTTTCCAAAGTAACTTAGTACAGCTCATTGTTCCCTTCATTGAAGTTATAAGATACATTTGCAAAACAGATTCGTTTGTCACACTCTGCATTCCTTCTGGGATCCCTTAACATCACAAACCCAAAGTGCAGTTTTCATTTTCTTCAGAAAGTTTTATATTTTTTTCACATAATAAAATTCCCTCTGCCAGGTCTTTGACAAATGCATGGCATGTGTTCACCCACCATCCCTGTACTATCCAGAATGGTTCTGTCACCCTAAAAATTCCCCTTTGTACTCAACCCCTCACCCTACACCTCACAACCACTTACCTGTTCCTATAATTTTGCTTTTCCCAGAATGTCATATAAATGGTGGAATTGTACAGTTTGTAACCTTTTAAGCCTAGCCACTTGTGCATAACAAAATGCGTTTTAAATTCATATGTGTTGTGTGAGTCAATAGCTCTGTTTCTATTGCTGAATACTTCGTTGTATGGACATATCAATGTTTGTCATTTAAAATTCATGTGCAAATTTTAATATAAACAATTCATTTTGCTTGGGTAAATACCTAGGAATGGGATTGCTGAGTTGTTGGTAAGTGTGTATTTAACTTTATAAGAAACTGCCAAACTCACCAAAGCGACTATGACATTTTACATTACTGCCAGCGATGAATGAAGGTTCCCATTGCAATGGTATCTTACAGTAGTTGAAATAATTCGTTTTCCCAGTGAAAAATTATGTTGGGTGTCTTTTCATATGCTTATTTGCCATACATGTGTCTTCTCTGGTGAAGTATCTGTTCAGATCTGTTCCTCATATTTTAAAAATTAGGTGTACTGAGTTTTATGAGTTCAGTAAATATTTGAGTACGAGTCTTTTATCAGATACATGCTTTGCAGGTGTTTTCTCCCACTCTGTCTTGTCTATTCATTCTCTTAATAGTGTCTATTAAGGTAAAGAACAAAAGTTTTAAATTTTGACTGTGTCTGATTTGTTAGTGTTTTGTTTTTTTTTAATGGATTGTGCTGTTGATGCTGTTATCTAAAAATTCATCACCAAACCCAAGATGCAGCATTTTCATTTTCTTCTCAAAGTTGTATAGTTTTATGTTTAGGTCTTTGACCCATTTGAGCTGATTTTAATGTATGAGGTACATGTTTATCCTTTTCTTTGCTGCATCACCATAACACCTTTGTCAAAAATCAGTTGATGGGGATTCCTCTGGTAGTTCAGTGGCTAAGACTCCATGCTCCCAAAGCAGAGGCCCTGGGTTTAATCCCTCATCAGGGAACTAGATCCCACATGCCACAACTAAGCTCAGCCAAATAAATATTGAAACAAAAAAATTAGTTGATAGACCTATAGAGACAAAAGTAGATCAGTAGTTGCCTGCGGGGGAAATGAATGACTGCAAATGGGCACGAAGCATCTTCTTGGAGTGCTGGAAATTCCATAAAGTGGATTGTGGCGATTGATGGTGGTTCAACTCAAGTTTTCAAAAAATGCACTGTACACTTAATTAAATTTTATCATGTAAGTTATACTTCAGTAAAGTGGTTTTAAGAAATCAATTGACATTTTTTTGTCTGGGTCTATTTCTGAGCACTCAAGTCTGTTTCATTGATCATTGTGTCTGTCCTCTCAATACCATGCTGAAATTGGATACTGTGAGTCATCCAAATTTTCAGGGTTTTTTTTTTTTTTTGAATTGATTTTGGCTCTTACAGTTCCTTTGCCTTTCCATATAAATTTTAGAATCAGCTTTTCAACATCTACACACAAGCCTGCAAAGATTTTAATCAAAATTATATTGACTCTGTAGATGAAATGGAAGAGAACTGACCTCCTAACAAATCTCTATAACTTCGCTGATTTTTGTTGGGTCACTGTTTTGTAGATTTTCTTTCTTTCTTTTTTATTTTGGAAATGTTTTGAGCTCCAAATTAAATTTCTGTAATCGATGTATTCAGGTTATCTGTGTCTTCTTGAGTGAGTTTTGGTGGTTTGTATCATTCACAAAATCGGTCTGTTTCCTCTGTGTTACTGAATTTGATGGTATTTATTTTTCATAGTGTACTCTTGCTGTCCTTTTATCTTGTGAGGTAATATGAAAAAGATGAAGTGGGATCAGTTCCAAAGAGAAAATGGCCAGGAATGATCCACAACAGATGAAAGATGGGAATCCAGAGATACAGGAATCTGGTGCATAGTATTTATCCATAGTGTTAATCAGTAATGAACTCAGAAAACAATTCAATTACATCGTCAAAGTACTTAGAGAAAATGACTGTTGACCTAACTATTGTGAATCCAGCAAAACTATCTTTCAAAAACAAGTGTGGAAAAGACATTTTCAAATATAAAAAGACCAAGTTTATCATTAGATCAATCTTAAAAAAATAAAGGAAAAATTTTTCGTAAGGAATGTCTTTTATGAGAGGAATGCTAAGTAAAGATGCTGATTAACCTTAAATTTCTTTTCTGAATGAAAATAATAGATTTGGAAGAGTAAAAAAAATAGGACTAAAATCCGTATGAGAGTTATGATTACACGGAGTGAAGCACTCTTAGCCCACTATTGTTTAGAGGGTAAATAATACTCTTTCATGTGCACATTCATCACTTCCTGTAGATTTACTAAATGGCAGACATGATACTAGTGAATAAGAAATTCTGGTCTTTGTGGAGTTTACATTTTAGTGGAGACAGTAAAAATAAATTGCATAGCAGGTTCAGTTCAGTTCAGTCGCTCAGTCGTGTCCGACTCTTTGCAACCCCATGAATTGCAGCATGCCAGGCCTCCCTGTCCATCACCAACTCCCAGAGTTCACTCAAACTCATATGCATCGAGTCGGTGATGCCATGCAGCCATCTCATCCTCTGTCATCCCCTTCTCCTCCTGTCCCCAATCCCTCCCAGCACCAGAGTCTTTTCCAATAAGTCAACTCTTCGCATGAGGAGGCCAAAGTACTGGAGTTTCAGCTTTAGCATCATTCCTTCCAAAGAACACTCAGGACTGCTATCCTTTAGAATGTACTGGTCGGATCTCCTTGTAGTCCAAGGGACTGTCAAGAATCTTCTCCAACACCACAGTTCAAAAGCATCAATTCTTCAGCACTCAGCCTTCTTCACAGTCCAACTCTCACATCCATACATGACCACAGGAAAAACCATAGCCTTGACTAGGCATAGCAGGTTAGAAGGTGGTAATTGCTGTAGGAAAAAAATAGTAAAAAGGATGGGAAATATTAGGAATTGGAATTACTATTTATCAGTACCTGATCAGAGAAGACCTTAATGAGAGGGTGATATTTAAGCAAAGATTTAGAATGTGGGCCAAACATGTAGGGAAGAGTGTTCAGGGAGAAGAAATAGTCTGTGCAAAGGCTAACTGGTAGAGGCATGCCTAGCATGCATGTCAAAAAACAAACAAAAAAAAAATGATGGGACTGGGGTAAATGGAGCTAGGGTAAATTGTGTTAGATATATCAGAGGCCCCCAGCCTCTACATTCTAATACCTGATGGTCTGAGGTAGAGCTGATGTAATAATAATAGCAATAAAGTGCGCAATAAATAGAATGTGCTGGAATCATCCTGAAACCATCCCTCCCCCTGCCTCCCCCCGCCTCCCCTACCAAGCACAACTCACTTCCTGGTCCTTGGAAAAACTGTCCTCCACGAAACCAGTACACGGTGCCAGGAAGGTTGGGGACCATGAGCGAGAACGGCAGCAGTCTGCTTTCATATGTTTTGCTCATGAGGAAAAAAAATATATGCATGGCCTTCATTTTCCGGGCAGGCGTCTGCTGAATGCCAGGCAGGACAGTCAAGTTGAAACCCACGTTTAGGCCTGTCCTGCTATCTTTTGAACGCCACTGAAAATTGAGAATGCCCAAAGGGAGCAGCTGCCCAGTTAAACTTTGCTTAACTTCATCTCTCAGTGTTTTTATTGCTGGTATTTCAAAAGTCACTGTCCAGGTCCCTGTGGGCAAAGAGTGGGAGTTGTTTTTAAAGCTCAGGGTCCAGGCCTCTGAGGGCTGGAGTGGTTTCAGTAGCTTCTTTCTTTGCGTACAGGCTTCTCTCTTCCAGTGGGTGGCAGTGTCTCATTTTTTAATCCTCCTTTCTCTGGGGGACTTAACTTGCGTGAGGACAACAAAGAAAGGGGAATTCATTTACAGCCCCCCTTGTCACCCACTGCTTCCAGCCCTGTTAAAGGACTGAGTTCGCTTGGATGACTGCTTGGAAAACATCAGGACTTACTCCTCCCGGTTGATTGTCCTGTAACTGGTCCTTAAGTGGCTGTGTGACCTAATTCTGGCTGATGAAACAGCATGGGAGGTCTGTTGGGGAGGGCACCCCTCCCAAAGGGAAAATATGAAAAAAATACTGAACAATGAGGAGAAATGAAACCCCATCCATGGTCTTTGGATCCTGTCTCATTGCTTTTCTGAGACCTTCTAGGTCTAATACTTAGTGATTGTGTAATGGTGGCATGTTTACATCCTTAAGTTAGGTCATTTTGGTTGATAAACATGAGACCTCATAAGAGTGTCAGAAGAGAGCAATAAGAATTTAGTGAAGCTTGGAAGATAATGTGGGAGATCTGTTACCAAAAGAGTGTGGGGTGGGGCGGGGGGCAGTTCCAGCTGCTTGCCCCTAGAAAGCCAATAAACAGGCCAGGTTGGTGGAAAGGACCAACATGCAGAAAAAGCAGTCATCTCTAACAGTCATCTTCAGATTGGTCATCAGTGGTCTGACCATCATCATCTTGGTGGTTTCAGTTCAGTTCAGTTCAGTCGCTTAGTCGTGTCCGACTCTTTGCAACCCCATGAATTGCAGCACGCCAGGCCTCCCTGTCCATCACCAACTCCCGGAGTTCACTCAGACTCATATGCATCGAGTCGGTGATGCCATCCAGCCATCTCATCCTCTGTCATCCCCTTCTCCTCCTGCCCCCAATCCCTCCCAGCATCAGGGTCTTTTCCTATGAGTCAACTCTTCACATGAGGTGGCAAAGCACTGGACTTTCAGCTTAAGCATCAGTCCTTTCAATGAACACCCAGGACTGACCTCATTTAGAATGGACCGGTTGGATGTCCTTGCAGTCCAAGGGACTCTCAAGAGTCTTCTCCAACACCACAGTTCAAAAGCATCAATTCTTCGGTGCTCAGCTTTCTTCATAGTCCAACTCTCACATCCATACATGACCACAGGAAAAACCATAGCCTTGACTAGACGGACTTTGTTGGCAAAGTAATGTCTCTGCTTTTTAATATGTTATCCAGGTTGGTCATAACTTTCCTTCCAAGGAGTAAGCGTCTTTTAATTTCATGGCTGCAGTCACCATCTGCAGTGATTTTGGAGCCCAAAAAAATAAAGTCTGACACTGTTTCCACTGTTTCCCCATCTATTTCCCATGAAGTGATGGGACCAGATGCCATGATCTTAGTTTTCTGAATGATGAGCTTTAAGCCAACTTTTTCACTCTCCTCTTTCACTTTCATCAAGAGGCTCTTTAGTTCTTCTCCACTTTCTGCCATAAGGGTGGTGTCATCTGCATATCTGAGGTTATTGATATTTCTCCTGGCAATCTTGATTCCAGCTTGTGCTTCTTCCAGCCCAGCGTTTCTCATGATGTACTCTACATAGAAGTTAAATAAGCAGGGTGACAATATACAGCCTTGATGTACTCCTTTTCCTATTTGGAACCAGTCTGTTGTTCCATGTCCAGTTCTAACTGTTGCTTCCTGACCTGCATACAAATTTCTCAAGAGGCAGGTCAGATGGTCTGGTATTCCCATCTCTTTCAGAATTTTCCACAGTTTATTGTGATCCACACAGTCAAAGGCTTTGGCGTAGTAAATAAAGCAGAAATAGATGTTTTTCTGGAACTCTCTTGCTTTTTCGATTTGATCTCAGGTATAGTTAATCTTCAGTTCCAGGGTGCATATGTTCCCATTTCTTTGTGGCCAGTTCTCAAGTGCTTTATTTCAGATGCTGGCAACTAGGGGATGGGGAGGGTGGCAGACATCTTGTCCAAAGGCTGATTCCCGCCCCCCTCTCCCCACTGACAAGCAGAGGGTGAGAGCTCTTACAGACAGAGTGAGGGGGGCTACATGCAGAAACAGCAGTCATCTCAAACAGTCATCTTCACATTGGTCATCAGTGGTCTGACCAGCATCATCTTGCTTAAGGTACAGTTACTCTTCAGTTCCAGGGTCCATTTGTTCCCATTTCTTTGAGGCCAGTTCTCTGAACTGTGGCAGCTCATGTCCTGGGTGCAGTCTGGTCATCATGTAGTTAACTTCCCCCCCTGGTGTTTTAGTGTCGGTAAGACAGCTCACAGGATATGGCTCAGAATATTATCTATAGTCCTTGAGAAAGAACTAAAGGTCCTAAGTATTATTATTTATTCTCCTTTGACTGTTTTCCTTTATTTCTGTATTTCTCATTTCTCTGGTTAAACTTCTTTGACTAGAATTTTCCACAGACAAGAAGCAGGCCGAGGACGCGGTCGGGGGCAAGGACCATAGAGCCCTGCTCCGTTTCAAAACCACATAGCTGGGAGCAAGGGAGGAAATGGTGAGACAGCCCCAGAAAAGCCCGTGCTCCTGCAAAGACTGTATAAGCGGGGAAGGTGAGGATGAGCCGTGACCTTCTAGTAGGCAAATGTGAGCAGATTAGATTGGAGCCAGGGGACATCTGACACAATACTAATGACTGTATTGTTAAGTATCAGGCATACCAATGACTATTTGTATTGTGCAGGAAGGGTTTCTAATTTTCTTGATTCCTCTCATTAGGCACAGTGAAGGCATTCAAAGAATTCTTATAAATGAATTATTCTCTTATTAGCCCGGGAAAACCAAGGTCTTTTTTCTGAGGATAGATAGAAATACAGGTTTGGTTTTTCCAGAAATGGAGCAATTATCCTTCATTTATGTGTGCAATAATTGGACAAGACACACTTCTTAAATTTCCAGAGGTAGAGAATTACATAAATGCAAGACCACTAATAAAAAACAAGGTCATTATCCATGACATGTGCAGAAGACCCTGAGATGAATGGGGCTCCCAAAGGAGTTCAGCCAAGCAGAGAAAGTACACACAGAGCTGACCATAGTACAACGAGGAAGGGTGGTATCCTACGGCTACTTAGAAAGAGGTGCAGAGCACAGAAGAGGGTGTTGTGCTGAGAGGAAAGGAGAAGAAAGTCAGGGTGGGGTTTATGACAGGCTGCTGTGAAAATTTAATTGGAGTGGGGCTTCCCTGGCGGTCCAGTGGATAAGACTCTGTGCTTCCAATGCAGGGGACGTGAGTTGGATCCCTGGTTCAGAAACTAAGATCTCACATGCCTCAAGGCCAATAAAAAAGAAAAAAAAAGAATAGGAGTTTGCTAGACGGGGATTGCAGGAGTGTATATCCTATGCAGAGGGGTTAGCATGAATGGACACACGGGAGCAAGACAGTGTTAAGCATTTTAAAGTAATGGTAAGTTCTCTGCGTTTGTAGAGCATGACCATGGTCGGTGCTATAACAAAAGGATAAAGAGAACATTGCTTTCTGCAATCAGGAGAAAGCTAAATGCCTCTGGTCATCTGGAAATAAGCTGAGTCACCTAAGTATTCTGAATGTCAGTAGAATCTTTGTTGTTTTTCTGTTCACATTACCCGATTAAGGGCAAAGTTTTTGGGTGAGGCTTGTGCCTTTAAATCTTGACATCCCACGGGTAGCTGGAAACAGTGTGGGTAGATGGCTCTTTGAGCTCTTGGAAGGTAAGCCTGAAATGAATCTTACTCATTCTAAGGTTGTGTGGGCTCATGGTGGGTATGACACATGGCTGCTGGTCAAAATACAGGTGTTGACTTGATTCAAACGCTGTAGATGACTGTGAAAGCAAAAAAGATGGTAAGTCCTGTCTCTGAAAAGGGAAAGTATGACATTGGAAGTATGAGTCTCTTGGAGAAGAGAATCATATCTTTTTTTTTTTTTTGGCCAAATGGCATGTGGGATCTTAGTTCCCCAACCAGGGATTAAACTCGCACCCCCTAATTTGGAAGCAGAGTCTTAACCACTGGACTGACACAGAGGTCCCAGGAATCCTCTTTAATTACAGGCAAAATGAAGTAAAAGGCTTGGATAGAGAAGTATTTTGTGTCTTGAGATTCTATGTTCTATATTCTTTCTTTGGACTTGCATGATTCCTGCAAGGACCCAGGCAGGCTACACAAAAAACCTACTTTATGAATTAATCAACTTAAGACAAAGTTCTTATAATTAAGCTCAACCATGGTCTTTTAAAAAAAAAAAAATCATTTTCTTCTGTATTTTCCCTGACATTTTCTCTAAAGAGATAACAATTCTCTCATCAAATTGTTTCCTTTCAGAGTCCATCTCTTATCCCCCTGAAATGTAAACTTCTCTGCTTGATGGATAATCTAGGTCTGTGGAGAAGAATTCAGATGTTAAAATCATAAAACAAGCCTAGTGTAAGGGATAACGATCGTGACTATATTCTACCCGTTGTCAATCTCTTCACTTATATCTAAATGATGAAACTGGACATTTGGTACAACAAGAAACTAATTTTCTTTTTTTTTTTTTTTATCTGTTTAGAGGTAAATCATTTGCTTTGTGTGCTTAATAAAACCTCTGGTCTTTAAGAGAGAGATTTATATTTATAATTGCTGCTTCATCCTGCAGAGGCTTTCAACAAATTTAAATTATATAAAAGTGTTTTGGACACTTTCTAAGTTTAAACATCTTGCCAATTGTCGTTCATCTACAGTAGTCCAAACAGTCTTGCCGAATTTTTATTTGTCTGAATTTAATCACAGGAGGTACAAGAAAGAAAATTTAAAAACTTGATATTTGTGGCTCAACCATAGAAGAGGCTGACCAGAAGAATATAAAATAGCCAATGAAAAAGAAAATCAGGCATTTAGTGTTTGTCTAAGGCTCATTAAGGCTTCCCTGGTAGCTCAGCTGGTAAAGAATCCGCCTGTAATGCAGGAGACCCCAGTTTGGTTTCTGGGTCAGGAAGATCCGCTGGAGAAGGGATAGGCTACCCACTCCAGTATTCTTGGGCTTCCCTGTGCCTCAGCTGGTAAAGAATCTGCCTGCAATGCAGGAGACCTGAGCTTGATCCCTGGGCTGGGAAGATCCGCTGGAGAAGGGAAAGGCTACCCACTCCAGTATTCTGGCCTGGAGGATTCCATGGACTATATCGTCCATGGGTCTCAAAGAGTCAAACACCACGGAGTGACTCTCACTCTCACTAAGGCTCATCAAGAAAACAAAGCAGAAATACCAGTACTGACTCTTGTCATGGTGATGATCCTTCCAAATCTTAAATGTATAGAAGCCCAAAGAAATGCTTCACAAGGCAAGTGATCCAAGGACTCCAGGCTCTCTAAGGCAGTAAAATTTATGTTTAGGAATTTTGATTCAGGTGAGACAAGCCTGGTTTCTCTCTGTACCACTGTCTCCGCATCTCCCCATATTTGCCACCCAAAACCAGTCCTTTGGTTTTGTTATGGAGGTTTCATTACACAGAGCTTCCCAAGTGGCACTAGTGGTAAAGAACCCAGCTGAACACCAGGTCAGACTGGGCTCCCCTGGTGGCTCAGATGGTAAAGAATCTGCCTGTAGTTGGGAAGAGCAGCCTGGGGGCCCACAGTCCGTAGGCACCCAAAGAGTCGGACACAGCCAAAGTGCCTTAGCCCCAGAAAATGACTCAAGTGAAAGATCTGATTCCTTCTGAAGAAAAACTATTTCTGTGAGTGAAAGTTTTTCTTTGAATTAAGATCAGAATGAGGAAAGAACAGAGATAACAATCTATAAGACACACCAGTTGTGCATAAGTGTTCCTGCTTCACATTTTTGGGGT
Source organism: Bos taurus (assembly GCF_002263795.3). Classification (NCBI taxonomy): domain Eukaryota; kingdom Metazoa; phylum Chordata; class Mammalia; order Artiodactyla; family Bovidae; genus Bos; species Bos taurus. The sequence goes on along the minus strand of NC_037341.1, from coordinate 16,060,096 downwards.
TTTATAAAAGCCCTCTTATTCTTTTTTTTTGGTCTCAAAGCATGGCATATGGGATCTTAGTTCCCCCACTAGGGATTGAAGCTGTGTCCCCTGCAATGTGGAGTCTTAACCACTGGGCCACCAAGGAAGTCCAAAAGCCCTGTTATTCTTTTCACCAAATTTAAACCAAGACCCAGGGCCACTTCTACCAGAAGATTAAATTTTATACCCCATACATTTCTCTCCTCTTAATCTTGGTAATTATAGAAGTAGGTTTGCCAGATTTAGCAAATGGAAATACAAAATGTCTGGTTAAGTTTGATTTTAAATAAATAATAAATTGTTGGTAAAAGTATATGTTCCATTTACCCAAAAACTCAAATTTAACTGGGTATCTTGTGTTTTACCTGGCGAGCCTATTTAGAAGACTTCATGTTACCCTATCCAATAAACTTTTTCTTTGCTGGCATTGAATGACCTGATTTTGTTTGGGAATCTACTCCTTCTTAGGTGGATTTACTTCAGAAGTTAATCCTGATTGGTCTAAGTGAGCCATAGTAGTTCCATTCTCCTTGAGAGTGATTGGTTTAGATGTGGTATATGGTTCAATTCTTGACAATGGTGGTTCAGATGGTAAAATATCTGCCTGCAATGCGGGAGACCCAGGCTTGATTCCTGGGTTGGGAAGATCCCCTGGAGAAGGAAATGGCAATCCACTCCAGCACTCTTGCCTGGAAAATCCCATGGACGGAGGAGCCTGATAGGCTACAGTCCATGGGGTCGCAAAGAGTCGGACGGCGACTTCACTACTAGGGTAGGGATTCTGGGAAAGGCTTCTTTGCTAATTGAAAGAAACATATGAAAAGAACTGACCTCTTTCATTTCTCTGGATGTTGTCCTGTCTAAATGTGACACCTGGAGCAGTGGCAGCAATCTCGAGACCATCACAAGGGCAGACTAGACTGGAGGACAAAGCTAACTTTTGGAAGGTGGCAGAGCAGGGAATTGGGAAGAACCTGAATCTCTAATGATGTCACTGATTCCCTGAATTAGTTAAGCCTGATATCTCACTTTGGAACTTCTTAGATGAAATAATAAAGTTTCCTTATCTTTTAAAAAATTAATTAATTAATTGTTTTGGCCACACCATAAATCTTATGGGATCTTAGTTCCCCAACCAGGGATGGAATCCAAATCCCTGCATTGCAAGGTGGATTCTTTACTGTGTGACCACCAGGAAGGTCCCAAAATTTCTTTACCTTATAAGGTATTTTGATTTGAGTTTTCTATTCCATGTAACCCAAAACATCCTAAATAATAAATTATTTATTAGACTGGAAAACCAAAGCGCAAATAAGTGAGATAAGTTATCCAATGTCACTGATCAAGGAATTACTGGGGTTGAATTTGCACACAGAGCTGTCTAAACTTCTCTCCGTTATACCAGTTCAATCATTTCCCTGAAGTGTGGCTTTGGGCAAATTCTATCACTTCTCTGAACTTTGACTTCCTTCTCTGTAAAATAGAGATGTACCTTTTCCCTTTTTTTGTTGTTTCATCATTAAGTTGTGTGCGATTCTTTTGTGACCCCATGGACTGTAGCCCACCAGGCTCCTCTGTCCGTGGAATTCTCCAGACAAGAATACTGGAGTGGGTTGCCATTCTCTTCTCCAGGGGATCTTCCCCACCCAGGGATGGAACCCCAGTCGCCTGCATTGCAGGCAGAGTCTCTACCTCTGAGCCACCGTGATGCGTTAAAGATTTAAATAAACAGTGTGAACAGAAAGGTCAACATGAAGATACCTAATCCGTTTCCTCCTTCCTTGCCCAATTTATGTTTTTATTCTTAGGAATAGTCCTTTGCTCCTTACTGTGTGAGCAGATGAATAGTCCTTTCCCTTGAAAAGGGCGGGTATACTATAAGGAGTTAGATAAGTAAAGTTTCCCATTCCATGAAAGTACTTAGACTCTTGGGTCTCACTGTTCATTGGACTGAATGAAGCTCATAACCTCAATGAGCTCTTCAGACTCTGGGGATCACTCACGATTGTGTCTACATGCTGGAGCATTTCTTTCCATTTTGTTATAGTTTTCCATTCCAGCCGTCACTCATCTTGAGTTTTCATGCTGTGGATGACACAGCGGGGAACAGCCCCCACTAGGAGCCAAAATGTAATGGTTCTCAGAACCATACTTTAAAAAAAAATTCTCTTATGGATCTGGAAGCCAGAAGTTCTAAATTGAGGTATCAGTAGGACCATGCTCCCTCCCAAGGTTCCAGGGCAGGATCCATTCTTGTCTTTTCCTATTTCTGGTGGCTCTGGGCAATTTCTTGGCTTGTAACTGCATCATTCCAGTCCTCCATCTTCCTGCGACCTTCCCTTCTGTGTTTCCCCCGATGCTTTCTAAAAACAGAGGCTTTCTAAACATGTTAGAACCATGCTTTCTAAAAACAGAGGCTGGGACACTGGTTTTCAGGATACTGGCTAAGTGAACTTGTAAAGGTTGCTTAATCATTCTGAGCTTTACTTTCCTTATCTGAAAAATGGAAATAATAAGACTTAACTTCAAAGATTGATGCCAGGACCACACGAGGTAAAAAGTGAAAGCTCCTGATATCTAGAAGTTGAACAGAGCATCATCACCTTCAGGGAGTCCTGCCAAACACACACCGCTCAACATTCTGTTACTGTCGTTACCTCTGCAGCTGCAGTGTCACCTGCCAAACTGTTCTCCATCATAAAAAAAGATTCTTGAATTCAGCCTTTCCGTCACACATCATTTCTCTTTAGAAACTGAGCAGTAATCAACTTTCCAGACCTCGTGTGAACTGCAGGGGCATGAATGGGTCACAGCTCAAACAGATCCTCCAGTCAGTTCTGATGCCTCACCAGCATCTCTGGTTTGAATATAAACAGGAAAATCTATGAGACTCTCTGAAAGCCCATGTTTGGGATTTGAGTAACTTGAAACCTGAGCAGATAATTACATACCCTCTGTTACAGTCCTCCAAATTAACTTGTACCAACTGAGCTCGCTCAATCCATTTCAAAGGCTAAGGAAATTGACAAAATAAATTGTCTTCCTAGAATCAATATAAAATATGCTTCTACTGAGAAGTTACAGAGAAGATAGACTAAAAGAACCTTGGCTAGTGACTCAGTCTAGATTCTACCAGCCCTAAATCATTGCTCCAGCTAGGCTGTCTTTATGGAATAGCCCCTTGACCCTTCTCCATCTCTGCCCTCTTTGTGAAATCCGAAGACTCAAATATAGTGTGTGTGTGTGATCCAAAATAAACATTCCCAAAGCCGTAGGAAATTCTCTTGCTCCTTCCAAGCTAATTACCTGCCCCACAGAGGTAACCAATATTCTGACCTCTATCACCTTACTTTTCTGTGACCTTGAACTTCACATACATGAAATCATGAAGTTTGTACCCTTTTGTATTTGGCTTCTTTTGCTCATCAATGTATTTGTTGCATGATCCATATTTTTGCTTGTAGCCTTAGTTTTTGGTTTTATTTTTTTGATTGTGCCATGCAGCATGCGGATCTTAGTTCCCCAATCAGGGATCAAACCCATTCCCCCTTCAGTGGAAGTGCAAATTCTTAACTACTGGACCTCCAGAGAAGTCTCTAGTTTTTTTTTTTTTTTTAATAGAATTTATTAGTAGTTTTAGGCTCACAGCAAAATTGAGTCGCTGGTACAGAGATGTCCTATATACCTCCTGCCATCCACACAAGTGTAACTTCTCCCATTATCCATGTCCACACAAGGCTGGTGTTTTGTTACAATCGCCATGTGGCACAGTGGTTTTCAACCAGGGCAGGGCACCATCTTCTTAGGAACCACACAGGTGGACAAGTGTGGTGCTGCCTTAACTGTGACAATCACCGGCTCACTACCACCCTGCAGTGGGCAGGGGACAGGAATGATAAACATCCTGGACTGTGCTGTGCGGCCCCACAAGAGAATGATTAGCTCCACCTGTTTACTTTACAAGGGCGTTAAAGCCCAGGCAAAGGATGCTAGTCTGGGGTCATGTGGGGCGACATGAGCTAGGAATCCCAGTGCCCCATTCTAGCTTCAGTGCCCTCGCTTCTCTGACATAAGGTGCAGCTCTAAAGAGGATGAGCTCTGGAGTTCCGATAACCTGGGTTCAAATCCAAAGTCCAGTGTGTTCTGGGCAAGTTGTGTGATGCTGGGCAAGTTACTTATCCAAGCTTCAGTTTCTTTATCTGTAAAATGGGAATAACCTTAGTATTTGCCTTGCAGAGTAGTTTTCTGAGGATAAAAATGAGCTAATTTACCCACAGTGTGCTCAGAACTGCCTGGTCTATGGGGATGCACTTTGTACGTTGAGTGCCAGCTCTTTCTCACAGTATTTGGATGCGGTTGTTGTTGTGAAGATGGCTGTATGTTAGTCACTCAGTAGTGTCCAACTTTTTGCAACCCCATGGACTGTAGTCTGCCAGGCTCCTCTGTCCATGGATTTCTCCAGGCAAGATTATTGGAGTGGGTTGTCAATCCCTTGTCCAGGGGATCTTCCCGACCCAGGGATTGAACCTGCACACAGGGAAAGTTGCAGGCAGATTCCTTACTGTCTGAGCCACTGGGGAAGCCCCAGTGGGGTTCATACTCATGAAGATGGCTAGTATTTTCCTTTTTAAAAAAAGTTTTAATGAAGTATAAAGTGTTTATTATCAAGCTGGGACTTCCCAGGTGGCCCAGCAGTTAAGACTGAGTGCTCCCAGTGCAGGGGTGAAGGTTTGATCCCTGGTCATGGCAACCCATTCCAGTGTTCTTGCCTGGAGAATCCCAGGGACGGGGGAGCCTGGTGGGCTGCCGTCTATGGGGTCACATAGAGTCGGACACGACTGAAGTGACTTAGCAGCAGGGAACTAGATCCCACATGAGTTCACAAGTCACAGCTAAGAGCCCACATGCTGCGATGAAGATCCTGCAAGTGGAAACAAAGATGCTGTGTGCCACAATGAAACAGCCAAACAAATAAAAAGCTCACATATCACAAGTGTGCAGATTAATGAATTTCTTCCAACTGGACTGATCCTCATAACTAGCATCATGATTAATACACAGGACATATCACTGGTACTCATATAACCCCTTTTGTTCCCTACCTGTCACTACTCCCCACAAAGAGCAAACTGTGAGTCTAAATTCTAACAGCTTCGATTCTTTCATGTCTATTTTCATACTTTGTATAATGGAATCATATCACAGGTACTTTTTGTGTGTGCTGGCTTCATTCTCTCAACATTGTATCTGTAAGTTCCATTCTCCCCCACCTCCCCCTTGTCCCCCTCTCTCTGTTTATTGGAAAAGAATAAAGTGCCAGCACAGAGGGAAAATATATGAGAGGGTGACTTAATGGAAATTTTTAAAGAGGAAAACTTGCTGCTTAGATTAGTTAAAGGGATTGTGTGAACTTTGCTGCCTTGTTAAAATCCCGGCACTTAAGAGTCCCAAGTGTGGTCAGAAGAGCCAATTAGTGATTTGGGCTTTGAGGAAGGGATCAAAAAAGAAGAGTAATGAGAAATAAAAACTTATGAAGCATGTGTTCTGGGGCAATGACTCAACGCAGGCCAGTTGCTAGATGAGACATCTGTTCAGTGGCACTCTTTCTGGAATTTTTCCGAGGGATTTTATATATCATAACTGAGGTTCATTTCTTTATATAATGAAAACACACTCTAAGTACCGCATGTTTTTCATTCCCAGAAGTGATCTCTGCTTCCTACATACGTTTGGGGAGGTGGCCCCCATCAGCACACTGCTTCTTTCCCTAAGCACTGCTCTGTGGACTTGCTGGCGTGTTTGTGCAATAAAGAAGTAAGTCTGTTGACTTGAACTGATATTCATCTTTATTTCTATACTCTAGTAGGAGTCATTGTCTGCTTAATTTCGGGAGATAGAGGTAATCATTTTTCTCTATCTTTCACCCAGCAGAGCTACAAAACAAATTCTGAGCTATCGGTTTCACAAGGCAGGAAGTCACCAAAGAGTTGTCAGACATGTCAAGAGAGGTGTGATAGGAAGACATCAGGAGCATAGCTCTTCAGAAAGCGCCATCGGTGGGTTAATCAATGACTCAGACAGGGAAGGAGAGTTGTTTGCTGTCACCTGCCAGGTGAGCCCGAGTGATGCGAGCCCCTGTGCCCCACCTCTGTCACTCCCATACTGACCCAAGCTAGTATTGTCTCCTATCTGTTTTAGGAAGTCTCACTGCTGTGCCCCCATGTTCTCTATAGTCTGGTCTCCATTCAGAATCCAGAACTGTCCATGAAAATTGTAGCTCAAATCTGGTCTCTCTGCTTCTCAAAGCCCTCCAGTGGCTCTCTCTTCATTCAAAGGGAATATATATATAAAAGATTTTATATTCTGATGCATATATATATATAATCTTTTATATTAATATATAATCTTATATATGCACATATATAATCTTTTATATATTATACACAGATGCTAGGGGATTTTGTGCATAATGTGTGATAGAGTTTCTTATCATTGTAAGACTTTCTTCTTAGGTATGGACCAATTCTTCCTTCTCTGCTTCATAGCCCTGACACCTACCACAACACTTGGCACATAGAAATGCTTAGTGAGGGACAGAATGATATAAATGTATGTGAAAGCAACTGGGCATCCCCTCACCCAAGAGTCATTCTTTCATATAATTTTTAATTACAGTTGATGTATTGGACTTGTCTGCAATTGCTAGCCTTCTTTTTGTTCACTGCCATGATTTTATCCAACCTCTGTCTATTTAGCGTATTTTCCCATGTCTCATTTCCTCTGAGCTCCCAAAATAGCACTATAATTTTCACTGATTGATGCTGTTTGTATAAACTGGCGAGGATCCTGGGTTCACACACCTGAGTTCTCTGGCTCATGTGGGTTTCAGCAGGACGCTTGGGAGTTCAGCCACCAGCAGCTGGACGTGTTTGGCATCAAATGAGATGAAGTGGGGAGAAACAGCAAAGTCCTGTAGAATGGCAGGCACGATAGGGGCCATTGTCATCCTGCCGCTGTGACAGGCAGTTTCTGGTCCTGTTCTGTGAGTGTTCTCCCTGCTGGCCTCGTGTTGTTCAGCCTATGTCGCTCAGGCTTTGAATTAGTATTTTCATCAGGTTGTTCCAATAACAGGAAGCACCATCACATATTATGCAAAAAATCCTCTAGCATATGCATGTGAAAAAAGAGCCTCCTGTAATTTTGTTTTCTTTACCTGCCCCTGCAAAGAAAAATGAAATTATTATCTCTGGTGAGATTTCTTCCCTAAAAAAGTTGTTACCATCACGAAAAAGAATTACCAGCTGTAATAGAGGCCAACAAATTATTATTATTTTGCTTAAGCACATTTTTCATTATAAGTACAGGAGAGAGAGTAAGCTAGCTCTTCATAAATCTTTTTGGTATTGTAAAGAATTTGATGGTCCAATTGTTTTTTTTATGAACACATTTTTTCTACCTTTTAAATTTTTTAATTTTATTTTTAATATTTTAATTAATTAATTTAATCTTTGGCTGCGCTGGGTCTTTGTTCTGATGTGGGCTTTCTCTAGTTGCAACGAGCGGGGTGTGATGGTGCACAGGCTTATCACTGCAGCGGCTTCTCTTGTTATGGAGCCAGGCTCTAGGCTGTGTGGGCTTCCATTGCAGAGCACAGGCTCAGTAGTTGTGGTACTCAGTGGCATGCGGAATCTTCCTGATCCAGGGATTGAACCCGTGTCCCTTGCTTTGGAAGGTGGATTCCTACTCACTATACCACTAGGAAAGTTATCTAATTGTTTTATTTATTTATTTTTTAAATAAAATGGAGCATCGTCTTTAAGAAATCAGGTTTAAGATTTCTGAGCTATCCTGCGTCACTTTCCCAGAGAACAAGTCTTAGAGAAAATTAAAAGCAGCTGGGAGAAGGGGTTGGGGTGAAATAGAATAACATGATATGTTCCAGAACAGGAAAGATGAGAGAGAAGAAGAAGCTAACTGTGTCAAGACTGCAGGGGAAGTCAGGAGACTCACCGGTACTCCCAAATCCACTTTTTAACCCTTACATGGTCAAGGGTATGCTGAGTTCCTGGAGTCAAAGTCATAAGGAGAGCCTGGAGCAGTCTTTGGATGGGAGTAAGTTAAATACAGGGCTGTTGATCAAGACCTGAATTTCAGCACTTGTGGCTCAAATGTTAAAGAATCTGCCTTCAAAGCAGAGACCCAGTTTCAATCCCTGCGTCAGAAAGATCCCCTGGAGGAGGACATGGCAACCCACTCCAGTATTCTTGTCTGGAGAATTTCATGGACAGAGGAGCCTGGCAGGTTATATAGTCCATGGGGTCGCAAAGAGTCGGACACGACTGAGTGACTAAACAACCAAGTTAAATACAGGAGAGTTGATCAAGACATGGTTTTCATCATTACTGCCCAAGCCTTAACCTACGACCTCCCAGAGAGCCACTACCCTCCCCTGCAATGTTTACTGACCTGTGTCCCAGGGACAGAGCTCCTGGGAGAGGCAGGGGGTGGGAGCCACACCTCAGGACCCTACCCTGAGCTCTTCATTTCAAGCCTCGCCTGCACTAGCTGCGTGACTGCAAGTTACTTCACCCATTAGGCTCATCCTAGAGATAAACGAGTTAATGTTTGTGAAACATTTGGCATAGTGCTTGACATGTAGCAAGAACAATTGGAACAGTAAATAAAATACTTTTTTTTTGGCTTTGTCCAAATACTTTTTCCTATTCATTTTCTATAAAACTTGTACATGTAACTATATCTGTTTTATATAGTTAGTTACATGTACAAGTTTTATAGAAAATGAATAGGAAAAAGTATTTGGACAAAGCCCAAAAAAAAGTATTTTATTTAATGTTCTGATTAAATATTTAATATCTGTTTTAAAAGGAAACTTTGTTACTAATAAAAATGGAAGGCCATGTTATAAAAAGAAGGTAACTAAAAATAAAAATGAGGAAAACAAAACAATGTTATTAAACTCTAGTTATATTCTGTGCCCTAAGTCAGGCTCTGAGCTTGAGGCCTCTCTCTCTCTGTTAAAAAGTGAGATTTGCCAAGCCTTGGGCATAAAACATACAGTAGCACCAAAATGAAATTTACCCTTTGTTGTAATCATGAGGATCAAGGGAGAAAGAGAGTTGTAATAATTTTATTGTACATTTCATTATATAAAAAAACTATATTATTATATAGATTTATTGTGCATATATTTCATTATATATACAATTTTATTATATAATGTATAATACATTTTACTATACATTATATAATATATCAGTCAGTTCAGTTGTTCAGTCGTGTCTGACTCTTTGCAACCCCCTGAACCGCAGCACACCAAGCCTCCCTGTGCATCACCAACTCCTGGAGCTTACTCAAACTCACGTCCATTGAGATGGTGATGCCATCCAACCATCTCATCCTCTGTCGTCCCCTTCTTGTCCTGCTTTCAATCTTTCCCAACATCAGGGTCTTTTCAAATGAGTCAGTTCTTGGCATCAGGTGGCCAAAGTATTGGAGTTTCATCTTCAGCATCAGTCCTTCGAATGAATATTCAGGACTGATCTCATTTAGGATGGACTGGTTGGATCTCCTTGTAGTCCAAGGGACTGTCAAGAGTCTTCTCAAACACCACAGTTTAAAAGCATAAATTCTTCAGCGCTCAGCTTTCTTTATAGTCCAACTCTCACATCCATACATGACTACTGGAAAAACCATAGCTTTGACTAGATGGACTTTTGTTGACAAAGTAATGTCTCTGCTTTTGAATATGCTGTCTAGGTTGGTCATAACTTTTCTTCCAGGGAGCAAGCATCTTTTAATTTCATGGCTGCAGTCACCATCTGCAGCAATTTTGGAGCCCCCAAAAATAAAGTCTGTCAATGTTTCCACTGTTTCCCCATCTATTTGCCATGAAGTGATGCAACCAGATGCCATGATCTTAGTTTTCTGAATGTTTAGTTTTAAGCCAAATTTTTCACTCTCCTCTTTCACTTTCATCAAGAGGCTTTTGAGTTCTTTGCTTTCTGCCATAAGGGTGGTGTCATCTGCATATATAAGGTTATTGATTTTTCTCCTGGCAATCTAGATTCCAGCTTATGCCTCCTCCAGCCCAGCATTTCTCATGATGTACTCTGCATAGAAGTTAAATAAGCAGGGTGACAATATATAGCCTTGACGTACTCCTTTTCCTATTTGGAACCAGTCTGTTGTTCCATGTCCAGTTCTAACTGTTGCCTCCTGACCTGCATACAGGTTTCTCAAGAGGCAGGTCAGGTGGTCTAGTATTCCCATATCTTTCAGAATTTTCCACAGTTTGTTGTGATCCACATAGTCAAAGGCTTTGGCATAGTCAATAGAACAGAAGTAGATGTTTTTCTGGAACTCTTTTGCTATTTTGATGATCCAAAGGATTTTAGCAATTTGATCTCTGGTTCCTCTGCCTTTTCTAAATCCAGCTTGAACATCTGGAAATTCACAGTTCACGTACTGCTGAAGCCTGGCTTGGAGAATTTTGAGCATTACTTTGCTAGCATGTGAAATGAGTGCAATTGTGTGGTAGTTTTAGCATTCTTTGACATTGCCTTTCTTTGGGATTGGAATGAAAACTGACCTTTTCCAGTCCTGTGGCCACTGCTGAGTCTTCCCAGTTTGCTGACATATTGAGTGCAGCACTTTCATAGCATCATCTTTTAGGATTTGAAATAGCTCAACTGGAATTCCATCACCTCCACTAGCTTTGTTCATAGTGATGCTTCCTAAGGCCCACTTAACTTCACATTCCAGGATGTCTGGCTCTAGGTGAGTTGTCACACCATTATGGTTATCTGGGTCATTAAGATTTTTTTTGTATAATTCTTCTGTGTATTCGTGCCACCTCTTCTTAATATCTTCTGCTTCTGTTAGGTCCATACCATTTCTATCCTTTATTGTGCCCATCTTTGCATGAAATGTTCCCTTGGTATCTCTAATTTTCTTGAAAACATTTCTAGTCTTTCCCATTCTATTGTTTTCCTCTATTTCTTTGCATTGATCACTAAGGAAGGGTTTTTTTTTTAATCTCTCCTTTTTATTCTTTGGAACTCTGCATTCAAATGGGTATATCTTTCCTTTTCTCCTTTGCCTTTCACTTCTCTTCTCACAGCTGTTTGTAGGGCCTCCTCAGACAACCGTTTTGCCTTTTTGCATTTCTTTTTCTTAGGGATGGTCTTGATCCCTGCCTCCTGTACAATGTATATAATATTGTTGCTATATACAATATAATATATAATCTCATCTAAAATAATTTCAGGACCACCAGGGAAACACGCAGTTCACTCACACACTCAGATATGTATTTGGGGCTTCCTTGGTGGTGCAGAGGTTAAGAATCACCTGCCAATGCAGGGGACATGGGTTCAATCCCTGGTCTGGGAAGATCCCGCAAGCCACGGAGCAGCTAAGCCTGTGAGCTGTGACTCTTGAAGCCCATGCTCTACAGCCTGTGCTCCACAAGAGAAGTCACGGCAATGACAAGCCCTAACAGCACAATTAGAGAGTAGACCCTGCTCACTGCAACTAGAGAAAGCCGGAGCAGGGCAACGAAGACCCAGTGCAGCCAAACTAAATAAGTATAAAAATAAGCAAGTACAGAGCTTCGTGCAGCCCCGATTTTCAAAAAAATAAAAATGCATTTGGAAAAATGGAGGTTTACCCTCACACCTCTCCTGCCTTGGGCACTTGTAAATTTCTTCACCATTCCCAGCTCTGTGGGAAGCATGTACTGTTGGTTGACACTTGGGTTCCCCAGACCCTCTCCCTCATTGCATGATGCTTCTCTGTGGACACCAGTGTCAGTTAACAGCTTCTGTGCGACAGGCTGTACTTCTTATTGTGTTGTCCTTCTTCCCATCATTACATTGCCACCAAGACCAGGTGTGGATTAGACTCTCCTGAAATATATGTAAGTCTGACCTGGGTCCTTTGGCTGTGAAGGGCAGCCCTGACACAACTGGTCAAAGTTCAATATTGGTCTAAGGATTAGATCACGGTTTCTGTACGTCTTACACACGTGAACTCATCTTCTCTTCACAACAGCCCCATGAGTTAGTAACTTAATTTACAGATGAGGCAGCTGAGGCTCAGACAGGTTAAGTAGCTTGCCCAAGATCACACAGCTAGTAGGTAGTAAGAGCCAGGATCCTCTAGGTTCTGGAGTCTGGGATTTTGCCACTGCACTGTACTTCCTCTCAACAAACAAATAATAAACAAACAAATGAGATAAGTATATTGTGGATCAGAGAGTGACCTATGCTAATGGAGAATACCAAAGGAGGGCGTGCAGGGGGCCAGGTTTTCACCGAAGTGAGTAGTCAGAGATGATGTCTCTGAGCAACGAAGGATCTGAGCAGAGGCCAGATGGGGTTGCAGGGGAGGAACCTTGAAAAATCATTCATTTCACCCATGAAATCAATCTTAAGGATATACTACCTCTGATCTTGCCCACTGCTCAGCTCAACGTAATAAGATATGCAGGATCAAATTTAAGAAACACATTATTATTGTTAGGTGCTGGAAAACAGAGAGGAGAAGACCAAAACAAACAGCTGAGAATAAGGAAGGATTCTTAGTCTTCTCCATGCCTGGTTCAAAGTGAGGGCAGGATTAGAGAACACACAGCACAGGCTCCTGGGGGTGCAGTCCACAGAGTGGGGGCTGCTCAGTCGTGAGCTCAGTCCTGTCTGACTCTTTGAGACCCAGCACGCCAGGCTCCTCTGTCCTCCACTAGCTCCCGGAGTGTGCTCAAACTTATCTCCATTGTGTCAATGATGCCATCCAACCGTCTCATCCTATGTTGTCCCCTTCTTCTTCTGCCCTCAATCTTTCCCAGCATCAGGGTCTTTTCCAGTGAGTCGGCTCTTTGCATCAGGTGGCCAAAGTGTTGGAGTTTTAGCTTCAGTATCAGTCCTTCCAATGAATATTCAGGGTTGATCTCCTTTAGGATGGACTCTCAAGAGTCTTCTCCAACACCACAGTTCAAAAGCATCAATTGTTTGGTGCTCAGCCTTCTTTATAGTCCAACTTTCATATCTGTATATGACTGGAAAAAACATAATCAGGATTCTAAGGGGCCAAATAAAAAGAGGGCTTGTTCTGGAAGCAACCACACTAGAAGAAGCAAGTACTGTCCTGGGAGGGGGGATGCAAGGGGTGGTGGTACAAGGCATCGTCCTGGAAGGTGGCAAACGAGGGAAGCCAGCCAGGGGTACCACAGTGAGCTGAGGGGCTGTTGGGTAAAAGAGGGGAGCGTGCTCAGCTCAAAGGCCTCCAGATTCCAGTTCTAACAACACACTCACCCTCATGTGCTATTCCTTCCAAGTAGGATTTTAAGTCCCTTTCAGAGCAAAGGTACTGAGGTATTTTACTGTGTTGGCTGAAAAGCTCGTTAACAACTTATGCAGAAACCTAAATGAATCTTTTGTCCAATCCAATATGTGCTGCTAATTGGCACATCTGAGAAAGCCTGAGAAAGCCTAGCTTCTTCCTTACTTCTGCTCTGCAGAAAGGTAAAATCAGGCAGAACACATGGAATTTTTGTTTGTTTGTTATTGTGGTTACATGTTGTGTGATTCACAAGAGCTCTGAAACTGTGCTGATTTGACTCTCCTGCAAGGAATCTGTCTTTGTGCTTTGAATCTGGAAATATTTGGGAAGGATGTTTTCTTGCTAGGGATTTGTAACTTTTTTGCCTGAAAGGTCATGAGTTTCTCACTTTAAAATTTCTATCTTTTTTCTTTTATCTTGATGTCTTTCCCCCTTCCCCACTTTGCTTTTGAATATTACCCTGATTTGCTTTACCTTTTTAAAAACCTAAGTTATATTTGTGGTTCTCACTGTGTAACAATAGTACCCGTATTAGGTAGAAAATAACAGCTTTCAACACCGTCTATGTACTGATGATTTTCAAGTTTATGTCTCTAATCCCACCTGTTTCCTAAGCTCTGGGTTCAAGGAAATCTGGAAATCTTTCTCTTTTTTAAAAAATATTTTGTTTATTTATTTGGAAAAGACATGAGTTAGATTCCTGGGTTGGGAAGATCCCCTGGAGGAGGAAATGGCAACCCACTCCAGTATTCTTGCCTAGAGGATCCCACGGACAGAGGAGCCTGGTTGACTGCAGTCAATGGGGTGGCAGTGAGTCAGACACAACTCGGTGACTGAACACCAACACCAACATCTATTTATTCATTTATTTGGCTGCCCTCGGTCTTAGTTGTGGTGCACGGTGTCTTTCGTTGTGGCACAGACTCTAGTTGCGGCTCGTGGGCTTAGTTGCTCTGCAGCATGCGGGATCTTAGTTCCCTGACCAGGGATCGAACCTGCATCCCCTGCAATGCAAGGCGGATTCTTAACCACTGGACCACCAGGGGAATCCCTGCATTCTTAAATGTTGCTAATGAATTAGATAAAACAACAACCACGGTAACATTATGGGATCCAAACCTATCTAAATCTGTCTGCAGAGGGTGACTGACATAGAGATGGAGAGGAAGAAGGATACAAGCCGTGCTTGGGGAAGGAGCACTGCTGGAATGTATGTGGGTATGAGTGGTTGCAAGTCCGGGGCAATAAGACACAGAACTGGATAGGGCTGTACAGCCTGAGAACTGAATCTACTTATAGGAGTTCAGACCCCATTCTGTGTACTGTGGGGAGTCTGTGATTATGGAGGTGATTTGTTGAAAACTCTGTTCTATAAAGCAACAAGATCCCCTAGAGGAAGGAATGGAAAAGGTTGTTGAGTTGAGGATAGAGAATGAGTTAAGAGTGTTGCAGGGAAGATCCAATTCTCACTCCAAGTTGCACGTGTTCTTTGATTTGCTTTTTGTTGCTTTTGTTGTTATAATCATACATAATGACTTGCCTCAGGGAACCAGCCCCGCTGGCTGAATATGAAAACCAAAGTGCAGGACCCTGTCCACTGTGGATATCTACAGGAAGAAAGAAATTAACACACCCCCTCCCCAGACTTGCCATTCCAGAGGATATTTGCAAAATTGGTTGTTGTTGTTTAGTCACTCAGTCATGTCTGACTCTTTGTGACCCCGTGGACTGGAGCACGCCAGGCTTCCCTGTCCTTCACCATCTCCTGGAGCTTGCTCAAACTCATGTCCATTGAGTCGGTGATGCCATCCAACCATCTCATCCTCAGTCATCCCCTTCTCCTGCCTTCAATCTTTCCCAGCAGCAGGGTTTTTTTTTGTTTTTTGTTTTTTTTTTTGTTTTTAATCAGTTGGCTCTTCACATCAGGAGGCCAAAATTTTGGAGCTTCAGCTTCAGCATCAGTTCTTCCAATGAATATTCAGGATTGATTTCCTTTAGGATTGACTGGTTTGATCTCCTTGCAGTCCAAGGGACTCTCAAGAGTCTTCTCCAACACCACAGTTCAAAAATATCAATTCTTCGGTGCTCAGCCTTCTTTATGGTCCAACTCTCACATCCGTACATGACTACTGAAAAAAACCATAGCTTTGACTATATAAACCTTTGTTGGCAAAATAATGTCTCTGATTTTTATTATGCTGTCTAGGTTTGCCATAGCTCTTCTTCCAAGAAGCAAGAGTCTTCTAAATTCATGATTGCAGTCACCATCTGCAGTGCTTTTGGAGCCCAAGAAAATAGTTTGTCACTGTTTCCATTGTTTCCCCATCTATTAATGGGCTTTTTACTTTGCTTCCTCACTTCCCCCATCTGTGTTCTATAAAAGAACTTGGCCTCCAGACCCTAATAAGATGATTATTTTGAGACTTTCCAAAGTCGTATTCCTGTAGACTGCCAGGCTCCTCTGTTCATGGGATTCTCTAGGCAAGGATACTGAAGTGGGTTGCCATGCTGTCTTCCAGGGGATCTTCCCAGAGATCTGTGTCTCTTACGTCTCTTGCATTAGCAGGTGGGTCCTTTATCCCTAGTGCCCCCTGGGAGGCCCTGTCTCAACACCTCATCTCTCAGTTAATTGGCCTGTCATGCAGCAAGTAGGGCGAACCTGAACTCAGTGACATGAGGATGCTACAGGGATTCAGGGTGAAAACTGATGAGGGTCTGAACCTGGACTAAAACAGGGCTAGAGAGATATATGAACAGTCAAAAAATATTCATGTTTGGCTAAAAATAAAGGTTTCTTCCCATTTGTTGAAAAGTTGATTTAGGATACTGAGGTCTAAGTCACAGACAGACCACTAACTAGTTTTGTGGCTTAGGGCCAATCATTCCTTTTAAACTTTAGCTTTTCTTCTGCCACATGGTGACAATGATAACTGTCCTGTCAACTCAGGATGCTGCAGCAATCCAGAGAAGCAGAGAGCCTGAAAGAGGAAGTGGTGGAAGTGATCTGGGGGTATGGGGATGCACATGCTAATTTATTTATAAGCACGGGCTGTGTAGGAAAGGACAAGATTATCATGGAAGTGGTTTTTATTGGTATAATCTTAGCCAGTTCTGGGATTCCACATCAGTTAGGATTTTAAAAACATAAGGAAACATGAAAAATCATTATTTAAAAGAATGATGATTTTTTTTTTTAATTTATGTGAAACAATAGCAGCATCCGGAGAGGAGAAACTTCCTCTGTTGCTGTGAGTAGTGACAATCACAGAACATGCTGAGTCTCACAGCTGCTTCTTGTTTTAAAAACATTTTTCTTCGTACTTGATCTTTCTTGCAGCAGGTGGGATCTTCATTGACGTGTGTGGGCTCTTTTAGTTGCAGAATATGGGATCTAGTTTCCTGACCAGGGATCAAACCTGGGCACCTTGCATTGGGAACACGGAGTTTTGGCCCCTGGACCACTAGGGAAGTCCATTTACAGCCACTTCTAAGCAAAATGGACCCACCCACTATCTTGAGTTGAGGGCTCAATTCAAGGCAGCTGCATTTGATACCTCAAGCTACATCTGACCCAGCAGCAGCAGATACATCAGTGGTCTAAGATGTGCCTTGTGTCAAAGAGACTCTTCCAAATGGAAACAATGGTAATTAACTGGGCCAGGAGGGTAATTTATACAGGAAATTTGGATGAGAAAGTAAAGCATCCCATCTGTGGCATAAGGACCATGCGGTAGATGGGTAACATGGCAGAAGGGGGGTGATGGTAGAAGGAAGATGGTAGAACACTAGGGAGATGGTCCAAGGTCTTTTACTTCCAGCATTTCTGGAGTTACTTTAGGTCAAGAATCACTCTTCTGCTGTATTTTCCACGAGGCCATGTCAACTTTCATTATTTTGTTCTGTATAATTCCATTCAGTGGGAGTCCTTAAAATAATCTTCACCATTCACTTGAGTTAGCCAAGCTTCCTGAAACCAAAAGGCTATATAAAAACACTGTGCCTATTCATCTGAACTGAGAACAATCTTTTTTGGGGTGTTTGAATTTAAAACAGAGGTCATCTACAATTTTCTTAAATGGTAAAGTTAGATGGTATGTGACTGGATAGACTCAGAAGTTTAGGTTAAACATTAGAAAAATGCTGTTATTTCAAATTCCTCTTTTATAGAAGGGCCATTGCTTTAAAAAAGGAAGATGTCTTAAGACTAGTCATGTCAATGATGATGAAAACAAGGCTGAATTAACTCATGAAATTGATGGTGGAGTGGAATAATCCTGGGCTTCAGTCAGAAGCCTTAACTTGAAGTCCAGGTCCTATGACTTCCTGGTTGGGTGGGCATTGAGGTTGCAGGTAAGTCACACAGTCATGCAGGACCCCAGGTGTTGAAAAATGGAGATGTGATGGTGTTGGCCCTTCTATAACAACAATGATGATAATGATGGTGTCATAGGAGTCCATGAGATAAATTATGCAAAGTTCCTTATAAATAAAACTAATCAGTATTGTGAAATTAAGAAATTAGAGACTTCCTTGGTGGTCAAGTGGCTAAGACTGCTGTACCGCTAGGCTCCTCTGTCCATGGGATTCTCTAGGCAAGAATACCGGAGTGGGTTGCCATGCCCTCCTTTAGGGGATCTTCCTGACTCAGGGATCCAAAGTGGGTCTCCCACACAGCAGGCAGATTTGTTACCATCTGACCCAGCAGGAAAGTTGGGAAAAAGGATTAAGAGGCTTGATCAAAGTTGAAGAGCTTGGGGTTCAAACCCAGGTCTTTTGGGCTCTGCATTGTATGGGTGATTGGCTCATCCTAGGATGCTGAAATGGATGGGCTGCCATGATCCTTGCAGATTGCCCACTCTAGGCCTTTCTTTTTGGAGAAAAGGAATCTGAGGTCCAGGGCAGTGAAGTGACCTGCCCAAGGGCACACAGCTAATTATTGGCGAGATCAAATTCTCAGACTTGGGCCTCTGACTCTCACAGCAGTACTAGGTGACATCTCTGGTGTGCAGCTATTCTGCATTTCCATGTGCTTCCACAGATAGGCTGTTGAGAATTACAGGGAAAACTTACCCTTCCTGAGGGAACAGCTGGCATGCGTGCTGTGCTGTCTGGAACAGCCCCACACCCTGGGTTTATGGTGTTTTGCCTCTGGCTTCTCCTGGCAGTGGGTAGCTGTGGCCCAGATTAAACAAATAAGGGAGTTCACTGAAAATCAACCCCTCAATTCTTGTGGATCAGCCACTTCTAGCATGAATGTTACATGGTACTGCACCTGGAAGGGAGCAGAAATGACACATTAATATGCTCACAATAGCCAGTTTGGGCGGAGTTCTCATCAGGTATCAAGGTCCTTTAATTGTCATAGGCTACCAGTTAGTCGATTAAACCCATTTAACCGATGAGGAAACCGAGAACCAAGGACATTAAGAAACTTGTCAGTGTTGAAAAAAAAAAAAGCCTCATGAGTACTTGAGCCAGGTTATAGCCTTCATTCTCTGGTATGTTTGATGCCAAAGTTGAGATTTGTAATCACTGCACACACCTGTGCTGGACTTGTACCCATGGGAATGCTGGGTGGTCGGGAAATAAGGCAAAGTTTTGCCTTCATGAAACTGATAGTCTCACATGGGATGCACAAGTGCACAAGCATGATTAATTAAAGCACTTGCTATCTCAGAGGGAGCGCTGACTTTTTCTACCAGGCCCTATTCTAGGAGATTTATGAGAATCACCTTTAATTTTTTTTTAACATGGCTATTCAGTGAATTTTTATCTGCATTTTACAGATGAGTGAGAGAGGTAAAGCAGATGACCAAACTTTATAGTTTATAAGTGTTAGAGTCTTGATTCAGTCCAAGGTCATAGTTACTATGGTCAAGTTAAAAAAAGGAAATGCAATGCGAATCTGAAAGGAGAAGTCTGTGGGTTTGAAAACTTGATTACACTAAATGCTTTGAATCTATATGACTTTGATAGCTTTTCCTGCCAACCTCAGTGATCTTGAAGAGCAGTGGATTGCATGGTGTTGGAGGTAGCATGTTGTAATCAAAACAGGAAGAGAATGGATGCCAGAGCTCTGAATTTGAGACCCTTCTCTTCCTCCTGGTGAACTGTGCAGCCATTGTAACTTGGCTGTTGTAAGCCAAGAATACATTGGCTCTTTCTTCTGTGTCCTGCTTGCTGTCACTGAAAGGAGCTCATCAGTCAGTCAGTTCAGTCGTTCAGTCGTGTCCGACTCTTTGCAACTCTTTGCAGCATGCCAGGGCTCCCTGTCCATCACCAACTCTCAGAGTTCACTCAAACTCATGTTCATTGAGTTGGTGATGCCATCCAACCATCTCATCCTCTGTCATCCCCTTCTCCTCCTGCCTTCAATCTTCCTCAGCATCAGGTCTTTTCCAGTGAGTCAGTTCTTCGCATCAGGTGGCCAAAGTATTGGAGTTTCAGCTTCAACATCAGTCCTTCCAATGAACATTCAGGACTGATTTCCTTTAGGATGGACTGGTTGGATCTCCTTGCAGTCCAAGGAACTCTCAAGAGTCTTCTCCAACACCACAGTTCAAAAGCATCAATTTTTTGGTGCTCAGCTTTCTTTATAGTCCAACTCTCACATCCATGCATGACAACTGAAAAAAAACACAGCCTTGACTAGACAGACCTTTTGGCAAAGTAATGTCTCTGCTTTTTAACATGCTGTCTAGGTTGGTCATAACTTTTCTTCCAAGGTGTAAGTGTCTTTTAATTTCATGGCTGCAGTCACCATCTTCAGTGATTTTGGAGCCCCAAAAAACAAAGTCTACCAGTTTCCACTGTTTCTCCATCTATTTGCCATCAAGTGATGGGACCAGATGCCATGTAAGGAGTTCATAAACCTGGTTTATTTTTAAGATATTTTTTGTTTTATTGCTTGTGTCTGGGAAGATACCCATAGGTACTAACAAGCCCCACAAAGACTGGAGAACTTGTAAAAGCTTTATAGAAATCTCGAAGTTATAGGGCTAGTTCTATTTTTTCTCATATTCCTTTCTTAGGCATACTTAGGTAATTATTCATCAATTGATTTCTCTTTGGTATTACAAATGTCTGCTTCTTTAATTCCTCAAAATCTTCAAAGAAGGAAAAGAAGAGAGTTGTTTTCAATTTGGCCAGCTATATTTCCCCAGTAGGGCTTCCTTGGTAGCTCAGTGGTAAAGAATCCACCTGCCAGTGTAGGAGATGTGATTCAATCCCTGGATTGGGAAGATCCCCTGGAGAAGGAAATGGCAACCCACTCCAGCATTCTTGCCTGGAAAATTCCATGGACAGAAGAACCTGGTGGGCTACAGTCCATGGAGTCGCAAAAGAGTCAGACATGACTGAAGTGACTTAACAACAGCAACAATTTTCCTGGTGAGTTTCCTTTCTTCTGACTTTGTGACAATGAAAATAACAGTTGTCTGGCCAATGCCATTGGTTATTAGCTATGTGATTTGGGCAGGTCTTCTTTTTTGGGCTCCATCTTCTCTCTCTCTCTCTCAAACTAAGGCTACATAAAATCACTGGTTTGCACATTGAATTGTGCACTCTCAGAAATGGTCATCACGAGCTATGGATTTATTGGATAAGATCTGGAAATCTGTACATTAGACAAGTTTGAAGGCTGAACAAAACCATGCCTTACATATATCTATTATATGTGTATAAGGATGCTGTTGTAAATTATGAAATGCAATTTAAAGTATTACTGTAATTTTACTAATTTTGGCCACTATGCTTTTCTTAATTAAAATGCCATTAAAACTTGTTATTGAATATTTACTGATTTTGATCATCATGATTTTCTTAATTAAAATGTAATTTAAAATGTTCTTGAACTTTTGTTCATTTGGGTTATTACAATATTTTTAACAAAAGATACTACACATTCTGTTAATATGAGGAAGGTCTGAATGCATCTTTAATATTAGGAATGGGTCTCCCAAATGCAAAGGTTGGGAATCACAGGTCCAGATGATTTATTGGGTTCTTTCCAGGCCTAACATTTTGGGATCCTAAACCGCAGTGGCCAAAACAGTGGCCATTAAGCCACATGTAGCCATTTAAATTTAAATTAATTTTAAAAAGTGTACACAGTTGCACTTGCCACATTTCAAATTCTCAGTAGTCACATGGGTTAGTGGTCAGTGTTGGTAATAAAACATTTCATTGTTGAAGAAACAGCCTTTTCTTGGAGAACTGAGTGGTTTGTTTATTTTTTTGCCTTACTGAGCAGCTTATGGGATTTTAGTCCCCTAACCAGGGATCTCAGCAGTGAGAGTGATAAGTCCTAAACACTGGACCACTGGGGAATTCCCTGAGTGATCGTAATAACATGTTGTCCTTGCAATGAGATGGTATATGTGCGTGTGTACACTCAGCCGTGTCCAACTCTTTGCAACCCCATGGATTACAGCCCACTAGGCTCCTCTGTGGAGAAGGCAATGGCACCCCACTCCAGTACTCTTGCCTGGAAAATCCCATGGAGGGGGGAGCCTGGTGGGCTGCTATCTATGGGGTCGCACAGAGTCGGACACGACTGAGCGCCTTCACTTTCACTTTTCACTTTCATGCATCGGAGAAGGAAATGGCAACCCACTCCAGTGTTCTTGCCTGGAGAATCCCAGGGACAGGGGAGCCTGGTAGGCTGCTCTCTATGGGGTTGCACAGAGTCGGACACGACTGAGGCGACTTAGCAGCAGCAGCGGCAGCAGGCTCCTCTGTCCATGGGATTCTCCAGGCAAGAATACTGGAGTGGGTTCCATCTCCTCTCCCAGTGGATCTTCCCAAGTCAGGGATCGAACCTGCATCTCCAGGGTTGGCAGGTGGATTCTTTAGCACTTGAGCCACCATGGTCTTAAAACATAATTCTTAGAAGAATATGAGTTTGAGGCTTGAAGGCACTTAGCCTTTGGTTCTGTCATTGAAGGGAATTAAGACACATGCTGCTAGGCGTGTCTGATGGATGGGTCCACTCTTCATGGGAGAGTTTCTTTTTGCACCTTTGATTACACTGGGTAACATGATGCTCGAGAATAGCCGTGCACGCCAGCGAGTGTTGATTCAGCCACACCCCAAACAGCCTCACCCACCAGATGACTGTGAAACTCAGAAGCCTGTGCCCAGGATCTGGAGAAAGCCAGACATCAGGATTTTGCCAGTTACTAGCCCAGAGGAGCCACCAAGAAGAGGAAGAATGGAGAAGCCATCCAAAGCCAAGTAATATATTTCCTTTTGCTAGCAAGGTTTCTGGGTGTGGCCAGAGCCAAAGGGCCGGGAGCTGGGAAAGGAGGGCCTCCCTTCAAAAAATCCTTAAAGATTAACTGAGACTTAAAGCTTAGGAGGGAAAGTTCATGGGCCAGAAAGGATGGCTGGGTCTGACCATGCACTTAAAGGGCTTCCCAGGCAGCTCAAGTGGTAAAGAATCCACCTGCCAATGCAGGAGACGTGGGTTTGATCCCTGGGTCAGGAAGATCTCCTGGAGAAGGGAATGGCAACCCACTCCAGTATTCTTGCCTGGAGAATTCCATGGACAGAGGAGCCTGGCAAGCGACAGTCCATGGGGTCACAAAGGGTTGGACATGACTGAGTACATATATGCACCTAAGAGACAGAATTTTCCCCTTCTGATGAGAAAATATATCATATTCATTGTAGAAAACTTGGAAAATATAGAAGCTATGAGGACTTTAAAAATCACTCACAGTATCACTGGAGATAACCACTGTTAATATTCTGAACATTAAAAAAATTCCTTTAGCTCTCCCAACTGAGCCATAAGGTGAAAAATGAAAGCAAAAGTGTTAGCTGCTCAGTCCTGTTCGATTCTTTGTGATCCCATGGCTCCTCTGTCCATGGAATTCTCCAGGCAAGAATATTGGAGTGGGTTGCCATTTCCTTCGCCAGGGCATCTTCCTGACCCAGGGATCGAACCAGGATCTCCCACACTGCAGGCAGATTCTTTACAGTCTGAGCCACTGGGGAGTTATAAAGGGTTAACATTAAATGCTTTGTATTTTCAGAAACCAGGCCCTTTTCTGATGTAATTGCACTAACCTATAAGGCCAGCTTAAACTTGTGGTTTCTTTTCTTGCTCTGGCCATCTCTTGCTTCAAAGTCTCTTCTCTCATTTTGTAAATAAGAAGTGGGGTCTTTTTAATCCTATGGTCTCATTCTTGGACCTGCCTGGGGAGTTTTGCTGGGGCTCAGTCTGCACCCCTATGGCCACAAGGGCCTTGGGGAAGTTAGTCGTGTGTCCAGAACAAGCCTTCGCTCTTCATTTGGCTTGGGGCTGGTGAAAAGGGGTGGGATGATGAAAAGCGGTCTAAGCACATTTGATTGTTTCATCTACAAAGCAACTTGGTAGAATTAGCTGGGCACATCGTCAGCTCTGCCTGGGGACAGGATTGGGGTAATGGTATACAAATGGGCTGCTGAATCATCTTTGACAACTCAATCATTTATTAAATATATCTGTTACGAGTACAGCTCTTTACTAGGTTCTGGGTCCACACACACGGATCACCCAGATCTTCTGTCAGCGCTTGCAGAGAAGTGGTATCGATGAATAGCAAAGTAGATGACTATGATGCGGGTGCTGTGAAATTATGATAGGAGTAGGAACCTGGGTGGGAAGAGAAATTTCATCCATTTTGAAGGATCAAGGAAGGCTTTTCAGAAAAAGTGCATCTAAGCTGAGAAGTGGAGGGTGAATGGAAAAAAACATTCCTGAATGTGGAGAAGGTGAGAGAATGTTCCAGGTAGAAGACACAGCAGGGGTAAAAGCTGGGAGGTGAGAAAGCATGATCGCTCTGAGAGGACAAGTTCAGTAGGGCACATGCCATGTTTGTCTGCATATTTTCCTGGTAAATGCCTTACATGGTAATGTTTGCTTCCAGACTGGCCTGAGTTGATCTCTGATGGCACATTTCCCTTCCTCCTCAAGGGTTACTGTCACAGTTTCTCAAGAAGACCCAGGTGGGGGTTGCCTTCCTCAGGCAGCCCTGCTAGATTTCCTCTGGGGGAAAGAAACTCTCTCTCCTCTGAATTCCCACAGTGCTCTTGTCCACTCTCACTTTCCATTTTACAGCAGCTACGTCCAATGTCTCTCTTGCTACTTTCTAGAAGTCTGAGCAGACTGAGGTCAGGGACAGTCTGTCTTCCAGAATTTTACCTGGTGCCTGGAACAAAATTGCACATGCACAGCATATGTGTGTCCAGGGAGAGCTGTGCTCAAGCAAGGACTGGCCTTCTATGGGGCTGTCTTGTACTTCTTGAGATTTTATTTTATTTTTTTGGCCATGCTGCATGGCATGTGGGATCTTAGTTCCCCAAGCAAGGACTGAACCTGTGCAGCCCTTAAGTGGAGTCTTAACCACTGGACTGGGAACTTCTTTTTTTGAGATTTTATCACATCCTCTCTCCCTTTATAATCATTCTTTCCCTCTATAGACCTGCCCTGATCCTCTGCTATGGCCAGGCTCAGGAAAATTTTCAGAAGAGGATAATGACATTTGATTTCATTTGTGCATGCAAATTGGATGTGTCAGGATGAAGGTTTCAAGTGGAGTTATAAATAGTGCTCAGAGCAAGGGCCGTGCTGTGCGTGGAGAGAGAGTAGAGCTTCTCACTTGGGGAGTGACACTGCAGTGTGTCAGGGAGGGTTTTTGGCAGAGTTCATATCCAACCATTATGCATGTGTTTGGCTGCATTTATTGGTAAAATAATGAAATAGTTCTAAACCAGTGGCTGAGTGGGCTCCTATCTTGAACCCAATGAATGTCCTGACACCCAGGATCCACTGGCATCCGGCAATTAATGGGTTAATGCTGATCAAGGCAGGGTGTCTCCAGGGTCCTGCACCGGTGCCACGTGGTCACCCAGGTCAGTACCCACGCCGCTTTGAATATCAGCCCTGATTATCAGATATATGTCTGTCAGTGATAGTGAAGACTTTCCTCCTAAAGAAAGATTTGGGGTGGGAATGGCTTTTGATAAAAGAGAGCTGATTAGGAAACCCTATACAGGAATGAGTCCAACCCTTGAGTTAATAATGGACTAACAGTATCACCCTAGGGATGTTGCTTCACCTCTGCTTCTCTGTTTTCTTGTCTGCAAAAGAGGGAAAAGAATTCCTTCCTGTTATCCATCCGTCCACCCATCCATCCAACAACCTGCTCATCCATCCAGCAAGCAACTGTGCATCCCCAACCCGGAAATGTTGCCTAATGCTGGCCAGACAGATATTTAGGGAGTTCAGTTTGGGAAACTGGTCACAAATCTAGTTTTGAAGGTTGAATGAGATGTCGAAAGCACAAGCCTTTCAAAACAGTGGAGGATTTCACTTATGGTGAGCCCTCACCACATCAGTAGGAACGTTACTTCTGTGGTGTTGACTCAGGCGGCAGACTAGGGCATTTTGGTGCAATTTAGCAGCCAGGAAGGCCTTTTAGGTCTTCACCTATTCATGTCATTTGTAGAATCCTGCCTCTACCAAAAGACTATGAGTCAGTTTCCATTTAACTAGTATTTGATAAGAGCCTTCTTGTTCCAGATACAGTTTTTTTTCCCCAAATGAAAAGAACCTTACAATTTTTGCTGATTGTAAACATAATGCACAACTTTTATAAAAATGTAAAACCACACAGTAAAAGGTATAACTGCTGCTAAGTTGTTTCAGTCGTGTTCAACTCTGTGCGACCCCTTAGACAGCAGCCCACCAGGCTCCCCAGTCCCTGGGATTCTCCAGGCAAGAATACTGGAGTGGGTTGCCATTTCCTTCTCCAACACATGAAAGTGAAATCGCTCAGTCATGTCCGACTCTTTGCGACCCCATGGACTGCAGCCCACCAGGCTCCTCCATCCATGGGATTTTCCAGGCAAGAGTGCTGGAGTGGGGTGCCATTGCCTTCTCCTAAAAGGTATAAAGATGAAAGTAAAATTACCCCAATCCTGCTTCCCAGAGATTAATACTCATCTTTTTGATGAAAAATCCCTTCAGGCATCTTTCTATGCTGATATGCATTTTTAAAAACATAGACTGAATTGTGTTATACATGCCATTCTGTAACCTACTTTTCCTCTGAATGTTATCAACATGCACTGAAAATTCCATTATCCAGTAGGTGATTGAAAAGAAGTGTTTAATATTGAAAAGCACTGTGACTTTTATGGTTTCTTTTCCCATATCGTACCAAGATTCTGTGAGAGTTAAATCCTTTTCTTGCATTTTCTTCTTGAACTAATCAAGTCTGTGCTTGTGTCTTGTATGGTTCTTTTTCAATTCAATGAGTACATATTGCCCTGTCGTTGTTAATGAATACCTGGTACTCCACTGTATATACAAAATACATTTATTTAATTAGCCTCCAGCTGATGAATATTTGAGTTATTTCCCATATTCGGCTAACTTAATCATTCCATAATAAACATCCTTGTGTATTCAACTTTGTTCCTTGGTAAAGTTTTATGATCTCATCCTCAGGATAAATTTCTAGAAATGAGACTGGCTGAGGTCAAAGGTTTTTAAAATTTAACCTGTATTTGAATCAGGGGCTATTATGGGGCAAGAGAAGTTGTGGAAACTCGAGGCTTAGCTGGGTTGATGGGACTTCAAACTCATGGCACAATCATAGAACAGTCCAGAAAGCAGACAGCCGAAGAGTGAATGCTTTTACGTGAAATGGTCACTGAATGTTGGAAGCAGTTTCAGAGAAAGTGAGTGAAATGATCTTGCTTTGGAGTCCTTAAAAATAGCTGGACCTTCATCACTGAGGTTACCTCTTAGAGAGCTCTGCTTAAAGGCAGTTGGATGAATAGATTCTTTTTGTTCAACAAATACTTCATGAGTGCCCCTTCAGTGTGCGGCATGGGGCAAAGCCAGGGCAGCAGGGGTGGTCAGTCCATGGGGGACACAGCGTGGCCAGTGTGAACTGCAGCTCAGAGTGGGTGTGCTCCGGCCAGTTCTTGGATCCTTCTGTGACTCTACGGCTTCCTTTAAATGGATGGGCACACTGTCTGGCCCCCGAGGGTTGTAATCCACTTCAAAATCGAGGATTCGGAGGGTAACACTGGGTTGTCATGAAGAACCAAGACTAGACTAGTTCCGTGGCCCCCAGAGCTGGGAGGAGAGATGGTGGCATGGCGGCTCTGTCTGGGAGACAGGATTGAGCAAGGAGCCCTTGTGGTGAGTCTGAATGACCACATAGCTTCTGTTGGGTAGGGAATTCATGCTTTATACAGGAAGACACGCTGATTTGACCTTTGGGGTTTCTTCCTACTCTGGGACTTCGTGATTTCATAATAAAGTTTTAAGCAATGTAGTATACATTTGTTTACTCATTCAACAAATTCAAATGCCAGGTACTCTTCTAGGTACTGGAGACAAAAGACAGATCAGGTTAGGTGTCTGCCACTGAGGGACTGTTTTCTTAAAAATTAAAATAGAATTTAAAATAGAAAAGGCATGTTATAATATTTACCATCTTAACCATTTTTAAGAGTATTCAGGGGTGTTAAGTATATGCATGTTGTTGAGCAAAAAATCTCCAGAACTTTTTCATCTTTTGAAACAAACTCTGAACCCACTAAACACCAGCTCCCAATTTCCTCCTCCCCTGCCCTGATAATCACTATTCTGAGTTTGACTACTTTAATAATTTTTTATTTATTTATTTTAATGGGAGGGTACTTTACAATATTGTTATTGTGTTTGCCATACATCAACATGTTGACTACTTTTGATGCCTCATGTGAGTGGAATCACATAGGATTTGTCTTTTTGTGACTGGTTTATTTCATTCAGTATAATGTCCTCAAGGTTCACCTATGTTGTAGGATGTGACAGGATTTCATTCTTTTTTAAGGCTGAGTAACCAGGTGGCTCTATCAGTAAAGAACCCACCTGCCAATGCAGGAGACATAAGAGACACAGAGCCTGGACTCAAGAGAGCCTGGAATCCTTCTCCCTATGCCCTTTCCCTACCCTACTCCCGACTTCAAAAAGAAATTGCCATGCTTGTAGATTCCAAGGGTCACTTTGGATCTACATGTTGAACTTCCATTGTATCTTATAATTGATGTATATGATTTATATGTTAGTGTCCCCCTACAATTCCTCCAGCCCCCCAAAAACCATTCATACAATGGTGATTATCTTTCTATATTCTACTTAATCCCACTGACTCTTACAGCAGCCCAGGGAGGTAAATATTAAGAGATGCTGGTGAAGACTCTGTAGCTAAGAAGGGCAGAGGGACTTCCCTGGAGGACCAGTGATTAATACTTTGCAGGTGGCACTATGGAAAAGAACCTGCCTGCCAATGCAGGTGACATAAGAGACAAGTTTGATCTCTGGGCTGGGAAGATCCCCTGGAGGAGGGCATGGATACCCACTCCAGTATTCTTGCCTGGAGAATTCCATGGACAGAGGAGCCTGGAGGGCTACAGCCCATAGGATCACAAAGAGTCAGATACAACTGAAGCAACTTAGCATGTTCCAATGCAGGTTTGATCCCTGCTTGGGAAGCTAAGATCCCACATGCCTTGTGGTCAAAAAACCAAAACAAAACATGGAAGCACAATATTATAATTAAATCAATACAGATTTGAAAAATGGTCCATATTAAAAAAAAAAAGGTGGTAGAGTCAGCTTGAACCCAGACTGACTCATCCAAAGCTCTTCTTTTCCTCTGAATCATGTGTCCTGGCTCTGGTTTCCAAAAATACAGCAGCTGTGATCTCTTGCCCCCGCATCCTGTCTTACCCTCTTTGTTCTCCGGCTGTGTCTTTTCCTGTCCTGGGGAGGGGCTGCTGCACAATGAGTTTCTACTCTCTGAGCCAAGAGTTGTGGCTCTTGGCCATCATCACTCCAACATGGTGATGGAGAGATTTGCCCCCAAGATTTATTCCAAAGCTGGTGAGGAAATGTCTGGTAAGAAAGCAAGAGTCTGGAGAAGTTTTGCCATTTGCCTAGAGTCATGGATAATCAGTAAATGGCAGGCAGTGAAAAAGACAAGCTTCTTGGGAGCTTAGTTTTATATCACAGAAGTGAGTCAGACGTCAATAATGAGACTTTAACAACCAATCTCATTTTGGGGAAAATAAAAGATTCAACTCATGGCTTGGCTGAAAGATTGGGCTAGTCATCATAATAATGAGTCTAGTTATTCGTGAGATAAGAGGATTGATGAAAAAAAATTTTCTAGGTCTCTACTGGAACTGGTTAGTGGAAATAAAATCTGTATTAATCCTTTGGGAAAACCAAGTGAACTCTGAGTGGTAAGGATTCAATGATAGAAGTCATGTTTCTTTATTCAAATATCTGAAGGGCAACCTAGTTTTTATTTGTGAAACTGAATTTTTGGCTTTGACTATAATAAGCATCCTATGTTTTGAAAATCTTCACACCGGCTTTTGTGGAAGCATTCATTTCCGAAGCGTTCATTTCCGAAGAGATCTTATTTTAATGCTTCTTCACAAGTTGTACTTCTGGCTGGTAGATGGGTGGGCTGGCTGATACTATCTTACTTTACTAATGCCTGCTTTATTCAAGGCAGAATCCCAAAGGCTGACAAAATAAACGTAGATCACATTTATCGCTTCTTCTCCACGTTCTGCAGTTACCTTGGAGAAGGAAATGGCAACCCACTCCAGTGTTCTTGCCTGGAGAATCCCAGGGACGGGGGAGCCTGGTGGGCTGCCATCTATGGGGTCACACAGAGTCAGACACAACTGACGTGACTTAACTTAGCTTAGCTTGGCAAGAGAGCTGAGTTACTTCAGTTTGACAGGATTTGTTCTTTATGAAGCTTTACTGACTGCTGTCTTACACTTCTATATATCCCTGTTTCTAAAGTTGTTGTCTGATGAGATTTCTTCTCACTGCTTCTTTTTCCCTTTCTGGAAAGGTATGCAAAGTTCATGTTGTGAATAATGCAGGGCTCTACTTATGTAATTGCTGCAAATGATGATAAGGGTTAGAGAGGAATATTAATTTCTCTATTAATACTTGAATATGAATCAAAGTTTCATTGATTTGTAAATTACCTTCTAATGGAATTTGAAAAAAATCTTCTCATCAAAATTTCTCCATAAATTCTCATTAAATGCTCACCTTTGCATACAAAGGATACAGATGAATTCACTGATGATTATTTCAACATGTTCAATTTTTTAGAGCAAAAAATCATATTTGGATTAACCAATATCACTGCTGCCTGGTGGTGACTTATTGAAGTTATTTATTGTTGGTGGAATGAGACAGTTTTTCTTTTCAACTGCTCTACACCTCTAATCTTCTTTTCCCATCTGTAAATTCTTCCCAAGGTAAAACCCATAATAAACCTGCTTGCCTTGCAGTTAGGATGCTGACATTAGACTCCAGCTGCACCAGTCAGATGTGTGCACTTGAGATTTTGAATTGAAAGCTAGTGACACAAATAAATAGGTGGAGCATAGAATGATTTTGGTGAGGGGAAGGGCAAATAGCCTGTTTTCTTATTTATTTATTTGTTTTTGGCTGCACCAGGTCTTCACTGTAGTATGTGAGATTTTATTTTCAGACCAGAGATTGAACCTGGTCCCTTGCATTGAGAGTGCAGAGTCTTAGCCACTGGACCAGCAGGGAAGTCCCCAAATATCCATTTTCTCAGAGAGCAGTACCAGAGGTTCTGGCAGTACCTCTGGTTTCCAGTGTGGTGGATAAACTGAAGTATCTGTACCCAGAGGTGGGGTCTACCAAGGGGCTGTCTGTGATGTGTGAGGCACTGCTCCTGGCTTTGTAGTCTTCAAGGTCTTCCCAGTTTCCCTGAGAATCTGGGGCTTCCCTTGTGGCTCAGATGGTAAAGAGTCTGCCTGCAATCTGGGAGACTGGGTTCGATCCCTGGGTTCGATCTCCAGGAAGATCCTTTGGAGAAGGAAATGGCAACCCACTCAAGTATTATTGCCTGGAAGATCCCATGGATGAAGGAGCCTGATGGGCTACAGTCCATGGGGTCGCAAAGAGTTGGACACGACTGAGTGACTTCACTTTCGCGTCTCACTTTTGAGAATTTGAAACTGTCTCATATCCTTTAACACATTCCTTTTCTAGTTAATCTAGCCAGGGAGTGTTTCTGTAACTTGCCACTAAGAAATCCAACTGATACAACTGCAATATGAGGAAAAAGAAAAGGAAATAGGATTCTTTCACATGTATTCATATACATGTGTTTCAACAGCTGATGTCTTTCAACAGCTGATTCATATCAGCTGTTGAAAGACATCAGTAGAACAAGACTCTTTGTCAGGTTTTCTTATAGTAGCCTTCATTTATTTCAACTGATTAATGTTTTAAAACAGCAATCTAGAGACAGTGATGCACACCCAGACAGGGTGTTTCTAAGGGAAACAGAGGGTGTTTTAATACCAATGAATGGCTGTGAGTTTGGGACTCAACAGTGGCCTTTTTGTTGTTGTTTAGTCACTAGGTCATGTCCAGTGGCCTTAGGAAATGGCTTTAAAAGATGAACTATGAAGAAATTAAGGATAGAGATCTTCTGGAAAGGCTCCAGGTTCTTAGCTTGTGAGGTATTAGGAGTTGGTTGAAATAAAGAATAGTTTCACTGGAGGCCCATGATTTAATTCTTCCACCCATTCATCCAGCTGTATTTATTAAGCATCCATTCTGTACCATGCACATGCAAAAATATCAATGTTAAGGAGATGGTGGTGAGCTAGGCAGAGCTACACAAGCCTTTATTTTGATGCTCCAGGGTTTCAGAGTGTTTCCATATACACATGAGGGAAGGACGATGAGCTTTAGTATAACTGAAGATGATGAACACTGGAGATGTCACATGAATTATCCACCAACACATAGCCAGTAAGTAGTAGAACTGAGAATCAAATTCAATTCTTCTGGTTCCAGAATCTTACATTCTTTCCAGGATGCCAGCCCGCCTTACCTGCTAGAGTTCATATCAACAGTGAGAGACAGGTGTGAAAATAATACTTTTCTTGGAAGAAAGTCTGAATCAGAGAAGGGTTAAATTGGTAAATATAGAGGCAGGACCTTGCTTTCTAGGGCTTGTGGTCTTACTTCCACTCTGCAATTGTACTACCCCAGGATGCCTCTCTCATTTATATCTTGATTATAAACATAGTATTGAGAGATGCCCTTGATGGGTGATATTCAGGGAAGGGAAAACATTAGACATCTTTGGGATGAGGGTCAGGTAGCTTCAAATGTAGTCAAATGTGAGAACTAGAGAAAGAGGGAGGGCAAGAAAGGGAACTCTACCTACTTAGCCATTTCTTCCTAGGGCTGTGACTTTATAGAAGATGTGGTCCCACCCTCCCTGATACCACAGTCTAGTGGGCAAGATAAAACATGTACACACTGAGTCATTTCTATCCTCAAGCCTGTGCATATGTGTATCCTACTAGGTGGCATTATTTTCCTTCTTTTTTTTTTAATTGAAATTTTTATTGAGACAATTGTAGGCTGTTGAGAAGTGAAGATAACATGCGATTATGGGAAATAATACAGAGAGATCTCATGCACCCTTTACCCGGTTTCTCCAAAGGTAACATCTTGCAAAACTATAGTACAATATCACAACTAGTACATCGACTTTGAAACAATCCACTGATTGTACTCATTCCTAAGTTTTACTTGTACTCATTTGTGTGTGTGTGTGTGTGTGTAGAAGTGTGTGTTTGAATCTATACAGTTGTATCACCTGTGTTGGGCTGGGATCTAACACCGCAGTTAAGATACAGAACTATCCATCACTATGAGGATCCCATGTACTGACCTTTTATATTTTTATAACCATATTTCCCGCCCTCCCTGGTTTTATATTTTGTGTCTTGTGTACCCTTGGTATCTATAAAGAATCAATGAAGGGACTTCCCTGGTGATCCAGAGGCTAAGGCTCTGAACTCCTAATGCAGAGGGTTTGAGTTCAATCCCTAGTCAGGGAACTAGGTCTCACATGCTGCAGCTAAGGGTTTGCATGCCACAGCTAAAGATCAAAACTCCTGTGTGCTGCAGCCAAGACCTGGTGCAGCCAAATAAACAACTAATAATTAAAAAAAAACTCACAACACAAAGTAACATAAAAAAGGACATTTGAACAACTCCTAAAATAAAGTATTTTTTAAAAAAGAATAAATGAACTAACAATGCCATAGGAGATTGTATTACGTTTATATTTATATTTGTGTTTGTATTTATATGTGTCCTCTGAAGGAGAGGAAGAAGCCATTCATTTGAGCAGGGCCTTGAAGTCAGAGAAGGAGGCAGAGCTTCACAGTGAGTGAGGGACACCCATGACTTGGACTGGAGGGCGTGGTGACTAAGCACGTGGACTCCACGAAGGCCTGGCTGCCTGGGTTTGAATTCCCTTTCCACCACTTACTGTCTGAGTGATCCCCACCAGGCAGATCTCTAGGCCCCCTCAGTTTTCTCATCTTTAAAACAGAAAGGACATTGGACCCACTTCAGAGGTCACTTGGAACAAGCTGCAATGGTGCACGTGTAAGAGTGCCAGGAAAGCGGTGAGACTCACCTCAGCAAACAGATGCCATTCTTACTAGTCTCACTTAGCAATCTGAGAGGGTCCTTCAGTGACCCGGACTGAAGTCCTGTCTCATTCTGCCTTTGTGAAGAGGTGTGGATTGAGCTTCCTCCTCGAGGCTGATGTGGGAGACAGTTCTCAGACGACACCCACCCTTAACACCCCGACAGTGGTTCTTGGTTCTTGCCCTGGTGGTCACTCTCATTGAGGATCCTGAGGCCTTGCTGGCATTTTCCCCATCTCTTCTTAAATGCATTCTCTGAGGAGGTTGTTTTTATTTTTAAATTTTTTCCATTTTAGTTTTGACTTTTTCGGGGCTCAGTTGCGGCACGCAGATCTTCTGTTGTGGTGCCTGGGCTGGTCTCTAGTTGTGATGCACAGGCTCTCTAGTTGAGGCACTTAGTTGGCATGTGGAACCTTAATTCTCCCGCCAGGGACTGAACCGAGACCCACTGCACTGGCAGGCAGGATTCCTAACCCCTGACCACCAGCGAAGTTCCAGAAAACAATTTGTTAATGAGCATTTAATCTGGGAATTTGTGAACTTCCTGAGTCACTGCTCTCCTGAATAAGCAGAGCTTTGTGTAGCAAAAGCCCCACCTACACTTTGCACACATGGTCAGTGGACGAGTTTGACCCCAGGCTGACCTCCTTCCTAACAAAGAGGCTTGTAGGAAATTATTCCTGAGAATCAGCTCCCTTTTCATCCACTTCCTCTTCATGTGATTGAGAGAGGTGTTTACTGCGGGTCTGATCTGTGGGTAGTGTGTCTAGACCTCTCCTGGTTCCACTGACATTCCTTTGTTGTGTACACACCTGCTGTGAGAAAATAAATCTTGTGTTCCAAAGACAAAAGGCAGTTAGTAGAGCAGGATTTGGGTTAAAAACCCTTTGCAAATCCCTTTGCCAACTGTCAAATCCACTTCCAGAGGCCACCACAGGAAAAGGCCTGTCTGAGGAGCCACAGAGACAATTTTTTTTAAGGATGAATTTGAAGAGCACCTTGGCCAGCACTTTCTACCCACAAATTTCACATGGCGTCCTCAACAATTCATTGTGTGCTGTGAAATATTATTGTCTTTTTCTCCCCTTAGAGATTCTTGCCATCTCAATAGAGCAGGGACTTCACCCATTAAGTGTGGGCAGTTATGGAGAGGAGAGTAGCGAACTGTTTCTTAATTACAGACACGGGCACATTCAGTAGGCTGGTGGGATAAGCATAAATTTAGGGGACGTGGGAAGAGGTTTTAGCCCTCACTGATGATTCTTAGCTAGTGCTCACTCTAAAGATGAAAAGACTTCTCTGGTGGCTCATACTGTAAAGAAACTACCTGCGAGGTGGAGACGTGGGCTTGATCCCTGGGTCAGGAAGGCCCCCTGGAGAAGGGAATGGTAACCCACTCCAGTATTCTTGCCTGGAGAAGTCTATGAACAGAGGAGCCTGGCAGGCTATAGCCCATGGGGTCTCAAAGAGTTGGACATGACTGAGCAACTGAGCATGCGTACTAGGGATGAAAATCTTATTTTCTATTATTACTCTGAGTATAAAAAGAGATTTCCCCTCTCTCTTCTTCATCTAGCCCTTCCCCTTTTCAGTATTAATATGGGTTTTCAAATTGTTATCTAATGTGTTATAATCCACTCCTGTTATTGATTTTGATACTCAAATTGTCTCCTATTTTTCCAGAGAAAGCTCCTTCAGGTTGGCTCCTGTGTCCTTTCCACATGCCCCCATCAGTTTTTTTTTTTTAGCAGTTTCTTTCTTTCTGAAATGAGACTTTCCAGGTTCCTATCTAACCTCTTGTAATTATGTTAGAAAAGCAGGAAGGTAAAAATCATTTCCCAGCTTTAACACTGGCAAACGTATCCTAGAACTTTGGCAAAGACCTAGCAGGTTCTGGACTGGTCCTATTGATCACTGAAGCTCCAGAAATGGGTCCTAGGAAAGTCACTGTTTTCTGTGAGAGGCAGCTGAGTGTAGATGCTGCTGGTGATAGGCAGACCTGTGGGCTCAGGCAAGTGCAGATTCATGGACATCTGGTCAACACGGCCCCTGGCACGTATCCATGGTGATGGGAGATGGGAAGCATATGGTAATTAAACCCACAAGGAAAACAAGTTCATTCAGGGATTTGAACTCTTGTTTCCCAGATGACACCAGGAGAGCAGCAAACCAGTTATAAAATTATCTCTTTGCTTTGCACCAGTTTAAACAGGTGCTATGGTAAAGAAGCTGCCTGCCAATGCAGGAAACATAATGAGATATGGATTCAATCCCTGGGTCAGGAAGGTCCCCTGGAGGAGGGCATGACAACTCACTCCAGTATTTTTGCCTGGAGGATCCCATGGACAGAGGAGCCTGATGGGCTACAGTCTACAGGGTCTCAAAGAGTCGGACACAACTGAACCGACTCATCACACAAACGTCTTCTACTCTCATATCTGTAGAGATGATGATCATCAGTAAAGGGAGACAGTAAAAGGATACTAGAGAAGATGATGAGGTGAAAAAAGTCTCCCAAACCAGCTGATGCAAAAAAAAAAAAAAGTCAAATGTCAAAATGTTTCATCAAAGCAGAGACATTTTGGGTCAGAGACTTCTAGACAGTTTGTGTGTTACTTGGCAAGCATCCCTTAAAGAACTTTGCAATGCCAGTTGAATGTGTGGAAAGAAAGCGATAGACCTGTGTATGAGGATGGGAAGAAGATTAGCCGCTTGGTTGGAAGGAGCCAGTGGCCGTGTCACCAGTGGCCTGATGTTACGCTAGGATGCATGCCAGTTGGGATGTCCCAAGCCAACTGCCCACATGCTTCAAAATTGCTCTGAACCCTACCAGTTGTTTCAAGGACAGAAGCTTAGAAGTGGACCCACACTCCTCAAGTTCGATGAGAAGGCCAGGTCCTGAGGAGGAGAAGAAGCCCAGCTAGTTTTGAGCCCATAATATGGTGCCCTACTTTTTCACCATAGAGGCTCAAAGCCCTTTAGGATTATCGACTTAGTTAATTATGATGTTGCCCTTTGAGTCTGGAAAGTGCATTGATATTTTTAAATAAAAGCTGATTGCAGCCTGATCTTTTCAATAAACAGTGGTGAATTTTCTAAGCAAAATGAGGGTGCTGTGACATCCATTCACTTGGACCCAACCGCCTCGCATTTTCTGGTCTTCCCATTGTTAGGAGAAGACAGTGACTATTACTAAAACACATGTGTAGTGTTCAAGCTTTAGAAAGTCAGCTTCCTGGGGATATTCAGGAGTTGAGTCAGCAAATACACACACTACTGTTCTCCTTTGTCTTGCCTCTTGCAGACACAGATAATCTATCAGAGTTTCATAACTTTCTATATAATATTAGTTGGATGCCTACAATGGATGGGATGATGGGGGCAAGAAGAGTGAAATGTATCTTGTCTCTCCTCTAAGAGCTTTTCAGTATGCTTGGGAAGAAATCAAGGGTGACAGCAACTGTTCTCAAATGCACTTTCAACCTATGAGAATTTTACAGTTACATGGAGTCAGAGCCATCCAGTTTTTACGGTACGGCAGTAGTAGAACGAGGATGGTATGTTTCCCCTGGGTCTCTTACAATGTAATAGTATTTTCCAGAAAGACACTTGTCCTCTAGCCAGTTTTGGTTATGATTCCCCTGTGCTGTGCAGTCTAACTGTGATTTGGGTTTTTTTAATTGCACAAAACACAATAACATGCAGGTTACCCCCAGTGGTGGAACGTGTCTTATGGATATATTGAATATGGGATAGGGAAGCAGTGAAGTGTGGACCTTAAGGGCAGAAGTTCACAGTCAAGTCTTGGCTATCTTCAGGATGGTGGATCCTGGGCACATCAGCTTAAGCTCTCTGATATCTGTTTCTTTATCTGTAAAATAGAGACAGTGGTAGGTCCTTTACAGAGTTGTTCTGAGGATGAAATGAGATAAGAGTATAAAGGTGTTTGCCACGGTTCCTGGCATATCATAATGCTCAAATTCATAATTGCCATTATGATTTAAAATTTTTTCTCTTAAATATTTATTTTTCCTGCTGCACTGGCCCACAGGATCTTCATTCATTGTGTCACGTGGGACCTTTCATTGCACCACATGGTGTCTAGTTGGGCCCCGGGGGCTTACTTGCTTCATGGCATGTGGGATCTTAGTTCCCTGACCAAGTATTGAACAAGCTTCCCCTGCACTGCAAGCCAGATTCTTAACCTCTGGCCCACCAGGGAAGTCCTAGCCATTATTACTTTTGAAATTAAGCTCGTTATTTTTGGTTGTGCATGGCCTTTGTTTAGTTGCGGTGCACGGGCTTCTCATTGTGATGGCTTCTCTTGTTGCGGAGCACAGGCTCTAGGGGCACAGGCTCAGTAGTTGCCCTGAGGCATTTGGGATCTTCCCGGACCAGGGATTGAACCCATGTAACCTGCATTGGCAGGTGGTTGCTTAACCTCTGGACTACCAGAGAAGTCCTGCCATTATTTTTATTCTTATTCTTATCACTATTATTACATGTGGTGTCGATTCCAGCAAGCAGCCTTGTGGATGAGCAGAAATGTTGACAGAGCGCCTCCCCGGCCACCACCCCTTTAGGGATGCAAACATTGCTCAGGAACTGTTGCGCTGTTCAGGGTTCCCATCAGCCCCTGGACATTAGGAGGTTTCCTCTGGCTCTTTCTGGCTCCTTCACTTTGTAGACTCATCTACTCCCTTTCTGCTTCAACTAATTCCTGCTACCCTGAGCTAATTTCCCTGTATTCCTCCACCTGGTGACTTCTGTTGACTCATAGGTTTCAAAATCGTGTTTCTGTTTCCTATTTCAATGACAGGTAATCAAAAGCAGTTAGTTGGTTTCCCCTATCTGTCTTTCCAAGAACATTTTCTTTTCATTA
Source organism: Bos taurus (assembly GCF_002263795.3). NCBI lineage: Eukaryota > Metazoa > Chordata > Mammalia > Artiodactyla > Bovidae > Bos > Bos taurus. The sequence continues at coordinate 16,021,254 of NC_037341.1, read as the reverse complement.
CTGTACATCTCAAGAAGGGAAAAGAAGGAACACTTGTAAAATTCAAGAAGGCTGAATCCCACATAGACTCATGTCAGGCCTCTTGTCCCTCGGTGACTCTAATGTGCCTTTTAGATGACTGTCGCCTAACTGTTTACACAGGGAACACCTGCTTGGTACATAGAAATCAGTATCTTTTCCTACTAAGCTTCCAGTGTACTGAGAGGCTGCATCGCCCGCAAGTTTACAGAACTATAGCACAATTTGTAACAGGGGATTTATTTCCTTTTCATTCAGTTGTGGAATCATGAAGGGGTGAAGTGAAAGTCGCTCAGTTGTGTCAGACTCTTTGCGACCCCATGGGCTATACAGTCCTTGGAATTCTCCAGGCCAGAATACTGGAGTGGGTAGCCTTTCCCTTCTCCAGGGGATCTTCCCAACCCAGGGATCAAACCCAGGTCTCCCACACTGCAGGCAGATTCTTTCCCAGCTGAGCCACAAGGGAGCTGAGGTACAATTACCAACGTTCAACCTTGAGTGGAAACATTTGATATCAATTAAAACAACAGGGTAATATCCACAATAATAGGTCCAGTATTAAGATCTATAGATAGTTTAGAATTGCATATTAACACATATATGTGGAAACTAGAAAAATGGTACAAATGAATTGCTTTCCAGGGCAGAAACAGAGACACGCATGTGCAGAACCATGTGTGGGGAAGGGGAGGGTGGGACGAATCGGAGAGTGGCACTGACGTATTTACACTGCTGTGTGTAAAAAGCTAGTGGGAAGCTGCCGCCAGCACAGGGAGCTCACCGCTGTGCTCCGTGATGACCTAGAGGGGTGGGATGCCGGAGGGTGGGGTGGGAAGGAGGCTCAACAGGGAGGAGATATATGTACACATATAGATGATTCACTTCTTTGTACGCAGAAACTAACGCAACATTGTAAAGCAATTATATTCTAATTTAAAAAAGAAAGTTATAAAAAAAGAATCCACTGCTTATGTTTCTTATTTTACTCAGTTCACCCATCTCTTAAAGAAGACACCTATTTTAAGAGATCAAAATCACACCATTTGCTAAAAATAGGAGCAAAGCTTTAATATAAAGGATAATGAATTTCCTACTCTTCCAGGGAAGATTGCATTGCTTGAGGTTTTCCTGGGTACCTTGCTTTTTCCTCCCACTTTTTGTCATCCATTTGGGGACAGCAAAAGAAGCGAATATCAAACCATCATTTTGAGGCTTTTTAATAATGCTGACTGCAGCCATGAAATGAAAAAATGCTTACTCCTTGGAAGGAAAGTTATGACCAACCTAGACAGCATATTCAAAAGCAGAGACATTACTTTGCCAACAAAGGTCTGTCTAGTCAAGGCTATGGTTTTTCCAGTGGTCATGTATGGATGTGAGAGTTGGACTGTAAAGAAATCTGAGCACTGAAGAATTGATGCTTTTGAACTCTGGTGTTGGAGAAGACTCTTGAGAGTCCCTTGGACTTCAAGGAGATCCAACCAGTCCATCCTAAAGGAGAGCAGTCCTGGGTGTTCATTGGAAGGACTGATGATGAAGCTGAAACTCCAATACTTTGGCCACCTGATGTGAAGAGCTGACTCATTGGAAAAGACCCTGATGCTGGGAAAGATTGAGGGCAGGAGGAGAAGGGGATGACAGAGGATGAGATGGTTGGATGGCATCGCCAACTCAATGAGCTTGGGTTTGGGTAGACTCCGGGAGTTGGTGATGGACAGGGAGGCCTGGCATGCTGTGGTTCATGGAGTCACAAAGAGTCAGACATGACTGAGCGACTGAACTGAACTGAACCGAGAGTGGGTCCTCCAAAGAGTCGATTCCAAGATGGCATTTGTGTGATCAAGATTTATTTGGAAAGGGAATTCTCTGGTGGTCCAGTGGTTAGGACTCTGAGTTTCCACTGCAGGGGGCTGGTGTTCAAGCCCTGGTCAGGGAACTAAGATCTTGCATGTCACTTGGTGTGTCCAAAAAACCCATTTATTTGGGAAACTTATGGCAAAGATAGAGCTTCCCAGGTGGCGCTAGTGGCAAAGAACATGCCTGCCAATGCAGGAGTCGTAAGAGACACAGGTTTCATCCCTGATCAAGAAGATCCCCTGGAGGAGGGCATGGCAACCCACTCCAGTATTCTTGCCTGGAGAATCCCATGGACAGAGGAGCCTGTCAGGCTACAGTCCCTGGGTTGCAAAGAGTTGGACACGACTGGAAGCAACTTAGCACTGATGCGAGGGAGGGATAAAGAGGAAGGAGTACCAGAAGGCGAGAGTTTTCAGACTATGATGCAAACCTGACTCCTGTGATGAAGAGCAGGAAGGAAGGGGAATTGGATAGGAAGAATCTTCCCAAAAAATTTTCCTCCAGGCCAACAGGGACTCTTGTGACTCAAGTCATCCATTAGAAGAGTACCATGTTTTATAGGACTAGCTCACTTGCAGTGCTTAGTCATTTGCTGGGTAGCATGATCTCAGTGTGACACAGCAGTGAATCAGAGGTACAGGAACTAGGGCTGTCAGTGAACTATGCTTCGTGCAGCCAGAGACCTGAGTGGCACTTTTTCATGACTACCATGGTTTCCAGTTTTGGCCATTTTTAACTGTGCAAACTTGAGTAAGTCATTCCAGGCTCAGAAACTAAATGGTTAATCTATCAATGAAGAGGGAAACCGTTCTATGTCACACAACTGCTGTGACACATCAGATCAGATCAGATCAGTCACTCAGTCGTGTCCGACTCTTTGTGACCCCATGAATCGCAGCACACCAGGCCTCCCTGTCCATCACCAACTCCCAGAATTCACTCAGACTCACGTCCATCGAGTCAGTGATGTCATCCAGCCATCTCATCCTCTGTCGTCCCCTTTTCCTCCTGCTCCCAATCCCTCCCAGCATCAGAGTCTTTTCCAATGAGTCAACTCTTCGCATGAGGTGGCCAAAGTACTGGAGTTTCAGCTTTAGCATCATTGCTTTCAAAGAAATCCCAGGGCTGATCTCCTTCAGAATGGACTGGTTGGATCTCCTTGCAGTCCAAGGGACTCTCAAGAATCTTCTCCAACACCACAGTTCAAAAGCATCAATTCTTTGGCGCTCAGCCTTCTTCACAGTCCAACCCTCACATCCATACATGACCACAGGAAAAACCATAGCCTTGACTAGATGAACCTTTGTTGGCAAAGTAATGTCTCTGCTTTTGAATATGCTATCTAGGTTGATCATAACTTTCCTTCCAAGGAGTAAGCGTCTTTTAATTTCATGGCTGCAGGCACCATCTGCAGTGATTTTGGAGCCCAGAAAAATAAAGTCTGACACTGTTCCCACTGTTTCCCCATCTTTTCCCATGAAGTGATGGGACCGGATGCCATGATCTTCGTTTTCTGAATGATGAGCTTTAAGCCAACTTTTTCACTCTCCACTTTCACTTTCATCAAGAGGCTTTTTAGTTCCTCTTCACTTTCTGCCATAAGGGTGGTGTCATCTGCATATCTGAGGTTATTGACATTTCTCCGGGCAATCTTAATTCCAGCTTGTGCTTCTTCCAGTCCAGCGTTTCTCATGATGTACTCTGCATATAAGTTAAATAAACAGGGTGACAATATACAGCCTTGAGGAACTCCTTTTCCTATTTGGAACCAGTCTGTTGTTCCATGTCCAGTTCTAACTGTTGCTTCCTGACCTGCATACAGATTTCTCAAGAGGCAGGTCAGGTGGTCTGGTATTCCCATGTCTTTCAGAATTTTCCCACAGTTTATTGTGATCCACACAGTCAAAGGCTTTGGCATAGTCAATAAAGCAGAAATAGATGTTTTTCTGGAACTCTCTTGCTTTTTCCATGATCCAGCAGATGTTGGCAATTTGATCTCTGGTTCCTCTGCCTTTTCTAAAACCAACTTGAACGTCAGGAAGTTCACAGTTCACATATTGCTGAAGCCTGGCGTGGAGAATTTTGAGCATTACTTTACTAGCATGTGAGATGAGTGAAATTGTGCGGTAGTTTGAGCATTCCTTAGCACTGAATTAAAACTGACCTTTTCCAGTCCTGTGGCCACTGCTGAGTTTTCCAAATTTGCTGGCATATTGAGTGCAGCACTTTCACGGCATCATCTTTCAGGATTTGGAATAGCTCAACTGGAATTCCATCACCTCCACTAGCTTTGTATGGTAAAGTTCTTTGTAATCTATGAAGCACTCTGGAAATAGAAAATAATGTTACGATGGAGTGACCGAAGCCTTTCAAATGTAGTAGCTGTTAAAAAGCCATTGTGCTCCTTGACCACAATGCATTGTCTTTCCCGGATTGCTCTGTGTTTCCCATAGGCCCACTGCAGTGCTGGGCGTCTAATAGGTAATAAGTAAATGTTTGTTGAATCATGATAGCAACTTTTGAGAGTTCTGCAAGGAAACACTCCATGACTGAGACGGTATGTGGGATAATGATTGTAGACACTGAAATTTATTCCCTCTGGCAGAAGGCCACATGGCAGGAGGCAAAGCATGGGGGAGGGTGGAGGAGGATTTTTGTTGATATGGTCTGCACTTGGATTTGGAATTGACGTAGCAACTTCGTGCAAAGGGCATTATTCTTCCCAGAGCGGGGAAGGCTGAAAGAGAGTTTTGTAACCTTCTTGTTTTGCAATATAGCCTTTCTTTTGAGAATTTCTAAAATAATTCTGAAGCCAACTGAATTAAGACAATTCCCAATCTTCTTTTTAGATAACTTTACAGCATCACTCCTCTGAAGTTCATTTCCTAGAGTTGTCTATCATTTACATTATTGAGCCCTTTGAGTTTTACCAACTCATCCTTCCCTCCTTTTGAAGAAAAATCTGTTGGGGCTAAAATGTTTAAGGGGCAAGCACAGGAATGAGGGAAGTGGATAGGGGGGGTGAAGTGTGACTGGGTAATTTCTTAAGGAGCTGACTATAGCTCATCTGTTTGGTTCTGTTTCCTGAGAACTCACAGTTTTATCTGTTCCTTCTTTCTACACTGCTTTGCACCAGCTCAGCATTTTCAGCATTCAAATGTTTGTTGAATGAACTCATGAATGAATTAGATGTGCTGGGTGCAGGAAGCAACTAGAGAGAGTTTCTACCTTAGTGGAACTTTTGGTTTAAGGGATGCTGGTGAAAAAAAAATTATGTAAAAATAAAATGACAAACTATGATAAGTATTGAAAAGAAAAAGCATGAGAAACATGAGGACCTGCTGAGGAGGAGGATGGGGGCAGTATCTGGGATGTTAAGTGGCATCCTTCTGAGGGGCAGGATGGAGTCAACAGGGTGACTCCAGGGTGGATTCCAGGCACAGAGAAGGCCACGTGCAGAGACCCCGAGGGAGGGGCATGTGCCAGTCAAGTTGCCGAAGGAAGGTGGTCAGAGCAGAGAGAGAAAGCAACGGAGATAAAGCAGAGAAATACAGCTCTGGGTTTTCCCTGTGATGAACAACCAACAAACCTTTATGGCTGTCTACCGTGCAGCTAGCTGACTTCTGTTGTTATGATGTGTACTTATATCTGAGTCAGACATAACAGCTGCACAGCAAGACTCATTCTGCAGATAAAGAGGAATAAACTTAAATTCTAGGAGGAGAAATGTGAGTTTTAGCTAGAGAACCGTTGAGGGCCCCGGGACTATTGAGTTCAGATAAGAGCTGCTACAGATCTTCTTTTGTGAAGAACAGATCAGACAAAGGGAGGAGGTTTCGCTCCCTTGAAAGGATCAGGGATCTGGAGGCGAGGTTCCAGCTCTGATGGTTCCATGATTGGCTGTGTGACCTCAGACCACATCACCTTTTTAGTCATCACTTTCCCCATCCATAACACCTGAGGTTGGGGCTCAGGGATCTCTGACATATTTGCTTCTGACTGGGGTCAAATTCACAATGACCAAAAAGGGAAGAAGGCGTGCATCAGGAAACATGTTCCCCATCTGTGAACCCCTGAGCCACAGACCATTTCTTTGGGGACAGTGAAGGCTCAGCTGGGGCTCTTGAATGAGGTTGCCTTGTGAGTTACTATGTAACCTGCTCAGTCCTCACTTGCAAAACCTTCCCCCTATCCCTTGTCTTCCTGTTCTGCCTCTTGGAGACTCTTACATCACTGCCTAGTCCACAGGCATCAACCTCCTAGCCTTCCCCATGAGGGATCAGTAGAAAGAACCCAACTTTTTTCTCCTTTCCTGTGGCGCCATCAGGAAGTGCAAGAGGGGACTTCCCAGTGGGTAAGACTCTGAGCTCCCAACACAGGGGGCCTGGGTTCCATCTCTGATCAGGAAACTAGATCCCACATACTACAACTAAGACCCAGTACAACCCAAATAAATAAATATTTTTTCTGAAAGTGCCAGAGAAAGTAACAAAGGGTAGTGGGTCAGTTCCTTGAGGTTGCCATACAAATGACCACAGACTGGGAGGCTTAGAACAACAGAAAAGTATCCTCTCCCAGGTCTGGAAGCCAGAAGGCTGAATTCAAGGTGCTGAGAGGACCATGCTCCCTCTGAAGGCTCTGGGAGAATCCTTCCTCTTCCAGCTTCTGGTATCTCTAGGTGTTCCTTGGCTTGTGGCCACATCGCTCCAATCTCTCCGTCTTCACATGGCCTTCTCTGTGTGTCTTCCTCCTTTTCTGTTTCTTGTGAGGACACCTGTCATTGGATTTAGTCCCCACTCTCAGGTGCCACTAGTGGTAAAGAACCCGCCTGCCAGTGCAGGAGATGCAAGAGACGTGGGTTCAATCCCTGGGTCGGGAAGATCCCCTGGAGAAGGGCATGGTAACCAACTCCAATATTCTTGCCTGGAGAATCCCATGGACAGAGGAGCTTGGTGGGCTATGGTCCATATGGTCCCAAAGAGTCAGACACAACTCAAGAGACTTAGCACAACACAACATGGGGGTAATCTAGAACTTAATTACATCTTCAAAGATTCCTCTCTTTTTTTTGCAAATGAGGGCACATTCACAGTTTTCAGAATGTGCAGAATTTTTCAGAATATCTTTTGGGGCGCCACCATTCACTCCACTACAGGCCATGACTTCTGAGACATTTGACCCACCAAAATGCCTTCGTTTTATTGATTTTCTCCTTTCTACACTTGACTTCTTGAAATAACATCATACTACAAGTTCCAGTGAAATGCCAGAGAGGAGACAGCAGGCTGGAGAGCCTGAGCGCACAGGCTCTGAGGGTAGGTGGTGGTGGTGTTCAGTCACTAAGTCGTGTCTGAATCTTTGTGACCCCATGGGCTGTAGCCTGCCAGGCCTCCCTGTCCTTCCCCATCTCCTGGAGTTTGCTCAAACTCAAGTCCATTGAGTCAGTGTCAGTGATGCCATCCAACCATCTCATCCTGTGTCACCCCCTTCTCTTCCTGTCCTCAATCTTACCCAGCATCAGGGTCTTTTCCAATGAGTCGTCTCTTCGCTTCAGGTGGCCAAAGTACTGGAGCTTCAGCTTCAGCGTCAGTCCTTCTGATGAATAATCAGGACAGGTGGCCTTGGTTCAAACCCCAGCACTTACCAGCCCCTCTGTGACTCAGTTTCACCATTCATAAATTGGGTACAATAACAGTACCTACCTCTGAGGGCTGTTGTGGGACTTAAATAGGATAATACTTGTTAAAGTATCTAGAACTGGCCTCAATTAAAGTGAAAACACTTTACTTGTGGGAGTATGTGTGGTAGTATGTGGGAGAAGGGGGCGACAGAGGATGAGACGGTTTGGATGTCATCACTGACTCAATGGACATGAGTTTGAGCAAGCTCCAGGAGTTGGTGATGGACAGGGAGGCCTGGCGTGCTGCAGTCCATGGGGTCACAAAGAGTTGGACAAGACTGAGCAACTGAACTGAACTGAAAGTGAAAAAACATATTACAAAGCAGTAGAGGATGGTGAAAATGACTAACTTGGATGGCTAGATGGTGGCTAGAAAGTATCCAGGGCTTTGGCACTGTCTGGAGCTGGGGTTTCTTTGAGCCTCAATCCACCTGTGGCTACCTGACTTGGAATAAAGCACGCCAGTGGCCACTCCCCTCAGGATCTGCTCTGAGCTGCTGTGTTTGCGGATCAGCGTCCTGGGCTCTGGCGGCCAAGCCAAGCAGCAGGCACTGGGTTTCAGATAGGGAGCTACCAGGTGGACACAGCAGAAAGGGCATTTCCGGGGAGACACCCGCCCCTCCAGAGGCAGTCTAGTGACCCACTCCATGCTAGAGGGGAGCCTTTCTCCTCCCAAGACCAGTTCTGGACACTGTGCCTCTGGCCCTGCTTTGAATCCAAGAAGATAGTGAGCACGAGTACTTCCAGGCACGGTCAGAAGCTCTCCGTGGCCAAGGTGAGACCGGTTGCTCTTTTTCTTATGATTCAGCAGGACTCAGTCATAGAAAAAGACTGGGTGTGGCTCCTCTGTTTGTGCTTAGAGACCTGAGTCATGATGGGTGAGGTCTCAAAGTGCAAAGGGGCTGGGCTTCAGCAATGGATACTGTGTTGCTGTAGGCAAGTTTCCACATCTCTCTGAGCTGTGGGGTTTAGCCTCTGGGGAGGATTGCACTCTTGTTAAACCTGTGGCTCTAATTGGTATTTGGGAGGAGGTATAGAGCGGAGGTTTGATGGAGCTTGGTTGCAGCTTAGAGCTGTGGGATCTTAGGCAGGTTACTTAACCTCTTACACTTTTGTTTTCACATTTGTAAAAGGGATTGAACACGGCTGTCAGATGGTTACTGGGACAACTAAATGAAAAAACTGTATGCAGGACCTTAAGCCAATGCCTGACTTATCCTACATGCTTAATCAGCTCAGTTCAGTTGCTCAGTCATGTCTGACTCTTTGTGACCCCGTGGACTGCAGCATGCTAGGCTTCCCAGTTCATCACCAGCTTCTGGAACTTGCTGAAACTCATGACCATCGAGTTGGTGATGTTATCCAACATCTCATCCTCAGTTGTCCCCTTCTCCTGCCTTCAGTCTTTCACAAGCTTAATGAACAGCAGCTATTAAGATTTCCCCGGAGCACTTCGAATAATGACAGTCAATAATGAAATGGATGACTCTATTGAGTAAATTAAACACTGTACAATGGAAACTGTTTAATCCCAGCATGGTCTAGAAGGAAAAGCATTCAGCTGGCCATGGGAGACTCAACTCTGTCCCCAGCTTGGCCAGTTTGTAGCTGGGTGACTGAGCAAGTTGCCTAACCTCTCTGAGCCTCAATTTTCTTGACTTGAAATAAGAATCATAGTAGCTATTTTCTTTTATTTGCCAGGAGCTGATCTAAGGGCTTTTCATATATAAACTCAATCCTTGTTACTTTGTGAAGTAGATATTTGTTAATACCTGTTTTACAGATGAGGAAATGGAGGCATAGAGGAGTTATGTCATTTGCTTCAGTTGCACGGATTATAAAGAAGAGGCCAAGGTTAGATATGAGCCTGTGTTCTTCCCAGGATGCCATGGAAAGACTGCCATGCTGTGTCCTCTCACAGAGCTTCTGTCAGGGTCCCACATGTGACAAAGTGCTTGGGGGAGGGAAGAGTGTGGTCCAGGTAGGACCCAGAGTCCCCATGTACCTCCTCAGGTCTGGGCTCCACTGCATCTTTGTTTTATGTGTGTGATATTCATTACTGTGTAAACTAGGATTTTAAGCAGGAGTTAAACAGGAGTAAGTAGAGGCTTCCCTGGTAGCTCAGTGGTAAAGAACTCACCTGCCAGTGCAATGATCCCTGCATTGGGAAGATCCCTTGGAGAAGGAAATGGTAACCCACTCCAGTATTCTTGCCTGGGAAATCCCACGGACAGAAGAGCCTGGTGGGTTACAGTCCATGGGGTCAAAAACAGACACTTAGCAACTGAGCAAGTGCATATGAGTTCAACATAATCTTCTCCACTTCTGATATTGCTCCTAGAGAGGATTGGAAGTAAATGAGGTTTTCATCATTGTTTATATGGAAAAATCTTTACTAAGAGTCTCAAGGACTCAATATAACTTTATACCTCTTCTATTAGTGTTTAGACCTCTACTATTAGTGTTTCGAGGTGGAGCCTGGGAGGGACAGGACTGGGATGCCCCTGCCAGTTTGGGACCCTGAACTGAGGCTGAAACCCCAAGGACAGTTAATCCTGGGGAGGGTTTTTTTTCTTCCCAGCCAAAAAGCTCAAACTTCAGCTTTTGCAAAAGTAATTTCAAAGGAAACCCAGCAGAGCCTTCAAGAACATCTTGGCCGAGTGCCGGAGAGACAGTTGATGGCATTCTGTTGTTCCTGAGACCCTGTAAATCTCACACACACGACTCCCTCGAGACAAGCTGTTCTACAAAACCTCTCCAAAATGCCTTCAGTGTTATGTCTGGTTGCATGAGTTGATAGATGACCCTTCAGATTCATTTCCTTTTATGCAGGATATCAGTGAAAAGAGAAGCAATGAATTTCTGGTGGGGATTTTTTTTTCCTCTGTGATCTGTTCGGGGTCTGGCTGACTGGAAGCTGTTTGTGAGTCATTGCATTGACTTGCCTCACTATATTTCAAGTTTTAACTGACAAGAGAGCTTCACTCGACTGCTCAAATTAAAGTCCCTACTTTGGGAACGCATCAGCTTGAGTGAAGTAGATTTTCCCTCCTCATGGTTGCAGAAGCCATTAAAGAATTCAAGTGTGTGAAGGAGATGGGGTCCTATGGAGGTCATATCTGAAGTACTGTAGCCTTTCATTTTCAGCCTTGATTTGCTTTTTCTTTTATCAGTTGTGAAATTCTTTGAAGTAGAATTTGACTTTTTAAAGTAGACAGAAGCAAGTGGTTAGGTTATCGTAGTTGACCCCCTGGAATATTTTCTGTAATGCACAGGAGTTCTGAAGGAGAGCTCTGTGGAAGAATAAAGGCCACTTTTTCCATTTATTTATTTTAAGTTAATTTTTATTGGAGTATAGTTGCTCTACCATGTTGTGTTGGTTTCTGCTGTGCAGCAGAGTGAATCAGCTCTCCGTACACATACATCCCCTCTTTATTGGGTTTCCTTCCTGTTCAGGTCACCACGGAGCACTGAGTAGAACTCCCCGTGTGCGGTAGGTTCTCCTTAGTCACCTACTTATTGCAGGTGTGGTCTGTTATCAGCTCTCTGCCCCACCTGTGTTTGGAGAGGAAGAGCTATAGAAGTCCACACCTGCTGAAGTCTTAGCATTCCTGGGGGGTAAATATGAAATATGTGAATAAATGGGGACCCAGAAGCCCCAGCAATTTCCATAAGCAAATATGACCTTGGTCTGGTTCCTAGGTCTTAGCTCTTTTTCCTGGGTCTTAGTTTCCCTATCTGTCAAATAAGTAGGCTGGTCTTGAAGAGCGGTTTTCAAACTTCAAAAGTTTATTTATGCATTCCTTGAACTCCTTAACCCAGAAAACAGGTGATGATGAAGCCCCTCAGATCGAAGGGGTGGAGGGAAGAGGGCAGACTGGGCCATCTTGATCTTTCCTTACTTCCTCCTGCCTCGACCCCCTGGGTAGACACCCTGGCTTGAGATCATTGATAACCCCTCCCACCAAATATCTAGAATTCTTTTTCCAATCCCTCCTTTCACTCAGCATCTTTACTGTAGTCATTCTGCCCAAAGATAGAAGTGAAAATGACTTTATTATTTCATCTCTTCCTGACTGAAACTGGATAGTCCTGTTATAAATCACTCTGAACTATTCTGTCTTGGAAGAATGCATGTAAATTTCCATCTCCCCTTTGTATGTTTTGGAAGTATTTGTAGTCATCAATTTGTGAAGTAGTAAACTCCTCATCACTGTAGTCTTGGAGGCTAGGGTTGGCTTGTCAGCTGAAAGCCTTATTTATTAACTATTTTATCAAACAAATACCTCTTGAGGACCTAGCATATGCAAAGCACACACGTGTGCCCCAACCTTGCCTAATGGGGAGGATGGACATACATATAAACAATTCGTAAGGGAATGACTGGCTTTACCAGCTTCAGTTCAGTTCAGCTCAGTTGCTCAATCGTGTCTGACTCTTTGCGACCCCATGAACCGCAGCACGCCAGACCTCCCTGTCCATCACCAACTCCAGAGTTTACCCAAACTCATGTCCATTGAGTCAGTGATGCCATCTAACCATCTCATCCTCTGTTGTCCCTTTCTCCTCCTGCCTTCATTATTTTCCAACATCAGGGTCTTTTCAAATGAGTCAACTCTTTGTATCACGTGGCCAAAATATTGGAGTTTCAGCTTCATCATCAGTCCTTCCAATGAACACCCAGGACTGATCTCCTTTAGGATGGACTGGTTGGACCTCCTTGCAGCCCAAGGGACTTTCAAGAGTCTTCTCCAATACCACAGTTCAAAAGCATCAATTCTTCTGTGCTCAGCTTTCTTTATAGGTTACAAATAAGTCACACTGTCTTTTATGGTTCAAAGTCATCGCTTTAATAGGTTTAAAGAGTGGTCAATTTGTCTTTGGTAAAGACAAGCCTTCCTACTCTTGTTTCCCTGGGAGCATAAAGCACAGGTTTGCTTTTAAATATTTTGTACCTTTAAAAAAATGTTTTTGACATGTACACACTGCTTTATTTACTTATTTATGGCTAAAACAGTTCTTCATTGCTGCATGCAGACTGTCTCTAGTTGCAGAGATCAGGGCCTACCCTCTAGTTGCAGTGCACAGGGTTCTCACTGCAGTGGCTTCTCTTGTTGCAGAGCACAGGTTTTAGGCATGTGGGCTTCAGTACTTGTGGCACAGAGGCTCAGCAGTTGCAGCTCAAGGGCTTTAGAGCACAGGCTCAGTAGCTGTGATGCTCAGGCTCAGTGGCTCCACGGCATGTGGAATCCTCCCGGACCTGGGATCGAACCCATGTCTCCTGTGTTGGCAGGAGGATTCTTATCCACTGCCACCAAGGAAGGCTGTTTTTAAATATTAAGCAAAGAGATAATTTTACTTACAGTCATAGATTTTGCTCCCATCACTCTCAACTGTATTTCTACTGAAAAGGAATCCTTCTGTGATAAAAGATGTCCCAGGACTTCCTGAGACAGTAACACTCTGGGGTGTATGTGGATGCTTACCCATTTCAGATCACGGCCACTGAACTGGGACGGGCTTCCAGCTTCAGCCACGTCCTGGGCCAGCACTGGCCTTCCTCATGACTTTCTAGTCTTGATGTTGGGCATTGGTCAACAATCTAGATTCAGTCATCCTCATCATGAACGCCCCAGGCATCTGCAGTTCCAGCCACGCTTCAGTGCCTCTAAGGCTAAGAACCCTGTTGGATTTATCTTTGTACAGCAGCGCCTACCACAGGGCCTGGGCCACAAACAAAATCCATGACCTTTTGTTCAATCACCTTCAATCATCCCCAAGTAGTAGAGAAAGAACCAACCGACAAAAGATGTTCAGGCATGATAAAGACAGAGAAAAAAAGAGATGCATTGAAAAAGGGAATGATTTTAAGAAATGGATGAAGACCGAGGCTGGGTGACAGCCAGGGGTGATGCACCATTTAACAGAGAACAAATGCACCATTTAACAGAGAACTCCCCAGCTCCAAGGTGAGTATTAGGGTAAGGCTTAGCCACTGACTTTTGAGATTGTTCTCTTCTCTGATTATGCTCTGCTCTGATTATGGTCTTAACTCTTTTCTGTCTGATATGATAGATTTTTTAAAATACATGTTTTAATTTTTCGCCTGGGAAGGGTCTTTGTTGCTGCACGCAGGCTGTCTCTAGTTGTGACGAGCAGGGGCTATTCTTCATTGCGGTACAAGGGCTTCTCATCATGGTGACTTCTCTTGTGGAGCATGGGCTCTAGGGTGTGGACTCAGTACTTATGATGCATGGGCCTAGCTGCCCTGTGGCGTGTGGGATCTTCCCGGATCAGGGAAGAGCTAGTGTCCCTTGCATTGCAAGGTGGATTCTTAACCACTGGACCACCACGGAAGCCCCTGATACTTTACATTTTTAAATAGAGACAGACAGCTTCCAATGAATTCTTGCGGCTCTTTCTCTGTGTGTGCTCTATCTGCCCATCTATCTGTCTGTGTGTCCTACAGTCACTGAGCCTATGCCAGGCATTATGGAGGTACAGACATAACAATAGTAATGGTTACTGCCTTCAAAAGTTCAGCATCTAACAAAAGAGAATGATATTTTCAAGGAACTCTTATGATCCCTATAACAAATGATTTCATATTATAGAAATAAGGACAAAGGGCCAGTGGAATCCAGAGGAAAGAGTGACTTGATTCCTCCTTACGAAACTAAGAAGTGTTCACATAAAAGGAGGTAGCCGAACTTTCCTAGAAGAAAGATGTGGGTGTTGACAGTAGAGACGGGAGATGTTACCTTCAGTGGAGGCCCTGGAGTGAGATCAGGTTCATGGACAGAAGCGTGTGATGAGTTTAGGAGGAGCTGTCCACTGGACTGGAGAACAGAGTATGGGAAGTCAAATACCGGATTAGTGAGCTGAGCATATAATGTGGAGAGCCCTAAGGGACATCCGTAGAATGTCGATCCAGTTTTTTCTTTTAATTAACATGTTTAGGATATGGTGGGCTTCCCTAGTGGTTCAGTGGTAATGAATTTGCCTGCCAATGCAGGAGATGTGGGTTCTATCCCTGGGTCGGGAAGATCCCCTGGAGAAGGAGATGGCAACCCACTCCAGCATTCTTGTCTGGGAAATCTCAGGGACAAAGGAGCCTGGTGGGCTACAGTCCATAGGATTGCAAAGAGTCGGACACAACTTAGCCACTAAACAGCCATAGCCATACAATATAGCACTTCAGTGTTTACAAATAGAATGTTGTATGTTTTATAACATTTGATCTTCATGACAGCTATCTAAGAGAGGCATAACTTATCCTCTAATTTATAGATGAAGAAACAGGTGCAGAGACTTCCCTGGCAGTCCAGGGGTTACACCTCACCTTCCAGTGCAAGGGGTGTGTGTCTGATCCCTGGCTGGGGAGCTGAGACCCCACCTGCCTCAGGGCCCAAAAGCCAAGACAAACAAACAAACTAAACATAGAAGCAATGTTGTAATAAATTCAATAAAGACTTTAAAAATGGTCCACATCAAAAAAAAAAAAAAAAACCAACAACAGGATCTAAAAAGAAAAAGAAACTGAGGTGCAAAAAGCTTAAAGATTTGTTCAAGTTTCCATAATTAGCAGGTGGCTGAGCTGATAATCAAATCCAAGACTTTGGATCCCAAAATCTATGTTTCTAAAAAATGAAGCATTTTGTTGAAGCATATTATTGTTCTTTAGCTGCTAAGTTGTGTCCAGTTATGCAGTCCTATGAACTGGAGCCCACCAGGATCCTCTGTCCATGGGATTTTCCAGGCGAGAGTACTGGAGTGGGTTTTCATTTTCTTCACCAGATGATCTTCCTGACGCTTGACATATACACATAAAATACACACACAAATTATAAATATAAGACTTGAAAAATTTCACAAGTGGATAGAGTAAATAGTAATCTCTATTAAGTTAGGGAGGTTTTACATCTTTCCAATATTGCATTTTTACATCTAAGAGCATGGAGTATCCCTTCACTGATCTTATTTTGAAATTTCTGGTATAGAAATCTTGCTCATATTTCTTAGGTTTATTCCCAGGTTTTTACATTTTTTGATGCTCTTATGATATCTTTTATTTATAATTTTACTTAATAGTTTATTATTGGTGTGGTGGTGGTGGTTTACTTGCTAAGTCGTGTCCAACTCTTGCGACCCCAAGAACTGTAACCCTCCAGACTCCTCTGTCCATGGGATTTTCTAGGCAAGAATACTGGAGTGGGTTGCTGTTTCCTTCTCCAGGGGATCTTTCGCATGTAGGAATCGAACCCAGGTCTCCTGCACTGCAGGCAGATTCTTTACCAACTGAGCTACGAGAGAATCTCCTTGTTGTTGATATAGAAATGTATAATAGATTTTTAAAAAATTGACCTTGTTTCTAGATGACCTACTGAACTCACTTACTAATTCAACAAATCAAACTTTATTTATTTATTTTTTGACTGGCTACGTGGTTTGTGGGATCTTAGTTCCCTGACCAGGCCCTCAGCCTTGAAAGCAAGGAGTCCTAACCACTGGACTTCAAGGAAATCCTTCACTTATTAATTCAACTAATCAAACTTTATTGAACTGTTAAGAGAGGGCTTCAAGTACAGTGTTGGATAGAAGGGCTGATAGCAAACATCTTTTTTTTAATTGGAGGATAATTGCCTTAAAAGGTGTGTTGGTTTCTGCCTTACAACAATGTGAATCAGCCATAAGTATACATATGTCCCGGAGAAGGCAATGGCACCCCACTCCAGTCCTCTTGCCTGGAAAATCCCATGGATGGAGGGGCCTGGTGGGCTGCAGTCCATGGGGTCGCTAAGAGTCGGACACGACTGAGCGACTTCACTCTCACTTTTCACTTGCGTGCATTGGAGAAGGAAATAGCAACCCACTCCAGTGTTCTTGCCTGGAGAATCCCAGGGACGGGGGAGCCTGGTGGGCTGCCGTCTATGGGGTCGCACAGAGTTGGACACGACTGAAGTGTCTTAGCAGCAGTAGCAGCAGCATACATATGTCCCCTCCCTGTTGAACCTCCCTCCCTCCCACCCTGCCCCACCCCACCTGTCTAGGTTGTCATGAGCTCCCTGTGTTGTACAGAAACTTCCTACTAGCTGGCTATTTTGTATATGGTAGTGTATGTTTAAGCACTACTGTCTCAATCTTCCCACCCTCTTCCTCCACTGCTGTGTTCACAAGTCTGTTCTCTGTGTCTTGATAGCAAACATCTTTGCATCCTTTTTTAAAAATCTTAGAGAAAGTCTTTTAGTATTTATCATTGATGTGATATTAACTCTAGGATTTAGGTAGATATTCTTTATCATATTAAGGAAGTTCTATGCTCTTCTGCTTTGCAAATGGAGACTAGTTTGCAGGAAGGAGAAAGAATGGATCCAGAAAGGCCAAGTTAGAGTGAGGTCTGTATGAGAGTTGGAGCAGGGTGGCTGCAAGGAGGGAATGTGAGAGAGGGATGCTCTGCGTTCTCTTCCTCCTCAAAGGCTCTTATGTGGTAATTGCTCATCTCATAAAAATTTCAAAAAAGAAAAGAACACTACAAATTGCCAGAGTTCCTTTCTCTGGGTGTCCCAAATGGTGCTGTTTATTATTAGCTGTTTTGTGATAAAGATGTGGTCCAATTCATTTAGAAAAATCTGAATACTCTATCACTCTCTTTGGAAAGTCATGATGAAGGTCAGCATATTAAAGGCTCGGAGAATCCTACAAAGGGAGGATTTAATTTAATTATTTAATTTAATATAGCACCCATCCTTCTGTCTTTGATGTCCATTACACCAATAAAATGAGACTCAAAAGGAATTTTAGAGATTCTCTCTTTACCCTTTATTGAGTTGAATGATACTCATCTATAACAAAATCTTTATATGTCAGTCTGTTGGTTTTCTTAAGGTTATAACTGTATCTTTCTCTTTCCCTGTTCTGTTCAAAACCATTGAGAAATAGACCCATGTAAAAAATTGGGATCAACATATCACCTTTATTGCTGGCAAAGGTAGATTGGAGGAAGCTGAATGGATTGGAGTCCAGATCAATTTTCATATACTTCACTGTGACTCTGGGGGACTCACCCACCCAGCTGCACGCAGGGATAAGAATCTCTGCCTCAGTGACTTGTAATCACTACAGTGACCTGTAGCAGGAGCAGAAAGCAGAATACAAATGTTCTGCAGGAAAGCTGACTCAAAGAGGGGAAGACCACATGGGAATAGTAACCTTTAACATGACCTGAGAGAAACATGCCAACCAGCGGATGTCATAATGTTATCATTGTGCCAAAAGATACTCAGGGAATAGATGTGAAAAAGAAATTTTGGGGAGTAAAGAAAAGATGGAATTCTCAAAAGGGTGGAAACTTGAAGACTGATTTATGTTGGAACATAGGGAGAGAGAGATGCTTGTTCTAAATAAGTCTATTTGGGACGTAGAGATTGATCCTTTTATCTTTAGAACAGAGATCAGGGCTCTGATTAGCCAGCATATAAAGAGGATGAAATAAAAATGAACATTTTCTTAGGGACCCAGGAAAGAGAAAGCTTGGGGCCAGGGGAGTCCAGCAGCCCTAAGTATACTGAGTCAATGACATGACCTGCCAAATTTGTTTCTCTATTTTCCTTGCTCTCCAGCCAACCCGGTCATACACTGATCTTAGCTAGAGAGGAGGAGGAACAGGAGAGGATGGAGGCTAGTGGCCATGGGTTAAAAAGGTTCCTCCTACCCTTGGAAGATGGCCTCAGTAGTGGGTGCTCTTGGTGTGCTGCAGGGTGGGTGAGAGGCATGCGAGGAAAAAGTCTCCATTTTCCTGGAACAGACCTACAACAACACCTCCTACCACTATGCCCTTGAGTTTTTGGCAAGGGTTTCTGAAGGACTGTCAGAGACTGGCTTAACCCAGGATGGTTCTACCCAATGTGACGCCAGATTATTCCAGAGTCACCCTTGGCTCAGAGAAACCACAGGAGGGAGGATTCATTAGCATCCTTGGAGGTGCATTTCCTAGACTCTGGCAAGTGAAATAGCAAGGTTTTCAGTGACAAACTGCTGAGCTGGTGATATCTGAATCTCACTGTGATGGCTGATGGGGCTGGAATATAAAAATGAGGACCTACCAGAGAAACATCCGTTTACCTCAACAAGGTGGGAGATTCTATATTACAGTAGGCAAAAATGGAATGTTTCCCACCAGACTGGGAATCAGTTCTCCATCTACTCAGGCTTCCCAGGTGGCGCTAGTGGTAAAGAACCTGCCTTCCAATGCAGGAGACATGAGACATGGAGTTCGATCCATGGCTCAGGAAGATCCCCTGAAAGAGGGCATGGCAACCCATTCCAGAATTCTTGCCTGGAGAATCCCATGGACAAAGGAGCCTGCTGGGCTATAGTCCATGGGGTTGCAAAGAGTTGGACACAACTGAAGCGACTTGATGCTTTTGAACTGTGGTGTTAGAGAAGACTCTTGAGAGTCCCTTGGACTGCAAGGAGATCCAACCAGTCCATTCCAAAGGAGATCAGCCCTGGGATTTCTTTGGAAGGAATGATGCTAAAGCTGAAACTCCAGTATTTGGCCACCTCATGTGAAGAGTTGACTCATTGGAAAAGACTCTGATGCTGGGAGGGATTGGGAGCAGGAGGAGAAGGGGACGACAGAGGATGAGATGGCTGGATAGCATCACTGACTCGATGGATGTGAGTCTGAGTGAACTCCGGGAGTTGGTGATAGACAGGGAGGCCTGGCGTGCTGCGATTCATGGGGTCGCAAAGAGTCGGACACGACTGAGCGACTGATCTGATCTGAACTGAACTGAACTGTAGCAACTTAGCAGGCAAGAACACACTGCATCTACTCAGTTCATTGCCTGGGACACCTCAGACCCAATAGAGGACTGACCCTTCTCTCAAACTGAAGGACTTGGTTTCATCAAGACTGAGCTAATCCCATGCAGAATTAGAGAGGACAACCAATTCTATGGGCTAATTGTTGGGATGAAGGTTGAGTGGAAGAGGAGTTGAGATTGGACAATAAAATTCACCCAGCCTACCCAAATAAATTCACTAAGTACTCTAAATTTCCTAAATGGTATTGTTCCTGCTGGTTAAAAAATTATCTTTGAACTTCCTTAAAACATACAAACCTTGTCTCTGAGAACACAGCTCATCAGCACTGATAATTTAGCCATAAGAGTTTGAAACCCTGCTGCACTTCAGAATCACCTGGGGAACTTAAAAAACTACTGTGCCTTGGCCCCACTCTGACCAATGAAATCAGGCTGTCTGGGATGGGATCTGGCCACAGTGTGTGAAAGAGTTTTAGAAGGCTCTTCAACAAGAACCCGATGTACAACCAAAGTAGATCATCATTGCTCTGAACAAATAGGATATGATCAGGAGAATAGTAATGGGCAGATCATAGGGAGAGGGGAAGAAACATTTCAGAGTCTTGACAAGGCAGGACGTCATGTGAATTTATATTTTCACAGTCTTCTGTCAAAACCCACATTATAGCTATTTCTGTGTTTGCTGGCTTGCCTTTAATAAATCTATGCATGTCTTAGAAGTAAGATGAGTATACAGAGAGCATTTACCCAAGAAGGTATTTCCAACAGTCAGCTAGAAACTTACTCAAGGCTCTATGATAACCTCAAAATGGTGATGAAGCTTGGTTTTGTTTTGTTTTTTAAGATAGACCTGATTACCTGCAAATCCATTCTTTTGGTAAAGGAATTTTATTAAACATTAATATATTAAATGTAATATATTTTTCAAATATATATTTTAAAATATTTTCAAGAGTTATCATATATAGAAACTCACAAATCAAAAATTTTTTTTTCTACACTGGATGTTATGATTGTGTTTGGAGGGTGAGGTGCAGAGGTGACCTGAGTCCTCTTAGATGGGAAGGAGAGCGGGAGGGGCCTGGACTGGTCACACCCATTGATGCAATTAACTTAGTGTTTGGCCTCTTGGCCTGAGCTTCTTCTATTCTGCACTGAAGGTAGAAAAGACGATTCTAGAAGAGGAATCTGGTGACACGAATGCAAAACCACATAGAGACCATGGTTGTGAGCCATTTCCTAATCCCAGCTCCCCTGAGCTGTGGACATGACCGTAAAGTAGTTATTTGTAGAACTTTTAACAGTGCAGCCTGAGGGTTCAAGGAGGTCACACACACAGCACCCCCATGAGAAAAGCAAAGTGAACTTTATCACCACTTCCTGCAGAAGAGGAGCCTAGAGCTCAAAGTCCCATGGCCGGCCCCAGAGACATAGTCAGAAAGTGACATAGATGAGACCCAAACTCCAGTAGCCCAGCTCCTCTTTCTGTGTGCTGGGCTGGCTGCCTCCCTGCCTGCGTGAGCCCTGGGGTCTACGTGGAGCGACATCACCTTGAACAGATGAGCAGAAGCGTGTAAAACACACACACTGTTTAATGCTCTCGTTGTTTGGACTCAGATATCGGAGCCATGGTAGCTTTCACCCTGAGGAGACCAGGTGGGTACAGACATTTCTGTGTGTCTCTTGACTTATCTTTGGGTGGCCCTGGTGGGAGATTCAATAGACCCTAAGCCAGAGGCCCTCATCCTTTTTTAGAAGTGTATGTGGTGGGGTTCCCATGATGGAAACCTTGGCACACTGGAGGTGGGTGGGTGATGGCAGCTGCCTTGAAGACTTACCAGGCAATTCTTCCTGAGTTACTGGCTGATCCCAATATATTGACTGGAAACCACTGGCATCCTCTTTTTTTAAAATGTAATTTTATTTGTGTTATAAATATATCTCTTAACTTGAAGTATACTTGCTTTACAATGTTGTGTTAGTTTCCGCTCTACAACATGCATCAACTGTATGTATACATATTTCCCCTTCCTCTTGAGTCTCCCTCCCTGAATCCCACCCCCGAGGCCCCTGACAACCTCTTGTTTGTAAAAATAGGTAATAATAGCATCTGTCTCATGCATAGTATATTTCGAGGATCCAAAGAACTAATGTGTATAACCTGGTATTTCATGGAACATGGTGAGTGTCAAAGTACATTTAAAAAATTTTAAACTCAGGGGAATATTGTAGCATGTTTTCTTGTCATCAAGAAAATAATAATAATCTATAGCACGTTTAGGGCTTCCCTGATAGCTCAGTTGGTAAAGAATCCGCCTGCAATGCAGGAGACCCTGGTTCGATTCCTGGATCGGGAAGATCCACTGGAGAAGGGATAGGCTATGCACTTCCTTATTCTCGGGCTTCCCTTGTGGCTAAGCTGCCTGCAATGTGGCTAAGAATCTGCCTGCAATGCTGGAGACCTGGGTTCAATCCCTGGATTGGGATGATCCCTTGGAAAAGGGAAAGGCTACCCACTCCAATATTCTGGCCTGGAGAATTCCATGGACTCTATAGTCCATGGGGTCGCAGAGTTGGACATGACTGAGCACCTTTCACTTCATTTCATGGCACATTTTGCATTGTCTAAGCATTGTGTCCTTTTTAAACATCACCCTGTGGTTAGATAAGAAATATTGTGCTATATGTGAATGAAACGAGCTCATCTGAGTTAAGCATCCAGGCCCAGATTCTGGAGCTAACAGGTGGGGTCAAGCTGGGTCCTGAGCTGGGTTCTGTGTCTCCAATTTACCCTCTGCTGCCTGATTTGCCAGTGACTTGATCTTTCTGGGTTG
The DNA here is from genome assembly GCF_002263795.3 of Bos taurus. Classification (NCBI taxonomy): domain Eukaryota; kingdom Metazoa; phylum Chordata; class Mammalia; order Artiodactyla; family Bovidae; genus Bos; species Bos taurus. The sequence continues at coordinate 15,999,037 of NC_037341.1, read as the reverse complement.
GTGAGCTGTGTCCTCTCTCTACTGTGGATGTCATGTGGCTGAGGAGGAGAAATCAACTTTCATCAAGAAGCCTTTTCACACTGGGCATCATGCTGGGAGTATCCCTGAGGACTGACTCAGGGTTCCAGGCAAACAACCTTGTATGTTTGTGAAACAAACATCAGCCCCCTTCCAGAGAGCAGAGTGGATTGTCAATTCCTTGGGCATTACTAGAAGGGTTCTGGCTTCCTCTGCACGGGGTCTGAGCTGTGATCTTCTCAAAACTGATTCTTTCCCCAAATCAATTAAAAATCTCTGAGGGTGGTTCCGGATGTTGGCATATTTCAAACCTCCTAGGTGTGTCTAATAGACAGCAGAGTTAAGAGCTCTTGGTTTTAAGGGGTAGGGGTGCCTGTCTCAGGCAGATTCTTTACCACTGAGCCATCAGGAAAGCCCTAAATTGGATATTATAATTAAATGGATTGCATGGATTTTTCAGTTTTCTGATGCATCTAAAAGGTATTCAAGGAATTCTCTGGTGGTCCGGTGGTTAGGGCTCATGACTCTCATTGCCAAGGGTCTGCATTCAATCCCTGGTCAAGCAAATAAAATCCAGCAAGCTGCGTGGTGCAGCCAAAAACCAAAGTGGGGTTGGGGGGTGTTTATACTATACTGTAGTGTGCAAAAGCATTATGTCTTAGAGAATGTATGTACCTTAATTTAAAAATACTTTATTGCTAAAAATAATAGTTTATTGCTGAAAAAAGATGCTGAGCATTCAGTGAGTGGTAATCTTTTTTTTCTGGTGGAGAGTCTTGTCTCGATGTTGATGGCTGCTGACTGCTCTGTCAGGTTGGCGGTTGCTCAAGGTTGGGGAGACTGTGGCAATTTCTTTAATACAAGACAACAGTGAAGTCTGCCACATGGATTGCCTCTTCTAAGAGGCACCTTAGACACCTCTCCCTCCTCCCGTGCCCGCGACAGCAGCCTAAGGCGTGCCCCGATGCCTCAGTTCCCAGCTGCCCCATGGGAGAGTTCAGAATGCTAAGGCCATCTGTGATGAACACTTCTGCTCCCTAAAGGTGTATTCAGTCTCCCTCTGGTAGGTACTCTTATTTATTGGTAGCAACTTCCTGTTACTGAATGGAAATAGCTCAGTCTTCTCAAGTCATCTGAGAGCTCGCTGGCCAGGTTCCCAGGAACATTGCTTCTGCCTCCGTGAAATGATCACAGGCAGTGAGCCCTTGGGGACCACAGTGGCAATTCAGGGTTTGGAAGGCACTGGCCGTGGTACCTCTGCTGGGTAACTCTCCTTTGAAAACAGGAAAGGAAAAACTATTATTGGACATTTTCTTCAAGACTTTCAGGAAAGAGGGATTTCCCTGGTGTAGCTAAGATTCCTGGGAGACGTAAACGGGTATTCTTGTCACAGCTGATGGCAAATCAAAGTGGGAAAAATACTACCTCCCAAAAGGGTATGTTTTAATACTCTCTATATCCTGGACACTGTCCTAGGTATTTTGCTTACTTGCTCCTTTTTATTCTTAGAACAATCCTGTGAAGAATGTACCTTGTTATTTATCTCCATTGTACCCTGGGGGAAACTGGCTCCAAGAATTGCCGTGACTTGTCCAATCCACCCATGTCTGGGTGGTTCTGGAGCCTATTATTTCCATTTTACTGTATTTCAGGGTCTCGAAGGCTTACCGCCCCCACCCCCAGGTCCCTTAGGCCAGTCCCCCCTCATTAAATTTCAATGTTTGCCCTCTCTACAGCACCCTTTACTAGTGGCTCTCAGGTATTTGCTTGCACACATCCAGGAACAGGGAACTCACTCCCACCCAGTGCAGTTCATTCACTGTTCAGACAAGCACCAACAAGGAAGGCTCCTTAATTCCTCATCTGGATCAAAGCAGGATGTAAAAGAATAAATAAGCAAATAAGTGAGTGGAGGGGACATCTGTCTCCTAGTTGCTTCTTCTCATTGGTCTTAACTTTATCATTTCAAATCATGAGAATAACTAATATTTATTGAGCAACTAGTATGTTCCAGGTACTGGGCTAAATGCTTTACGTTTGTTATCTCATTTACACATGAGGACTCAGGAGTATAGAGAGGTTAAGTGACCTGTTCAAGGAGGCAGAGATGGGTTTAGAACCCAGGGAGTCTGGCTGTGGAGGCCCTAAAGTTGGCTACTGCAGTTCACCCCATCGTGAGTCCTAAATATGTCAGCAAAAGGGAAAGCTTCCTTGGTTCCTTCACTGTCCTTGTGTTGCTCCAGGACTGCAGGATGCTCCCTGAAAGGGTCTGAGCTTTGCTGCTCTCTCCTCCCTTCTGTCCCTGTTCCTCATCTTCCCTCTTCTATGGGCCACCCCATCAGGCTGCCCGACGCAAGGCCAGGACTTTTTCTGACTTGCCACCCTTCCATGCAGCTCCAGAGAGGGGTTCTCTCAGGAGGCCAGCGATGCTCCTGATATCAGCCGTAGACAGCAGACTGGGCCCTTTCCTGGGCTGAGAAAAGTGTGAGTGTTAGTCACTTAGTCATGTCTGACTCTTTGTGACCCCATGGACTGTAGCAGCCTGTCAGACTCCTCTCTCCATGGAATTCTTAGGCAAGGATACTTGAGTGGGTAGCCATTCACTTCTCCAGGGGATCTTCCTGACCCAGTGATTGAACCCAAGTCTCCCTCATTGCAGGAAGATTCTTTACTGGCTGAGCCACCAGGGAAGCCCTGAGTTGAGAAGGAGGCCCCCAAATGGATTCCTGCTCTTGGCTAATAATAATGATGATAGTGGCTGACATTTTGGGCATATACCATATGTCAGCTGAGCTGTGTACTTGTGCTGTGACCTCAATAAATTCCAGGGCTGCTCGCCCTTGGAGATGGTCTGAGAGCTTGGCTGTGGAGAGGGTGATTTATTCTGCTCAGGGGAATCAGCAGGCTCAGGCTTCTCAGTGGTTAGAGTCTGGGCTGTGAAATCAAGCAGACCCGGCTCCAGGGGTAGCTCTGATACTTAGGGGCTGTGTGACCTTGGAAACATTATCTACTCTCTCTGAGCCTTGGTTGTTCATCTGTAAGATGGGTAGGAGAGGGTTGCTGTGTTGATTAAATGATATCATTTGTTTTGAGTGCCTGGCATAGGTGAGAAAAGAGAAATGGAGGTAAAAACAGCTAGTGCTATCTTTTAACTATGGTTCTGGGTGGATCTCATGATTTCTGTTCAGGTGGTATTTCATGGTTTCTGCAAAAGCAGACCTATCTGGAGAATGTGTTGGGTCATCCTGACACTTGTGGGTTTTATTTTTTTGGTTGTGCTGCCCAGCTTGTTGGATCTTAGTTCCCCAACCAAGGATTGGACCTGGGCCCCAGTAGTGACAGTGCTGAGTCTTAACCACTGAACCACTGGGAATTCCCTTGACACTTGTCTTTTGATGCCCTTCCAGTGTGGATGAGGAGGATGGTCAGCCCAGAAAAACTCAGTGTGTGTGTGTGTGTGTGTGTGTGTGTGTGTTTATTTTCTCTTAACGTGTCTGAATGAGCCAAAGTTGCTATTATTGTATTTTTTAGTTTTTCTTCTTCTTTTTTTTTCCCCCCAGAAAAGGGATGTTTGGGCTAAAGCTGAAGAAGAAGAAGAATAAAGCAGAGAAGGGGTTAATCCTAGCCAACAAAGGTGCCCAAGGTGAGGCTTTTGGGATTTGGGGAGGGACTACTACCCTGGGGCCTGTGGGTCTCCAGAGTTGACTGACCCCTACTTGGCTGAGAAGGGAGTTCACTCTCCGTGGGAGTGAGGTGGGAACTGTGTCTGGGTCTTCAAACCCTGCCAACCCCAAGTGTGCACCCATGGCGATCCCCACCGGTGCTGGGTCATCTGGTCGCTGAGCCAGGTGGGTGGGTGGACACCTGCTGGGCCATGAAAGGCCCCCACAAGGAGGCAGTGACAGAAGAGCTCAGGCTCCCGGCTCTGTTCTGATTTGCTCTGTGCCCCAGGATAAACCACTCAGCACCTCCAAGTCCCAGCTTCTCCCTTTGATAAGTGTTTGGAGTGTGGGCTCAGCTGACCATGAGGGGCATGGGGAAAGCAAGTGAGATGATGAAAATCAGTGGGAGGGCAGCAGCTGCTCTGGGGGAGGCTTTCCATCCACGGACTCATTTAACCCCTCCATCATCCTGCCAGAAGGCGCAGTCATCCCAGTTTCACAAATGAGGTCACAGAGATGCAGTGAGAGGACTTGAAGTGTGGAAAAGACCAGCTGCAGGATTGCAGGGCTCAGTGAAAAAACCAAAATGCAAAGCCATTGTCAAGAACTCATTAAGAATAGCTGGATGGTGACTGCAGAGCACTAAGCCAAGGACAGCGAAATCCTTCTAATCACAGGGCTCAGCGGGCTGCACAGACCCTTGAAGCCGGCCTTGAGGGGGGGGAGGTGGAGCGGCACAGAGCCAGGAAGCAACGGCATTGGGATACAAATCCAGACTCTCAGATATTCTACACTTAGAATGGGCTACTTCCTTTTCCAAAAGCAGAAAATCCCAAGTTACAAGGTGACCCGTGGTGGTGGAGGCCAGGCCCCAGTCAGGGAGACAGTCAAGTGTATTAAATCAAAGAGGATCAACTGCTTCCAGTGGACAGGTCTAGGGTGATGCCTGGAGACTTTTGCTGGGTGGCCCTGACAACAGCCAGTCCAAAGCCAGCTTTCTGGACCGTTTCTAAACCAAAATGGGTCTGTTTTATTTTCACCCTCCTTGTCTCCTTGGAGGGATCCACCATTTACCCTTCACTGCTGTGTCCTGTAGGTGTCCTGTAGCCTTATCTCTGCCCTCCCCAACCCCAACTCCACTCCTCACTCCCATGTAAAACCCAATCTTACTAAAGAAAAATACGGGAATTCATCATACTGAAGTGCTAATAATAATAATGATTAAGTCATCCTTGGATGGGACAGGAGAGGCATCACATTTTAATTGAAGACAAGGTTTAAAGCTCAAGAGAAGTACTTGCCTATTGGGTGAAATAGAAGGTATCGGGGAGTGGGTAGAAAAGACTCTAGGGTCCTTCTTGATATTCTTGAAATTACAATCCTAAGTAGGACCCTGCAGTAGTCCTGGAGGTACAAGGTTGAAAAACAAATAGTTCCTTTCTTCAAGGACCTTATGAAAAATAATATCTCTGACACATTGAATAAGCCCCTTCTGCTTTTGATTTGACATACATTATTCATGACTCTGAAATGTAGGTTCTTTTGCCCCTGTTTTAGAAGAGGTTCAGAGAGGGTAAGTGCTTGCTCAAGGTTACACAACCAATAGATGGAGAAACTGGCTTCTGAGGCTGGGTTCGTCTTACACCAGAGCCCAGGCTTTCCTACCCCCCGGGTCAGCCTCCAGTGAGGAGCCCTCACTGACTGTGCAGCAGGGAAAGAATAAGCTGGTGGAGATTTAGGGCAGCTGACCACAGGCATTTCAGAGGACCTGGCTCCCATGGCTCATTCTAATTAGAGTCTTCAACCCACAAAGCAAACAGGGCAAAGAGGAATCAGGCCTCTCCTGGAAAGTAAATAGCGTCCATCCTGCTGACCAGGGCCTCACCCTGCAGATTGACAAAACAGAGTCTACGGAACTGAGTACAAGTTGGTCTTTCTTTCTTGGCATGACTGGGGAAGTTAGGGCTTCTCTGGGTGAAACGTTTAGAGATTCTCAAAGTCTGTGGCTCTTACATCTGTGTATTTTGAGACCTAATGGCTATGCCTTAATTTTGTAAAATACCAGTTACCTGGGCTTCCCAGGTGGCTCAGTGGTAAAGAACCTGCCTGCCAATGGAGGAGACATAAGAGACGTGGATCTGATCCCCGGGTCAGAAGAAAACCCTGGAAGAGGAAATGACTACCCTCTCCAGTACTCTTGCCTGCGAAATCCCATGGAGAGAGGAGCCTGGAAGGCTGCAATCCATGGGGTCTCAAAGAGCAGGGACACAACTGAGCTTGTAACATAAGCACGTACCCATTAATTAGTTACCCAATGAGTAGTTGTTGGGTACCTTCCACGATCATCATTCATTTAACAAATATTAATGGCATGTCTTCTAAGTGTTGGGTGTTGTGCCAGATTCTGGGTATACGATGGTGACACTGGATAGGTTAGAGGGAGGACAGTCCTGTGGGGGACTCTTCCGTTTGGCCCTCCAGATCTATTCTCCACCCTTGTTGGTCTGTTCTCTGTCCTAGGAGGCTGACCCCCCTGGAGGCACCACCCAGGTCGCTTTCCCAGTGGTGCACCCCAGCACGAGGTCTGGGAGAGGGAGGTCAGGACGTGTCCCCAACTGGATGATGGTTGACCCCCTTCTAGGGCAGCCCATGGGACCCGACCTCCTCTCTCCTCAGGTCCTAGTAACTATTCTCTCTCCTCATCTGGAGGGTCTCCGAGTGGCATCAGCTTGGCTGCCATGAGCTCCAGATAACTCTACAACCCTTTGTGGTTTTTCTACACCCACACCTTTGTAAAAAGTCCTCAGAACATCCTGTCCTGGTTGGGCCATCTGTTATCCATGGGGGCCCTGATGAGAAAACTGTATTACAAGTGGAGAAAAGTGCTGGAAAGAAAACAGACTGTGTGCCTAAGGGGAGTCTATTGGAGGATTTCTTTTAGTGTGGTTCGAGAGGGGCTCCATCGGCGGGGGAAATATTTAAGTTACAACATCGAGGATGAGTGGGAGCCTGCCAGGGCAGTGAGAGCAACTCAGGTGGAGCAGCCTGTGAAGAAAAACTCCAAGCAGGAGGTGGCTTGTTAGAAGGGATGGGAGTGAGTAACTAGAAAGCAATGAGGGCAGGACCAGAGGAGCAGGTGGGCCAGGAGGAGATGGCAGTCAGGTAAGTAGGGAATTAGAGTCAATGGCACCCAACTCCACTACTCTTGCCTGGAAAATCCCATGGGTGGAGGAGCCTGGTAGGCTGCAGTCCATGGGGTTGCGAAGAGTCGGACACAACTGAGAGACTTCCCTTTCATTTTTCACTTTCACGCATTGGAGAAAGAAATGGCAACCCACTCCAGTGTTCTTGCCTGGAGAATCCCAGGGACATGGGAGCCTGGTGGGCTGCCGTCTGTGGGGTCACACAGAGTCGGACACGACTGAAGCGACTTAGCAGCAGCAGCAGCAGCGGACTTCAGACATATTCTAAGTGCAAATTTCCAAAAGAGGGGTTTTCAAAAGAGAAACATAATCTTTTTTTTTTTTTAAAAGAAGGTTACAGTGGATGCTGCTTGGTTACTTGATTGGTAGGACACAGTATTTCAGTGACTGAATGAATGAGGGAGTGAATGAATGAATGAGGGAGTGAATGAATGAATGAGGGAGTGAATGAATGGATGACTGAGTGAGTGAATGAATGAGTGAGTGAATGAATGTTGGCTATGGATGAAGCTTCAGCTGACTGCCTTCCCACCTCCAGGTCGGTCTCACCCTCCTGCATATAAACCCCTACAGAGAAGGGTCCATGTTTTGCTAATTTCTCCATCTTGCACATCTAACATAGCCTAGATTCTGGCATGTGTAAGGTTCCTAAGAATGTTCACTGGAAACCTGACTCTGTAACAGTTGCTCCTCATTCCTGAGGCCCTGTGGTCAAGACGGGGAGCAATAAAGTTTATCTTCACACTTCATGTCGCACAGTTGGGTACTGGCATTACTCTAGGGTCTCTGCAGGCTGGACTTTTGTTTCCCAAGTGACAGAAGAGTCAGAGCAGATGGGCTCAGTCATCCTTTCTATAACTACTGGACACCTATGAGGTCTGTGTCCATGAGCCCCTGTGGCAGCATGGGCTGCATTATTCTGCCTTCTGACTCGGTTCTGTTTTGTTGGTTCACTAATTCAAATCAGAGAATCAATATATATCAAAGCTGGAAGGGATTTAGAAGCTTACCAGTTTCCCGGAGAGCCCAGGGTTCTAAGAAATGGCTTCAGGGGTTGCTGAAGAGGGTGATGGTGAGGCTGGAAGAAGGTCACTGCCCTACATTCCACCTCATGGCACATAGAACAGCTTGGTGTCAACAGACTTGTGTTGTATATTGAGGTTCTGTACAAAATTACATATATGAAAATAGACCGAGATCTGATCTCTTTGGGGAACATTATTCAAGCTATTGCACCTTGTTACTCAAAACTAGCCCTCGGACAGCAGGAATGACCTCACCAGGGACCTTGCTTTTAGAAATGCAGAGTCTTGGGCCCTACGCTGGACCTACTGAATCAGAATCTGCATTTTAACAGCTTCACAGGTAATTTTTATGCACATGACATTTTGCTAATGAGACGCAGAGGTAATAAGTTAGTTGTCTAAAGTCTAAATGTGGCAAGGTTGTGACTTGAAAGCGCATCTTTAAATTCATAAGCCATAACCCCACAACACTAGCATACAAATCTACCCTTTTTTTGGAAACAGAAGATGCATAGCATGTGTCTGGCCTTTCTGCCACTAAAATGTTAAGGTCCATGAGATCAAGGACTGTCTTCTGGTCTCCTTGTGTGTTTGTGGTGACTGGCATAGCGCTGGACAGAGTCGAGGCTCAGATCGCCACGGTGTGGCGTATTTAATAGACTGTTCTCTTTGCTTCTCTAGATGATCAAGCTGAAGCAGAAACACCACAGGAGGGACCTTCTCACCAGGAAGGCCTGGGAGGAGATTTGATTTCCGACAATACTTCCATCACTCCTGTCCCCTCATCTCCTCCAAAGAGAAGGTACAGTGTTGCACAGGCAAGCAGCCTACTCCTACTGAGCACCTCCCTTGTGCCAGGTACCCTGCAGGCTCTGGGAGAATAACACCAGTCCCTGTGTACAAGGAGCTGAAGGTCGGAGGCAGGAAGCCAGCGTGCTGTGTCCCCTTCACTTTCTCTATGGCAGTGCTGGCCAGGGCCCCGGCTCTACCAGCTTCTAGTTTTCAATCTTCATGTCCCTCATTGTTCAGGAATGACAACAGCAGCAGGAGACAGAATCAGGAGCTGTCCCTCACCTGTTCTGTAAGTCATCGAGACGCTAGATGTCTTAGCTTTGTGTTTGTCCCAAATGAGAAAGTGGTTCTTTTACTACCCAACAAAAAGTCAGAACAAACTGACCTTCTGCACGCAATCTGCTCTCTCAGTTAGCTATCGGTGTGTAACAAATAATCCCAAGGCTTAATGTAAGAATTCATTATTGCTCATGAGTCTACGGGTTAGTTGGTTAGTCTTTACTGGTTCCGGATTGTCACAAGTACATCACTCATGTTTCTCTCATCGTTTCGCAGCTCTGTTGATTTTAGTTTGAGGGTTGGTCCGTTGTGCGCTGGCCTAGGATTTCTTTATCTGGGGCTATGGGGCTTTTCTCACTATAGTATTGCATCCTCTAGCAAGCTAGGCTTTTTCTTTTTTTTTTTTTTTTTGGCGACACAGTTTGTGGGATATTAATTCCCTGACCAGGTACTGAACCCACACCCCCTGCAGGGAAAGTGGGGAGTCCTAACCACTGGACCACCAGGGAATTCCTCCCAAACTTTTTCCAGTGGGGCTAATGCCAGAGTTCTGAAAGAAAGAGTGGAAGTGTACACGAGATCTCTTGAACCTAGGCTTGAAATTGGCAAAAGTCACTTCTGCTGCATTCTGTTGGCCAGTGCAAGTCACAAGTCCAACCCATGTCACAGCAAGAGCAGACTACAGTTTTCAGAGTAAACAGTCTGGTTATGGGGAAGCCAATAATTGGGGCTAGATGCCCTTTGATTTGTGTCCATTTCTTATTTATGATAATTCCTCATGCCATCCTTTCCTTTTCCACTCAGGATTATTACTATCAGTAGAGCAAATTAGTGCTTCCCTGGGTGGCAGGAAGATGCTGAGTTGTTATTACTGGACTGTGACAGGATGCACAGTATATGTGTGTAAGGGTCGGGTAGGGGGGCAGAGAGAGATGGAAATCAGAAAAGGTGATAACTCAGAGATTGACTCTTAAAAGAAGGCATGACATTTGTATGCTCATACTCACTGTAATATCTCCTTCCCCCCTACACTGCACCTTGACACCTACCCCCATCAAACTCCAGAATCAGGATTTCAATTATTTTTAATATCCTTTAATGGGTCCTTTGACATTTATTTTACTAGGATAATAGTACTGCATTGGTAGAGAAAGGCAAGTGAAAGAGAAGTAACTAGCCTTTTCCTTTCTCCTTGGTCAGTGGATTTTCCATCAATTAAAATTCTACCCATCCACCAGTGCTCAATTCAAACTTGACCTCTGTAGTGACATCTTTATTGCTTAGTTTGGCTCTCACGAATATTTCTCTTCTCTGAACTTCTGTTACGCTCTTTCCCTATGACACATTTTGTACTTAATAGTTCTCTTTATATATTCTGGTCCTCTCTCCCTTGGATAGATTGCTAGCTCTGCAAGGACCAAGATGATGACTTCTTCATGTTTTCTCCCTGAGACTAACACAGAGTTTTCACATAGTAAATGCTCGGTACAGGTTTGCCATTTTATTAAAGAACAGATACCCTTTAATATCTATCTTTTCCTACATGCAATATTTCTTTTAATCCATAGAGCAACCCTATGCAGTAGAAATTATTTCTATTTTTAGATGAAGAAATTAAGGTTAATGTCACAAAACTGGGGAAAACAGATATTCTAATTCAGATCAGTCTGACTCCAAAGCCTTGAGATTCTTACTAGGTTATTCTCTACTAGAGTCAGTTACAATCAGCAGAAATAGAATGAAATCAGATGCAGTGTTGCTAGAAGGCAAGAGAATAAAATTCTATAGAAACTCGAGCTGTATTTTTCCCCACCCATTGTGCTTCTGTGACAACAGGGATTCCTCATATCTTTCTATTATTATCCAATCTCTAAATGCCCAGGTATTGCACATCTGTTTTCAATTACTCATGACAGTCCAGACAAATGAAGTGCCCTGAAAGTGAAATCTCACTAAGATGGCTGGTTTTCCTTCCAATTTTCTTTCTTTTTTATTTTTTTTTAACCGCTTGTTTGTTTTTTTTTTTCTCCTAAAAGCAATCATGAAACCCAGAATTGCTGTATAGGTGAGAAATGGCAAAGTGGTCATCTGGCTAGGACCAGACAGCAGAGAAAGAAGATTCTTATTTAGACTCAGGTCTGCCACTGATTTGCTGGGGCATCTCAGGTTCTCGTTCTGTAAAATAAGAAATAAATGCTACTGATAATCATACTCACAATAAGAGTTGACATTTAATCTTGCCATATGCTAATTTAAATCTTTATATATGTTACATCTTTTAATTGTATACACTCCATGTATATGGGTTATTATTAGCTCCATTTTTTAAGACGGGAAAACTGAGTCCTAGAGAGGTTAAGTTACGTGTCCATTTACATTTATCTACTCCAGAGATGGGGAGAGGATATCTAGTATAAATAAAAGCACTTAGAAATACCTGGGAAAATATTAGCGTGGCTTATGGATTTAAGGTAGGTTCTTTTATTTATTTTTTTAGAGAATAGTTTTGAAGAAACATTTATGTGTGTTTTTTTGCAGTATAATTGTTTTACAACTGTGTATTAGTTTCTGCTGTGCAATGAAGAGAATCAGCCCTGTGTATGCATGTCCTTCCCTTTGGGCCCCCCTCCCCCACCCCTCTAGGTCACCGCGGAGCACGGCCCGGAGCGCCCTGTGCTATGCAGCAGCTCCCACTAGCTCTTGCGCACATGGTACCTATGTCAGTGCTACTCTCAGTTTGTCCCACCCTCCCTACCCCATCCCTGTGAGAGTGAAGGTGAAGTCGCTCAGTCCTGTCGGACTCTTTGCGACCCTATGGACTGTAGCCCACCAGGTTCCTCCATCCATGGGATTCTCCAGGCAAGAATACTGGAGTGGGTTGCCATTTCCTTCTCCAGGGAATCTTCCCGAACTCAGGTCTCCTGCGTTGCAGGCAAACTCTTTACCATCTGAGCCACCAGGTAACTCTAAAGAAAGTGAAGTTGCTCAGTCAATTCGTCCATTCTCTACATCTGTATCTCTATTCCTGCCCTGGAAATAGGTTCATTTTTCTAGATTCCACAGGTAGGTTTTTACTTAATGAAACATATGTGTTAAACTTTTTTCAATAGATCAAAACTGTTGACTAAGATCCACGATGGGGAGGTCAGATCCCAAAATTACCAAGTAAGTGATGAGTCCTTCCTACCCAGCCTCTGCCAGCTCTTCTTCTTTTTTTAAAAAATAGTTTTATTTATTCATTTATTGTTGGCTGTGCTAGGTCTTCGCTGCTGTACAGGCTTTTCTCTAGTTGTGGTGAGCAAGGGCTACTCTCTAGGCGAGGTGCAGGAGCCTTTCACTGTAGTGACTTCTCTTGCTGCGGAGCATGGGCTCTAGGGTGTAAGGGCTTCAGTACTTGCGTCCCACGGGCTTCAGTAGTTGTGGCTCTCAGGCTCTAGAGCACAGGCTCAGTAGTTGCGGTGCATGGGCTTAGTTGCTCCTCGGTAGGAATCTCCCCAGACCAGGGATCGATCGAACGTGTGTCTCCTGCATTGGCAGGCGGATTCTTTACCACTGAGTCACCAGGGGAGCCCTCCCCCAGCTCGTCCTGTGTGACTGAGCAGCCAGGCCGAGTGTGTGCACGCTGCTTTGTGTTATAGATCGCCATAACCATCACGGAGGCCCGCCAGCTGGTGGGTGAGAACATAGATCCGGTTGTGATCATCGAGGTCGGGGATGAGAAGAAGCAAAGCACAGTGAAGGAAGGAACCAACAGCCCATTTTACAACGAAGTAAGTCATGGGGGTCACCAGCTTCCCCTCCACCAACATGCTCTTCACCACATGGCAGCATTCTTAAGCCAAACAGAAAATCTGTGCTCCTCCTGACTGCTTCCCATCCCTCATCTAAGCCCGAGGCAAACTCCCTGAGCCTCCTTACCAACAGAACTTAACAGACAATGGGCAGCCCGAGGCAAGGAATTCCTCCTGATTTTAAATTCATTGCTGTTTTCAATAGACCCATTTTCTTATTACTTAAAAAATATCATTAGAGTATAACTGACTTACAATATTATATTAGTCTTAGATAGTCTTAGTTGTCTTACAACTTAGTAATGAAGTTTTTTAATGTATTATGAAATGATCACCGTGGTAAATCTGGTTACCATCTGCCACCACACAAAGTTATTATAATAATCTTGACTATATTTTCTGTGCTCTAATTTACATCTCCATGGCTTATTTACTTTATAACTGGTAGTTCACACCTCTTGCTCCCTTTCACTCATCCCCTCAACACCCCTCCCCTCTAGCAACCATCAGTTTGTTCTCTGTATCCAGGAGTTTAGTTAAGTTAGCTGATTTGTTTTCTTTTTTAGATTCCACATGTAAGTGAAATCATCTGGTATTTATCTTTCTCTGTCTGATTTATTTTGCTCAGAATGTTACCCTCCAGCTCTGTCCATGCTGTCGCAAATGGCAGTATTTCATTGTTGTTTTTTTATGGTTGAGAAATACTCCATTGTGTATATATATCACATCTTCTTTATACATACATCTGTTGATGGACAAAGTTTCTTCCATATCTTGGCTATTATAAATAGTACTGAACACAGGGAGGCATATATCCTTTCGAATTTGTGTTTTATTCAGATAAACACTCAGAAGTAGAATTGCTGGATCGTATAGTAGTTCTGTTTTTAATTTTTTGAGGAACCTTCATACTGTTTTCCATATTGGTTGTACCAATTTCTTATAAACTCATCTTCATCCATCATAAGTTCTGAGTATATATTCAATAAATGTGTTGGCTAGTAAGAAGATAAACATTCATTTGCAGAGCAGAAACACTGAAAATTTAATTATTAATTTTGACATAGTCATACTGATTTGGAAAGTAAAGCAGTGGTATTTTTCTAAGCAGCATAAAAATTGTAAAGGAAAACATCAAAGAGAGACATAGATCTTCTAAGTTTATACACACTAATTTCTCATTTCTAAATAAAAAGATTACACAGTTTTTAAAAACTGTCAAAGATGCAAAAAGTATAAAATGATTTATGAGAAAATATATACAGTATATGTGTTTCCCCTGATCTTTGATCTCTAAGTCCTCCTCCCTGGAGGCAGACTTTCTCACCAGGCTTTTGTGTATCTTTCCAGAAATATTCCAGGTGTGCATAAGAATGTGAACAAATATTGTAGCCAAATGGTAGTGTTCTACACAGACTGTCCTGGACCTTGGGCTTTTCACAAAATGATGTATCCTGGAGATTAGTCTGTATCAAGACATCTAGTTCAACCTTATTTTCCCTTCTTTGCTGTAGAGTTTTCCATTGCATGTACTTACTATAATTTACTAAACCAGTCAGTCTCTCATTGATGGATATTAAAATTTTTTTCAGCCTTTGGATACTACTTATAATGATATTTAAATGGCATAATTGGGATGAAGAGTGTATGTATTTAAATTTTGATATCACCACATTGCCCTCCAAAGAGGTAATGATTTACATTCCAACTATGTGCAAGAGTGCTTGTTCCTCCCAGACACTTCAACACCATGAATTGTCAAAAAGTGCAGTCAACTCTTAATTAATTTTTTAATGAGAGTGGAAATTGAAAAGGAAGTCGGGGGAGTATGCATAATAAAATCAACAGAAAATTCCCAAATCCCATTTGAGCTGTTAACTAAAACTATTAGAGTGGCAATGTCTCCTTCCTGTTCTACTCCCCGCCTCCAGAACCTTTGAGCTGTTAACTCCTTTCCTCTTTATCACTCCTGCCTTACAGCCTTTTACCATGAGTTAAAGTGGCAGTCTTCTCCTTCCTGTTCTTCTCCCCACCTCCATAACATCTTTCAGCGTGAATGCGATATGAAATAACGTGTGTGGAAGAGCTTTAAAACTGCAAAACTCTACAGACTTGTTAATGAGAATAAGTATTTGCTTTATGCAAACAAGTCTTGCATCTAAGTGACATTCCATTGGGCTAAACGTAATCATTGGGAAATCAAGTGAAAACAAAAGCTGAATTAAAAATCTTTGTTACAGACTTGGACTCTAATTTTCAAGCCTGAAGTTCATCAGATGTTGAAGGAATCAGTTAGTAGAGGCTGGGGAATCTTTCCCAGCTAGAAAAATGTGTGTGGCTTCAGAGGTCCAGGGACCCTCTGTGAGACAGTTGAGTCTGAAACATGTGAAACTCAGTGGAAGGCAATACATTTTAGAACTAATTTACTGGTCCAAAGGAACCCACAGCAGCTCATATACCAGAGAATGAAGAACTTCACGCAAATGAGTTTTGCACAGAAAAGATTTTCTGAACACCAAAACTCTTGAAAAGTTTGAACATATATATGAAAAATTTCCTGAAATGTTATACATAGCTTCCTGTTCTCTTAACCAGGAGACACTAAACATAATATAACCTTAATGTAGCTTTTCATTGATACTGCAGGACTGCCATTTTGAAGGTCTCTTATTCTAGTGTTTGATGACATCTTTGGTTTTCCTTCCATGTTTTAGCTTTTCTGTTCTGCCTTTAAAAGCAAGCTGTTGGTGACCCCTTCTCCCTTTCCCACTGCTGTCCTGTTCAGCTCTAATGTCTTGGTGTCATTCCTCCATCTTGCAGCTCAAATACCAAACAATCCAAGAAACAACTTCCTAGTTTTGACTCGGCTTCCACCTTCAGTCCTTAAAACACACAGGCTGTAACAAAGCACTACTCCAGCTTTCTGCATGAGGAGCATCCTACCTCACTTCGGGAACTTGACAAAATTCCGATGGTGAAACATCTAGCACTTGAATTCCTTTTATGATAACTTTAGGGGAACTTAACTTTGGTCCCTGGCTCAGCAAGAACTAGCTGTATGACTCCAGGCGTGTCTTTTAAATTTTCTCACCTTCAATCTTTATATGTAGAATATGGAAACTACTCTATATATTTTCTTCAACTCTAAAATTCAATCACTTTTTTCAAATTAGAAATCTTCCTTCCCC
The DNA here is from genome assembly GCF_002263795.3 of Bos taurus. Lineage (NCBI taxonomy): Eukaryota > Metazoa > Chordata > Mammalia > Artiodactyla > Bovidae > Bos > Bos taurus. The sequence goes on along the minus strand of NC_037341.1, from coordinate 15,983,079 downwards.
ATAATTTCTTTTTATTATTTTCCTGGTCAGTCTTGGGAATTTCACAAGGATGTTTGAAGCTGAAAAATCCCAAGAAAATGAAATTTTAATCAAGTTTACTCCAAATTAAAACCACAATGAGATATATTTTCAGTCATCATTATATATAAGCAATAAAAATGAATATATAAGAAAACCGACAATTCAGGGGTTAGCAAGGGAATGGAGAAATGGCTATTTTCATATGCTGCCAGTGGGAATGTAAAATGTTTTAGCACCTTTGGAAAAAAATTATGCTAGCTACTAAAAATTTACATGCACACAAGCTATGATCCAATAATTCCAATTCTCATGTCCATTTTAGAGGAAAGCTTACGTATATATTGTAAAAAGATGTAATTGGTGTTTTTTTTTTTTCCTATTTGAAAAAAAAGAAAACATTAAACAAGTTTCAGTGAAAACAAATCAAACAAATTAAACAAGTCAATTAATTGATGATAGAGTTATGCCATTGGGAACCTTGCAGCAATTCATTAGAACAATGCAGAATTAGAAGTATTGAAGAACAGAGTTCTTACATGAAAGTTCTTACATGCAGAATGAACTTTGTTTTACAGTACTTTGTCTTCGACTTCATTGGGCCCCAATTGCATCTTTTTGACAAGATCATCAAAATCTCAGTAAGTATATCATTGGTGGTGATGGTGATGGAGGTGGGAGAGATTCTAGGCTTTGGGAAGTCTTGAAGACTTCCTTGCCTATCTTCTTCACCCACTCAATCTATATTATATTATATTATATTATATTATATTATACATAAGTTCTGCATTAAGGTTTAGGTAATAGTGGAATCTTGCTTGGGGGTACTTAAAGAATGTGACTCTTGAAGAATGAGAAGTCACCAGGTGCCAAACATTCTTTACATGTGAATTTCAGGCATGCTGACAGGTGATGAGAAGATATTTCGGGACCTGGGACATTGCCCAGATGTTGTCTCATTGCATCACTCAGACAACCACCTGTTTGTGGGATCAGCTTTATTGCAGGCTCTGAGGGGACTGTGTAGAGTTCAGAGGAACAGTTAATAGTTAGGTTTTATGCAGCATCATAGACAAGGGTCATGACTCTCTGTGGGGCAAGTGGATTTTTAGCAGAGGATCAAAGCTGGTATTGCCTATCTCTGTTTCTCTAACTTGGAAGAAGAAGGTAGAAAACTGTCCTTGAATCAAGGATCTCATAGAATTTTATTGTTAGAAGGAAGCTCAGAGGCCATGTAGTTCAACTTCCAGCCAGTACAAGAATACTTCTCCACCACTTCCATGACATATGACATGGGGTTCTTAGGCACTACTTGATTATATCCAGTGATGGGGAGGTCAGTACTTCTAGAGAGGCCCATTCCATTGCTGGAGAGTTCTGTTATAACAATTATCCTTATAGTAACCTGAAATCTCTCTTCCTGCAGCTTGAGAACTGCAAAGGTACCCTTACCTGCTTTTAGATGGCAGTATTTTCAAGAGTGGGAGACACCTGAGTTACTATCACCCTTCATCCACACCCTCAGTTTTCTCTTTTCTGGGTTAAAGGTTAAACTAGTCCTGATTCTTCAGGAGTTTTGTGGCTTCTGGACCCAGGCCCAGCTCTGCCAGCTTCCTGTAGAACTTTTTTATCTTAATTGCATTTAGAATGAAAGATGTTCTGCTGTAAACAGCCAGCAGTCTACTGACTTATCAGACAAAATATTGAAGATGACAGGCTCTTTTGTCCTGCCTACTGTACATGTCTAAAACTTCTCAAGACAGTAGGGATGGGAAAGTTGTGAGCAAAGCATTGTGAGATTTTAGGAGAGAAAGGGAACATGTTCAGTTGTGACGGATCAGGCAGGGCTGTTGGAAGGAGGCAACGTTTGCTCTCAGCATTTAAAGATGGGTAGAGTTGGGACTTCCCTGGTGGCCTAGTGGTTAAGAATCTACCTTGCAATACAGGGGACATGGGTTTGATGCCTGGTCAGGGAACTAAGATCCCATATGCTGTGGAGCTACTAAGTCTGAGTGCTGCAATTACTGAGCCTATGTGCCACAACTGTAGAGCCCATGTGCTACAACAGAAGATCCCTCATGGTGCAAGGAAGATCCTGCATGCCACAGCTAAGACCCCATGACAAAGCCAAAAAAAAAAAGGTTGGGTAGAGTTTCTAAACGCAGAGGTAGATTTGAATATTGGGCTACTCTAGAGTTCATTTTGGCTACAAACAAACAAAAAACAAAAACCTTTTAGGTGGTAAGATTTGACGGGTGTCCCTGAAACGACATTTAGCTAAAATCCTGCTAGAGGGTGAGGTAAAGCTGTGATTCTTTGCCCACCCTTACAGCCATCCCTGAGGTTCGATAACCAAATGTCAGTGTGCCCCAGATAAGAGTGAAGGCCAGACAAGGTTCAAGGCCTAGAATCCTCTTTGATGGGTTTGTCTTGAGCCCTTTTCGCAGATTTAGCCTCAAAGAGAAATCTAATGTTGCCAGACTCACTGCTCCGTCTCTCCCAGGTCTTTCACCACAAGCTGATAGGAAGTGTACTGATCGGCTCCTTCAAAGTGGACCTGGGGACCGTGTACAACCAACCTGGTGAGAAAAATTTGCCTCCCAGTCTCCCTTGCTCTTCTTCTCTTCTTCTGACACCTAGGAGTCAATTCATTTAGGCCTTTATCCACTTATCCATTCATTCAATACATTTAGCATCAGTTAAGCAAAGTGGTATAACTGTGTGTAACTCTTGGATCTCTTCTTCCAAGTTTTCAATCTGATGATAAAGCTGTCTTATGTGTCCATAGGCTGTGTGCTTAGTCGCTCAGTCATATCCAGCTCTTTGCGACCCCATAGACTGTTGTCTGCCAGGCTCCTCTGTCCATGGAGATTCTCCAGGCAAGAATACTGGAGTGGGTTGCCATGCCCTCCTCCAGGGGATCTTCCCAATCCAGGAATACTTCTGAGCAGTTTTTAAAAATATTTTCCCAAAGTCTGTCCAATTTATTGCTGTGAGACACAAGAAGGAAATGTGGAAGTTAAGAATGTGGACTCTGGGGCCAGATTTGCCTGGTTTCAAATTCTACTCTGTTCTTTCTTAGCTGTGCAACCTTTTGTTAATAACTTGACTTGTCTGTGCTACAATTTCCTTATTTGTAAAAATTGGGATATGATAGCAACTCCTATAGAGTTGTTGGAGGATTAAGTAAATATATATGTAAGTGAATATATACATAAGCATATATGCATAAGCACTTCATAGAATCTAGCACAAAATAATGACTATGATAAGTCACACATGGGTTTACTGTAATTATTACTATTATCCCTGATTTTTCAGAGGTGCTAGGCAGATTGTCCAAGGTCAAGAGTTAATCAGTAACAGAACCAATAGCAAACATAAATCTTATAATCAAAGGTTCTTTCTCTTCAACAGTGATTCCAACTCACATGACCACCGGGGCCAGGCAGTGGGCATCACTGAGTGCAGTGGACTGGGTTTAACGCCGTGGGAAATGAGGGAGGCTGGGGGGATGGAGGCGGGGCACATAGCGCCATGGAAGGAATAGCATCTACTCAGCTCCTTTCCTACCTGCCACCGTGTGGCAATGTGGACTATGTACTGCCAGATCTAACAGGTGTCTTTTTTTTTAAAGATAAGCTTAAAGTCTAGATTTTGTGAGAGCCTTTGAAGTTTGGACTCACTGTGTAGGCCAAGAAAAAAGATCCATGAGTGGCACTTGTGGCCTGTGGAATTACGTGTGGCTTCTTCTGTTTTGGCTACACTGTGCAGCATATGGGATGCTAGTTTCCCACCCAGTGGTCCCTGCAGTGCAAGCACAGAGTCTTAGCCACTGGACCCCCAGGGAAGGCCCTCAGGCATGGCTTCTACACTGCATTCGTGTCCTTCTCTCCGGTCAAAGCTGGACTCTAGTCCAGGCATTTTCCACTTGGTTAAGGGCTTCCCAAATCCCTGTGGCAGGTTGGGGAAAAAGATGGAGAAGTGGTTGAGGAGAGAGGAGAGGAGGGGAAGGAGGAGAGAGGGGCAGCATGAGACTTGGAATTAACTGTGATGAGCGAGCCCCTCCTGGGGAGCAGAGGGTGGGGAGGTTTGTGTTGGAAGGAAGTGGGTGGAGCATCTGGGTGCATCTGTGCAGGGTATCTGAGCTGTCGGGATGTCTTGCAGGTCATCAGTTCTGTGACAAGTGGGCCCTGCTCACGGATCCTGGTGACATCAGGACTGGCACGAAGGGGTACCTGAAGTGTGACATCAGCGTGACTGGAAAAGGAGATGTCTTAAAGCCCAACCCCAAAACCTCCGATGCCGAGGAGCAAATAGAAAAGTGAGACAGGCCCATGGAGGACCGTGCAAGAGAAATGACATGTCCCATTTCCGTGTCTTTCCCCTCTCCCCTTCCTTACGGGTTCTTGAGAACTGCCAAGTTAAAGAGGCCTGTCCCCCCAGACTCTGCTCTGTCAGGGGCGCCATGAGATGTCCTACCAAAGGCACCACTATCCTTTGGGAGGGCAGCTTCTAGAACAAGAACAGCCTGTCTTCCTATACCAACCCACAATGGGTAAGCTATTCCCAAGCTTATCCTATGGATCTGAATTGAGCTGATTTTTCTTTGAAGGGAGAATAATTTCAGCCACTGGCTTATGAAATGGAAAGGTTTAATGCACCTCTTTTAGGTGTTTATTCTGTAATTCTGGAACCTGAACCAGTTTATCACATTCATTCTATTCATGCCCTGCGCTGTCATTCACGCCAGGAAGAAAACTTATTTTAGTGATGCATCCTGATATTTTCTCCTGTATCAGGATGCTCCTTTCTGCCTCCAAATTGCCTCTTCCTCTTCTTTCTATTCTTTCAAGTGAAACAGTTCTTTTATGTTTCATTTTTGTCCCCCTCAAGGAACCTCTTGATCCCTCAAGGGTTTCCATCAGAGAGGCCCTGGGCCAGGTTCTACGTGAGACTCTACAAAGCCGAAGGGTTGCCCAAGGTGAACTCCAGCATCATGGCGAATGTCACCAAAGCATTTGTGGGTGACAGTAAGGACCTCGTGGATCCCTTCGTGGAGGTCTCCTTCGCTGGGCAGACGGTGAGTGTCCATTGTTGCGATCCCGGCAGACCTGGGCCGGAATTCTGCTCTTTACCCCAGGACATCGCTGGGTAAAGGACATTAAAATCAAAATCAAGACATGCCTGGAGAGAGAAGGCTTGTCACCAGAAGGCCTTGCACGTGGCAAGAAAGTAGGGGAGAGTCACCTACTTCCTCTCACCTTCACCTTCCTGGAAGATTCATAGAGAAAAACTGGCGGGGGGAACCACCATTCAGGACCCAGGCAGGCAGGCCTCCCTCCTCACCTCTGGCTCCTTCTCTGAGCTATTGGCCAGTCCTCAATTCCCAGAGAATTACCACCTCCCCTTCAATCTGCTCCACAATCTACCCAGCTTGTCCTTATCGTATGTAAGCCTGGACATCCTTGTGTCCAGCTGTTCCCCGCTCAAGAGCCATTGGAAGTGCCAGGGCCTGGGCACATGGTCAGAGCTTAATCCTGATTAATTGGACTCGGAAGCTTCAGCCAACACACGTGTGTCTACCCAGCTCCTCCCTTTGGCAGGGTGGACCTTGGACTACTTTTGTCTTGGGTCCCATTGGCATATATGGGACATATATAACCTCCAAATAGGATATCACCTCCATTGTATGATGAGGAAACTGAGGTCTAGACTGGGGAAGGGATTTGTACCAGGTCCTAATTTTAAAAGATATTTATTTATTTGGTTGCACTGGATCGTCATTGAGGCACGTGAGATCGTTCATCTTCATTATGGCACACAGGCTCTTTCAGTTGCAGCATGTGGGATCTAGTTCCCTGACCAGGGATCAAACCCAGACTCCCTGCATCAGGAGCATGGAGTTTTAGCCACTGGACCACCAGGGAAATCCCTGGTCCTACTTTTACGGCGCAAACTCAGGGTCTAATTGTATCTGCTGTCTTCCCGGAAATGCATGGAATGCCTTAATAACACAGGTGTCAGTTTCACCTCAACCCAGTGTGATGATGAGAACTTTCTGGGGGAGGACCTGTGACAACCCTCCTTTTGTCCCAGATGCCCAGCACGGTGTCTGGCACAGAGCAGGACACTGGTTATGTTCATGGGATGTAACTGATTTTCATGGGTGCCTCGTGGAAACAGGTTCATTAATTTGGCAACTTACTTTATATCTCCAGCTGGTGTGAAGAGTTTTCTTTAGTTGGTCAAAGGCCTCTTTCATTTCCTTCAGTGGTTCACATCCTCCTGGCTTTGTGTTTAGGGGCGAACCACGGTGCAGAAGAACTGTGCCGATCCCGTGTGGCATGAACAGGTGGTCTTCAAGGAAATGTTCCCTCCGTTGTGTCGGAGGGTAAAAATCCAGGTGTGGGATGAAGGCAGCATGAATGATATAGTGCTGGCAACCCACTTCATTGACTTGAAGAAGATCTCCAATGAACAGGATGGAGATAAAGGTAAGGCCTCACATGTCTGACTTCAAGGTTGGGGTCTCGAAATGATTCATTTAGAGCCTCATCTTCAAAGCCAGAGGAGCAGGCGATGTGTTAGGCACTTTCCGTCTCTGCATGGTCTGTGGCTTGGGTTGGTTTAGGGTAGTGGACAGAGCCAGACTCTAGGAACCATGAGGCTTGTTCCCTGGCCCAGGTCTTCCAGGAACACTGCTGTGTGTTCTTGAGGAAGTCACTCGCTTTCTCTGGGCTTTATGCTTCCTAACTGGAAAATGAAGACTTTAGATTGGATCAGAGGTTGGCAAACTGTGGTTCATGGACCACAGCTGAACTACCATGTATCTATGTATGGCTCACAAGCTTAGAATGGTTTTACTGTGTTTAAATGGTTCAAAAAATATGGTTCCCTCAACTACTGATGAGCATGAGCTGACTGCAGAGAGCCAGGGCAAGAATGGAGAGTCCCAGCTAATTCATTGAGTCAGTCCAAAGAATTTTCACCCTGGATAAAGCTCTTTATAGTAATTCCCCTACATACAAATGAGTTCCATTCCAAGTGTGTGTTCATAAGTCCAATTTGTTGGTAAGTCCAAAAAGCTAGCCTAAGTACCTAGCTAACACAATCAACTATACAGTACTGTACTATAATAGGTTTATAATACTTTTCCTGCACATCATACATACATAAAAAACAAACACAAAAAATAAAACATTTTTAATCTTACTGTACAGTGCCTTGAAAAGTACAGTAGTACAGTACAACAGCTGGCATACAAGGGTTGGCACACATTTGCAACTTTTTGAAAGTTTGCAACTTACATGTTCATATGTAGGGGACTTACTCTATTAGCAAAATCTAAATTAATAGCTGATAATTCTCTACATATCCCAACCCACCTTCCCTTTATTTAAATCTCAAGAGAATCTTTCTCTGCACTACAAATTTATGTTAATTAATGTATGTATTTGTGGATATGTGTGTATACACATTATACTGTAAAAGGCTTGGCTTATGCAGAGAACAACTTTTACACATTTTTATTCCCTGCACAAGAGTGTCATCATAGAAAGGCCTTAATAAATATATACCATTTAACTTTCCATGTTATGGAAATGTTTGCCCCAGGTTGCTTTATGGAGAAAGCACGTTCTGCCCATCTATAGGATTTCTCAACCAGGCAAAGACGTGTTTTACCCACAACTTTTCAGAGTCACTCTGTTGGGTTTGGGGAGATGTATAGCGATAGTAAAAAGTAGATATCATGGGTTATAGAATCTTCCTACCTCTTTTAAAACAATAGCACTACTTCATAGAATTTATTAAAGGCAGGATAGAATCTAGTCCATGGAGGAATAGGGCAGTGGGTGAGGGGATGGAGAGAGGAAGCTTTCAGGTATTAGAATTATTGATAATAATAAAGCATATGGCAACTTTTTGTCAACAAGAATTGTTAAGCAAATTATGATACATATTGATTCCTAGGTCAGGAAGATCTCCTGGAGGAGGTTTTGGCAACCCACTCCAGTATTCTTGCCTGGAAAATCTCTTGGACAGAGGAGCCTGGAGGGCTACAGTCCATAGGGCCACAAAAAGTTGGACACGACTGAAGAGATTTAGCACACAATCACTTATTAAGAGTAACAGCTAATATTTTAGAGCATTTCCTAAAGACTTCAGTGAAGCACTTAATATTATCTCTCTTAATCCTGATAGATTAGATTATCCCAATAGATAATCCTGAGATAGGTACTATTAGCATCCCCATTTTACAGTTGAGGATACTGAGGCATCAGAAAGACTTCTCCAAGGTCACACAGCTTGAAAATGGCAGAGCTGAGACTTGAGATCTGAACCCAGGAAGTCAAGCTCAGGGCCACCATCCTGTACTGCCAGTCAAAATGGAACATTCTGGGAATTTCCCTGGAGGTCCAGCGATTAAGACTCCGAGCTTCCACTGCAGGGGTCCCAGGTTCGATCCCTGGTCCAGGAATGAAGATCCTACATGCTGCAGAAAAGAAAACAAAAGGAACAGTCAGTTGCCAAAGAGATGTTTGCATAGACACTTACATTTTCCCAGATGCTATGGATCAAGAAAGGAAACAATTTATGCCAAGAGTAAGTTAAAATCACCAGGTCTTTTCAGTTCTACGTTTAGAGCACATTTCAGAACATTTACTTCTCTCAATCTCCACTACCATCACACTGGTCCCCGCTATCCATGTCTTGAATTTTAATGTTGAAGGAGTCCTTGAACCAGTGTGCTCACATCCATTCTTAGAACCCTTCACATGGCAGCCAGAGTGAATTTAAAAACACACATCTGAGTAGGTCACATCCTTCCTCAAACTCCTCTAGAATAGTCCCATAATCTCTAGGATAAAGACAGACCCACTCGCCTCTCCACATTCTTCTCACCTGCTCCCTCTCTGGACTCCAGCCGCACTGGCTTTCTCTTCCAGTTCCTTCTGCCTCCAAGCTCCTTTGCAATGCCATATGCTCTCTCCTCTGCCCAGAACCCTCCTCTCTCTGCCTGATTCCTCTTCATGCCACAGCAGCCTGTTTTTTGTCCTTGAAGCACAAGATATAGCTCCTTCATAGCATTTTTAATGTGAGTATTTGTTTCGTGTTTGTATCTGATTTAATCTCCATTGGGCTCTATGTTTCGTCTCTAAAATGATGCCTGGCACGTGTTAGGAGTCCATAAAAGTTTGATGAATGAAAATGCATGTCAGCATAGTCTTGCTGAAATTATGGACAAGTCTAAACATATACATGGAAGAATGACTAGAAAGAAACATAGCAAAATGCCAATTGTGGTAGCATGTCTTTCTTTCTTTAATTTTATTCTATTTTTGGTTACCATGCATGGGCTTTTCTCTAGTTTTGGAGAGCAGGGGCTATTCTGTAGTTGCGGTGCATGGGCTTCTCATTGCAGTGGCTTCTCTTGGCTGAGCACAGGCTCTAGGCACATTGTGCTATAGCACAATAGCACATGGGCTCAAAGGTTGTGGTGCATGGGCTCAGTTGTTCTGTGGCATGTGGAATCTTCCCAGACCAGGGATCGAACAAGTGTCCCCTGCATTGCAAGGTGGATTCCTATCCACCGTATCACCAGGTAAGTCCGGGATGTCCTGTTTTGTTTTGTTTTTTGACCGAGCCTCATGACTTGTGGGATCTCAGTTTCCCAACCAGGGATTGAACCTGGACCATGGCAGCAAAAGCCCAGAATCCCAACCAGGAGGCCACCAGGGAACTCCCCATGATGGGATAGTCTGTAAATATTTTCTCTTGTCTTTTCTTTATACTTTACATTTCTAAACAAATGTGCACAACTCTCATCAAGCAGTAACCGGCTTGAAAGCATAACCAGGCAACTAAAGCTTGGGCTCTTTCTAGGCTTCCTGCCCACGTTTGGACCTGCCTGGATTAACCTGTATGGCTCACCCAGGAACCACAGTCTGATGGATGACTACCAGGAACTGAATGAAGGCTTCGGAGAAGGCGTGTCATACCGGGGCAGGATCTTGGTGGAGATTGCTGTGGAGATCCTCTCGGGAGGGTCACAGGAGTCTAAATTCTCCAAGGCGCTCAAGGAGTTCAAGTTGTCTCCGAAGGACAAAGATGGCAAATCTTCCAAAGGCGTGAGTAAAGACAAGGGCGACAAAACTGACGATGGCAAACCCCAGCAGGCTTCAGACAAAACCAACTCAACAGAGGTCGAGGTGGAGCCTTTCGACGTGCCCCCAGAGGTAGGTCTGAGCGCGCTTCCGCTGAGACTGTGCCCTGAGCCCAGCGCAGAGACAGCATCTGCCATGGGTCCCCAGAGACCCACAGAGGTGTTGCGCCCCCTGCAAAATGTGTGTTGACTCAGCCCTATATTTCGGGGCTGATCCTCTGCCTTTTCCTGCTCACAACATAGCCATCTGCTCATGTTGCATTCTGTCTGCATCCCCCACCAAACACAGATTCCCATGGACACCAAAGTAAAATAAAATTAAAGCACTCTGGAGGAGCTGTTGGGAGTGGGTGGCCGGGTGATGGACTGAACTCTGTGTGGGGCCTAATTGTGTTTAGCTTTGTTAGCTCAGCATGCATTCTGGATGAGATAATGTGGGATGAGGGATGAAGAGGAGGAAGAGTGGGTGACAAGCAGGGACACAAGGAACCGAGACACCTGTTCCCCGGCCCCACGCATGTGGGGAAGTCACCACTGGAGGGAATGGTTATCATTGCTTGTGACTCAGCAAACAGCAGAGTAGCGTCTTCTGGCCCAGTTCTGTGTTAGGGGTGAGAGGTTTGGGACCCCAAGAGGAACATAAACCGTGACTAAGCTCTCAGTCTTTAAGTTCAGCAATAGTGCTTTGTGACTGCAAATGAAGGCATTTTATATTTTGGTGGGTAGATTATAGCTTGATTCTGCCTCTGGGAGGGTGTTTCTCAGGTCAGCCAGACTCTTAATTTCAGATGGGGAAGGGATGGGGTGCCTGGTCTCCCAGAGCTGTCCATTCCCGGTAGAGACTAGAACACACAGAAGGATTTTTAGTATGTGGGTCAACTTAGCCTTGGAAGAACCACTTAATTTTACTGCTGGGATTTAATAAATCTGGCTTCTGCCAGAGTGGATGATCCAAAAGAGAGCAAGGCAGAGACTGCAATGTCTTTTTTGCCCAAATCCATGGAAATCACACAGATATTTATGCCACATTCTAACTGTTAGAAATGAGCCACATGTCCAGCCCACATTGAAATAGGGTTGGGGAATGAATGAGGCTTCACCTTTTAAGGGGAGGCTTTTCCAAGAATTTGTGGACATAACTTAAAACTACCACACTACAGCTTCTGCCTTCCCCAGAGCCTCAGTAGCTCAGAGCTTGCCCTTACTAACATGATAATATCTATTTTTTTGTAGCATCTTCTTGTTCAGCTCTCCAGGTTCCCGCAGCTCTAATTTCCCTTGCTGCAGCCTTGCTCTCATTGTGAATCTGGGCAAATGAGGTCCTATAATGCTGGCTTTTTAAACTCATTGTCATCATCACCATCAAAGCTTATCTCCCTTCTGTCAAACCTTGTGTTCATCTTTATTATTTTTCAAATTTATTTTTATTTTTTCTTGGTATATAACTGCTTTACAGTGTGTTAGTTTCTGCTGTACAACATTATGAATCAGTTGTAAGGATACATATATCTCCTCCCTCTCGAGCCTCCCTCCCATTCTTGCCCATCCCACCCCTCTAGGTCATCACAGAGCGCAGAGCTGAGCCCCCTGTGCTCTACAACTGCTTCCTGCTTGCTAGCTATTCTGCACATGGTAGTATATATATGTGTCAGTGCTACTCTCTCACTTTGTCTCATCCTCCTCTTCTCCCATGTCCAGAAGTCCATTCTCTATATCCGCATCTCTATTCCTGCCCTGTGTTCCTTTTTAAATCCTCAGCATTGGTAGGAATAAAAATAGAGTCTGACTGCATGAAATTTATGGTAAAGAAGGGGAGATAAGACCTACAAAATAAATGTATAGGAAGTAGAATGTGATAAAGTGCCTTAAGCAGGTAAAGATAAAGTCATATTATCTCCTGGGGTGAGTGCAGTGTAAGGATTAAAATATTGGGCTCCCAAATAAGAGAGTTGGGTTTAAGATGTGGCAGTATTGTGCAATGGTTACTGTCTGGTCTCTGGACAAGTATCTGTTTGAGTCTTTGGGCAAGTGATTTAAGCTCCTAGGTTTATTTCCAATAATAACCTCTACTTCATAGGCTTATAATGATGATTTAATGAATTAATACAACAAAGTGCTTATTAGAAAAGAGTCTGACACATAGTAAGTGCTCAATTACTATTAATCATGTTTAGTAACTATGAACAGATATCTTACTCTTTCATGAAACTACAGCTTCTCACCTTTAAATGGATAGAATAGAAAGATCCCTCTCATAGGATAGTTACAAGAATTACATGAGATAATACAGGTAAAATTCTTTTTTTAAAACTTGTTTATTTAAAGTGAAAACAATTATTGAGGTATAGTTGATTTACAATACCATGTTATTTTCAGTTGTATAGCATAGTGATCCAGAAATTTTGAATGAAAGATAATTGCTTTACAATGTTATGTTGGTCTCTTCCATACACCAACATGAATCAGCCACAGGTATACATGTGTCCCCATCCTCTTGAACCTTCTCCCACCTCCCACTCCATCCCACCTCTCTAGGTTGTTGAGAGCACCAGTTGAGCTCCCCATGTCCCACTGGCTATCTATTTTACATATGGGAGTGTAAAATATGCTACTCTCTCCATATCTGACACACAATAAGAGTTCTGTAAACACTACCATCATCGTTTTTCTAGCTCAGGGCATCAGGGGAGGCTTCCAGAAGAAGAGGCTTCTTCTGGATTGGACTTTGAAGGGTGGATGGGATTAAGACATGAATTATAACCTGTTGAAATACATATGGTGACTTCACTTATGGCATTGGCGTGTGTAGGCTTTATCCTAGGTACTGCACATGGGTGATCTCATTCCTTCCCCATGTAGGTCCTGCTATGATGCTCATTTCACAGACAAGGAACATGATACCTGGATAGCAGACACGGCTTGCCCAGTCAACGGCTAGGAAGCAGCAGAGTTGGGATTTAAAGAGGGGATCACCTGGCCTTGGAACCTGCGGTCCCTCTTCCAGGCTCCGTGGCCTCCATTCCCTTTGGGTCTCTGAGTGATTTTTAACCTCCTCCCAGAGAGTAAACTTGGCCTCAGGAAGGCGTGATAAGGGGCTGGCTTACAGCCAAGGGACACAGTGGTGGCAGGCAGGAGCGGCACGTGCTGTGACTAAGAGTCAGCATCTGGCCCCACCCTATCCCACACTTTCTGGTCAATAGAAACATTTCCTGCTGATGCCAGCAGCACAGGGGGCTTGTGTGTGAAGAAAGAGTCTCAAAAAGAGAGAAGGGGACTTCCCTGGTAGTCCAGTGCTTAAGACTCTGTGCTCCCAATGCAGGACGCATGGCTTCGATCCCTGATTGGGGGGACCAAGATCCCTCGTGGCCGGAAAAAAAGAGAGAGAGAGAGAAAGAGACAGAGTTAAGAGCTCTTGATTGAATGGGGCTCTTACCCTCTGAAACTACAGCTGCTGTATTTCCTTCAATGAACCTTACTGCTGTTTCCGTTGGGCTCAATAAATCCAAGGGTAAAGCCGGAAAGCACAGCATGAAAGCTCCAGCTCATTCAGCCTCCTCACTCAGAAATGTAATGTGTCACCTGGTTTCTGGAACCATCACTCTCTTAACAAGATACATATACCAAGCTTACCTTTAAAATGAAAGGAGATTTGATTGTAAGGTTGAGATTACATCATTGCGAATGGCTGAACTGGGATTTGCAGTGTGTAGGTCCTGGTTCCTGCCAGTCTGATTAGAGTGAAAGTGATGTACCCTATCAGGCTGACACCAAGACTCAGGTTTCTATAAATCACCCTGGACCAGGTTGGCCTCACTGATTCAGTTTCCTCCTACTATAAAAAGATCCAGGGCCGTCTAATGTATTTTTTTTTTCTTTCTATAGATTGTACCAGAAAAACATGAGGAATTTTTACTCTTTGGAGCATTTTTCGAAGCTACCATGATAGACCGGAGGATCGGAGATAAACCCATTAGCTTTGAAGTTTCTATTGGTAAGTGCAGACAAGCACAGTGTCTGGCACATGGCGTGAACTTTATACCTCTTTCTTGAATGAATCAATGCCTTACATGCAGATGGTAGCATTCTGTTGGAGGTTTGCACCTCAGGAAGAAATGAATAACTCCTTGTCCACTCTAGACTCAATATGTAAGGGATAGATTTGTTTTTGTAGTTTTAATTAAAAATATATATATAAATTAAAAATAATAAAAAATTTTTAAATGCATACCTATGGCTGATTCTTGTTGACGTATGGCAGAAATTAACCCAATATTGTAAAGCAATTATCTTCCAATTAAAAAAAGTTAAAATAAAAAGATTGAGAGTATAGTTTGCATTCAGACAGACTTGGACTACTAATCCTGGTTCCCTGACCCTAGGATCACTTAATTTCTCTTGGTCTTGGTTTCTTCATCTATAAAATGGGAATAGTGATAATTCCTTACGAAGCTATGGCAAGAGTTTAATGAATTAATGCACATGGCATGCTGTGTGTATAATAGATGCTGTTGTTGTAACTTCCAGCAGTCTTCCTGGACTGATGTGCACCTGGGAAAACCACTCCAAGAAAGAGCATTCCATCAGAGAAGGTCTTGATTTACATTTGGGAAGTTTTGGAGCAGAAAAAAATGGAGAAGGAATCCAGTTAATCTGTAACTTAAGTCATTAAAAAAAAAAAAAAAAAAGACCTTAAGATGGAAGCTGATGATGGCTTCGTATCATTGCTAATCTTATTTCTTTGATCTGACCATCATCCTGCCTTCATACTGAGAGCTTATTACTCTGCCCTGGGAAGACATAAGCTTGGATCCTTTCTGCCAAGCAGCCTGATTCTACTTATTGACATCTGGCCCTTCTCCCCTTGCTACTGGCTCTACAGGTAATTTTGGGAACCTGATTGATGGAGGGTTGCATCACAGGAGTAGGAAGAAGTCAGCGGACTCAGCTGAAGAAGACACTCTGCCACTGCTGCACGAAGGAGAAGGGGACGCAGCCCATGATGCCGCCATTCCCCTCGTCTCCACCACTCACCCAGAGAAGCCACTCGTGACAGAAGGGAACAGGTAGGAGACGCAGCTTCCCTGATGGCTCAGGAAGTAAATGCAATGCAGGAGATGTAGGTTTGATCCCTGGGTTGGGAAGATCCCCTGCAGAAGGGAATAGCAACCCACTCCAATATTCTTGCCTAGAGAATTTCATGGACAGAGGAGCTTGCTGGGTTACAGTCCAGGGGGTCGCAGAGAGTTGGACACGACTGAAGTGACTGAGCACACACGCACAGGAGCCCCAGGAGGTGAGAGTAGCCAGGATTTCTGACTGTGGAAATGTGACCCATTTCCATGACCGTTTGATTCAGTTCTTCCCTAAAACTAGAAACATTCTGTATCTTAGTTATGGGTGCAAGGTACAGGCTAGACCGACAGGATAACTGCCACTCTCCTGAATTCTCGTGTTGACAACTCTCCAAATGACACATCCAGTTAATTCATTCAAGGACAGAGTGATGACGATGGTTCTTATGACCATATCTGAAGCTCCCTTTATCCTATAACTTTGAAGCATAACAATATAGGAAGGTCAGAAGTTAAATTTCCACCCAAAATCCTATCAACAGTTTTTATAGTCATTTGAACACAATGTAAATTCAACTTGGTGGAATTATTAATTACATCATTTCTTATCTTATTTTGGGCGCAAACTGAAGAACTCAGAAATGATTCTTAGCCATGAAAAAAGACCATTTCAGAAAACAACTGGGGCTCCTACATGCACCCTTACCGATCTTTAACCCACATGACATTTCAACATGCAAAGAGAAGTGAAATTATAGAACTTTGTCTTAAGACAGTGATGTCAACCAAGTGGCTTATGAGAAAGGAAAGCCGCATGCAGTGAGAGTCTTCTGTGTTCTGAGCTTTGTGCTAGGAGTAAAAAAAAATATGATCTCACGGGATTGTCGTAAGAGAAGATTGCTCATTACATGTCAAGGGATTGAAATCACATTGCTAGTTCTCATTAGTCTACTCTTCTCAATCTAGACAGTGTCTCTGGGCGTGAACCCATGGCTTAGTGACCACTGTTAGAATCACAAGAACTCTCACATCTATTTTCCCAGATGGCCTTCCTGAGCAGCAGATCCAAACACCTCTACTTGGGGGTCCCCAAGCTAGTCATCAGACTCATTGTCTTCACAGGCAACTTTTCCCCTTTTCCTGTCTTTCCCATCTCAGAGACTGGTCCTGCCACTCACTGCATTCTCAGCCACAAAGTGGAAATCTGTCAATTCTTCTCTTTTCCCTTCCTACCCACATCCAGTCAGTGATGAAGTCTGGTTAATTCTAGTTCTCAAGCGTGTTCCCTACTGCCATTTCTTTAATTTAGTCAACTGGTATCTTTGGCGTAAGTTATTTTAAACACCTCTTACTTGGCTTGGACCTGCATCAAGGAAATCACCGAACTATCCATCTGAACTCCCCACTCCCCAGTTTGACATTATCCATTGGCTGCTTGTGGTTTTTAAAAAATAAATAAATAATTAATTTTTGGCATTGCTGGGTCTTTTGTTGCTGTACACAGGCTTTCTCTAGTTGCAACAAGCAGGCGTTGCTCTCTAGTTGAGGTTCGAGGGCTTCTGGTTGCAGTGGCTTCTCTTGTTGCGGAGTATAGGCTCTAGGGCGTGTGGGCTTCATTAGTTGTGACTCGAAGCTTCTAGAGTGTGGACTCAGTAGTTGTTGCACGTGGGCTCGGTTGCCTGGTGGCATGTGAAATCTTCCCAGACCAGGCATCAAACCTGTGCCCCCTTCATTGGCAGGCAGATTCCTAACCATTGGACCACCAGGGAAGTCCTGCCTATGCCTTTCAGGCTTAATCTCAGGGGCCATATTTTGTTGATTTGATCCCCATCCACTTCTTTACAATAAACTCCAGCCATTCCCCAAATTCCACCAGTTCTCCAGTGCCATTCCCCAGACGAATCCTGCTGTTTGCTCCATGTGGACCTTGGAACACGCTCTTGCCTCTGCCAGGCAATAAGCGCCATCCTCAGAATGGCTAGCTCCCATTACCTTTCAAGAGTAAATTCAAGTTCCCTTCCCTGAATCCCAAGGCTGATTTGGACTTCTCCACTGAGCTCCATCAAACACTGTTCACGCTGCATTCACCTGTTTTTATTCGTCTGTCTCTCTATCAGATGGTGAGCAGTCAGAGGGCAAAGGACTGTGTCTTGCTCACCTTTGTATCTGCTCATCTCCGCACCGGGCATGTAGTAGATACTCGTACCTGTTTTTGAATGAGCTAAGGAAGTGCTATAACCGAGTTGGGTACCAGATACCATGGGGGAAGAGAGTGGGAGGGGGAGGAGGTGAAGAGTTGGCAAAGGTCACAAAAGGGTGACACCCTAAAGAGCGAGGATGAGTTTAAGGATGGAAATCGATTGTCTGGGACAAAGTAGGAAGGAGTAAGTGAAAATAACCCTGGATGCATGTCCTCTCATTTCTGGGCATGGCTGCACATTTTCTAAATCCTGTCCCTCCCAAGGACCACCTTCTTTGGGGTCTTTTTTGGCCCCCTGGCAGCCATGCTTGATGGCCCATCCTCCCTTACATGCACCAAAAAGGACCCCAAACTTCCCCATCCTTTAATGGTTTTTCTGTCCAGTGTCAAACCTGAGGACATCACTGAGCAGGATCTGCAGCTCTGGGAGGCTTTTCTGAGGCTCTCAGTGGTACTCTGCATCCTTCTCTGGGACCAGGCAGTGAAAACATCCCCACCTTGTTAGACTAGCCCATTGCTGATAGTGATGGTAATATCAGGAGATGTAGTATGGGAAGGGTTTAAAGGAGATGAGAGTGCTACAGAATCCTTCAGCAGGCCACGCATCAGTACTAACTGGCTCACTCAAAGAGACCAAATTAAGTCATGCTGATGTTTGGGGGTTTTCTGTATATTCCTGTCACTATATTGAAGCTCTGTCCACATAGTGGTAAGCCAAGAATGGCAGCATCTGAATTAGAAGGTTTTATAATAGAATATACCCCAACACACTTGGGCATGCCCACACACACATATGCCTATGCACTCACAGTGTCCACACCCATGAGCACACATACACACATGTACAAACACACACATACAACTTATTTGTCTGTTGCCTCCATTGAAATACCACCTTATAAGGAGTGGTTTAGCCTGACTCTTGAAACATCACCTTGGGTTTGCTCTGGGCTTTCCAGTTTTCTAAAGCATGTGCATTTACATATAATTTACTTATGGGGCTGGAGTGCAAGAATGAGACTGGAGCACAAGCCCAGAGTCAGATTACCGTTTGATTCTCAGGGTTCCAGGCCTACCCTTGCCCCGAGTCACAAGGCTGATGGCACATCAGGGCAGCCATTCAAACTGTTAGACGTCTCTTTCTGCTGGCAACGTGGTACCCTCCCATCTGCTGCTCTCCATCTGCACGGTCATTTGCCTGAGAAAAATACCGCATCCTGAGCCCTGTAGATCCAGTAAGATCTGGAGGACCTGGGAGCCAAAGACACAGAGGCTTTGAACACCGTTAGCACAGAATCATCCAGAGCAAAGAAACCTTGGGACAGAGCACAACATCAAGTAGGAATTTATTTAGTTGCAGGATTCTCAGTGCCATAATCTGTTTTTAATTTTTATTTGAGTATAATTACTTTGCCTGGAGACTCCCATGGACAGAGAAGCCTGGTGGGCTACAGTCCATGGGTCGCAGAGAGTTGGACATGAGAAGGCAATGGCACCCCACTCCAGTACTCTTGCCTGGAAAATCCCATGGACTGAGGAGCCTGGTGGGCTGCAGTCCATGGGATTGCTAAGAGTCGGACACGACTGAGCAACTTCACTTTCACTTTTCACTTTCATGCATTGGAGGAGGAAATGGCAACCCACTCCAGTGTTCTTGCCTGGAGAATCCCAGGGATGGCGGGGCCTCGTGGGCTGCCGTCTATGGAGTCGCACAGAGTTGGACACAACTGAAGCGACTTAGCAGAAGCGACTTCACACACACGTAGTTGCTTTACAATGTTGGGTTAGTTTCTTCCATGTAGAAAAGTAAATTAGTTATACGTATACATATATCTTCTCCTTTTAAGATTTCCTCCCACTCTGCTCAATGTGATGTGGCAGCCTGGATGAGACAGGGGTTGGGGGGAGAATGGATCCATGTATATGTGTGACTGAGTCCCTTAACTGTTCACCTGAAACTATCACAACTTTGTTAATTGCTTTGTGCTAAGTTATTTCAGTTGTGTCCAACTCCTTGCAGCTCTATGGACTGTGGCCTCCAGGCTCCTCTGTCCGTGCAACTCTCCGGGCAAGAATACTGGAGTGGGTTGCCATGCCCTCCCCCAGGGGTCTTCCCGACCCAGGGATCGAACCCTTGTCTCTTACGTCTCCTGCATTGGCAGGCGGGTTCTCTACCACTAGTGCCGCCAATACAAAATAAAAAGTTCAAAAGGAAAAATAAAGATTTCTTTCCTACTTGTGTCATCACAGAGCACTGAGTAGAGTTCCCTGTGCTATTCGGTAAGTTGTGATCAATTACCTATTTTGTACAAAATAGTGTATATATATCGGTCCCAGTCTCCCGGTTCATCCCACCCCTGCTTCCCTCATCAGTATCCAGGAGTTTGTTCTCTACGTTTGTGTCTATTTCTGCTTTGCAAATACATTCATCTCTCTCAATTCTAGACTCCACATATGAGCCCTATTATACGACATTTGTTTTTCTCAGTGCCATCATTTTTAACAAGATAAAGGAAAGAGCAGTTTCTGACCTTCCTTATTTGTTAAGTTTTATTTTGTTCCCGTGCTGTAATCGTAACCTCAGTTTCTGCCAAGGACTTATTTGGCTTCTCTTCTGAATGGTTGCCTGCTGGTTTGTTTTCTGCAGAACAGACCACAGAGCATCTTTGCTAACTTTAGGGCCTCTAGAAGAGACTTAGGTTGGAGAGCTAAAAAGAACAACCATGCGTTCTTTCAGGCTGAAGTCCTCTGTAGGTTTTGGAATGGAAACAAAGCTCTCTCTTTCACTTTCCCCCCACCCCAACCTCTAGAAGCTCATGACTCCTAACACTGTCCACATTTATTAGGGCCCCTGTCCAAGCAATGCCCATGACAAGAAATGTGCTCTTGCCTGCATTACATGTTTCTCTTCACACCCAGATGTTTGTGGGAAAATTTCAGGGGGCTGGGGGCAGAGCTAGGTAAGAGCTAGCTATAATGAATATAGCTGTCATTAGGCAGGGAACTTCAACCTTAGGCTACATCTCTCCCATCTTACCTGCTTCCACATCCACATTCTTGGGAACTGAATTCTCCCAGTTAGTCCCTTCTTTTCTGTCTTCAGTCTCATCCTCTGAACTATCTTTTTCTCACCATCATTTAAGCATATCCAACCATCACCATCAACCATTCTCTTTGGCTCCATGTCTCCCCTTCCAGCTACTTTGCTATCTCTCTGGTCCTTTCTTAGTCAAGTGGGTCACCGATCAATATATTATTGGCACTAATGCCCAGCAACAACCAACATTGGATGGATGGATGGATGGATGGATGGCA
Source organism: Bos taurus (assembly GCF_002263795.3). Taxonomy (NCBI): domain Eukaryota; kingdom Metazoa; phylum Chordata; class Mammalia; order Artiodactyla; family Bovidae; genus Bos; species Bos taurus. The sequence continues at coordinate 15,962,306 of NC_037341.1, read as the reverse complement.
GCCATGGAATGTTGGAGTTGAGTTTGAAGCACATGACTTCATCCTCATTAATATTATTTTACCTTCTTACAATTCTCTAGTGATTTCACTTTATAAAATACATTCACCTCTGTTATCTCAGTTGATCCTTACACAGTCAGTTCTTAGTATATAGATTTAAAGGGAAAGGAAAATGTTAGTTTTTCTCCCTTCTCTCAATTAGAAAGAGAATTTTTCCTTGAAGAGGGCTTGCCAATTGAATCCTGCCTTCTGGTGATCATTCTAAGCTTTGCCCTGGGTCAGAGTGGTAGCCATTACTACCTCTTCATTGTAGCCATATGGCTGTTCATTGCTTAGTGTTCATAGGTCCCCAGATAGAGGCTAAGGGTGGCATTACTAATGTGACTATTTTATCACCATCCTTTCCCCAGTCCACCCAGGATGTATGAAACATGAACATGTGACCGGAATTGCCTGAAAAACACTGATTGCCAACTAACTTCCAGACCTAATGTATTTTCCCAGGAATTACAACTATTTGCCATTTGAGGCCAAGAAGCCCTGTGTCTACTTTGTCAGTTCTTGGGGAGACCAGACGTTTAGGCTGCATTGGTCCAACATGCTGGAGAAGATGGCAGACCTCCTGGTAGGTGACTCTGATGGGTGATGGATTCAAATATTGGGAAGCTGGAGGCAAAGGGGATCTTTTCCCACTCAGAAGAGGGTCTTGGCCTCAGTTCAAATACCAAAGAATTGAGGCCTCTGCATTTGGATGACGCATGGCTCCTGCCATGTGAACCCAGGGAAATGAGAATACATTTTGCAAAATTCCTCACCTTTAAATCAAGCTCTCCAAATTCAAATCCCTGCTCTGCTTCTACCTGTTATAGTACCTAGTATGATCCATGCTAAGTCATTTCAGTCGTGTTTGACTCTTTGTGACCCTGTGGACTGAAACCCACCAGGCGCCTCTGTCCATGGGATTCTCCAGGCAAGAATACTGGAGTGGGTTGCCATGCCTTCCTCCAGGGGATCTTCCCAACCCAGGGATAGAACTCGCCTCTCTTAAGTCTCCTGCATTGTCACGTGGGCTCTTTACCATGAGTGCCACCTGGAAGGCCCATAGAACCTAAGGATAGACCATTTTCCTCATCTCCAAAGGTCAGGGGATGGACAGCATTCTCACAAAGTTGACAGATCTTAACTTCAACTAGTATAAAATCTTAAGTCTACCAATGCATGAAAGTGAAAAGTGAAAGGGAAGTCGCTCAGTCGTGTCCGACTCTTACTGATCTCATGAACTGCAGCCTACCAGGCTCCTCTGTCCATGGGATTCTCCAGGCAAGAATATTGGAGTGGGTTGCCATTGCCTTCTCCGAACAGTAGATAATTCCCTCCAAAGTCAAGCCCTGCTACCTCTCTGGTCCTGTCTCTCACAGGCTCCTCTTCCTTACTTTATTCCAAGCACAGTGGTCTCCTTTCAAGTGTCTCAAAGAAACCAAGCTAGCCACCTCCATGCTCTTCCCTCTGCCTGGGCTGCTTTTCCTCATCTTGTTTCTCCAAGGAAGCCCAGTCAGCCTCCATAGCTCAGGTTCGAGCACTTCCTCAGAGAAGCTTTTTGATGTTTCCTCTTACCCTCTCCTATCATATCTTGTTCTTTTCCTTCAGAATTCTTTGAGGAATTGAATGTGTGAAAGTATTCAAAACAGTGTGCATGCATGCTCAGTTGCTAAGTTGTGTCCAGCTCTTTGTGACCCCATGGTAGCCCACCAGACTCCTCTGTCCGTGGGATTCTCCAGGCAAGAATACTGAAATGGGTTGCCATTTCCTCCTCCAGACATCTTCCTGGCCCAGGGATCGAACTCCTGTCTCCTGCATTGGCAGGCAGATTCTTTACCACTGAGCCACCTGGGAAGCCCATTTAAAATAGTACCTACGTGCAATAAATGTACGCTGTCCCACCCAAGCCCCCGGGGGTAAAGAAAACCAGGGAACATGCTGCTTTGGCATCTTGCACCTTCCCTTTGTGATTCCTCTCACATATCCCTTTCCAGCTCACATAACTCACGGACAGTGTCATCTCTTGCCTCTTTCCTTTTCAAAACAAAATATGAGCTGAATATAATTTCTGTGAATGTTAGAATCAGTGTCTCCACGACAGTTTCATTCCCATCTCTCATCCCTCCACCTCCGTGGTTTGTTTTCAGGAAGAAGGTATAGAGGAAGTAAAAGAACTGATTAAGATTTCAGAGGAAGCCCCAGAAGAGAAGATGAAGATGGTGCTCAGTGACTTTATCAGTCAAAGCAGGTACTGGAGGGACAGCTGGCATCTGGGGAGCTGAGCTGTATGGAATCAGCTTTTACTTACCTTAGAAAATAGTCAATTTCACATGCAGTCAAGTGAACATTGAGTAGTGTTACATCCATCTTCTTTTGTTCAGTAATTTAGCTGCTGTGGGCTCACTATTGCTTTCTGATACTTTACTAAAACATAAAGCAAAGGAAAAAAAAAAGGAAAAGGGAAGAAAAGAAAGACTTACTGCAGAGATTCTTTTTGAAACAAGAAAATTGCTAGCAGTCTTAGTGTCTGGCATGCTTCTTTGCATTTGGTAGGTACTCAGCAACTATTTCGGAGAAGGCAACAGCACCCCACTCCAGTACTCTTGCCTGGAAAATCCCATGGACGGAGGAGTCTGGAAGGCTGCAGTCCGTGGGGTCGCTGAGGGTCGGACATGACTGAGCGACTTCACTTTCACTTTTCACTTTCGTGCATTGGAGAAGGAAATGGCAACCCACTCCAGTGTTCTTGCCTGGAGAATCCCAGGGACAGGGGAGCCTGGTGGGCTGCCGTCTATGGGGTCCCACAGAGTCGGACACGACTGAAGTGACTTAGCAGCAGCAGTAGCAGCAGCAGCAGCAACTATTTAGGCTTCCCAGGTGGCACTAGTAAGAAAGAATCCACCTGCCAATGCAGGAGACTTAAGAGATGTGGATTCATAACCTGGCTCAGGAAGGTTCCTTAGAGGAGGGCTTGGCAACTCACTTCAGTATGCTTGCCTGGAAAATCCCATGGACAGAGGGGCCTGGTGGGCTAGTCCGGAGAGTTGGACACGACTGAAACAAGTTAGCACACATGCAACAACTATTTGGCAATTGGCTGCTGGTGGTGGTGATTTAGTTGTTAAGTTGTACTTGAATTTTGTGACCCTATAGACGGCAGCCCATCAGGCTCCTCTGTCCATAGGATTTCTCAGGCAAGAATCCTGGAGTGGGTTGCCATTTCCTTCTCCAGGGGATCTTCCTGACCCAGAGATTGAACCTGCATCTTCTGCACTGCAGATGGATTCTTTACTGCTGACCAACCAGGGATTCCCAGTTAGATGGATAAATTGTATCAAATGGTACTTAACAGAAGTTTTTGTACACTACATTAATAAGCACCAATTAATGACTCTTACTCCAGGAAGTAGACAATATAATAAAAAAATGAGTAGGGTATGTCAGTTACCAATTGCAGAGTAACAAATAACCCTCAAATTTAAGTGACTAAAACATATTTATTATTTCACAGTTTCTTGGGTCAAGAATGTAGATGTGGCTTAGTTGGGTCCTCTGCTCAGAACCTATCCCAGGCTGCACTCAAGGCATTGTCTAAGGCTAGAGTTACCTCAGGGCTCCTCTGGGAAGGACTCACTTCCCAGATCACTCACGTGGTCATTTGCAGAATTCAGTTCTTTATAAACTGTTGGATTGAGGAGGATTGAGAACTGCAGCTCCCTGCCAGCTGTTGTTTGGAGGTCATCCTCAATTCCTTGCCATATGGGCCTCTCCACGCCACCTCTCACAACGTGGCAACTGACTTCATCAGAGTGTGTGAGACAGAAGAGTCAGAGAGGACATGCCAGTAAGCTGGACATCATGGTCTTTTATTATCTAATCTTGGACGTGACAGCCCATCAGTCTTGATGGGTTCTGTCAGAAATCAATCCCTGGGACTAATGTATATTCAAAGGGGAGGAATCATATGATGGCAAGAACAGCAGGAGGCGGGGATCGTGGGGGCCATCTTAGAGGCTGCCTCCCTTAAAGGAAACACCTTGGATTAACTCTTGAAATGAATCAGTCAATACTCGAGCAAACAGTGAGAATTTGTCATGATAGAATGAATGGAAAAGGAGTGGCATTTCATTTGATGGAAAGAAAAAAACAAATAGACAGCAGATAGCTAAATTTCTGTGTTCTGCTTTGCACGTTTTGTCTTTTCTAATCTCTCAACTACCCGAGTATTTTTACTTTTTTTTAAAAAAGGAAGAAAGTGGAGAGATAAATACGTGTTTTTTCTATCTTGATTTCTGTTCTGTTTTTCACAGAAGCAATATGAATCAGTGCTACTCCTGCTGTGAGTTAAGTGCCACCTGCAATTCCCTTGAAGTATCTTTTAAAAGCTTCATGATCATTTTTAGAAATTGTGGGCAAATTAATAGCTGGAAAATTTTTCTTTACTAGGAGGTTGCTTGATGTGATAATCATTCCTTTCTTTTCTGCAAGTTTTAAACCAACTGAAAAATATACATGAGGGTCAGACAGGGATCAGACATTTGTTTTCTATTTGGTAAATAGGGATTTAAGAAAGCAGTTTGGACCTGAGGTCGAGGACGCTTTGTGGTTCCCCCAACCTGTTGGCAGTTGAGCAGCTTGACTTTGGGGCTTCCCCCTAGAAGGACCAGACCACCTGCCATGTGGAAGTGAGGAGCCTGCCCACAGCCCACAGTTGGCGGGTCTAAAAGATGAAGAATGATCAGAGTCAGGAGCCAAAGTCATCTATCTACCCCCATTCTGAGGGGGAAATAAGCTATTTCTCCCCCTGTGCGGAAGGGAGAGAGATTAGAAGCGTTCATCATGTTTCTTAGAGCTGATCCATCCTGGGAGTGGAACAGATTCCTTCTGCCTCTAGGAAAGAAAGGTAGACATGTGACAAGACGCCTTCCTCAAAATAGAATCCTTTTAGTTTTCTTAAAAACTAAGAGAAAATGCAATGACTAGTAGGCCCAAAGAGAATCTCTGGCGAAGCTTCAGCTGCCACCAGGCAGAGCTTCTGTGTGGGACCCCGAGCTGGGAGGTTTGGCCTCTTACCCCCGTTTTGTTCCTTTGTAGCTGATTCTTTTCATCACAAAAGTACTACAGGCTCATCTCACAACGACAACAAAACGCAGGATGGGTAGGGTAAAAATGTTCTCAGTTCTCTCTTCAATCCCACTCAGAGAGCAGAGTTTGATTGGTCTTTCTGGGTTTTTTCCTGTGCATTTGCAAACATACACATTCATAAGAATGCTCTATTTCTTTACAAATATTGCACTTTGTTCAGCAGCTTGCTTTTTCACTCAACAATGTATCACCAGCATCTTTCTACAGTGGTAACTAATGGTTGACCCCACTGTTTAGTTATGTGATATGTATCATGTAATATTTAACTAGCCCCTGATATTTTTGTTCTGATTTATTTTGCTACTATAAATGGTGCTACAATAAGCATTACTGTATAAACATCTTTTTTTGCAAGAACTTTCAGTTATTTTTAAAGGATAGAATTCTAGTATAATTTTTGGATCAAATTATATGGACATTTATATATTGATAAGTGCTGTCAAATTACCTCCTAAACATTATAATAATTAACACTCTTCTATCGTAATAGAAGAGAGTGACTTTTCCCTCTCGAATATTTTCAATCTTGAATACTATCCAGTTTTTAATAAGTGAAAATGGCATCAATTTTAATTTGTATTTAAATTATTGCTGGTGAGGGCAATATCTTATTTTCCACGTTTAAAGCCATTTCTAGTTCATCGCACTCATAACCTTTTTCTACTGAGCACATTTTAAACTTCATCTCTCAAAGTGTTACTGTTCAGTCCTTTGTATATTTTAAAAAATATAAGGACATAGCTCAGTTTTGAAACTAAAATATTTGCTTGACATACAACTTTTTAGGAACCTTTTGGTATGTGTTAAATTTGTAAAATAAAGGAATTGCAAAATAACTGCATTATTTTGGGTTTGCTCTTATGAACTTGTATCAGTTCAGTTCAGTTCAGTTGCTCAGTCATGTCCGACTCTGTGTGATCCCATGAACCGCAGCACGGCAGGCCTCCCTGTCCATCACCAACTCCCAGAGTCCACCCAAACCCATGTCCATTGAGTCGGTGATGCAATCCAACCATCTCATCCTCTGTCATCCCCTTCTCCTCCTGCCTTCAATCCCTTCCAGCATCAGGGTCTTTTCAAATGAGTCAGCTCTTCTCATCAGATGGCCAAAATATTGGAGTTTCAGCTTCAACATCAGTCCCTCCAATGAACACCCAGGACTGATCTCCTTTACGATGGACTGGTTGGATCTTCTTGCAGTCCGAGGGACTCTCAAGAGTCTTCTCCAACACCACAGTTCAAAAGCATCAATTCTTCAACGCTCAGCCTTCTTTATAGTCCAACTCTCACATCCATAAATAACCATTGGAAAAACCATAGCCTTGACTAGACGGACCTTTGTTGGCAAAGTAATGTCTCTGCTTTTTATTATGCTGTCTAGGTTGGTCATAACTTTTCTTCCAAGGAGTAAGTGTCTTTTAATTTCATGGCTGCAGTCACCATCTGCAGTGATTTTGGAGCCCCCAAAAATAAAGTCTGACACTGTTTCCACTGTTTCCCCATCTATTTGTCATGAAGTGATGGGACCAGATGCCATGATCTTCGTTTTCCTAATGTTGAGCTTTAAGCCAACTTTTTCAGTCTCCTCTTTCACTTTCATCAAGAGGCTTTTTAGTTCCTCTTCACTTTCTGCCATAAGGGTGGTGTCATCTGCATATCTGAGGTTACTGATATTTCTCCCAGCAATCTTGATTCCAGCTTGTGTTTCTTCCAGTCCAGCATTTCTCATGATGTACTCTGCATAGAAGTTAAATAAGCAGGGTGACAATATACAGCTTTGACGTATTCCTTTTCCTATTTGGAACCAGTCTGTTGTTTCACGTCTAGTTCTAACTGTTGCTTCCTGACCTGCATACAAATTTCTCAAGAGGCAGGTCAGGTGGTCTGGTATTCCCATGTCTTTCAGAATTTTCCACAGTTTCTTGTGATCCACACAGTCAAAGGCTTTGGCATAGTCAATAAAGCAGAAATAGATATTTTTCTGGAACTCTCTGCTTTTTTGATGATCCAGTGGATGTTGGCAATTTGATCTCTGGTTCCTCTGCCTTTTCTAAAACCAGCTTGAACATCTGGAAGTTCACGGCTCATGTATTGCTGAAGCCTGGCTTAGAGAATTTTAAGCATTACTTTATTAGCCAGTGAGATGAGTGCAATTGTGTGGTAGTTTGAGCATTCTTTGGCATTGCCTTTGGGATTGGAATGAAAACTGACCTTTTGCAGTCCTGTGGCCACTGCTGAGTTTTAGCCATCACATTAGGCATATACCAAAAGAAAGTGGAAAAACAGGCATTCCCCAAATCATTATGGGACCTGGACATCAATTCCCATTCTCATTTGTCTCTCAGAAACAGTACAGGGACTTCCCTGGTGGTCCAGTGGTTAAGACTCCAAACTCCCAATGTAGGGCACCCAAGTTTGATCCCTGGTCAGGGAACTAGATCCCATATGCCACAACTAAGACCCAGCACAGCCAAATAAATAACTAACTCTTTTAAATAAAGAAAAGAAACGTTAGTGCATCATTGCTTAGTCCTAGTTAAAAAAACCTTGGCTCCGTGGCTTCATCAGCTTTCCCACTGCATTGTAGAAAGTATACTTGCAAATCTCTGGAATTTTAGAAATGAATTTTCACTAGGTTTGAAAATTGTTTTTCTTCTCTTCTAGTGCCTTTATTTCTGAAGCAGAAAAGAAGCCTAAGATGTTGAACCAAACCAATTTAGATAAGAAACGACTTACGCTCTGTTGGCAGGAGCTGGTATGTGAAAATCTATTTATACTTGGGAAGCACTAAAACATGTGCTTTAAAAATAAGCCTCGTAGATGAAGCATAGGTCATAGACCACATGAGGATAAGGTTCTAAGGGTTATATGTTTGTGTGATATAGAGGAATGAGTGGAAAGGGAATAAGCAGATGAATGCGCTGGAGAAGAGCTAGCATGTATTGAATGTAAGATTGAGCTAGAAGCCCACCAGCGCTACATTCTATTCTGATGTAGGGCTTGTTCATTTTTTGGCATTTGTATCTTGTCAGAGGCTGTGGACTCTTGCACCTAACCTTCTGCCTCCTGAGCTGAGAGACAAAAAGAAATAACTAGGCTTCCTCCCCTCCATGTCCTCCCTTTACGATGTATGAAAGGCTGTGAGCCCTGCCTGAGGGCAGGGTTGGGCGGTGGCTGGTCCCTCTCTGCGTCCTGTGAACCCTGCACAGTGCTGGGTGCCTGGGAGTCACTCGGTCCCTGTTGAATGAGTGACAACTGGGAACTGCCAGGCCGAGTCAGACCCTGATTATTTCTGCTTGAAACTTCAGCTCCAGCTGTGGCAGCAAGGAGTGTCTTGTATGAAGTCGTGATAATTCTGCAAAATGAAATTCCTCAGTGTCAGGGAGCTCAGTTTGGTGCTTTATGATGACCTAGAGGGGTGGAATGGGGTGGGAGAGAGGTTCAAGAGGCAAGAGATACATGTATACATACGGATGATTCTCGCTGTTGTATAGCAGAAACTAATACAACATTGCAAAGCAGTTATCCTCCAGTTTACAAGAAAACCTGACTCTGTTTGGCCAGGGACATTTTAAAGATGTGAATGGGGCCTGGAGAGATGAACCACTTTTTTTTTAAGGTCATAGCTAGTTAAGTATACTCCAGAGACTAAAGCTTGAGTCTCTGAACACTTGACTCATCCATCTTTCCAGAATAATAAATGGTTTGTGTTCTCCCCTACTCCTGGGGAGACCAGACTCCCACCATATATAAAATCTTCTTCCTACTCATTTCTTCCTCAGCACCTGTGACTGCCCCTCCCTGCCTCTGGAATAGCCATCCCCTATGTATCACCCGCCGAGCTCTCTTGTTTTCTGTGTCCAGCAGTCCTTGTCCTGAACAAGCCCACCATGTCAGTACCTTTTGGTGGCTCGGCTCTTTCCCCACCTCCAGGCCTGTGTTTCCAGCCTCTGAGTGGACACGTCAACTGCTGCCTCATTGCCCCTCTGACCCAACATACCCAACTCAGCCCATTATCTTCCCACCTAAGCTTATTCCCCGTCCTGTATTGGTATCACCAGCCTTCCCTGTTGCTCTAGTCAGAAGCCTAAGAATCAAGTTTGAACCCTATGCTGCTGCTGCTGCTGCTAAGTCGCTTCAGTTGTGTCCGACTCTGTGCGACCCCATGGACTGCAGCCTACCAGGCTTCTCCGTCCATGGGATTCTCCAGGCAAGAACACTGGAGTGGGTTGCCATTTCCTTCTCCAATGCATGAAAGTGGAAAGTGAAAGTGAAGTCGCTCAGTCATGTCCAACTCTTAGCGACCCCATGGACTGCAGCCTACCAGGCTCCTCCATCCATGGGATTTTCCAGGCAACAGTAGTTGAACCCTATACCTCACCCTAAATGGTCAGTTTGATCCCAGGCCAGGCACACGACCTGGCCTTTAAAGACTCTGGCCCTTACTCTATTCTTTATCCCCTGAACCGCTGCCTAACCTGAGTGCCTTAGCATCTCTGGCCTGGACTATTGCAGTCATCTTCCTCCAGTCCACCTTCCAGAATGGTCTCCAAAACACTAACCTGCTTAGATCGGTCTTCATGAAAATATCACTGGGGTCTCTCAATTGCTCCAATACTTTGGCCACTTGATGTGAAGAGCTGACTCACTGGAAAAGACCCTGATGCTGGGAAAGACTGAGGGCAAAAGGAGAAGGGGGCAGCAGAGGAGGAGATGGTTAGATAGCATCACCATGTTGATGAACATGAATTTGAGCGAACTCTGGGAGATAGTGGAGGACAGAGGAGCCTGGGGTGGGTTACGGTCCATGGGGTCACAAAGAGTCAGACGTGACTCAGGGACTGAACAACAAAAACAGTGCAGTTGTTCAAAAGATAAAGGCCAAATTCCTTTGTGCATGACATACAGAGCTGCTCAGCATCTGGGCCCAGCCTAGTCTCCCAATCTTAGCTCCCATTTCTCCCTTCCTATATATCTAAGCAGCAATGATTTTGAACCCCTACTGGTATCTTCATAGGTAGTTGTTCCTTCCATCTGGACTGTCCTTTTTCTTATCCTCTGATGAATTGAATGTATTTTTAAAGATTCAGCTAAAATATCATATTTAGCATTATTCATAAAACCTGGCTTTGGCCCCTCTAGTCTCCTGGTGTTTTACACAGTTTAGTTATTTGCATGTATTGCTTTCACCTCACCGACTGTCAAAGCCTCAGGGAAGGGAAAACTGTGTCCTTCCCCTGCCCGAGGCCTTGGCTCCTGGGAGCGCCTGGTCCACAGCAGGCATTCAGGTCCTCTGATCAGGGGCTTCCCAGGCGCCAGGCCCTGGGTGCAGGGAGCACGAGGCTGTAGGTACTTGGTGCTTGTCCCCAGTATATTGACTCATCTGTTCACTCCATAAACATGTATTTAACACCTGCCACGTGCCAGGAACCCCACCAGACACTGACTTCTCTTGGCCTCAGCTTCTCAACTGTCAAATGAAGGTGAAATAATATTCACTCTTTCCATCCTCCTGAAGTGAAAGTGAAAGTGCTCAGTCAAGTCTGACTCTGCAACCCCATGGACTGTAGCCTGCCAGACTCTGTCCATGGGTTCTCCAGGCAAGAATACTGGAGTGGGTTGCCATGCCCTCCTCCACGGGGTCTTCCCAACCCAGGGATCAAAACCAGGTCTCTTGCATTGTAGGCAGATTCTTTACCATCTGAGCCACCTTCTTTTAACAGGCAGCGTGCAGACCCTGAAACTGCCCTCATGATGGCTCAGTGTGGAGCTTACAAGCACTTTGACTGTGCTTCTTAACCAGATTTCTAGAAAGATCTACACTGACTCTTGTTTTGTTTTAGGAGGCAATAGCCAAGGAAGCCAAGGGGCTCACTCAGCAGCAGAAGAAAAAGTTATCTCTTGAAGAAATGATCCAGACAGCCCAAAACTTTGTGGAAAAAATCCGCTTTCTTGTGGATGAGGTAATCAACTCCATGGGTAAAGCTCATTTGAAAGATTAACCTGAATATGTCTTCCTGGGGGGTTTGAATGTTTGCTAAGGATGAAAGATGGAGCTGTGTTTTCTCTCAAGTTCTGCTGAGCTGATGAGGCAGTATTCATTTGAAGGGTGAGAAGGGACGTTTTTAAATTAAGTCAAACATGTATGACTTTATGGATTTTTTTTTTTAACGAAGCCTGAGTAGTCAGCAGAAATAAAAAGCACATTCCTAAAACAAAAACAAACAGAAAAAAACCACACTTCTTAGTAGGCTCAAGAAAAGTCAAAATAAGCACAAGAACTTTGATAGATTTTTAACTAAGAAAACTGAAATTGAAGCTCATGTTCAGTAAAAGTTAAAACAAATCTTCTCATTTTAAAGTTAGTTGTAAGCCATTGTTAATCGTCTGTACCCCAATACCAAAAAAAGTTTAAGCTTAAAAAAAGAAAAAAATAAGAAGAGCAGGAAAAGGGGGGAAAAATTAGTTGTAAGTAATATCTTCTGGTGACCACCAGAATGAGCTTTATAAAGTCCTCATATTTACTTCTGTTATAAAAACCAGGTTTCCTGTGGGAAGGTTTCGGGGAGAGGTGCAGGTCTACGGCTTCTGTTGTTCTTGAAAGTTGTTTTTCTTGTTGCAAATCAGTCATTCCCTGGAAGCATAAAAAACCCTGAGACAGTCATTTTGGAATGCAGGAATTTTAATAAGCACCCAGAACGTTTGAAATAGGGCTGTGACTAACCAACCCTGTGGCTGGAAACCCTTCCCATGAGTGTCCCTGTTTCCGTGTCAAGAGAGGAAGGGTACTAGTTACACTCAAGGGTTATGGGGTTAGAAAGAGCATCTGCTTACAGTCCAAGGATGTCAAAAGCTAGTTTATGCCAATACACCTCCCTTTAGTTTTGGAAGCTATGTTGGCTCAGAAATGTGCATTTCAAATACTCACTGTGTAATGGGTCTCTTGGCAGGGAATTCTGCAATTCTTATCTTGATTAGCTCAATTTTAAAGTCTAATTTTCCACGCAATTTAATGCAGTTTCTCCTGAACGAACACCTAAAATGGAGTGAAAATACTTAACAATCATATTTTAGGTATAAAGTCCCTTGTAAAATTGTTTTTCCTTCCTGAAGATGGAAAGACATCCAAGGACATTAATGGACTTTTGTTTTTTCATCTAAACGTTCTGGAAATGTTACCAGGCTCCTAGGAGGTCTACTGCTTGAAACTAAATTGTGCTTACAAGAGTGCAAAGAAAAAAATTGCATTGGAAAGTGTAGAAAATGTTTGTTCTGCAGATGGAGAAAAGTAGGCGAGCAAAGATGCCAAGTCATGGGTCTGACTTGTGTATCGTCAAAGTGTGATGAGAGTTTGGTGTATGGGGTTTCCATGACCTAAGACTTTCTTAAAGAAGCTGTACTTAACTTGCTTGGTTGCACAGCTGTCTCAGTACCCAGACGGTTTAAGTCACAGAACTTTTGCAGAAGGGGGTTGTTTCGGGATAGGAGAACCCTGGAAATGCCTGTGTAAATGCCCACCTATCACATCCACCCGTTCTGCCCCGACAGCCACAGCACACCATCCCTGACGTCTTCATCTGGATGCTGAGCAACAACAAGAGGGTGGCATATGCCCGCATCGCTGCCAAGGACCTGCTCTACTCCCCCGTCAGGGACCAGATGGGTCAACACTGCGGGAAGATCAAAACTCATTTCCTCAAAGTAAGTCTGTGCTATTTTTGACTCAAAGACAGGAAATCTCTGTTTTTCCTGGGTTACACAGGATTCCTAGTATGTGTCCAGATTTATGACTCAGCCCCAAGACTGTCAAAAATCCGGGGACAACTAGAACATCTTGCCCGCTCTTGATTCAAGTTATGTTTAAGTAGACCATCCTAATATTTTCCATTTTTCCTTTTTTTTAAAATCTAGTGGATGTACCCTAAGGTTATTTTAAATTTTACTTCTTTGATTATTGGGGAGGACGAACATTTTTCTATTAGTTTCCTCTCTACCTTTTCTCTTGGGTAATGTATCATGGCATCATCTCACAAGTTCATCTATATCTTTAAACTAGATTGCAAAGAAAATTACAAGAGGAGAGGCTGATATTCCACAGAACTAGTTCAGGAGTCCTGATGACTTTACATTGTAGGTATATGATAGTCTTTTCATCTTGGCTCCCTGAACCCTTTGTGGGTTATAGGCACAATCTCTGGATAGAATCTACTGTCTTTAAATCAAGATTTAAGCCTTTCCTGGAGATCTTGGGTATTTTAGTTCTACTACAAAGAAATTTCTATCCCAGAAGTGGCCTTGAGCAAACATGGAGAAGGAGTGGTCCCAAAAGCTTGTGTGCATGCATGCCAAGTCGCTTTAGTTGTGTTCAACTCTTTGCAACCCCATGGACGTAGCCCTCCAGGCTCTTCTGTCCATGGGATTTTCTAGGCAAGAATACCATAGTGGGTTGTCACCTGCTTCTCCAGGGGATCTTCCCGACCCAGGGATCAAACCTGCATTTCTTGCATCTATTGCTTTGGCAAGCGGGTTCTTTACCACTGAGCCACCTGGGAAGCCCTGATCCCAGATTAGGGGAATATTAATCTAGAGGAAACAAAACTACATCATCTGAAGACATGGCTAGGGAATAGTAAATCTGGAAAGGCAGTCAGGGTTCCATGGTTCCTGTTCCAAGATTTTTCTTTCTCCCTAATTTAATATTCACAACGCTATTAAAAATGCTGGAACAGAATTTGCAGAGCTCAGCCCAATCCACCACCCAGAGTTGTGTTCTGAAGCAGAGTTCTCCAGCTTCAGTCTCAGAAAAGGACACCCATTACCCAAAGCAAGCTCTTCCTGAGAGGAGCTGGCTGCACTTGCCAGAGGGGGCGCCCAATCTTCTTTTTCTTTTCTCCCTGGGACACGTGTCAATGCTGACCCCTTCTCAGTCTCGTTTCCACCTCTATCCTGGCTTCTGCTCCACAGCCCTGAGTCTCATCTCTTCTTTTCAGGCCTTTAGCTTTCCATTTAGCTTTTCCTTTATTGTTGTTCAGCCTCTCAGTTGTGTCAGACTGTTTGTGACCCCATAGACTGCAGCATGCCAGGATTCCCTGTCCTTCACCATCTCCTGGTGATGCTTTTCCCAGGATGCAGCAGAAAGTGGTAGCTGCAGACATCCTTCCAGGTCCTGCCACAGAGTGAAGTCTCTACAAAGCAAACACTTCTTTCTCTTCCTAATACTGATGGGCTAACTTCAACACAGTTTGTGTGAATGACCATCTTTCTTTCCTTTTTCTGACTGGCCATGATTACCCTTCTTTGTAAGCCAGTTGGCATTTCACCAGGACCGTGGAGGGAGGTGGGTGGGTTATGGGAGAAGCTCAGACTTTAGCATTCTGTCTTGCATAACTTGTACACATTGGTGATCATAGTTTTTTGATGCAGATTTGCATTCTTTAATATTTTTCGGTTTTTTTTTTTTTCTTTCCCTCCCTGCCTTGCCATGCTATTCATAAAAGGAAAGAAGTTGCTCTGGTTGGTCAGGCTTCGGGAGCACATGAGAGAAAAGAGATTGGGGAAGGGGGAGCAGGGAAGACACAGCCCAGGCTGGAAATGAACATGAAATTAAACGTGGGGTGTTGCTTCTATGAGTACCTCAGAAGGCGTTCAATGATGTTGCGTGAGTTACAGCTTGGATTCCTAAGTGAGAGACTGCACTGTCTTGCAAGCAAGTTCAATGTGTGTATTTTTTAAAATTTATTTAGTTAGTTTTTGGCTTCGCTGGGTCATTTTGTGCTAAGTTGTGTCTGACTCTTTGCAACTCCATGAACTGTAGCCTGCCAGGCCCCTTTGTCCTTGGGGTCATACAAGCAAGAATACTGGAGTGGGTTGCCATTTCTTTCTCCAGAGGATCTTCCCAACCCAGGAATCGGACCCAGGTCTCCCGCACTGCAGGTGAATTCTTGACCATCTGAGCCACCAGAGAAGTCTTTGTTGCTGCATGAGCTTTTCTCTAGTTGCAGAGAACAGGGCTTCTCTCTAGTTATGGTGTGCCGCCTTCTCATCATGGTGGCTTCTCTTGGTGCAGGGCACAGGCTCTAGGGCATTACCAATGGCCTTCCGTAGTTCTGGTAATTGTGGCTCTTGGGCTCCAGAGCACTGGCTCAGTAGTTGTGGAGCGCAGGCACAGTTGCTCCATGACATGTGGGATCTTCCCAGACCAGGGACTAAACCCTTGTCTCCTGGATTGGCAGGCGGATTCTTTACCACTGAGCCACCGGGGAATTTTTAAAAAGATGTGTAACCTACAAAGTTTAGGCACGCGGCCATGGTCCTTGTATAACAGCACAAGATATTAGCCGAGTGTTAGGTTTTAACCATGATTCACACATACAGGTTGTTTTCAGAGCAGCAGAGATGTAGGATGTTTTGTGGTTTTGTTTTAAGCAAGGGATATCAGTCTGGCTTGAGGCAATGCAATACAGTAAATGAAGAGTCTTGCCACTCATTGAAATAGTGGTCCTTAGGTCAGCAGGATCAGCACTAATAGGGAGAATGCAGAATCTCAAATCCTACCCCACACCTTCAGAGTCAGAATTTGCATTCTACCAGATCTCCAGGCAACTCACATGCATGGATACACATATCAGTATGTGAGGAGGCCTAAGAGGATGGGCTCTGGAGCCAGGTGGAGCAGGGTTAAGTCTTGGCTCTATTCCTGCCTTGCTCTGTGATGTTGGACAATTGTCTTAACCTCTCTGAACCTCCACTTCCTCATCTTTAAAATACACAGCATGAAAGAATTTGTTTTATAGTTATCATGAAGATGAATGATAGCCTATGGCTTGTTAATAGTATGCAAGTGATAGGACCTTCTGGACTGCAAGGAGATCCAACCAGTCCATTCTGAAGGAGATCAGCCCTGGGTGTTCATTGGAAGGACTGATGCTGGACCTGAAACTCCAGTACGTTGGCCACCTCATGCAAAGAGTTGACTCATTGGAAAAGACTCTGATGCTGGGAAGGATTGGGGGGCAGGAGGAGAAGGGGATGACAGAGGATTCGATGGCTGGATGGCATCACCTACTCGATGGACATGAGTTTGGGTGAACTCTGGGAGTTGGTGATGGACAGGGAGGCCAGGTGTGCTGCGATTCATGGGGTCACAAAGAGTCGAACATGACTGAGCAACTGAACTGAACTGAATAGGACCTTCTGTGTGTAGGAACATTCGACCAGGGCCTGGGACGATGTAAGTGCTCAGCACATGTAAAATATTATCATTAGACCAAGAAACAGAAAATCCAACAAATATTTACTGAGTGCTTCCTGGGTACGAAGTACTCTTTTAGGCATTGAGGACATCACTGTGATACGACAAAAATCCTACTGTTGTGAATTGAAGGCCTGTGATAGATCCAAATGGCATATTTTTTTGTTTTGTTTTGTTTTGTTTTTATCACAACAAAATAACCATAGGCTCTCAATAGCTATTTGTTGAATTGAACAAGTGCTTAGTACATTTTAACTATTACCATTATTACCGTGGGCTTCCCTGGTGGCTCAGTGGTAAAGAATCTGCCTGCTCTGTAAGAGATGCAGGTTTGATCCCTGGGTCAGGAAGATCCCCTGGAGAAGGAAATGACAGCCCACTCCAGTATTCTTGCCTGGGAAATTCCACGGATAGAGGAGCCTGGTGGGCTACAGACCATGGGGTCGCAAAGAGTCAAACAACAATAACAATTATTATTGTAGAAGTGATGAATGGAGAGTTATTTATCTTATAGTTTTAAAAATCCTGAGTTGCAATTATGGTTCTCTTACTAACAGCAAAATGACCTTATTCGTCTTTTTAAAGCTGAATAAACAATGACGTCCTACTCCCTCAAGAATAAAATCTAAACTCCTCCATATACTCAGCAGGATTCTACAGCCTCGTCTGTGTCTTTCTCTGTTTCAGCTCTTTCTTTGCTGAAAGCTTTCAGCAGATCCATCCCTGGCATAGCGTAAGCATTCAGTAAACGTCAGTCCTTAGCACCACTCTTAGTTCCTGCTCTTGTAGCTTTGTTCAGGCACTTTCCTCTTCCTGGGATGCCTTCTCTATTATCCAACCCCAAAGTACTTATTAAAACCCACTGGAATATGTGAGTCTTTTTTTTCCTTCCGGTTTTATTGAGCTATAATTGACATAGAGCACTGTACAAGTTTAAGGCATACAGCATAATGATTTGGCTTACATATATCTTGAAATGACTATCACAATAAATTTAGTGAACATCCATCACCTCATATAGATACAGAGTTAAAGAAATAAAAAAATTTATTTCTGTAATGAGAATTCTTATGATTTATTCTAACTTTTTCATATGTAACATCAGTGTTCATTGTATTTATCATGTTGTACATTACATCCGTAGTATTTATTTATCTTTAACTGGAAGTTTGTACCCTTTCACCTTCATCCAATCCCCCTTGCATACCCCCTACCTTTGGTAACCATAAATCTGGTCTCTCTTTTCTTTTTTATTATGTACATATGTATTTATTTGACTGTGCAGGGTCTTTGTTGCTTTGCACAGGCTTCTCAGTGAAGTGGTGTCTTGTGCTGTGGAGCACAGGCTCTAGGCACGTGGGCTTCAGGAGTTACAGCACGCGGGCTCAGTAGTTGTGGCTCATGCACTCAGTTGCTCTGAGGCATGTGGAATCCTCCCAGACCAGGGATCGAACCTGTGTCCCCTGCATTGGCAGGCAGATTCTTATCCACTGCACCACCAGGGAAGTCCTAATCTCTTTTTCTCTGTTTTTGAAGTATAATTGACCTACTATACTATGCTCGCCTCTGTTACACAACGTAATGATTTAATATTTCTGTACATTTCAAAATGGTCACTATGCTAAGTCTGGTTATGATATGTCACCGTACAAAGATATGGAATATGAGAGTCAAAGAAAGGGTGGAAATGCCTGCTGCTTCTTCTCTGGTCCAATGGCATCTTCTCTCTTACACTTGACTTTGAGTAAGTGAATGCAGGTCAGCCTCCTTGTCTAGATGTGAGCTCTTGGAAGAGACCCAGGACTGTCTCTAGTCCTTGAGACGCCCTTCTGGCTCTGTTCCCTCTGCAAGGTCTGGTGACACCTGGTGGCAGTTGCTGAATTGGGTTGCTTAGAATCTTCCTGGGGAACTCACAGAGAAAGATAGGAAGGCAGGCGAACAACCAGGTGTGATTTGGGTTCTGGGGCTTTCCACAAGTGCCTGCGAAATTGTCAGAGCAAGTGGTAGCCTCTCCTAGCGGGATTTTGTGACTCTTGAGGGGAAAGAAGTGGTGCAGAAGAAAGAGGAATTGTGTATTGATGGGAACGCCTGAGAAACAGAAGAGGCACTTTAGAAGAGTCAACAGTCTGGAGAGCTGGCCACTTTCAGAATGCGAGCCTGGCCGGAAGTACTGAAGACGGCCGAGTCTGGGGCCTGGGACTCCCTAGATGGGATGTTGGTGATGGTTTAGTCACGCAGTCTTGGCTGACTCTTTGCCGCCTCATGGACTGTAGCCCACCAGGCTCCTCTGTCCATGGGATTCTACAGGCAGGAATGCTAGAGGGGGGTTGCCATTTCTTTCTCAAGGGGGTCCCCGACCCAAGGAATCCCCCAATCCCGGTGGAAATAAAGGAGCCACTCTACAGTGAGCTGTGTCCTTCACATGTTGAGCACGTGTGCACCCATGCACAACATGTATGTTGTGTATACACAGCACTCAAACTGGCACACACATAAACATACAAATTCAAATCTGAGTGCATTCAAAGAGGGAAAACAGGGCAGTGAGGGAATTTGAAATCACACTGTGTGAAGAAAGGATGAAGGAAGGAGAGGTGTCCAGCCAGGTAGAAAGGATGTGATAAGGTAGGTTCCTACAAGCCCACAGGGGCCTGACCTATGGGAGGAGCGTCTGAGTTTTTCTGAATGAAGCAAAGAGGCAGAGGCTATGGCTGAAACTCTAGGCTATTGGAAGCTCTGGGAAGGGAGATTTCAGCTCAGTGTGGGGAGAGGCAGGCTGTGTGGGTTCACGGTCCAGAGCCCAGATCTGATTTCATCTCCCCTGATTCAAGTCCTGGCTCTGTCCCTGAAAAGCTGAGTGATCTCAGCCACTAGAAATGGCTTACCTGAGTAACCCAAAAGATTCGGATCAGCTAGTCAGTTAATTGGATCCAGGACACTTTCTTCATGAATGATGCATAAGCCAATGATGGATACAAAAAGCTTTGCTAAGCCTGTTGATGTTTGGTGTATAAGACATTGAAGATTTTCAGTAAAATGAATACTCTTTCAGTTAAAAAAAAAAGAGCTGTATTATCTTAGGAACTTATTATAGTTAGCCTTTCTGAGCCTGAGTTTTCTTCTCTCTAAAATAGAGGCAATAACCACACCTACCTGTTGCTGCTGCTATTGCTGCTAAGTCGCTTCAGTCGTGTCCTACTCTGTGCGATCCCATAGACGGCAGCCCACCAGGCTCCCCTGTCCCTGGGATTCTCCAGGCAAGAACACTGGAGTGGGTTGCCATTTCCTTCTCCAATGCATGAAAGTGAAAAGTGAAAGTGAAGTCGCTCAGTCGTGTCTGACTCTTAGCGACCCCATGGACTGCAGCCTACCAGGCTCTTCCGTCCATGGGATTTTCCAGGCAAGAGTACTGGAGTGGGGTGCCATTGCCTGTTAGGTTTAAATGATCCAGGGCTTGGAAGTGCTTCATGCAAGGCCTGTTTAAGCTTCAGGGCCCATTAAACCTGGGTCCTTCTCTAAAATCATGTGTTGTGCCAACTAGGGTCATTGGTCTCATTTTTATACAAGCCCCAGGTAAGGAGCTCAGAGTGAGGCCCATATGGTTCCTACTAATGAGACAATCTTCCTTGTAACCTTTCCCCAGCTTCCTGGAAAACGGCCGGCTGGTTGGTCAGTACAAGCAAAAATCGACGTGTACCTGTGGCTGGGCTCCACCAAACACTCTAGCACCATTTTGAGCAACTTGCCAGCAGGCTATGAAGCAGAAATGTCCTCCAAAGCAGCTGGCATCCATCACCCACCAGCCAACCTGCTCTACCAAGGTATGATGCCCACTGGGCCAAGAGGGTCATGAGCTGTCTCTGGTGGGCTTCTGAGAAGACAGTAAGGAGAGGTAAAATGCATGAGTTACTTGCACAGGATCAACTTATTTGCCTCTCTTAATACAATATCTAAATTTTCCTTCTGACCTTCCGATGTCCATTTAAAAAGAATGAAGTCATTAAGCATATCTAGAGTACACACTTTTCTGTTAATAGAGTGTAATGAGTTTCTTTGTAGGTGGACGATATAGATTGAGTTTGTATTTTAAGCAAAAGATGTCTTTTAAAGAAACATCAGTAAGTTCTTGTGCTCATAGGATCTGTGGAATTGAAGCAGATTTTCTTTTACATGGCATTGGGGTTTTGACCCAAAAAGAGCAGGCGTTTATGTTTTCCAGTAATGACCCAATAGGAACTGATATCACTGGGGTCACTCGCGTTTCTTTGATTCTTTACTTGGCTACTTTTAGAAATTCAGCATGGTCTATCTAATCCCTTTTTCTATACAGATATTTTCAATGAGTGCCATCATGTTTACATTTTCACATAATTCTTCTATTTTTTTATTGTGGTGAAAGTCACATAATATAAAACACACTCTTTTTATCATATTTAACTGTACAGTTCAGTGGCAAGGGCTTCCCAGGTAGCTCAGAAGTAAGGAATCTGCCACCAACGTAGGAGACACAGGAGACAGGGGTTCAACCCGTGGGTTGGTAAGATCCCCTGGAGGAGGAAATAGCAACCCACTCCAGTATTCTTGCCTGGAAAATCCTGTGGACAGAGGAGCATGGCGGGCTGTAGTTCATGGGGTTGCAAAGAGTTGGACATGACTGAGTGAGTAACATTTTCACTTTACCCAGCTAGTAAACTATCTCCAAACTCTTCTTTCTTTCCATTGCTTCCCATCTTGTCTTTAGAGAGTTTTCATCTTTGGGTGAAAACATCCACATCAAGTTATCTTTTTATTTTTATAGACACTATCTCTAGAGACCCAAAGTACCTGGACATATTTGCTGTCCCAGCTATTCAAAATTCAGAGGAGAGGAGAGATTTTTCCCAAAGCTTTCTGATCCTCTGAAGCATGTTCTTTTCACAGGGTGACCTAATAAACTCTTTCTGCTGTGCCTTGACATTGATGGCTTTGGCCACCTTCCACACCTCCTGGAGAATTTGGTCTCTTCATTCATTTAATGCTTCAGAACATATCCATTCAACCAATAATACCAATAATTAGTTTGCCCCTGCATATGGAAGGCACAGCGGGAAAACTAGTGAGGGCTTGTAGAGCCTAGTGAGAGCTGATCCTGGCCCTCTGAGGGGGCCATCAGACGTGTCTTTAATAACCACACGTGGAAAATGAGCCATAGCCCAGAGGTGGACTAAGCATGAAAGCTAAGAGGAAGCCACTTTACTAGTCTAAGGAACAGAGCTGGTAAGACTCAAGGTTTCAGGAAAACAAAAACCTAGCCTAAGTCCATGTCGCCTCCTGAAGTTGTGCAGGGTCCTGTCTACGTGGCTGCACTGGGGGCTCTGCTAACATTCTGGGGTTTAGGCACTTCGGGGGGAGCTGGTGGGCGTTCTCAGGGGATGAGTCATTCTCAAGTTCCCTCCCAGCTGAGAGATGTGCCACTGATGTAGCCTATTAAGGAACACGTGGGCTCTCTCTTGACATACCCCAATCAGGAAATTCCTAAACCATCCGCTGAACATTTCTTTGTTTATTGTCCCTTTTAAGGAGTTCTGTTGTGTAAGAGAGTTAAAGGCAACAAATGAATATAAAAAACAAGAGAGGCCATGCGCCAAGGATCACTAAGTCCATGGACCAAGGAATATAATTAAGTCACCCCCTCCTTGGGGTCCCCACCATCCCCTGCTCCGCCCGCCGCTGCCCACAGCCCTCTCTCTGCTGCCCAGCCCATCGAGCAGCTGTGCTCACTCCTGCCTTTCACCTCCCATGTCCTCTGCCTGTATCTCCTGCAGGACACTCAGCCCCAGCTCCTGTCATGAACTGATGTACTTGGCTTATCATCTGTCTCCTCCCTGGAGCTCCTTAAGGGTGGGGGCCCTTTTAGCTGCTTCAGAATCCTCAGAGGCCAGAGCTGCACCTGGTACACTGTGGACACTCCAGATGCTATTGGCTGGCTGAATGGGGGGATGGATGGCTCAAGACTTCATCGAGTTTATTTTTTAACAGCTTTTTATTTTATATTGGACTATTGGGCTTCCCAGGTGGCACTAGTGGTAAGGAACCTGCCTGCCAGTGGCGGGAGACATAAGAGACATGGGTTCGGTCCTTGGGTCGGGAAGATGCCCTGGAAGAGGGCATGGCAACCCACTCCAGTATTCTTACCTGGAGAATCCCATGCACACAGGAGCCTGGTGAGCTACAGTCTATAGGTTCACAAGGAGTCGGACACGACTAAGGCAGCTTAGCAGCCATTCACACACAGCCAGTTAACAATGCTGTGATAGTTTCAGGTGGACAGCAAAGGGATTCAGCCACACATATGTATCCATTCTCCCCCAAATTCCCCTCCCTTATTGAGTTTATGGAAGCAAAGATAATTTGTGGAACCATCCCTTTCTTATATACACACACACATACACACACACACACACCAGAAACAGGAGAATTACTAAGAGATAAAATATGGTACTTTATTTTTTAGTTGAAGTATAGTTGATTTACAATATTATCTCATTAGGTGTACAGAATAATGATTCAGTATTTTTGCGGAATTATATTCCATTATGTTATTATAAAATAACATGGCTATAATTCTTTGTGCTGCACAATATATCCTGTTGCTTATCTATTTTATACATAGTAGCTTGTATTGGTTCATCCCCTGGCCCTTATTTGTCCCTCCCTCTGTCCCTCTCCTCTTTGGTAACCACAAGTTTGTTTTCTATTAATATATCTGTGAATCTGTTTCCATTTTGCATATAGATTCAAAACACCATGGTATTTCAGAAAGAGATTTGGACTTTGTAACCTGAGAGAAATGAAATCCTGGCTCTGGCATTAGCTGTGCAATCTTGGAAATGTATCTTAGCCTCTTTGTGAGCCATTTCCCTCATGTAGAAAATGAAGATACTGATGTATATTTCACGAGTTGTTATGAAGATTAAAACCCAAAATGTGGTGAAAGCAGCAAGGAGAATGCCCGTCGCCAAAGTACCCATGACCACGACCTCTTCCCCCATCTGCCCTGTGACCATTTTGGTCTCAGCGGCTGTCGGTGCTCATGGTCTCCCTCATCTGTCTCTGGATGCACCCACAGACACACAGCACACACAGGCACCCACCCACTCACACTCACCATTCCTAAGAAGCCCGCTAATACACACCCCTTCCCATTATTTGTCCACAGATCGTCACGTCTTTCAGCTGAGAGCTCACGTGTACCAAGCCCGGGGCCTCATCGCAGCCGATAGCAATGGACTGTCAGACCCTTTTGCTAAGGTCACGTTCCTTTCCCACTGCCAGACCACAAAGGTAACCAGGGAAGCCCACCTGCTTTCTCCTTGCAGCCCACTGCTGAGCCACAGCAGGCCCCAGGAAAGAAAAGGGAGAAAAAAAAAAAAAAACAGGGCACATTGCAAATACTTGTGTCTCTAGATGTGTAGGTATTTTAGGCCCAAAAACATGGATGCAAGGAAGGACAGATGTGGAGAAGGTCTACTCATCCTATATGATCTGCTGTCCTGAAGCCAAGAGGGCAAGTACCCGAAGCAAAGGCAGACTGGGGAAGGAAGGAGGGATAAGCGGGGAAGGAAGGAGGGATAAGCAGGGAAGGAAGCTGGCATCCTCAGCTCCTCCTTCAGTGATGGGCACAATGCCCATCACAGTGGGAAAACGAATGAACGAGAAAACAGCACAATCGGCATGAGGCTTGTGCTGTAGTTTCTACTGAGGGGTCTCGGTGGGGAGGAAAGCTTTCCTGCTTTGTTGTCAGGAAGCCCTAGACTCTGTATTTCCAGCTGGGGGTCTTAGCACACTTTTAACCCCTCTGCAATTCAGTGTCTCTAGAAAATACTGCTTGCTGATGGATGCTATGAGGATTCAAGGAGATGGATCTATGCCTGTTTCCTCTGGTTTCCTCCTTTCCTGTGCGCTGAGCGCTGACATGTGAAAAGAGGCCCTAATCAGCACATGCCCAACAGGCTGCCTTTCTTGTGAAATCGTGTTCTGTAAGGGTTTACTCTGTTCTCTGAGGATTCAGTGTTTTGAGGGAGGGGAGCTCAGTAAAGGCTTTGCCTAACTCTGGGAGTTAAGACAGAATTAGGACACAGAGAGCCCTGAGCTTACATTCTATTTCATCTACTCTCCAGCTGCCTTTATTCACTAAACCTCCATTTATCCTCTTAAAATAGGACTGTTGAGAAGAATCAAAAAGTTAAGTGTACAAAGAGATTGATAAGTGGTGGCCATTCCCTTGGCTTATATTAAGAGGGCTGACATTTCTCTCCAAATTGAGGCCGTAACCTGGGAGACTGTGTTTTGATTTACAACACAGATTGAGATCATCCTCTGAACTAGCATCTTGTCCATTTCACCAGCGCATCTTGTCCATTTCACCAGCTCAGGAGGAGTGAGGAGTGCTTGCTCTGTGCCAGCTCCTAGGCTGGGCTCAGAGGAGCTGGGGCACCAGACTCTGAGCTTGCACAGTGTAGGATCTGGGTGGGGCTGGGCAGTTCTTTGGCAGATGAGCTGGCTGCACTATGCTAAACCCCATGGTACTGGACCCCAAGAGCCACATGGAGAGAAGGGTTGGCTCTGCCTGGGAGGAAAGTCAGGAGAGACCTCAGAAGGAAGGTGACTTCATCCTCATTTAGCGAATAATCATGAAAACCTGAAGATTTCAGACTCCTTTCTCTTCCCTGTGTTTTGAGAGGCATTACATAGTATAGCAATTAGGAGTATAGAATCTAGAGCCCTTGATTAAAAGCAGGAGAAGGGGACAACAGAGGATGAGATGGTTGGATGGCATCACTGACTCAATGGACATGAGTTTGAGCAAGCTCCAGGAGTTGGTGATGGACGGGGAAGCCTGACATACATACTGCAGTCCATGGGGTCACAAAGAGTCAGACACGACCAAGCGACTGAACTGAGAGCCCTAGTGCCTGGGTTCAAGCCTGAGCCCTTCCATTTATGAGCTGTGTGACCTTAAGCAAAATCCTCTTTGTCCTCAGTTTATTCATTTCTGTATTTGCTTCTGTAAAATAGGGATGGTGGTATTGTATCTGCCTCCAAGAGGATGCATCACCCAGGACAGTGTCTTGCTTATAACAGCTCCTGGGTAGCTGATTGTTAATATTGCCATTGAGGCTTGCCACCAGAAGCAAGGGAGATTCTCAAAAGGGGGACCCCTGGAAGCCTTCTCTGCCTGCACAGCTTGGAGTTCCAGGTCCTCAGAGGTGATCTCAGGGCTGGAGGGTGGAGGAGGGACAGGGAGTTTGAGTGAGTTCCCTCAGCTGATGTGTAATTCTCCTTCTATCTTTCATCTCTGTATGGTTTCTTCATTTGATTTAGACTCACATCTCAAAAAGCTTCCCTGGTGGCTCAGATAGTAAAGAATCTGCCTGCAATGCAGGAGACACAGGTTCAAATCCTGGGTCAGGAAGATCCCCTGGGGTAGGAAGTGTCTACCCACTCCAGTATTCTTGCCTGAGAATCCCCATGGACAGAGGAGCCTGGCAGGCTACAGTCCATGGGGTCACAAAGAGTTGGATATGACTGAGTCACTAACACTTTCACTTCTTTTCCCAAAGGGACAGATGACATTTATTTATCAAATAATCATTTGAAAGGGAAACAAGTTCTGTTGAATCCTGGATACTTCATACTTTTGAACCAAGTACCTAATTTTTATTAATAATAATATTAGCTGTCATTTATTGAAAACTACATCTGTGCCAAGCACAATGCTAAGCTTTTTATATGCATTTTTGTCTATATCTAACTGCAGCCCAAAGGTTTAGGATAAACAGAATGATCTCTGTTCATTTCCAAGGCAAACCATTCAATATCACAGTAATCCAAGCCTATGCCCCAGCAGTAACGCTGAAGAAGCTGAAGTAGAACGATTCTATGAAGACCATTTAGAACTAACACCCCAAAAAGATGTCCTTTTCATTACAGGGGACTGGAATGTAAAAGTAGGAAGTCAAGAAACACCTGGAGTAACAGGCAAATTTGGCCTTAGAATACGGAATGAAGCAGGGCAAAGGCTAATAGAGTTTTGCCAAGAGAACACACTGGTCATAGCAAACACCCTCTTCCAACAACACAAGAGAAGACTCTACACATGGACCTCACCAGATGGTCAACACCGAAATCAGATTGGTTATATTCTTTGCAGCCAAAGATGGAGAAGCTCTATATAGTCAGCAAAAAGAAGACCAGGAGCTGACTGTGGCTCAGACCATGAACTCCTTATTGCCAAATTCAGACTTAAATTGAAGAAAGTAGGGAAAACCACTAGACCATTCAGGTATGACCTAAATCAAATCCCTTATGATTATACAGTGGAAGTGAGAAATAGATTTAAGGGACTAGATCTGATAGATAGAGTGCCTGATGAACTATGGATGGAGGTTCGTGACATTGTACAGGAGACAGGGATCAAGACCATCTCCATGGAAAAGAAATGCAAAAAAGCAAAATGGCTGTCTGGGGAGGTCTTACAAACAGCTGTGAAAAGAAGAGAAGCGAAAAGCAAAGGAGAAAAGGAAAGATATAAGCATCTGAATGCAGAGTTCCAAAGAATAGCAAGAAGAGATAAGAAAGCCTTCCTCAGCGATCAATGCAAAGAAATAGAGGAAAACAACAGAATGGGAAAGACTAGAGATCTCTTGAAAAAAATTAGAGATACCAAGGGAACATTTCATGCAAAGATGGGCTCGATAAAGGACAGAAATGGTATGGACCTAACAGAAGCAGAAGATGTTAAGAAGAGGTGGCAAGAATACACAGAAGAACTGTACAAAAAAGATCTTCATGACCCAGATAATCACGATGGTATGATCACTCACCTAGAGCCAGACATCCAGGAATGTGAAGTCAAGTGGGTCTTAGAAAGCATCACTACGAACAAAGCTAGCGGAGGTGATGGAATTCCAGTGGAGCTATTTCAAATCCTGAAAGATGATGCTGTGAACATGCTGCACTCAATATGCCAGCAAATTTGGAAAACTCAGCAGTGGCCACAGGACTGGAAAAGGTCAGTTTTCATTCCAATCCCAAAGAAAGGCAATGCCAAAGAATGCTCAAACTACCACACAATTGCACTCATCTCACATGCTAGTAAAGTAATGCTCAAAATTCTCTAAGCCAGGCTTCAGCAATATGTGAACCATGAACTTCCAGATGTTCAAGCTGGTTTTAGAAAAGGCAGAGGAACCAGATATCAAATTGCCAACATCCGCTGGATCATGGAAAAAGCAAGAGAGTTCCAGAAAAACATCTATTTCTGCTTTATTGACTATGTCAAAGCCTTTGACTGTGTGGATCACAATAAACTGTGGAAAATTCTGAAAGACATGGGAATACCAGACCACCTGACCTGCCTCTTGAGAAACTGTTATGCAGGTCAGGAAGCAACAGTTAGAACTGGACATGGAATAACAGACTGGTTCCGAATAGGAAAAGGAGTATGTCAAGGCTGTATATTGTTACCCTGTTTATTTAACTTCTATGCAGAGTACATCATGAGAAACACTGGGCTGGAAGAAGCACAAGCTGGAATCAAGATTGCTGGGAGAAATATCAATAGCCTCAGATATGTAGATGACACCACCCTTATGGCAGAAAGTGAAGAGGAACTAAAAAGCCTCTTGATGAGAGTAAAGGAGGAGAGTGGAAAAGTTGACTTAAAGCTCAACATTCAGAAAACGAAAGAAAACGAAGATCATGGCATCTGGTCCCATCACTTCATGACAAATAGATGGGGAAACAGTGGAAACAGTGTCAGACTTTATTTTTTGGGGCTCCAAAATCACTGCAAATGGTGATTGCAGCCATGAAATTAAAAGATGCTTACTCCTTAGAAGGAAAGTTATGACCAACCTAGATAGCATATTCAAAAGCAGAGACATTACTTTGCCAACAAAGGTCTGTCTAGTCAAGACTATGGTTTTTCCTGTGGTCATGTATGGATGTGAGAGTTGGACTGTGAAGAAATCTGAGCACCAGAGATTTGATGCTTTTGAACTGTGGTGTTGGAGAAGATTCTTGAGAGTCCCTTGGACTGCAAGGAGATCCAACCAGTACATTCTAAAGGAGATCAGGGTGTTCTTTGGAAGGAATGATGCTAAAGCTGAAAACTCCAGTACTTTGGCCATCTCATGCGAAGAGTTGACTCATTGGAAAAGACTCTGATGCTGAGAGGGATTGGGGGCAGGAGGAAAAGGGGACAATAGAGGATGAGATGGCCGGATGGCATCACAGACTCGATGGATATTTGAGTGAACTCTGGGAGTTGGTGATGGACAGGGAGGCCTGGCGTGCTGCAATTCATGGGATTGCAAAGAGTCGGACACGACTGAGCGACTGAACTGACTGACTAACTGAACTAGTGTCCTCAGTCTGCAGATGGGGAAGGTAAGGCTTGGAGACGCTTTAATTATTAATAGAAGGTGGTAGAGCCAAATTATGCTGGGAACTCAACTGGTAAAGAATTTGCCTGCAATGCGGGAGACCTGGGTTTGATCCCTGGGTCAAGGTAGTCCATGGGGTCACAAAGAGTCGGACACAACTGAGCAGCTTTCACGTTGCCTTCCCAGGTGGTTCAGACGGTAAAGTGTGTGCCCGAAATGCGGTAGACATGGGTTCGATCCCTGGGTTGGTAAGATCTCCTGGAGAAGGGCATGGCAACCCACTCCAGTATTCTTACCTGGAGAATCCCATGGACAAAGGAGCCTGGTGGGCTACAGTCCATGGGATTGCAAAGAGTTGGACACGACTGAGTGACTAACACCTGTGGAGCTAAGATGGATACCCATGTTGGTCGAATTCCAAAGTCATTTTGCTTAACCACTCTGCTTCCATTTTGGACCAATACAGTATAATAACATATATATGGAATTTAGAAAGATGATAATGATAACCCTGTATGAGAGACAGCAAGAGAGACAGAGATGTACAGAACACTCTTTTGGACTCTGTGGGAGAGGGCAAGGGTGGGATGATTTGGGAGAATGGCATTGAAACATATATAATATCATATGTGAAATGAATCGCCAGTCCAGGTTCGATGCATGAGACAAGATGCCTGGGGCTGGTGCACTGGGATGACCCAGAGGGATGATGTGGGGTACGGGTACGGGGAGGGAGGTGGGAGGCAGGTTCAGGATGGGGAACATCTGTACACCTGTGGTGGATTCATGTCAACGTATGGCAAAACCAATCCAATATTGTAAAGTAATTAGCCTCCAATTAAAATAAATAAATTCATATTTTTAAAAAAGAAAACTAAAAAAAAAAAAAAAAGAAAGGGTTCTAGATTCCCTCTCCTGTTGCAGTGTGTGCTGCCTCCGTGGGACTAGTCTTTGTGTGACATGCCCAGCTCATGCATTCTTCAAGGTGGAGAAGGCTGAGCTGGGGGCTCTACAGTCATAGCTGAGCTGGTCCACCATTCACCTGTAAGCACGTGTCTGAATGTGTTGCTCAAGGAAAACTGACTCTGAAGGGTGGGTTTTGCAGCAAGTCCTTTATAAGTGACCTTCCCAACCCAGGGATCAAACTCACATCTCTTACATCTCCTGCATTGGGAGGCTGATTTTTTACCACTGCGCCACATGGGAAGCCCCTTATATGTGACTTAATGGTACAAAATAATTCAGACTGGAAATCCAGCTATTCCAGACACCACCAAGGACGTGGAACTTGGAAATCTTGTGGTGATAGAGTAAAGGGAATGAGAGACAGCTCCCAAAGAGAAAGACTTTGGGGATAGAAGGGGAGGGAGACTGTGTGGCTAAGATAGAAGGGGAGGGAGACTGTGTGGCTAAGATGGAGCTTCGAGGAGAAGGACAGGGATCTTAGCAGGTGGGGAGCGTGGAAGCTGAGATTTCAAACAGGTGGATGCTGAGTCCTGAGGAACAGGTGTTCTCTTATTAAGACACGAGTTACCCAGTGACCAAGACTGGCATGCAGTAGGTAGTCAATAAATGTTCACTCATTTATAAATGTGTGTGGCTGGGGTTGATTAGGGTGGGCAGTAAGCACTTATTGAGTACCTACTGTATGCCAGACACTTAATATGCTTTATCTTAAACCATGGTCATAACAATTCTACAAGGTAGGTGCTAACTCCATTGAAGTGAGTAAGACTAAGGTTCAGAGGGGCTGAATCACCTGGTCAAGTAGGACATAGGTGGATGGTGAAACCAGGGCTCTATTCCAGGGGTGTCTCTGAGACTAAAGCCACACTCCATCCATGCCATCTCATTCCTTCTTCAAAGAGTTAAACTTCAGTTCAGTTCAGTTGCTCAGTCATGTCCGACTCTTTGCGACCCCGTGGACTGCAGCACGCCAGGCTTCCCTGTCCATCGCCAGCTCCTAGAGCTTGCTCAGACTCATGTCCATCGAGTCAGTGATGCCATCCAACCATCTCATCCTCTGTTGTCCCCTTCTCCTTCTGCGTTAAACTTCAGTGTTACTTGAATCTCTCCAGCAATGTCATTGAACCAGTTTTTACAAGCATAACCTCTGAAGGAAGCTCTGAGAAAGTGAGGTGAGTTGTGCTCACCTTGGCAAAGAAGTTGTTATGGAATCCAAGCTGGCTCTGCTCGCTGCATGACAGGCCAGTGAATCCTAGAGACGAGGGGTTGAGGAATGGAAGAGACTTTAATCGATGAGCCAGCTGATGAGAAGATGGCAGCTATCACCTCAAAATAACCATCTTGCCAGGGCCTGGTTGCCAGGTGCTTTTATGGATCAGAGATGGGGAGAGGCGAGGAAACAAAGTAAAAAGACTATTCAGTCCTTGCAAATATCCCCTAGAATGGCAAGTCTCAGATAGGGGGATGTGTTAGTTTCATTACCTTAGAGTCCTTGCCAGGTGCAGGGCTCAGGTTATGTCCCTGAAGCAAGCCATTATGTATGTTTATAATAACAAAAAAGGGTTAAAGTCAAAGAAGCAGATCCAGTGTAAATTTAAATTTAACCCTTCCCGGTTACAAAGTGGGAGAATGTACTTTTGCTCGGGTGAGCCTTTCAGTACCTCTTAAAGGTGGCCACATGTCCTTTCACTCCTGGGACAAGCCAATACCCACTCATTACTTCATGCAAGTAGCTATCGAACACCCACTCAGCACAGGATGCCATGCAATACTGGACACTGTGCCAGCACTTTGAAGGAATAGATATATAATGAACGAAAGATTGAATGCTAGCCTCTGGAATCTTACCAAGCAGCAATTATAGCCCCAAGTGCCAAGGAAGCCATCAGAACATTTCTGTAGGAAAGATGCTGTGAGAATTATAAATTGCTTTGGTATTACACTCTTGGGGGCAGCCTGCAAAAATGATCACATTTTTATTTTCAAAAGCAACCTGAAAACACATGTTTATTGTGATGTCAGTCACCTTCACAGGGGAACTTAGCATTGCAACGCTGTAACTTCTGTTCGTGAGTTGGTGGAAGCCATTCTTTTCCTGTCCAAAGAATTAAGATTTTCTCTGGAACGTAATGTTCAAAACCTCACTGTGTGAGAGGCATAAAATACTCCAAAGGCAAAAAAGCAAGGAAGGAAGTTGTGGAATGTGCGATATTTTTATGGCTCACATAAAAAGCAATAAAAATATTATTTCGTGATCACAGTGCAAATGATTTAAGGCCGTGACTTGAAATGGCTCTTGATGTAAAACTCTGAGATGACAGTTTTATTTGGACCTTGGAGCCTAAGCAGTTAGTTAGTTCAGGCCAGAGGCTCTCTCTAATCCCTCCTAGAGAGAGTGGTGCGCAGTGGAAATTTCCTCAGGATCCAGCAGCTGCTGTGTGGTCTGCATTATGCTGTGAAATCGTCCATTTGCCTGCACTGTCTGGGAGGCTGTGACTGTGGCCTGTTTCCAGTACTCACGTATGAATGCAACAGTTTTTGCCTAGTTGCAAAGTCCACCCATCCTGCAAGCAGGCCTAGCTTCTAGCTCTGTAAAAATGGCATGTTTCCAAACATCCAGTAAAATAGAGGATGCAAGTCCATCACACCCTAGCTCCTAAAGGTACTGCTTGAATGGCCTGGCAGGGAGCGCTGAGCTACTTCTGGTGAGACATTCATGGTTCTGGACAAATTATGTAGTTTGGTTGTCCTTTGGTTTCCCATCTGCATAATGGGTGCAGCTAATTTCCACTGTCACAATTTGCTATGGAGGAAAGAATGATGTCATGCAAAATGGTAAGGATTATTTTGAAGACCCTAGTCAGTTCAATACAGTCAGATTAAGTAGCCAACAGCAGTAGAATTCCACAGGAATATTAACTTGAGAATCTTCTTTTGAGTATTTGATGACACAATTTTATTTGTTAACAAATGAAGAATCACTAAATCTCCCTCATCCTCAGTTTAGCCTTTCACTGGGCTTCCCAGGTAAAAGTATCTGCCTGCCAATGCAGGAGATGCAAGAGATCCCTGAGTTGGGAAGATGCCCTGCAGGAGGAAATGGCAACCCACTTCTGTATTGCTTGGAAAATTCCATGGACAGAGGAGCCTGGTGGACATGGGGTTACAAAGAGTTGGACATGACAGCACAAGAACAACCAAATGGAGATAATATTAGCATCTACTTGGTGAGGATGGATGAAGTTAGCAGTTTGGGCCAAAGGATCCAGGTTAAATCCTGGTTCTGCCACGTGCTCACTCTGGACAAGTGAGCATTGGCTTATGCTTCCACCTCCCAGAATTGTTGGGAAGTTTGAGCGAGACAGTGTATGTGACGCACCGCAGCCAAAACACAGTACGTGCTCAGTGAAGGGTAGCTGGTGTCATGATGGAAGCACCACTGCGAGGATTAAGCTGGAATTATGCTTGCAAATGCCTTCCCTGGTGGCTCAGATGGTAAAGAGTCCTCCTGCAAAGCAGGGACCCAGGTTCAATCCCTGGGTAGAGAAGATGCCCTGGAGAAGGAAATGGCAACCCACTCCAGTATTCTTGCCTGGAGAATTCCAAGGACAGAGGAGCCTGGCGGGCTCCAGTCCCTGGGGTCACAAAAGAGTCAGACACAACTGAGTGACTTTCACTTTTACACTCGTGTTTGCAAATAGGGTGGCAATCAGGTGGGGTACTACTCATGAAACTTAGGTAAGCTCCTCCAGGGCAGGGAGTCTGCATGCCTAGCATCCGGTACTTAGTAGTATATTAATTTCCTTTGTTGCTTGAATGTTGATCAAGTGAGCAATGATGTTAAGGATGTGTCCTCTTTACCCTTCCCAGAGCCCCCTCCAACTTGATCGAGTGAGTGTTGGCTTTTCTCTTGGCCCCACCTTACAGGTCATTCCTGAGACCCTCTCCCCCACCTGGAACCAGATGCTCCTGTTCAATGACCTGGTGCTGCACGGAGACCAGAAGGAGCTGGCAGAATCCCCACCCTTAGTGGTGGTGGAGCTGTACGACAGTGACGCGGTGGTGAGTGTCTCAGGGCTGCGCTGACCGGGCTTCACCAAAAACACTCTGTTTTCAGCCACCTTCCTTTCTTTATCCAGCCTGGGACGGTGCCTGGACGCAGTTCTCACCTGGGAAAAACGCTGATTTTACAGAACTAGGGAAATCAGTGAAGATCATTTGTTTTACTAATGGGTTGTTTTTTTTTTTTTTGCTTAGATTACCCTTTAGATTGCAATTAAAATAGGATCTGATTCACAAAAGTTCAATCAACATTCACTTCTTTAGGAATATAATTATTAAGGCCACCCATAGTTGTCCCCAGTCCCCAGCGGGCTCTATATTCTATTGCTGCTAGTAAAAAAAGTCCATGCCTTTTGAAAACAGAAGGTCTTTACTGATCTCCCTGGCTGGAAGCAAATGGATGTATTGTCACCGATTCAGTCTTGTAACTGGATCTTCTTATTTTGGTTGTTGCTTCCAAGCCCTGAAACAATGCATTTATCTCCATCTCATTTCTGTTATGATGTTAGCCAGACTGCTTCCTCTCCAAAGATGTCTGTGTTCTGAAATGCTGGGCCAATTCTAAAGCTTACTGGAGGATTTTTTTTTTAATCACTGAAACAAATCTTTTTCTTTTTTAAACTAAGAAGTCTAAAGGGAAAGGCAAAGGCTTGTTTTAATGTTTTCTTTAATGTCTTTACCTCCTTTGGAGATTGTAGAAGCACAAATAATACTAAGTACAAGAGTTGTTGCAAGAAAACTTCCTAAAGCCTCCTCACCTCCTCAGAGCAGCCTGGCAGCTCCGACCTTCAGCCAAGGTCAGGAGGAAATTTGGATGGGAGAACTGGAGAGCATGAAGCCCCTTCTGGCTTTGGAGAAGAGGAAACAGAAGCCCAGAAAGGTCAAATGCCTTGTTCAAGGTCACAGCTGGCTGGAGGCACAGCCAGAACTTGAATTTAGCCTCCTGTGTCCACTTTTTCCTGCACAAGTGGAGTGGCCATTGTGACTGTCTCCCTTTAGACATACATATTCAGCTTCTCCTTGTCACTCTCTGGACTCCATTCCCCCATCTGTAAATTTGGGCTAAGTGGTATATTTATGGGCTTCCCCAGTGGGTCAGTGGTAAAGAATCCTCCTACAATGCAGGAGCCTCAGGAGACGTGGGTTCAATCCCTAGGTCAGGAAGATCCCCTGGAGGAGGGTACGGCAACCTACTCCAGTAGATGTGTGTTCTACTGCTGTGCCTAGAATATAGACTTTCTGTAAAGAAGGTCACAAAATAAACACCTTTTTAATAGAGTCCATAACAATATGATTCCAATCTTAAGTATTTTTATTTGACAACCAATAACAACAATCAAGGGCTGCCCAGGTAGCTCATCAGTAAAGAGTCTGCCTGCAATGCAGGAGACACAGGAAGTGCAGGTTCAATCCCTGGGGCGGGAGGCTCCCCTGGAGGAGGAAACGGCAACCCACTCCAGTATTCTTGCCTGGAAAATTTCCATGGGCAAAGAGAGGAGTCTGGCGGGTTACAGCCCATGGGGTTGCAAAGAGTTGGCCACAACTTAGCACGCGCGCGCACACACACACACACACACACACACACAAATATACACAACAGCAATCAGTCATCATTAAAAACTGAGACCCACCCACTGGACTACAGTGGATTTCCCTTTGTCTGTTTGCTTTTCAGACCCTCTTCTAGATCTCCATTCATTGATTGCCTTCCTGGGCCCCTCCCCAAGCCAAACTCTGTCCAGAAAAGAAAGCCTACATTCTCACATCTAAAAGAAAAGAAAATGTAGGAGAGAAAGAAAATATGAACTTTTTTTTGCACTTTCTTCCTTGAGATACGTGTTGATGTGCAAAAGATTCTGTTCACACCCGTGGGCTGCCGCCATCACAATCCCATGGTGATGATCAAATTTTAGATTCTGACTCTGCAGGACCCAGCTTCCAGTCTCTAGCTTTCTCTCGTTACACGGTGCCTGTGCCCTCATTCAAGTCTGCCGGCTCTGTAAGAAATTAGTTTACATTTGGCACGCAGGTTGCTTCAGTTTATGTTTACTCTTTTGTTTCCAGGGCTCGTTTTAAGTTAATTTTTCTGAGCTAGGATTATGGACAAAATAATTATGCAGCAGATCATTCATTTCATATCCAGCTGCCCTAACTCCACTCATCCCCGGAACAGGTCTGATGGTGCCACTGGATATCAGCAGGCAGCTTCGTTTGTTTGTTTTCCCCCTCGCCAAGCTTCCTTTTACAGCCGGGAATGCAAATGCTGGTTCATGAGTCCAAAGGCAATGAAGCAGCACAGGTGTTAAAACCCAGCCTCAGCCAAAGAGAGTATGGGCCCTGTCCTTGGACTTGGAGGTCACTTATCCAGATAAGTGAAAGCTCTTTTACTCTTGGATCAACAAGAGCTTGGATGAGTGCCTGCCCTGTGCCAAGAGGACGTAACAGTGAATAAAATAGGTAATCCTGCCTGCCTGCCTGGGACTTACATCACAGCTGTTCTTGAGATAAACAGCAAAGCAGCCCCAGGCTCCAGCCCCAGGCTGCTTGGGGTGGAACCAGAACTGGGAGCAGGCACTAGGAAAAGGCAGAAGATATACCATCAAGTAGTTCTTCAAGAAACTTACAAACAAAGCCATTCTAATACTCTTTTACTGCCAAGAACAGTTGGGCAAAATTGCTCTATTACTTAAACATGCTGATCTTAATCACCATCATATTACTATGCGTGTGCTGTGCTTAGTCACTCAGTCGTGTCCAGCTCTTTGTGACCCCATGGACTGTACCCCACCAGGCTCCTCTGTCCATGGGGATTCTCCAGACAAGAATACTGGAGTGGATTGCCACTGAGCACTTACTGTTTACCAGCTGTTGTGCAAAGCACATACATTATTACGTTAATCATCATGGCCCTGTAAACAATGTACCTTTTTTTAAAAAAGAAATTCACCCAAGGCTTTACTGGGGCCCCTGCTGCAGCAGTGGGGGAGTGAGAATCGACAGGTTCCCTTGCTGACTTGCTCCCTGAGAAGGAGGAGCAAACTTGTTCCTTATATGGGGAGAGGGTAACACTGTCCTTAGGTGGTTTGCCCCCCCTTAGGTGATGTTGTGTGCAGGGGACATGCACAGTACCCTACTTTTGCTCTCAAAACAATGTACTTTTAACCCCTTTTTAAGCATGAGGATCAAAATGGTTGAGTAAATGGTCCAAGACCAGAGATCTAGGAAGTAGTAGATTTGGTGTCTCCAACTCATGCTTGCCTGGACTCCAAACTTGTGGCTCAGCCACAGTGGTGCCCTGCCCTGGAGATCGTTCAGAATGTGTGCTATCACTTTATTTTCCTTTTCCCTTTCAAGTCTACCCAGGGTGATTATCTTCATTCCACTGAGCTCAATACACTGAAAAAAGAGATAACCCCTAAGATGGTCTTCAGCCAGGAAGCCCCTGAGATGACCTTAGAGTTTTCCCTGGGAGCCCAGATAGATTCTATTGCTCCCCGAGCCTATGGAAAAGGACTAGAGGGGCTTAGCAGAAGAAGACAGTGAGGCATGTAGACAGTAGTAGGAGGGAGAGATGAGGCTGATGGTTTTGTGAAGGTTAGTTACAAAATCACACTGAGACACGAGGTAGGTGACCACAAGGGACAAAAATTCTTATCTTTTCTGCCCTAGGGAAAGCCAGAATATTTGGGTGCCACTGTGGCTGCTCCTGTGGTGAAACTAGCTGACCAGGACTACGAGCCCCCCAGGCTGTGCTATCACCCCATCTTTTGTGGGAACCTCTCTGGAGGGGACCTCCTTGCTGTATTTGAACTCCTGCAGGTAAGTGGACTGGAAGCGACAGCTGCACTAGCCGTCCATCTAGTCTACCCGGCCAGAGAAGCAGCCTCACAGGAGGTGCACATCCATCACTCTGTGCCTGGTCCCTCACCGCTGTCCTGTGTCTGGAGATGGCTCCTTCTGGGGACCTGGGAGATACCATTTAAGAACTCAGGTGACCAGCTATTCCCAGAGCCCCTGTGCTGCAAGTCAGAGTCCCAGAATGAAAGGTCCTTATGGATTTGGCCAGAAAAGCTTGAGCAGCGCTATGCTCCATACACAGAGAAGGCAATGGCAACCCCACTCCAGTACTCTTGCCTGGAAAATCCCATGGACGGAGGAGCCTGGTAGGCTGCAGTCCATGGGGTCGCTAAGAGTCGGACACGACTGAGCAACTTCACTTTCACTTTTCTCTTTCATGCATTGGAGAAGGAAATGGCAACCCACTCCAGTATTCTTGCCTGGAGAATCCCAGGGACAGTGGAGCCTGATGGGCTGCCGTCTATGGGGTCGCACAGAGTTGGACACGACTGAAGCGACTTAGCATAACATAGCATAGCATGCTCCATACAAACCATTAGAGGATATGAAAGGGGAAGGGAGCAAACGTTTGTGGACACTCCCACGTGCCCCGTGTTGTGGTTGCTGCCTCACATCCCCTCTCATCACACTGAAATCTCCCTCAATCCTGATGAGGTACGGATTATGATTCCCATTTTATGGATGGTAAACTGAGGATTAATGTAATTGATTGACTTCCCTCATCAGGCTGCTAGTCGGTGGTTGAACTGAGAGCTGAACTTAAGACCTTTAACCTTCTGCTCCTTACACTGTATCACAAAGTTTCCCAAAGACCTCGAGTTCCTAATCTGTCCTACTAAGACTTTGGGGAATTTAGGAACATACGTCTAGGAAGAACTTCTCAGAAAGCAAAGGCAGGATACTTGAGGAGAGAAGCTGAGTCTGGTTGAATCATCAAGGACCAAATGGGACAGAGGGAAGAAATGACCTGGTGGGCCTGCGTCAGAGAGGTTTCTCCCCCTGACCATCCCATTCACTGGGGGCAGAGGGCACCTGCCCTTTGGGTCAGATCAATCCTCTCTAGGAAAGCCTGTTTTCCAAAAATCCCAGTTTTAGAAAAATCTCACCTGGTACAGAAACTAGGAAGCAAGCAATCCTAAGACACAGCAAGCGAGTAAGAGGGAGGGTGTTAGAGGTGGATCCCATGGGTATGGATCTTGTTCCCATCACTTACTAGTGTGCGACCTTGGGTTAGCCACTTAGTCTCTCTCTGTTTAACCTGCAAAACTGGAGATGATAATTAATCTCCCTAAAGTTCCTGGCATGAAATCAACATGCAACAAATGCTACTTATTTTATTATTAGTAGTATTATTATACCATGGAATACTAAAGCAGGATATCTCAGTCAGTTCAGTCACTCAGTCATGTCCGACTCTTTTCGGCCCCATGGACTGCAGCACACCAGGCCCCCCTGCCCATCATCAGCTCCCAGAGTTTACTCAAACTCATGTTCATTGAGTCAGTGATGCCATCCAATCATCTTATCCTCTGTCATCCCCTTATCCTCCCGCCTTCAATCCTTCCCAGCATCAGAGTCTTTTCCAAGGGTCAGTTCTTCATATCACAGGTGGCCGAGTATTAGACATTCAGCTTCAGCATCAGTCCTTCCAATGAATATTCAGGACTGATTTCCTTTAGGATGGACTGGTTGGATCTCCTTGCAGTCCAAGGGACTCTCAAGAGTCTTCTCCAACACCACAGTTCAAAAGCATCAATTCTTCAGCGCTCAGCTTTCCTTATAGTCCAACTCTCACATCCATACATGAGCACTGGAAAAACCATAGCTTTGACTAGACGGACCTAGTCTAGTCCCATCTATTTCAGGTGAAGAAACTGAGCTGGATAGAAAGGCAATGGCTTACTTGATATGGCAGCTTGGAGCCTAGAATTCATGTATACCAATTCCCCCAAGAGCTGGAGAGACTGGAGAGTATAAGAGGAAGGGAACAGCTATTGAGTTAGATACACTTGTACTCAAATCCAAACTGCCCACATGTGTAGCTTGGGAGTTGCTTAAGACTATTAGAGATGAGCTCTGCTGCTGCTGCTGCTGCTAAGTCGCTTCAGTCGTGTCTGACTCTGTGCGACCCTGTAGATGGCAGCCCACCAGGCTCCTCTGTCCATGGGATTTTCCAGGCAAGAGTACTGGAGTGGGGTGCCATCGCCTTCTCCGAGAGATGAGCTCTGAAGTACAGCTAATCAGACTTTGAC
Organism: Bos taurus; assembly: GCF_002263795.3. NCBI lineage: Eukaryota > Metazoa > Chordata > Mammalia > Artiodactyla > Bovidae > Bos > Bos taurus. The sequence goes on along the minus strand of NC_037341.1, from coordinate 15,922,305 downwards.
TGTGGTCTGGTTTTTGCTCCATTTAAGGATGAACTTTTTAATGCTGGAATGGCTGCCTTAGAGAAAGAACAATCTATCTGTCAGGGGAACTGAAGCAGGATGAGCTCTTAAAGGGTCAGAGTAGCAGAAACCCAGGCATCGGCTTCAGTTCTGTGGCGACTGTAGTCTAGGAGGGGAGAAGAGAACTGGTGAAATCTTTGTCTTACAAATCTTAAGTTCTAGGATTCCAGGATGCCCAATCAGGTGAAAGTTAAATAGAACCAGCTCTCAGCAGATAGATGTGTGCTGCATAGAAACGTGAACTCTTAGCACTGAAAGAGTGACCTTCAAAACCAGCTGGTCCAGTCTTTCCTCAAGTGAGGGTCCAGGTGATTTTAGGCTGTCCATGAGTGATTTTAGGTCAAAATTGGGTAAAGTATTAAGTAATATTGAATTGACATTGGTGGAGTTTTGCTCCCCCTCCCCCCCCGCCCACCCAGGTCTTTTAAGATATAATTGACATATAACTTTGTGTAAGTTTAAGGTAGTTCAGTTCAGTTCAGTCGCTCAGTCATGTCCAACTCTTTGTGACCCCATGAACTGCAGCACGCCAGGCCTCCCTGTCTATCACCAACTCTCGGAGTCCACCCAAACCCATGTCCATTGAGTCAGTGATGCCATCCAACCATCTCATCCTCTGTCGTCCCCTTCTCCTCCTGCCTGCAATCTTTCCCAGCATCAGGGTCTTTTCAAATGAGTCAGCTCTTTGCATCAGGTGGCCAAAGTACTGGAGTTGCAGCTTTAAAATCAGTCCTACCAATGAACACCCAGGACTGATCTCATTTAGGATAGACTGGTTGGATCTTCTTGCAGTCCAAGGGACTTTCAATGGTCTTCCCCAACACCACAGTTCAAAAGCATCAATTCTTTGGCATTCAGCTTTCTTCACAGTCCAAGTCTCACATCCATACATGACCACTGGAAAAACCATAGCCTTGACTAGACAAACCTTTGTTGGCAAAGTAATGTCTCTGCTTTTGAATATGCTATCTAGGTTGGTCATAACTTTCCTTCCAAGGAGTAAGCGTCTTTTAATTTCATGGCTGCAGTCACCATCTGCAGTGATTTTGGAGCCCCCCAAAATAAAGTCTGACACTGTTTCCACTGTTTCCCCATCTATTTCCCATGAAGTGATGGGACCGGATGCCATGATCTTCGTTTTCTGAATGTTGAGCTTTAAGCCAACTTTTTCACTCTCCACTTTCACTTTCATCAAGAGGCTTTTTAGTTCCTCTTCACTTTCTGCCATAAAGGGTGGTGTCATCTGCATATCTGAGGTTATTGATATTTCTCCCAGCAATCTTGATTCCAGCTTGTGCTTCTTCCACTGTTTCCCCATCTATTTGCCATGAAGTGATGGGACCGGATGCCATGATCCTAGTTTTCTGAATGTTGAGCTTTTAAGGTAGACAATATGGTAATTTGATATATGTATGTATTACAAAATGATTACCACAATAAAGTTAATGAACACAGCCATCACTTCACACATTTAACTTGTGTGTGTGTGAAAGAGATAGTGAGAGAGAGAGAACTTTTAAGATCTACTCTCATAGCAATTTTCAAGTGTACAGCACAGTATTGTAACCGTAGTCACCATGCTGTGCATTAGATCCCCAGAAATTGCTCATCTTCCAACTGCAAGTTTGTGCCCTTAGGCCACCCTTGCTCACTTTCCCCACCTCCCCACCCCTGTCAATCTACCAACCTACTCTCTGTTTATATGGCTTTTGACTTTTCAGGTTCCACATATAAGTGATGTCATACAGTATCTGCCTTTGTCTTTGACTTACCTCACTTACCATTGTGCTCTCAGGGTCTGTCCATGTTGCTGCAAATGGAATTTTGCCTGTTTTGATCCTTCTAGCTACTTTTAGAAGAAAGTCTCATGCCCATCTGTGTATAATCCCTCTTTCAACTTGCAACCTTCCTTTTTAAGGAAGCACAGGCTTCAGTTTCAATGCCTCAAAAAAAAAAGATCAATATTAGCTACAGGAACATTTCTCTGAGTCTACTTTTTTGAACACCAGCCTCTCCAGACAGAGTGAAAAGAAAGTTTAAGAAATGCTACACATGACCTATTCTAATAACATTGTTTTTTTTTTCATTGGTTTTCTTTTTCAAGTTACTTTCCATTGATGGCCAGTGGCTTTTGCCAATCTAGGGGGCCCCAATCTTCCAGACCATAGACTAGTACCTCCTGTCAGATCAGCGGTGGCATTAGATTAGAAATAAAGTGCACAATGAAAGTAATGCACTTGAATCATCCCCAAACCACCCCCCACCCATGGTAAAATTGTCCCTTGTGCCAAAAATGTTGGGGACCGCTGCCCTAATCCATCAGTGAGGGCTGGACCAGCGGATCCCGACAGGCTCTCTGAAGGCTGGGCTTTCTCCCAATGCCATGGTCCCACCTCTGATCCTCCTTCCATCCCTCTGCGATGAGCCGGGTGGACTAACGCAAGATCCTCCTGCTTCCTAACAGCAGGGTGGATGGAGGCAGCCTTGTCAGAGGCAAGCAACCTAAGCGACACAATTCATTAGGGTTTCATTAGGACTTCCTCTCAGCTGATTCCTTGTCCAAAAAGTAATTTGATCATCAACACAACTGTCTCAGCGGGTGGATCTCATACAAGTCGAGCAGGCAGGAGCTGGAAAATTCCTTCACTGTCACCTGTGGCTCAAAGCTTCTGTCTGTGAGTGGTTTACCTTCGACCTCTCCTTCTCCATTACTGAAATGCTGCCCTGTCTCAGAAGAAGGGTTTGGTACCTGGGTTCTTCGATGCTCCAGGCTGAATTCCTTATCTCCATTTTCCTCCTCTACCCAGCTAGCTGCCCCCTGTCCTTCCAGTCCTGGCCCACTCCCGCCTCCCACCCCATTCTCCCACTCTCTGCCTTGAGAATTCAGACTCAAATGTAGTTCTTCACTCTGGGTCTATATCCATGGCTAGGCCAATTGTTCTAGCCAGATGATCGTCCCTTGTTCCCATAGACCCTCGTTTCATCAGGATTGTTCCACCTGCCTCTTTTCTGGTCTAACCTACTCTAACCTACTCCTCTTTTCTTGTTCACTCAATTCTCCGAGTTCCTCCCAGAAGACAATTCTCTATACTACTCTCCTCTTGAGAAATGATCAGTGTCTGTCTGCGTCTCACCTCCAAGAAACTTTCCTGAAGACTGTATTTTTGGAACATGAGTTCCTCTGCTGCTGCTGCTAAGTCATGTCTGACTCTTTGTGATCCTATGGACCCTAGCCCGCCAGGCTCCTCTATCCATGGGATTCTCCAGGCAAGAATACTGCAGTGGGTTGCCATAGCCTCCTCCAGGGGATCTACGGTTAAAAGAAAGTTTGAGAAATTCTTCATTGTTTTATATATCCCTCTTGGAGCCTTGAAATGCCCATTACCATAGTAAAGACTCTGAGAAGTCAACTACAAAGAAACTTTTGAAATTCTTTTTTGAAATTCGACATTTCCCCAATGTTTTTGAGTACAATTTTTTTTTTTTTTTTGCATGACAACTCTTAGTATTTCATGAAAAGAAAATGCAGCCCCTAGGAGAACGTCAGGTGTCCATAGCTTGGCATTTAACCTCTCCCCAAATTCATTTATCTTCAGACTGCTTTTTCAGTCTCACATGTCAGTACAGTCACTCTGCACATACTGTGGCCTCTTTACAGCAGATATTCTGGATTCTCAGACCTCACCACATAAACGTCCTCCTCTGTTTCTAGCCGCACTGTCATCCTGTTCCAAAATGTTTCCCTACTCTGCCCATCCCGACCCCTGCACTCTACTTACTCTTTAGGAAACTGATCATCACCACCATTCAGGACCAGAGCGGCCTCCTCCAGGAAGCTTTCCCCCTCCCCCACCTCAATCAAATGTTTTCTCCTCTTCCAGGTGATGTCACTTTGCCTCTTTTTCGGTTTAATCCAGGCTTTGATAAAGTCCATTGTTTGCAGGCTTGTCTCCCTTAATCTGTAGTTTTTTGAAGGCAAGATCTACTTCACCCACTCATTCATGCACTTAAGTAAATATTATCCCGTGTCTATTTTGTCCCAGAATATTCCTAAGAATTCATCAGTGATAAAACAAACTCCCTGACCTCATGGGACTTGTATTCTAGGGAAGGGAAGATAATGGACAGCACTATGTAAATTGTAACATAGCAGCAGTGTGGTAAATGCTGAAGAGAAAGGGAAGCACGTGAAATATGAAGCAGGTGTGGGTGTTGTGGGAGGGGGCAGACTTAACACTTTAGGCATCCAGGGAAGGCTCCCTGAGGAAGTGGCATTTAAGTCAAGATCTGAAAGGGGATTTAAATATGCTTCTGGGATAGTTTCAGGAACTAGCAGTCCTTGAGCACCTGTGTCCCATTGGAGACTAAGATGAGTGAAAGTTGAGCCTTAATCGTTGCACAGGTCTGTCAATTTCCAGTTTACTCTTATTCCTAGGGAACTTACTATGTGCCAAGAAGTGTTGCCAAGTGCTTTGCATGCTGCCTCATCCATTCTTCACAGCAATTCATGAATCAGATATCATTATCTTTACATATAACAGAACTGAAACTCAGTGACACTGTGTGACTATTTCAAATTCCACAGCTACTAAGTGATGAAGCGCAAAACTGGTATCCACCTATTATACTGAATGAGGGATAATGGAGGTGTGGATGATGGGCTGGGGGAGACAGAGAAAGGAACAAGTCTTCTGAGCATCAGTGATTTTTCAGATGGGCAGAAACTGAGACTAGGGTCCTACACGACTCCAAGTGTGGCACCCCCTTAAAGTCTGTGCCTGGGTCCCCTGTCCTGTCCTGCCGCTGGAACTCCTTCAAGGTCCTGTTAGGTTAGATATGTCCTGGGATATTAAAGCAGTCAGGCTTTTGGACCAACTTATCCTGATCCTTCACACTTTGCCTTCATAACAATTCCATATCATACCCTACTGAGTAACCGTACACTACGTGGTTTTATAGGCCTGCAGCCAACCCATTTCACTCTGAAAAAGCTGGGAGCAAAATCACTCAACCTCCACCATGCCGTGGGATCCTTCAAAGTTTTAGTTGCTCAATCATGTCTGACTCTTTGTGACCCCATGGACTGTAGCCCACCAGGCTCCTATGTCCATGGGATTCTCCAGGCAAAAATACTGGAGTGGGTTGCCATTCCCTTTTCCAGGGGATCTTCCCGACCCAGGCATCGAAACTGTGTCTCCTGCATTGCAGGCGGTTTTTTTACTATCTGAGCCAGCAGGGCAGCTTAAACTCTTAAGGGCATCTTTGAGGCGCTTCTGGAATGAGCTTGTTTAGGGCTTTTCCCAGGCTGACATCTCAGCAGCCCCAAGATGAGCAGACACGTGGTACTTTTTAAAGCGCATGTAGCAGCACCATCCTATGCCACCATCACAGCTGTTCTGTGGCTTTATCTTTGGAACCACAGGAGCAATTAGCTTTCTCAGAGAGGTGATGTTTTGCAGCCTGGATAGCTCATCACCAGGCAGTGTTCACCTCATCTTTTCGAAGCTTCTTTTTCTGGTCTGGCTCATTCTGCAGCTTCATTATCTTGAGTCTATTTGGCATTCCCAGTGCCTGCTGTCTTCTTTTTCCGCGCTTCTTTCTAATTAACTGAACCGCATCTGCTGTTGCCAGCTAGAATATGTCTGCAAAAAAGAAACGATGATATGTTTGTACTTTGCAGGTTTTGATGAGCAATTAGACTTTTTCGAGCATACGGAGCTAATGTGTCAGTCAGCCAATAAACATTTATCAAGAATCCATTGGAGATGGAGCATCACTTGAGGGTCTGAGAAGGAAATGCAGTAAACAAAGGCTTCCTCTTGGCCAAGTCTGACAAACTCCCCCATGAGGAAAACTTCCAGCTCCAAAGCGAGGGTCAGCTGGTCCAACATCTGAGGCCCAGAGAAGGAAAAGGACTCATGCAGGGCCACACAGCACAGCCTGGTTTTCTGGGCTCAGTCCACTAAAGTCTGCACTGAGCCTGCTGAGAAGACACACTGTGCCAAGGACTGAAGAGTAGAATGGCTCAGTGTGTATGCCGTGTGCTAAGTCCCTTCAGTCGTGTCCGATTCTTGGTGACCCCATGGACTGTAGCCCACCAGGCTCCTCTGTCCATCGGATTCTCCAGGCAAGGATACTGGAGTGGGTTGCCATTTCCTACTCCAGGGGATCTCCCTGACCCAGGGATCAAACCCACGTCTCTTAGGTCCCCTGCATTGGCAGGCAGGTTCTTTACCACTAATGCCACCTGGGAAGTCCCCGTGGCAGCGGCGGCTTCATAAAAGATGTGCGTGCTGAGCTGGGTCTTGAAGGTAATGCACGGTGGTTCACCCAGGGAGAAGGCCCTTTCCATAGGGGACTTTCTAATTCCTTTGTGTGAGAGTTCAGTAAAGCACAGTGATTGCCTTCCTGCAGCGTCATTCACTCCAAAGGCACAGGAAATGACACCTTTCATCCCAGAGGTCTGCCTTCAAAAGACTTCATTTTCTGTTTCACTGATTACGATGTAGTGTCTGTGTGGTTGACTGAATCTCCTGTAGCGCATACTAGGGGAATAGTGAAGTCTCAGAGGTTGGAATCCTATCAGAGTCCCTCTGCCATTCCACAGCTGGAGTTGCCATGCCATTTGATGAGGTTGTGAAGCTCCATCTACTTGTCTTTTTTCCCTCCCCTCTCTACTGTGAGCTCACTGAAAGCTTATGAACCTATTAACTCCTGACACATTGTAAGCGCTCACTAATGTTGGATTACCCTCATGAATGAATGTGTTTGTTGATTAAGAAACTGTGATAAAAATGCATCGTCTTGATTTACATTTTAAGCTGGAAACATTCCTGTGGTTAAAACAGTGGCAGTCTTTCCCATGAGGTGAGATTGTGTGGCAGCCTTCATTTTCCTTGCCTCTTCTGATTTCTAACCAGCTTCAATCTGTGTGGTAGGTCCCTGCGTCTGGGCTGCAAGGGCTCCCTCCCTTCGACCCACCTGATGTCACCCAGATCTACCCTGTTCCTGCCAGCATCCGGCCAGTGCTGAGTAAATACCGCGTGGAGGTAGGGGGCCAGGAAGGATTGGGCTGTTCTTTCGGACTAAGGGCACTGGTGCATTGCGATCGCAGCTGGGTTGTGTCAGGGGACTGGTGGGGTCCTGGGGGAGACACAGCTGCTCAGAGGGAGCCCTCGAGGAGCGCACCATCCCTTCCTGGAAGAACATACCGTAGTTCCCAGGCTGGGGCACCTGATGTTCCCACCCCTGAGCCACACCTGCTGCCTCCTCCCCAGGGCCTTTGAGCGATAGCCCTACCTGTTCTCTCTTCAGGTTCTCTTCTGGGGTGTCCGAGAAATGAAGAAGGTGCAGCTCCTCTCGGTGGATCGTCCCCAGGTCCTCATCGAGTGTGCAGGACGGGGCGTCAAGTCCTGTGTGATCCAGAGCTACAAGAACAACCCAAACTTCAACGTCCAGGCAGATGCTTTTGAAGTGGTGCGGGTCCCCCTCTCCTACCCTCAGGCCCTACATGCTCATTCCCTTCATTCCCTAAGATGTAACTCACTCCTTCATGAATTTGGGGGGATGTTTTAGAGTTTCAGGTGTCCACTACTCACAAGAAAGAGCAGTCTAATTCAGTGAAGAGCCAGAATGTCAGAATGAGACAGACTTTTGTTTTGTTTTTGAAACTTCCAGGTGAAGATCATTTAGTAAATCAAAGCAGGTTGACAGTGGTTCCTGAAGTGTGGCCCCCAATTCATCACCATCACCCAGGAACTTATTATAAATGCAGATTCTCAGGTCCTGCCCCAGGACTACTGAATCAGTCTGTTAGGGGTGAGCTGGGGCCCAGACACCTCTGGTTTAACAAGCTGTGTAGGAGACTCTGATACACACTGATGTTTGAGAACCACTGGCCTGGAAGATACTGTCAAAAAACTAATGGTCAGATGTTTTAAAAATTATTTGTACATAGCATCTCAGCAGTTTGCATTTGAACATATGCTTCTAAAGTGATGTTTGATACCTGTGCTTTTTCTTTATTTCAGTACTGTTTTATGCTCTGATTTGGAACTAACTGTGAAATCAAAGTTTGCTTTGTCCAGCCCAGTCAGCTCCAACAGACACAGATTTTCTATCAGCAAAGTGTTAGTCTCTCAGTCATATATAACTCTTTGCAACCCCATGGACTGTAACCCCCCAGGCTCCTCTGTCCATGGAATTCTCCAGGAAAGAATACTGGAGTAGGTAGCTGTCCCCTTCTCCTGGGGATCTTCCTGACCCAGGGATCGAACCCAGGTCTCCCGCATTACAGGCAGATTCTTTACTGTCTGAGTCACGACTAGAATTAAAGAATGTGTACTGTGTTTGCAAAGCTTCCACATCAGGCTTTATTGAGCTTGGGGTGGGGGAGGTCACCAGGGTAAAGAAATGGATGGGGTGCTGGCCCTCAGTTCCATCTTAAGTGGCCCAACTCTCATCTGTTTTATATCCTGGATCTGTGTTTCTCTGAGATGAGGGTTTGGATAGATAATGACAAAATAAGAAGATTGAAGACGACTTGGGGAGTGTGTGATTTTTGCAGTTTATTTGTGGGTTGAATTGTCAGTGCCATCCCTCATATGTTGCATGATGACTCCCTGACTTGAGAAGACAGTGCTCCAGCCTCTGGCCAGCTGCAGGCGTGACCTGGAGGGATAGGGCAAGGCAGGCTCAGAGGAAGGATGGATGCCTGGTTGGCTTCGGTCCTGCTCGCAGACAGGTCAGCTCAGGTCATACCCCACTCCATCCTCATCTCTCCCTGCAGGAACTGCCTGAGAACGAGCTTCTGCACCCACCCCTGAGCATCTGTGTGGTGGACTGGAGAGCCTTCGGGAGGAGCACCCTGGTGGGCACTTACACCATCAACTACTTGAAACAGTTTTTGTGTAAATCCAGGGAGCCCCTCAGCCTCACCTCACAGGTGGGCGGAGCCCAAGTTGGGAAAGGTAGGAAGATTCTAGATCTTGGAGCTGTGGGCTACGAAGTTGTGGTACCTGCAGGTGTCCACTCGGGACCCAGCACAAAACAAATGCCCCAAGGTCAAATGGATCTTTCTGAAGAATTTTCTCCTGCGGTCCCCTTTGCTTTTTAGCTGCCACATTCTGACAGCTGATGCCTGACATCAGGGTCAACTCTTCTAAGAAGGGTTCTTTGTGACTGGAGCTCCATTCTGCCCCTGCTTGCGTGAATGCTAAGTCGCTTCAGTAGTGTCCAACTCTTTGCAACCCCATGGACTGTAGCCCACCAGGCTCCTCTGTCCATGGGGTTTTCCAGGCAGGAAGACTAGAGTGCATTGCCATGCCCTCCTCCCCTCCTGCCCCTATCCCCTGACATTCTCTTTGCTTGATGTTACTGGAATTTCTCTGCTTGGGATCCAGGTGCAGGGTCGAGTTCATTGGGTGACGTGGCTCTTGCTGCACAGTCATCACTTGTCTCTGCAAGACTGCAGTCTCATTATATTCACCGGCCTCTCCATGCTTTAGTCCTAGTTTCCCCACCGCATGCCTCCCACTGCTGATGCTTGTAAAATCTAAATCTATTTGATTAACATATATGATACTATAATATTCACTTGGTTTTCCACTTTCCTCACTCAAAGCTATGTTTTAAGATCTGTCCATGTTGCTATGGTTACCTTCACTCGTTCCCCCGATCTGGTGCATCTACCCTACCTTGGTTTCATTATCCCCTCATACTGGACCACTGGGGTGCCTCCAGCTCCCCACTTCTGCAATGTTGTGATGAACATCCTGTGTGTGTTCACTGAGGGAGAATCCTGTGTAGTGGTGAGATTACTGGCTCCCAGGAGATGAATACATGTAATTTTATTAAGTACTTCCAGAGTGTGCTGCAGAGAGCAGTACTGGTTTACATCAGTCTACACTAGTCTGTGCCAACCTATTCAAGTATACAGCAGTCTGTTTCAGGCTCCCTGTTATGCACATGGACTCATGTGGCCGGAGTTCTGCCAACACTTTGGGAGTTCACAGACCTCTGGAGTTTCTAAGGTTTCCCCTGGTAAACACAGTGAGGGAGGGCAATCAACACAGAGGATCTGTTCACTAAATCTTGATAAACATGACTCCTACAACCACAGTTATTTAAAATTACTCTGAGGGATCAATAAGTACAATCATTTGTTGATGACCAGTTATGCCCCAGACACCTTACATCATGATCTCATTTATTTCCCAAAGACATGGATATTTTTACTGTCCTTTTATAAATATGGAAAGTGAGGCTCAGCGTTGTTAGGAACTTGTCATATTTTAATTCTGATCTGTCTGATCTCCAGTACTGGGTCCTTGAAATGATCGCCCTGTATTGATTGTAGCCCAGTTGCCTGATCCAATGTCCTTTCATTTCAGATATTTCAGATTCATCGGTTGCCACTGAGCCCTCTGAGACCCTCAGCTCCGTTCAGGAGGAACCGAAAGATCATGTCTTTGTGGATATTGAGCCTCCTCCCACAGTGGTACCTGACTCAGCCCAGGTTCAGGCAGCCAACCTGATTGACATCCCTGACTCGTCCCCGATGCTGGAGCCAGAACACAAACCTGCAGCCCAGGAGCCACCAAAAGATGGAAAAGCTAAGGTTAGAATGTCATCCATCTTCATATTTACAAGGCACATTAGAGTTTGCCAACAAGGTTCTGATACTAATCCTCCCATTAGTTGTGTGAGCACAGCAAGAAACTTCACATTTCTGAGCACTAGTTTCTTCATCTGTAAAATGGGGACACTGATACCCACTTCACAGCATTGCCGTAGAATCAGATGTCAGTGTAAATGGAATTAAAGTGTTAGTCAAATGTGACATCATATTTAATGGAACAGAAATACTTCTCTACTCATTGGCTTGGAAAAATGATTTCCTCATCTAGGCTTATGCCACAAATATTTTGAACCTACAACCTACTTTGTATAACATCTTGTGGGACCAAAAAGATTTGGCTGAGATTCTGTAAGGGGAGATGGATAAGTATACAAGATCATAAAACGGGGGCAGGAGTAATCTTTTAAGTCATAATTTTGAATGCAAAATCCTTGTGTACCTACCAATTGACTCAAAGAAGAAAGCAGTTTTGAGAAAGTCCTAAGAGAGGGCCTGCCCAGCAAATGGTAAAAGCTGAAATAAGAAGCAGAGTGAGATAGATGAATTGATATTTTCTCGGGCTCTTCCCATCTCATCCGGGCTCAGTGTGACTCTCTGACAACCCACAGGTTTCTCTCTGTCCCACCAGCAATGTACCTGCCGCTTGGTGTTACAAATCTCAGTTGAAGTGTTTTTGCCACCATAAAACTGTGGGTTTCACCAGTTCAAAGATGATTTAAAAAAAGATCTCTATCATGTTGAGGTTTGACAGAAAACAACAAAATTCTTTAAAGCAATTATCTTTCAATGAAAAATAAATAAATTAAAAAATATATATATATATCTTTGGATCCGCTGTACCAGATAGAATGCCTGCCACATCGTAGGTAGCCAGGAGATGAGAACAAACAAATGATGCATACAAGGTCATGATGAATCTGTCAGGACACAGCTAACTGTCTTCTCCCTAAATGCCTGCTTTCTGCCGTATATCCATCACACTGCCTCCCCATCTCCCAGTCACTTGTGTTGTCAGTCTCATTTATTTGCACCAGTTCCAATCAGATATGATGCTAAAGGGGGATTTTCTACATTATGCCACTTAATCCTCATGACAGTGAAGTGAGCAGGTGTTGGGGGCTGGCATGAGGCACTCCGCCCGTGGCAAAGGTCATGAGGAAGGAGGCTTGACATACGCAAAGGCAGGATCGAGCCTCAGGAGTCCCTCTGGAAATCCTCGAGCATCTATCCCCATAACCAGAGCCTGCCTACTTTGCTACTTTGTGCTCTCACCTACACCTCTGACTGTACAGGGGGCTGTCCCCCACCACCTCTTTTGGAGAATGAGTTAACTTAGAGCTCCAGTTAATAATAATTCCTGGGCGTGACAAGAGTGTTTTAACCTACAAACTCCTCTGAAGGTTCTCTGGCCTGCCTGACAGGCTTGTCCGGCCACATGTGATTGCTCACAGCCTCCCAACCGTGAGAGGCATGAGATGCTTTAAACCTTCTAAAAACAGGTTCCTTAGAAAAGTTAGAAAACTATTAGATTAAGTATAGTGGGCTGATTAGAAATTGTATTGGTGAAGGGTTTTTCATTTGTTGAGCCAATGTTTGTTGCTAAGTCTCCACATCCCCTGCCCTTACACACATTAATTAACATAAAGAAGAAATAAGTATTAACCTTTGATATTAATCATGTTAGACCTTAGGCTAAGTAAATTCTTTCCTTAACTAAAACCCACTACACCCTCACCCTATAGGAATGTAACTTTATTTGGGTGGCGTCTGTTTTAAGAATAATCACCCCTGGAGAAATAAGTGTCCTGGTTGACTGACCGCTCTCACAAGGAGAGGGTCATAAACTGTCAGCAGGCCCCCTGGCCAGAAGATGATGTAACACCCCTAAGACTTCTCTATACATTTGTATGAAGCACCTGACTTTGATAAAAGTCAGGACTGCTGACCCCACATGACTTTTGCATAACATCTCAGTGTATAAAAGTAGACCACGGAAAATAAAGAATTGGGATCAGTTCCTTGAAAGACTGGTCTCTCCATGCCTCTCTCCCTCTCAAATTCTAGCTGAGTCTCCATCTGGAGCACGGAACCCGCCATGCTTACTAATTATGCCTGGGCTTCTAAGATCCGACTGGGGAGGCCTCAGTGTCTCCTCTCCTTCGGGAGAACGGAAGGATGCCTGCGGCCTACATAAGTGGTGCAAACTTCTTGTCTTGAAGTTTTATTGGTCTCCCGCGTAAACCAAGCTACTCAGCCTCTTTTCTCCACTGAATTTTCCTACTGAGCTATCCTCATTCCATTACTCTTTATACCTCTAATTAATATCTAATTGAAGCTATTGTATCCTGATCCTTGCCGACGCCGTGCCCTCTTCGAACTCCCTGGATCAGCCGGGGCTGGACCCTGGCAAGCAGGTATCATTGTTCCTAGCTGAGGAGACCGAGAATCACAAAATTTCTATTTTTGTTTATATTGTGTTTAGAAGTTCATTCACTTTCTACTATACCACGTTGTATCATATAGATTGCTTGTCTCTTCCACTCAAGTCAAAACTTCTCAAAGGTGGGGATTGTGTCTAACCCTTAGATTCCCATATCAACCACGATATATATCTCATAACTACTCAATAAATGCCAAATGAATGGATGACACATTATTGAACTTTAATTTTTAAGGAGAATGGGGAGCTGTAATAACAAAACCTGCCAACGCCTCCACCCATCTCCTGAGGGTACCCATGTATCCTTAGTAAACTGCTCAGCCACCAGCACACAGATTCTTGCCGCCAAACTAATAATCCATCCCTCATTCCTTGACAGGACTCCAGGAAACCTTCCCGGAGGTCTACTAAAAGGAGAAAGAGGACCATAGCTGATGAATCGGCTGAAAACGTCATTGACTGGTGGTCAAAATATTATGCCTCCCTGAAGAAAGCGCAGAAGGTAGGTTCTTTCTTGGCTGTGACAGTCACGTGCCTTGATAAACACACAACACCCTTTACCACCCCCTCTAAAATGCTGCATTAGTCCCTCTTTTTGGTTCCACTCTAGGTAGGCTCTACCTGGGTGTGGTTCCATTAACTGCTGAAGGCTACAAGCCTGGAAGGACCAGGGTCCAGAACTGCAAACTCCTTACTGTCTGGCTGGAGCTGGCCCTAGGACACAGGCTCTGCTGTAAATGCTGGCAGGATGTGATGTCTATCTCGGCATCCAGAGAATCTGCCCACCTCAGGGAGGTCCAGCCAGGAGAAATGGGGTCTCTAGACAGGTGGGCATCAGTGAAGGGGGCTTCAGGTTCACCTGGAGACACCCAAGTTCAAGTGTTCTCCAACTGAACTCTAAGTTCAAAGAGGAAACTATCAAAGTAAAGGCTGGGGTCTTGGCCTTAGCAAATGGCAATAATCAGCAGATCCTCATGCTCCTGGAACAAGAAAGGAATTGAGTTATAAAGTCAGAAAACCAGTGGGGAGTGGGTCTGGAGATTTAGGGAAAAGCTCAGTGGCTGAGTTTGGTAAGACTTCTCATCCTTGAGTAAAAATGGAAAGGAAATTCTGATGTTATTATCATATTCTATTGAATAGGAACTCTTCTGTTCTTTATTTGGAAAGACTGTATTTCTTTTTTTCCCACTTTTTTTTATTAGAGTATAATTGCTTTAAACTTCGTATTAGTTTCTGCTATACAACAACGTCAATCAGCTATGTTGCTGTCATTCAGTCGCTCAGTCACATCCAGCTCTTTGCAGCCCCATGGACTGCAGCACACCAGGCTTCCCTGTCCTTCACCATCTCCTGGAGCTTGCTCAAACTTGCTTAATCAGCTATATGTATACATATATTCCCTCCCTCCTGAACCTCCCTCCCACCCTCACCCTTTGTATGTAGGTTATCACAAAGCAGCCAGCTGAGCTCCCTGTGTAACGCAGCAGCTTCCTGCTAGTGTACATATGTTAATGCTACTCTCTCAGTTTGTCCCCCCACAACTTCCTGCACTGTGTCTACAAGTCCATTTTCTATGTCTAAGCCTGTATCCCTGCCCTGCAAATAGGTTCATCAGTACCATTTTTCTAGATTCCATTTGTATGGGTTGATGTTGTTTTGTCACTAAGTTATGTCCGACTCTTGCGACCTTATGGACTGTAGCCCACCAGACACCTCTGTCCACGGGCTTTCCCAGGCAAGAATACTGGAGTGGGTTGCCATTTCCTTCTTCAGGGGATCTTCCTGACCCAGGGACCAAAGCTGCATGTCCGACATTGGCAGGCAGGCTCTTTACCGCTGAGCCTGCAGAGAAGTCTTATATATATATGAAGTGAAGTGAAGTGAAGTGAAGTCCCCCAGTCATGTCCGACTCTTTGCGATCCCATGGACTGTAGCCTACCAGGCTCCTCCATCCATGGGATTCTCCAGGCAAGAGTACTGGAGTGGGTTGCTGTTTGCTTCTCCAGGAGATCTTCCCAACCCAGGGATCAAACCCGAGTCTCCCGCATTGCAGGCAGACACTTTACCATCTGAGCCACCAGGGAAGACTTATATATATATATATATATATATATATATAGTCGTGTTTAACTCTTTGCAACCCCTTGGACTATGTCGTGTTTAACTCTTTGCAACCCCTTGGATTATACAGCCCATGGAAATCTCTAGGCCAGAACACTGGAGTCGGTAGTTATTCCCTTCTCCAGGAGATCTTCCTAATCCAGTGGTGGAACCCATATCTCCTGCATTGCAGGTGGATTCTTTACCATCTGAGCCACCAGGGAAGCCCATATATATACATTAATATATGATTTTTTTTTCTCTTTCTGACTTACTTCACTCTGTATGACAGATTCTAGGTTCATCTACATCACTTCAACTGACTCAATTTCATTCCTTTTTATGACTAATATCCCGTTGTATATATGTACCATGTCTTCTCTATCCATTCATCTGTCGATGGACAGTTAGCCATGTCCTGGCTGTTGTAAATAGTGTTGCAATGGTATGGAGGGTCCTTAAAAAAACTAAGCATACAACTACCATATGATCAGGGTCCAGAGCTGCAAACTGCATAGAAGTTCCACTATGGGACATATACCTTAAGAACAACTTAACTCAAAAAGACACATGGACCATAGTTTCTCCATCTAGGACTATCCATGAATATTGATATACAGTTAAATAAATAAACAACCAAGTGTTAGTCCCTGCCTCTAAGCTCCCTCCTCTGCTGGAGTGGACACTAGCACTTTGGGTGAGTGTGCAGCCCCTTCCTCTTTCTCTGTTAAGCTCCACAATTCCAGCACAAACCCAGCAGCCCAAAAAGTCAGCGGGGATACTCACAGATGCAAATCGGGATGATGCTCCAGGGATGTGGAGGAACAGCAGGGAGAGGGGTTGCTTTTCCAGCGGCTGAGAGGAGACTGCACCTAGAGGACAAGGACGTCGACAAGCTTGGTGGCCCTGGTCCTGGATGTGTGGGCACCTCTTCTCTAAGGCAGGGCATATCCCTACACTTTAGTCCTAGGCCTTTACAGCAAGGCTTCCTTTGGGAGCTACCAAGGACTGTTTCAGAGAAGGCAATGGCAACCCACTCTAGTACTCTTGCCTGGAAAATCCCATGGACAGAGGAGCCTGGTAGGCTGCAGTCCATAGGGTCGCTAAGAGTCGGACATGACTGAGAGACTTCACTTTCACTTTTCACTTTCATGCATTGGAGAAGGAAATGGTAACCCACTCCAGTGTTCTTGCCTGGAGAATCCCAGGGACGAGGGAGCCTGGTGGGCTGCTGTCTCTGGGGTCGCACAGAGTCGGACACGACTGAAGCGACTTAGCAGCAGCAGCAAGGACTGTTTGCATATTCTTTTAAAATGCTGAGGGCTGAGGTAATTCAATGAGAACTGTTAGCAACCTGGGTTAATAAATGAGATGTGAGAGTGTCATCATCTTGTTTCCCTCTTTTCTCAAAGGAAAAGGAGAGCAATTCCAAGGAACAAAAAGGCAACACAGGTGAGTGGCTGTTCTGGGGACTTGTAAATGCAGCATAAAGCCATTTGAGTGAGAAAATGATAAAACAGGAGCCACGAGAGCAACCTTGGAACCCAACGCCCTCATTTCCCAAGTGAGGAAATAATCCTAGGAAGATGAGAGCACCTTAAAGAGATTGTGTAGCTGATTTGAGCTGGACAGGAACCAGATCCCAGGAGCCCAGGTCTCCTGAGCTCAGTTCAGTACTGAAGTCGACCCACTGACTCAAATCTCTACCCTAAAGTATTAATGTAGAAACAGCAGAGTAAAAATAGGAACAAACTGGGATGGCAGGCCGAAACCAACATGGTAAACTTTAATACAGGTGACCTGGATTTAGGTTCCAAAACTCGGCTGACAAGGATTGGATAGAGCCGGTTTGGCAGAAGCTCAAATGAAAGAGCCCTGGGATTTGAAATGACCTCAAACTTGATGTAAGCCAGCAGTAGGTCTTGGCTTAAAACAAGGGGAACACCAAGTGCTGTTTCAGGTAACACAAAAGTAAGAAGACCAGAGTCAAGTTCAGTTCCTCAGGCCACTCCTGTTAGCATATTTAATTCTAAGACCAACCCCAGGACATAAACAGTAGTATCTTGGTTTGCAGATAGTAAAACCGAAGTACAAAGAGGTTGTGTAACTTGCAGAAGTTTATCTGGCTAGAAAATATCAGAGCTAGAAGTCTGTCTCAGGTGGTTTTTCTCCAGAACCTGCTCCTAAAAAATTACCAAATAATCTCTCAAAGTACATTTGTGACTTTGTTTAAGACTATTAACCTATTTGAGTTTGAAGATATTTTTTTAATATTTATGATCTTTATTTATTTATTAGGCTGCACCAGGTCTTAGTTGCAGCATGCAGGATCTCTGGGCTTCGTTCTGGCATGTGGGCTATTTTTTTAAGTTGTAGCGTACAGGATCTAGTTCCCCAACCAGGGATCAAACCCAAGCCGCCCGCACTGGAGAGCAGTCTTAGACACTGGACCACCAGAGAAGTCCCAAGACTGAGGTTGTTGAACTAGACAGTTCTCAAGATCCTAAAGAGATCTGAGGGGGAATGGATCTCAAGCTTTAGTGTCACTTTATCCTGGGTCTGTTCTTTACTAGCTGGGTGACTGGGCAAATTACTCACTCTCTCTGTGCCTAGTATAAAGAGTTCTCACATATCGCAGGAAGGCCTGCACGTTGCTAGCCCCAGGCATCTGCTGACATTGCCCTGCTCCTTGAGTGGAATCTCCTCTGCTCCTGCAGTGCATGGTCTGTAGGACTCAGGGCAGAAATCCTACTATGAAATGTTATAATTTCTTCTTTTTTTGCTGTGCCATAGAACATGGGGAAATCTTAGTTCTCCAACCAGGGATGGAACCTGTGCCCCCTGTTTAACCACTGGGCCACCAGGAGAGTTTCTCTATTCCTTTTTTAAAAGAAGGGTCATGACACATGCCAGAGCAAAGGAAAAGAGGGAGCTTGACCTTGTCTCTTCTCATCTAAACAGCCATAAGAAGTCTAATCATTTCCACTAAATATCCACAGAGGCAAAACCAGATGAGGTAGTGGTAAATATAGACAGCCCGAAGAAGAAGAAAGACAAAATACTGAAGAAGAAACCCAAAGAAGATGAAATTCCCAACCTGGCCGTCTTGCAGGTGTGTGGACACAGCCATCTTGGCCATGGTTAGGGCGGGAAACTCAGAAGGGGGTTCTTTTAGTCCTTCAGTCAACTTCAGAATGCCTTTGTCTGAACTAACTTGCTTTGTCTTTGTTATCATCACTGATTCAAAGCAACAAACTGACAAGAATGCAAGCCAAGACAGTAGAGCTTGTTCTTTTTCCATTTTCTGCTTGCCCATATTGAGAAGGGGCATACTTTCTATTGGCTAGCCTGGATGCAGCAACGTAATTTAGTGTGTGAGTTCCCCTGGGATCACTTCTTGGGGCTTGACATCATCATGCAGATGTGCACAGACTCGAAATAGCAAGAGTTTTAGCTCTTACTAAAGTCAGCTCCATAGACCAATCCTAACATTAGCCAGAGGTTGTTAGCTAGAGGCAAATTGACGGATACAAAAATTGGGAGTATGAAAATTATGTCCCTAGATACTGAATTTAGCTAAGTTATTTTGATGGGAAATTTGAAGAAGTGATCTAATTATATTACTAAACCAAAAACTCAATTTTCCATTTCTAAAATATACGTGTACTTTTCTACTTGGAAAATTCACAGCTATATGCATTATAATAAAAGCAAATATTCCATCACTTTATATACATTAAGAATTAATGTTTAATGAACAGTTTTTAATTTGAATATCCTCAAAGTATGTCAGTCTGTATCTGACAATCAGTGACATCAATTAGCTATAAAAAGGTTAGCCACATTTATACTTATATATTACATTTTTTAAAAACTTTGGTTTAGCTATGCTTCTTAGAATTTGAAAGTTTATCAGAAATGTTTTATACATTTCAAAGTGGTAGCTAGTTCTAGGAATGTCAAGTCAACCATATTTCTTATTTTGCTAAAGATAAATTAATACTCCCTCTTATACTTTCCCAAGAGTTGTATAGGAAGACTGGTTTTGGGGAATCTTGGCATTTTTTCATTAAATCAATCCTGGGCTTTCCTTCCTCTAAGCACTCTCTCCTCCCTTCTTCCTAAAGATATATGATGGGGATCTCGAGAGTGAATTCAACAATTTTGAAGACTGGGTGAAAACCTTTGACCTGCTCAGAGGCAAGTCTATGGAAGATGACCAAGGCCTCGATGGAGACCGAGTCGTAGGAAAGTTTAAGGCAGGTTCCAAAGTTAACTCTTTTATTTGGCTCTCCTGTCTGTAAATATCAGATATGACTTAATTCTGTGGGACGGTGGTGTGCAATGTGGGTAAGGAAAATCCTTGATCTCTATGCAAGACCCTCCCTTTCTAGAATTCCACAAGACCAAGCCCTCGTCTTTTAAAGTATTTGATTTGTGGCCAGTAAAGTAGATTGGAGCTCAATCTGTGGAACATGAGGAACCAGAGTCATTACCTAAAAAGATCACTGAGTTTTACTCTTCTTTCCCCACCCCTGGCCTCCCAAACATTTGATTGACACAAACCTACCAGCTGAATGATTAAACTGATCAAACAACACAAGCCCTTCATCTGGCAGACTTATGGTGTCAGCCTCACAAAGTAATAGGTGACACTTGCTATGAACCTACTGCACACCTGGGCCCTTTATATGAAAGAGACGTGTTGGAAATCACATGGGCATTGCAGCTTGCCAATCTGAATTTTAAATCCTCATTGTGATACCATCCAGCTTCATGATCTTGAGCAGTACTTGACCTTCCTGAGCCTTGATTGCAGCATCTAAAAATAGAAATACTGCAGTCAGAATGGAATGAGATAATGGGAGAAGATGCTAGCTCAGCACCTCACATGTACAAGGCACTCGGGATCCCATCTGATGCTCCTATTCATGTTTCTCATGTAACAGCCCACTGAGGAGGGTGTTGCTGTACCAACACTGATTCACTGAGGTACCATGAAGAAGTACAGATTGCAGGCAGATTATATGAACTGCCCAAGGACACCCAGGGGCAAGGGTAGGGCTGCCTCAGGTCCTGTTGGGTCCCAAGCTGTGGTTGCTTCCCAGAGCTATTCCCTATACGGTTTTCAGTGGAGCATATCATCATCTTGTTTCAACGGGTGGTGCTTTGTGGTTCCAGGGCTCCTTCTGCATCTACAAAAGCCTGGAGGATTCCAGCATCGAGGACAGTGGGCAGCTGAGAATCCAGCAAGGGATTCCACCAAACCACCCCATCAAAGTCCTGATCAGGGTGTACATTGTTGCGGTGAGCCATCCTCGTTTACCCTGAGGGGTTGTCGGAATCACCAAGAGCTGCCACAACAAAGTATTATAGACTGGGTGACATAAACAGCGTTCCTTTTCTCCAGTTCTGGAAGCTGGAGGTCCATGATCAAGGTGCCACCAGAGCTGGTTTCTGGTGAGATGCATCTTCCTGGCTTGTAGATAGCTACCCTCTGGCTGTGTCCTCACAAGCCTTTCCTTTGTGTGTGTGTGTGTGTGTGTGTGTGTGTGTGTGTGTATGTGTTTGTGAGGGAGAAAGAGACACACACACACAGAGAAGGAGAGAGACAGAAAGAGGAGAGGAGATATGTTGTCTTCCTCTTCTTGTAAGGTCACTGGTTCTATCAGTTTAGGACATCACCCTTAGTTCAGTTCAGTTCAGTCGCTCAGTTGTGTCTGACTCTTTGCGACCCCATGAACCGCAGCATGCCAGGCCTCCCTGTCCATCACCAACTCCCGGAGTTCACTCAGATTCACATCCATCGAGTCAGTGATGCCATCCAGCCATCTCATCCTCTGTCGTCCCCTTTTCCTCCTGCCCTCAATCCCTCCCAGCATCAGAGTCTTTTCCAATGAGTCAACTCTTCGCATGAGGTGGCCAAAGTACTGGAGTTTCAGCTTTAGCATCATTCCTTCCAAAGAAATCCCAGGGCTGATCTCCTTCAGAATGGACTGGTTGGATCTCCTTGCAGTCCAAGGGACTCTCAAGAGTCTTCTCCAATACCACAGTTCAAAAGCATCAATTCTTTGGTGTTCAGCTTTCTTCACATGACCACTGGAAAAACCATAGCCTTGACTAGACAAACCTTTGTTGGCAAAGTAATGTCTCTGCTTTTGAATATGCTATCTAGGTTGGTCATAACTTTCCTTCCAAGGAGTAAGTGTCTTTTAATTTCATGGCTGCAGTCACCATCTGCAGTGATTTTGGAGCCCCAAAAAATAAAGTCTGACACTGTTTCCCCATCTATTTCCCATGAAGTGATGGGACCAGATGCCATGATCTTCATTTTCTGAATGTTGAGCTCTAAGCCAACTTTTTCACTCTCGTCTTTCACTTTCATCAAGAGGCTTTTTAGTTCCTCTTCACTTTCTGCCATAAGGGTGGTGTCATCTGCATATCTGAGGGTATTGATATTTCTCCCAGCAATCTTGATTCCAGCTTGTTCTTTTTCCAGTCCAGCGTTTCTCATGATGTACTCTGCATATAAGTTAAATAAGCAGGGCGACAATATACAGCCTTGACGTACTCCTGTTCCTATTTGGAACCAGTCTGTTGTTCCATGTCCAGTTCTAACTGTTGCTTCCTGACCTGCATACAAATTTCTCAAGAGGCAGGTCAGGTGGTCTGGTATTCCCATGTCTTTCAGAATTTTCCACAGTTTATTGTGATCCACACAGTCAAAGGCTTTGGCATAGTCAATAAAGCAGAAATAGATGTTTTTCTGGAACTCTCTTGCTTTTTTGATGATCCAGTGGATGTTGGCAATTTGATCTCTGGTTCCTCTGCCTTTTTTAAAACCAGCTTGAACATCTGGAAGTTCACGGTTCACGTATTGCTGAAGCCTGGCTTGGGACCTCGTTTAACCTTAATTAGCTCCGTAAAAGCCCTGTCTCCAAATACAACCACATCGGGGGTTACAGCTTTGACACAGGAATTTTGAGAAAACATAATGCAGTTCTTAATAAGGGGTATAAAGTTTGGTTGGGCTTCCCTAACGGCTCAACAGGTAAAAGATCTACCTGCAATGCAGATGATGCAGGTTCAATCCATGGGTTGGGAAAATCCCCTGGAGAAGGAAATGGCAACCTACTCCAGTATTCTTGCCTGGGAAATCCCACAGACAGAGGAGCCTGGTGGGTTGCAGTCCATGGATGTGACTTAGAGTTGGATGTGACTTAGCGACTAAAGAACAATAGAGTTTGCTTGGTAACACGGACATTTGCTGGCTTTTCACTCAGCGAAAATATTCCCAAGCTGCCAGGACCACTGTGTGTAGCTCTGTTTGCTCTCTGTGGTTGGCTGCTAGCTGAGCAGAGAACCAAGCAGCACTGAAGCAGGCAGCTCCCAGGCAAGCCAGCCAGTGAAAAGAGCCAGGGCAGAACAGGGCAGCCGCTGCTGCTCAAGCCTCCCGCTCCCACCCAGCTATGCCTCTGCTCTGCTGCAGTCAGACGTTTCATTTCCAGTACATTCCCAAGAAAACTATTATCTGCCCTAGGCTTCCTTTCTGACAGTGAGGGCACTGATCTTTCATTGTGAAACTTCTTAGCCCGATTGCCAGGAAGCTTGGGGCCAAATTTGCTGCTTGATCAAAGTGACCATGTGCTCGACTTTCATGGTTCATGTATTTGTATTTTGACCTTGAAGTTGATTTATAGCCATATTATTGCATATTAACTTTTTGATTACATTGCATAAAATATTTTTAAGAAACTGAAATGAAACATAAAACAAAGATGAATTATTCTTTAATGCTAAGGTAGAATGAAATGTCCCCTTTCCAGCATGCAGTTCTCATGCTCCCCTCATTATTAGTAGCAATGCCATCATCACCATGACCACCACGTGCAAGGCATGTTCTAATCACTAAGGATGTTGTGATGGGAAAAAAAACCAAAACAGTCCTTGCCTTCAAGGAAGTCACAATCTAGTTGGAAAGATGAGAAGTACTTGTAAAGTGTTACTGGCAATGCCAGTGGTCTATATTAAACACTCAGCCACAGGAGAATTTAGATAAATCTCAAAATTTTGTTCAAGAGGTCACTCATGTCTTGGGAGAGATAATTAATGTGCATTCCTCAGGAAATAGACCATGTGTTCAAATAAATTTGAGGAAATGTTGTGAGTATAATAATTCTTTCCCTTGTCCAACCCCTGAGATACATAAAGTTCATTAGCATGCTGAATGCTCTGAGAATTCCAGAAGCAAAGAAACTGATTTAACAGCTTGATTCTTTAACAGCATTTTCAAACCTTATTGCCCACACCTATTTTTCCTCCCTACAGAAAACCCTGCCATCTTTTTCATGAATCAAATAGAACATAGGATCTGTATAGGAGGAAGGAGAGACTAGAGAAGGATTATGATTTGTGTATTCATTTAGCAAATACCTGCAGCACACTTTTATATTTATACATATGTACGTGTATATGTGTATGCATATATCTATATTTATATACAGATACCCTCTAGAATAGGCAATGGCACCCCACTCCAGTACTTTTGCCTGGAAAATCCCATGGACGGAGGAGCCTGGTAGGCTGCAGTCCATGGGGTTGCTAGAGTCAGACACGACTGAGCGACTTCAGTTTCACTTTTCACTTTCATGCATTGGAGAAGGAAATGGCAACCCACTCCAGTGTTCTTGCCTGGAGAATCCCAGGGATGGGGGAGCCTGGTGGGCTGCCGTTTATGGGGTCGCACAGAGTCGGATATGACTGAAGTGACTTAGCAGCAGCAGCAGCAGCAGCAGCACCCTCTAGAATGCAGATCAGGTTCCTGCTCAGGAAACAGCATGAAGGAAGGAGGACTGGGACTGAAACTTGAACACAGGTTGGTCTTGAACAAATGAAGAGTCAGAGAATATCAGCCCTGAGTTTTAGGGTTTAGGATAGACTGTGGATGGCCAATGTTTTTCCTTGACATTTCTAGTAACAGTGATTATGTGTGGTTTGCTTTCTCACACTGATTTAATTAACTAAATAATTGAAATCTTGAAATCTCTTAATTTGATAAAAATACCAAAGAAGTAAAAAATTACACTACTTAAAAGTTGCGTGGAGAAAGAAATCAAATCCCCTCAATTCTGCAATTCCATCCCCAGAAATAGCTTACCCTTCTTATGTATATATACTCTTTTTATGCAAACACATCTCTATTTACACTTGTCTACAACTACATCCAGATATATATTTTAATGGAGTCCCACTTCATGCATTACATGTTGATCTTCTATTTTCTTTCTTTCGTTAGTAATGTATCTTGGACATTTTTCTAGATCGCTTCATACAGGTCTTTTTCATTCCTCTTAGTAACCACCTAGTGTTTTACTGAATTAACATAGTATCCATTCATTCATTCACTCATCAAAATTGGGAAGACCCTATCTTAAGACCTGGAGATAATGTAATGAACAAGACAGATAGTACTCTCTTGCTCTCATGGAGATAATAACTAGTTGGAGATGATATGAGGATTAGGAGGGTATAAAAATAACCACAGACAGATAAATAAGCAAGATAAATGTTAGAGATAACTGCCACATAAAGAATTAAAATTGGTGATGTAATCAACTATACTTCAACAAAAATTAATTTGGCGATGTGATGAGAGTAAATGGGAAAGGGCCAATTTTGAATTGTTTCTTCCAAAGTAATTGACATGTAAGTTGTTCACAATTTTTAGTTATTAAACGATATTCTAATGAACAACCTTGAAAATATAGCTTTGTGTCTGTAGGATAGAGTTCTAAAAATAAGACTGTTTCTTATCCAGCTCTCAACTCTGCACTTTCTCCATCTTTTCCATATCTTTCCTCACCATCTCCCTACCCTGGTCCTCCCTGATGGAAATGGGTTGTTACTTAGCTGACCAGCACTCAATGCAAGACTGATGGGCTCATGCATTTCAAAGCCAACTGGTTTTAGGAGAAGCTTTTATGTGTAGCCCATAATATTACAGATGAATCTCAAAAAGATGACTTGTTTTGTCCAAGATCACATGACTACTTAGAACTGGAACTCAGATTCATGCCTTTTGCCTCCTCGTCCAGCAGGTTCCTCTTTATTCTGTCCCAACCAGTGCTTCCCACTGGAGAGACAACTCCAGAGAGAGCAGGACTTGAGCAAAGCTGGTAACTTTTAACAGCCGAGTGGAAAGGCTAAAACAGTGGTTTTTAAACTTGGCTGAATCATCTAGGAAGCGTCTAAAAAAATCACAAAGTCCAGGAACAATTAAATACCTGGGGATAGAACTCAGTTCAGTTCAGTCACTTAGTCATGTCCGACTCTTTGCGACCCCATGGACTGCAGCACGCCAGGCCTCCCTGTCCATCACCAACTCCTGGAGTTTACTCAAATTCGTGTCCATTGAGTCCGGTGATGCCATCCAATCATCTCATCTTCTGTTGTCCCCTTCTCCTCCTGCCCTCAATCTTTTCCAGCATCAGAGTCTTTTCAAATGAGTCAGTTCTTCACATCAGGTGGCCAAAGTATTGGAGTTTCAGCTTCAGCATCAGTCCTTCCAATGAATATTCAGGACTGATTTCCTTTAGGATGAACTGGTTGGATCTCCTTGCAGTCCAAGGGACTCTCAAGAGTCTTCTCCAACACCACAGTTCAAAAGCATCAATTCTTTAGGATAGAATTCAGGCATCAGTATTCTTTAAAATTACCAGATGGTCCCTGTGCCCAGTGTTGAGAACCACTGGACTGAAGGATTTTTTTTTTCCTCCCTCTTCTCCAGGCATTTAATCTTAGTCCAGCTGATCCAGATGGCAAATCGGATCCCTACATTGTGATCAAGCTTGGCAAAACTGAAATCAAAGACCGGGACAAATACATCCCTAAACAGCTGAACCCAGTATTTGGAAGGTCAGTGGCCATCTGAGTCTCACTGCACTGTCCTCTCTGTGTTTGCTCCTGTGGTGTTTCTTTGAGGAGGGGGTTGGTGTGTAGAGCTGTATGGGCCTGAGTACACAGTGCAGATTAAATGCTGGCTCCTGCTCATGATAACAGCCAATCAAGTCAATATTCATGGGGAAGGGCCGGATTCTTTCCTTGGTCTCTTTAGCAGTTTGGTTGTGCATGATCTTCATGCCCATGGTTTTCCAATAATGATTTTCCCAGATCTCAAATGTAAGAGGCCCCTTGAACAGTCATAAGGTTCCCCCTCCTGCCTTGGAGAGAGTCCATTTTTACAGACCAGATAATTGAGGCCCAGAGAGGTTTAGAAATTTGTTCTAGTTCACACCACTCATAAGTAGAAGAGAAGGAGCCAGATGTTTAGTCTTCATCTGTTACCAAAGGGATTTTTGCTTCGTATCATTTTTCAGTTCCTTAGGGCTTCCCAGGTGGCACTAGTGGTAAAGAACCTGCCTACAAGTGAGATACATGTCAGAGACGTGGGTTCAATCCCTAGGTTGGGAAGATCCTCTGGAGGAGGGCAAGGCAACCCACCCCAGTATTCTTACCTGGAGAATCCCATGGACAGAGGAGCCTGGTGAGCTATGGTCCATAGGGTTGCAAAGAGTCGGACAGGACTGAAGTGATGTAGCATGTAGCACACTGCAGGCAAAAAGTTGAATTGCACCCCCAGTGTTCCTGCAAAGTGTTTACAAGACATTGCATTTGCATATTTTAGGTGAGCCAGGGATTCTCCAGTTCTCAGCAACCCTCCCCCAGAATACTGGAGTGAGTATCCTTTGCTTTCTCCAGGGGATCTTCCCAACCCATGGATCGAACCCAGGTCTCCCACATTGCAGGTGGATTCTTTACTGGCTTAGCCACCAGGGAAGCCCTTCAGCAACCTTATCACCCCATTTATCTTCTAAAAGGGTTGTGTTTGTGAGCCTGACTGCCATTAACTCTGGAGTCAAGCACACCTGGGTTTCACTTTGCCACATTATGCAGATGGCTTAACCTCTCTGATCTGTAGCAATAACAGTGACACTTGACCCTCATACGCCTTCAGAAGATTAAGTATGATAAGCACCCAGCATTGTCTATGACATTGCGTAGTAGCTACTCAAAATGCATTAGCTTCCTTCCTCTCCACCTTGATAATCATTTTAGCAATGTACACATCTTAAGTATATCTAATTCCTTTTTTCCCAGAGTCCCAAGGACCATGGGATGAAATCTCTATCCACCTCATTTAAATTCATTTACACAGTTGTGGTCGCTTTGGAACTTCTGACATTTGATCAGAACCAGCCTCTTACATGTGATTCAGTTCAGTTCAGTCGCTCAGTTGTGTACGACTCTTTGCGACCCCGTGAACTGCAGCATGCCAGGCCTCCTGTACATGTTATTGCTCCCCAGGAAATAAGACAATAAACAATCTTGCTTGTTCCGATTAAAGAGAATGATTAAAAGGATGTGCTAGAGAAATGTACCCTTGCTTCCCTGATCGGAGATGACTTTTATCATTATCTGCCGTTTATGTAACCAGCACTTCTTTTTGCCAAGCGCTTTGTAGTCACTTTTTATGAGCTGCTCTCTCCATAATGCCATGAATTAGACTGGTTTTATAACCTCCACTTATGACCATGGTAAACAAAGGAGAAGCTGCTGGGATATTCCTTCCTGCCTCTGGCACTTCAGAGCCTCTTCCAGGAGCCTTCCAGGTGTGGATGCTTTGTGGATGTGTATTTAACTGTTACTCAGGGAAAGATACTGCTGGCTCAGTCTTGAAAAATTCTAGCAGGGGCCATGGAGGGCTCTTGTGCCTGGACTGGGGTCTGGGGAACCCCTCTTTGAGACCTTTATAAGAGGATGTCACAGGCTTCTCCCCTGATGCCCTGGCCCAGACCTGCCTTAGTTTTCTTCATAACCTCTAGCATGAATTGGTGTGTTTATCGTGTGTTTATGGTTGTTTCCCATCTCCCCACTAGAATGTGAGCTCCATTCCAATGGGGACTTGATCAAGTACCCTGTACCCTGTACCCTGCTGTAACCCTAGTGCCTCAGACAGGGCATAGCACAGAGCAGATGCTCTTTGAGTATCTGCAGAATTATAGAATAAACGAATGAATGTACAATGGGGAAACAATCCTTCGGTAATTTTTCAGTGGGATTTCAGGGAACCCCATTATCCTGAGGGTGTACACATCTGAAGAGTTGGAGGTTCCTCATTTTCTTAGTAACCACAGTGCCTGATACACATGACACATATTATGATGTCTCATAAATGTCAAATGAACAAATGAATCAAAAAAGAAGTAATAATTGGACAAAGAAACAATGGGACATCTTTTCTCCAAAGGTTCACAGTACTGAATGTTTCTATAAGACTCAGGTTTTACCCATTTCGTGATGCATTCTCTTTTCTCACACCAACGTTGTATCCAGAGGTCATATCACATTGACACCCAAGTTCGTATAAGTCTAATTTTCCCCCTGAGTGACTGGAGATCCAGTCATGGCAAGCTGCTTTTGGTGGTTTTCCTAAGGACAGCACTAATGAAAATTCAGGAGAGGTGAACCAGTAAGCACACAGCACACCATCCTGAAAGACGGATCAGAGCATTTGAGCCCTCTGTCCTCTGTCATGGTTGCCAGGGGCAGTTAAACACTTAATAAGTCTTTCCTTGGTGGCAGCAGCTTGGTGATGGCCAAGCTCAGAGGTGGCTGGGGGCTTTCTGGTGAGATGCCTCTAGAATATCCATTACAGCTTTAAATACAAATCTTGGAAACCCAGGGAGGTAATACTATGACTTCAGGTGGAAGAAATGAACTCATTTTCTGCACAGCTGTATTCCTGGCCTGCTAGGGCTGCCTCAGTCAGTTACAGGCAAGGAGCTGTCCAGCATCTCTGCATTTTTCTCTCTGGGGAGGGTTAATTGGCTCTGGGCTATGCTGTGATTGCTCTCCCTACCACTCTGGAGAGTGAGAGTCGGGTTAAGTGGGCCTGACCTTGAAGGCCACAGCCCAGACAGGCCTGAGGACAACTGGGGAAATAATGCGCCCTCTAGTCTCCTCTCCTCCCTGCCTCCTCTCTGTCCCTTGCTCCCAGACCAGCCCTCCCCGTGTTGCCCCAGAGCAGAGTCAGGAACAGCTGGAGAAACATTGGTGTTTTAAGAACACATTTGCCTAAAATGCAGGCCTACATTCCCAATTTAATTCTTAATCACCTTCTCTAATGCTCAGTAGAACAGATAACACATTGTTACAGGAAATCTGACATCATGCCTATTCCTCTCAACACTGCATTAGGGTGGAATTGTGGAGGGAGCATGGAATTAGAAGGAAACTGATACTTATCTTAGTTTGACATGATCTGTGATCTTAGGCCAGTCCTCTGTGTTCTCTGGACTTCAGTTTCCTTAGCTGTAAAAGGAAAAGATTGGATATGATGATTTCTGAGATCCTGCACAATTCAAAGAAACATTTATTGTGTCTGCTTTCTGCAGCTGAAGTACAGGCTCCAACAATGCAGAGATGAGGAGGGCAAGTCTCTCTGTTCACAAGGGGCTCAGAATCTTGTATAGACACATCCCAGTCCTGCACGTCTATGTTTTCATGGTTTTCCATTGTCAATAGGATTTTCATCTCAAATAAACGCAGCTGATATTCCTTGATGAATCCACAATGGAGGGGAGAGGAAATGGCAGTTTATTGGGCACCAGTTGAATGCCTGGAAGTAAAATCTGTGTTTTGTATAAACAAGATCCCATTTAACCACTATGCTATATTATAAAGAAGACGTATTATTTATCCTCGTGTACATGTAAAGAGCCCAAAAGAGTTGAAATAACTTTCCCAATGTTTTACAACCAGGAAGTAGCTGATTCAAAATCAAGATTAGAAATCAGTCCTGTTTGAGACCAAAATCTAAGGACTTTGCTCTTCCTCGTGCTGTCACCCTAGTTGAGACTATAAGATGTGACCCATGAGAGAGTAGATGATTGGCTACTGGAAATTGACAAAAGGGTTGGAAATTGTTTGCATCTCAATGAAAAATTAAACTACATAAATATCCATTAAGTAGTAATTGGGTTTCTCAGTGTTTAGTGAGTTCCTACGGACTGTAGGCCTATACTTAACCACTTGGTGCAAAGAGCCAACGCATTGGAAAAGACCCTGATGCTGGGAAAGATTGAAGGCAGGAGGAGAAGGGGGCAGCAGAGGATGAGATGGTTGGATAGCATCACCCACTCAATGGATATGAGTTTGAGCAGGCTCCAGGAGATAGTGAGGGACAGGGGAACCTGGCGTGCTGCAGTCCATGGAGTCACAAAGAGCTGGACATGACTTAGTGAGTGAACAGCAACAATGGACTGTAGGTGAGCTAAAAGTGAAACAGGAAAAAGTTCTCTGCAGCACCAAATGCTGTTGATTCCTAAAGCCTCTGCTTGGACGGCAGGTCATTTGAGATCCAGGCCACGTTCCCAAAGGAGTCCTTGCTCTCTGTGCTGATCTACGACCATGACTTGATTGGGACGGACGACCTCATTGGTGAGACCAGGATTGACCTGGAGAACCGCTTCTACAGCAAGCACCGAGCCATCTGTGGCTTGCAGAGTCAGTATGAGATGTAAGTTCCTCTTCCTGTGGAGTCACTGTTGGTGCCCTGAGGCTGCAGCCCAGGCGCTGGGAAGACCACCTAAGACTCAGTTTTAATATCTCAGATGGGCTCCATGTCAGCAGGGCTCACTGCTGACATGGAAACTGCTCATTGCACCTGAAGCTATTTGGGGCTGGGGAGGCAATATTGATTTGGAACCCAGGGCAGATTCTTCAAGTCAAGAGTTGTATTTGTTCAGTTGATTAGCTGGTCCTGGTGGACTGAGTTCTCAGTGGGGAATGATGCTAGAAGAATGATTAACATAATACAAATGCCAATATCCTAGTTAATTACAACCAACACTCACAAGTACTTAAAATATACCATGTACTTCATATGGTATATCTAATTCAGTTCTCAAAACCCATTGAGATGTTATTCCCATCTTACACATGAGGGAGAAGTGGGTCCAAGTCTCTCTTTAAAAAGGTTTTTGAGCTCTGCTTAATTTTAGAATGTATACTAGATTTCTTTTTTCAGTTCAGTTCAGTTCAGTTGCTTGGTCATGTCCGACTCTTTGTGACCCCATGAACCGCAGCACACCCGGCCTCCCTGTCCATCACCAACTCCCAGAATTTACTCTTTTTTTAAGTATGGCTTATTTGATATCTTAAGAGAAAATTCTTATAAATATCAGCTATGAGAATATATTAAAAAAAGGAAAATATAAAAACATCCATTAGACTTCCATGGTGTAATTTTAGAAATATTTTTGAATATAAAGTAATATATATTCCTTGTAGAAAATTTAGGAAATACAGGAAGTACAAAATGATGCTCAAATTATTTCACTCATAGATAAAACTTACATTAAAGAGTGTGTATGTATTTCCTTTCAGTATTTTTTCTATGCTGCATGTATGTATAGTTGCTCAGTTGTGTCTGACTCTTTCCGACCCTTTGGGCTATAGCCCACCAGGCTCCTGAGTCCATGGGATTCTCCAGGCAAGAATACTGGAGTGGGTTGCCATGCCCTCCTCCTCCGGGTATCTTCCCAACCCAGAGATTGAACCTGTGTATCCTGTCTCCTGCCTTGAGAGCAGCTTCTTTACCTGTTGAGACATCAGGGAAGCTCTTTTTCTACGTTATTTCCTCCCAGAATTGGACTCATACTAACCATACAATTTCCTAAGCTTCTTGTTGCATTTATACGTTATATCATAAGCATTCTATGATATTAAATATTCTTCAA
The DNA here is from genome assembly GCF_002263795.3 of Bos taurus. Taxonomy (NCBI): domain Eukaryota; kingdom Metazoa; phylum Chordata; class Mammalia; order Artiodactyla; family Bovidae; genus Bos; species Bos taurus. The sequence goes on along the minus strand of NC_037341.1, from coordinate 15,890,267 downwards.
AATCATTATTTTAACAGCTCTCTGGTATTCCCTTATATAAATTTATTGTACAATTATATAACCAGTTTCCCTTCTTGAATTTCAGGGCATTTACATTTTTCTTCCTTATTCTATTAGAAATATTGCTGCTATGAGCATTACCATACAAAAGCCATTGCAAACCTTTCTGATAATTCATTCAGTGTTCATCCATCGACATGGATTTATTCCATTGAAAGGAATGCACACTTTAAAAACTTTTAATAGTAACATCCAGATGTCTCTCCAGAAGGGGTGGACCAATTTAGACTCTCATTAACATAGTCCAAAACATCTATTTCCTCCATGGAATGATTTTCAGACAAGTCTCTACTGCTGGCCTGTTCTTCTCTGAACCGAGCATGCCATTTCAGTCTGGGGACTTCAGTGAATGGAGAAGCCTTCTGGAGTATTTATATCATTCTCAAGTACCTGAGAGGGTAGCATTCAGAGAATGATTAGCTGTGTGCACTGTGAAGTCAGTAAAGGAGACCACATGTAAACGTGGTGTATCTTTTGTTCAAAAGAATTTCCTGACAGTGGAATTACCAGGTATCAAAATAGTTTAGTTAGGTAAGTTGTTCACTGAGGTCTTAAAAATAGACAAGAACACCTATTTCTGGGAAGGTCTATGTATGGGCCTGGCTTGGAATCTTCTTCAGGATCTTCATATTTCTGAACCAAGGTAGGAAAGCTGTTTTACAGCCGTGTTTTGTTTCTTTCAGTGTTTAAATGGATTAAATTCTGATGAATCCCGCATCCCAGGGAGCAGAGAAATCCAAGCTTATCTCAGTCATGGTTCCTAGGGAGCGTCTCATTACAAGTTAATGATTTTTTTTTTTAACCAAATAGCTTGTTTTTAAGGAAGGAAGGGGTTGGAAAGATCTGGAAACTCACCACTAAGAAATGACTGATTAGAGAAATGGCACCTCAAGACTTCCTGCCTGGGATGTGAGTCTACAGTATGATTTTGGAAAAGGAGAAGAAGAGAGGAAAGATGCAGAGAAACTAGAAGAATGAGCTTGGCTTTCTTCTTGGAAGTAGCAGCCAAATAGCTATCCTGCTAGTGACAGGACAAACTAACCAAAACTACCTGCAGAGAAATCCATAGAGACATAGAGCACACTGCTGATTACCAGAGGCTAGCCTGGGCACAGGGAATGAGGAGTAGCTGCTTAAGGGGTAGCGAGTTTTCTTTTGTGGTGATGAAAAAAATTTTTTTTTGGCACTGGATAGAGGTACTGGTTGCACAACATTATGAATACACTGCTGCTGCTGCTAAGTCGCTTCAGTCGTGTCCAACTCTGTGCAACCCCATGGGTGGCAGCCCACCAGGCTCCCCCGTCCCTTGGGATTCTCCAGGCAAGAACACTGGAGTGGGTTGCCATTATACTAAATCCCACCAAATTGATCAACTTTAAAATAGCCAATTTTGTTATGTGAACTTCACTTCAGCTTTTTAAAGGATGCATTTGTTTTAAAAAAATGTATATGAAACTACCTTAAAAGAAATGTTCTGTCAAGCTATTCCGAAGTTCTGCCTTTCATACAAGCACACATATGCAGAGGTATTGACTAGAAAAGAGAGAAAACAAACAAAAACAAAACCGCTAGCCCCAAGCATGTGGCATGTCAAGTTAAAGCTAAAGGACACCACACAGGTCATACTGAGGTGGTCCTTTCACAGACATCCTGGGGGGCGGCTCCTGAGGCAGCCCGGACCTCACCCTATGTCCTTTGTCCACTTTTCAGAGAAGGATACAATGCCTGGCGAGACACATCCAAACCTACCGAAATCCTCACCAAGCTCTGCAAAGACAACAAGCTGGATGGCCCCTACTTCCGCCCTGGGGAAATACAGATAGGAAACCAGGTCTTTTCTGGAAAAACAACCTTTACCAAGGAGGACACGGGTAACTCCCCACAGTGTATCCTGCTGAAGTGGTTCTTCTTTTGAAAAGCCTGCTTTCAGTGGTGTTGATGACTGAAGGCAATGGTCATCTACTATAAAGTTAATGCATGGAAAAGTACTGAGGAGGATGAAGATCACTTGTAATCCCCAAATTCAGAGATAATGATGGTGCATGGTGGTATATTTCTTCACAGTGTGTGTGGGTGTGTGTGTGCGCATGCAATATGCCACATTTTTACATAATTTTAAATATGCTATATATATGGTACATTAATATGCCATATATATATATATAGTTTTGTACTCTGCCTTTTCTACTTCCAATAGATTATGACAATTCTCCTCTGTTCTTTGAAACTATCTTCGATAATCTTCTATTTTATGGCTGTGACATTTCCATTGTGTCCATTTTTATGGTGTCACTTAATGCTTCCATGAACCTCCTTACACATATTTTTGCATATTTCTGATGAGTCTACAGTACATATCATAGAAGCAGAATTGTTGTGTCAGAAGATAGACAATACCTTAAAATGAATATTATATAGAATAAATACTTGGACACAACTCAAATTATCCCCATAAGTGTTACACCAACAACTCTCCTTTTCCAACACCAAGAAATAGATTTTTCCATATGAGCAACATAGAACATATCAGGAGGACTCCAGAAAGCCTTTCATAAATTTAGGATGAGAAAAAAAATCCCCTTTAAGGATATAAAACAATTCCTGTACTATCACACCTATCCATTTGATGCTTAAAGATTACCCATATATGGTGCAGTGCTTCTGATGCAAAAGCCCAATTACGTACACGCTACAGGGTGTTCCGACACTCTGTTGATCCCACCACTTTAATGCCAAGATTTCTTTTTATCTTGTTGTTTTGGTCCCAAGAAATTCTAAGAGGTTTTCCTCATGCAGAGTTATTGATGTCTAGTATATTAACGATATAGATGAATTTCAGTGAGAAAAATACTTTTTCACAATAGACTCTATTAAGCCAATTTAGTCCCTTGGTCACTGTTCTACATTTCATGATTAAACAATTTATTTGCCCACCAAAAACCTGAAATTATGTTCATCAAGATAAGTTCTTGACTGATTAAACTTTATGACAAAGATTTAATTCATCGATTACTTGTTCATCCCTATTGACTTTTACTGACTATAATTATTGTTGTTGGAAGATTCTCTTGGTAGCCTTTTATTTCTTTGGTTAAACCAGGTTCAACTTTTCCTATGTCAAATTTGGCCATTCTAAGGTTTGTCAAGAAGATTTTATTCTTTCAACAATTTTTGTCTTATTTGGCAAGTATTTTTTCTACCAATAGTTTTTATCATGAATTACCTTTTTTAAAAATAAAGTGATAGATCAGAGAATGTTTTCCCTGAGTAGGTGCTGGTAGGAGTGAGAGATCTCAAGCAATAATGAGAAGAGTCATAAGACGTCAATAAGCACATGTTATGTCTATTTCACCACCTTGTTTAGGACCACTCTGATCCCCCGGGCCCTCTCCCACTATAGTGTTAGCAAATAGCTTTATGTCTCCAGAAAAAGTACCCTCTCTTATCCCTTGAAGCCAAGTTTGTAAGTCATAGACTGAAGGAGTCTGATTCAAGGGGTGAAGGGAGTCCTGTACTCCCAAGACCCTGACTGTGCTGAGTCCTCTGGTCAACCCGTCTCATTTCCCAATCTCTTAACTTTTTTTCTTAATTAATTTTTTAAATTGATGTATAGTCGATTTACAGCATTGTGCCAGTCTCTGCTATATAGCAAAGTTGGTAAGAAAAGCCAGGTCTCTGCTATACAGCAAAGTCTTTCCTCAGTTATACACGTATATATATATTTTAAAAATTCTTTTTCATTATAATTTATCCTGGAAGATTGGCTATAGTCCCTTGTGCTATACAGTAGGACCTATTCTAAACATAATGGCTTGCATCTACCAAACCCAAACTCCCAGTCCATCCCCCTTAGCCCCCTCCCCCTTGGCAAGGGGGAAGATCACTTGGCAAGATCACAAGTCTGATCTTTACGTCTGTGAGTCTATTTCTGTTTCATAGATAGATTCACTCTCTCAACTTTCACTCTCCTTCCCCTCCCACCACTCTACTCCCACCTCTTTCCATTTTATTTGTCCTATTTCTTTTTTGCTATCTCTTCTCTCTACCTGTATATTTTCTCTCTACTTGTATGTTTAAATAAACCTTTCAAACACTTTCAGGGAGTGTTTGAAAATGTATCTGACAGTTCATCAATGTCCCCTTACAGGAACACGCATCTGACAAGTCTCTGTATTTTTCTCTCTTCCATGCAGATGAGACGGTGGAGTCGTATGAGCACTTGGCCCTCAGGGTTTTACACTCTTGGGAGAATATTCCAGAGGTTGGGTGTAGGCTGGTTCCTGAGCACATAGAAACACGGCCACTGTACCACAAGGATAAGCCCGGAATGGAGCAGGTAGTGGCCAAGAAATGTTCATCCCCAACAAATGAGACTTTTGCCCTAAAAGTTAATCTTGTTTGTGCCATATAGTAATGGCTCCCAACTAGGGACAGTTTTTCTCCCTCCTAGCCTGGACATTTAGCAGTGTCTGAAATATCAGTATTTTGGGTTGTCTCAAGTGGGTGAGGGTGCTACTGGCTTCTAGTGGGAAGAGGCCAGAGATGCTGCTGAACATCCTATTTTGTACTGGGCAGCCCCTCACAACAAAGAATTATTCAGCCCCAAGTGAATGTTAAGATTGAGAAACTCTGCCCTAAAATCAGAGTTGGATTTATTGCTCTTTCCTTTTTATGATTTGAGTAATCAAATTCTTTCAGAAGAATATTGACATTTAAGAAAGTTCAAAACCCATTTGATGTACCCAAGAACTTGTCCAAAATCTATCAGTAACCACACATCCCAGTAGTTTTCCCAGAGGGGCAATAGATGGAAGCTTACCTTGAAGAATTAGCAAAAACAAGCTGTGTGGAAGATAACTAGAGATCTGGGTTATGAGTTGGAAGGGAAAAGAAAACTTTATTAAGAAACTTTTAATGTCCTAGATTCCTTATGGAAATAATATCACTCAGTTAGGATAACCAAGGATATATTTATCCATATTATGGCCATTTTGAGAGTAAAAGAGGTCATTATTAACAATTAAGCTGCTACAAAGGGCCCACGCCAAGGTTTTCCTAGACAAACGGAGGTGTAGGGGTCACCTAAGCCTTATTTCTTAATATTGCCTCATGATGAAATTATTATGATCCTTACTTTTAAGAAATTGTGGTTAGGAGAGTTTAAGTAACTTGCACAAAGTTACTCAGCTGGTAAACAATCTGCCTGCAATGCAGGAGACCCCCGTTTAATTCCTGGGTTGGGAAGATCCCCTGGAGAAGGGATAAGCTACCACTCCAGTGTTCTTGGGCTTCCCTGGCGGATCAGATGGTAAGGAATCCACCTACAGTGCATGAGACCTAGGTTCAATCCCTGGGTTGGGAAGATCCCCTTGAGGAGGGCATGGCAACCCACTCCAGTATTCTTGCTTGGAGAATCCCATTGGACAGAGGAGCTTGGCGGGCTACAGTCCATGGAGTTCCAAAGAGTTGGTCATGACTGAGCAACTAAGAACAGCACAACACAGAGCTGGGATTTAACCCAGACAGCTTGAGTCCCTAGTTCTGTCCCAGCTCTGAATTCACTCACTGTGTAGTCTGGGCAAAGCAAGTGAGCTTGACTATAATGGGGCAGGAAGACCCACACTGCTATCCCAGGCATGGTGGAATATAAACCTAGGGATAGCATGTGTGTGGGTGTCTGAAAAGAATACACTTTTATCAAATGTAGAAGCTTATGGTTATTTCTTAAGATTTACTCCCAGATCTTTGAAATCTTTTGGTTACTGGTATCCCTCATTTTCGGAGAAGGCAATGGCACCCCACTCCAGTACTCTTGCCTGGAAAATCCCATGGACGGAGGAGCCTGGTGGGCTGCAGTCCATGGGGTTGCTAGGAGTTGGACACGACTGAGTGACTTCACTTTCACTTTTCACTTTCATGCATTGGAGAAGGAAATGGCAACCCACTCCAGTGTTCTTGCTTGGAGAATCCCAGGGACGGGGGAGCCTGGTGGGCTGCCGTCTCTGGGGTCGCACAGAGTTGGACACGACTGAAGCGACTGAGCAGCAGCAGCAGCAGCCCTCATTTTGCCTGTCAGACGTGGCTTCTTGGTTAAAGATGAACATTAATGTCTGTTGCCTGGAAAAGTCCATGGACAGAGGAGCCTGGTGGGCTACAGTCCAAGGGGCTGCGAAGAGTCAGACACAACTGAGCGACTGAGCACATAATGTCTCTTTGGGACCCTAGGAATATAATCCTTCATTGAATTGGAATGGGTAGCCTATCCCTTCTCCAGAGTATCTTCCCGACCCAGGAATCGAACTGGGGTCTCCAGCATTGCAGGTGGATTCTTTACCAACCGAGCTATCAGGGAAGCCCAGAATTGGTTCATCACTTCCCAAATGCTAGCTCTTTGCTTACATTGTCCCTTCCTCTGGAAATCCTCCTTTTGTCCCCCTAGCCAAAGCTCCTCCTTCACCCAAATCCTACGAATCCTCCCCCCTCTGTTGACAGCCCCACTTACTTCATAGAAAACCTTCCCTGACCATCCCAGCCTTTGCTGATCACTCACCTTCTTGCCTGAGCTGACAGAGCACTTAGAGTACATACAACAGAGCTGAACGTAGAATCCACTGGCCCTTCTTCCCACCTGGGCTTTCAGATCCCTTGAAACAGGGTAAATTTTGGTGTATGGAGTCCAGAGCAATGGATGGAAGGTCCTGTTCTATCACTAATTAGCCACAGGACTTTGGATAATTTCTTTGATTTCTCTGAACCTTACTTTCTTATGGCTAGGGGTAAGCATTGGTGGACCTAGTGGGTGTTAAGATACTTTGGAGGCAATGAAGCATGATACTTCTGACAGATAGTAGAATCTCTGTTATCCTTAGGGGTTGGTAAGAAAAGCCAGGTCTCTATAGAGTCAGCAGATAAGATTTGAATCCAGGCCCTGCTATATATTGCCTGTGTAAATACATGCAAGACATTTCTCATCTGCCAAGTAGGAATTTCTACCTAGTGGAGATATTGGAGGAATTAATGAGACAATGCTTTCAATTGCACAGGGCTGCATCTACCACATAGTAGGTGTTCAATAAGGTTTGCCCTTCTCTTGATATATGCTCCAATTTTTAATAAAAATGTAAGTTCTGTCTTTGTCAACAAATATTCTAAATACAGTATGGATAATATATTATATTATATTTACCTAATAACTGTTCCTAGTAAAGTGAAAGTGTTAGTGTCTCAGTCATGTCTGACTCTTTGCGACCCCACGGACTGTAGCACACCAAGATCCTCTGTTCATGTAATTCTCCAGACACAGATACTGGAGTGGGCTGCCATTCCCTTCTCCAGGGGATCTTCCTCATCCAGGGATCGAACCAGAGTCTCTTACGTTTCCTGCATCGCAGGCGGATTCTTTACCATCTGAGCCACCAGAGACTCAACCCTAGTAAAGGCATCTGTTAAAACTGTGAATGGTCAGCGTCCATGTGGTAACCACACTTTCCCCAAAAAAGCTAGAGTCCTCTTTTCTTCACAAGGGCCGTCTGCAGATGTGGGTGGATATGTTTCCTGAAGATATGCCTCAGCCTGGACCTCCTGTTGACATTTCTCCAAGGAAACCCAAAGGGTAAGTAGTTGCAGCCTCATCTTCAAGGAAAGAAACCATGGTGCAGACTAAAAGACCTGGTGTCTGACACATTACACCAATCAGCTGACACCTGACAATCATGCCTGACTTTCTACCTGGTCAGTTACATCAGGAGTGGTGGTAGTAATAGTAGCAATGGGGATGGAAATAGTGGCCCCTGTTTTATGGTAAGAGCCCTGAGTGTCAACATTCTTCCACATCCAAAAAATGTTGGTTGATGGAAGGAGGATCTGCTCAGAGAAATTCATATTCATGATGATTCCAGCTGGGACACTTGGTTTTGATGGAACGAAGACCTTAAGTCTTAATATTTTGAACTTGGTAAAGTCGAAGAAGCTTATAGACTCAAAGCAATACCAGAATCACATAGACACCAATCGACTCAACCTCCAGGGTCTTCAACCTACGTCTCCCTTCCCTTATCCCAGGTATGAACTGAGAGTAACCATCTGGAACACAGAAGATGTCATTTTGGAGGATGAGAATATCTTCACAGGACAAAAATCGAGTGATATTTATGTTAAAGGGTAAGATCATCAGCAAACTCCATCCATCCTTTGCTTCTCCTGTTCACCCTTTAACCCTCAACCAAACTATGCTTCATGGAAGGCATTCCACCCACACCTCACAAAAGGAGGCTTTCTTACTCACCTTGTTAGAGAGGTCACTTTCTTTGCCAAATATTTGGTCATTTTACTAAGAATGATTATCTCATGAAATATTTTTGTGAGAAAAGTTTGTTTATATGAATGTCTCTTCCTGTTAAATGTTGAATGCCTAAACTTTTTGAATGACATTCAAAATATATTTACACCAGCAGAAAGTAGTGAACTATAGTGCTATTGATGAAAGATTAAGTGTTAAGATTATAAGCATGCATGCTAAATTGCATCAGGCATGTCTGACTCTTTGCACCCTATGGACTGTAGTCCACCAGGCTCCTCTTTCCGTGGGATTCTCTAGGCAAGAATACTGGAATGGGTTGCCATTCTCTCCTCCAGAGATCTTCCCAATTCAGGGATCGAACCTGAGTCTCTTATGTCTCCTGCACTGGCAGGCAGGTTCTTTACCACTAGCACCAGCTGGGAAGCCCACGGTGACATGAAGATTGCTCAGTTGTGTCTGATTCTTTGCAACGCCCATGGGCTACACAGTCCAAGAAATACTCCAGGCCAGATGCTGGAGTGGTAGCTGTTTCCTTCTCCAGAGGATCTTCCCAACCCAGGGATCAAATCCAGGTCTCCCACATTGCAGGTGGATTCTTCACCAGCTGAGCCACAGCCTAACACAAAAGTTGAAATTTATACCTTTTCATTTGCTACTTTGATAAAAAAAATTTTATCAGCCTAGGACCTAGGAAACTAAATAATTTGTATCTCTCTGCTACATCTTGGCTATGACACAAATGCCTTTGTAGGTTTCCTTTAGCCCCTAGTCAGGGAGGGAGAGGAGGTGGTAGAGAACCAGAAACAATATGACTTAAACATGTACCCTAATCAAGAGGGAGGGGATATATGTGTACATATAGCTGATTCACTTTGTTGTACAGCAGAAACTAATACAACATTGTAAAGCAATTACACTTCAATTTAAAAAGTAAGAAAAGAATTGTAGTTCTTTTAGCAGGAAAATTTCAAAGAAACAATAATTTTTCTCTCCACAAACTCTGAGGAAGTTAAATTACTTAGAGGTTTTCAAAATAAATATTGCATAACCTAAGGTAGTCTATGATTTAAAAAATAAAAATAGAATAATAATCATAATAACATATAGAAGTTATCTATAATAATAACTATAGATAGCTTCTTATCCAAAATCTTCTCAATAAACTACTTGTTTTCAAACAAAATATTCAGTATACTCTCAAATACAAGCAATAAAGCATAAATATTATTGTAATAAAGTGTACCAATGTTTTAACAACAACAACAAAATGTGTCCTCAGATAAAATTCATCTCAGAAACAGTAAATTCTTTTCAGTTTTATCTCTTTGTCTTCCCCCAGCAAGAACCCGTCTTCTTCATTGACACTCTCGTTTCTGGTATGCCACTAAGTCTTATTCATTTTAGGTCCCAAATAGCTGTCAGCAGTATCCATTCTCCTTATCGTCACCCATCATCATCATCTTTTTTTTTTAATAATTTTATATATTTATTTATTTTTGGCTGTGCTGGGTCTTCATCCCTGTGTGGGTTTTTCTCTAGTTGCGGCAAGCCAGGGAAGCCAGGGCTACTTTGTTGCAGTGCGTGGGCTTCTCATTGCTGTGGCTTCTCTTGTTGCACAGCACAGGCTTTAGGACATGTGGGCTGCAGTAAATGTAGTTCCCGGGCTCTGGAGCACAGGCTTGGTTGCTCCAAGGCATGTGAGCTCTTCCTGGACCAGGAATCAAACCCAAACCTCCTGCTTTGGTAGGCAGATTCTTTACCACTGAGCCACCAGGAAAGCTCCACCATCATCATCTTTCCCTCCATCATTTCTTGTGGGGGTCAATACTATCTGAATTGGTCTCTCCATATTCAGTCTTACTTCCAATAATCTGTTCTTTATGTTGAAAAATGAGTGACCTTTTAAAAACTCAATCTGATCACATCAGTCCTGTACTCAAAATCTTTTAATGACATCCTATTTTCTCTGGACAAGGATCTAAAGTCTCTCATAAGTCCTAAAATATCACATATAATGAGCTGCTACCTATCATCTCACTGGATCAGTTCCCCCCTTGCCTTCTCTAGTCACACTGAGCTTCTCTCCTGTCTTAGAATGTATCCTAACTTCTTCCATAGGGCCTTTGCATATCCCTCACTGGTGACTTCTTCCACCCCACCCATTTCCCTCTATCCTCTCCCCTCCACGACTGTGGCTCCACAAAGACAAGGATCACCTCTGCTTGCTCCCCATCACCCCGTAGCATCTGGCTCAGCCCTTGCTTCATAACAAATACCACACGTACCTTGACTGGCCGAGCACCATCTTTAGCTAAATAAAGGTACCCTTACCTAAATTATTGTACCTTTACCTTGAGTGGTACCACTCTTCTCAGAAGAGAAGGATCTTTATCTGCTCTGGGGTAGTTTGAAGTAGAGGAAGGGATATTTGCTTTCAGAAAGTAAGTGGTATGGCATTATCAATTAGTTTGAATTAAAAGTACCTATTTTCTCAAGAGTTAATTAGCCATGGATAAAGTACTAGAGGAAAATGTATTCCTAATAGCTTACTTTATACTCAGCATGGAGGAGAAAGACCAGATAATACTAAGAGGAAATAGCATCATAGATCATTTGGAATACACAAAGCTCTGGACATATACTATCTCATGTAATTCCTCAGAATTCCCATGAACTAGATTCTGTGATTGCTTCCATGTTCCAGATGCAACAAAGGCACAGAGAGTTAAGACAACTTATCTATGGAATGGAGTAATGTAATAAAATGTAGTGTGATATAGTGGGTGCAGAAATGCCCCCTCCCCCATAACGAAGTCTCCCAGGGTGAGAAGAAACTCATATTAAACTTTCATTTCACATTTCCTGAGTTTTCCCTCTTTACTGCAGATATACCCAAGAACTACTGAAGACAATTCCCCAACCTGACTTAGAATGAGAGTCTTATTTCTGCTTCAGACCCTTTGATCCCTATTTATAGCTTTCAGATTCAATGGAAATTTCCATCTGAATCTATGTCATAATTTTAAAACTATGATCCGTGACCACAATGAAACTACTTCAGTCACTCTTGGTGATGCTGATGCATGAATAATGTGCTCAGAGGGTTTAATTCTTTCTCTGTCTTCATTCAGGTGGTTAAAGGGTTTGGAAGACGACAAGCAGGAGACAGACGTGCATTACAACTCCCTGACCGGAGAGGGGAACTTCAACTGGCGCTTCCTATTTCCGTTTCAGTATCTCCCAGCAGAGAAGCAAATGGTCATTTCCAAGAGGGAGCATATATTTTCATTAGAGAAGATGGAGTGTAAGACACCAGCTGTGTTGGTGCTCCAGGTTTGGGATTTTGAAAGACTGTCCTCAGATGATTTTCTGGGTAAGGTAGAGACTTCATCAAAGTCATATTAATGTTGAGGGTTTTATCTCAACTTCTGAAGAGTTTAGTCTGACTTTGCTCCACAAATAATCATTTCGATGCTGTTTAATAATTTTGATAGCAAAATATTGGAACATTCCAAATAGCCCTTAATATAAGGTAATTGACTCAGTAAGTTATGGTACATCCCTATGGTAGAAGATACATATTCAAGTAACCTTAAATTGGTCTTTGCTCCAATGCCAAGAAGCTGTTAAATTTTGAGCTAATCACTGGTCTTTTTTGTACCTCAGTTTTCCTCAGTTGTAAAATGGGAATAATAAAATTGTATACTTCAGAGGGTATTGGGAGGTATATATTTGATAATCTAAAAGCGAAGTACAGAGTTTCATACAAAGTAGTGCTCAATATGTAATAACCCTGCAGCCATTAAAATATTAGAATATTTAATCAGTTGGATAGTTAGGCAAGGTGCATCAAATGAAAAAAGTATGTAAAAAAAATCCCCTTTTGGTAAAAAGTGTGTTTATTTGTGTAGCAGAAAGAGTCAGAGACAGCCAAAGAGACAGAAAGACTGACATGAGAATATGAACTAATAAGTAAGGCAGTGATCAACTTTTGGGAGGTAGGATTATGTAAATTTTTTTAACTCATGTATATATTTTAAGTGTCCACAGTTAACAAATACTACTTAATAGGAAAGTTTATTAAAGAGAGAAATATAGTATTCTCATGGCATTCTCTTATTATGACTTATACTTACTTGTTGAAAACTAGTGAATGGCAACCAAAAAGAAGCAGACTCACAGATACAGAGAATAAACTAGTGGTTACCGATGGGGAGAGAAGGGAGGAGGGGCAACCCAGGGGTGGGGGTGTGGGAGGCAAAACCACTGAGTGTGAGACAGGCTCCGGGGTGGATTATACAACATAGGGAAATATGCGAGTATTTTATAACAACTGTGAGTGAAAACTAACCCCTTAAAGATTGTACACAAATTTTCTTGAAAGAGAAAATTCATTGTTGAGAATCCACGAAGGTACTGGAAGAGTTGCTACCAGGACAGTAAGACTTAGTCCCCAGCCTGGAGGAGTTTAATGGGCTCAGAAAGGGAGGGGTGATGGGGGGAGGAGGTTCTTCTAGGCTGATCAGTGCTAAGGCAGGGAAAAGCTCAGAGGATAGACACAGAATCTAGATCATACTCGGGGAACAGAGAAGAGGCCCAGCAGATGATATCAGAAACCGAGGCTTGAAAGTTACATACAGTAGCTCTGCCCTGGTCTTCTACCTGCTGCCACAGCACTTTCTTTTATTTAATACTTTTTTTTTTTTTTTTTTTTAACGTGGACCAGTTTTTAAAGTCCTTATAGAATTTGCTATGATATTGCTTCTGTTTTATGTTTTGGCTTTTGGGCCGCGAGGCATGTGGGATCTTAAGATCCCCGACCAGGGATCGAACCCACACCCTCTGCACTGGAAGACAAAGTCCCAACCACTGGACTGCCGGGGAAGTCCTGGTGTGCTGCCACATTATTAATGCCTTAAACGCAACACACATGTCTTGGTCATATTTGTGTCCTGGATACCTAGCACAAGCTATTGATCCCTTGTGGTCCTGATTGAATGACCAGTGAGAGGATAGATGAATGGGTGTGTGAATGAGGATAATGATGGATTTTAAAGCCCTTCCCTAACCTGTTAAGGGCATCTCTTCACAGGCTCCCTGGAGATGAACCTCAATAGTTTCCCCCGAGCAGCGAAGTCTGCCAAAGCCTGTGATCTCACCAAATTTGAAAATGCAAGTGAGGAGAACATGATTTCCATATTCCAGCAAAAGCGTGTGCGGGGCTGGTGGCCTTTTGCTAAAAGCAAAGAACTCACGGTAAGTCAGAGCCGTAGAAGATGGGGTGGGGATGGGGCAGGCAGAGGACCCATGCTCTTTAAATGAGTCATTTTGTAAACTTAAAGAAAAATGACTTGAAATGACAGAGAGCCCTTTAGGGCAAAGATTCTTCTGAGAAGCAAGAATTCTGAAAAATTTATAAATGCATTAAGCCCTCCGTATTTCAGCATGCTTGATTTAATAGCAATCTATGTCAGGGTGGATTTCCATCCTCTTGGCTTGAACATATGCCCCTGGCATTAATTTTTTTTCAACATCTCTTGAAATTATGCATACATTCCTGACGAATGTGCAATTTTAATGCAAATGCTTCATCCCTTCACCTTCAAACGAAAAACTCAGTTTAAAAAGTGATCTATCCTTTTAAAACTTGCTCCAGAGGATGCTGGCAGAAAGGAGAGCCATTCACCCCTTTCCCAACTTGCCAACTTGCTCCATCCTGTGTGACACATACTGTAGGAGTTCAGACATTTCATGAGTAGTGGGAAGAAAGTTTCCCTTACCCTTTCTTTGAGCTCCCTCATCACCTGTGTAAGGGAGGACGGAGGACTCCAGTGCTCAGTGAAGTTGAGAAAAGGGACCAGGACCGCATGGATGGCCCCCTTTCGCTTCTATGCTTGTCTTCAGGGGAGCGTGTTCTCCCTTCTGCTCCTAGTGCCCAGAAGTCAGAGCAAACCCAAGTCAGGACCCTTCAGGTCACAGGTCTGGGTATAGACCGAGTTCTCAGTCTCTCTCTGTTCTGTGGACTCAGTGGGGGCAAGACATGGATTTCTTTGAGCCTAACTGGGTAAATGGCAGCTGCTGACCTGACTCCATGGGGTCTAGTTCTAGCGTGTTTTCTTGGAGGCTTTCTCTTCCTTCCATTCTCAAGTTCAGTCCCCTCTGTGAGATGGGATCGGAAGAATGAGAATTCAAGCAGACGCCTTCTTTCCTGTCCCCTCAAGTATGCACTGAGGTTTCACTGAGGTTTTACTATGTGGCAGCCTCTGCACTCCTTTCCAAGCTTCATGGCTTAGCACATAATAGATGCTCAGTTAGTGAACTGATTGATGAATGGATGAGTTCAGAAATGAAGGTTCATAGCAATGTTATTCATAATACCCCAAATTGGAGCCATCCAAATGTCTATCAACTGATGAATGGATAAACAAATTTGATATGTTACTAAAAATTTCAGAAACACAGACCTGATTGAAGTAAAGAGGCATTTATTTGAGGTTTGTTAGGACTATAGCTAGAGAGAGGCAGATTCAAGAAGCACTTGAGTTCTGTTCTGTTCCACTACAAAATGAGGGAGCCTGGTAAAGGCAAAACACCACAAAGTTAAGCAGATTTTTTTGGTTACCAATCAGAAATCCAGTTTGGCAAGAAGGGTGCTTTTTAAGCAAGGGTTGGTTGGGGTTTGAAATGATTACATTGTTGCAAAAGGAGGGGGGATCTTTGAAACTGCAAGGTTGCAGGGAGCAGGTGATGGCAGATACTGTTTTGAAGATGGCTAGTGGTGTCTTTGGAGAAGGCAATGGCACCCCACTCCAGTACTCTTGCCTGGAAAATCCCATGGACGGAGGAGCCTGGTAGGCTGCAGTCCATGGGGTCGCTAAGAGTCCGATAGGACTGAGCGACTTCACTTTCACTTTTCACTTGCATGCATTGCAGATGGAAATGGCAACCCACTCTGGTGTTCTTGCCTGGAGAATCACAGAGACGGGGGAGCCTGGTGGGCTGCCGTCTATGTGGTCACACAGAGTCGGACATGACTGAAGTGACTTAGCGGCAGCAGCAGCAGTGGTGTCTTAGAATTTGATACAGTTCAGAAGATTGAAGTTCTCAATGATTTAGGAACTTGGATCTGCAAAACCACCTGGCTCCATTTTGGATGCATGAACCATAGTTACTCCATTTTGAGTTTTAAGTGGCTTTACATATGTCACCATCAGGTATATCCATACAATGGAATAAAATTTAACCACAAAAAAGTATAAAGTGTTGACACATGTTCCAACAGTAGACTGCTAGCTATTTCTCCAGCAGAAACAGGTTATTTGGGATTAACAAAGAATTGCAGTTTGAGATCTGCAACCATGGCTGCTGCTGCTGCTGCTAAGTCGCTTCAGTCGTGTCCAACTCTGTGCGACCCCTTAGACGGCAGCCCACCAGGCTCCCCCGTCCTAGCCATGTGCAAGTCCCCAGCAAAAAAATGGACAGAACTCTTTTATGGAGGGAAAAAGGAAGCTGGGAGTGCTATAGTTAACAAAGAATCCATGGCTTTTTATTGGCTGAGTCGTGACTGTCTCTCATTGGATGAGCTGTGGCCAGGCTAGAAGAGGAAGTCTTTCTTCCTGTTAGGTTCTGCTGTCTGCATAGGGCATGAGAGCCCCCTTTGCTGATATCTCCACTCTATTTTAATTGAGATTTCTGTCTACTCATTTTTACAGTTTCCATGCCTGTAAAATGAATAGTTCAGACTGGGTGCCTCCAAGATGTGTTTCTAGCAAAGACATACTCTATTTCCAACTCTGCGTGAACTCCCCTCCTGTGCCTTGCAGCCAGCAGTCAGAACATCACTGTCCTCTTATTCCAATTACCAGCAGCCAGGAGGGGTTTGTTTATGGGCTATGCCACCTGCCAGGCTTATTTTTAAAGCCACTTATCTGTACACCCAAGTTGTGTAATTGAGAGACTTGGATCACACAGCTCCTAGTGTGGAATATAGGATAGTGAGTGAAAAACAGCTCCAAATGGAATTGCAAAAGCACAGGCATCCTTTGGTGAAGGAACAGGACTATGTATAGAACATGCTTTTCGTTAAACACATTACATTATGCATCTTATTATCCTGCTAAAAGCAACCTTCAAAGAAATCACTCTTTCAGGAGATGAAGATCAGGAAGTTTCTTTTATAGCTTAATATTGTGAGTCTACAGGTAGGTAGCCCAGGTAAGTCCCAAGAGCATAATAACTAAAATTAAAAGAGACATTTCTTTGCTCTCAGTTTAGTATGAAAAAACCGTTGTCAGCATTTACGATGGCTCCATACTCATACGCTAGGCACTAAAGGCTCAGCAATCAATAAGACATGTTCCTGCCATCCAGAAATTCACAGTTTAGCTGAGGAGACCTGTAGACAGACAAACTGTCTGAAGAGTACGTGGCAAATTCAGATTCCACAGGAGCAGAGAGGGGAGATATTTTTCACCTGAAGATCGTTTTTAAGACAAACTATATTATAGAAAATTTATAGAAAATTTTTAGAAAATTTATAGAAAATTCAAAAGACACCAAAATGCAGAAAGGAAGAAATAGTGCCCATATGCAAATTGCTCAAAAAAAACAATTGCTAATACATATTGTTATTCCCGATATATACAGATTTTGGTTAATTTTATATAATCGTGATCATTCTATGTTAAAAATAATGCCTTGTTCATTTTGGCTTATTCAGTGTTATAATAAGCATTCCTCTACATAGTATTAGGAATATGATTAACTCTTTATATTCTCAAAATAGAAATGCCACAGTTAAATCATGTGTTTTTCCTCAACATATGTTCATTTAAAAAAATTTAAGCATGCAGAAAAGTTGACTAGGACAAGGATCAGCCACATACTCACCATCTAGACTCAGCATTTGTTGATATTTTGCCATATTTATTTTGCCTGTATATGTGAATATATATATGTGTGTGTATATGTATAGGTATAGATACACACACACATACATTGGCTGAACCATTTAGGAGTAAGTTCTAGACATTCTAACACTTTACCCCTAAATACTTCCACGTGCATCTGCTGAGAATACGGACATCCTCTTACATAACTACAATGCCATCATCACATATAAATTAATAATATTGCCATATATAACTTGAAATCCATATCATATTCATTTCTCCTTCTGTAAAAAAGGATACCCTATTGTCCTCAAATGTATTTTATAGCTTTTTTTTAAAAAAAATAAGATTCAGTTATAGTTGATATGTTGCTATTACTTATCTTTTTGATCTATTTTATTTTCAAATAGGCCCCCAGCCATTTTTATCTATCATCTATCTATCCATCTATATATTATCTAATTATATCATTGTTTTTCATTTATTAGTTGGCATTTATGTGTTAAGAAGAGCTTTCTCTCATCAAATGGATATATATTATAGTCACCACATCCCCTAAAAAAAAAATCAGATAAATGTTTAATTCTCTCCACTCACTACCAAGTTTTTGAATCAAGAATTAGTGTAAGACTCATACTTAGTGGTGGTAAGTGAGATTTTTTTCTCTTACTTTATTTTTTTGTATCATCATTGACTCATGAATTTAAAAATATTTTTTTCTAACCCAGTAGCAAACAAGATTCCTAGCACCCTGACACTTGTTTCTAAATATCAATTCCTACTAAAAGAATCCATATATCTTTGGGGAAATGGCTGACTCCAGGTCAGGGGCAGATAAATGCAATGTGGCCCTGAGACATCTTATTATAACATATAGGACAATTTGAATATCCAAAAGAATATGACTATGTGTTTTGTGTTAAAGCTTTTTCTGAGTTTTGAATTATTTCCTTAAATTAGCTATTGAGAAATGGAGTTCCTAGGTCCAGAGGTGTGATCATGTACTATAATGCACACAGTCACACACACATGCATATGTGTGCACATACATATGTATGTGTATGTGGGCTTCCCTGGTGGCTCATCGGTGAGAATATGGGTCCTTGGGACTTCTTTGAGAGTTTTTTGAATAAGCAGAATATATTTCTCATTAAATTATGCATTTCTGTCCATAAAGTAGTGTTGAAGGTAAGAACTATGATTTTTTAAAAGTTTGATATTCACCAAGCACTGGAGTGAGCACTGTATAAGTGTTATTTATTTTTCAAAGCAACTTTATGGGGTACATGCTATTAACATCCCCAGATGAGTGAGACTCAGACGGGCAGGTAATTCACCCAAAGTCACACAGCTAGTAAGTGGCAGAATCTGATTTCAGATATAAATTTGTCTGCACCAAATCCTACTCACTCAATTCCTGTGCTGTGTTATGCTATGCCTTGCTCTACTATTCCCTGTTACTGAAGGCCAGCCATTAGATGGAAGTAAAAAACAAGTTTTTCTTTTCTTTTTAAAGCCAATTTTATTAATACATAATATATTTACATACAGAAAAGAGTAATATACATTCTAGAAAAGTGTACCAACCATGAATTTTCACACACTGAACACTCCCATCGGTACCTAGACAAAGAAGCAGAACCTCTCCAGTGACCCAGACCCCTCATGTCACTGTCCTGACCGCTATCCTGACCTCTAACCTCATTAATTGATCCGTTGCCTTCTTTAGCTAAATGAAATCACACAGTGTATTATTTTGTATTTGGCCTCATCTGTGCAACATTTTTTTCTCTCTATAGCAAGTATGTGTTTTCAACATTTAACATCAAAAATATATTAAAATGCTGGGGAATGGCAGTGATTGTGAGATTCTTCTTGAACATTTCAGAAAAGGCATATTGATTGATTGTTAAATAAATAGGCTGATTCACTTCTTCCACAGAATGAAACCACTTAGACACATAAAATAGCAGATGTTGTTTTCTCAGTCGTGTCCAACTCTTTGCAACCCCATGGACTGCAGCACACGAGGCTTCCCTATTCATCACTGTCTCTTGGAGTTTGCTCAAACTCATGTCCATTGAGTCAATGATGCCATCCAACCATCTCACCCTCTGTTGCCCCCTTCTTTTGCCTTCAATCTTTTCCAGCATCAGTATCTTTTCCAATGAGTCGGCTCTTCACATCAGGTGACCAAAGTATTGGAGCTTCAGCATCAGTTCTTCCCATGAATTTTCATGGTTTCTTTCCTTTAGGATTGACTGGTTTGAGCTCCTTGCTGTCCAAGGGACTCTCAAGAGTCTTCTCCAGTGCCACAGTTCAAAAGCATCAATTCTCTGGGGCTCTGCCTTCTTTATGGCCCAACTTTCACATCCATACATGACTACTAGAAAAATCACAGCCCTGACTATATGCACCTTTGTTGGCAAAGTGATGTCTCTGCTTTTAATACTCTAGGTTTGCCGTAGCTTTTCTTCCAAAATAGCGGAGGATGGGATTTGGTGTCAGAGGACCTGGGTACAAATCCTAGTTTTGTGGCATAAGTTAGCAAACATCATCAAGCCTTTGTTTCCTGGGCTATAAACTGGGAATAAAAATGTCATCTATCTTGCCAAGCTGTCAAGTGGTTTAAATGGAATAATATACCACCATACATGTTATACAGCACTCTAGCTAAGCTTATTGTTAAGCAATGAAGAAAAAAAGGCACCTATGATCCCTTCACTCTCATACTCACTTGTTCTCCATTGGATTTTGTCCTCTCTTCCAAACATTCTGGAGCCCAGCGGTTGGTTAGTGACTCTTAAACTCTGTCAAGTATAGAGGAGTTGAATGAGGCTCCTAGCATATAAAAGTATTGCACAGTGGAACCCAGATCATTGCTGGAAAACCTCTGGAAATCAGACAGAGGGTCTTATCTTGCAGATTGGAAGCCCTCTCTGCCATGCATGGGGAGCTGGCTTCTTGGGTTTATTCCAGCCATGAAATCTTACACGGTTATCCTAAGCTCTAACTCCGCCTTTCATGAAACCTAGCAGTTAGAGCCAAGTTGCTTTAAAGAGCCTCTGGCCATCTGATAGAAGAGGAAACTAAGGCCCGAGAAGACAAATGCCTTTAGGTGGCAATGATGAAGACAATCACAGAATCATCTCGTGTTAGAGCTGGGAAGGGTCCCGTAAAAATTTTAGTCCAATTATCTGGCAATCGGAAGGCAGCCTGCTATAAAGGAAAGAGCATGAACTTTGGAATCTTACAGAGTTTGGTTCAAATTGCAGTTGGTTAGCTAATTGCCTATGGGACCTTGGGAAAGTTATTTGACTTTTATGGCTTTATTTCTCTATCAATATAAAGGAGACCTACTTTGCTAGTCACTATGATAGATTATAGACAAAAAAAAAAAAAAACAAATCTGGGACGAAACAAGCATTCAATAAAGTGTTGCAATTACAGTTAGAGTTATATTACTATTATTGTACTGTTGATAGATGTGTAGAGGAGTGACAAGAATGGATAAAAGCTTTATATTCTTTCTTTCCAAGCATTTCCTCAGTCCCTTTATGTGCAAGGCATTGCTGATGGAGCCAAAATTTCTCAATAGGAATGAGTATATATACACATATTTTTAAGGAATATTTCTGGGTCATATGAATTTAATCCCTTCTGAGTTGGGTCACAGTACTAGTCTAAAGAATGGATGAGATTACCTAGATTTGAACTCATGACTTCACTTGTAATAAAAGCCCACTGTGCTTCTTTACTAATTCAGACAGCCATGACACTACCTCTCTGAGCCTGCTCCAAAAAAGTGGAAAAAAAAAAAGTGAAAGTGAAAGTCACTCAGTTGTGTCTGACTCTTTGTGACCCCATGGACTATACAGTCCATGGACTTCTCCAGGCCAGAATACTGGAGTGGGTAGCCTTTCTTTTCTCCAGGGGCTCTTCCCAACCTAGGGATCCAAACTCATCCCAAATACTCTCCTTCTCTCTAATTCCTCCGATGATTACATTTTCGTAGCTACCAGCAACTAAATCTGTTTGTTAAGAAGCCCTGGCTTGGGCTTCCCTGGTGGCTCAGTGGTAAATAATCCACCTGCCAAAGTAGGAGACACAGGTTTGATCCCAGATCTGGGAAGAGCCCACGTGCCGCGGAGCAACTAAGCCCATGGGTCACAGCTGTGGAGCCTGCACTCTAGAGCCTGGGAGCCACAACCCATGTTCACTCTAGAGCCCATGTGCCACACCTACTGAAGCCCACGTGAGCTAGAGCTGGGGCTTGACAACAAGAGAAGCCACTGCAGTGAAACCCCTGCCTACCACCACTGGAGAGTAGCCCCACTCTCTGCAACTGGAGAAAAAGCCCGTGCAACAGTGAAGACCCAGCACAGACAAAAAAGATAATAAACAAATAAAAATGAAATATATAGATATATATATGAAGAAATCCTGGCTTTTTCAGTAAGAATAAATAAGTTAACACTAGATCATTGGTTCATTAGAACCTTAGACCTTTTTACTGGGTAGGAAATCAACCTCAGAAGTCAGGTAATGCCCCATCCACACGAGATTCAGAAAGGCAAACTTAACAGCAAACATAGGTGCTGAAATTCTTTGATGTTGCTCCAGTCTCCTGCCACTTCTGTGTCCCTCCTATCATCTTGAATCTTTTCTAATTTTGTTTTTTTGGCCACACCACACAACATGTGGGACTTTAATTCCCTGGCCAGGGATTAAACCTGTGTCCCCTGCATTGAAAGCATGGAGTCTTAACCACTAGACCACAAGGGAAGTTCCTCACCTTGAATCTTGATCCACAAAACCAAAGGAGCAAGAGAGAGGGTCTCCTCCACCAAAAACAGGAGCTCTACTAGATCAGTGATCCTATTTTTCTTAATCATTAAGTCCCCAGGGCCTAGAACAATGCCTGGTATACAGGGAGCCTCCAAAAGTAGTGAATGAACAAGAAAGAATGACTCTCACCTTGTACAGAAGTCCTGTCTCATCCTTTGATAACCCGACTTATATCCCTGCCAATAACTTTGGCACGGTGCTCTGAAGAAGCATATGATTCACAATTTTCAAACCAAAGAGACTGTTTCTCACTGAGAGGAGAGAAGGGAAGAGAGTGCTAGAATAAAAGGATAATTCTAAAATACTTAGAGGGCACAGCAAAAACAAGGATGACAGAAAAGCCATTTGGCAAATGTAGGTCCATACACACCCAGCTCCGCTTGAGAGCCATCGACAGGGAAGAAAGATGGTAGCAGATTCGAAAGGGTTTGCTACTCAAGTAATTAGTCCCCTTTTCTGTTTTCTATAATTCGTATTACTTCTGCAGATATTAAATGATTACAAGTGAAATAGTCCTTCCTTTTGAGAGCCATCAACAGAGAAGAAAGATGGTAGTAGATTCAAAAGGGTTTGCTACTCAAGTAATTAGTCCCCTTTCTGTTTTCTGTAATTCACATTGCTTCTACAGATATTAAATGATTACAAGTGAAATTTGTGTTTCTATGTGTACACGTGGGATCCCCTTGCCTCACAAAACTTGAGTAACATTATTTCAGGACTTTTATTGTCCATCGTAAAAATGGCTTCTCCCAGGACCAGAAAGATATTTCCTCAATAATAAAGCAGCAGATAGGCAAAATCCTTCCTGGCATTATCCCATATGATAACACTTCTTCTCCAAAGTTGGCCTTGCCCTCCCCGCCAACCCGCACCCCGCAGTTCTTTGTGACTAGAAACTGAGAATTTTGTCTTTGTGCAGGGCAAGGTTGAAGCCGAGTTCCACCTCGTGACGGCAGAGGAAGCTGAGAAAAATCCTGTTGGAAAAGCCCGAAAGGAGCCAGAGCCCTTGGACAAGCCCAAGTGAGTGAAGTCACGGGGATGAGGGGATCAGACATGGGAAGGGCCCTCTGTGGGCCCCGTATCAGAGGATGCAAGCATTTCTCCAAAACATCCCTCTGGGAGAAGCGAGAAGTGAGGAGGAGTCAATAGCTACTATCCGATTCGTGTAGTTTTTGGTTCTTTGTGTTTTGTTTGTGCTTAGTCACTTAGTTGTGTCAAACTCTTTGCAGCCCCATGGACTGTAGCCCACCAGGCTCCTCTGTCCGTGAGATTCTCCAGGCAAGAATACTAGAGTGGGTTACCATTTTTCTCTTCCAGGAGATCTTGCCAACCCAGGGATCGAACTCAGGTCTCCCGTGTCCCCTGCATTGCAGGCTGATTCTTTATTGGCATGGTTTTATAACTGAAAAATATTCCAAAAATCTTACACAGTATCCAGCAAATGGAAAGGACACTTTTTCATAATACTACCAAATAAGCAATTCCAGAATAATTTCATATATGTTTTCAGTAATTTTGTATGGGAATGTGAGTTTCACATGAATTTTTTTCCTTGTGTTTCTCTAATCATGCATACAAAATTATCTTCATATTTCACTTATCCTTGGCTTAAAAATTTTACCTTGTTGCCATAATTGTCAGAGGATTTTTTTTTAATGGGTGTGAAATTGTTCACAGACTCAATACCCATATTTAAGTTGGTTGCCATTCCATAGTTGGATGTTTAATTTACTTCTACCTTTTTCCATTATTGTAATATGATAAAAATGTTTCCCCTTTATAAATTATCACTTAAAATAAATTTCCAGAAGTAGAATTACTAGAAGCAAGGATTACCATATTCCATTTAAACCACGGTTATATATCAATTAAAAAGTAAACATACAGAGCTTCCCTGGTGGTCCAGCGGTTAAGACTTCACCTTCCAATGTTGAGGGTGTGAGTTTAATCCCTGGTTGGGGAGCTAAGACCCTACATGGCTTGTAGTAAAAAAATCAGAACATAAAAGCAATATTGAAACAAAGTCAATAAAGGCTTTAAAAATGGTCCAAATCAGAAAAACTAAAAAAAAAAAGTTAAAAAAGTAAACATATGTATCAATAGATATGAAATATGTACACAAACTACTCTCTCAAATTACAGCTGTCTTGTTCCTCCCTGGACCCCAAGTGTCTCCTGATGAGTAGGTGTTCCTTTCTTTGCACCTATATCTAATCTGTCATAGTGTTGGGAACATAATGGTTGGAAACACTTTGAAGAACACCAGAGAAATGTAAGATATAAACTCTGCCTTCCGGAAGCTTTCAGTCTGTTTAGGGAGAGCACACAGATTCATAAAATAGTTATCAGTGTGGAAAACACATGTTAGGTTCAAAAAGGGGGTAGGTCAAGCAATGAGTGAGGCAGAAATTCAGAACCAGAGGAATTATTGTGGACTGGGGTGGTCACAGAGGGCTTCATGGAAGAGGTGAGGCTTGAACTGGTCAGGGTAGGACAGACAGAGGGCTCTCAGTTCTCTGGCTAGGTTCTAACTAGGCTCTTGCCCCCCTCAGGACCACTCTTTAAAATGATGAGGAATCATTATCACATAAAAAGTTAGCGTGCTCCTGCTTGAAGACAACATGGTCTTCTCCCATTTTCAGGCCTTTCGTTGTGGGTCCTCACAAAACTGAGAGTCAGAAATCCTTCCTGAGATCTTGAGATTCGTATGTGTTGACAACCTGGCACCTTCCCTGATCTTCTCTTGCTTCCTTCTCAGCCGCCCGAACACCTCCTTCTCTTGGTTCGTGAGCCCCTTCAAGTGCCTGTACCACCTCATCTGGAGGAACTACAAGAAGTACATCATCATCGGTTTCATTCTGATCATCCTCATCATCTTCCTGGTCCTCTTCATCTATACCTTGCCGGGAGCCATCAGCCAAAGGATTGTTGGGGGCTCGTAGAGGGTCATGGAGAATCCAGACCCTCCCTTTCTGCTGATCCCCTCTTCTTCCTCCTCTGTAAATAGATAGGAATGTGTGCTCTGTGCAGGCACCATACTGGGTAAACCCAAAGACCTAAGAGCCACTCCCTATAACTAAGGACACATCAGCTCTTCTTGGAGGAAATGGGAGAGAAACTGTCCCTCCCTGCTCCAACCCCTGCTAGCCCTCTTTCCAACAGAAAAACCTTAAGGCATGGTTTTGCCCATGGGCAGCATGAGATAATGGCTCCTTTACCCTATAGTAGTCACTGGTGACCTTAAATTGACTTAGGTGAATATTTTCTTTCCATAATTGGTTTTATTCTGAGAAGTTTAATTCTAGGTCTCAGATATTATTGGAAACACTTCTTTTTAAGTATTAAGTAAATTTTTTTACTGCAAATTAAACTAAAAGCATTTTAGCAAATTACTAGATGTTTAACCTGTCCCATATATCTTAACCTTGTTTTAATCCTTACAATTTACAGGACACATTCACTTATTCAGGCTGAGAAGCTGGCTTGGAATAAACTTTATATACACCACTTAAAATACTTCATCGTTGAAAGTCCCATCTAAAAAGATGTTGCTGGTTTTCCATTAAATGCTTGTAGAACATGCTCAGTAGTAGTAATGAGTTCTGGAGAAATCCATTTGTATTTATGCATATTTATTTAGCATATGGCAATTTCCAAGTGGGAATTAAAATGTGATTCTGGGTATGTGTGAATAGGACGGGAAGCTCCATGAGACCAGTAGGAATTCTCTTTAGTCAGATATATAATCCCCACCAAATATGGTGCCCCCCTAGCCCTACACCATGATGTGAATAACCATCATCCGCGTTATTCAATCTTACCACCATATATGGTAGGTTCTGTCATGACTCTTAAGCACAGATTAATTTCAAAAGCAGTCTTAGAAACAATACCCAATGCACTTGTCAGATGGGGTCAGTTTTTCTTAAATTAATTCTTTGATCTTCAAAGTAACACAGTGTAGATCTGCCATCCCATCTAAAGCAGGGAGCGGAAGTGAGGGTCTAGTGTTCTCAGGCGAAATAGGAAACAAAGGAATTGGAATGTTTGGCCTTAAACACGAATAAGTATGGCAACTGTTTTTTTCTTTATTTCTTGAGGGGCCATTTGGTGGTATGGAGGAAGCTGGATTGGGGTTCCCCTCTCGACACCAGAAGCACTGGGGCTACTGTTTCCTTTAGATAGTGTTACACATGGCTCAGCTGGTAAAGGATCTGCCTGAAATGCAGGAGACCTGGCTTTGACCCCTGGATTGGGAAGATCCCCTGGAGAAGGGAAAGGCTACCCACTCCAGTATACTGGCCTGGAGAATGCTATGGACTCTATAGTCCATGGGATCGCAAAGAGTCAGACACGACTGAGCGACTTTCACTTCACTTCACACATATGTTACTTCTGTAAAATGAAGCATGTTACTTCCACATGAGAAGTCATTTAGAATGTTCCTGATTCATCAAAGATTGAAGTATTAGTGTTGTTCCCTGAATTCTGGCCCTAGACACTCACTCCTTAGTAAACATAAGTCCTATTTTTCTGAAGTGCTAAAAACTAGAGCATTTAAAGCATTGACGATGTTTCCTAGTGTAATTAGTTACATAAACTATGGATCATTCTTATTGTGAAATAACAGACATCAGTAATGATACAGCTCAAATTACTTGATGGCATGGAATATATATACTGAGTACATTGTAAATTTTTTAAAAAAAACTATGTATAGAGTGATTTAAAAGGAAAAATATGTACATATGCATAAATTAAATATTTGGAGGAATATGCCAAAGTGTTAATAGTGGTCATCTTTAAATAGCAGTTGGAAGAAGGCAATGGCAACCCATTCCAGTACTCTTGCCTGGAAAATCCCATGGACGGAGGAGCCTGGTAGGCTACAGTCCATGGGGTCGCAAAGAGTTGGACATGACTGAGTGACTTCACTTTCACTTTAAGTAGCAGTATCTTTTCTTTCCCTTTTTGTTTCTCTATTTTTCCTAAGACTTCTAAAATAAATATGCATTATTTTTAATATCAAATGTTTAATAAGCAATTATAAATTTAAAGGTTTTCATTTAAAACTATTTATTGAGTGTCCTTTATGTGCCGAGCAGTGGGATACAGCAGAGGTAAGATAAACGCAGCCTCTTGTCGCCATGGATTTTGCATCCAGAACTTCCTCAAGACATTGTTTATCTCTAGATTATGGTTTGTCTAAGAAGAGCACTAAGTAAGGAATGTGTTTTTCATGGATGAAGTTTAGGGAATAGCACAACACACGTTTGCGGTGACGTTGAAAAGCAAAAGAACAACTTTATTTTTAGGACAGATTTGGGAGGAAGGTATTATGCTTTCTGCTGGATTCTGGACAGTGAAATGCCAAGTCAACACTTGACAAAACAATATACATTGTTCAATCCACAATAAAAACAATAAAAATGGAAAATTCTTCTAAGTTAAATACAGCTCAAATTTTCTTTGATGTCATATTGAATGCTGAAAAGCAAAAGTATTTGAAACACTTTCAGATCAGATGGTGCTATAAGAAATGTGTGAGGAGTGATGGTAAATGAAGATAATTTTGGAATCAGCTCTGTCTGGTGTCTTACACATAGATTATCATTCATGGCCTATCCTGTGTAGAAAATAAATAAGTAAAATAATGTTCTAGGCCAACTGTGCACAGCTAGCCTTAAAGGAACTACAGCTTAAGAATTTTAAAAATTTAGGACTTCCCTGGTGGTACACTGGTTAAGAATTTGCCCACCAACGCAGGAGACAAGGGCTTGATCCCTAGTCTGAGAAGACGCTAGATGCCGGGTAACAGTTAAAGCCCTGCACCACTTCTGAGCCTGCACTTTGGAGCCCTCGAGCCACAACTACTGAAGCCCATGCACTTAGAGCCTGTGCTCCGCAACAGGAGAGGCCACTGCAACGAGAAGCCCACACACCACAGTGAAGAGCAGCCCCTGATCACCGCAACTAGAGAAAGCCCACAAACAGCAATGAAGACCCAGCACAACCAAAAAATAAAACAATTTTAAAAATTAAAGCAGAATACCCATTTCCCAAAAAACTGTCATGAGTCCATACTTGTATTCTTCAATGGGATTAATTTTTTTTTAATTTAAAAAAATTAATTTATTTATTTTAATTGAAGGCTAATTTACAATATTGTAGTGGTTTCTGCCATACATTGACATGAATCAGCCATGGGTGTACATGTGTTTCCCATCCTTTAACCCCCATCCCACCTCCCTCCCCATCCCATCCCTCAGAGTCAATTAATTTAAATCTATTCATTTGATGGATTAGAGTTGTTCTTACTGCTTAAATCTGGTTCAGAGTGGTTTTGCTTATGTTTTTTTTTCAAAACAACATTTAAATCTTTCCCCTCAAACTAACTAAGCAAAATGGAATACCAGCAACAACATCATGAAACAACTCACTGGATGTGATATCCAATTCTCCAGTAATAGAAATGGCCTGTGCCTTTCTTGCTCTTTTCCCTCAAAAGACACATGAATAGAAATTGGAAAACTAAACTGTCTTTGTCACAGCTGGGGCCAGTTGGTGTTTATTCAATTCAACAGATAACTATTGAGTTCCATCCTCATTCTAATTGCTATGATCAACTCTGGGTCAAAAGTACACAATCTTCTAGATAAAGTAAATCTTTGCTCTAAAGGAGCATAGGGTTTGCTAGAGAGAAGATATTAATCAAATAATTACATAAAACCAGATAAATACAGACTGATAGATTTAATAGGAGCAAAGTACTGGGATCAGAAAGAGCATCTCAACAAGGACTCATAGCCAGTCTGGCAGTCAGGAAGAAAGATGGAGAGGAAGAACATGCTAGCAGAGGAAAGTAGCATGTGCAAAGGCCCTGAGGTAGGAGGAAGCAAAAGACAGTGGGTACCAAGTGAGAAGCAGAGGGTCCTGAGATGGAGCTGAAAAGTTATGTAGGGGCCACATTCTTAAAGGCTTCAGTCTTCACTTTAAAGGCAGTGGAAATTGAGCATTTTTAAGAAGTGGAAAAGAATAACTAGATTTTTATTTCATGTGGAGAACAGATTGGAGATCATCCTTCCCACAAGAGAGAATGGTTATTTTCACTCAGCAATTGTGGCCAAGAAGGAAAGAGAAGGGATCTGAGATGATCACTCAATGGCTCCAGGGTGGTCTAATGGGGAGTTGGGGTCTGGTATTAACTCTGCTTCACTCAGGCTTTGTGACCTAAGGCATCTAACTTCACATCTCTGATCTATACTTTCCTTGTCTGTGTTATAAGGAGGTTCACATATATGGTGATGAAAAGACCATGGCATATTTCGGTGAAAAACAGGTGTTGATGGGTCTGTATCATGGAGCAAGATAGATTGAACTCAGAATCTGACTGTGAAAAGCTTTGAATGCCAAGCAAGAAGGTTGGACTTTTTGCAGCAGAAAGTGGGGACCCCTGGAAGAGTTTAAACAAAGTGACAAGAATCAGTCAATGTATTAGAGAAGTTGCTCTCCCTGCAGTGCATGATGGACTGATGAAGATGAGATCCAGAGGCCAGGGGACCTTTCAGGAAGCAGTAACCAAAACTCTGGGCTTTCTTGATGGCTCAGTGGGAAAGGAATTTGCCTGCGATGCAGGAGACACACACGGATTCGAGCCCTGGGTGGGGAAGATCCCCTGGAGGAGGAAATGGCAACTCATTCCAGTATTCTTGCCTGGAAAATCACATTGACAGAGGAGGCTGGCAGGCTACAGTGCATGGGGTCGCAGCAAAGAGTCAGACATGCCTGAACACATGACACATGCCACATGACATGAGCCAAAACCCTGGTGAGAGGACCAGTGTCAGGGCCATGGCCATGGGATGGACAGGAGGACCCAGATTCTGGAACATTGGTGAGGTTCCCTAACCACCACCCCTATCTCTGGCACCCAAGATAAGTGCAAAGGAGGACAGGAAGGTTTGAATCCTGACTGTATCCTATCTGGGCAGGTCATTTGATCTCTGAGTCTCATTGAGTTCTCTCATCTGATATAAAGGAATGACTACCTACTTGACAAGAGTTGTGAAAATCGGAGAAAAGGTATGTCACATGTCTAGCACATGCCTGGCATGAAGCCAGTTCTTGAAGGATAGGAGCTAGTGTCATAAATATTATCTCTACAGGTGGAACCAGCAGGATGTGGGGTCTAACTGGACCTGGAAGTGAGGAAAGATGATCAGACCTATGTTTTAGAAATGTTCTGGCACATGGACTGAAAAACTTTCAGCCCATAATATCCCCAAGTGTATTTCTTTTGTATTGATTCTGTAATAAATTACAACAAACCCAGTGGATTACAACAGCACAAATTTATCATACAGTTTTATAGGTCAGAAGTCCATCAGATTTAGCCCACTGAGCTAAAATCAAGATGTCAGTAGAGCTACCTTCCCTCTTGGAGGCCTAGGGGGTCAGTTCAGTCACTCAGTCGTGTTCGACTCTTTGTGAACCCATGGATTGCAGCATGCCAGGCTTCCCTATCCATCACCAACTCCCGGAACTTGTTCAAACTCATGTCCATTGAGTTGGTGATGCCATCCAACCATCTCATCCTCTGTCATCCCCTTCTCCTCCCGCCTTCAATCTTTCCCAGCATCAGGGTCTTTTCCAATGAGTCTGTTTTTTTGCATCAGGTGGCCAAAGTATTGGAGTTTGTTTCAGCATCAGTCCTTCCAATGAATATTCAGAACTGATTTCCTTTAGGATGGACTAGTTGGATCTCCTTGCAGTCCAAGGGACTCTCAAGAGTCTTCTCCAACACCACAGTTCAAAAGCATCAACTCTGACACTCAGCTTTTTTTATAGTCCAACTCTCACATCCATAAATGACCACTGGAAAAACCACAGCTTTGACTAGATGGACCTTTGTTGGCAAAGTAATGTCTCTGCTTTTCAACATGCTATCTAGATTGGTCGTAGTTTTTCTACAAAAGAAGAAAGTGTCTTTTAATTTCATGGCTGCAGTCACCATCTGCAGTGATTTTGGAGCCCCCCTCAAATAAAATCTGTTGCTGTTTCCATTGTTTCCACATCTATTTGCCATGAAGTGATGGGACTGGATGCCATGATCTTAGCTTTCTGAATGTTGAGTTTTAAGCCAACTTTTTCACTCTCCTCTTTCACTTTCATCAAGAGGCTTTTTAGTTCTTCTTTATTTTCTGCCATAAGGATGGTGTCATGTGCATATCTGAGGTTATTGATATTTCTCCCAGCAATCTTGATTCCAGCTTGTGCTTCCTCCAGCCCGGCATTTCACATGATGTACTCTGCTTGCAAGTTAAATAAGCAGAGTGACAATATACAGCCTTGATGTACTCCTTTCCCAATTTGGAACCAGTCTTTTGTTCCATGTCCAGTTCTAACTGTTCCTTCTTTACCTGCATACAGATTTCTCAAGAGGCAGGTCAGGTGGTCTTGTATTTCCATCTCTTTCAGAATTTTTCACAGTGTGTTGTGATCCACACAATCGAAGGCTTTGGCATAGTCAATAAAGCAGAAATAGATGTTTTTTTCTGGAACTGTCTTGTTTTTTTGATGATCCAATGGATGTTGGCAATTTGATCTCTGGTTTATCTGTCTTTTCTAAATCCAGTTGAATATCTGGAAGCTCACAGTTCACAGACTGTTGAAGCCTGGCTTGGAGAATTTTAAGCATTACTTTGCTCGTGTGTGTAATGATGGCAATTTTACGGTAGTTTGAACATTCTTTGGCATTGCCTTTCTTTGGGATTGGAATGAAAACTGACCTTTTCCAGTCCTGTGGCCACTGCTGAGTTTTCCAAATTTGCTGGCACATTGAGTGCAGCACTTTCACAGCATCATCTTTTAGGATTTGAAATAGCTTAACTGGAATTCCGTCACCTCCACTAGCTTTGTTTGTAGCGATGCTTCCTAAGTCCCAGTTGACTTCGCATTCCAGTATGTCTGGCTCTAGGTGAGTGATCACTCCACCATGGTTATCTGGGTCATAAAGATATTTTTTGTATGGGTTTTCTGTGTATTCTTGCCACCTCTTTTTATTATCTTCTGCTTCTGTTAGATCCATACCATTTCTGTCCTTTATTGTGCTCATTTTCCCTCCTGGGGGCCTAGGGAAGAATCTGGGTTTTTGCCTTTTACACCTTCTAGAGTAAGGGTTTCCAAATCCCCAAGCTGTGGACCTGTATGGGTCAGGTGACTGTTAGGAACCAGGTCGCACAGCAGCAGATGAGCAATAGCGATCGAGGGAGGGAAGCTTCATCTGCTGTTCCCCATCACTCCCCATCGCTGGTGTTACCACCTGAGCCATCCCCCTCCACCCCATCCGTGGAAGAACTGTCTTTCCTGAAACTGGTCCTTAGTGTCAAAAAGGTTGGGGACTGCTGTTCTAGAGGCTACCTGCATTCCTTGATTTGTGGCCCCTTCTTCCATCGTCAAAGCCAGCAAGTTTACATCCCTCTGTGCATTTCTTTGGTAGAAAGAAATTGTCTTGCTTTCAAGGACCTGTGTAACTACATCGGACCCACCCAGATAATCCTAGATAATCTCCCTACCCCAAGGTCCTTCAGTTAATCACATCAGCAAAGACCCTGTTGTTGTTGATACTCTTTGGGACCCCATGGACTGCAGCATGCCATGCCTCCCCATCTCCTAGTATTCTGGGAGTTTGCCCAAGTTCGTCTCCATTGAAATACCCTACTGCCAAGTAAAGTAACATATTCATGGGTTCTAGGGATTATGACTGGACTTTCTTCTTCTTTTTTTTTTTTTTTTTTTGCAGACAGAAGCACTATTCTGTCTGCCACACTGAGCATTACCCTGGTATTTTAATTCAGCTCAATTTGAAAACCATTTCAACAGAGATTTGAAAGCTGATGGGGTGATTACATGGGTGTATGGAAAGAAGGAGGCTCCACATCTTTCTGGAACAAGATGTTTCCATTTGTTGTTCAGCCTCTCAAGCAACAATTGTCTCAGGGAAAAAGGTAAGATCCATTCCATCCTTCCCTGACTCATTAAAGTCCTTTCAAGCACAGTAGATGAGGTGTGTTTGCAGCTGGCTATGAAAGGACTCTGCATTTCCTCTTACATTTCTGCCTCAGGAGTTTTCAAATAAGCCTCTTACGTTCAGCTTTCCTTTAACACAGCAGTAGTTTCTTCCAAATCTGGAGAAAACCTGTGTCTTGGCTCTCTGTAGTTCATAAAGGGCAATCTGAGAAAAAAGCACTCTATTTTTCACTGAATTGTTTTACTAGTGAAAAGAAAAATGGGTTTTGGAGACTCAGATAAGAGCACATGAAACTTGGGCATAGACAGGAGCTGTGCAACCTTGAATGAGTTATTCAGCAACTCTGAATCTTATCTTTCCGATATGTAAGATCTTATAGGATTGTCTGTGTTTGGGCATTTGGGGAGTGGTCCTCTTCAGGGACAGAAGTAGAAGATTATGTTGTTCAGTTGCTAAGTTGTGTCTGACTCTATGGGTTTATAAAGGGGATCATAAAGGGTCTAAAATACTGTATACTGGGACTTCACTGGTGGTTCAGTGATTAAGGCACGGCACTTCCAATGCAGGGGATGTGAGTTTGATCCCTGGTCTGGGAACTAAGATCTCACATGCCACGTGGCATGACCAAAAGGTAAATAAAATAAAATACTTTCTTCTCCATGTCAACACTGACAGTACAGTGTGGCTCAATCATTGAGTCTTATCCAACCCTTGGCGATCCAGGGACTGTAGCCCACCAGGCTTCCCTGAACATGGAATTTCAGGGGATCTTCCTGATCTAGGGATTGAACCCAGGTGTCTTATGTCTCCTGCATTGGCAGGCTGGTTCTTTACGCACCTGGATTTGAGCAAACTCCAGCAGATGGTATTGGAGAGAGGAGTCTGGCGTGCTGCAGTCCATGGGGTTGCAAAGAGTTGGATGTGACTTAGCAACTGAACAACACGGATCCTGTGCTCAGAAATAGAGGAGAACTAGATGTTGGTGAACAATAGCAATGTTTTATGCATTGGGGTATGATCACTTCCAGTTTACACGTCAAAAAATTAAGGCTCCAAAGTCAATTATAATGAAGTTCTGTTTGGTTCTAAAGCATCTTCTCTCCTTATACCCACTTCTTTAAACCTACAATTAGAGGTGTCACCACACACGTAGAACATAGGGACTTTGCTGGGGAGTCTGGTGCTATTTTATTCCAAACCTGGAGTTTATCAGGGAAATCCTAACCATGGTCTAGAAATTCAGCAGATTTCCACAGCAGTAGAGCTACAATGTGGACGGTGTCACGAGTAGCTATTAGAAGGTCAACGAATGTGGTGGCGTTTTTGACATTGTTTTCACACCTTCTAATATATAGTAAAGAGAATTTCTGCTGGTGACATAATTACATTTTAGTATACTGGATATAGACTAAGTTCTCCCTAAAGAATTGTCTAATTTTCTGCCTGTATCAGTCTTTGTGATGTTTATGATGATTTAATGAAATGTCTTGCTAAGTGTAAGCCAAGTGATTTTCAATAAAACACCATGATTCAGATGGTGGTGAATCATTTTTACGGCTTTCCTGAGCTCCTTCACCAGAACCACTTACAGCTCCTAAGAGTCCGCCTGGGGCTCTTAGGAAACAGCCCGGTGGCACTTTACTTCCTTTGACTCAGGCAGCTCAGCTGCAGTCTTAGCAGTTAGGATCCAGGTGTGTAGAGGCAGCCACAGAGGCCACGAAGTAGAAGTCAATTTGCATTGATGCCAGTTCTTAAAATAAGCGGCCTCCAAAGTACGTCATGCTCTGCTCATTCTTGTCCTGCTGCCTCTCCTTCTGCCAAGCCCCGGTGCACTTGGCTTGGACCTCTCCTATGATCCAGACACACTTTATCTGGCTCTGGGGTCAATATGTACTTGTCATGTGCCTTATGCGCCTCTGTGCACTGAGTTTCTTCAGGTCCTTTCACCCTGATGTGTAGAAATGTAATGACAGTAACAGTAACAACCCCAAGGTCAGGACTCTTTTAACCCAGTTTGATTTATAGGAACTCAGTCTCCTAAAAAAGTCGTATTCACTTACTCAGCCCCAGAAGCTTTTAAATAAAACTTTAAACCAGACCTAGGACAGTTCACCCATCCTCATTTCATCTCCAGCTGCAGGGGCAGGAACAGATATGTGGACAGAGGCAGAGACTAGGGTGGCCATGGGACAGGTTACAAGTTTAATGGATCTAACTGATGCTTACCCTCTGTTTCAAAGTACTGCTCTCAGTGTTGGGACTGCTGGTGATTTGTATGTTCTTTCTGCTTCTATGTTTTTTTCCCCAACTTTCTACAATAAACATCTGTAACATGGGAATCAGGAAAAAAAAAAAAAAACACCTAAATTATAGTTAAACAAAAGGAATAAGAAAAGACCAGTAATTTAAATAATAAAACCTATTTTTAAAATGGTTTAAAATGTGCTCATTTTCTCGTGTACTCTAGATGGGGTGTATACTCTGGGAGGCAAAGTTGTATTTATCAACTGACACAGAACAATGAGTAAGGAAAATGAAAAATATGTTCCAAATTTACCCTGGATGACCTTTGGATTATCCAGTGGTGGTGCTGCCGTTTTTAAGGAGCTTCTGTTCCATGACTTTCCCCTTCTCAATGATAATCAACCTAAGTATTTATCTGGATTCTCCCAAAACACAGACTACATTATTTTATTCCTTCCCTGTCCTGTTACGAAATACATTCACTGGCGAAACCGGGATTCAAAGTCACCCTCTCCATTTCAGCAGCATTTCTCACCTTTTGAGCAAGTATGGCTGAAGACACAATTACTCTATTGCCCACCTAACTGAGGGGAAGATTCTAAAGGATGGATCTTTGGTCTCAATTCAGGTACAATCTGAATGCATGTTCTTAAATGTTCCCAGGACTCAGGCTCTTCATCCAATGAGTGGAGTTGGAAAACACATTTCCCCCAAGCTTCAGAGTGCCCTCTGGGACATCAATCACAAACGATGGATGTGGAACAGCTCTATATACTGTAGGACACTGTTTACATATTTGCAACTAGTGACCACGGGATTGACTTTTTGCCTCAGGTGCCGGGAAACATAGAAACCAATTCAACTAGAAAATTAAAAATGTGTTTGTTCATTCATTTATCCATTCAAGTATCCAAAAGGCATTTCCTGGTCACCACCATCATCTCAGTTCTTGGAGCTGGATCCTGATGAATAAGGTAGTTTACAACCTGAGACTGAGTCTGAGAGGTAGAGTATGCAGTGATGCTACAGGCTCCCAGACCACCTTCTACCCACCCCTATTAGGTCTGGGCTCTGGAACTGAGCCAAAGGTCCATATAGTCAAATGGGGCTTCCCAGGTGGCGCTAGTGGTAAAGAATTTGCTTGCTAATGATGGAGATGCAAGAGACGCAGGTTCAATTCCTGGGTCAGGAAGATCCCCTGGAGAAGGGAATGGCAACCCACTCCAGTGTTCTTGCCTAGAAAATCCCATGGACAGCAGAGCCTGGTGGGCTACAGTCCATGGGGTCTCAGAGTGAGACACAGCACACACACAACGCACACACACAAGGTCTTTCCAGTAGTCATGTACAGATGTGAGACCATAGACAAGGCTGAGCACCAAAGAACTGATGCTTTCAAATTGTGGTGCTGGAGAAGACTCTCAAGAGTTCCTTGGACAGCAAGGAGACCAAACCAGTCAATCCTTAAGGAAATCAACCCTGAATATACATTGGAAGAACTGATGCTGAAGCTCCAACACTCAAGCCACCTGATGTGAAGGACAGGGGAGCCTGGCGTGCCACAGTCCATGGGGTCACAAAGAGTCAGACACGACTTAGCAACTGAACAACTGGGACTGTAATGAGACAAGGCTGCTAGGATTGAAAAGCAAAGCTTCCAGCTACTTCTCCACTACTGACTGAGAGAAATTCACATTTTTTTCTCCTTTTACCAAAGAGAAAAATAAACACTTAAAAACTGACAAAAGTCCTTCAGCCAGGAAACTGGACTCAGACAGAAAAACCAGACAGTAAACACTCAAGCTAGCAGGGAGAAAAGATCTTCTCTAAAGAGCTTCTTCGGGGCATGCACTAAAGAGGCTGAAAATAAACCCTCTTAAGAACAGAGCAGATGGATCTCATTCCCTCCATGTATGTTTATGACATATTTCCTCTCAAGCCTTGTCTTGGAGCAAAGAAATAATTTAACACACATAGGAAGACACACTCAGGTGGAGGAACCTCCACTCCTTGAGGACAGAGGCTGAGGGAAGACAAGGGTGACTCATGTTCCCATGGACCAGATCTGCTTCACAAGCAGGGAACACCCTCATGGAACAAGGTGACTGCTGGAAGTCACCTAGCTCCCCAGACATCACATCTTAACTCAGCCCCTCCTGTCCCACTCACACCTGCCTGAAACTCAGTATCATTGTAATTTCATTCTTCTAGATTAAGACATTGTCCCTGGGGAGCTCAGCTTGGTGCTCTGTAATGACCTAGAGGGGTGGGATGGGGGTGGGTAGGAGGGAGGTGACTGATTCATATTGTTTTATGGCACAAACCAACACAACAGTGTCAAGCAATTATCCTCCAGTTAAAAATTTTAAAAGTA
Source organism: Bos taurus (assembly GCF_002263795.3). Taxonomy (NCBI): domain Eukaryota; kingdom Metazoa; phylum Chordata; class Mammalia; order Artiodactyla; family Bovidae; genus Bos; species Bos taurus. Next base: position 15,852,522 of record NC_037341.1, on the reverse strand, counting down.
GTACAAATAAAGAGTTTAGAATAGGGAAATTAAAAACAAACAACAAAACAGAATTGGAGAGTGCAGATCATGAATTTTGGGTATGATTTTGTAAAAAAAAAAAAAAAAAACACACATGGAATTCTAGTTCATGGTCCCCATACTCCAAGAAAGTCTAGGATAAATGTATTTACTTAAAAAAATATTTTCCCTGATATATAACCCACTTCAGGTGCTGGAGAAAGTGGGCAAAATTAGGTGAGTCAAATTCCAAGTATTTGCAGGAAGGAAGAAGTTAATAGTGAGTTGTCGGAAATCAGAAGGCCTCCCAGGATGTCTATCAGGAGAATGCTCAAGCCTGGTGGTTCTCAAATTTCATGTGCCTGAGAATCACCTGAAAGGCTTGTGGAAATCCAGTGCTCTTCCACCCTTGCTGATAAAGAATTTCAGGTTCAAAGGTACAGATCCTCTAACTACTTTCTTTTTAATATACACTGAATTCCTTGGCACTGCCAATCAAGTATATCAACAGGTCTTCAATAAAGAGCTTGGTTTTATGTTAGACAGCCAAGGTATTTTGGAAATTTCCCAAGAATATTCTGAAGTCATGTACCTTAACACTCTTATGATATATCATCCTTGTTACACAATTATCTGATGTAAGAAATAGCCTGTTAGTTTTCATTTTTGTATAATATAAGTCATAACATCATTTTATCATTAAAAAAACACCCAAGTACTATGCTCAAAACTCAGAGGCTGATCCTCCATTGTTTCCTGGTATCTGATGTGTATAATATTTCTCTACCTTATTTTAGTATGCTATTACATAGTTTTACTCTTTTTAAAAATTTTACCTTTTCACATTTTAAAAAATTTATGTTTTTAAAAATCAAAGTATAGCTGATTTATAATGTGTTAGTTTCTGGTGTACAGTAAATTGATTCAATTATATATATAATTATACTTTTTAATTTTCATTAATTATATGTAAATATTTTAAAACAGTTTTATTATTTCTATGTGTTTTTGAAATGAGGGCATTTTCCCCCAATGCACATTCTATCATCTGGAGTGAGAAGTACGACCATTTGCTCTCAACCCTTTTCTATTGCCAGAAGACTCCAGGAAGTCCACCTCCAAAAAGCCCAGAGATCAATTTGCAGAACTCCCTTTGCTGTCTTTTAGAGAAATCCCACAGTTACCATTTCTGTTACCTTTCTTTATTCAGGAAGCAGTCCGTGGAATTCTCCAGGCCAGAATACTGGAGTGGGTAGCCTTTCCCTTCTCCAGGGGATCTTCCCAACTCAAGGATCGAACCCAGGTCTCCCGTATTGCAGGCAGATTCTTTACTAGCTGAGCCACAAAAGGGAAGTCCCATGGTATATCCATGGTTTGTCTAAATGCTTCTTTATTTTCGTGGTTCAATTTAATACAGAGAGAAGAAAAGGAAGAGAAATGAAGACATCTGTTCAGGTTCTAATCTGAGGTGGATGACAGGATTATTGATATTTCCCACTTCTCAGTCCCACATGGTAGCATATTTACCCCAGGAAAATCAAATCCATAGCTCAAATGGTCTTTATGTTCCATGGGAACAGGTTGTCAGTGTCATGGCTATATCACTTGTACTTAGCAAGGTGCCTAATGTATAGTGTTATGTATTAATAGAACCTGTTTATCAACTGAGTTGTCATCCCTAAGGAGTAAGTGAGACATATTTAAGTCTATTTCCCATTTGAGGAAATTGAGGGTCAGAGTCACAGCCAAGCACCACAGACAGGACTAGATGCCAGAATTTCTAACATTGACCCAATTCAACACATTCCAGGAGGAACAATACAGTGTTGTTGATGATTTAGTAACTAAATTGTATTATTCATATACATATTCATGTGAATACAGAAGAGATAGTAAGTCATTTGTTAGATTATTGTAATTAAATGAATTAGTATGATTAATTATTATCCATTTGTTTCTTGATTTTCACACTCATGGAATATCTCAGAATTGAATAACAGCATTAAGAACCCTCTCCCAGAAAAATGCACATCTATACAAATGCACACAAGCTCGTGAAACTGTGCATCAGTTGCATCAGGTGCCCAGAGCTCCTAAAACTGAGTTAAACCTGAAAAATCTCTTCTAATATCTTTAAGTTTTAGGGTCTAGAAAGGGCTTTAAAGATGATTGGTTTCAATTTCCTTATTTCTACAAATAGGAAACCAAAGACCAGAAATAGGGAGTTACTGGCAGATTGATTTTAGGGTGCGCACACAGAAGGCATGGGATACCAGCTGTTTGGGCATCCTCCTCAGAGTTAGCTGAGGAAAGAGACACTCCACCTTATAAGACCGTTCTCCTCCCAAGTCTCACCCTCCTGAGCTTCCTATTGGCAGAAATGACCTGCCCAAAGCTTCAGAGATGTTCAAGAGAAGCCCAGAGACTAGAACTCAGGTCTCCTAACCCCCAGCCCATTGCATTTTCCATGACAAGTTTTGTCCCCAAAGTTTTGTTTTGTTTTGTTTTGCTTTGTTTGGTTTTTTTTTGGCTGCGCTGGGTCTTCGTTGCTGCATGCAGGCTTTCTCCAGTCGTGTTGAGTGGGAGTTTCTCTTCATTTCAGCGCACTGACTTTGCATTGTGGCGACTCCTCTTGTAGAGCACACGTTCTACGTCAGGGGGCTTCAGTAGTTCCAGCACACGGACTTAGCTGCCCTGGGGCACGTGGGATCTTCCCAGACAAAGGATCAAACTTGTGTTCCCTGCATTCGCAGGTGAATTTTTCACTCACTGGACTACCAGAGAAGCCCTGTTTCGCTTTTTTCTTTTTCTCTTTTATTAAAATTGAGGTATGTTAGTTTCAGGTATGCAACATAATGATTTGATGCTTGATTATATTGCAGAGTGATCACACAATAAATCTAGCTAACATCCATCACCTCACACAAGTACAGAATATTTTTTCCTTGTGATGAGACCTCGTAAGATTTATTCTGTTGGGAACCTCAAAGTCTCTTAAAATCTCTTCCTTCACCCTCCCAGCCAGCTGCTCCCCTCCCATTCTGTTTCTGAGCTCCATTTTCACTGACTGATTTCTTATGTAGTGCATCCCTCCCCCCTTTCAATTAAAAAGGAACCTAAGTTTCCGTCCACAAAGTGATAAATAGTTCAAGTGGGATGACTGAAACCAAAAATTACTTAATTACTTGTATATTTCCAGTGTAAGTATCCTTAAAGCAAACTCTTATAAATCAGCAATCAACTATGAGAAAACAACAAAAACATAACAAATTGATAAGATAACAGATGACACTTAAAATTATGTCCTGAAAATGTCACTAGAGGTTTGGGTAAATCTTTATTATGCAAAAATAAATTGAAACTAATAATATTTGTGGAGCTATATAGGTACAGAACAGAATTAAGTTTTGCTGTCCCTCCACACTTTGATTAAATCAAATGAACTGACCCTTCCAGATAAAAAAAATTGTTAATTGCCTCAGAAACTTAATTACATGATGACTGATGAAGCAGTTTCATTCCATAGAAAGGAAAAAATTATTAAACAACAACAATTCCTTTTCAAGGTGAACTCCTGCCAGGCCCCCAAAACACATGAAGGACAGAGGTTTCTGAGTGTTTGGCCAGTAGTGGAACCCAGATCTCAGGGCAGGGCAATGACTCACCCAAATCTTATAGCAGTAAGTTGTATAGCTTAGATTTCCAGATAAGGCCTTGATATTTCTGAGTTGGCTTTTCTACAAATATTAATGGTGAGTTTTGCTATCATCAGTGACTAGGACCAACCATCCCACTGAGGACCACAAGAAAACGTACACAAAACAGTGGTTATTTGAGGGAATCAAAGAGCTACCAAGGTAAAGATAATTTACAAGATTAAGATCCAGCAAAACCAGGGGAAGTGACACCAGACACTGGAACTCCTTTACTACTAAGTTCAACTGTTGATTCCAAGGCTTCCCTGGTGACTCAGCTGGTTAGGAATCTGCCTCCAATGCAGGAGACCCTGGTTCAGTTCCTGGGTTGGGAAGATACCCTGGAAAAGAGATAAGCTACCCTCTCCAGTATTCTTGGGCTTCCCTGGTGGCTCACGTGGTAAAGAGTATGCTTGCAATTAGGGAGATCTGGGCTCAATCTCTGGGTTGGGAAGATCCCTTGGGGGAGGGCATGGCAACCCACTCCAGTGTTCTTGCCTGGCGAATCCCCATGGACAGAGGAGCCTGGTGGGCTGCAGTCCATGGGATCACAAAAAGTCAGACACAACTGAGTGACTAAGCACAATGCAACAACAAAGCTGAGCATGAGAGTAGAACTTCTTGGAATTCTCATAGGACTAGAGGGAAATAAAATGGGTTTACCATCCTTCAGAGAGGAGGAGCTTTGAAAATTATGCAGAGATTTTAGTTGGGAAACAGGAAGGCATCCTAGAAGCAACAGTAAATGGGAAATGAAATAGCCCTCCCAAGGACAGAGGCTTCCAACAATTTCAATCCCTGATTTGATAAGGTGATCTTCCTGAATGGCTCTTGTAATGTAGGAGACCCGGGTTTGATCCCTGGATCAGGAAGATCCCCTGGAGAAGGGAATGGCAACCCACTCCAGTATTATTGCCTGGAGAATTCCAGGGTCAGAAGAGCCTGATGGGCTGTAGTCTATGGGGTCTCAAAGAGTCAGACACAACGGAGCGACTAACACTTTCACTGTCTTTCTGCCCTTAATTTAGTATAGTTCCAACAGAGGGACAAAAGCAAATACAAGAAAGAAAAAGCAAATAGCAAAATGTCAGACTGAAATCCAGTCATATAAATAAGTTAAACTGGGTTCAACACTCCAATTAAAAGGCAGGTATTGTCAAACTGTATATTTTGATATATGTCAAGGCTGTATATTGTCACTCTGCTTATTTAACTTATATGCACACAGTACCTCATGACAAATGCTAGGCTGGATTAAGCACAAGCTGGAATCAAGATTTCTGGGAGAAATATAAATAACCTCAGATATGCAGAAATATCAATAACATCAGATATGCATGCAACACCCTTATGGCAGAAACTGAAGAGGAACTAAAGAGCCTCTTGATGAAGGTGAAAGATGAGAATGAAAAAGCTGGCTTAAAATTCAACATTCAAAAAGCTAAGATCATGGTATCCAGTCCCATCACTTCATGGCAAAAAGATGGGGAAACAATGGAAAAAGTGACAGACTTTATTTTCTTGGACTTCAAAATCACTGCAGATGACAATGGCAGCCATGAAATTAAAAGATGCTTGCTCCTTGGAAGAAAAGCTATGACAAATCTAGAGAGTATTAAAAAGCAGAGACATCACTTTGCTGACAAAGGTCTGTATAGTCTAAGCTATGGTTTTTCCAGTAGTCACGTACAGATGTGAGAGTTGCACCATAAAGAGGGCTGAGAACCAAAAAACTGATGCTTTTGAACTGTGGTGTTGGTGAAGACTCTTGAGAGTCCCTGGGGCTACAAGGAGATCCAACCAGCCAATCCTAAAGGAAATCAACCCTGAAAATACATTGGAGGGACTGATGCTGAAGCTGAAACTCCAATACTTTGGCCACCTGATATGAAGAGCTGACTCATTGGAAAAGACCCTGATTCTGGGAAAGATTGAAGGCAGAAGGAGAAGGGAACGATGACAGAGAATGAGATGTTTGGATGGCATCACCGACTTAAAGGACATGAGTTTGAGCAAGCTCCAGGAGATGGTGAAGGACAGGGAAGCCTGGGGTGCTGCAGTCCATGGGGTTACAAAATTCAAATCATAGGGGTTCCAGAAGAAGAAGACAAAAAGAAAGACCATGAGAAAATACTTGAGGAGATAATAGTTGAAAATTTCCATAAAATGGGGAAGGAAATAATCACCCAAGTCCAAGAAACCCAGAGAGTCCCAAACAGGATAAACCCAAGGCGAAACACCCCAAGACACATATTAATCAAATTAACAAAGACCAAACACAAAGAACAAATATTAAAAGCAGCAAGGGAAAAACAACAAATAACACACAAGGGAATTCCCATAAGGATAACAGCTGATCTTTCAATAGAAACTCTTCAAGCCAGGAGGGAATGGCAAGACATACTTAAAATGATGAAAGAAAATAACCTACAGCCCAGATTATTGTACCCAGCAAGGATTTCATTCAAGTATGAAGGAGAAATCAAAAGCTTTTCAGACAAGCAAAAGCTGAGAGAATTCTGCACCACCAAACCAGCGCTCCAACAAATACTAAAGGATATTCTCTAGACAGGAAACACAAAAACGGTGTATAAATTCGAACCCAAAACAATAAAGTAAATGGCAACGGGATCATACTTATCAGTAATTACCTTAAACGTAAATGGGTTGAATGCCCCAACCAAAAGACAAAGACTGGCTGAAGGGATACAAAAGCAAGACCCCTACAAATGTTGTCTACAAGAGACCCACCTCAAAACAGGGGACACATACAGACTGAAAGTGAAGGGCTGGAAAAAGATTTTCCATGCAAATAGGGACCAAAAGAAAGCAGGAGTAGCAATACTCATATCAGATAAAATAGACTTTAAAACAAAGGCTGTGAAAAGAGACAAAGAAGGTCACTACATAATGATCAAAGGATCAATCCAAGAAGAAGATATAACAATTATAAATATATATGCACCCAACACGGGAGCACCACAGTATGTAAGACAAATGCTAACAAGTATGAAAGGAGAAATTAACAATAACACAATAATAGTGGAAGACTTTAATACCCCACTCACACCTATGGATAGATCAACTAAACAGAAAATTAACAAGGAAACACAAACTTTAAATGATACAATAGACCAGTTAGACCTAATTGATATCTATAGGACATTTCATCCCAAAACAATGAATTTCACCTTTTTCTCAAGCACACATGGAACCTTCTCCAGGATAGATCACATCCTGGGCCATAAAGCTAGCCTTGGTAAATTCAAAAAAATAGAAATCATTCCAAGCATCTTTTCTGACCACAATGCAGTAAGATTAGGTCTCAATTACAGGAGAAAAACTATTAAAAATTCCAACATATGGAGGCTGAACAACACGCTGCTGAATAACCAACAAATCACAGAAGAAATCAAAAAAGAAATCAAAATTTGCATAGAGACGAATGAAAATGAAAACACAACAACCCAAAACCTGTGGGACATGGTAAAAGCAGTCCTAAGGGGAAAGTTCATAGCAATACAGGCATACCTCAAGAAACAAGAAAAAAGTCAAATAAATAACCTAACTCTACACCTAAAGCAACTAGAAAAGGAAGAAATGAAGAACCCCAGGGTTAGTAGAAGGAAAGAAATCTTAAAAATTAGAGCAGAAATAAATGCAAAAGAAACAAAAGAGACCATAGCGAAAATCAACAAAACCAAAAGCTGGTTCTTTGAAAGGATAAATAAAATTGACAAACCATTAGCCAGACTCATCAAGAAACAAAGGGAGAAAAATCAAATCAATAAAATTAGAAATGAAAAGGGAGAGATCACAACAGACAACACAGAAATACAAAGGATCATAAGAGACTACTACCAACAATTATATGCCAATAAAATGGACAATGTGGAAGAAATGGACAAATTCTTAGAAAAGTACAACTTTCCAAAACTGGACCAGGAAGAAATAGAAAATCTTAACAGACCCATCACAAGCACGGAAATTGAAACTGTAATCAAAAATCTTCCAGCAAACAAAAGCCCAGGTCCAGACGGCTTCACAGCTGAATTCTACCAAAAATTTAGAGAAGAGCTAACACCTATCCTGCTCAAACTCTTCCAGAAAATTGCAGAGGAAGGTAAACTTCCAAACTTATTCTATGAGGCCACCATCACCCTAATACCAAAACCTGACAAAGATCCCACAAAAAAAGAAAACTACAGGCCAATATCACTGATGAACATAGATGCAAAAATCCTTAACAAAATTCTAGCAATCAGAATCCAACAACACATTAAAAAGATCATACACCATGACCAAGTGGGCTTTATCCCAGGGATGCAAGGATTCTTCAATATCCGCAAATCAATCAATGTAATACACCACATTAACAAATTGAAAAATAAAAACCATATGATTATCTCAATAGATGCAGAGAAAGCCTTTGACAAAATTCAACACCCATTTATGATAAAAACTCTCCAGAAAGCAGGAATAGAAGGAACATACCTCAACATAATAAAAGCTATATATGACAAACCCACAGCAAACATTATCGTCAATGGTGAAAAATTGAAAGCATTTCCTCTAAAGTCAGGAACAAGACAAGGGTGCCCACTTTCACCATTACTATTCAACATAGTTTTGGAAGTTTTGGCCACAGCAATCAGAGCAGAAAAAGAAATAAAAGGAATCCAAACTGGAAAAGAAGAAGTAAAACTCTCACTATTTGCAGATGACATGATCCTTTACATAGAAAACCCTAAAGACTCCACCAGAAAATTACTAGAACTTATCAATGACTATAGTAAAGTTGCAGGATATAAAATCAACACACAGAAATCCCTTGCATTCCTATACACTAATAATGAGAAAACAGAAAGAGAAATTAAGGAAACAATTCCATTCACCATTGCAACAGAAAGAATAAAATACTTGGGAATATATCTACCTAAAGAAACTAAAGACCTATATATAGAAAACTATAAAACACTGGTGAAAGAAATCAAAGAGGACACTAATAGATGGAGAAATATACCATGTTCATGGATTGGAAGAATCAATATAATGAAAATGAGTATACTACCCAAAGCAATTTATAGATTCAATTCAATCCCTATCAAGCTACCAACAGTATTCTTCATAGAGCTAGAACAAATAATTTCACAATTTGTATAGAAATACAAAAAACCTCGAATAGCCAAAGCGATCCTGAGAAAGAAGAATGGAACTGGAGGAATCAACCTACCTGACTTCAGGCTCTATTACAAAGCCACAGTTATCAAGACAGTATGGTACTGGCACAAAGACAGAAATATAGATCAACGGACAAAATAGAAAGCCCAGAGATAAATCCATGCACAAATGGACACCTTATCTTTGACAAAGGAGGCAAGAATATACAATGGATTAAAGACAATCTCTTTAACAAGTGGTGCTGGGAAATCTGGTCAACTACTTGTAAAAGAATGAAACTAGAACACTTTCTAACACCATACACAAAAATAAACTCAAAATGGATTAAAGATCTCAACGTAAGACCAGAAACTATAAAACTCCTAGAGGAGAACATAGGCAAAACACTCTCTGACATATATCACAGCAGGATCCTCTATGACCCACCTCCCAGAATATTGGAAATAAAAGCAAAAATAAACAAATGGGACCTAATTAACCTTAAAAGCTTCTGCACATCAAAGGAAACTATTAGCAAGGTGAAAAGACAGCCTTCAGAATGGGAGAAAATAATAGCAAATGAAGCAACTGACAAACAACTAATCTCAAAAATATACAAGCAACTCCTACAGCTCAACTCCAGAAAAATAAATGACCCAATCAAAAAATGGGCCAAAGAACTAAATAGACATTTCTCCAAAGAAGACATACAGATGGCTAACAAACACATGAAAAGATGCTCAACATCACTCATTATCAGAGAAATGCAAATCAAAACCACTATGAGGTACCATTTCATCCCCAGTCAGAATGGCTGCAATCCAAAAGTCTACAAATAATAAATGCTGGAGAGGGTGTGGAGAAAAGGGAACCCTCTTACACTGTTGGTGGGAATGCAAACTAGTACAGCCACTATGGAGAACAGTGTGGAGATTCCTTAAAAAACTGGAAATAGAACTGCCCTATGATCCAGCAATCCCACTGCTAGGCATACACACTGAGGAAACCAGAAGGGAAAGAGACACGTGTACCCCAATGTTCATCGCAGCACTGTTTATAATAGCCAGGACATGGAAGCAACCTAGATGCCCATCAGCAGATGAATGGATAAGAAAGCTTTGGTACATATACACAATGGAGTATTACTCAGCCATTAAAAAGAATACATTTGAATCAGTTCTAATGAGGTGGATGAAACTGGAGCCTATTATACAGAGTGAAGTAAGCCAGAAGGAAAAACACCAATACAGTATACTAACGCATATATATGGAATTTAGAAAGATGGTAACAATAACCCTGTGAACGAGACAGCAAAAGAGACAGTGATGTATAGAACAGTCTTATGGACTCTGTGGGAGAGGGAGAGGGTGGGAAGATTTGGGAGAATGGCATTGAAACATGTAAAATATCATGTATGAAATGAGATGCCAGTCCAGGTTCGATGCACGATACTGGATGCTTGGGGCTAGTGCACTGGGATGACCCAGAGGGATGGTATGGGGAGGGAGGAGGGAGGAGGGTTCAGGATGGGGAACACATGTATACCTGTGGTGGATTCATTTTGATATTTGGCAAAACTAATACAATTATGTAAAGTTTAAAAATAAAATAAAATTTAAAAAAAAAGAAAAAAAAAAAAGGATTATTGCCGGAGATAAAAGGAAAGTGAAGTCACTCAGTTGTGTCCGACTGGGGACACTGCTAGATAATGAAAGTATCAATTCATTAAGACATGACAATCCTGAATAAGTATGTACCTAATCATGAAGGTTTAAAATACTTGAATTAAAAACTGATCACAACTAAAAGAAAATAAGGGAGAAATCCATGATCATAGTTTGATATTTTAACACAATTTTAATGTTTTTTTTTAACTTTCAATAGTTGATAGACCTATGAACTACTATTAGCTCTATCAACCAACTTGAACTAACAGTTACAGAATTTAAAACCTGCTGATGACAGCAGAATACACACTCTTTTCAAATGTACCAGGAACATTTACCAAGATAGACCATATGTATGTCCACAAAATAAGTCTTAATGTACATGAAAGTTTAAAATCTTACAGGGTATATTCTTGGCCAAAGTGGAATCAAAATCGAAAAAGTCAAAATACTAAATACAAAATACTGAAATACTAAATACAAAATACTAAAAAGTCTTCTAAAAATTCATCCAAGTACTTGGCAATGAGAACCCACTGCTAGGACTTCCCTGGTGGCCCAGTGGTTAAGACTCCTTGCTTCCCTGCAGGGTCACGAGTTCAGGCTCTGGTCAGGGAAGTTCCACACGCTCAACAGTGCAGCCAAAAACAAAACAAAAAAACACTGCTAAACAATCATCTGTCAATAGCAAAATTAGGAATTATTTTTAACTAAATGATAAAAATATAATACATCAAAACACGTGACCTGTAGCTAAAACAGTATATAGACAGAAATACACAATATTAGATACTAATATTAGAAAAAAGAAGAAAATTGACTCAAGATGAATTAAAGGCTTAAACATAAGACCTGATATCATAAAGCTCTTAGAAGAAAACAAGAGACGTTCCTTGACATTGGTCTTGGCAGTGGTTTTTGGATATGACACAAAAGTACAAGCAACAAAATAAAAAATCAACAAGTGGGACTACATCAAATTAAAAAACTTTTGCAGAGCAAAAAAAAATCAACAAAGTGAAAAGGCAAACTATGGAATGGGAGAAAATATGTGAAAATATTGAAAATATCTAATAAGGGTTAATATCCAAATATACAAAGATCTCATACAACTCAGTAACAACAACAATAAAAACTGTAGGTGAATCGACAGCTATCTCAAAATAAAATTTAATTTTTAAAAATCTGATTTTAAAATGGCCCTAAATAGACATTTTCCCAAAGTAGATATCCAAATGAGCAACAGGTGAAACATATATTGTTTCAATGAAAATATATTGCAACAATGAAAAGATATTGACATCACTAATCACCAGGAAGATGCAAATCAAAACCGCAATGAGGTGTCACCTCACACCTGCCCCCTGGTAGCCCAGGGCTTAAGAATCTGCACTCCCAATGCAGGGGGCACAGGTGCTACCCCTGATCAGGGAACTAAGATCCCACATGCAACATGGTGCAGCCAACAAATAAATAAAATGCACGTTCCCATTTATTAAAAAAAAAACATTAAAATAAAAGACAAGAGACAAGTGTTGGCAAAGATGTGGAGAAAAGGGAACTCCAATCCACTGTCGGTGGGGATGTACATTGGTTCAGACATTGTGAACTAATGAAAGTGAATCAATGAACAGCATGAAAGTTCTTCAAAAAATTAACAATAGATCAACCATAGGATCCAGCAATCTGGCTTCTAGTATATATCCAAAGAAAACGAGAACAGGGTATTGGAAAGACATCTGCACTATTACATGCAATATAATATAATATTATATGCAATTATATATAATAGCTAAGATATGCAAGTGACATGTCTGTCAACAGATAAATGGATAAAGAAAATGTGATGTATGTGTGTATTTATATACATATATATATGCAATGGGATATTATGCAATCATGAGAAGGAAGAAAATCCTACCACTTGAGATGACGTGCATGGACCTGGAGGGCATTATGCTGAGTGAAATGTCAGACAGAAAAAGACGAACACTGTATGATATAGTTTATAAGTGAAACATAAAAAGCTAAACATGTAAAAACAGAGTAGAATGATGGTTACCAGGGGCTGGTTGCAGGTGGGTGGGGCGGTGAAAACTGGGGAGATGTTCAAGAGCACAAACTTGCAATTAGTGGATAAATAAGTCATGGAGATCTAATGCACTCCATAGTTATTGTAGCTAACAAAAGTTATTATAAACTTTGAAGTTGCTAAGAGACTAGATCTTAATTGTTCACACCAGAAAAAGAAATAATAATTATGTGGTGTGATAGAAGGCTTAGTTAATGCTACAGCACTAATTATATTGCAGTATATAAAGGGCATCAAATCAACTTCCATAATGTTATGTGACAATTATATCTCAATAAGTAAAAGGAGAAGAGTTTAAAATAGACCAATTTCTTAATGATTTAAATTATCTTAAAAAATCAGAAAAAGAAAAGCAATCAAGGAAGGAAAATAATAAAGATCAGAAATCTGTGAAATAAAGACAATGGAAAACAAACACGAGAAATGTTAACAAAGCCCAAAATAATAAGGAAAAAACAGAGAAAACAAAATTGCTAATATTAGGAATTAAAGAGGAGATATAACCCCAGATGTTAGGAGGACAATAAGACAATATTATCCCCTTCTGAGATGGCACAAGTGGTAAAGAATTCATCTGCCAGTGCAGGAGAGGCAGTTTCAATCCCTGGGTCAGGAAGATCCCCTGGAGAAGGAAATGGCAACCCACTCCAGTATTCTTGGCTGGAGAATTCCATGGACGGAGGAACCTGGCAGACTACAGAACATGGAGTTGCAAAGAGTGGGACAGGACTGAGCATGTACCCACTAAGGCAATATTACTAACATCTTTATGCTGATAATGTCAGTACCTGAACCAGTTCTTTGAAAAACAATTTACCAAAACTAACAAGAGAAAAATGAATGACTCAAATACTGTAATGTCTATCAAAGAAATTGCATTCATAGTACAGAATGTCCCCACACAACCAGATGGTGTCACTGGTAAAAACCCATCAAATATTTAAGGAAGGAACAACAGTTGTGTGAGTCATATGGTTGAGGATTCAGCAGCAGGTCCCTGGCCTTCACCATCCTTGCTTCCAGACCCATGAACCCCAGTCTCGGTCCCTTTCTTCCAAATTTTAGGGAAGAGATTTAATTAGCTCAGCAGGGTCAGGTGTTCACCTCTAGAAAAATTAAATCATCCATAGCCAGTCAGGTGCACGAGCAGTTACATAGTACTGACCAGGACACAGGGACTGGAGCCTAAGCACAGGGCAAGCGCCTGGACAAGAGGGGTTCACCCCAGGCAATCACCCCCAGAGTACCTGAGAGGCCTACTGGCCTGAGAAACACTCAGCTCCTACAACTGGACACACACAGGCTGGGGCAAAAAACTAGAATACAAACTCCCTACATATAGACTGTATCTGCATTCCTACTCCAGGCAGAGGAACTTCTCCAGGGGTCTTCTCATTCTAGGACCACATGGAAATCTGTCCTCTGGCTCACATGGAAATCCAGTCCCAGTTAAAGAGAGGTTTAAGGTACAACAGATGGGAAAATGATGATCTAGTAACACACTGAGAAACTCAACCAGCAAGTAAGCCAGGGAGTACAAGCCAAGATAGGAGAACCTGTGTTTGGAACCACCATCATGTTTGCATAACCACTCCCCAAGCTCATCCGCTTCTAAAACAAACTGCCCCCAAAACAAAAACAATGATCCACTGGAATCTCTCAAGCAGATTCTGAATTATAATCCCCATTTTCCACATGGAAAAGTTCACAATTGAAAGAAACAAAGGGGCCTGCCCCATCTGACAGTGGTCTGGGGTATCTTATGTTGCATGAGTCCTGCCTGCATAGCTTTATCACTTTAAAAGATAATTTGGGGCCCCTGTGGATTTCAGTTGGATGATGAAGTAGTGGAGTACAGCCTTTTGGGGAGAGGCCCTTGCATTTCTTTTTTCTAATATTTATTTATTGATTTGGCTGAGCTGGATCTTAGTTGCAGCATGTGAATTCTTGGCTGCAGCGTGTGGGATCTAGTTCCCTGAAGGAACTCAGGTTCCCTGCATTGGGAGGATGGAGTCTTAGCCACTGGACCACCAGCAAACTTCCCATTGCTTTTCTTTTGCTCTTACATTCTCAGCTTCCCTGCCTTTCCTGCTTTGCCTGCCTCCCCATTTTGTTGGGATTATTACCAATGTTGAAATGAGAACAAAGATCATAAAGCAGAACTGCCAGGCAGCTTGTGAAAGGTAACTGAAGAGGGCAAAACTATATATTTAAAGAGGTTCATTTTTTAAAAGGCTGAGTGATGATTTCCTCTCAGGATAAAATTATGCAAATCCTTTCTCTGCAAGAAGGGGGAAAGATGGCCTTTGGAGAATGAATCTAGACTAATTTTAGCTCAATTGCATTTCTAGTGCATTAACAACTTCAATTTGGAGTGCCGAGGGGGAGGAGATCGGCTGACCCAATTACACATCTTAAAAGAAGGTGGTGGCACTGGGTGCGTGATGAGCAGAAGAATGGTCTTTTCAACAAATGGTGCTTCATCATCAAAATATCCGTAAGAGACAAAATGCTAACCAGACATGAAAATCAACTCCAGATACTGTGGCTCTAAATGTGAAAGGTAAAGCAATACCACTATAAAAAGAAGACATTGGTAGATACCTTCATGATCTTGCCACTAACAAAGATTCTTAAATAGTATGCAAAAAAAAGTTCTGTGAAGACAAAAAATAATAGATTGGACCGTGTTACCAAAAAAATAAAATTAAATTAAAAAAAAAAGGAGGCAGGACAGAGCTGGGCTTGCAGATGCTGACATTGGGTGTGATGGTATGGGCTTTGGTCACACAGCCTGCAGACAGAGGACATTCCCTGCCCCTGACCTTCATCCCTCATTGTCATCTGCTCCTCCCTGGGCCAGCCAACCTTTGAGTTGAATGCACTGAGGACTCACAAGAGGCAGCATGATCAGGTAGACAGAGTGAAGGTGAGTTCCTTGTCTGGGACAAGTCACAGCCTCTTTCTTCCTGATTTTTTTCTGTGGAATGAGAACTATTCCAGGTGCCTGACACAATTGACTTTCAAGAAGGATACCATGTTGTTGTTCAGTCGATAAGTTGTGTTCGACTCTTTGTGACCCCATGGACTGCAGCACACCAGGCTTCCTCCGTCCTCCACTATCTCCTGGATAGTGCAAATTCATGTCCATTGAGTCAGTGATGCTATCTAACCATCTCATCCTGTGCTGCCCCCTTATCCTTTTTCCTTCAATCATTCCCAGCATCAGGGTCTTTTTCAATGAGTCAGGATACGATTAAACATGAGATAAAAGAAAATAGATGCTGGTCTCTGTCCCCAGTTGCTGGCACAGAGCTTCTGAAACCCTTGGAATTTCCTGGGTAATAAGAGCATCTTTTGTTCTAATGAGGTGACTCTGAGTGGGCCCTTATGGCTCCTGGATGAGGGCTGCTCACCAGAAAGACCAAGCCATGATTAGAGACTTGGAATTTTAGCCCTGTCCCCATTCCCTTGAGAAGGGAAAAGGACTGAAAAGTGGAGTTAATGATCGATTGTGTCTATGTGATGAAGTCTCTCTCTCTCTCTATATATATATAAATATCACAAAAATTTCAAGACCTTCCAGGTTGGTGAACACATCCACGTACCTGAAAGGTGATAGACACCAACTCAACAGAGATGGAATCTGAGAGAGGGGGAGATTGTGGGAACTTCTGATTTTTATCCAAGTGGAACAGAAGACATGGGTAACTCGGGGATCTACTACTTGCCATTGGCATCTGAAGTCAGGTGGAGTAGTCTCGTGCGACCCAGCCCTCAACTTGTGGAATCTGACACTTTCTCTGGGTAAACCACATCCAAATTGAGTTAAATTGTAGGACACCCAGCTGGCATTGAGGAGAATTGCTTGATGTGGGGAAGAAGCTTCACCCATTTGGTGACCAGAAGCATCAGAAATGTATTGTGTTAGTAACAAAGAAGGATCCACAGGAGGAATAACTGTAGGTTCCTCCCTACACAGGTAATTATTACTGTTAATGTGTCTGAGCCTCATTCATCACCCCTGTTATCCATCCATCCAGAGATTATCATCAATGGGAAGTTGTATGAAATAGACTACAGGGACACCCTGAAGTTGATATGTTCCTGAACTCTTTCTTATTTCCTGTAAATAAATTCTGTAAATCAAATGAAATTCAAAATGCAATTGGTACCCTTGCTATTTGTAAATAGATAAAACCCACAGTGAATAATTTTACAGAGCAAAGACTCAGCTTTTCAAATCTGATTTATAAGCACAAGTTTTCACACAGAACAATATACCCTCAAGATGGAAAGGGGACTCAGGGTTCTATGCTGTCCTGGGAGACTATGGAAGCAGAGGAAAAAATATATCCTTGTGTGGTTCGGAGAAGGCGATGGCACCCCACTCCAGTACTCTTGCCTGGAAAATCCCATGGATGGAGAAGCCTGGTAGGCTGCAGACCATGGGGTCGCAAAGGGTTGGACACGACTGAGTGACTTCACTTTCACTTTTCACTTTCATGCATTAGAGAAGGAAATGGCAACCCACTCCAGTGTTCTTGCCTGGAGAATCCCAGGGACGGGGGAGCCTGGTGGGCTGCCGTCTATGGGGTCGCACAGAGTCGGACACGACTGAAGTGACTTAGCAGCAGCAGCAGCAGCAGCAGTGGTTCATGCAGATTGGAATGAAACAAAATACCCCTAGCTTTTTAAAAAGAAAAAAAATCACCTCTACTTTTTTAATAGTGGACTTTGTCAAAGTGCTTTAAAAATATAAGCAATATCTAAAATCAGGTATTAGAGGAAACTCACGTTTTCTCCTTAGAAATCTATTTCTTCCTTATTTCTAATCTTTAGTTAACTTTTTCCCCTTTTGGCACAATAACCAAAAATAGTAAGGCATAAGACTTGAAAGACAGAGAAATCAGAATCTGATTCCCAGCTGTCATTTAACCTCTCTGGCCTTTATTTTCCCTTTATTATAAGGACACAATCCCACATGGTTGGTGGTGCTGAGTGTAACTGGTGTGCCACATAAACGAGATGGTGCACTGCAATCAAAACATACTTCCGCTGGTGTTTTTACCTTTAAACTTCATTGGAGGTGGGGGGATGGTCTCCCCTCGCCTGTGAATGACAAATCCTGCAGGCTTCTGCCTGTTCCACTCACATTTGGTCAGTTGACAGTCTAAAGGCTGCATTTAGAGCCGCAATTCAGCAATTACAAAGTCCAGCCCTTTGTAATGACCCTAAACTCTACATGTATGACTTAGCTTGAAGAAGATATGGCATATATACATGGAATATTACCACTCAGACATAAAAAAGAATGAAATTTGCAACAACATGGATGGACCCGAAGGTATTGTGCTAAGCAAAGTAAGTCAGAGAAAGATATTGCATGTTTTCACTTAGAGGTGGAATCTAAAAAACAAAAATGAACATAATAAAACAGAAACAGACTGTCAGAACGAACTCGTGGTCACCAGTGGGAATAAGGGTGGAGGGAGGGGCAAGATACGGGAAGAGGATTACGAGGTACAAACCACTAGGTCTAAAGTAGGATACAAGGGGCTTCCCTGGTGACTCAGTGGTAGAGAATCTGCCTGCCGGCACCGGGTTAATCCCTGATCCAGGAATATCCCATAAGCCGCAGAGCAGCTAAGCCACAACTATTAAGCCTGGGCTTCAGAGCCCGTGCTCCACAACTTGCAAAACCCAAGCACCATGAGAGAGTAGCCCCCATTCTCCGAAACTAGAGAAAAGCCCATGCAGCAGTGAAGAGCCAGCACAGGCAAAAATAAATAAATAGCTGAATAAATAAAATTTTAAAAAATATTAATAAGATACAAGGGTGTAATGCACAGCACAGGGAATATAACCAATATTTTAGAATGACTTTGTAAGTAGTAGTGAAGTCGCTCAGTTGTGTCCAACTCTGTGTGACCCTATGGACTGTAGCTTGCCAGAATCCTCCATTTTCCAGGCAAGAATACTGGAGTGGGTTGCCATTCCCTTTTCCAGGGGATCATCCCAACCCAGGGACTGAACCCTGGTCTCCCACACTGCAGGCAGACTCTTTACCAGCTGAGCCACCAGGGAAGCCCTATAATCTATAAAAATACCAAGTCACTATGCTGTGTACTTTAATATAATATTGTAAGTAACTATATGGCTTCAGGGAACACTGGGGAAGGGGAAGCTGACTTTCCGCTCTTTCCCATACATCTGCTCCTGCTCCTTCAGATCACCCAGGCCAGGAATGCAGAGGGGAGCTGGGACCAAGGTGAGAGAAGAAGATGGTTCATGAAGCAAGTAATTCTGCACAATCTGACCAGGAATGTGGGTAGGGTGTCAGAGAACACACTCCACATTTCACTGGGCTTGAGGCTAGAAGGTGGTGCCTCCACTCTGTTTATTAATCTCTCAGTCTTTCATCATGATTTCCAACCAGGTGAGGGCGTAGGTAGACACAGTAGGTTTGGCACACATTGGCTATCCTCATAACCAGCATCCTGATATGTTCGTGAAAACCAGGTCAAAAGAGTCTGCTTGTCACATAAAGATTGGAAAGAATATATCTCAAGTGGCCGGCTTATGGTAGGTGCTCGATAAAGTACTGACATGGTATAATCCTTACTAATCAATTGCTTCTTCCAGCTGGCAGATGAGAGAGGACTTTGTGAGAAAATCCCCACAGATGCTATTTAAATGCATCAGAATCCTTTTCTAAAAATTGTTCTCTAGTCAACACATTTAGCTTACCCAATTTCTTGTTAAATTGTTCTACATGTTAAGACATGCCACCAGTAAAACCACATGGTTTAGAGTTAAAAACTATTCAAAAACATCCTAAAGTTGGCACATCCAGTGGTTGTTGGTAATGTTTCAGAAAAGAATTAAAATAAAAGGCTCCATGTGGGTTTGAGGTTCCTTTTAAAATGTGTCATTTTCTCAAGAGTGAACATATTTATTCTGAAGGTCCACATGAAAGGCTAAAATACAAATTTAAATAATAGTTCAGAAGTCCCACTGAAAATCTGCTTTGATCAGCTCTTTGGAAAGTATAGGAAGCATGCTAATTCTGGTTCTACCACCTCTGAGCTTGGCCAAGAAAGAGTTGGACTATTTTCCAGCCAACCAACTCAATCAGAACGCTTGAACCTTCCAGGAAACCCAAGACTACTAATTTTCCAGAGCCTGGGCTTGCGCATATATGTGCTTCAATCTGCTGTATTTGCATCCTGCTCCTTTGTGACACTGTGGGCGTTGAGGTTCCCCTGCTGAGAAAGCTGAATGTTTTGTTTTTCTTCCAGCAACCTCATGGAATTGCAACAGCTCTCACCACCCCCTATCTCCCCGTAATGTGTCTGATTCCCACAGAAACAGCACCTCTTCTGAATCTGGAGATAGCTTCTGAAGCCAGAGGGAACAGAGATGCAAATACCTTCTTCTCATCTGAGCAAGTATTCTTGCCTGGGAAGTCCCATGGACAGAGGAAACGGGTGGGCTATAGTCTGCTGCTGCTACTGCTGCTAAGTCGCTTCAGTTATGTCTGACTCTGTGCGACCCCATAGGTGGCAGCCCACCAGGGTCCCCCGTCCCTGGGATTCTCCAGGCAAGAATACTGGAGTGGGTTGCCATTTCCTTCTCCAATGCATGAAAGTGAAAAGTGAAAGTGAAGTCGCTCAGTCGTGTCTGACTCTTAGCGACTCCATGGACTGCAGCCCACCAGGCTCCTCTGTCCATGGGGTTTTCCAGGCAAGAGTACTGGAGTGGGGTGCCATTGTCTTCTGGGTCACAAAGAGTCGGACACAACTGAGTGACTGAATAGCAACATCTGAGCAAGACCCTTTTGCATACCCACTGAGGACTTGGGTAATCCCCTTAAGTTATTTGGTTCTGGAAGTCCACCTTCCTTTGTGGGCTCAACTTCAATCACCCATGCATCTCTTTCAGCGATTGCATTGTCCTGTGATTGCATTGTCCTTGAGCTGTTTCTTAGTCTTCCTTCCCCTCCCCCACCCACCATCACCGTGAATGAAATAGGAAGGCACAGGAGCCTGGAATCTAATAACAGCAACTCCCCCAGGTGAAATAAAGGTCTGTGGTTCAGCAGTAAAGAATTTGTCTACAATGCAGGAGATGAGGGTTCAATCCCTGGGTTGGGAAGATCCTCTGGAGAAGGAAATGGCAACCCATTCCAGTATTCTTGCCTGGGAAATCCCATGGACATAGGAGCCTGGTGGCCTACATTCCATGAGGTCGCAAAGAGTCGGATGACTGAGCACGCATGCATCCCCCAGTCCTACCTGCTGCCTTCTCTTAAGAATTCACACTTATCTCCCTGAGCTAAACCAGCCAAGGTCAGTAAAACAGTATAGGTTTTACTATAGGACACAGAGAAGGGTGGTTTTAGCAGCACGGGATTGTAACAGCTGTGAGACTCAGGCAAACCTTGATGCTTCTGAGTTTGGGTAGCCTGGGGGGTATCGGGGTACCTCAGTACAGCAGGGTGAGTGAGGAAGTCACAGCTCCCACTAAGCCTTGCTGATGGGGTGGGTGAGCAGTTTTCTCTATGCTGTTTAGCTGGAGTAGACAAGTTATTGTTTACAAGTTTTCTGTCTTGCTAGGCTGCCTCTGCTTTGGTGACTAGAGAATATGAGTCTTTCTTAGGGGTTTTGATGTTTGTGCCCAATTACATTCCCAGGTTGCCAGTTTCATCAGCTCAAGCCCAGGATATATGAGGCAAAATAAAAGCCCAGGAGATTCGCTGCTGGATCCTGAGGTCCCTGCAAGTCTGCCTTTTTCTATCCCCTTTTCAGAGTCTTCATCTGCTGGGTTTATACATCATATATATGTCAGTTGCTTCAGTCGTGTCTGACTCTTTGCAACCCTATGGACTACAGCCTGTCAAGCGCCTCTGTCCATAGGATTCTCCAGGCAAGAATACTGGAGTGGGTTGCCATCTCCTCCTCCAGGGGATCTTCTCCACCGAGGGATCGAACCCAGGTTTCCTGCATTACAGGCAGATTGTTTACCACTGAGCCATCAGGGAAGCCCATACATCACATTCAGGGGTTGTAATTGTACTTAGTGAGAGAAATAAGAAAAGTGTGTCTATTCCATCTTCCCAGAAGCAGAGCTCTGCTCTGTTGTTTTATAACCTTCTTTCAATGGATCATCTCCTCATACAAATAAATCTATCTCATATTATCATTTTAATGGCTGCATATTATTCCACTTCATTGATTTACATTGCTATAATTGATTAAATCAATTGTCTGTAGTTTGGACAGACAAGGTTTTTTCTCCCCAACAAACTTCTTCTACTAGGAATAACACTGGAGTGAACATATAAGTAGCTAAATTTTAGTCATATTCTTGATTATTTTCTTGGCCTAAATTTCTGGACATAGCACAGCTAACCTAAAAGATACACACATGTGAAGGCTTCTAAAACAGGTAGTCAGTTGCTCTCCAGAGACCAGAAACATTATAGCAAATTATGCAACCATCATCAGCCTCTGTACCTTCAACATCACTGAGTATTATTTTTTTTAGTTGACAATCCAGTAAGCTAAAAATGGCATGTCTCTTTTCAAAGATTACCTTTACTTAGTTATTTGTGAGACTCATCACTTGGAAAGCAAATCTAGGTAATCAATTACTACCGAATTTCTAGGCAGTAAGAGGGGAGATGGGAAACTGAGATCGGTAGCTTGACAGGGTCCCCCAGGTAGACTAGCCACTGAGAGGGTAACAGGCAGGAAGGCCAGGGGTCTCCAAATAGAGGAAATAGCCTGCAAGTGTCAGACATTTTTTATCTCTCTTAAGCGGCAGGAGGAAACAAACTAGCAATATTTTTTCCTTCTCTATACAAATTTAAAGGGAGGTTTCTCTTAAAATATTGTGTTGCCATAATGACACCCGGTTTCGCCTGAAGTTAGCTATTCTCGAGCCTAGAGATAACCAATGCCTTTTTCTTATGGAAATGTTTGTCTTAAGCTATGCTAATGTACTATGCCTTTACCCCAAACTCTGTCTCCAAGTCGGTTCTGCCTCTTGGCCCAGAACCTACTTGACAAACCAATATGGATATTGTTCCCCTAATCTATGTAAATGAAACTATTTGTATGGTGGTCTGCCCTTCTTCAAGATTCAAGTTAATCATTTTATGGCCCAGGATAAACCATTTGGTGCCAAGATTATCCCAAAATGCATCTTATGGGTGAGGGGCCTGGTGCCATTCTGAATTTTAAGACACTCCTTTCTTTCATTAACAGACTGCTAGTGACTATATAACATCCAGCTAAAGACTAGCAGAGGGGTACTCTTTCTGCCCCCTTCTGATGCCTATGTCAGAAGCTTTCTCTATCTCCTTTATACTTTAATAAAACTTTATTACACAAAAGCTCTGAGCGATCAAGCCTTGTCTCTGGCTCCGGATTGAATTCTTCTCCTCCGGGGGCCAAGAATCCCGGTGTATTCGCGTGATTCAACAACAACCTTTCACCACGTGGCAGGCTGTAGCTTACCATGGAAGGGCAACAGCTGGTGGGCGGGACCTGGGGTACCAGGCCAGACTCAGAAGCAGGGACAGAAAAGTGGGAGGACAGCTCCCATCTTATGCGACACCAGGTGTCCTCTGTCATTCCAAAGGTCATTTAATTTCTCTGGAATTCTTGGGCCTGTTTCCTCAAGAAGCAGCTGCTATCCATTAGAAATGAGTAGCTGTCATCACAGTGAAAGGATTGAAAGCATGATTTAATTTTGTTCTGTAACTCCTGGCCTTATGTGTGTGCCTGTTAGTCATTCAGTCATGTCTGACTCTTTGCGATCCCATGGACAGTGGCCTGCCAGCCTCCTCTGTCCATGGAATTCTTCAGGAAAGAATACTGGAGTGGCTTGCCATTCCCTTCTCTGGAGGATTTCCTGACCCAGTGATTGAACCCCGGTCTCCTGCATTGCAGGCAGATTCTTTATCATCTTAGCCACCAGGGAAGCATACATGAATACAAGTGTGCGCGCACACACACACACACACACTCACACACTCACACGGGGAGCCCAGGCCTGTTCTAACCCTGGTCTCTGTTCCATGCCACTGTCACTCTCTATCAGACTATAATTAGCTTATGTTCCAGCAGGGACAGTCACGTAGGGTGAGTGTAAGATGATAGGGGCTGAAAGAGAGGCTTTCCTCCCAGCAGTTCTCAGCTCCTTCTTAGATTTCTCCACTGACCATACTGCTGCTCAAAAATTAACAATAATAAGCTGCATTTGTTCCCAAAAAATGTTTAACCCACAAGTCCTTTAAGGCTGGGACTCTCCAGCTGCCCCACTCCCCAAATCTGAGCTAGTGGCCACCTCATATAATTGCTAATTACTCCATTTCAATTTGCTGAATTGGAATCCATTCAGCATGGATTACTATAATGAATTCATTATAGTAATTATATGGAATTAAGTCGCTTGTCTAGACTTTGGAATAAGGGGTGGGCATCCCAAGATACTGCTACTGCTGCTAAGTCGCTTCAGTCGTGTCCAACTCTGTGCGACCCATAGACGGCAGCCCACCAGGCTTCCCATCCCTGGGATTCTCCAGGCAAGAACACTGGAGTGGGTTGCCATTTTCTTCTCCAATGCATGAAAGTGAAAAGTGAAAGTGAAGTCGCTCAGTCATGTCCGACTCTATCGACTCCATGGACTGCAGCCTACCAGGCTCCTCCGTCCATGGGATTTTCCAGGCAGAAGTACTGGAGTGGGGTGCCATTGCCTTCTCCAATCCCAAGATAACTAGTACTCAATACCTTGAAAATGTGTGGGCTTCTTCACAACCTATATGTCCATCAGCAGAGGACTGGATAAAGATGTATTTATACAATGCAATATTACTCAGCCATTAAAAAGAATGAAATAATGCCACTTGCAGCAACATGGATGCACCTAGAGAGTTTCATACTGAGTGAAGTCAGACAGAGAAGGTGAGATAGCCTATGACATCCTTCATATGGTGGAATATAAGAAGAAGTGATACAAGTGAACTTGCAGAACAGAAAGAGACTCACAGACTTAAGAACAAATTTCTGGTTACCTATACACACTGCTCTATTTACAATGGATAATCAACAAAGACTTTCTGTATAGAACAGGGAACTCTGGGATCCCCTTGCTGTTCACCTGAAACTACCACAACATTGTTAATCGGCTATATCCCAATACAAAATTAAAAAGTTTAAAATATGGAATAAAAAATACAGGGGCTCTTTCAGGCTCTTTCACCTGGAGTCATTAGATTTCATCAGAACATGTAGTATCAGATGCGTGAAGGGGCAATCTGATACCTTGAGGTACATATACATGAAATGTCATGTAAAGACTGCACTCTATAGATGTGGATCCTACAAACACAAAACTCATAAATTTTTTTCAATTCTCATCAATAAAAGGGAAAGATGTGTTTATAATTGCAAGCATTGCACTGACTGACAGGAGAGTACTTTCATCTTGACCCAGCATGAATGGAAACTGAACATGCCGTGTACAATTTTGTACGTTTGACGACTGAAATAACTGCAGACGGAGTAGCTTCTGGTAGCTTCTGGCTCTGTTTCAAACCTTGTTTCTCCTCCACCACTCACATCCTCCCAGTGCCCAGTGCAAAAACGCATGTTCCTGCAACCTTTAGCTCCTCCTCTCTGCGTCACTGCCTCGGAGCTGGCACAGTGGATGACTGAAGGATTCCCAAGGGCATTACAACCTGCTCTTCAGATCTGGTGCCCAGGTGCACCGGGAGCTCACATTTCCTGATTCCTGCCTGAGCAAGGTTCCATCTGTGACCAAACCATCTTGAAATTGTCCATCCCTGGGACCTGGCAGATCCATTTCTGCAAGAGAGACATGCAGTCCTGTCACATTCTCCAACCTAGGAATTACACTTTGCACTGAGAGCTTTGCACTGAGGGTTATCCATCACTGTGTGGGTGTGTTAGTCACTCAGTCGTGTCTGACTCTTTGCAACCCCATGGACCGTAGCCTGCCAGGCTTCTCCATCTGTGGGATTTCCCAGGCAAGAATCCTGGAGGGGGTAGCCATGCAGTTCTCTAGAGGATCTACCTGACCCAGGGATCAAATCTAGGTCTCCTGCATTGCAGGCAGATTCTTTACCATCTGAGCCACCAAGGAAGCTATCCATCACTGCTAAGTCACTTCAGTCCTGTCCGACTCTTTGCGACCCCATGGACCATAGCCTACCAGGCTCCTTTGTCCATGGGATTTTCCAGGCAAAAATACTGGAGTGAGTTGCCATTTCCTTCTTCAGAGGATCTTCCGGACTCAGGGACCGAACTTGCATCTCTTACATCTCCTGCATCAGCAGGCAGGTCCTTTACTACTAGCACGCACCACCTGGGAAATGGTCAGCTGTTATTTCCAGAGTTGGCACTGGATCCTACTCAACTCCTTGGACTGCGTGTTCATGGTTAGAACCCAGAATTAGGGGAAATGGGTTATTCATCCTATGACCTCCATCTTCACCAGGTTTTGATCATTTGACAGATATTTCAGATATGTAACTGAAATTCGGAGGAATCTGTCTCATGTAGCATCAGCAATGAATGTCAGGGAAGAGAGACAGGTCTAGGCACCTGTCACTGTGTCTCCCCAACTCTCTGAACCCTTGTCTCCCTGTTGGCAATTACTCACATCATGAGCCCTGCCATTCCGAAACATCTCACATTCACATTCCTTTGCAGCTGATTGTCCACATGTGACTTGGGTCCCACCCATTAGATGCACACGAAGCCTGGGTTCCAACGTGAACATTCCAGGGAGGAGTCCACCTGCTGAGGAAGCAAATGTGCTGATGGAGATGTCTGCTGTCAAGGGCGATGCAAGGTAGATGTGCTGGGGGCTAGTCCTGAGCCCAGCTGGGGTCCAGAGAGGGTGCGGATCCTTGCGGGCCTTTCACCACAGCAGTTCCTGTGATGATGAAACTGGTCATGTAGCTTCAGAGATCTCCGAGTCTTCCCAAATTGTGTATGTGTGTGTGTTAGTCACTTAGTCGTGTCTGACCTTTGTGACCCCAGGGACTGTAGCCTGCCAGGCTCCTCTGTCCACGGGATTCTCTAGGCAAGAATACTGGAGTGGGTTGCCATTCCCTTCTCCAGGAAATCTTCCCTACCCTCCCAGACTGCGGTACCTAATACCTTTAAATAGATTATTTTCTTGGTTGAAATAGCAACAGTTTATTTTGTTATTTGCAACAGAAAACCTGACCATGGTTAACTGGAACCCAGAATTTCTGATTCCCAAACTCAGAGCACTTTTCCTTGGCCCGCAGTCAGGTATTAGCTCTAAACTGGCACCTTATTGACTCTCTTCCTTTCTCCAGAGAAGAAACTGAATATGAAACATCCATGAAAAGAACTTTGGACTCTGGGTGGGGTGACAGAGAGGAAAATGGAGGGCACAAGATCTTACTAGGGGAAAGAAGGAGAGGAGGAGATTAAAAGAGAATCCAGAAGAAAAAGAGAATACACATTTACCAAGCAATAAATTTGTACCCGGACACATTATAAACCACAGCAGTCACAGCAACAAAAATGTACCTGTGATAGGTATTCACAGCACTTCTTATCTCCCTACTTTCTAAGGAGGGTTCTTTGAGTTTGCTAGCTTCTGATTTCTTTTTGTGGGAATAAGATTAATGAATAAGCAAAAGGAATGTCTCAGATTTATGCAGAGAAGAAAGACATGGAAGTGGGAAAAGGGGATTACAGGCAGTCAGTATGGCAGAGTAGGGGGCAGGAAGAGAGAGGTACAGTTCGGAATTATGGTTTTCTCCAGGTATATGCCTAGGAATGGGATAAAGCATTTTTCTAGTGGGAATCTAGAAAAATGGTACCTGAAAGTGAAAGTGTGAATTGCTCAGTTGTGTCCAACTCTTTGCGACCCCATGGACTATACAGTCCATGGAATTCTCCAGGCCAGAATACTGGAGTGGGTAACCTTTCCCTTCTCCAGGGGATCTTCCCAATCCAGGGATCGAACCCAGGTCTCCCACATTGCAGGTGGATTCTTTACCAGCTGAATCACAAGGGAAGCCCTGAAAAATGATACAGACAAACCTATTTCCAAAGCAAAAATAGAGACACAGAGATAGAGAACAAGCGATTGGACATAAAGGCAGGAAGGAGGCGGATGGGATGAATTGGGAGATTGGGATGGACCTATATACACTACTATGTGAAAATCCCATGGACGGAGTGGCCTGGTAGGCTGCAGTCCATGGGGTTGCTAGGAGTCGGACATGACTGAGCGACTTCACTTTCACTTTTCACTTTCATGCATTGGAGAAGGAAATGGCAACCCACTCCAGTGTTCTTGCCTGGAGAATCCCAGGGACGGGAAGCCTGGTGGGCTGCCGTCTCTGGGGTCGCACAGAGTCGGACACGACTGAAGTGACGCAGCAGCAGCATGTATAAAATAGATAACTAATGAGAACCTACTGTATAGCTCAGGGAACTCTACTCAGTACTCTGTGGTGACCTGAATGGGAAGGAAATACAAAAAGAGGGGATATATGTATGTGTATAGCTGATTCACTTTGCTGTACGGCAGAAACTAACACAGCATTGGAAAGAAACTATAACCCCAACGAAAATTTTACAAAGAGAGAGGTACCATCGTGGGTGGGACTTTGGGAATGGTGATATTTGAAAAGCGATTAGAAAGATGTGCTTGCATTATTTTGGAAGCATCAACATTCTGGGACCAGTCTTAAGAAAGAATAAATGCATTGTCTTATTTGGCTTTCATTATCATCCTGTGAGATTAGCACTATTATGCTTTCTATTTCTCAGGTTAAGAATCTAAGCGTCAGAGAGGTTTTGTGGTTGATCCAAAGTGGTAAGACTGATTTGACTCCAGACTTAAAGGATTCCAACACCCTTTCATAGGGGAAGATAGAAGTGACTTACACTGACCTGCTTCACAATCCGCCCCTTTGCTCACCCAGGGTGGTCACATGATTTGAAAGTTCCTGAGTTGATGCAGGGTTCTGTCAATTACTTAGAGTCATAGCTTTAAAAAAAAAAAAAGCTACAAAGTTCCATGAAACAACTATTCCAAACACCTAAGAACAGAGTCTTCAAAACTATTGCTGTTGTTCAGTCGCTAAAGTTGTGACTCTTCATGACCTCACGGACTGTAGCATGATAGTCTCCTCTGTTCTTCACTATCTCCCGGAGTTTGCTCAAACTCATGTCCATCTAACCATCTCATCATCTCCCATCCCCTTCTCCTTTTGTCTTCAATCTTTCCCAGAATCAGGATCTTTCCCAATGACTCAGCCCTTCGCATCAGGTGGCCAAAGTATTGGAGGTTCAGCTTCAGTATCAGTCCTTCTAATGAATAGTCAGGGTTGACTTCCTTTAGGATTGAATGGTTTGATCTCCTTGCAGTCCAAGGGACTCTCAAGAGTCTTCTCCAGACTATAGTCACGAGCTAATGCAAAGAAGCTATTTAGAAAGTAAAAATTAATTAAATTGAAAGAACAAAGCAAATTTGAAACACACCCCCTTGGTCTGCCAGTAATACAGCTCATTTCTGAAGGTAATTAAGTTGATATACACTTTTTAAAAATTTGAATGAAATTGTCTCATGGTTGTTTATATCCATACAGACCAGAAATGATGACATGGGAGGAAAGTTGCCTTTGTGTAATCATTTTAGTCTAATATGCTAGTGTTGGGTCTGGGAGAAATTAACAGCCTCGTGCTAGGTAAGAACATTACATATGGTATCTCTTTTACCCTCATTACACTCCTAAGAGGTTGATACCATTAGTCACATCTTATAAATGATTCAGTGGGGCTCCAAAAGGTTGAGTGATCTGCTCAGTCTCACAGCTTCTGGTTTTAATTGGGAGACCATAGGTCCTGGCATGTCTGTGACAGTCCCAGTTTATAGCTGTTATCCAGGGTAATTACTGAGTGTTTTACAATTTTCTCTTTTACTTTTAAACTATTTTTTCTTTTTTGGCCACACTGTACAACATGCAGGATTCTAGTTCCCGAACCAGGGACTGAATCCATGTGGAACCCCAACCACTGGACCACGAGGGATGTCCCCACACATAATTAAAATGATCTTACATTGGTAGATTTTTCTATTATTTATAACTTTTAACCAACATAATGACTATTATAAATACTATGATAAACAACTTTGTGCTCAGTCGTGTTCGACTTTTTGTGGCCCCATAGACCATAGCCTGCGAAGGTCCTCTGTCCATAGAATTTTCCAGGCAAGAATACTGAAGTGGGGTGCCATTTCCTCCTCCAGGGAATCTTCCCAACCCAGGAACTGAACCCATGTCTCTTACATCTCATTGGCAGGCAGGTAAAGTGGTGCTTTACTACTAGCACCACCTGGGAACTCCCTATAGAAACAACTTTACATATACAAATTTTTTTACTTGCCTGAAGACTTCCACAGGATGGACCATTCAGGATTACTGAGTCAAAACACCATGAAATACCTTTAAGGTTTTGTCTTTAACAGCAAAATCACTTTTCAAGAAGCCAGTAGCACTGTCTTCTCCCACAAGCAGCGTATAAGTCTCTGTTTCTCTAGCCTTCTGATACTAGAAATTAGTCTTTTAATCTCTGCCAACCTGATAAGCCAGAAAAGAAAATGTATCTGATGT
This sequence comes from Bos taurus, assembly GCF_002263795.3. Taxonomy (NCBI): domain Eukaryota; kingdom Metazoa; phylum Chordata; class Mammalia; order Artiodactyla; family Bovidae; genus Bos; species Bos taurus. The sequence goes on along the minus strand of NC_037341.1, from coordinate 15,822,209 downwards.
TTTGGTGAGCTTTTGATAAGGATGGACATGGTGGCTTCTTGTTGAATGCTTGGCTATCACTTAGCACAGGAAACTTCTTTCCTATTTTACTCAAACACAGGCTTGCAAGGCCCCTGAGCACCTGGCATAACAGACAACAGCCCTCACTTCTTTTTCCCAGTTGATTAACTGACCTCATATGTCAGTGGAGTAAATTCTCCTCCTAGCCTGCTTCAGTGACAGCCCATTACTCATGCAGCATGTAAGACCCATATTTCAACCGTCTGCCCAATACCAGCTCCTGGGTAGGCATAACAACTTGTCTTCAGTTGGTTATTTTCAATGCTGGCTGCACATCAGAATCACCTGGGCAGTTTTTTAATCTTTAATTTAAATCTTTCTTTCTGAGTAGAAAATATATGACACACAAACAAAAAAGAGAAAAAAAAATGGAAAAGGATATTCAGTTTAAAATCTCCCTCTGTGGCCCTGGACCAGCCAATTCTCCTTCCTGGAAGCAAACAATGTCATCAATTTCTCTTGGGTCTTTCCAGAGATATGGGTAGATTTTTAAGATGTGCCCTTTCTGGGACCTCACACCTAGACCTTCTGTAGCACAATTTCCAGGATAGAGAGTCTACAAACTTGGATTTTATTTTAAAGCCCATAGTACCATTGAATTATAGTCAGGGGTTAAAAAAAATACATTACTATGTCACTCATTCATTCATCATTCATTCCTTCATCCATTCAACATATATTTATTGAGTTGGGCTTTTTTCTTTTTCCTTTGGTTGTGCTGTTTGGCATGTGGGACCTTGATTCCTCATCCAGGGATCAAACCCATGCCGTCTGCAGTGGAAGCATAAAGTACTAACCACTAGACCACTGGGGAAGTGCCTGAGCTTGGACTTTTATATGCCAGATGTGCTTGGTACTGGAGATAGTCATGAGCCAGTCACTACTCTCATGCAGCTTAGATTGCAGTGTGGAGGGAAAGCAGAAAAACTGTAATTATCAGAAAGTGAGAAGTTTCAGGACAAAACTAGAGCAGGATGATGGAAAGTCTTTCAATTGTGTTTATCTCAACTTTAGCCTTCTCCTTCGTCCCTTTTCAGACTTTCTTAGCCCTCCCACTGAAAGGTATATGGAAGAGAGAGAAAAAATGAGACAAATTTTGTCAGGCAGTTGGATTACTCCAAGGGTCCAAATTTAGAAAGAGTTTTAAGCTCAGGCCCAAAGTCATTCAGGTGATATTCACGTCTCTTCATCAGTACGGGTCATTTGGGTTCTTCATAATGGCTTAGACATAATTCTGAGAAATGTCAATTTGCTCATTAATCAAATAGAAAGTTTAATTTCTACTTTCTTTCCTGTAACCTAGTAAAACTAAAGCATCATGAGGGCTCCTGAAAACCTAGCTGACAGCTGAGAACTGGAGAGTATCACCAGTGTCTTCCAAAGAGAAAGGGGCTGGGAGTCCCCTTGCCACTGACACTCACAATGTTCAGTCCAGTTCAACGAAATACTTTTATTGACATGTTCCAGGCACTGCAGGCAGTACCATTTTTATCCCACTTAAAAATGAGGAGGAGACTCAGAGAGGTTAACTTATCCAAGTTACCCAGAGTTCAGACCTAAGTTTATTGATGCCAGAAGTTGGTATACCCCTCCAAAGTCTGCCCCAAATTTTGAATGAGATAATCCATGCATTGTGCTTATGGTAACATCTGGTAAATGGTTAAGTCCTATTCCATTCTAAGAAAGCTGCCTTCTCGTTGCTGTTGTTCATCAATTAGACTCTAAGATCTGGCAGCTAAAGGCTCGTGACCAACAATTTTTGGAACCCAACTGGTGAGAAAGAATTAGGTAGGGAAGCATGAAACAACACAGCAGAGGAAGTCAGGGGTGGGGGGTTTGGAGCAGCCTGCCTGCTGCAAGCTGGGGTTGGGAGGGCCCCTCCTGCTCCCCGTGGGCCACACCGGGAGAAGTTCCTGATCCAGCCTGCATTGCTGATGCCTCAGCAGCTACCTCATCTTCTCCTCCCTTTGACCTGGAAGCACTGGAGGATGTACTCCAATTTGTATGCCCAGTGCCTAGGCTAGGGCCCAGCACATCATAGTGTCCAAATGCTGAATGAATGAAGAAATGACTGAACAAGCTTTGCCCCACCTCTCAAGCTTCCTCTTCTCCAAAGGTGGACACAGTCACTCTTCATTTTGCATTTTTCCCCGCAGATGCTGTATTGGACCCTCTAGGTGTATTTTTGCTCTTAATTCTCACACCAATCATTAGATAAGAGGTATTCACTCCACTTTACACCTGTGAACAGTAAAGTTAGAGTAAAGTTTAGGTGGTGGTCATGTGGTTTGGGGGCTTCCCAGGTGGCGCTAGTGGTAAGGAACACGCCTGCCCATGCGTGGTGGGTTCGATCCCTGGGTCGGGAAGATCCCCTGAAGAAGTGAACGGCAACCCACTCCAGTATGCCGGCCTGGAGAATCCCACGGACAAAGGAGCGTGGCAGGAGTCCATGGGATCACAAAAAGTCAAACACGACTGAGCGAATTAGCACAACAAAGCCCAGCACACTATTTGGAAGCAACTGTGGTGCTGGCAGCCCCCATACAGCTCCCTCCCCTTCTTTCTTCATCAGCCTGCTCTAAGACCCCAGAAAGCCTTCCCCTCATTCCATTCCCCATCTTCAGTTCCTTGCCACCATTCGAATTGCTGGTTTAGAGCAGTTTCTTTGGGAGAGAGCTACTGTTGAGGATCTTAATTCCTAACAACAAGCAGATTCAGATCCGGCCATGTTGACATGACTGTGCACGTCTGCGGGATTGCTCAGGTGCCATCTCTGGCTGCATTGCTTCTCAGACTTTAATGTGCAGACCAATCACGTGGGGATAGTGTTGAAACAGATTCTGGTGCTTCTGTCCAGAGTGGTGTCCCAGACTCTGCGTTTCTAGCAAGCTCCAGGTGATGCTGAAATTGCTGATCTGCGTGCCACACTTGAGTCATGGTTAAGCACAAATTCTCATTAGGCCCTGACTCAGAACAAGTGTGTTATGTTCTTTGTTATGATTTGAATTGTGTCTTCCAAAAAAAAAAAAAAAGATACACTGACATCCGAAAACTACAATACCTCAGAATGAGCTGAGATGAAATCACACTGGAACAGGTTGGGCCCTTAATGTAATATGACCAGTGTCCTTCACAGAAAACAGCCCTGTGAAGACAGATACACAGGGAGGAGGCCAGGTGAAGATGGGGGCAGAGACTGCAGTAATTGCAACTACAAGCCAAGGAAGGCTATGGATTGCCAGCAGCCACAAGAGAAGTAGGGGACAGGTTCTCCCTCAGAACCCTCAGAAGGAACCAGTCCTGCCAAAGTCCTGATCCTGGACTTCTAGCCTCTGGAAATGTGAGAGGAAAAAAAATCTAGTGTTTTAAGCTACCCAATCTGTGGTGCTTGTTATAGCAGCCACAGGAAGCTAATACACTCACAAACCCTGAGAAAATAAAAATTAGCCCAGAATAAGAAAGTAAAAAATCTGCCTGGCTGTTCATCAGACTAGACACAAATAAGATAAAAAAAAAGGCAGATAATAACTCTAGCTGCAGATCATACAGATCAGATAATAAGATAACAGACACAGATGAAATCAACTGCTGAGTAACTGTGCTTACCAGTGGGGCTAGTGGTAAAGAACCTGCCTGCCAGTGCAGGAGATGAAGAGGCGTGGGTTCGATCCCTCGGTCAGGAAGATCCCCTGGAGGAGGAAATGGCAACCCACTCTACTTGCCTGGAGAATCCCATGGACAGAGGAGCCTGGCGGGCTTCAGTCCATGGGGTCACAAAGAGTCAGACATGACTGAAGCGACTTAGCACACACACATGCATGCTGAGTGACCAGGTGACAATATTTCTGCTCAGAACAGGCTGCTGCTGAGATAACCCTCAAAGTGTCATAACATCCCCCTTCTGTGTGACGGCTTACTTTCTTACCCTGAACTACAAAATCACTGACTATCAGAAACTTGGTTGTTTGAAGTTATATTAGCAAGAATGAAATGCCCCACCCTTGCCTGGAGAATCTAAATCACTTTGACCCCAAGAAAGAGACTTCATTTCCAGCCCAGGTACAGAGTATCTGATGAGGTTTTCTAGACACCAGTCCATGCCTAGTCTCACTTTGTTGTGAAGGTGTCCTCATCCACTTTGCATCCAGAACTGATGTTGACCCTACATCCACAGAGCTGGTTTGCTTTGAGCTCTGTTTCACATACAGTTGACCCTTGAACCACATCAGAGCTAAGGATGCCAACCCCACACAGTCAAGACTACGTAGGTCTAACCTTAGTCACTCCTCTGTATTCACAGTTCCACATTCATGGATTCAGTCAACCACCTGATCTTGTAGAACTGTTGTGTGTTTATTTAAGAAACTCACATTTAAGTGAACCCTCAAAGTTTAAACCCATTTTGTTCAAGGGTCAACTGTAAGTTTTACCTACACTCCACACTTCCTCCAATTCTACAATATCTCTATCCTTTCTTTGTTTGGCAAGAAACGCCATGGGCCCTGTGGTGCGTGACCTGCCTCATCCCAATGGGCCAGTTAACACTGACTGTCAGACAATAGGGTTGTCTCAGTGGTCTTGGACTGACTGGGCTGGGATACCCCCAGTTTGATTTCCAGGGCTTATTACACAGTAAAGGACCCTTACAGGTGAGAATATTTAGGTCTTCATTGAACTTCAATGTTCTCATCTCTAAAATGGAACACTTGGAATTCCCTGGTGTTCCAGTGTTTAAGACTCCTAGCTTTCACTGCCAAGGGCCTGGGTTCAATCACTAGTCGGGGAACTAAGATCCTATAAGCCACATGACTAGGTCAAATAAAATAGAGTGAAATGAAATGAAATTGAACACCGTGCTCATTCCTCTTATTAGAAAGTGTCCATGACAAACAAAATATAAGGTGTGACAAAGGCATCAACTCAGTGAATGCTGATTGAATAATCTTGCAAAAGATGCATGCTGGGACTTCCTTTGCGATCCAGTGGTTAAGACTCAGCTTTGCAATGCAGAGGGCGAGAATTCAATCCCTGGTCAGGGACCTAAGATCCCATATACCTCAGTGCCAAAAAACCAAAGCATTAAACAGAAGCAATATTGTAACAAATTCAATAAGACTTTAAAAATGATCTTCATCTAAAAAACTTTTTTTTAAATGCATGCAACAGAAAAGTACCTGAATATTTTTGCTACCGAACGTCTACTTGACATTAATAGCAGTTACTTGTTGATGGCAAAAAGCAACGGAGTGTTTGTTCTCAGGAACTTAGTGTTCCCGCACAGTGTTCACAGCACTGTTACAATGAAATTAGGCTAAATCAATGACATTTCCTTATACCCATAAAAAACTAAGATCTAAGTTGAAGTTCAGCAGAGGGAAATATACCCATTATTTTGTAACAACTTTAGATGGAGTATAAACTGTAAAACCGGTGAGTCACTATGTTGTACACCTGAAACTAACATGATATTGTGAATCCACCATACTTCAATAGAAGATAAGTAATTAAGAAGCAGTTCCTTCTCTTTTAAATGCTGCTTGGGCAGAAGAGTGCTTCCATATTGTTGTTGTTGTTTAGTTGCTTAGTCGTGTCTGGCTTTGCAACCCCATGCACTGTAGCCCGCCAGGCTCCACTGCCCATGGGATTTCCCAGGCAAGAAATCTGGAGTGAGTTGCCATTTCCTATTCCAGAGGATCTCCCTGACCCAGGCATTGAAGGGATCGAACCCATGTCTCCTGCATTGGTAGGAAGATTCTTTACCACGGAGCCACCAGGGAAGTTTCCATATTATTCCTTATGTAGCTCATCTTCTTACTTGGTCTCTTTGACAAATCATCCCTCCATTTTTTTCAGAATTAAAATGATCCCATATTAGGATCCTTGCTGGATCATGGAAAAAGCAAGAGAGTTCCAGAAAAACATCTATTTCTGCTTTATTGACTATGCCAAAGCCTTTGACGGTGTGGATCACAATAAACTGTGGAAAATTCTGAAAGAGATGGGAATACCAGACCACCTGACCTGCCTCTTGAGAAACCTGTATGCAGGTCAGGAAGCAACAGTTAGAAATGGACATGGAACAACAGACTGGTTCCAAATAGGAAAAGGAGTACGTCAAAGCTGTATATTGTCACCCTGTTTATTTAACTTCTAGGCAGAGCACATCATGAGAAATGCTGGACTGGAAGAAACACAAGCTGGAATCAAGATTGCCGGGAGAAATATCAATAACCTCAGATATGCAGATGACACCACCCTTACGGCAGAAAGTGAAGAGGAACTAAAAAGCCTCTTGATGAAAGTGAAAGAGGAGAATGAAAAAGTTGGCTTAAAGCTCAACATTCAGAAAACGAAGATCATGGCATCTGGTCCCATCATTTCATGGGAAATAGACGGGGAAACAGTGGAAACAGTGTCAGACTTTATTTTGGGGGGCTCCAAAATCACTGCAGATGGTGACTGCAGCCATGAAATTAAAAGACGCTTACTCCTTGGAAGCAAAGTTATGACCAACCTAGATAGCATATTCAAAAGCAGAGGCATTACTTGGCCAACAAATGTTCATCTAGTCAAGGCTATGGTTTTTCCTGTGGTCACGTATGGATGTGAGAGTTGGACTGTGAAGAAGGCTGAGTGCCGAAGAATTGATGCTTTTGAACTGTGGTGTTGGAGAAGACTCGTGAGAGTCCCTTGGACTGCAAGAAGATCCAACCAGTCCATTCTGAAGGAGATCAGCCCTGGGATTTCTTTGGAAGGAATGATGCTAAAGCTGAAACTCCAGTACTTTGGCCACCTCATGCGAAGAGTTGACTCATTGGAAAAGACTCTGATGCTGGGAGGGATTGGGGGCAGGAGGAGAAGGGGACGACAGAGGATGAGATGGCTGGATGGCATCACTGACTCGATGGACATGAGTCTGGGTAAACTCCGGGAGTTGGTGATAGACAGGGAGGCCTGGCATGCTGCGATTCATGGGGTCACAAAGAGTTGGACACGACTGAGCGACTGAACTGAACTGTGCTACTTCTTAGTGGAAAGTGTGTCTAGAGGAGGGAATGGGCTTGGGAGTCAGTAGGAGGCCTGGATTGGAAGGTCAGCTCCAGCCCTTACTAGCTAAGCCAGCTGAACTCCTCTGAGCCTCAGTGATCATCTCTGTAAAGTATGAATAGCAGCAGTTCCCACATTATAGGGCTATTATGAGGATACCGTTATTTTGCAAAGCCCTTAGAGCAGTGGTCTCTCCTGAATAAACATTTAGGTTGGCCATCCTCCAATGTCTCCCTCTAGGAGCAAATACTTGCTTGGAACCTGACTTTCTCTGTTTTTTCATCTTATTTACCCTTTGACTTCATTTACTGAGATCTCTGTCTCTCTCCAGGGGCCAATGTTTCCTTGTTCAAGTTATAAGCAAACCAACCCTAGGAAGAGAAGAGAAAACTAATCTGCAATAGAGTGAGGTTGACACAAAGTATCCTTTCCTTTGATCTCTTCTTGAAGGATTTGTAGTTTCATAAGCTCTGAGCCTGAGACTTCTCTAAATCCTGCCTAATACACCCTGTGGGTCAACCAAACCAAGACCTCAATAGGAAGCTTTTAAAAATAAGAGACTGGCCCTGTTGACAGGGTATAGCAGACAATGGCAGAAGTGGAAGGAAGCCCCAGTGCTCATGAGTCTACTCCTCACCTCTGCCCGTGGTTTATGACAATGTGTCTTTGTAGTCCAGGGACGAGCAAAATGTCTGTGGCTAGTGGCAGAGGCACTTTAGTGGCTCTGATGGCCTAGTACTGGACTGGACTGGTGTCTCCAATTAAAATCAGAGCCCCCAGGTTGTCTGAAGTTGTTATCTCAACAGGAAAACAGTAGGTCAACTGCAGATTGTCTGCCTCTTCTCCCTGCTCATCCCCTAGAATCAGGTGGGGAGTTTTGAAAATCCTAATGTCCAGACAACACTTCAGACTGATTACTTTAAATGTTCCAGGAGTAGAAACCATGCATCAATATTACTGCAGATTCAGATTCAATAGATCTGCCCTGGGGTCTGAGATTCTGCATTTCTGACAAACTCTCAGTCAATATCCACACTGCTGGTCACAGGATTAGAATTTGGATAACAGTGTCTCAGACTGTCTTTTCTCCCATCCCTTCTGTCCATCAAAATTAGTGCTTGATGCTCATTGGTCTATTTCCCCCAAGGTTGTAGCATCAGAAGCAAAGGCTCTCTTCTGGTTAGTTTATTTACTTCTGGGACCTGGTCTGAGGAAAGAGAACTTATTATTGTTGATTCACTACATTATCTTGTTTAAGGAGAAGATACTTAATGGGAGTTTAAAACATTCTTACAGTCAGATCTTTCTGATCAATTCAATACTGTCATCTTCTTGCTTCTCGCCAGTGGGCTTTCAGCTTTAAACAGGTTCACACCACTTCTCTCTTCCTCCAACTCCTAGTTCCAATAATATTTTTAACAACATCAAGAGTAAGGTGGAATCATGCAATGAACCTGAACTTGGAATTGGGAAACTCAAGAACTTGAGCAAGTCACACGTGTTCTCCGAGACTGTTTTCTCTTCTGAAAAAGGACCACGTGGTGATGATAACAGCTGTCATTGTGTGCTGTTAGACTTACATCAAAATATCTCCCTCAATCCTCACTTATAGTCCATCTACCAGTGGAAGTCTTGGTGCTCAAAGAGGCTAAGAAACCAGTTTAAGGTCACAGGGCTGATAAGCAATAGAACTTGGATTTACATCCATGACTGGATCTTCCACTGTCTCACTGCTACCTGCCCAAGAGGGTGGTGAGGTGGCAAACGAAGTCACACATGTAAGCACTTCCTATGTGGAGGTGTTTTGTCATTTTTTGAGAGCTGAAATTTATAGCCTGAAAACCGGCCTTTCAGTCCTGGCTCTGCCATTCATTTACTGTACAGACTTAGACAAGTGACTCATTCTCTCTGAGTTCCTTTCTTTGTCCATGAAATGACTCCAGTATTGACCACTGAGTCGTCTACCTCTCACGGTGAGTGAAAATTACAATAACAACAGCGAAAAAGCTAACATCTCTACGATGTTGAATGTGCCTCAGGCACCGTTGGAAGGGCTTTTCAGAAATGTGAGCTAATGTTTGTGAACATAATTTTAAAATTATGAAGGTTTTTTACTTTTAAAATTAACCTGAAGTTTTTCTGGTCAAACTGAAATGCCACAGCTGTTGCTGAGCTGCTCTGTTCCCCCCACCCCCTGACCCCCGCCACCCAGGGCTTATATTCACAGTAGACAAATCTTCAAGTGAAAACTCAGGTTTGGGACTTCCCTGGTGGTCTGGTGCTGAGACTGCATGCTGCCAATGCAGGAGGCACAGGTTCAGTCCCTGATTGGGGAACTGAGATCCCACATGCCACGCTGTGTGGCAAAAAAAAAAAAAGGAAGAAAGAAAAAGCAAACTCATTTTTACTCCAGTAATAGCTTCTCCAGCCAGCAGCAAGGACTCCAGAGAGAGAATGTGAGGAACAGTGTAAGTAGAAACTCAGGGTGTGGAACAGTGTAAGTAGAAACTCAGGGTGTTTATTCCTTCTCTCAGTAACTTATCATGGAGGCTTAGTCCCTCGTCAATGCTTGGGCTTACAATCTTGACATTTTGCCTATGATGATATCACAGTAAAGCGTGGAAGAATGCACCAGCAGTCCTCCAGGAGATTTTGTCTCCCGTCCTGAGGACAAACGGAAGGACCCAAGTCCCAGGAGGCACTGCCTCAGTGTCCTGCTTCTTCCCAGGGAGGCGTCACAAACACCGCCACTCCCACCCTGCCAGCCAGCCCAGCTCCCTTTTCTCATTCCACTTCCAACACCCAACATTTCTGTCCTGCCTCACAGTGCCTGAGAATCAGAGAGACGTGTCTCTTCCATTCCTCGGACGTGGAAACCTGGCCCTCGTGTGCATCACTTTCTTTCTGGAGAAACCAGCTTGGGAGGTGGACAACACTGGTCTTTCCTTATTAGAGAATCACGACTGAAGCGACTTAGCAGCAGCAGCAGCAGCAGCTTGTACATCCTCACCTCATGCAAATTCGTTCCCTCCAAAGTGTCTCCTCACCTTCAATTTCGAAGTTTTTGTCATACTTGGATGTCAGCCACATTATTATTTATTCAATAGCTTTCTTTAAATCTAGTCACATTTTAACTTAGGTTCATTTCAAAAGGAAAGTGTACGTGACTATCATAAATGGAAAACTACTATTGGGAAGAGCTTTCTCTATTATTGTAATTCTTGCAACAACCGAGGGTCGCTCAAAATGATGATTATGGAAACAGAGCAATCTAATCAGATTCTAACTAAATAGTATTGCTTGCTGAAGACACTGCTAAGGACTGCTTTCTCTTGACATAATTGGAAAGGCTGATAGAAAATTGAAAGGAGAATTTTTCCCTCACTCTGAGCTGATGTGGTTTCATGACTTGCCTTGAAATTATCAATGAACAGAACCAAGAGTATACATCCTCTACCCCAGAAACACTAGTTTAAGGGATGGAAGTCTTTCTACTCTTCAAAGAGATTGGCCACAAGTACTGGAGGGCCCTCAGAGAACACCCCCAAGCCCATCCATCTCCCCCTGCCAACATCCCACCCCCCTCCCTAACCCTTTGATTGCCACCTTTGTGGTCCAAGAGGCTGTGGCCAACAGTAGTTGTTCCACCATCCTCAGGTTAAATGAGCCAAGAAAAAGATGATTTCTGTCAAATGGCCTGGCCCTCTCCTTTTGCAGACATCTGTGTTGCCCGTCTTGGATTCGGTCTGTTGGGAGTTCTCTCCAGACTGTTGCTGTAACGAGACTGAGGTGTGTTCCCTCTGAGAGATGCCCCTTCTCTAGACAGGTCTGGGGTGATGAGATTCTGACAGCTCTGGTCTGTTTTGTGCACGTGTGTTTGAACACACTGTCTGCCACTGAAGTAGCAAGTCACCGAGTGCTCAGGTGTGGCTGTGACGCAGGGGAAGGACCATGGTGTATTCTCAGCCTACCTCCTCTTATGTCCATCACTTGGAATCCATGTAACTTGGATAAAAGGCAGCTTCCATTCTCCCAGGCCAGACCACCAGGTCCTCACAGGACTTGGAGAAAATGTTTCAGTGTAATGAAAGCTTGTGCTGTCTGGCCTAAGCCTTTATGTGTATATTAATATTTTCCTATGGTCACAACTCAGAAGGTTGGCATCACGGGTCTTTGCCAAATACCATCATCCCATCTGGGCAATACTAACATATGTAGAGAAAAAAATATTCAGGAGGCAGTACACAAAATGTTACTTGTGTAGATTTTTTGGATGGCAGGAGATCTTAGTTTTTACATTTAAATGAAGCATTTTTATAAATATTTCAATTCCTTGAGTGGTTTTCATTTTCTCTTTCACTGATCTATATTTTCTAGTTTTAGTGTCATAACTCTACTGAATAATTTGAAGTTGCAAAACATTTTTCTAGTCACAAAGTAGTGTACTAGCAAGCATAGGCTAATCATACATTGAAAAATAAAAATATATTTTTGGTCCAAAAACTTTGGTGAGACTCTGCAATTGTAACTCCACTTTTATTGCTTCATATTGTACATTATTATCTTATAGGTTCAGATAGGCTCATTTCAAAAATCCCATCTTAATAAATTTTAAAAACTAAAAAATTTTAAAATCCCATCTTAACTATTAAAATCTAACTTTTTAATCTTAGAACTCTTTTTCTATATAAGACGTAATAATAAGCCATAGAATTGAGTGTTCCAGGAAACACAGTTTTGGAAAAATCAATCTGATCCATTTTTTCTTTCCCATTTTGCAGCCAGTGGAACTAAGGCCTAGAGAGATAAAGGGATTCATTCAGAGATGCTCATAACCATTAAGAAGTCAGGCTGGAACTTTTTTTAATTTAATCTTTTTTTTAATACCAAAAACCTTTTGTATTGGGGTATAGCCTATTGACAATGTTGTGGTTGTTTCAGGTGAACAGGGAAGGAGCTCAGCCACACACACACACGTAACCATTCTCCTCCAAACCCCCTTCCCGTCCAGGCTGGCACAGCAGAGTTCCCTGTGCTATACAATAGGTTTTTGTTAGTTATCCATTTAAAATATAGCAGTGTGTACATGACCTTCTCATCAAGCTGGAACTTGAACTGAGATCCTCTCTTGCAAGACCAGAGGCTAGTTGTGTGGGTTTTGCACACTCAGTTCCAGGGGACATGCGGCACATTGTCACTTCTGTAAATGACACCCCCTGGAGGTTCGCAAGGCACACCTGCCTGGCAGTCAGTATTCTTTTCACATCATTATCACTAAGTGAGAGGGCCTTTTACAATTTGACTGAGGCCATGACAGAGAAGAATCTGGAGACAAGTGAAGTATTTTCTGTTATTAGTTGGTGCATGTGAGCTCAGTTGTTCCAACTCTTGCAACCCCAAGTACTGTAGCCCCACCAGGCTTCTTTGCCCATGGGATTCTCCAGGCAAGGATTGTGGAGTGAGTTGCCATTTCCTTTTCCAGGGGCTCTTTCTAACCCAGGGATCGAACCTGCATCTCCTGCCTTGGCAGGTGAGTTCTTTACCAGCTGAGCCACCTCGGAAAAACCTTATTTGTTGAAGGCAGTGAAATAATCTCATAGTTAATGGATTTCTGAACTAATATAGCAAACTCCAGGAGACAGTGAAGGACAGGGAAGCTTGGAGTGCTGCAGTCCATGGGGTCACAAAGAGCTGGACATATCTTAGCGACGACTGAATAGCAATAACAAGCTTTCAGAAGGTCCTGAGCCAGGAGACCTAGCAGTTTACTTTCCTATTAATTGTGGAGTTTTCTGGGTAGGATGCTGGCTGACTGAGGCATAGTTTTGAGAATTAAAATATTTTTCTCTCCCTTCTTCCTCCTTAAAAAAAGACCAAGTACCTAAGATGTGGACAAAGCACTGTGCTCTGGGACAGGCCTCATGGGCACTATTGAATCAGCCATTGCTCTTAGGACAGGGTCATCCAACCTGCCAAGGAATCCCATTTTCAAGACAGATTTTGCTGCATTTCCTTTTGTTATCCCTGCTGCACTAACCTGGACGCACCCCCAACCAGCAATCAGAATGCCAAGAATAATTTCGCGTTTTCTTTACTTCTTTCAGCTCACTCTTCCCTACAGCAAAATGACTGCAGCACCCCTGGCACGAGTCCCCTTTCTCGTCCCACCATGTCAGCCAAGGCATGGAGAGGTCCTTCCTTGCTTCTCTGAACTGGGAAGCCAGCTTTGATTCCCCTTCCCCTCCATGTCTAATCCGTGAACAAGTCCTGGCGCATCCATCCCTGACGTTCCCTCAAACACTTCTGCTCATGGGCCAGGTCAAGCTGGGCCACCAGCATCCCAGCCTCGTCTACTGTCGCGTCCCCCCGAAATGGTCTCCGTGCTCCCAGCCAGCACACTCCTGAGTCTCTGTTCTTTCCGCCTGTTATCAACCTCCCTTCTCAGCCTGCAGCACTTAAGCCAATACTTTACTCCACCCTATCCCCCCTTATTCAAAAATCCCACCAAAGTGCATAAATATCTTTTTGTGACTGTGTGTTTAATCCTATAACTACCTGAATCAGAAAAAAGCATTTGCCAGATTGCCACCGTAGCCCAGTGCTTTGCATTGTTCAGTTTTACTTATTTGCTCTGTGACTTTGAGCCACTTATTTAGCCTCTCTATTTAACTATAAAATATGGTGATGGAGCCCTACCTTACAGGTTATTTGGGGAATTAAGTGAGATGGTTTGCAAAGTGTCTAGAATAGTGTTTGCCCTATCGTTGATATTTAATGCCAGTTCCCTTGCCTTTCTCCCTGGGACGGGGGAGGAGGTGTGTGTTAGTCAAGACTCTTGACTATAAGTGACAGAAACCAAACTGGAGCTGAAACCCAAAAGGGAAGTGATTAGCTGGTGTTTCTAAACCCCTGGAGAAATAGGGCGAAAGCTGAAACCAGGGACTCAAGCGTGCTCGGCTACCCACCTCTCTCTCATTCTCTTCCTCTGTGTGTGTGTGTGTGTGAATCTTATCTCAGCTTTTCCCTACAGCCTTTCTGAAGCAGGAAACTTGTCTCTGCCGCCCAAGACAACCCCCCTCCCCCATCATAGCTTCACTTCCAGACAGAAAAGGAGCTTCTTTCTCTGAGCTTCAGTTAGAAAAATGCCAGGGAAGGACTCTGATCGTCCTGACCTGAGTCACGTGTGCATCTCCCCCGACCATCACTAAGGCTAGAGAGATGGAGACATGCATTCTTATTCACACTATGACAGACTGGGGGACAATACCCCTCAAAGAAGGAGGATGCAACACCAAGGAGGAGCAGAAGAGCTCCAGGCAGACAGAACAACGGGTGGCCACTATGAGAAACACGGTAGAACACCAAGCGATGTATGTCACGGCACAGCGATTGTTACAACTGCCTCTCCAAGCTACTTATGTGTCTGTCTCCCTCGTTAAATTCTGACTTCCTGGAAACAGGGTGTCTTAATTATGGTGGTTTCCTTGCCTCTAGCACCGTCAGGTGTACACGAGGCAATGAAGAAGTGCTTTTCCTGAATATGTGAATGTGCAGGGTAAGGATCAGAGTTTTCTTTCATCTCTGGCGGTATTTCTCAGCTGCAAACTGCTTCTGTGACCCTAGTCTGAGGAGACAGTTACATAATGGCCCTCAAAGCATCTTCAAGAAATCTGGCTTCTCTCGTTAGTTATTTACATCTTAGAATGCTCTTGCTGAGACTCACCCATTCTCTTTTGCCTTGCTTGGCTTCTTCTGTGAGTTTCCATGTTCCTATTTATAAATCTCACTTGAGCCCAGTTCTTTGGAGCCTCTTTCTCCTCCCCACCTCCCTCCTGCCCTTCCTCCTGGGGGCAGAATGCTCTGGTTAACCTGAAACGGCTTTCAGAGGAGGTACAGCTGTTCATACCAGTGTGTGTGGCACCATCCAGCTCCCTGTCTTGATTTCCTGTTTAGCCCCTTGCCTCAAGGACACAAGGGTCGCTGAGCACAGCTTCTCCATTTCATGCATGGAAAAGTCAAGAGGCTGTGAGAGGAAGAGACTGGGCCACGGTCCCAGAGTTCCAGATGAACCCAGTTCTGGGCTTTGCAAGTCCTAAGCCCTAGCCATGGCAAAGCCTAGGACCCCTGTTCTCAGCCCCTAAAGATGAAGCCAGCCACCATGGTGGGAGCACCCCAGGCCCTGTGTGGGGTGCTGGGACTCTGCGATGACTCAGAGTAATTCCTGCCCTTGCAAGGCTCACGTCCACAGCAGGCAACAGCGAAGAAACACCATTACTACAATGGAGTGTGACGTACCAAAGTCTCAGGCCATGAGTTTTACAACAGAGAAGAGATAATAAATGGCATGTTCACCTGGAAAGACCTTGGTCTGACTCTGGAGAACCCTCCAGGGCTCATTTACCAAGCACCAGCTCATAGAAACAAAGAAAAATCCTTTCTGTATTTACAGTCAGAGCAATTTAAATCTGGAGGAATCTTGATAGGAATCTGCTCCCAAATACTGAGGAACAAACCAGATGTGCAATTATACAATTAAATCCTTGCTGTGGTGTACAAATTGCTACCAAGCAGGTCATCTTAATAATGCATATCATTTTCTGTTGGGAAAAGGAGAGAAATTAAACATTTACCCATGAGGCCCTGAGCTACACATACCATTGTCACGTTTAATTCTCCCAATAATAACATGGAAGAATTAATTATTCCATTTGCAAAGGAGAAAATGGAAGCACAGAGATGTTAAGTGACTTGCCCAAGGTCACACAGCTGGTAAACAATGGGTTAGAGATTTGAAAACTTGGGCTTATCTCTTTCCAAAGCCTCTTCTTGTGAATGGAAAAGCATAGAATTAATGTTAAAAACCTGGATCCTCTTCTTGAATCCAGCGCTGACAAGTTATGTGAACTGGGGGAGGTCCTTCCATTTCATTGGAACTTAGATTTCTGTTCCGTAAATGAAGAGAACTGAGCTGGGTCAGTGATACCAATGTGTGATCCACAAATGGGCACCATCCCATCCTCTGTCCCAGACAGCCGTGACTATCGACCAGGGCACCATTTCCCCCTGGGCTCAAACTGAATGCACAGTGTAATTCAGTGACCCTCCTTCAGTCACGATCAACATGAAATACCATTAATTTGCCACCCTTAGACCTTATGAACTCTCAGATCTCTTTCAACCCTATTTAGTTCACGCAAACTCTGGTCTTGGATTTTGTCATTTCTCTGCAGCGCTGAAATAAAAATGGGAACAGCTTATCTGTGGTTCTGCAGAAAGAATTCTGCCAGATGCAGAGCCTGACTGTTCTGGCTGATGGCAGGACTGTGTCCAGGACTTCAGAGGGGCCTGCCGTAACTCTTGTTTCTCACAATGGAAATCTTTCCCATCGTGACTGACATTTACTGGAATGTCACAATGAAATGAAATGAATCTCTATTGCTGAAATGGCTTAATGTCTATAAAAAGCAGCCAAAGTATATGGAAAAATATCATACTCTTCATACACTGATGGACGTACAGGCCAGAGTAATGGGGTTGGGGGATCATGAATTAGAGTTATCTTTATGGAAGAGACCCAGAAGTGCCAAGCTATGTCAGTGGTTGAGCCTGGGACATGAGGTGACAGAGGAATGGAAAATCAGAGCAAGGTTGACATCTGACACTGAGTTGACAAGTGCCATCAAATGCCATTCACGGGGAACATAAGCAGATCCAGGGGAAGTGAGCGACCTGGCAGAATCACCAAACTGCCTCCATCCAAACCTCATCAGTGTTCTTTCACACAGCAGGCCCAGGTCATCCTGTCCTACCAACAGCTACTATGGGAAAGAAGTGTGGTCCATCCTTCAAGGGCTCTGAGTCCAGTGTCTGGTTATCCCGGGTTGTTGGTGATTGCCCGAGGCCCTGTCTCTGCTCCAGGAGGAGAGTCAGCCCAACTGGGAAGAAAACCCTCCCTGGCTCCTGGAGGGTGACATGCTGCAGGCAGGAACAGCTCTGCTGCTGCTGCTCCTAAGTCGCTTCAGTCATGTCCAACTCTGTGCAACCCCATAGATGGCAGCCCACCAGGCTCCCCCTTCCCTGGGATTCTCCAGGCAAGAACACTGGAATGGGTTGCCATTTCCTTTTCCAATGCATGAAAGTGAAAAGTGAAAGTGAAGTTGCTAAGTCGTGTCCCACCCTTAGCGACCCCATGGACTGCAGCCTGCCAGGCTTCTCCATCCATGGGATTTTCCAGGCAAGAGTACTGGAGTGGAGTGCCATTGCCTTCTCTGGGAACAGCCCTAAAGATGTGTAAACAAGGAACCCACGTCCAGAGGGACCCTGGGTCCCCTGCCCTGCCTGACTCCAGACAGGGCTGTGTTTCAAAGGCTATTTCTTTCACCACTCTCAATTCAGGCTGCTCAACAGTGGTATTTAGTAGCAGGGCCCATGAAGATTCATTAGGTGACTCAGAGAAGACAAACAAACAAACAAAAACACTCTCCATGAAAAAGAAATTCATTGGAAACATCCAGGTCTATCTGCCCTGTTTCTTTAGCTCAGTGATGCTCCGACTGTGGTCCTCAAACTCGTAGCATCAGTATCTTTTGGCCATCACACCACTTAAGGAATGTGCATTTACTATTCTTCCAAGTCTGGAAGAGTCAACATGGATTAGTGAGAAGAGCAAAAGCTCCGGAACTTGTTAGAAATGCAAATTTTCTGACCCCTCCCCAGATCTCCTGAAACAGAAGTGCTGGGGTGGGGCCCAGCCATGTGTCCTAGCCAGGCTTCCAGGTGGT
Organism: Bos taurus; assembly: GCF_002263795.3. NCBI lineage: Eukaryota > Metazoa > Chordata > Mammalia > Artiodactyla > Bovidae > Bos > Bos taurus. The sequence continues at coordinate 15,804,321 of NC_037341.1, read as the reverse complement.
TCTGAGAACCACGTCTGCGACTGAACAAGCTGACACTCAGGGGCAGGGGGAATTCCTCCTTCGTTGCCTTCCGCCCAATTCCACTTTGTCATGGAAACCTCCCATCTGATCCAGAGACTCTGCCACAGGAGCAAAAGGGTCTGGCCTCAGGACTTTGTCATGGCCAGTATTGTAAGGACAGGTCCCTGCAGCCTGGGACACAGTCCTGGGCTTGAAGTGATACATAAAACTGGTACTTAGGATGGGGGATGGCACGGACTGAAGGAAAATGAAAAATAAGCCTCTCTTCACTCCTTAATGTTCTGCTTCTAGAATCCTGTAATTACACTAAAGTGGTGAGCACTTTACACATTCAGCTCCCAGCAATTGTAGAGGGAATGTGGCTTTATCTGACAAAAGAAGATGCTGAGGCACCATGAGATTAGGCTTTGTGTTGGAGGGTATTCAGCTCTTTGGAAGTATCAGAGCTGGGACCTTGCCCCACATCTCTCTGGCTCTAAGACTTGGTCATAAATGGCCTTAATCCAATAACCACTGTCCCTCATGACTTCCCAACGTGGTAGGTCATCATGATTTGACTGAGACCAGGACCGCACACTTTGTGGCACATGGCAGATGTTTAATGGATGGTAGCTCTCTCCTGAGCCTTTTCATACACTCATCCTCTGCTGCCTGGTCCTCAAAAGGGTGCCCTGAATTACACTGATTCTCATTGTTATTGTTATTGTGTGTGACTTCCCTGTTGGCTCAGACAGTAAAGCGTCTGTCTACAATGTGGGAGACCCAGGTTCAATCCCTGGGTCAGGAAGATCTAGAGAAGGCAATGGCAACCCACTCCAGTATTTTTGCCTGGAAAATCCCATGAACAGAGGAGCCTGGTAGGCTACAGTCCATGGGGTTGCAAAGAGTCGGACACCACTGAGCAACTTCACTTTCACTTTCATTATTATTGTAGAAACTCACTCCTGTTTGTCCATAGTCCAAGGGGAAACCGGAGGCTTTGCCCCAAACTGGCTCTGTTGCAAATTCCATTATGACACCATCCCAGAGGGATGCTCCCGCTAACAGAGACAATGGTACACAGAGGCATGTCCCTTCATCAGCCTTCCACTGTCATTGTAACATCTCTGGATTCTTCTTCCCCTGAGGGAAACCAAAGCCCTGAGCTATTGCACTACCTCCTGTGGTTGCCAGGGCAACAACAGAGCAAGGACCATTCCAGGTTTCCTGATTTCCAGCCACCCCACATACAGGGCAGTCTCTCTGGGACAAGAGCCTGAGAGTTCTGCCACTGCCAGCGGAAGGCACAGCTGAAGGTCAAAATTGTCTCCCTGGCAGCCGGTGAGGCTCACAGACGGCTGAGCATTGTTCTAGTTACTTCCTAATGAAAAGCAGCTAATGGTTGAAATGGCTGGAAATGCTGGCTCTAGAGCCAGGCAATCTTGGCACAAATACCAGCTCTCCTACTTATGAGTGGTTGTGTCTTTAGCCAAGTTAAATACCTTCTTTGTGCTTCAGTTGCCTCACCTGTAAAATGGGGATAGTACCTTCATGAGGTTTTCATAAGCACCGCATGCATCATACTTGGCTCTTTACATACATTTTCCCGTTTGATGTTACAAAAACACTTTGAAGTCAGTATTATCCCCACTTGCTTTTGAAGAAACAGACACACAGAGCCAAGAAGTGTCACGCCCAAGGTCTGAAAGATGGTAGTGATTCTAATAACAGTATCTAACATTTGGTAGATGGCTTCCTTAGTGGCTCAGATGGTAAAGCATCTGCCTGCAATTAGGGAGACCTGGGTTTGATCCCTGGGTCAGGAAGATACCCTGGAGAAGGAAATGGCAACCCACTCCAGTACTCTTGAATGGAAAATCCCATGGATGGAGGAGCCTGGCAGGCTACAGCCCATGGGGTTGCAAGGAGTCAGACATGAATGAGCAACTTCACTTTTACAACATTTGGTAGACTCTCACGATGTGCCAGGCACAGCAAAACCAGGCAGCTTGTTGTTACTTACTTTACAAACAGTAAAACCTGAGGCACAAAGAGACTAACTAGCCTGCCAAGATCACAGAGCTAGTGAATGCTGCAGCCACAGTGTCAATGTGGGCAGCTTCAAAACCTGTGCTATTGGTCGCTGTTTCCCCCTGAACTCCCAGCCCTGGCTCTGTCTACTACACCATGCTACCTACTAATGAGCTGTGGAGTTGATCATTTCATGAAAAAAAAAAATAAAGCTCTTCTTTACCTTTCATCCAAGGAAGAGTTACAAGATAAATCACAAGGATCGTTGGATAGAGTCATAATCTCACAAGAGCTGATTATCCATTTAGAGCTGAGTTTCTCTGTGGGGGGCATGATTGGCATTTGGGGTGAGTCAGTTCTCCGTTTTCATGCAGTGAGTGAGTTCCCCACACACTGCACAATGATCAGCCTCCCCACCCACAGAGCCAGGCCACCATAATACACCAGAATGGCCCACACGATGTTCACATATTCTCTGGGCGCGGGAGAGGATTCTGCCTCAGGTGAGAATCACTGAATAGACGATTGCCTGCTCCTCTTTCCTCTTTTCACGAATTCAGTTACACACATGGAATTAGGAGGAAACAGCATCAAACTCAGGACAGCCAACAGTGTAAGACCGAGTGTAATAAGGCAGCAAGTTCTTTAATGGAGTAGTCGGCATGCATCAGAGCCCTGGTGAATGGACCCTGTCAAGGTGTGTGGTCAGGAAGTGCTCTGTGCTGAGCCCCCTTGTTGGACGTAGGAGCCCAGGAGAAGGCAAACTAGAGAAGGAGATGAGACTCAAATGAGGCCACTCACTCCCCTTCCTGCACTGTGTTGGTGGAAAAGAGACCAAGGCAAGGACGTGGAGAGAAGTTGGGATCCAGGCTCTGGGATGCAGCGTCACAGAAGCCCAGTCATTAATCTCCATCCCTCAGTTTCCCCAGTGGCCTCGTGCTGGGGGCTCCCCTCACCCATTCCCCCAATTATGAGGCTTAAGTGACATCAGAAGTGTGAGGGCACCTGGAATAGTAAATATCACTTTTATTTTCGTTTGTGTTCAGAGCAGGTCTCTGGGCTCTCAGTGCTCTTTCCTCTTGGATATCTGTCGCTGTTCTTAGAAGAATGAACCATTTGCCAGGCCCACACTCAGTGATTCAATTGTCCCCCCAAGGGGACACCAGAAGAGCACTTCCTTCCCAGAACAATCACTGCTGAGTGCCAAAAACCTCGAGGATGGTGTGCGGGGGTAGCCCAGAGTGCCGGAGAGGAACACGTGACTCTGCACACGGCAGACTCCGAGCAGAGGCCTCGATGTTCCAGGACATCACAGCTAAGGACATTAAGGTTCAGGATATAGGCTTTGGAATTCTACGTTGGGTACTTATTGGTTTTAGAGGAAGGAAAGAGTGCACAACAAAGACTGAACATTTACTATATGCAAAGGTATGGGCTTCCCTTGTGGCTCAGCTGGGAAAGAATCTGCCTGCACTGCGGGAAACCTGGGTTTGATCACTGGGTTGGGAAGATCCCCTGGAGAAGGGAAAGGCTACCCATTCCAGTACTCCGGCCTGGAGAATTCTATGGACTGTATAGTCCATGGGGCAGCAAAGAGTCGGACACGACTGAGCAACCTGGAGAAGAAGGAAGAAGGTATGGTTCTAAGTACTCAATGAGTAATTGTTTCATTTAATTCTTAGAGCACCTCAGCAACATGTGGATACGTATTCCTACTGTTTACACATGAGGAAAGGAGAATTTAGGCAAGATAAGTAACTTGCCTAAAGTAATACACCTAACTGGTGGGGGTGATAAAATAATGCCTCCCCCTCCAATGTCCATGTCCTAATCCCAGGATCTCTGACTATGGATTCCATAGGCTTCCTGGCAAAGGGGAATTACGACTGTTGGATGTCAGCTGACTTTAAAATCAGGAGGTTATCCTAGATAATCTTTAAAGGGGTATTTAAAAGAACCCGAGAGGTTCCCCCTCTCAGAAGACAAGTAGAGAGAGGGGATGGGAGGGTCTGAAGGGAAAGGGAAAATAAGTTTCCCTTTATTTCCTTAATGTTACTTGTAATAGCTCAATGGTAAAGAGTCTGTCTGCCAAGCAGGAGACACAGGTTTGATCCCTGTGTGGGAGGAGCCCCTGGAGAAGGAAATGGCAACCCACTCCAGTATTCTTGCTTAGGAAATCCCATGGACAGAGGAGCCTGGCGGGCTACAGTGCCATGGGGTCACAAAGAGTCGGACACAACTTAGCAACTAAAACAACAACAAACATATTTCCTTAATATTCAGCCACTAGAATCCCATAGCAAGGAGATCCAACCAGTCCATCCTAAAGGTAATCAGTCCTGAATATTTATTAGAAGGACTGATGCTGAAGTTGAAACTCCAATATTTTGGCCACCTGATGCAAAGAACTGACTCATTTGAAAAGACCCTGATCCTGGGAAAGATTGAAGGTGGGAGAAGAAGGGGACGACAGAGGATGAGATGGTTGGATGGCATCACCGACTCAATGGACATGAGTTTGAGTAAACTCCAGGAGTTGGTGATGGACAGGGAAGCCTGGCATGCTGCAGTCCATGGGGTCACAAAGAATCAGACATGACTGAGCTGAGAATCCCATAATTACAAATAACAGCTATCACTTACCTAGAAGTTGTTATGAGCCAGGCACTAGGTAAGTACATTGTACATATCATTTTTTGACAAATTAGAGAGATGTGGCTTTATTTTACAAAAAAAAGAAACTGAAGCACTGTGAGATTAGATACCATGCTGATTCATGTTCAGACCACTGGGGCCAGCACCTCTGCAAGGCTCACTCTGTGCACAGCCAATGCCTCCGGTGACTGAATACAGCTGTGACCACTGTCCCACAATGTCTCAGTGAAATCAAAAAGGCTCACCAACTGCAGCGGCTTCGATCGTCAGCCCTGGTCTTCACGAATAGCAACTCAAGCACTTTTCAAAGATGCTGGTTCTCTCTTCTCCAACATATTACCCAAGGCTTGGTGAAGGGCATTTCTTTTGGGTTCTCTCAAACAATAGGCTTAGATAGGCAGTTTTTGTGTAATAATTGTATTCCAACATTTTTCTACATCTATGATTTTTAATTTCTTTCTCCAAATTATACCACGACATTTCTGACATTTGAACATCATTTTGTTCAGTCAGAGTTCAGAGACAGAGCTCAGTCAATCAACTAACCACCCAATTAGAACCCATTCAAGATGCTCCAGCAAACACACTGAACCAGGGACTGTTGCCATGGGTCCTAACACAGTTACGGCTACAGAATTGTTCCCCAGTGGAATGTAAGTAGTTGTTTCTCATAGCGAAGCAGAGAAGCTGAGCTCAGAAGTTAAATCTATTCTGATTTTCTAAGCTCAATGATTCTGAATCATCACTGCCATCTGCTTTCAGGGACTCCAGGAAATGAGGAAAAGGAAAGGGAAAAACAACAGAATCCACCAACTGGGTTGCAGCATCAGCTCTACCTTTGAGTCTCAGAATCATTTCTCATTCTCTTTGGGTTTCAGGATCCTCTACTGTACTATAAGGAGGTGCAATGACATGGTCTCTGAGGTTGCCTGTAGCCCCTTCATAACAGCCTCTCCCCTAATTCTGCAGCCCAGGGACCCAATCTGCTTTCCTTCCATCCACTGTTTATTCAGAAACTTAGGATCCTTTCCCAGGCCCAGTATCTCAGCTCATGAGTCACCACCCACCACGGTGCGTGGTGTAGAGTTGTCCATCCAGTTATTGAGGCACAAATACTCACATCAGAACTTCTTTTTGGAGAAGTTCTAAGATAGCCCAGGACATAGTGACTTTTTATTAGAAAGAGAAAAGAAGTTATAGTAGAGCAATAACCCTACTTAAGAATTTATATTAGAGGCTCCCCTGGTGGCCCAATGGTTAAGAATCCGTCTTCCAGTGCAGGGGATGAGAGTTCAATTTCTGATAGGGGAACTAAGATCCCACATGCCAAGGGGCAGCTAAGCCTGATGCAGCCAAATAAATAAATGTTTTTTTTAAAATCTATATTAACATTTTCTATCATTTTTGAGCACCAACTATGTGCTACGTCATTAGACACTGTATACATTTTATCTCATCCATTTCTCATTAAGACTCTGCTGATAAATATAATACTCCATTTCAGGGATGGGCTAACTGAGGCTTAGGGAGGTCAGGCTGACTTGCCCGAGGTAAAGACATCAGTGGGTAGTAGATGCAGGATTCCTGACATCATCTATTTGCCCCAAAGGTAATGTTCCTTACACTGTGCTATGTTTCACATACACAGCTGGCTTCCTTCTCTGTTTCCAGAGCCCTTCGTTTACTCCAGTGAGTCAATGTCTGACCACACCAACCCCTGTATTATATCCACTTCTCCAGGCCTGTCTTACCCAATGGTCCATCAGTTGAATGACTGACATTTTTCAGGGCACTTACTACAACTTTCTCGTCTCTCTAGTCTGTTCCTCTCCCCCAGACCTAGCTCCCAGCAGGTGTACAATATATGCTGGTTAGCCAGTGTACATCAGTATTCCAAAAACGTCCTCTGCAATGAATACCATGCTGATGAACTTTGATGTAAGAAGCCTTTTTTAAAACATCATAAGATAGAAAAATCAGCATTTGTCATACTGTCCATTATTAGCATCATCAGCTAAGCCTTTTTTTTCCTGACTCAGTTTTAAACGTTAATTCTAACCTCTTGGGATCACCCACATATTTGAAGCTCTCACTATTGCTAGAGCTGTGATCATACTCCTGCCTGGGCCTAGATTCAAACACAGGAAGATGAAATGTGATTGGTACCCAGATTCGACTGCTGTCTACCTGCTTTTTAGTGTCCGAATCCATCGAAATAATGAGTGCAGTCACCACGAATGCGGTCCCGGGGGTTCACTGCATAGGCTCTGCCATTGTGCTGATACTAGTCTTGATTCCGACAGTTTCCTACGGCATTCTGGAATACTGGCCAAAACAAAGGACCAAGCAGCAAAGTGAATCCTTGGTTGTCATTCCCTTCCTTGTCCAGACACCTGTCACTTTGTCTTCAGGACACGTTTGCCTGACTAATATTAGGGTAAAACTGGTGGGCTGCCATCTATGGGGTCGCACAGAGTCGGACACGACTGAAGCGACTTAGCAGCAGCAGCGGCATGGAGCTCAAACTAAGGCATAGGACATGTTTGCCTGATTAATATTAGGATAAAACTGGTGGGCTGCCATCTACGGGGTTGCACAGAGTCGGACATGACTGAAGCGACTTAGCAGCAGCAGCAGCATGGAGCTCAAACTAAGGCATTGTACTGATTCATTGTCAGCCATCATCTCTGTGGCAAGGTGCAGAGGTTTACATTGAACTTGGACACTTTTCTGCCAAGATGGACCAGTGTTTTCTTCCTTGGGCATAAGGGCCGTTCAGAAAAAATGCCTGTAAACTCAGATGCCAACACCTATACTCCTACAAGCACATAATCAAATTTGTATCATTTCCCTGGTGGAAATTTTTCTTTTAATATTTATTTATTTGGCTGTGCTGGGTCTTCACTGTGGCATGTGGGATGTTTAGTTGTGGCATGCAAATTCGTAGTTGCAGCATGTGAGATTTAGTTCCCTGACCAGGGATCAAATCCAGGCCCCCTGCATGGACATGAGCTTGAGCAAACTTCGGGAGACAGTGAAGGACAGAGAAGCCCGGGGTGCTGTAGTCCATGGGGTCGCAAAGAGTCGGACATGACTTAGCACCTGAACAACAACATCATTATTTTGCCATGCTGCTGCTGCTGCTAAGTTGCTTCAGTTGTGTTTAACTCTGTGCGACCCCATAGACGGCAGCCCACTAGGCTGCTCTGTCCCTGGGATTCTCCAGGCAAGAATACTGGAGTAGGTTGCATTTCCTTCTCCATTATTTTGCCATATGAAGTAATATTCACAGGTTCTGGGGATCAGGTCGCAGACACATCTTTTTGGAGGCTACCATTTAGCTCACTATAAAAGCCACCTCCTGGAGAAATGGATTTAGGAAAGAGAGTGTTTGCTTGCTTCTTAGTTTTAGAGTCTTAAATCCTGACAGCATTTGATTGTCAGCTACAAAACCCTCTTTGCTGTTTTTCCAGGAACCCTCTCATGGTCCATCCTTGCAGATTCTAAAAGGAGAGCCTTCATGGTTACTGTGTCCCTGGAACCACGATATATATACAGCCTGGGGGTGAGTTTGTGGGATGGAGGGATGGGATGGAATACACTAGAGTGACTAGAGATATGTAGATGGGAGAAAAGAACTCTGAGAAAGAACATCAAATTTTGGTGTACATTATACATAACAGTGGGGATGCTATAGACCCAAGCCGTGCATCGTGTGGTCTTACCTTATATACTTGGACATGAACGAAATGATGATTAATTCACTCTTGACATTACGTGGCTTTGATGCCCTCAAAACTATTGAATAGAGTATTACTCCCAGTCTCTGATCACTGAGAAAGGAGAGACACTATGTTGCGCAATTCAGGATGGCATCATGCACACAGTAGTCGATGGATTGGTGTAATATGATGTCACCAGTGTCTTGAATTTGCGTGTGCAGTGGCTCTGTGAGTGAGGTACAAGGGTTAGAAGAAATAGTCCTGCCTGTGAGGTCAGAGGTCTCAAGCAGAGTTTCCAAACCATGGATTGGTAAGAGTAGAGATAGAGAGTCTCACCTTCCTGACCCCTGATCAGCCCCCTGATCTCTGCAAACCTCCTTATCACTCAGAGGACTCAGAGTTCTCATTGTAAAATGAGAGGGTGGTTGATGTTGCTCTTCAGCTGCCCAGTAGTATCTGACTCTTTGTGACTCCATGGACTGCAGCGCTCCAGGCCTCCCTGTCCCTCACCATCTCCTGGAGTTTGCCCAAGCTGATGTTCATTTCATCAATTAAGAGGGTATAGGAAGCTACATAAAGCCTCCAAAGAGAGCCCAATATTAACATAGCTCACTATACAATAACAAAATAGGATCATATTTGCTAACATCACTATGAATCTCATAAAAATTGTGTAACTATTGGGAGGCTGTCCAGGGTCACAGGGCCAGATACAAGAGCTTCAAAATTCTAATTTTCACTTGAAAATGTGTATCTTATGACTGCAACAAATTCTGCCAGTAAGCTGCCTTGAAGTGACAGATTCACTTCATTCATTTTTGAGAAACTGTTTAGCAAATATCCAAGTCTAAATAACCATAGATTATCACTTTTTTTAAAGCAGAAATGGTGTTTCTTGGGGGAAAAAAAAACACTGGCTAATTCAGCTCATAATTCAGACAGCAGCACAATTGCTTTCTCCCTAGACAACTAAGCAATCCTGGTTTTAGGACACAATGGAAGTGTTTCATGTGCACTGATCTTTCCATTTTACTGGACAGATTATTAACAAAGTGTACGCAAAAGCCTAGTCTAACTTAAATTCACACTTTTCGCTGCTTCATTAAGGACAGTCTTATGTGAAAGAGGCATTGTTTGAATGGTGAGTACATGATGATAAAGAATACCCCCAACTACCAACACAGTTGGGTTCACTATCTGGATTTGCACCAAAGTGCCAGCAGTTTCATTTATGATGCTTCTGCCTCATCGGTGCAAATGTCAACACTGTGAAAAAATAAATAAATAAAAATGGCAGAGGGCAAGTAAGATCTTAGTTTTATCATTAAAACAGGTTTGACATCATATACTTCCTACAAGGGTATCAGAACCCACATGGGTCCATGGACCACATTTTGAGTACCTGTGTTCACACATACTTTTTAGTTCTAAGAATCCATAACCCTTCCTTAAACCTAGATTTCCCAGATGATTTTATTTAAAGCTGTCATCAGAACTGGTACTACAAAAGAGATAATAGTAGCACCAATATTTCTGTTACCTTTCATTCCACATAGATTCTCAATAAAGGGATGCAAGGGATGGCTGGGAGTGGCAGGGGTTATTTGAATGTGAGCACCCAGCTGGGTGACTCTGACAGCATCCTGCAGTAACACTGGATGAGAAAATACAGAGGCTGTGGTCTGTTTCAAGGTTTCCATGTCTCTGGCCCTTCCAAGTCCTTTCTGGGCAGAGTTTTCAGAAACTTCGTGCTTTCTGCAGAGCTGTGTATCTCTTTCTCCAACTAATTCCTTCTGACATCTAACACTGGCCTCAGAAGCCATGATTTCTGGTTGAGGTCAGCCACTCCATAACTATTTATAATCCTGCAGGAAATCATGACTCTTTTCATTTCAAGATGACTAATAAAAAAAAAGATGACAAATAAATTTTTTAAAAAAACCAGCTACTTATGGCAGTTCGTAGAAATAGAATTTCAAAGGGTAATGTGTGGACAGAGTGACCTGTCATTATTTTCTCTTGTACCTCTCTCCCTAACCTCACAAAAGCCTGTATCAATGTCTTTTTGATTAGTAGCTTTGGAGAATTGGCTGGGATTCAGAGAATTAGGGAAGCATTACAGGATGAGATTTGTATCAACCACAAGGTTTTTAGGGTATTAATAAATCTGAATGTGTCCTATGTGGACAGACAGTGTGGTTACAGAGATCTAGGTGATATTTAAAAATCTGTAAAGAGTCTCTGAAACAAATGTCCGTGTAGAGACTATTCAGGTTTTGGTATCAGGGTGAAACTGATACTATTTCACCACAGTAAAAATAGGTAAATACAATCAATCTTAACCCTCCTCCTCTGGAGCCATCAGGTGGCACTCTCTGTGACCTTGAGAATTTCATGGAAAGGGTAAAAAGGAGGTTAAAAATTCTCCCAATTCTCCAGTGATTAGGACTCTGCACTTCCATGGCAGGGGCCACGGGTTCGAACCCTAATCAGAGAACTAATGTACTGCAATCCATGCAGTGCAACCAAAAATTTTAAAATAAAAAAATCTTTAAAAAATTCTCCCAAGAGAGCCCTGCAGCAAGTCACTGTGCTAGATGAGAATTTCTATATTCCCATGCTCGCTGTCAATTAGTCTCCCTTATCTATTTAACAAATCTCATTGTTTTAGAATCTACTCTGTTGCTTATCTCTGAGCTGGGGACTAGGATGAATACAAAAAATTATTAATATAAAACTATTTATCTCAAGATGTTTCCAATTTTTTGAGGGAGATAATAATTATAAAGACAATCTATGCCATAATTAAAAGCATGGATCTTCTACTTCTTAACTGTATGACATTAGATAAGCTTTTAAAACTTTTTGACCTTCAGCTTTCTCATCTGTAAAGTGAGGATAAGCCTAGTTCATCCCTCACAGGGTTTTTTGGGACATTAAATGAAATAACATGTGTAGAGAGCCTTGTACAGACCTGTACTTAGCATTCAAGACATCTGAGTCAATTATAACAACTAGCATTTCTGAGTGCCTAAATGATGACTTTCCCTCCTAATGATAACCAGGGGAGTCTTATTCCCAATTTATAATTGCGGAACCTGAGTCTCATAAAAGTACAATAACCCACTGTACCAGCATGCCCCTCAGATGAGAATTATTGTTAAAGAGCAAAGTAAAGGGCAGGAATTAAAGTGATGTGGGGCCCATTATTGATTGTGGTATAGCCCGTCTCCAAGATGAGCCCCTCATGAACCACAGTACTCGTGCCCTCGTGTGGGCCTCTCACAAGATGAATGGGGCTGGCCCTGGAGTGGCAGAGATGCTGCTGCATCCGAGGTAGGCTGATGATTCCTGGCAGCTTCCACCTGGGTTTTTGGGGATGCTCACTCTATAGATGCTGCATCTTGGAGCTGAGCCACCATGCTGTGAGAAATGCAAGCCGTTGCCCCACTGGTGAAGTGTGGCCAACAACCACACCAAATAGCCTTGTGTGTGCACCATCTTGAACTTCTACCCAGGTCAAGCCTCAAGATGACTACAGCCCAGCCAGTATTTGACTACAAATGTTTCTGAGAAATGAACAACAACTGCCCAGCTGCATGGTCTCATGTAACTGAGGATATGCGTGTGTGCACGCTAAGTCGCTTCAGTCGTGTCCAACTCTTTGTGACCTCACAGACTGTAGCTCACCAGGCTCCTGAGTCCATGGGATTCTCCAGGCAAGAATACTGGAGTGGGTTGCCATGAGCTTCTCCAGGGGATTTTCCTAATCCAGGGATCAACCTGGCATTTCATATCTCCCACATTTACCACTAGCACCACCTGGGAAGCCCCATTTAGGATCTAGAAAGATGCAAACGGAGTCTTTGTTTCAATCTAACAGTAAGAAGTAACTAGATAATCTAAACAGTTGTATCTTTTCTGGAGCCCGTCAGAGAGATAAAGTCGCAAGGTTACTAGGTTGACTTGATTCCAAAGGGTGACAAGCTGTTCCAAGAAGAGACAGGACACAGCACCTGTCACCTTTAGCAGAGCACGGGCATCAGAGGCAGCCTCCGTTAAAGCAGGTAGCAGAGAGGGGCCCCTCTCCATTTGTTTAGATTTTGTAAGCTCAAACTATTTTATTGTTTTAAAGGGACCTGGGCTGCGAAGCAGACAACCAAGCTCTGCGATCTTGAGAAGTACCCTGTACCCTGGCTCCTGTCTCTTCTGTCTGGCTGTGGCTCCAGCTGCCTGCTGCAGGGATCACGATAATGACAATGAGTGCACCCTTCAGAGAGCCACACCTGAGCGGAGCAGGAAGGCCACTGAGAAAGGGAGGCCAGGACACTCAAGGACAGATAATGACTTTGATGTACCCTGCAGCTGGCAGGCCAGCAAAAGGGCTCAAAAATGTCCTGCCTCTCCTGTTCACTGATTAACATGCACAGCTTTAAACACAGCACAGTTCTCCCCCATGCCTTGGTACAGACACTCTCACTGTGCAAACACACACACACACACGCACCATGGTGAGGAAGCCAGGCAAAAAGCCTGAGAACCACTTTACCAGCAAAGTGGTCACCGTTGCCAAATGACTTGACAGGTTAAATGAGACCGACAATAAATTCGATTAATGAATCTCTAAGAGGCCAAAAGAGAGCACAAAAGCCCTGAGAAAAGCAAGAATTTTTTTTTTTTGCAAAATATTATTTATCAAGATTCTAGGAAATGCCAGATACATTCAATATTTTTTTAACATTTTTTGTCCCCTACATATACAAAAATGAAACATTAGATGTTACTGTTCCAACTGGCAGGTGGGAAAGCCATGCTCAAGTGCAGAGGAGTTGCTATGACATCGGCTCTGGAGTCAGACAACTGGGGTTTGGTTCTCAGCTTCACTATTTACTATGTGACCATGGATGAGTCTTCTCTGGGCCTCAGTTGTCTTTTCTACAAAATGGGGTGATAATGGTGCCTGATTTTAATAAATGAGACAGTGTATGTAAGACACTTGGCAATGTGCCTGGCACACCCTTTGCTGCCCTTAATGAATGAGAGCTGCCATTATTATTTGCCCAGATCACACAGTGAGGAAGCCTGACCCCAGTGATGCACTCTTCCCAAAGAAACATTGTTTCTGGCTGTGAAAACTGTTGTCTTAACATGTTAATATTAATAAGTTTAAATAACATAAGTTAAACAGTTGGAATGAACTCAGAGAGACCTGCCATGATCTCAAGGCAGTAGAGCCAAGGATGAGCATATGTTTGCTGAATGACTTTCTTAGGTTCTCCCTCTCTTTATCTCTTTCTTTTTTTGCTGTGTTTGTGGTCTATATTTGTGATGTATCCCTTATTCCCTATCACTCATGGTAGCTCCATTGTCCTGGTAAAACCATAGTGGACACAGCATGGATAGGTACAGTCAGGCAAAAGAAGTTTCCATGTGAGCTCATCCTTAACAGCTGAGATTTTTAATCATCAATATGCTATTTTCTGATGCTACTTTCCAAACATTACTCATCCATCCCTGTAGGGATGTTCCTACATCCTACAGACTTTGTTCCATTATGCGTGTGTGCTGTTACTCAGTCATGTCCAAATCTTTGCAACCCCATGGACTGTAGCCTTCCAGGCTCCTCTGTCCATGGGATTTCTCAGACAATAATACTGCAGTGGGTTGCCATGCCCTCCTCCAGGGGATCCTCCTTACCCAGGGATCAAAACTTGGCCTGTCTCCTGCATTTCAGGTGGATTCTTTACTGCTGTGCCACCTAGGAATCTCCTAGTTCCATTATAGGCCAATGTTATTTTCATCTTTGTTTTCATACCAGCCCCTAAGATACATTCTTGGGCCAGTCCTAGGTAACCTTTTTATACAATCTGCCTTATGCCTATAGCTTTATGATTGATAAATGCCAGCAAATGCTATAAAAACTTCCAGAAAAAAAAGGGGGAAAGTTTAAAGCGATTATATTCATATAGTCTAGTGCAATCATCAGGATGCTATTTAGGCTTTGGAGTTACAGTTTAAAATGAATCCTGGCTCTGTACTTTCTAATCATTGAGCTTTAGCCAAGTTGCTTAACTTTTCTAAGCCTTAGTTTTCTCATCTATAAAATGGGAGGATAATCTCTTTATTATCAAGTTTCTATGAAGATGAAATAACAAAAGGTGTGTAAAGTGCTTACTTTGGTGGGTTTTTGTGGTTTTTTTTTTTGCCACTCCATGAAGCATGTGAGATCTTAGTTCCCTGACCAGGGATCAAACCCGTGCCCCCTGCAGTGAAAGTGCAGAATCTTAACCACTGGACCAGGGAAGTCCTTTACTTTAGTGATTTTTAAGTGTTCAAAAATATACTAAATATGTGTGTGTATACATGTGCACACACACACACACACACACATATACATAAATACACACATCTTTCCATTAGGACTATGCTGGGGAAGTTCCATTATTTTGGCCACTGTATCCTATCTCCAGTAACTGGGATGTTTATTATATAATGAATAAATGGATGGATGGATTGATGGTGATTTTCGCTTTGCTAACCATCTTTAGTATAGAAGGCCAATTGGAGAAAAATGGACCTGAAAATCATGACTTTGAAACAGAAGTTAGATCTAGGACACACCTACAGAGAAATCAGTCAAAACCACCAAGGCACAAGTTCTGCCAGGCTTTTGTCCTTGGCCCCCCAGGGCTTGTTCTTCAAACACCACTATTCTGTGTTTCTTTCATAGAGTTTTTAGTCTTCAAATTCCTTTCTTGTACATAATGTCATTAGATCTTTGCAAGAGGCTGCTGAGGCAGGAACCATGAACATTAGTGCCTCCAATCTTATAATCAAGGAAGGGGGTTTCAGAGAGGCTGAATAGACTGTTCTGATAACTATTCAAGGGCTGGTTCCATCATGAGCCAGAGCCTGACCAATTGTACTCAGCAGAGATGTAAAGAGAAACCGCATTGCGATGAGAAGAGAGGCTTCTCCGTTACAGTAAAATTAGGGAAACGACACCTTGGTCTTGTGTAAAGAGCATTACCCTTCCAGAAGAGGAGCCAGGGTTCTAATCCTGCTTTTGTTGTTGTCTAGTCACTAAGTCCTATCTGACTTTTATGACGCCATGGACTGTAGCCCACCAGGCTCTCTGTCCATGGGATTTCCCAGGCAAGAATACTGGAGTGGGTTGCCCTTTCCTTCAGAGGATCTTCCCAACCCAGGGATCGAACCTGCATCTCCTGCATTGTTGAATTGGCAGACAGATTCTTTGCCACTGAGCCACCAAGGAAGCTCTTCTAAACCTGGGCCTGCTCTAATTAGCTTCCATTTGACATAAAGAAGGGGAAATAAACAGAACTCTACAACCAAACAAATCTGAGTTTGAATCCCAACTCTGCTACTATTGATCTATATAATTTTCAGCAAGTTACTTAATCTCTTTGAGCCACAAGTTTTCAACTTATAAAGTTGGGATAATATCCAATTTTGAAACTTAATTGAAATGACCTAGCAGAGTTCCTGGATCTAGTAGAGATTCAATAAATGATAACCTCCTCTCCTCCATTTGCTACCCAGTTTCATTCAGCTTAGTCACTCAGTCGTGTCCGACTCTGTGACCCCATGGACTGCAGTATGCCAGGCTCTCTGTCCATTACCAACTCACGAAGTTTACCCAAACTCACGTTCATTGAGTCGGTGATGCCATCCAACCATCTCATCCTCTGTCGTTCCCTTCTCTTCCCACCTTCAATGTTTCCCAGTATCAGGGTCTTTTCAAATGAGTTAGTTCTTTGCATCAGGTGGCCAAAGTATTGGAGTTTCAGCTTCAACATCAGTCTTTCCAATGAACACTCAGGACTGGTTGGATCTCCTTGCAATCCAAGGGACTCTCAAGAGTCTTCTCCAACACCACTGTTCAAAAGAATCAATTCTTCGGCGCTCAACTTACTTTATAGTCCAACTCTCACATCCATACATGACTACTGGAAAAACCATAGCCTTGACTAGACCAAGCTTTATTGGCAAAGTAATGTCTCTGCTTCTTAATATGCTGCCTAGGTTTGTCATAGCTTTCCTTCCAAAGAGCAAGCATCTTTTATTTCATGGCTGCAGTCACCATCTGCAGTGATTTTGGAGCCCCCTAAAAATAAAGTCAGCCGCTGTTTCCACTGTTTCCCTATCTATTTTCCATGAAGTGATGGGACCGGAAGCCATTATCTTAGTTTTCTGAATGTTGAGCTTTAAGCCAGCTTTTTCACTCTTCTCTTTCACTTTCATCAAGAGGCTCTTTAATTATTCTTCACTTTCTGCCATAAGTTTGTTACCCATTTCCTCCTTAAAGGGCTGAAGAGAAACATTATAGCACGACAGTTGTGAAATTTGGAGCCAGCCTGTCTGGGTTCAGATTCTAGCTCTGCCATTTATTGGCTTAAGCAAATTACTTAACCTATCTGTACAATGGGAATAACAGTACCTACTTCACAGGGTTGTTATGATAACATTTGTAAAGCACTTATACTATCTACTTAAGTATATATGCTACCAGCATATAGTAGGTGCAACATATTTTCTTTAAAAAAAAAAAACAGCTTTACAGAATTTTTAAAATTATTAATTTTTAATTGGAGGATAATTGCTTTACAATATTGTGTTGGTTTCTGCCACACTTCAGGATGTGGGGTGCTGTGTATACATAGGTATACATATGTTCCCTCCATTTGAACCTCCCTCTCTACCCCTACCCCATCCCAGCCCTCTAGTTTGTTCACAGAGCCCTGGTTGGAGCTCCCTGGACCTAGAGGAGATTCCCGCTGGCCATCTATTTTACATATGGTAATGTACATGTTTCCATGCTGCTCTGTCCCTCCATCCCACCCTCTCCGTCCCCTGTGTCCGCAAGTCTGTCTGTGTCGGCCTCTCCACTGCTGCCCTGAAACAGGCTCAGCAGTACCATCATTCTAGGTTCCATATATATGTGTTAATATATTTGTTTTTCTCTTTCTGTTTACTCAACTCTACTAGGCTCTAGGTCCATCCACCTCATTAGAACTGTCTCAAATGTGTTCCTTTTTATGGCTGCATAGTATTCCATTGTATATATGTACCACAGCTTCTTTATTCATTTTTGTGGAAAAATCAGCTGTGAAAATATTTTTTGAATGTGAAAGAATCAGATGAAGAGAGAGAAATACTTATAGCACCTCCCTGAGGCATCGATATGTATTGAGCCCTTACAATTTCACAGGCATTAAATAAGGTACAAAATGATTAGGTCAGAGTCATTCATTCAGGAAACATGTGTGTGTGCCCACTGTGTGCCAGTGCTTTGCACAGCACTGCAGGCAGCATGCTGGGTGACCCAACCAAGGCCATTTTCTCTGTGGAACTCCCTTTGGGAGGAAGGGAAAGGAAAAATTTAGAAAAGAAAAAAATAAAATAAATCAATGAGTAATTTCAACTTGTAATAAGTACTTGGAAGGGAAGGTGTGGGGTGCTGTGATGGAGGCTGATAGCAGGAAGAGGATGCTTTATTTGTTTGTTTATTTATTTAGGTCATGCCGTGTGGCTCGTGGGATCTTCATTCTCCAACCAGGGATTGAACCTGGGTCGTGGCAGTGAAAGTGTCAAGTCCTAACTGCTGGACAGGCTGGGAATTCCCTGGAAGAGGATGCTTTAGACACAAGGGACCAGGAAGGTTCCCCCAAGGAGGTGACATGTGAACTGAGTCCTGAAAGTTATGAAGGTTCTTCTCACCAAGCTTAAAACAACCCAATATAGTGGGTTTGGTAGGATTCAGCACAAACATAACTAGATTCCATCTAGATTCCAAGATTCTAATGGAATCTACGTCACAGGATTGTTCTAAAGAATAAGTAAGATGACGGACAGGAATGCTTGGCATACTGCCTGGTACACATTAAATGCTATTAATCATTCCAGTCTCTCTGGGAAGTGCACCCCTTAGAGGATCACCCACCATTTCCACCTGGTCAAATGGACCACTCTTCTGGGCCTGTCTCTGCTTCACACAGCAGCATCCATCTGGGAATTCACTCTGCAATTCATTTTGTTTGAATTTGTTTATGAGCCACATAAAAGATATGGATATGATGAAAGATACAAGTACAACCCGGGTATCTAGGGAATTACAGTTCAACAAGAGGACAGCCCAGTGCCGGAGAGGGCAACATGTCCACTGCAGAACAAAGGAAGGAGTGACCTGAGGGCCTTCACCAGAGAAGAAATGGGAACGGAGACAAAGGAAAGACTGGGAGGGCATCTCCTGGCATCAGATGAGCTTTTCAGTTGGACAGCACGCTGGATCAATGAATGGAAACACCTGCTGGCCAATGACACAAGGCCACAGGCAATTTCTGGGGCAGAGACAAGGCAAAAGTGTGAGCTGAAGGAAAGGGAGCCAGACGCTGCAGATGGGCAACAGTGCAGAAAGTGGGATAACAAAAGATGTGAACACTCTTGCCCCGCCCAGGAGGAAACTTCATCAATCCAAAGGCCCTAAATGCATCCCAGCCTCCAGCCCTCTGCTCTGTTCTCCTCCTACCTGGAGTTCCCTTTCTGTTCCCATTTCCAGACTCAGTGTCCAGCTCCAGAGTTCCTTCCTTGAATATAACAGCCCACAGCCATCATCAACCCCCCCAAACTGTTAACTATTTGTCTGCAAGACTCAGATCCTTCTTCAGCCAACCCACAATGTATTAAGTGCCTACTGCATGCAGAACTTGGTGGTAAGTGCTGGAGGAATCATGCAGCATTTGTCCAGGGTGCCAGGAGACAGAGGTGAACATTAGCCACACAGCACAAGGTAGGCTTGGGCGGGAGCTCAAAGAGACGCAAATGAAAAAGAACAGGACTGTAGGAAAAGAAAAGATTTCACACTTAACCATGTGTCCTGTCCTCCCACACTAGCTGGCAAAGTCCTTCCTTCCTTTCTCTACTTGTTCATTGAAGACCTATTTCCTGAGTGCACCGTTGCAGGTGATTAAGATACTTCAGTGAAATGATATTTCTCCTCTGTCTGACTACTTCACTCAGTATGATACTCTCTAGGCTCATCCACACTGCTGCAAATGGCATTATTTCATTTTTTTTAATGACTGAGTAATAGTCCATTGTATGTATGTACTACATCTTCTTTATCCATCCCTCTCTTGAAGGACATTTAGGTTATCATATGACATCCCCTATGTGTGGAATCTAAAATGAAATAATACAAATGAACTTAAAAACACAGAGAGACTCACATACTTAGAGAACAAACTTATGGTTGCCTTACACACTGCTGCGTTTAAAATGGATAACCAATAAGGACGTGCTACATAGCACAGGGAACTCTTTTCAATGTTATGTGGCAGCCTGGATGGGAGGGGAGTTTGGGGGAGAATGGATACATGTGTATGTATGGCTGAGTCCCTTCACTGTCCACCTGAAATTATGACAACATTGTTAATAGGCTGTACCCCAATACAAAATACTTAGTCTTTTTGTTTTTTAATATACTTCAATGAACAAAACAGACAAAAATCCATTAGTGAGGTGTTATTTTCATGAAGGCATGAAAGAAGTAAGGAAATGATCACATGGACTAGTATAGCTTATAGTAAGTGCTTGGAAGAGCTGCTGCTAAGTCACTTCAGTCGTGTCTGACTCTGTGCGACCCCAGAGATGGCAGCCCACCAGGCTCCCCTGTTCCTGGGATTCTCCAGGCAAGAACACTGGAGTGGGTTGCCATTTCCTCCTCCAATGCATGAAAGTGAAAAGTGAAAGGGAAGTCGCTCAGTCGTGTCCAACTCTTAGCAACCCCATGGACTGCAGCCTACCAGACTCCTCCGTCCATGGGATTTTCCAGGCAAGAGTACTGGAGTGGGGTGCCATTGCCTTCTCCAAGGACCCTGAGGTGAGTGTGTAACTGGGCCTGTGGGGAGGCCAGAGAGTGGGGAGGCCAGAGAGTGTGGAGCCCAGTGAAGCTGGGAGATTAGGAGGGGAGAGGACTGAGGAATAGATGGGCCAAGGAGAGGACAGGAGCTTTTACTCTGAGCGAAGCAGGGAGATTTTGTGTTGGAAAGAAATATGATGTAAACTACAGGAGAGAAATGATGATGGCTTCCACCAGATGGAAGCAGAGAAATAGCTTTAAATTTCACTTCCCTCCTTAGTGCTTAGAACCATCCCTGACATCTGGTAGATGTGGGATTTTTTTTTTTTTTTTTTTTAATGATTGATTGGATTGAAATAAAACAAAAACCTGAAAAGTGCTTTGGCTCTGAGCTCCAGCCAAGTGCCGGGTCCCACTGCATCACTGAGAGTTCATATACCAAGTGAGGCCATGCAAACTGCCCTTACCAGGCAGACTTGGGATGGTGCTGACCAAGATGCAGCTGTTTAAAAAAATTGTGCTTGAACTACATTTAACATAAAATGTATAATTTTTACCACTTTACTTAGCTTTTTAACTGAAGTATAGTTGACTTACAATATCATACTGGTTTTAGGTATCCAACATAATAATTTGATGCTTTTACAAATTATGACCATACAAGGTTATTATATTATTGACTATATTCCCTGTGCTCTACATTATATCCTTGTGACTTATTTACTTTATAATTAGTAGTTTGTATCTCTTTTTTGTAAATCTTTTTTTTTTAGTTTGTATCTCTTAATCTCCTTCACTTATTTGTCCCTTCCCTCCTGTAACCACTAGTTTGTTCTCTGTTTCTGTTTTTTTATATTTGTTCATTTGCCTTTTTTTTTAAGTTACACATATTAGTAAAAACACTCTGTATTTGTTTGACTGACTTAGAATGGTAATCTCTAGGTCCATCCATGTTGCTACAAATGACATTATTTCATTCTTTTTTATGCCAAGTATGTATTATTCCATTGTATGTATATACCAAGTCTTCTTGGTCCATTCATTTATTGCTCCCACATCTTGGCTATTATAAATAGTGTGGCAGTGAATGTTGGGGTACGCATGTCTTTTCAAATTAATGTTTTCATTTTCTTCAGATAAATATCCAGGAGTGGAATTACTGGATCATGCAATAGTTTTAGTTTTAATTTTTTGAGGAACATCCATACTGTTTTCTGTAATGACTGTACCTATTTCCATTCCCACCAATAGTGCACAAGGGTTCCCTTTTCACCACATCCTCACCAATACCTATTTCCTATCTTTTTATGAGAGCCACTCTGACAGGTATGAAGTGATATCTTATTGGGATTTGACTTGCATTTCCCTGGTGATTAGTGATGTTTAGCATGTTTTCATGTGGCTGTTGGCCATCTGTATATCTTTTTTTGAAAAATGCTTATTTTAGCCCTCTGTCCATTTTTCAATCAGATTGTTTGGCTTTTTGGTACTGAGTTGTATGCATTCTTTTGTCATAGAGAGCTGAGTGGGCAGTACTGACAACAGTGAGCAAGACCCCGGGGTCTCATTGGCTAAAGCTGAGAGCTGCAAGGAATAAACCTGTGTGCCAGGTAAAGCCCCAAGAACGGAAGTATCCCTGCACTTCCATTATGTATCAAATTCTTAATGTATCAAATGATTTCAAAATTAAAAGAACCTTCCAAAATCCCATCCTCCACCCTCAGTTTGCCATACTCAGAAAGGGTGCCCAGGATTGTATTCCAGAAGCCTGGTGAAAAGACGCTCACAGAACTCAGAGGGACAGAAAAAAAACGATGATTCAGGGACCAGGCTCAGCTTATTAGATCCAGTGTGCACTGGAATGCAAAAGGAGATGATGTGAGTGCACAGGGGGAAGAAAATCAATTTGTCACAGACTGAATCACCTCATTCTGCCCAAGGTCCACTATGCCACTCCCCATAGATTTTATGGGATCATCTGACCAAAGTATTCTGTGCCACCACCAGTTGGAGAGCCAGGGAAGAAAAGAAGAGAAGGGCAATCTTTATGATTGTTCCAACTGTGCAGTGTGAGACACCAGCTTGGAAGCAATTCATTCTGCAGGATTTTTCGGGAGTTGGTCCAGGTGAGCAAATGCAGGAAAAAATTCAGAATCTTAGCAAGGATCCACTCCTTCACTCACCATCACATCAGCATGTATCTAAGTCCACTCAGGCTGTACCACACACTGGATGGCTTACAGATAGAAATTTATTTCTGAGTGAGTGAATAAATACTTCAGCAGCTTGAGACAGCCTGTACATGAGAACAGCCCTGGACCCCCATCCACAGAATCCATTGCAGTCAAAGGAAAAGCTTAACAACCTCTATTAGTCTCATACCTACGGTTTTCATAGCACTACATATGCGTTTCCTGATTTGAGCCTCACAGCAAATCTGTGAGATAACTATTATCATTCCAGTTTTACGGGTGAGAAAACCGAGCCTGAGAAGTGTTCAACGAGATCCTCAAGATCACAAAACGGATGCATAGCAGAACTAGAACTGAATGGCCAAGTTCAAGTTTATTCTATGCTTGAGGAACACTTCAAAAGAAAGGTGCTTGCTTCTACCGAGTCACGTTTCTAATTCATGTATCTACATCTCCTAAGATAGGGTCCAACGTCATCTCTCTACTCTGGGGGAATAAAAAATGTGGACAGAGCTTCAGCTGGAGTCCAGACCAGAGCTGCAGGAACCAATTACATAACCTTGGATGAGTCTTGGCACCTCTCAGCAGGTCTCTGTTTTTCTTCTCTTGAGTGGATGTAATAATAGCTGACTTGTCTGCCTCATAGGATGCCATGACGCACCAATAAAAAAAGATATAAAATGTGCCACAGAGACATCAGCTTGATATTATTACTGGATTCCAGGGCTCCTGTATTTTGGCCTCCCTGCTTGGAGATCTGATTGTGAAGGGGTTCCAATATTACCCCACTTCATTTCCATCTTATCCCAGTGACTTTACTTTTTCCCATATCTGACCCTTCCTTTAGAGCTCAGATATAGGATTAGATTGTGATAATTTAAATCTTATGAATATATTATACTAAAACCCCTAAATTTTAACCTTTAAATGTAATATGTGGATTATATTTTATCCTTTTTTTTTGTAAATAAAAAGACAGTTGCTGGTCCTACTAAGAGGCACAAAGACTTACTAAAGATTGTAGCTGTGGCAATATGGAGAAGAAAAAAAAAAAACCTTTTTTTTCCTTTTTTTTGGTGTTTTGGTGTGGCTTTCAGGATCTTAGTTCCCTGCCCAGGAATTGAACCCCAGGCCCTGAACAATGAAAACTCCAAGCCCTAACCACTGGGCAACCAAGGAATTTCAGAGAAAAGTTAATTGTAGGATATTCTGGGGAAGACAGAAAAGACAATGGCAACCCACTCCAGTACTCTTGCCTGGAAAATCCCATGGATGGAGGAGCCTGGTAGGCTGCAGTCCATGGGGTCGCTAAGAGTCAGACACGACTGAGTGACTTCACTTTCGCTTTTCACTTTCATGCATTGGAGAAGGAAATGGCAACCCACTCCAGTGTTCTTGCCTGGAGAATCCCAGAGACGGGGGAGCCTGGTGGGATGCTCTCTATGGGGTTGCACAAAGTCAGACAGGACTGAAGCGACTTAGCAGCAGCAGCAGCTGGGGAAGAAGAAGCCAAAAATGATTACAGTTTTAGGTCTGGGAATGAAGGAGGGTGGTGGTGCCTCTAACAAAAGGAAAAGCAAGCAAGTCTGGAAAAGACAATGAGCCACTCAGTGGAGAGTGCACTGAGTTCAGGGTCTCAGTGGGACACATAGGTACAGGTGTGGATCAGGAAGCTGGAAAATCAGGCCTCAATATCTGGGAATAATGAGCACTTAGGATGATCTGCATAAAAGCCATGGTTAAAGACTAAAGATTGATGTGCTTCCTCAAGATTTAAAACAGAAGAAAAAGAAAAAAAAAGCCAGCAGAGATTTTATACTCCAGTATCCAAGTCTTCACTAATTGGCGATCTCAGTCCTTGTTAATCTATGAAGTCTTTGGATATAGTTTGTCAACCACAAATTGTCACTTGCCATGAGTGCTTGCCATCTACAAGGACTAAACCACGTGCCACTGCAGCCACTGATCTTAAACACCCACTGAAGGAATTCAGGGTAGAGAGCAGAAATGAGGCACTCTGTGCTCCAGGAAACTGCAGGACATGTCTTCAGATAGTTAGATATCTCAGGAGCTGACTTTATGAGCCCAATTCTCATGGTGATGATTGTTCCTCATAACTAGCAGAAGCTTCACGAGACCAGCAGAAACTTTCTACAAAAACTATGTGCTTGATTGCATGTACTCCCCCTTTACCCAAATCATATGCTGTCCTTTCCCCCTGCATTTTTGGAGCAGCTTCTCAGAGCTATCTTAGTGCTGTCTCCTGGGCTTCAGTCCTCATTTGCCCCAAATAAAACTTAACTTGCCACTCTCACATTGTGAATTTTTTTTAGTTGACAAGTTCTTTCTGATTATGGGTGTCACATTCCATTTTTTAAAAAAAGATGTTTTGAAATAGAGATAAATTTTATTTCTTTGGTTAGGTCAATGTAAATATTTTCATCAAGATAAAAACTGAAAACATAGATGAACTTTGCAGGCTGCTGCCATTATTTTGATTTACTACAAAATATAGATAGATAGTCTCCTAAAATTGGGATTATTCTGTTCATACAATTTTGTATCTCAGTTGTCCCATACCATTTTTAACAGGACTTTCATGATTTGTCCCAATTTATAGATTAAGGAGCTTATGATACATTCCATATGAAATATACAGACATATACTTCTAAATGGAGAAGGCAATGGCAACCCACTCCAGTACTCTTGTCTGGAAAATCCCATGGGTGGAGGAGCCTGGTAGGCTGCAGTCCATGGGGTCACTAAGAGTCGGACACGACTGAGCAACTTCACTTTCACTTTTCACTTTCATGCATTGGAGAAGGAAATGGCAACCCACTCCAGTATTCTTGCCTGGAGAATCCCAGGGAAGGGGGAGCCTGGTGGGCTGCTGTCTATGGGGTCGCATAGAGTCGGACACAACTGAAGCGACTTAGCAGCAGCAGCAGCATACTTCTAAATGGATTGTAAACATGAGTTTTTGTCGTCAAATATTCTACATAAGAAGCTGATGGACTTCAAATGCAATTATTGACTATAGTAATATTTTGTGTTTTTTTGGGGAAAAAAATTTTGGTGTGAAATTTCCAAAGAAGGATCATAGAAAATACAGTATGTTAAAGCTTTGCCAGGACTCTTTGGCAGTCCAGTGGTTAAGACTTCACCTTCCAACACAGGGGGTGCGGGTTTGATCCCTGGTAGGGGAGCTAAGAACCCACATGCCTTGAAGCCAAAAAACAAAACATAAACAACAAAAGCAATATTGTAACAAATTCAATAAAGACTTTTTAAATGGCCCACATCAAAAAAAAACATTTTTAAAGAAAAAGAAAATAGAAAGATAAGTAAGAACTGGAACTTGGTAACCCATTTGAGGGGCAGATACAATCACAAATAGAAGAAAATGAGAGAGAAAAGGAAAATCAGAATGCAATCTTATGAAGAAGAAAAGTGCCATGGAGTCGGCATTATCAAAAAGAAAAACATAATCATAAAAGGAAAGCTAGATAAGGCCTCGGGCCCTGCTGAGGAGCAGAAGGTCATGGGTGCAGGTAGCATTCACTGATTGTGCCTTGTGTTTATCTTCACCAAACAGTATGCCTTTGGGGGTGGGCAACAAATTTTACAGCTGTGTGTCTTCACAGAACAGTTTCAAAGCATTCAGCATAGGGTTGTTCATAAATAACATAATAAGGCAGAGTTTCAAATATTTGAAAGGAATGTGTTTGGGAGAGGCTGGTGTAAAACTGATAAAGAGTCTAGGTTGGAGTGTCCTTCGCTGAGAGGTTGGGAGACCCTGATTCAGCAGAGGGCCCCCCACCTCGCCAAGACTATTTATAACTACCAGCAAATGTTCCGGGTGCATGCCATTCGGTTCATGACTCAGGAAGACAGAAAATGAATTTATTCTCAGGAATCCTAACTCAAACACGGGGAAGGCAGCCTGGCACTTTGTGATGACCTAGAGGAGAGGGATGGAGGGAGGGGAGGGAGACTCAAGGGGGAGGGGATATGTGTGTAATTGTGGCTGAATTGCGCTGTTGTGCGGCAGAAACCAACACAATATTGTAAAGAAATTTTCCTCCAATAAAAGATTACTTGTAAAAAAAATTCCCAACTCAAGTGGAGAACAAAAGCCTGGCTTGTACTTTTCCTTTCACCCTCCTGAAACCCACACGAATAGCCTTTTGAGTTAAACAGACACATGTGATTATCGAGCCCAAGGGACCAGACTTTGAGTCTCTAAGAAATAATTTCTTCCTCCTCTGTCGAAATATTTCTCCTTTGCATTTGTTGAAAATATTGCTGTGTCCACATCGACCAGTTTGACAACTGAAAATGCTGAGTGTTACAGGCTAGCATCCCCTTCGGTTCTCCACCAGAGAGAAAAGAGCTCCCCCAAGCCCTCATGTCATCTCACCCCGACTCCGCACAGAAGGATGTCCATTCTCACCACGCCCTCTCCCTTCCTGTCTGTGTCTAGTCTGCTTCCAGTTTATATAGACAAGTCTACACAGTGGTCTCACCCACCAGAGCACTACACAGACCGACGAAGTCACAAGCGAGTGAGGCTGGACGAGTCCACGAGGGACCGACCACCCGACACAACAGAGGGCAGGTCCTTTCGTGGTTATGTGAGGTGGCTGCTGGAGCTGGACTGCCTGAGCTCACCCTAGCTTTGCCACTTGCTGCTTTTGTGACCTTGAGTGAACCGTAGTCTCTATGTGCCAGTTCCCTTTTGGGTAACATTGGAGCCTTGGTGGGCTGCCGTCTATGGGGTCGCACAGAGTCGGACATGACTGAAGTGACTTAGCAGCAGCAGCAGGATAAGAAGAACACTTTCCTTTTAGAGCTATTGTGGTGACAATACAGTACCTCGCTATCCTTAGGAAGGCATAAGAAAGCTCATCATAAACCATAGAACACAATATAAATATGCAGTGTAACCACCTTAATTCCTCTTACTGACACGTCTCGTGTTCAGTTAGTCCTTACTTGTGTGGGTTTTAGGTGGGTTTTAGGAGACAGAGCACCGTGGGACTGTTGAGCACTGAGCAAGTCGGCATTTGTACTGTGTTGGGTCAGCATGCCCCCAAGCAGAGTGCAGGATGCTCAATGGCCCTGGGATGAGGAGCAGGGCTGCTGAAATGAAGCCTTCGCATCTCAGAGCCACTTGGAGGGAGGCCACCCCGGAAGCAGCCAGGCTTAGAGAAGAGCCCTGGTTGGGGTGCCAGGCAGTCAGAAACCAGGGAGGGATGCAGACAGATTCCCTGATCTAGTTATCGCCACCTCATACAGCAGGAGAGAAAATTGCCACCACTACCTTCTGGCTCCATGTAGCGTGTCATCCGCAAAGGGAATGTTTCTTTATAAGGATGCAATACATCTGCGTTAGGCTGATTAAAAATTGTTCCCTGTCAGCCTCACAAGTGTAATATTCAAGAGTCTAGAATGCAAATGCAGGCAGGGCTTTAGAGTCTGACACACCTGTCCTGCTCAGTCTTGGGAAAGTTTTCTTGGGATAGTTGCTTCATTTCTCCGGTTCTGCCCCCTTGTCTATAAAATGGGGAGTCATACTTCCACTCCACAGGGTTACTGCTGAGTGTCAAAAGAGATGGCATCTACGAAGTGCTGTACACAGACGACGCTAGGCTCAGAGGAAGCCTAGCATTGCCAATGACCACACATCGCCCTCTTCCCTCCCTAAGTGAGTCATTATGTATAAGGGTGCATAGATAGAGCATCCAATTGCTTGTCAGCCGTCGCCATGGTATCTCAAGGGTCCCCAGAATTCCCAGCGCTGAACTGTAGTCCCTCAGAACATAACAAAACTCCAGGGTGTTTTGCTTTATGACGTGTACGGTTCCAGTGCTTTCATTGCCGTAATTCCATTGTTTCAAATTTACTGAGTTAGCCATGAAAAGGATGGGCATTACTTTAAAAAATATAGGCCTAGGCATGCTGTCTGTCACCAGGTAGCAATAGGTACTTAATCTAGAGCGATTTCAATCATTTCTTAAATTGTGAATACTTCACTTACTGAAGTTGTTGTGTTTTGCGTTTATTTTCATGTCAGTGTTCCCTACTCAGCTGGACCATGGACCATCCATCTTTGTATGGTCACTGCTTAATTTGGTATTTGATGCATAATGCTCAATAAATCTTTTTTTAAGTGAGCTCTAAATTGAGTTGTTCTTCCTGCTTAAACTATCTAATTTGTTTAAAAAAAAATTCAATATTCTTGTCTACACAGTGGTTCACTGTGACTCAGGATAAATGGTGTTATACCCTTGACACACCAAAAATAAAGTATCTGTTCTCATGAACAACTCATTAATAAATGATGCTCACCAAAGTGCTCAAAAGATCCCAGATATTTTCAAAGTATATTCCATCCTTCTCTCTTATATGTTTCAATATAACCTTTCTTGCAGTTTTACTGTCTAGCAATTAAAAACAAAAATAACAATAATATAGCTGTTGTTGCTGTTGTTTAGTTGCTAAGCCATGTCTGACTCTTTGTGACCCCATGGACTATAGCCTGCCAGGCTCCTCTGTCCATGGGATTTTCCAGGCAAAAATACTGGAGTGGGTTGCCATTCCCTTCCCCAAATATAGCTGTTATCACTTACTGAATGCTTAGCACGTACCTGTGTGAAGTTTTTTACACAGTTTATCTGAATCATTGTTGCAGCTTTGCTACAGGGTCAAGGAGAGGGTAAACAGAATGTCTTTTGATGCCAACGAGGCAGCTTTCAAAGTCACTCAGCCAGCAAGTCGAATTTCAAACCCAGAGGGTTAGACTCTAAATCCAGGACTCTTCACCACTGCACCTAAATGCATCCCAGACGGGCATTTGGGCTTCCCAGAATCCAGTCCACAGACTCCACTTCACACCCCAGTTTTTGCCTTCTGTGCACCTTCTGGTTCAGCCAGAGGAGTTATTATTTAACATACATGCTCAGGCTTCCCAGACTCTACCGAGACTTAGGAAACACCTGCTTCCCAGAATACTTTTCCTGCCTTCTCTGCACAGCCGACCCCATAATCCTTCAAGACCCAGGGCCAGACACTGTCTCTTCCAGAAAACCTTCCCTCATCCCTCTGCCTGCCATCACCATGCACACCCCACCGGGAGTCTACCCTCCCTTCTCTAAACTCTCAGAGAGTTTTCTTGGCACTACTGCTGTGACACTTCACACCCCACCCTGGGTATTTCAGCTTTGTGTAGGGAAGTCCCGTCTCTGTCTCTACTGGATGCAGTTCACATCAGAAGCAGGATCCATGTGGATCCATGCTGCACCCAGCTCAGGAGATTGTGGATTGAAGCCCCTGCCACTGCAGTCCCACACTGGGTCTGAACAGCAAAGTCACCGAACTTCCGCCTCTCCCTTTTCCCCTCACCCCTCCACCCCCGCTTCTCTCATCCCTTCCCCCCAACTTAATTGATTTAACAGCATTTTGTGGGACTCTCCAATGAAGCATGAAAGGGACCCACATGCGCCAGGAGTCACACAATTAATCAAAAGGCCAGAGAAAAATGGAAATGATGGATAAGGTCAAAATAGAAACCTGCCAATAGCCACCATCTCTGTCAACAGAGCCCAGTCTTTCTCTCACCTCCTCCCAGCTTGGATTGTGTGATCAAGTCTCAACCGGAAGGCATAAGTAAGGGGCTGAGAGTGCTTAGGAGCTAGGCTGTGCCCCTGAATTTACTCTGGAGAAATTCCATCAACTCAACCGGCATTTATGAGGCACCTACTGCACACCTGCTACTCTGTTGGCAGTGGAGATGTAATGATGACAAAGGGTTTTCTGTCCAAGAGCTGAACAGGTGGGTAGGCTCATAAAGAGATGGGGAGGGGAAGAGATGGGCCGCTTCATTTGGATCATGTGACTGGAGGAAATCCTGTCTCTGCTTTCAACCAGGAAGTGAGATAACATTTTACATAAAGGCTTGGCTGAGCTGTGTGCTTCATCCTTATTCACTTCCTTCCACGTCTGCCTTGGAGCCCTTGAGCATATCTCCTCCATCAACACAGACACTAGTGGTAAATAGAAGATGAAGTAACACAGCTGAGGGAAACAAGCCCATGGTAAAGACCCTGCATAACTGCCTTATGTAAGCAAAGCTGAGCTGGATTTTATTTTCTTTATGTTTTTCTGGCGAAATGCATCCTTTCCCTTCTTATGAGCCTCAGATGGTACGCCCTCATGCAAAAAACTAAAATATCTCTGAAGGTACCTAAGATCCATGTCATAATTTTCCCTTCTCTGAAGTGGAAAGGGAAATATCCACCTCCTAGAGCCTCTATGAGAAATAGATGAGAAAACTCATCCCTCTAGTCAATAAATATTACTGAATGCCTATGTTGTGCCAGCATTGTTCTAGCTTCTGGAATTACAGCAGTAAACAAAAGTTTTTTTTTTTTTAAATCCCCATCCTGGGACTTCCCTGGTGATCCATTGGTTAAGACTCCGTGCTCCCAATGCAGGAGGCATGGGTTCGATCCCTGATCAAGGAAGTAAGATCCCACATGCTGTGTGGTGTAGCCAAAAACAAAACAAAACAAAACACAACTTTAAAAACTTATTTTTAAAAAGTCTCCATCCTTCTAGTGGGCAAGGACAAGTAACATATCTGGGTAAAATGTATAGTGTATCAGATGGTGGAGCGCATGCAAAGCATTTTGCATATGGCATGACTTGTGATAAATACTCAGTATTTATGGTGATAGAGATAATGATTAGCACCAAGAGCTATTTACCAAGAAGAGTCAGCTTCTCCAAGGTCAAGTTCAAAGGCACCTTACCGGGTAGAGGTACAGGAGGGCCTCAGTTCCCACAGTCACCTAACAGTGTGCCATCCATTCGAAGAAAGGAAGATGATCATCCCCGAAGACGTCAGGGTTATAGCAAATGCCCATGTGCTTAAGAACAACAGTGGAAACAGGTTTCATGCTTGGTCACCCTTACCTCTAAATCACTTCCTCATTTAACTCAGTGATCTAGATGTCCCCAAAGCCTTTCTTACATGAAAAATAAAATTACATTGGCAAGATGTATAAATTGTGTGTCCCTTTGCTTCCTGATATAGAAAGAAATGAATCAACTTCAGCGTTGATCCCCATCACTGGGACAGAGTTCAGTATGCAAACACTCAGAGGTGGCTGACCGCAACCAGAACATCTACCCAACCCGGAACAAGGTAACTGACTTTAATTGTGCATCTGAAAAAGTAAAGTGCTGCTTAGAGCTGCTGTAAACATCTTCCGATGAAAAAGCATCTCCCATCTGTAGTATTCATCTACTCATTCATGCATCCTCCAATCTTCAATCCATCCTTCTACCTGTCTAACCATTTATAGAGCCACACACCTATCTGATTAACACCCATCCACCCATCCATCCATCCAATCATCCATATACCTACCTTTCTACTTAACTGTTCATCCATCTATCCACTCATCTACCTATCCAAATCATCCAGACATGGTCTGTGATGTCTAAGGGCATCCTTAGAATGGGTTGTTTTTATTGTCCTTTACAGCCCAAGATTCTATAATTCCACAAAAATTGATGGATGAGAAATGATGATATACAACATGAACTGCAATTTCAGCAAGCCCCCAGAGAGCTCTCTCATCTAGTGGAAAAGATCAAGAGATTCATACAGACATAATTAAAGCAAGAGGCAGAAAATAAAGCGCCTGAGGGAGGTATAAGCAGCAGCATGAAGGGTGGGGCTAGCTGAGAGTAAAACGGCCTGATCCCTACAGAGAAAGGAAGCCTTAACTGTTTTTGAAATATGTGACAATCAGCACCGTGAGCTTGAAGGGCACCAAAAGCCAGAATTTACCTCCCCCAGTAGCCTGTACCATGCTTCACACTCCACCCTCTTTTGCACAAGGGCGTCTTCTCCAGGTGGTCCTTATTAGTGACACA
This sequence comes from Bos taurus, assembly GCF_002263795.3. NCBI lineage: Eukaryota > Metazoa > Chordata > Mammalia > Artiodactyla > Bovidae > Bos > Bos taurus. The sequence continues at coordinate 15,771,894 of NC_037341.1, read as the reverse complement.
AATTGCCTGGGCAACAGATCCATCAGCACCTATCTACAAGATTAGCAATCACATCATCTGTGATTCAGGATTTTATTTTCTGAAGCTGAAATCAGGGCATGTGACAAGCACACAGGGAGACAAATAAAAGGTCTATTTGAGATCTGAGCTGCCTTGGAAAATCTGCCTTGTAGAGATGCTGTGCTTGTAGAAACTATTCTCCCTGCCTGGCCGCTCTGCCTTCAGTCTCACCCAAAGCAATTCCTTTTGATAATAATCAATAGATTATTACTAAATACAAATCTAGTTTAATCAGTCCCTTATTTTTATGTATCTGACTCCACATGATCTTCAAGGTCCTCCTTAATCTGTCTCAAATATAATTTTTTGCCAATATTTCTACCACCCACTGCCCTTATTCTGCTTTTGATGCACTAAGATATTTACTGCTTCCTAAATAAACCTTGATTCCATGGGGATCAAGACCATCCCCATGGAAAAGAAATGCAAGAAAGCAAAATGGCTGTCTGGGGAGGCCTTACAAATAGCTGTGAAAAGAAGAGAAGCAAAAAGCAAAGGAGAAAAGGAAAGATATAAGCATCTGAATTCAGAGTTCCAAAGAATAGCAAGGAGAGATAAGAAAGCCTTCCTCAGCGATCAATGCAAAGAAATAAAGGAAAACAACAGAATGGGAAAGACTAGAGATCTCTTCAAGAAAATTAGAGATACCAAGGGAAAATTTCATGCAAAGATGGGCTCGATAAAGGACAGAAATGGTATGGACCTAACAGAAGCAGAAGATATTAAGAAGAGGTGGCAGGAATGCACAGAAGAACTATACAAAAAAGAGCTTCACGACCCAGATGATCACGATGGTGTGATCACTGACCTAGAGCCAGACATCCTGGAATGTGAAGTCAAGTGGGCCTTAGAAAGCATCACTACAAACAAAGCTAGTGGAGATGATGGAATTCCAGTTGAGCTATTTCAAATCCTGGAAGATGATGCTGTGAAAGTGCTGCACTCAATATGCCAGCAAATTTGGAAAACTCAGCAGTGGCCACGGGACTGGAAAAGGTCAGTTTTCACTCCAATCACATAGAAAGGCAATGCCAAAGAATGCTCAAACTACCGCACAATTGCACTCATCTCACATGCTAGTAGAGTAATGCTCAAAATTCTCCAAGCCAGGCTTCAGCAATACGTGAACCATGAACTTCCAGATGTTCAAGCTGGTTTTAGAAAAGGCAGAGGAACCAGAGACCAAATTGCCAACATCCGCTGGATCATCAAAAAAGCAAGAGAGTTCCAGAAAAACATCTATTTCTGCTTTATTGACTATGCCAAAGCCTTTGACTGTGTGGATCACAATAAACTGTGGGAAATTCTGAAAGAGATGGGAATACCAGACCACCTGACCTGCCTCTTGAGAAACCCATATGCAGGTCAGGAAGCAACAGTTAGAACTAGACATGGAACAACAGACTGGTTCCAAATAGGAAAAGGAGTACGTCAAGGCTGTATATTGTCACCCTGCTCATTTAACTTATATGCAGAGTACATCATGAGAAACGCTGGACTGGAAGAAATGCAAGCTGGAATCAAGATTGCTGGGAGAAGTATCAATAACCTCAGATAAGCAGATGACACCACCCTTATGGCAGAAAGTGAAGAGGAACTAAAAAGCCTCTTGATGAGAGTGAAAGAGGAGAGTGAAAAAGTTGGCTTAAAGCTCAACATTCAGAAAATGAAGATCATGGCATCTGGTCCCATCATTTCATGGGAAATAGATGGGGAAACAGTGGAAACAGTGTCAGACTTTATTTTTCTGGGCTCCAAAATCACTGCAGATGGTGACTGCAGCCATGAAATTAAAAGACGCTTACTCCTTGGAAGAAAAGTTATGACCAACCTAGATAGCATATTGAAAAGCAGAGACATTACTTTGCCAACAAAGGTCCATCTAGTCAAGGCTATGGTTTTTCCAGTGGTCATGTATGGATGTGAGAGTTGGACTGTGAAGAAGGCTGAGTGCCAAAGAACTGATGCTTTTGAACTGTGGTGTTGGAGAAGACTCTTGAGAGTCCCTTGGACTACAAGGAGATCCAACCAGTCCATTCTAAAGGAGATCAGCCCTGTGTGCTCTTTGGAAGGAATGATGCTAAAGCTGAAACTCCAGTACTTTGGCCACCTCATGAGAAGAGTTGACTCATTGGAAAAGACTGATGCTGGGAGGGATTGGGGGCAGGAGGAAAAGGGGACGACAGAGGATGAGATGGCTGGATGGCATCACTGACTCAATGGACGTGAGTTTGAGTGAACTCCGGGAGATGGTGATGGACAGGGAGGCCTGGTGTGCTGCGATTCATGGGGTCACAAAGAGTAGGATGACTAAGCGACTGAACTGAACTAAACCCAGTGTTTTCAGCCTCTCTGCCTTTGCTCACAGGATCTGTCTGCCCAGAATTACTTTCTTCTCTCTCTCTCCCCCTCCCTTTTTGTGCTCATTTCTTTTTAAACAGCTATATTGAGGAATACTGGATATACAAAAAACTGCGTGTGTTTAATGTATACAGTTTGATGAGTTTGGACATAGGCATATACTCATGAAGTGATCATCATAATCAAGGTAATAGACATAATCCAGCACCTCTGAAAATTTCTTTGTGCCCCTCCGTGTTGTGGTGGTTGTTATTGTTGTGCTGCGTACTAAGTCACATTAGTCGTGTCCGACTCTTTGAGACCCTGTGGACAGTAGCCCTCCAGGCTCCTCTGCCCATGGGGATTGTCCAGGCAAGAATACTGGAGTGGGTTGCCATGCCCTCCTCCAGGGTATCTTCCCGACCCAAGGATCGAACCTGAGTCTCCTGCATTGGCAGGCAGATTCTTTAAAACTAGTGCCACCTGGGAAGCCAAAGAACAATTAACATGAGAGCTGCCCTTCTAAGACATAGTTAAGGGCACTATACAGTATTGTTCACTACAGGCATTATGTAGTAAGACGGACTCTAGAACCATTCTTATCTTGCATAACTGAAACATTATACCCATTGAACAACTTCGCATTTCCCCTTCCCCAGCCCCTGGCAACCACCATTCCTACTCTCTGTTTTGCTGAGTTAGACTTTTTTAGACACTTCTCATTCTCTAAGTGGGTCATCCTGAGTCAGCTTCTCTATTCTTACAAGTCACAGGCTGCCCGTGGAATCTCCATGGGTCCCACAACACTTGATTTTTCCAATTTGGCATTTAATAGATTTTCCATGTGTTAATTTCTTATGTATATGAGTCTCTTCCTCCCCTCTCCAACTTTATTGTAAAGAGGAAAAGAGCAGGAGCCCCTCTGTTAAACTAGATAGTGCTAGTTATGTAGTTTCTCAGTAAATATTTCTATAGTAATTATGGCTTTGGTTGTCAGAACATCAAGCTTTGAAACTGTCTCAGATTATCAATAACAAGTAGATAATATAGAAAGCCATGATTTTTTGAAGTTCTTCCAGGTTCACAAACGTATTTTAATATTAGATACAACACCAAGTGGATCAGAAATACCTTGGTAGCTGTGGCCGATTCTTGTTGATGTTTGGCACAAAACAGCAAAATTCTGTAAAACAATTATCCTTCAATTAAAAAAAAAAAAAAAGAAATACCTGGGTAGCATTTGAATTTTGTTCTATTAAAGCTCAGCAATTGAACTAAGTCAAACTGAAAGGACCTCAGAAATCATCCAGTTTAATGTCCCCATTTTACAGATAAGATTGCACTGTTTCGACTTAGTCACCCCTCCAGTTAGAACTGTTACCAAGCTACAGCCACAGAGACAGTTCTGGGCCCCTCTCTCCTGCCACTGCCCCGACAAGGCCTGTCAGTGATCCCGGGGCATGTCTAGGCCATGGCAGCACGCTACAGTCGTCATCAAACCCAGGAGATGGGTGGCAACTCCCCGTCTCCCCGTCCCTCCTCCAGGGCGAAGACTGGGTAAGCGCTCTTTCGACTCTTACACACTTGGGTTTTTTTTCCTTCTTGTCCAAATCAGTTATTTTAAGAAAAGGGGAAAGGAAACCACTTGTCATTTCTGAGATTAGTCACACACACAAACAAGCTCATTGTCAAGTCGGATCACAATGAACACCCAGCTTAAGACTTTTTTCTTTGCAAGAGGGATGGAAAGGGAGAGATCGTGAATGTCCATCCTAGACGAACTCAGCAGGCAAATAATCCGGGAGAAAAGAGAGCTACCCTCCCACAGGTCACCTTGAAGCACTGGGTGACTGTTCTGAAAGGCTAAAACCAGTAGCAGACACTCTGGGTGGGGATAGGGATGGGCACAGAGAAGGCATGGTGAGAACAGCATTATTACTGTTGAAAATATGGACAAAGTCACATTCGACACTCCAGGCCAGCCTTGGATGCAAAGAATAAACTCAACGGAATTCCAAGAGCAAATATTTTCAGTTCTGGCACTGTCACTGAGGAGTGAAAACGCCAAGCTCCTGTTTGTTCATAGAATGAAACTCAGGATATCTGAAAGCTTTGATTTTTGAGTGTCTTGATCTGCACAGTGTATTACTCATCTTCCATTGTTTTATTGGATTCTCATGACTAGGGGATAAGATAGGGGTGATAATGTTCATTTAACAGCTAGGACCCTGAGGGAAAAGCGAGTGGGATGAACTGGGAGATTGGGATTGACGCATATACACCATTGATGTGTGTGTGCTCAGTCGCTCAGTCATGTCCAACTTTTTACGACCCCATGGACTGTAGCCCACCAGGCTCCTCTGTCCATGGGATTTTCCAGGCAAGAATACTGGAATGAGTTGCCATTTCCTACTCCAGGGAATCTTCCTGACCCAGGGATCAAACCCACGTTTCTGTCATCTCCTGTATTGATAGATGGATTCTTTACCACTGCACAACCTAGGAAGCCTATTGACACTATATATAAAACAGATAACTGATGAGAAACCTACTGTATAGCTCGGGGAACTCTACTCAGTGCTCTGTGGTGACCTGAATGGGAAGGAAATCCAAAAAAGAGGGGATATATGTACACTATTGCTGATTCACTTTGCTGCGCAGCAGACACCAACACAACATTGTAAACAACTATACTCCAATAAAAATTAACTTTAAATAAAACAAAAAACAAACTGACCAACACAAAACAGGGCTAGGACCGAGGAGTGTAGTGCCTTTCTCAAGTTTAGGCAGGTTCTTAGGGCAGATTGAGGACTCACAGTCAGGCTTCCTGGACACTGAGAAACAAGGTGTTGCAAAGCTGGGGGGTCCTTCCGAAGAGCAGAGGGACTTCCACCTGCCAGTCTCTCTCACACAACAGCCGAAGTCTTGTAAACACATGCACGACCTCAGCTAAGAAGAGGTACAAAGCGGGGGTGCTCTGCACCCCATGGGTAAGAGCCTCCCTTTGACGTCCCCTGGGTCTCACATTTCTCCTGCTGAGCTCTGGGGTCAGCTTGATACTAGATTCCAGAGCTATCTTCCTTTCCCTTAAAACTCTAGCCCAAGCTGGACCAACATGTCCTTTTCTTCTTTTCCAAATGCAGAGCTGAGACAGCAACATTTCTGCAAAGGACAGCTATGAATAGTAACCAGAGAGCTGTGACTAACAATAAAAAACAGTATCATAACTGCCACTTTTCCAAAGAAGTTTGTGATGCTGAGAGAACTAGAGACTTGACCCCAGAAGGCCAGAGCCTCCTCCCAGGCACCTGCTTTCCCAGGAGCTCATCTCCAGTTCAGTCACTGGTGCCCAACTCCAGATGTATCCATTTCTGCACCTTGCAATGCAAGGGTCTAATCCCTGTTTCACAGATGATGAAACTGAAACACAGGAAGTCGTGTATCTCAACACTGAGCTACTGACTGACGGGGCTGCAGCTTCACCTCCACCTTGATTCCAATGACTGGCCCCCTTCCAACTCTACAATTGCTTGTCCTTTAATGTAGTTAGCAGTCCTTCTGCTTACTATCCTTTCAGCACTGTTACTAAAAAAAGTGCTTGGGGCAACTTTCATGAGCCGTTGCTCCTACAATCTTCCTCTGTGTAGAATCCTCTGCTGAGAAAGTTCATCCACATGGCAGCGAAAACCTGTGACCAGTATTTAATCAACCAATAAGTACCAATCAAACTTCACTATATGCCAAGCATAGGGACTGTGGAGATATTTCTAAGACACCTTAGACCTTTGGGTGGTACAAAACAGCTGAGTTGGAGAGGCAAAAATAACACACATTAGAACAAACTGCTATAATATAAAGATAGTGTTTCATTATTTGCCACATCACAAAGCCTGGAATGCCTTCAGTGCCTGGACTACACTCATTTGCATATTCTCATGCTGACAAAACGTGACGGACCATGGATTAGAGTATCAAACATTGCTAGATATTACTCAGAGCCAATCAGGGGAGCAAAGACATTAAAGTGAAGTAAATCCAATTTTGATCAAAGAGCAAGTCAATGATTAAATAATCTGCAAAGTTTTTTTTTTTTTTTTAATTAATACAGTTCTTAGGGAATTCTGAAAGGATCCCCATGGAGTCTTGAGCAACGACAGCATCACTAAAACATGGGACTTCATTCTCAAATGGATTTATTGGAGCGGGAAATACTTGCTTGGATTTATAAACTCTGGGGTGTTTTTTGTTGTTTTTTTTTTAAAAAAGGAAATCATGGGACTTCCCTGGTGGTCCAATAATTAAGAATCCACCTTGCAATGCAGGGGTTGCAGTTTGATTCCCAGTTAGGGAACTAAGATCCCACGTGTCACAGAGCAGCTAGGTCCACATGCTGCAACTCCTGAAGCCTGTGTGCTCTGGGGTCCATGCGACACAACTAGAGTTCACGAACCGCAACAAGACCCTGCATGATGCAGCTAAGACCCTACACAGTCAAATAAATTTTTTTAAAAAATTAAAAAAACAAAATCATGCCACTTTATTACTGATTATAGGGTCATTTTTAACTTACATAAGAAGCTATGTAGAAAACTGACTTGATGTGTCTGGAATGTATCATTTCTGTATTTTGGCAGGGGGTGGGGAAGAGACTGTTAAGACACTGGTCAAACGTTGTTCAAAGTCAGGGAATTTTTTCCAGACTTGGCAAAGATTTCCATTCCCTTCTGGCTTATAGAAGTGCCAGCTTTCATGCTGCTGGAGAGCTCTGGGGACTTGATGACGTTTGTTTTTGTGTGTGTTTGATTACAGACGATTACATTCTTTTTTATTTTATTTTTGGCTGTGCTGGATCTTCATTGCTGTGGCAGCTTTTCTTTAGTTGTGGAGCACGGGCTCTAGGGCCTGCAGGCTTCAGTAGCTGCGGCTCCCGGGCACAGGCTCAGTAGTCATGGTACTCAGGCTTAGTTGCTCCGAGGCACGTGGGATCTTCCCAGACTAGGGATCGAACTCATGTCTCCTGCACTGGCAGGCGGATTCTTTACCACTGAGCCACCAAGGAAGCCTCAGAAGATTGCATTCTGAAGGGTCTATAAGTCAAGGCCAGATGTGCACATGCCTGGTGCTTAACTGCCTCCCAAGCTCCATCTGAGCCTATGATAGAGTTTCTCAGTGGCTCAGGTGTTAAAGAATCTGGCTGCAATGCGGAAGACTTGGGTTCGATCCCTGGGTTGGGAAGATCCCCTGGAGAAGGGAAAGGCTACCCACTCTAGTATTCTGGCCTGGAGAATTCTACAGACTGTACAGTCCATGGGGTTCAAAGAGTTGGACACGACTGAGCGACTTTCACTTACCTCAGCACAGTTATATCTGAATCTCTAGGAAAGGACCAGGCAGTAGTATTAGTTGAAAGCTCTGCAGACAATCCCTGTGTACAAGCCAAGTCGAGAACACTGCTGTGTCAGTTGTTCCCCTGAAGCCCAGCTTGTACCAGGATGCGGGGCTGCCAAAGTTCAACAGCTGTTAGCATCACACCATAGCCTGGCGAGTGGTGTCCCAGCCTCTGCAGTCCATCCCCAGGCCATTGCGAATCCCACCTCCCCTACAGTTCTAGTTGTGGATCCAAAGGCATGGAAGAACGGTGATATTTCTGTGCCTCCTTTCCCTCATCTGTAAAATGGGGATTAAATCTTCTTTGAGGATCATCATGAGAATTAACAAAGGTAATATATATGTTATCAATAATATATACATATAAGGCGCTGAGTGTACCATGCGGCACACAGTGAGCCCTGGAACACGTGACTTCTGAACTCTCACTATGTCACCCTGAGTGAAGAGAAGATGACACAAGATGAACAGTGCCTGGTGATCCGGGAGGAATTTGCTATCATTTATCTTTCTCTGCTCTTCCCTCCGATAACCTTCCTCTTGGCATTTGAGGTGGAACACAAACAGCTTATATATCTTCCACAGCTGCAAATTGGCCTTTACAGACAGTCCCAGAGGGCAGAGGGCAGCATCTCTGGGTGGTGGAGAAGGACAGCTGCCCTGGGATATGCCCTGGGTCCTGGACTTTTTAGGAGCTCTAATCAGTTTCCACTGGGCAGAGTATCAGACCCTGAACCCAGTGGATTTTCTGAACGTGAGTGGCTGTGAGGAAGGAGAGGGTCTCTCTGTCTTCTTGCCCTTATGTGTGCAGAAGTCACCACCAGCAGAATTCAAACAGGTACTCATGACCCCAGCTTCCTCTTTTCTGAGAAGCATAGATTCTGAACCACAATAAAAGCTCTGTGATTCAGATTTTATACTGTGATAAGACAGGTTACACTAAAACAATAATCTTTAAGTTGTAACAGAAGTCCCTTCTTTTTGAACACATATTTTAACTCCAGGTGCTGCCTAACAAATCATGAAAAGCAGGTTTTACAGAAAGAAGATCTGCATCCCTGAAGCATGTCAGATGCTTGGCATGAATTACCTCCTCCCTTTAGACTGAGGCTCATGGAAAAGAACCAAGGTATAAACTCAACTGGCAAATGCTGGATTCCTGGGACTGGATTTTTCCCAAGGCTGCACATGTCAATATCACCCAGAAACCTTGTCAAGAGATCGTGGGGCCTCAGCCCTAGAGTTTCTAATCCAGGAGGTCTGGGATAGGGCCCAAGTGTCTGCATTTCTAACAAGTTCCCAGGTGATGCTGATGCTGCTGGTCCAAGGATCACGGTTTGAGAACACCTGCTCTTATGGCCACAGTATCGATTACATAAACCTGTCAAAAAGAACAGGGGAGAAGTCCTTAAACATAATTTTAGAGTAGGTTGTTGGGTTTCCCTATCCACCCACATACATGCAATACCATTATTTGCTGAGCAGATGTATTCCTCAGAAGCAACAGAAGGTTTCTGCTTAGCCTAGATCTAAGCATACCCTCCATACCAGCTGAGAATGGAAAGCCAAGGCTTTAGTGGTCTCCCAGATTTGGTGGCTTAGTTCCCTAAGGGTCTTTCCTTGGATCAGGTAAGGAAACGTCCAGGAAAGGGAAAATAAACTGGCCCCACAAGGCAGCCACAACACCTTTACTCAACCTTTACTCTTTTCTTTTTTTCTTAAAACTTTTTGGCCATTCTGTGCAGCACGTGGCATCTTTGTTCCACAAGCAGGGAGCCAACCCGTGCCTCCTGCAATGTAAGCACAGAGTCTTAACCACTGGACCATAGGGAAGTCCCCTTATTCAACTTCTTCAGGAGACCTTGGCAACCACTGAAGCTTGATTGCAGTTTGTGGCCATTAACACAAGCTGGTCCTCAGGTGACCTCAGAAAGCCTTCTCTCTGATATTTGTCTGGTTTCCTAGCAATACCTTAATGTTTAGGTTTAAGAACATTAAGAAACAGAGGTGAAAACAAAAATTTTTAGGAGATCATCCCTGATGGCTTCCCCCACCAGGTATTGGGAGCGAATTAGAAACATTCTGACTGAATTAGTTATCTATAGAGGTATCTGTGGAATTAGAAGCATTTTGACTGCCAGCATGAACAAGGTCTGTGATCTCAATGCACAGGCTAAATAGAAAACCACAGGCTGATGAATGCAGTTCCCCCTCACAATTAAAACCACACAAAAGCACAACTGCAGATGAGGCAGTGAAGCTGGGAGCTGCTGGCAGGAAGACCAGCTTGTGTGCAATGAGCTGAAGTAAAACCAGTGTTTGAAAGCTTAGGGCTTTGAGAAATATATGCCATGGCATTTTTTAGAAGACAATATATGAAGTAATTGCCACCTACCCAACAGCGTGAAATGGATCAAAATGGCAAGAAATGCTACCCCAGTGAGGTTTTAGTCAATTAGATGACGTTGGAAAGTGTGATACTGGGAGAGAAAGTGAGAGTGGAGTCAGCCCTGCGTTCAGTCCCAGCTCTGCTACTTATCGGCAGAGTGACCTTGGACATAAGGCCTGATCCCCACATCCAAACCACCACCAAAAGATGTCCTAAGTCTGGTCACTTCTCTCATCACCATTGCTGCCCACTGCATGCAAGCCATTATCATCCCTTATCTGGATTACTACAATAACCTGCTAACTAGTCTCCCTGCATCTATAGTTGTCACCTAACAGCTCATTCTCTACTCAGTAGCCAGAGTGAGCTGATCTTTTTTTTTTTAATTGTGATGAAACATGCATAACAAAATGTTCCATCTAAACCACTTTTAAGTAGTGTTAAGTATGTCCACACTGTTGAGCAACTAAATCTCTAGAATGTTTTCATCTTGCAAAACTATAACTCTGGGCCCATTAAACAATTCCTCATTTCCTAACCACCCCTAGTAACCACCATTCCAGTTTCTGTTTCTGTGAGTCTGACTACTCTAAGTACCACATATAAGTGAAGTCACGCAGTTTTTGTCTTCTCAGTTCAGTTCAGTCACTCAGTCGTGTCCGACTCTTCGTGACCCCATGAATCTCAGCATGCCAGGCCTCCCTGTCCATCATCAACTCCCAGAGTTCACTCAGACTCACGTCCATCGAGTCAGTGATGCCATCCAGCCAACTCATCCTCTGTCGTCCCCTTCTCCTCCTGCCCCCAATCCCTCCCAGCATCAGAGTCTTTTCCAATAAGTTAACTCTTCGCATGAGGTGGCCAAAGTACTGGAGTTTCAGCTTTAGCATCATTCCTTCCAAAGAAATCCCAGGGCTGATCTCCTTCAGAATGGACTGGTTGGATCTCCTTGCAGTCCAAGGGACTGTCAAGAGTCTTCTCCAACACCACAGTTCAAAAGCATCAATTCTTCGGCGCTCAGCCTTCTTCACAGTCCAACTCTCACATCCATACATGACCACTGGAAAAACCATAGCCTTGACTAGATGGACCTTTGTTGGCAAAGTAATGTCTCTGCTTTTCAATATGCTATCTAGGTTGGTCATAACTTTCCTTCCAAGGAGTAAGCGTCTTTTAATTTCATGGCTGCAGTCACCATCTGCAGTGATTTTGGAGCCCCAAAAAATAAAGTCTAACACTGTTTCCACTGTTTCCCCATCTATTTCCCATGAAGTGATGGGACTGGATGCCATGATCTCAGTTTTCTGAATGTTGAACTTTAAGCTAACTTTTTCACTCTCCTCTTTCACTTTCATCAGAGGCTCTTTAGTTCTTCTTCACTTTCTGCCATAAGGGTGGTATCATCTGCATATCTGAGGTTATTGATATTTCTCCCGGCAATCTTAATTCAAGTTTGTGCTTCATCTAGCCCAGCGTTTCTCATGATGTACTCTGCATAGAAGTTAAATAAGCAGGGCAACAATATACAGCACTGACATACTTCTTTTCCTATTTGGAAAGTCTGTTGTTTCATGTCCAGTTCTAACTGTTGCTTCCTGACCTACGTACAGGTTTCTCAAGAGGCAGGTCAGGTCATCTGGTATTCCCATCTCTTTCAGAATTTCCCACAGTTTATTGTGATCCACACAGTCAAAGGCTTTGGCAGAGTCAATAAAGCAGAAATAGATGTTTTTCTGGAACCCTCTTGCTTTTGCCATGATCCAGCAGATGTTGGCAATTTGATCTGTGGTTCCTCTGCCTTTTTTAAAATCAGCTTGATCATCTGGAAGTTCACGGTTCATGTATTGCTGAAGCCTGGCTTGGAGAATTTTGAGCATTACTTTACTAGCATGTGAGATGAGTGCAATTGTGCGGTAGTTTGAGCATTCTTTGGCATTGCCTTTCTTTGGGATTGGAATGAAAACTGACCTTTTCCAGTCCCGTGGCCACTGCTGAGTTTTCCAAATTTGCTGGCATATTGAGTGCAGCACTTTCACAGCATCATCTTTTAGGATCTGAAATAGCTCAACTGGAATTCCATCACCTCCACTAGCTTTGTTTGTAGTGATGCTTCTTAAGGCCCTCTTGACTTCACATTCCAGGATGTCTGGCTCTAGGTGAGTGATCACTCCATCGTAATTATCTGGGACGTGAAGATCTTTTTTGTATAGTTCTTCTGTGTATTCCTGCCACTTCTTCTTAATATCTTCTGCTTCTGTTAGGTCCATACCATTTCTGTCCTTTATCGAGCCCATCTTTTCATGAAACGTTCCCTTAGTATCTCTGATTATCTTGGAGAGATTTCTAGTCTTTCCCATTCTATTATTTTCCTCTATTTCTTTGCACTACTCTACCCCCTGCTGCTGCTGCTAAGTCACTTCAGTTGTGTCTGACTCTGTGCAACCCCATAAACAGCAGCCCACCAGGCTCCCCCATCCCTGGGATTCTCCAGGCAAGAACACTGGAGTGGGTTGCCATTTCCTTCTCCAATGCATGAAAGTGAAAAGTGAAAATGAAGTTGCTCAGTCATGTCCAACTCTTTGTGACCCCAAGGACTGCAGCCTACCAGGCTCCTCCATCTGTGGGATTTTCCAGGCAAGAGTGGTAGAGTCGGGTGCCATTGCCTTCTCTGGCTCTACCCCCTAGATACCAGTAATACCTTCACCCGTCAAATGTGACAACCAAAAATATTTCCAGACATTGTTGAATGTTCCCTGGTTGAGAATCACTGAATTAGATCCTGGCTTTCCCCAGCTTAAAGCCTTCTGGAGTCTTCCCACCATACTTAGGATAAAATCCAAACTGTCCCCAACACAGCTCCCAATGCTGCTCTGCCCACTTCTTTGACCTTGTCTTACTGGGCCTTGTATTTGGTCCCCAGCATAACAAAATCATTCCTAGCTCAGGGCCTTTACATTTATGGTTCCCATTGCCTGGGGTCTCAGGTCTCTGCCATTCACACCTCAACTCATATGTCACCTCCTCAAGGACGCTTACTCCTTGGAAAGAAAGTTATGACCAACCTAGACAGCATATTAAAAAACAGAGACATTACTTTGCCAACAAAGGTCTGTCTAGTCAAGGCTATGGTTTTCCCAGTGGTCATATATGGATGTGAGAGTTGGACTATAAATAAAGCTGAGCACCGAAGAATTGATGCTTTTGAACTGTGGTGTTGGAGAAGACTCTTGAGAGTCCCTTGGACTGCAAAGAAATCCAACCAGTTCATTCTAAAGGAGATCAGTCCTGGGTGTTCATTGAAAGAACTGATGTTGAGGCTGAAACTCCAATATTTTGGCCACCTGATGTGAAGAGCTGACTCATTTGAAAAGACCCTGATGCTGGGAAAGATTGAGGGCAGGAGGAGAAGGGGATGACAGAGGATGAGATGGTTGGATGGCATCATCGACTCGATGGACATGGGTTTGGGTGGGCTCTGGGAGTTGGTGATGGACAGGGAGGCCTGGTGTGCTGCAGTTCATGGGATTGCAAAGAGTCGGACATGACTGAGCAACTGAAGCGAACTGAACTGAACTGAACAAGGATGTGTTCCTTGATCAGCCAACTCAATAATCCAAAAGCCACGTTAAAAATAACAGATATTTATGATCCCAGACAAACCAGGAACTTTTGATAGCCTATTGATGCAGGTGAAAGGGAAAAGTGAAAAACTTGGCTTAAAACTCAACATTCAAAGACCGAAGATCATGGCATCTGGTCACATCACTTCATGATAAATAGATGGAGAAACAATGGAAACAGTGACAGACTTCATTTTCTTGGGCCCCAAATGCCACTGCAGATGGTGACTGCAGCCATGAAATTAAAAGATGCTTGCTCCTTGGAAAAGCTATGACAAACCTAGACAGCATATTAAAAAACAGAGACATTACTTTGTCAACAAAGGTCCATCTAGTCAAAGCTATGGTTTTTCCAGTAGTTATGTATGGATGTGAGAGTTGGACCATAAAGAACGCTGAGCACTGAAGAATTGATGCTTTTGAAGTGTGGTGTTGGAGAAGACTCTTGAGAGTCCCTTGGACTGCAAGGAGATCAAACCGGTCAATCCTAAAGGAAATCAACCCTGAATATTCATTGAAATACTGATGCTGAAGCTGAAGCTCCAATTGTTTGGCCACCTGATGCAAAGAGCAGACTCATTAGAAAAGACCCTGTTGCTGGGAAAGATTGAAGGCAGGAGGAGAAGGGAACAATGGAGGATGAGATAGTTGGATGGCATCATTGACTCAATGGACATGAACTTGAGCAAGCTCGTGTCAGAGAAGCCTGGCATGCTGCAGTCCATGGGGTTGCAAAGAATTGGACATGACTGAGAGACTGAATAACAACAACAAATTATCCATCTGTTAGACTAGGTAGCATATGCTCCATGAGAGCAGGAATTTGGTCTGTTTTGTTCATCAAGTGCCCCCAGCACCTACAACAGCACCGGACAGAGTAGATGCTCAGCAAGCATTGCTGAATGAATGTCAAAACTTTCTGACCTCAATTACTTCAACTCTGAAAATGGATATGATAACTGACAGCCTGGAGACTGTTATACAGAATAAATATCACAAGTGTGCTATCAGATCCTCAATAAAATGCTTATTTCCTTCTTGCTATTTCCATAGAAAAGTAAAGTTTTCTAATTAAAGGGATCTTGGTCCATGAAAGTGGACACCCAGAACTGGAGGTGAGGTCTAGTGTAGCGTTTCTCAATCCTGGCTGAACATGACAGTCACCTAGATCATGTTTGTACAATATCAATGCCCAGGCCCCACCCAAGCCAAGTGAAACAAATGCTCTAAAAGTAAGGCTCAGGCAGGTGAATGGTTTTAACTTTTCCTGGGGGATTCTGCTGCAGAACTCTGAGGCCCCCAAATCAGGTCAGACCTACTAACTTCATAGATGAGGAATCAGGCTTAGAAAGGAGACTTTCCACTATCAACTAAAGTTTGACAAGGGAGCCAAGAATACTCATTGAAGAAAAGATAGTCTCTTTAATAAATGGTGCTGGGATAATTTATTATTCACTTGTAAAAGAATGAAACAGAACCCGTATCTTAAACTACTCATAAAAAATTAACTTGAAATGCATTAAAGGGTTAAATGTAGGACCTGAAACCATGAAACTCCTAGAAAACGCAGGAATAAGGCTCCTTGACATGGGTCTTGATAATAATTTTTGGATGTGACATGTTGAGCTGTACCCACAGGTCTGCAAGCCCTGTAGCTGCCCAGCCTCAAGGCAGAAGAAAGAGCCTGGAGACAGTGAGAGAGACATCAATGGCTTATTGGACAGAGGAATCTTGAGTCTGAAGCAAAAGTTCCTGGAGCGTCAACCCATTGTGTGCAGCAGACGTGACAGCAGTCTTCACTACTCAGGGGAGAAAGAGACTGCCATTTATCGAAGGAATTGACATCAGGTTACCTCATCAGTTACCGGGGAAACCAGCAGCTGGAGCAGGTCCTGCACAACTCCTCAGGTTAATGACCATCATGAGAGCAGATGTTTCCCTTTAAAACACTAGCAGGTGGAGCCATTCTGGACTAAGGATTAGAACCATCACTAGCTAGGGAGGGGACAAGCACATTCATGAGAGAGGGTGTAGGTGAAGTAGGGACTGGTCCAGTGGACGATGTACACAGAGCAAGAGAACGGCCATCTTGAGTGACCTGAACATACAGACACCCAAAGCACAAGCAGTAAAATCAAAAGAAAACAAGTGGGACTTCATCAAATTAAAAAGCTTCTGCACAGCAAAAGAAATCTACCAACAAAGTGACAAGATATCCTATGAAATGGAAAAAAAATATTTGGAAACCATGTATCTGATAAGTGGTTAACATGTATCTGCTAAGTGGTTAATATCCAAAACATTTAAAAAACTCATACAGCTCAATAGCAAAAAAAGAAAAAAAATTTAAATGGGCAAAGGGCCTGAATAGACATCTGTCCAAAGAAGATTCATGGAAGGCCGACAGGTATTTGACACATGAAAAGATATTCAACACCACTCTCGTTGTTGTTGGTTAGTCACTAAGTAGTGTTCGATTCTTTTGTGACCCCCTTGGGCTATGGCCCACCGGGTTCCTCTATCCATGGGATTTCCCAGGCACAAATACTAGAGTGGGTTGCCATTTCCTTCTCCAGGGTATCTTCCTGACCCAGGGATTGAACCCAGGTCTCCTGTCTTGGCAGGCAGATTCTTCACCACTAAGCCACCAGGGAAGCCCCTCACTAGTCATTAGGGAAATATAACTTTAAACCACAATGAGATATCACATGCCTATTGGAATGGCTATTATCAAAAAGACAAGATATAACAAATGCTGGCATGGATGTGGAGAAAAGAGAACACTTGCATGCTGATGATGGGAATGTAAGTTGGTATAATCTCTATGGAAAACAGTATGGAGGAGACTCAAAAATTAAAAATAGAACTACCATATGATCCAGCAATTCCACTTCTGGGAATATACCCCAAAGTAACAAAAATACTAACTCAAAAAGATATCTTCACCCCCAGAGCAGCATTATTTACAATAGGAAAGATATGGGAACAATTCAAGTGCCCATAAATGGATGAATGAGTAAAGAAGTTAACATATATATATATATATATATATATGTTCAGGGGAACATTAACCATTTAAAAGAACAAGGAAATCATATCATTTGAGACAGCATGAATGGACCCTAAATGTAGTATGTTGAGTGAAGTCAGATAGAGACATAAAAAGACCATATGATCTCACGAATATGTGGAATCTAAAAAACAAACAAAATCATAGAGAAAGAGATCAGACTTGTGGTTACCAGAAGCAGATGGTGGAGGGAGACAGAATTGGAGGAAAGTGGTCAAAAGGTACAAACTTCTAGTTATAAGTAAGTACTAAGAATATAATGCACAATATGATGACCATAGCTAACACTGCTGTATGATACACAGGAAATTTATTAAGAGAGCAAATCCTAAGTGTTCTCATCACAAGGAAATTGTTTTTTCCTTCTTTCTTCTTTGTTTTCTTTTTATTGTATTTATATGAGAAGATGGATGTTAACTGAACATTTTGTGATAATCATTTCATGATAGATGTAAATCAAACCATCATGCTATATGCCTTAAACTTAGGTATGTCAATTGTTTCTCAATAAAACTGCAGCGGGGGTGGGGTGGAGAAAAAAATTTTTTTAATTAAAAAAATTAGAAAAAGGAGACCTGTCCATGGTTACACATTCTACATGGCAGAAACTGCACTGGACCCCTTGGTCCTAGTCAGTCCTCTGTCCACTCTATCAAATGGCTTCTTGCCAGGAGATGCAGCTTTCCAGGCTTCGAAAGATCCTGAGGACATTCTATGAGACGACCTGGGCTTGCTTACGAGCTCTAGTCATCTGCAAGATCAGTAAGCCAAGTTCAAAACCACATTAAATTTCTTGTTGGATCATGTGATCACAACACCTGCCTCCACGCAGTCATCATGGGTGCTGTGATGGTCAGTGATTGCTTGCCCCTCCAGATTCACTCTCCACCCTCAACACCTCCTCAACGCCCAGGGATGCTGACCTTTAAGGATTGAGTCAGCCTGGCTCCTCTGGCTTCTAGTTCAGTTCAGCTAGTGGCTGGAAACAGCAGGCGATCCGATGACAAGAGGAGAGTCTGAATATGAAGCTTACCTCCCTGGACTGTGTGAAGATGATGTGAACAGGTGAATCCACCACCCCTAGATGACTGTTTCACATAGTACATAACAAATGTCTTTCCTTTCTCTCACACAATGAGCCACGGGGGAAAAAAAGCCTGTCCAGGGCTTAGGGCAGGAGAAGATTAGCTTATATTTATAGCAAAAGATTGACACAAAAGAATCATTTAGTTAAAGAGAACAAAGAAACTCCACCAAAATAAAACATTGCTCTGTTGATTCCCTGCTTTTGTCGTTAATTAAACCTCTCTTCTCTGGCACTGGGCCAACTTCAATTTTCTTTTCCTAATCTGTTTACTTCATAAACAACATTCAGAGCTTTTTACAATCTCTTGCGGGGCCTTCGGAAGAGTTCTTGTACCAAAAGTAATGCTTTTCCCACCATTCAGACACCATTCAGACAGTGGGTAATGAACTGGAGGTGGATTCCAAGGAAAAGTGATGTGGTCCCAGCCTCCCAAGCTTGACCAAGGCTGCTTGCTGAGTTCACGTTCAAAGGTGCAGTGGCCTCTTCCCAGAAGTGCTGGGAACTATCTCAAACAATCCAATTAGGAGTTTCTAATCTGCAGAAACTAACTTCTAATTTGGGAAGCTATTGTTTATTCACTAAGTTATGTCTGATTCTTTTCGAGCTCATGGACTGTAGCCCACCAGGCTCCTCTGTCCATGGGATTTTCCAGACAGGAATACTGAAGTGGGTTGCCATTTCCTTCTCTAAGGGATCTTCCTGACTCAGGGATTGAACCCATGTCTCCTGCATTGGCAGGTGGATTCTTTACCACTGAACCACCAGGAAAGCCAACTTGGAGAGCTACACGCTCCCAATTTGACCCTAGTGGAAGAATTTAACAAGACCATAGAAAGGAGTGGAGTAGGAAGTCTACAGGCTGGGCTGCTCTGGGGTCAACTACACTGCTGTGTGGTTTGGGACACATTGCAGGATCCCTTCATGCTGTTTACCCACTTATTTCTTTCAATTCATAAATACTATCTTCACCCAGGGCCAGAAACTACCCTTCTAACTACACTCCCATGCTACTATGACTGAGAATCAAACAGAAGGACTGATGTCTTTTCCCATGGACAACCACCATTAGCATCACAATATTATGCTTGTTGGCCTGTAGAAACATATCAAAAGCTGGCCTCTTGGCAGAGACCCTAAAAAAAGATCAATTAGTGATCATTCTTGAGTTCATTTAGACACAAGAAAAGACATCCTTTGGAAAGGGGGATGAAATTCTTAGTTCCTCAGCCATCCATCACTGTCAAACAGGCAAGATTCAATTGCTTAGCACTGAAAAGGCTGAAATCTGAGTGCAATCTGCCTTTGAACTTTATTACTAATGCTCCTTTCTCAACCTCTTGAGTAATTCAATTTCCCTAAGCAAGCAAATTGAATGTAGGATCAGATAAGAAGTATCAGTGAACCCTCCAACCCACCACCATGATGCTGTCTGCAGGCAGAGATAGCCTTAAACTGTTTCAAGGGCAATCCTTGCTTACTGAGTCTAAGGTGCTTGATAATGTCCACAGGCCCTCATTTCCACCAGAGTCCCTTCTCTGACATGGAAGGGAACACGTAGAAACAAGGATGGCCTGTCTGGCTACTGGCAAAGCTGAGATTCCAGCCTCCAGGCCCTGCTTTCCAGAATTTTCTGCATGAGACCATAGCCCAGTGGTAAAATGAGTGGGCTATGGAGTGAGCCAGGCTAGAGCCCAAATGCCAGAGCTGACATCTACTTTTGGTTTAACTTCGGGTCCTGGTTCTCAATCAAAACCCATCTGAAAGGACTGTACAGATTAAATAGTGTTAAAATCATTCATTATTAGCATTGCTCTTACACAGATGAGAAGAACCATAGAGAAGGACAAGTAACACAACAGTCTGAGTTTAAACACGTATTACTGCTTCTAAGACTCTGCATTCCCAATGTGGGGGGGCCCGAGTTCAATCTCTAATCAGGGAACTAGATCCCACATGCCGCAACTAAGAGTTTGCATACTGCAGCTGAAAGATCCTGCATGCCAGAACCAAGACCTGGCACAGTCAAATAAACAAATAAACTATTTTTTAAAAACTCGTATATCACCTGTGTCGCAGTTGAACATGCGTCACCTCAACTGAACTGTCCACACCACTAGAGATGGTGTGTAGTTACGTTCAGACATGGCTGTGTGTGTCCTTTGTGGTGGGTGCAGTCTGAGAAGGGCAGCCCTCTGGGGCCAGCGGCCCTTCAGAGGCCACATGGAACCTCTTATTCAGTGAAGGCCTGTTCCCTTTACTACTCATTTCCCTTGGTTAGATGGTCTCAAGGTGGAGGCATTCTTCTGCTTTCCTGTGATATTTCCAAATTCCTCAGAATCCGATCCCATCAAATTCCTCCAGACAGGTTTGACTTAGATCCGAGGGCCCAGACTGGAGGCCTGGGTGTCCTATGTTTGGTGAGCCTCTGCTCCATCTCTGGTTAGATTTCTGCCAGCTGTGTTGCAGTCCACCTTCTGACAGCCATTCACACCTCTCTGAAAGTATGATCTTTCTTTCCCCCACAATGCTTAAGGTGGGCCATCTTAAGGTAGTTGGAACTGTGTCCCCGCACCCATCCAAAATTTTTTGTATGTTGAAATCCTAACCCTCAGGACCTCAAAATGTGATATTTGGAAATGGGTCCTTTAAAGAGCAGTTAAAATGAGGCCAAAAGATTGAGCCTTAATCCAAACTGACTGGTGTCCACACTGGAAGAAACTTGGACACAGAAAGACTCCAGGGAGGCACACACACGGTAAAAGGGCCATGTGAAGATAGGAGGAGAAAATGGACATCTGTGAGCCAAGGAGAGAGACTTTAGAACACATCAAACCTACAGACACCCTGATCTCAGATTCCCAGCCTCTAGAACTGTGAGGAGATTCATTTCCCTTGTTTGAGCCGGTCTGTGGCACTTTGTTATGGCCGCCGGAGCTGACTAACACAGTCTATTTGCATTCCCCAATATCCAGTCACTTCTCTGACATCAGCTCACGCGTTCAGATAAGCCACACTGACTCACTTCTATGGTGGCTTTGGGGAATTCTGTTTCCAGAGCCAGTTCTATTTAAGGTGTCCCTGGACAGGGGCAGAGAAGGGAGAGCCATGCACCTAAGAAGATGCTTTTCTTACGCGTCTGTCGTTCCTCCTGAAGAGACACCATGGCTCCCAAAGGTGAGGCCCGAGCGGATGGTTACTTCTACGCATATGCTGGTTACTTCTACGCATATCCTGGCTTCTTCTACGTCAGATCCTTCCTCACGTTCATGCCTTGTCACTTCGCTGGAATGCACCGAATGCGTGAATACGTACCAAAACACCCACCAAAGGAATTCACAGTTTTCAGTCCCAGTTCCTACACTTTGCGAAATGTTTCAGCATCTGAGATTCTGTGGGGAGCTCCACATCGCAGCTGTAATCTTCAAATTCGGACTATGCTCTAAATTCCCTGGATGGGCCAGAGCCCCCATATACCACGTATTGCATTGAATAAGCTCGGGAGAGGGGACAGCTGCAGAGACGACAGTGCTGGTAACACACCGGTAGGACCTGCTGCTGCTGCTGCTAAGTCGCTTCAGTCGTGTCCGACTCTGTGCGACCCCACAGATGGCAGCCTACCAGTTTCCCCCATCCCCGGGATTCTCCAGGCAAGAACACTGGAGTGGGTTGCCATTTCCTTCTCCAATGCATGAAAGTGAAAAGTGAAAGGGAAGTCGCTCAGTCATGTCCGACTCTTAGCGACCCCATGGACTGCAGCCTACCAGGCTCCTCCATCCATGGGATTTGCCAGGCAAGAGTACTGGAGTGGGGTGCCATTACCTTCTTTGCAGGGCTGTACAAAGCGGCCCTGGCAGAAACCGTGTCATAGACAATTATCTCCCTCCCAGCTTCACGCTGTGTGACTAACATGCCATTTATAAACATTATTGACTTGCAGACATTTCTAAGTGAAGCATTTCCTCCAAAAAGAAAAATAATACAAGTCACCAAGGAAAGAAAAAGGCTCTGGTGAATATTAGAGCAGCTCCTTGGATCTTGACGTGTCAACTCTGGACATTGGGGAAACAGCCTGCAGAGAAAAAATGACCGCATTTATATAATCATCTCTGGGAAGGGAAGGGATCTGGTGCTATGTGAGGTTCTGATTCTCCTCCTCTCGTTCACCTGTTTGAGCATCCGCCTTAACCCTTTCTGCTTTTACACTCAATCATGACTTTGTTCTTCTTGGGCTGCTCTCGTCATTAGGAACCACTAAGTGCATCTCTTTGTTCACTGATTTAGAACAATGAGTGTCTTGTTCTTACGCTATGCTACGCTAAGTCACTTCAGTCGTATCCGACTCTGTGTGACCCCATAGACGGTAGCCTACCAGGCTCCCCCGTCCCTGGGATTTTCCAGGCAAGAACATTGGAGTGGGTTGCCATTTCCTTCTCCAATGCATGAAAGTGAAAAGTGAAAGTGAAGTCGCTCAGTCGTGTCCGACTCTTAGTGACTCCATGGACTGTAGCCTACCAGGCTCCTCCGTCCATGGGATTTTCCAGGCAAGAGTACTGGAGTGGGAGTTTGTGCAAATCAGCCAGTGTGAAAATGTGCCGCAGAGGGTTGTAACCTGTGGGGCCTCAGAGGGAAGCGTCCACCTTGGGGCTTACAGGGTACATGTCTCTTCTTAGAGCCTGAGATACAAGTCAGAATGCCTATGAGTCAAAGATGAAAAATACAACTGTCAATCAAGCCCAGCTGCCCACTTCAGCACCTCTCAACTGCCTTTCCTGGGAATTCCTTGGTGGTCTTGTGGTTAGGATTCCATACTTCCACTGTAGGGGCACAGGTTTGATCCCTGGTCAGGGAACTAAGATCCTGCATGCTGCTCAGCACAGCCAAAAAGAAAAAAAAATGTTAGCTGCCTTTCCCGATACACCAAATATATGAACATCAAAATTACAATCAGAAGCTTTGCTTGAGGAGCGGGGATGCTGAGTTGGGTAGTATATAGACTGATGCATGGTATGATACATCTACCCAAAAATACGGGTGGCCTCGGACAACAAAGAGATCCAACCAGTCCATCCTAAAGGAAATCAGTCCTGAATATTCATTGGAAGGACTGATGCTGAAGCTGAAACTCCAATGCTTTATCCACCTGATGTGAAGCGCTGACTCATTTGAAAAGACCCTGATGCAGGGAAAGATTGAACGCAGAAGGAGAAAGGGACGACAGAGGATGAGATGGTTGGATGACATCAACAACTCAATGAACGTGAGCTTGAGTAAGCTCCAGGAGTTGGGAGGCCTGGCGTTCTGCAGTCCATGGGGTCGCAAAGAGTCAGACCCGACTGAGTGACTGAACTGAACTGAACTGAGCTGATACTCATGGGGCAGCAGACACTCTCCAGCACAGTGTTTGAAAGGCTCCACTTGCTTCTGGCTCTTTGATGGTTTTCTTTGTTCTATTCTTCAACCTCATTCGCACCTTTGCTTCCCCTAGTCCTTCACCAAAACCATAAACTACAAGTGAATAGCTTCTGCTGAGTGAATTCCAAAGACCCCTGCTTCATCTCCTTAGGATCAGGTCACTTTGCTTACAGTTTCCCGGCATCCTTGGTTTCTCATCAGCAGATTCTTGCCTGGTTTACTCCCAGTCATCCTGAATGGTTTTTCCTGATTTGACTCCTAAACAGAAACTTTTCATCTGAGTTTCCAGGGAAACATCAAGCTCATTGCCCCCTTCCAGTCTCTCCTTCCTGCTTTTAAAAGGGCTGTCGAATGAGAGAGAACGAGATGATGCATTCGACATTCTGATACTGGAGTTCAGCACCATGGAACACTTGGGAAGCATTGGTTTCCTTTCCCCAAGTGGTGAAACGAGTTTTGTAGCTCTGCATATCCAATCATGCCATCACAGGGCAAGGAGACAGATGTGCACGCCCCAGAGATCTTCCACGGAGTGATGGTGGGAACCCACACCCTAGCCCAACCCCAAACCTTAATGGGATTCAAGGTGTGGGAACCCCCTGAGGGAGACTGTGGGAGTGGCAGGCCAGCCGTGGATGTGGGTCCTTACTGGAGGGGAGCACTGGAACTTTGCTGGCCTGACCAATAGCCAACCTGCTGGGGGCAGTGATTGACACTCCCAGCTGACGATGAAATTTTGCCCAGGTTGATCTCTAAGAAAACCTCTAGTACAGACCTACATAAAGGGTCAAGGACCCAACAGAAACTCAACTTTGATGTGAAGCACGTTGATGGTAAGCTTCCTTAGTGGCTCAGATGGTAAAGAATCTGCCTGCAATGCAGGAGACCCGAGTTCAATCCCTAGGTTGGGAAGATCCCCTAGAGAGAGGAATGGCAACCCACTCCAGTATTCTTGCCTGGAGAGTTGCATGGACAGAGGAATCTGGCAGGTTACGGTCCACGGGGTCACAAAGAGTCAGACATGACTGAGCCACTAACAGACACACCAAGATGGTGAACATGGCTGGATACCTTAGCCTCCTGACCTCTTGAGCAAAGATAAGGCCTGATGTTCACTGCCTTGAGATGGAGCAGAGACTGTGAAAAAGAAATGGAACAGTTGGCTTTTCCTTTTTAGTAAGAAAGAAGAAGTACCAGGAACTCCTCTCAGGAGACATTTTAGGGGCCCGGTGAGGAGGGCACCAGCCCGTCCTGCATTCTCCGAACTTCAAGTTACTCCCCATAGACAGAGCAGAGGCAGCTGGAGAGACTGGTTGATGCACATGATTCTGGATATTCCATCTGCAGCCTATAAGCTTGAGAAGAGGTCATCATGGCAGACGGGATGACCATCTCCTCCAGAAATGAAGACAGAGAGCTGGAGCCCAGGGGTCTTCCCAAACGCTAGCAGGAAAAACAGCTCTTTGTGGAGTACCTGTTATATGCAGGGCATTAGCTGTGGTGCTGCGTGTGTGTGATCTCTTCTGTCTCTAGATCAACACCAGGAGCAGGTGCTTCTGTCCCCATTTTCCAGAAGGAAGATTGAGGCTCGGTGGGGATAAGTAATTGATTCATTGAGGTCATCAGCTGGTAAGTGGCTAGACCAAGATTCGGACCCCTTTCCGCTTGGCCACACTGTCAGCAATTCCAGAAAAACTTCATGACAGCATGAATTCTGTAAGATTTCCTAAACTTTATGGCCTCCCTGGGCTTGTTATTTTGATTTTGGTCTCTCTGCTATCTGTGCGCCCACTATGATTAGTGGAGAATAAAAAACCTGCAAACAAGAGGAGCCCATCTGCTGGTCCTTAGAGACAACAAGGACAAGAGAAAGTTCTGGTGATCAGTGGGAACAGAGTGGGGAAAGGGGTGAGATTCTAGAGCCTTTGGAAAGACAGAAAGGGAGAGCTCCTGGGAGTCAGGCCAGGAGAAGCTATATCCCGGGGGCTATGTGGTAAGACAGACTCAGGCTGGCTCCCAAAGACATAAATAAAGAAATCTTTAGGTAAAGAACACAGGGTCAAAGGTACACTGATAACTGGGGGCCCTGGCTATTTCATGGACTTTGGCATGGCACATATGCAAAGAGTCAGTATCCTTTTTCAGAAAAAGTAGTGTTCCCTGGATTGTGACAATACCATTTTTTAAAAAGCCCCTCAGGTTGCTTTTTTTTTTTTTTTAAGAATTATAAACTTCTGTATTAAGAAAAGATTTTCTTTGTGATTTGTTAAAATTTATTTATTTTAATTGGAGGCTAATTACTTTAAAATATTGTGGTGGCCTTTACCATACACTGACATGAATTAGCCATGGATGTACATGTGTCCCCCATCCTGAAGCTCCCTCCCATCTCCCTCCCCATCCCACCCCCGAGGGCTGTCCCAGTGCACCGGCTTTGAGTGCCCTGTTTCATGCATCGAACTTGGACTAGTCATCTATTTCACATGGTAATATACATGTTTCAGTGCTATTCTCTCAAACCATCCCACCCTCGCCTTCTCCCACAGAGTACAAAAGACTGTTCTATACATCTGTGTCTCTTTTGCTGTCTCACATGTAGGGCCCCTCGGGTTGCTTTTATCTTATAAATATCTGGTTGGAGGCTGGGCCAAAGGAAACCACACTCAGGTAACCTTTGTCCTTTGGGTGCTCATCTCGCCTCCTCACCCAGTCTTACTTTAATTCATATGAGCCCAGAGGGCTTAGGGAGGCAGGTTTGGCGGCTAATAATATATCTCTCCCTTGGGATATGTAGTGGTAACCACCTAACCCCCAGGGTTAATCTTTGGGGCTACTGGTGTGTGGAGGCCCCAGTGCTATCAATGGGTCAGCTTTCGTGGAATGCGTTCATGCCAGGGAATAACTCATCTCCATGCTGCCCCCAACCTGGGCCCCTTAGTCAGAGATAGCCAGCACTCGGGCTCCAGCGCTTTCAAGACCCGGGGCCTTTCCTTCCCTGCCTGTCACCATTCACAATAACCCCACATTTGTCTCATCACCAAACCCTCTCTCTCAGTTATTACCTAACACATAAGCATGCCATCATTTCTGATTGCTTCAAAGGTACATCCTTGACTCCTACGGTAAATTCCTTGATGTTCATGGAGTGGAGGGGAATAGGAAGGTTGCCCTTAAGATGCTTATATCCCCCATAGCCTTAGCCCAGTATCCAACTCGCATTCACATCTTAGCCAGCTCTGCAATTTCTCTAGATCCCCAACACCGCCTTCTGAACAGTGTCAGCTGCAATGTGGCCTGCTCCCTGAATTCTTTCTCATGACATCTGTTTTCACCTAGAGTATACAGACTCTGAAAAATAAAAAGAGAAAAGCACACAGACAAAGGAACAGGCAAGGGAAATGAATCCTGGATTAAAGCTAGTTCCCTTGGAACACTCCTCTCATACATAATAATCTCACTTTGATGAACACGGTCTTATTAGGGGCACAGGTAAATTTGAAAGCAGCATGGTATCTGGAGAGACCAAGTTTGGAACAGTTGCTAAGTTGTTAAGTTTCTTTAAAGTTTGATCCCTACTTTTGGGACTTCCTGGCTTCCAGTTTTTAAGACTCCATGCTTCCAGTGCAGGGGCATGAGTTCCATCCCTAGTGGGGGAATTAAGATCCTGCACGCTGCATGGCATGCCCCCAAAAATATATACATACATATATATATTATATACAAAATATATATACATATGTTTAACATATATTTAATATATTTATATGTATATATATTTTGTTCTTCAAATGTTATCATTTATTTCAGGTTCAGAAATACAGCTTCACATTTTCACAATAGGTACATATGACCTTCAAGAATGATACAGGATTTAGGAACTTGCTTCAAAATTTCCATTCACAGAATCCATCCATATATCAGCATTAAGAAATCCTGAAAGTGCCAAGAAGACAGTGGAAAGTATTCTGGCTCAAATTTATTAAAGAATCTACACAAAGGGCAAGAATTTCCTTCTGTACACTGTTTCTTAATATAAAAAAGCAAAAGAGGAGTTTGGTTCTGAAAAGAGAGAGAAAAGAAACATAGGCAAGCAAAAGAAAAGCTATGCATATGAAATTAAACACAAATCAAGTAATGGTGGAATTTCTTATTGGAAGGAATCATTTTTATCAAATTGGCGACAGACAATGCAAGACACTAGACAGAATAATTTTACTGTAACTTTATACATGGTTTTCCAGTAGTCATATACGGATGTGAGAGTCAGATCATAAAGGAGGCTCAGTCAGCGCCAAAGAACTGATGCTTTTTTTTTTTAATCTCAGTTTTATTTATTTATTTATTTACTTTACAATATTGTATTGGTTTTGCCATACATTGACATGAATCAGCCACGGGTGTACATGTGTTCCCCATCCTGAACCCACCTCCCACCTCCCTCCCCATCCCATCCCTCTGGGTCATCCCAGTGCACCAGCCCCGAGCACCCTGTATCATGCATCAAACCTGGACTGGTAATTCGTTTCACATATGATAATTTATATGTTTCAATGCCATTATCCCATATCATCCCGCCCTTGCCCTCTCCCACAGAGTCCAAAAGACTGTTCTATACATCTGTGTCTCTTTTGCTATCTCACATACAGGGTTATCATTACCATCTTTCTAAATTCCATATATATATACATTAGTATACTGTATTGGTGTTTTTATTTCTGGCTTACTTCACTCTGTATAATAGGCTCCAGTTTCATCCACCTCATTAGAACTGATTCAAATGTATTCTTTTTAATGGCTGAGTAATACTCCATTGTGTATATGTACCACAGTTTTCTTATCCATTTGTCTGCTGATAGACATCTAGGTTGCTTCCATGTCCTGGCTATTATAAACAGTGCTGCGATGAACATTGGGGTACACGTGTCTCTTTCAATTCTGGTTTCCTTGGTGTGTATGCCCAGCAGTGGGATTGCTGGGTCATAAGGCAGTTCTATTTCCAGTTTTTAAAGGAATCTCCACACTGTTCTCCATAGTGGTTGTATTAGTTTGCATTCCCACCAACAGTGTAAGAGGGTTCCCTTTTCTCTACACCCTCTCCAGCATTTATTGCTTGTAGACTTTTGGATAGCAGCCATTCTGACTGGCGTGAAATGGTACCTCATTGTGGTTTTGATTTTCATTTCTCTGATAATGAGTGATGTTGAGCATCTTTTCATATGTTTGTTAACCATCTGTATGTCTTTTTTGGAGAAATGTCTGTTTAGTTCTTTGGCCCACTTTTTGATTGGGTCGTTTATTTTTCTAGAATTGAGCTTCAGGAGTTGCTTGTATATTTTTGAGATTAACTCTTTGTCCGTTGCTTCGTTTGCTATTATTTTCTCCCATTCTTAAGGCTGTCTTTTCACCTTGCTTGTAGTCTCCTTTGTTGTGCAGAAGCTTTTAATTTTAATTAGGTCCCACTTGTTTATTTTTGCTTTTATTTCCAATATTCTGGGAGGTGGGTCATAGAGGATCCTGCTGCAGTTTATGTCGGAGAGTGTTTTGCCTATGTTTTCGTCTAGGAGTTTCTGCTCTTCCATTTAGATCTTTAATCCATTTTGAGTTTATTTTTGTGTATGGTGTTGAAAGTGATCTAGTTTCACTCTTTTACAACTGGTTGACCAGTTTCCCCAGCTTTTGAACTGTGGGGCTGGAGAAGATTCTTGAGAGTCCCTTGGATGGCAAGGAGATCAAACCAGTCAATCCTAAGGGAAATCAACTCTGAATATTCATTGGAAAGACTGATGCTGAAACTGAAGCTCCAATACTTTGCCACCTGGTGAGAAGAGCCAACTCATTGGAAAAGACCCTGATGCTGAGAAAGACTGAGGGCAAGAGGAGAAGAGGGCAACAGAGGATGAGATAGTTGGAGGGCATCACTGACTAAATAGACATGAATCTGAGCAAACTCTGGGAGATAGTGAAGGACAGGGAAGCCTGGCATGCTGCAGTTCATAGGGTCACAAAGAGTCAGACAATGAGTGACTGAACAACAACAATAACAATTTTATACATACTATTATACATATTACATATATATTTTAAAATATACATATATATATATTGTGTGTGTGTATA
This sequence comes from Bos taurus, assembly GCF_002263795.3. Lineage (NCBI taxonomy): Eukaryota > Metazoa > Chordata > Mammalia > Artiodactyla > Bovidae > Bos > Bos taurus. Next base: position 15,742,408 of record NC_037341.1, on the reverse strand, counting down.
TATATATATAGTTCCAACTTTCATTTCTGTCTGAGCCTCTGTTCTTCCACCTTCTTCTGTCTCTGGGCCCAGACTGAACTCCACAGGAGAGGCAGCTTGTGGGATGGGAAGAGAGTGGACTTTGGGGTCTGACAGGGATGGGTCTGAATTCTACCTCTGTGTCCTAGGAGCGATGGCTTTCCTTGCAGGGCTTCTGCCATGATTAAAGAGACATGTGTGTATGCTGGTGCACATAATAGGTGCTCAATACATGGAAATGGTTTCTTTTGATTCATATCATTGTGAACCCTGAATATATCTGTCTGTCACAGCAGCTTCTACCCTGGATGAAAGGTCATCTGTGCTGCTCCATTCAGTCCTAAGGTAACTGATACCTCTTCAAGGAAACAGTCCCTGATTTTCAAGTCAAATGAGACATCACACATGGAAATATAACCATGTGGTTCACCTCCTCCAAACCAGTGACTCTCCATTGCTTAGAGAACAAACTCTAATCTCTTTAGTGAGAATAACAAGGCTTTTTAAGATTTAACCTTTGTCCCCAGCCCTTCCTCAAACTCCACCCTCCTTTTACTTCCAATCATATGCACCCACTGTGACTTTCTGAATAGAGCAAGCTCTCTCAAACTTTCCTACTGCAGGAGGCTGTACCATCAAAATCAGGAGGCTGAATACATTTGCACCTGGATTTCTGAGACCCTACGCTTGCAAAACACAAGATCCAGTTAGAGCACACCCATAATCCTCGAGGATCTTTGCATCCGTGTCTTGCAAATAGAACAGTCCTTGAGTTTGTCTGAAGCTTCCTTCAGGATGACCATGGGAGATGTGCTTGTGGTCCTCACTCCCCACCCTATCCTGCCTGCAGGCATGCTAGCAGCCTTGGGTCACGGGAAAAGGCCTCTCTCCCAGGGTTGGATGGGAAATGCAGAGCACTGCCATTGCTCTGTGCAAGGTATCTCATAAGACTGTGCCCCCAGGCAGAACCAGACCTGGCTCAACCCTCACTTGTCATTTGGCTGCTATGGGACCTTGACTGTGTCTCTGAACCTTCATTTCTTCTTCTGGGGGGTGGGAGTAGTAAAAACACCCCAAAATGTTATGATGAAGAGTTCCTGGCATATAGCAGGTGTCAATAAATACTATTTTTAGAATTCCTGGAAGTAGCAGGCAATGATTCCTCTGAAATACCACTGAACCGTAACAAGCATTTGTACTAGGTTTCTTGTTTGTTTTACTCTTTGTTTCTGTTCGGGGTTTTTTGTTTTGTTTTCGTGGGGCGGGGGCGGGGGCGGTGGTTGGCCATGCCATGTAGCATGCAGGATCTTAGCTCCTCCACCAGGGATAGAACCCTGTACTCAAAGTGCAGTCTTTACCACTGCACTGCCAGGGAAGTCCCTGGGCTGGGTTTTATGCATTGCCTGAAGAGACTAAACCAAATACCTTGGATGCATCTGTAGTTCAACATTAAAAGGTCAAAGTTTCATCCTCTCTCATTCCTCCTTCCAGAAGCCTCCTTGTGGAAACTGCAGTCTGATAAGACACTTCCCTAGGGGAAAGCATTTTTGTGCTCCAGAGAACATGTTCAAGAATTCAGCCTCTGCAACTCTGACTCTTCAGATTTACATGACGTGTGGGATATGGTGTGGGAGATCCAGAAACCTGGGGGCAGTGGACCTGGGTTTCAGTCCCGACCTGACTGGTTACTAGCTGAGCTGTGTGATCTTACTTAAGCACTTAGCCTTTCTGGGCATCAGATTCCTCATCTATAATATGAGGTATTATACTTCACCAATAAGATAATGAGAGGGAAAGTGTTTTATAAACTATAAAGTATAGTTAATGTGAAAGGTTATTGGATATATCTCTTTTTCCCCTAGATCTGTTTTACTATGGGCTTCCCTGGTGGCTCAGATGGTAAAGAATCTGTAATACAGGAGACCCAGGTTCAATCCCTGGGATGGGAAGATCCTCTCAAAAAGCGAATGACTACCCACTCCAGTATTCTTGCCATAGGTTAAAAATCTCTCTCAATTACAAAATGCTTTTACATTTTTATATCTGAAAAGCAGTATTTTTTGTAATTCATTTGGCTGCAGTACTTGACCTGAATTGATGTAAGTCTATTTATAGACTTTATTTATTCTATTCATATGTTTTACTGCAGAACTAACAATGTGTTTGATTTGAGAGTGCTGTTCCAGTTACCTCTGGGGGTGTCAAGTAATGCATGAGATATTCTGAATTCTAGAACACATCTGGCTCCAAGAGTTTGGCTTAAGGAATTATATTCTGGGGCTTCTCTGGTAGCTCATATGGTAAGGAATCTGCCTGAAATGCAGGAGACCTGGGTTCAATCCCTGGGTTGGGAAGATCTCCTGGAGAAGGAAACTGCAACTCACTCCAGTAATCTTGCCTGGGAAATCCCATGGACAGAGGAGCCTGGCAGTCTACAGTCCCTGGGGTTGCAGACTCAGCAATATTCTAGGAGATCCTAAATTATAGTCATATGTGTGCCACTTTCATGATTTTTGTCATATCCTTACTGTTTGCTTTATATATTTTTAAATGATAACTTTTAACTTCATTTTTCAAATGAATATTTAACAATATACACAGTAAATTAAATATCTAACTACACATTTAAAATGTTTGCCTACTCTGCGAAACATCCTGCATATTATAGTGACAGAACACACCCCACACTTTAGGCAATGGTGATCTTGAACCAGCACAACCCGTTAGCTCTTGAATTTCCAGAAGACAAGGGACAAGGGTGACGTGTGTGGGTTCAAACTCATCTTTGAAGTTCTCAATTATCATAAATATCCAGCAGCCTGATTCCACCAAGTACTGGTTGTACTCCTGCTGTGTGCAGTAATTTTGATCACATCAACTGTGAAGTTATATTGAAAAACCACAGAACGGCCAGCAAAGCTGGCAGATGACTCTTAACTTCCCAACAGCTCACACGGGGTGAGCTATTTTTGTGTGTATTTGGTTGACTCCATTTTTTTGACTGCGCTGGGTCTTCACTGCTTTGCACAGGCTTTCTCTAGTTGCGGTGAGCAGGGGCTACCCTTCGTTGCGGTGCACGGGCTTTGCATTGCAGTGGCTTCGCATTGCAGTGGCTTCTCTTGCTGCGGAGCATGGGCTCTAGAGCACAGGCTCAGCAGATGTGGCACACGGGCTTAGTTGCTCCACCGCACATAGGATTTTCCTGGATCAGGGATTAAACCCATATTCCCTGGATTGGCATGTGGATTCTTAATTACTGTGCCACCAAGGAAATCTTGATTACATTTTTTGTTTAAATTTTTTAAAAAAGATTTGTTCCAGTAAGGCAATATTGATTTATAACATTATATAAATTTCATGCGTACATGACATTTCTGTGTACCGTATAATGTGCTCACCACCAAAGATTTAATATCCATTGGTCACTGTACAGTTGATCCCCTTTATCCATTTTGCTCCCCATCCCTCCCCACTTTAGAAAAGCCTAAATATTCATCAACAGATAAATGGATAAAGATGTAGTGTATATATATACATATATATATATGTATACACACACACACAATACTACTCAGCCCTAACAAAAAATTAACTTTTGTGACAATGTGGACGGACTTTGGGCATATCATGCTAAGTGACTTAAGTCAGAGGAGGAAATGCAAGTGCTGTTTGGTTTCACTCGTATGTGGAATTTATAAAACTAATAAATAAGAAATAAGTGAACAACCCAAACCAAACAAAAACACAGAGAAACGAGTTGTGGTGAATTTTTTTGACATTTTTGCCCAATTCTCACCTCCACCAGCAGCACAGATAGTACTTTACATAGTAATTTAAAACAAAAAGCCTGCCCGAGTTGAGAGGTTTGCCTGTCTCACCTGGTGGCTCAGATGGTAAAGAATCTGCCTGCAATGTGGAAGACCCGGGTTAGATCCCTGGGTCAGGAAGATGCCCTGGAGAAGGAAATGACAACCCACTCCAGTATTTTCGCCTGGAGAATCGCATGGACAGAGGAGCCTGGCGGGCTACAGTCCATGGGATCACAAAGAGTCAGACACGACTGAACAGCTAACACTCTCACCAGTCATAGGCAGTCAGTCAGTCAGTCAGTTCAGTTGCTCAGTCGTGTCTGACTCTCTGCAGCCCCATGAATCGCACAGGCAGAGCTGAAAGTAAATACAGATACTCGAGGCTGATCTGGGGTCTCCTTGGCCATGTCGTGGGGTCTTGGTCATATTGAGCCACAGTCTTGGCTGCTCATGGCACTGCCTGTGCTGCTTTCTGCTTCTTCTGTTAATATTCACAAAAGCTGCTAGGTTTTCATAAAACCAGCCTGCTCTCAGTCTAAAATACCCACGTCGTAACTTAGCTATTATCCTTTGCCAGTTCTCCATGAAAAGCTCTGTAATGGTTGAATGGGTCTAACAAGGCCTTCAGAGGTTTTGAGAATCTTCAGAATGGACAGAGAAGATTATGTGATGGTTTTAGCATTTCCACAAAGTTAGGGGAATAGCAGTTTGTGGAAACTGGGCCAGGGCCCAGGTCATCTGTTCCAATTTCATGTATAATAGCGAATTTAGACTTTGCTAAGTATTTCTGTAAAACCACGCTTTCTGGAGGAGTCAAGAATTTCCCAAATTATCTAAGCAAGTAAAAGACAATCAGAGGATTTTTTCCTCTCTTTTTTCCCAGAATTAATCATTAATAGTCCCAGTTTCCCTCTTTCATTTCCCCCATATGTAAGGTCATGAGTAGGAAATTATGCTGAGGGTCAGGAGGCCTGGGTCCTAAGTTCTACTCTGACACTAAATGGCCATTCTCCCATCTGTAACCTACAGAGGTTTGCTCTAAGGAGTGAGCCTGTGGTGTAATATGGAAACCTAGGTCCTAGGGTCAAGCAGACCTTGTATTAATCCCTGCTCTGTCCCTTGGGCCAGTTATTTAAATTTCTCTGAGCCCCACTTCCCTCATTTATAAAACCTGTTTCAAAAGTATTAATGAAGATTAAAGAATAAAATGGATATAAAACACTGAACACAGCCTTGATATAAAGCAACAGGTAGAGAAATGGTGCGTGCTTAATTGCTCAGTCATGTCCGACTCTTTGTGACCCCATGGATGGTAGCCTACCAGGAGGCTCCTCTGGCCATGGAATTTTCCAGGCAAGAATACTGGAGAGGGTTGCTATTTCCTACTCTGGGGATCTTCCCCACCCAGGGATTGAATCAGTATTTCCTGGGTTTCCTGCATCTCAGGCATTGGCAGGCAGATTCTTTACCACTGTGCAACCCAGCTATTGTAATTACTGTCAGTTTGGATAATCTGGGGCTTCCAACTGGACTGTATGAACATAACTAATGAACAGCTCTTGCCTTCAATAACGATGGATTTATTGCCCAGAACAGGAAGACTGCGGAAACACCATGCAGCTGACAGATAAGCTCCTCACAATTCAATTATCAAATGCATGAATTCTTCTAGCTTTGAGGAGTTATTCACAGTGTGCCTTGAAAAAAAAAAGTCAACCAGCACACCTTTAAATACGGCCAGTTCTTTACTGTTAGTGGAAAAGTAAATCAGAGCAAGCGGGTATAAATAACATCAACAAATATTTATAATTTTAGCCTGTGCCTTTGACTTTTAGGACAGGACATTTTACCCAAATGCGTCCCCCTGATTTGAATTTCACCAAATACCATCCTAGGCTCTTCCTTTGCTGGAGGGAATCAGCCCAAAGTAGTAAGAGGACAGAGGAGACTGGAGGAACCCAGACTGTATTTTGTAAAATGGAGTCACCTGACCTATTGCATCAGGGACACCAGGGTTGTTAAAATGCAGATCTCCCAGCCTCAAAATGAATGAGACTATGTGGACTGGGGATTAAAGTACACCTCTCTAACAAGCACTTGTGATGCAACCAGAACTTTGAAAACCACTGATCCAGGCCAAGTGTAACCGTGCCATTATTGCCCCATATTATTCATGTCATCTCAGTAGGATTCTCCATGTCTCCAGTAGAAATGCATGGTCCAGCAGGAGCAAAACATAAGCAAACAAACCATAAATAATAGAGATAAAAACAAAATATGGGGTGGGAGAGGTCAGCCTGTTGGGGACACAGAGGACAGTTGTCAAGCAGTTCTTTCCCAAGTGGAATTCGCCTGCACTTTTTCCAGGGGGATAAAGCGGGCAGAGTGTACCACCATCAAAAAGATTCTGACTAGCTGAAGACTCAGATGATGGTTAGAATTTTAGTAATAAGCTATTTTTAAGGTAAAAGCAAAACAAAACAAAAAACTCCAAAACCTCCCATGATAGCAGGACAAGAGAGAACATTAGACTGAGAATTCAGGAACGACCTCTCTGAGAATTTGGGGCTGAGGTCTGAATATTGAGAAGGGTTCAGTCCTGTAAGCACATCGAAGAGGCGTTTTCCCCAGAGGAAACAGCATGACAAAGACTTTGAGGTGAAAAGTCTGCTAAGTGTGAGACACAGAAAGAAGGCCAATGTAGTGGGAGCATCAAGAGCGAGGGGAAGAGCGGCATGAGATAGTGCTGAAGAGGCAGTCAGTGGCAGGTCATGAAGCAGATGGTCTGTGTCTGGAAGAAAAAATCAGGAATCACAGAGAGTCAGTGCATAGCATGAAGAACAAATCCAAATTGTCAAGGACTCTACTTCATGAAATCCTCTTCACCTAAAAGAAAGATGAAGATATAAGCCTTTATGTCTCTCTTCATTTACCCACTTGCTTGTATATGTAATAAGCCGAATTTATATGTTTAAAAAGTGAGTAGAGCATAGAGGTTGATGGATGAATTGGGGACAGGGCACAGAAGCAGGAAGAATAACATGAACAAGGCAGAGATATGTGAGAGCCCCTAGCATATCTGAGGGGCTGCAATGATTCTTAGGAGCTTCCCAGGTGGCACAGTGGTAAAGAATCTGCCTGCCAATGCAGAAGATGCAAGAAACACTGGTTTGATCCCTGGGTTGGTAAGATCCCTTGGAGGTGGAAATGGCAACCCACTCCAGTTTTCTTGCCTGGGAAATTCCATGGACAGAGGAGCCTGGCGGGCTATAGTCCATGGGGTCACAGAGTCAGACACAACTGAGCGACTAAGAACTCAGCATTCAATGATTCTTCATGTGGCTGGAAGGTGAGGAGTGAGACTTGAGGGAAAACAGAAATATGCCTTCTCAGCTGTGCAGGATTACAAATTGGACCTTCCTTCCTCAGAGGAGGAAAACCATCTCAAGTTTCTGGCATTAAAAAGCATAAACAAATCTCTAGGCTCTACTAGGACTTGACTTTTTTTTCCCCCCGTTTTCCTGATTTTAAAATGCACACACATCCTACACCAAATCCCAAGATGCTGAATATAGTCAGCATTCTGAACCTGCTCCATTTACTCTGCAGCATCAGTCTTTTCAGTTGTGACTTATGCTCCGACTGTGATTGTCAACTTAGTCAATTAACTTCAGTCAAACCAGATATTTATTTTCCATTCTTATTCTTATGAGGTATTGTTATTACATAATTATTTTAGTTATATGCTCATGGATCCACTTTTCAAGTTGGTCCTGTTTCATATACCTATTGCTTATAGACAGACCCTCCCCCAGGTTGAGTGGCTTAAAACAACTAACTTTGTATTTGCTCACTATTCTGAAATCTAGACTGGGCTTAGCTGGGGAAACCCTCTGCTGATTTTGATGGTGGTCACTCACTAGCTGTATTGAGCTGTGGGTTAACTTGGGGCTGGGTGGAGTTGATACTCTGGGATGACAGAATTTCTCTCAGGTCACTTCACATACCCTCTGGCACGACCGTCAGACTCCTTATATGGCAGCATAGACCCTCATGAGCACCGAACCAAAGCCATACTTCCCAACAAGGTGGCACCTGACATGCTGCCACTTCTGCCACATTCCACCAGTCAAAGCTAGTCATAAGCCTAGCCCAGATTCAGGGAAAGAAGAGCACACAAGACGGTGAATGCCAGGAGGCATTGTTTCCCGTGGCCACTAATCAAACAGACTGCAATACTTTGCTCTCTGATCCTGGATGGCTCACAATCCTCCCATATTCCAAGACCTCTAGGAGTCGCATCCTATGACAGCACCAGCCTCAGGCTCTAAGGTCTTTTATCTAATACAGGTTCAAGTGTAGGTGAGACTCCCTCAGGTATATTTTCCTTTAGATCTGAAAACCTGTGAACTTAAGAGACAAACAGTTTTTCCCCACATACTGGTAAGAAAGAGATAGGGTGATCATAATAGATATTCCCATTCAACACAGAAAGGAATGGCAGGCACATGGTAATTGCTGGCCCACAGTAATTCTGAACTGCTATATTCTGGGCCTATATTATGAATTTCACCCCTGCTCCAGGGACAGTTCTGATTCCCAAGTTATATTTTCATTGCTCATCTGTCTTCTAAATGATCCTGTCTCTAGACACTTCTGGGTAGAAAATGTACTTGTCAGGCCTTGTGTGCCATGTCTGGTTGCAAGCTCATTAGAAGACATCAAGTCTTACTCTCTTTGAAGTTCTCACTACAACACCCCTGCATCTTCACAGTCCTTTGAGGCTCTAAGTTTTCCTCCTAACAGCTTCCATCCATTGGATTACCCTCCTTGTTTGACCCCACTTCTACCAATCCGGCATTATCACGGCTGTAACCCCTCCTGGTCCCTTCAGGGCTGAAGGTGGCTTGACTGCCCTGCATGTCCAGAACTTTCGCTGGGACAATTCACCAATGTGCAGAAACACAATTTAAAAAGTTGCGTGTGTGTTCTTCTCTTTTTCCTAACACCTCCTTTCATCTGATGTTTCCCACCTTTCCTTGGCTATCATCTAATCTTCCCTGTAGGCTCTGAACACATGCATCCCAATCTGGTATTCTTTTCTTTTTCACCTGCAGTACCACCTCAGCAGCATCTGGGTGGGAGAGATTTCACTATCTATTCTCTTTAGCTCCTGTGCAATTTTGAAAAATTAGATGAAAAATAAGCTCTAGAGAACAGAAAGAGATGGGCTATTTTTTAATTTTATTTAAAGCAAAACCCATTACTGGAACTGCTATCTGGGATAAAGAAAAAGGCTTTTGGAAAACAAAGCATTCAACTATTTCCATAGCAACAAGGGAATCAGGCTTTTCAACATGACTCAGTAGATGTTTATAAAACTACCAACTTCTAGAAAGGGTTATAAAGCAAAGAGCATAGGATTTAGAGGCCAAAGACATGGGTACCAGAGAACCATCTCTGTCATTCATTGTATGTGACCCTGAAGTTGTCAGAATTCAAGTTCCTTGCCTATGAAATGGGGCAAGGCATATCTCAGATATGCAGATGATACCACCCTTATGGCAGAAAGCGAAGAGGAACTAAAGAGCCTCTTGATCAAAGTGAAGGAGAGTGAAAAAGCTGGCTTAAAACTCAACATTCAAAAGCAAAGATCATGGCATCCAGTCACATCACTTCAAGATAGATGGGGAAACAACGGAAACAGTGACAGACTTCATTTTCTTGGGCCCCAAATGCCACTGCAGATGGTGACTGCAGCCATGAAATTAAAAGATGCTTGCTCCTTGGAAGAAAAGTTATGACCAACCTAGATGGCATATTAAGAAGGAGAGACACTACTTTGCCAACAAAGGTCCGTCTAGTCAAAGCTATGGTTTTTCCAGTAGTCACGTATGGATGTGAGAGTTGGATCATAAAGAAACCTGAGCACCGAAGAATTGCTGCTTTTGAACTGTGGTGTTGGAGAAGACTCTTGACAGTCCCTTGGGCTTACAAGGAGATCCAACCAGTCCATCCTAAAGGAGATCAGTCCTGGGTGTTCATTGGAAGGACTGATGTTGAAGCTGAAACTCCAATACTTTGGACACCTGATGTGAAGAGCTGATTCACTGGAAAAGACCCTGATGTTGGGAAAGACTGAAGGCAGGAGAAGGGGACGACAGAGGATGAAATGGTTGGATGGCATCACCGACTCCATGGTCATGAGTTTGAGCAAGGTGCGGGAGCCGGTGACGGACAGGGAAGGCTGGCACGCTGCAGTCCATGGGGTCACAGAGTCAGACACGACTGAGCAACTGAACTGACTGAAGGGACATCTATGTCTTCAAGGTTTTTGTGATGGTCAAATGAGATAATCGGCATGAAATTTGTCAACCGGAGAGCTCTAGATAAGTCATAATCATTGCGTTTGAGCAGACAATGCTGAAGTTTAGAGGTGACAGCAACCAAAGATGAATGACCTAGCAAGGCGTATGTGCATGCACACACACACATAGGCACACACACATATAGGCACACACACACACACACTGATATGGGGTCCAAAACTTGTGATCCCAGCAATATGATGGGGCAGAACCTTGACTCCACCCTTTTTTTTTTTTTTTGACTCCACCCTGATGTCATAACATCAGCACTCATCAGTTATCAAAACCAAGAGGTTGGTCAGATCTGGGGGGTCACAGCTGTATAACATGGCAGAACCTCAGTATGCAGCCCAGGTCTGCCACCCTGTATTCCTGGTTGAGGTGTGTGAGTGAGTGTTGCACGCTCAGTCGTGTCTGCCTCTTTGTGACTCCACGAACTATATAGCTCACCAGGCTCCTCTGTCCATGGGATTATCCAGGCAAGAATACTGGAGGGGGTTGCCATTTTCTCTTCCAGGGTATCTTCCTGACCCAGGGATTGAAGCCCAATCTGGTAGTCAGATTCTTTACCACTGAGCCACCTAAGAAGTCCATCCCTGGCTGTGGGAACGTCAGTCCAACTAAACTGCCACGCAGATTTCCGCCCTATGTTGCTTTGTCTTAAACTCTCAACTATAGGTAGTTTGTATGGAGCTTTTCGGAGGCCACCGTGTGAGGAGCCAGTCTTGGGTAAGTCAGCCCTTACTTTTCAGTAGAGTAATAAAGAATACTTCTCTTTCCCAGTTAAATTCTTAACATTTTGAGAAACAAATAAGCTGGACTGTTGAAGATAAAAATAGCAGCCTTATTGCTGATAAAGCCTAAGGTGAAAATATGGTGTACAGAAAAAATGGGCTCCATAATTCTGCACTACAGAACTAGGCAGACTAGCTGCCAAGTCACATGCATCTTTTGTAAACTTGGGACATTTTAGGCAGGAGAAAAACATTTTCTAATAAAATTATCAAGTGGCCAATTTCTCTGCAGAGAAGCAGACACCAAAGGGGACCCAGGAAGTGACAAGTTCCCCCTAAGTCCAACCATCATAAGCCAAATATGGTAGTTACACATAGCCTAGCGGAGAGAATGAGCCAGGTTAGTGATTGAGAAAGGCTAGAATTGTTAAAGTAGATGGCCCATTGAGAACTTAGTGCTATGAGATTAAGTATCTGTGTAAGAATCCAGTGAACCGCAGTCAGTCTTGTTTCACATGAGAAAGGAGGTGTTTCTGAAGTATTCCATTAAGTGGAGTCTTGTTTCACCCCAATAGGTCTTTAGAATGATTAACAGCCATCCCAATGACAGAGTCATTCCCCATGAAATGTCTCATTCAGTCTTAAACCTGTGAGATAAAAACAGTGTGTCTAGTACTCATTCTGCAGATGAGCTAAATGACTTGCTTAGGACCAAACAGCTAGTAAACAAAAGACCTGAGAATTTAGGTTTAAACATTATTTCAGTAAAACTACAGGAGTTTCATAGGCCCTTAGCAGCTTTCCACAACACAAGAAAAATATTGGAAGGCTCCAAATCATTGCACTTCAGTGCAGTTATTTTAGGGGTAGCAGTGGGAAAATAACTTCAAAACCACGTGTTTGATCTGGGTTATCTTTTGGTTGCTTAATTTTCATCAAAGATGTGTCCAATGGACTGAGATTTCAATACTTACAGTCACACTGTAAATGACCAAAGTGGAATGTTTTCACATTCCCAGTATTTCTCAGCTAAAGATATTCTACAAGTTCCATTTTTTCCCAAAGATTTAACCACTAAATTGAAGACAGGAGTAAGAGTTCTAAAAAATGCTATCTTCACTATGACCATCAACTGAGCACTTTCTATACGCCAAGCATTCCACCAGGCATGGTACATATAAAATCACAATCCTGTAAGGAGGTATTACTGTCTCAATTTTATAATGGGGGCACTATGAGAGTTCAGAGATTAGTCTTCATGGGTATGTAAGTTCCCAGAGCTATGAACTGATGAGCTTAGAGCTGTAGATTCCAAATGCTCAATGCTATTAACATGGCTTCAGAAAAGCAAAGGACTTCAGCTGTGAAAGGAGATCTTCCTCTACAAAGACTGCCAGATGGATCAGCAGGAGCCACTCCACTCAGAGGCTTAGAGGCTGAGGCTTAAAATGAGCGTCAGAGATGGGTGCAGAATTTCAATCTATTTATGTATTTTTAATGAATTTCCAACTATCTTACCAAGCCTTCAGAAGTTCATAATTGATACCAAGACTAATAAAAAATATAGAAAGAAGGAAAACCTATAATATACCATCGTGGTAAATGTCAAAGACAAGAATGAATTATATACAGCCTTGGCCTCAGTGCTGAGGCATCATACAATGGATGTGAATTAATGGTATTCACAGGGAGCTGTGGAATCATGGAGAATTTAACTCAATAATTCAAACTAAATTGATGCCTTGCCCTCTAAGATCATTGTGTTTCATTTATATTTTTCCTAAATTGGAATAATTCAGTGTTTTTATTTAAAAGGTTATATTAAGTCTTACTTCAGAGTAAAGATGAATATGAATAGTGTCAAAGTTATTTTATTGCCCAATATGTTGAATTATATAAAACAAAAAACCTCTAATAGTGACTTCCCTGGTGATCCAGTGGCTAAGACTGTGCACTCCCATTGCAGGGTGCTCAGGATTGATCTCTGGTCAGAGAACGAGATCTCACATGCTGCAACTTTAAAAAAAAAAAAAAAGGAAAAAAAAGATCCTACATGTCACAATGAAGATGGAAGATCCTGCATGCTGCAACTAAGACCTGGTGCAGCCAAATAAAATTTTTAAAAATCTATAATATAATGCATTGCAAGAACTAAATAGCAATACTGTGAACCATGTGGATCACGCACTTAGAATCACAGAATTCCAGAGCTTGCAGACACCCAAAGACTGTCCATCTGTCCGATACCAAATGATCCTCCAGGGAAGGGATCCGGTCTCATGATTCTGTTGATCTACCTCCCTCAAAACCTGGTTCCTTACTGGACACCAAACACATAATAGGAATGAATACAGAAGATGTTTTTCTTTGAATTGCATTTTCAATTTCTGTATTTTAGAGACAAGAAGAAAGGGTGAATCTTGCATTAATTAAACTATTTATTAGATGTCTGAGTGGGAAGAATATTGAGGGAAGATATAATTATAAAACCTAAAACGTAGCCGGGATCCAGCCTAGAGTTTTCAGCTTGTTTACAAAACATGCCAGATATCAGATGGCAAGAAAAGGGTAATGTGTTAATAGCAGATAGGCAAAACATTGGCTTCGATTTCTAGAAAAGACTAAAGAACTTGGACTAAATTTTTGGCAGAGCTGCTCTGCAACATACTTTGTCTCTTGAAATCTAAGCGCTTAGAAATACAAAGGACTTGGAATAAATGAATGTTTATTTTAAGCACCTTAAGCATTGTTCTACAATCTTTCATCTACATAGAAAAATATAAACACAAAAAGCATGGTACTAGCCACCAGAATGTTTTTTCTGTAAATTTAAAATCCCAAAGTTATCCATCTGCTCTCCAATTATCTAAAAATATAATTCTATAAAATTTGAAGAAAAAAAAACTAGAATTTCAAATCAAAAGAGTTGTATTTACATAAGATCTAATTACTTAAAAACAGTTTAACTCTTCTCATCTATAAAATTAAGGATTGCATTGCCCTTATCTATTTTGCTACAAAATGCTGTGATTATTAGGATATTCTAAATAGCTTATCAATAGCTGTGGTTTGCTTTTGCTTGCCATGTAAATTATCATTTTAAACACTTGGGGATCTTTTTCACCTTACCATGACGAAGAGAGATTTTAAATTTTAGTTTTTTCCCACTTTCCTTTTACTTCTCTCATCATCCACGAGAAACTCAGCACTTACGAAAACAGTGTTCAAGGTCTGTGATGGTTGCAAAGGGAAATAAAAGATGAATAAAAGATATGAGCTGCAAGAAACTCACAATATAACAGAAGGGATATGGATACCAAAAAATATGCCCATGATAAAGCATAATCTGGAAGGATAGAGATGTTATCACAATGGCCTCCAATGAACAATGCTCCCCTGTGTCCATGACCCTTTGCAATAGGCCATTCTTGATCCTCCCCTCAGAAGGATGGAGTCAGTTTCTCCACTCCTTTGCATTTGGGCTGGTTTTGTAACTTGTCCTGACCAAAGGAAGATGGTAGATGTTACACCGTAGAAGGTCCAGAGTGTAGGCACTGTGAGACCTCATGATTTCTACTTTTACTCTCCTGGAACCCAACTGCCATGCTAAGATTTGGTCATAGACTATGAAATGATGAGAGACCACATGGTGAGAGATCCTAGTCCTCCCTCTATGTCAAAACCATCTTAAACCCTCAGCTTCTGCCAGTTGGACTACAGTCATATGACTGAACCCAGGCAAAACCAGTAGACTAGTTGCACAGCCAATCCACAGAAATGTGCTGAACAGCTTTCTTTGACTCAACTATCTTTCTGAAACTCCGTTTATATCTTGCATATGCATAAATATCTTATAAACGGTAAAGCACTATATAAATGTATAGCTCTCATACTATTAGCAAATATCAAATCTTTACTGACTTTCACAGTTCTCACAGAAAATTTCTTTATCCTACAGCTTTTGAACATTCCCCTCATCTCCCCCCAAAGTAGTTTATTTGAGTTTAACTCCTCAGTCATCATTCTCACAATTTACTCATCTAAACAAAAGGCTTGACTTTTAATTGTGGAGAAATTATATAATCTATCCTATAAGATGGAAAAGCTCTATACAGTCAACAAAAACAAGACCAGGAGCTGACTGTGGCTCAGACCATGAACTCCTTATTGCCAAATTCAGACTTAAATTGAAGAAAGTAGTGAAAACCACTAGACCATTCAGGTATGACCTAAATCAAATCCCTTATGATTATACAGTGGAAGTGAGAAATAGATTTAAGGGCCTAGATCTGATAGAGAGAGTGCCTGATGAACTATGGAATGAGGTTCGTGACATTGTACAGGAGACAGGGATTAAGACCATCCCCATGGAAAAGAAATGCAAAAAAGCAAAATGGCTGTCTGGGGAGGCCTTACAAATAGCTGTGAAAAGAAGTGAAAAACAAAGGAGAAAAGAAAAGATATAAACATCTGAATGCAGAGTTCCAAAGAATAGCAAGAAGAGATAAGAAAGCCTTCTTCAGTGATCAATGCAAAGAAATAGAGGAAAACAACAGAATGGGAAAGACTAGAGATCTCTTCAAGAAAATCAGAGATACCAAAGGAACATTTCATGCAAAGATGGGCTCGATAAAGGACAGAAATGGTATGCACCTAACAGAAGTAGAAGATATTAAGAACAGATGGCAAGACTACACAGAAGAACTGTACAAAAAAGATCTTCACAACCCAGATAATCACGATGGTGTGATCACTGACCTAGAGCCAGACATCCTGGAATGTGAAGTCAAATGGGCCTTAGAAAGCATCACTACGAACAAAGCTAGTGGAGGTGATGGAATTCCAGTTGAGCTATTTCAAATCCTGGAAGATGATGCTGTGAAAGTGCTGCACTCAATATGCCAGCAAATTTGGAAAACTCAGCAGTGGCCACAGGACTGGAAAAGGTCAGTTTTCACTCCAATCCCAAAGAAAGGCAATGCCAAAGAATTCTCAAACTACCGCACAATTGCACTCATTTCACACGCTAGTAAGGTAATGCTTAAAATTCTCCAAGCCAGGCTTCAGAAATATGTGAACTGTGAACTTTCTGATGTTCAAGCTGGTTTTAGAAAAGGCAGAGGAACCAGAGATCAAATTGCCAACATGTGCTGGATCATCGAAAAAGCAAGAGAGTTCCAGAAAAATATCTATTTCTGCTTTATTGACTATGCCAAAGCCTTTGACTGTGTGGATCACAAGAAACTGTGGAAAATTCTGAAAGAGATGGGAATACCAGACCACCTGACCTGCCTCTTGAGAAACCTGTATGCAGGTCAGGAAGCAACAGTTAGAACTGGACATGAACAACAGACTGGTTCCAAATAGGAAATGGAGTATGTCAAGGCTATATATTGTCACCCTGCTTATTTAACTTATATGCAGAGTACATCATGAGAAACACTGGGCTGGAAGAAGCACAAGCTGGAATCAAGATTGCCGGGAGAAATATCAATAACCTCAGATATGCAGATGACACCATCCTTATGGCAGAAAGTGAAGAGGAACTAAAAAGCCTCTTGATGAAGGTGAAAGTGGAGAGTGAAAAAGTTGGCTTAAAGCTCAACATTCAGAAAACAAAGATCATGGCATCCGGTCCCATCACTTCATAGGAAATAGATGGGGAAACAGTGGAAACAGTGTCAGACTTTATTTTTCTGGGCTCCAAAATCACTGCAGATGGTGACTGCAGCCATGAAATTAAAGGATGCTTACTCCTTGGAAGGAAAGTTATGACCAACCTAGATAGCATTGAAACATGTAAAATATCATGTATGAAACGAGATGCCAGTCCAGGTTCAATGCACGATACTGGATGCTTGGGGCTAGTGCACTGGGACGACCCAGAGGGATGGTATGGGGAGGGAGGAAGGAGGAGGGTTCAGGATGGGGAGCACATGTATACCTGTGATGGATTCATTTTGATATTTGGCAAAACTAATACAATTATGTAAAGTTTAAAAATAAAAAAAAAATTTAAAAAAAAAACAAAAAAAACAAAAGCAGAGACATTACTTTGCCAACAAAGGTCCGTCTAGTCAAGGCTATGGTTTTTCCTGTGGTCATGTATGGATGTGCGAGTTGGACTGTAAAGAAGGCTGAGCACCGAAGAATTGATGCTTTTGAACTGTGGTGTTGGAGAAGACTCTTGAGAGTCCCTTGGACTGCAAGGAGATCCAACCAGTCCATTCTGAAGGAGATCAGCCCTGGGATTTCTTTGGAAGGAATGATGCTAAAGCTGAAACTCCAGTACTTTGGGCACCTCATGCAAAGAGTTGACTCATTGGAAAAGACCCTGATGCTGGGAGGGATTGGGGGCAGGAGGAGAAGGGGACGACAGAGGATGAGATGGCTGGATGGCATCACTGACTCGATGGACATGAGTCTGAGTGAACTCTGAGAGTTGGTGATGGACAGGGAGGCCTGGTGTGCTGCGATTCGTGGGGTCACAAAGAGTCGGACACGACTGAGAGACTGATCTGATCTGATCTGATCTGATGCCTATTCCATCTTTTTAATCTTCAGAAGTCAACAAAAAATTTGCTGAAATTTCTTTCATTCATAAACTCATCAATAGCATTAACCTATGTTTGGTGTTATAAAATTTCATACAAATACCAATACAAAACACCATGTGCTTCATACAGCTATCAGCATAAGATCAGTAGATCCTGAAAGTTCTAAAGCTTCAATGTTAAAATGTTACAAGTTTCTGCTTTAATTTCTACTTCAATCCTAAAAGTTGGAGGAAAAAAACTTATTTCAGTGTTAAAACTTATACACCAATAGCATTTACTACCTAGGTAAAAAAAATTACAAGGTTTCCTTATGAGCACATAATAAACCCTAAATCATTTGCTGATAGATTGGTCACCCACTGACTTTATGAATCCCAAGGTAGCTTCCTCATGCTTCCAAGTCATTTCCCTTTACTGCTGTCAGTAAATATGCAGGGAGTCTGGGTGAACTCCGGGAGTTGGTGATGGACAGGGAGGCCTGGCGTGCTGCGATTCATGGGGTCGCAAAGAGTCGGACATGACTGAGCAACTGAACTGATTAATCTTAATACTTAAATATTAATATTCAGGCTTAATTCTGAAAACATGAATACTGCAAAACAAACAGGAAATTTTTTACATGCAATCCAACTCCTGGGCATGTATCTGGAGAAAATCAATTATGAAAATTTACATGCACACCCCAATGTTCATTGCAGCACTATTCCAAGACATGGAAGCAACCTAAATGTCCATCAAGAGGTGAACAGATAAAGAAGATGTGGCACATATATACAATGGAATATTATTCAGTCATATAAAAAGAGTGAAATAATGCCATTTGCAGTAACATGGATGGATCTAGAGATCATCATACTAAGTGAATTAAACAGAGAAAGACAAATATCATATGATATTACTGATACGTGTAATCTAAAGAAAAAGATACAAATGAACTTAAATAGACCCACAGACACAGAAAACAAACTATGGTTACCAAAGCAGAAAGAGAACAGAGAGGGATAAATTAGGAATTTGAGGTTAACATCAACAGACCACTACATAAAATAACCAACAAGGACCTACTGTACAGCATGGGAACTATACTCAATATTTTATAATAAACTGTAAGGGGAGAGAATCTGAAAATATATATACATATCAATATATATATATAACTCACTGTGCTGCACATCTGAAACTAACATAGTATTGTATATTAACTACACTTCAATTTTTAAAAAAATATAAAGAAAAAAATCATATAATGCATTCCAAAGTGAAATATGAAAATATTTCATACAGTAGAGATTCTCTAAACATCAACTTTCTAGAACCTATCATAATACCTCCTCTTCCCTGATAAATGTATTGTTTCTTACTTCTTTCAGGTGCTCCCTGACCACTCTGTATAAAAATAACCCCCTACATATGACCACCGGTACTTTCTATCCTTCTCGTTTCATTTATTACTAAAGAACTTATCACCACTTATTTAAGGGTACAACTGCTTTCCTGTATTCTCCTCCCTCACTTCTGCTCCCCTACAGAATAAGTTTCCTAAGGATATATAGATGTTCTGGCTGTTCATTCAGAGATTTGAACAGTTCCCAGTATATAATATACAGTCAAAAACAAAAGATTTGTTAAATGAACTTGGAGAGTTTTAGTACAATTCCTTTAAGTTATAAGTGAGAAAATAACTCCATAAACACACAGGCAAAAAGAAGCCTGAGCAGAGAACAGCCATTACAGAGTCCATGCAACTGCTGTCCCGCCTGCATAGTAAGTAGTTAAGAACACAGACTGCATGCTTGGACAAAGCCAGACTTCAGTCCACCTATTAATAGTGACGTCCTGTGCAAACTAACCTCTCCACGTCTCCATTTGCTCAATATGAAATAAGGATAATAACAGTACCAACTTGACATTGCTATTACAGAGATTAAGTGTGATAATGTGTGTAAAATACTACAGTACAAAACAACCAGTAAGTGCTTAACAAAAGGGAACTAACATTATATTTATCATCACTACCACTGCCATCATCATCTCACTTAGGCTCCATAGCCTATTTTCTAATATTTCTCAAATAATTTATGGTAAGACTGACTATCAAGTTTCTAAGTCCACACAGCCAAAAAACAGCAAATTAGAGAGAGAGAGAGCAATTGTCAGAAGAGAGAGCAGCAAAAAATGGGGGGGAAATGAAAAAGCTATAAAAACCAGATATATACCTAGTTTTCTGATTGTTTTTTTCACAAAAAAAGATGTATTTTGTCAAATCACTTTTCTGCAAGAATTGAGATGATCATGTGGTATTTTCTGCTTTGTTCTATTAATGCAGTGTATTACAATGACTGACCCCTTATACTAACCCACTATTGCATCCTAGGTAAGATCCCAATTGTTCAAGAAAAGATTATATTTAATATTAATGTAAAAAGATTATATTACATTTAATACACTCTTAAAATGGCAAGAAACTATAATTCTAAAACTGGGAAAATTTACTTCAAAATGGTTTGCACGAGTTTTTGGTATAAAAGATAAATTTTTATTACCTTCAAAATTCATTTTCTAGAGAAAATGAGTAAAGTAAATGATGCATTCTTATATAGAAGGCCTGGATATCTCTGCTGTAAATAAATAGCCATCAGTGTAATTTATGTCAATCTATCTAAAGTTTTTTTGACATCCTATTAAAGGTCAAATTGTCTCAATATGGGGTCATCCTGCTCTCATAATCTATAATGTATCTCAAGTGTGGACTTCAGGGAAACAGTAAATAGTTCCATTTTACTGTCTCAGTGACACTGGCAGAACCCTGTAACAAATCTGCATTTATTTATACTATTTCCTTTAAGCTACAGAATAACCAGGATTTTCTGAGATTAGAAAGAAAATCAAATTTCAAAATCAAAACCACATTCCAAAATTTCTTAAAAGGTATTTTTCTTTGTTCAATTCCTTTGTAAAAACATTGGTCACCATTTAACATACAGTGGCAACAAAATGCACCCAGTTTACATGCATAAATAAATCAGCAAATCATAATACACGGACAACATGACTTCAAATGAACAGTATTGACGCAGCTCATGTTGCATTTAACCATAGTTATAGTTGCTCCCAATAAAGAAATACTTAATGTGAGAAATAAGAATTCCAGTTTCAACCTGAAATAACATTCTCCATGACAAGTAACATTAAACAATGATTATATGAAGTCATTATCTTAAAGGGAACCATTTTTCAGACGTCACTTTGTGCAAAGCACCATACTAGAAAAAAACGTGTACCTTAGGTTAAGGATGAAAGGGCTCCATTCTTTTAAACTAATTACCTGAATTATGCAAATTGTATTGTGACCATAAATTAAAGCACTTTTCAATATGAAGGTTATATATTCCATATTTTGAAATCTTAAATAATTCTACAGATGCTCAGTTAAACTAAAAGATTCTGTAGGACTGTGTTATTTTCATGAGCAGAAAAAAAAAAAAGTAAAATCAAAAGCCCTTTCTAAACTCACAGGCAAGGTTTCTGCATCTAAGACTTAATAAAAAGAAAATTTAAGCACCACAAAAACATATATTTTTAGAGAACAAAAAGGGCTGGCAATATAAGTTAGGCACAAAAGCACTTAAACATTTACCAAAAAAAATTTTTTAAATAATCACTCTAATCCTATCATCTGAAATTAAAAAAAAACAAATTTTGGTGTCTGTGCTGTTATGTGGAAGATACAAACCACAATTCTATTTAAGATGTTAAGTTTTATAATTTTAATTTGATCAAACGAGACTGTCACATTATTTGTACATAAGAAGAATGTTATATATTTATTTTTATAGCATATGATCTATTTTTCCCTCAAAAATCTATGATTACAGGATAGCTCTAAAATAATTTTGAAGTAAACAGAAAAGAATTTATCACAAACAGTCTTCTGAGAGAAACCAGCTCCTCTGAAAATAAGAATTCAAAGTAAATGTGCAAATAAAACTTTAAAATAAGGTAGCTGTAAATACAGCCATCTTTAAGTTTCCCTTCTTTTTCATCTATTTAACAAAGTAAATAGTTTCAGTGGCCCAAATAGTCATTTTAATTTGTTTTTCTCCTCTGTGATACATTTAAGTACTCTTATAATTAAGAGTAATTTTTTAGCATGTATAACAGATCACATGCTAACAAACTTTACAGGTTCATAAAATTAAAATTTATGACTCACAAGTATAGATGTGAATTCTAGCTACACTTAAGTCAGATACACAAGACTGGACATAAGGAACTTCAATCTAGAATATGATTTAAACGCCACAAAAAAAGAAAGGGAACAAAAAATGGGAGAAAGAATTTCTCCTCATACATCTTTCGATTACTAGGCTATATATATATATAGCAAAAAGGAAAATACCAAATATTTATTTTTCACCTCAAAAGAAGTTATCCAGAAATAAAATCTGCTAAAGAAGATATAACATTAGGATTCAAATTCATTCAACTCAGATAAGGAGACAACATTTGGAGGGGAGGAGCATTCCCAAACAATATTATTTGTACTTATTAACCTTACGAACATCACCTCAACGTCACCAGTCATACCATAGACCTTCTTAACAGTTTCCATTTTATACTTCTGTGAAAAAAACATTTTTTTAGCCTTGTAACTTTCCAAGTGTCATGCGAAACCTCTTAGTTGACCTAAATCCCACAATCCCCATTAAAAGCATTCTAATGACTTTCTTTCCAATAGGAGTCAAAAATCACTAGGTAATTATTCATAGTTGAGAAAATAAAAGTATAAAAACCAACTCAAAATAATGCAGTTCTTAACATATATGTTCTTATGTAGTAGGCAGACTAAAAATAATTGTTCATCCTAATTAATCTCTGGCTCTTGAGACTAAGAGGTCAGAAAATTAAAATGAGTGATAAGTACTTCATTTTGAATAGATACGAGAGTTTTTAAAAAATGACTGAAACTATATGATTGTAAATGTTTACTGTGAAACAGTACAAAATTGATGTTGCCAAAAAGAGTAAAAAAGAAATATTCAACTGATATTAAACATCTTAAGTAATTTGGAAAAAATTTTAAGGTTGAATTGTAACTGTAGGGGACAACAACGACAGAAAATGCTTTCATGCGTGTACACATGGTAAGTAACAAACAGGCAAATCTCAAGTTAGCACAGTACATCAACAAATGATACTTAAACGGTATTTTGGTATATAAAGAAAAAGAAAAGGTAAAATGTTGACTGCCATTGATGAAAAAGCATTTTACCAATTTACACAAAAAATTTTTTTAAAAAGATGTCCTAAGAAAACCAAGCCACAATAAGTTAATGTTTTCCATAATACATGCTGAATTATTTGATCCCGTTATCTATACACTGTTACTGTCTTAATTCCTAAATGCTGTTGACAGCATATTTGATAACTGAGGTACATTAGTTTACATCTTTTTAAAGGTATTCTATGTGAGTTAATTTTTCTTTTCCAGTTTTTCATCATCTTCACCTCCTCCAAAGAAGATCAAAGGGAACATTCCTAGAATGCAGCCAATAGTCACCCCGACAGCTTTACCCTACGGAAACAAAAGAAAACATTTTTTCAAAGTTATTTTATCCCTGTAAGAGGAACCTCTGCTTAAGTATCTATGATAAAAATTACTATGTACTATATAATTCAACTGTTACTATATTTCTTTTGATCATACTAACAAATTAAAAAATAACGTACAAAAAGGTTCTAGAACAAATAATATGTAAAGTTCAAGGCAATCAGGAAAAAAATTTAAAAATTTTTTCAAATTGTCATAAAAATAACATTAGAGAAGTTTTCAAAAAGAAAATACCTTAAAAATGTACATACATTTTAAAGTCAGAAGATAGAAAGGAATGAAAAATCTCACCCAGTACTCTCAATATATTTGGATTTGCTGTCCTTTGTACATATTCCTTTTCAGTATTTATCCCCATGTACACCTAATTATGAATGTAGGTCTAATCATTATGTAAACATAACTTTGTTTACTGCTTTCCTCCTGCCCCCCACCAGTCATATATGTTATAATAAACTCTTTTTCAAACTGTTTCATAAACTTAATACAAAAACTTCTAAATTCCACTGAATTGATGGGCCTATAATAAATGTAAAAGCTCTTCTTACCATTAAAAATCCTCACTACTGTCAGTGATAGAACAATAAACATTTCGGTGTATAGTTCTTCCTCAATGATTTATTTAAAAATCAAATAAGATGAATATCTGTGCATAATTATACTGGTTTGCTGTCTATTCTAGACAAAACTGCAAATATATGTATATACCCACTGCAATATATTTATATGTCTACATACACAGAATTTTTCTGTGACCTCACCTATATTATGAAAAATTTATTTAATTTTTATAAATGATTTTTAAATGTTGCATTCCTATGATGACTATTAAGGTTAAAATACTTATCAATTAAGTTTTACATCTTCATACAGACATTTATTGAGAATCTACAAAGTACCAAACTCTATGGTAGGTACCAGGGAGACAGAGATTAGTCAGATGCAGTCCCTCTCTCCACCAGGAACTTCCAGTTAGTTATCATCATACGTTTCTACTTGCTAATCAATATACTTGGAATTCTCTCTCCCACCTAATAAATGTTTCATCAATAATTTAAAAATAAGCTTAGATCTAATATGCACCAAGAAATCTCCCCGCTAAAAGAAATTTCTTTCCACAAAGAGTTATTTCTTCTCCTGGTGCTTCTGCTATATCCAGTGTACTATTTCTATTACTGAATATGTCACACTAAATTATAATTTGTTTAATATGTCTGATTCTTTACCTATACAATCCTCAAAAAGAACTATAGTTTATTACTCATTTTATGTCCTTCAGTCTCAGCACATAACTGATACTCCTCAACAGTAACTGAATCATATAAAGATTTTTTCAAAAATCTTTTTCAAGTATGCCTACAAAAAAAGTCAATGATTAGTTTTTCTGAAACCTACTAAGGTTTGGACAGTTTTTGTTAAAAACTCCACTCAGTTTTAATCTCAAATTTCTCAAGGAACTGAATTATATACAGTGTCTTGTTCTGGCTACCCAAATTCATTATCATAAACCACACAAAGTACTCACCAAATGTGAACTAACACGTGTTTGCCACATGTCAACTTGCTTTGGTGAGAGATCAGGAATTGATAGGCCTAACCTGGAAGCCAAAGCTTCAACATAGCCTGCAAGTCTTTAAAAATACAAGAGGACAAGTAAGTCAGAAAGAAAAACACCAATACAGTATATTAACGCATATATATGGAATTTAGAAAGATGGTAACGATGATCCTATATCAGTTCAGTTCAGTCGCTTAGTCGTGTCCAACTCTTTGCGACCCCATGGACTGCAGCACGCCAGGCCTCCCTGTCCATCACCAACTCCTGGAGTCCACCCACACCCATGTCCATTGAGTTGGTGATGCCATCCAACCCTATATGCGAGTCAGCAAAAGAGACACAGATGTAAAGAACAGACTTTTGGACTCCGTGGGAGAAGGCAAGGGTGGGATGATTTGAGAGAATAGCATTGAAACATGTATCTCATCATATGTGAAACAGATCGCCAGTCCAGGTTTGATGCATGAGACAGGGTGCTCAGGGCTGGTGCACTGGTATGACCCTGAGGGATGGGATGGGGAGGGAGGTGGGAGGAGGGTTCAGGATGGGGAACACATGCACACCTATGGCTGATTCATGTCAATGTATGGCAAAAACCACTAAAATATTGTAAAGTAATTAGCCTCCAATTAAAATAAATTTAAAAAAAAAAAAAAAAGAGGACAGAATATAAGTTTTTAAAGAGACACATATGAAAAACTATGTTCTCACATATGAAAAACTCATGACTATAACAAAGATAATTTTATATCTGTATACTCCAGAAATGGTGTAAACTTTCTTTTACAATTTTCATCTTTATTGTATATACATATATTTGGTTTAAAATTTTCCAGATTGACATATTTAATACACAGGTAAATTAACTGACTTAAGAGTAATTACTCTCTACCATTACTTTAAAAAGAACAATTTAAGGTATATAAAAATTTTACAATTACAATTAATGCATTTATTCCAAATTCAAAAGCAAAGCACTTTAACATATAATTTAATAACTGTCACCAGAAAAAAAGTTTTCTTAAAATTTATCATACTGATATACTAAGAAAAACAGCCTATAATTTTCAGGGCAATTTCAAGTATCTTCTAAGTGGCCATTGCTTATTGGATACAGTCTTACTTAAAGAACTGGAATAAAGAAAAAAATTTGCCAATTAAATTATGCATACCATCAATTATAAGATGGATCCCAACATTAGATATGTTAAGTTCTAAAAACCTATGCAACTAAGATTGATAAAATGTGGTATTTACTACATAATGGTATTTTAAGGCAGAGGAGAGATAGTTCTTAGGTGGAAGAGTCCCAACAAATCTATAATATTATCATTATAAACCTTAATGTTGGAAACTGGGAAATGGAATGTTTAAGAGATAATATCACTACAGGTTTACATCAGAAATTCCAGGTTACAAAATTTCTGCTTTGGCCCAGAACAAAGAAACTGTGTTTTGAACAGTAGCTCTGGCCCCATACTCAAGTGCAGATGTCTAATATACAGAGTTAGATCATGTATAAAGCTGCCTTTCCCTAGATTATAGGGCTAAGTAGACTGCTCCCAGACCCAAATTCAAATCTCAAAACTTACCATCAAAATGAACCAAAAAAAAAAAAAGGAAGAAACAGAACCAAAGACTGAGCAAGACAGAGTATGTTTATCACAATAATTAATGCCAACTCTGTCTAATTCATACTTCCTAGGTTTCCCCAAGCTCAGGAAGCAGCCCAGGCCATCTGCTGCTTAGAAGAGAAAATGTAAAAACAGAAAGAGAGAAAGCTGGCCTTTTCTGAGTAGGCGCCCTCAGTTTGTTTCATCATTCCTTCTTGCCACATGGAATAAAAAGAGCAAAAACTAGCCAAGTCATGTATGCTTTGGCCATTATTCGCTTTGAAAATTCCTCTCTCTAGAAAACATGCCCAGTCAGTGTCCTCACATTTGAGCCATATTTCTTATCTTTGGATTTAGTGGGAGGACGGGGTGGGGTATGAAATAATGATAGGGTTTCTTACTTTTAGTCCTGTCTCATCCCTAGAAATATTTATAAAATACATATAAACATTTCGGGACATGAAAAATTCAACTCTGCTTACCTTACGGTAGTTTTAGAAAAAAATTTACACATATCAGAATTGCTTGAGAAGATTCTTAAACTCAAATGTCAGGGCCCCATCCCTAGAGACACTAATTCTGCAAGACTGAGATGCGAGCTAGGCATCTATATTTGATGTACACCAAACATTTAGTGCTGCTGATTTAGAAACATTAATTTTAAAAATTTAGTTCTAAAACACACATGCAAAAATAAATGTCCCTTTTCAAAATCCTTCCCAATTAAAGGAAAATGGAGAATAGAGAGTAAGTATACACATGCACAAGTGAACCTACCCAAGACCAGCTAAATCTGACACAAGGTTTCCCAAAGCAGCAGCTAAAAAAATGAAAAATGGACAAGTGAATTACTACATAAAAGTCAGAAAAATCACTATAGTAGATCACCAGGTAATCAATAAAGCACTGGTCTGGAAGAGTTACCACCTTTCTAAGCTACAATGACTATATCCAAAGTAACTCATTGGATAGCTCTGAATTTCAAGATCTCAAAATAGAGATCTGAGATTATAGTCTTCTACCTCCATCAATTAGTAGTTTTTTTTTTTCTGATGTGGCAGCCAGTTTCCATTTTGGTTTCAATATTAAAAAATTTGCATAACATTCTGTAGTTCAACTTTCAGACAATATTTAAGGGAATTTGGATACTTTAAAGTTAAAGAGTAAAGTACAGCTAATGACATTCAAGAAAATCAAGGAGAGAAATGCCTCTTTCGTTACTCATCTACTTCACATGTTCCATAGTAACGTAACACAGAATTGTTCCCAAATTTCACCATCATGAAGAGTAGAGTGGTATTTGTGGGGAAAGAAGGAGACAGAACTAAATCAGATTTTTGATCTTGTGTTTCCTTCCTTGATTTTTCTTCCCAGCTTGAAAATAAATAATTTGATAGAGAAATGGGTAGGAAGGTTTTAGGGTAACACTGAATTAAGAGAAAAAAAATTTTTTAACACAATCAATATAGCAGATTACTGTTACTCATTAACTAACATAAAGTACCCAAACATTCTCAGAAAAATGCATACTACATTTACCAAATTAAAAATTAAAGGACAGGATTAAGGAGATAAACTATTAATGACAGACATCTCAGTGAATAAATTCATTCAAATGAAGTATCCTCTTCTATACTTAACCTACTAAAATGTTTCATAAATATACAGACAATGGAATAATTACACTACTATTATTAAATACCTGCCATAGTTGAAATTCCCAAAATAATTCCAATAGACAATTCAATATGGGTTCCCTGAAAAACAATTACAAAGAAATTAATCTTACAAATTAAAACTGAAGTGGCTATAAAATAGTAAAGCATTAATTAAAACAGATAAAACAATTTTATTACAGCAAATTTATATATATAATATACATAAATATGCATATACTATAGCAAATCACTTATTTATTACATATATGCATTCATGCAGAAATAACATCAATATTTTATTCATTACAATTAAGCCTTCATAAAAATAAAAAATAGCAACACACAGAACAATACAATTCATCATTAATAATCTAGAATTTATATTTTCCTACTATGGAAAGGTGTTTTAATGCTTTTGAACACAAAGATAACCAACTCACCTAAATTTTAAATTCTGAATGATATAATTATATACTATTGGTATTTACCTTATAAAAGATGTAAAAGACTAGACCAGTTTCTAAGGACCCAAAAAATCAGACTTCAAAAATTATCCTTAAAACATTTAACTCTTTAATCACTAGATAATGAGACTATATAATTCATTTACAAGCAACAACAGCATTTAATACAATAAAGATACAGCAAAAATGAAGCTCCATTGAATTTACTTATTGAGAGTTTAAGACTCCCTCTAAAGAAAACAAGGGCTCATATTTTCACTTCTACTTTTAAAGATACGGAACTGAAGATTAAATGATTCTGATGGGTTACTACATAAAAAAAAGAAATCCTAGAATCTATTGTGCTAATTCAGTTCTAACCCTTATGCAATGCTGCCAAAAATGGACTTTTCAAAAGTTCTCTTAAATATTGATGGTTGAAAATTTCTAAAAAAATTTTTTAAATCCCAATGATACTTGTGGAGGGAAAAAAAAACACCCTACAAATTTCAGTATTTGTTGAGGAAAAACAAAAGAGATGCCTTATCTGGTATACAGTTATATTGCATTACTCAATTATTTACAAAACTGAAGAGAAGTTAAATTTAACTTCCTCAATTTTCCTTCCCCTAGGCCTTTTGATTCCACTCCTTTCAAATATAATTCCTATAGAGTATGGACCAAATAGCCTGATGTAAAGGTCTCCCAGGCATTAAAGTTACAAGGTTGTAAAGGAACACAAAGAAACAGATTTCTGAAGAAAAAGAAAACAGGCACAAAGAAATATCTTTATACATGGATGAAAAAACAGTGGAGTATTAATATAGGAAAGAAGCACCCGACAGCTACAATGTACAAAAAATAAATACAGCACCTTTAACAGCAACGACTCATTGGAAATTACCTAAAATGAATCTGTCTGCCAACACATGTATTTATAAAGCATTTACATGCTTAATCACTTGGTTGAATTTAAGAAACCTGAAGATGCTTCTAACAGCATGAAAAGCTTCATGTAAAGTCAAAGTTGGTTTGAAGGCAATAAAATCTCTCCTCTTTTCCTTTTCCCCATATTAACATCAAATTTCGTGTTAACAGGTAGGGTAGAAATTATAAATAAACCTAGTACTAGTTGTCTTAAAGTTGTACTTGGTTCATCACCTCAATCTTATTCATCTATTCTAGAATTCTAATCAAGTCTATCCTAATTAAATTGTAAGAAGAATTCTGCCCCCCACTCACTAAAATATAAGTTATAATAAGCAATCCAACAACACAAAAATTAAAAAAAAACTATGAAATTAAAAGCTTAGTATGAACAGCAGCCAAGAATAAAGGTCAAATCTACTACGAGAAGTTATATAGGAATTTGTTTACATGATCGCAATTAGGGTAGCAATCAAGAGAGTATACCTAACAGGAAAAATATCAAATGACACGATACAAAAAAAAGAATCAGTTAAAAATTAAACATTAAAAAGAATGTTTTCTTAACTTACTATCTTCAAACAGTCACAGCTATCCTATAATGGCAATTAGTGTTTAACAAAAAAAGGTGAAAAACATTCTTAAGATAACAATGTTCACTTATTTTCCTTTTCATAGATTCTATAGTTATATTATTTATAGATTTTTAGTCTTAGCAGTCTATTAAAAAAGTCTCTCTGGAAAATTTAACTGTTTCTGAATTATTCTGCAATTATCACAGGCTATTTTAACACACCTTTTACTCTTAATCAGTTTTAAGCCAGTAGTTTACATACTTATTTCAGTACTATATAAATTAAAAATTGGTGATGTCTGTGAAACTGGATTTCAACATAAACCAGAAAAACAAATTTTACTGAGTTAGAGTCAATCATCTCAGGCCTAGAAAAACAGTCCACTCTAGTCACACTAACAATAAGACACAGGCCTGAGTAACACAAGATAGGAACATTACAATAATTTGACTTTAGAATGTGGCTGTAGTTGTTCTGTCTTAATTGGTATCTGTATTTAAACACAGATATCTGTTTCTTGGGGCTTTCCTGGTAGCTCAGCTGATAAAAAATCTGCCTGCAATGTGGGAGACTCCAGTTCAATTCCTGGGTTGGGAAGACCCACTGGAGAAGGGATAGGCTACCCACTCCAGTATTCTTGGGCTTCCTTGGTGGTTCAGATGGTAAAGTATCTACCTGCATTGATTGAGACCAGGGTTCAATCCCTGGTTTGGGAAGATCCCTTGGAGGAGGGCATGGGAACCCACTCCAGTATTCTTGCCTGGAGAATCCTCATGAACAGAGGAGCCTGGCGGGCTGCAGTCCATTGGGTTATAGAGTTGGGCACAAATGAGCGACTAAGCACAACACATCAATTACTTGAGATATTTATTTCAAAGAAATAGTAAGACCATACTGAAAGTTGATGAAAGTGAAAGTCACTCAGTCATGTCTGACTGTTTGCGACCCCGTGGACTATACAGTCCATGGAATCTCCAAGCCAGAATATTGGAGTGGGTAGCCATTCCCTTCTCCAGGGGATCTTTCCAACCCAGGAATCAAACAGGGATCTTCTGTACTGCAGGCAGTTTCTTTAACAGCTGAGCTACCAGGGAAGCCCCAAGACCATACTGTGAAGGTCTTATTCAGGATCTAAGAAACTACCCAGTTTCCCTATTCTGCTCCCTCTTCAAAATCTCCCTGCCCTCTCTCTTTAAGCAAAATATATCATCTCAACACTTCCCTTTAGGATAGCCTTTCATCATTTGAATATCTAAGGTTTGCTCAACTGAGGCAAAAAAAAAAAAGATTTTTAAGATGGTAGAATGAGGGGATACCTGCTATCAATACAGAATTAAAATACTGAGTGTAAAATTGTAACAGAGAAGCTTTAATCCAATCTATTCAGGAATACACCAAGTCTTAAATGACAGTTTATAAGTTAATCATAGTGTTTTTTTCTATAAATAGTAAATAAAATTAGACTTCATTTACACTAACAATTTAAATAATCTAACCAACTCAAGGCTTACTAAAGGTTTACTTCAGAAAAGGTAGTATGACATGGTTGAAAAAGTTTCTTTTATTCACAGATATATAAATTAATCAACTTGATTCTTGTATACATATTAGGAAATTATCATTATCTGCCAAAAAGCTAGCATTTTGAAATTATATTTTAGATGCTCTTACCAGACTACTCTGCTCAAGAATTATCCATCCAATGGGTGCTGATCACTTTCAAATTATGTGCATGCTACAGTATCTTCTATGACTGTTTACCAAGCGAGATACCTTCCTGACGTATAAACCTTGTGTTTCCTCAACCAGCTGAACGGCTAGAATTTCTGGATATCTGATCCCCATCAATCTGGACATAAAGTAAGACTATATAGCAAAGAAAACCATTCTTGAGCGAACCAATTTTAGATAGTCTTCAAGCAAATTTTATAATCTATACAATGTAAACTATACTTTCATCCCTATTTTAAAACCAAATATTCTATTTCTACCCACCTATAGTATATGTGACCGTCAAAACACTGAAACAAAAAACAAAACAAACAATGACAAATTAAAAAAAAAAAACCCTGGCATCTCTCAACTATTTTTTCCTCATATTCGATAATCCTAAAATCACCCCCCTTTTTTTTTTTTTGAGTAGTTTCCTACACAATATTTATAATTTTTAGACTTTTTAAAACTTTGAGTCAATGAGGAGAACTGGATACAGAACTAGGCAGCTTCAGAAGACCTGCATTTTCCTCGTGGACTAATGATGGACGTGTATTTTCATCATGACTTTATAATCTAGACCCAAAATTGGTATATATTGACAAAAGATGTCATAGAAGAGTATGAAAGGTCAATTGACCATTCCTACGATTAAACAATACCTTTAAGAAACAACCTTAAATGAAAATGACTCCAGCAAAAGAGAATTTTTAACACTGTGATGGAACAAAGACTGAAGGCCTTATCATTTACAGTACCCTGAATTGAAACTTAAATCATCTTTGAGTTAAATGGATAGACTAAATATCAAAACACTCTTGTAAATATTTTTTGTATGGCAAAACTGGACAAGGAACTAATTAATAACATACACATATGAGAACCTGCTGATAAAATTAGAGAACATCAGAAAATTTTACAAACTTTTTTATTTAATAAGAATGTTGAAACTAGAACAGAATAATATACTCAATAAATATCTGTTTATTATTGTCAATGCTTTACCAAAAGTCTTGATGATTAATAGATATAATGCCTTAAAATTGAGCTACAATCTAATTAACATGAAATACAGCTAAAAATAGTCTTATTCATTATGTTAACTAAAGCTTTACAACTATAATATATAAATTATAAGGAAAATTTAGACCACATTTCTTTATTAATTCAAAATAGAAGGGATGAAAGAACTTACTGCAACAATCATAATTGCATTATCCAAAAAGCCAAACCCTATGAAAGGTATCGCATTGTGGATGAATACTGAAAAACATCAAAAACAGAAAAATATATTTTAAGATTTCTATAATTTAAAATGACAAAAAACAGATCATATGGTTAAAGTCTCATAAGTAGATATGATTTAAGTTTTGGAATTTGCTTTCCATTTCCCACAGCCAAAAGATTCTGCTTCTGCTATGTTTATATACTTGGTAGAAGCTATAATGGGGAAAAAACAAAATAAAAAACACATAACATGTAAAATTAATTGTGTAGGCTTTTGTGTTTTCTTATTGGCAACACACACACGTGTACAAATTACGTACAGTTAATGACAGAACAAATAAATAAATACATATTATGAGTACCATATTTTACCTGTTAAATATCTATTGACATCAATCTTTTTCTCTCTTATACCTAAAGACTGATATCATAAAATTGATCTCCATACTAGAAATAATAAAAAATCAAACTTCCCTGAATCAAATTTCAGGGAAGTTATCTGGTCACATTTACTTATCAAACAATTTTTTAAACACTGTTAGGGAAATGTGATTATGTCATTTTTATTAGACATCTGGATTCAAAATCCTCTTTCCTTCCTCAACACATCAGTATCCCTGACTGCTTTCACAAACTAAAACAAACAATATTTGATTTAAATAAAAATGTAACTTGGCCTCTTCCTACCAAAAGCACACCATACCTTGTCTACATAATCTGTACATAATCTGGATGACCTGAGAAAACAGAAATGTAACTAGGAAGAGCTAATGTCTATTTTAAAAATATATTTAGCTTCATCTTTTTTTCCTATTTGCATCTTCAGCACATTGCAGAATACCTAGTGCATAGTAGATGCTCAACAAACATTAGTTAATTAAGTTGAGGACATCTACCTTGGAAAGGAAGAAAATTCCAAACTAAGACAATTGAGGGAAGACTGTGAAACAGATTAAAAGCTGAGCATAGTTAAGACTTTATTCTAATTACTCTATAAATCTGCCAAGGTATAGTCAACATCCACTCAACTGAGGGCTTTTTAAAAATAGGCATCAAAGCATTTAGTTTTATACCACATCAAAAAATAGTCCCTTAAACCAACTGGTTAGTTATGTGTTTAGTGACTTTACATCTTTCTTCTTTTAATGCAGTTAAGTCCACAGAAAGTACAATTAAAATATAATCTAGAAGTTATGAAAATTTGATACTACTATGGTTGAGTTCTGCACCAATAAGAGAAGGCTAATAAACAGTAAAACAAGAAATATTTCTACCCACAAGCACTATCAAAGACTAAGAAGCAAGGGGGAAAATGGTATATATTCTAGGTCATTTCAAAGTTCTTGCTACCACATAAGAATGTCCCAGGTAAAAAGCAGCATCTTTTTAATTATAAAGTATATTGTTTTAAAAGATAATAAAAAATCAAATGACATTAGTGAAACAGGGTTTCTTCATTAAAGGGCTGTCTTAATTCTTCAACTTTTTGCCTAGGTCCAGGTGCTTAATGACCAGACATTCAAAATTTTATAATAATCAGCTTCTAAAATACATATAGAATTTCAAAAAATACTACAAATTGGTAAGTCAAAGGAGTATAATGAAATTCTAATAGTTCACTATATGGAACATTTACAGTGAAGAGAGAGCTACTACTTAGATATATATATATATGGAGAGAAGATGCCCAAACACCTTCTCAATCATCTTTGAAAAGTAAATATGGTAAAATATGAAACTTTTGGAATTATTATCCATTTTGGGGTTAATCTGATGACATGTCTAAAACTAGCTAGTTATACTGCTAAGCTAAGTCGCTTCAGTCGTGTCTGACTCTGTGCGACCCCATAGACGGCAGCCCACCAGGCTCCCCTGTCTCTGGGATTCTCCAGGCAAGAACACTGGAGTGGATTGCCATTTCCTTCTCCCATGCAGGAAAGTGAACAGTGAAAGTGAAGTCACTCAGTCGTGCCGGACTCTTAGCGACCCCATGGACTGGAGCCCACCAGGCTCCTCCGTCCACGGGATTTTCCAGGCAAGAGTACTGGAGTGGGATTCCATTGCCTTCTCTAGCTAGTTATAATCATCTTAAAATTAGATGTCAAGATTACAAAACTAAGATTAAGCTAATAGTTATCTTAGTAGAAACTTGGTCAGTAAAACCAAAGCATGTTGCTACATTGCTATAATAATTTCCTGCAACTGTAAAATATATCATGTTTTGATGTTTAGATGTAAATAAATGTATCCCATAAATAAAAATTTATTTTCAACCCAAAGGAAAAATATAAATTTCAAAAAATTACATAATATGTACTGAACACTCCGTTGGGCACTTGAGATACAGAGATAGTTGATTCCAGCCCTCAAGAAGTCTGGGAACGATAACAGAGCCATATAGTTAACTTCAATATGAGCCCCTAAATGGTGATAGCATTATACAGTGTTATGGACTTAGAGTATATTAATCCAGCCTAGAAGTATCAGAAAAGATTACCAAGGAAAGAAAAATCTTAAAGAATTCTTAAATTGTTTTGATACCTGGGAAAAGCTACTGATTTCTAAGATAAATTATATTCTACCTCTGAGAGAAAAAAAGGAACTAGCTACTAAATTTTAATCATATGTCTGCTCTCCAGTATATAATGACAGACTACCAATTTGTGATTTCTTCAGTTTCCTTTGGAAAATATTACTCTATAACTCAGCAGTTATTAGTAAACCATATCTAATATTTAGCTTTAATTTACAACCATTCAAATTCACTGCACTGTTAAATACTTCTCTTCTTCCATTGTCTTTATAATAAGACCCTAAACTGTTTTACATTACTTTGGTGTTAGCCCTTGAACAGTTATTCCAATCATAATACAGTAAAGAAAGCAGACCAGCAGCATTATAAGGTTCTTCTCTGGGGTGGCTTAAAATGAACTTTACTTTCTTCATTATTAGAAACAAGTCAGAGCATTTTCTCCACCAAAGAAAATAGTTTAGAAATTCTAGTTCTGAAATAATCCAACTTAAATCCAAACTGAAGTAAACATATCCTTTTTCCCGGGAACTAAGAAAACTTCTACTATAATTCTATCTCTAGATGGTAACAATATGTAAACACTGATAGACATGGTTAACAATCTTAGAAATTCCATAATATTATGTTTTAAACTAAGTTTACAAACCTTTTGCTTTAGCATAATAAATAGGATAATCTATTTTATCTGGAATGAATTAATTTATTAACCCTTCTGTACTATTAATGAATAACATAGTTATTTCAAGCCCAAAAGACAGATGCACAAATAATTATAGAACCATTACCATATCTCAGCTGTCCTGGGGTTGGTGGTTGAGCTTCCAACTTTTCTGAAGGGGAAAGAGAGGGTGTGGTCAAGAATTAGTTACTATAGCATGATTTCTTTTTTATTAGAATGAAGAAAACACTAGCAGAATTAAAAAATGAGAGAACATCAGAGTTTATTCATAAATTATCTTTAGGTGAATGAACCAAAGTTATCCATACAGGAAATATTTCTTGGTATAGATTAAATTACAAGGCTAGAAAAACAAATTCAGCTTTAGGTACAGGCCTACTATGACCCTATATCCCTGGGCAAATCACTTATTTGGGGTTTTTGTAAGATAATGAGACTAATTAATATCCCTTGATAATATACTGAATATTTTGAGTTTTGAAAGCTATACTACTGGACAATAAAGAACATTTACACAACAAAATGACCCCAGAGAGTAGGGTGTGATTCACCAAATATAACATTACTTATATGTCATAATAAACACAGAAAGTTTTCTCAAGTATATATTATATCAAAGTATATTCAAGTGCCATCATTAAATCTAAAAATTAACAATTACAAAAATGCTATTTATCTCATAACAATAACCAACTCATCATTTGTATAAGAGTAAGTTACAGTAAAATGGCAGAGAATTCCACCTTCTTTATCCTCATTCAATCCAACAGAATTAACTGTTATACTATACAAAAGAACCCAAACCATAGGTTGCTCTGCAATAAAGATCTAGTATAACCAAAGTGTCCAAAGAAATACATTATAAACTGGATATATATTTTCTAAAATATTTATTTATGATCTATGACAACATAAGAACTGAAGAGTTTAGTTTTTAAAGAGTGAAAAGCCAATGAATCTCCATCAATAAGCTACATAAAAAGGAGTATGGCATATTTGTAAATGTTATTTTACTAAAAAAGCATATAGTAACATAATGACTTTATAATAAGAAATGTGCTAAAACCTAGGGTTTAGGCAATTACTGGATTATTAAGAAAGTTCTAAGAATGCAAGTTTACGTTTTGTTTTTCCTTTTCTAGGACAGTAAAGAAATGAAGATATCCTAAAACTTTGCAGTATTTTATACCTGCTTAGAATATAATCTTTAACTAGTACTATTACCTGAAAATCTACTTTGAAAGCATGCGAATAGTTTCCCAAACTTTTAACAAGGAATATAAGATACCACTGTACTCCACAGAGTTTTCTGGTGAAGTAAACATGCAAAAGTGGTTACATACCAGAACTATTTCCTAGTTGCATTACTCTCATCATCACTACAGTTCTGACACTGTGAGGAGAAGTCCTTGTCAGTTGACTGGAACATCTTGAAATACCTAAAAATTCAACAAGCAGGACCTTCCCAATGTAATGAGAATAATATAGAGTCCTTGCTTTTACTTCTTCAAATTCTCTACATACTGAGCAAAGTATTTTTTTTATTTTATTTTTAAACTTTACAATATTGTATTAGTTTTGCCAAATATCGAAATGAATCCGCCACAGGTATACATGTGTTCCCCATCCTGAACCCTCCTCCCTCCTCCCTCCCCATACCATCCCTCTGGGTCGTCCCAGTGCACCAGCCCAAAGCATCCAGTATCGTGCATCAAACCTGGACTGGCGACACGTTTCATACATGATATTATACATGTTTCAATGCCATTTTCCCAAATCTTCCCACCCTCTCCCTCTCTCACAGAGTCCATAAGACTGTTCTATACATCAGTGTCTCTTTTGCTGTCTCGTACACAGGGTTATTGTTACCATCTTTCCAAAGTATTTTAAAATATTTTACAACTCCTAGGATGAAAGGATAAGAGCTAGGCAAATGTATAATGTGTAAAAAGTAATGAGGGGGAAAAAAATCAAATAATGTAAGCAATATTACTAATCTGTCTTTCTAAGTACTTACAAGGATTAAAAAATCGAAGGTAATGAAAAATAACTCTTTTTAAAAGACAGAGAAAAAGAAAATAATACAAAGTAAAGGAGACACAGCAGGGAGGAACACCACTGGCACAGAGGTTAAAGCAAAATCAAAGCATAGAGTTTTGCCTCCTGCATTATAAAGAACCCAAGGAGTAACAAGAGGAAACAGGAAAGGAACATTTCCTAGAAAGTGGAAATTTTATTGGAAAGTATCCATCAAAAATTGTGACTCATAAACTGACACTCTATCTTCTTTACTACATTAACGGAAAGAAGACAAATATATATCAGAAGTGAAAAAACATTAGGTGTATAACACACAATAAAACTCAACCTATGAAATAAGCCCAAGATTTCAGCAGTCTGTACCAATTTTAAAATGTGAGGGGAGCTAATATAATCCCCTTGAAAATAATCATAATAAATCCCAAAGCTTTATATCCCTACATACATATCTTAACCTTAAATTTTTTCTTCTGATACACGGTAAACTACGTACATTTACATGGAAATGTACTCCAATCTAATGTTGTATTAAGTGGACTGGAGTTAGAAAAACTAGTTCTTTCTGTTTCAGTGTGCGTGTGCATTACATGCATCATAATTTCTCTCTTTTTCTAAATATTTTAAAATAAGAAGACTCTTAAGATTGTACATTGATCTAGTCACAAAGTCGTATCCAACTCTTGTGACCCCATGAACTGTAGCCTGCCAGGCTCCTCCGTCCCTGGGATTCTCCAGGCAAGAACACTGGAGTGGGTTGCCACTTCCTTCTCCAAAGATTGTACATTACCACACCATATTTTCCAACCATTTTTAGCTTAAAAAGTCCTGGTTCTACTTCCAGTATAGGCTGAATTATCTTCAATCAGACCAATCCTATACAGAACAACTACAACTGTAAATAAATATTTGAGAGCCCTGGAAAATGACCAAAAAGCATGTTGATTGTGAAAAGGAATCAACAATTACAAGGAAGAATGGAACTAAGTGAGTTACCCACTTTATGAAGCTTTTGGCCTAATCCATTCTTTAAAAAAAAAAAACAAAAACCTGCAGCCTTTCTGGCCTAAAGAAGCATTGGGCAAGGTGCAAGGTAACCAAAGCCACTGCAAAGTGAGAGAAAAGAGCAGAGTCAGAAAGGAGGGGCCTTAAATTCTGATATACATTCAGTTCAAACATATGGCTTCTGTGTGAAACACGCCTGTGCAGGGAAAACCACAGAAATCCCAGCTTAAGGTAAAATAGAAAATAAAAAGAATGAAGAGCATCAGGAATGGTAAATACTGAGTAAATATCAAAGACTTCTTTCTCCCTAGTAAATTAAATAAACCTGATTGTCCAAAAATTCCAACACTGCCATGTGGAGTTTATAATGTATGTAGATATAATACATTTGACATCAAAGCATAAAGGATGAAGGAGGTCACAAATGGACCAATTTGGAAATGTGGTTGCAATGTTTCCACAATGTATGTGATGTGGTACAAGGTTCTAAGTAGAATTAGCTCTAAGCAGTCTGTAGAGTTCAAGGATGCCTACTTGCAATTCCTAGAGAAGGCAATGGCACCCCACTCTAGTACTCTTGCCTGGAAAATCCCATGGACAGAGGAGCCTGGTGGGCTGCAGTCCATGGGGTCTCTAAGAGTCGGGCACGACTGAGCGACTTCACTTTCACTTTTCACTTTCATGCATTGGAGAAGGAAATGGTAACCCACTCCAATGCTCTTGCCTGGAGAATCCCAGGGACAGGGAGCCTGGTGGGCTGCCGTCTATGGGGTCGCACAGAGTCAGACACGACTGAAGTGACTTAGCAGAGCAATTATACATACAGAC
This sequence comes from Bos taurus, assembly GCF_002263795.3. Lineage (NCBI taxonomy): Eukaryota > Metazoa > Chordata > Mammalia > Artiodactyla > Bovidae > Bos > Bos taurus. Next base: position 15,702,515 of record NC_037341.1, on the reverse strand, counting down.
AAAATGCATTAAGGATACAGTTAAAAAGCTAAATAAATAATTTTGTGAAGGGGATTGCAAAAAATATTAAGTCAAAAGAACACAGGAAATGAGAACAGAAGAAAAGAAGAGGCACAAGCAGAAACCAAACAGTAAAATAGTAAACCTACTTACAACTCTATCAATAACTACTTTTGATGTTAAAGGACTAAACAATCCAATTAAAAGGCTGCTGCTGCTGCTGCTGCTGCTGCTGCTGCTGCTAAGTCGCTTCAGTTGTGTCTGACTCTGTGTGACCCCAGAGACGGCAGCCTACCAGGCTCCCCCATCCCTGGGATTCTCCAGGCAAGAACACTGGAGTGGGTTGCCATTGCCTTCTCCAATTAAAAGGCAGAGGTTGTTAAAACAGATAAAAAGGCAAGACCCAACTATATGATATCTGCAAGAATTACACTTTAATAGATTAAAAGTAAATAAATGGCATAAGACATATTATACAAACAATAAGCTTCTAAGACTGGAGCTGCTGCAGTGCTGTGCTTAGTCGCTCAGTCACATCTGACTCTTTGTGACCCCATGGACTGTGGCTCGCCAGGCTCCTCTGTCTATGGGATTTCCCAGGCAAGAATACTGGAGTGGTTCCCATATCCTCCTCCAGGGGATCTTCCTGACCCAGGGATCAAACGTGCATCTCTTGTGTCTCCTGCAGTAGCAGGTGGATTCTTTACCACCTGGAAAGCCCCTAAGGCTGGAGTTGTTGTTCAGTTGCTAAGTAGTGTCCAACTCTTTGCACCCCATGGACTGCAGCACACCAGGTTTCCCTGTCCTTTACTATCTCCCGGAGTTTCCTCAAACTCATGTCAATCGAGTCACTGATGCCTTCTAACCGTCTCATCCTCTGTCACCCCTTCTCCTCCTGCCTTCTATCTTTCCCAGCATCAGGGTCTTTTCCAGTGAGTCAGCTCTTCTCATCAGGTGGCCAAAGTACTGGAACTTCAGCGTCAGTCCTTCAAATGAATATTCAGGATTAATTTCCTTTAGCATTGACTGGTTTGCTCTCCTTGCAGTCCAAGGGACTCTCAAGAGTCTTCTCCAGCACCACATTTCTAAAGCATCAATTCTTTGGTGCTCAGCCTCCTTTATGGTCCAACTCTCACATCTGCACATGACTACTGGAAAAACCACAGCTTTGCCTATATGGACCTTTGTTGGCAAAAGCTGGAAAGGCGATGTTAAAAGCAGATAAAGTGGACTTAAAGACAAAGAGTATTACCAGAACCAGGGACATTTCAAAATGCTAAGAGTCAACGCATCAAAAGGCATAATAACAATTTGCTTATTCCTAGTAACAGAGCTTCAAAATGCATGATGCCCAATCTGACAGAATTAAAGGGAAAAGAAACATTTCTACAATCATACTTGAAGATACAAAAGCTTCTCTCTCAGCAACTGATAGAACACTACTGGAAATTGTCACTAAGAAACAGATTATCTGAACAACACTACCAATCATCTCCATTCAACTAATATTTAAACATCCATACTCAGCAACTACAGAATGCATATTCTTTTCAAGTGCAGATGGTACATTTATCAAAATAGACCATATGCTGATCCATGCTGATCCACAAAACGTGTTAATAAGTTAATGATTACAATTGTAAAGAATATGTTCTCTGACCAAAATACAACTCATAGTAATAAGATATCTAGGGAAGAAAGTGGAAATTAAGTAACATCTTCTAAATACATGGACCAAAGAAGAAATTAGAAAATATTTTTCAAATGAATCACAATGAAAATACAGTACACTGAAATTTGTCAGGACAGCTCAATGAAACCTTAGAGGAGTTTTAAGTAATATTAAGTAGTTTTAATATTTAATATTAAGTTTTAACTAATATTAAGAAGAAAGGCCTAAAATAAATAACGTATGGTTCTATCTGAAAAAGCTACGAAAAAAAAGAGAGCAAGGTAATGAAAAATAAGTAGTAGAAAGAAGGCTATAACAACAAAAACAGCTGAAATCAATGAAATAAAAAGCAAACAATAATGGAAATAGACAAAAACCAAAAGTTGATTCTTTGAAAAGATTAACAAAATGAAAAAATCCTTAGGTACACCAACCTAGAAAGAGAACACAAGTTACTAATGTCAAGAATAAAACAGGGGACATCACTACAGATCCTACAGACATTAAAATGAGAATATTACATATAACTTTATGCTAACCTAGTCAACTTAGATGAAATAAACAAACTCCTTGAAAAATACAACTTACCAAAAGATATAAGCTGAAACAAAAAATCTGAATAGCTCTATCTAGTAGCAAAATCAAATTTGTTAACAAGCACCTTTCCATAACATTCACACTAAAAAAAAAGAAACCCTCCAGACCCAGATGGTTTCACTAATGAGTTTTATTAAATACTTAAAGAAAAGCAAATGCCAACCCTAGACAAACTTACAAGTTCCTTCAGAAAAATAAAAAATGAAGAAATAGTTCCCAACTCATTTTATAAGGTCAGAAAAGTACTAAAAATAAAATCAAACCAAAAAATTACCAAAAAAAAGAGAAAGCTACAGACCAATATCCTTCATGAACATAGACAGAAAAATTCTTAACAGAATGATAGCTTAGTGGAAAAATAACTTAACAGTATGATAACGGAATGGAAACTGCTTTTCCAAAGTGTGTTTATTTACAATACTGGCAAAAATAACTAACATCCAGATTTCCTTATTTTTTTCTTTTTCTCAGATATTTTTCATTGTTTGAAGAAGCTGTACTTAATAGGATTTCATGTTTAGAAATATATAGGTTAGCATATTAACGCATATATATGGAATTTAGAAGGATGGTAACGATGACCCTATATGAGAGACAGCAAAAGAGACACAGATGTAAAGAACAGACTTTTGGACTCTGGGAGAAGGCAAGGGCAGGATGATTTGAGAGAACAGCATTGAAACATGTATATTCTCATATGTGAAATAGATCGCCAGTCCAGGTTCGATGCACGAGACAGGGTGCTCAGGGCCAGTAAACTGGGATGACCCTCAGGGATGGGATAGGGAGGGAGGTGGGAGTGGGGTTCAGGATGGGGGATACATGCACACCCATGGCTGATTCATGTCAATGTATGGCAAAAACCACTAAAATGTTGTAAAGTAATTAGCCTCCAATTAAAATTAATTAATTTAAAAAAGAAAAAAAAAAAGTAACAAGAGGGGTCCCTGTGGGGTTGTAACTCTTCTGTATGTTGACTCTGTCGATGTCAATATCTTGCATGTGACACCGTATGATAGTTTTTACAAGATGTCACCTTTAGGGAAAGTGGGTAGTCTGTATTATTTCTTGCAATTGCATGTGCATCTGCAATTATGTCAAAATAAAAAGCTTAATTAAAATTAATGAACAGGAGTAAAAGAAGTTAGGCACTTTTGAAATTTGTTCTTAAAAGTCTTATGTACACAGGCAGAAAGGCAAATAAACTTTAGCTAAAAATGACTGAATTGATCTACTAATAATGAAAATCCAAACAAGACACACACACACAAAGAAATATATAGGTTAGGACAATTATTTGTATGTGTCTATGAGATAATATTTACACATAAATTTTTTTTCATTTTGATTTCACATTTAAATCTTTACTAGCAGGAAAGTAAATAAGACATGATAGTTCTTACAAATTGCTAATTTATACTGCACCAAACCAAATGAAAATTATTTTAAGTAGGACTTTCTCTCCTTCTAATTTATCCTTCAGAACATAAATATATTCAAGTATTTTAATGTATAAACAAATTTTTTCTTAATTAAAAGCTCCCTAGATATTAACTATAAATCCTGAAAACTATAACACTTTGCATGTTTAAATATAAAAAATTTCAACACTTTCAACATTTTTGTTTTGCTTTAGTAACCCAGGAAGAATAGAGAAAACAATTTAAAACATGCAATTTCACTTTTACGAAATGAAATTTTGATATTTTAGAATGTACAAAAAATGAGCAATTCCAGTTAGTCTTCTAATTAAAAAAAGTAAGCAAAGACCTGTTGTAGCTTACAAAATACTGTTACTACCTAAGCAATACTCAATTTTTTAAAGAAATATTTCCTTGATGAATTGGAATATTATAGTATATCAGAATCATCATTTAATGGTCAACTATTATCTATTTAGGAAATATAAAACTGAGGGTCACTGCCATTTAAAAGTCAAAAGACAGTCAGAAGGAAACATAAATTAAGGGTTTTTTTCTCCTATCTCAAGATTAAAAATGTATTTAATCCAGCAGCTTTTTATATTTTGCTATATAAGTATAAATAATTACTTCATACTATATTCACTTAAAAGGAAGTGGGGTGGGAATCAGATTAGAAAGAGAAAGACAAAGGAAGAAATGAGAATAGAGCAAGGTAACAAAAACAGATGAGGAACAATTGTAGAGATTTTTTTAAAAAGAGAGAAAATTTTTGAAAGGACCCTCACTGAAGGCCACACAAGAAGGAAACTCTAGATCTGGGCGAATGGAGTTGCTGGCACATGGTTTTCTTCAGTCTCTCCACTGTATTTCTTCATTAAGTAGCCATTCTTTATTCATAATTGTATGTGTGTTAGTCACTCAGTCATGTTCGACACTTTGTGACCCTATGAACTGTAGCCCACCAGGCTCCTCTGTACACAGAATTCTCCAGGCAAGAATACTGGAATGGGTTGCCATTTCCTCCACCTGAGGATCTTCCCGATCAGGTATCAAACCCATGGTCTCTTACATCTCCTGCATTGGCAGGCATGTTCTTTACCAGTAGTGCCACATGGGAAGCCCTTTTTCTATACAGAAGTGCACATAAAATTGTATTCTGTCATTTTCACAAAGCATTATAAGGTGAACACTTCCCCTTTTAACTCCTTAAGGTAATAATTGCATTGATATTATTTTATTTCATTATATGATACACAATAGTTTAATCCCCTTAACTAGATATTTATTCGTCCTTATTTTTTGCTTTAAAAATAACACTTACATAAACCTGTACCTAAATCTTCTTATGTTTCCTTGAAAGTTCTTTAATGTAGATTATTCTTAAGTGGCATTACTGAGTCCAAAAAAGGCATAAATTTAGGGATTTTTAAAATTTTACAAAATTTCTCTCAGAAAAAGTAGGCCAAATTACTCCCATCTTGCTACATTTTAATTTTTTTAATGTTACACTTTTACTAAAAATATTCTTATGCTCTCAGAACGTAGGTAAAATGTCATTAAAACAAAATCCTTGAAAGAAATTTTCAAGCCCCAGTCAATTGCCAAGTTACTTTAACTGACAAAAGATTCCAATACAACGAATAAATAGGACAGGTTCAAGGAGTTTATTATGAAATTTAATTAACCTGCATATCCCTCCTTGATTATGTTGTTGTTGATCAGTCACTAAGTCATGCTGTGTCCAGGTCTTCCTTAATTATATTTTCCCATAAAAATAAGTTTTAAAAAGCTTCAGTCCAATATCAACAAACGATTCTATAATATCTTTTAGGATTGTAAGTCATTCTAGTAAGAAATATATATTAAACTGAAAATCAAAATACTTTGGTAGAAGAAAGTAAGTGGAACACTTATAGTTTCTTTAGTCTCCACTATAAAACAATGTGTTTACAAAGTGGTGGGCTTCCCTGGTGGCTCAGATGGGAAAGAATCTGCCTGCAATGCAGGAGACCTGGGTTTGATCCCTGGGTTGGGAAGATCCCGTGGAGAAGGGAAAGGCTACCCACTGCAGTATTATGGTCTGGAGAATTCCATGGACAGAGGACCTGGCAGGCTACAGTCCATGGGGTAACAAAGAATCTGACATGACCGAGCAACTTTCACTTTCACTAGAAAACAAAACTACACCCCTTGACTACAGTGTGACATATTATTTAATTAAAACTCAATTATTTTGTAATAATCTAGGAGAGAAAAGAACAGATGTACATACAAACATAAACTGCTTAGACTTTTAACAGAACCAAAAGTTCCAACAGGTAAGGTTAAATTTACAATAAATATATAATGCATTAAAGAAGACAAACTTAAAATGCAAATCATGCTGTTCAAAATAATTTAAGCAAAGCAAATCATACCAGGTGCCAAAAAATCAAACATGCACCAAAAGGGTTTATAAAGCTACAACACAGTATTTTTTAAAATAAATAAATTAATATGGTTGAGCAATATACTTACAAAACCTGACATTCTGAACTGAACATTGAAATACTTTAGAAACTAAAAAAAACTTAACTTTTTAATTTTGTAAATTTCAATTAACAGGTCTTGTCTTTTAAAATAATGGCTATTAATTACAAAACGATGTTGAGTTTTTTAAACACATTCCTTAGCTGAGACCAAAAAAAAGTATTTCAGTGTGATTTTGTTATTTAGCATTTAAAAGTTTACTGCAACATGCAAAGAAATGTTTACTTAGATCATGTAATACTGTCACTCTCTAAACTTCAGGGGAACACAGCATGCAACCTGGGGCTTCAGTGCAGTTTACTTAAGGGAGACTAACAAATTCCTGGTCTGAGGCAGTCCAGTGGTACAACAGATGACAGGAGTTGGCCAGTACTAATGACGAGGAAGGTGATATGTGCATGCTTATTCAGTCCTGTCTGACTCTTTTCAATCCCATGGACTGTAGCCCACCAGGCTCCTCTGTCCATGGGGATTCTCCAAGCAAGAATACTGGAGTGGGGGCACCATGCCCTTCTCCAGGGAGGGGATCTTCCCAACCCAGGGATCGAACCCAGTTCTCCCACATTGCAGGCAAATTCTTTACCCTCTAAGCCACCAGGGAAGCCCCGGGAAGATGATGGTGCCTAATTGATCATCACCTTTGTTAACTTCATTAATGTTGGCTTCAGTTCAGTTCAGTTCAGTCGCTCAGTTGTGTCCAACTCTTTGTGACCCCATGAATCGCAGCATGTCAGAAATAGTAAATACTGGGACTTCTCTGGTGGTCCAATGGCTAAGACTCCTTGCTCCCAATGCAGGGGACCAGGGTTCACTCCCTGTAGGGAACTAGACCCCACCCACTGCAACTAAGACCTGGCACAGCCAAATAAATAAAAACAAATCTAAAAAATAGTCAATACTAGATGTACAGTAATTTATTTCTCTTGTATCTGTCATTTCATGAGGTGTTTTTTTTTTTTAGAATAATCAAACATACTATTGCTCTGTGGTTGCTTTTTCATGTCTAAGTTGTGTATTTAGAACAATTATATACACTGCTTAACTCAGACACTGTATTCCTTTCCTTCTTTCATGCCAAAAGAAAACAGACAAAGAAAACAATTACTATATATAATGATTTTCCTTTTTAAAAAAGGCTAAGATAGTAAACTAACAGTACAAGTTTTTTAAAAAAGCAGATCTTACTTTTATGTTTTAGGTATAGAGACAGCACTACACAACTCTAAATTTTAAAATTATATAACTAAGTATATATAACATGGGTACAATATATTATAGATGGAAAGCTTAAAGTGAAGTAAAAAAAATCATCTTGGAACATCATAAGTGGTTGACATGTGTGTGGGTATGATGACATAAATTACTAGAAAACATTCATTTAAAAAATAAAACTGCTTAATATTAGGAGGGAGAAGAGTTTTTCAGTCAGTGTATTACGTTTTTCTCCTTTTAATCATTCCCGAAATAAGAACTGTTTCGCAGAATGTTAGAGCTGAAAGGATCCTTAGAAACAGTCTGCCAATGGTTCTCAATATGGTGCCTCACTTAGAAGATGCTGGGAAATGTGGGGTTGCTTTTGGATATGATAATGACTGAGAGGATGGGTCAGATGGTAAAGAATCTGCCTGCAATGCAGGAGACACAGGTTTGATCCCTGGGTTGGGAAGATCTCCTAGAGAGGAAAAGGCAGCCCACTTCAGTAATCTTGCTTGGGAACTCCAATGGACAGAGTAGCTTGGCGGGTTAACGTCCATGGGGTCACAAAGAATTGGACATAACTTAGCGACTAAACCACCACCAATGACTGAGAAATGCTACTGGTATTAGGGATTCTACACACCCTATATGCAAGAAAGAGTCATTCCTAATGAAGAATTATCCAGCCCGTATGCATACTATGCCCACATAGTAGTGTACTGACTTATTTCTCCATTTTGAAGATTTAGCCACTTAGGTCCAGAGACATTATTAATAAGTGCTTACTTAAGGACACACAACTGTGTCTAGAACCCAGATTCTCTTCCTCTTTTCTTCTCTTCAGTGAGTAAATTCTTAATAGGAAAACACAGCATTTTATTTATATATATATATATATTCATTGTACAATGAATATATAAAACTGTCAAAACATTGGTCAAGCATTAATATTCAAAACTGAAGTAAAACCACAATTATCTAAAATACTAATACCTTTTCCAATTGCTTTTTTTCTTTTCTAAGAAATCATTCTTTTTCATATAAATCATTAAAAAAATCCATCAAAGTTGAAAGAGAGGGGAAGAAATCAACTCATCTATTATAGTTACCAAATAAAACATTTTCTGAGTGGGAAAATTACATGGTTTCTGCTGGTTTCAGAACTGGATACTCTTTGTTGTTGCTGTTGTTCAGTTAGTTGTGTCTGACTCTTTGTGACCCCATGGTCTGCAGCATGCCAGGCTTCCCTGTCATTCACTATCTCCTGGAGTTTGCTCATACGCATGTCCATTGAGTTGGTGATGCCATTCAAACATCTCATTCTGTGGCCCCCTTCTGTTCCTGCCTCAATCTTTCCCAGCATCAGGGTCTTTTCCAATGAGTCGGCTCTTTGCAACAGGTGTCCAAAGTACTGGAGTTTCAGCATCAGTTTTGCCAATGCATATTCAGGGTTGATCTCCTTTAGGATTGACTGGTTTGATGTCCTTGCTGTCCAAGGGACTCTCAAGAGTCTTTTCTAGGACCACAGTTCAAAAGCATCAATTCTTCAGCACTCAGCCCCGTTTATGGTCCAACTCTCACATCCGTACATGACTACTGGAAAAATCACAGCTTTGGCTATATGGACCTTTTGTTGGCTAAGTGATGTCTGCTTTTTAAAACACTGTCTAGGTTTGTCATAGCCTTTCTTCCAAGGAGCAAGCGTCATTTAACTTTGTGGCTGCAGTCACAGTCCGCAGTGATTTTGGAACCCAAGAAAATAAAATCTGCCACTGTGCTCATTTTTTCCCTTCTACTTGCCATGATGTGATGTGACTAGATGCCATGCCATAGCACAGAAGTCAAGATGGTGGAGTAGAAGGATGTGCATGCATCTTCTCTTGCAAGAACATCAAAATCGGATACCCTCTAGTCTAGCACTAATCTCCCCTGCTAACCCTAAAGTAATTTATTACCATGAAAAGAGCACTGAACTAAAAATCCAAAGGCTGGGACATCCCTGGGGGTTCAGTGGTTGGAACTCCATGCTCCCAATTTGGGGGACCCAGGTTCAATCCCTGATCGGGTAGCTAAGATCCCACAAACTACAACTAAGAGCCTGCACAAAGCAAGTAAGTCCCAGTGCAGCCAAATAAATCAATAATAATAATAATAATAAACTCAAAGGCCTTGACACTAATCCCTGCTCTGATATACACATACATACATATAAAACCAGTCACCAAACCTTGACTACATCATAAACCCTAAACCCTCTATATCTCTGTTTCATGTTACATAAAATGAAGATTTTAGGTCTCTGCATCCCTTATAGCTCTAATATTCTGACTCTATATTGCTTCCTTATTGTATAACTAGTAGGATTAAAAAAATAGAGGTGTACCACATAAACATTTATGAAGAAGCACATTACGGTGAGTAGGGACATAATTAAAGACTGAGTATCAAAAGGTAATCACTGACAGGTTAAAGCCTATTAGTTATTGTTCAGCAGCATGTTTCCTCCTAGTGATATCGTTTGCCATTATCTATAGAATAAGTCAGAGAAGGCGATGGCACCCCACTCCAGTACTCTTGCCTGGAAAATCCAATGGATGAGAAGCCTGGTGGGCTGCAGTCCATGGGGTCGCTAGGAGTTGGACACGACTGAGCGACTTCACTTTCACTTTTCACTTTCATGCACTGGAGAAGGAAATGGCAACCCACTCCAGTGTTCTTGCCTAGAGAATCCCAGGGATGGGGGAGCCTGGTGGGCTGCCATCTATGCGGTTGCACAGAATCGGACGCGACTGAAGCAACTTAGCAGCAGCAACAGCAGCAGCAGCATAGAATAAGTATCATTCCTTTTCCCTACATTGTCTTAAAAATGAGGGTTATTTAAAAACAACCTTCAGAATAATCCAAAATTGAAACTTTCTTCTCCAAAAGACATTTTCATTAAATGTTTAATTTCTCAATACACTCTGAGACAAAATTTTTAATTTTAGAATAACATTAGAACTGGCAAAGTAGAGCAAATTGGAGGATTTCTGCACTGCACTGATATGTTAAAATATACACAAGTGTGCATGCTTGTACATACACACTACATGCCTCCCCATTGAGAAATCAGGATCTTTCAGTTTATCTTTTGCTCCTGACACTATATATACAGTCTAAGAAACTTTTTCTTACAAAATTTCAATTGGTGTGTAAAACAGTTCTTATTCCTTTCCATATATTGTGTTATACTTCTGAGGCAATTCATCTATATTAAATAGTAATCAAAAAATAAAATATGGACAGAGATATTTATTCTTATTTCTCCCTCCATCCCACGCACACATACACTCAACACAATTCTTCCTCCTCCTCCACCACCACCACAGCATACAATGTAAGTCAGATATCAAACTGTATGGAGACTTAATCTATAAAAAGTTCATGAATGGCCTAACAGTGAACCTACATAACACTTTCAAACTATTCAAGAATATACTCTTAAAATATATTTTACTGAAGTTCATTACTGAAACATAGTTTCTCTTAGAATACTCTGAAGGTTTCTCTGTGTGTGGTCCCTCTGGCTTGCTCATTCATCCTAAAGAAATTCATCATCTTTGTTGCTTCTGATGTCTCACTTTGCTGTGGTTATTTCAACAACATTTAAAATATGTTATTTAAATATTAGTGATTCTGTCTTTTGTTAAGATCATAAATGCAATCTTTCAGTCAATTAAACATGCAATTATTAGTCAATTATGTCCACAGGTCTAGGGTTAGATAATAAAAATAGATGTTCCAAAGACAATGGAACACTGAAACACTGATGTAAACAAACAAAAAAAGACTATCACTATAATCAAAACATTCTATTTCAAACAAGCAAGAAGTCCTGTCAAATAGATGCTCTTCCACTTGCAATAAACATCTGACAATCAATACTGCAATACTGTACTGTACCAAAACTATCAGGGGTCTCTGCTGATGACACCTCCTTCGCTCGCTTCACAATGGCAATCTCAGGTTTGGGATACCTGCATGCTAAAAATATTTTAAATCAATGTATTCAAGCAATAACATAAATATGTATAAAACTTTAAATGTATATGAAATTTTGAAGTGAAACATGCTAGTATATGGGCAGTCCTCACTTTGTACAATATTGTGGGGACATAAAAATGACAATGTAAGTGGGAAAGAAATCTTAGTAACTGGTGGGGAAAATCACCATTGTTCTGTGATTTTTAAATTTCTTTTCAAAACATTAAAAAATTCTCTTACTAGTAGTTATACATATAAAGGGAAAGTTTTTAAACAGTAAAACTATTGACTAAAATATCTGTAACTGAAAATATTAGACACACTAAGAATTACAGTACAGTGTTTTATTCTTTGTACTCACAGATTTAGAGAAAGAACTTATGGGAACCAGCAAGGAAGGGTGGTGACTAGGGATAGTTAGGGTTTGGAATTGACAGGTACCCACTGCTATATATAAAATGAATAACCAAGAAAGACCTTATAAAAAAGTGCTTTATTCTTTGTAAAATAATTAAATTATCAAAAGTTGCTTCAATAGTGCTAGCACTCTTTCTCATCGTATAACTTACAATATGAAGCAAGCAACTTTCCTATGCCTTGGTGAACTGCCACATTCCTTTTTAAGTCTGGAATTGCTTACATTTTACCTTTCATATTTTCAATATTATGAAATAGCTCAGAGAGTTTCTTGAATGTGAAAATTTTACCAGAATCACTTCCTCCCTAAGTCTTCATCCTTCCACCACAATCTTCTCACTTTCCTCATTTATGTCCGTAAGTTTGCCTTCTCTTAGCTCTTCTGGCTAAGTATCTGGAGTCTCTCAAATGGCAGGAGTTCAACAGCAGTATGAATATTCCCAATGTCAGCTATTTCTTCTATAACCTCATTTACATTTGATTAAAATATCACATCAGCATTACCACATTTAATTTCTTTGTTGCATTTTCACCCTTTTTTTGGTCAATTCTCTTTTGATTATCTTTTTTTTTTACATGTGAAGCATGGGACAGTTGGAAGGTCAAAAATAAAAGTAATAAACTGTAACCTATTAAACAATAAGAATTTATGAACATATATTGATATGAATTCATAACTTGAATAGTTGATGAGGACTGGGGTATTTCATAGACTCAAAGTACCTCCCCACAAAATACTAACCACAAAAGGGAAACAGAAACTCTACAGTGGATAAATCAGACTGATACTACTTAGTTCAGTGTTCAAAGGACATGGTTAACCAAAGAGTGGTTAATATCATCAGGAATAAATAAAAATCATGAGCAACTGACAGGATGGAAAAAAGAACATAAAATTACTTCTGTGATATTCTTGCCTAAGATGCTTAACTGGAAGGTATTCATGAGGAAAGAGACCAAACCAAATTGAAGTACTGCTACAACATAACTAGACTATAATCCTCAAAAGTATCAACGTAATCAAAGCCAAGGGAAAGACTGAGAAACTGTTTCAAATAAAGGGAAATCTAAGTGCAATGCATGGTTCTGGACTGGATCTTTCCGATGTAAGGGAATATCAATGGGGCAACTGGTAAAAACTGGAATGACATCAGAGTATAAGAGGGAAGGAATCTATCCATGTTATATTGTGGCTTATATAGGACAATGTTCTTGTTTGTAGGAAATATAAGCCAGCTGTAGTGGGTACTGTGATGCAGTCAATCCCTAGATGCCTGAAGTCTTTCCGAGAGATACTTCTCAGTGACAGTCTTATGAGGGGACTGCCTCAGCTGAAGAACGTTGCCTCACTCAAGGCTCTGGTGAGGATTATAGACCAGTTATGTTGTAGCAGTACTTCAATTTGGTTTTGTCTCTTTCTTCATGAATAACTAACAATGCTATGCTATGCTAAGTCACTTCAGTCGTGTCCAACTCTGTGCGACCCCACAGACTGCAGCCCACCAGGCTCCCCCGTCCCTGGGATTCTCCAGGCAAGAACACTGGAGTGGGTTGCCATTTCCTTCTCCAGTGCATCAAAGTGAAAAGTGAAAGTGAAGTCGCTCAGTTGGGTCCGACTCTTAGCGACCCCATGGACTGCAGCTTAACAGGCTCCTCCACCCATGGGATTTTCCAAGCAAGAGTACTGGAGTGGGGTGCCATTGCCTTCTCCGAATAACTAACAAGGACCTTTAAAAAAAAGTGCTTTATTCTTTGTAAAAAAAAAAGTTAAATGATCAAAAGTTGCTTCAATAGTGCTAGCATTCTGTCTCATCATGTAACTTACAGTATGGAACAAGTACCTTTCCTATGCCTTGGGGAATTGTCATACTCTTTTCTAAGTCTGAAAGAGCTTACATTTTATCTTTCATATTTTTAATATCATGAAATAGCTCATGATATTAAAGTATTGAAGTATCTTCCTGGTGAGGATTTTAGACAGCACTCCCAATAAACTCCTTGCATGTTAAGCTTTGTCTCAGAGACTGCTTCCCAAGGAACCTACCCTGTGCCTGGGATGACAGGGTATCATGTCAGCAATTTATCCAAATGATTCGGGGGAAAGGAATTAAAAAAAAAAAAAAGCTTATACTGTACTATATGCGAAACTTTTCTAGAAACTTGAGGTTGTTTCTAAGTTTTAAAAAAATTAATATAAAATTGAAAAAGAAAAGAAAAAAAGCAATATAAAATTGAGTGGGGAAAATATAGAAAGAACAGGCTGATGAAAAGCAGAAGAAAAACGTATGACAGAGGGCATGGTTTACCAAAGAAATGAGACTAACCAATGAACAGCATATTCAAGGTAATAACGCAAAAGAAAAAGAGATGAGCAACAAGGAATAAATCTCTTATACAGTATTTATCACTCAGTGATCGCTGCATAACTATAAAATCAGTGTTAACAATGCACATTTTCTGTAATGTCCTTAACAAACCCTTTTGAGTATTAAAAATGTTATAATAATGTTTTTGAAACCATAAGATCTTTCTCACACACAAACATAAAATTTTGTAAACTCACAAAATATGCCACATCTTACATTATTGCTCTCGCGCATGTTTGCCTATTTCCTTTCAAAATGCAAGCATGCCTGAGTTTATCTACATGACCTCAACTCTCTCTCACCTTAAAAACAAAACACTTGCTATATTGTTACTCAAAATGTTGCCCCCCTGGACCTGTAGCACTGAACCACTGGGAAACATAGAAACATAGAATTGTCAGAAACACAGAACTCAGGTTCAAACCCATACCTACTGAAACAACATATGTATTTCAATAAGATTCCCACGTGATTTTATAAGTACATTAAACTTCGTGAAGCAGGTTCTAGTTTTCACTGTGGAATACAGAGAGCTACAAAGAGCATTGCTCCCACCCTTACAGAGAAATAACGTCAAACTAAATTCAAATTTATGATTTATTTTTAAGCTTTAAGGGAACTCAAGTCACAAAACAAATAGCTGGGCCTAAATCAAAAGAGAAGAGGCCCCTGCAAGGACAGAGGAGATGTCAGCACATGTTTATCTGAGACAGATGCAACCGGACACCATAAGAAGAGGACGGCTAGAAGAGTAAGGGAACAGGTGAAAGCAGGCTGATGATCAGTGAGTCAGTGTGAAGGATTCGGGTGCGAATACTCTGTGGGAGTCTGCACCTACCTGCAGGTTCTTTCACTAGAAATCTCACCAGACACAAATGATAACAGAGGGAGCCCTAAGAAAGTGTCCAGTGGTTCAGATCTAGAGGAAAGGAAAGCTGCAGAAGGGACAGGAAACTATCTGAATCCCTTTTTCAATCTCTCCTATGAGTCAAGGCCTTAATCTATGAAAAGGGAAAAAATACTGTCACCCTTAGGGTAGGTTTTGCCTCAGACTAATTCAGTTTTAGCACTCAAAGTCCCACATTCCAAGAAAAGAAATGTTCCCCCTAGTCACTGGGTAATTTAATTTGAAAGTGGAGTTTCAAATCATCTTCCTGATTTCTCTAAGCTTCCTACCAAAGGAAATGAAAAGACATTACTTGCTAAATGGTCTGCATATTTTCTACACCATGCTGTTAAAAAGAGGTGTAATTTGCTTACCCATGGTATAACATTTTTCTCTGATAAACTAGAATTCTACACAGGACTCTGTAAAAAATGAGTAAACTGGTACCATATGTTTAAATTACTTTCAGACTCCTGACTGATGGGGAAAGAGATAACCTCAGTATTACTCAGGATACTGCCCAACACCCCCTGCCCTCCACATCCAAAGTTCACTTTAAAGAGTTGAATTCTTTATTGGTACTGCCTCCGCAGTCAACTAAAATCCAGCTTCTCCCCACATAATTCTTACAAAACCGACAAATACATCACTCTCTTTCTTTTTTTTTTTTCTCTTTCAAGTTATTATATCCAATAAACGTTCTATACCCCCAGCACCCACCCCTCTCCCCAGTCTTCCTCTTATTTGAACTATCTAAAGCATCAGATCATCCCCTCTTTCTTGAAATGCTCTCTTCTTCACTTAGCTTCTGGAATACACTATTCTTGTTATTTTTCCTAACTTTGTAGACATTTCTCAGTCTCTCTCTAGTTTTCATTCCTTTTAATTTCTTTAATTTTAATTAGAGGATAACTGCTTTATAACATTGTGTTGGCTTCTGCCATATACCAACATGAATTGGCCACAGGTGTATGTATGTCTCTTGATCTTCGTCTTCCCTTCCAATAAACATCACTGTTTTTCAGAGTTCTATCCTGGATCTTCTCCATCTACATACAACTGTTGACACCTACACTTCCATCTTCGGCCTAAACTTCAATGAGCTCTAGATTTAAGTATATAAATACACACACACACACACACACACACACACACACCCCTACTCCCTTGACATCTCCATTTATATTCACAGAGGTATCTAAAACTTCAAATCCATTCTTTCCCCAGTCTTCTCCCTTGCAGTAAATAATATGTTTTACTGAGTCACTGTAGTCAGAAACCTAAGTCATCACTTACTATTTCCTTTCCCTTAATTTCCTTCCCATCAGATCACTCTCAAAAGTCTATTTGGAATCTATCTCTTCCTCTTCATTTCCATGGCCTCCTAGTCTCAGGCACCAACACTGCTAGCCTAGACCACTGTAACAGCTTCCTAAGTGGTCTCCCAGCTTATGCATTGCACTCTCCAGTGTGCTCACTCAGTCGTGTCTGACTCTGCGACCCTAGCAGCCAGAGGGCTCTTTAAATACCATTACTCCATTCCTGTTTAAATGGCCTTCATATGGTTTACCCAGAAAGGTCCTCACTAATCTGGCTTCTGCCTACCAACATCTCATCCCATACTCTTTGTTCATTAAGTTCCACTCATATTTGCCTTCTTTCAATTTCTATAACACGCCAAGTCCCTTCCTTGATACTTGCTTCTCCTTCTGAGAATGCTCTTCCTTTATGTCTGATGAATGGCTTCTTCTCAATCCTTTATTATTTATATTTATCATCTCAATCTTAAATATTACCTAAACAAAAGCCTTCCTAGATCACCTTTAAGTAAAGGTCCTTCTGTTTATACTTCTAATAGCACACATTATCTATAATTATTTCATTATTTACTTTATTTCTCATATCTTTCCGCTCTTCAAAAATGTAAGTTTCATGAGAATATTTTCCTGAATTAATTCTCTGATGCACCCGCAATATCCAGTACCATGTTTATGATATGGTAGGAGATTAACAAATATTTGTTACATAAATAAATTTTCAAAGTTTAGGAAGGTTTTCTTTGAACAGTATGCTAGGTACGTTTTTTAAAAGCTCATTCAAAAATCTAAAGGAAAATTACAGTAAAAGTTGGAAAGTTAAGAGATTTATTATGACAGGTGGAAGTCCCAGATACTAGTTTTTTTTACTTTTTCAAAATTCTCCCACAATTTACAAACTTTTTGCACATTGACTTTGATCTGATTTCCCTTATTTTAAAACTAACAATGCCATATTTGCTTTTGTATTGAATGTGTATATTATGCAAACATATAAAAGGTAGACTAAGTTATGTTACCAGCACAGGTGACTTTTATCAAGAATTCGAGTTGTTACCTTTTTTCCAGCATGTTAAAAATCCCAGATATGAATATCTGTTGTCATTGTTATTTAATCCTTAAGTCATGTCCAACTCCTTTGTGACACCATGGACTGTTGCCTGCCTTCCCAGGCAAAAATACTGGAGTGGGTTGCCATTTCCTTCTCCAGGGGATCTTCCCAACCAAGGGATCAAAACCAGGTCTCTTGCATTGCAGGATGATTCTTTACCCACCAGGAAAGCCCTGTGAATATTTAAAAAGGTGCAATAATGAAAACAGGGATTTTAGAGTCAAACAAAGCTAAGCTAAAAACTTACTCTACTTACTCTACTCTGCCACACAGGTTTAAGGATCTTGGGCAAGCTCCTCTTAGCCTCAGCATCTTAATCCAGAGAATGGAGATAATTCATTCTCTCTCCAAGAGAAGTAAACAGAATAATTACATGAAAACTCACTTAATTAGCTCAGTATGTCTATAGCAAATATTCAGTAACTGCTAAGTAATGTAATGAAAATAGTGTCAGCAGCAGCAATAGGGGAGCAGTGGGATGTCTACTATAAAATATAATAACCATTATACAACAGAAATTCAGAAGCTATATTACAAAAATATCATGCTAATTTTAAAATCACAAATGTTTTAATAACCTAATGCCCTAAATAATCTGTACTAAGACTTAGAAAGAAGACAGAAAATCTAAATTAAGCCAAGTAAAGAACACCATTCTAACTTCAACTAAGTACCTTTTAGATATTTACAACAATCCTTTGAATGGCCATAATTGTAATGTTAGCACAAATACAAGATCTTCAATGTGAGATCTGAAGAGTCAAAGATCAGTTAACAATGTGATAGGCACAATGGGCTAGCTGGAAAGACAGGAGAGAGTAGTGGTCTGTGTCACTGAAACATCTATCAAGATTTCTATAGAGTGAGGTAAGTTAGAAGGAGAAAAACAAATAATGTATATTAACATATATATATGGAATTTAGAAAGATGCTACTGATGAAATTATTTGCAGGGCAGAAATGGAAACACAGACATAGACAACAGACTGTGGATACAAGGGGTGGGGGTGGGGAAGGAGAAGGCAGGATGGATGGAGAGAGTAACATGGAAACTTACACTACCATGTGTAATGTAAATAGCCAATGGTAATTTGCTGTATGACTAAGGGAACTCAAACCGAGCTAGAGGGGTGGGATGGGGAGGGAGATTCAAGAGCGAGGGAACATATGGTATACCTGTGGCTGATTCAGGTTGGTGAAGCATTTATCCTTCAAGCAAAAAATAAATTAAAAAAAAAAAGATTAAACTCTACTGAAAAACCTAAGGGTGAAGAGAGAGAGAGAAAATGAAAGAAAAATAATAATAAGAAACCACCATGGAAGAGTGACAAAAAGCAGACATTAGAAACCGTAACAGATGCCAAGAAGCAGCCCTCCTTACACAGCAGCAAAGTTTACCACAACCACAAGGGATGAATGAGAATAGAGTGGCACAGTCTGAGGGCACTGGAGATAGGATGGGGAGCGGCACAACAAATCCAACACCTTTCACCAGCACTGAGACATGGTCTGAAAAGCGTGCCAACTGAAACAGCACAGTGTTCTGGAGGCACTGAGTGTGATGACTAGTACATCTACAAATAGAAGTAAGTAGCCCCAGAGAAAAATCACTGTATTAAATACAGTAAACAAAAACTCTGACATCTGGTAAAAGCAAAACTGTGCTCAATATACTTTACTAAGGCAGAGAAAAATGCAGTATGTTCAGATATGTTGCCATCAAAAATAGTCAAAGTAAACGTTTCAGAGGTTAAGAGAAATGACATTTTGCTGCCTGCAAAGTCCTTTGTGTAGAAGAGTCTCTCATTTACCAGATGGTTTCAGGTAACTACATTATTATATTTTAACAAGTAACTACTTGCTTTTATGTGGTTATTTTCATTAACTTAGAGCAGACATAAACCTTTGAGTCAAGGACAAGGCTCGAGTTTTACTAATTAATTCAGCTGACTAGCAAAATGCTAATAAACTCTGCACTCAGGAATTTAGCCCCTATTTGTCCCAGTTAGCTTTATACTCTCACATGCCAAAGAAACCCAGAAAAGAGTAGAGTTATGCAAACTCATCACTATTTTTAGAAAAACTAAAACAGTCATCATTAATAGTGGTTCAATAACAGATCATCCCTAACTTTCAAGGTCATCCATTATCGTTAGTTCTGCCTGACCCTTTGGATGACCCTATAACACTGCAGACTTTATATTATTTCAATTTTCCCATCTACAAATTTGTTTATAAAAATTTACTTGTCACAATTACTATAAAAAGTAAGCAAATAGTCACTACTGAGAGGAACCACCACCAAATTACTGGTGAATTCAACTATAGCAGTGTTTGACTTATCTGGAAGTCCTATTTTCTAAGTGTCTAACTTTTAGAATTTAGTTAAGAACTTAGAAGTGAAAGGACATCGCAATCAAGGAAAACAGTTATTGCGAAGTTCATTTATGATAATGAGATGAAGAGTCTGATAGTGAACATGTGCTCAGTCACTCAGTCGTGCCTGACTCTTTGCAACTCCATGTACTGTAGCCCACCAGGCTCCTCTGTCTATGGAATTTCCAGGCAAGCATACTGGAGTGGGTTGCCATTCCCTATTCCAGGGGATCTTCCCAACCTAGGGATCAAACCCATATCTCTTGAGTCTCCTGCCCTGCAGGCAGATTCTTTACCACTGATCCACCTGGGAAGCCCCAAAGAGTCTGACAGAGAGGTGAGGAATTACTCTTCTGTCCTTATCCAGAGAAAAATAAATGTAAAATGGAGGAAATGAGCTAGAACAAAAAGAATATACTGAAAATAGCAAGTATCAATGGATGATAGGCAAAGGGGAGAGACAGGGACAAAGAGCGAAGAAGTAATTGTCTTTTCTATTCATATATTTATATGAAATACAGCATTTCATATGAAGCAATGGCCATTGATCAGACTGGTTTTTATTTTGCTAAATTCCTCCCCTTCCTCCCATTCAATGTCTCCTCCAGGGACAGTTGGCAATATCTAGAGACATTTTTCAGAGAAGGCAATAGCACCCCATTCCAGTACTCTTGCCTGAAAAATCCCATGGGCGGAGGAGCCTGGTAGGCTGCAGTCCATGGGGTCGCTAAGAGTCGGACACAACTGAGCAACTTCACTTTCACTTTTCACTTTCATGCATTGGAGAAGGAAATGGCAACCCACTCCAGTGTTCTTGCCTGGAGAATCCCAGGGACGGGGGAGCCTGCTGAGCTGCAGTCCATGGGGTCGCACAGAGTCGGACACAACTAAAGCCACTTAGCAGCAGCAGCAGCAGAGACATTTTTGGTTCACAAAACTTGGGGTGAGGAGGGTGGGAGGGGGCTACTGGCATCTAGTACCTAGAAGACAGGGATGCTGCTAAATATCCTATGTGAAGGACAACCCCACAACAAAGAATTATTCAATCCAAAATGTCAATATTGCCAAAGTTGAGAAATCCTGATATAGAGAAAAGGTCCTATACATCTCTCTGTCTCTCTCTATATATATATTAATCAATATATCAATATATAACAATCAAAGGAATCACTGTCACTACACTGGCACTCAGAATGTTCAAAAGTCTTAAACCAAAATTCAACATGTTACTGGTGTACATTAATAAAGAACGATGCAACATAAAATTTCTAACAGAAACGATTAATTTTTATACATAACTAATAAAAAGGAACAAACTACAGTTATCAGTTATGGTTACTACACAGAATATCTCCTCCTAATTTTCCTTCCCTTGAATCTACACTGGCCTTAGCAATTTGCTTGATCAATAGCATGCAGCAGAAATGACATTTGGGGACTTCCAAGGCTAGGTCATACAGAGAAGGCAATAGCACCCCACTCCAGTACTCTTGCCTGGAAAATCCCATGGACAGAGGAGCCTGGAAGGCTGCAGTCCATGGGGTCGCTGAGGGTCAGACACGACTCAGCGACTTAGCTTTCACTTTTCACTTTCATGCATTGGAGAAGGAAATGGCAGCCCACTCCAGTGTTCTTGCCTGGAGAATCCCAGGGATGGTGGAGCCTGGTGGGCTGCCGTCTATGGGGTCACACAGAGTCTGACACGACTGAAGCGACTTAGCAGCAGCAGCAAGGCTAGGTCATAAATCTGTGGTAGGCTGAATAATATTACCCCCCACCATATGTCCACATTCTAATCCTTCAACCTGTCTTCACAGGAGAGTTTGCAGATGTCACTAAATTAAGGATTTTGAGAGAGAAAGATTATCCTGAATAATCCAGGTCAGTTCTAAATGTAATCCCAAGGGTCCTTATAAGAGAAAGGTAAAAAGGTCAATGATGTGACAGCTGAAGCAGAGATTAATGTGAGCAGGAACGAGCACATGCCAAAACCTGGAAGAAACAAGCACCAGGTTCTCCACTAGGGCCTGGAGAAGGACAGAACCTTGGTAACACTTTTATTTTAGCCGCTTAAGTCTAATTTTGGCCTTCAGACTTCAGGAACTCTAACTGAATGAACTTGTGTTGTTTTAAGCCACTATATTTGTGGTAATTTGTTACAGCAGCAATAGGAAACTGATACAAAGTCTTACCACATCTACTCAGCTCTCTTGGAACATTTCCTCTGGGAGTCCTGATTCATTCTCAGACTGTCATGCTAGTGAAATCAAATGCATCTACACTCGTCAGGAGTTCCATTTGAGCCCAAACTCCCAGTCATGTCCAACAAAGTGCCAGACAAGCGAGTGAAGCCATCTTGGATCCTGTAACTAGCTCATCTGCCAGCTGTTTACTAAGTGACCCCCACAGATACTGCATGAAAGAGACAAATCACCCAGCTGAGCCCTGCCTATATTCCTGATCCATAAAACCATGAGATATAACACAATGGTCACTGTTTTATGTCACAAATAACTCTAGAGCTCAAGTTACATGTTAAATGATGATTAAAGATTGTTAATAGAATATATCCATTTTATAATGGAAAGGAAAAAAATCCTATTTATGTTATCTGTTTTCTAGGCAGAATCCCTAGTTATAGGCCTAATCCAATATGTTCATTAACTCTTAAAACTATTCACAATTAAGGCTGTTGGAATATACTGCCATAATGAGGCTCTTCCCATATTGGAAAAATAACTGATAGTAACAAAGCTTCATTTACTTATCCAGGGCCAAGATATAGAAGTTCCCAGCTTATTAGAGATGACTCACTCCTCCTGATTCAATCCACATTTCATATCCTCATCTGTTCTCCTCTTGGAGGTCCGGTTATTCTTTTATTTTCTTTTACTGTTTCACTAAGGCACTGAAATATCGTTATTCGCAAATGTTAAACTGGAGTATGAACTGTTTTCTTGCCCTCTTTCCTATTCTCTCTGAGCAAAAGCCAAGATTATCACCAGTTCATCCCAGAGGCTAACAGCTTAACAGCTTTGCTACTTATATAATCCTATACAAAGGGTTGACAAAAATGGGAATACTCTTATTAAAGAGTCCAAGATCCCTAGTGGATTTGAACTCCAGGAAAAGTCATATTTGTTTTTATGTATTCTAAGGCATCTGGTCCCATCACTTCATGGCAAATAGATGGGGAAACAGTGGAAACAGTGTCAGACTTTATTTTGGGGGGCTCCAAAATCACCGCAGATGGTGATTACAGCCATGAAATTAAAAGATGCTTACTCCTTGGAAGGAAAGTTATGACCAACCTAGAAAGCATATTCAAAAGCAGAGACATTACTTTGCCAACAAAGGTCTGTCTAGTCAAGGCTATGGTTTTTCCAGTGGTCATGTATGGATATGAGAGTTGGACTGTGAAGAAAGCTCAGCGCCAAAGAATTGATGCTTCTGAACTGTGGTGTTGGAGAAGACTCTTGAGAGTCCCTTGGACTCAAGTCCCTTGAGAGTCCCTGCAAGGAGATCCAACCAGTCCATTCTAAAGGAGATCACCCCTGGGTGTTCTTTGGAAGGAATGATGCTAAAGCTGAAACTCCAGTACTTTGGCCACCTCATGCAAAGAGTTGACTCACTGGAAAAGACTCTGATACTAGGAGGGATTGGGGACAGGAGGAGAAGAGGACGACAGAAGATGAGATGGCTGGATGGCATCACCGACTTGATGGACGTGAGTTTGAGTGAACTCTGGGAATTGGTAAAGGACAGGGAGGCCTGGTGTGCTGCGTTCACGGTGTCGCAAAGAGTCGGACACGACTGAGCAACTGAACTGAACTGAACTGAATGTATAACTAATACAATGAATCCTGCTCATTCTTGAAAAACTAAATTGATATTTTAAATGTTTTTTAAAATAATTACAAATAGAAATAGTAATTGTAGAAATTTGAAAACAAATTCGGTTTAAAAAGCTCAGCTAGAATTAAAAGGCAATAGTAATAATATCAGCACAACAATGTACTGTCAGGAGAATACGGACTCTTTCTGGAAGAAAGACAACAGGTTGAACAGATAAGTTGAGAACATAACATCTACTTTAAAAAAACTTGGCAGGAAATCAGTTTGTAATTTAAAAATCACAATATCTTACTTAACCATAACAAGACATCCCACAAAGTTTGCTTTATCTATTACAAATTGATTCTAAGGCTTTATCTTGCCACAGACTATAACAAATGCCTACTGATAAACACATAAGAAAGATAAGGGCCAATGTGACAAATTTCAGCAGTAGATCCACTTCCATTTCAAAGCATAGATGTTTTCTTGTAATGTTTCCACACCAAATCCAAAACACTACATTAGATCATGCAAGCACCCGCTTTCCAAAAACATGTAAGATTTCCTATTATAAGAAACAGCTCTTTTAATGATTTATTTCATTAGAAAGTGCACTTAGTACACACACATTTAATACACAGGCTGAGTATTTAAAAACACTCAAAAAGCAACAATAAAAGAAAAATATGACAATTTTTCATTTGTCTGGGGAAAAAATTTATTTCAGCAATAGATTGAGCTGTATGCATTCTTGACATAAGAAATCTCTTTACCTTAAGTGGTTAATGACTAGGGTAATTTACTAGTTATGATCCCAGTTATCTCCCTCAAAACTATATGCACTGACTGGTATCAAAAACTGTATTAGAATTAATTCTATACTAAAAATTAAAGCATCATCATCAATAAATGTCACATGAGTCAAAAGGCACTAATTTAGTCATTAACATTGGTAAAATTAGTTGACTTAAACTTTACAATTGTTTAGCTTATAAGTCAAATAAGCATTTGACTACTACATTGTTTCCTATATCCTTGCTTGTTTATCTTGAACAAACACAATTTAAATTACCAACTTCTCTCTCATATAACTTATATATTATTAAGTTTGGCACTAACTGATCTCCATTGACTGAAATTTATAGGCCCTTTCCAGTATTTAAAACCATGTTAAATTTTAAAGCATTACCTTCACTGGAAAATGTAGCATTCCTACCACAATACTATTGGCATGTGCTAAAACTATTATTATTAGGTACAAGGTAAAATTTATCCATGTGTATCACAGAACATGCTTTTCATGAACTGTTATAAAATCATATTAAGAAGGCCCTCCAATCTTGAAACAATGTTAACGCAGAATTTCTAAGAAATTACTTAGAAAAGGCCAAATGTGAGTTCAAACAGTCTTATCCATGGAGAAAGATTCCCAAAACTAATGCTCTGGCATGGATGTCTTTATAGTTTTTTCCAATGGTCATATTTTTGGAAATGATTATTTTAAAACCACACACTGAGTGCACATATAGCTTACAAATATGCTAATATCTGATTATGACTTCATATAATATCATGATTACATATTGAATAACCGAATTGATTGGGATGTTACATTTTTCCTATAGAAGCACTGTGAGTAGACAATGTCTGGAATGATCCAATACCATAAATTGTTCCACAATTCCCTGAACTGCAGAAAAGAAAGAAGTTAAAAGTTTTCTTTACTGCTAAAGAAATAACTAATAAGTTTCTGAAAAAGTAGTATAGAAAGATCATGCTTATGAGGTACATAATTCTTTCCTCCATTCCTATCCACAGATCAAAGAAGCACTTTCAAGTGCCTCTGGCAAATGAAACGTCTTTTTCCAAATAAATGGGCTCGTAACATAAGGAATTTATGAAATGGTTATTTACCTACCAACCCTGAAGGAGGAGAGGCATAAACTTAGAGGAAAAAAACACAACTTTCAAACACACCAGAATGTAATATAAAACAGCAGCAATGTATTTTGTTTGTATCAGGGTATTTAAATGGCAAAGGTATTTTAAGAATGAGTGATTGATCACTGGTCCCTTTCACCTCTTCTGGTTTTCCGACTTTTTAGCTCTTTCACTTGGACTCAAATTCTGACCTACCAGCATTCTGCACTAGTTTTAAAAATATCCTCTTTTAACATGTTAGCTTAAAAATAGCTTGGTTTTCACCATTCCAGATTATTTTTGAGCAGAAGTCTGCTTTTTATTGTAGAGTCACAGATTTCCAGAAAAAAAAAAAAAAACCCTTCCTATCTACTGCATTCTTTCATCCTCTGAGGAAACAACAGAAAGGGGAGTTTAACTTGGGTAGCACCAAACCTATGATGGACTGACTTGCCAGTCTGTATGTGCTATTGTTGGTCTACTCCACTCTTTCCATTTCCCAGGAAAATGTTTCCTTCGGCTGTTCAAATGAATCCAACTGGAGGCGTGTACAAACAGGCAGCTGAGAGTATCTCTGCCTTAAGAAGCGACATCCCTTCTTTCGGACCCACACATCTTCTTTTGATAACCATTCAACAAAGTTTCCTCCTGCCTGTCGGCTTAGCCACCTGCACGGCTGCACGCTCCCAGAAGCAACACGAGCTAGGGGACAGGACGACTAGCGGGTGTGGGGGTCGGAGGAGAGTGAACACGGCAAATCTAAACAAAATCAGATTCTCGTCGGTTGGTAACTGGGGCTGAAGCTCCGAGGAACCAGCCAAGCGTTGGCCCCGGCTGCCTGGCACGATCCGCGGCTGTCCTACCTGCCCCGGGGACACTCAGGAGGCGGAAAGTTCCCCCTCCTCCGACGTCCCAGGCGCGAGGCCAGGAAGGCGAGGGGAGCGGCGGCCAGGGGCCCAGGCCGAGGGGCGAGCGGGGGAAAGGAGGGCGCCGGGCCCCCCGGATCGCCCCCCTCGGGTCCCCCTTACCTTGGGCGATGGCGATGGACTCGAAGCGATGCAGCTCCTTGAGCAGGCAGCTCCTCTCGCTGGAGTGCAGGCTGTAGATGAAGTCGCGCGCGCCCTGCGCCGTGTTCAGCGCCTCTATGGGCTCCTTCTTGGGGTGGGTGCCCAGCGCCCGGGGGCCGCCCGGGGCCGCGAGCGCCAGCAGCCCCCGCCCGCAGCAGCACCAGGAGGGCGGACGGGGCGCGGCGGCGGCGGCCGGGCCCGGCCTCAGGCTGCGCGCGGTCCGGCTCCTCAGCAGCGGCAGCAGCCGGGACATGGCGGGCTGAGGAGCGGGGACCCCGCGGCAGTCCGGGAGGGCGATTTCTGACGAGGCCTCGGGAAAGAAGGAGCTGGCCTCAGCCCGACCCCGCCCCGACGTCCTCCTGATAGGCGGCCGAGGCGCCGGGCACCATGCACTCCCCGGGCCCGCGCGGCTGAAGCCTCCTCCTGCGTCCTCCTTCTCTTCCCCGAAGGCCCGCGGCACCTCCGGTCCCTCCCGACGACGAAAACTTTCTCTGAGGCGGCCGGGCCGGGAGAGCGCTCCCGGAGAAGACTGGCTGGCAGGCGGGCTGGCGGCGCGGGCGGGCGCCTCCCAGCCGACCCGGAGCAGCGCGGCCGGGCGGGCGGGTTCGGCAAGGGTTTGCGTCTGTCAGTCTTATCTTCCAGAGGGATGAGTCAGCCACGCGCCGCCCTTCTCCGGCACCGCCCTCCCTTATCGCCGGTTTTCCCAGCCTCTGGCCGGCGCTCGTCCTCACTCCTCAGGTCTGTCTCAAAGGTGCCGCGCTCTCGGACCCCAGCCGCCGCCGCTACCCCTAGCGGCAGGGTAGGGGGTAACAGGGCGGGGCGAAGGAAGGGGGCGGGTAAGGGGCGGGGCTGCGCAGGCGCAGTGCGCAGGCTCTCGGGGCGCGCGCGCTCCCGCGTGAGGCGAGTGCACGCGCGTCCTCCCGCCCTCCGGTGCTTGAAGGTGCAGGAAGAGGGCAGTGGCTGCCGGTCCTAGCCTCCGCCACATTTGAGTCCAGACTGAGGGGTACGGAAGAAGAGCCTTGAGCCCCTCGCTGGGCTGGGTAGTGAGACTGCCACCCGTCCCGCCCTAGCGTCATACCTGAATCTGAGGCTGGTTCTGAATGATGGTCCAGCGTGTGGCCCCCTTCGCTTGACACGGGCCTCACCACAGCGCCCTGCTCAGCCTTTGGGTTATTAAAGCGCTCAAGCCGCGCCGTTTGCCAAGTCACCGCACACCCCGGCTTCCGCCGGAACCCGATCTCTGGAAACTGTAAAGGGAAGGCGAAGCCATGTCTACCCCTTCCCAAGAAGTCTTTGAGACCTTGACACTGAGAACACTTTCCCCCGTTTTAATGCAAGCACTTTGCAGATTATTAGTGCTGGAGCCTGAGGCATGAATGCCGCAGACCTTTTCCAGGTGTTTGTTCAGGTCTGTTGGGTTGATTTTTTTTTTATCTATGCTGAGACGGAAAGAATTCTGCAATTTTCCACCATTTCCACGTGTCCTAGGCATTTTCGGAGGAGTCACAGAGTCTCCTTTTACGAGCTTTATCTTTTCCCAAGGGAGGAGATCTCTGCTCTGTCTGAACTGACACTTAGGCTTCCTGGCTTCTTAGAGAATAGATCCACTTAGAGAATAAATCTGCTCAAGTGTAATCAAGACCTAAATCCTATCCTTATATCCGCTGCTGCACCCAGCCCAAGACCGTATATGCAGTAGATGTGCTGTAAAAATGTAAGTACAAAAAATGTGAGTCATTGGAGGAACCTTATCACCAAATCCTTCTACTGCTCTGACTCAGTGGTTCTCAGAGTATGGTCCCTAGACAAAAGAACTTGTTAGACATGCAAATTCAGGTGCTCCACCAGAGACATCCTGAATCTGAAACTGGGTTTTGGACTCAGTCATCTGCGTTTTACAGACCCTCCAGTTAATACTGATTCCTTCCCTGGTGGCTCGGATGGTAAAGAATCTGCCTGCAATGCAGGAGACCAGGTTTGATCCTTGGGTTGGGAAGATTCCCCTGGAGAAGGGAATGACAACCCACTCCTGTATTCTTGCCTGGAGAATTCCATGGACAGAGGAGCCTGGAGGGGGCTACAGTCCATAGGGTCACAAAAAGTCAGACACGACTGAGTGACTAACACATCACACACACTCACAGACAAAAGTTTGAGAACCACTGCTCTAACTTGGGAAAGCATTTTTAAATTTTTTAAATTTCAGGGCAATGCTCCTGTTGTAATGATAATTAAGAATGTTCTCTTTGGAAAATGCAAGCTCTTAAGAGAGAGACTTTCTTTTCTTTGAAACCCCCTACATTTCCCATGGTGTGTTGGAATCTTCTACAGAGTTATTTAAGTCTCAAATTCTTGGGATTTCTACCACCTCCCCCCATATATACCTTTTACCTCCAAGAGATTCTGATTCATTGGGTTTGGGGTGGGGCCTGGGAAGAGAGAGATGCAAAAGCAGTCTCCAGCAGTCTCCAGGACACCAGTTTTGTGTGTCGGCTCCAAAAGCATAGAATGCTGAAAGTTCAGTAATTGGATCAGTCACTTCCTAGCTGTGTGTTAGTGTCCGATTGTTCCATTATGGTCCCAGTGAATCATGCCTTGTGCTATACACCCCCTTGTGTAGACTTGCACCATATGATTGTGGGCTTGGCCATGTGATACTTTCAGCAGTAAGTGGGACATCACAACGATAAGTGCTTGTTCCTTGAGGCTTGCTGAAATGTGTTTGCTGCATGCTTTATGAGTAATCAGCTCTGCCTCAGAGAATAAGAGAAACGAAAACATAGACACAATTTGCTTATAAGACATGTTACACATAGACTGAATGGGTATGTGTTAAACAAAAAGGATGGAACAAATGAAAGCGTTACTTTAGGGACTTACCTGGTGGTCCAGTGGTCAAGAATTCACCTTCTAATGCAAGGTTCGTGGGTTGGATCCCTGGTTGGGAAACTAAGATTCCACATGCTGAGGGGCCGCTAAGCCCATGCACAGCAACTAGAGAGAAGCTGCGTAGATCCTGCATTCCACAGCTAAGACCCAATGCAGTCAAATAAATAAAGTTCTACTTTAGATAGAAAGAGATAGACCAAGTGAACTTTAAATATTAATAAGGCATGGAACATACTACCTCTAGACTGACAGCTATGTTATCACCAACTCATGATATCCATTATGCCCACATTATGGCCTTATATAGTCTCTGCACACATAAATGTAGCAGATAAATTATTCTAGCAGATGAATCCTAGCTACTCAGCCAGCTGATGGCCAACTATAGTTTTGACAAGACACACTTGCCTTGTGTTGATTCCAGGCCCCTTCAGTCTGCTGAAACCCCTCACTTCCTCTCCACTCTGGTCCTTAAAACTATGCCATCTGTAGAGAAGACTGGCAGAGAGTGTTAACACATATAAGTGTCACATAAAACAAAATGGTTTTTACAATGGTCCTCCACCCTGCCTATGTCTCATCCTAAGCTTGTTTATCTACTCCATCTCTTTCTCCTTGCTTCTCACTCTGTTCTAAGTTGGTTGATAAACTGGGTTACTCTTGCTGCTCTTTGAGTGAACATGTTAAACCAAACTTAGTGGCTTAACTAGGCAGTTTATCCTGCTCATGATATTGTAACAGGAATTCAGGAAGGACTTGCTTGGGCAGTTCTTTGTTGGAGTCTCTTATCAGATGTCACTGCAACTGCAGTCATTTAAAGGCTTATCAAGTCTGGATATCCAAGATGGCACAGTTATGTGGCTGACAGTTGATGCTGACTGTTGTCTGGCTGGAAGCTCAGCTGGGACTGTGAACCAGAGTACCTTCACATACCCCTCCCGCAGGTCAGACTTCTCACATGGCAGCTGGCTTCCCGGAGAGCAA
Source organism: Bos taurus (assembly GCF_002263795.3). Classification (NCBI taxonomy): domain Eukaryota; kingdom Metazoa; phylum Chordata; class Mammalia; order Artiodactyla; family Bovidae; genus Bos; species Bos taurus. Next base: position 15,671,904 of record NC_037341.1, on the reverse strand, counting down.
GTGTCTGGAGAAAAAAAAACAGGTTCATGACCTTTAATGACTTATCTTAAGGAATCATGCAGTATCACTTCCACTTATTCTACCAGCCACCAGCAAGCCACTAGGGCCAGCCCATGTAACAGGGAGATGGTGAAGAACAGGGGAGCCTGGCATGCTACAGTCCATGCGGTCAGACACCACCAAGAGACTGAATAACAATGGACCTCCACCTCTCAATAGAAGAAGTGTCAAAGAATTTAGGGACATGTTTTAAAGCTGCCACCTAACAATGTGATTCACGCATCTTAATTTGATCTATAAGTCTATCTGTTCCATGACCAATGGTACAATCTCGAAATTCAGCTGCCACGTAAAGAGGTTTGGAGTATCCTCCTGGAAAAGCAGCGTGGAGGAGGAAGTGACAGCCAATAGCCCCAGCTAACTACCAGACACATGCATGAGGCCATCTTGGACCATTCAGTCCCTGTCAAGCCCCAGATGACAACATTGCAAAGTGGTTGAGATCATTCGCTCTGGAGGCAGACTAGGTTTTGAGTCCCCACTCTACTACTTACTAGCTGTAAATGTATAACCTTGTATAACCTGGCTGTATAACTTCTCATGTCTTTGATGGTAATAAGAACATGTTGCTAAGTTTGCTTATATGTTAAATGGAGGTAAGGGGATCTGCTTTAGAAAGTTACAGTGAAAGTAAATATCTGTAAAGCATTTCAAACGGCACTTGAAACATGTAAGTGCTCAATACATTATTATTACCCTAATTCCTGTGGACCCCTCAAACCTCTAGGGTTAGGTCTTTGGACCCTAATTTGGGAAATACCTACCTATCATCATTTGATACATATATCATGTGTACTAACTGGATCACCTATCCACTGTTTCTCTGAACACTTGAATACCCTAAATATGAATAAATGAAGGAGATGGGGCAGGGTCTGTGCATGGAGGTATGGAGAAGGGTAGGATAAGGCAGGTCTAGCTGTGGGCAGCAAGAGGAAGGCTGTGAGGAAATGGGAGGGTGCTGAGCAGGTAGCTTCAGCAGGTTGGAGAAGGTTACAGAAGTCAAAGATGGAGAGAAAGAGGGCTCAGAAGACAGTTTTGGCCTCAGCAGAAGCTGCTCTTCACTTTTCAAGATGACAAAGATGAAAAACATCATGCCTCAGTTAACAATCACTGTCTCCTCCTCATGAAAAATTGTTGCCAAATCAGCAGTCCACAATAGGTTACATCATGCAGGTGCTCTCCAGAACTCCTGGCATCCCTGTTCATGGTATGGCACAAGGCCATGTTCTGTCTACATCTTATGATACCTTATACACCCAGCTATTGCTGTCCACATTATTTTAAGAATTTTTTTTTATGTGGACCATTTTAAAAGTCTTGTTACATATTGTTTCTGTTTTATGTCTTTTTTTATTTTTTTGGCTGTGAGGCATGTGGGATCTTAGTTCCCTGACCAAGAATTGAACCTGTGGTCCCTGCATTGAAAACATGGAGTCTTAACCACTGGACCTCAAAGGAAGTCCCTTTTGTTGTTTGGTTTTGAAGGAAAATAAGGCATCAACTCAGACTTTATTGAATAACTTTTAAATAGATATTTTATTAAATTATCTTCTAACACATTGTTGTTGTTGTTTAGTGACTAAGTCATGTCTGCCTCTTTTGAAACCCAACAGACTGTAGCCCACCAGACTCCTCTGTACATGGGATTTCCCAGGCAAGCATACTGGAGTGGATTGCCATTTCCTTCTCCAGGGAATCTTCCTGACCAAGGGATCAAACCTCACTGAGTCACTACTGAAGCCCCTTCTAACACAGACCTGTGTTATCTGATATTCAGATAATATTGACCCTTCCCCTCTCTGTACCAGCTACCAAGCTAGGACTGGAAGTATAAAAATAAAAAGATATTTTGTTTAAGGCCAGATTTTCCATTTCAGACCAAATATTTTCGCTGTTATTAATCACTACTGCTCAACAATTGATTCTCAGGGCCTGAGAGGATTATTCTTCCTTGTCCCCTTAAAGTTGAGGGTTGCCATGTGACTTGCTATGGCCAATGAATGGAAACCTGACTGACACATTTTCACCTCCAGATACAGGCCCTTAATTTCCCGTGCTTAGCTCTTGCCTGGAGAATCCCAGGGACAGGGGAGCCTGGTGGGCTGCCGTCTATGGGGTTGCACAGAGTTGGACACGACTGAAGCGACTTAGCAGCAGCAGCAGCAGCTATGCAGCTCTGTCCTCCCCTAGCATGTAAGATTCACAACATGTGTTGAAATGGAAGTTCCATGAAATTGGGGCGGTAAGGAGTAGTGAGACAATATAGGAGGACAGCTGCCCTAGAGAGTTGCCCCAATTCACAGCAGATTTTACATGACAGATAAACTTTTTTTGTGTTGAGTCAGTGTGATTTAGGCAAAAACTTCCATATCGTGATGACTAGTACAGTTCCTCCTTTGTTTCTTACCTTGAATGCCTTCCTTCATTCCTTCTACTTTCTTTAAAAGGATATTTTGACTCCCAGGTGTTTGATTTTCTTCAGGCTTAAGATATAGGGAAACAGGATCCTCTTTCCCTTTGTCTGGTTTCTGTGCTTTATGTGGGCCTGGGGCCACAGATAAATATTTGGGAGTCAATAGCATTAAGGAAAAAGTAGGACATGACTGAGCAACTGGTTCCAAATGGGGAAATGAGTACATCAAGGCTGTACATTGTCACTTGTGGAGTTCATGCAAAATACTGGGCTGGATGAAGCACAAGCTGGAATCAAGATTGCCAGGACACATACCAATAACCTCAGATATGCAGATGATACCACCCTTATGGCAGAAAGAGAAGAAGAACTAAAGAGCCTCTTGGTGAAAGTGAAAGAAGAGAGTTAAAAAGCTGGCTTAAAACTCAACATTCAGAAAACTAAGATCATGGCATCCAGTCCCATCACTTCATGACAAATAGATGGGGAAACAATGGAAACCGTGAAAGACTTTATTTTGGGGGGCTCCAAAATCACTGCAGATGGTGACTGCAGCCATGAAATTAAAAGACGCTTGCTCCTTGGAAGAAAAGCTATGACCAACCTAGACAGAATATTAAAAAGCAGAGGCATTACTTTGCCAACAAAGGTCGGACTAGTCAAAGCTATGGTTTTTCCAGTAGTCATGTATGGATGTGAGAGTTGGACCATGTGGAGAGTTTCTGGCCAAAGTATTGGAGTTTCAGGTTCAGCTTCAGTTCTTCCAGTGAACATTCATGGTTGATTTCCTTTAGGATTGACTTATTTGATCTCCTTGCAGTCCAAGGGACTCTCAAGAGTCTTCCCCAGAAGACTTGGTTCATTCTAGTAGTGGCCTCAAAAAAGTACAGGAATTGGAGCCATCAGGGATCTCTGAAGGCAGAGAAATAATTGAACTAAAATCAGAAGATCTGGGTGAAAATTTTTAATGGAGCAGTTATAAACTCAGATTCCATGCAGCTGGAAGATTGCCATTCCTTCACCCCAGGAGAAATCTAGATATTCCTAGTGGAGAAACACTAGCTTGGGGGCTCCAGGAACACCTGAGGGTAAAGGAAGCCACCCACAAACAAGGAGGTTAAGTGAATGCCACAGATTGACTTATGAATCACTTATCTCTCTCCTGCTCTGCTTCAGCAACACCATTAGCCATACTGTTGTTACAAAAATGTGTGGGATCCTGCTGCTCGCCACTTAAAAGCCAATAAACAGGCTAGGCTTGTGGAAAGGAAAGTTTGCTTTATTTCAGATACTAGCAACTAGAGGGGAGTAACAGACGTCTGTCCAAAGGCCTACTCCTGCATTGACAAGCAGGGTGTAAGAGTTAAAGACAGAGGAAGGGTGTTACATGCAGAAACAGCACAGTCAGCTCTGACAGTCATCTTGAAACTGGTCATGCAGTGTTCTGACCAGTGTCATCTGGATTGTTTTAGGTACAGTTAATCTTCAGTTCCAGGGTCAGTTTGTTTCCATTTCCTTGAGGCCAGTTTTCAGAATTGTGGCAGCTCATGTCATGGCTACAGTCTGGTCATCATGTAATTAGCTTCACCTGGTGGAGGGGGGGTGGTTTCAGTATCTATAAAACAGTTCATAGGATATGGCTTAGAATATTATCTATAGCCCTTGAGAAGGAACTAAAGGTCCTTGACTTTGCTTAATGACTACGTTATTATTATTTGGTCTCCTTTGACTGTTTTCCTTTGTTTCTGCATTTTCTCATTTCTCTGATAATACTTATTCTTTGACTAAAGTTTTCCATAGACAAAGGGCAGGCAGAGGACATGAAGGATGTATCATAGGTCCTGTTCTGTTTCATTTCTCCACTCTGAGAATCCAGTAAGAGAGTACAACCAGGCCACCTTCAGTTAACCAGGCCACCAGTTAACCAGTTTCACTCATCTCAGTTTCCAGCTTTTTGTTGTCTTACTCTTAAATACAAAATATGAGCTAACAACCTAAATTCACTAGTCAGCTGATGAAAGCCTTCAAGATGGAAAAACAGAACTGAATAAAAAAAACAAAGGACCTCTGAGGACATGGGGAGCAAAATAAAACTTTTGAAAATGCATAACATTAACATGTTTGCAAAATAAGGAAAGAGATACCGCATCTGTGGGAAAATAGGAGTATGTAAAAGTAAGAACATCCAGGAACTTTCCTGGTGGCCCAGTGGCTAAGACTCCATGCTCCCAATGTATGGAACACCAGTTTGATCCTTAATCAGGAACTAGATCCCACATGCCGAAGCTAAGAATTCGCATGTCACAACTAAAGTTCCTTTGTACTGCAACTAAGACTCAATGCAGCCAAATAAATAAAATACAAATAAATAAGTATTTTTAAAAGTAAGAACATTCAAAAAACAAAAAATCTGACTCGAAAATTAAAACATGACAAAGTGAAAAATGTAGCAAAATTGGAAGATAAACTGAGAAAAAACTTTAAAAGTAGATGATAGATAATATAACAGATATAAAATAGAAGGTAAGTGACAACATTATAGAATCAGGTCAGGAGGTAGACGAGAGCTAAAGAAGATAAAATAGTTTTTTAAAAACATAAGGGAGAAAATTGTCAAATCTGAAGGAAAGTTCCTAAAGTTAAGGTCATTTGTTCCCAGATCAAGAGTTCATTGAGGGCTCAGAACACTAGATGAGAAAAAGACCCACTCCAAATCCTGTCATGATGACATTTCTGATTACTAAGAACCAAAAAAAGATTCTAAATGTTCCCAGCAGCAAAGTCAAAGGTTGTCAAGGGAAATTCAATAAAAAGTAATCTCATTAGAATGGCATCCAGATTTTCAACAGCATTGCTGAAAGCCAGAAGTCAACAGAGAAATAACTTTAGAATCCTGAGGGAAGTCATTTCCAATCTAGTATTCTGTATCCAGCAATCTAGTGTGAGGGTTGTTTCAGACACTGAAATCTCAAAATGTCTATGTCCCATCCATCTTATCAGAAGACACTGGAAGATGCACTCCATCAAATTGAAGGGACAAGCCAAGAGATACAGGAAATGAGAAGTCACAGGGTGTCTAGAAAGCATCAGGTCTGCCTGGGAACAAGGCCATGGAAGGTTTTGGGAGGTGGGCCTCTAACAAAGAGATGGACTTAATACATTTTTCTGATGTATTTGAAATATTAAAGGAGAGTTACACTTCTGGGAGACAGTTTGGGAGTGGATGAGCAATACAAAAGTAAGTAAACTGAAACATTATTAACTATAATAAGTTACATTAGGGAAAAATTATCATTTAAAAGTCACAGGTAAATAGTATATACAGGGTTATAATAATAGCAAATACTGATCTAACCAAAAATTATAATAAATCTAAACTAGGCAGATGGCAAAGAGTCAGACATGACTTAACGACTGAACAACAAAAACAGCAAGGCAGATGGGCAAGAGAAGGATCTTAGTCAACTCAGACTGCCATAATAAATGCCACAGACTGCATGGCTTACACAATAGGAATTTATTTCCCTCGGTTTTGGCAGTGGGAAGTCCAAGATGAACGTGTCAGCAAGGTAAATTTCCTTTAAGACCTCTTGTCTTTGCTTCCAGGCAGCCACCATCCAGCTCTATGCTCACATACCCTCTTCCTTATGCAAGTGCGTGAGAAAAAAGCTGTCTTGTGTCTCTTCTTATAAGGGTGCTCATCCTATCGTGAGGGCCCCACCCTCATGACCTTATCTAATCCTAATTACCTCCCCCAAACCCCACCACCAGATAATATCACATTGGATCTTAGAGCCTCAACATATAACTTTGTGGGAGACACATTCAGTTCCTAATAAAAAGTGTGTTTAAGTGTTTATACTGGACAGGTGTTGTGGGACAAGGAAGTGGGAGTGAAAAAGCTAAATCTTTCTCCTAGTCAGCATAGCAGGTAGCGTTACAATAGAACACGTGGTGGTCCCCTCTAAATAGGATCACTTGAGGAGGGTTTATTTGCAAAGGAATGGATGTAGAGAAATCACAAGAGAGAGTGTAGTAACCCAGGGCTTAGAAGCCAGTGCACTGTTACCAGCCTTGGGCTCACAGGGATGAGTGGAAAAGTACATGGGGATCACAATCTAGAATGAGAATCTAGGTTGAAAGAGTCTAGAAAGTCTCCTGTTGAGGACACAGCCTGCTGGATTAGGTGGTCAAGGAGGGAGTCAGGAGACATTCTGATCTCACAGTCTTTTCTCTCTCGCTCTGATCTCCTCTCTAGGTTCTCCCAATAGAAGAAACACAAACTCATCTGGAAGCCAAAAGGCCCATTCATCAGCCCACTGATGTGCTCCATACAGATGAGTTTCTCTGAACAGAGAGCAAGGAAAAGGGTAGAGAATAGATCCAGAGGACACAAGGGAGATAGCCAACACAATAAGAAAGTCGAAAAACAAAGAAATCAAAGGCATGATCCTCTTATGTACCCAGCAGAGAATTCTCAAAGAGTTTAAAATAGTTGCCTTTGTGAAATAAAAATCAGAAATTAGGAAATCAGGGTTGGGAACTGCTTTATATATGAGTGAGTGAGTGAAAGTTGCTCGGTCGTGTCCGACTCTTTGCAACCCCGTGGACTGTAGCCCACCAGGTTTCTCTGTCCATAGCATTCTCCAGGCAAGAATACTGTAGTGGGTTGCCATTCCCTTCTCCAGAGGATCTTCCCAAATCAGGGAGTAAACCCAGCTCTCCTGTTTTATCTTTTAGTTTTGCTTCCTTTTGGTCTTTATCCTACTGGGGTCTTTGGGAACTGTGCATATGTGTAACAGCATCTACCATACCTCTTCATTTTAGCTTAGGCTGGATCTGAAGAGCCAAAAGAGGAAAACACTTAAGGAGACCTGAGACTGTCACAGAGGAATAAATTAGAGCTGCTGTTTCTTTTAGCTTTGCTTTCCTGTTCTTTATTATTATTTTTTAAATGTAATCTCTTCTTTTATCAACTTTCATCATTTCATACTGTAAGAAAGTGAAATCACTCAAGGCAAATAAGCTTATGAATCTGCTGAGTGTGAAGAGAAAAGGCCATGGTATAAATGAATGGATTAGGAGGGAGACACCTAACTCTAGGGGTTTACAGTTGGTAAAAACTCAGGCTTTGTTGTACAATAAGTATCATTATGTGTTACACAATGACTGGGTACTGATTATAAACTTTGTAGAACAATTTGATTTTTATAAACTAAATGTAAATTTGACAGAAATAATTTTTAAGTGCTCTTTGGACTTGGAATGAGAAAATCATTGATAACCTTTTGCCATGCAATTTCAGTTAAGTACTGGGAGTTGAGGTCAGATTATAGTGGGTTAAGAAGAGAGGCTAAGACGAGTGGGAGATGAATTCTAAAAGGCAGCCAAATGTTATTAATCAAATGTTTAAATAATGTCTTTAATAGCTAGTCTTTTAGTTTAGCTAGGTCAAAGGTGTGGTGCATGGATTTGTGTTTAATGAGCTCTGCATATTGGGCCCACATATGTAATTCATGTGTCTAGTATATTCATGTGAAGTTTTAGGATTCAGAACTTTGTTTTGTGCTTTTAATTATTAAAATGGTTTCTGGCTGTTATTTCTTAACCTGTCCCTGAAATAATACCTTGCCTTTGACATCCATTCCTCCTGCTCCATTTTCTTTGTACACCTTTGTATACCTTCTCAACTCAGTCAAAATTTGAACCTTCTTTGACCTCTTCTTTCAATTCTAACATGTCCTTGCCAAATGCTATACATTCTACCTATTAAATGTTTTCAGCTCCTTCTTTCCACCCTGGCCAACCCTGACAGAGTGTAAGCCATCAGGATTTGTTGATGTCAGTATGAGACTAACTCCTCTGTAAGCCTCTAAATTCCATCTCCACTAGGTCCCCTTGTTAAATAAATTTTCTTGGTCTTATTAAAAACTATTCTTTCAGCCACAGGTCTTATTACTTCCCCTTTCTTGAGCCAAAAGCTCCTTTGGTGCTTACCAAGAGTTCCACTCCCCAGGACTGCGTTCACACTGCCGCTTCTGCTTGCAGCACCTCACTCTCGTTTTCTCTGTGTACCAAATCGTTCCCAGTCTTCAGGGCTCAGTTCTAATGTCTTGAATTGGCTTCTGGAGATGCTTTCCAGGAAGGCATGAGCACTGTTTCCAACCACCCTCCCCCCCACCAACCCCGCCCACCACCATCACTTTCTCTGAAAGAAATCCTTGTATTCTGATCCTTGGGGTGTTTCACTTAAAAGCAACTTGAAGAAAACTTCCCTAATTCATCTTTGTTTACCTTGAGCAGATAGCATGGCATCCTGTACATACACACACTCAATACATTTGTTGAATTTTAAATAAAATAGCCGATCAGTATTTTTCCTACTTTATTGATAATATAACTGGTATACCAAAAATTTCACATAATTAATGTATATCTTTTGGTGTGTGCTTAGTCGCATCAATCATGTCTGACTCTTTGCAACCCTATTGACCATACCCCACCAGGCTCCTCTACCCATGGGAATTCTCCAGGCAAGAATACTGGAGTGGGTTGCCGTTCCCTCTTCCAAGGGATCTTCCCAACCTAAGGATTGAACCTGCGTCCCTTATGTCTTCAGCATTGGCAGGTAGATTCTTTACCACTAGTGCCACCTGTGAAGCCCGTATCATTTGGTCAGTTTGAAAAATTTATACACTTATGGAACCATCACCAAAATCAAGGTAATAAACATATCCATCCCCTCCAAAATTTTCCTTGTATCTCTTTGTTTTAGTTTTGGCTTTTGGTAAGATGACCTAACATGAAATCTACCTTCTTAACAAATTTTAAGCACATGACATCTTATTGTTAGCTATAGGCTTTATGTTGTACGGAAGATCCCAGAAACTTACCCATCTCATATAAATGTAACTTTATATGCATTGAACGACTCCCCTATTCCTGTCCCCCTGTCCCTTGGTAACCACCACTCAGCCAGTCAATATTTGACTCTATGATATGCCGGAGTCCAGCTCCAGCAGCAAGGGGATCAGCCTGAAGGGATGAGCGGTGTCGGTGGGAAATGATGTAGCCTCTGACTCAAGGTATGGGACTACATGTTTATTTCAAGCATCAGGTTCTCTTTTATACTTTTTCAAAAGCATTAGGTCAGAGGTTTGACATTTTCAGTTCCCCCTCACCCAGATTATTGTCTCCTTGTTGCCCTTCAAACAGAGTTCCTGCTTCAGCTATTCTCTCAGAATCGTGTTTACTTGTGATTACATTGTAACTCATGCTTATGTCTGGGCTGCATACCACATTCCTCAGTTTATTTCTTATCTTTCTAAATCCTGCTTGCCCCTAGTATCTTAAGCTCAGATCAGATCAGATCAGATCAGTCACTCAGTCATGTCCGACTCTTTGCGACCCCATGAATCCCAGCATGCCAGGCCTCCCTGTCCATCACCAACTCTCAGAGTTCACTCAGACTGACGTCCATCAAGTCAGTGATGCCATCCAGCCATCTCATCCTCTGTCGTCCCCTTCTCCTCCTGCCCCCAATCCCTCCCAGCATCAGAGTCTTTTCCAATGAGTCAACTCTTCCCATAAGGTGGCCAAAGTACTGGAGTTTCAGCTTTAGCATCATTCCTTCCAAAGAAATCCCAGGGCTGATCTCCTTCAGAATGGACTGGTTGGATCTCCTTGCAGTCCAAGGGACTCTCAAGAGTCTTCTCCAACACCACAGTTCAAAAGCATCAATTCTTCGGCGCTCAGCCTTCTTCACAGTCCAACTCACATCCATACATGACCACAGGAAAAACCATAGCCTTGACTAGACGAACCTTTGTTGGCAAAGTAACGTCTCTGCTTTTGAATATGCTATCTAGGTTGGTCATAACTTTCCTTCCAAGGAGTAAGCGTCTTTTAATTTCATGGCTGCAGTCACCATCTGTAGTGATTTTGGAGCCCAGAAAAATAAAGTCTGACACTGTTTCCACTGTTTCCCCATCTATTTCCCATGAAATGATGGGACCGGATGCCACGATCTTTGTTTTCTGAATGTTGAGCTTTAAGCCAAATTTTTCACTCTCCACTTTCACTTTCATCAAGAGGCTTTTGAGTTCCTCTTCACTTTCTGCCATAAGGGTGGTGTCATGTGCATATCTGAGGTTATTGAGATTTCTCCCGGCAATCTTGATTCCAGCTTGTGTTTCTTCCAGTCCAGCGTTTCTCATGATGTACTCTGCATAGAAGCTAAATAAGCAGGATGACAATATACAGCCTTGACGTACTCCTTTTCCTATTTGGAACCAGTCTGTTGTTCCATGTCCAGTTCTAACTGTTGCTTCCTGACCTGCATACAAATTTCTCAAGAGGCAGATCAGGTGGTCTGGTATTCCCATCTCTTTCAGAATTTTCCACAGTTTCTTGTGATCCACACAGTCAAAGGCTTTGGCATAGTCAATAAAGCAGAAATAGATGTTTTTCTGGAACGCTCTTGCTTTTTCCATGATCCAGTGGATGTTGGCAATTTGATCTCTGGTTCCTCTGCCTTTTCTAAAACCAGCTTGAACATCAGGAAGTTCACGGTTCACGTATTGCTGAAGCCTGGCTTGGAGAATTTTGAGCATTACTTTACTAGGGTGTGAGATGAGTGCAATTGTGCGGTAGTTTGAGCATTCTTTGGCATTGCCTTTTTTTGGGATTGGAATGAAAACTGACCTTTTCCAGTCCCATGGCCACTGCTGAGTTTTCCAAATTTGCTGGCATATTGCGTGCAGCACTTTCACAGCATCATCTTTCAGGATTTGGAATAGCTTTAAGCTCACTATCTCCTAAAAAGGCTTCTAGCTATTCTTAATTATTCCTAAACCCTAGGCTCAGCAAACTTCCTTTGCCATAAATGTTTCCCTCACAAACAGGTCTCAGATATCAATCCTTCCCATGACCTCAAGCTGCGGCCTATGTGCTCATCCTGGGACATTCTTTGTAAAAATCCTTGAACAAATGTCAATGGTTACTTTATAGATTATTTTCTGGGAACAACTGCAGATGGCTTTGTGCTTTCTCGCTTCTCTCAAAAACAGAAAGCACCTTTACATTCTTTCCAGCCAACTCAACTGAAGAAAGGAAGAAACAAGTCAGAATCACAAGAGCTAACTCCTTCATCCTGGGTCCATGCCTGTGAATGAGGAGAGGGGACTGGAGCTGTGCCTCCATTTTGTCAGTAATGCCTAACGTGGCTCCCGACAATGATATACTGTCATTTGAAAAGGCAAAAAAGAGCAGTGATCTTAAGAACTGCTGTCATAATAAGACCAGCTAACTTCAAACCCCAGGTCCCAGGAAGACAGGAAAATATTATATGGTTCTTAAGGAAAAGATAAAGAGTAGGGGAAGTGAAAGGTTCTATTAAAACTGAGAAGCCAAAACCCGATATTGTGGCCGCCATGTAAATAAAGTATGAGTACAAAGGTATTGGAGTTAGATTAACCTTAGTTAAAATCTTGCCTCTGCCCCCAAGGGCTGCATTTTCTCAGACCAGTTAGCTTCTTTGAGCCTTCTTTCCTCGGTTTCCTTCTTGGAAAAATTTATACAATAATGCTATCTACGTCCCAAAGTCATTCATATATTTAAGTGAGATACAGGCTTAGGTCACTTTATTGCACTTTGCTTCATGGCACTTCGCAGTTACTGCATTTTACAAATTGAAGGTTTGTGGCAACCCTGTGTTAAGCAAGTCTTCTGACACCATTTTTCCAACAGCATTTGCTCATTTCATGTCTCTGTATTTTGGTATTTCTGTCAATATCACAAACCTTTACATTATTATTATATATACTATAATGTTCTGTGATCTCTGATCTTTGATATTACTACTGCACTCACTGAAGATTCAGATGATGGTTAGCATTTTTTAGCAGCAAAGTATTTTTAAATTAAGGCTGTACATTGTTTTTTAGATATAATGCTATTGCACACTTAGTATAGACTATAGTATAGTGAAAGTATAACTTTTATATGCACTGGGAAACCAAAAATTCATGTGACTTGCTTTAGTGAGATATTTGCTTTATTTTGATGGTCTGGAACTGAACTCATAATGTTGCCAAGGTATGCCTGTAATACACATGAAGAGTTTTGCAGAATGCCTGGAATACGTCATGTACACTTTGTAAATGATAGATTCTTTTTTTTGTTATCAGTGTTGAGAGCTGTTAGGCAGTTGTCAAGAACACTCATTAGTTTTTAATCAAACAGAGCTGGGTAGTTCTTATTAAAAGTGATGAGGGAGGGGACTTCACTGGTGGTCCAGTGTCTAAGAATCCTCACTCTGAGTGTAGGGGCCCAGGTTAGATCCCTGGTCAGGGAACTCATCACACACATCACAACTAAGAGTCCACATGCTGCAACTTAAAAAGCTTCTGTACAGCATAGGAAACAATCAACACATGGAAAGGCAATTTGTAGAATTTGAGAAAGTATTTGCATACCATGTATCTGATAAGGGGTTAATAACAAAAATATATAAATAACTCTTATAACTTGATAGGAAAAAAATAAGAGGTAAAAATGGGTAAAGGGCCTGAAAAGACATTTTCCCAATAAAGACATTCAAATGGCCAATAGGTATATGAAAAAGCATTTAATATCACTAATCATCAAGGAAATGCAAATCAAAACCACAATGAGATATCACCTCACACCTGTTAGCATGATTAGTACCAAAAGACAAGAGTTGGCAATGGTTGGATAAAAGAGAACCCCTCTTGCACTGTTGATGGGAATGTAATCCGGTCCAACAATTATGGAAACAGTATGAAGATTCCTCAATCTGGGTATATCAAAAGGAAATTAAATCCGGATCTTGAAGAGATTATCTGCTCTCCCATGTCCGTTGCAGCATCATTCACAATAAGCAAGATGTGGAAACAACTAAAGTGTCCTTCAACAGATGAACGGATTAAAAAAAAAAGGTGGCATATTGCTAAAATAAAATAAAATGAAGACTGCTTGAAAATCCTTCAGGCAGACAAAACCATTTAAGCCACATAAGCAAAACTCAAATGCAGCTTATATGATGTATGTAAGCAAAACTCAAGTTAGTTCTTCCTCCACTCTTTCCAGTTGCTATAAAGTTAAAGAATTAGTTCTGCTGATCAGTTTCATAGTAATAGCTAATCATCACTTAGTATTCACAACATGGAAGACACTGTGCTAAGTACATGCTTCATCTCATTTAATCCTGTTAGCCTTGCAAAAGTAGCTTTTGTTATCTTTGGTTTGTAGATAACAGTAATAACGATCCTTATAGTGCAAACATTTTTGACTGCTCGGCATGGCCCAGGCACTATGTTAAACCTTTAATATAGATTGCCTCTCTTTATTTTTATTAATAACACTATGTGGTAAGAACTATTTTTTTTTTTTTTTAAGAACTATTTTTAATCCCCATTTTTTAGATGAGAAACTAGAAGTATAGGCAGGTTAAGTAACTTGCCCAAGGTCATACAGCTAATAAATGAGACAGATTCAGACCTCTGGTCTCTGTGATTCTAGAGTTCAAGCTTATTCCCCTCAAAAGCCTGGCCCAAGTTTAGGCACAGACATATCTCTGTGTAAGTCTCAAGATTCCTCAAAATCAAAAAGTCTGTTTTCCCTCTTGATAGCTCCAGTAGCAATTTCCTTCAATAAATCATCTGTTGCCTGACTAGCTTCACATTTAATGACTTTATTAATCTCCAGTTTGAACTTCCCCTTATCAACCTGTTTTAACTACCTCAAATGATTTCTCCATGTAATGTTGTCCCTGAGGCATTGGAAAATATATCATTTGAGAAAAAGTTGTGCAAGATAATATACAAAATATGTTTAGGGTATTATCTTAGTCTCCATTAGTCTCCATTGAGACTAACCATAGCACAATACGTTAAACAGGATTAATATATTTCCATTTTTGCATTTGCATGTATTTATTGGCAACTTCCTCTCTGCTTAGCATTGTACTTGACATTCTGACCTCTCAGATCCATGACCTCATTCCCCCCCAATGATTCTTTACTCCTTCTCTCTTTAGCCACTAATCCCCATGGTCATACCTGGCCTGGCCAACACAAATAATGTCAATACTTTGCACTTCCCTGATGGTCCAGTGGTTAAGAATCCGCTTGCCAATGCAGGGGACACAGGTTTGATCCCTGGTCCAGGAAGATTCTACCTGCCGCAGAGCAATTAAGCCTGTGCACCACAACGAAGAGTAGCCCTCACTCACCGCAGCTAGAGAAAGCTCACACAGCAACAAAGACCCAGTGCAGCCAAATAGTAAATAAATAAATGTTTTTTAAATGTCAAAACCTCAACGTTCAATTAATGCACTCCTCTCTCTGATCATCATGTTCTATTCTTTTAGACATTCTTATTCTTACTCTTCCTCACTCTAGTTTTTGACCCTACAGGGAATCCATTGACTCTACCACTTTTTTATTATCCATCAATCATCTCGTGTCGTCCCTTCTCTTTGAGCCCATCTTATATTACACAGCCTTACCATGACTCCCTTTGAAACACTGTTAACTTGCTTGCCTTTCTCTCTCTCCATACTCCTTGTTTGGCAAGTTATCAACTGGCTAAACTCAAATATTTGCCAGGCATCCACACCAGCTCCTGAGTTTTTAAATTTTTTGACTGCACCACGTGGCATGTGGAATCTTAGTTCTGCAACCAGGGATCAAACCCTTGTCCCCTGATATGGA
The DNA here is from genome assembly GCF_002263795.3 of Bos taurus. Taxonomy (NCBI): domain Eukaryota; kingdom Metazoa; phylum Chordata; class Mammalia; order Artiodactyla; family Bovidae; genus Bos; species Bos taurus. The sequence continues at coordinate 15,656,694 of NC_037341.1, read as the reverse complement.
AGCACAGACTCTTAACTACTAGACTGCCAGAGGAGTCCCTCTCCCTTTACAACAGAGGAGGGGTTCCTTCTCTCATTAGAGGTGTGGTCTATGGATCTTGTTTGCTCAGGCAGACCATTGCTAGTGTGAATCCCCGGTTTCTTGCATCTTTAAGTTCTCCCCACTGGATAAAGCATAAAGGCATCTCCCATTATCTTTCATCTTTAAAATAAATCTCTTGAGCACATTTATTTATAGCTTCTGCCCATTTGTCTGTTTCACTTCAGACCAGAGGTGTTCATGCTCAGCATCTCCACTTCCGCACTTCACACTTACTCTTTAACCTGCTCAGTTATACCCCCATCCCCACCACTGCCCTGAAACCACTTTTATCTGACAATAAGGGCAGTGTTGCCAGATCCAGTGTTCACTTTTCTGTTTTGATTTTCCTCCAAATCACAAAGGTTTGTGAGATGATGAACTAGCCCCCTCATGTTAGAAATGCTCTTTTTTTTTTTTTTTTGATGGTGCTAGAAGTCATGTGGGATCTTAGTGCCCAAACCAAGGTTGAAACCCATGCTCTGTTGTGGAAGCATGAAGTCGTAACCGCTGGATCACCAGGGAATTCCCTATATTTATTTGTTTTTTGACATCTGAGAAAATACTCTTCTGGTTTTCTTACCATCTCATTGGCTGTTCCTTCCTCTAAGTGTTCTTTAAAGGCTTCTCTGTAGTACTCTGGCATATTCCAGGGATTGTTCCTCAGCTTATTTCTCTGTCTACCTACACTTGATCCTTAGGTGGTCTCATTCAGTCCCACAGCTATAAATGCTATCTATATGCCAATGATTTCCAAATCTCTGTCTCTAGACTAACATGTCCAGACTCCTGTATCTAGCTGTTTCCTAGACACCTCCAGTTGGATGTCCAATCTGCATCTCAAATGTGACATAGGTAGAGAACTCTTGATTCTACACGTTATCCCCAGTCTAGCCTTGGGTAAGCAGCACTACTATCCACCCAAATTCTTGAGTCAAAATCCTAGAAGTGGAAACTTCCCTGGTGGTTCAGTGGCTAAGGCTCTGCTTTCTCAATGCCTGGTGTGGGATCTAGATCCCATATGGTACAACTAAAAGTTTGCATACCATAACTAAAGATTCCGCATGCTGCAGGGAAGATCAGAGGTCCCGCATGCTGCAACTACAACCCAGTGCAGTCAGGTAAATAAATACATTTCCAAAAACCTTGAGGTGAAATGTCTACAATATTCAAATCTACTGAGACAGAAAATAAAGTAGTGATTTCCTAGGTGTCCTGCATTGAATGATGGCCCCTAAAACGATACGGCTGGGTCCTAGTCCCAGGAGTTTATGAATATGATGTTGTTGGAAAAGAGTCTTTGCAGATGTAATTGAGAATCTTGGGATGCAGGCATCCAAGATTCCCCAGATGGGCCCTAAATCCAATGATAAGTGTCTTTATAAGACAAGAAGAGAAGACATGGAAGAGAGAAGGCCACATGAAGGTGGAGACAGAGACTAGAGTGATGCAGCCACAAGCCGAGGAATGCCTGAAGCTTCCAGAAGCCAGAGAGGTAAGGAAGCATTCTCCACTCGAGCCTTGGGAGGAGCACAGTCCTGCTGACAGTTGATTGTTGACTTCTGCTTTCCAGAACTATGAAAGTAAGTTTCTGTTGTTTTCAACTATTGAGTCCTGGTAATACACAGGGCTGCCAGGTGGACAGTATTTATGAATGACTGCCAATAGGCGGGAGGTTTCTTTTTGGAGTGAATGAAAATGTTCTAAAATTATAATAATGGTTGTACAACTCTGAATATACTAAAAAACCATTGAATTAAGGCACCAAATGGATGAATTTTTTGGTATATGGAGTATATCTCAAAAAAAAAAAAAAAAACTAAAAAATGTCTCAAGAGTTATTTTTTCACTCTGAAATTTAAAAACTAAAGATTTCTTTAGGCTCAAATCTAAATCCACCAGCAAATCTTTGGACTGTCTTCCAAAATGTGTCTCAAATATAACCACTTCCCTTTATATCCATGGCCACCCTTTTAGTTCTGGCCTTGTCATCTCTGGACAATATAACCACAAGAACCTGTTTCCCTGTTTCCACTCATTTAATCCCTAGTCCTTAAAGCAGATAAAATGGTTCTCTTACAGTGTAAATCAAACCATGTCACTCTCTTGCTTAACCCCTCTCTACCCATCCCCCTTGGCTTTCCTTCATATTTGGAATGGAATCAAAACTCTTCACTTGGGACTTCCCTGGTAGTCAGGTGGTTAAGAATTCCCCTTGCAATGCAGGGGACACAGGTTCAGTCCCTGGTCAGGAAACTAAGATCCCACAGGCCTACACACTGCAACTACTGTTGTGCACCACAACTAGAAAGTCCACGGACTGCACGAAAGATCCTGTATGCCACAGCTAATGCTAGAAGCAGCCAAATAAGTAAATATTAAGGAAAAACCCAAAACACCTCTCCACTGAGTCCCAGTGGGCCTTCTATGACCTACTGGGCCTCTGTCCACATCTGATAGCTCTTCTCCTTACATATGGCCTTTGCTCCACACTTTATCTGCACAGATGTCCCTTTAAGATCCTGGTGGTTTAGTCACCAAGTTGTGTCCAACTCTTGTGACACCCTGGACTGTAGCCCGCCAGGCTCCTCTGTCCATGGGATTTTCCAGGCAAGAATACTGGAGTGGGTTGCCATTTCCTTCTCCAGGGCATTTCCCAACCCAGGAATTGAACCCGCATCACCTGTTTTGCAGGCAGATTCTTTACCGACTGAGCTATGAGGGAAGCCCCTTATAATCCTAGGACAGATAAATCTTGTTTTTGCCTCAAGGCTTTCACCCTTGCCATTTCTCCCACATGTTGCACTTGGCTTCCCAGTTGCCCCACCACGTCTTTTTGTCAAAACCATTCTGACCACCGTGTATAAAGTTCAGTTCAGTTCAGTTGCTCAGTCGTGTTCGACTCTTTGCGACCCCATGAACCACAGCACACCAGGCCTCCCTGCCCATCACCAACTCCCGGAGTCCACCCAAAGCCGTGTCCATTGAGTCAGTGATGCCATCCAACCATCTCATCCTCTGTTGTCCCCTTCTCCTCCTGCCCTCAATCTTTCCCAGCATCAGGGTCTTTTCAAATGAGTCAGCTCTTCGCATCAGGTGGCCAAAGTATTGGAGTTTCAGCTTCAACATCAGTCCCCCCAGTGAACACCCAGGACTGATCTCCTTTAGAATGGACTGGTTGGATCTCCTTGCAGTCCAAGGGACTCTCAAGAGTCTTCTCCAACACCACAGTTCTCAGCTTTCTTTATAGTCCAACTCTCACATCCATACATGACCACTGGAAAAACCATAGCTTTGACTAGACAGACTTTTGTTGACAAAGTAATGTCTCTGCTTTTTAATATGCTGTCTAGGTTGGTCATAACTTTCCTTCCAAGGAGTAAGTGTCTTAATTTCATGGCTGCAGTCACCATCTGCAGTGATTTTGGAGCCTAGAAAAATAAAGTCAGCCAGTGTTTCCACTATTTCCCCAATTGACTCTCACTCATGTCACTTTGTGTTATTATTCAGCAGTTTTTATGTGAAATAACCTTGTTCATATAATTAGATACTTTTTATAGTCTATTTCTATTTTAAAGATAAGTGCTATGAAAATAAGGACTTTATCTGTCTTGCTCATTGCTAAATCCCTGCTCCTGCCACAGGGCCTGACAAAACAGATGCTCAATAAATATTGCAGTGTGAATAAATGAAGGATACAAATCATATTGCACAGCCTTTTGCCCTGGAGATGCTCACAGTCTATCAGAGAGCTAAGACATACTTGTACTCTCAGGAAAGATTCAACAGCATGGGACTTCCCTGGTGGTCCAGTGGCTAAGAGTATGTACTCCCAGTGCAGGTTCGATCCTGGTCAGAGAACTAGATTCCCACATGTCGCAACTAAGAGTTTTCATGCCGTGACTAAAAATCTTGCATGCCACAACTAAGACCCAGCACAGCCAAATAAATACATTTAAAAAATAAAGATTGAACAGCAGTGTAGAAGTGAAAACTGCCAATATGTAAATAGAATTATCTTCTGGAACAAATCTGATGGCCATCCCACAGTAAGAAGCTCTGGGAAACATTCTTTCCCAAGCCTGCCCCAACTGGGCAGCTGGGGAGACTGAAGCGGGTGGTGAGGTCCATGAGCTGTGCAGGTGCTCATGACTTTTGATGACCTCTGCTAAGATGCAAAAGAAAGTTCGGGGACCCGTGGCCCCTTTGGGCCAAATTCCAGGACCAGTTCCTGTGTCTTTACAGCATGTATTCCTCATTCTTATCCTTTGCACCTTCTAGATTTCAGTCTCTACACTGTGAGTTCAGTGTGTGTGTCTGGCTCAACAGTCTTGGCTTTTGTGGCATTTTGAAATGTCCCTCTGTTGGCCCAGTCCTTTACAGGACTATCCCCTGAATCCTGGAGCGAGAAATTCCCTTCCCCAACTCTGGTCTCCCAAATGCCCCTCTTTTCCCCTAAAATCTCCTCTCTCTACCACAGAGGAATTCAGGCAACTGATATCAAGGTTAAACCAAGATGTGGTATAGAAGAAAAAAGCATGAGACTTTGTGTCAAAAGAAAAATTTGGATCACAGCCCTACCACTTACTATATGTGTGATCTTGAGTCTTCCTTTCATCCTTTTTGAATCTCCAAAGTAATGTGTTCATGACAGCGTTGTTGAGATGAAAAATAAGGAAAAGCCCTCTTTTAACTGCTATTTCTCCATCACTCCCTTTTACAATGTATTCTGTCTGAGCATTATTACCATTTACCTGGTGGCTCAGACAGTAAAGAATCTGCCTGCAATGCAGGAGACCTGGGTCTGATCCCTGGGTCGGGAAGATCTCCTGGAGAAGGAAATGGTAACCCACTCCAGTATTCTTGCCTGGAGAGTTGCATGGACTGAGGAGCCTGGCAGGCTACAGTCCATTGGGTTGCAAAGAGTTGGACATGACTGAGCAACTAACACTCACTTCACCCAGCTGCTCAAGTCAGAAATCTGGGACACCTTCTTGAGGGTTTCTCCAGATCTACTGCCTGCTGTTCCAAAGCCAAGACAGCTATCATTCAGGTTCACTTCCCCCCCCCCCCCATTTCATTGTCCTAGACAATCATCTTCCACCTAGAATATAACAACAGTCTTCTAAAAGAGTCTTCCAACACTGGATCCATTCTTCACAACAACCATGGTTATTTACTAAATGTAAATTTCAGCATCTCACTTCCTTGAAATTTATCTAAGGCTTTTCTTTGGTATCAGGACAAAGTACACAAAGGTTGCCATGACCCAGATCCCTCTCCAGCTTTACCTTGACCCCTCTTGTGCTGAGCTCCAGACATACTGGTATTTTGTCCCTTCTAGAACCCTCCAAGCTCCATCCTGCCTTAGACACCATCATATACTCTTCAGTCTGCCTGGAGCCCCCTCCTTCTCTCTCCGCCTTTCTGTTCCTTGTACCCAGTTTATTTCTGCCTATTCCTCAGGTCTCAATTGAAACATTTTAACATTCTCAAAGATTTCTCTCACTCTCATTTCCCTCAAACCACAGTATATCCTCCATGAAGTGCCTCCATCACACACACACACACACACACACACACCCCTCATCACTCTTTCAGTTGATTAGTATCTTAGTCTCAGCTGTCATCTATGCTCCCTGAAGACTGTGCCATTTTGCTTAGCTTTGGTCTCTGGTGCCAACAGTGTATAGTAGGTGAACAAAAAAATGCTTGTCAGATTAATGACAAGTAAGAGTACGTCTAAGTGTTTTTTAAACTATAAGTGGATGGACTATAAAAATAGCAAATTTCACTTTTTTATTGCAGTCACATAATTAGAACATGAGGAATCTAGCTTTGAGCTTATGCAGTCATCATGATGCCCATAGCTATGGCATATTTGGGTTCCTGGCTATTTGATACTAATCTAAATAACTATAAAAACTTCTGACACTTACATTTCCTTTATCTTTATCCTATAGGTTTCTTCAGCTGATAAAATCAATGGAAGATAGCATAGGCTTCATAATGGCAGAGACAGTCTCTGCCTCATTCATTGCTTTCCCTTAGATGTAGACTGTAAGCACATATTACATGCTTATTAAATTGTTTGCTAATGAATTATCCCTTAGATGTAGACTATAAGCACATACTACATGCTCATTAAATTGTCAGCTGATGAATGAATCAGCCAGGTTTAATGACAGTTCAAATAAAGCACTCCTACCACCACCAACATATCCCAAACTCAAATTTTCAATGTAAGTAATATGTATATAGGTAGATGATATTTTATTAAAAAGGAAAAAAAAATCACTTAGTGTGCTCAGAGAGGAACACAGGTTAATCCATTTCTTTGTTAAAAAGAGTAGACTAGGCCGCGGCGCTGCTGCCCAGTCGGCGCCGGTTCCTGCAACTGTCTCCTCGTGGCGCGAGCCTGGAGCCTCGCTTTCTCCGGCAGCGAAGGCGGCAGCAGGAGGGAGCGGAGGCGAGCGTGCGGCGGGCTCCATGGAGAGCGGCGGACGCCCGAGCAGAGGCGGCGCTTCCCCCCCGGCACCCGGGCTCCAGTGAGCGACGCTCGCGCTCTGCCCCGCGTCGGAGCGGTTGTCTGCTCCGGGACTGACCCGGCCTCGCTGCCCTTCCCCGCGCCGCCTCCTCGCTTCCCTGCGCCCCGATTCGCCCTCGACCCCACTGCCCGGGGGGGTGGCGGCGGCCCGGGCAGCAGCGGCAGCAAGAACCCGCCTCTATGATGAAGTTCAAGCCCAACCAGACGCGGACCTATGACCGCGAGGGCTTCAAGAAGCGGGCGGCGTAAAAAAAAAAAAAGAAGAAGAAGAAGCGGGCGGCGTGCCTGTGCTTCCGGAGCGAGCAGGAGGACGAGGTCCTGTTGGTGAGCAGCAGTCGGTATCCAGACCAGTGGATTGTCCCAGGAGGAGGAATGGAGCCTGAGGAAGAGCCTGATGGCGCTGCTGTAAGGGAGGTTTACGAAGAGGCTGGAGTAAAAGGAAAATTGGGCAGACTCCTGGGCATATTTGAGAACCAAGACCGAAAGCACAGAACATACGTGTATGTTCTTACTGTCACTGAAATATTAGAAGACTGGGAAGATTCTGTTAATATAGGAAGGAAGAGAGAGTGGTTCAAAGTAGAAGATGCCATCAAAGTTCTCCAGTGCCATAAGCCTGTACATGCAGAGTATCTGGAAAAACTAAAGCTGGGTTGTTCTCCCACCAATGGAAACTCTTCAGTCCCTTCCCTTCCAGACAGTAACACCTTGTTTGTAACTGCTGCACGGACCTCTGGGCTGCCGTCTAGTGTAAGATAGAGAGAATCGGAAAGACCTCTTCCACCCTGTGCAGTCTTGTGGGCAGAGGCTTCTTTATTATCCTTGACAAACATCTGAATGACGCTTGCAAACTGTCTGAATTTGCCATGCAGGATTTTCAAATAATTTGCCTGTTTTTTAGATGCTTTCAAATCTTCTTAAAAAAAAAAAAAAAAGATAGTGTAAAATATTTTAATAAGCCAAAGCCATGTGGAATTTTTTTTAGATGCCTTAACTCTACCCCCCTTACTCCAGTCCACCCACCCACCGTGTTATATTGGTTGGCATTTCACAGCATATTGTTTTTCCGTGTTTGTCCATTTGCCATTAGTCTGTGGGTTTTGTCACATCAACTTATTTGTGGGTATGTTTTCCCCCCTCAAATTGTTTTGTCATTTACAAAGTACACACACACACAAAATCATTTTCACATACTCAACAAATCCTTCTGTTTTGGGAATTTATGACAATAATTCTTGATATTAAAGCAGTCCATGAACCCAAAAACTTGTTTCATAGGATCACAATTTTAATTCATAGATCCCAGATTTGGACTGTTTTTTCTATATGATCCTATTTTCAGGAATTTGTCAACTTGTCTCAATTTTCACAAGTGGTATTACATCACCTGATATGCCCAATTCCCGTAAAGGGACTCAACAGTCACTTTAAGACAAAGTTGAACTCTATAGAGCTAGTGATTGTTAGGCAGGTACTATAAGCAAATTGCATGTAGTAGATAACATCTTATCATGAAAACTGTACGCCTAGAATTTGAGTTAACATGCTCCATGGCCAGTTCCCTTTATCCATAATCTCTCTTCACACAGAATACATGAGAACTATACGTCCCTCAGTGTAAACTAATTTTAAAAACATTTGGTTTTCTAATTTAGTGACATCAGTTAAACTTGCTGGTAAAGGCCAGTCAATGCTGACTGCATCACAGTTGAGTGAAATGGCCTTGTTCAGCTGTTACAGACCTAGATTGTTAAGGCACCTTAGAACATCTCATCTTTTATAGCTGGTCAGTAGGTATTATGTAACTAAATACTGGGGCTCTGGAACATACCTGGACTAAGAATTTGTCTTACACTTGTCTTTATATTCACTTAAATCCAAGAATCCCACCTAACAGAAACACATGAATACCTTGTCTGTACTTTGCTGACCAAGCGAGAAATGAGGTGGGGTAAAGTGAAAGATGATTCCATATGTAGACATTAGCTTTTTGTAAACATCATAACTGGTGAATATAAAGTAGAAAGTAAGCATAGTTACACATTTGTTCTCTAAATTGTCAACCTTTAAAACATAATTGCTGCTAAAAATAGAATACTGTTACACTTAAGGAAAATTGGTGCCACTGTTTTGAAAATGAGATCTTGTGCCGTAAATGCAGCTGAACTAAATATAAATATTAGTTCACAAATGAATGCTGTCAAAGGAATGAGTAAAGTAAAAAAACTTAACCAATGACATATCATCCTAAATTATGTAATGTGATCAAACATGATCATCTAGAATTTTTATATTTTTCTTTGTACAGAGGTTATGTATTCTGGGTGTTTTTTTTTTTTTTTTAAGGAAACATTTTAAATCCCACAGATTGACACTTTGTAGTTTTTTCTCAGTAATCTCTGAAGTTTCTTTAAATTATATACTTAAGGCAGCAGAGAGAACTGGATTGTTTTTGTATATAAGACTTGTGTCCACCTGAAATGTGAGAAATACTGGGGGAGGGGGGCTGGGTATCTTGTATATGATATTATTAGAAGTAATAATGCATGAACTTATTTTAGAAACTCCTGGACTATGTATTTGACATGTAAAATATGTACAGTATTAATGTCAGCCCATTTCTTAAAAGTGAGCCTATAAATATTGTTGTATAATTTTCTTTGGTCAGAAACATTTGGAGTAAGTAGTACCACTGGGTCAGGATGTTCTTCAGTGCTGTTTAGCAGACCACCTGTCTTTAGTCTGTGCAACTAGGAAAAATTTGTATAAGGCATCAAAATACTTCAGTTGTCACACTTTAAATTTCACACTTCATTATTCTTTTGGAACCCAGCCTAGCAAAATTTCCTACAGGAAAGGCCCTAAGGAGACTTATTTCTGTTAAGAGAAAAAGCCGACTTTTGCAGACTCAAGAGCTGACCCTACTGTAGATAACCAATAGTGTCTACTAGCTCAACTCTCCAGAGTTTACAGAGTGTTGGGACTGTCACCTGTGCTTTCTGTGGGGTAGCAAGATAAATTTGGGCAGCTAAAATTTTCAGTTCATTGTGCCTCCTAATTAAAAAAGTTTATAAAGTAACTTGTAGACACAAAGTAGCAACTGGCTTGCATGTTTGTTGCTGGGTTGTTGGTGGTTTTTTTTTTTTTTTGTAAACTGGTGAAATTTTTCAACCAGGCATATGCCATTCAATTTTCTGTCAATCACACAGAACTGAAGGGGAAATGATTGTTGTATACACTTTGCTTTGCATGGTCTCATTTGAGATAATTGGTGTAAGAATCTTGACTTTTTTTATATTTGGAAACATCAAATAAAAAATGGAAATGAGTTTAAAAAAAAAAAGAGTAGACTAAATGAACACAGAATTCCCTTTAGTTATAAAATTCGGATTCCAGGATTATATGTTAGATGATTTGAGAACAGGTAGACAAGCTTACTATGAAATAATTGGGTTCATGGGACAATGGTGCAACCGACACCCCAATTTAGTATTGACTTTTCCCAGGACATTAACAAGGACTTTGCATTAATTAGTTTTAAAACTTGATGACTACAGCATTCCTGTTAATAGATCATCTTGTAACTTAAGAACAGTTTTTCAAAGAGACTCAGAAGAAGGTTCTAAATTCTTCCTCATTAGTACTGGCTTACAATGGCAAGGCCAAGTACTAGAACAGAAAGAACAGTGGTCTGGAGCCAGAATTGGGGCAAATCTACTGACTGTATGGCTTTAAATACATCATCTACCTCCTGTGAGATTTAATTTTTCTTAATATGTAAGTAAAACTTTACCAAGTAATCTCTAAAGTACCTTCAGGTTCTAAAGACTCATGATTCTAAGAAACTGTAAAAGCTTATAAACATGCACATATTGTTCCCATGCTTTAAAATTCCCAGTGCTTTCCACTGTACTTAAAAAATCCAGATTCCTTATCCTGGGCTAAAATCTCTGTATGGTCTGGCTCCTACCTACTTCTCCACCTGGTCTCAATTCTTAACACTTGCTATTTTATTGTCTGTGCCAGGCATGTCGCTACATCAGGATGGAGTATGTACTTTTCTAGCAGGTATAGTCTAGAATATTCTGCCCCTAACTCTCTACTTTGCTGGCCCCTGATCTCATTCAGGGTCAGCTCAAATGCTACCTTGTGAGAGAGGCCTTTCCTGAATACGCAACATGGAAGACGTCCCCACTCCTCAAGCCCTTCTCTGTTGCTTCATCCTTACCTTATTTCCTCCGTTGTACTTACCCTGATCTGGAATTATCTTGTGTAGTTATTTGTTTCTTCGCTAATTGATTCACCCTACTAGTAGGTGCAGACACACCTGGAGATACTGCAGGTTCAGCTTCAGTTCACCACAATAAACCCAGCCACACACATTTTTTTGGTTTCCCAGTAAAACATGTAAAGTTATATGTGTACTCTGCACTAGCCCATTAAGTGTGCAGTAGCATTATGTCTAAAAAACCAATGTGCATTCCTTAATTAACAAATACATTTTTGCTAAAAAATGCTAACCATCATCTTAGCCTTCAGCAAGTCATTGTCCTTTTGCAGTCGTAGCATCAAGGATCACTAACCACAGACCATCATAACCAATATAATAATGAAAAAGTTTGAAATATTGAGAGAATTACCATTATGTGATAGAGACACAGTGTTGGAAAAGCAGAACTGATAGACTTGCTTGAGGTAGGTTTGCCAACTTTTAATTTATCAAAAATGCAGTATCTGTGAAGCAAGAAAGCAAAGCACAATAAAACCAGGTAAGCCCCTGCTGCTGTCCAAAAGCAGTAAGTAGTACCTGTCTAATGCCCCACTGCAGTCCCTGTACCTGCCCAGCCCAGTGCCTGCAACCAAATTAGATTCTCAATAAATATTTACTAGTTTTCAGGCTCATGGTCAAGTCCAATTGTTCTCTCTGCACCAGCATTATTTATTTGCCCTGTTGACTTTTTTGCATAATTAAGATATGTAATATAACTTTTGTGCAATCAAGCTATGTACCCAAATGTGAAAATGTGCTCAGAAAGAAGACAAATCAGAAGACATTACTTTAGCTTTAACAACACATCACTGGTGGTCCAGTGGTTAAGACTTTGAACTTCCACTGCAGGGGACACAGGTTTGATCCCTGGTTGGGGAACCTTAGTTCCCAGGTGCCATTTGGCATGGCCCAAAAAAAGAACACATCACTAAAGTGAATGGATTGGGGCTTGCAATTACATCACTGAAAAGTTATGGTGAGACCCAACAATCCCACTACTGAGCATATACCCTGAGGGAACCATAACTGAAAAAGACACATGTACCCCAATGTTCATTGCAGCACTGTTTACAATAGCCGGGGCATGGAAGCAACCTAGATGTCCACGGACAGATGAATGGATAAAGAGGTTGTGGTACATATATAAACTGGAATATTAATCAGCTGTTAAAAGGAATGCATTTGAGTCAGTTCTAATGAGGTGGATGAACCTAGAACCTATTATACAGAGTGAAGTAAGTCAGAAAGAGAAAAACAAAGATTGTATATGAATACATATACATGGAATCTAGAAAGATGGCACCGACGAACCTCTTTGCAGGACAGCAGTGGAGACGCAGACATAGAGAACAGACTTGTGGACACAGTAGGGGAAGGAGAGAGAAGAGCAACTGAAAGAGTAACACCAAAACATGTGCATTACTATATGTAAAATAGAGAGCCAGAGGGAATTTGCTCTGTGATGCAGGGAGCTCACCCAGATGAATGCCCATGGCTGATTCATGTTGATGTATGGCAGAAACTACCAATAGTGAAGTGAAAGTCACTCAGCAGCGTCTGACTGCGATCCCATGGACTAAACAGTCCATGGAATTCTCCAGGCCAGAATACTGCAGTGGGTAGCTGTTCTTTTCTCCAAAGTATCTTCCCAACCCAGGGATCGAACCCAGGTCTCCTGCATTGCAGGCAAATTCTTTACCAGCTGAGCCACAAGGGAAGCCCAGGAATACAGGAGTGGGTAGCCTATTCCTTCTCCAGGGGATCTTCCCAACCCAGGAATCAAACCAGGGTCTCCTGCCTTGCAAGTAGATTCTTTACCAACTGAGCTATCAGGGAAGCCAATTATATTGTAAAGCAATTATCCTGCAATTAAACATTTTAAAAGTGATGGTATCACTGGATATCTAAAATAAACCTTTATCAATAAGCAATGAGGGGCTTAGAAGAATGCCATCAATTCATATTGAACTGCTAAAATTCTTCTCCAATAACTATTCACTTTTTTTGCAATCTGTAATTTGTCAACGGCTGGAATCCTAATAACTAGCTTAATAAATTTAAGACTAAATTTAGTACTGAACTAATATATCAGGTCCCCATGATTCACACTGCTTCTATAAAAAAAATCGACTATTTAGACTCCCAGAAAATTACTTCTGGCAGCATCTCTTACCTTACCTTACCCTATCCTCTCAGGCTTCCATGTTTTTGTTTTTTAAAATTTTTTAGTTCTTGCCTTCTCTTCCTTGCCACAACATTAGGCAGTATAAACTGAGGAGCGCTTCTGTAAATTCAGCGGAAGGTAAGAGGATGACTCAGTTGTGCTTCACAGTTTCTCATCTGTATTCAGCTTCGTGAAGGAGTTCATGAAATTTTTGCCAAATACTCTGATGGATCCCCATCAATATTGCAGTCGTCTAAATCTCAGCCCGGAGAGAAGAATTGACTTCACAAATTGCAATCACAACTTTCACAAAACATTAAAATGAACAGTGAAAGTGAAAAAAGGGAAAGTGTTAGTGGCTCGGTTGTGTTTTCACGACCCCATAGACTGTAGCCAGCCCGGTTCCTCTGTGCACGGAATTCTCTAGTCAAGAATACTGAGGTGGGTAGTCACTCCCTTCTCCAAGGGATCTTTCCAACCCAGGGATCAAACCTGGGTCTCCTGATTTGCAGGCGGATTATTTACCATCTGAGCCACCAATAAATATTCAATATTATGTACATGAATGGATTGTTGGAGCTGGGTGTGAAGATGAAGATCACATAAGCTGAACCTTTATGTCTCACATAAAAGAGAAAACTGACATGGGGAGACTAAATAACTTATCCAAGGTCACACAGTGGTAGAGCCAAGGTTCCGAGTGACTGCTCTTTCCAATAGGGGATAGAAGAATCCACTTTGATGGTCCTCTCACATTGCAGCCAAGGGACTGCTTTAAGGTTCGCAATAAACATTTGTTGAATAAATGAGACTTTTACCTTCAAGTTCTAGCCTTGTTTTAGTCCATAAAATAAGGTATTTATCCATAAAATAAGCTAGACACATATTTTCATGACTCAAAACTGACCCTTGATGAATTTTGCTCATTGGTTCAATGCAGATGGTCTTCTGCCCATTTTCCTTCCCCCCACTGCCTGGAGTCCATGGATAAAATTTAGGAAGTCCATAAAATTTAATGGGAAAAAATTACATCTTCATTATCACTAACCTTCAACTGAAATACAGCAATATCTTCAATTATGGACAGAGAAAACAAACCACGGTATTATTCACATTGACCACCCAGTAGTAATAACAGATGTTTTATACTTTATTATATATTATAATTTTTTTGCAACTATCTTAAAGTATTATTTATAATAAACATTACTTAAATGTTACAGTAGTTATTGGGTCCAGCATGCATCATGTTATTTAATATATTTTTAAAGAATCACATGTATTACTGTATCATAAATTTGTTTTTATAACTCTTCAGTAGACATAATAATGGTTCCCCAAACAGAATCAGGGACATAGAGAAAAGACTGGTGGTTGTCAAGGGGATACTTTGTCAATACTTTGGCCACCTGATGTGAAGAACTGACTCATTGGAAAAGACCTTGATGCTGGGAAAGATTGAAAACAGGAGAAGGGGACGACAGAGGATGAGATGGTTGGATGGCATCACCAACTTGATGGACATGAGCTTGAGCAGGTTCTGGGAGTTGGTGATGCTGCAGTCCATGGGTTGCAAAGAGTCAGACACAACTGAGTGACTGAACTGAACTGAACTGTCAAGGGAAAGAGGAGTAAGAGAGAGTTGGATTCAGAGTTTGGGATTAGCAGATGCCTGTGCTCTGCAACAAGAAAAACCACTGCAATGAGAAGCCCTTGGCACTGCAACCAAGAGCAGCTCCTGCTTGCCACAACTAGAGAAAGCCCACACGCAGCAATGAAGACCCAGTGCAACAACAACAACAAAATAATAATAATAAATAAGTAAATAATTTAAAAACTAGTTCCCATTCTAACCTTCAGAATGTGAATACATCACCCTACAGGACAAAAGGAACTTTACCAATGTGCTGAAGGATCCTGACATGGTTAGATTATCATGGGCTATGCAGCTGGGCCCCTTCTAGTCACAAAGGTCCTTAACAGGGAGAAAAAAAAGAGAGGAGAGTCAGAGCAATGGGGCTGTGACCATGGAATCAGAGGGATATAACTGCTGGCTGGATGTCCTGAGCCAGAGAATGTGGGCAATATCTAGAAGCTCAAAAGGCAAAGAAACGGATTCTCCCCTACCTAGAGCCTTTGGAAGGAGCACAGCTGTGTCAACACCTTGATTTTGGTGTCACAAGACCTGTGAGAGAATAAATATGTGTTGTTTTAAAGCCATTGGGTTTGTCATAATTTTTTTACAGCAAAAGGAAATCAATGCAACATTTTATTAATATGATCATTCATTGCAGCTATCTTCCTTTGTAATTTTCTCTGCAGTTTATTTTTTGGATTTAAAACATTTTAGTTCTGCCAGTTACTAGCTGTTGTGATGCAGAGCAAATTATTTCCCCTCTGTTTCCTCACCTGTAACATGGGAATAAAAAAAATATCTGCATGCCAGGGTTGTTGTGAGAATTAAATGTGACAATTTATGTAAAAATCATAGAGCACCAGGCTCATAGGAGGAACCCAGCAAAACATTCTTTCCATTGTTTGTTCCCCCAAACCCTAATGATTATGAATTTCTTAATAAATTTCAAGATAATAATCAGCATATGGCATTATGACATTTTCCAGACCCAAACAGTGTTGTTAAGTCTTCATTGTAGCTACTGCTAAAAATATCTAGGACCAAGTTGCTTACTTTGACTTTGACCTTGAAATATTCAAATACTCACAGTGTGTTTAGAAGCCTAGTTCCACTTTTGACTAGCATTTTCTGAATAGCTCTGGGCAAAAAAAATTATTGTTTCTATTTATACCATTGCTTCCTTCCTTTGCAGTAACCTTTGGTACATAAATTCAAATATAATTTATAATTGAGATGGCAATTAAGACAGAAGGACGTGACTGGGTATTTTCCCCAGAAAGCATGTGCAAGAAACATTACTGTCTTAATGATTAAATTGTACTTAATGAACCCCATATTCTGCCAGTGTTTGAAGCAGTTCCTTGTTAAATAGGCACCTTTGAAACCCTTAGACTTTGGGTGTCTATTTGATATCAGGAAGGCGTGACAGAATAAGTAGCCAGATTATCCAAGTTTCAAAGTTCAATGCATTAGACATCCATAAGTACTTATCAAATCCCTGCTTTTCTATTAGTTCCTTGAGGACAGGGATTTTGTAGTTTTCTTTCCTCACATTTTTGGACAATTTGGACAAATTATTTAGTATATATTACATTCAGTGATGCCTTCAAAAATTTTAAAGCAGGATAAGAAAACCCCAAATTGCAAACAAATTACTTTACAAAAGTTTATTTTTTCTTAGCATAGTTTTCTATAGAAATTGTGTGTCTTATTTTCAAGCCATCTCTCTTTAAAAAAAAATTTATTTATTTATTTATAATTTTTGGCTACGCTGGGTCTTCCTTGATTTGCTTGGGCTTTTCTCTAGTTGCAGCAAGTGGGGGCTACTCTTTGATACAGTGCGCAGGCTTCTCATTGCGGTGGCGGCTCTTGTTCTGGAGCATGCGCTCTGGAGCAGTCTCAGAAGTTGGGGCACATGGGCTTAGCTGCTCCGCAGCATGTGGAATCTTCCTGGACCAGAGATGGAACCCGTGTCCCCTTCATTGGCAGACAAATTCTTAACCACTGGACCACCAAAAAAAATCCATACCTACCTCAGGACTTCTTGCTATGAGAAAAATAAAAGCCCATTTGATTGAACCAGTATGGGGAGAGGTACCTTCTCCACCAAGGTTTCAGTGGGTTTGGGGTAGGGCTTTGGAAAGTGAGTGAAAAAGGGAAAGTCACTCAGTCCATGGAATTCTCCAGGCCAGAATACTGGAGTGGGTCGCCTTTTCCTTCTCCAGGGGATCTTCGCAACCCAGGGATTGAACCCAGGTCTCCCTCATTGCAGGCAGATTCTTTACCAGCTGAGCCACAAGGGAAGCCCTTTGGAACCTGCATCTTTAACATGAGCTCTGAGTGATTCTCAGAGCAGAAATCCAAGATCATCCTGAGGAAACTCTGCTTCTGCAGGTATAAATAGGAAATTTAGTGACAACTGGGGAGGAGAGGAGAGAACCATCACAAACTTAATAAGTGGTAGCAAGTCAAGTTACAAATTGCCAGTGACACATAAAAGCTTACAGATGATTATTCAGGCTTTACATTGTAATCTACCAACATGATGCTTATATTTTCTAACTTACGAGATATCAAAGAAAAGAGCTGTTGTTCAACTCAGTCAAGTCAGACTGTTTGTGACCCAATGGACTGCAGCATGCCAGGCCTCCTGTCCTTGACTATCTCCTGGAGTTTCCTTAGACTCACGTCCATTGTCGATGATGCCATCCAACCATCTCATCCTCTGTCACCCCCTTCTCCTCCTGCCCTCAATATTTCCCAGCATCAGAGTCTTTTTCAGTGAGTTGGCTCTCCACATTAGGTGGCTGAAGTACTGGGGCTTCAGCTTCAGCGTCAGTCCTTCCAATGAATAATCAGTGTTGATTTCCTTTAGGATTGATTGGTTTGGTCTCTTTGCTATCCAAGGGACTCTCAAGAATCAAGTTCTCAAGAAAAGAGAAATGGCAAAACTGGAAATCAGTTTTAGCAGATGCAGTAACCTCAATCCTCATTTAGCTTTATTATGAAATCCTACTGCGTAGCTAAAGTGAGAGCATTGTCCTCCTAAGAATGGTTGCTCTATAAAATATTGTCTTGGGTGAACCCATACCAAGAAGTATAAGACCTATCTGATTCGCCTAAGTGCAGTTCAAACTCCTTTTCTAAGAGGCAACACTGAATATAATAAATGGATGCCATCTGTGTCTAAATAAACCAGTGATTTTAACTGTTGACGTCAGGACGAAAAAAAATTCTAATTTGCTTCTTCCTGAGAGTTTCTTATTTACAGACATTAGCCCTAGTCCTCATTTTTAACCATGACAGATCACTTGCTGAAACAAATCCAGACAAAAAATAGTCTATTTCTCCAGAAGAGATACTTTTGTTAATGTTCCTTTTTGTTATAAAATAGCAAACTCCTTAATGAGTTTAAAATTGGGCTTTACTGAGACATAGCATTAGAATTCTTAAACCTGAAAATTTTCAAAAAATGTATATAACAAATATAATGTCAATGGAGTTTATCTTATGCAGGAGTCAGGCATTTAAGTGTGCCCAAAACACTCAGGTGTAGACATAAATTGACTTTGGAAACCTCTTAAATCATCCATGCAGTATAGCACCAACAGCAGTTGTCTCTGGTCTTCAAAGACATGCATGTTTAATACAGAATCCATCCTTTCATACTTTCAGGGCTAAAAAGGAGGAGTTGAGAAGAACTGACAAAAACAGCAGGTTGAGATTACCCATAGCTCTGAATCCTCAAGAGGGCAGGGGATTCAGAGAAAAAGAGCAAAGTCTTGACCCACCAGGGGTTCAGTCTGGTGGAGAAGACAGACCGGAAAACAAATGGGGTGAGTGCTATGGGAGAGTTATGGATTAGTTGCACCATGGACCCTAAAGGAGCAAGTTCTGAGCTCAACTTGAGCTGAACTGAGCCAGAGCGAAAGGGGGGCAGCCAGGGCAGACATCTGAGAAGGTGCTGGCATTGCAGCCATTTCACAGCAAGACGTAAGCAGCTGTTTGTGTCGTCCCCGGAAGCAGGAAAGAGGCTGAGATTGTCTCCCAGGACTGGAGCATAGTGTGCTGTAGGAGACAGGCCCAATATTCGGTAAGAGACAGATGAGGCCCATGGCACAAAAAGCCTCAGAGACAATGCCAAGGAGTTTTAAATGTATTTTAAAATGAATGGGCAGTCATTACAGGATACTATGCAGAAAAATGCACTCTGATCAAATTTGGTGTCTATGGTCATTTCTGTAATGAACTTGGTTTTAGAACCATGGCCAGAGGACTTCCCTGGTGGTCCAGTGGCGAAGACTCCATGCTCCCAATGCAGGGGGCTTGGGTTCGATCCCTGGTCAGGGAAAAGATCCCACATACTGCAACTAAAAGATCCTGCATGCTGCAACTAAGACCCTGCACAGCCAAATAATAAATAAATATTAAAGAAAGAAAGAAAGAAACCCTGGCCAGGAATTTCACTTTCTAACATGACCACTCTGAGCTCTTTATATGTCCTCTGAAACTGGCACTCCAAAATGAAGATGATTTCCCAGGCAACCCTGTGTATTTTTCTGAATTTCTTTCTTTGGACCATTCTAACCCTTGGAGCCTTTTCTTTGAATCCAAGAAATTAACTTAAAAATAATTCAATCAAAACTATCTGCTCCTTTTCATTCACTTATTTCCCTTAAAAGTCTAGTTTTTTAATTAATTAGTTAAATTTTTTTTTTTTTGGCTAAGCTGGGTTTTCTTTCCAGCCTGTGGGCTTTCTCTAGTTGCAGCGAGTGGGGGTTACTCTCTGGTTGCAGTGGGCGGGCTTCTCATCGCAGTGGCCTCTCCTTTTGCCAAGACTGGGCTCTAGAGCACAGGCTCTAGAGTGCCGGCTCAGTTGCCCTGAGGCATGTGGAATCTTCCAGAACCAGGCATTGAACTCATGTCCCCTGCATCGGCAGGAGGATTCTTAACAGTGGTTAAGGTAAAGGTAGATAGTTGTCCAGATCAGAAGTGAAAGATAACACTAATAACAGGAATAAGTAAATTTATATAGTGTTCTGAGAGGGGCGATTCTAAGTACTCTGCATTTCTTGACTCATTTAATCCTTAGAGCAACCCTGTAAAGGAAGCTTGTAGCAGTAAATTGTACTACCTCTTTTTGTTTGTTCATTTTATTAATTTATTTATTTCTTCCCCATTGGTAGGTCCCCAGGGCTAGCTTTTAAGTGAATCTATACAGGGGGGAAAATGTGACCAGGGACCACCACTTCGTGCTTTAAATGCAAATGATAATTATTATTGAAGGCAATGAAAGATTAGCCCAAATCTCTAGTCCTTGGGGCAGTATTTCTATCATATGACACTTTGTATTAGTCTATGCAAAGGAAATTTAGAATCAAAACCAATTGTAAAGGAACCAGTTTGGAGGATAGAAATCCTGAACAATTATTCCATTTGCCCAGAGGCCATGCACAAGAATAGACTGCCTATCTATGTTTGTTTATCACATAAATCTGCGGCTTCCCTGGTGGCTCAGCTGGTAAAGAATCAGCCTGCAATGAGGGAGACCTGGGTTCGATCCTGGGTTGGGAAGATCCCCTGGGGAAGGAAAAGGCTACCCACTCCAGTATTCTGTCCTGGACAATTCCATGGACTGTATAGTCCATGGGGTTCCAAAGAGTTGGACACGACTGAGTGACATTCACTCACTGAATGTAAGGTCACAAGTAGAAAAACCTTCTCTAACCTGAGCATATTTTAAAATAGAACTCAAGGGACTTCCCTGGTGGTCCAGCGGGTAAGACTATGTGTGCTTCTAGTGCAGGGAGTGCAAGTTCGATCCCTGGTCCGGGAACTAAGATCCCACATGCCAAATGGACAAAAAAATGAACAAACAAGCAGTGAAAAATCCCGAATTCAAACTGTAACGTACATCTTCATTTGTTTCTCTGTTAATTGGGTGTGCAGCGTGGTGCCATAGTTGAGAGCAAAAGCTACAGAACTAGACTAACACGGTGCAAATTCCAGCTCTGTCTCCTGCTGTGTGATTTTGGGTACATTCTTTAACTTTCCAGAGTCTTCATTTCCTCATCTATAAAAACGGTAGTACAGGACTTCCCTGGTGGCACAGTGGATAAGAATCCACCTGCCAGTGCAGGGGACACAGGTCCAATCCCTGGTCCAATAGGATTCCACATGCCAAGGGGCAATTAAGCCCTTGTACAACAGCTACTGAGCCCGTGCTCTAGAGTCTGGGAGCCTCAACTACCAAGCCCACGTGTTGCAACGACTGAAGCCCTGGCACGCATGCGCACATGTGCCTGGAGCCTATGCTCTACAAGAGAAGCCGCCACAGTGAGAAGTCCGTGCACCGCAAGGAAGAGTAGCCGCACTCACTGCAATTAGAGAAAGTCCACACAAAACAGAAATAAAAGACCCAGCACAGCCAAAAATAAATAAGTGAATAAATTAATGTTTTAAAAAGTGGTACAGGGTTGCTCTAAGGAATAAATTAGTCAAGAGATGCAGAGTAATTAGAACAGTGTCTTTCAGAACATTTTATTTATTCCTACTAGAAAGGGTTATCTTTCACTTCTAATCTGGACAACTATCTACTTTACTTTTTTAAAAGCCTGAAAACTATTTTTAGTGGCACAGAAAAAATTCTAAACATATGACTATTTGCATGTTTATTTTCCTTAAAATCAAAATAGGCACTGTGCAGGTGAAAATATAATAGATTTGGGATATATCCCCCAAATACTAATGCTTGACCCTATTTAATGATCTCTGATAAAATGAGTTTGTATAAACAATATTTCAAAACAATCTTAACATCCTTGGGTGAATGAAAACTGAATAAAAAACTTCACTGAAGTAGAGCTGATTTACAATGTTATTTAGTTTCAGGTGTACAGTAGAATGATTCAGATATATATGTGTGTGTATATCTGAAAAAGACATATAACATATTTTATTTTATATTTTTTCAGATTATTTTCCATTATAGGTTATTACAAGATATTGAATAGAGCTCCCTGTGCCATACAGTACATCCCTGTTTATCTATTTTATATATTGTACTGTATACCTGTTAATCCCAGACTCCTAATTCATCCTCACTTCCCCTCTGGTAACCTAGGTTGTTTTCTATATCTGTGAGTCTGTTTCTGTTTTGTGAATAAGTTCATATGTATCAGTTTTTAGATTGCACATATAAAGCTATGTCATATGATATTTGTCTTTCTCTGTCCTATTATATATACAGTACATCTTCTTTATCCACTCATCTGTTGATGGACACTTTAGTTGCTTCCATCTCTTAGCTATTATAAGTAGTGCTGCTATGAACATTGGGGTGCATGTATCTTTTCAAGTTTGAGTTTTTGTCTTTTCTGGATATTTGCCCAGAAGTGGGATTGCTGGATCATATGGTTTTTAATGGAACCTCCATAGAGTTCTGCATGGTAGTTGCACCAATGTACATTCCCACAAACAGTGTAGGAGGGTTCCCTTTTCTCTACACTCTCTCTAGCATTCATTATTTGTAGGCTTTCTGATGATGGCCATTCTGACTGGTGTGAGGTGATACCTCATTGTAGTAAAACTGATTTGTAATGGAAATCACTCTCTGAGAACAGTACTGGTGAGCAATAACAGCATCATTGCGTGACAGGTCCAGACACATGCTCTCCAGCCTGTTAGCCAAGAGAACAGACTAGAACAGAGAATTTCCTGCTTTTAAACTTTGACTTTTCTAATCTATGTTAATGCTATGCTATGCTAAGTCACTTCAGTCGTGTCCGACTCTGTGAGACCCCATAGACGGCAGCCCAACAGGCTCCCCCATCTCTGGGATTCTCCATGCAAGAACACTGGAGTGGGTTGCCATTTCCTTCTCCAGTGCATGAAAGTGAAAAGTGAAAGTCAAGTTGCTCACTCATGTCCGACCCTCAGCGACCCCATGGACTGCAGCCCTCCAGGCTCCTCCATCCATGGGATTTTCCAGGCAAGAGTACTGGAGTGGGGTGCCATTGCCTTAAGGCAACCACCAAATGGATGGAAAATATTACCAGTTGCTTAACAGTAGTATTCTCTTTCTTTTGTGATTATTGAGTACGTGTATAGTCACATTGAAAATTTATACTAATTATAATTAATTTACATAATTATATTAATTTATACTATAGACTTCTGTTACCCTTACTTTATCCTAGAGGCCTAAAAAATTTAAAATATGCACACATCTGTCATTTGGATTGAAGGTCCCAATATAAGTCTTTTCACTTCTTTTTAAACTATATATGTGCTTGGTATCATACAACTATATTATATATATTATAAACATACACTAAGATAGAACTTTACAAAGAATGAGTTAAAATATTTGTTAAAGATCTGCATTAGCTCCCTGTTGCTGCTGTAACACAAACTTAGTTGCTTACAGCAACACAAATTGAAACTCTTATGGTTCTGAAGGTCAGAATCTAAGATTGAGGTGATGGGGCTGTAGACTTCAAAGAATTCATTTCCTTGCTTTTTCCAGCTTCTAGAAGCCACCTACATTCCAACCCTTTCTCCACATCATTCCAGCCTGTTGCTTCTGTTTTCCCATCTCCTGCAATGCACTTTGATCCCCCCCATCTCCCTCTTCTAAGGACTTTTGTTATTACTTTGGCCCACCCAGGTAACCCAGGAAAATTGCCCCATCTCAAAGTCTTTAATTACAGCCACAAAATTCCTTTTACTGTGTAAGGTAACATATTCACAAGCTCCGGGAATTAGGACTTGTACCTCTTTGGGGACCCATTCAGCACACCACAAAGTCTAGTGTTCCTAAAATCTTCTGGGTTGCATGAACCTTGCTGTAGAGATGACCAGTCTGGATACCCGCTGGGGGGCTAAGCCCAGGGAGCTTCACCAGAAAGTCCTCCTGGACCATCCTGTTTCAGGCTAGTAAATCCTGGCAGGCTCTGAACACATATTTGTTATTCATGTAATTTGTTATACCCGGGGGGGAAGCAGTAATCACACGAAAGGAGGATTGAGTCTCTCTAAACCCTTCCCCGGCGTGACCATGTGAGAAAAGATGTACAAGTCTGTGGGGACTGGATCTTTGAGCACGGAATGAATCAGCTGAAATCCTGGAGGAACAAATTTGAGGGGTGTGTCCTAGATGGGGATCAGCATCTTCCATGGTTCCCATCCCCTTCTGAATGAAAGCCAAGAAGTTCCGCCAACTGCTCACAGCCCATTCAGGATCAGACCCTTGCCTCTCTGTCATCCTCTCCCTGAGCGCCCCCTAGTGGTACGTTAGGTGCCAGCACAACCAAGGCCCCTTCAGTTGTCCTGTCCGTCACATGCGTTCCTTTGCCCCAAAGACCTGCCCGGCACAGGAGCTCTGTGAGCAAAAGTCCTCCTCTAAGGAATTCCTCCTCCCTCGCTGCCTCAGCGAAACATCCCCTCAGACTATGGGTTCTCTTCTCTACCCTCTTTGTAACGTTAGTAATTCTGTATCTATTCTAGTGAAGATGGAGCTACATAATTTGTGGAGCTCTGTGCAAAGTGAAAAATGAGGGGTCCCCTTGTTAAAATATTATTAAGAATTTTAACGGAGAAGGAAATGGCAACCCACTCCAGTATTCTGCCTGGAGAATCCCAGAGACAGAGGAGCCTGGTTGGCTGCTGTCTATGGTGTCGCAGAGAGTCGGACATGACTGAAGTGACTTAGCAGCAGCAGCAGCAGCAAGAATTTTAAGACAGCAACAGCAGAGTGTTAAACCAAGGACAAGGCCCTTTTAAGCCCCTGGCCATGCGCTGTTGCACAGGCTGCATACTCGTGAAGCTCGCCCTTGACCCAGCGTGGGTCCCCAGGCCTAGGTCAGGGCCCCCTGCATGCTGGCACAGAAATATGGCAGTAGAGTACACCCACCCACAAACGGATGAGGTGTAGCTGCTTCATTCCGGTCTGACTCCATCAGCACATGGCCTTCTTTCCTCTGTGTGTGTCTTTGTGCATCATCTTGTCTTCTTCTCTTGACTGTGCCACATGGCATGTGGAATCCTAGTTCCCCAGTGAAAGGAAAAGTTGCTCACATGTGTTGGATTCTTTGCGACCCCATGGTCTGTATAGTCCATGGAATTTTCCAGGCAAGACTGGAGTGGGTAGCTTTTCCCTTCTCCAGAGGATCTTTCCAACCCAGGGATCAAAGCCAGGTCTCCCACATTGCAGGCAGAAGCCCAAGAATACTGGATTGGGTAGCCTATCCCTTCTCCAGCGGATCTTCCCAACCCAGGAATCCAACCCGGGTCTCCTGCATTGCAGGCAGAGTCTTTACCAACTGAGCTATCAGGGAAGCCCCAGGTTATCAGGTTAATTCTCCAAACAGGGATCAAACCCATGCCCCCTGTAGTGGAAGCGTGGAATGTTAACCACTGGACCGCCAGAGAATTCCCCTCTTTTGTTCTTATAAGGACAGCAGTCATTGGATTTAGCACCCACCTTAATCCAGTATGACCTCTTCTTAACTCATCACTTCTGCTAAGTCCCTATTTCCAAATAAGGTTACATCCTGAGATTCCAAGTGGAGATAAGTGAGGAGGAGGGGGCTCACTATTCCACCCACTTCATTTGCTAGAAAACCTTCTTCAGAATGTGGCAAGAATATTGTTTACGGATAGGTATTTAACAGTTCATATGACTTATAACTTAATTTGTATTTGCTACAGAAACTTAAAGGAGTCATAATGCCACACAAGCTGTAAAGAGGCATGCATAACAAATAGACCTTAATTATAACCTGGAGAACTAAAAAAATTGGATGTGATCATGTAACTAATAACATTTATGATCGAGCATCTTGGAAATATGAAAAGTAACAAAGAAGGAGGGGAGGAATAGGATAACATATTTTTTTCATAAGAAAAGTAAGGTGAAATTCAAAACTACTCTGTTTTCTTCCAAGTCTGTTTGTAAATGACTGGGACCTAACTGGCTAGAGTTTTCTAGGTCGTTCCCCTCCTCGCTGGAGAGACTAGGGAAAAATCTAAGAGTTTAGAATCTCTTTGGGACTCAGCAGTTGACATAAGTGTTCCTATAAGGGTTAGGAACAATATATCACTTTGCGCATGTTAAGTAGATGGGGATCTGAGAGAGGCCTCTTGAGGGTTTCATTAAAGTGTTGAGATTTTGCAGTTCTTTGCTGAACCATTACTTCATTAACTGTTTAAACTATTACGGAAGTATGGAGGATTTAAGGAATTTTTTTTAGTTTCATTGAGGTATAAAATAACAATAAGTAAAATTGTAATGAGCTTCCCAGATGGCTCCATGATAAAGAATCCATCTGCAAATGCAGGAGACTCAAGAGACACAGGTTCAATCCCTGGATGAGAAAGATCCCCCGGAGTAGGAAATGGCAACCGACTCCAATATTCTTGCCTGGAAAATCCCATGGACAGAGAGAAGCCTGGTAGGCTACAGTCCATGGGGTCAGAAAGAATTGGACACAACTGAGCACACACATACACACACACAATTGTAATATATTTAAAGTTGTACAAAATAATGATGTGATATATGTCTACATTGAAAAAGGATTCCCACAATCAAATTAATTAAAATATCCATCACCCCATACATCTTTTTTTTTCCCCTTTGATGAGAACACATAAGATCTACTCTGTTAGCTGACATTAGGCCCTCAGAACTTAATCATCTTATAACTGAAACTTTATACACCTTGATCTTTATCATCGCCCCATTTCCCCCACCTCCCACCCCCTCAGAACCACCATTCTGTTCTTTCTGTGAATTCACCTTCAGTCTTTGTTTAGGTTCCACATATAAGTAAGATCATATAGTATTTGCCTTTCCCTGTCTGCCTTAGTTCCCTTAGCATAATGGCCTCCAACTTCATTTTATTGAAAAAACAGCAAGATGTCTTTCTTTTCTATGGCTGAATAATATTCCAGTGTATGTGTGTGTGTGTGTGTGCGCGCGTCACATTTTCTTTATCCATTCATCCATCAACAGGCAGTTAGATTGTCTCCATATCTTGGCTATTGTGAATAAAGCTGCAGTGAACATGGGGGTGCAGATATCTCTTTCACATAGTAATTTCATTTCCTTTGAATATATACCCAGAAGTGGGATTGCTGGATTATATGGTAATTTTATTTTTAATTTCTTGAGGAAATGTAATACCGTATAGTGGTTGTACCAGTTTCAGTTCAGTTCAGTCGCTCAGTCGTGTCCGACTCTTTGCGACCTCATGGACCGCAGCACGCCAGGCTTCCCTGTCCATCACCAATTCCTGGAGCCTGCTCAAACTCATGTCCATCGTATTGGTGATGCCATCCAACCATCTCGTCCACTGTCATCCCCTTCTCCTCCTGCCTTCAATCTTTCCCAGCATCAGGGTCTTTTCCAATGAGTCAGTTCTTTGCATCAGGTGGCCAACGTACTGGAGTTTCAGCTTCAGCATCAGTCCTTCCAATAAATATTCAGGACTGATTTCCTTTAGGATGGACTGGTTGGATCTTCTTGTAGTCCGAGGGATTCTCAAGAGTCTTCTCCAACACCACAGTTCAAAAAGGTCAATTCTTCGGCACTCAGCTTTCTTTATAGTCCAACTCTCACATCCATACATGACCACTGGAAAAACCATAGCTTTGACTAGACGGACCTTTGTTGTCAAAGTAATGTCTCTGCTTTATAGTATGCTGTCTAGGTTTGTCATAGCTTATTTTCCAAGGAGCAAGCGTCTTTTAATTTCATGGCTGCAATCATCTGCAGTGATTTTGGAGCCCCAGAAAATAAATTCTGTCACTGTTTCCATTGTTTCCCCATCTATTTGCCATGAAGTGATGGGACCAGGCACCATAATCTTAGTTTTCTGAATATTGAGCTTTAAGCCAACTTTTTCACTCTCTTCTTTCACTTTCATCAAAAGGCTCTTTAGTTCTTCTTTGCTTTCTGCCATAAGGGTGGTGTTATCTGCATATCTGAGGTTATTGATGTTTCTCCCGGCAATCTTGATTCCAGCTTGTGCTTCATCCAGCCTAGCATTTTGCATGATGTACTCTGCACATAAGTTAAATAAGCAGGGTGACAATATACAGCCTTGACATACTCTTTTCCCAATTTGGAACCAGTCTGTTGTTCCATGTCCAGTTCTAACTGTTGCTTCTTGACCTGCATACAGATTTCTCATGAGGCAGGTCAGGTGGTTTGGTCTCTTAAAGAGACTCCCATCTCTTTAAGAATTTTCCACAGTTTGTTGTGATCCACACAGTAAGAGGTTTTTGTGGAGTCGATAAAGCAGAAGCAGATGTTTTTCTGGAATTCTCTTGCTTTTTCGATGATCCAACAGATGTTGGCAATTTGATCTCTGGTACCTCTGCCTTTTCTAAATCCAGCTTGAACATCTGGAAGTTCATGATTCACATACTGTTAAGGGCTGGCTTGGAGAATTTTGAGCATTACTTTACTAGCGTGTGAGATGAGTGCAATTGTGCGGTAGTTTGAACACTATTTGTCATTGCCTTTCTTTGGGATTGGAATGAAAACTGACCTTTTCCAGTCCTGTGGCCACTGCGGAGTTTTCCAAATTTCCTGGCATATTGAGTGGAGCACTTTCACATTATCATCTTTCAGGATTTGAAATAGCTCAACTGGAATTCCATCACCTCCACTAGCTTTGTTCGTAGTGATGCTTCCTAAGGCCTGCTTTACATGTACCAGTTTACATTCCCTCTAAACGTGTATGAGGTTTTCCTTTTCACCACACCTTTGTCAGCATTTGTTATCTCTTGTCTTTTTCATAATAGACATCCTAACAGGTGTGAGGTGGCATCTCATTGTGGTTTTGATTTGCATTTCTCTGATGATTCGTGATGCTGAGCACCTTTTCTTGCTCCTATTGACCATTTGGATGTCTTCTATGGTAAAATGTCTCTTCATTGCCTTTGTCCATTCTTTAATTTGGATATTTGGTGTTTTGTTTTGCTATTGAGTTATAAGAGTTCCTTATATATTTTGGATATTAACCCAATATATAAGGGTTATATATTATGTACATGGTTTGCAAATACCTTCTCTCATTCCATAGACTGCCTTTTCGTTTTGTTGATGGTTTCCTTTTGGATGCGGAAGATTTTTAGATTTGTTACTGAACTCAGGTTCAGGGGTGCATTGCTCAAGAGCCTAATAATGAGAGACAAGTGTTGGGTAAAAAGAAAGATAGCTTTATTGAGGAAGCTGGCAGTCCTGGGTGAAGGTGGACTTGTGGCCCCTTGTTGTGATCTCTCAATTCTCTCAAATCCCCAGGGATTTTTTGAAGATTAGATAGGAAAAAGAGGAAAGGGCTACATGCTGTGGAGGGGTTAATATTCTGTTTTCATAGATGATTATTTCCATCACGTAGTTCTAAGTAGCCGTCCTGTCTCACTTGTGGTTGGAACATTACCTGAGCCACAATTCTCTGGTTAGCTGGTCCTGGTGTTAACCAGTTTGGGGTCTACATGCTTGTGGTCAGCATACAATTAACTTCTTGATCTGGGGGTTTCAGTATCTGCAAAGCAGCTCAGAGGGTATGGATCAGAATAGAATCCATGTATGAGGAGAAACTAAAGGTCCTTGACTTTGTTTAATAGCTAAACTATTATTATTTCTGACTTGTTAGACTATTTTCATTTGTTTCTGCATTTTATTTTTCTGATTAAATTTATACTTTTCCTAAAGTTTTTTGTACAGACAAGAGGCAGGCAGAGGACATAGGGTGGGGGTGGAGGGGGCAGTCTGCCCTGGGAAGGCCCCATAGGGTCCTGCTCAGTTACAGCTTTATGTAGTCTCACTGGTTTAATCTTGCTTTTGTTGTGTTTGCTTTTATTTATTTTATTTTTATTTTTGACCAGGCCTTTAGGCTTGAGGGATCTTAGTTCCTGGACCAGGGATCACACCCAGGTCCCCTGCAGTTGAAGTGCAGAGTCCTAACCACTGGACCACCAGGGAATTCCCATGCCTGAGACTTTACTGTCATGCCCAAAGAAATCATTATGAAGAACCGATGTCAAGGAGCTTTCTCCTGGGAATTTTATGGTTTCAGGTCTTACATTTAAGTGAAGTGAAAGTTGCTCAGTCATGTCTGACTTTTTGTAACCCCATGGACTATACAGTCCATGGAATTGTTCAGGCCAGAATACTGGAGTGGGTAGCCATTCCTTTCTCTAGAGGATCTTCCCAACCCAGGGATCGAACCCAGGCCTCCCTCATTGCAGGCAGATTCTTACTAACTGAGCCACCAGGGAAGCCCTAGAATAAAATTCCATAAAAGGAATTTTATGGCTTTAGGTCTTACATTTAAGCCTTTAATAATTTTGAGGTGATGTTTGTATATGTGTAAGATAAGGATCCAAATTTATTCTTTTGCACACGGATACACAGCTTTCCCAAAATCATTTATTGAAGAGAGTGCCTTTTTCCCATTGTGTCTCCTTGGCATCTTTGTTGAAAATTAGTTGACCATATATGCGTGGATGTAAGGTTTGATCAATGCATTCCTTGTAAAATTCCTCATGCCTCAGTATGTGAAATTTTCTTCCATTAGCAAGAAGCCTGGGGGCAAAATTTTAAAAGGGGAAATCTGAAAATATTTAGGATGGGGGAAGTGAGAGAGGAGAAAGGTGTTAAGGGGCCAAGCTAAAGAGAGGAACGGCCGCCACATCCCAGAGTGGGTTTGCCTGGGCAAACAAAAAGACAGGGAGGCTCCCCAGAGCCCTGACCCACCAGTGTGGGGAGACCCAAAAGGCCACACAGATGCATACAACTGGAGTCGCAGCTAACCAGAACCCTCTTAACCCCATACTTCAGCATCATCATAATTTTGAAATTATGTCAAAATTCCAGGTGCAGAACTATAGCCCAGTCCTCAATGGTAAGATTCTATCAGTTGGGAGGAAGGGAACCTTGAGGATAGAAATTAAATTGAGTTACAGAAAATAAAGCAGCCCCTGCTTGTTCTAAACGTAGTGGATAAGTATCAGGGGCAATTCACGGCCAAGACAAGGAGGCTCTCCTATTTAATTTTCTCTCCTGAGCTGCACTGATGTAGTTGGCATAGGTAAGGGTAATGCTGGATTTTTCTTTTCTTATTTTGGCTTACACAAGAAATGTAAACTTTTGGAAAATCCTCAGCCAGCACCCACTTGGTTTAAAAATTAAAAAAAAACAAAATTAATTTGGCTGCACTGGGTCACATAGATCTTTGTTGTGTCACTGGGATCTTTCCCAAATAGACTCTCTAGCTTCCGCACGTGGGCTTCAGTAGCTGCGGCCCAAGGGCTTAGCTGCCCTGTGGTATGTGGGATCCTAGTTCCCTGACCAGGGATTGAGCCCGAGTCCCCTGAATTACAAAGCAGACTCTCAACCACTGGGCCACCAGGGAAGTCCTAAAAATTTCTTAATAAAGGATCCAATCACATTGTCAGAGAGATTACCTATTAGACTCTTTTTTCCCCCCTATTAGACTTCTTAAGACAAATGGGGTGAATGACAGGAGATTCTTCAGAGGAAGGCTAAGGTGAGCCCCAACCATCAGATGTGTGTCTTTGCCTGCCTCCTGCACTGACTGCACTGCTGACGTCTGATAACCAGGTTGCCCTTTTATTCCTTCCCTTCTCATGACTTAGAGCGATTGATGTTCCTGTCCTAGAGCAAGTTTCTTCTTGTGGGATATTTCTTTATGTTGTTCTGCCAAAATGAGAGCTAAACCTGAAAACTTGAAGACTCCTGAGATTGGAGAGTGAATTTGGCATGATTAAGATGGGAAGGCTGGAACATAGACCAGCAGCTCTGGGCTTTTGTGCTTTATTCTCCCATTCTAGCAGTTTACTGAGCACTGTGTGCTTTTAGTGAGTTAGAAGAGTGTGTCTTCCTGAGTAAAACTTGTGTTGAATGTGATTTTTCATTAGATACTCTACTTTAAAAAATTTTTTATGTCTAGTGTATTTATGATTATATGTGCTACATTATTGAACATATTCCTAGCAGGAGACAACTTCCATTTTAACCAGACATTATCAAGAACTGAATCTTCTGTTTAAAATTGTACCTGTCTGGGGACTTCCCTGGTGGTCCAATGGCTAAGACTCTGCGTTCCCAATGTAGGGGGCCTGGGTTCTATCCCTGGTCAGGGAACTAGGTCCCACATGCCCAGCTGAAGATCCTGTGTGCCCCAAAGACCTGGCACAGTCAAATAAATAAATATTTTTTAATAAAAAAAATAAAATTATACCTATCTGAAGATTAAAGGAACTTTCTGTACTCTAGTTACTGATGTCTTACTTTTGAAACCTGGTTTCTCCTCCACGAATAGTGTCCTTCCAGAGCTTAGCACCAGAGAACACATTCATGTCATCGTGTGACAGCTGGCCTGCATTTTTGTGTCAAGATGCCCGTGAGTCAGCAGTCAGCCATAGGAGTATACTTCTCAAACCTGAACAGCTAGCTAGAACTTAACCACACATGGAAGTGGATTGCAGCACACAAGCGCATCCCACTAACCCCCAATTAAATGTATTCTCTTCTCAACCTGCTCGGTCCCCAGACTGTCTGCAGCCACTTGAATGTCACTCTTCAAGAAGGGAAGTGGCCCAGGCGGAAAGTGGCATGGGGTAACACGGTGATCTTAACCATTTGTGGTGAAGACATCTTTACTTGTGCAAATTTTACCCAAACACATGACCTTGTGAAACAGTGGTGAAGGGTCCCGTGCAGGGCCTGTGGAAGGGGCCTGTGCAAGTGAAGGAACCCGAGCTTTTAGCTTCATTAATGTCACAGTAAATCTTCTGAGAACAGGGAGCTCACTAGCTGCTGCTCTGCTGAGACTGAGTCTTGTGTACCCACCTTAACTCAGCTGGTGAGGTGGCTACACGTCTGCTCATCTAAAGCAGAAGACCCTGACTCTGAAATAGTCATTTCTCTCTTATTATTTTGGCCACACTGCACAGCATGCAGGACTTTAGTTCCCTGACCAGGGATCAAACTTGTACCCATTGCAGTGGAAGTTCAGAGTACTACCCACTGAGTTGCCAGAGAAGTTGCTGAAAAGTCATTTCTCCATGAACAGTTATTTGCTGTGCACCTTCTCGCCCAGGCACTGTGCTGAGGGTCAGGACAGAAAGAAAACGTGGACCCCTGCTCTTGAAGGGGTCACTGTCCAGCCAGGTGGATTTCTGTACTCAGTGGCATGTGCCACATGTGAAAAATGAACAGCAACTTTAACGGCCCCCTAGAAGAAGCATGAGCCCCTCCAGACGTGAGGGTGTGGCCGAGGCAGGGAGGGAGGGATAGTGTTGGGGAAGGTAGGGGAGATGATGCCTGAGTTGAGTTTCAAGGTGAGGAGGGTGCAGGTGGAGATGCAGGATAGCAATGCCCTTCAGCCTTCTCCCTAGGCTGTGATAGGTCATCCTAAAGCCTGCAGGTGGATGGACTGGCCAGGTGGGTAAGAAGCATCCATTGTGCAGAAGGAAAGGGGGGAGTATGTTCACAGAGCCCTCACTACGGCCACACAAAGGAACTGAAGCAATCCCTCCAGTCCATTTTCCCATGAACACACCCCTGCAGAGACCTGGTAACACATGTGCATTCAGACTAAGTGTTCACTGGCCCCAGGCTTTTAAGCCAGCAACTCTAATCTCACGAGCTCTAAACTTTTTATCTGCATATTTTATTTATAAATTTTGGAAAAGAGTTATAGTATTGATGTATTATGTACTTTATTAAATATATGCAGATATAGAAGTTAAAGATATGAGATGTCAGGAAGCATTTAACAGGAGGCTTCCTGTGTGCTGTTTTGGATCTGTCAGGAATTCTCTGTTCCTTATTAATTCTTGAATATTCAGGAATTAAGAGGAGAGGCAAGCCTTTCCTGGGGACTGAGAAATCCAGGCATTTCCTTCGTTAGATTTTCTATATGGTGATAAGTACCCTCTTCCTTTTTCTGAACCATATGGTAAAAGTGATTATTTACAACTCTCTCTCTCTTTAATATGGACCGCCTATGTTTTGTAAGTCTGGAATTTTAATCTTTATCTTTGCTGAAAATACCTACAGTATATATGCCCACACCATGTTGATTAAAACACCTTTGCTCCATCAGAAGGAGAAGGCAATGGCACCCCACTCCAGTACTCTTGCCTGGAAAATCCCATGGATGGAGAAGCCTGTTGGGATGCAGTCCATGGGGTTGCTACGAGTCGGACATGACTGAGCAACTTCACTTTCACTTTTCACTTTCATGCATTGGAGGAGGAAATGGCAACCCACTCCAGTGTTCTTGCCTGGAGAATCCCAGGGATGGGGGAGCCTGGTGGGCTGCCATCTATGGGGTTCCACAGAGTCGGACATGACTGAAGCGACTTAGCAGCAGCAGCAGCAGCTCCATCAGAGCTTTGGTTCCCGTGTCTTTCTTTCTTTCTTTCTTTCTTTCTCTCTCTCTCCCTGGATATTTTCTTTGGAGGGCAGAGGTCCTCTGTGTTCATTTTCCTGCCCGGGCTTCTAAGACCTTCTCGAGAAGGCGCTCTGTACCTTCACCCCATCGAGAGGGCACTTCGTGAACAGAGCAAGCCCGGTGAAGGGGCTTTATTGGCTTTCTGCGTAAACCAAGGAATATCAGCCTCTTTCTCTCTCCTTTACTTTCTTATCAGTCGATTCCGGACCACCAGGTTCCGGTCCATTAAAGGACCTCAACAATGAGATATAAAAAAAATGTGAAATTTGAAAAGTTTAGTATTTCCCCTTCTCACCCACTGGGACCATCTTGCATTCTCATGGGGTGTACTCATCATTTTGGAGCCTTCTGAAAAGCAGCGTGGTCAAATTGTTCTTAGAAGCAGTATCCAGAGAGTGGTTAAAAATGTAGATGCAGGGACTTCCCTGGTGGTCCAGTGGCTAAGACTCTGCACTCCCAATGCAGGGGGGCTCAGGCTTGATCCCTGGTCAGGGAACTAGATCTTACGGATAGATAGTATATTCAAAAGCAGAGACATTACTTTGCCAACAAAGGTCCGTCTAGTCAAGGCTATGGTTTTTCCTGTGGTCACGTATGGATGTGAGAGTTGGACTGTAAAGAAGGCTGAGCGCCGAAGAATTGATGCTTTTGAACTGTGGTGTTGGAGAAGACTCTTGAGAGTCCCTTGGACTGCAAGGAGATCCAACCAGTCCATTCTGAGGGAGATCAGACCTGGGATTTCTTTGGAAGGAATGATGCTAAAGCTGAAACTCCAGTACTTTTTTGGCCACCTCATGCAAAGAGTTGACTCATTGGAAAAGACTCTGATGCTGGGAGGGATTGGGAGCAGGAGGAGAAGGGGACGACAGAGGATGAGATGGCTGGATGGCATCACTGACTCGATGGACGTGAGTCTGAGTGAACTCCGGGAGTTGGTGATGGACAGGGAGGCCTGGCGTGCTGTGATTCATGGGGTCGCAAAGAGTCAGACACGACTGAGCGACTGATCTGATCTGATCTGAAAGGAACCCATGTGCCACAACTAAGACCAGGCACAAGTGAAAATGTAGACTCAGGGGCCAGCTGATCTTCATGCAAACCCTGGCTCCACCACTTCCTCCCTGTGTGATAATTTCAATATCCTTTTCTTTAAAACACAAATAATAAGAGTACACACCTCACTAAGTTCTTGGGAAGGTTAATTAAAACATTGACATCAGTGCTTGGCACATGGTAAGCACTTGTTAAATGTTAATTATTATTTTTCTCAATTCCCCTATTTAAAACAATTTAAAATATTTTGCTTTACATTGTCCTTAAAACAAAACAAAACAAAAAAACCCAGATGGGAGGAGAAGGAGAGAGAAGCCTGGAAAGACTTCCTGAAAAAGGTGATCTCCAATCTGAGTTGGAACTTTCAGAAGCACACTAGCTTGCTGGGTGAAGGTAAACAGGAGTCTGCTCAGCCTTTTCTTAGGTAAACTGTACATTTTATGAACACTTTTTCCATGGATGCTATTCTTGTCTCTTAGGTCTCCTTCCTGTCGTTCTTCGAAACTCCTCTTCAGAACTCTCGGTTGTTTCCAGGGGCTTTTTCACCTAGTGCCTTAGAGGAATGTCAACTTAGTGCCTGGCTTTTGCTCACTCTCCCTTATGCGTTCTTGATTAATTCCACAATCAAACAGTAAAACCAACCCCATTTCCAGCCTCCATAGCTGTCAGAGGATGGCAGTAAGACCCCTTTCTGTCCCAGAGGGGTAGGCAGAAGTCCATGCGCAGGCACTTCTTGTTTCCTCTAGCTCTGCCCTACTCTTTCTGCCCCAGTGAGCTCACAGAGCCAGTTAAGGTAATGCCCGTCTCAAAACCACAAGGATAAAAGGATCTCACTGAGGCTGAGAGGGAGCCTGGTTAACTGAGGACTTCCCTGAGCAGCTACACCAGCCCTGGACTTTTATATTTAAAATTTATACACTTCCCCACCTGCTGAAGAGCTGCTGTTTTGGGGGTTTGTATTACTTGCCGCCAAATACACTCACACGTCTGGATTTACCATGTCAATAAGGGATGTCTAATAGACATTAATGAATAAAGGCCTATTGGAAAGGATAGGCTCCTTGAGAAGTTGGGAAAATCCAAACCGTTTGAAACCCAGGAATTCAGACACTTCAACTACTCTGGTACTGGTTATTGCTGCCATCTAGTGGCAATATTTAGGAACTAAAATTCCTTCTGGCCATGAACTATTTTCACCTGCAGATTTTTCTTCTTTCCTCATTCAGTTACTCATGTTCAGTCTACAAATATTTTATGAGGAAGTACCATGTGTGGTGAGGAATATGACAATGAGTAGAGGAAATCTGGTTTCTTGCCACTTTAAACATACACATCTGGGGGAAGATGGCCATTAATCAAATTTAAAGATGAAAAGGTATTGGGAATGGCTATAAGAGAAGACTCTGATGCTGGGACAGATTGGGGGCAGGAGGAGAAGGGGACGACAGAGGATGAGATGGCTGGATGGCATCACTGACTCGATGGACGTGAGTCTGAGTGAACTCTGGGAGTTGGTGATGGACAGGGAGGCCTGGCGTGCTGCGATTCATGGGATCGCAAGGAGTTGGACACGACTGAGCGACTGATCTGATCTGATCTGATCTGATCTTGTGAATTGTAGTGACCACAGAATTACTTTATCTGAGCATGAACTTAAAAAGGAATCAGCTAACACACAGGCCTGTTAGCTCCACCACCACAAACAGAATACATATTCTTCTTCTCAAGAGCACATGGAACATTCTCCAGGATAAACCATATACTAAATCATAAAACAAGCCCTCATAAATTTAAAAGAAATCATACCAAAGTATTTTCTCTGACCACAGTGGACTGAAATTAGAAATCAGTGGCAAGAGGGACTTCCTTGGTGGTCCAGTGGGTAAGAAGCCACACTCCCAATGCAGGGGGCCTGAGTTTGATCCCTGGTCAGGGAACTAGTGGAGAAGGCAATGGCACCCCTTTCCAGTACTCTTGCCTGGAAAATGCCACGGATGGAGGAGCCTGGTGGGCTGCAGTCCATGGGGTCACTACAAGTCTGACACGACTGAGGGACTTCATTTTCACTTTTCACTTCATGCATTGGAGAAAGAAATGACAATCCACTCCAGTGTTCTTGCCTGGTGCATCCCAGGGACAGGGTAGCCTGGTGGGCTGCCGTCTATGGGGTTGCACAGAGTCGGACACGACTGAAGTGACTTAGCAGTAGCAGCAGGGAACTAGATCCTGCATTCATGCTGCAACTAAGAGTCTGGATGCCGCAATGAAGATCCAGTGAATCACAACTAAGACCCAGTGCAGCTAAAATAGATTTAAAAGAGAGAGAGACTAAAGAAGGAACAGATTTTTTAAAAAAAGATGACAAAGAGTTGGACGTGACTGAGCAACTGTAAGTGTCACTGTCTAAGGGAGAAAGGCTATTAAGTGCAAACAAATAGCAAATCAGAAGCTAAAGAAGGAATCACCGTGTTAAATAGATATAATGTGGAGGGGAGAGGGTGACACTTTTGAGTGTTTAATGAACGCCTCACAAGAAGATAACCTTCAGACAAATCTCCTGGCATTGTATCTTCTGGGGAAGGGCATTTCAACAAGTGTAGAGACAAGAGCACAAGAAAAAGTTTGGCCTGTTTCAGAAAGCGAAAGGAGACCGGTGTCCCTAGAGTGTGTTTAGCCTTGAGAATAATTTCGTCTCAGGCTGAGATTTAGGTGCCAGATTTAGGTGCAGCACGAGACTAAGGGAAGGCTTTCTCCAAATATAGGGCATCATTTCAGGTTCACGTCTCTCTTTTGATCGGTAAACAGCATGAAAGAGCGTGTCTGAGGCTTCCGGAGGATACCAACTAATTTGAAGTTTATAAATCGACAGTTCAAGTCGACTAAGTTTATAAGTCCTCCTTGTTACTAATTTTCGTATAGGCTGGAGCAAGTAATGGTTGACCTCAACAAAGATGGCGGTGACGGCTTCACACCCAACGGCGACCCCGACACCATTCGTCAACAAGGGAGATAATGTAATTTAGTTCCGGCCTGCCTGTTTGACGTCACTTCCGGCCCCCGACCGGCGCTGGGCGCGTTTTTCTTCCTGTTTTATGCGTGGATGTGCAGAGGCAAAGCAGAGGGAGTTTCGTGGAAGGAGTCGGAGAGACTGTGGGGCCAGCAACATGGAAGGGGCAGGCGGGAAGCCCACGGCTGTTGTTGCAGTTGTGACTGAGCCTCGATTTACTCAGCGATACAGGGAATATCTCGAGAAGCACAAACTCCTGGATAGACAGCACCGTGTGAAAAAGCTGCGGGATGGCACCGTGGCGCTACCGGTTCTGAGAGAGGCCCTCCTTGAGCAGCATCTACGAGAGCTGAGGAATCGTGTGGCTCCAGGCAGCACCTGTGTGCCGACGCAGCTCCTGGATCCTGTTCCTTCAAAGAAGGCCCAGAGTTACTCACCTGCCCAAAGGCTGTGTCTTGAGGTGAGTCGCTGGGTAGAGGGCCGCGGAGTGACGTGGTCGGCCGAGTTGGAGGCTGACCTGCCCCGATCTTGGCAACGACACGGTGACCTCTTGTTGCTGAGTGAGGACTGTTTCCAAGCCAAGCAATGGAGACATCTGGAACCAGAACTCTGGGAGACGGTTGCCTCGGCACTTGGCGCCCAGCGTTTGGCCAAACGAGGGCGGGTGTCCCCGGATAGCACTCGGACTCCAGCAGTGAGTCTGCTGCTGGGCGACCACGGCTGGGTAGAGCATGTGGATAATGGGATTCGGTATAAGTTTGACGTGACCCAGTGCATGTTCTCCTTCGGAAACATCACTGAGAAGCTTCGTGTGGCGTCGCTGCCCTGCGCCGGAGAAGTGCTGGTGGATCTCTATGCGGGAATTGGTTATTTTACCTTGCCTTTCCTGGTTCATGCCGAGGCTGCTTTCGTCCACGCTTGTGAGTGGAATCCCCATGCGGTAGTTGCTCTGAGAAATAACCTTGAACTCAATGGAGTAGCTGATCGATGCCAAATACACTTTGGGGATAACAGAAAACTGAAGCTATCAAACGTTGCCGACCGGGTGAATCTGGGGCTGATTCCCAGCTCTGAAGAAGGCTGGCCCGTTGCCTGCAGAGTGCTAAAACAGGATGCTGGAGGCATTTTGCATATTCACCAAAATGTGGAGTCTTTCCCAGGGAAGACTCTCCAGCCTCCTGGAAGCAGTGAGATGGAGGAGCATTGGCCTTCTCCTCATCAGATTATCAGCAACCAGTTGAATAATGGAGCTACCAGTGATTCTAGGAGGAAAACGCTGTCAGTGGCCACCAAGCCAGAGTGGCAGAGGTGGGCCAAAGCTGCAGAGACTCGAATTGCCACACTTCTTCATCAGGTGCATGGAAAACGGTGGAAGACACAAATCTTGCACATCCAACCAGTGAAATCCTATGCTCCCCACGTGGATCACATAGTCTTGGATTTGGAATGCCGCCCCTGTCATCTAGTTGGCTAGAGGAGGTGGATCCTGAGATGGGAGGATCTACTTGTGAGTGACCCTGAAAGCATCAGCTCAGGCCAGGTCTCACCCCTCTTGTCTCCTGGTAATCTAATATTTTGTGACCCTGAAAGCAGGCCCTCAGTCAATACATATAATTTCAGTTGTCTTCCATTAACATGCTAACAGAATGAGCCACATCTCTGGGAGAAAGCAGTGTGGCTTATTGAAATGAGACCTGTCTGCACAGTTACAAGGTCTGAATTCTGGCCTCGGTTCTGTCAAGTGGAAGACACAATGCAGTTTTCAAGATCACTGCAGCTGTAATATGGAAACTTGCCTGGAGTGGTACCAGAATGGAAGCAGGGAGATGGGTGAGCAGGGCTTCTGTGGTTATTGAGGCATGAGATGATGGTGGCTTGTACTATGGTGGTGGCAATGGGAGGAGAATGGACTTGAGAAATAAAATCTGTCTAAGCAGTGGTGTCCAAAGCAAGACAGAGTGGTGCTGTTTGGTTATTATGACTGACTAAATTAGGGAGGGATGAAGACAACACTTACTCCAGTGTACTGACTCCATTCCCTACTTTAGCATTCCTAAATGAGTGTGTGGGGAGCAGGGTGGAGAGAGTGTGTCTTATGTTAGGTTTATTGTGGCAGAGAAAGTGTTAAAGAATGACTACATTAAATGATAGGAAAACTAGATTTCCAACTGTAGCTTGTGCAGTAGCTGCCAATTGCTAGATATTTTTTAAAGTTTGAGTTAAAATCAAGGATCTTTACAGGCCCCAATTCCCTTTCCATCTTCCTTCCTGGCAACATGAGGGCCAACATAAGGAGCCCTAAGGAATGTCAGAAATTGTGAGTTTTCCAGGCCTCACCTTGGTTTACTGTTGAAATGACTAATTATAGGGAGTCAGTTTACCTTTGGGGTGACTAATAGTCAAGAATCACCTTTCAGAGCTTTGTTTTGGGGCACTCTGAAGCCATATGGGCCTGTTTGCCTGATGAAAGAAATACAGAAAAGTGTGGCCTGAGAATTCATGGTGGCCTAGTGGTTAGGATTCCAGGCTTTTACTACTGTGGCCTGGCTTCAGTCCTTGGTCAAGGAACCAAGATCCCAAGAGCTGTGTGGCCTGGCCAAAAAAAAAAAAGCCAAGTGTGGCTTTCTCAGGATTGTGATTGTACCTGGCATCGGGCTGGGTTGCCTGTCCTTCTCTTGCAGCAGTGGCAGTAAGGACAGGATTGCTGCTATGTGTGTTATTCTGCAAATATTAAATGCCTGCTGTCTACATGAGCCACAGGAAATATGAAGAGACATTAGATGCTGTCTCTGAGGGTCTCCCAAGCTAGCAGCAGACCTAACAAATGCAGAGAGTTGGGACACAGTAAGTGCCACGTGGTGATAGTTGTCGTCGGAATGTGAAAGTGGGGAAGAAAAGCTCTCTCAGGGAGGTCTTCAGAGAGGTAGTGTTTGAAGTGGGTCTTAAAAACTGGGTGAGATTTTGTTAAGTGGAGTTGGTGTGGAAGCAGGTGCTGCTTGAAGAGACTACCAGGTGCCAGTTTGCTCAGAGAGTGTTTGAAGCGGTGCCAGTAGATCAGTTTGGAACAGAAGCAGCAGTGAGAGGCAGGCTGAAGATGAGTGTTGACGTAAGGATTAAAAGGAACAGTGTCTGGTGCAGAGCAGACTGTCATGTGATCCTGCAGAGGGAGCCTGGGTTCCATTCCCATCCACAGAGCGGCCTTCCTGTGTTTGCCTTCATCATTTCCTCTTTCACACACTGGGTTTCTTCTCACATGGGTGCCTACTGCTTTCTCTCCTCAAGCTCAAGATGGCAGGCTGGGGCTTGAGCCAATATGGGGAGGAAGGTGGCGGGGGGGGACTGAGGAACGAGTCAGGGAGCCACATGTCCAGGGGCTGAGGCTGCCTTCCTGCTGTAAGGTGTGGGAGAGGCAGCTCATGTCAGGTGCGCCCAGGTGAATTCACTCACCTTGTCCTGCATACCAGGCCCTGAGTGTTAGTGGGGAAGGGAGACATGTGGGCTCTGCCTTCATGGAATTCAGGTTCATTCATTCAGTTCCTGGCAGGTCTACACAGAAGTGTGACCTGAGGCAAATCGTCAATCTCTATTTCGTTTCCTCATCTGTAGGTTGGAGTTAACAACTGAACGTGTCCTGAAAGGAAGATGTTTGGGTTTAAATGAGTTAACATACGGTAACTGTCATCACAGTGACTGGTATATCTTGAATATTTCCGTCAGTCTTTGTATGAGGGTAACTACCATTTCCCAGTTCGCCTGTGAGTGATTGCTACACATCTGCTTTACTTATAGCAGAAGGTCCTTATTTTGAAGGCCATTAACTGGCTAATGAGGATGTTCTGTGAATTCTGCGCATCAGGCACTGGGTAGAGGGCCAGGGACACAGGTGAGTGAAGCTGAGTTCTGCCTACATGGAATCACCATCTGGTGACATAGACATGGGGGAAGCAATGTCAGTGCCATGTACTAAGTGCACATACAGAAACAAATGGGTATTTACAGGCACACGTCGGGAGGCACCACCCACATTTGGGGGTCTGGGTTGTGGGAGGTGGAGAGGGTGACTGGGAAGGTGGGAGCAGGGATGCCTAGGCTGAAAGTTCCAGAGTGAGCAGGAGTTGTGTGTGAATGGAAGAAAATAAGGGTCCCTTAACCTTTTTCTCCAGTTGAGTATATCCATTTACATTACAGTTTTCTCCAAGCACTTGCCGGATGGCCTGACCCAGAAGAGACGTCTAATGAAACCAAGGAAAAAAGACTAAAGGAGTCAGGAGGCTCACTGAGTTCCTTACAGATTCAATCTAGGAATTTGTAGAAGCTCTAAAGCTTTCCTTCGTAGGTGTCAGTATTAGTTGCTGATTAATGCTCCCACTTGATGGAGAAGTTGTGATTAAAAAGCAATAATTTTATCAAACTCTTAACTGTAAGCTGTATTCATTAACTCCATAATTTTAATAAATTATATACTTGTATTAATATACCAGTATCATGTATAATTTTAAATATGCAAATTTAAAATGAGAAACTAGTTTATAGAAAAGCATTTTTTTTTCCAAGTTAAACCATATCTTTAGTGGTTTTTTTTTTTTTTTAAGAAAAATGGATGGCATTAGGTTTTTTTAATAATTATTACATTTTGCATAATACATTTGATATACAATAATGAGCTACATGAATCAGGATTTAACTGGCAGGATTTAACTGGAACGGAAATATAGGGGTTATGAGGTCATTTTTCTCTTAGAAAAAGCATTTTTAATTTCAGTTTTTCCCACCCTGAACACATGTGTGAGAAGAAACTCAATATATGTCATTCTGAACAGCCTCAGGGTGCAGCTACTTCACATTGGACAAGCCATTAAAATAGTCATTTTCAAGCCGAACTATTATTTTAAATGATTAAAACTATTTTCATATTTCTAAAAACATTTTTGAGTTTTGTTCTGGAATACAGGTAAGTTACTTGGAAACAGTTTGATCTTTTTGAAACTTGTTTTGAGCATTTGTCAGAGCAGTATTTAGTCATTAATTTTTTTCCATCATGAAGCAAGACCGTTCTTCATTCTCTGACTGATGCCTTGTGAATTAGGACATTTGCCGCTCTTGCTGGTAGGAACAGGAATTATCCACACCCTGTGTGTGTGAGCTCTGAGTATTGTTTCCTGTAATCCTTTCGGATGGTTCTTCTGTTGGCCTTCGGTAGTTTCCTGTCACGTGGGCTGGCCATTACTCAGCTGAATGCTTTTAGGGCCTGGTCAGCGGATCTCTGGAGTTCCCTCTGTGTGTGGCTCTCTGCTTCCTGGCATTCTACCCTGTGAACTCCACAGTTACTTGGGCTCCCAGGACTCCCAGCCCCATCTCCTCACCACAGGGAGTCTCCTGGCCTCCCCTGGCCTCTTGTGCCACAGCCTAGAATGCTTCTCCAGGCAGTGGGCCGAAGCAACTGTATGGCTCACCTTGTTTGTTTTCC
Organism: Bos taurus; assembly: GCF_002263795.3. Lineage (NCBI taxonomy): Eukaryota > Metazoa > Chordata > Mammalia > Artiodactyla > Bovidae > Bos > Bos taurus. Next base: position 15,612,976 of record NC_037341.1, on the reverse strand, counting down.
AGCTCTCGTGGACTGTTGCCCCCTTCATTGCCTATGTCCAGTGGCTTGTGTTGTTTCATAAATTTTGTCTAGTTTTTTAACTATTTAGAAGTTTACAATAATTGTTTTGTACATAAATGTACAGCTTTCACAATCATTGAAGAAATTCACTCTAGCAATAATAAATATATATAATGCACTTCAGTTGACATGTTTCAATGTGTAAAGCACATAAGAATTTCTTGCTACAGTTATGTTTTAGCAGTGATATCTTTCTGATTAGATATGATAACTTGCAAGATTTATTGACCAACAATCACACATGATTTCAGAGAGGCCAGAAACAGTAAGAAAACAGGTATCTGCCTCTGGGTATTTAAGAGGTCAAGGTTGAATCAAAAGTAAGCAGAAAATATTGAATATGAAGCTAAAACTGAATTTTGGTATAACATGTTTAGGCAGGTAGATATAGATGGATAGACTTAGTAATTGAGTTTTATTTTAAAATCAAAGCTATGTATACTTATGAAAAAAAAAAAAAAAACAGTTCTAAAGCTCATTTCCCTTCACTTTGTCTACTTTCAACATTCTCAAGTGGGCCTATGTGCCAAAGGAGATTCAGGACCTAACCTAATGTACCAACAGGAACCATGAGTCTGGAACTGGGCCTGAGGATGTGGGGTCAGAAGCAACTGCATTCATACAGGACAGAAAACAGTACCCACCTACCCTCTGTCATAATATAGTCTGGAGAGACCTGGACCATCTGAACCTTCCACAGAATGTCACTATTACATTCATGACATCATTACTACTTGGGCCAGATAAGTGAAGTCGCTCAGTCGTGTCCGACGCTTTGTGACCCGTGGACTGTAGCCCACCAAGCTCCTCTGTCCATGGGATTCTCCAGGCAAGAGTACTGGAGTGGGTTGCCATTTCCTTCCCAAGGATAGGAAATAATCACTAGTAGGATAGGAAAAAATCACTAGTAGGAACCAGCATCCTTTTTTACATCAGTGAAATTTTTAGGGTCCAGGGTGGTCTGCTTGAATGTCAAGACGTCTCCACAATAAAGAATGAATTTTTGCATCTCACTCATTTTATCAGTATTATTCTGCCACCAAGGAACCACATCAAGCTCCAGCCTTAATTCAGAACCTGGGAATACTGCTCTGATTCATACACTGGGTGACTGGAAGGCTGCCAGTTTTCAATGGGATGCAGAGCACATAAAGGCTATGTAGCAGGTACAGGCTGCAGTGTAATTAGCGTTAATGCATGAGTCATTCGATACAGGAGATTTTCTACAGGACAGGGGTACCTGATAAGCAAAGCAGTCAGAGTTTATGGCAAGACTCCAATTGGAGAATCCCAAGGTAGACTTCTAGTTTCTGTAGCAAGGCCAAGGAATCTGCAGTGGAGAACATGTCATTCACAAATGGCTCCTTGCATGCTGATGGGCCTTGGTAGGAACAGCATCTCGTGGGGCATTAAGTGACCCTATAGCCCAAGTTGCCCGTGATGAGCTGTTTTGTCAGACGCACCAATCAATCCATCATAAGGTGGAAACAGTACACCTGGGGTTGATGACAAGTAGGCCGGGGGAAAACAGGTGCACAGGCAGGCGGCCCAGGCTCCCACATCACACTTACAACTCTGGCACCATGGTCCCTCCCACGACTCACACTAAGGCTGCTTGAGAGGCTCTTTGTTTAGCTGATGGAGGCCAAAAAAGCCCAAGCTAAGTTCACAGATTGGTTTGTGGGGATATGGGTTCAAAACAAAAACAGACTTTTGCTGCCCTATAGTCCTACTCAGTAGTTAAATGACAGGGGAGTTTGGGGTAGTATTCCTGATCATCCATTTTGTGTGGAAAGGGAAGTGGCTTGAAGTAAAAATAGACCTTCTTGGCAAGTGGCAAATAAGTTAGGGGATTAGGGGCCTGGAATGAAAATGATTAGAAGACAGGGGACAAGGAAGCCTGGAGAAGCAGCAGTAGAGACATCTATGGGATTGGGCATGTGAGTAAAGAACTTTGGGTTGTATAACAATGCCTACTGGGGACTCCACCACAGTAGAGGCACTCAACAACCAAGAAAATGGGTGTGGCTAGTTAACCAGCAGCCGTGTCACCAGCTAACCCAGTACTGGGCTCATGTATGTAGTCATGTCCAGGAATGCGGGTGAGAGGCCAGCAACATGGCCTCCACTCACCCACGGGCCACTCCCTCATGTTCAGCCCTGAGCACTTCATACAACATCATCTGCTTGATAGCATGTTGACTACTCTGGACTTCTATCCTGAAAGGACAGTGATTGACCCTGACTAGAATCTTGCTGTCACCAGGTATGAGTTTGCCTTTCCTGCCCACAAGGTGTTGGTCAGACTACTTAGCCAATGATTTCCAAGTGTTTGATCCATCAATGTGTCCTGCATAATACTGCCTTTGACTTAGGGACCTGATTTACAGCAAAGGTGGTGTTTCAGTGGGCACATGGCCATGGGATTCACTGGTCTTGATAAGTGTATCTGAAATTTAATGAGAAAAACTATAAAGTAATTTAGGATCAGAGATTATTTTTTAATTAATTCCCAAGGTCTGAGATAAAGTTATGGTATGTATTTATCCTTTGGGGAGGGCTATCAATCCCTACCCTTCAAACTAGCATCCCCATCTTTCATTCAAAGGAAAAAATACATAATACATTGGGGGGGGGGTAGAAATTCTAAGTGCTGGTTTCCTTTTTTCTTCCACTAAGGAAGCTGCTTGTATCCACCCTCTGCTGCAGCTTCTGTACAGATGCCTGTGTGCTGACGGGTGTCTGACTCTTTTGCAATCCCACGGACTGTAGCCCCCTCAGACTCTCTATCCATGAGATTTTCCAGGCAAGAATATTGGAGTGGGTTGCAGTTTCCTTCTCCAGGGGATCTTCTCCACTCAGGCATCGAACCTGCATTTTTTGCATCTCCTGCATTGGCAGGCAGATTCTTTACCACTGTGCTACCTGGGAAGCCCTGGGTACAGATATATAATACAATACGCTTGACCAACTGCATGGTCACTCTTGGAGCTTGAAATCTTGAGGACATAATTAAAACAATTCTCTAACAAAATCTTCTTTTGCTTCAGATAGCCCAGAATCAATTCCTGTTGCATGTAACAAAGACTTGGCTGATGAAAATATAAACTGAAAATTCAAATTAAGTTTTACACATTTGACATCTAAGGGCTCTTTAGAGCTACTGAAAAGGCTTTTGAACCACTAATGTCAAATGAAACAGATTTGTATTTTTGAACACTGTAATTTATTAATACATAGACACCACATTATTTTTCTGAGTAGACTCAGTTTACTATATACATGAGCTGTGCAACATTCAAACCAAAGTAGAAGCCAGAGAGATTAGATTCAGTGAATTGCAGCTGTTTCTTTGAAAGTTTATCTTTTATCTTAAAAATTCCTAAAATTTTTCTAAAAACTACCTCACTCATATAATTTTAAGGTAGTATTTTAAAGTCCTTGTCAGGATCTTATTCAAACCTTCATTTTTACAGATGGGGAAAGTGAGAACTAGTGAGTTTAAAGAGACTTGCTTGAAGTCATATCTGAGTAAGACAAGAACAACTGTGCCACCATCCTGAAAGTTCTGGTCCCAAGGTGGTATTTAGTTTTAATTAGAAATTCTTATACTAATAAAAATATGTGCATCAGATTTAAATCAGAAACTGCTAAAACATGAATAAGAAAGTGTAGGAAAGAGACAAACGCCTTTTCCTAGGTTCTGTGGCTGGGGTCCTGGAAATTAAACTGATAAAATAAAAATTAAAATAAAATTAATTAACAAGAGATAAAGAAGAGTTTATTGACTCATGTGGTGCACAGACGCCTGGGAGAAGCTAAGTGTCGAATAACTCAAAGAGGTGGCTACAGTTTGGAGCTTATACAGCATCTTAACAAAGAACAATGTATTGTAGAGAAATGGATACAAGGAAAAGGGTTTGTTTAGGCTTTCAAGGATGGCAAACTCTGGGAAGGTAAACATTTGGGGGGAAACTAATGGAAGATAAGGATTAGTTTAATAAGGTTTGAGGGTGTTTGAGCTGTCCTCTTGGTAAGGGGGCGGTACACAACTTTTACCAATAGAAATTTACGTCTGATTTTTAGGCAAATGGAGGACTTCCCTGATAGCTCAGTTGGTAAAGAATCCGCCTGCAATGCAGGAGACTCCGGTTTGATTCCTGGATCGGGAAGATCCCTTTGGAGAAGGAACAGGCTATCCACTCCTTTATTCTTAGGGTTTCCCTGGTGGCTCGGCTGGTAAAGAATCCACCTGCAGTGTGGGAGACCTGGGTTCAATCCCTGGGTTAGGAAGATCCCCGGGAGAAGGGAAAGGCTACCCACTCCAGTACTCCGGCCTGGAGAATTCCAGGCAGAGTCGACACAACTGAGCGACTTTCACGAAATTAAGATCATTTAAGCAAATGGAAGGGGGGAAGTGCTGAGGTGGAAGGATTTTTGTTTGTTCCTGCTGTGTCCCAACTATCTTCAGCTTAAAATAATCATGTCAAAATGTCTTATTCTGGAGTCTTATGTTCTAATCCGCTACAGAAACATTAAAATGTATGGTCTCTTCCGCCTTGAGAAGGGATTGCCTGGGTATTCTTACCTCAAAGATGTGACCCAAATACCAAGGCCAGAGGTCTTGTCCTTGACATCCTAATGTGGCCAACTAGGGTCCGCAGTTCTGCCCAATCAGGTAGGAGACACAAGGATAATGTGCAAAGGGATGTTTTTCTCGGTATCGCTTACCACACCCTGCCCAAACCACAGCGTCTGCTCCATAGCCCGCGAGCAGCGACGCCTCCAACAGAACCCCAGGAGGCCTGGTAGCATCTTTGCCGGAAGGTCGGCCGCTGAGACCCGGCCTGTCGGTGGAGTTGAGTAGCTCTGGCGGGCGGCGCCTTTTGGCTTTCCAACTCCAGCAGCTCTGAATCATGTTTATGGGACGTTTAATGGGCTCTAATAAAGCAACTAGTAATTCCCGTCCGCGGAAACAGGGAAACCCGCACTGCCCCGACGCTTTTAAGGGTGAGGCGGCTACCCGGAGGTTGCGCCACTGGGTGGCGCCAAAAGCCGTGAAGGCGCCGAAACCATGGTAACGAGAGGGTCATCTGCTACGCCGAGCGTGATGACTGCGCCGGATTATGACGCAAACGTCGGCGCGCGGGCTCAGCGGTCTCGCGTGACCGCGGGCGTGGCCTCCCGGTCTGGCAACAGCAGCAACGGCAGAGGCGGGCAGGCGAGGTCAAGATGGTGGCTCCGCGGGAGGGGGAGGCGGTGGAGGGAGGAGGAGCCAGACCGTAGCCTGCCGGAAACACCGACACCCGGAGGCCTCCCGGGAGCCGCCTCAGCCGCCGCCTCCGCCGCCTGCTCCAGCTCGAGAGACGCGAGCGGGCGGCGGGGCGGGCCGTGAGAGAGACACGAGAGGGAGGGCGGGGGCGGAGTCGCCTGCCTTCGCCTCCGCCCCCGGCCGCCGTCCCGGGCCCTGCCCCGCGCGGCCCGCCCAGCCCCGGTGTGGCAGCGGCTCATGGCGGCGGTGGGGCCCCCGCAGCAGCAGGTGCGGATGGCCCATCAGCAGGTCTGGGCGGCGCTCGAAGTGGCGCTCCGGGTGCCCTGCCTCTACATCATCGACGCCATTTTCAACTCCTACTACGATTCCAGCCAAAGCCGGTTCTGCATCGGACTCCAGATCTTCCTCCGGCTCCTTGGTGAGAGGAACGGGGTAGGATGCGTCCGGGGACGGCTCAGCAGGCCGAGAGGTGCAGGAGGGGGAAGTTGGCCGTGCGCAGGTGGATGGGGGTGGGGGCGTGTGTGTGTCAACTAGTTTCGTTTCCCCCCCGAGTTGGAGGGGGGGCGGCGTCTTTGTGGGCCGGGCGGGAGGAGATGACACTTGTCTCGGAGTTGACAGCAGAGCGGTCCTTCCAGCGAGTCAGCCTCCTGTTGGTTTTTGCCTCTTGAGTGAGGGTGGGGAGGAAGCAGCGATGTGCGAGCATGTGGCCCTGTGCCTGCTGCTCTCTTGGGGAGTGAGTCTTGTCTCACCGCGTCCTATGCGACAGCCTTGGAAAAACAGCACCTCTGCTTACGTTTTGCCATCTCGCCGTGTGTGACCTTGGGCTCTTCGTGCCGAGACCTGGGCCTCAGTTTCCCCCTTTCCAAAATGCGCAGTATTCGTGTGTTGTCATCTGAATGACATCCACACGAAAGAGAATGTCAATCAAACCTTGAGACTTGCCAAAGACCTTCATGAAGAAGGTGATACTTAATAATGAGTCCTAAAATTTTCCGTGAATAGAGGAGAAGGTATTGAGAACGGTTATAAAAAGGTGGCTAGAAACTGATGAGATTTATGAAAATCAGTATCTTCGTTGTGTAAGAGTGGAGTTTGAAAAGCATCATGTACTTCATTCCCCATTTTCTCTTGCGTTGCCAGAGTGAGAAGCATTTATGTTTAAGTTTTTAAGGAATTGAAACGTGGCAGATTTTGTTGATGAGGTAGAGTGTCAGGTTTTAGTGAGGTAGTGCCTTTGAAGTGTTGCTGAGGACAAGCGGATGGTGAGGTCTTTTCTAAGCCTTTCTGAGTTAGAAGCCATCTGTTGCTACTTTATTCTTTTTAAAAATGATAATATTGAGTTTTCTTTTCAGCGATAAATAACAACACTTGACATTTTTTGATACTTTACTTTTGCAGCGCATCTTCACTGGTATTATCTAAGCTGATTTTCAAAAATCCCTCAAATCCCTCAAAGGAGATTGGGTGGTGTTATGAATAGTTTTATTTTACAGATGAGGAAACTGAAAGTCCTAGAGGTTGATACACAGCAAGATCCTAGACTTTACGTTGTCTTAAGACATCAGGTGTGCCTCATTTTCTTCCTCAGTACAGCTGTAATCCAGATACAGAATGGTATAGTAATGATCATAGCACTACATCTTAAAAACTAACAGATGTGAATGTGATGTTCCTTAGCACAAGACTTCTCAGTAACGTAATCTCACTTACCACTGCAAAAATGTGATGCCCTCATCATTTGTAGCAAAAATGGAGCTGTGTGATTTCCTGTATATAGAAATAGCAAATCATTATATTGGTCACCTGAAACTATTATGTTTTCTACCACAATATAAAAAGAGAATTAGCAACCTTAATGTTTTGTACTTAACATATTTTGTTTAATCCTGATAGTTGCGGGTGGGGGGGGGATAAAAATGAAATTAGTTAAATAATGTTACGGTGAAATTAATAAGAACAGGAACCTGATGGGAAAGCATTTTTTTCCTGTCATTTAGAAGTTCCTCACCATAATAAGGCAGTTGCTTGTCTCATTATATAAATAGAAAGGTGGTCCCAGCTGAGCCCATGACTGCCAACCCCTCCCCCCCCCCCATACACACACTCATCCACCTTAAATGATGACATGATAACATACATGCCTGCAGTCAGTACCTGTACTGATTCCTGGAGTGGGGAGACTGAGAAATGGAGAACATTGATCGTTTCTATTCCTGAACCCCATAGGAGAAGAGAAAGTTTGCTAGAGAGTAGAAGCTAACAGACTCCTAGAGAACTTCATGAAATTTGAAATTACGCAGTTCTGTTTTGGGCAATAAATAACAAATGTAACATGGACTTGAGGGTGGTAGGAGGGGCTTCCCCTGCTTCTGCTTTGAGAGGAGGCAGGAAGAGGCCAAAGTGGAGGAGCCAAAAAAACCCACAAAACTGGGTTTGAGAGGATTCACAAAGTCATTCTGGCAGCAGTGTAGCCAATGCCTTGAATGTTGTGGCCTGTATACTACAGAATGCAGGGCGCTCACGGTTGAGCTTCAGGCTGCTGTGGCTGCTAAGTCGCTTCAGTTGTGTCCGACTTTGTGCAGCCCCATAGACGGCAGCCCACCAGGCTCCCCCGTCCCTAGGATTCTCCAGGCAAGAACACTGGAGTGGGTTGCCATTTCCTTCTCCAGTGCATGAAAGTGAAAAGTGAAGGTGAAGTTGCTCAGTCGTGTCCGACTCTTGGTGACCCCATGAACTTCAGCCTACCAGGCTCCTCTGTCCATGGGATTTTCCAGGCAAGAGTACTGGAGTAGGTTGCCATTGCCTTCTCCGGAGCTTCAGGCTAGGGAACTTTAAACGAGTATTTTCTTTGATTAACTCTTTTGTAATTCAAGAACACTGAACTAGTATTTTCTTTGTACTATATCCATGCTTCTTATTTATGTAGCAAATCATGGAAGTTAGTATTTGACAGGTTAAATAAGAATGTGACTCTGTCAAGTTACTTACCTGCTTTGTGCCTCTTTTCTTCACCTTTGTGAAGATGAACCATAATATATTTCTCTTACAGAGTGTTAACGGCAATAAGTAAGGCTATAAGCTCTTATAACCATATCTGGAATCTAGTAAGGAACATGTCATTGTAGCTACTAGTAAACATGGTATTAATAGCTTTTAAACAAAATTTTTATACTTCAGTTAAGACCATACTACTGTGTTACAGATATTTTAGTTTTTGGAAGTCATTAGCAAAATGTTGGTGCTGTTTATTTGAAAATTTTGATTGCAGAATGTTCTCTGGGTCAGATTTTAATGAAAAATACAAAATATTTTCCAAGTCTGTCTCTTGACTGCTCCTCACATTGTGTGTGTTAGTTGCTCAGTCATGTCCAACTCTTTGCGACCCCATGGACTATAGCCCGCCAGACTCCTCTGTCCATGGGATTCTCCAGGCGAGAATACTGGAGTGGGTTGCCATTCCTTCTCCAGGGGATCTTCCTGACCCAGGGATTGAATCCACGTCTCCTGCATTGCAGGCAGATTCTTTACTATCTGAGCCCCAAAGGAAGGTCTTCACATTATGACAATGTAATTATACTAATTTATCATATTTGTAAGAATAATAAAATTATTAAAAACTGGTTTTGGTGGGGGAAAATTTCACCCTGAATAAAAATAAATGTGCTAAATATTTGAGGATCATTCATTGAAGGACAGGAGAGCCTGGTGGGTTGCAAAGAGTTAATCACGACTTAGCAGCTGAACAACAAAACAATGAAGCATCTTGTTTATTATTCAGAGTGAGAGTTTGTGTGTAAAAGATACCCAAAGATGGTTGAAGTCAATTGTTCTCCCTGGGTAGTTTTTTAATAATTGTAGACCTCTCTGTACTACTGAATATAAATCTCAAAATTTGTCAATCTCACCTTTTTCTTAAAATGGAATTGTCAAGATGGAAATCTTTTCTGCATCCAGTTTTATTTATAGTGTCCAAAGAATTTACTCTCCTACAAGAAACTATTACTACTATACTTTTATTTGTTATTAAACTAATACGAGAATTCTGCAGATCAGAATATAAAGCATCTCACTTTGGAGATCCAAATTAGATTCTATCATAATATATATAATTTTTAAGAATATTAAGCTATTCTTAGGAGGTGTTAAGTGCTAAATGAAATGTAACCCAGTGCAGTGTAATGCTGAATTAGCAAATCTAAATCCAAGGCAGAAAATGCAAGCATAGGAGTTTGTTTTAATAGTATTAATCATATAATGACAATTCATCGACGTGGAAAGGCCTTTCTAAACATAGGAGAAAATCCGGAAATTACAAGGGAAGTTTTGATAAATTTGAGTACATAAAAATGAAATACTTCTTGATGACAAAATTCTTTTTTACAAAGTTTTTTTTTTTTAATGACACACCAATGGGGAAATATTTGTGTCATATTTAGTTGAAGTACTAGTAAGAGTTTTACTCTGCCGATAAGAAAAATATTTACTCCCGGAGGAAAATAGGCCCCAGGATAAGCATATCAGAGTAAATAAAATGTACAAGGTCAATAAGCAAAACAAAAATTACTCAGCCTCATTTATAATTAAAGAAATACAGTTAAAATTTTACTTGCAAGATTGGTAAAGAATTCAAAGTTTGAATAAAAACTAGTTTGGCAAAGGTATGGGGAAATAGATGATGTTAAACAGTTTTGGTAAGCTATTGTTTTTATGTAAAGCCACTTGGCACTGTCAACTGAAATTAAAATTCATTAGACCTTTTGACTCACAATTCTAGTTCTGAATATTTGTCCTGAAGATACAGTTTTACAGAAAATGTGGGCAAGAATATTCGTTGCAGCATTGTTGGTAATAACAAAACAAAAATTGTTAATCTAAATCTCTGTTGAAAGAGAATCTGTTCATTGTGTATGTGTACTAGTTACTGCCATGCAGTGAAGTTGTTGAAAAAAGTGACTGACTTTTGGTGCTGTAGAAGGAACTCAGAAAACCTGTGACTGTAAAAACAAAGTGAAGTGATTGTAATGATTGATTGCATTGGGATAGCCTAGGGAGTCTGAGCAGATACCGTTGACATTTTGGAGGAATAATTCTTTGGTGGTGGGGGTGGCGGAATTGTGGCCAAATGATTGGTGCAAAATCTGATCCTGGTTGAGAACCACTGAGATGGACAAATAGACCAATAAACAGCATAGAGTTCAAAGCCCAGAAACAGACCACCTATGTATGTGGAGAAACTTGATGTGTTTCAGAGGTAGAATTGAAGTACAATTGAGGTAAATTAGATTATTCTATTTGTGGCCATTTGGTTACTTAAATGGAAAAAATTATATTGAACCCTACCTCACATAAGTATATAAATAGTTCAAAGTGGATTAGTATCTTAATGTGAAAGCAGAACTTTAAAAAGTTAGAAGAAAATGTAGAACTTTTTTTTTTAATCTTAGAGTAAGGGAAAAGTTCTTTAAAACTATATAAAAGCAAGTGTATGAAATAATAAATTCAGTGATATTAAAATTAAAAACCTCTGTTAATCAAAGGGAGCATCAGAAAGAGAAAAGAGCAGTCCTATATCTGGAGAAGATGCTTGCATTACAGATAGCTACAAAGAGTCTGTAGTCAGAATATTTTTTAAATGACTATATTCAGCAAGGAAAAACAGCTCCATAAATAAATGAGCAAAAGATAAACTGGCATTTCACAGAGGAAGAAACATGAATGGTCAATAAGTAAGAAGATGCCCTCTTTGAGTATTCAGAAATGCAGTTTTTTGAAAAGGTTAAAAAAGACTCCATTATTATAATGGGATCTCCTTTGGGTAAAAAGCAAAAAGAAGTATTTATTCATGAGTGTGTTTATGCAAAATTTGGTTAATTCTTCATTTAATACCTATGGGATTGGACTTTTTAAAAAATCATGTTCATATGTTTTTAATAAAAACATACTTGTTAAAATTTAAAAGCAATTTATCTTATTAATAAAGGACTTAGTATCATTTTTTTAAGTTTGATAGAAAAAATTTATCCTATAGTTTGTCAGGTACATCTACAGATTAACATTTCAAGATGTTTTATTTGTTCTACTTTTCATTGCATAGGTTTCCCTTGGGAGTAGTAAGGCAGTTATAACACTTATTTTAGTACTGTTCCATCTTTATTCTGTCAGGCGTTGACATGTTTTTCCACAGCTTGCTTTAGGTTATATGTTATATATTAAAAGTATTTAAGGTACTTGGAGAGTTGTATTATTATTATTTCCTTCCAGTTTTTAGTCCCGAACTTCCAGAAAGGTTGTGAATGGACTTTACACAGAAAAGAGTTGAACATTGTGTTGTATAACGTACATGGTGGTTTGTTTTTTTGGTTTGGGGTTTTTTTTTTTTTGTTTTTTTTTCTTGTCTGCTTGTTTTGTTTGCTCACTTTTGGTAATCCAAATTGAAAAGGCCCTGAACTCTTTTATGAATTGAGTTCATATATATCTTCAGAGCGCCTGAATTGACTTGGATTCCTGCCCCTTTTCCTGCCTTGAGCACTTAAGTAAAACTCGAATTACTGGAGAACCAGATCCCTAAATTGTGATGCTAGTTAGTTCTATTTGCCACTGTCCCAAGGTGCTTTTTCCTTGTAAAGCAGCATTTATATATAGCCTTGATTACTCATTGCAGGTCACTCTTAAATCTTAACGAGGAAACTTCTGTCTAGGAGCTAAATTTTCTTAGGCCTACAGGTTAAATATCAAGAGTTGAATGTCTGGAGTTGGGAAAATGAAACCAAACTTCGGTGTTATTGCCAACACTTCCTGAAGGCCTTGAGAGGGAAGAGTACTTGAGAGACTTGGAGAGTTGACTTACTTTTTTGCCATGAAAATGAGAGCTGATTCTGTATTCCATACACAGGAACATGAGTATAAAGGAAAAATTTAAGGGCCTCCTATGCATACAGACTTTGGGTAGGAATTAAAATCATTTTATACTATTCTCAAAATGTTTGTGGTGGCATGCATGTGCTCAGTTGTGTCTGACTATTTGCGACCCCATGGACTGTGGACTGTAGTCCACCAGGCTTCTCTGTCTGTGGAATTTCCAGGCCAGAATACTGGAGCCGGTTGCCATTTCCTACTCCAGGGGAGCTTCCTGATCCAGGGATCAAACCAGTGTCTCTTGCACTGGAAGGTGGATTCTTTACTACTGAGCCACCAGGAAATTCTGGTCATTATTAAATCTTGGGAAGTGATTTTAATCAGGAAAGAGATAATAGTATAAGATTGTTACTTACAAGGAGATATCCAGTCTTTGAACTTGTAGTCTCACTGCCTTATTTGCCTGTCATATTCTCTTTTTTTCTTTTGGTACATTTGCACAAAGCAAAATGGCAGTTTTTATCCAGAAGTATTTCTAAAAACCCAAATCATTCCTTAATCTGTGTGTAAAAATAAGCTTTAGTGGTGGGGATAAAGCTATTAGAATAAAGTCTGGTTATAAGTTATAGCAAAGTTCATCAATATTGACAGGTAAAGATTAATTTACCACTTTGTGAATAGCAAGTTAAAAATAATTTACAGTTCCTACTTAACTCTCTCCTTTTAAAAAGTGGCATAAAGTAGAACTGAAGTTATCTTGATTTAGTTTTGACTTATTTTAGATTAAATTTTGTCTCAGGAAAAAACTACTGACTTTTGTTTTTCTATTTAGAGAAATTAAGATTACATATGGCAGCTGATTAAATTCCATTTCCTGTTACCTTCCATAGAAGGGGTTTCTAATCCTGTTCCAAAAAAAAAAAAAAGCCCATTTTCTATTGAAAGGGCCATTCCCAGCTGTCAGCTTTTGGGAAGATTATTAGTGGCCCACTTGCTCAGTAAAGCAGGTAGTTAGTTCTTGCACGGAGGTTGCTGTATTTATATCTTCCAGGTGATTGTTTCCTTCTGTTCTGTTTTTCACAAATGACCTGACAGATTGGCACAAAATAAAATTTGTGGGCAGTCATCATTTGGAGGAACTTGGTTCTTCTAACTGCAGTGGATTGTGAAATGCCTCCATTGTAATGTGCATTATTGGTCTTGGTTACATACTGAAGTCACGTGGGAAGATGGGTGTTTAATTTGGAGTTTGTCACTTTTTCTGTACTCCAGGGTTTCATTTCTCAGCTTTGTCTTGTCATAGTTTTTCATTTCCAAGTGGGCTGTGTTTCATGGATGCCTTTAAAAATATAATTCAGAATCCAACAGAAATGTTTATTTCCCTAGTGAATACTAATTGCACTTTATTTTCTACAAAATATTTTGGGATCCATAGACATAAAAGTTCAGATCCTTGCTTGCTATCAAGGACATATTACATAATCAGTTCAGATCAGTCGCTCAGTCGTGTCCAACTCTTTGCGACCCCATGAATCCCAGCACGCCAGGTCTCTCTGTCCATCACCAACTCCCAGAGTTCACTCAGACTCATGTCCATCAAGTCAGTGATGCCATCTGGCCTCTCATCCTCTGTCGTCCCCTTCTCCTCTTGCCCCCAATCCCTCCTATCATCAGAGTCTTTTCCAATGAGTCAACTCTTCGCATGAGGTGGCCAAAGTACTGGAGTTTCAGCTTTAGCATCATTCCTTCCAAAGAACACCCAGGGCTGATGTCCTTTAGAATGGACTGGTTGGATCTCCTTGCAGTCCAAGGGACTCTCAAGAGTCTTCTCCAACACCACAGTTCAAAAGCATCAATTCTTCGGTACTCAGCCTTCTTCACAGTCCAGCTCACATCCATACATGACCGCAGGAAAAACCATAGCCTTGACTAGATGAACCTTTGTGGGCAAAGTAATGTCTCTGCTTTTGAATATGCTCTCTAGGTTGGTCATGACTTTCCTTCCAAGGAGTAAGCGTCTTTTAATTTCATGGCTGCAGTCACCATCTGCAGTGATTTTGGAGCCCAGAAAAATAAAGTCTGACACTGTTTCCACTGTTTCCCCATCTATTTCCCTTCTTTCACTCTCCACTTCCACCTTCATCAAGAGGCTTTTTAGTTCCTCTTCACTTTCTGCCATAAGGGTGGTGTCATCTGCGTATCTGAGGTTATTGATATTTCTCCTGGCAGTCTTGATTCCAGCTTGTGTTTCTTCCAGTCCAGCGTTTCTCATGATGTACTCTGCATATAAGTTAAATAGACAGGGTGACAATATACAGCCTTGACGTACTCCCTTTTCCTATTTGGAACCAGTCTGTTGTTCCATGTCCAGTTCTAACTGTTGCTTCCTGACCTGCATGCAGATTTCTCAAGAGGCAGATCAGATGGTCTGGTATTCCCATCTCTTTCAGAATTTTCCACAGTTTATTGTGATCCACACAGTCAAAGGCTTTGGCAGAGTCAGTAAAGCAGAAATAGATGCTTTTCTGGAACTCTCTTGCTTTTTCCATGATCCAGCAGATGTTGGCAATTTGATCTCTGGTTCCTCTGCCTTTTCTAAAACCAGCTTGAACATCAGGAAGTTCACGATTCACATATTGCTGAAGCCTGGCTTGGAGAATTTTAAGCATTACTTTACTAGCGTGTGAGATGAGTGCAATTGTGCGGTAGTTTGAGCATTCTTTGGCATTGCCATTCTTTGGGATTGGAATGAAAACTGACCTTTTCCAGTCCTGTGGCCACTGCTGAGTTTTCCAAATTTGCTGGCATATTGAGTGCAGCACTTTCACAGCATCATCTTTCAGGATTTGGAATAGCTTAACTGGAATTCTATCACCTCCACTAGCTTTGTTCATAGTGATGCTTTCTAAGGCCCACTTGACTTCACATTCCAGGATGTCTGGCTCTAGGTCAGTGATCACACCATCGTGATTATCTGGGTCGTGAAGATCTTTTGGTCAGGTTATTATAAACTGGGGCTTCCCTGGTAGCTCAGCTGGTAAAGAATCTACCTGCAATGTGGGAGATCTGGGTTCTATTGCTGGGTTGGGAAGATCCCCTGGAGAAGGGCATGGCAACCCACCCCAGTATTCTTGCCTGGAGAATCCTCATGGACAAAGGAGCCTGGCGGGCTACAGTCCATGGGGTCACAAAGAGTCAGACATGACTGAGTGTCTGAGCACACACACACAACTATAAACTACAATATTAGGTGATGTCTCAGTGTCTGTAGGATGGGTAGGATTTGGACAGTCAGGGATTTGGGAAGTTGAATGGGGCCATCCTGCCAAGCAAAGAGAAGAATGTAAATACAACTGTAATTACGGCAGAGAAGAAGGGGTGTGTTTAAGAAAGAAATCTGGAGTGTTGGTTCATGTGTTTAGAGGAATATTATTGATACTTTAAAGCAAATTGGGTCCTTGAATGTTAGAACAAGACCTGTAGATTTTAATCGGTAATATCAGAGCTGCTGCAGTATTTTGAGCAAAGACATGAAGAAAGGCAGTTTGGTGGCTTGTAGATGAATTTGAATGAAAGAGTTTTTGAGACAGACTAATAGATGAGTGTCACTGAGGGAAAGGGGAGGTATAGATATTAGTAGAATTTGTCACTAATTGTCAGAGTTTGAGGATGGGGGTCTAAAGGTACAGTTAAAAGAATAATAATGGTATCTCTGACTGAAATTGGAAATCGAAAGGAAGAGCTGTTTGAGGTCAGTTTAGGCTTAGGTTTTAGAAATTCTGAGTATAGTAGTTGCAGTGCAGAAGTAGAAATAGATGAATATTTGGATGTGGTTTCTATAGTTGAGACCTTGGATAATAATGTTTATTGTAGTCTCACTTAAAAATTTGTCAGAGCACCAAGAAAGAAGGTGCTGGATGCACCTTATGAGACCGTATATTGGTGCTTATAGTGTGGGAGAGGGGGAAACTTACTAAAATACGTTTTGGTTTTCTGAATGCTGTTTTAGTTTGAAGAATTAGAAGGATGACTGTTTGAAGAAAGGGCTTCCCAGGTGGCGCTAGTGGTTTAAAAAAAAACAAGAAACAATAAACCCACCTACCAATGCAGGGATATGTAAAGAGATGCGGGTTTGATCCCTGGATCAGGAAGATCTGCTGGAGGAGGGCATGGCAACCCACTCCAGTATTCTTGCCTGGAGAATCCCATGGACAGAGGAACCTGGCGGGCTACAGTCTGTGGGGTCACAAAGAGTTGGACATGACTGAAGCAACTTAGTACACACAAACATTTGAAGAAAAAGATTCAAAAGGAGAAAGGAAACGTGGAGGACATATTTGGTATCTGTAGGAAAGTATATACAGAAAAAAAGTGAACTTGGACCAAAGGGAGAATTCCCAAATTCAAGCAGCAGGAAAAATAAGAGCCAGCAGGAGTTCACAGTTTGAGTAAAAGGAGGAAATAGGGGTAACTATAAATGTAAAACTTAAACTTGACATTCTAAAGAACACTTTAAGAAAAATCTCAGATTTAATAGGAACAAATGTCCATTTTGCTTATTTTTAGTGTTTTTGTAATGAAGTAATCTTAACTTTTTTTAAGGTTTTCTTCAAAATTTTTTACATTATCAAAGTATGATAACACATATACAAGAGATTTGGAAAATACAAAACAAGGTTATATATAGTTCAGTTATATATTACAATTAATTTTTAAGTAGATAAATTAAGATTTTTAGTTGGAGTTTCAGTATCAAACTCTCAAAAAATAATAGAATTAGTATACAGAGAAGGAGGATATAATAGACCTGAAAAGCACTGTGAACCAATTCAACATAATTCAGATTTATACAGTTTTCACACAATAACAGGATACAAATTCTATTAAGTTCCCATAGACTGTAAACTAGGAGACACTGGAACATATCCAGGGGCATAAAACAAGGTGCAAAAATTTCATGGTCCAAAGATATTGAGATCATATAGAGTCTGTTCTCTTATCATTGTGGAATTATGTTAGAAATCAGTATGAAGGGATATTTGAAAATAACCCACATATTTTCAAGTGCAGTGTGACATTTACCAGGAGAGACCTTCCATCTACCCATTGAAAGCCTCAATAAAGTTAAAGCTGAAAAAAACACGGAGGGTAATTTCAGAGAAGAAAGCATTTAAATGCTTTGGTATCAAGATGAGATATTAATATTAAAGATACTTTAAACAAAATCCCATGTATTTGGAAATTAAATGTCTACTTTTAAATGACAGGCATATCTAAGAAAACTAGTTTTGAATAATTCTGAAATTATAATATACATTCTTTCAAGTTTAAAGCTTGTTAAACTGTATTATCACAACAATCTCATCTTGGAAATATTTTAGTAATTTGGTTTCTGGAGATATAATGCACTTGAATTACTCTGAAAATTAGAAAATAAGGGGTAAGATTTTAAGGATGTGTTTGATCTGTCCTGGTGAACTCTGATTTTACAAAACACTTACGGGCCTTTAAGCCTAAACTGTCTTGAGGCATAATGTTCATCAGTTTGAAAATGTTCACGCTTATTAAAGGAAGAACATCATAACTTTTAGTGGAAAAACATGCTTTAACAACGTTTCGTTCGAATGACCTCTTTCTCTCTCTTTTTTTAGGTATGTTTGTATCCAGTATTGTTCTGATCTTGTCACAGCGATCACTTTTCAAGTTTTACATGTACAGCTCTGCCTTTCTATTAGCTGCGACTTCAGTGTTGGTAAATTATTATGCTGCTTTGCACATTGACTTCTATGGTGCCTACAACACATCAGCTTTTGGAATTGAGCTGCTTCCTCGAAAAGGGCCCTCGCTGTGGATGGCACTCATTGTTCTACAGCTAACGTTTGGAATTGGATACATCACACTACTCCAAATTCATTCCATCTATTCACAGTTAATTATTTTGGATCTCTTGGTTCCTGTAATAGGCTTAATCACAGAACTACCGTTACACATCCGAGAGACTTTAGTTTTTACTTCTTCCTTGATTCTCACATTAAATACAGTGCTTGTCTTGGCAGTGAAACTTAAGTGGTTTTATTATTCCACCAGATATGTTTATCTTTTAGTGAGGCACATGTATCGAATTTATGGATTACAGTTATTAATGGAGGACACATGGAAGAGGATTCGTTTCCCAGACGTCCTGCGAGTCTTCTGGCTAACAAGAATTACAGCTCAGGCTACAGTATTAATATACATTTTAAGAATGGCCAATGAAACTGATTCCTTCTTTCTCTCTTGGGATGATTTTTGGGACCTCATTTGCAATCTCATAATTAGTGGATGTGACTCTACACTCACTGTACTGGGCATGAGTGCTGTAATTTCCTCAATAGCCCATTATTTGGGTCTTGGAATATTGGCTTTCATTGGGTCAACTGAAGAAGATGATAGGCGACTTGGCTTTGTAGCACCTGTTTTATTTTTCATTTTGGCTCTTCAGACTGGTTTAAGTGGGCTAAGACCAGAAGAGAGACTTATCCGCTTAAGCAGAAACATGTGCCTTTTATTAACAGCAGTCCTGCATTTCATCCATGGAATGACAGACCCCGTATTAATGTCGCTCAGTGCCTCTCATGTGTCATCTCTTCGTAGACATTTTCCTGTGCTCTTTGTTTCTGCTTGCCTGTTTATTCTTCCTGTTATACTCAGTTATGTTCTTTGGCATCACTATGCACTAAATACATGGTTATTTGCAGTTACAGCCTTTTGTGTGGAACTCTGCCTAAAAGTAATAGTTTCTCTCACTGTGTATACGTTATTCATGATTGATGGCTACTATAATGTCCTCTGGGAAAAGCTTGATGATTATGTCTACTATGTTCGTTCAACAGGCAATATTATTGAATTTATATTTGGAGTAGTAATGTTTGGAAATGGGGCTTATACTATGATGTTTGAGTCAGGAAGTAAAATCCGGGCTTGTATGATGTGCTTACATGCCTATTTTAACATCTACTTACAAGCAAAAAATGGCTGGAAGACATTCATGAATCGTAGAACTGCTGTAAAAAAAATTAATTCACTTCCTGAAATAAAGGGGAGCCGCCTACAAGAAATAGATGACGTATGTGCAATCTGCTACCATGAATTTACAACATCTGCTCGCATCACACCGTGTAATCATTATTTCCATGCACTTTGCCTTCGGAAGTGGCTGTACATTCAAGATACTTGTCCAATGTGCCATCAAAAAGTGTACATTGAAGATGATATCAAGGATAACACAAATACATCTAACAACAATGGATTTATTGCACCCAATGAAAACCCAGAGGAAGCTGTAAGAGAAGCTGCTGCCGAATCTGACAGGGAATTGAATGAAGATGACAGTACAGATTGTGATGACGATGCTCAGAGAGAAAGAAATGGAGTGATTCAGCACACGGGCACAGCAGCTGAAGAACTGATTAATGATGATACTGATTAAAATAGCATTTACTGATCATTGAGGTATTTGTTTAAAATTAAGTTCATCCAAAATGGAGTAATCTGCTTCACTTTGTGTGTAACCAAGCACAAAAACAGTATCAATGTTGAATCTGTGAATGGTTTTCCGTTTACTGTGATGTGCTACTGTAAATATACCTCTTTAATTACTTCTGGTCTCTTTGGTGACCTATTTAAATTTGTGTACATTATTGTACATAGAATAAAATGTTTTCACATTTTTATGACAAATTTGAACAAATAACTTTTTAATAGATGTAATAATATGGTGCGTCAACTGTGCCAAAGATTCCTCAATGAAAGTCTGTGATGTATCCAACTCTGGACCCTAGTTTTTTTTTTTAAATGGGTGTGAGAGAATAAAAATGCAAATCAGGGGAAACTATGTTAAATCAAGGAAATAAAACAACTTGGACCAGAGGATAAATTCTATATGTATATAGAGTATTTTGCAATTAAGGGGAAAATAGGCTGTCAGAAGTGACTGAGACTTTTTTGACACTTGATATTAGCATTGTAGTTGAGCTGGGTTTGAAAGTAATGATTCAGATCAGAGACTGTGAGAGTTCAGAAGTAGGCTTATTTATATCAACTAAACTTTGGTATAAACCAGGATGTGCTAATGGTTTTAATTTTGATGTAAAAATCAGTATATTTATTAGCCATTCTGTGTTTGCAGCATTGTCATAACATTGTCCTTTTGAACTTTTAAAGAAATTACAAAATGAAATACTTTGGGGGGTTTTCACTATTTTAAACCAAAACATTAAGTGATTTTAAAAAATTCTGATCTGACTTCATGGGTGGTATGCAGTGATATGATACCTCTTTAGACAACTTCCAGCGAATTCCTTTATTGAAACTTAAGTTTTATCATGAAATTTTATATACATGGTGGGAAAATGGGAGACATATCAATTACATATCAGGAAAAAATATTTTAATAGTGTTGTTATATAGTGTATTGGCTAGTTCCAATGGATCTTCATCTCTTACTGCTGACATTATCTCCAGTATTTGACTAAAACAAAACAAAAACAGATAGTTAAACTTCTAAGTACATATTCTGTTTTAAAGATATTTATCTTTTTCCACATAAATGAAATGATACTGTTTTAGCATCTTTAGCATAAAAAGCCTAACAGTATGTATTAAACTTTTCAGCAGTGTTAACAGAAAAGTTTAACTGCTGGGATATTTAAAACAAAGCAATTACAGATAGATTTCTGGGACAATCTTGCATGTCACTAGAGCCAGGAACCGGGTTCAAGTAAATTATAAAACCAGCCCACATGTGTCCCACAATTGCGGAACTAACCAGTGGAAATGAAGAGTCCTTTTAAACTGGGGGGTCATTACACATTAGTGGGTCATAAGGAACTTTTAAAAAATTAAAAGTACATTTGCATTAGTAAGAGAAATAGTGTTCCATTTTTGTTCAGGTTATATTTATATATGCAAATATGTACCAAGTCACACTGTGGTATTGTGGGGATAGCAGTCAGTTTGAAAGCCATTGCTTAGAGAACTAGTTGTAAAGGGCAGCAAGAAACTGCTGCATCATCACCAGCACAGTGACAGCAGAGGAAGTTAAGAACACGTTACTTGGAAGTGTACGGTTATTGGGGGGGAGGGCGGGGAGAGAAGCGCTTTCTCTTCCTGTAGGTTTTGCCCTGCAACAGAAAGGTGCCAATCTTTCACTTTCTTTGCCTAGAACGATGGTAATTATCAGTAGTGTTTTCTAGCAGTATTGCAATGTAGACAGAATATTTCTTACGCATGAATCAGAAAATTCAGTCGAATTAAACATTAAATATTCTTTGTCTTAAGCTTTTTGTTTCCCTTTATGGGTTTTTAAAATATGAACACCTAGAGGAATCAGAGACAGAGATTAGAGATTAACTGGAACTTTTAAGTTCTATAATAGGGACAAATGCTTTGTTTAACACACACGAAATGAAGTGACTGAAACTTTTATCTGACAAAGTATGCTAAAAGCAAATCTATTAACATTTAAAGTGACACTAAAGACCCAGTTTTCTTAGCAAATTACAGAGTTTTCGTCTATTAACTACTTGGAATTGGAAATTGACACATAATACTGAGAAATCAGTATGATTCCTGCCACCAGTCTCCCTTCCAGTCTTTTCTCCATACGGATTGATTGATACCAGTTCAGTAACTTTCCTGCTTAAAATCCTTTGGGTCCTGGTAAAATCTAAACCACAGATGGTGGCACACGAGACACACTCTCTGGCCTATCCTCCCTATCACTTACTGAGCATCCTACTTTCTGCCACACTGCGGTCACTGTTCCCAGCTCTTCCCCAGCCTGCCTTCGCTCAAGGTGTGTGTGTATCTCGGTCTGGCCTAACTCCCAGTCCAGCTTAGAAAACAGTTGAAATGTCACTTGACTTAAGCGCTCTTATTTCCCCTCAGGGCAGGCAGCTGCTCTGTCCTGTGTATGTTCCTACCCCTATAACAGCACTACTGTCTTGGGTTATACTTACTGTCTGCTTGTTTGCTCCAGGAGGATCTTTGTCAGACTTGTTTAATGCCTTACCCAAAGTGCCCGGCACAGTGTACCTACTTATCTGGTGGGGTAAGGGTGGGAATGGTCTTCATTCTTTCGTGTGGCCTCAGTGACCTGTATCTCCCCTCTGATACTTGACAAGAGCTCCAGAATGTATTTCATGGAATTTACAATCTAAAGTGTGTGTGTATGTGTGTGTGTGTGTGTGGGAAATCTCTATTCAAATAATTAAAACTGTTAATAGATGCTAATTAGTATTTAGCATTAGACCAGAGGCATGTTTATTTCTGAAATGTAGTCTAAAATTTTTCAGTTTGCAAATGTTGATTTTCCCAAGGAAATAAAATTCTATAAAGTTCTGCACTTTTTTTCAGTTGGAAAAAGGAAATCCTTTCTATGATTTGTCCTTTTGTTCAGAGGCTTAAAGAACAGTGTTATTTCTTAGGTTTATTCAAGCTGTGAAATCATTTGGGTCTCCTGCTAAGATTGTGCTTTTATAACCATCAGCAGGAAACCTGCAAGATAACAGAACTTAAGCCAGGTACGGTAATTCTATCTATGGACAGCTTTAAGAGCTTTCCCCCTCCCTACAAAATGACAAATGACCAGAATTACTTAAAAGTTCTTACTGCTATAATAAAACCACTTTGGGTTGAGAGGGTATGAAAAAAAAAAAAACGAGCTGATACAAATTCCTCCAAATCACTGCATTACAATGGTCTTTGATAACTTCATTTGGATTTCACCTTTAATTCTGTCCCTTGAATTCATTTTGTAAACAGTATTGGTGATTGACTTTAATATTTTGAAGGCCATGAAAACAAGACACTTACATTATGTGGCAGGGTTCATTTCTGTCTTTCAAACAGTGCCCGTTTTCCCACTTCTTTTTGGTAGGAAATGAAGTTTTTATATATTTTGATCCAGCATGTGTATTTTTGACTCCACACCAAGGTGCATCTAAAGGTAAGCAAAGAAAGATTCTCAAAGATATTTACCTTTTTAAATTATTTTTTTAGTGAATATTATCAAACTATTATATAACCTCTAAAAAAGATAAGCCATGATTCAGCTTAAATGGTAAAAGGCAAGAGAAAACAGCTTTAAGAAAAGTACAAGAAATATGTATAATATCATATATGAAATGAGTCACCAGTCCAGGTTCGAGGCACGATACTGGATGCTTGGGGCTTGGTGCACTGGGATGACCCAGAGGGATGGTATGGGGAGGGAGGAGGGTTCAGGATGGGGAACACATGTATACCTGTGGCAGATTCATTTTGATATTTGGCAAAACCAATACAATATTGTAAAGTTAAATAAAATAAAATTTTTTAAAAAGTACAAGATAAAATCTTGAACTGTACAAATTCTTTTAAAACTTTTATTCCTCTTCCCCCACTAACAATATGCTTTTAAAAAAATGATCTAAAGCTAACTAAAACAAAATACAGTAGTAACATGAAAACATTTAAAACTTTTGCCTCCACTGAATGTAAAACAGTGGCTTTTTTTTTTTTTTTGGCTGCACAGTGTGGCATGCAGGATCTTAGTTCCCTGACCAGGGATCAAACCCACGCCCCCTGCATTGGAAGCATGGAGTCTTAACCACTGGACTGCCAGGGAAGTCCCCAACTGTGCTTTGAATACTGGGATTATTTACTTACCTAACTCTCTAATAAAGGATTAAAATAGTTTACATATTTTACAACCATTAATAATTTTCATACTTCCCTAAGGAAATATACCTGATTTCTTCAGAATGCCTCAGTCTTGACTTATTTAAAAACTCCATGTGTATAAGAAGAGCCTCGAGTTAAGGCTATAGACAGAATTTTTAGCTCTGAACTTTGTATTCCGAGGCAACAAATTTCTAAAATTCTTAAACCCAATTTGATTTAAATGTTTGCATTACTTTAAAAGTATTGTACAATTAAGCCATTGTATAAAAAAATTCTGAATAGTTTTTGAACCCATTCTTATTTAATAAAATACCTCCTTAGTTACCACATAATCTCACATTTTTAAATGCTTAGGCTTAGTCAAGCTTCTAAATTGAAAAAATTGCTTGCATGAATATTTTTCCATTACAACTCCCCAAAGACTTTCTGACAATTGTTGAGGTTTGAGCATGCTTTTCAAAATAAAATATTTGTTATTACTTTTCTCTAAGTCTTGGGGGTATGGTTTAATATGAAAATTAAGTTCTAAAAGCAAACTTACCGGTCTCAATCATTAATTTTTCACTAGGTATTGACTTTAGAACTTCCAAATTAGCCTCAGTTTTCAGTGAGCTTTAAAAAGAAAAGTTACTCATATATAAAAGTGTATTTAATGAATAACAACTTTTTCATACTATAAACTTGTCTAAAACAGATTACAAAACTAACCCAAAATCCTGAAGGACTTTGGTTGGCTACAATGGAAGTGTACTTTAGAAAAGTGTTTGCACATCCTGTCCTTATAGAATCTAGATTAAGATCTGTTCCAAGCAGATTTGACTTCAGGGGATGAAATTGTGTGTGTGTGGCGGGGGGGGGCGGGATGAAATTTTTTATGTTTATCAGTTGATCATACAGTAACTTTCTGTAACAGTCTATGTTCATCTTTTAAAGATTTTGAACTGCACCCCTCATTCCTCACCCTCCCAAATCTGGAAACTTGTATGATCTTCCATTGCTCTAGACATTCTGAAACTTGATAATGTGTTTGGGCATGAAACTGTTTCATCCTTTTAGGCAGTTGGAACCTTCTGATTGAGATTTCCCCCCATGCCTAACTCAGGGAAAACATGGAAAAACAGGATGTTTCCTCTTTCATTTTCTCTCTTCCCTCTAGGACTTCTATTAGTCAAGTTTAGGACTCCTGAATTGGTCTCCTAGGCCCTGCTTCTTTCATACCTCTTTTTCTGGGGGATTAATTTTCATTTTCTGACTCTGAGACAGACTGGATTATTGGTCCCAGTTCTCTCTCCTTTGACAGAATTATATATCTGCACCTTTGCCATGACTTCTTAGTAGGAAGAAGGAACCTGAATCTGGCCATGGCCTCAAGACTTGCTTTGACTAACGGGATGATACGGCCAGAGGCTTGGAATGCACTTTTGTGATTTACAGTGGCACTCAGGATCTTCTGAGATAAGCAAGCACTAAGTAGCTGTTACCCGGGTGCCTAGGCGTCCGGAATGAAAACACAGGGTGAAGATCTGAACCCAACGTATCCTGTGGCAGAGAGCTCACATTACCAATTAAACCCCACCTGACTCAGACCCATGTGTTAAAGTTTAATGTAATATGCCAATGAGTTTTGGGATGGTTTGCTATATAATGTGATGATGACTAATACTTTCTTTATGTTGCACTTTTTATTTCAAGACCTGTTATAACTATTTATGGAGTTTCAAATAGATACATAACTAGAATATATAGAACTCTCTGCCTGTATTTATTATCTAACCCCATCGATTATCAACTCCTGATTAGTCTTGTGCATCCACTTATCCCTACTGTCTCCCAATAAGTAAAGTCCAAATGTAGTATAGATTCAACATTTTAACACATCTCTAAGCATAAGGACTTTTTAAAAACAATACTATTATGTTAAGAAAAATCCAACTCTCTATCATATCTATATCATATCTAGTATTCAAATTGTCATACCTACTCCTTTTGTTTGACCTAGGGTTCACATGAGGGACAAATATTACAGTTGGTCATCAGTGTTCTAAATTTCTTAACCTATTAAGTTCTGCATCTTTTTTCCCCCCGTAAAATATGTTGAAAAAATCCAGTTGTTTGCCCTGATAATCTCCCCGTCTTGATTTCATCTGTGCATTGTCTTTTAACAGGGTCCTGTGTCCTCTGCATTTCTTCAAGGGGCTCTAAAGTGCAATCCAGAATCTTGATCGGATTCAAGTTGAATTTTATTTTTTGGCAAGATTTTCATATGTATGATCTTCTCTCCAGAAGCACATAATATCTAGTTGTCCTTTAAGTCAGATGTGGATGCCCACTGCCTAGACTGATTAGTTCATAAGGAGTTGGCAAAATGATGATACGATAATTCCATCAGCCTGTCATTAATTAGCTAGAATACCTGTATAAAGCGAAAGTTCCTGACTAGTAGGTACTCAGTGGTAGAGGTAAATAAAAAAGTCTTTTAAGTGTGTTGATTCCCTAGCTTCCTCCAGTGGTGCTATTATTTTTAACACATTAATTTTTAATCTTTTTTAAAAATTAAAAATGTTTTAAAGTTTTTCTTAATCTTTAAGAAGATCTTCTGTATTTTTCCTGTAGCATTCTGTTCATATTTTATGGATGCAACATCTCAAATCTTTATAGGATCTCTTTTAAAGTGCTTTTCCCTAGTTTCCTCTAATGTTCATTTTTCTGTTTATCTAGGTCTCTTTCTTTCTGCTGGTTCACCTCATTTATCTGATGGTTCCCTGGTTATGTTTAAGGAAGCCTGGGTTGCCCATGTTGGGTTTCCTCTGCTCTTGTGTAAATAGGACTATTTTACTGCCAGCTCTCTGAATGGAGATTCTTCCTGGAAGCTCCTTGTGGGACAGGCCAGAACTGGGTATGTTGACCCACAATTTCATTTAAGGGTGCTGCTGCTGCTGCTGCTGCTGCTGCTGCTGTTGCTGTGTCTGACTCTTTGCAACACGATGGACTATAGCCTGCCAGGCTCTTCTGTCCATGGGATTTTTCTGGCAAGAATACTAGAGTGGGTTGCCACTCCCTTCTCAAGGGCATCTTCCTGACCCAGGGATCAAACCCTTGTCTTCTGCTTAGCAGCAGGATTCTTTACTACTGAGCCACCTGTAATGTACTATAAAATTAATTAAATCACTGGTTAAAATATGAAAGAAGCATCTAGGACATTTACTTAGGTCTTAATTCTAGAGCAAATAATTTCATGTTTCTATTCTCAAAAATGGAATTTAGTAAAATAAAAATAATGAACTAAAACACTGAAGAGGGGAAGGAAGTCTTACTATTTTGCAATTTATTTACTGAGCTACACTGATATCCTGAGAAAAGACACTGGTAAAAACTCGCCAAATTAAAAAACTCATTTGGAAGAAATTGAGCCCAGGGACCCAGCATGCTAGTGGACTGCATTGGGTGCCTGAAGTTTAAGTGTGTATAAAAGCAGGAAGGTCACCAAGTGAGGAAGAGCATAAAGTTCTCACACTGAGTGACTTTACACCTGTATCCTAACTTCTCTGTGCCTCTGTTTCTTGGCCTACAGAGACGGAAGACGACTGTCATAGCGTGACCTTTCCCTCACAGATGGATATCATTCATGTATATGCAATGCTGGGAACACATACATGTTTTAAAGGGATAAAATGATCTGAAAATAAACTGCATTGCTAGAGAAAGCTAGCTGCTGACCTCAGCAGAAAATTGTTTTCCATCACTGGAACACAGGATGGCAGTTTATAATTTTCGAGCTTTAATTTGGAATAGTAAATACTATTTAATTTCTTACATTTATTACTAAAATGCACAGACCAAGATCAATGCAACACAAATTTTAATAAAACAAATTTAAATCTTTATCAGCATTTCACTATAACACAATTTAAGGAATCTGTTTAATATAAAAGTTAAAAAAAAAAAGCACTTAAGGACCTACCAACCATTGAACCCTATATAGAGACCCAAGTCCATCAAAGCAGCTGCTGCTTCCTTGGTACCATCAAATGAATGCACCTAAGGACATGAAGGCACAATTTTATTATAATACTTTTTCTTTAAAATTCTTAATAACCTTAATAAGCCTTTCTAAATAAAAATATAAATGCAATACGGATATTTGGAACATGGGATTTCAAAGGTGGCCACTACAGTTTTTATTTTCAAATCAAATTGCACAATTATAACCTGTTGTCTCCAATGTGATGAGGAAAGGAGGAGATGGTTGCCTAGAATTTCTGTCTGTGGCTGTGCTGAGGTCTCTGTACCTCTAGGAAGGGGACTGGAGGAGGGAGCCACATTCTAGGCAAGGCATAAGTTAAAGCGACATGTACACAACTATTTAAAATTTTAGATGTTCATTTTTCTGTTAGAGGATACTTTTCTCCCTAAGAGAGAATTAAGAGACAAACTTTAAGATCTATAGAGATTGTAAGAACATCATTAAATTGTAAATTGTTACATAGTCTATATCAGCTCAAGCAAAATGGATTAAGATGGTCTTTTTCTCCTTCAAAGATAAAGGTTAAAGCAAAAATTTTCACACTTTTTGATATATTTGTTATTTATGTAATCAAAACAATACGTGAAATGACTTCTTTAAACACTAAACAAGTGATGTCATGTTAATACAGAATCTAGAGTCTGAACACACTTGTGGATAATGTGTTTCTCAAAAATAAAGAAAACTTAACACAGCTGTTCAAAAGGGTTGGTTCTACCTCTCAGCATTTTCAGCTGAATAGAAAGAAACAGAGCCTCTGATAGCACCAGATAATTTGAAATACAACCCTCATAAACCACTGTAGATTAGTTCTTTATTTGGCGATTTTTAAAATAAATGTCAAACAGGTTGGATTTGTTGTTGCTGTTAATTTTTTTAAACTACATCTGACCCTTTAACAACACAGGCCTGAACTGAGAAGGTCCAATCACATCTGGTTTTTTTCAGCAGTAAATTCTACAGTACTACATGATCCTTTGTTGGTTTAATCTGCAGAGGCAGAACCATGAGGGCCATGCGCATACACAGGGCTGACTAAGTTATACACGGATATCCGATGCACCAGGGTCAGTGCCCCTAACCACCACCACCACACTGTTCAAAGGTCAACTGTATTATTGTTGCTGTTTAGTCACTAAATTGTGTCTCACTCTTTTATGACCCCACGGACTGCAGTCCACCAGGTTCCTCTGTCCATGGGATTTCCCAGGAAAGAATACCAGAGTGGTTTGCCATTTCCTTCTCCAGGGGATCTTCCTGACCCAGGATCAAACCCTTGTCTCCTTCATTGCAGGCAGATTCTTTACCACTGTGCCACCCGAGTATCCAACTATATTATAAAATCATCCAAATAAATTCTATTTACAAATAAAGAAAATGGTCTGAGAGGTAGAGCCTGAAGGTTCTAAGTGCCATTAATAATCTTAAGGGCATTAATGAAAGCCTCCCTCAATTCCCAAGGACAGCTTCTAAAGGACAAATTATAGCATCAGTAAAGTACAGATGATGATGGCATCTGTATAAAGTACAGGAGATGGCAAGAGTGAACATTGACATTTTAGCAATCAGTGAACTAATGACCCATTATATCTTCTACTGTGGGCAAGAATCCCTTAGAGGAAATGGAGTAGCCCTCAGAGTTAACAGAAGAGTCCGAAATGCTGCACTTGGGTGTGTTCTCAAAAATGAAAGAATGATCTCTGTTCGTTTCCAAGGCAAACCATGCAATACCACAGTAATCCAAGTCTGTGCCCCAACCACTAATGCTGAAGAAGCTGAAGTTGAATGGTTCCATGAAGACCTACAAGACCTTTTAGAACTAACACCAAAAAAAGATGTCCTTTTCATTATAGGGGACTGGAATGCAAAAGTAGGAACTGAAGAGATACCTGGAGTAACAGCTTAAGTTTGGCCTTGGAGTACAGAATGAAGCAGGGCAAAGGCTAATAGAGTTTTGCCAAGAGAACACACTGGTCATAGCAAACACCCTTTTCCAACAACACAAGAGAAGACTCTACACATGGACATCACCAGATGGTCAATACTGAAATCAGACTGATTGTGTTCTTTGCAGCCAAAGATGGAGAAAGCTCTATACGGTCAGCAAAAACAAGACTGGGAGCTGACTGTGGCTCAGATTATGAACTCCTTATTGAAAAATTCAGACTGAAATTGAAGAAAGTAGGGAAGACCACCAGACCATTCAGGTATGACCTAAATCAAATCCTTTACACTTATACACCGGAAGTCAAATAGATTCAAGGGATTCAATCTGATAAGAGTGCCTGAAGAACTATGGACGGAGGTTTGTGACACTACAGGAGACACTGATCAAGACCATCCCCAAGAAAAAGAAATGCAAAAAGGCAAAATGGAAGTCTTACAAATAGCTGAGGAGGCCTTACAAATAGCTAAGAAGAGAAGGCAAAAGGCAAGAAAAGGAAAGATATACCCATCTGAATGCAGAGTTCCAAGTAATAGGAAGGAGAGACCATAAAGCCTTCCTACATGATCAGTGCAAAGAAATAGAGGAAAACAATAGAATGGCAAAGACTAGAGATCTCTTCAAGAAAATCAGAGACACCAAGGAAACATTTTATGCAAAAATGGGCACAATAAAGGACAAAAAACAGTATGGACCTAACAGAAGCAGAAGATATTAAGAAGAGGTGGCAAGAATACACAGAAGAACTATATAGAAAAGATCTTAATGACCCAGATAACCACAATGGTGTGATCACTCACCTAGAGCCAGACATCCTGGAGTCCAAAGTCAAGTGGGCCTTAGGAAGCATCACTATGAACAGAGCTAGTGGAGGTGACGGAATTGCAGCTGAGGTATTTCAAATCCTAAAATAACGATGCTGTGAAAGTGCTGCACTCAATACGCCAGCAAATTTGGAAAAAGCAGTGGCCACAGGACTGGAAATGGTCAGTTTTCATTCCAATCCTGAAGAAAGGCAATGCCAAAGAATGTTCAAACTACCTCATGATTGCATTCATCTCACATACTAGCAAAGTAATGCTCAAAATTCTCCAAGCTGGGCTTCAGCAGGACATGAACCAAGAATTTCCAGGTGTTCAAGCTGGATTGAGAAAAGGCAAGGGAAGCAGAGATCAAATTGCCAATATCTGCTGAATCACAGAAAAAGCAAGAGTTCCAGAAAACATCTGCTTTATCCACTACGCCAAAGCCTTTGACTTTCTAGATCATGACAGACTGTGGAAAATTCTTAAAGACATGGGAATACCAGACCACCTTACCTGCCTCCTGAGAAATCTGTATGCAGGTCAAGAAGCAACAGTTAAAACTGTACACAGAACAACAGACTGTTCCAAATTGGGAAAGGAGTACATCAAGGCTGTATATTGTCATCCTGCTTATTTAACATATATGCAGAGTACATCATACAAAATGCCAGGCTGGATGTAGCACAACTGGAATCAAGATTGCCGGGAGAAATATCAATAATCTCAGACATGCAGATGACACCACCCTTATGGCAGAAAGTGAAGAACTAAAGAGACTCTTGGTGAAAGTGAAAGCAGAGAATGAAAAAGCTGGTTTAAAACTCAACATTCAAAAAACTAAGATGACAGCATCCAGTCCCATCACTTCATGGCAAATAGATGGGGAAACAATGGAAAAAATGACAGACTTTATTTTCTGGGGCTCCAAAATCACTGCAGATGGTGACTGCAGCCATGAAATTAAAAGACGCTTGCTCCTTGGAAGAAAAGCTATGAGAAACCTAGACAGCATATTCAAAAACAGAGACATTACTTCGTCGACAAAGGTCCACCTAGTCAAAGCTATCGTTTTTTCAATAGTCATGTATGGATGTGAAAGTTGGATCATAAAGAAAACTGAGCACTGAACTGTGGTGTTGGAGAAGACTCTTGAGAGTCCCTTGGACTGCAAGGAGATCCAACCAGTCAATTTTAAAGGAAATCAGTCCTGAATATCCACTGGGAGGACTGATGTTGAAACTGAAACTCCAATAGTTTGGCCACCTGATGCAAAGAACTGATTCACTGGAAAAGACCCCGATGCTGGGAAAGATTGAAGGCACGAGGAGAAGGGGACAACAGAGGATGAGATGGCTGGATGGCATCACCAACTCAATGGACATGAATCTGAACAAGCCCTGGGAGTTGGTGATGGACAAGGAAGCCTGGCGTGCTGCAGTCCATGGGGTCACAAAGAGGTGGACACGACTGAGCGACTGAACTGACTGAAAGGACAGATGAAAGTGTGCAGGATGGAAACAGCAGAGCAGTGCAGGAAACGTGCATATCACTAGTAGTATGAATGAGGAAGCAGAGGCTAAAACCTTGAGAAAATATACACAAAACTATCAAAGCAATGCAGTGTGGGCATACAGTATGCGCTCCTTGCCAGCTCCACCTCCTTTTCTGGCACAGTATAACTATGGGATTTCATACACCTGGGCAACAGCTTTGCTAGAGATCAGTGAGTCTCCCCTAAAATTACACGTGAAAATTGTAGACATGAGCATTTTTCTGAGGCAATTTTCAAAGGAGTCTGTGATTCAAAAAAAAAAAAATGCTATGGCTATCTGAGCTAAGTGTTAGATAATATTTATGGAACTGAATGACCACAGCTCACAGAAGTAAACTACATAAATGAGAATATGTCTCCAATCAGAGTGACAACAAATACAGTTACAAGAAATTAATGCAAAGCTGAAAACAGTGCTGAAATATTTTAAAATATTAAATTTATATTTTGCTCAAAATTTAAATGGAAAAACACTGAGGAATGGCTGAGGGAAGAAGCAGAGAAAAAGATCATGCAGACAATTACAAAGTGTAGAACTAAATTCATGGGATTTTCTTGTGAACAGAATTCTGTACTCATTCTTGTACTCTGAACAAAGTAAATGCAACTAAAAAAGTGTGGTTTATATTTATACCTTATCTGGTCCATAGATTCAACAGTAAATTTATATGCCCTCAATTTAAGGGAGAGCAGAACCTTAGTAACTTTATTGCTGACATTTAAATTACTTTGTAGTGGCCAACCTTAATAACCAAGGTGCTTTTGTGCATCATTAAAAGTAATTTCTATACTTACCACTCCACCTACACACCGATCTCTATTTCTTCTCATTATGTCTGTGAATTTAAAACAGAAATACCTTTTAGCAAATAGTTTGATTTCTGCAAATTCTTATATGATATTAGCTTTAGCTCACCCAGAAATTCAGCATGTGAGTTCCGACAATGAAGAAACATGGGTAATTTCGTTTGTTCTGACAGTTCAAACTGTTTTTCAAAATACCTGCATGATGCAAAAAAAATTTTTTTTCCTCATTAAGAATTTTATTTTAGCATGAGAAAGATAATTGCCAAATGATTTTTAAGTTAAAGGACTTTTATTCTCTAGAAATTATAGAACAGAAATAGTGAACTCAGGCATTTAAAATACATGAGACCTAGCCAAAGGCTTTTATAAAGACTCCCTAAAGCGATACTTGATTTTCTGGGATTACAAAATTATTTTCAGAAATGTCTGTTAGCTTTTCCATTATAACTGCCAGGTAATTAGGTAGTTCTTTACCATCTCATTGCTGGAAGTAAAGAGCTATATAAGGTTTAAGTTTACAGTGATGGGGACTGTTTTCCCCCAAATAATTACTTTTAACTAGCTTTCTGACTAAATCCCAACAAATGAAGTGGACACCCCCCTAATACCCATGGATCCCTTCCCCCAAAGCAGGTGCTGGTGGCAGAAGAGACACGGCCAGCTCCTTGTCCCCAAAGCTGGCTGGCCACCTCCAGTGGGAATCAACTCATCCCAGGGAGCAGCCAGGTGTTACACTCAGTGGTTTTCACGTGCTGTTATACAAGAAGTTACTGCCACTGAGCAAAGAGGAGGAGTCCCTGAAAAACAACGCAGAGGATTTATTAAATGAATGAGCACAAAAACTGCAATACTCTTTTAGAAAAATGAAAACTACATGATAAAGTGGCAGTCCTGAACATTTTAAAGGACTTTAGAAAAAGGTTTTTCAAGCGCCTCATACCATTATCTCATCTAATCCTCAAAGTAACCCTAGAATAGGAAAGAGCTGATGTCAGAGCAGGTATATGACCTTGTCTAAGATCACAACGCACAAGAGGCTTTCATATAATGACAATATCACAGGACATGACAGGTGGAAGTTCATGTCTCCTTTCATTTCAGTGGTGGTCCCTCTCGATTTCATTAATGGTCATGCAATTTAAGCTCAACCAGGAGTTGCAGACAAGGGTTTAGCTTTTATTAAGGTGTTTGGAAGAACAACTTTTCTATTTAACTTAAATCTCCTTTGCTGTGTTTTCCTATATCCCATCTCCTGGAAATGCTAGACAACTATTTTCCTAGAGCACCTCCTTTGTAAAACTCTTGACAGTCTTCAATTTTAAAATCAGAAATAGAAATGTACTTCTCAAAGAAACAGTCATCCTGAAGTTGGTGGTCTATGTATTATCCATCATTTTTTTGTTTTTTGTTTCAGATTCTGCTGGACTAGAATAAGTAAAAATACTTTCAGTTAATTATCATGGTGCTGAAACTTCACAGTGTAGGAAATATAAACAAACACTTGGAAGAAAAAAATATTTTAATAATTACTACTAGTCATTACTTCAACCTCTAAAGTAATTCAAATGTCAGCAGTGAAGTGTTCTCTAGTCATTATGTAAACTTCACTCTGTATCTGGCTTCTGGCTACACACAGCCACACAACCAAGGCACAGATTTACAGAATCTAATGATCAGCTTGGAAATAAGCCTTCCTATCACAGAGGAGGCAAAAGCACAATTTATGAAAATAACAGATGCCCAATATGCTTACAGGGATTTTATATACTTTGAGGAAAGAAAGGTTGATGTGCTCAAGCTAATAACTAGGTATTATATAAGAAAACTAAGAGGTAAAACATCATTCCTAATAATACAAATTGAGGATAATTGGTACTTAACATCCTATGACTATTGGCTTTAAAGGAAAAACAACCCACAGTGGTAATGGAATAACAGAAGCTAAAGGGCAGGAAGTGGCACCTATTAAGAGACTTCTCAGCTTCTTTTATTTAGGGTTTTTAAAAATTCAGAGATGGGAATTAATCTTTACTTCAGTTAGATTTGCTCTTTTTAGCAAAGTTTTAATTTGCTTCTGGTTGTAGTACTGCTTCTTTGATTTCAGGGTCAACAAAAGCTAAGGACAAGAGCTTGAAAAGTTCAACTTCAGAGTACCAGTAATTATTACAGACATATCTTGTTTTATTGAGCTGCTCAGATACTGTTTTTTGGTTTTTTTTTTTTTTTTTTTTTTTACAAATTGAAGGTTTGTGGCAACTCCACATGAAACAGGTCTATTGGTGCCATTTTTCCAATAGCATTTGCTCACTTTGTGTCTCTGTGTCACATTTTGATAATTCCTGTAATATTTCAAGCTTTTTCATGATCATATTTGTACTGTATTGTATTACTGTATTTTCATGATTGGATCTGTGACCAGTGATCTTTGATCTCACTATAATTGTAGTTTTGGGGTGCCACAAACCTTGCCCATACCAGACAGCAAAACTGATCAACAGTGTGTGTGTCCCCTCGGCTCTCTTCTTCTCCTTGAGCCTCTCTATTCCCTGAGACACAACAACATTGAAATTAGGCCAACTAATAATCCTACAACGAATGGCCTCTGAGTGTTCAAATAAAAGGAAGCATTTCGGGTCTCACACTTTAAATCAAAAGCTAGAAATATTTAAGATTAGCAAGGGAGGCACTTTTAAAGCCAAGACAGACCAAAAGCTAGGCCTCTTGAGTCAGTTAGCCAAGTTGTAAACGCCAAGTTAAAGTTCCTAAAGGAAACAAAAGTGCTATTCCCCTGAATATACAAATGATAAGAAAGCAACACAGCCTTACTGCTGACATGGAGAAAGTTTTAGTGGTCTAGATATTAGAGCAAACCAGCCATAACATTCCCTTAAGCTAAACGCCTGATCCAGAGCAAGATCCTGATTAACTTCAGTTCTATGCAGGCTGAGAGAGGTGAGGAAGCTGCAGTAGGAAAGTCTGAGGCCAGCAGAGGGTGCTTTGTGAGGTTTAAGAAAACCTCTATGTTATCTCTATAACATAAAAGTACAAGATGAAGTTTGGGGTGGCTGCAGCAATTCTTAAGACAAGCACGAAGTCTGGTTTAAAGGTGGTTTAAGAGGGAGGGGACATATGTATATCTATGGCTGATTCATGTTGATGCATGGCAGAAACCATCACAATATTGTGAAGGAATTATCCTCCAATTAAAAATTTTTTTTTAAAAAGTGCAAGGTGAAATAGCAAGTGCTCATGTAGAAGCTGCAGCAAGGTATCCAGAGATCTAGTGAAGATAATTAATGAAGGTCACTATACTCAACAACAGATTTTCAATGCAGATGAAACAGCTTTATGTTGAAAAAAAAGATACCATCAAGGACTTTCATAGCTAGAGAGGAGAAGTCAATGCCTGGCTTCAAAGGATACACTCACACTCTTGTCAGAGGCTAATGCAACTAATGACTTTTAAGTTGAAGCCAATATTCATTTACCAACGTGAAAATCCTAGGACCCTTAAGAATTATGCTAGGACTTCCCTGGTGGTCCAGTGGTTAAGACTCTCTGATTCCACTGCAGGGTGCATGGGTTTGATCTCTGGTCAGGGTAGTTCCTCATGCCACATGATGCGGCCAAAACAGTGCGGGGGTAAGGGGTGGGAAGGGAAAGGAGAAAAAAAGAACTATGCTAAAAATCTACTCTGCCTATTCTCTACAAAGGGAATAACAAAAGCCTGCTGCTGCTACTGCTACTGCTAAGTCGCTTCAGTCGTGTCCGACTCTGCGACCCCATAGATGGCAGCCCAGCAGGCTCCTCTGTCCCTGGGATTCTCCAGGCAAGAATACTGGAGTGGCTTGCCATTTCCTTCTCCAATGCATGAAAGTGAAAAGTGAAAGTGAAGTCACTCAGTCCTGCCCGACTCTTCTCGACCCCATGGACTGCAGCCTACCAGGCTCCTCCGCCCATGGGATTTTCCAGGCAAGAACACTGGAGTGGGGTGCCATTGCCTTCTCCGAACAAAAGCCTAGATGAGAGCTTGTGTTTACAACATGGTTTACTGAATATTTTAAGTGCACTGCTGAAGACAATGCTCAGAAAAAGAGATCCCTTTCAAAATACTACAGTTCACTGACAATGCACCCGCTCACCCCAGAGCACTGATGGGGATGTACAATGAGATTCATGTTGTTTTCATGCCTGCTAACACAACATCCATTATGCAGCCCATGGATCAAGGAGTAATTTTTACTTTCTAGTCTTATTATTTAAGAAAAACATTTTGTAAAGTTATAGCTGCCATAGATAATAATTCCTCTGATGGATCTGGCCAAAATAAACTGAAAACCTAGAAAGGATTCACCATTCTAGATGCCATTAAGAACACTCATGATTTGTGGGAAAAGGTAAAAATCTCAACATTAACAGGAGTTTGGAAAAAGTTGATTTCAACCCTCATAGATGACCCTGAGGGGTTTAAAACTTGAGTGGAGGAAGTAATTACAAATGTGATGAAAATAGCAAGAGAACCAGAATTAGAAGCAGGGCCTAAAGATGTGACTGAACTGCATCATCTTATGATAAAACTTTAATGGATGAGAAGTTGCTTCGTATGGATGAGCAAAGAAAGTTGTTTCTTGAGATGAAATCTATTCCCGGTGAAGATGCTGTGAAGACTGCTGAAATGACATGACATAAACTGAGTTTGATAAAGCGGTGGCAGGGTTTCAGAGGCCTGACTCCTATTTTGAAAGAGGTTCTACTGTGGGTAAAATGCTCCCACACGACACTGCATGCTACAGAGAAACAGTTCGTGACAGAAGAGTCAACGCAGCAAACGTCATCATTGTCTTATTTTAAGAAATTGCTGCAGCCACCACCCTGGTCAGTCAACAACCATCAACGCTGAGGCAAGACCTCTACCAGCAAAAAGCCACCAAAAAGACTGGCTGAAGTCTCAGATGATGGTTAGCAGTGAAATGCTTAGCTTCATTTTTCAGCAATGAAGCATTTTTTAAGTCTGTATATTGTTTTCTAAGACATAATCCTATCACGTACTTGACAGACTACGACACAGTGTAAACCTAACTTTTATATGCACTGGGAAACTAAAACATGCCCGTGACTTGCTCTGTTGTGATGGTCTGGAACTGAACCCCTGATATCTCCGAGGAATGCCTGTAATTTGGCTTGATGTAAATCCAAAACCTAAGCATTCCAGCAGGACACCTTAATCCAGTGTTAATCCTGCCTCAGCCAAATGGGAGAGTGAGACAGACACTCCATGCCATCAGCCCTTATGTTCCTTAAAGCCCCAAATGATTATTTTGAAATTCTGTCTGATGTCTGATTAAATATGACTGCACAGTATCAACATTCTAAAGTCCCAAGAAAAATGCCCAAAGCAAATTCCTCCCACTCAAATGAACGTAACTCTTAACCTGCAACAAAAAAGGAGTGCAGCACCAGGCAAAGCAACCGAAAATGCAGGGTATGCTTAAAGGCTAATCTTTCCATATCTAAGTCAGGCCTTTTCCTATCTACTTGCTTTTCAAAAGCCCCAAACAAAAACTATAGCCAGTGTCTTCTTTTAGGATGGCAGTATTTCTAACACTTATTCAGTACTGACTCTCTGTCGGGCACAGCACAAGGGACTTTACACACCCAGTGTTAAGAAAGGTAGGCACAGTATCCCCGTTTTGAAGACGAGCAAATTGAAATCTACGAAGGAAAACACCAAAAGGCAGGTATGATTCAAACATAAAGATCTGCTGACTCAAAAGGTCTTATTTTTAATACGACGTTATCTATTGCCTTTTTTTGTTTGTTTTTTCAGGTATTTTGTCTAGCATAGTAGCAGGTTTGTTTGTTTGTTTGTTTTTGGTCTTGCCTCCTCCTTAATCCATTATACTAATTTATTTTCTATTTGTCTCTTCTCATACATCATTTTCTTGACTATACATTTTTACTTTAAAAAGCAAAACAATGACAAATTGCACTCTAGTAATTGTGTCAGGTGGACAACTGGCGTATGTAAGCACAGACCAAAGTCTAAATTCTTCCAACAGACTCAACAGTAAAAGCTGAATTATAAACTTTTTATCCATGATGCTCTATAGGCATCAGAAAGATGCCTCCCTCATTATTAAAAATTCTGTGCACATTTACATCATGCTCAGAGTACTGTGCTAGGTGGCATAGGAACTAGAACATGAGGAAGACTTGGTCTGTGCCTTTGAAGAACTCAGACGCTAATGCGTTGTGGGAGTGGAAGGGGTTAACACAAACCCACTTATTACAGTGTGAGAAATGCTGTAACAAGGACAGAGTGCTATATGGCAGAGAATAGGGGTGATGCCGTCGGTACACCTTATGGGAAAGGAGGAAGCAAAGGTAGATAACATAGCTATCTATGACAACAATCCAAATACAATCACTACTGGTGAGTTTTTTTTTTTAACTGTAATTTGATGTTTTATAAGAAAATGAAATCTCAAACTGAACTGCCCATCTATTTAAAATTTCTACGGTACTTTAGTTTGTCCTTAGCTTTACCTGCTCTGGAAGAGGCCTCGGTCACATCCTGTCACCTCAGCAAAGCCATCTGACTGCCCCAGAAAGTGAGTCCTTCCCTCTGCTGTTCACATACTTTCTGATAGCTTTTCCAACCAATTTAATTATTTATGTCCTCTATTGTCTGTAGAGGCATAAGAACCAACTCTTTTTTAAAATTGTATTTATTTTAATTGGAGGATAATTTACAATATTGTGATGGCTTTTGCCATATTCTTCTTTGTATCAGACCGAGGAGACACTTGATAATCATTTACTTAACCAACGGAATTTCACTCTCTCTTACAGGACAGCACCTGGACAATTGGCATGTGTGCTGAAGCATAAACTATACGTTGTTGTTTAGTTGCTAAGTCCTGTCTGACTCCTTCTGACCCCATGGACTGTAGCCTGTCAGGCTCCTCTGTCCGTGGGATTTCCCAGACAAGAATACCGGAGAGGGTTGCCATTTCCTTCTGCAGGGGATCTTCCCAACACAGGGCAGCTCTCGAACCTGAGTCTCCTGCACTGGCGGGCGGGTTCTTTACCACTGACCCACCACAGGCGCCCATGAACTATGCACTGCTATACATATTCTGTTTTTAAGTTCCAATCTCAAGATGATGGTGAAGTATCCGCAGAGCTGATACTATCAGTGTTTTCATGTAACACATGCAAAAATCAGGTTTAAAGCATTTCGGCTGCATATCAGAATCAGTTTATGTCATCTGGATAAAGTCAAGGGCAAGAAATCTTGGGGGTCTCTGCCACTGCCCTTGATGATCACACCACATGATCTGTTCACTTCCTGAGGCTCATCTCGACCAAAAACAGCCATGAAAGTGGAGGTATTATGACCTGCAGGCTTAACCTAAGAAACTATTACAGACAACTGCTCCTCTATTTAAGTGTGAATGTGTGAACTTCTAAGGTTAAGTGAACTGACCTACATGGTATTCAGGAGAGGTACAGAGATTTAGTAATCCTACCAGTAATCAGTCAGTGTCCCTGAAAAAACACAGCAAATAACAAGCTACCAACTAAACAGCTCTGAAAGGCTCTATTACCATGGAGCCTGAAAGGAAAGGTCCATAGAACATCACCCCATCGTGTCACGTGGTTATGGTCCTTCAGGAATTCTGGACCCTGGAGTCCAGGGTACGACAGACTCGCTGTCAGTCTGCTCCTCACTGCAGGCACTTCACGTGGGCCAGACACACTGGGGCTGTCGTGTGCAGGCAGGGGAGCGCAAGAGGAAGCACACTTCTGGCAGGCATAATTTACAAAGCCCCTTCAGGCCACCAAGCACTGGCTTAATCCAAGATCATATGACAAAAATGGCTATTAAATATTATGAGCAAGCTAGACAGTATCTGAAGAGAGAATCTGATCCAGACTCCTCTGTCTTGTTTGAGAACCTAAGCAGGATGAAGGGCTGTTTATTCTTAAATGCTTGAGGAGCAGATATTACACCTTATTTACAGTTCTGTATGCTATGAGTTCCCAGCAGGTTCTGGCACATACCACTCCATAAATATTCACTGAATAGATGAATACCTAAATTAGCCTCCTCCAGAATCTCATTCTGTTTTACCATCTGATAATACACTGTACCTGAAACTCAACAAAATGCTTAGGTCCTAAATTAAGCCCATGACACAATTTTTCTTTTCAGCCTTCAACACAACCCAACAGTCTGGCGACAGGAACTCCAACTAACAGCTATAGGCAATGGTATTATAGGAGGTCTCTGAAGCTTGTGAGCTTGGCGTTTTCTCAGAAGACACCACTCTCAACATGGCTCCTACAAAAGGATTCGCAACTTCCAATCACAATATCCAAAGCCCAACAAGAGTGAAATATGCTTTTGTAGCTTTGGTAATTGACCCTATACTCTTTTTTAAAAATATCTTTTAAGTCATATGCCCCACAACTGAATTTATTTCACCAGAATAGTTCATGTATGAATGCACTTATTATCAAACAAACAAAAATCAAAAGTCTAGCATGTAAAAATCATCCCTGTTTCTAATAAATTAGATGGTTAAACCAATAGGGAACCGCATTCTTCCACCCCTCACAAATTCCATACAAGCGTGCATGGAATCTGTTTCGCTTAACTTCTTAAATACAAAAGGGAAAAAAAAAAACTCTGAAGCTTAACCTAACTACATTCTGAACTGATAAAAACTGTTTAAAAACCACCCTTAAGATTTTACAGAAATTTCTAAAGACAATAAATTTCCTTACTTGAGCTGAGTATCTTTGGAACAAAACTGTAGTCGGTCAAAATCTTTAAAAGATAAAAAAGAATCAAGAATTACTCATGACTTGTAAAGAACAAATCAGCTGTTTTCCCAAACTGAGTCACGCGAACGGGATGAGTTGACACTGACCAAGTCCACATTCCCCTATGGCTACAACTTTCCCCTTGTTGCTTTCAGCAAGATTCAGCAACTCCATCAGGTAATGATCAGGGTCATTCTTTTCGAATTCATCACATCTTGTAGGATGACACCCAACGGTGCTGAAAAACATATCTAGCACAAAATAATGCTTAGGATTATTTCCAAGTATTTTTTCCGTATTTATATTTAATATGAAAAAAGAATATCACATAATTTCAACTGGTCCATTTTTAACAATACCCATAAACTAGTCAAACTATCAGAAATGCACTAGATTAATCATAAGAATTTTTGGAATACTAATGCCAATTTTGGACATGAATATGAAAACTGCTTTAACATGCAGAGGAGTGGAAGAACCGAGAACTTTTAAAAGCCTATCTGTTTGGGGATAACGAGTAAGGAAGGTACTGTGGAAGTAATATTATGTATGGAAGGTAATATTCTTATACACATCAAAAGCCTCTGGGAAGATGTTTTTAGGACTTTAATCACTGAAGTGTCAGTGAATCCTAAAGTATGCATTTTCAAAAGATTTTAATAAATAACAGCTTTTAATGAATAAATCAGTATTTTGAAAAATAACATGGAATGCCTAATTCTTTAGTGTCAAGCACATGAAGTACGCTCCTGGCCCCTCCCCAGCAAAAACAAACAACAAAAAGGTTAAATAAATAAACGCCAGATAAAGGAGGATGTTTTATATAACTAGGGTTCTTGTAGGAATCAACTCCAAAACTTTATGTTCATATGCCTGTATTTAGCCTATAAAGTGAGCATATGAAGGGTTATATACTAAATTATTACTTGCATTCCTGGGGTCTTACACAGTGTCTCTGATCTGAATGATAAATATTTTAATAAATGATCTTTTGTAGCTTAAGTTAAAGAGCAAATAAAAAGCAACTCATATCTTAAACATATTACAGTATACACACAAAAATTCTGTATCGGGAATATCTGAGGTTAAATTCTATGCCTAGTGAACTTAATTCTCATTAACTGAAATCTTAAAATAATCCTTATTAAATACAAGAGGGCTCATCTGATATGACAATGGGCACTTTGAATCTTTTCATCTTAGTCAGTCTATCTTCCTGCTGTGTCTACAGTCATGATCTGCTATATCTGTACCTGAGGCAGTTCTCAGAAAGACTTCTTCAAAATAACTTAATTCACATTGTGGGAGGTAAAAGTAATATGAGGATACCATTTGTTTGTGCCAAATGCAGTGCATCTTTACTGTCTTGTAGATTTCCACCTGTAATCATAAACTGAAACAGAAAGGAATAAAATAAGTCCACTTTAACAGAGTGTCAACAAGTTTCCCAAACATGCTTTCCTGCTTTTTTTCCCAAAACGCTTCTCTCTCTTCGACTGTCACACACCAACCTGCAGAACTCAACTGGTCACTTTTTAAAACTGAGGTTTATTTAACTTACAAGCAGTAGCTACTAAGTGCCCTGATATCACACTATGGAACTTAAATCTTCATATATATATGTCTGTGTGTGTATATATATGTGTATATATATATAGTTTATTTACTCATTATTTTTATTTTTGGCTGGGCTGGTCTTCATAGCTGTGCGGGCTTTTTTCTAGTTGTGGTGAGCGGGGGCTACTCTCCAGTTTTGGTGCCTGAGTTTTTCATTGTGGGGGACTGTCTTGTTGCAGAGCCTGGGCTCTAGGGTGTGTGGGCTCAGTAGTTGCAGCTCCCATCTCTAAAGCACATGCTCATCCAGCGGATTAGCTGCTTCATGGCATGTGGGATTTCCCAGATCAGGGATCGAACTTTTGTCTTCTGCACTGGCAGGTGGATTCTTTACCACTGAGCTACCAGGAAGCCTTATGGAACTCAAATCTTATTCCCTGTGCTCATGTGTGGGCTAGCTTGCTACTTTAAAAAATACCAGTTAAAGAGAAATATCTATTCAAACAATTTGACACTGAGCTAAAATTCATTTGCTTAGAACTCTGTAAAAGTAGTAGGAATTCTCCTGATTATCAAATTATTACCATAAAAATTAAAGTGTTCTCACAGTTGCTTGAAATGTTGTACATAGTATAAAAGCTAAACACAGTGATTAGAGATATATCTTTTTGATGACTGCTTGCTGCTGCTGCTAAGTCGCTTCAGTCGTGTCCGACTCTATGCGACCCCATAGATGGCAGCCCACCAGGCTCCCCCGTCCCTGGGATTCTCCAGGCAAGAACACTGGAGTGGGTTGCCATTTCCTTCTCCAATGCATGAAAGTGAAAAGGGAAAGTGAAGTCGCTCTGTCATGTCTGGCTCCTAGCGACCCCATGGACTGTAGCCTGCTTACTTCTAACCAAAGCTAAATTATGTTATAAAATCTACTAATAGTTGCCCCTTAAGAAACCCTGTAATTCAGATGGATTTTTAAAAACTTCTTCAAGAAGACTTGGCCATTTACTAAATTTCTGATCACATGGAAGAACCACCCACAAGGTGTGTGTCACTTAAACTGATGAGAACATAAAATTTTGACATTTTATTTCATTAACTTGCTAATATAACAATACGTATCACAAAATGCTAAGTGTGGCATTGGCTCTTTCTCATTGCAGTATTTTAACCAATATTTAGGTGTTTTTTTTAAAAGCATAATAACAAAAATGAAACGTTACCTTTTTAACACCAATCTGAACAGCTCTCTCTATTACGTCCTGTAAGTCATCTGCAAGAGATGAAGCCCACATTAAAATCTGGTAAATAAAAACTCACTTACCTATAATTTAATTATCCTATATTGAATACATAGAAATCACAGTTACTAAATCCAAGTGAAATCAATACTATTTGGTAAGTGCTTATCATATAATAAGACCT
Source organism: Bos taurus (assembly GCF_002263795.3). NCBI lineage: Eukaryota > Metazoa > Chordata > Mammalia > Artiodactyla > Bovidae > Bos > Bos taurus. The sequence goes on along the minus strand of NC_037341.1, from coordinate 15,568,147 downwards.
AGCAATACCTTAAGAAAAAAAAAAAGAAACCCATATAAGGCAAAATAGGTGAACTGTACTTCTGTTTTGTTGATCAAAAGGGCGAAAAGTCTGTTTGGGTTTACGGTTTGCTTTTTTTTATTTAGAAGCTTTTATTTCAATGATAGTAAATGGAAACTATACTGATTTACAATAGGCCTGCACCTCTACCTGATACTGCTGTTAGTTTCTAACTGGCCCAAATCTTAATTTTCTCATTTAGGCACATCTTTATAAACTTTTTTGGACCCTGATATTCAGGGTAAGTTAACTTCTTCCTTGGGGCAGTTTAGTATGAAAATTATGTTCACTGGCTAGCTTCCTTTAACTAAAGGCCTCTAGACTCTCAGGCAACCTGTCCTAGCTTGAGACCATACTTTATATAGATACTTAAGTGAATCACAGTATAAGGGAGGAGATAATCCAGCAAGTTGGAATGTACTGTATGAACATACCATACATTTCTGCCATCGCCCATAGTCAAACACTAGATAAGGAGGCCTACAGTTAAGTACCAAATTACTCTTCCCAGACTGCTGCCCTCAGACACAAAGATGTACACTGGTATCCCCAGAAATCTGAAATGAACCCACACGAAAAGCAAATTAACAGATTATTACCTATGTGGTCCCACTGTCAAATTATAAAGCAATTCCACTATTAAAATTATAGGAAGCAGTTAATGGGACTACGAGAAAAGCTTCGTCCCACATACAGTAATATTCATCTAGTTTTCCATTCATCTATCAGCTGTTTTCACAAGATTAGCATTAAAAAAAACACAACCCCAAACACATCTAACCCTCAAATCCCCGCCCACACCAAATACTGGTCTTTGTCCATTCTGAGGACAGGATGTCCCAAGAGTGACGAAGGTGGGAGCCAATTCCCCTACAGCCTTCTTCAACCACCCCATCAACTGCTCTTCATTTCTCGAACTACCTTTCTTTTCCAAAGAGGTAATGCTGAGGTCAGTCAGAAAGGCTTTCTGAGAAGCCTGCCCTGGATTTCTGCGTCTGCTCCAGTCGTTTCACGATGAACCGGCTTGTATCAATGAAGCGCTCAACGCAGTTCACGAGACAGGCCTCAGCCCGGCTGTCCAACCTTGGTCCAGGCTTGTCCACGCACTTCTCCCAGCAAAGTTCCGTCATCTGGTGCACCAGCTGCTGGAAGCGCTGCTTCTGGGTCTCCACCTCGATGAAATGCCGCAGCTGCGGGTCGACTGCGCCCATACCCAACGCGGAGGAGGACGACGACGAGGGATCCATCCCAGCGCCGCCCCGCGGCCGGAGACAGACGCCGCGCCAACTCACGTGCCTCCGCGGCGGAACCGGAAGCACTATGGCTTGCCTTTTATGCATATCGTTATCTCAATTTCTATGTTCAAAGTTTTATACTTTATAACATTTTGTGACAATAGCTAGTTTACACATGTTCATGATCGTGGTTTACCAATATAGCTGATATGGGTTTCACTTCGTTTACAGTTTTATCCAAGACGCACAATAAATCCTTTAATATTTCAATTTTAAGGGTGGGTTAAGCTTTTTATGCTCTTGAGTCAGAAAATGTCTTCATAAATAGCTTAACAAAAGAAAAGTTTACCTTGATGCTTTTGAACCCCCCTATAAATTCCTCTGAACATAGGATCTGTCAAGTTGATACCAATATCTGTGGAAAGCAAAAACAAAACAAAACATATAATCATGGAGGGCCTCTATTTGAAATTTTTACTTTAAATAAAAGGTCCAGTTACTAACTTTTTCATTCACACAAAATCTAAGTGCCTATTGCTTGTCAGTCACTGTGCTAGACACTTGGGATACCAAGATGAAAGCCAGTAGTCCTGCTCTCAAGAAACTCACTGCAGAACTGGGAAGGCATACCCCTTAATAGCCAATTAAGACATTACAATTAGGGGACTTCCCTGGTGGTCCAGTAGTCAAGAATCTGCCTTGCAATGCAAGAGATTCAAGTTCGATCCCTGGTTGGGGAACTAAGATCCCACATGCCATGAAGCAACTAAGCCCACCAGCCACAACTAGAGAGTCCAGAGATTCAGGGTGCCACAACTACGATCTGACACAGGATCTTAAATATTGAAATAAACAAGCTGATTTTTTTTAAATAAAGAAATCACAAGAAGATACTAGCACTGTGGGACACACAAGAGGACCACCCAACTTAGTCTGCTAGTTAGTCCAGAAGAAGCTTCCAGAAAGAAGCACTTCTTGAACTGAATCTTCAAGGATGAGTTGGGGAGTTACCCAGCAGAAGACAGGAAACTCCAGATAAGAGGAAGCAGCAGAAACAAAGCATCTGGGGTCTGAAATAGCACAGTGATAGTGAAGAGATGGGAGTGACCAGAAAAGGGCAGACTCAACCATGTTACAGATACTTGTCTTTAAAACACCAGATGCACCAAGAAGCGCTGATGGCTTCCAAGACTGGAATTCTGGACCTCTCGTTCTGGTGTCTTTGTAGAAGGTGGGATCTGAATGGGGCAAATGGAGTCAGGATAGTTCATCTGGAAACAGTCAAGAGTTCCTACTTGCAATGAAGAGAACCTGAATTAGGGTTATACAAGTGGAGATGCAGAGAGGGCAATAAATTATTGTCTTTATTCACCAAATAGTTATGAATACCAATACTATGCCAAATATTATGTAAAGAGTTAGGGGGTACGGAAATGAACAAGACCTGTCACTTGGTCCCAGCCTTCTAGGAATTTACAGTCTATATAGGAACTGCAAATAACATTTGTGATATAAAGTGGTTTGACAGAAAACAAAATTATGTAATACAATTATCCTTCAATTAAAAAAAAAAAAATAAGCTGGACTGTAAGCAACATGAGGCAAGACGTGTTTATCTTCTTCAATGTTCTATCCCTAGAACCTAGCATAATGGTTGGTGTATAGTAGGAGCTTTATATACTTTTAAGCCTATAAATAATCACTTTACAGCTTTGTGCTTCAGAGCGCCAAGAAGGAGCATAGTTTTGGCAAGAATGATGAAAAGGCTCCACAGAAGATCGAGATCTTGTAGAAAGCTAAAGCTTAAACGCTGACAGACAGAAAGGGCATCCTGCATACAGGGGTGTGTAGAAGTCTGGAAGAGATTCACTGTGCTGTAGAGGTTCACAGTGGAGAGTGATTTTACAGTCCGTCTCTTCTTTTAACCTCTCCCCTCCCTGCCAACCCCTGCCCCCAACATCCAGCAATGTCTGTATTCATTTCTAGTCGTCACACTGAGGGGAGCGCTCCTGACAGTTCCTAAGAGCCCCAGCTGGTTGACCCCCCAGGATCAACCTGAGGTTGAGGTAATTGTTATTAATTACTGCCAGCTGCTCTCTCACTGGTTCATCTGATGGGAGTGAGCACAGAGGCTACTAGATGGGCATCTTCTAAACCTCTGCTTTTCAAACGAGGGGTATTCCAGAGTATGTAACACCCTGAGATTTCCTGGAGTATCCATTTTACTTTGGAAAATCTTGGGGATAACATAGCCTTTAATTTTAGAAGGGCACTATATTATTTCAAAGTTAAACACAAGACATCCAGAGAAGTTCTGTAAATGCATCAAGATTTACAAACCACTGCCGCCACCCCTATCACCCGGAGGTATATCCTTCACTCTGGGTCCTTAAGTGACCTTTGGTGGGTGAGTTTTAGAGCAGGAGGGCTTCCCTGGTGGCTCAGCTGGTAAAGAATCCACCTGCAATGTGTAAGACCTGGATTCAATCCCTGGGTTGGGAAGATCCCTCGGAGAAAGGAATGGCTATCCACTCCAGTATTCTGGCGTGGAGAATTCCATGTACAGAGGAGCCTGGTAGGCTACAGTCCATGGGATTGCAAAGAATCAGACTGAGTGACTTTACTTTTTAGAGCAGAAACTCACCATCATTGAAAAGGGAGCTTCCACTCCATTCCAAATTTTACCACTTTGCAATGATTAAGCATAGATTCTTATTGCTATTCAGATTGAGAAGACGGTCACTTGTGGTATGATATGCAGACAATGTCACAGAAATTAGTCTCAAGTATAACCTAAGACACAATGTTGAAGTGTCTCCTAGGAGGGAGCAATATTTCCCATAAAACACAGATACTTCTGCTTCCTGCCCTCCTTCCCCAGATTAGAAACACAGGCAGCCATTGGTTATGCAATTTGAAAAGGGGGTAATGTAGGATTACAACCTGGGGATAGTTAGCTGTCCTAAATAAAAATCTAAGGTTGCTTTTATAACACTGGTTTAATTTTTCTATTATTAAAAAAAAAAAAAAAAAAGTTGGCCATGCCGTTTGGCTTATGGGATCTCAGTTGCCCAACCAGGGACTGAACCTCAGCCATGGCAGTGAAAGCACTGAATTCCACCCACTAGACCACCAGAGAACTTCCTCCACTGGTGTAATTTTTCATGCAACTGCTACATGTAAAGCTTGTCCATGGAACACCTGTCCATGGGTCTAACAGGTTGTTTTCCAAAGTATTGCTCATGAATACTACAGGCAGAAATTTGTGTAGTGGGTCATAGGCAGAACTTTTTAAACGGCATGGAATAAACTCACATAACAAAGACAGAATGCATAGTATGATCCCATTTTTGTTATAAAAAGACACATCTGATATGTTTGCCTATTTTTATGTCTCTGTATAAATTTAAAAATTATGGAAGGATATAAACTTTAAACATTGTTTACCCCTGGAGAGTGGAAATGAAGAGCATACAGAAAGAAATATGTTTCAATTAAACCCACCTTCTGTAAGAAGTCTTTTCTAGCTTATCTGGTTGAGATTCCTTGATCAATTTTCTTACCACCTATACTAAAATTACACATCTTTTACCCACTCATTCATACTTCCACTGAACAGTCACTGTACTAAATAAGCCCCTGGGAAACAAAGACAAATACCATAAATACCACCAAGTATCTGCCTTAAAAGAGTGTAGACTAATGGGAAAGGCAGATATATAAGTATTTTAATTATAAAATAATGTGGTAAAGTAAAGGGTAGGTAAAAATCAACCAGGCAAGAGGATGTCAGAGACAGAAGGGACATTATGGTCCCAAACTGCCACTCTAAAACCTTTTCAGAAGGAAGAAACAGCACCTCCAAGTGTTTACAGAGCATAAAAAGGATGCGGTTGGAAAAGCAGGCAGGGCCAGACCACAGAAAGGCTTTGTATGCTATTCTGTGTGCTAGGTCGCTTTGGCTGTGTCTGACCCTTTGTGACGCCACGGAGTGTAGCCCATCAAGCTCCTCTGTCCGTGGAATTCTCCATGCTAGAATATACTGGAGTGGGCTGCCATTTCCTTCTGCAATGCTATGTTAAGGCACTTCAACTATGCTGAGGACAGTAACTAAAAGATCTGAAGCAGAAGAAACATGTAGCTGACTTTTTATACAGACCACTCTGGAGGCTAGAGAAAGGATTAAAGAGACATAACTCGAGGCAAGGATTAAGTTTTTATTACAAATGCAAAACTTTTAAAAAGTGTGTTTCCTTTTCTTTGTGGAGGGTTTCGTGGCTCTCACCCCATCTACCCCATCAATTATATCACAGATTGTAATAAAGAGGCTGAGAGACACTGCACCTGCAAAGTGTCTCCAACTTCCGAGGACCTACCTGTCCCCCACCCCAGGCTCTCCCACAGTATTTTAAGAAACCTCTTTCGTGGCACTTTAAGGTGCCACTTAAACACTCTCCGCTGCATTCGCTTTGACTGTACATACCTCTCCAGCCTGAAAACTAACTGTACCACTAGATTCTTTATAATTCCACATACTTAGCACAATATCTTTGTAAAAAAAATGCTGCCCAAAACAACTCTTAGATCTAAGTTTATAATCCTAACCTCTTTGAATGCAAGACATTTCCAACTGACCAGTAACTGTCTCCACCTGATGTCCTGTAAGATTCTCACATTTACCTAATACAAATGGATTTCCTTACGTCTCCCACCCACTTCAGGCTTCCATTTCATATTGAGGTATTTATCCCAACCCTGAATCATGTTTACTGTCCCTTACTTGTAAACTCTCAGCCACTAAACGCTGCATCTGTACCTCTTCCCCATTTCTCTCTCCCTTTTCCAATGCCCTTGCTCAAGTTCCGATATGCTTCCCTGCCTCTCCCTGTGAGCTACCAAACCTACACAACAGCTGTCATTTTCCCACTTCAAGTGGCTAGAAAGTTCACAAAGAAGGCACATGCCCTGCTTTACCCACTGCTGTATCCCACAGCCCAAGGCTCCCAATGTGAAACTGGCATCCAATGATTTGCTTAAGGAATGCTCCTTGTCAAAAGCCTCCAGTGAACCTCCACTCTATACACAGTAAAATTAAACTCAGCAACACATTCAATTCCCAAGTCAGCTTTCCAATCCTAGCTCACAATATCCGTGCCCTCCCCTCGCCCCCGCCCCCCGACCTTTCCTGAGTGCGTGGTACTAAATGCGCGTACTCCTTTAGTTCCTGTCGAATTCTTCCTCTCTTGTTCTACCGATGCTGAAAGGTTAGTGTACTTGCCAAGTACAGAACTTGTTTCTCTTCCCATTGTCCTCCAGTTTCCCCACCAGATGGTGATGCCAGCAGATTAAGGACAGATCTGTGTTCCTAGGACGATGCCTGGCCCACCAGAGGCGCTCAGTAAATGTTATATGAACTATGATACGAATACAGTGAGTGAACACGTCCCTCGAAGCCATACCCGTCCTCCTCTCCGCCAAACAAGCGGGAAGGGGTGGAAGGTGCACGTAGGCTAGAAGCGAATACAAAGTCTGGCTTTGAGTTTTTTAGTGGTTGTTCTTTTTTTCTTTTTATTGAATACAACAACATATTGGAAAGAGCACAAGTCATAACTGCGAAGTTCGTCAATTTTCACAAATAAGTACACCGGTGAAGCCAGCACCCAGACTGAGCACCAGAACATTACCAGCACCCAGAGGCCTCCCCGCGCCCTCTTGCGCGGAGTGCACGTTCAACCCGGCAAAGAGCTGGAGAGCTCACGTCCTGGGCCCTCTAGCAGCGGTGCGCGATGCCCGGGAATCGAAATGCCCCAAATCCTGGCAAACTCTTACCCACGAATTTGAAACGACTCATGACTGCAGCCCCAGGTTCTCCTCGGCGGAAGCGGAAAAGGCCCTCTATCGCCCCGCCCCCTCGCCGCTGACATCCGGTTTCCCGGGAGCCCCCAGGGCCGCTGAAGGTGAGCCGGCCATCATGGCATTTTTGTCGTCGGGGGCCTATCTGACCCACCAGCAGAAGGTGCTGCGGCTTTATAAGCGGGCGCTGCGACACCTGGAATCATGGTGCATCCACAGGTGGGAGATGGGGACCCAGAGTGCGGGGAGGTGACCCCGGGGGCTCCCACAGAGGCCGAGAGGCCCTGGTACCGGGCGGCTCAAGGACTTCGGGGACGGGGTGGGAACGCAGCTCCTCGCCCCCAAAGCCCGCCTCTAGACCCGGGTTCGAATGCGGAATTCATCGCCCACATCTGGGAGACCTTGAAGACTTGTTTATCTGGCTCGGGCCTCGGTTTTCTAATCAGGAAAACGGACGCGGTACCCACGCAGAGGGTTGCATAACAAGAGAAAGAAAGTACCACAGATGGACTGTGTTGTGCCTCCAGCGCTCACTCAATAATAGCTTCCTTCGTGACCGCGTTCCTAATATTGGCAGTCATAACAAGTGCGTTCTTTTCTTTAGTTCTCGCACCTCTGGGAGTTAGGGATGATTTAGCCTTATTTTATAGATGCGAAAAGGCAAGAGAATAACTTGCTCAAGGCCCTACAGCTGGTAAGTGGCCTAGCCAGGATTAAAACTCAGGTGTCTTAACTCTAAAGCATCATCACCCCCACCCCACCCCCATCAGCTTTCCTCTTTATAGCTTCATCTCACATAATTCTTTATCTCCCACATAATTTTTTTCTTTTCCTCTCTTGTCCATCTGGAACTAGTCTTAGAACACAATTTTAGAACCCAATCTTAAAACATGGATTTTTGTGATCTAAGTGCAGTGCCTGCTGGAGTAACAACCCAAGATGTATGAATGCAAGGGCTCTACTCCCTTAGCAGAATCCTAAGTCTAAGGAGAAGGGCTTCTGAGGAAAACTTCTAAGCTATAGGAAACTGAGTATGTCTGGAAAAGCTGTGAAGGGCATCCTTGAAGCCCAGATTTTATATATTTGGGATGATTGTAAGTCATCGGCTTACTTCTCTTTGCTAGGCAGCAGGATGGCCGGGTTCAAGGCTGTAGGGTTCGTTACTTTCCTGATTCTTTTTATTCATGTCAGAATTTGCCGTTCAGGTTCTATGCTGGCTGATGAATAAATAAATATTAACAAGGATTTTTTTCTCAGCTGTTGAAGTTTATGGATTAGTGGGAAAGAAGGACATGTAAACAGCATAGAGAATTATCAGTTTTATAAGATGAAGGAAGTCAAGCCATCAAGAATTTAGGCAGTGCTGAACTACATCTGGGAATATTAATATTAGCTTTGGAGGAAAGGGTAAATGTAATTACCATGATAACACTAACTCAGCGTTCCTTTAAATCTCCTAACATCTCTTCTCTGTACTTTCCTGATTTTTTTTTATTCCATTTGCCCTCACAGTGCTATTTGTTCTGCATGGGTCCATCCTAGACGCTTGATTATTGCTGTATATACACTGTGCAGCCTCATCTATTGTTGGGACTTGTCTCTGGAGCTGTATTTCCAGCTATTTGTTAGATTACCTACAGTGCTCTGAAGCTGAACTTACTTTTATTTTCACTACCTCATTTTGACTCTTCCCAAATTCCCTGTCTCAGCTAATGGCATTACTAGTAATATAGTCACTCAGCTTTAAGTCTTAGTATTATTTTCGGGTGCTCAAAACTTACCCCTCTGCCAGAGTCATACACATACATACTTATATGCCGTGTACAACTGGACCTTGATTTTTGTAAGTTCTCGTCCCACTGTAATAATATTAGTAGTTGACATTGAGCACTGAGGATGTACCCAGCACTGTGTGAAGTGTGTTTATATGTTTTAGCTTATCATCTTTAAGGACAGCCTGAAGATATAGATAATGTTATTAACACTTTAATGGAGGAGGAACCCATGGCCTAAAGACTTTAAGTAATTTACCCTAGATCACACAGCTAGTAACTGCAGAGCTAAGATTCAGTCTTAAGCAATCTGACTCCATAGCCTGCTCTCATAAATTTGTAGTCTAAATGTTTCTCTCCTGTCACCATCCGTCACTGTGGCTTGCTTCAGACCCTTATTATCTGTGGCCTGTATTATCAAAGCCCTGTTATTACTCAGCCATAAAAAAGACTGAAATAATGCCATTTGTAGCAACAAGGATGACCCTAGAGATGATTATACTAAGTGAAATAAGTCAAAAAGACAAGACTAATATGATATCACTTATATTTGGAATCTAAAATATACAAATGAATTTAATTACAAAACAGACAGACAAAACAAATTTATGGTTACCAAAGGGGAAGTTGGGGTGGAGGTATAAATTAGGAGTTTGAGATTAGCAGATACAGACTATTGTCTATAACAAGGATCTACTGTATGGCACAGGGAATTATATTCAGTATCTTATAATAAGCTATAATGGAAGAGAATATGAAAAAGTATATGTATGAATATGAAAAGTATGTATAACTGATTCATTTTGCTGTACACCAGAAACTAATGCAACATTGTAAATCAGCTATTGTTTTACAAATTAATTTAAAAAATTTTAAGCCCCATAAATGATCTCTGTATCTATAGCAGCCCACTCAAGTATCCTTGCCTGGAAAATCTCATGGACAGAGGAGCCTGGTGGGCTAGTCAATGGGGTTGCAAAGAGTCAGACACGACTGAGGAACAGTTTCACTAACACTTTCTAGAACCTGACCAGAACTTGCCTAAGGTCATGCAGCTAGTGTCAAATTCAGAATTTGAACCCAGGTGTGTTTTGAGCCACACTGTTGCCACCATGTTAATATCTGCCTTCCACATCTCTGTGTCCAGAGTTTAGATCAGTGTCTAGCACAAGGTAGGAGGAAGTTCAGTAAGTTGTCATTCAATGAATTGAATGATCCTCCTATAGAGGAGATGGGGAAAGAGGTTAGGCTGTGTTTATTACTACAATAGTTTTTTGCTGCTGGTGTTTGGGGGGGTACTGCCAAGAAAGCTGTCGTAATGATGCGGCCGCTCCATTGACAGGGTCCAGGGAGGGGTGGGAAGTTGCACTACTCACCTGGGAGGCATTAGTGGAAGTACCGCCTCTTGTCAGATAGTTCTACTGCCCGATTGAGAAGATTATATTTCTAATCTCCAAAACCATTTTGGTTTAAGGGATAAATACCGGTACTTTGCTTGCTTGTTGAGAGCCCGGTTTGATGAACATAAGAATGAAAAGGACATGGTGAAGGCCACCCAGCTGCTGAGGGAGGCAGAGGAAGAATTCTGGCATGGTCAGCACCCCCAGCCGTACATCTTCCCTGAGTCTCCAGGGGGCACCTCCTATGAGAGATATGAGTGTTACAAGGTAGGTGAGGACCACAGGTGTGTTGAATTTCAAACCTCAGCCCCGGAAACCACTCGCCTTTTTAAGAGCAGCCAGATTTCTTTTCTGACAGTTACACATTTTTTTCAGTGTCAAGTTTTCTCTCTCCCAGATGCCATCAAGACTTTTCTTTCCAAACTCAGAGCCAGGGTCTTGCAGTAAACTCTTTGACAAAGGAAGGTCCTTAAGGAATGGGTAAAGAACTCATTTTTGGATCTGGAAGTTAAGCAGTTTCAATTGATGCTTCGTATTCTAAGTGGTATTTCCAAATAACGTAAAGCCACATTGGATGTTTAGAGAGCTCAGGTAGGGGAGGGACGATCCCAGTTCTCTTTGGACTGATCTTGCTGTTTTTCAGCCCTAGGCTGTTTCAGTCTAAGGTGTTCTCCTTTATTTTGGTCCTCTGCTGTATGGCTTAGTGTCAGAAGCAAGTCTGGTACTTAGAATTGTTATAAAAATGCATTGATTTTTATCTCCTGAGAAGGCCCTCCCTGTGACATGTAAATGTGTTCTGTGGAGTGATGCTGTGATTTCCCCTCCTGACAGGTTCCCGAGTGGTGCTTAGATGACTGGCATCCTTCGGAGAAGGCGATGTATCCTGACTACTTTGCTAAGAGAGAGCAATGGAAGAAACTGCGGAGGGAGAGCTGGGAGCGGGAGGTGAGCCTTGCCTATACTTTCTCTTTCAGCTTGTGTTCAATACAACATTTACAGCCACCTTAGAAATAGGTTAAACGTGTTTCCTGGTCTTCGGGCTTTTCTGTTCTTTAATTTTGCTTCTCCTCCTTCCCCTCCATAATCCTTTGCTTGACTTTCCTCTACTCTATAATCTTTTAATCTTCTCCACCAGCACCCTGGGTATTTTTCCACTCATGATGACTGATTTATATATGTATTTAAAACTTACTCATTTTTTGGCTGTGCTGGGTCTTCATTGCTATGAGGACTTTTCTCTAGTTGCGGCAAGCAGGGGATACTCTCTAGTTGCCACTTGCAGACTTGTCATTGCGGTGGCTTTTGTTGTTGAGCGTGGACTCAAGGGCATGTCGGCCTCAGTAGCTGCAGCTCCCAGGCTCTAGAGCACAGCCTCGATACTTGCGATACACGGGCTTAGTTGCTCTGTAGCCTGTGGAATCTCCCTGGATCAGGGACTGAACCTGTATCTGGTGCATTGGCAGGTGAATTCTTCACCACTGAGCCACTAGGGAGGCCCTGATTTTTATTTTAAAAAATTCAGTCTTGCTGTAGTGTGAAAAAGAAATTGGAGAGGGCATGTGGAGAAGGGAAGAGACCGGTCTGGGTTATTGCAGTAGTTTTGTCCAGAGATTACACAGCTGGCACTAGGATGGGTACGGTGGGTGTGGAAGGAAGCAGCTCCAGGATATTGTTTGCAGGGATGTGATGAGGGATTGGATTGGGGTGGGGGGACTGTGTAGAGTGAAGGACAGGGGAGAATCAAGAATGATTTCCAGGTTTTAAGCTTCAGCATGTGGAGTTTCGTGGTGGTGTTTATTGAGATAGGGAAGAGAAGAGAAAACATGTCAGAGGACAATTAGGTGTTCAGTTTTAAATGTTTAAAAATGTTAAAGTTGAGAATGCTGTGAGACATCTGGTGCAGGTGTCACAGGGTGACTTTGGATGTGCAGATTTGGAACTCAGAGGAGAGATTTGGGCTCAGAACAGAAATGGGGGCGTTATCAATTGTTTTAAAAGCCACAGAAGTGGGGGTGGGGGGCCTCTTCCCAGTTCCCTCTCCACAGCAGAGGAAGTGGATTAAGTGGAGGCTGGCAGAGAGCCACAGAAAGGTTTGAGATCCTTAGATCCAAGAGAAAGTGTTTCAGGAATAGTGGCCAGGGCCAGTCATCTTTGACGTGGACTAGAGTCCTGGAAATAATGTCAAAAGGTGTTAGTTACAGAAAAGGCATTAGTGGCCCTGACTTGAGCTTACCTGTCACACAAAGATTGATTGGAACCTGAGGAGAAAACGGGAGGGAGAGATGGCTCTTGAACATTTGCTGAGGAGAATGAAGAAATGGGGCAGTAACTGGAGACCGAGAGATTACTTTCTTTTAAAATAATAATGCATATGTGCTGGTGAGATTTGGGGTGAGGGAGAGTCTGGTAATGCCGAATCGAGATGGAACAGGTACAGAAGGAAAATTTTTAAGGATTCCGAGCCTGTGTGGGGGCCTTTGAAAGGAGAAGGGATTCTTCCTCCATTCTTATTGGACAGAAGCTGTAGGCAAATACTTTTGGGTTAGAAGTTTTGATAATGGGGAAATGACAGACTTTCATGTGCTGGCTTCTCTTTTTTAAGTGAAATAAGGAAAAGCCAGGGAGTAGGCAAAGCATGTTTGCAGAACATGGAAAGGGTGTGATAATTGTGGGCCAGAGGATGAGCTTGCTGGAGAGGAGCAGGAAGATTGCCATGGGTTGCTGAAGGCCCGTGTGAGCCTGGGAATAGATGCGTTGTGACTCCAGTTTGTTGCAGATTTTTTTTTTCTCTTTAGCAATACTAAGCTGTACGGGTGCAGGCCTGCAGGTAGATGGTGTGGCTATTCTCTGTCAAGAGCGACAAGGAATTGAAGTTTACTCCATAGGGAGTGATTTTCGTGATGGAGTCTAGTCTAGCTGGATCAAGTAGGGAGGTACACAGGAGACTCATGCAGAGAAGGGCAAGTCATGTGGGAGAACGTGTGAACTGGTAGCCTCTATGAGTTCAAGAAGGCCCCTTATTTTCAAGGGGCCTTTAAGTAAATGAGCTGGAAGAGGCCACTGGTTACTGGGATATTGGGTTACTTGAAATCATGATTTTGTGATCAAGGAGGGCAGTGTTTTCCAAGAAGTATGTGAGCATTTGGCAACTTGAGGTGTGTTTGTTCATGGAGAGCAGCAGATTCGTTCTGCAGTTGACCGCTTTGGTAACCTCTCCCCAAAACCTTCCTCCTTTACTTATTCCATCGACATTATTAAACAGCACATGTCCTGTAGCCCAGGTTTGCCACGACCCAGAATTGGTTTTCTGTAGGGAGGTTCAAAAAATCATGGCTCTGGAATGTGGGTGCCTTGGGTCTCCTCCTCTGTTAGGACAGTGGTGGTCTCGGAGCTTCGCTGGAACAAGGGGTAGCTGGGCAGCAGAGGGCAGGACTGAACACGTTTGTACCTGATTGCTATTTGGAGGGCTTTTAAATTAACATCCCTAGTGTATTCAAATGGAGGTTTCTTAACAGTGCTTTTGGAGACCACTTTGCAGAGATACGAGAACATGGAGGGTGGTCAGGTGAAGGGGCCATAACAAGGGGAACTTGGAGTAGTAATTGTCAGGGTTTCGCTTAATGAGTAGGCAGTAGGGTAGGAGGTTTTGTTCTCAGCTTTGCTGTTTTAAGAATGGGAAAACCTTGAAGGAGAACAGCTTTTGTATCCGAGTTAAAATATGGGCATAAAAATAATGCAGTTCTGTATAAACAACCCTTTTCTATAGTGAGGATCAGAGTGTCACGTGACACAGTAGAAACACCGCTGACACCGCTCCACAGCAGAGGTCGGACCGTCAGTTCGACTCCTTTTCTAATTGTTCTTCCTTACCCCTCTTCTAGGTGAAGCAGCTGCAGGAGGAAACCCCAGTTGGTGGTCCCCGAACTGAAGCTTTGCCCCCAGCCCGAAAGCAAGGTGACTTGCCCCCTCTGTGGTGGCATATCGTGACCAGACCCCGGGAGCGGCCCATGTAGAGAGAGGAAGATGCCTCACAGTCACACTCGCAAGTGAGATGAGTTAACGGGACACACACTTGCCCTAATAAAATAACTCCACCTGTATGACTGATGTGTTCTTCAGAGCAGTGACATGCCAGGCGACTGGGCCGCTGTCCTTTTCTTAGCGGTTACACATATAAAGAAAAGTATGTGAAATGTAGTCGGTCAGATGTGTCTGTTCTTCCCCATTAAGTCATATTGATAAATATGCTATCAAGGGAAAACTATACAGCAGAACCAGATACAAGATTTACTTGAATAAACTTGAGTTGAAGGCTTCACTCAGCTGTAATGAGTGGAAGGCATAAGAGGCTAAGAGAAAGCACACCAGTAGTGAGGGTGTAAGATAACTTTTCTGTCCTAGATTCCACTCATGGAATTTTAGCTTTGATTAAGGGACCACTCTTAAGAAGCACACATTCAGCAAATAAGCATGCAGTTTATGGGGTTCTCAGGATTGGAGTTTGGTGTCTGGGGTTAAAGTGTTTGATCTGAACGGCACTTTTGTGACAGTCATTTCAAAGGCAGTTTCCCAGCTTTGCTCCCTCTACTGGAGCTTGGATTGTCTGCAGACACAAAGGTAAGGGCGGCAAAAACGAAATGAAGTGTTTTGGTTTTCTTCCTAAAGGTAAAGCCGTTTTAGAAATTAACCGAACCCTGCTAGTTGCAGTTCTTAGTAACTCACTGGAGCTGTTAACATTAAACTCACTGGAACCTAACACTTAGGTCAGGCAACTAGATGTTCTTAGGGTGCACAGAAATGTTTCAGCCCATCTTCTAACATTTGACCAAGACCTCAGCCTAAATTTTAATAAGACTTGAAATGCAGGGCTTTTTTTCTAGTGGTTCTTTATTTATAATGTAGGCTGAAGCAACTGTTACAAGGTAGAAGGGAGACGCGTTACACAGTTGTTATTTATACAAGTTTAGAACAAAAAACTGCACAGGGAGAGGTCAACTCTCAGTACAAACTAGCAACTAAACCACAGTAATTTACCTTTAGAAACAATTTCTTTATTTTTAGCTGTGACACTGCTTTTACAATATGCAAAAACACAAACAGAACTACCCAAGGTGTTTTGTCACATTCTTTCTACATTGAATTTGGCAACATTTTATATTAAATTTATTCAGGTTATACTAACGTTTAAAAACTAAACAAGTGAAAAGCTGTACCAAGGTACAGTTACATCCATTTATTTCAAAGGTTTAAAATACCACTTTTATCTAACGTAATTACCTTGCAGTGATTTCTGCTTTTGCAAAAACCATCTCAAGCATCATATGCACAATGCATCAGCTACTTTTAGTCATCAAGATTGGTGGGCTAAACCACAGGCACTACTGTTGCTTATATTCTGTAAAAGGAGCTTGTTTTTCAAAGAAAAAAAGCTTAAATAGTTTCTAATAATCATGCCTTTGCTTTAAAGCCATAACATAAAATGTCCTTGAGCGATCACAGCAGTGTTAAATGTTAATATATAGAACAGTGACTATACAGGTATGTTTCTTTCACATCCAATGCAGTTATGTATTAAAGCATAAGACTATGTAGCCGAAGCTTAGCACCAACAGAGATCTGCAGGCCCTGGGGGACCTGCCAGGCTCTTTCTCCTTGAGAGGTTCGGTCCCAAATGAGCACTTTCAACTGACCCTACTAAGAGGCTGGCTTTTTTTTTTTTTTTTTTTTAAAAAAAAAACACCGATAGAGTCCCCAGATGTGATCCCTTTAAATCTACAAATCTCTGTTGGCTTTAGGGGATGGGCATTATAACAAATTTAACTTTCACTTAAAGAAAAGACAGAAATCCATTCCAAAAAACATTACCTAGAATACAAAAAAGAGGACAGTATAGTGGTCAGATTCCAGGTGACAAGAAAGAAATCCTCCTCTCCAATGTTTAGTATGAAGCCAGTTAACTGCCACTTATTTAAAAGAAGATAAGAAAAACAAGCCCCCAGACTGGTAAACACATTGGCAAGTTGCTAGACTCCAAGCTGGTTACCCTTGTTAAATCCGCTCGAGTTTTTTCAAAATATTTGGGCTTTTCAACGCACCCAGCCTGCTGGGCACAGTTAAGTAAAAGGCATTTGCTATATCTAAGAATTCCCTGCTATCATTTTTAAATGTTTTCACATTTTTAAAACTGCCTTACCATTTTGGATGCATTTGGACTCAATGAAAGTGGGTATAACAGACGAGTAACTGAAGTGGGGGTTCTATGTCTACCTGGTGGCGGCCGCATGCACAGGACTGGAGGTGGGTGCTGTGTGCAGTCAGGAGGAATCGTGGGAGAAAGGAAGTCCTTAAACACCCTACAGAAACAAACACTGCAATCC
The DNA here is from genome assembly GCF_002263795.3 of Bos taurus. NCBI lineage: Eukaryota > Metazoa > Chordata > Mammalia > Artiodactyla > Bovidae > Bos > Bos taurus. Next base: position 15,551,471 of record NC_037341.1, on the reverse strand, counting down.
AGTATGGCTTATTCGGATGCATTTACCATGAAGCTACTAGAAATTCAACCTACAAGGCTACCCTTAAACGTAACAGGATCGGCTATGTTGACAGTGTGCCCCTCCCCCGGCCCTCCCCCCAATCCCAACACAGTCTACCATTTCCAGAGTTACTTCACTCCAGATATTGCTCATCAACTGACTCCCGCATTTCTCATCCCGAAAGTAGTTTGCTTGGATAAGGATTTTTACTCCTTATCCATTTTGTTTGTACATTAAAATAACTTGAATTTGCTCCTAAGCCAGACTACTACAATGCATCTACAAAAGCTTGCAGGAAAACAAAAGAAAAAAAGCTAAGTATAGTTATCCTTTCTTCTGAAATCACTAACTTTGTGGTTCCCCTGCCCGACCTCCCCCCGCCCTTATGCATTTAAAATTTTACAAAGACTTGTAAAAAAGTTAAATGGAATTTGGCACCTTCAGAAAAATCAAAAGGGAAACTTAAGATTAAAATGTGCAGAAAGAAAACTGTTGATATTTACAAATTAAAAGATCAAGGTTATGTCAGTTACGTATGTTGCTTTTAATTCTTATCTAAAGGTGTACTTTCAAAAGAGCTGTGTTCTGAGTTGCCTACAAAATCTTTTGATTATAGATTGGAATGGATCAAGACAAATTAGGTCTTATTAATTAGACAGTTCATTCCCCACTGGCAGCATTTCTTGTGAGCCTAAGAGAGCCTAAGAGAAGCGCGGGGCTGAGCGGTCATTTGTTGTGGTCTTCTTCAGTTTCACGCCCCTTCGGATGGCGTTCAGCATGTCTTCTCCTTGCGGGACGTCCCTCGGGCTCACATCTGCAGGGTCGCTCTCTGGAACCTGGCCTGGGGAGGCAGTGGCACTTGGGGGATCCCTCTCCTGGTCTTCGGCCTCACTTTCTGGAATCGCCTGTCTGTGCTCCTCGGGGATGCTCGGCTTTGGGCCTGGAAGAGGGGGGTTGACGGAAGCTTGGCCGCTCCACATTGAGGTGGGCACACTGGTGACACCTTGAGGGCTCTCAGCCACAGACGGCGACTCTGGGCTGTGCTCACCCCGCTCCTCAGGCCCATCTGGAGGGGCTGGCAGCACCCCAGGGAGGTCTGGGACCGTGGGGGTCTTAACAGGGATCACGGGTGTCTTGATGGGGATGGGACCGGCTCCTATGGTCCCCCGGCGGACAGAAGGCTTGGTGGAAGGGGTCCGTCGGATGGTTGCAACCCCTGGGGTGACCATAGCAGGTCCGAGGGTGGTGGGAAGGCCCGCGGTCGAGGCCGGGCGCTTGGCTTGGAACATCCTTCGATAGGACTGGCTGATGTCACTGTTTCTCGGGATGGTGGAGGATTTGTCAAACTCCTGCTGATCGGCCTCCTGGTCACCACTTACAGAGAAATAATCGTAATCTGAAACTGATTAGAGGATCCAATTAGAAATCTCCGAGGTGGTGGCTGTGCTTTTTCATTCTCTGTGTTGGGAGGACAGAAGGCCAGGGACTTCACCCGCAACTTCACCCCAAGCCTCCCTGGGTTTCCAGGCCCCCACCATCTAAGAACTCCTTGATGGGGATTGTCATTTTGTTCACCAAGGGAGCCCTGAGCACCAGAGAGCACTGGACACAACAGGCTTGCACTCAGATACCGCTGAGCTGGAAGGATGCAAAACGCTGCCTCTGAGAACCTCTGGGAGGAGTAAAGAGGGTGGAAGGAGGAAATAGCCTCTCCAGCCTAGAATGCGATGTGAGAAACAAACCCCACATGGACCATACAGACCTCCCCCATGATCAGCCCATTCGTGCAAAGACTAGAAAAACAACGGAACTGGCAGCGAGTCTCTGAAAACTATGCACAAGACAGGTTCCATCAGTGCAGTGTGCTCACTTCCTCTCCCAACACAGGGTCACATGGGAGGGGAACAGCGTCCAGCCTGAACACCTCAGAGCACGTTTCTGAACAGCAGCACTCTGTCATCTGGGCCAGGTCAGTTCTGGGGCGGGGTGCGGGGGTCTTTAGGCTGTATTATGGGATGTTTAGCAGCATCCCTGGCTGTCTACCAGATGCCAGTAGCACCCCCTCCAACTGTCACAACTAAAAATGTCTTTGCTGCTGCTGCTGCTAAGTCGCTTCAGTCGTGTCTGACTCTGTGCGACCCCATAGACAGCAGCCCACCAGGCTCCCCCGTCCCTGGGATTCTCCAGGCAAGAACACTGGAATGGGTTGCCATTTCCTTCTCCAATGCATGAAAATGAAAAGTGAAAGTGAAGTCGCTCAGTCGTGTCCGACCCTCAGCGACCCCATGGACTGCAGCCTACCAGGCTCCTCCGTCCATGGGGTTTTCAGGCAAGAGTACTGGGGTGGGGTGCCACTGCCTTCTCCGAAAAATGTCTCTAGATGTTGCCAAGTGTCCTCTGGGGAGAAAGATGGTCCTCCACTGAGACCCACTGTCTGAGAGACCTGAATGAAGGACTGCCAATGGGCTTGGCCAACTCTCACAGATCTCTCCTACTGGCTGGAATGCCATCGTGCTGGCCTTGTGGCTGTCTGGGGAGAGGCATCAGAGAGGTGGGTTCATAGAAAATTTGGCTGGAACAGGTTAAGAATTTGGGTTTCAGACTCTTGACAGATCTTAGATTCAAACTCTAGCTCTGCTTATTACTTGTGTGAACCCTGGGCCTCAGTCTCCAAGTATGTAAAATGAGGATAAATATACACATGGGCTTCCCAGGTGGCGCAGTGGTGAAGAACCTGCCTGCCAATGCAGGACACACAAGAGACACAGTGTGATCCCTGGGTCAGGAAGATTCCCTGAAGGAGAATATGGCAACTCACTCCAGTATTCTTGCCTGGAGAATTCCATGGGCAGGGGAGCCTAGTGGGCTACAGTCCATGGGGCTGCAAAGAGTTGGAAACAACTGAGTGAGCATGCATACATGTTATATAAGTGGCTGTGACAAATAAATGGGACAATAAAGTGCTTAGTCTGTTTTTATCTAGTCGCTCAGTCATGTCTGACTTTGCAACCTTGTCCGTGGGATTTTTCAGGCAGGAACACTGGAGTGGGTTGCCATCCTCCTCCAAGGGATCTTCCTGACCCAAGGATCGAACCTGCGTTGGCCGGTGGATTCTTTACCCTCTGAGCCATCAGGGAAGCCCAGAGTACTTACTACAAAGTGCCAAACACAAATGATACAGTATCATTAATAGCATCTTGTGTTCATATGGGAACTTCCCTGAACCCTGAAGGTGAAGAACCAGCAAAGCTGTGAAAGTCTGGCCACTTCCTTGGATGGCAGCTACCTAACAATCACAGATGGATCCCCTCCCAAGAATTCCAAGATGCTCGATGGTGTCTGGACGGACTTCTGCCTCCTCCCAGCGGGGAGGGCCCCCCGTCCTCACCTGGCACTGCTCAGGAAGCCCGGCTGGAAAGCCTAGGCTGCCTCCTACCTTGGGAGGGGATGGTGTCCTCAGAGCAGCAGGGGGTGGTGGTCTGGGTGCTGTAGCCACTGGAGCACTGAAGTGAATCCCGGCTGCTCCTCTGGGTGTCCAGCTGGAGGCCCCGAGACAGGGCCAATGCCAGTTCCTCACAAGCCTCCATCTCCTCCCCGGGCTGCAGGTGGGAGGAAAGAGACGAGATCCCGGGGCTATGAGTCCCTGTCTGATAACCCCAGAGCCTTTCTACTCTTCCAATGGGGCTTTGACTGGACTCCTACTCTGTTCCCATGACCACCACTGGGTCTGTGGGCCCAGGAGGCTGTCAGCTTGCTTGGGCCCTAACCAGGCTCTAGAAAGTTCTAGAGTCTAACTCACATATGAGACCTTCCCTGGGGGTCTTCTAAATGCCATAGACCAGGGAGTTGGGGAAAGGGGCTCAGGTCCCTCCAGCCGCTGGCCAGCACGTGGCCCCTGGCCAGGTGTGGAGGGCCCCGGCCAGCTGAAGAAAACAAGAGCGTTGTTACCCTGGTGGCGGCTGATACGGTCATGCTCCTTGGCCTTTGGGCCTCCTCGGTAGCAGCAGGGGCACCTCCTGCTGCAGCGGGGCCTCCTCCGCTGGGGTCTGGCTCTCGCTTCTCTTTGCGGCGCTGAAGGGTGTTCACAAGAGGCTGATCATAAGGTCCTGGCTTGGCCCAGTCCTGAGTGGAGCAAGCGTGGTCAGGCACCAGGGCCTCGGCCTCCACTTGGAGGCCAGAGAACCCTCCAGACAGCTGCCCACCCACGGAAGGCGGCTGGTCCCCACGGAGGAAGCTCACACTGGGACAGGCCAGCAGCCCCTTCTCCCCTCACCCAGTGCTAGCAGAAGGGAATGGACAGTCCTTTGGGGACCCCCTGGGTACCTCTCCTTTCCTCATATCTGCCCAAAGACAGAAAACACACAAACTGGGCATGGATCCTGGGGGAGACTCTTACAGCCACCAAACAGCTGACCAACTGCCTGCGGTGTCTAAAGGCACCAGCCAGTGGAAAGACATCTCCTGGGACTAGGCCTGATGTCTGAGGAAGACCCTGGCCTATGGGCTCAATTGATCGCACTTGCATAGCCTGGCCACCAGGGGGCACTAAAGGAACTTCAGACACTTTTCCTGAGGCTGAACCTCACTTCAGGGAAGTAGCCCCAAAGGGCACTTGGGGATGTGCCATCTGAGGTCCTCACAGAGGCAGGGAAGGCCCCTGGGTTGGAAGAAGGATTCTGAGGAGTCTGAGAGGTGTGCACCACTTGCTCAAAATGCAGGCTGCCTAGGGGCCTACTATTCCAGTTAGGGTCCTCTCAAAATATCCTCTGGGCATCTATTGTACTTGCTAGGAAATAATATAAAAACTTGTTTGTATATTTAAGCAATGTTTAGTGCTTTAAAGCAATGTTTATTGGTTTATATGTCTTAATATAAACCATTAAGACTAAAAATAAAGTCTGCATTTACTTTGAAGATTAAAAAAAAAAAAAAAGCCAAAACCTATCTGGAGGCATGGTTCTATTACCATGGCCCGATAAGGGACTCAGGGGAACAGTCTGAGGTACACAGTCCTCTATATCAGCAACTCCCTCAGGAATCCCCCAGGAGAGCAGAACTGGGATGTACACTTTGGAACCAAACATCCCCACCGTGCTCCATCTGGGTCTACTGGGGTCTAACCAGGGTTAACTGGTGTCTCCTAAAGGCAGCCCCTCCAATCCCAGCTCCGTGTGGACATCTCTGTCTCAGAGCTGCCTGCTGGATTCTGGTTCTCCTCCTGGGAGAATTTACTCAGGGAGGAGGTGTTATGGGGAAGAAGGCAGAGTGTGAGAGGAAGGGGGTGAGGGGAGCATCGGGGTGAGAATTGTAGGGGGAGAAGGGGGGTGAGCACAGAGGCAATGAGGGATGGGGGAGAGGGCGGAGAGACACAAACCTTCCAGCTAGGGATCTGAGATGACGGGAACATGCCGGGCCCAATGGTGTAATAATGAGCGTAGTCTGGAAGATGGACAGAGGTGACCCGAGGGAGCAGGCGGGAGGCGGGCAGGCAATGAGGGAAAAGGCTCGCCCCTACGGGCCCCACATGGGACTCACTTGATAAACTATAGTGAGAAAACCCGTTAGACAACTGGAAACAAAAAAAAGGGGAGGAAAAAAAATTAATATAACAGGATGAGTGTGGAGGTACAAGACGGCATTGACATTCAAGGGAGAGGGGAGACCTGAGTATTTACAAATAAACATCAGGGACTCTGCTGCTCATGGACAGTCCATGATGCGAGAGAAGAGCTCCACAGTGCAAAGAATGCACGTTTATCTGACACCAAGCATTCAGTGGGGGAAAATACTGTATCTACTTTTAGAATAGTTTGGAAATGATCGGTGTCCCAGTGCTCAATGGTCTTCGATTATTTCACTAATAATTTCATAGTGATGGTGATTTGCTCATCTCATTATGCAGCTTTCAAAACTTAACACCATCAGCTGAAGCTGTTTGTTCCAGATTTCCAAATCATCAGAGTGTTCAGGAGCAGATTCTAAATTGGGGCGAAGAAGGGGGGGCTGCAAACGAAAAGGCGGGAAAGCACACAGCCTCTGACGCGGTGGAATGTCACATCCAACGACAAGGTGACGAGGTGGCCACGGTGGGTGGGGTGCGGGGGAGGGGGAGGAGGAAAGATGGATGACCATCCATGTCCTGGGAAGAAGCCTTCACACCTCCGAGTTCCCCATACCCCTTCCTCTCCCTCTTGATGACTGCAAGGTCACTGCTTCAGGAGCCAGGCACCCCTTCCCGAAAAATCCCTCAGTCTTGTCCCTCCCTCTGTCCCAAGAGGGTCTACTCTTGGTGGAGATTTTGAGTTTCTGGGTTTCTGCGGCTGTGTGGGAAGTAGCTGGCAGAGGGGTGTTGGGGGAGAGGCTGGGACCCCAGCCGGTCACCTTCTCCGTGGACGCCCAGGCGCCCATGGTGGAGCCTGAGCTGACCGAGGTGGGCGAGCTGCACTCGCTCACCGACTGGCAGGTTTCCGAGGCTTCGGAGGAGGCCGAGCTGGACGAGTTCTGCAGCAGGGGAGGGACCACACGAGGGGACCACGTGCCACCAAAAAAGAACATCCGTAAAAAATAAAAAGATGAGGGAGGGTGGGGGCAGGGGGGAGGAAGGTCACGCAACAGAGAGAGAGAGACAGATGTGTACACAGAAAAGGGAAGGATGAGAGAAGCAGAGTTAGGGTTATTTTTTCCCCCCAAAGCTGCGCCCACACAGAGGCTTCCAAGCCCTGGAAAGGAAGCGTGACACCCAGTGAGACCCAGACCCGCTGGACCGTGAGGCTCCCAGGACCCTGACGTTGGCATGTGTGTGGTGCACGGGCTGCGTGCCTGGCTCGGGGATGCCATGCCTTTTACACCTCTCAGGTGCCCGGATGTTATGACGTGAGGACTGACCCCCCAGCCCGGGCTTTTGCTCCACATCTGCCTGTTGTCGTTTAGTCACTAAGCCATGTCCGACTCTTTTGTGACCCTATGGACTGTCGCCCGCCAGGCTCTTCTCTCCATGGGATTTCCCCAGGCAAGAATACTGGAGTGGGTTGCCATTTCCTTCTCCAGACGATCTTCTCAATCCAGATATTGAACTTGCGTTTCCTACATTGCAGGTGGATTCTTTACCGCTGAGCCACCACGGAAGCCCCTTGTCTCCTTAGAATAGCTCTAATTCCTGGATTCTCTCCCTTTATCACATGCAGCCTTTGGATCCCTAAGGGGTGGTTTCCAGCTGTGAAGCTGTATCTTCACAGGACATGATTTTAGGTCTTTCTGCCTGGGGGGTGATTTTGAGGCTTTGGGCAGTGAACTCCAGTGGTTAGGGCAATGTTTCTAGTGGCCATCATAGGGAGGGTGAACCATCCAGTGAGATCTGAGACATCACAGAACTGAGGTCTGCCTTGAGAAAACATCTCTTCAGGCTGATCTGATTAAACCTCCAGTCCCTACCCATCTCCCAGTGCCAACCAGGCACCTGCTCCCAGGCCCTAACTAACCTTCAGCCGAGGCAGAGACTGCCTGTTAATTCAGTACTGCATCTTGACATTCTGTTCCTGTCCTGGCACGTGGCAGGTGCCTAACAGTGCTGAATGGATGTGACAATGACCATCTCTTCCATGTAACTGTGTCCTGCCCCCGCCCCCTCCCACCAGGGGGCATGCTCTGGGCCCACCCAGGCATGTGCTTTCCGTTTTCTTCACTGTTAACTGCAATCTCATCCCATCCGTATAAGCAAGTCTGAGCCTCTTTACTCTTTCCCTGGAAGTGCCCCTGTTTCACTGGCAAGGAGGCCAGATTCATGTTTCTGTCCCCCAGCTTTCACCCGCCAAAGGAAGGTTCCTCCAGCCTTGCTGTGTGTGTGTGGATCAGGCTGAATGAAGCAGGGTTTCAGCCTCCAGTTGTGTCGCGGGAAACAGAAGGTGGGCCTATTGGGACTGACTGAAATCTGAAAGCCTGTGAATCCTGCAACAGCAAGGAACCAAAAAGGCATTCCGTGTGCACGTGGCTCCTTGGAGCCAAAGCCAGGGCAGACCCCACAGTGGAGGCCCTGGCTGCTTCCCCAGCTCAGTGTTTGGTTAGCAGTCCAGGATCTGAAGTCTGAAAATTTGAAGTCCTTTTTCTGCCACTTCCCAGGCTAGGAACCATGGGTTTAATCTCTCTAAAGCCTCATTTTTCCTCCTCTTTAGAATAGGGATCAATAATATCTATTGGATGAAGATTAAATGAGATTGTGTGTGTGTGCGTGTGTATCTATGTATGTAGTGCTTAACCAACTGTAAACAAAAGCCGGTTATCATTATAATTTACCAGAACTACTTATTTTGGCTCCTCTAATTAAAATAAGTTCAATTTGAAAAAGAAACAGTAAAGCAGCCCAGGACTACAGGTTCTTATTTCCTTTGACTTCTGCTCATTTTTTTCTGAAGAGCCCCTTGAGTGGATGGAGTGAAGGGTTCTAGGCAGGAGCCCCACTGCAGACGTGGTCCCATCTCTCCTGGGCACACGTGGCACAACTTGTAAAGAGCAGAGTGGAGGACGCGGAGAATCCTGAATACATCCTGCCACGCGGCATTCATTTACACCCGTGCACCCGAGGGATTTCGCTGCTTATGGATGTCTGCTCCCTTCCTCCCACCCAAATAAAGGTAATAATACTTCCCCTAGAAAACCATATACCCTCTGGCCTGTGTGAGGTGTACTGCTGCTGCTGCTGCTAAGTCGCGTCAGTCGTGTCCGACTCTGTGCGACCCCATAGACGGCAGCCCACCAGGCTCCCCCGTCCCTGGGATTCTCCAGGCAAGAGTACTGGAGTGGGGTGCCATTTCCTTCTCCAATGCATGAAAGTGAAAAGTGAAAATGAAGTCGCTCAGTCGTGTCCGACTCGTAAAGACCCCATGGACTGCAGCCTACCAGGCTCCTCTGTCCATGGGATTCTCCAGGCGAGAGTACTGGAGTGGGGTGCCATCACCTTCTCCGTGTGAGGTGTACAATCTCCTTAAATTTCCCCTCTGCCTTAGAAGTAGCCATAATGCCTTTTTCAAGAAAAACAGAATTCTCAATTAAATTCTGCAGCATCCCTGAGTTTACTCAAACTACCCTAGAGTTGCTTTGCCAAGCATTTATCTGAGGCACCGGCTTTCAGATTTAAGTAAATCCCAACAATCCCGCCTTCTGTTTCCCTTGACATGACTGGAGGCAGAAACCCTGCTTCATTCAGCCTGATCCACACATGCACAGCAAAGCTGGAGCACATGGCCTCTTTTTTTAGAAAGGGGCGTCAGCGCACGATATTTTGTTAATGCATCAGTTGATTAAAAACACACACAGAATGACACTGCACATTAGAAAAGCCTTTGAGGAGCTGCAAATCCCTGCTCCCTCTCTACCACACTCACTCTAGGCTCACGAGACACACAGGTGCAGTTTAGTGCCACACAAGGCGGGACCTTGTAGAGAGTGAGTGAGCCAAAGCACCCAGCTAGGACAAGTAGAGGACTTAAAGCTGCAGCTCCCAGCTCCGAGCATTTCTGCTTAAAATTGAATCTCGACCCCAGGAAGATAGAGAGAGGCAACAGCGCTCCCAGGGACAGCTGTGAAATGACAAAGGCGGGGCTCCAGGCTGAGTGGCTCTGCGTTCATCAATGTCAGACGCATCACGTGAGTGGCTGTCTGGCTCCCAGAACATGACAGATGCTTCCTCGACGTGGAGTGCTCCCCAGAACACTCTGCTAGGGGCACCTTACGGCCAGGGTGGCGCAGAAAGGCCGCTGGACCAGTTGCTAGAAACCCTCGTTCCAGATTCCCACTGCAGGTCACATAACTGTGCCACTCGGGCAAACTGCTTTACATCTTAGCCTGTTTCCCCCCAAAAAACAGGGATAACAACACTCCAAGTGGCTGCTGGCCGGACTACAAACAACAGGCAGGAGATCCTAGGACGGTGCCTGGCACCCAGGAGATACTTGCTGACTCTCAGGCAAATTGGATACCTGGATGAACAAGACAAGCACATGACCTTCTGAATCCAAAGGATCTTGGGCCAAAGTCTGTGACTGGTCTCAAAATGTATTATATTGGGTTGACCAAAAAGTTTGTAATGTCTTACTTTGGAAAAACCCTAATGATCTTTTTGGTGAACCCAATATGCAATGGGCTCGCAGTCACCACGCTCCCCAGCAGATGGCGCTGAGGGGACATCCTGGATATTTCCTGGTTGCCTGTATGCTGTGCTTGCTAGTCTAGACGCCAACCCACTGACACAAAAAAGGGACACAGAGGAGCAGGTGAAGGGTGTTCGATGCCCAGCTCCTGCCTTCTGCTCTTCTGCAGCTCTTGAGCTGGGCGTTTAGTGCCATCTAACCCAATTGTATTCAAAGAGACTCAACACCTCCCCTTCTCCCAGGAGGAAGATGCCAACAGAATTACCTGCATGGGCTCTGAAGATACAAGAAGCTGAAACTGCCAAGGAAGGGCTCTGAGGCGTTGTTCAACAGCAGAATCTCTGTCCCCGTGTGCAAATGGGATAATGACTACATCATGCCAAGCCAGCCACAGGGACACTAGAGAGCAGCCAAGACTCTTGAGTCTGTCTACATACCTGTCTACACAAGTGTGAAAACTCTCCAAATCAATGGGGTGACAACCATCACCCGCATGGTGATCATAAGCTTTGAGTGAGTGAAAGTCACTCAGTCGTGTCCAACTCTGTGAGACCCCATGGACTGTGGTCCACCAGGTTCCTCTGTCCACGGAGTAGTTAGCCGTTTCCTTCTCCAGGGGATCTTCCCCACCCAGGGATCGAATCCAGGTCTCCCGCATTGTAGGCAGATTCTTTACCATCTGAGTTACCAGGGAAGCCTGATCATAAGTTTTAACCCCCACTTATATTATCTCCCCCTAAAGGGAGATCAGCTCATCTAAAGATGAGAAATTAAACCAGAGGTTCCCGGTGTCAGACGACCAGGGTCTGTCCAAGCTCTCTGGTTCCCTCTCTGGTTCCAGCCATCAAGACTGATCCAGGGCCTCAGGTGTGGCGGCTGCTCCTGGGGCCAAGGACACCCTTACCTGGTTGGGGGCCTCGGGCGGCATGGGGGACGGCGACTTGGACTGGAAGGCGTCCTGGGAGATGAACCCTGAGTCGTGGGAGGACACGCTGGACAGCCGCACGGGCGCCTGCTGGGCCAGGCTGGAGCCGCGGTAGCGGTAGTGGGAGCTGGGCGAGTGCGAGTGGGAGCCGTGGGAGCCGCTGGACCGCGAGTCGCTGCTGTTGACGCTGTTCAGGCTGCTGCGGGGGCAGCGGGACAGAAGACAAGGCGGGACGGGGAGAACGGCATCACACAACCAGCCCCCAGCCCCAAGAGGCAGCACACACGGGGAGACATATTTTCAAAACACCCAATCATTAAGAGAGTAAACAAAAGGTCTTTTCTCTGTGAGCAAGGGGCGAAAACCAGCTATGGAGACGTGGTTCTCCAACGGTGCAATGAGGCATCTTTAGGATGGAAGGCTGTGATTTTAAAGAGCCAAGTGCTGCCCAGCTCTGCTGTGTCACCGACCAGCAAAGCCAGGGGACTCGATGTCTGTCTGAGGCACGAAAAAAGTTTATATCCTCTACTCACAAAAACCACAAGAAGGCTTTGGCATGACCTAGCTGGACCCAAGTGTCTTCCTTAGGTGAACCATCTGGGTCAACCTGGCCAACCATCACTTGGCACCAAGAGACTCCTCAAGGTGATTGCCTCTTAAGTGTGCCTAATTCAAGATGCCCGTATGTGAGGCAACTCTGTCTGTGTTCGTGTATTTTACATTTTATTAATATTAACAAAGTTGGTGGTTTAATGAATGGCTTGACCCTGAACACAGGTACTTCTCTGTCCAACTATCTGTGAGCCCAGCAAACAGAATACCTGGCAAGAGGCAGGCAGCTTTCAGGGACTAAGGGTCATCAATTGAAGCTGTTTGCTTCCAGGATGGAACAGTAAACAGGATGTCAGAAAATGACACTTGCCCTCTGGAGTTCTGCCTGTTCCGTTTCCAGTCGTAAGCAGTATGCCCTACACTCTGTCTCACCACTCAAATTACGAAACCCAGAAAACTGAACAAAGTCTCCTGGTCCAAACAGGCAGAGCTGACAGATAAAGGGCAGCTGTAGCAGCGTGAGAAGGCGCGAAATAAACAACCCAGACTGGGATTAGAAGATTTGTGGTTTCTTCTCCTAACTCTGCAAGAGATTCTCATCAGATTTCACAAACTCGGCCAGCTAATAAGACAGTCAAGGGCTGACTACTGTGTTCTGGTGCTCTATACTGGAATGATTTGGTGCTAACGTTCCAACAGATATAGCCAAGTGTGTTGGAGGAGATCAGGGATAATTATCATGAGTTTTGCTTCCCCGCCCCGCCTGTCAGCCAGAACAGGGCATGTGGAGACTGACAGCAACGTTCATGGCAATTTCACTACAGCAAGCTCAGGGCTGGCGCTGTCCATATGACAGGATTTTCTGTTGACACTAAAACTGTAGTTTAGTGTCACGCAGCTTTGTTTTATACTAATGAGATAAAAGTTTTCTTAGTTATCAAACGAAAAGAAAAAATCCTCAATAGAAAAAACCCTCAGATCAGAGAAATGCAAATCAAAACCACTATGAGGTACCATTTCACGCCAGTCAGAATGGCTGCGATCCAAAAGTCTACAAACAATAAATGCTGGAGAGGGTGTGGAGAAAAGGGAACCCTCTTACACTGTTGGTGGGAATGCAAACTAGTATGGCCACTATGGAGAACAGTGTGGAGATTCCTTAAAAAACTGGAAATAGAACTGCCTTATGACCCAGCAATCCTACTGCTGGGCATACACACTGAGGAAACCAGAATTGAAAGAGACACGTGTACCCCAATGTTCATCGCAGCACTGTTTATAATAGCCAGACATGGAAGCAACCTAGACATCCATCAGCAGATGAATGGATAAGAAAGCTGTGGTACATATACACAATGGAGTATTACTCAGCCATTAAAAAGAATATATTTGATTCAGTTCTAATGAGGTGGATGAAACTGGAGCCTATTATACAGAGTGAAGTAAGCCAGAAAGAAAAACACCAATACAGTATACTAATGCATATATATGGAATTTAGAAATATGGTAACAATAACCCTGTATACGAGACAGCAAAAGACACACTGATGTATAGAAGTCTTTTGGACTCTGTGGGAGAGGGAGAGGGTGGGATGATTTGGGAAAATGGCATTGAAATATGTAAAATATCATGTATGAAATGAGTCGCCAGTCCAGGTTCACTGCACGATACTGGATGCTTGGGGCTGGTGCACTGGGATGACCCAGAGGGATGGTATGGGGAGGGAGGAGGGAGGAGGGTTCAGGATGGGGAACACATGTATACCTGTGGCAGATTCATTTTGATATATGGCAAAACCAATACAATATTGTAAAGTTAAATTAAATAAAATTTAAAAAAAGAAAAAATTAAAAAAAAGAAAAAACCTCAGTAGACGTGTCACACACACACACACACACACACACAGAGCAGAGCACACAAAAGATGACAGGAAACCAACCACCACCCTCAGGCTGCAGAATGTCAGGCTGTAGCATCTCAAGTCTGAGCTTCCCGTTCCCTGTACAGTGCACGAGCTCAAACATGAAATGAAAGGCACACGCATACACGTGTGTAGAGAGAGGTTCTCACACACAGATTCGGCAGCTCCATCCTGTTCTTTACTCTCAACGCTAAGTCACAGGAAGAGGAAATCCATTCGGCTTTGAAAAGTCAAAGGAAAAGATAGGCAGGGAGAGTGTACCAAGAAGGACATGATGCATGGGGGTGTTTTTACCCTCACAGGAAGGGAATAATCAACTTGGCCATCAGCAAGTCAAGAATGGTCTTGAACAGAACGCTGCCAGGGAACAGTGTTGCTGACCGACGGCAGAACTATTCCGATGGACCCTGAGTCACCAGGTTAACAATAACACCTGACAAAGCAGTGATGGTGGTGGTTGTGGAGGTTAACAGACCAAGAATTCTATTCACTTTGTGAAGCCCTGAGACAAAGACTGGGGGGCGAATAGAGCAGGAGCCACGCTCACTGCCTTCATCTGTTCTGGCCACAGCGAGATGCATCTGCATGAGAACCGACCCCATTCACCCTTTGGGAGCCCATGTGGTTTCTACTCTGCTAAACAGGAAAATCCAGTGAGAATTCATAAAATGGGGAGATTTTGTACCATGTACCCTGACAGAGAAAGCTGTGTTCACCAATTTAAGGTCTGATGGGATTTTTCCTTCTAACCCAAAATTAATTCCAAAACTAAAGAGTAAGACCAAAATCATGAGGGATCCTTTCACCCAATCACCATTTCCTGTTTAAAATGCACTATTTCAGAGTCCAAGACTGGCTCCAACATTCACAATTAGTGTAAAGCAAAATGCCACTTCCCAAGGCAACAGCCCAGCCTGGCTTCACCTACCTGCAGACGCTTGACTTGCGGGACATGGTGGTGCTCGGAGAAGAGGGTGGGGTCTGGTACGACCAACTGTAATCAGAACCTTTCAAGTCCAAAATCACCTAAGGGGACAGAGCAGGAGGGTCAGCAAAGTGCTGAGAAGGGAAACATTATCCGTCAAATCTTAACAACTGTCATAACGTCGAAATTCCACCATCATGGAAGAGTGGGGATCAAAGAAAAACATGTTGTGAAGAGTTTTCTTTTCAATGGAAGAATCATAGTACCAATCCATCACTGTCATAATCCTTTTTCTGAGACAAGCAAAGACATAATTAATGGGGGAGAGGAAAACCACAACATACCTGTCAAAAAGAAAAAGATTTACAGTTATAATTCATAAGAGACATTTACACCAAGGTTAGAATTTATAGGGTTTTTGTTTATAGTACAACATAGATGATAATGCTTTTAGGATGTGTTGATTTTACACAATGGACATGAGTTTGAGTAAACTCCAGGAGTTGGTGATGGACAGGGAGGCCTGGCGTGCTGCAGTCCATGGGGTCGCAGAGAGTCGGACACAACTGAGTGACTGAACTGAACTGATCTTACATCTTAGTCACTTGATAGTTACTCATGCCCCCATCTGACCAATAAAACCTGACAGAATTAAGAACAAACCAATTTTTCATAATTACTTCTACATCTGTCTCCCTTACTTAACAAAGAGCTAGTTGAATGTAAGCTCTACTTTCTATTCACATAGTAGGTGCTCAATAAATATCTGCTTACTGAGTGAATGCCTGCAGGCTGTAGTCTAATAAAGGCAATTTTGCAAGATGGAAAATATAAGCTCCCAAATTTGTCTGCTGAGCTGGCTTCCAAGGCAACAGTAAGAATTTTATACGAAAGGCAAAAGCATGTGATTTTTCAGCTGTTGCCCCACTGAACATAGTGTTAATGTCACATGAACCAAATGAATCAACATAAAGTCACCTTTTTCATAAGTGAGACCCTCATTCATTCCTTACTTAGAATGGGAGAAATCCAGAGAGAATGATTTACAGTGATGACCAAGAGACCCCACCGTCATATTCCTAGAGGAGTTTATCTCTAGAGGGTCAGCGAACACATGATTAAGAGCATGGGCTGAGGAAACTGACAGCTTGGTTAAATCCCAGTTCTACCAGTAACTGCCTGGTTAAGTGACTCTATCTCTCAGTGCTTCAAGGTCCTCTGTAAAGTGCGGATATTGGTGGAGATTCACAGAAAATCTATGTAAAGAGCTCAGAGCAGAGCCTGGCACACAGTAGGTGCTCTGTGATAACCTGTGCGGATGATGGTCACATATCACAATGTAAAAGATGATACCATTTTAAATGAGAGATTACCGCAAGGAACCCTCAGGACTTTGAACCTTCGTCTCTTGGGTTTGTTGTCCTGAGCGCCTACCCCACGATGCCTACCTGTTCACTTGAGGAGGGCAGTTTGTGAGGGTCCATGGTCAGGCTTTTCAGATCTTCCGATATGGTCTGCAGGTGAGTGATTTCCCCCAGCATTGAGATTTCTTCTTCCTGAAAGTAATTCACAACCTGTTACCGTGCATGATTCACCTTACCATCTGGATCTGGCTGTTTTTATTAGGGAGACTATCTACACTTTCAACTTCTCAGAAAAGGAACACAGGAACTGGTTTATCTCTGCTGAAGCCATTTACCAACCCTTTCTTTGGGGAAATGGAGAACAAGGAATCAGCCATAACCATGGAGTGACTTGTGTGCTACACAACAAACACACAGGCCTTCCTAAAAGTGTCTGGGGGCCGGCACCCCTGCTGGGGGCGGAGAGGTCTGCCTGTGGGTGGGATCCTGCAGCACAGCCCCCTCCGCAGGCCAAGGCTCACCTGCCCCCTCCCCCTGGAAGTCAATCGACTTCAGCAGATGACACCATTTGGGGATATTCTGGTCCAGATTTGGCAGACCTAAGTGACAGCACATGTGTGTTCACTGGAGGTTCACTGCCCCTTTGTTTTCTCCATCAACTTAATCAATGGCAAGTGAGGCAGACTATGGGCTGCGGAAGAATGACATCACCAAAGCAGTAAGCTGGGGTTGTGGACCCAGGTAAGAACGATTCACGGGAAAGCGCTATGCTCAGGGGGACAACTCAGATCTGGGCATTTTGCCAGGGCTGAGGGATGGTAGCTGGTGCATTTTTATCAGCCTCAAGAAAAGCTCCAGCAGAACTTTTCAAGGCATTCAACTAATTGACTTCAAAAATAAGTCTGCGTTGATTCACTGAGGCTTTTCCCCTATTAATCTCACAGTCACTCCTTGGCACTCATCTCAGTCACTGGGTCTCAAAATCAGCTGGAGGACTTGTTTTAAAAAGCCCAGATGACTTGGTGGGGTTCCCAGCCCCAGAGCTGTGGATTCAGTAGGTCTGGGTTGGGTCTGAGAATGCACATTTCTAACCAGTTCCCAGGTGATGCTGCTGGTCTGGGGACCAAATTTGGGGACAACTCTGTGGGGTCATCTTGAGGAGAAAAAGTAAGCGGAACCACCACTGCTCAGAATGCAGAGAGGGCCGTGTGGCCATCAGCAACTTGCAGACAACTACTGGTCCACAATCCTGACTCCATCATCATGATTCCTGACACACCGCAAACTTCTCAGTGCCTCCAGATAAACAAGGAGGGTCTCCTCAGAACTGGCAGTTTAAGCCTTCTGGAACTTTCCACTGACTCACAATCACGGGCCGCAGCATAGAAATGAAGGTGCAGAACCGGCCGCGTTCTTCGATCAAAGCCTTCCGGACAGCCTGCTTCTCTGTTTCCTCCAACAGGAGATACTTGTCATTGACGTCTTGGAGCGCACTGTCCAGCTGGGGCTGGATGTCACCTCGCCCTGCAAGTGAAACAAAGCCCGGAGCTTGGCTTGCTGAAACAGCAGCTCTTGGAAGCAGTGTCCTCCTCCCTCTGGTCCCTGCTGGACTGGAAACCACAATTCCCCAGGACTTCTAAAAAACCATTTATTTATACCCAGAAAGGATCTAAAAGAAGCTGTTTTTCTAGGATCAGCCATTTCCAATTTCTAGTGCCCAAAGGGGATGCTTATCCTGGTTTATTTATGACAAATAAAATGTTCTGGGGTAATGTCTCCTGACTTGCATTCTGAAGAGGCTAAGGTATGAAGAACAAGGTGAAGGCCTGTGGATGTTTCCAAAAATGGGCACAACCTGGTTTTGTTGGGTCATGCTCAATAAAAGAGCCTCTGTCTGGAAGAGAAGTATCTGTCCCGGAATACAATGGGGCCTAGCATCAGCTCTCCTGGCTCCGGGGAGCCCCCTGGGACTCCTTGGCAGCTAGTTTAACTCCCTAGTGGAGAGTCCTGAAGTCTCTTCCTGCAGGACAAGCTCAGCAACAAAAAGACCCGCAGTCAGAGCTCTGCTGGTGGAGGACTGAAGGGGGCCTGGGTATTGAGGCTGGCCCATGCCTGGGAACCACCTGGCCCCATCCACAGACCCCAGATACGCAGAGGCACCCATTTCTAGACTTTTCAACAACTCAAGAACTTGGTGAGGCTACTGTCTTTATAAATAAAGTTTTATTTGCACACAGTCACGCCCATTCATTTACAGGCTGTCTATACCCGCTCTCATCACAACTGCTGAGTAAAGTTGTTGTGACACACACCATTTGGCCCCTGGACTGAGAATATTTACAGAAGAAGTCTGGATAAACATGGATAAACCTGGGCAAATAGACACTGTATCAGAGGGCGTGGCTATTGTAAATCTGATCTGAGGACAAGAAGGTGACCATCAGGAGACCAGCTCATGAGCTTCCACACTGGGCTCCCATGCTCACCTACCACCTGAACCAGAAAAAGAATCTCTAAATTCCTTCCGGACAGAGGCTTGGACTCTCCCAGCCTAGCCTGCAGTGAAATGCTGTCTGTGTATACAACAAGTACTCAATCGGTGTTTAACAGGTGTATACAACAGATACTCAATAGATGTTTAATAGGTGTATACAACAGGTACTGAATAGGTGTATACAACAGGTACTCAAAAGGTATTTAATAGGTACATACAACAGGTACTCAGTAGGTGTTTTAAACAGAATGTTAGCATGGAGGGGGCACTACGGGTTATCCAAACCAATCTGCTCCCAGTTCAGAGGAGGGGAGAAGGGGAGGACTGTCCAGGGCCATGCAGGAGCGGGCAGTCAGAGCGCACACAGCCTGACCCTCTGATGCTGGATTCCTCCTCCTCCTCCTCCACCAGCTGCCTCAAGTCGAGGGACTGGATTCCACCCGCCACTTAGAAAGGGACCTGACTAGTCACCATGTACCCTCCTCTTTAAGAATGCCACAGAGAACACTTAGATGCAATGTGTTATCTGGTCTGAAAAAGTACAGGGTCAGGGAAAACTGCCTTGAACGTAGGAATATATTCTGTATTTTCTCACAAGCAGATGAGAAAGCTTCCTCTGGAGCCAAAAAGGCAGTCAGGCGTCAAGAACATCCAACTAGCAAAAGTCATTGGATTTTTGGCAGGGGTTAAGTTCTAAGTTAGCACAAAAAGGGAAAATCGGGGACAAAGGTCGTCCCTGAAAATGCCTTAGATGGCATTCCAGTACCGTCAGTGGTCTGTACACGGAGTCCTCACTGGTCAGGTGAGCATATGTGCTGGGTGCAGCAAAACACTGTTAAAGTCCATGCGGAGGGATTTTATCCAACAACTATGTGAAAATTTGCTCTGACAACTTTTTGGTGTTATCAGCCACCATCCCTCCCTGACCCCAATAATTCTACCTGTTCTTCCAGTTTCTCTGCCTGGGAGCCAGTTTCACACATTACCCAGCTGCAGAGTCATAGGTTTCATGAGTTTTGTGGACAAGAAACTTGTTAAAGCACCCTTCCATTCTCCAGGGGGACTTGCGGGGAGGCGAGTGTGCAGGCACTCCAGTCCCATGAAATTGAGAATTTTCCCTATTCTTTTTTTGCGACTGGGCTGAACCGCAGGCAGGATCTTAGTCCCCCGACCAGGGATCGAACCCACACACCCTGCAGGGGAAGCACGGAATGCCAACCACTGTACTGCCAGGGAAGTCCCAGTGGTTAGGACGCTGCGCTTCCACTGCCAAGGGCCCGGGTTCCATCCCTGGCCAGGAAACTAAGATCTCAAAAGCAAGGCACAGCCAAAAACTTTTTTAAAATAAGTAAACAAAATGCTGGCTTGGGCAGCTGAATCCACACCCACTGATTGTGTATATGATACAAGCCCTTTGGTAATGAAACTCCCTGTTTCTCTACCACCTGTCAAACAGCCTGACCAAGCCTGCACAGTGAGGCCATGTGGTTGTTTGTGGCTGGTCCCAAGGCCTTCTTGTAAGCCTCTCAATCTCTCCAAGGATGCTCCAACTAAGGGACCACGGAGGACCACGGACCAAGTCAGCATGTTCTTAACTCCAGAGGCAAAAAGTTTAATTATGGTAGCAATTTCTTTCAATACTAGCCTATAATTATAAGAAATTGGGGAAATGGGTATCTTTACTTCCTTTCACAAGTTGTAAGGTGCACATCTATCTATGATTAATGACACTGAATTCTAAAAATACACTGACATAGGAAAGCAAAGTGACTAGAACCAAGTGTTACCTAATCTGGTAAATATAAATTTAAATCATTCTATGATTAGTCAAGTTATTTTAAATATGTATTATGTTATAATTAAAGGACTTTCAAATTATAGTATTCTAAAATAAGTATAATCTGTAAAGATTGCTATAATTATAGTCATAGTGAATACATTTCCATGTGGGATATATCATAACCTAGAAACACAATGTTTATTTCTTAAATTCAGTAACCACAACATATATTTATAAAAAAAAAAAAAACGTGGAAGAAATTATTCCATGTCTCAGTTGGATATACTGGTTCTTACAGTCATTTTTTTAGGTCCACAAATTTGGAGTTGTGTTAGCACTGATTTAATATACAAAAGCCCATTCATTTCCCTCCCATCAGCAATGTTGGGAGAGCCGCTGCCGATGACTGCAGCAGCTCCCGTGTGGACTTGACTCCGTCTCCTCTTTCGTCTCTGCTACTCCCACCCTTCCTGCGCCACCTTGATCTCTCACCTGGACGGCTCCATCAGCCCCTGATAGATCACTCTGACCGCATTTGGACGAATTTGCCTGGAACAGCCCTGAATTACTTTCAAAATGCAAATCTTATCACTTTTCAGTAGCTCCCACTGCTTTCAAGAAAGTTCAGTGGGGACTCCCTTGGCGGTCCAGTGCTTAAGACTCCACACTCCTAATGCAGGCAGCATGGGTTCGACCCCTGGATGAGGAACTAAGATCTTGGATGCCACCGCACTGTGCGGCCAAAACAATAAAAAGTCCAGCGTCGTGAACACGCCTCAGGCCCTCCCCCTCCTCTTCCCTTGCTCCAACGTCCGGCTCCACCCCCTAAACATCCCCTCTCCCTCCGCCCCAGCTGTCGGGCATCTGTTCATTCTCAGGTCACAGTTCTTCACAGAAGCCCTCCCTGAACCTTCTCACCAGACTAAATTCTCGTATTTAATTCTCAGAGATTCCTTCTACACAGCCTTCACGACACTCCTCCCAGTTCTCATTTCATCTTTACGCCTCTAGTTCTTCCACGGACGGCAGTCTCCCCTGGTGATCAGGAAACCCCACGAGGACAGAAACCACAAATATTTTTGCTCAGCACTGTGTCTTCTACCTCAGCACACCTGCCTGGAAGGCAGGTACTCAAATATTTGCAAATGAATAAGGCCTTGATAGGAGCTTCCCAGGTGGCTCAGTGGTAGAGAATCCCCCTGCCAATGAAGGTGCCACAGGAGACTCTGGTTAGATCCCTGGCTTGGGAAGACACCCATGGAGGAGGAAATGGCAACCTACTCCAGTATTCTTGCGTGGAAAATCCCATGGACAGAGAAGCCTGGCCGGGTATGGTCCATGGGTTGCGGGGGGTGGGTCACAAAGAGTTGGATGTGACTGAGCGCCATGAGGCACTTATAATAGCACAATGTGAGTTTGCTTACTGGTTCAACCATCATGCCCTTAAATGGCCTAACACTGGAAAACGAACAAATTCCAGGGCCGCCCATCAGCCAAAAGAAGAGAGGGCTTAAACAGGCTTTCCAGACAAAATTCCTCAGTAAAGCACTGCTTGTGGCCTTTTCTGTAAAAAGTCATCTCAGTCTCGAGAATTTTTTCCCCTGCGAGTTTCCAGGTCTTGGCTGGATTCATGCTGGAGAATTCTGGTGAATACAGCCAGCAGCTCCTTTACTTCCCCCAACAGGGGAAATCATATGATTATTCTCTTTACAAAAAAATGCTCCTGGGGCAAAAGCACTATTAATAGGCAGCAGGTCATGGACCAAAGCAGAACCCTCAAAGGAGAAAAAAAAATTTGATCAGTAGGTAGGGAGAATTCACAAAGCTTTCTGGAATGAAACCAAGATTCCATATTTTCCCAACATTTACATTTTCCTTAATCTTTACATAAACGTTCAAGGCAGGAATTAACACCCCCATTTGACAGAGGGGTAAACTGAGATTAGGGTGGCTTGCAAGAGCCCCTGAGCTAGGAATGGATGCAGACAGATGCCAATTCTCCATCTTTCCCATTCGGAAGCCTGCTTTCTTCTAGCTTCATGCTCATAGCACGCATAGGCCCTGCGATTAGAATCCCATAAAATGACTTCCATATGTCCCTGACACACTCATGCAAATACTGTGTTTCATCTGAAGATGCCTGATTTTTCATGTCTATACTTTAAAAATTAAGATATATCTTACAGTCAGTAGAAGTCACAGTTTACACGGCATTTAAAAAATTTTTTTAATCAGTGAGAAAATAATAATGCATCTTACCACTGATGGCATCTGCAGTCAATGCAATAAGGGATATAAATACTGAAATATGGGATATAATTTCAGAGACAGACATGCAAGGTGATCTGGAGATTAGAATTTGGAATGAAAAATGCCCCCTTTCCACCAAAAGGTAGCTGTCATTATTCCTACATACATCATCTTCTACTCTTAATATCCTGCAGCAGTTTTTGATTGATTTTTCCAAAGCAAAACCAACCAGGGATCAAAAGGAGGAGAGATTTCATCAGACAAGACTGGAAGCTTTTGGGCTTGAACACTTTCAAACAAACTCTATTTCTGCTATTCTTTCAACAGGCTGTGCCTCAGTTTCTACTCACATGGTTGTGAAAGCAGATGGATTCGTTCACATCACGCACTCAGCACCAGACCCAGCACGTAGTGAGCTTTAGGAAGTGTTAGGCGCCACTGGCAGGAACACAGCATCTTTAAAGCCCTCCTCCTAAACCCTGGGTGTCTCAACAGGAGACAGCCTGCCTCTATAACCACTAAATGCAATAAAAACTCTGGAGCAGCGAGCTCCAATGAATACACTGACATGCCTGGCAGGGGCACGGAGACTGCACCCACCTTGCATCCTATGGAGCGCCTCACCTGGGGGTTCATTTCTTTCCTTTATAGTAAACCAGCAGCCCTAAGAAACACTGCTTTCCTGAATTCTGTGGGTCATTCTAACAAACTTGTCAAACCTGAGGGGGTTCATGGGAGACCCTAAATTTGAGGTTGGCTGGGCACACAGGTGGGTAGCTTGTGGACCCCACTTGTGGCTGGTGACTGAAGTGGAGAAAATCTTGTTCTTAGTGCATGGGGTCTAAGCCCACCCCAGGTAGTTAGTATCTGAACTGATGTGACTTGGTGGATACCCAGTTGGTGTCAGAGAACTGATGTTAGAACGTAGATGCCTTTGCCATCGTGGAAACGGCTTGAGGGCAGAGGCCACTTGTGCCTCCATAGCCGCCAAGGGGATCTAGCCCAGAGGAGGCCCTTGATACCTACTTCCTGAATGAGTGAAGACACGCTCAGCTCACCGGGCTCCTCTGTGGCAGTCATGGAGAATTTATGAATAAAAGAGAGGCACCAGAAGTGAAACAATTTAACCCTGTGAAAACTGTGACGGGCTTGCAACTCAAGAAAGGCAGGACTATACCCCCCTTTGCCCATCTAGCCCTGCACCACACCACCCACTCAGTGTTCTCGGGGTTAATCAACACCATGGCGTGCGGGGGATGGGTATTTCAAGCACATCCTCCTTTTTAGCTTCTGGCAAAACTAACACCAAGAAAAGCACTGGGCTCCTGCTGTGTGCTCCCCCTGCCCCTTAAACGCATCTTGCCAGCTTCTAAATGCAGCCACAGGGAAGCCAGGTGACTCACACCTTGACAAAGACTCCTCGTGCACAGGGACATTTCTCTGCACCTTTTTCGACTCCTGCAATCAGCCATGTGCAGCCAGAGTCACAAGCAAGACACCCGATGAGCTGTATCAGGCCAAGGCTTTCCCAGAGACCAGCTCTGCAAAGGAAAGGAGCGCACAGCTCTGGGCCTCGGGTGGATCTGCTTAGTCTGTTTATAACCCAGCATTCCCAGATATGAAATAGGAATCCCCTGGCCTCTGAAGACTCCACACTTTTACCACATATGCAACAGTCCCCTGCAGGAGCTTCTTCAGTTAGATTCCCACATCTCTACTGACCACAGTCAGGGATAGGTCACTGAACCACATGGGGTCTAAAGAGGAAAGCCTGACCACTGCTGCTGTTGAGACGAAGAAGTCAGGCTGCCCCTTTGGTATGCTTTTCCTCATCAGCCTGTTAGCCCAGGATGGCACGGCTGGCTGCATCCACTGACCTCTCCCTTCTCCCTGCTCACTCTGCTGATGGCTTTACCTGGCATTTCCTGGGCCAGAACATATGTCAGGCCGCAACTCTCCAATGCTGACTCATTAAAAAAAAGTCCTCCCCTGTCCACTTGACACAGGTTGTCCCATTGAGTAAAACTGCACCCATTCAAATATTTCGCAGGCTCCTATCACACCTTTCCCAAGCGTGGAAAGCAGCAGTGACCCAACGGTCTTCCCTGCTGTGTCACGTGCACTTGCAGCTAAATGTCCAGAGACAGCGCAAGGCTACACGTGGTCATACAAGCCCTGGAGCGTCTCAGTGATCACCTGTCTGCATTTACAGGCACCCCCTGCCCTCAGAGGGAACTTTTCCAGCTTTGGTTCCAATAGAGAACAATCACTGCTTTTTGCTCAAGGTACACGTTTCCCAATTGCACTGATGTGGCAATCTACCCCTTCCAGGGATGCTGACTGGAGGGAAGAGGAAGTGGAGAAAACAGCCTAGAACCATGGACCAGCTCTTTGTACCTCCTCATCTCAGCATTCAGGAAGGATTTTTCATTTTGGGGTGTCACTTTGCAGAGAGCTGACATGCATCAGAGGGAGGTGGTTAGAGAAAACATCCAGGGGAGACTTCTGGCGCTGCTGCCTCCTTCCAGGGCTGGGTCTCGCAATCCGGATCACCAGCAATTCAGGGCAGGCCACCTCCAGCCCCATGCTCATTCCGGTGGCCCAGGAGGTCCTGGGGGGACAATTTCTGACCACGCCTGGAGGCACACCCATGGCAGATGGGGTTAACCACTAGAAGAGTCTCTCTGTGTGGGCCACACCTCTTTCTGAGTGGTCTGCTCTTCTCTATCTCCCCTAACTCAACAAAGGGAACAGAGCCTCTGCACTATGCCCAGCGAGGAAGCCAGGTGACCCACTAACAGATAACCTGGACTTCAGATTTGTAGGTGGGAGGTCCCTCTGGGCAAGAGGGTTCTCAGGGCTACTCCTCTTTAAAAACTGAAGCACGGGGGTGGTTGGAGGGGGCTGAGACACCTCGGTTTTTACCACTGAGGCAGGGAGAACCATCCACTCAACGACTGTAGTTTCTGGGGCATCAGGGGTTTCTGCCAGTTTCATAAAGCATCGAAGAAACCAGCCAGGAAATGCAAACATTCACGCTGATGCGGCCATGGAAACCACTGAGCCAGTGAAAAGGATTCGGCATCACTCCAGCTTTCTGCTTTCTCCGTGTGGAGGAAAAGAACGGTGATGGGGGGAAAAGTCAGTCTAGAACGGGGTCTGATCAGAAATGGGGCTGAGTAATAGAACCATCTGGAGGCAGGTAGCCGAGGATGGGCAGTGGAGGTCACTGTGGCTCTCAGTTCACCCCTAAAGCTGACTCAGAGTCACACATTCCACAACCCCCACCCTGCAGCATGGTCACCCTTCCTTTTGGTTCTGGTGCCCCGGTGTAAATGATGATGGCTCACAAACTTCCCTGAACCTTGAGCAGCCCCTGCTCCATTCTCCACCAGCCAATCCCTTGTCATCTTGCTCATCACCTGCCCACACCAAGCGTAAACGGGTTTCTTGCGCCTTGCCCCACTGCCGCACCCTCTGCTGATACTCATCATGGCTCTGAGCACACCAGACTGAACTGCAGTTGACCCTTGAATAATATGGGTTTGAACACAGGTCCACCTGCACATGGATTTTTTTCAATAAATATAGAATTGGCATCCAAACTCATGGGTTTTGTATTCGCAGACTGAACCAACTGTGGCTCATGTACTGTTTACAATCCTTGGTGGAGTCCGTGGGTGTGGAATCGTGGATTTGAAGGGCTGACTATAGGACTTGAGCATCTCACAGTATGCGGCAGACCCTGGAACGAATCCCCTTGAATCCCGAGGGACAACTATAACTGGCTTGCCTCCACCAGAGTCTCCGTTCCTGGAGGGAGCAATGTACCCCTGTCTCAGTAGACTTCATTGAGTTATAAATGTCTTCCCTGTGGGGGCCCTCAGTTAATTGCTCAAGCAGGATTCAAGGTAAATACTTCTGAAGGAGTCAAGGTAAATACTTCTGACCCGACTGAAAGAAAGTTCCATATATATACATATTTCTTTTGTTAAACCAAGACATTTTAACTATCATGAAATGTTGTTAAAATATACATGTCCAAGTTCAAAAATGACTTAAAACTTGTAAAATAAAATTTAATAGGGCTTTAAGTCAAATAGCTTTCTTACATCTTTACACCCAAGTTCACTGTTATGATCCTATGTCACTGTGGCTTAGCTCTGGGAGCCGGCCCCTGCAAGAGAGAGAACTAGAGGGGGCTGCAGGGACTCTTCGTAGGATGAGCAGAATCCAAGTCACAGAGTCAAAAGGCTGTGTGGTTCCTTCACTCATCCCTAATCCCACTACCCATCATTTAAAACAAATAGCATGCCCCATTTATTCCATAGACAACTCACATCAAGCTTCCAAGCAAAGGTTTTAATAAAACTCTGTGTCCTCAAAAGGCCACATATTATATGATTCCCTTTATAAGAAAGGCCCAGAATAGGCAAATCCATACAGACAGAAAGCACATGAACGGTTGTCAGGGGTTGAAGGGGAGGGAGAATGAGGCATGACTGTTTTAAATGGCAGGGGACGTCTTTCTGGGGTGATGAAAACATCCTGAAATTAGACAGTAGTGATGGCTGCACAGCACTGGGAATGCACTCAAGCCAATTAAACGTACGCTTTAGAGGGGTTTAAATGGTACATTTTATGTTATATGAATTTTATCACAATAAGCAGAAGAGGGACTGTCTTACCTTCCTCCCAAAGGTACACTAAGTTGTGTCATAACCACAGCATTGAAGACTGGAAAGGATTATCACTTTAAAAAAGTGGGGGACATTACCCCAATGTCATCATGACGGGAAGGAGGCAGAGTTGTGTCCCCCGAGACAGCAGGTCATCCTGGCCCCACCTGCTAGAGGGGACCCATGTGGTTTGGGTTCCTTGTAGATGACAGAATCCAATGCAAAAATCTCTTTAGAGCTGTTCAGTGCAAAGGCTCAGAGAACACTCAGGCACACTCAGGCAAGATAAACCACATGGACAGCCCACAGACAGACCTTTCTGAGACAGAGGGACAGCCACGAGACGCCGAAAGCGACCTGAAGTTTTAGCGCTGTTGCCCACAGACTGAGGGTCAACATTTAGTCAAGAAGAATCACTGTGATTATTGAATTTGAAGATCTGATACCCTCGAAATGAAACATTCCACAAACTCTGCTGAAATAAGAAATACTTTTGATTTTTTTTAAAAATAAATGATTGGTTTTGAAAAAACCAAATGGTCCTGGGAAGACTAAGTTAAAGATAGTTGGCAAGCTTAATAAAACCAAATCCGATTTGGGAATTATTTTGAGAAGTTATTAAGTATAGCTCTCCATGTTTTGTCTGTGATGTAAATACACACATATACACTTAGATATGTATGTATGCATGTATTTTTTTCCTGTGGAAATCAGGGTTTAAGTCACTCTGTATTTCTTTTTTCCATGAGTCTAATACTGAATTATGAGGATGTAAAGACTCTTAGAATGTTAAGCTAACCCGTTAAAGGGTCAAACTTGAAAAAAAAGAAAATGATTGGTTGAAACACACGCACACACAATTTTCTTAAAATTATGGAAAATTAAGTAGGCACCATTGATTGTTCTGAACTGGGAGGGAAACTGGAGCAACTAGCGTAGGTCTGGACAACCACGGAAAGCCCACAGCAAGGACCACACCGTGACCAGCCACCAGAGATTCAGGATGACAGACTTACCGAGAGCGTCCACTGGCAGGGGGCACACGGTGAGAAAGTGCAGGATACACAATTGACACAAAAAGGAAAATAATAAAGTCAAACTGGGATTCGGGCAGCAGTCTTACCTGTGTTAAAACAGTCCATGGTTTGCCACGGAATTTTATATTAGGGCGATTAAACCCACAGCCACTGAGAGCTGCAACCCAGGTTCCCTCCCCTGCCTTGCTAAGAGTCTTTACTTCCCATCTAAACAGACATCTTCCTAGTTTGTAATTGTCAGTCCTAGAGAATGCAACAACGTTTTTTTTTTTCTTCTTCTTCTTCTTCTTCCTTAAAAAGAGAGATGAAGAATATATTCCTGTAAGAAGTCAATTAAGATGCTTTCACAAGAAAAGCTTTTAGGTGTAATTTATTGTAACTTGGAAAGTCACTAAGGAAACAAGAATCCAAAGTTCAAGCTGGGGTGAAAATGAAAAAAAAAAAAATTTAAAGACCTTAAAACTTACATATAACAGTGAATAATATGCTGATATGGGACTCTGGGAGTCTGTTTATTAGGTTTATAAATCAGCTCTGCAGTCTCGGGTGAAAGATGACACGTTCAACTATTTCAATGGTCAGACTCAAGGGTTAACATATTAAAATGTTCCAGCAGTTTCCTCCCTCAATGTCTCTGATCAAAGTAGTTATAGATGGAAACGGAAGACTTTACCATAATTATTTAAGTGAAATTAATAACAATATGAGAATTAATTAAATGAGAAATAAGGCTGCTGACTGCATGGTGAGAGGGCAGAAGTGGGCAAATAGTACAAAATGTTTCCTATTTCTGATCCACTCTTACTTCCCCCAGTTGGGTTACAGCCAACTCTAGGACTTCAAAAGTCACGAGCTGATGCCAAGCAGCAGGGCCTGATGAGGGTTCAGGAGACTCCACTCAGAGCCTGGGCTTCGGGCCAGTCCCACGCTTCTCCACCCTCCCGCTACCTCTGTCCTGTCGCCCTGACCTGTCAGCAAGATTGACCCTGCCCCACGCATGGACCCCTGGCCCTCGCCTGGTCCCTCCAGCCCCCAACTCCCCACCTAGGTTTATGCCCCCTAGGTATTCAAGAAGCCTGCCTTCCACAAAAATAGGTATATTCACCCATGGCTGGAGCACATGTCAAGTTGTTTTAAAATGATTTTCAGATAAAGTCTAATCAAACTCCAAAAAACATTAAACACTTTTTGACAGTGAGATTTAAATACCTTTAGGCTATAAACTACCATTATCTATAGGATAGTAAAAAAGTGTCAAATACAGAATGTGGCAAAAGGTGATACAGCTGCAGAGTGAAATTTAAGGTAAAATTAGTCGCAAGCGAAAATCACATCCCATATGTGTCTATGTCAAAGGGAATGCCAAATCCACAGTTAAATGCATAAAGGCATTTAAATGTTGAAAAGAATAATCAGAAGAATTTTTAGATCAAAGATCACAGTTTTGAAAAAAGCAATGACAAGGAGCTGCTCAATAACCGCCTGAAAACACATTTAAAAGGAAGTGATTATTAGGCTGTATAAACCAAATTTAGTTCTATCAGGACCAAAAAAAAGTATTCAAACCATCCTAACACATGGTGCAAATCTCAGAAGGATCTACGAACACATTATAAGCCAAAGTCTAGGAAGCTACCACTTGAAGGGTATGAACGCGATAGAGAGGCACCTTGGCAAAAAGGGAAACTTCAGCTAACCAGACCCCCCAAAATAACTGGGAGCCTCAAATAACCAGATTTCCTCCAGCCCTTAACTTGCAGTGCTTCTAGTCCATTCTCAGGCCATATATCTTCTAGAAGAGCACTTCATAATAAGAATTCACTCAGAAGGATGACTCTGGTACCTCCTAGGAAGCTCCAGTCACCCCAAAAATACACCAATGTGAGTTTTTAAAAGGCACTTACATAATTTAGAAGAAAAAAAATTTTATAAAAGAAATAAATAAAAATAATTTTCTAGTTGTTCCCTGGATGAACTAGAAAATCATCAGGAACACTCTAAGCTACTGATCTGACTTGGCTTGTAGACGTCAGAACACCGTCATGGCTCTCCTGTTTGGAAAGAATACGGTGCCCAAGACCATCAGCTATATGACTGGGGTTGACAAGATGGATGCTTCAGAAGCCCCTGATCACAGCCTCCACTGTCTCAGCCTTCAGGTCCAAGTGCCTCACAACCAAAAGCTGATTATTCCCCAGTCCCAGGACCAGCAGCGTCTTCTCACGTAATACAGTCCGGCACCCTATGTTTCCTGACTTTTTCCATCCGGCACCTTGATGGGGAGTTTGTTTCCCTCTCCAGACAGCCCAAGCAGTGCTGGGCAAGTCTAATTGCCAGAAACTTCCTTTTATGTTGCATTGCAATCCACCTATCAGGCATTCCCTGCAGGTCCAAATTCCGCTAATTGGACAATGCCAGTGACTTTGAGTGACAAAGACTGTTTCAGTCTCCAGGCAGAATTCAGATAAAAGGATTATCACTGCAGCCAAGAACTTAAGGCCTCTGAAAAGAAAATTCTGGAAGAGAGAAAGTAAAACAGCTACTTTTTTCCTTACCTCAACCTTTCCACCAAACTCCCAAATCTTTTTCAAGTCCATAGACTTGGACCCTCTCTGAAAACCCATTCATCTCTTTTATCTCAAAGCTGGCATGGTATCAATTAGGTAGAGCTCAGCTCCAAATTTTTACCAACCTGTTCTTCCATGAAACCTCAGATACAATGGAGTAGGGTGGCAGTTTTATTTACATTTACCTCTAGACTCACTAAAATGTTACTGGCCACAAAGCCTATTCCACTTGTGGAATGCTAGCTCCCAGGTGCCTAAGTTAGAATGTAAATTGCAGAAGCACCAAAAAACAGGAAAACACATCCAAAAGGAAAACGGGGGGCAATACCAATGGAAAAACTGATCGTGGGTGAAAATCCTGCTGCCTTTATATCGACATGGTCTCCTGGTTATTATAAGAACTGGGGGGCGGGGGGTGGGGGGGGGGATGACACTTAGCTTGAAAAGTCTGTCCTATCCTCACTCCTCTTCTATTGACGTGTCCCATCTCTCCAGATGTTTCTTTTAATTCCAACTGAGAACCACTTGCTTAGGAAAGGGGAACTTTGGTTTTGGAGATGTCTACCTAAAAAAGTTGTCTCAAACAAACGCTAAAGACTACCCACCCACAGAGCATCCTGATAGGGGCGGAGGTGGGGGGGAACCATTTGCAAATTCAAAATCGGGTATTGAGAAGAAGAGTCTAGAGGGAATGTTACATTCTCAAGTTCAAGAAAAGAGTCCCTATATCTTGTTAGGTCTTAATAAAATGCTTCCAAAGTGGATGTAGCTAGAT
Source organism: Bos taurus (assembly GCF_002263795.3). Classification (NCBI taxonomy): domain Eukaryota; kingdom Metazoa; phylum Chordata; class Mammalia; order Artiodactyla; family Bovidae; genus Bos; species Bos taurus. The sequence continues at coordinate 15,520,038 of NC_037341.1, read as the reverse complement.
TTTTTTCTCTTCAAACTCCCAGTTCAAGCCGGAAGAGCAAAGCTGGCTAGCGGATCTGGTAATTAACTGGTCTGTAAACGATGATCGGCTAGGGGGAGGGGTCTTACACCAGCAGTCTCACTTTCCTTACCTGGCTCCCACCCTTAAGAACACCCATGAAAAATCTCCCTATGCAGGCATGATTTCCAGCTCCCACTGCAGGCTTTTCTAACATTTTCACAAGATTTAATAAAGGGTTTTGGAGATTATAGGCTATAAAGGATGGAGGAGAAAATTATATAATTTCTGCAATAATTACTATAGAACATTTGCATAGGGCTTTTATGTACTATCCCAAGGCTTCCAAGAAATTTATAGGTCTCATCACAATGCACAATAGACATGGAAACTGTCAAATTTTGGAGATCAGGTTGGGGGAGGGAACAAGTCAAGTACCACTTTGTATCTCAAATTAATAGATATTCTGCACTTGGGGACTTTGGTTCTGATAGATTCTATTAGCTCCTATCTGTTCACAGGACCATTATATGTAAGGAAGTCTGATTGAAGACTTTCTATTTCAAAGAAAAATCAAGCACGTGTTCATTTTCCCAAAGCAACATATTAATGGCAGAATTTGTACAGTTACCTTTTTTGGCTTTCTTCTGCAGTTTCAGTGTATCTGAGGACTTCTTTTTTATCTCTTGGCGAGCTTTTTTATATTCTAAGAGAGAGAAAAATATTGAACAATCTTACCACTTAGCTCAACAGAAAACATTTTAGCAACAGCCATTACTTTTATCGCTGAAAGCATAAACTCTGATGTGCAATAAATACCTTTATTGGAATATAAAATGGTAAAAAATCTTCTGATGCATTTTACAGCAAAGGGGTCATGAACATGAAAACGGACAAAATGTACCAGGGTCTTTTCCTCCAGCATTCATTCATACCAGCTCTGAGAAAAGATGGCACTTGGGAAGGCTTCAATAAAAATGTTAAAATTCACAATTTCTCAGTGTAAGTAACAGGAAATATTTCCAGTATTATCTACTTTCCCAAGGCCCAAATCTACAGGGCTTCACTCCAAGAAGAACCCACATGGTTAGATGCTGGCCAGATGCTACAATTCAAAAATGAGCATCTCAGACTACAGGAGAAACTAGACCACATGGCAGAGAAGTGCGAAAGGCCTGGCTGCCTTACATTCACATTAATACCGAGGCTGGACCCTGTGGACCCAGTGGCGGGGCAGCCCACACGGCCACAGCCCCACCAACACTTCTCTCTGCCCCGCTCAGCTCATGCCCACCCCAAACTTTCCCATTTCTGTTGCTGGCATTTCCGTCACCCAGGCACGAACATCTGAAATGACAGTTGGCTCTGATACTTCTCTCCTTTGCTACCCTCATAGTCGATTAATCACCAATTTGACCAGTTCCCACAAAGCCACCCCCATCCTTTCCCTCCCGCCCGCCCTGAGCCTATCAGAGCTCTTTTTATATGCTCCTGGCATCCATCAGAGCTCTCTTTTATATGCTCTTGGCATCACTGCCGGCCCACACGCTTTCCCTCCACCACATTCACTGCAGGTTGTACGATGCTGGGAGCAGGGTCTCCTGACCCTTCCACACCACCAGCACCCCTACCCTTTGGTTCCAGGAAGACTGACGGAGTGATGTCCGTCTGGACCACTCAGTCCCTAGAGCCAACACGTGAGGTTTTGAGACCCACCGGTTGAAGGTATATACAAAGAGAATGGCCAGTTCTGGGCAGGAGACCGAAGGCTAACTTACATCATTAAAAGTCTGGTTTTCAAAATGTGCTGAAATGCCTGAAGTGTGAGTCTCTAGCATTTAAGCGTAAGGTTACAATCACTTTGAATTCAGCTGATCGCAACTGACGCCATGGGACAATGACGGCATCCACTGAGTGACGCTGCATGCCCCAAACCCAGCACTGAGTCCTGTGGTGGGATCACTTCCCATCCTTCATCCTCCAACACTGAGACGCCCACAGGAGCAGCGGGGGAGAAGCACGTCCTCCAGGTGACACCAGGGACCCCAGCAGAGGCACAGGCAGCAGCTGGCGACCTGCCATCTGAGACTGACGTGCATCAGCCACCTCGCCCCGTACCTTTAGCGTGGTCTTTATCCAGCTGGTTGGCCACTTTCTTCCATTCTTCCATCTGCTCTTGAAGTGGGTTTATCAGACAGTCGATTAAAGCACTTGCACAAAAAGACAAAGAGAAGGAGAAATTACACAGATATAATCTGTTGTCAAGGTTTACACTCGGTTGTCAAAACACACCCGAATCATAATTACCTGAAGCAGGACAAGGCAGCACCCTAAGCCCAAGTTTACCTCCAAACCCCCCAATTTCACAATGACCGTGTCCTCAGGATGCTTTTCAATGACTGTTAAGAAGCTGTACACATGACTGGTTGGTGTGACCTCTTCTCATCGCCTTTTAAAAAAATTCCAACACTTGTATTCACAATCAAGGTTGCAGACCAAAGGGGTCATGCCCCTCACTGCATAAGGGAACCGGCTGGAGAGCTTTATAAGAGAAGACACCTGGGCCTCACCTAATACTTGATAGAAACTTGGGGTGGGGCCCCAGAATTACTTTAAAAAAAAAAGATCCAAGTGATTCTGATGTGTATTCAGGATAATGAGTCGTGACTGCAGATTGTGGACAGCCTAGAGAGGATCAGAGGGATGAAGGCTCTCCAGGTACACCCCTTCTTATTTTGTGCAGGTTCCCAAACAGATCGCGGTTAGACAAGTGGAAAGACAACACCCCATGGAGAGAAATCATGAGTCAGAGGACACAGGGTTTTCTGTACAATGGAAGGAAAATCAACCCAAGCCTACGTTATAGAGATGTTGTCAAAAAATCAGAAAATACCCATAAATTGTTTGAATGATGTTGGTGAGAACTATGACAAAGGCAGTTTTCAGACTGCTTTTTGATCCTGCTGCTGCTGCTGTTTCTGCTTCTGCTAAGTCGCTTCAGTTGTGTCTGACTCTGTGCAACCCCACAGACGGCAGCCTACCAGGCTCCGCTGTCCCTGGGATTCTCCAGGCAAGAACACTGGAGTGGGTTGCCATTTCCTTCTCCAATGCATGAAAGTGAAAATAAGTCGCTCAGTTGTGTCTGACTCTTAGCGATCCCATGGACTGCAGCCCACCAGGTTCCTCCATCCATGGGATTTTCCAGGCAAGAGTACTGGAGTGGGGTGCCATTGCCTTCTCCGTTTGATCCTGAGCCTGCTGAAAATCTCCAAATTCTAGGTATGACCTCCCTGCTTTCTTACCAGGGTCTCCTGGCAGCTCCCACCCTCATATGTCCTCCTCCAGCCTCATTCCCTCCAGGTCTCCACTCAGATTTTTCTTCTGAACAGAGATGCTCCCTGACCAGCCTGTATCCAGCAACCACCATCCACCCCACCCCAAGTGTTTCTCCTCCTATCTTTCATTACTGCCTGACAGTCTGGCAGGTTTCTATTGTGTCTGCAGTGTAAGCCCTGTGAGTGCAGAATGTGGTCCTAGTCAGGGCTATGCTCTGTACACCTGAGATCGTGCCCGGCACATAGTAGGTGCTCGATGCACGGCGGCTGATAGAACTGGCGTCTCTTCATCATTACAATGGGATGAGGGTCACAAGACTGGCCCGAGGGTAAACAAGATGATGGGTGTGGGAAGAGGTGCGGGGGGGGGGGGGGGGGTGTGCCATCACAGGGCGGACTCCCCAGGGGCAAGGAAGGGAGGAGGAAGTTCGATTTCGTCACCAGCTCCAGTGAGTGCTTTCTGCTGTGTGGACACTGTGTACATCTGCACAAGAACCCTTCAGGGATTCCTACACCCATCTGCCAGGGGCCGAGACCCCAGCCCCATACTGCAGGACACTTATGGCCAGCCAGGGATTCAAACCCAGGCCCAGCTGACTTCAAGACAAGGCGTGTTTGCTGCTACATTTGGCAACCTGAGATGGCCCTGCAAGAGGGTCAGAGGGCTTCCACCTTGCCAGCCTCTTACGCAACTCGCAATTCACAAAGCAGACTGAGGACAACTGATAATTATGCTGATCTGTTTGGAAGGACGTCCCACTCTCGCTGGAACACTGGTGACTCCAAATCCCCATGCCAGCCACTGTCATTTCTACCCACTGTGGACGCACGTGAAACAGACAAGAGGCTGGCAGCGTGGAAGGTTCTGCGAGCCGCCACTGCCCTCCTAGGTGGGTCTGGAGGATGCACTCAGGGCCCGGGTAACAGGAGAGCAGTGCACACCCCACTATCCAGCATGGCAGCTTCTCCTCCTAGGAGGTTCCTGTAGGGGTGGGGCCCAGAGGTCTCAGTGGGATGCCCGGCTCCCCACACTGATGAGACACATAGAGAAGACCCCAAGGTTGGGGGTATGGGCTCCGCAAGGCAGGGACCCAGGCCATCCGGTTCTCCACCATATTCCCAGGGCCCAGACCAGTGCCTGGCACACAGCAATGTTAGTTGCTCCGTCGTGTCTGACTCTATGCGACCTCATGGACTGTAGCACACCAGGCTCCTCTGTCCATGGGATTCTCCAGGCAGGAAAAGGAAATGGCACATAGAAGACGCCCAGTGAAATACTTCCTTGGGGACTTTCCTGGTGGTCCAGTGGTTAAGAATCTGTCTGCCAATGCAGGGGACACAGGTTTAATTCCTGGTCTGGGAAGATCCCACCTGCTACAGGGCAACAAAGCCTGTGCCCCACAACTACTAAAGCCTGAGTGCCTAGAGCCTGTGTTCTGCAACAAGAGAAGCCACCACAAAGAGAAACCCGCACTCCACTACTGGAGACTAGCCCCCGCTGCTGCGACTGGAGAAGGACTACGTGCAGTGACAAAGACCCAGAGAAGCCAAAAATAAGTAAATAAACAAACTCGTTCGGTGAGTGAGCAGCGTGACAGGCTGTGATGAGAGACGGGTTGTGGGGATTTCATGTCACCGGGAAACCCGCGCTGCTCGAGGCGAGTGATGCTCCTCATCAGCTTTATAACCTGAAGTCATCAGGGCCGTCTGAGATCTGGGAGAAACATGGTCCTCACCTGGAGAACTGCCTCAGCTTGGCTTCTATGCTCCGATGCCTCATGCACATCCTGGTCAGGGCGGATCCGATCTCCCTGGTGCCACCTGGGAAAGCAACAGAGGCAGACGTGAGGGACAGGAGGCAAGTCAGAATCAGGAAGACCCTGAAAAGAACGAACAAATGGAAAAACCATCCAGATTTCACTGTGCCATAACCCAAGCCACTGTCTTTCCAACTTCTCACCAGGCTTGTGCACACAGACATAAACGTGTGTGTGTGTGTGTGTGTGTGTGTGTGTGTCCACGCGTGCTTAGTCGTTCAGTCGTGTCTGACTCTTTGCTACCCTATGGACTGTAACCTGTCAGGCTCCTCTGTCCATGGGATTTTCCAGGCAAGAATACTGGAGTGAGTAGCCATTCCCTTCTCCAGGGGACCTTCCTGACCCAGGGATTGAACCCGGGTCTCCTGCATCACAGGCAGATTCTTTGTTGTCTGAACCAGCAGGATATATATATGGCTACACATCTTGAAATAATCACCAAAATAAAAGCTACCTTTACTATATATAATAATACCCTCTAATATTTTCTATTGTTTTTTTTATTATACTGACTGTGACACAGAAGTTGATTTTACAACCCACAGGGTCAAAAATACTTCTCAAGGAAGATGATTAAAATAGTATCTGATATTTAGGGAAAAGCTGTAGTTTTGTTTTGTTTTCCACTTTTGGCAAAATCCTCCTTCTAGCATTATTCAGAACAGCCAGTGAAGCTACTGCATGAAGTCGCATATTCTAGAACGCAAGCAGTGCAGAGAAGGGCAGGGATAGAGCAAAATGAAAAACAGGGAATTTTTTTTTTTGATGGGTTTGGGTAACACCAGTGTGAAAAGTCCTCAAACTCAGCCAATGTCAAAGTATACTGAAATACGGCTTGGTTTTTCCCAAAATTCTTGTCGTACTTTTCCCTTCAGGCACACCCTTCTCTAAGATTATTTTTGAAGTTCCTTTCCTTCCCCCTCTTAGAAACGTTTATATCAGCATTTACTTGGGCTTGGGGGGAGGGGGAGGCAAATAGTAACTACAGATGGTAAGTCTGCGCTAAGCACTGGAAAGCACAATTATCAATGTTATGAAAACACTGGGGCTCATGAAATCAGAAAGAAAAGTGTCCCAAAAAGCACTCTCTTTTTAAAAAAAGAAAGAGACAAGATCTTCAAGGGAAAGCCGCAGAAATTTACTGCAGGTTTAACCAAGTCAATTTAATAGGAAAACAATCCCCTCCCTCATTAGTACTCATGACGTTATTTATTATGGGCTGTATTTTCCGCTCTGCCTTCTCTCCTAGAAATGCCAGTGTGCTGCTTCACTTCCACCTATTTTCCATTTTATTCTGCAAAACTATCAGGTTTCCAGAACCAAAAAATAGCAGTAATGGTGATAAATGTTTGATATTTCTATATTTTATTTTAGCCTGAAAAGAAGCCTCTGCAGCCATTCTTCTAAAACAGGGTTTCTCAGTCTTAACACTATTGATACACAGGCGCAGGTCCATTCTTTGTTAAAGGATGGTTCACGGCATTCCTGGCCTCAGCCGACCAAAAGCCTGTAGCAGTGGCCCCAGTCTGTGACATCCAAAAATGTCTCCAGACAGCACCGAGGGCTCCCTCGGAGCAAATTCTCCCCTAGCTGATTAAGTACTTCTGCAAAAGAACCTGAGTGAGAGTTACAGCTCATCTGAGGCTGACTTTCTAAATGGCCAGAAGGGTAAAATACTGCTCTGTAGTTCCTGGCATCTGAGTTAGTGCCAGTGGCAACCTGACCGTCTACTGCTGCTCGCGCTGCTCCACCAGGGAGAACCAGTAGAGGGCGCCGTTTTCACACGCACCACTTGCCTTCTGTGCTCCCTTCAGATTCTTATGAGCATGGACTAGGAACACTTGATCCCCGGAGAAATCTCTCCTATTTTTCCAGGGCCTTCATTTGATTAAAAGTTAATAACTCGGCGACGCAAGGAAACTGGCGCACTCACTCACAGCTGGTAAGAGTGTAAACTAGTACTTTTCTGGAGGAAAATCTGGCGGCATTTATCACGACATGTCTTACAAAAAAAAACAAGCTCCCATTTTGACCCAGCAATTCTACGCTGAAAAATTTTACCCGAGGAAACAATTAAGGGTGAAAGCAAATCCTTACCTATGAGGATAGTCACTGAAATGTTGTTTACCATAGTAAAAACAAGAAACAACATCTTGTTCTAGGGAGCGGGCTGAATAAAACCCTAGGATGCAGCACATGATGGGAAAAGCATGCAGTCAGCCAAAGTGCTGGAGAGCGATGCTTCAGGTCCCAGGAAGGAAGTCGTTTGTTAGAGCTGAGGAAGTGCTGGGCCCCAAGATGACTGCTTTGCACATATGAACTCATTAAGTCAGCTCACCTGGTGTGCTGCCGTTCCTATCACCCCCGTCTTACAGACAAGGAAAGCACCTTTCGTAATCTGACCAGGGTCACACTGCTAGTAAGGTGGATTCCAACCCAGGCCAAACCTCCAGAGTCTGTGCATTTATCCATTCAGCACACGGCACTTATTACAGACAAGGGGAGATGGGAAGCAGAGCTAAGAGCCCAGAACATCCTGCTAAGCTAACTTATCTACACACTCTTACGGGTATCAGGGCTTCACAGTCCAGCTCTCTTATTTCAGTTCCCAAGCCTAGAACTGTCCACAATTGAGACCACGGGGACTAAGCTCCAATCCTCGCTAAGCTGCTCCACACGTGACCGAGAGCTGTGTCACTGATTACCCACGCCTCAGTTTGCTCAAAATAGAATGCCATGGTTGGAAAAGATCACCTCGAAGCCTGGCTCCCTAACTCCATTTCTCTGGTCCTGGATTTCTGGTAGCTTCCCCGATATTTTCACAGGTCACCACTGGACATATATCATCCCCGGGAAAGCCCAAGGCTTCCCGGCAACAACTGAGCTGTGGTGTGCTAACGAGCAGCTCCACACAGACCGCGTGCACGGCTCCCCTGCTCTGCAGCAGCGGGCCCCAGCCCTTGGGCACCAGGGACTGGTTTCATGCAAGACAATTTTTCCACAGACCAAGGGCGGGCAGGGGGGTGGTTTGGGGATGAGTCAAGTGCATGACACTTATTGTGCACTTTATTTCTAGTATTATTACATCAGCGCCACCTCAGATCACCAGGCATTAGATCTCAGAGGTTGGGGACCCCCTGCTCTGTGGCACAGGGCTTCCTGTGAGAGGAGGAAATGAAGAACCACAGGGAAAAGTCCCAAAGAGCAGCTTCTCTGTCCAAGGGGCATGAGGACAGGAGACAGGCAGCTAACCTCCTCCGTGGACGCCAGGACCCAACCGTCAGAATGACTGCGGATCTCCGCCACTCCGGGCCCCTAAAAATAGCTCTATCTGTGGATGTGCTTAACAATGTCTTCTGCTCTTCCTGACCCTCGCTAAAACTTAAAAACAAAAAAATCAGCAGGTCTGAAAAGCTTCAGAGGAAACTGGCTTTAGTTACAAAGCCAGAACAGACATCTGGACGAGCTCTGAGCTGACAGTGAGAATATTTATGGAATCAAATGACTGAGACGGTCTCGGCAGCTTGGGAGTGAGGACAAGATCTTACTTGTTTCTGCTTTCCCTGCACCCGGCACTGGGGCTGAATGACGGAACCAACACTGACCGTTTTGGAGGGCAAAATGGTAGCATTTTTGGCTAGGTAGAGGCAGGGTGAGGGAATGGGTTTGCCTCTTGTTGAATGCATAAGTATTTGTGTAACTTCTCTGTGCATACAATAGAAGATTCAAAATCAATACAAGATTCTTATTATCTTACCAAAGGTCTATACTTCTATACTGATTCAAGGTCAGCCTGGAGAAACAATGGTGTATTTGCTTTTTTTTTTTTAATTGGAGTATAGTTGAGTTACAATGTTGTGTTATTTTCTGGTGCACAGCAAAGTGATTCAGCTATGTGTATACATGTATATACATATATTCTTTTTCAGATTTTTTTCAATTACAGTTTGTTACAAGATAGTGAATGCAGTTCCCTGTGTGATACAGTAGGATTTTGCTTATCTGGTTTTCTACTGCTGCTCTAATAAATTACCACACATTTAGGGGTTTAAAGCAGTATGCATTTATTATCGAACAGTTCTGGAAGTCAGAAGTCCAAAATCAATTTCTCCAGGTTAAAATCAAGGTGTTGGGAGAGCTTCATTCCTCTGGAGGCCCTAGGGGAGAATCCTTTTCCTTGCCTCTTCCAGCTCCCACAGGCTGTCTGCACTCCTTGGCTCGTGGCACCTCCCTCCACCTTCAAGTCAGTAGTAGCGCCTTCACGCTTCTCTGACCTCTGCCTCCGTCCTCACATCTTCTATGATTCTGATCTTCCTTCTTCCTCCTTAGAGTTTTGTGCTGTACTGCTGCTGCTGCTAAGTCGCTTCAGTCGTGTCAAACTCTGTGCGACCCCATAGACAGCGGCCCACCAGGCTCCCCTGTCCCTGGGCTGTATGGACCCACCTTAATAATCCAAGATAATCTCCCCATCCCAAGATCCTTAGCTGAATGATATGTGCAAAGCCCCTGTTGTCATGTACAGTAACATATTCACAGGTTCTGGGGTTGAAGGCATGGATGTCTTTTTTGGGGGGTGCATTATTCTGCCTACTAAAGATGAGTAGGAGTTGTTAATTTGGAGAATGTATGGGGCACTGGGTCCTCTGTCCAGAGTCCATTCATTCATCCTCAGATGATTAACTGAGACATGATCTCACTCCATCTGCTCTGGCAGTGGCTGGTTCAGGGACGAGACAAGAGACTGAGATGTTGCTGGGGAAGCCTTTGGGGAAAATATCCCTGATCTTAAGATCAACACCCACAAGAGACCCCACAGGGTGAGAACAGGAAGCAGGCTGCCCAGCTGCTGTGATTAACCATCTTTACAGCAGTGGGGACTCCTGCCTTAGGAGATGGCACGTTCTGCGGGCGGAACCGAGGAGGAGCCCCAGTCTCCAGGTGAGCTCACAAAGCTGCCAAATTAACACATTGGGAGCCTGCTCTCCTGAACCTGGGGCTCCAGTTCTGCAAATACACACAGTTCCTTATTTTTAAAGCCACTTTGATTTGGTTCTGTTTCTTGCCAGTTCAAAGAAGAGGGAAGGGAGCAACAGCCTCGTGCTTCCTCCCTGCACCAGGAAACACCCTGTGGCCAAAAGGCACAGTAAGTCCGCCACTCACTGCTGAGGGAGGCACAAACAGTTGATGGCAACAATTTTCATTCTTTTTTGTGTAAAATGTCGAAGAACGTCCTCCCATAACAAGCAAAGGTTTTTTATTAAAAAGTAGCGCACAATCAGTAGGCGATTGAAACGGGGTGATCTGCAAAGGAGACAATCAGTGGAAAGAAGTTTCACACAACATGTGTGAAACAGATCACTAGCAGGAAGTTGCTGTACAGCACAGGGGGCTCAGCCCGTGCTCGGTGATGACCCAGGGGGTGGGCCGGGGCGGTGGGCGGGGGCTTCAGAGGAAGGGGATACATGTATGCGTGTATATATGTATGGCTAATTCACTTCATTGTACAGCAGAAACTAACACAACATCGCAAAGCCTCCTTTAAAAGCCTCCTATAAAGCCTCTAATAAAACATAAATAAAAATAAAATAGAAAGAAGTAAAACATCTAGAGCTTAGGCTATCGAAGTATGAACGTGGGGCACACGAAGACACAAATTCCACATTTACTCAGTATTGCCTTTGTTTCCTAGGCTGCTGTAACCAAGAACCCCACTGGTTGGCTTAAAACAACCAAAACTTACTGTCTCACCATTCTGGAGGGTAGAAGTCTGAAATCAAGGGGGTTGGCAGGGCCCTGCTCCCTCTGAAACTTGCTGGGGAAGGATTGTTCCCTGCCCCCTCTGGTGGGTGCTGGCCCTCCATGGCAGATAGAAACATCACCCCAGTTTCTTCCTCCATCTTCATCTGGCAATTTCCCAGCGTATGTCTCTCCACATGGGACATACGTGAAGGCACCCTCTTCTCTGTGTGTGTCTGTGTCCAAATTTCTCTCTTCTTATAAAGACACCAGTTGCACTGGACTAGGGTCCACCCTAATGGCTTCATCTTAACCTGAAGACACCTGCAAAGACCTCATGTCCAACTGAGGTCAGATTCACAGGGACCAGGGGTAGGAATGGCAACCTCTCTTGGTGGGATGGGGAGTCACAACACATCCCCTAATAAGGATCTACCATGCAACAAGGATTAAAGTGACGTCAAAGATGCTAAAGGTGGAGGGCCCAGCCTTGGAAGGACTGGCTGGGGGGATAGCCATGAAATGGTGCAGGGAACGTGATCTTTGCAGCAATCCTAGGAAGTAGGTACTACTGTCTCCATTTTATAAATGGAAAAACTGAGGCTCTGGAGGGTGACAGGCAGACCCCAAGGAGCCTGCAAGCCCCAGCACACCCATGGCAGCTGCTTCCCACTGTGGCTGGTCTGGAGTCTTAGCACAATGTCCTTGCCGTCTCCAGAATTAGTGTGCGGGTCAGGAGGAAGAGCAATCAAGTCAAAGGGTTAAGCGCTCAGCTCCGAAGTCAGCCGCGAATTCAAAGCCCAGCTCCCCCGTTCGCCGGCTGTGTCACTGGAGAGTTTAACTTGCTTAGACTCAACTGTTGATGACTATATTCCCAAGAAATGATTCTGCCCACTGGTGTTTCCTGTCATCATACCCCAAATGCACCACCCATGGGTTCCAGTTGGGGCTTCTTGAGAAACAATGTGAGGTATCCTAGATTTTTAAAAATCATTTTTGTCCCTAATCTTTTACAACGGCCTCATCCCTACTTAATCTGATGGCGAGCTACATATTTTTTTGAAAAGCAACTTGCTTTTATCTTAGCTTTCCAAACATTCCACTTATTCAGAAACAACCAATCTTGATTTTTCACATTCATCCCAAAGATTTATATACCTTGTAATTAAATAATGTAACACTGTACAACTGGCATATACAGGTTTTGGAACACACATCTGACCCTTGGTCAAGCTGACAACTCAGGTAGAAGAAATGTATGTACCCAGAGAGAAGTCTACAATAAGTTGAGCTTATTGCAGGCAGAGGTCGGTACATTATCATAGAGAAAATAAAGAGCCCTGGTTACATCAATGGGCCACTTAAGCAGGGCTCTGATACAGCAGTAATCAGTCAAGTCCTACAAGAAGGTGGAGGCCAGAGTAATTACCTCAGCCCTGGCTGGAGTGTCCGCCCACAATGATGTGCTAGCCAGTATGTGACAGTCGCCAATTCTCCCACATCTAACATCATCCTTCTCCAAGCATCTGGCTAATGGATGAGGCACGGAAGGCAGGGTAACAGTACACAGGAACAAAGCCAGAACTGTCCCATTAGGGCTCAGGGTGTGCCACCCCCAAACATGCCGTAAAGAACTTGAGAAACGGCCAATGCAAGAGGGACTCTCTCCAACTCTCCTTTCGGTCTCCCTGAACACAAGAATGGCATCTGCCCTGTGAAAGCTGTGCTCCCCACATCTGGAGATGGAAGGACACCCTTGTTGACAGAAGAGCATTCGGGCCAAGCCTGTTTAAACAAACCTTGTTACCTCTCTCATTAATTACCCCAACCCCAAACTCTGTTTAGATTCTTCCCTAATTGGACACCAAACCTACATTTCTTTGTCCTGCCTATTTCTTACAGATGTACTGTTTCATCTAAAAGTCTACAAGCTGCTAAGTTTGACTATTTCCTTAGTCCCGTTTCTATGAGCCCTCCACACACAGGAATTAAAATGCGTCTTTTTCTCCTGCTCATCTGTCTTGTGTCAATTTTATTATTAGTCTGGCCACAAGAACTCAAGAGGGGAAGAGGGAGGAACTGCCAACTCCCTGACAGCTCCTTCTTCCCAAACATCTTCAAAGACAAAAGTTCAAAAGGGAGTGAGTGGACCAGGGACTTCCCTGGTGGTCCAGAGACTCAGACTCCAGACTTCCACTGCAGAGGGCATGATCGATCACCAGTTGGGGAACTAAGATCCCACATGCCATGTGGCAGAGCCAAAAAAAATTTTTTAAATAATAATAGTAAAAAAGGAGAGGTCTAGAAGGTCCGCTTGGGAAGGATCTCCTTGCTGTCAACAGTTATGCACCAACCAAGTGGTCGCTGGTAGAACTTGAAGCCGCGGGGCTGAGAGGTCCACCGGTCAACTGACTGCAGAGAATCTATCTCTTGGTGAACTATGCCTTCAAGACAGGGAGACAGGTTCCCCGGCTAACCAGCGCCTAAAGGTGTCTCCAGCCAGAGATCTCTCTTTGCTGTTTATTTTTATGTCGCAAAGCTTGGGACAGTTGTGGCACCAGCCTTCTGCTAACAGAGACTGGAAAGGAAATCCAGGACCGCTTCTGCAATGACCTGCAGCAGCTTGGAAAGCTGAGGGTTCAGTAAACGAGGAAACAGCGTGTCTCTCTCTCCTTCCTCTCAAGCCCCTGCTCGCTGAGCCCGGAACTGTGAAACGTCAGGTGTCTTTTCACCTTGAAGGCTGACTAGAGCGCTGTCTGAGCTTTACATTACAGCAACTGCCTCAGCATCCAGTGGCCAATGCTCTGGCCAGCCCAGCGGGTGGCCCACCCGCCGTCCCGGGTGATGCCCACGGCTCTGCGCCCACCACACCAGCATCACAACTGACTGTGAAGCTTGGCTCCCCCCTCCTGCACTTTCACTGCCATGTTTGGGACACTTTCATTTCACAAGTTTAGGTCTTGGTACAGGCTAAGAGGGCCTCCTAGGTGGCTCTGGTGGGCCCGCCTGCCAATGCTGGAGACCTAAGACACGCAGGTTCCATCCCTGGGTCGGGAAGATCCCCTGGGGGAGGACATGGCAACCCACTCCAGTGTTCTTGCCTGCAGAATCCCACGGACAGAGGAGCCTGGGGGGCTACAGTCCATAGGGTCGCAAAAGGGTTGGACATGACTGAAACAACTTAGTACACACACACACACACACGCACACACACGGGCGTCAAAAGGGATAGTGAGAGTCCTGAAGTGGAACCTGGTTATAAACCCGAATTCCATATGCATAATTATACAAACTTGGGAAATAGAGATTTTTTTGTCTCTCCTTGTAACATTTTATTTCATGTGTGTGTGTGTATGTGGATATAGAGAAAGAGAGAGGTAATAGGCTATTTCTATAATATATACATTAAGCACAGCAAGCAAGGGCATATGCTCTCTGGGAAAAACTGAGTTCAGAACATATCATTTTATTCATACGTTTGAATGAAAATGGATATTGAATTAGTCAGGACCTGTGTCCCTTTTAGTTTTACAGGCGTCAAAACTAAAATTCTTACTCTTTTGTTAACGACAGATGTTTCTGTTTTGATCGTAGTGAAGCTTGAAAACTATCATGAGATTAATTTCCTCATATGCTGAAGTTTTAACCCTTCTTGTTGGGGTTTATGTACAATCAGAGGTACAGAGCATAAGCATCTGATACTTTTTTCATATTTTTCCTGTGAATTGGGATGTTTTACCTTTTTACTAGTCTTGAAGATGGCTTCTTTATTTGCAATTATGCTAACTGCACTCTGAGACTTTAATAAACGATTTTTTTTGGTTTTGAAAAAAAAAATATTAAATAAACCTGAATTCTAAGAGGAAGAAGGGAACTCAATTCTGATGCCCAGAGAGGCTCAACTGTGATGCGCCAGCCAACAATGTCCATGCTTTATGCAAAGGTTCAGTCCAAGGAACCCAATCGGAAAGGCCATTAGGTGGACCCCTACTGCAACATCAACAGCAGGGTCATCAGGGAGCCCTGGGGACCCCAGGCAGGGAGATCTCAGCTGGAAGTGGGCACACCTGCTTGGAGCTCTAGGAAGTATATCTTCCTGGTGACCTCCAGGCTGGATGAGATGACCCTCTTTACCATTTTAAGAGAAATGATCTTACAGCGATCAGGGTGCTGGAGGAGAGATTAGCAGCATCCCATATTCCACCAGCACCGAGGAGACACTGCTGTGGTCTGACTCCTGTGCTGTGAGCAGAAGAGACAGCCCCCGCCCTCATGGGACGTGCCTCATCTAAACTCAGAAGCCACAGATTTCAGGGTGACCTGCAGGCTGGGAGGTGCCTTGGAAAGTTCAGGAAGCAACAAATATGCAGTGCCTTGCTGCTTGGCACCCAGCGCTTGCCTATAACAAGCAGAGAAGCCACGGGCGCCCCTCAGGAGTCCTGGCCTCGCTGCCATTTCTCTTGCTCAGAGACACGCGTCCGCGTCCTTCGCTGCGTCCTTGTGAAGCGGCCGGCTCCTTTCAAGGGCACCATCATTTCCACCAAAGGTCAAAGGGGGCACTCAGACTATCCGAACATCAAACCAACAAACTGTGCTTCTCCTGGCTTCATTAACATTTTATTTTTATCCTTAGGCACGAAAAGATGGACCACTGGGAGAGATGGCCTCATTTGATGTCCTGTATCTCTTTACATGGAGGGGAGGGTGAGGGATAAACAATCAGTTCCTGGTCTTACAAGTTACCCTGCAGACCATCTATCACTTACATCAGCCACATAAGGGAGCCCCACTCAGGGCAGGCACTGGTTGTCACAGATCACTGAAGACTGTCCACATACTTTATTATGTTAGTCCTGAAAATGGCTTCAGAACTATCCAAACATTCCTGTTGTTGTGCTCAGTTGTGTCCGACCCTTTGCAACCCTACGGACTGTAGCCCTCCAGGCTCCTCTGTCCATGGGATTCTCCTCTCCAGCAAGAATACTGGAGTGGGTTGCCATGCCCTCCTCCAAGGGATCTTTCTGACCCAGGGATCGAACCCACATCTCTGGTGTCTCTGGCATTGGTGGGCAGATTCTTTACCACTGCGCCAGCTTTCTGAATGTGCTATTTAAATCACCACAATATTATTGCAACAAATACACAATCTGATTCCAAGGAAACGAACGAATGAGAAACGTGAGTAGTATTTTAAGCAGTAGAAGGATCTGACCCTTTGTCTTCATGAGGTGGCTTAGGTCAAAAGTAGAAAAACTTAAAAAGATTTTCAAAAATAAACCCTGAAAGCTCCCGGACAAAGGAAGTGTAACTTCCCTTTTGCTACAATGGCAAACCTAACATGCTTCCACCTTCAAGGAAGAGAAAAACACACAGTTTCCTGTGCAGAAACTGTATTCTTGGGCTCCTGTATGTGGCCGAGATATGTGGGACAATCCAGGTTGGTGTTCACGGGACATGCCATACTGCGCATGCGATAAAGGCCAAGGAGGGTTGGCGACACGTTTTGGGAAGACATCCTTGTGCCCATGTGTGGGTGGGGTGGAAGATACTGCAAACTTGTCAGCTGCCAAACTCACCTTTCCCAACTTCTCCCACTTCACGATTTTTCAAAAAGCAGAGGAAACAAGAAAAAAAAGAAAAAAAACCACACACACACAGTCCCACCACCATCTGGCGGCTTGAGACCAGCAAGCACGAGATTCTGGCAGGCACGGTACTGGCAGCCACAAGGACCGATATTCCGCTTCCTTTGTTGCTGTTTTAAAAGCAAAGCGAGACTGGTAATGTGGGAACACAGCAACACGAACACGCTCACACTTCTAGGAAAAACCAGAGTAGGAGCGAAGGCATTCCGATGGGGACTCTGCCCGCCTTCTTCTCCGATGGAGTGGAGCCTGGTTGAAAAGCTCTGGCGGGGGTGTCACTGGGAAATGCCTCTGGCTCCCCGACATCTATCACCATGCACGCCTGCTGCCAGGGTCTCCCTCTGGGGTACAGGCACAGAAAGATGCTCCCACCAGGGCCAGGCTGGAGGGACCCGAGGACACCAGCTCGTGCCAGCAAAGCAGATGTGGGCTGATGTGCAAAACCACACATCATTTTCCTAGCTCATGAAGCTGAACTGTCAGGCAGATAAGATGCTTGCAGCCGCTGATCTGAGCGTTATCTCTCAGGCAGTTTTTAGGTAAATCAGGGGGTCACTTGATGAATTTAGAAGCAGAGGAGGGAAGTTCATGGTTTTAGGGGTCAGAGCCAGAGTCTGAGGCACTCACTTCCTCCAAAGGGATGAGACCCCAGAAAGCAGGTCCATGATGCCACCCTCGGGCTCTACTGCTACTGCTGAAAACCTCCAGTATCTGGAATCAGGTTTCTCTTGAGTGTTGCTGGCCTAAGTACTATTCTGTTCCTTTAAGGGGCTTCTGTACCTCCCTGAACCACGCCAGAATGTGCTGACTTTACCATCTCTCAGGAAGCAATTCTGCTGCTTTCCAAATTATTAAGAATAGCTACCATCTACTGAGTGTTGGCAATCTAAGAGGCACTTGCAAGCACAATGTGTTCAATTTTAAAATCTCATTATACGCCTCCTGTAGGTATCATGGTCAGATAGGAATTATTATCCTCACTTTACAGATGAGGCCAAGGGCCTCAGAGAAGTTAAGCAACTTGCCCACAGTGGCACAGGAGAATTCAGGATTTTCATCCAGGGCTGAGTCCATAGTTAGAACCGTTCTTGAGAACATCTCGCTGTTGTGAATATGCACCAATGTATTTAGTGGATGAGAAGGTAGCTTTCTGCTCCCCATCCCCATTCTGTGACTGAAGGAAAACAACAACCTTGCCACCCAGACATCTGTGTCATCAGCCAGACTCAAAACACACTGCCACCACTTCCTGGCTGGACTGTGTATGGGTGGGCTGGTGAGCACGCAAGGCCCTGGGATCAGGTGGGCACAGACTGTCTTAACACGCATCGCCCCCTGCCGGCTTCCTGCAGCATGGAGGTACTGCTTAGTCAAGCAGGGGACCCTTCCCTACTGGCCACAGATCACCCTTTAAGCTACTGATCCATCCCAGGAGGGGCCGCTGCAGGACAGTGTCCCAGAAACGGCCCATCCCTGCTTAGCTGAACTCAGTGTCCCATGGTTTTCAACACTGACATCTTGTAAAACAGCACATAATTGGATGTGTGCACATCTTTGGACATAGTAGGTGCTCAACAAACGTAAGTGGGACCTGGCAGACACACCAAGCTTAGAGTACTGAGCCTGTAACACCCTTTCTTCCCAATTCTCTTAGTCCATCTCCCTCCTCCCCACTCTATTCCACACCAACGAGGAACCTGTCAGGAGAAGCTAAGATTTAAGATTCTAAGGGAAAAGTGGTTCCATTTGGGCTGAGACTCCACTGGTGGCTCCACAAAATCCAGGCAGAGTTCCATTTTGCAGCTAACTTCCCAGCCAAATTCATCTCAGATCATTCAAATGGACTTATTACCATCTTAGTGTCTTCTTCCCCTTGATTTCTATCGGGTTGTACCTTTCCCAATGGTTCCTGAATGACTGGATGGTTTCTGATCAAACAGCAACTGAAATTCTAACCGTGGTATAGCTAGCAGGAGGCTGGCTCTTACAGCCAAAAACGAGAAAGCAGGTCTAAAGCTCTGGCAGGCAAGAAAGCAGCACAACCAAGGTGTCCTTGGCCAGCCCTCCCTCCCAACCTCCACCTGTTTACAAAGGGTGGTGCGTGAGCGCTCAGCCGTATCTGACTCTCTGCAGCTCCACAGACTGCAGCCCGCCAGGCTCCTCTGTCCATAGGAACTTCAGGCAAGAATACTGGAGTGGGTTACCATTTCATCCTCAGAGGATCTTCCTGACCCTAGGACTGAACCCACATCTCCTGTGGCTCCTTCACTGGCAGGCAGATTCCTCACCACTGAGCCACCTGGGAAGCCCACTTATGAAGGGCACAAACTGGTTTCAGTACCCAGTTTCCCAATGGAGTCTCAAGGTCAAGAAGTAGAATGCAGATCCAAAAGCAATTAATTTGCCCAGTTTCCTGAGAAAGCCACCACCCTACAGATCAGATGAAATGCAGGCGGCCCCTGTGTCCTGGACTCGGAGGACCGTGTAGAATGTGACTGCTCACCATGTTCTATCTCCGTAGGACTCGGGGACTTCGGCTGGCACAGGGTCCTGCTGGTGAAGCTTCCCCAACCCCTTCCCAGATGTCCTCCTGCCAGCAGAGAAAGGGCAACGCAGGATCCAGAGAAAAGAGGAGACTTGGGAGCACCCGACAATGTCTGAGTGCAAAGTGAGTCAAAGGAAGCTGAGAGGGGGTCACCAAGTGGCCTGGGTGCCCACTGGCCTGGGTCTCGCCCCATGCCTGGGACCTAAAGAAGCCTGCAGAGAACTCAGTATGCAAAGTGGGCATGGAGTAATCTTTCTCTTCTGCCTTTCAGAGGTCGAGCAGCTCAGAGGCCTCTTGCATTTGCATTTAAGGATGGAATAGAGGAGGGAAGGAGTGAATAAGGGGACCAGACAATCGCTAGCTCACCTCCCTGCTCCCAGGTACATATGTGCATTTTTAATGCTGTCCTGGGTGACTCAGCATGGGCTTACTACTTCTTGGGCTTTTGTCCCTCATTCACAGTTGGCCTCCAGTGACAATATCTGAGGCGCCATGGAATTCCCAGCGTTGGGGAAGATGCATGACCCATCTCTGACTCAATAGATATTTGCAGACAAAAAGAAAAACAAAGTTTAATTGGATAATAACATAGTCTGAAGAGTTGGACTCAATCTGAGCTCCCAGGAGAGGGTGCTAAGAGGTTCTTTACAAGTAAGACTCACTTGTGGATCCACTCGCCCACCCCCTCCCCCTGCCCCGCCCCGGTAAGAAAATAAAAGAAAACAGGACTTCTAGATCCACAAGCTGTGAGCTCTGAGAGGCTTGCCTGGTTTAAGGTTCAATGTCAGCAAGGGAAAGAGCATATCTAAATGCTAATATGATAAAGAATATTCAGATCAATGTTTGGCTATTCTGCCAATCTTTCAACTGAAATATTTGAGCATCTACTCAATGCCTCTTCTTCCAGGCAAGAACACACACAAAAGAAAAATAAGGAAGGAAAACAAAGAATCAAGCCTTTTTGTTTTAAGATACGGGGCTGATAATGAACCTCAAAAATCCCCATTAGGATGGAAGAGGGCCCATTAAAACGTTTGCAATATTCAGAGTACATTTTTTTTTAGAAGATAATTACTAACAATCTCAGGAAGCTCCAGATCCCCTCATATGCTGTTAGTAAAGCCTTTGCAGGAGCAGCTCTGTTGCCATGACAACAATCACTTGGCAGCGTGTAAAGGAGGACAAGGGACCTACCAAATGGTATTCTCAGCAGTCAGCCCCAAGATTTCTTAAAGCCACTTCCTAAAGGACCTTTGGCATCTCGGAGTCACAGAATTTACAAACTGAAGGAGGCCTTAGGAGTAACCCAGTTTTAGCTTGTCACTGTTATTTTTCTAGCCCTTGCCTGAGTCGCCTAGACTCAGCTGAAATATCTCTAGGGCCAGAGACCTTACTCTGCTCCACCCTCAGGGGAAGAGGGCAGGGAGCTTTCCCCCACCCCAAACCCCATAATCTGTGGAGTAAAGTGAGCACAGGATTAGGAAGAGAGGGGGTTATTTGAAGAACCTTTCCCTTCCCAAACAAAGGGCTTCTTTGGTAATGGCTGCCATTGTTCCATGAGGTTGAACAAAACAAGAGCAGCCATGGAAGGTGGCTCCTCGCAGGTCTTAAGGACAGAGCTGGTTTCTAATTCCAGCCACTGAATGCTACCTGCAGATTCATAACTGTCACCTACATAGAGCGCAAAGGACCCTGGTGGTGTTGTTAAGCCATTTGGGAGGTTGCACATGGCAAAAACACAACAACGTGCTTTGTGTTCACAGGCTATACACACAGCGCACACGCATGCGTGCATGTACCCACAAACCCGCCAGGATGTGCCTCCCTCCTTTTTTTAAATTTTTGGCTGCACCTCACAGCATGCAGGACCTTAGTTCCCCAAACCAGGGATCAAACCTGCACCCCTGCACTGGAAGGTGGACTCTTAACCCCTGGACCCCGGGGGAAGTCACCATGGATATGACTCTGTAGTCACCCCTGCAGAGCATCATTAAGGATGGCTTCTCCCAG
Source organism: Bos taurus (assembly GCF_002263795.3). Lineage (NCBI taxonomy): Eukaryota > Metazoa > Chordata > Mammalia > Artiodactyla > Bovidae > Bos > Bos taurus. The sequence goes on along the minus strand of NC_037341.1, from coordinate 15,498,953 downwards.
GGCCCTGGGCATTTTTTTTTAGATCCATGCACATGGATTCTTGGGCAATTCCCAGGAGGGTACATGTATGTAGCCCAGGTTGGGAGAGGGGGATGGGGTGAGCTGGGGGGATGGCTATCATAAAAGTGGGTGCAAGTCTGACTGAAGGGGACCCCCACACCTCACCCACATGTCCTGCTAGGAGGAGCAACCCGGCCTGCAGCGGAGGCTTCTAGATTCAACCGACATGAAAAGGCCACCTCCAAGTGTGTCTCACCACTTCCCAGGTGGCTTTGGACAGCATCTGTATCTTTCATCAGTCACTCTGGGCAAGGGCAGTGGTACCCAGGACCACCATCCTGAAGCAAGCTTAACTCATTTCATACAAGAAGGAGTCAGAAAAGTGTGAAGCAAAGAATCTGGTCCAGTGTGCTCGATGCCGTATAAAGAATCCCAAAAGCAGAACTGGAAAAAATGAAAAGGGTTTGCACAAAGAGATCGTGCTCTCCTCAATACCAAACACCCAACTGAGGGCTGATTTTCCTTGGAATAGATGTGATACGAAGACAGCACCAATGAGCAAGGGTCGCCCCAAAAGGCTGCCACACAGCTCCCCAGGATTACCCAGTCTTTTTTTTTTAAACTTATTTGGCTGCACCGGTCTTAGCTGTGGCCCGTGGAATCTCGCTCTTCATTGCAGGATTTTTTTTAGATACAGCATGTGAACTCTTAGCTGTGTCACGTGGGAACCCAGCTCCCTGACCAGGAATCGAACAGGGACCCCCTGCATTGGGAGCTTGGAGTCTCAGCCACTGGACCACCAGGGAAGTACCCCCACAAATGTTGTTAATCAGGAACCCAGCATTCTTTTGGGGAAGAACCTAGAAAACCATCTTAATGGTACTTCATCAGCAAACTCTAAAGTCAGAGGCAGGAATTAGCTCCAGGAAGAATTGGCGTCAGTTTGGTGAGCATCCCACAGAGATGGGGACGGCCACTCCAAACCAGTGGTGACAACTGGGGGATGACAAAAGCAGAGAGCGGCTCCCCACCAGAAGGCGGAGGACGAGGGGTGGTGGGACTGGCAGGAGCAGGCTCGTTTCCTTCCAGAAAAGGAGCTGGCCCTCCCCCATCATGGGCCCGAGAGCCGCATTTCCAGATGACCGCGCTGCGCTACAGGAAGCAGCGCAGGCACACAGCCATTAGGCGAGCATGGCTCTGCGTCCACAAGCTGAAAAGACCAGCTTCCGGCCCTGGAGAGGCTGGTTTATTTTAGGAGCACAATTACCAGTTATTACAAAGCTGAAACTGACTTTTCAGGTAGAAGTCTCGGCATCAGGGATCTTTTGGTCCCAAGTGAGAAAACAGGAAAAACAATGACATTTGAATGACCTCAAGGTGAAAGAGTGCATCTTGGTGCATCTGTGTCTGTGTGTCTATGAGAGACAGACAGATATGCACACGAGTGAACCCAAGGGTAGGGACAGATGAGGGCATCTGACAATACTAAACTACCAGATTAACAAGGAAGGCTGCTACGTATGGCTGCACAGGTCGTGCACTGCACAACTCCAGCGGCCACCATTCCCATCGGCAATGAGTTGTGGGCATCCTAAAGTCTGATTTCTACCCCAGTGAAATACGGAATGAGGTCTGAGTGGAATCTGAGTCATGGACTACCAGCTCTGCCACCCTCATCGTCTGTTTTGTCTTTTGGCAAACTAAAATAGACAAATTCACTCTCAGCAAAGGGACAGCCCCAACCAGATGGGTGGAGGACAGAATGGGATAATCGTCTACTACTGAAACCTGGTTTAAACCGAGGCTAGTACCAATGGCCCAACACGTATGTTATGCTTTTAAAAAGTCATACTTTAAATTCTCAAGAATTACTCAACTAAGAATGAGTTTGCAACACCCTTTTCCTCTCCCTTCTGGGGGCATGAGTAGATTTCTTTTCCTGTTGGAGAGAGGACCACTCATCTTTGTCCTCATTATGGGGATGGAAAATCATCTCTGATTTCTCAACCAACAGCAGACCTCAACTTACCAAGTAAGTGCACTTTTCAGAAAACTGTTTATACTTCAGTCGTTTTGGAAACAGACATGATTTCTTTACCCCCAAAGAAACAATGAGGTGAATGGTAATTAAGTCCTCAGAGTAGATGACAAACTGAAGGCATTCCATGTCTAAACCATGTACTACTGAACCTGACCACGTCCCATCACAGTGCTTCTACCAGAAAAAAGTACTCAGGTTTTTTGTTTTTTGTTGTTGTTGTGCCACACGCCTTGTAGGACCTTAGTTCCCATACCAGGGATCAAATCCGTGCCCCCTGCAATGGAAGCGTGGATTCCTAACCACTAGACAGCCAGGGAATTCCTAAAAGTGCTCAATTTCAACTTGGGACATGGATTTTCATGGCAAAGAGAAAGGGGCAGAGGGAGAAAAAGAGGAGACTCCTGCATTTGAAAGGATGGCACTCCTCCTGTGCTTAATAAATATTCTACACCCGCCATGCACCGACAGTAAGATGAGTCAATAAAGCAGTCTTTGCTCTAAAAATAGCTCCCAGGCCATGGTACAAAATGACAGGTAAATGGGAATGGATGACACAATGTGGTAAGGTTCCAGATTTGCGAAGTCAAGACAAGCTTGTCTAAGCTGAGACAGAAGGGGACAGACAGGCTAAGGCAGGATACCCAGAGGGTCCAAAAGGTTGGGGACGAGGAGCATTCCAGACAGAGACAAGGCAAGAAGAGGCCAGGCAGCAAGAAGGGACATGGCGTGTCTGGGGGCCTCTAAGGAGTCCAAGGGACCACAGCATCACAGACATGAGGGTGGTCCAGACGAGGAGGCTGGAGGGAGAGGCCAAGTGCGAGAGGGAGCCAACAATAAGGTCAAGCTTTGTGGGGCAACTTCACCCCAAGGCAAACCAAAGCACAGAAAGGTTGAAAAGAGGCATGGTAGAAGAGGTGGAAGCAATGCACATCTGCCTGTGGACGACGGATAAACAAGATGTGGTGCTTACACACAATGGAATATAACTCAACCTTAAAAAAAGGAAAGAGAAACCCAGTGACACGCTACAAACATGGGTGAACCTTGAGGGTATTCCATCAAGTGGAGTTAAGCCAGACACAAAAAGGCAAATACTGTATGAGTCTACATATATGAGGGAGCTAATATAGTCAAGCTCATCGAGAAGGAGAATGGTGGTTATAAGGACAATGGTCCCCCAGGGACTGGGGGCAGGGGGGGAATGGAGAATTTTTAATGGGTATAGAGTTTCAGTTTGCAAGTTAATAAAAGTTCTGGAGATCTACTGCAGAACAATATAGATATTCTTAATACTACTGAGCTGTATGTTTTAAATGGTTAAGATGGTAATTAATTCATTAATTTAAAAGTCAGGGGTGAGTGGCTGAGGTCCCAGATAAAATGGTAAGTTCTTGGCTACTGGTTTTTCTATTTTCAAAGTAACATAAAGTCAATCAAATCCACTGGAAGCTCCCTGATAGCAGGGCTGTTTCTCATGAAACCTTGGCCGGTGATGAAAGATGAGTAAATGAGATGTTCCTTCAGGAAGTGCCTGCTCTCAAGCCTGCCTGCAATAACCTACTTAATCCCTGGTCATTTCTGATACACACATCCCACGACCCTTCTGTGCACCGAATTAGTAATTTTGTTTCACCTTTCACCTGTGTTTCTAATAGAAAGCCCAGTTCTTGCCCAGGGCCCCTAAAGAACAGCAGTTCAAGGGCACAACCACCAGAGTCAGACCTGGGTTCAAAGCCCAGCTCCCCCAGTCCCTACCAGTCCTCACCTTTCCCAGCCTCAGTGTCTTCATCTCTACAAAGAGAAGCAACAGTATCAGGTTGCCGAGAGGACTCGGCAAGACAGCATCTATGAGACACAGGGCCAAGCATACGGTCAGCACGAGTGTAGGGGCTGTTCTACGTAGAACCCCTAACGCTGTACCCCGTGTAACTACAAAATAGTTTTTAACGGAAACATCACTCAAAGGTATTCAACAGAATGGCAGCTGTGGCTTCCAGGCCCAAGTGAAGCACTGGAAAAACCTTTCAACAAATGTTAACAGTCGTATTTGGTTTAGATGAATCATAACACCTCTTAAAAGCAGAGGAAGTGGCCCAGGGGGCCCTCAGAAAAAATGAGCAATAGAATCTGGATGAGCTAAAGGGCACCCAAGTCCATCAGTCATTCTTAAGCCATACAAATACATACTCAAAGGAGCTCTACGAAAGGATGTTGTCAAACCTTAAGAAGGAAGGAAATCCTGACACAGGCGATGGCGTGGATGAACCTTGAGGACATTCTGTTGAATGAAATAGTCACAAAAAGACAAATACTGCCTGATTCTGCTTGCAAGGAGGTGTCTAGAGCAATCCAATCATGAAAACAGAATGTGGACGAGCCAGGGGCTAGGATAAGAGGAAGATGGGGAGCTGTCACCTAACGCGTACAGTTTCAATTGCGCAAGATAGGAAAGTTCTAGAGACTGGCTGCAAGACAATGTGAATATACTTAACACTGTTGAACTGTAAGGGCTTCCCTGGTGGTTCAGTGGTAAAGAATCTGGCTGCCAACACAAGAGATGCGAGTTCGATCCCTGGGTCGGGAAAATCCCCTGGAGAAGGAAATGGAAACCCACTTCAGCATTCTTGCCTGAAGAATCCCGTGGACCAGTTCATGGGGTCCCAAAGAGCTGAAAAGTTTAGTGAATAAAACCACCACTCTGAGCTATATACTGAAAAATGGCATTTTAAAATATAAACATGGAAATTGTTATATTATGTGTATCTGTCCATTACTGAAAATGAAAAATGTCAAAGGATCTCAGCAATTTCACCTCAGCCTGAGTTTCTGCTCTGGGGATGGTTTGGGAGGAGGAATTGAGTCCAGCACAGGAATATGATGCCTTCACCAACCAGAGCAGTCTGGTGGCCTTAGAAGGAGTCCTTCAGGATCACAGGATGAACCTGCTCGGGCCCCCAGGCCCTTGGAAATGGCAGGGTCCCCTGTCCCTCCCCAGGACCACTTTCTCCTTTGCCACCATCAGAGGTGACAACATCAGGTCTTCATGACTCTGGGCCACATTTGCCTCCAACCAAAACAGGAATGCAATTCCACGTTTACAGATGCGGGCACAGATCTACCAGACCCAATATGAAGATGCTCAGCAAGTGCAGGGCACAGATCAACCAGACCCAATGGGAAGACGCTCGGTGTACAAAGAACAAGCCAACACTCTGCCGTGGCTGTGTCAGAGGCTCTGCACTGTCCTGCGCTTGAGTCTGCAACACGTGATTCCAGGGCCGTGAGCTACACAGTGCGGTGTTCCCATGCCTCTGGGTGGACTGGAAGCTGGTGGGGCTTAAGAACACGGGCTCAGGCGCCTTCTCGGTCTGTCTGTGTTGCTGCTGCTGCCACTGCTACAAGTGTGCTTGGTCTCGGGCAGTAAAAACACCCCATTGGTGTTGCTCTGTTGTGTGGGCTTGGCCCACCTACATGCTGTTCGTTCTGACGTCCTGCCCACATGCCAGAGTTGTAGATGGATAAAAACAAGTAAGACCATGCCTGCATGAAAGAATCCATGGTTTCATGAGCATACATGCTAAGTCACTTCAGTCGTGTCTGACTCTTTGCGACCCTATGGACTATATAGCCCGCCAGGCTCCTCTGTTCATGAGATTCCCCAGGCAAGAATACTGGAGTGGGTTGCCATGCCCTCCTCCAGACGATCTTCCTGACCCAGGGATCGAACCCATGTCTCTTATGTCTTCTGCATTGGCAGGCAGGTTCTTTACCACTAATGCCACCTGGGAAGGTCTCATGGAAGCGTTAGATAAATACACAAATGGGCACCTGCTCGTCACAGGTATTAATCTTATGATGGAATAGGGGAACTGGAAAGGAAGAAGATGGAATAACTGGATCCAGTAAGCACCCACCCCCGACCCCTCATCCTCTAACACACTCCCTTTCTGAGTCTGAAGTGATTGCTACTAATGATAATATCCAAGAGAGAATTAAATTCTTTCTCAATTCACTCCTTGAGCAATAAGGCATTGAGCTGTTGAAATCTTGATTGCTTTTTCATTTCAGATTCTGAGCTCCTTTAGGAAAACAGGGATTGATTAGCAAACAATCAGATTAACTGGCATAAATCCACACCTAAGGACTAGCATTTCATCGGCTCTCTGCCTGCAGCAAATCCTAATGTCTTTCCAATCAGGATTATGTAAGGAGGAGACCCACAGCTGGAAAGGCTCTCGGCTCAGGGTGAGGGCAGGCTCTCTGTCTACCTCGGGACTTAAAAGTCTGTGCTTAACGTTCTTTCCAGGATTCCTTCCCAGAATGCTGGTGGCAAAAAGATGCTTTGTAGGCAGCCTGGGTATCCAGTGAGGGCTTCTTCCCTCCTGGAAGAGGTGCTGATGTGGCTGCCACGCAGCCCAGAGTCACTGGGTAACCAGAAGCTGCCACCAAGAGGCAGGGACCCCACACCTCTCTCCTCCATTTGAAGAACAGGTACCCACCAGAGGGCCAGCGGGGTCCCGGACAGTCCCCATTCAGGTTGGGTGGGAGCAGATATTTAGATCCAAAGGCTATTAACCCCCTTAACCCATTTACCTTCATTTTCCTGGCCAATGATAAAAGACCTAAAATTCAGTTCTACTCTTCAGAAATGAGAAAACCAGAGGGAAAGTGAGAAGGTCCTTGAAAAACCATCTGGTCCTTCAGAAGGGATCCTGCCCAAACCAGAAATTTGCAAAAAAGAAATTTTTTTTAAGCAGCAAAATGCTATTTCAATGTGAGATATTTCGAGGGAGAAAAGAGATCTATATTTGGCTGGAAGGGGTGGGAACATAAAGGGGGTCTCAGCAGACACCGATCTCCACCCCAAGGCCCTGGGCACCCTCCAAGAATCCACTTACCAACTATACCACTCAAAACCAGAGCACACCCAAACTTTAGAGACTTCTGAGATTTAAAAAAAAAAAAGCAAAATTTACGACCACAGATTACAACTCTTGCTTGGGTCAGCAATCTTGTGTTAGGCAATGAATGTACTAGATTTCTAATATTCATGTCAACATTATGTGCTGGGCATGACAATTCCCATCATGGATGAGGAACCTGAGGCACAGAAGCTGCAGGTATTCCAAAAGGTGGCCTAGCCCTTATCCTTCACCCTGCCCCCAATTCTGTTTTTGGAAGGGGGATTCTTTACATGTGCTATGCATATTTTCTCAGTCTTGCACAAAATATTGTGTGAAAGTATTCCTTCCAGATGGACTGGTATCTAACACGCCCTCAAAACATTCTCAACCTGCCTGTGCACAGAGAGGGTAAGTAACCTGCCGCAGGTCACACAGCCATGCAAGGGAGCTGGCGGCCTGCAGATCAGGTCCTGTGTGTCCAAAGTCCATGCACCTTCCATCACACTCACCACTTCTCTAAGTAAACCACCCCCCATTCTCCCACCAGGCTGCCGCCCAGGCTGCTCAGCAGGAGCTGAAGAGAACCAGTCGCCATCCCTCGGCTGGATCAATTTTTCACAAGCAAACGGACAAGTACTTAAAACACACTCCTCTGCTTCACCACGTTTCTGGCCTTCGCTCAGGTGGAGAGGAAGCCGCTGCTGCATCTTTCCACATTATCATAAGACAGACTTCCAAAGATGATGTCAACGGGACAGAGGATGAAGGCCAAGTTTTTCCTACGTGATCTGCAGTTGACAAAACAAATGCTTGGGCAGCTGGCAAAGCAGACGTGGTGGCCCTGCAGAAACCACACCTGCCTTGTACGCGTCGTGACCAGGCAGAAGGGCGGCAAGGAGGGGCAGGAGCCCATGGTCACTCCTTTCATTCCCAAGGGGACACCAAGTACAGGGTTTCCTGCCCATCCTTCCCTAGATCAGCTCTGTGGTTGATGACCCTGGTTCTCCAGGAGTCTCCAGAAGTCAGGAGCCCGTTCACCCTCAGCACCACAAACACAAGGCCAAGAAGAAGGGGCTTCCCCATACACAAGGGAAAAAGAAGGAAAAGAAAACCACCCCCCAAAGCATGAACTAACAACAAGCAGGCTGAGATCCGGTTCTAAGAACCAACATAAAAGGGAACAGATGTGAAGTCATCTCAGGCTTAACAAGGACTTCCGCACACCCTCAAAGTCATTCCACAACAACGGATTTACAACATTCAGGGCTGTGACGGCTGGAAAATGTAAAGATGCTGTGCTCTGCTCCAAATGGTTTGGACAGATGTTTGCTAAGATGGTTGATGGCAAATTTCCTTGTACTCAGTATCAGAGGTAATTAGTATTCACGGGAGGAGGATTTCACCTGCATCACATAGAGTTGACATCCATTCGAGTCAACAGACAAAAAGGCGGATAGCTGTGAATGTTCTTTTAAACTGGCACCTGAGAATCTTTGGGAAAAAAAAAACCAATCCGCACAAACTGCCAACACACGCACTACAGACAACTGGCATCCTAGCAGCTTCCAAACATCTCGGCCTCCCTAAACCCTTGTCTCTCATCTTGGTACACGCTGGGACTCTGTGCCTCCATGTGACCCTGTTTGGGTGTCGCCAGGACTGAGCAGCGTTCCTGGAGCTCTGCCTGCAAGGGGCTCCCTCTTGCTTGATCTCTGTGTCCATCACATCTTGTCACACATCATCCTGCCATTGTTTCTTTACTCCGTCTCCTCCACCAAGAATAAACTTCCCGCAGGCGGGGCTCCTGTCCGCTGCACAGCGCTCAGCATGAGCAACACTCAGAAGACACCTGCTGAATCAAGGGGAAACGATGGGAGGAAAGGGAAGGTGGGGAGTTTGGGCTGGACATGGACACATTGCTCTATTTAAAATGGATAACCAACAAGGTCCTACTGTACAGCACCTGGAGCCCTCCTCAGTGTTATGTGGCAGCCTGGATGGGAGGGGAGTTTGGGAGAGAATGGATACACGTATATATATATAGCCAAGTCCCTTAGCCTTGTTCATCTGAAACTATCACAACATTGTTAATTGGCTACTCCAAAATAAAATAAAATAAAAAGTTAAAAACAAAATATGTTGGACAAAAAAGAAGCTGCGAAGTTGGGAAGGAAAAAATCACTTGAGGAATAGGGTAGGGTAACAGATGTCATTAAAGCCAATGGAAATGCAAACATATTCATACAAAATAGACTTGGTTTATCTTTTCCAACTTGTTTCAAAAGACTTTTGTGACATCTCTAGCTGGTTAAATACTTGGACTTCCCAGGTGGCACTAGTGGTCAAGAACCCGCCCGCCTGCCAATACAGCAGACGTAGGAGACACTGGTTTGACCCCTGGATCGGGAAGGATCCCTGGAGGAAGGCCTGGCAACCCACTCTAGTATTCTTGCCTGTAGAATCTCATGGACAGAGGAGCCTGGCAGAATATGGTCCATTAGGGTTTCAAAGAGTCAAACACAACTGAAGCAACTCAGCATGCACACACATACCACAGAGTTTAGACTCTTGGAACTGGAAGGGATCCTTGGTCATGTGGCCCAGCATTCCTATAATGCAGGAAACATATGTCTGCTTTGCTCCTAGCACACCACTAACGCTCTGTTACCCTGGCGGACATTTCTCCCCGAAGAGCCATCAACTGCAGGCCAGAGAAAAACAGTACACAAACCACAGATTTCTTTGCTTTCCACTGCTTCAACTTTATCGCTGCTTATCATCTCCATCAGAGGCAAAGAAACTTACGAGTTAGGGCTTGATATGCAAAGTTTGAAGTTTGTCTTTGGGAAAATGGCATGGGGCAGTCAGAAAATGGAGAGCTTCTGCTCAACGCGTCTAGATAAGGCGCTTGAGAGGTCGTCAGACCAACTCCAACTCCCAAGGGTGCCTAACAAGATCTTGGCGGGCAATGGAAGCTCAAAATATTTCATAGTTGATCTTATACCATCGTAAAACCCAATGTCAACCACACGCCTTCACTTTTGAGGCCCTCAATTTCTTCCCCAAAAATTCCCATCATGTAGAACAGGATGAAAAGCTTCTTAGGAGTCACCTAAAGCTTAATAAGGGCTTCCCTGGTGGCTCAGATGGTAAAGAATGTACCTGTAACATGGGAGACCCAGTGATTCCCGGGTTGAGAAGATTCCCCTGGAGAAGAGAATGGCTACCCACTCCAGTCTTCTTGCCTGGTAAATCCCATGGACAGAGGCCACAGTCCATGGGGTCACAAAGAGTCGAACATGAGTGAGCAACTAGCACTTTCATTTTCATTTTTTACTCTCACTGAAACTAATTAAGTCAGCCAGTTTTATAGCAGAGTAATAATGCCAGGGCCAGACCCCTGCGAGGACAGACATTTCAGCGGCAGGAACGGCAGCCTTGTGCACACAGCAATAACACTCTGAGAATCTCCAAACATCTCTTCTCTGCCCGAGTGCAAAATTAAATTAAAAAGCAGAACAATGGGATTTCGATGCCTCACCGAGCGCTGATAGGGCAAATGAAACACCGTCTAGAATGACCGGACAGGGAATACGGTTTCTCCTACTGAGCTCGGCGGTCTAGTTCAAAGGCCGTCCTCGCCCACATTCCAGCCCCTTCCTGGCATCCCTCCGGAGAACCAAGACAAGAGAAAGCAAAAGAAAAGTAAGCAGGAAAAGCACAGCCACCCTGATCACCTGGAATCCCTTCACCAGAAAGGAAACTCCTCACAAACCACCTCCTTTCAAACCAGCCCCTTTCTTCCCGTTCCACACCCAAACCCACGAGGAAAGAAAACACGGGCGCCACTGCCATCACCATGACTCTGACCCTTAAATGTTTAACCAGGGATCTATTTTTTAAGAGCTAGATAAAAAGGTAGGTGATTCATTTTTAACATGAGTCACAATATCCCCAACAGTGAAATAGTTTAATTAAAAATTTAATGGCCTTAGGTTTTGTTTGAGGCACCCTTGATGGCGGGGCCGTGTTCTCGCCAGTCATGATCTCACGGCTGAAGGATAGGCCCCAGGAAGGGAGGGCAAGATGCTCTACACCAGAGCTGGGAGGCAGTCCTGGGGGCGGGAACGTGGCCAGCATGGCAGCGTTATCTTTTGGTCACAGAGAAGCAGTGACCTCTCATCATCTAATCCCCATTGCTTTTCCCAGAGAATCCTCCTTAACCCGTGGAGACACAGGAGGATTCTCAAGGGGGCGCTTGGCATTGACCCGCAGGGTTCAGGATTTGGTTGGGTTTTGTTTCTCTTGGGTGATGTGCTACCATGAGCTGGCCTGAGTCTCTCAGTTCAAAAGACCCGCGCTGATTGGAGTCGCCAGAGAATAAGGAGAGGGGGCTACAGTAAGGTCAGAGTGCAGACAACTGCACCCCTGTACAAGAGTAAGAACAAGCTGACCTACCTGCCTTTATTGGCCCTTTCAGGAGCTGAATGAAGTCCTGGGGATTAGAGGAAACAGTCCAGTGACATCTAATCAGAGGCGGGTTTCGTCCAAAGGACTCCACTAACAAGAGAATCCCCACACTCCTCAGTGTAGCTGTCACAGGGTGTGCTTACCCTACTGAAAGCGTTTAACTTCATTTGTTGTCATCAGAACTCACACAAATACTTTCCTTCTTACAAAGAACACAGGGGACTGAACTGCGTGTATTTGAGTTCGTGCGTATGTATTCAATTTGTCATATTTCCCCCAGATAATTTCCACTAAGGTGCTGATCCATCAACTTCACAGGTGGCAAATACTGAAAGACTAAAATTATTAGAAAATACAATGTGAACACCATATTTTCTTTTTCCCCCAACATAAATAAATCCAGAGATCAAAATAGTTTGGTGCCCTGACCTTCTCCCCAAACCACTCATCTGCATAGTGAATTTCTGTTGAATTAACAAATTGGCCAGAAAGAGTGAAGTTTATAATATAGACCATCCAATTTAACCATTTGGCTTTAAAAAATAAAGAACGTCTAAAACACAGAAACACCTTCTAAAATATGTTGCCATCTTGCTCTTCCCTGAGAACATAGGGAAAAAATGCCGCCTCTCTTGTCCGCTCATCAAAGCTAGCAACCATGGGATTTCCCTAGTGGTCCGGTGCTTAAGACTCTGTGCTCCCAACGCAGGGGCCCAGGTTCGATTCCCAGTCAGGGAGCTAGAGCCTGCACACTGCAATGAAGATCCCATGTGCTGCAACTAAAACCCAGCACAGCCAAATTAAATCAAAAAAGGCCATGAGCCATTGCTTCCCTAGGGGAATTGTTAACTGCAGGTTAAACCAGCTTAAAACAAAGGGGAGAGATTTCCTCCAAGGCTGCATTTAAACATGCTAGTCAGCGCTCATGCATGGATCTGAGAAGGCTCCTGGTATGCAAAGACCTGGAAAGACAAAAGAGGAACAAGGCAGTCCTTCTCCCAAGGACCGGATCCCTGAATGGGAGGGGACAGGAGCCCGCACACACAGCTTTAACATGAGCTACAGAGGAGCTTCAAACCCACAGGCTGTGTTCAGACGCCAAGGGACCGCCATCTTCCTGAGCAGGGCGGGGTGGTGACCAGTCTGTCCAGGAGGGTTGATGAGAGGCAGGGACCACAGTTCAGAGAGGAGGGGACCGAAGGCAGACTCAGGGGGCGATATGACAGAGAGAAAGAAAGGGACGGGCATGAGAGGGTTTCAGGCAGCCGCACCTGTTCACCTTGAGAGCGGGGAGAGAGTGAGCAAGGCAGGACCGGGAATCAAAACAAGTCTGACGTCTGCGGTCCAGACAACCTCCACTGGGAGTTCCATGAACAGACATGGAAATCAAGAGGCGGTGGTTTGGTTTGGCTGAGTCTCAGGTGCCACTGACAGGGCCAAGCAACCCTGTATCATGCCAGGTGTGTTGATGGCGCTGAAATAAATGTCCAGATAAACGGAGACCAACCAGCAGATGGCGGGAGGGGATTGGAGACTGACTCAAAGCAGTGGACACGCCCAGCGCGGGGAGGTGTGGGCACGAGAATGAATGAGCCCCTACACAAAGCTGTTCCCTTCCCGCCACATGACAAATGACAGATGTCTGGCAAATGCCTGGCAATTTCCTGATGCTCTCAGTTCACTGTACTTGTTTCACAGATGAATGCTATGGACGACGTGGCCACATGTCCCCTGCTACAGACCTCAGTGGCTGGAATAGCGTGAGGCCCCCAGTCTGTCGGGAGTTTGGGTGTGCATGTTTCAGATCCAAATATGCAAATCATGCCTTTTCAGGGGGCCGGGGGAAGGAATGGCTTTCTGAGCAGGACTTGGGAGCCAGAAAGAAGAGTGAATGAGAAGACACGTATGAGTGGTTGTCCTCTTTGTTGGGAAGAATCAGGCTCACGTCCTGGTTCTGCCTCCCGCTAGGTATGGCACCCTGGGAAGGATTTTTTTCTGAACCTCAGCATGCTTGCCTGCAAAGTGGGCCTTTTAAGATTCTAGATAGCTCCACCAGGGCAAGAATTTCTTGTCAAGGGGTAGGATCCTTCAAATCTTTGCAATTGAACCTATCACAATAATTCTGACTCATTCTTACAGGCAGGAGGTCTAGTCCAGGGAAAAGAGCGTGCGGTGGAGAACTCAAGGCTAGTCAGAAAACCCCAAACTTGAGATAAATCGGTACTTTCAGACACAGACTTTTAGTTCCCCAACACAGGCGGCTTTCATGGCCAAGTTCAGCTGGTGCAGACCATCTGCTTGCGAGGCAAACTCTACCCCCAGAGACAGCCCAGTCTTTGCTCTGAGAGAGAGGGCCAGTCAAGGGACCCCACACCCTGAATACACACACACACACGCAGCTTTGAGAACCACTGTGAAAGGCACTCAAATGCCCCAGCTGCAAATGTGGCAATGCTGTCTTCTTTAAACACATTGAGTTTCTTTTTTTTTTTTTTTTAATTTCTTGATGAACAGACTCCCTGGCACTGCTGCAGAACAGGAAGGCTACACATCCATTTTCATGAGCAAACCCTCATACACAGCAGGGTATCCATCCAAGAAATCCAGATGACAGGATTACATGCAGGCGACGTCCCCAGTGCCCCTCACACCTTCCAGGAGGCTTACAGGGTCAATTTTCCACAGTCTGCACCTTCGATGTAAGCAAAATGAGCACCCACTACATGTAGGATACTGTGCAGAGTCTGATGAGAACAGGAAGGGGGAGGTTGAGATTCAAGCCTAAGTGTGACTACTCCAGGGCCAGGTGTCTTAAGCACAACACTGTGCAGACAAGGATGATAAAGATGAGAACGGGTGAAGGGATCAGACAAAAACAAAACCACTGCCAATCGGAAGGGCTGTGGGAGAGGAAGTTAAGGTGCGTGAATCTCCCAGGAGTAGAGTAATTTCTCATCACATGGAGCATTTCTAACGTTTTGTGTGTTCTTTCCCAGAGAACATTCTACGTGCACAGCGCTGGGTTGGTCCAGGCCACAGACAGCTTTTCAGCTGCCTTTTCTGCCATGATGCTTGAGCTAGAAAACAATCCCATGGTCCAAGCAGACCCAGGCAAAAGGACCCTGAGAAGCCTGAAGTCCAGAAATGAGCAACCTCAGCCACTGAGCAGAAGTTCATAGGTGGAGATGGGGATCTAGTGGGATTCCATTCCCTAAGGCAGTGTCTGTTGGGAGGCACACCACCTGCCCTTAAAAAAAGAGGTGATGAAATGTACCCGAACACAGGACAGGGTGGTTAGAAATGACCAAAGCTCAGTGAGAACAGATCAGAGTGTCCTGCAAGCTCTGTCCGGGATATCCAGTTGCAGGTTTCTTCCTTTGGGCATGGCCCCAGCCTCTGTTCCAGCAGACAAGAGAGAAAGGAAGGAGGGATGGCATCTCCACGGTGACCATCACAGGGGCTGGCGCTAAGAAAGGTCTCCCGAGGCATCTCCCGGTTACTGCGGCTGATGAGCCAGCGGTCTGCTCGCAGCCCCTGGTCAGCCTGCACAGCCGGGTGGGAAGTGAGCCTGTCACAGGGTGCTGCTCCATCCCTGGTGTCCTCCCCACATTTCTGTTTGCCAGGTCAAAGCTGGTGCAGAGAAAACCTTGCAGGGCTTCAAGAAGCTACCACCCAGTTCTCCAAAGAATACCCGAGGCTGTATTTATCATCTCTGGTTCCCTGGCATCTCTGACAGGGTCTTCGTGGTGCCTTGGGGCTGTCTGAAGACCCGGAGTCCTCGTAAGCTATCTAGAACTGGCTGCTCCATTAGGCTATTTAAGTGAGTGCTCAAAGGATGAGACTTGGAAATCAGGGAGAGGTTGGAGGCCAATCACTGCATGAGCTAACACTACTGAGCGCCACTGCATGCACTGGGCACTCAACACTTCCCCTTCCGCACAACCCCACAAGGCAGACTTGATAAAGGAGGAGACTGAGCCTCACAGAGGTCGTATCACTTACTCAGCATCACAAGCGGAGAATGTGTTAGGGCCAGGATTCAAAATGGGGCTGTCAGGTACCAAATCCCCAACTTCAACTCCTCCTCCACAACAGAGCGGCAGACGAGGAAAAGGGACCTGGGACCGGGAAGAAGTCACGGAGGGGACAGGATGGGGTCAGAGCCCAAGCAGCGCTGTGGGTCCCTCAGGGACCACCCAGTGGGTCAGGTAGGGAGGTGAGAGACCAGCCTGAGTATGTGAACTTCGTCAGGCCACAGGGACCCAGGGAAAGAAGCACTGGGAAGCCATGTGGGCTGCATTCAAGCAGGGAAAAAAAAAAAAAAACCACCATTTGCTTCACACAGAACTACCCAATGGATAGAATACTAGCTGTGATGCAAGGTGCATAAGAGGCCACTAGAAGGAGCAGAGGCTAAACACCTGGCGGGGGAGGAGGCATGTTTCCCATCGCAGGAGCGAGCCTGAGCTCCACCAGCCTCCCACCCCCGTCTTCTCACTCCCCGATCGTGCTCCCCAGAACGCTGTACCAATTATCTCTTCCAATTAAACCACCACCACAGGACTCTAAATCCAGTGACACAAATCAGCCTCAGGATGCTCAGCCAGCCCTGGGCTGGCATTATGACCCTGATTAGCAGGAGGGCTCCCACAGCTCACCTAAGAACATGGGCCATAGGTGAGCCCAGTGGGAGCCCTGCCTCCACGCCCACAAGCCCCCACAGGAGGTGCTCCAGAAAAGGGAAGAAGACACTGATAGCAGAACCTGGAGAAGACAGGGCTCACTCACCTTCAAGTCCACTGTCCTGCACCAGGAATTTATTTGGGGATTATTTATTTATTTGGGGATGCCAATGGCAAAGGCAATCAACCCCAATGGGGGTTCTTTCCCCACTGACAAAAAAAATTTACAGAACATCCAAGTTATAGGCATTCTGTTAGTTGCCCAATAGATTCCTAAGACCGTATGCCTACACTGGGCCAGAAACTGCAAGAAGCACCTGATATAATTTCATCTAATCCTCGCTTATGGCAACCCTCTGAAACAAGTGTTAAGTTACCCACCCATCCCATTTTTAAAGGTGAGGAAACTGAGGCTAAGAGAAAGCTTCTGTGTGTGGGTCAAGCTAGGATTCAAATCCAAACAGCGTCCAGTTCCAAAGTCTGTACTTCATGCCCCATCACGCCATGGCACCCTCTGGAAGAAACACGTGTAGATTTTGTGTCATCCTGGACTATCTACAGGAAAGTTTTATCCACCAAGATAGTCCACGAGGCAGAGGGCAATGGGGAGCTAACATACATGGAATGCTCAAGAGCCAGGTCAAGGTGTAAGCTTTATATATATGCTAATTTATTTTTGTTCCTCCAGCAACCCCGTGAGGAGGTACTATTATCATGCCCATTTGACAGATGAAGAAACTGAGTCTCACGGCAACTAGGTCATTTAAAGTGACACAGCTAAGAAATGCTCAAGCTGGGTACTGAGCTCTCAGGATACCTGACTCTGACACCCAAGATCTGACCACTGAGCTACACCACAGCTGTATTTTGTGTAAACTCCTCCCCAAAACAGACCCCAAGTACCTACACTCCCAGTCGCTGAGACAGACACAGTACCTCCAGCGTTACGTAGCCTCCTGTCCTGATGGAGGTTGGGAGGGCGCTGTTTCCATCCCAACCCACAGAGAACCTGCCCTAAGAGATGCTCTCTTCTCCGACAGCGCAGTGCAAGGTCTCCCCTGCACCCTGGAAGAATGAAGGGTTTCCCTTAGTGAATCATCCAAACAACTAAAATTCCCTCTGAGAGCATCGGTAAGTCTTCATTTTAACTGTGAGCTTTTAAAAAACATATTCCACACATTACGCCATCCATCAACAGAGACACAGACAGACAAGCAGGCCCCCCTTAGAGAGATGGTGTCATTCACACGGGGATGAAAGGTGACGTGGGGCTGGAGGATGAGCAGAGCACAGACCTGGAGGACGAGGAGGAGAAAAGACTGGAAGAAAAAAGAGGACAAAGGATGCCACTGATATTTTTCATTATTTTGATTTTCAAAGATTTACATGATTTCTCTCTGCAATTCTAAGGAAGGAGGAGCAAACAAGACTTGATGTCCTTGGGTTACAAATAGTGGAAGTGAGAATCAAGGAAATCCAGCCACATACCAGGTGGTGTAGACACTTGTTATACAAGGGGACCCATAGCCAGCAGCAAGACCTGGGAGCCGCCCGCTCCAGACCTCTACATCACAGCCTGCATCCCACCAAGACTCTTGGTAATTCATAGGTACTTTCACATTTGAGATGTGCTCGTCTAGTGCATAGGCTTTGGGGTCAGAAACATCTGGGTTCCAATTCCAGCAACACCACTCACTGGCCATGTGACCTGGAGCAAGCTACCGAGCCCAACAGGCCTTCTCACTCTCATCTGTAAAGCAGGACTTATTTACAGAGCAGTTGTAAGAAGTAGACAAAATAATGCATGTAAAGCACTTAGCACAAAACCTGTACCCCACCTCCCCAAAACAGCAGTGGGCTCTGCTATTGCCAACGTGTAAAGGTAGAACCCAAGTTAGCAGATACTGCTTCTCATTGCTTCCATCCTTCTGGAAACTTCTAGACATGGCACTTTGGATCCTGCCTGGTAGGCTGCAGCGTCCTGCCACTCACCACTGTGCTCTTAAATACACAATTTCACACAGCATTATCACCTAGATAAGCTGCCAACCACACTTGCAGCCAAAGATCCATTTGTATAAGAAAAGGCAAATAGTGACCGATGGTGGTGGCACCAGACATCTCATCAGCCAGCACCCCGAGGCTTTGCTTTTGAGCCTAAAGCACCTCACACACTGGCACTGAGGTCAAAAGCAAGAAGCCAGGGGGATGGGACAGGCTGGCTCTTTTGGACTCCGATTCCAGGTGAGCTGCCTCAGCTGGGGGCCGGGAGGACAGCACAGGCCAATGGTCACTACCTTGACCCGTGAATCTCCTGACACAAAATGTCCTTTACTTTCAGAGCCAGCAAACACACCGATTTCACAACAGGGGAGACCTTTTGGACATCAAATACATGCATGCTCAGTCACTCAGTCGTGCCCAACTCTTTGCAACCCCATGGACTATAGCCCGCCAGGCTCCTCTGTCCATGGACTTTTCCAGGCAAGAATAGTGGAGTGGGTTGCCATTTCCTCCTCCACGGGGGGTCTTCCCGATGCAGGGATCGAACCCACATCTTCTACATCTCCTGCATGGGCAGGCTGAGTCTTTACCACTGAGCTACCAAAGGCACATATGAAATCAAGGCTGTCTACACAACAGGTAGACAACCTGTGCAGGTCAGAGCCTGTTCCAGGTAGCGGACATGACCCCGCTCATAACTCTGCTTTTCCTTTGAACCTCACCAGGCATCTGGTCTCAAGTCCTGGTCACCTCCACCCCATCCCTCACTCACCCCATCTGTGTCCCAAGATGTCCCTGGCTCCATCCTGTGCACTTCATGCCCAAAGCCCCCGGGTCTACCAGCGTCTGTCTCTCCACAGCTCAAACCATTTTCAGCACTACTCTCGTCCCTATCAACCTCCAACAATAGATCCTGCCTGCCCAGGCCCTCCTGCTGACAGAATAAGACTCAGGGTTCCTCAAAGCCAAACGCAGTTAAGCTAAGGCTCCATTACCGCCCACTCCCAGCCTTCTGGAGTACCCTGAGACAACAGATCTGGGGTCGGCTGGTGGTGGTGGTTGGCTGTCTGGTTTGGTTTTTAACAACCCAGGAATATGGCTGTGGGCCCCAATATTTTGGAATACTTGGAGCTTCTTTTCTAAAAAGCTCAGCTATAAATTTACATGTAAATAGAGAAAAGTGAAACACTTGACACAGCCCAGCCAAAGGCCCTAACGCCTCTGTTCCTTTAAAAATCCTCCATCTCCCTCCAGCCAGACAGAGCACAGCAAAGTCCTTATCACCATCACCTCTTGTGGGTTAGCCCCCATCTGCTATGCTAAGCTGCTTGAGGCTGGACAGAGTGGTTTACTCATCTTTACACCTTCCAAAGCAATGCAAGACCCAGGAGACAGTGAGTGCTCAATCACTGCTCTTGGATGTCCTAGCTGTTCCTGTCTGTACTGGAATAGCCCTAATTCGAGGTGGACTCCACTTATTTTATGACCCTGATTTCACTCTTGTTCGATTGCTATCATGTTTTCCACCTGGTTGCTCAACAAAATAATGAGAAAGTTTATCTTGTCTAAACAGTCTCACCTAGGCCAAATATTGAATAAATGCCCTGTGCATACACCAAGTACTGAAAAGTCTCCAAGGAAGGCCCTGAACCCAAAGGTGAGAGGGTCTGTTTGCCAGGCCTCTTGGGCTATGACACAGCAGCCAAAGCGGCCTCAGACACAGGTTCCTGGGTTTATTTGCAGTTATTGCCAGATTTTGTTTTTTTTCCCTCTTTTAATTTTTTAAATTATGAAAGTATGATAACACATTTACCAGAGACTTGGAAAATACAGAACAATAGTTACATATAACTACTATATTATGTTGTTGTTCAGTTCCCCGGTCATGTCCGACTCTTTGCGACCCAATGGACTGCAGCACGCCAGGCCTCCCTGTCCCTCACCATCTCCCGGAGTTTGCCCAAGTTCATGCTCGTTGCATCAGTGATGCCATTCAGCCGTCTCATCCTCTGACGCCCTCTTCCCCTTCTGCCCTCAATCTTTCCCAGCATCAGGGACTTTTTCAATGAGTCGTCTGTTAGCATCAGATGACCAAAATACTGGAGCTTCAGCTTCAGCATCTGTCCTTCCAGTGACTATTCAGGGTTGATTTCCCTTAAGATTGACTGGTTTGATCTCCTTGCTGTCCAAGGGACTTTCAGGAGTCTTCTCCAGCACCACAGTTCAAAGGCATCAATTCTTTGGCATTCTGTCCTCTTTATATAACTATATATAACAATAATATATAGTTCCACTATATATTACAATATTTAAGTAGATAAATTAAGTTTTTAGTTGGAGTTCAATATTAAACTCTCAAAAATTAATAGAATGAATATACAGAGAAGCAGGAGGATCCAGTAGATCTGAAAAGCACTGTGAACCAATTCAACACAATTAAGATTTATACAATCTTCACCTAACAGTAGGATGCAAATTCTATTCAAGTTCCCATAGACTATAAACTAGGAGACACTGGAACATATCCAGGGACATAAAACAAGGTGCAAAAATGTCACGGTCTAAAGGCACTAAAATCATACAGTCTGTTCTCTGATCACTGTGGAATTATGCTAGAGAGATTTCTTTCTTTTTTTATTAAACATGTTTTGAGACTCCAAATTCAAGGAAACTGTCACAAAGGTTATTAACTCAGGGAGCTTACCTCCACAAAGTTTTCCAGAGGGCAGCCAGTGTGACACGATCATTCTGACAGCTATGACAAATTAAGCTTTGTTTGCCCGAGAGTCCTCCCTGTTCCTTTAGCTGTGATCACTGAGTCCTCATGATCCTCGCTGAGGAAACACACACCCAGCTGTCACTCAGAGCTCGTAGATGGAGTCTCCGAGCTTCCTGCACAACCAATCCCTCTGAACGCCAGCACTCTTAGGGAGGGCGCTCTGGAGAGGCAGCTGTTTCACATCTTGGCACGTGGGACTCCTTGCCCATCCTGATCTTACGTGATGGCCTCAGAGTCTCTTTAGCAGACCCAACGGTCAGCATTTGCCAATGGCAACTGACTCTACCGATCTCATACCTTTCAGGACTTGTTTACATCATTTAAAAATTCAAAGGTATAAAACTTGGAACTAAGAAGAGACTTTGCTCTGGTGTGCATGGAAATGGCTAAGGAAGGATCTTTTATATTTCTTTTAACTTTTTATTTTATACTGGAGTATAGCTGATTAACAATGTTGTGATAGTTTCAGGTGGAGAGTGAAAGGTTGTTGCTGATACATGAAAAGACGCCGGGATTCTTGGCCTCCGGGGGAGGAGAATTCAATTCAGGGCCAGAGACGAGGCTTGATGGCTCAGAGCTTTTGTGTAATAAAGTTTTATTAAAGTATAAAGGAGATAGAGCAAGCTTCTGACATAGGCATCAGAAGGGGGCAGAAAGAGTACCCCCTTGCTAGTGTTAGCCATGGAATTATATGCTCTCTAATTAGTTATTACAGTGAATCAAAAGAATGTCTGGAGGTTGTAAAGACCTCACTAGACCCACCCCCATAATTTACATTTTAAGATAACAGGATTAGCCAGAAGGTTTTTTTCCAGAGATCGTCCTCAAGCAGGATACATTATTGTTATATAATCCTAAGGAATGGAGAGGGAAAAAAGTTTGTCCTTTCTTCCTCCTTGAGAATTTCAGACCCCTCTCCCCTTGGGGACCCCTGGACTTCTTATCAATCTGCCTAAGAACTGACTCTCTCAAGAGCAAAGGGGCTCAGCCATACGTATACTTGTATCCATTCTCCCCCAAACTCCCCTCCCCTTCAGGCTGCCACAGAGCATTGAGCAGAGTTCCCTGTGCTACACAGTAGATCCTTGTTGGTCGTCCATTTCAAACAGCAGCTGTACATGTTGATCCCGAACACCCTAATTATCCCTTCCCTCATCGGGAAGGATGTTTTAATCTTCTGCTGTGTGCCCTGTACCTTACATGCCCGGTACCATCCCCTACTCTGATATCACGACAAACCAGAGAATTAGACAGTTATCCCAAAGACCAGGAAACCACAGTCCTGCTAAGACTACAGAAGTAAGCACCAGACTAAGGACTGTCTACTCTGAAGCAAGTACATTTGTTTCTGCTTTTCTAAGGAGTCATCCTGCTCCCTCAAAACAGAGTTCAGATTAAGGTGGTTAGATTTTTAAATGAATTTATTAACCTAATCCCTCCCAAGTAAATATCCTATGAAATGCAATAGAACAGGGAAATGGGATGGTAACTACAGAAGCAAATAGAATCAAGAGAGGTTTAGGATGGTGACAATAAGAGATATGTTCACTAACAGACAATCCCAAATGAGGGATGCACAGAGCTAAGATGTCCGAGAGGGCTGGAGTGGGTGGATAAAAGCCCAAGGAAGCAGTTCTCCTGAGACAGAAGCAGAGGACAGGGCTCTAATGCGAATGAGCTGGTGGGGCGGGGCAGAGGGAATGTGGTACCGGAAGATGAGCACTGAACACTTGTAGAACTGCAGGCACAAGGGGGTAAGAGCATTTGCAAACCCTTGGCCTTAGCCCAGCTGCTGTTTCACGCTGGGCCCTGTAGGAAACAGGTGGTCATTTCCATTCACATCCTGGCAGGAATGGAATTCCTGTGTCACATTTGGGCCTCAGAGTCTTCACCCAAAGCAGTGTTCTCCCGATGAGTCTTTAAGTGAAGGGGTGATCTGCCTCTAAAAGTTTAAAGAGCTGGGTTTCAATAGCTACACTGTGGATGCAAGCACTTGTTCATTCGTTCATTTCATACAAATACCTACCGAGCTCAGGGTAGCTGCTATGGGAATGAATATGAAACCAAATCAGCCTAAACTTGCCCTCAAAGTCTGCTCTCATAGAAGACTTAAGATTAAGACACAAGTTAGATAAATTAAGGAAGTAAAACAAGTTTGGGAATTTACAGAGAAGTTAGATTAATTTCAGTTGGGACTTAGGATGGTCCTTCCCAAGTCTTACTGCGCATAATAAAAATCGCCTGAGGAACTTCCCCAACAAGGTCTCATGAAATTCTGTGATTCCTGTATATTTTTATGGCAGAAGACAGTGACTGCTTTATGGTTATCATCCTTTAAGTCAGAGAATGTAGCCTTCAACTATAAATCTAAAAAAGATGTTAATCATACATATATTTTTAACCTTAGAAAAACCCAAGGAAAGTTCAAATGTCATGACTACAAATGGTTTAAAGCTTGAATACTGCTGCCCTTCTATCAATGGAGAAGACAGTTAAGAAGCTGCATGCAAGCCTGTGTGATCAAATCCACAACCCCAAACTGGCCCCCCCGTAGCACTAAGTAACGTTGCTGGACCGAGCTTCAAAGGAAGCTCCAGGCATCCAAAAACAAGCTTGGAAGGAGAAGAGTCCTGTCTGAAACAGGAAAAAAGATCACACTCGGACATTCCATTTCCAAAGTTCCTTCCCTGGCAGAGATCCGTGCCCTTTGGAGCACTGTCAGGAAACTGCAGGGTCCGTGATGGGATAAGCAGACACCTGCTGTCCCCACATCCTCAGGGCAGTTCTGGTCTCCCTGGGGCTCCAAGAGCACAGAAAGGGCCACAGAGCTAATTACCACCATTCAAGCATGAAGCTGAAATATCCCCCAAATGTCTCCCTCATAATAACCTAGGAGTTTTTAGATTAACTCCCCTCATAGACGTTATTTCCTGCCAGTTCAGTCAGGACGCAGGAGGGTGATAAGGACCCTGAGGCCACAAAAGAATGAGTAGGAGAAGACAATGATGCTTTTCTTAATCACTAATAATTATTGTTTTAATGTTAAAAGCAAACAAATGATGAATCATTTTCAAAACACAGAAACAGCCCCCACGAGGTAAAGAATTTTAATTAACTGGGAAGGCCACTTTGAATTCATCAAAAAGCTGAACTGGCAATACAAATGAGTGTATTAACTACACATCTTTAAAATCTTTGAGTATGACTGCTTTACAAAGTTGTGTTAGTTTCTGCTGTACAACAAAGTGAATCATACATTTTAACAACAACAAAAAAGAAGACTTCATTTTTCAAATGTATATATAGAAATGAGCTAAGTTTAAAGGTGTTGGCAAGCAGAAATCCTAGAAACTTGTTTTAATGAAGATAAAAAATTCTCACAATGAAACTGTGTAAATAAACTTCTCCAAAGTGCCATTAAGAGCAGATGCTGTTAAATAGACAATCTTTGATAGTATTCACTTGCCCTATAGAGTTCTTTTCTATGCAGCGTTAAGACTGTTATGTCTAAATGTTCATAAACTTGGGATCTGGGAAGCCTAACTGAACCAGATTTCTGCTAAACTTCTTCCCCTCAAAACTAATAAACATAATAGTGAATAAGATAAACATTATAAAGACAGAGCAATACAATAAGCCTATCATGTTTATGAGCATCTACTATGTTGAAGGGCTTCCCTTCATCTGGTGGCTCAGATGGTAAAGAATCTGCCTGAAGTGCAGGAGATAAGGGTTCGATCCCTGGATCAGGAAGGTCCCCTGGAGAAGGGAATGACAACCCACTCCAATATTCTTGCCTGGGAAATCCCATGAACAGAGGAGCCTGGCAGGCTACAGTCCATGGGGTCGCAAAGAGTCGGACACCACTGAGAGCCTAACACTTTTTCTTTTTTTTAACACTATGTGAAAAGGCACTTTCACATATACCATTGACTAGCTGGATGCTCCTCAACTGCAGTGCTGGGCAAGAGCTGTTCATCCCATTTTACAGATGAGGAAACTGAGTGGTTTCCCTTAGGTCTCACAACTGGTCACTCTGGGTAAGAACCCTGCTCTCTAGACTCCCAGGCAGCCCCCTCACTGTTCTTTCACCATCTCACGCCTATTCCCCACCAATCAACCAGAAGTGATGCGAGGTAATGCAGCCACTCTGGGTCAGTGGAAAAACTGTCCTGTCTGATGAGATGGTTGCTTGATTATTTTAAGAATTCAGAGCAGGAAAGGACTCAGAAACTACATATACACCCCTTAAATAATTTACTTTGACTTAAAACATTCATTCCTCAATCTTGTGATAAAGGGCGAAGGTCTTTCTTTTCACGTATGGATCTGCTGAACGGGAGGTCTGTGATCTTTCTAGCAAAAAAAACCACACCCTGCAATGTCTGATTTCAGGTTCCTTTAAGGAGAGCCATACTACTTGAAAAGAGAAGAATCCTTCTAGATTTTAACCACCACCATGCCCCCTCTTAATTTATACTAATGCAGCTCAACCACATCTAAAACACCAGGATTTTTTTTTTTTTTAGTAAGTTGTTTTTCAAGTCTTTCCAAAACACACAATGGAGTTTTCAGAAAAACAAGTTCTCTTCATACTCAAGATTGTGTCTGTTAATATATGTCATTCAATGACATAATTAGAAATAGCAAGAACTTTGGGGGATAAAGTACAATTAAGCAGGAAGCAGAGAATTGGTATGGAGGAGGCAGACATGGTCGGGCACAGAGAAGGGGCAATCACAACCCCACCGAGGGCCACAGGGAGGCACAGAGGGCAGCACCTCTGGCCAGCCGGCCCACTGGAGGCCAGTGAAGACAGGGTCTGTCACACGCACCTGTAAGCACCATGGGACAAACTCTAGACGATTCCATGAGAAAGCAGAACAGTACTAGAGCAGGAGGAATGCTGAGACCCAACAAACACGGGTCCAAAGAACCACGACCTTAGCAAGTCCCAGGATCTCTCTGAGCCCCCTAACAAGTGGTCAAAAGTGTCTCTCTTGCAGCTGCTGCAAAAATTCAGTAAGAATAGATGGAAAGCATCCAGCCCCGGCCTTGGAACATAGAAATGTTCAATACACATGAGCTCCTTCTCTGCCTGTGTACTTTTCCCCCTCGGAGCCTGGCAACACGCTTCAAAGGGGAAAGCACTGCAGAGGGAGGGAGGGAGGGAGGGATGGATGGATGGACGGACAGATGGACAGATAGAAAGGACAGCCGGGTAGACAACTGGATTGGTGGCAGAACTTTAAAATCCCTTCGTTTTTGTAACTTCTTTGGCTCAAACGGTCCCAATAAATGAATCAAGAAGCTATATCCTGAAGGAGAGTTTTCCCCACCAGAAGATGAGTTCTAATTTTATCAACAACATGGACACGGATAAAAGGAAGAGAGGCAAGCAGAAAAAAGTTCAGAAAGTATCAATCACGCATTCCATAAATTTACGAGGATATTTTCATGAAAGATTGCCCTATTTCATTCCGGTTATTCCCATAAATGTCATATTTTGGATATTATTTAAAATTATCTTAAAATTTATTTTTCTATTGTTTGCTGGAATACAGAAATTCAACTTGATTTTTGCATATTTATTTTGTATCTAGTAAACAGGTTAAATCTATTAATTTAAACAAATCATCTGCACCTTCAAAAAGAAAATAAAAGAAAGTATCAGTTCCAGATGTTAAACAAAAGAACTGGCTCACTGGTGGACAGATCTTTTTTCCCTCTTCCTTCCAATTGTAGTTATTGAGAATGAGGATACATAGAATGCATGTGACTTTTTTCCAAAGGGCAGATTAAAGTACAGACAACTAAATTCAGTGAAAAGATAAATTATTCACCTTTCGTTGTCAATAAACAGCAAGTCTGAAACGGAAAGTAGTTCCAGAAGGACAACCATGTGGCTTGGTTTCAAGTACTTAGCATTGCATAAAATGCACAGTTAACTGGAAGGATGCTTAAGCTCTGAAATGAAACAGGTGCGGAACACATACTTTCCGTGGTGGAAGTGATATGAATGAAAACACAGGCAGAAGGGAAAGCCCTGAGCTCAACACATCTTAAGTTTTTTTTTTAATGAATCAACCACTGCAAATAAGGCTTTCACCAACTCTGTAGACTTTTCTTAAACAAAAGTTCAAAGTGCTAATGAGACACACCCAAAACACCTTGGGAGGGGACACTACATTCTGGGGAGAAAAACATCTCAATTTTAAACAGTAGCCAAAGGCAGCTTACCCTTCTCCGACAGTTTCAGCTAATTCCCGTCTTCTTCCAACAACCCATGTGGGTCTCACTAAGCTTTAAAATAGCCAATATTTTCTCAGCTAGTAACATATGCATTAACCCACCCAATCTGGAAATATGAATCTCTTTAGGCAGCCTTACTTGTCTTCACTGTAACTTAAAGAAAATATGAAAACAGTCATCAGCCTCTGTTTCTCTAAGCCTCAGTGTACTCATCTGTGAAATGGGGATAGTAAAACCTATTCAGACAGCTCACCCACCATCCAGTAGGGAGGTATCTTGCCAAATCCTTCCAAAAGAAGTATCTGGCGTTACAGAACAAAAGCCTTAAAAATGCTTGTGCCCTGACTCAGTAATTCAACCTTAGGACTCTAACCTAGGGAAATAAGATACGCAGAAAGATGCCCAGGAATGCTTGCTGTGGCATCATTTATAATACCGGATCCCTAGAAACAAGAAGGATACAACTAACAGCCAGGAAATGGCTACAGAAACAGTTGTATGTTCACATGTGTTAATGTTTCTGTGGCCCAGAATTATCACAATATATATAATTTAAAAATTAAAACCTGTGCCCCAAACTTAGAGACTTTATATGTAATATATAAATATATTTAAAATAGTATGCATTCACACAGTTAAATTATACACATATGCATGTATATATGTATATCCATATTTATGGAAAATATTAGAAGTACAACAAAATATTATGTTAGGTATTTCCAGATGGTGAAATTACAGGTTATTTTTATACATTTGTAAGAGGAAGACTGCTTCCTGTTTTTAAAATTCTGTACAAAGAATTTATTTTAAAAATCAAGAAGAACGTTACTAAGTTTGTGGGAGAGAGAAGGGGGGGCAATATAGGGGTAGAAGATTCAGAAGTGCAAACTATTTACATAAGCCACAGGGGTACATTTATTGTATAACATGGCTATATAGGCAATATTTTATAATAACTATAAATAAAGTATAAGCTTAAAAAAAAGGTTTGTGAAGTGTGTGTGTGGGATGGAGAGAAAGTACTGAAAGAGAGATCCCACAGTGTATTTTCATGAAAACCAACTGGAAGGACACCATTAGTAGCTGATGCTCGAGCACACAGAAACAGGGCACAGAATATGATCCCCTGAGGCCCACAGTTTGAGCTATACTAAGCCTGGGGTCATTTCCTTGAAGACCTAGGCACATGGGCATCACCCCTTTCCACATATGTATCATCATTTGTGTGTGTGTGTGGGCGGGAGCTCCCAAACCACAAACCACATTGAAATGCATGAGTAGCACATTAATTCTGCAGTATTTTTGTTTCCCTGGCAACCTTATCTCTGTCTTCTTTGATCTCAGCTACAGATGAAATCATCTTTGTCCTCCAAAGTCCCTGAGACCCACTGCCAGCACCAGAGTGGCCGACGGTGGCAGAACACTCACTCGCTAAGAAGTTCTAATTAACAAAATTGTTCACAAATGGATACATTTGTTCATAACACAACGGATCATAAAGAGCAGAATCTTGATATATTCACCATTTGAGTTCCAAACTGTCTGACTTTCACATATTACCAAAATTTAATTTTAGCATCACATAAACATAATTAATCTTTTTCATAAGGGGAAGGAAAAACAAAATTACACTTAAGTCTCCAACTTTGTTAAACAGTACTGATGTCTAAACATTTACCTACTGTCTCCACCTGGTGTCAATTGAGCAGCCAGTGAGGTGTTTCCCAGACCTAATTTTAACAAGTGAAAGTCAAAATGAGGAAAACAAAAACCTGCCTTGCTGTGAGCATGGCTTTGACATCTGAACATTATGGACAGAAACTTATGGAGCGACCAGGAGATAATTTCAAAGAGGGGGATGAGGAAACTGAAGTCATCCATTTATGACCTGGTAACTGTCCGACTCTTTGCGACCCCATGGGCTGTAGCCTACCAGGCTCCTCTGTCCATGGGATTTTCCAGGCAATAGTACTGGAGTGGATTGCCATTTCCTTCTCCAGGGGATCTTCCCGACCCAGGGATCGAACCCAGGTCTCCCGCATTGTAGGCAGACACTTTACCGTCTGAGCCACCAGGGAAGTCCAACTATTAATATAAAAGGACTTAAAATGTTTTGTCCACTCCTTGAGTCATTTTTGAGGATGGCTCTGGCTAGATAAGATGGATAAAGTTAGGCATGTCATGCACAGTCATTTAACCATAAGCATCTAGTGGGGGTTGACCATTAGTCTGGCAGTGTGATAAGTACTGGGGACCCAAAAGTCAAAAAAATTCACCTGACTCAGAGACCCCCTCACATTAGTCAAAATACGTCTTTCCGTGAACACAACAAAACAGGGGGTCCCATACACACAAGGTGGCTGGTGGAATTATTCTTCCCCACAAGAACCCCAGACACTTAATCTGAGAGCAACTACAATAACATGTATCCACTGTGAAATCTCAAGTGGAAAGCATACCCCTTTACCAGATTGTTTTGTTTTGTTTTTTAACTATTTTCCCCAAATCTCGTTTTCTCTGTTACAGCTCAGCATGACTTCTAATTTCAAGCCCAGGCCTTTGACTTCAACTCCTTATCATGAGTGCCCAGAAAGCAGTAACGACCACATGCATCTTACTATTCTGAGCACTTCTAAGCTTTCAGTGGAAACAGTTGTCCATGTTCCCCAACAGACAAAACCCCAGCTTCCTTCTCCCTCAGCCCAGGTGGTAACACAATGACCTTTGCTCTTTTGGGTCGGAAAGGTCAATTAACCTCACTTGATTTCAAAGAGACTGTGGTTCCACCAGGAGCTGCTAAGGCAGCTAAAGGCAAATGAATCCCAATCAAGCCTGCTATATGTCTCCCCGTCTCTCCAGGGTTAACTTAGAAAAAGTAATGTTAAGTACTTTAAATACACTTAATGGACAGTGGAGGTTTTTTAAAATTACATTTAATTCATTTTTTAGAGGCAGTCCTGGGATATCTTGTTTCAGCTCCTTCAGGAAACCAGGAATTCATTTTCTCCTGTATTTTCTTTCCTTTCTCCCAAGGTAATATTACCAAGGCTGAGCTCACAAGCTTTAGTCCTTTAACCTAATGGATGGGTCATCTCATCTCTAGTCAATTACATATTAAACAGTTTATGACCTGGAAAATGCATACTAAATATAGCTGTCATCAATCAGCATTTCTTTGTAAATAAATGGAATAAATAAACAGATACTAGAAAAGTTTTTGAAGCTTCTAAACATATTTTCCTGGATCACAAAGAATAAGTACTGGAGTTTCTCAAATTATCTTTAGATAAGACATCTCTTACACATCCACTGGTTTTTAAAAGCAAGTTAAATCCATACTTTGATAATTCAGACAACCTGCAAGAAATCCAACAGCAAGATCCCTCAAAACTTTAACTACTACTGAGAAAAATCGTATGCAGTATTTGGATGCCACAGAAATAAGATTTTCAAAATGCTCTAAAAGACTAAATGCCCCCCAGTTTTTAAACCTTTCAGACTGAAAAGAACTATTAGACAGCTATTACCCAGTACCTTAAAGGAAATTTTCACTTATTTTCACTAAATAAACATGTTATATTACCTACTGGATGATAGCTAATAGCTATCTACATGGTTAAAAATAATCTGCTGCATTTCACAGACTTTTTTAAAATAAAAGAACTTTACCTACATCTTCAAGAACTACCTCAAACTACAAATTCATACTATTTATGTACATATTATGTAATTTGTTTGGATACAGCCAAGATTCTGGGACCTTTGTATAACAATTTGCTTTGGGCTTTTATTAGACATCAAAGTTTCATGTTTACCAGTTTTTATCTTTAATAAAGTGAGCTCTAATAAGCAAAAATGCGTCGGTGTGTGTGCCTTTTGAAGTGTTCCCATTCCTTCTACCCTCATTATCATGTTTTTAACTAATTTCAAAAGTACTACAAAATAATTTCTCACTTATTCCTAGTGCTGTAGCTGGTCAGTGGTAGAAAGTAGGACAATTCCAGCTTTTTGAAATATAACTATGTGGTCACATCTCTGATAACAGAACCCAGGATCAAGGCTAAGGTCATGGGCATGGAAATCTAGAACTCCTCTGCCTAAAACCAGAGGATAAATGAGAGCTCCTGGAGTCACTCACAGGTCTCTGGTGTGACCCAATCCATCCCAGATGATGGGACATGACTCCAGAGACCTCCATCTTGGAAATAATTGTCTCCAACTCACCTTACGTTTCAAGAACAGGAAGGCAACCAGGTGGGTTACAGGACCGAAGCAGACTTCTTCCTTCAGGGCTAGAATCCTATTTAAGGTAGGCATGGACCATCAGGTTCTTTATTAACATCTGAAATCAGGAGGGCCAAGACTCACCCCATCCCAGCATCTCAAAGCCTCTTACAAACAGAGGAAAACACTGAGGATAAAAGAACGCAGAGGAGCTCCCAGAGGCGATTCAGAGATGCTGCGCTGCTGCGTGGGGGTGGGGGAGAGATCCAGGCGAGAGGGTTTTGTTGTTGACACTGTTTAGTTTGGGGCTTTGTTTGTTTTTAAGTATTTCAAAGCACCCACCATGGGCTCATTAGGTCACCCCTGACAGTGACTTTCTGCCATTTTAGCAGTCGGGCCACGCCATGAAAAATTGCTTAAAAAACCCGATACACACCAAGCAGCACCAGACAGAGACTGCACAGCCTCCCTGGACACTCACCTCGTCCTCCTCCTTGAGCTCCTCGGGCCCACAAAAGCAGCTCATTGAGCTCCTCAGCCAGGTGAGGAGACTAGCACCCATACGCGTGCATCCATTTTCAGATGATATGTTAACTCGGAAAGGTCTGGGGCCCTGGCACCAAAGCTGGTGGGAAGCTCAGGGGCATTTCCAAAGGATGTCCAGCAGCCACCCAACACCCTGGTGTCAGATTCAAGAGGCAGGAAGCAGAAGCCACCCTCCACCCAAACTGCAGGTACACCCAGAGGTATTTCAATGCAAAGTCAGTGAGATTAAGTGAGACTCCAAGGCTGCAGGGCCTACCACGAAACAGATGTGAAAAAGCTGTGAATACACCAAGATGAAAAATGCCTAATTTATCCAACACCCGTGGGTTCCATGTCTGCATTCGCCAAGCCGTGGGGTGCATACAGCCAGCCCTCATGCAGCTTCTACAATATCCAGACTCTGTGAGAAGCCCCCCAAGTAAGAACGGATCGTGATTTAATTACCTCCAAAAAAAAAGTGACCCTTTCTGTCTTTGGTGAGCTCATCTGTTGTCCTTCTTCCAAAAAGTCAGGAAATAATAGTCCTAATAATAATAGCTATTTCCATTCAGCCAAAACCTTAAGTCAAGAGTTGGTAGATCACACCCCGCAGGCCAAATCTGGCCCACTGCCTGTTTTAGTTAAATAAAGTTTTATTGAAACAGAGCCAGGCCCACCCAATTACCTATTGCCTTTGGCTGCTTTCACTCAACAATGGCAGAGTTGAGCAGCTGCGACAGAGACGCTCTCAAAGTCTGAACTATTTACCCTGCAGCCTTTACAGAAAAAGTCTCCCGTAACTGGCACAAAGCATTTAAACCTCTAGGATATACATATCATTATCAGCAGGAAGCAGCCCTCACCTAAACAATGCTCTGGTGTGGACAGAGGGCTGGGGGCCCTGCTTCTCACCAGCTTTTGAGACCACATGACACTGGCAGGCCGCAGTTCCTCTGCCTAAACAATTAGGGCTGCGATACCGGCTTTACAAGGCTGTTGTGAGGCTCAGACATGAAGGCATATATAAAAAGCCCCTAGAACCAGGCCTGGTTCTTCAACGTGCTCCATCCATACTAATGACACACACCAAGGCTCCCGGGGTAAGAATTTAGTGCTAAATGTGAATCACCGAGAGCAACTCACTTCTATGAGTCACGAAGGCGCTTCTCACCGTGATCTCGAAAGGATCACGGACTCAGAGCACTATAATCCAAGGAAAGGGTGCAATGCTCTTTGCTGAGTCACAGAAAGTTAAAGGCTCTCGATTCTGTTCTTGTGTTTGAAGGAAAATACTGTGAACTGTTTGAGGGTGGACTCCAATACAAAATGGAAGGCCACCCTCCGGATCCAAGACTTAGCCAGCAGCCCAGAGTCCATCCTCAAACACTGCGTGTGTAACCTTATTAACAGGCGGCAAGTGGAAGAGCGGATACCCAGAGGGTGACCAAAGCACGCTGCGGGCCTGCCAGAGCGGCAAGAAGGCGGCATTTTAAAGGGCTGTGAAATCAATCTCCTGTTGCTTCACGCTGAGGGGTGTGACTCCGGCCAGAGCACACGGCGACGTCAGGGAACCAGATCATCAGGAATACGGGGCCAGCTGAGTGCCCGACACGACCACATCACGACCACATCCCGGGAGCCTCTCCTCCACCCTCTCTCCTGCCCTCCCATTTCCACTCCATCTTCTCTGATGTTTGCAAACCAAAGCCATGCACGCACACAGCCTTCAACCACCTGAGACTGCCTCCAAACACTAATATGACACAGGGCAACGGAGGCTACAAAACACATCTCATGAGGTAGGGAGGGCAGAGTTTAGGTACCAGTGTTAGAGTTGGGGTAACTGAGGCTCAGAAATTCAGTATGACCTGGCAGCAAAGTCTCATCTATCAGACTCGTTCACCACTCCATATCCATCTCGAGGCCCAGCAAGACGTTGAGAGTTAACACAGGTGCCCAGTTCATTGCTTAGGACCTAGATTCAAACTCCAGCTTTTCCATCTACTAGCCTTCGACTTTGGGCATGTCAATATACCTCTCTCTGCCCAAGTTCATTCCTCTGTGAAATGGAAATAACATTAATCTAGCACACAGGGTCACCATAAGGCCTAAGTGAATTAATACACAAAGACTGCCCAGGACAGCGCTTGACACTAAGTACAAGTCACTAAACGCTGGCCACTGTTATCTGCTGAATCGAATCTATCTGACTTAAACCCAAATCTTTGGACCAGTTCTGCCTTCTCATTCATAAATCATTCCCCAAACACGCCTATGGCAACTTTAAAAATTATGATCCAAGGGGACTTGCCTGGAGGTCCAGTGGTTAAGACATCACCTTTCAAAAGCAAGAGCTGTGGGTTCAATCCCTGGTCGGGGAGCTACAATCCCACATGCGTTGGGGCCAAAAAAACAAAATATAAACCAGTAGCAATATTTGTAATAAATTCAATAAAGACTTTAAAATGATTCCCATCAAAAAACTTTTTAAAAAAATTAAAAATATAAAATTATGAGTTAAGAAAGGCCAGCTCTCAGGTGGTATAAAAGCACCAGGCAACAGGAGCCTTTTTCCAAAGGACATCTGGCTTAAGCTGATAACATGCCACAGAGCAAACTGATAGCACCCATCGGTCACGCATGTGAGTCTAAAATGAGAACTTGAGCGTGGCACGCCCGCCTGAAGAGCCTTTGTCACACACGCACATACCATGCTCACAGAAGCAATATCGAACGGCTCTGCCTGCTTTGAGCTACTAAACATGGTCCTCGCTGGCATTTTTTGGCCAGACGTGACTACAGTTGGGAACACGTCACATTAAAAACATGTCTCTAGGGTTCTGCCCTCTAAATAAAGGCCCCTGACGATTCCTGACTGCAGAAGGGCTCATTTCTGAAACCACAGGCCAGATAAAGAACAATGTGAAAACCTTCAGAAGCAAAGCTGTCATTTTCAGCTGTTCTGGGACCCGAGTCCCCACTGGGTGGCACAGTCCCCACCGAAAGCCAGCAGGAAAAACCCCTCACTCAGGAAGAACGTGCTACATCACCGAGGGGCACGGGGACAGGAAAATCACTGGGCTTGGGTCACCCTGATCCCCAGATTAGGGGACCAGTGATGCCCTATTTCTGGGTTTCAGCTTTCTCATCTCCAAGCTGCTGCACGTGCCATCCTAGAGGGACAGCTTCTTTTGTGCTGACTCCCAGACCCTCCTTCCTCCTCCGGGGCAGAGGGTGGGCCCTGCCTTATCCGTCAGGGGGAGCCCCATGCAGATTCCTTTTCCCTGAAGAATCTTCACTCCCCAACTTCAAAACTCATCTAACCGCCAACTGCCTCTGAAGCCCTTTCCTGCATATTCCACCCATTTCAACCACCCCTGGGGGTTCCTTCTCATTTTCCCTCCCCTTCTGTTTACCCAGTCATAAACTCTTTAATAACTGGATGAGACCCAGAGAATACCCATTCTAATTTCCTACCCACATTTTCAAATTTCTAGTGACCACATTAACATAAAAGAGATGGGAAAAAATAATTTTAATATATTTTATGTAACCTATCTACAATATTGTCATTTCACTATGAAACTAACATACAAATTATTAAAGAGCTATTTTAATTCTTTTTATTTCCCATAAGTCTTTGAAATCCAATGTGTGATTTCCACTGGAAAGTACATCTCCATCGAGACTAGTCACATTTCCAAGTGCTCAACAGCCAGACGTGGCCAGTGGCTACAGTATGGGACAGGGCAGTTCTACACCATGGTCTGTTGGCATTCCTACATGCACAAGGGCTTCCCTGGTGGCTCAGACGGTAAAGAGTCTGCCTGCCACGTGGGAGATCTGGGTTCGATCCTGGGTTGGGAAGATCCCCTAGAGAAGGGCACAGCAACCCACCCAAGTATTCTTGCCTGGAGAATCCCATGGACAGAGGAGCCCGGAGGGCTGTAGTCCATGGGGTTGCAAAGAGTCAGACATTACTGAAGCGACCTAACACTCAACCTTACACATAATTTAAGACCAAAACTGTTTTAGAAGGCAGCACAGCTCTGCTTCCTCCGAATAAGCCCTAAATTTCTGAGATGTAGGAAATTCAAGTTTCACCAATTCAGTCCAATGTTCCCCCTCCCACCCTTAACTGGAATATGAGGACTAGCATAAAGAAAAAAAAAAAAAAGAAGGATAATTACATGCACAACAAGCATTCCTCTTAAAAGTACAAAACAAGCAGTATTTCTCTTGTCTAGGGGCCTTTAAGACACACCCAGTTCCTCCTTCCACCGCCAATGGATACAGTGAGACAGTGAACCTTTGTATCTTTCAAAAATGGATAGGAAGCTATAATATTTGTCATCAAAAGTGCTTCCAAACATCGACCCCATGGGTTCTGCTTTAATGAATAACCACCTAAAACACCCTGAAGTTCTGCCCTTGTGGGAAATACCTGTGAGGAGTTAACCTCTGCAATCTTATTCATACCTCTGCCTCACCTGGACCACCTGTATTCCAAGCTATCTGTCCCTTTGGGGGCAACATTCAAAAGGGAGTGACTGGGGACTTCCCTTACAGTCCAGTCATTAGGACTCTGTGCTTCCACTGCAGGAGCTGCTGCTGCTAAGTCGCTTCAGTCGTGTCCGACTCTGTGCAACCCCACAGATGGCAGCCCACCAGGCTCTGCTGTCCCTGGGATTCTCCAGGCAAGAACACTGGAGTGGGTTGCCATTTCCTTCCCCAGTGCATGAAAGTGAAAAGTGAAAGTGAAGTCACTCAGTCGTGTCTGACTCTTCCCGACCCCATGGACTGCAGCCCACCAGGCTGCTCTGTCCATGGGATTTACCAGGCAAGAGTACTGGAGTCGGGTGTCATTGCCTTCTGCAGGAGACATGGGGTCAATTCCTAGTCAGGGAGCTAAGATCCTGCAAGCCACATGGCACGGCAAAAGAAGTGACTGATTTAAAGCCAAGACATATTCAGTCCTGTGCCCAGACACATGAGGGCTGGCCTTTATTTGGAATGCCCAGATGGGGCACAAGTACAAGGCAGATGTGAGTGGGGAGGGGGGGGGGGCGGGGGGAGATGAGTAGGGATTCAGAAAGGTGGACCTGACAGGAAGTCCAGACTGGTTCCCTATGCCAACAAGGGGGTAAAAACTGGCGTTGGGGCTTCTAACACAGCAGTCCTCTGTGCAGTGACAACTGAGGACAGTACAGAAAGGCTTTGGCTCAAAGTTACGCCAAGTATACTGTGTGGCTTAGTCCACCACCTTGAAACAAAATGGCCAGCTAACAACTTTCCACAAGCTTTGTCTTTTATAAGTTTTTATTCATTACAACTATGTAGGTAGAACATCAGGGAAGAGAGATATGTGCTTTTTTTTATTTTATTGTAGTACAGTTGATTTCTAATGTTGTGTTAATTTCAGGTGTGATTTAGCAAAGTGATTCTGTTATATATATACATGTATATTCACTCTTTTTCAAATTCTTTGCCCATCTAGATTATTACAGAATACTGAATAGAGTTCCCTGTGCTATATACTAGGTCCTTGTTGACTGTCTATTATATATATAGTAGTGTGTGGACGCTAATTCCAAACTCCCAATTTATTCCCCATCCCAACCACATCTCCCCTTTGGTAACCATAGGTTTGTTTTAAAACTCTGTGAGTCTGTAAATAAGTTCATTTGTATCAGTTTTTAAGATTAGATTCCAAATATGAGTAATATATGTGACATCTGTCTTTCTTCGTCGGACTTACTTTACTTGGTATGATCATCTTTAGGTCTACCCATGATAATGCTATCTTTAAAAAAGTACAGAACAGGTCTTCATAACATTACTGTGCATTAAATACTCTTTTTCCTCCTAGGACTCACAACACGTATGAGTTTCTGTGACAGTGATGGGGAAATTCTACAGTCCACAGAACCTCTAGAAGAGTTGCTAAGTTGTGTCTGACTCTCCATAACCCCATGGACTGCAGCATGCCAGGCTTCCCTGGCCTTCTCTATCTCCCTGAGTTTGCTCAAACTCATGTCCATTGAGTCAGAGATGCCATGCAACCACTTCATCCTCTGTCACCCCCTTCTCCTCTTGCCCTCAATCTTTCCCAGCATCAGAGTCTATTCCAATGAGTATGCTCTTCACTACCCTGGAAGAATGGTGAAAACTAAAAAATCTTAACTCACTGATTCCCTGAGTGCCCATTGGGAGGCAGATGGAGGCTTTGGCTACAAAAAAAAAAAAGGCCTCTTTCCTATCACAGATTCAGGCAAAGCAGCCACGTCTCAGGTTATTTACATTCCAGAGCTCCCGGTGCTGGGCGGATGCTTCTGGAAATATCTTACCACTCCCCTACATGAGGGTAATGAGGTACATCAGCATCACTAACTGGCCAGCTAATAGCAGGCTCAACTCCAAAGAAAGAAAGGACAGTCCTGAGGCATTTCTGAGGACAGTTGCCAACAAGACCCTGAGGAAGAGAATCTTGGCCAGATGAATTATTAACCTATTTTTAAGCATTTGACCTTCTTCTCCCATCCAGTCTTCATTTAAAAGAAATGCATCGTTAGCAAAGATTCACTGTCTTGCAAAGCATAACAGAAGCAAAAGTTCCCACCTAGCCCTCAGTCTCTGCCATTTTCCATGGTGATTAACAGCGTCTGTAAATGCAAGGCACGTTTATAAATTTTATAGCAGAGATCAGGAGAAAAGGATAAATCAAAATTATAAAGAGTTTAAGAAAAGCAAGAGTTTTATTAAGTATAAACATTCAAAGGTTCACACTAAACCACATGAAGCATATTCTTATGCCAACACCACCAAGAACCTTCACCCTAAACCCAGCTTGGTCACTACTAACAAGGTAACTGTAACCAGTGGGGAATCTATCTAGGTCTCAGATGCTGTCCTAACAGACAGAAGTCATAATTCATACAATTACTCTGCGAGGAGCAACATGTGACCCACCTATTCGCAAACCTGATGACTAACATGAACAGTCTTTACGGTTTACTTAATGTCTCATCAAAGAAGAAGTATCTTCTGCTCATTCTAGAAAAGAACAAGCTGAGGCTCAAATAACAGGCACAACTCATTTTACTGTGCTTTGCTATAGTGCACTTCACAGATACTGCTTTATACACACACACACGCTGAAGGTTTATAGCAACTTTGCATGAAGTTTACCATTTTTTGAGCAAGGTGCCATTTTTCCAACAAAAAACTGCTCACTTTGTGCCTCTATCTCCTATTTTGGTTAATTCTCACAGTATTTCAAACTTCTTCATTATTATATTGGTTAGGGTGATCTGTGATCAATGATCTTTGATGTTACTATTGCAAAAAGATGAATCATGAATGATCAGAGATGAATTCCACCATCTGCCATAAAAATGATTTTTCTGCCTGTTCAGAACAGCTACTTCTGACATTGTGAGTGTTATTTAGTAGCTAAGTCGTGTCTGACTCTTTTGCAACCCTATGGACTGTAGCCTGCCAGGCTCCTCTGTCCCTGGGATTTCCCAGGCAAGAATACTGGAATGAGTTGCCATTTCCTTCTCCAGGGGATCTTCCTGACCCAGGGATCGAACCCATGTCTCCTGCATTGGTGGGCGGATTCTCTACCACTGAGCCACTAAGGGAAGCCCACTTCTGACATTAGGGCAACTTTAAATAAATAATAGCCAAATGGTATCAATTACCACACTGATTTAAAGCTCAGATTCTGTATAGCTAAGAGTAATCATTTATTAAAATTTCCCCATTAGTCTTTTTTTTTTTTTTTTTTTTCATTAGTCTTAATCCATTTCAGTAACTTGAATCTCAGGAATGATCATAGATATGGCAGGCCTTTGTTTGATAATATCAGGAAAGTTTCCCTTTAAATAAAGCAAAATGCTTGGATCACAACACATGGATCACCACTCTAGGCTTATTCCAGAAAAGCTACCTAAAAATCACACGGAGCTACTCAGCTCATTTCTCAGGAGATTAAGGCTGAGAATTATGATTTGACTTCAGAAAAAAACAGCCAACACACTTAAATCATACTGTTCCCACTGATTAAATTATGAAGTCCGAAGAAATCCTTGGGAGGAAAGAGACCAAGCACAATTGTCACAGCATCCAAAGAGATGACATAAAAGTAGCTGGTCATCACCCAGAGCCTCTCCCTAAGCACACTGATGGGACAACACCGGGACCATTCTCCTCCCACCTGGGTGCCCTCCCTACCCTGTTACAGATGCCCCTCCCAGCCTCTGATCCCATTTCCCCAGGGCTTGTTTCCCAGGAGTATGTCCATCTAGACCAAGTCCCTGAAGGAGAGGCCTGTCACTCACACATCTTCTAATCAGCAGCATCAAGCACCATGCCTGGCACACTGCTCGCACTCAAATGCCTGCTGAGTGGATGGCAGGTGGGTAGATGGATGAGAGAACCCACTCAATCCAGCCTGAAAAATGAACGAAATGTTCAGAAGAAACAGGATGAACTAAAAGTACCTTGAAGACATTAGAGAAAGGAATGGGTATTTATATAAGGAACAGTTAAATCAACTTCAAGCAGTGAGAGCTTTCCTGAACATAGAATTAAATGAGAGTCCAAATAAAAATCACTACGTATGTAGAAATAAATTAACATATACACCACTAGAAGGAATAATGCCTCCTCCTGACTCTGTGTCTGTTAAAACCAGACCTTGTGACCAAGGAATTGAAACAACAAAAGCCACAGAAAATTAGAGACAGTGTCTATTTCCACAGACTCAAAGGCTTTGTCTGCCTCGCTGTCCTCTCTCAAATGTGGCAGGTGGGACGGTCATTCTAACCAGGCAGACCTCAAAACCACACAACTGTCCCGATGCCATCTTGTACTTCAAGACAGTCTACCCATGGACATTTTCAGAACTTTGAAAAACCCTACTCTTCTCTGGGCTCAGCTATGGAGGATGAAAAGGCACCAGGAAGCCCTGAGTTAGGTTTCAAAATAGCACAACCATTTAAGCGATTTAGAGTAGACTGGGCCAATGGAAACACGAGCCTCAAACAGAGGAGCATTTAAACCCAAAAAGTCAACAGCGGAGGGGAGGGGGCAAGGAACCAACCACACAAGTTTATAATTAGAAGGCATATTTTGGTATTTAGAAAGAAGCACACACACACATATCCTTGAACGGGGGAGGCAAGATCAAGGCAATAAATCAGCAAATCCCCCACAACGGCAGGGATCACTGCCCTGCTCCTCCAAAAGAAAGGCATTTCCTGGGTCGGAGCTTAACCGGCTCCCACACGCCTGGGCTGAGATACCTCCGCTACTGGCCAAAAACGAGGCCAAGCCTTCGTGTGGGGATCGGTGTGGTCACGACACTTCTGTGAAGCGAGTTCTCCATGCATATGGCACCGGTGGTCCTGAAATTCTGAATGTGGTACAACCTCGTGCTAGCTCAGCCCTGGAAGCCCCCACACTCTTCCATGCCTCCCTTCCTCCTGGGTCCACCACTCCCCCAGAAATCCTGGGTCTCCCCCCTGGGAAGAGGCTTCCTACCGTGTCCTCCTCCCCCGGAGGGGGCAAAAGGATGAGGGATCAACACCCTACAGGCACTGCGGAACTCATGCACACACAATTAATTTGGATCACAGTCTAGCCTCTGAAAAGTTTCACCTCTCAGCCCTGAGGCCATTTTCAATCTACAGAGAAAATGGGAGACAAGGAGGCACCCTATCTGTGAACAGGAAAAACCAGAGCCAGCCACCAAGCAAGATGCCAGAGGGCAGGAGGATGAGCTTGGTCTTTAGAACACTCATCACTCAGAACCTTCACCATCCGAGGAAAAAGAGCTTCCGTAAGAAAAACTCACTAACCCATCTATGTTTTTAAAAATACAGCTGACTGCTTTTTCCAAAACCAAAGGGGAACAGTGCAAAGTAAAAAGGCTGGGACACTATCACCCATATGTGTCAGCTTATTTCCCCCAGGTTTTTTGTTGTCGTTGTTCTGTAAACAGATGGATATTTGCAAACAGTTCCTGCCTGCACAAGCTGGTTATTACAGTATCTAGACAAAGGGCAAGCTTCATGATCCTCAGTTCTCACCAAAGCGCTCGTTCTTAGAAACAGAAGCCACGATTGTCTCAGGCTAGTTCAAAAAGAACCATGCAGTTGGGAATATGCATGTGACCATCACTCAGGAAATGGTTAGGTAGTGGGATCCTAGCAAAGCCACTGGGGCAGAGACACTGCTGAGCGAGAACACAAACCGGAGCCTCTCCTGGCCAGGTAACAAATGCAAGGTGCAAGCCTTCCTTCCTGGCCCAGCCTCGCCCTTCACAGACGGAGCTGGGGGTCGTGGCAGGGCACCTGGGCATCAGCACAGACACACGAAGGATTCTCTATTCATTGAAACCACCGAAGATGTTTTAGTGATAAGCCTGTTCACAGTTTGCACAACACACATTCAGAACCTGTTACACCTTTTTTGGCAAGTGTCAGTTTGCACATACGCCTCCCAGCTTAGACTAAGCAATCCCTAGGGTTTGGGGCTGTGTTTCATTCATCTTTGCATCCTCTGTGTCTAGCTGGTGCTCAGGAAATGTTTGCCGAGTACATGGGCAAACCCATGAATACAAGGAGTGAGTGGAAGGGGTAAGCCATGAAACTTCAGTTTCCTTTTACATTAGAGAAAGGCGCAGGCTCCATTCCAGTCTTGTCTGCAGGTTCTATTCTTTAGTCTCAATGGGAAGGTCAGGGTTGCAGTTTTAGATCTATTTATCCTGTTTGCTAACACTGACAGTATTCCGGGGGTCCCTTCTGGGTGAGTTGGGTTCCAGGTTCATGGTGGGGAAGGGATAACCTCAATGCTGTTGCTACTGGGTGTCTTTTCTATGGCACCTGCGAAGAAAACCAGGATCCAGTGATGCCTAAGAAGGAACAGAAGTGGTCTCCACACTTTCTAGGATCTAACACAAAAAGGGCACCCCCAGGGGGGCGATTCCAGGACGACCAACACCAGTGGTGCTCAGCACTGTATTCCGGGGTCAACCCCACAGCAGGTGCTCAATAAACACTTCTGAGTGAAAGATAACAGGTGCAGGGGACCCCAAGATACACGGAACTCCACCTCTGCCCCGAGGAAGCTTTCCCATCTAAGGCAACAGATCTTGATCTAGGCATCCATCACAATTACCCGGAGATGGCGAGCCTTCCCAAAACACTCAGGAGCCACGCTCTCCCCTGGACCTCCCGAACCGCCTCTGAAGAAGGGGTCTGGCAAGTGTTCAAAGAGCTACCCAAGTGATTCTGACACACGGTTAAGAACCTCTGCTCCAGAGAGTGAAACTCAAGCTATTATTATTTTTATAAATATTGGAGGGCAGGTACGGGGGAGGCACAGGTTAATTTTTTTTTTTTTTTTCCATTTGTAAGGACCAACATCTCCCTTCCTGCCTTCAGCTTTTCTAAACCTGACAAGTACCCGCCACGATACAGAGCACGTAGAGATCAAGGGCATCTCCCCAAGGGTCCAAGTGATGGAGCTGTGATCCTGAGCCATTTCAGACCCCAGAGGCAGCAGCCCTCTTTAGCCAGATGAAGACAGCGGATGTCAGGGCCCCTACCCGATATGCCTTCTGGGGCCGCTGTGGCAGGAGCTGACCACCTGGTCTTCAGGACACAGGCTGACCTGCACCCCGAGGTCTGCGAGCACGTCTCCTCCACCCACAGCCCCAGACTCCCTCTGGGGAGTTAGCAGCACGCTAACTGCGCTTGCAGTTCTTCTCAAGTCACTCACTCACTCAAACCTCACCAACAACGCATGTCTATTGAGAAAGTCATAGCCTCAGGTGCCCTCTGCTTCTAGAAGCCTCGCCACAGAGAAGCCAAGGACACTCGTCCCTGGAGTGAAGAAAACCCTAGCAACTGGTGCTCGCTGGCGGGTCCAGAGCCCCCTCCTCCCAAAGCCTCTGAGAGCAGGACTGGGGACTCAGACGGCCAGTGGGAGCCTGAGCTCCTATGGGCATGACTGGCCCCGAACCATCCACTGGCCCAAGCTGTGACTCCGTCAAGGTCAAGAGTAGGGCTGTCTCGACCTCCCCTGCCCCCATGCTCCTTAACGCAGTGGACTCTGTGCGTTCGTTTCCTTTCCTCGGCAGGGCCCATGTGGCCCCCTGTTCATCCACATTCAAGAGCTGCCTTCCTCCTCCAACGACCCTCAGAGTATCACCTTTGCTCTCTGCTCTGCCCAGTGCTGTTTCATAAAGGACCTACTATGTATAAAGCACAGGAGATGGAAAGATAAATGAGATGCAGCCCCATTCTCCAAGGGCAAAGACAGAAAACAGAAAAGTATGGTAGAAAAACAGGACAAAAGAGATAAGCCAGGGAACCGGGGCTGAGAGAGGATCAGAGGGTGCCCAGTCTGGGTCCAAACCTAAGGACGAGTTGCTGACGGCCGAGTGGTGTTTGCAGAGCAGGAGCAAAACACAGAGGGAATCCTGTTGGTCTGTGGGAAGAAATCAGACACCTGAGTGTGACCTGTGGGTGCGGTGGAGATGGCAGACAGGGGCTAGCAGTACAGGGCCATCCTCTCTTGAATCCCCCAGGTGCCACCCACGCTTTTGCTAGGCTTTTCCCAGGGGTGGTTTCATGCCATAGAGCCGCAGACCTTATTTCGACCTGTCATCACGGGGCAACCAAGTTTACAGCTCTAATTAAAGTCGCCTGAGACCCGGGCGTGGCCCTTTCCTCCCAGCAAGGCCTGTCACTACATAAAGGCTTCTCGACCACAAGGGCCAGAGTCCAGGTTCTCCACGCAGCTTCCCATTGGCCTGTAATCTGGGAGCACCCAGGCACTCTAGCCTGCAGCCGACCATTTATGGTTACAAAACGTCTCTCTAATGGTTGGGAGCGTGGAGATCAGAGTGCAAGGCTAAGGAGAGATTAGAGGCCAGGCT
The DNA here is from genome assembly GCF_002263795.3 of Bos taurus. NCBI lineage: Eukaryota > Metazoa > Chordata > Mammalia > Artiodactyla > Bovidae > Bos > Bos taurus. Next base: position 15,454,120 of record NC_037341.1, on the reverse strand, counting down.
CTGCAATTGAGCCCTTTGCCCCTCTCGGGCTTGGGAGAGGTCGATGGCCACTGGGTTGCAGCGTGCCTAAAAGCACCCACGGTCACAGCCCGCAGTAACACAGAATTACAGGCAACAAGGGCTCCTGCCTGTTCAGTCTGAACAGTCCCGACCAGTCTGAAATCTGCAAAATCTGCAGAAAGAGCACTTCCCGGAGAGCTTTTGCTTACATCAAGCCATTAGTCACTGCAGCCTCAAGGCCTGCTTCCTTCTGTGTGTTAACACCGCCGTCACCATCACCACAACGATCTGAATTACTGCTGTTTGTCTGGCACTGTCCACAAGAACCCTAGGAAGCAGAGACTGTATTCCATTGATTCCAGAACAATCCTAGACTCAGTTCTGTGGCCAATCCTTTTTTGTCCCACACTTTTAACATCTCTGAAAGGCATGTCACAGTTTCACTGGCAGGATTTTTTCCTGAGTGGTACAAAAAAATTAAAGTTGCAGCTTAACTGAAGTTATCTTGGGGTTGAGGAAGTATCTGTTTTTATCCTGTTCTTCCTGATACAGACAGTGAGAAGGGAGAGGGTAAATGACTCACCCTAATGCAAAGTTCTGTTACCAGGTAATCTGCTGGGTGTCTTGCAGCATGGAAATCATTTGAATGTGCATATAGCCAAGAAGCAGAGCTGCCTTTTAACACTAAAAACAAATATTAGCCCCACAAAGTCTAAGGCATTTTTCTCTCTCTAGGATTCTTTAAAGATTCCTCTGCTCAATTCAATAATCTGCACACGAGTTAATTCTATTTTTCCCCCCTCAAGCTACTCAGGGAATACTGCCTTCCTCCCCTTTCCCAGCTCTACAGACCTTCGTTCATAAAATTTCATCCTAAGTTCATTCACTTACTCAGCCTCATCTTTGGGCCTCTGCTTACTTTGTCTCTATACTGCACCCTCCTCCAGGAAGCCTTCAGGGATTTCTTTCTGGCTACACTCTCTCTCTACTCCTTGTCTCCAGCTTCCTTGTAGGGTCCTATCTTCCTGCTTGATGAATGGGGAGAGCTAAGGGAGAATGAAGGGAGTCACACATTTCAGAATGAACCCAGCAGAGGGTTAGAAGGCCAGTTGGTAGAGTTTGAAGTTTAATTAGTAGCAAAGGGGAGCTATGGAGGGTTTTCAAACAGGGAAGTGGAGTGATCAGATCTGAGCTGCTGGAAAGAAAATCCACCAGCACATGGAGGTTAAGTAGGAGAGGAGGAAGAAGACCAGCTGGGATACCACTGGTGGAGTTCAGGAGAGAGAGATGGAAAAGAGGGTGAGAATACGAACAGAGAGCAAGATTCCCATTTCAGGAGCAAGGAAATATTCCGGTGAACCACAGACAGAAATCAAGTCTTGAGAGCTCTATAAAAAGGAAAGAACAACTCGGGGAGCAGGCTAGGGGGAGAAGACCACCTCCATCTCCTTCCCTCTTAGAATTTGATTTTAGTTTGTACGTTGGAGGTGTGGACAGGACATCCGTGGGTCACTCTTCCTGGGAAATCTGGAATGTACTCATCACTGATGAGAACCTCAGCGGAACAGAACAGGGAGCCTCATTCACCCAGACTCTTCATCCACCCTTAGCGACAGATCCACTGAGAAAACACATTTCTGTAGGTGGTACCAATTAACATAACAGATTCTTAGGAGATGTCCAATATTTAGGACAGCAAGCCCTCTTGAGGTGTGATATGGTAGAAAAGATGCCACGGAGCCCAAAGTCCCACATTCAGACCTCAGTTCTTTGGTGGGGGGATGCAGAGAGAATGGGAAGTTATTATTTTGGGTATAGGGTATCAGCTTGGGAAAATGAAAAAGTTCTGGAGGTAGATGGACAGCAAAGTGAACCTACTTGATGCCACTGAACTGTACACTTAAAAATGGCAAAAGTGATGGGAATTCCCTGGCCGTCTAGTGGTTAGAGCTCTGTGCTTTCACTATAGGGGTCACAGGTTCAATCCTTAGTCAGGAAATTAAAATCCCACATGCTGTATGGCACAGCCAAAAAAAAAAAAAAATGGTGAAAGTGGTAAATTTTATGTTAATATATTTTACTTCAATAAAAAATAATAGCCCTGCAAGGTGTTATTTTCATTTCTCAAGAGAGAAAACTGAGGCTTAGAAAGGTTCTGTAATTACTACAAGATTGCACAGATGCTAAGCTGCGGAGCTAAGATCCAAGGCTTTCACCTCCACTGGCTGACTCTACAACCAAGACGGCGGCAGCACAGCCCGGTGGGTTCCCACAGGCCGCTGAGGGGGCTGGAGGAGGGTGACATGATGGTGTCTCTACTCTCTATCTGTGTTTTCTTGCAAGCACGACCAACTCCACAAGTCACAGCTTGTCAGTATCGTTTTATTCTGGCTCTCAACCTACAAACGTCTTCATGGAGAATGACACTGTAGACAGGAGGTGTCCTCAGACCTCCTCGATCCAAAAGACACAAAGTTAGGTTGCCACACCTCAGTTAAGAGCTACAGCAAGAATTTCTCCCATCTCTTCTCCAATCTCAACCTCCCCTTTCTCTTGCCTACCCCTACTACGTCTGCAGACAAAGTCCTCATTCCATGAGAAAATTCCTCCCCATAGGCCATTTTGTTTCAGCCTTCTCTGTTTAGACCTAAAAGGCAATGGCACCCCATTCCAGTACTCTTGCCTGGAAAATCCCATGGATGGAGGAGCCTGGTAGGCTACAGTCCATGGGGTTGCTAAGAGTCCGACACGACTGAGCGACTTCACTCTCACTTTTCACTTTCCTGCATTGGAGAAGGAAATGGCAACCCACTCCAGTGTTCTTGCCTGGAGAATCCCAGGGACGGGGGAGCCTCGCAGGCTGCTGTCTATGGGGTCGCACAGAGTCGGAGACGACTGAAGTGACTTAGCAGCAGCAACATATATACTGACACTTGTTAACAGCATGCCAGATTTGGTTGGGGGCAGGGGTGGAAATCAATACCTTTGAATGTGACCAGAAATCAAAATGTAAAGATGTCTAAAGCAGTTAAACTGAAATCCAGGTCTCAGTGTATTCAACCAATCAGTCAAAACTAACCACCCTTTTGAAGACAATTCCTTTACCCAGAACCCAAACTCCATTCTTAGCTTTATCTTCAGATCTCACCTGCTCTGAGCTTTCATGCAGCAAATTCTACAGAGCTTATCAACGTGTGACTCACTTTGTGCCTATGACGTAGAAGAAAACACCTTTTGGTACACATGGGCCCTTCCCTATACAGCCATGGGCCTTCAAAAATGTCCTGAATGTACCAGGTTCCCAGTCTAAGCTGCTGAATGCACACAAGCCTCATGGTTGAGACAGACCAAGTCTATCTGGCTTTCAAACCTTGTTTCAGAGTGGGTTTACTGCCACTGGATTTAATTTTGCTGCCCTTGAAACCTTCAGCAGAATCTCTTAGCAAACACCAGCAACAAAATAAGACCCTCACCACCCACACACTCCCAAAGTGTAATCCTTAGGAGATGGTGATAACACGGTACAATTAGAGAAGGTTTCAGCCCCACAGTTTTAGATTTTCCCTATAAATACTTACTCATTTTCTAATTAAACAAACAATTAGTAGAAAGCACAGCCTGAGAAACTGCGTGGGTGTCACTGTCTTACTACTCGGAGACTGGGTGACAAATGACGCTAGCCAAGGGGCAAATAAAACATGTTTGGCTCCAAATGTTTGCACAAGCTGAGATGACCCACTCGGCCTGGCTTTTAAAACACAGCTTGCTCCAAATCTGAAATATACACACTTAATGCTAGACATCCTAAGTGGAAAACAGTCCCTTTAGATATAGCCTAGATTTCTTAGAGTGGGCGGGCGGGGGGGAAAAAGAGCTTGGCTAGGGAATATATTCAAGGCAGGTTTTTTATTTGTTTTATAGGATGCTGCAGTAAGTACTACAAAAGGGGCTTCCAAGGTGGCTCAGCGGTAAAGAATCCACCTGCCAGTGCAGGAGACATGGGTTCAATTCCTGGGCCAGGAAGATTCCACTGGAGAAGGAAATGGCAACCCACTCCAGTATTCTTGCCTGGGAAATCCCATGGACAAAGGAGCCTGGTAGGCTACAGTCCATGGGGCCGCAGAGTCAGACACAACCTGGCGTCTAAACAACAACAGTACTGCAAAACGTACCAGCCAGAAATGAGTCAAAGAAAATGAATCATATATTTTTGGCTCTTTTGGTTTTCTTTACAAATGTTCAGTGTCTCTGTCTACACAAACTCAGGGATACAAGGCAAAGTGATGACCTTTCTAGCTCATGTGCTAAAATGCGTTCATTCCACTCGACTAAACAAAGTTAATATTTGTTCTCCTTGGTTTAGTTCTGGTAAAAGAAAATGGATAATTACAACAGGAGAGCCTCCTTCCACTACATAAAGGCAGATGGTAGGAGTCTCCCTCATGCTCTACTAATAGTATCCAAATATCACTTCCACAGAAGGATGTGTCTGCAAGCACAAGCTATTTTTAAATTCATTCATTCAAAATTCTGATCCATTCATTCATTCAATAAATCTTTACTGAGTGTCAGGTACTGTGAACACAGATATACATAAAATTTTGCCCTCAGAGCTTACATGCTAGTGTAAAAGAAAAGAGATAAAAAGAGGTCATGCAAAATAAATTAAAATTCCATATAATTATAAAACATGGAAGTGAACCAGAATGACTGGGGAAAGGAGAGTGCAGAGGAAGGAGGGTGGAGGTATTTTATCTGGACTGGTCGGAAGGTCCTTCCAAGATTACATTTGAGCTGAAACCTACAAAAGTCTAGGGAAGGACATTTCCAGCAGGAGGACTGCAAGTACAAGGATCCTGGGATGGAAAAACATTTTGCCAGTATGACTGAGCACAGCAAACTGGGGTGGATCAAGAGATGGCGGGGAGGAGGGTGGAGATCAGGAGGGACGGGGACACCCCATGCAGGCTTGCAGGCTGTGGTTAGGAACTTCTGACTGTGTTCTCAGGTGGCGCCAGTGGTAAAGAACCCGCCTGCCAATGCAGGAGACGCAGGTACGATCCCTGGGTCAGGAAGAACCCCTGGAGGAGGGCATGGCAATCTACTCTAGTATTCTTGCCTGGAGAATCCCATGGACAGAGAAGCCTGGCAGGTTACAGTCCAGGGGGTCGCAAAGAGTTGGAAGTGACTGAAGCGACTGAGCATGACTGTGTTCTACCTGCGAAGGAGTCTCAGATACCAACAAGGAGGTACTACTTAAAATGCAAATGTACGGGTGCTCTCAGCAAACTTACTACATTTAGAATTGATTATTTGAGAGGATAAAAATAAGAAAGTGGGCTTATGATAAACACCATTTATATAACACCCCAGGGCCTATCAACAGCATTCACCGAATCTCATTTGGACAGTTATACTGAAGGCAGGGCACAGCAGAGGTTAAGGACCAGCTCTTAATTACTTGAAACCAACTTGTCCCACCTCTAAAGTGGTTAAAGAAGATAACTCCAGAGACTGTAGATGAAAGAAGGTGGCTTTACAGCTCTTCTCCCACTGAAGACTTCAAATGATTTCTTTAATACGGCTTCAGATACAGACCCATGAGTCCAAAAGGCCTGGTCATCAAAAAACTAAAACAAACAAAATCCACATATGTCATATTAAAATACAAGACACAGACATCCTTCATTTTCCCTGTTGATCAGTTCCACTGAGACCTTCTGCAACCCTTGCCTTTTGGGGGGTTTGTGTGTATGTTTGTTCTTGAAATGCCTTCTCATCCCTGTTGCTAAGCTCATCAGCTCTGGGTTGCCCCTACCACCATCTTCCTAAACTAGGCTCCCTTCCAAGTGTATCTAGACCTCCTTAGACACTTCTCTCCCACTATACTCCTTTCCCAAGAAATCCCACCACGTCAACATCCATTTCCTTTGTAAACATAACTTAGGAAGAAGAGACTGAGATCCTCCATTCATAAACATCATGATCAAAACTATTTGTACAGGACAAAAAGAAGACAAACACAAGCTCAATTTCTGCTCTCTTCAGTGACTTTACAGGAAAAATCCCAACTGACACAACACACGCTAAGGATACATGTCTCCACACCTAATAAGCACCATTATGCAGAAGTTTTAAGGGAAATTAAGCAGCCAAAGCCCCACTGCATCTTTAGAGATGCCACCTGGAATTCATGCTTTATAATTATCATAGGGAACACAAATGAAGATGCATTTTTTAAAAAAACACATGTATGGAGTAACAAGATGCACCCAGACTGTAAGGAACACAAAGGCAGAATTAAATCATCATATTATTTTCTTCCACTTAAAATTATGGAGAAGGGCATCGTGAGAAATGAAGCCTTTCATTCACTGGGAAAGAGAATCAAGCTGACTTCTAAGGGATTGGCTAAAAAGTTTGTTCAGGTTTTTCTGTAAGCTCGTATGAAAAAACCCAAATGAACTTTTTAGCCGACCCAATACTTCCTTTCCTCTTAAGTTAAACCTCAAGAGCCCAGTCCATGCCCTTGGCTCTAGGAGTAAGTAGTCAGGACCTCCTTCAGGGACTCTCCAAGCTCGAAATGAAAAGCTCCTCGCTGGACTGATGTGTTATGTTAGTGAGGCGAGGTCGGCTTTAAAGTGGTTCTCAAATATGTAATGACAGCTCCAGAGAGGTGAAGGAGGACAGGCCGGCTAAAATGAAACACCAAGAGGAGACCACACACATTCCTCCTGCAGAAAAGCACCCCTCAGAGGGCTGCAAGGGGAGCCAACGCTGATCACGAGCACACGCATGACCCAGAAACAAACATGCAGAGTGAGCCCAACACATGCCAAGATGCCAAAATCCTGCGTGAAAGTCCCCAAGGGAGACGAGAAAGAGAGGGCTGCTGTCAACCCCGCCACCCTGTGCTATTTTAAGCACCATGACTTCACTCTTGTTTGTTCTGAAGCAGCACAGATGGGCTGCATCAATTTCTGTTACTACAGGAAGATAAGGAGACTGAGACTTGAAGAAGCATCTTTCTCTTGCCTCCTGTTCGGGCATTAAGAAGCTGGAACTGTGACGTGTCATCATAGCTGAAAGCACTGTTGCTTTTCTTTTCTTTCTCCTTTATTTTTAAAGTCTAAGAGCATTTCACAAACATTGCCATATGTCATGGAACCAGAGACCAGATCCAGCTGAAAAATGGCTCAAGGTGAACTGCTGGTAAAGCACTTCAGTCTTTCTGGTTTTGTCAAAGCTATCCAACTGCAAGAGCAGCCCTAGACACAGGAAGGCTGGTCCTCGTCAGAGAGCAGAAGGGGAAATGCCCGCAATTCAAGCTGGAGTGCCACTTAAGGTCACTGAGCCTCCCACACCAACTCTATACAAATATACCTCTAAAGGCACAAGGCTTTTTCCTTGAAGCGTGCCAAAAAATTTAATGAACCAGACTCTATTGATACAAGGGGCAGGTACATATGTAACAGATAACATTCATTACACCTCTCCCAGGCACTGCATATCTTATTAAGAATTCCTAATGATCCTCTTCTAATTCTTAATAATTCTATTTTAAAGTAAACAAACCAGCTCAAAGAAGTGGGAAAGAACCAAGCCAAAAAAACAGAGCTAGTAAGAGTCAGAGCAAAGACTAACCTGTCTGCTTCATGGTGGAGGCTGTCAAGAAACTTTGAGCGAGGCAGACTTGAAGCTGCAAGAGGAATTCTGATCCTTCCCTCGTCTATCCAGTCTTGTCAGCTTCTGCCACCCTGTCAGCAAGCATCATATGGGAACAGCGAAGACAGGAAAACCTAGGAGCCAGTTCTACGACTGCCGCTTCCTAGCAACGTGACCTTGATCAAGTCCCATCAGCCTTGGGCTTCAAGCTCCCCATGTGCAAAGGTGTGTGTAGCTCTCCCTCTGTTACAGCCTGGAAAACAAGGATGCCGGGGACTGACAATTCCTGGCCATTCAGCAGGTGTACTACACACGGTGGCATTGATGCCAGTTATGTGTGTATATATGCATGTGTGTGCATATACGCTTTTATTGGAAATGAAATCATGACTTAACATAAATTATGCTTTTTAAGTGAAACTGATGTAACATAAAATTAGCCACTTTAAAGAGAACAATTCAGCGGCATTTAGTTCATTCGCATCATTATGCAAAAACCACCTCTATCTAATTCCAAAATATTTTCATTGCTGAAAAATACACTCCCATGCTCACAGGGAAGTCAGTCTGTTTCCTCTTCCCACCATGGACCTGTTTTCTGTCTCTGTGGATTTACCTATTCTGAAAAATTTCACATAAATGGAATCATATGAGACCTTTGTGCCTGACTTTCGCATAGTATAACGTTTTCAAGGTTCATCCAAGTTGTAGCAAATACCACATTTCATTCCTTTTTATAGTTGAATAATATTTCATTCTGTGGATATACCACATTTGTTTATCCATTCATCCCAGGATGGACAGCAGGGCTGTTTCCACATTTTACCTAATGTGAATAGTGATGTGAAGAATATTTGCATAGTGGGCTATCTCTTAAAGCACTTCTATAATACATTGATTCTGACAAGTTTGTGAGGCAGACCTTGGTCATATGAATAATATTTGAGGTACACTGCTTTCATTCATTTATTACACTCAACATCCCCACCCCACTATTTTTTTAATCAATAAAAAGGACTTCTGGGCATACATCTAAAAGAGATGAAATCTCTAAATTCAACAGATACATGCAACCCCAATGTTCACTGCAGCACTATCCATAATAGCTGAGACTTGGAAGCAACCTAAATGGCCATCAACAGATGAATGGATCAAGTTGTGGCATACATACACAATGGAATACTACTCTGCCATAAGAAAGAATAAAATAATGCCATTTGCAGCCATGTGGATGGACCTAGAGACCATCATACTAAGTGATGTAAGTCAGACAGAGAGACAAATATCATATGATATCACATATGTAGGATCTAAAAAAGTGATATTTACAAAACAGAAATGGACTCACAGACATAGAAAACAAACTTATAGTTACTAAAGGGGAAGGACTGAGGAAGGATAAATTGGGAATTGGGGATTAACAGATACACACTATCATACATAAGACAGATAAACAAAGATCTACTGTATAACTCAGGGAACTATATTCAATATCTTATAATAACCTATAATGGAAAAGAATCTGAAAAAAAGATACACATATGCATGTATAACTGAATAACCTTGCTGTACATTTGAAACTCACACAACATTGTAAATTAGCTATACTTCATTAGAAAAAAGACAAAGAAAAATGGCAAAGGACTTCTGAGGCCAAGCAGACACACAAGGACTCTGCGTGGCAAGGAATGAAAAGCTGTAAATTATGATTTGATTTTTTTTTTTAAATTCATCATAACTGAGCGTGTGTAACAGGAAGGGACTTACATACCTGGACATCATTCTTAATGTGTGGAAAACATAAAGCCTGTGAAAAAATTAAATTCTTTAAAGAGTAAAGATACTGCAGTAAAAAGTAGATTAAACCCTTTAGAAAGTAAATGTGAGAGAACGAATGTCATCCCGGCTCAGCCCTTCCTCGCCATCTCATTCAGGGCCTTCAGGACATGCAGCCCTTCCCTCGAGCAATCACACTGACACTTCCACTCCTGTCCAGAGACTTTCAGCTCAAAACCCTAAGCGAGGCAGACAGCCGGTGGGCAACCGTGAAAGCATGGGACCCTCACAGACCCTCACTGCACTTGTCCAAGGCTGGTCCAATGGAAGGACAATTTGCCCAGATCTAAACAGGTGGCTCAGTGGTAAAGAATCGCCTGCAATGCAAGAGACGTGGCTTCAAGCCCTGGGTCGGGGAGATCCCCTGGAGGAGAAAATGGTAATCCACTCCAGTTTTCTTGCCTGGAGAATCCCATGGACAGAGGAGCCTACAGGCCACGGGGTTGCCAAGAGTCGGGATACGACTGAGGACTGAAACTTTGGCAAATTAACATGGTCATATCATTGAGACAGACAGACCCAACACCTTGTCAGTGTCAACACGCTCAAGTTGTCAAGAAATAAGTCTCAGTGCCTTTTAATCCTCTGTTCATCCAAGGTTTGGGACTTCGGGTACAGTGTAAAGTGAACCTCATCACAAGAAGGGCAAATGCAACCTCACTCTAGGAAAGAACCCTGCCTGTTGCAGCCCCCTGCCCATGTTGATTAAGTGAGCACTGCTCACTATGTCATGTCAAGCACTCGTCATTGTAGCCATAATAAAGTCAGTCAGATGAACATTCTCATACTGTGATGCAAAGAAAAAAGCTGGCTGTTCAAACTGTTAAAGGTACTGGGTTGAGACACAGAAGGGAAGGGAGTGAGAACCATAAGAATCCTTTTGCTGAACTGTATCAGAACCTTCCTTCTCATGGGGGTTTTCCTGGCAGTGCAGTGGTCGAGACTACCACTGCAGGGGGCGTGGGTTCAATTCCTGGTCAGGGAACTAAGATCCTGCATGCAATGCGGTGCGGCCAAAATTTTTTTTTAATATTTTAAAAAGAACCTTTTCTCTTGCTGTCTCCACAATCGCCACTTAATTTTCTTCTTTCGTCTTCTTCTCCAGTCTAGATTCCGAATTTATGGATATGCAAATCAAGAGGGGGGGATTTTTTTAAGAGATTCAAATTTTACCCAAAGCAGGGAAAAAGTAAAGAATAATATTTTCCACCTTTACTCCCATCCCCTACCCCTTCTTCCCAAGATACTTTGCTTTCAATCAGGGATTAGCAAACTTGTCTGCAAGGGGTCATTTAGTAAATATTCTAGGCTCCGTGGGCTGGTCAGTCTGCTCCTTCACTCTACTGAGGTCACACAAAAAAGTAGTCACAGATCAACCGTGGACAGAAAGGAGCTGGCTGTGTTCCAATAAAACTTTATGGATGGACTTCAAAATTTGAATTTCACATTAACTGTCACATGTCACAAAATATGACTCTTCACATTTTTTCCAATTATTTCAATTATTTAAAACAAACATCCTTAGCTCATGGGCCAGCAGCAGGCAGGATTGGGCACACAGGTTACAGCCTACCAACCCTTTAAATTATTGATGCCAGCTTTTTAGGGATGCAGTGTATATGATTTTCTCGCTTTTCTTTTTAAGAGGAGAGGGAGGCTCAGAGATTCATGTAAAGCAGGACAGAACCAGGGAAAGAGAGGATTACAACAGTATATTTCAGAAAGAAACCACATACCTCTGTTACATAAATCCCAAGACAGTTTGAAAACTCTTTTAATCACCTCTTGGCAGAGGACCACGAATTTTAAAATGTGCCTTCTTCTGGAAGTTAAAAGTTTCACTCCCTTCTCTTTGAAAAAGGAATGTAAGAGATATTATATTATCTGAATCAGATCAGCAGGCACTCACTAGATGCCTCTGTGTGTTCACTGGTCACACTGCTGGATGTGAAGGACATCAGAAAATATCTCTCCTCCTAAAGGTCTTTGGGAGCTTAGCTGGTGGCTCAGATGATAAAGAATCCGCCTGCAGTGCCAGAGACCCAGGTCTAATCCCTGGCTTGGGAAGATCCCCCGGAGAAGGGAATGGCTACCCACTGCAGTATTCTTCCCTGGAGACTTCCATGGACAGAGGAGCCTAGCCGGCTATAATAGTCCATGGGTTCACACTTTCACTTTACTTTCAAAGGTCTTTGATCCCCAAGAGCTTTCAGGGGTACAGCCCCAGTACGGAGGTGACAGATTAGGGTTGATCCCTCCCAAACCATGATACGAGTTGATTCTCCCTTTGATCCACTGCAACCATTTTAGAGATGATGTTAGCTCAGGGTTAGTAGCATACATGTTTATAAAAGCAACAAAGTTAGCATAGTCCTGTAGGAACAATTCCAGGCTTCAAAATACTGACTCTGCCATAGCTCTGGGGAAACTATTGAACTTCTCCAAATCCTTCATCCTATAAGAACAGACAAAAAAGCAAGTTTCTCAAATAATCCCAACACGCTGGTGCAGGGTCTGGTAGGTACTAATTCATCCTCTCATTCAACAAAGGTTCAATGAGCCCCTACAATGTACAGGGTCCCCGGCACACAATGAACAAGGCAGATCCAGTCTCCAACACTGGGACTTACAGACCAGTGGTAACGCATTGGTTTTTTTCATTAACAACAAACATGCATGCCAAAAACACTCCTTATGCCTATCCTTCCCTCACTCTCTCTCCTTTTAATTCCACTTCAACCTGCAATTCTGAGAGTGACACCAGCTTTGGAACAATCACAGACTCAGATCAACACATAAAGCCTGTCAGGTATCTGCCATTTTTGCATGATTTCAGGAGACCACTGACATTCTATGAGTTAAATGTCCCTAGGGACTTCCCTGGGGTCCAGTGGCTAAGACTCCGCCTTCCAGCACAGGAGGCTGGGTTCAATCCCTGCCTAGGGAGCTGAGACCCCACATGCCTCACAGTCAAAAAACTGAAACAGAAATTATAAATGATATCGTAACAAGTTCAATAAAGACTTTAAAAATGGTCCACATTAAAAAAAAAAAAGTCTTAAAAAAATTAACATTCCTGATTGAGGCTATTCTTAAGGAATCCTACAGCAAGTGCTAACTCATGTTGTGCCAAGGCAAAGTCTGAATCCCTTCCCGGGATCATGATATGCTGCCCTCCAAGATGCCACTTTCACGTCAGAAATATTTTAAACCAAAGGGATTTGAGAACCGGCAGGTGCAGGAAGGACTCACTGACCTCGGAAGGAGGCCAGGAGGGATCCAACCAAACAGACCTTGCTGTGTTTCCCCAGTAACTACCCTTTGCCCACTCCCTTAGGGCCCATCATGTTTTCCCACGACTTTCCACTCTTCATCAAACTAACTATAAAAACACTCAGGTTTAACCGTTTCTCAGGGTCTTCATTTCCCTACAAAGTCTCTCGTGTCACATAAAACTTACATTAAATAGATTTGTATGCTTTTCTCTTGTTAGTCTGTCTTGCGTCAGGCCAATTTACAGGGCCCCAGCTGGAAAACCTGAGAAGGTAGTAGAAAAAGACATTTTTCCCTCCCCTAGAGAGGCAAGGGTGGTTTGGGAGGGCCAATCGTTTGGCTAGTGAGTAAGCCAAGCTGAGCACTGGCATCTCAACCCATGTTTGTTCTCCTCACTTAACAAATGGTTGTACTTAATCCCTGCAATTGCTCTAAGTCAGTATAACCATACTTATTGACCATGTGTAGAACCTGAAAGTAACTGCACACTGGAGACTTTTTTAGCATTTCAAAACCCACAAGGATCTTGTGCTATCAGCCTCCAATGTTCAGCGGTAAAAGCAGTGGTTCCTGACCTCAGCTGCAATCCAGGTGCTTCAGAAAATACTGATGCCCAGGCCTCGCTTTTGATGAGTTAAATCAGACCATCTGGGAGTGAGGCCCAAACATTAGGATTTTTTAAAGGCTCCTCTGAATCTTTGGGTAGAAGTTGGAAGGTGACAGCCCATGGGCCAAATTTCATTGGAAAACTCTTGAAAATCAGAAGCTCTCCTGTAATTCTCAGATTTTGGCTGCATCCACAGCTGCACTGCCCAACATGGTAGCTGTGAATCACTATGTGGCTCTTTAAATTAATTCAATTAAAACAAAATTAGGAATTTGATTCTAGCCACACTGCAAGAACTCAAGGGCCACATGTGGCTGCCATATTGGATGACGCAAACACGGGACATTTCCACCGTCACAGCGCTGTTCATAAAAATCCAAGAATCAAGGCCCAAGTTCCAACAATACAACCCTGGTCAGAGGGTCATTTGTCTGCTTCAAACAGGGTGCACGCTCTCGTGTTGGCGGGCTGGCTACATTCATTCATTTACATGCCCTTCCCATCCCTTAGACATCATATGGAAACCCTGCCTAGACATTACCCTGCTAAATAAAACCTGCCCAAGGGCTTGATTAGACAGATTCAAAGTCTTCACCTCTAAAGCCTAACACCATGGGTTGAGTGTTTCCTTTCTCCTTCCCTCCCTCCATCTCCTGGTTTTTGCTAAGCAGGAGGGTTAACCAGTATGACAACAGAGTCTACCTGACAAGTGGCCTTCTGGCTTTTGGAGTTGGCCTCTGCATGCTGAACGTACACTTGTCTTACAAGGTTCCCTGTGCTTTGAGAGACCAGATTCATCCCCCTGTCTACCAGAGAAGATTCAGGAATTCATACTCCAACACCCATAGAAACAGTCCCTTTCTCCTTTGAGAGACAGGTGTTAAGGGACATGAATTCTCTCCCATTCTGGACAGTCAGCCCTTCTGGGCCCGAATCCTTGTCTAATCTGCTTTAGCAGCTCTTTCCAGAAGCTGGCCCTGTCCTCCAACCATGGAACGTGCTCAGACTGTGTTGGCTGAACCAAAGAACCAACTGCCATTTGGTAACAATGGAAAACCTGGATGCAATGCAAAACCCCACATCAGTCAACTTGTAACTCCTCCATATCCGGGCTCAAAAACGAACTTCAGAGAATGCCAACAGATGATTTACAGATTGTGAACACCTCAGAATTACCCACACTTTCACAACAAGGCTTAAGTGAAAGAGCCTGGAAAGCTGTGTAACTCTTCAATGGGCGAAAATTCATACAACACTTTATACCTGGATTTAAGCAGGACTAAACCCAACAGTCATCCTCAAAAAGGGAATTAAAACCTCACACACCCACTAATTCAAGATTTAATTAAAATCTCCTCTAACCACTGCCAAGACATTCTTTACATTTAGTCTTTTATTATCCTCTCCAGAACTTTTCTTTTTTAGGATCTAGGGTTAGCAAAACAGTGAGTCGGGTTTTCCCGATTGCTATTTATACACTAAGCCTGGGAAACACACAGGGAAAATGAAGAGTCCTATGGGAGTTTCAGTTTTCAGTACATAAAGCGTGAAAGACAGAATGGGCCCCTTGGAGGGGGGTTTTGAATGGCAACGTTTTTCCCACTGGCTCAGACTACATCCTAGAACATGGTGCTTCTCCCAAGTAGAACAACTCAGTCCCCAGCTCAGTCATCAGGCATCGAGATAGAGTACCAGGACTCTGTCTCTCTCTCTCTCTATTACAAGACTCAAAGTCAGGCGGTCTGGACCAGGAGGGGAATAAGCCACCTGCAAAAGACCTTCATCCCTCCAGACATCAAACCTGCAGGAGCCTGGGTCACCCAGCTATGGCCTCCGCTCTCAGCTAAAAGTGACAAAGAAGGAAGACTTGTGCAAGGATGTGCTGAGAGAGGAGGCCCTTAGTCCAAGATAAAGGTAGGAAGGAGGATTATAAGAAAAAACAAAGGCTATTTATACGCCAGAACTAGGGCACTTAGCTTCCAGAATCCAATAACATTTCTATTGTATTAATAGTGTGTAATATACCTATTACACTGATAGTATATTATCACAATACTTCTGTTACAGTTATCTCTTTGAAAAGACACCCAGGAACTGACCACCAAAGTACCGAAACTTGACAACCTGTTACATGCCTCAGAGAACAAGAGAACATTCACTGGGGCCAGGCACAGGTTTCTCCCGAATGAATGAAGGGCACGCCCCTCAGCCAAGCAGGAGAAGCTGCAGGAACTCCAATCACCACCCTCACTGCCTTTAACACCCCGCCATGGTGGTGGGATAGTCGCTAAAATGCGTCCAACTCTTTCTGACCCCATGAACTTTAGCCCACCAGGCTCCTCTGTCCATGGAATTCCCCAGGCAAGAATACTGGAGTGGGTTGCCATTTTCTCCTCCAGAGGATCTTCCTGACCCAGGGAATGAATCTATGTCTCCTGCATTAGCAGGCTGATTCTTCACTGCTGAACCACCAGGGAAGCCTCCAATGCCTTGCTATCTGCATTTGCTCTTATCCAGCCCTCCTTCCTATGGGCTTCCCTTGTAGCTCAGTTGGTAAAGAATGTGCCTGCAGTGCAGGAAACCCAGGTTCGATTCCTGGGTTGGGAAGATTCCCTGGAGAAGGAAATGGCAACCCACTCCCAGTATCCTTGCCTGGAAAATCTCATGGACAGAGAAGCCTGGTGGGTTGCAGTCCATGGGGTCGCAAAGAGTCGGCATGACTGAGCAACTAACACTTAACACTTGGCCCTCCTTCCTACAGGAGGAAAGCTAAGCCAAGCCACAAAGACCCTCGAGGCCAGAGTGGTGGTTTCCCTAAACCACAGCAAAGGAGCTCCCGAATCACAGGAAAGCAATCCACGATCTATTCAAGGCCACCTGGGGATGCAGCCACAGAGCACAGAGGAGGAAGGTTGCCCCCACACCCGTGCCCACCCCCCCTGCAGTGAACTCCAAAGGTCAGTGTTAGAAACAAAAGGGAGGATTGTCATGTTCAGCCTCCTCCCAAGTGAAAAGCTGGACTTTGGAATCCTTACAGACTGTCGAGCTCAAAACAACACAGGGAAGTGGTGTCATTCTTTAAAAAAAAAAAATAAATAATACAAATGATATACTCAAGTAACTAACCTTCCACGTGGCATCACCAACCCTCTCTCAGTAGAGAGAAGAGCCGGCCCCAAGGCTCCTGCACATGGTTACATTGGAAAAGCTGTTTCAGGCCTGAAAGGGACTCTTCTGCACCATTCCCAGTTGTCGCACTGTTGGGGTGTATGTTATTTAAAATATCCACAATGAAAATGTACACATCCTGCATATATTTCATACTGTTTCAATGACAGGCAATCTGACCACTGTTTAAAATCAACACTGCCTATCTAAGAACAACTCTCCATAAAGATTAATTCATACAATCTACACCAAGCACTCAGCACAGTGCCTGGCACGGTCATGTGTCCTGATACACAGACACAAGTCCAACTGTCAGGCTCTCAGTTGTGTCCAACTCTTTGTGTCCCCATGAACTGTAGCTCGCCAGGCTCGTCTGCCTATGGAATTTTCCAGGCAAGAATGCTGAAGTATTTCAAGAATACTGAAATACTGAAGGGCTGCCATCTCCTTCTCCAGGGGATCTTCCCTAACCGAGGGATCAAATCCCAGTCTCCCACATTGTAGGTGGGTTCTTTACTGTCTGAGTCACCAGGGAAGCCACTGATACATAGGAGCTCTCCTTATTTATAACAGCAGCATCCGAAGGCGACTGTGGACCAGGCATTGAACTCTGCCCTTTACACACAGTCTCAAAGACTCTTCCCCACAACCCTGCATAAGTGCCCTTATCAAGCCAATTTACAGATGAGACAACCAAGGTACACAGAGGTTAAGCAACTTGCCAAAGGCCATGTGGCAAAAAAAAAAGCAGCCTGTGATTTAATTCAAATCGAAGGTTCTTTGCCAGCGTGCTATGCAATTTCTTAACTCTAACGACAGGGCAGCATACGCACCAGGATAATTTACTGTGTTCTCCATTTCACGCTGCAATGATTTTTGTGGTCGTTTTCATGTGGAATGAAAGCAGGATGGGGAAGCCATTTATCAACGTGTGCCCATCACCGTCAGAGGCCATCAGCAGCCAAGAGCAGCCTCCCTCACGCTGGACTCAGCCCTACTACATGATAGATTTTCCCTGCAGCCTCAGTTCTTGCAGGCTAAGAATATACCAGAGAGTAGGCTGGCATGGCCAGTCTTGGCCCCTGTGATGTAGAAGGAAGCAAGTGAGGACATCAGAAACTGTCTCAGTGAGATGGTCAACCAATGACACACTCAGGACTGAAGCAATGGAACGTGGTGGAGAAAAGCCTGAAGGCTCGGGAATCAGACCCCAGCTCACCTCCTGCAGTGGCAGGAACAGAAGCTGCCCTGTGACTACAGTGAGTCAGCGAAGCCACACAGTGAGGGCTCAGCACTCGGTGCCCACCCGATAGCAATCCCATCACCTCCAACCCCAACACCTCCATGACCAAACCAAGAGTGAGCTTCAGCTCCTTGGAGGGCGGGCCACAATGTGACCAAAGCTTTGGGCTTCTCAAGCACTGATCATCCCAACAAATGAAATTTTGCACCTGCCAACGGCAGAACACTTAGAGAATGGAAATGATCTTTTGGTTTGCAGCCATGGCCAAAATTTTGAGACCTCAAATGCAATCACAAGGGTAGAAACAGCCGCAATAAAACCAAAACCTTTCATTATGTTTGGTTTTTTTTCCTAGACAAATGAACTATAAGCTATTTTGCATTCTTTTCAGCTTTTTTTTTTTTTAGTATCTGATACGATGGCTATTAAAAACAATCTCTAACAAGTCTTTGTTTGAGCATCAAAATGAGACAGCTGGGATACTGGCATGAGGAAACGTTCAATCTTGTCATTCTGCAAAAGGATTCATATTCATAATTAATGACGCTTTTGTCTATGCCAGAAAGAAAATCTAGAGGCTCAACTATGCTTAAGTAAATTCTACCCAAGCCAACTGCAATACAATTTTATAAATTATAGAGCAACAAAGAAAAACAAGATTTTGTGACTTGTGAGCATAAAGAAAAGGATTAACAACAAGGCAGCCATTCTTCAAGGACAAAATCGGGGTAAAAATATTGATTTCTGAAAGGACGGTTACATTTACTTTCTCCTCCGTGTAGGAAAGAGGAATCCAAAACTTTAGCATCCTAAGACATGACATCATTACGTGTATTTGAAAGACTCAACACCTCTTTGTTCCCAAGAGCACCAGACGAGCACATCACCAGGTACAGGACCAGT
This sequence comes from Bos taurus, assembly GCF_002263795.3. Lineage (NCBI taxonomy): Eukaryota > Metazoa > Chordata > Mammalia > Artiodactyla > Bovidae > Bos > Bos taurus. The sequence goes on along the minus strand of NC_037341.1, from coordinate 15,435,425 downwards.
CCCCCATTATAGCCCAAAATGTAAACTGAAAAATAACCAAGACGAGCAGATAAACTACCAATTACCTTTGGTTTTAGAGGCATTTCTATGGCAATATCAGTAGAGAAGAAACCCCTTAAATGAATTTCCTTAAAGATAACTTTTCCTACTTTTCCCATTAAAGAGCCATTGAAGAAATATACAAAGACAAATCAAAGTTAGAATAAAAGCTCATTTCATTCATTCAACAAAGTTTTATTTAGTAATAACCATGTTGTTGTGTAGTCCCTAAGTCACGTCTGATTCTTCTGTGACCCCATGGACTTGTAGCCCATCAGGCTCCTCTATTCATGGGATTTTCCAGTTGCTCAGTCATGTCCGATTCTTTGCGACCCCATGAACTGCAGCACGCCAGGCCTCCCTGTCCATCACCAACTCCCGGAGTTCAAACTCATGCCCATCAAGTCAGTAATGCCATCCAGCCATCTCATCCTCTGTCATCCCCTTCTCCTCCTGCCCCCGATCCCTCCCAGCATCAGGGTCTTTTCCAGTGAGTCAACTCTTCGCAGAGCATCAGTCCTTCCAATGAACACCGAGGACTGATCTCCTTTAGGATGGACTGGTTGGACTTCCTTACAGTCCAAGGGACTCTCAAGAATCTTCTCCAACACCACAGTTCAAAAGCATCAATTCTTTGGTGCTCAGCTTTCTTCACAGTCCAACTCTAGTAAGATGTGGACTGGTCACAAAGTTTTATGCACAACTCAGCATGGTGGTCATTTCCCAGATGAAACCATGCATGGACCATCAAATTTCTAAAATCCTAACTGAGTTATAAATAATTAAAAGCCTAGCTTAAATGAACCAAGCTATCCGTGACTGCCTTAAGAAAAAGCAGAACCACAGGTCCATTAAGCTGTCAAAGAACACAACCTAAGCGGTCTTGCTCAGTGGTTCTCCACCAGGGTCATTTTGCACCCCAGAGGATATTCAGGAATGGCTACATATTTTTGACTTTAATAACTGAAGGGCTGAGATGCAGTGATGTTGCTGAACAGCCTTCAATGCACAAGTCAGCCCCACACAACAAAAATTTACACAGCCCAAAATGTCTACAGTGATAGATTGAGATTCTAAATTCCCAAGTGATTCCAAAATACAACTGATCTCGGAGATGGAAAGAAGGTGGATTGATGGGTCCCAAGGAGGGGATACACACACACCAGGCTCTGCTGCTGCAGAATTGTGTGGCATTTTAACCAAGGCACTTCAAGTCACCAGCCGGTTTCCCCTGTTTGCAGAATGAGGTTCTTACTACCTTCTTCAATGACATTGAGCAGCTGAAGGGCTAGTGGAGAGCCTCAACAGACAGAGGGCCCTCAGAAGACCCTCAAGGTCAAGGCTGGACTAAGATCTCAGCCGCCTGCAATAGTCAAAGACTCCAAGGTACTTCACTGTTTCTAAACAGAACGCACTCCTGATATTTGCTTTATACAAACACATTTGGAAGAACAAACACCAGAGCACAAAGGCATCCACCTAACAAGGTTGGAGGCAATTTTATTATCCTTCAATCTCTGGAAACAGGAGTTGGTTGACAGGCAGTGGGAGCCTGGCACCGGGGATCGCTGTGTCTCCTGCACAGACATGCTGTAAGCCCACCTGTGGCCGCTGACTGGCAGGACCGCCACCACCCCTGGGAGGTCAGGGGGTGTGTTTACATGGCTCATTATGTCCTCCGGTTCCAGTATAAGAGACACATCTTGCTTTAAATCATATTATCCGAATGAAGTACTACTCTCTCGTAATCAGCATCCCCTTTCAACAAGCACAGATGGCTCTCATGTGCTTAAATGGCAAATCGAGGGGTGAAAATTCGGACGAGCTTTCCAGGCGCTCGGATCTGGTTCTCCAGGCGGGTTCTGAGAGAGAGGAGGATGAAGCAGGCACACGCCAAGAGCTGAAGAGCTTTTGTCTGCCGTCAAGCCCCCTGGACAAACTAAATGGGCTCAACCAGAGTCAGTGGGAATAAAGCCGAGTCAGCCTTACACGCCCCAGAGAGAAGCCTGCAGGTCAGCAACACAGGAAGAAGGTCTCCCTTTCACTATCTCCTCCACAGTCTCTTTGTATTTTATCAGGTACCTTTGGCCATATTCAGGGAACGGTACTGCCCCACTATAGATCACATTAAAAGGGTACATTTTAAAGATATCATTCTACCTTAGCTAAAACAGTATTTTCTTTTTTATTTGTAATCACTCAGCTTTCCCCCTCCCCTAATTTCAAAGGTGGTGGGGAGTGGGGAAGAAGCAGCATTGCGTCTGACGGTGAGATGCACTCAAATGCAGCTCTGAAGGCAAGCACCACCCAGCGGCTCCATATTGGTTTCCATGGTAACCGGGGTCCCTGGGCCCTGGCGCTCACAGCAGGAAATGCTGCAGATTTCCAAAGCAGTATCTTTTCACTAGACATAAGACGTCCCATGGTGATTTTAAACATTTGGGAATCGAAAAACACTCCGTGTGTGTGTGTGTGTCTGTGTGTGGACTGTACGTGTGTGTACGCGTGTAGGTGCGCACGTGCACATAGAAAGATACAGTCACAAAACTAAGACAATGTAGATGAAAGAAGCCGAGCTATTATTACAGATAAATATGCTTCTGTCAAACATAACAAATTATTAAAACACAAGAAAACAGGCTGTCACACACTTACACACACATACGAGTTTAAAGGAAAACAAAATCATCTTTAATAGAAAAAGAACTGCAATGGAAGTGGAAAACTACTTTGGAAAACCAGATGATCAAGGATTCCACATAAAGAAGCCAACAAAAATCTTGACTAATGATAACCAACTGAGAGCCCAGGACAGAGCTTTTTCCCATAGCTCATGATCTTTCCTACTTGAATGGTCTCAACAGGCGAAATTAACAAGTGGGCCAGGAGGCTTTCAGGGAAAACATGGGACAGAAGGCCCTGCTCTAGAGTGAGAATCCCACTGTCCCTCCGTGAGCCGAGCAGCCTCAGGCAAATTACTTCAGCTCACAGCCTGCCCTGTGAAAACGAAAAGGTTACACTAGATACTATATGGTCTAGAACAGACCTCTCCACCTTCTAAAAATAAAAGACCAAAGCCTTATGTTAAACAAGGCAACAGACCCCAGGTAACTGCCATGTCAGGCCACAGATATGTTTCCAAAAGTAGTGTATAAAAATCAAATTTCTTTAAGATGTACCACGAGAATTCACTGCCAGATTCCTAGTGACAGAAGACCTTTTGAATATTCTTTCTCTCTTCTCTGAGCTATTTTCCAACACCAGATCTTTCCTCCTGCAAAGCACACGAAAACAGCTAAGGTGAAAATTTTAGTTCATAGCAGCTTTCACATTTCGTGCATGTTTTCAGGCTGGGGCTTTATCAGAGCAGAGGAGAGGCAGCTACACAATCAGGCAAAATAGACTCAGCCTAGAAAAACACTAGTTTGACAAGTGCAAGGGTCTTCCAATGCACATTTACACTCCAAATGGTTATTTTTACAACAGGCAGAACAAACCAAGTTCACAACTCTATGGCAAACAATCTTCCACAAGCATTGTTTAAAAAAACAAAAAATGCCTCATGTGTATGAATTGAAATAACTGCACTTTTTCATGAATGGTAATTTATGTTTTACCAAACATGACTGTGTGTGTGGTTAGCAGGATGGGGTGAAGGGGCATTAGTTATTTTAAGCCAAAATGAAAAGCAAAGGGAAAGAGCTAGGGTGGGGAGGAGGGTGGGAGAGTCCCCACTGCCCCAGGCAGACGGCCCTGCAAGCAGCTGGAAGGATGGAGCTGCTGAGTAAACCACTTCATTATGCAAACTGCCTAACGACACAAACAGCCCTGCGCACAGACCAACTCAGTCACCCATAAAAACACACATCCCCAGCACGCTCGGACCTTCCTCCTGACTGCCGCCGTGTAATTCACCAGCGTTTATTAGGGCTGCTGGGGTTAAACCGCACAGTACGCATCATAATTCAAGCATCGCCAGGGAAAAGAGGAAACACTACTGACTTCAGGCGGAGCAAATGCTTCTCTTGGTTACTGGGAGGATTAGCCTTAAACGGACACTCGGCCATGGGTGTGGGATTCTTCCATCCCGAGCTCTCCCTGATAGAGGATTTTAGGATTCTGGGGACATCCTGCCCTGGACAACGTGGGAGTCAGGTTAGTGCCCTTCTGGTGAGCACACAATAACTGTTCGAGTGTCATTTTGAGAAGACGCAGTGAAAAGTCAAATCCCACCTAGGCGGGACACAAGGAACCACAAGGAAAGAGCCCATCTCTGGCAACTGTTGCTACCCAACCAAAGATCAACAATAATAACCACTTGTAGAGTGGAGACCAGTGCTGCTGTCAGGGATCAGTTTTAACGTCAATATCAGTGAGGACGGAGAGGAGGGATTTTCATTTCAGCAGTAGTGATGTCAGTTCACTATTCCAAACTTTGTGAAATACACAAATTGGCCCATCAGATACATAAAGTCCCCATCTCCCAACTCCTTCGACCCAAAAAATAAGGGGGGACAGAAAATAAAATTTTCTTTTAGAAATTTATTAAAAATACTTAGTAAATATGTGGGTTCCTTTGTTATTTCTAGTCCTTACCTATAGTGTGATCTGTAAAAGAAAAAAATGTTTAAAATACACATGCCACCTTACTGTGCTAGACTCAACACCAAGTCTATCATATAAAACAAACCAAAAAATAACTTTAAGAAAATGGAAAATGGTTAAGACAAACTTGATATTCATAGTGCCATTAAAAAAAAAAAAAACTTGTTTTATCCTAAACAGAATATGCAGGATTAAAGGTATTGTGCTAAACAGTTAAAATACTCAAGGTCTATCAAAGTAGACTTGCCTGCAATGCAAGAGACCTAGGTTAGATTCCTGGGTGGGAAATATCACTTGGAGAAGGAAATGGAAACCCACTCCAGTATTCTTGCCTGGAGAATCCTGTGGACAGAGAAGCCTGGCAGGCTGCAGTCCATGGGGTTGCAAGAGTTGGATATGACTTAGTGACTAAATCACCATCAGAGTAATAAAACACCAAAATAATGAAACTCAAAGCAAAATGTACATTTATCAACTCATTTTAAAAGGCATTAAACCTTTTTATGTCACCACTTACTAGGTCAATGATAGCTCCTTGAAACTGTATTTACATAATAGGCATACAGTTTTAGCTAGGTTATTATTAGAAACAGCAATAATCTACAAAAGTTTTTTCACACTTCATATGATTGAAACTCATAGGTATTCAGTATAAACATAGATGTACATATACATACTCAAATTTGGAGTGGCTTGGGGGCTTTAAGGAAATTAATGAGGCTGCTCAGTCTCATTGTTTAGTCGCTCAGTCGTGTCAAACTCTTTTGCGACCCTATGAACTGTAGCCCTTCAGGCTCCTCTGTCCAAGGGATTTCCCAGGCAAGAATACTGGAGTGGGTTGCCATTTCCTTCTCCAGGGGAACTTCCCAACCCAGCGATCAAACCCACATCTCTTGCATCTCCTTCATTGGCAGGCGAGCCACCAGGGAAGCTCTGTTAATGAGGCTACACTAAAGCTATTCCAGGTTTTGGTCCCCCCAGAGCCCTCAGCAAAGTCGTAAGCATATCAAGGATGAGCCCTGCATAGAAACCAGTCGTCCTGGAACACAGAATTTGTGTCTCCGTCATTTTAGGCAAGAAACTGCTAAGACCAATCTAATGCTTTAATTCTTTCAACTAACAACATACACACACACACACCTATGTGTGTGTGTGTGTATATATATATATATGTTATATACACAGGTTGTTATATGTTATAGATATTGGTTGTACAGATACTATGTGTACAGACAGACACAAACGCACACATCCTCACTAAAAGGATTACAGCTATAAAGCCCAATTAATAAAAGACTGTTTGGTACAACCCAGCATTAAAATTGTTCTCTGCATCACGGTTAAGAACAAAGAGTGAATACATAACAGTGAGGTGGACACTCAGTCTTGGCTGCCTCTGAATCCACTTATTATTCAACACTAGGTAACTTTTTGATGAGTCTACAGAGTCTGTTAATATGGATTCATTTTGCCAAGTTATTTCAAATAAAGGAGATATACCAACAGCAATCACCTTCCTCAAGTTCATGAAAATTACTTAAATGCCCTTGGAAGGAGGCAACAAGCAAAAAGGCTGACCTAATGTCTTAAAAGCTTAGACTTCATCACAAAATAGTTTTGTCAAGCTTGTCCCTTTTTTCTGCTCCCATAAAGAGCCTTTTTGGACACATTCCTCCTAATCAGCTCCCTTCCTCATAAAATGTTAATTTCACAGATGTGTGTATGTTTGCATATGTATTGTATGCATATCTGTACCTGATATATAAAAAGGGTAAGACCGCCTTCCCTTCTTAAGAACCAATTACCCCCTGCCCCTTTGGAACGATATCTTATCCATCGTGAATCCATGAAACAGATGAAACAGACATGCTATAAAAACAAGTGGGAAGCACTCACTGTTGGGAATTATTATTGCTTACATGCCTGTCTAAATTCCTCTACCACCCACTGACCCAATGCCTCAGAAACAGAACCTCTTTGCATTCTTTACCAGGTACCTAGTAAACTCTCAATATAGCAGATATAAAACAGAATAAATCAGGTGACTCATAAACTAGTACATTTACTGTTAAAAGCAAAATAAGCCTTTCTTTGTAGCCATTGTTATACCCCTTACATCCATGCTGTGTTATGTGGTAGCTACTAGGTATATGCGGATATTTAAAATTAAAATTTAAAAATCAGACATTCAGTTCTTCAATTATACTAACCATGTTTCAAGTACTTGATGACCTCAGGTGGCTGCTGGTTATCATACTAGACAGTGAAAATGTGTAACACTGTCATCACCATAGAAAATTCTATCACAGAGAACGGCCCTGGCCCAGCCTAAAAGCTCCAGGAGGCCAGGACCACATTGGGGTCACTCACCACAGCGCACGCAGGACACGTCAAGTTCTGGCATAAAGCAACACAATTAAAAAGAGACAAACAAGAAACTGTCTTGGTCTTGCCAATTTCCCACTTTAATCAACTACAAATATTCTTATTTTTCATAGCTTTGTTCTTACACCCCACACCCACCTAGAAAACAGCAATGAGAATTTCAAAATGTAACTACCAGCAGAGCAAAATTGGCTTCAGGCTTCCTCGGAATAATTCATGTGAATCAAAATCAAGAGGTCAAATTCAAAACCGCGAAAATGAAAGGCAGTAGAGTTTCTAGGTCACTGTCAATACCATCTGCTCAGATTCATGTTCTAAAATGTCAGAGAATAGAGCTGCTGGTCCATCCACTCTGTAAGCAAGATACAAAGTACTTCACTTTATCAGTTTTTATTTAACAAATCAGCAACAGCTTCCTGGGCATCTATAATGTGCCAAGGTTCCAGAATATTAGAGCTTGGCATTAATTTTACTTAGAGACTGTGTAGGGTTGTCAAGGTGGCCCTGTGAGAACCATATCCAGAGTCTGAGTAAAATTCACACCAGCCAGTTTTCCGTAATACTTTGAGGCTCCTGATGCTTTCTGCAAGGTTCCTTTTGCTCCCCAATACTTCTAAAGCCTCAACTGGAATAAGATCATCAGAAAAATGAATACACTATCCTTGAATGTTTCAAAACCATAAACCTGGCTTTTAAAAAAAATTACAACAGAGCTGTTTCCTTAAATACTCATAAGGGCTCTCCTCTTTTAAGAATAGTTAAGGACAATAACCAAAAATGATTAAGGAACCTGAACTGGCCTATCTGAGTATAAAAGCATTTTAGCGATCAACAGCCAGATCTAGAGATCAGTAGATTGCAGTTTTATGCCTTTTTCTTTTTAATTAAGTGAATGAAACTGTCCAGGTTTCTTTAAGGTCATCTTCAAAGAATGTGCAGCTCCAGGCCTGTGAAAAAGTTTTTTTATGACCTATTTTGGGGCTTCCCCGTTGGCTCAGCAGGTAAAGAATCCTCCTGCAATGCGGGAGACACAGGAGATGCAGGTTTGATCGCTTGGTCGGGAAGGACGATCCTCTGGAGAAGGAAATGGCAACTCACTCCAGCATTCTTGCCTGGAAAATCCCCTGGATAGAGGAACCTAGTGGAGTACAGTACATGGGGTTGCAAAGAGCTGGACAAGACTGAGCAGGCACAAGCACAATGACCTTTTTTATTGTTATTTTTTCAGTTTGTGGCTGAGCAGCTTCCTAGGTAGAAATCCTGCCTTAATTACATGAAAGAGAGTTCAGGTCTGAAACACTGAAGTCAATCCAGAAGTTAAGGGTCAATGAAGTCTCAGTTAAACAACCTCGTTAAAATAAAACTTGTGGGCAAACGAAACCAAGTATGGCTGCCTCTTGGAAATAGCTTGCTGGCACCTCCTTCCCAAAAAGGAAGATTTCCCCTTCTTTTCCAACTCTAGCCAAGAGCAGACAGCTGCCATCCATCCACCTGCCCACTTCCTGTAACCCCCATCACAGATGTGGTGGGCCCTCTTGGGCAACAGTGAATTATGAAGTCACATAATCCAGAGACTCAACCACTGAGAGGGGTCCCAAGATCTGAATTCTGAACTCCCAAGTGGAATCTGGCCAAAGACCCCATGTTACCAGGCTCCTGCCTCCAGAGATGACAGCCTTCCTCACCCAGATCCACCAAGGACTGCGTGCAATGTGGTCTGCACCTTCCTAAATGCCAGATACTTATTAGCACTTGGGTACCTGAGTTCCTCAGAGAGCAGCAGGACCCAGGCCCTGCCCTGGAGGTGGCTGAGTCTATCGGGGAAGATGGTGACCACACAAGGAGGCAGGGGAGTGAGACCCCATTTACTCTGGGGACGGAGGAAGGGGGTGGTGAGGGCAAGCGTTTCACAGGTAACCTGACTCTTAAACTGGCTCTAGGAAGATAACCCAAAGATCCTCAAGCATCTAAAGGGGGTGGAGAGGGGGTGGGCTGGGAAGGGCACCCTGGGTCTGGAATGCACAAGTACAAGAAGAAAGGGATCAACAGTTTAAAGGGATTCAGGGAGCCAAGGGCATTTTTTTGTGGGTGGAACTGCCGGCCGTGGGCAGAGATGTCACTGGGCAGGTGGGTGACAGCAAGATGGCGAGAGGCCTTATTCTTCTGGGAAGCCTTTAAAAAATCTAAGCTCCACTCAATTCATCAAGAACCACAGGTATAAGGCAGGACTCTGAAATCTGTACTTTTTTTTAAACTTTTTATTTTACATTGGAGTACAGCTGATTAACAACTTTGTGATAGTTTCAGGTGGACAGCCAAACAACTGAGCCAGACATGTACACGTATCCTTCAAAATCTGTAGTTTAAAACAAGCTTCCCAGGTAATTAAGATCCATCAGTGACGTAAGGAAAGCATATCATTTATCAAACTCTAAAGTAAGGGCTTCCCTGGTGACTCAGATGGTAAATAATCCGCCTGCAAGGCAGGAGGCACCGGTTTGATCCCTGGGTTGGGAAGATCTCGTGGAGAAGGGAATGGCAACCCACTCTAGTATTCTTGCCTGGGAAATCCCACGGACAGAGGAGCCTGGCGGGCTACAGCCCATGGGTCACAAAGAGTGAGAGACGACTGAGTGACTAAGCACATACTAAAAAACATCACGTATTTTTATGAACAACACTGCTCTATTCAGTTTGAGTCCTGGAGACTGTCTTCATCAGTTCACAGAACGTCAGCAATCCGGGCTCACTGATTAAAGTCCACCTCGACTGTCTGGACCTCACTGGGTGTCCTGAAAGCTCCAGCTTCCATCTGCCCTCCTCACGCACACCCTGAGGGTCTCTTCTAAACATATTTCTCACCTAACCTGCTCACTCTTTATCCTCTGCTTGCCCCTGCTTCCTTTGTCTCCCAAGCAAAAATCAGAAACTGTAAAGATAATACAGAAAAAGAAAATTTAGACTGTCCAACTTAATTTGTATTTTAAGATTTAATAGGGCCAAAGAGAGATTTTAAATTATAGAGTATTAGAGCCAAAAAAAGATTACTTGCAACTATCTAAGGCTCTACTAGATCCTGGGAAAACCCCTTTTACAAATGGGGAAATCAAAGCCTGAAGAAGTGAAACAAAATTACTCAGGGTTACAGAGCTGGCCAAGCAGAAGACAAACACAGCATCCAACCTCTGACCTAGTCGTCAATTCAAGGTGCTACGTAGATTGGTTTCTTTTCAATGCAATCAGGATTAATAAATTTAAAAGCAAACTTAAGGGACTTTGTTGATGATCCACAGGTTAGGACTCCACACTTTCACTGCCAAGGATGTGGGTTCGAGCCCTGGTCAGGAAACTAAGATTCCCACAAGCCATGCAGCCAAAAAAAAAAAAAAAGCAAACTTAAGTTTATACTAAACCCAGCAGCTTCTTACATAAAGCATCATAATTTAGTTGTCAAAATCCGGACTCTGGGCCAGGCTCCAGTCTCCCCACTTCCAAGCTATATGACCTTGGTTGGTTTAGATAAGCTCTCTTCACCCAGACTTCACCATCTAGAATGAAGATCATAAGCACTGATCTAGAGAGCTGTTCTGAGAATAAAAAGACTCACTGCATGTAAAGCACGTGGGACAGAGCCTGGCCTGTGTTACGTATTCTACAAAGGTGATTGGAGACCACCTAGTCGGCCGGGATCCATTTCCTTCCTTCTTAGAATCTTAAACTCCTCACTCTGGGTCTGGTGCATCGTCATCTCAACATCCCAGAGATGGCTGTTCAAAGCTATAAAGCGATTACAGAAGCAGACAGAGGCAGCCAGAAATGAGAGTCACACAGCAGTATGCTCTCCAAAGGCCCTTGCTGACACCAGCAAATGATGCAGCGGCCACGAAGGCCAGTGCTGACTAAGACGGAGCATCTCATCGCAACGTGCCCCTGCCTTGCAGTGAAAGCGGGGTAAGGCCTGGCGGACACCGGGCTGCACGCTTACGGGTGGAGGAACACTGCTCCCCAGACTGACCACCAAGGACTGCGAAGCCTCCCCGCACCTTTGTGCTTTCTCTTAAGTAACTCAGACAACCGTGCCCCAGTCAGTTCAAACCACTCCCATGACAGCCCATGTGCTCGTCCATCACGGCCACGAGGAAAATGGAGACCCTGCTTCACAAAGTCAGGCATTCTTTGTACACCAAATGCCAAGACACTAATTCTTTGTGGCCAGTAACACGCAAACAGGTGTACTTTCATACTGAGCACAAGCTGTATATTCATTCCAGAATGCAAAGATCAACAAAATACTGAACTGTATGTATTATGGTGTTAACTCTTAAATTCCATTATAGTTTAATTATTAACCTAAACATACACATTACAGTAGCAGCTTATACTCTTAAAAAAAAATAAACAAAACAGCTCGAATTTATTTCCACATTCATAACTACTTAACAATAGTTACAGGACTAGATTGACTTTGCTGTCATAATGACTAGCGTTTAAAAGATTTTTCTAAATAAGTTATTTTCACAGCCACTACAAAATATTTGCTAAAAAGGACAAAAAACCTTTCAGAGCCATTTCCTCTGGGAAACAATATGGAATGCTAATATTTTGGAAACCAGAGACCCGCTAGTTTGAGATTCTGGATGCCTGTCCAAAAGAGACACACATAAGAATAACTGTTACTCCCTTCTCTTACTTAAAACAAGGGCTCGAAAAACATTACATCAATAGGCACTAAGCAGGCTTCTCTGGCGGTCGAGTGGTTAAGAATCTGCCTGCCAATGTAGGGGACATGGGTTCGATCCCTGGTCTGGGACGATCCCACATACCACAGGGCAATGAAACCCCTACTGAGTCTGTGCCCCCTAGAGCCCACGTTCTGTAACAAGAGAAGCCACTGGAATGAGAATCCTGAGCACCACAACTAGAGATAGCCCGCATGCAGCAACAAAGACTCAGCGCATCCAAAAATAAACGAACTAAGCAAGAGACTGGACTTTCCAGAGTGTGTAGATATCAAACTGCAAACTGTATTAGAGCTGCAGCCTGTAATGACTGTGAGCCAAAATATATTCGCTGCTGACCAAAACAGCTTGACGCATTTTTTAACAGATTCTTCATTTCCCTGGAGATGCATACAACCGTTAAAAAGAGATTACCCATAGATCTCCAGAAGCATGTACACATGGGTATTAACTGCAGTGTAGTGTGTAACAGTGAATAAGTGGAGATAATCTAAATATCCCCGAAAAAAAGAATGATTAAACTGTGCTATACCCACACAAGAAATTCCATTTGGTGGCTAGAAAGAATGAGGTAGATTCTCTAGGCACTGACATAGAAAGATAATTATAATATACTGGGAACTAAAAGCATGGGAACAATGTTTCTCATGGGCCACCTTTTGAAAAAGATCTTAAAATATATTTTATTCTATATATCAATTTACATGTTGTTCTATGATTAATTTTTCCTGCTATATATGTTTAAGAATGCAAAAAAAGTCTATAAATGACACTAAACCCCATCTCTGCAGAGGGTACTCGGAGGGTAGACTTTATATACTTTGTTACATAACTTTTTAAACTAAGGCGCATGTTCTGCATTTTGCACTTGTTAAGCAATTGTTAAGTAAAAAATTAACTTAATAAAACTAATTTGACATTTAATTGAACATCAGATGTGCCTTCAAGTTTCTCTCTTATTGCCATAAAATACACCTTTCTTTGTGTCAACCATACATTTTTTTGGTCATGTGAGTTCTCACACTCCTACATTTAATAGAAAGTTATTTCTTTCAAATGCATATAGATTCTAGACATCTCGAGATGTCAAGTACTGTGGTATCGCTAAAAAATGACCTGAAATCAGATGGTTTAAAAATAGATCCAAGTAGGGATCTTGTTCACTGCAACATTATTCGTCCTCTGTCAAAGACATCGCTTCCAAACTCCTTTACCTCCACCAGCACCACAGAGAGGTTAGTCCGGTTTCTTTTCCCACAAACAATGGTTTTTCCTCCCTTCAACCATGAGAATTTGCAGGCCCTTCAGTTTCCCACCAAGAACCCTTCTCAGCAGCAACTTCTGCAAAAACCCAGGTTCCTGTTGCAGGAAATTATGGACAATCAGAGAATACCTTTTATTCCATCCTCTAGGTTCCACTGAGTAATTAAACACTAAAACTTAAACTTATGAATCACAGAGCCTCAAAAATGCAGCACCAGATACTTAGGTTCTTATAAAATAATAGAGCAACTCTTTAAGAAAGACACACTGTGATGGTCATTGTAGAAAGACATCCTCATGACTGGTGAGTCCAGTCCCAAATGCTGCTGCAAAGAAAATATGATAAAACAGACCCAATAGCACTAACAGCAGTGAACACTGGCCTGAATATCACATTCCTCTTTATACTTGTATATTCTAAAGATTTCATAACAAACACACATTGGTATGTAGAAAGTTTTTTTAAGGTTCTTAAAAAGATACTGGTTAAGACCCTGGTCAAGCTGACAAACCAACCCTCTGGGTCTCCAACACATTCTCCCAGGGAACCTTTGAAAACTCCACTGGCATCTTGGAAATGAGGAGAAACATTACCTCTCCTGGGAGAACTTCGACTCCCTGAGCTGAGCTAATTGCTCACTTTTCCATATTCCCTGAGCACTCTGTCCTACCACTATTACCACACCAAACATGTTATTTCTACACTGTGATTCTTGATTTGCAGGTAGCATTCCAAGCCCCTCCAGGATGCAGAACATGCTGATTGTTGTGGTCCCAAGATAGTGCCTGAAATATCAGTAGTTTTCAAGCATCTTGAATGAGAAGAGTCCTCATTGCAAATTTATTTCAATATTTAATTAAGCACCTATGATAAATAAGGAGGTACTGAAGTCCGCTAGAGGTACATACCCATTGTGGGCTTCATAGGTTAACTGTTGGGAGCAAATCCACCCAACACTGGCCCCCGACACCCATATTTTCCAATGTTACCACGATGATAACAAGAACAGACCTGTAGCTGTTAGTGTACAAGGAGACCCAGAAAGAAGGCAAAAAAAAAAAAAAAAAAAAAAAGCAGCAGAAGAGATTCTCTGTCTCGGAATGAAATGGGAAGCACCCCTCTTTGAACGGGGGTCTCTAGGTTATGGGTAATGTCATACTTCTAACGATGGTGCTGGGTAGAGAAAGATTTACTTGCTTCTCTACAGACCTTTCACAGGTTATAAATATTCTTTTCCATGATTCAGTAGTCACTGAAACCAATACAAATTTTCAAAAGAATTCCCTCTGTTCACTGATTTAATAAACACACTTTAAACATCTACTGTGTGTGAAGTGCTATGTTTGGGGAAAGTTCAGACACGCACCAGTCAGTCTATACCTTGAGGGCTTTGCAGTCAAACGTGGGACACACATACAACACGGTAGGAAGCTACTTATAATGGTTTCCTCATTTTATGGGAACCCAGGAAAAATTGGTCTAACCCATCATCCTCACTGCTTCTCATTCCACAAGGGAATGAGGAAAATCTTAAGACGACACGTATGAGGAGGGAAAAGCAAATTGCAACCAACACACAGCTCAGGACTCTGCAACCAGCACGTCGTTAAAAGTGATGACAAGCACATCAAGCCATCTCAGGCACAAACACTGGTTCCTTTGGTTTATTTTTCCTTCTTCTCATGCGCTTTATTATCTGGAGAACGATTTGCAGCATCTACTATGCAGAATCCCCCAGAGTTAAAAATATATATATTTTTAAATATGAGTCAGCCAAGCTCTGATAACTTGAGCTCTATCTTCGTGTGAAGCCGCCAAGGGTAAGAGCCCACATGCGGAAAGCCATCCCTCCATCTGCTTACCACGTGTGTTGGTGGCCATGTCAGCCACTTTCTGGAAGGCGTCCAAGAAGGCAGCTGCTGCTACGACTGTTGTCCTAAAATGCAAACAGATAACAAAAGCATGAGGACTGTCTCACACCAGCACATGCGTGACAGCAAAAGGGCCGGAATCCCTGCCAGGGACAGAAAGTCACCCTCTAAGAGGGAAACCCTGACAGGATACAGACAACCATTGGCTTAGTGGACTTTTTTTTTTTAATTGGAGTATAATTTCTTTACAATGTTGTGCTGGTCTCTGCCATACAACAACATGAATCGGTCATAGGTATGTGTGTGTGTGTGTGTGTGTGTGTGTATCTTTATATGTATGTGTGTGTGTTTCCCCTCCCTCTTGAACTTCCCTCCCGCCCCCTACCCCATCCCACCCCTCTAGGCTGTCACAGGGCACCAGGTTGGGTTCCCTGTGTTATATAGCAACTTCCCATTAGCTACCTGTTTTGCATACGGTAATGTATATGTTTCAAAGCTACTCTCTCAATTCATCCCACCCTCTCCATCCCCCACTGTGTGTGGACCTACTTTTTAAAGACTTTCTCCTACTGCACTGTACCCCAATAAGGTATGGCTCATGCAGTACTAATCAACAAATGCTAACTATTCTTCCTACTCCATTTCACCTGATGGTATAAAATTATTAACAAGTAAAACTTCACAAAGAAGGAAAAGACAGGTGTTTCTACCTAAAAGGAAAAGCATTTAAAAAATATATATATAAGTGGTATGGCTGAAAGATACTTTAGAGCAGGAAAACAATATAGCTACATGAATTGGTAGAAGGGATCCTGAAGAGATCTACGTTAAACAATTCATCTTAGAGATGGGAAAACTGAGATCACCAGTTCCTACCACAGCTGAGACTAGTAGCCCAGCATGACTTACAATCCCATGTTCATCCCAGCTATGTGACTTTCCCCCGTAAATCATGACTATAGTGAAACCAACATACTATTTTTTCAACATTAGAATGCTATCTCAACAGCATCTCCTGAATTCCTAAAAGCTGAGACCAAGGAGGGGTTACTATCTCATTTACTTTCCTAGAGTTCTCTTGAATTCTTCCCATTCTCTTGAGCACTGGGAGATGCCTTGAGCACTTTGTGATCTACTGGTTCCTAGAATCATGGTCCAAGATGTCATCCAACAAAGTAATCACCACTGCATCCCAGGGCTGTGAACAACCAGGACAAGCAAGCCAGCCCCAGGCTCACTCACAAGAACACGTACAACAGAGTTTACAGCCTGATGTTAACGTCCAAGTAGTTCCCATATGAATACAGTCCTTATAGAGCATCCCTAATAATTCAAAGTTGGGAAGGAAGAAGATGAGAAAAAGAAAAAGGACTAAAAAGGGAAGAAGATGAGAAGAAGGATTTAAATACAAAGTTCAAAATGGAGGAGGAAAAAAAAAAAGAAATAAATGACCTTTGAGCCTAAGCAAGGCAGCTGCGAAACAAAAGGCTCTTGGAAGGTGCTAGAAGTAGTCCCCGGGAAAACCGGGGCAACAGTCCCTTAGAGCCAAGCTTCAAAATGAGGCCTGATATTTCCCAGTAGAGCAGGAAAACATTCTGGTCAAAACACACACACCGACATACACACTAAACAAAAACAAAAACCCACTTCAAAGCATATTTCTTGAAGAGCTGGCACCAACTGCAAACCATGGAAAAGTTAGCTTTACGCTCTGAGATTTATAAACAACTCATTCAAATTTATAATTAATATCTGACCCAACAGCTGTATTTACTCTCACTCAAGTCAAGGCTGATCTTCCAAATGAGCCAGCTATAGAGGTGCCTCAAGTATTACATGGTCACCAGGGCTCCCGTAAAAACAAAGACTGTGGTCAAGTGTGAGGAATTAAGAGCTTTTAAACACCGCCTTCCGATGAGCCATATTTCACGGACTGCTTTTGTCACAGGACATCTTAGCCCTCTCTGATGGCGCAGAGCAAACATGCATCCATTAGCAGGAGAAAGGAGTGATTCAGTTTACACGCTCCAAGAGTCTGCCTCTTCTCTGGTCTTATCCTTACCCACTCTCTTAACACAGAAAATTAAACCACAGGCTTGAGCTTCCCACGGTGCTCTCAACCAGGTACTAGTAGCTTGACAAAATAAAGTAATGGTCTCTGCCTCATGGAGCCTATTGTTTAACATATATGTACACACACACGCACACACACACACGTGTATGTGTATGGTTTCCCTGGTGGCTCAGAAGGTAAAGAATCTGCCTGCAATGCGGGAGACCTGGGTTCGATCCCTGGGTCAGGAAGATCCCCTGGAGAAGGGAATGGTAACCCACTCCAGTTTTCTTGCCTGGAAAAACCCCATAGACAGAGGAGCCTGGCAGACTACAGTCCATGGGGTCACAAAGAGCGGGACATGACTGAGCAACTAACACTTTATATATATAATATGCATATTATATCTATATAGGGCTGGCCAAAATGTTCATTTGGGTTTTTCCATAAGCTGTAACAGAAAATCCTGAATGAACTTTTTGACCAACCCCAATATATTATAATGTACTTTGTACCAGTAGGGATAAGATTGCTTTAAGTCTTATTCTGTATGTTTAAGACAGCCCATCAGTTAATTATTTTAAGTTTTTGCTGCTTCATTGGTAAAAGGAGAAGAGCATCTTTTCCCAAACCTGCCAGACAATTAAATGAGGCCAGATAAGAAGAAGCGTAGCAGGGAGGGGTTGTACTTACATGTTTTACAACAGGAGGCGACCTCCTACAGGATGGAGACTAACCTATTTGAAATGAACCATGATGGGGGCAGAGTTGGGGGAGAGGGCCTTACATTCTGAGAAGAGTAGGTTGGATCTGATCCAGGACAAAGTAATCATAGGTTCTCAAGCAAAGAAATGGCAAAAGGACTCAACAAGCGGCAAAAGGACTCAACAAGCAGCAAAAGGGCCATATTCTGAAGCCCATGGTCCACCTGAATGCCCACTCATGACTCTGGAAATCCCAGGCCCCACGAAGCTGAATAATGGACTGGGAAATTTCCACATCTCTCAAGTTCTCTCCTAATCTACAGGGGAGCCAGGGAATGCCCAGTCCTGTGGCCAAAGTTCTGGGCAGGAACCCCTGGGGTCAACAGGCAAAGTCCTAAGAACATCATGTTACTCCTCCCACCTCTGTCTGTCATCCATATGGTTTCTTATCCTAGAAAACACCTACCTGCTTCGTTCTCTGGAAAACCATCCCCGTACACCTTAACCAATCCATGTCACCCCCACAGCCACGACCAGAGTCATGAAAACAACCTCTTTTTCAAATGTCCCAGCTCTCTTGAAGCACCCACTAAGTGCAATCACAACCCTCTCCCCACTGATTTTAAAAGCATATGGCTTTAACAAGAAGATGTTGCCATATTTTCTACTGTATGTCAAATGATGTATTAACAAGCACATGATGAGGCAATAATAATAGCCCCTTAGAGCAGATCAGCATTAGATCTCATTGTTTTAAAACAGCTTTATTGAGACATAATTTGTATACCATAAAGTTCACACATTTTAGGTGTGTAAGTTAACAATTTTTCAGTAAATTCAGAGTTATGCAAATACCACCGCAATCCAGTTTTAGAATATTTCCATCACCCCAACAAGGTCCCTCATGGCCATTTGCAGTCAACCTCCTTTCCCACTCCTAGCCCCAGGAAACCACTAGTCTCCATCTGTCTCTACAGATTTGCATTACATAGACAATTCATGGAAACGGAATTATACAAACTAAGCTTTAAACTCTGTAAGGATAGGCAGGAAGCAGAAAGAACTGTGGAGCCAGACTGCCTCAGTTCAATTCCCTGCTCTCTCATTTACTAGCTGCGTGAATTTGGGTAAGTTATTCTCCTTATCTGTGCCTCAGTTTTCTCATCAGCAAAATGGGATAACAACTATACTTACCTTTTGGGGTCCTGAGATTTAACTGTTACCATATACCTGGCATGTAGGGAACACTCTTTATATATCATCCATGGCTACCTTACATATAACTGACTTCATTTGACCCTCAAAATTCCAGTGGAAGGAGGCAAAGCAGATATGAGTTGATTTTACATACAGGAATCAGTGGTCAGGACACATGGCTAGTAAGTGGCATGCTTCTCTACCTGTAAGACTTCCAAAAGTAACCCTAGTTCAACTCTTGGGTCCCTGTTCTTGCATCCTTTGTCTAAGGCCGCTGCCGTTTTCTTGGAGATGACATGCTTCTACTTACCGAAGCTGGGACTGCAGCTTTCCGGCTTTGTTAATGAAATCTTCCCAAACCGGGTAACTCCCCTACAACAAAACAAAGCCATTGATCAGTAAGTCCAGCTGTGACAGATATCTGATGAAGACATTGGTAGCACACCCAACTCCAATGATAGGTGGGTCCGAATTCTAGATATGTGGATCATGTAGGCCTCTACCCTGAACCACCTGATGATGCCTCTGGCTGTTCCCCTCCTTATCCCAGAAGGCAGGGAGGAGGGAACCAGAGTGTTTGCAGCTCCTCTCCAGGACAGGAGGCTACTGGCAAGCATTAGATGGTAAGGAATCCTCCTACAATGTGGGAGACCTGGGTTCGATCCCTGGGTTGGGAAGATCCCCTGGAGGAGGGCATGGCAACCCACTCCAGTATTCTTGCCTGGAGAAGCCCCATGGACAGAGAAGCCTGGTGGGTTACAGTCCATGGGGTCGCAAAGAGTTGGACATGACTGAGCAACTAAGCAAACAGCACAGCATTAGTCTAGCAGAATCTCAAGGTTGGGAGGTTACCTAAATATAGCTGCTCAGCTGATGGCTTGAGGCCAGCATCTACATACTACACGGTTATAGGTGGTTCCCCAGCGTATTGCAGCTAACAGGACACTTGTCACCCTCCATGGCAACCTACCTACATCAGCCAAGCTTTCCTTTCTATCCACGCAGTCTTACTCCTAACCTAGGAATCCACAGAGTTAAATTGATCCTGCTTCCATATCCATCTTTTCCAAGAACGAAGGACAACCAGCACATTCATTCACAGCATTCCTTCTTTCAGCTCCCAACTGCAACTCCATTTCTACACGGGACCCTGTCTCATATCCCCACAGTGTCTTGGGGATATTCCATTACGCGTCTCTACTCTTCTAAGTATGGTATGTGTGTGTGCTTAGCTGCTCAGTCGTGTCCAACTCCTTGCGACCCTATGGACTGAAGCCCACCAGGTTCCTCTGTCCATGGGATTCTCCCGGCAAGAATACTGGAGTGGGTTGCCATTCCCTTCTCCAGGGAGTCTTCCCAACCCAGGGATCGAACCCAGGTCTCCCGCAATGCAGATGGATTCTTTACCATCTGAGCCCCCAGGGAAGCCCTCTAAGGTGCTTGAGACAAACCCTAAACCGCAGGTGCAGTTCTGGCTGGGGCAAACCAGAGTGGGGTCTGACACAGCACATTAAACGTATACTAAGAAAAAAAAAAGAAATGTATACTAAGATCAGGTAACCAACTAAGAGTCCGTGCAAAATAAACCCAGACAAGAGGAAACCACGGTTAGAAAATCAGTGTCTGGCATCAGATCATTTAAACATAGAACTCAATGGACACGAATTTGAACAAACTCCAGGAGACAGTGAAGGACAGGGAAGCCTGGCATGCTGCAGTGTATGGGGCCACAAAGAGTCAGACACGACTTAACAACTGAACAACAAGATCAGGTAACCAACTAAGAGTCAATGCAAAATAAACCCAGAGAAGAGGAAGCCGTGGTTAGAGAAGCGGTGTTTGGCACCGAATCATTTAGACATAGAACTAACTCTAAACACCTGGCAGATTATGGTTGTAGGATAAAATATAAATGTTATGAACCTTCACAAGGTAAAAATAACATATGACACCTCTTGATTTTGTCATTAAGGAGAGAGGATGGAGAAACTGTAATACAGTGAATCATCTCATTTTTTATTATAGAAGCCCCATCAATCCCCAGGCAGCAGGAAGCACAGAACAGTGGGGCCTTCTGTGGGAGCTGTGGACTTCTGTAAATACACTAAAATCTTCCAATTAAAGCTATGCCCAGGAAAAAAAGGAAAAAGTAAGTCCCATCAAAATAGACTAAAACTGAAACTGAGTTAAAACATAATGATTTCAGCTTTCTAATTTTTCCCCTAATAATTTTAATAATCTCTTCCCCCCTTACTCTTTATTTCAGTTATTATTTATTTTATTGAAATATAGTTGATTTATAATGTTGTGTCTTTTAAAAAAATTTTAATTTATCTTTTAATTGAAGGATAATTGTTTTACAGAATTTTGCTGCTTTCTGCCAAACATCAACAAGAATCAGCCACACGTATACATATGTCTCCTCCTTCTCGAACGTCCCTTCCACCTCCCACTCCATCCCACCCCTCTAGGTTGTCACAGAGCCCCAGTCTGAGTTCCCTGAGTCATACAGCAAATTCCGACTGGCTATCTATTTACAGGTAATGTATGTTTCCATGTAACTCTCTCCATACATCCCCTTACTCTTTAAGAGCATACTTTCTGAACCTTGCCACCACTGACATTTTGAGCTAGATAATTTTTTTTTGTCAAGATGGAGGTGGGGGCCTGTCTTGTGCATTACAGGGTGTTCAGCAGCTGCTCCAACCTCCATTCACTAGATGTCAGTAACACTCATGGATGTCACTGGATGTGACAAAATGCCCAGACATTGTTCCTACAGGGCAAAATCACCCTTGGTAAAGAACCACTGCTTCAGAGGAATGTGTGGGAAATGAGTTTCTTCTGGTGAAGAAACAGTTATCTGAAGCTCAGCAATTTCTTCAGTATTACTTCATTTCAATGTCAGTTTTTTAAATAATTATTATTTTGAAAATATCTTGCACAGAACATCTGTTCTAAAAGTGTGTTCATTTATATATTTTGAGTCTTCTGGACAGCAAGAGGATCAAACCAGTCAATTCTAAAGGAAATCAACCATGAATATTCATTGGAAGGCCAGATGCTGAAGCTCCAATACTTTGGCCACCTGATGCAAAAAGCCGACTCACTGGAAAAGACCATGATGCTAGGAAAGATAGAAGGCAGGAGGAGAAGGGGGTGACAGAGGATGAGATGGTCGGATGGCATCACCGACTCGATGGACATGAGTTTGAGCAAGCTCCGGGAGTTGTTGATGGACAGGGAAGCCTGGCGTGCTGCAGTCCATGGTGTCACAAAGAATTGGACATGAGTGGCTGAACAACAATATATTTCTTGAGCTATCAAGTCTGCCTGAAAATGTGCAAGATGTCAGGAAAACCATCTACCCAACATTAAAATGGAATATTCCTGGGAGCTGAGATTTGGCCCAATGTGTTGTGTTCCTGTTTGTACTTTCCTCCATGGCTATAGCTTCCTGTTGTTGTTGGTTTTTTTTAAAATAAGGGTCATACATCATTTTTATGAAAACAGTGTAGTCACCACTACACTTAAAAAAATTTAAGATCAAATTAGCGGTTCTGGCAGTAACAGCACCTTGAATTTACAATCCATACAGCCCCTAAAATCTGTTTCACCCAGGCTGCTAGATCACATCCATCAATTCTGCGTCTGTGCACTGGGGACCTGCTCGGCCCAATTGCACACTCTGGATTTATTCCTCCAAGCGGCAATGTGCTCCCATGGGACACTGAGCTGCACCAGGCCAGGGAGTCTGCCTGACTGGCTCCTGGCAGAAGTCCTTTGACAGCTACATCTGAGCTACTGACACCAACACTCATGCACAGGTCTGGTCATCATCTGCTAAACCACTTAGCCTCCATCCCATCTCTGTGCCCCAGCGAGTCTCTTTAACCCAAGAGCGCAACTTTGTTTTTGAATGAAACCTCTAAGGGCTCAGGCTACCTTTCCAGGTCCATTAAGACATTATCGGGAATCCCACCTATAGCATTTACCATTTTGTTATCAAAACCAAATATGAACATGCCTTCTATTAAAATATCTACATCCAGGTAATAGGGGTATGGACCAAGATCAGAGTCCTCTGGCTGGGCACTAGAGATCTCTGTTCAGATGGACTTCAGCATCCCTCAGAACATGAGAGCGTTACCAACCAATTACAGCCTCATCTAGCCAGTCCTTCTCTTTCTGGTCGACAAGACATCATGAGAAGCTTTACGAAAAGCCTGAGGATGTTCACAGACACTGAGCATCAACTTCCAGTCAAAGGAACTAGCATCTCCCATCTGCACACAGGACATGAGAACCAGGCCCCCTCTCTCCAGCACCAACCACTCCTATCCACAGAACCCCTGCAGAAGGTCACCAAGATGATCCACAGTATTTAAGAAAAAGGTGAGACACATTCAGCGAGAATACACCAGAATGGCGGGAGCACCAAATCCTGAGTTCTAGCCATGGCCCTGCCAGTGAACTATGTCGGGGGCGGGGGACGTCACTTGATCTCTCAGGCCAGCTCTTTATAATGGTCAGCAATAAAAAGGTATAATTCCATCACCACTATTGAACACTGACATCACAGAACACTGAAAGAATGTAGGAAAGAAATAAGGAACACAAACACCAGGGCCAACCTGCTGGCCAGAATCTTAGCTCTCCCCCTCTGCCACGTGACAGCAGGCAGGTGGTCTGACTCCAGCAAGCGTCAGTCACCACTGCCCCGGATTGGTTCAAGGAGGAGATGAGGTCAGTCATCCCAAGTACCCAGAGCAGTGCCAGGCACTCTGTAAGGGCTCAATAACCTTTGACAGGTTTGATCCGAGCGTCTGCAGGCTCCCAAGAATCTCCTTCGGGATGCTGGGAGAGATGTTTACAACTCTCCAGGTTGGGACTTCCCTGGGGGTCCAGTGGTGAAGACTCTGTGCCTCCACTGCAAGGTGGGGTGGGGGTTCAATTCCTGGTCTGGGAACTAAGATCCCACAAACTATGCAGTGCGGCCAAAAAACACTCCTGAGGTCAGACGGTCCACCCAGGCTGGAATCCCTCATTCTCAATGCTAAGAACAGAGCCAACTGTGCATCCTGAGTTCCCCACAGTTAAAGCAGACATGGAGAGAGACAGCAGGACGCACAGCGTCTGCCAGTGTCTCTGCGGCTCCTAGTACAAGGTGGATGAGTACTCAAACCCCAGACGCGTGTGCCTGAAAACAAGTGCTAGAGCCACTTTAAAATGACTACCTGCCCCCACCTGGAGCCTCATTTCAGTCTTTACCAAATTAGCAACAGAAGGAGGGTCCCCGCTGCAATTAGGGGGTACAGCACCCAGCTCTCCGCCTACGAACACCCACTCTGCCAGAAGAAGGCTGCCAACAGCCACTCTCTCCTGACTTAATGATATTTGACAGTCTAGATATTTGACAGTCTATCAAAGAGTATCAGGCCCACCTGTTTTAGGCAATATATAATTTAATGGATTCTAAAAAAAAAAAAAAAAAACTTCTAAGAACAGAAGACAAAAATCTCCTTGTTGAGAAATGTAAGTGTGTAAACGTTATTAAAATTTAAAAGGCAAGGTGATGTTGGGTTGTTCCAGATTTTTTTTTTTTTAAGTTTCTTTCAAGGAAAAAAAAAGTTGAAAATCATTTTACTACAAAAATTCAAAAGCTTGGAAGGAATGAAGAAGGGACTTGGAAAATGAAAAGGTTACTGAGAGAAAAAAGCCCTGGGTTGTTCTAGACAACAAGGCTGGGTGAAGGGGAGTAGACTCAAATTTAAGAAGAAATTTGCCAATCAAGACACCATATGCACTGAGAGGCCTTTTAGAAAGCAAGTCCAGTGTGGTCCTTAATTTTCTAATCCGCGCTACCCACCAAGAAATCCCAGAAAGCTGTCTCTTGACATTGTGTCTGGCCGGGCTCTATTCATGTTTAAGGAACCCCCAGGGACGCATCCTCAAAACTACGAGGAAGTCTCAACACAGACCCCACTGTGGAGCTCACCAGAGAACACAGGTTTCACAGCTTTCCAGACAGACCAAAGTCAAGGAAAACAAGACTCCTGCCGAGCACGTGGGTTCCGCCAAGTCCAGAGTCACGGGCAAAGGGAAACGAGACTCGCCTTCTGGAATCTCCTTCTTGAATTTCTCTGGGGGTGCCGGGGGACGGGGGGAGGGCAGGGAGGTTTTGAAGCCTTGGCAGTTTGTTGAGAATAGAACTCAGATCACACCAGGTTCTGGGAGAAAGGAGAGACCCCTGTTGCTGGAAACTGCTGTGTTTGCAAGCATGAGGAGGACTCTCTTTAGCAAGCTGCCTGACCTTGCCCAGTTCCTACAGGGAGAGAGACGGGGCCTGCCTGAAGACAGGCTCTAAGTCTGCAGCCACAGGCAGGGTGCCCACCACACAGACCCCCCATCCCGAACCCCCACCCACACCGACTGTTCTCTCTTCTAACCTCCGGGGGGCATTCAATAATCTGGAAAACTCCTACTCAGCCATCAGCACCCAGTTCAAATGTCACCTCCTGCAGAGCATCCTGGGACCCGCCCCCTGCATCCCTCACATCATGCAGTTCACTCTCTGAGCCTAGGTTTTCCCCCACTGAACTGTGGGCTTGAGGACAGAAAAACAAAGGGAAGAAGGGAAAGTATTTCCAATAACAGGGACAAAGACAGGGAGACAGGGAGGACACATGTGGACTCCTCCAAGGGACACCAGAGTGCCACACTGATGCTGGGCGAAGCAGGAGATGGAAGAACGGACAGGGAGAGCGTGGGCAGCTGTCTAGGGCAAGATCCAGGATTGAACTACAAACGGGGCTTGATTCAAATGGCGGGTGACTTGAATCCCAAACCAGTACAGCGACGAGAACCTGGCGACCCCATCACACACCTGAAGGCAGCCTGGTCCCTTGGAGGGTGGAGAGGAGAATAAAGTCATCTTCTTACTTCTGAGAGAAAGGCCTACCTATCTCGGTCAACTCCCCAAGAGGCTGGTGGCCACTTGAGCAGACAGACAAGCGGGCTGCCCTGGGTGTGTGCTAAGTTGCTTCAGTTGTGTCCGACTCTTTGTGACCTGGTGGACTGTAGCCAAGCTCTCTGTCCACGCGATTCTCCAGACAAGAACACTGGAGTGGGCTGCCGTTTCCTTCTCCAGGAGATCTTCCCGACCCAGACTTGAGCTCTGGGGATACCGAGTCCCTATCGTCTCCTCCACTTATCCCACAGCCAAACGCTGGGCAGGCCACTTGCTGGCTTGGGGTTCTCTTTTGCTTTGTATTAAACAGATGCCCGGGATGGCATCCCACACAAAGCAGAAGAAAAAAACTGTAACTTACCAGCCCGGCTAGTTCACAGTGCCCCATAAATAATGCAGCCACCGCCTCTCCCAGCCCTGCCCACGTGACAGCGGAGCCTCAGGGACAGCTGAGGGAATGAGACACCAGGCCTGCCGCTTGGGGAACACAGAGGAGCCCGGAGCCTGGGTCGGAGGAAGGGCCATTTGAGAGGAGCCAGAGACTGAAGAGGACTCTCAGGAGGAAGGAGGATTTGCCTAAGCTGAAAAAGAATAGGGACCAGCGGGGACAGGTTACAGGAAGTGAGGTTCCAGAGAAAGCTGGCTGACCAGTGGCTATGGCTGATGAGAACCCAAGTTCTAGATATATGACTGGACAGGTCATCTCCCAAACCCCTCTTCACCTTGATAAGCATCACTGTCACCACCATTACATATCACCATGTTCTGAACAGTTGCTAGATGCCTCATTAACAGATCAGCACGTCCCCAACATTAACTGACAATACTAACATCTGGAGATCTTGCAAAAATGCAGTTCTGAATCTCTTGGTCTGAGGTGGGGCCTGGATGTTGTATCTTTCATCTGAGTGGTGCTGAGGCTGCTGGTCCATAAACCACACTTGGAGGGGCACAGCTTGATACACACTCTTACTACGTGTTCCAAAAACCCCATGAGGCAGGTGCTGCTGTTACCCCACAGCTGAAGAAACCCAGGGCCAGAGAGGCTGCATCCTAGCAGTCTAGGCTAAGCTAGAATGTGCTCCCTGATCTGCCCCTCCAAGCACTACCCTGACTCTGGAAAGAGCAAGCAGCAAGATACACAGACCTGGCCCTAGGCTGCAGGAAGCCCAGTAGGCAGGCTGGATCCTGCTTTATATCTGGGTTCAGTAGAAGCCAAAGAATTGATGCTTTTGAACTGTGGTGCTAGAGAAGACTCTTGAGAGTCCCTTGGACAGCAAGGAGATCAAACCAGTCAGTCCTAAAGGAAATCAACCCTGAATATTCATTGGAAGGACTGCTGCTAAAGCTCTAATACTTTGGCCACCTGATGCAAAGAGCCGACTCATTGGAAAAGACCTGATGCTGGCAAAGACTGAAGGCAGGAGGAGAAGGGGACGACAGAGGATGAGATGGTTGGATGGCATCACCGACTCAATGGACGTGGGTTTGAGCAAACTCTGGGAGATTGTCAAAGGCAGGGAAGCCAGGCATGCTGCAGTCCATGAGGTCACAAAGAATAGGATACAACTTACCGACTGAACAACAATAAGAAAACCAGATAAAGTAGAATGGCGAGCAAGGGCTCCCCAAACAAATAACCCCCGATTACAACTGCAAAGGATCTGGGCGAGCTGTAATGTCACCTTAGAAATGGTCAGGATCCAGAACCATGTGAAAAAGAAAACATAAAAGAAAAGCCCTTTGTGCAGAAAACATCACACACCAGATAGACACACACTGGAAATGTTGAGTCACCACCATCAGCGGTGTGATTATGGCTGATTCTGTCATATCTTCAGGTTTCCTGTGGACACTGGAACTGATTGGCTTCTACCAGGAGGTGGGGGAGCCTGTCCGAGCATCTCTCCAGGTTTCCATCCCCAGCCCCGCCACCAGGTCCCTCCCCAGGGTGAGTGTGAGGGGTACAGTCCACAGCATCCCTCCCCTTCTTCCAGGGACACCCCTAGGTGAGTTCAGCCTTCAGGGAAACAAAAACAAAGCTTCAAGAGGAAGTTTCTGACCAAAGCAGGAGCACCACTGGACTCCACGCTTCTTAAAGCATGAGGCAGGAATCTTAGACTTCCAGAAGTGGGTACCTGTCACAGCTTTGTCCCCAAAGCCACCTTTCCCCACCCCATCCAGCAAGATGAAGGGTTCCCAAGGTCCTCTGATGAAAGGAGCTGCGTAAACCCCTCCACCATAAAACCATTCCTGGGCTTTTATTTTCTGATTGGAGCTTGCCTAATCCACGAATTACCCCTGTCCGTCAAGTGGATGACAGCCTTGCGGATAATCAGCGGTTGCCTCCTTACACGCCCACCCTCACCCACCTACCCAAGCTCACCAGCAATAAAAATGCCTATGAAAAGAACCTTACAGCTCTGTGTACACTTCATGGATGCTGGCACCTCCCACTTCAACAGATTTTCCCTCCCACCAAACTCCACAAGCCCCAAACCCCACCCAGGCTGCTAGGAATAACACCTGGGCAGGAACCACCAAAAAGGGCTGTGCCTGTTACGTCTACAGTCATTACTCTTTTTTTAGAGTCTTTCCACTGAATGTCCATCTCTTTGCCTGGATAGAAGGCCCTGATGAGCAGCCATACCCAGTGTCTAAAAGGATCAGTGTGGTCTAGTGGGTGGAGTCAGGCTGCCCAGCTTCAGATCTCCCCAGACCTACATGACTCAGTCATCTGGTGACACTTTATCTTCATCTGTAAACGATGACCATGGTAGTCCCCTCCTCAAAGGATGCTAATAAGGGTAAGTCAAAGAAAAGGAGGGCGCTGAAGGGTGACTAGCATCTTGCAGTCCAGAAATGCTAGCAACTGCCATTTTAATGAGTCACGTACAAGGCCACCCAGACTCGGACGTTTCATGAGCACCTACTATGCACAGGTTGCGCTTCCCTGGTGGATCAAATGGTAAAGAATCTGCCCACAATGCAAGAGACCTGGGTTCGATCCTTGAGTCAGGAAGATTCCCTGGAAAAGGGAATGATTGGCTACCCACTCCAGTATTCTTGCCTAGAGAATCCCATGGACAGAGGAGCCTGGTAGGCCACAGTCCATGGGGTGGCAAGAGTCGGACACGACTGAGTGACTAACAGCAGTATGCACAGGCACCGGGTGGGGCTTAAAAGAAGCCAAAGTATTGAGGAACGCTGCTGTGTAAGCCACTGATCCCGGAG
The DNA here is from genome assembly GCF_002263795.3 of Bos taurus. Taxonomy (NCBI): domain Eukaryota; kingdom Metazoa; phylum Chordata; class Mammalia; order Artiodactyla; family Bovidae; genus Bos; species Bos taurus. Next base: position 15,406,364 of record NC_037341.1, on the reverse strand, counting down.
AGCACCACACTCTAGAGATAAAGCTCTAGAAGGTGCAATTGGTACAAATTTCTGGACAGAGTGATTCCTCACCGGGGTCTTAGAGATGACTGTAGCCCACCAGGCTCCGCTGTCCATGGGATTCTCCAGTCAAGAATCCTGGAGTGGATAGCCATTTCCTACTCCAGGGGATCTTCCTGACCCAGGGGTCTAACCCACATTTCTTGTGTCTCCTGCACTGGCAGGCAAATTCTTTACCACTAGTGCCACCTGGGAAGCCTGGAAGAAGAAGGGGAAAGAAAGGAAGGGAGGGAGCATTCCCTGCAAAAGAAAAAGAATTAGCCAAGGATAGGAAGCACAGGAGATCATGCTACATTCAGACATGAGTCACTTTGTTCACCTGGAAGACACCCAGGGAACGTGTGATTTGGGGGATGAGAGTGGGGGGGAAGAGCAGGGAGATCCCACCCACTCCACAAACTGCAGAGGAGGCTTGTGGTGGCTCAGGGAGGCCCAGGAGCCACCCCCACCTCTTCTTACCCAAGGAAGACTCCCAGCACAAGCTCCCAGAGACTCACCACCAGGGAATGCCTGCTAAACCTACAGATGCCTGCACCCAGCCCCAAATCAACACGACCAGATCCCTGGGGGTGGGGCCCAGGGGTCTGCACTTAACACATTCCCCAGGGGACACTCAGGCTCTGATGGCCGAAATTACACACAGATCTGAGACTTATCACTCTAGACAACAGGCCACAGCCATCTCAGGTCTTGGATACTGTGGCCTCAGCGATTTCTCAGTCCTGATGTACAGGCCATGCTTCTGTAGGAGTAATCCCCAGTGATAATCACCTGCGCAGGGGAACGTGAACAGACACACATTTTCTGAAAGGCATTCGGCAATGGGATTCAAAAGCCTTGAAAGTATGTGCCTTTGACTCAGGATAAATCTCTGTGGGGAAACCACCAGTGTAAATCAAGGTGTAACTGCAAGGATCTATTTGCTGAAGAGCTGCTCATGGTGAAACACTGGACACAGCCTGATCACAAATCACTATGGAACTGGGCTCCTGACTCAGGGCCTTTGCACATGCTCTTTCCGTGCCTGGAACATTCATTATTCCTCTGATGTCCACATACTTCGTAAGTTATGCCCCAAATGTTACCTTCTCTTTGAGGTGAGGCTTTCCCCAACCACCCTATTTAAAAACAACGACACGGAGCCTGCTTTATCACACGCACTCCTTCTAAAATACAACACAACTGACTTATTCAGTTTGTCTGTCCCAGACGCCCATCCCTTGTCCACTAGAATGTAAGACCCAAGAGGACAGAGATCTGAGTTCATCTGGTTAACTGCTGGGTCCTCAGCACTTACAGCTTCCCAGGTGGCTCAGAAGGTAAAGAATCCACTTGCAATGCAGGGGACGTGGGTTCAATCCCTGGGTCAGGAAGATCCCCTGGAGAAGAAAACGGCAACCCACTCCAGTATTCTCGCCTGGAGAATCCCCATGAATAGAGGAGCCCGGTGGGCTACAGTCCACGGGGTTGCAAAGAGTCAGACAAGACTGAAGTGACTTAGCGCACACACATCCCTCAGCACTTAACACAGAACCTGACCCACAGCAGGTCCTCCAATAGGTGTCAACTAAATCAATTAACCATGAACAAAACAATGCACCACCACACAGCCATTAAAACTAACCCGGCTTCTAATTACAAGCACAGAAAGTGTTAAGTGAAAAGCTAAGTGGAAAAGGAAATTTCTGGCAGGGCAAAGGCTGCAATAGCCTTCCTCTAAAAGGTGTGTCCATAACCCACTTTGGAATCAAGTGGTTATGGGTGACTTTCATTTTTTACTAACCTGAGGTCTTCAGGTTTTTTTTTCTTCCATTAACTTTCAATTACTTGCATAATCTTAGAGAAGTAATCCCTCGAGAAATGCTCTCAAAACATTTGCTAACTCTTCATGCTAAATGTAGGGGAAAGCTTCCTTCTCTGTGATTTAATTAGGGTGTCCCTAATTAAGGCCAGCCCAACATCAAAGAGGCCAGGTTCCCAGGGACCCTGACTCGAGCTCTACTCCTGGTGGCAGGGTGACCCCCTCCCCCAGCAGTGGCTGGAAGTCTCCCAGGGCCCGGATGCCAAGGGCTTGGCCATCAGCTGTCTCCTCCTGGCCCTGCTCCCCGCTACTTGCTTCCTATTGGGGTGCTTCATCCAATTATCCAGGCCCCAGATCACATCCTGCTGGAGAGCGGGCTTTGAAGGTTCAGTAAACAATCACTTCAAAACAAAGAGGGACCATTAAACCAAACTCAAAGACTTCCTTAATGGCCTCGCGCTCAGCTGCCGGCCGGGCTGCAGCAAGCCGGGCCTCAGAAGTGAGACTTAGAGGTCTTCCTGGGAACTAATCTTGCCGCCATTCCAACCGCCTCCCCTCCACGGCCCCCTTTCCTGTTGTGCAACCCTGTGGGCTGCAGAGCTGTTACTGGGGAGACCCTGACAGAGGCGGGGTTCTCCAGCAACACAAACATGTGTCATGCGGTTGTCACCTCGGACAACCACGTCAGACCCTTGTGAACCGCACCCCGCCTGCGCCCCACACACTTCCTTCTGTGGACGAGTCAGCGGCCCCCCAGCGATTTCACGTTGTTGGCTGGTCCAACTCCCTCCTGAAATAAAGGGAGGCCCTGCTGAGCCTCTTCAAGCAGCTCAGAGGAGGGCCTAGCTTTTTACTGCTTTATCTGGTTCGTCCTGAGTCCTAAAGTTATCAGTAGGATGATGATCAAAGTGATCACTGACATACCCACTACGGAATCTGAAAAGGAAATACTAAAATGCTGTAAGAGACAGCTCAGCCCTGTGGATTAAGGGCACAGACCCTGGAGCCAGACTGCCTGGGCTCAACTCCCACTGTACCTCTCCTAAGTTGCATGATGAGGGCAAATGGCTTACCCACTCTGCACTTCAGTTTCCCATCTGTAAAATGGGAATTATGGCAATAACTCCCTCACTGATAGATGCATTTGTAACTACCTTCCTGGGTTGCTGGGAGGATTAACAGTCTCCATAAAGCACTAGTATGGTGCCTGGTTGTACCATACAAATGCTTGTTAAGTAAGTAAAATAAACCAGGGGGAAGGTTTTGTACTTGTACCAAAACCTTCCCCCTGGTTCTGTCTCCCAGCTCTAAATGAGAATCAGAGGTCTTCCCCTGACCCCTCTCAAAATTTCATGCTGACGTCTATTAAGACACTGATCATACTGATTTCCAGTTACTTGTCTGTGACTCCTCTAGACTAAACAACTTTCAGGCAAGGTCATGGATGTATTTCTACCCGCCTCCCCCGCCCCAACAGTGCCTGGCAGAGAGCAGGCGCTTTGTCATATCTATTGAATGTGTGTACCGCATTCTCTCAAATTATTTACATGCTGAAAGTTGAAAAGCATTTCACTCTTGTCTCTACTGCATTATCAAAGCGAAGGTACAGGTTTCTTGTATTTTCTGAAACATCTGAGTACCACTGTGGGCAGGGTACTCTGCTAGAAATTACCAGCAGATTTCTGGGTTCCCTTGTGGCTCAGCTGGTAAAGAATCTGCCTGCAATGCGGAAGTCCTGGGTTCGAACCCTGGGTTGGGAAGATCCCCTGGAGATGGGAAAGGCTACCCACTCTAGTATTCTGGCCTAGAGAATTCCATGGACAGTCCATGAGGTCGCAAAGAGTCGGACACAACTGAGCGACTTTCACTTTCAGACATAAGACCATTTTATCTATTCATGCTAAACCCTTTGCATATACTTTCTCTTTTAATCCTCCACAACTTTAATAGGAGACTATTACTCCACCCATTTTACAGGTAAGAAAATCAAGGCTCAGGGAACAAGAGTGACGTGCCCAGAGTAATAGAGCTAGGAAGTGGCAACCTAGCTCCAAGGGCAACCACTTAAGGCAGCATGCAATGAGTACAGGTAGAATCAACATGCATGTGGAAAAATGCCCAAGAGTGCCTGATGTGATAGAAAGAGGAAGATGGAGAAATGAGCGACCTTTCTGGTGAGGCCTTAAAGGATGAGAAAGATCTCAGTAATGCAAAACATGGCAGAGAAGGTCCTCCAAGTGGGACAACAGCAAGAACGAAGAGCACGGGAAGTGTTCAAAGAAGCCAGGGGATCCAGGTTGGGGGACACTGGGCACAGAGCAGGCCACTCCACTACAGTCAATCACAGGGAGGCCCGGAGGCCTGGCTAAGACAGGTGGGCCACAGACAGTTAGTAGGCAGATAGTGAAAGTTGCTCAGTCGTGTCCGACTCTTTGCCACCCCATGGACGATACAGTCCATGGAATTTTCCAGGCCAGAATACTGGAGTGGGGAGCTGTTCCCTTCTCCAGGGGATCTTCCCAATCCAGGGATCGAACCCAGGGCTCCCTCATTACAGACAGATTCTTTACCAGCTGAGGCACCAGGGAAGCCCAAGAATACTGGAGTGGGTAGCCTACCCCTTCTCCAGCAGATCTTCCCAACCCAGGAATCGAACTGGGGTCTCCTGCATTACAGGCGGATTCGTTTCCAGCTGAGCTACCAGGGAACCCCCAGTAGGCAGGTAGGAAGAACCCAAACATGGCCAAGTCTTGGGAAGGGACAGAAGCCAGTACAAAGCTGTTGGTAAAATGGAGACTAGAGGCAAATGAGACTGCATCTCCTGGTGCTCACTCCAGAAAAAGAAGCCGCAACTCAAACAAGGTGGACAGGAAAAGACGGCCGGTACCAAGCACCCGTCTCTCCTCACACTGGTGTAAACATCTCTAAAAGGCTTTTTTTTTTTTAAGCATTAAAGGCCCTGAGGACCTCAGCCAGGCACCCAGGCCTTCCCTACCTTTATCTACAGAGGATTTGCAAACAGAGAAATGCCAATAGGCCCTGCTGAGCCAGATGAGGTTATAATGAACTCAGGAGTGATTTATATACTTAGTAAGAAGAAGAAGAAGAAGAAACTCAACTTCTCCATTTCCTGCAACTTCATTTGCAAGTTCTAAATACAGCTCAGTAAAGGGTGGGGTCTTGTTTGCCCTAAGAAGAGGTGGAGATAATTATTGATTTCAAAACTACAGAACACTTCATTCCCAAATCTGCAAGACAGAATATAACCGCAGCGAACATCTTAGTCAGGCATGGTGCAAAGCCCTTTAACAAATACAATCTCATTTCAGAATCCCCCCAACAACATTGTAAAGATGGGCACTTTATGAGACCCATTTCACAGAAGAGGAAAATGAGGCTCAGAGAGATGAAGAAATTGGCCCACAGGATTTAAAACCAAATCTCTCTGCCATTTCCTTCTCCCCCTTGGAGAAGGAAATGGCAACCTACTCCAGTATTCTAGCCTGGAGAATCCCATGGACTGTAGACTGCCAGGCTCCTCTGTCCATGGGGTCGCAAGAGTTGGACATGACTTAGCGACTAAACCACCACTCTGCCTCCAAGCTCAGCAGTAGCTCCAGAATTTCCATGGAAGGGGTTTGGGGGCAATGGTGTGGCCGGAATGAATAAATAGGATGTGGGCAGGGAGCTGTGCTGCTGAGAAAGCACTGTTTTCACTTGGATGCCATGTTATAGATCCGCGCTGTCCAATACGGTAGCCACTAGCCACACAAGACTATTGAAACAAATTGCAAGTAAATAAAATTTAAAAATCAGTTTCTCGGTTGCACAAGCCACACTTCAAGTGCTCAAGAGTCACACGAGGCTAGTGCTTAGTGTATCTGACAAATTCCATGATAGTATAAAATCGTACTGGACAGGGCTATTACGGATCAACTAAAAACATCCAAGGATTCTAAAGATGCTTTTTGTCTGTTGCTATTTTTTTTAATTTATTCACTTTAATGTTTCACTATAAATTTATTTTTATTAATTGTAGTAAATACACAACATTGCCCATCCTGAAGCCCGGTAGTGTTAAGCAGATTCTCATTGCTGTGTCACCATGGAAAGACACTTTTACTCAGGCAAGGTTGAGAAAACATGTCAAGGGTGCTCAGACTGTGTATAGCTGGGGGTACTTTTAAAAATCCTAAAGCCCAGGGTGTACCCCAGAGGCACTGAATCAGACCCTCTGTGGAATAGGGTCCCAGGTATCAGTGTCTTGTTGCTCCCAAGAAATCCAATGCATTCATCGCTGTAACCATGTCTGTTCTACCAAAAGGGGCGCAGAACCGCCTCTTCCTCCTCTGGCCAGACCCACCCCTCCGGCTCCCTGAAGACCCCTGCCTGGGGGAGGTGGCGGGGAAGCGAGGCCCAGGCAAAACCCACTGTCCACCTCTAGGACTTGGGAGGCGGCTGCTGCTGACCCAGCTAATACTTTCACTGCTGTCCAAATTCTTCAAGGGAAAGAAAGCAAATAAAAAGACACAGAGCTCAAAAGCCACTCCATTGATTTTTTTTTTCTTCCACCCACTTAAACTAGACAGGAAAAGAAAAACACTTAGACACTATGATGGAGGTCATATTGCCAAGAAATCGGCACAGAAGGGAGGTTTTCTTGGTGAATTCCATCAACTTCCCCCAAACACAGTCTTGCCATGGCTCGACTGACTCAACCCAACTGGAGGGTGACAAGGAAATAATTCAATACAGAAAGTCCTTTTACAAGAGAGTTCCAGGGCTGGACACAAAGTGAATTCAAGGCAAGGTGTTCTCATTGAGGAGTTACTGAACTTTGGGTGAATTTACTTAATTCATGTAATTGAGGGTACTGACAAGCATAGTCACCCAACCTCAGGGCCCAATGGGCTCCACGGACATATAAAGGCGGCCCTCTGGTCAGTCATGGAGAAGACCATAGGGGCTTTGTATGGGGACAAGGACAGAAGCCAAGGTTGGGGGTGACTTTCCCTTCTAGGAAGCCAGGAGGAGGGGAGGAGAGAGAAAGATAGGCTGTAAGTGGTAAGTAGGAGGAGCAGGGAAGCCACAACATGTTGATATATTATAAATTAAACCATTTCCACAAAAGTGACAGCCAGATGGGAGCCTCCCACCCCCATCTCCACTCCCCCTGCCCCGAGTCCTCCCAGAGTCTCAGCTCAGGTTCACACCCCCAGGCTGGCTCTGGGCTGCAAGAGCTGCGATGTGACCCCGATTCCTTGCTAGGTTCTCCTGCGGGACTCAGGCAAGTGAAATGCTGCCTTCTAAAAACTCATGCACAGCCCCCTCTCTACCTTAGTCATGCTCTAAAGAGCTCCAGCTGCTGCTAAGTCGCTTCAGTAGTGTCCGACTCTGTGCGACCCCATAGACGGCAGCCCACCAGGCTCCCCCGTCCCTGAGATTCTCCAGGCAAGAACACTGGAGTGGGTCAAAGAGCTCCAGCTTTAGGGGTCAAACAGACCAAGGTCTGAATGCCAGTCTACCTCACCAGGGCGTTAAACAAATGATCAACTCAAAGCCTCAATTTTCTCAACTTTAAAGTGGGGGTGATGTGAGGACGACAGGAAATCCTGGCACATAATAGATTTTCATTGAGTCCCTTCCAGCCCCCTGTTCACTACATGCAATAAATACAGTTGCTGTTGTTTAGTGGCTAAGTCATGTCCGACTCTTTTGTGACCTCATGGACTGCAGCCCTGCCAGGCTCTTCTGACCATGGGATTTCCCAGACAAGAATACTGGAGTGGGTTGCCATTTCCTTCTCTACGGGATCTTCCCAACCCAGGGATCAAACCTGAGTCTCCGGATTGGCAGGAGGATTCTTTACCACTGAGCCACCAGGGGAGCCCAAATAAATACAGAGCACCTGTATGCCAGGTGGCACCCCAGAGCATCTTAAATTGGGAAGCAGCAAATGACACAGCCCCATGCCAAGGTCTTCCCTGGGCTAAGAGGTAGGAAACATTGATAATGTTGGGGAGGGAGTTGGTTTTACTTTGGGGGGAGGGTTGTAACGTGTATGTGTGTACGTGACACAGACTCAGATGAACCCTTCCACAGTCTCCAGCTCATTCAAGGAAAAACCTTGGCAGCCAAATACAATGCGCTTCCTCAGTGCTCATCCAATTAATTTATTCCATTTGTCTCTCCAGTTTGCTACTTAATAAGGACATATCAGCAGTGCGATCTGAAAATCTGAGTCAAATGGCTTCAGGCATCACGGTTCCCTTTCAGGGTCCCAAATGTGTCCTGTCTGCTGCCCTACGCCGCTGAACCTGCCCTGTAGCTTTTGTTTGGCTCAGGGAGAGGTATTTCTCTGTTTTTGCAAAGATGTGGGTTTTAGGGGAAAGTGTCCTGAAGGCAGTTCCGAGAAGTAATGGCAAACTCAAAATGATCTCATTTTCCCATACCCGACTGGAATATCTAAATGGTCTCACTATAGAAGGAATCTGGCCAGCTCTTGCCCATCCCTGGGAAAATGGAAAGGGCCTAGATGAAAATTACAGATAAAGAGCCTAATGAATCAATAGTTTCAACCTTTTCACCCTCCAAGCACTTTAAAGACCTCAAGTGAGCCGGCCAAATTGACACTGTTTTAGTTTTTCCTTTGTCTCTACCCCAAGAGGCAAAAAGAGTTCGAAGGCTAAAAGGTCAGCAGCAGAGTATGCAAGGGACACACTTGTACTAAAAAATTGTTCACACTTGCTGAAAATACAGCATCAAGCTCAACACTTGTGACGACACAGATGCTTAATCAATACTGCAGGACTGTGAGTACACGTTAGTCTCATAAGAACAAAATGATGGGACTTTCCTGGCACTTCAGTGGTTAAGTCTCCACACTTCCACTTAAGGGACATGGGTTCGATCCCTGGTCAGGAATATCCCGCATACCACATGGCATGGCCATAAAATAAATAGAATTACTCTCTTAAAAAATATAAATAAAAATTGGAAAAAAGAAAGAACTAAGTGACAGCTGAACTGGGCAAAATTCAAAGTCAGCCTACCTTCCACGCAAACTGTGACTAGGAATGATCTTCTCTCAACTCTTACCAACTAGGATCTCAGAATACAAAGATTCATAGAATCAAACAAGTTCTAAACAATCTGCTTAAATATGATGTATAAGGGATTCTCCCCACAGAGACACTGAAACCAAGACAAAAAAAAAACTTCTCCTCAAACTGAGACAAGAAAAATTATACCTGAAAACCCTCGAAAATTGATCTACAGAGAGCAAACCCTGTATCTCTGAACAGGCACCATTCCCGGCAGTTCCCTGCTGCCGGTTTTATGACATCTTCACTTCTCTTCCTTCTCCCAGAGGCCTATACTGAGGAAGCTGTAAAAGCCTGGGCAAACACAGCCATTTGCTAAGAGCAAAAGCGACGTGGGGCCCATCTGTACTTTACAGGGCTTGGCTTGTCTGTCTGTGCACGTCACCGTTTACAGAGAAGCCCACCTCCCTCAGAGCCCAGGCCGCTGGCGGAGGCCTTGGCTGGACTTTCAGTATCTTTCTAGAGAAAAAAAATTGTTTTTCCTTCTTTTGACAGAGTCAAAAGGAAGTCCGACAAGGGCTGACCAATGTCCTTCCCCAGGCTGGACTACCAGCCCCTCCTTCATGGCCACCATATTGAATTGAACTGGACAAGCAGCTCTCCAAGGGCAGCCTTGGCTCCTCACCGCCCAGCAAAAGGCCTTCCACACAGCAGGCCTTCAACAGACCCTGAGGAAGTGAACCTCTTGTCTGACAGCAACCCCAAAACAAAACAGTAAGGGGTGGGGGCAGAGAAAACCCTGAAATCATTATTCAGCCCTGGATTCACTGCTCACATTCTTGATCTTGTGATGAGTAAGGGAAAATATCATGATGTGTCTTCGAACCACAAAGATTTCCATGGAATTCAAGAAGTCCCTTTAGCAGGTCTAATTTTAGGTAGAATTTAGGAGGGGAGGATACTGGTGGCAAACAGAGGTGGGGGGCAGCGGAAAAAAACTGAACAAGGCCCCTATTCTGCTCGGCACAGGTGCTGGTAACAGGACACCCTTGCCTAAAGTGAGGCGTGGGGTGGGGAATTCAAGGTGGGGTTGGATATTCTTTCACCCCCAGTCACATTATATAACCCCAAACACACTCTCCAACCCAGTACAAAGTTCTCCCTGCATTCGGGCCCCACACAGCTCCTAACATGCTGACTCTTGAGCAACAAGGCAGAGGAAAATATGTGATTTTAGCCTCCAACTTCTTGTTTTTTTTAACTAAGTTAATTATTAAAAAAAAAAAGACAGGCATCAACAGAGTGAACTGACCTCAAGTTTGGCCAGGGTCTCCTGGTCTTAGAAGCTTTCCAAACATCACCGAATTCTACATGCCGGTTCAATTACTTAACTAAAAAGATTTTCAAATACAAATCTTAGGTCAGTATGTTGTACACCTGAAACCAATGTTATGTGTCACAGCTCAGTTTTAAGGAAAGTAATGGCACACATCTGCTGTTTGAAGCATTAGCTGTGTTTCTTGGGACTTGGAGAGAAATTCCAAAAAGATTTCAGGGTCATCTAATGTAGTCAATAGGGTTGAAACACCAGAAGTCAGTCATCTGGCCTTCCACAGTTGCTTCCAAGCTACAGTTCCCCTAGATGAACCGCGATGGGCCCGTGCCTCCAGCCACATGAATCTTTCCCTCTGGGACCAGCTCACATCAGACGACTTGATTTACGTGGAAAGGCAGCCAGTAAGCGATTTTGCACACCACCATTCATTGGTGACCACCACAGTAGGGTGGAAGAAACGGAAAAAACACAAGGTTTCCTCTCATCAAGGAATCAATAAGTTATTTAACAGCTGCTGTGGGATCCCAGTGGAAGAAAATGAGGGTTTCTTCACTGCTCCAGCCCCCCTGAAAAGGATACAACACACACCCTGACAGCCCAGAACTTAGCCAGATGAAGGATCGTTAGAAGAAAGCAGAAAGAATCCTCCCCAGCTTTTCCATGTCTTGAGGTTCTTTGGTTTGGGAAGATGGATGGGGCTAAGCCTTGAAATTACTCCATTTTTTGTTGTTTTCTTTTTTTTTTCTCCAAAGAGGAAATTGACTCCCTTCCTGTGTTGCTGTACATTTTGGAGAATCAAATGCTACTTTAAAACAAAAATTTTTTTTCCTTACCCTTTCCTCACCCCACTTCAACATTACTTCTGAGAAAATAATCTAAAAATGTTCTCAAGATGGCATTCCAAATGAGCTTCCAAAACATACATGTGTCCTTCACAGCAAACAGAAAGGGGACCACAAGCGTCGTAAACTATCGTGGGAGTTCAAGAAAAAAGGAGGATAAGCAGGTCCTTAGAAAGACAGCTCACTTCAGATATTAAAAAGTGACTTTTATTGCTGACAACTTTGTGCATAAGCATCCCACACAACACTACATGCCCAAATTTTAAAATTCTCCTTTAAAATGTCACTGCCTTCTAATCCACAAAGTCTTTTCCAAAGAAAACTCCAGGATAAACACTCTGCAACTTAGGCATAAACAATCATGGAAATTAGACACCCCCCCTTTTTCCCTTATCTCTCTACTCCCCAAAAGTCTGAAATTCTGCAGATCTCAAGGCATGTTTTCATCTTCCACTCCACTTTGAAAACCTTTGACTGCCAAAACAAAATAAACCTTTAAAATAAATGTCTTCCCAACAGGATGTTAAACAAACCCGACTCAATTCAGAGAAAGAGCTCAGGAACCACAAACTATAGATCCAGCACTCAAAGGGTATTAAACAAGTCTTTATTTTTAACTGGAATCTTGTGGAAAGAGAAGCATACCACCTTAGCACCCACAAATTGGCCTCCCCAGCCAGAAAGCACTGCAGGGCAGCCAGGAGACACCAGGTGGAAAGCATGGGAGCCCGCCCTGAAGTGGGTTACTTTCTGAAGGGCTTGGGGTTCCAACCCATGAGAACTGAGCCTGGATTCTGGATTAATGAACAAAGAGGAGAAAAAAACCAGGTGTGAACGCACTGAGACTGCAGTGGGGACATGGGTTAGGTCACTGGGTCCACGTTATACAGAAGGACTAGAAACATCCATTTCTCTCCTCCAAAATGCACAAGCAGTTCTCCCAACCCATCTCAAAATCTTCCCCTGGTGATCATAATCCACGTGTGCCTCCAACCAAATCTTGTTTGATTACAAGGCCTGTAGATTTCACTTAAGAAATATCCCAGAGTCTACAGAGGGAACCAAGCTTTGTCTCAATTATTCAATGGGGGTTGGGGGCAAAGGAATGAAAGGGCTGTCTTTGAACAGGACATAATCCATCTAATTCCAAGGGGCTGGATTAGAGGCATTCCTGGGCAAGCCGGGTCGCTGAACAGAATGCTCCACGAATGTCAATTTCTGACAAAAGGCACAGGCTCTGCAGGAGGATTTCAAAATGGACCAGACCAGGACGCAGGCACCTTGGCAAAGTTCACCCTGGGTGAGGTGGCAGTTGGTGCTTAGAGGAGAAAACAGGCCATGACAGCTGAGCATTCCTTCCCAAAGTCCATCTCCCAGGCGGAACCCTCTCCAAACCTTACATTTCAACAGACAAAAGCACCTCCAGGCGCGCAGGCAGCGGCTGAAGAGGGGCTGTCCACACCCACTCGCTGCACAGCTTTCCAAACCTGCCCACTCGTTTTGGAAGCCGAGCTTTTAATTAAACACCACCTCCCCGGATCTGTTGAGGCAAACTGGGGCTGGGCTAGAGCCAAAGAGAAGCTCCCTAAATACACATGAAAAAAAAAAAAAATTCCCCCCACCGCCCCCAATTCCCACCTCCAGCCAGCTCGCGCGGCTGGTTATATTTCCTTTAGATTAGTAACACAGGGCCCTGGTCTATCTCTATGCACAGAAAATCCACATTCAAGGATCAGGTTATCCCCAGTCCCACCCTTCGCAGGAAAAAGCCTGGGTGTTGTTCCCCGCCCCCATCATACACACTCACGCGCGCGGGGGCGGGCACGCGCGCACACACACACGCACACACAGTCTTCACAATCCTTCCAAGAGAAAACCTGGTGTCTGTGCGTGTTAGGCGGGTGGGGAATACAGCTGTTTAAGGTGCCCCAGTCCCGCCGTCGGGCTGGGAGCCTCAGTCTGGGGACGTGGGGTCCCCCGCAAGACTGCTCTGGGAACTTCTGCTCCACGCCCCAGGGGAGGGCCGAGGGGAGGCATGCAAACCCTTACCAGCTTTGGAAGAGCCTAATTAATACCTAATTTGCTCAGATAGCCCCCAGGTGGACCTGAAAGCCCACGAGGGAGAGGGATATCTCCCTCCCAGTCTCTCGGGCTGGGGGGCTCCTTCTCACAGCTGGGCAGAGCCCCTCCCCTCTCCCCACCACCGCGCCAGGCGCCCCCTCCCGTACCCCGGGGAATCAGGTGTCCGCCCAAGCATCCACCCCCTGCGGGTCGCAGACACTCAGACCAGCGACAGACAATGGAAAACTTGGAGCCAGGGCCCCGGGCCCCCAGGGAAATGGGATGATGCGGTCCCCTGGGACAATGAGCGGGAGCGGGCAGGGACCATCAGATACCGCTCCCCAACCCCCGCTCCCACCAAGAGAAGCCGCCCGCTCAGTGACCCAGCAGAACCCGGAGCGGCGCCCCGGGTGAGCAGGTGACACCCGGGCCGGAGCGCTCTCGCAGGTGGCCGGCGGCCACGGCGCAGGCAAGGGCCGGGCGGCTGGCCCGGGGCGGAGGCGAAGCCGCGCGGCGAGGTTAGAGCACAGCGGCGGCCGCAGCCGCTCACCCAGCGTCCTACCTTCATGTCGCTAATGATGGTCTGGAAGAGGCCTCCGAGCGCGCTGCATTCCTTCTCAATCACAGCCTCCATTTTCCCGGCGCGGGCAAGGGCAGGACACACACTCGGAGCCGCCTGGACTGTGCGCGGGGCCGGGGATCGCTCACCCCGGGAGGAATTTCACCCTCCGAGTGACCCACCTCCGACTCGCAGCCTCTTCTGCAAAGAGGACGAAATGCCCGATATCAACTGTTCTCTGCCCAAAATAATACTAAAAAATTTAAAAAGCCAAACCGCTCTGTAGGGCGCCTACAGGCAGCGCTCCGCTCCTGGCCTTAAAAATGCCCGTAGAAGACTGACAATCAGGCCACCACTGGTGCCCACGACAGAAACGGCAAAGCCCATCTCGAAGCAGAGAAAATCGCCCGCTGACCCGGGGCCAGCGCCATTTCAAAATGCAAGATTTTCTAATTTAACCGATGTTTCTGAAATGAAACAAAAAAATCGCCCAAGAGCAGAGCGGGTCTGCTCGCGGAGCCCTGATCTGTTGCTCGCAGCCGCGGCCGCCGCCTCCTTTTCTGTCCTGCGCGCCCAGCCCCGGCGCTCGCTACAGCTCGGCTCTTGGGGACGTTCGCAGGGGCGCACGCGCGCTCGCGGCCTTGCGTCCGCGCGGAGGCGCGGGGAGAGCGCGCGTACGGGGCCGCGGGGCCGCCGCACGAGGGCGGGGCTGGAAGCGCGTGCCCGGGAGGCGCGTGGGGCGCCGGCCGCAGAGAAGAGCCGGCAGGCGCGCGGGCGGTGCGCGGAAGATCCAAACCCCGCGGGAGCCTCCTCCGCCGAGCACCCGACCCCCGCCTCCCCTGGGCCGCGGGTCGCAGAACCGAGAGGGAGTGTCAGCACGCGGCTGGTTGAGCGCCCACACCACAATGGCTGCGAGCGCCCGGCACAGAGGGTGCAGCCGTCGGCCTCAGGGACTTGCACGGTGGCACGATTAGCGCAGTACCTTGCAACTAGGGAGCGCTCGGTAGGGCGGGAAAACTGCCGCTACTGCTGTTGCTGCTGCAAGCTTCTAAGAGGCCCGTTCTCTGCTATCAGGACTGCAGAGCCAAGTCACGATTGCAAGCAGCCAAATACGTAATTAGGGAGAGTTCGGGGGCGTATCCTGCAGCGAGATGCCGAGTTCAATAAGTTGCAGGATTATGGGAAAGTGGATTGATTTTGCTATTGCAAAATAAATGGCACTGCGCTTCTGTGTCCTGCTCATCAGTTTATGGAGATTGCTGACTGCCCCTGACTTGGCGGTGGTTTTTCAGGCGCTCTGAGGACTTCCGGGTGGTGGTGTCACTGCAGAGAGCCCCGCTGGGAGTTTTAACCTGGAAATAGCACCAATGGACTCAGGTTAATTTGGGAGCTGGTGGTTTGTTTTCCCAACTCCACCGCCTAATCACGCAACCAGATCTGTCATTTAGATCAACACCAAATAGACAAGGAGGAGGGGAGTCAAATAAGTAGCTTTGCAAAGACCTGAAAATAAGCCCCCAGGCCTGGGCTGTTCCCTTGACCCTTGAAGCGCAAAGCAGGAGGAAAGGAAAATAGGTGGGAGAGGGTAACAAAAGAAACTGTGTGCAAAATGCTGTACAGGCTCCTAGCAGACTCAGAAATAGGAAAAGGTCTGGCTTTGAAAACTGCATAAACCAAAGCGACGCATGGAGCTGAATATCACAGCTGTAGAAGGCAATTTTCCTCTGGGCCACCCTGCCCCATTGTTAGTTATCGTCTCCCTCTCCACCCCTGTTCCCCAAGTCATGAGTGTTACTGCTAGAATTAACTCATCTCTTGGGCAATCCCCTGGATCCTGTCCCCAGGGTCACTTGGACGCATAACTCTCATCTTCACCTTGCCAATAACCTTGACACATAGTTTGCTTTTGATCATTATCATTATTATGATTTCAATACTATCAGTATTATAACTATCAGAATCACTGCTTGTAGGGCCAGATTGCCTGGGTTCAAGCTCCGGGTGAAAACTGATTCATGGTATGAGCTTTGGCCGTACTAAATGGGTCTGTTTCTTCACCTGCAAATGGGGATACAGGGAGCATCAACTTCATAGGGCTGTTCTGAGTTTTTCCTGCACTATTATACATAAAGCATTTAGACCGGTTCCTGGCCTATAGTAAATAAGCACTCAATAAATCTCATCAACAGAAATAGATTCACTGCAGCACTGTTCACAATAGCCAAGATGTGGGAACAACCTAAATGTCCATGGCAGTTAAATGGATAAAGAAAATGTAGTCTATACACACAATGAGACATTAACCTTAAAAAGGAAGGAAATCCCAGGATTTCCCTGACTCTAAGCTGCCAATGCAGGGGGTGCAGATTCAATCCCTGGTCAGGGAAATAAGATCCCACATACCTCGAGGCCAAAAGATAAAAATAAATAAACCTTTTAAAAGAAGGAAATCCTGCATTATGGGACAACATGGATGAAACTGAGGATATTAGGCTAAGTGACAAGACACAGCTAAGTCAGAGGACAAATACTGTGTAATTCCACTCATATGAAGTGTGCAAACTTGTCAAGCTCATCAAATTGGAAAGATAAGAAT
The DNA here is from genome assembly GCF_002263795.3 of Bos taurus. Taxonomy (NCBI): domain Eukaryota; kingdom Metazoa; phylum Chordata; class Mammalia; order Artiodactyla; family Bovidae; genus Bos; species Bos taurus. Next base: position 15,390,066 of record NC_037341.1, on the reverse strand, counting down.
GCTGGTCACCAGGAGCTGGGGAGTGGGGTCATAGGGAGTTTCTAATCAATGATCATGAAATCTCAGCTACATGAACAACTTCCAGAGGTCTGTTGCACAACACTGCTTATAATTAACCATGCCATATTGTACACTTTAAAGTCTGTCAGGAGGGTAGATCAAATGTGAAGTGTTCCTGCCACAATGAAATAAAATTTGAGAAAGAACTAGGGACCAGGTCAAGGGTCATTCTCAGCCTGGTCCCAGAGTGCATGTCGCAAGCCTATAGTGTTGGCATGCTGTCCCTCTGACATGGCCGAGGGCCTACTGTATACAGTCCTGGTGTTTTACCTGTGTTATATCTAAATCATCACCACAGACTTGAGAGAAGGTGGTCAATCAAGCCTTTATTTTACTGTTGGAAAGTGGCAGGCAGGACTCCAGCTGTGCCTGAGGTGTTCCTTCTACCCAGTCTCCAACCCTCCTGGGCTGGAGCCCCACGCCTAAGCCCAAGGACCCTGCGGCCGGCTTTCCTGCCACATGCCTGCATTTAGATGCCCCCAAAGCCCCAACTTGAGCGGTGTTGCCCAGAGCTCACCTCTTTTGCCTCCTTATTCTTGGCTCTGCGCTGGCCTCGGATCTGAGAGGCAGGCCCTTGTCTTTCACAACTAAGTGAAGCATCCCAAATCACCTTGAGAGGGAGTCTGGGAGTTTCCACAAGGCAGGAAAAGCCTAGAGGTAGATGACAACATTTGGCATTTTTAATAAGGTGAGTCTGAGAAACAGAGGGATTATGAGCAGGAAAATAACAAAGTCAGACTGACACCCCCTACATGTCATGCTTTCCCCCATGTTTGAGCATCCCTCTAAGTTTTTCTCTCTTCAAAACACCCAACACTCACTGAGCAGGAATCAGGATTTTATTAACATGCAATTCGTCACAGGAGTATTTGCTTGTTTTCTAATAACTCTTAGGAGGAGGAACACAAAGTAATGACTCTACTGGAGGAATTTCAACTCCCCTGATCTTGGGAAGGAGACTTAGGAAGGCAAGGAAGTCTTCCCCAAGCAGTGCCCATCACCCTCCTTGCACTAGGGTGGGCATCACCCTCTCCTTGCTCTGTGACCTCGGGGACACTGTATGATCTCTGCAGCCAGCCTCTTGGGAGTTCCTAACCCATGGGCCTATTACCCTGTAATGCCTCACACTGCAATTCCCTTCCCTCCCCAGATGTGAGTCCTAGCCTTGGGTGCATGAGCTGCACAAGGGCCTGGCGTGGTTCTCAAACTTGGCAATCGACATGCCGTGGCGGAATTTTAAAACACCCATGCCTGGGCTCCACTCCCATGGGAGCCTGACTTAACTGGTCTGTGGCCTGGGCCTCAGGACTTTAAAGTCTCCCAGACAAGTCTAATGTACAGCAAATTTAAGAACCCTGATCTAAGGAAATTGAACAGAAGATACCCATGCCCAGGTCCTACCTCTAAATAACTAAAAGAGAGTCTCTGGGGACTGGGATCCAGAATTTTTTTAATGTATCATACAGATTTCATCCCATCTTCCTAAAAGGATGTATAGGCATGTGTGGATGTGTGTATCTTGTCACTATTTGCCTTACATAAATGAGATCACATCACACACACGCACGTTTCTGGATCTTGTAAGTAACACTTTTATTAGCACCTCTTGCTAACAATTCCTGGAGAAATCCCTCCAGGTCAGCTAATATTGTCCTACTACGTTCTTTAGTTACTTTCACTTTTTAAAAAAAATTTTGATGAAACTTGAGAGGTACAAAAACAGTACAAGGAGAGCGCAGGGCTTCCGCATCACTCTTCATTCGAGTCCCCAGATGACAACCCATTATGGTGTTTGCTCCAGGCCTAGGTGTGCTTTACAGCCTTCTCAGCTGGTTCTAATGTGCGGCTAGATCGTGTGTGAGGCCCCCAGTTTGCTGCGAGACTTCTGGCAATGTTAGTAAAACTCCTGGCCCTTATGAGGGGTCTTTGCATTAGAGGGAGCTGTGCAAGGTGGTTGAGTGGATAGGCTCAGAATCAGACTGCCTGGCTTTGAATTCTGGCTCATCCTCATCCTTTTCTGTGCCTCAGTTTCCTCATCTGTAAAACAGATCATGGAAATGCAAGGCATTAAGGCTATATGAGGAGAAGGCAATGGCACCCCACTCCAGTACTCTTGCCTAGAAAATCCATGAATGGAGGAGCCTGGTAGGCTGCAGTCCATGGGGTCGCTAAGAGTTGGACACGACTGAGCGACTTCACTTTCACTTTTCTCTTTTATGCATTGGAGAAGGAAATGGCAACCCACTCCAGTATTCTTGCCTGGAGAATCCCAGGGACGGGGGAGCCTGGTGGGCTGCCGTCTATGGGGTTGCACAGAGTCGGACACGAATGAAGAGACTTAGCTTAGCTTAGCTTACGGCTATATGAGGCCTGAATGGCATTACTTAGTCTAGTACTTGGTACATAGTAAGTAGTCAATAAAGGCTAGTTATTAATATTTTAAAAAATATTTTGGCCAGGTAGCATGCAGAATCTTAGTTCCCTGACTAAGAATCGAACCCCAGGCCCCCTACAGCGGAAGCATGAGCACATAAGCACTGGAGCGCCAGGGAATTTTCAAGTTATTAACATATATTAATCATTAGCACAGCTCTTATATGAAATAAAATTGGTTTAAGCTCACTCTCATGACCTCTAAGCAGAACTCTTTATGAGCCCAGAGCCACCAAATCCCTTGAAAAACTGAGGAGTTGTCAGTACATTAAGGGCTTCCCTGGTGGCTCAGTGGTAAAGAATCCACCTACAATAGAGGAGTCGGAGATATGGATTCAATCCCTGGGTCAGGAACATCCCCTATAGGAGGGCATAGCAACCCAGTCCAGTATTATTGCCTGGAGAATCCCATAGACAGAGGAGATTGGCAGGCCACGGTCCATAGGGTCACAAAGAGTCGGACACGACTGAAGGAACTCAGCACGCACGCGGTATACCAAACTGTCTCAAATGCAGAGACAGAGCCCCTTTTGAAAATGAAACTAGCAAGAGTCAACAAATCATATCTGTGGCAATGACTCACCTTGAGATGTTTGGGATGTGTTTGTGGATGGTGGCCTGGGAGACACTCAAATATAACCTCAGTGTGCAGAACATGTCACAGGGGCAGGAAACTCATGATAGAAGGTATCACTTCATGAACTGATTGGCTGCCAGGCCAAATAATGCTGGAACAGTAGGGTCACAGGCCCATGCCCACAGGGTCAGGCAGCACACCCTGAGTGAAGCAGGCCAGGTGCAAGCTCACCTGGTCAGGGACACTGTCCAGCTCTGAAGAGCAAGTTCTTCTTCTAAGTCCAGCTGCTCCCCAGTGCAAGGCCAAATGGGAAGGTGGGCCCTGAATTTCCACATATTCCAGTCCTTCTGGTAGAGCTGAAAGCTTGGACCTTGATGAGAAGTTTGCCCAAATAAAAATATTTTAAAATTTCCCTGTGTTTAGAAACTTGCCTGGAGACCGATGTGCAGCTTCTGGTCATGGGAATCAAATACAGTAATTCCCCTACATATGAACAAGCTCTGTTCTGAGAGCACATTCTTTTTCTTTTCTTTTTTTTTTTTTTAACATATTTTTTAAAAATTATGTTTAACTGAAGAATAATTGCTTTACAGTATTGTGTTGGTTTCTATCAAACATCAACATGAATCAGCCGTAGGTTTACCTATATCCCCTCCCACTTGAGCATCCCTCCCTCCTCCCCTCTAAGTTCTTACCGAGCCCTGTTTGAGTTCCCTGAGTCATACAGCAAATTCCCATTGGCTATCTATTTTACATATAATAATGTCTGGAGTTTCTCTCTGCATACATCCCACCCTCTCCTTCCTTCCCCCTACCCAGTCGTGTCCATAAGTCTGTACGTTCTTAAGTCCAACTTGTACATAAGTCCAGCGAAGTAAGCCTGGGTACCCAAGTCACACAATCGGCTCCATAGTACCGTACTGCAATAGGTTAGTAATACTTTTCACAAAAATAATACGTACATAAAAAACAAACAAACATAAAAAATACAGAAAATGCTTTAATAACTGGCACACAGGGGCCTCTCACATCCTTCTCCTTATTTACATTCTCCCAAATGCCTGCTGACTACCAACCTGGCTTCTGAGGAGCCTCGATATTGAGAACGGCACTCCCAGGGGAGTTGATATCCCCATTGCATTTTTAGAACAAGAGTGTGCCAAGCCTGATCGCTTCTTCTTCTGAAGCTTAGCTTTTTCTGTTCCACACAACTCTGATGAGACAAAGGAGCATTTTGTATGTAATATATGAGTTCTGGTTAGAGTAGCAATAAAAGAAGATGAAAAGCGTATTATTTGAGGACACCCTACCTTTAACATACCATGCGAAGCAATTGAAAAACCATCTAGTTATTTCTAATCAATCAGAGACATCTGAGTTGACCTAGAAATGGAAAACATGACACATCACACAAAACCCAACATTTTGTGATGTAAACAGTCTGAAAAGGAGACTTCCAGTTTTCGTAGAGAGGCAGATTCTATAACCTGAAAGCCCTCCAGCTATAGCCATGAAGATATTCAAGGTACAATGTAACCAGAATCCTTTCAAATACATGGCAGAGCGGGCATGAAAGAAAGGAAGTCCTCAGAGGCTGGAAGCAAAAAGGAAGCTGACAACCAGCAGAGAATATGTGGAGCTGATGCCTCCATTGCCCTGGGAGGAGCTCTTGGTTTCAGTAATCCAGGGGCCCAGATGTTCACCCACAAAAGGGGATCAGAAAAAGAGTCCCTGGACCAATACATCCTCATGTATGAAGGATGCATAACAGAGCCCTCTGCAGAGTCAGGAAGCCCCCTCCCTCCTGCAAGCACCCCCCACGATGGCACAGCTTCAAGGACAGGTGGACCAGGAAGCACTGTGCCTAGCAGGACAGGTAGCCAATGTGGAGTGTGATTAGCCTTGGTTCAGGCTCTGGGTAGGGGGCCAAAAAGCATACACTGAGAATGTGCAACCAGAGGCCTGCATCACCACTGCGTTTGGAGTTTGAATTTCTTTTATCTTGAATAGATCCAAAATGCCCAACATAAGAATTAATGTGAAAACTTGTTACTGGCCTAAAATAATCCTGAGTAGCCCAGCAGAAGCAACAGAGAAATGGCTCGGAGGGGACCCACTTTCAATCAAGTCTTCATAGGCCCACAGATAAAGGCCCTGGAATGAGTTCAGAATTCAAAAGTATACATTACATAAAGGAATAGATCAGGAGTCAGCAGACAGGGACTTCCCTGCTGGTCCAGTGGTGAAGAATCCACCTCGCAATGCAGGGGACATGGGTTCAGTCCCTGAGTCGGGGAACTAAGATTCCAAATGCCTCAGAGCAACTAAGCCCAAGAGCTGAAACTCCTGAGCCCACACAGCACAGCTAGAGAGTGTGTGCCACAAGGAAAGAGCCCACATGACTCAGCAAAGACCCCACGTGCCGCAACTAAAACCAGACACAAAGAAATAAAATTTTAATAAAAAGAGCCAGTGGACATAACCAATATCAAGATTTAACCCACAAGAGTTAAAGATAATCCAAGAGTCTGAGCGATAAGTATATCTAACACGGTTAAAATAAAGGAGGAAACAAAAGCACAACACGCTGTGAAAAGAGGAAAAGCACTGCGGAAGAATTACGCTGACTGCTTAGTAATAAAAACTAAAATCATTGAAACTACCATGTGTATTTGAACTTTGTATGGACAGGTTAGGAAGCCTCCTCATAGACACAGAACTGAAAAGAGAATTTTTGATCAGAAAGATCAGAAGAAAGCGCATAGAAATAAAAAAGTAGAAAATAGAAAAAAAGAGGTTAGGATACAAGGACATAAGGAGAATAAAGCTTAATGTTAGAGAAAGAGGAGATGGGAAAACAGATATTTCAAGAGACGTTGGGTGAGAATTTTGCAGAGTTGATGAAATACATAAATCCTCAGATTTAGGTAGCATATTACATTCTGAACAAGATAAACTCAAAATATATATATTCTCATACTGAAAAATTATAATTTATGCTGTATACTCATTTCCTTCAAAGTGGTTTTAAAAAAAAACTTACAATAATAATAAAAAATAAAACTGTTTTTACTGAACATCCTTGCTCCTGGAGAGTATAATAAAATCACTTATTATCAGAACTTACTATCAGGGTTAACCACCATCTGCAGAAACTGAAGGAGGGTTGGTGCAACGGCCCTTTGGAAGAGACAGCGGTATCACTGTGCTGACCACACTTTTCCTTGTCAAATTCTCTTTCAGGCTGTTTATCTGGAGTTTTGTATCAGCAGGGTACTGGCAGGAAACAGATGGCCCAGTGCAACAGAAAATGGAGGAAGTTTAAGAAAGAGACACGGGCAGGGCTGAAGGAAACCAGTGGGACTGTGTGGTTCCGGGGGCCGAGGCAGGATGCCATGGCCACTCCTGGTACTGAAAGGCAAGGAGGGCTGGAGCCTGCAGCCCAGAGAGGCAGTGCACAGAGAGGGCCACCTGGTAGGAGCTGTCGGCTTCAGCAGAGTGAGGCAGCCAACCTCCCCTGCAGGGACCAAACCCCAACAGAACCAGGACCCCTGGTTTGCCGAGGAGAATTTGTTCACCTCCATTCTTCTAGTCATAGCAAACACCCTCTTCCAACAACACAAGAGAAGACTCTACATGTGGACATCACCAGATGGTCAACACCGAAATCAGATTGATTATATTCTTTGCAGCCAAAGATGGAGAAGCTCTATACAGTCAGCAAAAACAAGACTGGAGCTGACTGTGGCTCAGATCATGAACTCCTTATTGCCAAATTCAGACTTAAATTGAAGAAAGTGGGGAAAACCACTAGACCATTCAGGTATGACCTAAATCAAATCCCTTATGATTATACAGTGGAAGTGACAAATAGATTCAGGGGATTAGATCTGATAGACAGAGTGCTTGAAGAACTATGGATGGAGGTTTGTGACACTGTACAGTGGGCAGGGATCAAGACCATCACCAAAAAAAAGAAATGCAAAAAGGCAAAATGGTTGTCTGAGAAGGCCTCACAAATAGCTGAGAAAAGAAGAGTAGCTAAAGGCAAAGGAAAAAAGGAAAGATATATCCGTTTGAATGCAGAGTTCCAAAGAATAGCAAGGAGAGATAAGAAAGCCTTCCTAAATGATCAATGCAAAGAAATAGAGGAAAATAATAGAATGGGAAAGACTAGAGATCTCTTCAAGAATATTAGAGATACCAAGGGAACATTTCATGCAAAGAGGGACTCAATAAAGGACAGAAATGGTATGGATCTAACAGAAGCAGAAGATATTAAGAAGAGATGGCAAGAATACACAAAACTATACAAAAAAGATCTTCATGACCCAGATAACCATGATGGTGTGATCACTCACCTAGAGCCAGACATCCTGGAATTCAAAGTCGAGTGGGCCCTAAGAAGCATCACTATGAACAAAGCTAGTGGAGTTGATGGAATTCCAGCTGAGGTATTTCAAATCCTAAAAGATGATGCTGTCAAAGTGCTGCATTCAATATGCCAGCAACTTGAGAAAACTCAGCAGTGGCCACAGGACTGGAAAAGGTCAGTTTTCATTCCAATCCCAAAGAAAGGCAATGCCAAAGAATGCTCAAACTACTGTACAATTGCGCTCATCTCACGCACTAGCAAAGTAATGCTCAAAATTCTCCAAACCAGGCTTCAACAGTATGTGAACTTCCAGACGTGAACTTCCAGACGTTCAAGCTGGATTTAGAAAAGGCAGAGGAACCAGAGATCAAACTGCCAATATCCGCTGGATCACTGAGAAAGCAAGAGAGTTCGAAAAACATCTATTTCTGCTTTATTGACTACATCAAAGCCTTTGACTATGTGGATCACAACAAACTGCAGAAAATTCATCAAGAGATGGGAATACCAGACCACCTGACCTGCCTCCTGAAATCTGTACGCAGGTCAAGAAGCAACAGTTAGAACCGGACTTGGAACAATAGAATGGTTCCAAATCGGGAAAGGAATATGTCAAGGCTGCATATTGTCACCCTTGTATTTAACTTATATGCAGAGTACATCATGAGAAACCCTGGGCTGGATGAAGCACAAGCTGGAGTCAAGATTGCTGGGAGAAATATCAATAATCTCAGATACGCAGATAACACCACCTTTATGGCAGAAAGCGAAGAACTAAAGAGCCTCTTGATGAAAGTGAAAGAGGAGAGTGAAAAAGTTTGCTTAAAACTCAACATTCAGAAAACTAAGATCATGGCATCTGGTCCCATCACTTCATGGGAAATAGATGGGGAAACAATGAAAACAGTGACAGACTTTATTTTTTTGGGCTCCAAAATCACTGCAGATGATGACTGCAGCCATGAAATTAAAAGACGCTTGCTCCTTGGAAGAAAAGCTATGATCAACCTAGATAGCATCTTAAAAAGCAGAGACATTACTTTGCCAACAAAGGTCTCTCTAGTCAAAGCTATGGTTTTTCCAGTGGTCATGTATGGATGTGAGAGTTGGACTATAAAGAAAACTGAGCACTGAAGAATTGATGCTTTTGAACTGTGGTGTTGAAGAAGACTCTTGAGAGTCCCTTGGACTGCAAGAAGATCCAATCAGTCTATCGTAAAGGAAATCAGTCCTGAATATTCATTGGAAGGACTGATGTTGAAGCTGAAACTCCAATACTTTGGCCACCTGATGCGAAGAACTGACTCATTTGAAAAGACCCTGATGCTGGGAAAGATTGAAGGCGGGAGAAGGGGATGACAGAGACTTAGATGGTTGGATGGCGTCTCTGACTCGATGGACATGAGTTTGAGTAAGCTCCAGGAGTTGGTGATGGACATGCAGCCTGGCGTGCTGCAGTTCGTAGGGTCACAAAGAGTCAAACACGACTGAGCAACTGAACTGACATACTGATTCTTCTTTCTCAGAGGTGTCCCAGTTTAGACAGTAAATTATTTGATGGCTCGCATTAGGGAGTTTGTTGGTACAATCCATAGCATCAGCTTCCTGGGGAACCAGGCAGAGTAGCCAAAGATGGAGAAGCTAGTGAAGGAATGCAGGTTGAGCATCTGCTACTTACTTACTTTAAGAGCAACTTTATTATTGGACTTCCCTTGTGGCACAATGGATAAGAGTCTGCCTGCCCATGTAAGGGACACGATGTAAGGGTTCAATCCCTGGTCCAAGAAGATTCCACATGCCACAGAACAACTGAGCTCATATGCCACAACTACAGAGTCCACACTCCAGAGCCTGTGAGCCCCCACTTCTGAAACCCACATGTTTAGAGCCTGTGCTCTGCAACAAGAGAAGCCACCACAATGAGAAGCCCGCACATCTCAATGGAGAGTAGCCCCTGCTCACTGCAACTAGAGAAAGCCTGCATATAGCAACAAAGACCCAGTGTAGCCAAAAATGAAATAAAATAGCTTTCGTATTCACATACCACTAAATGTGCCCTCTTCAAGTATAAAATTTCCTGATTTTTAGTTTATTTACAGAGTAGGGCAACATTTGCTACAACCAATTTGAGGACATTTTCATCCCTTCTCAAAGTCACTCTCTACCCATTAGCATCACTCCCCATTTCTCCCCAACCTCCCCGAGCCCAGCCTAGGGGACCACTCATCTACTTTTTTGTCTCTATAGATTTGCCTATTCTACACATTTCATATAAATGGAACCATAAAATATGTGGCTTTTTATGTCTGGCTTGTTACGTAGCATATGTTTTCAAGGTTCATCCACGTCACAGCACGTCAGTACTACATTCCTTTTGATGGCAGAATAATATTTCATTATGTGGATATACCACATTTTGTTTATTCATTTATCAGTTGATAGATATTGGAATTGTTTCCACCTATTGGCCATTATGAATAAAGATACTGTGAATAACTGTAAACAGGTTTTTTGTGGACATATATTTTCAGTTCTCCTGGGCATCCCCCTGTGATGGAATTGCTGAGTCATATGCAAAATCTATCTGTAGTCTTTTGAAGAATTGTCTGTTTCCCAGTAAGTAGATTTATACTCCATATAATTCGTAAGGTTTTTTCACAACATGAATTAGCTCTGATGGAGTCATTGTCTATTTATAATGGTGACATCATCCGTCCACATCAAGATAGTTTCCTTCTATGTCATCCCCAGCTAGTCACTGATGGAGTTCTAACCCATTTACCCTGCATTTCACTCATAGTAAATTGTTTCATGAGGGTTCTAGAAGCATAATTTTAGAGATTTAAACAATTATTTTAGAAGAATCCCATTGCTAAAGTGCTTCTAGCACTGAGTCCCAGGTAAATAGAATTCTACTATAGCCAATTCTATCTATACTTCTGTCTCTTATAAGTTTGGCGAGTGGGAGTCTATCACTAAGTCAGTCAATTCTGGATTCACTGACAAGGCCAAGATCCTGGATCTACAAAGCTCATTCTGATGTATTTGGGCAGCAGAGTATACAAAGTGGCACAAGAATTAGACAGACCTGGAAATAAGAGGCTGAGCCCTAGGAACTTAGCATCAACAGTCTCTGTTCCACCCACTTCACACATTTAAGTGACATCGGTGGTCCAGGGCTCCCTCTTCTTGGCAACCCCACAGGCATACCTGCAATTTCAGGAGGTTTTGCCAGGGCAGATGCCAGTTTCCTTCTCCTATGCCTGGAGCTTTTCTTTGAAATTAACAACAAAAACAGGAGCACAGGAGACCTGTCTTTAATGTGGAGACATGCTAGGATGGAATGGGTATGGGTTTTGGAATCATGGAGATTCAAGTTCAAATCGTCATGGCTTTGTATCTCAGCTGTGTCCATGAACAAATTACTTAACCAGTCCATACCATCATTGGCATAACACAAAATATAATGCTAACTACTAAGTCTTACAGATTGGAGATAATGTGGTTCTTGAGCCTAACCTGTAACAGACACTTGGAAGAGGGGACACTCTCCTTAACAAGACACTGCTGGCATTCCCCCCTTTAGAGTCCAATAAGGGAGGCTTTGTTTGGGGTAACAGAGGTGAATTTCAGCCTCTGAGCCAGGAGACATTTAATCAATTGTTGCAAAGCAGTTCTGCCTGTTTACTTTTAATAATGGGTTTGTTTGCTTTTAATAATAAGAACCAGACCCAACCCTCCTATTTTCTGAACCTTGTGAGCAAATGGATGCTTGTGAACTGGAACTCGGTAGCAATCTTTGCAGCCACAAGTGGCCAGTGGCCGTAGGCAACAAGTGAAAACAGGTTGTGTACAGGGAAACTTTTCATTTGCAGAGGTAATGATATTTACCACTGATCCTATCCAGCAGCTTCAAAGGTGGTGGCAAGCATTACCCAACTAATGAGCCCAACACCCCCGGCTCCCTGTCCCCAAGGCAGGAATGATGCTCTGTAGTAATCTCTCCAGTGATGCCCATCAGGAGACAGAGGCAGAGGACTTTGTAATCCTGGGGGAGTTACAGATCCTCTCTGGGTCTCAATGTCCCCATTTGAAAAGGAGAGGCTTGGTGGCTCAGACGGTAAAGAATCTGCCTGCAACGCAGAAGACCCAGGTTTGACCGCTGGGTCGGGAAGATCCCCTGGAGTAGGAAATGGCTACCCACTCCAGTATTCTTGTCTGGAGAATTCCATGGACAGAGGAGCCTGGTGAGCTACAGTCCATGGGGTCACAAAGAGTCGGACGTGACCGAGTGGCTAACACCACTACTACTGCTGGTCCCTTCCAGGTGAGGTTAAAGGTGTCTGCCATGTGAATGGCAGACGGAACTTAGGCTCTCTCTGGATTCTGCGTCTGCTTTAGATATAGGTATAAATGTCTGTCTCTGTGGATATGTGTCTTTTTGTTTGGGAAACAGCTGGAAAAAGAATTAGGGAAAGGATGGGTGCTGTTTGCTCCAGGCAGTGACTCAGTGAAAGAAGAGAGCGACTTCTTAGTCTTAAGGCTTCCCCTGCCCCCAGCCTTGAACATATAAACGCAAACCACTGGAGTCCACCCATCACTGGACAAAGCAGGACAAAGGCCTCCCATCTCTTCATCTTCCCTACGACTGGGGCACTTCCCCCCTCCATTGCTGTGATGCGTTTTACCCTAAAGCTATTTTAACCTAAACAGATTGAAGTGGGAGAGGCCTACCCATCTCACATCTCCTATATCTGTGTTTTCTAGAACAAATTCCAACCCAATCATCAAATGAAAACACATTTCCACTAAGTTATTCTCCATAATCTAAATTTGTTTCCTGATAGGGAGGTTAATACTGTAAAATGGCAATCTCTTCCCTTGTTGGTCATAGCTATTTGAAATATTTCCTTTACCCTGAGTTGGAATCTTTTCCCCTTATTGAAATGAATCTCTTAGGGATTTATAATCAAGGCACTACCTTTCCTTAAACATTGTCTCTCAGAGGAGAAACTTAAATAGACACACAATTCATGTACTCTTTGGCCACTATCTCAATAGATGTTATTATTATAAAATTATATTCAATATGTCACATAGAATATACCATCTTTTATTTATATATCTATATATTCTATACTATAATTTCTGTTTATCCTTCAATATACATTATAATATATAATAATAATTTGAAAGCTAGATTATAAAAATTCAAAGTTACAGAAAGCACTTCTATCAGGGGACTCATTCATGAAAATGGAAAGATCCTTTATCAAGTAATTCCCCCCAGGGGCCCTTAAATAGCAATCTCCCCCCATCCCCACCCTGCATTTCCATTCGATCTGTAGCAATCCCATTTAGCTAGCTGCATTACTGGACCCCCTCATTGTGTAAAGGAAGGTAAATTGTGTTGGTAACCATTTGGCTCTCTCTTTTTTTTTCCAACTTGCAACTAATTCATTTGGCCATTAATAGGGCTTTCCCCCGAGGCCATTTGATCTGTTTGGAGGATGAGCAGGGAGTTAGGACCCCCTTCTCCAGTTGCTGTGCTTTCCAGAAGCAGACAATCCAATGGGACAGGGTAGATATGACAGAAATGATTAACTGAATAACTCACTTGAAAATTGTGTATCGCTTAAAAGACCTAATAGCTGATCAAGTAAGACTCCACGCTGTAGCTTTACTGAGAACAATGCCAGCAGGGGGAAAAAAAAAATTCTTGAAAGAATCTCATTAATGGATTCCTTAAAATGCTGGAAAGATGATTTCAGGCAATAACATTTCTTTCATCTTTGTAATATTCACTTACATTTGCATAATTCTGCACAGTTTACAAAGCATTTTCCCAAATGGTGTTGCCAGGACGATGGCTGTGGAAGAACTAAGCTGGACTCCAGAAGTGGATGCGGGCTTGGAGTTGCTGACTTGCCAAAGGCCCGGGGCTAAGAAGAGGCAGGAGTGACACCAGAACCCAGGGCTTCTAACTCAGAACCTCCTTCCATGGCACAACAAACCGTCTCCCTGGAGTGCCGCAGCTAAAACCACCTCATTGAACTCTCACCCGGGAGAGAAGGTCATGCCGACTGAGTACTCCGCTCCAAGCCTGGGGAACATCTGGTCTTTGTGGGGGCACAAACCTACAGACAAGATTGCTACCCACAAAACGGCAACTAAGTCCCAGGACACATGCCGAAAATATTTTTTGACATTTTAGAGCTATAGATTCCTTTTGTGGCCCGTGAATTTATTGCAAGGGGTCCATACATCCATATGAACCACCATGCCTCAAGTATTGAGAGACTGAATATACAAACAATGGTCAGAGCACATTAAAAAAAAAAAAAAAATAGCACTTTGACCTGCAACCTGCCCAGGAATCCAACCCTTTATCTAATAAATGACTCAGGTAGTCAGCCTGTTATAAGTCAAACTTTTGCAGGCAGCCAGTTTGCTCTTTCCAGTGACAATCCAGGAAGCTAAACACTAATTCTGTAAAAAGCAGCCCCAAATGCCCAGGACTTGATTAATAAATGACAGCTTCTGTAATTTTTTGTCCCTGCTTCCAACTCAGGACCAACCAGAGAAAGCTACATATGTACCCCTAACAAATAGGATAGGCTGATTCCAGTTAGCCTGGAGCTGCTGCAAGCCAACAGTGTCCAATCAGGGCATACCTGAAGCCCTCCAGTTCTTCCACCAGAAAGCTCTTCCATACCTCTGCCTGCCTTTCAGTTTCTGCAAAACGCAAGTGACCATGTTGTCTCTCCCTTATTGTAAACAACCTTTGCTTTTCTCATTTGGTTGGTCTTCCTCAATTTCCAGAGATACAATGTGGCTCATTTGTACACATATCACACCCTTCGAATAGCTGTAGCTGCTGTTGTGACATGCAAAGCAAAAATGCATTTAGAATGCACAATGCCTATTATGAGGCGTCTCTGAAATGTTATGTTAAAAAGATGAAGTCTGTCTGTAAGTACTAGCTTGAAAAAATACTAAGTCTAAAAGCAAGTTGCAGAACAGTGTGTATGTATGATCCCAATTTGCAGACATAATAAAAACTGAATGATTAAGAAATGTCCACAGTAAATTGGACGTGAAATTTAACAACAGCAGCAACAACAAAAGCTATTTTTGAACATCCAGCCCTCACAAAAACCCCACAATGTGGGTTCTATCACTAACCTCACTTTACAGGGAAAAGAACCTGTGGAGTCCTGTACCAAGATCACAGGTGTAGAGCCCTGTACCAAGGTTACAGGTCAAGAATCTCTGGAACTGACCAAGCCCTATAGCAACTGTTGCCATGAGCCTCCAGATGTAAACTGGCCAGTTCCCTGACTATATTACATAAAGTGAAAGCGAGTCACTGTTGTGTGACTCTTTGCAACCCCATGGACTATACAGTCCATGGAATTCTCTAGGCCAGGATACTGGAATGGGTAGCCTTTCCCTTCTCCAGGGGATCATCCCAACACAGGGATCACACCCAGGTCTCCTGCATTGCAGGTGGATTCTTTACCAGCTGAGCCACAAGGGAATGTATTTGATATTACATAAAATACCCACCCAATTACCCACCCTATAGCATCTTAACTCATCACGTAATGTCACCATTCCAATGGGAATTTTTTCTGTCATTAGGCTATAAAAATTGGCTACTAGACAGTGTCTCCCACTGTAACAAAATTTATTCTCCTCTCGTTCTGCTTCATGTCTGGAAATTCTTTTCCAACCCATGCACAAACCTTGACGGAATAAAGTTTAGGAGAAGCTAAGTAGTCTCCTTATGTTCATGAAACGAGCAAGTGGTGGAGCGAGGGAGTCAGTCCTGGTCCATTGGACTCGACAGTTTGCCTTCTGACTCACTGGTTTTTAATTCTGGTTGCCGTTTGCCCCTGTAAACTTTTGTGCCACTTGGCCATGCTATGCGTGTAGAAGCTCAGTCATGTCCGACTCTTTGTGACCCCAGGCTCCTCTGTCCATGGGATTCTCCAGGAAAGGATACTGGAGTAGGACGCCATGTCCTACTTCAGGGGATCTTGCCACCCCAGGGATCGAACCTGTGCCTCATATCTCCTGCATTGTCAGGCGGGTTCTTTAGCGCTAGCACCAGCTGAGAAGCCGGCCATGCTACAGGGGAGGCTGTTACAGTAGCGCACTGGCTTTTGTATTTTAGTTTGAGGATCACAGTCCCACTGTAGTTGTGCTCTGAGTAAGTGTCCATCAGGAAAAAAGAAGCTCAATCAGAACCTGGGAGCCTGGGTCCTAGTCTAGACTCTGCCACCAACTGCACATCCACCTCCTAGATCAGTTTCTCTCGGTGTTTCCAATACATGCAGCCCTACCCGTCTCCTTCCTAGTTCTCAGGCATTTGTCATTACTTGCCCAAGGCTAGCCTGCTCAGCCCCTCTGCCTGCAGTAATAAAAACAACAAAAACAGCTAAAGCATGCTGACTGGCAGGCAGTGTTCTGAGTACATCATGTCTATTATCTCATTTGATCCTTACCCTGACCCGGTGAGCTAGATGCCAGTAGCACCTCCTTTCTGTAAATGGGGAAACTGAGGTATGGCAGTGTTAGACCTTATTCAAGATCATGCAGCTGGTGAGATGGAATCAGGACTTTTCACAGGTGATTTGAACCTGTACTGCTCACGGCTACAACTCTACCCTCTGCAACGTCAATTTTATACAGATGGGACTTCGCTGGTGGTAGTCCGGTGGCTAAGATTCTGCGCTCCCAATGCAGAGGGCCCAGGGTTTAATCCCTGGTCAGGGAACTAGATCCCACATGCCACAGCTAAGAGTTCTCATGCCATGAGGAAGATCAAAGATCCTGCATGCCTTGACTAAGATCTGTCATAGCCAAATACATAAATTAATAAATAAATATTTTGATAATCATATGTGGGTAGAGGCCACAGCCATTTGTGCCCCACTGAATTCCCAGCATCTGCTTCAAAGTTGAGTGCCTAAACTGGTCTTCATGGAATGAATAAAGATTGGATGAATGGCTTCTATTAATATTTGATCTGTACAAGGCCTAACACAACACCCCATATACACTGGGAGTTAATACTGTTCAGTGTCCCTGACTGAGTTTATTCCAAGTTATCATTAACAATCTAAGAGAAAGACTCTACTACACACAAACAGTCGTTAGTTCACCCTTCCCCCACCAGACTTATGTTTGTATTTACCTACGGTGTAATCATGTCTTTTGTTATATGTGGACGTCCTGTAGGATGGAAAGGTACATTTGTTTCAACAGGTGCTAGAAAAAAAAAGTAAAGAAAGATCATTTGCTTACTTCCCACTCAGACCTATATCCATTATTCACTCCTCCTTCCCTTTGGGTGTGTTGTTTTTATTTCCCCTTGTAAGTGACTCTGTGGAGAAGCTTCCAAACAGCCATTGCCCGAGGGTCCCCTTGGCCACCCTCGCTCTGCAGATCACCGCTTCTCCTTGACACCATTTACAGGCAGCGGTGCTACGTTTACAGGCTTGTGAACAGGCTGCTCTAGGAACCCAATTCGCACACAGTGAATGCAGCGGGATCCTGTTCATTGCTGGCAGCTTTTTTTGGATTGCTCATTTCTCCAGCACGGCTATAATAGCTTTTACAGACATCTCTGGGGATGTGGACTATTTTGCATTTGTAAGCCACCTTTATGGAAAGGGCCTCCAGGTTCGAAGTGTCCTGTGACCACTTACTCAGTTGGAGATGTGTCAAGGCCACGTTCATCAGAAAGTGAAAGCGTGAGGCCAGTGTGACATTGCAAGTGTCCTTGGGGTACTGGATATTCACATGGGACTTCGGTGGGGCTGAAATAATGTTGGAAAAAAAAGTTGAATTAAAAAAAAAAAATTCCCCTGCTATCGCTTTAAAGCAGGGAAGGGGGTTAAAGGGAAGTACAGTTGTTTGAGGGCCGGTTCAGAATAGCAGAAAGGAAGGAAGTGTGAGGTTTGAAGGCTGGAAGATTTTGCACTTCCAAAGCCAGGGATCCACCCAAATCCCAATCGCCATTCTGGCGCCTCTGTCTAGATGGCCAGGATGACACGCAGAGATGTCTCTGAACTATTATTTGGGCCCCTTCTTTAAGCTAGGCACTCTTTCATTATTTAATTTTCAGAAGATTGCTGTGAGAACATTGTCATTCATTTACTTTGTAGTTGAGGGAACTCAAGGACATGACTTGGCCAATGCCCTACTGCTAAGTGACTGAATCATTGCTCAAGTTCAAGGTCGCCTGATGCCAAAGCCAGGCTTTTCCCTCTGTGCCACCCAAGTACTGACTTGTAAGGCAAACAAATCATGACATAAGGGCCTGTTACATTTCCTCAGTCTATTAGACGTCCCTCTTCTTGTGGTTTTGGGGGTTCTCCAGGCTGCGTCCCCTTGGTGTCTAGTAGTAAAAACCCCTCTCCAACAACAATGAATTGTGCTTTCTCTTGTGGAAAACTGAATTCTCCATAACAGATAATCTTTGTGCGGAAGGATGCCCCAGAAGATAAAGTAGTTGATGGAGGGTACCATAAAAGGAAAGTCCCTTGTGGGAGGAAGAGTGGCAGCAGGAGGAACTGGCCAGACGCTTGAGTCATCCGGGTGCTTAACCTCTGAAAAACCTGAGGGGGCCCTGGTGTTTGTTTGTTTCCATGACTCCCCACCCACCCCCGGGGAACTAATTTCCTCCGGGGTGCTCCTTAATGCTTTGGGCATTCCTTTCACTCGTCAAATATTTGTTGAGTGTTTCCACGGGTTAGCACACAGATAAGATTACGTTCTACTGCATATAGTAATAGAAACATACGTGGTAGCTTGCACAAGACAGAAGCTTATCTCTCTCGTGTCCAGATCTACACGTTGGCCATGCAGGACAAGTATGGCGGCTCTGTGGTGTCATCAGGGGCTCAGGTCCCTATCTTTCTGCTCCTCCCTCCTAGCTTGTGGCTTCTTCCTCAAGGCCACCTCATGGTCCAGGACAGCTGCTGGAGCCCTTCGTAGGATGGAAGAAGGAGGAAAAGCAGAGCGGGCAGGGGGCAGAAAGAGGCCCTTCCCAAATGAACCAGTCCTTTGAAACAGCCTTCCAAGAAATCCCAAATAATGTTTCCACCTGCATCTCATTTGCTAGAACCTATTCACATGGCCACATGTGGCTGTAGGGGAGGCTGGGAGTTATCGCTGTGTTTTGGAGATGGTTAAACAGAAAGGTGCATGGCTAAAAGTGAGGACTTAGCAATGGAAGAAAAGCTATTATAATAGACCAGGAATCAGCAAACTACAGGGCTTTGCTGGTGGCTCAGTGGTAAAGAATCTGCCTGCCAATGCAGGAGACGTGGGTTTGATATCTAGATCAGGAAGATTCCCTGGAGAAGGAAATGGCAAACCACTCCAGTATTCTCGTGTGGGAAATCCCGTGGACAGAGGAACCTGGAGGGCTACAGTCCATGGGGTTGAAAAGAGTCAAACGTGACTTAGCGACTAAACACCAACATCAAACTATGGCCCACAGCCGAATCTGGCCTACTGCCTTGGTTTGAAAATAAAGTTTTCCTGGAACACAGGTTTGATCTTTTACATATTGTCTATGGCTGCTTTTGCACTACAACAACAGAGTTTGTGATAAGACACGACCTGCAAAGCCTAAAATATTTACTATCTGACACTTGACAGAAGTTTGCTGACTCCTGGAATAGACAAATAGCAAAGAGGAATAGTGGACAAATAGCCTACAGCCAGGCACTGGGCTCTGTACATAGATGTGGGTTCTGTTCTCAAGCAGCTTACAGTCTAGGGAATTCAAAAGCCAGGTAAATCCCTCATTATGGTACGATGTGGTGAGTGGAATAGTAGAATTCTCTTCAGGGTGCTATGGGACCACAGAGGAAGAACATCTAAAACGGACCATGGAGATGGAGGTCAGGCAAGCATTCTAGATGTACCAGAGGATGAACAGCTTGCAAAGAGAGAGAGAAAGGACTCTGAGCAGAGGGGATGCGGGAGCAAAGATGAGAAATGAAATCCCCATCATTAGGCATCATCACACTGCAGGTCAGAGTTGCCTTGAGTCTGTTGACTTAGCTGTGTGCTACATCTTTGCTGTGTGTTGCATAGGTGTGTGTAGTGTCTTGCTGCTGCTGCTAAGTTGATTCAGTCGTGTCCGACTCTGTGCGACCCCATAGACGGCAGCCCACCAGGCTCCCCCATCCCTGGGATTCTCCAGGCAAGAACACTGGAGTGTGTTGCCATTTTCTTCTCCAATGCAGGAAAGTGAAAAGTGAAAGTGAAGTTGCCCAGTCATGTCTGACTCTTAGCGACCCCATGGCCTGCAGCCCACCAGGCTCCTCCGTCCAAGGGATTTTCCAGGCAAGAGTACTGGAGTGGGGTGCCATCGCCTTCTCTGGTAGTGCCTTGCAGAGGCTTCCAAATGCTCTTTAGTTAGCTGCTTATATTTGCATCACCTGTGATCCTGTTAAACTAATTCCTGGGGGCCCTGGCCCACTGAACCAGAATTTACCGTGGGGGAGGGCAGGGTGGAGAGACACTGTGTTCCATTTCCAAGACTGGCAATCACTAGGTAAGAGCAAGTTCTTTGGGTTAAAACCCCAGCTCCATCCCTCCTGAACTTGCTTGAGCCTGGACAACTTGTTGAGCTTTTCGGATCTTCCTTCTTCATTCATAAAGCAGGGGCAACATCGTGAGTTTGTTTTCTTCCTTAGTTCTGCGGACACTGAGCAGGATCACTCTTTCCTGTGAGGGACTGTCTTGTACATCAGAGAGTGTCTGGTAGCATCCATGACCCCCCACACACTGGGTGCCAGGAGCAATCCTAGAGTTGTGACAACCAAAACTGTCTCCAGACAGTGCCCAGTGTTTCCCAGGGAGGCAAAACTGTCTCTACTTAAGACCTGATGAGCTAACATAATGATTAAACGAGATAAGGTATGTAATACATGTAAATAGTTAGGAAGCATGATCACGGTTACCTTTATTGTCATCAGTGCTCAGAAAACATTAGTTGAAGAAAAGATTTGTCTCAGGTTAAAAAAAGAAAGAAAAGAAAACATTAGTTGAAAGAATGAACGCACGTGATGGAAGAAGAACAAAAATCTCACAGAAACTGTGTATGGTTTTAGGTTAGCAAATGCAGGAGAGGACTTCTGAGCCATGACTAACAAGCTTTTCTGTGAAACCCACCTGTTGTGAATCCACGTTATTTTAGGAATGTTGGCCGAGAGGCATTTTCAAGTGAGCTGTCAGAGACATCTGTTGTTTTGTTGCCTCTTTCCCCAGTTGCTTGATTTAGTTTCGGGGGAAATACCCACTCCCACTGTCGGCCACATGCTTTGCATGGAGTTGACCCTCCAGCCATGAATCACGGGGAAGATCACTCTCCTGGTCACAGGGTTTGGTCTACAAGTGGGAACAGGGCTCAAGCCAAGGCCCAATCAGAGACACCACCATCCCCCCACTGCCCCCACCCCACCAGGAGTTTGCTTAGACAACTGCAACGATGTGGTCTCCAGTTCTCACTGGACTTGACCATGAGAGGTCCTAAAAGCTAGATTGCAACTGGAAAGGAAGTTTGTGTCTGAGGACAAGGCTGTCACATGGAGGAGGGCAGAGCTGAGCAGAGAAATGCGGATAAACTGAGCTCCGTTACTTTGTCTGAACTCCTGTATTCAGCTTTGCCTGAAGCCCAGTTTCTTCACTGACTGTGTTCTTGAGCTAATAAATTCTATCTCTGCTTGTTAGTTTGGGCTAGTTTTTCTGTCGTAAAACCAGAGGACCCCTCCCTTCCCGATGGATACTTGATCTTGATTATATTAGGAGTAAAACACTTTGTGAGTATATCTGTACATTTTGAAAAACAAACTTCGAATCAGCTGGAATGCTTTGGTGACAAAAGAAAACCCAACTCTAAATAGCTAAAGCAATCAAGGCCTTAAAGATGCCCAGAAGTGTGTAAGCTGCGGACCTGGGCTCCAGCTCCGTCTCCGTAGCTCTCTTGGTTTAGCGGTCCTCCTTGTGCGGTCTTGCTTTAGGCTAGCTTCCCCAGGAGCAAAATGTGGCAGAGTTTCCCCGCCTTGTGGATAAGTGTCACCAGAAAAAGACAGAGGAAGCGTCTTCTCAGCTTGAAACCAGCAAACAGAAGTCCTGGCTTTACTGTGATTAGATCAGCACTGATTGTGTACTCAGCTTTAAACTGGGGTGATGGGCAGGGGATCTCCTGGGTCTGTGGCCAGGACCTGAAGCTAGACCTGGGGATTGGATCGGCACCAACCAGAACTCAGAGCTGATACCCAGTGGGGAAGGGTCATGGATGCTGGGAGGCACACCCACTGCTCGATTTAAAACAAGAAAATAATATTACATGTTAACTAACGTCATCTTTTAGTGACACCTTTCAGTTTTACCCTTGAATATTAGCATTTCTTCTTCTGGGCTCTTTCAAGATTTGCTTGTTGATATATTAGCACTTATATCACTGCTGTTAGAGTTGCTTGTCTATTTCCCCCCCAGACAATTTGGGCAGAGGCCAAATCCAACATCGTTTCTTCAGTGCAACCCTGTACTCAGTGGAGGTTTTTTGGGTTTTTTTTTTTTTCCTCTCTCTCTGTCATAAGCTTTGACTTTATTTTATTTGCCAGTTCTAGGAAGAATATGTCAGTAGTGATCTTCAAGGCACCAAGGGGCTCTCTTCTGAATCAGACCCACAGCTGATAGTTGGCCCAGTAATGGAAGCTGATGTTTGTGAGAAAGAGCTCTTTGATTAGCAATACAACTAACCTATCTTCAATCCTCTGTCCATGAACTTCAGTCCAGTATTAAAAGTCTAGACCAGAAATAAGGGAGAAGTGCATTAAGTTAGTCTAGCAATTGTTTTCATTTAACAGGTGTTTTGTTTTGTTGTTTCTATTTTCCTCAATCCAATTAAATTTGCTCCTCCACACAGCAAGGACAAAGAGTTTCAAGCTCAGCTTGCCAAGAGTCTAGGATCTCTGAATTGCAGTTCTATGACTCAAGTTCGAATCTGTCTTCCACACTGCTAGTTGTATGACCTTGGACAAGTTTTCAACCTGACTAAACCCCAGTTTTCTCATCTGTAAAATGGGGACAATTGTATTGCCACCTTATAGAGTTATTTGGAAGCTTAAATAAAATAATATCTGTAAAAGTGCTTAATGCAGGCCTAACTCATGGGATGAGCTCAATACTGGTAGCTGTTAATTTACCAGTAACTGATAGCTTTTTCTTTTTTTAAATAATTGGGTGTGTGAGTTTGGGCAAATCAGAAAAATCTCCCATGGCAGCAGTTTCTTCATTTGGGAAACTAGTACAAGCGTCCCTCCTTACAAGGCTATTGTAAAGAGCATACAGTAGGTGTTAATGAAACGTTCTCCCCAGTTCACTTCTAGCCATGCCCATTCCATCACCGAAAAGGAAAGAGCATGCCCTGCCCTCCTCCCAACCCTCCCATCCGTGGAAGAGGCCTTTGAGAAACTAAAGGTTTGTTTTACAAATAATTAGGAATTTAGGGCAAAGAAACCCTGCCTGGCTTAGAGCGACATTATGGTTGAGATCTGATCATCACGGACTGAGCAATCCAGGCTCTGTGGTTCCTGTTTCAACCGCTGTCAACCCTACTGGGCTTTCAGACAAACCTGCAGACAGTAAGACCGAAACTTCAATCGGAACAGGAGGGAAATATATTTGGGCAGCTGCAGAATGTTCTGACTTATGTCCACGAGACACAATGCTAGTCCCTGCAGGGAAACCCTGCTGCATTTTTTTCCAAGTTAATGAGTTTCTTCTCTCTTTGGATGCTTCCCATTACCTAAGTGGGCTTATTTTTCCTAGGACGCAGACCACAATTGAAGATGGCAGTTGGCACATTTGGAACCTACTAGCCCAAAAAAAGATTCCCAGCCTGAAATACCACTTGATTTCCAGACAGTGGTTTATGCACTAGAGGGCATGTTTGGGGATGGGGGGGGTTCTGTTCTCTCCTGTTATTCTTTTCCATATTCCAGGCCCCTAGCACAGTACCTGACACAGAGGCCGGGCTTAGTAGATGTTAGATGACTGAGTCAGAGGAGGAAGTCGGGGACTAAACAGGTCAATGTACAAACAGTGAATTCTGACCAAGTTTATAGCCTATTGATGACTAAGACTTTCTAGGTTGGCCAGAGGCTTGTTTTGACATTTACTGACTTGTGTTCACAACAAGACCAAGGGGGAACCTGTTAGGGCCTGCTGGTCCTAGCTTTCAGTTAGGGTAAGGGGCGCTGTCAGCCCCGGCAGAATGACCTATGAGCTTCGGGTGTAATCAGTGTCCAGAGCCAGCCGGTTCAGCTCAGGGACAGAACCACAAAACCACTGCTGCTAAGTGCCTGTAAGGTCACAGCATTCAGGTTTGGGATCATGACATTATTTCCTGGACTTCTAATCATCCCCCACTCACAGCATGCTGGGGTATAGGTTCAGAGGAGGTTGCACCTGGAAGGGACCAGTGTTTTATCGATGGGCCTGCTGATTACAAGCATCAGAATTACCTGGGATACTGATTCACTTTACATGAGAAAAATGAAGCCCAGAGAGGGTGAGTGATTTCCCCAAAGGTCACACAGCTAGTTTGCAAAAGATGATTATACTGTGGTATCATTAGAGCTGTATTCTGTTTTATATGTCATCACAAAGTGTTTTCATCTCTATTCTCCTATTTGGTTTTCTCATCTACCCTCCATATGAGAAAATGGAATGATTTGCTTTCATGTTAGAAGGAAATGCAGTTTTTCTTTCTATTTCTGTGTCAGTAGCCAGACACGACCTTCTCAAGGAAGGTGCCACTAGCCTGTATAGCACCTTTTTGCAATGGCACGGGTCTGACCCATGTGACAGAGTGCAGGCTGGACTTGAGCCCCTACTCTGTCTTGGTTAAATGGTTTGGGCAGTTTCCAACCTGCACAACTGTGCATGGCAGTCCTGCTCTCCAGGAGAGGAACTTGTCTTATATTTTGCTTTGCACTCCGCAGCATCTAGCATGGAGCTGGACTTATACACATTGAAGAAAGGTGACTGATTTGCTCAAGGGTACAAGGCAGAGGAACCAGAGATCAAATTGCCAACATCCGCTGGATCATCGAAAAAGCAAGAGAGTTCCAGAAAAACATCTATTTCTGCTTTATTGACTATGCCAAAGCCTTTGACTGTGTGGATCACAATAAACTGTGGAAAATTCTGAAAGAGATGGGAATACCAGACCACCTGATCTGCCTCTTGATAAACCTATATGCAGGTCAGGAAGCAATAATTAGAACTGGACATGGGACAACAGACTGGTTCCAAATAGGAAAAGGAGTACATCAAGGCTGTATATTGTCACCCTGCTGATTTAACTTATATGAAGAGTACATCATGAGAAACGCTGGGCTGGAAGAAGCACAAGCTGGAATCAAGATTGCTGCGAGAAATATCAATAACCTCAGATATGCAGATGACACCACCCTTATGGCAGAAAGTGAAGAGGAACTAAAAAGCCTCTTGATGAAAGTGAAAGAGGAGAGTGAAAAAGTTGGCTTAAAGCTCAACATTCAGAAAATGAAGATCATGGCATCTTGTCCCATCATTTCATGGGAAATAGATGGGGAAACAGTGGAAACAGTGTCAGACTTCGTTTTCTTGGGCTCCAGGATCACTGCAGATGGTGACTGCAGCCATGAAATTAAAAGACGCTTACTCCTTGGAAGGAAAGTTATGACCAACCTAGATAGCATATTCAAAAGCAGAGACATTACTTTGCCAACAAAGGTCCATCTAGTCAAGGCTATGGTTTTTCCTGTGGTCATGTATGGATGTGAGAATTGGACTGTGAAGAAGGCTGAGTGCCAAAGAATTGATGCTTTTGAACTGTGGTGTTGGAGAAGACTCTTGAGAGTCCCTTGGACTGCAAGGAGATCCAACCAGTCCATTCTAAAGGAGATCAGCCCTGGGTGTTCTTTGGAAGGAATGATGCTAAAGCTGAAACTCCAGTACTTTGGCCACCTCCTGCGAAGAGTTGACTCATTGGAAAAGACTCTGATGCTGGGAGGGATTGGGGGCAGGAGGAGAAGGGGATGACAGAGGATGAGATGGCTGGATGGCATCACTGACTCGATGGATGTGAGTGTGAGTGAACTCCAGGAGTTGGTGATGGACAGGGAGGCCTGGCGTGCTGCAATTCTTGGGGTCGCAAAGAGTTGGACACGACTGCGCAACTGAACTGAACTGAACCTGCTTCATCAGTAGTAGGACTGGAACCTCTGATTCTAGCTGAGGCCTCAGGCAGTATCATGCAGGAGAGAGTAAACAGTAAGCTGGTGGGCTGCCTGTATTCCATCTCTCAGGGAATCGGCCAGTATAATTCAGTTCACCAGAAATAAAGCACCTTGGGGTGACCCCTGAAAACCACTGCAAAGGCCGGATTTATAGTTCTCCACCCCAGATGTGAGTAATGGGAAGTGTACTCAGAAAGCGACTCATGCCCTCAATCCTTCAAGAATTCAAATTCCATCCTCTGTGTTTGGCAGAAGCTAAGAAAAGTGTCCATATCAGGAGCAAAGCCTCCCCTGGCCCTCCATTCCTGTCTCCACCCCTTTGAAATGTATAAACACTGGAGGAAGTTTCCTGGGCAGAATCATGGTAGTAATAAGCATACCCTCCTTAGCCTTTACATTACACTGCTCCATGCTATCACAGAGGAGTGACCAATCTCCTCTCCAGGCTGTCCCTGGAGAGAAACTTTCCATGGCTCAGGAATGGAACCTTCTCTGCTTCAGCTATACATAGCAGCAGTCGCCAAGTTTTATCAAACTCTTCTCAGGGGCCAGGCCATGGGTTCAAGGCTTTACTGGGTCATCTTATCTCATGCCCACAATAGCCCTGTGAAGTAGGCATTATGATGCCCATTTTACAGATGAGGAAATGGAGAGTCAGAGGATTTAAGTAACCTGCCCAAGGTCACACAAGGAAGTGGTGAAGCCAGGACTCGAACTCACAGCCCAGGGTGTCTGACACCAAGCCTGTGTTGCTGACCCTAGTGTGACACTGCCCTCAGTCTTGTTTGATTGTGCACCATCCTAGGGTGCTGGGGAAGACCCTGTCCTTTGTAGGTGTGTGTTTGCTTGGCTAAATTTATTGGTGTCTTTTGTATGCCCAACACCATGCTAAATAGCTCTCGTGGATATACATACTTTTCCTTTAAATCCTCAAACCAAACCTATGAGTAAGCACCATTGCCACCACTTTCCTTGTGAGGTCAAGTTATTAATTCAAAGAAAAGGTGGAATTCCAGGTCTGCTGCTGCTGCTAAGTCGCTTCAGTCGTGTCCGACTCTGTGCAACCCCAGAGATGGCAGCCCACCAGGCTCCCCTGTCCTGGGATTCTCCAGGCAAGAATACTGGACTGGGTTGCCATTTCCTTCTCCAATGCATGAAGGTGAAAAGTGAAAGTGAAATCGCTCAGTCCTGTCCGACTCTGAGCGACCCCATGGACTGCAGCCTACCAGGCTCCTCCGTCCATGGGATTTTCCAGGCAAGAGTACTGGAGTGGGGTGCCATCGCCTTCTCCTCTAAAGCATGTTTTCACTCAAAAGGCTAATGGATCTTGAAGTACAGTCCACGGGCCACCATCATCTAAATCTGGGACATGGGCAATACATGCAGAAATGCAAATTCCTAGGCCACACGCTAGGCCTACAGAACCAGGATCCCTGACAGTGGGGCCCAGAAATCTGCATTCCCACAAAGTACACCAGGGTTGGGTTTTTTCCCCTTAATTTTTATTTTTTAATTTTTTGGCTGTGGCACTTGGCTTGTGGAATCTCAGTTCCCCACCCAGGCCCTCAGCTGTGAAAGTGCAGAGTCCGAACCTCTAAACCACCAGGGAATTCCCCGTCACAGGGGTTTCTTATGGACATCTACGTTCAAAACTCATTTCCCTATCTCGGTGCTGTTAACATGTTCGCTTTTGAAAATTCATGGAGGGACTGCCCTGGTGGTCCAGTGGTTAAGTATTCGCCTTTCAATGCAGGGGATTCGGGTTCTATCCCCTGTTGGGAAATTAAGATCCCACGCTCCCTGGGGTAGCTAAGCCCACAACTACTGAGCCCGCACGCTCTGGAGCCCATGGACCACAATTAGAGAAGGCCTGCAGTACAGTGAAGGCACAGTGCAACCGATAAATATATAAATAAACAAATTCACCCTTTAAATAGAAAATTCATGGAGTTGTATTTCTGATTTATCACTTTTCTCTATGTCTGTTATCTTGTAACAAAAAATTTACTTAAAAAAGCCCTTCCCGTCTAAGATCTCACCTCTTTCTACGAGCACGAGCACGTTGTCGCCTCTACTTGTCCATCTCACACATTGTCACATTGTCACATTTCCAGCATTGATTCCCATGGGGCCCCTCGGCGCACCGGGCCAGAGAAATCAGGCTATGAGTGTCCTGGCATCACCCCTTCCTGCCTAAGGCCGTCACACAAAGGTTACCAGGCAGTTCTCATTTTCTGCTCTCCAGATAATTCCTCCAAAATAGATCACCCAAGTGCCTCACTCTGAAAACTTCCATCATGTTCCTTCAGCCCCGAAACCCAGATCAGTACAAGCTGGTCCCCTGGGGCCTCCTGCTGCACAATCACGTTTCCACCACCAGCTCGTGGTGGGAAGGGGGTCCTGAGACACCTCTTTGGGGGCTTATTCTGTGTGAGTCACTCTGAGATTAACATGCTCATCTATTCTTTTTCCCTTAAGACAGGGTGAGAGTTTTCTCTTCTCCTGGCCTCCGATGTCTTCTGGTACTTTGACAGAACCCCCTCCCCCCGTCTGAAATTCTCAACCTCTATTCATTGATTCAGTTATTCTTGCATTTACTAGCTTATTTCTAGACCTTTATTAAGCATCTATGGGCTTCCCTGGTATCTCAGACAGAAAAGAATCCACCCATAGTGTAGGAGGACCCAGGTTTGATCCCTGGGTTGGAAAGATCCCCTGGAGGAGGGAATGGCAACCCAATCCAGTATTCTTTCCTGGAGAACCCCATGGACAGAGGAGCCTGGTGGGCTACAGTCCATGGGGCCACAAAGAGTTGGACACTACTGTGCGAGTAACACTTTCACTTTCAAGCACCCATACATACCAGGAAGCCTGCTAGGGACGAGAATTTAGAAAATCAACAGGACAGGGCCTCTTTCCTCAAGGAATGTAAAGAGATGCCAGATCACTCCTGCAGATTCTTCTGGAGCTTCTTCCTTTAATAATAATAATATGTGTTGATGAGGACATTGATGCTAAGAGGAGGAGAGGGGGAGGGGACGGTGAAACTTTTCTCCACGGCAGATCCTCTGACAATCATTTTGGATGTATTGCTTAATTCCTTCCACACCCCCATGAGGTTGGTACCATTCTTACTTTCATTTCACAGGTGATGATATGTAAGGCCAGAGAAGTTGAGTAATTTTCTCAAGGTCACACAGTTTGCAAAGGCTAAACCAGAGCTAATCTGACAGGCCTCTCTGATAACCTCTTTGAGACCTCAAGGCCATGAAATGAGAAGCAACAGAAGTGCAAGGAAAATGGACTGAAAGCAAGAAGACAAAGGAGAGATGAGAAACCAGAACCCAGTGGGAACATGGGTTCACTCTGGTTGGCTCCAGACTGTGGGAGTCTGAAATGTACGTTGGCTGTAGAAACGCTGGCCCAGTGGTGCCATGCCCTCCTCCAGGGGATCTTCCTGACTCAGGGATCGAACCCACATCTCCTATGTCTTCTGCATTGGCAGACGGGTTCTTTACCACTAGTGCCATCTGGGAAGCCCTTCCATTCATTATACGTTTTTTAAAAATAATTGTATTTATTTGGCTGTGCTGGGGCTCTGTTGCTGCTTGGGCTTTCTCTGGTTGCAGCGAGCAGGGGCCACCCTCGAGTTGTGGTGTGAGGGCTTCTCACTGCAGCGGCTTCTGTTATTTCAGAGTGCAGGCTTTTGTGTGTTCAGGCTTCAGTCTTTGCAGCTCCCGGGTTCTAGAGCAGAGGCTCAGTAATTGCGGCTCCCGGGTTCTAGAGCAGAGGCTCAGTAATTGCGGCTCATGGGCGTAGTTGTCCCACAGCATGTGGGATCTTTCCAGGCCAGAGATTGAACCCGTGTCTCCTGGATTGGCAGGCAGATTCTTGACCACTCAGCCACCAGGGAAGCCCTCCATTCATTATAAATGCATGTAATGAATGGCTTGGTTTTGCCTGCTCAACATCCCTTCCTCCTTTGGTAACAGCATCCCAAGTTTCCTTTGGGCATCTGCCCAACACCATTTCAAGTGATTTTACTAGAGGCTGTCAGTCAGCAAGAGGATGGGTATATGATCCCCAACTAGGCCAGTGTGACTGCTTCTTGCTGGAATCTGTGTCTGGTACCAAGAGACATAGGGCCAGAAAGCTGATGAAGCCGAGTCACAGCACAGAGGAGCCACCTATGAGGGCTCCAGGCAGCCCCAGGACTCCTGACCTTCTTCAGCCTTCCCTTCATTTCTGTGAGCAACTGCATCCTTCCATTAAATCCCTTTTTTCCCTCGTTCTGCTTAGAAGCCAGAGTTGGATTTTG
This sequence comes from Bos taurus, assembly GCF_002263795.3. Lineage (NCBI taxonomy): Eukaryota > Metazoa > Chordata > Mammalia > Artiodactyla > Bovidae > Bos > Bos taurus. Next base: position 15,359,983 of record NC_037341.1, on the reverse strand, counting down.
ACGCTTGCACCAAAATGCCTTAGCTGGTAAATCTGTTTGATTTTCCTTTCTGTTATGTTGCATTATTAAATTAGTTTCTTCATCATAAATGTAATCCATGCCCTTGGTTTAAAAGCATTTTCAAATGCAAAAAGGGTAATTTCAAATGGTGCATCCTACTGGTCCCTCCTCCCTGGAGGCAGTTCAGTTCAGTTCAGTTGCTCAGTTGTGTCTAACTCTTTGCAACCCCATGGACTGCAGCACACCAGGCTTCCCTGTCCATCACCAACTCCCAGAGCTTGCTCAAACTCATGTCCGTCCAGCTGATGATGGCATCCATACCCTGGAGGTAACCACGGCCCAAAGTTTCTTGTGCTCCCTCTAAAATTTCTGTTTGATTTATTAGCAGCTCTGACTGTTAGACAGTTCTTCCTTGGACTGACTTGAAATCTCTCAGCCTTAGGCTCCCATTCATTTGCACACGTCCTGGGTTTGGGGAACCATAGAACAGGTTTCATCAACAACCTTTTGGGTGGTTAGTGATTCTCAGACCACAGACCCCAAGTCTCCCCCAGACACTGTCAATGCCTTTAGCCATCAGCCATGGAGCACCATCAAGAGGACCCTTCCTACCCTTGCCCCTCTTCTTCTCGGTTCACACTACCTTGCTGGATCTTTCCAGAACTAGGGCACCCAGAACTGCCTGTGCTACTCCGCAGCGTTCTGACTCAGGAGAGCTGAACTCCCGATGCTGCCCACGCCTTGTTCGTTCTCCTGCTCTAGGCAGCCTGACACGCCCCAAGTTACTTCTGCCTCAGCCTCGTTACCCCATTGACCTTACTGTCCCCTAACACACACACACACACACCAGCTGAATCACATCTCCTTGATTACGAATTTCTACTATTTGTTTTTTGAACCCAAGTACTGAAAGCAATACATATCCACATTCAATTCTCTCTAGTGTTTAGATGCACATTAAAATTGTAGGCACTTGCCCTATTTTGGAAAAGACTCTGATGCTGGGAGGGATTGGGGGCAGGAGGAGAAGGGGACGACAGAGGATGAGCTGGCTGGATGGCATCACTGACTCGATGGACGTGAGTCTGAGTGAACTCCGGGAGTTGGTGATGGACAGGGAGGCCTGGCGTGCTGCGATTCATGGGGTCGCAAAGAGTCGGACACGACTGAGCGACTGAACTGAACTGAACTGCCCTATTTTTATTAAGATTTTTTTTGATTCATATCGTTTTTTTAATTTAAATTTATTTTAATTAGAGGCTAATTACAATATTGTATTGGTTTTGCCATACATCAACATGCAGATCATTTTTAAAGTCTTTATTGAATTTGTTCCAATATTGTTTCTGTTTTATATTTTGTTCTTTTGGGCCGGGAGGAATTGGAGTCTTAGCTCCCTGACTAGGGATTGAACCGGTACCCCCTGCACTGGAAGGCAACGTCTTCATCACTGGACCACCAGGGAAGTCCCAGGTCCTCAGTCTGTGATGTATTCCTGATAAGGTCCCCGTCCCCGAGAGAGTCTGTCGTGAAAGCACAGTCTCCCTCTGTGTAAGCTGAACCTCTGCACAATGAGATACAGCGCCAACATCAATGTGGGAAACCAAAGCCTTAGGTTTTGGCATACCTTGTGGCTCACCACATCTGCTGGAAGGTTCTTTGAAACATTGTTCAAAAAGTAACCCCCAGCTGCAAACCCACAAATAGGGACTTCATTAAATAAACTGAAAGATGATCATATGATGAAATATCATGTGGTTATTAAAGATCAGGCAATGATAATGTTAGAAGTCATTGATGCTGTATTGTTAAGTGTTTTGAAAGATTATAAATCTCTTGGGGTAATACAGTCCCATTTTCCTGGCTATTTAAATGCATAGAACAAAGACTGGAAGGATAGACACGAAAGTGTTAACAGAGGTTACTCGTGGGTGAAGAGATTCTGACTGATTTCTGTTTTCTTTTTGTCTTATCTGCAGTTTCAGGTATTTTACTATTAGGAATACTACTTTTATTAAAAAATTGCTTCATAAGGAGAAGCATGGCATTGACACTGCATAGAATGATCCAGGTACTCCAGGGAAGTCCCTAGATTTCCCCCTTTCGATGCCTCTGACAACAAAGCTTATTTGTTGAAGGTATATGCTTAAGTGTGTAATCCTTAAATACATTTTAAAGCAGTAAAAAAGAAAGTTTATGGAAAATTGATTCTTTTTTTAAAATTAATTTATTTTTTATTGAAGGATAATTGCTTCATAGAATTTTGCTGTTTTTTGTCAAAACTCAGTATGAATCAGCCATAGGTATACATATATCCCCTCCCTTTTGAACCTCCCTCCCCACCCTACCCCTCTAGGCTGATACAGAGCCCCTGTTTGAGTTTCCTGAGCCATACAGCAAATTCCCTTTGGCCATCTATTTTACATATGGTAATGTAAGTTTCCATGTGACTCTCTCCATACATCTTACCCTCTCCTCCCATCTCCTCATGTCCATAAGTCTATTCTCTATGTCTATTTCTCCATTGCTGCCCTGCAAATAAATTCTTCAGAACCATTTTTCTAGATTCCATATATTTGCGTTGCTGCTGCTGCTAAGTCACTTCAGTCGTGTCTGACTCCATGCGACCCCATTGATGGCAGCCCACCAGGCTCCCCCATCCCTGGGATTCTCCAGGCAAGAACACTGGAGTGGGTTGCCATTTCCTTCTCCATATATATGCTTTAGAATATGATATTTATCTTTCTCTTTCTGACTTACTTCACTCTGTATAAGAGGTTCTAGGTTCAACCACTTCCTTAGAACTGACTCAAATGTGTTCCTTTTAATGGCTGAGTATATGTACCATAGCTTCTTTATCCATTCATCTGTCAATGGACATCTAGGTGGCTTCCATATTCTAGCTATTGTAAATAGTGCTGCAGTGAACAATGGGACACGTGTGTCTTTTTCAATTTTGATTTGCTGAGGGCACATGCCTAGGAGTGGGATTTCTGTGTCATATGGTGGTTTTATTCCTAGTTTTTAAGGAATTTCCATACCATCTTCCATAGTGACTGTAAAAATTTACATTCCCACCAACAGTGCAAGAGCGTTCCCTTTTCTCCACACCCCTCTCTAGCATTTACTGTTTGTAGACTTTTTGATGATGGCCATTCTGATTGGTATGAGGTGATATCTCATGGTAGTTTTGATTTGCATTTCCCTAATAATGAGCAATGTTGAGCATCTTTTCATGTGTTTGTTAGCCATCTGTATGTATTCTTTGGAGAAATGTCTGTTTGGAAAATTGATTCTTATAACAGCAATTATTTTCTTTGTATACTGTGTCTATAATTTTTACCTAAGTAATCTTACTGATTCAGTTCAGTTTGGTCACTCAGTCGTGTCCGACTCTTTGCGACTCCATGAATTACAGCACTCCAGGCCTCCCTGTCTATCACCAACTCCCGGAGTTCACTCAAACTCACGTCCATCAAGTTGGTGATGCCATCCAGCCATCTCATCCTCTGTCGTCCCCTTCTCCTCCTGCCCCCAATCCCTCCCAGCATCAGAGTCCTTTCCAATGAATCAACTCTTCGCATGAGGTGGCCAAAGTACTGGAGTTTCAGCTTTAGCATCATTCCTTCCAAAGAACACCCAGGACTGATCTCCTTTAGAAAGGACTGGTTGGATCTCCTTGCAGTCCAAGGGACTCTCAAGAGTCTTCTCCAACACCACAGTTCAAAAGCATCAATTCTTCGGCGCTCAGCCTTCTTCACAGTCCAACTCTCACATCCATACATGACCACAGGAAAAACCATAGCCTTGACTAGACGAACCTTTGTTGGCCCATTAATGTACAGTTGACAATATTGTAGAAAGGTTGGAGTCATCAGTAGGTGCAAGTTCTATACTCAACTCTTTCAAGCTGTGTGATCTTGAGAAGGTAGTTAATCTTCATGGGCCTCTCTTAGTATGTATCTCCCTGATGGCTCAGACACTGAAGAATCTGCCTGCAATGTGGGAGACCTGGGTTCAATACCTGGGTTGGGAAGATCCTAGGAGAAGGGAGTGGCAACCCACTTCAGCATTCTTGCCTGGAGAATTCCATGGACAGAGGAGACTGGTGGACTACAGTCCATGGGGTCAAAAGAGTCGGACACGACTGAAGGACTAACACTTTCACTTTCTCGCTTGTAAAATGAGAGCATCTTGAAGATTCTTCAAGAAAGAGCAGAAAAAGAGGTCTTTAAATCCAAGCCTTCATTATTCTCAGGACTGCAGGTAAGTCTGTGCTGTCTTCAAGGAAGTCATTCTGGTCACTATCATCTAAGGGTCCATGCAATAGTTAACGTTCTGGATAGGCTAATGGCTTTAATATGTTCTGTGAATGGAGACTACAAGGTAAAAGTGCTTTAGCTGCCCCCCCCTAAAAATAATCCCATTTCTTTAGATGAAATTTGAAGACATGACCTGTCAAACCTTCCTGAGAAATATCCCACCAATACTGCATCTTCATCTCCATCAGAATGACCTCAACCTAAATCTTTTTGCTGATTATCCGTCCTTCAGTTTCTCCTCTCTCAGAAGTGTTCTCCCCAAATTCACGGGCATCTCATTCTCTTGATGGAAAACCAGTGAGCTGCCTGGTGCCTGGAGGACCAAGGCCACATTCACTCTAGGTGGCCCCATCTTCTGTCTTCTTCCACCACAGACCCTGTGCTCAGCCAAAGGGAACTTCTTATTGCTGTGCAAGGAAGCCATACCCTCTCATCACTGTGCATTTCCAAATGTTGCTCCCTCTGCATGGATTGTTTATTCTCATCTTGGCAACCCACAATCCTCTTTCTAAGTCCTGGGGACTCGATGGTATATTTAAGAGAGAAGTTGTTCCTGTCCGCACACTATCGCACTGTGCCTGACAAATGGCCATAAGAAGGTTCTCAATGAATGTTACTTTAATGGAAGGATGGATGAACAAATGAAGGAACAAATGGATGAGTCTTTGAATAAATGCATGAACCAACGAGTGAATAAATCGGTAAGTAGATGGTTGGAAGGATGAATGAAAGAGTGAATGAATAAATATGCAAATGTAGGTAATTAATTCATAGAGTTGTAACAAAGTCAGGCTCAGAAGTCAGAAAAGAAAACGGAAGTGGAAGATGAAAGACAAGTTAAAGACAGGGGCTGGTAACTGCTGCTCTCCTCTCTCTCTGCAGCTGCTGAAAGAGGGCTGATGTTGCCTTCGCTTCTCTCTGGCCTCAAGCTCAACTCCCCTTCTATCTTAGGTGCCCTTGCTCTTGGCAGTCTGAGAGGAAGCCAGCCCTTTTCCTGGCCACGTCCTGCTCTCTCCTCCATGATGTTCTCAGCACAGGCATGAGAGCACTTGCCTGCTGTGACTTGCAGGAGGGAGCAAGGAGGAAGATGCTGGGCAGATGAGTTCCAGGGTCTCACACTAATAAACAGAAGAAAGGCAATTGGTTTTCTTTCCTATTAATATTGTGAAAGTCTTGCAACCACTCCAAGGGAGCCAAGGAAGCTTGGGATGTCGTCCTGCTGGTCTCTGGAAGGCTTTCTTCACTGATAGCCTGTTCTCACTACAGGAGGCTCCAAGCCTGTGTGCATTTTCACACTTACCTCCATTTGCAGCTTAAACTTGACCCCCTTCCCTATCACAACACTAATCACTGCCATTTATTGTGTGCTGAGCATTTCCTGTTTACCGTTTCATTTAGTCTTTATAACCACCTATGCAGTACGGACTCTCATTTTCATCATACAGGTGCAGAAATTGTAGTTCAAAGAGTTAAAGAAGGAACCTGAGATCAGTGACCTGTATGTATTGAAGCTAAGATGCAAATACAGTTTTGTTTGACTCCAAAGTCCATATTGTTAAGTGGTATATTGTACAGCTATTAAAATTTCTTCAAGGGTGTATCTGAGGATCCCAGCACGAAACAGATGCATGCTCTACAGGAGTTACAGGACTGTTTGTATGTATTGTCTTTTCTCTTTAAGCAGTTTTTAGACAGGGTCACACTTTCTGTTTTATATGTACGAATTAATTTTGGATAGTATCCTTGACATTGTGACTGATACGTTTTAGAAACTCTGGACTTCACTGTGGTTTCTTTTTAGCCCGGCTGTTGAGAAGTCACCCTTGTGTCTCCATAATTTAGTCATCATCAATAATCTGGGCAAAGGTTATGCTCAGACACCTGAAGCCTATGAGCCTCCCACCCTCTGTTACTCCCTGTATTTACTGGGTCAAAGTCAGTTCTCAAGGTTCCCTGGCTTTTATTTCAACCTTTCAGAGTTCTTACATACCTCTTGTAGGAGCATAAAGTTGAATTTTGTTTTTCTTTTTATCAAAATCTGAAAATCCTTGCATTTTAATTGGAATATTTAACCCATTTTGTTTAATATGGTTACGGAGGCTTTCAGGCTTAAATCTACCATGCTTTTCCTTTCTGCCAGATTGGCTCTTGTCTCCTTCAGGTAGGAGTAGCTCCTCATTCAGTCAGGGATGTCTGGAGACCTTATCTCAGCTCTTCTATAACCCTTTTGTTTCCAGGTTCTCCCCTACTAAACCTCTAGCTGCTCCATTGTTTGCCTTGAGCCGGGACAACAAAGCTGTGGGTTTTCCTGGCCCACTCTCACCCAATCCCACCACTTTCAGCTGGGAAAGCATTGCCTCCTCATTCAAATCCATCCTCTGCTGGCATCAAAATTGCTGGTTTCCGTGGCCAGTTCTGGGGTAATAAAACTGTGAAAGTGAAAGTTGCTCTGTCAAGTCCAACTCTTTGCAACCCCATGGACTATACAGTCCGTGGAATTCTCTAGGCCACAATACTGGAGTGGGTAGCCTTTCCCTTCTCCAGGGAATCTTCCCAACCCAGGGATCAAACCCAGGTCTCCTGGATTAGAGGCAGATTCTTTAGCAGCTGAAACACAAGGGAAGCCCAAGAATACCAGAGTAGGTAGCCTATCATTTCTCCAGCAGATCTGCCTGACCCAGGAATTGACCAGGACTCTCTTGCATTGCAGGCGGATTCTTTACCAACTGAGCTATCAGGGAAGGCCTGATAAAGCTATATTTCCCCCCTACTGAGCTGAAAGTGTCTTGAATAGGAGTAGGCCGGGTAAGAAGGCCAGAGACTTTTACCATTTTCATCTGTAGTGCTAGTAGCTTTTCAAGAATAAATACTTCTCAACATTTTTTTTTGCCTTTAGTCACCTTCCAGTGCCCCTCATCATTTTGCCCAGTTTATTATTGCTTCTTTGTGTGGAGGAGATTGCTTCCTTACTCTACTGTTATTAGAAGTCCTTTCCCTCTTTATCTTTAATAACACATTTGGATCTGAAGTCTCCTTTGCATTGCTCCAGATTTCCCTAGTTATATCTTCTCCAATCCATTTCCTTCCAACTTTTCAGAGTCCTTACATACCTTGTGCTCAGTTGTTCAGTCATGTCCACCTCTTTGTGACCCCATGGACTGTAGCCTGCCAGGTTCCTCCATCCATGGGATTTCCCAGGTAAGTATACTGGAGTGGGTGGCCATTCCCTTCTCCAGGGGATCTTCCTGACCCAGGGATTGAACCTGGGTCTCCAGCATTGCAGGCAGATTCTTTACTATCTGAGCCACCAGGGAAGCCCTCGTAGTAGCATAAAGTTGAATTTTGTTTTCCTTTTTATCCAGCCTGAAAGTCTTTGCATTTTAATTGATATATTTAACCTATTTCTTTTAGTATGGTTTCTGATGTGTTCAGCTTTAAATCTATTATGCTATTATTTGTTTTCTGTGTCATGTTTTCAGTTTTTTCCTCTCCTTTCTTCCTCCTTATTACTTCATTTTCCCTCTATCTCAGCTTGTTCAGTTACATATCTTTTTACCATTCTTTTCACAGTCACTTAGATATTTCAATGTGCATCTTTGACTTATTACTGTTAATATAAAGGACACTTCCACATAATGCACATTTTACCACTTCCCAGAAAACACAAAGACCTTAAAGCACTTGATTTCCATTTCCCACCCCACCCCCGCCTTTGTGTTCATATTATTCCATCAAAACATACGTACATGACCCAGAGCACATGCATGTGTGCGTAGCCGCTCAGTCTCTCAGACCCCGTGGACTGTAGCCCGCCAGGCTCCTCTGTCCATGGGGTTCTCCAGACACGAATACTGGAGTGGGTTCTCATTTCCTTCTGCAGGGGATCTTCCCAATCCAGGGATCGAACCCATGTCTCCTGCCCTGGCAGGCACACTCTTGACCACTGAGCCACCTGGGAAGCCCATGATGGAGAGAGGGCATATACCAAAAAGTTAACATTATTACCTCTGGGTGGGGATTGGGGCTGATTGATTTTTTTTAATGTATATTTTGCTTTTTCAACAATAAACCTGTATTTCTGTCAAAAAAATTTTAAGAAGAAGAATATTTGTCACGCAATCGCATTAAGCCAGAGCGCTTGCTCAGCTGCTCAGCAGACTCCCGCGTCTCCACTGAACAGCAGGGTGAATCAGAAGTGGGTTGGGCTGTGAGTGAGGGGAAAGCCTTCGGGCCTGTGAGGTTGTGCAGTTCAGTCAGGATGAGGAGTCGGCGTGGCCCAGTTGAGGCTTGCTCACCAAAGCTTATCAGCATGGATCACTAGACCCAGGGTGATGAGCAGCCTCTGGTTGTGGGACATGACAGGATGTTGTGCAATGATTGGGCAAACCCAGAGCCCTCTTTTCTCAGAACCAGTGAACGCTGCCAGCAGGGTTGGGCCCATATGAAAGAGGGAATCAGGCACAAATCCACGGGAGCCTCTTTTTCTTCACACTGCCTTCTCAGCCCTGGCTTTGGTCCAAGTCATGAGCAGGTCAAGCTCAGGGCTTCAGACCTCCCCTGCCTGCCTCTGATTTCCTGCGTCCATCCTCTCAAAACCCAGCTGTCTTCAGGTCTCAGTTTGTTATTCAGAGCTCCACTCTGTGCTAGCTGACAAGGGGTTGAAGAAGTGAGAACACTGCTTTGTGTATCTTGAATGCTTTTGAAGTACTTCCATCCTAATTATATTTCCTGAGTCGTACCACAAGAGAATATAGAAAACACCATATGTGGATGCTTAGAGCTCTGTACCATCACACTTATAAAAGGATCTGCATCTGTACCCATCCTCTATTTCCTTCCTGGCATCACGGAGGAAGGATCTCTTTTGCAAGAACTTCCTTCATATGAGCTCTGGATCCTCTTCTTGCTGATCTTCTCAAGAACCTACTACATTTACCTTCACTTTCATTGTTCCCCTACATTTCCCACCCCTCCTTTGGCTGGATCCCTTTTCCCAGCATTCAATTATATTATAGTATCTCCAATGTTTAAAAGCAAGCCCCATCAATCTAATCAAAAGGCAGAAATTGTCAGATAGGACTTAAAAAAAAAAAAGAATATTCAACGATATGCTGTGTATAGGAGACAAACACTAGTTCAACATAAATGCTGAAAGAAAAGGATGGAAAAAGATATATTATGCCAACAATAATCATAAAAGAACCAGAGTGGCTATACTGATATCAGACAAAATAGACTTTTTAAAAATGTCACTGGAAGAGGGAACTTTCATAATGATAAAAGGGATGGTACTCAATATTTATTGAATAAATGAATATACATGACAGAATGGAATCTCCTTTCAGAGGTGAGAAAAACAGAGACCCAGAGAAGCCTGGCAGATGTTGAGGTGCCAATAGATAATTATTTGGTGATCCAGGTCTGGGACTTGGATCCTTTTCCTCTCTACTAGACTGCCTCTCTAGCAACAGTGATGATGACAAAAATAACTCTGTACTGGCATTATGTGCTTTTAATGTATTAATGCATTTAATCCTCAGAATTAGTCCACAAAAATATATGGGGAGGGTACTTTTATCTCCATTTGCTATATGAAGAAATCAAACCAAAGAGGGTTGAGTAACTTGCTCAATATCATCCAGCTAATAAGAGGCAGAACCTAGATTTGAACCCAAGCAATCTGATTCTAGAATCTATTGATTAACCTACCATACAATACTGTGTCAATAAATTAATCCTGTTAATAGGTTAGCTCAATAATGTGTAATTACCTCTCAGAGAATGACATCCAGCTCAGCTCAGATTAGGAGTTAGTAGCTGTTATTTAGTCGCTATGTCAAGTCCGACTCTTTTTTTGACCCCATGGTCTGTAGCCCACCAGGTTCCTCTATCCTTGGGATTTCCCAGGCAAGAATACTGGAGTGGGTTGCCATTTCCTTCTCCAGGGGATTCCAGAGAAGGTAACATTTAGGCAAAGTCCTAAGGATTGGTTGGAATTAGCCAGCCACAGAGAGAATTGTATGCTTAAAGGCTTGGACAAAAGACACAGCAGGATATATTTGAGGAACCAAAAGGAGAACGGGGCATGAAAGCCTCGAGATCAAGTGGTAAGACACCACGTGGCAGGACAAGCAGGCACCGTGTAAGAAGGCCTCAGAGTGTGTATAACCATTATAGTGATTTTGCTGCTGCAGGTTACAAAAGCTAAGCCCAAACTGACTTATATAATAAAGTTTACGATCTAACATTATGAGAGCTTCAGAGTTGGGTGGCTTCAGAGTGGAGCCAGAATCTTTAGTTCATTGCTCGGTCATTCTCAGCAGTTCCTCCTCATGGTCACAAAGTGGCTGCCAGCAATAACTGAAGCAACAGACTCCCTTACTGATTAAGGACCATTGATAATTACCAGAGATTGCCATGCATTGGAGGATTAGACAGTTCAAATCTCCTCTGAAATTAGGAGTTAAGTGTTTACACAAACAAGTAGAGGTGTTGTTGGGAAGGGGAGAATGAATATTATTTAATATGTAAGCAACAAATACTATCCACTACATGATATTAGAATTTTGAATTTTTCCTACACTCAGTGGAAAGCTCCTGGAGGATTTTGAGCAAATCTTTGCTCAGTAATGGTGTGGTGGAGGAAAAGATGGTTTCCTGATTTTCTCACTTGAAGAGACAAACTTACTGTTTCTCACTTCCTCTCTTCCCTCCCTCCCCCTCCTCTTCCTCCTTTCCTTTCTCTAAATGGATGTTTATTGTCATTTAGTCAGTAAGTCACATCTGACTCTGATGTGACCTCATGGACTGTAGCCCACCAGGCTCCTCTATGCATGGGATATCCCAGACAAGAATACTGAAGTGGGTTGCCATTTCCTTCTCCAGGGGATTTTCCCAACCCAGGGATCGAACCCAGTCTCTGACAATGACAAGTGAATTCTTTACTACTGAGCCACCAGGGAAGACCAAATGGATGGTTAAGTTGTGTGAACTCTCCTTTTTTCTTAAAGATTCAGAGCCAGATTTCCCTATTGGCTTCTTATTCAGTTTAGAAATATTCCATTTCCTTCAAATTGAGAAGCACTATAACTCTGAAAATCTCATGACTCTTATTTTATAGCTTTAATACCCAAAAAGATTAATTTGAAACTTTTAAAAATGTGTTGCCCTTGCACTTTGTTAAATGCTTTGTTACATGCCTGACACATGGTATATGCTCAATAATGAATGAAGACAACGAAACTGTGCTACGATCTCGTCATCCTAGCTACAGGATATAAGCTTTCTGTAAGACTTAAGATGGTGGCATCAAGGTTCAGAAAAGTCCAGAAAATTCATATTATTTAAAACATTTCATTCCTTAATAAAATATTTCTCTCCCAAAAAACACTAGACAGGCAAAGTTTAAACAAACACTGTAACATTCTTAGGGACTTGAAAATATGACTAGTGAGACACGTATTTCAATCTCTTATCAGTAACTCTAGTTCTCTTAATTCTTTGCCTTTGCCTTCTTTTATGCCCATAAAATGATAGCTTTGCTATGTGCCCTGCACTGTCTATGTATGATCCTTTCCCTAGGAGATTTCCCATGAAGTAGGTTCTAATAAGATCTCCCTTCAGAGACACAGGAACTAGGACTTCTACATGAAATAAAGATGCTGGCTTTTCCAGCATCTTACAGCTAAAGAGTGGAAAATCCAGCCTTGGAACCCTAGGTCACGCTCAATCATTTCTCTTTATTTCCTTGGTTTATTTATTATAGAAACTGTGTACAGACCATTCACTTACCAATCAAATTTTGGTCAAAAGTAAATTTTAAATGATTTGCCTTTAATCTCATCCAAATTCAACATCTATGCATTGAATAGCTACTGAGTACAAAGCGTTGTGTCAGATATGGTGCAGAGGGCATATAAAATGCAAGAACTGGGCTCCTTCCTGCAAAGTCTCTAGAAAGAAGCTGAAGATGGTATGAAAATGGTCTATATTACTTTAGTGCAAGACAAAATGATCCAAGGTATAAATTAACAGCAGGCGAACATTCTGCTATATGCCAGGAGCTGTGGATACTTTATTTGCATGATCTCATTTAATTTCCTGATTAAAGACTCAGACTCCTTGATAACTTAACCAAGGAACACATGTAGAAAGTGGGAGACCCCCGACAAACCAGGGTTTGAAAAAATCTTTGTCTCTAACTCTTGCCTCAAAAAAAAATGGAAGCTGCAAGAAATGAAAAAAGGCCCTTGAATTTTAGGGGATGAGCAAAATCACAATTGAAGAAGATATGACCTTTGGAATCATTCTTAAAGGAAGGGAAGACTGACGAGGGGATCAAGGAGAGAAGACACAGCAGTGGAGGGAATAATGATGTGAGCAAAGGAAAGAGTAGGACTCGGGCTGTGTGTTTGAAGGGTGGCACGTGGTCCATTGAAGGGAGGATGTGACGTGCAGATGAAGGAAAACGCTTACAAAGGTGGCTGGGTTCCATTAGGAGGACTTTCTCTTGACAGGTGTTGTGGAGATGAAGGCGTGGGCAAGTTAGTGATGTTAGAGCTGAGTTTTCAGAACATTAACTTTATGAGCTACAGGCTGACTCATAGCTGATGTTACTTCTGCTGTTTTGGCCTCCAAGCTGCTTTTTCTCAGCTTCTCTTTCTCCCAGGCAGGGAAAGGAAGAAACCTCCAAGGATGAAAACAAATGCTGTTCAACGTGGATCCCCACTGCTCCCTCCTTGAACAGTGTCTGTCTCTCACTCTCCCCTTTAAGTTGAGGAAGGAACATCCTTCCTTAGGGGAAATGGCTAATGAGTGTACCAAAAAAATGTTTAGATCCACTAGTAATAGAGAAATGCTAATTAAAATCAAGCAAGTTAGCACCAAATTACTAATGACTTTTAAAGCTGATAATACTCAGTTTTGTGAAGATGTGAGGTGGATGCTAGCATGCCATGCTTGGCAGGTTGTAAATTGATGGACATTGAGAATTCCACTTGCAGGAATTCATGCAAAGCAAATCACCAAACATTAAGACAGATTTGTACACAGAGAGGTTCATCACAAAATTATTGAAAATAGTTAAGAATTTGATACAATACTTTTTTTTTTTGGCTGTGCCACACAGCATGGCGGGATCTTGGTTCCCTGACCAGGGATCGAACTTGGGCCCCCTGCATCGAGAGCATGGAGTCTTAACCACTGAGCCACCAGAGGAGTCCCTAGAATTTGACACAATTCTGATGTCTCATCTGAAAAGAAAGTTTCAGTAAAACAAGGTGCTGCCACATAAAATCAAACAATATAATGAAGACTACCATCTGGTCCCACCGCTTCATGGGAAACAGATGGGGAAACAGTGGAAACAGTGGCTGAGTTTATTTTTCTGGGTTCCAAAATCACTGCAGATGGTGACTGCAGCCATGAAATTAAAAGATGCTTACTCCTTGGAAGGAAAGTTATGACCAACCTAGATAGCATATTCAAAAGCAGAGACATTACTTTGTCAACAAAGGTCCATATAGTCAAGGCTGTGGTTTTTCCAGTGGTCATGTATGGATGTGAGAGTTGGACTGTGAAGAAAGCTGAGTGCTGAAGAATTGATGCTTTTGAACTGTGGTGTTGGAGAAGACTTTTAAGAGTCCCTTGGACTTCAAGGAGATCCAACCAGTCCATCCTAAAGGAGATCAATCCTGGGTGTTCATTGGAAGGACTGACTCTGAAGCTGAAACTCCAATACTTTGGCCACCTGATGCGAAGAGCTGACTTATTTGAAACGACCCTGATGCTGGGAAAGATTGAGGGCAGGAGGAGAGGGGGATGACAGAGGATGAGATGGTTGGATGGCATCACTGACTCAATGGAGATGGTTTTGGGTGGACTCTGGGAGTTGGTGATGGACAGGGAGGCCTGGCGTGCTATGGTTCATGGGGTCGCAGAGTTGGACACGACTGAGTGACTGAACTGAACTGAACCGTAGAATTTGGAGAAGGAAACAGCAACCCACTCCAATATTCTTGCCTGGAAAATCCCATGGACAGAGGAGCCTGGTGAGCTACAGTCCACAGGTTGCAAAGAGTTGGACATAAGTGAGCAGCTGAGCACATAATAAAGTTTAACTGAAAAATAATTTCAATTATATATGTTATACTTAAAAACTTAAAATTCTCTCTCTTCTTTCAGCTTGAGCATTGCTGGTATAGCTAACGTCCCCTGTTTTCCTACATCTGTCTCTTTCTTCCTCCTCTCCAGAGTAACCACTACTTTGAGTTTGAAGTGTGTCCATCAGAGCTCTTTACATCAGAGCTTTCCATGTGTGCATAGAAAACACACATCATTATTTTGGGTACTGTTTTTCCTGGTACTAGGCTAAATGTGTCAGAGAAGGCAATGGCACCCCACTCCAGTACTCTTGCCTGGAAAATCCCATGGATGGAGGAGCCTGGTAGGCTGCAGTCTATGGGGTCGCTAAGAGTCGGACATGACTGAGCGACTTCACTTTCACTTTTCACTTTCATGTATTGGAAAAGGAAATGGCAACTCACTCCAGTGTTCTTGCCTGGAGAATCCCAGGGACGGGGGAGCCTGGTGGGCTGCTGTCTCTGGGGTCGCACAGAGTCGGACACGACTGAAGTGACTTAGCAGGCTAAATGTGTAACGCTGCAACTTGCTTCCCTTCCTGATAATGTGTTTTTAATTATGTGGGAAAATACTTGTGGCATACCAAGTGGAAAAACAAAGGACGGTATTATACAAGCAGCACAATCTCAAGGATCTACACCTGACCTCATGCTTAAAGAAGAGACTAAAGAGAATGTGCCAAAAACATTAGTAGTTTATTATCTAGCAGGGGGTTGGGATTTAGAGAAATTGTTTTTTTCTTTATATTGGTCTGTTTTCTTCCCTCAAATTTAGCACAGATTAATTTTATAATCAGAATAAAGTTATGAAAAACATGTTGTTGTTGTTTAGTCACTAATTAACGTCAGATTCTTTTGTGAGCCCATGGGCTACAGCCTACCAGGCTCCTCTGTCCATGTGGTTTCCCAGGAAGGCTACTGCAGTGGGTTGCATTTCCTTCTCCAAGAGATCTTCTCAGACCTGGGATAGAACTCATATCTCCTGCATTGGTAGGTGGATTCTTTACCACTGAGCCACCAGGGAAATCCCATGAAAAAAATATATAATGGATCAAAAATGTTCCTTAACCCATCTCCCCCACATCCATGGAAGAATTTTTCCACTTTATTTTCAAGAAGAGAAGGAAATATAAAACATGATGCCACAAAACTCCTAGAAGAGATTATAGGCAAAACATTCTCTGACATATAGCACCGTTTTTTTGGGTCAGTCTCCCAAGGTAATAGAAATAAAAACAAAAATGAGCAAATAGGATCTAATCAAACCTACAAGCTCTTGCACAGCAAAGGAAACTATAAATAAAACAAAAAGATGACCTACAGAATGGGAGAAAATATTGCAAAGGATATAAATGACAAGGGTTTAATTTCCAACATTTACAAACAACTCTAAAACTCAACAACAAAAAACCAAACAAACCAATTGAAAAATGAGCAGAAGATCTAAACAGACATTTCTCCAAAGGTGAAATACAGATGGCCAATAGGCACATGAAAAGATGCTCAGCATTGCTAATTATTAGAAAAATGCAAATCAAAACTGCAGTGAGGTACTACTTCACACCTGTCATCGTTAAATGCCTGAATGCCATCGTTAAAAAGTTTACAGATAATGAATGCTGGAGAGGGTGTGGAGAAAATGAACCCTCCTACACTGTTGGTGGGCACATAAGGTGGTACAGCCATTTTGGAAAACAATATGGAGGTTCCTCAGAAACTAAAAACAGTATTACCATGATCAGCAACCCCACTTCTGGGAAGACTTCTAGACAAAACTATAATTAAAAAAGATACATGCCCTCTTATGTTCACTGCAGCACTATTTAAAATAGCCAAGACATGGAAACAACCTAAATGTTATCAGCAAACGAATGGATAAAGATGTGGTACATATATACAATGGACTATTACTCAACCAGCGGAGACATTACTTTGCCGACAAAGGTCTGCCTAGTCAAAGCTATGGTTTTTCCAGTAGTCACGTATAGATGTGAGAGTTGGACCACAAAGAAAGCTGAGCGCTGAAGAATGAATGCTTTTGAACTGTGGTGTTGGAGAAGACTCTTGAGAGTCTCTTGGACTGCAAGGAGATCCAACCAGTCCATCCTAAAGGAAATCAGTCCTGAATATTCATTGGAAGGACTGAAGATGAAGCTGAAACTCCAGTACTTTGGCCACCTGATGCGAAGAACTGACTCACTGGAAAAGACCCTGATGCTGGGAAAGATTGAAGACAGGAGAAGAAGTGGATGACAAAGGATGAGATGGTTGGATGGCATCACCGACTCAATGGACATGAGTTTGAGCAAGCTCCTAGAGCTGGTGATAGATAGGGAGCCTGGCATGCTGCAGTCTATTGGGTCGCAAAGAGTCAGACAAGACTGAGCAACTAAACTGAACCACTCAAAGAAAGGAATGAAATAAAGCCCCTTGCAGCAACATGGATGCAAAGAGATCATCATACTAAGCAAAGTATAAGTTAGAAAGAGAAAGACAAATACCACACAATATCACTTATATGTGGAATCTAAAACATGCCACAAATGAATCTATCTATGGAGTAGAAACATAGAGAACAGACTTGTTGCCAAGGGGGAGGGGGTTGGGGGAGAGATGGAGTTGGAGGTGGGGATTAGCAGATGTAAGCTTTTAGGTACAGAATGGATAAACAACAAGGTCCTATTGTATAGCACAGGAAGCTATATTCAATATCCTATGATAAACCGTAATGGAAATTAAAAAGTGTGTATGTGTATATACATATATATATAAAACTGAATCACTTCATTGTATAAAAGAAATTAATACAACATAGTAAATCGACTATACTTCAGTAAAAATATTTTAAAAAATATTTAAAGGAGGGACCCTCCCTTCCCCCATTTCCCTCCATGTGTCTCACAGATGGTGGCACAGATTTGTAAGCCTTTTACCTAGAAAAGCTTTAGCATTTTTGCTGTGAGAATTTCAACTAATCATGTTTAAATAGAACATCCTGAACTAGAAATCACCACGCTGGATGCCGCTGTGTAAACAGTGCTTACGTTTAACCAACCTCCCAAGTAGTTTTAAAAGGCATAGTTGCCTGGTCCCGAGTCAAGGCAGATAGGGCTCAGAGCACGAGGAAGCACATCTCAGGTGCCCACAGGCCTCCAGGTCTCTTCTGACACCCTCCATCAGAGATCTCATCGGGACCATGTACCGGAGTCGTGCCTGTATTCCTAGCGTCCGGAACAGTGTGCAGCTCACAGCAGGTACTCGGATGGAAACAGGAAGACAGTAAGGAAAACTGAGAGAAAAAGAAGAAAGACCTTGAAGTTATTACTATCCCCAGGAGGCCTTTAGGAAAAGGTACATTTGAAATTTAAAGGGCATTTATAAGACAGGCAAAAAACAAGGCCTTGAGAGCAGAACCTAGGCCTTCAACAGGAGCAGGGATTCATCCATCCATCGAGCAGTGAAGAGCTACAGAGTGCCCACCATGTGCCTCTGGCTGTGCCAGGGCTGGGAGAGAGTGGTGAGCAAGGCAGCAGGCCATGGAGCATGGGTGCTGTCATGGAGCAGCTGAGGGAGGGGCCAGGGTGGGGGCGACAGAGGACGAGCAAGTCAACAGATAACAGAGCAGACAGTGAGAAATGCCGTGGAGAAAACCAGGCAGGGTGATGTGCCAGTGAGCAGCCGGGCAGGAGCCCGAGGATGGTCTGGACCAGGTGGTCAGCCACTCCTCTGCCTCAGACCAAATCCCTGAATCCCGATACCCCATTCTGCCTCTGTCTGTCTGGGTCAGCCTCAACTGTACCATCTCGACTTCTCTCATTCATTCATTCTAGGCTTCCTTGAACTCTGTTGTCAGAGACCATGCTTGGCGCTGAGGCTACAAGAATGAAACAGCATTCATTCTGGTCTCTGAATGGAGGGGCAAGGTGATACCCGATGGCAAAGTCATGTGACCTGAGCTGTAAGGAGCCCAGGTAGTGTGACGAAGGTGGAGGGTTTGGGGTGGAAGGAAGCCTGCAGTGAAGGTTTTCATGGAGGAAATGTGGGCCTGAGGCTAAGAGTTCATGATATAATGAAAAAAAGAAAAAAGAGAGAGAGAGAAAGTGTCTAGGAATTGCCTTTCTTCTCAAAGGATCTAGAAAGAGGAGCAGAGACCCAGAGAGCAGTCCCCTCTATGACTCCCCCTAGGCTGAGAATGCGGGCTGCTCCCCGCCCAGCTCCCCACCCAGCTCTCCATATACACGAGTTCTTTGTACTATTCTTGGAACTTTCCTGTAAGGTAGAAACTATTTCAATATAGTATGTTTTTTAAATTTTATGACCAAAAATAAATAACATTGTAATTATCTATTTTGAAGTAATTAAAGCTCAGCTGCAAAGAAAGGATACCTGCAACTTTATTAATCTCAGGTGATTCTTGCTTACACCATCAGATCAGATCAGATTAGTCCCTCAGTCGTGTCCCATTCTTTGCGATCCCATGAATCGCAGCACACCAGGCCTCCCTGTCCATCACCAACTCCTGGAGTTCACTTAGACTCACGTCCATCGAGTCAGTGATGCCATCCAGCCATCTCATCCTCTGTTGTCCCCTTCTCCTCTTGCCCCCAATCCCTCCCAGCATCAGAGTCTTTTCCAATGAGTCAACTCTTCGCATGAGATGGCCAAATGGTGGCTATTAATACAGAATTGTTTTTCAAAATGCACCTAAGCCATCAAAAAAAAAAGAAGAAAAAATCAGATTTAAGCAAAGATTTGTTAGTAAAGCAAAGTATCACAGTGGTTTTCCTTGATACACACACAATTTATAATTAATCATAATTATGGACATATTTATCATTATTTTGTATTATTCAATTACATAAAAGTGCTTCACTTCTTTAATCAACAGCTGCCAAGTGCAGGTTGCTTCCAGCTTTCCCTGTTATTGAGTTATATAAACAGATCTTATATCTAAGGACACGTTGCTTATAAAATATATTATTGTTATTTTAAGGATCATTTAAGAAAGAAAACCACATCCCAGTTTCTGAGATGTTGGAAAACGTGCTTTAGGATTTGTGAAGTAAGTCCTTTTTCTTATATGCCAAGGAGAACTGTGATCTGATGGCTCAGATTCAGGTCAGAAAATGAGGCTGCTGGGGCCCTGGGTGATGGGCGAGTTACTTAACCTTCCAGGATGATTCGCAAGTTCTTTGGGACTTTTCAAAACCTAAGAGTCATTATTAAATGGAGATAATAATACCTTTCCCAACCAACTTGTTTTTCACTTTTACTCATGTTTACTAACCGCTAAGGTTCTGTGTCATTCATGGTGTCTGCACATGAGAAGCTTGCATTTTAATGGGGAGACAAGCAAATAATTGCTCTGCCTGGGGGAATCAGGTCTGACTGAGGGAGAGGAAGGAGGGTGGTGGGAGGGAGAAAAGGAATGGGGTGGGGGTTGGGGAGAGAGAAACTGGATTTTGAGGGATTTATTCACTGAGCAAATATTTATTCATCTTCTAACTATGCTAGATGCTGGGGTAGAGTAGGAATTTATAAGACAGGAATGGGAAAGGGGCATCCCAGGCAGAGAGAGCAGCAGGAATGGTGAGGCAAAGGGATGGGAATAGAAGTGTCTGGTGTGTTTCAGAAACAAGAAGTGATCCATAGGATGTGTGTACCTGCTCAGTTGCTCAGTCGTGTCCAACTCCCTGCGACCCCATGTCAGGCTCCTCTGGCTGTGGGATTATCCTGGCAAGAATACTGGAGTGGGTTGCCATTTCCTCTTCCAGGGGATCTTCCCAACCCAGGGATCGAACTTGAGTCTCCTGCATTGGCAGGGGGATTCTCTACCACTGAACCACCTGGGAAGCCCCCCCTAGGATGTGGGATGCTGGTGCAGGACATGAAGCAGGAGATAGGATATTATTTTCCCTATTTGGTTGGTGAGGAAACAGTTTCAGAGAAGGCATGCAATGTTGTTCTAGGGTCACTCAGCCAGAATGCTGCATTGTTGAATTTATCTGTTTGTCTGGATAAATCATCTTTCCCCAGTGATGAGGTCCTTAAGAGAAGGAGTCATCATCGTTTATTCCAAGTTCCTAGTGCAATGAAGTCCCATCATGGATGTTCAATATCTGTTTGTTGGATGAATGAATGAGTGAATGAATGGCGTGAACCACACAGAATGGATGACAAACCCCTTCCCATAGCCCCTGGGGCTGGGTGAGTCTAGCCTCCTGGAGCTGTTTACAGCATTTCTGTCCAGAATGAGGTATTTTCTAAAAACCTCACTGCCCAGTTGCCCATCCTTCCTTGCCCAGGTTGTGTAAGGAGGTGGCTTCACTGGTTTAACCATTCTCGCTCTTGATAAGAACCCCTGCTTCTGGGAAGACAACCTGATTGGGAAGGACAGCCAGTGCCTCCTTGGATCTCAGGGTAAGCACAGGCAGCCATGCTCCTGCAAGTGCCCCCTCCTGCCAAGACTTCTCGAGCAGTGACTCTGGGGAGCTGGTCCAACCATGTAGGCAAATCTTGTTTCCAAGGCAATCTGCTTAATGAGAAGGATGAGTAAGGGCTTTATGAACTGTAAAAGCCTGTGCAAACAGGAGTGGTTACCAGTTGGCTTTACTACTGATTTCGTGGAAAGAGAGTTTTAATAGGTACCTTAGTCATCGTGTCATCTGTCCCCTGGCCTTCCATTCACAGATGAGGCCAGCACAGCCCAGAGAGAAGTGATTTGGCCAAAGTCACCCAGGGGCAAGGAGGTGCAGGAGAGGTGGCACATGAGTAAAGAAGCTCAGATGCCAGGCTAGCCCAGCTGGGTCAAATTGCCAATTATTAGCTAGGGTGGAGGAGTGGTGGCTTGGGCAAGTGAACTGACTCCTCTAAGCATCAGATTCTTCCTCTGTAAAATGGAGGGGTGTGTGTGTTAGTTGCTGACTGCCAGGCTCCTCTGTCCATGGAATTATCCACTCAAGAATATTGGAAAAGGTAGCCATTCCTGTCTTCAGGGAATCTTCTGTCCCAGGGATTAAACTCAGGTCTCCTGCATGGCGGGCAGATTCTTTACTATCTGAGCCTCCAGATAAAAACCAACATGGAGGTAAGGATTATTATTTTAAGGGTTGTAGGAAGGACTGAGTTAGGTAACAAAGGCTGGAAAGAGCTTGCACGTACAGCAATGCAGAATTTGGTGAATAAATGTTAGCTCTTATTCTATTATTTGTATCATCATCATTACTACATACTGGCAGAGCTGGGCTAGGATACAAGATCTTCCAACTTCTGCCTGGACTCCTCGAGTTCAGCGAGAGATCAGGACCCCACCCCCTAAAGCTTACCCTGGTTTTATTCCTTTATCACATATTGAATGGGCACCTCTTATGTGTCGGTCAAAATGCTACTTGTGGAGTGTACCTGTGTGTGGAGAGGATGGGCCAACAATAGGCAGGGGGTATGAAAATGAAACAAACATAGTCTCTATTGTCAAAATGAGTGTGGCCTCATTTGGAGGGAGGGGGGTTCAGCGGTGGGAGGGAAAGAGGGAAGAGCAGCTATCTGTTAAGCATAAGAGGCGAACAACCTTAGAAGATGGAATCAATTCTGGAAGCCATTTTTGGAAACTGAGGAATCATTTGGAAAGCTAGGTGGATCTAAGATGGTCCAGGATCTCCTGGGGTCACTTCAAAACCCCTAAACAAGGACAAAACCTTCACTCACACACACATCTATATATGCACGCACACATGTGCACCCAGCTCTGATGGTAGGAAGCCTTGGTCAGCCTGTTTCATCCTCTAACCCGGGGATTGGCAGACCCAAATGGTCATGTGTGGGGAACTCAGGGAACCCAGGGCCATCCCATTGCTGACTTCAGCTCTACAGTGTCACCAACTCCGTGCTTCATTGTACAGAACAGCGGGTGTCCATGAAGAATCAGATCAAGACAACTCGCCTCTGCCCTTGTAAGAAGGGAGATAACATCTGTGCAAGGGCTGGAAACAAGGTTTTAAGTGAGGGCCCTGGGGCAGGTATCTAGGAATTCTAGGTCAAAATCAGGTAGCATCCAAGTCAGGGAAGCCTCCAAAAATGAACATGCAGCAGGGTTTGCTAAAAGCGGCAATGAAAAATGACTCAAAATCAAGAGAGATGGAGCGGAAATAGTTTAACGGGGCTGAGACCCAAGAACTTTCACGGACTCATCTAATTTAGTCTTTACCACAATCACATTTTATAGATGAAGACACTCAAACTCAGAAAAAGTAAGAAACCTGCCCCAGATAATTGAGGGTGGAACAAAAACTTAAACCAATACCCAGAAGTTTACACACATGAGAGCAAGGAGGGGGACTTCCCTGGTGGTCCGGAGGCTAAGACTCTGTGCTCCCAATGCAGGGGGCCTGGGTTCCATCCCTGGTCAGGGAACTAGATCTCACTGGCTGAAGCGAAGAGTGCATATGCTGCAACTAAGACCTGGCACAGCCAGATGAATACAAATAATTTGTTTATTTTTTAAAAAACCAAGGGGTTCTGAGCTGATGATCCAAAGAATCATGAGAGGCAAAAAGCAAGTTGTCCACAAATCAAACTCCAGTGGGTGTCACTCAGAAGCCTGCACTAATCTCAACACCTTCTGCATATAGTGATCAATAAATGGGAGCTGATTTACAACAAGAACCCTCTCCTCCCACTAGCAGTGCTGACTCTGCTTCGTCTATATTCTTAGGCATCCTCCTCACCCCTCAGCTCACGCTCCTTCCCACTCATCCCAGGCTTTTCCTAGCGAAATGGCCTGAGCCCAGGTGGTCACTTGGGGACCCCTCCTTGTTGGGGGACCTCCTTAAGCCTTGCCCCAGAGGAGCAAACTTCCTTTCCCAAGAGGCAAGATACATGTCTCCTTTGCCGGAGGTTTCTTATGGCTGATTCTCAGCAAATTGTTCTTAAATGTAGGATCTCTGATGCATACACGAGGCATTCCATCTGCTTTCCCACTAACAGAAGAACCTGGAGGGACAGAGGGTTGATTTTCAGAAATCAAGGGGCCTTTACTGCTGATCTCCAGTGTTTGCCCGCAGTGTGAAAAAGTGAGACCCAGCTAAAGTGGCCATCCTAATAGTCCATTAGCCCACAGGAGACCCAGAGAACAGTGGGCTTTAAACACACACGGTGTACAGCTGCTCTCCCCGCTCCCTAAGATCTTACACATAAAAAAGACAGAGAGGACATTCATTCCAACATTAATGTAAGTTGAAAGGTCATAAGTGAATTCTACCTTTTCCTTCAGGCTTTTTTAATCTTTTTGTACATTTTCTACAATGTCATAATTTCTAATTTTAAAATTAAAAGGAAAAGTAAAAATAAAACTCAACTTAAAAATATATGCAGTTGACCCTTGCCCAGCAGGGGTCTGAACTGCACGGGTCTATGTCCTTGTGAATTTTTTTCCAGTAGTAATTACTGCAGCACTACGCAGCGCAAGGACTTCCAGTGGTAAAGAATCTGCTTGCGATACAAGAGACTGCCTGCAATGCAGGAGGCATGAGTTCGATCTCTGGGTCAGGAAGATCCCCTGGAAAAGGAAATGCCAACCCACTCCAGTATTCTTGACTGGAAAATTCCAGGACAGAGGAGCCTGGTGGGCTGCAGTCCATGGGGTCGCAAGAGTCAGACATGACTTAGTGACTAAGCCACCACCACCACACAATCCAAGCTTAGTTGAATCCAGGCATGAGGAATTGTAGATGTGGAAGAACCATGTGTATGTGTAAATTCTTGGATTTTTGGCTGTGTGGAGGATGGATGCCCCTAACTCCTGCACTGTTTAAGGGTCAAATGTAAATAATTTTACAGAATCATTCCTATATCTTTTAATAATACCTATTGGGTCCCTACCATGTACAAGGCTCCTGCTATGAAGGGTGCACAGGGTATAAAACATGGTCCTTGTTCCAAAGGAGATAAGGCAACATTAGTAACTACCTGTTACGCTTACAAGTTGTGGAGGTTGAGCTAGAGAGATCGGTAAGCTAGAGGTGACTGACCGTCTCTGTTCACTTCAGTGGACTTCTACTGAGGAGCTGGGTGCCAGCCCCCCTCCTAGAGGCGAGCACTATCAAGTCAAAAAAGAAACTATCTTCACCCTCCTGTCACCCAATCTAAGCAGGTGGAGTGGTAATTTATATGTAATGTGCAAAGTATAGAGATAAAGGCAGGCAGGGGAAAATCTGGGTACACAGAA
The DNA here is from genome assembly GCF_002263795.3 of Bos taurus. Classification (NCBI taxonomy): domain Eukaryota; kingdom Metazoa; phylum Chordata; class Mammalia; order Artiodactyla; family Bovidae; genus Bos; species Bos taurus. The sequence goes on along the minus strand of NC_037341.1, from coordinate 15,335,300 downwards.
GGTGGTGAGTTCTGAGAAGGCTTTCTGGAGGAGGTGACAGTTGAACAGAATTCAACAAAATGAGTATAAAGTTTGCCAGATGAGAGGAGTAGGGAGGGATGGAGGAACGTGTTTCAGGCAAAGGCAAGGAGGTATGAAGGCCATGGGGTGAGCAGAGAACAAACTATATTTGGTATTCCAAAGCCTTATGAATGCTGCGGGCATCAACGGGGCACCAAGCCATGAAGGACTTAGTGTGGACTGCCAAGTGCTTGGACTTGGTTTTGATGGCAAAGGAGACTTTAAGGAGTGTGACATGATCATATTTGCATTTCAGTAGCTTTGTTGGGGAAGGAATTGCTGGAGGCGGGGGTGCTGAGGCAACAAGATTGGAAGCAGGGAGGCCAGTTAAGAGTGGTCTTTCTCATCAGCCAAGTTAGAGATGATAGATAAGGCCTCAAAAGAGCAATGAAAGTATGGAGAGAAAGAAGCAGATTGGAGAATTACTTAGAAGATAAAATATGCAGGATTTAGTGGTGGGCTCGGGCAGTAGTCTCCAACATTTGTTGTAAATGGCACAGACTTCTTCCCCACGTTGTTGTTATTGTTGTTGTTTAGTTGCTAAGTTCTGTCCGACTCTTCTGCAGCCCCATGGACTCCAGCCCCCAGGCTCCTCTGTCCATGTCTATGGGATTTCCCAGGCAAGAATACTAGAGTGGGTTGCCGTTTCCTTTTATAGGGGATCTTCCTGACCCAGGCATTGAACCCATGTCTCCTGCTTTGGCAGGCAGATTCTTTACCACCGAGCCACCAGGGAAGCCTTCTTTCCCATAGCAAAGGTTTAAAAGAAAGTTAAATATGTGCTTGGTCAGTCTCTTTTGAAGCTAGGTCCTAAATCAGTGATCCTCACCAATGGAGTAAGAAAACTGCTAGGAAATATACCTCTCCTTCTGCTGTTTGTGACTATTAAAATGTCAACAATGTGATGTCTGGAACTGTGCAGCCGTCTTGCAAACATGAGGTAGAGGTGGTAAGGAAACAAGGAAGTCACTATTCTGCAGATGACTGAATCAAAAGATGGAAATTACATGCCTGGGTCCATCAGACACTGAATTAACTAATTCTAAATGCATTCCTCTGAATTTCTAGATACATGCAATAATGCAGTCCTCTGGTTAAATCCCTTTCAGTTAGGTGTTCTTTTCTTGATGCCAACAGATGCAGTGGCTGCACAGGCAGGTTGTTTGACTAAGGGGGTGGTGGGGTTTAGGTGTAGACATTTTAAGTGTGAGTTGCCCACCAGACACCCATAGCACAGTAGGGTGTATTAGTCTGATAGTCAGGGACTATTATGGTAAGAGCTGAAAAGTAGTCATTGAAGCTGATGATTACAAAGTTATTAGTAGCTTTTGACAGGACAGCCTCAGGGAGGCAACGGAGGCAGAGAAGCCAGATTGAAGTGGGTTCAGGAGTGAATCAGGAACAAGAAAGCCCAGATGGTGGATACGGACTAATGTTCAAGACAGTTGGTGACTCAGGAGGAGAAAGATGGGTGATAGCTAGAGGGGTTCACACAGGCTCAAGATTTTTTTCCCTCTCTATCTAGATGAAATTCACAGGACATAAAAAATATTAACCATTTTAGAGTCGACAGTTCAGTGGGATTTAGTTCTTTCACAGTGTTGTGCAACCATCACCTCTTTCTAGTTTCAGAACATCTGGATTTTTTCCCCCCCGCTGCCTTTTGGGAATTGTGAGTAGAGCTGCTATGAACATTTGTGTACAAGTGTTAAACTGTTTTTAATTCTTTCTGGTATACACCTAGAAGTGGAAACACTGGGTCTATGGTGATTCTATTGTTAACTTTTTGAGGAATCAGATCAAGTTTTTTTCCTCTGTTGGTTTTGAAGAATAATGGAAGAGACTTGAGCATGTTAAGGGGCTGGGGGGTGGGGCGCCCTGAAGAGGAGGACGCAGAAAGGGGAGCTGTTTATGGGGTAGGATCTTAGAGCAAGTTGGAGCAAGTTCCCTGGTTGGGAAGATCCTCTTGAGAAGGAAATGGCAACCCACTCCAGTACTCTTGCCTGGAAAATTCCATAGACGGAGGAGCCTGGTAGGCTCCAGTCCATGGGGTTGCAAAGAGTTGGACATGACTGAGCGACTTCACTTAAACTTAAACTTGGAGCAAGTGGGATGAAATTAAACTCTAAGTGGGATAAGAGCGCAGGAGGAGAGATTGGACTCACTGGGGAGCTGGGATAGTCATCCCCTGAGACAGGAAGGGAGGTGACCATGAATGTGGACACAGATGCCTTTCGAGGCAGGAAGTGAAGATGGTAGGCACCTGGTGGTCTCAATGTTCTTCACCAAAGTGAGTGGGTGGAGGTTGCAATAGCAGGGGCTTTAGAGGCAGGCAGACAAGGACCGGAACTTTTATCTGCTGCTCACCCCCTGCCAGCTGCCAGTTAGGAGCCCTGAGCCTCAGGTTTCTCTTCTGCAAAACAAGAGACCATGCTCCCCCCTGCTGGGGATTCCTTAAGAAACTGTGGATAAAAGTACCTAACAGGCCGAGGCTCCATGCTGGGCAGCTCTCCCCGTTGTTACTGTTGGGGTGAAAAGAATAGAGGTTTGGAACAGACATGGAGGAGGAGAGAAGACGACGTGACTGTGGATAAATAAAAGCCTCATTGACTGGCACAGAAAAGATTTACCTGGGAGCCATCCTCAGGCTGACGAACTCATTGTGAAGACAGGATATAAAACATGGAACTTCAGCCACCGTGAATGCAGCTCTGGGTGCCAGGGTGGTGGGAGGTGTTGCCCATTATTGGCAAGGAAAGGACAGGAAGGCTGATGAACAGGGGCGGGGGAGACCTTGACTGCCAGGCAGAAGGGTTGGGAGTTCTCTTGTAAAGTGACGGGGAGAAGGAAGGTTCTTGCCCCACGGGCACAACTTCTGATCCAACAAGAACAATGGAAGTGGAGGGGCTTGAGGAAGCTCAGGTTGGGGGCCCCTTGTCTCTCTGCCTGTGTATCCCTGGGGGTGACGTTCTGGGGTCTGCCCCAGGCAGGGAGAGCCTTCCTGGAAGAACATATCCAGGGCTTTGTTCAAGGGCTGACAGAGGTCACATGGTGAACCAGAAAAGAGACCATGATGGCCTGGTCCTCAGTAGGTCTGGGCCTTGGTTTCCCCACCTGTACAATGCTGGGCCTCTTCCAGCTCACGGTGATGCTGATGGCTAAGACCCCAAAAAGACACGGCTGGGGCTGGATGCCATTGCTTGCAGAGCACCCTTACCCTGCTTCAGAGTCCAGCATCCACTCTGCAGCCCCCTGCCTTCCACCAGGCTCCTCTCTGGGCCCTGCTCCTCTCCACCTGAATCCTGCTTCCCCCAGCTATTCTGAATTAAATGTGCACGCTCCACTCACCTTCCCTCCTGCTCCCCTGAAGCCCCCACTGGAGAAATCTTAGCCATGGCTAGTGGTCTAATTGCCTCTCCTGAGTTACATGTTTAGGGTTTACTGGAGTCCTTTGGCAGACATGGTTTAAGGCCCGCGGGTGAGTCTCCTGGTGGGAACGTGGAAGGAGAGCTAGGTAGGGCAGGCTGACCTAAAATGTGCCCCACATCTGCTTCTGTATCTCTGCCTTGATTCTAGCATGAAGGACGACACAGAAACTGAGGAGGGACTCTCGCTTTTAGAGAGCTTAGGAGGCTCCCCAAGGCACTGTTATCTAATTCGGTCCTCCCGACAGCCCTGAAAGGTAGGTCTGGCAGATGCAAGCAGTGATTATAGGTGTAGCAGGTAAGCAGGCCGGCCTTAAGGACACTCAGCTGGACAGGAATCCTGGCCTTGGCCCTCACTTTGACCCTCTCTGTGCCTCAGTTAACTCCTCTGTAAAATGAGGTTGACAATGATGATAATAAGATGCATTTCACGGGGTTGTTGTATTAGCTGAGTCAGGGCATGGAAAGTGCATTCTAAGAACTAGAAGCATGATTAATATCATCACTATCCTTCTTCTTGCCCAAGTAAGCATCCCGGTGGTCCTACTGACTGGGTACCCGGGAAGAAGGCTGTACCCACAACCTGGGTGTCTGCTCAGCCCACCCCCCACCCCGAGCATTGCTTTCCTTCCCTGTGGGGGTGGGGTGCACACCCAGCAGCCCTGCTGCACTCATAGATTAAACCAGGGACAGCTACGTGACCCAGGCTGGGCCAGGAAGACCTTGTCTTGGGAACTCGGTGTTTTCCGGAACAGTCATCAGCCTGGGCAGGTTCTTGAATCCAGGACTTGGGAACTGAGGGCAGAAATAGATGCACAAAAGCAGAGAGAGGGAAATAAAGCTAGTGCATGGAGAAACATAAAGAGGAACCACATGGCAAGAGAGAGGGAAAGGCAGGAGGGACACGCAGGGACAGAGAAAATGGTACTTTGGCCCTGTCCTTCCTGGTGCCTTAGAGGATCTGAGGCTGGTGGGTAAGGGGATGGTTCTAGGGCCAGGAGTCTTTGATTTGAAACTCCCCACCTCTTTCTTTTTGCTAAGAATATAATCTTGGACAAGTAGCTTAACCCCCCCGTGCCTAGCTTCCTGCTCTGCCTGCAGGTGCCATACAACAAAACCCTACCTTTCAGTCACCATGTCTGCCCCACTGGTCTATGAGTCCCTTGGGTGGCTGTGGCCTGGAGTTATATGAGTTCTCATTGGAATCCCAAGTCTACCTTTCAGTAGCTTTAGGATACGAGATATCTCTTTCACCCCTTTAAACCTCACTTTTTCATCTGTAAAATGAAAATACCATTCTCATAAGGCTGTCACACTGCTGATAAGCGCTTCACCAGCTGTGGGGATGGGGGAGCTCCTGATTTGTAGCACTTGCTGATTTCCACAAATATTCCCACCACAGCCGATTTTAAGATACCGGTGTAGCATCTTTGAATGGGGAGTTGGAAAGAGGTGTGCTTTGTTATATGATATTTCCACTGTCCAGATACAATAGATATAATTCGGCCTGGAGAATAGTTAAGGTAGTAAAATAAGTAGGAACTGATGAGTCTTCGATTTTTAGCTCGTTTGTCATTAATGTAAACTTATTTAATAATTATGGGTTAACATAATTTAATTTTTAATAATTGTTGTGTTTAGTAGCTGGATTGCAAAAGTCTTGAAAATTTAACAATCAGCCCTGGGAGTGAGTCCAAGCTGCCTCCTCTCCCAGGCTTTTAACAAGCTACAGCGCAGAATGGGCTTAGAAGAGAACCCAGCACATAGGAAGTGCTCAATAAATGGTAGCCTATGTGATTCTTCTCAGTTCTTTTATTACACAACCTAAGACTGGAAAATTTTTTTTCTCTGGAAAAATCAGGGAAAACGCATTTCAAAAGCACCTTTTGTGAACTGAAGGTCACTTTGTTTAGTGAAGCAACATAGACCTGAGGTTTGAGCACTGTGATTTACTCATGAAATGGCTGTGCTTGGCATAAATACAGAACTGAGACCAAGAAAAGAACTGAAAAATACTGGGTTAAAAAGTTGATGAAAATTTGGATTTTTCATGACATTGCATGTGACCACCGGAAGCTGGAGGCAGTTCCTCAATAGGGGCTGGAGAAGTAAGAGGAGAGATGCCTGGAGCAATGCCGTGTGCAGTTAGAAGCAATAACCTGGAGTGTCAAGGGAATGCAGGCCATAGAAACAGCGTTCTGCTAAATGAATAAGAAACAGGGTGAGATCTGGAAGATGGTAATATTCTACGCATTAAATGCATAGGAACACACACATGTACACACAAAGGAACATTCCATAATTTACGATGATACCTACATATGTATATCTGCCAAGATCCAGGCAAGGAATAGATGGGCATATACATATTATATAATAGGGGAGTTAACACAAGAACTATTTACAGAGGTGGGAGCAGTGTTACGAAAAGCAATCCTCAATGGTAAAGTGTCCAGGAGCTACGGAGAGCCCTGGGACCTCGCTGCGCCCTAGACTTGAGGGGCCAAATGAATTGAGAGAGCTCCCTGGAGAGGAGCACCCCGTAGAAGCTGTGGGGCGCGGCCAACATCTGCTCCCACCAGAGGACCTTACTCCCTGGTAGTTTAAGGGGACAAATACTCCAGCTTCTCTTTCCTGCCACCTTCTGACTCTCCTGATGGTGCTGTTCACTGGCCAAACCCAAAAGAGAAGCCAGGGGGCAAGCAAGCTGTTAATGTTCACCCTACAGATGAGCCTCCAGGGGCCTGGAGCGGACGGAAAGAAATGTGGAGTGAGTCTGGAGGTGGAAATGGAAGCCGCCCAGCATCATCTTCCAGGATGGATGTGAACAGGGGAAGGGGCCGGGGAGTGGGGACTTGGCGTGTAAAAGAATATAGGAGTTCTCCGTCCTGGTGTTGAGGATAATTATGTCTTGCATGGAGGAGCATAATTAACTCAACTCTTCGCACCTGAGGTCTCCAAGCAAAAGCAAATCTGGTATTTGGGGAAAGGTAACAACCATAATAAAGAAGCCTCTGGAAAACACCCCTTTCCCTGGTGCCATTTGCACTGTAATCCAGGCCTCCCCATGTGAACTCAGGGCTGGAGAGAGAATTGACTCCTTGTGTGAAAGAATGGGTTGGTCCAGGAAGGGGCCCAGGGCGAGGACTGTGTGATGGAAAACAAAAGCAGAAATGTGTGTGTGGGCAGCAGAATGGGTCTCAGGGGTATTTTTTAAAACCCGTGTTTATCAAGAAAAAGGGAGAGAAGCCATGGAGGCAATTAGGAAGGCATGGTATTTCTCTTGTAAAAAAAAAAATATAAATACGTGCAAAAGGAAAATATCTTGCAGCAATACATTCAAATGTAAGCAGTGGATGTTTTGGGGTGTGGGTTATGAATCACTTCTTTCTTTCCTCTATTTCCTGATTTTTGTAAAGCAAACCTGAATTATTGTGTAATGAGAAAGGAGATAAGTAGAAAGGGTAATAATATCTTTTTATAAACTTAATAGTTGAGGATTGGGGTTGATGATATTTGAAAATTGTGCCGCATTTCTTTCCTCTGCTCTTTCTCCTCCTTCCTGAGCCTCCAGATTCAGTATGCATCTTTCCTCCTCGGGGGAATGGACCGATTCAGCCATTTGCAGGGCAAGGTCAGGGAGGTGACTCAGTCGACAGGAGAGTTATCAAAATGATTAAATAATAACTGCCACTTGGGAACATTTCCTGCCTTCTACCAAGACGCTGAGTAGGGATCAAAAGGTAATCCTGCTTAGAATCTGGTCCTTATATTAGATTCCTGGGGCTGCCCTAACACGTTACCACAAGCCTAGAGACTTAAGACGACAGAAACGTCTCACAGTTCAGGAGGCAAGGTACTGGCTGGTTGGGTTCCTCCTGGGGGCTCTGAAGGAGAATCTGTTCCACGCTTTTCTCGTAGCTTCTCGCTGGCAGCAGGACTGGGCCTTCCTTGTGTACAGCTGCACAACTTTGATCTCTCTTCCCCACATGACATGGCTTTCTTCCCTGTGTGTCTATGTGTCTCCAGGCTCCCCTCCTCTTTTCTTTTTTTAACCTCTATTTATTTGATTGCATCAGGTCTCAGTTGCGGTGTGCAGACTTCTCTTGAGTTGTGGAGTATGGGCTCCAGAGCCCTCAGGTTCAGCAGTTGCAACTCGCAGGCTTAGTTGCCCTGTGGCATGTGGGACCTTAGTTCCCTGACCGGGGATCAAACCTGTGTCCCCTGCATTGGAGGGCAGACTCTTAACCACTGGGCCACCAGGGAAGTCCCTCCCCTCTTCTTCAGCACTCATTGGATTTTAGGGCCCATCCTTATCCAGTATGATATAATTTAGCTTGGTTACACTTATAAAGACCCCATTTCCAAATAAAGACCATATTACAGGTAGCCAGAATTAAGATGTCAACATTTTAGTGGGACCCAATTCAATCCAACCCACAATAGTGTGACTTGCCAAAAATTCATAAATTGCCTTAACAGAGAAAATTCATTCTTGGGAACTTTCCTGATGAAATAATCAGGAATACTTTAAAACTCCTCATTGAAGTATAGTATAATACAGGGAAGTGCAGAAATCATGTGTTCAGCTCCATGAATTGTCACAAAGCAACCCACCCATCTAATCAGCTCCTAGACCAGGAAGCAGAACGTGACCCTCTGCAGAAGTCTCCCTCTCGTCCCCTCCTTTGTCCCCAACAGCACAGAGGCAGTGTGCCTATTTCTGAACTTAACACATGTGAAATAATATAGAGTCTGCTGTTGTGTGTCTGGTTTCTTTCACTCTGCCTTGTATTTGTGAGATTCATCCACGTCGTGTGTAGTAATAGTTTGTTCAATTCTGACGGCTCTGAAGATGCCATTATGTGACTTCCACAGTTTACTGTTGATGGATATTTGGGCTGTTTCTGTTTTGTTTTTTGCTACTATAAACGGTGCTGCTGTTAATACTCTTGCACGTGTCTTTCTGTAATCTATGCCCATGCCTCTGCTGACTATCCACCCAGGAGTGGAAGTACTGAATTACAGGGGAAGTGTATACTCAGCTGTTGTAGGTTCTGCCCAAGACTTTCAAAGTAGTTGTATCAATTTACACTTTCATCAGCAGTGTTTGAGCGTTCTGCTTTGCTCTCTCTGATCACCAACATGTGGTATTTTCTCTTTTAACCATTCTAGTGGACGTTGGTATCTTTTAAAATAAAATATTTAATGCAACATGCCAGGCCCATGCCAGGCTGCACTGGGTACCCAGGAGGTGTAACATGAATAAAACGTGGCTCCTTCTGAGGCGGGGAAGCCCACTGACCAGTTGGAGAAACAGACCCCTGAGCAGGTCATCCTGGCTCAGGATGGAGTAGGAGAAGACACACATTCATACCAAGGGTAATGATCTTCCTGCTCAGCCCCATTACTGTAAGCAAAACAAGGATAGTGGGACTCTAGCAGTTCCTGGCTTGTGATCCTGAGACAGTTACTTGACCTCTCTGGGCCAGGGGGTGCGGTGGGTGGTTGGTTTGACGTAGCTCAGGGTATGGTCCCAGCCCTCTGGCAGTGGTTTAGTCGCTGAGTCATGCTGGACTCTTGCGATCCCATGGACTATAGCCTGCCAGGTTCCTCTGTCCTTGGGATTTCCTAGGCAAGGCTCTGGAGTGGGTTGCTATTTCCTTCTCCAGGGATCTTTCTGATCCAGGGATTGAACCCACGTCACCTGCACTGCAGGTGGATTTACCACTGAGCCACCAGAGAAAACCCCCAGCCTCTGCTGCTGCTGCTAAGTCGCTTCAGTCGTGTCCGACTCTGTGCAACCCCATAGACGGCAGCCCACCAGGCTCCCCCGTCCCTGGGATTCTCCAGGCAAGAACACTGGAGTGGGTTGCCATTTCTTTCTCCAATGCATGAAAGTGAAAAGGGAAAGTGAAGTCGCTCTGTCATGTCCGGCTCCTAGCGACCCCATGGACTGCAGCCTACCAGGCTCCTCCGTCCATGGGATTTTCCAGGCAAGAGTTTTGGAGTGGGGTGCCATTGCCTTCTCCGAGCACTCCTGACACTTCATTCAATACTTATGGAGCCCCTACAGTCTTGGATTCAAGACATAATTTGGGGTCTGTACCACCAGGACTTATTGACAGATTGGGTGTGGTTTATGGGGAAACAGAGGGATCAAGCATGACTATTTATGATCTGAATTACTGGGTGAATGATGCTGCCACTAACTGGCGGAGGAACAGGTTTGAGGGAGAAAATCAGGAGTTTAAAGCCTGGTAATTTTGGCCACCTGTTGTGAAGAGTTAACTCATTAGAAAAGATCCTGATGCTGGGAAAGACTGAAGGCAGGAGGAGAAGGGGATTACAGAGAATGAGATGGTTGGATGGCATCACTGACTCAATGGACCTGAGTTTGAGCAAGCTCCGGGAGTTGGTGACAGATAGGGAAGCCTGGTGTGCTGCAGTCCATGGGGTTGCAAAGAGTCGGACATGACCGAGTGACTGAACTGAACTTTATGATGAACGTTCAGATGACTATTACTTATCCAAGTGGCGATATCAATAAGCTAAATGGATACATGACCCTGAACTCGGGAAGGGATTGGGGCTGGAGAGGACTTGAGAGCTGTCAGCATATGGATAGTGTTTGTAGCTACAGGACCAGAAGACAACTTAGGGAGAATGTGGCTGGACAGGCCCAGCCTGAGCCCCAGGTTCCTCAACATTTAAAAACTGATCAGAGGAAAAGCAAAATCTCAGCAAAGGAGACTGAGAAGTTTGGCTCTCTGTAAAGGAAAAACTTAAGAGTGTTTGGTTCTATGAAAGCCCAAGGAGAAAGTGTTAGGGGAAGAGAATAACTAACTCTGTCAATTTTGGTTTTGAGAGCTCGAGTTTTCAGTGAGAATGAAGAACTGATCCTTGAATTTGGCAGCCTTAGGTTGTTGGTACTTTGATAAGAGCAGGTTTTTTTTGAGGGGTTGGGGTGGGAGTGGGAATGATTTTTCAAGTGAATGGAGGCCAGTCGAGAACATGTTGAAGAGAGACTTGGAGTAAGGAGCAAGTGGCTTACCTCTTGGTGGTGGTTTAGTCACTAAGTCATGTCTGACTCTTGAGACCCCATGGACTGTAGCCCGCCAGGCTCCTCCACCCATGGGATTCTCCAGGCAAGAATACTGGAGTGGGTTGCCATTTCCTTCTCCAGGGGATCTTCCCAACCCAGGAATCCTGCATTGAACCCGGGTCTCCTACATTGCAGGCAGATTCTTTACTGACTGAGCTATGAGGGGAATACCTGTGTGTATATTATAATGTAAATCACCTTGTGGTGGCCATGCCTGTCTCCCCTTCCAACCAGGCAGCTCACTATGCCTTATTCATCCCTGCATTTACAGTGTTTCATGCAACACACCTGACAAGTAGTAGTAGCCTGCACGAGTGCCAAGTCCCTCCAGTTGTGTCCGACTTTTTGCGACCCCATGGACTGTAGCCCACCAGGCTCCTCTGTCCATGGGATTGTCCAGGCAAGAATACTAGAGTCGGTTGCCATGCTCTCCTCCGGGACACCTTACCGACCCGAGGATCAAACCCACGTGTCCGGTGGCTCCTGCACTGCAGGCAGATTCTTTACCGCTGAGCCATTGGGGAAGCCCTGACACATAGTAGGTGCTCACTAACTTGCTGAAATAGTGTTTTTAAATAAGATCCTGGGTCCAACTCCCAGACCAGCCAGGTACCGCATATATAGCCTGGGCATGTCATTTGAGCTCTTACCGTTTCATCTATTAAATGGGAAAACTGAGAAAACAATATTAGTCCCACAGGGTTATTGTGAAGATGGAATAAAAATGCCACATGTGAAAATTTAGAGCTTTGGAAGCTGTGGCTCATCAAACAAACGTGAGTTAGGGTAATTATGAGCAGATGACAGAGAATCTACCAGACTCCAGCTCTCCGAGGCACCTGGCACATTGTCCCCTGAAATTTTACTTGCAAAATCAATTCAAATTGGCTTCAATACAGACACTTTCTCATGAACTGAAAGTCAGCCAAAAGACACAGAACAAAGAACTGCAGTAATTGTTAGCATCTCACACAACAGGGCCGTGTTTACCGGACATGCTGGTTTTAGGATCAACCTTCTCAGAGGAGGTCTTTTATACATCAATTGGGGAGTTTCACCCCACAGAACTTAAATAGCATTTCCCTGGGAAACAAAATTGAAGGGATTTGCCAACATCCATTAGAACCAGGAATTTACAAATGGATTTGAAGGGCTGGACGTCTGTTCATCGAATTTCCCGTCCCAGGCCCAGCTCTGGGGAGCTTCCCAGGCGTTGTGAGGAAGGCCGCTGTCTCCTGCGTTTACCCTCTGTGTGGGCTTTAGCCTCATGTTCTCCATTGCCATTATCAGAGCAGCATTAATTTATTGAATCCAGGTGTTTCCTCTGGGCTTGACGCTTTGCAGACATAATCTTGTTTGCTCTTTACCACTTTACATTGACAGAGGGACAGTGATGATTCCCACTGTATAAGGAGAGGCTCAGAAAAGTTGTCTTGCTCATGTTTCACAGCCAAGAAGTGGCAGAGAAGGGATTTAAATTCAAGTCTTCCTTACAAACTCAATTTCTCTGCTAGTGATCAGTCTCTTCAAATTGTCTGTTTCTTCTTGATTCACTCCTGGCAGGTTATATGTTTCTAGAAATTTGTCCATTTCTTCTAGGTTATCCAATTTGTTGACATATAAACGTTGGTAGTCTTTGCTCATGGTTTTTGTATACCTATAGTATGGCTGTCTTTTCTCCTTTTTCACCTCTTATTTTGTTTATTTCGGTCCTCTCTCTTTTCTTCTTGGTAAACCTGGCTAAAGGTTTATCGACTTTGTTGACTGTATGAGTCTACAATCAACAAAAAGCTCCTCCAACACGATGCTAGTACTTTTAGTGGCCTCATCAGAAGGGTAATGGGTGGGACCCATTGTTTTTGGTCCAGATGAGACCATAGCTGAAGGCCTCCCAGGAAAAACCAGGAAAATTTTCAAAAGGAATAGTTAGAATCACAAAAAGATTGAGACTTGGCCTGAGGTGGAAGGATAAGAGTGGTCTTGCTTAAGGAAGGTATGTGGGTACGTCAAGAAGATTCCAAATAGGTTAAATCCTGGACCCCCAACAAGAGGCTTTAGACATGCAGTATGATAGCATGACATTAGAAGGGGGCTTGCCAAGAAAATGGTAGGTAATGTGCTAGGATCTTATATTATCTCATTTAATCTTCAAAACAAGAAATTAAAAGATAAGTCATATTCTCCTTATGTATATATGTATGTATGTACATATTGAACATGAATTGTGTGAGGACCAAACAAAATACTCTGAGGGGCTTCATGTTTGTGACTTCCAACATTCACACTTAGATGCACAAATGCAAAAAAGACTGGAAAGGTGTATACCAAATTTTAACCATTTAACTTTTCCCTTCCATCTTTTTATTTTCTAAATTCTCTCCATTTATTTCTTTTTATGATCAGAAAACTGATATGACTTTATTTATCTGGTCATTTAGAACCCATTTCACAATCCATTTAGAGGTTGTGAAAACTGAGGTTCAGAGCATGACTTGCTGGGGTTGCACTATTAGTAAATGGCAGAGCTAGGAATTTAGACTCAGGTCAGGTCAATTCGCAGCCCCAAGCAGTCAGCGATGGGTGTGAAGCTTTGGTTGGGGCTTAGCGCTTTGTCGGTTTTGGGCACTGGACTCCCTTCTTCTCGGTCCCCATGCACACGTGTCTGAAGGCCGCCCCGCCTCTGGTCTGGGACAGAGGGGTTGTCTCATCTTCCTTCCCTCCTTGGTGTGAGGATAGTCAGCTATTTGTCCTGGAGCCAAGGACAGCCTATCAAGGGCTCAGACCCGTTTTACTTCCTGAGCAGGGAAGTGGCCTAGCTCTGTGGAAACCATCAGTTCGAGGGGGATGAATTTAGCTGCCCTCCCTAGTTGGCAGCGGGGAGGCGGGCAGGGTCCTGTCAGCCAGAGGAGGCAGGCCCAGCTCCAAAGGGCTTTTGTCTGAAGCTGGGCCCTGGGCCAGAGTGACATTCTTCGGTGGAGGCTGCCAGGCCACTGCTGAGAGGGGCACCTGCAGGCCAGGGAGGGAAGGAGAGAGAGGCCCATCTTTCTTCCAGAGAGAGGAGAGCTTGGGGTGAGGATCAGAGGGCAGAATCTGCTGCTTGAGGGCTCCTGGGGTGCTGAGGTCGTGCCAGCGGGTGCTTCAGGCTTGAAAAGAGAAGCCAAGAGCTGGACTCCCACTGCCCAGAGACGTGGACAATTCACGTTTCAGTCTTTGTCATGGCTAATTAAAGTCCCAACAAGAGGAAAGAAATCCATTCCTTCCTTAACAGGTTTCATTAAAAAGAAAAAACACCAGTGAGTTGAGCTCACCGACCTCTCTAGCAGGAAGAGAGTTCCTGTTTTAGAAGTCTCCTCTTCTGCGTCTCCGCTTGGTGCACAGTCACCGTTTGCGGTGGACGCCGGCCTGATCGCCTTCTCAGGTGGGCGCAGTCCCTGCCTGTTGCTATGCGTGTTGGTTGCTCATGCTCATACCTGCCCCCTTCTCTGCAGAATTGCCTTCAGCCATCAGGGACCGTCTTTCCCTGGAGCTTACCCTCCCCCAGCCCTCCACCCTCCCAGCCGCTTGTAGTCAGTGACTGACGCAGGGTCTCAAGGGCCCCAGGCTGTGGATCAGTTCATGCTCTAGAGCTGGCTCTGGGATCAGGCCAAGGCTGGGCTGACTGAGACCACATCCTTACCCAGCTCGTTCCCTGGCCTCTCTTGCTTCTTTCACCACCATTCTTCTGAGTCTCCTTCCTTTACAAATCTCGTGCACGAGAATCCCCGTATTAAATTCTAATTCTAGAAAACCTGAGCTCAGACACCCTTATTTCATTAGTTTATTTCTGTAAACAAGGTACTGAAGATCTACCATGTTATAGATACGTTTGTAGGTGCAGGGAATACGGGTGTGAACCAAAGAATCATGGCTTTGCCTTCCATGGGCTTATATGGTTTAGTGATAGGAGACACATACTGAACAATCACACACAAAAAAAACACAATTACGACTGTAATTAGTATTATGTATCAAAAGTATGAAGGTGAAAGAGGAGAGTGAAAAATCCGGCTTGAAACTCAAAATTAAAAAGACTAAGATTGTGACATCCGGTCCCATCACTTCATGGCAAATAGAAGGGGAAAAACGTGGAAGATTTTATTTTCTTGGACTCCAAAATCCCTACAGATGGTGACTGTAGCCATGAAATTAAAAGATGCTTGCTCTTTCGGAGCTGTGAAAAATCTAGACAGTGTATTAAAAAGCAGAGACATCACTTTGCTGACAAAGGTCCGTATTATCAAAGCTATGGTTTTTCCAGTAGTCATGTACTGATGTGAGAATTGGACCATAAAGAATGCTGAGCACTGAAGAATTGATGCTTTTGAATTGTGGTACTGGAGAAGACTCTTGAGAGTCCCTTGGGCAGCAAGGAGATCAAACAAGTCAATCCTAAAGGAAATCAACCCTGTATATTCAAAAAAAGGACTGATGCTGAAGCTGAACCTCCAATACTATGGTCACCTGATGAGAACAGATGACTTATTGGAAAAGACCCTGATGCTGGGAAAGATTGAAGGCAAAAGGAGAAGAAGACAGCAGAGGATGAGACAGTTAGATAGCATCACCAACTCAGCGGACATGAATTTGAACAAATTCAGGGAGATGGTGGAGGACAGAGGAAACTGGCATGCTGAAGTCCATGGGATCGCAAAGAGTTGGACACAGCTTAGCAGCTGTCCAACGACAACAAAAGTATACAGTTATGAGTAAATATGATTGGAAAGCTCTAGTAATTTACCTACTGTCTCTCAGCTCCTATGCTTTGCTCTACGATGCTGGGCCTGGGACTCTGAGAAATACTGATATATTTCCCATGTGCTTTGCTCGCTATCTTTTTGCTAGGTTCAGCTAATAAAAGTGGGGAAGGCAATGGCAACCCACTCCAGTATTCTTGCCTGGAGAATCCCAGGGACAGAGGAGCCTGGTGGGCTGCCGTCTATGGGGTTGCACAGAGTTGGGCACGACTGAAGCAACTTAGCAGCAGCAGCAGCAGCAGCTAATAAAAGGGACCAGGAGGAAACTGGAAGGCAGAAGGAATGGAGAAGGAATTCACTTCCTGAGTGCTCTTGTTTTTGCCAATCTTTGCATCTGGGGGAAGTCCCCCTTTCAGAGGACCGAGTTCTGCAGAGCCTGCTCTCCACCACCCGCTCTCCACCATAGCAGTAGCTGCTCCTCAGGGCCAGCCTGTGGTGTGTATTCAGATATACTAACAGTAGCTCCATGCATCTAGATTCTGGGAAATTCATCTCTTTCCTGTGATCCCCAGTTCTGAGGTTGGCAATTGCATTCTGCCATTTTTATCCCTGGGGTGCCTCAGTATCTCTTTTTGCTCCTTCAGTCCTATAACATCTGTATAACCATACCCCCTGTATTAAATTCCTTCTGGTTGAAATACTGGGATGGTTTCCATCTTCTTACCCAGAGTATGACCTATGTATGGAGTACTCAGAAGAAAGCTCAATATGGTTGTCGGGATGGGAAGAGCAAATATTTCCAAGACTTGGCTTGAACAGGGACACTAGAAGCAAATTCCCATGTTGTGTCATTCATTATCTGTCATCCTGTGATTATTCACTAGGGCCGCTTCCCTTCTCCCCCTCCTCTGGATCCACATGACACATGAGGAGAAAAATGGATGGTGACTTGGACAGTAAACAGCATTCACTGGCCACCACCTGGGCTGGGGAATGGGAGTTAGCTGTCCACCGTCTTTGAACCTGGATATTCTGTGCCACGCAGCCAACTATCCTGCAGCTTTCTGTTTCTTCATACACTGATTCATTCAGCACTTATCTTGTGCCAATCTAGTGCTGAGCACAATACATGCATGACCTCAGCTCTCCCAACACCACACACCATGGTAGGTGCTGTTATGATCTCCATGGTTACAACTCTGTGATCAGGGGTATAGATCACACAAGTACCTTGATTGTTGCTGCCCAAGCAGAGCCTGGATTCAAAACCACATGTCTGGCCCCAAAGCTAGTGTTTTTCACTGTGATGCTGTAATGCTCTTGTTACCAAGATTGTCTATTGGATAGTGGTTCTCAACTGTTTGTATCTTCTTTCCCACCAACAATTTTTGGCTGTTTGAGGGTGGTGAAGATTAAAAGTGAGGTGGAGGCAGGCATGTGGTAAATAACTTGCTCACAGTCACACAGGTAGAAGAGTCAGGTCTCAGCCCAAGCTCTACTGCTACTGCTGCTGCTAAGTCGCTTCAGTCGTGTCCGACTCTGTGTGACCCCATAGACGGCAGCCCACCAGGTTCCCCTGTCCCTGGGATTCTCCAGGCAAGAACACTGGAGTGGGTTGCCATTTCCTTCTCCAATGCATGAAAGTGAAAAGTGAAAGTGAAGTTGCTCAGTCGTGTCCGACTCTTAGCGACCCCATGGACTGCAGCCTACCAGGCTCCTCCGTCCATGGGATTTTCCAGGCAAGAGTATTGGAGTGGGGTGCCATTGCCTTCTCCGTCAGCCCAAGCTCTAGCTGATTGCAAAAACCGAAAGCCTGTCCTTTTTCTTCACTGTACCACGCTGTGCTGTGCCGCCTGTATACTCATTCAATCAACAGCTTTCAGCAAAGTCCATCTCCTTTGCCTGAAGACAGGATAGATGCTGAAGTGAAATTTTATGGGTCAGAATTCCCTGGAGGATCAGGTGGGGCTGTTGAGAGAGGAAATTCTGGGTTCTTGAGGAGACAGAGCCTCTGCCCAGGGCTCCATGCGGAGTTGAGTGTGTCATCCACTGCAGGCTCTGGTGTAGACCATCCACTGTGTAGGATGTGTGAACAGCACTCTTGTGACTGTGAATGGCAGCCCGACAGCCGCCTCATAGAAATGCAGAGGCCAGAAGAGCATTGCAAGTCAGTTATCCATCCACCAAAATGGATGTCCTGGGAGGCTGCCCTAGGCCCTGTGGGCGCCTTTTGTCTCTGCTCTCAAAGAGGCTTGAGCTCATTTATTGGGAAAACCAAGCGAAGGAAAGGTAACAGTCCAGAACAGGCTGGAGGGGGCATGAGAGAAAGAGCACTGAGCTTGAGGTTAGAGTGCTGGTCGTACAGGCTGGCTCTGACCCCAGCCAGGCTCCTCAGTTTGGGTTCAAGTTAGGCGGGTTCCTTGGCTGCCTGGTCAAGCTTGTCTTCTGCCCTCAGTATGAGATTCAGCCTGAACTCCATGTAATCTGGTTTTTCAGTCTGACCCCAGCATCCTTCTCTGGGTAGCCCTTTTGGGTCTGTTTCAAGCCCCTTCTCTGACTCTGGCTTTGTACTGTGAGCACCTGAGAAACCCTAAGGTCTTACTGGTGCCCTGTAATCAAAGCACATTTTCCGGGTTTGGTTGTATGGCCCAGACCCAACTGGGTGGGCCCACACAGGTCATTTTTCCTTCACAATCTTGTGGGTAAAAGGAAAATATCTTAGGTCAATTTTTTCCAGAAGCAGACCCTGAGCCAAGGACTCGAGTGTAACCAGTTCATCAGGGAGGAGCTCCCAGGAGAAACGAGAAAGGGAGTGGTGGAAACGGGACAGGAAAGAGGAAGAAGGTAGGAAAGGGTGTGATTTCAGCTGAAGTCCCAGCCTCACCCACATCCCGCGGTGGGGGGGACTTGAGCATAAATTACACCTCAGACTTTGTTCCAGCTACAGAAAAAGGAGCCCTGCCCTTGTGCCCTGATGATGTCCGCCCATTACCCGAGGGCAGGTCTGTGAACAATGTCACAGGTGTGATCAGTTTGCCTACAGCGGTGGGGGAGGAGCACAAGAATGTGCAGGTCCAGGTCCACCTGGGGCTGTGGGCGGGGCACCACCAGTGTCCATCCCCATTTCCATCTGTTAACCTTCTCTTGAAAGGGCATCCCTGGTGGCTCAGTAGTAAAGAATCCACCTCTTAATGCAGGAGATCCATCCCTGGGTCTGGAAGGTCCCCTGGAGAAGAAGAAAATGGCAACCCACTCCAGTATTCTTGCCTGGGAAATTCCATGGACAGAGGAGGCTGGCAAGCTAGAGTTGATGGGGGTCACAAAAAGAGTCAGATGCAATTTAGAAACAAAACAACAACAATCTCTCATTCCAAAAAGTGATCACCACGAAGTTTCAAAAAGTAGGAGAGTAGAGAATTTAGTTCACTAGGCCTTGGTCCATACTGGTCATAGCAAACACCCTCTTCCAACAACACAAGAGAAGACTCTACACATGGACATTACCAGGTGGTCAACACTGAAATCAGATTGATTATATTCTTTGCAGCCAAAGATGGAGAAGCTCTATACAGTCAGCAAAAACAAGACTTGGAGCTGACTGTGGCTCAGATCATGAACTCCTTATTGCCAAATTCAGACTAAAATTGAAGAAAGTAGGGAAAACCACTAGACCATTCAGGTATGACCTAAATCAAATCCCTTATGATTATACAGTGGAAGTGAGAAATAGATTTAAGGGACTAGATCTGATAGACAGAGTGCCTGATGAACTATGGATGGAGGTTCGTGACATTGTACAGAAGACAGGGATCAAGACCATCCCCATGGAAAAGAAATGCAAAAAAGCAAAATGGCTGTCTGAGGAGGCCTTACAAATAGGTGTGAAAAGAAGAGAAGCGAAAAGCAAAGGAGAAAAGGAAAGATATAAACATCTGAATGCAGAGTTCCAAAGAATAGCAAGGAGAGATAAAAAAGCCTTCCTAAGTGATCAATGCAAAGAAATAGAGGAAAATAATAGAATGGGAAAGACTAGAGATCTCTTCAAGAAAATTAGAGATACCAAGGGAACATTTCATGCCAAGATGAGCACAATAAAGAACAGATATGGCATGGACCTAACAGAAGCAGAAGATATTAAGAAGGGGTGGCAAGAATACACGAAACTATACAAAAAAGATCTTCATGACCCAGATAATCACGATGGTGTGATCACTCACCTAGAGCCAGACATCCTGGAATGTGAAGTCAAGTGGGCCTTAGAAAGCATCACTAGGAACAAAGCTAGTGGAGGTGATGGAATTCCAGTTGAGCTATTTCAAATCCTAAAAGATGATGCAGTGAAAGTTCTGCACTCAATATGCCAGCAAATTTAGAAAACTCAGCAGTGGCCACAGGACTGGAAAAGGTGTTTTCATTCCAATCCCAAAGAAAGGCAATGCCAAAGAATGCTCAAACTACTGCACAATTGCACTCATCTCACACGCTGGTAAAATAATGCTCAAAATTGTCTAAGCCGGGCTTCAGCAATACGTGAACCGTTGCACTTCCAGATGTTCAAGCTGGTTTTAGAAAAGGCAGAGGAACCAGAGACCAAATTGCCAACATCCGCTGGATCATGGAAAAAGCAAGAGAGTTCCAGAAAAGCATCTATTTCTGCTTTATTGACTATGCCAAAGCCTTTGACTGTGTGGATCACAATAAACTGTGGAAAATTCTGAAAGAGATGAGAATACCAGACCACCTGGCCTACCTCTTGAGAAACCTGTATGCAGGTCAGGAAGCAACAGTTAGAACTGGACATGGAACAACAGACTGGTTCCAAATAGAAAAAGGAGTATGTCAAGGCTGTATATTGTCACACTGCTTATTTAACTTATATGCAAAGTACATTACGGGAAATGCTGTGCTGGAAGAAGCCCAAACTGGAATCAAGGTTGCCGGGAGAAATATCAATAACCTCAGATAAGCAGATGACACCACCTTAATGGCAGAAAGTGAAGAGGAACTAAAAAGCCTCTTGATGAAAAGTGAAAGAGGAGAGTGAAAAAATTGGCTTAAAGCTCAACATTCAGAAAACTAAGATCATGGCACCTGGCACCATCTCTTCATGGGAAACAGATGGGGAAACAGTGGCTGACTTAATTTTTGGGGCTCCAAAATCACTGCAGATGGTGACTGCAGCCATGAAATTAAAAGATGCTTACTCCTTGGAAGGAAAGTTATGACCAACCTAGACAGCATATTGAAAAGCGGAGACATTACTTTGCCAACAAAGGTCCATCTAGTCAAGGCTATGGTTTTTCCAGTGGTCATGTATGGATGTGAGAGTTGGAGTATAAAGAAAGCTGAGGGCCGAAGAATTGATACTTTTGAACTGTGGTGTTGGAGAAGACTCTTGAGAGTCCCTGGGACTGCAAGGAGATCCAACCAGTCCATGCTAAAGGAGACCAGTCCTGGGTGTTCACTGGAAGAACTGATGTAAAGCTGAAACCCCAATACTTTGGCCACCTCATGCAAAGAGTTGAGGAAAAGGAATGACTGAGTGACTGAACTGAACTGAATGTTTCTTTTGCTATTGTTGTTCAGTTGCTCAGTCGTGTCTGACTCTTTGAGACCCCATGGATTGCAGCACACTAGGCTTCCCTGTCCTCCAACATCTCCTGGAGCTTGCTCAAACTCATGTCCATCGAGTTGGTGATGCCATCCAACCATTTCATTCTCTGTCGTCCCCTTGTCCTCCTGCCTCCAATCTTTCCCCAGCATCAGGGTCTTTTCTAATGAGTCAGCTCTTCACATCAGGAGGCCAAAGTTTGACCAATGTTTCTTTGGTAAAATCCAAATTGCTGACCTTCTGTCTCGCTTCTGAATTTCAGATACTGACCAGCCCAGATGGTTTCCTCTTTCATTTCAGTGTCGGACTGAACAAAACCCAGCTAGATTGATCTACAGCAAAAACAAACACAAAAGCACAGCATGCTTCCCTAAGCCAAATAGAAATGATTTTTGCATAATCTGTTTTTTTTTTCTGGATATTGGCACATCTGCTTCCCTCCAAACCTTAGTAATCAAGTGCTGATTATACAGCAGTCCCATCAGTGGGTCTTTGTTGAATATTTTGAAAGGTACTCCTCACTTCCTCCTCAAAAAGACAGCCTCTTTCTACTCACTGTCAATAGCTGATGCAGGATTCTAAAGAAGGCACAGTTCAGGCATGGACAGCTTTTAGGTTAAAAATTTTTAAATGCCATGTAAATAGCCCATCAGAATTAAATTTTTCAGTGTGGGAGTGCAATTTACAATTTACTCGTCAAACATAAATTAACCCCAAAAGGGCCAAATTTTTAGACCAGTGGTTTTCCACTTGGGGCAGTTTTGCCCCCCAGGGGACACATGGTGACACCTGGAGACAGCTGTGCTTGTCATAAAGGTGCGGGGGTCGGGGGGGGGGGGGTGTGCTGCAGGCACGAATGGGCAGAGACCAGTGTTGCTGCGGAACAACGCCCAGAACAGCTCCCGCGACAGAGAAGAACCCAGTCCCAGATGTCACCAGTGCTGAGGCCGAGAAACCCTGATTTGGACTGTTTTCTTTATTTTATTTTTAAAGAGACTGAAAGTCCCGTTTCATTTATTTGTTTTTGGCTGCTCTGGGTTTTTGTTGCTGCCCGGGCTTTCTCTAGTTATGGTTCGAGGGCTTCTCACTGCGGTGGCTTCTACTTGTTGAGAAGCATGGGCCAGGTGAGAGTGCTTCAAGAGTTGCAGTGCATGTGGTTAGCTGCCCCGAGGCATGTGGAATCTTCCCGGACCAGAGATTGAACAGTGTCCCCTACACTAGCAGGTGGATGCTTATCCACTGGACCCCCAGGGAAGTCCTGGACTGTTTTATTTCATGTGAATTTTGCACTGATTCCCTCCATCTAGGCCTGGTGGTTCAGACAGTAAAGAATCTGCCTGCAATGTGGGAGACCTGGGTTCGATCCTTGGTTTGGGAAGATCCCTTGGAGGAGGGCATGGCAACCCACTCCAGTATTCTTGCCTGGAAAATCCCCATGGACAGAGGAGCCTGGTGGGCTACAGTCCAGGGGGTTGCAGAGTTGGACATGACTGAGCGACTAAGCACAGCACACAGCAGGCCTATTTTCAGTCATTTTGAGCTTTTCAAATCCCAGTGTTTGAATATTTTTGAGCATCAATTACAACTGAAATGCTATTCCAGGTGCTCTCGTATTGACTTGTTTTGTACGACCGTTAGTAAAACTGTGATTCACTTAGGGATGTTGAATTCTCTGCATCTGAGTTTTCTGAATCCCATCACTGGGGCAAGTGACCAGTGCAATCTCGCACAGGGCCCTGCACCTAGTAGGGCATCCTGTGCTTGGGGCTTAACACTCTGCAGTGGTTGTCTTGAAATTCTTAAGACTTTCGTTTTGGAGTTGTGTTTTGGTAGTGAAGTCTGATGGGACAATGATATGTGCCCCAGGGTGGAGACTCAGCCCACACTGGGGCCTGGTACCTCGCACCTGCCTGGATGCCAGATCTTCTGACTCCACCTAGTGACCACTGCTGCCCTTTGCTCCTGGTAGGGGATGAGGGCACATGGAGTTGGGTGGGGTGTGTGCACTCCACACTCCAAGTCAGGGGCAGGACCCTGGGGGCCTGTGAGGATCTACAATGTGCCAGAACGTGACACACCCAAAAGAATGTGACATTAAATGGCAAACAAGAGCCACCATGTGTTATGGACTGAATATTGTGTCTCCCCAAAATTCGCATGCTGAAGTCCTAATTCCCCAAGGTGGGGCCTTTGGGAGCTAATGAAATTTCAATGAGGGCATGAGGGTGGGGTCCCCAGGACTGGATTTGTGTCCTTATAAGAAGAGGAAGGGGGACCAGAGCTCACTTTCTCTGCCATGTCAGGAAAGAGCAAGAACGTGTGAGAACCAGGAAGGGGGTTCTCGCCAGGAACCAAATCTGCTGGCACCTTGATCTTGGATTTCCCAGTTTCCAAATCTGGGATAAAATCCATTTCTGTTATTGAAGGCACCCAGTCTATGATATTTTCTTGTAATAGGCCTGAGCAGACTAAGACACCATGACAGGTTGACAGAAAAAGAGACAGTGGAAGAAAGTTAAAAGTTTTGTCTCTTGCTTTTTGAACAAGATGGCCTAGTGTTTTCATTTTGCATGGGGTTCCATGAATTACGTAGCTGGCCCTGTCTGGGATGGGTGATCACCGCTCATCACTTTCTTTCAAAGCAAAACTTTCCTAGTGAATCTGAGAGACAGGCAGTCTTCCATGTGCAACCAAACCTGTTTTTGGAGGAAGCTTCATATCAGATCACTGATACATCTAACATATCACTGAATTTCTTAATACGATATTTATTAAAGACAAATGAAAAAGTTTTAGCATTAGCAATAGTTTGAGTTTTCTTTCACATCACTGGGGATACAGAAGTAGGCAACTCATTTTGAAGATACAGAAGTAGGCAACTCATTTTGAATCTACTCGGCTTCTGGTTTCTCTACTTTTTTTCTGCCTTTGGCATCTTTGGAGCAGACCTTGTGTGCCTTGAAGAGAACTTTCTTGCCTAGGCTTGGTAGAATGCTTAAGGATAGACAGCTTCATCGTCACCGCACTTTCAGAAACAGCCGTATTTTGCGCCTGTCTGCTTGCTTGCTTGCTAAGTCGCTTCAGTCGTGTCCGACTCTGCGTAACCCCATAGACGGCAGCGCACCAGGCTCCCCCGTCCCTGGGATTCTCCAGGCAAGAACACTGGAGTGGGTTGTCATTTCCTTCTCCAATGCATGAAAGTGAAAAGTGAAAGTGAAGTTGCTCAGTCGTGTCCGACTCTTATCGACCCCATGGACTGCACCCACCAGGCTCCTCCGTCCATGGGATTTTCCAGGCAAGAGAACTGGAGTGGGGTGCCATCTCCTTCTCTGGCCTGTCTGCTAATTAAGTTTATTTATGGCAGAATGTCATCTCTTATTGGCTTTCGTTGTAACATGCCTCCTCATGGTGAGTTTGTGTTGGAACCATGTAGAGTACCTACCCTCCCTACCCTAGCAGATTTCTTCCATGCTTCCAGCTAACTGCTCTAGCTCCGAGGCCATGGCTTCCTAATTCTAAACTAACCCTGGGCTCTCCTGTCCTGACCTTTCTGTGGCCTTTCCTGTCCTCCATGCTTGGTGGGTGTCCCGTCTGGCCTGAGTTGGAAGCCTGGTTTTAGCTTTGGGACTCTCCATGCAGCGGGCACCTTTGCAACTCGCTGCTTCAGGTGGCACCTGGCTCTGGGGTGATGCAGGCACTGGCCCACCACAGGCCTTGGCTCTTGCCTGTCTAAGCCCCTGGATCCTGCTAACTCTTCTAGAACTTCATTTCCAAGTCCCCTCTGGCCTGGTCAACCTCCTGGTCACACACTCCATCTCACTGTCCCCGTCTCTGTGACTCACTCTCAGAGTGCACCGTGGCCCTGAGTGTGGATGCCCGGGGCATAAGAAGAGTGGCAGAGAATGCCACCCTGTCTGGGGAGGTCTCTCGCATCTCCCTACCCCCTGACACCCACCTGCCGGTACCTTTTCTTTGCTGTCTCTGACCCAGGCCTGCTGCCCGCAGCCTGTGGTTGGGAAAATATGTAATGCTTTGGGTTTCTGGTTTATAGATTTTAGGAACTAGTGGGAAACCCTCAATTCTTATATGTGAATCACTCAGAGTAAATGTTAAGGCTGAAAAAGCTTTTTTTTTTTTTTTTTAAAGCAAGTTAAAGAAGTCAACAGTAAAAGGTTGAATGTTAGTCTTTTAAATATGTCATCTGGTGCTACCCACCAATGCGTCAGGGTACTGTAACTATAATGATCTTAAGTTATCACAGTAATAACCAACATGGTATTTTACAGGTTACTTATATTGTATTTCATTTGAGCCTCATAGAATACTATTGGCTAATAGTTAGTTACTTTGTGCCAGGTACTATTCTATGACTTTTATGTATGTTAATTCCATACTAACACAGGGAGGTTAATAAACTTGCCCACAGTCAGACAGCTTGTGAGTGGCTTAGCTAGGATTGCTTCAAACTCTGTCTTTAATGACCAAGCTATAACTGACTCATATCAACCCTGGAAGGTACATTTTAATTATTTTATATGAGGGATCTGAAGATGAAAGAGGTGAAGTGACTTGTCTGGGAGAATCACTGCTGCCCTTTTTTAAGGTGGTGGCTTGGGATGTATAGGGCACATCATCTGAGTTTTAGTGGTTGTGTTCTTAAGGCCAATGGGGAAATGTCTAAAAGGTTGAAGAGCATCATGAGAGCGGGTCTGGAAATCCTGGTGGTAATTTCCCGAGTCAAGGAAATCCCATTTCTTGTTCATTTGGCTGGCATTCTGATGCTTTTCTGAGCATCTATTGAGAAGCAGTGAGTGAGTGAGTGAGTGAAGTCACTCAGTTGTGTCTGACTCTTTGCGACCCCATGGACTGTAGCCCACCAGGTTCCTCCATCCATGGAATTTTCTAGGTAAGAGTACTGGAGTGGGTTGCCATTTCCTTCTCCAGGGGAATCTTCCCGACCTGGGGATTGAACCCTGGTCTCCTGCATTGCAGGCAGACACTGAGAAGCAGTTAAGTTTATACTAATTGATAGTTTTGAAAGCCAGATATTGAACTAGGCATACAGGATACTGAAATGAACAAATCTTGGCCCCTTCCTTCAAGATGCTCCTGGTTTAGTGGGGAAGAGCAAGATAGAGAAAATCAGGTCATTATTAATGATGGTTTAACGTGTTGAGTGGAAATTATAAGAAGATGCTGTAAGATAATAGATGAGGAGGTGTGAAGAATCGAGAGAGAATGGTGCAGTTGGGGGAACATACTAAGGGGAGATTTTCTAGCAAAGTGGCACTAAGGCTTAAAGGGTGAGTTTGCCAGTTGAAAATAAGGTGGAAGTACATCTGTTTCCATGCATTTTAAAAATAATGTATCAATTCTCCTTCCAAGAATAACTGGAAATGCTAGATTACAAATCAAGCAATCAAGCAAAAATAGCTATTCAAAAGGACCAGAGAGCAACCAAGATAATCGGGACTCTAGAGAACGAGATTATAGACAGAAGGGAACTGTAGAGAAATGATTGACATTCTATACCACTTTTACCTTTAAGGCATTTGCAGTTCATCAGGAAAGTCAATTAGCAAATGGGAGCTAGAGATCTAAAAATCTAAGCAAAAATTTTGTCCATCTTAATACTAAGGAAATTTGAGTTCTGCCAAAAAGGAAAGGCACTGGTAAATAGACCAGATTTTTAACGAGACCATTGAAGGTCCATGTCCTAAGAGTAAGGGCAATTGGAACTAGATCAAGCCTTACAAAAACAAACTCACACTCAAACCAGCTCAATTTCTTATTGGATTAAGATAATTGTTCTGTTCTTACTGCATCCAAGAAGGGCAATAAAGCCTCTCTGGAGAAGGTTCTCTACACGTCTTCAAGAGAATGCCCAACTTTTAATTAAAAAGTTACCAGATATTCCAATAAAAGAGAATCAAAAGGTCAAAGCCTAGAGAAAAAAAATAAGACAATAAAATGGACCCACAGATGATCCAGATACTGAGATTAACAAGCACAGTCTTTAAAATAACTGAAATTATTTCAAGAGAATGATGACAAGGTGAAGAATTAGATCTACAAGAACAGACAAATAGAAAATCTAGAACTGAAAAGTCCAATAAATGAAATCAAGAACCTAATAGATGGATTTAATAGCAGATTTGATATGACAGAAGAGAACCTGCAGAGATAATAGTAGGAAGTATCCAGCCTTAAGCACAAAGGAAAACCATGTAAACTACAGAAAAGCGAGAAAGAAACATATAAGATGTGGTAAAAATACCTAAAATGTAAGCTGCTGAAGTGCCACAGAAGAAGGGAGAGAAAAGGGAAAGAGATATTTGAAGGGATACAGGCTGAACGATTTTATGGGATATTAATTACTTTAGGTCCATTATCTCATTCGATCTTCATGGCAATTTTGTGAAGCTTGCCAAAGGATATTATTTACTCATTTTACATTTATTATTATATCTCAGAGAGGCTAAGGTTCTTTACTCATTTATTTAAAATGGAGTCTTTCATTTACTCAGCAAACATTTATTAACTGCCATAATTTGTAAGCTTGTTACACAAAGCAACAAACAGCTTTAGAAATAATAATGTGTGAGTAAATGTAAATGAATTTTTCTTATTTTTAATTAAAAAAGAATAAACCATTTGAAACCAAAAATATAGATTTCTAAAATACATGTGGAAGCTTTAGTGTGACAACAATGAGAGCACAGAAGACAGAAGGGAGAGAAATGAAAGTACACTCTTATCAGATACTTACGCTATACGTGAAGTTTTATAACACTATTTAAAGACAGAATGTAAGTCAAAGATACATAATACAAAACCTAGCTCAACCACACAAAATATATTGAATAATCAAAAAAAAAAAGCAAGAAAGGAGGAAGAAAGAAACAAGGAACTGATGGAACGAATGGAATATGAATAAGAGGTTGACTTAAACCCAACTATATCAATGCTTACATTAAGTGTAAACGATCCAAACACTCTAATTCAAAGGCAGACATTGTCAGACATAGTTTTAAAAATTCAGCAAAATGGGATAAATTTAAGAAAAGAAAAACAAACCCCTGATAATTCCAAGTATAGGCAAAAATATGGAGCAGCTAGAATTCTCATCTATTGTCAGTGGGAAGTGGTACCACTTTGGAAAACTGCTTGGCAATACCGATTAAAGTTAAATATATGTATTCCACGCAATCCAGCAATTCTACTCAGCAGAAATGCATACATATGTTCACCAAAAAATGTTAAAAAAAAAAGCTTTTAACAGCACTTGTGTGATAGCCAAAACCTGGACAGTATTCATATTTTCATCTACATTAGACTGAATAAACTGTGGAACATTTACACAATGGAATATTACATGACAACAAAAAACCAAACAGCAGCCATATGCAACAACATGGGTGAATCTCACAAAATAATATTAAGTGAAAGAAGCCCAGACAGGGCTTCTCTGGTGGCTCAGGGATGAAGAATCTGCCTGCCAATGCGGGAGACGCAGGTTTCATCCCTGATCCGGGAAGATCCCACAAGCTGTGGAGCAACAGAGCCCATGAGCCACAACTATTGAGCCTGTGCTCTAGAGCTCGGGAGCCGCACTGCTGAGCCCATGTGCTCCAGAGCTTGCGCTCTGCAACGAGAGGAGCCCTGCAATGAAGTCTGCGCACCACAACTAGAGCAGCCCCCACTTGCTGCAACGAGAGCAGAGTAGCCTCTCCTTGCCGCAGTTAGAGAAAGCCCATGCAGCAGCAGAGATCCAGCACAGCCAAAAGTAAATAAATGAAATTATATATACATATAAAAGAAGAAGAAGCCCAGATAAAGAAGCCTATACTGTATGATTCTGTATAAATAAAGTTCAAAACTGGGCAAAACGAATCCATTTGGAATGAAGTCAGAATATTGGCTGCCTGTTAGGGGCTGCTGGGACCTGGGAGAAGGCAGGAGGGAGGCTTCTGGGACTGCTGATGATATTCTAACCCTTTCTATGGACAGTCATTTCTTGAATATGTCAATTCTGTAAAAACGCATCAAGCTGTAAATTTAGAACTTGTCCACTTTGTTGTATTCATAGCATATGTCAATAAAATGTTACCTGTTTAAAAAAAAAAAATGGGATGAATGACATTCCAGGCAGGGGAGAGAGTGTAAGCAAAGGTGTAGAGGAATCAACCATGTGGTGTGTGGAAAATTACAGGTGGCCAGATGCTGTTGGAGCATAAAATGTGAGGTAGGTTATAGTGGGTTTGGGGAAGATGTTACCATGGCAGTTTAATGCCCCGCAAGAGTGTGGACTGTCTTCCAAGGTCAATTAAAGCCTGGAAGAGTCGAAGCAAGAAGTGACATATAAGATTTGGAATTTTAAAAGAATCCCAATGTGAATTGGCAAAGAGGGACAAAAATAGGTGCAGGGAGACTAGATAAGATGTTCTTGAAAAAATCCAGATGAGAGATGATGAAGGACTGAATCAGGGCATGGTGGTGGGGATATAAAGAGAATACAACTTCAGAACTATTTAAGAGATGATACTAGTAAGCCTTTCTGGATGTAGGGGTTGAAGAGAAGTAG
Source organism: Bos taurus (assembly GCF_002263795.3). Taxonomy (NCBI): domain Eukaryota; kingdom Metazoa; phylum Chordata; class Mammalia; order Artiodactyla; family Bovidae; genus Bos; species Bos taurus. The sequence goes on along the minus strand of NC_037341.1, from coordinate 15,305,782 downwards.
ACTTGAGGATGATTCCTAAGTTTCTAATACACATGACTGCATGGCTGGTGGTTCCACCCGGTGAGGCAGGGAACGTTCAGGAGTTCAGGGCAAGGGCAGAAGACTGGTTTAGACAGTGTGGACAGGTTGACCAGATAAGCGGCACTCACACTGAAGGGGATTCTTGGGGAGTTATTTTGAGGTCCTCTGTTTCCTGGAATGGATGACCCATTTAAATGCCAGGTCTCTGATGTCCCCTACAATTACCGTTTGGTTTTCTTGCCACGGTCGTGGTGCACATTCAAGACACAAAGCTGTAGTTGTCAGCAGCAGATCCAGTGGCGCGGCCGCCCTGGGGTCTGAAAGACTTCATCTCGCTTTCCTCCGCCGCTCCAGACAAAGGCCGTCTTATGCACCATCTATTTCAGTCATTTTTATGAGTGCCGTGGAATATTTTCAAGCTATCCCTTTTAAGCATTATCTCTTGGCAGTTAAGAAAATAGATCCAATGCAAGCACTGGGGTTTCTGAAAAGGGGTTTAAAAATAGCGCAGGGCACCAGACAGCTGCAGCTATTGGGAAACGGAGCCCTTTGCTTGCACTTTTGCCGGTTTCCATTTCAGCCTTGCAGCTGGAAACCGCGAGCTCTTCCTCTGCTGGGAACAGATGGAAAAGGAGGAAGGAATGGTCCAGGACCCTCTCTTGACTCGAGGTCACACTGGGCTCTGTGAATGCTGAGAGGCGCTAGGGTAGTGGAGAGTGGGTGAACTAAATAAACTCTTGGGTCTGAAAAAACCAATTCAATATTATGATATATCTTTATATTTGGAAATGAAAAAAAATAAGCCTATTGGTTTTTTCATGTAAATGACAGGAAGCAGATGGGATAAAATCCTCTTGGCCAGTAGGAATAGGCAGAAAAGGCGTTGGCAAGTAGTGCTTTATGGACAGTTCTCTCTGGACATGATGTCACCATTCCCATCTTACAGGTGTGAAAACTGACGAAAGGAACTGTTGGGGGATCAGTTCCTGGTCACAGAGCAGGGAGTGAGGGAGGCAGGGTCGCAGCACAGACTCCAGAGCCCCCACTCATAGTCATTGCTCTGGACTGCCTTTCACTGGGGATGCATACGATTTTAATGTTTCTCCAAAGGGAGCATGCATGTTTAAAAGAAGAAAAAGCCAAGAATTAACATGAACAAATCTCTGTTCTAAGCATCAACTCTACCATGATGCCACTCAATAAGTGTTTGCTCGGTAAACGAATGACTGCATTTTAAACAAATGAACGAAGACCCTTAGCCTGTTTGAAACTCCAATTCTTCACCTGTAAAATGGATATAATAATATCGTTTGGCTGCCTTCACAAAATTGCTGTGAAAAGATCAAATGAGATAATGGACTACTGAAAGTAGTTTAATACCCTGGAAAATTGTTTAGCGGTTAATTCAACCAATGGTTGCTGAGCACTTACCATTAAGCAGACACTACTGTAGGTGCTGAAGTAAGTGCATCAGTGCGTGAAGTAAGTAAAGTCCCTGCTTATTTTCTATCAGGGAGAGATGGAAATACACAGGAAAACTAGTGAGGAGGTAAAAATTCTAGGGACTTCCCTGTGGCTCAGTGGTTAAGACTCTGAGCATCCAGTACAGGATGCATGGGTTCTGATAAGGGTCCACATGAGGTCTCACTGATAAGATGGCTCATTGTTGACCTTCCAGTGTCCCTTTATGCCACAGCTGGGACGTGGACCTGGAGGGGGCCTTGGCTTTGGGCATGAGTGGGTCCAGTGGCCTTCTTTGCTGCATTTGAAGCAGGGTCCAGGTGCCTGTCTTTGTTGGTTGATGGAGGTTAGGAGCCATGTAGGGCGGTGGCTACATGAAGGTGATATTTGGCCTGATCTCATTGGGCCTTCTCTAGCTTTGCCTTTTCTTCCAAGTTATTGAAAATCTGAAAGGCTAAATTTAAAAGGTCTCATTGAGGGGTTTGAGGGCCTTCTTCTGCCTTTTTTAGTTTCTTTCAGATATCTAGGGATGACTGGGAGATAAAATGGGTGTTAAGGACAATGGTGCCCTCTGCTGAAGTGGGGTCTTCAAAGACAGGAAGCCACCTTGGCCCTGCTTCAAATGTGGCACAGAAGGCCACTGGGCCCGCTCATGCCTAAAGCCAAGGCCCCTTCCAAGTCCACGTCCCAGCTGTGGCATAAAGGGACACTGGAAGGTCAACATAATGAGCCATCTTATCGGCGAGACCCCATGTGGACCCTATTAGGTCCGATGATCCCTGGTTGGAAAACTAAGATCCCACAGACTGAGGCACAGCCAGAAAACTGAAAAAAACAAATTCTAAAGTAGGCCATCACAGTATATACATGTAGGCAATAAAATCTATGGAAAAAACAAAGAGTAGACAGGGGTAGGGGTGATTGGGGTGAGGACAAGTTGCAATTTAAAATCAGGTGTTCAGAGTGGACCTCACTGAAAGGTGACACCGTGTTGACATTTTGAGGTGAAGGCGTTGGCTCTGCAGGCTCCTGGGTGACACGTGTGACGGGTGGTAAAGTGGAGTTGTGCTCGCTGTGTCCCGGGGGGACCAAGGAAAGCGGTGGGAGAGGCGATTAGGGACTTGATGTGGGGCGGGGTGGTGGAGTCTCAGGGTCTTGTCTGCATGTGGATTGTCACAGCGAAAGAAATGGACATGCCTGGAGGGATTGACTCGGAGGAGTGACACAGCCTGGTGTGGTTTAGAGGGATCACGCTGGCTGCTGGGTTGAGAAGGGATGTAGGTGGTGATGGCAGAAGTGGGAATGTGAGACTAGTTAGTGGGCTATTCCAGTAATCCAGAAGTGAGCCCAGAAGTGTCCCCTTCTGGATACTCTTCGAAGAAATGGACTGAGGGTGTCACAGAAGCCAGGTGGGGAAAGGGGATCAGAGATGAGATGGAGACCACGCACAGCGAACACTACAGACAGGTCAGTCGGTCCAGCACCATGACCGCCCGTGAGACCTGGCAGTGTGGAGGTGGCCAGGGACCTTGACAAGGGCTGTCTTAGCAGAGTGATGGGCCTGAAAGTTGACTGCAGTGGCTTGAAGGAAGAATGGGAGAAGAGAAATGTTTAAAAATTTTTAACAAAATTTTTAGCTGTGACAAAATATACAAAAAATAAAATTTATCATCTTTTTTTTTTTTAGTTCCCCAGCCAAGGATCCAACCTGCACTCTCAGCAGTGAAAGCATGGTGTCCTAACCACTGGACCACTGGGGAATTGCCCTGAAATGACCATTTAAACCATACTTGAGTGTACAACTCAGGAGTGTTAAGTACATTCGCATTGCTGTGCAGCTGATCTCTAAACTCTTTTTCATCTTCACACATTAAACAGCAACTTCCCATTCCACCTGTCTCCCAGCCCCTGGCAACCAGCATTCTACTTTCTCTATGAATTCGACCACTCTACATAATCATACAGTATTTGTCTTTGGAATCATACAGTCCTGGCTTCTTTCACTTAGCATAATGTCCTCAGTGTTCGGCCATGTTGTAGTATGAATCAAATTCTTCCCTTTTAGGGCTGAATAATATTCCATCAGATGTATATACCACGTTTTTTTTCCCTTGCATTCATCAGTGGCCATCTGGGTTGCTTCCACTTTTGGGCACTGTGAATAATGCTGCTATGAACATGAGTGTGCAAATATCTCTTTGAGAACTTGCTTTCAATTCTTTTGGGTGTATACCCAGAAGTGGAAATGCTGAATGAGGCAGAGAAAAGTTTTGTTGCAAAGGGAAGCATAAAAAAGAAGTGGGGGTGTGTAGCTGGCAGCAGAAGTAGGGTCACAAGAAGAGGTTTGTTTTTGTTTGGTTTAATACAGGAAAAATATCAGCATGTTTTCAGTTGATGGGACTGATGCAGTAGAGAGAGAAAAATTGAAATGGAGAACTGCTGGAGCAGTGTTCTAGGGGCGGTGAAGGGGACTGGATTTCATGTACAAATAGAAAAGCTTGGGGCTACAGGTGGCAAGGCAGAGTCTGTGGAAACAGGTACAGAAAGGGTAGCAGATTGGTGGCTGGAATTTGTGGCCATGCTCTGGTTGCTTCAGTGTTCTCAGTAGATTAGAAACAAGACTGCCAACTGAAAGTAATATATAATAATAGCTACCAACTCTGAGTTGGGCTTCCCTTGTGGCTCAGCTGGTAAAAGAATCCACCCGCAATTTGGGAGACCTGGGTTCGATCCCTGGGTTAGGAAGATCTCCTTGACAAGGGAAAGGCTACCCACTCCAGTATTCTGGCCTAGAGAATTCCATGGACTGTATAGTCCATGGGGTCGCAAAGAGTTGGACATGACTGAGCGAGCGACTTTCACTTTCACTTTCTTTCACCAACTTTGAGAGTTGAACGCTATGCTAGGAGCATTACTTCAATATCTGTAAACTTCACAGCTAGCTAGCAAACTATTTAAACAAACAACCCTCAATTCACAGATGGAGAGAATGGAGATTGAGAGAAGTTAAGAAACTTGCCAAAGATACACAGCGAATCAGAGAGGCACCTGTCTTCTCTCCAGGTGTGCTTGACTCTGAGGTTCATACTTTCTCTGCTACACAATCTAAGATGTTCTCATTCTCTAACATCTCTCCTGTCATGAAACTATAATACTGATCTTCAGAGCCCCAGGACTCCAGTCTCCCTCCTCAAAGCAGTGACATATTTTTAAACTATTTATTTACTTATTTTTGGCTGTGCTGGGTCTTCTTTGTTGCAGGTGGACTTTCTTTGGTTGCAGAGAGTGGGGGCCACCCTCTAGTCGTGCTGCAGGGTTTCTCATTGTGGTGGCTGCTCCTGTTGCAGAGCACGGGCTCCAGAGCGCAGGCTCAGGAGTTGCGGTGCACAGGCTTAGTTGTCCAGTGGCATGTGAGATCTTTCTGGACCAGGGATCGAACCCATGTCCCCTGCACTGGCGGACAGATTCTGGACCACTGGACCATAAGCGAAGTTTCTTGACATGATATTTCAACTAAATATCCGTGTGAGATTGATTTGTTGGAGGTGGGAAGGTAATGAAAAAAAGCAAAAGAAAAGGGAACAATTCTATTCTCTTCAGTTCAGTTCAGTTCAGTTGCTCAGTCGTGTCCAACTCTTTGCAACCCCATGGACCGCAGCACACCAGGCCTCCCTGTCCATCACCAACTACCGAAGTTTACCCAAACTCATGTCCATTGAGTTGGTGATACCATCCAACCATCTCATCCTCTGTCGTCCCCCTCTCCTCCTGCCCTCAATCTTTCCCAGCATCAGGGTCTTCTCAAATGAGTCAGCTCTTTGCATCAGGTGGCCAAAGTACTGGAGTTGCAGCTTCAAAATCAGTCCTTCCAATGAACATCCAGGACTGATCTCCTTTAGGATGGACTGGTTGGATCTCCTTGCAGTCCAAGGGACTCTCAAGAGTCTTCTCCAACACCACAATTCAAAAGTATCAATTCTTTGGCCCTCAGCTTTCTTTATAGTTCAACTCTTACATCCATACATGACTAGAAAAACCATAGCCTTGACTAGATGGACCTTTGTTGGCAATTAGTGTCTCTGCTTTTTCATATGCTGTCTAGGTTGGTCATAACTTTCCTTCCAAGAAGTAAGCATCTTTTAATTTCATGGCTGCAATCACCATCTGCAGTGATTTTGGAGCCCAAGAAAACGAAGTCTGTCACTATTTCCACTGTTTCCCCAGCTATTTGCCATGAAGTGATGGGACTGGATGACATGATCTTAGTTTTCTGAATGTTGAGCTTTAAGCCAACTTTTTCACTCTCCTCTTTCACTTTCATCAAGAGGCTCTTTAGTTCTTCTTCACTTTCTGCCATAAGGGTGGTGTCATCTGCATATCTGAGGTTTTTTATATTTCTCCTGGCAATCTTGATTCCAGCTTGTGCTTCATCCAACCCAGCGTTTCTCATGATGTACTTTGCATATAAGTTAAATAACTGCTGCTACTGCTAAGTCGCTTCAGTCGTGTCCGACTCTGTGCGACCCCATAGACGGCAGCCCACCAGGCTCCCCCATCCCTGGGATTCTCCAGGCAAGAACACTGGAGTGGGTTGCCATTTCCTTCTCCAATGCATGAAAGTGAAAAGTGAAAGTGAAGTCACTCAGTCGTGTCTGATTCCTAGCGACCCCATGGACTGCAGCCCACCACGGTCCTCCATCCATGGGATTTTCCAGGCAAGAGTACTGGAGTGGGGTGCCATTGGGGTGACAAAATACAGCCTTGACGTACTCCTTTCCTTATTTGGAACCAGTCTGCTGTTCCATGTCCAGTTCTAACTGTTGCTTCCTGACCTGCATACAGATTTCTCAAGAGGCAGGTCAGATGGTCTGGTATTACCATCTCTTGAATTTTCCACAGTTTATTGTGATCCCTACAGACAAAGGCTTTGGCGTAGTCAATAATGCAGAAATAGATGTTTTTCTGGAACACTCTCGCTTTTTCCATGATCCAGTAGATGTTGGCAATTTGATCTCTGGTTCCTCTGCCTTTTCTAAAACCAGCTTGAACATCTGGAAGTTCATGGTTCACGTATTGCTGAAGCCTGGCTTGGAGAATTTTGAGTGTTACTTTACCAGCATGTGAGATGAGTGCAATTGTGTGGTAGTTTGAGCATTCTTTGGCATGCCTTTCTTTGGGATTGGAATGAAAACTGACCTTTTCCAGTCCTGTGGCCACTGCTGAGTTTTCCAAATTTGCTGGCATATTGAGTGCAGCACTTTGACAGCATCATCTTTTAGGATTTGAAATAGCTCAACTGGAATTCCATTACCTCCACTAGCTTTGTTCGTAATGATGCTTCCTAGGGCCACTTGACTTCACATTCCAGGATATCTGGCTCTAGGTGAGTGATCACACCATAGTGATTATTTGGGTCTTGAAGATCTTTTTTGTACAGTTCTTCTATGTATTCTTGCCACCTCTTCTTAATATCTTCTTCTTCTGTTAGGTCCATACCATTTCTGTCCTTTATCGAGCCCATCTTTGCATGAAATGTTCCCTTGGTGTCGCTAATTTTCTTTGAAGAGATCTCTAGTCTTTCCCATTCTATTGTTTTCCTCTATTTCTTTGCACTGATTGCCGAGGAAGGCTTTCTTATCTGTCCTTGCTGTTCTTTGGAACTCTGCATTCAAACAGGTATATCTTTCCTTTTCCCCTTGGTTTTTGCTTCTCTTCTTTTCTCAGATATTTGTAAGGCCTCCTCAGACAGCCATTTTGCTTTTTTGCATTTCCTTTTCTTGGGGATGGTCTTGCTCCCTGTCTCCTTTACAAGGTCATAAACCTTCATCCATAGTTCATCAGGCACTCTGTCTATCAGATCTAGTCCCTTAAATCTATTTCTTATTTCCACTGTATAATTGTTAGGAATTGATTTAGGTCATACCTGAATGGTCTAGTGGTTTTCCCTACTTTCTTCAATTTTAGTCTGAATTTGGCAATTCTGTTCTCTTAGAATGAACTGGTTTGGAAACACCAGGTTGCTAAGCCTCAGTGACAAACTGATCTCTTATAATGACGCTTTGAATCAACTCACCCTTGTTACACGCACTAGGAGGTAAATTCTAGTATTATTTCCATCATACAGACGAGAAACCTGAAACCTGGATTTCCAAGAAAACACCTTTGGAAAATCACAGAGCTGTAATTTGAATCCAAGTCCCCAGCTTCAGACTTTGTGCCCTTAACCTCTCCATTGTTCTGGTGGTGGGACTCTCCCCCCAGGGCTCCTGGGCTAGCTGCTTCCTCTCGGCCCACATTTCAGACAGTGGGCTGTGGCCCCTTAACTCCTTTAGTCTCACTATTTTGTTGATTCAGCCTGGCAAGGGCCTTCTCTTGGGCAAGGGCCTGCCATAAGAGGACTGACCCAGGCTGAGGGGACATCCCCCAGCATGGCCAGTCTGGCACGATGATAAGAGCTGTGCTATGGATTTAGTTAAATCCCAGTTGAAATGTCAAGTTGTAAAACAAGGACCATACTTGGTTTTCACAGGGTTGCTATGATGATTCTAGATGAAAACTTACAGCTATTGAAGTTCCTCAAAGAAGGTTCAGAAGGGAAAGCTTCAGACAACATTAAGGTGACTCATTACGACTCAAAGTGAGATCTTCTCTAGACAAATGATCTCATACCTTTCACTTCTAGATATGTCTTCTGCAGAAATATTGGCTCATGGCCCAGAGGTTTTATACACAGGGAAGTTCATTGCAGTTGTGACTGTGATAGAAAAAGATGGGAAACAACCTGAATGTCCCAAGACAGACGGATGACTAAATATTTAATACATGTCATGGTACCGCCATACAGGGGAATACTGCAGAGCCAGTGACAAAATGCCAAGGTTCTAGAAGGGCCAACAAGAAAAGAGCTCCAAGATACAGGGTTAAATGAACAGAGGAGGTCTCAAAACAGTATGATTTGTCCTTATGAATAGAGTGATGTATAAGGACTTGACATCCATTTGCTAACATAGGGTGTCCCTGGGGCAGGGAATGGGATTGGGGGGAGGACAAGGAGGGGCAAAAGAGAACTCTTAAAGACTTTGTAAATACATCGGTCTTTAAAAAATTTTATAGTGATAATGTATTTGTTTACTACTTGTACACCCAAATAAAGCTATCAAATAGTACCAAAACAATCACCTAAATGTGAAATTTCAGGCACCGATAAATGAGCTGGTCCATATCCACTGGGACCGCAGCTCTCTGGGTTCTGTTGGTTCTACTGCTGCCTCGGCCACTAGCTGTGTGACTTTGGACAAACTGCTTTGGTTCCCTGGGCCTTAGTCTCCTCTTGTAATGATGAGGGTGAGCTAGAATACCAATTGTTAAACATTTTTATTACTAATTTCCAAGCATCGGTCTTTTTGCAAATGCATTCTTGTGTGTAGAAGCCCCAAATATCAATCAAACCAACCATTTGTGCCCCGGATTCCTTTCAGGGCTGACGTTCTCTGACGCTGGTTGAATGCAGGGAGCCAAATCCACCCGCCACACCTGTGCTACCTCTCAAGTGAGTGGAAGATAACTGGGCGATTTGAAGTGACCCACAAAAGCGCACATGTAACTCTAGCAAAATATTTCCCTGAGCCTTAAGCCCACACTCTGGAAGCTGTATGATAGCTCAGGAACTGTTCGGGCTCCAAGGAAACCACTACTGTTTCTAGACAGTTCTGTAAGGACCCCTGGGTCATGGCAAGAACCATCCATGGTTGTTTTTCAGGGGAATCAAGTCCTAGGTTTTGGTGCGCAGTCCCCTCCAGCCCCAGCCCCAGCCCCTGACCCAGAGCTACGGCTTTGAGATGGCAGCAGGAAGACGAGGCCACAGAGGAAAGGGAAGGGGCGAGAGGAGGGGTCAGGTGCAATACACACCACGCTGTGAAATATGAGGCAGGCTCCTCAGTGTCCTTCCCCAGGTCTGAAAGGCGCCATCTCGACTCTGTGGACTTGACTCCAGCCTCCTCTGGCTGGAAATGGTATGATAAGGATCATTTTGTCTCCTTTGGAAACAGGGCTGGAGCCCTGCAGTTCTCTGCATCATTAGAGCCCAGGGACGGTCCCGTTCATGTCCCGAGTTATAATGACTCGCTCATCACTCAGAGTAAAGCCTGGGCCTTGTGCTCATGGGATTCTATTCACATCTGGCCTAGATTGACCCCCAAATCAGACTAGGTGGGAACAGAGGGACTGGAGTCCTGGAGGAGGGAAAGACAGATGTGCAGGGCCATTCATTCAGTAGGATTCCTTCCTGGCCCAAGTCTTCTCCTGAAATGTGAAATGTGGACAGAAGCCAGCATTTCATACCTGCCCATTTGTGGGATGGGGAGCTAGGCACCTGGGTGAATGACCAGTTAGAGCCCAAGTCCCCACTCCCACCAGGGCACACCAGTCTGGGGGTCAGGAGACCTGGGTTCATGTCCCAGGTGGATCACTTTCTTATTGTGAGGTTAGTCACATATTTTTCCCTGATTCTCAGTTTCTTTTTCTTTTCTTTCTTTCTTTCTTTTTTTTTTTTACAGCTTATTGGATTAGCTACTTTTTAAGGTCTCTGCCAGGCCTATCAGTGACTCTAGCTCTAGACTGTAAGAACCTCGATAGAGTTCTGCTTACTTAGTAAGAAAAAGGGAGTGAGCTATAATGCTGAAGTGTGTGGCCCCTGGGATCAGACTCCCTGAGTTTAAATCCTGTCACTCCTTTCCACACTGTGACTTTGGAGATGAGGTTTTCAATCTCTCTGAGCCTCAGTTTCCACATTGGCAAAATGAAGATAAGAATTGTAATTATAATGTCATCATGAGGAATGTAAGAGAGAATCCTCTTGAAGCACAGAGCTAGACACTGTAAATGTTCAACAATCTTTAGCTTATTATTTTGTATTTTTCTGGTCTATTATGGTACCAAGATCATAGCAGGTATTGGCTAAAATTATTTCTAGATAAAAACATCACATCTTACCTACCAGAGATTCAATTGTGTGTGTTTGTGTTCAGTTGCTAAGTCATGTCCATTTCATTGTAACCCCATGGACTGCAGCCCACCAGGCTCCTCTGTCCATGTGATTTCCCAGGCAAGAATACTGGAGCAGGTTGCCGTTTCCTTCTCAGGGGGATCTTCTTGACTCAGAGATCAACCCTCGTTTCCTGCATTGCAGGTGGATTCTTTACCACTGAGCTACCTGGGAAGTCCCAAGATTCAATTATACTACAGGCCAAATCATGTGCCCTGTAAAGTTCATTCATTCGTTCAATACCAATTGATCAATAGTCATTGAATGTCTTAGGTATGGCATCCTGGACTGAGGATGCAAAGACATCAAGATCTTACTCTAGAATTCAGTCTGATACAATCCTAATGCAGAACACACCTTACTGAGTAAGAAATATCTGTAGAGCATTTATGGAATTCAGAGAACTGTCCTGGTGTCACTGGGGATTCAATACGGTGAGTCATTTCCCACCCACAGTTTAGAATTTTGAAGGGAAGGAAAAACACATACTTGTGAAGCAACCTAAAGTGAATTTCAGGGCCTCCTCCTATGATCCCCAGTGGTGACCAGTTTGTACATTTGCAGTAAGTGCTGAGCCTGTGTGTGCGAGGGTCGGGATCTAAAGCTTTTCATGCAGGACCTCATTCAGCCTCATGAGGCAGTCAACTAGGGCTAGCCTCATTTCACAGGGAAAGGAAGAGAGAGAGACTAAGAGATTTCTCAAGGATCACACAGCTGGCAAGAGGCAGAGGTCTGTCTTTTCTCATCTTATCCATTGGCATCCATTTGTGTCCATTTGCTGGGGCTGTCTTTATAAAGACTTCTCTGGTGGCTCAGCCTGTAAAGAGTCTGCCTGCAATGCAGTAGACCTGGGTTCGATCCCTGGGTTGGGAAGATGCCCTGGAGAAGGAAATGGAAACCCACTCCAGTATTCCTGCCTGTGAATCCCATGGACGGAGAAGCCTGGCAGGTTACAGTCCATGGGGTGGCAAAGAGTCGGATACGACTGAGAGACTTCACTTTTCCCTTTATAAAGTACCACAGATGGGTCACTTAAACAACAGAAATGTGACGTCTCACAGTTCTGGAGGCTGGAAGCCCACGATCAAAGTGTCAGTGGGGCTGGTTTCTCAGGTGGGCTGTAAGAATCTGCTCTGTGCTGCAGAGGAAAGTCCTGGGGGTGCCAGCCACTCTCCCCATTTGGATGCATGAGCTGTATGGAGACAGGTCACCTTCTGCGTATCAAAGTGTGACTTCAACAAGAACAATAAAACTGTGGTTACTGATTGATCAATTATTATACTCTAGGCACTAAGTATTTTGCACGCATAATCTATTTATTCTGCATAGCAACCTTAGGAGACAGGCATTAGCTTATCGTTTCTTAGATGAAAAAACCTAGATTCATAGAGATTAGGTTCTTGTTCAAAGCCACTGACCCCAACACTTAATCAACACGGTGTCTGGCATTTAACAATTATGAAACATTAGTAAATATTATTTTACTACATGGCCTTCTTTCCCATGGAGCTTTTTGGGTTTGAATAATACCCTTTTCCTCTTCCCTCTATTCTGGTTGATTCAGAACCCTGCCTGGGCCTGATTAGTTCATACCCTGGGGCGGAGGATGAATTACAAGGACAGTAGCCATAGGCTATGTGCCTTTGGAACAAAGCTGGGCAGGGCCACGGAAGAGGAAGCCTGTACATGAGGGCTGGCCCTGTGCAGTTTTCCCTGAAGCTGTGGGACCTTCACATAGTCCGCTCCCTGGGTAGGTCTGCAGTAAGCCCAAGGTTTTATTCTGGAGGTTGCTTCTGATGTTGCTGAAGAAAACACCATTGTTTTAATTGTTCCAGAAAGTGGGCTGGGACAACCTTTCCCAGGGACTGAGTCCTTGGGGAGGGACAGAACAGAGGCCAGAGGGCAGCAGGAGGAGGTCCTGGGCTGGAGGGACCCAAGCCAGGGCCCTCGGGCTGCCTCTGAGGCTCTCCAAACATTCTTCTGATTAGAAAAGTAACTTCATCAATTATTAATTTTTAAAACCTATACAAGTGTATTGGAGAAGGAAATGGCAACCCACTCCAGTATTCTTGCTTGGAGAATCCCATGGACAGAAGAGCCTGGCGAGCCCCAGTCCACGGGGTCTCAGAGAGTCAGACACGACTGAGCAACTAACACACATACAAGTGTATAAAAGAAAAAACAACAGTTTTCACAATCCTAGTCCTTGTGGTATAAATTTCCACAATTCTGTTCACAAATAAAAATTATATACACCTTGGCCACCTGATGCAAAGAACTGACTCATTGGCAAAGACCCTGATGTTGGGAAAGATGGAGGGCAGAAGGGGACGACAGAGGATGAGATGGTTGGAAGGCATCACTGACTTGATGGACATGAGTTTGAGCAAGCTCCAGGAGTTGGTGATGGATGGAAGCCTGGTGTGCTGCAGTCCATGGGGTCACAAAGAGTCATACACGACTGAGCAACTGAACTGAACTGATAGTCAATAAAGGGCTTCCCTGGTGGCTCAGATGGTCGAGAATCGACCTGCAGTGTGGAAGCCCTGGGTTCGATCCCTGGGTCAGGAGTATCCCCTGGAGGTCATGGCAACCTATTCCAGTATTCTTGCCTGCAGAATCCCCATGGACAGAGGAGCCTGGCGGGCTACAGTCCCTGGGGTCGCAAAGAGTTGGACATGACTGAGCAACTAAGCACAGCACAGCACATAGTCCAATAAAAAGGATCATATCATTCTCCACCTACTTTGCTGTTTAATGGTATGGGTACATTATGCTTTGTCTATATAGAATGCAATTTGGTTTAATGGCTATATAGTGTTGTTTCATTGTGTAGAAAAGCATAGTTTATTTACCTGGAATTTATAGACTTTTATATTGTTACCTATTTGTGATTCTTACTAATAATATTGAAATAAAAATTCTTGTACATTAAGTCTTTGTCTTCTTGCTCAATTATTCCATTGGGATTAAGTCTTAAAAGTGGAGTTGCTATGTATCCAGAAAAGACGAAAATTCTAATTTAAAAGATACACACACCCCAATGATCATAAAAGCACTGTTCACAATAGCCAAGACATGGAAGCAACATCAGTGTCCATCCACAGATGAATGGATAAAGAAGCTGTGGTATATATGTGTGTGATACACAGTGGACTACTACTCAACCATAGAATAAAATAATTTTATTTTCAGCAACATGCATGAACCTAGAGATGATATTAAGTAAGTCAGAAAGAGAAAGACAAGTATCACATGATATCACTTACATGTGGAATAGAAAAGAATGATACAAATGAATTTATTTACAAATGATACAAATTTATTTGTAGAAAACAAAGTTACAGTCACCAAAAGGAAAAGGAGGGAGGGAGGGATAAATTAGGAGTTTGGGATAAACAGATACGTACCACTGTATATAAAATAAACAACAGAGACCTACTGTATAGCACAGGAAACTACATTCAGTATCTTGTAATAAGCAATAATGCAAAAGAACCTGATAAAGAATACATATATATATATATCTGAGTCATTTTGCTGTATACCTGAAATTAACACAATATTATAAATCAACTATACTTCGATTTAAAAAAAAGTGGAGTTGCTGGGTCAAAGGATAAACATATGTAAAACAAAAATTTCAATGGGTAAATATCTATTTCCAGGTTGACCTCTGTAAGTTTTAGATATGGTAATATACACACCAACCCGATTTGAGACAACTTGCTTCTTCTCCTCTGCCCACTAAGCATTGTACATTGTACATCTGTGTGGTATTTTAAATTACATTTTTAAAAATCATGAATGAGGTTGACCATATTTTCTTCCTTTTTATTTTTTATTCTTAAAATTTTGGCCATCTGTATTTTCCTGTTGTTGCTGGTGGTACTGTTTTTCTACTGCGGTATACTCATGGGACCTTGAGGAAATTATAACCTTAGCTTGTATTATTAAGATGGAGATCTTTGCATTGTAGGCTTTCAACTATCTGGGGGAAAGGGAACAGTGACCATCAGATTCAGAGGTCAGTTGCAATCATTCCTTTATCAATTCCGGACAATTCATTTATTTACTCTTTCATTCACTTGGAAATTATTTCTGTAGTCATCCATTGCTCTGGTTTACTCATTAATCATTTTTTCAAGTAGATATTGAGCATCTGCTGCCCTTGAAATGCCAGACCCCCTGGGGAAACGCAGGGAAATCTGCTGTGGTGACAATTCTTCCTGCCTAATGGGGACATCAGTCCTGCAAATGATGCCTTAGGAATTCCACACCAGCAGAGTGGAAAGAACGGTGGGAGAGGCTGTAATCTGGGAGGTCCTCCCAGAGGTGGCATTAGAGGATTAGAACACGGTGTGTGGGAAGATGGAGAAAGGATCCCAGCAGGGAAGCAGAATGAGGGAAGGGAGAACTTCACAGGAGGAGAAAACGAGACAAAGACAAAAGCAGGAACTTAAGACTGGCAAGAAGGTGGCTGGAGCAAGGGTGCTCCTTAAAGGCAATCAGAGGGAGTAATAAGGGGTTGGGACAGTGGTGTGTCTGCTGTGCTATTGCATGTGGATTTTGTCATGTAACCACCACTTGGGAGCTGGGCTAGGGCAGAGCTGTCCTTAGGAAGAGGATTCTGGCAGCAGTATGGATGACATGTTGTGGGGAAAGAGACAGGGGCAGAAGGCTGTTGCGATATCAAAGGTGAGAGATGAGGAGAGCCTGAATTATCCTGCTATCCTGGATAGCACTGGCTTGGGGGTCAGAGGAAGTGGTCTCCACCTCTCACTCTACCTCCAGCTTGTCTATTAATATAAAGGGAGGGGCTTTCAGAAGGGTCAGAAGACCATGTCTCAGAAGCACTCAACCCTGCTCTACATCATGCCACCAATCCCCAGAGTTTTGTGGAACATCCGCTGGTCTCAAGGCCCTCCTCCAGTTCATTCGTGCTCAGTCATGTCCGACTCTTTATGACCCCATGGACTGTAGCCCGCCATGTAGTCCATGGAATTCTCCAGCAAGAATCCTCAAGTGGTTTGTCATTTCCTTCTCCAGGAGAGCTTCCCAACCCAGGGGTCGAACCCATGTCTCCTGCATTGCAGGCAGTTCCTTACCCGCTGAGCCACAGCTCCTCTAGGTGTGGGGACAAACAGTGAGGAAGGCAGCAGGGGTGATGGCAACGGCACGCCAAGTACTGTCGGAGAAGAGATGAACTGTTGAAGTAGTCTCTTCTTTTTTGCCTTCATTCTGACAGCTGCCAAGCAAATCCATCTTAGGAGGCCTCCGTAATTTGTTTACTTATTTCCTGATGAATGAACATGTGCAAAGTTTTGTTATAAACACCGTTGCCATGGAACCCTGTGCATTGGATCTTGAGTGCCGGTGAGCACACTTCTGCTTCAGACTGTGACGGCTTTTGCTCAACTGTCCTCCTCATGGGGTTCTCCTTATTATTCCAAGGACTAAAGTGAGTTGCAGATCCCTTATACCACAACTGGAGAAGGCAATGGCACCCCACTCCAGTACTCTTGCCTGGAAAATCCCATGGACAGAGGAGCCTGGTAGGCTGCAGTCCACGGGGTCGCTAAGAGTCGGGCACGACTGAGCGACTTCACTTTCACTTTTCACTTTCATGCATTGAGAAGGAAATGGCAACCCACTCCAGTGTTCTTGCCTGGAGAATCCCAGGGATGGGGGAGCCTGGTGGGCTGCCGTCTATGGGGTCGCACAGAGTCGGACACGACTGACGCGACTCAGCAGCAACAGTAGCAGTATACAACAACTAAGGCTTGGTACAGATGAATACACAAATAAATATTTTTTAAAAATAAGAAAAATAAAGTGAGCTGCAGGGAAGCTATGTCACTTGTTCCTGAGCTATATCAATGACAAGATTTTGTCAGAATTTGAGTCTAGGTGGGTCAGTCTTCAAACCTCTCTTCTTTCCATTAGTCTATACCATCAATGCCTAAAGCACTTTCCATTATGACTCACCAAATTTATTTTTCACTCCCTCACCCCAGAACAACCAGCAAGAAAAAAAATCTTACAATGAAAGACACCTGTTTGGGAGACAGAAAAGAAACGGGTTGGGGGTGGAGGTGGGAGGGCTGAAGTTCCTATCTAGGGTTGGCATGGGGAGGGGGACAAGGCACCTCCCAAGACAAAAGCCAGGGTGGTAGCATAAATACGATGAAGAAACCTGAGTCTCTGAGATGAGGAAGGCAGCCCAGCCTAAAAGGAGGCCCTGGACATGTCTACACTGCTGTATTTAAAATGCATAAACAACAAGGACCTACTGTATAGCACAGGGAACTCTGTTCAATGTTATATAACAACCTAAATGGGAGAATTTGAAAAGGAATAGGTACATGTGTACTCAGTTCAGTTGCTCAGTCATGTCTGATTCTTTGCGACCCCATGAATCGCAGCATGCCAGGCCTCCCTGTCCATCACCAACTCCCAGAGTCCACCCAAACCCATGTCTATCGAGTCGGTGATGCCATCCAACCATTATATCCTCTGTCGTCCCCTTCTCTTCCTGCCCTCAATCTTTCCCAGCATCAGGGTCTTTTCAAATGAGTCAGCTCTTCGCATCAGGTGGCCAAAGTCTTCGAGTTTCAGCTTCAACATCAGTCCATATGTGTATTAATATAACTGAATCACTCTGCAGTACATCTAAAAGTAACATAGCATTGTAATCAATATAAAATAAAAAGTTAAAAAAGAGAGAGAGCACCCTGGTGGCTTACCAGGAGAACTGGAAGGTCCCAGACATCCAGCACCTTCATCCAGGAAAGGGGCGGTCAGCTCCACCTCCTTCCTATGAGCTGGCTTACCTGGGGTCTTTCCGACATCTCTGCCCAGAGTGGTGGTGATGAAGAACCTGAGTGCTGGTGTCAGAAGCGTGTGTCCTGAGTCCGGTGGGTTCAGTTACCCTTGCTGGCTTCTCTCCCCTTCTGCTCGTTAACCAAGCCCCCCACCGCCACCCAGCCTTCCACGTGCCATCCTCATGGAGACACGACGCTGGGGGCCTCCCACGGTGAAGCTGACCCTCTGTACGCTGTGTAGTTTGGGATGAGGGGCTGAAGTCAGACAGCCAGGGCTCAAATCCTGCACCTTTGTCTTTGGAATCTAAGGTGAGAGACTCAGCCTCTCATCATCCACAAAACGGGGACGACAATAAACCTGGTCACAGGACTGCTGTGTGGGTTAAGTGAAACTGTCACTGTTTTTCATGTTCTAGACTTCCCAGGTTGCTGAGGTGACAGCTGCTGACACTGGGCACAGAGGTAAAAATAATGACAGCATTGGAGGGAGGCGGACCACGTGCTAGGAGAGTCCTAAGTCCTCACATGGCTTGTATTAGCTATCCAGTGCTCTGTAACAAATTCCCCCCAAATGCAGCAGTAGATATTAGATATTATTTGATTGTATTTCACTCGTGCAGTTTTTGTGGATTAGGTGTCTGGGAGCAGCTTAGCTGCGTGGCTCTGGCTCAGGGTCTCTCGTGATGTTGCAGCTGGGATGTCAGCTGGGGCTGTGTCATCTGAAGGCTTGACTGGGTCTGCAGGGTCTGTTTCTAAGACAGCTCCCTCCCACCTCTGACTTGGTTCTGGTTGCTGAAGCCTCGGTTCCTTGCCCTGTAGACATCTCGAGTTCTGCTCAAGTATCTTTACCATGTGACATCTCGTTTCCTTAGAGCAAGAGCCCCAAGAGAGCTGGAAGCTGCCATGTCTTTGATGACCTAGTGTTGGATGTCACGCTCTCATTTCTGCAGGATCCTACTGGTTACGCAGTCAGCTCATCCAGCATGGGAGGAGACTAAGGACGTGAATACCAGGAGGCAAGGATCCCTGGGACCATCTTGGAAACTTGCTGTGCATCTATTAACTCATTTAACCCCGGAGACGGGTTCAGGAAGGCTTCATTAGTTAGAAGAGACAGGTGAAGAAGGAGGTGCTCCGGGGAGGAGACCCAACTTTCAGAGGTCCTAGAGGCAGCACTCCAGGCCAGCATCAGCAGGTGAGTGCGGTGACCCTTTGTCAAATAGTAGCAAGGCCTCCAGTGAAGAGGCCCGGTCAGGGGTGGTGCATGAATTGTTCCTGGCTCTGTCACTTCCAAGCCAGTCTTCTGGCCCTGCTGAAGATTCTGTGAGCTACTAAATATAATACACTTGACTGCTAAACTAGGTGGAGAGGGTTCTAGGACTTGCACTGACTGTTATAAACAGTTCTGAGTGCAGGGGGCATGTCATTCTTGTAGGCTGGTTATAGTGAGTATGAGGGGACATCAGTGAAAGGTGATGACCCCAGTACCACATCGCCTGAGGCTTTACTGGCATAAACACAGCACCCAGAATAAAGGAAATGAGTGTCTATTTCTATTTTGTACTGATCAGAAGACAGTAGGAATATTAGGTCTAGAGGCTATTTTTTTAAAAGAAGGGCAAGTGACAAAATTAAACGTGCCCAGAGGAGAGACGCCAAGATGGTGGGGGAACAAAAAGCATATTCCCTGAGGTGAGGTAGGGGAGATGTTTTCCCTGGAGAAGAGAAGACATTGAGGGGTCATGGAAGCTGTTTCCATATATGTGAAGAGCTCCCTTGTGGTGTCATAGTGCAGAGGTTGGATGGACTTAGGTTCAAACCCTGGTCACGTCCTCTATGAGAGCCTGGACAAGGGCCCTAATTTCCCTGAGTCACTTATGATAATACCTGGCACACAGCAAGAGCTTAATAAGCACAGGCCCCCTGCCTTGGCACCAATGAAGGTATAAGAAGCAGATATGCATTAGGTCTGAACATGGAATACAGGCAGTGAGCACCCTGTTCTTGGAGGAATTCAAGCACAGGCTGGATGCCCTCTGGACTGTCTACCCTCACCAAGGCCTTCTGGAAGGCTATGTTCCAAGCTAAGTGTGTTATATACATTTTCTCACCTATTCCCATTCGCAGTCTTACGAATTAGGCATCATTACATCCATTTTACTGATTGGGAAACTCATCATTTTACTGCTCATTGAGGTTAAATAGCTTGCTAAGAGGCAGTGTCAGAATTTGCGCCCAGCTTCCTCCGACTCCACAGTTTGTGGTACCATTCTAAGTCTGCTGAAGGTGGAGGAGGGCAGGGAGAGGGGTGTAAGAATTGGGGAGGGCAAACAGGAGGTATTGGCGCAGATGCCCTCTAAGTCTTTAATTCAGCTTGCAGACACTTTGATTTCCTCCAGGCTGTGAAATAAAGTTCGTAGCTCAGGCCAGACTCCCAACCTCCTGCAGAACCTCTGGCACACAGCTTCGACTTCTCACTTCTGCAAGCCTGGGAGGAGAGAGGCAGTGCAAGGGCCGAATGCTCGCTGAATGCCATGGCAGGCCCATGGCAGGCCCTCACAGTGGGGCCCCAGAGGCCAGCATTGTGCAAGCAGGACAAGCCGGCCCTGGAATCCTTTCTTTTCTGGAGAATTTACGTGCAGGACAAAAGGAGCCATTATCCCCAGGGCTGCTGCGGCGACTGCCCAGGCCTGTGGCCCAGGTGTCACATGCTGTCCCCATCTCTCAGTCTGCTTTCTTCCTTTGTCTGTGGGGACACAGAAGCTTGGCCTCTGCTCCCTTCTCTGACACTGCCCCAGCTCTCTTCAGGCTTTGAACACTGGCCACTGCTTTTCTGCAGTGCACTTGAATCCTCAGGAGACTTGGAGAGACCACAGTCATCTGTGCAGGTGATGAACTGGATCCAGTCTTGGGATGCTCTGGTGCCCCACTCTAGCACATGCCCAAATCTGGACCCCAGGCCTGGTGGGGGGTCTGGCACTCTGCACAGTTTTCACCAGGCTCCTCCCTCTGCATTTCTATAGCACCTTTTATTCACTCACTTCCACTGCTGCATACCATGGGTGATGTGGTGTGCTGGTTGCAAGAGAGGCCTCTTGCGTCAGCTCCCAACCTTGCCACTTACCAGTAGTGTGGCCTTGGGCAAGTCATTGAGCCTCCCTGGGCCTCAGCTTACTTGCCTATGAAATGGGGATGATCGGGCTGCTGTCAGGATGGTGTGAGATCACACCTGTGGTCAGTAAAGCCCGTGGCACTGATGAGCACTGAGTACACATGGCTGTTACCATCATGCAACAAAGCATGGGTTCCACGCCCTCTGTGTATCGGTATTTAGTCTTGGCTGCTGGAGACACAAAGGAGAACAAGAGAGATGCAGTTGTGTTGCTCAGGGAAACATGCAAAACAGGAACCTGGGAGACCTCAGCCCCTGGAACACAGGCCTTGGGAGAATGAAATAACATGAATGAATGAATGAACCCATGTTGCAATTTGTAGCAACATGGATTGACCTAGTGTCATGCTGCTGCTGCTGCTGCTGCGTCGCTTCAGTTGTATCCGACTCTGTGCGACCCCATAGACAGCAGCCCACCAGGCTCCCCCGTCCCTAGGATTCTCCAGGCAAGAACACTGGAGTGGGTTGCCATTTCCTTCTCAATGCATGAAAGTGAAAAGTGAAAGTGAAGTTGCTCAGTCATGTCCGACGCTTAGCGACCCCATGGACTGCAGCCCACCAGGCTCCTCCGTCCATGGGATTTTCCAGGCAAGAGTACTGGAGTGGGGTGCCATTGCCTTCACAAGTTAAGTCAGACTGAGAAAGACAAACACCATATGATACCACTTAAATGTGAAATCTAAAAACATGATACAAATGAACTTATTTATAAAACAGAAATAGACTCACAGACATAGATAACAAACTTATGGTTGCCAAATGGGAAAGCAGGAGGGAGGGAAAAATTAGGGATTTAGGATTAACAGATATATACTACTATATATAAACTAGATAAACAACAAAGTCCTTTAGCATAGCACAGGGAACTATGTTCAATATCTTGTTATAACCTATACTGGAAAAGAATCTAAAAAAGAATCTATAAAAATAAAACTCATTCTGCTGTATACCTGACACATTGTAAATCAACTATACTTCAATAGTATAATTCGTAGACTAAGAAGAAATAGACAAACCAAGAACAGAAACTTTCTCTTGAGGCCACACCCATCTATACCCCATGGCCTCCTCTTCCTCTTCTAGAAAGTTTCCTCCAAAGACTGGCCTATCCCCAGACCCTGCCTCTTCTCCTCCCATGTTCCCTTCAACCCTCTCCAGACTCCTTTCATCCCCACTAAACTGACATAATCAAATTCCCCATGATCTCCACTTTGCTCAAATCACTGGAAAACATGCATTCTCATCTCACTAAAGCTTGAATTGTGATTTGACCAGCTGATCACATCCTTATTGTACTGGTTTTCTATGACTACCATAGCAAATCACCAAAGACTTAGTGGCTGAAAACAACGCCGATGTAGCTCTGTAGGTTAGAGGTTGGAAGTGTGTTAGTCGCTCAATCATGTCCAACTCTTTGTGACCCCTATGGACTATAGCCTGCCAGGCTCCTCTGTTCATGGAATTCTCCAGGCAAGAATACTGCACTGAGTAGACATTCCCTTCTCAGGGCATCTTCCCTACCCAGGAATTGAACCTGGGTCTCCTGCATTGCAGGCAGATTCTTCACCATTTAGGGGGGGTCTCAGGCTAAAATACAGTCAGGGCTGCACAATTGTCTGGAAACTTTAATGCAGAATCTACTTCCTTAACTTTTTCAGATTCTAGAAGGTTCTCTAGGCTCTCATATTCCTTGATTTGTGGCCCCCTTCCTCCATCTCCAAAACCAGAGCCACTAAATTTCATCAACCATTCTTCTGAAGCCATATCTTCCTCTGACCTCAGCCAGGAAGCGTTCTCTGCTTTTAAATGCCCGCTTGTACAGTAGAGAATTATCTCCCCATCTCAAAGGCCAAACCTGAATCACATCTGTGATGTCTCTCTGCCAGGTTAGGAATTATACTCACAGAATCCAGAGATTAGGATATGGATGTCTGTCTGGAGCCATTATCCTACCTACCCACACTGATCCTTCTCCTCCTCCTTCTTTTGGCCATACCACACAGTTCATGGGATCTCAGTTCCCCAACCAGGGATCAAACCCACGCCCCCTGCAATGGAAGTGCAGAGTCTTAATCACTGGACCACCAGGGAATTCCTGATTCTTAAAAATTATCTTCACTTAACTTCTAGAACTTCACTCTTACCTTGTTTCTCCCCATGTTAAAGTGGTTTCAGCCATCTTTTGGATCTTCCTTCTCATCTCAGCTCTTCAATGCCTGAGGAGCCCAGGGCTCGTTCCTCAGACCTCTGTCAGATTCACTTTCCAGGGATCTCACTCAGGCTACTTGCCTTCCACATGTCCTCAGCCTCTTACATCCAATTCTATTTTCTCTCATGAGCTCCAGATTTGGAGACCATTAACATATGTGCTTGACATCTCCTTTCCTGGCTCAAAGGCACCTCAAACTTAACATATCCCAAGTTCAACCCTAAATGTTTTCCAAATAGCTTCTCCCTTCTTAGCCTCCTCATCTTAAGACACCACTATTTAGCTCAGGCCAAAAGTCAGGAGCTATTCTTGAGAAAGTGTACTTTCTCGCACTCTTTCTAGGTTAACAGCGAGTCCTATTGACTATTCCTTTAATACAAGGCTGGAGTCCACCCATCTGTCATCACTGTCACCGTCAGCTTGCTAGTCTAAGCCACCTCTTCTCACCTGGATTACTGCAACAAGCTTCTAACTAAGAGCCCTGCTTCCACCCACGTCACCCATTTCCTGCCATCCCCACCACTGATTCTCCACATAGCATCCAGAGTGAAACTTTTTAAAATGGAATAAAAGCATCCCTTTCCTTTACTCAAATCCTCTGGTGGCAACAGCTTCCCTTCCTTTCAAATAAAATGCAACATCTTTGGTATCTTTTCGTAGTCTGTGTGACATGTGACCCCTACATCAGTCTGATCTCTTCTCACATCCATGATCCTCTCATTTTCTGCATCTCAAACTCATCACACATCATCCTGTGTGTTACTGATGCAGAGCCTTTACATGGCTCTTCCTTTACTTGGAAGGCTTTTTTCTCAGATTTCCATGTGGCTGTTATCTTATTGCATTCAGGCCTCTGCTCAAACATCATCTCCAAGGAGAGGCTTTTCTTGCATTACTTTCTTTGTATTGTATGTCCACTATCTCTCTTCCTCACTAGAATATAATCTCCATGAAGGCAGGTGCTTCAATCTCTTACTCAGTTCGTGCTTGCAGCACCTAAAACAGAACCCAGCATATAGTAGGCACCCAATATGTTTGTTACCTGAGTGAGTGAATGAATGAAAAGAGAGACTTCCCTTGGGGAGGAACAAGGCACTTGCATGGGGAAGGCTCCCTGTCAACATGCACGAGTCAGAGATGGAGGCAAGGCCTCTGAGGGAGGCTGTCTCCATGGCAACAGAAGCAGGCCAGTGGCTGCTCTTGGGGGAAGGCCAGAGGAGGCTGGCGAGCTGATGGTCTGGGGGACCCCAGAAGAAGCAGAGAGTCGGTGCCCAGGCTGGCATCCAGCTCAGACAGCGAGACTCCTTCCCCTTCTGCCTCACTGCTCTGGCCTCGGCAGACCCAGCAGATGGGCTCCCAGCAGGGGCCTGCATCTCAGCGCGGCACAGGCTCTGCTGGTGTAGGACAACTGCCCCGGCTTCTGCTCTCCTGTAACACAGGCGCCCAGAACCATGGAATCCTGTCTAGGGAAGCTCAAAGGAACCCCACCATATAGTCAGGTTGTAGTTGAGGGTACAATAACCATGCAGCCAGAAGTAGAAACAAGAACAGTCAAATCACAGCCCCCAGCTGGCCCCTCACTGTCTGCCAGGAGCATTACTTAGCTTACCCCACCTCAGCCTCACAAGAACCCAAGGAAGAACGGACTACTTATCCTCATTTTAAAACTGGGACCTGAAGGCCAAAGAGGTGAAGGCACTTCTCCAGAGTCACCCAGGCCAGAAGTGCTGGAACTGGGGCTCAGTGTCCCTTCTCCTCCTGTTCCTCTTTTGTTCCCAGCACACAGATCCCTATGGGGTAATCAGGTAGGGGACCCCACCTGCACCCTCTCCTCAAGCTACTTATAACAGAAACCATTTTTTCCCAAGCAGCGTGTTCCACTTCGCACCTTCTCCTTTGTGTGCTGTTGATTCTGGGCCATTTTGGAATTATATTTTGGTTGTTATTTTGGTTATGAATACACATCATTAATTCTTTTGACGCAGGTCCCTGGAGCCCCCACTCTGTGCCAGGTGGGCAGCAATGAATAATAATAAATCCACTGCTTACTGAGAAGCGTTTTTTCCATGCCAGGTTCTGTTCGATGTGCTCTGCATGTACAGACCCTTTCACTTCTCACAATGACCCTCTGGGGTAGGAGACGTCCTTGTCCCCGTTTTTCAGATGAGGGGGACTGGGATGCACCAGGTTAGCGAGTGGCAGAGCTGGGACACAAACCAAACCCATCCTAAGCTCTTCATCATTGGTCTGTACCAAGTGATAAGGCCTGAGAAAGAGGAATGAACACAGGGCTGTGGGGATACGGAGCGGGGAGTAACACGTTTAGCAAAGTCCCCATGATGGAGCTTCCCTGATAGCTCAGTTGGTAAAGAATCCGCCTGCGATGCAGGAGACCCCAGTTCTTCAATTCCTGGGTCGGGAAGATCCGCTGGAGAAGGGATAGGCTACCCACTCCAGTATTCTTGGGCTTCCCTTGTGGTTCAGCTGGTAGAGAATCCGCCTGCAATGCGGGAGACCTGGGTTCAATCCCTGGGTTGGGAAGATCCCCTGGAAAAGGGAAAGGCTACCCACTCCAGGATTCTGGCCTGGAGAATTCCATGGACTGTACATGTGGACCATGGCGTCTCAAAGAGTCCATGGGGTCGCAAAGAGTCGGACATGACTGAGCGTCTTTCACATGAGGGGACGACGAAGGATGTGAGGGACTTCACTAGAGAGACAAGGACATTCAAGAGAAACACAAACGTCCAAACAAACGCACGCAGGCCTAACGGTACGGAGTACCTTCATACACACGATCGCTTGTAAGCGCCTTGGAGGTAAGATGGAGGTCTTGGTTACCTTTGTGCTTATCCACTTGGCAAAAAATACCTGTTGAATTTTTTTAAATTAAGGTTTCCCTCTGGCTTGGCTCCTAGCTTTTTTGAGAGAAACCAAGGAGGAAAAAAAGAACCGTACGTTTGTTGAGCACTTGCTCGGGCCACGCCTTTCCACGAGTCCACGTCACTCAAGCCTCAGGACAGGCCTGCGTGGTGAGCAGGAGACTGAGGCACAAACAGGAAGTACAGCGGTGTGCCTCCCACTCACTTCCGTCCATCTTCCGAACCCAGTTTACGGCGTGTTTGTGGTACGAAGGCCTTGGAGCTGCTTTTACCTTTGGAGGTGGCAACTGTGAAGCCAGCACAGAGGTGTCCCGTGACATCATTGCTTTTTCCTCCAGAGCAGTTCCGGCCCCTCCCCTCCTTCCCCTTGACCCACCAAGACCCTGATCTCTTGGTAAAGCCACACGGTTCCTCGCAGGACTCAGTGATGCTCCGAGCAGAAGAAATTTAGTCGGAGGCAAAGTGATAGGTAAGAAGTAATTGATTTATTTATATAATTAGACCACTTGTGAAGGAAAGAAGTGGACAGGCAGAGTGCTCTGCCCTGAGAACTGAGTGGGCTATACTTTTATAATGAAAAGTGGGGAGGGGGAGAAGACCACCTCTTCCTCTTCCTCTTCCTAAGTAAAGATGTTGCAGGAAAATGGGACACCAGAAGATGGTCATGTCTCAGGTCTCAGACAGCTTCCTGGATAGGGCCACCAAGTGAGGAAAGAATATAAGATCAAGCCATAGTCAAGTGAAAGCAGGTTGATGGAGAGAGATACACATTCCATAGGCAGAATGCAGTGCATTTCAGAAGCCAGAAAGCCCCCAAATATGACTTGGGGTTAGTTTTTATGGGCTGGGTGATTTCATAAGTTAAGGAGTGGGAAGATTATTCCAACCATGTTGGGCAAGGGGAGAGATTTCCAAGACCTGGGACACTGCCTACTTTTTGGCCTTTTATGGTCAACCTTGGAACTGTCATGAAATCTGAGGATGTGTTATTTAACATACACTAATGTATCATAATGAGCATATAATGAGGTTCAAGGTCTATTGCAAATTGAATCTCCTATTTGCAATAGACCTTGAACCTCATTATATGCTCATTATGATACATTAGTGTATGTTAAATAACATACATTTTTTTAGGATTGTGCATTTTTTAGGACATTCTTTTAGGATTGTGCCTGCCCCATTCCTTCCTGTGTCACTGGGACCTAATAGTCCTCTTCCTTTCAAAGCCATGTGGGTGATAGGACTTTCAAGGGAATAAGCCTTTTTTCCCCCCAAAAGTTTATTTTTCCTCTATTTCAAAGTGCTCTCTTTCATTGTTGAAAAAATTAGAAGAATCAGAAAAGTCCCCTTCCCATTATGTGACTGAGGGTAAGCCACATTGGCAATGAGCCTCAGTTTCTAGAAAGTGTCAAAGGGGAATCAAAAATATGTATCTGGAGTGCACAGTTTATATACACACATATTACTGCAGCATTGTCTATGTTCTTGAGAAATCAGATACTCATTGCATGTCCATCGATAGGGGATCAGTTAAATGTGGTATATTCATTCAAGGTCCATGAAAAAGTATGATGTCAGTGTATATTTGTTGATTTAGAAAATTCTTGGCTTACCATGGAGTGAATAAAAGCATCATTATAGTAGATGTAATGGATATTTTCTGCTTGCTTCTTCCATCTACTCTCCACTTGTCTCCACCCCGCTCTGTGCCCTGGACTGTTGGCCTCTTTAGGCTGCTGTCAATGTGCTTCCATGTCTTCTAGCTCTGGCTTGGTGGGTCACTCGAGGCACTGACAGCTTGGGGAGGTGGTGGGGCAGGAGATCAGGGTATTTATTCCTCTTGCTCCATCGCTGTTGGTTTTCCAGGGCTGACGGGTCTGTACTGGCAGGCTGTTGTTGTTCAGCCCATAAGTTGTGTCTGACACTTTGTCGGACACAACAAAGACCCATGGACTGCAGCACGCCAGGCCTCTCTGTCCCTCACTATCTTCCGGAGTTTGCTTAAACTCATGTCCATTGAGTTGGTAATGCTATCCAGCCGTCTCATCCTCTGTTGCTCCCTTCTCCTGCTGTCAGTCTTTCCCAGCATCCGGGTCTTTTCCAATGAGTTAACTCTTCGCATAAGGTAGCCAATGTATTGGAGCTTTAGCTTCAGCATCAGTCCTTTCAATGAATATTCAGGGTTGATCTTCTTTAGGACTGACTGGTTTGATCCTTGCTGTCCAAGAAACTCTCAAGATCTTTGCCAGCACAACAGTTTGAAAACATCAATTCTTTGGTGTTCAACCTTTTTTATGGTCCAGTTCTCAAGTCTGTACATGACTACTGGAAAAATCATAGCTTTGACTATACAGACCTTTGCTGGCAAAGTGATGTCTCTGCTTTTTAATATGCTGTCTGTATTTGTCATAGCTTTTCTTCCAAGGAGAAAGCATCTTTTAATTTTGTGGCTGCAGTCACCTTCTGCAGTGATTTTGGAGCCCAAGAAAATAAAATCTGCACCTGTTTCCACTTTTTCCCCATCTATTTTCTATGAAGTGATGGGACTGGATGCAATAATCTTAGGTTTTTGAATGTTGAGATTTAAGCCAGCTTTTTCACTACTGACGGGTACATTTCCTAACAGGCAACATTCTCCATACAATAACTCTCCATGCAATAACTAGTCCTTCCCTTGACCTTCAGACCTAGTGGTGATAATAGGTCTCTCCTGTTGCTGGCCCTGATATACTGCACTGTTCCTTGCTAGTGTTCTTAACCTCTGTCCCTTTATTAAAAAACTCTCTTCAGTTACTCATGTGGATGCTTCATCTATTTCTACCAAGAGCCTAACTAACACAGTAATATAATCCCATGTAAATAAAATTGTATCCATTTATACTCCAACATCCCTGGTGGCTCAGATGGTAAAGAATCTGCTTGCAATGCAGGACACCCAGGTTCGATCTCTGGATCGGGAAGATGCCTTGGTGAAGGGAATGGCTACCCACTCTAGTATTCTTGCCTGGACTTCCATGGACAGGGGATCCTGGCGGGCTATAGTCCATGGAGTTGCAAAGAGTCAGACACGACTGAGCAACTAACACTTTCACTTTCATACTCCAATAAGGGAAGTCTGAAAGGAGATCCTTAAAAACACTGTCATCTCCATGTGGTGGGATTTTTTTCTTCTTTATACTTTTCAGAAATTTTTAAGCTTTTCTAGAATAGGCAGGCATTATCTTTGACTCCAGAGAAACAAATGAGCAAAAGAAACAGTTGTCCTAAAGGTCAGATAAGAGCAGAACCTGAAAAATGCTTTGTACGTTGGGAGCTGCTGCTCAGTCTTCAAGTGCCGTGAGTGTGACCATGGGTGCAAAGATATCTAGGAGATTTGTGTTGAGACTTTCCTCCAGAGAGAGACAGATTTCCCTCTAGAGACAAGTACTAGAATATGGATGGACCAGGCCAACATCCCTGGATCTTTCATTTTGGAGCAGCTCAGCAAACAGTTTTAGAGCAGCTTTTCTCTGTCTCTTCCTGCCCTCAGGTCAGCGACCCACCAGCCTTTCCCTGGCTCCCACTGCATGCAAAGGCAGAAGGAGCCAGATGAAGCCCAGGGCAATGAAATCCCAGCAGAACTGGCCCTCTGGTCTCCTGGGTTGGTGTGTCTCTTCCTAAATGAACGAGAGAGCTTCCAAAGGAATGCCTCCTTTTTTCATAGAACTTGGCAATGAATAAGTCATTGTTCATCTGGGCTGTGTGAGCCTTGGTCCCAGTAATGGTGCTAAGACATAAATCACAACTCTTTGCGGATGGGGTTGAAGAGGGGGCCCAGGATAGCTGTGAAGAGCTGTTCTTCCAACCCAGGGGAAAAAAAAAATATCCTTGTTTTCAAGCGGCTGGGAGGGCATTTTGGGCTATTTATAATCTGCTGCCGAGCTAAGGCATTTTTGCAGCTGGGCCCGGGAGATAATCAGCACAGTTTTCTTCTCAAGCCAGGTCTGCAAAACAGACTCGTTTCTCCTCCAGTAGCCCACCCACCCCATCTGCCCTGGGCCTCCCCAGCCCGGCCTCCCTTTCTCGGCTTCAGTTTCCAAGAAAGCAAAGGAGTGCATTTAAAAGCAAAAAGGCCAGAATACCTTGGCTCAGAGATGAAGGCAAGGATTGTAACCCGCTGGCAGATGGATTTGCCTAGAACAAGCCTGCGGAATGTCCATGGAACTTGGCACAAAGGGCCTTTCAAAGCTTTGGGGAAGGGGTACATGCCCCGGACTCTGCTTCCTTCTCCCAGAATTGGCTCCAGATAGAAAAACAGGTTTCTCCAGGGAAAGCAAATTCCAAAGCACTCCCATTGTATGTCTTGGCAGGAGAATGAGTGTAGAGGCAAAAGTTCGGGAATGGGTCTCAAAAGACCTGCTCCTAGTCCTACCTCGGAGTGACTGCCTGGTGACCTGAGGCAAAGCGCTTCGTGTCTCTGAACCCTGGTTACCTCATCTATAAAATAGGGGGCTAGGCTCCATGTTTTTCACACTTTTAAAGAAAGCTCATTTATAAAGCAGTATTGTGTAGAAGTGGAATATATAAGACAGATACAAGTAGGGTAACTGGTTGAAGTGGATGGGGGAGGGGAGGTTGAGACTGGAAGCCCACTCACTTAGGCTCCTTCTCAGTCTGACGTGATGGATGAAGAACGTCAGGAGCTTAGGGTTCCAAATGAGTGTGACCATTGCTCGTTTGGTGGTCTCTTACATTATAAGCTTTGAAACTCACTCATTCATTCATTCTACACAAATACTTACTGAGCTCCTGCAACGTATCAGGCTGAACTTGGTGTTGGGGATAAAAAGATGAATAAGAAAGCCATGGGACTTACCTGGTGGTCCGGTGGCTAAGACTCTACACTCCTGATGCAGGTGGCCTGAGTTCCATCACTGGTCAGGCAACTAGATCACATATGCCACAACTCAGAACTTGCATGCTGCAACTAAGAGATGCTGCCTGCCGTAGCTAAGACCCAGCACAGCCAAGTAAATAAGTATTTTTTAAAAATTGAAAAAAAAGCCACGTTCTTCCTCATGAAGCTTACAATCTAGTCAGGGAGTTTAGATATTGGTTAATAATTCAGTCAATATTGATATTGATTAAATATATATGTTTAAGTTATATGTATATACATGTACATATAATATACAAAATGGATATATATCCAGGTTTAGTGGTGTCCTCTTCTCAAAATTGATGTTGTTCCCAGAACCTCTGAATGTGATATCATTTGGAAATAGACTCTTCGCAGATAGAATTGGTTACAAGGAGATTGTACTGAAGTAATTTGAGCCCTGAATCCAATATGATCGGTGCCCTCCTTACAAAAAGAGGGGAAGACACACAGGATAACGACCTGTGATGACCGAAGCGGAGATGCAGCTGCAAGCCAAGGATTGTTGGCAATCAGGGAACTCCAAAGAGGCAAGGACTCTCCCCTAGAGCCTTGGAGGAGCTGCTGACTCCTTGATTTTGGACATCTGGCTTCCGGAACTGTAAGAGAATAAAATTCTGTTGTTTTAAGCCACCTAGTTTGTGGAATTTGTTATAACAGCCCTAAAGAAACTAATACAAATACAGTTGATTCGTATTCTATGCAGTAGCTATGTGTTATAAAGTCACCATAAGCGCCAAATTGGTGAATCCTGAACCACTGCTCTTGCAAGTGTTGTGGGGTAGGCTCCTGTGAGTCTCTGGGTCACAACATTTTCTCAGCCAATCAATACATAATCTTGTTTTATGTGTGCTTCTGTTCAAAGACATCTTATTTAATAAGTACTGTTGAGTCATTGGGGCTTCCCAGGAGGATCTAGTGGTAGAGAACTTGGCTTTCAGTTCAGGAGACATAAGAAATGTGGGTTCAGTCCCTGGGTCTGGAAGATACTCTGGGGGAGGAAATGGCAACCCCCTCCAGTATTTGTGCTTGGAGAATTCCATGGACAGAGGAGCCTGGTGGGCTACCATCCCTGGGGTCACAAAGAGTCGGACACTACTGAAGCAACTTAGCTCTCATGCACACACATTGAGTCATTGCCTTTGAACTCACACCAATAGCAATACAAATCTTAACTGAGTGAATCTTATCTCACAGGCATCTTTTTTTATAAGGCACTTCATGGCCTTCTGTGCTTGGGACACTAAACAGCACTTTGGTATTGTGCTTGGGGGCATTTTCAACAGGGAAACCACCAGCTGAAAGCCCTCAAATGCCAAGAACATGGCACAAAACTGACTGCAGAAAGGACCTGTGCTTAGAGTCTGAAACAAGAAGCAGAGTGCCACCTGGTTGGACTTCAGCTGGGAAGATGTGCATTGGGGGACTCAAATTTTTTGCTGCTCTGCACATGCCTACAAATGATATCAAAAGCACTGGGACTATTGAGCTGAGGGTTGCAAATATATTTTAGGAAGAAGGCAAATTTACAAATACAGAATCTGCAAATAGTGAGGATGGACTGTGAACACACACAGGCATACGTGTGCGTGTGCTCAGTTGTGTGACTCTTTGCAAGCCCACGGACTGTAGCCCACCAGGCTCCTCTGTCCATGGGATTTCCCAGGCAAGAATATTGGAGTGAGTTGCCATTTCCTCTTCCAGGGGATCTTCCTGACCCAGGGATCAAACCCAAGTCTCCTGCTGCTCCTGCATTGGCAGGTGGGTTCTTTACCACTAAGCCACCTGGGAAGGCTGTCCATGGACTACACGGTCCATGAAGTTCTCCAGGCCAGAATACCGTAGTGGGGAGCCATTCCCTTCTCCAGGGGATCTTCCCAACCCAGGGATCGAACCCAGGTCTCCTGCATTATAGGCAGATTCTTTACCAGCCGAGCCACCAGGGAAGCCCAAAAATACTGGAGTGGGTAGCCTATCCCTTCTCCAGCGGATCTTCCTGACCCAGGCATCGAACTGGGGTCTCTTGCATTGCAGGTGGATTCTTTACCAGCTGAGCTACCACGGAAGCTACACACACACACACATTCAAATTATAAGAAACACTGGAAAGGAAAAGAAGAGAGTGTTTGAGAGGTTGTGCTTAGCTGGCATAGTCAGATAAGTGGTGACTTTTTAAGCTAAGGCCTGAGGTCGAGGGGAGCCAGGAGAAGAGGGAAGGACGGGCCAGCAGAAGGGGCTGCTGGTAGGAAGTCTTGGGCATGAAAAAGCTCAGTGCAATTAAGTGAGGTGGATGCATGAATGTTATGGGCCAAGGGTGGTCCTTAAAGTCCAGTGGGCTGCTCTTGGAAATGTTTTGAACTGAAAAACAAAATGTCCAGGGCAGAGCTAAAGTTCTCTCCAGCTGCTCCACAGATTCACTGGAACAAAATCTGGTTCCGTCCACTGGCTAATCTGAGAAGTAAATTTTTAATGCTTTCAAATCCTCCTCTGGATTTATGCAGGGATATATAAATGCCAAGCAAAGTGTCATAGTGTGGTCAGACCTCAGTTTGTTCTACACATTATGGTATTTAATTTTAACATCAGATCTACCAGGAATTTTGTGGTGCCTTAAACCAAGGGAGTAAGACTTTATATGACCATTTCAGCTTGCACCACAGGAAAGGGGAGGGAGGTATTTTTAGCAGGGAGACCTCTCAGTGCCCCTAAAACACGTGGGAGGCACTGCCCTGCCTCAGCATTCAGTGGGCCCGGCCTATCAGCTTTCACCCCAGGCGGGGCACAGGCAGGCCGCGGTCACCCATGCTGCCAGGAATCCCTGACCAGAAGCTGCTCTCGGGTGTGTCCTTGAGCTCCCTCCCCTTCCCTTGACCCCAGGACTGCTGGCTTCCTGGCCTTGTGAAATCTTCTAGAAGCAGGAAGGAGCCTGAGCTCAGCGTGAGGCTGCTTGAGTTTGACTTCACGGGTTTGCCACATGCTCTTGAACAACCTGCATAACCTCTCCAGGCCTCACTTCAGTGTACCCACCTAACAGGAGTTACCATCCCCCTCGACCCCCACCAAACCCTACCAGAAGAAACAGGATGACGTTTCCGTGGAGACGCTTGGAACTTGCTATGTGAGTGGGAAGCCCCGTGGCCTCCATTTTCTCTCCTTCCTTGAGGAGACAGTCCCCTCTTAGTCATGGAGACAGTCCTGAGTAAGCATGTGCCTTGGCATCTGATGGCTGAGAATGCCCCTCGTGCTCTCTCATCACATTTTCTTCCTCTTCTCTGTGGCTTACCAACACTCCCTTCTGTCTGACATGCTGAGAAATGATTATGAGTCAAAAGGAAGAATGACAAATCAGTGATTTTTCTGGTCTGGTATTTAGAGAGAAAATTCACCCCCAAAGGGAGCTAATCCAACCCTTGAAAGATGAGGAGAAAGTAGGTAAACTTTAAAAAGAAAAGAAAGGTGAAGAGGCTCTTAGCTGGAAACACTTAGTCTTTTAATATGAAAATTGTCTGCCTGCTGAGGAGAAACTGCCTCTGTTCCTCAATTTCCCTCAACCCTCAGCCTCTTCAGACTGCAAGGGGGTTGTAGGACCCATGCTGGCCAGGAACTGAGCTGTGGTCCCTGTCCTGACATCTTCCTGTGAGACCCTGGGCCAGTCACTTACCCACTTGGGGGCCTCCCTGTCTGCGAAGGCTGAGTACGGACAGCTCAGGTAGCCTGCTGGGCAGCTGTCTCCACTTCTCAGAGCAGGTATTTTATTGCATTCTTTTGTGCTTAAGGACTCTAGAATTAGATCCCCAAATACGCCTGAGAAACATTTACTCCACAGGAGCTCACACCAAGTAATGAAAACCATCAAAAACAACCAGGCAGCCTGTGTCCTGAAGTCACCTCTTCCTGGGAGGTCCGGGAGCATCCCTTCCACTTTCCCTGAACTCTGCTTCCTGCCTTGCCCACAGGGCCACGCCCCCTGCTTTGCAGAGCCCGGTTGGCACAGGGAATGAGGTCAGACCCTTGTGTGACACTGCAAGGGGGAGAGGACCCTGCTTATAAAGCAGGACGGAACCCCTGGCCGTGGACGTCAGAAGCAGGTCTCCTGGCTGGAACTCTCCAAAGGGCTGTTGCAAGCCTCCCAAACTCAATTGAGGTCGGAGAAAATGAAAAGCTACCTCCACGTGCAGGTGCTGGGTCGTGGCAAAAAGAAGACAGTTCCCACTGGGGGAGGCAGAAGAATCTGCCTCCACAGAAGGCGACAGGACGCAATTGGATAAAGACAAAGTGCTAAGAGAAGGCATGCAAGAGGCTCAGCTAAAAAGTGTGCCCACAACACCTTTATCGATCATTTCTCAACTCTTTTTTCTTTTTTGGCAGTTTATGAAGTTTTTTCCCCCACACATAAAAGCTCATTTGTTCCTCACAAGCCTTCAGGGAAGCAGACAGACAGCAACTGCTTTCTCCTCCTGTTACAGGGGGAGGCTAAAGTCTCACCAGGGGTGCTCCTACAGGAGATGCAGAGGGATACTAATAGTCACATGATAAGCATCCCTTCCATCGATTAAGTACCCCCTCCCACCCCCAACCCTACCCCTGGTGCCAGGTCTGTGCTGAGCCCTTGAAAACCGTGCTCTCTCTTATTTCTCACAATTGTATAAAACAAGTCTTGTTTCTTTTCTTTTTTTTTTAAATTGCAATAAAATACTCCCATGGTAAAATTCACCATTTTAACTGTCTTATTAAGTACATATTGTATTAAGTACATACTGCATTAAGTACATCCACATTATTGTGCTACCATTACCATATCTGTCCACAGCACTTTTTTTATTTTGCAAAACCGAACTTCTATGTCCATTCAATAGCTCTCATCCCTCTCACCTCCCAGTTTTTATCTTTTTGTGAGCAGCTTATTTCACTTAGCATAATGTCCTCAAGGCCCACTTATGTTGTAGCATGTGTCTGAATTACTTTCCTTTTTAAGTGAAAGTGAAAGTCGCTTAGTTGTGTCCAGTTGTTTGCGACTGCATGGACTGTAGCCCACCAGGCTCCTCTGTCCGTGGGATTCTCCAGGCAAGAACACTGGAGTGGGTTGCCATGCCCTTGTCCAGGGGATCTTCCTGACCCAGGGAGTGAACCTCAGTCTCTTAAGTCTGCACACTGGCAGGGGGGTTCGTTATCACTAATGCCACCTGGGAAGACCTAACCCTAACCCTAAGACCCAGTGCAGCCAAATAAGTAAATAAAATTACTAAAAAAAAAAAAAAATCTGAGTTCACATTCCATGATTTCACATTGACTGATATGACATTGAGCAAGTCACTTAGCCTCTCTGAGCTCAGTTGTAAGGATGTTGTTGTAAGGAGGACGTGAAATGATTTGCTAGTTACAGCGCTTGTCACATAGTAGGTGCTGAATAAATATTGTCTTTTGTTGTCACTGTAACAACATGTAGCAAGTATGCAGAAGAGCCAATGCAAACCCACGCCCTTGGATCCCTTGGCTGGAACCTGCCAGGTGGGCTGTGGGTCTCCTGGCCAGGTGCTGGCTCTTGCCAGCCTAGTTGTGTGTCATGCCTCGGCCACTTTTGTTACCTCCCACCTGGGACAAGCCAGGGCTGCATCCTGGACCTGCCACCCACACGCTGTACCAGCCCAGGGCTGAGGATGTCATGGCATTTGTGTAACAGCAGGTGCAAAAAAGAAGTGTCTGGGAGTCAGGAGTGCGTGCATGCTCAGTCGCACTCTATTCAATGCTATGGACTGTAACCTGCCAGGCTCCTCTGTCCATGGGATTCTCCAGGCAAGAATCCTGGAGTGGGTTGCCATGCCCTCCGCCAGGGGATCTTCCTGACCCAGGGATCGAACCCACGTCTCCTGCAACTCCTGCATTGCAGGCGAATTCTATACCCAGTGAATGACCAGGGAAGTCCAGGAGTCAGGAGAAGGGGTTCCTAACCTAGCACAGCCACTAAACAGACCTCTTCCCCTCTCCTCTGGGTTTTTGTTTCCTTACCTGTAGATCAAGGGTTTTACTTTGATTTACGTGGTCAGCGGGTCTTGGAAACATCTAAGCTGTGACCTCAGTGTGATGTTGTGAAGGCTTTGAGTTGAGCGGTCAGAATGTCTGGGCTCAAACCCTGAGACTGCCCAGTCATGACCTTGAACCTGGGGCTTGTTACCTCTCCAGACTCTGGTTTTCTCACTACTGAGAATGGAGTATACTAACAGAGCTTGCATCATCGGCTGCAGTGAGGATTAGGTGAGATTGTGTACCTGGCGTAATTAAATGCTCACTAAATGCTGGTTTTTAGTTTCTTCTTATGATCATGGGAATGAATGCTTGTTGGCTTCCTGACTTCTAGATGAGAGCCCAAGGGTAGTGATAAAGGGTATGGTGGAGTCGAAGGTGCCTCACCTGTGAACCTCGGGTTTCCCCCTGAGAGCAGGAACAATATCACCTACCTTGAAAGGTTGTGATGGATATTTAATGAGGTTATGACTGTAACATGCCCAGCACAGTTCCTGGCACATGATGGTTTTGGGTGGTTTGGTCACTGCGTTGTGTCCGACCTTTTTTGGCCCCATGGACTGTAGCCCACCAGGCTTCTCTGTCCATGTGCATAGTGAGGGATTAATCAATGGATATTGGTGGTAGAATTATTCCTATTTTAAAGGTTTAGAAACCTGATTCCTCTCATAAATTGTTGGGAGGCATGTAAATAGATGTAACACCTATGAAGGACATTTTAGCAGCAGCTTTCAAAACTACAAGTCTGTCTGCTCCTTGATCCAGCAACACCACTTCTAATTGCATAAAATGGTCAGGAAATTATATATGTCCAAGGTTATCCATCACAGCACCGGTTATAAATGTCCATCAGTTTAGGGCTGGAAATAAGTTAAAATGTTATGGGTTGGAAAATTATATACAGTCATGAAAATGATAGACGCAGTTCTTCTTGTTTGAATATGAAAAGATCTCTGAGATTGTTAGTTGAGAAACTTAAGGAGCAGAACACTATGCATCCCCATGCAAGGCTTACCACTTGTATGGAAAGGAGTGAGGGGAAGTGTGTAATTGTACAAGCACATAAATGCTTATGTTGTTTAGTTGCTAAGTCGTGCCTGACTCTGTGACCCCGTGAACTTCAGCACGTCAGGCCTCCCTGTCCCTCACCATCTCCCTGAGTTTGCTCAAGTTCATGTCCATTGAAATGGTGATGCCATCCAACCATCTCATCCTCTGCTGCCCTCTTCTCCTTTTGCCTTCAATCTTTCCCAGCATCAGGGTCTTTTCCAATGAGTTGGCTCTTCACATCAGGTGGTCAGAGTATTGGAGCTTCAGCTTCAGCATAAGTCCTTCCAATGAGTAAATGCTTGAATGAATGTTAAAAAGAAAACAAAAATCTGTGGAAAGCTACACAGCAAGTACTGAATTCCTGAGAGATAAGAGGGTGAATTTTCACTATATTCAAAAAATTCAAAAAATTATTCACTATTCAAAAAATTAAGCAGAGTGAAATTTTATTAAGGAAAGAAAATAGGAAGGAGGGAGGAGAGGAGGGTGGGAGGGAAAGGAGGGGATGAGGGAGAGGGAAGGAGGGAGAGGAAGCTGTCGCCCGGATCCTGGGCAGAGTAGAGTCATCAGGTAGGACTGGAGAAGAGCAGGCCCAGCCCAGCCGAGGAGGGGCCCGACGTGCTGCAGATCATGGCTCCCTGGGGCTGGCTGAGCTTGAGCGACGATTATGATAAGAAGGGGACACAGACTTACCAGGTAGAACCTGGTGCTGGGAGAAGTCCTGTGGCCCTACAGGCAGGCTGTCTCTCGACAACAGTGCTGTGGCTCGCCCTTGTTTTCAGCAGCCGCCTACACTCTCACGGCCCCCTCCTGGGGTCCCTACCCGCTCCCGGAGAAGAAAACAGGCCTAGCCTGTTGGCACTCCCTCTCTCCTAAGAAAAGAGCACAGGCAGGAAAGGAGGAAACTGCTGCCACGTTTTCCCTCTCATTGCCTGATTTCTTAAATTAATTAACATGGCAAATGTAAGAGCCAATGTACAGCATTTTCCAGAAACCAGAAAGTCTTAAATGCGGGAAAGGCAGAGATGGTAATATCCATTCCCCAAGTCAGCACCCCTCTGCTCTCTTGCATGAATAGAGATTTGACTGTTGTCTAGGCGTTATAATAATTTCTTGTCATTGATGGTACGAATTTGGAGCTGAATACAAAGTTGTATGTATAGATGTATATATTTGGTCGTTTTCTCAGCATTTGACCTTGTACACATCTTTATGCCCAGGCTTGGGCACATATTACTATTGTAATAATATCATTAATACATATGATATGAGTTTGCAAAAAATTCATGGATACTGTATATCCATAGAAAGTAATAACAGACATAGTAGTAGTAATTTTGTTTGTTTTCACATCCTGTATCTCATTTGATCTTCAGACACCCCATAAGGTAGGTATTTGTTCACACTCACTGAGCACCCATCATGTCCAAGGTGCTGTGCTAAGTCCTGATATTTCAGAGATAAAATGACATGGCCGTGGTCATGGCAAAAGGTCTCCTCTAATCACAGTGACCAACACACAAGCAGGTGTGCAATTAAGGAAATATGTACGAGATGATGTGGGAGCCCCGAGAAGGGGCACC
Organism: Bos taurus; assembly: GCF_002263795.3. NCBI lineage: Eukaryota > Metazoa > Chordata > Mammalia > Artiodactyla > Bovidae > Bos > Bos taurus. The sequence goes on along the minus strand of NC_037341.1, from coordinate 15,266,595 downwards.
CAACCAAACCAAATGGCGGGGAAAAGATCAGAAGAGATTTCCAGGCAAAATGTGGTCTGAATTGAGACTGAAAAGGTGAATAGGACATAATCAGGCAAAATCAGGGAGCTAGTTCACCTTGGACAGTGAAAGGCTTTATGCTCTTGGAGGAAGACATGGGGAGAAAGAAAGGCAGCATAGGAGGAAAATGGATTTAAAAAAAAGAATCATCAAACCATTGAGCCACGTAACAGGAACTAACATACATTGTTGTTGATGTTTAGTCGCTAAATCGTGTCTGACTCTTTTTTGAGCTTGTGGACTGTAGCCAGGCTCCTCGGTCCATGAGATTTCCCAGGTGAGAATACTGGAGTGGGTTACCATTCCCTTCTTCAGGGGATCTTCCCAACCCAGGGATCTAAACCACATGTACTACATTGGCAGGCACATTCTGTACTACTGAATCACCAGGGAAGCCCACCTTATATTCTCAATAAAAACTGGAAGGACAAATTAAAAATAAATAAAATTTTAAAAAATATTTTTTAACAAAAGGAAAGAAAGAAAGTAGACTAGTTGGGAAGTCAAACATGGTGGTTGCAAAGAACGCCTGGTAGTTTAAAAGTCTTGAATCCTGATTCCATTTGGACCAAGATACAGGAACCACTGAGTCAGTTGTCTTAAAGGGACCACTAGGTTCCTAGCATTTTTCTCCCATGAACTGCTGCCAGATGATGGGAGAAATTCGACTCAGTCTTAGGTGGCCATGCCTAATTTCATGTTATACATTCCTCGGGAAATCGTCAATCCAAGACCTATTCTTTCATGCAGGGCCTTTATTTACTGGTTTGGCTTCCTTCCCCGGGGAGTGGTCTGTCTGGTTCTTTCACTCCAGACACACCAGGGTTGATCCCTCACACATCTGGCTCAGCACCACCCACAAGTCTCAGCAGAGCCCTGCAAACCGCCTCTGACCTCACATCCCGGTGTCCCACACCCTGGGAGGTGGGCTGCGTCTGGGCTCGCTCGAGTCTGGGAACTGCAGAATCTGGGCGGACAGAGCCTGCTCAGCTCAAACCCTCAGAAACTGGGCACGAGCCTCAGCCCGTGGTGCGTACAGGCAGCAGGAGAGAGGTGAGAAAAGAAAGTTTGTCTTCGCTCCTTGAGGGAGTGTGAGCAGCTCTTAGAAAGTGAGGGTGCTGAGCAAATACGTGGCCCAGGCTGGTGGTTAAGAGGCATCCTGTGTGAGGGTCTCTGAAGCAAATCTTGAGAAGAGGGTTCAAGTGCAGGAGACTCATTAAGAAAGTGCTCCCAGGAAAAACCACAATGGAAATGGAAGATGTGGGACAGGGAAGAGGAAGAAGCTAAACAAGGAGAGGCTGAACTTGAACCGAAAGGACCTGTATCTTTTGGAAGGATGGAGCGATTTCCCGTAAAGTCCCAGGCTCTTCTTGCTCCCAGAAGGGGAGCTCTGGAGTATAAGTTATGTCTCCAGAGTCTGTGCCACAGGAGAGCAGGGCCCTCACACACCCACACTTAGGCCTTGGCTAAAGGCTGCCTCAGGATATGAACTTGCAAGCACTTCCTGTGGGCAAAGTAGCCCCAGTAGCCCAAGGGTAGGCCTGGACAAGAGCCTTGGTCCAGACAACAGAAAAAGGGGATGGAAGCTGGGAGACGTCCAGAGGCTGTAACACAGAGTCAAAGGGATCTGGGACAGGTAGCATTCGACTAAATTATATTCCTGCCTCAGCCCTGTTTCTACCTTTGTGACCAAGGGCAAATTATTTGACGGTTTTCTCAACTGTAATGTGGGGCCACTCATACCTCTTTCACTGGAATGTGTGCAGGGTGTACATGTGAACTCAGTGTTTAGCACAAGGCCCGGCACGTGTTCAGAATTACAGTGCAGCAGGTGCCCTTCTGGGAGGGTTTGACTTTGGAAATTCTGCCACCAGTCAACCTGAGCTCCAGTGCCTGTGCTTCTTCTCTTGACCTTTTTCTCCCTCACTGGGAACGTCCTCCTTTCCCTTCTAGGAAACCCACCGGCTTCACAGCCTCTCCAAACCCTGGTTAGGTGAGGTCTCAGGACCTGATCCCACCTACCGCCCAGTTGCTGCCTCACCTTGTCTCTGCTCCCGTGAAATATCAGAGCCAAGTACTTAAAGAGCCCAAGTTCCAGAACCAGACAGCCTGGGCTCCAATCCTTAGTCTAACACAGAGTGTGCAGCCTTGGCAAAGCACTTAGCCTGTCTGCACTTCCGTTTCCCCATCTGCCTCATGGGGTAACAGTCACCCTCCCTCTTAGCTGTTGCGAGGCATTGGTGAACTAATGCACGCAAAGTGTTTACAGCACAGTGCCGAATGCCTGTCAGCTTGTGTGACCGTGGGCACGAGAAAGTCCCCGTGGGTCAGATCCTGCCTTTGTTTATTGGTCTGATGATCTTGGGTTCATAATTTCCTGATCAGCCCCTGCTATGTCGCCTTCTGGGTTGGGCATCCACCCTCATTGCTGGCACTCCCAAGGCCACTTCCTTTTGGAGCCCCAGATGGTCGGCACGAGAACAGTCACAAGCGTGCGCACAGCACTTTCCCATTTTCCATGCAGCGCGTGGCTGATTTGACCTGTGCCTCCTTTTTAAATGAGGAAACCGAGGCCCAGAAAGATTAAGCAACTTGCTGAGTTTGCCCAGCTCCTAAGCAGTGGAGCCCAGATCACCACTTATCAGGAAGAACCAAGTAAAAGACTAGGGGGCCACACAGCTACCTTCCACACGTAAAGAGCTGTCGTGAGGAAGGTAGAGAGACTTATGGAGTGGCCCCTGGAGGTGGGACTAGGACTGGTGAGCCCTGGTGGGTTAGGGCCTCTAAGCATAGGCAACAAGGTGGGGGGTTGTCTGCGGAGAACTTAATGATGAAAACTCATGAAAAGTTGATATGTTTTTATTAGCATTGCACAAGAGAAATCCTAAGCAATTTTAGTGATAAAATATTCTCTACTGCTTGATTCATGACTGCCAAACAGGAGAAATTATAGAGAGTCAAGTTTTAACTCTGGTAAAGAAAGATCTTTCCAACAGACAGTAACGGAATATATCATCTTGGGTTTGATGAATTATCCATCACTGGCAGTATACAAATAGAGGTTGATAACCACTCTTACCATTCAGTAGACCACTGAATTCAATGGGGGTGGGGTGGGGAGGGTTACCTTAAATGATCTTGAAGACAGCATCTAAAATCATCTAATTCCATGAGTATCTGTAAAGAATGACAATGGAGTGATGGAAGCAACTCTGTTGAAGTTAGAAAAGGGTCTTTGAGTGAAGAGAGGATATTGGAGGTCTTCCCTACTAGGATGTGAGAAGCAATGAGATAGAAATAGTCCAGGGCCATCTGAGCACTGATGCCCTCATGAGCATAGGAAATGAAACCACTTTTTACTGAAGTGGCTGAGTCTCTGGTTACTAATAGTCAGAATTTGGGAGGTCATGGAGAAGACCCAAGTACATGGAGAGACCCTGAAGGGAGCATAATCATGTCACGCTAACCTCGGACAGATTACTTAACCCCTCTGCATAGTTACCATCTTATTGAATTGTAAGTATTAAATAAATTAATACGTATAAAGCCTTTAGTACACATAGATACAAGCCATTATTACCTTCTCTTAAAAGGCCTACTCTAATGAGCTATAAGCTTCTTCCTGCTCTATGTGTTGCTGTGAACTGTCTCTTCCAGGGGGTCAGGATGAAGTTACTGATCCTATCCCATCTATTCCATCTCCTTAATAGCTGTTAATGTTTTTCTTAGAGGCTGAAAGTTTTTTTTCCAGTATAATACTTCAGTGTCATTAGAATGTGTTTAATATTACAGATTATTTGTTCATTTATTTTTCTTTCTTTAAATACTTACTGGGCATCTATTAGCGCTTAGAAATCAATGTCTGAGGGATAGAATTGTCAGTAAAAACAGGCCGGATCCTTGTCCTCACAGAGTTGACAGTCTGATTGGGATGGGGGCGGTGGGAGCAGGTGTGGGACAGACATAAGTTAGAAGAGTCAGATGGATGCAGGTGAAGCCACAGTTGCAGATGCTTTAAGAAAGGCAGACAGCACTGTAAACCTGTGAAATTAGGCAACACCCTGACCTGGGGCAGAGCTTCCCCGAGCAGGTGATGCCTGAGCCAAGTCTCAGATACACGTGTGTTAGCTGGGAAGTTAGGAAGGTTCCAAGCGGTGTCCTAGCATCCATTAACCATCACTAACAAAACGCTATGACCGAGTGACTGAGCACACAGAGCACTGACCTTGTGTCGGGCACTCTGGTAGTAACTTCATGTTGTTATTTCATCTAGATGTCACATCAGCCCTTTGAAATAGAAACTATTGTCCCACCCATTTTACCGAAGTGGAAAGTAGAACTCAGGGGTCCAGTAACCGATGGCAAAGTCACACATCTTATAAGCAGGATTTAAATTCAATTTTAACTGCAGTGCTTGGGCTATTAACTTTGAGGGCAGAATTGTCTTTGTATCTAAAGCCTAGAATTTTGCCTGGCATGTAGTAGATGTCAATAAATGCTGTCATATAAATGCTAAACTGAGTAGCATTATATTGAGGGGAAAGAAAGGCTCCCATGTTGGGGAGAAGCATGACTGCACAGTATGCTGGCCGAGGGCTGAGGTTTCAGGAGGAAGGAATTTCAACGGCAGAGCCTGCAGGTGGCAATACGGCTCGAGTGGGGACGCCGCCTGGAGGACTTCTCTTCTTTGATAGGTAGTGAGCTCTTTGGTCATTAGAAGTATTCAAGTGCAGACTGGATGAGCACTTTGACTACCTCTGAAAATATAGTAGATCTAGATTATCTTTCATACATATTTCCATTCTCAGGCTGATCTAACATAAGTAGTATTCTGTACCTCAAATGCACCAGTTCCCAAAGTCTCTTGCCTAAGTGAAAACCTAAGTTGAACACAGGTAGGAGGGTGAGTTTGCAGCCACTGAAGGAAACCAGACAGTCTGACAGACATGAGGAAAGACAGCTATCACCTGAATATCAGATGACTTTCAAATCACAGCCCTAGACAGAAGAGGTGCTTGGGAGTTCCTGGGACAGTGCATTCAGTAGGTGATTGTTTTTCTTCGTATTTGTCACTCGGTCTTTTAAAATTGCTTTTTGCCAGATCATCGCTTTTATTTCATAAAGCAGGGCATTTGGTCAAACTGGTACCTAAGGGGTTGAGGAATTAAAGATTATTTTCCTCTCCTGCCAAGAGATTGTCCTTCGGCTCTTGCAGGGGTGGATCTCGGCAAGTGCTGTGATTTCATTCCATCTTCCTCATGTAGGTTAAGTGAGCATTGCCAGAGGCCATGGCCCCAGGCCTTCTGTGGATTCCAGTCTGGTGATGTGGTTTCTGGGAAGGGGCATCTGAACCTTGCTTTCCCTTTCCTAGGGCTCAGAAGGTAAAAAAAAAAAAAAAAAAAGAATATTCAAATCACATTTGCAAATACCAGATCTTCAAAGCACAGAAACAGAAACTCTGTACATTGTGGGCATTATCTGATCTTGTCCTCAGAATATTGCATGAGGGGTACCTACAGGTGAGTCAGCTGTGGGTTCACTGTGCATGAGGTGGTACAGCTGGGACATGGTAGAGCCTGTAGTTCCCGTCTCCTCAGAAGGAAACTGAACGTAGCAAGTAGGATCTTCATGCTGTTAAGAACAGGAATCAAATTCTAGTTCTATCACTTTTGGATTGTCAGCAAGATTTTGATCCCTCTATGGCTCTCCCTTTGGAAAAAGCCTTCATCTTAGTTCTTGGGATACTGTGATTCTCATGGTCTTCCTTCTGGATATCTCGTTGTTCTTTCCATTCTTTTTTGTTTGCTTCTCCTCTCATACATTGGATGTTGTCAGTCCATTTTCCTTCCTCTTTTCTTCCCTTTTGGTCTATATTCCCTCCTCTTTCACAGTCTCAGTCACTGTGGTATGGGAAAGAGCAAAGAGAGACTTGCACACTGGCCCTTTAATTTTCCATTTAAATGACAAGCTGCTTGTGGTCATGTTTCATTGGACAGAGCAAAGCTCTGGTCCACATATAACTTCAAGATAGATGTGCCCTAGAATGAGAGGAGCCCCAGGAGAAGAGAGCATCGGGTATCTCTTTTGGAGTTGTGTTATAAATGCATCAGAGTCCTCAACTCTGCTTCTGCCTAGAAGATTTACAAATATGTATTTCTTGTCCATTAGAAATCTTACAACTAATTATGTTTCCTGCTTTGCTTTGGCTGCTAGGAAGTTCAAAGCCGAATTTGCTCTTTCCCTCTATAGGAACTATGACATAAAAGTTATATGTTAACCTTGTGGCTTTAATTTTAATTTGTGTTCTTGTGTTTTCCTTTATCTGCTATAGAATTTTTAACAATTTTGTTGTGCAAATGTGCATATGCCACTCAAATCACTATTTGAATGAATCAGGATAAAAACAGATGAATGCACACACACCTACAACATATGCATACAGCATACCACACATGCACCATGCCACACATCCCACAGATCCAATAGTTCAGCCTTCACCCCTCAGAAGAGACCACAGTAATTGCTCACTGGGTATCTCCACTGGATGTCCTACAGGTACCTCAAATGCAACATGTTCCAAACAAAATTTATCTTTCCCCTAAGTGGTCTCCTTTACAGTACTTAAATTCCTCTTTCCACTAATAGCTTAACCACGTGTGGATGATTGAAAAAAACCTAACAACCACCCTACCCTGTATCCTCACCCTACTGGTTTCTGTTTCACAATTTCTTGACAGCCAGTCAAATGAGTCATTGCATGCTCTCCAAACATGCCATGTGTTTTTCCATCCCCATGTCTTTGCTCACGCTATTTCCTGTTAGAAAGGCCCCCTACCAACTCCCCACCTGTAGGAATGCTTCCATGCTTTAAAACTCATCTCAGCTGTGTTTCTTTTATGTCTGATCCCATCAGCGAACAAAATGAGAGAATCCTTTCCTCCCAGTCTCACTGACTACATTTGACTTAATCAGCCTTACATTGTGCATTTCCCATAACTTACTTTAGCTTCCTAATAGTTAGGGAGCTCTTTGGGGGGGAGGGGCGGGCAGAGAGCATGTCTTTGTTTTTTTATTTGCAGCCACAACTCCTTCTGGCACAGGTTTGAATTGTCTTGAGATGGAAGTTCATCACAGGTTGACTTGACGGCCTATCAAATGGGAGCAAGTGTTTGCCTGGCTCCTCCCTCTCCTTCATCCATCACATCTAGGGGCTCTTTAAGCCACCTCCCCCAACATATTCTGCATTTGTTCTCTCTTCATAATTTCTTCTCCCTTGGCTCCAACCCTATCATCTCTCACATGGGCAGTTACAAAAGCCCCCTAAACACTTCTTCCTGTCTTCAATGTTGGTAATTCTGAAATACATATCCCTCCCTAAAACTTAAAACTTTTCAGTAAATTCCCAAGGCCAATGAGGTAAAGTTCAAGCTTCTTTCATGGCAAAAAGAGTTCTACATAATCTAGCTTCACCCATTTCTGTGGTTTTGATGCCTTTCAGGATCTATACTTTTTCTGGTCATGCATTCCTTCCCAACCCTGCTTAGAAAAATAGGATCAGCCATGCAGTAGGCATTTATTGTTTTGTCTCCTCATTCCTCCTTTCCTTCCTTGGGTAGCATTTCCTACCCTTCTAAGAACATAGGTGGCATGTGAGCTACAGACAATTAGAGGACTTTACTGTCTTCCCCAGGACACAGTCCAGTGAGAGGCTTTCTTGAGATTTTCAAAGTGGAGTTGAATGCAAGGTTTAGAGCTCAGAGCTGCCCATGTTACACCCTGTGAAAGTAAAGATAACAACTCAAGAGAGACAAGTAGAAACAAGATACCGGGAGCAAGTCCTTCACACAGCCCTGGACTCTCTGGCTGAGGTTTCCAGTTGATGCCAGGTTTCCTTGCTTAATTCTCCTTTCTAGTCCATGAACCTTCATCGGATGTAAGCATGTGGTTAATCTTTCTCTTCTCCACTAGACTGTAGGCTCCATGAGTGCAGAACTATATTTATTATGTTCTTCACTGTCTCTCCAGCACCTAAATTAATATTTATTAATTGAAGGGGAGGTCTGTGGAGGAAAGGTAGAGGGGTGTTACAGCCCACCAGATGGGCTCCAAGAGGCCCATCCAAGCTGGACTTTGCATTGACAGGTACATGATTCAGTAACAAAAGAAGGACATGCCTCATCCTCGTCTGTACTCTGTGTAAACAAGTGATCAGCTCAAGGTAAGACTTTCTTTCTGGTAGTGGATTGGAACCTTGAACTTCCCTCCATAATGATCAGTCATTATCTCAAGAATATATTTCTTGAGGGAAGGGAATCTCACGTTATTTGTGAGACTTGAGTTTAGTTCCTTAGACTCCTTCTCCAGCTAGGCACCAAGTTCTCAGGGTAGGCATATGCCCAAGTGAACTGAAAACACATGCCCACGTGAAAAGCTGCATGTGAATGTTCATAGCACCATTATTCACATCAGCCCTAAAGTGGAGACAGCCCAGTGGCCGTCAGCTGATGAGTGGGTGAGCAGAGTGTGGTATACCTGTACTGTGTAGTATTACTCAGCCTCGAGGGGAACGAAGTACCGACACTGCCAGAACGCGGATGAACCTTGGAAACACGATGGTAGGCCAGAGAAGGCAGTCGCATGAGTTACGTGATCCTATTTTTAGAAACTGTCCAGAATAGACAAATCCACAGAGACAGAAAGTAGATTAGAGGTTGCCAGGGGCTAAGAGGAGCAGAGATGAGGAGGGACCGTGAGTATGGGGTTTCTCTTTGGCATGATGAAAAGGTTCTGGAATTAGATGGCGGGAATGCTTGCACAACCTTACAAGTATACTAAAACCCACTTAATCACATGCTTTAAAGGCTGAATTTTATTATTGTGAATTATGCCTCAGTGTTTAAAAGTTCTTAAGTGCAAAAAGCCTGATACTTTATATTTTTATATGCTATATAGATTCTCATATCATTACCTATTTTGACCAAAGCTTGATGCTAGGATTTTGACTTTTGGTCAAGACTTTCTAATGCAGTCTTGCTGTACTGAGGATGCGTTAGGTCTAGAGAAATGGGAGACAGCTGTAATGAAGGGCTGTTGAGTAGTCCATAAATAAGAAAAATAAGGCACCTCTGTTGGAAGGAGTCGAAGGGAGATCTAGAGCTCTCATCATCTCCTCCCCAGCAGCACTTGCAGCCTCATGCTCACGACCTGAAGATCGTTAGGACTCACCCATCATGTATCTTGTTCTTAGCCCTACTTATAAGATGCCCTCCACAAAGATCCAAATTCCCAGGTATCGCCCACACTCGGTATAGTCCTCGATTTTGCCCCATCTGCCATCTTCCCGCTTCTCAGTGCATCTTCTGAAATCCAGCAGAATTATAATCAGCAAAATCTTTTGTATCATCAAACCTTTTCTTTTTCTTATCCTCTTTCTCTAACCATGACCTGGTGATTCCCTGGGGACCAACCTGAAGGTCATGTGAAGAGATAACACCAGTCACCACCCTCCTGGCTGTAGTCTTCACCAGACCCAGGTGACTTCCCATAATTCCCTGAGGATTCTAATTCTTAGCCCACTGTCATCCCCTCCGCCACTGCTCCTAGCCTAACTTGAGGTGAGTTCAGTGTCCGGTTGATAAATAATGCTTTCAGTGCCCTAGCCTCTCAGTTTCTTGATCGCCCCTCCTCCAAGGACCTTATATCTCAGTTATCCACGGCCATAATCATACCCTAGAACTTAATCGTCAGTATTTGCAGCTCGACTACAATCTTCATTTTATCCATCGCTCTCCCTGACCACTTCTCTGATCTTTCCAGCTTACTCTGTCTGGTATTCAGTGTCAACAGCTTTTCGGCATTGTCGGGGTACTGTTAGTCACTCAATCATGTCTGACTTTTTGCGACCCCATGGACCGTAGCCTGCCAGGCTCCTCTGCCCATGGAATTCTCCAGACCAGAATACTGGAGTGGGTAGCCATTCCCTTCTCCAGAGGATCTTCCCAACCCAGAGACTGAACCTGGGTCTCCTGCATTGCAGGCAGATACTTTACCATCTGAGCCACCAGGGAAGCCCTGTTCAGATAGGGACTGGTCAAATATACCATAGTCTGCTGAAAAGAGAGCATTTGCAAAGACTGGCTCCAGGGTCAGACAACCTAGGACCTTACCCTACTCCTGCTCACTCTCTGACCTTGGGATAACTGTTTAACCTTGCTGAGCATCTAATTTCATAAAACAATGATGACAACAATGACCCCAGACTCATAAGATTTTTTGAAGATTATATTAAATACTATAAAGTGTCTAGCATAGTGCTAGACCTATATGAAATTCTCAATAAACGAGAGTGATTTTATAGTAAACATTACCTGTTTTGGTCAGTCTCGCAATTGTTCTTTTCCCTACAGGAATAGCAACCCAATTTTACTTGAGAATCAGCTGTTTTCTTGGCACTGGAAGGGGCTAATCCCTAACCCAGCTCCACAGGAAGCCATGTGAACACAGTCCTGGCCAGTGGGAGCCTTCCGGCCCCTGACCGTAGTGCATGGTGATGAATTCAGGGATGGGCACATGGCTAAGCTCTGGCAGTTAGAGAATCTTCAGGGACTTTTTTGGTTGGAACAGTTGGGACAGAGAGGCCCTCCACTGGACGTGGGGCTGGGAAGACCTAAGCAAAGCCCACCTGAGAGTGGCCTATTAATAGAGACACATGGAAGAGAGGGACTGAGGGGGAAGCTGAGATCTTAGTCCAGCCATGTTAAGAATCTGCCTCTGGACTTTGTTACATGGAGCAATAAATTCCCTTGATGGTGCCTAAGCCAATTTGAACTGGGGTTCTGACTATTAGATTTTATAGTGAAGCACCAGTCTCCATCAAAAATGATGACATTAAGCCACACTGGGACACAGAGAAATGCTTATTAAATAGTTTTAATTGAAAAAAGCCAACTTAGAGAATAATAAGATATCAATGAGAGTCAGTGAGATTCCATCTTGTAAATGTTTACATAACTATATAGAAGTCTGGAAGGCTCTATGACAATAGGTGAGCAAAAGATTTGTGTTAACAGTTACATATGCTATGTAGCTTAACTATGGATGGTGGAGCTGTAGGTAATTTTTATTTTCTCTTCTTTTTTTCCCCTGTATTATATAATGTTTTAACAGTGTACATAGATTGTCAATTTGTTAAAAGGAAGTTTCCCAAAGGAGAGAAAAAACAGCCCTTTCTTGCCACACCTGCAATCAGAGCATTAAATTCTGCCTGTCCTAGGGGCCTCTCTCAGGATCCTTCAGGGTGTCTGGGACTAGGTGAACCTGTTCTGTGGGTTTGTTGCTCCTGGGTGTGCCAGGCCTTATAACCTTGAACCGATTAGAGTCACAGAAACACCATTTACAAGTTTAAATGGTCTCAGAGAAGTTGAGAAATTCTGAATTAATCAACTGTGTCCTCTCGGGAAAGGGGCGAACAGAGGGATATATGTACAGAGCTTTCAAAAGGAATTAATTGTGCTTTGCGAGTTGAATGTAGTCGTGGGAGGGGGGCTTTGGGGATATTTACATGTGGTATTATTATCCGCAGGCGCTCTGAGGCCTCTTCAGTGCTAAATCTTGTATGTCATCAATTTCCTAGCAGGGAAAGATGGTTTTGCTCACACCTTGAGGGTGGAGATGCTCAGAATCCAGACATCTCAAGTGACTCACTGAGGGTGCACAGCAAGAACTGAATTGTGATTTAGTGTTCTTGATTCCATGCCCTGTCTGCGTGCCAATCTTTTTCTTTATGGGATGCCTCAGACATGTGCAGGCTGCCTCAGACAGGACAGATCTCCCTCCCTCGCCTCCTGTGAGTGTATTTAAAAAATTCATGTCAAAATAGTTTTCTCTGGGTTTTCCTTTTAGGAGCACTCACGTTCTCTCTTAGAGTCTATTCCTGTCTATGCCCTAACTAAGAAAGCTAGATTCTCACATGCCTGCAAATGTCTCTGACTCCAAATTGGGATTACTGCCTGGAGAAGTTGCTACATTGTGCATGTGGAGGAGGGTTCACATTTTGGGGGCGTGGCGAGCCTTTCCCTGATGGTTTAGCTCATCTCCGTCCTGGGCATCTCCCCCATCCCCATCTCAACCCACTGCTGTCACTCATCCCTCCTCTCTGTGCACGATGCTCCAGCCCCTTGCCATGCACACCTCCTAATGCCAAGTGGTGATTCCATGCCTGGGACACTGTCCTGGGCTCTTCTCTACCTGGTCATCCTACACTTTAGCTTCTCAGTTACAGAGTGTTCACTTGGTGTCACGTTGCTGTTCTAAGGCTTGACAAATGTTGACTCCTCACAGAAACTTAATGATGCTGGTACCATTATTATTATCCCATTTTACAGTTGAAGAAACAGAAGCACAGAAACTTGCTCACGATCCAGAGCTAGCAAGTGCTGGAGACAGAATCTGAATCCAGGCAGCTGGCTCCAGAGTCCACTCTCTTAACCACCCTGCTTTGCTCCTCTCCTACAGATGCTCTCAGCCTCCGGCCCTGTGAAGTTGCCCTGATCCATGTTTTGGGAATTGCCCTCATCCTGCTCGGTGCTTCCAGAGCACTTTGCTGGTGCCTCAAGGATTCCCTGGCCTTTGGACAGGGTTTTTAGTAGCCTTGGTGCCCTACCAGCAGAGAGCTTTGTAAGGACTGGAATTTGGTGCGTCAATCTTGGTATCCATGACATTCTTACCTCAAGATCCTTTCCAGGTGTTTTTTAAACATTGGAGATGTGCTATTCATGTGAGCTAAAATGAAATGAAATTTAGTGAATTGGAAGGTCCCATAAGGGCTAAATCCTTGAAAGATGTGTCCATAAAAAGTTTAACTTAAGCACAAAAAAATTTCATAATTCTCATCCATTCAAGAGCTGATTATTTTCTTTTGAGGATTATTCATCATCTTGCTTTTCCATCCATTTCTTCCAGTCTTCTAGACATGTCATGCTATGAGAGAATCACCCATAAGGAGACAGAGAGAGATGAAAACACTTCAAGTCATGGCAGCTCCATTCTTGCCAGTTCTGTGACTTTGAAAAAGTCATTTGAGGTTCCTCCCATCCAAGTACTAACCAGGCCTGACCCTACTTAGCTCCTGAGATCAGATGAGATCGGGCACCTTCAGGGTGGTATGGCCATAGACATCACTTGAGCTTCCTGAATCTTACTTAGGTCAGAATTATACCTAGTGGCCTGACACTGCATGTAACGCAGCTGGCCCAGGGCTTGGTTGATAGTAAAAACTGCGTAAATGTTGACTGTTGTCATCATTAACTCCATGGCTTGGCTAGCAGCACCAGGAGAAAGGAAAAGAAGCCGAAGTCTCTGATATGCTTCTTAACGCTCTGGAAAAAGGGTGAAGGAGTATAAAGTGAAGATGGTTGGTCAAAATGAAAGTCGCCATAATAAAGACTTTTCTTTCCCCTTGCCATCTTCAGTTCCTTCTTAACTAAATAGAAATGGGAGGAAAATATCTGCAGCAGTGCAGTGTTCCTGAAAGAAACAATTGCATAAATTCAGTTAAGACCGTATTTACTCATTTAATGCACAGTTACAAAGTATCCACTATATGCCAGGTACTGAGCTAGGTTTGGAGATACAGAGCCACCAGAGATATAGACCTGTCCCCAAGGAACTCCTTCCCTGTCTGGTGTGGGGTCTGACATGTAAGTGAATAGCTCAAAATCAGAGCCAATTCCAAGGATTTTCTTTTATAAAATTCCTTTTAGAAAATGTTTAGAGAATTTATGGGAATGTAGAAGAAGGGCTATCTTGAAGAAAAGCTTTATGTGGGAAATTCAGGTTTAAATTGGGCCTTATGGGGAGTGTGTCAGAGTTCTTGGTTGCAAGCAACAGAAAGCTTCTCTAGCTATCTCAGACAAAAAAGAGGAAAGTGTAGGAAGGAGATCAGGGACTCCCAGAAATGTCAGGAGGCTGACATGACCAGATTTGGAAAATAGTCAGAATCAAAGGAGCTGTAGAGATGAAGAATATGACTGCCAGCAGAGATCACTCAGAAGGAATGGGCTCCTCTGGCTTTGATGCTGCTGAGAAGGTCCTTTGGTCACTCTCTCAAGATCAAAGGCCCAGGACAGCATGTATGACAGGCCAGCAGAGTCACCCGATCAGCCGCTGGCCAAGCCGAGATGGCGATAGAGAAAGTTCTGGTACCTTTGACTGAAGCCGGAGTTGGTCGTTCCTTTCCATCAAGCCATCATATGGAGAATTCCCCTGGGGAGATCAGCATTATGACAGTAAGTGATGCTGGGAGTCAGATAGCAGACAAAGACAAAGGTCCTTTATGGGAGCTCGGATTGCAACAGGAGGTGGCAGGGAAGGAGAGGCAGGCCAGGAACAGAGCAGAGTCTGCAGAGGGCAGGGAGGAGAAAAGTTCAGGGCTGTGGAGGGACTGGGAGGCGCTTCAGTGCCATCAGGCTGCATTGGGTGCGATGCTGTTAAGAGTTCAGTAGACGACAGAGGTAGATAGCTTGAGCTCAAATCACAGAAAGTCTCATAAAAGCCACAATAAAAAGTTGAACCTTATGCTAAGGCCAGGCTCAGGGGGCAGACATCTTTTGAGAAAATAGGCAGACATGCCTGGAAGAGAAGATTAGATTGAGGCTGTGTTTCTAATCTGCGTTCTCTGCCTGCTTGCATTGTGTTGACTGCACTGTAACAGTAGCAGCAAAAACTGCAGGAGAACTTGGAAGAAAATGAAGCATCGCAGCCAGTGGAATCCCCCACCCATCAGACTCTAAATTCATGAATTTTTAGTAGCTGGTTCTGCATTCTGGCCTCTGGGGATGGGGTGGAGGGGCATGAAACCCAGGTTTAGCCAGTCAGGGTATCTTACTCCCATCCCACCATGTGATTGGCTTAGGCGCAGACACGTGGCCCAAGTCCACAGTGTCAGCTGCAGTCACTTGGCATGCGTTGGAAAAGAGAGGACCTCTTTCTGTAGAGTTGCTAAGTGGGGATAAGTTACAGTGGAGCTGCAGCTGGCCGCCAGGCCCACCTCACTGGGAGACTCTGCCAAATATTGAAGCCAATACAGAGGAGCATGGGGCTGGGATGGAGACAGAGATTGCTAGACTTCTGGATCCAGACATACCTGACCTAGATTCCCCAGAGATCAGTTTCCAGTTTCTGGAACCAACGCATTCTTTCTAGCTCCTTCTCCTTCTATCTTTCTCTCGTTTCTCTCTCAATGAGGCCACTTGGAGTATTTTTTGTTATTGTTGTTGTTACTTGTGACTAAAAAAACCCTGAATTCATAGAATTATCTCTCACACAAAAAAGGGATGGAGTCAGGTGAGTGAAGGAGGGAGTCCTAAAGACTGGCTGAGCCCAGGAGACAGACGTCTGAGGCACCATAGCCAAATGCAGAATCTGGTTCATTTGGCCCCTCAGTCTTGGGCATTTAGATAGCTTTTTTTGGCCACAGAGTTTGTGGGATCTTAGTTCCCTGACCAGGGAACCAAGGATCAGCTCACACTGCCTGCACTGGAAGGGTGGGGTCATAACCACGGAACTGCCAGGGAAGTCCCTAAATAGTTTAGAAAACAGTTTATGTCACCTTCTAAAAGGGGTGCTTGAAGTGTCTAGTTGCTTTTTTCATAGTATGTGATGGATTTCAGCAAGTTATCTTTCACTGCCATATTCTTTTAACGAACATGGAAAACTCAGTGTTAACATGGGAATGCATTAATAACTGGAAATTCAAGCCACTGGAGGGAGATAGAGAATGAGATCACTCTCCCAGTGCTCCTCAATTCATTGAACTTGGGAGACCCTCCCTCTCAATTTTCATTCAGGTCAGAAGTTGCAAAATGGTGGCCCGTGATCCATAGCTGGCCTACAGATGCATTGTTTGGCTTACAAAATACTGCAAAAAAAAAAAAAAAGAGAGAGAGAGAGAAATTCACTAATGTTTAAAAGTCAAGAGACTTTACATTTCTGGATTCTCTCGAAAAAAGTGGGAAAGTCTCTGCACAGTGGACCCATTTTTGCCGCTGGCAGCTCCAGGCTGGCTGGGGGAGCAGTTGCCCCATTCAGTCACTGGGAGGGCCGCTGTTTGCCACAGGCTCCACCCAGCTGCTCTGTTCACTTAGGGCACCTGCCTGACACCTGTAAGCATATTGATTCATTGGAAATATCCCAAATTCTCCCTGACCCTTCGATTTGGTTGAACACTTGCTTCTGGGTTAATTTCACTATTGTTGATAAAATAATTCCCTGGGGCTATGAAGAGACAAGTTCAAAATCCCAGACGGTTCATCCTGTAATACACACACTAATAAACATTTTTGGGTTGGAAGCAAAAGTGAAGGACTTGAGGAGAAGACCAACTAGGGAAATGATGCCCTGTTTTCCTTCAGTCGTTTAATTCTACACCCAGAGAACAGAGTGGAGTCAGTGTCTGACCTTGAAACCCAGCCTTACCAGTCATCGTCTGTTTGCTCTCGGTCAAGTTCATTAAGTTGGCTGTGCCTCAGTTTCCTCGTTGTACAAAGCACTGTATTCTCTTTGTCTATGAAATGTAATACATTCTCATTTCAGAATTTATGAGTTACTGTCTGTTGAGTTATTCATGGGTTTTATTTATTTATGAGTTATTCATGAATGAAGATTAAATGAATTAACACTTTAGAGCAGTGCCTTGCACATAGTAAACACTTAATAACTGTTAACATATATATAGGTATTATATAGTATTTATATGTTTATATGTAAATTACATATTAATTTTAAGGCTTCCCTGGTGGCTCAGATGGTAAAGAATCTTCCTGCAGTGTAGGAGACTTGGGTTCCATCCCTGGGTCAGGAAGATCCCCTGGAGAAGAGAATGGCTACCCGCTGCAGTCTTCTGGCCTGGAGAGTTCCAGGGACAGAGGAGCCCAGTGGGCTATGATCCATGGGGTCACAAAGAGTTGGACACGACTGAGCGACTAACACTTACTTTTACTTACTTTTATATTTATAGAAATATAATTTATCATGAAAATTTATATGTTCTACATATATTTGTACAAAGTATATTTCTGTGAAGTAAATCTTTTTTAAGATCAGCTTCCATTACAAAAAAATAAAGTATATGTTTTAAGGGGAAAATAATTTGGTAGAAAACTTTTGCTTAGAAAGCAATAAGACAATGACAAATCTCATGAGTCCCTGGGTATTGCTATTATCTGCATAAATTTTTGTGCTTCACTAATTACAGTCCCTATAAATACATACTTCTGATAAGAGTGTAAATCACTACAAGGTATTTTTTTTAAATGCAATAAAACATCTTCTTTAAATGTAATAAAACACTGTAAGCCAGTAGCTCCTGAACACCAGATCTTCACTATATGAAGATCACTGAGTGGGATAATATAAAAGCCCATCATGGTTGTCATGTCTCTGTCAAGGCAGTTTGAGTAGTTGAGCCAGATTCATAGAAATGGCTTTTTTTTTTAAAAAACACAGAATTGATGTTCCAGTAAACAAGAATGCATAGTAATTTCTGTAATGAATTCCTTTTCTTTTCCCATTAGTAGCATCTAATAAAAATAAGGTATGTTTCTAGGGTATAAATAATTCAATAGAGTTTTGCTCGGAATTAGTGCAGTGCTTAGCATCCAGGTGTCCTGGCGTTTACCTGTGTGGAGACAGGAGAGACTCTTGGAGCCCTCAGGATCAGAAATCAATGTCTTGGGTTCACCGGCTCCACCATTGATTGATTGATTGTGTAAT
The DNA here is from genome assembly GCF_002263795.3 of Bos taurus. Classification (NCBI taxonomy): domain Eukaryota; kingdom Metazoa; phylum Chordata; class Mammalia; order Artiodactyla; family Bovidae; genus Bos; species Bos taurus. The sequence continues at coordinate 15,248,766 of NC_037341.1, read as the reverse complement.
CTTGGACAAATGGCTAAGCCTTAGTTTTCTCATCTGCAAAGTGACAGTGATTGTCTTACCCACCTCCAAGGGTAATTGCAGACTAAGAGAGGTGATTTGGAAAAGAGGAATTGGTTGTTTCCCATATGAAGCCTGTGTTGCTGTAATTTTCCTTTGAAGCACGTTTATGGTTTCAGGATCCTATCAATCATGCATTGCTTTTCCTTGTTTCATGGGTAACAGGACGGTTTCCCTTGCCTGGTAACACACTGGCGATGACATAACTTGAAGCACTCAGCCCACCCCCAGTTTTTCTTTGTTCTTTAAGTGCCAGTAATGGTGTGCTGTCTACTGCATGATGGCATCAGAGGCTTCTCTTTCATACGTGATGTTTGGGGATTGAAAAAGCTGAAGTTTCAGATATTTTTTAAATGTATCTTTTCTTACAAAAAATTAGATGAGCGAGGCTGTGTTGGAGGTTATGTTGCATGGGAAGCAGAGTCTGAGATGGATATTTGCATGTGGGGTGTTTTGGGGATCAGTGCCTGTAGGGGAGTGAAAGGAGCAGAACTGGGTGAGGGGAGAAGTGGGGCTGTGGTCCATGACATGACCTCAGCCCAGCCAGAGAGGGTGGACAGTGAGAGCCCTGTGTTAAGCAGTCATGGCGTGCAGGCTGCTCGGGGAAGGAGCTGTGTCCGCAGGTGAGGAACCCTCCCCACCTAAGGACTATTGTGGCGGTAGGGTTGGGGAGTGGGGAGCCCAGCCGAGCTCTTATCAACTGGTACACCTCAGAGGGCCCCACAGTCCGCCCTGTGCCACTTAGAGTCTACTTAATATAAAGGAATAGTGAATGGGGTGAATTGCAGCCCCTGCCACTGTCACCTGTCCCAAGATAGCACCTAATCCTCACACCCCTAGCCATTCCTCCACTAGTCCTCTCCCTCCATCCCAGACCACCCTCACCCTCCACTAACAACTCTGCTTGTCTGATTGGCTTACCTGGCAGAGAAACAGACCCTCATGCAAATGGGCTGAGCCCCTGGACACCCTGCCCTTCTCAGGCTGTGACAGTTGTATCTGTCCACATGCCTTCCAAACTGGGAAGCCTTTACTGATGGGATAGGCCCCTTCATCGTGACAGAACTCATTTCCTGCCTTTGTGAGCACCTGTGACTTACCAGCATCTCCCACATTTTTTGCCACTTCCTCCTCACCTGGTTTGATTTACATGATGTCGTCAATACCATGAATCAGGGTGACGCACTGAAACGTCCGGACAGCCCAGGTCACTTTGGTATATGTTAGCTCTGTCCTCATGCTTGTTTCATTCCTTCCTGTGAGACCAGATTGTAAATGGAGACTGGTGTCCATTTCAAGTGAATACAAACTACTTTTCATTCTCCTTTCTAGTAAGGATCAAAAAGAACTCGTTCGCTAGATCAGTGGCAACATACTGTGCGCCTGAGAGCATGTAGTCTAATCTAATTAAGCTCCTGCTTCTGATGTGGCGGTTGCAGTTGAGGTTGCTATTCTGCAGGAGGCCACTGGTGTCCTCCGGGACATATCTGGCTTTGGAGGTGTCATGGTGAGGGTCACTGCCTCTCAGCCTTTGGGTCTTTAAGGAGGCAGTAATCTCTGCTCTCCTCCCAAGGACACAATGTTATTTTGGATTAACCATGTTGGCTGTGGGGGAGGGTCAATTTCAAAAGCTTCCACTGGATCTTTCCCACTATAATAGCTCTTACTCCACAAACCAAGGAATCACTGCGGATGCTCAGTGAACTGCCAAGTATAGCAATTTTTTTCATTACTTATTTTTAAATTTTATGTTTATTTTTGGCTGCTCTGGGTCTTCGTTGCTGCTTGTGGGTTTCTCTAGTTTTGGTGAGTGGGGGTTACTCTCTAGTTGCGGTGCATTGGCTTCTCATCGCGGTGGCTCCTCTCGTTGCTGAGCACGGGCTCTAGGCAATCAGGCTCAGTAATTGTGATTCATGGGTTTAGTTGCCGCACGGCATGTGGAGTGTTCTCAGAACAGAAATCAAACCGGTGTCCCCTGCATTGGCAGGCAGATTCTTAACAACTGGACCACCAGGGAAGTTCCCAAGTATAGCTATTAAAATTACATATCTGGGAACTGACCACTAGGTTTGTCTATGAATCCGCTGGACCCACACTGAGCTGGACTCAATTTATTACCTGGTCCCCATAAGCCCCGAATCTCATGAGGGATCAGCTGATAGTTCAGGTCTCAGATACTATTAACTTAGACCCTGTGTCCAACAGTCCTTGAAATATTTTGATGTTTGCCTTTCTTCAGGGTAGGATTACTTGAGTAAATGGCCATAGGTGTCCATAGCTCTATATAGGTCACCCTTAGCCTGGCCAACCATCCTGGTTTTCCCAGGGCTGTCTCTGTTTCAACACCGAGCACCCTGCATTCCTGCACATCCCTTAGTCCTTGGGTAAAACAGTCACCCTAGACTCCCCCAACTCCCTAGGAGGCACTGCCACTTTGCCACTAATTATAATAATTGCATCCATTTTTTGTTGGCTAAGCATTACCTGACCTTTATTATTTTAGAATCTCTTATCCCCTGGGAGCCTGGTTCTGTTACAGCATCTCCTATGGTCAGCTTGGGTCTTCAGATGAGGGTCACCCCTGAGCTTCTCAGAAATGCCAGTGATCCTTACACCAGAGCATTTCCTGTCACTTTGCCGGAGCTTCCTATATGCAGCAAGTCTTCAGATCTTAAAAGTGGATCCCTTCTAGCATGATCACTTCTGTGAGATTTTGATTCTTTCTTTCATATCTGCCATGGCAATCTGGCATTTCTGTGTGACTTGTGTTGGCTGTTGCTTTTCCCAAGTTTCCAAAGGCCATTCTAGTGGTATGCTGGTACCATCTTTTCTAGCCCTTGATGGATTATTAAATCATATATCATGATAGGGTGTGCTCACAGTGATAAACTCCACCTTACCCAACCTGATATTCTGACCCCTTATATCCAGCAGCCTCAGAATCCAGTCCCCACTGTCTTGCATCATCAGCCAGTTCACTGAGTGGATAATTCCATTTCTCCCTTAGTTGATGCAGGACTCCCCTGTCTGGTTTATGTTGTGACCTTACCCTAACAGCTGCTGGTCTTGTGCCAGGAGGGAGGTGGAGGTAGACCCAGAGGAGGGAAGGTTACACAACGGGGAGGCCTCTGAGTCATCTCCTGGGTTGAGGGATTGTCTTGAATAGGGAGGAATGGGCAACTTCTGAGCAGGCCAGAGGGTTCTGGGGTATCTGAGGATTCCATGTTTTCAAATACATCAACATCAATGTTCCTATCTCTGGGTCCCATTCTTTCATATCAGAGCCTGACTTTGCCATAGTAGACCTACCTTATTTGGGAGTTTGGCCTTCTTGGGAGCTTGACTTCTCTTATGATTAAGCCCTGGTCCTTATCCTCATCTCCATCTTCCTCTTGGCTGCGAGAGATGAGAGTTTCTTATTTGCTGGCAAGAGGCCCTCTGGCTTTCACACTTAGCCTTTAATCGCTAATAAACGACCTTTCGTATTTTATCTTTTTTTTTTCTAAAGCATTCATTTTCTCTATCAACAGCCATACAGTTCTACCTTATTGTGTTTATATTACTATTTCCACATATTTCTCAGCCTGATATGTCGTCCCCATGTGGTGAACCATCCCAGTTCGCAGCTGGAACTGTGTTAACAGTTGCATTGGTACACATGTGCCAGGGGGTCACGGCTCCACCTTTTCCCAGGATGGGGCTCTCAGAGGCTGTTTTCTAAGACCACTCCTCAGACTGTCCTGCCACAGGTTGTCCCAGGTTGGGTTCCTTGGGAAGCAGACTCTAAAATGGAAACAAATTGAAGAGAGCTCTGAGGGTCAAGGGCTTCCAAAAGGAAGAGAAAAAAGTGGCATTGGGCAAAAGGAGTTGCTGGCCTGTGTACATGCAGTCACCACACAAGCCTCAGTGAATCCCATGGGACTCTCAGGACCAAAGGGTCTCGGCACTGGGACAAGAGCAACAGGCATGATTCATCTCCGTGAATTGACCAGTCACAGGATGTAAGCTGCCACCAGAATGGCGACCCTTTTTATGCAGGAGGGGCTCTCAGCACTCGCCATATCTCTGGGAGGGAGGGTCTCAGTCCATAAGGGAGACCAGGATGGAGTGTCATGGCCTCCTGTTTACCAAATGTGCTGAGGATTGGGTGGCATGTTGAGGAAATCTATGAAACGTGAAAGTGGATGGGTTCTCAACTGGATGGGGCTTCCAGGTTCATCTACTTGCACTAACGTTTATTTGGTCACTGTGGATGTAAAAGTGAAAAAACTACATCCTCATCACCCCTGCCCAACATTGTCCCTGTTAATTTGCTTGGAAATTGTTTAAGGTCAGTCTCATTTGCAAATGTAAATGTGGAAAATAAAGCCAGAATGGGGAGGATTCCATATTGCAATTGAGGAAAATGCAGTTATTGGTTGCAATTTTCTATTTGGAGTCAGCATTGACTCCATATGGATTTCCCAGGGCAGGGGTTTCCCTGGTCCACCTTGGTGGCCATCTTGGAGAGGTGAGATCACTGAACCATGGGGGCGTGAGACATAGGTGCTCTGGGCAATAATAGCTTTGGAGAATATCCTGGGTTGAGGTAATGGGGTCAGAAAAACACCTACAGGCAAACGCCCTGTCGTGGGTGTGCTGCAGCATCTGGAATCACCCGGGGGGGTAGGGTGGAGCGTAGAGAGCCTTAGCTAGCTCAGCAGGCCAGCGCCGGTACGTGACATGTGGGTCCCATCAGCCTGCTCTTGAGGTGGGCTTTGGGGTGAATCATCTCAGTGGCTGAAACGAACAAGAGCCTCGTTCACCCGCCAGTTGCTCCATCTTTATCATTTTGCCGATGTGGACAGAACTTTGCTTCACACCCAAGAGATTCAGCCCCTACTGCAATCAGTCCCACCAGCTACTGTCCCTTTCCTCAAGCTGTTGATTTCTTCATCTGTGTCCTTCCTTCACCCTCAAGGATCCCTGCCCTTCTCCACAGGTCTCAGCGACATAGAGTGACAAGATTCTAAAGAGGAAATGCTTCCCCATGTTAGGCTTAATTTTCTGCTGATATTTTTTCTATGGCCCCACATTTATATAGACTATATGTTACACACATTTGCTATGTATTTGTATACTGTCTTATAGTAAACATATTTATATAGTATTACATCATAATTTTAAATATACGTAAGTTGTGGCTCAGTAGTAAAGAAACCACCTGCCAATGTAGGAGATGCAGTTTGGATTCCTGGGTGGGGAAGATCCCCTGGAGTAGGAAATGGCAACCCACTCTAGTATTCTTGTCTGGGAAATCCCGTGGACAGAGAAGCCTGGCAGGCTACACAGTCCATGGGGTCTCAAAAGAATCAGGCACAGCTTGGCAACTAAACAACAGATATGCTGCTGCTGCCACCAAATCGCTTCAGTCGTGTCCGACTCTGTGCGACCCCATAGATGCCAGCCACCAGGCTCCCCCGTCCCTGGGATTCTCCAGGCAAGAACACTGGAGTGGGTTGCCATTTCCTTCTCCAGCGCATGAAAGTGAAAAGTGAAAGTGAAGTCGCTCAGTTGTGTCCAACTCTTAGCGACCCCATGGACTGCAGCCTACCAGGCTCCTCCGGCATGGGATTCTCCAGGCAAGAGTACCAGAGTGGGTTGCCAGTGCCTTCTCCAAACAACAGATATACATTGTTATAAATAAATGCTGTTATTATTATAAAGAACATGTTATAAATATCTATATATCCTATATCATATTTATTTTTGACCCAGTGACTGCCTGTAGCTGAACTCATGCATTAAGTCCCACCCAAAATGTCACTTCCTCCTCTATGAAGTTGTCCCTAATGTCCCCAGGTTAAGGTATCCTCTCCTCTCTGTGCTCAATGCACTATGTATGCACCTTCCTGAGCACTTATCACAGTCTTTGAATCATTTCCTTGTTTTTCCATCTTTTTATCACTGGGCCAAACTCTTTCCAATTACAATTGTATCATTTCAATCAGATTACCCTTAGTACCAGCTGAGTCCTAAGTCCTCAGAACTCTAATGACACTCAGTAGAGTTTTGTGGAATATATGAAGTTAGCACACTGCTTGGCTCATTAAAAAGGTTAAGCAAACACATGTTGAATGAATGAAGAAGGAACAAATTAATAAATGAACATAGTCTGGGCTGAAAGCAGAGCCGCCCCTCAGGAACATTTGCAGGGCCTGGGCAGGAGGACAAGTTGAGGCCCACTTACCATATGTCTAAATAATTCAAGTCACAAAACAAGCTAGCCAGCAAACTGTTAAATAAAATGCTGTCTCTTTTTCCATTGGCAAATACATCTTTACAATGAAAAGTCAAAATATACATGAAAAGTTGTGCATTTTGTGTGACTAAAAGAAGGCAAAATATCAAAGATGTCTAACTATAATTAATATTGCAAATGTTCAGGTATTATGTTGAGGGGCTGATGGTGTTGAGATAATAAAATAAAGGCATATACATAATTCATAAATTCTTATACAGCTGGTCTATACCATTTATTTTTCTTGCCTTCATTTCTGCAAAAGCATTGGGGTTAAAAAATAAAAACACTGGGGTTAAAAAATAAAAGCACTGGGTTTTTTTTTTGTTGTTATAATTAAGTATCACATAATGTATGTTCTATTGACAATAAGGGCAGATGGCATTTAAAAAAATCTTCCTTATATAAAGTTAATTTTTATACAGAAATTAATTTCACCTTAGAGAAGCACAAAGTTTTATGTACAAGGATATTCTGTCCAGCAATAGTATATTGCAGTTAGTGGTTTACAGTGACAAAAATAGAAACAAATGGGCCCATCACCATGGGAATGGCTGAATAGATTTTGGCATAGCTAAACATGTAATATAGCCACTTGAAGAAATAAATGAGTCATACTAGTTGACTTGGAGGGATTTCCATGAGATATTCCCAGGGAAAGCCATATGTAAAGAAATGTGTATATTCATCTTATTTCTATAAAATAGACAATGACAAAAAGCTATGCATGTATGTATATTTTTACATATTTATATATGGTTTAGTTGAAATGGAGACTATAGAAGGAATCACATTAATAGTTAATCTGGATTTTTTATACGTATGTGGGAGGGGGTGGTGATGCACATGTGAAATGGGTGCAGATATGGACTTCCTTGATAGCTCAGTTGGTAAAGAATATGTCTGAAATATGGGAGACCTGGGTTTGATTCCTGGATTGAGAAGGGAAAGGCTACCCACTCCAGTATCTGGAGAATTCCCATGGACTGTAGAGTCCATGGGGTCACAAAGAGTCGGACACGACTGAGCAGCTTTAAGCTTCACTTTCACTTTCATGAAAAGAAAAAGTAAAATCTGGCTGAGAAAATGCTCCATGCTTGATTTGATCTCCATTTTTCAAATTTCTGTATGTGTTTGTATGGAAGATAGGACATCAGGGGAAATTTTACATCTATATTTACTGATATGTAGGTATAATAGATATGTAATTGTCCAGAAAATTCTGTGATATCCTTCTATTTCATTCACAGCAAATAAAGTAAAAACCCTGTCTACATGTGTCTATGCTTTTAGATGGATGAACAAGGAGAGAGATGTGGAAAGACATGTGCCTGGCCATGGGACTTGTACCAGGGACTAAAGGGCAGCAGGAAAAAGGGAGTTTTTTCTTTACCAGCACAGCTGGTAAAGAATCCACCTGCAATGCAGGAGACCCCAGTTTGATCCCTAGGTTCAGGAAGATCCCCTGGAGAAGGGATAAGCTACTCACTCCAGTATTCTTGCGCTTCCCTGGTGGCTCAGCTGGTAAAAATCCACCAGCAATGTGGGAGACCTGGGTTTAATCCCTAGGTTAGGAAGATCCCCTGGAGAAGGGAAAGGCTACTCACTCCAGTATTCTGGCCTGGCAAATTAAGGCCAGACTATACAGTCCATGGGGTCACAAAGAGTCAGACACAACTGAGAAACTTGGGCTTCCCTGGTGGCTCAGCTGGTAAAGAATCCACCTGCAATGCAGGAGACCCTGGTTCAATTCCTGGGTTGGGAAGATCTGCTGGAGAAGGGATAGACTACCCACTCCAGTATTCTTAGGCATCCCTTGTGTCTCAGCTGGTAAAGAATCCACCTGCAATGTGGGAGACCTGAGTTTGATCCCTGTGTTTTGAAGATCCCCTGGAGAAGGGAAAGGCTACCCACTCCAGTATCCTGGCCTAGAGAATTCCCTGGACTGTATAGTCCATGGGGTCGCAAAGAGTCGGACATGACTGAATGACTTTCACTTCACTTTTTGTTTGTTTATTGTAGTTGCTGTATAATATGTTACAGATGTAAAATATAGTGACTCACAATTTTTAAAGGTTATACTCCACTTATAGTTATTATAAAATATTGGTTATATCCCCCACCTTTACAGTATAGCTCATATTATACCTAATACTTTGAACCTCTTAGTCCTTTATCTTGTCCCTTCCCTCCTCCCACTGGTAACCAGTAGTTTGTTCTCTATATCTGAGGGTCTGCTTTTTTTTTTTATATTCACTGGTTTGTTGTATTTTTTTCAGATTCCATAGATAAATGATATCTTAGAGTATTTGTCTTTCTCTTATTTAATTAGCATAATGCCCGCCAAGTCCATCCACGTTGCTGCAAATGGCAAAGTTTCATTCTTTTTTATTACTGAGTCGTATTCTATTCTCTATATTTATATATACATATATATGAAACAACTGTCCATTCATCTGTTGACGGACACTTAGGTTGCTTCCATATCTTGTGAATTATAAATAATGGTGCTATGAACATTAGGGTACATGTGTCTTTTTGAATTAGTGTTTTTGTTTTTTTTTTCAGATATATACCCCAGAGTGGAATTTCTGGGTCATATGATGCTTTTGAACTGTGGTGTTGGAGAAGACTCTTGAGAGCCCCTTGGACTGCAAGGAGATCCAACCAGTCCATTCTGAAGGAGATCAGCCCTGGCATTTATTTGGAAGGAATGATGCTAAAGCTGAAACTCCAGTACTTTGGCCACCTGATGCGAAGAGTTGACTCATTGGAAAAGACCCTGATGCTGGGAGGGCTTGGGGGCAGGAGGAGAAGGGGACGACAGAGGATGAGATGGCTGGATGGCATTACTGACTTGATGGACGTGAGTCTCAGTGAACTCCGGGAGTTGGTGATGGACAGGGAGGCCTGGCGTGCTGTGATTCATGGGGTCGCAAAGAGTCGGACACAACTGAGCGACTGATCTGATCTGATCTGATGGTAGTTCTATTTTTAGTTTTTTGTGACAATGCCATAATGTTTTCTACAGTGACAGAACCAATTTATTAATACCTTCCCACTGACAGTGTACACAGGTTCCCTTTTCTCTGTATTCTTGCCAACATTGCCAACATTTGTTATTTCATCAATAGAAGAGGATAGAGCACCCAGAAATAAACCCACCCACTTATGGCCAATTAATCTATGACAAAGGAGGCAAGAACACACAATAGAGAAAATACAGTCTCTTCAATAAATGGTGCTGGGAAAACTGGACAGCAACATGTAAAAGAATAAAATTAGAGCATTCTCTAACACCATATACAAAAATAAACTCAAAATGGGACTTCTCTGGTGGTCCAGTGGTTAAGACTCTATGCTTTCATTGAGGTGGGACACAGGTTAGATCCCTGGCTGGGGAACTAAGATCCCACATGCCACAGGGTATGGCCAAAACAAAACCAAAAAAAAAAAAAACCAACTCAAAATGGATTATCAAAATGTAAGACTGGATACTCCAAAACTCTTAGAGGAAAACATAGGCAGAACACTCTTTGATATAAATAGCAGCAGGATTTTGGGGGATCTGTCCCTTAAAGCAAAGGAAATAAAAGCAAAAATAAACACTTGGGACTCAGTTAAACTTAAAAGCTTTTGCATAGCCAAGGAAGCCATCCATAAAATGAAAAGACAACCTACTGAATGGAAAAAAATATTTGCAAATGATATGACCCAGAAGGAATTAATACCAACATATATGAATAGCTCATATAACTCAAAAAAAAAAACTGATTAAAAAATGGACAGAAGACCTGAGAAGATATTTTTTTACAGAGTAAATGCAGATGGCCAACAGGTACATGAAAATGTGCTCAACATTGCGAATTGTCAGGGAAATGCAAAGCAAAACCACAATGAAATATCACCTCACACCTGTCAGAATGCCAACATCTGTTTTGTTTTACTGATTACAAGAAGTATGCAAATTTTAATATATTGTTTTTATAATTTGAGAAATAACACATCAGATCTTTTCTAAGAAATATGGAAGTCCTTGGAGACCTGGGCTTCATCCTGATACTGCCACTTACTATCTCCAATTCCTCAGTGTTCTTCTCTGTAAAATAGGGAGAATAACACTATCCAGCAAATAAATAGGAAGATAAAATAGATTAATCCAAGGAAAAGCTTAGCACAGTAGCTAGCAAACAGAAAACACTTCCTTAAGGTTTTGCTATTGTTATTATTGCCATTGCCCTCATCATCACTCCTCCCCTTCTCCCTCCTACGAGAAGAGTGTTTGAACCAGATGTAGGGGGCTGGCAGCTGGAGAACATAACAGAAGCATCGATGTGTGAGTTGCTAAAGAGGCTTTTTATAAGACATCGGTAACCACACTGCTGGGTGGAAGGAAGCTGTTAAAAGCACCAATGTGTGGTCACATGAAACCAAGTATAAAATAAATGAAAAATAAGTTTTGCACATTTGACTTTGGGACCTTGTAAACATTTTATATTAGGAAATTAAATTTTGATATTTCATTTGATATAAAACAATGTAAAAAGCAATTCATAAATGTGAAAAGTGCAGTGAACTAGGTGAAACTAATGAGCGTCTAGTTGGTGGTATAATCAGACAGGAGCTAGTTCTTTACAACTCACTGATTTGATTATACATCATGTGTGAGATATACTCTAAGGACAAAAACAACTACAAAAACTTCTTTAGCTGCTTCTAGTGACCATATCTTTGGTGGTAGCATTTGAATTGATATTCTGAGCCTCCTAAGATAAACAGGAACTCACACTCAGAGACACCTCTCCCACCCACCCCAGTCCTGTTGCATATTCACTAGCTGTGCGAGTTGGATAACATGGTCATTTAGTCCATCTACTTCTTTTCACCAGATCATTTGACAAGTGTTACCCCTAGAAAATTCAGAATAAGTCTGTGTGCAACCCATAAACACAGTCCCTAGATATTCATGGCATAAGCTTACAGTGACCATGATTTCAAAATTAGGTTATTTTAATTATGGTTTTTTTCCTTGACTGTGTGATGACAGTGTAAATAATGATTGAAATATGATGAGTGTTCTCATTTGTTTTCCCACCCTCTGCTCATTAAAGAGGATTCTTCTAACTTGGAGTACTTAGGCTCTTATCCTCCTCCATCCTTCAAGGATGGACCTTGTCTTGCTAGACCAGTTCTTGGGTAATTTTAAGATGATGGAAAAGACAGGAAGATAGTAAGATGCACACGGGAAGAAGAGCTAGGAGTCATTCATGGGGGATTGTTGAGAACACGTGCAACTGTGGTGTGTGAAGACAGTGGGCTTTAGGGGAGAAAAGGTAGCTGTGTCTAATACAGGTTATTGTGACATTCACTTTTTGAATGAACAGTGTTTCTTTAACTGGACTTCTAAACTGGACAACATGGATCATGACTCTATAAATGATACAGTTGCAATGAACAAAGATTTATGCCAGTTTCTCAGTAAAGCTGGGAGAGGAGGTTAAGGACACCGAAGGGCTGTAATTGGTATGGGGCATGTCTGGAACAGAAACAGCTCCAGGGACAATCTTCTGACGGGCTCCACGGTCTCATTCATAGGGCTCCTCTGCTTCCTCTGTTGTTCCATTTTCCTCACGCCATTGGATGGCTTCCTCTCATTGTACCTGGCTTGTGCTCCCACATAGCCTCTGTTTGTCCATGGCTCATATGATGGTCCTGCTCTAATACTGAATTAATGCCTTACACGGGGGAATCTGATGAGCCCCAGCTCATCTTTGTGAGTTGGCCCATTCCGTATGTGATAACTGAGTATGGATTGGCGGCCTTGGGTATATACTTCTAATCAGGTTCTTTCAGGAGTGACAGCCTTGGGCTTCCCTGGTGGCTCAGTGGTAAAGAATCCGCCTGCCAGTGTGGGAGACACAGGTTCGACCCCTCCCTGGTCTGGGAAGATCCCACATGCCATGGAGCAACTAAGCCCATGTGCCACAACTATTAAACTTGTGCCCTAGAGCCTGGGAGCCATAACTGCTGAAGCCTATGCACCCTAAAGCCCATGCTCTGCAACAAGAGAAACCACCACAGTGAGAAGCCCAGACGGACACTGCAACTACAGAGGAGCCCCCGCTCACCACAATTAGAGAAAGCCTGTGCATAGCGACAAAGACCCAGAGCAGCCAAAAATAAATTGTAAAAAATAAATTTAAAAAATAAAAAAGAAGTGACAGCCTCACTTAGAAGAAAATACAGTCTCTGTGGCTCTCCCCTGAGCAAGGCTGTTGGTGGCACAGTTTCTCCTTGAAGGGATGTTATTATGTTGGCAAAATGAGAAGTGATGGTCTGGTCCTGGTATAACGGAAAGTGCAAGTCTAGATTCTGCTCCAGGCTCTGTCTAGCGTTATCACTTTGAATTTCATTAACTTCTCTGTATCTCAGTTTTCTTATCATGATACCTCCCCTCTCAACAATCACAGAGCTTTTAGGAGAACTAAGTCAAATCATATGTGATAAGGATTGGAAAATTTTTCAGTGCCTCACAAATATAATAATACTGATATGTTTCTTTAATACATTACAAGATACACTTTTTAAAATTTTACTACTTTATTTTTATTTTTTTAATTATAATTTTAATTGGAGGCTAATTACAATATTGTAGTGGTTTTTGCCATTTTACTACTTTTAAATCAGAATATCTTTCCATTTACGCCTCAGAATTGATGCCAACATTTAATGCTGTAGTTTTTGTTGTTACCTCAGATATTATGAAGCCATTGGCATGTCTTAGAATCAATGGCGTGTTTTACAGTAGATACAATCTGTTAATTTTCTATCACTGTGGACCACAATAAAGAAGCTTAAAACAATGCCCATTTATCCCCTCACAGTTCCTGTCGACTCACCTGGGTTTCTCAACTCAAAATCTCACGAAACAAATCCAAGTGTTGGCAGCCAGGGGTTCCTCAGATAATTAAGCCCAAATGCCCCGACGCACTGGTTGTAACGGATTCACTTTTCTCTTGTGCGTCTAGGGTGGGGCCAGTTATGTACCATGCTTACTAGAATAATGAGAATCCCCATCAGAATCGGAGAAAAGTTGGTTCTGATGGGCAGCTGTGGTTGAGATCGGGTGGCCTGATCAGTTGCTGGTGGTTGCCGTGGGTGCTGGTGAGGGGAGTAAGAGCGTGGGTGCCCTGAATTTGCCATCTCTGCCTTCCTGCCTGCAAGATTTGGTGCATCACCACTGCAGGTCAGCCCTCTCCTTCAATATCTCCCAGTGGTTGATTCTGAGACCTTCAATGCAGTGCATTAGAGAGATGGTCCTTCTAATAACTGATGACCTAGGAAGCATCTGCTCCCCCCTCCCCCCACTCCACACACACCTTGCATTCGCTTTCTAACTTTCAGTTCAGTTCAGTCACTCAGTTGTGTCTGACTCTTTGCGACCTCATGCCAGGCCTCCCTGTCCATCACCAACTCACACAGTTTACGCAAACTCATGTCCATTGAGTCGGTGATGCCATCCAACCATCTCATCCTCTGTCATCCCCTTCTCCTTCTGCCTTCAATGTTTCCCAGCATCAGGGTCTTTTCAAATGAGTCAGCTGTTTGCATCAGGTGCCCAAAGTATTGAAGTTTCAGCTTCAGCATCAGTCCTTCCAATGAATATTGAGGACTGATTTCCTTTAGGATGGACTGGTTGGATCTCCTTGCAGTCCAAGGGACTCTCAAGAGTCTTCTCCAACACCACAGTTCAAAAGCATCAATTCTTCAGTGCTCAACTTTCTTTAAAGTCCAACTCTCACATCTCTACATGACTACTGGGAAAACCATAGATGACTAGATGGGCCTTTGTTGGTAAAGTAATGTCTCTGGTTTTTAATAGTCTGTCTAGGTTGGCCATAGCTTTACTTCCAAGGAGCAAGCATCTTTTAATTTCATGGCTGCAGTCACCATCTGCAGTGATTTTGGAACCTAAGAAAATAAAGTCTGTCACTGTTTCCATTCTTTCCCCATCTATTTGCCATGAAGTGATGGGACCAGATGCCATAATCTTCGTTTTCTGAATGTTGAGCTTTAACCCAGCTTTTTCACTCTCCTTTCACTTTCATCAAGAGGCTCTTTAGTTCTTCTTCGCTTTCTGCCATAAGTGTGGTGTCATCTGTGTATCTGATGTTATTGATATTTCTCCTGGCAATCTTGATTCCACCTTGTGCTTTTCTCATGATGTACTCTGCATATAAGTTAAATCAGCATAAATCAATATACAGCCTTGACATCCTCCTTTCCCAATTTGGAACCAGTCTGTTGTTCCATGTCTGGTTCTAACTGTTGCTCCTTGACCTGAATACAGATTTCTCAGGAGGCAGGTCAGGTGGTCTGGTATTCCCATCTCTTGAATTTTCCACAGTTTGTTGTGATCCACATAGTCAAAGGCTTTGGCGTAGTTAATAAAGCAAAACTAGATGGTTCTTTTCTGGAACTCTCTTGCTTTTTCAGTGATCCAGAGGATGTTGGCCATTTGATCTCTGGTTCCTCTGCCTTTTCTAAATCCAGCTTGAACATCTGGAATTTCACAGTTCATGTACTATTGAAGCCCAGCTTGGAGAATTTTGAGCATTACTTTACAAGGGTGTGAGATGAGTGCAATTGTGTGGTACCTAGATAGCATATTAAAAAGCAGAGACATTACTTTGCCAACAAAGATCCGTCTAGTCAAGGCTATGGTTTCTCCAGTGGTCAGGCATGGATGTGAGAGTTGGACTGTGAAGAAAGCTGAGCACCGAAGAATTGATGCTTTTGAACTGTGGTGTTGGAGAAGACTCTTGAGAGTCCCTTGGACTTCAAGGAGGTCCAACCAGTCCATCCTAAAGGAGATCAGTCCTGGGTGTTCATTGGAAGGACTGATGCTAAAGCTGAAACTCCAGTGTTTTGGCCACCTCATGTGAAGAGTTGACTCATTGGAAAAGACCCTGGTGCTGGGAGGGATTGGGGGCAGGAGGAGAAGGGGACGACAGAGGGTGAGATGGCTGGATGGCATCACCGACTCGATGGACATGAGTTTGAGTGAACTCTGGGAGTTGGTGATGGACAGGGAGGCCTGGCGTGCTGCGATTCATGGGGTTGCAAAGAATCAGACACTACTGAGTGACTGAACTGAACTTGAGCATTCTTTGGCATTGCCTTTCTTAGGGATTGCAATGAACACTGACCTTTTCCAGTCCTGTGGCCACTGCTGAGTTTTCCAAGTTTGCTGGCATATTGAGTGTAGCACTTTCACAGCATCATCTTTTAGGATTTGAAATAGCTCAACTGGAATTCCATCACCTCCACTAGCTTTGTTCATAGTGATGCTTCCTAAGGCCCACTGGACTTCACGTTCCAGGATGTCTGGCTCTAGGTGAGTGATCACACCACTGTGGTTATCTGGGTCGTGAAGATCTTATTTGGACTTCCCTGGTAGCTCAGATGGTAAAGCGTCTGCCTACAATGTGGAGGACCCGCGTTCAGTCCCTGGGTTGGGAAGATCCTCTGGTGAAGGAAGTGGCAACCCACTCCAGTACTCTTGCCTGGAAAATCCCATGGATGGAGGAGTGTGGTAGGCTACAATCCAAGGGGTCACAAAGAGTCGGACACGACTGAGCGACATCATTTCTTTGTATTCTTACCACCTCTTCTTAATGTCTTCTGCTTCTGTTAGGTAGATACCATTCCTGTCCTTTATTATGCTCATCTTTGCATGAAATGTTCCCTTGGTATCTCTAATTTTCTTGAAGAGATCTCTAGTCTTTCCCATTCTATTATTTCCTGTTTCTTTGCATTGATCACTGAGGAAGGCTTTCTTATTTCTCCTTGCTGTTCTTTGGAACTCTGCATTGGAATGGGTATATCTTTCCTTTTCTCCTTTGCCTCTAGCTTCTCTTTTCTTAGCTATTTGTAAGGCCTTGTCAGAAAACCATTTTGCTTTTTTGCATTTTTAGCAGGGGGGATGGTCTTGATCACTGCCTCCTGTACAATGTCACGAACCTCCATCCATAGTTCTTCAAGCACTCTATCAGATCTAATCCCTTGAATCTATTTGTTACTTCCACTGTATAATTTTAAGGGATTTGATTTAGGTCATACCTGTATGGTCTAGTGGTTTTCCCTACTTTCTTCAATTTAAGTCCAAATTTGGCAATAAGGAGTTCATAATCTGAGCCACAGTCAGCTCCTGGTCTTGTTTTTGCTGACTGTATAGAGCTTCTCCATCTTTGGCTGAAAAGAATATAATCAGTCTGATTTTGGTATTGACCATCTGATGATGTCCATGTGTAGAGTCTTCTCTTGTGTTGTTGGAAGAGGGTGTTTGCTATGACCCATGCGTTCTCTTGGCAAAACTCTGTTAGCCTTTGACCTGCTTCATTTTGTACTCCAAGGCTAAATTTGCCTGTTAATCCAGGCAGCTCTTGACTTCCTCATTTTGCATTCCAGTCCCCTATAAAGAAGAGAACATCTTTTGGGGGTGTTAGTTCTAGTGTTAGTAGAAAGAATCAAACAAAGATCACATCCCTAGAGCTAAAACTGAAGGCTCTGGTGATCTTTGGGCAAACCATGACTGTATATCAAAGTGTTGCTTTGCCTTTAGAGGGTCCTTATTTCTTTGGAAGGAATGATGCTAAAGCTGAAAGTCCAGTACTTTGGCCACCTCATGTGAAGAGTTGACTCATTGGAAAAGACTCTGATGCTGGGAGGGATTGGGGGCAGGAGGAGATGGGGACGACAGAGGATGAGATGGCTGGATGGCATCACTGACTCGATGGACGTGAGTTTGAGTGAACTCCGGGAGTTGGTGAGGGACAGGGAGGCCTGGCGTGCTGCGATTCATGGGGTCGCAAAGAGTTGGACACGACTGAGCGACTGATCTGATCTGATCTGAATACGTTACTGTTAGTAGTGAGAATGTCTTGACAGCTTCAATCAGATCAACATAAATCAGCCCTCTTCTTTAAAACCAGCACTAACAGTCAAACGTACTCACACCACCCTCTTTCATAAATACCTGGAGTACTTGTTTTTGTATGCTCCAGTAGTGTGTGAGTTACTTCGGGGAAAGTGACTGTAGCTTGTTTTCCATTTCATTCCTATTACCTGGCATACATAATCGCCTCTGAGTAAGTTCTTAATGGGATGAACATATGAATGAATGAATTTACTAAGGTCCTTCCAGGTACTCAGGACCAAATAGTTTTGTTTTTGTTCGTTTAATAGAGTCCAAAGGTGTGATCCCTGTCCTCCCTTCATCATCATAAGAGTTTGATGGCAAGGAGAGAGAGAAAAAAAAAAAAAACAAACCGTGGGAAGAAGGTAAGTGAGTTACACCAGGATATGAGAGGAAGCAGATAATGCTAGTGATTGTTCTTGTCAGCTTAGAACAGGCAGGATATAAATACATGTTATAGAAGAGGAAATTCAAGAGAGACACAGGGAAACAGGTTCGAGATTTTGAAAAATAGCACGGTCAGGACCTGCTGACTCAGAGGCAATTAGACTATGACCCAGGGCAAATCATGCTTCACTTTACTGTTATTGTTCAAGTGAGATGAAATTTCATAAGCCCAGAAGCCCCAGCCCTTCCTGACTATTTTGTTGGAGCATGAACTAGTAGTTTTCAAGGGGTGAGTCTTGGGTTAAGGCTAAATGCTCCTTCATCATAAGCCCAAATTAACAGAGGCGAGTTCTGTCTTTCTTCTCAGCGACCCCAGTCCCCCATCCCATCTTTTTTTTTTTTTGCTAAACTTTAATTTTAAAGGCATTTATGGTACATAAAACCTTCAATTATAGCTTTTCAGTAGACATACCATGGACAACTTAAAATTTATTTACTTATATTTATTTTTAAAGTAATTACTTTCATCTAGAAAAAAAGTAATTGCTTTCATCTAGTAATTGTGTTCATCTAGTTAACACACAGCTATTTTGAGTTCAGGAAAATTACTCCTCTTGCCCATGGACTCTTGCAACGAGAAGAACTCCAGAGTTCTTTAGCTGTCGTGTGAGCTAGGTGGTTGCTACCCCTGGATCACAAGATGGGGTCTGCAGATTGTGCCTCCAAACACCCCAGGGGTTCAGAGGCCAAAGCTTTGCAAAGGAAACTGTGGACCTGCTGGTGGTATCTAGCTGAACTTCAGTACAAACAGATTGGGTCTACAGTGGGAAACCCAAGTGCCTGGCCACCAGGGAGCTAGCAAGCTTGGAAAAGTACAAGAAGAAGACACAGAGAGGAATTTTCCATCCACTTTCTTGAACCTTCTATCTCAACACAAACCGGGTGCCTGCCTTCTGCATTCTAGCTCTGGAAAATGTAATTGCCTCCTGTTCCTGAAGAACGCCAGGAGAAACTCAGCCCTTTCGGTCATTCTTGTTTGCAGGGTGCACGTCATGGCTAGTTTACAAACAGGGTCCTTGCCTACACATGTTATCGTCTTGCATAGGAGGAAGGTCTGTGCGTTTTAGGGGGCACTAAACTTACTAATATAGTAGTTTAGATCAGTACTCAGGCTCCCAGTCTCTGATGCATCCCAGAGTGACTGGAGAAGGGCTCAGGAAAACTTGCTCAGCTGGCTTCTGGTGCTAAAGAAAGGTTTTCCTAGGAGGGAAGCCACAGTAACACTCCACTGACTTTGGGACCAGGCAGGCAATGCACGAGACGATAAGTGAGGGAGATTGTGACAAATGCAGTCCGTTCGCTGTCCACAGGGTTCGCTTTCAGCATCTGTTTATTTTTTAATATTATTTGGCTGTGTCGGTTCTTAGTTGTGGCATATGGGATCTTTCACTGCAACCAGGTTTCGTTGTGCCCCCACCGCATGGCTCACAACCCAGTCAGTGACTTTGGACAATTCCCTTGTCTCTAAACCTCAGTCTCTTCATT
The DNA here is from genome assembly GCF_002263795.3 of Bos taurus. Lineage (NCBI taxonomy): Eukaryota > Metazoa > Chordata > Mammalia > Artiodactyla > Bovidae > Bos > Bos taurus. The sequence goes on along the minus strand of NC_037341.1, from coordinate 15,229,519 downwards.
TGTAAAATGGAAGCAAGGCCTACCTTATAAATTCAGTGTGTGAGGACGAGGTGAAACTCTGTACTAAGAGTGTTCACCTTTGTGTCTGGCACACACTTAGAAGGGGCAGTGAGCCCACGAGCCATGTCCACACATCGATACACACCAGCGTCATGTCTAGCCAGGTCACTTCTGAGGTCAGCCTCAGAACCTCAGTTTGCACACCTGTCTGTCTCCTCACCTCCTGACCCATTCTTGGGTCTCTCCCACTGAAAGCTCCCCAGCTTCCTTTTCCTCCCGGGCTCACACTTGCTCCTGGGCTCCAGCTGTAGGTTCAGCTTCTTGGCTGGACTTGGGGCTCCCTCCTGGAAGAAGGTTTGTATTTGCCCTTCAGATCTCCCTAGAGGCACCTCAGCCATTCTTTCAAGAGGTATCTGGGCCTGAATCAGCTGTGCTACCTCCTGAGTTCTGAGGTGCCCAGGCACATCCACCCACGGGTGGGGACAGGACTGTGAGATGGGGAAATGGACTGAAGGGTCGGCATTGAGGGCCTCTGCTCACGTGGCCAGTTCTCTGTGGCTCACAATCTTCACAGATGCTCTCTCCTTGCTCTTCTTCCCTGACCACACCCTAACCATGCCACTGGTCTCAGCAAAATCCATTTCCCAGAGCAGCTGCTATGAATGAATATTTGTGTCCCCCACTCCCCAAATTCATATCTTGAAGCCCTAACCCACAAGGTAGTGCTATTTGGGGGTGGAACCTTTGGGATGTAATTAGGTTTAGACGACATGAGGGCATCTTCCCAGGTGGCGCTAGTGGTGAAGAGCCTGCCTGGCAATGCAGGAGACTTATGAGACTCAGGTTTGATCCCTGTGTCAGGAAGATCTCCTGGAGAGCAAGGCAGCCCACTCCAGTATTCTTGCCTGGAGAATCCCATGGATGGAGGAGCCAGCTGGGCTGCAGTCCACAGGGTCACAAAGAGTCGGACACAACTGAAGCGACTTAGCACCCACACACGAGGTCACGAGGGCCCTCATCAGACAGCGAATCTGCTGGCACCTTGATTGTGAATTTCCCAGACTCTGGAACTGTGAGAAAGCAATGCTGGTTGGTTAAGCCACCCGATCTCTTGATGTTTTGTTACAGTAGCCTGAACTAAGACAAAAGCTTTCCTGAGTCACAATTAAGAGCCTCCCCCTCAATTATATTCCCTCAGGAAGTATTCTATATGTGCTTTTTCACTGCACTTATTATCATATATATTTATACATATTTACTATGTATTTGGTCAAGGTTTTCTTCCCCTATATTTGTTAGGCTATAATACGTTAAGATTTAGAGATATGTTATAGGTAAGAGACTCCACATGACATAACAGAAGTTTATTTTTCACTCAGGTAAAACCTGCAGTTGGTACAGTGGCTCTGCTCCACAGAGTCACCTGTTTTGCCATCCCTAGGGTGTCTGTCCCCTCATTTATGTAGCCCCAATAGCTCATAGTAGTATCCTCATTCCTGCCAGTGGGGGGATGGAAGGGGAAGGGACAGTGATGCCCTTTCCCTTTAAGGGCTGGGGCACAGTGCCCGACGTATATTGAGCGTCCAATAAATTGCCCTTGGTCCTGATACGGCCCTGTCATGCCTTTGCCATCCTGGAACCCATCGCAGAGAGTGTCAGTCACCACGTGTTAGTGGATCCCTACGGACACAGGGCAATACGTATGCTCCAAAAAAGTCGCAGAGCATTTTCCAAAGAACTGGTGTCTGCTGGTTCTCCTTCCGACTTCTGGTTCCTACTCTGTGGCCTCCTCTTTCCCAGAAAACGGTCTCGTCTTCCTGGAGTGGACAGGCTGAGGCCTGTAAGGCTACTGGCGGCTGATTTTCAAAAGTCCAGCACCCACACCCAGTTCAAATGTCACCTCTTCTGTGAAGCCTTCCCTGACCCTCTTCCTCCCACTCGCTTCCTGCCCAGGAAGGCCTGGAAGAATGAATCACTTCCTCTGTACTCTCGCTGCTCCCTGCCCGTTTCTGTTTGAGCTTTTATCCCACTGGAAACAGGGGGAAAGCTTGGGCTGGTTCCATTTGGTGTCACCCAGGCATCAGCCTATGAGGCTTGTCCTTGTACCCTCAACTCCTGGGAGCCTTCCACCATTAGAGGAGGGTCATCTCTTGGACTTCCCTGGCAATCCAGTGGTTGAGAATCCGCCTGCCAGTGCAGGGGGCATGGGTTCGATCCCTGGGCTGGGAGGATCCCACATGCCGCAGGGCAGCTAAGCCTGTGAGCCACAACGACTGAGCCTGCGTGCCCTAGGGTTCATGCTCCGCAACACGAGAAGCCACCACAACACGCGAGCAGCCCCTGCTCACACGTGCAGCAGTGAAGACCAGCGCCGCCAAAGATAAATTTTAAAGAGAGTTGTCTTCATGATTAGTCAGAGTGCAGTTGAGTTAAGTCTTGAGGGCACACACGGGTGCCATTTTTGCTGATCAACAGAATATGCTGGTTGCTAGTAAGTTCAGAGGCCAAGGAGAAGGACAAAGAGTATTTGTCCCCAGCACTGGCCGTCCGTGATGCTCAGAGGAACAGAGCGGGAACAGGCTGAAGAGACTGCTCAGGTTTCTAGGAGCCCCCTGGTTCTGATGCTGGATACTGTGTGCTGGGATAAGACAGCCGGTTCTAGAACCCTGGCTCTTCTACATGGTCCGTCTAGGTTGAGAGCTTTCACTTTGGGCTCCATGGGCTCCACTGACGTCCCCCTTCAAATGTACCCTAAGACTCAATTCTGGGCTCCGAGGAGGAGGAAGAAGCCTTACCCTGTCTCACTCTGGATTTCTAAGCCTCCAGTCTCCACAAGCACAGGCTTTTGACCAAACACTCAGAACCTTTCTCTCTTGGTCTATATCATCCCTGTGTTGAGGCAGAGATGAAGCCCTGTTCATTTGTCTGAAAGAGAAGGGGACGCAAGGCAGCAAGAAGCAGGAGTGGGTGCTTGGGGGCAAATTCAGGTTAAGACGTCAGTGGTCGTCTCTCTCCTCCAGCTGTCTTGCTATTGTTCGTGCTCATCTTCCTCGCTAGAATGGAAGACGCAGGATGCAGGCCGGAACTGTGCATTATTGTTTGCACATTCAAGGCCTGTGTTAGGGCACATTTTTGGTAAATATTCAGTGAACAGTCTTAAATCTATATGACAGTTCTTTGTTGGAAAGTGGTCATCACTTATATTTGTAAACACTCTCCAGATGTCTTCATTACTTTGTGTTATCCTCAAGACAATCTTAGTAAGGAAAAGTGGGCACTATTATTCCTTACCTTATGGAGACCAGAGAATTAAGAGACTTGGCCTAGGGTCCCCTTGTTGGCTAAAAGCAAGGCTGAGACTGAGACCAAGTTCTAATTGCTTCAAGGCCCATTTTCTCTCTCCGTAGAATAAAAACAGGAAACGGGAGACAAAGGGTGTGGGCCGTTATTGGAACCCTGGGACCCCTGTTAGCCTGCTCAGCTGTCCTCTGAAATAAGCCCCTTACCTCGGGGTCAGGTTGAAGCCTGGGGTCAGAGAATAATCTAGAAAAGGATGCTCAGGCTGAATAACGCACCCCTTGGTCAGAGCGGCCAATAGGTGCCTTTGCCACTTTGGCCTAAAGCAGTTCTCCTACTGCTTGATTCCCTTATTCAACATTCTTAAAAATTGTTGAATACCTAAAAGAGCTTTTGTTTATATAGGTTGTACCTATCGATATTTTCAGCAATTGAAGAATTGAAGCTGAGTAATTTTAAAAATGTTTATTGAAGATTAAAATTTAGCATAAAGTTAATTTTACATTTTTACATCTTTAATGTAAAAGAGGTTGTTGTTATTGTTGTTTGTTTTTTAAATTGTCTCCAACAAACTTCATCTTCCCATCCTTGATGGGAGGTGAGTCCCAGATGAAAGGGGGCTCAGAACCCACTTTGGGAGTTGTAGGTAGAGATTTGGGAAGTCCTCAAGCTCAGACTTCCCCACTGGGTGTGAGATATATTGGAGGGTAGGTAGGTCTGCTTGGCCACAGGACCATGGAAGCAGGAGGGAGCGTGGGGGCCCTGGGACCCCTATCCCAGGACAGAAGTTTGGAGACGTCCTCTGGGAGCCGGTAGAGATTGAAGAAGGCTGATCCTCATCCCTGGGAAATGTTAGAGGTTTGCTGAGGTCAGCAGGGTTGGACCCCAGCCTGGGGAGGGAGTGGTTAAGAGATTGAAGAGACAGTCTGAGACCCCCAGACCAGAGCTGCAGGTGAGGGCCCAGGGCTGACTGGGATTCAACTGTCCATTACGCTCTGGCTTAATGGAAGACTGCTGGACAACCTTAGCATTTAGTCTCTTCCAGGTTTTTTTTTTTTAGTTGCAGAACATGTGGATGTGCAACCTCTTGCAGCTAGGTAGTAGGAAAAGGGAGGAGTGTTTTAACAGCCTCTTCAAATAACTGTTGCTGTTCCTCTTTGATACCCACAAAACTTGACAAGAGGAAGTTTCCTAAAGATCAGTTGCAATGTGGAACCTGAAATTGTATCAGTGAAATGTTCATACTCCGTTGTATTAAAACTCATTGATCTTTGACCAATGCTGTATGTACCATTGTGCACTGGTCTCTGGGAAGCTATTAGTGTATTGATTTATACCACTCTCTACATGGAAGCACATTTCTTTATGAAATATCGAAAAATCACATCTATTAATATTACCTGGAGAAAGAAAATGGCAACCCACTCCAGTATTCCTGCCTGCAAAATCCCATGGACAGGGGAGCTTGGCAGGCTACAGTTCATGTGGTCATTGCTGATATCATCAGTAAAGTCTTTAAGTTTTGGAAAGGTGTCATGCTGCTCATAGTGGCAAGTGAATTTCCGCACACCCCCATTCTAATTTTCACTCAAAAGCTCAAGCTTTATCAGCAACAAAAATTGTCAGTTGCTTTCTTTTGTGTGACAGGTTTACTTTATTTGTTAAGAAATTGTCTGCCAGATACCTACATCTGAATTAACTATACCTTGTTAGGCATTCTCTCAAGTACAAAATTGCATTCTATGGAAGGAGAAAAGAGAGAACAGTTTATCTTGCAACTCAAATATTTGTGGAGGATTGTCTTTTGCATAAGATAACCATCTTACTTTGATACACAGCAGAAATGCTTTCTGTGTAGTTTCCATTCAATCACACATTAGTGTGAAACTGGCTGTTTTTTCCTCTGTGAGTGCATGGGGGTGAAGGATACAATGATAACCAGTATAGCTGGTGCCACTGCTTTGATTCGTGCTAAGGTACCAGCAGTTTTGTCCCCCTTTGCTTTTGTACCATTAGCTCAAATGTCAACACAGCAAAAAGGCAATTAACAATGTGGTTTTCTTAAGGAAATAGCTTTGACCTTGAAGACCCTCTGAAAAGTGTCTTGGGGGTCCTGGGAGCCCATGAAACGTCCTTTGATGGTTGAGAACCACCGCCCTCAAGCAACAATTAGCAGTGGAAATCCAGAGTCAGCTGGTAGAGAAAAATAATCATTCCTCTTGATCCCAGGAGATTCGTGTCTAGTCCCAGCCCTTCTCTGGGTCTCAGTTGTATCTTCATAAAAGGGGATAATAATGTCTTCCTTACAGAGTTGTTGTGAGAAATCAATCACGATAATGCAGTGAAAGTGCATTTTTGTGGATAAAGTTCTGGGAAAAGAAAAAGAACTAGGTTCTTTCGGAGTCTCTGAGCATCCTTAGGGAAGAGAGAAGCCAGGCCTCAAGTCACGTTGCCAAGATGACTCTACTATGCCCGCGTCAGTCAAGCTAGAAGGGGAAGGAACTTCTCCCCATACTGCACCCTCCAGGGAGTGGAAAGGACCTTGAAGCCTCTCCTCTTTCCTACTCCTTTGCCTCCCCCCAACCCTCGAATCTCAAGTGGGCCCTCAGGTTTACCCAGCAACCCTACATTTATTTCATCGGTTTGCTCTTCCACAGTCCAAGACAACCACAGGAGAAACATTACAGGCTCCAGAGCTAAGCAAAGAATTCTTGGACTTGACACTAAAAAGCACAATCCTTAAGAGGAAAAGCTGATCAATCGGACCTCATCGAAGTTAAAAAGAGTTTGCTCTGTGAAAGACCCTATTCGGATGAAAAGACAAGCTGCACCTTGGGAGAAAATATTTGCAAGTCGTTTATCTGACAAAAAGCTTGTGTCTAGAATATATAAAGAACTTTCAAAAATGAACAGTAAAAACAGAAAACAGAGCAGAAAATGAGCAAAAATCACTCAAAATTTCACAGAAGAGGGCATATAGATGACAAGCAGGAATAGGAAAAGATGTTCAGCATCACTCCCAGGTGGGGCTAGTGGTAAAGAACCCTCCTGCCAGTGCAGGAGAAGTAAGAGATGCGGGTTCCATCCCTGGATCGGGAAGATCCCCTGGAGGAGAAAATGGCAACCCACTCCAGTATTCTTGCCTGGAGAATCCCATGGACAGAGGAGCCTGGTGGCTGGTGGGCTACAGTCCATAGCTTTGCAGAGTCCGACATGACTGAAGTGACTTAGTACACATCGTTACCGGTAGGAAAACACAAATTAAGACCATGATGAGATATCTTGGTTGTGACGTTTTATAGTTTGGCAAGATGTTACAATTGAGGGGAAATGGGTAAACAAGATCTCTCTGTATTATTTTCTCGCAGCTGCGTGTAACTCCACAAGTATCTTGAAACATAGGGGTGGGATGGGGAGGGAGATGGGAGGGAGGTTCAAGAGGGAGGGGATATATGTATACCTATGGCTGACTCATGTTGAGGTTTAACAGAAAACAGCAAAATTCGGCAAAAGCAATTATCCTTCAATTAAAAAATAAATTAAAAAAAAAAAGAATAATGTGACCCAGGAATGGAAAAAGTAAATTATTTACTTAAAAAAAAAAATGGATAGATGATGTCACAGCCCAGCTCTAGACATCAAAGAGTTTCCTGTCATACCTAGAATAAATCCAGACTAATGATCATGTCTAACAAGCCCTACAGGGTTTGGCCCCCTGCCTCCAATTTTACTTCCTACCTTATTCTCTTCCTTACTCTTTTCTTGGAACACAGGCATATGATCCTTTGAGTGTCCAAGCTTGTTCCTGCCTCAGGGCCATTACACTTGATGTTTCCTCTGCTGGGAGCCCACTTTCCCCATATTTGCTTGATTTCCCATCATCACTCAAATCTTGATCCGCTCTGATCAAATACCATGCCTTAGAAAATCCTTTATCAACTACTCTGCCCAAAATAGCACCCATAGTCTCTTTCTCATTTTTCCCTTGACAGTTTATTATGTAGAGATTTACTTGTTTGCATGTTTCCTGTCTCCCCAACTAGACTTCAGGCTTGAATGTGGTAGGTTAGGGTAGGGTTCTTGCCTGTTATATTTCCCACTGCAACCCTACAGGCATGGCACATGGGAGCTGCTCAGTAAATCCGTCAAGTGAATGAATGAATATAAAATGGAGAATTGATGTAGGTAAATGTTTGCTTTGCCACACATTACTCTGTACTGAGCTCTCCTTACATTCCTTGAAAAGCAAATCTCCTGAGGCCGGGGGGACTAATTTTTCCATAAATAGAGCTAGGTTTGAGTCTCACTCTGCCATGAGGGTGGCCATGTAGATCTGAGCAAATCACATCAGCCTTTTGTGTCTCCTTCCTGCATCTGAAATGAGGATGGCCCTAAGGAGCCTGGGGATAATACGATGGCAGTATCTCTCTCCTAAACCTGCACCTCCTCCTGGTTTCCGTCTCAGCACACGATACCACCGTCCACCCACTCGCCCAAGCAGGAACCTGGCTGACTCAGTCTCCGTGCCTGCCTTTTTCACTGCCCCCACACCCAAGCAGTTGCCAGGTCTTAACTAGTCTTCTCGTAAACCTCTCCCACCATTCTTCCACTGCTGTCTTTTCTCTAGTCATCATCTCTTGCCCAAACCATTGCAGTATCCTCCCTAATTGGTCTTCCCCTTTGTAGTATGGTATCATCCATACCACTGACGAAATAGCAAATCTGATTATATCAGTACCTTATCTAAAACCCTTGAATCATGCTCCATCACTTTCTGATAGAGAGCAGATCCTTTACCTTAGCACTGATCTAGCACTGCTCATTGCCCTTCCCTCCCAAACACTTCCTGTAAGCTCCAATCACTTGCTGAAACAAGCCCTTCTCAGTCCCCTCTCCCTGGCTTTGCTCATGTTATTCCTTCTCTCTGCTGCCTGGCACTTCCAAGACTGTCAGGGCTCAGCTTAGCATCACCTGGTGGCAGCCCTGACTTGCTGGTCTGCTCAGCATTCCTCTCCACTTCCATGATAACCCACACCTGACTCGCTCACAGCACAGGGCTTAACACACAGCAGGCCCTTAATAAATGTTTTCCAAATGAGTCATTAGTTAATAAGAATTATAAAGAATATTACGTGCAATTAATATTAAATGCAAAAAATCACCCATTTTCAGAGCTCTTCCAACCCAGTGGGTGTTCTTGGCCAAAGAATGAAGTCTGGATTCAGAGTCGTGGGATCGCATCCCAACCCTGCCACCTACTAGGCAAATGACCTTGAGCCTTAACCTCAACGAGGAAAATAATAGGACTTCTACAAAGTGTTGTCATGAGCATTCAAGGAAATCAAGCTCAAGCAGCACAGAGACAACGAAGCTTGGCACATAGTAAGTGGCCAGTATAGTATATTAGTATATAGTATAGCTCCCTCTAGTGGTCTTAGCACAAGAAAAGGAGGAAAAAAAAAAGAGAATCAAGAGGCACCAGGGGAGTGAGGATGAATGCGAGAGTGGACAGAGTGAGGTCTTGGTCTGAAGAGCAGAAAGGGAAGAGGGCAGGAGGCAGCTTGAGGGGGTGGATGCCACCTTTTGTGAACAACTAGAGCAGCTGAGATTGAGGGGACTGGATAATATTCCTAGCCTGCCAGTGGAGCTGAGAGCACTGCAGTATTTTCCAGAGTTAGAAAAAGTGGAGGGAGGGTTAGGCTCATCTCCATCTTGTGGCCATTCTATCTGAAGGCCCTTTCCCTGTCCTCCTTCCACCAAGACATTACAAGCACCTGACTGACGCTCAGCCCTGCTGCGCTGAAGGGTGAGTGCTGAAAGGGAAGTCCTCAGAGGTCAGTCTGGGGCCTGTAAAGAGCCCTGGATTCAGCCTGGGTTACACTCTGGGTGAACCCATTATCAGCTGTGTAACATCAGCCTCCTCATTCAACTTTTCTGATCTTCAGTTTGCTCATCTGTAAAATGGGGATAAACTACCTACTTTGAAAGATTTAAGGGTTGAGATAAAGATGGAAAATGTTTAGCGCAAAATAGTCTAAATCGTAATTCCCTCCCTCTCATCCAGCTTGCTTAGTTTTCGTTTAGTCTTAGCACCCTGACCTAGTATTTTGTAGAATTTACTTGTTTATTCTCATTTCTGTCTACAAGAGAACATCAACTTCAGGAAAGCAGGGACTTTGTTCAGCGTCTTGTTTGCCACTGTAATCCCAGCACCCCAGCAATGTCTGGATTGAATAAATGAACAAATGAATTCTATTCATTTAATCTCTTCCACTAGAATGCAAGGGGGCTTCCCAGTGACTCAGTGGTGAAGATCCCACCTGCCAATGCAGGAGACACAGCTTCGATCCCTGGGTCGGGAAGATTCCCCGGCTAAGGAAATGGCAACCCACTCCAGTATTCTTGTCTGGGAAATCCCATGGACAGAGAAGCCTGGTGGGCCACAGTCCATGGGGTCACAAAAAGAGTCAGACACGACTCAGTGACTAAACACCAAATAGAATGTAAACTTCCTGACAGTAGGATTCTATGTTATTTATTGTGTTAAAATAAATTGCCCCAAGACTTAGTGGTTTAAAACAACAAGAATCATGCTATCTGTGGATTGGGAATTTGAGGGGGACTCACAAAGAGTCAGATACGACTAAGCGACTAAACTCAGAATGGGAGGGCAGGTCAACTCAGGGTCTCTCATAAGGTTGAACCTCAGATGCCATCAAGGTTATGGTCATCTGATGGCCTAACAGAGTCTGGAGGACCCATCTCCAAGGTCGCCCGCTCATGTGGCTGATGGTGGTTGCTGCTGTTTCCTCTCGCCGTGAATATTTGTCAGGCCGGCGTTGACTGCCTTCCTGACATGGCAGCTGGCTTCCCCTAGAGCATGCAATCCAAGAGACCATGAAGGAAGCTGAAAATGCCTCTATGATCAAATCTATATACTCCAGGGCATTGAGGCCCACGTCATACTGCCACACTCTGTTGGTCACACAGCCCAGTCTCAATTCACTTGGGAGGAAACCATATGAAGGTGTGAGTACCAGGAAGGAAAGGTCATTGGAGCCATCTGGAGGCTGGCTACCACAGGGATAGTTTGTCAGTGTGACACCCGTGCCTGGATACCTGGTCGGCATTCAAAAAGCAAGAGTTGAATCTGAAGGGACATGTGTGTTGCAGTGCTAAGCATCACAAGGAACTCAGATTCTGCCTTCAAGGAACTGGCCTCCTAGTGGAGGAGATGAGATGCATAAAGAGACCTGTATGACTCTGTGTTCCACAGTGGGAGATGGTCTAAAAATTCCAGGAAGGTGTCTTAGTCTGCTGCAGGCTGAAATGAGGAAGAGTTCCTGGAGTGGGTGGCGTGGGCAGAGTTCTGAAGCATGAATTGAAGTATGCAGGGGAGAAATGAAAGGAAATGCCAAAGAAAGAAAGGGAGATGGAGGGTGAAAACAGATACATCAGGAGAGTCATGCTTATTCCCCTTTTATATCCATCAGACTTTCATTTAGTCCCCTTGCCTATAGTAATAATATACAGCATTGTGTGCGCGCTTCTAATCCACGTGTGAAGCACCACCCAGGGAAGCAGGCTCTGTGCTAAGTGCAGGGAATGCAAAGACTAATAATGTGGATGGCTCTGGTTTGTGAGCAACTAAGGATGTGAAAGGACAGGGCAAAGCCATGTGCCTTTGAAAGTACAATAGTTTGTAAGTATTATGATGTGTTTCAGAGTAGTATAAATTCCTAGAGGCATGTGGCAAGGACTTGGAGGGCTAAAAGGGCTTGCTATTATAGACGTTTGGAGGAAGAACCCACTGAGAAAATCTGAGACCAACCTGATCCCACGGTCAAGAAAGATACCGTTTTTTTTCCAGACTGATTCAGTCTCTTGCAACACCTTTCCTGCATGCCTTCATCACCCCCCACCCCCAAGGGGTTCAGGGGAAAGATGGGCTGGGAAGGTGGTTTGTGGCAGGAGAGTTGTGTGGGGGTCGGACATCCCATTGCATTTCCCAGGTGGCAGTAGTGGTACAGAACACTCCTGCTAATGCAGGAGACTTAAAAGACCTGGGTTCGATCCTTGGGTCGGGAAGATTCCCTGGAGTGGGGCATGGCAGCCCACTCCAGTATTCTTGCCTGGAGAATTCCACAGACAGAGAAGCCTGGCAGGCTACAGTCCTGGGTTGAAAAGACTGTAGGGCTGAAAAGACTGTAGGGTTGAAAAGAGTCAGACATGACCCAAGGGACTTAGCACGGGTGTCCCATATGGCATGTCCCACCGCATCATGGACAGATTCTAGTCTCACAGACTCCTGAGGATTCGAGAAGTTTATCTACTTATTTATTTCGGATATTTCTTCATTTAGCTTCTCCAGTCTTAGTTGTGGCACATGGGACCTTTAGTCTTTACTCGTAACATGTGGAATCTTAGTTCCCTGACCAGGCATTGAACCCAGTCCCCTTGCATTGGAATTGGAAGCTCAGTCTTAGCCACTGGACCATAAGGGAAGTCCCCACAAGGAATTTAGAACCCAGAGGACTGCAGCTAGTTCTTCCCACCTCCCCTGAGCTCCCCATGGCCTCAGGGCAGCCACTCCCCAGGCTCTGAGGCTCCCCTCCCGCCCCCCACCCCCACCAACCTTGCACAGCCCAAGGATATCAGGTGACCATCCACAAACTCTTCTTTACACTAAGGGACATTAACTTCACCCTAACCACGATGGCCCACACCTCCAAGACACTGAGAAACCTCCTTTCCAGGCCGCATGAATCGGTCAAGCCACAGCCCCCATAGTGATAATCGCCATAGAGCACATTCTGTCCCTGCCGTCACCCCTGGTGACAAACAGGACCTGGCGTCAGCAAAGCATGAGAAGGAAGTCAGTTCTCCAAGGGGTGGGAGTGAGATCACTCTGGAAAGGCTTCATGGCAGAGGTGTCCTTTAAGTTGAACCTTGGGAGATGTGTCTGCCAGACAGACCAGATGGGGAAGGGTCTTGGGGAAGGAAATAAGCTTGAACAAAGAGCAGCAAGACCCACTGGCACCTTTGAGTAGCCATGGGAGCCTCTAGGGCGGGTCAGAGTAGAGCACGGGTAGTGCTAAATGCAGAGTGAGGCAGAGCCTGAGTCACAGAGGACCCCGCGGCCAGTACGACAGTGTGCACTCTGCCCGAAAGGTCAAGATTCGGGGAGTTATTTTAGGGTTCTGAACCAGAGAGTAACACTGGAGCAGGCTTTCCCTTTCAATGACCTGTGACTCCAGATAAGATACTTAACCTCTTCGTGCCTCAGTTTCCACATATGTGAAATATATCTTTTGTTGTTATTTTTTAACTTTTGGAGTTAAAAAACAAAACCCCTGTCTGGGCCCTTCCCTGGAGCTGTCAGCATTCCTGGGGAGACATGCTGTGAGGCCAGGATGGAGAGTCACCAGGGACCTCATCTAACTGTCCTGGTCACTGATCCCTGGGGCGGTAACAGCACCACAGAGCCTGGTGGTGAAGGGCAACTCCGTCTCTGGCCCCATGGCGGGCCCTCAGTAGCTGCATTTGCCAGGCGGGATGGAGCTGGCTCTTGTTAGGTCTCCGTGTGTTTTCTAGACCACTGCTGTCTGAAATTTCGTGGAAAGGGGCTATGAGCTCAAGTCTCAGCTCTTCCTTATCGATAACCAGGTCATATCCTGCTGTGATGGAAACCTCTCAGGAATGTTCCTTCTGACTAGTTTTCCTCTGGTGGGCTTTGGCGAATGAGCCGCTAGCACTTCCTTCTACCTTGCCGGTAGTTTTCCTGCTCTCCCCTTGTCTCTGTTGACATTTTGGGCCGGATCATTTTTTGCTGTCGGGACTGACCTGGGCATTATAGGCTATTTAGCAGCATTTCTGTCTCTACCCAGTAGATGCCAGTGGTACCACCCCCTCCAGTTGTGACAACCAAACATAACTCCTGCCATTGCCTAATGTGCCCTGGGCAGTCTCCACTGCTTGTGAGTCTTTGAGGGCGGGGTTCATATCTAGCTTGGCTTCTTATCTCTTCCAGTGCCTTGCACAGTGCCGGGCACCTGATCAGCGTTCGCTCGGTGACTGATATGAACTTACTGTGTGGTGATTCATGTTTGTAGATTCAGGGGACGGAGAGCTTCGTGAGATGGGGATGTAGAATGTCTCCCTCTACTTGTCTTTCTTCCTCCCACGCAAGTGCGTAGCAGGCCCTGGGCTTCTCTGTCGCTGCAAAGACTTGAGCAACTCTTGTTTCCAAAAGTCGATGAAGGTCAACAGGGTTTGAGAATAAAATGATTTTCCTCTAGATTTCCTTCTTTTGAATTATTTGACTGCAGTGGGTCTTAGTTGTGGCAGGTGGGATCGTAGGTGCCTCCTGTGGGCTCTTTTCATCGGGGTGCATGGACTTTCTAGTTGTGGGACACAGGGAGTTGGAGCCTGTGGGCTTAGTTGCTCCTCGGCCTGTGGGATCTTAGTTCCCCCATCAGAGGCAGATCAGGCACATCCCTGGCATGGCAAGGCAGATCCTTACATACTGGACCACCGGGGAGATCCTTTCCTCTGCATTTAGAAGAGATTTCCAGAGGCTTGGACAGGAGGTAAGAGAGAAGTCTGGGAGTCCCAAGGCTGTGGCTGGAAATCGTGAACCAAGAGATGTGATCCTAGGTAGGGACCCATGGGCTTGGCCATGACTTTGGGTTCTAGGTATGGGCACAGAAGTGGCAGAGCCCACCTGACCTGAGAAAATGGACATCTGAGGGGGAGCTGGGGGTACTGGTGACTGGTGGGACCCTTTGGATACCTGAGCATTGTGTAAGATCTCAGATCCCTGGCACGAACTCTGGAGGACTCAGGGATCAGAAATTGAAAATCACTGAGGCAGTGTGAAACTGGAGATGAAATCAAGTTGATTTATTGAAAACAAAAAGATGCCACTATTTCTGACGCATTGGACCTTCTGGCTTGGTTTTTGTACTAAGTGTGAAGGGACAAAATAATAATAGCTAATATTTATTGAGTGCTTAATATGTACCAGACATGGTTCTTTCAGGTTTTGGTGAATTGTCTCTTTTTAATTTTCGGGGCATTCCAGATGGTTCTAGTAGTAAAGAACCTGCCTGCCAATGCAGGAGACAGAGACGAGGGTTCGATCCCTGAGTCTGGAAGATCCCCTGGAGGAAGGCATTGCAACCCACTCCAGTATTCTTGCCTGGAGAATTCCATGGACAGAGGAGCCTGGCGGGCTACAGCGCATAGGGTCCCAAAGAGTCAGATACGACTGAAGCGACCTAGCATGCATGCATGCGTCCTCTTTTAATTTTCACAGTATTCCTATTAGTAGGTTCCACTGTAATCACCGATTGAGGGATGAGGCATTGGTGATATAGTCTAGCTGGACAGCTTGCTCCAAGGTTTAGCTCTGCGTGGTGGAGGCAGGATATATAGTAACAATAGCAAACACATGTAACACTTATTGTGTTTGGTGCCATATCATGAGCTTTACATGAGGTGATTTACTTAATCTTTACAACACCCTAGGGAGGTAGGTATTACCACCACTCCCATTTTATAGAGAACAAATGGAAAAATAGATTAGTTTGCCCACTAAGCTCATATGAGTCCCAGCTCATATTTGGCAGACTTTGAATTTGAACTTGGAAAGTCTGGGTGCAAAGTTGTGTGTCCAATCCTAACGTAGTGCTTCTGAAACTCCCAGAAGAATGCAAGCCCTTAACTCTTAACTGTACGCTGCTGGGTGGGCACCTGGATATTCACAAATGATCAAGTGTTTAAACAGGCTTTTGGGGAGGAATCAGAGGCTGGTTAGAACCAATATGTCTTATGTTCCAACGAGAAGAATCAAGCGAAGCTTTGAGTTATTGGCTGAGCTCTGGAATTTTCAAATAATACTGAACTGGAGATCATGGCATCCAATCATCAAGTCATTAGTTGTCTGTATCTATGTACAGAATGGCCATGATATTCTTTAGACTCTGGAGAAAATTGGTAATTTATTTTGTTTTCCTTTGAAACTGCAAAACCGGTTCTTTTTACATATGCAATTAAAAACAGCTAGCTTGTTAAAATCGGAGAAGGCAATGGCACCCCACTCCAGTACGCTTGCCTGGAAAATCCCATGGACGGAGGAGCCTGGTAGGCTACAGTCCATGGGGTCGCAAAGAGTCAGACACGACTGAGCGACTTCACTTTCACTTTTCACTTTCATGCATTGCAGAAGGAAATGGCAACCCACTCCAGTGTTCTTGCCTGGAGAATCCCAGGGATGGCGGAGCCTGGTGGGCTGCTGCCTGTGGGGTCGCACAGAGTTGGACATGACTGACGCGACTTAGCAGCAGCAGCAGCAGCTTGTTAAAATGGGCTTTCCTGGTAGCCCAGACGGTAAAGAATCTGCCTGCAATGCGGGAGATTTGGGTTCGATCACCTGGAGAAGGAAATGGCAACCCACTCCAGTATTCTTGCCTGGAGAATCCCATGGACAGAGGAGCCTGTTAAAAATGCCTGCTGAGGAAAAAACTTGAAGTTAACCTTTGCCAGAGCTTCTCTGGTGGCTCAGATGGTAAAGAATCCATCCTCCTGCAATGCGGGAGACCTGGTTCGATCCCTGGGTTGGTTGGGAAGATCCCCTGAAGGATCTTCTATGTCTATGGACAGAGGAGCCTGGCAGGATACAGTCTATGGGGTCACAGAGCCGGAGACAAAGCGATTTGATACGTAACAGGGACATCAGTGCTGATCTGAGGCTTAGTAATTGAGCTTAGCAATGCCTTGTAATATGTCTACCAGAGACGTTAGCCATCTGTAGTATAGTAAGGGGAGAATCCAAGTCATAGAGGAATAATGGAAGGAATTGAGAATGTTCACCTTGGAGAAATCTGAAGGGAACACAGATGTTTTCAACAACCCTCAGGACCTGGGGTCAAACCAACCGGGAGTTGGGCTCTCCTGATACTTGCCGGTTCGTCCTCAGCCACCCAGGGCGCTTTGGGTTGTGCTTGATCAGTTCATGTCCCATTGCAGTCTCCCCAGATACAATGGGCAGACTTTGTTTAATTTAGTCCCTGATTTTGAACTAACAGTAAACATAGTCATTGGGATCTTTTTTCTGTTTGTTTTTGTTTTAGATAACCAGAAAAATATAAACTTAGGAATGATATTGGGTAATAACAAATTTATCTTATTAATAGGTGTGATGATAACATTGCAGTTATGTGAGAAAATGCTCTGTCCAACCTCACATACTTTTTTTTTTAAAGGTGTACTTTTAAAAAAATTGAGATAACTTACTACGTTGAGTTTGCTTTAAAATACTTCTGAAAAAATAGGTTGGCTGGATGAAACAAGTGTGGCAAAAGGTTGATGGTTGAAACTGGGTGATGACTCATAGTGTCCTGTAGTCTATATATCTTCGTTTGGAAGCTTTTTGTAATAAAAAGGAACAACGGTATTCATGTGTAATTTTTACCAATAGATATTTTGACAGTTAAGGAAGATAGGTCAAGTGGCTAAATTTGATGCTGAGATTTCTTAATGCTTCATTTAATAGACTCCAGTTACCAACAAAGGTAAAAGGCAGAGGTTTGGGTCTAGATCACTCCTACACTCATATCTACACTTGCTTAAATCTCACTTGAGGCATTTTATGAACACATCCCAGGCAGGTCAGGGAGCATTCTCTAAAGGAACTTTATCTCAAGCAAACTGCCCCACCCATTATTTCCTTGTCAAGTACATCCTCATTCACGGTGACATGAAGGCTTCTTGGCAGATACATTATCCCCTGAGATAACGCCTTCATCAGAAATCAAATTTAGGATGGCCCTCAGTCACATGGGAGTCAGCCATAGGACTGGAGACCTTGAACACTCAGCACTGAGCCACGTCTTGCAGTGGCCTTTCTTCTTCATCGAGGGCAGACGTTCTTAGTGCCTTCGGCAGAAGCGTGCAATAGTCACTCAGCCGCTCCAGTTACTGCAGATGAAGTCCTTGATTTTAAATATACGCAACGGTGTTTATAGTAAGGCAGCTTTTGTATAATAAACGGGGTAATAAATATTAGTAAATATATATATAAACATGTATAAACACAAATGTATTTTCAAAAAGAATGAAAGGATAACCTCCAAACTAATGAAAATGGTTATCACAGAGGGAGGGAGGGAACAGGATGGAGGGATGAAATTGAAACTTCTTTGGCAGTACCAGCTATTCAGTATTATGTTTTATTACATGATTAAGAAACAAAATTAAACATCGGAGTTTGCTCAAACTCATCGTCCTTTGAGTCGGTGATGCTATCTAACCATCTCATCCTCTCCCACCCTCTTCTCCTTTTACCTTCCGTCTTTCCCAGCATCAGGGTCTTTTCCAATTTACACAAGTCTAAAAACTATTAAACAAGTAAAAAGCAGTCTCTAAAACCTGAAAACCACTGAAAGAAACAACCCTAACTATATACCAAGTTGGTGACATAGTCACACAGAGAAAAGAATCTAACTTGAAAAGATGTTAAACTCAGTGTTTTGACTATATATCCCATGAACAGGAGTCTTTAGCCTGGGGTAATCCCCCCTTCCCCAGTGGATATTTGGCTACATCTGGGGGCATTTCTTGTCAGAACTGGAAGGTTGCTACTGGCCTCTTGAGGGGTAGAAGGTAGAAGCTACAATGCACAGGGATATTCCTAAATAAAGAATATATCATAAAGGCAAGAAGAACCAGAAGTTACCTTTCCAAGATCACACTATCAATGTTCTACTGACAATATAGGCATTGAAATGATTATACGTACCTTCTAAAGGTACCTATAAAGCACGTAACTGATTGTCATTTGTCATTAAGATTCAAGATTTTGAATCTTAAAAGCTTCTGCACATCAAAGGAAACTATTAGCAAGGTGAAAAGACAGCCTTCAGAATGGGAGAAAATAATAGCAAATGAAGCAACCTACAAACAACTAATCTCAAAAATATACAAGCAACTCCTACAGCTCAACTCCAGAAAAAAAAATGACCCAATCAAAAAATGGGCCAAAGATCTAAATAGACATTTCTCCAAAGAAGACATACAGATGGCTAACAAACACATGAAAAGATGCTCAACATCACTCATTATCAGAGAAATGCAAATCAAAACCACTATGAGGTACCATTTCACCCCAGTCAGAATGGCTGCGATCCAAAAGTCTACAAATAATAAATGCTGGAGAGGGTGTGGAGAAAAGGGAACCCTCTTACACTGTTGGTGGGAATGCAAACTAGTACAGCCACTATGGAGAACAGTGTGGAGATTCCTTAAAAAACTGGAAATAGAACTGCTTTATGATCCAGCAATCCCACTGCTGGGCATACACACTGAGGAAACCAGAAGGGAAAGAGACACGTGTACCCCAATGTTCATCGCAGCACTGTTTATAATAGCCAGGACATGGAAGCAACCTAGATGTCCATCAGCAGATGAATGGATAAGAAAGCTGTGGTACATATACACAATGGAGTATTACTCAGCCATTAAAAAGAATACATTTGAATCAGTTTTAATGAGGTGGATGAAACTGGAGCCTATTATACAGAGTGAAGTGAGCCAGAAGGAAAAACACCAATACAGTATACTAACGCATGTATATGGAATTTAGAAAGATGGTAACGATAACCCTGTATACGAGACAGCAAAAGAGACACTGATGTATAGAACAGTCTTATGGACTCTGTGGGAGAGGGAGAGGGTGGGGAGATTTGGGAGAATGGCATTGAAACATGTGAAACGTCATGTATGAAACGAGATGCCAGTCCAGGTTCAATGCACGATGCTGGATGCTTGGGGCTGGTGCACTGGGACGACCCAGAGGGATGGTGTGGGGAGGGAGGAGGGAGGAGGGTTCAGGATGGGGAACACATGTATACTAATTAATTTTCTATTAAAGAAAAAAAAAAAAAAGAGAAAAAAGAAAAAAAAAAGATTCAAGATTTTGAGCATAAAAGAGATACAAGTACAAAATCAAAGATATTAAGTTAAAACCCTCTAGTCTTAAAAAATACATATTTAATTTTGAGTGTTACTTGTGGCACATGGAATACAGTGTGTGGGATCTAGTTCTCTGACCAGGGAAGGATCCCAGACTTCCTGCATTGGGACCAGGGTAGTCTTATCCACTGGACTACCAGGGGAGCCCCCAGATTCTATAATCTTCCATGTTCCTATGCCTGGTGGCTCAGTGGTCCTTGGCCTTTCTCTCCCCACTGGGCAGTTCATCCTCCATAGTGGGTTTTGGGCTGCTCACAGCAGGGTGGTCTCAGGGTGTAGATGAGCTTCTTACAAAGTGGCTGGCATCCAAGAGGCAGAAAACAAGGCCCCCAGCCCAGTTAAGGACTGTGTCTGAGCATGGCACAGCATTGCTTCCGCTGTGTTCTAGTAGTCAAAGCAGTCCCCAAGCCTCCTGGCTTCAAAGGGGTGGGTGGTGAAACATGCCCCAGCTCTTGATGGAGGGGGGTGGCATGATGGTGGCACAGAAGAGTGTGCAGGATGGGAGATGCTGCGTGGCCAACTTTGAAAACCACGATTAGTCACAGTAAGTTGGTAGATGATAACCCGCAGGGCTCAGACTCCCCCCACTGGTGGCTACAAACAGGGCTTCTGGGTCCAGGCACCTCAAGGAACAGCAGGTTCCCAACCTACTTGACCAGTTCCCTCATTTCCAAAAGCTGCCAGGACTCCATGATAGTAGGAATGCTGGTGAAACATGCCTGGGTTAGAATAAACCCAGAGGACTGCAGAGCCGACTGATGGAGAGAGACTAGGGGAGAGGGATTTGACAACAACATGTATGAGCCCCTAGTGGGGCCCCTAAGGAGCTTTAGCAAAAAAAAACTCAGACTTTGTCCCAAGCCTGTCTCAGGCACCACTGTTCAGAGTTCCTCTGCCAGAACTAAGGATGTTGCCTTTCCACTTAAGCCTGTTTATCTGGCTGGGCCGCAGACAGCTGCACTGAGGTTTGAGACACAAGGGCTAGGCAGAGCATTGCGGGGGTTGGGGGTGGGGGTCAGTAAGTGAAGTTTGTAGGCTAAACCTATGCCAGACCAGATTGTGGCTGTAGTTCTTTGCACACGAAATGAATTGGAAGGAAATAGAAGCCTACTTTGGTTTCCTGGGGAATTTTATTGCCTGGAAAACTACAATTCTGCCCTTTTAAAGCCCTTGACCCAGAAGGGGTCCTTGACCCTGCAGGTCTATACGATGGAGTCTAGACCTGTGGGAGGAAACTGTGTCTCCAAGAGGGATTTGACCTTGAAAGCTATTTGAGACGAACCAGGCAGAACCCTGGCAACCCACTCCAGTACTCTTGCCTGGCAAATCCCATGGACGGAGGAGCCTGGTAGACTGCAGTCCATGGGGTCGCTAGGAGTCAGACACGACTGAGCGACTTCACTTTCACTTTTCACTTTTATGCATTGGAGAAGGAAATGGCAACCCACTCCAGTGCTCTTGCCTGGAGAATCCCAGGGATGGGGGAGCCTGGTGGGCTGCCGTCTCTGGGGTCTCACAGAGTTGGACACGACTGAAGTGACTTAGCAGTAGCAGCAGGCAGAACCCTTCAAAGGGAAAAGTCAGAAGCCATAGAGTGTGTCAGCCAAGGGTGGTTTCCCTGGAGGGCAGAGCCAGGGTGGCCAGATGGACCCACCAAGCAGTTTACTGACAGAGACGAAAAGTCTTTCCAGTCCTTGCCTGGTACAATTTGATCTTTGCTGCAGCCCAGCGTGTGTTTTCTTTTCACCCGTTCTGAATGGGACTTATTACTGCAGTTTTCCTGTTCCTATGCAGCCGTTGTATATTGGGTGTAGAAGAGCTGGGGGGTGGGGACCACTTGTCTCTTTAAGTGGAGGTACCACCACGAGCTACACCTGGCTCTCACTGTTTGTTGGATCAGAAGCTCCTGGTCTTTGAGCTGAATCAAAGCACTTGGGATTTGGGCTTGTCTTTCTTGGAGCACAGGGGAGATGTGTCTGTGTGTGAGGATTGCCTACAAACACTTGGTACCAAAAGCTTGGATGGTGGCAGACATCCTTGGACTAGGTCTAGATCTTAGGCTAAGACCTAGACCAGTGCTAGGTCTCCCCTTCTTTTAGACTATAAGGCACTTGATTTTTGTCTGGGTGCCTGGCCAGCATGTTTCCAGCCTCTTTTGCTGCTAGATGCATGCAAGTACCCGAATGAAAATGAGCGGAGCAACCTCAGGGTCATGCCCTTAAAGGGAAGGGGCTTATCTGCCCTCGCCTCCCTTCCCCCCACCCTGCTACTGGCATTCAGAAGTGTCTGGGAACCATTTTGAACCATGCAATCTAAGGGTGATCCTAGGAGTGGCCAATCTGTGTCAAAACTTCAGAACCTATCAAAACTCAGCTGACCAGAAGTCATCTTCTTTTCATTTTTGAGGCTTTTATAAATGCAGTAACTCTGGCAAAGTACAGAAATTGTATCCTATAAAAATTACTGTGGGGGTAATGGATACATGTCGGCGAGAATGGATCCATGTAAACGTATGGCTGAGTCCCTTCTCTGTTCACCTGAAACTCACAGCATTGTTAATTGGCTGTATCCCAATACAAATTTTTTTTGGTGTTAAAAGAAATTAAGTTTTTTAAAAATTACTGTAATACTGGAAAGGTATAAAAGTGTTAACCTTAGGAAGTTATAAAATTAAAAGATGAGAATGAAGAAAGTAAAGAAACAAACTTAAATTCCTGGTATTAGCTCTTTTACTGCTGATTTTAATAATGTAAGTGTATTAGCTTTTCAGGTGGGCTACACTGATGGGCGACCAGTGAAAGTGAAAGTTGCTCAGTCGTGTCTGACTCTTTGCGACCCCATGGACTATACAGTCCATGGAATTCTCCAGGCCAGAATACTGGAGTGGGGAGCCTTTCCCTTCTCCAGGGTATCTTCCCAACCCAGGGATCAAACCCAGGTCTACCGCATTGCAGGCAGATTCTTTACCAGCTGAGCCACCAGGGAGGCTTAGGAGACCTTTCTTGTTCTCACTCTTGCTGCCCATCTCTGAAGGTCCTCATAGAGTTAGCCAAAGATGCAGCATGTTATCGGAAGTCTGGGGTCATAAAGAGTTGGATACATATCTAAACATATCTGTAATGCAGCTCTTACCCCCGACCCCCACCCCCCCAGAAAACGTGTCCCTATACTGTGTTCAGGGTAGGAGACTGTTAACAGAGTTGAGGAGGTCATTTCCATAGTCTCTGCTGTGCGAATATCTTGCTATGAGATTATATCATTATTTCAGGAAGAATCTATGCCAACCATCTATGCACTCAGTTGAAAATATGCTCATGCATGCATGTGTGCTAAGTTGCCTCAGCCTTGTCTGACTCTTTACGGCCCTATGAACTGTGGCCCACCAGGCTCCTCTGTCCATGGGATTCTCCAGGCAAGAATACTGGAGTGGGTTGCCGTGCCCTCCTCTAGGGGATCTTCCCAACCCAGAAATCGAACTTGGGTCTCTTAAGTCCTCCTGAATTGGCAGGCAGGTCTTTACCACTAGTGCCACCTGTTCCAGTACATGCGTGCTAAGTCTTGTTCAACACTTTGCAACCCTCTGTCCATGGGATTGTCCAGACAAGAATACTAGAGTGGGTTGCCATTTCCTTCTCCAGGGGACATTCCCGACCCAGGGGATGGAACCCGAGTCTCCTGCGTGGCAGGTAGATACTTTACCATTATGCCACCTGGGAAGTCACAGATACGTTCATAGACCTAAGTTTTTGAGGTGTGCATCACCAGCACATCCTGTCCTCACACAGAGGAGGAGAAAGCAGAGTAGTTTCCCTCACATCTATGACCAGTATCTGCCCCTTGGCTTCCCAGTATCTCAGGAAACATTTCCCTGGAGTATAATCGTTTCTGTAATCAAAGCGACCTGCCGTGCATGTGTTGTCTCCTACGTAAGGTGTTTAGAGCGTGTGAAAGAATCTCATTTATTAGATTCGCAGTCTTAATCATCTGTTTATGTAACAGCTTGATTACAAATTTGTAGTCAGTGTTTAAAATTCTGGGGAAGTGTAATGTTAAGTTTTTAGGTTTTGGTTGATTATGTGTAAATAGTGAATAAATATTTAGAAATGTGAATGCTAAATATTAAAAGAAATGTTGTTTTAGAGGTTAATGAGTTCGTACATGCACTAAATGAAAGACAGGTGAAACTTTCTATTAATAGTCACTTAAGACATTAATGCTATGCCTAGTCAAGAATAAGGGATATAAAAGCTAGTTTGTTAACTTTTATGAATTTCAGTTTCCTTATCTATACAGACAAGGGGTTGGACTCCCATCATTGCTAAGGTTTTATCCATCTCTAAGATACCGGGTTATTAAAATTCAGAAACTCTTTTGTTCATGTTTATACCAGATTTTTTTTTTTTTTTTGCCATCTCAGAAAAATCAACAACACAGGTAAATGAAAGTCAGATCCTCCATAACAGCTTATAACGCCAGCATGCTTTTCATTCTTTTATATCACAGCTGCCTCTGGGTAAATAGACTGTCAGCATTTCATCAAGGCACATGTCTCATTGATAGGTTTGCCAGGCACACTTACACTCAAAACCCAGCCCATCTCACAGATAATTACCAGCTTCAGCACATCCTGGCTGCTTTCAGTTTTCTTGTGCTGTGCACAAGCTCCCCACAGCAATGGAAGAGAGCAGACTGCACTGCCCACTTCTTATGACATTTTCCATCACATTTTTGCAAAGGTCAAACATTTGAATAGTGCTTGGCTGTTTACAGAGCAACTACTGTTTCTCACAATTACCCTCGTTTTATAGATTTAGAACTAAAACTTGAAGAAGGCAAAATGACTCCTCAAAATCACATGGCTAGTAAGTAGCAGGGCAGGGCTCACACCCAGGTATATCTGACTTTAAGCACAATGGCTTTTCCATAAAAATAGCCCAAGTGAAAGCAACATCTGTGTACCATACAGGGTGGTCATGAAAGTTGTTTTCCCACTTGGGAAAATAGAAACACTGAGTAACACTGATTCCAGTACCCTCTCTCCACTATATTCGTTCTTAGCCAAGATTGACTTTAAAGGCTGGATGGAAGGGAGAAAACGCCCATGGTTTCCATTAAAATGTATCAATCAATAAAGAGAACTAAGAGGAGCTCCAAAAACTGTTGATGCCTTTCTTCCTTCTGTCTGTGCCTGGCGCTTAACTCTGGTATAACACCATGGAGGAGTGCGTTTTTTCCCTCCCAACTGTTAACTGCCAGCTGTTAACGGATAACTGACCAAGGTTGCCTTGGTGATGTCATGCCTGGTCATGTGACTTGCTTTGGCCAATGAAATGTGAGCAGAAGTGACATGTGCCTGGGACCAGAAGAAGCTTTGAAGAGCTAGCTACTCTCTTATTTCCACTCTCTCTTTTCCCCCCCGTGTCATGAGATCAGCATCTTCCAGAAACAGGCTAGTCCTACTAACTTGGTTCCCTAAT
This sequence comes from Bos taurus, assembly GCF_002263795.3. Taxonomy (NCBI): domain Eukaryota; kingdom Metazoa; phylum Chordata; class Mammalia; order Artiodactyla; family Bovidae; genus Bos; species Bos taurus. Next base: position 15,204,713 of record NC_037341.1, on the reverse strand, counting down.
GAAGATGTGGAGCAGAGTTTCAGGGAACCTGTAGAGATCAAGTAATGTGATAAACCTTCATGGTTGTCAACTACTGGGATTTTGGACACCATTTGTTATTGCAGCATAATTTACTCTAAGCCAACAGGTTCAAGCATTCATGCCATGGTATTGCAAATAATTGTCACCTCCAAGGGACACTAGGCTCCTCCAGCAGATGCTATTCGTTAACCATCTTTCAATCTCAGGGTCCAGCAGAGTGCCTGATGTATGATAGGTGATAAATGAATCTTTGATGACAGATGAATGGGTGGAAGGAGGGATGGATGACCAGTAGGATCTTAGTATGATCCTAAGAGTTCAAAATGGAGCACAGGTTCCTCAGGCCAGAACCACGCACTAATAAAACTCCCATGGATACCGATGTGAGCTCTGATTTCATCAATTCCACTGCTATCCAAAATAATCATGTAGGACATAGCTGATTACCTTGAATTGTAATATTCTAGCTCTTACCATCCAAATATGCATTTCCTAAAACTTCATCTCTAGATCGTGCTGTCTGTGACTCCATGAGTTAGCAGCTTCTGTTGACTAAGCAGTAAAACTCAATAGGAAACATGACAAAGTAGCTATCTACCATGACCTCCCACCCACCATGCCACTGTGAGTGGGGGACAGGCAGGTTCAGGAAGCAGCTCTTGGCCCAGGTACTGGCCAAGTAGACAGTGATGGTTCCTGTTTCTTTCACTCCCTGCTGTTTTCTGCATGACTCCATGCTAACAGTAGAGCACAGTAGTTCAGAGAATAGTCTTGATAGAATCAGAAAGGCCTTGATTAAACCTTAATTACACTATTCACATGGCATTGATGCCATTTGGAATTCTGGAACTAGAATGACCCTTCAGGGTTGTCCTGAGTTCAACCAAGATGAGCAGACTAGTGTAGAGAGATCCATTTCTTGAACCCTTTCTTTCTCCTCCAAACCCACTGTCACATTTATAGCCATTCAGCCTGTTTGCCATGACTCTGAGCTCAGAAATGTGGCTGCACCATAGTCTGGGAGCCTGAATATGCAAGCTGAAAGAATTTTTTAGGAGACTTCTCTTCTTGCTCCTCCTCTAGTTCTGACAATAGACCAATGCATTTCTCCAGAATCTGCTATGAAAAACCTGACCTGAAGCTGTCAGGATATGTCAGCTGTCACCTGCTGTATTGTAGTTCTTTAGAGTCCTATCAAAGTCCTTTAGAGTCATAAGGAACTTTTCTTCCCTGACACCTGCCTCCTAAATTACAACCCAGACAACTCTGCCGTTCCCAGGGGAAGGAGAAGCAACAATTCATCCAGTTCTTTTCCTTCCCATCCGCAAAAGATCAATTTGCAGCATGTTTTTCTCCTCTGGAGCATTGTTCCAGGTCATGGCCAACACCTGTGCATTCATCCACCCCTTTGCTCTGAGGAATCTTGTTGACAGAATGTGTACAAGACGATGCACCCTAATGCACAGTGACCAGGTGTTCCTCATGGTTGACACCTTGACCTAAAGTTGGCATTAAGTTCCTCAGACTTTGCCTTTTTTCTTTGATGGTTCCACAGAGTTGTATGAGGAAGCTGTTCATGCAAAGCCCCTCAGAGGTTGCCCACTACTGGATCTGGTGTCTCTCCGGATCCCTCTCACCTGTTACATCTACTGCAGGCGGACATTCTAGCAGCTGGATGAGGGAGAGGCTCAAGCCTCACCAGTGACCACCACCCTCCCTGGAAGCCATGAGGAATCATGCCACATGTTAGCAAGTGGCAGGGGGGATGGGCTGGTGAAAAGTAGGAAAGCATAGAAGGTAATGACCACTGGCCTAAAACAAGTCTATTTTTTTTAAAAAAAAGTATATCTATATATTTTATTTTTAGCTGCATTGGTTCTTGGGCTTCCCAGGTGGCTCTAGTGGTAAGGAACCTGCCTGCCAATGCAGGAGAGATGTAAGTAAGTAAGAGATGTGGGTTCGATCCCTGGAAAGATTCCCTGAGGGAGAAAATGGCAGCCCACTCAAATATTCTTGCCTGGAGAATCCTATGGGCAGAGGAGCCTGGCGGGCTACAGTCCATGGGGTCATAAAGAGTCAGACACGACTGAGCGACTAAGCACAGCGCACACAGCGTTGAGTCTTAGTTGCAGCACATGGGATCTTTCATTGCGGTGCACAGGCTTCTCTCTTTAGTTGAGGTATGTGGGCTTAGTTGCCCTGTGAGATCTCAGTTTCCTGACTGGGGATCGAACCTGCATCCCCTGCGTTGGAAGACGAAGTCTTAACCACTGGAACACCAGGGAAATTCCCACAAGACTGTTCTTATAAAGCTTATTCAACTTAAATGTTCAGGAACTTCATTGGAAGTTCTGATGACGACAATGTTCTTCTAAGAAACAGAAATACAAATCCAAGAGGCAATTGTCAGGATGGGAATTCCATGACTTGTTTCTACCTGCACATTTTCAGTTGGTTTCATTCTTATAAACATGGGGAAGTCGCCAACATGGATGTTAAAGTGGGTGCAGGAGGAAGAAACCTGATACATACGTGCCAGACCATTCTCAGCACTTTCCCCATGTTAATCCCTTTAAATCTCCTAACACTGTGTGAGATAGCTTTTATTTGATCATTCCCCTACATGGCTAGTGGGGAAACGGAGGCACACGGTGTTTTAAATAGCTTGCCCAGATGGTTGCAGAGTGGCAAAGCGGGTGTCACATGCTATCACTATTTTTCTGTGTGCAAAATACATTGTCAATTGAGTACCTACTCTCAAAATCCTAGGTAAGAATTATCACCTTCTGTTTTACAGAGAAGAAAGCTGAGACTCAAAAAAAAAAAAAAAAAATTCAGTGTCACAGTGTCACAGAACTAGCAAGCCAGGATTTGAATGCTGAGGTGGAATTCCACCCTGTAAGGTGGCTAAACAACAGAAAGATCCTGCTTTCCCAAGGCGATGAGAGGCAGTGGCTGTTTCTGCACCATCGTTCTAGGACAGGCTCGTGGCCAGAAGTGGGAGTGAGCCTGGACGGTGGAGGTGGGCACTGCCTGGTGCCCCAGCAGATGGCTGCCCTCGGGCGCCAGAGCTTTGGCTAGCAGCCCTTCCATCATCATGCCATGACCTATTTTTGTTCACCCACTTAATTCTCTGGTCTATTTCTTTCCTGAAGAATTATTTCATAACCTCCGCTGAGTAAGTTTCACATGCTGAGCATAGCATTCATGAACTTGGAGATGAAAACAAAATGTGCCTTCAGAGGACAGGGAGTAATATTCACAATCCAGGCAGAAAAACCAGTAGGAAAATTAAGAAGACTCGAACCTTGCTCTTTCCCTTGCATTCAGCTTGGTTTCCTTTTTATACCAACTGACCCAAGTCATCAGCGACTGGGGGCCTGGCTTGCTCGACCCACTTTTCAGTTGGTCCCTCTGCATTCAGAAATCTCCACAGCCTATTAGGATAAAATCATTCTCCACTCCGGTTTTCAGCACTGCATTTTAAGTACCTCAAGTTGGTTCCCTGTCACCAATAAAACCCGCTGTCCCTGTCAGATCCTGCTGCCAAAATCAAGCAAAGAGTGAGTCAAATGTGAGTAAGTGATGTAGAAGTGTTAATTTGACAGTGTGATCAGATACTATTGGAAGAGCTTGGCTAAGGTGCTCTGACAAAAGGGCTGCCTATACAACTGAGTGGGTGTAATTAGATATAAAAGTTCCCTTTTGGTCTCCTTGCCTTTCTGTTTCTCAAGCTCAAACCTGCTGGTTCTGGTGTTTCCTTTTTTTTTTTTTTTTTTTGACTGCAGACTCTGGGACCTTAGCTGCTTTTCCTCCCCTTGGCTAGCTGCCTGCTACTCCATTCCTCAACATATCTTATCTCCAGCTCCACCTTATTGCCTCATTCTCCAAAGAGAAATCCATGAGTCTTAGGATTTTATGGAGGTTGCAAAAACAGCAAGCATAGGGACCTTAAAAATCCCACAGATTCCTAATGGACGTGACTCCTTGTCATTCGCTCCTGGCTCCCTCGCAAATGTGGACTGGAAGCCCCATTGGAATAGGACTCAGCTCTGAAGCTGGGGCTCACCTATAGTCTCTCCTGGCCTGACTCCAACCCTGGGATTTCAACATTCATATCTCTTACTCCTCCTGCTGGAAACTCTCCCCTGGATTCCCTGTGCTTAGAGCAAGCTCTGTGCTCCTTTACCTGTGCCTCCTGGCCTTTCATGATTTGGGCTGGACTCCATCTCTCCACCCTCATCTTTTCTACTGTCCTCTTCATCCTGTGCTCCAGCCCAGTCTGATCCTCTAGCTGTGCTTTGAACACCTCCAAGTCTGTCCGTGGCAGGAGCTTTGCGCTGGCCAGTGCTTCTCCTTGGAACCCCTCCTCATCTATGGGTCTCAGCTAAATGTAGCATGTGATTCTGAACTGGGTTCTTTTGTTGACATCACTGGCATGACTTGAGTAGAGTTCTGAGAATTAGATAGCTGCCATCATCAAATGTTAATGTCCTGATTTAAACACCTATATTTTGGTTATGTAGAAAATTACTAAAGTCATCCTGACAAGGAGAGGTGATTACGGTGGCTTGTCTCCAACACGGCTGAGCACCATGGTTTCCTTCTCCCCTCTACACACGAGCCAGAGTTGCAGTCTGTTCCACTGCCCCCTCACGTGGCCTGACTTATGACTGCACTGATTAACAGAATTCTACTGAAGTCAGGTTGTGTGAGTTCTGAGGCTAGGTCCCAAGGAGCCTTGCCGCCTCTGCTTGTGTCTCTCAGAGTGCTTGCTCATAGAGAAGCCATCTGCCGTGTAAGAAGTGCGAGGACCCTGAAACCACCATGCTGTGAGGAAACCCAAGCTAGTCACATGGAAGGATCAGGAAGGAAAAGATGTCCTTTGACCACCAGTATCTGAGGCACACCAAGAACTGCCGCACTGAGCCCTTCAGGCCCAGAACTCGAGAAATAATGATAAATTGTTTTAGCCACTGCGTTGTAGATTTGTTATAGATTTTTTTAAAAGGTTTATTTATTCTTTGCTGTGCTGGGTTTTTGCTGCTGTTGCAGGCCTTCTCTGGTCGTGACGAGGAGGAGGTTGCATACGCGGGCTTCTCATTGCAGTGTTTCTCCTGCGGAGCGCAGGCTCTAGGCTCGCAGGTCTCAGTAGTTGTGGCGCTGAGGCTTAGTTGTCCTGTGGCATGTGGGATCGTCCCAGACCAGGAATTGAACCCCTGTCCCATGCATTGTCAGGGAGATCCTTCACCACTGAGCCACCAAGGAAGCCTGTTACACATTTTTATATAACAAGAACAGTAGTTACTTTTGAATGGTGATGGAACCATGATGTATGTAAATTTCTTGATGTTTCTCTCTCTTTTGCATTAAGCATATATTAATTTTGTAATTAAAGAAACCACTTATTCCCCCCTAGCACTTTAGGTTAAGAGTAGCATTACCTAGTGAACATCCCAAGATGTGGCGGCATCCGCTAGACAGAATGACGTACTCCCCATGATAGCCATAGCATCTAACACAATGGTGGGTACATTAGGTGCCTCTCATTTATTGAATAATTGATGCATGGGAGTACGTTGAATAAATTCTTCCAGGATGAAAGACTGTTTATTCATCCATTTATTTACTTAGAGAGATTTATGGTAGTTTGGCATAATGCTTTTTTTTTTTTTTAATATAGCTGTATGCTCTCTTTAAAAGACCCTTTTAAAGGAGCTTAAAGACACCAAAAAGTGAGGCATGCATTTAAGATATGATTTATTCTTTTCTCCACAGTACATTTGTCTCTCCATGTGATTTCCTCATCTGCTTCCTTCTGTAACTTCCCCATTCTGTGTGGACATTTTGCCACCATTCCTCTCCCTTTGTACATGTCTAAGAAAAGATAGCACAAAAATAAGATTATAAACCAGTCTCTCTTGGAGTAAAACTGAGATGAAATACCAACAGCTCAACTCAATCAGTATGTAAACGGACTAATACTTATGACCCAGTAGGATTAATTTCAAGAATACAAGGGTAACATAGCACTGGAATTGGTTAATGTTAATGTTTTATAGATCAAAGAAGAAAATATGATCTCCTAATTAAAAAAAACATTTCTTAGTAAACTGTATCTTGAGGAATGCTTCCTTAACATGATAAAAATTAATATTAAATGAACACTTACTGAGATATTGTGTATGCAAGGCACTGCATTAAGTTTTATGGATCATAAAACATTAAATAAGGCAAGTTTCTGCTTTCAGGAACCTAAAGCATGTACTATTGATCACAAAACATTACCAGTCTCCTCTTGTACAAATCAACCTTTGATTTCACAACTGAGAATTAATCTAAAAAATGTATTTCAACTTAAGATATTTGCATAATATTCATTGCAGTATAAGTTTTTAGTAGCAAGATTTCTTAACCTTAATGTCCAATAATAGGGGGATAGTTATGGAAATTTCTTCATATTAACTCAATGGAATATTACTCATTCATTAATGTTTCATTCAGTACCCACAATGTGCCAAAAACCTAACACATAGGCTAAATTAGTTCAGAGACAATGTAGTAATATTGAACACTGTATTACAGTAGACTCGATGGACGTGAGTCTCGGTGAACTCCGGGGGTTGGTGATGGACAGGGAAGCCTGGCGTGCTGCGATTCATGGGGTTGCAAAGAGTCGGACCCGACTGAGCGACTGATCTGATCTGATAAAGTATAAGAGAGTTTCTCAACATTTGTATCGGAGAGCGCTTGGGGGCGGGGACGTGGTTTTGTCCTGTGCATTGCAGCGTGTTTAGCAGCATCCCCGGCCTGTACCAGTGGGCCTAAAGCATGCCCTCCTGCCTTGTTTTGAAAACCAACAGAGACACACATGCCACATGTCTCCCAGGGAACAAATCTGCCTGTAGTCAAGTGTAATACATTCTCAACACAGAACACAACTTTCCCTATACAGTTTTGTCTACAACTATATAAAAACCTGGGCTTCCCTTGCGGCTCAGTGGTGAAGAATCCACCTGCCAGTGCAGGAGACATGGGTTCAATCCCTGGGTTGGGAAGATCCCCTGGTGAAGAAAATGGCAACCTGCTCCAATATTCTTGCCTGGGAAATCCCATGGACAGAGGAGAGTGGCGGGCTACACAGTCCATGGGGTCACAAAAGAGTGAGACACAACTCAGTGACTCAACAACAATATATAAAAACCTGTATGTTAAAAAAAAAAACCCTATAAATAAGCGAATAAAAAATGGAAGAAACGAAGGTTTAGTATTTGCTATGATTATTGATAGAATTCTGATTGCAATTTCTTTTCTCAGATTTTCTAATTATTTTAGCAGTAAATATAGCCCATTTTTAAGATGAGACTTTTAAACAGATTTAAGAAGAACTTTCAGCTCAGGAACATCAGCAGTACTCTGTGGCAGTGCTGGTTCCCCTTGGTGGGCTGATGTGTGGCCTTCATTTCCCTTACATATCCCCTGAGCTCTAGCCCTCCACAAAAACGCCTTGGCTAGCTATAGGTCTCCCTGAATGTGTGTTTCAGGAGCACTGATTTCTGCTTAGAGATTCCCAAATGACTCTCTTTGTCTATGATACCAACTGTGATGGTTAGTTTTACGTGTGACTTGATTGTACTACCGGGTGTCTAGATATTTAGCCAAACTTTATTCTGGGGGTTTCTGTTAGGGTGATTTGGATAAGTTTAACATTTAAATCAATAGACTGAGTGAAGCAGATTTTTCTCTGTAATATGTGTGGGCCTCATCCAATCAGTTGAAGGCCTGAAGAGAACAACAGGGCTGACCATCACCTGAGTAGGAGTTGTCTATTCTGGGACTTCTTTGGTGGTCCAGTGGTTTAGAATCCAGCTTCCAATGCAGGGGACCGTGGGTTCAGTCCCTGATCGGGGAACTAAGATCCCACATGCTGCTGGACAACTAAGCCCACACACCGCAACCAGAGAGCCCATGCGTCACAGCTACTGAAGCCTGTGCGCTCTAGAGCCTGTGCTGCACAACAAGAGAATCTCACACATCACAATGAAGACACAGCACAAAAAAAAAGAGAAGAAAAAGAGAGGATTCTTCTACCTGACAGCCTTGCACTAGAACAGTGGTGCTTTTTCCCATCTTGGACCCAAACTGAAACTTGGACCCAAACTTCACTGTTCCTGTGTTCCAGGACTTTAGATTGAGACTGAAACTAAACCATCGGCTCTTCTGGGTCTCCAGTTTGCTGAATCTGTTTGCAGATCTTGGGACTTGTCAGCCTTCAGGACCAACAGGAGATAGATAGGTAGGTAGATACATACATACATACATACATATATAGTTATTATAATAAAAGGAATGCGTGTGTGTATATATATATATATGTATGTATATATATGGTGTTCCCTGGTGTCTCAGTGGTAAAGAACCCACTTGCCAGTGCAGGAGACGCAGGTTTGATTCCTGGGTTGGGAAGATGCCCTGGAGAAGGAAATGGCAACCCATTCCAGTATTCTTGCTTGGGAAATCCCACGGACAGAGGAGCTGGTGGGCTGCAGTCCATGGGGTCGCAAAGAGTCAGACACGACTTAGCGACTAAACAACAACATGCATACACACACACACACACACACACACACACACACACTGTTGGTTCTGTTCCTCCGGAAAACCCTAAGACACTGGCAAAGTTCCACCTCCAGGTCCAAACTGGACCTTTCCAGAGAAGCCCACAACAAGATCCGTCACACTGTGGCCTCAGGATGCCCCTGAGCTTTTGAGGGCAGGCAAGCTTGCTTCAAGGTTCCAAATAGCTAAGCGTCCCCAGAGTATGTTACTTTGGGAAACAGGAGGAAGTTGTTACCGAACCAGGCTCCTTTGCCCACCTCACAGCAAGCCAAACCCTGAGGTTTCTAGCTGAAAAAGAGTTTGTTCACAAGACAGCCAAGCAAGGAGACAGGAGAACAAGTCACAAATCCACCTCCTGAAAGATGAGGAGCTTGAGATTTTTGTGGGCTGAAGAAGCAGGCTGGTCTTTGACATAGGGAGAGTGGGTTGGAGGAAGGGAAAGGAGAGGTGATTGGTGTTCTGTGTAGACATACCTGGTTACAGCTTTCTTTCTGGGATGCGTGTTCAAAAATAGAGACACCTAGCATGATCTGAGGGTGGAGTTTTAAGCCTTTTGACGTCAAAAGTTCACTCACTGGACGACTACACAGGCCCAGCTGTGGGGTTGGTGGTCCCAACGAATCTTAGCTGGCTTGAGCTGGGGCAGAAGGTGATTCCAGTTTCCTGGAAAACAACTTAAGCCTTCTCCTGCCCATTATTATAGTGAACCATTTGTCAAGAGGCATTGTCTATAAGGGTGGTTAAGAAGTCTGGTGATACACTACCTGGGCTACATGAAGCTTGGAGGGTGTGCAGTTAAGAAAGGAAAAACATCTAAAGCAGGCTTGACTAAATAAAGACAGGTCACAAGCAGAGGGGTTTTAACATGCTGTTCCATTATCTGCTATTCTGTAAGACACACGCAAGGACTTCTATTAAGGCACCAGCTTCTGTTAACTGTATGGGATATGATTTCAGACTCTGTACTCGTATGCTAAAATTATGGGCTCAGAGGACGGAAGATACTGTTCTTGCTGCTGCTACTGCTGCTAAGTCACTTCAGTCGTGTCCGACTCTGTGCGACCCCATAGACGGCAGCCCACCAGGCTCCGCCATCCCTGGGATTCTCCAGGCAAGAATACTGGAGTGGGTTGCCATTTCCTTCTCCAATGCACGAAGGTGAAAAGTGAAAGTGAAGTCGCTCAGTCCTGTCTGACTCTGAGCAACCTCATGGACTGCAGCCTACCGGGCTCCTCTGTTCTTAGCTGAACCCAAAGAATTCTGACCAGGGTTGTGCTGCTGAAACTGATAGGCTGGGTAACAGTGGAAAATAAACTTAGCCAAGCCATGCTTAATTTTCTTCTCTGTCATATCTGGCCAACCTATTCTGCAGGGTGTTAGTGAGAATCAAATGAAATAGTAATGACAATGATAAAAGAAAATACTTAAGTAGTATTTATTACATGCTAGACATTGTTTTCGGAGAAGGCAATGGCACCCCACTCCAGTACTTTTGCCTAGAAAATCCCATGGACGGAGGAGCCTGGTAGGCTGCAGTTCATGGGGTCGCTAGAGTCGGACACGACTGAGTGACTTCACTTTCACTTTTCACTTTCATGCATTGGAGAAGGAAATGGCAACCCACTCCAGTGTTCTTGCCTGGAGAATCCCAGGGAGGGGAAGCCTGGTTGGCTGCCGTCTATGGGGTCACACAGAGTTGGACACGACTGAAGCGACGCAGCAGCAGCAGCAGACATTGTTTTAAGCACTTTTACATGTATGAACTTAAAATAGTAGTAAAAAATGTAAAAATTATAAAAGCATTCAGCAAAGGTTATGTGTTGGTATTAGAAATGTAATTACTAATCACTATTATCATGTACTCTAAAAAATATTTATTTGGCTGCACCGGGTCTTAGTTGTAACAGGCAGAGTCTTTAGTTGCAGCACATAAGCTCTTAGTTGTGGCATGTGGGATCTAGTTTGTTCCCTGACCAGGGATCAAACTCAGGCCCCTTGCATTGCGAGTGCAGAGTCTTAGCCACTGGACCACCAGCGAAGTCCTTGTCATACACTTTTGTATAAGTAACTATATCCGGAAGCAAGTTCTTGCCATAACAGATATTGCAGTGACCACTGAGATACTGACGGTGACCAGGAAACAAATGATCTAGCCAGCCAGATGGGGCAATCTGTGCTTACTCTAGGAAGCCCCATGGTCTTCTCCACATGACAAAACCTGCCTTTCCCAGGTGAAGGACATGGACACTGATAATACCCAAGCTGTTCGCTGCCCAGCTCTCAGACTATACGTTGTCCGTGTTGTCCTCTCTTTTTTCATCAGCCTCTTGAACTCTCTGTCCTGCAGAAGCCATATTATCTTTTTTTTTTTTCTTCCTTCTCCATTGCATCTTCCAAGTACTGATTACCTTTCTCGAGCTTTGGGGTCCAAACTGATTAGACATAGTGGCACAAAACAAGAAAGAACTGGTTCTTCATTACTTGACCCAACCAGGTCTGTTTTTTTCTGAACTGTGTTGTTCAGAACTGAAAAGACACTTGTGTTCAAAAAAAGAGGTGAAGATTTATGTCTCCTGCCAAAGAAAAAAGATGAGCAGGGAAAAGTCCAGGGTACTCTGCACAGGAAGAGGGGTCTGCCTCTCCCTATGATTAAGGCCACCATTCACCCAAGTATTCCCGAGACAGTCCTGGTTTCCAGTTATTGTCTCAGAGTAATCCTTCATAGAGCTGCTTTCACTATCTGAAGCGTGCGGGTTTGGGTGATAAATCATATGGTTACTTTATTTATGTTGCTTCCTGAAGTTGATTTTTCTGGCTACTAATAAAGAATCTGATGGTCCACATCCTTTGTCTGAATCCACATTCTTGATCATTTGGCTTGATGTTTCCTAAAACATTTATTCTTTTGTGGCAACGAAAAGTCCCAACATTCATTGCCCAAAGTTGGTGATCTGAACACAGGATTTCCTGAAAAAATTGCTTTCTAGTTCAGAATCCTATCTTCATTTTTTTACCCATACATGCTCCCCACAGAGATGATGAACAAGGAGGTCTGATGTCCTTCAGGGACATGACATGCTTCTCTGGGCAGCTCCACTAGGATTTAGGACCCATGAGGTTCCACTACTGAGAAAGGAAACCTTTCACCATTCATGGAAAATATCCCCAGGTTTGCTTGCCAGAAACAGGCAGGCACCCAGAACATCAGCTTTTTAAAAAAAATCTGTACTTTCTCAACAATTAGTGGCCCAGTGCCATTAGAGATGTCATTTGTCACAGTATAAACTGCAAAGGAACACAAGGAAGCAGAATGAAGAGAAGAACAAAGAGCTGTTAAGAGATGCTTCTTCTTTAGATCTTTCAGTATGGTTTTATGAAGTTCTTAGGATTTTCTCAGCAAGCAGAGCAATTCAGTGAATGAATTCAAAAGCTTTAAAAAATATCCTCTCAAATTATTTCTTCTTCTCCTTCTTTAGATGTGAAAGGGAAATGAAGAGAAAAGAAGACACATTCATTCCGTTCAGTAAATATTTATTGAGGTTCCAGGTATGTTTCTGATGCTGGGAATACAGCAGTAGTTAAATAGACAACTTGCAGTTGCCTCTTGCAGTTGACATTCTAATCATAGAGAAAAATGATAAGCAAAGAAACAAGCATAGAATAGAATGATCATAAGTGACTGGACTGCAATTTTTAGATGGGAGGTCGGGCCAGGAAAGGACAGAGTGGGTAATAGCTCCCTGCTTCTAGTGTGACTCTTTTCAAACTAAAGTTCTTGGCCTTCAGCCAAAGGGCTTCATATTCTTTATGGAACTTCCGAGGAAGAACTCCTTTGCCTGAGTCCCAAACCAGGCCCCTGATACACTAAAGGACTTTTAAAAATCCTCTCTCAAGACAGGCGCTTAGCAAGGAACACAATTGTTGTCTTGCAGCAAAATCTTATTTTTGAATGTCAAAAGCTAAATATTATCCCAGTCTATCTTTTTAGTCTCTCAATAATAAGTTGTATATCACCCTCAAGCAGAAGAATGGCTCGGGTGAACTGCAATAAAGAAAGGTAAAATGCAATAAGCACACGAATACTTTGAAAGATCTCACACCCTCATGATTACTAAGCTCATACTGAGTGCCAGACACTGTGCCAACACCTGACAGATCAATGCAAACAAAACAAGGTGCTTTGCCTCAGACACAAGTGTAATGGAGTCACCTGTAAGATGAACAGTTGGGACCAGATTGGTGTTTCTCAGTGTTATTTGCATTTGAGACAGGACAGTATTTTAGTGTCAGTTCAGTCACTCAGTCGTGTCCAACTCTTTGTGACCCCATGGGCTGCAGCATGCCAGGCTTCCCTGTCCATCACCAACTCCCAGAGCTTACTCAAACTCATGCCCATTAAGTCAGTGATGCCATCCAACCATTTCATCCTCTGTCATCCCCTTCTCCTCCCGCCTTCAATCTTTCCCAGCATCAGGGTCTTTTCCAATGAGTCAGTTCTTCCCATCAGGTGACCAAAGTATTGGAGTTTCAGCTTCAGCATCCATCTTTCCAATGAGTATTCAGGACTGATTTCCTTTAGGATGGACTGGTTGGATCTCCTTGCAGTCCAAGGGACTCTCAAGAGTCTTCTCCAGCACCACAGTTCAAACACATCAATTCTTTGGTGCTTAGCTTTCTTTATAGTCCAACTCTCACATCATTACATGACTATTAGAAAAACCATAGCTTTGACTAGATGGACCTTTGTCGGCAAAGTAATGTCTCTGCTTTTTAATATGCTGTCTATGTAATACCAAGCCATCCTGCACTTGATAGGGAATTTAGCATTCCTGTTCCTTGCTGTCTTCCTTGCTAGGGCCTCCATAACAAAATCTCTCAGGCTGGATGGCTTAAACATCAGAAATGTAATTCTCAGCGTTCTAGAGTCTAGAAGTCCAACACCAAGGTGTCGACAGTTTGATTTATCCTGAGGCCCTTCTCCTTAGCTTACAGGTGGTCGTCTTCTTGCTGGGTCCTCCCATGGCCTTTTCTTTGTATGCTCACATCCCTGGTGTTTGTCCCTTCTTGTAAGGACATCAGTCCTATTGAGTCAGGACCCCACCTTTATGAGCTCATTTAACCCAAATTACCTACTTAAAAGCTCTGTATTCAAATATAGTCACACTGAGGGGTTAAGATTTCAACATACAAACTTCGAGGGGAGACAATTCAGTTCATAGCACTTGCCTAACTGACTACCGGTAGTGCCAATCAAAGATAACCAAAGATATTCCGATCTATTCACAAATGGATCCTAAGAGGATGGTCTAAAATATTGAGTATTTTCATAGCTACTTTACTTGATTATGAATGCCTGTTTACCTACCAGTTTTGGCTATCATCTGATGTCGTGCGAGATGATTCTTTGCAAAAGGTGCTTTTTATTTTTTGGCCTTGCTGCATGGCTTCTGGCATCTTAGTTCCCCAAGCAGGGATTGAACCCAGGCCCTTGACGATGAAAACACTGAGTCCTAACCACTGGACCACAAGGGAAACCCCAAAAAGTACTTTCTGAACCAACTCCAAGAGAAATCCAGTGCGGTACTTCTTTCATGAGGTAAAGCTGGTAATATCACCTCTCTTTCAGAGTTTGCAATGGCACCCCACTCCAGTACTTTGCCTGAAAATCTCATGGGCAGGGGAGCCTGGTAGGCTGCAGTCCATGGGGTCGCTAAGAGTCGGACACAACTGAGCGATTTCACTTTCAGTTTTCACTTTGATGCATTGGAGAAGGAAATGGCAACCCACTCCAGTGTTCTTGCCTGGAGAATCCCAGGGATGGGGGCACCTGGTGGGCTGCTGTCTATGGGGTCGCACAGAGTTGGACACTACTGAAGTGACTTAGCTTAGCTTAGCTTAGCTTATCCTAAATTAATACACTGTGAAGCACAGGCAGAGAGACTTAAGACTTATCTATATAGTCCTCCTTAGATTGAATAGACTTTTTTTGACAAATGAATATCATAAAAGTCAATAGCATCTCTTCTAAGATCTAAAATGAATAGGATTTAATGAGGAATGTAGAGGAAGAAGTTTCAGGGGGATTAAAAAGTGATTTCTAGATAGAAGGAGAAAAAAAAGCATGACCCTTCAGCTGAGCTGCAGTTAAGATATTAAACATGGTAACCAGGAAGTCTTTTGCATGTGATTTACATATTAATACCATGTATTGGAGTAGGAAATGGAAACCCACTCCAGAATTCTAGCCTGGAGAATTCCATGGACAGAGGAACCTGTAGTTCCTGGAGTTGCAGAGTCCTGAGTGACTGAATACACACCCACACACACTCACAGACTGAGTAGTTATAGTGCCAAGTATGGTAATATGAGTATTCCACATATGTTATTATTTGATTTAATATTGTAAAAATCAACTAAAATGGGATATTTCTACAGCTCCTCAACTCTTCCTCAACCTCCCCCCTTCACCTTCCATACACACACCTCTTGAGCCAGCTAGGAAATAGAAATACCAAGAATAAGAAATGATGATGCCCTGGCCTAGGGAAGTGATGGTGGGAGAGCTGAGGTGTGGACACATTTGAGAGCTGTTCAGGGGCAGGATCAGCAGAATTTAGTGACTTTGGGTTGGTTACGGGCTAAGGGAAATGAATAGTTTAAGTTGGTGCTGGGAGCAACTTTCTGCCTGGGGGTGGCATTCACTGCAAAAGAATATCCAGGAGAAGGCATGGGTTCATGACTTCGAAAGAGATCTATAGGGCTGCCATTGGGCAGGACAGGTTTTGTTGAGGGCCTCCACTCCCTCTGCTTCCTTTTATCTTAAGCTCTTTGTGTCAGTTTCCTCAATATGCAAAGAGCTGGACAACTGGCCCCTTCATCATGCAGGATGGCTGTGAGGATGAGGTGAGAGAACGGATAGCCAGTGTCTGGGCCACAGAAAGCCTCGCACAAATATTATTCTCCACCTTCCTTCCTCCTGCCAACTCTGGGTCTGTGATTCTACAGATGCTACTCATCCTGACCCGTGAGTATATCAACACCTCTAGGGATGGGCTGAGAGACAAAGGATAAAATGAAGAGGCTGGAGGAGGTAACATCTCGTAGGTGGTGGTGGTTTATTTGATAAGTCGTGTCTAACTCTTTGCCCATGGACAGTAGCCTACTGTTTCCAGGCAAGAATGCTAGAGTGGGTTGCCATTTCCTTCTCCAGGGGATCTTCTTGACTCAGGGACGAAACCCGTGTATCCTGCATTGGCAGACGGATTCTTTACCATCTGAGCCACCAAGGAAGCCCCAATATCTAGGAGGGGTGCTGACGATTGGTAGATTGGTCTGAAGTTAAGAGGGCAGGTGCACAGTTGCAGATAGGAGACTGGTATCCAAGAGAGCAAGTGGAAAAATGTCCTGAAGAAATTCCCCTGTTTTCATAGTTCTGACTGGTAACCACTCTGCCTTCTAGCATTTGGTGTATTTAGAAATGCATCAGGTGCCCTTTGCCATAGTCCAGGCTTCATAATGTGTACTCACACCTCAGATTTCCAGATGATGTCCTTCTGGTTTCCTGAAAATCTTGACACCAGTTTTGCAACTTTCTACATCATTCAGCTCTGTGGCTCTAAAACAGAACTGGCCCTAAGAACTGGCATTCTCATCTACAGCCAGATTGAGGCCTGCTTCATCTTGATCCTCTGTCTGCTGGAGGGTGACTGGCTTGCAGTGGGGTAGGAGCCAGAATGGGAACATTGGGGACAACTAACTGTAGAGAAAATCTGGCCAAAGAGGAGAAGGGACCCTTAATATTATGGAGACTGGTGTTTGGCACCCAGCAAAATTCTTTCTCTGTCTTGTATTTAATTCCATATGGTTCCTGTTAGAGAATATCCATGCTTATAACCCTTTATTACATTCAGATTTTACTTTTGTTAAATCTCATTGCTACAAATATCACGTTTGTTTTAAGATTATACTGGGATGCGTTACTCTGCAGCATTATTTTAATTTTGTGGCAGTCTCACCAAACAGCTGCCTCTGGAGCCACCTGCTGACACAGTTTAGAATTCTGAGCACTTAACGTGACTAAGGAAAGAGCATTCCAGGCTAGTATGAGAAAGGGACAATCTAGACTCTGAGCTGTTGATCCCTTTTACTTGCTGTACCAGAATAAAATCCATACCGACATTTCTTTTCCTTCCCAACCCAAACACCCATCCCTCTCACCCATTTTGAAAAAAGATGTTGCATTTTCTTTGATATCTGTTTCAATAAAATGGTCCTCTGCCTTGGAAATTTATGGTTTTTGGTTTCCGATATCTTTGGCGCTCTGTGCCAGCTCATACATATTCCTTAAACTGAGTCTGTATTCCATTAGAATCCATCTTGGAGGTGCTGAGTCATGGGCATTTGGAGCAGGGATTATTTCAGTAGAAATTCTTGGCACATATTCTCAGGCCAAATAATGCAGGGAGAAGAGGGAGGAGAGATGATGGGGGGGAAAAAAAGAGCCAAAGATCTGCTCAAAGCACTGGAAAGCCCACCACTAAAAATAAGTAATCCTCAGACCTGGGAAGATGCCCATCATACCCAAGTCACTGTGGCTGAGGTTTGATCTCTTAGTTAAGAGTCACAAATCTTGTATGTGAGGCAAAGAACTTGCTGATTAGGACATCATGCTGCTTCTCATGACATGGCCTTGCCCCATCTGCCAATCAGGGATTCCATCTTATAAACCACCTTCTGTTTTAAATAACCCTGCAAAGGATAAAACCTGACAATGTACATATGAGCTGCTCTGCTCATATTATCAGATCAGCAAAATACCATATATCCTGGGTGGCTTAAACAACAGAAATTTACTTCTTTATGGTTCTGAAAGTTGAAAGTCTGAGATCAGGGTGCCAATATGTGCCCTCACATGGAATGGAGAGAGAGGATGTGTGATGAGGGGAGAGGGGAATATCAATCTTTGGTGTCTTTTCTTATAAAGGCATTAATCCCATCATGAGGGTCCCATTCTTACGACCTCATCTAGACCCAATTACTTCCCAAAGGCCCCACCTCCTAATACCATCACATTGGGTGTTTAGGGTTTCAACATATGAGTTGGTAGGGAGGGGCACAATTCACACCATAGCAAGTACCAAGTTTATCTCTCAGTCACATGAGTATTCCTGGGCTGTGGAAAAGAGCAGAGAGGAGTTTCTTCCTCTGGTGGTTGTGGTGGTGGTGATGGTGATAGTGGCAGAGAATCAGCAGTGGTGGGGCACTTTTCACCGTCTGAGGCGATTGGAAGGGTGCAGGGAAGAAGGACTGGATTGGTTCCTGTTGTATAACAAGAATTTGTCTGGTCTTTGTCCCTGGGTCCTGGAAGTGAGGGGCTTCCCAGGTGGCTCAGTGGTGAAGAATCCACCTACCAATGAAAGAGACTTGGGAGACATGGGTTCAGTTCCTGGGTTGGGAAGGTACCCTGGAGAAGGAAATGGCAACCCACTTCAATATTCTTGCCTGGGAAATCCCATGGAGAGAGGAGCCTGGCGGGCTACCATCCATGGGGTTGCAGAGTCAGACATGACTGAGCACACGCACACACACAGGCTTGTGAAAGACAGGACTTACTAGAGTTGTTGGAGGACAGTGAGGAGAGTGCAGTGCCCCCTCAAAAGAGTGTTTCTAGAAGAAAGCAGTGTCAAAACTCCTGAAAGGGGACTTGGGAACCAAAAAATACTAATGTGCTAAGAACGCAGAGGTCATTGATGATCTTAGTGATTTATTGTTTTTCACTACAGGAGAAATGAGTTAAAAGACGAGTTGGAAATGATAAAATGGAAACGTCAGGCGTTAAAAAATAAGAAAGAAAAACTGAAGGACTATTTGGGGATGGTGGTGGGAGAGTCAGGAGTTTAGTTGATAGTGTAAGGATCCCATGAAGGTAGAAAGGAAAGTGACCGGTACTGGAGGGCTCCTTTAAAATGCGAAGGACCAATCCGATGTTGTAATTGGAGGGAAGGAAGAGATGGTTGCAGTGCAGACTTAGATTGATGCGGGGAGATGAAGGGATTGATTTCTAGTTTCTCTGTAATGAAAGAGGAGAGTCTGTTTCACCAAATATTATTCATAACGTTGCCTCTATAAAACATATAAAACAACAACGTAAACTAGTTGTTTTATATGTGGATGGATGCCTTCGCGCCCTGTTTCACAGATGGCTTAAATATATACCTCCCAGTTCACAGCGGTGGGAAACAGAGTCGGCGCTTAACAAATACTCGCTTCATTTTAATTCCAGTGATGATGAGAAATCTGATGATGCCCCGATGGCAAGGAAAAGTATCAGCTCCATCTGGTCCCCTGTTATAAGGTACCTGATAAATGTGAGGGATGAGAATCAGAGTCGGCAAACGTGTCCACAAAGAAGAGGAATACCACCGGCACACTCCTTCTTGTCCGGGAGCCTAAGGGTTAAGATCAACGAGAGCCAGCCACCACTGTTTTCTAGAGAGGCTCCATCAAGCCCACTGTGGGAGAAGAGGGAACTTCCTGTTTCTGACTTCCGGGTTTGAGAGGTTCGGACCTTAGGTTGGTGGGGTCAGAAGTAGAGTGGGCTCCTAATTCCGGGCCTGCTGGTTGTGCGGGGCGCCTTGTATGTAGCCCCCAGAACAGTGAGTTCCTTCTCGGGGAGAGGGACGGAGCCGAGGGTTTCGGGCAGGAGGAGCGGAAGCTGCGTCGCCCAGGCTGCAATGTTCATCCTGCAAAGAACTGCCGCTGCTGTGAAGGGCGAAGGCCCAGCATCTCCAGCAGCTCGGGCCACCGCGCCTCCCTCCCCTGAGACGTCCCTGAAAGGACCGTGTCGACTGGAGACGATCTGTTCCCCTGGGACTCACCCGCAGTGTACCCGACCTGTGCTCCCAGCCGACGCTTTTTAAAGCTAAGCTTCAGAAATTGCATTTTCTTTGGGAGTCAAGCCGAAGCACTGCCCCGTGCCTAATCACCTTTTTGCTCTAGGCAGTAAAAACAGCCTTTCTCTGCGGCGTGACATCTTAGGGACAGCCTTTTAATACCAACTGTGGCCTTAAGTTTGCTACCGTTTTGCTGAGCTAGTGTTCCTGAGGGCTCCTCTGTTACCAAAATTAATAAGTTTCTTAGCAGGGAAAATGGTAGCACGGGTATCTTAGGTAGACTAATGCTTCTTTTGTGAGGACTGCGATAGAAGTATGTAACTCCGATGGTAAAACATACTATTCCATTTGAACAACTTTTTTTTTCATTCAGGTGTGTGCTTTTTTTCCCTACACAAACATTGGACATACTTGTAATTTAGACAAGTTTCATATATATATAGAAGGTGCTTAGAGAATACCAGCTTCTTTTGATATAAGGTCTAGGGATATAAATTGGTTTTCTAAAAATGCAGTCAATATAGGAATTCCCTGGCAGGCCAGTGATTAGGGCTTGGCACTCTCATTGCAGGGCCTGGGGTTCAATCCCTGTTTGGAGAACTAAGATCCCTCGAAGGTTTGTGGTGCAGGCATTAGGGGAGGTGCTGGTGATGGAAGTCAATATATTACAAAATAAAAGGCCTGATCATTTGCTGGTTGGAATTATGCCCAGTTTCTGCTTTCTTCTCTAGTTGTTTACTATAATAGACAAGAGTATTAAATTCACTGTCCAACGAATTTGGGACTGAATCCTGCTCTACCATGTTCCGGTTGTGTGACCTTGGGAAAGTTTCTTAATGTCTCTTTTGTTCACCTATAACATGCTGGTACCTGTTTATACAAGGCTTTCCTGAGGGCTCAGTGGTAAAGAATCCACTTGCTAATGGAGGAGATGCGGGTTCTATCGCTGGGTTGGGAAGATCCCCTATAGAAGGAAATGGCAACCCACTCCAGTATTCTTGCTTGGGAAATTCTATGGGCAGAGGAGACTGGTGGGCTACAGTCCATGGGGTTGCAAAAGAGTTGGACATGACTTAGGAAAAACAACAGCAATATTTTTATACACTTCAGGGAGCTCTTGAAAGAATTACATGAGAAACATTATGTGTAAGGTATCTGGTTCACTGCATGACATAATAGGCAGTAACAGATTGAAAAGTATAAGTCTTTTATTTTCTCTGTGTGTGCCTTCTTTTAAACTCTCATTTTTCTTGAATTGTGCTATTTTTTAATAATCCTGAAATGGATGCCGAGTCCATATATAATTGCCTTCCAGTCCCTCAAGTAGGTCAGGGGTTGTAATTGGGTCCAGAAGATAAAGCTTAGGCTGAAAGGGATTTTGTGATTATGATAGTAAGAGATAAGGAAGAGGTCCCTTGTTAGCCTCCCTTTTATATTTAGAGATTATTGGCTGTAATTATTTTAGCTCTACTTTGTCTTAATTTATTGTTACTAGTCAAGTAAATCCTAACTTTTGTTTAAAATTAACTTCAAAGGTTTCATCCTTCTGTCAAGGATCCACTTATTCTTTGTAAATGAAACAGTTTCTCTTTAGCTGCTTTTTATACCTGCATATCAATTCGTAAAGTCTTACTATTGATGCCTTTTCCAAAAAACTACTTCAGTTTTTCAACCACAAGTGTTTCTGAGTTCCAAGTGGACAGTATTAATATTTATTCTATTTTTAAACCTTGATCATCAGACTTTATTGCAAAGGTTTAATTTTTAAATTATTTCCCTGGGAAAGGTAAATTGGATTAATGCTTAATCCTAAATAACTTGAATCTGAGGTTAGATTATCTGAAAGGATTTTCAAAAGCCCATGTTTCTTATGTTCAGTATGGTCTGCAGAATATTAAGTGCTTAACAGCCGTTGTGTTGCAATGGTTGGAAGGAAGGAAGGAGAAATGTTAACAAATGCCTTTAAACATAACTTGTTTCCTTCTACAGGATTTCTGATCCCTAATCTGACTGATCATTGTGATGGAACAAGAGCAAAAACTATTGGTCTCAGATTCTAATGGCCTCACAAAGAAGGAGAGTTTGAAAAACACTATTACAGGTGAGACATCAAGAAGATCTGAATCCTTTAGGAATTTGTTTTAAGACATGCTGTAGAATGTATAGAAAAATCAGGGCATTAGAATGAGACAGACTTTGATTTCCCTGGTCTGTCACAAGCTATGAAAACTCTTTTAGCCTCAGTTTTCTCATCTTTAAGAAAAGTGAATGATAATATCTGTCTTGCATATTTTTTAAGATACTGATACACTATATGCAAAACTACCATTCTTAATAAGTAGTGGGTATCATTGCTATTTCTTTGTTTGCTCAGATTTTAACTAATTTTTTTGTCTAATTTTTACCTCAGATAGTGTTCTATTCACTTTCTCTCTTTAAAGTCTTCTAGAATAAAATTCAGTGAACTTATTTTTATTAATATTTTGATATCCACCATGGCAATTGGTGAGAACTGACCAGACACTTCATTACTGTTGTTATAAATACGAAAAATTCACCTGCTTCTGATGAACACATTGAATAAAAGAAGTAAAACTAGCTGTAAACACTTTTTTCTCCCCCCAACTAATAATTGTTTAATATTCTTCTGGAAACACTTTAAAAATCTAAAACATTTTACAAGGTTTGAGTTTGTTATTCCCTGTCTTCCCCTGTAATTCAGAATTTCAGGGTATTTGTTTATTCCTGCAGGAGATGAAAGTAAGAATAATTTGAAAACTGTTCAGTTCAGTAACTCCAAGGCAGATAAAGAGAGAGCCTCAAAATGGTCTAGAAGTGATGGCCCAGAAAATTATAAGGATGAAGACACAAAAGAAATACTGTTGACAGGGTCCCAAGGAGGTAAAACTGAACGTGATGATTCCTATGAGAATGATAGCAACTTGGGGAGTCAGAGAAATTGTACAGAAAAAGAGGAGGAACAACCCAATCACTGGGGATGGAGCCCAGGAGACCATACCGGGCCTGCTGGCCAGCAGAACCCATCCTTTGGGGACAAACCCTACAAATGTTCTGAATGTTGGAAAAGCTTCAGTAATAGTTCTCATCTTCGAATTCACCAGAGGACCCACTCAGGAGAAAAACCTTACAGATGTTCTGAGTGTGGAAAGTGCTTCAGTAACAGCTCTCACTTGATTCAGCACCTGAGAACACACACAGGCGAGAAGCCCTACCAATGTGGTGAATGTGGGAAAAGCTTCAGCAACACTTCCCATCTTATTATCCATGAAAGAACTCACACGGGAGAGAAACCCTATAAATGTCCTGAGTGTGCGAAGAGTTTCAGCAGCAGCTCTCACCTTATTCAGCATCACCGATCGCATACAGGTGAAAAACCATATGAATGTCCGCTTTGTGGGAAATGCTTCAGCCATAGTTATGTGCTTGTAGAACATCAGAGGACCCACACTGGAGAAAAACCTTATAAGTGCCCCGACTGTGGGAAGAGTTTTAGTCAGAGCTCTAGTTTGATTCGTCACCAGCGGACACACACTGGTGAGAAACCCTATAAATGTCCTGAATGTGGAAAAGGCTTTGGTTGTAATTCTACTCTAATCAAGCATCAGAGAATACATACAGGAGAAAAACCCTATCAGTGTATAGAATGTGGGAAGAATTTCAGTCGAAGTTCGAACCTGGTTACACATCAGAAAATGCACACAGATGACAAAACCTATCAAAGTTCTGAGTATGAAGAAAGTTTGAGTCAGAACTATAGCCTGATAGAAGAATGCAGAATCCAGCCAGGAGAGAAGCCATATAAATGTTGTGAATGTGGAAAGAGTTTTGGCCTCAGCTCTCATCTCATAAGACATCAGAGAACGCATACAGGAGAAAAACCTTACAGATGTTCTGAGTGTTGGAAAACTTTTAGTCAGAGTTCCACCCTGGTGATTCACCAAAGGACACACACAGGAGAGAAACCTTATAAATGTCCTGACTGTGGTGAGTGCTTCAGTCAGAGCTTTAACCTTATCAGGCACCGGAGGACCCACATGGGAGAAAAACCTTACAAATGTACTGACTGTGAGAAATGCTTCAGCCGAAGTGCCTATCTCAGTCAGCATCGGAAAATTCACGTAGGAAAATCTTTTGAGTCTCCTGAAGTGGAAGATTTTCCTCATGAATGGACTTGGAAAAACTATTCTGGGGAGATAGCACTCATCCCTTCATTTTCAGTCCCAAGTTCATCTCCCTCCTGAGTCCTAAAGTCTGTTTCTTTTTATCAAAAATTACAATTAAGATGTTCTCAGATCACACTGTTGTAAAATTTGTTTGGTTTGTTTGCCAAAACATGTGGGAAAAGTCAACTTCCCAGCTTAAAGGTTGGGAAGACCCAGATTATCAGGTCACCAGATTTGCCCAGTGAGAGATACTGCCAGTGATGGAGAGAAAGAAGAATATTTTTTATTTAAGGTAAGACAGTAATAGTTTCAAAGGAAAACATGGAGAGAAATCCTGGGAGACTAAAGATGAGATTGTCATTGAATCTTATTTCCTGTTGCCTGACTGGGTGGTGACAGATCATTGCTGTCCTACGGGTTTGCCCAGAGAGAGATTTTTTTTGAACAGATAATGTGATCTCCTGGCTGTTTTGTTGAGTCTTAAGGAAGAGAAGACTAATTTTTTTTCAAATATGTTATTTGCTGAAAATTAGCTTTTAGAACTGCATTGTTCGGTGCAACAGCCACTAGCCATATGTGGATAGTTAAGTTTAAATTGATTAAGATGAAATTTAAAATTGAGTTCTTTAGTCATGTAAACCCCTTGCTGAATGCTCAGTAGCCACTGGGGGCTACTGTTTTAAATATCACAAAAAATTCTTTTGAGATCATCATTCTTGATGGTTCTTGTAGGAAATGTGCTCTGGGGATTCTGTTCTCCAAGAGGAATTACAATATAGTCTAGGAGTAGATAGAGTTTTGAAGGCACTAGGTCTAACGGTTCACTGTTTTGATGATTGTATGTTTTAGATTCAACCATCTCAGTTATCTAGAGATATGATCCCATTGTCTTGGCCAAAGTCAGATTAAGAGGTAGGATTCATAATTCTGTTTTGAATTTTTCTGTCAAGTGGTCCTTTTCCCTCAGTTTTCCTATTATATAATTCTTCATCAGATCAAAGTCACTGGGTTCTTTTTCTATTAATTAACTCATTGAGTCTGAGCCAGTGTCCAGGGACAGTTTGCCGCCGGGGCCCCAGATTCCTAAGTTCCAGTCTCGGCAGTTTGCTTTTGCCTCTTGACGTACATGGTGTGTGGATCTGGTAACCAAGACACTATTCTCCCTGTTCATTTGTTCAGTGGGAATGGTGTGTTGTAAAGGATTAAGATATTTCCTCTGTCCCCACCTCCATTTTTTCCTGCCACTGTAAAAAGGTAGACGTGTATAGGAAGGTCAGGACTTGCCCAGGATTTCATCTCTTGTTTTTTTGTGAGTCAAAAATATATTTTTTGAAGAATAAGTAGAAGTGTATATTAGGAATGTGGAGCCAGAAGGGGCCAGTTACAGCTGGGGCAGAGGGCTCTCTGTGGCTGGTGGGTAGCAGAAGTCCATGGGGATTTTCTTCCGTGACTGTGATGCACCTGGTACTGGCAAGGCAACTGTGTCTTTTTATATTGTTTGGGATTTAAAAATGAATCAAAGCTGATAGTTAATGGTATTCAAGAAGTCTTTGGGGGTGATTTTCTGCTTTTAGAAAGGGGGAAAACATTTTGAGCATCTTTGGCTTTAGTGTGACCTCTGACTCAAGCATCCTGTTACCTTTATATGTTAGGCAGTGTTACCCCAGTTGTCTTAAACTGTGGTATCTGAGGATAAGTGTTTACAGTATTCTTTTTCTTTTTTAATTTATTTGTTTTTTAATTGAAGGATAATTGGTTTACAGAATTTTGTTATTGTCTGTCAAACCTCAACATGAATCAGCCATAGGTATACATACAGTATTCTTTATCGCAGACAACTGAGAGTTTGATGTTTGATGAGAGTCTGATTAATGATCAATTGCAAAGAAGTAGCTGTTGGGGTGGTTCACAATCGTGGAGCCCATTATGTGTGGCAAGTAACCACTCTGAACCTGGTTCCTCATCTGTAAAAAAGAGATAATGTCTACATTGCACGGTTTTGGTAAGTGTTAAATGAATGTTTGCAAAGCAGCTAGCACAGTGCTTAAAATATGGGTCTAAATAAATGGTAATTAGTTATTATTAATTGAAACAAATTGAAAAATATCCTCCATACATTTTCAGAAGCAACAGTACAGTCCCAAACTTTCCTGCTTGTGGATTCTTTATGATCAACCTCAGGAACCCCAAGGAATAAGGTATTATAAAAGCACAAGATTAATGTGTTTTAAGTCTGCAGACTGTTGAAAGCACTTTTATTTGATTTGGCTTATTGAATTTTGTTGTTGTTCATGAAACAAAGGACTAAGTTTAAATCAAGAAAGAACAAAACAGCAAGTTCAGTTTTAGTTAATTTGCATCTGAAGATTAACAACTCTGTAACTTGTGTCCTATTACTGTCCCACACTGTGTTTTACGACTGCCCACAATTATACAAAACCTGCTTCACAAACCTTGATACCTGTAGAGGCATATATGTTCACATTTTAGATGGATTTAGATGGGCTTCAATAGTAATTTGGCAAGAATCTCTTTGAGTTGAAAATTCAGAAAACCGAAGAGAGATTTGTCACTTAACAATGGAGAATTTAATGTAGTCAGATGTAATCCTATTTAATACCTTTGCCTCACTTTAATGAGTCAGCAAATAGGTTCTTTGTTTAGCTCCCCCAAAAGTAAATATTCTCTGTATTTTCTGTTTTTCTTGCCAGCACAAAGGATTCAGCACCTGAATAAATAAAGCATTCTTATTAACAAGTGATGTTTCATAGTTTCTTTTTAATTAAAGAGAAGACTACTTCCTGTATTCATTTTTTCCTACTCAAAGTAGGGGCTTAGGTATTTTAGCCCTACAGTGGGATGGGGAAGGTCATGTTGATGCTTATATTCAGAGATGTAGCAGGGAGCTCGCTCCCCGGTTGCTTTACAGCCTACCAGAAATATGCAGGTGTAAATCTCTGTTATAGTACCTGAGAGAAAAGTTTGCTTTCATTGTTCTAAGCCATTCAAGTTTAATCTACCAGATGGTCTTCTCCTTGATGCTGTAGAAGTTTCCTTACTGATGATGAGAAAGAGAGGATTATAGTCTATGTGACAATTGCTCCTATACATTAATCCCCACCTTTGCCAGTAATCATTGTAATGACAAACTCATTGCTTTGTATTCTGTATTTGAGTTTGTGTAATTCCTTTCAAGCAGCATAATCATTTGTTCAACAAAAATTTACCCGATACCTAATATGTGTTTATCAGAGGTCATATAGCAGTGGGAAGCAGAGGTAAGGATGGACTAATAGAAGGAAAATGTACAGCCTTTTGGATAACTCCTTTCTCCTTGGCAGTTCTTTATGCTTATTATGTTGACCCATCATCAGATTTAATAATTGGATAGTCTGATGACCTTGAGATAACTACAGATCAAAGTGGGTTAGATTTGCTCTGAAAATACAAGCTTGGTGAAGTTTGACACAATACTTGTTTTGCATGTAGTAGTGCTTATTACTGAGTAGTTGTCATGTGCTTTTATGTTTTATGCTAATGTCCTAGAGTATGTCCTTCCAGGATACATGTTTCTACTGGACTGAATTCCTTGAATCAGAAGGATTTCATTTTTGTAATCCTAAAGCCTGACACAAAACCTGGCATGTGAAGTGTTTATTGATTGGTTTTGGTTGAGGGATAAAGCTCAACCAAACCTTTACCAATGGATAAAGTCTACTGAGTTAGGCTGTACGTGCTCAGCATGCCCCCCATCCCTTTAACACCATTGCTTATCCAGTCCACAGAAGCTGGGCTGGCTTGGAAATGAAAGTGACTGCCTTGGGAGGCTGGGTCTGTCATGACGCTAACCCTAGAGGACCCTAAAATGTCCCAATCATTCAGAATCCTGTAAGACCTTGGGCTTCTGTTTCATACTGTCTAGGAGAGGTTTACAGAGAAGGCGATGGCACCCCACTCCAGTACTCTTGCCTGGAAAATCCTATGGACGGAGGAGCCTGGTAGGCTGCAGTCCATGGGGTTGTGAAGAGTCAGACACGACTGAGCGACTTCACTTTCACTTTTCACTTTCATGCATTGGAGAAGGAAATGGCAACCCACTCCAGTGATATTGCCTGGAGAATCCCAGGGACGGGGGAGCCTGGTGGGCTGCCATCTGTGGGGTCGCACAGAGTCGGACATGACTGAAGTGACTTAGCAGGAGAGGTTTAAAGTTTGTTTCAGCTTCATGTTTCAGTTACTTACTATCTTTGTACTATCTTTACCTGTAAGACATGGTAAGCAGTGAATGAGGTGAGGTACATGGCATATCACGAATGTTAAGGACATGTTTTCCTTCCCTGATCACCCTTAATTGCTCATAATTCTGCCAGGTATAGGCTCTGATCATGGAAATGTTTAATCATTTCTTGGATTGACTGTTTCTCGTTTCTAAAATAAAGATATTAAGAACATTTAGTTCATGGGTTTGTTACAAGGATCTGAGATGATGGATGTAATACGCTTGGTGGTGGTTTAGTTGCTAAGTCATGTCCAACTCATGTGACCCCCTGGACTGTAGCCAGTCAGGCTCCTCTGTCCATGAGATTTCCCAGCTAAGAATACTGGAGTGGGTTGCCATTTCCTTCTTAGCATTGCTGATACCTAGTAATCACTCAACATTAGCTGTTGTTACCTTCATAAAGTGGCTTGAGACCACATGGGTCTTTGGATTATCTTTGAAGGATTATCTCAGAGACATGGGTGTCCCCTCGAGCCAGTAAAATGGTGCAGTCCTTTTGGTTTTGTTTACACCATGAACATGAAGGGGCAAAACTGGGAGTGTATATAGTAAGCTGAGTATGTAGGCTACTAAAGTAGCATATCATCAGTTCAGTTCAGTTCAGTTGCTCTTCGTGTCTTAACTCTTTGCGACCCCATGGACTGCAGCACGCCAGGCTTCCCTATCCATCACCAACTCCCAGAGCCTATTCAAACTCATGTCTATCGAGCTGGTGATGCCATCCAACTACTTCATCCTCTGTTGTCTCCTTCTCTTTCCTTCAGTCTTTCCCAGCATTGGGGTCTTTTCAAATAAGTCAGTTCTTCCCATCAGGTGGCCAAAGAATTGGAGTTTCAGCTTCAGCATCAGTCCTTTCAATGAATATTCAGGACCCATTTCCTTTAGGATGGACTTGTTGGATGTCCTTGCAGTCCAAGGGACTCTCAAGAGTCTTTTCCAACACCATAGTTCAAAAGCATCAATTCTTTGGTGCTCAACTTTCTTTATAGTCCAACTCTCACATCCATACATGACTATTGGAAAAGCTATAGCTTTGACTAGACGGACCTTTGTCGGCAAAGTAATGTCTCTGCTTTTTAATATGCGTCTAGGTTGGTTATACCTTTTCTTCCAAGGAGCAAGCGTCTTTTAATTTCATGGCTGCAGTCACCATCTGCAGTGATTTCAGAACCCAAGAAAATAAAGTCTGTTACTGTTTCCACTGTTTCCCCATCTATTTGCCATGAAGTGATGGGACCAGATGCTGTGATCTTAGTTTTCTGAATGTTGAGTTTTAAGCCAACTTTCCACTCTCCTCTTTCACTTTCATCAAGAGGCTCTTCAGTTCTTCTTTGCTTTCTGCCATAAGGATGGTGTCATCTACATATCGATGTTACTGATATTTCTCATGGCAATCTTGATTCTAGCTTCTGCTTAATCCAGCCCAGCATTTCTCATGATATACTCTGCATATTAGTTAAATAAGCAGGGTGAAAATATACAGCCTTGACATACTCCTTTCCCTATTTGGAACCAGTCTGTTGTTCCATGTTCAGTTCTAACTGATTTTTCTTGACCTGCATACAGATTTCTTAGGAAGCAGGTCAGGTGGTCTGGTATTCCCATCTCTTTCAGAATTTTCCACAGTTTATTGTGATCCACACAGTCAAAGGCTTTGGCATAGTCAATAAAGCATTAGTAGATGTTTTTCTGGAACTCTTTTGCTTTCTCAATGATCCAGCAGATGTTGGCAATTTGATCTCTGGTTCCTCTGCCTTTTCTAAATCTGGCTTGAACATCTGGAAGTTCACGGTTCACGTATTGCTGAAACCTGGCTTGGAGAATTTTGAGCATTACTTTACAAGCATGTGAGATGAGTGTGATTGTGCAGTAGTTTGAGCATTCTTTGGCATTGCCTTACTTTGGGACTGGAATGATAACTGACCTTTTCCAGTCCTGTGGCCACTGCTGAGTTTTCCAAATTTGCTGGCATATTGAGTGCAGCACTTTCACAGCATCATCTTTCAGGATTTGAAATAGCTCAACTGGAATGCCATCACCTCCACTAGCTTTGTTTGTAGTGATGCTTCCTAAGGCCCACTTGACTTCACATTCCAGGATGTCTGGCTCTAGGTGGGTGATCACACCATCGTGATTATCTGGGTCGTGAAGATCTTTTTTGTACAGTTCTTCTGTGTATTCTTGCCACCACTTCTTAATATCTTCTGCTTCTCTTAGGTCCATACCATTTCTGTCCTTTATTGAGTCCATCTTTGCATGACATTGTCCCTTGGTATCTCTAATTTTCTTGAAGAGTTCTCTAGTCTTTCCCATTCTGTTGTTTTCCTCTATTTCTTTGCATTGATTGCCGAGGAAGGCTTTCTTATCTCTCCTTGCAATTCTTTGGAACTCTGCATTCAGATGCTTATATCTTTTCTTTTCTCCATTTCGCTTCTCTTCTTTTCACAGCTATTTGTAAGGCCTCCTCAGACAGTCATTTTGCTTTTTTGCATTTCTTTTCCATGGGGATGCTCTTGATCCCTGTCTCCTGTACAATGTCATGAACCTCCGTCCATAGTTCAAAGGGGCAATGCTCTTGGTAAGTACCAATTTTTAGTTGACATCTCCATCATGACCCATCCATCTCAGGTGGCCCTACATGGCATGGCTTTGCTTCATTGAGTTAGACATGGCTGTGGTCCTTAGATCAGATTGGGGGCACTGAGTACAGCAGTCCATGCATGGGAGCTTTTGAAGGAGGTCACCTTTATTGTTATTACCTCCACCATTGTTTGGCTTCAGGTCAAAAAACAGGGAGGGAACACATCCCCGCCCATCAACAGAAAACTGGATTAAAGATTTACTGAGCATGACCCCGCCCATCAGAAGAAGACCCAGTTTCCCCTTCAGACAGTCTTTCCCATCAGGAAGCTTCCTTAAGCTTCTTGCCTGATAGTTCAGTTGGTAAAGAATCCGCCTGCAATGTAGGAGACCCCAGTTCAATTCCTAGGTTGGGAAGATCCCTTGGAGAAGGGATAGGCTACCCACTCCAGTATTCTTGGGCTTCCCTTGTGGTTCAGGTGGTAAAGAATCCACCTGCAATGTGGGAGACCTGGGTTCTATCCCTGGGTTGAGAAGATCCCCTGGAGAAGGAAACGGCTACCCACTCCAGTATTCTGGCCTGGAGAATTCCATGGATTATACAGTCCATGGGGTCTCAAAGAGTTGGACACGACTGAGCGACTTTCACTTTCCATAAGCCTCTTATCCTTCTCCATCATTCTTATAATAAGGCAGATACTTGGGCAACTGCTGCCTTTTCTGTTTAAAAATTATCCTTCCTTTCACTCCCCTATCTCTTTCACTTCATCTTTGTTCTCTTTTACCTTTCTCTGGCCCTAATCTCTCCTGCCTTGTCCATCCATATTCTAACTCAAACTTAGGCTTTTTCCTGCCCTTTATTTTATTCCCCTTCCTTTTTCCTCCTTCCCTTCCTAGTGAAGTAGAAATCAAGTCAAGGCTAAGGGTGGTTGAAATGTTTGGTTATAAAGATAACAGATGGAAACAGAATCTTGGTAATCGTGACATTGTGGACATGCAGTCACTTACAAACAGAGGTAGCTTATGGGTTCCAAGACAGCTAAGTTGCTGATCTAATATTGCTTGACTGGTAAAATCAGTAGATATTCTAGGATTTGACACAGTGAAGGATTAAGTGGAAGCCTTGGGTGCAAAGTGATCATGATTAATTTTGACCCATGCTAAGTCATACAAATATATGGTTAAAGAAAATATTAGCTGATGAGACTGGAAAACACTGATAAAAAAATTTCCTGTTAAAAAATAGCTTACCTTCTGATCATTAAATTAATACTTGCTAATTGTAAAACACACAAAGAACTATGGGCTTCCCTTGTATCTCAGTTGGTAAAGAATCTGCCTGCAATGCAGGAGACTGGGGTTCATCTCCTGGGTTGGGAAGATTCCCTGGAGAAGGAAATGGCAACCCACTCCAGTATTCTTGCCTGGAAAATCCCATGGACAGAGGAGCCTGGCTGGCTACAGTCCATGAAGCCACAAGAGTTGGACATGACTTAGTGACTAACCCACCACCATGAAGTAGGAATGTGCAGTATAGGGAATAAAGTCAATAATGTAGTAACTTTGTATGGTGACTGATGGTAACTAGCCTTATGGTGATTGTTCCATTGTAGGTTGTACACCTGAAGCTAATATTATATGTGAATTATAATTCAAGAATAAAAAAGAACTATCCGAATTTTCCCTTATGCAGCCCTAGGCACAATTCCAGCACTTGTTACTAGAAGCTGTTCTAAGAAGTAAAGTGAAAGTGAAGTCGCTCAGTCGTGTCCGACTCTGCAACCCCACAGACTGTAGCCTACCATAGACTCTAGCCTACAGGCTTCTCCATCCATAAGGAAGGGCCCAAAGCCTGGAAGTAAGTCCCAAGAGGAAGAATGGTTGCCGAAAGGGCTAGCTCAGTTAGTTCCCTATTTTCCCCCGATTCAGAAGATGAAGTGCATTCCAGATCCAGTATGTTAAGGTCAATTCAGTTTCAGCACATTGATGAGGATCCCTTTGTTTCTAAAATTGATATTGAGGAAAAAGCAGAATGGAGGCTTATGAAGATACCAGTCAGACTGTTCAGAATAATAGACTCCTCATTTTACCATCCTACTGCCGTCAACCAATCAGTGAAACACTTGTATTGTCCACTGCAGGCATTAGTATTTTACTAAGAGAAGAAAAGAAAAAAAAAAAAGACAGTGAGAAAAGGAGAAAAGAAATGTAAGGTGTGGTTATTGCCACTTACGGTTAGAGGTCAACCATTCTTTCTTCCTTATGTTTATTTGGCTGTGTCAAGTATAGGTTGTGGCATGAGGGATCTTCATAGTATCATGGGCGATCTTTCCTTGTGTCACATGTCCCACAGCATGTGGGATCTTAGTCTCTGGACCAGAAATCAAACCCACGTCCCCTGCACTGCATGGTGGATTCTCCACTGGATCACCAGGGAAATCCCATTCTTACTAACTTTCAAACTTCAGCTTAAAAGTAACTTCTGTCAAACCTTCCTTGACCCCTAGGTTAGTTTATATCTTCTTACCCTCCAGAGCAACATGTACTTCCCTTTTTTTGGATACATACTGACATCTTTAAGCCACCCCAAGGTGGCTCAGCGTTAACGAATCCGCAGGCAAGGCATCCGGGGAGGCAAGTTCAGTCCCTGAGTCAGGAAGATCCCCTGGAGGAGGAAATGGCAATCCATTCCAATATTCCTGCCACAATAATCCCATGGATAGAGGAGCCTAGTGGGCTACAGTCCATGGGGCTGCAAAAGAGTCAGACGTGACTGAGCATGCCCACACGCCTGACATCTTTTGTTACATTTGCTGCTGTTATCGCCATTAAATCCTAGGCTGTGCTCACTACTTTACTTACACCAAGCATAGTGCCTGACACAATTTAGCTACTTGATACATTTTACTACATTGAATTGGCTTGACCTGTACTCTAATTATGGCTGTATGAGCTGTATTCAAGGAGAGAAAGAAGATGAAGACAAAATTCCAAGTTAATATAATTGGCTCCATCATTTGCAACTAGAATTTGCAAAAGATTACCTAAGTGCTGAGGGAATGCAGAACAGTTAAGTGAGTGGCCAAAGTCTTTTTGGACAAGGTGCATGGTGAGCAAGAAAGTTTTGATCTTATGTGTTACAAACCAAAACATTAGTGAAAAGGGAGTTGTTCAGTTTGGTACCAAAAAAAAAAAAAAAGATGAAGGAAAGGTTGTATTCAATGCATTGAAAAATGTGTATTACACACCAGGTGCAGAGAATACCACTGTGAATAAGACATGGTCCTTGCCTTAAGAGCTAAATCTCTTGAAAAGGTGTAAGTCAATAACTGCAATACAAATTAGTGACTGTTGTGACAAAGAGGTAATTATGAAAACTTGAAGAGAAAGAGATATTAATTAATGTGGGTCTTAAACAATGGATAATTGAAGAGAGGAGGAAAAGGCTTTTTCCTGCAATAAGAATAGCATTTGAAAAGGCAAAAGTGTAATAAGCCTGTCAGGCCAGATGGTGCCAACGGAGATTTCGGAGGTGATTAAGCAATGAAATGAAAAGACCAAGTGTGCTTTTTGTTTGTTTTAAAGGTTAACTAGATCTTTACCTTAAAATAAAAGAGAAAAAAATGCATTCTGGTCAAACATCCCTAGGTTCTTGAGCCAGACTTCCTGGGCTTGGTTTCAGGCTCTGCCTCCTATTAGCTGTGTGACACTTCTTTGTACCTCAGTTTGCTTGTTTGTAAAATAGGGTTAAATATAGCACCTGCTTGATAGTGTGGTTGTGAGGACAAAATTAGGTACTATATGAAAAAAATTGTAGAATGCTGCCCAGACTGTAAAAGTGTCTCTTGTGATTACGGAAGTAGTATTACTTTCTGCCAGTCAGGGGGTGATTTTGTCATGTTTCGCCTCAGGCTTGAGTGACAGATTTTTGTTTCTGAATAAGTACAGCCAGGCCAAGGACTTCCCAGGCAGCTCAGTGGTAGAGAACCTGCGGGTGAATGTAGGAGATGTGGCTTCGATCCCTGGTCAGGAAGATCTAGAGAAGGAAATGGCAACCCACTCCAGTATCTTGCCTGGGAAATCCCAAGGACAGAAGAACCTGGTGGGCTGCAGTCCATGGGGGTGCAAAAGAGTTGGACACGACTTGGCGACTAAACAGGAAGCAGCAGTCAGGCCTAGATTCAAACATACCTAAGTGATGGTTATGTAACATTTAAGTTTGGAAAGCATGGGTATTCAGAATGTGCCCTATGCGAGGATCACAAATGCTCTTTTTGCCTTCAGGTTGGAAGTGGGTTTTGGACTGTACACATACAGATAAGGTGACTTTCAAAAGATTAATTAAAAATTACCTACTTAAAAAAATTTACCTACTTAATAAGGAAAAAAAAATCCTCATGGTAATTTCTAATCAAGTAGCAATCATTCTGATGATAACAATTTGCTTCTACAAGAGTCAGCTGACCAAGCCTTCTGTCATTTTAGCAATATAGGAACTCATAGTTACCTATAAGCAGTTAAGTGAAGAATTATCTTCAGGAAAGCAATCTCCCACGTATTAAACTGATTTTCTTGAGTTCTTTCTAATTCGATGTGTCTTTCAAGCAGCTGAATTTGTTGATAGCAGGGAGGAATGTCAAGGAAAGTCTTGGTTTTATAATGGAAGAAAGGTAAAGTATATTTACCTTGTATATTTACTCTGATCATTCAAGAGTATTGGGGAAACAAGATTTGGAGACCAGGAGTTTAGCTTTTGGTTTCATCACTTATAAACTGTGATTTGGCCAAGCCACTTAACCTCTTTAAGTTTCATATTTGTTATTTTTAAAATCCAGGTAGTTTTGAGTGTCAAATGATGCCTGTGAAAGTGTTTTGACACATAATTATTTCATTAACAGATAAAACATATTTAGGTTGAAAAATGGTGACAAGTACTGTACTTGTATAAACTCAGCAAACTGCCAGGAACTTTAAATTTCATGAGGACATTGCCCTATCCCTTCAGAGATTTGACTGACTTTTGACTTGTTCAAGGTCCTGAGCCTGGTTAGTGGCAGCCAGAGTCTAGGTCTTCTGATTTCTAATCACCTAGTCTTTCCTACTACACCACTGTCATTCATCATTCATTCAATACAGCTTTATGGACGATAAATACAAAAATATTGTGCTAGTCGCTGTAGGTGATTCTGATTTATCAGACTCAGATTCTCCTCTCAAGGAACACAGAAACTAGTGGTAATAGCCATAAATGTGTAGTCAGAAGCTGGAACGATAAGGTATGAATAAACTATTATGTGATCTGGTGAGGATCAGTGGACCCTTGGTAGAAGAGGTGACAATTCAATTCTGCTCCAAAAGGCAGAAAGGATTTGT
Source organism: Bos taurus (assembly GCF_002263795.3). Classification (NCBI taxonomy): domain Eukaryota; kingdom Metazoa; phylum Chordata; class Mammalia; order Artiodactyla; family Bovidae; genus Bos; species Bos taurus. The sequence continues at coordinate 15,168,765 of NC_037341.1, read as the reverse complement.
ACATAAGTCTTAGAGTTTAAAACATGCAGTCCAGGGTTACAGTAAGGTGAACAAAGGCACTGGTCTTAGCCCTCAATAAATTCTAGTAAGTTTCAGGGTTTTTTTTTTTTTCGTAACAAGGTCCATCTTTCACCTGTGAATCTCGCAGACTTCTACTGTTCCCTCTAGAATGCCTGTCCTGGACAAAATTCATGTAACTTGCCGGAAGGCCTTGCTTGATTCACTCCAGGCAGAGTGAAGGACTGCCTCCTGTTTCCATGGTTCCCTCCTCGCCCACCCACTTTTTCAGGGCACTTATGACACATCTCTGTTTATTTTACTTCTTTGCCCCGCACCCTTCACCGTTTCTGATTTTGAGGAAAAAAAAAAAAAGGGCAACGCGCATAAGTGTATCTTCAGCCTGGGTACAGTGACAAAGTGCACAGTTGCCTGACAATTTGGGGTAAAGGAAGGGAACACCTGGCATATCCTCTTTCTTCCTCTGCCAGACGCCTGCCCACAACCTTCTTGCAGATTCAGCAGTGAACGTCACGTTCTCCACGCACCTGTAGCTCTTTCTACCACCCCCTAGGCATGTAGGCATAGACCAGAAAGGCTGTGTCTGATTCCTCTCTATGACACCTGGGCCCGGCACGTAGCGACCCGTCCACAGAGGGGCCAGAAGAATGACTTGCCGAGGCCGCGAAAGCACCGCGGGGTTTCCTCGGAACCAGCCCCACCTCTTTCTGGGTAGGATCCCAGTTGCTGGGCCCGTGACACTCAGGGCAAGACGCCCACCAGCCCCACTCCCTCCAGAGCCAGCCAGTGCCTTCCCATCCGCCCATCCGGCTGCAGGCCCCCATCCCCACGCCCCCACCCGACACCACGCAACCTCGTCCTAGCGCCTCTCTGGGCGTCACCGCGCGAGCCGCGCCACCTGCGATTGGCCAAACACGGCATAGCGCCATCTCGGCCTACAAGCGGCGCTCGCCCTCATTGGCTGGTGACGGCAGGGGGCGGTGACGGTGGGCGGAGCCCCGCCCCTCTGGTCCCTCGCCGGGGTCGAGCCCAAACGCCGGCGAGGCTCACGCGGCCGGGCGAATAACTAGGCGCCCGGCCGTTACTCTGGTTACTGTGGAAGCGCTGCGCTGGGAGGGCTGCCGCCGCCCGCGAGGGATGCTGGTGATGAGTCGATCGGGAGCCGCCGCCGCAGCTGCTCTCTGAGTGAGGAGCGCCCTGGAAAGTGCCGTTCAGCTGAGTGAAGGTTCGGGGACCGGTGCCTCAGGAGCCGCGGGGAGGAGGAAGTCTGGAGGTGGGGGCTACGCTTCCCAGTCCTGGTGCCGCAGTCTCGAGTCCGAGGCCATCTTTGGTGGGAGAAGGCTGCCCCGTCCGACGTTTGCCTCTGAGCGTGGAGGTCCCGGGCAAGAGAAGGAGCTTTCTCCGCGCTGTCTCAGCCCTCGAGCTTTCCGACCCGGTGAGGCCGCAGTTCCCCAGCGCAAGATATTTCTTTGATGTTTGTCTCCCTGTTGCTCTTCCAGAAGGACACCTGCTGCTAGTGAGAGCAAAAGAGCAATTTCACTGCACAACAAACCAACAACAAAATTTAATACATTATCCGGAATTAACCCCCCAGGACCCCCAGCCCTCCCAGCACTCCCCCACCCCCCATAGATGGATTGCTTGAAAGGGGAGAGTCTGATCGGGAGCTGTTGGAGATTTTTAAATACTCTTCTTTAAATCCTGGAGAACGTTCTCGTCTTCACGTACTTTTATACCAACTTTGTATGATTTTGTAAATTCCTCTGATTTGAATTGTAACCTCGTGACGGTGTTTCCTGGACTTTAGCCGGTCCCCCGCGCTCCTTTTTGGCAAAACATTTTGGGGAGAGCATCTAAACACCAAAACCCTACCAGGGGAAAAAAAAAAAGGATCTCCTGACGTTGACCCGGAGTCACCGAAGAAGCCTTTAAACCATGTGGACTTTTCTCGGCATCGCCACTTTCACCTATTTTTATAAGAAATGCGGAGACTTTGTCTCTCTGGCCAACAAGGAGCTGTTGCTGTGCGTGCTGGTGTTCCTGTCGCTGGGGCTCGTGCTGTCTTATCGCTACCGGAGTGGGGCCCTCCTCGGGCGCCGGCAGAGCGGCTCCCAGTTGGCGGGCTTCTCCTATATTCTGTCAGCCTTGCCTTTCATTGGCTTCTTCTGGGCCAAGTCCCCCGCTGGATCAGAAAATAAAGAGAAGCTGGGGTCTAGGAGGGTAGGTTGAATTCGAAGTGGGCACATGTATGAGTGTCTTGTATTAAAATCAGGACTGCGATCACCCAGATGTAAATAGGGTAATTTAAAGGGTGAAAGGCTGCAAGTTAGATTTTCTGGTACGAATTCTGACATAGATGGTTTTGGTATTTTTGTTTTGTTTAAGCTCTTGACTGTTCTTGACCACATCCTTGGCTCTCTCAGAAATGATGGGAAACCTTTGTTTCATTTAGTGTTGGTGCGGAGCTAAACGAACTGGGTTTGATTAAGGAAAGGTGAAATGTTCAGGTCAGTAGGACTGAATCACTCTGTGATGGAAAAATAGTTTTATTTAAATCCTTTGGTAAGGATTGTGTTTGAACTTGGGAAGAAAGAAGAAAGCTGCTGCAGGTAAGCCTGTTGCTAATAAGAAGGGACAGCTGCCTGGGGAAAGTCACAGAACAGCTGGAAGAACTGGCAGAGTAAAATGTTAGGTGTTTTAAAGTCTTAGGCAAAACACTCTCCTCTCCCCACATCAGTGGAGCCTTGAGTAAATCAGTGTCCTAGGTTAGGTGAATAATTAATGTTTGGTCCCTGAGGAGACAGTAGAGGAGGACAATGGTGAGAGATATAAGAGGGGGAACAGATAGTTGAGGCCAGAATATATAGGGCCTGTTGGCTTTGGATGTTTATACTTTTCCCCAAGAGCACTGGAGGATTAAAGTATGCGAGTAATGATATTTGATTTTTACTTGTTATTTATTTATTATTTTTTTAAGTCTTTATCCAATTTGTTACAATATTGCTTCCATATTGTGTTCTGGTTTTGGCCATGAGGCATGTGGAATTTAGTTCCCCGACCAGGGATCAAACCCACATCCCCTGCATCGGAAGGCGAAGTCTTAACCACTGGACTGCCAGGAGAGTCCCTGACTTTCACTTTTTAAAAAGAACATTCTAGTTTCTGTGTGGAGAATGGACTGTAGGAGGCTAAGAATGGAAGCAGGGATGTGTGCTGAGAGACTCTTGCAGTAGGCCAAGTAAGGGATGCTGGTGACTTGATGTGAGTGAGTGTGGCCTACACAGTCATTTACTCCTTCAGGGTTCCTGAGCCATATAGATCAACACAGTTTAAGAAGAGAGGGGGTTTGGTTTAGAAGGTTTGCTCTACCACTGCTGACTGTGAGACTTTGGGCAAGTTACTAACTTTCTGGAAGAATCAGTTACCTCTTCTGTTAGGTGGAAACGGCACTAACCTTGCTGGTAGTTAGCGAATTGATTGATTTAATGTTTGCAAAATGCCTGGTACATAACTGTCTGGTAAATAGTAGTTATTCGTATTAGTCTCCATCTGTTAGGAACCTTTGGAATGGTGCTGAATTCAGTGATGGGGTGGGTGTGGGTTGGAGGAATGGGAGGATAAGGGAATCTTTAATCTTCAGTTTGAAGTCTTTGCTACTGTTACCTGAGATGATGTTCCTCAGGGCCACTGAGCACTAGTCCAGGAGGTTGGAATGCCATCATACTGAAGAGAAATTTGGCGGTTGGAAGTTGAATTACAGCAGTCAGTATTGGTTCCATTTTGCAAACACCCCAGGCTCTCTGCTTGTTTCCTTAATTCCTGGGAGTCGGTAGACTGTATTAAGTTCCCATTAGTGCTTCGTCTACTGACCAGGCTCTGAAAGGCAACTTGCTCAAGAGTCCTCCTTCCAGGATTGTGTATGTGTGTTTGGAAAGGCTAATAAATGATGGCTAAAATGACAAGTGAAAGTGGCTCAGGTGTGTCTGACTCTTTCTGACTCCGTGGACTGTAGCCCTGTAGGCTCTTCTGTCCAGGGATTCTCCAGGTAAGAATACTGGAGTGAGTTGATATTTCCTTCTCCAGGGGGTCTTCCTGACCCAGGGATCAAACCTGGGTCTTCTGCATTGCAGGTAGATTCTTTACCATCTGAGCCACCAAAATGACAGAAGGGGTTTTCAATATAGTCAGTTGTTCTGGCTATTAATACTGAAATAGTAGGTTCTGTTGTGAAAATGTAATTTTTCTAAGAGAAATGATTAAAAAAGAAAACAGTGGACAGGGCCCAGGTCATTATAGAGGCCAGATGAATATTAGATCATAGAGGTTTAAAATTCTAAAGGATTTTAGGTTTTCTCTCCTTTTTGACTGACAAAAATGTTTGTTCTTATTCCTAAACTGGAGGGCCACTTGTTTGACCAAGTTCTCTTAACAGTATCAGAATGGGGGAAAAAGGAAGGTAAATGTGTTCTTCCTTTTGGACGACAGAGGATAAGGTAGTTAGATGACATCACCGACTCTATGGACATGAGTTTGAGTAAGCTCCGGGAGTTGGCAATGGACAGGGAAGCCTGGCGTGCTACAGTCCCTGGGGTCACATGACTGAGCGACTGAACTGAACAGAACTTTTTGCCTGAGGGCTTCCCTGATAGCTCAATTGGACATGACTGAGTAACTTTCACTTTTTTGCTTGAGGTCTTTTATTAAAACCCTTTCAAAATGACATTTAACCTTATCTTAATTGTTAAGGTCAGAGAACCCCAGGAAGATGGTTCCTTGCAATTCTGTGTATGAATGTATTCATATTTGTGACTCCACATACCAACAAAAAATGCTTACTATAATACTGAATTATTCATTAAAAAAAAAACTGTAATAGGTACTGCTATGCTCAATGGGCATAAATCTCTCAAAACAGCCCTTTTTCATCTTGTAATCAAAGGTATGGTTTTTACTGTCAGCCCAACCAGTGATATCTTTAATGTTTGTTCTTATTCTTAAACTGGAGGGTCACTTGTTTGACCAAGTTCCCTTAAGAGTATCAGGATGGGGGAAAAGGAAGGTAAATATGTTCTTATATGTCAAGGACTAAAATTGCGAACAGGTTGAACTCCAAGGGACAGAATGAGTTATTCTCTTGGAATTGTAAGGTATGTATTCTCAATTAATAGATCCCTGGTCAGAATTTTACAGTCTTTTTGTTATATAAAAAGTGATTTTAGATTAAGATAGATTTTTCAGATGAAAATCAAGAGGGAGAAAATGAAGACAAATAGTGGAAATATCTAAAGGGTGCATGAAATCATATCAGAAGCTGTACATGATTTGTATCTGGTGGATGCTCAGTATGTATATGAAGAATTGAGTAAATAGGATAGAATTTTCCCTGTAAGACTTAGAAGTCCCTTGTAACCATATCTTATAATTGGCCTATTTATATTTCTAAATATGTGACAGCATTTTCTAAATATATTTGGAAGATGGAACATAAGTTTAATTTTACTGGGGTATTGTTATCCATTTTTGTTTAACCAGTATTTAGATATTATTGTTTTTTATATATGATCTGGATTTAAAAACATAACTGTTCATTTGGTTTGATAATATTTAGGGTATGTGAAGTGAAGTCGCTCAGTCGTGTCCGACTCTTTGCGACCCCGTAGACTGTAGCCTACCAGGCTCCTCCGACCCCGTAGACTGTAGCCTACCAGGCTCCTCCGTCCATGGGATTTCTTAGGCAAGAATACTGGAGTGGGTTGCCATTTCCTTCTCCAGGGGATCTTCCCAACCCAGGGATCGAACCCGGGTCTCCCGCATTGGAGGCAGACACTTTAACCTCTGAGCCACCAGGGAAGCCCATTTAGTTTTTACCTAAGATGCAAGTGTTCACTGTGCCTGTATAGTAGTAGTATGATTTAAAGACAACAAATGTGACTACATAATTCATTTTTTTTTTTAACAGTGCAAAAAAGGGACCAGTATTTCAGAAACAACCTTAATAGGAACAGCAGCCTCTACACTGACCTCTTCTCAAAATGATCCAGAAGTAATCATCGTGGGATCTGGCGTCCTCGGCTCTGCTTTGGCTGCAGTGCTTTCCAGAGATGGAAGAAAGGTGACGGTAATTGAGAGAGATTTAAAAGAGCCTGACCGGATCCTTGGAGAATTTCTGCAGCCAGGTGGTTATTATGTCCTGAAAGACCTTGGTCTTGAAGGTAGGTTCATAGTGATTTTTAGGAGTTAATGTGGCATAAGCAAGCACTCTGCTATGACTGGTAAAAGGGTATTCCATTTTATCTTCATGTATAAAGGTTACACATTTATCAACAAATTTGCATGAAAATGAAGGTAAAGGAGAGGATAAGCATGAGGAAACATGAAGTAGCCTTTGTGAGATAAAAGTGGCTAAAAAATTGTAATGGTCAAAGTTGAAGACTGGAAAACTTCAACTTGGAATGAGGAATGAAATTTAGTGAAAGGTGAAGTGAACTATCATTTGTAGAGTGCATGTGATGTATCTGTGATGTATCCTTTTATTTAAGGATCATTCATCCATTAATCCAGTGCTTTTTAAATACTCTTCATTTAGAAAGTATTTTTGCTGTTTGCTTTGTATGAGGTGCTATACTGGGTGCCAAGGATAAATTGGCTAATAAGATCAGTGATCCTGTCTTGGGGTTCAGAGTGCAAAATAGGTCTGGAAATTGAGAGAGAGCTTGCTTGGCATTTAGGGTGGGCATGATGTAGTAATTACCAGCATTGATTCTGGCACTAGATTGCCTGGGTTTGAATACAGCTTAGGCACTTAAAAAGCTGTGTGATCTTGGATAAATTACTTAACCACCTGTGTGTTAAGTTTGTTGCTGTTGTTTAGTCTTTAAATCTGACTGTTCGTGCATGGACTGTAGCCCACCAGGCTCCTCTGTCCATGGGATTTCCCAGGCGAGAGTACTAGAGTGAGTTGCCATTTCTTCCTCTAGGGGATCTTCCTGACCCAGGACAGAACATGTGTCTCCTGCTTTGGCAGGTAGATTCTTTACCTCTGAGCCACCAGGGAAATCTCTGTATTAGTTTACTCATCTGTAAAAGAGGCACATTTAGGGTCCTTGACTCATAGGTTATTAAGAGGATTAATTGAATTCAAGCATAAAGATAAAGCAGTCAGAACAATTCCTGGTATGTAGTAAGCACTATGTAAATGTTTGCTATTTTATTCAGTGTACTGAAGAGGAGACCACTGGGTAATGGGGAAAGGAGTGGGACTTGAGATTGAGATTGGAGAGTTAGGCAGCTTCTGGTCCTGCAGGACTTTGAAGGCAGTGGAACAGGAGTATGACAGGGTCCTGTTTATGCCTCTAAAGGCTTCAGAACTTGAGAGCTCTTCCCAATGATGAACACTTCTTATATCCCGACTCAGTACCACTCAGCATGTGTGTGCATGCTCAGACATGTCCAACTCTTTGAGACACTGTGGGCTGTAGCCCGCCAGGCTTCTCTGTCTATGGGATTCTCCAGGCAAGAATACTAGAGTGGGTTGCCATTTCCTGTTCCAAGGGATCTTCCTGACCCAGGGATTGAACCCATGTCTCCTGCATTGCAGAAGGATTCTTTACCCACTGAGCCACCTGAGAAGCTGCTCAGTACCTACATACATTCCTAAATCTGAGATTTATTTTACTTTTTAAATACTTGCATGATTTGACCCAAGTCTGCAATTCGCAGCTTGAAATTTCATTTCACAGTTTACCATTGAATCACATTCTGCACTTCAGTTCAGTCGCTCAGTCGTGTCCAACTTTTTACGACCCCATGAACCACAGCATGCCAGGCCTCCCTGTCCATCACCAACTCCCAGAGTTCACCCAAACCCATGTCCATTGTGTCGGTGATGCCATCCAACCATCTCATCCTCTGTCATACCCTTCTCCTCCTGCCTTCAATGTTTCCCAGCATCAGGGTCTTTTCAAATGAGTCAGCTCTCCGCATCAGGTGGCCAAAGTATTGGAGTTTCAGCTTCAACATCAGTCCCTCCAATGAACACCCAGGACTGATCTCCTTTAGGATGGACTGGTTGGATCTCCTTGCAGTCCAAGGGACTCTCAAGAGTCTTCTCCAACACCACAGTTCAAAAATGTCAATTCTTCGGCACTCAGCTTTCTTTACAGTCCAACTCTCACATCCATACATGACTACTGGAAAAACCATAGCCTTGACGAGACAGACCTTTGTTGGGAAAGTAATGTCTGTGCTTTTTAATATGTTGTCTGCTGCTGCTAAGTTGCTTCAGTTGTGTCTGACTCTGTGTGACCCCACAGACAGCAGCCCACCAGGCTCCCCTGTCCCTGGGATTCTCCAGGCAAGAACACTGGAGTGGGTTGCCATTTCCTTCTCTAGCGGGAGCTTATTGCCAAGTCCAAATGGCATATGATGGTGGTTTTGACTAACACATTAGCAGAGCATGTAAAGAGAAGTGGACAGGTTCGTGACCAAATTAAGAGACAGGAATGGCTTGACTTAGTAAAGGATTGGTGTGAGGTATGAGAAGACAGGATATTAAAAAATTATTCTTAACGTTTTGATTTGAACAGCTGGTAGATGCAATGCCATTTGCTGATAAGAAAACCTGGAGAGGACCAGCTCTGGGAGGAAGTTGGGGGACCCATGGAGATAGACAAGTGGACTATTTAGTTGAGAATATTAATCTCAAGTGCAGAGGAATGAGTGCTTTGAGCTGGCTGGGGTAGGTATTTCAGAGATGTCAGCATGTTTGAAGTACTTAAAAGCCACAGCAGTGATGGAGACCAGCTGAGAGTGTGCAGAGAAAAAAGAGAAGACAGAATAAACCAAGTCCTGGGAAACTGACATTTAGAATTTGGGTGGAAGAAGAGAAGCTTGCTGGAGGACTGAGAAGGAGCCTGTAAAATGACAGGAAAGAACCAGGAGTGTTTGGTGTCCTTAATCCAACAGAGGAAAGTGTTTCTCGCAGGAAGGGATGGGTACATATCCAGAAAGGAAAGCAGCCATATCATGGTTTGCTAATGAAGGGTCAGGTCAGAACAGTGCATAGAAAGTGCCGTGGGATTCGGCCATTTGGAGGTTGCCGTGAGACTGACAAGGTGTTTCGGTGGAGTTGTGTAGACAAAACCTGGACTGAAGTGAACGGGAGATGAAAAAACTTGAGGCTAGCAAACTACTCTCGAGGAGTTTTTCTCTAACAGAAAGCAGAAACAGGGCAGAGGTGAAGTGTAGATGCGAGGGTACGGGAGGGGTGTTTCGGCACTAGATAGAGCGTGTCCGTGGGGTAGGAGAAGATCAGGCTGGCGGGGAGGTGACTAAAGGGGCGACATTCACTCTTTCATTTAACATTTATTAAGCATCGGCTATATTGTAACTACTGTTCTAGGCGCCGAGGCTACAGAAGTGAACAAAACAGGTTCCAGCCCTCACAGAGCATATATTCTAGGTGCTCGTGTAGAAGATGGTGATAAAAGATGAATAAATAAAATTTAGAGGATATATTATGGTTATAAGCCCTTCAGAGAAGACTCAGAAAAGAGAGATAGGGAGTGTACTTCTAAATGATGCAGCGGGCGGGGGAAGGGAAAGCCTTACTGAGAAGGTGGTGTTTGAGGGAAGGACTGAAGGAAGGGAAAGGAGAGCCCTAGGGCTGTCTGGAGGCAGAGAAGCTCTTTCCAGGCAGAGAGAGCATCATGGGATGAAGCCTGATGGGGAGGAGTGAGCCTGTGGCCTCTTTGAAGAGCAGGAAAGGAGAATTGTGTTGAATTGAGTGGTTTGAATTAGAGAAAAGGTCAGATGGAGAATGGAGACTGGATTCCCTGGTGGCCCACTATATGGATTAGATTTTTATTCCAAAGGGAGGCCATTGGAGAATTTCAAGAAGAGGAAGTTACTAGATTTCACCTCTTAGAAGTATGATTAGAAGTATCAATTTAATGTATTCTTGTTAATGTGTAGAAGAAAAAGACTAGATCATGAATTGGCAAGTCAGAAGCAGGGAGACCTGTTAGAAAGTTATTGCGGAAACTGAGAGTTGATGGCTTGGACCAGGGTCATGGCCGTAGTGGTGGGGGACTTGGTCACATTCTGGGAATATATTTGGAAGGGAGAGTCAGTAGGACCTGCTGCTGATGGATGAGATGGTGAGGGGTATGAGAAGGAAGAGTCGTGGTATTTAAAGAAGGCTAGATGGCGTTGCCAAGAAGAGGTGCAGGACGACTCCTGGGGTACTCTAAGGTAGAGAGCAGGTCAGTGAGAGCAGGAGTTGAATAAGAGGGCTGAGACTGAGAAGGGGCAGACAGAGAGGAAAGGCAAGAGACAGCAGGGCCCTGGCCCCAGCGGAGAGGGTGGACTGCGAAGAAGGCAGGCCCCCGGCCTCTGCCCTTTCCCTGATCACCACCCTCCATGAGAGGGTCACCAGAGACAGGTGGGACAGAACCCTGAGGCAGGATTGTGTCACCTTTATCATTGAACATCAGGTGTGAATTTGATTGAGGTTTAGGATGCCATCTTCCTGACTGCCTGGTTAAGAAAGTGAAAGTGCCAAAGTCTATCATATTTGATTTTACCAATCAAATTGTGAAAGGCAGATGTTTCAAATCTTAAAGTAGACCTTATTTATATACTTTGTCTTAAGATAGCTAACCCAAGGAAAAATTTTACTATGCCACTACTGTATACTTTTTACATGTTCTGGTGTGTTCTCAACTGGCTAGTTTTAGCACTTAGAAGTTCTTGCAGAACTTCTAAGAAGGAAATGGAGAAGAAAATGGCAACCCACTCCAGTGTTCTTGCCTGGAGAACCCCAGGGACGGGGGAGCCTGGTGGGCTGCCGTCTATGGGATCACGCAGAGTCGGACACAACTGAAGCGACTTAGCAGTAGCAGCACTTAGAAGTTCTTACATAATATGAGTTAAGAAAAATAAGTTTATTTCAGTAGCTGGACAAAACAAAAGTGGAAATACTAGATGGATTTCAAACATGTAGGCCGGTAAAGATTGGCAGTTTGCCGAGATCCAAATTGAATACACTGCTAATTGGCAGCTTCTATGATACCTGTGTACTTTTCTCTGACTGAATTTTAGCTGGAATAATTTAGAAGCCAAACCAAAAAACTAACTTGGCTCGTAGGTGGGATGTTTGACAAGTATTCATCCAGCTTGTCCCTGACTGGACTTTAAATGTAACTAAAAAGCATATCAGAAAAAAGCTGATTTATTTTGATCTTGGCATAGATATGTGGTAAAATTGTGTATTATAAAGTTTTTCTTTCATCAGAAATGAAATTATTTTAATAGACTTAATCCTCAATATTGTATTTTAATGTATTTAAATATATTTGTATTATGTGACTTTTAAAATACATGCTAAAGTCACCTTGCTCACAAACATTTCTAATACTCTTATCCATTCTTTATCATAATTTTAAGCCTGTTCATAGTATTTTCTCAGTTAATATTTTATAATGTACTTTACCTACTTTATATTCATATTTAGGTCATTTACAGTTATTCTTTACATTTATTCTTTATTATAGGTAACATGAATCTGTTTTTGTATATAGTTTCAATAATTACTAAAAATATGAATTGTATCTTTAGGATGAATATCTTAGATGGATTACAAGGCTAATATTGTTACATTAAAGGGTGCTAACTTCTTGGTTCTTGATAGTTTTGCTGTACTTATTTTCTAAAATGTTACTAGTTTATGATATGACCAGTAATATATATAATTTATCCATTTTATCATTATTTCACCAGCAACTTTGATAGATTTGGTGTCTTCTTGTTTCAGTTTTATTTCATTGATTTGTTTTTTTTTTAAATCAAGTTTTGAACATTGTTTTCCTGACATGTTCAATGTTTCTCCGTAGTATGAATCATCTGTACATTTTCCCTGTTATTATTAGGGTCTGAATATTTTTCCTATGAATTTTAATGAATACATTTTATATGTATATATTTATCTTTTATGATATTACAAATTTGCTAAGACAATTATCTTCCAGAAGCATTAAGGTTCTGAAATAGTTCTGTTACTGTCCAGTCCTCCAAATGGCGTCATAGCTTTATGAACGCAGAAACTCATTTTCCACATCTGTGTCCTGTTGGTGGTTAGTGTAACTCTGGGCATATAACAAAAAACTGACTTTTTTAAAAAACTATTGTTTTGCAGATACAGTGGAAGGTATTGATGCCCAGGTTGTAAATGGCTACATAATTCATGATCAGGAAAGCAAAACAGAGGTTCAGATTCCTTTCCCTCTGTCAGAGAACAATCATGTGCAGAGTGGAAGAGCTTTCCATCATGGAAGATTCATCATGCGTCTCCGGAAGGCAGCCATGGCAGAGCCCAAGTAAGGCTCAGCTTCCGATTTTGCTGTTAAACATGTTTAACTTGGCCTTTGTACAAATACTGTTTTATGCATTTTCATAAGTGTTTGGGTATAGGTTAGAGCATAGCTGCTCTACTAGAATAAACCATAAGTTAGAAGAATGTTAATTCTTCAGCCTTTGTTCAGAATATCATATAGATTGTTTGAATGATTATAACTATAGAGAATTTTCCTATGATTCAATGTGTGATTTTTATGTGGTTCGAAATAAGAGGATGTAGTCATTGTAATTAAGTTCATATTTGGAAGTTGTGGGATATGTGCCCATTTGGGAGTTGGAGTTTGTGGTTATGGTGCTTTTTATTAAAAGTCAGGACAGAGGAGTTTAAAGGGAAAATCCCTGTTGCATTCATACTAAGGACCTGGACTGACAGGACTGGCTGGGTGTCCCTCTCTCTCTCTCTGAATTATAATTGATGTACAATAGTATGTAAATAAAAGATGTACAGTATAGTGATTGACAGTTTTAAAGGGCTTCTTCTTTTAATTATTAGCTTATATTTACTTCTAGCCCTGTACACTATAATTGCGGTTTAAGTTTTAAACATGAGAATCTTCATGTCATCGACAAAGGCTTGAAAGTGAAAGTGCAAGTCACTCAATCGTGTCCAACTTTTTGCGACCTCATGGACTATATAGTCCATGGAATTCTCCATGCCAGAATACTGGAGTGGGTAGCCTTTCCCTTCTCCAGGGGATCTTCCCAACACAGGGTTCGAACCCAGGTCTCCTGCATTGCAGGCAGATTCTTTACCAGCTGAGCCACAAGGGAAGCCCAAAAATACTGGAGTGGGTAGCCTATTCCTTCTCCAGCGGATCTGCCTGACGCAGGAATTAAACTGGGGTCTCCTGCATTGCAGGCAGATTCTTTACCAATTGAGCTATTGGGGAAGCCCTGATAAAGGCTTAAATGCTTAATGTTGGCTTAAATGTTGCCAAAGCAAAAGGAGAAATGAATTGATTATTCTTAGAACTTGAAGAATTTGATATCTATGAAAGTAGAATATATTCATTTTAGAAAAATAGAAAAATACTTAAAAATATAGAGGAGATTGTAAAAATTATCCATGATATATTTGTTGTATATATTCATCAACACAACAAAACTCTTGTGGGTGTGTAAAATTTTTCTGCGTGTATTTTATTTTTTAATGAATTGAGATAAAACCTCATGTTACTTTTTAAAATGCTTCTCTGAAAAGTCATTACATTAGTTACATATATTCTGTCTTAAAAAATTAGAAAGTTATAACCCCACCTAATTCTATAACCCATTGATGTTTTTGCTTTTCGTCATTCCAGCCCTTTTTCTATGTACATGTGTGTCCATTTTAGGGTAAACTGGAGATAGGAAAAAAGAATATTTCATTCCTTATTTAAATTTTTCAGTTGTGCTACCAGAGAATTTGTTTATTTATCTTTTAGTGCAAAGTTTATCGAGGGCACTGTGCTGCAGTTACTAGAAGAAGATGATGCTGTGATGGGAGTTCAGTACAAGGATAAAGAGACTGGAGACATCAAGGTGAGATGTAGCAGATATTAGCTTTTCATGAGAGATTTTTATTTTCTTTTTCTCCTACTCCTTTAAGAAGAGTAGGCCCACAAATTTATTATTCATCAAATGGACTGAGATCTCTCCAAACTCTCTGCACTAGATTGCAACACGTTGTTCTTTAGAGACTGCAGAATGCTGTTCAAATAACTTTGGAAACAAACTCCACGATGTTAACTGTATTAAAAACAAATGAGAAATGTACCCTAGCGGAGAGGTAGAGGGGAACTGGAAGATGCAAAAAGGAAGGATTCAAGCATGAGAGAAATAATTATAATAAAATAAACTATTGTTGAAATAAGAAAGATAAAAACTAAGAGACTCTCTGGGGAAATAGTTGAATAAAATAGTTTCCAGTATTTGCTCATGTTGGTTTAGAACAGAGGAGAAAGTCAAAAGCCTATCTGTTGATTCTTACATAGGGTAGCTACCTCCTAGGAATACACTCTAATGGGGCGATTGCAAGGTAATATAAGTATATACATCCATGTGTACAGAAATTCTTCTGTGCCGTAGCCATTGATTGAAAGCACTATGTGGGGTTAAAAAATTCTAGAATGTGGCTGGTCCTTGGGATTTGTAATATGATTCAGTTTTCTATGGGCTGTGCTTGCTTGTCCCAGTTTCCCCCAGTGTCCATCGAAGTGACTTAATCCCAGGTGGTTTGGAATGGTAGGACTTTGGTGGAAGGTGATCTCAAGGGGAAGTGTCTCTAAAGATGGGTCATTCATTAACCTCAGCCCACATGAGAGCTCCTTCATGAGAGCATTATCTCCAGGTACTCTGTAATGTCCCATAATGTGTTTAAATTTGCTTATGTACACTTTAAAAGAACAGTCTTTTCACTGTGTGTTTCTCACCATTTAGCTGAGTGGTCTTTGTTTTTGTTGTAGGAACTCCATGCTCCATTGACTGTTGTTGCAGATGGACTTTTCTCCAAGTTCAGGAAAAACCTGATCTCCAATAAAGTTTCCATTTCTTCACATTTTGTTGGCTTCCTTATGGAGGTATTATAGAAATGCAATTGTAGAAGATAAAAGCAACTTGAAATTTGCAAGTTATTAAAAATATTTTATTTATTTATTTTCCTAGAATGCACCGCAGTTTAAAGCAAATCATGCCGAACTTATTTTAGCTAACCCAAGTCCAGTTCTCATCTACCAAATTTCACCTAATGAAACTCGAGTGCTTGTGGACGTCCGAGGAGACATGCCAAGGAATTTAAGAGAATACATGACTGAAAATATCTACCCACAGTTACCTGGTAAGAATAGTATTTCACTGCATTGTAATCTAGTCTGTAAGTCAGTCTCACAAAAGACTCTCCATCTCCAATTCTCACTAAAGCTTTGTCTAAACTAGGCTGAAAGATGAGAATGGCAGCTGAAAAATTTCATCTAATCAGTCAGATACAGTGGAGCTGAATAAACTACTTAAACTAGCACATAAAAAAATCTCCACAGAAAATAAAACAGTTTCAATGTATTTTTTCATAGTAGTAATAAAAGTAATCATTAATGGTGAGTAATCATTAATGGTGGCATATATGGTATTTTTTAAGGTAGTCTGGATAGCAATCTAGATATCTGAATTCTTGAAATATCTCTTATACGTAATTTTTGTGGTTGGTTTTTGTAGAAATGATAGCTGCCATCTATTGATTGTCTACTATGTAAGAGGTGTTTTACAAACATAATTTAATCTACACAACCACCCGAGGTAGGCATTATCATGGTCCCCATTTAGCAGATGAGGAGACTAAGATTCAGAGAAGTTAATTAGCTGCTCCAAACATAACCCTTTAGTACGGGGCAGAGCCGAGGTTGGAAGCAGGCCTGTGTGCTCATACGTCCCTGCCCTGGGAACGCGAGCGCTATGAGGGGTCATAAAGATCTTTCAGTTTCGAGTTGAGTACAGAAAGGCTTCATGAGATTTAACGTCTTTGTTAAACTCTCACTAAAATTATTTTTTTGAGAATGGGAAGATGTAAGAAAGACAGGTAACAAAAATTATTGAGAATATTGATAAAATTGAAAGGAAAACTCTGCCCAAATTATGATTACAGTAATAGCAGATTATCCTGGATGTGAGTATATTTGTTTAAATATTCTGGGTTTTCAAGTTAGTTTTTAAAATAAGGAACATTATTTTTTAAACTAAGCAAAAGCACCGTTTACCAACAGAATATCGATAGAAATTAAGGTACACATGGACCAATTTAGATTTTTAATAATGACATTTTCAGTACTTCAATGCATTTTCACTCAGTTAAGCCATTTTGAAGCTTTCAGATGGAAAGAATGAGTTATGTGTATTTAGGAAGAGGATAATAATGTGGTATTTTTAGCATCTTTTTCTTTTACTGTAGATTGTTTTTTCCCCCCAGTCCAAAGCATAGCTGGAGAAGACTGCCCTGTGATCAGGGAGAGAAACGTTTGCAGGTTTTATGTTCATATAGGTTATGGAAATTCTATTCATTGGAGGAAGGGACTAGTTTCAACACAGTCATTCTGCTCTTGTTTTCCCAGATTACAATGGGAATTGTATGAAAAGCAAGTTCATTTTCTATAAAGTGGAAGCACGAAACTTTGAAACTGGGAAGTATCACAGAGATGAACTAATCTGTTTCATTCTAGATGAAGACACTAAAGCTCCTCAAGAGATAGTACTGTCTACATATAACCCCTTTTTTTTTTTTTACTGTACACATACCCTCCTGTTGTTTGTGAATTGGTGGTATATTTCATCTGTTCTTATAGAATATGGTGGTGACAATAAAATAGGTGTTAAATATATACCTGTTGGTAATCATTTGGAAGAAAGGTGGGTGGTTTTTTTCCTTGTCTTATCATCTCATCTGGATTTCTTCCTCTAGGTTTTTGATCATACAGCTCTGTATCTATTTACATTAATTTTTGCTTAGATTCCATAGCCATCTTTTAGCAGGAACAACTGTCTGCTTAATGAACAGTTCGTTAATAATTAGTTTTCGACTTTTCACAAGGGATATTTGTAACAGCCATCACAGATGTGTAGAATGTATTTGTGATGCTTGATAAGAAAATGTGATAATTTGAAATTGGAATGTTATACACCATTTATTTGGTGGGGTGGGCTTTGTTGCAGATCACCTGAAAGGACCATTCCTAGAAGCCTCTCAGAATTCACGTTTGAGATCAATGCCAGCAAGCTTCCTCCCTTCTTCACCAGTAAACAAACGAGGTATTATCTTACTGGACCAATTTTATAAAAGATATTCCAAGTATTCTAATTCAGTATTCCAAATGACATGTATGTGGTACAGTCTATAACGTGGTACAGAAAATAGATTATTGCAATTAGTGCATACTAATTAGTTTTATGATATTTTTTATTTAGTATTGAGTATACATAGGTCACTGTTCGAGTTATTGAAAATAAAAGTTAATTAAATACAGTCCTTAATCTAGAGAAGGCAGTTTTCCAGTGAGAGATGTAAATAATTTCAGAACAGTGCTGATAAATGCTGTAATGAAAGCCCACTCTTGGTGCCCCAGATTCACTGTGAAGGAGTGGGGTGTACAAGGCAGGGAGCGAGCCTGTGAACCAGGAAGGGTAATTAGGGGAGATGTTGCTCTGGAGACAAAGCTGGACAGTGAGATGAGGGACTTCTGAGTAGGCAGAACAACATCTGCAGACCCCAGGATGGCTGAGAAATGGTAGCACTTAAGTAGCTCCCTAGACCCCTGGGTCATAGGAGAGGTGGCAGAGTGGTAGAAAGGTAAGATAGTTAGCTTTAATCCTATAGACAGTGCAAAGTCATTGAAAAGTTCTTTATTGTTTATAATATCTTTATTGAGAGATAATTCACAGATCACATAGTTCACCCATTTAAAGTGTACAGTTCATTGGTTTTTGGTATATTCATAGGTTGGTGGAACCATCACCACAATTTCAGAACGTTTTTATCATGCTGGAATGAAAGCATGTAACCATTAGTAGTCACTGCTCATTTCCTCCCGAACCCCAGACCACCATTAATTTACTTTCTGTCTCTATAGATTTGCCTGATCTGGACATTGCCTATAAACGTAATCATACAATGTGGTCCTTTGTAACTGGCTTCTTTGAGGTTCATCCATGTTGTAACATGTATCAGTCTTTCATTTAGTTTTACTGCCAACTACTACTCCAGGCGTGGATATACTACATCTTGACTATTCATCAACTGATAGACATTTGGATTATTTCCACTTTTAGTTCATACCTGTGTATGAGTTATTGTGTGGACTTTTATTTTCACTTTTCTTGGTTATATTCCTTAGAATAGACTTGCTGGGTCCTAACTCTCTCTAAGGAGAAGGCAATGGCACCCTCCTCCAGTGCTCTTGCCTGGAAAATCCCACGGACAGAGGAGCCTGGTAGGCTGCAGTCCATGGGGTCACTGGGAGTTGGACACGACTGAGCGACGTCACTTTCACTTTTCACTTTCATGCATTGGAGAAGGAAATGGCAAGCCCCAGGGACGGGGGAGCCTGGTGGGCTGCAGTCTATGGGGTCGCACAGAGTTGGACACAACTGAAGCGACTTAGCAGCAGCAGCAACTCTCTCTAATGCTTTGAGCAACTGCCAAACTGTTTTCCAAAGTGGCTGATCCATCGTCCATTTCCATTAACGATATATGAGGGTTCCAATTTCTCCACATCCTCGACAACATTTATTAGTATCTGTCCTTTTGCCGTAGCCATCCTAGAAGGTGTAAAGTAACAATAAAAGCAGAAGGTAGAGAAAGGATTTCGGTAACATCTAGGATGTAGAATACATAACTCAGTGATTAATGGTAATAGGAGAGAGCGAGGTCTCTTGATGGATTTCAGGTTTCAGGCTTAGGTACTTTGCCAGCTATTTGCTGACATTGGACTTAGGGAAGTGTGGGGAGATAATGAGTTCATTTTTGGACACAGTGATGTGACGGATGGGAGGTCATTTGAGTGGCCAAGTGGAGGCCCATTGAAAACAGGAGTGTGGGGCCTGGAGAAGAGGTGTGAACGAGAGCTATTGATATACTGTGCTTCCTGAACATAAACAGCTGTTGTTTGCCATGGAGAGACATGCATCACAATGTTCCAGTCATAGAAATTAACTATAATACAAAGCAGAATGAAAGCCAGTGCCGAACTGATACAAAGAGCATGCTTTGGGAACATACCCCGGTTTGTGGAATTGGGAATGTTCCGTGGAGGAGGAGGAATAAAAGCTGGTTATAGCTAGTGGTTTCTAGTGAAGGTATTACACTAATACATAAAAAAACTTGGATTGAAATTTACAAGCTACTTTTTCATAAATTAATATATGTGTATTCTATAATTATATAGTATATTGTGACATTACAGAAAAAAATGATCCATAATTCTGCCACCTTACCACTTTTATTATGATTGTTTTATTTCCCTAAGAGAGAAAATTAAATACATGCTTTGTTTAACTGTCCCTCTAAGTCATGGGTCATGAACCAGGCTGACAACGGGCGGGAATCTTAGAGTCAGGACCGCAGTGAGGAGGTGCTGTACCTTGAGTCAGATTGCAGAGCTTTCTGCTTCTGTGGTTTTGATTCAAGGGGCTGGTTCACTCAAGGTTTCTTCTAAATTAACTTCTGATGTGTTTGGAATATCTGCATATTCCCTTAGAACCATATAGATCTCTATAATATGCAGGCAGCAAGTATTACTGTGAAATGCCAACGAATTCTTGATTTTTTTCCCTTGTAAAAGACTTGCTTTTTATGCATGATGCCTGTTGTGTTTTTTTTTCATGAAAGAGGCCTTACACATATTTTGACATTGTCTGATTGAACCTTATATTCACATGTGAGTTTTTTGAGGGCAGGGATCACGTTCCTGTCCTCACTGTATCCCTAGCATCTGGCACATATTAGTTACCCAATAAATAGTAATTGAATCAACTCTTGAATTTTTTGCCTGAGTAAATTTTTCAGTATTTAGTATTTTAGTATTCTTATTTACTAGCTGACATTCATAATGTTTATAAATTATTAACAGAGTAGGTTTTTGGGGGGGGGGTTTGTTTGGATCTTAAAGGATGCTCCAGGATGACATCATGATCTAAGTTCTCTTTTTACAGGTGTTCTTCTTTTGGGAGATGCATATAATATGAGGCATCCTCTTACTGGTGGAGGAATGACTGTTGTTTTTAATGATATAAAATTGTGGAGAAAATTGCTGAAGGGTATCCCTGACCTTTATGATGATGCCGCTGTTTTCCAGGTAAGATATTCTTTGACAAAAATATCTCAAAATAGATTTCTTTCTGGGGCCTAAGATGAATGGGGCTTTGCAGAGAAGATCTGTACTTGGGAGCATGGTCCTTAGTAGTGATTCTTAAATAGTCTTGTTCAGGATTAAGAACGTGACTTGCAACTTGTGAATCTTCTAGAATTTCTGGTTTGGAGGTTACATGGGCCACTTAGCCTCAGAGATGTAACTCGTTCCTCTGGAGATTTTTTTTTTTTTTTTTGATGGGAGTGTAAATGTTGAACAAGACATAATTTCTAGTAGATAGTCCTCAGGGTATCAGTTTAGGGGATTATAAACATAAGTTTGTGTTTTTTTTTTAAACCCTTACCATATAATAGGTGATCTTTCTCTTTTTCAGGCCAAAAAATCATTTTATTGGGCAAGAAAAAAGTCTCATTCCTTTGTTGTGAATGTCCTTGCTCAGGCTCTTTATGAATTATTTTCTGCCACAGATGGTAAGTGCTGCTATTTTTGAATGACTGTTACTAAATTATAGATTTTTAGCACAAGAAGGGAACTGAATTACAAAAAATTAGTAATTAGGCCAGAAATAGAAATGTTTCCTGAGTTTGCCAACTTCCAAGTCAATAAGTCCTTTTTAACTCCATCCTCGAGCACAATTTTGGCTAATCATCATGTATCCACCACTGTGTGTAGGAAACTGTTCCCTCCTTAGACAACCTTAGTACCAGTACCTCAGTCATGTGCCACTGTTTATTCCTCTGGTCCACATCACATCACGCGTTCCCCAAATGCAGAAGATTGTGATGGAAGATCTTTCTGACCGTGAGTTAAAGGGCAAGGTAGTGTTAATCCTTTTTCTTCCCAGACAGTAGTTTCAATTAACTTTTCGAAACAGTATTTTGTAAAATGAAAATGAGCTTCGTGTCAAACCTAGATTTTTGTCTCCTGTTAAAATGCATAAGCAGAAGGTATCCACCTTTTACTCGTGTGAAATATTCCCACTTTACTATAAGCCTTTTGTTTCTGTTTCCGTATGGTAGAGGCTGATGGTCAGTCTAACATGAAGGAAAACATGACTTAGCAGAAACAGGGCTAGAGATGGAGGAAAAGTCACCCGTGCCACTTCCCAGCCGTGGCCATGTCACGTACACATTAGTGAGCAGTGGGCTAGTGAAATGAGACCTTTAGGTTTTCAAAAATAAATGTAAGTCCCAATACAAAATAAAAAGTCTTTTTTTTTTTTTAAGAACATAACTCTAATCCCATTACCTCTGGTATTTGTAATACAAGAAAGCTATTTCTGTGACCTGGCTGGGGTGCTAGTGCTCCTTGCTTTGGTGATCTGATTACCGAGGATGACACAGTACAGATACTTCGTGCAGCCCCTCTAACCGTCATTCTTGCTAAAAGAAAAGACAGCGTGTTGTGATTTGCCAAGCAAATCTCTCTTGCTAGTTGAGCATGAAAGTTACAGTGGCTGGTTGAGCAAGAAGAGAACTAACTTTGGAGTTTTTCTAAGCTCTTCTTTCTAAGCTTTTCTCAGCTCTCGAGTTTCTTAGAGTTTGAATCTACCCACAAAACAACAGAGCTGTGAGATACTGAAGGAGGAATAGGCTTTATTGGAGTAAAAGTTTACCTGTTGTAATCTTTTTTATCTGTTGTAAAGAGTAATCGAGGTATACTTGAAGAACGTTAATTCTATACTATTAAAAAACAGTTATTGATTATACTATGGTGTGAGGGTTTAATGATTTTGAAAAGTATAATAAAATTGTACAGATATAAGACATTATTATTCATTTGATAATTTACTGCTCAGAGATATGCCCCAGGCATCTTAGAGACTGTGATTCTGGTTTCTAGAATTGTGTTTTTGTAAGAAAAGAATGTACAAAATATTTGGCATCACTTAAATGAATTTACAACACAGTCAAGGAGATAGCTTTTAAATAACTTGTAACTTCCAAGGCCTACATGTTTAGTAATTATTTACTAGCAGAAAAAAGTTTATTTATTTGTGAATTACTATGTAGTCTTCATTATGAAATTTAAAAGAAATCTTGGGTGGCTAAAATGCTAACACTAGATTTTTAAGAAATCTATGAGGTGTAATAAATGTTACATATTCATTTTTTTCTGACGTATCATTAGCATCCCACGTAAATGTATGAGTATTTTGATTGAGAGTAATTCTAAACTTTTATTTTAGATTCCCTACATCAACTGAGAAAAGCCTGTTTTTTTTATTTCAAACTTGGTGGAAAATGTGTTGCAGGTCCGGTTGGGCTGCTTTCCGTGTAAGTTGCTCTGATGACACAGAGGAAACAGATACTCCAGATTTTCTTAGGACTGTTTGGTTTATGCTGTGCTGCTTGGTCGCTCAGTCATGTCCGGCTGTTTGCAACCCTATGGCCTGTAGCCCACCAGGCTCCTCTGTCCATGGGGATCCTCCAGGCAAGCACACTGGAGTGGGTTGCCATTTCCTTCTCCAGGGGATCTTCCCGACCCAGGGATCAAACCTGCTTATCTTATGTCTCCTGGATCGGCAGGCAGGTTCTTTACCACTAGTGCCACCTGGGAAGTTTGATTTATGAACCACTGCTAATTGCTCTACCTGCTGCATGTCATCATTTTATTATTGATTAGTATCCCAATCAAAATGTTCCCAGAGAAATGAAAAAAGGCAGTATTCAATCCTGCATTTTATTTAGTTCTGGGCAACAGTGTTGATCCTGAGTTGGTGAGTAGATGAGGCTAAAACCCCTGATTAAAAGAGCAGCTTGCTTTTATGCCTGTGGGCTTATAGCCCTGACCTGATACATGGGAACCATGAAAAATAGAGAAGTTTATATTTAACATTGAATTTTATTGAAGTGTGGAACTCATGAAACTCAGCCCTGACGGTGCAGACATATGTAGAATTACTTTTAGAAAATCTGCAAAGTGAGATTCCTTATGGCTTTTCTCCTTTGTCCACTTTCTGAGTGTCAATATTGTTACCTTTTGAAAAATCTAGACTCCATAGGCCAGGCTACTTCAGGCTGAGATCTCAAGATTAATGAAAGAAAGCAGCTCAGGACGTACAATTCATATAAACTAAGATAAGTGACTGGCTTCTCTGACAGGAGTAAAGTCTAAGTAGTTTCTTGTAAGAAAAAATTTTTTAATTTGTCCCTTGACCAGCAGATACAAGCTTGTAAAGT
Organism: Bos taurus; assembly: GCF_002263795.3. NCBI lineage: Eukaryota > Metazoa > Chordata > Mammalia > Artiodactyla > Bovidae > Bos > Bos taurus. The sequence continues at coordinate 15,145,322 of NC_037341.1, read as the reverse complement.
CCCCTAAAATGTTGAGTGTATATTTACCTTTATAGATGATACACAATTGGAATCTCTTTATCAGTCAGTTTTAATTTTGGGGTCTTAATTATATGTATATGTATTTTTTCCCATTACAGATTATCTCCCAATCCTCTGGTTTTAATTGGACACTTCTTTGGCGTTGCAGTCTATGCCACCTATTTTTGCTTTAAATCGGAACCTTGGATTACAAAACCCCGAGCCATTTTCAGTAGCGGTGCTGTATTGTACAGAGCGTGTTCTGTAATATTTCCTCTCATTTACTCAGAAATGAAGTACTTGGTTCATTAAGCTTAAAGGGGAACCATTTGTGAATGAATACTGGGAACTCGCCAAGCCTGCAGTGACTTGGAAGAGAGTGTATATAGCACAGTACTCCTCCTGCTTCTAAAGTGGGAATTCTTGGACCAAGATTGGGATTGATTTGTTTTTGAAGTTATTTTGTATATAAACATACATGTAAATATATACTTTAGTTTGCAATTTCAAATGAAGGGTAAAATAAGATAGATATTTAAAAGAAATGATTGTTACCATAAATTAGTGCTAACATTGAGGAGCTGCGGTTTGTCTTTTGAATTCAGTATTTGGGATGAGTCACTGTGGGACATGCAAATAAAATGAAGAATGAACTCTCATGTCTTTTTTTTTTGGCCACACCCTGAGGCATGTGGTATCTTAATTCCCTGACCAGGGATCCAACCTGAGCCCCCTCCCTCCATTGGAAACACAGAGTCTTAACCACTCACCAGGGAAGTCTTTTTGTCTGTTGCTGTGGGCTTCTTTATATAACTTCATGAAAAAGAAAACCAAAGTGGAATGGGAAAATGCAGAGGGAAGCCTTTTCTGTTAAATAGCTCTTGATGTTGGGGAAGTTGCCTTAATATATCTGGACCTTATTTTCCTCATGTATCCCTCTATCTCCCCTCACTTATCCAATTGGATAAGGTTCTGAGTTCCTGGAAAGAAAATGTCACACTCATATAAAAAGGGAATCAAGGGCTTTATATAAATTCCACTGTGTAACATTAATAAGCCAGGCTAGGCTTATTTCAAGGAACAGCGAACAGGGCTGTACACTGGAGTGTATACCAGACTGTATATTGGATGGTACACTGGACATACATGACTGGGATACATGTCATGTCACATACATGACTGGGAGTGTATACCAGACTGTATATTGGATGGTACACTGGACTCAACACTGGGCTGTACACTGGATGTACACTGGATGTACACGAGTGTATATTGGACTGTACCCTGGAGTATACACTAGACTGTACACTGGATGTATATGACTATTGGACTGTACACTGGAGTGTATACTAGACTGTACACTGAACACACACAAGTGTATACTAGACCATACACTGGACTGTACATTGGGCTGTACATTGGATGTAAACAAGTGTATACTGGACTGTACACAGGACATACATGAGTGTGTACTGGATTGTACATGATGTACAAGAGTGGTCACTGAACTGTACATGGATTGTACATGGGATGCACACCCGAGAGTACCCTCAACTGTACACAGGATGGGTGGCACACAGGCTGTGCCCAGGATGGTAGACTGTACTGAATACTGGGAGGTACCCTTGGACTGTACACTAGGTATGTCCAGATGCATCCCACTGTGTCCCAGGTGTTTCCAGATGTGCTTCAGCTGTGCATGTGGACTGTACACCAGATGTATCCAGCTGTGTTCCAGATGTGTACTGTACACTATACTGTACACTGGACATAGACTGGTGTATATTAGACTATATACCGGATATACACTGGACTGTAAACCGGATTGTAAAGAAACTAAAACAAGTACCAGCATGATGTTTTCTGGTACATCATGGGCACACATCCTTTAAACATACATATGCAAAATGCCAAGCTCTAATGATTTTGGGATTTAGTTTCTTTTTTTAAAATATATATTTAATCGGAGGCTAATTACTTAATATTGTATTGGTTTTGCCATACATCAACATGAATCTGCCTTCTGACTTTTCCTTGAGGTCCAGGTAGACAACATCAGTCTGTGTTCAATTTCAAGATGCCAATAAAATTCAAAGGTTAACTTGCTTTCATTTTATTACAATCAAAAAGTAACTAATTCTAAATTATATACTGCATGGTTCAAAACCCAAACACCTCGCAACTGAACTTGGTATAGATGTACGTTTTCTACGCATAACTAATATTTTCCAAGGAGAGAGTTTAAACAGTTGTAAAGAAGTTCTCATACAAGTAACAATACTTTTGAATCCCTTGTGTTTCTATCAATTTTCCAAAACATGGCCCCAAACTAAAGCCATTGGGAAACAGATGATGTCAAAACTAGTTAACAATGAAGAGATACTTTATGTTCATCTAAAAAAAGAAACAGTGAGTGAACAAATAAGCACGTGCAGTATCTGGCATAATGCCTTAAACTCGGTCGGACTTTACTGATGCTGTTGTTCAGCGACTCAGTTGTGTCAGACTCTTTGTGACCCCACGGACAGCTGCACGCCAGGCTTCTCTGTCGTTCACTGTCTCCCAGAGTTTGCTTTACTGAGTTTACACTATGTTGGAAGAGGTTATGCACATTCAGAAGAGTATCATGAGACTTAAGTAAACACCCAAATACCATTAAGGTAAATTGTTTCCCTTAAAAGAGCAGTAAAAGAGTACCGGAAATATTAAGTAACTACTGCAGATTCTAATGATAAGGGCTAAAATGACTTTTAAAACTTTTATAATTAACATTTCTTTTTCACCTTTTATAAGTTGCAATTTTCTCAGTTGAGGAAAATTTTCACTTTGCCTTGTTTTAGCACAGTGTATGTGGGCTCATTAGTTTTGTAAAATTTCCCTCTTACTAGTCCTATACTTCTATTTTCTGGTTAAAAATACACTTTCTTAGAACTGGCCTTTTTATTATCAACTGTCTTTCTTTGGGGGGAGTTTTTCATGAAGAACTAAAAATCTCACTTCATGTGGTTACTGTGATTAAAATGAAAACCAGCAAGGGGCGTCCCAGGTGGCTCAGGGCCACAGCTGGAGACACGAGAGATGTGGTTCAACCCCTGGGTTGGGAAGATCCCCAGAGTAGGAAGTGGCAACCCACACTCCAGGATTTTTGCTCAGAAAACTTCATGGACAGAGGAGCCTGGCGGGCTGTACAGTCCATGGGGTCGCAGAGGTGGACACGATGAAGACACACGTACACAAGGTGGTTTTGAGAAGGGAACACAGGATGGCCGTGGACTGGCTGAGTTCCCGTGTGCCAGCCTCGTGGGTGAGACGCCTAGACTCCTTACACGCCGGGCAACAGTTCACCTTCAAGATTCCTCCCTGGGCTCTCACCAGGTTGGGCTGATGAAGCTCCCACTTCCCTTGGCCAACTGCTGCTTCAGTCGTGTCCGACTCTGTGCGATCCCATGGACTGCAGCCTACCAGGCTCCCCCGTCCCTGGGATTTTCCAGGCAAGAACACTGGAGTGGGTTGCCATTGCCTTCTCCGCCTCGGCCGACTAGATGCTTTTCAAAAATCCTTTCTACTATGATGGTGAAATACAGTGTGTCCTTTTTTTCTCTTCAGTATCTTAGGATTTGAGACTTTCTGACTGAAGAAATAACTTACCATAAATTCAAAAAACTGAAGGGAACCAGAGGACATCATTAGCCCTGATTTTACAGATGATGCCAGTAGGCTGTCTTGAGACAGTTTAACTAGTGGTGGAGTCGGGACTCAAACTCTGCCTCCTGACTGCAAGTTAATGCTGCTTTTTCTGCACTTGCTAAATGACCGATAAGCTCCACATTTCAGATTTTTTTTGTTTCGCTTGTTCCTCTCCGCTCCAGAGGACAGAGCTAACTACATGGTCAGAGTTAAAATGCCTTCCTTACCTCTTAGCCAAACTGCCACAAGAGGGTGGCTGCTCCCCTCTCAGGGTAATTTTCATGCAGAAGTCATTTAGGATTTTGGAGGAGTTAAAAGGTAATAATGGCTGTTATAAAAATGGGGGGGGGGGGCGTGTTGTGGGGACTTGGGGTGGGGTTCCTCAGGGGTTGTTGAGGAAGGAGCAGCTGAAGTTGGGGAGTCCTACAGAAGGGAAGCAGGGAACCCCTGAGGTATCTGGGGTTGGAAGAGGACACTGAGCCTCAGACCTGAATAAACTTCCGTGGTCCATGGCCCGTGGATGGTGTGACCTCTACACCTGGTTCCGGTCTTGCTATTACTATGTGCCTGCCAGCTTGTCCCAGACGTGACCATGGACACAAGAGCGGACCTACCAGGCTCCTTTCTTACCTTCCAGGCAAGGTTTTTTGCTGGGTGAATATGTTGTGTTTGAATAACAGGCAGAAAAATGACTTCGGGTACTGGCAATACTATTTTACTGAAAATCTGGAGTTGCACAAATAGTTCTTTAGAACATAAAACTAAGTGGATTTATACATAACAATTATAGTCAGCATTTATAAGAGGCAGTACAAAAATGTGTTCTGCTTCTACATGATATAAATTGTACATAATAACATGATTTAAACAATATTAGTTATATTAACTCGTTCAGTGGATACATCTTACTCAGAACGTCTGATGTTTCCCATAAGGGAAAAAATGCAGTTCTCCGAGCAGGTGGGTTTCTTTTCATTTCCAAGTTGATTTTAGTGATGGTGGGAAGATTTAAGGATAATCCTTTCATTGAAGAAGCAGAAGTCAAAAAAACTTACAGGACTGTTCTGAACTCATCAAAAATGAAATTAGGCACATGTGCTTCAGCAACCTAAAAAAATGAAAACAAAAGAGTTAACGGTGTCATAGTGTAAGAAGACCAAATTCAGCAGTAGTCTCTGGTAATCTGTCCTAGACAAAAATAACATGGAGTGGCATAGTTTTAAAATGAAAATGAAATGCAGAGTAACATGAATATATTAACATATGATACCTATTACATGCTATTATATTGGTATGGTATAAAAAAATTTAAAATTTTCCATATGAAAATTAAACAGGAAGACATCCTTTGGAGCAAGGTGAATCACTGGGAAATAATGAACCACTAATTGAAACCACCACCTTCTTTCTCTGGCATTTCTACCACTGATGTTTAATTTCTTGGCACTGCTGACATCTGAAGGGATGCAGTGCAGTCCCTTCCCCAGCCCTCCACTGCCCTACCCCTAGACGAGAAGGTCCCCTGGCCCTTAAAGGCACTTGGATCTGCAAACATGCACATGCCTCTGGGAAGTACTAAGACTGGTCTCAGGTCATCTCATAATTAACTAATGACCAACTAGGAAGAACAGGACATCTAGTGCTGGAAATTGGTAGTCTTTAAAAGCAATGTTTAATTTTTTTCTGACTATAAAGTTCAGTTCAGTTCAGTTCAGTCGCTCTGTCCTGTCCGACTCTTTGTGAACCCATGGACTGCAGCATGCCAGGCCTCCCTGTCCATCACCAACTGCCGGAGTTTACTCAAACTCATGTCCATTGAGTCGGTGATGCCATCCAGCCATCTCATCCTCTGTCATCTCCTTCTCCTCCCGCCTTCAATCTTTCCCAGCATCAGGGTCTTTTCAAACAAGTCAGTTCTTCGCATCATGTGGCCAAAGTATTGGAGTTTCAGCTTCAGCTGAAACTTCAGCTTCAGTCCTTCCAATAAATATTCATGAGTATTTCCTTTAGGATGGACCGGTTGGATCTCCTTGCAGTCCAGGGGACTCTCAAGAGTCTCCTCCAGCACCACAGTTCAAAAGCATCAATTCTTCAGTGCTGAGCTTTCTTTATAGCCCAACTCTCACATCCATACATGACTACTGGAAAAACCATAGCTTTGACTAGACAGACCTTTGTATCACTTGCTAATTCGAGGAAAATTAGAAAATGGAGAGGAGTATAAAAAGGAACAATATCCGATCTTAATTCCCTAAAGAAAACTAAAAGTGATCATTGTTTTGTATCAAATTCTTACAATTTATACACACACATACACTTAAAACGCTTACACTTAAAACTAGGATCACATAATCTTGTGTCCTTTACCTCTGCTAAATTTTATGTTCTGAACACCCTTACACAGGTATCTTGGTGAGCGTTTGTCATTTTTGGAAACATGGTTGTACAACACTTCAACCATGGAGGGAACTTAGCCAAATGGGCTGCAGGAACTGGGTTATTGTGGAGATGAAGAAACAAACCACACAATCATTTGCTACCCTGGCCTCTTAAGGAATTCTCTCCTGGAGTGCCCATCTTAACTCCTGATCAGGGTGACCTGCAGACTGGAGGAGGGCATGGCAGAGGGTGAGAAGATGAGGAGGGAAGTTGTGCTCAATCATGCCTTCTCGCAAAGCACTGAACATTCAGAAGAGGGAGGAACATCTCCGAGCCGAGCCCTGGGGCACAGCAGGGTGAGGGGCTCAGAGGTGTCCACAGGGAATGAGCTTCTGGACTTCATTCCTTATGAGTCCAGGGCCTTTCTTCAAACCATCTTCCTACAAAAAGGGCATTAATTTTTTTTTTTTTTTTTGGCTGCACTGTGTGGCACGGGGAATCTTAGTCTCCCAACCAAGGATGGAACCCATGGCTCCTCCTGTGATAGAAGTGCGGAGTCTTAACCACTGGTTCTCCAGGGAGGTCCCAAAGGGGCATCGATAAGTGTTTTTTATCTATTGCTTACCCTCCGGGGTAGCTTTGTGTACCGAACATAATCCTCCAGAAACAGAAGGGCGCCCACAACATCGGCAGGCATTTCTGGTATCTTCTGGCTGCAACACAGAACAGTCTGGATCAATGAATTGCTTTCGTACGTAGACCCTTAGTCAAAATAGTGAAAAACTGAAAAAAATGACAGATGACTAAATGAAGCCAAAGAAGAGACACATCTACAGAATCTCCTCTTGATTATTACATTGAGCCATATCTTGCGGGCCGATCTTCAGCACACAGCCTGGAGGAGGGAATCGAAACTTCTCTGAATGGTCTACATGGGTCTTTACGACGTGGCCCCTGCTGACCCTTTAGGGTAACAGAGAAGGAGACCAGGACCCAGCATCCCATGCAAATACATAACTTGTTCTATCCCAGAAAAGCCACATTTGGGGTGGAAGAGAGGAAAAAGTAAAGGTTTACAAACTTTGTATCAGGTAGGAGCTTCTGTGTCTCATTTGTTTGATTTCACACCAGGACCTCGGGCTGTGCTAACAGTGGGTAGCTCCCTGACTCCCACTGAAGGGTGGAGCCGTCCCTGGGTAAGTGGCCCGGGGGAGGACATGGGCTCACTGTGGTCTGGGCACAGCACCCACGATGGCAGGGGGGCAGGCCTCTACTTTTTTCCCCGTGGGGCTCGCTCATGGTGCTCATGACTCATTCACAGTGGGTGCTCCCAGGGGACTCCCAGCGACTCCTCAGTGGTGTGACTAAGGATGGGCACGCCTTTAATTGCCCAAACAGGAGATGTGCCCCAACCTGCTGTACAGAGCAGGGTGAGCAGCCGATTCTCTGCTCTACTAGGGGGATAATAAGGGGAGGAGTCTGGCGTGTGTGGTTTCCAGCCCATTCTGGAACACTGATTCCACTTTTTCCTGGTTGGCCTTCTGTACCTTACGCACTGCTCCACTGTGGAGCGGATAAACTGGCCGATCAGCGCCAGGAACTGTTCCGTGTACCGGGAATGAAACTGCTTCAGCAGGGTGAGGAGCCCCAGCACCAGGGGCGGCCAGTCCACGGGGTCGGCGGGCTTTCGGCAGACCATTCCTGCGAGGACCGACAGACCACAGATTACACCACCGAGGGACGTGCTGGCCTTTCGCAGCATTCATTCAGGATGAATGTTCATGAATGTCAAGATGCTGGGGCCCACGTGATCTCTGGCAGAGGATTATCTGGAGGGAATGACAATCCAGGACTACGTTTCGAATTGGATCCAGGATTGGTGGAGGCTTCTAGTGGTCTGAAGGATTCAACACCCTAAAATGGGTACTAATTTTTATAATTACCATCATTGTTTCTTTAGGATTTTGTAATTAATGGATGCAATGGTAGAAAGTATTATAGAGAGTAGCGTTTAAACATATACATTACCATATGTAAAATAGATAGCTGATGGGAAGCTGCTGTATAATACAGGGAGCTCAACGTGGTACTCTGTGATAACCTGGTGGGGTGGGGAGGAGGTTCAATCAAGAGGGAGGGTCATATGTATACTTAGGGCTGATTCATGTTGTTGTATGGCGGAAGTCAACACCATATTGTAAAGCAGTTATCCTCCAATTAAAAAGAAAAAAAGAGATGGATAAAAAGTTACACAAGAAAAGAATGTGCAGAAGTCAGGACAGGAGAGGAAGGAACTACGCCAAGTGAGTGAGTGCCAAAGCTGGCCTTGTCACTAAGGACTTCTGCCCCAATATGGAGACCTTGACCTGCCTGAATGGCTGCTTGGGGAACAGAAGACAGAGCACAGTGTTGGGAAAAAAAAGCCCCACAAAGTTGGAAACTTTCATTGCCAGATTTCAAGACTTAGCATAAAGTTACAGTAATCAAGACAGTACTGGCATAAGGACAGGTAAACAGATCAATGGAACGGATAAGAAAATACAGAAATAGTCATACCCTTAAAGGAGCAATTGGATTTCCATGGATATTCACACTATTTAATGGAGAAAGAGAAATCTTCTCAATAACTGATGCTAAAAATAGATATCTTTATGGGGAAGAAAAATGAACCTTGAGCCCTATTTCACATAAAAAGTAATTTGAAATAGACCACAGACCTCAATGTAAAGCTACAAGTATAGTTTCTAGAAAAAAAAAAAAGGACAATCTGTGCCCTTGGGATAGGCAAAGGTTTATTAGAGGATAGAAAGGACTAATGATAAAGGAAAATGGATAAAAAAATGGATAAATTGGACATCATCAGCAATAAAACTTCTGCTCATTATGGTCACAAGTAAGAAAATGAAAAAGTAAACCATTTTGCAAGAAAAAAAATTTACAGCATGTATATCAAAAAAAGGACTTGTATCCATAAAATAAATAACTCCTACAACTCAGTGATAAAAAAGCTATCAATTCAATTTAAAAACAGGCAAAAGACTTGAACAGACACTTAACAAAGAAGGATAAACAAACAAAAAATATATAAAGAACGGCCAAAAAGCATTTGAAAAAGTGCTCAATATCATAACTCATCAGGGAAAGGCAAGTTAAAACTATAATGAGATACCCTACATACCCATTATAATGTTTAAAAAGATTGAGATGGCCAAATTATGGTAAGTTGTAAAAATGGTACAACCACTTTGGGAAAAGGATTGGCAGTTGATTAGAAAGTTAATCAGTTCCCACATGTGGGTTCTTGTGAAGACTGAGAAAACTTATTTAAGATGCCAAAACAAGCTATCTTGATTTACATAACCTGCTGCTGCTACTGCTAAGTCACTTCAGTCATGTCCGACTGTGTGTGGCCCCATAGACAGCAGCCCACCAGGCTCCCCCATCCCTGGGATTCTCCAGGCAAGAGCACTGGAGTGGGTTGCCATTTCCTTCTCCAAGGCATGAAAGTGAAAAGTGAAAGTGAAGTCTCTCAGTCGTGTCCGACTCTTCTCGACCCCATGGACTGCAGCCCACCAGGCTCCTCCGTCCATGGGATTTGCCAGGCAAGAGTACTGGAGTGGGGTGCCATTGCCTTCTCCATTACATAACCTAGTAATTCCAAATTACTCAATGCCCACTGTAAGACACTAGCTGTACTTAGAATATGGAGAGAGAATCCTTCCCAGATAGATAGCAAAGGGGATGTTTACAACAAAGATTTCTCCGAATGGAGTACCACAGAGATTCCTTTTTAAAAGACTGACAAAAGCAGTTGTGTGTTTCTTAGATCAGTCTTGAGAACAATGCTCATAAGGTTTATATAAAAGCTTTCAGGGTACACTACATGCTGATGCTCCTTCCTCAGTCTGCTTTTTCTTTAATTTAATCCCCAACTTAACACACTGACCTGATTAATGAAAAGGACTGTAGTCAGGTATAGGAACTTTCTAAGACACTTCACAGTTTATTCTAAGATCTGGGAATTCTGTGGCATAGTGACATGCTTCTCATAAGCAGCTGTGCAATCAAGGAGCCTGACCTTAACCACATGCAATGAAATGGTAACAAAGGATGAGACCAGTGAGCAAAGAGTCTTAATGAAAACAAGGTATCTTCATGTGCTGAGAACACCTTATTATAAAGAAGCATACATTCTTATTTAGTCATAAGGGAGAGAGGTCATGGATCTCAATCTTGAGATGAACTTTTAACTCCATCTTGGGATAGTTCTTTATATTGATTCTGACCAACATCCAGAAAAGGATTTAGCATCAGGTAAGCACTTGCTTTGTGAGAGGTACCGTCACAGGCATTTTTAAGTTCTAACTGGCCCACAAGTTTAAGTATCTTGGCCAATGTCACACAAGTGCCAAGTTGTGAAGTCAGAATCCAGACACACCTTTGTTCCCTCCACCCTACAGCAAGGCTTACTGGGTGCCGCCATGCCCTGCACTGGAGAAGGACATGGCACCCCATTCTAGCATTCTTGCTGGCAGGATCTCCTGGACAGAGGAGACTGGTGGGTCACTGTCCATGGGGCCACAAAGAGTTACACATGACTAAGGGACTGAGCTTCCCTGTGGCTCAGCTGGTAAGAATCCGCCTGCAATGCAGGAGACCTGGGTTCGATCCCTGGGCTGGGAAGATACGCTGGAGAAGGGAATGGCAACGCCCTCCAGTATTCTTCCTTGGAAATCCACGGACAGAGACTATAGTCCACGGGGTTGCAAAGAGTCGGACACGGCTGAGTGACTAACATTAAGTGACTGAGAACCAGGCCCTGCATTCTGTGGCTGTGACAAATATTGTTATGGGGGCTGTGTCTGGAATAAAGGAATTTTTTTGAATGAGGAAATTAAAAACCTTAAAGAGAATCCACATCTTTATCCTAAAAAACTTTTGAAATAGGAAGGGAAATACTTCAAAGAAGAAAAACATTTTAGAATTGCTGGTTAAAAAAAGTATACGGTTACATTTATAGAAAATACTTTTAAAGTAAATTAAACTCTATAGCAGACTTTAAAAAACTCTACCAAGTTTGGAGACAGAGGAAATACCTGGGAATCTTACAAAAATGTTTAAGATAAAGTCAACGACACACAAAAAGTTGGGCTATAATGCTGGATAGGACAAATATACTGATAGCCTTTGGTAACTATTGTTTGTATCAAGTATTTTCAAAACTAAAGTAACAGATATCCCAAGGTAAAGTAACAGAGGATTAGTCTCCTCTCTGTAACTGTATTGTTACTCTTCATACCAAAGCTCCACAGTAAGCACATGACAGCTACTGAAAGAATAGGACATTAACCAAAAGAAACTTCTTTCCCACCAAAATCAGCTCCTTTAAAGAAAAGAGAGAAGCAAAGGTCCCACACATTTTACAAGTTGGATAATCAACCACTGTAAGTTAAAGATGGGTTATACTTGGTTGATATTAAATCCACCGTCTTCATGATATTTCAGAGGCCCAAGGACGTGGAATTTTATAAACATGCAATTACTAAGAAAGACCTCATATGTGACACAGCATTCTCTACCAAGGGATGTTTGGTTAGATGTTAATCTACCACCATTGTTCCTTACTGTAAAGAATAAATGTCATACAGCACCTAGATTTTTGTTGTACTGAAGCTTTGGCAGCTGGGCGATCAAAAACAGAAAGTTGACCACCGGGAAGTAGGGTAAGCGCTTTGTCGTGATGTATATCTGGAAAGAGAAAACACAGTTTCAAATGGAAAGCTGCCATTTAATTTCAGTTTGCTCTTCTGACTACTGAAAACTAGGGTGGTTCCATTAATTCGCTGCCTTCAGAGTTTTATTTAATACCACTGACCCCCTCTCCCTCCAAACACAGACACCTACTTGACAATTAGCCCTCTTGGGAAAGGAACAATTTTGCGTAGAGATTAGCAGTCACTCCCAGCTACCCCCAATCCTATTTTTCTCCCTCCAATACTCTTAATGTCAGTAACAAAATGAGGGGGTTGGGGGGAGGGAGATGAGCAAGAAAGTCAAGGCCAAGCCGGAAGGAGGACAAAGAGAGGGAGAGAGAAAAGAGGCAGAAAGAAGGAAGAGCCACATGGCACTGCATGGCCGTGCGTAAGGAAAGCAAGCGCGGCTCCCACTGCCACTTCCTTTTCCCTGGGCAATGCCACAGAACGGTCTCCTGCCCAGTTCACGAGGCAGAAAGCACAGTCAGGCCACACCCAGCCATCTCCCCGCTCTAGTCATCCTGATTCCCTGGGAGGCAGGTGGCATCCTGGCCAGCAGCACCAACTCTGGTCAGACAGCCTGGCTCCATCGCTGGCTACTGTGGGGCCCTGGGAAGTTATCAACCTCTGAGCCTCAGGTTCCTCCCCCGGTAAGGGCACATTTCATGAGGCTGCTGTGAGATTAAGTGAGAGCACCTATTCAGGGTTACCACAGTGCTTGGCACATAATTCCTAGTAAAATGTTAGGTGCTTTTTATGTTCATAATCTTACCTCAAACCCAGGGGATCATACAGATTTCAGAATTTCATATTACAATAAAGATTTTAGGTAGGCAATACAGTGTAGACTATAAGCAAAGTTATCTGTATTTCTGCAAAAACATGACAATTCACAGGAGTATCAAGAGCCTCAAGTCAGTCTGGGACAGGTTCTGGCACTACATGCGATCTGGCACTAACTTGTGAAAAACGCTTCCAGTTCTCAGAGGTTTATGGAGATCAGAACAGCAGAAGACAGCCTGTCTCCCCAGATTCTGACTGTCATTACTGTCAGCCAAGGAGGGAAGAGTCTTTGGGCAAGAAGGATCGATGCCACCATTTAGGTGCAGTTCAAATATCAAACCCCAGAGAAACCTAAAACTCATCTCTTACCGATACAGCACTTGTCACTCAGTTCTGACAAACACTGTTATCACTGTTGACTCCCACAGCCCTGAGTCAGGCAGGGGAGGCGTGATCATCCTCATATTACACGTAGGGAATGGGAACCCAGAAAGGGCAGAGGATCACGAGAACAGAGTTTCTGGGATTGGAACCAGGTCTTCCAATATCAGATGGAATGTGGGGATCTGCTGCCTGGGCCAGATGGCCTTTGGTCCCACCCTGTCTCCCACCACACCATTATATTACATGTTAGTAATCATGAACCTTGTTCAGTGGGTTGTGGATGCCAGCTGCCTCCAGATAGGCAGTGATTTCATATAAGAGTGTGTTATCTTCTTTGGGGTAAGGAAGTGAAGGGTCCTGATAGTGGGCTTCGATATCTGCTAGGAGTGCCCTGAATGAAGAAAAACAACAACAATAGTGATAAATGTTAGAGATAAAATGAATACAGACAACAGTTAACACAAGCTACGATACAATCTTCCAGGGATTCAGTGTCCTCATCTGTGTAACAAGGGCTTGCTCCCTTTGAATTCCCAATTTCCACACCTGTGATTGGTGATAAGTGGGAAATCTGAACTTGAATTATGTTTTCTTTTAGAGTTCACCCAAATCAAATGCTTTCACCACTTAAATTTTTATGAGTTGACTGAACTAGTTTCAATACCTACTTTGTCAAAAGCACACTGACTTTGTGACCAAGAAGTGTGGATTGTTTATCTTTAAGCACGAGGCTCAAAATGAGAGCAAGCTGCTGGTCAGGTGGAGAGTGTGACTGGATGCTAGGATATGTGTCCACAGCCATGCCTGGTCATCAAGGTGCTTCTAATTCCGCTCAGGAGAATCAGTGATTCAGTTCCATGGAAAGTCAAGTGCGGATTTTGGTGACAATTGCTTTCTCAGTCTGGGCAAGAATCTAGCGAACTGTCTGATGTGTATTAAGTGATCAATACGTGTTGGCTGAAATGATTCCATCAAAAAAAACAGACAATACTGAAGCGAGAGGCTTCTGAAGATAGATGTGATTACCTATGGGAAGGAAGCCTATAAATTCTGAGAGCGTTCTCACTCAAAAAGAACTTAAATGAGTAGGTGCCTGCATGCATGCTCAGTTGCTTCATTCCTGACTCTTTGTGACCCCATGGACTGTAGCCCACCAGGCTCCTCTGTCCATGGGATTCTCCAGGCAAGAATACTGGAGTGGGTTGCCATGCCCTCCTCCAGAGGATCTTCCTGACCCAGGAATTGGGCCCATGTCTCCTGTCTTGCAGGTGGATTCTTTACCACTCAGCCACCCAGATACTGAATATATAAAACAGATAACTAATGAAAACCTACTATAGAGCACAGGGAACTCTACTCAATGCTCTGTGGCGACCTAAATGGAAAAGAAATCCAAAAAAAGAGGGGATTCAGGTATGACGTGCAGCTTATTCACTGTGCCGTACAGGAGAAACTAGCACAACATTGTAAAGCAACTATCCCTAATAAAAAAAAGAGTATGCGCTGAAGACACTGGATGCTGACTGCTGATGAACAGTCTAGGCCCAGAGGTGGCTGCTTCAAATGCCAGCACTTACTTATTGAGGTTCTCCAGAGCAGCTGCCAGGTGTTTGGAGTCAAACCGACAAGAATAATTTAATTCATTGGCGATCTGTTGTCTCAGAATCTGCATCTGCCCAACCTGTGAACAAGCAAGAGAAAGAACAGGGACAAGCTGATGAACAAAAAATGACAAGTTTTTATTGAAAGGTTCACAACATTCTACAGAAAAATTCAAGGATTTCCTGGACTGGTGTCATGCCTAAGACCAGCATCACCCCTGATGGAGCACAAGGGACCCTTCAAGAAATGCCTGCAGAGATTCTGTGTGCCAACCTCAACAGAACCCTGAAGTCTAATACTGAACCTAATAGTCTAAAAGTGAACCATTAATGTTCTTGTTGACCGTGGATTAAAGGTATGTGTTCTGAAGCTCTATTTTTGATCTTTTAGAATAAGTTCTCATGTTCAGTAACCACTAATGAGAAGCGCTACTTTCTTTATCTGTCCTAAATTGAACTTTCTCAAGTCCTAAGGGTGCCATTTCACTCTAACATTTGGTCAGTATCAGTCTGTCTACATCCCTCACGATTACAGATCATGAAATAATCAAGGTGATAAAATAACCTACATACAATCTTCCAAGAAGGCCCTTCTAACAATGATAACCCTGAAACCAGGGGTTCTTCACGTTTTGTTGGCACTTTGGACATCTTTAGAAAGTTGGAGAAGTCTATGGATGCTGTCTCAGAATAGTTCTTTTGAATGTATGAAATATAACATATAGGATAACAATGGAAGCCAACTGTAACAAAATGTAATTCTCAAGCAATTAAAAGAACAGATTTATTATAACTTCCTTCCCTTGTTATCTTGGCTTAGGGCAAGTCAGACCTATATAACAAGAGGCCATCTAGCAGAGCCGAAGGCTTCTATTCAATTTTAAGTTTCCAAATTAGAACAAAAACTCAATGAAATGATGAAAAATATACTGTGAATTGGGCTGAGACACCAACAACTCCTGTTTCATGAATGAGCAACTTACGTAATTGGGAACAAGAGAACGGGACTGCTCCAAATTCTGTGAGGAGTCTAGACTTCTCCTTTGGTATCTGACGCTTTTAACCATCAGTCAGTTTTCCACCAGGAAATCTACTCTTTCCTACTGTACTGTGAGTAGGCTTTCCAGGGAGACAGCCAGCTTCCTTGAACTCTTACAGCAACTGACAATGTTCTGCACCCACATAAGGGTGTTCAACAAAGGGTTACTGACTGTCTCAGATCATCAAGGGATGAGAGAAGGATATGCAGAAGATACAGGGTGTCTCTGGAAGTCAACGCACAGTGTAAAGGCAGATGCGTGGATTCTAAAGCAACCTGGATTTCCATCCGACAAATCACAGGCACACCTTGGAAATACTGAGTTTGGCTCCAGATCACCATAATAAAGCAAATATTGCAATAAAGTGAGCCACATGAATTTTCTGGTTTTCCAGCACATATAAAAGTT
Source organism: Bos taurus (assembly GCF_002263795.3). Classification (NCBI taxonomy): domain Eukaryota; kingdom Metazoa; phylum Chordata; class Mammalia; order Artiodactyla; family Bovidae; genus Bos; species Bos taurus. Next base: position 15,129,287 of record NC_037341.1, on the reverse strand, counting down.
ATGTTTACATTATATTGTAGTCTATTAAGTGTATAAAAGCATTGTGTCTAAAAAATAATTTAAAAATACTTTATTGCCAAAAAAGCTAGCCATCCTTCAGAGTTGTAACAAAGGTCACTGATCCCAGTCACTGTCACAAAGACAACAACAGTGAAAAACCTGCAGTGCTGCGAGAATTCCTGAAACGCGACACAAAGTGAGCAACAGTTGTTGGAAAAATGGTGGTGACAGATTTGCTCGACACAGGGTTGTCACAAATTTTCAATCTGTACAAAATGCAATACCTGCAAAGTGCAGTAAAGTGAAGTACAACAAGACGACGTGTACCTATCATCTCCCCGTCTTACTTTCTCACTCATTTCCAAAGACACACGTTCTAGTCCGTGTAAGGATAACATGTCCAAAGGAACCTGGCCTTCTAGTTTTTGTGCAGCTACTTCACTACTCTAAAGGCTGAGATCAGGGCGGCAAACCGACAGCAGCTCATTAATGAACCTGTCACATGAGGACGGGGATGACTGAGGGAGGAAAACTCCCATTTCCTTGAGTGAAAGCACCTCTTGCTAAAAGGCATTTCAGAATGAAAGCTTTCTTCAGTGAAAGAAGCATGATAAATGGGCCAATGAAAAGCACTGTCCAGAACAGCCAAAGAACAGACTCATTTAGAAATAATGATAAACTCGAAATGATGTATTTTTGGTTTGATGGCCAAAGAAAGAAGAGTGGCTTTCTTGGGGTAACCAAGTTACAAGAAATAATAAAAAAAAACATAGCATTGCTTCTCTCACAACGTACCTTCATGATAGCCTCGAGATAAGCAGTCCAAATCTTCTGGGTTTTGGCAATAGCAGAAAAGTAAATTTTATTCGAGTTTGCTGAAAGGTTAAAATACGAGTTTCTATTTAGTAAATTTGGAAAGGCTACAGTGTTCTCTCTACCTCAGGCCTGTTTTACAACACTTACCTACAATGCTTTTTAGGGGGCTGACGGCATTCATGAGGGTTTTTAAAGTCTCCTGCACAGTTCTGTCTCGCAAGATAATTTTCTGAAACATGCTGAGGAAATTCTAAAACGAGAAGGCATGATCAAAGAATCAAATATAATGAATAAAATGAAGAAACGCTCCAGTTAACTCACAGGCTACACAGAACACAGACAAGCCTCATTCACACAAAGCTACAAATAAGACGACGGGGAAGACACAACTCCCGGTTCCCATCAGAAACATCCCCTGCTGGGGGGGAGTTGCTGGTTTCCAAGATGAAATTCACAAAAACTGTCTACCGGTAAAAATACTATGCTGGCCAAAGAGATTCTAGTTTATTCTCAGCTCTTCTCTATTTAACAGGAATTATATAAATATGGCTGATGTCAGTATAGGAAAGCACAAAAAAAAAGCTAAACCATCTACTCCCTTCCTCCTCAGGACAGCAGAACACACCCGGACACCTGAAGGCTCACCTGTAACTCTTTCACAATCATAAAGCACAGAAGCCTGTCTAACCCGTTCAGACCGAAAGTCCCCAAGGTGTTTTGGATTTCTGAGAAAAGGCGGCTGCTGGTCACTTCTTGATGGGTTTTCATATCATACCAAGTGTTCAGCTGGTCAATGTGACACGTCATTCTAAAACATAAATAAAACACACTCAAAACCCAAAAGCAGCTCAGAATTCACTCTGAAAGGATGAGGGATGCAATAGGATTAGGGGCATCGGATAGGAAGAACAATGGTTTCATGATCTGTGTTTTAATAACCCCTGCATCTGGGCACCCAAGACACCTCACAGTGAATGTCCAATGGGCCAGGAAGGCGAAATTCAGTGAAGTCACCTCTTCCTGCCCTTGCTATGTCACCAGTTTGAATGATGCGTTTCCACTGGGTTGGGTAGTTGAGTCATGTCTCAAGGACAAGGCTAGATTCAGTCATCAGGCTGGAAGACTTCAGGGCCCCACTGCCTCTCTGGAGGGTCTTCTGTAAATATCCAGAGACTGTGGATGAAACAGTGTCTTGTGCCATTTCCACTTGGGTAAGAAAGGAACTTTGAATCCTCATACCCTCACGTCTGAGGCCATTTCCTCTTTCCTCCTAGTCCTGGTCATCGACCAACGATTCCCTTTGAGACTCAGGAGTGTGACGATGGTGATGATAGAAACTGACAACATTTACTGAGGACTGCCTACGTGTCAGGCCCTGGGCCAGACTTTTCCGAGTGCTCTCTCTTCATCCTCAGAATAGCGCTGTGATGTACAAGCTGTTTGACTTTCACTTTATACATGAAATAACTGAGTCTTGGACAGGCCTGATTCTAACACCACACCCACAACCACCAAGAGTCTCAAATATTCGCATGGGGACCTTAAATCAATGGTGCAAGTGTGTGTTTTCAGTCACTTCAGTCGTGCATAACTCTTTGCAACCCTATGGACTGCAGTCCGCCAGGCTCCTCTGTCCATGGGATTTCCCAAGCAAGAATACTGGAGTGGTTGCCATGTCCTCCTCCAGGGGGTCTTCCAACCCAGGGATCAAACCCCCACCTTTTGTGTCTCTTGCATTGCAGGTGGATTCTTTACCCACTGAGCCACCTGGGAAGCCCTAAGTCAATGGTAGAACATGTTTAAAAAAACAGATGTCAAGATCCCATTTCTGGAGGGTTGGATTGGGTATGTCTGGGGTAGAATTTTAGCCTCTACTTTCAACAGCCCCCACAAAATGATATGGTCCCAATCCTCAGAACCAATACATATCTTTACTGAAATGAAGCTTGGGAGGGAATTAAGAGACTCAGGAGCTAGGGAATTTTAAATTTGGAACTAAATGCAAGAACAAGATGGCTCCCAGAGCGGCAGTCTACTTTCAGGCTTCAAAGCATCCTGCTTCCACCATTCAGTGTGGGCACTTTGTGTCACCTGAGAGGCTCCCAATTTTGATGCCATACATGACATGGAAATCCCAGTCAGGCTTAATCCTGTCTGCCAGTATTAAGCTGGCACTAGGTGAGTGAGGCAGACAGGTTTCTAGGAGGGCTTCTGAGATCAACCCATGGGGACTGAGAAAGGAGAAGTCCCAAAACGTTTTGGATCACTTAATCTTTTTGGCCCATAAGTCACAGACCAAACTCATTTCTGCCGAAGGTGACGTACGGTTTGTCAAGTTTCTTAAGTTCTGACAGACAAAATCAGCCTGAGTGTGAAGGCAGTATAGAGAAGACATTTCATGAGGACATTTACCTTGCACAAAGTCGACTTCACCCGCATAGCTGGACCGAGAAAGGAGAGATACCACCGTTTCCTGGGATACCACACTGGTCATTCCACTGAGCAGGCACAGGCCCAGGGTGAACACGAGAGCAGACAGGAGCCTGCTCTCCCCTTAGTAGGGCTTAGTACCCGCTGTTTGTTTCATCAGAGGCCCAACTGAAGAACAGACCTTCTAATTGTTTTCATTTATATGTCTTTGGACTGGGGTGACCTCAGTCACACTGAGGAAAACATGCAGTCCCAGAAAAAGTAAACTTAATCAACCCATGAGAAAGGCTCCAACGATGGCAGGAACAAGGATATGATCTGAGTAGAGGTCAAGGATATGATCGATATGTTTAGAGACTTGCTGTCCATGATGTTCAAGGCCCAGCGGAATTGAGGTACACTTACTTTGGGTCTGTGATTCGCAAGATTTCTCTGCAGAGTCGACCAATAAATGTTACAGACTCGTCCACAGGGGTAAACTTTGGTATTGGAATATGAGTGGACTGGTACATACTTTGCCAATCTTGAATCTAGAAAAAAAAAAAAGACCCCCAAGGACATAAATATCTAGTGCATCTTGGATAAGTTAACCTAATTGTCCTTTTCTTACATAGCTTTACAAAGATAACGTTGCATGAATAGTGAACACAAATGGCTCCTCGATTTTGAAGAAGAAATTTTAAAAACTGTAGTACCAGCCTCCCAGAAATACCACATACAATGTTTATTAAAAAAAGAAATAACTGTGAAAAAGTGAAGTGATTGAGGAGAAGTGGAAAAAGACACAGGAATTTCTTACTTTCTGTCTTACAAGTTGACAATGTAATAATATACATCCAAAATATAGGGCTGGAAGATACATAATCTTTTGAAAATGTCACCTGAATCACGTCAGTTCCCTAATTAAAAACTTGCGAGTGACTCCTTGTTAAATTACTAACATCAGTCTTCTCAGCTGTGACACTTAAGAATGTGGTGCTCAAATAATCCAACAGAAAAAAGGAAAGGACTTGACATTTCTCCAAAGATATAACATGGTTGATAAGCACATGAAAAGATGCTCAACATTATTAGTCATGATGGAAATGCAAATCAAAGCCACAATGAAATACCATTCAGACTCACTAGGATGGTTATAATTAAAAAGAAAAAAAGAGGAAATTAACAAGTGTTGGCGAGGATGTGGAACACCTAGAACCCTCAGACACTGCTGGTGGGAATGAACAAATGGTGCAGGCACTGTGGGAAACAGGTTGGTGGTTTGCAAGTTAAATGCAGAACTACTAAATGACCCAGCATTTAGGTATATACTCTTAGGTATATACTCTGATCAAACCCAGATGAGCTCTTAAGTCTTTGGAACTCCTGTGTACCTGATTTAAAATGACTATACCAGATGGTTTCATTTTGTAGCCATGTAATTAAGTCTGCTTTCTCCTAAGGACAGTAAACTTGGAGAGGTCAGGGGTCACAGAAACCTTTCTGCAACCCTCACAGCTCCTGAAGTTACTCTGAAGGTATTTGTGACTCTATAGTGGTTACGGAATTTTAGTAATTATTTAAACAAACTTTGTTGTTGGCATTTCTGAGGTTTGGGGCATGTCAGAAGTGATATATAGTCACGAATATTAAAATCTGTTTAGATACCTTTGTTCTTAAGAAGTTATTACACTCTTGTTCCACATTGTAATTTATGATACGAGATACTTCTTCCTGCCAGATTTTCAGACCATAAATATTGACATAGTCCTGAATATATTCAAAAGAACGATGGAATCCATCCATGGTGGCTCCCAGCTCTTTCAGCTTGGGCATCAGTTCACTCGGCTGTGTGAAAGAAGAAACAGAAACCTGTTAGACTGGCATAGTCTGTCAACCACTAATGCCTACATGAGACTGTCAAGGAAATCCCAATGAGAGACCACCGTGACAGCTGAAGACAGCTCTGGAAATACTTATTCCTACCTCATTTACAGTGGGTGGTGATTTATGCCAGGCATCCAATAAAGAATACATTTCATTCATTGGGGAAGAAAGCCTCATATAAAAGAATATAAAAAATGAATATCAGTGATTTCTCTCATCATTTGACGACTCTAATCTTAATTTTAAATTGAATTTACTGATGTGATTTCAGATGTAAATTTCAGGCCTTCTCTTTCTCTCTTGAGAAAAATGATCATATTCTCTAGAATATGATCAAGCAAAAGAAAAAAATTATAGCCTTTGTAGTTTCAGTCTGCTTTAGGCTTAACAAATTCTTTTCTCTACAAGAAGGAACCTGGAATCATAAACATCAGTTTAATTCTTAAACTTGAAGTGAAGGAAAGGGCTGATTTTAAAAAGGATTTTCTTATAATATGAATGCTTATAAGATAGGATCAAGGGTGGGATGGGGCGGGAGGCAGGAGGGAGGTTCAACAGGGAGGGAACATATGTCTATCTATGGCTGATTTACATTGATGTTTGGAAACCAACACAATTCTGTAAAGCAATTATCCTTCAATTAAATAAATTAATAAAAAACCCCACCAAAATTAAAAAAAAGATAGGATCAAAAAGCACATCAGCTGATTGTACTGAACATGATACAGTAGATATATGTTAGATAAGAAAAAAGGTCTTGTTCGTGTTCAAAATGACGTTCTAGGACATTCTGCAAGCTGAGTCGAGGGCAAGGACAGGCTCATTCTGGTGATTGGGTACCTTGGCTCGGGGGTTGAAGATCAAACCCCTATGAAGGGCAAAAGCAACACGCTTAACCAGCTCCTTCCTGATTCCATCCTCTAGCAGTTGTTTCGGGTCCACCTAAATGCAAATTGAAAAGCATTAAATGTCAGTGAGGAAAAGCTCAGTCTGGGAGAAACCCAGAGGAAAGACAGTCTCCAGAATCTGTAGGGGAGCACTTCCCTACCTCAATCCTAAATGATTACGATTTTTCCTTCCCGTTTCCTGCCCCTCTTTGATCTTGTACAGCTCAGATAGAATTATTAAAACCTGTTACCTCGGCAGAACTTAGTTTATCTCAGCAACATTCATGATAATTTTACATGTCATTTCAAAGATGTTGGGTATGGAAAGTTTAAATGGCCTCACATTTTGATCATCTCATTAAAAGTGCCTTTTCTCCTCACCAGGAGGCAGTGGGCTGAATGGCTTGCACTGGAATTCAGTGCACGTCTCTCATCTGGAAGTCATCTAAGGGCATCTATAATCATACGAGCAAAGTCAAGCTTGGGGTTGACAGATTCAACACTTCTTTCTTCTTTCAGCATTCTCAGGATGCTGTTTGTAATTAGGGAGATAAAATAGGAAAGAAATCTGCTATTTAACTCTATAGCTTATTTTGCTGATTCTTTTTTTCTATAATGAGAAAGCTTTTGTTATTCCCTAAAAGTCTGTCAAATCTATAAAACATGAAATAGTTTTAATACAGTCCTTTGAATTCTCTAAGACATGTTTCTTTTAATTTGTCAAGACTTATTATTTTAAAAAGTCATAAAGATGGGTTCCATCTGGATTTGATGATATTTAAACTTTAAGGAAGATAACTGCAATGAAAGAGTTTCTGAAAATACAGAAGCCAGAGGAACTTGTCGGACTACACTGTGATCAGGTAGTCATTGAAAGCCAGACTGAGGAGAAACAACAGGTGAAGACCTTGAGTTCTTCAACAGGCAAATTGTAAGGAAAGAAAGGAATGAAGGAGGGATCTGAGGAGTAAATCAGTCTTAAAAGACATACATTTTTTTAAAATGGGCAAATCTGAACTAAAGTGTCTAGAGATTTACTTCTGGGTAATAAAACTACAAACAGAGAGACTGGGATTAGGTCAGGGCCCACAAGGAGGATCCTGGGGTGGGAGCTGGCTGAACTGTACCTCTGGGTTTGAGAGGTGCTGAGAGTGAGTGGTCTTTATCTCACACTAACCTATCAAGCTACACAATTGTTTCGATAGCTTTAGGCATCTATGCTGTATTTCACAAGAAAAGGGTAAATTATAAACAAATACAGTCAATGAAAACAAATTCAAGCAGATAAAATGAAATTTCCAAAGAAACAGCCCTTATAAAAACACATTTCATGAAAAAGAGTTCAATGTTTTCATGAATCTCATGGTCTTAAAGGGCCCTTCCCATTCTCCCTAGACTTCCACCAATCAACCTGCGGAGTGCTCACGGGGAAGGGAAAGACCCTGTCACACAGCTGCTTCCTTACAGTTCTGTCTACCTCCTGTGGTTAACAGCAGTTAACAGTTTTCACATGGGTCCCCCAGACCCTCCTCTACTAATTTAGATGTGTATTTGTTCTTAAACATATTCATTAAGAAATCTAAATGGTCACGTGGTAGTTCTATGTCTAGCGTTTTACGGAATCTCCACTGTGTTCTCCATGGTGGCTGTACGGTCTACGCATCTGCAGGGGAGCAATGGAGAGGCAGGGGTGGAGAGCAGACTTGGGGACACAGTGCAGGAAGGAGGGGTGGGATGAATGGAGAGAACAGTCTGGAAACATATACCTTACTATACGTAAAACAGCAAGAGGGAATTAGCTGTGTGACACTGGGAGCTCAACCCGTGGTTCTGTGACAACCTAAGGGGTTGGGAGATGGGAAGGGGGTTCAGAAGGGAGGGGATAGATGTATACCTGTGACTGATTCATGTTGATGTATGGCAGAAACCAACACAATATTGTAAAGCAATTATCCTCCAAGAAAAAAAAAGTCTAAATGGGATCAAAATATTGGGTTGGCCAAAAAGTTCATCTGGACCAATCTAGTCCTAGGATTTATTTATTTAAGAGGTTATGAAAACTCTGAATGAAATTTTTGGTTAATCCAATATGAACATATATATACTACATGTTGTTCTGCAATTGCCTTTCCACTTTACATTTTGGAAATTTCCTGGTGGTAAGTTATTTTTGAATGGCAGGAAAGTAATCCACAGTGTGACTGCACCATGATATATTCAGCCATTCTTTCACTCATAAAATGCTTAGGCTATTTCTATTACTTTGGCTACATCTAACAACGGACATTTTATGTGTATCTGTGTATATTTCACTTGTTTTAACTCATATTAACTGAAATGAATTAAAACTCTTTGAAAGGGTTTGAAATAGATCCATAGCATTCAAAGATTACAGGTTAGTGAAGGCCATGAGATCCCACATAAAGCCCTGAGTTGTTAAACTGGCAGAGACAATGTAAGCTTAAAGGATGTCAAGATGACATTCCCTGTGCACTTACTGGTGCTTCCCTGGTGACTCAGATGATAAAGAATCTGCCTGTAATGCGGGAGACCCTTGAGGAACGGCAACCCACTCCAGTATTCTTACCTGGGAAATCCCATGTAAGAGGAACCTGGCGGACTACAGTCCATAGGGCTGCAAAGAGTCTGACATGACTGAGCAACTAACACTAACATACTTGCGCTTATTAAGTGAAAGATTCTGGTAAGAGATTTACATTTTTCTTAGGCAGTCTTTCCTTTGATAATTATTGCTAATTACTAGGTTTTATTACATCCAACTAGTCACTTTGCATTTAAGACTAATCTGGTCCTAGGATGTATCATCACATAAAGATGAGTGAGAAGTGATAGCTTGTCTGTGTACTTTCTGAATATCAACTGACTTAAACTGGCATCAGGCCTAAAGCAAGTTTAATAGAGTCTATTCATACTACAGGGCTAGAATGGTATTTCTTTACTACATTTCTAGAAACAACATAGTAAAGTTCTATTTCTATTTAGGTTCATTTCGTATATTTTCTTGGATTTCATTAACACAAATGTTATATCCAGCAATTCAATGAAAATTCTTTAGAAAATTAGAAATGTTAAGATTCTACTGATGTCAGATAAATGGAAAAATATATAAGAGCACCACGAACTGAGTGGGTGTATCATAGTCATCTAAGGATTACAAATTATAATAAAACAGCAACAATATACCACTTTAGACCCGTTTGGAGAACAAAAATTAGGAAGCGGATCATGGCTAGTGTTGGCCAAAATGGGGGTAGATACACAGGAAACAAGTCATGTGAGGAGGCAATCTGGCTGTACTGAGACAAATTAAGTACAAATGTGCCCTAAGACTCCGACCCACTCCTGGGCAGGCAGACTTCAGCGCAATTCTTGCACAGGCCTACGTGGGGACATGTTCAGAGATGCTAATCTAGACATTGCTGATGGTAACAGGAAGCACAGGTATGAAAATGAGCAGCATCGGTGCCCTGGGGAACAGTTAAGTAAAATGTGGAATTCTCTGCAGCAGTTAGAAGTAACCAACCACCTCACTACAACATAAATAAATCCTGAAAGCAATAACTAGTGAGAAATGTTAGAAAAAGAATGAGGCTTTGGAGCAGAATATGATTTAGAGAAATAAAAAATGTGCACACATAAAATACTACTACTTGCTAAAAATAAGGAGACTTGCATATTTATGGACAGAAATCAAACAGAGTGGGTGCTATAGGGTCTGGGGGTGGGTATCAGGAGAAGAGAAAGAGAAAAATAAGACAGGAGCTTGCATGTACTGGTGATGGCAATGGCCTGTGGTCAGAGGTTACCATTATGATCTCAGCTCTCTGCACCTGGGGTGCAGTACAAAAACATCAAGAAAAAGAAAGGTTGCAGGCAAGGCGGAAAGAGACAGTAAGTGATCAAGTAAGCAAGCTTCTTTGCCTAAGGGAATTGAATTGTTTTGTTATTACAAAAATTCAATAAAAATTTTTTTCTTAGTGTTTAGGAATTCCTGGGTGTTACGAAAAATGGGGATAATAATGCTTTCTCTTTCTTTGTTCATAAGTGACTAAAATGAAAATCATACGCTGCATGTGAAATAGTGAGGGGCATACGATGATGACACTACCCCCACAGGATAAATTCCACAAAAATCCAAATGACAGAGAGGCTTATTATGAAGCCACAGAGACTAGCATTAAGACCATTACCTTGATGATGCCGACTAAAGTTGTCTTCATCATTAAGATGCCTTCAGTAAAAATGGAAATAGCATGAGTAAGCTTGGCAACCTTCAACAAAGAAAAAGAGGTTAATGAAGCACTTCTCATAAAAGACCCATCACTTCTATGGGAAGCTAAAATAATTGGTAATAGTTCTGAAGGGCAAAGCCAAGAGAACAGCATGTAGCTTGAAGGCACCTGCGTGTACATGTCCTGGTCAGAACTGAGGCTCTGTGGTGCTGACCACTGTCAGACCTACCAGGAGACTGAGTCAGATGTTCTATTATTCTCTACCCTTTGATGGATCATTTGCCCTTCTTTGGGCCTCAGTATTTCACACATTAGATGAAAGCAGGACTCAGTGATATAGATGATACCTTCCAAAATCAAAAGGCTCATGGAGACACTGAAAAGGTAATCTCCCTTTTACTGCAGTCCACATTCTTTTCAAACAACGCTGGGAGACACTAAAAAGGTTGACCGAGGCTATATTCTTGAGTTAGAATCAATGTGGAAATTCTGAGCTTGATGATCTCAATGCCTAATGAAACTTCTGGAATTGTGTCAAAGGATGTGAAATTGATGCTGGTTATCACATTTTCAAATTTTACTTGATTTTACTTTTCAGGTCTCTAAGTTCAGGAAGAAAGAAAAGCAGAGGCATTTGGGAAGAACTACTTCTGAGACTGCTTAATTGTGGAATGGCCTTAAATATCTGCCTATTTGAAGTGGTTTATGGAGTATGGATTACTTTATTCATGGAATATGGATTATTTTGAACCACTGAGTCATGAACCAAGATGGTTCAAAAGAAAAGTGACCAACTGAGTTCCATTCCCTCTGAGAACATTCAGGCAGGTGAGGCCTTGAATGATACCAGGACATTGTGAAGAATGAAGGTAAGATTGCACTAAAATAACAAAACCTGGTTACCATTGAGAGTGTAGAAAAATAAATCAGAACTGATCCGGGGATCTTGGGGACATGGCAGGTGACACAGAGTTGTGCTACTTCATGGTTTTGGGGGTTAACCATCAAAAGGCAGATGTTAAAGGGACACACCACCTCATATCGTGGGCCGAGCTGAGCGTAGTCCCTCAGCTTGTCTTTGTCCAGCCGGGTGGGCACTTCAATGATATCGTGGGTCTGAAGCTTTATGATCTTTAGAAGGGAAGTAAACATGCTTTCTGGAATAATCTGCAACACCTTTAGTGAAAGGGAAAAGAGGAAAAACAAGTGAACCTATTTTCTCTCTCTTAGTTTGACAGATGCTAGGACAACAGTAAAAAGGGGGTCCATTTATTAAGAAAAAAAAAAAAAAAAAGCCCTTCATCTGCAGGAAAGGGCTGGGGGGGCTCTCACAAACATTCTTTTAGTAACTGCTCCCAGGCACAGGGCTACGTTCCTTCAAACACGAACTGCTCACAAAAGATTAAGCTAATTCTCCTAGAAATGCTGTAAAAGATGTATCACTCCCACATTATAAATTTTTCAAAAGCTAAGATTCAGAGATGTTAAGTAACATGGCTGTAGAGCCCTCAGCTAGTACGTGACACAGGACAATTTAAGCCAGGCCTGTGTGGCTCTAAGTCACACCATAAGTTATTCAAACAAGGACCACAATTCTCCTGAAAACTTTAAGTTCCAATTAGTGACAGTTACCAACTGTGACTTTGAAGAAGCTACCAAGATCTATGTTTCTCAATCTCTACACCTATAAAATGGGGGTTAATACCATCAGCATTTAAAAAATAAGCAAAAGAGACACAGATGTATAGAACAGTCTTTTGGACTCTGTGGGAGAGGGAGGGGGGATGATTTGGGAGAATGGCATTGAAACATGTATAATATCATATAAGAAACGAATCGCTAGTCCAGGTTTGATGCACGATACAGGATGCTTGGGGCTGGTGCACTGGGATGACCCAGAGGGATGGTATGGGGAGGGAGGTGGGAGGGGGTTCAGGATGGGGAACACGTGTGCACCTGTGGCGGATTCATGTTGATGCATGGCAAAACCAATACAATATTGTAAAGTAATTAGCCTCTAATTAAAATAAGTAAATTTAAAATATATATATATTTGACCAAAAAAAAAAAAAAAGAAAGTAAAAATGTATCTGCACACCCACAGTAACAAATTTATTTTCAGGTATTGACAATTTCAGGAATCAAATTAAGAATTAAGGAAAAGTATATACAACTACTATGTATACAACAGATAAACAAGCACCTACTACAGAGCATGGTCTTGTAATAACCTATATATATGTATAACTGAATCACTTTGCTGCACACTTGAAGCTAATACATCATAAATTAAGTACACGTCAATAAAAAAAAAAAAGGAGTGAGGGAAAGGAATAACAGGTGTACTTTTTCTCAGGGCCCCAAGCATATCATTTGTATTTATTTATTTATTTATTTTTAAATTTTATTTTATTTTTAAACTTTACATAATTGTATTAGTTTTGCCAAATATCAAAATGAATCCCCCACAGGTATACATGTGTTCTCCATCCTGAACCCTCCTCCCTCCTCCCTCCCCATACCATCCCAAAATAGCAGTTAGTTTGCCATTAAAATAAGTATCACCTTGATGCATTTCTTACCTTTCTCACATAGGACACCAATTCACCAGAATAATATTGAGACACGCTGAGAAGGTCAGGGCTATTTGCTTGATTAATACGGAGAAGGGGCAGGTCAAGGGCAGAGGCAAGCTGGAAGGAAAATAAGACACCACTGTTTCTCTGTTTCAAAAAGTCCTAGAAATCTCTCTTTCTAGAAGGAGTAACATACAACGAAGCTCCTAGGCTTTGCTCAAAAGACAGCGACAATGACTGAACTTCATCAGTTCAGTTTCTGACAAGGATATAATGTAAAATGACAGGTATCTGCTACGGCAGTGGCTCTCAAGTTGTGGTCGCTGGACCAGCAGCATCAGCATCACCTGACATCTTGTTAGAGATGCTGATTCTTGAACCCCACATAGGTTTACTTCATCAGAAGCTCCGGGGGTGGGGCCCGACAATCTGGGTTGTGACACATCTTCACAGGTAGTTTCATCAGAAGACATTGAGTAAATTATTTGTTCATTTATCACTAAATGAAATTACCTTGAGAGAAGGGTCAATCCATGCCTGTTTTGTTCACCATTATTACATAACCTTCTTATTTTTTAATTTTATTTCTTGGCTGAACCATGTGGCATGTGAGATCTTAGTTCCTTGACCAGGGATTGAACCCATGTCCCCAGCATTGGAAGCTTGGAGTCTTAATCACTGAATCACCAAGGAAGTCCCCTTCCCTAATCTTTAGAGGACATCCTAGAATATAGCAGAAGCTCATCAAGAATTTTTTAAAGTGAATAAGTAAAAGGATTTTATTCATGTCTAGGGAATAAAGAATGTACATTTTTAGTATCTTGGTAAAACCTATAAAAAATCAATTTCTTCATTAAAAACAATTTTTGTAAGACATCCCAACATCTATTTTGAATTTAAACTTTATTTCTCACATCTTTTGCCAACTACACTCTCATGAAAAATTTGCTAAAAGTTTTCAGTCTATAAAAATACTTAAAATTGTCCAACTTTCTAAAAGGATGAGATCCTGGACTGAATTAATGAATGAGATAAAAATGAAGGTCAACGCTTGCTCAGAAACTGCAAATGTGATCTTACTGTTACTTGCTTACCTTGAGGAATGTAGCTCTGAGTTTAGTGACCATGGATGGGTTCACCCTTATGCTCTCCTGCATGATAGACGTGAAGCTGCAAACAGACATCAGTGTAAGATGATGTTCACAGTGGCTGCCACCAAGGACTAATGTCAGGTTGTCCATATTACCTGTCAATTAACTGCCAAGCAAAAGAAAGGTCCCCAATGATCTGCATTGTGATCAGGACCTCCTCTTTGATGTTAATGGTTCGGATCATTTGGTGGAGAAACTTGCGAGTATCAGCAAGAAACTGACACACCTGCAGATTCGATTCGAGCTGGTGAAATTCTTGAACCTGGGGCACATAAACACACTGGATTTTAAAATTCTGAATGGCCTGTGTGGTGTTCATTTTTCTTTGAAAACACTTCAAATAAAGCACACTACTTAACTAACATTCTTGGCAAAATTTTAATTTCAAAATATAATTTCAGAAATGTACAAGCCAAGTCAGAAAACAATGCATATATTTCTAGAATTAGAAAATGTTCCACTATTTCTTATTCCATACATATATAACATAATAAGCAAATACTCCCATTTTCCATTTCAATATCAATAAACATATATTGGAAAATTCTAATTCCACAGATTTGCTGGCTTGCTAAAAAACAAAATAAGTCATGCCACAACCAAGGAGTGGGCACTTGTACATTTTTAAGTTCTTCTGATGAACTCTTTAACAAATAATGATTCCATAGTGTTCTGACATTTTAAAGTATATAATTCAATGGGCATGGGCTACATGCCAAAATAAATAATGCAAAAGAGAAAAAGCACCCCAGATTTATAACATTGTTTATAGTTGTACTATCGACTAGAAAATCCAAATACAACCAAAAAAGAAACAGCACAAGTGAGCAATTGTTTCGGAATGGTTATGGAAACTGGCATGCTAACAATGGAGCATTATACTGTGCTGCCATAATAGTGGCCATCCTAAAACCCTTGCAAAAATAAGAAAAAGCTTATAAGAAAAGGATTAATGCATACATATCAATTGGACAGGGTTCCAGGTGAGGATGGTTGATTTTTGTTTTTAGATAATAGAGTGTATGCTTATTGTTTTGATGCTTTTGTTTATTTTCCTGGTTAAACATACAAGTTTTAAGAGTGTGGAGGTAAGATGCTCTTTTGAGAATCATTTTTCAGTAGATAAAAAACAAACTTTTCTTTTCCAGGAAAGAAAACACATTATTTTTAAGCATATGATCATTATACAACTATTTTTATTTTTGTGTATCTTTTTCTAGGTTTTCCCCCAAGGCATACATTTTTTACAAACCTAAAAATGGTGCATATAATGGAAATTTGCTTTTGCTTTTACCTCCTTATCATAGTTTTCCCAATGTCTCTATATTGTCTTCATGATTAGTTTTTTAAGATTACATGCATGTTTCTGCAAGTTGAAATATCATAAATTTCACTACCATTCTCTTTATTATTATCATTTAGTTATTTTCCCAATTTTAGGGCACTGTATACAACAGTGAACATATTCACTTACACTGCTTTTACTTCTGATGAAACAGTCTCTTAAATATGTTTCCAGGACTGTTGTGTAGGTCAAAAGTATGGTTCACGATCCAAGAACTGTCATTTAAAGACTTTCCTTACCTCTTCCAAAGCCTGTATTAGCTGCACAGTTTTTCTGCCCGCAGCAGTAGAGTCATCATAATTTAGTGATAATATTTGTTTTGAAATCTCTCTGAACCAAGCTTGAAGATTTTCTATTAATATAGAAACAAGAAAAGACTACTGAAATCCCAGAACAACTGTAGCAGTGGCTATGACTTTAATCATCTTTCGCAAGTCCAGTTCTTACAAAGATTTTACTATGTATCTATCAATTGTTCTCAGGAATTCTCCAAATTGTAACAACAAAAATGCCTGAGGCATGTGACCTAGTAAAAGTGATGAAACTTTGTACACAAAGAGTTTATAACACCTGGCAGAAAGGGTACATGTAAACTGATGTGTGCAAAGATGGCAGTGGGGGAGGGGAGGAGTCGGGGAGGAACTGCAGATTTTCACAGAGCTGGGACGGTGGGTGAGGGTCTGCAGGGGCAGAGCGGGGAGAGGGATTAACTGTCCCTAGATGAGGAGACGGATACAGCAGAAACTTTGGGGCGAAAGGGCAGTGGCACACTTCAGAGGGCAAAGTGGGACCAACGTGTAAGAGAGTGACGTGTGAGCAGTGAGCTGTGGGGAGTCTGAATGGATTAGGGGGTGCCATCTGCACTCACAAACCAGTTGGCATTTCTAAAGGCAGAGATGGTGAGTACTGTTAACATGCTCTGAGACCCTCAGTGTATCAGGGAAGGGTTTAAGCTTCATTTCATCTTACCTTCACAAAAATCTACGGAGTGGAATTAAAAGCCGTTTCTCAGATAAGAATGCTGATACCTGGAGATACTAAGAGCCTCTGTGGCTTAGTCACTTAATGGAGGAGCCAGGGTATGCAAACTGTTCAGAGTCAAAGCCTTTGCTCTTCTCACCTCACCAAGTTAAAAAAGCTAAAGGTTTTTTTGTGTGTCATCAATGGGATAATTTTACTTTAATAAAAGCACTTAAAAGCTTATAATCTAAGTTATTTTAAGAACTGACATCTGGGTTCCCTGGTTGCTCAGTGATTAAGGATCCACCTGCCAATCCTGGAGACGTGGGTTTGACCCTTGATCCGGGAAGATCCCACATACTGAGCAGCTAAGCCCATACACCACAGCTACTAGAGAGTAGCCTCCACTCGCCAAACTGGAGAAAAGCCTGTGCAGCAACAAAGACCCAGCATAGTCAGAAATAAGCAAATAAAAGTATTAAAAAAAAAAAAGAATTGACATAGGGTGGGAGGGAGGTCACAGAGGGAGGGGATATAGGGACACATATAGCCGATTCACTTTGTTGTATAGCATAAACTAACACAACATTGTAAAGAAATTACAGTCTAATAAAAAAAAACTGACATGAAGAAAACTAGTTGCAATTTTAAACTTTTTTTTTTTTTGTAGGACCAAAGGACAGCTATGCTATAGAAGAAAGTACAAAGAATTTGGAGTCTGAGGTGATGGTTGAGATCTAGGCTTTATACCTTTGTTACTTTTGGCTGGTGATTACTTTTTAAAGCTTTGGTCTCTGTATATACAAAATAAGGATAAAGATGCTTATCTCACAGGGTTGTAAGGATCAAACAAGAAATATTTGTGAAAGTACTTTCTAAGCTGAAATATGCTATACAGCCAGAAAAAATACAGTATATTGTTTTGAATGATCTTTGGAACAATGCTTATATTTGTAAGAACCTGCAGCCATGAAATTAAAAGACGCTTACTCCTTGGAAGGAAAGTTATGACCAACCTAGATAGCATATTCAAAAGCAGAGACATTACTTTGCCAACAAAGGTCCATCTAGTCAAGGCTATGGTTTTTCCAGTGGTCATGTATGGATGTGAGAGTTGGACTGTGAAGAAAGCTGAGCACCGAAGAATTGATGCTTTTGAACTGTGGTGTTGGAGAAGACTCTTGAGAGTCCCTTGGACTGCAAGGAGATCCAGCCAGTCCAAACTAAAGATCAGTCTTGGGTGTTCTTTGGAAGGACTGATGCTAAAGCTGAAACTCCAAAACTTTGGCTACCTCATGCGAAGAGTTGACTCATTGGAAAAGACTCTGATGCTGGGAGGGATTGGGGACAGGAGGAGAAGGGGACGACAGAGGATGAGATGGCTGGATGGCATCACTGACTCAATGGACATGAGTTTGAGTGAACTCCGGGAGTTGGTGATGGACAGGGAGGCCTGGCGTGCTGCGATTCATGGGGTCGCAAAGAGTCGGACACGACTGAACTGAACTGAATTTAAAAGAGACTAGAATAGAGATAAATGTGCCTGATTTTAGACAACTTATCTGGTTAGATTGGTACCAGAGGTTCTTTGTTTTAAGATACAATATGGTGATCTGTGAAACCTGTTGCCAATATATATCATATCATCAAAAACTGGTCAACTTTTTTCAGTAGGAGGGAATAACTTTCATGATCTTCTCAGAAGGCTACTTCTCCCAAGAAAATTAATAACCACTAACACAGATGAGATCTAAGAGTCTTGTGTTCCAATCCTGATTGGTTCTTCTTCACTGACACACCTGCCATCTAGTGGCACAAGAGGGGACCTGCAGACTGCTTTGAAACAACCCGTGCGTGTGTGAATTCAGTTGCTGAATCTTCATGACCCCATGGACTGTAGCCTGCTAGGCTCCTCTGTCCATAAAGTTTTTCAGGGAAGAATACTGGAGTCAGTTGCCATTTCCTGCTCCTTGGGATCTTCCTGACCCGGGATCGAAGCCAGGTCTCCTGCACTGCAGGCAGATTCTTTACTATCTGAGTTACCAGGGAAGCTTCAGTAGGAATAATAATATAATTTGGAAATATATTTTGGATCGACCATTCAGCATCAAATAAATCAACAAGAGCCAAATACAGTAATCCCAAGTTTATACTGACTATGAATAGCAGAGTTACATTTTTTAATAAAAATCTATACTATTAACCAATTCTACTGTATAATTAACTTTATCAGAAATAAATTTGACAGTTAAAACAAATATCAAGCCTCAGAAAAAATAGTTTAATTTGTCACCTTAAAACTCAGAATGGTTCTTTCAGGGGCAATTTGAAAGGATCCTATCTATACAAAAGTTTGAAGTGATACCACAATATTCCTATAGGTATAATTTCCTAAAAAAGCAAGATCAAAATTGTCAAAGTTAAACCTAAGCTGTGGCTATGTTGGGCTTCTCAGGTGGCACAATGGTAAAGAACCCACCTGCCAATGCAGGAGACAGGTTCAATCCCTGAGTCAGGAAGATCCCCTGGAGTAGGAAATGGCAACCCATTCCAGTATTCTTTCCTGGAAAATGCCATGGACTGAGGAGCCTGGCAGGCTACAGTCCCTGGGGCTGCAAAGACAGTCTGCAGGTCCCCTCTGTGCCACTAGATGGCAGGTGCGTCAGTGAAGAAGCAGCAAACAGGACTGGCACACAAGACTCCTAGGTATCATCTATTTAGTGGTATTAATATTCTTGGGAGAAGTATCCTTCTGAGAGGATGATGAAAGTTATTACCTCCCCCAATGCACGTAAACTGACACACTAAAGGCACTAGCTTTGTATACTGTGGTGGTAGGTGGAGGATTATGACTTTAAGCCCCAATTTAGCCCCCAATTTCTTATTTCATATGTAAGAAACCTGAAGTTGAGAGAGCATATGAGATTTCCCAAGGGAGCACAAGGCTAGGGCAGCCAAAACTAAACTTCTAATCTTCATCAGCAATACCCCAGCACACAGTAACAACACAATAATGACTTTTTACTCTGCTGGTTTCTAATAAACTGTGTACACATTTCAAAAACACTGATGTTTCCTCTCCAGCAATTACCATTTTTCTCCACTCTGGTTAGGGGTTTGACTCCTGAAAAGACATCAGCAAGCTCCGTCATCCGCTCTGAGCCCTCCTTCTTATGATGCTCCCATTTGGCCTGCTTTTCTGAAAGCATTTGCTTGAACATCTGTTGAAGAGACAGACGAGATTTACTGATTTTAAGAGAAAATCCAGCTTAGGCAGTTTACTGAGAAAGCCTGAGTCAAACCCAGTTTATTATAAAAATAGGTACCTAAAATCAACATCATTCTGATGCCATCTCTTAAGCATCACTACTTTATACAAACTGGGGGGTAAAAAAGCTAGACCATCTCTCAGATGGTGGCTCTCAGACTAATTAAGGCAAAGTGAGTGTTGGTTCTGAAAGAGCTTCAAGGTTTGCGGCTAGTTCCAGAGGCCACCTGATCCAAACTCCCAAAGCTTCTGTACAACCTGGACACCCCCAGGTGTCTGCCATTCTTATCATGCCCATGTGCTATGCTTAGTCACTCAGTCATGTCTAACTGTTTGCAATCCCATGGACTGTAGCCCATCAGGGCCCTCTGATTCTCTAGGTAAGAATACTTGAGTGCACTGCCATGCCCTCCTCCAGGGGATCTTCATAACCCAGGGATCGAACCCAGGTCTCCTGTATTGCAGGAAGATTCTTTACCATCTGAGCCACCAAGGAAGCCCAATTATGCCATGGAGCCTTTTTAAGGAGTAAAACCAGCACAGAATTTCCTTTTGTGAACTCAAATCCCTTAAAGTCCTTAGGTCAAGTTTGTTTAAATGCAAACTACCACTTTATTTAGGCCTTTCCACGACTTCACTTTCCCTTTTCACTTTCATGCACTGGAGAAGGAAATGGCTACTCACTCCAGTGTTCTTGCCTGGAGAATCCCAGGGACGGCAGAGCCTGGTGGGCTGCCGTCTATGGGGCCGCACAGAGTTGGACACGACTGAAGTGACTTAGCAGCAGCAGCAGCAATAGGTTTTCCTGGCTTTTAAGATGAAGACGACTATCCTGCAACACCCAGCACAGGCTGGCTCCTGTCCACCTGTCAACCTCGCTTCCTAATACCTTTCTGTTGTATTCTCTCCCCTCCAGCCAGCTGATCTTTCAGGCCTGAACTGGCCAAGCTCTTCCCTACCTGAGAGGACTGAGAAGAGTCTGTCTTCCCTGTGCAATGGTCTCCATAATGCTCCCCATCTCTGTCTTAGCTAACTCTGGCAGGTCCCTTTCTCAGCATCTTTCAAAAGCTCCTGCTGCCCTTCTCAGGGAAGTCATGAAAGCTAGGACAGGATCCTTTCTTTTAGGTGGAGAACTATGCTCCTCTCCTTTAGAGCATACACCTCAGCTTTTACTTACATTTTCATTTGTGTAATTCTGTTTACTATCCACATTCCTCATTAGACCATAACCTCTAGAACTGGGGCATTTTTTCACCATCACTGTATCCCTAAATAACAGTAGAGACTAAATGCCTGTTAAATGTTTAATACCATCCTTTGAATATAAGAATTATCTCAGACAGCTAGAATCTTTAGCTTGAATCAAAGACACAGCTACAAAATCCTAATTTCTAAAAAAAAAAAAAATTTAAGCATTAAGAAAAGATTTTGGTGGTTACTTATTCAGTATTTTTACCTCTTTGAGTATAAACTCAAATTGTGCAGTATCCAACAGCAATTGAAAGAGGATCTTGGGATTGTACCTCAAGTCTGTTAGAATCTGGTCCTTGATTTGACGAAGGCGTTTGTTGTTTGGGTCACAGGCTAGACATAGGGAGAAAAGAGTTTCCAATTAACTAAATGTGTAGAAAATACCTATAATAAGTAAGATGGATTCCAAAATACTTTCATTTCCCTTATTTTAAGCATTTAAAAAGTAATAAGCAAAATGCGTATCAATGATGGATGGTAAAATAAATTATATTGCATCTATGCTAGATGAAGTACAATTGAACTGCTAAATATAACATTGAATCTGACACAGAATGTTACCGTGATATACTGTTGAATGAAAAAAAGCAAAGTGAGAATAGGGTTTCCAAATTTTGTAAGTATCCTGTGGTTGGTTTGTTATCGACTGTCCATGGGTCAGTGCCTTTGGCACTAATGATAGGTTGAACTTTTTGGCACTATTTCCTAAGTAGGTAGCCTCCTTGTGTCCTGTCTGTTTGAAGTTGCTTTGTGTTGGGCACTGATCTCTGCCATTCAGCTATGGACAAGTGTGCAGAAAGGATTTAACACAGCAGGCCTGAGACCGCCATCTTCAAAAAGGCCTGTTTGCAAGGTTGGCTCTTGGCTGGCATTTGGGAATTTGGATTTTGGAAGGGTTCCCACTATTCTGAGAACTGATAAGAATGGTCCACCATGCTTTAACTCTTTGGAAAAACAATGTGCTTTATGATGTGCACCTGCTTTCCTTCCGGGAGTCTGGAATGCTGGTACCTGCCAGGTAGAGGCTGTCTTAATGAGCGCCCCCTGCCCCCAACAAAAACCATGGACACACAGTTTCTAATGGGCTCCCCTGGTTGACATTTTACACATGCTGTCATGACTCATTGCGAGGGGGACTAAATGGACCCTGTGTGACCCCACTTGGAGAGAACTCTTAAAAGCTGTGCCTCGTTTCCTCTAGACTTCACCCAGGCACCTCTGTCCTGTGCCGATCGTGCTATCTTTCTGCTGTTGCAAATCATGGCCATAAGTACATACGCTGGGCCTAGTAAAGCATGGAGCTTGGGATGTCCTTGGGGACCACTGACACACAAGGGGAGCAGGGTCACCACACAAAGCTGTGGCACTTCCAAACCAGAAGAACCAGGCCTGACACCATCCTCATGCTCTTTGTAAAGGCATGACTGATGCTCAGAGCTTTCTGGATTATCCACCACCTAGACCTGGAGAGTGTATGGCTACTAGGCTAAGGTCACAAAATTAGGCAGTGATTGACCCAGGCATAAGTCACCAGATGTTTTGATTTCCTGGTCAGTGTATCAGTTGCCAAGATAAATCATTTCAAATAAAAAACATGTTAAAAAATATACAGAATAAAAAATAATGGTATTTGCTGAAACTGATTTATGGGGTCAATTATTTATGCAAGAAAGAAAAAGAAAAAATAGAATAGGGCAAAATATTTACACGTAAAAGCTACTCAGACTGCAAATAAAGTCAAAATAAAAGTCTTTAAGACAATAAACATTGTCAGAAAGTTCATAGCCATGAAGGTACCAGGTCCCTCACAGTTGTTCTAGTATCACCGTGCTTTTCAGGCTTTCTGAGCCCTCCCACCAGCATCTCAGGATGTCCGGCATGTACAGAATGACCACGCTTTACAAGCACGTATCACAGGTGTTTTTGCTGCTTCAGTTATGGTGAAGCTTGAGCAAGGTTATTTTATATATTGATTTCCAAGTTACTCCATCAGGAAGAGACTCATGACAACCTGGAGAAGGGCTCAGTTTTCAGGGGAAACTGCAGAGTTCTGATTTACCAAGCATTCTCCAGAAGTCCCTAGGAAGAAATATATTGGAACTGATGACATTGATCACACAGAAAGCATTTTTCAGCTTCAGGTTTGCCTACCTTAAAAAACAAAAACAGAACAGGAAAAAAAAAAAAAAACAAAAACCAACCCAACCTGTAAGGAGTTCCATTTGTTTGTTTGTTTTTCCATTTGTTTTTATATTAATTCTAATTCAACACAAAATCTGAGATTAATTTCCCTTCATTTTTGGAAGGGAATATCACTGCGCATTAACAATTAGCTCCAGTGGGTTAACAGGAGGGAATATGAGAAATACGTCTTCCTTTCTGCACACCATGACCAAAACAGCATAAAAGCTAAAGAAGCAGTTACTTCTCCCACATATGACTCACAACCAGATAGGCAAATCATTTGTTTCTGGTAAATTCTGACCTTGTGCAATCAGATCAGATAATTGCCAGCTCAGAAATGGAAAACAGATGTGGCTGAAGATAAAAGTATAGAACTCCGGCAAGCTGAGCTGGTCCCTGGCAGGGGCACAAATCCAGGAGACCACTGGCTTCCAGAACACAGGCACGGCTATTAGGCACAGTCATCCAGAAGACAAAGAGGAGGCTGAGTCACTAGAAACCCACAGTTGGCTTTATGATGGGATAAAGTAAGGGCTTGAGTTGTTTACATGCTTCTGAATGTAAGATTTATGGTAAAGAAGATTATAAGCTGAGTCAATGTAGTAAAATTCTCAAATTAGGACTGGATTTTAAGTAAAACATAAACTTGACTACTTAAAGATTAGTCCATGAGATGATTAAAAACTTTGGCCCTGATATTCATGCTGTGATTAAACAGTAAATGGAGAGAGGTCTAGGCCAAGAAGCAAAATGATAAAAAACAAAAATAAAACTGGAAAGCAGCATTCATGTGAAGGATTTAAGAAGCTGGTCATTTCTAGTGTGAAGAGGCAAGGCTGAGGAGAAACTCCCCATGTTTTCAAAGAGCCGAAGGATGAGGAAGTCCACCTGCTAGTCTCACTGCTGACCACTCACAGGAAGCAGAGACAGGTGGCAGCTAGAGGCAGTGTCAAGGGCATCTTGCCCAGAGGGGTTGGGAGACGGATCTACCGTGTTACCCAGGGAGGATGCAGGATTATCTGGTGTGGATAGTTTTGTTTTTTTTTTGAGAGACAATCTCACCTGAAAAAAACCAGGAGATATTGAAAGTAGGACTCGGGTAGATGCTCTACAAAAATCTGTTGTGTGAAAAATAAAAACGAGAGCCTTGGCTTTCTAGGACTGCTGAATGACATCACTCTTAGGCGAAGGAGTGTGCAACTCCGGATGAGGGAACTCATTAGTAATTAATATTGATCAAGCATTTATTAATACTAAGTATAAGGAACTGTGTCGGCCCTGAATAAGCTCAGGTGTTGGTCCAACCCAAGTAGGACCAGTCAACCAGCGGTTTCAAAGTCGTGGGCCTAAGGACTCTGTGGAAGTGTTTTACATGATCCATGGAACCCCCTTGACAGACAAAAGGGTATCAAACAGGGCTAACCATGACCCAGAAAAAGTTAAAATCTCATCTATCTTAATTAAGCACCCTGATCTAGCCAGTTCCTCAGCAAAGTGGGCCCGCATTTTTCTGCCCTTCCTTCTGTCCTTTCTTTGGTCATTTCTCCAGTCTAGAATTTTTTCTGCTTTTTACTGTTAAATCATACCAAGGGCTGGTCAGCTCCTGCCTTCCGTGAAGAGCCTTCCTCCACTCTTCTACCCCAAGCAATGTTTCTCTCCTGTTCTGGACTCTGGACTCAAATGCCACCGTCTGTTTTACACATCTGGCTCTTAGGTGCTGGCCTGGCCCTTGTATCTGCTTCTTATTGCTGCTGTAACAAATTACCACAAATTTAGTGGCTTAACATGATACAAATTTATTCTCTTATAGTCCAGAGGTGAGAAATCTGACTGGCCTTCACCGGGCTAAAATCAAGGCATCAGGGGGACTGTGTGCTTTCTGGAGGCTCCATGGGGGAAACTGTTTCCTGGTCTTTTTCAGAATCTAGAAGCTGCCTGTACTCCTTGGCTTGTAGCCCTTTCCATCTTGAAAGCCAGCAGGGACCTTCTGAGTCTCTTTCATGATGCCACCTGTCTAGTTCTGACTCTTCTGCTTCCCTCTTCCCAATTTAAGGATACTTGTAATTATGCTGGGCCCACTGGGATAATCTCTTTACTTGAAGGTCAGCTGATTATAGAAACATCAATTCCATCTGCAACTTGAATCTACTTTGCCCTGTAATATAACATGCCCGCAGGGTCCAGGGACTTGGCCATGGACATCTTTGGAAGGATGAGGTGGGAAGGCTTTATTCTACCTGTATCCACAGCTAAACTTTTTCATGGGTAGACATCTGATCTTCCCAGTCTGACCAGTGACGAGCTCCTCGAACCTGGGAGGTAGGTGTCCTCATACTCATAAACACCTAACAGGACTTGGCACAAGGGCTGTTCAGGTGGGCCACTGCTTTGACCAAATTGACACAAAAGTGACCATTTTACAAAAGCAACTTGATTCTCATTCAAGAGCTAAACCACTTGGCATCACGTGGCAGATCAGGGTTTGGCACGCCTATATACCAAGCGACACACATGGTCACGCCTTTTGTGTGTTACCAGAGTCCGCTGTATGAAGCATCAGCCATCGGATGGCGACATTGCCATCCCTCAGGCAGTTGAGAAGCCTCGGGATGTTGTCCAGAACCAGCTCCTCCCTCAAGTAACCTTCTTTCAGGAACTGCTGCACTTGTGCGTGCACCCTTTCGCTGACAGTAGCGTATCTGCTTGCCTGCGAAAAGGAAAAGAAAACTTGAATAACATTTCAAAGAAAGAATCACCTTGAAAGTGAATTATATTCAAATGAATCCCTGGATAAATAATAATATTTCTATATGAGACAAATAACATACAGGCTCCAAAATCACTGCAGATGGTGACTGCAGCCATGAAATTAAAAGGCACTTGCTCCTTGGAAGAAAAGCTATGACCAACCTAGACAGTGTATTAAAAAGCAGAGACATCATTTTGCCAACAAAGGTCTGTCTAGTTAAAGCTATGGTTTTTCCAGTAGTCATATATGGATGTGAGAGTTGGACCATAAAGAAGGCTGAGCGCCAAAGAATTCATACTTCTGAACTGTGGTATTGGAGAAGACCCTTGAGAGTCCCGTGGACAGCAAGGAGATCAAACCAATCAATCCTACAGGAAATCAATCCTGAATATTCATTCGAAGGACTGATGCTGAAAATGAAGCTCCAATACTTTAACCACCTGATGCAAAGAGCTGACTCATTAGAAAAGACCCTGATGCTGGGAAAGATCGAAGGCAAGAGAAGGGCATGACAAAGGACGAGATGATTGGATGGCATCACTGACTCAATGGACATGAGTCTGAGCAAGCTCTGGTGATAGTGAAGGACAGGGAAGCCTGGTGTGCTGCAGTCCATGGGGTCACAAAGAGTTGGACACGACCGAGCGACTGAACAACAACAACAAAGGCAAGTGGTTTATTGAACATCTGGGGTTTCTTTCTTCTTTATTTTTTCAAAATTTGTTTTTATTTGGCTGCACTGGGTCTTATTTATGGCATGCTCTGGTGTGGGGCAAGCAGGACCTAATTCCAAGACCAGACCTCCGATATTGGGAGCCACCAGGACCACCAGGAAAGTCCCTACTGGACATTTTTGAAAAAAGCCCTGGACTTAGAATTGAGAGGCAAACATCTAGAAATACTGGTGTGACTTTGGATTTAACCTCTGAGTATTGGCTTCTTCAAATGTAAATTGGAAAACTGGAGCATTTTTTTCTTGGCATTGCTTCTCTTAACTTGGATGTAAAGAGACACAAAGGCACTAGCTAAACTGCTTGTTCTACCTATTATTATTGACAAAGGAGTTAGAGCAGAGCAGAAACACTCAAAAGATGAATCTGTACACACAAGAGCTTAATGAAATACACCTCAGCGCATCAAAATTGACCGGCCTTATGTGGAAATCTGGTCACTCTGCTTTCCTAAAGCAAGAGTTGAATGGCAAACACCATCAACCTAGTCAGGTTAGTTTAAAATAAGCACAAGATGCGTCATTAGAAGCCTCTTAAGAAATCGCAATGTCACGGGTGAGAAGATGTGATTTTGGAAAGGATTTTTAGTCATGAAAAATTAATGCTCTGAGGCCGGAAAGCATGGAAGCACCACTTTCTCTAATATATTTCTGGGAAATATGCCAAAATTGAAATTATTTTGTGCATTATTTATGGAATTCGATTTGTCTGAATAAAACATGCTGAAGTTCCTTGAGTCAGTGTCATTCTACCCACACTTGGAAACTCAAAAACTCAGACAGCCAGGTTGAGGAAGACCATCACTGTTGAGAAGTATCAAGTATGTGCCCCAAGAAAAAGATTTTGATTCTTCTGTTTACTTAGGTATTTCCTTCTGCCTTGGTTCTCATCAGAGAGACAGAATGTAGCCATTTCAAATTTAAGGAGATAACTGTCTTTATTTTGGTCTTGGTGCTTCACACACCAGAATGATGAGTGTAAATTACAGTGAAAGGGTTGACTGTCTACGTCCAGTTACCATGTTCAACACTCAATCCTACTGATGAAAACATTAAAATTCTAGCTTCTCAGGAAGGGAGCTCCGTCCACGAGGACAGTCTTTAAGAAGAGTAAATGTAGTCACCTGGGGCCAAATGTCACAGTAGTCACCTCAGGGTGTTGAATTTTCCTTAGAAGCCAACTCCCATTTATACAGCTCATAAAGTTAAAAATCTATAATTATCTGTTACTTCAATGTTCAAAATTCCGCTTTCATTAATCATTGCACTAAAATGTCTATGCAGGCATCTTCCAAATCGCTTGGGAAATCTACTTAGCTCATTTCCCACCCCATTACATCAAGCATGTAGTTGAGAACCCTCCTGATTAATCAGAACCTACCTGTTCTCTGACATTTGAAAGGTCCAGGGTGTTGTTTAAAGCAGTTTTTGCAGCTTTGTAAGGTTCCCAAGCATCTGCTAGATTAACCGTGATCCCCATGTAAATACTAATTACCTGAAAGAGGAGACCTTTATTCAGTATTTGTTAAACACCTACTCATTCCAAGGCAAGGGGCTGGGAAAATACAAAGTTATAGGAGACATCACCCACTCTTTCAAGTTTAAATGCCATTCCAGTGAAAAACCAAGACTTTTCAAATATACAGGGAAGTGATTTTACTTCTGAGTGCTTGGAAACAAGAGTGACTATTACATGCCGCTATTCATGGAAAAACAACGAAAACAAGGTTTTCTTTTCCAACTGCTGGTTTGTAAGATTCCTAGATGAAGAAAAATGAAAAGGGAGGGAAAAGCAGAGACTCTGACCAGAGTAGTGGTTTTCCCAATTATTTTCATCTCACCTTTATACTCTCATTAATCAAACTAAACTTGTCTCAGAAATTTTTGTGAGAAGAGTGGCATTATGTTTCACATTTCTTTTAAAAATTATATACAACCCCTCTTTATCTCTATTAATATTTTTCTTTAAAATTCTTTGCAGTATAGTATTAATCTTTTTGGCTTTTTATGGGCATATTTTAAAAAATTGCTTTATTTTCAGTGTGCCAGGGTGTCTTATCAGGAATGTATCTTGTAAATATCATGTAATTGGACTTTGACCTTCTTTAATGCTAAAAGTGTTTCTCAGTATAGTATCACAGTCAGAACTTCTTTGTTAAAACCTAGGCAAATGAAGCCAGACTCTCTCAAAAGTTTTCCTCTTGGCTACTCATCTCCCAGCTCATGGGTATGATTCATTTGTGGACAGGAAGCATCATCTTCTAATTGTAGGCTGTTCTTCTCGACAGTAAAGCTCTTCAGTCAGGTCCCTCATTACAGACAGCCTGTGGCTCAATAGTTGGTAAGGAGTGAAATAAAATCTGGGCCCTGAAAATGTGATCCAACTCACTATGCTTTGTTCAAACCTTTATGTGCAAAGAAAATGTTTCATACATATTAAGTACACTGTCAGTTTTAAACTTTTAAGAATTAACATTTTTAAGCCAAATATGTTTAAAAAGTTATAAGCTCATCCCTACAGTAACGTCAACCTTAAGGGCCCACATTAGCTTACAGATGAAACTTATAAAAGCGCAATCCCTATTCACAAAGTGACATTAGATAAATTCTGCTGGTTTAGATTTGTAAGACAAATGCTTACGTAACTTAGTTGCACTCTCAGTGGCTAAAGCAAGATCCATTTTAACACATGGTTGTTCTACCTTGAGAGTATTCATTTAAGAAAAAAAACACAAATAGGTGCTTCAGGAAATTTTACTGATTCATTCCTTCATGCTATGATTTGTGATATTCTCAGCATACTTAAAGTAATTTTACTTAAGGGAGTTTATGTCTCATTATTTCAACATTAGGTTTATAGGCAAAAGGATAGAAAAAAATCAGTTTTCCAACAAGTTTATTATAGAGAATAAAAGACTAACAGCAATACTTGCCCAATTGTCTGGAAAGTATTTGTCCACTATCTCTCTCATTTTTGCTTGATGGGTATGAAGAATGGAAGGTTCAAAGTAGAGAATCACATACAGCATGGCAGCCTGATTCGCCAGAGCTGTGCTGCGATGTTCTGGCAATGGGTACGCTGAGACCTGCAAGGCAGAGACCAGACCCAGGAGAGACAGATACTAGTGACAGCTGAATTTACATGTGCCAAGTAAATGACCAGTTCTAAGATACATGAACCTCTCAAAAGTCCATCTCTTTGAGGATCCTGGGCACTGGAAGCAATTCTCAGATTATGGCGCCAGTCACTAGGACCTTCTTCCCATCTCTAGCCTCACGACGGTCTCTTGACTGTCCCTGACTTTGCTGCAATTCTAACTCTTTTCCCTTAAAAAAAAAAAAAAAAAAATCCTATATCTCTTACTGTCCAATTTCGTGTCTCTTCCATCACAGAGAAACTCTTATAGAGCTGACCGATTCCACACTCACTGGTGCTATCTTTTACGTTCTGTTTATTCTTCAGCTCATTGGCATTTGACCTCCACCATCACCTCAATGGGGTTAAAGACCCTGATGCTGGGAAAGACTGAAGACGAAAGGAGAAGGGGGCGGCAGAGGATGAAATGGTTAGATGCCATCACTGACTCAATGGACATGAAATGTGAGCGAATGCCGGGAGACAGCAGAGGACAGAGGAACCTGCTGAGCCAGTCCATGGGGTCACAAAGAGTCGGACATGACTTAGTGACTGAACAACACCTATCACTTCAGTGGAATTTCCTCAGGTCACACATAGCCTCACAGTCATCCATTTCAATGACCTCTTTCTAGCACTCTCACTTAAATTTCCTGAGGACTGAAATTCTCTCCTCCTCTGGTTTCCCAGACACCAGTCTCTCTTCTCAGACTGCTTTGCTGGGTGTTCTCCCTGCCTGTGAAATGCTGCTGAGTCCCAGGGCTCCATTGCCTCAAGCATTAGGAATCTTTGGCTCCACATAGTATACATCACCTTGAGGACCAGGAGAAAGGGAGGCAGTTATTAAGGATAGATACAGCAATGTCCCATGGAATCTGGAGGGAGGAATGTGGTCAGGTTTCAGGAAGGGCCTGGAGCTGTGAACCAGAAAGCCTTCATTATTTCTCCCCGGAATGCGATGCTCAACTGTTTCTTCAGACTATTGTCCATATGGCAGACTGACGTGGCCCCAAACTCCAAGTTTTGCATGCTGTGGGTAAATCCGCGTCCCAAAATTGTTTTTCAGGCCCAATTCCATATTACCTGGAGACAGAGAATCTGATCTCTCTTGGGTCAAGTGACCTGCCCTGGTCCAATCAGCCAGGCACAGGGGAGGTGCAGGGCAGGGAGAGGGGTGGATTCACAGCACAACTACAGCTCAATCCCTGTGTTAATAAAGGTCACAGGGCAGGGAGAGAATCGAAATACGCTGCCTTGAAACATTGACAAAACGGACCACCCAGGAGGCAGAAGGGTTAACAGAAGGGTTAATGACAGACAGTTGAAGAAACAGCATGGGCTTTGAAGTCATACAGGCCGGAATTCAAATTATGGTTCTGCTACCTACTTATGTGACCTTGTGAAAATTATTTAAGCTCTCTAAGCCTTATTTTTCTCCACAGCAACATAAGGATAATGCTCTTTTGCAAGATTATTATGAACAACAAAGAAAATCGTATATGGAAAAAACCTCCTATGATTCTGGCTCATACTGAATTCTCAATGCTATGCTATGCTAAGTCACTTCAGTCGTGTCTGACTCTGTGCGACCCCATAGACGGCAGCCCACCAGGCTCCCCCGTCCCCGGGATTCTCCAGGCATGAACACTGGAGTGGGTTGCCATTTCCTTCTCCAATGCATGAAAGTGAAAAGTGAAAGTGAAGTCACTCAGTCATGTCCGACTCTTAGCGACCCCATGGATTGCAGCCTAACAGGCTCCTCCGTCCATGGGAAGATGGCATCAAATATTATGGAGACCTGGCATCTGCAGGTAGCTCCTGATTTGAGCTGTCTTAAAAAAAAACAAACTAACTAAAAACTCTTTATGTACACTTAACATATTCATACAAAAAACTAGCAGTCTACCTAAGAACTGTATAGAACAGGTGGGCTCTGTAATAGACGGTACCCAGTCATTACAGGTCCAACTCTTTACTCTCTCTAGTAAAAGAGGAAACAAATATATGAAATTGCGTTTTCTTCAGGAAAAAGAAGTCAAATGGTAACTTTCTGTGGTATTCTCTTAGATCCATGAACAACACACACACCTGAGAGGAAAGTGAGACTTTTCAACCCTGCTCATGCCCCTTCCTTTACCGGGGTGGCCCAAACACCCCTGAGTCATCTGCTGCAATCTTGCTGCCTGTTAACATGCTTCGTGGCACTCTGTGCTTCCCCTAAGATAATCCCCATCTTGCTTTACTCTAATTCCTTTGTCTGCCTTCTTTCCTCAGCTACAAGCTCATTATGAGTAGGAACCAGGGCCTGCCTTCATCAGCAGTGGATCCCCATTACTGAACGCATGACAGCCACAGAGGGTACACTAGGCAATCATTTCTGAACTGACACCTAAAACAATGCATCTTCTCTCCAAATATTGTTCAGAACTCATTTCCTTCTTGAAATCTCTATTCCAAGAGATATTAATCTCTTAATCCCAAAATAATATTCCTCTTTTCTATACAATTCCAAAGCACAGCCCAGAGGTTTTAAAAGGTTTCTTGCTGTTTTTACTCTTCTGAGCAAGAAGGAAAGAAATAATTGAGGAGGAAGGTAAAATCTATAAGATTTTTAAACTATACTTTTAAACTATAAAGATAGGTTTAATAATAGATTAAATCCCTACCTGGTTGTAAATATCATCAGATCTCAGCCGACCAATAACCATGCTGATGAAGGTCTCGTTGATAGGCACCCTCTGGAAGTAACTCTCAGGATAGTTGGGTGGTCTTTTGGCCCCTGGTTGGCTGGAATAACCTGTACTTCGAAGCAGCTTACAAATATCATCCATATTTGAATCAGCAGAAGATCGGGCAGCACTGAGCCATGTTCACAATGGGAAATAAAGGGCCAAACAAACCGCATATATTACAAATAAGAAGTCCAGCAAAGCAGAATTTCAGTATAAATTGACTTTATATAGTTTTAGGTATGAGTGGATCAATTTATATCCTTAAGATTCAAAACTATGTTTTCAAAAAGCCTGTAATATAGCAAACTTTTAAGATGGGTTCTTGTACGTATGTACAGTTTTATGTAAAGGTCCACGACCCCTTTCCCAAGGGGCAGGATTTGTTTTGGAAGACAGCATTTCTCAAATATAAGAAAGTAACATGATACATACATTATAAATAATACTGCAGCAGGGTGGCAGATGGCATCCCATGATCAAGACACATTGATGTTTCTACAGTAAAATCTATGAACATTCACACAAATGAGATAAAGAAAGACAGTCCATAGCCTCATATAGGTGCCGATCAGGTTCTGACTCCAAATTTTGGATTAGGTTAGGTCTTGCTGCCAAAGTGGTTACTCTGTGTGCATGTGTGTATATGCATATATTTCTGTTGGAGCTCTTTGGATTTCAGAATTGTGGATAAAGAATGTGAACCTACACCAACATTTCATATATTTAAAAATAATTTAAAAAAATAAAGTCAATTTCAAGTGGGATATACCAACTGGTTTTTCTTGGCAAGGTGTACCTTCTACAGAGATTTAATCAAAACATCTGTGATTTTCCTGGTGGTTTGAAGTAGCAAATCTCCAAAGAGACTCAATCTTAGACTTGAAGATGACCTCCTATCTGATGTGAGAATCTCCTTTACTGCAGCTCTGACTTGAAACTGTCTGGTGTCTCTTCAATAATGGATCCTCACATTCTAATCAACTAGCTGTTGTGCCCAAAGGGACAAAGCTGGATTGTCAAAGCTGGGCTTGATGAGCAAACCTCTTTCTTCTTCTTCATGTTACTGTTTTTGTTTTTTCATGTACTTTCAGAAACAGAGGCAAGACCATTTGAAGCTCATTTAAAAAAATAGGGATAGTAAAGAAGCTCATGGTCACACTGATGTGACTGAATTACGCAGCCTCACACCCTGATAAAGCTGAGACAGAACAGGAGAGCTGAGTAGCCTGATTTACTGCTGAGAAGGCAGAGTACGAAGCGTGGCTGCTAATACAACACCGCCCAGACAATCCCTCTCTGTTGAGGCTCTGACTCTCTGCCCTGTTTATCCTGTCCTAATTTGTAAGTTTGAAAATGTTCATTCTAGCCCATGCTTCTGTAGCCCAAGTTCCTAAATGATTCCTGCCTCTTGGCTATTTCTTTCCTGAATCTTAACTATTTCTGACATTGACCTGGTGTCCAGATTTTGACTCATTATTTCAACAAACTGAAAAATGTGTGTTAGGGACTGAAATCACAATTAGTTAAGGTAGGTCCTGTTTTTAAGCCCTTACTTCTTGAAGTCACATCTCACTGAAAAACCCAAATGAACTTTTTGGCCAACCCAATACAGTATTTATGAGTGAGAATTCACTTTCAACCTGGCCCTGAATGATAACTTTTCAAAATGTATCAATCTGAAAATGGCAACAGAAGGCTCATTTGTATCCTTACATCTGCCAAGGACTAATGTTTGAAAACTTAAAAAAAAAAAAAAAAATTCATTAGACTTCCCAAATTTTATCTTTAAGGTAACAGAAATTCAGATTCCTCTTTTAAAAAACTGAGGTACCATCACGGACATGATAATCCATATATCTCTAAAATCTATAATAGATAAATTATTCCACACATCATACATAGATTATATGATGTATAGTCTATTATGATGATATAAAACACGGAGTGTTATATTTCCACATCATGTATTATGTTCAGCAGTGATAAGAGTCTTATCTTCTGCATTCTAGATGATATTGCTGTTGTTCATAATAAAAGGAGGATAGGAAATCTACACTGCACTTTACCAAGAGCAGTGCTTTTGGAGGGCATGGTCTTAGCTCAGGGATACCTGTATCGATAGTAAGAGACCAGCATTCTCTCTCTAGTTTCTCCTTCAATCTTTTGGTCAATGACCAGAAGCATAACTCCGTATAAGTACAGCGCTTCACACTGTAAAAGAAAAAGAGAGGAGCCATGTTCACACAAGCTTATGCAGCACAGCTGATGATGGGTAAAAGGAGCCCTTTGCTCTCATTTCTCCTAAAAGCTTTATATTGCAAGGAGAATGCAGGATCCTCCCCTCAAAGGGTCTCATCTTCTGTACAGAATGGGCTTTAAAACATTTATGCAAAGTTTAATTTACAATGACTATCTTTCAGCTGGTCTATTTTTTGTATTTTGCTTGGGATACCAAAATAGAATCCCAAGATTCTGAGTACCTCTAGACCATTCATTTATTTTACAAACATTTCCTAAGTGATCACCATGTACTAGGTACCAGGCTAGATGTCTAGGATGCAAAAGATAAAGAAGATAGAACTGTTACACCAAGGAAGTACACACAGTCCACATAATCTTCATTTACTTGTAATTCTGTTCAAAGTCTACTATGTTCTAAGTTCAGACAAAGACCTACCAGTTAGGTGACAGTTATCAGTTTATTTAGCTTCTCTTTAAAGAAGGATACACTGTATGTATTGGTGACTTACAGGGAAAAAAGTAAGTTTGACATTCCTGAATTTTTTATTTTAAATGGTCACTACTACTTACTAGAAGTTGTTTGCCATCTTCATTGAGAAGCACTGTTTCTAAGGTTTGCTGAATATAAACACCTTCATTGAGATCATCTAGATACCTAGAAAAGAAACCCCAGAGCAAGTTATCCATTGAAAATGAAAGGTTAATATCATTGAAGAAGGACAGTAAAGATGTTTAAAAGATTAGGCAATATACCACATATTCTGGCCTTCAAATCATTTGTTTCCATTCATGTGCTTTAAGAATAGGTTTGTGAGTAGAAACTCATGATTAGGGCCACGGGTTATTTATGGCCACTCCAAGTAAAAGGAACACTCCTTAGTCCTGATTTATGAATTACAGAAATCTTGGAAATAATGGCATAAGAACATGGAGTAGTTAGCTTAAGAGCTAATGAATAATGAACACTGAAGGGCTAGAAGGAAGACAATATTGTATGGTCACAGATATGAAGGAAGGTTATGGCTACCAATGCTACAAAAATTAAGTTTTTTTTTTCTTTCCCACTTCTCATATTCAATAAACTAAATTAGGATCAAGACTGAAAGCCAAAGACTTGGTATAAAGCAAGATGATTATAATACTACACAAGAGGAGGACGTGATAATGAAACTCTACCACACTTAAGATGACTAGTGCCACAGGAAGGAAAAGAAAATTACCTAGGGTATAAGTTAGTAAATTTCTTAGTAACTCAGAAAGATATACATGTTCTAGTATGTCCCTTCTCCCTCTCCACTATTTACTATCAAAATTAGCTATTACTAAATTAGTCAATACCTGTTTAAGTCTACAATATATTTATGCACACTTTGAAATGCTAAATAAAATCTGGTCACAATTTCTATGTTGTTTTCCCGAAATTCTTCATCTAAATCCTGTAGCTCTGGCTTAGATTCCAGTTTGCTTTCACATAATTCTGGACCCTAAGAAGAAAAACACATCAAAGAAAGAGTCAAAAAAACAATACAATTGCCGGTAACAATTTCTAAAGTATCTTTGAAAAATGTGTTATTTATGCCTCTAAAGGGATATAAAAAATTGAAAGCAGAGAATAGAAAGTAGATAGCAGAAGCCTAGATATAAAATCCCCTTGAAGGAGATGGTCTTGAACTGAACCCACAATTTGCATGCTTTTAAATGTGGCAGACTTCAATGTGAAATATAGCATACCAAAGTTATCTTTTAAAAATTTGATTATATTGTGTTACATTAGAGCTTCTGCACAGTACGTTTATATTACTTTTCAAATTAGCTGATATTAAATTTTGTTGCAAAGCTTTTCTTTTTAACTCTTTCTCCATAATTACTTAACATCCCAGTCTCCTGGTTTCCAGAGAAAGCACGCTTTTGTAGAAAAGATTGGTAAGAAAAGCTTCGAGGAAGATTACCTTAAAATAGCTGAAATCAAAAATGATATCTCCATATTTCTGTTGATCAGCTCGGTCTTTTAATCTAAATACAGGAGGAATAAACTCAGAGAGCCTCAAAAGTTCAGCAATGATGGCATTGCCACAGGAAACAATCCTTAGGATTGCCTGGCCACACAGGTTATTCTCAGCCAAAAAGTCTACCATCTTGAGGAAAATCAGCTACTCTGGGCCTGGCCACAGGGAATGTGTGACTGGCTTCAGAGCTGGGGTCTGTAAGTCATCAGATGAAACCAGGTCTGTTGATACATTGGCCACTCCATTAAAGGACCTGCAACAACAACAAAAAAAGTATGAACAATCTCCAGTGCTTTGAAGGAAGGATGTGAAACATATACACAATATTTTTCTTCCAAATTCACTGAAAAAGACTATAATACATAATGACTTCTGATATGGAGGGAGAGCATTTATTTCCCACTCTGCATGTTTTCCTTGTGGAGGGACTTTGCTACATTATTACTCTTGGTCTCTTTCTCAACACTTTATTCATTTCTCTCCATGAGAAAAGACATGATGCGGCTGATCCCAGAGCTTGGGAGAAGGTGTCATAGGGCATGTGTGGATCCAAGGGAAAAGGTAACTATATCCTAAAATTTACTAGAATTAGGTGAGGGAACAATCTTTAAAAATGCTTTTTTTCATACGTCAAGTTTGGGAGGTCCTGCTATTGAGACTAACACATGTCTGAGAATTGTGATAGGGTGATTCTAAAGGAAGGACAACTATTTCACACTAAGCAGTGGAGAGGTTCTGATTAGCAATGTATCTTGAAATGATATCATCAAGAAAAACTTATCAAAGTTAAGTTTTATGCCCAACAAAATTGAGAGTGAAACTGCAGTAACTTTGTACTCAATGGACAAACCAAGAATGAGTGCAAAGTAGACCAAGTGCCGTGGAAGGAAAGAATCTAAATTCTTATTGATGTTACTGATTCCTTGATTCAACTGTGGCATTACCTCACCTTGTAATCCTTGTTAAATGGACCACTTTTATGGTTTATCTACTGTTAACTGGGTTTTGCATTATTTGTAGATGAAAGCATTCTTAATAATATAGATTCACTTGTTCAACAAATATTTATCCGGTGCCTTCTATGTGCGAAACACTGTTTTAGGACCTGCGACTATTGTAGTGAACATAACTGAGTTCCTGCTCTCATGAAGCCTACATACTACTGGGAGTGGGAAAGAGATAAATAAGTAAATCATGTATCAGGCTGTGACAACGTGTAAAGAAAAGCATGGTAAAGGGATGGAGTGTGTGTGATGTTACACAGTTTGTAAAAGTGTCTTTGATAAGACGGTATTTGAGCAGAGATCAGAAGCAAGTGAGGGAGCAAGCTGTAAGGGTATCTGAGGTCTCTAAGATGGTCCTCCCTGTTCATGCTCTGTGTAGGCCTCTTTCTCTGAGTGTGATTTTCCTGATTTCCTTCTAAAGAAAAGAATATGGAGGATGTGAAAACGCCATTTCTGAGATCAGACTGCAAAAAAGACTGTGACTTCTGGCTTGAGAACCCTTTCCAGCTTATGTGTCCTGGGAAAAGCAAGTTGTCAGGGTGTAAGAGAGCCCTGTGGAGGGAGCCCATAGGATGATGGAGAAGTCTGTCACTCACCACTTGAGTAGGCTGGGAAATGGATCCCCCCAACCCCCACCCTCCGCCCCGGATCTGTTTGTGTTCACAGTTTGACTGCAACGTCCCAAGAGCCCCTGAGCCAAAGGCACCAGCTAAGTCACACAGCTGACTCCTGACCACAAACATTAATTAGACAATAAATGCTTACTTTTTTTTTTTTTTTTTTTTTACCTCTGTAATGGCTTATATGGGAAAAGAATAGAAAAAAGAGTGGATATATGTATTTGTATAACAGATTCACTTTGCTGTACACCTGAAACTAATACAACATTGTAAATCAATTATACACCAATACAAATTTAAAAAAAAAGAAAAAAAATGTTTATACTGTTTTAAAGCCACTAGGTTTGAAGGTAATTTTAGATGATGATCTAGGAGAAGGGCATTCCAGGAAGGAGTTATAAGGAAGTTCAAGTAAGGCCCCGGGGTAGGAATGTGCAAGGAAGAACACGTAGTTGATGTGGCTGGTGGGGAGTGAGCTGGGGGAGGTGGAGCTGGGGCCCATAGCAGGGATTACAGAGGAGCCACTACAGTTATCCAGAACTCTTTCGTGCGAGGGTTGTCTATAATATACTTTAAGGCATAAATTATTAACAAGTCCCTTCAGTTTTCTCTGTGAAGCTTGCTTGTTGAGTCACACTGATCCCTAGTAGGCTGAATTTCAGATAATTTCATTCCACTTCTCCTACTGAAATGGTCTGGCTTGGAAAATGAGACAAGGAGAAAATAAAGGAAAATGGGAACAAAAGTCACTTGAAGTCCTCTGAAGAACACCAAACTAACCCAGGTTTCAGCAGGATGAAATTCTAGACTCAATTCAGAAGTGGGGAGCCTAGGATGAACAGGTCTAACTGCTACCATTTGGATACCAAGACAGGACAGTGTGGCCAAGAGAAAACAGCTTAAAGCAAAGCAACATGACCTGCCTTCTTTCCCAAGAAACAGACACACTGGGCACATGCATGCATGTGGTCAAGGAGGCTTAGGCCTGGGATAATGACATAAGTCAAAACTCTGGTGTGCCTGTGTCTTATTTAAATCCTTTTTACCCAATGAGTTACACTGTAGGCAACTTCAAGGCAACTTCAAATTTGACTAAAGTTTTTGTGGGCCTCCCTGGTGGCTCAGTGGTAAGGAACCCATCTGCCAAGATAGGAGGCATGGGTTCAATCCCTGAGTTGGAAAGATCCGCTGGAGAAGGAA
Source organism: Bos taurus (assembly GCF_002263795.3). NCBI lineage: Eukaryota > Metazoa > Chordata > Mammalia > Artiodactyla > Bovidae > Bos > Bos taurus. Next base: position 15,089,882 of record NC_037341.1, on the reverse strand, counting down.
ATGGCAACCCGCTTCAGTATTCTTGCCTGGAAAATTCCATGGACAGAGGAACCTGGTGGGCTACAGTCCATGGGGCCTCAAAGAGTCAGATTTGACTTTGTGACTCAACGACAACAGTCTTTGGTAAATAGCCCCATTGTTGGCTGAAAAACTGGTCCTAAAGAATAGAATTTAAGAAGCATCATTAAATACGCCTAATCATGTTGCAGTGATCTCAGAGGTAGGTGGCTTTACAGATGTTAAGACTTAGTTGAGACTTAAAAAAAAAAAATCACTCTAGAATGAGGTATGAATAAGCATGGTAGAAGAAATTATAATATATTAAATCTTCCTTTTAGAGGTTCTCCTGGTGCTAGGAATGAAGACAATTCATAATGACCACTCATCTCAGTGTAGGTTGTCTTATTATTTGCCATGAAATGAAACCAGAAATTCCACTCAATTTCCTGTTTCTTTTTACAAGGCACCCAGAAAAGTGGCTGTAACTTAATTTTAAAGAACTGATATGGAACTGTGATTTTTAGTTTGGAAAGTAATTCTAGACAAAAGACAACATGCTTTCAAGAATGAAGCATGGCAGCATTATACCAACTGCCCAAGGAGTCCAGAACTGAATTATGAAAATTAAAGTTCCCTGGGAAGAATCATTCTTTATCCTACACAGAGGACAAAAGAAGACTGATCTAGTTTAATCCTTTCATAAAAACCTCAGTTACATAAAGAACGGAGCACTAGTCCCCACCCATCCATTACCAGGAATAAACTGTAGCGGTTGCTGATCGAGATAAAAACCACAGGCGCATCTCTTACAGGAAAGTTCTAAAATGAGCCTAATCACTTTAGTTTGATTCATGGATCCTGAAACAGAATAAAAAAAATCGGAAGGTGTTCCTTGTAGCGGACAAAGGCAGTGAAGAATCTCCCTCCTTCCGGCAACCATCAAGGTTGGAGGAAGTTCCACGCACTTGCAATCTATCCGGAGACCCAGTTCCCTTCCAGGCTCTGTGTTTTCTGTTTTTCTAACTGTACCCACTCCGGTATTCTTGGGCTTCCCTTTGTGGGTCAGTTGGTAAAGAATCCGCCTGCAATGCGAGAGACCTGGGCTCGATCCCTGGGTTGAGAAGACCCCCCCGGAGAAAGGAAAGGCTACCCACTCCAGTATTCTGGCCTGGAGAATTCCATGGACTGTATAGTCCATGGGGTCGCAAAGAGTCGGACACGAATGAGCGACTTTCACTTCACTACTTTACTACCACAGACAAATCAGGACCCTCAGAATTTTTTTTTTTTTTTTAATGCAAAGGACTTTGGCGTGTCACAGGTGAGGCAACCAAGGTGCAGAGAGCAGCAATGACTTGTCCAAACTCAGTCCATGGCAAAACGAGAATTCAAACTGAAGTCCGTCAGACTGTAAAAGCTTCCACCAACCACTCAGGTTTCTCGAGGGTAAATGGAGGAATCACGACGTCCACAAAGCCTTACTCCCGGAAACCTGGAAGGATCAGATGCGGACCAAGGAGCTGAACATCATCGCTTCTAAAGCGCCAAAGCAGGGTGTAAAACTGTTTCCACCTGAGTGGAGATGCGGAGTCTGAACTGCAGCCGCGGTTCCAGGAAAACCCCCAGTCCTCTAACGCCAGGCTCCCCCTTCCAGACCCCACCCCACGCCGCAAAATCTCCCCAGCCCCGCGCCTGGGCCAGCGCGGCCCAGCCCCGGGCGGGGGAGGGGACGGGGGACATGAAGGAGGCGGCGCGCGCACACTGCCCCGACTCACCTGTCACCCGGGCCGCGCCAGGGCGCACGCGCAGGGCCCGCGGTCGTGCGCGGAGTCTGCACGCCGGCCCCCACCCTCCGTCTCCGTAAGGGTCCTTCCACTTTTACCCCCAGCCCTTCCCTTATCCTGAGCCGGCCAGACCCCGGCTTCCGCCACTGGTCCCTCGGCTGTCACATGACAGAGGGGCGGGGAGCGGCGGCGGGGCGTCATGTGACCGCTCGCCGGCGACTACTGATGACGTCCGAGCCCGCGCTCGCCGTTTCAGCGACAGAGGAAGGGAGTGAAGGAAGGAGTTGGGGTCCGGGCGCGGGGAATCCGGGCGCAGCCAGACAAGAGCTACATCCGGCAGCCAGGTAAGGCAGGAGCGAGGGATAGCGATGGGAGGGTGACGAGGGGTGTCGCCTGCTTCTCGGGCGCTCGGCGGGTGCCCGGAGCTGCTATCTGTGGACCTGGGTTATGGTCGTGGTTCTTTTCACGGTCACAGCGGGGAGGCTGGGGCCGTTGACCTCACTCTCCAAGACGCCATCTCTCCATCCTTTGGCTCTAAATATGTGGATCATGAATTATGTTTTATTGAAATATTGTTCACTTACAGTGTGTTAGTTTCAGGTGTACAGCAAAGTGATTCGGACATATATGTGTATATGTATATATTTCAGGTTCTTTTCCATTATAGATTATTAAGATATTGAATATAGTTCCCAGTGCTTTACAGTAGGACTCTATAGTTTATCTGTTTATATACAGTAGTGTGAGGTCCCGAATTCTTGATCTAAATAAATCTGGTTTGAGCTGGCTTTCAAAGCAGGGCCTTGGGCACATATTTGAAATAAACTCTCAGGGCGTCAGTTTCCTTTTCTCTTCTCTCCTGTAAATGGTTGTGAGGATTAACTATAATGAGAGCAAAGCTTAGGGATGCCAGTTCATGGCATGCTATAGGGGACATAGAAATGGTTTCTGTTATTGATGTAACTCTTCCAAATTTTTATTGGTTGCCTATTTTGTGTGAGGGGCTGTTTTATGTAGTGTGGAATATGTCAGAATTCTAGTTTAAGTTGCTGACAAGGTGAAAGAGTGGCAGACATGTGAGCAAGTGGACCTGGGTTCGATCCCTGGGTTGGGAAGATCCCTTGGAGAAGGAAATGGCAACCCACTGCAGTACTATTGCCTGGAAAATCCCGTGGACAGAGGAGCCTGGTAGGCTATAGTGCATGGGGTTGCAAAGAGTCGGAGGGGACTGAGTGACTTCACTTTCACTTTCACTTTAAAGTAGAATATGTGTGTGTGGTTGGGGGAGGGGGATAGTAGTAGCATGAAGAAGAAAACAAGCAATTGTTTGTATGGATAAGAGAACGCTTCATAAAGATGTAACCTTGCATATTGAAAAAGAAGGTACAGCTCTGGTGGCTGAATTTGTATAGGGCCCTATGGATTTAAAGGTGGTCAGCACAGTATCTAGGTTATTTGTGTGCTTACCACTTGCTGTACCCAAAGATGAGAGGGGTATTTTTATTTTTACATTAGCTGATTATTGGCCACCCCATCTACAGAGAATCTTAAAGACCTGCTGTGGTCTGAATGTTTATATCCTCTCCTACCCCACTCCCAGATCATATGTTGAATTCCCAAAGCCAAGAAATGGCAATTAGGCGCTAGAGCCTTTGGGAAGTGCTTAGATCGTGAGGATGGAGCCCTCCAAGTAGGCTTGATACCTTTATAAAAGAGGCTCTGGAGAGGTCTCTTACCCCTTCTACCATGTAAAGACACAGAACTAGAAGGCCTTGGCCATGAACCACAGGAAGAGGGCCTTCAGCAGAATGCGACTGTACTGGTGCCTTGACCTTGGACTTCATAACCTCCAGAACTGTAGAAATGTTTCTGTTGTTTATATGTTACTGTGTCTGTGGTATTTTGTTGCAGCAGCACCAACTGATGAAGACAAGGCCTGTAGGGAAAGCAACAGAATATGCTAGGGGAAAAACTCAGGAAGTGGGTAATCGTGTTTTAAGCTTTCTTTGAGACCATAGGTATAGAGAACAAAATAATTACTGTTCCCCCGGGAAGGCTTCAAGAAGTGGTCAGTTTGAACCAAGGTTTCTCAACTACTGCACTGACATTTGGGACCAAATAATTCTTTGTTGTGGCAGGCTGCCCTGTGACTTACGTACTTAGCTGTACTTACATGCTAAGTCACTTGAGTCGTGTCCAACTCTGCGACCCTATGAACTATTGCCTGCCAGGCTCCTCTGTCAGAGATAGGGAAAAGCCATTTCTCTTGCTTTTGGATCTGAATCGTTCCTCTTGGTATTTCCGAATTACAGAAAGATGTTTCCCTCACCTGTCTGCAAGTGTAAAGTTTCATTGGAGTAATGTGAATTTTGCATTCATATAAAAAGGATGGCTTTCCGTTTGTCCAGGATTATATTAATCCTTATATGAAGGTGAAGAAGTGAAAGTGAAAGTCGCTCAGTCGTGTCCAACTCTTTGCAACCCCATGGACTATACAGCCCATGGAATTCTCTAGGCCAGAATATTGGAGTGGGTAGCTTTTCCCTTCTTCAGGGGATCTTCCCAACCCAGCAATCAAACCTGGGGCTCCTGGATTACAGGCGGATTCTTTACCAGCTGAACCACGGGGAAGCCCAAGAATACTGGAGTGGGTAGCCTATCCCTTCTCCAGCGGATCTTCCAGGCCCAGGAATCGAACTGGGGCCTCCTGCATTGCGGATTCTTCACCAGCTGAGCTATCAGGAAAGCCCTTAATCCTTACATACATTGTGTCTTACTTCAGGCTCCTGTTAAAAATTATCATAAACTGGTGGTTTAAGCAACAGAAATTTATTTCTCACAGTTTTGAAGACTAAAAGTTGTTGGTGTGGTTGAGTACTGGTGGGCTCTCCTCCTTGTTTGCAGATGGCCACCTTCCTGTATCTTTACATGAAGGACAGAGAGAGTGAGCCCTGTGTCTCTTCCTCTTCTAACGATGCCAATCCCATCATGAGGGCTCCCCCCTCATTTAAACCTAATCATCTCCCACAGGCTCTATCTCCATATGTCATCACATTGGAAATTAGGGTAAACATGAATTTTGGAGGGCACAATTATCTCAGTGTTCACCATACCTGAATTATTTGGGGTGCTTCATAAAAATATCATTTCCTCAGAATGTCCACTAGAGACTGATTCAGTAGGTCTGAGATAGTATCCATTAATCTGTATTTTTAGAAAGTATTTCAACTGATTCTTAAGATCAGACAAGTTTGAGAAAACTATAAAATTTAATTTATCCTTACAATAATGGCTTATCTCCTTTTTAAACGGGGTTGGGGGGGAGGGTGAGAACCGAAGATAGAGAAGTTAAGCTGTTCAACCAGAGTGATGCAGTTTTGAGTGATGTGGACAGGTGGAATTTCCAGGCATTGGTGACCAGGGTCCATTTCACTTATGCACTATTCTGTATTGCTGCTCACAGTGATGATTAAGTCAGTGGTGATATTTATTCTCATTTTAAAAGATGGTTTACCAGGCATTATTCTGAGTGTTGTGTTAAACAAGTGAACTCATTTGGTCCTCCCAGTAACCCTTGATACTGGCGCTGGATCATCCTCATGTTACAGAAAGGGAAGGGAGGGCATTGACAGGTTAAATAATTTGTCGCAAGTTACTCAGCAACTTTAATGGCAAAATCAGGCTTAGAACTCACATAGTCTGGCTCCAGAGGCTACTTGTTGACCCCCCACTGGAGTTTTTAGAAGTTAACTCCTACTAGTATTGCCCCCACGTTTTACTCTATAACATAACTAATGTTTGTTTTAATATAAATGTGTTTCATGTTTTCTTTAAGTAAAATTAATATTCTAGGAACATATGTCCTGTTCATACTGTGACTAGCCTAACCCCTAATGTGTATGTATGTGTGTGATAGTGTGTGTGTATATATATATAATACTTTGATAATGGTATTTCTAGAACAGTGCTGTCGAGTGCAGTAGCCACTAGACACATGTGGTTATTTAATATATTTTTTTTTGCATTGTTTCTACATAGCAGAGCATTGACAAAAATAATAAGGTTACTTAGTTGATAAGTTTGGTTTTATAAAAGATATTTGTTGAACAGAGATCCTCTGAATAGAGGCAGAAATAGGTAAAAATATTAGTGGTGAAATATTTGCATATATCTATTGGAAAAATGAGAATAGAATAGAAAACATTTTCCATTTAGAAGTATTACTTCTGAGCTTCACAGTAGGTTACTTGTAGTATTTTACAGTTTAAAAAAAAAATGGTCTTCAGAAAAGACTCATTTGAAGGTGTCAACAGCTTCACATTCATAAGCATGACATGCAGTTTTGAAGAGAATTTCAGGAAATCCTATGAAAAAATAATAAGAGCACACTGAGATAATACATCTTCAGAAACACCCATGTCATAGTATTAAAGACAGATGGCTAATAAACTGATTAAAGAATATGACTGTGTACCAAGAATAATGATTTTTTTTTTTTTTAAGTTTTGGTATTGATATAAAAAGACTTCTAAATCTGTTTAGAAGAAAGGCACTGCCAAATAATTCTCAAACTACTGCACAATTGCACTCATCTCACACGCTAGTATAGTAATGCTCAAAATTCTCCAAGCCAGGCTTCAGCAATAGGTGAACCGTGAACTTCTAGATGTTCAAGCCGCGTTAGAAAAGGCAGAGGAACTGGAGATCAAATTGCCAACATCCGCTGGATCATCGAAAAAGCAAGACAGTTCCAGAAAAACATCCATTTCTGCTTTATTGACTATGCCAAAGCCTTTGACTGTGGATCACAATAAACTGTGGAAAATTCTGAAAGAGATGGGAATACCAGACCACCTGACCTGCCTCTTGAGAAACCTATATGCAGGTCAGGAAGCAACAGTTAGAACTGAACATGGAACAACAGACTGGTTCCAAATAAGAAAAGGAGTACATCAAGGCTGTATATTGTCACCCTGCTTATTTAACTTCTATGCAGAGTACATCAAGAGAAACGCTGGGCTGGAAGAAGCACAAGCTGGAATCAAGATTGCCGGGAGAAATATCAATAACCTCAGATATGCAGATGATACCACCTTTATGGCAGAAAGTGAAGAGGAACTAAAAAGCCTCTTGATCAAAGTGAAAGAGGAAAGTGAAAAAGTTGGCTTAAAGCTCAACATTCAGAAAACGAAGATCATGGCATCTGGTCCCATCACTTCATGGGAAATAGGTGGGGAAACAGTGGAAACAGTGTCAGACTTTAATTTTGGGGGCTCCAAAATCACTGCAGATGGTGATTGCAGCCATGAAATTAAAAGACACTTACTCCTTGGAAGGAAAGTTATGACCAACCTAGATAGCATATTCAAAAGCAGAGACATTACTTTGCCAACAAAGGTCCATATAGTCAAGGCTATGGTTTTTCCAGTGGTCGTGTATGGATGTGAGAGTTGGACTGTGAAGAAAGCTGAGCACCAAAGAATTGATGCTTTTGAACTGTGGTGTTGGAGAAGACTCTTGAGAGTCCCTTGGACTGCAAGGAGATCCAACCAGTCCATTCTAAAGGAGATCAGTCCTGGGTGTTCATTGGAAGGACTGATGCTGAAACTGAAACTCCAGTACTTTGGCCACCTCATGTGAAGAGTTGACTCATTGGAAAAGACTCTGATGCTGGGAGGGATTGGGGGCAGGAGGAGAAGGGGACGACAGGATGAGATGGCTGGATGGCATCACCGACTCAATGGACATGATTTTGAGTGAACTCCGGGAGTTGGTGATGGACAGGGAGGCCTGGTGTGCTGCAATTCATGGGGTCGCAAAGAGTCAGACAGAACTGAGTAACTGAACTGAACTGAACTCTGTTTCAATGAGGATATGTTACTAATTTTTTTAAAGTGTAGTTGACTTATAGTATGGCTATTTAAATTTAAATTGGTTATAATGAAATAAAATTTAAAACTCAGTTCTTTTGCAGGCTGCTGCTGCTGCTGCTGCTGCTAAGTCGCTTCAGTTGTGTCCGATTCTGTGCCACCCCATAGACGGCAGCCCACCAGGCACCCCCCGTCCCTGGGATTCTCCAGGTAAGAACACTGGAGTGGGTTGCCATTTCCTTCTCCAATGCATGAAAGTGAAAAGTGAAAGGGAAGTCACTCAGTCGTGTCCGACTCTTCGCAACCCCATGGACTGCAGCCTACCAGGCTCCTCTGTCCATGGGATTTTCCAGGCAAGAGTACTGGAGTTGGGTATTGATGCTATTGTGACCATCAGTAATCACTGCTAAATAATAATCACACTCGCACGGTGGCTTCCATATTGGACAATGCAGACTATAGGAAGAACATTTTTGTCATGGAAGAAAGAAGTTTTTTTAGATAGTGCTGTTCTGGACAATTTAGACTTACACTAGAATCAAGATTGACCCCCCAGATAACTGAATACTTGAACCATATCATTTGGTCCTTGCAGGGTTGTGCTTTTTGAACAACAGTTGGTGTTATAATAATAGATGTACCCCCAAATCTAAATGACTTTGCAAAACTGAAGTTCATTTCAATTTCTTTCATGCATGGAACCTGACTGGTGGGCAGTTTTCCTCCAAGCAGTGATGTGGGAACCTAGGCTCCTTCCTTTTGGTGATTCTCCATCTTCAGTATGTGACTTCTAAGATCATTGCTTGTCTGTTTCAAGCTGTAAAATTGGATGGTGTAGAGAGAGAGTTCGGTTTTTATGCCAGGGCCTGGAGGTGGCTTCTAATTCACTGCCTTGAAATCAGTATTTATACGTCAGATAAGTTAAAAATTGCAGGTTTTTAAAATTCTCCCTTATTAAACTGTTTTATTGCCACTATTTTCTTTTTTTGGAAAAATGCATCATATGAGCAGTCTACTCTTTCTGACCCATTTTTGTTTTAGGTTTTCAGGAACTGAGCTCTTGTTGAATTCTTTAGAGAATCAGGGAATCTTTTGGAAGAGAGTATTATCCCTCCTTTAAAAAAGGAAAACACTTACCTTCCCTGTATGTTACCGGGCATATGTGTTTGGTGGCCCAGATAATGGCACAATGCTTTGATATCCTTTCAAGGGATATAGAATAGGTAGCCTTTGTAGAGATACTGAATACAGTCATATGGATATTTCTAGTGGTTCTGTTTTTCTATGCAGTTATTATTCTTATTCATAAATCTCATTTCACTGTATTTGAAAACTTAGGTAATAATTTCAAGATGCCGGGGCGTTCCACTTCAAGTTCAAGTTCAGGTTCAACTGGTTTTATATCCTTCAGTGGTGTAGAATCTGCACTCTCCTCCTTGAAAAACTTCCAATCCTGTATCAGCTCCGGAATGGACACAGCTTCTAGTGTGGCTTTGGATCTCGTGGAAACTCAGAGTAAGTAATAATGAAAACGTCTTTCTTTAGTGTCTGTTTTGAGGTGACCCTGTGCGGTGGCATTGCTCTAGGGATGTGAGATACCACTCACCTTTTGGGTGAGCTTGGGGCGCTCATTTAACCCTTTGGGCATCTGTTCTCTCATCTTGTTGTATGTATACCGCATACTAATGTACAGAGGGTGAGATGAGATTGATTCATTTGTATGTGTTCAGACCCTTATGTTCAAACCACTAGAAACTGCACTAGAAATTTATGTGCTGAAACATGAAGGTTTCTGATCTCAAGGAGCATACAATCAAAAGTATGTGGTATTTGTGAACTGTATGGTATATAGCATTGTGATAGTTATTTTTCAGTAATTTAACTATATTTTGTTCTTGATTAATTACTCAGTAGACAGCCTAAGCTGATGCTAGGGGTACTGGTAAAGGAAGGCCTCTACAATAAAATGAGAAAAGTTCAGTTTTCCTGAACTTGATCACAATTTTTTGATCAGAAGATCTAGGAAGATGTTATTTTCTTTGTTTAGTTTAGATTTATTTTTATTTTATATCTATCCCATATAGAAGCACGGGAGCAACATGTTTCTTCTTTTGTTTTACTATCGCTGTTTTTTAGCAATTTGATTGTGATATGCCTTGATGTGATTTTCTTTGTTTATTCTTTCTGGTGTTCTTTGAGCTTTATGGATTTGTAGACTTATGGTTTTGATCAAATTTGGAAAAAAATTTCTGCTACTATTTCTCTCCCTTCTCCTTCTGGGGCTCCAATCACATGTATGTAAGACTGCTTGGTAATGTTCCATAAGTCACTGAGGCTTGGGTGATTTTTTTCAAGTCTTTTTTTTCTCCTTGGCTTCAGTATGAATAGTTTCTTTTGCAGTGTCTTCAAGTTCGTTAGTCCTGTCTTTTCAAGGGTCTAATATGCTAAGTCTATCCAGGGGACTTTTAATTTCAGAGACTTTTTTGAGCTTTAGAAAACATAAAAAAGAATTAAATGGAATCTTATTTTTCTCTTCATTATGCTCATGTTTTCTTTTGTATTCTTGAGCACATGAAGTGTATTTTTAATATCCTTGTCTGTTTTAATATCCTTGTCTGCTGATTCTGTTAGCTCTGTCCATTGCTGCTTGAGTACATTATGTTGTGGAGTTTCTGAATTTTGTCATCTTCCTTTGAAGAGTATTGACCTTTGTTTTGGTTGGCAGCTAAGTAATTTGCGGATTAGGTTGATCCATTCCAGGGTTGTTATTAAACTTCATTAGGACAGGTCTAGTGTAGTTTTCTCTTCTTGGGTGGCTCAGTGGTAAAGAATCTGCCTACAATGCAGGAGACACAGGTTTAGTCCTTAGGTGGGGAAGATCCTTAGGTGGGGAAGATCCTCTGGAGAAGGAAATGGCAAACTGTTCCTGTATTCTTGCCAGGGAAATCCATGGACAGAGGAGCCTGGCAGGCTAGAGTTCATGGCTTCTCAAAGAGCTGGACTTGACGTAGCGACTGAGCACGCGCACAGTGTGGCTTCACTTAGGGCTGACTTAGCTCTTAGGAGGAGGCTCTGTATAGATTCCTGAAGGGCTTTCTCTGCATACCTCCCTCACTGTGCTCTGTCTTGCAAAACCCCTAATGCTCAGCAACTTGAACTCCAGTCTCTGTCTCTTTGGTCCTTCCAGACTGCTGTGCTCCACTTAGATTCTTCCTCCTCTCTGCAGGAAGGAGAGCAATTAGAGGACTTACCTCACCTGATTTCACAGGAATCCCAATTCTGCTCTGCCTGTTGTCTCAATGTCTGAAAGCAGTTGTTTCCTATATTTTGCCCAGCCTTACGGTTACTCATGGTAGGAAGGTGAGTTCCATACTAGATATTCATTCACAGAAGGCAGCAGAAGTCACCCATCTTTAGTGGGTATTCTCTAAAGGTCTTACCCCTGTCCAGCCTGATTTGTAGTCTCTTTTTGACACTGATGGAGATTTGGCTTTGGTAGGTAGTCCTGGGGAAACTCATAATAAAATCTTAAACCATGAGAGAAGAGCTGTTACATAACCTCCTGGAGGGTTGTATCAGTTTTTTTTCAGGATTTGGTTTGAAGATTTCTGAGTGTTTTTAATACAAACTTCATTTTTGTTTTTTTTTTTTTTTAATAAGATGTATATTTTGATACAAAATGCAACTTCTTCTGTGTTATTTAAGAGGAAACATAAGCATCACTTTTTGAAAGATTCATGCTCTAAAGCAGAGATTGGCAGAGTTTTTCCATCAGGGGTCAGATAACAAATATCTTAAACTCTGTGGGCCATGTGGTCTCTGCTGCAGCTACTCCGTTGCAGGTCTGACAGTTATTATGAAAATAGTTTTGATCCTGTGGACCTTGTGGAAGGGTCTCGGGGACCACACCCTGAGAACAGCTGGTTATGAACCTGAACTGGAGTGCCTATGAGCAGGATTTAGGTGACGGGAGAAGCTCTATACAGAGAGGAGGCCTAGAATGACCCCCACTGGAGTAATTGAGCAAACGCTTGTTGGAGAGCAGTCTTCGTGTGGCACCAGACTGAGGTGCCGTCTCCAAGGACCCAGAGAGTAGAAAAACACCCGTCATTTAAGTAAATTTGATGCTAACTCAGTCTGATGGCAACCCACTCCAGTGTTCTTGCCTGGAGAATCCCAGGGACGGGGGAGCCTGGTGGGCTGCCGTCTATGGGGTCACACAGAGTCGGACAAGACTGAAGTGACTTAGCAGTTAGCAGCAGTCTGCAACAGTAGATGAAAGACTTTAAGAGACAGAGCCAAAATTGCCCCTTAAATGGAGGACTTAAAATCAGTCTGATATGGGCTTTAGTCCCAGTTACAGCCTTCGTTCTGTAACTTGCTCAAAGATAGGTAATTTTCTTTGGATTTTGAACTTATAATTTTTTATCTGCGAAATATCTGATTCTTGCTGAATATGTGAGGAACACTTGGACGAAAAGAATAAAAAGATGCATATTTAAATTGCCTAAGGGTTCAGTAGATGAGAAAATTTTGATGGAGAGCTTTTGTATTTTACTGCTCTATACTGCTTTCTTTCTATGCCTTACTGAAAGAAGCAGAGCAGAAAGACTTCAGTTATTGAGGTCAGGCAGGGACTGGATGTCTGTTGAACTATGCCAAGGTACAGCGGTGATGGTGATGGCCGTCCTGCTCCAAAGGTAAGAGCTGGGTGTGGTACACGCAGCAAACGTGTGCAGGTCTGTGCTGTTTCTACAGGTGCTGTCTCACTTGGTCCGACCTGTGATCCTGCCAAGTAAGGACTATTGTTAATCCCCGCTGTGAACCACTGAGGCTTAGTGAAGCTGAGTACCTTCCTAAGGTCACACAGTTACTCGGCAGTGGGAGTTGAGATTTGCGCATAAGCGATTTGACTGCAGAGTTTCTGCCCTTAACCGTTACACTTTATTGAAAATTGATTTTGTCCTTCAAGTGGCATTTGCAGTAGTTGGATAATATTGAAGTAACATTTAGTGATATTTAGCTCAGAAAGTTTCGGTTATTTTGTTGAGATTGACAGTATCTGATTTTCCTTTCTTCTCCCTCTCCCTTTTCTTCTTCTTTTCCTTTTCCCTTTGAAATTCCAAAGTGAGGTTGCAAGGCTTTTTCTGAAACAGCCCATCAGCTTTTGTCCTTTTCTGCAGGTGGAGTTTTCAACTACTTCCCTTGGACATTTGTGTGTTTCCTGGGCTTTAGCGTCTTCTGTTTACAGAGGCAGAGTTGAGTCTGGTTGTGGAAGGAAGAAGCTGGGATCTTTTGGGGTCATTGTGCTGACCCTGGCTGTCTATTTCTAGACTCATCATGGCAGGAAAGTCAGTTCCTTTTTGGGTAACCGATGGTGGGCAGGTTTCCTCCCCTGCAGCGAGTACATCTTGGCTGATAGAAGCAATACGGTGAATTGACTGAATGATAATCAGTTTTCTCTCTTGTATCCAGAATTTGTATTCCAGCTAAGAATCATCACCTTTTAAACCTGATTCCTTTTCTTTTTCACACCTTACTCCATCCAGGCAAGAAACAGAGTTTTCACTTTGTGACAGTTACTTGAGAGTTAATGATGAATAAAGAACAGCTGCTGCTGCTGCTGCTGCTAAGTCGCTTCAGCCGTGTCCAACTCTGTGCGACCCCATAGATGGCAGCCCGCCAGGCTCCCCCGTCCCTGAGATTCTCCAGGCAAGAACACTGGAGTGGGTTGCCATTTCCTTCTCCAGTGCATGAAAGTGGAAAGGGAAGTGAAGCCACTCAGTTGTGTCCGACTCCTAGTGACCCTGTGGACTGCAGCCTACCAGGCTCCTCCACCCATGGGATTCTCCAGGCAAGAGTACTGGAGTGGGGTGCCATTGCCTTCTCCATAAAGAACAGCGGTCAGAGTTAAAAACTTGCGTGGTCTTGGAAGTTTGTGCTCTTGATGAATAACTGAAGTTTTACAAACATTAAGCATTTCGTTGAGTGCATACTTCTTAATTTGAATGCTTTTGGGGGTAGTATTCTAGTTTCCTCCTGAAATAAGGCATTCCTAAATCTAAACATTTGATGAATAGAAAGAAAAAGAAAGTTATGTGCACCCATAACCCTCTCAGTCATCATCTAATTTTGTGAAAAAGGAGTGATTATTTTACTTAAATCCTTTATGTTAAGTTTATTTTCAGAATTACTTAATGGTTTGAGAAGCCAGCACATACTGACGTCACATTCTCAAGACTTATTTTCTTAGGCAGATCTGGATTTTCATTATATTGTAATAAATTTCTCTGTCTTAAGAACTGCTTCTTACGGCCAGGACTCTAGTTACGGGGAAGGTTTCTTTTGGGCCTCACTCTTCTACTGTATTCCATAATTATATTATTGAGTAGAAGCAGTAATTAGAAGGAAGTAATGATAGTGGGGTGGTGGCCAAAAGACAATAAAAGTAACAGTAACCGTAAGAAGCCAATGTTTGTGTGTCTTATATCGCTTTTGTAACTGGAGCCAATGATAAAAGCAAGAGATTATTATAACTTAAATAAATGAAGACTATTGAGAGTTACGGTATCTGTAGTGTTAAAAGTATAAAGGCGTGGCCTACAGAATATGAAAAATCCAGGTCTCTAGAAGAGCTCAGTCACTTTGCCTGTGTCTTCGTAGTTCCCAGGTGTAGGGAAAACTGCACTGTTTCTCCTCTGCCACTCACGACACTTCTAGCTGTCGAATGTCTGGGTGTTTCCCCCACTCTAAGCAGTTCTCCAAATCTCTGTGGCCACCAGCTGGGTGTCCTGCTGTTCAGTTCAGTTCTGACACTATACCTGGAGTTAGTGTCAGGTCTCACAAGCTATGGACTCAGTCCTGTAAGTCTGCCCTTTGGGTTCTATTGATAGAATTAGCTGGAGCAGCTCACAGAACTCAGGAAAGCAGTTACATCCTTCATTGCTGATTTATTATAAAAGGGTACATCTCAGGAACAGCCAGGTGGAAGAGATGCCAAGGGCAAGGCGAGAGGGAAAGGGCACAGACCTCCTGTGCCCTCCCCAAGCCCACCACCCGCCCAGCACCTCTGTGTGTTTACCAACCCAGAAGCTCTCTGAGCCCCACCCTTTTGGGTTTTTATGGAGGCTTCATTACATACCCAACAAAGGCCTGTAGAGTCAAAGGCTATGGTTTTTCCAGTAGTGTTTTTCATGTATGGGTGTGAGAGTTGGACCATAAAGAAGGCTGAGCACTGAAGAACTGATGCTTTTGAACTGTGGTGCTGGAGAAGACTCTTGAGAGTCCCTTGGACTGCGAGGAGATCAAACCAGCCAATGCTAAAGGAAATCAACCCTGGATATTCATTGGAACGACTGAAGCTGGAGCATCAAGACTTTGGTCAACAGATGCGAAGAACCGACTCATTGAAAAAGATCCTGATGCTGGGAAAGATGGAAGGTAAAAGAAAAAGAGCACAGCAGAGGATGAGATGGTTAGATAGTATCACTGACTCAGTGGACATGAACCTGAGCAAACTCAGGGGGAAGCATACTTCTATCACTGGTGTAGTCACTTTATTTGTTATCTGTCTGTCCTGTATGTAAGCCTTTTCCTCAGCTGTTAAAGTTCCCTGTACTGTCGACTGGTGTCCTGGAGATACATATGAGATACTATTAAATGTATCACCACCGTTATTGTATTGTTTAGTCTTGATCTGGGAACATGCCTCACCTCCTGATGTAAGAGTTGTAGCGGGTGAAGAAAAGCGAGCTGGGAGAGCTGACTGTGGGCCGATACTATTAAATGTGCATGCAGTGAAAATCCCACATGGTGCAGTGGTAAAGAACCTGGCCTGCCAATGGAGGAGACGCTGGTTCGATCCCTGGGTCTGGAAGATCTCCTGGAGAAGGAAACGACAACCCTCTCTAGTATTCTTGCCTGGGAAGTCCCGTAGACAGAGGAGCCTGGCAGGCTACAGTCTATAGGGATGTAAAGAGTTGGACACGACTGAGAAGGCACACAGACAGGCAGGGTGGTGAAAATCACTGAACGGGGTAGTCTTATCCTCACTCTATAGACGGGGAAATGAGGCTCACTGAGTTGAAATAACTTAGCACAGGGCACACACCTAAGTGACAGCTAGGGGATTTGAATTTAAAACCAATTTGGCCTGATTTCAGCCCCTTGACCTAGATTTTCTGGTGCCACTTTCTCTTTCTGATGACCCTCAGTGGATGGCAGTAATTCTTACCAGCTGTTAGTGATGTCAGAGGCATTTTGGGGGTATATTTTCTCTATCTCTTATTGCAGTTCCTTTATATTATATGCCATTGATATTAATGTCTGTTATGTTACCTGTCATATTTGAGGCTTGGTTTTGTATGGTTAGCCTTTAAAGAGGTTTTTTCTTTTAAGTGATAGGTTTGTCATCTAAGCCATGGAGTAAAGGATGGTATATATACTTAATTGTGACTCTGTGGACCAGTAGTTATATTGGCATGTATCTCTTGATCCAGTTTTTTTATTTCAAGCATATAACTTTTAAATTATAAATAAACAGATACTTATTAAAAATTAGTCCCCCCCCCCCCCCCCGCCAAGAAGAGCATAATAGCAAGCTGAATTTAAGGGAATGCAAACAACTAGATGCATTGTGGAACTCCTCTTAATGAATCCCAGTTGTCTTAAGTTATTTAAAGTAACCAAGTTCTCCTCTAAGACCTACATAGAAAATAAACAGTTCAGCAAGGCTTCATCAGACCTGCTTTTCTCTTGATTACTTTATTAGGAGCAGATATAAACAGTGGGCCTTTTTTGCAATGTCTGCTATCATTAGGGGGTGTTATCATCAGTGTGCTCTCCGTCACTCAGTCATGTCCGACTCTTTACAACCCCACAGACTGTAGCAGCCCAGGCTCCTCTGTTCATGGAATTTTCCAGGCAGTAATACTGGAGCAGGTTGCCATTCCCTTCTCCAAGGGATCTTCCCAACCCAGAGATGGAATCCGTGTCTCGTGCATCTCCTGCATTGGCAGGTGGGTTCTTTACCACTGTGCCACTTGGGAAGCTCTTTGGTGACTCTTTATTTAAAAATCACCAGTGTTCTACCGCCTTGGCTTTTCATGTGTTCCCCTTTTTCAGGTGGGCCCCCTTGAGAGGCCATAACCTGATATCCTGATAACAATTAATGCTTTTTCTTAAGGTGGCTCATGTGGTGAAGAACCTGTCTGCAATACAGGAGATCTGGGTTTGATCCTTGGATTGGGAAGATCCCCTGGAGGAGGGAATTGCAACTGAATTCCATGGACTAAGGAGCCTGGTGGGCTACAGTCCATGAGATTGCAAAGAGCCTGAGCAACTAACACTTTCACTTTCTTGGGCTTGGCTTCCTTGGTAGCTCATCTGGTAAAGAATCCACCTGAAATGCAGGAGACCTCGATTTGATTCATGGGTCGGGAAGATATGATGGAGGAGGAATAGGTTACCCTCTCCGGTATTCTTGGTGGCTCAGCCGGTAAAGAATCCACCCGCAGTGTGGGAGATATTGGTTCGATCTCTGGGTTTGGGAAGATTCCCTTGAAAAGGGAACAGCTGCTACCCATTCCAGGATTCTGGCCTGGAGAATTCCATGTACTATATAGTCCATAGGGTCGCAAAGAGTCGGACACGACTGAGCAACTTTCACTTTCATTGTATTTTTGTTTTGTTTTGTGTTTGGCCTTTCCTTTGAACTGGATTTCCTCGGGGCACAGACCTCAGGGTGCACTTGGGATATTTTCAGAGCCTGGGACTTTCAAATGTTGGATGTATATTAATGTGTTAGTAAATGGCTTTTAACGCAGTTCCTTAAATACAGATATTTGGATTAAAAATGCAGAAAACTAAATTGCTTTCCAAAATTAGAAATTGAGCACTTTTGTTCATTGTTGAACCTAATTTTTTAAGACTTTGCAGTTAATTTTTGTGTCGGTACTGATTAATCCAGTAGTGATCAAACATGAGAGGAATTAACTTAGAGGGCTTGTTAAAACAGATTCCTGGGCCCTAGTTCTAAAGTTTCAATACGTCTGGGTCAAGCTGATGTTGCTCCTCCGTGGGCCAAGAACCCTGGTCTAATCACTGTTTCCCCTTTGGCGGGAAGCATACACCACTAGGTGGCACCAGAACACTTGTTAATCAGTAGCTGTTGTGCCCTTACTGTGTGCGTTAACTGCAGGTTCAAGATTGTTTAAAAGGTATAATCGCTAAGTTACTGAAATTTCATAACTTGGAACCTGAGTTATTCTGTATATCTAAGGATACAAAAAATGTGTTGATTCTATCAGAACAACAGAAAGGTAGGGCTATTAAGGTTAAGGTCACCTCTTCCAGGAAGGAATGAGGACTAAATACCTGTCCTTTCCACTGGCTTTATTTCTATCTATCCAGGTTACTCAGTTCATTTACCAGAGATAGATGCTGGCCCTGTTACAAAATAGAAATGTACATCTCATATTTATTACTTACCATTCTACCTTAGTCAATCTTGTTGTTGTCGATAACATTTAAATACCACTTTTAAAAGATTTATATGTACTGTTCACACAAATATGAACAGTAGGTATAACTCTATCGGTGGGCCAGCTGTGGTGGGGACAGTTTGGGGACGTTAGAAAGTGTGAAGTGTGTTTTCCTTTCCTGCTGCCTTCCTTAGTCAGAAAGCCGGGCTGTTTCCTTTTTAAGGCCCACAGAGAGGAAAGTCTGGGCTGTCGTTGGCCTCACCTCACCTCGTGTTACTCTGCACTCTCACTCCATAAATTTCCAGCCATTCCAACACCTCCAGATTCTCTTTCTTCCCCTGACTCTAACAACCTGAGAGTTGGCATGGTTTCTGCACATGATGGAATGTGTGGAAATGATTGCTTGCTGTGCTCTCCTGTTTGCTAAGCTCTCCCATCCACATTGGGATGTTACTTTTTGAAATAGTGAATGAGTCATATTTTAGTTTTTAAAACAGAGTTTGTATAGTACCTCAATACTGCCTGGGTTTTTCTAGACGCTGGAGAACAATCTTTGTGTTGATTCTACTTTTTAAAAAATCTTTGAAGCAAAGACCTAACGGGTATGAAAATGACTACCACAGAAAAAACCGAAATGGAGTCACTTGATCAGATTTTAAAATTAGATTGGCACTTTATCATGTATCTTTGATCACTGAAAAGAATTAAGACTATTTTAATTTTAGGAAAAGGAGACAGTTCATAGCAGAAGTAGAACAGACTTTAGAATCATTTTTGAAATATCAGGTCCTTTTTAAAGGACATAAAAGTTTGTCTCTCAGTAAGCAGAAAGGAGGTTTTATTAGATTGGTGATTAAAAGATGAAACCAATTTGATTATTCTACAGAAAATATTTATTATCCAGATCCATTTCTCCCTGTTTCTCTACACCTGAAATTACGTATGTGTGTGCTACATAAATGTAAAGTATTATTTATATGTAGCAGCACTGTCCAGTAAAAATATGTGAGCCACATGTTTAATTAAAAATTTTCTAGTATCCTCATTACAAGAAGTAAGAAAAAAGAGGAGGCAATAATTTAGTAATATTTTATTTAATCTAATGTTGTCTAAAATATTATCTCAACATATAATCAATATGACAATTGAGTTATTTTTGTACCCACATTCTTTTCTTAGTCTGGACTAGCAATGTTTCAGATGCTTAATAGTTCCATGTTAGAAATGGCAGTTGTAATAGCAGCAAGTACAGAGGGCATTTTAGTTTCCACTGACTCAGAGGAGGGCAGAAAATTTTAATGGTAGTTAAATCAGTTAGTTTTGAGATTTTTTAAAGTGGTTTTGGTGAATATTCACGTTAAACCAGTTGGTAAAATAGGATAATATATTATCTGTTGATTTTTTTTTTTTCTTTCTTTCTCGTTTTTTTTTTTTTAATTCTTACCAGTCCTCTACCACTGGTGAGATTGGTATTTTAGGTTTTTCCCAAAATTGTTTAACTAGCTTAAAATCACTTACTTCTGCAGATCCTATTAATATTTGTTTGTTTGAAATGTCACATGATGATTTGACTCCACACCTACAATATTTTCATATTTGTAGTTGATGTGTTAAATTAGTTTCTTGCTGGTGTTGAGCAAGCTCGAGAGACTAAGCCTCTTAACTTCAGCAGCCAGAATATTCTGGTTGCTGTAAACCATTAGGCCTGTCAGCAATTGACCTTGGAAATGCTAATTTGCTTCTCCCTGGGTGCTGCTCCAGGCACTGGCTTTCTCTCTGTGGGTGGGAGTTATGAACCCAATTTGGAGAAGAACTGGAGGCCCTTGGGGCAAGTTCCAAACAGATGTGCTTCTTGCTTCACTTTTGCATGTGACCAGCTCGCAAGAGGCATTCCTTGCATGAATTTCTCTAAAGGCATTTTTGAGTTGGCACTTAAGCCTAGACTGAAGTTGAGAGGCTTCATTACCATGTGGATCTGCTCTTCCCCTGATTCTAGCAGCATCTGGGCCATAATGAGATTGATTAAAAAATGATCTCACTGCTGTTTCATTATTGCTCTTGATGGGATTTTACTTAGGATAACTAACCTAGCTTTCTTTTAACCCCCTCCCAGTTAATTGCCCTATTTTTTATGGCTAAATAGTATTCCACTCTTTGGGTATACATTTTCTATGTGCACTGATAGACATCACATTGTGGTTATTAATAAATTGTTATTTGTATATTATTAAGAAATGCTGTTTTGCACATTTGATTTGCATTTCCCTGATGAGCAGTGATACGAAACTTCTTTTCATGTTCTTTCTGGACATTTGTGCATCTTCTTTGGAGAACTGTCTACTCACATCCATTGCCCATTTTTGTATTGAGTCATTTGTTTCTGAGTTATAAGAATTCTTTATGTTTTCTAGGTATCAGTCCATTATCAAATAAATGATGTGTAATTTTTTTCCCATTCTGCACGTTGTCTTTTTACTTTCTTGATAGTAGTCTTTGAAGCATAGAAGTTTATTTGATGAAGTGCAATTATCTGTTTTTTCTTTTGTTGCCTGTGGTTTTGGTGTCATACCTAAGAATTCATTGCCATATTGAAGGTCTTGCAAATTTATACCTAGTTTTTCCCCAGGAGTTTTATAGCTCTAGCTACTCTATTAAATTCTGAATGAATTTTGTATGTGGTTTGAGTTAGTGGTCCAGTTTCATTCTTTCGCATGTAACTGTCCAGTTGTTACAGCACCATTCCTTCTCCAATGAATAGTCTTCGTTCCTCTGTTGAAATTCAGTTGACCATTGGCATACATGATTATTTTTGGTCTCTCAATTAATTCTGTTCCATTGATAGAATTCTGTAGTCCTGTCCTTGTGCCTGTACTGCAGCGTCTTGTAGCTTTGTAGTAAGAGTTGAAGTTGGAAAGTATAGTCCTCCAACTTTGCTCTTCTTCTTCAAAATTGTTTTGGGTCTTTGGGGTCTCTTGTAATTCCAGTTGAATTTAAGGATCAGTCTATCAGTTTCTACAAAGAAGACAGCTGGGATTCTGATGGGATTGCATTTATTTAGATCTTATTTAATTTCTGTCAACAGTGTTCTCAGAGTATTAGTCTTACACTTCTTTTGTTAATTTATTCTAAAGCATCTTATTCTTTCTGGTGCTATTGTAAATGGAATTATTTTCTTAATTTCATTTTCAAATTGTTCATTGCAAATTATGAAAATACAATTTATTTTTATTTGTTGATCTTGTATCCCGCAACCTTGCTGAACTCACTTATTAGTCTATATATATATATATATGTATATTGTGTGTATATGTGTGTATTTTTAATGGATGTGGTAGGATTTTCTTTATGCAAGATCATTCATGTCATCTGGGAATAGAGATAGTTTTATGTCTTCCTTTCCAGTCCTTGTATTTCTTTTTCTTGCCCGATGCTAGAACCTGTGGTAAATGCAGTGTTGAATAGAAGTGGCAGGAACAGGCATCCTTGTTGTTTAGGCAACCCCATGGACTCTAGCTTCTCAGGCTCCTCTCTCTGTCCCTGGAATTTTCCAGGCAAGAATACTAGAGTGGGTTGCTATTTCCTTCTCCAGGGGATCTTCCTGACCCAGGGCTTGAACCCGCATCTCCTGCATTGGTATGTGGATGCTTTATGACTGAGCCATTTGGGAAGCACAACAGGCATCCTTATTGTGTTCCTTATCTTAGGACAGAAACATTCAGTCTTTCATCATTAAATGTGATGTTCTCTGCAGAGCTCCCTTCCTCTTGCAGTGTCCTCCAGCACTACCCCCGTTGAGAAAGTTTAACATTCTGCTCACTGTAAGGAGAAATGCTTAAAGCCGTTTCATTCATTACCACAGAGCATGTATAAAAGGATAAGCTTTGAGCTGGGAGAGGCAATAAATTGATTAACTGGCACAGCACATAAACAAGTAGAATAAAACTTTAAAAGCGCTGTGAGAGTACACTATGTATAGTAAACAGTGGGGGCATTGTGGGGTTAGTACATTCTAGCTGAGGGCCTTGAGGAGGAATTTCATGTAGAAGATGCTGACCAAAAGATGAACAGTGGCTTCTGTAGAGTGGGAGAGGGTATCTCTGAGGAAAGCGAAGGTGAGAGGTGGTCCAAAGAGTTTGGTGTCAAGGTCTGTGGAGGGTCTGGGGTTTTACCTTAAGTGGATGCTATCCAGTTAGCCTGCACGAGTGGATGGATGCTGGCAGAGGGCAGGAGACTCCTGAGTCTGAGACAAAGGCCTTTCCCGTGGTACATCAAGCCTTGTGATTCTGCCTACCTCCTGTAGGTTCACTCCCAATCTGAGTCCTTTCAGGGTTGATAGGGAAGAGCTCCAGGGAGATACTGCAGTGGGCTTGTGTTGGAGTTGAGGAACCTTAAGCTTGGGGAACTCAGATGTTTTGAATAGGCAGTAAGCCTGCCTGACTTTTGCTCTGGAGTGAGACTCTTGCTCTGTCTTAGTCTTCCAAAGCTTTGTTCGTTATACAAACATCCTTGAGAGATAGTCTGGGACAAAAGGGCAGATCATGCTTCCGCACATTGTGCAGAGCTGTGTGAGGCATATGAAGAATTGCTTCCCGACACCTGACAGATCCAGGGAGGTGCGAGTAGTCCACCTTGAAGGCTAGCTGCAGTTTGGCGCTTCTCAGATTTTTAGCACCATGTGTTAGAGCTTCAGTACCATTACATCAAGATGACCTGGCACATTTCATCCTGCAGTAGTAAGGCCTCGGTTACTGCCACTTTCCTTCCTTCTTTTCCTTTTTGCCCGATAGGGCAGCAAAATACTTTGGTTGGCTAGGTAGAATAATTTAGGACTTTTAAGAACCAGGTCTGAAAGTTAATAGCATGGAGACTTGAGGTTTTGGCTTCTTCATCTGTAAAATAGGGGATAATATTGTCCTCATATCTAATGAGTATTTGATTGTGGGCCCACAAACAGCTCCTTTATTCCTACCTTATTTAGGGTTGATGTGAGAATTGAATAACATGTATAAAATGCCCTTCACAATACTTGGCACAAACACTCACATTTTATTGGTCAGTTACCTTTTTTCCCAAATTTTTGAACACATCCTCTCATTTATTTGTTTGGTTGTTTTACTGTCAGTTATAGTTTTTATTCAGTCTCCAAAGAGTCCACAGAGCTGTTTTCATTAGATTTTTTTTTTTTAATTGAAAAATCGTTGTTAGTTTCATGTCAATTACTTTTTGACCACTGGAGGTAAAAAAAAAAAAAACAGTTAATAGTTATTTGGGCCCTTTGCAGAGGGGAATGATCCTTTGGAGCTCTTGGTTGAGAATTAGTATTGTATAAAGTAAATACTGTACAAATTTAATATTGTACAAATAGCCCTGAGTTAAAATGCAAGTTCTGTTATCTACTATCTGTGTTTCTTTAAACCAGTTACTTCAGTTCTTTGAGCTCCTTTTTCTTTGTGGGTAAAATATGGCCAATATCTCCTTTTCACAGTTGTTCCTAGTTTGAAACAGTTTATGCACTTTGTCATGCCGGATGTACTTTTCACCTTGGCTTCTCAGCCTGTAAACACTTACCTTGATAATAAAGAGAATTAGTGGATAAATAACTGTAAAGTATATACCTTCCCATTGGAATGGAGAATTACACAGAAAATGTGTTGTGATGGCCAAGTGTATGTGGGGGAAACGGATGGAGGTGAGCATTATCTTCTCAGTAGGAACAAAATGACATCTATGATGGTTTCTGAAGCAGAAGCGTGTTCTAGTTTCAGAAAAATTAGTATGGGATTTAATTTCAAGCACAGAGGATCAGAGCGCCTTTGGGACAGACTAAAATAGATATTTAAACTGGTTGCAAAAAAGGATTATGTGGTATGTTACACAGAAGATGCACTTCTTGTTAGTCTACTCTCTTACAATGGAGCCTTCCAGAGTCCTTGGATTATTTTGGAGTTTGTTGAATTTCAAAGAATTTCCCTGTATCTGCCTTATTTTTCCAAGGTGTACTATGCACTTGTGTTTAGATAGTTAATAATTGGGAAGGAAAATACCAATAATAGTTTAGTAATGAACCCTACTAAATTCATATATCAAATCCCTAATAATACCTAGAAGCCTTCTCATAGATCCAGGTGAACTTAGAGATTATCATGCGAGTCCAAGAGTTGTTTCAGATGATTGACTGTGAAACAGTTTCTCTTCTTTATTCTTTTCCCTTTTGATTAACTAATGGCATGTTACTGTAATTTCCCATTCATCCAGTTATTTAATGATATTAATATTTGCATTTTCACTCCAGTGATCTTGTTTTTGCTTCTCATCCTTACTGTTCTCACCAGTTGGGGAACTTCGCAAAACATAAGCAAAATCCTTCACATTTTAATACAGTTAGAGCACAAGTGAAGCAGATGACTGCCTTATGAACAGGGATTTTAATAAACTTTTGTTCTGTGTTTATTTAATGGATTTAATTGGTCCCAACCAATGAGCACCATGGGAATGGATTTCTCAAGAACCTTTTAGAAAGTATACTTGCCAAAATTTGCATTTCCTGTCAGTGTTTAAGAGGTGACTGATTTAACTTCTCTTTTTCATTAAGACTGCATTTTAACTCTGGATCTGGAAAAGAAGTGAAGTTTTAAGAGCTAGGATAGGTATTCATACGTTTATTAGAGGCGTTGAGTATTACAATTGGTATTTGCTCTAATTCTCTGGCTAGAATGTGGGAAGTGGTTTCCTAGGAATGAGCTGAAGGTAGACCAACCAGTCAGGAGGCTGTTCGGTCCCAGGCATTAGGTAGTAGTGACTTAAACGAGAAAGGTGGTGTGAGGTTGGTGAGAAGTAGACAGATTCATAAGAGACAAAGGCGGGATAATTGAGGACACTTAGTGATCTACTGAATGTGGAAATTGAGGGAAAAGGAAGAAGTCAGCGCTGATACTCGTTTCTGACTGAAGCATTCCCCGTTAAGAGCCTGGTGTATTATTTTGCTATTTCTGTGGAACAGCTTACCAGAGACTTAGTGGCTTAAAACAACACAATCTTATTCTCTGACAGAGCTGGAGGTCAGAGGTCTGAAGTGGGTCTCCCTGGGCTAAAATCTCAATGTCAGATGGGCTGTGTTCCTTGGTGGAGCCTCTGGGGGAGAGTTGTCCTCTTGCCTTTCTCAGCTCCTGGAGGCTGCTCACATTTCTTCTGTCTTCCAGCGTAGCGGTGGCCAGTCTGGTCTTTCTCATCCTGCATCACTGTGACATTGACCCTCGTGCTCTCCTTCACTAATAGAGGCCCTCGTGATTATATTGTTAATAAGTGTACCCAGAGTAACCCAGGATAATTTATTTCCCCTTCTCAAGGTCAGTTGATTAGCAACCTTAATTCTCTCTCTCCGTGTAACGTACATACTCACAGGTTCTGTGGATTAGGAAATGGAACCTTTGGGGTGCTTTTATTCTGCCTACCACAAATGGGAACTCAAGGACTAGTGTTTTGAGGGGAAATGAATTCAGCTTTAGACATGTCTTCAAGTGGAGATGACCACTAAGCAGTTGGTCTTTGAGTTCAGGGTCAAAAAGGTAAGTATTTGGGAATAGCCTGCCCAAGGGAATTGAAACCATGCAATGTGTATTTGTTACTTAGAATATGTGAAATGAGCAGAGGGTCTGGGCCAGCATCCTGGGTTCTGGGTGAAGCTACAGGCAGATGAGATAGAGGAGGGGCTGCTGGGGGATAGGAGCACATCTAGCAGGATCTGGTTTCAGGGAGGTGGTTCTGTCTTCACCCAGAAAGGATCCTAAAGCATCTTTTTAAACCTCCTTCTATTACAAATCAGGAAACTGAGGCCCAGAAAGACGAAATAACTTGTCTAAGATAGTTGAACTAGTTAACAGGTGTACTTCTTGATTTCCTGCTTCAGTTTGTCTGCCACACTGCATCCAAGTCCATTTAATCTTTTCAATTTGAAGATGGTGTTGAGAAAAGATTTCGTGTGTGTGTGTGTGTTTTGTAGGTGTTCTGAATACCAAGAAAATAAGTTGTAGTAATAATGTTATCTGGCTAGTGCCTTACTTACATGCAAGTAAAATTCTTTACAGCAAATAGCAGTTAAGAATTATTTTTTTTAAATCATGTAGACTTTTCTAAATGCAGCTTCATCTCTTTTTGCAGTCTCCATTTCTCCTCATTTGGTTGTTCTGTGCTGTCTGTCTCTCTCTTTTAAATAAACTTTTTATTTTGGAATAATATTGGTTTTACAGAAAGTTGTAGAAAACTCAAAAGAGTTTCCATATACGCTCACGCAGATCCCCTACTTGTTGAGATCTTGCATTCCCATGGTACGTTTGTCAGAACTAAAAACAACATTGGTGCTTTACTATTGACTAAACCAAATGGTGCACGCCAGACTTTTCAGATTTCACTAATGTCTTTTTTCAAGATGTTGTCCAGGATCCAGCCCTGGCTGTCACATTGAATTTAGTCACCATCTCTTGTTGCATCTTAGTCTGTTTCTTTTTTTCCCCATTTTTTTTCCCTTGGTTTTTATAACCTTGACAACTTTGAGGAATCCTGGTTAGATATTCTGTAGAATGTCCCTGAATTTGGGTTTGTCGTAGTTAGAGTGAGATGATGTGGTTTTGGCAAGAAGACCATGAAAGTCAGAGCCCTTCTCATCACATGAAACGAGGGGGTGCCCGCCATCAGCATGATTTGCTGTGATATGGATTCTTGGCACCTGGCCCCAGGAGTGTTTATCAGGTTTATATACTGTGAAGTTATGTTTTTCTCCCTCTACATACTGTTCTTTGGAAACAAGTCATTAAATCTACCCATACAAGTGAGGAGAGTTAAGCTCCGCCTCTTAGAGGGACAAATATCAACATACACTATTGGGAATTCTTTTGTAAAGAATTGTATTTCCCCTGTCCCAGTTCCTAATTCATCTGTTTCTCCAAGGCGTTCTGGTTCCACTTACCAGAAACTGATATTTAGAAACTAAGATCTGGGTTCTAGGTATGCTTGTTGGTGGCACTAGTGGTAAAGAATCTGCCTGCCAGTGCAGGAGACTCGGGTTTGATCCCTGGGTTGGGAAGATCCCCTGGATGAGGCATGGCAACCCACTCCAGTATCCTTGCCTGGAGAATCCGATGGACAGAGGATCCTGGTAGGCTACAGTCCCTGGGGTCGCAAAAGAGTAGGACACAACTGAAGCGACTTAGCATGCACCAGAATGTCACTGCTTCTAGGCCCTTTCAGCAGTCAGAGATAGGAAGTGTATGCATGTATACTAATAGATATGAACACATAGCTGTCATTGTTTCTGTATCTGTCCATCTGTATCTGCATTGAAGTATCCATGTGTTCATGCTGATGTCTTGAATTCTTATCTAGTATCACATGCTAAAATTGTAGTCTTCTTCCTTTGCTTATCTGTAACTTCCCTCTTCAACATTAAGAGACTTGGTTCCCACTGTCCACCACCCAGCTACTTTATTTTGTAAAGCAGTTTCAGAATTGTTAGCCCATACCTCCATGATGGACAACATTATAAGCTAGCATACAGTGTTTATGTACAGTTCTTTTTGTCTTTAGTATTAACAGTTTTCAGTCAAAACACCACTCAGGGTTGCTTAAGTCAGCTCCTTTCCCCTCCAGCTTGCTTCAGTGAGCTTATGTCAGATATCTGTGATGCAGGTAAATTCCTCTGTCATAATCCACATTCCATCCCAGGATCCATCAGGTCCCTGATTGTTGCTGTGTTGTGGTTCACGTTGTTTTGTATACATGAAGGTTTTGTGAGTTAAATTTGTATGGGTTTTGACATTCCACTCTCTTTCTGAAAATGTATACTACACTGAAGACATGTTTACTAGCAGCAGTGTTGGAAGTGTTATTCTGAGAGCAAGACGGTGAATGAGACCGTGGTTAGTTTTGTAGGTCGGCAGTCAGGGTTAGTGAATCTTCTGTGGTCAGAGGTCAGGAAATAGTCCATGTATCAGGAGCCTTCAGTCATCACATGTTTGGAGGTGTTGGGGTTTAGAGGATTAGGTTTAGGGGTATTAGGATCAAATACAAGGTAAAGAGTTATGTTATATCACTCAATCAGGACATAGGTATTGGAACTTAGAAGTGACGGCAAATGAAATCTGCATAAAAGGACATAAGTGTATGCGTACACAGCCAACAGGAGCAACATGGCAGTAGCTGCAGTAAGTTCTGAAGTGGAAAAAACGCTTGGGGGTTGTAAGGACTTGAAGGGAAAGGTTCTGTCTCTTCGAAACCCCTACAGAAATGTTTCTCAAACTGCCGTCCTCAGCAGCCTGTCATAGAAACAACTGGGATGCTCATTTAAAATTGCAGAATTGGAGTTCTAGAAGCCAAGCCCAGGAATCTGTGTTTTAGAAAAGCAGCCCAAGTAGTTCTGATTGCTCCTGAAGTTTGAAAACCTCTGCCCCTTGTAGTGAGAGTGGGATGCCTTGAAGGAAGCAGCTGTACGCTTGTGTTTACTAAGTGAATCCCACATGTGCCTTCTGATCAGAAAGCTGGTTTTGCAAATAATATTAGAAAAATGCCTAATGCTTATTGAGTGTCCATTCCATGATGAGTGCTTTTAGTAGAGTAATTCGTTTAGTTTCTGTGAAGAAGATACTATGATTATCCTCTTAAAGTTTAGAAAGTTTGAATAACTTTGACAAATAATTCTTTACTGGTAGGTTCAATTCAAACCCAGGCATTCTACCCACAGAGCCCATGTTGTTAATTATGTTTGAAATCTTTGCTTTTGGGGGTTCATGCCGTGCATCTTTATAGTTTCGGAGATAAATTAGCCCATCTAAGAAAGAAGAGACTGTTAAAGTCACACTGCTATTCTGGTGCTTCAACAACTAAAAGTTTACATATGTTCATATTTTATTGTTCATATTCAGCTCTCAAGGAAGCAGTGTTATAGTGATATTCGTGAACCCTAAGAAGAGGCATGTATCCTAAAAAAATTTTTAAACTGTTAAAAGATACTTAAAATAATATGACAGTGTCCCATTAATGTAAAAGTATGGAGCATAAGAGTAAGATCACAGATGTATAGGCTTTTAGACCTGAAATGAACTTTAAGGTCATCAATTCCCTCTTACGACAAGGGAACTGAGTCCCAGAAGATTAAGTTGTTAACTCCAAGTCTCTGAGCGAATTACCAAGAGCCCCAGTTGTCCTGATTGAGTTCAAGACCATTTCTACTTTCATTCTGTTTCTTAAGTATCTTTATGAAACAGTTAAAAAAATTGTAACTGGAATTGTTTTTAAAATCCATTCCATTTAGTTGAACCTGATTAAAAGTTACATAGATGTTCACTGGGGGAAGACAATTTAAGGCTGAAATGAGAAGCATATCTAGTAAATTTGGAAGGAACGTTGGATACATTTGCAAAAATAGACATTTGAGTAAATGACTAGGATACTTAAGCCAGAAAGTTTGTTTTAAAACAAAGGCTTTTGTGAAAGGTATTGTTTATGTGATCTTATATTCAGTTCTGGTTTTCTAGCCTAATAAAGAGGCCTAAAATAATTCAAGAGTATAAAAATAGGAAAATAGCTGGCTGAGTTCTACATTTGTTGAAAACATAGATTTGAAGTAATCCTTTTTTGTCTGAAAATTCTTTGAATTCAGAAAGTATCTCAGAGAAGAGCAACTTACCATTTTAACTGTAAAACATATATTAAACAGTACACCTCTGGGACTTCCCTGGTGGCCCAGTGGTTAAGACTGCGCCTCCACTGCCAGAGGTGTGGGTTCAATCCCTGTTCAGGGACCTAAGATCCTACATGCTGCTGTGTGCAGCCAAAAAGAGATTTCTAAGAACAATGTCCCTCAAAGTTTATCGGACTTCAGAATGCCCTTTGTGTATAGTGTTAATCACTCAGTTGTGTCCGACACTTTGTGACCCCATGGACTGTAACCTGCCAGGCTGCTCTGTCCATGGAATTCTGCAGGCAAGAATACTGGAGTGGGTTGCCATGCCCTTCTCCAAGGGATCTTCATGACCCAGTGAAGCCACCTTCACCCCTGAGCCACCAGGGAAGCCTGAGGACTTGTTAAAATACAGATTGCTGGTCCCCACCTCAGCATTTCCAATTCAGCTAGTTATCTGGTGTCGGACCTGAGAGTTTGTGTTTCTAGCAAGTTTTCTGGGGAATTGCTGATGCTGCTTGTCAGACAACCACACTCTGAGAACACCGAATTCAAGAAAACGATTTATAATGAAAAGCAATCATACTCTGGTGAGGTAATTATAGACTAAAAGCTGGTTTCTTTGGTATCTGTTACATAAAAGATTTCTGTTGATTCATGTTTCCATACTTTACTAGTAAAACCATGATGACAGTGAGAGACATTAAAATGTTGTGAAGTCCCATCTGAGTCACTATGGTAAAATTAAATTATATTAAATGTGGTTTACATTATATGGTTAAATGTACTTTTTTGGTAATGTAGTTGTCTGAAAATTAGGAGTTCGTGTATGGAGTACATTAAGGGAATATTTACCTTTATTTATTTTGGGGTACACTGGGTCTTCGTTGCTTTGCTCGGGCTTTCTCTCGTTGCAGAGAGTGGGGACTTCTCATTGTGGTGGCTTCTCTTGTGGAGCACGGGCTCTAGGCACGTGGGCTTTCAGTACTTGTTACTCTCAGGCCTTTCAGCAAGAGGACTCAATAGTTGTGGCGCATGGGCTTAGTTGCTCTAAGCTATGTGGGATCTTCCTGGACCAGAGATCAAACCCCTGTGTCCTCTGCATTGGCAGGTGTATTCTTAGCCACTGTGCCATCAACAGTGTTTTAATTTGCATTTCCTGGATGACCAATACTGTCAAGTACCTTTTCATGTGCTTTTTTTTGGCATGCATCTCTCATGAAAGTGAAAGTTGCTTAGTCATGTCCAACTCTTTGCAACCCCATGGACAATTCAGTCCATGGAATTATCCCAACCAGAATACTGGAGTGGGTAGTCTTTCCCTTCTCCAGGGGATCTTCCCAATCCAGGGGTCGAACCTAGGTCTTCTGCATTGCAAGTGGATTCTTGACCAGCTGAGCCACAAGGGAAGCCCAAGAATACTGGAGTGGGTAGCCTATTGCCTCTCCAGCGGATCTTCCCGACCTAGGAATCGAACCGGGGTCTCCTGCGTTACAGGCAGATACTTTACTAATTGAGCTATTAGGGATGTCCTACCTCTCCTGAAGTGTCTATTCAAATATTGTTTCCAGTTGTTTGGGGCTGTTTTTGTTTGTTTTGAGAGTTCTTTTTGTATTCTGAGTACAGTTCTCTATCAGATATATGATTTGTGAATATCTTCTCCCTATCTGCACTCCTAACAGTATTTCAGGGGCAAAAGTTGTTCATTTTGATGACTCCAACTTATCCATTTGTTCCTTTATGGATTGTGCTTTTGGTTTTGTATCCAAGAAATCTTTGTCTAACCCAAGTTCACAAAAATTTTCTAATTTTTTCTAGAAGGTTTATGGTTTTATGTTTTACATTTAAGTCTGCAATCCATTCTGATTAAATTTTTGTGTATGGTGCAATGTAGGAGGTATAGATCAAAAACAAAGATTATTGTTTTTTTCTTTTTGCATATGATAGATCGTTGTCCCAGCATCACTTTTTGAAATGACTATCCTTTCTCCATTTCTCTTTGCTTTTTTGTCAGATCAGTTGTGCATATATGTTGTGTGTTGTTAACTTCTTGACTCTATTTTGTTCTTTTGGCCTGTCTTTATCCCAATACCATGCAACCCGGATTACAAAGGATTTATTACAAGTCTTGAAGTTGGCTAGTGTCAGTCTTCCATCTTTGTCATTTTCACAGTTCTTTCAGCTGTTCTAGGTCCTTTGTATTTCCACATGAATTTTAGAATCAGTCTGTCAGTTTCTACAAAAGGTCATTTCAATGCAGTCACTCAGTCGTGTCTGACTCGTGTCGTGTGACCCCATGGACTGCAGTGTGCCAGGCCTCCCTGTCCATCACCAACTCCCAGAGCATGCTCGAACTCATGTCCATCAAGTCGGTGATATCATCCAACCATCTCATCCTCTGTCTTCCCCTTCTCCTCCTGTCTTCAATCTTTCCCAGCATCAGGGTCTTTTCCAGTGAGTCAGTTCTTCGCATCAGGTGGCCAAAGTATTGGAGTTTCAGCTTCATCATCAGTCCTTCCAATGAATTTTCAGGACTGATTTCCTTGAGGATGAACTGATTGGATCTCCTTGCAGTCCAAGGGACTCTCAAGAGTCTTCTCCAACACCACAGTTCAAAGCATTAGTTCTTTGGCACTCAGCTTTCTTTACAATCCAACTCTCACATCCATACATGGCTACTGGAAAAATCATAGCTTTGACTAGATGGACCTTTGTCAGGAAAGTAATATCTCTGCTTTTGAATATGCTATCTAGGTTGGTCATAGCTTCCTTCCAATGAGCAAGCGTCTTTTAATTTCATGGCTGCAGTCACCATCTGCACTGATTTTGGAGCCCAAGAAAATAAAGTCTGTCACTGTTTCCACTGTTTCCCCATCTATTTGCCATGGGACCGGATGCCAGGATCTTAGTTTTTTGAATGTTGAGTTTTAAACCAGCTTTTTCACAATCTTCTTTAACTTTCATCAAGAGGCTCTTCAGTTCCTCTTCGCTTTCTGCCATAAGGGTGGTGTAATCTGCATATCTGAGGTTATTGATATTTCTCCCAGCAATCTGGATTCCAGCTTGTGCTTCATCCAGCCCAGCATTTTGCATGATGTACTCTGCATATAAGTTAAATAAGCAGGGTGACAACATATAGCCTTGATGTACTTCTTTCCTGATTTGGAACCAGTCCGTTGTTCCATGTTCAGTTCTAAATGTTGCTTCTTGACCTGCATACAGATTTCTTAGGAGGCAGGTCAGGTGGTCTGGTGTTCCCACCTCTTTCAGAATTTTCCACAGTTTGTCGTGATCCACACAGTCAAAGGCTTTGGTATAGTCAATAAAGCAGAAATAGATGTTTTGGGGGGACTCTCTTGCTTTTTCTATGATCAATGGATGTTGGCCATTTGATCTCTGTTTCCTCTGCCTTTTCTAAATCTAGTTTGAACATCTGGAAGTTCTCACTTCACATACTGTTGAAGCCTTGCTTGGAGAATTTTGAGCATTACTTTGCTGGTGTGTGAGATGAGTGCAATTGTGAGGTAGTTTGAGCATTCTTTGGCATTGCCTTTGGGATTGGAATGAAAACTGACCTTTTCCCCATCTATTTTCCCCATCTATTTGCCATGAGGTGATGGGACCAGATGCCAGGATCTTAGTTTTTTTGATTGTTGAGTTTTAAACCAGCTTTTTCACAATCTTCTTTAACTGTCATCAAGAGGCTCTTCAGTTCCTCTTCGCTTTCTGCCATTAGGGTGGTGTAATCTGCATATCTGAGGTTATTGATACAGATTTTCCAGTATTATTTTCCAGTCCTTGGCCACTGCTGAGTTTTCCAAATTTGCTGGCATACTGAGTTCAGCATTTTCACAGCATCACCTTTTAGGACTTGAAATAGCTCAACTGGAATTCCATCACCTCCACTAGCTTTGTTCATAGTGATGCTTCCTAAGGCCCTCTTGACTTTGGACTCCAGGACGTCTGGCTCTAGGTGAGTGATCACACCATTGTGCTTATCTGGTTCATTAAGCTCTTTTTTGTATAGTTCTATAGTTTTATATACAAATGAGCAAGGGAAAGGCTAACAGAGTTTTGGCAAGAGATTGCACTGGTCATAGCAAACACCCTCTTCCAATGACATAAGAGAAGATTCTGCATATGGACATCACCAGATGGTCAACACTGAAATTAGATTGATTATATTTTTTGCAGCCAAAGATGGAAAAGCTTTATACAGTCAGGAAAAACAAGACTGGGAGCTGACTGTGGCTCAGATCATGAACCTCCTTATTGCCAAATTCAGACTTGAATTGAAGAAAGTAGGGAAAACCACTAGACTATTCAGGTATGACTTAAATCCATTATGATTATACAGTGGAAGTGACAAATAGATTCAAGGGTTAGATCCGATAGACAGAGTACCTGAAGAGCTGTGGACGGAGGTTTGTGACATTGTTTAGGAGGCCATCCCCAAGAAAAAGAAATGCAAAAAGGCAAAAATGGTTGTCTGAGGAGACCTTACAAATAGCTGAGAAAAGAAGACGAAAGAGAAAAAGAAAGATATACTCATCTGAATGCAGAGTTCCAAAGAATAGCAAGGAGCGATAAGAAAGCCTTCCTCAGTGATCAATGCAAAGAAATAGATGAAAACAATAGAATGGGAAAGACGGAGATCTCTTCATGAAAATTAGAGATACCAAGGGAACATTTCATGCAAAGATGGGCGCAATAAAGGACAGAAATGATATGAACCTAACAGAATCAGAAGATATTAAGAAAAGGTGGCAAGAATACACAGAAGAACTGTACAACATCTATAAAAAGTCTGCTGAAAATTTTTGTTTGCTTGTTTTGATTGGTATTGTGTGCCCTGCAGCCCGGAAACTCCCTCATGATAGTAAGATGGGCCATTATGGGACCTTATGTGTTTCCAGTCACTGTCCTTCCTTCCTTCTTGCATATGTCTGTTGTCTTGCAAACAGCTTTTCATTTATTTTCACTTTGAATTTTTGGGGTGTCTTAAGCAGAATAATAAATGTGGTTCCCATGATTCTACCTTGGCCAGAAGTGCAAATACTATGGTAGGCTTTTGATAAATAAGAGTAACGTCTCTTGAGAAGGAGAATTGATAACAACATAGAAGGAGGATTAGAGCAGAAAAGATATTGGAAAGGGACGTCATTAAGGAAGCAAACTGCTAATATGAGAAAGAAACAGGAAAGATTGAAATTAAGGCAGCTGTAATTGGGAAGGAGATAATAGTTAAGCAGGCAGAGCTGATAGAACTCGGTAACTAGTTCAATGTGTGTGTGTTAGTCGCTCAATTGTGTGCAACTCTTTGTGACCCCGCAGACTGGAGCCCACTAGGCTCCTCTGTCCGTGGAATTCTCCAGGCAAGAATACAAGAGTGGGTTGCCATTCCCTTCTCCAGGGGATCTTCCTGACCCAGGGATCAACCTGGGGTCTCTTGCATTGCAGGCAGATTCTTTACCAGCTGAGCCACCAGGGAAGCCCAATATGGAAGTTCAGTATGGAGGATGCTAAAGGGAGAAGTCAAGATGACTCCAGGGGTTAGGTCTTATATAATGTTTATTTCTGTTGCGGTGCAGAGACCGGGTGCCTGTGTGTGGGATGTGATTGATTGGGCCCTCCCATTTTATAAATACTACTGCAGTGTTCTAGAACCAGTTAGTTACTCATTTAATATTAATAGTTCTTTATTTCTTACTTTGCAGTTCACTGCTGTCATCCAGAAGCTGATATATTAGGGTGATAATTCCTATTACAGAAGTAGTCTACTTCATCCAGCAGAGTTCTCTAAGACACTTCTAGTCAGTTTAAGTGTTTATAGATGATTCTTTCTTTGATAAAGAGGCCTTTAAAGAAGGCAAGACAGAGACAGTATTCAGAGTCACTACTGATTTAAGTCAGGTAAAGTGAAGTGAAATAAAAGAAATCTTAGAAATGATGAGATAAGTAGTGAGAAAAATAGGAATCATGGTATAAAAATCTCAGAGACATCTTTTCAAGATCTTGCATTATTCGGAGTTACAGACATAAGGAAAAATGCTGATTAGCTGGTACAGTTATTAAAATGTGTATGGTAAGTTATGATAGACTTATTTTTTGGAGCTGTCACTGATTGAAGTTTAACAGATTGATTTGCCCTTGTTTTATGAAATCAAATATATTTTATTTTCTGAAAGTAATTAGCATAGAATTTATCCTCCAACAGATAGGATTATGGAATATAGTTGTTCTCTCCTTCTGTAATGGTGGCCCTTCCACTCTTGAAGAAATGTTTCTCAGAAGAAAATACTTCTCATTTAGACCAACACTTGATAGGTAAATGAGAGAGAATATAGTTCCTGTCTTCATAGGTCTTATGATCTAATAACTTCTTATCTCCTCAAACTTACATTTATAGTTTTTGTGAACTTAATTTTTGTTTAATTAAAGTGTTCCTTAATTAACTTTCTATTTTAAAGTAGGCTGACCCCATTCGTATATTTTTTCTTGGTTTAAATTTATTTGAAGTGAGTATGGCGATAGGCTGGTCTAAGGTAGTTGCTGTTCATTAACCTCATTTTGAGTAGCCATCTCATTTTATGAACTTACTAGATGTTTTTGTTCTTGATCATTCTAGTTTTTCTCCACTCCTCCTTCCTCTGTGGATTTTTTGTGGGTTTTTTTTTTTTTGGACTAGAGTGACTGCTCTGGTACGGTAGAGATGGTTTCTAATCTAATGTGCATAGATCTTAGGAAGACATTAGACAAAGTCTTATGACATGGAAATAGGTTATGCCCAAAGGTTGATGATTATTGAGGTAGTTAGGAAAATGGACTCTGTTACTTAACCCTGATTTGAGTCTTCTCTTTGCAGTTTGTTATTTGTATGATGTTGGCTTAAGGTTCTTTACCTCTCTTGAGCTCTTTTTTTTTTTTTTTTAAGTTTTTTCCTTCCATCAAAAGAGGAATGACAGTGTCTTCTACACAGTTATTGCAAGGGTTGAATGAAATGAGGCATGTAAGTTGCTTAGCATAATGTCTGACATACACAGTGCTCAATAAATGTTAGCTATTATTTCATTTAACTTCTTGAAAAAATACTAAGAAAGAAAGAGGGTTTGGATTTATGGATCATAGAAGATAGGGGAGGCTACCTGTTAGATGGCATTTTAAAATTCAGAAAGACCTCCACCTCCTGAATGAAATAGAATGCCAGATTTCAGAAACATGAAATCTGACAATCTTAAATTTTGAATATTAGATTGAAAAATTCAGTGGTACTAATGTAGGAAGGGAGAGGTCTACTTTAATAGCAGTTCCTGTTGAGGTTTGGTTTTGTTTTTTTTTTAACAAAGTCAACCCAGGATCAAAGTGGTACACATGGAATAATAGTATTATCATAGTCTTAATTGGTTAACGTGTCATTGTAATTACTGTTTTTTTTTTTTTTTTAATTCTGGAGTCCATCTTTAAAAAAGGAACATGGGTACATGAAGGCAGGAACTTGGGGCTCAATTATTTATTCTGATGAAGCAAAGACTTGCAGAGTGGGAGATACTGAGCAGCCACCTTCAGTAGTCCTTCCTGTCTTTGAAGGACTGTAATCTGGGAGAGTTGACTCTGTGTGGCCCCAGCAGGTGGCTCTTCTGCAGCTCTGGAGTTGAGGACCGGGGTTCAAGTTCTACATCTAACACTGAGGCACGACTTCAGTGGCATCACTTAACCTCTCTGAACCTCAATTTCCTCAACCATATAAAACAGAGAGTAAAATCACTCCATAAGGAGGTTATGAGGTGTCAATGAGTTAATGTGTGTGAAAGAGCAATTCAGATTTATGGTTGTCATTGCCTCGAATTGTTCTAGAAGGCGCTGAATCAGCTCTCTCTTTGGAATGATTCTAATAATTAGAGCCATTCGATGGAGAAACAAGCTTTCACCTAATGCCAAGGCCACATCGTCATATGAGGGCTTTTTAGAAACTTCCGTGTAGAATGGAAATTTGTAAGAATCCTTTGAGCAGATATAGGGTGGTTACCTTGTTGATTGCTCTCTCCAGGGCACCCAACACTGCACCAGGCACATGGTCTGTGTTTGGTAGGTGTTTGTTCGCTGAGTGAATGGAAATTTCCCCATGACATTCACACGTGTTCTTTGTTTAGCATCACTCTTTCCTTGTATTTAATGTTCGTGTTCTTCTCCCAGATGTTCTTGTTTGCTTTTACATATTTTAAAATGGATATTTTGACAGTAAACTGAAGCAGCCACTCATAGTTCTTTCTGTTCAGGCACATTTACCGAAGACTAGGGCAGAGAGAAAATATTGATGTAATTGTCAGTGTGAGGCATTGTGAGAGCTGTTTTTCTACAAGTTTGGCCATTTAATAAAATTTCTTATTTCTATACTTCTGTAAGTGTTTTCTGTAAGTATCTGTTTCTGTAAGTATATATAGACACTTTTAAGAGAGGACGACTTATACATCCTCTCTTAAGAATCCGCAACCTTATGCATAAAATATTTCCATGGGATTAAATTCCCAAGAACCTCATAATAATGGTTGCCTCTGAGGAGGGAATTTGGAGGTTTGGAGACACCACGTTACTGTACTGGTTGAATTTTTCAACCATATGTTTAGTTAATTTCTTAACTATATACTTTATTGCTTTGAAAAAGTGAAATGACCCAGAGAGAGAGAAAGAGAGAGAGTCGCTCAGTCATGTCTGACTCTTTGCGACCCCATGGACTGTAGCCTACCAGGCTCCTCCGTCCCTGGGGTCTTTCAGGCAAGAGTACTGGAGTGGGTTGCCATTTCCTTTTCCAGGGGATCTTCCTGACCCAGGGATCAAACCCAGGTCTCCCTCATTGCGGGCAGACACTTTACCATCTGAGCCACCAGGGAAGCCAGGAGATAACCCAGTGATACATAATTCAGTAGATACTAGGCCATTTGAATAAGCTTTTCAGAGAATTTCTGCTTATATCTGTTTGCTGAGTTTTTCATGGGACAGTTTGTCTTTTTCTTGCTACATTGTATTAAAAAACAATTTTTTTTTTTTTTTTCAAATAGATACTGGTTTAAGTGAAATAGAAGATTTCACTTGGGGAATATTGTAAAATACACAAAAGTTAACTGTAAAGTAACCTTCGTTTATTTAGAGTCCACTATGTTTAAGACATCCTGTGGGTGCTTTACCTACATTTTTTCAGTGTTCAACATGAGGTCTAAGCCCCACTCCCTTTTTTGTCTTTGCTGCCATAAATTCATGCAAGAGCTTTGATGTTGAACCAGAAGTCAAAGCCAGGCTTTGTTCTTTAA
Source organism: Bos taurus (assembly GCF_002263795.3). Taxonomy (NCBI): domain Eukaryota; kingdom Metazoa; phylum Chordata; class Mammalia; order Artiodactyla; family Bovidae; genus Bos; species Bos taurus. Next base: position 15,050,771 of record NC_037341.1, on the reverse strand, counting down.
GCCTCCCGAGCCTTCTTCAGCCCCCACACTATTATCTAAAACTTGGGCACAGCCAAGGACTTGAAAACCAGCGAGAAATGGCAGTCACTGAAACTATGTTGGCTGGGATGCTGCTGTAAATATTACATACTGCCTTGAGTTCACTGTTTCTTTCCAGTCTGCTGGGGATTAGATAGGAACAAATGGACAGGAAGGGTATAGGAAAAGGATCTCAACCATGTAAAAGACAGACTTGACCTTAAAGATTCAGTTCAGTTCAGTTCAGTCACTTAGTCGTGTCCGACTCTTTGTGACCCCATGAATTGCAGCACGCCAGGCCTCCCTGTCCATCACCAACTCCCGGAGTTCACTCAGACTCACGTCCATCGAATCAGTGATGCCATCCAGCCATCTCATCCTCTGTCGTCCCCTTTTCCTCCTGCCTGCAATCCCTCCCAGCATCAGAGTCTTTTCCAATGAGTCAACTCTTCGCATGAGGTGGCCAAAGTACTGGAGTTTCAGCTTTAGCATCATTCCTTCCAAAGAACACCCAGGGCTGGTCTCCTTTAGAATGGACTGGTTGGATCTCCTTGCAGTCCAAGGGACTCTCAAGAGTCTTCTCCAACACCACAGTTCAAAAGCATCAATTCTTCAGTGCTCAGCTTTCTTCACAGTCCAACTCTCACATCCATACATGACCACTGGAAAAACCATAGCCTTGACTAGACGGACCTTTGTTGGCAAAGTAATGTCTCTGCTTTTGAATATGCTATCTAAGTTGGTCATAACTTTCCTTTCAAGGAGTAAGCGTCTTTTAATTTCATGGCTGCAATCACCATCTGCAGTGATTTTGGAGCCCCCCAAAATAAAGTCTGACACTGTTTCCACTGTTTCCCCATCTATTTCCCATGAAGTGATGGGACCAGATGCCATAATCTTTGTTTTCTGAATGTTGAGCTTTAAGCCAACTTTTTCACTCTCCTCTTTCACTTTGATCAAGAGGCTTTTTAGTTCCTCTTCACTTTCTGCCATAAGGGTGGTGTCATCTGCATATCTGATTCAAGGACCTTATAATAGCTAGCCAAAAGAGGTCTGTGGATATGTTTTAAAATGATAGATGCCCATAGCCTGGGATTCATAGGGCTTTTGTTGACTGGTAAAGACTAAGATTGTATCCAGAGATTGAGTTCTAAATTTTATTCTCCATAGAATTTACTTCAAGCAATATTTTGAGTTATACCTTTATCATGGTGGTTTATATATACTAACTACACATCCTAAGGAATATTTATCTATATAATGAAAGGTGGTTGCCATTGCTTTGGGGTAGAATTATTTAAGTCAGTCTCTCTTTGACTTTCTCTCACTCTTAGAAGAAGGTAATGTTTAGGAGAATTTCTTAGACCAGAGAACCGATTTTTCATTATTCCATGACTTTTACATGAAGTGTGTTTTACTTATTTGTGTGTAGTAGTTCAGACACTATTGCACATGCCTTCCATGCTCTTAGTCAGACCTGAGGTCAGATCCTAACTCTACTGTTTATTAACTGTGTGACTTGGGACAAATGACTTAGCCTGAGTGAGCATCAGTTTCCTTGTCTTGAAATGATATTTACCAAGACCGCATTTACTCTGTTGTGACAGAGGATGAGGAATGTGTTCAAAGTGCCTGGCATGTGGTCAGTGGTCAGTGAAGAGTTAATCTATGTCTTCTCTGTTCGTTCTCGGGGTTTTGTGTGACCATTTAAACGCTATGGAGGTGGAGAGGACCGAGGGCATTTGTTTAGCCTCTATACAAACCGGTGAACACCTGATGTACACTAACGCTTCCAGACACAAGTCACATTTACCCCCTTACCTGTTAAGCCTTTCCTGCCTCACATGAGCAGTGTTAGCCATTCCTTCCGAGTGCATCCATCTCTGCCTGGCTTGTAGTAAGTGCTTAATAAGCATTTGCTAGGTGAGTGAGTTTTCTGGACAGTAGTGTGTGAGTGGGTGAGTGGGTGGGTGTGTGGGGATGGGGGATTGTTGATAAAGCTTCTCATAGCACGTTGTAGTCTTGTGGGTTTATATTAGTGCTTTGGTCTCACATTATCCAAACAGCTGAGAGAGTTGAAGCAGTGAACTTCACTGGATACTGTTCAGTTCTAAAGGCAAAGTGCTTTCAGCATTTAGACTAACTACATTTGTAGTGTAGTTGCCCATTCTGTAATTATTATAATGATAGATAATATTTTGTGAGTGCATACTGTGGGCCAGGCCCTGTGCTAATCAGTTTAGCTACATTTTCCCACATAGTCCTCACATTAGCTTTATGAGTTATGTGCTATTATTGTACCCATTAGACAGAAGAGGAAACTGAGACTCAGCGTTACGTGCCAAAGACTACACAGCTAGCAAGCAACATAACCTGGATTTGAATGTCAAGTGACTCCAGAACTGTCTCTTTGAGTTACTGTATTATACAGCTTCCCTCTTCTGTATTACTATGATAAGAAAATTGTATAGATGGGTATAGATGATTGTAGAGGTCAGTATTTCACAAAGATTTCCCCAGTATTTCCTAAGCTTGTGAAAGAAGCAGTTGCTTACCAGTTGGTGTCATATACTGTTATACTCTTCACTATAATTTCTGGTGGGAAGCAGTTATGTAATGTGCATTCCGTTTTAATTTTACCACGGGAATATCTGTGAGGAGGAATAATGGTGAATAAAGTACAGTGCAGTGAGAAGTAACCAGGTTTCTATTAAATATTGCTCAAGCAGTGAGTAAGTCATTAAATTCGACTTTTGATGAATATATAATGATTGCTTAATACTAGGCTGCCAGGAAAAACACACACACACACCCACTCATAGAGGTAGGTGTGTGTGTCATATATTACTATGTTGCTGGAGATAGTTGAAGCTGTATTTTAAAAGAGGAAGGGGCTTTTTTTTTTTTTCCCCACAGAGGGAGGAAGAGGCAGTCTGGTTTATACTGTCGTTTATTTGAGTTTATTCAAAAAGAAGATATTTCTTGCTTACAAAATAATGGAAGAATCAATTTTAATTTGAAGAGATTAGGAAATATTTATTCCCTATTTCCTGTTTCAGAAAGTAAAATCTCCCTACTGTATGTGCCACCTGTTCTAGGAAATTTAAAACAGAAACCAGGCTATTCTCTGCCTCCTTTCCTTCCTTCCTCCTCGCCAAATGGATGCATGTACTTTATGGCACTGAATGTTGATCAGATCGTTCTGAGTGTGTGCTTCATGTTGAACTGGAGTCAGCAACCCCCGTAAAACACTGAATGGCTGCTTTGTCTTGGTATTTTACTAATAAAATGCATGGCGTTGAATTTTATTCAACTCTGTATAATTGGTCTTGTTGCTATTCAGACATGCCTATACATGACTTGGTAGAATAGAAAACCACCTGATTCTGCAGTATTTGTTTGTTTAGGACAAAACTTCAGCAAACAACTTGAGCATGGGCAAAAGTGCTGTTGAATCATGGGCAGAACGTTGGAAGGGATAAGTAGGTGAAATTTGTCTTGAGGGTGTGCCTCCCAAAAACACCCGCGCCCCCCACACACATGTGTCCCTGTTGTAAAGGTAAAGGGGTCTTATGGACCAAGAAGGCATTAAGCATTTGGTCCTGTTCTGGAGACTAGGGAGGATTCTGGAAGAGGACCCTGGGGCTGGAATCATAGAAGAGATATCTGGTGGTGTGGGGAGGTGGCCTAGAGATGAGCTGGGATGGATGTGCTAGGGGAGGGAGGAGGGCAGGAGTCGCTTTTTCGTGTCTGTTTCACTGAAGGCACTTCTACTGAAGACTTGAAGGATAATGAGGAAACTTATTTGACTCTGGGTGCTGTGTGCTATCAGACTTTTTCCAGCTGTGCTTCCCAAACCTTGGGGCTAGGCCTCTGGGAAGAGAAGTTAACTTCTCTCCAGTGCGTTCCTTAGGCTGCTGCTGAGGACGGCTGTGGCTTGGGAGGGGCATTGTTTAGAGTAATTGATCACGAAGCTGCATCTCTTAGTGGCATCACTTCACCTTCCATTCTTGCTGAACTGGTTGCTGGTGTAGAAGGAAAGCTTGACCGGTCTGTTGACCATGCCCATCTGGACTTGGGGAAGCCAAGACAGAGAATCTTCTCTATCCCTGTTTTTTCACCAGTGGCCAAGAAAGTGGTATTATATGGAGGAATAAGGTGGGAATAGACACCAGACAATCCTGGAACTCACCCTGGATAAACTCTCATGAGTCCGTATTGTGCCACATCAAGCATTACCATATTGTTAAAGGCTTGCAACCTACATTGTTTAGCTACAGAGGACCTGGAATTTGTCTCACCTGAGTCTGCTGACATCTGTAAAAATAGCCAGTCCGTCTCCTCCCTTCCTGTCCTCCCTGACACCTCTCTCTTCTCCCTCATTTTGCCCCAGTCTTTCACTTTTGAGACAACCCTCATTGATTGCTAGTTTTCATACATTATTTTGCTTTCATACTTGGTTGCTGTCTTGGTCATCATCTTCTTCTCATTGAAATTTCATGAATTTTAAGTTGAATTTGATTGCAATACTACATCACCCATTTCTGCTTAATGTACTTTATGTAACATGTAACTTCAGTGTCTTATCCAACACTTCAAGAGAGAATAGTATGGTTATAATATTGCTGTTAGTGCATTCTGACATTGGGTAACAGGTGACGTGTCTAATGATTAGCGCAGCTGCCGAGATTGCATAATTACAGGTTTGTGTGACTTTAGGGGAATCATATACAGGGCACCTGCCTCCATTCAGATAAACATTAGATAAATACCAGAGCACTTCAGCCTAAAAAGAAGCCCTCCTTCAGCAATTGTCACTATTTTTCTAGGGTTTGCCAATGAACAGGAAAATGAAACAGAAGCTGTCTTTAAAGAATGGGCTTCATTCTATGGTCCTTCCTGGTCTACAAATACTTGGTCAGTTCTTTGAGTTCTATTAGCAGTTCATAGTACTTATTAGCAGTCCATAGTGTTTGGGATGCTAAGCTGGATCACTGGGTATGAACAAGGTGGATTTGCAGGAGGCCAGCCACTGTACTGGCGTACTTACAGGAACAGTTATAATTATCTGTGCCCTCTGGACTTAATTTGCAGGGGCAGGGTTAGGGGGACATATTTCAGCCAGTTCTTGAAGTAATTTCTTGGAGCAGCTTCTTAGTTGGTGTGCCAGACGTGTTACACAGGACTCACCAAGTCTCCAGGAGACCTCCCCACCTATTTATTAACTTGTAAATGAATGTTCAAGTGTATTGCTTAGGTTCACTTGATTAACACAAGCAAGAGTTGATTTTAATACATTGATGCTCTTTCAGTGGCACATCTAAGAAATCCTAGACTCCCAGACCCCTGCTTGGCTAGGGAGGACGGTGGCAAGAGTACTGGAATGGGTTGCGATTTCCTTCTGTAGGGGATCTTCCCAACCCAGGGATCGACATTGCAGTCAGACACTTTACTGTCTGAGCCACCAGGGAATCCCCGTCAAAAGCTTGGAGTAGAAATAGTTTTGACCCTGGGCTCCACTCAGAAGTATGTCTGCATGTGAAGCCTTCCCAGGCTCTTCCCTCCCCTGAAACAGTTCTCTGCTGCTGGCCTGGCGTGGCTGCTGCTTCCTGCTCTGTTGTCGCTGGTGCTCTTGGCTTGGTTCTGGTGGACTTAGCAGCTGCTGGAAGAGCTGACTTACTCTCTGAGCATTCAGGGGTGACTTGGTTGCTTTTATAAAGCCTCTCCAATTAGCCTTGCTGATGGGAAAGATCACTCTCTTCACCAGTGTTAAAACTTCGTAAGGGGAAGATCATTTTCTCTTCGTTACTGATTTCCTCTTCCAAGGAATGTGGGAAAGCCTTTCCCCACCAGGCCCAGTCACATTTGAATGACCTTGGCCAGTGTCCTCCTTGGAACAGGCCACCCAGAGCTGAGATGAAGCTAGCTGGAGGCCATGACTTTTTCTCCAGTCACCCGCCCCCAGGATTTGTTCCCTAGATATTCATGGAGAGGTTAGAGGCGCTTGGTCCTTCTCGTGTTGAAGCATCTTTTAGCACAGGGAGGCTAGTGTACATACGTTGCAGCTGGAAGGCCTGCATGCCGAGGCCTGACTGCCGCTCACCACCATGTGTCCTTGAGTGAGTTATTACTTCAACTGCATGGTGCTCCAGTTTTCTCATATAAAGTAGAGATAAAACTACCTTTCTCTTAATGTTGCTGTGAGGTTTAATATAAACACAGTGTGCTGAGTGCATCTTGGCTCATAATATAAGTGCTTACTAATTATTAGCTACAGCTATTATTATTACATATATTTTTATCATTGCAGTTACTTTCCAGGCTTGCAGAGGTGTGGTACAGTAATATTTTCCTCTCCGAGCTATGTCATTCAGTGAATTTTAACATCATTTTTGTAATGCCCCTGCTCCCCACCCTGCTTTGGGGCCAGCCTTTTTCCTATGGAAAAATCACAATGAAAATAGAATAGGCAAATACATTTATTATGTATCTTTACATTTGAATTCAATTGAATATCAGGTCAGGACAATTTTTAGTTTGGCAAAAGTTTAATTTTCAAATTTATATATGATGGTTGTATAAGAATATTGTTATATTTCTTTGTTGGTTCCCAAGAACACTAAGGCATTGTTCGTACCCTCAAATGGATTAAAATCTGTTTGGAAAAATGAGACAATTTCATATAGGAAAACAAGATTGCTTTTGGTTCAAAGTGCCAAAGTGTCAAGTATAGATAAATACAGTCGTTAAGATAAATTAAACAAGATCCTTCTAGGCTGGTAGAGTTTAAAAGTTGGCAGGGCTTGAGCTCAGCCCTTGAAGGGTGGTTTGGATTTGGTTGGTGTGGGTTTTTACGAAGGGCTGTCCCTGTAAGAGTGGGAGAATTTGGATAGCGGAATTATATACCGTGGAGTAAAGGATCAAGGGACCTCTAGCTACTCAGCCCCTCTGCCCCTCTCCATTCCCCAGCCACTTTTTGGTCAACAGCCCACTCCCTGTCATGTGCTTATCCCTCTTTTCCTCCTGAGTTCTTCCGGACTTTATTTAGCCTTTTACATAAAACACTATGCTCTTTCCCCACCCCAGTTCCTTGTAGAACAAGATACATTCCGTATACCTTTCTTTGCCTGGTATTTCTGAAGCCTGAACACAAATAAAAAAGAGGTTATTATTGTAATAATGAGGGAAATGGTGGTTAACAGCTGCCTGATATGGATGTTTCTCATGGCCTCCCCTCCAGATGCCGTTGTGGGAGTCTCTTCTAGTTCTTATCTACTGTCTCTGGTCTCTCCAAGCCCTTTTCTCCAGCAGGTCAAAACATTGACTTGGGGCTGAGGTTATCTGACTGAGCATCACTTCCAGCTGTGGTGTGGCTCTCAGTTCTTTTCAGGAGTAGTTTCCTCCTCTCTTCCCGTGCTTTCTCTTTGTTGCCTTGGGCTGCACTATTCATCACTTAGGTTCTTTAGCTTGTCCCAGCATTCTTGCGCCTTAGTGGAGGCTGTGTGTGCCCAGTTGGCCTCCTTAGATGCTTCCCCTAGGCTTCATGCCATCAAATCCTGGCCTAGCCATCATTGCTTAGGTTCGCCTTTGCAGGGAAGGTCTCCTTCACCTTATATTTTAAATTGTTATCTAATTCAAGTCTTACTATTATCCATGGGCCCTTGATGATAAGAGCATCATCCTGCTTACTTTGCAAACTTGAATGTCAAAAGCACATTTCTAAGTGCTTTCAAAAATTAACTCAATTCCAGAGGAAGGTTGCCAACGTTATGTCAATTCCTGCTGCTTTAAGCCCCTGATAGATTTTTATTTCTTATATTTGCCCCTGATACATCCTTTAGAAAGTTTCTACTTAGGTTGAAGTTTCCATTAATTATTGAATTTTTTTAGAAAGCAGTTTATGCTGTTAGTCTTTGCTCAGGTTACCAGCTTTACCCACTTTTTTCAGTGGTCCCAAAATAAGAATCCATTACACATAAAATACACTGATTTCTTTAAGAAAACAAACAAAAAAACCTGCACCATTATTTCCTTTAATTAGATAAAACTTGTGTGAAACCAGGGGCCTACTTCTCCCTTTTTAAAAAGATTTTCTTTTTTTATATTTTTCATTATTTTAAATGAGAAAAAACTAAAAAAAAAATTTAAAAACTAAAAAAACCTAAATTATAGGTCAATTCCAAACTCCTAACCAATTTGCTGAAATGTAAATATATACAGTAAAATACTTAGTAAGTCACAACCCATCATCATTAGGATATAGATTGTTTAAAATTCTCTTTCTGATCATCAAGCAGTTAATATGATTTTTAACAAACAGTTGCTATATTATGGCAATAGAGACACGTTGGTACCAGCAACAGCTAAGCAACATGTCTCTTTCATTGATGTTTGGACATTTTTGAATAGCCTTACTATTTTATTTGGTATATGACTTGAGACCTTTCTCTTATACCATTTTGTTTAAAATTTGTATTTAATTTTGTGAATGTAAATACAATTTTTTTATTATGTAAACCCTGCTCCTTCCCACTCCTCAAAAAGAAAAACAAAAAACTTATGTAGAGGTATGTATATATTTTGTGAAGTCTGGGTGTTACAAGCCAAGAGATACTCTACTAAAAACATGTTAGCCCAGGAGATATTTTAAGGAATGTGTTTATTATTGACTACTGTAAAACTAAAGCATAATTTAGAAGTCTAGGAAATAATTTCTTAAAAGCCAAATGTAAGTGGGTTTTACATTATTTTATAACTTTGAGCTAGACAGTTGTATTGTTCTTCAGGGGAGATAAGGAATACTGACATTCATCTGAGTTAGGGTATTTGAATGAAGAGTCTTTGTGTGCATCTCCAAATGTGATTTAAGGACACCAGTTTTGGAAATGGCAACCCACTCCAGTACTCTTGCCTGGAAAATCCCACGGACAGAGGAGCGTAGTAGGCTACAGTCCATGGGGTCGCAAAGAGTCAGACACAACTGAGCAACGTCACTTCACTTCACTTCAGGTTTTTAAATGCTAACGTTTTTTATTAATCTGTGTTCTCTATCTTCTCCTGATCTGTTAAATTGTGTGTCTAGAGCTTGGGGAAAATGTTTCTTTTAAGCGCTTTTAATATTATCTCACTTTTCTAGTCTACTAGTCACTTTTTGTAACCCTCTTGTTCCCTGAGGGTTTTTAATTTTTAAATACAGTCAGGACGGTTGTTTCCTGCTCTGACCGACACCTGAAACGTTTGGGGATCTGTTTCCGCTGTGGCTTGTTGTTGCAGTTTTTCAGAAACACATTTGTTCTTTCTTTCTCTCTGCCCTCTTTTCTTCTCAGTGGCCAAGGCCCACCTCCCTACAGCCTGGAGGAGCAGAGTGGGCTTATTACTCTAGTTCATCTTTATTCTGAGAAGTGGGGACCCTCAAGTTACTAGGGGAATGTATGTAACTTTGGATCCTGCGTTCTGCTTCTGATTTGGCCCTGGTATTTCTTACTATCTTGTGACTTTTCTTTTTAAGGAGATCTCTTTTTTTTCTGTTTTACCCTATGATTTTAGTTGTCTTCAGTAGGAGGATTGGTCTGCATAACCCAGTCTACCATTACTAGAAGTGAAAAATCTTCCTTATTTGATCTTTAATGATACTGTGGGGTTCATGTGCAGACATATAACTGCACTGCTTTAATGGATGATGGAACTGAGGCTGAGAAAAGTGTAGTGGTTGATTTCAGACTGTCCAGGCAGGTGGCATAGCTGAGACTCGTGTGTCTGAGTCTACATTTCCACCTTTGAGCCTTTTTCTGTTGGCCATCTTCTTCAAATTTAGAATGAACCAGGTGTATATTGAAGACATTTTAAAAGATGTAATACTTTTGCAAAATCATTTACATAGATCATTGACTAATAATTATGTTGGTGTAGCTTTTCCCAGCTATGGCATTTTAAGTGAAAAACAATAATCTGTTTCCCTTTTATTTTTCAGCTGAAGTGAGTAGTGAATACAGTATGGATAAGGCAATGGTTGAATTTGCAATGATGGATCGGGAACTAAACCATTATTTAAAGGCTGTGCAATCTACAATAAACCATGTAAGTTTACACCACTCACCTGGTTATATTTGGTTACAAGTGACTGACTTAGAAATAGAAACACAAAATCAAAATTCTTCTCTAACCTTTAATAGTTTCTTATCCTTTCTGTGGTAACTATTAATCTCTTCTTAATCAGGAAGTTCATAGAATAGGAATCTTAATTATTTTCCTAAATAGGTCACCTAGATTTAATTAGGATATTACAGTTTAGATTTCCTTGCATTTTTTGGTCTCAGATTTTATTAGTCTAAGCCCCCTATGAATGTGAGTAGTTTTTTATAAAAAACTAAACACTGCATAGAACTTGTTACATTTGTTTCAGCATACAATTTAGACGGGGTTTGGTTACTCATTCTCCAGCTGTAACTAATATGTAGCTATTGCAAAATTCATAGAATCAGATAATAGGGAAGAGTTTTAGAGAAAGTTTAAAAATAAAGCAGCTTGGCATTTCGTTTTTTCCAGAAGCCAAACTTTGTTGGCTCCGGCTATCACAGGAACAACACATAAAGCAGTTAAGGTGGGAACATAGCAACATCCTTTTCAGCAGTACTGTGTTGAGTAAGAAATGAGCAATATGATTGCAGTAATGTTTCTGAGAAGTGCTTTGTCCTCTGAGCAGTGGAAACTCCCCTTTGAACTGATTTCATATACCTGTGTAATAGGATGTCTTGTACTTCTGGTTTCTTTATTTGCTTTTTCTTACTTATATCTATGGGAAAATTCTAAAACTCAAATATTTTACAAGATTAGCTGCTATTCAGTGGAAGAGAAATTTTTGAATATGATCTAATGCTTAAGCCATATTTAAGTGAGTATTACATAGTTATGTTTCTGATTATATGCTGTTTTCTGAGTTTTTTCGTCTTTAAAATTTTGTTTTCTCCTTTTTTTCTTTTGATGGTTAATATTTACTAAGTGTAGCATTTGTGACTATCTTAAGAATGTCTGCTTATATCCAAGTAATACGCTCATTCAGTTCTGGTGTTTCTAACCATCATGACTGTCTTTGGCCTGTGAATATTTCTTCCATAGGAAGATATGAAAATGGTATCGTGTCTGGTCTTTGAAACTAATAGCAATGATTTTCAATTCCAGCTGACCTCTAGAACCAGCCAGTCAGTCCCTACCCTACACTAAAGAGACTCTGATTTCACCAGTCTGTCTGGAGCAGGATTGGGGCACCTGTATTTTTAAAACCCATTCTATTATGTATCCAAGGTTGACAGTCACTGCCTTAGAAGAACAAGGCTGTTTTTATAGAATAAAGTGTGAAGTGAAGTGACAGTCGCTCAGTCATGTCCGACTCTTTGTGACTCCATGGACTGTAGCCCGCCAGGCTCCTCTGTCCATGGAATTCTCCAGGCCAGATACTAGAATGGGCAGCTGTTCCCTTCTGCAGGGGAGCTTCCCAACCCAGGGATCGAATCTAGGTCTCCTGCATTGCAGGCGAATTCTTCACTGACTGAGTCACCAGGGAAGCCCAAGAATAAAGTATATTTGCTACCAAAGATCAGAGTTAGACCTATGATATGGGCTGGTCCAGCATTGGCCCTTACATTCTATGGAGGTTATTTGATAGGCTTTTCTGCTTTAACCTTGATGTTTTGCAAAGGAAACAGCACAGTGTACATTATAGATAAGAAAACAGATTTTGAAAGTTGAAGAACTTAATGTGGATTTTTTTCCTGTTGAACCTTAGGATTCACAGATACACATGATATTTTTATAGAAAGAATTGGACTTTCCTACTTTCAAAAAACTGAGTCACTCATAAAGGGAAAAAAAGGAAAAGCAACTCTCCCCTCAGGAGTTAACAGCATTTCTTTCATCTTGAGACTTCATTCCATTACCCCCACCCTACTAAACAAGAAAGATGGTGCTTGGAGTTTTATCCAGCTTTTCAGCCCTAACCTCACCCTGCACTATGGAGCAACTTGGATTCAGTGATTCTAATGCTTGTCAGGAAGGTCCCTGATCTTTCATAAGAGGAGAAAGCATGTTTAGTTGCAGTTTTTTCTTATGCAAAGTCGTGCTCGCTGTATAAGCTTGATATGAGACCAAGAATAGCAAATCATAGTTTTGTAAGATTTCTAAGACCTAAAACCATATAGAGACATAGTGGGGATATGACCATTATTTTGAGGGAAATATTTTATCCTCTTTATATGCTATTCACTCTTTACACAGTATGGAGTACTGTCTTACTGCCATTTTATTTCTTGTTTTGGTGAGGGATAAAGAATGAACAGCAGCTTGAAAGGGGTCAGAATGGTATAGTTCTTTAGGAATAGAAAGGGTCTGCTGCTGCTAAGTCGCTTCAGTCGTGTCTGACTCTGTGCGACGCCGTAGACGGCAGCCCACCAGGCTCCCCCGTCCCTGGGATTCTCCAGGCAAGAACACTGGAGTGAGTGGGTTGCCATTTCCTTCTCCAGCGCATGAAAGTGAAAAGTGAAAGTGAAGTCGCTCAGTCGTATCAGACTCTCAGCGACCCCATGGACTGCAGCCCACCAGGGTCCTCCGTCCATAGGATTTTCCAGGCAAGAGTACTGGAGAGAAAGGGTCTAGGGATCAGAAACTGTTACAACTCTGGAGCTCCCACTTTCCAAGTTATGATCATGGGTCAAGAAACTTAACCTCTTGGAACCTCATGGTCTTCATCTATAAAAGTCTTAGCCTGCCTGTTTCATAAGATTATTGTGTTAATCAGATTAGATACTGTGTATCAAACACTTTGACATTCATAAAATATGATAGAGGTAAAGATACTGTGTTATTACAAACGTGGATTTCCAAACACACTCCTGAGAAAGGTGGAACAGGATCTTTCTTAAAAACAAGTCCTTTGCTCACTTTATTTCAGGGCTTTGAATTAAAACTTTTATTGGCTTTAACCTGTCCTCCTTTGGAATCCAAGAATCATATAGGATTAGATTTTAGCTGATTGAGTTACAATATGAGGTGTTTATGATCTCTAAAACAAAGATATTGTTTTAAATCAAATTATTAAGAAAGAATGGACTTCCCTGGTAGCTCAGTGGTAAAGAATCCACTTGCCAATTTAGGAGATGCAAGTTTGATCCCTGGGTCGGGAAGATCCCCTGGAGAAGGAAATGGCAACCCACTGTGGTATTCTTGTCTGGAGAATTCCATGGACAGAGAAGCCTGGTGGGATACTGGGTCACAGAAGAGTTGGATACAACTTAGCGACTAAGCAACAACAACAATTAAGAAAGAATACAGATAATAGGAACCCCTATGAGTCCTGTTTCACTTCTCTGTCATAGACTTTTAGGAATTGCAATACTGCCATTCCTATATCCTTTGCCAAGATTCTGGTCTACTCTCTGGTCTTTTCTGTTTAAAAAAATTTTTTTAATCATCAAAGAGCTTTGGAGTTTCTTATTTAAATGAAGATCTCTCATCTGCTCTCATCTTCACAGAATTCTGCAGGTTATAAACCTCTGAAAATGTTTTCTAAGTGTACTTTGGAACCTTAAAGGTGTGGCTCAATTTCCCAGCCATCGCTGGGAAGTCCCTTTGGCTTTTAACAAAGCACTCAGATCGCCTTTCTTTGTCCTTTGAGAAAATAGAGCTGCTATTTTCTACAATGCTTGAAGTTTTTATTTGGAATCAGTATTTATTTCAGTGTTCTGAAACTTAAAAAAAGAAAAGAAGTAAAGACGTTGTCCCAGCTGTTTTGTAGAGGGAATATTATGCAGTGAACACTAAAAAAACCAAAATTCACAGACAGTCCGTAAGTCATTTATAAAAGCCTTCAGGGTAAATGGGTTATATACCTGTCACAGCTCTTTGAAACATGTTAAATCACAAACAATTCAGTAGGAACTCTATGGAGATTTTCAGTCATGAGACCACACATGTGATGAAAGTGTTTTGAAAGCTATAAAATGGCACATAGATATACTATGATCCATTTACTTCTTTTATCGCTGTGACTGCTAAGGAAAAACTTTTCTCGGTTTCATGTTGAGAACAGAGTGATGTTCTGAACATTAGCTTTTGATGACCTAATGTTCCCTTTCTTGATTTCTAAGCTTTTATTATTTGAGTATCTTGAAGGGCACCATTGGCTGGCTTTTTGTTCTCAAACGTTCACTGAACACGTTTTCTAAACACCTATATGCCAGATATTTCTTGGTGCTAGAATCTGGAGGTCAATCAGCAAAGCCCACATGACCTCACTTTCAGAATGTCTGAAGTCTAGAGAGGGAGACAAACATTTAACAAAGAGCAGTACAGTCATTATTTAATGATTGTTGTGCTGTGTACTGCAAAGGGAAAATAAAGTTTTTAAGGAGAGTTATTAACTCAGGGGGCATAATATCCTCTGGGCAGTAGGTTGGTGGTTAGGGGACTTCTTCCTGATAAAGTGATATTTAATCTAAGATGAAAGTCTGATGAGCTTCAACGTGGGGATCATGATGTATAACTTCCCCTGTCTGTGTGACTTTTTGCATGAAATGGAAGCATCTTTTTTTTTTTTCCTTCTCCTTTATGTCAGAGTTTCAAAGTGCCTTGATCAATCCGAAGACTTAATTTGAGAAAATTGTCAGAGAAAGCCTGCTTTTTTACACAGAAAGGTTAAAGTCTGTAGAGTAGCCGAGTAACCTACCTAAGGTTGGTCAAGGGTTCATTCATCTGCAGATGTGAGTGCCTGCCATGAGCCAGGAACTGCACTTATTAGTAAAGCCAGTTATGACAGTAGTTGATTTATTAATAAGAATAATTTCATTACTGATACTCTGCTTCTCAAGCCATTTTACTGGTCACCTGGATTATCCCTCTTGAAGTGAGACTCTTACCATGTATCGAAAAGTGAAAGTGAAAGTTGCTCAGTCATGTCTGACTCTTTGCTATCTCAAGGACTATACAGTCCATGGAATTCTTCAGGCCAAAATACTGGAGTTTGTAGCCTTTTTCTTCTCCAGGGGCTCTTCCCAACCCAGGAATTGATCCCAGGTCTCCCGCATTGTAGGCGATTTTTTACCAATTGAGCGACAAGGGAAGCCCAAGAGTACTGGACTGGGTAGCCTATCCCTTCTCCAGGGGAATCTTCCTGACCCAGGAATCGAACCAGGGTCTCCTGCATTGCAGGTGGTTTCTTACCAACTGAGCTTATCAAGGAAGCTGATTGCATGATCAGGAGGCCTTATTCCATCTGTCAGATAAGCAGTAGTGATACTGTGTACTGTGTCCTTCTGGTTCTGGATTTGTGTGATGGTTTTAAACTAAACCTGGAGTCCGTCTTGTGGGCTTCGAGTCCAGAAGGTGGGTAACAGCTTGATCCAGAGAGTCCTCAGATTGATTCTCAGGTACGTTTTTTTTCAAATAAGAGATGATAAAGAGTCCAGCTGCTATCGTGGGGGTGGTCTTTGTAACTTTTTTATAACCTTAATTCTCACAGTGAAAAAGGATGCCCCTCACCCCCGCCAAGCTAAATAACAAATGGCCCAAGAGGTTCCTATTAGTTACTGATATTATTAACAGTCAGTGGTGAAATATTCATTTTCTGTGCTTTTTTGATGAGCAATCTAACCCTAGAGTTTAGTAAAAATAACTAAAGCTTGAGATTCATGTTATACTTTGCATTTTTTTTTATCATGATACTTAATTGTGTGGTTTTACTGTAACAAACTTCAAATCTTAAAGGAAATGTCAGATTTTACTCGTGTATGGTTCTTTCAGTATGTGCTGCTTGAACATCTTACCTTATGGAAAACCCAGAGCATTTGTATTTTCTTCACCTTCCCCAGCTGCTCTCTTTTGTGCTACCTGCATCTTAAAGATGCTATCACGTATTTCTTGCAGTTTTTAAAATTAGTTTTTTATAACAGTTCCTACCAAGTGTAAAGGAGGAGGCTATTTTTCTTCTAACTAGAGGGGTAGTTAGTTGCTGGATCAGCTTACTTGGGTTGTTCCTTATAAATCTGTTCATGGATATGCCCTGTGCACTGTGGCTTTTTTACTTGATAAGCTAACACGAACATTTTATCTGCCTTTGAAAGCTAGTATGTTGAGAGTTAGAAGAGTGGAAATATACCTCATGTAAGTTGTTGAAACCAACACAGTCTTAGATATAATAAAAGAACAAGGTGGGTCAAAGGTATAGCTTACCTCAGCCTTGACATTATGCAACTAGTTTAGAATGTTTTTGACATATCACTTCCCACTGCCTCCTCACCCTTCACCCTTCATCACCTGGTAAACTTTGCCTTTTATAGATCTTATTTTAAAATTACTTTAACGTCTTCTCCTTTAACATGAAATCTTATGGGGTATCTTGTAAGTTGGGAGTTACTTTTTTAGTTATACCAGATTTGGGGAGCCTTTCTCACAGAGAAAGCTAATGATTTATAGTATCTAAAGAAACTTCCAGGGCAGAGGATGTGATTTATTGGCTATGACCATGTGGTGACTGGATGTAGTAGCGCACCTTGCACTGTGACTCATTGACAAGGATAGAAGGCAGGATTGTGACACTGGGGACAGAAGATTCCCGAGCATGGGAGAAATGACTCTTGTCAGGTAAGGGATGACAATGGAATTAGTGAAGAGCTCCTAGAACCAGGTGGGAAAGTACTGTGAAACCCTCCACTAGCCCTCCAGAACAGCGTGTGGTGCCTTTCCGTCCATGTTAACAAATGCTCCTTTCATCTCGAGGGATATTGCCCAGATGTGGTAATTAACCAGGGGAGAAAGGTTGATGTAGAGGGCTTCCCTCTTGGCTCAGTGTTGAAGAATCCGCCTGCCAAAGCAGGAGACACAGGTTCAATCCCTGGTCTGGGAAGATCCCACGTGCCGTGGAGCAGCTAAGCCCAAGCACCACAACTGTGGAGCCTCTGCTCTAGAGCCTGGGAGCCTCAGCTACCGATAACCATGTGCTGTAGAGCCCATGCTCTGCAACAAGAGAAGTCACTCACTGCACACCGCAACTAGAGAGTTGTCCCTGCTCACTGCAACTAGAGAAAGCCCCTGTGCGACAATGAAGACCCAGCACAGCCACCAAAAAAAAAAAAGTTGATGTATATATTCACTGTTCAGCCTTTTGGCCCCAGAATGTGTCTCTTTCTGTGATTACTGGTAATTAATTTCTATTCCATTGCTGTAGAACTCCCTCTGCAGTTCTTCCTAAATTAAGGTTGTCTTTAGCATTGTGTCTAATACACAGAAGGAGTAGATCTGGGTATAGTATTTCACTAATTGAGTTGCCTTTATAGAAAGGAATCGAGATATAAAACTCTTAGATTCCCAAGTAATGTAGCTGCTAATTGGTGAAATTTCTGGTCTGTGTTGTATTAAGACTGGTTATCATGGGTGGTTTATAGAAATCTTTGTGTTTTGTAGGTATCAAGTGCTGGATTTTATTCAGAGTTCTAAAATAGTTACACTCTACTGGGCCTTAACGTGCCTCTCATGCACATTCTAAGTTCATTCCATAATGCTAATTAATCAGGATGTGAATAAGAATAATAGGAAAAAAAGGATTTTGTGGTCAAATAAGTTTGGGGAATGCTTGATTAAAAGAATTTCCTTCAAGACTCCAAAGCCTTTAAGATGCTTTTGTGCATTGTGATTCTCCAAAGGAGAGTATTTAGTTATTTCCTAAACTTGTTTGAAAATCTCTTTGGGGAAGAACTGATACTTTACAGAACCCACTTTGGAAAATGCTTCTATTGTCTCAATCCCCGTTCCTTACAGAGGAGGCTGAGAGATGATGGATCCAGCAATGTGGGTACAGATTTCATGGCATCCAGGGATCTAGGAAGTACTCAAACTCCCTACCTGAAGTGGACCTACAGGATGTTTCTGTGCATAAAATCAGGAACGGGCGAGACCTCTGAAAAGAATCTGCATTATTCCAGCAGTGAAAAGAGGAAGGAACAGCTCTTTTTAAAAACACACAATGGTTGCTTGGCCATCAGAGCCTCTCTTTGAAGCAAATAAGACCCCATGTGTGGGGTATTGATTCAGAAAAGTGGGGGGAAGGAAAGGAAGAGAGGAAGGGATAATATAGGCAGAAAGGACACAGCAGTGGTGTGGACAGGAAAAGCACATAGACTCTGAAACCTTGGTTCAGCACAGCTCTCAGTGCTTATTGAACACCTTGGCCTTGGTGGTACTGGGCAATGCTGACAGCTAATCACTTGAATTCTTTAAATGATGTGAATATTCTTTAATACAGCAAGCTCTTGCTCGTGTATGACATTGGGCATAGTCCACATTTAGCATCAAACCCTTATTTTAGATAATCACTTGAGCCTTCTTCCACATCAGACTTTTCACCATACTTGGTAAGTATTACAGATCTTGAGATGTTGGCCTTTCCCCACTATTTGGTGCTTGTGAGCATGGGCTCACTGTGGAAGAGAGATGGGAGAATAGACTGAGCCACGGAATTGATCACCAAATGCTAAGACTCACTATAAAATGAATGCATTTGCCAAGTGTGGAGTTGAAACAGCTGCTTGTTTATTAATCTCATAATTAAGTTGTTCAGTTAGTGCCAATAGAATGCTTAGTTTAATGAAGATATAAAAGCCTCTTGACATGTGTATATAAAGTAGGCTACAAAATAATATTAACAATGAAATAGTTTGACACAGATAAAATAAACATGCTTAAGAAATTCAGAGTAAGGGAAAAGAGCCTTTGCTTAAATTCTGGCTTTTCTACCCTTTAAGCCTCAATCTCTTTTTAAGTGAGGGTGATCAAATACAGGTCAGAGAGTTCTGGAAACAATGAAAAGTGATAGCGTGAAAGCAGCGAAAACAGTTCTGTCAAGGCTCATTTATAAAGTTGCTCAGAGAGTTCTGTAAAGGAGAAGTCATTTCTTTTGATCAAGTTTAAACAGTATCTGAAGAGGAAATTTGAGTTAACATTTAGAGAGCAGAGTAGGCAGCAGGAAACCATTGGGAAAGGCCAGAGTTGATTATGTCCTTGAGACGTTGAAGGAAGGCCCTCTTTCCTTAGGAGGAGTTTTCTGGTAATGGGGGCGGTGAGAATGTTGGGGGGAACTTGGTGCTCATAGTGTTGTAAGCGGAAAGGATGGGGTGGAATCTGGGGGACCAGGCCAGTGAGAAGCATGGCATTTGGCCAATTGGATGTGAAGTCCCTTGGTCAGTAAGTCTACTTTTGTCTGCAGCAGTGAAGAATAGATTGTGCCCCTTAACATATGCTAGTTAATGGCAGAGGGGGCCCTACTAGGTATAAGGACCAGCTGTGTGTTCTGTGCTCAGTCATGCCTCTTTGTGACCCCATGAACTTCAGGCTGCCAGGCTTCTCTGTCCATGGAATTGCCAAACAAGAATACTGGAGTGGGTTGCCATTTCCTTCTCCAGGGGATCTTCCCAACCCAGAGATCAAACCTGTGTCTCCTGCTTGGCAGGTGGATTCTTTACCACTGTGCCCGCCCTGGGAAGCCCTATATAGTATGAAGATGCTATAGCAAGGACCAGACAGCTAAGTAAAAACTTTGGTAATTCAGGATTAACGTTTGATGTTTCCTAAAGTAAACAAAAATTACTTAACCATGTAAGCAAGATAGTTCAATAAACAGCATAATTATATACCCATGTGCACAGAGATAAATATTTCTTCAGTTACATTTCCACCGTTAAGTAGTGTTTGTTAATTAGCGCCCATTTGAACAAATCGTTGGGAGAGAAAAATGTGTTGGCTTTATTCCTCTGAAGTATCATTATGTATGGGTTATCAGCTCTATTTCAAATATGCAGTCTATATAAATTGTTGACAGATGAAAGAAAGAAAGTCCATAAGTGGAGAGAATGTAAATGCCTGGGAGTTAGCAGTTGTGCTGGTGAGGAGAGCTCTTTGATCCTGCAGTGAGCCAGTGCCTGGTGAATTGTCATTGAGAAAACAGTGAGAATTTCTTTTTACTGTTTCTCTCTTAAAGCATCAAGCTTCTAGCAATAGTGACTTTCATTCTTTTGTATCATGACCAGCCTGATATTTTAATCACTTGAGCTTTTTGATTTTTATTTCTTTTGAGGCTTTTTTTTTAAAGGAAAATTAGTGTCACATATTATAAGATTCTTTAAAAATAGTGAAAATCTTTATGCACACTTCTCATAGGCTAGAGTAAATACACCAGTTTAATTATTTCTTCTCTTCTTTATTTGATCTTAAAAAAAAGTTTAATTATCTTCTAATTGAAAACGGTCTTGATAAGGACCATGCCCAAGTAGCTCAACTGGCAGAGCATCAGACTTTTAATATGAAGGCCCAGAGTTCAAGTCCCTGTCCAGGTGCCAAAATAAATTGGTGGGGGGAGACTTTCCTGCTGGTCCAGTTGTTGTCACCACATTCCCACTGCAGATCCACTGTAGGGGGTGAGGTTTCCATCCCTTGTCCGGGAACTAGGATCCTTCATGTTGTGCAAAGGAGCTCCACCACCTCCCCTGACCCCCCAAAAAGACCAAGTCATTGTTACTTAAAATTGGAAGCAAAACCGAGAATAAATTTAATATGATTGCATCACACAATTGATTTCCAGATGCCTTGACTTGCTTGCTTTTAACTTTCCCCTTGACAGACACCCAAGGGTCTCACATGCTTCAAGTGCCTTTCAGTTGCCTCATTTATTTGTGATTCTTGGAATCTCACTGCTACCAAGCCGCAAACCCACTCCACCCATCAGGTTACTCTCTGTCACCCTGAGGATTATTTTAGCCTCCACCATGACACAGAAGCCAGTAAAGCCACATGAAGTACTAAATCGGAGCCCTAAATGAACTAAATCCTGGGTGTATTCAGAGCATCCCTCTTACAAAATCAGAAAATAAATATGGCTCATGAGGTGTGGTTACACTGTGTCTTAAAAAGCCTCAGCAAAAACAGAAAAAAGCCTCAATTTTTTTCTTGGAATAAGTTCTTACCGTATTACTTAAAGCACCCATAAATAATATAGGTGAAGTTAGAATGTCATGCGATATTGTCTATAATAGGAATGGTATTGCTCAGCCAAAATATGGAATTAACATGTTTTACCTTTGTGAACTGTGTCCCCATTGCAGTAGTAAATTGTTTGGTGTTACTGTTCGGGTTAATTATTGTGTTTTTGTCTATACCTATCTACTGAAAAGTTGTGTTGACCTTAAGCAGGTTTGCAAAATGAACTCAGTAATATCTGCTGCTACCTCTCACAGAGCGATTTCTTGATTAAGAAATGAGATAACCTGTGCGAAAGCACTTGAGAGGTAAAAGTGCTGTATAAAGGCGAGGGCTCAGCACTCTGGCCTGTTAACTTTTAACTTCTTTTCTCATCATGAAAATGTCTGCTACATGCTGTTTAAATTGGTACACTCTTCTAAACCCCCTAAACTCAGAATAAATGTATTGCCATTTATAGGTGGCTTGTGCTTTGTTTCCTCACATTTATTTTCTCATGCCACAGCTTAAACTGGAAGGAAAAAATGTGTAAGTTTTACATTCACTTTTTGTCCTTAATTTAGTCATCTTTTTGGTAAATGCTTATTTCTGCAGAAATCTCATGTAACAGTTCAACAAGTGACTAATGCAGATTGGGCTTGCATAGTCTCTGAGTCACTTTATTATGAAACACTTAAAGTTGAACATCGATTGGTAACAATGAGGAAATAATATGAGACAATTTATACTTTCTGATCTGATGGTTTTAGTGACTAACTCATCAGGCAACACCAAAGAAGGAAATTAATGAAAATTCACAAGCCAGATGAAATTAGTCTAAAAGTCAAGTCTCAGTACAGCACAGGCACCTGTACTACTTTCTCCCCCTTTCTCAGCAGTTGGCATTTCGTTGATAAGAGTGTTGGGCTGGGAAGTAAAGATCTGACTTCTCATCCTTGTTCTGCCAGGCTGTGACCTTGGACAAGTCATGGAAACTTCTGTGCTTCAGCTTCCTCGTTTCTAAAATGGGAGTTATCACAATATTTGCCCTACATACTTCACTGGGCAATTGTGGATAAAATGAGTTTATAAATAAGGATGTGTTATTATAAATAGGAATATGTTTTGGCCCTCCCTCCCCCCAAAAAGTGAAAGGTGGTATATAGTTACTGTATCCTGACTGTCCCCATCTGACATCTCATATCTGAATGGCCACAGGCCCTAAGAGTGAAAGAGACTTCCTGAATCTGCCTCAGAGGATCAGAAGGGAGTCTCTGTTAGCTGTTGGAGCTTGAAAGAGACAAGACACATTCCCAGTGTTTGGATTTCTGAATCGACTCATGGAATACAGTTTCCCATAGAACATTCAGTGGCTAGGTTTCCAGGCTAGCCAGTTTTTTTTTAAATGATTTAATCATAAACGGTTCTTTGTAATTCAATTTCCATAAAACAGTAACAAAACCCATTTGTGCTCTTGGTGTCAGTTTGGTGTTTCAGATGTTCTGGAGAACTTAGCCTAGTGGATGAAAGCAAATTAACTTCTCTTCTGACTTCCCCAGTTATTTGATATTTGTCTACAGGCTGTTGATGGTTTACTTAAACCAGATTTAGAAATAATCAGTTTCTTTTCTTCAGTCCCCTGGCACTTTGACTAAAAGAGTCTGAAGCCAACTTATTTTGCCCCAGGCAATGGGTGAGGAGCCCTCTGGAATCCCTGCCCTCTTTAATGATCACAGAAACCTTCCAAGTTAGGTAAGGTGGATGTGATGGACTCTGAGCCTCTGCAAGGTTAAGGGGCATGCTCAGGTTGCATGCTCAGTCTCAAGAGTTGAGACTTGAACCTTGGTTTTTTGATGTGTCATTCAGGGCTCTTTTCATGATGTCTCTGTGCCTCAGGACAGATGTAGTTCATTGAATTAAGTTTCATTTGGGAGTAGGAGTGTTTTTATCTAATCTTGGTTATAAAATATGCTTATGATCTTACACATCTTACTGTAAGTTTCCTAAATGTAAAATTTTAGTCTAAATGAATAGTGACTCTTCACACTGCCTTGACATGCACAGGGAAGGATTCTGTTAGTATTAAAGAACTGCTTGAGGAATATTATTATATGGAACTGTTATATTAAAAAGATGGGATACTCAGTCTTTCCATAGTAACAGTAAGCCTAGTTAACATTTCTGTAGTGCTTGCTGCCAGGCAGTACTCTTAAGTGGTGTTGGTTAATTCAGGTTGAGAAACATTTTCCTTCTTGCCAGCTTGCTGCTGCTGCTGCTGCTAAGTTGCTTCAGTCGTGTCCGACTCTGCACGACCCCATAGATGGCAGCCCACCAGCCTCCGCTGTCCCTGGGATTCTCCAGGCAAGAACACTGGAGTGGGTTGCCATTTCCTTCTCCAATGCATGAAAGTGAAAAGTGAAAGGGAAGTCGCTCAGTCGTGTCCGACTCTTCGCGACCCCATGGACTGCAGCCTACCAGGCTCCTCCGTCCATGGGATTTTCCAGGCAAGAGTACTGGAGTGAGATGCCATCGCTTTCTCCGTCTTGCCAGCTTAGACTACAGATTTGCTCATGATCAGTTTTTAGAAGCAGTGAGGGGGAAGTCTCTGCATGGAAGAAGGCAGAGAAATGGTCAATAAGTGGCATTTCAGGGAACATGTAAAGGGTATCTCTCTGGGGTAGTGGAAAGAATACCAGTTGGAATCAGGAGTTACAGGTTCATCCTTGCTCTTCCACTGCCTAACTGTGACATTGGTCCTCTGACGTATCCTCTAAAATCTTCAGTTTTCTTATTTGTAAGAAAGAGGATAATGATACTTCATGGGGCTTTTGCACAGATTAAGTGCAGTAATGTAGGTAAAGCACTTAATTTCATGCCCTCACAGGATGTGAGGCTTCATGAGAGAATGTTAATTGCTTCTTTTTTTTTTTTTTATTAAAAAAAAAAAAAATTTGGCCACATCATACAGCATCCAGGATCTTAGTTCTTCCCCCACCCCCCCGCCCCTGATTTGGGGAAATAAGAACCTCTGTCCTGGAAGTGGAAGCGTAGAGTCTCAACCACTGGCACACCCAGAAGTCCCAATTGCTTCTTTTAATCTCCATGCACAAGGTGGTTGAGAAATTAAATTGGAGAATGGACTATTAAACCTAGTTTATAATTTTGTTTAAAATATCATACAATTTAAAGATGGTATTTTCCATTGACTGCTGCCTTCTTGAGTGCTTCAGAGTAAACATACAGGGAATCAAGGAAAACAGACTATGGCTGGAGAATCTGGATTTTACAGGGTGGCCATAGGTGAATAGGTGGATACATGATAAATGGCTTAATGGTATCCTCTGTTATGAAATTGTATTGTATGCTTTACAATATGAAATTGTAAGTTGTATGAAATTGTATGCTTTCAGACTTGGTAGCCACCTTGTAGTTTTAGCTTTATCACCTGTTCGGTGTTTGGTTCAAGGAAGTTACTTAATCTCTCTGGGCAGTGAGAATCAAATTATATAAGTTATTGTAAAAAGTGCTCTGTATGCTATGAATCACCTAACTGATTTTTGTTTTGTTTATTTGCTTGTGGTACAGTGGCTTTCGATTAGATTAAATTAGAAGTCATTGTCATGTGCTCATAAAATTTTTCTCATAAGTGACAAAATGTAAGGTGAAAGTCAGTTTGATAGCTGTAATAATAGGAAGTCATTTCAAACAACAGGAAGCTGTATGAATTACAGAGAAAGCAAGAACAGAGAATTTGATAGGCTTCTAGATGAGATTGAATGGACCAACCTAAGCAGAAGGAGCTTAATGAACCACTGGATTGTTCATAATTCCACGGTCTTTATTGTGTTGGATAAGATACAAATGAGAGAAACAGCCAGCTGGTATCCTTGAATTACCCTTATTCTATGCTATAGACACATGCCATGATATAAAAAGACAAGGGACCTGAAATCAGACTTACTGTCTATCAGAATGTTAGACGATAACTTACAGATTTTTTTAAAAATGTAGTATTCACAAAATAGATATTTTGCTTCTTTTTCAGACCCTATAGTCACATAAACTAGGTTTTCCGATGGATGCTTGGCAAGAACAGAGGAAAGAACAATGAGCGTGTCTCTTTCTGTTTGGTTAAGACGGAAATGGTAAATTTGTTCCTTTGGTTATTCAGATCTTCAAGCTCATGGTGGGTGACTGGAGGACCCAGGAAAGACATGGGACATGAGCAGGAAGTCCTCACCATCCTTACATCAGCAACCATGTAGTGGCTGGGGGCACTCTCCAATGGCCTAGGTGGTGAAGGCTGGTCTTTCTGGTCTCAAATGTTCCATGATACTGAGCATTGTCCCTGTGTCCTCCCGGGTCTTTTCCTTTCATCAGGAGAGAAAGCACCACATGTGTATGTCCCGCCCCCTAGCATCTCCCCTTCACACGCACTCACACATACAGACTGGAGCAAGAAATAACTTCTTTCGTTGTTCAGATTCTAAAGCAGGATAAGCTTCTGTATCACCAACCACTGCTGAGTTGAATGGAAAAGTTTATCTAAATGAGTATAAGAAAATCAAGTTCCCCATTAGTTAGGACTTTCTTTGGAGCCTTGATTTTGTTGGATATAACACAAAATAATGAGGCTTCCTGGAGAAGGCAATGGCACCCCACTCCAGCACTCTTGCCTGGAAAATCCCATGGACGGAGGAGCCTGGTGGGCTGCAGTCCATGGGGTCGCTAAGAGTTGGACACAACTGAGCGACTTCACTTTGACTTTTCACTTTCATGCATTGGAGAAGGAAATGGCAACCCACTCCAGTGTTCTTGCCTGGAGAATCCCAGGGATGGGGGAGCCTGGTGGGCTGCCGTCTATGGGGTCGCACAGAGTTGGACACAACTGAAGCAACATAGCAGCAATGAGGCTTCCCAGGTGGCTCAGCAGTAAAGAATTCGCCTGCCAATTCAGAAGACAAAGGTTTGATCCTTGGGTTGGATAGATCCCCTGGAGGAGAAAATGGCAACCTGCTCCAGTATTCTTGCTTGGGAAATCCCATGGACAGAGGAGCCTAGCAGGTTACAGCTTATGGAGTTGCAAAAAATCTGAGACGACTTAGCAACTAACAACAATAACAACAAAAAAATAAGCAGATAGGGAAGGGACTATAATATAGGCTTCGTGCATTGAGAACTTCATCAAGAGAATTCCTAAAGCAAGGAGGCTTTGAACGAAATTATGCTAGAAGGATGGAAATAGTTTAGATATGAAAAAAAAAATCAGTGGTATTTGTTTTTGTAAAGCACTGTATTTTTTTCCATTAGAAAAGCAAGCAAGTTGGATACAGTTTTCCCAGTTCCACCTGCCCCTGTGTCCTTGAGGAGGTGAGAGCATTAATCCTGGACAGGAAAGTCTATGCCATCTGGGAAACTTCTTGATAACTATCATTTTGTCAGTGTCAAAACTAACCTGAAAGTAAGTTAGGGTGTCCAAAGGTCTCCTTAATCATGTAGTTAGAATGTTTCATTTGATAAACATTACCTGGGTTATCGTGTTAAAAACGGTTGGAAAAAATTTTGAAATCACTGGTCGATAGAATTGGTTTCTACAGAACATTTATTTATTTGAGGACTGCTCCTGAGTTTAAGCTGCCCTTCTTAACGTAACATCTGTTATCACCAACTTATGACGACTGTGGTAAATATCTTACTGACACAGTTTTTTGTGTAATTATTAAGATATGCTTGTTCGTGCACACTCAGTCACTTCATTCATGTCTGACTCTCTTTGACCCTGTGGACTGTAGCCCACCAGGGTCCTTTGTCCATGGGATTCTCCAGGCAACAATATTGGAGTGGGTTGCCATCCTTCCTCCAGGGGATCTCCTGACCTGGGACTCCAACTTGTGACTCCTGCATCTCCTGCATTCAGACACGTTCTTTACCCACTGAGCCATCTGGGAAGCCCAAGATATGCTTAAAAGGTTCCTTTGACAGGTTCTGGGGAATTTCTGCATTATAAACTGCATTTAAATGGGGAGAAAGGGAACATAACTGCAGCTATGAAATTAAAAGACACTTACTCCTTGGAAGGAAAGTTATGACCAACCTAGATAGCATATTGAAAAGCAGAGACATTACTTTGCCAACAAAGATCTGTCTAGTCAAGGCTATGGTTTTTCCAGTGGTCATGTATGGATGTGAGAGTTGGACTGTGAAGAAAGCTGAGCACTGAAGAATTGATGCTTCTGAACTGTGGTGTTGGAGAAGACTCTTGAGAGTCCCTTGGACTGCAAGGAGATCCAACCAGTCCATTCTGAAGGAGACCAGCCCTGGGTGTTCTTTGGAAGGAATGATGCTAAAGCTGAAACTCCAGTACTTTGGCCACCTCATGCGAAGAGTTGACTCATTGGAAAAGACTGATGCTGGGAGGGATTGGGGGCAGGAGGAGAAGGGGACGCCAGAAGATGAGATGGCTGGATGGCATCACTGACTCGATGGACATGCGTTTGAGTGAACTCTGGGAGTTGGTGATGGACAGGGAGGCCTGGCGTGCTGCGATTCATGGGGTCGCAAAGAGTCGGACACAACTGAGTGAACTGAACTGAACTGAACTGACGGGAACATTGGGAGAGGGGAGGAAGAAAAGGACAAAGTCTGTAGTTTGTTTTTTTTTTTTCTCTCTCCATTGCGAATTTTCAAAATGCATAGTGTGCTCCCAGGCCATTGGTTCCATGTGGTTTCGTGCTTTCAGCCCCCTTTCTCCTTGTTGCCTTGGCCTGTCTGACATCCCGTGAAATGTGGGGCACTGAGAATAGAGCACCTTTCTCAGTGCCTTGTATGTCTGACAGTGCACTAAGTACTTGGTCTGCATCACCGTGTAGCCTCACAAAAACTGCGTACAGTGGGAACTTTAACGTTCTTACATAGATGAGGATGCTGAGGTTAGAAGAATTGCAGAAATGGCCCGAGATTCCACACCTGGTGAAAAATTCAGAGGACATTGTTCTCTTCTTTGACTTTGACTTTGCTACTGTGGAGGACTCCCTCCTCCCTGAATTGTTATGCGCTCTTAAATTTCATGACAACACGTCTGACATTTCTTCTTGCTTTCAGCCACGCCTCCATAGTCTCCTGGTAGACCCAGCTTTACCTCTCCAGCCATGAAATCTTGGTGTTCCTACCTGTTCTTAGACTCTCTCCTTTGCACTCTCTTCCTGAGCTTTCAACTTAAATTACTATCTTTGTGCTGTGTGTATGCACTCATTTGGGTCCGATTCTTCATGACCCCATGGACTGCAGCCCGCCAAACTCCTCTGTTCCTGGGTTTTTCCAGGCAAGAATACTGGAGTGGGTTGGCATTTCCTCCTCCAGGGGATCTTCCCAACCTGGGGATGAAATCCATGGCTCTCTCATCTCCTGCTTTGGCAAGCAGGTCCTTTACCACTGCGCCACCTGGGAAGCCCATCTCTGTGCTGCCGACTTCCATTTCCATTATTTCCTTATTTCCATTCCAGATCACATGTCTGAGAATCACACATGTCATCTGTTTGATCTTTCTGCTTCAGTGTACCCCTTAAATTTGGCATGGCCCATAGAGTTTTCCCCTTGATTTTCTTCGGAGATTCTGTAACTTAGGAAATGGCAACATCCTACACCCAGTGGCCCACATCAGAAACCTGATTATCATCCTCACTCCTCCTACTTCCTCATAGCGCTCATTCCATCACCAGCATTTACTGACTCTCAAATGGTTTTCATCGCCATTTTCATAATCTCTAGTCTCCCATGGAGAGTTTGCTACAGGGAGTTTTGTTCTCTTCTAACGTGCTTTCTGGCCTTGCCAGGTGGCTCAGTGGTAAAGAACCGCCTGCCAGTGAAGGAGACACGGGTTTGGTCCCTTTGTTGGGAAGATGCCCTAGAGAAGGAAATGGCAACCCACTCCAGTATTCTTGCCTGGGAAATCCCACGGACAGAGGGGCCTGGCAGGCTACAGTCCATGGGGTCACAAAGGCAGACTCGACTTGGTGACTAAACAACACAACAAATATTGCTTCCTATCTAGTAGCTTGAGAACTCTGTCTAAATTGCAGATTTGATTATTTTACCTGCCTTTTTCAGTTATTCCTGATTACCCTCAGGGTTAAATTCATATACCCCTGCTTAAGTTGGTAGCCTCATTTTTTACCATTCTTTTATGCTAGTTCCAGGAATATTCTCTTGCTTCTGGGCTGAATACACATTATTCTTTCTGGTAGAGGTGCTCTTCTCTCCCTTTCAGATCACTGTCGCCTTCCTGCCCTTCATAAACTTAGTCTGGCTCCTTCACGGCCCTCCCTGACATCACCCAGCCTCTGTCCGCCAGATGTATCTTGTGTTCTCATAACACCACACACTTAGTCATCTTTCATAGCGTTTATAGCTATAACCCTGTCTTTTCTCCAAAACCATGTCTCAGATGTACAACTGTCTCCTTTTCGTTCCCACTTCAATTCATTCCCATAGGCATTTCACATTTAACTTTCTAAAACTAAACTCTTGTTTTTTTGTTTGTTTTTTCCTCCAAACCAGCTGTTCCTCCCAGCTTCCCCTTCTCAGGAAATGGCATCTGTACCATTTCATCTAGTCAGGCCAAACCCAAAGTTGTCCTCAGTTCATTAATGTTCCACAGCCCGCATCCGCAGGGTTCATCAATAAACCCTGTTTCTCTACCTTCAGAACGCGGTTAGAATCTGACCGCCTGTTGCTAGTTCTGCTGCCACCCTGGTCTGGGCCAGGGTCTCCTGGGCCAGCGGACGCCTACTGACTGGTCTGCTGCTAAGCGGTCTCCTGCTGCAGCCCTTCCTCCCCTAAAATCCGATCTCATCACAGTAGCCCGAGTGATCCTCTAAAAAAGCAAACCAGATCTTCTCAGTCCTCTGCTCAGTCCTTCCCATCTCTCTCAGAGCAGGGGCTAAAGGCCGCGCATTGGCCTCCCTGGTCTGCCCCACCCCACAACTCCATCTTCACTTCTGATTCTGTCTCCTTCTACTCCCTCCCTGCCCTTTTAAATTTTCATCAGGTCTCTGTTCAGATGTCATCTTTTCAGTGAGGCCTTCCATAACCATCCATCATAGAGGAGCTCACCCACCCTCTTTAATTGTTCTCCATAGCACTTATTACCATCCGGCTAATTATATCTTTTCTGACTGTTCTTCTTAACTAGAACGGGGAGTCCATGAGGGGAGAGTCTTGGTCTCTTTTGTTTCCACTGTATTCCCAGCATTTATGCAGTGCAAGGCCCCTAGTGGACACTCAGTAAATCTGTAGGGAAATGAAACTGAAGTTGTCATGGATTTAGTAGTTTTGCAGACCTGGCAATCGCACATCCCGTACTGATGAGCATTTTGAGTGCTCGTAGTTATACCACTCCTTGGCCTCAACTTCCCAATCTGTAATATAGGGATGTGCTTACTTCTCAGGTTGTTTATTTGTTTAGGAAGATTAAATAAAATAGCTCTGTGAAGTGCTTAGCTCAATACGTTGCCCATAATAAGCTGTAAATTGAGAGAAATTGTTGCAACTGATACTCTGCTGATTCTTGTCAGAAGACATCATTTAATTGCATGTCCACCAGGTTTTAAATTCAAGTGTATCTTAAACTTGCTTTTGTGACAGTAATGATAATGTGCTTGCCAGAGTTGAGGGGAAGGGATGAAGGAGGGGGATCGGGTGAAAGTACTCAAAAAGTACAAACTTTTAGATGTGAGATGAAGAAGTTCTGGGGATGTAATGTAAAATAATAACAATGGTGACAGTACTGGTTAATAATAATAGTGCTTACTGAGTGCCAGGAATTCTTCTGTGAGTCAGTGCTTTTCAGTAGAACTTTCTGCAGTAAAGGAAGTATTCTGTATAAGCACTGTAGAAAGAGCCACTAGCTACCTGTGGGTTTTGAGCTCTTGAAATGTGACAGTGTGACTGAAGAACTATTAGGTTGGTATAGAAGTAATTGTGGTTTTTGCACTGTTGAAATTTGCCATTTGATATTGGAATATATTCTGAATAAATGTAGTTATGTTATATATCATTTTAACACACATTTCTCATTTTATGTTTTTTTTTTTTTGTGAATGACTTATTACTTGCTGCTTATTTTATATTTATTTTAGACTACGAAATGATGTTAGACAAAAAGCATATTGGAACAATTTTCTTATTTAGTTCAAAATGGGTGGGAAAGCAGCGGAGACAACTCGCAACATCAACAGCATGTTTGGCCCAGAAACAGCTAACGAACATACAGTGCGGGGGTGGTTCAAGAAGTTTTGCAAAGGAGATGGAGCCTTGAAAAAGAGGAGCATAGTGGCCGGCCATCAGAAGGTAAAAACAACCATTGTGAGCTGTCATCGAAGCTGATCCTCTTACAACTACATGGAATTTGCTGAAGAACTCAGTGTTGACCATTCTACAGTCTTTTGGCCTTTGGAGCACATTGGAAAGGTGAAAAAGCTCAATAAATGGTACCTCATGAACTGACTGGAAATTTAAAAAAAAAATCTCGTTTTGTAGTGTCTTCTCTTATTCTATGCAACAACAATGAACCATTCTCATTCAGATTGTGATGTATGATGAAAGTGGACCAGTGATGACCAGCTCAGTGGTTGAACCAAGAAGAAGCTCCAAAGCACTTCCCAAAGCTAAACTTGCACCAAAAAAGGTCATGGCCACTGTTTGGTGGTATGTGGCTGGTCTGAATCCTAATGAAACCAGTACATCTGAGAAGGATGCTTAGCAAATCAGTGACATATACTGAAAACTGCAATGCCTGCAGCTGGCATTGGTCAACAGAATAGGGCATTGGCCCTATTCTCCACAACAATGCCCGACTGCATGTTGCACAACCAATTCTTCAAAAATTGAATGAATCGTGCTATGAAGTTTTGCCTCATCCGCCATGTTCACTGACCTCTCACCAACTGGCTACTACTTCTTCAAGCATCTCAACAACTTTTTGCAGGGAAAACACTTCTGCAACCAGCATGATGCAGAAAATGCTTTCCAAGAGTTTGTCAAATCCCGAAGCAGAGATTTTTTTGCTACAGGAATAGACAAACTTATTGGCAAAAATGTGTTGACTATAATGGTTCATATTTTGATTAATAAAGATGTGTTTGAGCCTAGTTACAATGATTTAAAATTCACAGTCCAAAACTGTAATTACCTTTGCACCAACCTCATAAATTTTTAATTGTATTTAATTTTAAATACTTTAGATTTGAATAACCACATGTAGCTGGTGGCTACTGTATTTGAATTCCAAAGCCCTACAATCTTTAAATGCATTAATTCATTTAGTATTCATGACAATGCAGAGACTTTTGTAGAGTTAGAGATGAAGAGATCAGGTTTCTCAGAGGTTGCCTAAGACTTCACAGCTTGTCTGAAGCAGAGCTGGGATTTAAATGTTAAATCCTTGGGTAATCTGGCTGCAGGGGCTCTGCTGGCACCTCCTTTGTGTCAGTCTCAATAACTGAAGTCCCACAGGCCAGGGGTCAAGCTGACATGTCTGTGTTCTTCTTGCATGGAAACTGAGAAAGTGAATTTCTGTTCCTGTCCCAGTGAGGTATCACTCATAAAGTGGAAAATTCCCCAAAGGAAAGGTTCCTAGATTCTCAACCACTAAGCTCGGCCACTCAGCCTTTGTATGCACTTCCTTTCCAGACTTAAACTTGCTAACAGTGCAACAATAGGAAATTGCTCCATTCTAACATGTTGCAGCTCTCTGATAAAAGTGAAAATATGCTCTGTCTTTCCCCCATACAACATCTTAAGTGTCTGTTTCCAAATCTAGGATATTTGGGACACACTTACTCCTTTACGTGCCTCCTGTTCCATTATGGTCCTTTGTAACTAGTGAGCCACCAGCTTGCTAAGCTACTAAGTCGCTTCAGTCCGACTCTTGGCGACGCCATGGACTGCAGCCTACCAGGCTCCTCCGTCCATGGGATTTTCCAGGCAAGAGTACTGGAGTGGGGTGCCATCGCTTTCTCCAGAGCAGGAGCAGGAAAAGAAAGGAAGAAATTATTTAGAAACATAAATGTGTACATGTCAGACCAAGGAAGAAATATTGGATACTTAGCTTTTGTTATTGATTCTGAACCCATAGTTGGTATTTTAACTCCCTTCTCTAGTACCTGTTGTATATTCTCTTTGCCCTCAATAGACTCTCAAATGATGTAGGTTTTTACCTGACTACAACAGCAGTTATTGGGGTATATGTGTTCTTAGTGATCCTGTTTGTATGGAGTTGCTTTTGACTCTCATTATCTTTAGATAATGATGTGGCAAACCTAGGAGGTAGTCCAGGTTCCAGACACATACCTCCTTTTCCTCACTCTGTAGCAGTAATCCTGTTTACCTTTGGTAATTAAGGTTCATTGCCCCAACCAAATCTGTAACCTCAATTTTTGTCTGTCTGGTCAGTGTCATGAGAAGCTCAAAATTGCTAGGTTGCTGTTTGAAGTGAAGTGAAGTCACTCAGTCGTGTCCGACTCTTTGCGACCCCATGGACAGTAGCCTACCAGGCTCCATCCATGAGATTTTCCAGGCAAGAATACTGGAGTGGGTTGCCATTTCCTTCTCTAGAGGATCTTCCCAACCCAGGGATCGAACCCGGGTCTCCTGCATTGCAGGCAGACGCTTTACCGTCTGAGCCACCAGGGAAGCCCGTTTAAGCTCCCAAAATCACTGAAGGCATTGTTGAGTCTCTGGGTGAAATCAGTCTTCTCTTGGATACTAAGACTGTTAGACCTGCAGAGCTCGAGTTGCAATCATGGCAGAAAAAAAAATGCAAGTTGGTCGTTAGGTGTAAGTGAGGGAGGGCAAGATTCACAGCTAATTCAGCTTTTGTCCCTTGGTTGGTTTTCTGGCTATTGGAGAAACACTCTCATGTATTATTCATTGGTTACCCTCATGCTGGGTGACATTAACCTCATGGGTATTGTTTCCCCAGCAGCACTGGAACTGGATCTTCAGCAGATGATCTAGCATTTTTAGGAGATCATCTTTCTGGATAATGGGGTACTTGGGAAGCCCAGTATATCCCATTAGTGTCAACCCATTTCTGTCCTTTTTTTATTCTGAAATCTTGAGTGAGATACTGTAGTGATAAATAAGGCATTGAATAATTCTGTAGATTTTGACAGGCTTAGTGGATAGGAATGCAATTTTATTAAAATCAGAATTAACGTCTTTTCGTATGAGAACTAACAAATGGCCACTGAAGGTGAAGGATATCTGCCTGAAATCAGGTATGTTTTCATAAAGTTAAGATGAGTTATGAAAGTTCATTTTGAGTTGGCACTTGGAGGCACATGCAAAGCAAAATTAAGTTGAAAGGAGATCTGAATGAGTTGCAGTCGTTTGTCACTGACTCAGTATGACCTTGGGCAAGATGCTTAATCACTGTGAACTGCCCATTTCTCACATCTGTCAAATTGGGATAATGATACTTGTGTATAGAAGGCTTTGAACCACTCAGATGAAAGGTTTTGTGCAATTGCAACGTGTCTGTTAATAACAACAGTAAAAATCTTCCTCTCACTCTCCTCTCAGCCTGACCTGTGTTTAAATCGAGCAGTACATAAAAAGATTGCCTGTGAAATGATGTTCTCGGCATTTATGTTGTTGCATGCTCTCCTAGCATCTAATACATTTCCTTCACAGCACTTCTCACAGCTGATGATAGTGTATTTGACTCTTTGAATAGTACTGTTTTCCTCCACCAAACCCCAAACCCCAAGAGACCAACAGGGACTAGGATAGTCTGTTTACTAAGGAATCTCCAATGCCTAGCACAGTGCCTGCATGCAGTAGGCATTTGGTAAATATTTATTGAATGGGTGAATAAATAGAAGAGGTAAATAATGGTTATTTCTATAAGTTCTGCCTAAGAAACAAAGAAAAGGAAAATAGAGAAGAAAATAAAGCAAACAACAACAAAGCCCAGAAGGCAAATCAGCAGTTTGGTTCCTTTACCCGTCTCCCGCCACTCCCCCACCATATTGGAATTCTGTAACAAATGTGTCATTCCTTTGGTCATAGTCTTATAGTGGGATTGGTGCCATGAGGAATGATCGGAGTAATTTTCAACAGCAGAAATGTTTAGTAACAGATGTACACAAGATGAGGTTGCCTCATTCAACTGCTATCTGTGGGACAACTCTATTCCAATAGGACGTGTCCATTAGAACTAGACCAGTGGCAGTTTCCCACAGGTTTAAATTTATTCATTTTCAAAAATTTTCTGAAAGGCTTGAAGAGGGAAAGATGTTTCCATGTCCAATAATGGTGTATTACAACACCTGGGCAAACTCAGACGTCCATTCAGTGTGTCATAATGTTCAACAAGGAAGTGTTCCTTCCCTATTAAGTGTTTCTGTCAAGAGTCAAACTAAATAATGGCACTAGGAAACTCACTCAACTGCAAATAATTGAGTCCAACAGAGTTCAGTGCAGATTGTGCAATTGACAACAGAAACTGGCCTGAGATGAAGGGTATAATCCATGCTGGTCGTCATTCGTGTATGTGACATATGTGTTTTTGTCCTTTTTTTTTTTTTTTTTAAAGGTCATGGATAGTATAGTAAAGTCTCTAGAAAATATTATGTGTCTCCATTGCAATTAGGTTGTAGTCAGTGAAAGCGTAGTGATTTGTAGCCTGGATGTGCCTTTCAGTGAAAACTTCTGCAAGCTTTTTTGCTATATATAGGTGGAGACAGTGTTGGCCTATATAAATTTACCCAGTGCATGACCAGTTGGGTTGGTGGTGTGTCATAAGTTTGGGCCAACCTCCATAAATGTCTCAGCAATTATGCTAAATGCATTATGCTGCCTGGTATCCAGTTGGGACTCTGTAAATATTGTTGAATGAATGTTCTAGGACCAGTTGAGACAATTCTCTCTGGATTCCCAGCATGAAAGTAGGTCCCACAGCCTTAGATCATGAATTGGAACTTGGGATACTTAGCATACTGAGCAGAACACACAGCATATTGCTTATCACCACTGTGTACCCATAATAAACTTCTCAAGGCTGTGTGATATCCAAAATATAAATCATTAGGTGTATGTTCTTTTGGGAGCCAAACATCTCACAGTGGCTGTTTTGGAGAGAGTAAATCCATCTTGAATCTTGGTCCAGTTACAAGAATGACTAATTTTATACTAGATGCTCACATGATTCAAAAGTGTGTAAATGACTCAGCCCATTAATATCCTTCACTCCTGTGATCTTCTCTCCCAGTGAAATAATAGCTATAAGGCAGTAATGATGATTGGAGGAGGAGACCTTGACTTTGTCCTGTGGCAATAAAATGACACACTGAGTAACTGCATATGTGTACAGTATTGTTTGAAAGAAATGAAGTGTGTGATCATCATATAAATATTACAGATTTTAGTTTAAAGTATGCTAAAAATAATACATAGTTTCAGTATGTGTAAAGACCACGAGTTTGCCTTTTGTTCCTACCTTTATTTCTTTTTCTGAAACAACGAGCCTCTGTTCATAGGGACAAGCCACCAGAGATCTGACTTCATTGTTACAGTCAGCTCCTTAATTGCCTTCCCTGGCTGACATAAGACAAATACTAAAGTCACAGGAATGTTGGGTTCCCATTAAATGTAGCTAGACATTCTCAAGTGCTTTTGAACTCAAACTGAACAGTTAGTTGGAGAGTCTCTGGAAGATTTGGCAATATGTATTTTGTCTTCACTGCTCCATCATTTTGAAACACTTCATTCAACAAAAATCTGTGTATTTTGAAGTCAGCACTTTGTGCCTATCTGGCTCTTGGTAAAGTCTCCAGTGACCCAGTCACTGAGTCCAACGGACACTTCTCAGTCCTTCTTTAGCTTGACTTCTGTGCAGCATTTGACAGATCTTGAAATATCCTAGACGTTTGGGACGTTGTCTTTTGGTTATCCTGTTAATTCTTGCACTTTTTATTTCTTGATCCTTCAAACTACCCCATAAATTCAGTATTCTCCAGAGTTCTTGCCTTACTCTTTTTTTTTTTTTGGTTTCTGTTTATTTCCTCTCCTTGGTAATCCCATTCATTTCCAGATTTCCATTAAAATCCATGCCCTGATTTCTCTACGTGGGTGTTCATGTCAGTCTGTGGAGCTGCAGGCCTGGGTATCCAGCTACTCTGGAGATACATATAATGATAATCACAACAATAACACCTACTCCTCACTGACTGTTCTCTATGACAAATAGCTCACCAGAGCTGTATTGCTTCATCCCAGCTATTCCTGTCCGCAACATTGGGAGGGAAATCCTGTTACTATTTTCTGTCTACAAGTGAGGAAACTAAGGTTAGATGCATTTAGTAACTTTTCTAATGTCATTTAGTTAGCAGAAGAGCCTCATTTTTAATCTCAAGTCTAGAGCCCAAGGTTTTCATTAATACTGGGGATTAGCATGTCAGAATGGAATCCTTTACTTTCCCCTCTCTTCCCCACACTCTCCTTTCCCTGTTATTCTCTGTCCTGTTTGGAAGGACCATATTTCATCCCTAAGGTAGATGTCTGGGGATTGCACTTGACCCAGACTGTGGATCACAGTAGTACTTTGCTTTTTTGTGTTCAAAATATTGACATCTTGTTTGCATTAATAAGGTTAGGTTTCAAATTCCTGGCTTCAGGCTGATAATGTATTGTTTGGTCTATATGTTGTTTTAAAGACCAAAAGAAAAAAAGATCTCACAGAAGTCTAGATTTGTACCTTTTCCTTAGAAACCTGGACTTGCTGTCACATGGCATTGGTCCCCCAGAGCTGTGGCGCAGCTTCGTCTCACCTGGGGCTGCTGCTGGCTGCTTCCGCATGGTGCTCACCACTCCCTGTTGTCCTTGCTTCTTGGGGGTTTCCTCAGGTCCGTGCACGTGCAGCCCCATGGGCAGTTAGGACCCCTGGTAAAGACTCCTATGCTTGTGCAGGTAGTCTTCTTCCCTCTCTAGTTTTTGCCCTAGTACTTAAAGTGAAAGTTGCTCAGTCGTGTCTGACTCTTTGCGACCCCATGGACTATACATACAGTCCATGGAATTCTCCAGGCCAGGATCCTGGAGTAGGTAGCGGTCCCCTTCTCTAGGGGATTTTCCCAATCCAGGGGTTGAACCCAGGTCTTCTGCATTGCGGGTGGGTTCTTTACCAGCTGAGTCACCAGGGAAGCCCCTAGTACTTGAAGGATTTCCTCAAATGAAATCTGCTACTTGCTTTCTCTTAGTGTTTCTGATTTATGTTCCCCCACTGGTTCCTTCTCAGTCCGCAAACATGTTGAAGACTCTGTGCTAAAGTTGGAAGGAAAGAAAAAAAAAATATGTTCTGTGCGCCAAAGTTAAACACAAACGTGGCATATTTAAGTCTTCATGGCATTGACAGCGTTCCCGATTTCTGATTAAGAAGTGAGAGAAACCCAAGGCCTAGAAGGATTGTCCCCAAATCCACAACTTAGGGGCCCAGACCTGTCTGATCTTGGGGTCCATGTTCTTTCTCCACCATCATGTCAACTTCACTTAAAGCTACTGTTGACTGCTCTACGAATAAACAAGTGTCCTTTGCTCTCTCCCGCGATCTGCTTCCCATCTCTTTCTCCTTCCCTTGCTGCCAAACTTGATTCACTTGCTGATACGGTACCCCTTAGTCCCTCTTCTCACATCACTAGAGTAGAATTTGCCGTCTCTGTAATTCACTTGTTCATCAGTGTCATTTGAGCAGCTGCTGAAACATAGAGTATACTGGGCACCATGAAATGATCCTTGCCTGAGAGAAGCTTTGCAGGCTAGTAGGTTGAAACAGATAAGTAGTTCCAGTGCAGTGTACCAGTGCCTGGTAATTAAATCCAGTGGTTTCTTTTTAGCCCTTATCTTACTCGAGCTCTCCTGCATCGTTTTTTCCAAAGGACAAGCGTCTCTTAAGGAAATTTTCTCTTTTCTTTTCTTCTTGGACTGGCCTTAACTCCTGGTTTTCTTCTTCACTTTTTTTTTTTTTTTTAAAGAATTCCTTTTGCATTTCTCTTCTTTTTCTTCATATGCTGTCATTTTAAATGTCTCTCCAGCTGCTTACTAGATCTTTCCATTTAGATGTTGTCCAGACGTTCAGGATTGCCCTCTCTTTCCTCAAGAAAATTTTATGTAATTAGTTGCTCATATTAAAAATCTTGAAGTCATCATCAGTTTCATGTCTTCCTCTCACAAAATGACTCAGTAATTCTGCTTCAAAAATAGCAATAGAATTCGATCAAGTTGCCAGCCCCTCTGCCATTAGTTAGCATAGGCCATTCTTCTTTTTCCTTTCCTGTCTTAGTGCATCCTCGATGCTTTAACTACAGCAATCTTTTTCTTTTTTAGAGAAAGAAAATTGTCATGGTGTTATCACTTTATTCGTTACAGTATTTTAATGTCTTTCCCTGCTGCCTATCAGATCAAGCCTCACTTTCACAGCCTGGCTCCCAAAGCTGTTCACTACCTACTCCTGATCAGCTTTTCTGGTCTTCTCTCCTGTTTAGCTACACAGAGAAGGCACTCACTTGATAAGTGGGTGCTACTCAAAAACATGACCTTTTCTTTCCAGGACAATATTAAATTCCCATTCTGTTAACTATGGTGTCTGCTAAGTTTACTTCTCGGTTAGTTTCTATCATTTAAAAATTATAATGGCATAAAGATTAACAGTCTGTAGGCTATTTTTAAAATTCTCTCAAAATTTCTTTAACCCAGTGTATGAACTGAATTGTGTTCTCCCAACATTCATATGTTGAAGGCCTAACCTCTAGTATCTCAGAATGTGTTTGGACATAGAGTCTTTAAAGAGATAATCAAAGGTAAAATGAGGTCATTGGAGTGCTTCCTTTTAATGTGGTGACTGGTGTCCTTTCAAGAGAAGAATATTTGGACACAGACATGTACAGAGAGAAGACCGTGTAACAGGGAGAAGATGACCATCTACAAACCAACTCTGCTGTCACCTTGGTCTCAGATTCCTAGTCTCCAGAACTATGAGAAAATACACATTTGTGGTTTAAGCCATCTAGTTTGTGTTACTTTGCTATGACAGTCTTACCAGACTAGTACACCCAGTGACTTAAAACTCAGGTTTTAAGTCTTGTATCCAGGCAGTTTATCCTTAGGAAAAGGATGGACTAAGGCTCTAATAGATCCTCTCCTCCCCCTCAGACTTCTTGGAGGTATTTTTATGTTTGTCTTAGGAAAAGAGGGCCATCCTTACTTTTTCAGACTAGGTAACACTTATGGTCAACTAACAACTCAAAGAATGGCTTTTTTCTTTCCTCATTTGGGATTCTGTGTCTCTTTATCTTGAGAATACAAACAATGCAAGAAACCATTAAAAAATAGAATTAATCCCTATTTATTGCATTGATTTAAACAGATAATGAGTTTAATATTTTTCAGGCTCTCATTTTGAGAGCTGGAGTACAGTAAGTTCTCCTTGCAACAGATAGCTATGCCAACTGCAGCATCAAGTTTCCAGAGAAGGTATTTGCTGCAGTGAAATTGTGTGCTTTACAGCAGTTCTCTGGAGGTTCTAGCTGTGGGGGAAGAAAGTACTCTGAATCGCTAAGTTTGATGTATTCGGGTTTTCCTTGTCATACTTCAAATTGCTACATTGTCAACTCCAAAATGCCTCCACCCCCTGCCCCAACACTTTTCTACCCAACTCCTCAGCAGTGGTTGTATTTGATTTGGGGAGATTAAGTATGTTGAGTGGGTTAGAGACTTTGTTGGAAAAGGACATCTGCAGTTACTGATATCTGCTCAGATTAGCTCTTTTCTGATCATGGAAGATTAAATAATAATTTCATACTAATCAAAGACCTTGAGAAGCTTCATATGTATGCTTTTATTTTACAAATCCAGAAAGGGAGCCCCTTATTCTTTTTTGAGAACTCATTTATTTTCTGTGTCTGCTCTGTGCCCTCTTCTTGCTACAGCCTTGAACTTGTTTCATCTTGTTCTCTCCAGTGTAGAGACAGAGAATAACTATGCACTGGGTAGAAGCAGTTATTTTTGTGGTATTAGGCGTTATTCGATTGATTGTCTTTGTACCTTCTTGTTTCCAAACTGAGCTTTATTGTTTCTTTAGCCTTATAGGACTTATTTTAAATTTTTAATTACATATAACTTGTCACTAAAGCCTCGCCATGTTTTTCACACCTCTCTTTGATGATGGATCCAGCACTGGTTGAGCTTCATCAGTGCAATGAGAAGACAGTCATTTCCTATACTCTGTACTTTACATGTAGATTTAGGTATTTTGATTTCATATAGATTTAGGTATTTTGATTTCATGCTTAATTTTCATTTTTGATTTGGCTAATGCATAGCATGCATAGCAATTAAACAAAAGAATATTATCTAATTCTTTGCTCCATGACAGAAGATAATCAAAGCAGAGGACTTACAGATAATCTTTTGACTTTGAATGGTAAAATATGATGCTTTCAACATTTTTGCATGTTTGAAAATTTTATAATAAAATATTGGGGGAGGGGAGAATAAAGATTGAGAGGTTAGCCTTGAACAGACTAGGGGCACTTACTCCTGGTGACCGCAGATGGTGGAAGTTCAAGGTTCAAGTCTCCACTCATTTTGTGAAGGAGGAGCCAGCCTCACCTGCCGGGGCCGAGGACCAGAGAAGAGGAGTGCTGGAGAGAATGCAGGACAGACTCAAGAGGAAGGAGAGGGGACCGCATAGACCTAAATGAAAAGAAGGCGCCGTCACGCTCAGGTTCTGGTGAAGGTGGAGGACACAGTTGCGCGGTACTTGTCTGGACACGGCAAGTCAGCAGGGCAACGAGGGGATAGTGTAAGAAACCAAAGGGTAGGTGGGGTAAATGAGTTTCTCTGCTGTCCGCTAGCAGTCTGTTTCTGAAACAGGGCCCTGCCCCCCTGGTTCTCTGTTGAAGGAAATTCTGTTTTCTACCGCTATATTTTTTGAATAAAATGCAAGAAAAATTCTGTTACAAGACTGTGTCATTGTTAACATTCAACTACAGTAATTTTATTGTCCTCCTCAGGTAAAAGAA
The DNA here is from genome assembly GCF_002263795.3 of Bos taurus. Classification (NCBI taxonomy): domain Eukaryota; kingdom Metazoa; phylum Chordata; class Mammalia; order Artiodactyla; family Bovidae; genus Bos; species Bos taurus. The sequence goes on along the minus strand of NC_037341.1, from coordinate 15,008,688 downwards.
GAACGTTCAGAGAAAATACCTGATCTAAAATTATTAGTGGAGAAGAAGTTTTTGGCTTTACAGAATAAGAATTCCGATGCAGACTTTCAAAATAATGAAAAATTTGTCCAATTTAAACAACAGCTGAAAGAACTAAAGAAGCAATGTAAGTCAGCATGCTTTGCTTTGGTTTGGCTTTTTTAAATTAGGGAACTGACTGGATTAACAGTCCCAGAAACTGATTTTTATAGAGTTTGCTTATCTGCTTGGCTTGATCTTTCTAAATCGCTTTTTTATTGTTGTTGCAATTCTGTATTTTGTCTAACTTTTGGTTCAAATCAGCTATCCATTTCTGAAAGCCAACGGTTTCCACAAAGTGCTAAGAAAATTCCCCAGCAGGTAGAGAAAGTTACACTGTTATTGTCCCACTGCTGAGAAAGAAATTGGGAAAATAAAACTAAAAGCTGTTTTATTAAAATAGCAAAGGTAGTTTTCAAATTTTAAACTGCTGTGCCAAGCTTTAAAATAACTGTATCTTGATTCTAGTTTTTCTGTTTTAGAGTAGCAGGAGCAATGTTTTCTCAAATGTGAGACCAAAATTCTCTTGATCTCTTCTGTCTTGGTGGTAGTATAAATTCCATGTGATTTTTTTTTTTTTTTTTTTGCCTTACCAGGAAACTTTATTATACTCAGGGTTTTAATGCACATAATTTTAATTTAAAAATGAGAGTATAAAAATTATTAGTTGTACCCCAAAAGTCTTGAAGACAGTATTGGCAGAAATGTATGTTTTTTGTACAGTGAAGTACATTTCCTTTTTTTCCTCCCTTTTTCCCCATATAATCCACATACCAATTTTATGTAATTTTATTGTTTTTACACTAGCATCAGTCGTTGTTCTTTAGGTTTGAGGCTCTTTTATTCCTTAGAGAATTGAACAAAGTAATTTTTTTTTCAAACTTTGGTTTCATATCACCTTCATTTGCATATACATGGGACAGGAATGCATGATACAAGATAAATTTACTTCATGTTCATATTTGTATTTAGCAGAAGGATTCCTATTTTTAAATAGGCCTTCTTTTAAATATAAGCATTTTCTTTAAATTGATGCTGAGATCTCAAAAAATAACTGAGGAAGCAGCTTTACTTTTGTCTATTTTACAAATAACTTAAGTTTCACAATTTGGAATGTTTTGCAATCATGATGAGACTTTTCTGTTACTGTAAATTTAAATAGTAAGCATTTTCCCCACATTTCAAATCTATGTGTTTTTTTGGTGGTGGTTGTTCTTCATTGAACAGCACAGCTACCAAATCTCTCTAAATTAATTTGTACTGTTTCCCCAGATGGATAACAATTCTCCAAATAGGTAATAATTTGCTAGTGCCTTTCTGGTCTAGATGCTAGTGAATTGAAGTTTTTGCTTTGGTCAAAATAACCAAATCATTTTATTTTTCTTCTTGGAGACAATAATCACAAATTATGGCAGATTTAGCATCTGATCATAATTCTTGATTTTTTTTTTAGATATTTTATAATACAGATTAAAGGACAAATATTCAAAAACAGAAATTTCTTCCCACTTTGTTATTGTTTACAAAATTATTATTCCATAAGAGAAAACTATAAAGATCTTTAGAATCATATACTCATGTGGAAGTGCCTTCTAATTAACAGTGTGTATTCAACAGAATTATAATTATTGGAATTATAGTATCATTTCTTTAATTCTCTCTAAAATGAGGAATGAGGGAGAGGTTTCCCCAGGCCAGCAGTATACATCATTTGTCTGGACAGTTAAACCTTACTACAGAGTAAATTTATATTTAAGAAAACTTCCTTATATAGGGTTTCCTTACATATGGTAACACTAGAATTAAGAGAACTTTCCTTTTATGTCTCCTGAAGTAATCTTTTTAAAAATTTTAAAATATCAAATGGTGAAACAAGCAAAATATTAATACTCTTTTAAGATACTCTGTAAGATGTATATACTTTACTTGCAGAAATGTGATTTTTAGTGCATTATTATTAGCGCTATCAGTTAAACTGATGCCATGCCTCCTGGATTTCATTTCTTTTAATGTAACGCTAGTGAGGATGCTGGTTAGCACGAGGCTTGTGCAGTTTTGTGGAGCCAAGTCAAAGAAACTATGATTTATAAAGAAGCTGGTGAATCTATTTATTTTGAGAGATTTTCTGAAGGCAAGGAATTACAATAGTAATTTGGTGGATTTTTTTTTTAAGATTGGAAAAGACAAGCCAGGGAGAGATACTTGAATCTAGTTACCTATTTTGACGAAGGCTAAAGCATTTTTATGGTCTGCACATAGTAGAAGAGTTCTTCCAATGAAAATCACCCCACATTTTCACCAACTTTATTATTCAAGAACATAAATTGCATGGGATTACATTTTACCAGATAAGGATTTAATGAAAGAAATACCAGGAAGCTCTTAGGCGGGGGGGGAATCAAGGAGACTGAAATGAGGAGGTCTATCTGGTGCCCTGACCTGAGGAGGTGCCCTCATTTCTCAAGGCAGCTCTGCCTACAGCAGTTAATCCTGCTGCAGCTCAGCGGCTGGTTCTCAAAGTGACTGGTGTCAAGAACCCCTTACATTCTTAAACTCACTGAGGGCCATGGACTCCCGTGGTGGTCCAGTGGTTAAGACTCTGCTTCCAATGCTGAGGATGCAGGTTTGACCCCTGGTTGATTAGGGAACTAAGGTCCCACGTGCCATGGGGTGTGGCCAGTTTACGTGTGTGTGTGTCTGTGTATAAACAGCATATTTTTTTAAAATTATTTTTTATTTAGGTCCCCCAGACAGCTTTTTAACTTTTCATAGGTTGTAGCTGTTGGTATCTAAATAGAAATCAAAACTGAGGAACTTAAAAAATATTAATGCACTTAAAAAAATCAATCATAAGTCCATTACATGTTAATAAAAAGAACACAGGGAGGCCTGGCGTGCTGCGATTTATGGGGTTGCAAAGAGTTGGACACGACTAAGTGACTGAACTGAACTGACTGATGACATATAACTAGGTATTTTCCAAACAAAGAAAAATTAGTGGGAAGAGTGGCATTATTTTACATTTTTGCAAGTCTTTTCAATTTCTGGCTTAATAGAATGCAGCTGGGTCTTCATATTTGCTCATGCATTTAATCTGTTGTGCATTGTTTTGATTGATGATTGATTTTTTTTAAGTGTTTGGGTTGAACCAAAGAAAGTCCAGCTTCACACATAGGTAGTTGGACTTGCTGAAAGGATCTTGCAGACCCCCTGAAATTCTCATTTTGAAAACCACAGATTTAGGCCAAGGGTCAGTACGTATGGCCCCGTTGGCCAAATTCAGCCTACACCCTCTTTCTCTGTGACCTGCAAGCTAAGATTTTTCTTTAATATTTTTCAATTGTTGGGGGGAAAAAAGTCAAGAGAAGAATGTGATGTGAAAATTAAATTATTCAGATTTTAGTGTTCATATGTAAATTTTTATGAGAATCTAGACACATTCATTCATTTACATGTTGTCTATAGGTGCTTTACATCATAATGGCAGAGTTGAGAGGTTGCATCAGAGACCATCTGACCCACAAAACTTGTTTTTACTATCTGACTCTTTCCTGAATGGTAATTAGAAATAAGGGAAGGTATTTTTGTTGTTGTTAACTTTAGATTTTTTTCCTGCTGCTGCTGCTAAGTCTCTTCAGTCGTGTCCGATTCTGTGTGACCCCATAGATGGCAGCCCACCATCTACTCTGTCCCTGGGATTCTCCAGGCAAGAATACTGGAGGGAGTTGCTATTTCCTTCTCCAACGCATGCATGCATGCTAAGTCGCTTCAGTCATGTCCGACTCTGTGCGACCTCATGGACAGCAGCCCACCAGGCTCCTCTGTCCACGGGATTCTCTAGGCAAGAGTACTGGAGTGGGTTGCCATTTCCTTCTCCAAGACTTTTTCCTAAGTACCATGCATTTGTCTCAGGTATATTCAGAACACCTTGTGTGCCTGCTGTATATGAATCTTTGCAGCTGGTGCTCTGAGATCAAAATAAGGCAGAGTTCCAGGACCTGGAGAAGATAATATATACAATTCTGGTAGAGCCATGAAAGCAAATATCCAAGCAAAAGCAAAGACACAATGTCAAAAACAAATATTATACAAGTGGGCCTTAATGGAGGAAGAACAGGAATGCAGATTTTATCTGCGTTGGTTGATAGGGGTTGCCTGGAACTATGTGTTCAAAATGCTTCAGAGGCTGGGTTCAGGCCTTGCAAGAAAGGGTGTGCTGAAGGATTGTGGGAAAAGAAGAGAAGCAGTGCAGATATCTGGTATTTACCATCTCTAGAATATAACAGCAGCAGATGAATTATACTCATTTGAGGCTATGCTTACTCTGAAGGTCACATACTTCAGTTGTACACAGTAAGGTTTTTTAGTAGTTATTTGTGTCTTGCAGATATTGCCAGGCATTCAATCCATCTTCTTTGGGCAAATTGTTTTATGTGTGGGTACCCAGTGTCCTAAGTATTAGAGATATTATGTCTGCCTCAACTTCCTAGGATTATTACCAAGGTTAAATGAGATAGTAGATCTTTGCAAACTCTGAAACTTTACATTTAAGTTATTATTGACAAAGAGCTAGTAAAGCATAGTGGAAAGAATGTGAGTTTAGCAGCCAGAAGACCTGGGTTTGAGTCAATAAGTAAGTAGCCTGATCTCTGTACCAGTACCACCCATTTTTCTTAGGGCTAATTCTTAGAGTCATACAAATCAAGATTGTGATTGAAGATAATTTTTATATTTGGTGGCAGTGATGATAAATGAGCCAGCAAACAGTTTTCACAGAAGAGAATTCTGTTCCCCTAAATGGTAATCATGGTCTTACTAACCCAAGTTGTAAAATAAACAATATGACTTGGTTTAGGGCAGACAGAACCAGACCAAGTTGGATAAAATTATTTTAATATACCTGAACAGTATATTCATATTGTAATATTCTCTCTTCCTTGTCTCTTTTACTTAAACAGTTTACAGTATTGCAACTCATGGTTTCCTGTGATTTTAACGTCAGGAGAACTTAATTAGAATATGCAGACAGACGCCTCTGTATAAATGGGCTTCTCTGGTAGCTCAGCTGGTATAGAATCTGCCTGCAATGCCAGAGACCCCAGTTCAGTTCCTGGGTTGGGAAGATCGCTGGAGAAGGGATCAGCCACCCACTCCAGTATTCTTGGGTTTCCCTGGTGCTCAGATGGTAAAGAATCCACCTGTAATGCGGGAGACCTGAGTTCGATCCCTGGGTTGGAAAGATCCCCTGGAGAAGGAAATGCCAACCCCCTCCAGTATTCTGGCCTGGAGAATTCCATGGGGTCCCAAAGAGTCGGACACAAGTTTCACTTTCTGTATAAACACTTTCTCAAGTTTTCAAGTAATCTTTCTGGTGTTCCTTATTCACTTACCAATTATATAATTAGGAGGCATTGAAAGTTTTAGTATAGGTCAGCAAGGCAGAAATCGAGGGAATTTTACAATAGTTCATACTTAGGAACCTTTACAATTTAAGGGCATCACTTTGTTGTCAAAATAGAATTTACTCTAAATCTGAGAGCTTTAGTATTAAATAATAGGAAATGTAATTTTGATGGTACCTTTAAATGTTAAAAGAGCATGTCTTTTTTAATGCATATTTGCTAATCTGAAGGTGTTCACCACAAATTTAACAGTATACTTAGGTCATATATGAGATATGCAGAATACGAGATACAGAGATAATTGAATCCATGTGTGAAACTCAGAAATCAATTTAAGTGATACATATATCTGGACACAGAAATCATTATCACTTCTCATAATACCACACACACAACATAGGAATTCACACCATAATCTTGTAAGTTATATGGGTTTAGAAAATAACTGTGTGCCATCACTTGAAACATGCTCATTATAGGGCTCAAAACTGATAAAATAGGGAGTGGCCATTCACTTCACAAAAGATTTGCTCACAGATTCTGTTAGATAGGGAGTTCCTTAGGAATACTAGAATAACTTTACTGTTCCTTGTGGGTTGCTTACCCCATCCTTCATCATCTGTTCAAAGCCACAGTGTCATTCCACGTGAGCAGGGCCTTCTGTATTTTGCCTACTGCTGTATTCCTTGAGGTCTAGGTACCTGGTATGTAATGCACAGATCCTTGATGGTCACAAGAGTCTTCAGGAGAACTGCCATATACTTGAGAGCTTGTGCTTAGTTGCTCAGTCGTGTCTCTTTGCAACCCCATGGACTGTAGCCCACCAGGCTCCTCTGTCCACGGAATTTCCCAGACAAGGATGCTAGAGCGGGTTGCCGTTTCCTATTCCAGGGAATCTTCCCAACCCAGGGATTGAACCCGCGTCTCCTGCATTGGCAAGCAGATTCTAGGAAGCCCACACAAGAGGTTATGCCCTACCTAAAGGAGATGCCTGCAACCTGGCCAATCCCTGCTGCTATGAGGGAGGGTGGACACAGTGTTACCAGATCTTCAGGTTTTTGGGAAAACCCAGAAGTTTAGCTGATTATTTTTCAGTTACTAAATTTTTGAAACACTATATGAACAGAACTGTCAGTTTGTGAGCTTTGATTTTGCCTCCTCGTAATACCATTTTTCACTGCCTTGCTAAGCACTTAATGGGACATCAGTATTAATTTGTCCAATTAACAGTAGATTATGATTTCTTCAAGGAAAGGGATGCTTTTATTTAAAGATACTTCAAAGTAAGGCCAGATTTTATGCATTTCCTGCCATTTGGGAATGTGGAGTAGGAACCCAGTGGATTCTGTTGAAAAGCAGGTGGAGATTTTATGTTGAGGGGCCAAATAGGGGAATCCCTACACCAGTTGCAGATGAACAGTAGAGTTTTAGGGAAGATTAGCTCTTTTGAGGATTGGAAATGTGTATGTGAGTTTTGAAGCCTACTAGAAGGAGAGAGGTGAGGAAGAAGCAAAGGAGGTGCTTAGATACACATTGGATGTGTTTAAACTACACCAGGTGTTGGCCAACCTGACTTAATGCTGATCCCCTTCAACCTATAAATGTCTTTGTCGTGCAATATAACTGTCTATCCAAACAACATATATTGCTGGGCTGCAATTAACCAAAGCCCAAGACCCTTTAAGGTAGGAATAGTTTCTCATTCATCTCTGTGTTCCTTTTGTTCCTTATCTAGTTAGAGCTCAGGTAATATTTATAGAACAGAATTATTCAACTAGAAAAAGAGGGTCAGAATCTAGTTAAGGTAGTCTGATGGTAAAACGTCTTTTCCCTTCGATACTGTGCCATCAGTAGAGAAGAAAAGAAGAGGAAGAAAATTGGCATACATGGCTTTGGGATCTAAAATCAGCAGCAGAGGGTTAACAACTATATTGCCTTTGACAGTCCTTTATTTTTTTAATTATTCAGAAAAGACAGCATGCATGATCCTGTGTTATAACCTGTTATAGTGATATGTTGGTGTAAATGTATCGTATATGTAGCAACACATAGTTTTTAACACCACAGCAGCAGCATACTCAGGAATTGATGCTCACTTACTTAGAACATTTAAGCAAACTTATAAAAGTTTAGGCTTGCTCGCTCTTCTATAGACAATTTTTCATCTCTGTGGCCCTTAGTTAATCTTCATTTTTTCTTTAATATTGATGATACCATCACCATTCATTTGCTGGATGACCACTAACGGTTGGGAAATGCTAAAAGTCATAAGTTTCACAACAGAGATTGACTTTTCCACAGTGGATTATATCCTGAGGACTCATGCTCATTGAGTGAAATTTACGCCCTGTGCAAATGTTTTATTCTTTGTGTATTTGCCTCTCTCCTTCTTCCTCTTTGAGTCATTCTGTCTGATTCTTTTGTGGCTCTTTCCTCCCTTCTGCTTTCTTTGTGTTTCCCACCCAGATGGTTTCTCTTTCCCGTAGGTCTTTACTTACATCAGGGGTAGCTAAGTGCTACCATTCCCGTCTTAATGATGAAGCAGCTTCCGAGAGATTAAGTGATATGCCCAGGGTTACAAAGTTCATAAACAGTGGAACCAGATGACAGGAGATGCCAAGGGGAGAGAGAGTATTAGAAAGAGATGTAACTATCCTCTCTCTTCTGTTTCATACAGTTATTTCCTAGGAAGTTTTACACTTTAAAGCAGATTTGGGGTTCAGTTGAGTTGCTCAGTTGTGTCCAACTCTTTGCGACCTCATGGACTGCAGGACACCGGGCTTCCCTGTCCATTACCAGCTCCCGAAGCTTGCTCAAATTCATGTCCATCGAGTCGGAGAAACCATCCAACCATCTCGTCCTCGTCACCTTCTCCCCCTGCCTTCAATCTTTCCCAGCATCAGGATCTCTTCTAAGGAGTCAGTCCTTCGCATCAGGTGGGAAAATATTGGAGCTTCAGCTTCAGCATCAGTCCTTCCAATAAGTATTCAGGACTGATTTCCTTTAGGGTTGACTGGTTTGATCTCTTTGCAGTCCAGGGGACTCTCAAGAGCTAGTGAAACTAATTCCGATCAGATTGATTCTCTTGTGGTGGAGTTTTAATCAGGGCATTAAGCTATCAGGGAGCTCTTTGGGAGTGAAAAATTGGCTTTTCTACATGTGTGTTGTAATAAGCAATAAAAGATGCCCGTATACTCCACCTTCACTCCAGAGTTTCCCCTAGTCTTTTAGGAAAATAGTATGCAGTTCAGTTCAGTCACTCAGTCGTGTCCAACTCTTTGCGACCCCATGAATCACAGCACACCAGGCCTCCCTGTCCATTACCAACTCCTGGAGTTTACCCAAACTCATGTCCATTGAGTCAGTGATGCCATCCAGCCATCTCATCCTCTGTCATCCCCTTCTCCTCCTGCCCCCAATCTCTGCCAGCATCAGGGTCTCTTTTCCAGTGAGTCAACTCTTCGCATGAGGTGGCCAAAATATTGGAGTTTCGGCTTCAACATCAGTCCTTCCAATGAACACCCAGGACTGAGCTCCTTTAGGATGGACTGGTTGGATCTCCTTGCAGTCCAAAGGACTCTCAAGAGTCTTCTCCAACACCACAGTTCAAAAGCATCAATTCTTCGGTGCTCAGCTTTCTTCACAGTCCAACTCTCACATCCATACATGACCACTGGAAAACCATAGCCTTGACTAGACAGACCTTTGTTGGCAAAGTAATGTCTTTTCAATATGCTATCTAGGTTGGTCATACCTTTCCTTCCAAGGAGTAAGCGTCTTTTAATTTCATGGCTGCAGTCACCATCTGCAGTGATTCTGGAGCCCCCCAAAATAAAGTCTGACACTATTAACACTGTTTCCCCATCTAGTTCCCATGAAGTGATGGGACCGGATGCCATGAACTTTGTTTTCTGAATGTTGAGCTTTAAGCCAACTTTTTCACTCTCCTCCTTCACTTTCATCAAGAGGCTTTTTAGTTCCTCTTCACTTTCTGCAGGGTGGTGTCATCTCCATATCTGAGGTTATTGATATTTCTCCCGGCAATCTTGATTCCAGCTTGTGCTTCTTCCAGCCCAGCCTTTCTCATGATGTACTCTGCATATAAGTTAAATAAACAGGGTGACAATATATAGCCTTGATGTACTCCTTTTCCTATTTGGAACCAGTCTGTTAACTGTTGCTTCCTGACCTGTATACAGGTTTCTCAGGAGACAGGTCAGGTGGTCTCATATTCCCATCTCTTTTGGGATTTTCCACAGTTTATTGTGATCCACACAGTCAAAGGCTTTGGCATAGTCAATAAAGCAGAAATAGATGTTTTTCTGGAACTCTCTTGCTTTTTCTATGATCCAGCAGTGGATGTTGGCCATTTGATCTCTGGTTCCTCTGCGTTTTCTAAAACCAAGACGTCAGGAAGTTCACAGTTCATGTACTGCTGAAGTCTGGCTTGGAGAATTTTGAACATTACTGTATTAATAGAAGTAATAACCAGGCTTTGTACAATGACTACTACATGTGGTACTTAATCAGTGCTAGTTGAATTATTAATGCACAGGCATTGTTTGAGGGCTTGCCTATAAAAGGTATTTGTATACTTTATATACATTATTGTTTACTTCTCACAGTTCTACAACTGTACCCATATTATAGAATAGAAAATGTGCAGAGAGAGGTGAGATGGCTTTCTGAAGGTCATAAGTGCTGAAATTCAAACCCAGGTTTAGGTGACACCAGAGTTCATGTTCTTTCCCTTGTATACCACATCAACTCTTGAAAACCTTTCCATTTTTTTTTTTTTTCTCTCTCTCTCTTCTCTCAATTCAAGCATTTCGTGCATCTCTTTAAAAATTGATGTGTCCTGGGACTGTCAAGTAGTGAACAGTGAACCCAGATTATGGGTCTCTGTTGATGCCCTCTGGTGACTCTGGTGGAATCTGCTTCATCTGGCTGAGAAGCTCTTGCTTAGTCACTTGTGTATAGAGATCAGGGTGTAGGGTTCATATCAGGCCTTATATAGTACTTTGTCTGTGCTGATATTGCTTTCAAAGCAGCCCCTAGAGAATCACGTTGTAGCTGAGCCCATTTTATAAAGAAGTGAGACTCAAAAGGCAAGTAGTTTGGTCAAGGTCACAAAGTAAGTTACAGAGTGAAACTGAGTCCTCCTTTTCCAGATCCCATGGTTTTGGCAATACATTCAGTAAATAGTGCATGAGAATGCCTTTTACGGTGTGAATAGCACAACTATTCACTGTGCTAGGGAGAAAGGAATAGGATGTTTATTACACCTCAAGTTTAGAACAAATTCCATGAAATGTACTTCAAGCATAACAGCAGTAATCCCATGCATGTCCGTCATCCCTTTTAATCTTTGCAGCATCCACGTGCCGGAGAGGAATGCGTGGAAAATGCAGGTTCTGTTTTTAGCAGACTGGTTCCTAGAGGTGACGTATTTACCCAGTGTCTCACCATCAGGAGGTCAGAAGGATAACAAATACATCTCTGAGGAGAGGGGAAGCTTTAGAATGAGAGATGACTATAATTAAAGTTATTAGGTTCAGGTATCAAGGGAGCAGTGAGTCAGCACCAAGTTTAAACAAACTGTGGACTGCGGGTGTTTCTCTCCTGGTGGCTTATTTTGAGAGAGTGTGATGTCATCCGTGCCCAGAAAGCAGCCTGACCCCAGAACACGAGTAAGTGTCCTGGAGAGATGCACATCACGCTTAAGAATTATCTTGTTGGATTGGAAGCATCTAGTTTGTAATTATTAGATGTATATAATAGGTACCCATTTGTAGTTGACATCTGGCTCCTACCAGCCCCTGGGAACCACTGTTTTTTTTTTTTTCCCCTCCGTATAGTTTTGGCTTTTCCAGATTGCTGCATACATGGAATCATACAGGGTATAGCCTTGTAAGTGGCTTTTTTCCACTGAAGCAGAATGTGTGTGAGTTTCATCCACAGTTTGTTGCATCGTGTTGCTATAATAGTCCATCATATAGATGTACCATAGTTATAATCTCTTCTGTTCAGTCACCAACTCAAGGTCGTTTCCGTGGTTTCCAGCTTGGAGCCGTTATGTTTAAAGCTGTTCCAAGTATCATGTATAGGCTTTAATGTGAATGTAAGTTTTAATTTCTCTTGGATAAATATCAAGGTGTGCGACTGCTGACTTATGTGGTGAGTACGCATTTAACTTACAAGACACTGATAGACTGTTTTCCATGGTCCCATCTTATATTTCCGTGAGCGTTGTATTACTAGTTGCTGTGTACCCTCACCAGCCCTTGGATTATTTTGGTTTTGTTTTTAATTTTAGCCATTCTAGTAAGTCTGTAATGTTAGCTCATTGTAGACTTAGTTTGTGCTTTTCTAATGACAGTGATGCTGAACATGAAGTTCCTTTTTTGTACTTAAATTTTTCATATAATGTTCATGTTTTTCTATTCGTGTATCTCCTACATTTATTATTTAGTTTATTCAAGAATCATTTTAGACAGTTTGTGGCAGTGGTTCTCACCCAGTCTGTTCCCACACCAGCAGCCATAAGCATCACCTGGAAACTTACTGAAAATACAGATTTTTCAGATGCACATAAGAGCAACTGAATCGGAAACTCTGGGGATGGGGCTGAATTTTAACAAGCCCTCCAGGTGATCTCCTCTAAGCCAGAGTTTGAGGACCATTGGTTTGCAGTAGTGGCGCTTACCTATCACTGGATATCAGTATCAGCTGTGAACCTTAAAAAAAGACCCAATTCCAACCCCCAGAGATTCAGAATTAATTAGTTGGTGTCTCATGGGGCTCTAGGCATTTTTTTTTTTTTTTTTAAGTTCTCTGGGTGGTGCTAATGTATAATCAAGGTTGAAAGTAGCTTGTCTACCAAAGGTTGTTTAGCTAGGCATTGTAGAGGACACAAATCTGACTTCTAATTCCATGTCTCATGTAGCTTATTATCTAAAAGGGAAGGTCCAAAAATACACAGCATAGTTACAGGCATATATAAATTACTCAGCTGCTGCTGCTAAGTCGCTTCAGTCGTGTCCGACTCTGTGCGACCCCATAGATGGCAGCCCACCAGGCTCCCCCATCCCTGGGATTCTCCAGGCAAGAACACTGGAGCGGGTTGCCATTTCCTTCTCCAATGCATGAAAGTGAAAGTGAAGTCTCTCAGTCGTGTCCGACTCTTAGCGACCCCATGGACTGCAGCCTACCAGGCTCCTCCATCCATGGGATTTTCCAGGCGAGAGTACTGAAGTGGGTTGCCATTGCCTTCTCCAAAATTGCTCAGCAGTTACCTAATAAATTAAACTGTACTTGGTGTCCTGGGTTTGAATGTAAACTACCTTTATATATAACTCTCTGAGAGCCTCATTTTTGTATTCCATGTTGTACTTCACATTCATTCGTTCAGGCAGTATTTATTGAGTATGCTGGGAATGTAGTTGTGAATAAACTAGACAAATCCCTAGTTTACATTGGAGCTTACATTCTGGTCTTTGGCACCTAGGTAGCCTCTACTCACTTTACAGTCTTTAAGTGGAATATAGTACACATCTTACTAGCTCTAAAAGAAAGTAGTCTGTTCATATGCAAAATTGATAACTTTAATAATGATCATATTTTTTTATATTCAAGTATTGTCCTGCAGAGTTATTTGCCTTGTATTTGTTAATATTTTAGTCATGAAATCTATTTTCTTGGTAACTTTTTTAAGCCATGTATTTAATCATCTCCATTAATAACACTGTTAAGGGCAGAGACTGTCCAACCCATGGAAAGATCCTAGAATTTGGGATCAGAAAATATGTATTGAGATTCTAAATAATAGTTTGTGTTTTTGATCAAATAAATAGAATTTTACATTTCTGTAAAGTATAGGTAATATAATAATAATGCTTCTTAGCCCCCCAGAGTTGTATAGGGATTAAACCAGATATTTTAAAATGAAAAGTGAAAGTGCTTTTATAAACTGTAATATACTCTCTCAAATATTAGTTTCCTAATCTTTTTTAAAGTTGCTTAAAGGCATTAACTTTAATAATTTTTATTTCAAAAGTTAAATATTTTATACTTGATTAGCAGTTGGCATACGTCCTTAAGTACAAGGAGACAAAATGTTTAGTCCTTTTGTAAAAGTGTTAAGAGATCATAAAGAAGGATAAAATAGACTGTCAAGTAGTTAAGGAATGTTCTGTCATTGACAAGAGTGTGAACCAAAAATGTTGATAAGGTGACAAATCATTTTTCAGTACAGTATTGGTTTTGGCAACCTTTTCTTGATAGGAGGCAGAGAGTGAAGTGTCAAGAACAGCCCTAGTCACATAGCGAGCCATGCTGCCCCTGGTGACGTGTGTTCATTATGAGCAGATGCGCTGGAGCTGCCGCTGTTCATTACTGCCGTGCGTGGGCCTTCACTGTGTTAGGGATTCTCTTACAGATCAGCATTTAACTGCGGAGGACCCCCTTTGTGTCTGAATCTGGCTATTTAGCTTTTCTTTCTTTTTTTTAAATCCCCCAGTGACTTATTTCAAATTACATTTTTTAGTGAATTAGCACCTCTGATAATGCAGAACACAAGGCTAGACACCAGGACCGCAGGCAAGTAATCCATGTTTTGGAGAGTGAGACAAAAAGCGAACTGGCCTCTTGAGATGACGGGCCCTAGAACTTGACTCAGAAAACTTGGAGAGATGAGAGTGGGGTAGGGACGTTGATGAAAGATGTTGAGTAGAGCTTTCCAAGATAAATCTAGCTAATTTTTTAAAATAAAATACTGAAGTTTTCTGGGGCAGAAGAATCAGTTTGCTTTAGTTGTGGGGTGCTTGGTGTTTATCAGGAAGTTTGCGTTTGGTCGGAGCATCTACTGAGTGAGGGCAGGCACCGCGCATTGTCTGTGGCACCTAGGACAGCACCTTGGCATGGCAACAGTGCTTCCTGTACATTTGGGAAGTGAGTGAAGACCTGTAAGGGAAAGGGTTAAGGGGAGGGAGCCTTCTTTTCTCCCACAGGACAAGTATTCCGTGGCAGCTCCTCTGACGCACACCTGGCCTTGGAATGAGAGCACAGGGGCAGGCGTCGCGTCCCTTTTCATCCAAGCCCTTTGGCAGACTCAGGCAGAACTGTGCACTAAGTACAAAGTGTGGCTGCCAATTGGCTGGAGGTGTTCCCAGACTTTCTGGCAACCTTCCTTGCCCCGTTTGACCATGGGCTGCTTACTGGTGGAAAGTACTTCCTTCCTCTTTCCCTAGGGGGACACTGTTCTGTGACTTCACTTCAGCTGCTTTAGCAGGAAACTTACAAGTTACCCTTAAGAGTTTTTAATTCCTTCCCCAACCATCAGGCTTAAGTAACCTCCATCTCTCCTGTTATACAGTAGCATTGATTTTTCCACCCACACACAAAGCGTTAAATTGACTATGCTTCTTACATTTTAGAGTATTACAGAGTTAAGAAAATATAGTAGTTGCTTATGTAGGTTTATGCTCTGCTTCAGAGCATACTGATTTTATTTTTACATTTACTAAAAGCAAAAAATTATTCCTACCAAGAGATGTGTAGAAATGTTCAGCCAGTCACCAAGACGTACTGTCTAGTCCCATTCCTAAAACCCTCTGCCAAGCCTGTCTCCATTTCTTTCTGCTCCTGCTGCTCCACTACTCTCAGTCTCTTATGTGTCCTGTCCCAGGAGTTGCTTCTTGTCAGTTTTCGCTGGAGTGAGTGATGGTTCTAAAAGTATAGGTCTGGTCATGGTTGTCCACCGTGTGTCTTTCAAAGGCCCTCCCAACCCTCCTGGAATAAAGATTGTTCTGGCAACCAGACTTTTTTTTTCTTTTCTTTTTTCACTTTCTCACCACTTTTCTCTCTAGCCCTTTGATCCAGACACTTGCAGTTCCCAGAAAGTATTGTGTTCTCCTTCACCTCCAGGCTTTCACACTTAGTAATCTCTTCATGAAATATTCTTTGTACCCACCCCTCTCTTCACTTGGTTATGAAAAAGTTTACCCATCTGCCTTGATACAGATATCGTGGACTTTGTGGAGTCCTCCCCAAGGTAGAATAAGTGCACAGCTATTACATGGGACCTTTCAGTCAGTTCAGTTCAGTCGCTCAATCATGTCTGACTCTTTGCCACTCCATGGACTGCAGCATGCTAGGCTTCCCTGTCGATCACCAACTCCAAGAGCCTACTCAAACTCGTGTCCATCAGGTTGGTGATGCCATCCAACCATCTCATCCTTTGTCATCCCCTTCCCCTCCCACCTTCAGTCTTTCCCAGCATCAGGGTCTTTTCCAGTGAGTCAGTTTTTTGCATCAGGTGGCCAAAGTATTAGGACCTTTAAAGGAACTTTAATCTGGTGAGGGATATCTAATGGCGAAGATCAGCATGTGAGATTATTTGACAAGAAGAGGAATTTGAAGTAAGGTTTATAGTGGCTTTAAAATAGGCTCTTTTGTTTAAATAATGTGCACAGTGGAAACCAATACTGAGATACCTTATTTATAATCTGATATTTCAACATCTATGCATACCATCCTTTAAAATGTTCTTTGTCCACTGCTTTAGGCGATGGCACATGCCAGCACAGACATACTGACTGAAATATATTAACTTTCTCATCTTGAGTGACTCATTTGACTCGAATAGCAAGTTCCCCTATGACCCCACCTCTAAAAATAGAAAGTATATTATTATGTTTTCAGAATTCCAGGCTTTGAGAAGCAGTAAGCTACTCTGTTTTGTTCTGATGGCCATTGGCCTACAGCTGAATTCTGATAGTCACATGAGCTAGAGACTGGAGTTTGAAGTTGGAAGAGAGATGGAGGCCCCAGAGGGGCAGAAGTTTGGGAGAAGCATGTTAAAATTATAGGTTATAAATACCAACGTTGTTGTTAATAAAATACGCAAACTGTATGTGAGGATCAAGCTTCGGCTTTGATAATACAATGATAATTTAAGATAATTATAATAACTGAATATTAAAGGTACAGAGTATATAATGAGATTCTTTAAAATGTTTTCCTGGTAATTGTGCTTTGGGCAAATCAACTGTAACAAAGATATTTCTCAGTGATATTTAGTAGGAAAATTTGGAGACAAAGAGATGTTTAGAAAATGTTTTATCATATAATATTGAATTTTAAAGCAGTATAAGTATTGTATATGGATTCTGATCACCGTTAGTGGGTAAGAAGCCATAAATAGAAGTAGAAAAAGGTCCAAGAGACATATAGGTCAAAATATTAAAGAGAGAAAGAGTTGTTTGCTTATTTTAGTTGAATTTCCTATTACATGCAGGAGACCTGGGTTCGATCCCTGGGTTAGGAAGATCCCCTGGAGCAGGGAAAAGCTACCCACTCCAGTATTCTGGCCCGGAGAATCCCATGGACTGTAAAGTCCATGGGGTTGCAAAGAGTTGGACATGACTGAGCAACTTCCACTTTCTTTTTTCACGTATGCACAAACTTCTCAGTCTTAATCCAAAAATTAGCCATATTTCAAAATTCATAAACTAAATTCCATAAAATAATAAGATAGGGGTATGGAGTTAGCTATAACTTTTGATTTTCTGTGTTTCTCCTTGTAGGTAGTATTGATTGAGAGTTTGCTTCACTTCTTTTGCAATAAAGTACAGAAGTCACACCAGACTTCCCCTATCCAGTTTTGAAGCAAGAAATCCACTGTGTAGATTAAAAAAAATTCTCATGGTGCATAAGGGAATAGAGATGACAGGTACTCATTTGTTAGAGAATAGATTTTTTAAGTCAGTTCAGTTCAGTCGTTCAGTCATGTCCGACTCTTTGCGACCCCAGAATCACAGCACGCCAGGCCTCCCTGTCCATCACCAACTCCCAGAGTTCACTCAAACTCACGTCCATCTAGTCAGTGATGCCATCCAGCCATCTCATCCTCTGTCATCCCCTTCTCCTCCTGCCCCCAATCCCTCCCAGCATCAGAGTCTTTTCCAGTGAGTCAACTCTTTGCATGAGGTGGCCAAAGTACTGGAGTTTCAGCTTTAGCATCGTTCCTTCCAAAGAACACCCAGGGCTGGTCTCCTTTAGAATGGACTGGTTGGATCTCCTTGCAGTCCAAGGGACTCTCAAGAGTCTTCTCCAACACCACAGTTCAAAAGCATCAATTCTTCAGCGCTCAGCTTTCTTCACAGTCCAACTCTCACATCCATACATGACCACTGGAAAAACCATAGCCTTGACTAGACTGACCTTTGTTGGCAAAGTAATCTCTCTGCTTTTCAGTATGCTATCTAGATGGTCATAACTTTCCTTCCAAGGAGCATGCGTCTTTTAATTTCATGGCTGCAGTCACCATCTGCAGTGATTTTGGAGCCCAAAAAAATGAAGTCTGACACTGTTTCCACTGTTTCCCCATCTATTTCCCATGAAAAAGCCAGCAATTACTTTTTATTTAGAAATTGTGCTTTATTGATAATTGGAATACTTTATTCAGTTATAATTAGATATACAGAAATGATTTGTGTTGGTTCTGAAGTTCAAAACTGCTGTGGGATAGCAGTTGGCATTGTGACATCATCCAAGTGTTCAGTTTTAAATTAGTGTTGGGTTTCCAACTCAGTCACCTTGTGAAATGAGCCACCCCAGAACTTAGTGACTTAACTAACCATATATTTGGCTTGTGCTTCTCTGGATTGGGGGCTTCCCTGGTGGCTTAGATGGTAAAGAACCTGCCTGCAATGTGGGAGACATGGGCTGGATCCCTTAGCTTGGTGATCCTGCTGCTGGTGTGGCTGGGCTTCCTCACACAGTCGCAGCCAGCTGCCTGGCTGACTTGGAGCTTCATGATCTAGGGCGCCCTGAGTTAGAACAGCTTGTCCCTACTCCATGTGATCTGAGCCTCCAGCAGACTAGTTTAGGGTTTTCCACGTGGTGGCAAAAGGGAGAAAGAACAGAAACAGAAGAGCTCTTGAGATTTCAGCTTGGAAATCATGCAGTGTAACTTTTGCTAGGCTGTTGGTCCAAGTGGTTGCCAAGTAGCCTAGACTCAAGGGATAGTAGAGTGGACCCTGCTTTTTTGGTGGGAGGAGATAGAAAGTATTGATACTATGGCCAGGTTTTCAATGAAATAACAGTTTTTAACTACTGAAACAACAGTGTGTGTGTGTGTGTGTGTGTGTGTGTCCGTGTGTTTACTAACCTCTCTTTAATATGCAACCCTCAAAATAAGGGATAATTGAAGTAGGCTCATCTTTTTGAGTCATCCCTTTGATCAAGGACATGTTTATTCGGATATCAAACCAACTGAAGAGATAATTTAGCATAAGTAACATTAAACTACAACTGGTTGAATATGGGCTTCCTAGGTGGCTCTGGTGAATAATCTGCCTGCCAATGCGGGAGATGCAGGTTCAATCCCTGGGTCAGGAGGATGCCTTGGCAGAGGAAATGGCAGCCTACTCCAGTATTCTTACCTAGAAAATCTCATGGGCTGAGACGCCTGGCAGGCTACAGTCCTTGGAGGTCCCAAAAGAGTTGGACACAACTTAGCAACTAAACAACAATAGCATGTTGAATATACATTCAACAAATATATGTTAGAAAATGGCTGCTTAGTGCCCCGGTAAAGAATCTGCCTGCAGTGCAGGAGACCTGGGTTCGAAACCTGGGTCACAGAGATCCCATGGAGAAGGGAGTGGCTACCCACTCCAGTATTCTTATCTGGGAATCCCATGGACAGAGGAGCCTGGCGGCTATAGTCCACGGGGCCGCAGAGTCGGACACGACTGAGCAACTAACACACGTACTTTCACATTAGGCTTAGTGTCTGGGAATAGAAAAGAAAGAAATGTGACATATTCTTTTCTTTCAAGAAGTTTGTATTCTTACGGAACGGGCAAAATTTATATGCATTCAAACCAGCAAGCATTTGTTGCTGATGTGTCAGGGACTGGGCTTTTATCAGAGACTGTGCACAGATGACTATGGCTTAGTTCTTTTGGTGGAACGAGAACTAGATATTTAAAATCACTGTCACTCAAAACAAAATAATAAGTGCTATAAGAGAAATATAAACTGAGTGCTGCTGAATTACAAAAAGAATAAGAGCAGGCAGATGATCTGCTGCCAGGACATGTGATTCATATAATTAACACCTGAGAAGGGAGAGATCTTTGAAATCCGAGGGTGATGGCTTCATGGAGAAAATGAGTTTTGAATAAGACTTTGAAGAAGAGGTAGAATTTGAATTAAGTGGAGAGGTGAGAATTCTGTTTTCAGCTTAGGATTGAGTTGTGTTTTCCCAAGAAAGTATGTAATTAAAGAGAACCTTTCAAAGTGGCAGATATTAAAGAGCATGAGATAACACTGTAGAAAGACTCTGTAGAAAACATTGTACTGGGAGGATGGCCGGCAGTTTTTTTCCCCTCCAGTTGTGCCTAGGTTCAGTTTTCTTTCATCAGATTTTGTGTACTTTGGTTGGAAAACTGAGCAACGAATATTTATCTTACTTTATAAGTGCTGTGTGCACTTCGTTTTCACTTAGTAATGCACACTTTACTTATATATTGATTTGAAAAATAGAAATAAATATTGTGTGTCCCCACTGACAAGGAAATCCAAAATTAACAAAAGTAAGGAAACCCCCATTGACTGATGTCAGACTGGTACTTTCTACAAGCATGCCTGGATCTATTTAAGATCTACGTTGGTAGAAATTAATTGGGGAATTTCCTTTCCTAAATTTGACAAACTTTCTGTTCTAGTTTATTCTATTTAAACAACTTCAACTATTTAGAGGAGGATTGATTAAAATGCATTTTATTGGAATTATGACTGAATGCCTCTAAGTCAGAATCCTACTATGTTTAAAAAATGCCTTTTATTCAATGCTAATTGAATAGTATCATATCTAAACCAATCACCAAAGTGGTCAACATAATTTATATAATTAATAATAGAATTTAAAAATCATAATTTTTATTTTAGTAAATCAAAGCCAGTGTTTCACTGTTTAAATGGTACTTGAAATATATAAATCCCATTGTTTAGTCTGTCATTGCCTTGTCCTCTGAGAGCAGTGATGGTTGACTAATACTGTCTAACATTAACATTACCACATGATGAATTCATATAGATGTCTTTAAAACTTTTCTACCTCTTCAGTTATTTTTCAGTGATGAGAATTTTGAGAATTTATAATAGCTTTTATTATTTCATTTAATAGCTGAAATGTGTGTTCATTTCAAAAAGAATGTATCAGAGGGCTATTCTATATTGAAAATGAGATAGCACGTGAAAGTACTTTGTAAGCTGCAAAGTCCTATGCAGATAGATGTACGTATGAGATGGTATTATTATTTTGAGATCAGCACTAATTCTTTCAGGGTCACACTAGTAGTTCATAGCTGAGTTCTAGAGTCACACTTTTTGAGTTCAAGTCTGGGTTTACTTGTGTAACTATAGGTAAGTTAAAAACAAACAAAAAAACTCTGTGCCTCAGTTTCTCTATTAAAGTGGTACAGAAAGAGTATACCCACTTCATAGGGTTGTTGTGAAGATTAAATGAATGAATATATGAAAGTTCCTTAGAAGAGTATCTTGCGCATAGTAAATGTTACATGTTAGGTCTTATTTTCATCACCAACATCATTATCACCCCATCATGTAGAATGGGTAGATATTAGTAACTGCTCTTAGATACAGGCTAATCAGGTTTTTCTTTGTGGAGTTTTCCTTCTACTCTGTGACTTGCATTTTCATCAGAGAGTTTATTGAGGTCAAGGACTGAGTTTCATCCATTTTCATGTCCTCAGCATTGAGCATAGTTCCTGGCTTATAATAGACATTCAGGAACTGAATGGATTATATTATATAATCACACACATGACTTTTTCAGAGAGAGGTACTCTAGGAGAAGCGTGAGAAAGTTGGTAGCATTCGGTGTCTGCACACGGTTAGTCTCTCTTTCTGATCTACCTTTTCTTTGCAGAGAAAAAATGGTTTCCTCTTGTTCCTTTCTGCCTGTCCAACCTGTCCTCCTGGAAACCTCCCCAGCCTCAAAGTAACCACTCTGGTGCCTTCTGTAGGAAAGCTTTGTTGACCACTGCCACCCAAGATAAACTCTTTTTTTCTGTGCGCTGTACAAATACACACACACACACACATTCCCTGGCCCTCTTTGATGTTTTTATCTTTTGATTAGGGGATATATGCACATAGTGTAAAATTCACAAAGTACAAAAGACTATGTGGTAAAAAGAAGGGTCTTTGCCTCCCTAAGAGGCAGTTACTGTTGCTGCTTTCTCATGTGCCCTTGTTTAAAGTGTGTGTGTGTGTGTGTGTGTGTGTGTGTGCGCTGTTTTACTTGACTTTTTTATTTTTAATTCACTTAATAGATTTTGGGTGTTCGTCCACATCAGTACGTTAGGGTGCTCTCATTCGTGTTAATGGCTACATGGCAGCTCATCTGTTAACCAGTTCCCTGATGGTGGGAATGACTGTTTTTTGTCGCCAACGTTACTGCAATGAATATTCTTAATGTATATAAAACTCCACACCAGTAGGCCTGTATCTGTGAGATAAATCCTGGGGAGTTGCTGAGTTAAAGGATATGTGAATTAAAAATGTTTTAGTTTGGAGGACAAATTGTCCTTCATAAAGATTATATTAATTTTGATTCCCATCAAAAATGTATGGGAGAGCCCATTTCCTACATACTGGCCAACTCAGGTGTTACTAAACCTTTTTGGTCTTTGCTGTGTACATAACCCAGGGAAACTGATTTTATTCCACTTCTTATTGTTATCCTTAGAATATTTCTATCTTACATACGTTATCAACTCTTTGCAATCTTGAATAATCTCATATTTTCATTGACTATGTTCCTTAACTTTTAGGAGCATTCTATTTTCTGATGTTCTTTTCCATTGACATTTGCTTGACAGACCATACAGCCCAAGTTCCGACATGGAAAGTACACGCGCCCTTTTATGCATCTTTGCGTTGTTTTCCCTCTCAGTTACTTCCATGTCGTAGTGCTCTGTCATTGTCCTCAATGGGCAGAATCTGTTTTTGAAATTTGTTTTATACTAGTTGGGATTCCCTGGTAGCTCAGCTGGTAAAGAATCTGCTTGCAATACGGGAGACCTAGGTTCGATCCCTGAGTCGGGAGGATCCCCTGGGGAAGGGAAAGGGTACTCACTCCCATATTCTGGCCTGCAGAATTCCATAAATATTTTAACAAATATGGCCAGTGTTTGTTACTATGTATAAATGACTCATTCTGAGTACTCCAACCCAGCCTGTTTGCTAGTTCTGGCTTTTACCTTGTCAGAGATGCTAACACAAATTCACTTAAAGATATCAATAAGATGTTATGACTTATTTCCTAGTAACCCCAGAGAGAGCCTTTCTGGGTCTGCTCTACAGGCTGCATGAGTTAAGTGGGAAGAATCTCTTAAAAGATGGCTGTCTTGGGTAACGAAGAAGCTCAGGGACTTAGCTGAGCCAGTGGAGTGCCCTGCAGAGCCGAGGCCATGAGATCCAGACAGCTGTGCAGGGAGGTCTAGTTCTTAATCAGATGGTCATGTGCACTCCTCCAGGGAACAGGATGAGAAAAGCAGAGTGGGCAGTGACATTGTTAGCCAGGCTGAAGATTGAGGGGGGCAGGTGTGAGGGGATTCAGGTAAGTGGCTTAGAATCAAACCATTGAAAGTCATTGCCAGGGTATGAATTATTTTGATACTTTAGGTAGTTTGGAAATTTGGGATTGTTAATCAGGTAAGAGACACAGTGAGCTAGAAAGTACTGACTCAGAATCGAAATAATTCCTTTATTAAAATGGCATTTCTAACCATGCGATAGGAGAGGTCTGCTGTGTACAGTTGTACAGTTTATTATACACTACACAAAAGCACCTGGCTGAGGTTGCAAGGGGTGACTAAACACCAGCCTGTGTTCTAATCGCCAAGGCATGCACCCAGAGTGCCTGGAGGAAAGGGTGCCTTTTGGTAATTCACCTGCTCATTCAAATGCTCAGGGTAGGCAAGCAGAGGCTTTGTTCCATTTATCTCATGTCATGGACTTTATGTGAAGAACATTCTCTGATCTGTTTTTAAAATCCTGGGATTAAAATGTAATAATATTTTCTGGTCCAGAAATTGCATTCAGCAGGAAATGATTACAACCGGTCTTAGTTCAGTTCACTTTTATGAAATGAGAATACGAAAGAAGAGAACGTAAGTATTTGGCTTTGAAAGAGTAGACTCTTTTATGAAGAACAAGTCTTGGACATTTGTGTTCTCTTTTCTTTTTAAGACTCTGTTCTCATCCATATTGTTTTCTGTTTTGAGAACAGTGACAGCAGAGTGCATGGGGCCTTAGAAGAATGTCTTTTCAGCCTTTATTGAATTATCTCCATCCCAACAGCGTGACGAAACTCTTCCTGTTATTAATTGCATTCTCATTTGGCCAAAGGGTTAGCCATTCTGAAAAGTGATTTGAATGTCTATATCCTTCCCAGGCCTAAGCATCTCTCTGGTATTTTGATAAATAAACATTTTTATGGATTGATTTGGCTTACATTTAGTGGCATAAACAAGAGAGTCTACATAAGGCCTTCATACTCTCCCTTTCTTTTCTCTTTCTCTCTCTCTCTGTATAAAATGTTCCAAATCACATAGCTCTGGAGGTCTGTAGGCCACATTAGCCTGAAATATGAGTTTGGTTTGGCTCACTCACTGTTGTGATTTGACACACAGTGTTGTTTTTAAATGCACTTAGATAAGAGTTGTGCTTCTTAATCACTATTCTGACCATTCCCTTTTGTCTTGTATCTGGTATATTTTAACTGTGTTACCTTGGTAGGTTTTTAAGTTTGCAATTTAAAATCCTTAGTAGGATGTAAGTTTGCCATCCTTGCTTTACATTTAGGATTCCCTGTGATCATAGAGTTACAGCAGGAAACCGGAAGATAGAATAAAATTCTGCCCCTGAGAGTTATTTAGAGAAGATTTTACATTGAATAAATAATATTTTTACTTCCAGTTTTGAAATGTTCTTAAATATTATCATTTCACACTGATATCATACCCCAAGCATTCCTCATACTGAATTACCATTAACCTGGATTGGGCCTTATAGCAAGATAAACATCAGGTTGGTAGACAATATTAGAATACTGTATCAAGGTTTAGAGTACCAAGGGTCAGTAGTAGCCCAGTCACTTCCAGCCAGAATATATACAAACAGTGAGGTCAAGACAAGTCATAGGTCAGAGCAAGGTAGACAGACTAGAAAATTGTAATAGCCTCCAGGGCTCATGGGAAAAGGAGAACCCAGATTCTGGGCCTCTAAGGACACCAGGAAATACACGAACATGAAAGGGATGAGATCAGAGTTGGCAGAAAAGGAGGCTGGAACTGAGCAAGGCAGCTAAGTGTTGGGGGCCTACGGTCCAGACAAAGGGACTAAGGGTCCTTGATAAGGAAACAGATCACCGGGGGAGTCAGTACAGGGCATGGTATCAAAGAAAGGAGTCTGCCACAGAGCAGCCTTGTTTGTTTAGATTTTTCTTTTTAATTAATAGACATTTTAAAAAAAAGCAGATTTAGGTTTACAGAAAACTTGAGCCTATAGTGCCGAGATTTTTTGATATGCCCAGCCCCTGAAGCTGCCATTTTTAACACATTGTGTATTTGTGTGTTATATCAGTTACAGCTGAGGAACCAGTGTTAACACATTCAGTTCAGTTCAGCCGCTCAGTCGTGTCCGACTCTTTGCCACCCCATGAACCGCAGCACGCCAGGCCTCCCTGTCCATCACCAACTCCCAGAGTCCACCCAAACCCATGTCCATTGAGTCGGTGATGCCATCCAACCATCTCATCCTCTGCCATCCCCTTCTCCCACTGCCCTCAATCTTTCCCAGCATCAGGGTCTTAAAGTCCATCATTTCCATTAGAACTTAGTCTTTGTATTATACTGTTCTATGGGGCATTTTGGTGGTAAAATATATGTAACATGAAACCTATCATTGCAGCCTTTTTTCAGCCTACAGTTCAGTGGCATCAGGTGTGTTCATCTTGTTGTACAGCCATCATGACTGTCCCTCTCTCACACCTCATCGTTATCCCACACTGAAACTATACCCATGAAATGTGCCCCTTCGCACTCCTAACTCCTGGTAACCACTGTTCACTCTGTTAGATACCTCATGTAAGTAGAATTATACAATACTTGTCCTTTTGTGTCTGGCTTATTTCATTTAGCACAGTGTCTTCAAGGTCCATGCTGTAGCATGTATCCAAATTTCATTCCTTTTGAAGGCTGAATATTATTCCATTGCCTGTATATACCACATTTTGTTTATCCATTCAGCCATCAACAAATACCACCTAAGAGCGCTAATGCTACTAATGGACTTTGGTGTACAAATATGTTTTTAACTCCTGCTTTCAGTTCACAACTAGAAGTGGAACTGCTGAATCAAATGGTCTGTGGGTGTTTGATGCATAATGTCATGTATCCACCAGTGTAATATAAAGAATAGTTTCATTGATCTGAAAATCTACTTCAGCTCTTCGTCCCTCCCCATCTTTGTCTCTGCTTAAATTTTAAAATGTTCCCTCTGTGAAGATTTAATTACTATTTATACTTCTCTTAATGTGGAACTTTCAGGTAAAGAAGAGTAGAATCCCTGGGATTAATAGAATTAGTGAAATTGGGGAGCAAGGGAGTCAGAAAGCAAGAAATTCTGATAGATTATTTTTCATCCCTTAGGCTTTTGATTGTGAAACTTACCTATACAATAAACACACGGGTAACAAATACAGAGCTTTAGAATGCATGGGTTTCAAATAAGATGTTTTTTGGGGAGATAGTTTTATAATTTACCTGTTTATTTCAGAGAGCTATATTAATCATCTGCTGTATGTCAAGCCTTGAGCTAGATGCTTTCTGTGAAAGTTAAGATGCCATTCATGCAAGTCAGAGGCGATGTTAGGAATTTCCACCTTTTGCATTGACTGAGCAACCCCTTCACAGTTGTTCCCCAAGAATTGTGTTGCGAAAGATGTCTGTTATGTAACTACACTTGCACTAGGCTTTTTTCAGTTCACTCTCAATAGCTTTTGAGCCCCCATTATAATTTTCAGGGAGTCCGCGTGTTCTTGGCATCTTGATAGGAGAGTTGACTGGTCAGCTTTCTGACTCAGAGTGACTGTCCTTGTGCCCAGTGCTGTCGTTACAGCTGTGCTGAGGTGCTCTGTGTGGCTGTTTCCCAGACTTGCCTTGCTCGGATTGCCGTTTCTCTGTCTTCTCCAGGGGCTTGCTGACCTAGGCTTTTCCACTGCTCTTCCTTTGTGCTGGTGCCCCATTAAAGTGTAGGTGGGGAAAAGAGCAAGCGTTTACTGAGATACATGTGAAGAAGAGAGGGGTCCGTGCTTCAGGTGGCTGTGCTTGTGATAGCAGTGGTCTCCACGTTTTTGATTGTTTTCTCCTGTGGGGAGGAGCACGCCCTTGTGATATCTTATTTATTCATTTTTATGCATGGTCTGCATAACGTCCATATGTACATTACTAGTGAAACCTAGTCTTACTCCCCCTCATTGTTTAGACAAAAGTTCATTTTAAATAAAAATTACAAGAGTTTGCATCCTGGAGCGCATGCTTCTTGCTCTGAAAACCTGGACTGGGACAGCTAGCTGTAATATTTCTTTGCTGAGCATAACAGCTAACCACTGTATACAACTGTATCATTGATTCTGTAGATAAAGCTAAGGATTCTAACAGCTTTATCTAGACTTAGACTTCTAACAGCTTTAAATAGACAGGTAGCTTTAATTAGAGGAAAGGCCTAGCATCTATTCTGTAGTCACTGTGCTACTCAAGTGAGTAGCTGTTGCACTTTTCCCTTTGCTAACCATGCGTTTGTTTTCTTTATCTGAGAGTTTGTTTTGTAAATTAAGTTCATTTGTATCATTTTTTTAGATTCTACATACAAGTGATATATGATGTTTGTCTTTCTCTATCTGACTTACTTTACTTAATATGGTATCTCCAGATCCATTCATGTTGCTTCAGATGACATTGTATCATTCTTTTTCTAATGGCTGAGTAATATTCCATTGTGTGTATATACTGTATCTTCTTCATCCATTCATCTGTTGATGGACACTTAGGGTGCTTCTATATCTTGACTGTTGTTAATAGTGCTGCTATTGGCTTGTATATATCTTTTTAAATTAGAACAACTAATATTCTTCAGACACCCTGTGAGTGTTTGTATTCACAGACTCTGACCATTCACTGGGTATGATACTGCCTAATGATGCGTTTAGTATCCGTAGTCCACATTTCCTGCTGGTTTTGCTGGATACTTTTTAAGCACTTTAGTTCCCTGTGTCTGCACCATCAGCAGCTTGTGACTCTTAATACAAAGCCAAATAAAATCCATGAACAACAATGCACTAAAGGTACTTTAATGGTACAAACCTTTATATGCATCATTAGGAGGATCCTCTCTATGTAGTTGCTGTTTGGGGTCTGGAGGGGCAGACAGTCAGGAGATGAAAGAATAAGTTGCACTTAGTGTTTCCAGTGTTCCAAAGCTTGGATATAAATGAAAGATGATTATTTCTATTTAATTTATCTGGCTAGATTCCTGAGCCTAATGGCTGCATATATACCATAAACACTGTGAAGAAGCAACCATGGAAACACTTGTTTTCTTGTTGGGCTAAATTTACTCTGGGTTGAATATTAGCACAGTGCCTGGCAGTACTTTAAAAGCAAAAATAGCTTCAGCGTGACTCACTCTGAGTCATTTACTGCTAGTGGGGCTATACTGCCTAGAGCTTGACATTGAACGAGTTGGCAGCCTGTATTGCTACATTTTTTCTAGGAACTCTGAACACATTTCATTCTTGTGAATTCGCTTGTGCAAGATATTAAATAGAGTAATATGTTTATTTTGTTTCAAAGTCAAATGAATTTGAGAATGGTGAAACTAAAGTATTTTTCTTGGGCTTTCTGGAAAAGCCAGATTCTCAGAATTCTCTTGTGGTTAAGGACTTTATTTTATAAAGAATTAATCAGATGTCATGGAGATTTTGTTTTAGATGCTTGGTCTTTTCTGATCAAAAACATCAGACTGCCACGAAACCCACTGCAAAAAACAAGCCTAAGCTTTACTACCAAGTCTGATTCATTAATTTTCCAACATTACCTGACAAGATGGATTATGCCATTCAGACAGCTTTTTCTTTTACTTTTTCTTACCACTTCTTTAAGAAAAAAAAGTACATTGAGGCACGCAGCATAGCTTGCCTTGGGTTTAGTTGGGTGTATGACTGTAAACTTCTCTCTTATTATAAAGGTTATATAATGGGACGTTCATTGGTTTTGAAAGGCAGACCAAACCCACCCACAGGATTTCTATTGGCCCTTTAAATGCATTGCGTGTCTTTCCCTGGGTAACCCCTGTGGTTGAGGAAGGAGTGAGTGGCTTTTTGGCTGACTGCAGGAAAGCCTCCGAAGGTTCCAGCTGATCTCATCTGGGCTGGGGTCAGAAACAGCTAGGAATCGAAAAGTGCATATATGAGGATGGTTTTCCCTTGATGTTGCAATCTTTAACATGTTTTTGTGTTTAGTTTCTGGAGTTGCCTAACAGTATAATTTCAATTGAAGCTTAGTTTCAGCTCTTTTATTATAATATGAACTGTGGAGGAAGAGGATTTCTTTCTTTTTTTTTTTTCTATTTAAGGGCACTATCATTTTGCAGTAGAATTCAGTGATTTATATGGAAAGACAGCCTAAAACCAAAATGAGCCTAAGCTAATGCTTGATATTATTTTGAAATTGTTTTACCATAAAATTCTTACATGAAGAGATGTAACTCTGGCAGAGAATTTCAACATAGTTGCATAAATGGTGTTTCATATTACAACTTGTTCTCTGCTTGACTTCATTGAAATTAATAAAAGGACTCTTTCAGAAGGATCTGGTGAGTTAGCATCATTATTTTAAAAAAAAAAGGAAAGGACTTACTCATAATGTATCCTGTGTTGCTAAGTTTTCAAAGTTAGCTATCTCGACCACACCCAAAAAACCCTTTCATAAGACTGAAATCCACTTATTCATTTATGCTGGCTTAGAATTTTCTTCCCAGTAAAATAAAAAGTAGAAGAGCTGAGATCGATGTGAAGTTTCTCTGAGATATAGGATGGTTTCATGTAGAACTAACATTTGGAAATTGAGTTGCTGCCAAATCTTGAATGTAATATGTGGTTCCTTATTCTGTGGTTAAAGAGATCCTGTAAAGCTGGGCTTTCTGATTTGGGCCTGCTGGGTGTTAAAAATATCCCAAGGTGCTTTCTGTACCCCCAAAGGGGTACCATCACCCTGCTGTAGATCTAGAAGAGAGGGTGCCAGTCCAGGTATAGCCTTCGCTTGTGTCTCAGTCATGTGGTCTCTCTGCTGCTACATTTTGGCAGCATGTAAATGAGTTAGGAATTTGTATGGCTTGAAAATTAACAAGTTTTAGTTAACCAGCCTTTTCTGGGTTGCAAACTGAGGGGGCCTGTTGTAAATGGGACTCAGCATAGCCTAGTAGCCACTCTGTTATGCAGTTACGTAGACGTGCTTTGTCCATAGAAATGTATTAATTAAAACAACATAAAGACTTCACACAGGGCCTAGCACAAAGTAGGCACTTAATAAAAGCTCATTAAATCTGAATTTATTTATGTGGCAAATATTACAGCCTTATTTGATCCACAAAGCTTTGTTCTTTTCCTTTCACTCATTCCTGTTCTCAAAACGTTTATGAACTCTTATTATATGCCAGAAACTATGAGATATTTGAGAAAAAAAATTAGTAAGTCTTCAAGAAGTATATTCTTAACTTGGAAAGGCAAGTTATTAAGTACATTAGTCATATGCTTTCTTTTGTTCTTTCTTTTTAAGTTTGGTTACAAGGTTTTGTTACCTTGCAGTTAACTTAAAACAAACAAACACAGTGACAGTCATTGCCCTTCTTTGCCCACTTCCTGTGCAGCCAGCTCTGTTCAAGGTGCTGTGAGCTGGGTCATGGTATCATCTCCATTTTACAGAAGGCGATATGGAGCCTCACAGAAGTTGAGCAACTCGTCCAACTTCATATTCATGATTCAAACCCAGGAAATCTGGCTGCAGAGTCCATGCCCTTAGCCATTACGTAAACTGCCCCTTGGTGACTGCCTTTGTTGAGGAAAAAGAAAGGACTCTTTAAAAGTAGGAGAAAAGGGGGAAGTCAACACACCAGTGATAATATGATCTCTTTTGTGAGACATGAGTTGTTTTTTTTTTTTTAATTAATGATAATTTTGGAGTTCTCTTGCTGAAATGAAGTGGCCTCTTAAGTGGGCTACATCTTTGAGAGAGACTGATTGCATATCCAGCATATCTTAGGCCATGTGTGCTCATCCCTAAAAGGAGCAGAATCTGAAAACTTTATGTTCTTTTACATTACCTCAGAGACAAAAACCAGCTCTTAAACCAGTGCTGGGTTCTGGAAACAACCTGGCTAACAGTGAAGCCTCTTCCGTCAACAGAAGGCAGAGCCACTCCTCATCTTGTGGCTCTTTTAAGCTCTCTGACATCCTCTTTCTTGCCCTTTCAACTCCATTCATTTCAAACCCTCTGATTGTTTTTTTTTATAGTCAACACTATTAAACAGTTATTCAGAGCCCCATAGCTCTTGTTTCTTCCTTCGCTTTATCCAAGTTCCTGAGAGCTTCAGAAGGGGAGGAAGAGTTCACCCTGTTCCACATCCAGTCTTCCGCCAGCATCTCCCTGCAATGCAGGGTCTAAAGGTACAGTGAGTGAAGACGCTTCTCCAGGGAGGTCCCTGATAGTTTATTTGTTCTTATTGTGCATTTGGGTACATTTGTTTTTATTTAGTAAGATGCTCCCTTTTTTATTTCTTGGTTCATTTTTACAGGAAAGTATTCTCTTAACATTGGGAGCAGATTACACTTATTTGCTGAACAGAGTTGTTTGCACAGATGCTCGAGTTTTCACTTCAGGCAGCACTGCTTTTGGCAGTTGTAAACAAATTATCATATTTTTTTGGTAAGGTATAAAATAACACACTTTAACTCGAGGTTGAATGCATTTCCCAGTACAGTATTAGCGTTTTCTTATTCTTCACGTGATGATTTCTAAAAGATGATTTTTTAATAGAGTTGTTAGTTTTTAATCCAAGTATATCCTTCTGTCCAAATTGCCCCCACTCAGCACCCACCTATGTAGCACTTTATTGGCACTTTTGAGTCAATGCAACCTTTATATTTATTTGTAAAAAAGAATACATAAACTTCCTTCAAGACAACCAGAATCAAGCATTTCGTCCTGAGCTTTTCCTTGGCACATTAAACTGATATATTGGGAGTCAAGATCCTGTACTTGGGAAATAAAGGCAGTCCTACCCCAGGTGCATTATCATTTTTGACTAAATATTCTTGTGGCCCAGTCTCTGTGTGCTCTTTCTTTTAAACATGTCCAATCCTGACATTTTAAAATAACATTTTATAAATTTGCCAGGAAGGGAAGGTGACCATACAATTATCAGATGGTAAATTCTAATCATGGGACATTCGCATGGGTCTTTTGTAATTGAAGACAGTGCATCCATTGTAATTGAAGACAGTGCAAATGAGGACATGGGGTGGCCGGAAACAGAGGATAGAGAGGTGAACAGCTGCTCTGTGCTGTGTCCCCTCCACCCCGACCAATGCCTGCAGCTGGAATCAGTTCTAGATCTTACCCTCGATGTTTGGGGACCTTGAGGGTTTGGGAAGCCAGTTTAGGCCTTGCAGGCAACTCTCGATTAGTGTTTTTCTAGGTTTTCACTTTCTGACTTCTGGAGAAAGGAATGCCACTTGTCAGAGAGGGAGTAGGAATGAATCTTGAGAATAAGAGTATGGTTTTGGAAGTGGAGTTGGGGTGGGTATGTATAAAAGAGGGAGAAGCAGAGGAATAGACGCAAATGGGGGAGAAACTTTGGGGAGGAAGACAGTGGAGAGGAAGAGACAACTTTCTCCCCACTTGCTCCTCCCTGTTTGACAATCTGGTTGTTTCCGCTTTCTCCCTTAGCTTCCTCTTTTCCCTGCCCCTTCGATGGCACTGCCCTCCAAGACTTGTTCTCTCCTCCTTCTCCCTCATCTGTTTGTGTCCTCTCAATCCCCTGTCTCCAGCCCACTCATCCACCTCCATCAGCTTCCTGTTAGTGGCCCTGCCCCACTTTGCAGAGGGGTCCACCTGGGAGTGCCATGGTCACAGCCAGGCTGGTGCAGCTGGAATCACTTAGGATCTGTTTTCTTAGAATCAGCCTTGACAACCCAGCAAGCATAACCAGCCTTTCAGGTTCCCTTCAACTCGGAATGAAACCCCGTGCTCATCTTTGTCCATCTTCCAGTAAGCTTGGACCGTCTCCAGATCTGAGACACAAGATAGGAGAGGACCTGCCATGTCCTAGACATTATGAGGGGTTCTCGTTAACGGCATCCTCATTGGTCCTGTGGAGAACAGTGAGGGAGCTTGGGGGTTTTCCCGCATCTGTGCTGCTCAGACAGGGCAAGTCACACAGCTGACAAGCAGCTGACCTGGATGCCAGTTCAGTCTCTGCCCCTCCAGAGCTGGTGCTTTGCTGCTGGCTGAATAACTGGTCAAAGGTTTACTTACTCTATTTAGAATTCAGGAAAGCTTTTATTAACATCTTTTAAACTGTAGCATTAACTCTTGGTGTTGAATGATGTCTACACAAATAGATTGCAATTAATATTAAGAATCAGAAAGTCTTTTACTGGGCTCATAAAACTTCTTTAGTATTTGCAAATCAGGTTAAGTTTTAATTAGAATTTCTTGATATTCAATCCTTTTTAAAATTACTTTTCTAAGTATGCAAATGTTTATGTCATAGAAAATTGAAATAATACAAAAGACAAAAGATAAAAATCACCTCTAGTCACACCACATAGTAATAGCTTCTATATTTCCATAGTCTTTTTTCTTATAAAACATATCCTTGCAAGATTGGGATCAGTTTTGTGTTCTGATTATTTCCCTCACTATAGTGTGAGTTCATAAAGTATCTGAAAATATGATTTTAAATTGATATCTAATAATACATTTATGTAGCATGATTTTCCTCTTTGAGTCATTACTCTCTATTAATATTCACTCACGAGTAGTCTATCAGTGGATGATAATTGATATTATCAGTTTAATAGTTTAAAAGTAATATCTTTTTCTTTGCACTGAGTCTGAAGTATCAAAAATTTACCATTTTCAGGTCATTTCTTTGTTGTTTTTAATTTACATATTAGAAAGATTAATAGTATATTTTTCAAGTAGAAGTTGTTTTCTAAAAATTATTTCAGTAGTTGAAACAAGTAATTGGTGTTTCATTTTGGTAAAAATTTACTCATTTTGAAAATGTTTTGATACATTTATTCAACCAGCAGACTTTTATTAAATCCCTCCCAGTACAAGGTGCTAGTTGCTGAGAAGAAGCATGCTTTCTGCCTTCAAGAAGCTTGTAATTCACACAGGTAACATATATAAGCATAATTTTATATTTAATACAAATATAATAGTAATATAACAGAAATAAATACAAAAATAAAGCTGTAAGCAGTGTGCATGGAGAACATGAAGGAAAAGCGGTTAATTCTGGTTGGTAGAAGACTTCCTGGAAGAGTTGACATTTGAGCTGGGCCTTGAGGCGTGGGTAGAATTTCATTTGAGATGGCAGTTGAAGGACCTGTGAAGCAAGGGCATAAAACGTAGAACCACAGAGGCCTGAGAGCACGTGTCACATTTGAGGAAGTCACGTCTCCTAGGTGGGCTGGTGTTTTATGTGCCAGAGTCGTGGGGTCCGGTGTAATGGGAGTGAGACAGAGGGCAGTAGTAGCATCAAGGCTAGAGCAAGAAGGGATCAAACAGTTGATGATCGGTTAGTGTGTGTCTGGGGGCTCAGATGGTAACACGTCTGCCTGCAATGCGGGAGACCTGGGTTCAGTCCCTGGGTCAGGAACATCCCTGGAGAAGGAAATGGCAACCCACTCCAGAATTCTTGCCTGGAAAATTCCATGGATGGAGGATCCTAGTAGGCTACAGTCCATGGGATCACAAAGAGTTGGACACGACTGAGCAACTTCCCTGGTAGTGTGTGTCTGACTGTGCTACGTTCCTTCTCATTCATAGATGGTCTCATTTGATTTATGTAACAATTTTGTGAGCTATTAATATCACCACTTTGGAAGATGGAAATAAAAAGCTCAAGAAGCCTAAGTGATTTCCCCCAAAATCACAAAGCTTTATCAGAGGCAGGACCAAAACTCAAACCTAGGCCTGAAGGTCATGCTTCTTCCCCACTACAAGTGTAGAGAGTCATAAAAACCACTTTCCAGTGTTTGGATTATTGTGTAGGTAGTGCCTTTGTTTTTTTTTTTTGAATGGAGTGTGGTTGCTTTACTATGTTGTGTTAGTTTCTACTGTACAGCAAAGTGCCTCAGCCATACGTGCACATGTGTCCCATCTTTTTTGGATTTCCTTCCCACTCAAGTCACCACAGAGCACCAAGCAGAGTTCCCTGTGCTATTCAGTAGGTTCTCACTAGTTATCTCTTCTCTACATAGTGCCAATAGTGTGTGTGTGTCAAGCCCAATCTTCCAGTTCATCCCACCACCACCCCCCTTGCCCCTTTGATATCTTTTTTTTTGTATGAGTGATGTTATCTGACTAATGAAGGTACTTCTAGTGGCAGAGCAAAGAGGAATTGAAAAAGGATATTGCAAGAAGTGAGACAAGATGGAAGACTTGCAGAAATCCAAGCAGGACATGGAGAAACTGAGCTACTGCAGAAGTGGTAGGAATGGAAGAGAAAGAGGTGGAAGAGGCGTAGAATGGAAGCCCTTAGTAGACTGATGATCTGAAGGCAGTTAGGAGGTCTAGATTAGTCGTCTCGACTTTTTAAAAATCACGTACTCTTTTTTTTGTTTGTTTTACTTTAAACAAAATCCCATGTATTTGGAAATTAAATTTCCAGTTTTAGATGATGGTTATATAGCTGTGTCTAAGAAGCCGTAACAAGGAAACTTAGAAAGTATTTGTAATAGAATAAAAATGAAAAGAGAATTTACCAGAATTTGTTGCATACAGCTGAAGCTGCTTAATGCAATTAAATACAATGTGGAGTCTTGAATATAGTTTGAAAGCTAATAATAGTCACTAGCATAAAATTTGGAGAAGGCAATGGCACCCCACTCCAGTACTCTCGCCTGGAAACTCCCATGGACAGAGAAGCCTGGTAGGCTGCAGTCCATGGGGTCGCTAAGAGTCGGACACGGGACACGACTGAGCGACTTCACTTTCACTTTTCACTTTCATGCATGGAGAAGGAAATGGCAACCCACTCCAGTGTTCTTGCCTGGAGAATCCCAGGGACGGGGGAGCCTGGTGGGCTGCCGTCTGTGGGGTCGCACAGAATTGGACACGACTGAAGCGACTTAGCAGCAGCAGCAGCATAAAATTTTATGAAATTTGAGCAAAATCTGTACTTTAGTTAATGATACTGTATGACTTGTTAATTTCCTGGTTTTTTTACAACATAATATTTCTTTATATTCTCAGAATTGAATTAGTTTCACTCCTCATTCAGAAAGAACTTTTATAATCACTAAGATTATAAATTTTCTAGACATTTAGCAGTAATGCTAGATGCCAAAATACATGAAGCTATATAAAAGTTTTGAGTGAATATAAATTAGAAAGAAGTCTAGCATTCTGTTCATGAGAAGTCAAACAAGTGGACTCAAAATGTCATAATTTTTTTAGTTAGGCAAAAATTCATACATTTTCTAAAATATGCATATTATACATACTGTATACATGCTGCTGCTGCTAAGTCGCTTCAATCATGTCTGACTCTGTGTGACCCCATAACGGCAGCCCACCAGGCTCCCCCGTCCCTGGGATTCTCCAGGCAAGAACACTGGAGTGGGTTGCCATTTCCTTCTCCAATGCTTGAAAGTGACAAGTGAAAGTGAAGTCACTCAGTCATGTCCGACTCTTAGCGACCCCATGGACTGCAGCCTACCAGGCTCCTCCATCCATGGGATTTTCCAGGCAAGCGTACTGGAGTGGGTTGCCATTGTCTTCTCTGTACTATATACATATATGTATACAAAAGCTTTTTAACTTGGCTTGGTAAAGGCTTAAGAAAGAACAACAATAACAAAAAGAGACAGAGAAATTGGAAGACATAAACTAAGTGAAATGGGAGCACTGAATATGAAATAGAAAAAGTAAAAATCACATACCCTTAATAAATACTTTTGATCATGAATCCAATATGAAAGTTTTCGTATTTAATTCCTTCTCCTGTGGATTTTTCCTGTGAATACTCATTATAGGGATTACTGGAATTAATGAAGAAGAATGGGTGTTCTGGGAGGTTGGCAGGAAAAAAGAGTAGAATTGAATTAGAGTTGGTTTTGGACATGATGGGTCCAGGATACCTAAAGCAGTGCAGTCATTTGAAGATGCTTCATACAAAGTTGGAAGTGAGTCCTAAAGATTGTAGAAGGAAAACGATACCAAGCTTATGTTGGTTGTTTTAATGTTTTATCATTTGATTCTCAACTAAATATTTACAACATTTTGAAAATGTTATACTTGGCGGTCTAAATTAAAGAGTGAATATTCTTAAAATAAATCTTTTGTATA
Organism: Bos taurus; assembly: GCF_002263795.3. Lineage (NCBI taxonomy): Eukaryota > Metazoa > Chordata > Mammalia > Artiodactyla > Bovidae > Bos > Bos taurus. The sequence continues at coordinate 14,971,490 of NC_037341.1, read as the reverse complement.
GCCTAAAACATGAAAGTCTTTTAGATTGTAGTTCATTCACCTGTTTAGACGTCTTAGAATATTCAGAGGTATCAGCCCTAAACAGGTCTTCCAAAGCAAGAGATTCTCCAAAGCTCAGAGTGTCTTACAAATGGCTTGTTTTTCAGTGACTTTCTCAAAACTATAATTTTCATTTCCTTCTGGCCAACCCTCCGTTACTGAGTTAATACCTATAAAACCTAACCCAGAATACTTTCAATTTACTGAGACCCTACAATTATATGATTAAAGGCACAAATGCTGGTTGATGTTTTTGGTTTGGTTCAGTTCAGTTTGATTTTATTTTAATTAAGGGTACTTCAGCCCACAAAATCTTTTATCTTGATATTCAAACCATGTTTCCCTTTGGGGAAGTAGGGATGAGAAACAGCTGTAGTTCCTCTATATTTCATGAAGTTCAATTAACTTTCTTCCTTTTGTCTATTTTCTGTTCAGTGTCAGTATCCGTATCCTTGATGAATATTTATTGAATGCCCAAGGAATAGTAGCAGTGTTGTAAGCTGAGCACATGTTGATGTGGAAAAGCACCTTTTCTCTTTTATTGCTTACTGGATAAAAGGCCCAAAGAACTATGTCAGGTTCACAAAATGAGTCTTTCCTGCAAAATAGATTCTCAGAACAAGTACCTGAAAATGGAAACCTTCCTATTGGACAAAATGACAAAGCAAAATCAAATCTACGGGTCCCTGTAATCTTGCCCCTCTCTCTCTTCGACGGCAGGGGGCAGCGGCATAAGATATGAATGGTTGCTACCCTTTCTGTTCCCTGCACCCTGTACACGGCAGCCACAGCTGGCTGCGTGGACAGCAAACTTTTGAGGCTGAAATAGAAGATCAAGGCCTTGAACAAAATCACAGATTAGATCAGTGGTTGATAAAAATTACAGTATCTGATTTTACATCTAACACATATTGGCCTGATCTCTTGTTTTTAGGTCTTCCAGAGATTTGAGGAAACAAATATCTGGGACTGTTAGTCATAGAGTAAACCTCATGGTCTCAGGATGTTTACAGTTGTCTCACAGGTAGTAGCAGGATGAGCCAGTAGACAGGAAGTGCTGTGCCGCATAGTAAAGAGGTAGTAAATGTGAACGAATGATTTCCGACATCCCTTCAGGAAAACAACTTGTTTTGGTAGCTTTTCAGTGAGTTCACAGTCTGTCGCTGCCGTGTCTTTGGCCAGCGTGCAACAGTACAATAATTCCAAGAGCAAAAAGTCTCTTAAGACTTTGTTCTGGTTCTGCCATTTTAGTATTGTGAGTACTCAGAGACTGACCTCTTTCAGACCTTTCTCATTCCCTGAAACAGTCTATATTTCTTTTTGTGTTGCCGCAGAACTCCAATCATACTCATCCTGACACTTTTGTACACTGTAGGTCACACCCAGTAGTGAATAATGAGATGTTGTAAGCAGCAATCCAGTTGTAAAAGGTTGTGACCAGCATTTTATTAAAAAAAGAAAAGATACAGAATAGGGTAGATTAGAAAATACCACAGAGTGAATCATGTATAGAAAGAGTTGTGTTTCATAAAACTTCTGTTTCACTTAAACTTGTTTGTTTATCCTGGGTTGCAGTATACAATGTATTTCTTACTTTAGGTCATAATTAAACATTTTTTTCTTGAAAAACACTTTGTTGTAGTATAAACCATATCACCATGTAATTGTTTTATAAATCCGTCCCCTCTGCTAGACTATGCACCTCTTGAAAAAAGGAATCACATTTTCTTTGTCTCTTAATTTCTAATAGCTAGAATAGATTTGCCTAACACAGGTGTTTAGTAAGTGTTTGTGGAATGAATGAAAGAACTGAAATCTACTTAACTTCTCTGAACCTCATGTTTTTCCCAAATTAGAATGTCACCCACCAGATCTCACAGTGTTCATGTGTAGAGTGGTTGAGATATGAATGTGAAAGTGCTTTATTGTAAGGATGATGTGCAGAATAAGGATTATCATCCAGCATAAATTTTGTTATTGTTGCTGGGCAGATGAGCTTCAGAAACTCTTAAACCCTTAAATCAGTGTTCTAAAGATGACTTATTTATTGCAGTACTATTAATAGTACTGTATTATCCCTTTTTAGGTTACAAGTTAGGAGACAGTCTTGAAAAATTAAGTATGTGCTTTTTCTTTTTCATTTTTACATTTTAAATTATGGAACAGTTAATTATAGAACATACAAAGTAGACACAGTATAAGATGGACTGCTGTGTACTCAGCTCCACCTTCTACCAACAGGTAGCAACTCAGAGCCAAGTTTCATCTGTGTCCTCTCCTATCTCCTGCTTCCTGTGTTACTGTGAAGCGTTTCTTTTCTTCTCTCCCACTCTTCTCTCTCCCCTGACCCTCTTCCCTCTTTTGCTTACCTTTCCAAGTATGTAGAAATATTCTTAACATTCTTTTAAGATAGAATCACTAGTGCCAAGCAAGGTAGGCTGGGAATTTAGACTAAAGTAATACAATGCTGTGTGTGAATGAGCTATTCTATGACAGGAACTAGCAGGTAAACAAGATATTTTATTTCCCAAGATTTTCATATGATGGTGACCAACTCCATTGCAAAACAATGATCACATTCCAGAGTCGTAAGTAGCTCTGGAGGCTTAGTTACACAATCACCAACTCTGTCATCTTCCTCAGAAATGTGACCTTACAGAAAAGTAAAGAGTCTGAAGTATGACAGGTCACTTTTTAAGCTTTTTGAAGTTTGTTTTCTATCATGTAAGAATCCTCAAGCTTTTGACCTCTAGCTAGGCAAGAAAAGTATCTGACTGAAACTTTTGAAATACTGTAAAACTATAATAAACTCCACTTTAAGACTATAGCCCCAGGCTGTAATATGTCACTCAGAAGTTAAAATCTACTTGGAAGAAAAAATTTTTAAGTATTACTTGTATTATGAATTTATAGTAATCTTTTTTTGATTCTCATAATTTTGTGATTTGGGCCTTAATGTGATAAATATATAGATCCAAACAATTTGAAACCCTAAAGATACTTAATTCTGCCAAATTTTACTTATTTAGAATTTTTCTTCCTTAAAGTCAAATGTAGAGACATTTTTGATTTTGAACAAGGTATTGCTAAGTTTTACCCACTGCAACAATTGAATAGTCCAAAACTGTGCATTTCTCAACCAATTGTTATTAATCTAACACTGCAAATTACCAGGGGTCTTTCTCCTTTGATCTCATTCTGCACAAACTACTCCATTTGACGAGTAGTGTCTTGTATTGACTTCTATTTCCTATCAACCCAATTATAAACTCAATATTGATGACATTTCACCATTTTAGACCTTGACTTTATGTCCATTTAATCCTGCCTCTCAGTGTAAACTGGAGTTAACTTTAGCCAGGTGAATGCACTTCTTCATGGCCTCTCTGGGTGCCACTCTAACTCTTTCCCTGCTGTCTGATCACAGCACAACTCTTGTTCATTAAGGCCACTTCCCCCCATTCCTCTTCTCTAACTTATGTTCTGCCAATCCTGCAGGATCCATTTCAAGTCCTACCTTTTCAAATAAGCCTTCCCCAGTAATATCTGTCTTCCTGGCTATTTTTATTTTTTGAGGGAAGAAGTATGACTTTATTCGGAAAGCTGACAGACTGAGAAGATGGCAGACTAATGTCTCAAAATAACCATTTTATTGGGATCTGGTTTCTGGCTGTTTTTAGTTCTTGATTTCCTGTGTCAGGTATGTTTGCCTTTGAATATAATTTGAAAATTTCCCCCTAACTATAAAAGTAATATACGCTTCATGTAAAATTATTTCATAGGATATTTGAAAGTGAAAAGATTGCTCCTGGCTTCCCAATTCCAATCTGCAGAGATAACCACCATTATGTGTCTTTACTGTCATATTTCTGCATATAAGCAAGAATATACATGGCACATAGTACACACATACATGTTTATCCACATGGAGATAGCTATAGATTTAGATATATTTTACACACATACACCATCTTATAACTTTCTTTTTCCATCTGATGATGTATCTTGGAAATTTGTCCATGTCAGTGAATATAAGTGATTTCCTTTAAACATGTCTCTTTATTGTGTTAAAATGTTGTATACATATATATCTCATCTTCCTTTGCAGAAGGAAAATGGAAACTCTTCAAGGGCAGGATAATTACATATTCCTTCTCTTTTCCATTCGCTTATTCTTTAGTCCTTGTGCATTTATTGCGTGTTTCACACTTTATGCTGTGGGAAATCAAAGATGTTTACTTCTCATAATCCCTAAGGGGTCAGGATCTAGTAGATAAGAATCTATATTTATTTTTAGAACTGTAACACAGGAAGAAATTGAGAAGTGTCACCAATTTTTGTTACTGGAAATATGGCTGATTAAGTTATTTGAACAATTTTCTTGCTGAAAATTATTGAAGTTGTTGAATATGTACAAGAAAACATCCTCAGAAGAGCGAAGTCCTGAAACTCTTAAGGAACTGTAAGGAAAAACAAGAATTCAGAGAAGCTTAGACAGAAAAAGCTTTTGACAAAATTCAGCACCTATTTATGATAAAAACCCTCCAGAAAGTGGGCATAGAGGTGCATATTTCCAACATAATAAAGGCCATGTATGACAAACCTACAGCTAGCATCATACTCCATGGTGAAAAGCTGAAAGCATTCCCTCTAAGATCAGGAACAAGACAAGGATGTCCACTCTCACCACTTTTGTTCAACATAGTTTTGGAAGTCCTAGCTACAGCAGTCAGAGAAGAAAAAGAAGGGAATCCAAATTGGAAAAGAAGAAGTTAAGCTGTCACTGTTTACAGATGACATTATACATAGAAGATCCTAAAGCTGCTACCAGGAAACTGCTAGTACTCATCAGCGAACTTGGTAAAGTTGCAGGTTCCAAAATTAATACACAGAAATCTGTTGCATTTCTATACATTAACAACAAAAGATCAGAAAGAGAAATTCAAGAAGCAGTTCCACTTACCATTGCATCAAAAGGAATGAAAATTCAGAACTAACGCTGCTTTTCCCTTGAGGGCATTTGCTGCTGCTAAGTCACTTCAGTCGTGTCCGACCCTATGTGACCCCATAGACGGCAGCCCACCAGGCTCCCCCGTCCCTGGGATTCTCCAGGCAAGAACACTGGAGTGGGTTGCCATTTCCTTCTCCAATGCATGAAAGTGAAAAGTGAAAGGGAAGTCACTCAGTCGTGTCCGACTCTTAGCGACCCCATGGACTGCAGCCTACCAGGCTCCTCCGTCCATGGGATTTGCCAAGCAAGAGTACTGGAGTGGGGTGCCATTGCCTTCTCCTGCAGGCAAATTTGGACTTTGCCTGCATTGGGTAGTAACACTATATAGAAAGCTAGTAAATGATTAATATTAAGATTAGCATAGTGATTTGGGGGTGGTGCAGAGTTTCTGGGGTACTCAGAATCCTCTGTTTATGGACCTAGTGGGAGCTCAGTAGGGCAATTTATTTTCTAAACAAGGCATTTTTGTTTTGTGTACTTTTCTGTGTACGTGTTAAAATTTAAAACAAAAAGTTAGATGTGAGATAACAATAATATCTCACACATATGTGCATTATATAAATGTATATGTGCATGTGTGTCTATGTTCTATAATAGAATGTGTAATATATAAATTCCACATATTGATAAGATACAGAAATTTTAAAATACATGTGTTTGGGAATGCAGAAGTTTATGTGTGTTTCATATACACAAAAAAAGATGTGAAAGAGTATTCAACTACTGAGGACAGCCTTATTTTAAAAAACAGATTAAAAAGGATGGCTTCTGTTTCTGCCCTTAGATTAAAAAAAGTGTTCTTCCACCAGGTTCCATACCGTTTGGCACAGTACCTTTTTTTTTTGTTTAAATGTCTTGTTCCTTTGCTAGACTGTAAGCTCTTAAAGGGAACAAGACAATTTTTATCTTTATATTTCTTGTTTCTAATTAATCCTCATATATAGGATAGGGTCTATAAATGCTAGTAAAAAATGAATGAATAAATGTACCTTTAAAAGAATTTAGGACTGTAGGTATCCAGTAGATACACTGTCTCTTTAGAGTCTCTCTTTATGCTTTTGAGTATTATTTTGTATCTGGCACAGCAGTGGGAGTAAAGTTGGCACAGTGAATACAGGTTGATTTGAATTTAACTGACACTTTGTGGAACCTGTAGGCAAATGTGGAGTCCACCATGTGGTGCCCCTCTTGATCCCAGAAAGCAGAAAAATGCAAATACTCTCTGAAAATTAAACTAAGAAATGAACGTCTAAGTGATTAAAGTCAAGAAAGGCAACATGATCTTACGAGACATAAGGACTCTGGGCACAGAGATTTGATTAACCTGATTGATGGTACTGACATCTTTAAAATACACAAACATAGAAGAATGCTCAGGAGAGCATTTTCTCTCTCTCCAAAACAGAAGAAAAGAAAAACTCTTAATGAAATTGTCACGATACCTAACAAAGCACTGTCTGACCAATAGCACGTGCCAGGTGGAGGAAAGCATCCAACCTGTGGTGGCAGGTGGATAGCCCTGTGGTACAGAGCTGCAGAGCCTCATGCCATTCTGCACTGGAATCCTGTGTAATTAACTCCACTTGTTCTGCTTCTGTGTGCACCAAGCTTCCCTCTGGTGATTTGCCTTCCCAAGGAGATAATGCACTATCAGGCTGATGCAGAGTCATCACTATCAGACTGATGCAGAGTCAGTATGCCTGATTCTTCTGTTGTTCACTGTAAATAATAAAGTCGCCTTCTTTTTTTTTGTATACATCAGTGTCTTGTGAGTTTTGTTAGCATGAGTCTGCATTCCTGGGTCCAGTCAGTGAGATCGGGTATCAGAGTCTGCAAGGCTCATCAAGGTAAATACTACCTTGTGGGCATCCGTTGGAGCGGACTGCTGGATTTCCCAGGTGATGCCCATCTGTGTCATCTTGCTCCATGTTCCCTTTCCATTCCACACTTCACCAGAAAAGGTCTTCCCAGAAGTAGTATGTTAGGACATCTTAATAATGTGTGCATTTTAGCTGAAGAGTACCAAATAATACTGTATCAATGATAATAGACCCTTATCCTCTGGGTGAGTATTATTGGTTTGGTGAATTTCACACCCATTTGGGTAAATGGAATGTATGATGTTATGTAGATGCCACATGCTGAGAACCCCCAACAACTCATTTCCAGTTCTGGCTTCACAGCCCCTTGTGGCTTCACTTCTGGCTCCCATCTCATTGTCAGCATCGATCCTGGTGTCATACTCAAGTCACTTCCTAACCTGGGTCTCTCTTGCAGCAGTGAAACCCAAAGAAGATGGAGGACACAATGAGTTCGACAAGATTAAGGATAAGGATGGAAGTAGAGCAGGCAATGAACGAGGTTATAGAATTTTTTTTTCTTCCATTCTCATCTTTCTCTTTCCTCCAAACAGTCCCAGTAGCATTTGAAAGGGTTTCAAAATTCCACACACTGCTATGGAAAAAATAAAGCACAAGTTCTCAACGCCATGTTCTGCTTACCTGTAACGGAATGTAAACCAGATTTCAATAAATCATTAACAGCAGTACCTTGTCAAAAAGGATATCAGAGTAGATAACAGGGCAAAACTCACTACAACTCTCAAGTGTATCCTGGAATTTTTTAAAAATTGATTCTTGTATTACATAAGTACACTATCAGGTGGGACTTTGGTAAATGGAAATTTTTCCTCTTTCTCTCCTATTCCTCCCCTGTCACTCCAACTTCCAGCCAGAATAATTGATCACTACATTTCACTATAAATTTAGCAAGAAGGTACCTAGAGCAATCCTCAGTTATCAATTTGATTTAAAATCTATATTTTATTGGTAGATTAAGACAAAAAGATCTCAAATAGGACAGAAAAATATAGAATCTTTAAGACTTACTTGGTTCTTTAAAACTATTGTTTTGACAATCACAATTTTGTCTATTTTATACAGTGGAGTTCTGCCGCAAAATAAGGCACATGTAAAATTCATGAGACTGCTATCTCTGTATATCAGAGTTATTCTTGTAGACTGATGTTAAATGAATACTATGGGAATGAATTGCTTTATAGGTTTGTGGGCCATTCCTGATTATTTAGATGCTGTTTAACCAGTCAGTAAATTTTTCAGGCTTTTTGACCAGATTTACCATCCTCTGGCTTTTATTTCCTTTGGATAAAAGATGAGGAGGAGGAGGAAAGGGTCCATTTTTCATTCCCATGTGAACAAGATGTGTTTCACAGCCAGAGACAGCCTGAATGTAAGTAAGACAGTAGCTATACTGAGGACCCGACAGGAGGTCCATAGTGGAAGTTAGCCTGGGTAGCATCAAAACTCTCAAAGCCAAGCCTGTCACCACCTCTGAAGTACTTGTCCTACTTTAGTGAATCAGTAACAGAATCTTAGGATACAGAAGTTAGCATCTTCTAAAGCAAACCGGGCTGTATAATATGCTACATTCTATATGGAAATAACCTCCCCTCTGCCAAAAAAGAAAGAAAAATCATGTTTCCTAGTTTCATTAAATGTTTAATTAGTGAGTAGAGGCTAACCATGGTCAACATTTATTTTAAAAAAACCACAACTCTCAAAACTGCCTGTATTTTTTCAGAATTTAAGTATATTTCCTTACTTTACCAAAGTACATGGTATCTTGTCAAGATTCTTGCAAATAAAGAAGTACATAAAGTTTACCCTAAGCAAAGACAAAGGAATAGAGTGAGCCAGAGAAAGATTAAATTGAAAAGTAATGAGCATGTGACTTACTCTTCTCCCTGTGTCTCTTTTCTCATGAGCCCAGGCGAGTGCCTGCCTTTTTTCCTTCTTTCCTTCTGTCAAAGGTCAGTGTCGAGACAGAGATTCACTGGACAGAACTGAAAAGACAACTAGACTGGTGAGACAGAATTACGCTGAAGTTGGGCAGCATTTCAGCAAGCTGAAGATGCAGTTTTCCAAACTATACAGATATCTTCAGACTTGGGACATCCTTTGTAAAGCCCTAACCTTTCACAGGCCGGCTACATAAGGAGCCTATATGAAATGACAGAGTAGACCGAATTTCCCTTTCATTCTCTGTTCTGTCTTTCTAAATTCTTTTTCTGGCATCGTCTGGTTTTCTTCAGTCCTGCTACAGCCCTCTTAACTTTCTGACTCTTGTCCCTTTCCAATAAAAGATTTACCGTAAGGCTCGATATAATTCAGTCAGTCTCTGTGTGTGTATATTAGTGTGTCTGCGTGTTGTGTTTATGTATTTACGTTTTGTTTTTGTTCATTTGTAATACACTTTAGCAAGTTTCTGTCTAACCAAATAAACTCCAACAGGGATATATTTTTTTTAAGTTTTTAGGATTATTGACTCTTCACACAGTCTGAAAACTACTCTCAAAAAATGCTGGGTACAATTTCATGGTGTTTATGGCCTCTTAGTATTTATTTATGGATCCCACTGGGTTCAGAGTCCCTGTGATGAAATTCCAAAGTTACCTACTTCCGTGGTCACTAGTGATATTCATTCACCAGACACTCATCGAATGCCGTCTCTGTTCCAGGCAGGGCATTGAGATTCAGTGAAAAGGACATTAGCCCACCTAGCAAAATGTATAGTGTAGTTGAGGAGACAGACAAGTAAACACACAGTTGTAATACAGTATATGTACAGTAGTAGGAAAAGAACAGGGTACTTCAGAGAGCACAAAAGATGAGTGTTTAATTCAGCTTTGGGGCATCAAGAAATTCTCTTTACATTAATATCTGAGTTGTTCTAAGTAGAAGAAATGCTGTGTACAAAGTCAAAAGAATTAGAGACTTATATATCTGTTAAGAAATTTAGGTTTGATTTTAAAGGACCTTAAGTTGAGGGATGGTAAGAACTGATTTATAACTGAAAAAGATAACTGACTCTAGCATGAAGAATGGGTTGGGAGAAGCAGGATTCGAGGCTGGGAGACTTCACCAGTAGTCAGTAGACAGTAATCGTGACATTAACTCAAATTCTGACAGTGCAAATGAAGAGAAGAGGATGAGTCGAAAGGGTATGAATTGGAAACCACAGCAATTAGTGATTGAATTCATTCCTTCAGCAGATATTCGTTGTGCTGCTTTGAGTTAGACGCTCTATGAGATGTGGTGGTGAACTGTACCATCTGTATCTTCAGGTCTAGTGGTCGTGACCCCCAGGCCCCTGGACTGGACAGTGTCCTCCACAGATGGAGCAAACATGTGTCTCCAACTAAAGGTTCCCAGAAAAGTGCTTCTTGAAGCTATAAATGTACCTCCTGAGATTTCAGAATGTCCCTGCAGTTGTGAATTGCTGTGTCTGATGAGAGATGCTACTGATGGAAGAATGCTTCTGCAGAAACAGTATTTGGGAGGGGCTTGAGAACCACTGATAGAGATGACAGGTGGAGCCCCAAAGTGGATGAGATTACCCAGGAAGAGTGTATAGAATGAGAGGGGAAGGGTGAGGATTGGACCTGGCAAAACAATGGAGAAAGAAGAGGAACCTGGTGACAAAGCCAGGAGTATGTGAAGAATGCAAAGTGTGTTCCAAGATGGAGCCAGTGGAACCGAAGGGAGGAGGCACCGTGTGGCAGCAACAGTCAGCTTCAGGGCCCATCAGATAGGCCTCTGATAACCCGAGCTTACATATTAAATGTCTCAGGTTCACCACCACTTTAGCTGAAGGGAATCGTGAATCTTGACATCAACGGTGGCCAGCAATAAATAATGAGGAAATTCTATGCTATGTGAATTATATCTCAAGAAAGCTGTTACTAAGAGAATAATAATGATGAAAGAATTCACTCTTTAAATGTATTCTAACAAAATTGTTGTATTTTAAAAATGAATAAACTCTAAACATCACGTGGGGGTGGCATAGAGTGAAGTGAGGGAGAAGTTATCCATATGAAAGAAGGAGAATAAATTTGTATCCAGTTAAGTGGTAGCACTATATGCTAAAAGCAACAGAGCATCACTTTAGATATCAACAGGAAAAGGTTGTTACTCAGATTTTACAGCCAGCTGAGGCATCTTGAAAGAGCACCACAGAGATCATCATTGACAGTGAATGACTTGCAAAATATCCCAGTCATGTGCTTGCCCTGGAGGGGGGAAATTATGCAAAGACTTGCTAGAGCCAAATAAGTAGTAAGAATAAAGAACCTGATAAGGGGAGGAAATGATAGTAGGGTGGTTTTGTTTGTTTGGTTTTTTTAAGTGGTATGCAATTAATTGTGAATAAGAATTGTTAATATAGTACTAAGTCATAAGTCATAGGACTTCCCTGGTGGCTCAGACAATAAGGAGTCTGCCCGCAATGTGGGAGACGTGGGTTCGATCCCTGGGTGGGGAAGATCCCCTGGAGAATGAAATGGCAATCCACTCCAGTATTCTTGCCTGGAAAATTCCACGGACCGATGAGCCTGGCGGGCTACAGTACATGGGGTCGCAAAGAGTCGGACACGACTGAGCAACTTCACTCACTCACTCATAAGACTAATGATAAATGAGTTCTCAAAAAAGAATACTGAGACAGACTTACAGTAATGGGAATCTGTGATTATAAAATGTTTCAGTAGTTTGGCATGCAGAGGGAAGATGGAAGAGTGCAAGGAAATTTTAAAAAAATGTTATTTTCTTATTGACATTAATTAAGAAGTGACAGGATCAAGAAAGTCAAGTCAAGCAATGCTTGAGTAGAAATAGAATGAATAACTTCCTAATCAGTTGGCTAAGAATGAGGGGGAAAGCAGAGGTTTTGGAAGCATAAAAAACAGGATACAGATTAAAATTAAACCTGAACTTTTCACACAGTGACTACACTGTTCTGTTAAAAGGCAAGGATTTGACTTTTTTTTTTTAATCTAACCATAATATTATCCTGAGACACACCTTTAAAAGAAAAAAAAAAAAGAGAAAGAGGTTTGTAACCATAGATGCAAAGGGAATTTTTTTTAATGGATTTGAAAAGAGTAATATGTTTAAGATTACAACAATGAATTAAATCTGCAAAATGAATGGCCAAAAGTAGATTTAAAGCAAAAATAACCAAAATGGACTCAGAATGGTCAAAACTGTGAATGACACAAAAATAAGATTAAAAGAAAGGTCCTTTCCTTCCCAAACATAAAAATCCTAGACATATTAATTGTTAAATTTTGTCTGATCTTAAAGGAATGGATATTTTCTGTATTAGCTAATCTGTTCTACACCTTGGGAAAATTGGGACCATTTCCTAGTTTATTTTAAGAAACTTGGGTGACTTATGACCAAATTCCATGTTTTGTCTTTTCCTTAAAAGTTAAGAACACTTTCACATAAATCTACACTTATGAAATCTTAAGTCAAATATTAGCAAGTAAAATCTTCCAGCATATTGAAAGAATTGTACCTATGATGAATTTGCATTTGTTTCAATAATGTACCTTTTATCATTAGAAAATCCATTAAACCTGTTGAAGCTGGGAGAGGAAACCTCTTCCAGCCATTTATTTCTATCACCAAGGCATTACTCTGGTGATTCAGTGACTAACCAATGTAATCAAGCCCCTTTTTCCACTGAGAAAACAATAAGAAATAGACAAATACTGTAATAAGCACATGTGAAATTTTTTTTTCTTCTAATTTTATTTTATTTTTAAACTTTACATAATTGTATTAGTTTTGCCAAATATCAAAATGAATCCGCCACAGGTATACATGTGTTCCCCATCCCGAACCCTCCTCCCTCCTCCCTCCCCATACCATCCCTCTGGGCCGTCCCAGTGCACCAGCCCCAAGCATCCAGCATCGTGCATCGAACCTGGACTGGCAACTCGTTTCCTACATGATATTTTACATGTTTCCTTGCCATTCTCCCAAATCTTCCCACCTTCTCCCTCTCCCACAGAGTCCATAAGACTGTTCTATACATCAGTGTCTCTTTTGCTGTCTCGTACACTGGGTTATTGTTACCATCTTTCTAAATTCCATATATATGCGTTAGTATACTGTATTTATGTTTTTCCTTCTGGCTTACTTCACTCTGTATAATAGGCTCCAGTTTCATCCACCTCATTAGAACTGATTCAAATGTATTCTTTTTAATGGCTGAGTAATACTCCATTGTGTATAGATTTTCAGATTATAGGGGAAAGTTGATTTATTCAAGGAAAAAAATATTTGGAACCATTGACTAATGCTTTAATGACACTACTTAAATCTGAATTTTCTCCAGGGGATCTTCCTAACCCAGGGATCAAATCCAGGTCTCCCACATTGCAGGCTGATTCTTTATCGTCTGAGCCACCAGGGAAGCCCTTATATTCCACATTAAAATACATTCCAAATGAATTGAAGGTTTTAATGTTAAAAATTGAAATCAACCTATGAGAAGAAATAATCAGTGAATATTTATATTGCCTCATATTCTGTTTCCCTGGCGGCTGAGTGGTAAAGAGTCCGAATGCCAATGCAGGAGATGCAGGTTTGATCTCTGGGTTGGGAAGATCCCTTGGAGAAGGAAATGGCAACCCAGTCCCGTATTCTTTCCTGGGAAATCCCGTAGACAGAGGAGCCTGGCGGGCTACAATCAAAAGAGTTGGACACGTCTTAGTGACTGAAAACAACAACATATTCTGTTAGACCTTTTCAGTCGTGTCAAAAGGAAAAGTGCTTGGAAAGATTTATGAACTGAAGGATAACGTCACTCTGTTTCTGAGACAATAAAGACAAAAGCAACTGCTTCAAATTTGCAAGCATTCAGCAAAGCATAACATTTGGAAGATGTTTTTCAAAGTTTTATATACCAAGAACTGAAACTTCAAGGGGTGAAACCCAACTTCATTACAGTACTTCATACATTAAGTGTTTGCAGTCAAAATTCAGCTGTACTAATAAGGCTCACAAACATTTTTCAAGTGCTTCTTGCAAGCACTTGATGTTTTTCTGATGCCTTACGTGTACTATCTCCTATACTGCTCAAAACAGTCATCTGAAATAGGTACAGATAGTATTTTACATATTTTACAGATATGCCTACCGAGGTACAGGAAGTCTTAGTAGCTTGCCTCAGGGCACCCAGCTAATAATTGGCAGAACCAGCTTTGCAACTCAGTCTAGTGCCAGAGTCCACTTTGCTAAGCATTAAGTTGTACCAAGCCTCTTAATTTTCTGACTTACTGAATTTCTCAAAAAAAAAAAAGAAAACAAAAAAGGCTCAGGGAGGGGATAAATTTAGCTTAATCTGTGTGAAGAACAAATTTGGATGATAGCTTTTCAACTCAGCTGAAAATCCATTGAGAGTTTGTGAGGAATACTTTTCTCACCTGCATTCAGTCTTTGCTGGAAGGTCCTTGTGGCAAGTGTTTATAGCTGAAGTTTTATTCTGTTGCCAAAATAACTTCTAGAAAAGTCACTTTGAAGAATTTTAAATAAAATATTTCTCTGTTTACTCCAAAACAAATTAGTGGACTTTGAATGGCCCTCATTCCATCTACAAGGCTGGTTTTTCTCCATCTGTGACTAAAAAAGCAAAGCGGTTTGATCAGCGTGGTCCACGTCGAATTCTTGTTTTGTACACCACTTAGGCTGGAAGGCAAACGTTTTCATCAAGCAAGAATACTCAGTGCTTATGTTGATCAAAGATTTTAAGCAAAAAAATTGTTTCCCTCAACATCAAAAACACCCAAACCAATTATAAAATGGGCAGAGACTGAGGATACATTTTTCCAAAAACATACGGATGGCCAAGAGGCACATGAAAAGATGATCGTCACTAATCATCAGAGGAATGCAAATCAAAACCACAGCAAGACAACACCTCACACCTGCCAGAATGGCTGATCTCAAAAAGACAACCAATAATAAGTGTTGGCGAGGATGTGGAGAAAAGGGAAGCCTGTGCACTGTTGGTGGGAAGGTAAATTGGTGCAACTATTATGGAAAACAGTATGGAGGTTTTTAATAAAGTTGAAAATAAAACTACCATACAATCCAGCAATTCCACTTCAGGGTATTTTTCTCAAGAAAATAAAAACAGTAGTTTGAAAAGATATATAAACCCCTATGTTTATTGAAGCATTTTTTAACAATATCCAAGATATGGAAGCAAACTAAATGTCCACTGGTAAATGAATGAATAATAAAGAAATTATATATATATATATATATATATATAAACACACATATAATGGACTATTAGCCATAAAAAGAATGAAATCTTGCCATTTGCAACAACATAGATGAACCAAGTGAAATAAGTCAGACTAAAAAGATAAATACCGTGTGATTTCACTTATATGTAGAATCTAAAAAAGAAAACAAATGAACAAACGTAACTAAACAGAAACAGACTCATAGATACAGAGAACAAACAGGTGGTTGCTAGAGGGCTAGGGTATGAGGGGATGAGTGAAATAGGTAAGGGAGATTAAGGGGTAGAAACTTCCACGTACAAAATGAATGAGTCACGGGAATGAAATGTACAGCATAGGGAATACAGGCAATAACACTGTAATAACTTTGTATGGTGACAGATGGTAACTAGACTGACTGCGGTGGTGCTTTTGTAATGTGTAGCAGTCGTGAATCACTGCGTTGTACACCTGGACAACAGTGTTGTAGGGCAGTTCTACTTCAATTAATTTTTTTTTTCCTCCAAAATCTGCCATTGTTTTAATATGGGATTAAAAAAAAAATACTTTAAGCATTAAAGGCAGGATTGAGGTTTTTTTTTTTTTTTTCTTTTTTTTAAGTTTCTTTAAAGGTGGCATGGACTTCTAAAAACATTGAGGAAAACTACTTTATATGTATGCCTGTTGGTATGGAAATGTAAAGATGCTCACAGTGGATTTTCCCAAAACAGCATGCCTTCTGCATCCTCTCAGGTTTTTCTATCCCTCTAACTAATCAGAAAACTGAGATGCTGGAATCTTGTAGTACTCTTGAATTTCTTTTTATCCTTCTCTTTTTGAAAGTAAACGTGGTATATCTCAATTGATAGCTGTTGAAATGTTTATAGCATGAGTCTGTTATTTCCTTACAGGTGAAGTCATTAATTTAAAATAACCCACTTGTTTCATTTTTACGCTCAAGCATTCAGGTTCACCTGAAATTATTATAGATATAATTTCTTCTGATTATCACTTATTTGTCATGTTACTTCCAAACATTTATTAGTTTTTATATTTTAAATCAATCTGAATCTTGATCTTTAAATAGTGAGGCTTATGTTGATAATAATGTTACTTATAAATGTTTATGAATGGGCTTCCCTCATAGCTCAGTGTGATTCCTGGGTTGGGAAGATCCACTGGAAAAGGGATGGGATACCCATTTCGGTATTCTTGAGCTTTCCTTGTGGCTCAGCTGGTAAAGAATCCACCTGCAATGCAGGAGACCTGGGTTCGATCCCTGGGTTAGAAAGATCCCAGGGCCTATACAGTCGATCAAACTCTCCAGGCCAGAATATTGAAGTGGGTAGCCTTTCCCTTCTCCCTGGGATCTTTCTTAACTTAGGTTCCTAGGCAGAAGAGGGTCTCATTAATAATAGCTGAATAGCAACTGTTTATTGAGGGTCTATTATGTATTAGACCATGTGATAGTTATTTCCATAAATTAGCTGAATTCATCTTTACTGCTATCTGAAAGTTATTAGCCCCACTTTTTAGATAAAGAAGCAGACTTTTTGAGTAACAGTAGATCATTTGACTAAAGTCTGACAGGGGGCTGTGTCAGAGCTTGAGATTTGAACTTGGACGTGTAGTCTAAAGTCTTTTCTTCAGTATATACTCCAGTATGCCATCACTACCAGATAGACCCTGGAAGGAGAAGCAAGCTTTAGATAAGGACAGTGAGTTTGACTTTTTAACGTATTAAGTTTAAGAGATTAACACAATATCAGTTTGGAGGTAAACCATTGCAAATGTGATCTGGGGAAAGACAGCTACAATATCCTTACCAGGTGGTGGTTGAAACCTTGCAAATAGATGAGATTGCCCAGGGGGAGAGAGTAATCAGCAGAAAAAGGCCAGAACTAATTCTGGGAACACCAACCATTAAGTAAGTAAAGAGAAGCTAATGTATGAAACTGGAAAGGGACGGTGAATAGGAACAAGTGGGCAAAATAAACACACTGCGTTTCATCAGCGTGTGTATCTCATCAGTATATATATATTCATTGATGTGGCTGTGTTGGGTCTTAGCTGTCCACGTGGGACCTTTGGTTGCTGTGTCTGGGCTTCTCTTTAGTTGAGGTGCTCAGGCTTAGTTGCCCCATGGCATGCGGGATCTTAGTTCCCCAACAAGAAACTGAACCTGCATCCCCTTCATCGGAAGGTGGATACTTAACCCCTGGACCATCAGGGAAGTCCCTCATCAGTTTTTAAGACAAGTATTTTCACGTTTTAATATTTCTAAAATTGGTACATGTCTTACTATCATCTTGTAACTGGCAGCAATTTTTTTTTTCTGCTTAGTGTGGAAAATAATGGTGCATTTTATAACTGAAGAAACACAGTTGACCCTCAAACAACACATTTTTGAACTACATGGATTCACCTATACTCAGATTTTCACCTGGGTAGAGGGGTCAGTGCCCCTAACCCCCATGTCGTTCAAGGGTCAGCTGTATTTTAATGTCATTAATGGTTTGAAAATCAATTGTATGAATCTGTTTCTAAATTATTTTATAATAAAAGCACATGTTTCACCTGTATGGTTTATGTAAGCAGTACCTAAATTAAATGAACAATTACATGTGGAGTGAGCAGTTCATAAATTCAGGACTCAAGCTCTGGGAGCAGAGCTGGGCTGTTCAGATGACCCTCACCTGTCCCTTGAGCAGATCTCTTTACTGCCTTGAGCCTTGCTTTTCTTTACTGTACTACAAGGATTCACAAGTGGAACTTATATCTAAAGACTGTGGTGGGGAATAAAAGTACACATATAGCACCTAATATTGTGCCTGGCAAATGGTAGACTGTCTGTCAGCTGTAGCTATTATTACTGGGGTTTTTTGTATTGCTATTTCTGATGGCAGAGTGGTAACTGTCCTTCCCTTTCCACCCCAGGGTACTGCCACGTCTCTTTAAGCCAGGTTCCATCTGAAAGAGGCAAATATGTTGTAAGATTATTTAAGCTTATGTGAACTCCGTGTTGCCTTGTTTTGAAGGATGTTGAACTATTATCTATTAAGAGAATCTGAATTAGCAGGTGTACACAGATTCTGAATGGTCTTCTCCAGTGGCACAGGTGTAAAGAATCCACGTGCAATGCAGGAGGTGCAGGAGACGGAGGTTCGATCCCTGGGTCTGGAAGAACCCCTGGAGTAGGGCATGGCAGCCCACTCCAGTATTCTTGCTGGGAAAATCCCATGGACGGAGGAGCCTTGTGGGCTACAGTCCATGGGGTTACAAAGAGTCAGACACAACTGAGCATGCACACATGAGCACACACAGATTCTAAACCGTTTTGTGCTCAATGTCTTGCTTCTAGTTGGTACATAAAGTACTGTGATAATGATTAACCCCTCGGGACAGTCTGTCTTTCTGCTGTAAACAATAAAGGTGCAGGCTTTGTGGATGGGTGTTTGGAAATTCCTACAGTGTGTTTCAGATGGATTGCAAGAGTTTTGGATTTTTTCTTTTTCTTTCCAGTTTATCTCTGATCTGTTACTAAGGATCTTGTTTTTTCTCAGTTGTTATATTGGGCAAGACGTAGTCACTGCATAAACATTGGGTAGGGAATGCAGATAATGTTATAAATATACCTCTTAGTTTGTCTAGTGAAACCAGCATCCCATGTGACTTACCTTTACTAGAGAATTGCTCAATTAGTGTTGTGCCCTTCCTTCTGATAGCTTAAAATAAAGTTGTATAGGCAGTCTGATTTGTAAAGTAACTATTTAGAAAGTTACCTTTCCTCAGCATTCTGCCACACAGGAAGGAATTCTGAGGTGGGGGGCGGGGGGGTGGAGTTTATTCCCTAGGGGAAAACTGATTTTACTTTCTTGGTAGAATGCTTCTGTGTGTTCAGTGAATTGACAGTCCCCACCAATTTGGGAGGGTGGGGGTATTTATAGTCATTATAACTTCTCCTATAAGATTATCTAATGTTTTGAAAACTCCTCAGAAAGCTTAGACTAAATTAAATATTTTCAAGTCTAAATGTGTGTTTCTAAAGCTATAAGTAGTTTTCTCTCTATATTCAGTAAGCTGATTTTTTAACAGTTTGTTCAGAATTCAACTTTTAGAATTAGGTTTGTAATTTGAACCTTAAAATGTCAGATTATTTCATTTCCTTTGACTTTGTTAATTTAATGATTCAAACTCAAATTCCTCTATTGTTAACACTTGTGTTTGAGTCAGTCATGTTTAAAGATGCCTCATAACTGAGATCTTATGCATCCTCCCCTGTTCTATTTAATGGCTGGATGCATGTCAGTGCATAGTACTTGAGTCACTGATGTGCCACAGAACATTTTTCTCAGACACATAGTGCATCATCAGATGATTGAGTTACGATGATAGTTGTAAATGGGACCCAGCTCACAAAAGTAAATAGTGTTCCCCTTTAAAAGAAAGAAAATGAACAATGCTTATCATTCAGATTCTGAGGTTTAATTAACTGACTTGTTAAAGGAAAGAAAGTGAGCAAATAAATAGCATATACTTCCTATATATAGTAAATAATGAATCGCTTTTTATGTAACTGACCCACATGGAGTCTTTGCTGTATTCTTTTATCTGTGCACCTCAGGGTTTTTGTTTGGTTTGATTTGGTAAAATGAAAGACTATAATTTGATTAGCTTATAATAAATACCTCCAATTTCTAAAGTGCTGTAAGACTTTCAGCCTAATTTCCTTTGAGCCTTAATCCTCTTGCTAAATGATAAGTGGGTTGTCTGGAATCAGCCTCCTTGGTGCAAGTTAATGTGAAGTTCTATGATGGTAGTTTGGTCCAGAAATGAATAACTTTGTTCAGCAAACATGTAGCCTGACCATGAGTTCCTGAAGGAGCTCATGGTCCAATAGAAGAGTATGGTGGTTTTAAAACATGGCCCCCCAAAGTCTCTGACCCCCCCAAAGTCTCTGACACGCCTCTCGTCAGAAGGTAGGACTCTAACCCTCCTCCCCTTGAATCTGGGCCCTGTGCCTGGGTGACCATACGTTATAGCAGAAGTTTGTTCCATTTCTGGGCTTTGCCACTGGCTCAGCAGTAAAGAATCGCCTGCAGTGGAGGAGCCACAGAAGACATGGGTTCCATTCCCGGGTCAGGAGGATCCCCTGGATACATGGCAACCCATTCCAGTATCCTGGCCTGGGAAATCCCATGGACAGAAGAGCCTGGCAGGCTGCAGTTTATGGAGTCACAAAGAGTCAGACATAACTGAAGAGACTTAGCCCACAGGCATGCATACATTCCATTTCCACCCAGAAACTGTATCAGTTTCTGGACTCAGGCCTTAAGAACCTAGCAGCTTCCACTTCCTGTCTCTTGGAACACTTACTCCTGGAACCCAGCTACCATGTCATGAAGAAGTCTGAATGGCCCCAATCAAACACCCAGGTGGAGAGAAACTAACAGCCAACACCCGCTTGTCAGCTCTGTGAATGAACCATCGAGGGAGTAGCTTCCCCAGCATCAGGAGAGCTGCCCTGGCTGACACTGCGTGGAGCAAAGACAAGCCCTTCTCACCAAGCCCTGCCCAGGTTGAAGATTTGTGAGCAAAATATGTGACTAATGTGTTAAGCCACCAAGATTTTTTTATCAGAACAAGGAGGTTAGCGATTTTGAAGCAATTTAGATTTGCAGTGATGGCAACATGCACTGTCACAGGCTCACTCAGGAGAGACACCTAATCCTTCCTGCACCATCAAGGAAGACTTCCTCAGGGAGATGACAAGTCAACTGAGTCTTGAGTGAGGAAGGGTTAGCCAGGTCAGGGGGGAAAGAGCAGTGTTCTGGATGGAAGGGACAACAGTGTGGCCAGGAGTGGAGGCACGGAGCAGCATGGTGAGCACGGGGATTATGAGTACGTAGTAGTTACTGCAGCATAAATCTGGGGGTAGGAAGTTACTGATAACGTAGCCAGAGAGGTGGGCCAGGATTGGAACGTGACGGGCCACCAGAGAAGGCATACTGTAACTAGACAATTTGGCGTTTCTGTTATTGTCCTAAGTAATACTGGAGCAATCTAATCAGATTTGTGTTTTAGACAGATCCTTCTACCACTCTTAAGAAAGTAGATTTAAGGGTTTTAAAACTGGGAGCAGGAAGACCAGCTAGATGGTCAGGGAAGAAGTATAGACAAGGACAGTGGGAGCCTGAATTGATACTACAGTGGTTGGAGTGGGAAAGGAAAAATGGATTCAAGAAATATTTAGGGGGTTAAAAGATAAGGGCGTATTTAGGAGGCAGAAAGGATAATACTTAGTAACTATGGAGAGAAAGAGCAGAGGAAGACTTAGAATGCTAAGATGACTGGCTGGATGCCAGTGCCAACAGCAGGGATGGCAGGACAGTGTAAGGGAGAGTATATAAGTCAAAAATTAAAGGAGATTCAAGCCATAAAGATTTGCCAGTCACTGTCACAAAGGCGGCACTAGAAATTATTAACTGATGAGCTCCAGGGGTGACGCCCTAGGGGTACTTTGAGGTTTAAAAGATGGTCAGGGACTTCCCTGATGGTTCAGTGGTTAAGACTCCATGCTTCCATTGCAGGAGGCATGGTTTCAATCCCTGGTCAGGGAGCCAAGATGCCACATGATTCAAGAAGTTCCAAGAAAGAGTTGACTCAGAAACCAAATGAGTAGAGCTTCAAGGATAAGGTGATCTTGTGTGTCAAATGTAATCAACCAGTCCAGTAAGATGAGCATAAATGAGAAGTCAATAGTGACTTTAACCAGGCGGGGCAAAGCCTGTTATCAGTGGATAGAGGAATGGGAAGTAAGAAGATAGACACAGATGGCACAGGGAAGGGATGAGAAGTAACTGGAGAAGAACACAGGGGCATGAGAAGATTTGGTACTGGGGCTGGTGGTGGTTTTCAGTTCAGTTCTGTAGCTCGGTCGTGTCCAACTCTTTGCAGCCCCGTGGACTGCATGCAGCACGCCAGGCCTCCCTGTCCATCACCAACTCCCGGAGCGTGCTCAAACTCATGTCCATTGAGTTGGTAATGCCATCCAACCATCTCATCCTCTGTTTTAGGGGGACAGAAAATAGATAAATTCCCAAGGAATTCATGCCAGTAAAAGGGAAAAAATAGAAGAGTGATGAAGAAGAAGGCATGAGGCCTTATTGGAAGAAGATTGGGAGATTGGGACTAACATATACATACTACTATGTATAAAATAAACAATAAGGACCTACTGTATAGCCCAGGAAACTCAATACTCTGTAATGGCCTATATGGGAAAAGGATCTAAAAAAAAGTGGATGTATATATAACTGATTCACTTTCCCATACACCTGAAACTAACACAACATTGTAAATCAACTATACGCCAATAAAAATTAAAAAGAAGAAGAAGAACTTGTGATCCATGCAGTAACCTCCAGTTGGAGATATACGGGCAGAGGGTCAAGGACAGTTCTTTGAGACTGGAGGAATACCATAAACAGAGATGTACGTCGTGATACACAGATGGGACAGGGATGCCACAGGCTTTGCGGTTGGAGTGCCAAGAACCTTGGCTGGGTCTCCCCAGAGAATTGTAGGATAGCAGCATTTTAGTCCTTGCTGGTCTGCTCCTGTTATGGCAGCTTCCACAAACTTAACAGTAATAGCTATTTTAAACATGCAGTCATTGTCTGACTCTCTGCGACCCCATGGACTGTAGACCGCCAGGCTCCTCTGTCCATGGAATTTTTCAAGCAAGAATCCTAGAGTGGGTTGCCATCTCCTACTCCAGGGATCTTCCCAACCCCGGGGCCGAACCCTTTTCTCTAGCATCTCTTGTATCGGCAAGCAGATTCTTTATCACCGCACCACCTGAGAAGCTGTATCATGAAAGTAGTAACTTATGTTATTACGGGCTTTGTAGTTTTTAATCTGGTGCTCTCAACAATGCTGATAGAAGGATAGGTACATCATGTCATTCCAGTTAATAGTCTAGAAAGTGGGAATCTCAGAGGTCAAGCTCATGCAGCTAGTAAGTGGCTGAGATGATCATAGAAATCAGATTCTTCTGACTCCTAACCTTTTTCACCTGTGCCAACTGCAATCTTAAAACTAAACCTAGGTTGGGTTCACTGAATCCAACCTCCCCTTTTAGAGATGAAGCAACTGAGGCAGCACAGTAAAGAGAATGTGAATATTGCAGTCAGGTTTTCTGGGAGGCCAGCTCTGAGGTGGAGATGAGGATGAAGAAGCCTGTCAGGGAGTGCTCTGGGGTCCGGCACCCCTGGAAGGGAGAGGAGGGAAGGAGGACTGGGCAGAGGAAAAAGTCAGGCTGGGAGGACATGGCCTCAGCAGAAGCTGCAGGGAGCTCTGAAGATGGAGGACCCTTCAGAGCTGTCCTGAGCTGGGGACGTGGGGCCAGGCATTTATCACCTTGTGGACCAGCCATTCTATGCCGGTCACCCCAGGACAAGGGCATGAGCTTGAGCAAGGAGACTGTCTTCTGCTAAAGTGGTCCCCAAAGGAGGCTGAGAGCAGAGGGCTCTCTGTCAGTGGTCTTTCAGCCACCTCATTCCTAAGGAGCGTCTTTGAAATCAGCCCCACAAGGCTTTGAATCCTGTCTCTGCTGCTTCTGAGCTGCTCAGTTAGCTAGTTACTGTGAGGTGGATTCTGGGTAGTGTCTTTAAGTCTCAGCATCCTCTCCTGGAAAATAGAAGAAATAATGTGAGAACTCACCAAGCCTTGATTTCCTTATTTGTGAAACAGGAAAAATAATTGGACCATCCTTTGAGGGGAGCTTGTTAAGAGGATCCAGCGAGGTCATAAAGTTACCAGAGTACTGGTCACTTTTAGAAAATTGGGTGTTATTATCATACCGTAGTTGGGTGGCAGATACATAATACTTGCCATGAAAGTTACTCCATAAATATTTTATTTAAAAATGTTCCAGAAAGACGCAGTGACTTCCTAGAGGCCAAAGTCTATACCAGAGCCAAAGTTGGAATGCATCATACTCTCGAGTTCAGGCTTCAAGTCCAGAAACAGGAGGAGGTCTCGGTGTGGTGAGTCAGAGTGTAGTGTAAGGGAGTGGGCCCTTGAATGTGACTTCACCTGGAGAGTCATTCCTTAGGCTAGTCGCTGGTGGGAGCCCAGTGTGCAAATGTGTGCCTCAGAATGGAAGCAGGAAGATAAGGTGAAAGATGGAGTCGACTGAGTGGCAGCGCTGCACTAAAATAGCTCTGGCAAGAAGACTACAGTTCACTTTGACTCACTGGGGTAAGTGCAACAGTGTGTAATACGTGTGCTGTGTTGTTACGGAGTCACTCAGTCACACGTGACTGTTTGCAACCACATGGATTGCAGCCCACCAGGCTCCTCTGTCCGTGGAATTCTCCAGGCAAGTTTACTGCAGTGGGCTGCTGTTCCCTTCTCCAGGAGATCTTCCTGATCCAGGGATTGAACCTGGGTCTTCCCACATTGCAAGCAGATTCTTTACCATCCGAGCCACCAGGGAAGCCCATATAATATGTATAAATATATATAAAATATGCTACATACTAGGGCTTCCCAAGTGGTGCTAGTGGGAAAGAACCAGCCTGCCAATGCAGGAGACATAAAGAAACCCAGGTTTGATCCCTGGGTCAGGAAGATCCCCTGGAGGAGGACATGGCAACCCACTCCAGGATTCTTGCCTGGAGAATCCCATGGACAGAGGAGCCTGGGGGGCTATAGTCCATAGGGTCACAAAGAGTTGGACATGACTGAAGCAACTTAGCATGCATGCATATACTCTATATTATATACTATTATATTTAGCCCCAGTGAATCAAAGTAAACAAACTATAATCTTATTGCCTCCCATGGATTGGGAAGTCTGGCAGATTGAAGTTCAAAGTGTCGCAAAGAGTTGGCCAGAACTAAGTGTTTAAGCGTTTAAGCGCAGACACGCATACACAGACACACATATATATATATTTAATATATATCTGCATACATATATAATGACTGAACAACAACAAAAATACATACGACTGCATTTTTGTGCATCCCCAGTAGATCTGGATTCCAGTCCTGTGGGCTCCCTCACTTACTGGATCCTGGACCAGGGATAATTTACTCCCCTTCTCTGGGCTGGAGTTTCCTGTATAAAATGAGAATTTGGATCTAGGAGAGCCCTTTACTATTCTCACACGGTTTAATTCTTTCCTTTCAAGTATACCATAACACACAGATAATGCTGCGTCAGAGCAGGGCTGTATTAGCCCACATGTGAGGTCTCACTCATTTCATGTGTGCCAAGGAGCACAAGGTGTGGAAGGACGCCTGTAGACAAAGAGCTTGCAAAGAAGTCCTGATATTTACGTTTCAGTGAAGAAGGGGAGAAAAACCTGTGTTTATTTGTCAGCCCAAGTACTTCATGGGCTTCGCAGATGGCTCAATGGTGAAGAATCTGCCTGCCAGTACAGGAGACCCAGGTTTGATCCTTGGGTTGGGAAGATCCCTGGAGAAGGAAATGGCACTCACTCCAGTATTCTTGCCTGGGAAATCCCATGGACAGAGGGGCCTGGCAGGCTGTAGGTCCACGGGGTTGCGAAAGAGTCTGACGCAACTTAGCAACTAAACAACAACAAGCACTCCATAGTCATTGCAGAATTAGGTTCTTACCTGCGATTTTTGTGTGTAGTTATCCCACTCCATTGTTTGACGTTTATTGACAGTCACCATTGCACTGGATACTGTGTGGAGCAAATGTATGTAAGCTGTGCCTCTGCTTTGTTATCTGGGGAGGGCATGCAAGGGTGACCCAGTTCATAAGGTTGGAAATGCATCCCTTCTGGTTATCTATCTGAAAATGGCATCAGGTGCTCAAGTGTAGTCTATATCCAACATCTTAAAGCCTTCTTTGTTTCAGAAAGCATCTATTTTTCACGTTTTCAGTTTGGCTGCTGTATTCTGCTGTGAACTCTTTTCATGTAATTGGGTTTATGACTTTAGTAACTTTTGAAATAATGGCACCTAAACTCTTGTTGGAGATTCATTGCACTGAACTCCTTTGTTTTTATCTTGAATTCTGGAAATTTAGTCAGTTTACTCTCACTTGTGGATTTTTTCTTGCCTTACCCATTATGCGTTTTCACAGAGCAAATATTTATTTAATCCTTACAATTTTGTAACCAAGGGATTTAAAGATTAGCTTTGAAATAGGTCAGAGAAAAAAAACCGTCTACTTTGGTTTAAAGCTAATCAGGTCAGGAAGTTTTAAAAAAGCAATTTAGAAGCTTTGGAAAAGCATTTGTGAAATCAGTTTTATGTAACTTTATGAAAGCTGCTGCCTGTATAGCTGAGTATAAGTTAAACCTTCATTTAGTTTGGCCACTCCTCCTCCATCCGTCTATTATCATTCATCCATCCATTTTTAGTTTGTTTGAATTTTTGGCCGTGCAGCATAGCATACAGGATCTTAGTTCCCTGACCAGGGGTTGAATTCATGTCCCCTACAGTGGAAGTGTGGCGTCTTAACCACTGGACCGCCAGGAAGGTTCCCATCCATCCATTGTTTATTCCTTCCTTCACCAAATACCGCTTTAGACGCAGGGATAATGATAACAGAGATAAATAAGACAGCCAGGGTTTACCAAGTGCCAGTCTATGCCAGGCACTTAGAAACTTGAGGACTCAATACTCATAGCTGCACAGTCTGGTGTAATGTGATGAGTCTTAGACCAAGGATCGGTTGTTTTCCTAAACTCTCTGGTAAGCTGTCTGACTTTAGGTGGGACCCATTCTGTGTCCATTTCTTCATCTCTGAAATGATAGTGCACACCCTATTCACTTTGTAGCTTTGATGTAAAAGTCAAATAAAATAGTGATTTTGAAAGAACTTTGAAAAGTTTCAGGCATTATATAAAGACAAGTAGTAATTTTGAGACCACGGTAGTGGTTATGGTCATTTCCTTGCCTCTCCGAAAAGGGCTGAGGATGAGTACGTGTTTGTTATTCTCTGGAACTAGAGCTGTATGTTTATGATAGTCAGCCTTAGCAATTTCCTTTACACACATAACCACCCTCCTTTCTGTCCATGGGGTGGAGACTTCATAATGAGGTAACTGGAGGAATGATATCTACAGCTGGTAAAGCTTATTTGAAAATATTATTCAGTCCATGGTACTGTATTAAGTCAGCAAGTGTTAAGACTAAGTGAGCAGAGAAAGGGCAATAAGATATGAAGTGGCATCCATCTTCAAAAAGCCTAGACTTGGGTTTCAAAATTCAACATGGCCAAATATAAATCATTACCTTAGTTGCAGTTTGCCAAGCTTCCCGGGTGGCTCAGATGGTAAAGAATCCACCAGCAATGCGGGAGACCTGGGTTTGATCCCTGGGTTGGGAAGATCCCCTGGAGGAGGGCATGGCAACCCACTCCAGTATTCTTGCCTGAAGAACCCCACCATGTACGGAGGAGCCAGGTGGGCTACAGTCCACTGGGTTGCAAAAAGGGTCTGTACAGGAATGTCCACTTGGTTCTGTAATGTTTTGGGGGGTCTTTTCTCTTAGACATTGGAGTGCCCAGTAATCCCTGTTGGATCATGGAATAGATGATCATATAAGGAAACTAAAAAATTACTTCTGGCTTCTTGTTTGATTTACTGTTAGGTTTTAGGTCTACCGTGTTTATGTTCTAGAATGCCATAAGAGGTCCCATCTTTCCTAGAGCAAACCCAATCCTAGATTCACTCAAGGATCCCTCTCAGATATTGGCTCTAGAGTATAATGCTTTACTCATTGCTGTGTCCCCTGGTTCAGTGCCTAAACCAGTGCTTAACAACTTTTACTCACTGAAGTGTTAGTTGCTCAGTCATGTTTGACTCTTTGCGAGCCCATGGACTGTAGCCGGCCAAGCTCTTCTGTCCATGTAACTCTCCAGGCATGAATACTGGAGTGGGTTGCCATTCCCTTCTCCAGGGGATCTTCCCAACCCAGGAATCAAACTTGGCTCTCATTGCAGGCAGACTGTTTACCACAAGGGTGGCCTATTCACTAAAGATATCCTTAATAAATGAAAGCCTCCATCTGCCTACCATGTAGCATTCTGATACTCTGATACCCCCAGTTAGATGGCTTTTTGAAGACAGGAGCTATACTTTGTCTCTGGTTTTGCAGTGTCTAGCCCGTAATTGGTGTCCTGGATGCTGGTCAAAGAACAGGTTCACAGTCCTGGACAAGGACCATGATGGTTGCTGCAAAATCAGGACTTCCCAGTTTCTCCCTTGAGTTTGCCCTGAAAGGAAGAGTGGAACTTAGTCCCAGAAAGTCTGAGTCAGAGCCCAGTGACCTGCTGCAATTATTGTCATTGAAGTTTCTCTTCATTTTTCTGTTTATTGTAGACTTTATCCATCTATCTTCTGTACAGACTTTGCTCTTCAGTGAAGTTTCTTAAATAATGAAAGCAATACATGATCATAAGGACAAACAGTATCATCTATGTTTACCATCCATGGGAAGAGAGTTCATAGAACTATCAGTTCAGTTCAGTCGCTCAGTCATGTCCAACTCTTTGCAACCCCATGGACTGTAGCACGCCAGGCTTTCCCTGTCCATCACCAACTCCCGGAGCTTGCTCAGACTTATGTCCATTGAGTTGGTGATGCCATCCAACCGTCTCATCCTCTGTCATCCCCTTCTCATCCTGCCTTCAATCTTTCCCAGCATCAAGGTCTTTTCCAGTAGTCAGTTCTTCGCATCAGGTGGCCAAAGTATTGATATATACTTAATAGAACTGTATGGAGGTATAAATGATCCCTTTATTAAGATTTTGTTTTTCTGATGTATCGCTGGGTCTTTTTATATAGTTGGGAAGAACAGAAAAAGAAAACTCTCTCTAACTAATCATTTTCCTTACACTTGGTTTCTGAACAATTTATGGGCATCCTTGAGAATTTCAGGTCCACAGTTGGGGATACACATAAAAAGAAAGTGCTAGAAGTTTAAGATTAGAAGTAGAAGGAGAAAAAAGAAAAAGAACAACAGTAGATTTTTTTTCTTCCCTACTGAGTCTTAGCAGGTGTAAAGGGAATTGAGGGCAAGGAAACAGACGTTGGAATTATATTCTGATATTTATTCAGAAGGATTAGGAGAAATGTCTTTGGGGATATCATAAGATTAAAAACTCAGATTCATAAATAAAAGACAGTGAATATTTTCTTTGAAGAACAGACATAGAAGCAGGACAAGGTTCCTTTCCTAAGCATATGTTCTTTTTATTGCTTTTCTTTAATGAGAATAGATCTATGTAGAGGCTTTCATCCTTATGGTATTTTAATGGAAGATTGTGAGAAATGAGACCAGAAGTTCAGGACCAAACTCCCAGGGTAGGTGAAAGCTAGGCTAAGAAATCAATACTTTTATGTTACAAAGGTGATATTGAACTATAGAAGAACTTTTGAGTCGGGGAGGGCCTAATTGGATTAATATTTTAAAATGTTCAACCTGGTGGCATTTTGGAGAAAAGAAACTGGAGATAGGAAGAGTGATTACTTTTGTGTTAAAACAGTTAAACATCTTTGAGCAGTATTTTTTGGTTGGTAAGACTAGAACTGTAAGTAAAGGGTTGCTAGATGTGGCAGAGGACACCGGAAATTAGGCACTGGAGCTTGCACTGGTTGTTAGAAGGAGTATGAGGTTAAAAAAAAATCACCTCAAGGTTTTAGCATGAGTACCATAGAGAATGTCAGTCCATTTCCAAAAAATGCAAAAAGAACTGTTTGGGCTACGAAGGCACAGTTTCAAACATGTTTTCTTTGATGCAGTGGTGTGATGAGCAATTGAAATATCCCTTAGGTTGTTGAGGGCACAGACCTGGAACTGGGAAAACAGATCAAGGCTAAAAGTGAATTATTTGGAAGTTGCATATCCAGATATAATGTTGGTGTTTTAGCAGGAACAACACTGAGGACTAAGATGGACAACATCCATTGGCTAAAAAGAGGAAAAAGGGCCATAAGGAGGGATGGTCTGAGATGGAGGAGGTGCAGGGTTCCATAGCAGCGCAGGAGCCAGGGGAGGAAGTGAATTCAGGAAGAATGATGTGGCCAGCAGTGCCAGAGCCTGCAGATCAAAACTAATGAGTAATCACAGGAGCTGTCTTAAGCTTAGAAGATGAAAATTGAGATCCAGGAGGAGGAAGAGTGTCGAAAAGTAGGAAGCTAAAATAAGAGATGGTTCTCTTGGATGACCACTGCGTGAACTATAACTGAAGTTAACTCAATAGATGATGTTATTCCTGGATGACTGGTGGACATTTAAATCGCTCACATTTTACCACTTTCAAAGACTTTTTTAAAATTGGCAGATATCAGGGTAGAGATCATGTCTTAGTTTTATGTATTTTTAAGCTTCATAATTCTCTTTTTTATTTCCACAAAATATGAGATTCTTGTTCACAGCTGTCTTTGCTCATCCTCCAAAATGATTTACGACAGAATTTGGTACTCCTACTTTGAGTAAGAGAAGCTGGTTTCTATAGGACTGATTTGGGTTTTCTGTGTCCCAAAGCATGCCCAAGCAGGGAAGTAAAATACTGTTTTTTCTTTCATTTTTTCTCCTGTATCTGGGGAGCAGACAAAACCTTTAAAATGGCACTCCTCTGTATGCCACTCACTGTTTATTTCCTGTCCCTGTCATAACTTTGATGCAGAATTTTTCTTTACAGCAGGGGTTCTGATAGGTGTAAACATTCTGTGATCACAGCTTTTTACAGAATCATTAAGGCTCTTGTATTATGTTTCAAGTGTTTACTTTTTGGCAATAGTTCATGGAATCTGACCAAATCTAAACGCTTAAAGGGCAAACTTGCATGGTTGAGGTCTGCATTACAAAGTATAACTTAGTTCACTTGAGTCTTAATGACAAGACATTCTGCACCAGTTATCATTATCATCAACTGTATTTAAAAACATCCATCAAATTAATTGCTCAAGAGCCCTTTACCAAGCTGAGAGTGTAACAACAAAAAAAAAGACGTAACTGGTTACCGTGTCTTCTGGAAGCTTATGTACATGCATTCATTCATTCATTCATTCACTTAACATTTATTGGGTATGTATGTGGTTTATGGCAGGTTGAAAGAAAGGCCAGTCACTGCCCTTAGGGTTCTTCAGGACTAGTATCTTTACAAGTAACAAGAATATCAATATAGTGTAGTAGATATTATAGTAGTAGTGGTAAGCAAAGAGAGAGAGAGAGAGAGTGACTGGAGGATGATAAGGAGAGTGATTTAAAAAAAAAATGAAGTTGGAGACAGTGTAGAAAAATTCCTTTATCACTTGCAAAAGAATCTGAATTTTATCCTGAAAGCAATGGCCTGCACTGAACTGTTTTAAACAAAATCAAGTCCTGGCCATCATTATGCTATGTGCAGGGGTCGGATGATGACCAGTCTGTTTAAGCGGGGAGGGGAAACTGAAGCAGGAAGCTGATCTAAGACTGTTGCAGTCATTGGAGTAAGTGAGGAGGGTCTCATCTAAGGCTCTATCAGGATGGGCAAAGAGAAAGAATTTGGCAGAGATTTGGAGGTAGCAGTAACTGCTTGGATGGAGGAGATAGAGAGACAGTGTAAAGTCAAGGACAAGTTTCCAACTTAAATTCCCTGGGATGGCAGGGGGAGAGGGTGGACAAAAGACAGAGGTGTCAGCCTTTGGCTATCTCTAACAGGAGGGGGATGACAGCCGCTGAGTCACACTAGGCTGATTCAGCCCATGACACGAATCCTACCTGTTCATCTTTGAAACCAACGATGAAATGGCTTTGGCCTCTTAACACTGAGACCTTTGGAATAGTGCTGAATAGGTATGAATCAGGTTTCATAGGTGGGAACCCTGGAGTTCCTACATCAGGGTTCTGCAGAACATATAAAAATGCTTTATTTTATTGCAGTGGGATACCCTTCTGATAGTGGCTTTTGGGCCTGCCTTTTTTTTTTTTTTTTTTAAATTGCAAGATATTTGCATCAGCCACAGGTATACAAATGTCCCCTCCCTCTTGAGCCTCGCACCCACCCCTGTAGGTTGTCACAGGGCGCTGGGTTGAGCTTCCTGTGTCACACGGCAGTTCCCGCTGGCTGTTTGACATGTGGTAGTATGTATGTTTCCACTCTTGATCCGTCCCACCCTCTCCCACGCTGTCCGCAAGTCTGTTCTGTCCTTCTGCATCTCCATTGCTGCTCTGAAATAGGTTCATCAGTTCAGTCCTGCTTTTTAATACTCTGTAATTGTATGTTTCACATTTCACCTTGATAATGATTATGGTACTTAGCACTTTGCATCTTCAGGGAATTCAAGCACATTAAATGATCTGCATGATATCCCTGTGAGTTACTCAGTGGGGACTACTACCCCATTTTCCAGATGGGAAAACCCAGAGAGTTACTCGGGGACTTGCCCAAGGCAACGCAGGCTCACATGCACAGGACTGAACTTTGAGCCTGTAGCTGCCTTTATCTTATCGTACTCATTGTACTAATAAATTTACTGTCAGTCTTAACTTATTAGATCATGTTTGTTGTTTCACTTATTCAAGAATCTCAGCATTTAGCTCTCAAAAAGGGTAGGATACAGGAAAGAGTGAAAGTGACAAAATGACTAAGCCCTGCATGGGGGGAGCAGACGGGGGTGGAGGGGTTGCTGGGAATAGTAATTATAACCAAGTCTCAACTCTGGTATAGCCAGGGACAGAATTTTCATTTTCCAGTGACATCCAACGAAGTGACGTTTTCAGCAAACAGACCAGCCAGGCATTATGTCGGGGAGTCTCCTGTGGCACTTTGGGTGCAACTTTAGCAATACGCAGAGCAAGAAAACAGTTACGGAAATCACCTTTTTAATATAAATATAGAACTGTGTGGTCTGGTCAAAAGAAAACAGACTTTTCACCTAGAGCAAGACAGACCTGGGTTGAAACCTCTCCCAAGGTGGAGCTGAATGACTCTGGGCCAGATCCTTGTCCCACAGCAGGTAGGAAGAATTGGATGATGATGTATGTCAACTGCCTGGCATGGAACCTGACAATTAGGGCTTCATTAATGCTTGCTGTTATTTTTATCCTCATTCAGAAACAAGAGGTAATGCTCTAAAGGCCCTTTGATTTTTTTTTTTTTTTTTCCCTGTTGAATGACTGGACCAGGTAAAGTCAACTTTTGAGGAATGACAGCCTCTTAAAGAAGTCAGGGAAACATTTTGATCTTGAGTCAACTAGACACAGTATCAGCCCTTGTTCACTGACAAATATGGGAAGGTAATTTTGGTAGGTCAGTCATCAGTGGTGCCTTCCAAAACATTATAGTCATGTTACAGTAAACTTTTTATATTTGTTGCGTCACAAAGATTTATTGAAGTGATAAAAGTTATTATGGAAAACAGTGTGCAGTAACTATGGTAACAGTTATTTGATCTCACAGTAATTAGCTAAGCATTTAGTTGCACAATACTTTCACAATGCCTTCCTGGTTAGTTCATTAAACAAAATTAGCTTTTGTTTGAACTGCCTTGCTACAGCGTCCTAAATTTGATTTTAGTTCCAAAGAGTTGGAAAGTGTATTTTAAGACTACCTTTCCAACTTAGAGTTTATGGACATGTTTGAGGTTGCAACTGGTTTTTATTTAATTCTTTCTTTATTCCACAGTGTGATTATGATTCATCAGTTTATCCTCTCAAGTGTGTCTTTCAGTTTAGTAGAGTGGTCTAGGACATGGTGTGATGTTGCAGACCAGCTTCTGAATTCTGGCCCTGTTTCTGACTCAGACTGTGGTTTGGGGTCAGCTGGTGCCCTTATGACCGAGTTTCTGTACCTGTGAAATTGAAGTGCTGCGTTTCGAGTGTTAAAACCCTGAGATCTCATGAAGGTGCTCATTTCCTGATGGCCTGCGGGTCCTCCAGTGGGACCTGGAGAAGGTAGATGCCCAGGTTTTCTCAGGCAACCCCTCCCCACGGCCTCTTCTGCCCTGCTCAGCATAACTCGTGCTGCGTTCAGGTTCCTCTCCTTTTGCAAGATAGATTGTACCACAGATGAGTCACCGAAGTGATGATGTCATTCTCAGAGGACTCCAGGGCTCTTATAGGCCCTCTCAAACTGCGTTCCAAAAAGGCGTACCTACTCTCCGTCCCTCCCTGCTCACCCCCGGTCTCCAGGCAGGACATAACCCAAACCGTTTGGCAGGTGAGAGACCCTCAGTACAAAGGAAGCTTTGAGCGCTCGAGATTTCAAAACAAAGATAATGAAACCGAAACCCCCAAAATGTTATAACTTACTAAAACTGAGAGAGTTCCAAAGTAGATTTGTATTAACTTCATTTTAGTTCCTGTCAACTTAGTGATTTTATTTTTTAGTTCACCTAACTTTTTTTAAAGACAAGACTGGCTTTTAAAAATCGGTGCTTTCTGAGTCGTGAGGCAAGCTCTTCTCTCAATTAACTGGATGTCACCTACACTTTTCCACTGGGCACATGTTTCAGGGGCCGTGACTATTCCAGTTCTATGCCTATTTATTTGCCTCATTAGATTGATTTCTAGGTAGGATAAATGCAGCTTTAGTTTTGCCAACTAGGGTTAGAATTCTAATGATAAAAATCTGCTTGTGCTTGGTTGTTCTTGAAATTTCTTTGGCCAATCTGAAGACAGAAAAATAAGGGACTTCCCTGGTAGTCTAGTGGTTAAGAATCTGCCCTGCAATGTAGGGGACTCAGGTTCAATCCTTGGTCAGAGAACCAAGATCTCATCTGCCTCCCAGCAACGAAGCCCACGTGCTGCAACTACTGAGTCCTCGGGCAACAGAGAGTTGGAGGGCTGCAGCTAAGACCTGGGGCAGGCAAAAATAAATGAATTAATTAGTTAAAATAATAATAGAATGATAAGTTATCCCTGGTGGCTTGACCACCTAACTCTTTATTTTTTCCTCCTCTTCCCCATTTCTTTATTCTATATGATTTGAGCATCTAAGCTGGATACGACTTGTTACACCTCTGTTCTCTTTTACATATGCTTCCTTCTTCAAAGAGTAATATTTCTCACCCCATTTAGAAAAAATAAGATGTCCTTTGCAGCTCTCATTGCGGCTTCTATGAAACTTTCCCCAATTTCTCTCCCACCCTGTTCCCTGACTCTCCCATGTCATTTGTACCCAAATTCTTGGGCATACTTAACATTGTACATTATAACTTTGGGTGAAAACAATCATCCTTTGTGTTAACAATGAACTCCCCCAGAGATAAACCACTCTGTATTCCTCCCCATATCTTCCCATGGGATCCAGCATGTAAGACCATGCCCATGGCCAGCCAGCCAGTGTATTGGCTCCGTCTCATCACTCCCTGACTTCCTAAACCCTGGTCATCTGTATTTTCTCTTGTTGCCAAGCCCAGGTGGTACTCCTGATAGCTCAGTTGGTAAATAATCCATCTGCAATGCAGGAGACTCTGGTTCGACCCCTGGGTTGGGAAGATTCCCTGGAGAAGGGAAGGGCTACCCATTCCAGTATTCTGGCCTAGAGAATTCCATGTATAGCCCACGGGGTCACAGAGAGTCGGACACAACTGAGCAACTTTCGCTTTCACTTTCCAGGTGGTACTAGTGGTGAAGAACCCACCTTTCAGTGCAGGAGACTAAGGACTCGGGTTGGATCCCTGGGTCAGGAAGATCCCTTGGGGGAGGAAATGACAGCCTACTCCAGTACTCTTGCCTGGAGACCCCATGGACAGAGGAGCCTGGCGGGTTGCAGTCCATGGGGTCGCAGAGAGGCAGACACAACTGAGCGCACACACATGCACTGGATGTTTACCTTCCGAATTCTCAAATTTTTACCTTCTTTTCTCTAGACCTACAGAATTTCCTATGTATCAACCTCCAGTCACTTCAGGAAAAGAGGAAGGGACGTTCAGTTTATAGAGTACCCCATGTGTTTTAGGTCCTGTGCAGTGTGTTTTAGTCATTCCCACAACCATGTGAGGTAAGTTTTAATATCCACATTTTTTGTATGAGAAACTAAGGTTCAGAAAGATTAAGTGGCATAAGAAGCTAATTTTATTGGAAGACCTAGTATTTGAACAGAGGACTCACTGTTTCCAAAACCCAACCTCTTTCACTTTTTCTAATCCATTGGCTCCATTTTGATGACTCATCCCAACATGAATTCTGCACTAAGCCAATTCATTAAAGCAGTCTCCGCCACCCTGTATTCCTTTGATCTCTTGGCCTTCTGCTGTGCTATCAGCCAACCAGAGGTCTCCACCCGCTTTGAGTCTCCTGTCCTGCTCTAGTGCTCTAGATCTTTGCTAAAGAAGTCACACAGATTCTTCCAGACATGACTTTTTACAGAGACAGGCTGCCCAGTTGCATTTAGACAAAGAACGCCTAACCCCCCCAGCCCCTGCAGTGCCGTGGTGGACTCTGACAGTCATGCGTGCCTTCTCAGTGCAGCCTTCCAGGAAGCCCTTACTAACCAATGAGGGTTGAGATAGGAAATAAAACCTACTTGCCACTTTGATCTACTCCCTGACTTGCTGCTGCTGAGTCATTTTCCGACTCTGTTAGTCTTACCACTAACAAAGGAACTTAACACCCTAGAACCCTCTTCCTTACTCCTGAAAAACTGGGTGCCTGATTGTTTTCTGGACACAACTTTGCTTGGCTTTTGCTTTCGCTGATTCTTCCACATGGCCCACCATGTGGCCCACCTTCCTCATGTCATCCTATCTGTAAGCTAATTTGTAATTGTAGTCCCACTTTATTGTAAGTTTCATTGAAGGCAAATGTGCATGTATTGTTCCTCATTGTATATACAGTGCCTTATAGAGTATCTGACACATGGTAGAAACTCAGCAAGCATCTGAATAAAGAAAGAAGGAAAGAAAAATGGAAGGAAGGATATATTTGGCACACATATACTGCACATATATCTTTTCATTTCCTCCTAATGACCCCAAAAACTCAGTGTTATTATCTCTATTCCAGATGAGCAAATGGAAGCCCATAGAAGTGACTCTGCCAGTAAATGGAAGAGCCTGTGACACATCTCTCACAGACCTGCCCAAATGTCATCTCTTCTGGAAAGCCTTTAGTTATTCCCTCAGCCAGGACTGCAGCACCACACACCTGTGGGGGACCCCATTCACATAAGTGGCACTGTGACTGGCGCCCCCTGGAGTCATGCCATTTGGTGGCTCTCGTGACAGCTCCCTCTGTTTTCACGGTGCTTGTTATTCAGTTGCTGTCATTCTGACCCTTCACGACCCCATGGACTGCAATACACCAGGCTTCTCTGTCCTTCATTATCTCCTAGAGTTTGTTCATACTCTTGTCCATTGAGTTGATGATGCCATCCTACCATCTCATCCTCTGTCGTCCCCTTCTCCTCCTGCCTTCAATCTTTCCCAGCTTCAGGGTGTTTTCCAGTGAGTCAGCTGTTCACATCAAGTGGCCAAAGTATTGGAGCTTCAGCTTCAGCACCAGTCCTTCCAACAAATATTCAGGACTGATTTCTGTTAGGATTGACTGGTTTGATCTCCTTGCTGTCCCAGGGACTCTCAAGAGTCTTCTCCAGCACCATAGTTCAAAAGCATCAGTTCTTTGGCGCTCAGCCTTCTTTATGGTCCGACTCTCACATCCGTTACATTGACTCCTGGGGGAAAAGTACATGGTACTTGAGGTCTTGCTTCCAGCAGTTTTCACGCTTTGCCTTACATCCTGTATTAAAGTGCTGTATCCCCTACCTATATCCCCTAACCTTAAGGTTATAAAACTCTTGAGGGGCAGAAAAGTGCTTTCTGCATCCGTGTCTCTCTCTCTTTTTTAATAATTTTATTTATTTAATTTTAATTTTTTTCCTCTGTGCTAGGTCTTCTTTGCTGAACGAGCTTTCCTCTGGTTTGCAGCGTGCAGGCTTCCCACTGTGGTGACTTCTCTTGTTGCAGAGCTCGGTCTCTAGGGCAACACAGGCTTCAGGAGTTGTGGCTCTCAGGCTGTAGAGTGCAAGCTCAATAGTTGTGGCGCATGGGATCTTCCTGAACCAGGGTTTGAACCCTTGTCTCCTGCATGGCAGGTGAATTCCTTCCCACTGTGGTGACTTCTCTTGTTGCAGAGCTCGGTCTCTAGGGCAACACAGGCTTCAGGAGTTGTGGCTCCCAGGCTGTAGAGTGCAAGCTCAATAGTTGTGGCGCACAGGATCTTCCTGAACCAGGGTTTGAACCCTTGTCTCCTGCATGGCAGGCGAATTCCTTACCGCTGAGCCACCAGGGAAGCCCTGCGTCTGTGTCTCCTGTGGGAAGTTCACTGAGTGGCTGTTGAATGACACTGAGTGTCAGCCATCCTGTCTCCCGTTTACTGAGTTTGCACCTTTGTGACATGAGCTCTGCTAGCCACTCTTCCCCCCTCTGTGCCCCCTCCTCTACGCCCAGCCTGTATCTTTCCCGCCAGTTCCAGAGGAAGGCATCTCCTCCTCAGATGGCCTCTCCCTAGCTGTTCCGGTCAAGGCCATCACTCTATTCATTAGCCAGGAGAGGCACAATGACTAAATGCTATTGTATTTTGCAAGAACCTCAAAAATGTTAGCAATCTCGAAAGAAAAACTATTAGCTCCAAAACACAAAAAAGTACAGTGTCAAAAATAAGCAAACAAAACCAAATATTTTATCATCTTCATAAAATATTAAATTTAGTGGTGATTTACTGAGAAGTCAGCAAACTGGAAATTAATTGAGTAGCTGATGGCCAAATAACTTAAAAAACAAATCTACAAAACTTCTTGCATAACTGTTTTGGCCGTAAAATTATTTTCAGTTTGGGTTCTAAATACAGCTCTTAGTGTGTTTGATATGATGTTTTGGTGGGAGGGGGTTCCAAAAAACTAAACATACTTGAGATTTTAAAAATAAATTGTCTAGGTTTGCAATGCTGTGCACATAGACCAGGGAGTATTTGCTGAATTTTAATTGGTTGCCGTTAAATGATGGTGATTTTTTTGTTACGGAAGGAAGGAAGCATGAATATTTTATCTTTTATTCTGTTGTGTTTTACTTTATCTTACTGATAAAAAAAAAAAAAGAAAGAACGAAGGGAATTCTCCCTCCTTGGGAGGAATGAGTGCCACATTCCTACATGCATACTGAGCAATCTTTGGGCCCTTGAGACTTCATGAATGTTGTGTCATAGCCCTGGTCTCGGGTTTACTTGCCATCCTTCTAGTTCCTTCTGTGAGTATAGGACGTTGAGGGCATAAGGGTGGAGCCAGTGCAGCCAAGGGATGCTGAGTCCAGGACCTGGGAGCAGCATGAGAGCAAAGGCACATGAGCTCATAAATGTGGGAACGGACCTCTTCCCCCTTCACTGTAGGGGGTACTCAAAGTGCGGTGGCTTCCCCTTTGCAGAGCTCAGGCTCTAGGCACATGAGCTTCAGTATTTGCAGCACGTGGGCTCAGTAGTTGTGGCGCACAGACTTACTTGCTCCCAGGCATGTGGAATCTTCCCCTACCAGGGATCAACCCCATGTCCTCTGCACTGGCAAGTGGAATCTTAACCACTGGACCACCAGCGAAGTTCCTGAACCATTGTTTTGGTTGCTGATTATTCGGCGACCCTGTGGACAGTATGGTAGAGATATTTCCTCAGCAGTGAGTGTTGAATATTTAAAAGGAACATGTATTTTCACACGCTTTTGCTTCAATCAGGAGGGTTCCCCCCTTTCTTGTGAATGTACTCTTTTCATTTCATAATATAAATTGCCATCCCAGAAGATGATGTTTGCTTTAACCTGTTTGAAAACTGCTGTAGATTTCACCAGCTTCCACTCATTCTGCCTAATGTTCATATGTTCTTGATGCTGGAGGTTCATACCTAATGCTACCTCCTTACTAACTGTCCAGCAAGTATTCAGCTCCCCGAGAGAAGCAGGCTGGGATTGGAGTTGAGGAACAGTCAGGTGGAGGTCAGAGCCATAGTCCAGGGTGAAAGTGTAAAGTCTGTTACTTGCATTATGCGTTTATATAGTTATTTGGTTGTTGTTCAGTCGCTAAGTCAAATGCATCAACTGTAACCACCATGAAGGGAGTTGTTTTCATTTTTAAATAAGTGGATTCCTGTGATCTACGATTTCCAAAAGTTTATAGTTGCCAGTTAGATACGCATGTTTTTTTCTAAGGAAATCATCAGAAAGGACATTCCACTCTTATTACAAAGCTAATTTGGGGGTAAATATTTTGATAGATGTGGCTTGGTGCACCTGGGGGCTGAGAGAGCCATGGCCGAGCCGAGGCAGTTCATGCAGATGCCGCACTGAGACAGACCAAGGGTTGTTTTTTTCTCCCCATGTATATCGCAAATGGTGGATTGTGGTGGCGTGACTATTAACATTTTCTTTGCCACTGTCAGCAAAGCAGCTTCCTAATGAAAAATGGTCTTGTTATTTAAAATGATAATGACCATACTAAGACTTCTGTCAAGTGAATTTACAACAGCGTAGATGACAAATACAAACATTTTAGGTAAGAGACCTACAATCATTAGAATCAAGGTGCTGGACTGGAATAATAAGAACTGCTAAATTTAGACCAGATAAACCTAAGTGTTTAGGGCTGGAACATTTACCAGCCATATGGCCAGAAAGATGCATTAAGAGGGGTAGATTGCTACTTTGATTTTTCTCTTTTTTTTTAAATCTTTTTCCAAGCTTAGAGTTGGAACACTAAGCAGAGTTAAATCATAACTTATAATGTATTAAAATAATCAAGTACATCATCCAACTTAGTTGTTAGCAAATAAACATGCACATTTAAAATGGTGACTGCTTGCCTGTCTTCTGGCAGATCGGTTGCATTAAATAACATTTTAAAATTGTAACACTTGTTTTTCCTTTGAGCTAGTCTTGTCTTTCATCAGCCTTAAAAAAATGTGCCCTTGTGAAGGTGGCATTGTTATTTGCAGAGAAGTGGCAGGGTACACCGAGCACAGTCTTCTACACGCCTCATGAGTTAGCAAGCAGCGCCTTGAACTCTAACCACTGAGCATGTGTTTCATTTGGCACTTTTTGTTTTCCTACTGGGGTATAAATTCCTCGATGCAGGAAGCATCTTTATGTCCTCATCCAGAGGGGACTGAATAGAAGTTGGTGTATTCTAAATTTAGTCTTGTGTTTCTGCTAGAGAAAAATAGGTCCAAGCATTGCCTCAGTGAGAGCCTGCATAAATTCAGTAACTAAATTTGATTTTCCAAAGAGTATTTCTAAATTGACAAAATGTCCTTTTAAAACCATTTACCTAAAATGTTCTGATTGCAACATCTGCTAAGCCTATTATGTTCTCTTATTAAACAGTTTTACTGTTCTGTGTGCAAACTGCCTATTCAAAGCAATAAAGCTGAGTTGACTGCAGACTTTCTAAAAAGCATGATTTTTTTTTAATAGTGAAAGAAACTGTATATTTCCTATCATTATATATAATAATAAAACAACAAAAAAAAAAGAAATTCAGAAAAGATTCTGTTAACCTCCTTAAGAAAAAGAAAGTTACTATTTGAAGTCTGGTGGGTTTTAATAAAAAATGATACTGAATGTGTAATTTTAGCTATCCTTTTGGCTCCTTAAATGTTTTTAGGTTTTTGTTGGGGCCCTAAACAGAAGAAAGTCCTTCTGTGTCTATAGATTCTTTATTTAAGGCACAGAATTCAGTAGCAGTTCACTGACTAATTGAGGAAATATTCTTATTACATTATAAAATTCAAAACTCGGTAAGGGAAATCTCTTTTTATACTGGTGTAGTTTATCTATAACTGTATTTGGATCAAATAGACATGTTTAGGCCTTTTTCAAAAGCATAGTTGCCTCCCTAGCTGCTGCTCTCCTGGGCTCCAGGCTACCAAAATAGTAGCACAACTGCAGAGACCACAGAATTTGGGGGAAAGAAAATCCTACCCACCCAGAAGGGGTCAGTGAATGCCAGTGTCAACTTTTTGCCTACGACACATGTGACAATTATAAGCAGATTAGGATGGCATTAAAAGAGAATCAGTTTCCACCAGTAACAGCCTTTCTTCCTTAAAGCACGTGGGTGAGATATAGTTCGCTCTTTGCCCAAACTGTGCAGAGGACCGCACAACAGCACAGGCCATTTAACCTGGAGCCAGCGAAAGGATGCTGGCCCAGTGTGTAATTTTTATGATAGTGCCGTAATGCTGGAGACATTCTAAGTTTGGAGACAACTAAGCCGTGTTGAGAGCAAGCTGTTGGTTTATCTGTAGTAAAGAGGAAATCTCAGTCACTAAATGACTAAAAATGTTAATGTACTTTACAGAAAGGCTGGCCGAGTAGTCTATTTGGTATATCGAAATGGTGATTTAAGAATCTTAGAAGGCTCTAATGCCCTTCCAAATCTTCTTTATACTCTTATTTAGCTCATAGTTTACAAACTCAGAATCGGGTAGGGGCCACAGAAGAAAATAAATGGATAAGTCTGGTCCCATGAAAATTGGTTAACTAGAGAGCAGATGCCCTGTCTAGTAGCATATCTTGCAGTTTTTCTAGAGAATTTGAAAATTGGGACTTTTGAATGAAATCTCTTAGTTTTTAAATACTAGCTGTCAGGTGGAAATTTAAAAGCAATATGTAGCCAAACAAAATTTGTCTGCAGCCTGCATGTGATTGGTGCATATTATACCTGCTTCACTGATTTCCTTGATTTGAGAGTCAGAATTTATCCTTTTGATTTCGGGCTTTTGTCTGTTAACTTTAAAACACAGCTATAGGGGCTTCCCTGGTGGCTCAGTGGTAAAGAATCTGCCTGCCAATGCAGGAGACATGCTTCGATCCCTGGATTGGGAATATCCTACATAACATGGAGCAGCTAAGCCTGTGTACCACAACTACTGTGCCTATTGTCTAGAGCCCATGCTCTGCAGCAGAAACCACCACAGTGAGAAGCCCGCGCACTGCAATGAAGAGTAGCCCCTGCTCGCTGGAACTAGAGAAAAACCACACAACAGCAAAGAGCGAGTACAGCCAAAAATTTTTTTTAAATAAATAAATAAAATTTTAAAAAGCAACTGTAACCCTAAGAAAGTCAGCCTTTCAGTATGTCCGTGAAGACTTGGTAGTTTCTGTTGAGTTCGGCTCAGCACACGGTTACTATGCATCATCTGTGGATCATACACTGAGCTCGGGCATAGCGATGACAGTGATACCCTACAGCCCACGCCTTCAAAGCATCTGTCTGCTGTGCCAGAGCAGGATGCCCTGTGTTACACAGGACTTGGAGCTCCAGTGCAGAGCTGTATTAGGCAACCTTGGACTCTCCTTCTTGCACAAATTTTGCCTACATAGTAGATGGAAATTATGAAAACACTTGATGGAGGCAACTATACTATCATAGGAAGAAGGCTCTTTAGCATAGATGTTGAAAGAGCATGTCATAAAGCAAACTGCCTGAATTAGAATCTGGATTGTACGTCTTGATAATTGTAGGACCTTGGGCATACTATACTAGGGCTTCCCTGGTAGCTCAG
This sequence comes from Bos taurus, assembly GCF_002263795.3. Classification (NCBI taxonomy): domain Eukaryota; kingdom Metazoa; phylum Chordata; class Mammalia; order Artiodactyla; family Bovidae; genus Bos; species Bos taurus. The sequence continues at coordinate 14,927,817 of NC_037341.1, read as the reverse complement.
ACATTAAAGGGATTGCCTGCAATGCAGGAGACCTGGGTTTGATCCCTGGGTCAGAAAGATCCCCTGGAGAAGGAAATGGCAACCCACTCTAGTACTCTTGCCTGGAAAATTCCATGGATGGAAGAGCCTGGTAGGCTACACTACATGGGATTGCAAAGAGTTGGACATGACTGAGAAACTTCACTGATTCACTGGGCATACTATGGGCTTCCCTGGTGGGCATACTATGTAATCTGTCTGTGGTCCCAAGGTACATGTTCTGTAAGTGAGGACAGTAATAATGTCTGTTGTAGAATTATGATGATGATGAAATAAAGTAATGTTATATTTGAAGCTCTGAGCACAATGCCTAGCACATGGTCAGTTATTAGCTTCTGCTACTATTGTTCTCAGAATCAAGAGAACTGATTTTGGGCACCCATTCTGCCTCTTTCAGTAGCTATGACCAACTAGAAATCACTTAGCCTCTAAGTGAATATCACTAAGATTAGGATAATGTGAAGATCAAATGTGATTATGTATTATAACACATAAAGGAATACATAGATGAAAAGTATTATTTGATAATAGAAAAAGGCTGTCAACATAATAGCATGGGGAGGGGGCAGGATCCTAATGACATCACATGATCAATATATTGATCACAGGGGAAACCCAAGGCCGATTTTTGCCTATTTCTGAAAAAATTTTTTTTTATTTTGGGATACTTCCACTTTGTTTAAAAAAAAAAAAAAACTCCCTTAAGGAGAGAGTATCTCCTCAACTCTCACAACTCCTTTATTCAGCTTGCTTTAGAAGAGTTCCAAGCTGTGGCTAAGACTCAAGATGACACGCAGGTGCCGAGCTAAGGCTGTAATCTACTTCAGAGTGTGAGACACCCAGCAGAGCAGCCCAGGATCTTGACACCAACCAATGCATTAGTTAGAAATGAGCAAACAGGATGAGAGAGATTCCACCCAGATCCAGCACTGTTGAACCAGTGATCTTTGCACCACCTCAAGATACTTAGATTCTGTCATTGTTAGGATTTCAGCTGCCTCTCTGACTTCCCATGTTTTTTGAAGACAGCATTCCAGTGAGTTTTGGTATCTTTAAATGTTTTGAGGAGGAAAATGATGTCATGGGTATAGGAGCACCCACAGAGCTTCTGGGCCGGGCTTAAATACTTGAATCTGAATCTAAAGAATTTACTGCATCACTGTATTCTGTGGTAATATTAGCATAACTACTAACAACAACAGCAGCAAAAGGTGTAGTACCACAGTCCGGGCAGCACTTTCTTTTTGTTTGGTGAAAAAAAAAATAGCTTAATACAACCAGATGAAAATAGGTTGATCCAAACAGTGAAAACCCTGTTCCCCTCTTGAGCTTGTGGAGAGAGAGCTCGTTTGTGCGTATTCTTTTTATAGCTAATGTGCTAATTGGCCCAGAGATAACACCTGTGTGATTTATTTTTAAAAATCTTACTGAAATCTCTATCTCGGTAAGATTCTAGGAAAGAATAGCAACAGCTGGCCCCACATGTGCTTGAATGATGCCATGTGAAAAAGATTCTAAATATAGTTGGAATTGGAGTCCAATGTACCTCTGTGCTACAGGGTATCAATGGAGCTAGATCTGAAGGAGCTTATCATTAAAATAACCTAAAACTAAAATGGTGTGATTTGCTCTGGAAAGCACCAAATATTTACCTTAAGTAATCTCTGTTAGCAGACTTGAACATTAATTGGTCCATTCCCACTTGCCAGATGGGGAGAAATACCAGAGCTCAGAGAAGCAAAAATAATCACACAGGTCCAAGAAAATAGCTTTTTATAAGAAGTCTTCCGTCACATTTGATACCTCAGGAAGGCCTTTTTCTATTTTTCTCAGCCCTTGAATTTCATAGCACCTGAGTTAGCAGCTCTTGACATCCCAAATTCCTTCCCTCTCTTTTCCCCTCCCTTCCTTTCTTCTTCCTTTCTTTCCTTCCTTCCTTCAACAGATATTTCTTAAATACACACTCTGTGCTTAGTACTTTATTACACCCTGGGGATCCAGAGAAAAATAAAGTAGATACAGTTTTTTACTCTCAACAGAGTATTTAAGTGACATAGTGGATTTTATGCTTTAAACATGGAGGCTTAGATAACACTGTAACAAAGCTCTTAATAAATAGAAGTAAATAACACCTATATGTGAAAAGAATACAAGATTCTGGGAAGTCTGTAACCACAGGTCCAATATAATAGGTACTATTTATTGAGCACTTATAATATGCCAGGAATTCCATACACACAGACACACACACACACACACACTCTTACATAATTACCCAGTGCTGTACATGCTAAGTTGCTTCAGTCATGTCTGACTCTTTGCAACCCCATGGACTGTAGTCCACCAGGCTCCTCTGTCCATGGGATTCTCCAGGCAAGAATACTGGAGGGGGTTGCCTTGCCCTTCTCCAGGGGATCTTCCCGACCCAGGAATTGAACCCATGTCTCTTAGTCTCCTGCATTGGCAGGTGAGTTCTTTGCCACTAGCGCCGCCTGGAAGCCCTAACGTTCTGAAAGTGAAGTCGCTCAGTCGTGTCCGACTCTTTGCGACCCCGTGGACTGTAGCCTACCAGGCTCCTCCATCCATGGGATTCTCCAGGCAAGAATACTGGAGTGGATTGCCATTTCCTTCTCCAGGGAATCTTCCCCACCCAGGGATCAAACCCAGATCTCCCACATTGCAGGCAGATACTTTAACCTCTGAGCCACCAGGGACTCCCCTAACATTCTGAAGGTGGATGTTATTATCCCAATTTACAGATGAGGAAACTGAAGCTCAGTGAATGAGATTGGAATGTCCAAGATTATATATGGTTAATATGTAACTTAGCCAGGATTCAAACCCAGATCTCTCTTGACTAAAACGTGAGCTCTTAACCTTTAGGATAGACTTTGAAATCTTACTTGGCCAATCTCCACTCTGCCACTGTCAACACTCACCTCCCAGTGCCTGGAGTAACTAATGTGTACTTCCTTATCAATGTCTAATCTCCTGGTTTCTTCTCAGAATCACAAAGCTACCTGAAAATCAAAAGGAATTAATCATCACCAAAAGTTGAAGGTCTTTGCTTTAACAATTTCTTTCCTTTGTATTGATGTGACTTTGCAGTGATAATGACAAAACCTATTCAATCAGCGATCTCTTTCAGATTTTCCCAATTTTCAGAGACTCCAAATAACATGATTAAAAGTGCATCATGCACCATATTGCACCATATATTTGCAGAGAGCATTATATTTTACTAAACACTTTCATGTCTAAGAACTTGCTTAAACCTCACATTCTGGGCTATAGCATAAACTAGGCCTAGAGCACAGAAATTGTCCCAAAGTCAGTAGTTTCTAGCAAAGCCGAGACTCCAGCTCAGTCTGACTCCTTTGCTGCCCCCAAAATCACGTTTGTATAGAGATTGTAATCCACTGAATTGAGGAATGTAGTTTTCATTGTTTATTCCAGAACTTCAGGAGACACTGATGAGATGATAAACTTTTTCTAATCCCACTAGCAGTGTTCGCTGTGGGGCTTTATTGAGCATGTAAGAAATCTTCAGATTGATAAGATTTAGAATTTGTCTCCTGCTCTCTGATGTTGCTTCAAGCCCAGTGTCACCGTTTCACTCTGCTACTGCTTCCCACAGATGCCTGATCCTGTGACATGTATGGCTTGACAACTCTCCTGGCTGAAGACAATTAGAAGCTAAAATTTGTTCACATTGATTACGTAATTAGGACAGCTTTCTCCTCTGGGAGCCTTTCCTTCAGTTATGTCTCTTCCCCAGCATCCTCAGTCTCCATCTCTGCGGCTTTCCTCTCAGCCTGGAGGCCCACTCAGGTCTTTCCATCTTTCCTTTTAGAATGATTGATGGATCATAAAGAGAGAGGTTGAGATCATCCCACATTTGCTGATGCCTCTTCCCTCGCTTCCCCTTTTCCAGCGGGCTGCTTCAAAGAGTGGTCTGAATACCCAGGGACCACTTCCTCTCTTCCATTCACTCCTCCATCACGGCAGCCTGGTCTCTTCCCTTGCACCAGAGAAAACCTCCCTGGAACAAATCTCCCGCTACCTGCAGCTGGCACAGATTTTTAGTCTGTTTCTTACTGAGTTTCTTTGCTTCGTTTCAAATCTTTGACGACTTAATGCTGCTAGACACTGCTTTCTATTCCATCTCCTTTGTTGGGTTTCCTGACTCCTCTGCCTGCACCTAAATGATGCTTTGTAGGATTGTGCATCTGGCCACTTGCCCTCTTTTCTACTATACTGACTCTCCTTGTATCGTGTCAGTTATTGCCCCAGCCCCACCTTTTTGCTGCTGGGTGACATCTCCAGCCAAAGTCCTCCCTGTTATCCTTCTTACCCATTGGGTGTGGAGCACTGCAGCTTCCACGTGCCCTCTTTTCTTAGAAAATCAGCTTTTCCTCCGGAAATCCCAGTTATTGGGTCGTCCAATCCAGGTGGCGCTAGTGGTACAGAACCCACCTGCCCGTGCAGGAGACATAAGAGACACGGGTTTAATCCCTGGGTTGGAAAGATCCCCTGGAGAAGGGAATGGCACCCCACTCCAATATTCTTGCCTGGAGAATTCCATGGACAGAGAAGCCTGGCAGGCTACAGTCCATGGGGCCGCAGAGTCGGACGCAACTGAACACCACTCAAGTAAAACAAAACCTATAGTCTTAATAGATTGACTTGCTTCCTTCACTCCCAGTAATCACATCTCAGTTCTTTAGCCTCCTAGGTAATTTCTCAAATCTGCTCTCTCCCTATGCCCTGGCCCTTCCTTTATCCTGGCATTTGTCTTATGCTCTTCCTTGTCTGAAGTGCTTCCCTCACTTTTGACTCGTTGTCTCTGACATGGCCAGTTTCTTCTTATTCGTTTTTAAAGACTCATCATGAGCTTTACTGCCTCTTTACTTTATGCTCATGTCTTTCTTAATGCTCTCCAGATACCCCGGATCTCTTTTCCCCACCAGGCTGAGCTGCTTCAGTACAAATACTATTCCCTACTATTCCCTGGTCTTACTCATCTTTGTGCTCCCAGAGCCTACAACCTAAAACTTACCAAGACTTGAGTAAATATTTGTGGAACTAAATCAATAAAGTAGTCGGAGCGCATGAAAAACATTGGGAACAGGAGCTTTGGAGGACAGTATAGGCAGTCATCCTAAGCACCTTGTTCACGCATAGGACCGTGTGCACATGCATGCGTGGTCAGTTGCTTCAGTCGTGTCCGACTCTTGGCGACCCTCTGGACTGTAGCCCAACAGGCTCCTGGGTCCATGGGATTCTCCAGGCAAGAATACTGGAGTGGGTTGCCATGCCCTCTTCCAGGGCATCTTCTCAACCCAGGAATCAAACCCGTGTCTCCTGCATTCCAGGCAGATTCTTAACCCACTGAGCCACCTGGAAAGCCCCTCTTATAGGACAACTGGCTTTTAACACCTAGACCCTCTTCCTCACATCTTTGCCTTGAACATACTGTTTACACACTCCTTTCTCTTAGCACAGCCCTCCCTACCTCTGCTCGCAATCTGCCTGACTCCTGCTTATTTTCTCGGACTGAGCTCATAGAGCCCAGGATTGGATGAGATGTGTCTCCTCCATGCTGGTAGCAGTGGCACTTAGCAGAGGGCATTACGGTTTCCTGTCTCCTTGTCTGTCTTTGCCCATAAACGGTGAGCTCGTTTTAGGACAGAGACGAAGTCTTACTCCTCTTACGTTCACGGTGCCTGACAGATCTCTGAGGAATAATGAGAGAAGACACTTTAAAAGTAGCAGATGTTTGTGGGTGTGCTGCTGTTGAAATCTCTCAAGTATATCCATGCCTCTCCCTGCCCCCACCTCCCACCCCACAAACAAAAAGCTTAAGTTTCTTTTTCTTGAGTAGGACCTCATAAAGCCATGCATTTTAGGTGTGTTCAGATTCTGGTGTCTCCAGTTAAGAGTTGTTAATCAGAGTAGCTGATCAACTACTGAGCTTTAATCAAAGCATTCATTATCAAAGCCTTTTTGTTTATGAGTACAAATACACCATTGATGTTTATAAGAAGAATTATTTTTTGCCTTGCATGTTAACTAGCCACAAAAGCTGGTGGACACATGTGATAGTGTTTTTCACAGAGTTTAAAGAATGTTGGCCTTTGATGTTTTGCCCTTGAATGGAAATGAGCCTGCTTTTTAAAATCACCGGTGAGGAAAATGGGAAACTTTGAGGCAAGCACCTTAGGAACATTGTTAGCATTCCTAAGTATTAAAATCCAACAGATGGATTGTTTATAACACAGAGGGGAAAGGTACTTTTCTGGAGAATAGCACCTATACTTGATGCTATGAAAATGAATGAGATTCAGTAGGCTCTATTAATATTTCATATTAAATAGAAATGTCTCAGTATGATTGAAAGCAAAAGAATATAACATGAGCTAACCTTAGCAAAAAAAAAAAAAAAAAGCTATAAGGAAGTAAGGGTTCTTATGGAAAAGGGACTAGAAACAAAATATGAAGTGGACTTTTAGGTCTTTCTCAGACCATAAATCTTCCATCTCTGTTTATGATTTGTGCTTCTTTCTTTTCTGTCTCTAGACTAGCTTTCTCAGTTTCCCTTTCCATCTAGTGGGAAGATGCCCATGGCATAGCCCTCTAAGCTGTATATCCTCTTTCCTTTCAGCTGAAGAACTCAGATTGAATTAGAATCTCTCAGTTCCAATTCCAACCTCTCAGAAGAGAGAAGTCGTTCTATATATTAATAGTATAGGCCAGAAGTCCAGTATGGTCAAGGGGACAGATGGGATGGGCTAGACAGACAACCCTGACTACCACCCAACATCAAGAAAGCTTGAAGTGAAAAGTACAACATAGTAGCTCTTATCTCAGTATGTAACATTTAAGAGCTTACAGGCAATAAGCATATACTTCTTTCACCTAAGTATATGAGCCTCAAGGCCAGGCACCATATCTTAATTTTGCTTAATCTTAATCTTCAACTATGTTTAATCCTAATACTTGGAGTAATGCCTGGTAATTGGTATTCAGTAAATATTTATTAGATGAACAGAAACAGATGTAAGTTCTGCCTTCTATGGGAATTACAGTCTGGTAATGAAAGCAGGCAGTAAACAAGAAAATAAAAACCTATATAGTAGTAAGCATTAAAAACATTTTTTAAAGGGGAGAGAGAGAAAGGAGGAGTTAGTGAGCAAGAAAGAAACTTCCAGAAGGTCATTACTGGGTTTAAGCTACAAACCCAGGGTAGCTATACTGTCTTTTTTTATTCATCCAAAGAGGCCAGAGACAATAATCATAAAAGATGCCATTTACATTTCATTCCATTTATAACTTTAATACCAAAAAGAAAATGTGATTTACATTAAATCACATGGGCTACAAAAAGATTGCTATAAAGAATTATAAATAAATAGATTGCTATATGAAGAATTATAAATAAATGTGATTAGTGTTCATTGATAGCTTTTAATTTTTATCTGACAATTTGTAATTGTTCAGCTCCTAACTCAGAACTTGATATAATTTTAAATTGATTCTCTGGAATGGTACACAATTAATCAAATGCACAATTAGAGATACACTTTGGCAAACTCTACAAAGAGAACTAGATTAAGATTACAAATAATCCAATGAAAGAGACATGTTCTCTAAAGAAGAATCTGGTGAGATTAGATGATACACCTAGATGTGTTTTATGGACATGATTGAAAGATTGTATCTGGTGATCTTAGTAAGAGAGACTAAAGGAGAAGGGATCAAAGAAATGTGTTTTATTAGTATACTTGTTGCCAATATCTAACAGAGAAAGAACTATTCTGGAAGAAAACCAACTCCCCTGAACAATAGTTAACAAAACCTTTACCTGCCTGTATTAATTAAGAATAACCTACAGGTGCTTCTGTATAAACAGCTACAGATCCCCAGTGGCTTATTTTTGTATATTTTTCCCTATATAAAGTTCATTGCACATTGTGTTGGGGTGGAGCAGGTCTGGTCCATAAAGTTATTCAAGGACCCAGGCTCTTTCCATCTTGTGGCTCCCTCCTCCTGAGTCCCCTCCATTCAAGCTAGTCCGTGGAGAAAGTGCGAGATTGGGCCAGGTCTCGACAACGAAGTGCACATCTCATAACACTCACACTTCATTAGCCAGGACTGAGTCACATGTGCCACACCTGTCTATGGGAAGGCTGGGAAAACATGTAGTTAGGAACCCAGGAAGAAGAGGAAAATGTGGATATAGGTGAATATTCCTAGTGTCTACCACACTAACAATGTGAAGGTTCAAGAAGCTGTGGAAAACAGGGGCAAAGGAAAATATCACGACAAAGCCCTTTGTATCTCCAAAAGAATTTTGTTGAAAAACTTAAAAAGTTTTTCAAATTGTCTTTTAAAAAATTAGGGATTTAGGAACTGTCTATCAGAAGGCTTTTACCACTGGTATTATCATTGGCTTCTATAGGCTACTTGTGTGCTTCCCTCTCAGTGATGAAAATCCAGAAGAAAATTAAATGCAGACAGATTCTAAAAAGTACCATATCTAATCACGATGGCAGTAGTTCTCATCTTCGTGTCCAACACAACTGTAATAGTGACATACCTAGCCAAGAATATCATCTCCGCCTCCAGGAGGGTTTTACATCGTGAAAAACAAAATTTAATTGTCATACTTGCTAAAAACCTCCTTTGGTTTGGAGTGGCATTTCCCAACCAGAAATTTGGGAAAGAATGAGATTCTATAGTTTTACCTTTGACTCAGGGAGGGGCTGGTTTATATCTGATATCATACGCTCCTCTCTGTGATAACAATAGCTATCCCCAAATTCTGTTTCAGGGATTCTGCAAATCTAAATATAATAATAGCATTACACTCTTGAGATTTACTATATTCTAGGCATCCTTCAAAGTTCTTTACATCTTCACAGAAAGCCCTGTGCCCTGTAAACTGAGGTCCAGAGATATTGATAAAGACCAGAGCTCAAATTTAAACCCAGGCAGACTAGCTCCAGAGATCATGCTTTTAAACATCAGGTTAGATTAGAAGAAAAAAACAAAACACAAAATAACAACAACCACAAATAAATACCTGGGGATTTCCTGACAATAAGTAGGAAATAACAGTACTGTCTCACCTTGTGTGCTCAGGGATCTTGTATATTTTTAAAAAATATTTCTTTAATTATGGGAGTATAATAACGCATTTGTAAGAGACTTAGAAAATACAGAATAAGGTTACATATAATTCCACTATATTTTTTAAATAGGTAAATTAAGATTTTTAATTGGAGTTTCAATATCAAAATCTCAAAAGTTAATAGAATGAATATACAGAGAAGTAGAAGGATATAGTAGACCTGAAAAGCACTGTGAATCAATTCAGCATAATTAAGATTTTTCCAGTTCTCATACAGCAGTAGGATACAAATTCTATTCTCCTGTAAACTAGGAGACACTGGAACATATCCAGGGACATAAGGTGCAAAAATTTCACGGTCTAAAGGTATTGAAATCATTGAGTCTGTTCTCTTAAGGGATCTTGTGTATTAATATACATCAGAAGTAACCCCTGCCTAGAAAGTTCCAGATTTTATCCAGGGAGATGCAACCCAGGCAAATGAAGGGCATCGATCTTTTTGTAGCCAGTAATGACTGACTAAAATTTGGGAGAGGAGACTGCATTTTAGATGCCCCAGGTTTAACTTGGCAAGCAGCTATAGTAGTGCCAGTCAGCTTTCCCCAGATTTGGTTTGATTTTTATTTACTGATTTCAGTTGATTATTTTTTAAATGTACTTGAAATCAATAAACATTGAGCATCTCCTATGTGGAAAGCTTTATGCAGGGAATTAATTAATTATCGTAGGGAATCCAAACAGGAGGAATGCTTAATTACCAAGGATACTGATTAGTAGACATGGCAGGATTACTTTAAACATTAGTGAGGTCACGAACATTTGAAAGCCATTATTTAGGTCTTGAGCCTTTAGCTGATAGGTTTCATACTTAATGTTGTGACAGAAGTGATCCTTGCTGTAGTTAGATGACCATTTCTCCTTCTATCTGATATGTTAATATTACTTTTTATAACAGCTTTATTGAACATAATTCACATATCATATAGTCCAGCCATTTAAAGTACACAATGCAGTGGCTTTTAGTATATTCACAGAGTTGTGAAACCAAGCACCACAATCAATTTTAGAACATTTTCAGAAAGAAACCCTGTATCCATTAGCATTCACTTCCCATTTTCCTCCAACCCACCCCCAACCCCTACCCCCCATCCCCCCAGCTCTAGGCAACCACTAATCTACATTCTGTCTTTAAAAGATTTACTTCTTCTGGACATTTCATATAAATATGCATATGTGGTCTTTTGCGACTGGCTTCTTTTACTTAACATAATGTTTTCAAGTTTCATCCATGCTGTAGCATGAATCAGAGCTCCATTCTTTTCAGTGCTGAATAACGTTTCATTGTATGGATAGACCACATTTTATTTATCCTTTCATCAACTGATGGTCATTTGGGTTGTATCTATTTTTTTACTGTTTTGGATAATCCTGCTATGAACATTCATGTACAAGTGGACTTATGTTTTCATTTTCATTTCTTGTGGTATTTGGGAGTGTAATTGCTGGGTCATATGGTAACTCTATGTTTATCCTTTTTAGGAACTTCCAGACTGTTTTCCAAAGCGACTGCACCATTTTACATTCCCACCAGCAGTGTGTGAGGGTTCCAATTGCTCCACGTCCTCGCCGACACTTGTCACTATCTGTCTCTCTGATTGTAGCCATCCTAGTGGTTGTGAATTGGTATCTCATTGTTTTGATGTGTGTTTCCCTGATGAATTAATATTGTAATATTTATTTTACCAACCTAAGGCAAGAGCTTCAACCTTTATGCTTTCTTATGCACATAATGGAAACTGCCTTACATTACTGGGTTGACTTTCTCAAACAACACAGTTGTTCTATACAAGATGAATGTCATTTATGGGGTTAGAGTTATGCCTGAAAGAATACAAAGTGAAATGACATGAAGTTAAGCTTATGAACTCATCTGGGAAATTTGTTTTGCAGGATGAATTCATTCACAGTGTTCTGAGACCTTTATCTAAGCTACTCAAGTACTCTTATGTGACATTTGCTAGATAATCTAGACAGCACTTTGGTTAAATCCACAGTGTGATGTCATCCAGTAAACACTTGAAAGTGGAGATGCATGTCTCTTCTGGTTTTATCAGTCTAGATTAGCAGTGCTTCACAGCACAGTGAACTTTTCTCCTCTGTGATCCATCAGCCTGCGTCTCATTGCGGGCCAATAATCTGTCACCTGAAACTACTTAAAATAGGTTGGGCTTTCTTGACTATCGTGTTGCTGTGATGACATCGGGGTTTGGCTGCACAAGAAGGGAAAGCACTGTTTTATAACTTGTGGTTGCCTCCGTATCCCTCGTTTCCAGTAAAAGCACTGATTTTTTAGCCTTTGCTTATATGCCTAGACTTTATATGTACCTGTTGTACATTTCATCTCGTTACAGACTGAGGCTCCTACTGTGCTTATCTTTGTATCTCTGTCAAAGAAAAAAAAATTGTGGAGCTTAGAAGGTATCAGAGTTTCACCATCTTGATTTCGCCAGTTGGCAGATGTGTAGAAAGAGTGTCCACAAAGGCCATTTGATGAGAGAAGAAAAAAATGAAAAGTTGGTCAAAATTGAGAGGATGCTTTCTTCAGAGAAGGTCCTGAGATTTCTCAGAAAGCACCCCCAAAAAAGAGATCCTGATGGTAGCCTGATCATGTTTCCTGACCATAGAGCGGATGACCACAGAGATTCAGATTCTCCCCCAGTCTCTGCATGTCTGTGTCCAGTTAGCACAGTTCAGAGTAGGTCAGGAAGGAATCAAAGAGGGAAGGAAAAATAACTCAGTGGATAATTAATCCTTTCATAATGTATCATCATATGTTCTGCCTTCTTTGTTCCTCAACTTTTAATATGCATTTTTTGTAGTTTGGGGTGAGGTTGAGGGAGGCCTGGGAGATTGGAAGTATATGAGTCAGGCTTAGGGGCAGAGCTTGACTTTTGTCTCCCACAAGGGAAAGGGAAGCAATAACTTTATACATTTACAGAGCTGCGTTTGTTTTTTGATGCTTTAGTAAATTCTATTTTGAGCATTCTGTTACCTAAAATATTATTTTGGCTAAAACTCAAGCATGTCGTGACACAATGATAATTGTTGCCTCTAATGAAGATCTCCAACTACCCCATAACCCTGCCCATGTGCCTTTAGAACTATCAAAGAAGACCTGAAGTGTGTTTATAAAAGTAGGAATTACAGTTCAGATTCTTATTTTTGTAATGATTAGCTGTTGAGTATAAAAAATAATACTGCCTAGCACTTATTGAGCATTGACTATGTGCTAGGGGTTATACTAATTACTTTACATAGATCATCTCATTTAATTCTTTCCATAGTTCTCTGAAATAGGTACTGTTATCATATCCCCATTTTACAAACCAAAGTTTAATGAAATGTAGTGCTTGCCTTATCCAGAGCTTGTGTGCCCTGAGCTCTCCAACAAGCAACTTCCCTTATGTACATGTCATATTGAGTACTACGGCCTCCCCTTTTCTCCCCCAAATCACATTCTAGAAATAGTGGAGGGAGTGGAGGGATGGGCAGTGGGGAAATGCGAGAGAGATATAAATGAATGAATGAGATAGCAGACCTCAAAGAGGGAAGCAAATTGATGAGTTTTGCTATAGTAGAGTTTGTTTTTTTGTTTTTATTTTTGTCATGGTAGTTTTTACCAAAGCTTTTATGATTTCTTTTCCCTCTTATATTCTTGCATATAAACATAAAGCAGTAACTGCTTAGGAGAGGCACACTCAAGGCTGGTTATTCCTATAGGAAAAGGCCAAGGTGTATCTTTCATGAAACAAAAACAGATCATAGATTTTTTCTTGTTTTTTTCTGTTAAGAAATCAGAATAAAAAAAGAATATTATACTGGTTTTCCTTCAGAAAGCCAAGCACCTCTGATTACCTATTTTGCATAGAAATATAGAGCAGATGTAGAAACTCAGAAAGTGTTTTCTTTCTGATTGTAAGCATAAAGTTTTTATAGTCACTTATTCAGTTGAATTACTGTGATCACTTCACTGGGCCATTTTACTGTGAGATATACTAAAAGCAATGAATTAAGTCTTACATTCTCTCTCTCTCTCTCTCTCTCTCACACACACACACACACACACACACACACGCACGCACGCTTCCCACACACCCATTTTTAACAGCCTCTATTTCATACCATTCATGCTTTTTAGTCAAGGTAAGTGTCTGAGTATACCATAGCTGAAGTAACATTCCTGTAAGAGAGCCTTGCCAAAAAGCAGCTCTTTAAGCCAATAATCTTCTCCAGTGTAAAACAGACTCCCTGGAGTTTATCTCCCTCAGTCCTTCCCCTGTGCTATCAAGGTAGCCCTTTTTTAATCTGCTCTATAAAATCTTCACTAAGTAGTCATCTTTGATTGAGGCACTTCCTGGGAATTGAGCTCCTTCCATTTTCAGGAAGTTCTCAACAGTGAAAATGGATTTCCTTTGTTGAGCCATATGTTGTGTTCTCTGATGCCTGCTTTTCTCAACACTGACCCTTTCTGGAATGAAACACGGTGGAATATTTTAATTAATAAACATGTATTTGTTACTCACGGTGGGCAATTGCGAAATGTTTCAAAACAGTAGTATGTGTGCTTAACCGTTGATGAGGGAGAAGAGGCATGGGCTTTGAAGTCAGATAAGAGCAAAAATAATGCTGACTGTATGCCAGGCACTGTTGTAAGCACTTTCTATAAGTTAGCTCATTAATCCTGACCACAGCCCTCTGAAATACATACTACTGATATCTCCGTTTCTACAGATGAGAAGATTGAGACACAAAGTTAAGAAACTTGCTCAAAAGTCACCAGACTAGTAGGTGTCGGAGCCGGCAGAGACCCCACTCCCACCCCTAGACTCTGTTGACTCAGTCAGAGCATCCAGTCCTGCGGCTGCACCTTCTAAGCCAGCGGGTATAGAGTTTCCTTAAACTGCCTTCACTTTAGTTTCCTCACCTGTAAAAATGGGCCAGTTTATTGTAAGAGTTAAAGGGAATGCCATTGAACATGACCAGTGGCTCTTAACATCTGAGGGTTTCGTTTTGCCTTTTTTTTTTTTTTTAAGTTTAAGCCCCACCCGGAACTTCTGATTCATTTAAATACTTTGTGGTATGTGGTTTGCTGTCACCGATTTGAGACTCATGTCAACATTGCTTAAGAATAAACAGGGTGGGTTTTTTCTTAATTAATCTTCCTGATAACTGCAAAATTCATTACAGCATTAGTCAGCTGTAGGATTCAGTTTGGGCTGATATTAAAGAATCTGACTTCATAATCCCAAGGGGGTTGTTCCTTTCTCCATTTATTGCTGAAATATTTATCTGCATGGATATTCAAGGCAGTATATTTCATGAATAGCTGGTGCTAGTCACAAGGAATGTGACATTTCTTCCCTCTTTTTGATGGCTTCTTTACTCTGACCCAATGAACTATTCTGAAAGTAAACCCTTAAAAATACGAATAGCATCACCTGCAAACATTTTGCAGTTTTTAATCTGTATATGGTGAGACTCAAGAGGTTATAGGTATTTTGATTGATGTGGCTTCTCATCAAAAGTGCAAAATCCAGAGATCTTTTATCCCTGTGCTGCCTTTTGAAAGAGAAAGGAGGACCCCTAGAGAAAATGTCACAACTCCTTTCACACATTTATTTAAGGAGACTCAGGGGCTAGTTAATTTCATTGAGAACAAAGGGGAGGACTTTTGAGTGCATGGCAGGACAGTGCCATAGAGTTTGAGGATTGTTCCTTTGACCCCATAGTTTTGCCCCTCATGGGCTGTAACTGGGTCACTTCAAGGGCTTTGTCATTCAGGTCTCGGTCTGAGCCAGATCAAAGATAACAGGGACGATTCGGAAAATGTCAGAAGTTTACCTCAGCAGAGTGATGCCGTTCAGTTCAGCAGTCATCTGCAGAACATTTTTCACAAGGCACAGAGGAGACACACGTGCAGTGGACACTGTCCCCACACTCATGTGTCCAGCCTGTGGGGTGGCAGGAGCAGGTGGTTTCAGTACAGGTCAGCAGGTGTTACGGTGGAGGGAGATACTGGTGCTTGGAGAGTAGAGAAGAGGCTCGCCTGGGAAAGCGGGCATGGGATGAGCATGGGGCTTATCCGAGAAGGCTTCCTGAGGCCTGGAGTGCTGAGATGAGTCTCAAGGATGGATCGACACCAGTGAGGTGAAGGGGAATGGGACTTTCCCGCAGCCTCTGTTGCCCCGTGAGCAGTTCTTTCTTACCTAACCAGCAGCATCAGCTGCAAATAATGTCCTGACTTGCTGACTTCAAACCCCATCCTTATTTGACTGTTAAAGAAAAAGTTCATTTCTGGGTCTCCTTGATTAGCTGATTTTGTGAAGTAGAAGCTATAAGAAAAAAACTACAAAACCCCGTGGGCCTTTGTGTCCCTGAAACAAGCCGTCTGCTTTACCCATCTGGCCTGACCTTCTCCATTGTAACCTGAGCAGAATTGGCTGGGGAGTGTGCACGGGCTGGGGAGAGAGGGGGCCCTGAGGAAGATCACCCGCCTGCTTGGCTGGCAGCCCAAGGGGATTGTAAAATCAGCGAGAGCCGGACAGTAAGCATCATTCACAGCAGTCATCAGCCCAAAAGGTTGGTCCCTTGGCCAAAAGTAAGAGTAGCCAATGGCTCCCACCAGCCAGCTTACATCATTTATTAGCTTGGTGACCTTCAGCAAATTGCTTCGCTTTTCAGTGCTTTGTCTTCTTTAGAGTAAGGACTAGAAATGAAGGTGGGGATTCAATGAACTAATTCATAGAAAGCACTTGGAAGAGTTTCTTGTTAAGTGTTAGCAGACGGAGTCCAGTTCTCTCTAAATAAACATACCAAGACCTGTGCAGTTGAGTGAGGTGTTGAGTACCAAGCTTGAATGCTCTGGGGGCTTCCCTGGTAGCTCAGCTGGTAAAGAATCCACCTGCAATGCGGGAGACAGGCTCGATCCCTGGTTTGGGAAGATCTCCTGGCTACCCCACTGCAGTATTCTGGCCTGGAGAATTCCATGGACTGTATAGAGCAAGGGGTAGCAAAGAGTCGGACAAGACTGAGTGACTTTCATTTTCACACTTTCGAATGATCTGTGAGCTGTTAGTTGACCACACAAGGCAATTTATTCATTCATTACTTATTCAACGCATGTCTGTTGGGTGTTTCCTAGGTGTTGGGCACCGATCTGAGCACCTGGAAAAAAATGAGAGAAATCAGTCCACACAGAGGAAGAGCCCTAGAATGTTCCAGGAATGACCAAGAGGTCTGTGTAGAATGAGCAGGGGGAGGAAATACAGGAAATGAGATCAGAGTGGCAACAAGGGACGGATCTCACAGGGCCTCATAGACCTTTATAAAGACTTTGACTTTGAGGTCAGTATGGAGTGAGAACTACGAGGAATTCTAGCAACTACTACTGATTATGGAGCTTGTAGAATTGCTTCACCTGAGTTATCTGGTTTGGATCAGAGAGAGAGAACAGATTAGAATGATGATGTAAGGCAAACGACACTGTCCCCAGGGAGGAAGCTGAGATAGAGGGGTTAGGGAGGCTGCCTGGGGCAGTGTTCAAACCCAGATCTGTGGACTGTAATTGAATGAGCATACGGATATGTTTGGGGCTTCCCAGGTTGCGCAGTGGTAAAGACTCTGCCTGCCAGTGCAGGAGACCCAAGAGACGTGAGTTCAATCCCTGGGTCGGGAAGATCCCCTGGAGGAGGAAATGGCAACCCATTCCATCATTCCTACCTGGAAAACCCCATGGACAGAGGAGCCTGGTGGGCTACACAGCCCTTAGGGTTGCAGAATCTGACACTAGTGAGCACATATGCGCACACATATGGACTTGCTTGCCACCAAATGGATTGGAGCGGAACTAACTTCAGAATCTCCTTGGCCACTGCCCAGGAATGGTTAGAAACTGGGTGCCCTTGCTTCCAAAGGACTCTGGACATCAGAGACAGAGACTCAGAGTGCACAGCGCTCACCACACAGACGTGCTTTCCAGGGACACCAAGCAGTAGGACATGGGGTTGAAGCCTTAACCTCACACCTCCGAGCATCTTCTGTTTTTCCAACAGACACTATAAATGTGCTCACTCCATATTTAAAGACCCCAGTATGGGTGAATGCTTTTTCAGGGCAGGGTAGAATCAAAGCCCAAAATACCAAAGGTTCAACTTCCTGTTCCTGACCACACTAGACCAGAAAAAGGCAGTTTTCAGAGCAGCTGTCCCCACCCGTGAACCTGTAGTTCAGCTTTGACTCACAGGAACCCATGGGAACTCAGACTCCTTACCCTGAAAAAAGTTGTTCTCAACTGAATGGACACCCCAAAGTCAGGTTGAGTGTTCCAGACCGAACTGCAGTGCAGAACGTGAAGGACAGAAGTTTTGCTGGGAATAAGATCATTTGTTTTGCAAATTGTGGGACTAAGTAAGGACCTAGCCAGAAGCCTCTTAATCCATACTAAGTTATTTTGAAATCTGTGATGATTGTTGAAGGAGCTGAACTGTAAGATAAAGAAGCAAGCAGACAAGCATCAGTCACTCAGTCGTGTCGACTCTTTGTGACCCCATGGACTGTAGCCTGCCAGGCTCCTCGGGTCCATGGAAATCTCCAAGCAAGAATACTGGAGTGGGTTGCCATTTCCTTCTCTGGAGTATCTTCCCAACCCTGAAATCAAACCCAGATCTCCTGCATTGCAGGCAGATTCTCTACCATCTGAGCCACCAGGGACACCCCATGATGAAGAATAGAGGGGATTAATTTTCCAACAAGTATGTAAACTAGCTGCCTAATATGTGCAGATTATGTGGTCTCTGCCTCCTCTAGCTGTTTGTGAGGGATAGGTAATGTTCAGTCGTGGTACACCCTAGGTGCTCTGTTAGCTGTGTATTCCAGTTGCTGTACATAAATCCGGCTGTTAGTACTCAGCAAAAATGGAGAGAGACAATGACTACAATGAAACAGTACAGGTGATGCCTGTCAACTGCTTCATCTTGTGTCAGCCAAAGAAACAGTGTTCTTTCTAACGTGGAAAGAGATATTGCTCAACTTTTCTAAGAAATGGTCAAGTTGGCTTCGAGTCATATGAAACTTTTATTTTATATTTGACTTTCGAGTTCATTCTTGAGATAAGATGTGGATTCATTGTACTGACAGATGTACAAGCTAGCATCAAGCCTGATTGTAAACTTCAGTTTCTCTGACTGATTCAGACACAGGCAAGTTGTTGGACTTCCGTTAGTAGCTACTGAATAGCCTCATTTTACAAATTTATTTTTTTCATTGGCATTGTTGTGATGAGTAAGTGAAAATGTGTATATAAAGATCCTGACAAGTCATTTTATGTAAGTGGTACTTCCACCCCATTCCTAAGAAACGTGGATGTGGACTGCACCTCTGGGAGCCAGTGAAGGTTTTTAGGCAGGGGAATGACATGATTCATACAGGTTTTAAGAACAATGATTTTGGGGTCACTGTAATGTGTGGGCTAAATGTAGAGAGACCTGAAACAAGGAAAGAATAATCAAATAAATGGTGACAAAGACAAGGGCCCGAGTGAAGGCTGTGACAGTGGAGATGCAGGACGAATCCAGGTTGAGGAGGTTTTAAAAGTAGAATTGAGAGAATCTGAGGTCTAGTTGAGTTAAGAGAGAGTAAAAGGATGATCAGAAGTAAAGGACGACTTTTAAGTTTTCCAGCTTATGGAGATATCGAATTAACCAGAACAAAGAATAGTAGAAGGAACTATTTTATTGCAGGCTGAAGCTTTATACTTGGCACTGAGCTAAGGCATTAATGGATCATTTGATTTAGTCATTATGCCAACTCTATGGAGTCAGTTATGTTGGGCCATTTTACTGTTGGAAAAATTTTAACTCAGAGAAGTCCGATGCCGTGCAGCCAGTCAGTGTCTCCCAAGGATTTGGATATAGATTTTTCTGACCCCAAAACCTCACTTAAAACGGCAGCAAGAAACAAGCCTTTACTCCAGAGAAGGGGAAATGGAGTAGGGTTGGGAGGGTGCAGATAAAATGTAGTTCTGGAAACGTTAGCCTTGAGTCACTTATGTCAGGCAGAGATATCTTGAGGGCAGTTAGAAAACCAGGCCTGTAGCTCTGGGGAGGGGTTGGGGGAGATATAAAAATGTGGGCATTGTTGGCATATGGTTGGCATGGAGGAATGAATGAGATCACCCAGCAAGGGGTGTATTAATTAAAGAGGAACAGACCCTAAGAAAATGAAGGTTAGAAGATGAATACTCACCTAGTTTAGGAATTTAGAAACACCCATACAGCTATATGCAGTGGAATTTTTTTCTGACCAAAGTATAGCCCTGTGCTTTGGTATATAAATTTGAATGCTTTTATTTTTCAGTGGTTAGATAGTGTTCTTGCATGCCAGTCATCATGAAAAATTGGCCCCTGCCTTCATAGAACTTGTAGTCTAGTGGAGAGCCGTAAATAAGAAAGCAATTAAACAGTAGCGAGTCATTGTCAATTACAGTGTAGGCTTCTGGGTTATCATAAGATGTTCTCTGAGGGTCCTATAAAAGGTCGACTCTGAAGCTAGACTTGGAAAACAATTGCTGGACCTAAAAATAACTATAGATTCTGTTTCTGAAGAAATGCTTGAGAATGATTACAAGAAAATTTTTTCTTGTAATATATACTGAAATTAATTTGCCTACAGGTTATGCAGGAAGCTGGGTTTTTGAGGTAAGGCAAAAATTAAATCTACGGAAGATGATTCTGTAAGTCCTTGAGGCAGGCAGAGGCATGGTCTCTAAGTCAGTCTCCCACAAACAGTTTTTTCTCAAGTGTTGCAATTTTTTCAGTTGTGTACCAGATGAAGTAGTTGGCTTGCTGTGAGGAGCCACGTTATACTAAAAAAAAAAAAAAACACTTATCTTTTAATCACAGCCTTGCACTCCACACAACCGGAGCTGCACAGTAAGAGAGGCGCTCGGGGGACTAGGACCACCAAGAGAGAGCTGCTGCGGCGCCCCACCCCATGCCCCTTCTGGGACCCCAGTGCTCTGTCTGAATCCTGTCCGTGTCTCCTTCTCCCGCTACCATGCTTGAATCTCTGCATATAAAATGATATGAGGCACTCCACTGTAGCAAATATGAAGAGTCAAATGTGCACCCTGAAATTTCTTAGATTTCTTTTCCTGAATTGCTCTGACACTTGCATAAAATGGGGAAACAGAAAATTTCTTTGCCATCAGAATAGAAAATTGCCAAACCTTCATATTGTACTGTAAGTAGCTCAGTCTCAAAGCTTTTACCTTGAGATCCATTCCTCCTTTTGAGAGGTTATCTAGCCCAGCCCTGGAGCCAGACTGTCTGGGTTTGAATTCCTAGTCCACCAGTCACTGACTGTGTGACCTTGGGCAAAATACTTAACCTCTCTGTGCTTCAGTTTCCATGTGTGTAAAATGAGGATAATAATAGTACCTCCATCCTTAGGGTTATGTGAGGAATATGTTAATCTGTCTAAAGCACTTAGAACCATATCTGGCATGTCCGTAGTAAGCATGTGTACCTGGCGTATGTAGCGAACAAACCGTAAAGGTTAGGTGTGGGTGTTACTGCTGTATGATGGTAGTGGATGAAACAGCACATGAAGATGGTAGCCAGGCCGGTGAGGATCAGTCTCCCCAACCCACTGCAAATCAGTCACAGGTCAGCTCCCCTGTCACTTAGCGTGGAGGGAAGAGTCCAGCATATATTGCCCTCTTCCCTTTTAACACTGAGGACCACTGGGCCATGGCAGAACACAGCAGGTAGTTGATTGCAAGACCCATAGCCAGAGACAAGGAACTTTCTCTTCTTTAAAATAGAAACCTCCTTCCTTCCAAACACATGTGCAACGGTTATGTTTAGAAATCCTCGAGGAGCAGTATGGGAAGATAGCTGAAAGCACGGTGTATGGCATGATGCCTTGTGGATGATAAGGAAGATGGGCAGCCCGCCAGCTCTCCATCTTGCCTTGTCTTTTCCGTAGCACTTTCTCAGATCAGAAGGGGAATGTGACTCTTCTCTGTAGCCAAACCTTTCTGTCAGTCCAATTCAGCTGCCAACTTCAAGCCCCCGGTTAGCACGTTTCTTGGGCTTATTTGCCTCTAAGAGCAGCAGAGAATAAATTCTAGATGTTTAGACAGGTGGAATGAGCTCCAGCTTGGAGTCAGCTAGTCAGACCTCATTGTGATGCCACCGAACATCTCCCTTCTAAACCTCTTCCCTCACTTGCCCTAAAATCCTCTGATACCTCCCTCCTTACAAGAACCTGCAAAGTTGGAGACTTTAATATAGTTAGTAGATCATCAACTTTTGGACTTAACTTCTAAACCCCAAACGGTCGAGTTATAAAGGGCCATTTGACTAAGCAATGGTGTAATTTATTCCCTGGAGGATGTGTCAGATCTTGTTTCCTTTTAACTGCTTACAGGTTAGAAACCATGACTGTGGTTACAGAGGTCAGACCCCAGAGTCTGTGCGCTGGGCCCAGCCCACATTGTGTTTGCTTTGGCCCATGTGGTTGTGTACACATATATCAGTTAGTTGCAATGTACAACAGTTGGGAGATTCCACATAACGATCCACATTTCCAACTTTTAATTTTAAATATGCCAGATCTGACAACACTGGGTCTCCCTTCCCTCCCATGGGAAACAGTCTGCCTGAGTCGGGGAGCAGCCCCTCCACTTTGCATAGTCCCCACCTGGCCCACATCCTTTACACCAGCTCATTGCCTAACCCCAGAGGAGCTAAAATATATAAATCTCTTAGAGCCTGGTGCCATTGTCTTTACAATATAACCCCAAATGAAAAGTGAAAACCTCATTACACTTGGTGACCCAGATGTAACAAGATGCTAAATAATGAGTCGCGGGCCTTTGCTCTCTGATTTAAGACAGAATCTCAAGTAAAACATTCTTTGTGTCATTTATTTAAAAATCACACATTTGAACATTATCCTTGCCTGATGTTTTCCCTGAGTCAGAGAGCAGTTTTTGTCCTTTAACCTTTTTCATGGTAAAATTTTATGCTGTTCTGGTTAGTACCAGTAATACAGGCTAAACGACTACCCAAAGGTGAACCCTCTGGCCTTGTCTTTAGTCATCTGCTTTTGGTTGCTGAGAGATTTGAGGTTATGGGCTGGCTCTGGGGAAGGGAGGGTGGAGGTCTAGAAGGGAAATAAGATACATGTTTCACTTCCACTGAGTCATGGGGCCACAGGACACAAAGGTACTGTGTGCCCAAGTATTTGTTAATTGCTTGCCTTGGGAATTTCATTCGCCTTTCTTGCTGAGCTGCATGGCCAAGCCTCGCCCACAAGGTTCTACAGGCCCCCCCATTCAGGCAGGCATACCTCAGTTCCTGAAATCTGCCCAGTTCAAATTCTTCCTTTGTACCTTTTCTTTATTCTGAAGGTGGAAGAGTACATTTCTCATACCACCTGCCAGCCACCTGAGGGCAATTAGAGTGTGCTAACATGAGGCCAGCGCACAGCTGTTCATGAAAGAATCGTGTCATGAAAGTACAAAGCGTGGTTATTACTGTGCAGAAGTTTAATCAGTTTACAAAAATGCGTTGAACACTGGGGGCTTTGGATAAAAAAGTCATATGTGCGTATTAGTCATCCATTCCATTGTCATCACTGTTTCGGTCTACCATAGAGATGTTTTATTAGTTCGTTCAAATTCCCATGACTCCAGTTTCACATGAGGTCGTAGACTCCTCAATTGAAAAGCTTTTTAGTAGCTTTGGTAGGTCTGAAATTTCAGAATATTGAGCAAGGCCTGAGCTAGAACATGATCTAATAAGATTGGACTGTCAAAACAAGAAGCACTAGTCTGTGATTACAAGATTTTTACGAAGAAAATGTTAAAACTCTGCTGTGAGAACCTCAGAAAGATAATAAAACAGGTTGGAAGCCAGTTTCTTTTTCATGTCTATTCTGATAGGTGGGACATCCGCCTATTCAAGCAGCAAAACTGCAGTGGAATGAAGTGTGAGTCCACAGAAACAATAGATAGTATCTTTCTATTGGGAAACTCTAATTGCTTGTGTAATCAGTAAGATGAAGCATCTGAAAATACTTGAAACGTTTTGTTCGAGCCCCAAAGGGTACTCAGAGAGACTAGCTCCAAAACGCCCAAATAGAGAAGATACATCATTGGTTAATAACTCAGATTGGAGTCAGAAGTGAGTTCCATTCCCAGGCTTCCACTGTGAGATTTGAAGCAAGTTATTTAACCTTTTTGCTCCTCAATTTTTTTTATCCCTAAAATGGGAATTGGAACATTATGGAAATATCATGGGGATTAAAAAGAGATAATGTGTGGAGAATTCTTGGAGCAGTACCTAGCCTATGAGTGGCCAATAAGTGATGGTCATCGCTATTCGGTTAAACAGAAATTTGTAATTACTTGTTATTTTGGATATTCAGTAATGGTTTTCGAAATAAAGGCCGATATATAGTTTACTTCTAAGTTTTCCATAGTTACGTTTAAATCCTCAGTTGCTCTCTGCCCCTTTTCTTAGTCTTATGTATACTTACCAGTGTCTTGTTCATTCTCCAGTCGCTTTTCACTCTCTGACGATACCATTCTAATGAGTAAATGCTTAAGACCCAATCTGAATGGAGGTTTAGGCTGAGTCTGGGACTGAGTCACTGATCTATTATTTTAGCCTTCTGGAGGTTTTCTTTTTTTATGTTTGTTTACTTCCTGTTCATTTACTGAAGATTAAAATTTTTGTGTCATACTGCTGAATTACAATGTAACAAATGACAAAATATGTTTATGAAATGCCTTATGTTTGTAATCACTTAAAATAAAGTGTTAATAAAGAATATAGTTTATTGATGAATTTATATAGACTCCAAGGAGGAAAACCCACTGCTCATGGTGATCTCATCTCTAAGATGTTACATAATCACTACAACTGAAACCTAATTGATTTTATTACCAGATTAATCAGGGGTCACAGTTACATCCTGGTAGTTACTGCCTTCAGACTATCTTCTTTTTGTAACTTGGGGAGGATTTTGTCCTGAGGACCCTACTGTAGCATTTGCCCTTGCAGAGAACTTGGATCTGAACACCCAGAGCTAGAGGCAGAAGCAGATCATGCCTTTCCTCTACCAAGTAATAGAAATGTAGAAGAAAAGCACTCTCATCATTCTGGATGAAATTAGATATTTGATAAGAATTCGCTTTAGCTCAGTCCTTTGCTTCATTGAAAACCCAGAATCTTTGTAGAAGTCTAGGGGCAGGGAAAAAGTGCACAAATTGTTACCTCATTTTACCCATAAAATCTCCAAAGAAGGGAATCCTATTTTCACCTTAGACTCTCAGAAGCATGGACAATAGAAACAGTTCATTTGCTCTAACATAGTTTATGATGTCACCAGAAATTCTTTATAAAACGGTCAGCATGAGTATGCCATGCAATTCATAAACCATGCTTTATCCGTGCTGTGTTGCGCAATATGTCAGCATTTCCCCTTTCTTTCCTGTAAATTGTAACTTTTCTGGTGATTGGCATTTAAAGTCTTTTCCTGATTAAGGAATTGTCAGCTGAAATCATCAGGGATTTCCCTGTAGCTGTTTTGAAAGAAGTCCGAAGAACTTAAGTGTTGCTTGGAAATTAAGAAATGTGAAATAGTTTGTGTGAATCTTAGTGGTGAAATAGAATCAAGATGACTTTTTCTTGAAAATGAGAGCATTAGAGAGTTGCAGACGGAATTAGAGAAATCTCAGCGATAATAAAGTCTTTCAAACGTTTAATAAACCTCAGTGTCTCTGTTCTGTGCCTTTCAGACAATGCACGTATTACACTAGGAGCTCAACTGAAAGAGAAACATTAAAATAACGTTTCAGATGCTTGGAAAGTGATTTTTTAATTTAATTTCTTGATATCCTTAGAGTTAACAGAAGCCTTTTTTAAGGCACTGTTAGAAAACCTTCTGATGATCCATGTCGCATCCCTAGTGCCATCAGAACAAAGATGGTGACTGGGGTAGCATTACGTATACTAGACAGGATGAAAGGAAAGAGATCTATTTCAGGTGCAGGGATTATGTAATGAGCTTTCTGCCCAGTGACAGGATGGGGTGGAGTAAGTAGGAGACAGCTGGTGGGTGTGATAAAGAGTGGGGGGCCTCTTTGAGAAGAGCGGTTTGAGAAAGCCTCTCAGAGGAAGTGACTCGAGCTGAAGCAGAAGGAATCATCACGGATAGAGCACAGGGAAGAACTCAGCAGGTACGTAGGAAAGGAAGAGCATATTCAAGGGCCCTGGGGCTGGGATGACTTCTTCCAGAAACAATGAGGAGACAGATGCAGTTGGAACATAAGGCAGGAAGGGTGGGGTAAGACCTGAAAGGTAGGAAGAGGCAGCCCTGATGGAAAAAAAAAACAAAAAACAGTCCATTACTGGGTGAAAAGAATTAGCAGTTGGGTTCATTTTATGAAAGCTTCTCACTCGTGTGTTTCAGAATTATTCCAAGTCTAAATATGGCATGTGAAAAACACTTTGAAGAAATAGTAAGGGCCTGTATGCCAAGACTGAACCAACTGCAACTTCCTAATTTGTATTTGATAACAGATAGGCTATACTCTTAGCTGTAAAGTGCAGGACCTCATGACTTCCCAGCTACACCTCTCTTTTTGTCAACTTTCATATAAACTAAGGACACTGAAACAAATCCTCAGAATGTTTTGCCTTATGACCGCTCTTCTGCATCAGCCCTTAACCCCAGCATTCATGCTACGCGTGTTCTGATAGTTTCCTAGTGTCCCCCATTCCTTCATGGACAAAGTGTGACATAGCTAAGTCTGATGACAAAGAAAGGGAAAACCCCCACAACTTAACTGTCCTTCCCTCAGATAAGAGATACTGGTTTTGCAGGACAAAATGAAAAATCCAAGGGACCCAAAATGAGGGAACAACAATTTACCAGAAATTACCACAACCAAATCGTGGCAGGAAGTGACTGATGCTTTCTTACTTACCTTCTTACTGAGATCTCCCATGTAGCCCTGTGTGAGCAACTTCAGTTCAGTTCAGTTCAGTAGCTCAGTCATGGCCAACTCTTTGCAACCCCATGGACTGCAGCATGCCAGGCCTCCCTGTCCATCACCAACTCTCAGAGTTTACTCAAACTCATGCCCATTGAATCAGTAATGCCATCCAACCATCTCATCCTCTGTCGTCCCCTTCTCCTCCCACCTTCAATCTTTCCCAGCATCAGGGTCTTTTCAAATGAGTCAGTTCTTCACATCAGGTGGCCAAAGTATTGGAGTTTCAGCTTCAACATCAGTCCTTCCAATGAATATTCAGGACTGATTTCCTTTAGGATGGACTGGTTGGATCTCCTTGCAGTCCAAGGGACTCTCAAGAGTCTTCTCCAACACCACAGTTCAAAAGCATCAATTCTTCGGCACTCAGCTTTCTTTATAGTCCAACTCTCACATCCATACATGACTACTGGAAGAATCATCGCTTTGATTAGACAGACCTTTGTTGGCAAAGTAATGTCTCTGCTTTTTAATAAGCTGTCTAGGTTGGTCATAACTTTTCTTCCAAGGAGCAAACTTCTTTTAATTTCATGGCTGCAATCACCATCTGCAGTGATTTTGGAGCCCCCCACAATAAAGTCTGTCACTGTTTTCACTGTTACCCCAACTATTTGTCATCAAATGATGGGACCAGATGCCATGATCTTAGTTTTCTGAATGTTGAGTTTTAAGCCAACTTTTTCACTCTCCTCTTTCACTTTCATCAAGAGGCTCATTAGTTCTTCACTTTCTGCTGTAAGGGTAGTGTTATCTGCATGTCTGAGGTTACTGATATTTCTCTCGGTAATCTTGATTTCGGCTTGTGCTTCATCCAGTCCAGCATTTCTCATAATGTACTCTGCATAAAAGTTAAGCAGGGTGACAGTATACAGCCTTGACGTACTCCTTTTCTGATTTGGACCCAGTCTGTTGTTCCATGTCCAGTTCTAACTGTTGCTTCTTGACCTGAATACAGGTTTCTCAGGAGGCAGGTCAGGTGGTCTGGTATTCCCATCTCTTTAAGAATTTCCCACAGTTTGTTGTGTTTCACACAGTCAAAGGCTTTGGCATAGTCAATAAACAGTTGATGTTTTTCTGGAACTCTCTTGCTTTTCCGATGATCCAGCGGATGTTGGCAATTTGATCTCTGGTTCCTCTGCCTTTTCTAAATACAGCTTGAACATCTGGAAGTTCATAGTTCAGGTACTGTTGAAGCCTGGCTTGGAGAATTTTGAGCATCTCACACTAGCGTGTGAGATGAGTGCAATTGTTCATAGTCTGAGCATTCTTTGGCATTGCCTTTCTTTGGGATTGGAAGGAAAACTGACCTTTTCCAGTCCTGTGGCCACTGCTGAGTTTTACAAATTTGCTGGCATATTGAGTGCAGCACTTTCCCAGCATCATTTTTCAGGATTTGGAATAGCTCAACTGGAATTCCATCACCTCCACTAGCTTTGTTCATGGTGATGCTTCCTAAGGGTCACTTACTATAGAGCATTTCCAGTTATTTAGTATAGTGGAAAGTGACTAAGATTGCCTTGTGGTATTTAAAGCATGAGGTCTTCAAAGACTGGTAATTGAATAGGGTAGCAAACACAGAGATTTGAGTTGGATGGGTGTAGGAGATGATTTGTTCAAAATAATTTCACAACTAGGAGCAAAGTCTTAATGACTGAGTGGATGTCAGAGCAGCAGGCCAACTCTTCTGTGCCATTAAAAGCTCACACAGATCCCATACATCAGTAACGTGCTTTTCTAGGCTTACAGTTTCCTTTCAAGTAGGCTTACTCAATCCTCCCTGAAAATAACCAAGGCTAGGTGGGTTGTCTGTCCAGGTAGTGAATGTCTGTCCAACTTTGGACGTGGGGTTGTAAACCTGGTGGTTGCTTTCTTTTCCAGAGCAAGTGCTCTATAGGGACCTGCAGGCTCTCTCTTAAGCTATTGGGTTCCTTCATTGTGCACCATGCCTGAGCCCTGCACCAGCCATTGATGATACCACAGTTAAGATGCTAGTGAGGTCTAGGTGGGGAAATGGTCAGAGTGTGAGAAGGACTGTAGGGGCAGAGTTGTAAGGAAAGTTTTATGTAAGGGCAGAGTCAGAACAACTGATTCAGGAAGGGAGGTGAAAATCAAGGAGGGCCTCCAAGGAGTAAATAACTCACATGGATGGGTTTAAAGGAAGAAGTATAAGTAAGTACAGGAAATAACATGTGCCAAGGCAGACGCAGACAAATGACCATGGAGAGCATGTTCCTTCATCATTGACTATTCTAGTGTGACTAAAACCTTTTTGCTTTTTCCTTTTAGTGTGTGTGTTGGGAGCAGATGGAAGGAGAGTTACAGGGATAGAGGGACTGGGACAATCAGGTGGAGAAGCAGGGGTCAGAAGACTCCATATAGCAAGCGAGGAATATTTAAGCTTTAGAGTCAGAAAGACCCAGAGAGCCAGTCGGTGGTTGCCTCAGCACTCCAGTTTCCACATCAGCAGTGTGGAAAAGCTTCTACTGAGGTTGCTTTTGAGGATGACATGAGGTGGATAGTCTATAGCATAGTCAGGGCTGGACTTGAAGTCAGATAGACCTGCCTTCTTATATTACCCAACTAATTGTGTGTCTCCTTGAACCTTGGTTTTCTCACCTGTGCAATGGGAATAGTAGTATCCTTTTCATGGACTTAAGAGGATTCAATTAGCTAATTCATGTAAAGTGTTTATTAGGACAGTGCTGGGTACATGATAAGTATTAAATGTTAGCCATCCTCTTCCTTCTCCATCACATAGCACAGACCCTCACCGAAAGTTAGTTCCTTTCCCCTAAGAAAATACGATGTATGCAGTTTTTCAGTTCCTTGGTAATTTATTCACTCCGACTATGCTAAGAGAGAACTGGCCTTTCTAGCAATTGCATTTTCTCCTTGGAGGGGCCTCTTTCCAGGCCTCACGCATTTATTTTCCTTTGTTGGACAGTAGTGTCATTTTTGTCAAATGCCTGATGATGACAAGTGTCGTCCCCAGGCAAATAAATAGCATACTTTCTTCTAGGATTCTGTTCTCCTAGTTTGGTAGTTTCTATACAGTTTTACTACCTTCAACAGCACATGCTTTAAGCTCAGTACCACTCAGCGATAGATCTCTAAGCTCAGTATTGGGAAAGCGTATTGCCAAGGCCTTGCTTTCAAGTGGCTGACTGCCTGGTTGGGAAAATAGAACTTACAGAAAACTTACAGTTAGGCAATTTTATGAAGAAAGTGTGACAAGGTACAAAGTCTTTTCTCACTATGTTTATGACACCAGCAGTAATTATATTGGTCGATGGGAGAGGGAGCAGGGGAGACATTGCTGGAGTTTTTAGGGGAGGCTCCAAAATTTAGGAACTGTCTTGTAACCAACCAACATGTCTTAAAATAATCATCACTTTTGGTTTCATATCATCGCTCAATCTTCCCAGCAAACTAAAGATGAGTCCATCTCGGGGAAAATAAGACTGTGATTTAAAGTCAGTGATTCCCCAAAAGATCCCTGTATTATACCACTACTCTCCTCTATGCTTTGAAATTCTTGTTTGCCAAAATGTATTTACAAGTAATAATTTGTATCTTCTGTGTTTTATCAATCAAAGACAATTGCCCAACAGAGATCTTGATCAGCATAAAAAACATGAATTCAGCATAGCAGCCTGTTACCTAATTTCAGTTTATTGAAAAAAAAAACAAAAACAAAAACAAGTAAACTGTCTCACTTAATTATGAGTTTAAGATATAAACTCCTGTTACTATTGTATACATGTATATATCCAGGAGCTATGAGAAGTCTAGAAAAAGATTGATAACTTGGACTACATTTTTTTTTTAATTAAAAATTACTCATGGCAAAAAAAAAAAAAAAAACCTGAGGAAAGTCATAAGAAATCATCAACTGACCAAAGGGGAAAATTGTAATTCATATGATAGAGGATTAATTTCCTGCACAGTTTCTTACAAATCAATAGGAAAATGAAAAATCAATTTTCTAAAAATTCAAAGGACAAATAGTTCCAGAAAAAAGCAGTACTGGTCATCAGTAAGCATGTAAGAAGATGTTTAACCTTACAAAAGAAATGAAGATAAAATAACTGTTTTAGCTATCAAAGTCATTAAGATTAACACATTTGATAATATTAGTGTTCAGAGTATATGGAAAAGTAGGCATACTCAAAAACTGTTAGTAGGAGACTGACTGTGAAAGCTTTTTGGAGGGCAGTTGGCAAAATCATTTGCACTTAAAATGCACTTACTGTTTAATCTGACAAAGACACCTTAGATAATTTATTTGACAAATAGATCCATACACAAAATCAATGGTGTGTATGCAGTGAGGTATATTGCCACATTTATTATATCAGTCAAAAAATAGGAGACTTTAGCTTCTGATTAAGATTAGGTAGCACAGACCACATTTACCTCCACTTGAAGCTTTAAAAAAGAAAAAAAAAAAGAATAAATTACGTGAAACAGTATCTTCCAGGATGTTGGACATCATGCATCAGAAAGCAATCATTTTTGAAGACAAGAAAAGAAAATGAGCCCCCGAATGCTCCAGTTTACTGCTTGGAGAGAGTCTCCAGGCCAGAGTACAGTGAACAGAACACAGGCAGATTCCTATTTGTCTCCGTAGTTGAAGGAGGTGCAGCTAAAAGTCCAAGGAAGCCAAGATAGTTAGTCTAGAGTAGAAAGCTGCACAAAGACAGAAATCTGGAGCACTGAACAGTTGTCTCCCTTGTGTGTTGACTTGAGTTCAGAGGAGTGCATGCGTATGGCTCAGTGACCCAAGGTCAGAGAAAGAACTATGTAAAGGACTAGAGAGAACAGCGCCTGGAACTCTGTGGAAGGATGGGGGTAATGTCTGTTCTCAACAGCAAAAACAACAAAATTTCATAATTCAGGAATATTAAAGTCTTGCCTCAGAGTAAAATTAACCGTAGATTATACACAGCTCTGACCGTGAACAAACCTTAAAAACAAGGCCCAAAAGGACCAAACTATTTCCAATTAATTTAACTATATCCCAGGACAAAACTCAAGAATGTTTGTGAGAAGACAGAAATAAACATCACTCCACCATGCCTGGCATCCAGTCAGAAATTACCAGGTTAGCATAGAAGCAAAACAATACAACCCATAATGAGGGGAAGAAAACTCATTGAAACTGACTCAGAAATGACATGGATATAAAAATAGGTAGGCAAGGATGTTATAATTGTTATGACTGCATTTCGTATGTTCAGAGAGCTACTGGAAAGATTGCCCATATTAAGTAAGGAAATAGATCTTTTCATATCTTTTTAAAGACACAGGTTAAACTTCTAGAGATGAAACCTACAATGGCTGAATTTTTAAAAAGAAAAAAAATCACTGCATAGGATTAACAACAACACAGACATTGCAGGAAAAAAGACTAATGAACCGGATGACATAGCCATAAAAACTATCCAAAATCAAACATGCACACACACAAAAAAGGACTTTAAAAAATGAAAAGGGCACCAATGAACTATGGAATTTCAAGGAGTCATACATATGTATCATTGGAATCATACATATGTATCATTGGAATCATACATATGTATCACTGAGGTTCCCAAAGGAAAAGAGAGAGATAGGAAGGCTGAAAAAATATTTTAAGACATAATGGCTGAAATTTTCCAAATTTGTTGAAAACTTTAAACGCATAGATCCAAATTCAGCAAACCCCAAACATAAGAACACATGAAAGAAACTACACCAAAGCATATTATAATCAAATTGCTTAAAACAAGTAATAAAGAGAAAAATCTTAAAAGCAACCAGAGGGGGAAAAGATGCATTACATACAAGATGACAGATATAAAGATAACAGTACATTTCTCATTTTAAAAAAGAAAAATACAGGCTAGAAAACAGTAGAGCAAAATATTTAAAGTACTGCAAGGAACAAAACTATCAATCAGAAATTCTTAAAATATCTTTAAAAAGTGATGAGATGAAGACTTTCTCAGACACATAAAATGTGAAAGAATTCATCAGCAAACCTGTATTACAAGAAATATTAAAGGAAGTCCTTCAAGAGAAAAGTAAATGATACCAGATATAAAACTGGTTCTACACAAAAAAATGAAGAGCACCATAAATGATAACTATATAGGTATATGTCAATATTTTTCCTTATTATTTTGGCCTCTTTAATTATTAACTTTTAAAAGGGGAAATAATAACAATGTTTATATCAGCTGTAGAAGTAAAATATATGATAATAGCACAAAGTCCAGGCAGGGGAAAATGGAAGTATATTGTTTTAATTCTCTTACAATATGCATAGGATAATATAATAGTATAATAATATCATTTGAAGGTGGACTGTGATAAGTTAAAGATATGTACTGTAATCTAAAGTAGTCACTAAAATGCTGCAACAAAGTATTATAGCTAATAAGCCAACAAAGAAGATAAAGTGGAATCATAAGGAATACTCAATTAATCTAAAAGTTACTAGCACCACCCCTCCCCCCAAAAAAGAGGAAAAAAGGAATAAACAGTGGATGGGACAAATAGAAAACAAATAGTAAGATGGTAAGTTTGAACTCAATCATGTCAGTTCAGTTTAGTTCAGTCGCTCAGTCATGTCCAACTCTTTGCAACCCCGTGAATCGCAGCACGCCAGGCCTCCCTGTCCATCACCAACTCCCAGAGTTCACTCACACTCACGTCCATCGAGTCAGTGATGCCATCCAGCCATCTCATCCTCTGTCGTCCCCTTCTCCTCCAGCCCCCAATCCCTCCCAGCATCAGAGTCTTTTCCAATGAGTCAACTCTTCGCATGAGGTGGCCAAAGTACTGGAGTTTCAGCTTTAGCATCATTCCTTCCAAAGAAATCCCAGGGCTGATCTTCAGAATGGACTGGTTGGATCTCCTTGCAGTCCAAGGGACTCTCAAGAGTCTTCTCCAACACCACAGTTCAAAAACATCAATTCTTCAGCGCTCAGCTTTCTTCACAGTCCAACTCTCACATCCATACATGACCACAGGAAAAACGATAGCCTTAACTAGATGGACCTGTGTTGGCAAAGTAATGTCTCTGCTTTTGAATATGCTATCTAGGTTGGTCATAACTTTCCTTCCAAGGAGTAAGCGTCTTTTAATTTCATGGCTGCAGTCACCATCTGCAGTGATTTTGGAACTCCAAAAAATAAAGTCTGACACTGTTTCCACTGTTTCCCCATCTGTTTCCCATGAAGTGATGGGACCAGATGCCATGATCTTCGTTTTCTGAATGTTGACTTTTAAGCCAACTTTTTCACTCTCCTCTTTTACCTTCATCAAGAGGCTTTTTGGTTCCTCTTCACTTTCTGCCATAAGGGTGGTGTCATCTGCATATCTGAGGTTATTGATATTTCTCCCGGCAATCTTGATTCCAGCTTGTGCTTCATCCATCCCAGCGTTTCTCATGATGTACTCTGCATGGAAGTTAAATAAGCAGGGTGACAATATACAGCCTTGACGTACTCCTTTTCCTATTTGGAACCAGTCTGTTGTTCCATGTCCAGTTCTAACTGTTGCTTCCTGACCTGCATACAAATTTCTCAATACTCATTAAATGTAAGTGGTCTAAGGTTCACGGTTAATAGGGATTATCAGACTTTATATAGAAGCAAACTCCAACTGTATGGACCTGTGAGAAAGCCACATTAAATATAAAGGCACAGACAGACTAAAAGTAAAAGAACGGAAGCACATGCTGACACCAAACAAGAGAAAGCTGATATTAGAGAAAGTA
This sequence comes from Bos taurus, assembly GCF_002263795.3. NCBI lineage: Eukaryota > Metazoa > Chordata > Mammalia > Artiodactyla > Bovidae > Bos > Bos taurus. The sequence goes on along the minus strand of NC_037341.1, from coordinate 14,893,755 downwards.
GATTTCACGGCAAAGACTGTTCCCAGGGATAAAGAGAGTCATTTTATAATGTGAAGTCACTTACTCAAGAGAACATAAAATACATTAATGCTTCTAATAACAAAGCTTCAAAATTACTGAAACAAAAAATTGATAGAACTGCCAGGGAAAATAGACACATTTGCAATTATAGTTAGAGATTTCAACAATTGATGGCCAAGTGCTCCAAAAATCAGTGACGATATAGGAAAATAACACCAAACTTCACCTAACAAGAGCAGAAAACACATTCTTTTCAAGTGCATATGCAGTATTTACTAAAATAGACCATGTCTCAGTGAATTTGAAGGATTCAAGTTATCTAATGTTCTCTGACCACAATGGAATTAAGTTAGAAATCAATAACAGAAAGATATCTGGAGTATTTCTAAATATTTGGAAACTAAATACTTCTAAATAACCTGTAGTCAAAGAGATATCAAAGGGAATTTTAAAAGTATTTTGAATATTTCATTTAAAATAAAATGAAAATCTAACATATCAAAATAAATTGAGTACAGCTAAAGCAATAGAAGTCAAGTGGGCCTTAGAAAGCATCACTATAAACAGAGCTAGTGGAGGTGATGGAATTCCAGTTGAGCTATTCCAAATCCTGAAAGATGATGCTGTGAAAGTGCTGCACTCAATATGCCAGCAAATTTGGAAAACTCAGCAGTGGCCACAGAACTGGAAAAGGTCAGTTTTCATTCCAATCCCCAAAAAAGGCCATGCCAAAGAATGCTCAACCTACCGCACAATTGCACTCATCTCACACTCTAGTAAAGTAATGCTCAAAATTCTCCAAGCCAGGCTTCAGCAATATGTGAACCGTGAACTTCCTGATGTTCAAGCCGGTTTTAGAAAAGTCAGAAGAACCAGAGATCAAATTGCCAACATCCGCTGGATCATGGAAAAAGCAAGAGAGTTCCAAAAAAGCATCTATTTCTGCTTTATTGACTATGCCAAAGCCTTTGACTGTGTGGATCACAATAAACTGTGGAAAATTCTGAAAGAGATGGGAATACCAGATCACCTGATCTGCCTCTTGAGAAATTTGTATGCAGGTCAGGAAGCAACAGTTAGAACTGGGCATGGAACAACAGACTGGTTCCAAATAGGAAAAGGAGTTCGTCAAGGCTGTATATTGTCACCCTGCTTATTTAACTCCCATGCAGAGTACGTCATGAGAAATGCTGGACTGGAAGAAACACAAGCTGGAATCAAGATTGCTGGGAGAAATATCAATAACCTCAGATATGCAGATGACACGACCCTTATGGCAGAAAGTGAAGAGGAACTAAAAAGCCTCTTGATGAAAGTGAAAGTGAAAAGTGAAAAAGTTGGCTTAAAGCTCAACATTCAGAAAACAAAGATCATGGCATCCGGTCCCACCACTTCATGGGAAATAGGTGGGGAAACAGTGTCAGACTTAATTTTTCTGGGCTCCAAAATCACTACAGATGGTGACTGCAGCCATGAAATTAAAAGACGCTTACTCCTTGGAAGGAAAGTTATGACCAACCTAGATAGCATATTCAAAAGCAGAGACATTACTTTGCCAACAAAGGTTCGTCTAGTCAAGGCTATAGTTTTTCCAGTGGTCATATATGAATGTGAGAGTTGGACTGTGAAGAAGGCTGAGTGCCGAAGAATTGATGCTTTTGAACTGTGGTGTTGGAGAAGACTCTTGAGAGTCCCTTGGACTGCAAGGAGATCCAACCAGTCCACTCTGAAGGAGATCAGCCCTGGGATTTCTTTGGAAGGAATGATGCTAAAGCTGAAACTCCAGTACTTTGGCCACCTCATGCGAAGAGTTGACTCATTGGAAAAGACCCTGATGCTGGGAGGGATTGGGGGCAGGAGGAGAAGGGGACGACAGAGGATGAGATGGCTGGGTGGCATCGCTGACTCGATGGACGTGAGTCTGAGTGAACTCCGGGAGTTGGTGATGGACAGGGCGGCCTGGTGTGCTGCGATTCATGGGGTCGCAAAGAGTCGGACACGACTGAGCGACTGATCTGATCTGATCTGAAAGCAATAGAAAAGTGTAGCTTTAAACACCTACCCGTATTAGAAAAGAAGGAAGTTCTCAAATGAATCACCTCAGTTTCCATGTTAAAAACTGGAAAAGAAGAACAGGTGAAATCAAAGGTAAGCAAATGAAAGAAAAAGCGCAGAGTGGAAATTATAAGAGCAGTGCTAGATAGAAATTAGATAATCAGCAGAAAAACTCAGTGAAACTAAAAGCAGCTTGTTTGAGAAGATGGATAAACCTCTAGCCAGACCAAGGGGAAAAAAAACAAAGCAAAACAAAAAGAGTATATTAATTACCAGCATCTGGAATGAGAGATGTTACATCAACATAGATACTGCACATAACAGAGGATAAGATAATATTGTGAACAACTTCATGCAAATTAATCCAACACCATAGATAAAATGAACAATTGCCTTTAATGCCTCAGACTACCAGATCTCCCTTAGAAATGGATAAATAGTGCTATCAAAAATAGTGCTGTATCTCTTAATGAAATATAATTGTGCTTAAAAAGAAAAACATCGTTTCCGCAAAGAAAACTCCAGTCCAAGGTGGCTTTATGATGAATTCCACCAAGTATTTAAGAAGGAGATAATGCCAATTTTGCACAAACTTTTATAGAAAATCAAAAAGAGAAACTACTACCCAACATATTCTTTGAGGTCAGCATTACTCGGATACCAAAACCAGTTATTATAGGAAAGGTACTAATCCAATATCCCTCATAAACATACATGTAAAAATTCTAAGCAGATTTTTAGCAAATGGAATCTGTGTATCTATAAAAGATATACATCATGACCAAGTGGGATTTATTTCACAAATGCAAAGTAAATTTAAAGTTTGAAAATTGATCAGTGTAATTTACCATATTAATTGGTCAAAGAAGATCATATAATCATCTCAGTAGATGCAGAAAAAGCATTTGACAAAATCCAGTATTGATTCTTGATTAAAGCTCTCAGTAAACTAAGAATAGAAGTACTACACTAAGTCGCTTTTGTCTTATCTGACTCATTGCGACCCCATGGACTGTAGCCCTCCTAGGCTCAGAAGCTCTCTCCTGCAGAGCAAATGTGACCGAGCAAACGTGTGGAGGTTGTCTTGACGTTCCCTGGGAGTGTGGGAGCCCTCCCTGGGCGTCCATGGGATTTTCCAGGCAAGAATACTGGAGTGGGTTGCCATGCCCTCCTCCAGGGGATCTTCCCAACCCAGAAATCTAACCCACATCTCTTAGTTCTCCTGCATTGTCAGGCTACCTAGGAAGCCCGAAGAATAGAAGGAACCTACTTAAACCTAAAAAGGGTGTTTGTGAAAAACCTGTGAATCACTTCTCAGCCTTTTGGCCAAGATCAAGTGTAATATGGTAGCTTTCCTGGTGGCTCAGTGGTACAGAATCCACCTTCCCGTGCAAGAAACACAAGGAACTCGGGTTCGATCCCTGGGTCCGGAAGACCCCCTGGAAAAGGAAATGGCAACCCACTCCAGTATTCTTGCCTGGGAAATCCCATGGACAGAGGAGCCTGGCAGACTACAGTTCATGGGGTCGCAAAAGAGTCAGACATGACACAGCAGCCATATGATTCAGCCATCCCATTTTTAGGTATATACAGAAGCACTGGAAACACATGTCCATGCAAAGACTTCTCCCACACAGATGTTCACAACAGCTTTATTTATAGTCATTCAAAATGAAACAAATGTCCATCAACTGATGAATGGATAAACATTCTATGATATAGCCATGGACTGCTCAGCAAGAAAAAAAAAACAGGAACAAACTTTTGATACATGCAGCAAGGAACCAGAAAACAAAACAAAACAAAAAAAGACAACACATGCTATATGATTCTTTAAATGAAATTCTTTACAAATTGACCTCAAATGGCAGAAAATGGATCAGCTCTTGCCTAGAAGTAGGGATGGGAAGGAGTGGAAGGGAGGGGATCACCCAGGACACAAGGAAATTGGGGGTGCCCTGTCTAGATTGTGGTATTGGTTTCACGGATACATACCTATGTCAAGTATATCAAATTATATACTAGTTCATTGTATGTCAATTTATACCTCAGTTAAAGAAGGGAAAGGAAACTACTTAAATGTTATTTATTAGGGGACTCATTAAGTGAATTCTTGGCTTCCCTGGTGGCTCAGACAGTAAAGAATCTGCCTGCAATGCGGGAGATCTGGGTTTGGTTCCTGGGTCAGGAGGATCCCCTGGAGAAGGGCATGGCAACCCACTCCAGTATTCTGGAGGAAATAATCACCCAAATATATTATTGGATATAAAAAGCAAGATGCAAAACAATATATATTAACATAGGATCTCTTTTGAATGAAAAATAGACCTTGTGTGTGTGTGTGTGTGTGTAAGGCACTTCTCGAAGCATACACAAAAACCTAACAGTAGTTATTTCTGAGGATTGGGATTGTGGGTTGTGGACAGTGAGGGAGGTTTTACTTCTCATTTTGTTCACTTGTGTTGAGTTTTTAACCATATGTGTGCATAATTTTTTTAATAAGTTTAAAAAGAAAACTGTGGTTTTAAAAAAAGAAGGAAAAACAAAAAAATGGGAATTACTGATTGAAATATAATCATCAAATGAATATAGTCACCAATTGAAAAGTGCTTGTTTTTTATTCTTTTGAATCATTATAGGATGTTTTCTTTAAAGGAGATTTTTAAAGATTATTCTGAGTTAAGAAATTGATTTTATGGGTTTGTCCAAAATAGCTTAAATTTTTTGCCTTATTTCCTGGTCAAGTTGAAGCAAGTGAATATTGTATTTCAAAAGGCCCTTTGCTGCTGCTGCTGCTGCTAAGTCGCTTCAGTCCGACTCCATGCGACCCCATAGACGGCAGCCCACCAGGCTTCCCCATCCCTGGGATTCTCCAGGCAAGAACACTGGAGTGGGTTGCCATTTCCTTCTCCAATGCATGAAAGTGAAAAGTGAAAGGGAAGTCGCTCAGTCGTGTCCAACTCCAGCGACCCCATGGACTGCAGCCTACCAGGCTCCTCCATCCATGGGATTTTCCAGGCAAAAGTACTGGAGTGGGGTGCCATTGCCCTTTATATTGAACTAAAAAATGAACTTCTTGGTGTTGTGTGCAAGGGACAGCTATATTATAAGAACTCAGGTGCAGAATTAAGGAGATTGGAATTCTCAGGTGGCTCAGTAGTAAAGAATCCACCCTCCAAGTAGGAGATGCCTTGGGTTGAAAAGATCCCCTGGAAAGGAAATGGCAACCCACCCCAGTATTCTTGCCTGGAGAATCCCATAGACAAAGGAGCCTGGCAGGCTATAGTCCATGGAATTGCAAGAGTCGGACACAACTTAGCAACTAAACAACAACAAGTACTTTTTATATAGGTATTGGGCACAGAATGTCCAGAAATAAAAGCTGTTGAAAGTAACCTTTCTGTAGGAGTATAGATTTGAATGTTTGACCTGAAGGAGTCATTTCTCCAATATGGGTAAGTAACCACAAAATTCATGTATATAATTGTTGAAGGACTTAAAGGCAAAACTGTATTAGGTAATTAATTATCATGGAGATTATCATGAATAGGGTTAACAGAGTTTCTCAACATCTCTAAATGGGTCCGAATGGATTATAAATAGGTAATCTGGGAACTCCCTTTGAATCTTTTGAGATTAGTATGAATTAAAGAGTTCCTCCTCAATGAAAGATTGCCATATTTGAGAACTGTCATAATTATGGGTGAGGTTTTCCAGTCCAAGGAAAAACACTTTTTAACTGTTTGCTTTAGTAAAACTGACTTTTAAGGAAACAGCAGTGAACATTTTTTTCAAGTTTGTTAATCACTTCTAAGAGGCAGACATCCCCCAAAGACTAGCCCTTTTTACAGATTCTTTGACCTTTTAAAAAAATACATTGAAATTGACTATGAGAATCCTGTCTGCAAGTAGCAGGTTCTAAACCTGATGTTAGAGACCTTCATGATGTATCTCTCTTTACAAGTGTTCATTTATCAGATCATGCATTAACACAAGGTGAAGTGGAGCCAAGTGTAATAATGATACTCCCCATTTAAAGATCAGTTTCCAGTTTCCATGCCTGTCTTATCAGCGTCTAGTGAAAAGAGAGTAACATACATGTGTATACAAGCACATGGAGTTTACACCTGTGGCTGATTCATGTTAATGTGTGCAGGAAACCAGCACAATATGGTAAAGCAATTATCCTCCAATAAAAATAAGTAATAATTTTTTTTAAAAAGCACATGGAGGGCTGTGAACCTGTGACTGAGCATATCAAGAGCCAGGACTGGTCTGTGCCAGGCAAAGTGGTATCTTGGTGCACATTTTCATTGGAGAAAATCGAGATGCTGAGCCCCGTTGGTTTGGAAACTTGATTAGATGCCAAGCCAGAAGTGGGTGATGAGTAGTTCTCTCGTGAAAGCCCAGCTCAGGGATTTTCAACATGTGGTCTTGAGGATCCTCCATATGATTCAGAGGTTGGTGCACACAGTTGCGACCTTATTTGTTTTCTCGTGTGAATCAGTGATAGGATATCCATCATCACTGTTTCATCAGATACAGCATCAACCTTTCCATTAATTCTGGTCAGCTGGGTTTCCACTTTCTGGTGATTTTCCTTTTTAGTGGCCAGGGAGTTAGAGTCTTCAAATGTTATAGTTAACAACAGCAATAATATCCCAGGTCTGTTGCTGCCGCTGCTGCTAAGTTGCTTCAGTCGTGTCTGACTCTGCGCGACCCCATAGATGGCAGCCCACCAGGCTCCGCCGTCCCTGGGATTCTCCAGGCAAGAGTACTGGAGTGGGTTGCCATTTCCTTCTTCAATGCAGGAAAATGAAAAGTGAAAGTGAAGTTGCTCAGTCATGTCCGACTCCTAGCGACCCCATGGACTGCAGCGTACCAGACTCCTCCATCCATGGGATTTTCCAGGCAAGAGTACTGGAGTGGGGTGCCATTGCCTTCTCCCATATCCCAGGTCATCTAGTTCTAATCCTCTCATAGATGAGGAAATGTCTGGCTAGTACATCAAGTGGGACCCGAAGTCCGATCTCCTGACCCCAGCTCAGTGCCTTTTACGTCACACGTGTCCCCTCCAACAAACAGTCTGCAGACTAAAGAAAAGTGAGGAGCGTTGTTCAGACTCATCCAAGATTAAGCTGTGAGTTTAGATGCAGAGAAAACTTTACTCTTGAATCACGTTGCAGCATCAAGGATATTCCCAGTGATGTCACTACCTGGGAAACCAAGTCTCAAGTATAGCGAGATCAGGCTGACCTCAGTCCACAGCAGGACATCCTTTCTTAACAGGTTCTCTCCCTGAGACGATAAAGATATTCTTCGAAGAGTTTGAAAACCCAGCACAGCCTTGCTGTTGCAACTTGGGTTCATTCAGCCCAGGAACCAGCAGCGGCTTAGTGTTGCAGGAGCCCTCAGCTGTGAGCAGGGCTACTCAGCTTGGCTCTTCCTTCAAAGCTGCCACAGAACCTTTGAATTGCCATTGTTTTTTGATATCCTGTTTCCTTTCTTTTTAGTTAACAAAAACATTTCCTTTGGAACAAATACTGTGCTTTGTTTACATTCAGCGTTAGGGATTTATGTGGATTTCCGCTTGGAATCCACATCAGCATTCGATTATAGACAGCTTCATTGCTAGATTATCTTATTCACCAGCAGCACACCTGTCGAGCTTGTTCCAGTATCCCTGGATAAACGCAGAGTCTGGAGGCCCTTCTTTATCTTTTGACCCCACTGCGGTATAGAGAGTGGTAGCGAGTACAGCCTCTGGGGCCAGACTTTGCAGTGGGACACTGAGCCACTTTACCTCTCTGTGCCTCAGTTTCCTTGTCTGTAACCTGCATCAGAGTGTTGTAGTGAAACACATAAAGAATTAGGTTAATACACAGTGTTGTCTTAGCACAGGGCCTGGAAAGCGGTGAGCCTTCCAAAAGTAATGGGTGGCAGAGGCAGTGATAGCAGTGATATTAGTAATAAGAATGGTCATTATTGCTGCTACTCTCCAGACCCCTCCAAAAGATCCACAGTTACCTAAACTGTTGACTTTGGGGCCAGTGAGGTTGGGAGTTAGAGTCAAAAGTAGGTTAGCTGAAGGGTGGGTGATGATGATGTAGGAACAGGAGGGAATGGGTAGCTTTAAAAGCATGTAGCTTTCAGAGGGATGGAAATAAAGCAGTTCTCTTCAGTTGGTAAAGAATCCGCCTGCAATGAAGGAGACCCAGGTTCAATTCCTGGGTCTGGAATATCTGCTGGAGAAGGGATAGGCTACCCACTCCAGTATTTTTGGTCTTCCCTTGTGGCTCAGCTAGTAAAGAATCCGCCTGCAATGTGGGGGACCTGCATTCTATCCCTGGGTTGAGAAGATCCCCTGGAGAAGGGAAAGGTCACCCACTCCAGTATTCTGACCTAAAGAATTCCATGGACACTATAGTCCATTGGGTCGAAAAGAGCTGGACATGACTGAGAGACTTTCACTTCACTTGCTTGGGGAAAACAGAGCTCACAATGTGACCCACCGTGAGAAGCATGGCGGTCAGCTCCACTGCCCTTTTGATAATATCCAACCTCAGGGAGGAGGCTGGTCTCAGAGGAACACAGATCTACTCCACAGGTTTGAGGAATTCACAGACAAGTGCTAAACTGACACCTGGAGGACTCTAGATTTAAATTCCACACCTAATGACATTCATTTCTTCAGCCTTGAATGTGTGCTGCTGCTGCTGCTGCTGCGGACACAGTTGTTGTGTCCGACTGTGTGACCCCATAGACGGCAGCCCACCAGGCTCTCCCGTCCCTGGGATTCTCCAGGCAAGAACACTGGAGTGGGTTGCCATTTCCTTCTCCAATGCAGGAAAGTGAAAAGCGAAAGTGAAGTCGCTCAGTTGTGTCTGACTCTTAGCAAGCCCATGGACTGCAGCCCACCAGGCTTCTCCGTCCATGGGATTTTCCAGGCAAGAGTACGCGAGTGGGGTGCCATTGCCTTCTCTGCTTGAATGTATACTACGTGCTAAATAAAACAATTTAGATCTAACCTTTTAGAATTTCACATCCCAAAAAGAAAGGATGGTCCATGTGGGAAGCCTGCAAGTCTCAGGTTTGAGGAGCAATGGGCGTCCTGACACAGGTTCTAAAGAGCGTGAGGCCTGAGCACTCGCCTCTCTTGGTCCCGTCTGTAAAGTTCGGGGTTTGACCTAGATGACCACAGGCTCCTTTCGGTTTTAATGTAATACTGATTCCACTAAAAGAGAAACCCAAACCTTGTTCCCTTTATGTGTTTAGGTATTATTCTTTTCAGTAGCAAAAAGCTGCAACCATTTTATTATGCTCACGTGTACTGTGGCTAAGAATTTGTGTAGATTGTAGTGGGGATGGCTTCTCCTTCCTGCATGTTGTCCAGGGACTTGACTGGTAACACACACACCAGTGACTGACAGAAGTGACCGGAGGCTGAAATCATCAGAAGCTACTGCACTCATGTCTCTTGCATCTGAGATGGGATGACTCAAAGTATGGGCTAAGCTCTGACTCCAGACCTGAGACCCTACCTGACTTGTTGTGTCTTTGGCTTCTCAAAGCATGGCCCCTGTGAGAGGAAGAGTCCTGAGAGTGACCAAGGTAGAGGCTTGGTCATTTGTCTGACTTGCCTTCAGAAAGCATGCACCGTCACTGCCTCTGGATTCTATGGGTTACAGCTGAATCACTAAAAACTACTCAAAGAGAAGGAAATTAGACCCCTCCCTTTGTGGGGAAATCTAAGTTTACCTTACAGAAAAGCATGAGGAATGGAAAATATTGTTGCGATCGGTTTTATGAAAAACAGTCTTTCATAATGTCCAATAAGTAGTTGATGACATTAATTTAATTGAATCCTCAAGCAAAGGAAGAGGGTAAGCTCCAAGCTTTCATGATGCCTTCATGTAATAGGAATATATCTGACTTTTGAATTTCATCATGTTCAGTTTTTGACTCCATGCAGACCCTCTCAAACAGGTGGTACAATGCTATATATTAAGGAAGAAAGGTTTCCTCCCAATTTTGAACACGTCATGAGGGTTCTATGACTGTTTCCTCACCTGTGAAAGGGTTATCAGTCCCCAGGCCCTCCCCCATAGGGTGTCTGTGAACATGAGATAATAAAAAGATTGTAAAACACTGTGTAAATGTCAGGAACTGTGTCATGGGAAAGAGTAACCTCAAACAGGGTAGGAAAACAGCATGCGAAAGATGAACACCATAACTTTTCTTCTTCCTGAGGTTTAAAAAATACATGCTTTCCTCTCTGCTTTTTAACAGAAAACAACTGAATGCTTTTTGTACACTTTTCTACTAATACTTTTTAATAGCACAGTTTGAGGGACTACCTTCAAAATCAGACCTGTTGTAAGAGGTTACTTCAACAGAACCCAAATGGAGTTTCAGAACCCAAATCCCCTTGGAAAGGGGAAAGAATTTGGAAAGAATTTAAGACAGGCTTATTGTGCTTTTTTAAATTGAAGTATAGGTGATGTACAATATTATATATAGGTGTACAGTGTAGTGATTCACAGTTTTTAAGGTTACATTCCACTTACAGTTATTAAAACATATTGGCTGTATTCTTCGTGTTGTGCAATATATACTTATAGCTTATTTTATACATAATAGTTTGTCCCTCTTTATCCCCTATCCCTCCCTGCCCCTCCTCCCTCCTGGTTTGTTACTGTATTTCAAATTCCAGTCAACAATGAACTGGCAGCCTATTTAGCTTGCTCCACCTCTTGCTGTCACAGATTTATTTGTGGGGTAAGATTTGGAAAGTTTAGAAAATGATGGAGGAAGTCTGGTCTCTCATTTCAGTTCAGTCTCACAGTCATATCCAACTCTTTGCGACCCCATGGACTACAGCATGCCAGGCTTCCCTGTCCATCACTAACTCCCTGAGCTTGCTCAAACTCATGTCCATCAAGTCAGTGATGCCATCCAACCATCTCATCCTCTGTCATCCCCTTCTCCTCCTGCCCTCAATCTTTCCCAGCATCAGAGTCTTTTCCAGTGAGTCAGTTCTTCGCATCAGGTGGCCAAAGTATTGGAGCTTCAGCATCAGTCCTTCCAATGAATAGTCAGGACTGATTTCCTTTAGGATTAACTGGTTTGACCTCCTTGCAGTCCAAGGGACTCTCAGGAGTCTGGTCTCTGGGGTGCTTCTTATAAGCTTCAATCAGCTACAGCATTCAGAAGGACAAATAATAATTCCATATTTCATTTATTTGGCACCTTTCTCTAAAGAGATCAAAGCTGCTTTTTGGACTTAATTTGTTTAATTCTCACAACATCCCCGCCATGTAAGTAGCTCCTATCACCCTCAGTCTGCTGATATGGAACCCACAGCAAGATATGAAAACTGTCTTTTCAAGGGTACATTCACAATCAAACCAACATCAAGAATGGGAGTTGGATTCAAATTTTCTAATATTATGTTTTATTATTTTCTTTCTGTTTGTCCAACTTCCTCTAAGTAAAGCACATTTGTGAATTCCAGAAAAGATATACTTTTTTCTCCAATTCATAGATTCCTAGAAACCTGACCAGTTTGTTGAGCTTTGCCATTCAGTGTTAGATATTCAAGAAATTTTGACCTATTGTAGTATTGCATGGTTTATGGCGTCAAATTATACCTGGGTTTGGCTAGCTCTGTGAACTTCAGTTTTCAATAAAATGTGAATAAGGTATTTGAGGACTTCCCTGTTGCTTCAATGGTAAAGAATCTGCCTGCAATGCAGGAGACCCAGGTTCTATCCCTGGGTTAGAAAGTTTCCTCTGAAGAAGGGAATGGCAACCCACTCCAGTATTCTTGGCCTTGAGAATTCCCTGGACAAGAGGAGCCTGACGGGCTACAGTCCAAGGGGTCACAAAGAGTCAGACACAACTGAGCGACTAGCAAGTTACTTGAATCAGAGTTGGTTCAATGAAATGCAATAATGTGTGTAAAATGTTTAGCATGGGGCCTGACACCCACAGTAAGCCTTCAATGGATAAGAGTGCTCAGACTCTGAAGCAAACCAATACTTAGGTTCCTTCTTCCCTTGTTAATCAGACTTTCACTAAATCTTTAAGATTTAGTCAAGCAAATCCAGATGTATTACAGGAATTTGTTTTGAAAAGAAGCTTCTTAGGCTGCTCCCACAAGCCTGCTGCCTTTTCCCTTTCTTCTTCAGCCTTCCACGCTGATTACAAGAAACTTGCTCAGAGAGGAGTTACTGCACTTTAGCTTGGATTTCTGTCAAAACAAGGTTACTTCTTGACTTGACCCTGTGAGTCCCATGAACCAACATTTGATTTCAAAATTCTTTGGGTTCTCATGCATGTGGTAAGCTCCCATGCAATATGCTTGGAAGTGGTCCAGTTTGGGTTCTTCAGAAAGAAAGAAGGATTAGATGATCTAATGGGTTTGGGAACTTGGTTCCCAAGTTGTCTGAATGGAACACTAAGCTGAAACTTAGTGTTCATTTCTCGATGCCTGTGACTTTTGTTCACATATGGAAGCACATACAGAAGGTCAAGTGGACTGGGCCTCCTCCAGACCCATGGAGTGGACCTAAGAGTCTAGATTTGTTTCTAATATCATCTCCTTTGTGGTCCCAATCCCCTGCCAGGCTTGAGAACCACTGCTCAAGGTGAAGAAAGTCAGACCCTCAAAGTACCACCTACCAGGTCACACACATGGCTAGTGGCGGAAGCCTGCCTGGAGCTCAGGTCTACCTCCCCACCAGTCCAGGATTTCTCCACGACTCCCTCAGGCCCCTGGGTGCACCGTTGACTCAGGAGACACGGACGGAGCTGTCTGTGTCTGTGCATTCTCATCTGTGTTCTAGAGATAGAAACTCCTGACCTTACAGGGCCATCGCAAAGTTAAATTAGTTAAAGGGTATTCAGTTCACTTCGTTCTTCGCTCAGAGTCTGTTCTGTAGATGAGTGAAAGGGTGCTAAATTAAGCCATTTTGCAGAGAGGTCTGAGTCATCTAGTGGCAGCTGTCTGTGCCTCACTGGAGGTGCTTTGATCATTGTCATCTAAATGCGTGCATTAAGTATTACACTGTGGCACCGCGCTCCAGGCTGTGCTGAGTTACCCAGATAATAGTCTCTGCCCTTGAGAACAACGCTGAGGCTGAGGGGCCTAAAGGTTATTCACACAGCAGCAGAACAACACAGATAAGAGGACGAGACTGGGCGTCCAAGTATACCAAATTCAGAGAGTCTAATCTTCCAGCATGGAAGGAGCTGGGAGACATTCCGGTCTTCCTCCCTGGCTTAGGGAAGCAAAGTGCCTTAGCCCAGGTCATATAGCAAGTTGGGAGCAGATTGCCTGATCTGACCAGCCTTCTTCCCACCTCCCCATGCTGGAGCAGAGTTGTTTTTCTCAAGGGTTGGAAGGTAGCAGTGTCCATTATATTTTAATCAGGAAAGTTGGGAGTTGGCATTTCTCTTTTTTTTTTTTTTATGCTGTGGACCACTTTTAAAGTCTTAATTGAGTTTGTTACAATATTACTTCTTCTGTTTTATGTTTGGGTTTTGGGCCATGAGGCATGTGGGATCTCAACTCCTTGACCCCCTGCACTGGAAGGTAAAGTCTTAGCCACTGGACCACCATCTTGGAGTTGGCATCTCAAGGACATCTCGAGATGAGAGAGCTCAGGATGTGGCTTAGGGGATGGTGGGCAGAGTGTGTGAGAGGATTTGGAGCCAAAAAGGATCGTGAAATGTCTTGAAACAATCTAGAAAGAAGCCTTGAAGCAGTGGATGAAGTTCTTGGGCATGATTTGTACCTCAGAAGAAAGTCACAGTGGGACCCTGAAAGGGAAGCCAGACACTCAAAATTACTGCCAATGAGAGGACAGGGATGGAGCACAATGGAGCGGTTGGGTGGTAGGAAGCAGCTCTGGATGTTTAAGAAGAATCTTTTCCCTCTTTTCTTGACAGCTGTCACATGCCAAGGCCCATATTTAACATTTTACCCCAAATGTTTTTATCCTCAGAGCAGCCCTACCACACAGGTGAGGTTTTCCCATCTACAGATGAGGAAAAACACTCAGAAAAGATTGGATAACCAGCTCAAAAACACAGAGGTACTGAGGGAGGCAGAAGTTAAGCTCATGTTGTCTCCTTCTATGAAGTCTGTCTGAGAATATTGGGAGGAAAATTATGGATATCCAGCCAGAAAGTAACTAAAATTATCCCTTTTTGCCTGTGAACAAAGACAGGACCAATAGAGGGGATTTTGCACAGACTGCGAGGTGGGAGACTGATACAGGCCCTTCCAGTAGCCTGAATCATGCCCTGGAGAGGACAAGTGGAACACGGCCAGAGGTTACTGATTTGACAGATCACTGACCTGGGGCCTGATCAACTGAGACAAAGCAGAGGAAGACTCAGAAAAAAGATGAGCATATGTCATATAAAAAAAGAGTTACTAATGACTTGGGGTGTTTAAGATTGAGAACTAGTCATTGCTCAACCGAAGGGAAAAGTTCAGAGTGGATACTGGTTGATGTATCATCTAAACACATAAGGTAGTGGCACTGAGTGAGCTAGATCCTCAGAAAACACTATTTGTGGCCCTGTGTGCATATGACACTGTACTAAGACACTATAACAAGGAAGTGAATAGTCAGGACTAGGAAAATAACAAACTAGGAGAGGGCATGTTAAGCCCTGGCAGGACCCCAGTCCCAGTAAGAAGGGATCATTGAAGAAGATATGAAAAAATTGAGACAGAAACCAAAGCAAACACATCCAGTCCCCTGGAATCCAACGGGAGAGAGGGAGAGAAGAGCTGATGTGTGCTTGATAATCCATTTGCTCAAATTAAATCGGGTCTTCAGTTAACTTCTCAGTCCACGCAACAGTCCCGCCAATTGAGTGTTGTTCCATTTTACAGGCGAGGCTCTGCCAGGTGGTGCCTTTCCTGCAATCAGAGGGCTAGTGGAGGCAAGTTCCACCTAGATCTGACTCTGAAGACCTTGCTCCTCCCTACTGCCCCAGTCACAGGTTGGGTGGGAGATGGGGCTTGTAGGGTGGGGAGAGGGGAACTGGTTATGTGCAGAGTCGTAAGCTGTGAAAGGATGACGAGGATCAGAGTGGGTTCAGAGAAGTGACAAGGATGCTGGTGGCCTCACTGAGTGAGACTGCCGAGGAGCAGAAATGGGAGACGTTGACCACAAGGAAATTCACATGGTCGAGTTCATGATTCATTTGCCATGTGTGGCATTTTACTGTCTGAAACATGGAAGAGTAAATGAATGTGAGTTGCTTGTTTGCAGATTCTTTGCAAGCCACATTTTAGTCTACATGGGAATAAGGTTGGGCTTCCAGATCAATGCCTCTTCAAATAATACTTCCAAGAAAAATACTGGCTCCAGCGTGTGGTTTTCATATTTTTGAACTAATAGTCCTGTTGGCTACCTATACATTCACACAAGCAGGACATCTGGAAGTTAGGGGAATCGTCTACCCCGGCTCATCCAGAGATTTGGCCATATGTGTTCAGTAATGTCCCCAAGTCTGACCTCCTTGCCCTTTTCAGTGACTGAAGGGCCACTTCATGTTTGTGAGATTACAGGTTTATGTAAATTGTAATGATTGGTGAAAAAATGATTATAATTTGGGGAAATAGGATTAATCTGTAGGCGGATTTTGTAATCTTGAAGTATGAAAAAAAAAGACTGGGCAAATGTCTTATTTTAAAAGTACCTAATTTTTTAGGTTGCAAAGCAGAAATAGAGACACAGACATAGAGAAAAAACGTAGACACCAAAGAGAGAAAAGGGTGGTGGCGGGATGACTCGAGAGATTGGGATTGACATACTTACACCACTATGTATAAAATAGATGACTAACAAGAACCTGCTGAATAGCATAGGAACCTCTACTCAGTGCTCTGTGGTGATTTAAATGAGAAGGAAATCAAAAAAAGAGGGCATGTATGTATGATTCAAAGTCGCTCAGTCGTGTCCAACTGTTTGCAACCCCATAGACTATACAGTCCACCATGGAATTCTCCAGGCCAGAATACTGGAGTGGGTAGTCTTTGCCTTCTTCAGGGGATCTTCCTAACGCAGGGACTGAACCCAGGTCTCCCTCCTTGCAGCGGATTCTTTACCAAATGAGCTATCAGGGAAGCCCAATATACTCTATGTAGGGTTGATTCACTTTGCTGTACAGCAGAAACTAACACAATACTGTAAAGCAACTATACTTCAATAAAATTTTTTTTAAATATTAAAAAATAAATAAAAAGATCTAAGTGTCCATGGCACAGTAAGTCTGGGAAAATGTATTTCAGTCCCTGATTTAATTTCTGTTATTGTTGCTGACTTATAGCCCTACTCCCCCTCTTAGTATGTGTCAGGTCTGAACATAATTCTTCTTTGTAGTCCACTGACTCTTGTAAAATAATGCTGTGATTATAAGGCTTCCTGAACACAGTTTTCAAAATGTTAGTAATAACCACATTGCACCTACCTGCTGTACTTGGGTAACCATCTCTGTTGCTCAATTTATACTTAACATTGGTCATAGCGAAACATATTTTCATCACTTGAAATCCAAATTTTATTTGCTAGGTTACTAATGGCCACTTATTTCTCTGTAACATAAATTAGGATGTTGTGCAAGTTTGGTTTACAAGTAGGTTGACTCTTGAAGGCAATGTTTACCTTAAAATTAGTGCAAGGAATCCTTTGAGTTGACTACCTAAATATTCATTCAAATCTTTGTTTTTCTGGTTTTCAGATACTGTTAAGGTTTGATAATGGTTATAAGGATGAGGGATTTTAAACTAGAATGGATTTTAGAAACTGTAGAATCTACCTTCCTACCTACTCTCAGTCCTTTATTTTTCAGATTGGAAAAAAAACAAGGTTAAGAACATTAAGTGGCATAACCTCCCAGTGGCAGAACCCAGAACTTTCAGTCACTTCCCTTTCACTATCTGCCAAAGTACTGCTTTCTTCTAATTGGCAAATAGTTCTTTTGAAGACACTGTGTTTTTCTACCCTAGATGTTGGTTGGGAGAAAAAAAGAAACAACTGCCTTTTACATTAAAGCTCTTCAAAATGTTTCTCAAACAATCAGATCAACAGAACACAAAAGTTTCTGCCTGCCAAATTTCCCCAAGTCCCCTCTGCTTGAATTTTCTTCTCACTTTTCTTTTGAAAAGCTGTGTTCCCTTTGCGCTTAGGAATAGCGAATCTTATTTGTTCTGACAGCAGTGTGCAAACATCCATTGCATCAAAGTTCCCAAGCGGAGAAAAAAATGAATACTCCTTTTCTGAATTTCATTAGCAATGGCAGCCAACATTTCATCAGAACCTCAGAAGCTATACAGAGAAGAAAAGAAAAATCAAGTTAGCAATTACATAGTTAACATTATACAAGATGAAAGCCTGAATTAGAAAATCCTGAGTGTTGTAAACTCAACTTTTGAATCTGCCTGCAGGCTGTCTGTCCTTTCAAAATGAAATGCCTCTTGTCAGAAGTAGGATTTGAAATAAAATTTGTTACAGGAGTCATAAATATAGTATGGATGGTGAAATTGAATGTATATGGAACAGGTTTTTTGATAAGGACAGAATCAGGCCATCACAATGCTTAAGACATCTTTGGATTTGAAATCAGACCAAAGGTTTTTAAGAGAGTCTCTGAAAACTTATTTATAGCTTTAGCCCTGAATTTGCAAATGACCTGAAGGGCAAGAATGAGTAGACACGCTGGGGAGAACACAGAGTACCTCATCAGATATAACTTATCCTGAGAAATCTTGTCCAAAATGTTACATGTAGATAATTCACATAGGGAGAGGAAAATTTTTAACAAGCTCCCCGACCCCTTGCTGCTCTGCAAGGGTCACTGCTTGGCAGTATCTGGTGTCATCAGGCCTCCTTACGTCCCATCTACTCCCAGCTTCCTCTCCCAAAATGCATCTGGATCTCTCTTGCCTCTGGGGGGAGCAGGAGCTCCCCACCCTGCTTGGAATCCCCTTTCTTCTCTGGAAACCATTGCTGAAGCTCATAGAACTTACCCCACTGTGTTTTAAAGGCACTCTCTCCCCTGACGCCTGACAGTGAGTCATTTAGGTCAAGGGCTGTGCGCGGCCCGGCTGATCTTGGTGCGTGGAGGACCTACCAAGATGGCAGGCCCTCAGTCCATGGTGGTGGGTGGGTGGGCCGGTGGAAGAGGAAGAAGCAAGCAGACAGTCTGCTGGGTAGCTTACATTTTGCTGTTGTTGTTGTTTAGTCACCAAGTCGTGTCCAACTCAGACGCTATGGACTGTAGCTCACCAGGCTCCTCTGTCCATGGGATTTCCCAGGCAAGAATACTGCAGTGGGTTGCCGTTTCCTTCTCCAGGAGATCTTCCTGACCCAGGGATCAAACCTGCCACTCCTGTGTCTCCTGTATTGGCAGGCGGATATTTTACACTGAGCCACCAGGGAAGCCCCAGCTTACTTATTAGGATATTGTAAAGTAATAATAATAATACTAGGGGGACTTTCCTGGCAGTCCAGTGGTTAAGACTCCAGGCTCCCAATACAGGGGGCCAAGGTTCAATCCCTGGTCAGGAAAATAGATCCCGCATGCCTCAACTAAGACTCGAGACCTGGCACAGCCAAATATAAGAATATTTATATTCTTACACTGCTCTTTATGGTGTCCTGACAATGATCACTTAAATTTAATTGCCATCTCTGTATTAATTCTGAAAAATAAAGTAACTGAATTTGTTCTGAAAAATAAGAGAAACCCATCGTGTTTTCAAACTTATTCCTTTTTCTAGAGTAATAATACTGGAGAAGTATCAGTAATATCAGAAAGCCTGACTTTAAGATGCTTGTACTGCTTCCTTTATTGTAATGTACGTAATAGGGAACCTGTGCCCATCGCTGGAGTTGCTGCTCTTAAACTCATCCGCCGAGGATGGTGGAACAGCCAACGTTGCTTTCTCTCACCTTTTTGCCTTTGCTCATCTCACCTCCTCTTCCTTCAGGGTTCTTTCCAGTGCCACTGTCCCTGCTGTAGTCATGTTTAGAAGCCTCACTGTAAGCTTCCCCACCCCTCTAAACTCATGTCCATCCTGGTACTCAGCCCCCCAGTATAAAGTTTTATGTTTTCTGGTTCATTTCAACCCCTGACCTTTGCATCCTCCGCGCCTAGGAAACAGGCTTTGTCAGCAGACGTTTACTGAATGAAAGTTACATGAATCATTCCTTGGGCTCCTAAATGAGGAAGAGAAAATAGATTTTCTTGCCATTTGACTCCCAATCTATGAGCTTTCAATACTGTAGTCTCTTCTTATGACCTAAAGTTTAACCTATTTAGGGCTGCAAGTTTCAGTAATCTAACAGCTGTGAGACTGCTACCAGACTGAAACTGGGTTAGAATTTGAAAGCTAAGGCTCTTTACGGTGTCTTGACGATGGTCAGTTAAGTTTAATTGCCATCTCTGTATTAATTCTGAAAAATAAAGTAACTGAACTCGAGAAACCCGTCGTATTTTCAGTACTTTTTTTCTCTAGTTCACTGTCATATGTAAATCTGTTGTCAATTGAAGCCCGTTTGACTGTTTTCCATTCTCCTCACTTGTTCTCACTTTGCCGGTTTCAGTCTCCTTAGATGTTGAATCATATTTTTGGAATGAAATAGTCATAGACTTTTTTCATCATTAACTATTTTACAATTTAATTTAGAAGAGAGAACAGAATGATAAAATTAAATATGAGACGCCTTGTGTGTGTCATCAAGTAACCTCATCTACTTTTGGTAACAAAAATAAAATTGCCTTTAAATAATTTCTAGCTCATTCTGAACCAGCTCTGGAGAGATGAATGGCCTTCAGACTCTGTGAAGACTAGGAGAAACCCATCTCTCCCTCACTGAGGGCCCAACCAAGTTTTTCCTGACAATTAACATTTTCCCTTTCTTCATTTCATTCCATCGCTCCTAATTATGACCCTATAATTAGTGTGCCGGTTGCCTCCCCTGCGCAATTCCCTTCCTCCTTGCTGTTCGCCCTTTGTGTATTTTTAGCCTGCCTCCTCTGTCAGGTCCTGAACACCCTGCTGCCTTTTCCCTCCCGGGGCTGCTGGGGGAGGGCCTCAAAGCGAGTCTTAGCCAGCTGCCTCACTATGTTTGGCTTTTTTTTTTTTTAATTAATTTTTATTACTCTATGGTTATTTTATAGTGTTGTGCTGTAAAGCAAAGTGATTGAACTATATGTGTATATACATATACACATACATATAGCCCCCTCCTTCCCATTTAGGTCATCACAGAGAATTGAGTAAGAGTTCCTTGAGATATGGCTTCCCAGGTAGCACTAGTGGTAAAGAACCTGCCTGCCAATGCCAGAGACATAAGAGATGCAGGTTCATTCCCTGGGTCAGGAAGATCCCCTAGAGGAGGGCATGGCAACCCACTCTGTTGGGTAATCTTGCCCGGAGAATCCCCATGGACAGAGGAGCCTAGCTTGCTGTGGGCCTGTAGGGTCACAAAGAGTCAGTCACGACTGAAGTGATTTAGCTATACGGTAGGTCCCCATTAGTTATCTATTTTATAATAGTTGTTGTTCAGTCACTCAGTTGTGTCCAACTCTTTCTGACCACATGGACTGCAGCATGCCACACTTCCCTGTCCTTCACCGTCTCCCGGAGCTTGTTCAAACTCATGTCCATCGAGTTGGTGATTCCATCCAACAATTTCATCCTCTGTCGTCCCCTTCTCCTCCCACCTTCAATCTTTCCCAGCATCAGGGTCTTTTCCAATGAGTCGGCCCTTCGCATCAGGTGGTCAAAGTATTGGAGTTTCAGCTTTAGCATCAGTGCTTCCAATGAATATTCAGGATTGATTCCCTTTAGGATTGACTGGTTTGATCTCCATGCAGTCCAAAGGACTCTGAAGAATCTTATCCAACACCACGGTTCAAAAGCATCAATTCTTTGGTGCTGAGCCTTCTTTATGGTCCAACTCTCACATCTATACATGACTACTGGAAAAGCCAGAGCTCTGACTACACGAACCTTTGTCGGTAAACTAACGTCTCTGCTTTTTAACACACTGTCTAGGTTTGTCATTATACGTAATATCAACAGTGTATATATGTCAATCCTAATCTCCCAATTCATCCCACCCCAGGTTTGCCTTTTGTCTCAAGAGAATTTTTCGCTAACAAAGAGAATTGTCCTCAGAGAAATCAGAGAGCTGTGGTGTAGCCTTGTCGACCTGCAGTGTTGGGGTGTGTGTGCTAGTGGTTCGGTACCTCTCACTACTCCCTGCCATCCAGATGAGGGCCACACTGTAGCCTGGAGATGGTGCCTCCAACAGACCGCATCATCGTCATTAGAAGCTCAGGAAGGTAGTTATTTGAGATTGTTTCCTTTTCCTATCGAGTTTGTAAAGCAAGTTCTGAGATCCTTTTTTCTTCTCTTTTTCTCCTTCCTTTCTTCCTTGGTTTTGTCCCTTCTTCCCATCTGCTCTTTCACCCCCATTAGTGCTCCCTTCTGAAGCACGAGAATGTTCACAGACTCTAAATAGCAGCACTAGAACTTGGAGCCCCAAACGCTTTGAAAATGAACATGATCAGCCAGTCATTCTGCTCTGCCCTTTCAGAAACTGTCTCCAGGGTTCCCCTTCCTCATGATGTTTCTCTTCCTGCCTGGATGTTTATCAGGTCCTTTTCTCTAATGGGGGCAAAATATTTTATCTCATCTTCACTGTATCCTAATGAAACAGCTGAGAAGAGAGAGTGATCGTCTACAGGAAATTTAACACCTCTTTCCCCAAATTATGGTGGAACCATGTGGTACCTCGACCTAGTCTTAACATATTCCACCTTACAGAGCTCTTCTCTGGGTCCCCAGCTGAACCACTTTTCTGCAGAAGAACTCAGGAGTGAACAGAGTGACTTGTAAGCCCCCCTTAAGATTGGATCCCAGGTATCAACACTGAGCCCCCAGCATGGGCCACGCACTGTGTTAGAGATGATGAGCACAGGTCGTCCCTGTCCATGAGTTGCTTACGGATGAACCAGGAAGACAGTGGCAGAAACAGATATCAATGACTTAAATGGGGAGGGGACAGTGTGGATGGGGGAGCCCCTGAGTGGGAAGGTTTCCCCGAGGAAGGCAGTGCCACTGGTGAAAGGCTGTCCTGGGCTGCTGCTAAGTTCTGTGTGTTTCTACATGGCCCAGCCCAGGTTCACAGCCACCTCAGCTCCACTTCTGCCTCCCTCGCGAGCTCCCTCTGAATCTGCCACCTGCCCTGGAATCTGTGAGCTTTCAGTGGGAAAGAAAATCCGTCCCTCCTGACATCCCTGGGTGTGGATAAAGAAGAGTCAATGTTCCAAGCTAAGCGTATTGTCAAGCACTGTGAATGTCATGGAGGAGGAAGTTTTAAAAGTGTGATTTCTTCATGTTTACAAAATGAACCAGTGACTCAGATCTATTGTACACATTCACAAGAGCTGTGTCCTAAGCTGATCCCGATTTTGAAGTCATGTGTCTTCCTTTGCATGTTGGGAGGATTTTCTAGAAGGTGGAAAGTGGAGGAGGAGGGAGGGGATGGGGGCGTGGAAGGCAGGCTTGGCGACAGGGACTTGGTTCCCGGTGTGTGAGCCCTGGTGTGGACGATGCCCCGGGGCCCTCAGCCCTTGCTCCTGTCCTCCCCCTCCTCCTCCCCGCTTCCTCCTCCCCATCTTCTCCCTTCTCTTTCTCCATCTCTCTCTCCCATTCCCTCTCACTCTCTTTCTCATTTTTCTTCTTCCTTCTAGTTGGCAGGGATTTTCTCCCCCAACTCTGGTATGTTTTCTGTTAGGCTAACTTCAGACAAGACCCTGCAAACTGAAAACAGATGTTGAGGTGGCCCAGAGCGTCTGTCTGCGGGTCCACGGCTCTTGGAAGCCCTGATTGGCTCCGCGCTCTCTGCAGGCTGGGGAGCTGGTCTGCGTTTTGGGTGGCTTCGCTGACTTTGCTGCTGACAGGCTTGTTAAGCCTCACTCGATTTGGTCCCTCGGGCTCTGACCTCTTTTAATTTCTTCCATATGGTAATATACTTTGGAGATTATTCCCCTTTCTTTTTTTTGTTCTTTTTTTTTTTTCTTTTTTAAACATGACTACATTGTGCCACCATAAAGGAGAATTTTTAAATGGATCAAAAATAAACCTTGAAAAAAAAAAAAAACCTTGATATGCTTCATCAGATACATGGGAAAAGGAAAAATAAGCATATTTAATTAATGCCAGATCCGGGGCATTTCGTAACTACTGTGCTGGATAAATCGTATGCAGGAACATATCTGATTAGACTTGAGGCCTGCTCTCGGTTAGTAAGACAAATACTTCCCCTTCCCTGTGCTTTATCCCACAGCGGATGTCTTCTGTGCCTCTTACCTTTTATCCTCTGAGGCTTAAAAATATCATTTATTTTGAGAAGCTTTACAAAACAAAGTATGATATCGGTGCTGGCTTTACTCTGTTGAAGTCTTACATTTACTAGAAGAATTTCATTCTTGTTTTCTCTAGAGTTTTGAAATTAGAGATGGAAGACATGATGTTATTTAAATTACATTGTGATGGATTATCTGTGATGGAGCAGATAAGTTTGAAATATTGTAACTGCCGTTAGGATAAGAAATCTCCAATGTATCAGGGATGAAAATGGTGTCATAGCCCCTGTCTTACCCAAACCTGAAGTGTTGCAGTTTTCAAGTTGAGCAATTATAAATTTTAAAGTTCCCTTTTGAAATATTATGATCTCTAGACTTGGTTTCATAATGTGTTTCAGTTTGACAAATTGAATAAACAAATCCATCCATCTGCATTGCCATCAGCCCTACTTACTTCTTAAATATTACTTGGCCTCATAAAGAGTACTAGATATAAGAAGTGCAAGCGAAGTAATTACTCTTCAAAAGGTAACCAATGTCCTTGACTCCTCGTTTACTGCCAGTGCACATGTACAGTGATGTCACCAGGGTGCAGCGGGCTGCAGGGTTTTGTCCTATTTCCTTTCAGTCTTTTTTCTAGATACCGTTTTTTAAGATAAATTAACCATACAACCTATATAGTTTTCATTTCATTTTTTCCCACCTCATTTTCTGATGACAAAGATTGTTTTTAATTTCAGATTTTGAGTGGTGATGTCACAGTTCATGTAAATTCTCAGTCTGTCAAATATCTAGATTTCCCCAGTGTTTCTGTTCTAAAAACTGTTGTAGCTGGATGTCACTGTGTGTACACTCTCTCTCTCTAAGCCTCAGCGAACTTAAGATGATTTACACATTTTTCACAACTGACGATTATTGTACTTTCCTCTGGACATAGAGGACTTAGGGCAAGGGAATGACAGAATCAGAGATGATATAAAGACATAATGTAGAAGAGTTTGTTTCTTAGAATACAGCCCCTGTCATCTTGCTTTTTGGTAGTTTGCTTTTGCACAGACGTGGAACAGAGAATGGAGAATGGAATGACCTGACAGTGTAAAACGGCTCCCTTTCAGGGGGGAAAAAGGTAATTAGATCAGAGACCAGATCTAAAGATCTAAAATATTTGCCTTCAAAACAGTCTTCTTTACTGCTTTCGTCTTATTTTCACAGTCAGTTCATATATATAACAATGTTCAAAACATTCTCTATTTTTGGCAACCAGTCATTTAATGGACATTTATTAAGTTCTTGCACCTTGCCTGGCACCCTGAGGATGTGAAGATAAATAAGGCAGAGTTCCTCCCCTCGTGGAATTCACAGTCTAGTAGGGAAGATGGAGACGTAAACAAACGATTTCAGCATCTACAAAGGTGCTCCGGAGGCTAAAGGAGGAATCATCTCTGCTTTGGGACTTCACAGAGGAAATACTGAAATTAACTGAATCTTGAAGGGTGGTCACAGACTGCTAGGTGAAGGGCTGGCAGAGGTGCAGAGCAGCCTGGCACCTGTGAGCTAACTATAATTAGTTTGAAATGGATATGGGGAAAGGGATTGAGGAGGGAGGTGAATATACTCTGGGCCAAGTAGTGAAAAGTCTTGTCTTGCTGAGGAGGCCATGGTTGGTTTTTGTTGTTGTTGTTTGGGTTTTGTTTGTTTGTTTGTTTGTTTGGCTGTCCTGTGTCTTCATTGCGGTGCACAGGCTCTCCAGTTGAAGCACACAAGCTTAGCTGTCCCATGGTGTGTGCCATCTTAGTTCCCTGACCAGGGATCAAACCCACATGGGAGGCCATGGGTTTAAAAAGGTGACTAGCTAGAGTGTTGGTAAAGATCGGGGAGGGACTGAGGCAGAGAGATAAAGAACTTTTGCGAAGTTCTAAATAGGACATGCTGGGGACTTGGAATTAGGACAGCACCAGTGAGCATGAAAAGGAGACAGAGTCAAGATAGTTTATAGACAGAGGTTGGAAAGCATATAGGAATAAGTCCCCTGTACTGTGTTGGGTCCCTGGATGGGTGGTATTTACAGCCCTCTGAAATAAGAAAACGTAAGATGAACCCAAATGGGATTTCTCATCTTCTGATGTTTACTTGCTTCATACTCTTCTATGGCTCTAAACAGTTGAGAGTTGTAGACCATCTCCATGCTAGCTAATCAGTTTTCCTATCATGTGATTTTCTAGTTACTTAACCAAAGCAAAGAAATAGAATGTGTGCATTTGACTGTCTGCTTTTGCTTAGAAACTTAGAGATGAGCATCAAACCTTCTCTGTACTTGCATAAGACATACTGAATGCATGTACTGAATTTGAGGATATTTTCAGTATTTATTGACTTAACATGGATATTGTATGACCATATCTCAAAGGATTGGTTTTTTTGTCCCACCAGTAAAATGCATTGGGTTCTGGTTACTTTAAAACCCTCATGTTTTGACATATGACGTATTTTGACAGTATTTAAAGACATGGAGGGGGAATTCCCTGGCTGCCCAGTGGTTAGGACTTGGCACTTCCACGGTAAGGGGCACAGGTTCAATCCCTAGCTGGGGATCTAAGGTCTCACATGCTGTACGGCATGACAAAAAATAATAAAGAAAGAAATGGGAGCAAATTAGTACATCAGCTGAGGACAAAGAATGTGTCTAAAACAACAGTAGATAACTTAACAAGTGCATGATAACATGAAAGGGTACATCTATGAAAGTCAGCTCCTTTGGAGGATGTAAGCTGAAACTCTTCATCCGTGTACTTTCAAGATCTTCAGAGGGGTTTGTTGAAAGAGCTGTGGAGGTGAACATGGCTGGGAAACCTAAGATGCTGCTAGTGCTGGGTCAGCTAATACAACAGGGCTAATTTAGGTCTCCCTCTGCCCTGGGCATGGGAGGCTCATCCCATTCAGAACTCCAGTTTGAACAATGTTGTGGTTTCTCTTCGGGTGATTCCTCAGCATATCATTTTTAATGAATAGAGTATATATGTTCCTGGTACCCACTCTATGCTAGCTCCATGCAAATTCTGAGTAATAATACTAATCATCATAACAACATTTATTGATCACCTGCTCTTTGCCTGACACTCTTCTAAGAACTTTTCACACATTAATTCATTTAATCCTCAGACAGCTCTATGAAGTAGGTACGGTTATAAGCTCCATCTCACAGCTGAGAAGATACAAACAAAGAAAGGTAAGAGTCACTCGCCCAAGAGCACCCAGCTAATAAAGTAATAGGACCAGATTGCAAACCCAGGCGGGCTGTCCCCAAGCCCACATTCCTAAACACTAATCCTCACTGCCTGAGTGTCCTTACCTCTTCTTATCACACCTCCCTGGAGAGCCTGGCTTAGTCATCACTCTCTCAGGGAGGTTCACCTCGATTCCTCACCCCACCTTGCAAGAGCCTCTAGGTTACTTTTGTACTTTGTACAAAACAGATTTGTTATTTCACTCTTTGCACAAAATGTTAGTATTTGTCCTCTCGCCACACCTGATTTTAACCCTCTTTTGTGTAGTGTTTGGCACAGAGCAGGTGTTTAAATTCATGTAACTTGACTTGAGCTGGCTTGACTTGAACAGACACAGCTTTATCCTCGGGGAGCTTTCAGTCTACCCAAAAAAGAAGTTTCATCCACATAAAACAACTGAATAATGAGGAAGTTTAAGCTAAAAGAGTATGGTATATACAGTAGATGTTAACGGATTTCAAAGAAAAGAGATTGATTGTAGGGATTGGGTTGGGTTGTATTGGATTTGGATGGACTGGATTGGATTGGACTGAGTAGCATTGGATATATATAGCTTCTTTGAAATATGTAGAATCTGGGATGAGTAAAGATTATAGCTAGCCAAAGAAGGAAGAATATTGATCAGAATGCTGACCTGAGGCAGGTGTGAGTGAAATGCTCACATTTAAGGGGGCGGCAGAGTTGTATCAGACAATGTGGCTGAAAGAGCCTTCTCTTGGACACAGATCAACTATGAGCTCCTCAGAGAGGCTGACCCTGTTCCCTCCTGGGAGCTTCCTTCCACAATATCTCGTATGTGCGTAGCCCACACAAGACTGCTTTGCATTGTTTATATCTGTCCTGTGTGACTGAGCTCCCTGAGGGCAAGGATTATTTTTTGCCAATATCAAGCATAGTGCCTGGCACAAAGTAGTGATAAAAATAACACCACGTGTGTGCTTAGTTACTCAGTTGTGTCCGACTGTTTGCGACCCCATGGACTGTAGCCCACCAGGCTCCACTGTCCATGAGGATTCTCCAGACAAGAATACTGGAGTGGGTAGCCTTTCCCTTCTCCAGGGGATCTTCCCAACCCAGGGATCGAGCCCAGGTCTCCCGCATTGCAGGTGGATCTTTTATCATCTGAGCCACCAGGGAAGACAAAAAATAACAATAGCAACAACAATTTACAATCATATAACATTGGTTTATAATAAAATAGAAGTGTGTGTATATATATATACATATATGATAAATAACACTTATTGGATCCTTATTATGTTCTATTCATTGTTTTGATTATTAACTCAATCTACCTTTGTTGAATATTTTCCTGTTGAAATTGTGTCAGTTGAATTTTGCTATCCTATGAAGGTTATAACTCCTAGGAAATTTTTAATTATGTAGGCCCTATCTGGACATCATCTGCATTTTAATTCTGCAAAAGCCGTTCACAGACAGAAGAGTCTTATCTCTTAACCTGTGTCAGAGTTACCAAAGCTAGGATTCCCTCAAGGGCAGCTTGGCCAAGCCGAAGCGCTAGCATTCAAGGCAGGCCACTTGTCCCAGGAAGAAACTAAGAACAGAGCTGAAAAGTGAAAGTATCAGTTGCTCAGTCGTGTCTGACCCTTTGAGACCCCATGGACTGTAGCTCTCCAGGCTCCTCCGTCCATGGAATTCTCAAGTCAAGGATACTGGAGTGGGTAGCCAGTTCCTTCTCCGGGGGATCTTCCTGACCAAGTGATTGAACCCCGGTCTCTTACATTGTAGGCAGGTTCTTTACCATCTGAGCCACCAGGGAAGCCACAAGAACAAAGCTAGACACCCATTAGTATAGAGTGTCCAACACACACACACACACACACACACACACACACACACACACACCCCCTCAGTTCCAAGCCAAAGGGACTGAGCCTGCTGACGTACCCCTTTCCATTCAGAGTCTAAGGTATGTCCAAGTTCACAGAGGCAGCCGCTCGTAGCCCAAGCTGTGGGTTGCTGGGTGGGAGAAACAAGTCAGGAGTTGGCGCAGACACATATGCAGACACTGTAACTATAGAGTTTCCAACTTGAACTCAGTCTTCTTTTGCAGGGTAGGGAGGGGATCTTCCGTGTACCAACTCAACCTCTCTAAATATGCCGTCCCAGAATAGTGCAAGTAAAATAATCTGGGCAGTCCAATAAGCATTTCAAGGGGGCAGCAAATGTTTGTAGAATATTTGCTACTAACTTTCAGGAGAAAAGTGCTTTTACAAAAATGTTCAGACTTAATTGAAAAAGCACATAGCAATCAACTTTTATTCCCAGCTGGCATAAAACTGTCTAACTGTCAGCCAAATTTGGGTTGCCTGAAGACAGACAAGTGACTAATACTAGGGCTGTGTGTGGCCAGGCCCAAGTGTATTTTCTGACCACAAAACCATGTCTGGATTCTCCTTTGTAATTACCACACAGCCTACTATAATTGTAACACTTACATTTACTTCCTGCCTTTGACATGGAATTCAGGGTCCAAGGCTGTACCCTGAGCTAGAGTGAGGTCCTCTGTTATTTGCCTAAAACCTATGAAATCATCATTGTGTGAAACGTGTGTGTGTGTGTGTGTGTGTGGCCACATCTGTTAAATACGTAAAGTATATCCTTGTGTAAAATACTCCCACTCCTACCTTGCTGGATGAAGCACTTCACTAATGAGATGTTTATTGAACACCTACCACTGCATGCCAAGGACATTTTGTGCGTGCATGCTCAGTCTCCTAGTCCTGTCAAGCTCTTTGTGACCCATAGACTGCAGCCCACCAGGCTCCTCTGTCCATGGGATTCCCCAGGCAGGAATACTGGAGTGGGTTGCCATTTCCTTCTCCAGGAGATCTCAACCCAGGGATCGAACCCATGTCTCCTGAGTCTCCTGCACTGGCTGGTGGATTCTTTGCCACTGAGTCACCTGGGAAGCCCAAGGACATTTTAGAATCTGGGAAGGCCTCCTCTGACATCGTAAGCTAAAGAAGACAGCCAGCCCTTCTCTGCCCCATCTCTCTGTTAGGACTGCACAGCACATCTCTGTAAGTGCGTCTTTCTTGTCTGTCTCCCTTTCTTCTCGTTTCCCCTCCCCTGTTCTCTTCCCAGAAAGCAGGTCAGTGAACAAGTCAGTCAAGTCCCTGCTTTCCTGGAAGAGAACAGGGGAGGGGGAAAGAAGAAGAGGGGGAGACGGACAAGAGGGTCGCACTTACAGAGATGTGCTGTGCCGTCACAGCAGGGTCACGGGGTAGCGAAGGCCTGGGTGCCTTCTTTATTAGCTCACGATGTCAGAGATGGCCTCTCCAGAGGGACAGTATTTAAACTGGCATTTTAAAATGACAGGAAGAAGTAGGACAAACAAAGATCAGGAGGAAGAACATTCCAGGCAGTTAGTATAGAAGTCAAAGATGGGAAGGAGCCTAGCATGTTCCAGAAATAGAGAAAAGACCAGTGTGACCTGAGGACGGTGGGCAAGAAGGGGACTGGTCCAAGATGCTGGCCATGCAGTCCCCTGTGAGAAGCAGGTCGGAGTGGCGGGGCGGGGGGCGGTGTGCGCGTGTAGATGGTGGTCCTTGTTGAAGGAGGGCTTCTAGTTAGGAGGCTTCTGAAGAGGTCTGGGCAGGAAGCCATCGTGGTTTGGACTAAGATGTAGTAGAAATCACAAGAGAAGGCTCGGCTTTGATTTAGGGAATATAGTTTAGAACCAGTCACCAGAACTTGCCTGTGGTTTGGATGTTAGGAATGAAGGGAGAGGAATACAGTGATCAAGAATGAGTCCAAAGGTTTGGGCTTGGAGAACCAGGAGGGGGGACGACAGACACGACGATCCAGCTGTTCACTGACGTCACAGCTGGCCAACTGTGAACCCCTGTCTTGGGGATCCAATCAGTGCCCTCACCAAGCCCCTCACCTTGCATCACTGGGGAATATTCACAGACCTTTGGAAATCCTTGCTTGTTTACTTCATTACTACTACAGCATTTTTTGTGTCTTCTCCTTTTGGTTTTTATTTTATGACATCAAAAAAATCCCATTCAAGTTAACTAAATCAACCCTGTTACATCCCTTGTGGGTGCTCTATAAATGTTAGTTCATACCCAGCTTTCCCTCCTCAGCACTTCATCTGGGTGCCCTGGGCCCAGGCATGGATGTCGGGTGTGGGTCTGAGATCTGCCCATCTGATCGGAAGCTAACAGCTGGCACATACGCTTCTGAAAACATGCCTTGTTGATGTACATAGACTGTGACTCATCATCTTGTCTTTCTCTTTTTAATCAGAAAAATTTTTTGAGCTCTCTTGAGTAACAAACTCATTTAATCCACTTCTTTCTTTATTATAATGCTGACCTTTTCTACTTTTGTCTTAAAACTATTGTGGGGCTTCCGTTTTCTTGTCTCTACAGTGGGGATAGCAGTAGAGCTGTTGTTCCTGGGTGTTTGGTGAGGATTAAGTGAAATGTAGATAAAGTGCTGAGCACAGTAGCTGTATGTAGCAGTCAATAAATGAGGTATGATTATTAATAAAATAATTATCTGGGGGAGGGAGGGATGGCTTCCAGAACCTACACTGGTTTTAGTATTCCAGTTAACCACACCAAGAAAATAGAGCCATGTGTTGATTTACTAACTCCCTCCATGACTTTGGACAAAACCTGTAATGTCTTTGGATCTCCGTTTTCTCAAGTAAATGAGACAATCCTTATTTTCTCATTTAAAAACCTTATTTGAGGTTCAAAATTAAACCTCAATTTAAAAACTTTTGTGATTCTAGTAGACGATCTCTATTTTTTCTCTCCAATCTTCCTTTCAGTGGGCTTATCAAAAAAGTTGTGTCTTTTTGTGTAGGCAGTGTGTGTGTGTGTGTGTAGATCAGTGTGTGTGTATGTGTCTTAGTTGCTCGGTCACGTTCAACTCTTTGTGACCCCATGGACTGTAGCCCTCCAGGCTCCTCTGTCCATGGAATTCTCCAGGCAAGAATACTGGAAGGGGTTGCCATTCCCTTCTCCAGGGGATCTTCCCGACCCAGGGATCGAACCCAGGTCTCCTGCACTGCCAGCAGATTCTTTACCGTCTGAGATTAGTGTAAGTGATACTTATTGCCAGATGTGACCTTTTGTTCAGCACATTGTAGAATCCCAACGTTGATATCACTTTCTATAAATACAGATTTCGGGTGAGGAAATGTTCTAACTCAAGAGAAGTTTAGCTCTTGAGGCTCTTTCTCTTTTTAGACTCTCAGTCCATGGGCTATTACTCACTGCTGGCATTCTTCCGCAGTCTCACTTTGTCACCTCTTCTTTCATGATCACTGCTGTTGATAGCCACCTACAGCTTCTGAGTTCCCTGCTCAGCCTTCCCTGGTGGTTGGTTTTGCATCTGAGTTGTGCTTTCTTGCTTCCTCTACCTTTTGAAATTTAAAAATAGAAAGAAAAAGAGAACCTGCAGTCTTTCACATTGTCTGAACTCTGTGATTCACCCAACAGATTTTCTGGTGAGTTTACAGTGTAACATCTATAGTCAGAAATGTGCTATCCGTTCAGAATAAGCCCTGTAAGAAATGGACAAAGAGGTGCTTCTTATTTTGACTGTCAAATGCATAATCCAAAAGGGACTCCAGCAGCCCCCAGAGGAGGCTTTGGAAAGTAAATCAAAGAATCAGAACAGCTCCCAATCCTGCCCCTTGACTTTTCTCCTTACCTGCCCAGCTTTCTTGAGACAACCTGAAGAATCACTGGGTCGATAATAGGCCTCTTTTAAGAGTCTGACTCTTGTGCTCTTAATACTAATGATATGTCCTGGGAAGCACAGAAACCCTTCATAGATCTAAGGAAAATTATTTCAGAAGCCCCAGCTCATATCACAGCAAGCATACTAAACTTTGGCAACCTCACATTCAATATAATTTTATTGCTGGCAACATTTTTGAACATACTTCTATCCATACAGCTTTGGTTTGGAAAAAGTTTGGCTCCAAATAAGTGATTTAGCCTATAATTGGCTATTAATTTCTCAGCAATTATCTCCGCATAGGGAGTTATTAAATTAATACCGAAATCCAGCCTACATATTGCTCTCAAATGAAATATTTTTGATGACCAAATCAACTGTTAATGAAGTTAACCCAACATTACATTTTGTAGACCTTTAAAACTGATGAATTTCAGTTTTTTTTTGTAGTAATCCTGTTTTGAATCCAATATGTGGTTTTCAAGGTCTCAGACATTTTTATAGCCTCTTGAAAAGCTGAGAGGCGCCAGGCACTGTACCTTAACCACCAATGGTTAAAAGAAAATGTTCCGTCCAGGAAGTCCTAAGCTCCGAGGGCGTCCCTCTTGCCTTCTTCAAGGAGTAAGAGCTGTTTGGGGGACATCTGTCTAAGAAAATACAACAAGCTGGCATATAAATAGCAGCAGTCACTAAAGCAAAGAGAAACCCCCACCAGAAAAACCAGAATAATTGGGGGCAGAATGCCTGGGTTTCAGCCGTGAGTTCACTGGGTGACTTTGAGCAGGGGCTCTGCAGCCCTCTCCTGTCCCCAGGGGTGCTTTTCCAGCAGACACTGTATCTGGCAGAAGGGGAAGGCCAGGGCCCGCAGTTCTAGGAACTAAAAGTTGTGCAGAACCATCTCTGCTTAAGAAAAGGATTTCCCTCACACGTTAAAAGCAAGGCAATTTTTAACATCTGTATTATTTTCCCAGAATGAAAGGAGGAAAGGAAGGGAAAAAGGAGAAAAGGAGGAAGAACGACTACACTGTCATACTTGTGTTTAAAACACTACTGATCTTTGATTTCTGTGCAAAATGACAAGTTCCCTTCTCCAAAAAGAAAGGCTTTCATGTGAGATTCTGTCAGCACCCCCAGTCAAATGTCACGTATTACCTAGTTTCCCTTGCTGAAGGGCAAGGGCCATGAAAAGTACATACATTTCAGAATCACATACGGGACACTCAAAGTCAACCCTACCACGCGCTCGCTCAGCAGTTCCCAAAGTGTGGGCCAGGAGCCCTGTGGGTACTCGGGGAGCCTTTCAGGGTACCCATGAGGTCAACACTATCTTCATAATAATACTAAGATGTCATGTGCCCTTTTCACCCTCTTTCTTTTCATAAGTGAATTTTTCCCAAGGCTGCGTGATGCAATGTCACAACAGACTAGATGTATGCCCAGGTATCAAAGCCCAGCTGTCTTCTATTAAGTCACATATTAAAGATATTTTCAAAAATATCTCTAACTTTTTTGTTACCCTGGAAAATACAATTATTTTTAATTTTTTTAGATATCATTTATGTTAGCTTGTCATGTGGTGGTTATTTTTAAATGAATTAATAAATATGTATTTTAAAATTCCTCAGTCTTAATAACGTCTAACATGGCAAATCTTGATAAACATAACCTACATTTTAAAAGTGTGTTGGCGTCCTCAGTAATTTCTAAAAGTACAGAAGGGTTCTAAGCTCAAAATTTGAGAATCCTTGTACTATCCAACAGTAATTACCATTTATTGAATGTGTCTTTGAGCTGTGCAGAACACACGGAATTCTTCACCTCTTAATCTTTGCAATAAAGTTATAAAGTAGAGAAGTTAAAAAACAAAGACCTTCTAGCCCGAGGTCTCACAGCTGGAAGTGACAGAGATAATCAAGTCCTTCTGACTCCAAAGCCACATTCCTGATGACTGAACAGTCCTCCCCGACAGAATCATTCTCGGTGACTCTGAAAAAGTTATTTCACTGCTCCAAGTTTATTTCCTTACCAAACATGGGCAGAGCCCCACCTCCTGCTGCAAAAGAGTTAATATGCATCCTAGCGCCTAACACAGGGTGCACATCAAAGAGACCCTGAAAATCTGTCAGTCTCCTTCCTCCCACCCTTCCTGTCTTTGGCACATTAGAGCAACAAGACTCACCAGCTTCCCTTCTCCCCTCTAGATGGTCTTCAATCAGACAGAGAGGCTGACATCACAGAAGGAGTTGATGAAGATATGATTGTGACTCAAAGTCAGACCAACTTCATCTGCCCCATTACACAGGTACTGTAAGCACTTTGCTTCATGGAGGCAAAAAGTTCCCATTTGCTTTCTGACTTTATTTCCTGTCTGGAGTTGACGAGGGAGGAAAGGAAAGTGATGAGGGTCCAGGAGGAGACCTGGGAAAGAGTTTGCAGTCCACGATATCCTTAGGCATCTACGAGTATATTCCTGCCCCACTGGCCAGGTGCCTTTGAGGCCTCTGGTCTCCCTGCATTTTCTGCTACGGCCCTCTGCCCTGAGTTACGTAGAGCCACGAGATGGGGAGGTTAAACCTCGGAAGCCCCAGGTCTAGGCGACAGCAGTGCCAAATAATTGGTGACTTGAAGAAGTTACTGGAAGCTGGTCATCATCATTCCTGAAAGTCTAATGTCTTCTTGATTACAGTTGGAAATGAAGAAACCAGTGAAAAATAAAGTGTGTGGCCACACCTATGAAGAGGAAGCCATTGTTCGCATGATTGAGTCCAAGCACAAGCGGAAGAAAAAGGCCTGGTGAGTTGCTGCAGGAAGGGAAGTGGCCCTTCCCAGGGGTGGTCAGTCCCAAGCAGTGTGTTCATGCTGGAGGGAAAGCTGCTTAAACCTCCCCTGAAGTCCATTTGCCCAGGGGAATAGTGTAAACATGGAAGCTGGTTTTCAGGAAACACAACACATGAGGGGAAAAATTAGTAATCTGTTCGGGAAGAAGCTGAAGGAGCTTCAAACACACCTTCAAAATACAAGAAAAGGGAGCTGGATGTAATTCTCATCATTAGATAACAGGAATTTTTATAATTTTGTGTGTGCTATGTGTTCTAAGTCGCTTCAGTCATGTCCGACTCTGTGACCCTATGGGCCTCAGCGTGCCAGGCTCCTCTGTCCTTGGGGTTCTCCAGGCAAGAGTACTGGAGTGGGTTGCCATGCCCTCCTCCAGGGGATCTTCCCGACCCCAGGATTGAACCCGCATCTCTTATATCTCCTGCATTGGCAGGCAGGTTCTTTACTACTAGCACCACTTGGAAAGCCCTGTGTGTGCTGTAGCCTGAAAGAAATAAAGGAGAATTGTGATGCTGAGAGATTTGTTTTCCCCTTTCTATTATGTCCTAACTCAAATGAGAAGGAATGGTTTAAAAAAAAATTTTTTTTTTGCGTTCTGCAATACAGATAGTTTGTTTAAAAAAGTATCAAGTTGTCATTCTAAGAATTCATATCCACTGGTCTTTTTTTTTGGGGGGGGTGGGTGCTGTGCCTCATGGCATGTGGGATCTTAGTTCCCAGACCCCGTGCCACCTGCTGTGGAAGTGTGATGTCTTAACCATTGGACCACCAGAGAAGTCTTGGTTTCTGTTGGTCTTGATGATCAAGATTTGATTGTCTGGGAAAAGCTTTCATATCTTTAATTACATCAATAACTTCACGAATAGTTTAAGTAAATTCATGGATGACTTCAATGAGAAATTTTCTTTTTAATTGGAATGTTTAGAGAATCTTTTACATGTATATATATATATATGTATATATACATATATATATGTATTTTTTTTAACCCCTTTCACGCACAAACACACACACAGCTCTGTTCCTGCAACGACATAGAAGCCTGAGTTGGCTAGCCTGGCTTTGACTTGGTTGGCATTTCTTGTGCTCTTATCACAGATTTGTTGAAGGAATGGAATTGCAGGTGTGACCAATTCTCAATGGACCTTTGATAACAGTCCCTTTGATGTGTGGCTTTGCTTCTCCATCATCTAGAAGTTTGCTGGTCCAGACCTAAATTGGAATTCCCCAGCACTCCTCATCTGGGTGTGGACTTAGAGATAGGGCATTTGTGACTGTAGATATCTTAATGGTTATTCAGTCAAGTTATTTGCCCTATTTATTCTAGAAAACCTGCCTAATGGTTGCAAAATCGAGATTGTCTGAGTACATTTTTGTCTGTTTTGACTTTCCACCTTACAATTGAAACGTCCCATTTCCCCAGGGAACCTTCCATTTTCCCTGTGAGTGTAATTTTCCTTGTTTTTGGATGTCTAAGCCTTCTGTGTCTTCTTTTTTTTTTTTTTTCCCTATGTTTATTCTCTGAAAAGCAAAATTTTAATTTGTTAACATAACTGCTAAGAATAGGCCTTCCCAGATAGTTCTGTTTCACAGCTCTTTTTCCTTAAAGTCTGTGATATTCTCCTCAAGTCAGATTTGGAAAGCACAGGTACTGATAACAAAGCACATTTTCCCCAAGTCCCAGGAGGGATGGGAGCGACTCCAGAACAGGCTTGCACTGAAACACATCTTCTTGATTACATACTTTGACTTTCTAATGTCCTTTGCCTTTTCTGAATTGTAAATGACATTCGGAAGCACTTGAGCAACACCCGGCGTTTGGAAAGTGTGGGTATTTTCCTGCCGTGCTTTTCTATAAGTTGGACACAGATTCCGTGAACACTGCAGATCCTCATAGCTTAGTAATACAGTGAAGTCCAAGAGGAGGACGTCTGGGAGGTTTACAGCAAAGGTAGTATTTTTGCTGGGCCTTGAAAAATGAACAGGATTTCAGAAAGGGTGAAGAAGAGTCTTTCCAGCCAAGAGGCTCACCACATTCAGAGTCTGTTCCACTTGGGGAAAAGTAGATACAGGTGCAATTATTGTTTGTTAGAGGGTGATGGGAAGGATGCTCTGGGCTCTAGTAAGAGGGGAGTGGTGTATGTAAATTCTCTCCATTCTGTACTCATCTCAGAGGACGTTAAATGTTATGATTTCATTAGTTTTCTCATGTATAAATAGATGGTCATAGCTGTAAATTGCCTCAGTGTATGTTTGAAATTTGGATAAGATATACAGAAAGCACTGAGAGCACCTGTCATGTGGTAAGTAAACATTATCCCCTCCTCCTCGTCTTTCTTGCCATCATTGTTCTGTAGGGTTTTGAGGGAATATGCGAGTCAACCCGGGTTTTAGGAAGTTACTCCAGTAGCAATTTAAGGGATGAATGAACAAAGGCCTGGGGTGAAGATGTCAGTTAGGATGCTGTGGCAGTAGTTAAGTTATAGGTCATGAGAGCTGGGATTGAGACCAGAGTCATAGGTGGAAGGGCATTGAGGAGAAGATGATTGTGGAGGTACGATGGATAGAAAACAAAAGCTGGAGGGAACAAGTGGAAGAATGACTGACATGCCTAAATGGGGTGTCTAGAAGGATGGTGATGTCATTAGCCAACGGAGAGCCTGTAAGAGGAATGCATTTAGGAAGGACGATAAGAGGGTCATGCTAAGTTTGAGGTCCCTAGCAACGCAGCCGTTTGGAAGTATCCAGGAGGTGCAGAAAATGTGGGTGTTTGACCTCTGGAGAAACTCTGAGTGGGATGTTGATTGACAGGTTATTGATACAGAAGAGTCAGACCCACACATCTGCCAGGTGCAGCTCTGGACCAGATGTGACAGGCAACCGAGAGCCCCCAAGGATGGGACCTTGGCCTGGCTCTGAGCAACGCGAAGCCAGGATGCAGCTCTGCTCTGCTTACTGTGTTCCCAGAGCACCTGATGGAGGCCCACAAAAAAAAGCATTCTGCCATTCTGAAAGGGCAGTCAGAGGAAGAAGATTCCAACAAAGCAGTCTGAGACGTAGCTGGGAGAGAGGGGAAGAGAGACTAGAGAGTTGAGCTTCACAGGAGCCAGTGGGGAGGAGGGTGGTTGACAGGGCCTTGAGGATGAGCTACACTGCATTTGGCAGCAGGTTGGAATCCAGGGCCTCTTCAAAGCCTACCCCAGAGGTTCCTGATGAAGTATGAATTAGTGTCATCTCCCAGGACGCATGTTTGGGCGATGAGCACGTCTGGGTTCCCTTTGTTTGAAAATGTCCGTGACACATCCGGTTTGAGAAATCCGTTTCTCAGTTCTTCCTCCTTGTTGGTTCCAACTCTGATTTGTTAGACAGGAGTCCCAGGTACACTGTGTTACTAGCACTGACTCCCTTTTCCTGTCCATGAGGCCTCTTAATACATCTCTCTGCATGGGCTTAAGTCAGAATAAAACGGCTGAGACTTTAGCCCTAACTAAATACTGTTAGTTAAAATAATTTCCTAAAGCAGATCTCTGAATAATCAGTCTGTTTATTATCTTCACATGATTTTCACATATATGAGATACTTCCAGTTATCCATAGTCATTTCTTTGCTTTCTGATTTAAGAACAGAGACTGTATTAGCAAACAGTCACATTTAAGAGTGTGGAGAGGACAGTTAGGTTGAACAGAAAGGTGTCGTTGAGTAGCAGAACTCCAGCAATGTGCTTAGAGGCCCTATTTTAACCATGAACCAACCATTGACCTCTCAGAGTCTCAGTTTCTTCATCTGTAAAATGAAAAGAGCAACATCTCACAGTATTTGAGGATCAAAGGAACAGTGAGGAATTCCAGTCTAGGTCTGCACCAGCATATTTCTTGGCAGTGGAGAAGCAAACCACTTAGAAGAAAGCTCTTTTTTTGGCTTACAGAGCGCTAAACAAATAGCAGCCGGGTTACTGAGGTCGAGACTGTTCATGTTTGTATTACTTACCTCACTGCTTAGTGACACATCGTTTCAGACGCAGAGGATGTAGGCTCGAGTTACCCTCTGGGTTTAGGTATGATGAGAATCCATCCTGCTCAGATTTCCAGACCTGCTTTCTAGAGCTGGGTGGACCCTGGAATGCTTGGGCCCAAATCCAGGAACTCGTAAGACCCAGAATCCTGTACGTGTGTGCTAATGCTGAGGTCAAGGTTCCCCACAGCCTCTGGGACCCCTGAGACCCAGGCCCTTTGTTCAGTAGACACAGGCTTGCCCGCTGCTGCGCTGGAATGTTCTGCCCTGTCAGTGACCCAAGTTCAGGACCCAGCGTCTCCTCCCAGGCCTGTGGGCTTGACTCCTGCACAGTGATGACGCGAGGGCTTAGACTGGTGTGGCCACACCTATCTAGCTCACCAGGATGTCGTGGGGACGGATGCACTGTGCTTAGAGTGTTCTCTCTCCAGAGGAGCGCCTTGATTCAGTATCATGTGATTATGAACCTTGTCTTTTCCTCTTCAGTTTAGAAACTGGTGTGTGTTTATTTGAGATGAGGTGAGAAACAAGGTTCTCCTGTATCAACCTCTCCTGCAAGAAGCCTTCCCAGGACCCTCATTCTTGCTGCAGAGTGCCCTGTCCCCATGCTCCCACGGCACCTCTGCGTTGTGGCATGTCGGCCTCCCACCAGCACTGTAGGTGGGTCTGGCTCTGCTCCGCAAGCTTCTTGAGAACAGAAGTAGTGTCCTAGAGCAGGAACCGGCTTACCGAGCACCTGAGTGGATTCCTGGACCCTTGTCACGCGGCATCCCACTCATTCCTCATGACAGCCCTATATGCTCCACCTTCTTAGAGGAAGAACCTGAGGCCCATTACTGGTGTCACTTGCCCAGAGTGTCACAGCCAGGAGGCTGGAGCCCAGCTCTCATTTACTCCTGAGCCTGTATTTGTGTCTCTAGGCCGTCTGGCTCCCCTCAAGAGGATTTTTGGGTTAATGCCTCTGTCCCCCGAGTTAATCCCCTAAATGAGCTCAGACCTCTTTGTCTGACAAGGGTAGCCCTGGGATGATGTGCAGCCAGCTCTGCAGCTGAGTGGTGTGGTTAATCCCATCACACATTCTCAGAATGCTCTCATTTACTGACTAAAACCACTGATGTCATCAGGAAGTCCTCCCCACCTCACTCTCCACTTCCCTAAAGCAGCTTATTCACTGTCTGGCTATTGGTGTTAAAGACTTTGTCCTGGGGAGGGGGGCGGGGGTGGGGTGGGGGGAGACTCCAGCCAGGCAGGGCAGTCAGAGCAGATGATCAGATGGGTTATAAGCATCAGCTTAAGGGTCATCTCAGGCACTGAGTTCAAGCTGCATCTCCATGTCGCAGAAGATCAAGTGGTGAGAAACGCCTTTTCCAAAGTCAGGAAAGCGTCTTTTCATTATCTCAGCTTATTGACTTTCATACTGAAAGAAAAAACTCACTCTGAGACCTCAGGGTGTTTTAAACCAGTGTAAAGCTCTTCTCAAGCACCTCCAAGCCACCCCCTGACACAAAGCCAAGTCATCATACCTGGTCCAGTCACCCCCATCCTCTTTCACATGGTCACCTTTCTAGCCTCACATTTTACAAGTACCTGACCATACAGGACCCATTTCAGTAAATATAAATATTGTTAGCAGGCATATTATTCATTACATTGATTCATGCTCTTCTCATAGAAAGATGCCTTGGTCCAGAAATCAAGACCAAGAAAAAGTTTCTCTTCTGTGTTACACAGTTGAGCCCTCTACTACTGGACAGATTAGACCTCACATGATCGGCTTTCTTCCCCTTCTGGTTTATAGCTTTTGTCTTGTTTTTGTTATTTTTGATCTGTGCTTTTTGGAGGGTTGTCTCAGATCACTGGGCCAGAGCTCTGTGTAGGGCAGGAACCTGTATCTGTATTTTACAGCTGGATGCTTCGAACCCTTCATAGGGCCACTCGCGTAAGAGGGCCAGATGAGCGCACGGATGCACACGTGTCTGTGTTGCAGGTACGCGAGCTATAGGCAGGGAAGGGAGTGACTGCTACTGAGCACTGTGTTGCCTGGAGCCCTGTAAATCTGACGATGCAGAGGCTCCAAAAGTCAAAGTGAGCTGCTGGTGGTCTCACAACAAGCAAGTAAGCGGTGGAGACCTAGGTCGGTTTTGACTTCAAAACTGGGTGCTCTACTCTACCCAAGTCTGGTTCATGTTGAGAAGAAATCAGGTGACTTCATCCAGCCCACTGCCTTCAGAGGAGACCACATCTAAACAGAACCATGACTCACCCACTGATTTCTTCAGCCGCAGCTCTTCCCCTGAGTCTCCATCAGCCCACTCAGCCTCTCCACTGAGAGGACTGGTGGGCATTTCAGAGAGAATATGTAGCAGCCAGGACTCCTGCCTGATTCCATCCCAACCTAGTTTTCCAGTTGTTTCCATGGAGATAAAGGGTACCACCAAGGCCCTTCAGCTCCAGCCAAACTCTGAACAAAGCTCAGCTCTTTGCTTTACCCTCTACATTGGGTCCGTCAGCAAGCCCCCTGGGTTCTACTTCCGGCTGTATCCAGAAGCTACACCCTCATCCAAGCTTCCCTTTCTCTCCCAGCTGCTGCATGACCCCCTCACTTCCCTGCTTCCTCTCCGCCTGTGTCCGCATTAAGCAGCCAGAATCATGTTTTCTAAATGTAAGCTAAATTTCATCACTCCCCTATCTCAACCCCTCCAGGGTTTTCATATTTAAAATAAAATCCAAAGTCCCACGCACTTTCAGTCAAATCTCCAAATGCCCTCCCTCTTGCCCTGGGCATTCCAGCCACATTGACCTTGCTCTTATACCAAGCAGCTGCCTCCTCAACTTCTACACATGCCGCTGCCCCAGCCCCGGCCACATGCAGCCTTTGTTCTATTAATAGATAAGCCCTCCCCAGCGAGCCATGCCTGACCCCTGCTAGATAAGCCCCTCAGCTCACACTCTCTCCCTTGACCCTGCTTTTTAGTCATTGTGGCACTTAAAGACGCTATGCAGTGGGTTAGCAATGGTTTCTCTCCTCCACTGGAGAGTGAGTGCCATGAAGTGGGCATTGCCCCCGCCCCAGTGCTGGACAGACCCTGGCTTAGGTAGGCACTCTGAACTAGTGAATGAGTGCACATCAGTCCTGATTTTTTAAATGTACCCCCTTTTTGGTAAAATGTCCACACTTAAATACTGCTGCTGCTGCTGCTAAGTCGCTTCAGCAGTGTCCGACTCTGTGCGACCCCATAGACGGCAGCCCACCAGGCTCCCCCGTCCCTGGGATTCTCCAGGCAAGAACACTGGAGTGGGTTGCCATTTCCTCCTCCAGTGCATGAAAGTGAAAAGTGAAAGTGAAGTCGCTCAGTCGTGTCTGACTCCCCGCGACCCCATGGACTGCAGCCTACCAGGCTCCTCCATCCATGGGATTTTCCAGGCAAGAGTACTGGAGTGGGTTGCCACACTTAAATACTACTCAGCCATAAAAAAAGAATGAAATTTTGCCATTTGCGGTAACATGGATGGACTTGGAGGGTAATTCTGCTAAGTGGAATTAGTCAGAGAAAGACAAACACTGTGTGATATCATTTATCTGTAGAGTCTAAAAATAGAACAAACTAGTGAATAAAACAAAAAAGAAGCAAAGTCACAGAGAGGACAGACCAGTGGTTACCAGTTGTGGGGGCTGGCATGGTTGGAGGGAAAAAGGTGAGGGGGAGGGGTTATTATGGGATTATGAGAAATCATCTGTGTGAAACTTTTGACAATTGTAAAACCCTATAGAATTGAAAGAATTTTTCATTTTTTTTTTTTAAGTGTGCGCTTACATTCTTGCACGGAGAGAAGTTGATTCTGAATGCATTAAGGTGACGCGGCCTGACTTGATTTTCTCATCTCTCACAGTTGCCCGAAAATCGGCTGTAGCCACGTAGACATGAGAATGTCGGACCTCATCCAGGATGAGGCGCTGAGAAGAGCGATTGAGAGCCACAAGAAGAGACGTCGCCAGTCCAACTAGGACACCCCCCTCCCTGCAGGGGACTCCGCAGCCTACCTCCTACCCCAGCCATCCATGGAGAGTGATGCTTGTCAAAGCACTTCGACTGGCTGCATAGCATACTTTGGGGTAAATTTGAAGGTTTTAGTGTATTTGAAAGCATTTTTCTATGTTCCAATAAACATTCAAGTCTATTATATTGTTTATTTTTAAGTGTTCTGTAATTTTAAATAAAACTTTGATTATCTGTGTGTGTCGTATGTGTGTGCCACCTGAGGTGTAAATGGTTCCAGTGGTATTGGCTGGGTGGTGCCAGGCTTATTTCTAATCCTTCAGACTATTTTTTATTACAGTTTTAACAAACAGAAAAAAATGTTTTTTGCAAGGGATGTTTGAAATGGAAACACATAAAAACAACCCAGTTGCAAGGAATTTCTATCAGGATAGTAAAGAATAGCATGAAGGTATAAAGCAAAACCAGTTTCCTTACCTATCTTTACTTTGTGTATTGACAGTTCCAAATATGTAAATGCTCTTATTTGTCATTCTGATGAGCACGGACTGCTCCAGTAGCTGGCTTATCCGTGCGATGATAAGTGATGCCATAATGGAAACTTTGCTGCAGCCTTCTGAGAGCCTAAAGCGCTGTCGGAAGGAACCACATCCTGGCTGCTCTCTGCCTTGCTCCGTGCCTGGCTTTCATAAGTGCCTTCGGCCCCCTGGGCCTGGGGGTCTTCAACCACAAAATAAAGATATTAAATAAGATGTTCTCTGTCGTCCCTTCAGCCCTGAAAGTCTGTAGACTTATGACCAGCAGGGTCTTTAAATTGAGTGTCATTGATTATATTCTATTTATGTGAAAAGGACTAGTCTATTCACAGTGGCGGGACAAGGAAACCTGGCATGCTGCAGTCCGTGGGGTCCCAAAGAGTCAGACGCGTCTTGGCAACT
The DNA here is from genome assembly GCF_002263795.3 of Bos taurus. Classification (NCBI taxonomy): domain Eukaryota; kingdom Metazoa; phylum Chordata; class Mammalia; order Artiodactyla; family Bovidae; genus Bos; species Bos taurus. The sequence goes on along the minus strand of NC_037341.1, from coordinate 14,849,480 downwards.
GAACAACAGCAGCAGCCTTTTATCAACTAGAATAATCAATGAAACCCTACGAAGCATGCTGCGACTACACTAGAAAACCCAGAAGAGCTAACAACGGCTAGCATTTATTGAGCACATACTGTGTACCAGGTACTATTTCAAGCACTTCACATATATGAAAATATTAACTCATAATTTTCTCAGCCTGATGAGAGAGATACAGTTATTATTCCCACTTTACAAATAAGTAAAATGAGGCACAGAAGTGAAGTGGCCTGTGGAAAATCATAGTAAGTGACTGAGCTGGGATAGTTCAGTCATCTGGGTCCAGAGTCTGGATTCTTGGGGTGGGGGGTTTTCCCTTTTAATTTAATGGCTGTGCTGGGTCTTCCTTCGTTGCTGGCTTTTCTCTAGTTGCAGCGAGCGGGGGCTGCTCTCTCATTGTGGCTTCTCTTGGAGAGCACAGGCTTGCGCGCCATTGTGGCACATGGGCTTAGTTGCTCCACAGTCTGTGGGGTTTTCCTGGATCAGGGATCGAACCCGCATCTCCTGCATTGGCTGGTGGATTCTTTACCGCTGAGCTTCCAGAAGCTCAGAGTTCTTAATCACATCCTCTCCTCCTCTCTATTGATTTATTTAGGTTCTAAAAATATACTCCAAGTCCACATTTAAAAATGAAATCTTTTAAAACTAAAAAGAAAAAATAAAAATGAAAACCTTTGTAAAGAAACAAGATACATGCATTTGTGAAAAAGAAATTCACTAAAATGCAGGTAATAACTGGATTTGATATCTAATAGACAGTAATGGCCATGAAATAATAACATATGTTTGAATTTCAAAGCATAGTCTAAAATGGCAGGATTAATTTTGGAAACACTCATGGAATTCAGAAAGGAGTATGACATTGAGTTGTCTACAAACTAAGTAATTTTGAGTTTCTTAGATGCTTTATCTGAATCAGACTTCCTGAGGAAATGATGATGTTTCAGCCAGAACAAACATACTTCTCGTGGAATGTGGTTCTTTTGTGAAATAATTTGTTTCCTAAACAGATAGAGACAAGCATGAAGTGTTTGCCTAAGGTTCAATTTGCATTTTCCCCAACTCTAAAGAGAATTCCAGAAAATTGGTGTAGACATTTATACCAGTTAGAAAAATGCAAACACCATCCTGCTATGGAAAAGTATTTGTAGCCTGTAACATTTTTTCCTTCTTTATTCCTCAGAAACATATATACTTGTCCAACCAATTAACGAATTTGAAGTTTTGTATATAAAACTTATTTTTATCTTCCACCACTTGGTTGTCATGATCAACCTCTTATATTTGTTAAATTTCCTTTATAAGAATTTTCCCAAAAAGTGAAGCCTTTTCTTGAAATGAAATTTTATTTGCCTTATTGAGAAACCCAATAATATACAAAAAATGAAAGGGGAGCAAACAGATGGTGAGGGTTCCATCCCTTTTTCCTACAGGACCCCAGTCCTTTTTTTTTTTTCACTGCTGTATTTATTTTATTTTTGGCTGCTCTGGGTCTTTGTGGCTGCCTTTTTTTCTTTCTTTTTTGTATCTTTTGGCCACACTGCCAAGCAAATGGGATCTTAGTTCCCAGACCATGGATTGAACCGGTGCCCTCTGTATTGGAAGTGCAGAGTCTTAGGGAAGTCCCAGGAGCCCCAGCCTAATCTGAGATCACCCAAGAGCCCGTGAGTAGCATTTGAAAACTGCACCAGACATCGTAGCGAAATCATTTCATATATGACTGGTTTAGGACTGGGACAATTGTGTGAACATGGCATTTTAAAAAAAGTGCTAGTTCCTTTAATAAATTTCCAGTTGAGTAAGTTTAAAACATGACCACAAGCTCCAAACAATAAGATAATTTCTCACTCACCATATATAGAACTTCAAACATGGAGTGTCCAGCCTGAAGCAACTCCTGCACTGCTCCCAGCTGAAGTTTCCTGTGAGGAGAGAGAAATTGCAGGGCTCAGGGGAACCGAGGCCTCCGGGAACTGATGGCTGGCCACACACCAGGCTCAGGGCTAAGTGCCTTAAACATATCACCTAACCGAATCCTCCCTGTAACCCTGGAGGGAAGGGTTATCGCCCCATTTTACAGATGAGGAAACTAAGGCTCAGAGTCAGTCAGTCATTAGCCTGAGGTCACTGGCTTGAGTGGTGCTGGTAGAGCTTATACTGGGACATAACCAAGAGTGCAGAGGGAGCACTCCGACCCACTAAGCTCCCTGCTCTGGGGCCGTGGAGGATGTCCGAATGGTCAGCGGACCTGCGTTTCTATCCCACCTAGCTTAAATGTACTCCTGAGACCACTGCGTCCCAGGTGAGTCCCATTTTCCAGGCATTGGTGCGTTTTGCATAGCCCAGTGCTTCTCCCTTCCTTCCCTCTGCAAACACACCCCACCAAGTCCAGGCCCTCCCTCCCAGCTTCCACTTAAACTGGTCTCCCACCTCGCATCTGCCGCCTCCCATGTTGATCTACAAGAATGCTGATTGGATAATCCTGCATCCTTTCCTACCAAGTGAACTTTAGGCCTGGCATTCAGGATTCTACCATAGTGCAGCCCCACTCTTACCTCCCCAGCTTCAGCTCACCGGCTCTCTTTATGGCAGGGTTTCTTCCAGAAGTAATGGCATATTCCTGACCAGCACATACAATTGACCTTGGGCAAGTCGCTTTACTGCTCCGGGCCTCAGACGTGTCTCATAAACTAAAAGATCTGGACTTCTCCCCAGGGTTTCTTTAAGATTCCTAAGATTCCTGTTTGATGAATTGGTCCTATGCAAAGACTATGGCCCATTAGAAGGAAAACAAGCTGACTTTGAAATTGAATATATTTGAACCCAATGTGTATATTGCATCTTTAAGTATTTAAAGAAACGCTTTTTGAGGTACTTTGTGATGTGTTATGTGTTAGTCTCTTTGGATATAAAAAGTCCTTCTGAGAGGGTTTCTTGTTCAGTTGGACTAGACAGATACGCACAAAAATAAACTCCATAAAAGGTTATATTAATGTCATGTCTAGGGGACAGCAGGACAAAGACAGGAAATACAGGAAAATTATCGAGTAAAAATTGAGTTTTAGTAAATCAGGTAACAAAATTCAAAACAAGTTTATCAAAAGCCTGTGAAACCTTGCGGCTGGGAGATGGGGTGAGGGTAAATCCTGAGTGTGGATTACCCAGCGGTACGGGAAATCTGCTATGTTGTGGAAATCTGGCTTCAAGCTCATGTGAAACTTCATGAAGGGGGTTAACTGTTCTGGAAAGAAGGCAGTTAAATCTGGGGACAGGAATTCTCAACATTGCTTGTGGAAATGCAAATTGGTGCAGTCACTGAAAAGTTCGGCTTTTTTAAAAAAAAGGTTACACATGAATTTACCACACAACACATTAATTCCAGTCCTAGGGATCCACCCAAAAGAAGTCAAAACTATGTTCATACAAAGTCTTGTGTATGAATATTCACAAGCAACATGCTTTATAATAGCAAAAAAGTGGAAGTGATCTGTATGTCCAGCTGGTGAATGGCTAAACAGAAGCCGTGGAGCCATACAAGGAAATACTACTTGTGATAAAAGGGAATAAAGTATCAATGCTTGGAACGTGGTTGAACAGGAGCCAGTCACAAAGATCGAATAGTGTGTGAATCCACTTACATGAAATGTCCAGAAAAGACAGCTCTGTAAGCACAGAAAGGAGATTATTGGTAGCCTGAGGCTGGAGGTGAGAATGGAATTGCTTTGGAGTGAAGGAAACATTCTGAAATTGGGTTGTGGGGACTTCCCGGGTGGTCCAATGGCTGAGACTCCGAGCTCTCGATGCAGGGGGCCTGGGTTCCATCTCTGGTCAGGGATCTAGATTCCGAATGCCCCTATGCCCTCCTCCAGGAGATCTTCCCGACCCAGGAATCGAACCCGCGTCTCTTAGGTTTTCTGCATTGGCAGGCAGGTTCTTTACCACCAGCGCCACCTGGGAAGCCCCAACCAAGACCCAGTGAGGTCAAATAAATCAATCAATTGTTAAAAAACTGTCATGTGATGAGGGTTGCACAGCTCTAGACTTACTGTCACTGATCAGATCAGATCAGTCGCTGAGTCGTGTCCGACTCTTTGCGACCCCATGAATCGCAGCACGCCAGGCCTCCCTGTCCATCACCAACTCCCGGAGTTCACTCAGACTCACGTCCATCAAGTCAGTGATGCCATCCAGCCATCTCATCCTCTGTCGTCCCCTTCTCCTCCTGCCCTCAATCCCTCCCAGCATCAGAGTCTTTTCCAATGAGTCAACTCTTTGCATGAGGTGGCCAAAGTACTGGAGTTTCAGCTTTAGCATCATTCCTTCCAAAGAAATCCCAGGGCTGATCTCCTTCAGAATGGACTGGTTGGATCTCCTTGCAGTCCAAGGGACTCTCAAGAGTCTTCTCCAACACCACAGTTCAAAAGCATCCATTCTTCGGTGCTCAGCCTTCTTCACAGTCCAACTCTTACATCCATACATGACCACAGGAAAAACCATAGCCTTGACTAAACGGATCTTTGTTGGCAAAGTAATGTCTCTGCTTTTGAATATGCTGTCTAGGTTGGTCATAACTTTCCTTCCAAGGAGTAAGCATCTTTTAATTTCATGGCTGCAGTCACCATATGCAGTGATTTTGGAGCCCAGAAAAATAAAGTCTGACACTGTTTCCACTGTTTCCCCATCTATTTCCCATGAAGTGATGGGACCGGATGCCATGATCTTCGTTTTCTGAATGTTGAGCTTTAAGCCAACTTTTTCACTCTCCACTTTCACTTTCATCAAGAGGCTTTTGAGTTCCTCTTCACTTTCTGCCATAAGGGTGGTGTCATCTGCATATCTGAGGTTATTGATATTTGGTATACTTTACTATGTATAAATGATTAAATAAACTGAAGAGGGGATTGCTTTACAGGAGAGGGAGAGGAGGGCTTTCTTTCTGGTTATTTGAAATGACTGGGCAGCTAGAACAGCTACTGGGAACCCCAGTTCAGCTCGGAACCACATGTCTATCAATATTCTAGGAAACATTTTTGAATCTCAAAGGTTAGAGTGAAATAAAAAAGTGTTGTATTCAAAGCTTCATGGAATCCAAGATTAAAAGAAGCAATGCTTTAAAAAAAATCTGTTAAGGTTTAATGAGAAGATAAGATTAAACAATGATTGATAACAAAAAGGAACTTGATTTTATCTGTCTGTATGCCTGAATCTCCCAATTGTAGATTCATTTTATCTGCAGTGATCACTAATAGTAATCAATAGTTCTAATGAGCTACTTTTTAAAATATTTTTTAAGTATCAGATCAGATCAGATCACTCACTCAGTCATGTCCGACTCTTTGCGACCCCATGAATCGCAGCATGCCAGGCCTCCCTGTCCATCACCAACTCCCGGAGTTCACTCAGACTCACATCCATCGAGTCAGTGATACCATCCAGCCATCTCATCCTCTGTCGTCCCCTTCTCCTCCTGCCCCCAATCCTTCCCAGCATCAGAGTCTTTTCCAATGAGTCAACTCTTCGCATGAGGTGGCCAAAGTACTGGAGTTTCAGCTTTAGCATCATTCCTTCCAAAGAAATCCCAGGGCTGATCTCCTTCAGAATGGACTGGTTGGATTTTTTAAGTATAATGGAGTGAAAACCCAGGCTAGTTCTTTCCTCTGTTCATCCTGCCATTGAGGAGGATGAAATTCAGTCTTGTAAAGACGACCCCACGTCTTTTAGAACACCCAAAAAAGATGTCCTTTTCATTATAGGGGACTGGAATGCAAAAGTAGGAAGTCAAGAAACACCTGGAGTAACAGGCAAATTTGGCCTTGGAATACGGAATGAAGCAGGGCAAAGACTAATACAGTTTTGCCAAGAAAATGCACTGGTCATAACAAACACCCTCTTCCAACAACACAAGAGAAGACTCTACACATGGACATCACCAGATGGTCAACACCAAAATCAGATTGATTATATTCTTTGCAGCCAAAGATGGAGAACAGTCAACAAAAACAAGACCAGGAGCTGACTGTGGCTCAGATCATGAACTCCTTATTGCCAAATTCAGACTTAAATTGAAGAAAGTAGGGAAAACCACTAGACCATTCAGGTATGACCTAAATCAAGTCCCTTATGATTATACAGTGGGAGTGAGAAATAGATTTAAGGGACTAGATCTGATAGATAGAGTGCCTGATGAACCATGGACTGAGGTTCATGACATTGTACAGGAGACAGGGATCAAGACCATCCCCATGGAAAAGAAATGCAAAAAACCAAAATGGCTGTGTGGGGAGGCCTTACAAATAGCTGTGAAAAGAACAGAAGCAAAAAGCAAAGGAGAAAAGGAAAGATATAAGCATCTGAATAAAGAGTTCCAAAGAATAGCAAGAAGAGATAAGAAAGCCTTCCTCAGCGATCAATGCAAAGAAATAGAGGAAAACAACAGAATGGGAAAGACTAGAGATCTCTTCAAGAAAATTAGAGATAGCAAGGGAACATTTCATGCAAAGATGGGCTCAATAAAGGACAGAAATGGTATGGACCTAACAGAAGCAGAAGATATTAAGAAGAGGTGGCAAGAATACACAGAAGAACTGTACAAAAAGATCTTCATGAACCAGATAATCACGATGGTGTAATCACTGACCTAGAGCCAGACATCCTGGAATGTGAAGTCAAGTGGGCCTTAGAAAGCATCACTACAAACAGAGCTAGTGGGGGTGATGGAATTCCAGTTGAGCTATTCCAAATCCTGAAAGATGATGCTGTGAAAGTGCTGCACTCAATATGCCAGCAAATTTGGAAAACTCAGCAGTGACCACAGGACTGGAAAAGGTCAGTTTTCATTCCAATCCCAAAGAAAGGCAATACCAAAGAATGCTCAAACTACCGCACAATTGCACTCATCTCACACGCTAGTAAAGTCATGCTCAAAATTCTCCAAGCCAGGCTTCAGCAATATGTGAACCGTGAACTTCCTGATGTTCAAGCTGGTTTTAGAAAAGGCAGAGGAACCAGAGACCAAATTGCCAACATCCGCTGGATCATGGAAAAGGCAAGAGAGTTCCAGAAAAGCATCTATTTCTGCTTTATTGACTATGCCAAAGCCTTTGACTATGTGGATCACAATAAATGTGGAAAATTCTGAAAGAGATGAGAATACCAGACCACCTGATCTGCCTCTTGAGAAATTTGTATGCAGGTCAGGAAGCAACAGAGAGAACTGGACATGGAACAACAGGCTGGTTCCAAATAGGAAAAGGAGTTCGTCAAGGCTGTATATTGTCACCCTGTTTATTTAACTTATATGCAGAGTACATCATGAGAAACGCTGGACTGGAAGAAACACAAGCTGGAATCAAGATTGCTGGGAGAAATATCAGTAACCTCAGATATGCAGATGACACCACCCTTATAGCAGAAAGTGAAGAGGAACTCAAAAGCCTCTTGATGAAAGTGAAAGTGGAGAGTGAAAAAGTTGGCTTAAAGCTCAACATTCAGAAAACGAAGATCATGGCATCCGGTCCCATCACTTCATGGGAAATAGATGGGGAAACAGTGGAAACAATGTCAGACTTTATTTTTCTGGGCTCCAAAATCACTGCATATGGTGACTGCAGCCATGAAATTAAAAGATGCTTACTCCTTGGAAGGAAAGTTATGACCAACCTAGATAGCATATTCAAAAGCAGAGACATTACTTTGCCAACAAAGGTTCGTCTAGTCAAGGCTATGGTTTTTCCCGTGGTCATGTATGGATGTGAGAAGTTGGACTGTGAAGAAGGCTGAGCACCGAAGAATGGATGCTTTTGAACTGTGGTGTTGGAGAAGACTCTTGAGAGTCCCTTGGACTGCAAGGAGATCCAACCAGTCCATTCTGAAGGAGATCAGCCCTGGGATTTCTTTGGAAGGAATGATGCTAAAGCTGAAACTCCAGTACTTTGGCCACCCTGTGAAGAGTTGGCTCATTGGAAAAGACTCTGATGCTAGGAGGGATTGGGGGCAAGAGGATTGGGGGCAAGACAGAGGATGAGATGGCTGGATGGCATCCCCGACTCGATGGACGTGAGTCTGAGTGAACTCCGGGAGTTGGTGATGGACAGGGACGCCTGGCATCCTGCGATTCATGGGGTCGCAAAGAGTCGGACACGACTGAGTGACTGAACTGAACTGAAAGATGACCCCCTATAAGCATTTGGGGAATGGCAGGATGATCCAAATGTATAACAAGATAAAATTTATGACCATAAAAAGGAACATTTAGTGGGTGGGATTTTTTTTTTTCATGAAGAAATACAGAATTTGTTTTAAAACAAAAAGGAAAAGCAAGCCCAAAGACCATCCTCCGTCAAAACCAGAATACAAACCAGAAGTGCAGTGCTGTTAAAAAAGAAGTCAGAAGGCCACTGGGATGTATGGAAAAGCTGTCTGTCATTCAGAGTTTCAGGGTGACTGGCCATCGGGTTTTGCATGGGACCCTGAGCTGGTTACGGTCACCACAGTTCACAAGGAATTCGGAAACTCTGGTGAATTCACAGAACAGCACAAACAAGGCCCAGGATGATGAAACATAGATGCTGTGCTGGAAGGTGTTGGGATGTTTTTGCCCATAGAGAGGAAAAAAAAAAAAAAAACTGAGGTCCCCTGTTTTATACAAAACATGGGATTTTAAAAAAGGATTGCAAGGCAATTGACAATAAACTCCATGAGAGAGCCTATTAAAAGTTCTTTGGTACTCAGAAGAAAAACTTAACTGTTCGCATCTCAGCAAAAGAGCTCTTATCCAGGGAACCATGGATGCCCCAGGAGACTGTGAATAAAATTCAGAAGGTATATGAATTAGTATGGGAAGAAAAATGGCATCTTTACTTTTACTGACCTCTACTAGGGATTTAAGGCTTTCTACAATCTTAATGTAGGCAATGAACTCCAGTAGAATTAGTGGTATCTGTGACTTCATCACCGAAAAAAATGATGTTTCCACATAGCATTCCTATTGCCGTCAAGACGAATTTACACATATCTCTTCTCTTAAAATACAGTAATTAATTTGCTTCTATCAATAATGGACTAACAGAAATTGGATTTAACTCCCACTTTTATGGTAAAAGTGTCTGCCTACAATGTGGGAGACCCGGGTTCAATCCCTGGGTCAGGAAGATCTCCTGGAGAAGGAAATGGCAATCTACTCCAGTATTCTTGCCTGGAAAATCCCATGGACGGAGAAACCTGGTAGGCTACAGTCCATGGGGTCGCAAAGAATCGAACACGACTGAGCGACTTGACTTGACTTTTAACAATTAAGGCTTTCCAGGTGGCTCAGTGGTAAATAATCCACTTGCAATGCAGGAGACCTGGGACTGGTCCCTGAGTCAGAAAGATCCCCTGGAGGAGGAAATGACGACCCACTCTAGTACTGTTGCCTGGAGAATCCCATGGACAGAGGAGCCTACCGTTCATGGGGTAGCAAAGAGCCGGACACCATTGGGTAACTAACACTTTCACTTTTCACTTTAACAGTTAAAAATCTGGACAATATATGGATGAAATCTTGGTTTTCAGACATCGGATGCTGCTCTTGCTTCCTGCCTGAAGAGTTCCCAGGCCACTGTCAGGCGAGAGGGATCCAGCTGGAGCCTGGCGGTCTGTCTGGATTGAGGAGACAGAGTTGAAAATCAGGGGGGTGGGGCAGCTAGAGTCTGCAGAGCGGAGAGCTGCTCAGAGGTTGAGCTCTGGAGACATAGAGGGTCCCCCTGGAGCCTCCAGCTGAGTCATCATCAGCTCAGGCCTGTGAGGAAACTACCTGAGGCTGGGAAAGAACCTCCCAGAGGATCAGCAGGGACAAAAACCAGAGCTCACATAGGCCCCAGAGCTCACATAGGCTCCAGAATGTCCCTTCTCCCACCAGCCAGAGTAGGGCAAAGTTAGCCCTGGACCAAAGGATGCCTTCATCCTGCTTAGCAGTGTTTATAAGCATGCCTCAAAAACAAGGGTAGGCAACTTTTTGTGTGAAGGGCCAGACAGTAAATAGTCTCAGCTTCGTGGATCACTTGGTTTCTGTTGCAATCACTCAACTCTACCACGGTAACATGAAAGCAGCCACGTTTGGTATGGAAGTGGCTGTGTGCCAATAAAACTTTATATCCATGTTCAGTGTGGACATGAATGCTAGTGGCTGAGTGCCAATAAAACTTTATTTACAAATACTGAAAATTTAATACAATTTTCACGGGCCACAAAATATTATTCTTTTGATTTTTTTCAACCATTTCAAAATGGAAAAACCATTCTTTGCTCATGAGCCATACAAAAGCAGACAAGAGACCAGATTTGGTCTCTGGACTGTAGTTTGCTGACATCTGATCGAAAAGATTGAACTGTCTCTAATTAACTGTGTCCCAGAACAAGGCTCAAAGATATTTAAAAGAGTATTATGAAAGAAATTAAGAAGCAGCACCCAACAATGTCAAATTCACAATGTCTGGTATCCAATGAAAAAGTTCCAGGTGTACAAGGAGGCAGAAAAGTATGATCCATAACGAGGAGAGAAGTTATTTAATTGAAAGAGACCCAGAAATGATACAGATGGTAGAATTAGTAGACAAGGACATTAAAACAGCAGTTGAAAATTTATTCCATGTGTATAAAAGGTAAAGGAAAGGACAGAATGTTGTGGGGAGACATGGGAGTTAGAAAAAGTACTAAATCAAATTCCTAGAAGTAAAGAATATATCTGCAATGAAAATTACACTGGGTGGGATTAATAGCAGATTAGATACTGTAGTAGAAAAGACTAGTGGGGCTGAAGATATAGCAATACAGATGATTCAGTGGAAACACAGGGAGAAAACAGAAAAAACAAGGCATCAGTGAGTTGAGGGGACAGCATCAAGCAGCCTAACACACATGTATTTGGAGCCCCAAAGGAAGGAAAGCAGATAAGAAAGAAACAGAAAAAGTCTCTGGAAAAAAAAAAAATACGGTATCTACTAAATCTGCTGTTAGATCTCATTTACTGTGTTAAAAGAAAACCATATCAACTAGATCACAAAAAAAATTTTTTTTGGTTGCACTGAGTCTTCACTGCTTCACATGGGCTTTCTCTAACTGTGGCGAGCAGGGGCTACTCTCCAGCTGTGGAGCACAGGCTTCTCATTGCAGGGGCTACTCTCCAGCTGTGGTGCACAGGCTTCTCATTGCGGTGGCTTCTCTTGTGGAGCACAGGCTCTGGGCGCACAAGCTTCCGTAGTTACAGCGCACAGACTCAGTTGCTCCATGACGTGAGGAATCCCCTGGACCAGGGGTCAAACCCTGTCCCCTGCATTGGCAGGTGAATTCCCATCCTCAGTACCACCAGGGAAGTCCACAAATTCAGTTTTTAAATGGCACCATAACTATATTTCCTGGAGAAGGAAATGACAACCCACTCCAGTATTCTTGCCTGGAGAATCCCATGGACAGAGGAGCCTGGTGGGCTACAGTTCATGGGATCACAAAGAGTCAGACACGACTGAGTAACACTTTATTTCAATACAACCGGTTTCCTTTGTAATCTTATGCTTTTAATAGCATTGTTCTGAACAGGGGTGGAATATTTCACTCACCAGCCAGGAGCCCAGGGCCCAGTGAAGGCGTGCAGCCCTGTGGGCAAATGTTCTCACCTCTGTTGTGGGCCCCTCCCATGGTTCTGGGGCACCCTCTGGCCGGGTCTGCTGTATTCCACATCCCTAGCCCCTAACACAGAGCCTTGTCACCTCACAGATGCTCACTGATTAGTAAAGAGGGCATGGGGGGGAAAATGAATGCTCTCTATGTCCTTGGAAGATTAAGTAAGAAATATGCATAAGTTAATGCAGATAAAAGTTTCTCCCAGACTCATGAGAGTTAGCATCTGTCAGAGTTCATCTGACACATTTCACATATGTTATCCCCGTTAATCCTCCCAACTGCCCTGGATTCAGATAAGGAAACTGATGACCAAAGATAAAATCGTTTCCCAGGTCTCTGAGATTGTGAGTGATGGGGCCAGGGTTGGAACCAGAGCCTCCAAAGCACATTCTCCTCTGTCGTGGCTGTGGCTTGACAGGCGAGAACTGTTGGGTGAAGGAAGATCCAATCTTGGAACAAACCAGGAAGCCGGTGTGTGAAGTCCCTGAGAAAACCACATCCTCTCAGATGGAGTCCCCAGATTCTTCTAAGACGTGGGTCTAATGACTTTTCATTAAGGTGAAGCCACTGTGAGCCCTCCAGGAGGGATGGTGGGTGGTGAGGAACCGGATACCATGAGAGGAGGTCCCAGCTTTTGGGCCTGCCTCAGCTTCTCACAAGATCGTCAGCTTCCTTCCAAGGATCCCTCGGGGCCTCTTTCTTGATTCTGTTGATAAGCAGTAGAGGATGGGGTTTTGGGAAGCTGTGTTTTAAGCAACACCTCACTACCACACAGCTTCAGAAGAGCACCCAGTTCTTGCCACCCAAAAACTACTTCTGTCTAAGACAAGTAAGGGTTTTCCTATCTGCTATCCTTCACCCAATATGAAAAATAAGTTCCTACATCGCTGAAATGAATCTTCCACTAGATGTAGAAGTAATACTATGAATATATAAGTCAAGGTTTGCTGGAATACAATACAGCAAAAGTGTGGAAACCTCTGGGAACAGAGGCTCAAGCTTCAGCACCCCTGGGTGTCGGGGATGGTGGTGAGAGTTCCCTGGCACTTTGGCTCATGCTGTCCCGCTGCACTGGCTACCTTCTACCTTGTGACTGATTGTAGTGTCTTATATGCCTCTCTTGACTGGGTTCTGAGGGTGGACTCCACATCTGAACCACGTGTAGTCCCCAAGCTTCAAGGTTTCTCCAAGTGAGGTCCAGGAACATCTTTATCCGAGGATCTGAAGAGCTTGTTGAAAATGCAGATGGCGACTGAGTCAGAATCCTGGGAGGCAGGTCCAGGAATCTCCGTTTTTACCAGTTCTCCAGCTGAGTGTGATTCACACTCCTTGTGAGGACAAGAGGCACCTGACACACAAGGACAGACCCAAATGAAACCATGTTGGATTAGTAAAGCCAAACAGAGCGACGTGTATATATACACTGGAGTTACAGCTATCTAAACATCACATTTTTACGTCAAACACTCAAAAGAGTGAGAGAGAGGGTTGGTCGCTCAGTCATGTCCGACTCTTTGCAACCCCATGGACTGTAGCCCCCCAGCTCCTCTGTCCATGGGACTCTCCAGGCAAGAATACTGGAGTGGGTTGCTATGCCCTCCTCCAAAGGATCTTCCCAACCCAGGGATAGAACCTGGGTCTCCTGCACTGCAGGCAGATTCTTTACCCTCTGAGCCATGTGGGCAGAAGAAGATCATAAGTAAATACAAAGAGTTGTGCGTATTTTTCTTTCTTTCTTTCTTTTTTTTTTTTTGAATATCATCTGCTGAGGTGAAGGCCTGGTGACCTGCTTCATTCCAATTCCACGTGTCACACCCTCCCAGCCATTTTAGATTTCACTACGAAGACTCCTTTTTTTTTTTTTGGCTGTGCTGGGTCTTCGTTGCTGCATGGGGCTTTTCTCTAGTTACAGCGAGTGGGGCTACTCTCTAGTTGCTGTGCATGGGCTTTTCATTGCAGTAGCTTCTCTGGTTGGGGAGCACAGGCTTTCGGGTGCATGGGCTTCAGTAGTTGTGGCACTTGGGCTCAGTAATTGTAGCTCCCGGGCTCTAGAGCATGGGCTCAATACTTTCAGTGCAGGGGCTTAGTTGCTCCGTGGCATGTGGGATCTTCCCAGACCAGGCATTTAACCCGTGTCTCCTGCATTGGCAGGCGGATTCCTTACCACTGAGACAGCAGGGAAGCCCTGCACAGACTATTTTTAATTGCGCTACGTGGTGGCATCTGTTCATCTCTGTCCCCTAGGGCCCCATATATGGTAAAGTCTCAATTAAAACAAATCAAAACAAACAAAAAAGTCCTCCTCCTCACTCTTTGTTACCAGTCTAAGTTTCATACAAACTGAAAGTTTGGAAATGGACTGAGGTAGTTCCAGAGAAAGAAATCTCTAACTATCCTCAGTTGGATCTCAGCCTGGTCCATATTTTTGGCATGAATAGTGGATTCTCCAGGAAAGTAGTGGTGTTTTCCAAACTCTAGTTGTTCTAGCTCCCCCATTAGAGTTTTGCTATATCCTCATAACCTGGATTATCATTTGCTTAAGTTTTAACCAAGTCACTTTAAAAAATATTCAGCCTCCTCCTAAGCAATAATATACATGAAATTGCAGTTTGATGTGCTGAGTATACTTTAAAATGTATTAAAATAAATATGTAATTCTTGAAGTAAAAGAAATAGGTGTCTTGAAGCATCTATAATTATCCTGAGGGACTCCCTGGGAAATTCTTGCACAGAGCAGGGCAAGGGGTCCACGCCAGGGCCCAGAGCCTTCCCACAGTCACCAAAGACCTCCTAAGAACCTTCTTTTACTGGCTGCCAGTGCTGAAATCAAATCCCTTGACAGGACATTGACACCAGCATGAAGCTCTGGCAATTAATCATGGCACCGCACCCGCCCGCCCACCCACTGCGGTTGGGATTTCAGCAGGGACTGCAGAATGGAGGGCAGGGACCAAGGCCACGCTGACCCACAGATCTGAGTTTCACGTGAGAAATGTGAGCCCGGGAACAGGGCTTTCTGGGCCCCCAGGACTGCCTGGCCTGGTTCACGCTCCCAGCTAACCCTCCTATTCCATCTGTTTCCTGGAGGCAGGTGACATCCCCACCAGCCGTGGGAGCTTGGTAGGGAGAAGCCAGCTCCTGGTACCCTAGAGCACTTGTATTCCACAAATCTGTTTTTCCTGCAGGTCTGTGTTTGACTTGGAGGCAATGTCCTGCATCTCACCACGTGTCAGAGGTGACTGTTTGATGCCAGCAAAAGAAAACAAGCTTCACGCCGCATGGAGCTAAAGGTGAGGCGACAGCTGGCTGATGGTTGATGATTCACCCAGGTGGACGCTGAACCAGTGGCCTGAAAGGAACTGCCACCCAGGGCCCGTATCGAGTCGCAGATGAGAAGCCCCGTCTGGCTGCCCCCAGAGCAATAAAGGATTGCGACACGTTTTTTCGCTAACCTCAGCTCTGCAGGGCTGGGTACTCGGGGAGTGAGGTTTAGGGAAGTCAAGCGTCCTTCAGTGTTTTTCCCAGAACAGCTGGGCTTGTCAGAAGACGCCAGTTCCAATTTCACTCTCTTTCTCACTAGCTGTGTGACCTCAGGTGACTCTGAAGTCCACTGCGTCTTGGTGGCTTCACCTGTGAGGAGCAGGTTTTTACCCTCTGCTCTTGGGTTTGGCTGTCCAGAGTCAGTGGCACAGCCCGTGTAGGAGCAATTAAATGATAATGGCAAAAGCCTGGCTGGATGCTGCTTGGGGAGCCTGGATGCCTGCCTCAACCCCTGTTCCTGCTTTCAAGACAGTTTGTATGCATGTGAATGTATGAAAATTAAATAATGCAAAATACCAACCAAATTTATAGTAGGTTGTCTGGGGGCTTGGACTGGGGAGAGACCAGGTTTGAGGGTGGAGTAGTTCATTTTTCTAAAATACACTTTCCTGGGCTTCTCTGGCGGTCCAGTGGTTAAGAATCCATCTCGCCATGCAGAGGACACCGGTTCGATCCCTGGTCTGGCAGGATCCCATCTGCCTTGGAGCAATTAAGCCCGTGAGCCACAACTACGCAGCCCATGTGCTGAAGCTACTGGAGCCCGCCTTTCCTAGAGCCTGTGCTCCACAGCAAGAGATTCCTCAATAATGAGAAGCCCATACACCTCAACTAGAGAGTGGCCCCTGCTGTCTGCAACTACAGAAAGCTTGAGTGCAGCGACAAAGACCCAGCACAGCCAAAAATAAAAAAAAATAAAAGTTAAATTTAAAAAATAATAATAAAATACAGATCTGTGTCTTTATAATTCATTTTGTCTTTTCTAGGATAATTCTAGAATTGAATATGCCACCAGCTCAGTGAGGCTGACATAATCCTTCAGGATATAAGAGGACTGAGAAAACCTTGTGGGCATCACAGTGGTCAGAAAAGACTTTGTGGACCAAGGAGACTCGCCTAGGGCTGTCTCCAATGAGGAAGGGACCAATCTGGATGGACGGGAGGAAGCGAAGGTCATGGGCACCAGCAGGAGGAAATACGCAGTGACTGGTCCGAGGGAGGGGAGGTTGGACAGATGAGAGTTCAGGTTCATCCCAAGAGGACGTGAGCCCACAGAGTGAGCCACTCACTGGATATGGGTCCCTACCTATTGACTCTGTTCAAGGCCATTAGCAAATACTAGCAATATGAATACAAAGACTGGAAGTGTTAGCACTTGGGTGCAGTTAAGAGGCAGCTCAGGTTTAAAGAGGGTGGGGGAAAAGCTAAAATCATAAGCGAAAAGACCCAGGGAGAGTTAAACCACAGAACATGTAGACAGAAGCTATGCTGAGGGATTTAATAAAATTTCCACATCTTAAAAGTTCACTGGGTGGGGTCTGGGAAGTGAAAGACAGAGTCATTTGTGTCATCCTTTTCTCCCCCAAGGAAACCAACCTAGAACTACTCAAAATGTGGGCTTTGGCTGATGGAGGCAGCGGAGGGGGAGCAGAGATAAAACCTGGTAACTCCCCTCTCAGACCCAGGGGCTGTGCAGGAGATGGACCTAGACCTCACAGTGGAAACCAAGTTGACCAGCACCTTTCAAGGGACATGCAGGGCACTGAGGGCTAGTGTCCTGGGCTGGAGTCCCCTTCAGGGCCCCAAGCCTGGCTTTTGGGGGATTTGACGTGAGTCCCTGATCTCTCAGCCTCCATCCCTGAGATAAAAGGACAAGAGCCCCTCACACCCTCGAGCAGAGGTTGAAAGGGTGAAATGAGTCAGGATACTGCTCTCTGTCCTTGTTGTTTATTCACAGTTCAGATAAGACACTTGGGCATGGCTATGCTGTGTTTCATAGGGAAAAAGAATGCTTTTTCTATAAGATCACCCGCAGGCAGCCTCCTGTCTGGACTCCAGGCGCCAAGGCAAAGTATGAAGCTCTGGGAAGGATGCATGAGTTAGCAGACTCCCAGCGTAGCCTGGGAACCACAGGCTATGGGAAAGCGCATCCCCATTTCCAGGAGTTCCACCCTAGAGATTTACTGCAAAACTCTTGACACACATCCCCAAGTTAAAGCTTCATGCCAACGACTTAGCCAACACCACCGCTTTGGATTTGCTAATCGGCCCTCTGAATTTGAACATGCAGTCGTAGGAATTTGTTTACTGAGCTCTGTGCATGTGCGCACGATGAGGAGGGATGTGCAAGCACACACACTTCTTGGATCTCGTCTATTCTTGGAAATGCTGAAGCTGTCTCCTGAGGGAACCCAACAGTAAAAATTGCAGATCCCAGACCTAACAGTCTGAATCCCAGCTCTACCACTGACTAGATGTGTACTTGGAGCAAGTTACTTTCCGTCCCTCAGCCTCAGTTTGCACATCTGTAAAATGGGGGTAGGTTGGTTGTGAGGATAAATAAGGGAACGTATGTAAAGTGTGAAGGCAGAGTCTGGCACATGGTAAGTCCTCAGTATATAGGAGCTGTTGTGAGCAGTTTTCATCCCACTAATGTTTCTTGAGTGCCTTCTACGTGCCCAGCATCTGGGCTGTGAACAAAACAGACAAGAAATGAGGGACCTGGACAGTAAGCAGGTAGAGGAGCAAAACGTATAGTGTGTGAATCATGGCAAGGGTGGAGAAAAGCAGAGCAGGGCTGGGGAAAGTGTCGAAGTTGCAAATAGACTAATTAGGACAGGCCATGGGAGAACGTGATGTTTTGACAAAGACTGGGAAAATGTGAGGAAGCCCTAACCTTGAGGATGCGAATGTGGGGGAAGCGTGGTCCAGGGAGGGAGAGCCCCACCCACCGCATCAATGGTGATGCTGCAACCCAGGCCTCCATTCCCACTGGGGTCGGGGGAGGGAAGACTGGGTGCTGCCTGGGATGCTTCCCCAAGGGCTTTGTCTCAGAACCAGCTGTTCCCCTCAGGCCCTGCCCAGTCCATCACTCTGCCAGACAGAATGTTCCTCCTTCCCCAAAGCTCCGCAGCCCTCGCCTGTCTGTGACCTGTACAGGTGCCACCCTATTAGCCTGGACCCTTCCTCGCACCCTCACCTCCTCTCCTTCTCACCTGCTAGCTCCTTCTCCTCCCCCAGGTCTCAGCCTGGCTGTCCTCTCCTCTATGGACCCTCTCTGGCCCTGCAAGCCCCACCCACAGTCTGCGTGGAGTATTTTGTCTCCAGGTTCCACTGCATCCTGGGCTGTTTCTCCACCCCAGAGCAGACACAAGGATGCGCCAGAAGGTGGGTTCCTTCTGAGCAGGGTCTGGCGCTGCCACATGGAAGGGTGTTTGTGAAAGGAGTCCAGAAAAGTGTGTCTTCCCCCGGAGCACTGTCCCCTCCAGCCTCTCTTGGGAGCTCTATCAGGACCAACCCCCTCTAGGTCTTAGGTAAAACTTCTCCCTTTTGGGCAGCATTCTGTAAGGAGTGTTTCCTTTTTCCTCCAGGAGCTTCCTGATAGTGTGGGTTGAGGTAGAAGTGCCACCTTCCCCAATGGGGGTATGGAGAGGGACCTTCCTGGGGTGGTTAATCAATTACACTCCATCAGTATCGGGGAACTGGTTCCAGGACCCCCAGGGAATCCTATATATATATATATATATATATATATGCATATGTATGTGTGTGTGTATATATACACACACACACACAGGGTAGAATTTGCATATAACCTACACATATCTTCCCATACACTTTAAATCAACTCTAGATTACTTATAATACCTAATACAATTTAATACTATGTAAGTAGTTGTGAATACAATGTAAATGCCATATAAATATTTGGCAGTGGTGGCAAATTCAAGTTTTGCTTTTTATAACTTTCTGGAATGATTTTTTCCCCCAAACATTTTCAATCCTTGGTTGTTTGAGTCCACTACAGCAGAAACCATGAGTACTGTTATCTGGTCCATGAACGAGTCAAGGGATTTTCTTTAATCACCATGGGTGACGTGAAGGAAATTACGGAGTTTTAGAATTATCTTGTCTTTCATTAATATCAAGAGGAGCCCTGAGATGAGTGAAAATGGAAAAAATCTAGTGAGAGACGGTGAGAGAGGAAAAGAAATGAAGCCATGGGACACAGCTCTGTGAGCAGAGAGCTGCGGTTTACTTCACCTTCAGACATAGGCTGGGGACCTGCCTCGGGCCAGCTGCTGTGAGGTCCCGAACAGGGAGGGCTTGAGAGGACCCTACCCGAGCAGGAGGGTGAGGCAAGGATCCAAGTGGGTGCAATGAGCCCTGTGACGGGCCCAGAAGCAGTGCTTCTTGGTGATACTTAGGCATTGATGTGATTTTCATGGGGCTTCCCTGGTGGCTCAAATGGTAAAGAATCTGCCTGCAGTGCAGGAAACCCAGGTTCAATCCCTGGGTTGGGAAGATCCCCTGGAGAAGGGAATGGCAACCCACTCCAGTATCCCTGCCTGGAAAATTCCCTGGACAGAGGAGCCTGGCGGGCTACAGTGCAAAGGGTCACAATATACTCCATCCTTCTTGGTAGGAGGAGGAGCCAGTGATGGACTTGTGGCCTCAGAAATGGCTTCTGAGAGGGTGTTGCTGGGGTTCTAAGTTCAAACCTCAGGGGTCTTACTCCAGGAAATGCTGAGGGACCAAGGAATGTTCAGAACCATCTTAGACCTTGGTGACTGGGTGAGGCGCCAACCACAGGCCCCTCCAGGACCAAAGCAGTCATTTCCCCAGCTGCCAGGAGCTGGAGCCACAGAGCTGAGGCCGTCTGTCTTCACCCAGGCAGCTGTCATCTAAGGACTGGTTGGCGGGATCACACAGGGACCAGCTCTGTAGACCCACCCCACCTCCAGAGCCTCTGCTGCAGGGGCTTGCTCATCTCCCTCAGCCCAATCTGCTCCCTTTGTTCCCCCCCGCCCCAACCCACTGCCAACAGGTGTGGCTCCCAAGAGCGCTCCCCACAACCTACCCACATGCAAATCTCCATCTCAGAAACTGTTTGCAGGGAACCTGATGCAAAGCAAAATGTGCACCTCAGAACCATCAGGCACACTGGATTCTCTGAGGGGGTCCCACGGGCACTGTGGGTTGGCCTGAGAAACCATGGGAATGTCTTTGTGTACCTTGGGGAAGGGCCACACAACTGACTTCTAATGGCCTTTGAGGACAAAGAGGGTCCAGATCATCACTATTCCCTGGGCACATGTGAACCCCAGAATTTCCAAGCTGGAAAAATTCTCTCTTCCTCTCTTTTTCTTTTTTTTTTTCTTTTCTGGCATTTCTATGCAGTGATCGACAGCCTTCACCATCTGGAAGTTCTTCCTTCATTCAAACCGGAATCCCTCGTTCTGTGATGTATCCCCATTTCCTCTCCCTTTTCCTCCATGGAGCTCTGTTCTTGCCAAGAAAGAAACTTTAAAGGGAACAGAGACATACGGTTTTCCTATTAAGACTGACACCCACGGTTTAGAGAGTCAGAGGAAAGAGTTCAGCATAGGGCAACAGAAATGCATTTGCATGGATGGCACCAGCATCTGAAACTGGCTTTTTTTTTTAAAGGTATCAAAACAGTGAATGCCGCTTTTTGTCCGGTTTGTTAAATTCTTGAGTATTAAGAATACCTCCCTGGTGACTCAGACTGTGAAGAATCTGGTTGCAGTGAAGGAGACCAGGGTTCCATCCCTGGGTTGAGAAGATCCCCTAGAGAAGGGAATGGCTACCCACTCCAGTATTCTAGTCTAGACAATTCCATGGACAATGGAGCCTGGTGGGCTACAGTCCATGGGGTCGCATAGAGTTGGACTGAGCCACTAAGAACACAATATTAAGAATCCTTACTGAGACCTTACTCAGTGGTGGTGTGGTACAGAGAGTTGTGGATTTGGAATCTGAGACGATGACATCATGCTTGAAAACCTACTTGCCGTATTTGCCTATTTGCCACCTGATAGCAGTGTGACCGTGGGAAAGGCTCTTTGCCTTCGAGCCTCAGTTTTCCTTACTGTATACCAGTCACACCTGGGTAACAGGCTTGTTAAGAGAGTTCAGCTGAAGGCGTCAAAGAGCCCGATAAACCAAGAGGCACTATCATAGTGTGAAGAGTCAAAGACTGAAATCTAGAACAATTTCTAGAGCAACAACTTGTTACAAAGTCTGTCCACATCTTGTTTTCTTTTTGAGAAATTGACGAACTGATACTAAAATTCATACGGAAATGGAAAGGACCTAGAACAGTCAAACAATTTTGAAAAAGAGCAAAGTTGCACTAATACGTTCTGATTTCAAGTCCTATTATAAAGCTACAACAGTCTTTACGATTTCTTTCCTTCTACTAATTTTGGGGGTTTTTTTGTTCTTCTTTTTCCAGTTTTTTTAGGTGTAAAGTTAGGTTGTCTATTTGATGTTTTTCTTGTTTCTTGAGGTAGGATTGTATTGCTATAAACTTCCCTCTTAGAACTGCTTTTGCTGCATCCCATAGGTTTTGAGTTGTGTTTTCATTGTCATTTGTTTCTAGAAATTTTTTTTATTTCCCTTTTGATTTCTTCAATAACCTGTTATTTAGAAGCATGTTGTTTAATCTCCATGTGTTTGTGTTTCTTACAGTTTTTTTTCCTTGTAATTTATATCTAGTCTCATAGTGTTGTGGTTGGAGAAGATGCTTGATACGATTTCAGTTTTCTAAATTTACTGAGGTTTGATTTGTGACCCAAGATGTGGTCTATCCTGGAGAATGTTCCATGTGCACTTGAGAAGAAGCAAAAATCCTCAACAAAATTTTAGCAAACAGAATCCAGCAACACATTAAAAAGCTCATACACCATGATCAAGTTGGGTTTATTCCAGGAATGCAAGGATTCTTCAATATATGCAAATCAATCTATGTGATACACCATATTAACAAATTGAAAGATAAAAATCATATGATAATCTCAATAGATGCAGAAAAAGCCTTTGACAAAGTTCAGCACCCATTTATGATTAAAACTCTTCAAAAAATAGGCATAGAAGGAACTTACCTCGACATGTAAAGGCCATATGTGATAAGCTTACAGCAAACATTATTCTCAATGGTGAAAAACTGAAAGCATTCCCCCAAAGATCAGGAACAAGACAAGGGTGATCACTTTCACCACTATTATTCTGCATAGTTTTGGAAGTCTTAGCTACAGCAATCAGAGAAGAAAAAGAAATAAAAGGAATCCAGATTGGAAAAGAAGAAGCAAAGAACTCACTGTTTGCAGATGACATGACACTGTACATAGAAAACCCTAAAAATAGTATCAGAAAATTACTAAAGGTAACGAGTGAATTTAGCAAAGTTGCAGGATACAAAATCAATACAGAGAAATCACTTGTATTTCTATATACTAACAACGAAAAATCATAAAGAGAAATTAAGGATTCAATCCCATTCACCATTGCAACAAAAATAATTAAATATCTAGGAATAAACTTATCTAAGGAGACAAAAGGTCTGTGCACAGAAAATTATAAGATACTAATGAAAGAAATCAAAGATGACATAAACAGATGGAGAGATATTCCATGTTCCTGGGTAGGAAGACTCAATATTGTGAAAATGGCTATACTACCAAATGTAGTCTACAGATTCAATGTGACCCCTATAAAATTACCAATGGCATTTTTTACAGAACTAGAACAAAAAATTTCACAATTCATATGGAAACACAAAAGACCTTGAATAGCCAAAGTCAGTCTTGATAAAGAAGAATGGAGCTGGAGGAATCAACCTTCCTGACTTCAGATTATACTACAAAGCTACATTCATCAAGGCAGTATGGTACTAGCACAAAAACAGAAATATAGACCAATGGAACAAGATGGAAAGCCCAGAAATAAACCCATGCACCTATGGGTACCTATTTTTGACAAAGGAGGCAAGAATATACAATGGGGCAAAGACAGCCTCTTCAATAAATGGTGCTGGGAAAACTGGACAGCTGCATGTTAAAGAATGAAAGTAGAACACTTCCTAACACCATACACAAAGATAAACTCAAAGTGGATTAAAGACATAAATGACCAAAAACTATAAAACTCTTAGAGGAAAACATAGGCAGAACACTCGATGACATAAATCAAAACAAGATCCTCTATGACTCACCTTCTAGAGTAACAGGAATAAAAACAAAAGTAAACAAGTGGGACCTGATTAAACTTAAAAGATTTTGAACAGCAAAGGAAACCATAAGCAAGGTGAAAAGACAACCCTCAGAATGGGAGAAAACAATAGCAGATGAAACAACTGACAAAGGATTAATTTCCAGAATATACATGCAGCTCACACAACTCAATGCCAGAAAACCAAACAAGCCAATCAAAAAGTGGGAAAAAGACCTAAACAGACATTTCTCCAAAGAAGACATACAGATGTCCAACAAACACACGAAAGGATGTGCAACATCGCTCATTATTAGAGAAATGCAAATCAAAACCACAATGAGGTATCACTTCACACCGGTCAGAATGGCCATCATCAAAAAGTCTACAAGCAATAAATGCTGGAGAGGGTGAGATGTATGGAAAGAGTAAAACGGAAACTTACATTACCACATGTAAAATAGATAGCCAAAGGGGATTTGCTCTCTGGCTCAGGAAACTCAAACAAGGGCTCTGTATCAACCTAGAGGGGTCGGAAGGGGTAGGAGATGGGAGGGAAGTTCAAAAGTGAGGGGATATATATATACCTATGGCTGATTCATGTTGAGGCTTGACAGAAAGCAACAGAATTCTGTAAAGCAATTATCCTTCAATCAAATAAATTTTTAAAAAAGCTACAATAGTCAGGGCAGATTAGGATTGGCCTAACGATAGACAAATAGCTCAGTGGAACTGAAAGAGAAACATACCTACACATAGATGAATAAATGATTTTAAAAAATAAGGGTGCAAAGGCAATTCTGTGGAGACTGAATAGTCTTTTGGGGACAATTGGGTATCCATATGCTGGAAAATGAACTTGACAATACCTGTGCCATACAGGCAGAGAAGGCAATGGCACCCCACTCCAGTACTATTGCCTGGAAAATCCCATGGACGGTGGAGCCTGGTAGGCTGCAGTCCATGGGGTCCCTAAGAGTCAGACACGACTGAGCGACTTTGCTTTCACTTTTCACTTTCATGCATTGGAGAAGGAACTGGAAACCCACTCCAGTGTTCTTGCCTGGAGAATCCCAGGGACGGGGGAGCCTGGTGGGCTGCCGTCTATGGGGTCACACAGAGTCGGACACGACTGAAGCGACTTAGCAGCAGTGCCATATAGAAGAGCTAACTCAGAATGTATCATAGGTCTCAAAGTGAAACCTAAATGATAAACTTTTTAGAGTAAAATATGTGGGAGAAAACCTTTGTGTCCTTGTATAAGACAAAGATTTCTTAGTTGGTATTTCAAAAGTAGAATCCATCAGGGATTTCCCTGGTGGTCCAGTGGTTAAGACTCTGCTTTTCCAGTGCAGGGGGCGGGGGTTTTGATCCCTGGTTGGGGAACTAAGATCCCATATGCCGGCTGGCCAAAAAAAAAAAAAGAAAAGAAAAGGTGTAACCCATGAAATAAATGGATAAATTGAACTTCATCGAGTTCAAGATACTATTAAGAAAATGGTGGTAAGCTAAACCACAGACCAGGAGAAAATATTTGCAAATTATGGATCTGATAAAGGACTTGTATCCAGAATACATGAAGAACTCTCAAACTCAGTAATTAGAAAAAAAAAATGGGCAGAAGATTTGAACAGATCTTTTATCACCAAGGAAGATAAACAGATGCCAAATGAGCACGTTGAAAGATGCACAATGTCATTAGTCATCAGAGAAATGCAAGTTAAAACCACAGTAAGATACCATGACTCATATATCAGAATGGCTGTCATGGTCTGAATATTTGTTTGAGTCCCCTGCAAATTCATATGTTGAAGACCTAACTTCCAACGTGAAGATATGTGGAGGTGGGGCCTTTTGGGAGGTATTTAAAGTCTTGAGGGTGGAGCCCCCACAGTGGGGTTGGTGCCCTTATAGAAGAAAGTGACTGAGGTGCGCTCTCTCTCTCTGCAAAGTTCAATTATATGCATCACGATCCAGCCACTCTCTCCTAGGAATTTGCCCAGGAGAAATGAAAACAGGTGCCCACACAAAGACCTGTCCACACATACTCATCAAAAATATACTAGTAATCACCACAAAAGGGAAACAACCCAATTATTCATCCACATCCCCCTGGGCAGTGGGTCAGAGGCCGTGCTCAGGGTGGAAGCCTCAGGGCCTCTGGCCAGTGATGTTCCAGGCAGGCTGACTCTCTGATGTTGAGTTGGTCCAATCTTACACGCCTGGACCTCAGGGACTGCCAGGCCCTAGAACAGAGGTGGCAGTTGGTGGAGGCTTGAAGCATGGATCTGAATACTGACCTGGCCATTACTTGCTCTATGATCCCAAGCTGATCCATGAGTCTTTCTGGCACATCAGAAATGTGATTCTAACTCAGCCTACCTTCCTCTGGGATTCCCCTTGACCCCCTGACCCTCTCATCAGAGCCTTCCCACTCTGGACTGTTTCTGCCTTTCTACTGAACTCTGGACTCTGTCTGCCTTGCTACCGAGTGGATCCATGAGGGCAGTGACCTGCTTGTTCACCAGCAGCCTCCCCAGGAGCTGGCACACAGTAGGTGTTCAACACGTGTTTGCCAATTGATAGAAATAGCGCCTCTGTGCAGGGCACTTGGCATATGACAGCTTGTTTAATTTTCTAAACAGTCTTGCGATGAGGGTCTCACCGTCCCCATTTTAGAGACGAGAAAACTGAGGCTGAGTAAAATGACTGAAGTTATCTAGAGACACAGGGGTATGAAGAGGTGGTGCTGGAAATGTGAACCCCAGCTTATCAGATTCCAAAGCTCTCGAGCCACATGGGGCTCCCCCAGCCTCTGATGAGGGGCCAGTGAGGATACGACCTTTCCTGTCCTGTCTCTGAGCTGTCTGGACCCCATGAGCCAGAGTCTAGAGAGTGCTTGGCCAGGATCACCTCGCCCCAAGCAGGGCTGATCCCAAGAGAGCTCTGTGGCCGACAGGGGGTGAGCTCACTATATGGAGAGGGGTGTGGAGGGCTGGTGACCTAGAGTTTGCTGGACTGGTTCATGTTCGGGTGTGCCACTTGCGAGCCTGGTTGGGTTTCTCGCAGGTTCCCACGGAGCTTGGCTTTTTCTGGGAAGTATCTGATGCGGCTCTTCCTTGCTGGCTGACCGGGTGACGACTCCACTCACCCCTCCAGAAGCCTTGGCCTCCAGCCCGACTGCATTACCCAAGGAAAGTCAGAGCTCATCCTTATTTGACTAATCCTCATGTGGCAACACTGGCCATTGTTTTTTTAGCAGGAGGCATGGCCCGGGTGAGAGCTTCTCCTTGCAGCCTCTGGGTCTGCAGGCTGGGAGTAGGGCGCTTCCTCCCTCTTCGTCTGAAACCCGCATTGCCCCGTGTATTAGTCTCCCTGTTGTTGTTCAGTCGCTTAGTCGTGTCCCACTCCCTGTGACCCCATGGACTGCAGCACACCAGCCTTCCCTGTCCATCACCGACTCCTGGAGCTTGCTCAAACTCGTGTCCGTCGAGTCAGTGATGCCATCCAGCCATCTCATCCTCTGTCGTCCCCTTCTCCTGCCTTCAGTCTCTCCCAGCATCAGGGTCTTTTCCAATGAGTCAACTCTTCGCATCAGATGGCCAAAGTACTGGAGTTTCAGCTTCAGCATCAGTCCTTCCAATGAATATTCAGTGTTCCCAGGGCAGCTCTAACAGATTGCTACAAACATGGTGGCTCAAAACAACAGAAATGGTTTATCTCACTACTCTGGAGTCCAGAAGTGCACATTCAAGGTTCCAGCAGGGCTCTCAGAGAATCCCTCCTTAGCTTTTCCAGCTTCTGGGGGCTCCAGGTATTCTTGGCCTATGGCTGTGTCACCTCCATCTTCACATGGCCTTCTCCTCTCGCTCTCTCTTGTCTTATTTTCCATTTATTTTTTGTTATTGAAGTATAGTTGATTTACAAGTTTGTGTTAGTTCCAGGTATACAGCAGAGTGATTCAGATATATACATATATATTCAAATATATATATTCTTTGTCAGATTCTTTTCCATTATAGGTTATAACAAGATACTGAATATAGTCCCCTATACTATACAGTATGACCATGTTGGTTATCTGTTTTATATATAGTAGTATGTATCTGTTGGGCTTCCCTGGTGGTTCAGTGATACAGAACCCACCTGCACTGCAGGAGGTACAGGAGACTTGGGTTTGATCTCTGGGTGGGGAAGATCCCCTGGAGGAGGGCATGGCAAGCCACTCCAGTATACTTACTGGAAAATCCCATGGGCAGAGGAGCCTGGTGGGCTACAGCCTATAGGATCAAAAAGAGCTGGACACGACTGAAGCGACTTAAGCATATATGCATGCATGCAGTATGTATCTGCTAATCCCAAACTTCTAATTTATCACTCTCCCACTCTACCTTTCCCCTTTGGTAACCATACATTTTTTTTCTGTGTCTGTGATTCTGTTTCTGTTTTATAAATATGTTCATCTGTGTCTCTTCTTCTCTATCACTTATGAGGATTCCTGTCATTGGATTTAAGGACCTATTGGGATAATCCAAGACAATTTCATTTGAAGATGTTTAATAACATCTCTAAAGACCCTTTTTCCTAATAAGGCCATATAGGCAGGTCCCGAGTAGACAAATGGTTTCAGGGGGGCCCCATTCAATCCACTCCATCCCAGAGGTCACCTCTGTCAGAGACAGTTAATGGTACAGACGCTTCCCCCTTGCTAGATGTGTTTCTCATTAGTCACTTCCTCTCCACTCCATCATTGCTGTCCTGTTCAGGCTCTCTCTTCTATTGCTGAGACAGGTGCAACAGACTTCTAACCTGCCCCATTTTCACCTCTGCCTCTCAGTCTCTCCATTGCCCCAGGGGATTTTTCCAACCCTCAAATTATTCTGTATTATTCTTGTTTCAGACACTTCAAAAGGCCAACGCCAGTCTCCTCGGTGCAGTGCTAGACGCCTTGACCAGCCCTCAGCTTCTTGTCCAGGTCTCTGCCTGCACCTTCCACTCTGACCCACTAACACGGTAATGCCTTTAAGCAAACTGTCCTCTCACCTTAAAATGTCTTGCTTTTGCTTATTGCTCAGTGCTCACCTGGCCAGCCAGAAGCTCGGGATGGCCTCCTCCATTCCCGCCATGTGCCCTGAGCACTCTTTTGGGCCACAGCACTTGTCGCCCAGCAGCATCATCCATTGACCTGCCCACGGCATCCCTCAAGTGAGCAACAGCCCCTTGGGAGTCAGAAGAGCACACCCTTTACCTCTGTGGCCATCGCCACACCAAGCACGAAGCCTCGCATAAAGCAGCTGCTGGTTAAGTTTCATCATGTGAGTGACATAGTAAGTCACTCAGAGGCAGAGACCCTGCTTACTTCATTGGTTTAATTCTGACAGCATCTTCTCCGCCCCCCCCCCGACCCACCATATATCTTAAAGGTATAGGAATTGAGCCCTTACAAGGCACAGCAGAGTGGCTTGAAAGATCTTGGCTTTTAAAATCACATATACTGTCACCCTGCTTATTTAACTTATATGCAGAGTACATCATGAGAAACGCTGGACTGGAAGAAGCACAAGCTGGAATCAAGATTGCTGGGAGAAATATCAATAACCTCAGATATGCAGATGACACCACCCTTATGGCAGAAAGTGAAGAGGAACTAAAAAGCCTCTTGATGAAAATGAAAGACGAGAGTCAAAAAAGTTGGCTTAAAGCTCAACATTCAGAAAATGAAGATCATGGCATCTGGTCCCATCACTTCATGGAAATAGATGGGGAAACAGTGGAAACAGTGTCAGACTTTATTTTTGGGGGCTCCAAAATCACTGCAGATGGTCATTGCAGCCATGAAATTAAAAGATGTTTACTCCTTGGAAGGAAAATTATGACCAACCTAGATAGCATATTCAAAAGCAGAGACATTACTTTGCCAACAAAGGTCTGTCTAGTTAAGGCTATGGTTTTTCCAGTGATCATGTATGGATGTGAGAGTTGGACTGTGAAGAAAGTTGAGCGCTGAAGAATTGATGCTTTTGAACTGTGGTGTTGGAGAAGACTCGAGAGTTCCTTGGACTGCAAGAAGATCCAACCAGTCCATTCTAAAGGAGATCAGTCCTGAGTGTTCATTGGAAGGACTAATGCTGAACTGAAACTCCAATACTTTGGCCACCTCATGCAAAGAGTTGACTCATTGGAAAAGACCCTGATGCTGGGAGGGATTAGGGGCAGGAGGAGAAGGGGACGACAGAGGATGAGATGGCTGGATGGCATCACTGACCTGATGGACATGAGTTTGAGTGAACTCCGGGAGTTGGTGATGGACAGGGAGGCCTGGTGTGCTGCGATTCATGGGGTCGCAAAAAGTCAGACACGACTAAGCGACTAAACTGAACTGATACTATACAGAAAACCTCCTCGGTCACTTTCTCTATACAACTGGGAGGGTCACTGGACTTTTTGGAGTCTCTCTTTCTTATCTGAAAATTGGGACTGATTTTGCTTCCTGCCAAACAGTGGCAGTGTGAACATAGAATTATATCTGACCCAGAAATTCCTGGGTGTTGACCCATGAGAAATGTGTTCACACAAAAACTCATACACGAATGTTCCCAGCAGCGTCGTTTGTAACATGTGAAAGGTGGAAACAACACAAATGTGCATCAGTGGGTGAATGGATAAATGAAACAGTCTATCCATACAACAGAATATTACTCAGCAATGAAAACAAATGAGGTACGGATGCATTCTAGAGCACGGGTGAACCTTGAAAACACTGGGCTAAGTACGAGAAACCAGCTACAAAGACCACAACATATGATATGATTCCATTCATTTAAAATGTCCAGAATAAGCAAATCTACAGAACCAGGGCTTGCTCCCCTGCAGTTTCCTAACATACTTTTTCCCCAAGGTTTATATAAGGGGCCCAGGGTTGGGTTATAGTGTGGAGCCTGTGTGAACTTGGGCAGGTCACCTCTCCATTTCTCATCTGTAAAATGGGAACAGTCATGGCTGTGTCAACCCTCAGGAAGGTGGTCACCAGCGGATGGGATCACAGAGTAAAAGGGCCTTAGAGCCTGTAATTACCATCTTTGCTAAGACTCCACCTCCCAGAGAAGTGCCCAGGAAGACATCTGTGCCCAGGAAACGTGACAGTTCCATGTACCTATTCGTTTCTGCATCTCCATGTCCAGTCTGTAGGCTCCATGAGGGTGAGGACTGGGTGTTTCTTGGTCATTACTGGATGTTCAGCCTGGCAAGGTGCCTGGCAAGTAGTGGGTGATACAGAAATACCTGGGAAGAAAAGAAAACGTGAATGACTGTGGGAAAGAGGATTAAAAGAAGGAATGCAAATCGTTCAATATGTCCAAAGGGTGTCTAAGCCACAAGCCCTCTGCGGCATGATCACTGTGTCCCAGCATCTTCCCGCCCCCGTCAGAGTGTGGCTGCTCTCCACCCAGCTCTCTGATCGCCCCTCTCTGTCTGCCCTGTGGCTGCCGCTCGCCTTCTTCATTCATTCACCAGCTCTGCATTTGCTGGGCATCCACCACATGTTGAAATGAGCTTGACATCAGTAGATATTGCCAGATGGCTTTCCTAAGCTGTCCCCTTGTCTTCAATGAATGCTCGTCTACACCGCCCCACATCCTCATCAGGGATGACATTGATCTTCCCTTTCGCTTCCCTTTGTCGTTGTTGTTCAGCCGCCCAGTCTTGTCCAAGTCTCTGCGACCCCATGGACTGCAACATGCCAGGCCTCCCAGTCCCTAGTCATCTCCCAAAGTTTGCCCAAGTTCATGTCCATTGCATTGGTGATGCCATCCAGCCATCTCATCCTCTGGTGCCCTCTTCTCCTTCTGCCTTCAATCTTTCCCAGCATTCAGGTCTTTTCCAATGGCTGTTCACATCCGATAACCCAGGCTTTGCCGAGCTCTGCCTCTCATAGTGGACACTTGGGAACTAGTGGCCCAGCCCTGCACAAACACATGTAGACCTTGAAGATGTGGATTCGAGTCTAGACTGCCGCAGTAAAATGAATATTGCAATAAAGCAGGTCACACAAGCTTTTGGTTTTCCAGTGCATATAAAAGCTATGTTTATACTCTACTGTGGTCTATTACATGTACAATAGCACTGTGTCTAAAAAAAAGTATATATCTTAATCTAAAAATACAAAACAATAACAACAACAAAACAATTGCAATAGTAACATCAAAGATCACTGATCACAGATCACCATGACAAACATAACAAGGAAAAAGATGAAATACTGCAAGAATAACCAAAATCTGAGACACAGACATGAAGTGAGCAAATGCTGCTGGAAAAATAGCACAAACGGACTTACTCGATGCAGAGTTGCCACAAACCTTCAATTTGTAAAACAAAAACAAAAACAAACGTAGTATCTGCAAAGGACAACAAAACAAAGCGCAATAGATTGAGGTATGCTAGTATCTTGAGATCTTTTATCTCCAGCCCTGTCTCCTGACACAATCTGGAAAATGGGCTTGTCCTCCTGTTAGTGGGCCAGGCTCTTGGCCCCACAGGCTGGGAGCTGTGCTCTCCTGGGTCCCCTGCTCCTCACTCACCCCTTCTCACACGAGGCACCCAGATCTGGGTCCCCTCCTCTCTGACTTCCACCTTGCCAGTGCCACGGTCTTCATAGGACCCTTGCCCTCCCCTCCTAGCTGGCCTCTGCAGCAGCTCCGAAGGGACCTCTGCCTCCAAGTGTCCTACCCTTTTCTGTCCATTGTCCATGCCTGCAAGGTAGCTAGAGTTAGACCTAGAATCAAGGAGCTGGCCATCCCTCCCTCCCGGCCTGCTCCCCAGGGCCCCGGGACAAAGTCTACAACTTATACTCAGGCCCCTCCAAGTGTGGGTGTCCCCATTTCTCCTAATCCCCTCCCCCTCACCAGGCTCACGTGCCTCCAAGCCTCTGCCCTGATTGAACCCTTTGCCTGGAATGCCCTTCCCATCTCTGTGTGGTATCCAGAATACAGCTCAGCTATCACCTTCTCTGGGAAGCCTGCCCTGATCTCACCTTTCCTAGACCCATCTCAACTAGGTTTATTAGGTACCCCCTGCTCTGTACCTTCAGGGCCCCCTGCTCCTCTCCACAGTCCACTAAACTCATCGGCAAATTACTCCAGGCATCCTGGCTGTCCAGGCTGTCTCTATGTCCCAAGTCTGGCATGTTGAGTCCAGCATGTATGTGGCAGCACTGAATTGAGAGCTGAAGCCCTCTCCTCCGCTCTGGGATCTGACCTTACGTAGGGCTCCGAAGCTAGAGCAGGAAACATGTTGTCACCACCGCCTGAGGGACACAGGGGCCAGCCAGGCACAGGGTGGTTTCTCAGGGCCAGCAGGGAGGGCATCCTTAGCAGCCAGCTAACTGGAATGGCTTTGGGTGGGCGGGCACATGTGGGAAATATGACTGGTATGCAGGCGCCAGGCTTCCCCCCCCCACCTCCTGCATCTCAGTTTACACCGGTCTGGCTCTGGGGGGGCAGGCAGGGCTGGACCCCACACTCCCTGACAGGCAC
This sequence comes from Bos taurus, assembly GCF_002263795.3. Lineage (NCBI taxonomy): Eukaryota > Metazoa > Chordata > Mammalia > Artiodactyla > Bovidae > Bos > Bos taurus. The sequence continues at coordinate 14,816,715 of NC_037341.1, read as the reverse complement.
TGTGAGGGCTAAGAGTTCCGATTTTTCATGTTGTCACAGAAAAATGTCCATGACGCTTAGAGCATTTAGGCTACTTTGGTCCGCGGTGATGAACTGCGTGTTTCATCCACAGAGGCCGCATGGGAATGGCCAGGAACAGGGGAGCCGGCAGGGGTTTTAAGACTGCCTGGCGAGGGGCGGGGTCTTCTCTGCCCCTATGGATGCTGGATGCAAGGCCTTGGGCAAATTAAACAGAGACTAGAGATGTGTGTGAATAAATGATTTGGTTAAACCCTGTAACTCTGAGGTCAGAGACCTAGTTAATGCCTATACAACAGAAGTTAATGCTCAGGATTTTGTTCTCAGGCTATTAATATTCATAGGTCTGGATGGTATTACTATAAGTGAATTAATGAATGAGTAAGTATATCTATATAGAAGACAAGGAAAGCCATATGTGGTCCAATTATGAGTGTTTAATATATTTTTGCTGTTAATACATTTCTAAAGTGCTCAATTCCAATGTAAATCTATTTGGATAAATAGCATACAGAGATAAGTACCTGGAAATCAATGTCCTGCTTTATTTGAGAAGTGCTGACTGCTTATTGAAAATAAGAAGATATGATCTAATTGGTTATGTCTAGGAGTAATGACGGAGAGGGCAACGGCAACCACTCCAGTACTCTTGCCTTGAAAATCCCATGGATGGAAGAGCCTGGTAGTCTGTAGTCCAGGGGGCTGCGAAGAGTTGGACACGACTGAGCGACTTCACTTTCACTTTTCAGTTTCATGCATTGGAGAAGGAAATGGCAACCCACTCCAGTGTTCTTGCCTGGAGAATCCCGGGGATGGGGGAGTCTGGTGGGCTGCTGTCTATGGGGTCGCACAGAGTCGGACATGACTGAAGCGACTTAGCAGCAGCAGCAGCAGAGAGTCCTGACCGTGAGTGCTTCCAGGAGGCCTGGAGCTAGCCTCTGAGCTCTGGGCTAGGGACTTGCTGCATCCTTCTTCCTTAAACCTCACAAAGGAGTTCCAGGTGTTGGCTGATCATTTCAGATACAGGAGGCTAGGTCAGAGAGGTTAGGTCAGCTGCCCTGCTGGAAGATGGTAGAAAAGACAGGGCCACTTGACTTTTAAGTTCTGTCCTTTTTAATATGCTTTTTTTCTTTTTAAAAAACTTTATTTTGTATTGGGTTATAGCCGATTAACAATGCTGTGATAGTTTCAGGTGAACAGTAAAGAGAGTCAGCCAACATATACATGTATCCATTCTCTCCCAAACCACACTGGCATCCAGGCCGCCACATAACATTGAGCAGAGTTCCCTGTGCTGTACAGTGGGTCCTTTTGGTTATCCGTTTTAAATACAGGAGTGTGTACATGTCCATCCAAACTCCCTAACTATCCCTTCCCCCAGGCAACCAAAAGTTCTTTCTCTAAGACCGTTAGTCTTTCTGTTTTGTAAGTCCATTTGTATCACTTCTCTTTATATTCCTCACATAAGGGATGTCATACGATGTTTCTCCTTCTCTGTCTGATTTACTTCACTCAGTATACATTGGAGAAATGGCAACCCACTCCACTATTCTTGCCTGGAGAATCCCAGGGACGGTGGAGCCTGGTGGGCTGCCGTCTATGGGGTTGCACAGAGTCGGACACAACTGAAGCGACTTAGAAGCAGCAGCAGCAGCAGCAGTATGAAAATCTCTAGGCCCATCCATGTTGCTGCAAATGGCATTATTTCGTTCTTTTTAATGGTTGATTAGTATTTCATGATATATATGTAACACATCTTCTTTATTCATTCCTCTGTTGATGGACATTTAGGTTGCTTCCTATGGTGGTGGTTTAGTCACTAAGTTGTGTCCGACTCTTTGCAACCCCATGGACTGTAGCCCTGCAAGTCTCCTCTGTCCATGGGATTTTCCAGGCAAAAATACTGGAGTGGGTTGCTATTTCCTTCTCCAGGGAATCTTCCCAACCCAGGGATCGAATCTGGGTCTCTTGCATTGTGGGCAGGAAAGGAAAGTAAAATCACTCAGTCATTTCTGACTCTTTGCAACTCCATGGACTGTAGCCTACCAGGCTCCTCTGTCCATGGGATTTTCCAGGCAAGAGTACTGGAGTAGGTTGCCATTTCCTTCTCCAGGGGATCTTCCCAACCCAGGGATCGAAACTGGGTCTCCCGCATTGCAGGCAGACGCTTTACCGTCTGAGCCACCAGGGAAGCCCAAAGTTGCTTTCATGTCTTGGCTATTGTAAATAGTGCTGCTCTGAACATTGGGGCGCATGTATCCTTTTGGACCATGTTTTTCTCTGGATATACGCACAAGAGTGGGATTATAGGGTCATACGGTAGCTCTAGTTTTAGTTTTTAATAGTCTTTTTAAATAAATAGGACGTGTGGTAATATAGCCTTGTAAAAAACAACAGACTAGTATGCATATCTGAGAAGAAGCAAAAAGCAGGCTTTGATTTTGAAGAGCTGCCATAAATTACTTCCTCAAGAAGCTGAAAGAACCGCCCAGCCCATCCCACCCCAAATTCATGTGGCCTACACCTCTGGCCCGTCAGGAAATCTCCACACAGGTCATCAGTGAAGGCCTGCACTCTGTGGCCGGCCTCCTTCAGGTGTAAGGGGAGGCTCCGGTTACCAGGGCTGGCGGCCACACCAGTGACCACGAGGGCCACATCACCTGGCATGTGGAAACCCAGCACTTCCTATCTTGGAACCGGGGCTCCTTGGTGACTCTGCCTCTAAACTGGCAGGTCCTGTGGTATCTCCAAGCCTCAGTTTCTGCATCTTTGAAAAGCGGGGGAGGACCATCTGTTGCATCCACCTCAAACAGTGGGTGTGAGGTTCAAAGGCAGGGAAGCGTGGGAAAGCCCTTGGCAGATGGAAAGTGATGGACAAAGGGGAAGGGCCCTGATGTCAATATCACCCTCTGAAGTCCTGAATGCACTTCCTGGTTTCACCTGGCTTCCGGGAGGTTCCCTGGGAGCCTAACAATGGTTCATCGCTTAAATGAAGGACAAAGCACTGAGGTTCTCATAGAGTATTAGAAACACAGTTAATTGGGGAAATATGTAACTCAGTCAGAGGACACCTGCCCCACCCTTTGGCACCCTGAATGACTCCCAGGTGGCTGAGCAATTGCTGGGCCTCTGAGCCACTCAGGTGCCCTGTGCCCTGTGCCCACGCAGCCACCAAGAGCAGGACCAACTCATCTGCCTGGCGCAGGACACCCAATACCTCGGGCCCAGGAGACTTCTAGGTGCCCATGAAAATGGTTCAATTTTCTTTTCTTTTAAAAATCTGAAGAAAAAAAAATGAATATGTTCATCATTGTATCAATGTAGTCATAAAATATAACTTTTATTTAGTAATTTTTAATTTTTAAAAAAATGTAATTAATTTGTCTGCATAAGGTCTTAGCTGCAGCATGCAGGATCTTCAGTTGTAGCATGTGGGATCTGATTCCCTGACCAGGAATCAAACCCAGCCCCTCTGCACCTTAGCCACTGGACCACCAGGAAAGTCCCAACTTTTATTCAAATGTTCATTCATTTTATGGAGGAAGGAGCCCCTGGGGGCCAAGTGCCTAAGGCCCATGAAAGTCACCAGTGAGGTCCTGACAGACAGCGGGACCAGGGAACAAGGTGAGTCCTTTCCTTGTTTGGAGCCACTCAGCTGGTGAAAGTGGATTGCAAAAATGGCCCCAATTCTTGGCAGAGCTTCTCACTACAGAGGCAGTCTGTTTTCCCAGCCCTTGAGTTTAGGCTGAGCCTCACACTAGCTTTGGACAACAGCTATGCCTCTGGTGCCCTGGGCTGAGTTCTGATCTAGGCTGCCAAATGTCCTGCAGCTTGTATTCTGTAGCTTTTGGAGTCTCAGGCCCACTGTGTGGATAATCTTGGGCTTGCCTGGTGGGTGACAAGGGACACAGACTTTGTTTCTCTATCACCCTGGCCATGGCCAGCCAAACCCCGGAATCAGAGCTGCCCAACTGACTGTGAACACTGAGTATAGCCAGCCAAGATTGAGAGAAGAATGGACCAGCTGAGCCTGGCCCAAGTTGCAGGCTCACAGAACTGTTAGCTAAGTAAACACGTGTTGGAAGCCACTACATTTTGGGGTGGTTTGTTATGCAACAAAAGCCTAATTAATGCAGCTGCCTCTGCCCTAAGGAAGGACTTTTAAATGAGGAGGGATGGGCTGTCATTCCATCTTCTAATCTAAGTGGGACCAGACCTAAGGAGTCAGCTAGACCAGTGTTGTCCAAAGGAAGTGACAGACAAGCCACAGATGTGAGTGTGCATGCAATTTTATTTTATTTTGGGGAGTTTCCTTTTTTTAATTGAAGTATAGTTGACTTACAATGTGATGTTATTTTCAGGTGTACAGTTATATATATACATATGAGAGTGAATCGGTTATATACATACATATATATAGACATACGGAGAAGGTAATGGCACCCCACTCCAGTACTCTTGCCTGGAAAATCCCATGGATGGAGGAGCCTGGTGGTCTGCAGTCCATGGGGTCTCGAAGAGTCGGACACGACTGAGCAACTTCACTTTCACTTCTCACTTTCATGCATTGGAGAAGGAAATGGCAACCCACTCCAGTGTTCTTGCTTGGAGAATCCCAGGGACGGGGGAGCCTGGTGGGCTGCCGTCTATGGGGTCACACAGAGTCAGACACGACTGAAGTGACTTAGCAACAAGCAATATAGACATAGATATAGATATGGATATAGATATTCCTTTTCAGATTCTTTTCCACTACAGTTTATTACAAGATAGTGAATATAGTTCCCTGTGCTAAATGGTAGGTCCTTGTTGGTCATCTATTTTATATATAGTAGTGTGTATCTGTTGGAGAAGGAAATGGCAACCCACTCCAGTGTTCTTGCCTAGAGAATCCTGTGGACAGAGGAGCCTGGTGGGTTGCTGTCCATAGGGTCGCACAGAGTTGGACACGACTGAATGCGTGCATGCATTGGAGAAGGAAATGGTAACCCACTCCAGTGTTCTTGCCTGGAGGATCCCAGGGATGGGGGAGCCTGGTGGGCTGCCTTCTGTGGAGTCGCACAGAGTCGGACACCACTGAAGTGACTTAGCAGCAGCAGCAGCAGTATGTGTCTGTTAGTCACTCAGTCGTGTCTGACTCTTTGTGATCCCATGGACTGTAGCCCACCGGGCTCCTCTGTCCATGGAATTTTCCAGGCAAGAATTTCTGGAGTGGGTTAGCCATTCCTTCTCCAGGGTACCTTCCTGACCCAGGGATTGAACCCAGGTCTCTTGCATTACAGGTAGACTCTTTACCATCTGAGCCACCAGGGAAGCCTGTTAATCCCAAACTCCTAATTTATCCCTCCCTCACCCCTTCTTTTCCCCTTTGGTAACCATAAGTTTGCTTTCTATGCCTGTTTCTATGAGTCTGTTTCTGTTTGGTTAATAAGTTCATTTATATCATTTTTTAGACTCTGGTATGTGTGTAATTTTAAATTCAATAGGCAACATACTGTTAAAAGTACAAAGAAACCAGGGAGATTACTTTTTATTATTTGTATTTTATTTTAAAATGTTATTTATTTATTTTTTGGCCGCACTGCATGGCACATGGGGATTTTAGTTTCCTGACGAGGGATGGAACTCGTGGCCCCTGCAGTGGGAGCATGGAGTCTTGACCACTGGACTGTTAGGGAAGTCCTTGTATTTTGTTTTATTTTTCAGTTGTGTAGATCTACATTTATTCAAATGGAAAGACGTCTACAAAACAGTGGACTTTGTTATGCTTGACAAAGATCTTACACGTTTTGGTGGATGTTCTAGGAAGTAGTATTGGGCCAACCCACAGACCATCCACTGTCCCTCCCCTGGCTTCACTCTGAGCCATGGACCCAGCCATGGGGATCCAGCCAGGCGTGCCGCCCTTGATGTCTGTGTTTTCTGTGCTTACAGAAGGTGCACTGACTTATTCAAGTTCTCCCACTCCTGGCAAGTGGCAGCCCCTGCATTGAAACCTCAGCTCAATTCAATCGCTCAGTCGTATCTGACTCTGCAAACCCATGGACTGCAGCACACCAGGTTTCCCTGTCCATCACCAACTCCCGGAGCTTGCTCAAACTCATGTTCATTGAGTCGGTGATGCCATCCAACCATCTCATCCTCTGGCGTCCCCTTCTCCTCCCGCCTTCAATCTTTCCCAGCATCAGGGTCTTTTCCAATGAGTCAGTTCTTCTCACCGGAACCTAGGCCGCCTCATTTAATCCCGGTGGCCACTCACAAATGTTCCCGCCTTGTGGGGGCAGGAACAGGAACAGGCTGGCAGGGTGTCGGGAACACCTGTAAATCTGGAATTATTCCTTCCTTTCCCAGTATATCCATCCCCACAGGCCCTCGCTTGCCCCAGAGATCTGTGGTCTCCATCACACCTGCTTCTCAACCCTGCCCAGCAACCTCCTCGGTTTCCCAAGTCCGCTGTCTTCTGCCCACAAAAGCGATTTCAAATCTCTCTCCTGCCTGTCAGGCTTCTGAATCATCTCTGCCCCATTCTCCCACTCTTGCACCATCTCCCCATGCCTGGCAAAAGGAAGGCGGTTGGTAATACAATTTGCAGGGCATCCTTGAGAGCTGGGCAGAGGTCCCCGACTCTCTTCTTCTCCCTGCCCCTGATGAGGTGGCGCTCAGACCTCCGGCTCCGGAAAGGGACACCTCATGCTCCCAAGAATGCCCCCTCCTCTCTCTGTGCCCCCTGCCCAGGAACTGCCTCCTCTCTGTTCCACAGTCACTCACACTCACTCACATGCGAGCGGGGAGAGCAACAATGGACCACAATTAACCTAGTGTTTCCTGAGAGGAGATGGCTGAGGGCCATGAGTCATCCTCAGGGCAATTTCAGAGAATGCTCAGCCTTCCCTGCTGCCTCGCAGGGGATGAAGGTGGGGAGCGTGTTCAGATCCCACATCCTGCCTCTCCCTGGGAAGAGAGGCAACAGGGTATGGGGACTGTAAGTGGTAAAAGCTCGGGCTTTGCAGCCAGATGGATACTGACACTCCAGGCCAAATTCTGGGCTTCCCTCACAGCTCAGTTGGTACAGAATCTGCCTGCAATGCAGGAGACTCCGGTTCGAATCCTGGGTCAGGAAGATTCCCTGGAGCAGGGATAGGCTACCCACTCCAGTATTCTTGAGCTTCCCTTGTGGCTCAGCTGGGGAAAAAACCACCTGCAATGCGGGAGACCTGGGTTCGATCCTGGGTTGGGAAGATCTCCTGGAGAAGGGAAAAGCTACCCACTCCAGTATTCTGGCCTGGAGAATTCCGTGGAGTGTATAGTCTATGGGATCACAAAGAGTAGGACACGACTGAGTGACTTTCACTTTCACTTTCAGGGAAAGTTCTAACTCTGTTACCGAACAGCTGTGTGAGCTGGGCTGCTTAGCTTCACTACTCTGCGGCTGCTCAGGAAGGAGGGACCACTGAGTCCAGCTCACGGGGCTCAGTGAGGTCTACATGTCTTCATGCCCACAAAGGATGTGCCGCATCCAGGGCACTCAGAACAGGAAGGCCGTGCAGACACTGGCAAGGATGATGACAACGCAAACAACGATGATGGTGGTGCTTGGGGCCATGCCCTGTGGACGTGGGAGGCCACCAGATGCCCGAGGGACGGCTGGACATGCTCTCTCCCCACATCTGGTTTCTGCACAGGCTCAGGGTCACCACGGAAACAGTGGCTGCTCTGGGGGAGGTGACTTGGGCACCCTGAGTACCTTCCTTGGAAGGGACAGAACCCGCCCAGGGGATGTGAAACACGGGGCAAGTGGACTCCATGGGCTGGTCAGAAGGCAAGGAGGAAGGAGGCTCTTCTCGAGGGAAATCCCTGCTGTAGCCCCAAAAGAGAAAGTGCAGGGGTGCCTCCTCCGCCATCTACTCAGGGCGTCCACAGACTCCCCCAGTTCCCACTGAAGCACCTGCTGACCCTGGTGATGTCGCTTATTCCCTCTCTGAGGTAATGATAGTTGACTCTCACCTCAGAGGGTGTATTTTGCATGAAGACAGGAGATGCCTTATTCTACCTCAGGGTTCCCTGTCCCTGACTGTAGGCTTAGGGCATGGAGAGGGAAAGAGAAATTGGCAAGAAGGTGTGCATTTGAGCAGCTCTATAAAAAATGTTTATTGTGTCCAGTTGGTCATTTAGACAGCTCTGCCACAAGCCCATTTTACAGAAGAGGATATTGAGGCTTAGAAGTAAGGATTTGCACCAGTGACAGAATTTGGGCTGACTTCTGATTTTCCCTACGTTAGTGTTGATGGAGAAATTGAACTCCAGCTTCAATCTTCAATGAAATGACAGAAAAAAACAAAGAAAATTCAAAAACCAAAACCCAGAAACCCTCATAGTCATTGGAGCTGTCCCTTTGAAATCCTGGTAATTTGTTTTTTCTTAAATAATTTAGGTTTTTATTTTTTCAATTTTCTTTTAAAAAATTTAAAATTTTGTTTATTTTTTCTTCCTGTTTTATTGAGACATCATTGACATACAGCACTGTATAAGTCTGAGGCCTATAACATAACGATTCTACTGACATACATCAAGGAATAATTACTACAATGGGTTTAGTGAACACCTATCATCTCATATACATTTAACATCAAATAGAGAGAAAAGATTTTTTTCCTTGTGATGAGAACTCTTAGGATTTACTCCCTCAACAGTTTTCAATTATAATGTACAGCAGTGTTACATTTATCAGGTTGTACATTATATCCCTAGTTCTTATTTATCTTACAGCTGCAAGTTTATACCTTTTGACCACCTTCATCCAATTCCCCCTCCCCCACATTCCGCCTCCAGTACTGACAAGTCTGGTATTTTTTTCTTTCTGTAACGAGTTTGTTTGTTTTTGAAGTACAACTGACCAACGACACTATGTTAGCTCCTGGAACACAAGCATGCTGCTGCTACTGCTGCTGCTAAGTTGCTTCAGTCGTGTCCGACTCTGTGCGACCCCATAGACGGCAGCCCACCAGGCTCCCCCGTCCCTGGGATTCTCCAGGCAAGAACACTGGAGTGGCTTGCCATTTCCTTCTCCAAAGCATGAAAGTGAAAAGTGAAAGTGAAGTCGCTCAGTCGTGTCCGACTCTTAGCGACCCCATGGAGTGCAGCCCACCAGGCTCCTCTGTCCATGGGATTTTCCAGGCAAGAGTACTGGAGTGGGGTACCACTGCGTTCTCGGGTACACAGCATAGTGATTCAATATTTCTACACATTTCAAAATTACCACCATGGTTAAGTCTAGTTGTCATCTGCCACCATACAAAATCTTACATTGTTATTGAACATAATCCCCCACTGTACATTTCATATCTGTGACTCATTTATTTTGTGACTGAAATGTACCTTCTAACCTCCCTCACCTATTTCTCACTCCCCCATCCAACACTCCTCTGGCAACCACCTGTTTGTTCTCAGTATCTATGACTATTTCTGTTTAATTACGTTTGTTCATATGTTTTGTTTCTCAGATTTCATGTGTAAGTGAAATCATACAGTATTTATCTTTACTTGACTTATTTCACTCAACATAATATCCTCCAGGTCAAACTATGTTGTCATTAATGGTAAGATGTTACTCTTTTTTATGGTTGATATTCCATTGCATGTACATACGACATCCTTTTTATCCAGTTATCTATTGACAGATCTATCTAGGTTGCTCCCATATCTTGGCTATTGTAAAGAATGCTGCAATGAAGATAGGGGTGCATATATCTTTAGGAATTAGTGTTTTCATTTTCTTCAGATAAATACCCAAAGGTGGAATTGCTGGATTGTATAGCAGTTTTATTTTTAAATTTTTGAGGAATCTCCATACTGTTTTTCATTGCAGCTACACCAACTTACATTCCCACATTACATTACTGCTGATGCTGCTAAGTCGCTTCAGTCGTGTACGACTCTGCGACCCCATAGACGGCAGCCCAGCAGGCTCCCCCATCCCTGGGCTTCTCCAGGCAAGAACACTGGAGTGGGCTGCCGTGCCCTTCTCGGTCACATTACCAGGGCTCCCTTTTCCTCACATGAGCCCCAGCACTTGTTATTTGTTGTTTTTTTGATAGTTGTCATTCTGACAGGTGTGGGGTGGTATCTCATTGTGGTTTTGATTTGCATTTCCCTGATCATTAGTGATGCTGAGCATCTTTTCGTGTTCCTGTTTGCCATCTGTGTGTCTTTCCACTTTTTAAAAAAACCTTTTCAGATTTTATTTTGCCTTGTTATTTAAATTTATTGTTTATTTTAATCCTTTATCTATTCTTTAAGGAAATAAATTATTAGAGTTTCGGCTATATACCCCTTCCCTCTTCCCCTATGTTTATCTTCTTTTACTAGACAGTATTTCAGTTCAGTTCAGTTGCTCAGTCATGTCTGGCTCTTTGCGATCCCAGCACACCAGGCCTCTCTGTCCATCACCAACTCCGGAAGTTTACTCAAACTCATGAAAATAACTTAAAACTATAGGCCATGCCGTGTAGGGCCACCCAAGACGGACAGGTCATGGTGGAGAGTTCTGACAAGACGTGGTCCTCTGGAGAAGGGAATGGCAAACCACTTCAGTATTCTTGCCTTGAGAACGCCATGAACAGTATGAAAAGACAGTATTTATCTATAAGCAATTTATACCATTGTTTTATGTTTTGTAATTCACATCAATGAGTTGAGCACACATTACTTTGCATTTTCCTTTTTTTTTTTTACTTAAGATGTGTTGGTGAATTATTTGGGTTGATGTGTGAGGACTTAGTTCATTTATTTTAGTTGCTATAAACATGCTCATCATATAACTAGAGTTTCTTTATCCATTCCTGCTGGAGGCATTCTTGCTTCTACTAACTCCCTATGAAAATAGGGCTTTAGTGAAAAATCTTTGTACACACCTTCTCTTGTTTATTGGGAAGAGTTTCTCCAGGGTCTTGCAGCCTCCTTGAGGACAGAAATTATAGCCCTTCCCTCCCCCAACCTTGTCCAGAAGTGGGCACATAGCTGATTTTGATATCTGGATGTTTATTTGTTGAACGAATAAATTCAAGAAGTTCAGAGCCACACAGACAACAAATCAAGGGAAAACTTTGCTAACCGCCTCTTTAAATCCCTTTTCCTTTCCTTGCTAATGGAACACACCTGCCAAGTAGAGGATTGCCATTCTTGATGTTGTTCAGTCACTAAGCCATGTTCAACTCTTTGAGAGCCCATGGACTGCAGCATGCAGTCTTTCCTGTCCTTCACGGTCTCCCAGAGCTTGCTCAAACTTATGTTCACTGAATCAGTGATGCCATTCAACCATCTCATCCTCTGTCAGCCCCTTCTCCTCCTGCCCTCAATCTTTCCCAGCATCAGGATCTTTTCCAATGAGTTGGCTCTTTGTATCAGGTGGCCAAAGTACTGGAGCTTCAGCTTCGGTATCAGTCCTTCTAATGAATATTCAGGACTGATTTCCTTTAGGATTGATCGGTTGGATCTCCTTGCAGTCCAAGGGACTCTCAAGAGTCTTCTCCAGCACCACAGTGCAAAAGCATCACTTCTTCGGCACTCAGCTTTCTTTATGGTCCAACTCTCACATCCATACATGGTTTTTCCAGTATGGAAAAACCATGGCTTTGACTATACAGAATTTTGTTGGCAAAGGGATGACTCTGCTCTTTAATGCACCGTCTAGGTGTGTCATAGGTCTTCTTCCAAGGAACAAGTGTCTTTTAATTTAATGGCTGCAGTCACCATCTGCAGTGATTTTGGAGCCCCCCAAAATAGTGTCACTGTTTTCACTTTTTCCCCATGCCAGTATGAAAATGCAAAAAGTATGACTATGACACTGGATCACCAGTAGCCTAAGCCAATCATGAGAATCCTGTTCCTGCTTTCCCAGCTCCCCCAGTGGCTGGGAGTGGCCATGTGACTGGGTTCTAGCCAATGAGATTGAAAGGATGTCTGGTTGGGAATCCGTGGGAAGGCTTTGCTTTCCTGATAAAAGGAGGCTCTGAAACTGTTGGCTGTTTCCCAGAACTTTGAAGCAAATTATTGTACTCTTGCTATCCTGAAACCACCATGCAAGGAAGCCTCAGCTAGCCTCTTAGAGCAGGCAGGGGCTGGCAAGCTATTCTTACAAAGGGCCAGATAGTAAATATTTTAGACTTTGTGGGCCATTCAGTCTCTGTCACAATTCCTGTGCTGCTGCAGCATGAAAGCAGACATAGATAATAGGGAAGGACATGTATGTTCCAATACAAGTTATTTACAAAATCAGGCAATGAGGCCATAGTTGGCTAACTTCTACCTTAGAGAATGAGAGAGCAATGGAGGGAGATAGTTTCTTATTGCTGCTGTAATAAGTGACATAGCACATTTATTCTCTTATAGTTCTTGATGTCTGAAGTCCAAAACTGGTCTTATTGGGGTAAAACCAAGGTGTTGGCAGAGTTTGATCTTTCTGGAAGTTTCAGGGAAGGAGTCCACTTCTTGCCTTTTCCAGCTGGCAGAGGCTACTACCTACATTCCTTGGGTAGTGGTCCCCTTCTAGCAATGGCATCACTCTGACCTCTGCTTCTGTCATCACATCTTAAAAGCCAGCAGCAAATACCAGATATGCGATACACAACTTAGGCTCTCTTGGACAATATAGCACCTACTGAGTCACCAACTGCTGTCGCTGAGTGAACCCATCAGACCAGAGGAAGAACTGCCAGCTGACCCCTGCCCAAACTCTGATGCCAAGAAACATGAACCAATAAATAATTGTTGTTTTGAGCCACTAAGTTTTACGACAGTATTTTAAGCAACAATAAATGACTGATAAAGAACTATTCAACACCAGTAGTGCCACTGATTTGTGCTCTTCCCTCCTTTTTCAGCCTGGAGGGCAGATGTGACATCTGGAGCCGCAGCAGCCATCTTGCAACTTGACGAAAAGACCAGCAGAATCATGGTGTGTCTGGCTTTGACATCACTGAGCTGCCAAAATAACAACAGTCTTTATTCAGTTTTGAATTTCTTTTTATGTGAGAAAATAACTCCTCCTATTTATGTAATACTATAATTCTAGCTACTTGCAAACGAAAGAGCGTCTAACTAATACATGGCAAGGTGCCAGGCCTCTGAGGCAGCTGGGAAAGGGTCAGAGATAATTAAGAATTAAGACAGAAATCATGTTTCATGGGGGAAATTTGAAACCTGGGTCCCAGCTGTGTTCTATTTCCTTTTCTGCCATCAGCATAAACATCCAGAGAACCTCCTTCCAATAGAGAGAACTTGGAAATGACCAAATGAAAAAAGTCTGAAAGACACCTGGGTTCAGCCTCACTGATAAGATTGGGAACTCTTATGCCTTGGCCCTGTATTCTGTGAAGAGAAGTGACTCAGGGCAGTTGTGAAACTCTGAGGCCTGCATGTATTTACATTTGGGCCCTTTCACTGCTCTGGGCAGGAAGATTTCTGGCCTGAGGTTGTTCTCTCAAAGGAATTGTTGCTGGGACTGGGGAGTGGCTGGAAAGAGGCTGCACTTGATTCACAGCAAGGAGTCGATGAAACACAGAGGTGAAGGCCAGGTGGTTGTTCAGCAGGAAACATCTCAAAGCAGGCCCAGGGCCGGCCCAGGTCCCGTTCTTCTGTTTCTTCTTCCTTTCTAGAAGGCCCCAGTTCCATCTGTGAAGAATGCACTTCCTTTCAAACACCTCCCCACACACATACCACACACACATACACCAGGAATGGGTTATCTCCTTCCATCCCAAAAGCTCTTTTCTTCTCCATCTTGTAGATAACAATAATGGCTCATTATTTTTGACTGCTTACCATAACCTGGGCCTGTGCTAAAAGCCTCACTGGTATTAGCTAAGCAAATCCTCAAGCCTATAGGTGGGTTTAAAAATGTTCATTTGACAGACAAGGAAACGAACACAGAGAGGTTAAGTGACTTGTCCAAAGTCACACAGGTTACACTCAGTTGTGTCCAACTCTTTGCAACCCCATGGACTGCAGCCTACCAGGCTCCTCTGTCTATGGGATATTCCAGGCAAGAGTACTGGAGTCGGTTGCTATTTCCTTCTCCAGGAGCTTCCCGACCCAGGGATTGAACCTGGGTCTCCCGCATTGTAGGCAGATGCTTTACCATCTGAGCCACCAGGGAAGTCATAAGTAGCGCAACCAGGATTAAAATCCAGGCACTCTGACTCCACAGCTCAAACCCTTAACCACAACCCTCTCTCACCCACAGAGGAGGAAACTTAAGGTTCAGAGAGGTTAAGTAATCTGCCTGATTTGCAGAGCCAAGATTTGCACTTGGGTCAGTCTGGCTACAGCTTCCCGTACTTGCTCTCACCCTGACACCTCTGTTTGCCTCTGAACTCTCCTGACAGCATTACCCATCGTCCCCAACTATGGAGAAATGAGCGCTAGAGCTAGAGTCTGGAGGTCAGGTCTGAGTCTTACTTCTGTCCTGTCCACATCTGCTGACCTTGAGTGAACCCATATTGTTGGCAGTAAATTGAGACTTGGGTTTGCTGCTCCCACCTAAGCGAACTTTGTTGATCAAACGTGATTAGGAGTGCTGGAAGAATTGGATCCACTGTGCGGTTATTGGTGGTGTTCTGGTTGGTGTTTCTAACACCCGAGCCTCAGGGTTACTGTATTCCTGGACTGGCATTTGACCTGCAGTGCCTTGTTCTGGCAGCCGGGTGAGTTTGGGGTTTCCTGCTGCTGTGCAAAATTACCACCCTTCATAAAATGCTCAGGGATGGCAAAGGTTTTGCAATCAGTTATTGCATCAGGAAAACTCTGAATAGCGCCATTCTACCCTCTTCCCCGCCCAGGTGCTGGCTCAGCCAGCTGGAGGTCAGACACCAGGGGGAAGGATACGGATTTCCTTTCCCCCCACCCAGACAGTGCCTGCCAGACCTTGGATCGAGCCCAAATACCCCCAGGAAAATGCTGGTCCTCTGGGAGGGATATCATGAGAACCAAAGCTGGCCTGGGGAGCAGGGAACACAGATGGACTGGGCGGCAGCCCCCGCCCCACCCTACTCCAAAGAGTCCAAAGTCCTGCCCAGCCACTAACCAGCTGTGACACAGGGCAAGCCGCACACCCTCTCTGGGCCTTGGGTTCCTTATCTGCAGAATGGGAGCCATAATTCACCTCGATCGCACGGTGAAGTCAGTGCGTATATGCACTCTTGAAATGAAGTTCTCGGTAAGCTCTAGCCATCGTTGTTGTCAGTATTACTCTATGACTCGGCCTGGCCTGCTTGACCCCAGAAGCACCATGGAAAACCCACCGCTTTTCACTCACCTCGGCTCTGCCGCCATGACCTTGAGATCATTCCTCTGACCTCTGTGAACCTCATTTTGGGGACAGGACTACGCCTACCAAGTCTGTGGGGGTGGTGCTATGAACTCGATGAGAAAATGGGTCTGGAGGGCCCGGCGCAGTGCCTGGTGCAGAGGAAGTGCCCATCAATGGTGGCCTTTATCACGAGTCTGGTTTGCATGGGACCCTGAGGGAAGCGGGGCTGGGGAACAGAGGAAGCAATTGTACAGAGGTGAGTGGGGGAAGGGGCCTCCCCGGGGGCGGGCAGTGACAGTCCTGGGCGCTCGAGCCTGGCTGAGCCCTACTTGCACTTGATTCTCTACGGTGGCATTCATCCTCGCAGCCTGGGGACATCCAGGGAGGGAGCCCTTGCAGGACACGGCACCAGGAACCCTCAGGATTTTCTCATGCCCTCCTCATGCTCGCAGGTTCCCACAGGGGCTCATAAAACGTTTTTAACCCTCTCCTGCCCCAGGAGATGTTTTCCAATCATCAAGGATTGACACTCGGATGATACCAGGACTCCTTATTGTCCTCCCTGAAGGTGACAGGGAGGTCTCCCTGGGTACCGCTGGACTGGGGTTGCCACCGTGTGCCATCTCTTCCCAATTCTGTGCTCAGTGGCCTCTTGTGGGTCCTTTAGAATGGACCACGGTGGGTGTTTACACCACGGAAATTGGCAAATACAGCAACACTAAACAGGTTGTTAGACATTCACCAGCATCCCTGTGTCCCCCAACAACTGGGACGTGAGGCTGTTGTAGAGTAAAAGTAGGACTGGTCTTCAGTGGAGGGAACCAGGTGGCAGAGCATAGCGATGTGGGGGAGGAGCTAGGAGACACCCTCCTCACCCTAGCCTGCCAAACTGCTAGCAAAATTGCCTGGAGCAGCTGTTAGAAAGAGAACTGGAGAGTGATGATAAGGGGGAAGCAGAAGTCTAACGAGATGGTTGTACTGATGTCTGTCGGAGAAAATCAGCAGGGGGCTGGTGTGCACAGAAAGGGAGCTGGTCTGAGAAGAGGGGTCAAGCCGCAGCCGTGGGGGTGGAGGTCAACCTTGGCATCTGTCACAGGCGTTGTCCCGCGAGCGCCCAGCATCCTCCCATCAGCTTTCTTCTCCAGAACCCAGACCTCCCTCTCCCACAAGCTGCGTCTCACACCGACTGCGCCCCAGGAGTGGACCAGATTGATCCATTCTGATTGCCGGCTGTACCAGCTAGCTAGGGCTACTTGACAAAACACCACAGACTGGGTAGTTTAAATGACAGAATCTTATTTTCTCACTGTTCTGGAGTTCAGAGTCCAAGTTCAAGGTGTTGGCAAGTTTGGTTTGTTTTGAGACCTTTCTCCTTGTCCTGTGGATGGCCACTGTGTCTGCATATGGTCATCCCTTGGAATGCGTGTTATCTGTGTCCTAATCTTTTCTTAAAAGGACATCAGGCATATTGGATTAGGGCCCACCCACAGAACCTCATTTTCACTTAATTACCTCTTTTAAGGACTTTGCTAGTGGTCCAGTGGTTAAGAATTCACCTTCCAATGCAGAGGAGAGAAGGTCAATCCCTGGTCTGGAAAGATTCCACGTGCTGAGGAGCAACTAAGCCTGTGAGCCGCAACTACTGAAGCCCGCACACTAGAGCCTGCGCTCTGCGCCGTGAGATGTCACTGTGGTGAAAAGCCATTGCGCCACAGCTAGAGAGTAGCCCCAACTCACTGCATCTGGAAAGAGTCCCTCATGCAGCAGTGAAGACTCAGTGTGGCCAATAAATAAATAAACGTAAAATATTGCCTTTTTTAAGGCCCCATCTCCAAATATGGGTACAGTCTTAGGTACTGGGGATTGAGGACTTCAACATGTAAATGGAGGGCGGGGAGGCTGCAGTTCAGCCTCTAACAGCAGTCATTGTTCCGAAACGGGCATGTGGCCCAATTCAAGTCAATGGTATATGGATGGATACTCGCTGGAGGTAGAGTGGAGTCTCGGGAAACTCTCTTCTCACCTAAGGCAGAACACAGGGAGAGATGCTCTCTTCTTCCTTTGAAAACTGTCATGTTAGAATGTGATACCCAGGCCTGGGGGTGCCCAGGGTGGGTACTGGGAACTCTACAGGGTTGAGGTGGTATATCAGTCAGCCCTGAAGTCAGCCCAAAGCTGTCCTGTGGGTTGAAGCTGGTTTAAGTTAAGGTTTTGGTTACACCTGGAAACCACCCTAACTGCCATTTGAAGCAGAGATAGTTAGGGTTCCACCTACACCTCCTCTCTCCACCTCCCTGCGCTCACGGTGGGACACATTTCATTTCCCGGCTTCCCCTGGAGTTGGGTGGGACCATGTGACCAAGTTCTACCAAAAGGCATGGGAATGAATATGAGCGCAGGACACCGGCCAACTCCAGGCTGAAGGGGTTTGGCTACTTCACTGGCTCCTCCCCTGCCAGCCAGAGGGGACCTGGTGTGGCTGGGACCTGGCCTTGATCACGTGGATGACGTGCTAGAGCCCCAGCATGGAGGGAACCTGGGCCCCTAAAATCTGTCAATCCAGAATGGTCACAGGGGAGACACACAGGTTATGTGTTCTTCATGCTGCTGCTTTCGGGCGATCTTTGGTAGAGCAGTAGAGCTTTGCTTTAATAATAATACCTCGTCTTTATTCTAAGGGTGGAGAGAGTTTTACCAGAGCAAAGTTGATGGCGAATGTTTCCTGCAGAAGACTTTTCTTTTAGGGTCAGAGATGGCTTCAAGCTACCCAGGCTGAAATAGATGTCTTAATATCTGCCAGGTGCCCTTTATGGAATCCATTTGTGCAAGTAACTTTCCGATGAAGTGGCTTCCTGTGGGTGCATTGTCAGGCAAAGGAATGCTTTCATTGATCTGCTGATGAGTACCTCCTGCCGGATGCCTGCTTTTATCAACTTAGTTCTCGCTGTGTATCAAGTTCCTGGAAGCCGGTCCAAGTGAATCTGCCTCTGACGTGTATTCAGACCCTGCCCAGGACAACGTCAGGTTCCAGCCTGGTCCGTGAGGAGCCTTCTGGCAGGACTGACCTCTCCTTCCTCTGTGCCCCTCTTCTGGTATCTATTTCATTCTGCTCAGACCGCGGTCTCCATGCCGCCGCCTTCCTCCCCATTCCTCCCACTGGGAGCTCCCGGAGGACTGCGCCGTGCTCCACTGTGGGTGTCTAATGTGATGCCTGGTGCCCAGCCGGAGCTCAGTAAGAATGGGCCGAATGAAGACTGACTCTGACCAAGGACAAAGGTCCCTTCCCGAGCCCCAGTCCAGGTTCAAGGCCCCAAACAGGAATATTCTCCAAAGGTATTTAAACAAGTTTGAAGTTGGATTGTGTTTTCCATGCACTAGGTAAGCTCTCCCTCGAACCCATACAGGTGAAACCGTAGTAGTCTCACCCTATATAGGTTAAGCAGAAGTACTTACTCTATGGTTTCCTCAAAAGAAGTGGAAAGAGAGTGTGAGGGAGGGAGGGAGGGAGGGAGAGAGAGATGGAGGAGCAAAGGAACGAGGGAGGAACAAATGCCTGGAGGCGGTCCAACCTTGGATTGAACCCTGGCTCCTAGTGTCTCTAGCTGTGTGACTCTGGGCAAGTTACTTAGCCTCTCTAGGCCTCTCTTGCCTCAGCTGACAAGTGGCGATGATCTTACCAATCTGTAGCGCTGTTGTGAGGATAAATGACCCAACGTAGGCAAAGCACACAGAGTGGGGATTCAGGAGAGGTGGGCCTCCTTCCTCGAGAAAGGCAAATCGCCTTTTACTGACAGCGTCCCGGTGAAGGAGGCTGCCCGAATCCACAGGCTGTATGGACCATCCCTCCGCAACCTTCCACAGAAAGCCTGACTCTTGTCTACCAGGCTTGCATAAGGAGAGGTATAAAGTCTGCAGACCCCTTGACAGCTGCCTGTACTGAACTTGCAGCTGCCAGTTAGACCAAAGGGGAAAAGACCTCCGCACCGAGAGCCAGGAATCCAGAGCTGGGGGCCTTTCAACCACAGGGCTGAAATAGCATTCCCAACCCCTGCAGTCCCCGTGACCCAATGTGATCTGCACCCCGCTTCCTCCAGCTTTCAGTGCTTGCCTGCAGCCTTCCTCAGAAACGCTGCAGAAGAGGCTTTTTTTTTTTTTTTTTTAATGAAAATCTCAGAAACCAAACAGTCCTCTGCTCGGGGCCAGGCTTCCTTTGAGAATGAAGGGAGATGGGCTTGGCTGGCTGCCACCAGAGTGGGGGAGAGTGTTTGAAGAGGCAAGATGAATTACCTCAAGATAGCCTGAAGATCTCAGATCAGATCAGGGTAGGGTAGAGTTTTGTTTTTTTTTTTTTAATGAGAAAAGGGAAAAGGCAGCCCAAAGGAGGCGTGTGTATGTGTGATGAATTTTTACATGTTGAGATGACTCACTGTGAGGCAGAGCTAGCAAGGTCTGAGGACAGAGGGCTTCCCCAAATCCTGGGAGATGCTCAAGGAGACTATGGGGCAATTATCTGAGTTTTGAGAAAATGCCTTCCTTCCTGTCAGCTCGGCTCATGTGGATGCCAGCAGAAGAGAAGAAAGTGTCTCTGGTCAGCAGAGCTACCTGGCTGTGAGATCCAACCTGGATTCTGCAGGCCAAGCCCTGTGCCAGGCGTGGGGGGCGGGGTCCACCTTCAGAGGATGCAGCTGTGTTTCTTAGCATCTGGAGATGTCCTATGGGCTGGTGAGGTCCTGTCTGTCAGACCTCCGTATTTATCCAGAACGGTTTCAGAACGTTACTCTGGTCATCCATTGCTGTGTAACAAGACCACCCTAAAACTTAGAGGGGATACGGTTCTGTGGGTCAGGAGTTCAGGACAGCCAAGGTAAGGGTGGCTCTTGTCCGCACCGAGGTGTCTGGGGCCTCAGCTGGGAAGAAGCAGGTGGCTCAGGTTGGAGGATTTGCTCCCAATATGGCTTCACCTGTCTGGGCTCAGATGGCTGCCGGGCAGGCTCAGCTGGGTCTTTCACCTGGAGGGTCTACCTGTGGCTTCTCCAGCACAGTGTCCTCAGGGCAGACGGACTTCTTAGCTGGCCATGTGTGCGTGTGCTCAGTCGCTTTGGTTGTGTTCGACCCTGTGGGACCCCATGGTCTGTAACCCTCCAGGCTCCTCTGTCCATGGGATTCTCCAGGCAAGAAAACTGGAGTGGGTTGCTATTTCCTTCTCCAGGAGCTCTTCCTGACCCAGGGTCTCTAATGTCTCCTACACTGGCAGGCAGGTTCTTTACCACTAGCACCACCGGGTTCCAACTGCAAGAGTCCTGCAGAAAAGGACGAGCAGCATGGCCTTTTATGACACAACCGTGGAGGCCTCAGAGTGGCACTTCTGTTGCATGTGATTGGCCAAAGCAGCCCTGAGCCTGACACAGATGAAAGGTGCAGCAGACAACTCAGAAGAAAGTAAGGGGTGTTTCTCTGTTCCATCTAAGGCAGTTGTGGAGCTGTGCTTATCCCGGGATCCAGGAAACTTCCAGTCCATCACCCTGACAACTGCATTTAAACCCTGGAGAGGTCGCCCGTGGAGACAAGTAATAGATTGCTAGCAGTCTGCCCTCGTGGCTCAGTGGTAAAGAATTCACCTGCAATGCAGGAGACATAGGAGACAGAGGTTTGATCCCTGGGTTGGGAAGATCCCCTGGAGTAGGAAATGGCAATCCACTCCAGTATTCTTGCCTGGAGAATCCCATGGACAGAGGAGCTTGGCGGGCTACATACAGTGCATGGAGTCACAGAGTCGGGGACAACTGAAGTGACTTAGCACGCAGCATGCACATAGCACGTGTGGTCTTCTGAGGCTGCCTCTTCTGTGAAGTCTGCCCTGATCCTTCCTTCCTCTCCCTGACAGACTCCCTTCTGCACTGGACTGCAGTCATTTGCTTATATTTCTGTTTGTTCTGCCTTTTCCACTCAGGCTCATTCCTGACGCTCAGGGATAATGCTAATTATAGATCAGGTCATTGGAAGAGCATTTAAATATCTGTTTGCTGACTTGTGTGCGTGGGTCTCAGCTGCAGCACGTGCAGTCTTCACTGTGTTATGTGGGATCTTTTGCCACGGCACATGGACTCTCTAGTTGTAGCACGCGGGCTTCGTCGTTGTGGTGTGTGGGCTGAGGTGTTCCTTGGCAGGTGGGATCTTTGTTCCCAACCAGGGATCAAACCTATGTCCTTTATATTGCAAGGCAGATTCTTAACCACTGGACCACCAGGGAAGTTCCTGGAAGAGCCTTTTAAATTTAGGCCAGAGGCAACAGTGAGTATGTGAGGAGGTGGGAGAGAAAGTCTTTGTAGAGCTCCCAGGAATCCGTCACTGGGACCAGTGCCTCTCTCTTAGACCCCAGGGGATGAGACCCTGCCCTGGCCTTCTGCCAGCTGCATCCATCCCCACATGACAAAGGGGGTGTGCCTTATATAGCGCCTGCACCTGCTGGCCTAGACCAAATTCCACGTACCAGAATGGGGGAATCCTCTGCTCCAATGCCCCAAACCTGCTTCTTGGGTCCAAGAGTCTCTTTCCTGGGTCTGTTTTCTCAACAAGATCTGTTGTATGTACCTCCAGAACTGTGGGTGGTCAACAAAAGACTAAGGGCAGAACCACATATGTGGATGTTGGTACGGCTGGGGCGTGTCCTGCAGACCCTACGGGGGGAGGACAGGAGCTGGGGCAGAGGGAGCAGGCAGAGAAGGGACATCAGATCACAGACTCTCATTTTCACATCCATCCAGGCCCCCACAGATGTCAGGGGGAGGCATGTGAGGATCTAAGGCTTCCTGTGCTCTTAAAATTAACCATTTAAAAAAAAAAGATGTAGGAAGAAACTTTTGGAGGTGATGGATATGCTAATGGCATAGATAGTGGTGATGGTTTCACAATATACGCTGCTGCTGCTGCTGCTGCTAAGTCGCTTCAGTCGTGTCTGACTCTGTGCGACCCCATATACTTATCTCCAAAGTCACCAAATTGTATAGGTACTTACACCTTTATTGTTTACCTCAATAAATTTTTTTTTAGAAGTTCAGTCCCTCAGTCATGTCTGACTCTTTGAGACCCCGTGGACTGCAGCACCCCAAACTTCCCTGTCCATCACCAACTCCTGGAGCTTATTCAAATTGATGTCCATCGAGCTGGTGATGCCATCCAACTATCTCATCCTCTGTCGTCCCCTTCTCCTCCTGCCCTCAATCTTTTCTAGCATCAGGGTCTTTTCCATTGAGTCAGTTCTTTGCACCAGGTGGCCCAAGGATTGGAGCTTCAGCTTCAGCATCAGTCCTTCCAATGAATATTCAGGACTGATCTCCTTTAGAATTGATTAAATCATCAGGCAAAGTCAGATTTGAGGCTCTATCATGAATCTTAATTTTCTATCTGTGTATGTGCGTGCCTGTGTATGCAAATGTTTGCTGGGGGAGGGTAAGTTCTTAAAAGGTTAAGATTTTTACTGAACTTAAAAAAAAATTAAAGGGAAGAAATGTTTGGATAATCTTCCTCTTCATTGGGAATTTGGGTGGCATATAAAGCTGAAAGATTCAGGTTTGAGGTCAACTGGAAGAAGGTTCTCATTCTAACTGGCCACCTTCCAGCTGTGTGACCTTAGACAAGCTAATCAACGTCTCTGAGCCTTCTTAGGAATCTGGAAAATGGTGGTATGTAGTTCATGAGATAATTTTGAATGTTAAACAAGAGAATAGATATAAAGTTCTACCATATGGGAGGAACTCAGTAAATGTTCAACTCTTTCCCAGTATTTGGAACCTTATTGTAAATATTAGTGTTGATTTTCTTAAATATGTCCTGATTTTTTTTTTGGTGTGTTTCAGTTTAGTTCAGTTGATCAGTCGTGTCCGACTCTTTGCGGCCCCATGGACTACAGCACGCCCGGCTTCCCTGTCCATCTCCAACTCTCGGAGCTTGCTCAAACTCATGCCCATTGAGTCAGTGATGCCATCCAACCATCTCATCTTCGGTCATCCCCTTCTCCTCCCACCTTCAATCTTTCCCAGCATCAAGGTCTTTTCCAATGAGTCGGTTCTTCGCATCAGGTGGCCAAAGTATTGGAGTTTCAGCTTCAGCATTAATCCTTCCAATGAATATTCAGGACTGATTTTCTTTTGGTGTGTTTACTGGTTTAGAATTTGGAGTTAGGGAGCATAACACATGTTATGTGTGCCTGCAAAGCCCTGTGTACCCTGAAGCCAAATGGTGGAATCCGGAGTCCTGGCTGCTCTGAGAATTTTCCTGCATTTTGGAATGCGTAGGGCTTCCCAGGTGACAGTAGTGGTAAAGAACCCACCTGCCAATGCAGGAGAAATAAGAGACGAGGGTTCAATCCCTGGGTTGGGAAGATACCCTGCAGGAGGGCAGGGCAACCCACTCTAGTATTCTTGCCAGGAAAATCCCATGGACATAGGAACCTGGCAGGCTACAATCCATAGTGAAAGTGAAGTTGCTCAGTCCAACTCTTTGCGACCCCATAGACTGTAGGATACCAGGCTCCTCTGTCCGTGGGATTTTCCAGGCAATAGTACTGGAGTGGATTGCCATTTCCTTCTCCAGGTGATCTTCCCAACCCAGGGTTCGAACCTGGGTCTCCTGCATTGTAGACAGAAGCTTTACTGTCTGAGCTACCAGGGAAGTCAATAGGGTCAATCCATAGGGTCACAAAGAGTCTAACACAACTAAACAACTGAGCACGCATGCAAAAAGCACTCAGAACCTTGCTAATGCTGTTGCCAGGCACCTACCTGGGCATGAATGAAAATGAGTCAAGCCTGAGCTCATCAGTAGCCTAACTTTATCCCCCAAAATCAATACAGATTTCCCCATATTACGTAACGCAATATGTGCTTTCCTGAGAAGGTGGAGGTAAATCAATTTCTTTTCCCCCGGCTCAACTTGTCATCTGGTGCCCTTCTGGTGTCAGCTCAGTATTGTACTGAGGCTGCAGAGGGAACACACACCGCACACACATGATCTTGCTTTCAAGGCACCTGCATTTTACCAAACCACACCATAAATGCTCCAAAGGAGCTTGCTAATGGCATCATGTGGGAGACCCTTTTATAAGACAAAGAACCCTTTTAACACAGGAAGAATATGACCTAGTCCACATCCTATTTACTTGTATATTTGTATCTGTCAATTTGGATTTTCATGGTAAAGGCCTTTTCTGACTCTGACATGTGGCAAGCTGATAATGAATATTGGTTGACTAAATGCACATAGTTTAAAATCAAGGCATACTCATATTTGATCATCACATCTGTGTATGGGTAGATAACTCATAAGGACTTTTCACACATTTGCAGCTATTTGTTCCCATGAGAACTTTGCTGGGGAGGAAAAGCAGCCCATCTCACAGGTGAGACAATTTAAGCCTATAAAGAGCAACTGGCAGGCTTCCCTCGTGGCTCAGTGGTAAAGAATCTGCCTGCCAATGCCGTGGGGCAACTATTGAACCTGTGATCTAGAGCCCAGGCAGCAACTACTGAGCCTGCGTATTGCGACTAGAGTAGTCCCCACTTGATGCAACTATAGAAAAGCCCGCACAGCCAGAAATAAATAATTATAAATAAAATAAAATTTAAAAAAGCAACAGGCTTCCTCAAATCAGTATCTGAAAAGTCTGATGGAAGTTCAGTCCAGACTTGGCCAGCAGGAAAAGCCCAGCAATGAAGTGACGACAATTTTAGCTCACTTGTCCCCTTGGCTATCTTGATTGCATGCCAAGGGGACGCCTGTCCTCCCAGGCATCCAGGCTGGAGGCCCCTAAATCTTCAGCACCCCCCGCCCCCCGCCGCTTTCTTTCCCCCATATCCTGTTTCTTTCTAGGGCTAGACATTCAACTCTTAACTCTGTTCCCTATTCCCCACACCCTTTCCTTGGCCCAAATGCCCTGTTCCTCATTTCAGGTCCTCCTTTTGGATAACCCTCTGCCCTTGAGTACATTTATTTGGTTGGCACTTAGTAAGCCCTCCCTTTATAACAGACACTGGGCTGGGGACGGGAGATACACAGCTAAATAAGACATGGTCCCTGCCCTCTGGGACATAGCTGAGTGGACAATGCCATGAAAGAAAGCTGGATGGAAGACTCAACAGTGCTTGGGATGACATTGACATCTGACAGCAGTGCAGGGGAAATCTGGGTGGGGTTTTGAAGGATGAATAGGAGTTCATCCTATTGGCAGGGGGGCGGGGGGAATTCTGTTGGGAGAAAACAGCACAGGCAAAAATGAATATGTGTGAATTAGCAAGATGTGTTTATGTCCCTACCAGGATCTGGCATAGGTAGGGTGCTGGTGAGGAGACAAGAAAGTTAAGGCTGGAAAGGGAAGTAGGGCCAGAAAAGACGGTATTTTGATTTTGCCTTCTGATGGCCCCTGCCAAGTTTTTAGGCCAGGGCCTGATGTGATCAAATTTAAATTTAAGAAAATGTACTCTGATAGCTGTGTGGGGAATGGATTAAAGAGCCCAAGGCCACATTTGGTTTTGTGCACCATTGTAACTCCAGCATCTAGTAGGTGCACTGGCAGAGTAGGTGCTTTTGTATGCTGAAAGAATGAATGAGTGACCCAGTTAGCAGCTTACTGCAGGAAGCCAGGAGAAGGTCCTGAACTAAGATCATGAGAGTGGCAAGGAGTGGATTGACATGGGAGAGGTACAGGGTTTGTATCAGACAGGAAAACGAAACCTAGGCCAGGAAGTTCAGAGGAAAAAATTAAATTGCGGAACTAGTTATAAAGGTATTAGATAAACAGAAACAAAAATAGAACAAAACACGGTATGGTGGGCAGCCCGGAGATGAGCAATACATCATGAAGCAGCTTTCACCCTAGGGCTGGAGGGAGGAAATTGGTGTCTTTTGATTCCCAGGAGCCAGAGTGCCTAGAGTGAGCTAGGACCAGGAAGAGGCAGAGGGCACCATGGTTGGGTCCCCCCAGGAGGCAGACTCAGAGATAGAGATTAGAATGCAGGAGGTTTATTATGGCAACACCTTTGGAAGGGGAAGGAAGGAATAGGACTGGGTGGAGAGAAGAGCCAGGCTGGAGGCAATCTCAGGGATGAACTCAGTGGACCCTAAATGGGTGGGCTGAAACTGGGATGCCCTTCAGAGTTGGCTCAAATTTGGGCAAGGAGGCTGGACTTGTTTACAATCACCGGTCATTGGACCTCCTGGGAATGGAGTGTGAACTTGGGCAAGGTAGCCCTACTCAGTCAAGGCAATTTTCAAAACTCCCAAAAGGCACTCTCAGCGCCCCCAGTGTAGAGGGTGGGGTGGGCAGGGGTGGATAAATCCTTCAGTCCTGTAGGGAGATCTTGGCAGCACCTGGTGAGAGCCACACACAGGGGCTGGCTGAAGGCAGGTGGGGGTGGCTGGGCCACAGAGGAGGTCCAGCCAGGGCCCAGAGCAGCACCTTCCCATCTTCCTCCAGGACCTCACTCTGAGCAGAATGGGCTGGAAGCCAGTGGGCAAGGGAGCATGAGAAAAAGTCTGTGCGGGGCAGCCCCAGGTAGCTGAGCAGGGGACGGCCAGGGGATGTCTCTGAGAGCAAGCAGGACTAGGACTGGACCCAGTGACAACCCAGTAGGGGACAGGAAAAAGGTGGATTCAAGGGGAAATGACTGCCAGGGATTCTGTCCCCAGGGATGATGGTGGCAATGCCTTTCTTTTAGAAGAGGCAGTGAAGAAGGTGCACACCTTGGACAAAGAGGCTGAAGGCCTTTGCTGAGTTTGCCATCCAAGTGATGATGCCCAGTGGGCAGCTCAGTCAGTTTCAGTTCAGTCGCTCAGTTGTGTCTGACTCTTTGCGACCCCATGGACTGCAGCAAGCCTGGCTTCCCTGTCCATCACCAACTTCTGGAGCTTGCGCAAACTCACGCTTATTGAGTCGGTGATGCCATCCTGCCATCTTATCCTCTGTCGTCCCCTTCTCCTGCCTTCAATCTTTCCCAGCATCAGGGTCTTTTCCAATGAGTCAGTTCTTTTTATCAGATGGCCAAAGTACTGGAATTTCAGCTTCAGCATCAGTGGGCAGCTCAGTGGATCTTAAATAACTGGCACAAAATGAACTTGAAAGAAGGAAAACCTTGGGTGGACTTGGTTACAAGATCAAGTGCAGCCTTCTCAGCAGGCATTGGAGATTTTCTCGGTTGATTTCTGCAGGTTCAGCTCCACCCTTGTAGCCAACCTGGCCTCTTAACATCAACCTGATCCTTCCCCACATCCTGTCTTACCTGCCCCACCCACGCTCCCACTTCCCCACCCTGCTCACTCCGTGCAAATCTTTTACAATCCCAAATATCCCCCCAGGTCAAATGCTTTCTAGATGGAATCCTACCTAACTCTACAAATTGTAATCTCTACCTTGAGTCCCCACAAGTGCTTTAAGAGCTTGAATGCATTCAGTAGCGTCTTTGACCACAGCCAGTAACTTAATCTTTGCAGGCTTCTCTGTGAAAAGGGACAAAAAAGAACTCCACTGGGTAGTTGTGAAACGTCAGTGTGTCAAGCGCTAACAGCGCCTGCCACGTTACAGAGTTCAATTAATGTTAGCTATTGTTAATTTTCATCTTCCTAATCCTCAGCATCTAGTTTAGGAGATGCTTCATTAGTGCTGGCTGAATGAAGGGAGACTTAATATGGAAAAGGATTTATCCTTGGGGCTCGATCTGGTTTTAGAAAATGAAGCATTTAGCAGAAGTACAGAAGGGACTCTGATAACAGTTATCTATGTTCGGTGTCCAGGGACTCCGAATTGACCTGGTTCCCGAAAGAAAAACGACAGCGTCTAGGTTGTTTTTTCATGGAGCTCTGTGCAGGGTCTGACACATCTCGCGCTCACCCAAATCAGGTTGCACGAGTGCGTGCACACGCCCTGGCAGGACTGCCTGGGTGTAGGCAGTATCACTATCTATCCGGTCACCAAGGAACCGGGTTAGCCCCGGGGCTCTAGACCCTGCTGCGCGTGTGGAGGCTGCGGAGGAGGCACGGGGAGGGAACAGGAATTCGGCGACGGCCACGTGGGCCCCTTCCGCTCTCTCCCCACATCCTTTGTTTCCCACCGGCCGCGGCTCAGGAAGCTCTTTCTGCGAGTCACCGCGAAGGGGCGGCCGGGGAGCCGGGAGAAGCTATTTCCGTGCAATCCGGGCGGGCGGCAGGCGCGGGAGGGGCGTGGAGGTGGAGGAGAGCAGAAGGCCTAGTGTTTGCTTTTATTTCATCCAACAGAAGGTTCTATTTGTGGAAGCGAACAGACGCTGGGGATTAGAGCTGGGAGGGGGCAGGAAAAGGGGAAAAAAAAAAAAAAACAAAAAACCGTCACATACACTACCACGCATAGGTCTTCCCCGGAACTACCGCGTGGGGGTGAATGAGTGATTCTGGAATTCATCACCTTCTCTTTCCTCCCTTCCTCCGGCTACCGCCGGGTCTCGGCGACGCCTACAGTTCCAACCCGAGGTCCCCAGGCGCGGAGCGGCGAGGGGATCCCCCAGGGCAAAAGGAGTCACCCCTCCGGCCGCACCGAGCGGCGGGTGCTGGAGAGCTGGTGCGCGCGCCCGCAGTCCATTGTGCTCTGAGTGAATGAGGAGCGCGCACCAATCACCGGTCGCTTCACCTCCCGCGGCCCCTCCCCTCCCGCCCACTTCCCCGGGACCCTGACGTCACGGGAACTTTTCCTCCGCCTCCTCCTCCGGCTTCCAGCGCTGAGTCCACGGTCTGCGGGAGGGCGCGCGCCGCCTCCTGCCTAGACCAGCCTGTTGGGGGTAGGGGTAGCTAGGGGGAACGTGTGCGCGCGCCCCAGCGGGCTCAGAACTCACCACCTGCGCCGGAGCGCGCTCAGCCCGAAGCATCCCAGCCCTCGGGCCACCCCCCTCGCCCCCGCCGACCCAGCTCCACCTTCCCTTCCCGCCGCACCCCGCCCCCTCCCCCGGTCCTCCCCCTCCGCTTCGGTGACTGCTCGCCCGGCGGCAGGGCCGGAGTCGTCGCAGTCACCTCATTGCACAACCCGGCTTCCCAACTGTTTACACAGCCCGGCCTGTGAGTGTGTGTGTATACAGCGTGAGTCACCGGGAGGCGGAGGAGGTGGAGGAAAAGGAGAAGGAGGAGTGCACTGGCTGGGATCGGTGCGGCGCACACACTCACTCACACTCAGTCACTCTCTCCGAGAGCGTCTCAGACGCTCGCGCACACTCACGCCGGGAGCCCAGGAGCGCGCCGGATTCCGAGCGCAGCGGAAAAGTTGCTTCGGCTTTCGCTACGAGACTTCTTGCTCTGGGAAGTGTGTTTGCTCCGTGGCTCCAGCGAGCCTGCGGAATCTTGTGCTCGCCGCTCTGAACCTCGGGAAGGCCGGCCGCCTCTGCCTCCCCAACTGTCGGCAGCTTCGACAACAATAGCGGCGGCTGCCCCCGCTCTGCGAGGCGCCCAGAGCCGGTACCCGCGGAGATCCGGAGACCCGAGCCGGCCTCCGCGCCCCGGACGCGCTGCCAGCGTGATCCCCGCGTGCACCAGGAACGGCTCCAGCTTTGCCCCCGTGGGGGCAGAACCAAGCTCCGTCTGCAAACTCCATCCCCCGTGCTGGAGTAAGTCGCGGCGCCCGTCGCGCCTTTCCGGGCGGATCCGAGGACTTATAAAGCAGGGGCCGCCCCGGCCCGGATCGGGATGCGGGTCGGTCCCGTGCGCTCTGCCATGAACGGCGTCTCGCAGCCCCGCACTCCGGCCTTGTTGCTCGCCGCCGGCCGGGGCACCCCGGCCAAACGCCTGCTGGACGCGGACGACGCAGCGGCCGTGGCGGCCAAGTGCCCACGTCTCTCCGAGTGTTCGAGCCCCCCGGACTACCTCAGCCCCCCTGGCTCTCCCTGCAGCCCGCAGCCTCCGCCCGCCGCTCCAGGGGCCGGCGGCGGCTCCGGGAGCGCTCCGGGGCCCAGCCGCATCGCCGACTACCTGCTGCTGCCCCTGGCTGAGCGCGAGCATGTGTCCCGGGCGCTGTGCATCCACACCGGCCGCGAGCTGCGCTGCAAGGTACGCACCCGGGGGGCCGGGACCTGGCGGAGGTCGCGGGTGAGGGGGGACACGGTGGCAGGCAAAAGTGTTTGAGGTCTCGTCCGCCAGCGCCCGGGAGCCGAAGGTGCCGCCAGCGTTTGGGCTTGGGGCAAGGCGGTTAAGTATGTTTGAGCCCGGGAAGGCAGCATTTGACCAGGATCTCCTTACTGGGAATTGTGAGGTTCGGATGGAGTGGGATAATTCGAACTCGGCGGTCAAGAGGAAGTGCGGTGCTTAATTGCTTTATATCTATTAGATATTATTTCCTTAGCGCCCAGTTTAGTGCGTGGCGCTCCATATAAGTTGTGGAATTGAAATGGATTCCAGGGCCATGCCATTCTCCTTTTCTCATTCTCCTCGGTCCCCCCGCCCCTCGTTCTGGAAGGGCGCCCTACAGTGGGTGCCTGCTTGGAGCTTGGAGTAGCTGGCAGCTCTCTCGCCGGGGCTGCGAGGCACCCGGGCTTAGTTGTGGGTGGTCAGGGGCGGGAGGTCCGTGTCGGGCGCAGGTGTTGGGGATTCCGGCTGGAACCCGCGCTAGAACCGGAACCCTGTCTTCCCCAGAGAGCAGTCTGGCGCGGGGGGTCTTCCAGCCAGGGCGGGGGGATTTGGCCGGAATGGAAGTGTTGGAAAGCCCGCGCCTGCTAGGAAACCCTCGCTTCCATTCATGTCTTGATTTTCCGGCCGGCGATTTTCCTTTGAACATAAGGGATGCCATCCAATTGGAGGTACAACTGGAAACAGGATTCCCCGCGCTCTCCTCCTGCGCCAGTAGACGCAGAACATTCCCACAGTCCATCTACCTTTTGCGAGCTGGACACCCCGGTCTCAGACATTTCTGATAATCCTCTGGGCCCCTCCTTTTCACCTGAAAGATAGGTTCACCCCTCAGTTAAAGTCACTCGGGTTTTCTGCAACTCACCTGACCCCCCAACTTCCCTGGGCTCGCTGCTGCCATCTACTGGCCGACCCGAACGAAACTTCAAATGCATGATCAAGCCCAGTTTTAAAGGGGGGAAATTCTTTTCTTCTGGGTCGCTGGGGCTAAGAGCTCTTTTGGGAGGAGTATGAGTGTGGGCTGGGGGTGGGAGGAGGGGGGCAGCGGAGAGATTTCTTCGAGCTGGTGACAGAGCAGCCAGGCCTCAGAAGTGGGGTGGGTCTGGTCATTGTGCAACCCCTTCCAGTTCCTCTGAGCAGATAATAGCCGAATCCAGATGGTGACAATCCGTGTGTCACCGTTTCCAGTTGAGTCTAGGATATGAGTAACCGGACTAAACAAAAGGCCCTTAAAGAGACCAGTCAGCTTCTTAGAGGAGATGCTACTGGTGTCCTGGGTGAAGGTGGGGGTGGGAATTGGTGGGGGGTAGGGAGATAAATAAACAAATGAATCCCCCCTGCCCCCAGGATCCTGTATCCCTCCTGTGGGAATGTTACCTCAAGACTGCTTAGACCTGAGTCAGCCCAGGCAGGTTGCTTAGGGCTGTGTTGACCGACTTGGAGTCATTTGTTCCTTCCCGGTAATGACAGAGCTGCGTGTTCTCCAGCCCCTTGCTTCCACTTGGAAGCTGCATAGTCACCACCTTCTGTGCCCTTCCTGGTCTGCAGGAGGTCATGCCTTTCCAGGGACTGCTCCTGCAGACACCAGAGGGACCTCTGTCAGCCCCTTGGCAGCCGCCGGCGAGCAAGGGCCACAGAGGGTGGGGACTTCGGGGCTTAGCTGTCTGGAGCTTGTGGAAGGCCATACAGAGAAACCATCCGAATGGTGGCTCTTTGAATATTTGCTAGCCCAGAGCCCTAGATGCTTCTGGTTTGGGGGTGTTAGGGGTAGCTGCGACTGCATAAAGTGGGGTTGAAGAGCTCATGGGGGTGTGTGCTAAGTCGCTTCAGCTTCATGTCCGGCTCTTTGCAATCCCCTGGACTGTAGCCTGCCAGGCTCCTCTGTCCATGGGATTTCCCAGGCAAGACTACTGGAGCGGGTTGCCTTGTCCTCTTCCAGGGGATCTTCCTGACCCAGAGATAGACCCCCATCACTTATGTCTCCTGCGTTGACAGGCAGGTTCTTTACCATTAGTGCCACCTGGGAAGTCCCAGACTGAGAATTGCAGCCCAGCTGCTGGAAGGCAGTCTCTGCTTCTCTAGCCTCCTAAGCGGGTCCACTTCTCTCTGCAGGTGTTTCCCATTAAACACTACCAGGACAAAATCCGGCCTTACATCCAGCTGCCATCACATAGGAACATCACGGGCATCGTGGAGGTGATCCTTGGGGAAACAAAGGCCTACGTCTTCTTTGAGAGGGACTTTGGGGACATGCACTCCTACGTGCGCAGCCGGAAGAGGTTGCGGGAAGAGGAGGCCGCCCGGCTCTTCAAGCAGATTGTCTCTGCCGTCGCCCACTGCCACCAGTCAGCCATTGTGCTGGGGGACCTGAAGCTTAGGAAGTTTGTCTTCTCCACCGAAGAGAGGTGAGCGGCCTCCACAGCCTCTCCTGTGCCTTTTGGAACCGAAACGAGGCTGCAGGTTGAGCAGTTAGGGGTGGTGCATTGGTTGAGAACAACATCAAGGGCTCAGTTGTCCCAGAGTTAGTCTTGAGAAGTCCTCTCTCCTAAAGAGCCAATGCCACAGCTGGGTTTCCTGCACCCTCGTGAATGTGGCCTGGGGACACCTTGGTGCATTTGTGGGATATCACGTGAGGATAGGTTACCCTCCCCACTTCCACCCTGGGATCAGGTTTATTCCCCATTGTTGTCAGAAAGGTCAGTTCTTCTCCGGTACAAATGTCAGCCTGCCCTTCACAGCATCGATTCCTAGAGGACATTTTAAAATCCTTGTTTATACTGAGTGCCTTTTTTTTTTTGGTACCTAGGAAGTGTCACAGAACTGGTCAGACTGTCCTATTTGCAGAAACCTCTCCTTTCCTTCACCCCACACTTCTGTTCTGTGTCATGCTTGGCCCCCAATATTTTCTTCACTTTGACCAGTGACTTTTTAGGCATTTTGTTTGGATACATCTTCAGAAAATAGCCACTGTTGAATAAGAAATGGAAGCTGGATGGAATTGGTTGCTAAATATAGATCATGGCTTACCTCATAAAAGAACAAGATGAGCCTAATAAGACAATAATGAGACATTAAGATTCAGAGTTGAGGTTTCAGACAAGAGAATTCAGGAAGCCAAAGGAGATAAACCTTACCTGATTTTAGGAGGTGGGCCGCATCCCTTGTGGAAAGATTAAGAGCAATCCCACTGTCCAGTTGCACAGGTGGGTGTGCACTCTCCTATAGTAGCTGTTCATGCGGCGCTCACCCACCTGTGCCATTTTAGCCTTAACTCCCGATCCTATGAAAATGTACAGGGTTGTTGAGTTGCCAGAAAACCTGACTTTGTATCTGACCTTGCAAGAGTTATTGGAACATACTGATTAGCAAAGAAAAGCAAAGTGTTGGCAATGAAGAAGTTTCCAGTTCCTGGAACACTCTCCTTTGATATGGTGATGTATTTTCTGAAACATGCCTTACACACCTCCTTGCTTACTTTTGAAATCCACCATTGCACAGGCGAATGTCATGTGCGTGGAGTTTGGCAACCCGAGGGTTAAGCAATGGCAGGCTGACGCTAGCCCTGTAAGCAGCACAGGTGCAGGGTTTTAGTACTACAGGAACCAATCAGCGGCAGACGGTGTGGGTTGAGTCATATTTTCCGTTTACAGAACCAATGGGTATTTTACATAACGACGGGGGAGGTCAGGCTGAGGACATACTGAAGTTAGCACATGTATACTACACTCCAGGGAACAGGAAGGCAGGAAGGAAAAAAAAAAAACAACAACTAGACCTTTAAGAGGAAAAGGAATTGACCCAGTAGCCTGTACCAAATATTTGCGTCCTTCTCAACCAATGATTTACTGAAACAGAGCTAGTTCAGAGAAACTTAGCTGGGGGGACACAGTGGCCACCAGATATTGGAGGCTCCCCGCGTGGCTCTGGGCTTTGGGGGAGCCCAGGAGGCTTGAGTGGCTGGATCTGAATAGGGAGGCACCTGCAGCTTCACCTGAGAGCCTTGACTGAAGATGTTTCAGATTAGTTGTTACCTGAACAGATGAATCCCTGTCTGGGTAAACGAGCTCAGGTGGTGCTATACCATCCTAGGGTGTGTGTGTGTTTGTGTATTTGTGCGTGTGTGCATGTGTACACGTACATGGGCATTTTAGGCGTCCTGCATCTTTCAAACCCACCAGCCGCTTTCTTTGTCTTCTTGTCCTGGCATTCTTTGCAATTAAATATCCCAATACACGTAATTAACATTCCTCGTACTTTTCCTGAGTCGAGGCCATTGTGGGCTTGGGCTCAGGTGGACAGAACTCTCTCTCTCTGTGTATATCAATGTGAGCAGGAGTGCTGACAATCCGTGTGCAATATCAGTGACCTTGGGCTCCAGGTTCTGTAATGTTCTGTATTGCCAAGCATCGGTCCTAGTGACCCTGGCAGTCAGTGGCACGATAAGAGATAAGATCGGCTTATAGGATGCTCCGGCTCTCCCTAAAGCAGTAGGATAAGCTGTTCTTCCCTGATAGCTTTTGGAGAAATGTCAGCATTCTCCTGACACAGGCTCCCACAACTGCAATGTGCACTTAGTAAATTGTGTAACCCCTATTAGGATATCTCTTCTAAGCTCTAGCATCATGAATAGTATCTGGGGCTTTGCATCATACCCTCCACCCCAGGTGCTCTCTCAATACTTTGCTAATTTTTATTGCAGTTTGTATTGGTTTGTGAAATCCGGAGTCCTCCTGGGTAGGTTGCAAGGTAATGCTTACTGGATGAAGGGGTAACTGGCATTCCTTGGGCCTTTGTGTTGAGTGCCTGTGGACCCTATTATTGGGAAGGAAGGCCTTGTTTTTCATAGCAGCTGGATCTGGAAGTAATGGCTTGTTTCATGTCTTCTACAGAACCCAGCTCAGACTGGAAAGTCTTGAAGATACACACATAATCAAGGGAGAAGATGATGCTTTGTCAGACAAACACGGCTGCCCAGCCTATGTGAGCCCTGAGATTCTGAACACCACGGGGACCTACTCCGGAAAGGCAGCGGACGTTTGGAGCCTTGGGGTGATGCTCTACACCCTTTTGGTGGGGCGCTACCCCTTCCATGACTCAGACCCCAGTGCCCTTTTCTCCAAAATCCGACGTGGACAGTTCTGCATTCCTGACCACATTTCTCCCAAAGCCAGGTGCCTCATTCGCAGCCTCCTGAGACGGGAGCCGTCAGAGAGACTCACTGCCCCAGAGATCTTACTCCATCCCTGGTTTGAGTCTGTCTTGGAACCTGGGTACATCGACTCAGAAGTAGGAACTTCCGACCAGATTGTTCCAGAGTACCAGGAGGACAGTGACATCAGTTCCTTCTTCTGCTAATCCCCAAACCTCAGAAACCTCATAATTCTCACACATGGCATTTTCCATTTCTAAAGATGGACAGGCCTTTCGGCGTGAGGCCAACCAGACAGGTGATGGCGTGGAGACTGTGGCTGCTGAATTCAGCATGGCGCCCCTTCTTTCTCATCTTCCAGATGCGTGACTGAGGATGTGAGCAGCGTACTCTCTGATTGGCTGCCCTACAGAGTTGTTTTCCTCAGTGAACCTTCGCCAACTATCCCTTTGTTGGATTTGGGGGTTCCGCCTCTTTTCTGGGTGGCACGGAGTATGAATATCCTGCAGCGTGTGATGGAGTGAAATGAACATTCTAAAGGGAGAGGAAGTGAATCACACAATGGCATTTTAGGCAATAACTATATTTTTAACAGGGTGACAAATTACCTGGGCCAA
Organism: Bos taurus; assembly: GCF_002263795.3. Classification (NCBI taxonomy): domain Eukaryota; kingdom Metazoa; phylum Chordata; class Mammalia; order Artiodactyla; family Bovidae; genus Bos; species Bos taurus. The sequence continues at coordinate 14,780,498 of NC_037341.1, read as the reverse complement.
TAAACCTGCCATCTTCAAACTGGTCTTTGGTAGCCAGGCTTTCGCTACCCCCAGCTTCTCTGATTGGAAAATTGTTTTTTTCTGGTTTGGTTTAACACTCGCCCTCTCTTCATGTTTTTGGAGCAGACTGTTTCAGGGGCATAGGAGCCTGCCTGAACCATGAACCCAGAATCATCTCTCCTCTGTGTCCTGCCAAGACCCCATTTGCACTAATGCCTTCTTTCTGACCTTGAAATGAGCCCCTTGCCCTTTCACTATAAAAGCACTTACCAGCTAACGGTGGAAGAGTATCACGAAAGATTCAGGCTCCTGGCTGTTTCAGAACTCTGAGCTCAGACAGAGAGACTGGAGACTTTTAAAAAGAATTTGAGCACTTGGAAACCATTAGCTGTTTTGGTTCCCCCCAAATATGTTAGCATTTATCCTTTCCTTTTTTCCCCCCAAGACCATCTCAGGGTGGAGCATTTTGTCTAGGAGGAGAAAGATAAGAAGACTCCTCTCTCCCAAGAGCAAATTTCTGTGCTTCAGAGAAAGTAAATTTTGGATAGTCTTAGACAGCTCTCAGACTAACTTCCAGAATTAGTCTTTAACCACCCCCATGGGTCTGGTCTGCAGTTTTGCATGACAGGTTGTTAATATTTCATCTGTGGTGTGGTTTATGAATGCATCTGTTTCATCGGTATCTGGAGTGAAATAGCAAGCCCCAAATCTTTAAGGTTGGAAGGGACTTTAAAAGTCATCTAGTCCAACTTCTTTCCTTTCTCTACCACCTCCCAATGTAGAAATCGCCTCCCCGCCCCCGACCCCCCAAATTCTTTCACAGGTGGGACTCCAACCTCTGTTTGAATGCTTCCAGAGATGGGAACTCACTACCTACGGAAGATAGAACTTAACAGAGATTTGCCACTTGCATTAAAAAAACAGATGAAATATCAGTAAATGTCTCAGACAGTACTGAAATCAGGTGGTTAAACGGGTGAACCAAACATACTGTATTTGAGAAATGGCACAAAAACAGGCAGTCACCTTTAAGGGCTACGCCTTAGGCAAACTACTAACATGCATTGTGAGAATACCGTGTATACCTCACGCACTGTGTACTCTGTACATACGTCGTACCTTTTCTACATTTGTTGTTGTTTTCACTCTGACACTTGTTCTGTTGTCTGTGTCTGTCTGAATAACCTGCGTGTCTAAGACCACGTGAAATGTGAATGATCATTGGCAATATTACCTTGACAGAATCATGGGACTTGGAGAAGGAGGACAGAGACCTCTGTCGCACTAACGCTCTCGTGGTTGCTTGAATGTTGTATCTGTGATACATGACCCGGCTAAGGACTCTGGGTTTGCTGGGGCTTCGAAACACTAGACCCTTCCTGTACATGTGTATATATGTTGAGATGGCCGTTTCCGACTTGTAGAGAGATTTTAATAAATCTGGTTTCGTAAATAGGTGCAGTGACTTTCTTTGGAGTCCAATCCACCGTTACCTGGTGTAGGTTCACGCTGTGGATGCAAAGGTCGCTGGCTTCGGGCCTGGAATCCCAATGGGGAGATGAAGAAGTAAACAGCTGATGATTATATATGACCTTTGACAAAGCTGAACCCATTCACTTTTTCCATTGAAGTAGACAAATTCATTTTGATGGGTGAGACCAATTTGGTGAATCAGGCTGATGAGGGCTATGGGTTGAATTTAAGAGCTGAGAAACATTTGAAGAGGCGCATACATGAAAAAGTCTTGAGTTGTAAGAATCCCTCTGGCTTAAGGTCTTTCACAGACCCTTGAGAATTTGATGAAAACTGTGGACACCTCTCAGAAAAACGTCCATGTGTATCCAACAGAACTCTGTTGTAATTTCAGAGGTCCACATCCATCCCTGAATGTATCACAGGGCCTCCTGTTGAGAGCCAAACTCCACCCTTCCCTCCCCCATTAGACTTAATTAAAATCATTAGTTGAGGCCCCCCCCCCCTTTTTTTTCTGTAAATGTAAAAGTGGAACTAATAGGAGGAAAGCTAAAAGCAACATTATTTTGAATCACAAATACAGAAATTGGAATTGATTAGGTATAAAACTTCACTGTGACAACAAAATCTATTCTAAATGAAGTCAGCATCCAGAGTGATTTTTAAAAAGTTTGTAAAGTGTAACACATACACAGAAAAAATAGAAGTGTGTGGCTCTGAATTTTCACAAACCAAACATACTGGTCTAACCTGAAGTCAGGTCAAGAAAAAAGAAACATGGCTAGGACCCCAGAATCTCCCTCCTCCCCCTTTCAGTCCCACCTGACACGCCCTCCAGGGGATACCACCATGAAAATGAACGTGTTAGTCACTCAGTTACGTCTGACTCTGCAGCCCCATGGACAGTAGCCCACCAGGCTCCTCTGTCCATGGGATTCTCCAGGTAAGAATACTGCAGTGAGTAGCCATTCCCTTCTCTGGGGGAATCTTCTAACCCAGGGATTGAACTTGGGTCCCCTGCATTGCAGGTGGATTCTCACCGTCTGAGCCATCAGGGAAGCTATGGGACAGAAATTTAATTCCAGATTCTAAGGGTAAAAGTTAGAATAAGGATTAAGCCATCTGCTCTGGGCTTAAATGAAAAGGCAAACAGAAATTACAGATGACACAATTGCCCTTTTCTAGGTCTCGGGCTGAGATCACCCAGGAAAGCAGACCTATGACACCAAAGTTGCAACTCAGGCCTCATGACCCAGGAACTTGAGAAATGGAAAAAGCACGAAGCAAAGAATAGGCAAATGCCTGAGTAGTTAAAAAAAAGGAAGCTGGGAGTTGAGCTAGGGTCATCCCGTGAATAAGATCCTCAAACCCCAAAGTTCGTGGATCCTCAGGACATACAGTGCAACTTCTCCCTGCCCTGACGAACCCAGGCAAGGGTCAGCACGACTCCTTGGGCACACAGAAGGCTAACACTTTGGACTTCACCAAGCTTTTTAATCTAAGGATTTCAAAACACTTTGCAAGCAATTAAGGTTACAACACCTCTTTGTACTGTTGTTACATGAACCAAGTAGAGGGAAATATGGGTCAGGATTGGCTGGGATGACATGTGATGCCACAAATCCATACATTTAATCTCTTCAAAGATGGAAACAAATCTGGGGCAATCACAGCCAGTTATCAATACATTACAGAAGATTGGAAGGAGAGTGTGCCACACACTGGTTAAAAAGCTGATTGCTTTTATTTTCCCTTACATCCTCAATGTAAATCACTCAAGTGACATTTCAGTAACTGTTTATTCATATCATACTAGAAGCTTCACTCTTTTTCTCCCCTGTTCCTTCTCCCTCTCCCTCTCCTCTCTCTTTCTCTCTCCCCTTTGATAGTCACAGCAGCCAAGTGAAACAGGCAAGTCAAATAATATTTGCTCCATTTTACAGATGAGAAAACAGTCTCAAGTGTCTTTCAGCAGCTGCTTAGGAGTAAACAGCTAAGGGCTGGGACCTGATCTTGGGTCTTTGTACTTACTCCTTGTCTAATGTTGTGACTATGTCTGCACATGGCCATTTAACTTCTTCTGGTAAGAATAACGATTGGTGAAGATGGTTCAAGACAAATGCTGAGACTTCAGCCCCATCAGAGTCTTCAAGACAACTCAGCATATCAGTTATAAAGGTGAGAGCATTACTGAAGATGAGAGATCCATTATTCAAAAAAAAAAAAAAAGGTCTCCTACCATGTGCCAGGCACTGTGGTAGATCGTTGGGAAACATGTGACCAAGACGCAGTCCTTGCCCCCGAATAGAAAACTCCATGAAGTCAGGGACTGTGACTGTCTTCATCTCCCTGGCTTCTAGCACTCAGCTCAATGTCTATCACAAGAAGGTGTCCAATGGCAACATGGATGGATGAATGAGTGGGTGGGTGGATGAATGAGTGGGTGAGTGGATGAGTGGGTGGGTGAGTGAGTGGGTGGATGGGTGGGTGATGGGTGGCTGGGTAGGTCATTGGATGGATGAGTGGGTGAGTGGGTGAGTAGATGGGTGAGTGGGTAGGTGATTGGATGGATGAGTGGGAGATGGGTGGGTGGGGGAGTGGACTGGATGAGTGGGTGGGTGGGTGGATGGGTGGGTGATGGGTGGCTGGGTGGGTCGTTGGATGGATGAGTGGGTGAGTAGATGGGTTAGTGGGTATGTGAGTGGATGGATGAGTGGGAGGTGGGTGGGTGGGTGAGTGGACTGGATGAGTGGGTGAGTGAGTAGGTGGCTGGGTGGGTGAGTGAGTGGGTGGGTGGGTGGATGAGGGGATGGATGAGTGTTAGGTGGGTGGGTGGGAGAGTGGATCATTGGGTAGGTCAGCAAATGGATGGGTGTGTGGATGAGTGAGTGGAGGCATGTCCTCCAGCAACTCAGAGCCTATTGGGCCTCCGAGTCAGAGAGCCAAGAACACAGAAGCAGGAATCTTGTAATTGGGGTCTCTTCCTAGTTCTGAAGCCCTTTCACTATATGACCTTCAACAAGCAGATCTGCAACTCTCATTCTCATTTGCTCATCTTTAAATAGGAGCAAGCTCCGGGAGCTGCTAATGGACAGGGAAGTCTGGTGTGCTGCAGTCCATGTGATCACAAAGAGTCAAAGGGTCAGACATGACTGAGCTATTGAACTGACTGAAATAGGAGTGATGCTGTTTGATTTCTTCAGCCCCTCCAGCTGCTCTTCTGTAAAAACAGACTGATTCTGTGATTCTGTGAAAACAGGCCCCTAAGACAATCTTCGTCAGAGGGATCACCAGGATAGCTTTAGGCTTCCTTTTAAAACTAGGCACAGGCATCGTGAAATTAGGATGAAAATTTCATTCTGGATGAGAAAAGACATTGTAGCAATGAAGATTATGGAAATGGTTTTTCAACATAACTTTGGCTGGGGGAGGGAGGGTAATTTGATTAACCATCGTCCTTCTCTCTCAAAAAAAAAAAAAAAAAAAACAAAACCCAAAAGAAACAGAAGGAATTTCATCACCGGCCCCTGGGAACTGCCCACATTAGAGTTCAGTGGATTCTTTGAAGATCCTGGTAGCAGTCAATGACTTAGTGGTTCCTAGCAGAGGTACGAAAAGGGAAAGTGTTAGTTGCTCAGTGTTGTCCAACTCTTTGTGATCCCCTGGACTGTAGCCCACCAGGCTTCTCTGTCCATGGAATAGGCAAGGATGCTGGAATGGGTAGCCATTCCCTTCTCCAGGGAATCTTTCCAACCCAGGAATTGAACCAGTGTCTGCTGCATTGCAGGTGGATTCTTTACCATCTGAGCCACCAGGAAAGCCCGGGAAAAGACAAATTCAGTTCAGTCACTAAGTCATGTCCGACTCTTTGCAACCCCATGGACTGCAGCATGCCAGGCTTCCCTGTCCGTCACCAACTCCCAGAGCTTGCTCAAACTCGTGTCCATCGAGTCGGTGATGCCATCAAACCGTCTTATCCTCTGATGTTCCCCTCTCCTCCTGCCTTTGATCTTCCCCAGCATCAGGGTCTTTTCCAATGAGTCAGTTCTTCACATCAAGTGGCCAAAGTATTGGAACTTCAGCTTCAGCATCAGTCCTTCCAATGAATATTCAGGACTCATTTCCTTTAGGATTGACTGGTCTGATCTCCTTGCAGTCAAAGGGACTCTCAAGAGTCTTCTCCAACATCACAGTTCAAAAGCATTAATTCTTCTGCGGTCAGCCTTCATTATGGTCCAACTCTCACATCCATACATGACTACTGGAAAAACGGTAGATTTGACTAGATGGACTACTGTAAGCAAAGTAATGTCTCTGCTTTTTAATATGCTGTCTAGGTTGGTCATAGCTTTTCTTCCAAGGAACAAGTGTCTTTTAATTTCATGGCTGCAGTCACCATCTGCAGTGACTTTGGAGCCCAAGAAAATGCAGCCAAATTTCACAGCTCAGTCCTGCTAGAAGCTTTACAGTACACATCTCACTTTGTTTCAGGAACCCTGTAAAGTGAACCATCTGTTCCCATTTAACAGATGTGGGACAGTGTGGCTGGACAGTGAGTCCAAGTTCACAGAGTGAGTGGACTGGACCCTAACCTGGGCCCGTGTGGCTCCAGATCTTTGCCTTTTCCAGTCCTGTGCTGTCTACTTTGTGTCTGATATGCTAGACCAGCAGCACAATTTCTTCTTTTTGGAGCAGCTCTTGTGCTGGGAGATGTTTTGCCAGGAGGTGTATAGTATTCGGGGTTAATCCTGGTTTTGGTCTAGAATTTCTACTCACTGAGATTTATCAATAGAGTGCTGATGGTGTACTATGAGTCCTGCTAAATGCCTCACATGAATTAACAAATAATTACCTCATAGTATCCCTATAAAGAAGTATTGGTATCATTCCCTTTTTATACAGAAAGAGACTGAGGTTCAGAGAGAATGAGGGATTTACCCCAAGTCACCCAGCACAGCATTCATCCAGAGTCCTTAAACATGAAGGCTTCCTGCCTCTTTGTTTTCAGAACCGGAAGACTTTGTAAATGATTTTGTCCTAAATGCAATGTGGTATCCCTGAACAGACAAAAGGACATCGGTGAGAAAATGAGTGAAATCCATGTAAAGTCTGGAGTTCAATCAGTAATAATGTGCCACTGCTGGCTTCTTAGTTGAGACTAAAGTACCGCGGAGATGTAAAATGATATCACTGGGGGAAACCAAGGGAGGGATATTTGGCAATGATTGGTACTATCTTTGCAACTTTTCTGTAAATCTAGAATTATTCTAACGTAAAAAGTTTGCCGTAAAGAAAGATTTAGTCCACACTTCTCCCATTTTGGTGGGACACCAAGGCTGAGACTGGGGAAGCCTCTGTCAAAAGGCCACTCTCGACCCAGCTGCCACCACCAGGACTGCCACCCACGGCTCAGCATTCTGGGTGCTGGCTGGCTGCTGTGCGTGACCTTCTAGAAGGTGTCTGGAGCCAAATGAGATGAATGTCAGGCACTTCCATGGAAAGTGCCAGAAACATTTTGGACCCAGGACGTGGCATTTTGAAGAAATAGGTCCTGAGGTCTGGCCTTTGAGGCGGTGACTGAAAGTGTCCCCGGCAGATTTCTCATGTGGCCGCCACCCTCCATCAGCACCACCAGCTGAGCCAGGCCTATGGCTGTGCCCCTCAGCGATGACCTCAAGGCCACGCCGTGAGCTAGAAGACGGCAGAAGCAGGCTGGGGTAAGCATGGCTGAGAGGGGGACTTGGCCTCAGCCAGAAGGGGAGGGCCTGTGGGGTCAGGGTTCAAGTGCACACCAAACAGCTTTCACATCCCTGCTCCACGTCAAGAGGTTGTCTGGCCTCTGGGAGGTGAAGAGCCACCAAACCTGCTGCCTGTGGAGCCGTAGCCCCCAGCCGCCAGGGGCCAGGTTCGCCCACCCTCCAGCCCCCCATTTTATGGTTGGGGAAGCCAAGCTGAGAGGGGAAAGAACAGCCAATTCGCAGCCAACGCTCATCTTGTATTTGAGATTTTCTTTCTAGATAGCTGCAGTTAGAGTTGGTTTCCAGGTTCCCGCTGATCAGTATCATTCTCACTTCTTCACTGGGGAAGTGAATTCGTGGATTACATTTCACAGGTGGCCCCCAAACGCTCCTCACTATATCTTCAACACACTGCTGTATACCCTGTGCAAGTTATGCATTCAGAAAGAGAGGAATTTAAATGACAGTGGTGATAGGAACCCAGATGGACCGAGTACTCTGTATTTCCCCAACACTGCCTTAGCACTGTATAGGCACAGCCTCGTTCCGTTCTCTTTCTTTCTTTTTCAATGTTTATTTATTTATGACTCTCCAGTTGTGGTGAATGGGCTCTGGAGATTGGTGGACTTAGTTGCTCCTTGGCATGTACGATCTTAGTTTCGTGATCAGGGTTCAAATGTATACCCCCTGCACTGGAAGGCAGATTCTTAACCACTGGACCACCAGGGAAGTCCCCTCATTTCATTCATATAACAACTCTGTGTATGAGGGGTTCTTACTGGTCCCATTTTACAGGTGGGTATGTGAAAGCCCAGAGAGGGTAAGTAACTTGTTCTGGTCACACAGCTAGAATATGAGATCTCAACTCAGGGAGTCTCACTCTAAAGAATATGCTCTTGATGTGTGGCTAGTCCCCTCCCCCATTTTGGCAGATGTTCATCTTTTATATTTATTCCCACAAATAAATAAAGAGTTCTATCATGTCAGTAAACCCTGGACTCTCCTGGAGAAACCTGAAGAAAGTTTTTTATATTTTGATACTTCCCAGGGCTGGCAGGAGAAAGAGTTTGAACTACAGGGTGAGAGAACCCTGGTGGCAAAACCCAGCTCTGTAGCTAACTAGCTGTATGACCCAGACAGTTCCTGTGAGTGCTCTCTGCCTCAGTTGCAATGATAATGCCATCTGACCCCAAGGGTGGGGTGGTGAGGATTACATGAGGTAAGCCTATTCAGAGCCTGGTTCAAGGTGCCACCTATGTGAAAAGAAGGGAAGTCAGATAGACTTGGATTTGGATCCCAGCCTTGCTCCTTCCTTACAGGGCTTCCCTGGTGGCTCAGTAGTAAAGAATCCGCCTGCCAATGCAGGAGACGCGTGTTCAATCCCTGGGTTGGGAAGATCCCCTGAAGAAGGAAATGGCAACCCACTCCAGCATTCTTGCCTGGAGGGTCCCATAGACAGAGGAACCTGGCGGGCTACAGTCCATAGGGTCACAAAGACTCGGACATGACTTAGCGACTAAACAATAACAACTTGCTCTGTGACCTTTAGCAAGTTGCAAGGTCTCTCTGAGCCATCATTTCCTGATGTATATAATGGATACAAAAATAAGTGTTTTCCAGGGCTGCAGAAATGCCAGGGTGGCGGTGCTCAATGAAACTGCAGGATTGCAGTGTTTTGAGGAGTTGCTGGGTTGCAGGCAGGATGGGTGATAAAAACATGAAGAGCCTGGCCTGGGGTTTCAGTCAAGATTAGTGTTCCCTTTGTCATGGGAGTGCATGCATGAACTCCTCTTTCCTTTTTCGTACACGTTCTTTCCCTTCTGGGTTGCAGGCTCACCAGGTCAAAGTGTTGACTGTTCTAGGGGACAGTTTCGGGGGGAGGGCCAGTCTCAGGGAGCAGGCCAGTACCCAGACCGTCAGCCTACCCACTTCTTGCTGCCTGGGGGTTGCTGACCTTGGTCTTAGTCAGTGCGGTGAGCAGAGAGCCATTTGACTTCTCTGTTTTGATTCAGCTGGCCAGCTCCTCCAGGGTCTCAGAAACTCACCTTGGGGGCCAGGGAGGACTTGAAACTGCCATTTCACAGATTGCTAAGAGACCTCACTGGGATCCCACAAGAGGAGAGCAAGGAGTATACAAATTAACCCATGGCCAGTTTGTGCAGAGGCAGGGGTAGCTTAGTCCCAACTAGCAGGGTAGCAAAGTGAGGAAACCAGGGTCCCAGAGGCCCAGGGTTTGCAGTGTGGCTCTAGAACTTACCCATGGAGGGAACTCACCCACCTCAGCCTCACTCAGTTGCCTTATCTGTGAAATGGGGTTGGAGAGAATTCTCACCTCCTAAGATTGTGCATAGATAAGACCATGCCTGTAAAACATTTCCCACATGTCTGACATGCATCAAGAGTCTCAGCAAATGTAGGCTATCAATTGTTCTTGTTGTTCAGTTGCTCAGTCATGTCCAACTTTTTGCAACCTCATGGACTGCAGCATGCCAGACTGCTCTGTCCATCACCAACTCCTGGAGCTTCCTCAAACTTATGTCTATCGCATTGGTGATGCCATCCTACCATCTTATCCTCTGTTGTCCCCTTCTCCTCCTGCCTTCAGTCTTTCTCAGCATCAGAGTCTTTTCCAATGAGTTGGCTGTTCACATCAGGTGGCCAAAGTATTGGAGCTTCAGCTTCAACATCAGTTCTTCTAATGAATATTCAGAATTGATTTCCTTTAGGATTAACTGGTTTGATTTCCTTGCAGTCCAAGGGACTCTCAAGAGTCTTCTCCAACACCACAATTTGATAAATGGGATCAATGATGGCCAAGAGCAGTAAGTAAGTAAGTAAGTAAGTAAATAAGTGAAGTTGCTCAGTTATGTCCGACTCTTTGCGACCCTGTGGACTGTAGCCTACCAGGCTTCTCTGTCCATGGGATTCTCCAGGCAAGAATACTGGGGTGGGTTACCATTTCCTTCTCCAGGGGATTGTCCCGACCCAGGGATCAAACCCGGGTCTCCTGCATTGGAGGCAGACGCTTTAACCTCTGAGCCATCAGGGAAGATAAGTCTATTCATTTAAAAATATGCTTAATGGTGCTTCTCATGCGTTGGGGCAGGGATCTTGTTGAGATGCAGATTCTGTTCATTGGGCTGGGTGGGGCCTAAGACTCTGCATTTTCGACCAGTTTCTGGCTGAAGTTGATGCTGTTGGCCAATTAGAGAAGCAAGAGATTGGAACCCATTTCCAAACAGAGACCTGTTAAGTCTCAATTAAATGAGGTTATTCCTGAAAATGAGTGTGAGTGTGCTAAGTCACTCTTTGCGACCCCATGAATGGTAGCCCTCCAGGCTTCTCTGTCCATGGGATTCTCCAAGCAAGAATACTGGAGTGGGTTGCTGTGCCTTCCTCCAGGGGATCTTCCTGACCCATGAATAGACCCTCTGTCTCTTTTGTCTCCTGCATTTTCAGGTGGGTTCTTTACCACTAGTGCTACCTGGGAAACCCAATCCAGGAGAAGGGAGTGGAGAGGAACAAATATTATTGAGTAGCTGCTTGGCATTGGATGTGTTGAATGAATTATCTCTTGCAACCCTCACAGCGTATATGAGAGATATTATCATCTCCTTTTTTTCTGGTTGGGGAACAGAGACTCAGATGTTGCGTGCTCAGGGTCACAGAGCTCAGTAAAGGACAGGACTGAGATATGGACTTGTCTGCTTACCTTCAATCCCATCTCCTTTCTCGACCTCAGAGGCCACAGCCTGAGCCTAAGAACATAGCTGCAACAGGCCCTCGGTTTCCCGGCTGGCAGAACGAGTGGCCTGGGTGTAAATGTCCTCTGAGTTCCCTCCCCAGCCTCCTGCTGGAAGCGTTTCCTGGTCCGTGTGCTCTCTGCTCTTACTCAGCACTCACTTGGCTGTATCCCCACACAGCTTCCTAATTTGGTGCTGACTCTCTGCTTACTGACGTATCCATGTCACCCTGTCAAGTTGGGAACACCACGGAGCTGCTGGGGCCACTCATCTTCATAACAGCCAGCCAAGCAGTGCAGCGGTGACCAGAATAAACTCCGTACCTGGGCCAAAGGGAACATTTTTCCACACCCCCAGAGATGAGCCTTTCAGCGCCCCTCAGGTGGAGAAGGCCACTTGCATCAACTGGAAGCTCTGCAGAGTCCAATTTCATCTTGGAGCCCAGTCTTGGAGTCTTAACCCTGCAGGGCCTGAGTGCTAAAGGGATTTGTTTGAACCTGTAGGTGGGGAGGGCTTCCCTGGTGGCTCAGTGGTAAAGAAACTGCCTGCCAATGCAAGAGACCCGGGTTCGATCCCTGGGTCAGGAAGATCCCCTGGAAAAGGAAATGGCAACCCACTCCAGTATTCTTGCCTGGAGAATTTCATGGACAGAGGAGCCTGGTGGGTTACAGTCCATGGGGTCACAGAGTCAGACATGACTGAGCGAATAAAAAACAAAATAAGTGGAGAGACAGGCAGAGAAACCTACATGCCTCAGGAAGGCTCACACATAACTCCTGAGCTCATAGAGCTGAGGTTCTGAGAACTGGGCAGGTTTTCAGAAGGACGTGTTGGCTAGAGCTAAAATCTCTGGGCTCAAAATCCTGGCTCTTCCACTTTCTAGTATATGATGTTGGGCGATTTATTTAATCTCCCTGAGCCTCCGTTTCCTTTTCTGTGAAATGGGTCTAGGGGCGGTAGTTGTCTGGTAAGGATGCGGTGAGAGCTGCTTGAGTTAATACACAAATAGCCCTTAGAACTGGCACATGGCAGTTCTAAGCATGCGTCTCCCTAAGATGTGAAATCTGTCAGAACAGGGACTTACTTGTTTTTATTGTTGGATACCCGGTACCTGGAAGAATGCCTAGAATGGTGAATGCTCATGAATAGCTGTACAATGGTTGAATCAGAGAGCGTCTAAGAGTGGTGGTTTTCCAACTGTGTTCCAAGGAACCCTGGGGTGCCTGGGGCCACTGGGTGGTGAGATGGAGGGAGTGTGAGGGAGAAACAGCTGACGGAGGAGAAGTCAGCCTCATTCTGTTCCTTTTCCCTGCCCAGAGCCTCTCTGATTTATGTGCTGGATATATGATTTTCTACATAAGACTATATTTGGAAGAAGATTTTTGCAGCTGAAAAATTATTTGAAATTATCAATATTCAAAATTTTGTCCCTAGACTGTTCAGTTGTCCTAGGTGAGGGTTAAGAGTGCTGATTTCCTGACTCTACCATCAACTGGCTGAGTCGCATTTTCTTGGGTAAGATCATGCATTTTATTTTATTATTTATTTAATAAAGCAACTGCATTATTCATTTATTTGTGTATTTTTGGGTGCTCTGGCTCTTTGCTGCTGTGCCTGGGCTTTGTCTAGTTGCAGCGCTCGGGCTTCTCTTTGTGGGGGCTTCTCTTGTTGCACAGCATGGGCTCTGGCGCATGGGCTCAGTAATTGTGGCACATGGGCTTGGTTGCCCCACCGCATGTGGAATCTTCCCGAAACAGGATTGAAGCCCTGTCCCCTGCATCGGCAGGAAGATTCTTAACCCTGGACCACTAGGGAAGTCCCAGGGCATGCATTTAAGTCGGTTTCTTGGTGGATTCCTATTCATGCTTATGTCCAAAGAACACGCTTCTATTCATTTTACAACTGGGGAAGTTGAGACCTTGTCACATGAAGTGCCTGGGTCAGGGTCTCCTAGGCTGGTGTAAAGGGGGTCTTAACTTCAAGACCAGTGCTCTTTTCATGTTGCAACTTCTGTGAGTCTTAAAAGGCAAGGCTCTTGGAGAAACCCTGTCCCAGATTATGAGAGGGGATGCTGGAGGGAGACAGGGCCACTCCATACTATCTTGGTTTTATGGGAAGTTTCCACCTCTAGCAGCTTTGCTTTGCCTGCACACACTCCAGGGTAGGCACAGAGGGTGTTGGAATGGAAGAAAAAGTGAATGAAAAATGAGAGTCTTATGGAGAGATAGAAACAAAACATATACAGTGTCATTGCAGGTGGTCTAAGCTCTGGGAAGAAAATCAAACTAGGTAAGGGATACAGAGTGATAGGTTGAGGGACTCTTCTAGACAGAATGGGGACAGAAGGTCTCTCCTGAGGAGGTGACTTTGAATAGAGACCCAAGGGATATGGGAGATGGAGTCGCCTAGTAGAAGAACCTTTCAGATAAAGAGAAGAGCAAAGGCAAAGGCCTTGAGATAGGGAAGTGCTTGGTGTGTTTGAGGACCTTTAAGGATTGTTTGAGGCTTAAGTAAAACAATGGGTATAAATTTCATAGTGGCTGCTGCACACTGGCTCTTACTATTATTGATGTCATTTCACCTTCATGATGAGGACAAGTTTCAACAGATTTACGTTTTATTTTATTCTACTTTTTGTTATTTAAAAGTCATATTTGGGACTTCCCTGGTAGTCTGGTGGCTAAGACTCCGTGCTTCCAATAGAGGGGGACTGTGTTCAATCTCTGGTCAGGGAACTGGATCCTATGTGGTGCAACAAAGAGTTTGCACGCCACTACTAAAAGATTCCCCCATGCTGCAACTAAAACTTGGTGCAGTCAAATAAATAAAATTAAAAAATAAAAAGATCATATTCATTGAGGTATAATTTCCCTACAGTAAAATTCACCCTTGTCTGGTATACACAGGAATGAGATTTGACAAATGCTTCCCCTTGTATGAGTCCCACCACAATCAGGATTTCGAACATTTCTGTCACCATAAAAATTCCCTTGTGCCTTTTGTAGCAAATCTCCTTGTTTTTCCATTGTTGTTCAGTCGCTCAGTCATATCCGACTCTTTGTGATTCCATGGACTGCAGCACACCAGGCCTCTCTGTCCATCACCAACTCCCGGAGATTGCTCAAACTCATATGCATTGAGTTGGTGATCTTTATCCTCTGTCATCCCCTTCTCCTCCTGCCTTCTTCCCCAGCATCAGGGTCTTTTCTAATGAGTCAGTTCTTCTCATCAGGTGGCCAAAGGGTTGCAGCTTCAGCATTGGTCCTTCCAGTGAATATTCAGGACTGATTTCCTTTAGGATTGACTGGTTGGATCTCCTTGGAGTCCAAGGGACTCTCAAGAGTCTTCTCCAATACCACAGTTCAAAAGCATCAATCCTTTGGTGCTCAGCCTTCTTATTGGTCCAACTCTCACATTCATACATGACTACTGAAAAAACCATAACTTTGACTAGATGGACCTTTGTCAGCAAAGTAATGTCTCCGTTTTTTAATATGCTGACTAGGTTGGCCATAGCTTTTCTTTCAAGGAGCAAGCATCTTTTAATTTCATGGCTGCAGTCACCATCTGCAGTCATTTTGGAGCCCAAGAAAATAAAGGCTATTTTCATTGTTTCCCCATCTTGTGCTTCATCCAGCCCAGCATTTCACATAATGTCCTCTGTATATAAGTTAAATAAGCTTTGTTTCTCTATGCTGCTGCTAAGTTGCTTCAGTCGTGTCTGACTCTGTGCGAACCCATAGACGTCTGGCAGCCCACCAGGCTCCCCCGTCCCTGGGATTCTCCAGGCAAGAACACTGGAGTGGGTTGCCATTTCCCTCTCCAGTGCATGAAAGTGAAAAGTGAAAGTGAAGTCGCTCAGTCGTGTACGACTCTCAGCGACCCCATGGACTGCAGCCCACCAGGCTCCTCCATCCATGGGATTTTCCAGGCAAGAGTACTGGAGTGGGGTGCCACTGCCTTCTCTGTTGTTTCTCTATAGCCCCTAGCAATCATTAATCTATTTCTGTCTCTAGAGATTCAGAATCATGTAGATGTAAACTTTTGGGTCTGCTTTCTTTCACTTAGCAGAATGCTTCTGAGATTTCTTTACGCTGTTGTATATCTCCTAGTTTGTTCTTTTTTATTGCTGAGTAGTATTCCATTGTGTGGATGGAAACCTTTTGTTTATCTCTTTGCCAGTTGAAGGACATCTGGGTTGTTTCCAATTTGGGGTTATTACGAGTAAAGCTGCTATCAATATTCATGTACATGTCTTTGTGAAGTGAAACTGTTGGCTCATTTGCTTCACTTGATAAGGAATCACTGAACTGCTTTCCAGAGTGCTTATACTATAATATTTTGCATCCCCATTAGCAAAGTATGAGCATTCCAGTTGCTCTGCATCTTCACCAAGACTTTGTATTGTCATCTAACTACTTAATTAGTCAATTAATTAATATTTTAGTCATCCTAGTAGACATGTAGGGGTAGCTCACTGTGGTTTTAAATTCCACTCCCCTAATATCTAATGAGGTCTGGCATGTTTTCCAGTGCTTATTTGCCATCTCTTCTTTGGTGAACTATCCGCTCAACTGTTTTGCCTATTTTTCAGTTGGGATGTTTGTTTCCTTACTGACTTGTAGGAATTCTTTTCATATTCCAGATGCAAGTTCTTTATCCAATACATGTTGTGCAAATACATGGTTCCTCCCTGAATGTAACTTGTCTTTTCATGTTCCTAAAGAATGTTTTTTGAGGAGGTGAAGTTTTACATTTTTTTAAAGCCCAATTTACCCCCTTTTTTCTTTTATGGTTCCTGTACTTTCTAAGAAAAGTTTTGCCTAGCTCAATGTTATAGAGATTTTATCCTACTTTTATTTTCCTGTAAAAGTTTTATAGTTTTAGATTTTATATTCGGGTCAATGATCCATCTTGAGATTGGGCGAACTTTCATACATGATGTGAGCTAAAGGTTAAGGCTTTTTTTTTTTTTTAATTTTGATTGGCCAGTTTTTCCAGCACCATTGATTGAAAGATCTGCTTTACTGAATGATGTAAAACTTTGCCCACCGTTCCACATAGCATACTTTTTAGTCCAGCGTGAGTGATGGCTGAGAAGGGCTGAAGGTACAGATTGAGGGGAGCCTCGTGGAAGAAGTGGGGCTCCAAGTCACGTACCAAGTAGCCCACATGGTAACAAACAGCAAGTACCTTCAAGATGAAATTGCCAGCTCCAAAGCAGGGAGCAGGCCAGCTGGGGAGGTGCCTGGTCTGTGTTTCTCTTGGTGTTTCTCAGAGATTTGTACTCGTCTTGCGTAAACTGCAGATTAGGAAAGCGTTAGGTAACAAGAGGGTGACTGGAGAGTATTACACACCAGCCTGGCATGGGGCCACAGAATGCAGCCTGCAGGGACAGCCATGCCCAGCAAGTCAGATAGAGCTGCAACCGAGATGGGACGGTGTTTCTTTTCCTTCCTGCAGCCGCAAGGCAGCCTCTGCTGGATCTGGCTGTTCTCTGGAGCTTCAATATCTCACAGCTTCTGGAGGTGACAATGGGACAAGAAGGCCTTGGGAGCCACGAAGTTCATTTCACTTTAAGGAGATGAGGAAAACATTTAGAAATGTAAGAGAAATGAACAAATTGACCAATATAGTTGAAGTCATTGGCATCCCTCTGTGATTGACAGATCAAGCAGGCAGAAAATCATTAGGACAGAGATGATCTAAACAGAACGGCCCAACCTGATACGATTATTACTGCAGTAATACTAGCCTCATATAATGAATTAAGAAGGGCTCCTCGGCTTTTATTTTTTGGAAAAAATTGTGGAGAATCTGTATCCTTTCTTCCTTTAATGTTTGGTGTAATTTACTAGTGAAAGCATCTAGTGACCCTGGTGATGTTTTTTTTGGAAGGTTTTGACTATTGACTCAGTTTTCAAAATGAATATAGATATTAAAATTACCTATTAAAAATAAAGGAAGGAGGTATGGTGCAGAGGCTTTGCCCAGAGGAAAGTTAGCAACAAATAAAAATTCATTCCGGTCCTCCTGCATGCATCCTGCCCCTCACTCCCAGTCCCCACAACGCTGCCCTTCGTCAGACCACTCAGATGTCTGATGCTCAAATGTTTGGGAAGCATCTGCTTCGAGCTCCCAAAGTCTCCCATTTGTAGGGGCTACATATGATCCCTGCCCTCTAGGTTTTTACACTCAAACCGTGGAGGATGTGAATTCACCTGGTTAAAGGTGAAAAGGAGGCTGACCTTCACTGAGGGTCTCCTCTGTACCAGACACTGTGTCAGGGGGTCCAAAGGTTATTGGGTTTATTCCTGCAGTAACTCTGTGAGGCTGAGATGGTCATCCTCATTTTCTGTTGTGACAACTGGGGCTCAGAGAAGTTAAGACATTTACCCAGGATTGCATAGCTAGATGTGTCAGAGCCAGGGTGTGAACCCAAGACAGTCAGACCCCAGAGCCTGTGGACTTCCACTAATCATGTTGCCACACTATGTGTCAAGAACTCAGCTGGGGCCTGTGGGGGTCACAGAGCAGAACAAGCCTTAGGGTCACCTACAGGCCCTTGCTATCTGGTGAAGGGAGAACAGATTTAACTATGATATTGAGATAATGTAGACAGCGCCATGGGGCTCGGGGGGCGGGGTGTGGGTAGCATTTGTGGAGGAGGTGGCATGTCAGAGGGGTTCTGGAGGACAGAAGCCTGTGCTCTGCAGATATGGGGCTGGGGAAGCAGACACTGGAGGGAGAGAACATGGAGGGAATCATAACAGCACATCATTCTATGGCAAGACCCGTCATGCTTTGCGAATTTGAACTCATTAAATCCTTAACAGCAGTCCTAGGAGGCAGATATTTTTATTATCTTTGTTTCACGGAAGGCCAGAAAGGCTGAATAGTTTGCCTGTGGTCACACAACTGGCAGATGGTAGAGCAGGTAGAAACCCAGCCTCTGGAGGGGGAAGTGAAGTCAGCCAGGAGTGTCATATTTGCGGGGGCAGCAGGGAGGAGGGTCAGACTGAAAAGGGAGGCTGGGGCTGGCTCCCAGAGTTCACATGCCAGGCAGGGGAATCTGGCCTTTGTCCTGCTGCCTTGGTGAGCTCAGGGAGGCCTTGAGGTAGGGGAGTGAAGTCAGCAAGCTGTGTTTAGGCAGATGACTCTGGTGGAAGGCTGTGGAATGCGTGAGAGGAGGAAAGGTTGTAGGTGGGTGGTGGCATGGGAGGCTGCCATCCTTACTCTGGAGGGCACCAAGCCTGCATCAGGGCTAGCCGTGGCAGAGGGGACTTGCCCAGCTGCAGGCTATCATCGGAAACTGGTGAGCTGTGATGTGTGCTCAGACCATGAAGGACAGCAGTGTGGCATTAAAGGTCGTGCTGCGTGTGCGTACCAAATCGCTTCACTTGTGTCCGACTCTTTGCGACCTATGGGCTGTAGCCCACCAAGCTCCTCTGTCCATGGGATTTTCCAGGCGAGAATACTGGGGTGGGTTGCCGTTTCCTTCTCCAGGGGATCTTACTGTCCCAGGGATCGAACCTGCGTCTCTAACGTCTCCTGCATTGGCAGGCAGATGCTTTACCACTAGCGCCACCTGGGAAGCTGTGCTGTGTGGTGTCCATGCAGATGCCATCCTTGGCCTGGAGATCAGACCCCAGTGGGACAGACTGGCTGAAGACAGCTTCAAGGCAGAGGACAATCTCTTCGGAGGATGGACAGATGGAAGGAGGAAGCTGTGTACAAGGGTTTCCACTGTCTTTTTTTTTTTTTTTTCTGGCCCCAAAGTCCTCCCGGTGCGTGGGATCTTAGTTCCCCAACCAGGGGTCCGAACCTGCACCCCCTGCAGTAAAGTGTGAAGTCTTAACCACTGGGCCGCCAGAGAAGTCCTGGTTTCCACTGTCTTGCTGGCCTCATCCGCCCACTGGGGATGCTACCACCTGTCTGCCTTGGAGGGTTCACAAGCATGCTTTGAAGGCCAAATGAAACAATGCTTGTAAAGTGCTTGAGGAGTGGTTGTCTGTGCCTAGATACTGAAGGGGCTTGGTACAGCACCCCCGGGGAGCTGGGGAGTGTCTGGTAGCTGAGGGATGTTCCCCACTTAGCAGACACACTGCCTTCCGGTGACCTGGAAGGGGGACTGCTGTGCCCTTTACTGACGGCAGGCTCACTCCCTTTCTACAGGAGCAGTGACTGGAGAAAGGCTTTCCACCTTGGAGGAGGGGAAACCTAGATGCCAAACAAAAGAACTCTTAGTCTTACTTAATTCACCAAACCTTGAGAGCAGGATGCCAGGTTTGGGGTGTGGCTGTGATTTGTGTCCGGTCCTTGGCTTCCAGAGGCTCTCAGTTTATCAGCAGATACAACCCAGCTGGGATAGAGCGTTCCTGTCCCCTTTTAGGAAGATTGCACATCATTGCCCATGTTTAACACCCATGGGGCAGTTTCACTTGTTTTGAACAATGATCATTGAAAAGGATGAATGTATATTACTTCTCAGTGGAGGCAAATACCTTATTAAAAGTCAGTACCTTATTTAACATGATTTTCTTTTTTCTTTCTCATGATGACCAGTGATGTTCCCAAAATGGGATGCTCTGTCCAGTTGGGTTCCAGAGTGAAGCTGACCAGAGGAGCAAGCAATCTTTGCTGGACACGTAGGGTGAGTGAAAAGTAGGTCTGGGTTCTTACAAGGCACCGAGAATCAGGGGAAGCTTGTTGCAGCAGCATAACCTGGCTCAAGCTGACTAATACATCAGGAAACAGTCCTACCTCAGTGGAGCGGGAATTTCTGGAAATTATCGTGTTCCATGGGAACACAGAGAAGGCAAGGAGGGAACAAAGATTAACCCTGTAGAGAGAAGTCTCTGATGGTTTCTACTTTTGACTTGGTACTTATTTATGTTTTCTAATAAATTTGCAAGGTAGGAAGAGTTATCCTCATTTTTCAGGTAAGGGACTTTCGGCTCAGAGATGTTAAATTTCTCAGTGTCATTCAGCTTGCCATGCATGGAGATGTCATTTAATTTAGTTCTCTCTGCTACCTACGCCCTATTTTTTTTTTTTTTTTTTCTTTTTTGTATTAACAGTAGTTAACACATAGTACCTCTCATGGGCAAGTGTCTAATGGTGTCCTAGGAACTATGCTTGAATGAATATCAGTTAATCTTTATTAATCTTTATACCTACGCTATGAGTAGGTATATTATAAACCATTTTATAGAAAAGGAAATGAAAATCAAGTGACTTGCTTCATGTCACATAGCTGACATTTGAAGCCCAGAAGTCTGGGCCCTGAATCCAGCTTCTTAACCGCTGTCCCATGCTCAGCCTGGTTCTTCTGTGCCCATGGGTTAGGTGGCTGAGCCTTCAAATAACTCCTCACCCTATGTTCCTTGCCTGGGTGATCTCACCAACACCCATGGCTTCAACCGTTGTATGCCAACTGTGTGCTCAACAGTTCTCCTTAAGCCTCCTTTCTCATTAAACCTCCCTTCCTGGATGTCTGGTGGGTATCACAAACAACTAGATGCAACCCTCACAGGTCATCTTCAGACTCCAATCTGCAAACTCCAAACCGCAAACCTTCTGCTGAAAATCCTGCCGTGTCTTCTCAGTGTCTTCCCTTCGCATTGCTGCCATGGTCAATTCCTCTCTCTTCCTCCAGTCTTTCTTCATCTTCTTCCCTTTGCTGATCCGCCTTTCTAGAATATTCTTTTCTGACTCACTAACCCTCACTGTCCCTTAAGACTGAGGTCAGTTGTAGCTTTACTTACGACAGCCGCAAACTGGAAGCAACCCAAGTGTCCATCACCTAGTGAATGGATAAAACACCTGTGGTCCATCCATAAGGCAGAACACTGCTTAGCAACAAAAGGACTGTACTGATACCCAAAAATGTGGATGATTCTCAGAGGCCGGAGGCTAAATGAAAAGGGCCAGAAACAAAAGACTGTGTGATTCCAGGAAGTTCTAGGAAAGGCAAAACCATAATAGCAAAACTGACCAGTGGTTTCCAGGGATTGGGGGTGGGGGAGACAGGGAATGAGTATAAAGATACCCAAAGGAAATTTTTTTTAAAAAAAAGAAGGAAGTGAAACTCTCTTTATTCACAGATAGTGAAAGTGAAAGTTAATCAGTTGTGTCTGACTCTTTGCGACCCCAATTCTCCAAGACAGAGTACTGGAGTGGGTAGCCTTTCCCTTCTTCAGGGGATCCTCCCAACCCAGGGATCGAACCCAGGTCTTCCACATTGCAGGCATATTCTTTACCAGCTGAGCCACAGTTCAGTCGCTCAGTCGTGTCCGACTCTTTGCGACCCCATGAATCACAGCACTCCAGGCCTCCCTGTCCATCACCAATTCCTGGAGCTCACTCAGACTCACGTCCTTTGAGTCAGTGATGCCATCCAGCCATCTCATCCTCTGTCATTCCCTTCTTCTCCTGCCCCCAATCCCTCCCAGCATTAGGGTCTTTTCCAATGAGTCAACTCTTCACATGAGGTGGCCAAAGTACTGGAGTTTCAGCTTTAGCATCATTCCTTCCAAAGAGCCACAAGGGAAGCCCTATTCACAGGTAATCTGCAAAAGGGCTTCTAGAACTAACAAAGGAAATTTTTAAGGCGATAAAATGACTCTAGATCATACTTGTGATGGTGGTTACACAGGCATATACCTATGCCAGACTCATCGACTCACTCAAGTGTTTAGGAACACTTAAAACAGATGCATTTTACTTTTGTAAATGACACCCGTTGATTTATTTTGCCATGCCCCACAGGGCATGGAATCCCTGACTTGGGGTCAAATCCGTGCCCCCTGAATTGGCAGGATGGAGTTTTAAACTCTGGACCACCAAGGAAGTACCTAAAGTTGATTTTTAAAAAGCATTATTCCTGGATGCTGGCCTGGGGAAGGCTTGCAGGTCTCTTTTGCTATACTGTAGCACTCCTCAGGCTATATTTTCTCAGTCTGTTTTCTGGTTTGTGTCTCACGTTAAGACTTGGATCTCCATGAGACTTATCTTGCAGGATCACCCTCACTTAGCGCAGTGGCTGATACTCAGTGGACACTCAAGGAGTATTTGTCTAATGAAAAGTTGCTAATGACTTGCTGAAGTAATGGGGGTACCTGAAGAAATTTTTCTTTGCCTTCAGGGCCAAATTCAAGCCCCCAGTCAGTTGGGCTGATAAAATCTGTAATCTGTATGCTGTAGGCTGTATCAAACCTCAGTCAACCATCTCTCTGGTTCAAAGAGAGGTGAGGACAGAGGGTACAGATGGTCCTGACCACCTATCACTGCACCTGGAGCAAACCCTGAGCAGGTCTCTTGGTCACCACCATACCCTCATCCCCTCCCTGGCCCAAATGTCTATCACGCATCCTAACATGTAACCTGCAGTCCCAGGAGAGAAGAATCTGCATCTGTCTTTCTCATGGATATTTCCTGATGCTTGGCATGCAATAAAATCACAATAGCTTTTATACATGATAAAATTGTCAAGTTTGGACACCTGGATTAAGTAAATTGTTAGTTTGCAGCTAAACATATTAAGCTCATTTTAATTTTTGGAATGAAGGAATGGTGGGTCCAGGCAGTGGTTGTTTTCCCATCCTACACCGCCCCCCCGCCCCACCAATTGTCTTTGACCTTAAGTGAGTGGTGGTCTTGCACTTTGGGGTTAGAAACACAAGACAGGTGACACCTCTGAGGTGTTCAAGTCTTGACGACCAGGTACATTTTGGAAGGGAGTGGAGAGTGGGACTGGGTTACTGACATTTTGGACAATGCTCTGTAGAGAAAAAATTTTTAACAAGCTTCAGATTTTGTAGGACAGTTTTAGAGTTACAGATCAATTGCAAGGATAGTTCAGAGAGTTCTCATATACCTTACACTCAGTTTTCTCTATTATTAATATCTTATATTAGAATGGGACTTTTTTCTTTTTTGTACAATTAGTGAACCAATATTAATAATTAAAAATCCTGTTTATTTAGCTTTCTTTAGTTTTTATTGAATGTCCTTTTCCTGTTCCAGGATCCCATGATAGCACATTACACTTAGTTTTGTGTCTCCTAAGGCTCCTCTTGACTATGAAAGTTTCTAGAATTTTCTTTGCTGTTGATGACCTTTTGAGTTTGACCTTTCAGTGAGGTTTGAGGAGTAACAGTCTGGTATTTTCTAGACTGCTCCTCAATTGGGATTTGCCTGATGCTTTTCTCATGCTCAGTTCTGGAGTTATGGGTTTCGGGGAGGAAGACCATGGAGGTAAGAGGTTGTACTTACTTTTAAGATCTAAATTCAGTTAGTTTAGATGGAAATGTGTTGTGGTTGACACTCTACGCTTGTGAAATACCATGCTGATAAGAGATAAGGGTGAAAACAAAACAAACATTACACAAACAAAAAAATCACACAAACTTTTTTTTGTACCTAAGCACCCTCCCTTCCACTTCCCGCCCACCCAAAGCAAAAATTACTGCAATTTCTGAATCTTGATAACTTTTTCTAAATGGACTCAGAATGAACCAGGAAGCCATTGCCTTTGGCACTCGAGATCAGCCTCTTTCTGCTTCAGGGTTTTCTTCCTGAACAAATCTTCTTTGGATCAGAAGGTAGGGAAATGACTCTGTTCTGAAAGGTCTGCCTGACCAGGGAGCCCCCGACTCTCTCCCTTCCTTCCTCAGGCATTTTAAAGTTCCTATTATTAAGTTCCAGGAGCAATTCTTGGGCTGAATAGACAACCAAGCCCTAAAGCAGGACTGACACCTGCAGAGAGCTGAATTTGGAAGGACAGACACACAATGAATGAAGGCTGAGAGGTGAGGATGTATTGATGCCTGAGACTGAGCAGCCCAACGGAGGGAGGGTGTCATTCTTTCAGATTTGTATGAAGCTTGCCAATCAAATGCAACCCGGCAGCATAGGAGGCAAATAAAATGAGCATGTTAACAAGCTGGGTAGGCCCTGCTTGTCAGGGCCCAGTGAAAGCAGGATTTAACAAGGATAGTCTCTCCCCATACACCATCAGCCTTCAGGTGAATGAGAGATGCCTTTCCTTTCCATGTTCTGCCTGTGTGATGGCAAATGGTTTGCTTTGTACCCGGGCCAGGGGGAAGTAACCTAGTTTGTCTAGAGGCAGTGCTATGTTGTACCAACCCCTAATCCTTAAGTCTTGAGCTTTTTTCCCCCACAAAACTAATGTCAAACCGATCCCCAGGAGTGAGGAACATGGTGCTTTGCAAAACACTCTGAATCTTAAGCCAGAAAGTTTGGGTTCAATTTTAAATGAATGAAAATTGCCTCTTTTGGGGGACTGTATGAAAAGCTAGCTCCTATACTAAATGCCCTGTGTGTATTGCATCATCCAATCCTAACAGTAAGAGATAATGCTACGAATGGGAGTTACAAATTATCGAGCATTTATTATGTGCCAGAACTGTTTAAAGAGCTTGCTGAGGGTGCCCTCATTTAATTTTCATAACAGCCCTCTAAGTGCATACATCTCAAGCATGGAGCTCGATGGGTTTTTACCTCTGTGATCACCAGCACCCACATTAAGATACAGGACATTTCCCATTTCCCTCATGTCCTCTCCCAGTTTTTACCGTCTCCCCACCCCCAGTGATCTCTCTTTTGACATGCATCACTGAAGATGAGTTTGGTCCATTAAAAAAATTGTTTTTAATTAGGGTGAAATTCACATAACAAAAATCACCACTGAAAATGCGCAATCCAGCGGTGTTTAGTTCATCCACAGGGTTGTGAAACCACCAGCTCTATGCAGATCCAAAACATTTTCAGCACTCTGCAAGGAAATCCTATGCTCATTAAGCAGTTGGCTTGTTTTTGATCGTCAAATGTAATGAATCACGCAGCGTGGCCCTTTGGGTTTGGCTTCTTTCTCCCCGCATATGCTTGTGAGAGTTACTGTGTAATGTGTGCCGTGGGTACCAGTATCACCCCCACTTTATAGAGGAGACTCAGGCACAGAGAGGTTAAGTAATCTGCCTACAATCACACAGCTGGTACATGATGGAGCTGAGCCCCCTGGCAGGGTGGCCCCTAAACTCTGTTCCTGGAGCCTGTGCCTTCTTGCAGGGGAGGAGACCAGCTCCAGGGAGTGAGGTAATAAGCTGAGCGCAGCCAGCCAGGGTTTCAGCGAGATTCCTCTGACTGCAGAGACAGATGTGTTGATAACTAGGCGATTTCCCCCTCAACTAGCTGTGTGATGTGGGGCGCTTCTCTGGGCCCCATTTCCCAGTTTTGGTAAAGCCTTCTGAACCTTCCTTGTTGGGCTGTGGGGGGCTTGGTTGAGAGCACTTGTCAACCTTGGGGTGCCATACAAACTCAGTCATTAGGATTTAGTTGACTCTGTGCAGTTGTGGTTCTTTGGAAGTTGGCAGGGGGTGGTGGGCCCTTGAGGAGAGCCAGTGCTGCTTGATGTGGAGGGGTGTGGGCGACCGGGCAGGGGCCAGTGGGAGCCCAGCACCTCCTGTTCTCTCCGAGAGAGCTTGTAGAGTTTTAGTATTTCCTGTGCGTGGCTCCATCCAGAATTATTATGCCAAACCCCGAAAATCCAGGGTCTCCTCACAAAAGAAAGTTCACCTTCAGAAATATCCCGACAGGTCCTGCTGGACTCCATAGGATGCACTGTTATCTTTATGCAGGCAACCATCTGTTGGTCCAGAAGTCAGTTTAGGAGCAAAAAAGTTAAGTCAAGTGACCAGGCGTAGGGCAGTGCTCTCCAAGGGGTGGGTGCTTTGTTGAAATGAGTCCCACCATTTACTCAGGGCCAGAAAGTGTGCATGTGATACAAAGTGGAATTTTTTATTTTTAATTTTATTTTTTAACACCCAAACCATCTTGTATTAGGGTGTAGCTGACTAACAATGTTGTGATAGTTCCAGATGAACAGTGAAGGGATTCGGCCAAACATATACATGGATCCATTCTCTCCCAAACCCGGCTCCCATCCAGGCTGGCACGTAACATTGAGCAGAGTTCCCTGTGCTATACAATAGGTTTTTGTTGATTATCCATTTTAAATATAGCAGCGTGTACATGTCTTTCCCGAAGTCCTTAACTGTCCCTTCCCCCTGGCAACCATGAGAGTTTTCTAAGTCTGTGAGTCTCTTTCTGTCTTATAAGCTCATTTATATCATTTTATTTTAGATTACACATATAAGCGATGCCATATATTTCTCCTCTGTCTGACTTAGGCAACGGGGACTTAATACTTTGAGTCCTATCAATGAATAAAGTAATGTCACATCATGAAATGTCATACTCCCGAATAACAGTTCTCATCTCATCACCCTGCAGCTCCGGTGACGTTTCCAGCATTCCTCTCAATCCAGCAGCCGTTCTGCGTGCACTCTGGGAAAATGAGTTCAGGTTGTGGTGCCTTCCTCTGTCTGCTCTGTTATCCCTTTGGGCACCACGTCTTCCCCTGGAGCCTTGTTTAAATCCCAACGCTTCCCTTTCCAAGTGGTTTCTAAGGGGAAACATAAAAAGAATGTTCCAGAAGGCTCTGCTGGCTCAGGGGTGATTTGCCAGAGCAGTTTCCTGGATTACGACCTCTTCCCCCATCAGCAGATCATGTGAAACAAACTCCCGGTCAGCTGTAAACCCTGAATGTGGGAAAAAGAGCTGACCCACAGGGCGCGTTTTCGTAAAGTTGACATTTCTCATGAATAGCAGATTCCTGAATGTGGGCTGTTGACCAAGCCCAGGAATTCTCATTAGCTGGTGATAATCAGGCATGACTCTGGCAGCGGAAGGGAGGAGAGGTCATCCGTGTGGGCAGGGAGTGCCTGCTAAAATACGAAAACGCTCTGTAGGGGCTGCCGCTTCCTTTGCCTCCCCCGAGGCTCTGAGCCACCCTGGGGACCCCCACCACCCCACCATCCAATAGCGAAAGGGTGAATGTTGACCCGACAAAGGCCTTCCAGACCAGGACTGGCTGGAGTCTGCGCCTCTTTTGGATGGGTCTGTAGCCCACTAGTGGGTAAATAGATTACATGCCCCTCCTGGCTGCGGGGGTAACGGTTCCTTCCTCAGGCCCCAGCCTTCTTCCTGCTTCCTGAGAATGCGACCTCTGATCCCAGTACTTCAGAGTTGAAGGACATCTAGGAAATGAGTTAGGCTGATTGTTTCCCATGCAGAAGTCCAATCCCACCCGTCTCACATCCACGCTCCCTGAATAGTCAGCATTAGCTGTTTTTTCCCCCTACCCTCATCTCTGCAGCATTTCCTGGTTTTCCCAAACAGAGTTAGTCACTTCCTTCTCTGTGTTCTCGTCATACTCAGAAGCCACCGTATCTCTACGGTCTAACTTTGTAAAAAAAATTTATTTATTTATTTGGCTGTGCTGAGTCTCAGCTGTGGCAAGTGGGATCGTCATTGCGGCATGCCAACTCTTAGCTGCGTCATGAGGGATCTAGTTCCCTGACCAGGGATCGAACCTAGGCCGCCTACACTGGAAGCTCCAAGTCTTAGCCAGTCCCCATCTGTGGTCCAATTCTATTTTATGCACACTATGATTTTCTCTTACGGACATACGAAAGCTTGTGAATATTTCTTTTTCTGCTTTGTCTTCTGGGAAGCTCAAATCCCAATTTGTAGCTGCACCTGGTTAAGTGATTGATATGTATATATTTTGTGAAGTGATTTTCTCCCTGGATTTATCTGACATTCAGTGTTTCTTTCCTCTATTTCTTTATTTATATGTATTTGGATTATCTCTATCTATGTGACCCACCACAAATTAAAAAAATGTTTTTCATTATCAACTTCAATGAGGTATAATTTACATACATAAAGTACATCCATTTTAACTAAAGTTTAATGACTTTGACAAGTGTATACACCCATGTAACCACCACTATAAAAACGATAGGGAATATATTTCTATGATGCCAAAGTTGCCTTGTACCTGATCCTGGTTACTACTCATCTGCTTATAACCACTATAAGCAGTCACCTTTTCCTAGAATTTCATATAAATAAAGTCATGTAGTATGTGGTCTTCTAGGTCTGGCTTTGTTTACTTGGCATAATGCTTTTGAGATGCTTCCATGATTTTGCATGTACCAACAGTGGTTCCTTTTTATTGCTCAGCAGTATTCCATTGTATGGATATATCACAGTTTGTCCATTCTCCTGTTGATAGACACGTGAGCTATTTCCATTTCTGGGTTATTGTGAAAATAACTGCTCTGACTATATACAAGTGTTTGTAGGAAAAAAAAAAAAAAGACAGCTGATGTATTATTCAAGGTCCTCCAGAGATACAGAGCCAATAGGATTTATCTGTCTATCTACCTATCCATTATTTATTTGTTGAAATTGGCTCACATAATTATCTAGGCTCTCAAGTTCCTAGATCTGCAGCTGGCAAACTGGAGACCCAGGAGAGCTGATGATTCTGTTTGAGCCTGAAGGCAGTAAAAAAAAAAAAACAACAACAACAAGAAAAAACCAACCTCAATGTCCTTGCTTGAAGAGAGTCAAGCAGGAGGAATTCCCTTTCATTGGGGGAATAGTCAAGGTTTTGAACTAGTCAGGCCTTCAACTGATTGGATTAGGCCCACCAGCATTAGGCAGGGCAATCTGTTTTCCTCAGTCTACCTATTTAAATGTTCAGATCAGATCAGTCGCTCAGTCGTGTCCAACTCTTTGTGACCCCATGAATCGCAGCATGCCAGGCCTCCCTGTCCATCCGGGTGAACTCCCGGAGTTCACTGAGACTCACATTCATCGAGTCAGTGATGTCATCCAGCCATCTCATCCTCTGTGGTCCCCTTCTCCTCTTGCCCCCAATCCCTCCCAGCATCAGAGTCTTTTCCAGTGAGTCAACTTTTTGCATGAGGTAGCCAAAGTGCTGGAGTTCCAGCTTTAGCATCATTCCTTCCAAAGAAATCCCAGGGCTGATCTCTTTGCAGTCCAAGGGACTCTCAAGAGTCTTCTCCAACACCACAGTTCAAAAGCATAAATTCTTCGGTGCTCAGCCTTCTTCACAGTCCAACTCTCACATACATACATGACCACAGGAAAAACTATAGCCTTGACTAGACGAACCTTTGTTGGCAAAGTAATGTCTCTGCTTTTGAATATGCTATCTAGCTTGGTCATAACTTTCCTTCCAGGGAGTAAGCGTCTTTTAATTTCATGGCTGCAGTCACCACCTGCAGTGATTTTGGAGCCCCCAAAAATAAAGTCTGACATTGTTTCCACTGTTTCCCCATCTATTTCCCATGAAGTGATGGGACCGGATGTCATGATCTTCGTTTTCTGAATGTTGAGTTTTAAGCCAACTTTTTTACTCTCCTCTTTCACCTTCATCAAGAGGCTTTTGAGTTCCTCTTCACTTTCTGCCATAAGGGTGGTGTCATCTGCATATCTGAGGTTATTGATATTTCTCCCGGCAATCTTGATTCCAGCTTGTGCTTCTTCCAGCCCAGCGTTTCTCATGATGTACTCTGCATGGGAGTTAAATAAGCAGGGTGACAATATACAGCCTTGACGAACTCCTTTTCCTATTTGGAACCAGTCTGTTGTTCCATGTCCAGTTCTCTCTGTTGCTTCCTGACCTGCATACAAATTTCTCAAGAGGCAGATCAGGTGGTCTGGTATTCTCATCTCTTTCAGAATTTTCCACAGTTTATTGTGATCCACACAGTCAAAGGCTTTGGCATAGTCAATAAAGCAGAAATAGATGCTTTTCTGGAACTCTCTTGCTTTTTCAATGATCCAGCGGATGTTGGCAATTTGATCTCTGGTTCCTCTGCCTTTTCTAAAACCAGCTTGAACATCAGGAAGTTCATGGTTCACATATTGCTGAAGCCTGGCTTGGAGAATTTTGAGCATGACTTTACTAGCGTGTGAGATGAGTGCAATTGTGTGGTAGTTTGAGCATTCTTTGGCATTGCCTTTCTTTGGGATTAGAATGAAAACTGACCTTTTCCAGTTCTGTGGCCACTGCTGAGTTTTCCAAATTTGCTGGCATATTGAGTGCAGCACTTTCACAGCATCATCTTTCAGGATTTGGAATAGCTCAACTGGAATTCTATCACCTCAACTAGCTTTGTTCGTAGTGATGCTTTCTAAGGGGCCTTAGACTTGACTTCACATTCCAGGATGTCTGGCTCTAGGTCAGTGATCACACCATCGTGATTATCTGGGTCATGAAGATCTTTTTTGTACAGTTCTTCTGTGTATTCTTGCCATCTCTTCTTAATATCTTTTGCTTCTGTTAGGTCCATACCATTTCTGTCCTTTATCGAGCCCATCTTTGCATGAAATGTTCCTTTGGTATCTCTGATTTTCTTGAAGAGATCTGTAGTCTTTCCCATTCTGTTATTTTCCTCTATTTCTTTGCACTGATCACTGAAGAAGGCTTTCTTATCTCTTCTTGCTATTCTTTGGAACTCTGTATTCAGATGCTTATATCTTTCCTTCTCTCCTTTGCTTTTTGCTTCTTTTCTTTTCACAGCTATTTGTAAGGCCTCCCCAGACAGCCATTTTTCTTTTTTGCATTTCTTTTTCATGTGGATGGTCTTGATCCCTGTCTCCTGTACAATGTCACGAACCTCATTCCATAGCTCATCAGGCACTCTATCTATCAGATCTAGGCCCTTAAATCTATTTCTCACTTCCATTGTATAATCATAAGGGATTTGATTTAGGTCATACCTGAATGGTCTAGTGGTTTTCCCTACTTTCTTCAATTTAAGTCTGAATTTGGCAATAAGGAGTTCATGATCTGAGCCACAGTCAGCTCCTGGTCTTGTTTTTGCTGACTGTATAGAGCTTCTCCATCTTTGGCTACAAAGAATATAATCAATCTGATTTCGGTGTTGACCATCTGGTGATGTCCATGTATAGAGTCTTCTCTTGTATTGTTGGAAGAGGGTGTTTGTTATGACCAGTGCATTTTCTTGGCAAAACTCTATTAGTCTTTGCTCTGCTTCATTCTGTATTCCAAGGCCAAATTTGCCTGTTACTCCAGGTGTTTCTTGACTTCCTACTTTTGCATTCCAGTCCCCTATAATGAAAAGGACATCTTTTTTGGGTGTTAGTTCTAAAAGGTCTTGTAGGTCTTCATAGAACCGTTCAACTTCAGCTTTAATCCCATCCAAAAACATCTTCACAGAAACAACCAGAATGGTGTTTGACTAAGTATCTGTGATCCAGTCAAGGTGACACATAAAATCGGCCATGGCACCTGGTATCCATAAACACACAAATAAATA
Source organism: Bos taurus (assembly GCF_002263795.3). Taxonomy (NCBI): domain Eukaryota; kingdom Metazoa; phylum Chordata; class Mammalia; order Artiodactyla; family Bovidae; genus Bos; species Bos taurus. The sequence continues at coordinate 14,749,298 of NC_037341.1, read as the reverse complement.
GTATAGAATAGAATCCAGTTGGATTACTGGTTTTGGGGCTTGCCTCACTGAGTGGGCCTGTTTATCAATTATAATACATTCATCTGCAGGTAATATGAAGTCTAGCACCGATGGCTAAAGTAAATAAAGGTTTTGTGGGGGACGCAGGTATTGGTTCAGCTGTTCAACAATGCTGCCAGAGGTTTGAGTTCTTCTCTTCATCTTCCACATCCTGGTGTTGTGGTCTCATGGTTGCAGGATGCAAGGTTGACATCCCGAGGTCTCATGTCAAGAGTGAGGCAGGGGAAAAGGGACTAGGGAAGCAGAAGGAAGCTGGGGGACACAGCTGAGCCTGTCCCTTTTTCTCAAGAAAGTAGAGGGAAGTTCCTTGGCTGTCCAGCACTGACTCAGTGGTTTCACTGCTGTGTCCTGCGTTCAATCCCTAGTCAGAGAACTAAGATGGCCAAAAAAAGAAAAAAAAATGTAAAAAGTATAGTCTTCCCAGAAACCCCACCTGGGGGATTTCTCCTTATACCTTGTTGGCCAGAAATAGGTCACTTTACACCTTTAAGCTGCAAGGAAACTGAGAAGCAGGATTGTTGTGCATGTTTGGTCCAGTCAAATACATGTTGTTACCTCAAATTAAATCAGAGTTCAGTAGCAACAAAGAGTGTGGAGTGGGTGTTGGGCAAACAACTAGCACGTCTGCCACTCGTGAAATTCATTGTCAATGCCTTTAAGGGGTGCCTAGCACACAAGAGGACTTAAGAAATGTATGTTTGGGTGATTTCAGAAGCACCCTGGTAGGGAGAGAATTGAACCACGAATCACAGAAATAGAGATCTCCATCCCAGCCCTGCCACTCCCCACTGTGTGATCTCGAATAAGTCAACTGTTTCCCAGTTCTGTACAATGGAACTAATCCTTCCAAAATTAAAATAATACCAGTGAAAGTACTTTGCAAAGGACAAGAGAGACATGAGTCAAAACCACTATTACCTAGATCCCCAAACGATTGTGCTTTCTCCCCAGATCTCAAAATTCTCTGCTTCTCCTCCTGTTCTGCTGTCCTTGATGACCCATGACCTTCACAGATTCCAGCGGGGAATGGAGATGGTGTCCACCCTTATGATCCAAGTTAGATCATAGAAAAAGCAAGAGAATTCCAGAAAATCTTCTGCTTCATTGACTACACTAAAGCCTTTGTGTAGATCACAACAAACTGTGGAAAATTCTTAAAGAGATGAGAATATCATATCACCTTACCTGCCTTCTGAGAAATCGGTATGCAGGTCATGAAGCAACAGTTAGAACCAGACATGGAATAATGGACTGGTTCCAAACTGGAAAAGGAGTGTGTCAGGCTGTTTATTGTCACCCTGCTCATTTAACTTATATGCAGAGTGCATCATGCGACATGCTGGGCTGGATGAAGCACAAGCTGGAATCAAGATTGCTGGGAGGAATATCAATAACTTCAGATATGTAAAGGACACCACCCTTATGGCAGAAAACAAAGAGGAACTAAAGAGCCTCTTGATGAAAATGAAAGAGGAGAGTGAAAAAGCTGGCTTAAAACTAAACATTCAAAAAATGAAGATCATAGCATCTGGTCCCATCACTTCATGGCAAACAGATGGGGAATGAAAACAGTGAGAGACTTTATTTTCTTGGGCTCCAAAATCACTGCAGATGGTGACTGCAGCCATGAAATTAAGACACTTGTTCCTTGGAAGAAAAGCGATGACCAGTTAAAAAGCAGAGACATTACTTTGCTGACAACAGTCTGTCTAGTCAAAGCTATGGTTTTTCCAGTAGTCATGTATGGTTGTGAGAGTCGGACTATAAAGAAAGCTGAGTGCCAAAGGACTGATGCTTTGAACTGCAGTGTTGGAGAAGACTCATGGGAGTCCCCTGGACTGCAAGGAGATCCAACCAGTCCATCCTAAAGGAAATCAGTCCTGAATACTCACTGATGCTAAAACTGAAGCTCCAATCCTTTGGCCACCTGATACGAAGAACTGACTCATTGGAAAAGACCCTGATGCTGGGAAAGATTGAAGGTGGGAGGAAAGGGGACGACAGAAGATGAGATGGTTGGATGGCATCACCGACTTGATGGACATGAATTTGACCAAGCTCCGAGAGTTGGTGATGGAGAGGGAAGCCTGGTGCGCTGCAGTCCATGTGGTCATGAAGAGTCAGACACAACTGAGCGACTGAACTGAACTGAACTCATAACTGGATCATCCTTCTGAGCAGCCCATAGACGAATACGATGAGTCTCTAACTTCCCCTGCTCCTATCACGTTCTGGAGATTGGCGCTTCAGGTGGAAGCCCAGGTACACACTCCCTCTCTGGGCCAGTGCCATGTCATAGCGCCACCAGGGCTGTTTACCACCCTGACCTTGCTCTCTATCACTCAGGAGTCAATGTTGTGCAAGTTCATCCAACGGCCCCCTGTGAAGGGTTTCACCAAACACTGCGGTGACCTGGACATTGGCTTCCCACACTGACCCTGCAAAACTCCTGGCTCCTGATGTCTTTCTGTCCTTATCTTCTCCCTTTCCTTCCTGTGACATTTTAATGCACCAGATCTTCCTTATCTTGACATTATGACTTAACCCTACCAGCTTTAGTTTTTTTCCCTCTTTAAAAAAATATTTAATGAATTTGTTACAATATTACTTCTGCTTTATGTTTTGTTTTTTTGGCCATGAGGCGTATGCCATCTTAGGATCGAACTAGTACCCCTGCATTGAAAGGTGAAGTCTTAACCACTGGGCCAGTCTAGCTTTTTAATTATAGTTCCTTTTTTCCCCATCATTTTCAACTTGGACACAACTTGTGTCTACCTACCTCATGGTTCCACCAGTTTTACTTCCATCTCGTCCCTGAAATAAATAAGCTCCTGAGTGCCAAGTACCCGGGGATGTATTGGATCTTTTCTGCCTAGTGCTCTGTGTGGCTTCCACATTTCACTGGGCACTTGCTGGGCCCATTCTTCTTGTTTCCTTCCACTTTCACTCTACACTCCAGCTGACCCTTGAGGGCTCGTGTAATCCCTGTTCTGACTTCACTCTGCTTCTCTTAAGCAGCTGCTTCTGCTTTCACTGTTGATATTGCCCAGATCAATATTTCTAGCCCAGGTTTCTCCCTTCAGAACACTCTTTAAAAATCTGAAAGCTGAGACACATAGAGGTCATACAATATGTCCATGTTCACAACTATGAAGGGGATGAGATTTAAAAAACTTTTTAAATTGAAGTCTAGTTGATTTACAGTATTGTGTTAGTGTCAGGTACACAGCAAAATGATCCAGTTATTTACACATATATACATATTTTCAGATTACTTTATTACTTTTATTTTTTTCAGATTTATTTTATTACTATTATTGCAAGATATTGAATATTTTCCCCTGGGTTATACAGTAAATTCTTGTTGTTTACCTATATTTTAAATATAGTAGTTTGTATCAGTTAATTCCTAAACTCCTAATTTATCCCTCCCCCTCCTTCTTTTCCCCTTTGGTAACCATAAATTTGCTTTCTATGTCTGTGAGTCTATTTCTGTTTTGTAAATAAGTTCATTTTTTTATCACTTTTTAAGATTGCACACGCAATATTTATTTGCCTTTCTTTGTCTGATTTACTTTACTAAGTATGTTAAGCTCTAGGTTCATCCATGTTGCTGCAAATGGCAATATTTTCATTCTTTTTACAGCAGAGTAGTAGTCCAATGTGTATACACACCACATCTTAATTTGTCAGTTGGTGGACATTCAGGTTGCTTCTATGGACAGAGGAGCCTGGCAGACTACAGTCCATGGGGTCGCCAAGAGTCAGACACGACTGAGCGACTTCACTTCACTCATTTCATCTTTATCACTGGAGAAGGAAATGGCAACCCACTCCAGTATTCTTGCCTGGAGAATCCCATGGACAGAGGAGCCTGGCAGGCCATGGTCCTTGGGGTCTCAGAGAGTTGGACACGACTGAAGTGACTGAGCACGCACGCATATCTTGGCTATTGTAGACAGTACTGCTATGAATGCTGGGATGCATGTAGTTTTTGGAATTAGAGTTTTTGTCTTTTCTAGATATATGCCCAGGAGTGGGATTGCTGGATCATATAGTAGCTCTATCTTTAGCTTTTAAAGGAATACCAATACTATTTTCCATAGTGGCTGCTCCAACTTAACATTTGAGGGGGCTGAATATTAACTCTAGCTGTTTATTTCACTGACTTGCTCTCCAACTATCTGTAGGGGAAAGAAGAGAGAGGGGCAGTGAGGGGACTCGTATTTACTAAGAGCTCACTGTGGGCCAGAGGCTAACTGAGCTGGGCACTTTTGCATCATTACATGTACTCTTTGTGATGTCATCAATTCCTGTTTTATAGGTGAGGAGACTGAGGCTTCCCAGGTGGTTAGCAGTAAAACAGTCTGCCTGCGATGCAGGAGACGTGGATTTGATCCCTGGATCAAGAAGATACCCTCGAGAAGGAAAGGACAACCTACTCCAGCATTCTTATTTGGGAAATCCCATGAACAAAGGAGCCTTGGGGGCTATAGCCATAGATTTTGCAAAGACTTGGACACAACTTAACGACTAAACAGCAAACTGAGGACCAGGGAGGTGGAATACATTGCTCTTGGTCACACAGCTAGTAAATCTGTCAAGTCGAACTCTAGCCTTCCAACATCAAAGTTCAGGGACTCTATTTTTTATTACCTAGTGTGTCTCTTTCTTTAAAAATCCAGATTTAGACAAATAGCCTTTTACTTTCAATGAGTCCAGACCATGTGACCTTCTGTGCAATTTTTTTGGACAAGCCCTGATGGGAATGGCTATGGAATGAACCTATAACACAGCAGCAAGCACGGATGCCGTCTCAAATTAGCCCGGGTCAGCAGTTGTAGGCTTGGCAGCCACATAATGTCAACCCCAAAATTCCTTGGGCTGGCTCCAGTGGGCTCTGCAGCCAGTAGGACACTGCGAGAGCCATGGGAAATCTGTGATCTACTGTTGGCCCCTCCTGCTACACTGGCTCTCAAATTGTTCCAGAATCATCTGACTGGTTGTAATAGCAGGGGAAATAACGAGTTAATCCTCCTGCCTGGGCTGTTTGCAAGAAGTTGTGTGCTTTGCTTATTAAAGTCCGCCTAGTGTGGAAGGGAATAAATGGCCCTTCCAGGAGGGAGCCTCGTTGAGCAGGAGAAATCATTTTCTTCTGGTCAAGTGCAGGTTGTGGGTTAGAGACATGCCTGCAGGTTTCAGATAATTTGTGCCAGGCCCATGGGCCTTGTTTTTGTGTTCTGCTCATTTAGCAAGACTCCATCCTCTTTTACCTCCTTAATCAGGCTTCTGCTAAGAGAATCTAATGCTCACAAAATTTCTGACCTGCCTTTTCAAATTACCCTATTATTTTTTCTTTCTCACTGGGTGATTAGTGCCATAAGCACAAGTTTCCAAAAGTCACAACACACCAAATGAAAAGTCAAGTTACTCCCTCCCTACTCCTGTGCCCCAAGTAAATCTGATGTGTACATTTAGCCTTCTAAAAACATCCAATTTCATCTTGGAGAGAAAGTTCTCTGGATGAGGCCTAAACACAATTTTAAATCATATTAAAAAACTGACAGCACAGAAAACACAAACCAAAATAGAAAAAAATGATAAATTCTACTTCATCAAAATGAAAATGTATGCCCTTTGAAAGACACTATTAAGGAAATGAGATGATAAGCCACAATCTGGGAGAAGATATTTGTGATGAAAACAATCTAATTAAGAAATGGACAAAAGATTATTTTTTTATAAACACTTTAACAAAGAATATGTACAAATGGCTAGGAGGTCCATGAAAAGATGCTCTGCACTGTTAGCCATCAGCAAAATGTCAATTAAAACCAAAGTGAAATATTAATATACAGACACTGGGATGACTAAAGTTCAAAAGACTGACAATGCCAGCTGCTGGTAAAAATTTGGAGCAACTGGAATTCTTGCACATTGCTGGTGAGAATGCAAAATGGAGTAAATGTTTTTTATTTTTAAGATAGTTTAAAAAAAAAGCATATTATAATTAGAATTAGCCAACCAAACTCCGATTAGATGATCACAATTTTTTTTTTCAGCATCCAAAGTGCTATAGGCAGGGATTAAATGCACACTGTTTTCTCACTATAAGAGCTGGTCAGAGTGTTGGCTGTGGCTGGTCAAGGTAGTAGAGCTTCTCTACAGTGTGTTTGACCTCACACTTATTGACCTTGATAGCATCCTTGGTGAACACCAGTGTGACCTTGATCTCTGTGGTCAATTTCATGGCCAGACCAACTTGACGGGCCAGGGGTCAAGCTTGTTTCTCCTGGGGATGCTCATCCTCCATTAGTTGGGCTGCCTCTGGAACCACAGTGTCTTGGGCTCCTGGGAGGTAAGTGGCATACAGCTCTTCATTGTTTTGATGTCTTTGGACACATTTCCGCACTGTCTTCCTGGTTATTAAAGTTTTTGCTTTGGATCATGTTGTGGTTGAAACAAGGGCTTCATTTTTCACTTTCAGTGTCATATTCGTAAAAATCTGGGAAATCACTTTGGAAAATACTTTGGCAGTTTCTTATGAAGGTAAACATATACTTTCTCTCTGACCCATCAGTCCGCAGAGAAATTAAAATCTAAGTCCACACGTACACCTGTATGTGAATATTCATAGCAACTGTACTTGGAACAGCCCTGACCTGGAAAAAACCCAGATCTTCATCAGCTGGTAAACAAATTGTGGTACCTCCATGCACTGGGATACTACTCAGTGAAGGAATAATAGTGAGTACCTCCATGCACTGGGATACTACTCAGTGAAGGAATAATAGTGAGTACCTCCATGCACTGGGATACTACTCAGTGAAGGAATAATAGCGGGACAACGTGGGCAAATATGAGAATCATTATGCTTAGCGAAAGAAGCCAGGCTTGAAAGGCCACATACTCTGTGATCCTAAAAGTACAGAGACAGAAATCAGATGAATGGTTGCCAAGGGCTGGGGAAAGAGGGAATAAATAGAAGGAGACTGACTGCCAAAAAGCACAGGAGACCTTTTGGGAATGACAGAAATGTTCTGTATCTTGATTGCGTTAATGGGTATATGACTGCATTTATCAAAAGTCATGAAACTGTACTCTTAAGAAAGATCAGTTTTGTTGCGTGTAACTAATACCTCAACAAACCTGGCTAAAAGATAAGGCACAAGAGTTATCTGGAACACAGGTGGGTCTGAACCCCTGCATTCCACATTATCTTTGTGACACTAAACAGATGTCTTGACCTTTCTGTGTGCCCATTGCTACACTTATAAAATGGAGTGTACTGGTTAGGATGGGCTAACTGCGGTGACAAATAGGCCCCAAACGTATATGGTTTAACAAAGGGTTTTTGGTTCATATTACAGGTTTTGGTTCATATTACAGGTTTCAAGTTGGTGCTAGCTGTTCTCTATGTAATCATCTGGGAAAACCAATGTGCTCCTAAGGTCACCCTGAGGTCATTCTAGCCATCCCTTCAACCAGAAGTTAAAGAGTACATGCAGGTCTTATGGGCCAGGCCTGAGTAATGTCTCTATTCATGTTACACAGCAGAGGACTCAGTCCCATGGCCACACCTGGCTTCAGGGGAGGCTGGGAAATGTAGTCTAGCTGTGTGCCCAGGGTGAAGAGAACACTGGTTTTGGTGAGCAGCAAGCCGACCGGGATGAAAGCATATGGCACGTAACACAGCCCTATAAGTGGCATGATGGGTGGTATGAATCTCTGTCATAACATCTTGATAGTATTATCTCAGCCTCAAAAATAAGCATTACAATTGATATTAAAGAACAAGGGCCCAGACTCAAATGCCTACAGGGGCCAAGAATATAAAATAATTGTGAATTTGGCCTGGGTTATAAAAACAAGGAATGGAAGGTCTGTAGCTGACATGGAGAGACAGTATCCTGTCTAATGGCTTATCAGCTCCCCCAGATTGTAAACCGCAGTGTTGGGGGAGCAGTATGCGTCTGTGAAGCACCTATGGTGACTTACAACAAAGTCCCATATCCCACAGATGCTTGATGGTCAGCCAGGGAGGCAGGTTGATGAGCTGGCTTCCAGAATCCATTCTTCCATGTGTTCTGTTGTTAGGATCGTAGCTGGGCTTGTAGGTGGTCAGCTAAACTGCATTTCCCAACCTTCTCAGCAGTTAGATGTGGCCAACCTGAGTGTGGGCTCCCCAGGTAGTACATGGTAGAGAATCCACCTGCCAAAATAGGAGATACAGGTTCGATCCCTGGGTCGGGAAGATCCTCTGGAGAAGGAAATGATGACCTACTCCAGTATTCTGGCCTGGAAAATTCCATGGACAGAGGAGCCTGGCAGTTTACAGTCCATGGGGTTGCAAAGAGTCGGCCCCGACTGTGTCACTGAGCACACACACACAAGAGCCTGAGTGCTCGCCAGTAGAAGTGATGTGTGCCATGTGTGGGTCTGAGACTTGGGTAACTGGACAAAGCCCTTCTTTACTCTGACAACTGGAACCTAGGTGTGATGGTGACTCAATTTGGACCAGGCAGACAGCAACAATATTCTAGTCTAGGGGATGGTGGAGCAAAAGGACATGCGAGTCTGAGTTCCTGAATGACTATATGGAGCAGAGCCCCCTTGATGACCTGGACAGCTCACCTCAGGGCTGTTTCATGAAAGAGAATTCTCCATATTGTTTAAGCCATTGCATTTTTGGACCTCTTTGTTAGAGCAGCCCAGTCTTTACCCGACTAATACAGTCAGATTCATTTGCTAAATGACTTGCCCTTCTTGCCATCTTTATGCTTCTGTAATTCTAATTTGAGACTTCAGCTAAGTTAAGAGTCACTACCATGTTAGAGGCCTTCAGAGCTGCTCATGCCTGTATGCATGCTAAGTTGCTTCAGTCATGTCCAACTCTTTGCAACCCTATGGACTGTAGCCTGCCAGGCTCCTCTGTCCACAGGATTCTCCAGGCAAGAATACTGGAGTGTGTCGCCATGCCCTCCTCCAAGGGATTTTCCTGTCCCAGGGTTTGAACCGACGTGGCTTATGTCTCCTGCATTGGGAAGCATGTTCTTTATCACTAGTGCCACCTGGGAAGCCCCAGAGTTGCTCATGGATAATCAAAACTACGATTGTGGAAAATCAGTTCAGTTCAGTTCAGTTGCTCAGTTGTGTCCGACTCTTTGTGACCCCATGGACTGCAGCACACCAGGCCTCCCTGTCCATCACCAACTCCTGGAGTTTACTAAAACTCACGTCCATTGAGACGGTGATGCCATCCAACCATCTCATCCTCTGTTGTTCCCTTCTCCTCCTGCCTTCAATCTTTCCCAGCATCAGGGTCTTTTCCAATGAGTCAGTTCTTTACATCAGGTGGCCAAAGTATTGGAGTTTCAGCTTCAACATCAGTTCTTCCAATGAATATTCAGGGCTGATTTCCTTTAGGATTGACTGGTTGGATCTCCTTTCAGTCCAAGGGACCCTCAAGAGTCTTCTCCCAACACCACAGTTCAAAAGCATCAGTCCTTCTGCGGTCAGCTTTCTTTATAGTCCAACTCTCACATCCATACATGACTACTGGAAAAACCATAGCCTTGACTAGACGGACCTTTGTTGTGGAAAATACCAAACATCTAATCAATCGATCAAAGAACATGTTTAGAAATTGTTGATTTTCAGCCCGGAACAAGAAGAATGCATCTCAGAAAAAGGAGAGGGAAGGGCAGCTCCTTTACTGTGCCTGTCTAATGGGCCAGGTGCTGGACTAGGCATTTACAGATGGAATCCCAGGTTCACTCTTACAAGAGTCCAACTACAGACTGCTGTTACTTTACACTGTAGATGAGGAAATTGTGGTTCAGAGAGATAAAGTAACTTTGTTAAATCATAGCGTGGAGTTAAAGGAAGGGGCTCAAAACATGGTGATATAAAGGAAATGGGCCTTGCGTGGCTGTGAGGTGCCCTTAACCTTCTGCAGACTCCCTCTTGGAGATAGGAGCTCAAGGAAGTTTAGGATGTTTATGAGGACAGATGAGTAGAGCTTCCAAAATTGTAAACCTGATCATATGGTTCTCTCGTTTATAACCCTTCAACAAGTCCTCATTGCTTTCTGGATAAAATCCCCAATTCTTACCAGCCTGGCCATCAAGATTTCAGTCACCTGAGCTCTATTTTTTAGCCTCACCTGTCAACATATCTCTTTTATATATTTCAAGGGCTCTCTTTGTTCCTCTGATCCTGCCTTGACTGTCCATTCTTCTCCCATCTCCTCCCCTTTGCTGACTCCTCCATATGTTGCAAGATGCAGACATCACCTCCTCCAGGAAGCCTTCTCTCCTGAGGTTAAGTAACTTGCTGAAGTCAAGTAGCAGGGCTGGAATTCAAACACAGGCTGTGGGACTTGAAGCCCACGCAGGAGCCTCTGTGCAATGTTGTCTCAGGTTTTCCAGTCCAAGTCATGTCAATTACTCAGCACTTCTCTCCTGGGCACCTCCTGGCAAAGGCATTGTGCTGATACAGGGAATTCCCAGAGGAGGGAATAAAGGAGAGCTACACACTGTCACCGGCCATCCCTAACATCAACGCAGTATTTATTGTATGTTAAGGGAAAGTGGTGTTCTAGAGACTATACCCGTGTTAGACTTATTTAAGTCTCCCAGGGAACCTTTGTGATAGGTGCTAGCGTTACTTCCTATTTTACAGGTTGGGAAACTGAGGTTTATAGCTTGCATAAGGGCACATAGCTCCTAAAAGGTTGAGCCTGGATTTGCACACAGAGTTATTCCTTATGCAGGGTGCAGCCATGATGGAAGTAGCATTTGGATGGGCTTCAAAAGTGAAAAGGTCGTGGCGAGATGTGTGCAGCTGGGTACCAATGAGTAGGTATTCAGCTAACCCTTCCAGACTCAAAGTCAATTCATATGGTAATCCACTACCCATGCTGATACCATCTCTGGGAACGGACTTGGAACACCCATGAGAAACTGAGCACAATAGTTGAGCAATGCAGCTTCATCTCTTAGGGGATGGAAAATTCTGGAAAGGAAGGTTCTGGGAGTTTGGCAGAGCCACCGGTCTGAGAGTCCCTTCCATGTTCTCACCATAACCTCAGTTTACCTTGCCTGTTTCTTCACCTCTGAGCCTTTTCTGTTGTCTATAAAATGTACCCTGCATCCCCCACCGCCTCCCTTCCAATCCCTGTCTTCCCTTGAAGGTCCGTCATTGCTGGTGACAGTTGTATGGCCTCCCATCTTCCCTCCTCAGTGCAGAGCCAGCCAGCTGTGGCACCTTTATCCACATCATTCTTGTTACCCACTAAGCCTGGGTAACATCTGGGCAATGGAGGCAGACCCGCCTGTACTGACACTGGTGGAATAATGAAGCTAGGACTTAGCTAGTCCTGGATTTGCCCAGGATTAAAAGTTCAGAGAGGGAGAGTAAATCTCCTTAGGCCACGTGGAGAATTATTAGAGAATTCCTGTCCTGGTTCTTTTTTTTAAAAAAAAAAATTATTTATTTTATTTTTGGCTGTGCTGGGTCTTTGTTGCTGCATGGGCTTTTCTCTAATTGCCACAGACAGGGTCTATTCTCTAGTGGCAGTGAGCGGGCTTCTCACTGCAGTGGCTTCTCTCGTTGCAGAGCACAGGCTCTAGGGCACAGGAGGGCTTCAGTGGTTGTGGCTCCTGGGCTTAATTGCTCTGTGGCATGTGGGATCTTCCCCGACTAGGGATCAAACCCGAGTCTCCTGCACTTGCAGGTGGATTCTTGACCACTGAGCCTCTAGGGAAGCCTTTCAAATGAGGGGAGTGATACCTTTAGGGGTGGTATTTCCCTCTGTGCTCAGTCATTGTAGAGGCTAGCCCTACTCCCCACCCACCTCATTCATCTTTTCAGTTAGATGTGTTTTCTTTTATGAAATGGTAGGACATTGGAGTGGAGGTCAGAGGGTCTTCCTTAGAGCATTGCAGTAGCCTGGAGGGTGTCTTGCCCATACAAAAAGGCTCAAAGGATGTTGCTTAACAAAACAGCCTTTCAAAGAATATCCAGAGCCAGAGTGAGGTACAGACTCCCTGGGGCTGTTTTGGCATTTCAGCTGCCATGTCAGAAGAGTACCCTTGTGGTGCATAGGGGTCAGTTTTCCTGAAAAACCTGTTCTGGGGACAGAGTCCAGCCCAGGGAAGTAGGGTGCTAGGCAGCCATTCCAGAATGAGACCCCATTAATCTTTGCTCAGCTGGTTGGAAGGGAGCTGAATAATCATTTATGTGCTCGTTGCGACAGCACCTGGGCTCCAGGTTGAGACAAGTGGCCTCAGGTCGCCTCGATATTAATGTGGCTCATTATGTAGATTGCTTCACTGGGAGATGGGAGATACGCTGAGGCCTTGGGAGTCCCTGAAGGGAAGGCAGGCTTTGTGGGACCCAGCCCTTGGCGTGCTCACAGATGCTCTCTCTGGGAAAACCGGGGTGTCTGAGCCAGTTCCTGGAGTGGCTGATCCTCACAGCTGCTTTCCCTGTGACGGTCTGCATCTCCAGGATGATCCTGGTGGGGCCACTCAAGGAGAGATGGGCCCTCTGGGAAGGAGAAACTCCGGAGCCAGGTAGAGTGGTGCTGACAGATGGCTCGATAATGATCAAAAGGTACACCTCCCAGGTCTGGAGGGAAATGCCACCCCCTGGAAGTACGGAAAAGAAAAAAGAAATGCTGCTGAGGACAAGTCCTTGCAGGGTATTTGATACCATGGAAGGGTGAGTCTGGTTTCACTATGGGGCTTGGCTTGACTATTTCTGGTTCTGAAGGGGACAAAAGCGTAGGCTCTATTTCCCATTCTCATTGATTATAAAATGCTATATTGATTTAATAGCAACTTCTATCTACTTGTGCTCAGTTGCTTCAGTCATGTCCGACTCTGCAACCCCAAGGACTATATAGCTCGCCAGGCTTCTCTGTCCATGGGATTCTCCAGGCAGGAATAGTGGGGTGGGTTGCCATGCCCTCTTCTAGGGGATCTTCCCAACCCACAGATCGAACCCAGGTCTCCCTCATTGCAGGCAGATTCCTTACCATTCGAGCCACCCGGGACGCCCACTGAGGGACGCTTAGGCTGTTTCAATTGCTTGCTGTAAATAATGCTGCAGCATAATTTTATGCTGAAAAAATTTAATTTTATGAAAATGGGGTGCAGATAACTCTTCTCAAGTTAATGATTTCATTTCCTTTGGACATACACTCAGCAGAAGAATTGCTAACTCATATGGCAATTCTGTTTTTAGTTTCTTGAGGAAGCACCATGCTGTTTTTTATACTGGCTGCACCAATGTACATTTCCACCAGTACTACACGAGGGCCCCCTTTCCGGCTCACCAGCATCCGTCATCTCTTGTCTTTTTCAGAACAACCTTTCTGACAGTTGTGAGATGGTATTTCATTGTGATTTCATTTGCATTTCCCTGGTTAGTAACGTTGAGCATCTTTTCACATCCCTGTGGACTGTTTGGATGATTTCTTTGGATAGATGTCTGTACAAGTCCTCTGCCCATTTCTTAATTGATTTGTTGTTTGGTTACTGTTTCACTTAAGACACCTTGGAGGCACCTCGAACAAGACATTGCTAAGACTTCTGCTCAGTTTCTTCTCTACTGATTCCCTTTCTTCACTGAGTTTGGGGCTGGTCAAGATGCTTTGAGAGTGTGGCTGGTGCTCAGGCATCTGGCCAGGACCCAGTGGCATCTCTTGGCCTCCTGACTGATAGCTGAGGCTTCTCCTCCCGCATATCCCTGGGGGGTATAGAAAAGGGTCAGGAGGATGTGTTCTCAGGCTGCGGATGGTTACTGGGATGTTTGCGATCAGGTGATTGCAAAATGGAAATTGGGAAAGGGTGCATGGGGGGCAGGGCCCAGGATCTCAGGGCTGGGGGTGGGCCCAAGATCTCGGGGCTGGGGGTGGACCCCGGCAGACCCTCCAGCCCTAGCCAAGTGCCCTCCCGGCTGCAATGACAGGTGATCCTCAGGTCCCACTGCTTCTGAGGGCAGCCAACATCTAAGAGTCTGTAGAGCCCACAGTCCAGGTGATGCCAGGCTTAACACTCTTACAGGGACACCTGGCACATAATATTGAACACGTTAGCTGCTGTGATTACTCTGAACATCAGGCTTGGCATTGCTGGCCTCTGGCCCCTTTGGAACATGGCCCTCTGTTCCAATGAACCCTGCCTCCTCCCTTGGTAACTGGTCCTACCATGCATCTACGAGGGTGGAACTGGCCCTCTGGACATCTGAAGAGAGCCAGGAGGGGCTCTCAGTCCATAACCAAGCTGCCAGGCAAGACTGGACCTGTTCTCTTTAAGACCAAGGGTCCATGGGGCCATTTGCTGAGAAGCCTGGAAGGCTGCAGTCCATGGGGTCGCTGAGGGTCGGACACGACTGAGTGACTTCAATTTCACTTTTCACTTCCATGCATTGGAGAAGGAAATGGCAAGCCACTCCAGTGTTCTTGCTTGGAGAATCCCAGGGACGGGGGAGCCTGGTGGGCTGCCGTCTATGGGGTCGCACAGAGTCGGACATGACTGAAGTGACTTAGCAGCAGCACACCAAGCAGGTTAACATGTGTTTCTATATCCCGGACACAGGTTACTAAAATGGCAACAATACACACAGACCAATGGTGGAAGCGGGAGGCAGAAGAGGACACTTTCAGCAGCTAAGAAGCCTGGAATTACATACGGATCATATAATTTTGCACCTTAGCCTTTTCATAATGGCAATCACAGTTTCTGCTGAATCCTTTTGAGGGATCTTGGAAAGAGCCAAATGAAGTGAGGGGCAGAACCTGGGGGTGAGATTCCAAGGTTTGCCACTTATTAGCTTTGTGGCTTTGCTGTTGTTTAGTTGCTAAGTCATGTCCAATTCTTTGTAACCCCATGGACAGAAGCCCACCAGGCTCCTGAGTCCATATGCTTTCCCTGGCAAGAATACTGGAGTAGGTTGCCATTTCCTTCTCCAGGGGATCTTCCTGACCCAGGGATCAAACCCACATCTCCTGAAGCTCCTGCATTGCTAGGATGATTCTTTATCACCGAGCTACCAGAGAAGCCCTTGTGGCTGTGAGTAAGTCACTTATATCCTCTCCCAGCTCAATGTTCCATCCTGTACAAAGGGAATTATTACACCAACCACAGGAGCTGCAGATTCTAATCACAGCAGCGCTCATGAGAAGGAGGGTGGAGGGTGTGGCCAGGGTCTGCAATGGGCACCCACACATTTGGGTGTGTGTTCTCTGACCCCTACTCCAAAAATGTGGAGTCCACACTCTGTCTTCAGTAGCTGGGTGTGAGGTCTTGTTCTGCGCTGCTCTTAGAACCTTCCTGGAGGGACTGTCTTAACCCAGAATCCCAGAACGGTGTTACACAGTAAACCATAGTCTGTTAAGAAGGATATGCAGCTAGGCTGTGCTTGCATGTTAAGTCGCTTCAGTCTTGTCCTACTCTTTGCAACTCCATGGACCATAACCCACCAGGTTCCTCTGTCCATGGGAAGTCTCTAGGCAAGAATACTGGAGTGGGTTGCCATGCCCTCCTCCAGGGGATCTTCCCAACTCAGGAATCCTGCATCGGCAGGAGGGTTCTTTTCTACTAGCGCCACCCAGGTTGCTTGGGGTCAAACCCTGCCTCCTCTTCTTCCTAGCTGTGTGCTGTTGCGCAACTCAGAGAACCTCTCAGTACCTTATTTCCTAATCTCTAAAGTGGGGATCATAGCACTGGCCTTTTCTTGAGCTAGTTTGAATATTGAAATGAGTTAATTTCAGAACACTTAGGGTACGGTCACATCAGTGCATATAAGTAAAATAAATGATCACCCATCCTGGGCCCTTCCTGAAGGCCTGGCCCCCTATGTCCAGTCATTGTCAGGAGATTTGGACGGGGAGAAAGCAGGTTTTAATATTCCTCATCCTCAAACGATCAAATGAGAAGAAAGGTAGAAATCACCTGTTTTGGGTTTTGTCTAAAGTGAGAAGTGAGGTCTGTTTTCTGCATCTACCACTTTGGGGAACATCTATATTTTGACAACAGATAACCTGAAACCCGGAGAAGGCAATGACACCCTATTCTAGTACTCTTGCCTGGAAAATCCCATGGATGGAGGAGCCTGGTAGGCTGCAGTCCATGGGGTCGCTAAGAGTCGGACACGACTGAGCGACTTAGCAGCAGCAACCTGAAACCAGAAATGATCAAACCAGGGCCCCTGCCCTGTGCCATTCCTGCCCCACCCTACCTCCATCCTGACTTCTGTCCCTCTGTCCAGGCAGGCAGAAAACACTTCCCCGAAGCACAGCACAGGAGGTCCCAAGCCCAGACTCTGGAGACTGGCTGCAGGTGGATGGAGCATGGAACTGGTTCTAGATCCAGGTCTGGCTTTGATTCCGGGGCAAAGTCTTGAAAGATCCCTGAGCTGCAGTCTGCAGTTTGGTAGAATAGGGATTGTCCTGAATGCACCTAAGAGACAATAGATGCAAATATGTGTTGTAAACAGGAAAGCTCGTTGTGTCCTGAAACAGTGGGTAAGGGATCATCATTGAGTAAAACTACCAGTGTGTCTGGCAACTTCCACCAGGAGATTCCTGCGCAGCCTATCCTGGAGCTGGGTGTGTGTGTGTGTCCAAACTCAGCTCATGGTGTGGAGGCTCAGGAGAATCCCATGGGCTGGTGGAGCTTAGCTGTCAGATGACCAGCCGTGGGCATCTAGAGGAGTGGCCATGTCCCCAACCTGCAGTCAGGACACCTGATTTCCTAGCTGGTTTCTGTCACTGTGCGGCTTTGGGCAGGTCACTTTCCTCCTCTGGGCCCTGGTTTCACCTTTTGTGAGATGAGAGGATGGGGACAGGAAGCAACCCAGTGTTGCAGTGTATAGACTGACTAGGTAACTTATGTGAAATACTTTTGCAAACTCTATGCATTACAGCATAGAAATAGTGCTGGCTAGGCGTTCGGACTCTAGGCTGACCTCTGGAGCAAGCGTGCTGTATGACCTTGGGCAAGTCACTTCTCTCTGAGCCTGGTTTTCTTCATTGGTTAACTGAATATCTAGGGCTGGATCAGTAGTTCCAAACCAGCTACACGTTAGAATCAATTTAGGGGATGGGTATAAAGATGACCCACCCTGTCCCAGACCAACCCAATCAGAATGTCTGGGTGGAGTGTCAGGATCATTTCCAGGCCACCCATGGGTTGCCAGTGCTCAGTCCAGGCAGGGGCTAGCCAGGACAGACTAGCCAGTGTCTAGTCTATTAGGAGGGCCCCTCTTGGCTTGAGCTTGTCTGATTTCTCAGAAGTTGATGAGATATGGTGGTCACAGGTGTCCCCAACACAGGGGCCACCATCCTCACGGCTGAGATGGGGGATTTTTTCCCAGCTGCGGACCTTCTGTTCTCAGCTCTGGCTGAGTCCAAGAGTTCCCTCTGGGAGTTTTTAAAAAACTTCCATGACTGGGTCCCACGGAGAGTAAGTGGATACGATCTCTGGGGGCAAGACATCCCTAGTGTATGAGTTCCCCAGGTGGTTCTAATGTACAACCTGAGCTGAGCTGAGAGCCGCTGGTTAAAAAAGGGCCAGCAGGGACTTCCATGAGGGTCCCATGGTTAAGAATCTGCCTTCCAGTGCAGGGGAACTAAGATCCCACATGCCGCAGGGCAACTAAGCCCAATCCCCACGACTAGAGAGAAGCCCTGGGTGCTGAAATAAAAGATCCTGAGGGACACAGAGAAGATCCTGCGTGCCGAAACTGAGACCTGAGCAGCTAAAAAACTTAAATAAATAAACACTAAAAAGTAAAGGGCCGGAGAACCAGAGAAAGCAGAGACCCCTACCTCCTGGCCCCTTCCTTTCTTTGCCTGGAGTGCTCATGGCCTCCTAGCTTCGATGGTTAGCTGTGAGTGAGGCAGGTGGTCTAAAGGCTAAGTGTATGGACTCTGAAGCCAAGTGGCCTGGTGAATTTCAACTTTACCTCTTTACTGGCTGTGTGACTGGGTTCAAATGACATTACTACTCTGAGCCTCAGTTTCTCTGTAAAATGGGGCCCATGAGGGTACCCACCTCATGGTGTTGTAGAGGTTGAATGAATTAATGCATGAAAGGGCTACAGAATGGGGCTTGGGGCAGAGCATGGGGGCTCTAATTTGGGGGCAGGGACCTAGTCCTGTTTACTCTAGACTCCAGTGTTAGAATCCAGTAGCCCCACCAGTGACCTGTTGCCTGCCTGCCTTCTCAGTCACTTCAGTCGTGTCCAACTCTTTGTGACCCCATGGATTATAGCCCTCCAGGCTCCTCTGTCAGCGGGATTTTCCTAGCAAGAATATTGGAGTGGGTTGCCATTTCCTCCAATGGCAACCCACTCCAGGGTTCTTGCCTGGAGAATCCTAGGGAGGGCGGAGCCTGGTGGGATCCTGTCTCTGGGGTCGCAAATAGTCGGACATGACTGAAGCTACTTAGCAGTAGTAGCAGCAGCAGTAGCAGCAGCCATTTCCTCCTCCAGGGGATATTCCTGACCCAGGGATTGAGCCTGCGTCTCCTGCATTGCAGGTGGATTCTTTACTGCTGAGCCACTGGGGAAGCCCAGTGACCTATTAGGTTGGATTAAAGAGAAGCTTCTCTATAAACAATGGGCTCATTGCCCATATTTCTCAAGTTCCTACCTTGATCTTTTTGCCCTTAAACTTGTTAGCTAATTCAGTGCTTCTTAACCATGACTGTGGATCAGAATTACTGGGAGAATTTTTGAGAATGCAGCTCACTGGGCCTAATCCTCTGCTGCCCCACCCCCAATCACAGTTCCTATTCAGTAGGTCTTGGGGTGGGGGTGGAGGTCCAGGAGTTTGGGATTTGCCTCTCAAGGGACTTTTATACTCAGCCAGGGCTGAGAAAGTCTGCCCTCAGTCTGACTTCGTGGGAGCCGGCGACTTACCTTTGTACACACACTCACAGATCAGAGGGAAGTTCTCTTCAGTCTAGGTGTCTGGAGTTCTGATTCAAGAAAGTACACCTTGGCCAAATTATTTTCTAATAGTAAGGAAGTTTTTCCATGGAGCCATTTATATTTTCTCACCTTGTGCTAGATTTGAAAAACATGTGTTTCAGCAACTGCTGTAAAGAGGAAGAATCTATTTCTTGATTCCTAGAACCTGAGCTGATTCTGGGGAGTCGCTTAGACCGGCAGCACGTGGTGGAAGTGAGGTTGTGTGAGTTCTGGAACCGAGGCATCCAGATGCTCTGTGGCTTTCACCTTTGCCCCTTGGGATGCTCTCCCGAGACCCCACATAAGGCAGCCAGAAGTCCACCAACTGAAAGATGACAGGACACATGCAGAAGGACTGGGGTGCCCCCAGCAACAGCCAGGACCATCTACCAGACTCATGAGTGAGGCCATCTTGGACCTTCCATGCCAACTGACCTTCCAATGGCCCCGACAAAACCAGCAGAGGAACTGTCTAGCCGACCAACAGAACTATGAGAAGTCACAGTCATTGTTTTAAGCCCTGATGTTTTGGCCTGATTTGTTACATTGCAATAGGTGGCTAGGATACATCTTGTCCATCTCTTTCAACTCAGGAGCTCTATCTATCATCGGGACAAGTCCCCAAAATAAGGGGCAAAAACTTACTCCCCCAAACCCCTGGGGGTTGAACCTGGCCCCCAGGTTTAGCCAACTTGCTAAAGAGCCCCAGAAGAGGCCCATGTGGGGGTTATTGGGGTCAAGGTGATGCAGACCCCTGGTGGCCTGCTCGTCTTTGGAAGCCTCCTCCTGTAAGTGGCCTGAGGCTCCAACTGTCCCCATCAACCTCTGTTCGAGTTGTGGCAATATCCATTCTGTGGCCCCGGAGCCTTGGGAAATCCTGGCGCAATCATGAATGAGTTAAATGCTATCTGATCAGAAGCCAGAGGGCCTGTTTTCATTTTCAAAACTCTGTGTGTCAGTGACTCTAATGCAATGTCCAGCAATGTCTTGAGCAAGTGACCGGCAGGGGACATAGGATGCTATTTACTCAAGATAGCCCCATCACGCAAAAGCAACTTGCCTAACCAGGTTTGTAAGCGATTGTTACGAGACCACCATTGCAACAGGGATAGCCCTGGGTGATGGTCTCAGGAAGGGACTGATCCCTCCCTGCAAGGCCGAATTTGGGGCCATCTCTCTGTTTTTGGAGTTCTCAGTGCCCTGGGTCTCTGGCAAAAGAGCAGAGAAAAAACACAGTTGGGAAATCTCACTCAAATGTGGAGTGGTCCTTTTAAGGATAGATGCTCTGGGGAAGAAAGCTTCTTGCTACCTTGAAAGGATACAGCTGCTGGACCAGAGGAGGCTGGAGGGGTGGCTGAGACTTGTGGTTGGTGAGGATGATGTGGTTTGGCTCATAAGCCAGTTGCTGAGCAAGAACGAGGCTGCCTGGGCTTTTGAAAGGATTGGTTTGGGTAATAAATCTACAGGGTTGGGACAGGGTTGGGGCAGAGTGGGTTACTCTCCAGCACCAAAACCATGGTGATTAGTGGTCACAATCCTGCCTACCCTCAGGGCTGGATTTATGGTTGTTTGGGGAAGGTCAAATTATTAAATCCTTCACCTTTGTTCTCTTGGCTAAAATCTGAGTACCTCCCACACCTTCATCTGAATAGCTCTTATGATTTAAAAGTATTTTCATATATTCTCTCAAATAATCCTCACAACAATCCCAAGAGATAGGTATCATTATACCCATTTTACAGTTGGGAAAGTTGAGGCTTAAAGAAGCTAAATGTCTCATACAAGATTCCAAGTCGTGTGTCCTATGAAAATATAAAGCAAGTCAGAAATGGGACCTGCATACATAATTTAATTCTGGCAGTTACATTAAAAAATGTAAAAATAAACAGGTGAAATTAATTTTAGTAATATATTTTTAGCCCGCTGTATCCATAATCACTTAAATATGCAATCAGTATAAGCATTATTGAACAATTTTATGTTCTTTTTTCATATGATTTTTTTTCATGTCTTTGAAATCGGCAATGTACTTTACACTTACAACACATCTCAGTTTGGACTTCTCGCATTTCTAATGTTCAGGAGGCATTGATGACCAGCGCTGCTGTGTTGGATGGCACAGTTCTAGAACCTCTGACTCTCTGACTCTTTCTCCTTCCTCACAGCATCTGTCTTCCTGTACTATGCATCCTGTTTCCCCCGTTTCTAAAGGAGGTGCTTGAACCCAATTATTTCCAAGGGCTTTTCCAGCTCTGAGGTTTTCTGATTCCAGAGTGAAGCCAGGATTCTGTCCAGGCTTCTCATAGACCCAAGACACAGAGGATCCAGGAAACACGAAGAAAGGATTCTGGAAACCTGCACACAGGTTGGTATGTTTCTTTCTCTGTGGCTTGCAGGGGTACACAGCAACAGACAGACACAGGGACATACAGATACACAGGCACAAAAGACAGTCTCATAGGCAGAGTTCCCCCGGACCCCTAGATAACAGATGCAAGACACACAGTTACAAAACCAAACACAGAGACACAGCCCCATGATGGAGGCTGAGGAAGCGGGGAGGTCGGGTGACTCTGAGTGCATTCTTGGTGTTCTTGTGAACAAAATGCGCATGTCACCAGGGCCATCGTGTCCCATAAGATCCAGATAAAATTACTATAAGCACCCCAATTCCCAGCCCGTCGCTTCCATTTTTCTTCTTTCTATATGTGTCTGTGTGTTTGCATGCATGTGCACAGGTGACTCTCTGCACATGGATGCTGGGTGACTGTGTAAGAAGTATTTCCAGCCACAGGTTGTGGTTAAGCAATGTCGGACAACCATCTTCAAGAGGTCCTTGTGGCCTTGACCAGACATGTCTGAATCCATCTCCCCAGCCCCTTTGGATTGTGCCTCCATTTCTCCAATTTCCAAATGCTGTTTTCTTTCCTTAGGGTCAACCGTGCATTTCTTGCCTTTTTGGTCTTCTAGTTTACAAATCCTCCGTTCCCTCTGCCTGTGGAAGTACAAAGTGCTCCCCCAACTTCTGTTACTTCCATACAGAGTCTCTGTCCTGCCTCTCATCTTCCCCAGTGTGAGTCTTAGACCATCTCTTTGCTCTGTATACCCCAAGTCTCCAAGATCTTGAAGCTAGGAGATGCTCCTGAAGATCTCTGGGAGCTCACAGGGAGGACCCCTTTCTTCTCCCCAGTCCCCCACCCCCATCCCCTGCTTGCTCCCAAGTCTTACCATTTCTAAGGCAAAACACCTCCCTGCCACTGGTCATCCCCCCAAATCCCTTCCTTGTCTCCTCCTACCTTGCAAATACCCAGTGAGGTATTTGTAATTCCTGCTGCCCCAAACACCTGAAACAAAATCAGCTCTCTCCTTCAGAGGAATCCTGCTTTCAGCTTTCACTTACATACTTCTTCTGTCTTTAATTCATGGATTGAGATTATAACTGGGCAAGACCTTTAACCCAGGGTCTCCAGCTCTCCAGCTATTTGCTTATCTCAGCTTTCAGGAGGGTGAAGCAGGTGTCTCCCAGGGGAGGTGAGACCTTTCTGGCACTCAATGTCTGTCCCTTGTTGCTGTACCTAAATGCTCACAAGCCCCAGGGGCTCTTCTCAGTGTTTTGTATTACCTGTTTGAATTTTCAAAATAGTCTTAGGAGGTAGGTATTATTATTATCCAGATTTTACAAACAACACAGCTGAGACAGAGAAGTTAGTGACTTGCCCAGGATCCTGCAACTCAGGAGCCATGGCACTGGGAATCTGCCCTGGTGCTGTCCTGGTCTCCAGCCCACTCTTTGGGGCTTTCTGCTCCGGGTTTGTGCCTGCAGGCCCCTTCTCTCTTAGCAGGCAGAGCTGTGGGTAGGGTGACAAAACTGTGCTGTCAGTGGGTGGAAGTTCAGATCGAAATCCCAAGGGATGGGATATTTACTGATGAGATGCTGTGGTGTCAGGTGGGGCTGCCACCCACCTCCTGCCAGTGCACCCCAAGGGCAGCAGTACATTCTGCTGTCATCAGGGCGGTGGCCTTAGAAAGCAAGGTGCTTTCTCTGGGTGTCTGGACTCTTCCTCCTCTTTATCCCATTCCTCCGTTCCCCATCAAAGTGACTGAGCCACTTAGCTGCTTTGAAGCCCTTTGCAACTCGAGTTGCTCATTCTGATGGAGGGATCTTCCTGAGACTCTCTGTGGGCCCCTGGAGGCATTGCCCAACACCATGTTTGTCAAATGATCGACAAGGTCTGGTGTTTTGAAATAAAGTTCTTAAAGAGAAGGCAAAAGGTTTTTTTTTTTTTTTTTCTCCCCACAGAGGAGAATTTCTCTGCACTGTGGAAGGGGTGCGTGATTCTAGATAGATAAAGAAACCTGTCTAAACTCAGGAAGTACAAAACAGGACTAGAACCTCCATTGGTCTTCGGGAGAAATCAGTTTTATTCTCAGAGCAACTGCATGATGGGGGAGGCAGTTTGCAAAGATTGAGGGGGAGAGAGGATGGTGAAGGAAGAGGTGATGAGTGCAGGGTGAATGGTGGGGAGGTGGATCAGGGAGCAGATGATGGAATGAGCTGGTCAGCCCCCTGTAGGGAAAGGCATGTGGTTTAACAGTGTGCATGAGTACAGGCTGCAGGGCTTGGGGTGGGTGGGCTGTTTGGTGTAGTGTAAGAAGGAAGGAGAGTGATTATATGGGTCCATAGTATTAAGGGATGCTGCTAAGGTGGTGCTTAGGGGTGTGTATGTGTTTTGTCTGGAGTGTAGGATTATGACTTGACTAGTGTAGTAAGAGTGCACTGGGCAACATGTAACAGAAAACTCAAAACTCATGGCTTCAATAAGAAGGGGATTATTTGCCTCACAAAACAAGACTTCTGAATGGGCAGGCAAGAGCTGGTGCAGACACTCAACAATGTCACCCAGGTCCAGGCTTTCTTGATCTTCTCGACCTACCATCTTGGTGTGTTGACTTTCGACCTTCTGGTTGTGAGATGGGCATCGTGCCCATCGGCCAGGCAGGAGGAAGGAGCAAGAGATCACACCAGCTGGGGCTGTTTACTTTTTATTGGGAAAGTCATAAACTTTCCCAGTTGCCTCCCCGCTTTCCAGCAAACTTCTGCTTAGATTTCGCCGGTCGGCCACAATTGTGCCATATGGTGACCCCTTTAACAGCAAAGGAGATGGGGAAGTGAATTATTTGCTTTTCCCACCTATCTACTAGAGGAAGTCGTGGGAGAAGGACGTGGGGGTGGGTGTGGATTGGTCAATCTCTAGCGCTGCCCTAAGTGGGAGAGTGAAATGATGTGGGAGTGTGTTGCAGGGTAGGTGAGTAGGTAGTTGGGAAGGTGGTCCCACAGAAGGAATATCACCTTTTTTCTCAGGCATCATGTAGTCCAACTCTGCTAGCCACAGAGATCTTGGCTAGCTACTTACCTTCTCTAAGTTTTCCTTGTGGGGCACGTAAATGCCCAGCACAGGACACAACACTTAGTTGGTGCCCAGCCAAAGGGAATTTAACTGTGTGAAAGTGTATGGAGAGTGGTGGGTTTTCAGCCAGGAGGGGAGAGATATTCAAAGTCTACTCCTCCATGCCTATCTCGGTCAAAATCTTGCTCTAGTACAAGCGCTAAGTCTCAGGTCCCTCCCTGTTTGTGTTTCAGGCTGAATCTCTCAAAAGAGCTTGTTGGGTCGGCGATGGGGTTTGGTTCCTTCAGGGCAGAGGCCCAGGGAGGGGGCAGCCGGAAGGGGTGGGGTGTGGGAGTTGGGGGCCAGACGCACCCTTCCTTAAGAAGGAGTGGGTGGGGCTTTCCTGGTGGCTCAGTGGTAAAGAACCCACCCGCCGGTGCAGGAGACACAGGTTCGATCCCTGGTCTGGGAAGATCCCACATGCTGTGGAGCAACTGAGCCCACGCGCCACAACTACTGAGACTGTACTCGAGAACCCGGGAACCACAGCTTCTGAAGCCCACACGCCCTAGAGCCCGAGATCAGCAACAAGAGAAGCTCCTGCAGCGAGCAGCCCGCACACTGCACCATATAGCCCCTTCTCAGCAACAGAGACGCAGCATGGCCAAAAGTAAATAAATAAGTAAAAATGTAAAACTGGAGTGGGTGTGAGGCAGCACTTTCCCCATAGTCTCATCGAGGAACCCTTGAAGGTGGATGTCGCTGACCTCATTCCAACAACACAGGAAAGCTGAGGCTCAGAGGGGAAAGTTCATCGTTCGGGATACCCCAGTTTGGAGTATGTGTGGGACCTAGGGGCTGGAGGAAATCCCAGGGCATCCTAGGGGGTGGGTGTGGGTTCAGAATCAGCCCGGCCGGGTCTCCTGGTGGGGGTGGGCACGCTGCCTGTGAGTGTGAGAAGGCGGGCTCCCAGCTCCGCAGCAGCAGGCCAGGGAGACACTGAAGGGCGCTGCGGTGATGAAACCTTTGTGACTCATTTCTACCTGGCCCCGTGGCTTTTCCACCCAGCGTGCTCTGGAGGCCAAGCTGCCCCCTGGGGGGTTGGGGTGGGGGGTGAGGGGCTCTGGGTGTCTTTCCAAGGCCTCCCCCTCGTTTGGGGGCTTTTGTCCTTGAGCTTTCACAGTGTCATTCTGGCTCTCAGCTAGTCTTCTCTCTTCCCCGCTGAGGGCTGCTTTCACAAACGTGGGCCCAGTCTTACCTTCTCCAGGAAGTCTTCTCTGGTTGCCCCCACCCACCACACACACCTGCACTTAGAGGGCACTCAACTTCTGTGGGCGGGTCCCAATTTGCTCACTATGAAAGTGCAGATGCTCAGAGCAGGCAAATAAAGGGGACTGTTCTTCACTTTACAAGTGTCCCAGTATCTGCCTTTGTCAAATATCAACACGTATCAACACACACTAGAAATTGATTTGATGTATGGAAATTAGATTTAAGCCCAGACCACTCTTAAGACCTACAATAAAGGACACTTGGGTTCAGATTCAGTCCTTTACATGTTTTACTTTTTGAAAGCCGGTTGAATTCACTTGCCCTCCCCCGTCTCCTTTTGATGGGAAAACAACATAAAAATAACACTAAAGATTTCTTTTTTTGGAAGAAAGAGGAAAAAAAAATCCTTTCCACCCATCAGCCGTCTTATTTTTGAACATTCCTGTCTCTGTTCACATGCATGTAGACTGAAATAGCCACAATCCTGGAACTTTGACTTGACTGCTGGGCTGTGAGCTTCTGGGGAGGAAGCGGAGACCTCTGTCATTCACCTGGAAGCTAGCAGAGTGCCAGCCAGTGATGGCAGACCCTGGCTGCGTGCGTGCCAAGTCCCTTCAGTCATGTCCAACACTTTGTGAGTCTATGGGCTGTAACCCACCAGGCTTCTCTGTCCATGGGATTCTCCAGGCAAGAATACTGGAGTGGGTTGCCATATCCTCCTCCAGGGGATCTTCCTGACCCAGGGATCGAACCCGAGTCTCTTAAGCCTCCTGTATTGGCAGGCAGGCTCTTTACCACTAGCGCCACCTGGGAAGCTCAGACACTGGCTACAAGAGTTATTGTCACTGCTGCCGTGGCTTCTAGCATTGTGGAGTCAGAGGTCAAGATCACTGCCCTCACTTGGCAATTTTAGGTGACCCCCTCCTTCATTTGATCCTCACAACCATCTCACAGGGTAGGTCTTATTCCCTTCCTTTTACAGAAGAGGAAAAACTGCTTACCTGCCCAGAATTGTAGAATTACCAACTGGCCAAGCTAGGATTTGAACCTAGTACCTTTGAGCTTACCACCTATAGTTTTTTTTTCCCCTTCAAAAAGATGTATTAATTTAAGTTTTGCTTGGTCTTTGTTGCTGCACACAGGCATTCCCTAGCTGTGGCAAGCGGGAGCTACTCACTAGTTGCGGAGCGTGGCCTTCTTACTGTGGTTTCTCCTCTTGTTGTGGAGCCGGGACCCTAGCAGCACGGGTTTCAATAGTTGCGGCACAGCCTCTGTTAGTTGCCATGAGGCTTGTGGGATCTTCCCAGAGCAGGGATTGAACCTATGTCCCCTGCACTGGCAGGCAGATTCTTTGAACCACCACGGAAGCCTGAGCCTGTAGTTTTTTCATTGCACTAGGTTTTCTCAAACACAGCACTGTTCATATTTGGGGCTGGATATTCTTGGCTGTGTGGGGCTGTCCTGTGCATTAGAGGATGTTTAGCAGTGTCCCCAGGCTCCACTCACTAAATACCAGCAGCCCTCTCTGCCCCCTCCACCCCTCCATCGTAACAGCCAAACATGTTTCCAGACATTGGCTAATGTCCTCTAAGGCACAAACTATCCCAGGGCTAAGAAGCACTGTTGCACAGTAAAGACCAGCAGACTGTGTAGCCTGTTTCTTTCATGTCCTTTCCCGGAGTTTAGGGCGGCATATACAGTAGGTGCCAATCCCTGTGGCTGCCTGCCAGGGCCCCTTGCTGTCTGCGTTTGTGGTTGGTCCACAGGCAGGTTCCTGCCGTTTAAGAGGTACAGGAATGAGGATTTGTGTCCAGTCTCTGGCTCAGCCTAGCAGGTCCTGGCACCCTGTCCAAGAATCTGGGATTTGCTTATCCTTGGCTACACCCAGCTGTGTTTGGGAGACTTACCTTTGGGGTGAGGCCTCGGCTACTGCAGGCACACCCAGCAGCATTGTACGAATTAGGAACATGCACCTGTTCCTTCTCCCTGTGCCAGGGCATGAGGCTTGGTGAAAAGAGCCTGGGCTGGATTCCTGCCTCCACTCACCCCCTTGGATGTTCTTGTAGAGTCCACAGCCTGAACGACCTTTCATAGCAGCCTTAACGTAGAACATTTTGCTAACTCTCTCTCGTTCCACCCCATGTAGGCAGGGGAAGCTCATAGATGAAGCCTAAACCTGCCTTGTGGTATGAAACTGGACCTTTTCCTCCCCCACATGTGCCCTGGACTTGCTCCTTTACGCACTCAACAAACACATAAGACATCTACTTTGTGCAAGGACGCGTCTAGACAACTGGGTTTGGAGCACCAGAAATGAGGTATATGATATGATGTGGCACAGTGATTCTCCAAGTCTGGTTCAGGGACCCTTGCAGGGGGTCTGTGAGATACTAGGGTTTTATTCATTATGCTTTAATCCAAACCATGTATTACACAGTCCTGAATGCAGAAGAAGAGATGGAAACCCAGCTGCTTTCTCTTAAGCTCGGCATGAAGGAGATGTGCCAGATACAAAACAGTGCCACCCTTCTCAGTAATTTTTGTTTTATTTTGAAAAATAGGGCTATTTTTCATGAAAAGATATATAATATCTTATGTATTTCATATTTATGTTAAAGTGAAATGGGTTTCTTATTATTTCAGTTGAATTAATGAACATTAAAATTGAGAAAATTTGGGGATTTCCTTGAAGGTTCATTGCTTAAGACTCTGCGCTTCCAATGCAGGGGTTGCGGGTTTGATCCCTGGTCGGGGAACTAAAATCCCACATGCCATGGTGTGGTCAAAAATAAATTAAAAAAAACATTTTAGTTTCTATTGAAGCAAATATCAGTAGATAGACTCCACAAAAATGAGAGCTCGCTGGGGGCCTGCATAATTGTTAAGACTGTAAAAAGTGCCTGAGGCCAAAGGTCTGGGGACTGCTTATGTGGTGGGGCAGAGCCCTGGGCTTGGAGAATTGAAAATCAATACCAACCCAGTTCTTCATCAGCAGGTTGTGAACTCTGGGCAAGTCCCTTAATTTTTCCAAGCCTCAGGTTTCTCATCTATACAATGGGAGCCTAATGGCCTCCTCAGAGGGTGATTGTGAAAATTTTGGGTCGTTCGCTGGAGCCTATGATCTGTGGAGCTGAGCTGCGGGTGGTGTTGAGGTGCTCCAGGGGGACGTGTTGAGTGGACAGTGCCATGGGGGGAGGGGATACCAGTTTCCCCCACAAGGTAAATAAGTGAGGATTGGGAAAGTTGGTCAAAGGAAAGGAATTCAGTTTGTGAAATAGCTTCAAAGGGGAATTGGAGGCAATGTGTTTTGCCTTTGATTATTTTGACTGTAGCCACTGTTAACCTTTTTAAACTTCTGCTCATGGTTCTCCTCTTCCTCTTTTCAACAGACAGAAAGGTCTTCTTAAGGTGCAGCTAGCTGTCCCTTGCTGGGGTCCACTCAGGGAGGTAGCCTCCATGTCTGCTGGACACAGAGCCCTGGGAAATAGCTTCAGAGAAGTGCAAAGGCCCACGGGTGTCCAGAGGGGACCAGGCATTAGTCCTGACCAGGCAGCTGAGGAGGGACTTCACCACCAGACTTGCCATGTTGGGGGCAGCAAAATGGCCCTTCCATCAGCCTGTCATGGCGCTGAATTTCTGCCACGTGAGATTTCTTCTGTGGGCTCTGGTTCTTATTTACCAGGAGCCTTATTCTACCTAAGTATAAATAACAGAACAACTTGTCAGCAGCCAACGAATGCCTCATGATGGCCTTATTTGTCTGATAACAGAAAGCAGGGCTTTGGGATCATGACCTGGAGAACAGATAAATGTTGCATGTCACAGCCCTTACTGAGTTTCCAGCCTCTGTGTCTTAGCTCTTGGTTCTCCTGGGGCCCCTAGAACCCAGCCGTGGGTTTAGGACCACTCCTATCCTGGAGAGGATGGATCTCAAATCTTTAAACACCAGAGACTTAGCATTCTTCCTCCCTCAGCTCCCTTTTCCCTTATCTGTTCCAATTCTGGTTCAAGTCTTTTATGACCCCCACCTAACAAGGTTCTACTTGCTTAAAGACTGAGAAATATCAAATTGGAAATTTGTATGATATTTAGGAGCTTGTGTTGGCCCTGAGATCTCTGTCTTCATCTCGATGATGCAGCTTAACTACTGTTCTTCTAATGAATTTCTAGTGGCTTCTTTAAGGCCTCTAGTGGGTGGAGTTGACAGAGTACTGCTTCCTCTCTTAAATGTCCACATTCTGATTCCTGGAATTTGTGAATATGTTGCCTCACCTGGCAAAAGGGACTTTGCACAAGATGTAATTAAGTTAAGGCTCTTGAGATCAGAGATTATCCTGGATTATCCGGAGGGCCTGATGTAATCACAAAGGTCCTTAGGAGAGGGAGGCAGGAGGGTCAGAGGCAGAGGAAAGGTGATGATGGATGCAGAGGCTGGGCTGATGTGGTTGCTGGCTGTGAAGATGGAGGCAGGGACCCTGAGCCAAGACTCCAGCCTCAAAAGCTGGAGAAGGCAAGCAAATAGATTTTCTCCTAGAATTTCCAGGAAGGAGCACAATCCTGCCAATATGACCCATTGAAACCCAGTCTGGACTTCTGACTCCTGGGATTATAATATAATAAATTCGTGTTGTTTTAAACTGGTAAGTCTGTGGGGATTTGTTATAGTAAAAATAGGAAACAAGTACAGTTGGGAATAAGGACTATCAGAAACTGATCAAGCGGTTGGTAGATACCCCTCAGGATGTAAGAAGACGTCGTGGTATAAATAATACATGTTGATGTTTGGCAGAAACCAACAAAATTCTGTAAAGCAATTATTCTTCAATTAAAAAATAAATTAAAAAAACAAAAATCATATGGTAGCCATATTAAAAATTAGAAAAATAAAGCATTACCATTCCTTTTTAAAAAAAATAACGCATGGATTCTCCCCTCTAGGAGTTGACAGTCTAACAGTGGGAACAGACTTAAGGCAAATAAGTCTAGAGTGATGAACACTAGGGTGAAGTTGCAGCTCAAGCACAGACCACTGAGATGCTGCTTCTGCTCAGTGAGTTCCTGGGAGGATTCCTATCAGAGGTGACATTTGGGTTGGTCCTTAAGGGAAGGGTAAGATTCCCATGAATGGGCAGAGGAAACAGCGCGAGTGATGGCTCAGAACCAGAACTCAAGGGAGAGTTGGGTTTGGAGCCAGTGATTTTCTATCAGGATGTTTGTCTCTGAGCAACAATCTCAAGTCCCTTCATACAGAAGAAGCCCCAAAGTAGGGAGCATCTAAGTTCACCAATATGGTGCCTCCATGACCTCTCCAGTGACCCCTGTTTTTTCCTCCTCTGTTTTGCACCCTCATCTCACAGGGTTTGCCTTGGCCATCCCCCCGCCCCCCCGCCCCAACTCCCCAATCACAGGAGGGCTGCCGCTAATTCAGGAACCTAGTACAGACACGGTAGTGTCTAGGAGAGGGCTGGGGACTCATTCTTCACACAAATGTCTACTGACTGGCAAAGAAACTTTTCCAAGAAGTTTCCATTTCTCTTTTTCTCTCTATGTCTCCAAGGCCAGAATTTTATCTCCTGCTTACTGGCAAGAGGACTGGTCTAGGGAAGCATGTGTGTAGAATAGAATAGATTATCAAATAACTTTGGTGTTCTGTTAACTCAGAAGATGGGGAGATGAATTTTGGATAAGCAACCAAAAATGTGTGCTGCCAGGGATGTAGAATTGGGGATGAACGAGGGAGGAGGGGAAGGACTTGGATGGCAAGTGGGCATCGCCAGTTCATTTTTCTGGTCTTTGGGAGCCACGGAAGGTTGTAGAGCAAGGGTGCGATCTGACCAGAGCTGAGCTTTAGAGACATCACTCTGGCATTGTCATGTAGTGGAGAAGGGCATCCCTGGAGGGGGAGAGATAAGTTGGAAGCTGATGCAGTCATCCATGTAAGACGCAGCGGTGCTGTGCTCAGCTGTGTCTGACTCTGCGACTCCACGGACTGTAGTCCCCAGGTTCTTCTGTCCATGGGATTTTCCAGGCAAGACTACTGGAATGGGCTGCCATTTCTCCTGGGGATCTTCCCAACCCAGGGATCGAACCCTTGTCTCCTGTGTCTCCTGCATTGGCAGGCGGGTTCTTTACCTTTGTAAAGAACCTGGGAAGCCCTGTAAGAGGGCAGTGAGTGTGAAAGGGAGAATGGAAATAAGAAGCATTGTGGGAGCAGAATGGATGGAACTTTGGGCTGATTCTGTTTCTCGCCACGTCTCATCCATCCCCAGTCCTGTTGGCACAGAGCTCCCCGTTTTCACAGCTGGGGCTCTACTTCCCCTCGCCTGCTTCTCCCACCAGGTTTACCATCCTCCCCACTTCCATTTCACTCCCCTCTAATCTAGGGGGAACACTTTATTTTTGAGGGGCTCCAAAGTCGCTGCAGATGGTGACTGCAGCCATGAAATTAAAAGACACTTGCTCATTGGAAGAAAAGCTATGACCAAACCTAGACAGCATATTAGAAAGCAGAGACATTACTTTGCCAACAAAGGTCTGTCTAGTCAAGGCTATGGTTTTTCCAGTGGTCATGTATGGATGTGAGAGTTGGACTGTGAAGAAAGCTGAGTGCCGAAGAATTGATGCTTTTGAACTGTGTGTGGTGTTAGAGAAGACTCTTGAGAGTCCCTTGGACTGCAAGGAGATCCAAGCAGTCCATCCTAAAGGAGATCAGTCCTGGGTGTTCATTGGAAGGACTGATGCTGATGCTGAAACTCCAATCCTTTGGCCACCTGATGTAAAGAACTGACTCATATGAAAAGACCCTGATGCTGGGAAAGATTGAAAGCGGGAGGAGAAGCGGACAACGGAGGATGAGATGATTGGATGGTATCACCAACGCAATGGACATGAGTCTGAGAAAGCTCCGGGAGTTAGTGATGGACAGGGAAGCCTGGTGTGCTGCAGTCCATGGGGGTCACAAAGAGTTGGACATGACTGAGCTACTGAACTGAACTGAACTGAATCTACAGGATGGTCTCAAGCTGAGCACTAACCAACATTTTGGGTCTGACAATTCTCTGTTGTGGGAGGGGCCTGTCCTGAACACAGCAGGGAGTTTGGTGGGATCCTGGCCTTCACCCAGGATGGGTGATTAATGCCTGTAGCACCCTTACCCCCAGCGTTGACAACCGACCATGTTTGCACGTGTGCCATATGTTCCCTGGGGGCAAAGCGCCCCCAGCTGAGAACCACTGTCTGATGATCTTTAAAAGGACAAAACTGATAGAGCTGCTCCCTTGCCTCCCATCTTCAATGTCTCTGGAGGTTTCTGGCTGCACTCCTTATGCTGTTGGTTTGTGTACACCCTTTGAACTTCACCCCCAGCTACCCCTCCCCTTCTC
The DNA here is from genome assembly GCF_002263795.3 of Bos taurus. Classification (NCBI taxonomy): domain Eukaryota; kingdom Metazoa; phylum Chordata; class Mammalia; order Artiodactyla; family Bovidae; genus Bos; species Bos taurus. Next base: position 14,716,213 of record NC_037341.1, on the reverse strand, counting down.
TAAGCCTGCTCTGGATACACTGGTCTTATCTCTACTCCTCAAGCCCTTCCCAAGAGTTGTGTCTTATGTCTGAAATGTTCTCCCACCTCTTTGCCTGGCCACACCTGAGCATCCCTCAGGTCTTGGAGCCAATATGACTTCTTCCAGGAAGCCTTCCTGGATTCCTCCCAATCCAGATTGAATCCCCAGTTATGAAATACCCTCTCAAACACTACCCTCTTGATACAACTGAGGGGCTAAGCCAGAAGATGAGTGAGAGGTTGTTTCCTGTGAGGGGTCTGAAATCTGGCTGGTCAAGGGAGGGCAGTTTTTGTGACCAGAGGTATCACACGAAATGTGTCAGTCTGAGGGGTCATGCTGCATCTGAAAACTACACATTATCTTTGTGCCTTCAGAGAAGACACCGCTGGGTGCGTGTAGGCGTGCTTGGGGTCTGGATACAGGTGGGAAGTTCTCGTTGGTCCAAAGAGACCTCTTGGCTGTGAAAGCGTGCTAGCTTTCGTATGAGCTGGGTGGCTTGGGAACCTCAGTTCATGTTTCTGAGACTCATTTTTACCACCTATAAAGTGAGTATACATTCACAATCTTCTACCAAGTGAGGCCTGTTTTATAGAGTTGCAATTCAGTTAATGACAACATATATAAAATTCTTGGCACATCTCAAGTACTCAACAGGTGAATCAACTGTTATTGTACTTGAGTGGGGAGTCTTAGCTCCCTGCCCTGGGGCTCCCTCAACCAAGCGTGTGCAATGTGTGTGTGTCTGTCTCTGTGTGCGTGTGTCTGTGTGCATGACTGTGCATGTCTCTGTGTGAATGCATGTGTGTGTGTGTGTTCACATGTGTGTGTGTCTGTGCATGAGTGTGTGTATATGGCAATCTGTGGAGGGGGCTGCCGGCTCTTACTCCACAGGAAGTTGGAGCACTCCTCACAGCTCAGCACCCTGCCTGCCCTGGTCACGGGCACCTCACCCCAGGTGGTTGGAGTCGGCTGGTTGGCAGTGGTATGGGTTTTTCACAATGACAGTTTCCTGAAAGTCACCCTGACTTTGGGCTGGGCATTGCTGGGTACCGGCCAAGGGGGGAAACATAGAAAGAGGAAGGTGCTTCCTGTTAGAAAGCAGAGGGCTGGGAGGTGAGACAAGGGGAGCAGGGCCCCAGAATCGAAGTGGGACTTTGGAGCAGCCTCAGCCAATGCCCAGGACTCTCAGGGCCCGGGAGGTGGAGGGGCTGGCGGGGCCTCCTGTGGCCGGTTCTACCCAGGCCTGGCCAGCCCTGAGCCAGGTTGGTCAGCAGACCTCTCCCGGGCCCTGCCCTGGCCCAGCCGGCCTGGGGCCCTGCCTCTGTCTGCCCTGACTGAGCTTGCTGCTTCCCTCAGCGTCCCCTCTCCTGCCTCTCAGGCTCTGGACTGCTTTGCTTTCGAATCTACTTAGAAAAAAAAGGAAGGAAGCTGAGGACTTCCCTCCCAGAGAGGCCACCACCCAGAGAGGCCAGGCTGCACGTGGTGGCTCCTTCTAGCTCTCCTGCAACTCCAGCAATGGGGGCCTGCTGGCTGTGCAAGACCCCTCCTCTGCTCCCATCCCCATCCCCAGAGCCCTCTGCCATCCTGGGCTGCCTTGGGCTCCTCTGAGGGGAAAGTTATACATCTGTCATATGCCCCGCTTACCACGAACACTGCCCAATCACAGTGGATGGAAATCCCCACAAACCCTTCAGAGGTGACTGCGCCAGCCGACTACTGGCCTGCTTTCTCCTTTCTTCCCTCAGGACCTGGATTCCACCCACTCACCCCCTTTGGCAGCTGCCTGTTGGCCTGGGGATTCTAAGCAGGTTTTAGTACCCCTTGAGCCTCCTCAGATGGAGGTATAATACTAACAACCCCCTGTCAGGGCTGACACGATGATGCAGGGGCCTGGAAGTCTCTCACTGTGGCTGGCGCATCACAGGCTCGTGGTTCACGACCCTGTGTCCTTTTTCGCCTGGGGCAACCTGGTTTATGCCCACTGTCTTAGCTCCATTATTTAGTTGTTTATATTTTGGCGGCATTGCGTAGTGTGTGGGCGCTTAGTTCCAACCAGGGATCGAACCCCATTCGCCCTGCCTTAGCAGCATGGAGTCTTAACCACTGGACTGGCAGGAAAGTCCTTAGTGTCATTATTAACAGACACCCCTTTTAATTCCCAGAAGTGTCCCGATTTGAACACTAAATGACACAGTCGGGGTCTGTTCCCCTCTCCTAACCGTTGGGGCCCCTCTTCCTCGGTGGCCCACGGTGGGCTGGGTTCCCGTCCCAGCTCTGCCACCGAGCGCAGTACCGCCTCGGACAAGCTGCTGCCCCGAGCTTTGGTGGCAGCAGCTGTGTGGCTTACTGTCACCCGCCACCCTGGAGGGCCTGGCCGTGTGCTGTTCTGGTCTGTACCCTCAGTGCCTGGCACACAGTGGGTGCTTCGCTGGCCGGATGACTGACCTGCTCTGGCTGGGGAAGACATCTCTGCCTTACTTCAGGCTCCCAGGGATGCCGGAGGCTGAATCAGGGCCAGCCGGCGCCTGTGGTCAGTGCCCCAGGACTGCCGGCTCGCTTCCCCGGCCTCCCCACCCCCAGGCGGGATGTGGGCCCCGGACTGACTCCAGCTGCTTCAAACCTCCTCCCCGATTCCTCAGAGCACCCATTTCCTCAGCTTCGCGCTGGGAGATTGGGCAAGACGGGGTGTCAGGCTGCCGCCAACGCCAGCTGGGTTTCTGGCCTCAGGAGCCACACTCCACAACGGGCTTGCGGGACACCAAGGCCACGGTGTGGACCCTGGCTGTGCCCCTCGGTCATCGTGTGACCGTGGGCAAGCCTCTTATCCTCCTAGGCCACCATTTTCTCAAGGGAACAACGGGGAAATCTCACTTTGGCTGCGGGCTGGAGTCAAGGAGAGGCTGACGTAGGTGTGCGGTGCAGGGGCCCAAGTAGGTACGTCACACACATCAACCCCTCCCGCCAGGCTTTGCTTTCCCTCCCCTCCCCCTTCCCCCTGGCGTCTCTCCTGGGCAGCCAAGGCGGGACCAGCATCCCAGCTGGAGGGTGGGAACTGGTCACCCTTTACCATGCAGTATCTGAGTCCAGAGAGGTATGACAAGAGGCCTAACGGCGATGTAACCAAGAGGAGACTGGGCATCCCTGGTGGCTCAGACGGTAGAGAATCTGCTTGCAATGCAGGAGATCCCGGGTTCAATCTCTGGGGTGGGGAAGATCCCCTGGAGGAGGAAATGGCCACCCATTTCAATATTCTTGCCTGGAGAATTCCATGGACAGAGGAGCCTGGAGGGCTGTATAGTTCACGGGGTTGCAAAGAGTCATACATGACTGAGCAACTAACACTTCTTTCAACCGAGAGAAAGTCAAGAAACCACAGTCCCTGAAAGTGTCCAGTGTGGACATGATCGGGTAGCTCACCCATCACAGGCTGGTTCTTAGGCAGGAAGCAGGACAGTCCCAGGTGCGTGATTCCTAAGCACTTATTAGGTGCTGGCATCTGCACTCAGGTGATGCATTTCATCTCATGCTGTTCTGGGAAAGGAGGCATTGTTACTCTGACTTCAAGACGGAAATGGCATTGCTTTTCTTGCCTGATTTATTCTCTGGCTAACTTACTCTTAGCAGACTTGCTGAGGAGACTTGAATCCAGGCATGTGTATCACCCAAGCCTGCATATCTTCCATCACCTTCCCCATCCAGGCCCCCCAAGCCTTTGTTCCATCCCCTCTCTCTGTCACAGTTGTGCTGGCCTCTGGGGATGCCTCAGTTTCTTCCCGCTCCATCAACTGAGCCCTGCCTCCCACCCACTTCTCAGGGCTGCTTTGAAGATGGATCAGAGTGTGTTTTCCCAAAGCTCCCAGGGCCCTCCAGGGCCTCACCAGGGCAGTGTGTTATTAGCTAAAGCACAACGACAGCAGCAATGTAGCCATAATGAGCGCTCTCCCAGCATCCTGTCGCCGAGGCAAGTGGCAGGCGTCATTAGCCCCATTTTAGAGATGGGAAAGCAGAGGCCGAGATCATCATTTGTGACCTGCCCACGGTGCCACGAAGAGTCAGTAGAGGCTTCTTGCAAGCTTCCTTTGTTCTCTTCCCCTCTGGAGAAAAGGAGGGTCAGCAAAGAGAACTGTCACCCTGGGAACATCAGACTCATCTTTAGAGAGGAAAGGGGTACAGCCAGACTCTGTGGCTCCAGCCTGGCCTATGATGGGAGTAGAGAGAAATTCGGATGAGGGTGTCCAGGATCCCTTCCTCACTGGACACAGGCTCTGGGTGGTAGTGCTGGGACAGTGTCCCCCAAGTTTCTCCAGCTGTTACTTTGAGGCTGAAACCATGGCCAAGGAGGTGGTGGAGGTGAGGTCTATATGTTCTGGTTCTTCTAGCCCAAAGGGGAAGAAACTGGTATGGAGGAGGGAGATGCGGAGGAAGGCAAAGAACTCCCATGTGCTCAGCACCTTTCATGTGCCACACATTTTACATCTCATCCCCATTCGACAGATGGGGAAACTGAGGTCAGGGGGTGAAGCATTTCCTGTGGGTGGCAGAGCAGGTGGAAAACAGATCTGGGATTTCAGTCCAGGCTTCTTTAGCTGGAAAGCTGTTGTTTTGGAAGCAGCCCACCTTGCTGCCTCTTTGGGAGAGGTGGGGTCTACACAGGGTTGGCTTCATGCGTGTGGGACTCGTGTGATCACACAGGCTCCTGCTTTTGCAGGGACCCTGCTGTTGGTCTAATTGGTTCTGCTGTCACTGTCCTTGAAATTCTTAATAGATTTTGAACAAGGGTCCCTGCAAATGGTGTGGCTAGTCCCGGGTCTAAGCACAAAGTTTGCAGAGGGCTTTGGGTTGATCATTTTGACTAAGTGTCCTGACCTGCATTGTAGGAAGCTGAGTGATAGGAGCAGGCCTCGTGAGCATCACATTCTTAGGGCTTGAGGGTTTGGTGAGGACCTCTTGTGGGAAGAAGGACCCTGAAATAGAAGCTGGGGTTCAGCCTCAGAGGACCTGGTGCCTGGTGGAGCTTTAGAGTGACAGGTGCTAGAGAACAAAGAAAGGGGACCAGGAGCTCCCCAGGATCCTTTGGGCTGAGTGAGGGCCTTACTTCGGCTGTTAGTCCAGGAAGTTGCTGAGAAACTGTTGATATGCTTAATCATGAATCCAATGGTCAGAACCAGAGGGGAGGCATGACCTGGTTTTTCTTTCAAATAAACACTTGTGGAATATTTTCCAAGTTTTCACCAGGGGAGACTGTGGGCTTATTCCAATGGCATCACTGGAGTGGCTTTTTTGCCCTGAGCACATCCCAGCCAATTCTCCATTTTAGCTGCACCTATGGTGGGTCTCCAGTACTTTGGCCACCTCATGCGAAGAGTTGACTCATTGGAAAAGACTCTGATGCTGGGAGGGATTGGGGGCAGGAGGAGAAGGGGACGGCAGAGGATGAGATGGCTGGATGGTATCACCAACTTGATGGACGTGAGTTTGAGTGAACTCCGGGAGTTGGTGATGGACAGGGAGGTCTGGCGTGCTGAGATTCACGGGGTTGCAAACAGTCAGACACGACTGAGCGACTGAACTGACTGATGGTGGGTCGGGGGCTTCCCTGATGACTCAGTGGGTAAAGAATCTGCCTGCAATACAGGAGACACAGGAGACACAGGAGACACGGGTTTGATCCCTGGCTTGGGAAGATCTTCTGGAGGAGGAAATGGCAACCCACTCCAGTATTCTTGCCTGGAGAATCCCACAGACAGAGGAGCCTGGCGGGCTACAGTCCATGGGGTCGCACAGAATTGGACATGACCGAACGACCTACCATGCACTCGCCTGGTGGGTTGGATACCACTTAACGAGTAAGCAGCAGCAGCAGCATGGTGGGTGGATGGTTCCATGTGAGTTCTGACTCTTGCTCACAGCTTCCTGCCTCAGATGCTGGACACATGACTCTCTGATTTCCGTCTTGGGCCCAGCTCGGGGAGCCCACTTAGCCTGGTGGAGGAGCAGCCCAGAGGTCAGCGGTTTTGGAAGACTCTTGTTCCTATGTGTACAAGGGCGACTTTGAAATCACATCCTTGGATTGACTTTCCTTCTTTTTCTGATTCATCTCCCTCCCCTCTCATTCTGGTATTTTGGGGCTGCCTCCTAAATAAACTACACTTACCCTTATCTTTGCCTGAGGCCCTGCATTTGGAAGAACACAAGCTGAAATAGGTGGTATCACAGCATTGTCAATCTCTCTCCTGGACTACTTTCAGAAGCTGAGGCGCAGTCTTTTGTATGTCCTTGAAGATGGCAGGCCTTTCATCTTCCAGGAGGGGGAGTTTCCTACCAGCAGCCATACATGATCCAGGACAAAGCTTGGTACAAAAGCAGGTGATAAAACACACTTGGTGTGGACTGGGAGCTGGCTGGAGGCCCTGACAGAAGATTGGCTTTTGCTGAGAGTTGACTTTAAGTCTGATCTCTGTTGTGGCTCAGATGGTAAAGAATCTGCATGAAATGCAGGAGACACCAGTTCGATCCTTGGGTCAGGAAGATCCCCTGGAGGAGGAAATGGAAACCCACTCTAGCATTCTTGCCTAGAAACTCCCATGGACAGAGGAGCCTGGGCTATAACCCATGGGGCCACAAAGAGTCAGACGTGGATGCAACGACTAACACTTTCCCTTTTTCACTGATCTTCATCGTGCCTTTGCTGTGTGATCTTGGGCAAGTGACTTGACTTCTCTGGGATCCAGGACCTTCATCCAGAAAATGAAGGCCTGTAGCACTCAGCTCCCAGGTTTGTTATGAGGATCGAGCATATTTGTGAAGTTATTTTGTAACTGATAAACAGTTGTACTTACACGAATTATGATTAGTTGAAGACAAGATGGGGGGGGTGCGTGCAGTTCAAGAGCTTGGCACCAGTAAATTGTGAAGGCCAGTGTCCCATGGGAGTGTGAATGCATTTGATTGGTGGGAGCATCATTAGAAGGGCTTCTCACGAGGCTTCTGGACCAGGACAACTATTTTCTGGCTGTGGTCACCCTGGTATGCTGGTTTCGCAGCAGCTCTTGGTCCTCTGTGGGCGTGTCTTGGAGATACTGTTTGTACGAGAAATAGTGTTGGTTCTGAGCTTGCTTTGTGTGCATTCATAAACTAGTCCTTACAGAAAAACATGTGATCCTGGGGCTTGGCAGAAGACATGCTGGTCCGGTGAGTGTGGGTCAGGGCGTTGGTGTAGGTGTGAACCCCAAACTGCGTTGTCCATTCATTCAGCAAATAGATTTATCAAGCCACTGCTATGTTCCGGTCACTATGCTGGTGTGTTGGGGGTACAGCAGGAAGCCCTGCCCCTTCTGGGACCACATTCCAATGGAGGATAAGGTGATAAACAAATGTGATGAAGGATGATAAAGCAAAATGAGAAAATGGAGTGGCACTGAGGCATGGATTCCGACTTAGAATCTTGAGAGATCTGGGGTAAAGGCAGGGGTAACAGGCAATGCAAAGGCCCTGAGGTAGAAGAAAGAGAGAGGAGAGAGAGGAAGAAGAAGGGGAGGAGACTGGGGGAGGAAGAGACTGGAGGTAAAGTGAGAGAACTCAGAGAGGTGGTGGGGACATGGGAGGCCAGGTCATGCAGGGCTTTGTAGGCCAATGGAAAATTCAAGTCCAGTGACTCCTTATACGTAAAGTGAGGGCTTGGACTAGGCAAGGAGTTTTCAACTCTAAAATGTCTGGCTTTAAAAAGCACCAATGGAAAAAAAAAATGTACCAGTGCCCAGGCCCCACCTAGCATCTCTGGAGACCAAGCCTGAGTTTATTACTTCCCCCCGACTGCCCCCACAGCCCCCACAGCCCCACCTCCACCCCAGGTGACTTTGTAGGCAGCCGGAATCAAAAACCACTGGACCAAAATGCCTTCAGGGCCAGCAGGAAGAGCTTCCGATGGGGACACCTCCCTCCCTTCTGTCCCTCTGGGCATCCTCCTTAGGCTGAGACCAGCTCCAGCCTCTGCCAGCAGCCTGCCTCCCCATCAAGCATCCTGATCTGCAGGAAGAGAAGATGAGCCATGTCTAGGCCTTCTTCCTATCCAGGGACCCGGGGACCAGAGGGCACAGGCAGCGGCCACCCTTGGCCCCGGGAGATTTTGTTTACTGTGCACATTTCACTTCTACAGGGCCCACAGCTGCGATCTTGCCTCATCGCAGTTGCCAGCAATGGGGGGCGGGCTTCACCCCGCCTGCTAGTCTCCCAAGTTCCTCTTTTGGGCATGTGCCTGCCCCTCCGTGTTCCCGTGGCTGCGTGGAAGTGGACCGAGGCCCAGAGGGTGACTAAGAGGGGAAGCCCCTGCGCCGAGGCTCCCAGCGGCTCCTGGATTGCGTAAGGGCTATTTTTGAGGCAATTGCAGACCATCTGATGAATCATAGCAAACACACATGGCCCTGGCGGTGGGGACAATCCTTCCTCATGAAGCTGTGGAAAGCGGAGCTTCTCAAAATGAATCAGCAGCAGCTGAACCCCACGTCCGTGGGAGGAGGGTAAGGCTGCGAATTACACGTTTCCAAAGCATAGGGGTGCGGCCTCTGGGGGCCTGGGAGTGGGGGCTGCAGGAACCCAGGTCTGTGGCTTCCTCTGAACTCCAAGGGTCCCCCTCGCCCACCTGAGTCCACCCTGGAGCCCAGGGCTCTCCATCATGGAACATAGTCCTTGCACTTACCAAGGAGTTGAAGACTAGAAAATCTGAGGAGGTGCTAGGGTAACTGGTTGATGGCAATACCCAGGCTTTGGATCTAGAAACCCCAGAGGCCTCCCCTTGACTGGGTGACTGATGAGAGAAGTTCTTGACCGTAAGGAGCAGGCTCAGACCACTCTGGAGATGGGGAGGCCCTTGTTTCCCCAAAGCTCAGAGGAGTGTGAGCTGAGGGGCAGAGTTGTGTGGTGATGGGGACCTCAGATTCTGAGATTAGATAATACTGGATTCCAATATCTTGATTTGGTGCCCATGTCCAGATATAGCTGAGACTCAGCTTTATCATTTGTAAAATCAGGAAATACTATCTGCCTGGAAAGACTGTCATTAAGAACACATGAAGATTGGATGAGGCAGCACATATAGATGCTAAGAACTCAGACTGTAAAACCTGGAGTTTCAGCCCTTGCTCTGCTACTGTGTGTCCTTAAGCAGGTACTCAACTCTTCTGTTCCCCAGTTTCCTCGTCTTTAAGGAATGGGGATGATAGGATAATAGCATCTTTCTCAGATAATTGATAAATAAGCCAATACAGGTAAAATTGAAAGAAGGATGCCTGGTATGTAATGAGTTCTAAATAAGTGCTAGCTATTATTATATAAATGGTTATCATAGCACATAGCACATTATCATAGATTTTTTTTTTTATTGCCAGAGTGCAAGAAAGTATAGCTGTCATTCATTATCATCATTACTTTTTTCTTTTTTTAAAGAGAGCTGGAGTGGTTTTGGATAAAAGCTGGGGCCTGAAGGGGCACTGGAGAGAGGAAAACCTGAAGTCAGGAACAAACAATCCTAAACTTAGTATGGAACCACAAAAGACCCTGAAGTCAGAGCAATATTGAGAAAGAAGAACGAAGCTGGAGGCATCGTGCTCCCTGATCTCCAACTATATTACAAGGCTATAGTGACTAAAGCAGTATGGTAATTAATGTTAAAATAGATACATAGATTCATGGAACAGAATAGAGGGCACAGGAAAAACCCATGCATACATGGCCAATAAATTTATGACATAGGAACCAAAGATATACAATGGGGAAAAGACAGTCTTTTCAATAAGTGATTTTTGAAAAAATGGATGGCCACATGCAAAAGAATGGAACTGGAGCACTCTCTTACACCTATTTTAACCTTACAAAAATTAACTCAAAATGGATTAAAGATTTGAATGTCTAAGACCCAAAGCCATAAAATTCCTAGAAGAAAGCATGGGGTGAGCTGCTTTGAAATAGGTCTTGGTGATAATTGTTTGAGTCTGACTCTAAATGCAAAAGCAACAAAAGGAAAAATAAACAAGTGGGACTATATCAACTTAAAAGTTTCTGTGCAGGAAAGGAAATTATCAACAAAATGAAAAGGCAGCCTATGGAATGGGAGAAAGTAATTGCAAATCATATATCTGATAAGGGGCTAGTAAGCAAAATACATAAAGAACTCTTACAACTCAATAGGAAAACCCCAAACAATCCAGTTAAAAAATGGTCAAAGGCCCTGAATAGACATTTTCCCAAAGACATACGATGGCCACAGATACACGAAGATGCTCAACATCACTAATTATCAGGAAAATGCAAAACAAAACCACAGTGAGATATCACTTTGCATCTACTAGAATGGCTATTATCAAGAAGATAAGAAGTAAGTGTTGGGGAGGACATAGAGAAAAGGGAACCCTAGTATACCATTGGTGGGAATGTAAGCTGGTGTAAACACTATGGAAAACAATATGGAGGTTCCTAAAAAAATTAAATATAGAACTACAATATGATCCAGCAATTCCACTTCAAGGTATTTATCTGAAGGAAATAAAAATACTAATTTTAAAAGATATATGCACTCCCATGCTTATTGCAGCATTATTTATAATAGCCAAGATGAAAACAAACCGTGTCCATTGATGGATAAGTGGATAGAGAATATGTCACACACACACACACACAGGAATATTATTCAGCCATAAAAAGAATGAAATTTTGTTATTTGCAACACCATGGATGGACCTCGAGGGCATTATAAGAGAAATATGTCAGACAATGAATGACAAATACTAAATGATCTTTCTTATATATTTAAAAAACAAATAAAACCTAAAACAAACCAAGCTCAAAAACACAGATCGGTGGTTGCAAAAGGTGAGTGGTGAGAGAAATGGGTGAACTATTTTTTTTTAGTGTTAGCTTACATTAAATTTAAAAAATCTAAAGTCAGGAAGACTTTGGAATTCAGATTTTGGGATTCCTTTATAATTTTGCAGGCTTCCCATGTAGCTCATGGAGAAGGCGATGGCATCCCACTCCAGTACTCTTGCCTGGAGAATCCCATGGACGGAGGAGCCTGGTGGGCTGCGGTCCATGGGGTCGCGGGGAGTCAGACACGACTGAGAGACTTCACTTTCCCTTTTCACTGTCATGCATTGGAGAAGGAAATGGCAATCCACTCCAGTGTTCTTGCCTGGAGAATCCCAGGGACGGGGGAGCCTGGTGGGCTGCCGTCTATGGGGTCACACAGAGTCGAACACGACTGAAGTGACTTAGCAGCAGCAGTAGCATATAGCTCAGTCAGTAAAGCATCTGCCAACAATGCAGGAAACCTGGGTTGAATTCCTGGGTGGGGAAGTTCCCCTGGAGAGGGAAATGGCAACCCACTCCAGTATTCTTGCCTGGAGAATCCCACGAACAGAGGAGCCTGGCAGGCTACAGTTTATGGAATCGCAAGAGTTGGACATGACTTAGCGCTATCTTCTTCTTATAATTTTGCTTGCTTTTGTTCAAAGCAGAGGGAGATGGTGATTAACTGGACAGTGGGAGAAAGACAAGGGAGAGGTCTGCCTTGAGTTCCAGGGTGGACCCTGTATATCTTGCTGTAAAGATGGAACAGCTTCAGAGAGAACCCATCCATACTGTGCAGAGAAGAGCATAAAGCTACTTCAGCAGTCCTACCAGCCCCCCGGCAGAATTGGCCACTGAGGTTCAGATGAGAGTTTCCACTCATACGTTTGTCAGAACAATGTGCAATCCTGGGCAATGGCTGAAAATTCAAGAGGTTTTCTGTGGTTGCTGCTGGTGCTCATGTTCCCTTACAGATATGCTGTTTGTAGGGTTCGAGGTTCTGGTTTGTAACTCCTGTGCAAAAGCCTGACTGCTGGGTTTGAGGTTAACCTAGTTTCTGTAACTAAAATGTCCTAATAGAATAGTTCCCACTCTGGGATGCAAATCTGCATCACATGAAAAGCTTTTAAAAATAATGGCACTTGGGCCCCATGCCAGACCAATCGAATCTGAATGGCCATGAGTAGGTCCAGGCATTGTATGGTTTAAAAGCTCCCCGGGTGGTTCCAATGTGCATTGAGGGTTGAAAAGTCACTGTTCCAGTCCATCTGCTGCTCTGAATTGATTTTTTTCCTGCTTCCTTTCATCTTGAATTACCTGCCCCTCCCTACCCCACCCCACCCCATCTCAGTCCGTTCCATTTTTTCCCTTTTATGTTCCACTCCACTCCACTTTATTTCACTGTGATCCATTCTATTTGAATGCATTCCAATGAGATTGATTGGCTGAATGATTCAATTATACAAAAAATATTTACAGAAGGCCCACTGTATATCTGATGCTTGACTAGGAAGGGCAGACAACAGCAGGAAGCAGGAAGGGACAAAGTTCCTGCTGCCGTGGAATTAGAAAGAGAAATAAACCAATAAATAGAGGATGTTTCCCTGGTGGCTTAGACAGTAAAGCATCTGCCTACAATGCAGGAGACCCGGGTTCAATCCCTGGGTGGAGAAGATCTCCTGGAGAAGGAAATGGCAACCCACTCCAGTATTCTTGCCTGGAAAATCCCATGGATGGAGGAACCTGGTAGGCTACAGTCCATGGTGTCCCAAAGAGTCAGACACGACTGAGCAACTTCACTTTCACTTCACTTTGTTGTTCAGTCACTCATTCGTGTCTGACTCTTTGCAACTCCATGGACTGCAGCAAGCCAGGCTTCCCTGTCTTTCACTGTCTCCTGGAGCTTGCTCAGACTCATGTCCCTTGAGTCAATGATGCCATCCAACCATCTCATTCTCTGTCATCCCCTTCTCCTGCCCTCAGTCTTTCCCAGCATCAGGGTTTTTTCCAATGAGTCGGCCCTTCAATCAGGTGGCCAAAGTACTGGAGCTTCAGCTTCAGCTTCAGCATCAGTCCTTCCAATGAATATTCAGAATTGGTTTCCTTTCAGATTGACTGATTTGATCTCCTTGCAGTCCAAGGGACTCTCAAGAGTCTTCTCCAGCACCACATTTCGAAAGCATCAATCCTTCAGCGCTCAGCCTTCTTTATGGTCCAGCTCTCACATCTGTACATGACTACTGGAAAAACCATAGCTTTGATTAATGAAACTTTGTTGGCAAAGTGATGTCTCTGCTTTTTAATACTCTGTCTAGGTTTGTCATAGCTTTTCTTCCAAGGGACAAGAGTCTCTTAATTTCATGGCTTCAGTCACTGTCCTCAGTGCTTTTATTTACAGATGGAAATTAGAAAAATAAACTAGGGAAGAAGGTGTGGGAGTGATGGCTGGTCAGAGAAGGTGACATTTGAGCAGGGACCTGAATGAAATGAGGGAGCTGCCATAGGTTATAGAATGTTCTGGAAAAAGAAAAGAAATGTGGGCCTGAGAGGGGAGCACCTTCCATTCCAGTTCATTCTATCTGCACATTACATTCCATCCTTTCATTTATTGTCCACCCCGTTCCATTCCTTTAAATGCTCCCCTAGTTTATTATTTCAGTCCTCACTTGTTTCTTTTGGCTTGGTTTAACCAACTGGGTTACTAGTCAATATCAGGTAACAGGTAGAGATGCAATGACTGCTAATTTGGAGATTGGCCAGTGGAGATGTCGCTGTCTCACTGGGGGCTCAGCTCATGTCTAGACAGATGTTCTGCCTGACCACCTGGTTCAGGTTTAGAAAGCAATTAGAAATTGGTTGCCTCAGATACACTTGCCCAAATATAGCCCTGCTGATCTCATGGATTTTTTGTTTCATGATATATTCCAAATATAGGTCCTTAAGTAGACATCATAAACCTATCTGGATTCAAAATGCATGCCCTTATCTCACTTTCTTACATGCCACAGTGTCTGAAATTGCCTTCTTCGGGTCATTTAGTAGGGGTCCTTCTAGAGATGAGCAAGTTTAATGGGGCTCAGGGGTCCAATTATTCTGTTAGGGTCCTTTGGGGTCATGTATAGACTGGGATCTTGAGGGAATGGGACATAGGGCAGGTGTATTAGTCTTCTCAGGCAATCATAACAGAATACCATAGACTGGATGACTTAAACAGCACACTTAATTCTCACAGATCTGGAGGCTGGAATTCCAGGATCAAGGAGCTGGCAGACATGGTATCTGGTGAGGGCTCTCTTTCTGGCTTTTGATGGTTGCCCACTCACTGTGTCATCATATGGTAGGAAGAGAGACAGAGCTCTGATCTCTTCAACTCTTCTTATAAGCACATTAAGCCCATTAAAGAGGCCTGATAACTTCGTGTAAACCTACTTACTTCTCAGAGATCTCACCTCCAAATACCATCACACTGGGGATTAGGATTTCAACACATGAATTTTGAGGGAAACAGACATTCAGTCCATAACAAAAGGCAAGGTTTGATTAGAGAGGAGAAGAAAGAGCTGCTGCTGCTGCTGAGTCGCTTCAGTCGTGTCCGACTCTGTGCGACCCCATAGACGGCAGCCCACCAGGCTCCCCCGTCCCTGGGATTCTCCAGGCAAGAACACTGGAGTGGGTTGCCATTTCCTTCTCCAATGCGTGAAAGTGAAGTCGCTCAGTTGTGTCTGACCCTCAGTGACCCCATGGACTGCAGCCTTCCAGGCTCCTCCATCCATGGGATTTTCCAGGCAAGAGTACTAGAGTGGGGTGCCATTGCCTTCTCCAGAAGAAAGAGCTAAGACCTGGTAAAGCAGGGGTTATATTCCAGGGGAGTGTGAGGGCCCTGAGGCTGTGGACATGGAGTGGACAGGGAAGGCCAAGGCTACACATGGTACCTCAGTGTTCTACTGAGGGCCAGGCTGAGGTCTTGTGTGGCCGTTTTAAGACAAGTCTGCCAACTCATTGATATACATCCCATTGAGAGGTGAGGTTGATGTTTCTCTCTGCGCCATAGCTTAAATCTGAGTTGGTCTTAGTGACTCACTTGTAAGCGGTAGAGGTTTTGCCACATGATTTTCAAAGCTAGGTCCTAAAAGCCCATGGAGCTTCTGCCTGGTTCTCTTGGGTCACTTGCTCCGGAGGAAGCCAGTTTGGGCATGTAGAAAGCCTGAGACCACGGTGGTGGAGAGGTACATCTGAGCATCTGGACAAAAACCAGCCTCAACTATCAGCTCTCTTGGACTGAGACTGGATGTTACTGAGCCACCCGGGAGATCCAACCCCACTGAGCCTTCTGATGAACGCAGCCCCAGCCATCATTGACTCCAATCTCACGAGGGATCCCAAGCAGGAGCTGCCTGGTCAAGTCCCTGTCAGATTCTCAGTCCGTGGAAACACAGAATTTTATCTCGGTCCACAAAGTAAAATGGCAGTTCTTTTACACCACTGAGTGTTGAGGTAATTTATTTCCCAGCAGTAGTAACCAGAGCATCTCGCCAGCTCTTTGTGGCCCACGATGATGGACCAAAAATCCAGAAAAATGACAATGGCAGCACAGAGCAGGCTGCCCCAGGTAGCTGGAGGGGAGAGAGGAGAATAAAAAGGAACTTATACAAAAAAGGAGTTTATGGACTGGTAAGTGATTTTAGAGATTATCTTGTCTGACATTCTTCCTTTGAGAAACAGGGGAAGTGACTTGCCCCAGGTCACCAGGAATGTACTGAGAGATCTAAGGACTGGAAACCAGATCCCCACATCCAGACTCCTACTTTCCGTCTTCAGATTTTCTGGGTCAGTACAGGACTTTGAGTATAAGGGAGTGGTAAGGTGGTTGATTCTGGCTTCCCTGCGGTGAGTTTGTACATACTCAGATGCTCAGGCATGTCTAACTCTTTGTGACCCCATGGACTGTAGCCCACCAGCCTCCTCTGTCCATGGAATTTTCCAAACAAGACTACTTGGGTGGGTTGCCATTTCCTGTTCCAGGGTAAGTTGCCTCAGGATTGAACCTGAGCCTCCTGCATCTCCTGAATTGGCAGGCGGATTCTTTCCCATTGAGCCACCCGGGAAGCCCAGTGTGAGTTTGGGTGTGACTAAATGAAACACCACCCTAGATCTCCCTGGAAGTGACTCTTCTTGGAATTCTATTGCCCAGAATGTCCCCCTTCACCCATCCCCGCATATCTGGATCTTCCCCAAGTCATCTTCATTTTGATGCACTCAATGACCTAATAAATAAATATGTATAAGTCACTTTTTATATGCCAAGAGCTGTATTGGGGTCTGGGACTTGCTTGTGGAGCAAGAAAAACATGGCCGCTGTCCTCAGGAGCCACCCTGACCTCCCCACTTGGGAAAAAGCAGCTCATATCTGAAACTCCAGACCCGGTATCTTCGCTCTGCGTAGGACATCACCCCTCTGTGTAATAACTGGATTTGTGACTCATCTCTGGAATCGAAGCTCCTCCAGGACAGCATTAGTGCCGATTTGTAGATGTCGCTTCTAAAGCATGTGGCTCGACACCTGACCCAGATGCTCTGGCTGCTCTGGAAGGTCGTGAGTCCTCCGTCACTACAAGCGTGTGGGAGGGAGGACTCGGGGGCCAGAGGGTTAGACTGGGGAGCCTCATCCCTCTGGCAGAGAGTCTCAGGTCTTCACGTGACACTGCGGTGACACCTGCCATTTACTGAATGCTCTCACTGTGTCCTGGTGTGGTGCTGCAGGGTTCATATCCATTTAATCCTTACATCCAGGAGGTGGTATTATTTTAATGCCACACCTGCCCCAGCTGGGAGGTTGTTCCATCAGCCGGACCTCTCATTATTTTAGGATATGTTGATTCATTTATTTCCACTCTTGAAGCACAAACACGTTGACGTGTTTCCAAAATTGGATGCAGGGCAGGTGGTTGTAACAGGAGCCACAGGATGAGGGAAGAGTAGAGAGGACAGTTCTTACTCTGCCTTTTCAGGTTGTGGGACACAGAACATCAGAGCAAGCAGAGTCTCTTTAGATGTCACCTAATCCAGCCCCTTAATTTTATAGATGAGGAAGCTGAGGTCCAAGAGGGGAAGGGAAGCCAGATGGACCCAGACTGGTCCCTTTCCTGGAGCTGGGTTCTGCTGGCAAATGAAGGGGCACAGGCTGCTGTTGTTAATAAAGGGGTCTTCACACAAGGTCTCCCTACACCTCTAGAGGAAGCAAGGTTCAGGGCAAGGCAATTATGCTGCAGTCTGCTAGTCACACACAAACCACAGCCTCATGCAAGAAGGAACAGGACTGGGCTTTCCAAACCAATGCGAGTTAGGCTCCTGCAGCCAAAGCAGGGGGCAGAGTCATGGAAAAGATCCACAGTTCTTAGTCGGACTAGAAATATGTTGTCAATGCCCCTCATTGGCACGCTCAGCCCATTTGGAGCCAGAACTTCAAGATGAGAGCAGTGGGGAGCTTTTTCCTGGGCTGCTGTTGGCAAGGCACATGGGCAAGTCATAGGAAGAATTGGCCCCCAAATAAGTAAGACCATGTTGCCTAGACTTGAACAAGTGCACAGGAAGAAGGATCAGTAGAACATCCGAGCTGGAGGGAACTGTGAGAGCATCTTACTCAGTGGTTCCCCAAATGGGTTCTGTGGCACCTCGGGGGTCCCATCTCCTTCATCAAGAACAGATCTACTTCAGGGATATATGGTGTGATTCTCCCACTAAGGTTTGCCATAGACTCCACACAGCATCTTTTCCCCCTTAGATTTGCCCTAATACCATACGCTCTGCCCAGGTAACACTAGTGGTAAAGAACTCGCCTGCCAGTGTCAGGAGACATAAAAGATGTAAATTCAATCCCTGGGTCAGGAAGATCCCCTGGAGAAGGAAATGGTAACCCACTCCAATATTCTTGCCTGGAAAATCCCATGGACAGAGGAGCCTGGCAGGTTACAGTCCATGGGGTGCAAAGAGTTGGACATGACTGAAGCAGCTTAGCATGCCTATGTTTACATGTTATAGGGTGTGCCAGGGCTTAACGCTCAAGTACTGTAACTCTTTGTACCCTAGCCATAATCTGCTTCATCGTACTTCTCTGTTCCAGGCTCTACTCAAAGTCGGCAGTCTTCAATGTCACATGGAAATTGGTTTGGAGCATTATTCTCATTAAAAATATAACTAAATAAGATCCGCTGAAAATAATGGAAAATGTAGTACAGATACGTTAACCAATTGTAGCCATAGCTGTAACGTTTTCCTTGAGAAAAAATACAACTCTTGGGGAAGTAAAATGTACATCTGAAAAATTTTCCAAAGGAAAAGCACTGTAAAAGAAAGTACTTCTCTTTGAGACAGGGAAATGAGTATGTTGTCTTTTCATCAAGATGTTATCTGACACAAAAAGTAGTCACAGAATTGCACCAATTCCATATCCATTTTCCTGAGCATGTTAAGAGTAAAAGGAGTTTATAAAGCAGAATGCACTTGCTGAATTTTACATTTGAAATGGATGGTATTCTCCTACAGAACGTCATATTACAACAGATCTGTTTACAGACTGTACAATACTTTCGTTTTGTGGCCAGACATGAATATGAGCATACGGTTTCTGCCACCTCTCTCATTCTGATGTTTGTCAGAGTCAGGAAAAAATAATGAAGTCACTAAAGTGTTGTCTCTCTAGCAATAAAGAAAAAAAAAAATTCAGTGCGTGCTTCATTATTTGTCAAAAAACAATTCTGAAAAATAAAACTCATTTACCCAATGGCTTACAAAATAGAAAAATCGTTCACTAGGAAATGCTAAATCCTAATGAATGATTAGTTGAATCTGCTCACCCCAGAACCTAAAGAGGCTCTCCAGGTGTTGTGCTTTTTTTTTCAGTAGCCTAGGGAGTTGGGTATAATAATTTGCTCTTCCTTTTGGAGGGAACATTCTGGCCTTTCTCACAACCCATTAAAACTGACGTGGCAGGACTCTGCCTCCTCTGTGGGCTTTATCTCCCATCCTCTGGAGGGTCTGTGTCTTATCAAAACCTCCAAGGTATTTGCCACTCATCACTTACTGATTAATGTGAAGTCATTAATGTGGTCAACCAACGTGCCATTCTGTGGAATGTCCAGATGATCCAAAGTCCACTCTACAACCAAGTGTGGATGAATCAAGGTAGTCCCAGGGGAAGATGGTGCATGTAGAGTGCTGTCCATTCCACACGAGTATGAGCTGTTCCCAGTCCTTCCTGGGAGAGATTTGAAAAGATACCTTCATCAGCTCAGCCCAGTGGCCACACTCCATCCTAGGCTGTTCCCTGTTCAGCAGAGATACTACCTACAACACAGCAGTTACAATCAGAACGGCTGCTTGGTCAACATTCATATCAACCTCTAGATCCTTCTAGGGCATTTTCAGTGGCCAGACTAGCAAATTAAACTGTGTTTGTGTGTGTGTGTTAGAAACTCAGTTGTGTCCGACTCTTTGCAACCCTATGGACTATATAGTTCACTGAGCTCCTCTGTCCATAGAATTCTCCAGGCAAGAATACTGGAGTGGGCGCCATTCTTTTCTCCAGGGGGTCTTCCCAACCCAGGAATCAAACCCAGGTCTTCTGCATTGCAGGTAGATTCTTAACTGTCTGAGCCACCAGGGAAGCCATTATCTCTATAACCTTTAGATCTGTAAGGGTGGCACTTATCTCTCTCTGATGAAATACTGATTTTGATTTACTATCTTATCTACTGTGGGGGAGAGATGGGTGGAGGCCGTTTCAGAAGTTTCTACCTGTCCTTCCACACTTTGATAGTTCCGACTTCACAGGCCAAGGAAATAATACGGAAGTTCTGCCAACTATCAAGGCAGAACTTGATACACAACTATACAACTATTCTGGTTGTATATTGAGGGACTGACTGAGGAAATGACCACCGAGGGACAGGTCTGAGCCTGGACTCCACTTCTTACTGGGCCCCCTGGACATTCTCATTCTAACACGAGCAAGGGAATGTTTTGTATCAACTCGGACCTTAAATGCAACAGTACTCAAAATTCCTGGGCATTTTTCCCTTCCAGAGTGAAACCCTGGAGGTCACTTTGACAGGGTAGTGCTGAGTCCTTTTTCCTGGGGTGTTGGTTTTTCCTTCAGTCAATGGATTTCACGTCCGAAAATGAGCTCAGGTCTGGGAACTTGGCAAGAGACCCCGATTCTTGATTTTTTTTTTTTTCCAATTGTGTGGATCAAGCAATTGCTCACCTAACTTGTCTTCAGGGACGCTGTGTTCTGTTAACCATCTGCGCGGCTGGGGGTGGGTGGGTCAGGCCCTGGCAGCCTGTGACTCTGAAGCTCCTTATGATGTTTGCATTCATCGTGCTTCTGATGGCTAAGTGCCATCTGGTATCTGTTATGCCAGGATCCTGTCATTCCCATTCCTATCTCGGAAGCCTAGCAAACCCAGTGTTTTCTAACTGAATAAGGTTATAACTTCATCTTACACGTGGGTTTGGCAGACAGAAGGTGAGGTGGAGGTCTAACTGAGTGGGGATTGGGGACATATGATTTTTTGCAGCACAGAGAAGGGGAGATAATTTCCTACATCATTTTAAAGCTAGGCAGGAGTGCTTATATTTGGTAGGAGTCCTGGCCCCCTTCTGCAGGCTTAGAGAGTTCTGGAGGATCTGGGGCCTCAGTGTTCTTGAGTGCATCCATGCTCACGTCCCTATTCCACATGTCAGGGCCCCACTTCTTTCTAACTGAAGTTCTGACCTTGGCATAGCAGAATTGCCAGGGTTCAGAATTTTCTAGTGCTCTGTTGCCCTTATAATGAAGACATGGGCCCTATTTTCAGCCTTTTCTATCTTCTGACTGCAGGAGATGAGGGCTCTTTAGACATTCCCAAAGTGGCCCTCTGACCTGGACACTTTGGAGAGCCACCCAGTTTTATTGTCATTATAATTAGTAGCTCATCTAAACCTCTCCAAGGGCTTCCCAGGTGGCACTAGTGGTAAAGAACCTAACTGTCAATGCAGGAGATGTAAGAGATGTGGGTTCTATCCCTGGGTTGGGAAGATCCTCTGGAGGAAGGCAAGGTAACCCACTCTAGTATTCTTGCCTGGAGAATCCTATGGACAGAGAAGCCTGGAAGGCTACCATCCTTGGGGTTGCACAGAGTTGGACACGACTGAAGTGACTGAGCATGCACGCAGGCACAAACCTCTCCAAAGCCTGAGATGTTGCACCCACCTGTTCATTCCCATCTGCTGGTCACTGATTCCAGCTTGTTGCCAGTGAAAGGCTTCATGTTTCCACTGTTCTATCATCCCAAGGGCTGTGCTTACTCTGCTTACCCTCAACCCACCCCCAGTGCCGGAGCACCTGCTGTCAGCCAGCTGGAGAAGGGGTGAATCAGCTTCAAGATCCACTGCAATCTGCTTCCTTCGAGCACCCACTTCTGGGACCAACTCCCTAGAAATCGATTCTGGGACAGAAACTTGAATTCAGGGTGTTTCACTGGGAGTGGTTTAGGGAACAACACCCGCAGGGCTGAAGCACACAGGAAGGCGGAGGGAGACTTTGAATTCTGATTTGGTTGCCATGGAGGCCTCAGCCAACCCCTTGTGGAGCCCTGAAGCTGATCTGGCCCTGCAGAGCTGTTTCAAACAGAGGCCCTGGATCTTCTCCATTGACCTGTAGTGGGCCGCTCACAGGATGGGGTGATAACTCCAGGTGAGGCAGTACCCTTGAATTAAGAACAATTTCTGTGGAGGGCCAAATTCCTGGGCAAGCGAAGGCCTCAGTCCTAAAGTGTTATCTGGGACTTTGAGGTAGTATGGTGGATAAGAATCTGCCTGCCAATTCAGGGGACCAAGGTTCAACATGTTGTGAAGCAACTAAGCCCATATGCCACAAAAATTAAGCCTGTGCTCTAAAGCCCAGAAACTGCAATTACTGAAGTCTGCACACCTAGAGTCCATGCTTCACAACAAGAGAAGCCGCCGCAAGAAGAAGCCCGGGCAATGCAAAGAATAGCCTCCACTCACCGCAACTGGAGAAAGCTCAACAAAGACCCAGCACAGCCAAGACTAAATAAATAAATAAATTTTTTTTTTTTTAAAGAGTGATCTGGGCAGAGATTATAGTGTTCCCTTTAGCAGTGGTTCTTAAAGTGTAGTCCCCAGCAGCATCACCTGGGAACTTGTTAGAAAAGCAAGCTCTCTGGCCCCACCCTGGACCTGTTGACTCAGAAGCTTTGGGTGTAAGATGCAGCAGCCTGTGTTTTAATAAACTCTCCCAGTTAGTCTGCGCGCAGTGGAAGTCTGAGCTCCACGGTGCCAGGGGGAGCAGGACCTAGTGGGTCATTTATGAAGAAAAACCCTTCCGCCCCCAGTCCGTTTCAGTGGACATTCGGAGAGGCACATTTGATGATGGGCTGTGTATGTATAGTGATAAATACTTGTAAGTGGCTTCTCTGATCTTCTTTAAAAACTGTGTTCGTGTGTTTCTCAATGGACTGATCCTTGAGGGCAACTGACTCACTTGCCAATTGTCACCTCGTTTGTTTCATTCATTTGCTTGAGCTCTGAGGTATTTCCCAAAGAAAGTTCCAGCAGTTTTTAGGAAGTACCTGAGAATACTGACATACATTTTAAAACATTTATTTATTTATTAAGCATTTTAAAAATTAATTTTTATTGGAGTGCAGCTGCTTTTAGTGCTGTGTTAGTTTTGGCTGTACAGCAGAGTTAATCAGCCATATGTATACATAATATATCTCCCCTTATTTTTGGAATTCTTTCCCATTTAGATCACCACAGAGCACTGAGGAGGGTTCCCTGTGCTCTACAGTAGGTTCTCACTAGTTATCTATTTTATGTGCTGTAGTGCTAAGTCGCTTCAGTTGTGTTTGACTCTTTGTGACCTTATGGACTGTAGCCTGCCAGGCTCCTCTGTCCGTGGAATTTCCCAGGCAAGAATACTGGAGTGGGTTGCCATGCCCTTCTCCAGGGCATCTCACCAACCCAGGAATAGAACCCGTGTCTCTTACACGTGCCTCCGATATTGGCAGGTGGGTTCTTCACCACTAGCACCACCAGGGAAGGCCTTATCTATTTCACATACAGTATCAATAGTGTATATATATGTCAATCCCAATCTCCCAGTTCCTCTCACCCTCCTTTTCCCCCCTTGCTGTCCATATGTTTGTCTCTATTTCTGCTTTGCAGATAAGATCATCCACACCATTTTCCTAGATTTCACATCTACAGGTTAATACAGGATATTTGTTTTTCTCTTTCTGACTTACTTCATTCTGTATGACAGTCTCTAGGTCCACCTACATCTCTACGGATGAACAAATTTCATCCCTTTTTACGACTGAACACTATTCCATTGTATATATGGACCATGTCTTCTTTATCCACTCCTCTTTGATGGACACTTAGGTTCAAACATCCCAGTGGAAAGGGTGTGGGCTTTGGGATCAGACGACCCTGGGTTCAGAGTCTGGTGGGCCCTTGGGGAGAAGACTAAATGGACATCACACATGGTAACTGCTAAGCATGTGAGCTCCACTTTCATTTCCAGTGGCCCACGTTCCAGTTTCTGCTCTGTCATAGCCCCTTCCCATCTCAGGGCTGTCTCCTCCATCAACAGAGCAGAGGGCATTAATCTGCTCAAATGCCTATGAGTGGGAGTCCTGTTGGTCACCTTGTCCTGCAGGCATGTGGGATCAGGAAGGGAAGAGTCCTCCAGGGTGTTGAAAATCTCCCTTGGAATGAAGTCCTAACCTCTACTCTGGCCTGGGATGTCCTACCTTTGTGACCTGGTGTCTAGAAGCTTCTCAGGCCTGCCCTCCTTCCCATGCTGCATGCTCCAGCCACACTGTCCCTTCCTGGCTTTGAGCAAGTCAACTTTTCTCCTGTCACATGGCCTCTGAATGTTCAGCTCGCTCTTCTGGAATGTTCCACCCCAGTTCCTCACGTGGCTGGCCCCTTCTCATCTTTCTGTTCTCTGCTCATTGTCACCTCCTCAGAGAAGCTTCCACTAATTACCCCACTAGCTCAGTACCTTCTCCACGGCTCAGTTCCTAGCACACCAGCCTATCTGTTTACCTCAAAACATTTTTCACAGCCTGATGCTCTCTTGCTTTGTCTTGTTGTGAGTTTGTTCGGCCATTTTCTGTGCCGTCCACGTGAATGGACAGCTCCATGAGGCTGGAACCTGTGATGTGGCCTGATTCAGCATCTCTAGCTAGTTGCAGCACATAGTCAGTACTCAAAAATGTCTTTCAATGGGTGAGGGAGTGGAGACATTTCTGAGAGCTCAGGCTGGCACTGCCTCCCCTCCCCCCCCCCCCCCCCCCCCCCCCCCCCGCCCCCGCTCCTCCTTGACCAATTCTCTTTGGTTCTCATCACTGAGAAATGGGTTTCAACAAGCAGGCCTGTTTCCTCACACCACCACATTGCTGCACTTGTGGCTCCTGCCATCCAGCCTCGGGAACTGAACGGGATGTTCTGGGTGGGTTGGACCTGGCATTCTCTGCTGTGAGTGCCCCCTCCCAGCTCCTCCATTCTCAGAAGCCAGGAGGAGAGAGAGAGAGTAAAGAGAAAAAGGGGCCAGATTTGACTTTGTCCTCCAACAAACCAGCACACACACGTGTGTGCGCACACACACGTGTGTGCGCACACACACACACACACAAACACAGCATCTGGTTTTGAATTTCAGTGAGGATGTGTGAGCAGAGCCTGGGTTACGCCAGCCTGGGGAAGGCGGGGAGGGACACGGAGGAGGGTTATGTCACTGGTGAGGTGTGGTGGTGTAACGTGGGGTGACAACATCACGCAGGCCTGAATGTGGTGTCAACAAGCACAGCATGAGCAGGGCTGCTCTCTGCGAGGTGGGGAAGTGCTGGGGTCACCCCTTAGGGAAGGGAAGAGAAATGGTACTTTTCTGGGCTGGTCGACCAGATACCAGGTGGGCTCGTGTGAGAAATTCCATGAGTATTCTAACTCTGGCCAGGCAGGGCTCATACTCCGATGCATTTACACACATAAGTTTATTGATTTATTAATCAATAAACACATGTAAGTTTATTGATTTACACACACATTGAGTTTATTGATGGAATGGGTTCAAGATCATTTGCCCAAGTATAGTGGGGGGATCCAAAGACTGTTCTGTTAGATCCCCAACCCAGCTTTGTTGCCCTCTTCTTAGTGACTCTGGGTGGATGTGGTGGCCCACCAAGTTCCTCACCTCATAGAGAACACATCTGAATCCCATAAGGCTTCTTTGTTCTCTGGGATGAATTCTTGGCTCCTTTATTCATATTCCCTTTTATTTCTAGCTACTGTAGTCGAAACATGTGAAGTTGCTGGCTTTTCAGGTTATAAGCAGCTGGATTGTTCCAGTTTCACATAGTTTAGCCTCTTTTACCCTTCTGCTTGCTAGCAGAGCTCCTTCTACTTGGATTCATCCCCTGGAAGACTGTGAGCTCACAGAGGGCAGGGCCTCAAAGGACGCTGAGGTTGGTGGGCTTTGAATGGATAGGGAAAAAAGATGTTCTTGGGAGAGAAAGGAAGGAAGTTTTTATTTACTAAGCTGGATGCTTTCTGGGTGCTTCTACACATATTCTTTAATCTCCGGTGCACTATGAGGGCTTCCCAGGTAGTACTTGTGGTAAAGAACCCGCTTGCTGATGTAGGAGATGCGAGAGATGTGGGTTCAGTCCTTGAGTCAGAAAGTTCCCTGGGAGGAGGGCATGGTAACCCACTCTGGTGTTCTTGTCTGGAGAATCCCATGGGCAGAGGAGCCTGGTGTGCTGCAGTCCATTGGGCTGCAAGGAATTGGATGCGACTGAAGTGACTTAGCACAGCACAGAGCACTATGAAGTAGGTCTGATTGTCTTCATGTTATAGAAGACGAGACTAAAATTCCAAGTGTCTTTTTAAAAATTAATTTATTTTTTATTGAAGGATAATTGCTTTACAGAATTCTGTTGTTTTCTGTCAAACCTCAATGTGAATCAGCCATAGATATATATATATCCCCTCCTTTTTGAACCTCCCTCCCATCTCCCTCTCCATCCCACCCCTTGGGATGATACAGAGCCCCTGTTTGAGTTTCCTGAGCCATTCAGCAAATTCCCATTGGCTTCTATTTTACATATGGTAATGTAAGTTTCCATGTTACTCTTTCCATACATCTTACCCTCTCTCTCCATGTCCATAAATCTATTCTCTATGTCTATTTCTCCATTGTTTCTCCAAATAAATTCTTCAGTACCATTTTTTCTAGATTCTGTATATATGAGTTGCTGCTGCTGCTGCTGCTAAGTCACTTCAGTCATGTCCGACTCTGTGCAGCCCCATAGATGGCAGCCCACTAGTCTCCCCTGTCCCTGGGATTCTCCAGGCAAGAACATTGGAGTGGGTTGCCATTTCTTTCTCCAATGCATGAAAGTGAAAAGTGAAAGTGAAGTCGCTCAGTCGTATCCGACTCCTAGCGACCCCATGGACTGCAGCCTATCAGGCTCCTCCATCCATGGGATTTGCCAGACAAGAGTACTGGAGTGGGGTGCCGTTGCCTTCTCCGATATATGAGTTAGAATATGATATTTATCTTTCTGACTTACTTCATTCTGTATAATAGGTTCTAGGTTCATCTACATCATTAGAACTGACTCAAATGTATTCCTTTTTATGGCTGAGTAATATTGCATTGAGTATATGTACCACAACTTCTTTATCTGTTGATGAATGAACTTCATTCATCTGTTGATGGGCATCTAGGTTGCATCCATGTTCTCCCTATTGTAAATAGTGCTGCAATGAACAACAGGATACACGTGTCTTTCTAAGTGTCTTTGACACTTAGCAAAATGGCAGAGTTGGACTTAAGGCCAGACTCAGCCAACTCAAGAGTCAAAGTTCTTTTCACATGAAGAACTTTGATATTTAAAGGATTCCATTAAGTGCAGATTTTAGTATCATGTATCAAGTATTTAGTATCAAGCAGGAGGCTATCTAACTATTCGTCTGCTTATTCTTTTCACAAACACTTGTAAGAATTCTTACTATGTGTAGAACAATGTAAGAGGTTCAGGATAGAGGACGAAAACAGCCATGGTTGTTGGTCTCATTGAGATCGTAATTTAACCCCTTAATTTTCCTCTAAGAAGCTATGAATTTATTCAACATTTACTCACTGATGCATCAATCCATTCATCCATCAATCCGTCCATCTATCATTCATATATCCATTCAATTGACTCACACATTTATGCATTCATTTTTTCCACAGGCTCAATCATGTACTCATTTAATCAGTTTTGTTACTTTCCTCTCATTTATTCATTCAAGCACTTAGAATTTTATTTCTTTATTCACCTAGGTTCATTCTTGTACTTTCTTCCTCCCTTCACTGATCCAGTTTTTTTTTTTCTTTTTTAGGTCTGTTTAGACACTCAGTCCTGTCCAACTCTTGTTCATGGACCCTGTCCATTGGACTTTTCAGGCAAGAATACTGGAGTGGATTGCCATTTCCTCCTCTGGGGAATCTTCCAGACCCAAGGACTGAACCAGCATCTCCTGTGTCTCTTGCATTGTAGGCAGATTCTTTACCCACTGAGCCATCAGGGAAGCCCAGCAATCCAGTTAATAATATCTAATTAATTTACTCATTCACTCATTCTCACATTCATTCATTTGTTTCAACTATTTCCACATTAACCATTTATTAGGTCTGTTCTGGGGGCCCTATTATCTCTGAGTTCCACAGAGAGGCTGATTTTGTCTTCTTTGATAAGCCAGTGAAGAAGAGCCCTCTGTGGCATCTTTCTAGTGGGAGCCTCCAGGAATGTGGAGGTCAAGGGCATGTACTCAGATCATCCAGTACTGTTCCTAATCTGGGGAGCCTCTCAGGACAGGCAACAATCTTCATACAAAGAGTCACCTAAGGAGTGATGAACTGGGAGAAGCCACCAGCTTTCAGCTTTCCGTCTTTCCTCCCTTCCCCACAGAGAAGATGCCCCTAAAGTGTTTGGTCTTCCCCGACTGGGCAGGTGCTGAGGAGTGACTGAAAGGGTGGGGGCAATGCCTGGGGAGATACGAAGCCTGTTTCATGAAGCTTATCTCAGATGTGTGAGGCAACAGAAGACAGAAGCCACAACAAGAGGAGGAGCTTGGCGCTGATCTCATAGGCAAGTGTTTGTTTTGTACTTATCTGAAGATGGGGGTGAGGTAGGGAATGGGACTGAGTTGTGGCAGAAGGAATTTAGAGTAGATACCTGGAAGAATTTCCCAGCATCAGTGCTGTGAGGCCAAAGGGAGATACTGTGGCTGATATCTATCTTATATCCAAGGTATAAATATTCATGGATAGGTCTTCAAAATGTGCTTACTGAACACACAGG
Organism: Bos taurus; assembly: GCF_002263795.3. Taxonomy (NCBI): domain Eukaryota; kingdom Metazoa; phylum Chordata; class Mammalia; order Artiodactyla; family Bovidae; genus Bos; species Bos taurus. Next base: position 14,687,933 of record NC_037341.1, on the reverse strand, counting down.
ACTGGGAGTCTGGAGACTGGTCAAAAGCTTCTCTCTGCCATTCATTCCCCCTGGGGGCCATTTCTTCTCTAGAATTCACCTCTGGGATCCTCTGTGTCTGTATCTTGCAGGATTATTTGTTGTCATTTAGTCACAAAGTCATGTCCTACTCTTTGCAACTGCATGGATTGTAGCCTGCCAGGCTCCTCTGTCCATGGGAAGTGAAGTGAAGTTGAAGTGAAGTCGCTCAGTCATGTCCGACTCTTTGCGACCCCATGGACTGTAGCCTACCGGGCTCCTTCGTCCATGGGATTTTCCAGGCAAGAATACTGGCGTGGGTTGCCATTTCCTCCAGGCAAAAATACTTGAGTGGGTTGCCATTTCGTTCTCCAGGGCATCTTCCTTTTTTTTTTTTTTTGGTCAATTTTATTTACTGTTTTTTATTTATTTTTTTAATATAAATTTATTTATTTTAATTGGAGGCTAATTACTTTACAATATTGTATTGGTTTTGCCATACATCAACATGAATCCGCCACGGGTGTACACGTGTTCCCAATCCTGAACCCCCCTCCCACCTCCCTCCCCATACCATCCCTCTGGGTCATCCCAGTGTACCAGCCCTGAGCATCCTGTATCATGGATTGAACCTGGACTGGTGATTCGTTTCACATATGATATTATACATGTTTCAATGCCATTCTCCCAAATCATCCCACCCTCGCCTTCTCCCACAGAGTCCAAAAGCCTGTTCTAGACATCTGTGTCTCTTTTGCTGTCTTGCATACAGGGTTATCGTTACCATCTTTCTAAATTCCATACATATGCATTAGTATACTGTATTGGTGTTTTTCTTTCTGGCTTACTTCACTCTGTATAATAGGCTCCAGTTTCATCCACCTCATTAGAACTGATTCAAATGTATTCTTTTTAATGGCTAAGTAGTACTCCATTGTGTATATGTACCATAGGTTTCTTATCCATTCATCTGCTGATGGACATCTAGGTTGCTTCCATGTCTCCAGGGAATCTTCCTGGTGCAAAGATTGAATCTGTCTCCTCCAAGTCTCCTGCATTGCAAGTATATTCTTGACCACTGAACCACCAGGGAAGACTTGTAGGGTTATGGTGAGGATTAAATGCCACAGTATGTGAAACTGACTAGTCTGGCCAATGCCTGGCACTGAGTATGCACTGAGAAATATCTGAATTCCGAAATTCCTGTGCCTCATGGTAGTACAGTAAAAATAGATCCAGTAAATCATTATGTGTGTTAGTCGCTCAGTCGTGTCTGATTCTTTGTGACTGCCTGGACTGCAGCCCTTCAAGCTCCTCTATCCATGGGATTGCCTAGGCAAGAATACTGAAGTGGGTAGCCATTCTCCTCTTCAGGGAATCTTCCCAACCCAGAGACTGAACCTGGATCTCCTGTATTGCAGGCAGATTCTTTACTGTCTGAGCTACCAGGGAAGCAACACAGTTTAATTTATAAGGGCACAGAATGTTTATTCATGTTGGCTATCAGCCGGCAGGTTTTGGAGTGAGATAGACCTGGGAAGTACTTAGAGCTAGGTATGGAGTGTGCAGCAGTTTCAGGAAGAAGAAATAAGAATGGACTAGAAGAGACAACTAAGACATCAGAAGAACACTTAATCTAACTTCGGACCCAGTGAGAGAACTGGGTTGGGAGGAAAAAAAGTCTCCACTGAAGAGTCTAAAGCGCTTTCCTCCACTTTGTGAACCTCTGCTTCAGCACCATCCTTCTCAGTGGCAGAAGAGGTTCCAGACAGTTCCAGTTGTCAGTAGCACCTCCCCTCTTGCGGCCGCACTCATCATCACTTGTAGAACATCTGTTATTACTGCTGCATTGTGAGCTCCTTGGAGCGCCTAGTATAGGGCCTTGCCCATTATGCGTGTAATGACATTTTGAAAGTAGTGTTACTTGTTACTCAGTGAGTGAACAAACAGGTGGATGAGAACTTCTTCAGATCGCTACAAGACATCGTTCCACCTGCACCTTTGGAAGACAAGATGAAATCTAAACACATGGCTTTGACTTCTGCCCTTTTGTCTCTCTGACACAGAATAACAAAATGATGAATAGCACGGGCTTTAAAGTCGGAGGCTGTGGATTTGCATCTTGGCCCTTGCTCTTCTCCCTTGGGCAAGGATTCATCTCTTCTAAGCCTCTGTTTCGTTATCTGTACAATAGGCACATGAATAGATCCACATATAGTGGAGTGACTAAATAACTAGAACTGGACTTCGGAATCCAAATCCCAGTTTTATCACTTAGAAGCAGTGTAATCTTGTGCAAGCAGCTATTCTCATCATCTTCATCTTCAAAATAGAGATAAATATTGGGTTGGCTAGAAGTTTTTTCCAGATTTTTCTCTAACATCTTATGGGAAAACTTGAACAAAGTTTTTAGTCAACCCAATACTTGCATTCTGGGACTTCTGGGAGGATTACATGTCCAGAACACAGCAAGCATTATAAAAATTTAGCTCATATTTTTACCCACCTCAGAGGGCAGATGGAATAAGATAACACATGTAGGGTGCGTCCTTAGCACTGTTCCTGGGCTGTCCCAGCTGTTCAGTACTTGCTCACTGCTATTATTGTTTCATGCTTTAGCAGTTTAAATGCACATTCTTCTCCCTTTCTATCAACTCTGAAAGCAGGATGCATCTATCAGTCACACTGAGATGGAGGCACTCATGATTTGGTTTTCACCACCTTCACTTCAAATTTGGCAGAATGATGTCAGAAGCCTGGAGGAACACCCGAGAGATGGCGCCGGCGACCACTGCTGCATGATTCCTGTGACCGTCCCTGAGCTCTTGAAGGCCCAGATGTTGACCTTGCTGGGAAAACTGCGGATGCAGACGATGCTGTTTCATTCTTCGAGGCACCTCTTACGGTCACTGGCATCTTGAATGGTGCTGTGTATACTCACCTGCCAATCCCTGTGGTCTGTGCAGCCAGCTGGCTGTAGCCAGTGTTGCGGGGTGAGAGTCAGAGGTGGGGGGGAAAGGAAATAGAGGCTGAGGTCCCTGTGTGGAACTGGCCAGGGATTGTTCCTGTGGACTGGGGCTGCCAAACTGACCTGCTTTGTCTTTCCATGGGTGACTCAATCCCGGCACACCATCAGCTCTCAGGTAAGTCAGTTTGCTTCCTCTGCACACATTGCAACCATCTGGCTGAGCCTCTCGGGTGACTGTACAAGGACAGGTCTGGGTCGGGCAGTGAAGTAGGTCTGATAAGGATGATGGGGCAATTTCTGGAGGCACCACCTTATGAGCAATCTGGGCTTTCCCTCCAGGGCTCAGGGCACAGGCAAGGGAAAGAAGGGCGGGGACCTGAACCCAGTGAAAGTGACGGGCCTCTCTGGATATCAGTGAGAGAGCAGGACAGTCTCAAAAGTAGGCATGTCCTCCTGTTTCCAGGTGCCCGGGGCTTATAAGAAATGAAGCTTCCCGTCTGCTAACATGAAATTCTCTAGGCTTTTCCCTTTGGTGTCTGGAGGGTCCTACAGGGAGAGGAAATTCTGTTTGTCAAAGAGAGCAGGTGTTAATCACTCAGTTTGGCGACACTGGGGTACAGGTGGTGATGTGATGTCAGGGAGGGAGGGACCCACGATGGAGTAAGAGGCTGGATGAGGTGAGTGGTTGTAGCCACGGCTCACACTGTGTGTGGGGGCGCATTGTGAGCACCCACCCCTTTGTGAAAAGTATTCCCAGGGTACGTTCCCAGAGTATATACGTGTGTGTCTTTACTCTCAAGTCCAGTTCCCTGGCTAATTCATGGTATTTTGAGCACATCATACACCTGTGAATTCACCTCCCAGGAAAAGGATAGTTGGTTTGCTTTGGCTATTTTTAATTTGAAAACAATAATATAAAGAAAGAAAGAAAAGGAGAAAGAAAGAAATAAAACAGAGGAAGAAAAAGAAAAATGAAAATCACATGAGACAATTCTTTTCTGTTGTAATGCAACTGAGGGATCTTGCTACTTTGTCATAATTGATGTTTTTTTGGGCTGGTTTTTGAATTAATCAATCCACTGACCAAACATTTATTGAATGCCTAAGATGAGTCAGGTGCTAAGAATAAGGGGCATATTAGTAATGAAACAGAGGGTTCCTGGCTTCGGGAAACTTCCAAAGTAGTAAATAAGCAAACACTTTCGATATGAAACATTTGCTTGAGTCACTTGATCTTTATAACCTCCCTTTGAAGCAGGCATTGTTATCTCTTTCACAGATAATGAAACTGAGACTCCAAGAGGTGAAGAAACACGGGGCAGATAGAGGACTGAGTTCAGAGTGGTGAGGAGTGGTTTCCACTGGGGAGTAGTCTACAAAAGCTCTGCAGGGGGTGGCCTTTGAGTGCTGAGATGAAGGCAGAACTGCCTCATAGCAGGTGGAGGACAGGGTTAGCAGCTCCAGGCCTTGAGGCACAGCTCAGGCAATGGTGAGAAGAGGGTTAGCTTCAAAGAGAGCAGCCAGAAAGGCTGTTGGCTAAGTGTGGGCCTCTGGGAACTTCCAGTGGGAGAAGTTTCAGTTCCATGAAAACAGGTCAACACCCTCATTAGACGAGGAACAGTCATTGCAAAGCTGCAGTGCATGGAGTTGCACAACTCCAGTGGGATGAGCAGCTGTGTTGAGAGGATAGCTCAGCCTTATGAAGAGCATAAGCAAGTCTCCTCTGAGCAAATCAGCACAGCCCCAGGGGCCCCGAGTCCACGGAAACCAAGGCAGGCACTAGAGAAGGCCAGCTGTGGGCAGAGGGTTCAACAGATGCTGTGGCTGCTATTGTCTGTTGGTTCATTTGCTGCAAGTATTTACTGAGTACCTACTCTGTGCCAGAGGTGGTGCTAAGAATTATGACACCATCTTGACAATCAAGAATTCAGTCTGGGGACTTGTCTGACAGTCCAGTGACTAAGACTCCATGCTCCCAATGCACGGAGCCCGAGTTCAATCCCCAGTCAGGGAACTAGACCCCACATGCCACATCTAAGTGTTCACACGCTTCAAAGCAGAACCAAAAACAAAACCAAACAAAATTCAGTCTAGTGAAAGGGTAGAACAGAAAACAGCAGAGTACTATAATGACGCAGCAATGAACACTTGCTGTGTGTCAGACATTGATTTACATGCTTTGCATGTGTTAACTCTTGGGTTCTCCACAACAGGCTGATTATGTGATCCTTATTTTGCAGAGGGAGCGATGGGGACACAAAGAGATTAAGCAACTTGCTCAGGGTCATAGAACTCATACCTAAGAGGCAGAGCCAAGATTTAAACCCAGGCCGACTGGCCCCAGAGCCCAGGCTTTGAACCACCATGTTGGACCACCTTTTGTTTGTACAATCAAATCAATCGTTTATTCGGGGCAGGATGCCTAGAGGCAGCACAGGATGCTACAGGAACCCAGAAATGGGGTTCCCCATGCAGTTGGTGGAGAGGGCGCAGGGAGGACTTTCTGGAAGAATGGGACCATGTGGAGGTCTGAAGGAGGAGAGGTGGTCGCCCAGGCTGAGGAGAGGTTAGGGGAAGGTTCTAGGTTGTGGAATGGAACCAGAAAGAGCTGCTGGGAATAGGGAACACAGACCAAGAGGAGCCCATTATGGCTGCAGAGGAGGAGGAAAGAGTCCGAGGTGGAGGAGGAGAGAGGCAGGGGTTTGAGAGGAGCTGGAAGTGGCCCCTTCTGAACTGGTGACCCTTTGGGTTCCTCAGAACTCTGGGGATTGTAAACATATCAGTCACACACCAGCCCACCCAGAGGACGATTGCCTTTGTGTAAATAAACAATCCCTTGTACAAATCCCTGCACATTGAGTGACAAAGGTCCCTACTGAGGCCATTCCCTAAGGAAAGCAGGAGTGTGGTGACTTCACTTTTCCAAACAGCAGTTTTATCATCTATAAAATGGGGTTTTGTAATAATCTCAGTCAAGGTGGAACCTGAGAGGGTGTTTGTGGGGGACCCAGATTCCTTACCCTTGTTTTCAGCATATTTCTGAAAGATGGGGCTTCCCTCATAGCTCAGTTGGTAAAGAATCTGCCTGCAGTGCAGGAGACCCCAGTTGGATTTCTGGGTTGGGAAGATCTGCTCAAGAAGGGTTAGGCTACCCATTCCCATATTCTTGGGCTCCCCTTGTGGCTCAGCTGGTAAAGAATCCACCTGCAATGCCGGAGACCTGGGTTTGATCCCTGAGTTGGGAAGATCCCCTGGAGAAGGGAAAGGCTACCCACTCCGGTATTCTGGCCTGGAGAATTCCATGGACTGTATAGTCCATGGGGTCACAAAGAGTCGGACATGACTGAGTGACTTACATTTTAACTTTTCTGTATGAAGGGAATTTTATCAAAACAAATGAGGTGCTTTGTAGGAGATCTTAGAGCAACAGCTTTCAAATGGGGTTTCAAAAATCTTTGAACATGCAGCAATATGTTAATAAAAACACCTGATGATTTTTATTGGGTCACCAGCCTTTCTCAGGAACAGTGTCCAATTGTTATCAGGGTAGTGTGCCTCCAAACTTAGATTTCACATTTGGAGGTCAGCCATGACAATCTACCAGGCAGGGTGAGTAATTCTGATAGGTGAGATTGGATCCATCAAACACCATCTGCTTTTCATCTTTCATGGTCAGTTTCTCCAAACACCACTGGTTCCTTCCTTCGAGGTCCATCATTTTGATCATGGAGTCCACTCTTAATAACCACCAAAGGCTAGTGCTCTTCATAGTATGATTTAAGATGCTGTGGAAGAAAAATAAGCATCCCTGCTTTCTCTAGCAGTTGGATGTGAAACAAAATACAATGGTTCAGGACATCCGTAGCATTCTTGTGAAGACCATATGGAATAACCCGTGTTGGTTATGTTGAGGCAGTCGTAAGGGAAATTTTGTATGATAGGAAAACAAAGCTGTGGGACTGTATGCCCATCATATGTACGTTTATATTCTTGAAAAATTTTGCCTGCTCTTTCATTTAATTCTTTATACCATACATGTACATATTCATGTGTATACAAAATCTCAAAAGAGATTTTTGTGTTCAATGTTCCTTTTAAACATTACTTATTTATGGCTGCACTGAGTTTTCATTGTGGCAAGTGGTTTCTCTAGTTGAGCCCACGGCATGTGGGATCTTAGTCCCCTTACCAGGGATCAAACCTACATCCCCTGCTCTGGAAGGCAGATTCTTAAGCACTGGACCACCAGGGAAGTCCTGTGCTCTTATTCTTTTCTTTTTTTTTTTAATGTTTGTTTATTTTCGTCTGTGCTGGGTCTCTGTTTTGGCTGTGTACGGGCTTTCTCTAGTTTCGGAGAGCATGGGCTACTCTTTAGTTGTAGCGCGTGGGCTTCTCCCCGTGTGACTTCTCCTGTTGTAGAGCATGGGATCCCGGGCGTGCGGGCTTCAGTAGCTGCTGCACATGGACTCGATAGTTGCACCTGGCAGGCTCCAGCGTACAGGCTCAGTGAGATGTGGCACGCGGGCCTAGTTTCCCTGCATCATGTGGGATCTGCCCAGATCAGAGACTGAACCAGTGTCCCCTGCATTGGCAGTCGGAATCTTAACCACTGGACCACCAGTGAAGCCCTCTTATTCTTAAAATGTATATTTAAATGTAGTAACTGAGACTCAGGTTCTTAGGAAATAAACAGCACTAGTACATTGTTTTCTGAAAAAAAAAAAAAAAAAAAAAAAGACTTAAATTCCCAAATCTTTTTTCTTTCAGGACTTTTTGGTATTCATTTGAATGAATGATCTTTGAACTATGAAACTTTCTATGGTTATTTTTTGGCATGACTCTTCTGCCCCATCTTAAATAGTTTTGAAATGTGTATCATTTTACTTGGATGATAAACAATGAAGAAAGAAAAAAGAAGTGATTATAGATCATTTTATTTTGCAGCCCTTTGAAAGAATTCCTGAAATACTTAATATGTGATATGTTACAGACAAAAGATAAATTTAGAGATGGAAGTTAATCTCAGTACACTGCTCAATTTATCAGACATTTGATTTTTCAAGAATCATTTTATACAGTTTCCTAAATTCTATCGTCTCTGAAAGGATGTAAAATCCAAATGAACACAAATTACATTGTTGGAGAGCCCAAAGATATTTTCATGGAACAACACAGCTTCCCATTTGCTGCACCTTCATTCTGCATGCAAATGCTTTCAAAAAATCATCAGCTTTTTCTCAGATGCATGAGTTGATGGTACTGAGAAATTTTCAGAATTCTTTTACTTCTCACTCACATCAAAACTTATTACTACCGAGGCTTCCCCCAGTGTTGGCTCAGCAGGTAAAGAACCCACCTGCAATGCGGGAGACACAGGAGATGCGGATTTGATCTCTGAGTCGGGAAGATCCCCTGGAGAAGGAAACAGCAACACACTCCAGTATTCTTGCCTGAAAAATCCCATGAACAGAGAAGGCTGGTGGGCTACAGTCCAAAGGCTTGCAAAGAATTGGACACAACTGAGCAACTCAGCACACACGCACGGAGTCTCAAACCTCAGTATAACCTTGTGTGTATGAAATGCCTGGCTCTCTTTTCAGCAGTCTTGCTGCAAAGCCATTCAATTTCCTACTCTTGTTAGCAATGCTGTGATAGGCCTGGCCAGGAGTTTTATTCAGATCAATTCCATGCTGTAAATCTGTTTTTGCAACCATGTGCAGATTCGTTCATGTTTTCCTTTCAACCTTAATGCATCTTAACAGCCTGTCTTTGTTTACAGTGGCCCTTGAGGTCTTCTTGGCCCAGCTGATGATTCTTCCTTCATTGCACTGTCAGGAGGCTCATCCCATCCTACTGACTAAGCCGAGGAAACACTGATCTCATCCTTATGCCCTGAAACATTTCATTTTTCATTATTCTTTGAAGGATTTCATTTACAAAACATGTGCACTTTTTGCAAGTAGGATCAACTAGGAAACTCCTCAGCTCAGGTAAGTTCTCTGAGGGCAGGGACTTTTATCTGTTCTTTAAAAAAAAAGTTAGGGTTTCCCTGGTGGTCTAGTGGTTAGGAATCTGCCTGTCAATGCAGGGCACACAGGTTTGATCCTTGGATCCCCCATGCCGCTGAGCAACTGAGCTCGTGAGCCACAATTACTGAGTCCACGTGCTACAACTACTGAAGCCCGTGCCCAGCAACAAGGGAAGCCACGACAATGAGATGCCCTCACACTGCAACGAGGAGTAGCCCCGATCACAGTAACTAGAGAAAGCCCACAGGCAGCAGCAAAGACCCAGCCCAGCCAAAAATAAAATAGATTAATAAAAAAAATTTTTTGTGTGCAGCTAGACACAGAGTAGGTACTTATGAAATATTTATGGAATGAACAAATGAAGATTTTTTTTTTCTTTCACTCTGATTTCAAATATACTCCCTAATACTCCCAATTTCCAGAAAACATAGCTTGATGTTTTAAACCAGAGGTTGGCAAAGTTTTTCTGTAAAAGTGTGACAGGGTTAATATTTTACGCTTGGTGGGGCATAAAGTTTCTGTCACAAATATTCATCTCTGTCATTGTAGCAGAAAGCAGCCCAGACACTATGTAAATGAATGAATGTGGATGTGTGACAATAAAACTTTATTTATAAGTCTGGCTGGTGGAGGGCCAGATTTGACCTTTGGGTCATACTTTGTTGACTCCTGTTTTAAATTCTTAATTTAAAAAAGCCTGTTCTCTTTCCTTCAACTCATTTTTTGCTGAGCAGGTGATACTTTTCTCCAATGGTTTCACTATAAATCAATACTAACGCCAGTACTTGTTGTATTATTTCTCTTATATATTCTGGAAATTTTCAGTCCCGCCCCCCCCCCCCAATAGAAAGTCCCCTTTGCACTGCTAAATGTTCCTGGCTGCACAATCAGTCTGAGAAGTAGAATCCTATTGAGCTTCAGCCTTCAAAAATTTGTTTTCCCGAATCTTTACACTCTGTAATTCACCCAATCTTTCTGTACTTTGAAGGCCCATTTTGATTGAAGCAGTGCAACTGTTTTTTGGGTTATAAATTTAAAATCACATTCAGGATCTTCAAGATAGCACTGTATCCTGCTTCTATACTGGTCCTAGATGTCCCCTGATGCTTTATCTGTGGCAATGAAATTTGCTGTCATCCCACATTAACGTTATCTGTCCTCCTACTTGACAGGCTGTGTAAGCTTTTAGAAAGCCTTGTGAAGAATAATTATATAGGCTTTCAAATAGTTATAGGTATCAAGGAAGAAACCACAGTTTATCACACCTAAAGCATCAAAGTTCCACAGAATTTTTTTTTTTTTATAATGGTTTTCTATTTAATTAAGGGCTTCCCCGATGGCTCAGCAGTAAAGAATCCACCTGCCAGTACAGGAGACTCAAGGAGACACAGGTTCGATCGCTGGGTCAGGAAGATGCCCTGGAGGAAGAAACGGCAACCCATTCTAGTATTCTTGTCTGGAAAATCACAGGGACAGAGGAACCTGGCAGGCGACAGCCCATGGGGTTGCAAAGAGTTGGACACGACTGAGTGACTGAGCACATTTAATTAAAGTGGGTGTTTGCAAGCAGGCTTGTTTCCACCTCCCTTTTGAATGCATTTGAGCTGCACCTTTGATGCAAGTGGGATCTTAGTTCCTAGACCAGGGATCGAACCCATGCCCCCTTCAGAGGTAGCATGGAATCTTAACCACTGGACTGCCAGGGAAGTCCCTATACATAGTTCTCCCCACCCCAGAATATTTATCTATTTTTTTTTTTGCACAGTTTTTTTTTTTTTTTAATTGAAGTATAATTGCTTCATGGGCCTCCCTGGTGGCTCAGCAGTAAAGAATCTGCCTGCAATGATGCAAGAGCCGCAGGAGACTTGGGCTCTGTCATTGGGTCGAGAAGATCCCCTGGAGAAGGAAATGGCAACCCACTACAGTATTCTTGCCTGGAGAATCCCATTCCAGAGGAGCCTGGTGGGATACAGTCCATTAGGTCATAAAGAGCTGGACACGACTGAAGCGACTTAGCACAGCACAGCATATAAGTGCTTTTACGATGTTGTGTCAGTTTCTTGGAAAGTTTTTTAATTAAAAAAATTTTTGCTGAGAGAGGCCGAGTGATGGTAGCAATTTTAAAAAAGCATGATGGCACAATAGGAGGGGCGACACCTAGGCCTGTTCAAATGCCATCATCCGTTGACCTGTGTCCTTATGATCGTAGTTTTTGTTGCTGTGGTGATGAAAAATTAGGTTAATACTGTCATGGACCAAGTAAGACTATGATGTACAGTTCACAATTTAGAACTGATTTTGTATAACAACAACAAAATAGTAACCATTATTGGGTATTTACTTTGAGCCAGGAACTGTACTAGACTACATGGATTATCTCATTCAATCCATTCAACCCCTGAGACAGCCCTACCAGACAGGCATTTTGTTCCCACTGAGCCGTGCCTTGGAGACATTATTACCTCACTGAAGACCACAGAGTTAGCACCTGTGAAGCTAGTATGGAGGCTTCTGATGAGCACAATTTTCTTTTGAAAAATTTCATTGGGGGAGAGAGTAATGGGTGAAGAAGAGGGAAACTTCAACTCTAATATTTATTATTTTTACAAGTTTTAAGTCTCTTTTTAATCAGTCTTCCTTCTTTTCCTATTTATTTGTTTTTGGCTGTGCTGTCTGCATTGGTGTATGTGGACTTTCTCCAGCTGCAGTGAGCAAGGGTACTCTCTTGTTGAGGAGCCCGGGCTCTAGAATGCTTACGTCAGCAGTTGTGGCACATGGCTTTGCTGCCCCAAGATATGTGGGATCTTCCTCGACCAGAGAATGAACTTGCGTCCGTTGCATTTGCAGGCAGCTTCTTAGCCACCGGACCACCAATTTTTATTTATTTATTTCGACTGCACTGAGTCTCAGTTGCAGCACACAAGGATCTAGTTCCCCAACCAGAGATCCAACCCTGGCCCCTTGCATTGGGAGTTTGGAGTCCTAACCACTGGATGACTAGGGAAGTCCCAAACTTCAACTCTAAATAGACTCTTCACTGTATCCTGTAGCCTAAACCCTTGTTATGCTCTGAATTGGCCACTTCTTCTGCAAAGATTAAATAAACCAGAGGAGAAAGTTTCAACTGGGTTGTGAAGGATTGGCAGGACCAGAAATGGAATCAGTTATATCCCAGGGAAGCTGAGGAAAGGGTGGCTGAGAGAGGGGAAGACATTGGAAGTGGTGTTGGGAATGTTGCAGATTGGTCAAGATTTGGGCAAGACAAGAGATTTAGAAAGTTGGCTTATTTAGACTTATTTAGTAGGGTAATCATTCATGTTTGGGTATATATCATGTCTTCAGTGGGAAAAGAACACCCAAGAAAGATGCTCTAAGAGTGTATTAGAGTTCTGCAGGAAAAAAATCATTAGGACATATATTGATACAGAGAAAGAGAGATTAATTAAAAGGGGTCAGCTTATAGATATGGAAGCTGTGAAGGCCCACCATCTCCAATCTGCAAGTGGGAGGCCCAGGATAGCTGTTGGTTCCAGTCTAAACTCAGGTATAAGAAGACCTGAGAACCACAGAAGCCAACAGAATAAATCATGGTCTGAGTCTGAAGTCTTGAGAACCAGGCATGCTGAGGTCTGAGGGCAAAAGAAGATAGAATCTCAGCTCAAGCAAAATCATCCTTCCTTTGCTATTTTGTTCTATTAAGACTCTCCACAGATTGGATTATACCCTCCTGCACTGATGGGGGTGATCTTCTTAGTCTACTGATTTAAGTGCTGATCTGAGAAACACCTTCCCAGACACACTCCAAAGGATGTTTTATCAGCTCTTTGGGCATTCCTTAGCCCAGTTAACCACCACACTGCAATACAACCATCTGCATCGACTCCACTTAGTAGACAAGAAACTCAGCATTGAGAGAGGTAAAGTGATTTGTCCAAGGTCACACAGCTAGAAGAGGCAGAATCAGTATTGAAAGACAATGCAGAAGAGATCCTGGTGATTCGCAGGCATGGATCCCTTTCGATTCTTTACTGACTAGTGACTGGCCAGGGTGTGGCCAGCCTTGGGTTGACTGAGGTGAAGTGGGTAGGAGGTAATGGCCTTTGTTTCCTTGGCACTGGGTTTAACATGCCTTAGTTTCACTACCGGTAATTAAGAGCAGTAACTGCTTAGACCTGGATTGTTAAAAAGCACTTTGACACCTGTCATTACATTTAATCCAGGCAAATCTGTGATGCAGGTCTATTTATTGTTCCCTTTTTCCAGATGAAGAAGCTGAGGCAGGAGTTCCTTCTAGGTCCATGTTTCTGTTGAAACAGAAATATGTCAGAGTTGAGATATTTGAGCCAGGCCCAAACAAAAAAGATAAATATATTGTTATACATATATATATATATATATATTTTTTTTTTGCCACCCCACATAGCATGTTGGATCTTAGTTCCCCAACCAGGGAATTAACCTGCATCCCTTGCATTGGAAGCACAGAGTCTTAACCACTGGATCACCAATGAAGTCCCTCAAATATGTTTGAGAGCTTTAATCTGAGGTCAAATGTCTGGGTTGAAACCCTGGTCCTCCCACTTCCCAACTGTATGGCTGGAGGAGAGATAAGGGGAGAGGACAGGATTTGGGAAGAGAGGAGAGGACTTTCCAGGCAGAGAGAAAGAGGTCCTGCTGAAAACGGGCCACTGGTTAAGAAGAAGGGTCTTTGAACCATTTATTTGCACTTGACCTTGCTTCTTATTAACTTGGGATACAGCAAATGTGGTCAATTAAACCCATCACCCAGGGTGATGGTAGTGAGCCTCAAATGAAAGAAAAGAGCTTAGTCTAGTGCTCAGCCTGAGTCTGAGCCCCATGACATGAAGGAGTGGTCAGTGTTGGGGTTGAAATAGGGGAGGGCAGTAGAAGCTGGCCTGGGTGACAGTTTGAAGCTGTTGGTGCCTGGGGCCCTGATGAGTCTCAGGGACTCTTGGACAGGGATAACTGAACTACAGAAGTCGCTTCAGAAGCCATACCTGGGCTGGAATCACTGAGCCTGAGATCCACCCTGTGAATGGTCACCGTGACTAAGGATTCTCTTATGGAGACCATGGACACAGCACTCCTGGAGTTCCTTTCCTTTGCTCTCTTCTCCTGTAGGCATCTTCATGGGCTTTATTCACTCCTGGCAGGACAGTCTACATTATGAAGCCCAGTGGAAAACAGAAACAGGAGACCCCATGTTCAAAATTATTAAGAATTTCAAGATGGCGTCAGTAGAACACTGAATCACGTGGGGAGGACATTTCTGAGCACAGGACCCTGTGCACACAGCCACGTGTACAGGGCTCACAGCCATGAAGCTGGTTTTGACTCTTGGCCCTGCCTGTCTCCACCTGGACACCTGAATAAACTCTGAAAACCTCAGTCAATTACCAGGCACCCTAGACCACACATGTGGGCGTTCGGAAATGTCTGTTCTTTAATGTATTCTCTTTTTAGTCATTTATTAAATGCACAGGGGGGCATTGGCAAGACCAATATTTTCTTCAAGAAATTCAGAGTCTAGTGGGAGATACAAATACACATAAACACAGTAATTAACAAACTGATTATTCCATTCATCTAAGCAATACACAATTATTATTACATGCTACATGCCAGGCTGGGCATCAGAGATACAAAAATGAATCAAATACCATTAACAGCACAGAATTCGAGGCAACATTGTTGAGGTTAAAATCCTGATTCTACACCTTTCTATGACCTTGGGTGAGTTACGGAAGCTCTCTGGTCCTTAAGCTCCTCATCTGTAACTTGAGGATAATCATAGTGCTTTCCTCAGAGATTTGTTGTGAAGATTCATTGAGTTGATCCTCTTATTAAATGAGCTAATGTGAGATTTTCAGAGCAGTGTCCAGCACACAGGGCATGCTATTATTTACTCAAGAAATTCAAAGTCTAGGGGCAGAGAATCACACATACATATACACATGCAACACACATCATGATTAATTAAACAAATAGCTAATCATATCTACTGTGTTCCAGGCTTTGTGTGTGGCCCTGGGGCACAGGAGAAGGAGTGGGAGTTAGAGCAAAGCAGGATGTGGTCTCTTTCCCACCCCCACCTGAGCTTACAGTCCTTTGGGTGGGTGACGGCAGACCAGGACCCTGTTAGGACAAAATGTGTTGCTATTATTTCCCTATTTCATGCTTCATATATTAGTCGGGGGAGAGCAGATGTGCAGTGGGGGGTTGACCAGGTGCTCGGAGAGTGCAAAGCAAAGTGCCGCCCGCGGGCCAGGGAGGAGGGGAGGGGTCAGCGAGTGTGGAATAGTTTCCCCTCTTCATCAGGGACCCCGCTGTCCTGTGGAATGGACGCAGCCCTCGGCGTCTAGCAGCGTGAATGGCAAGACGGAGCAGAGCACAGCCCCATATTTGGCCAGGGAGACGTTCACTTCACTACACGCCCTCTGACTCACGCTTCCAGCCCGGCAGCTGGGGGGCTGAGCTCACAGGCCCTCTGACTCAGGCGGCATGGGGTATCCGGGGGGCAGGGGAGCAGGCTGTCCTGTATCCCCAGCCTCCATCCCTCAGCCCCTCCTCCTGCCTTCAGCAGCCTCTGCTCTCTCTGTTGCTTGCACGTTAACCGCTCTCCCTGCCCTGGGACTCCTTTCCATAGAGGGCTGCCACCTACCCCTCTCTAGAAGCAGGTTCTGCAAGAGCTAACTTCTCCTGAGTGGATTTCACCGGAGCCTCGCCTCATAAAGTGATCTGGGAGGTGCAATTTGAATGAGTGGGTGAAGTCACTTGTCGTGGGAAACGGCAGAGAGCCGGGTGCTCCGGCTGCTCTGTGTGACCCGGGGCTGCTCACTGCCCGTCTCTGGGCCTCGTTGCCCACAAGGCTCCAAGGAGACAGGAGCTGTCCGGGCGAGCCAGCTCAGTTGGCTCACATGCTGATGAGGTGCTGTCTTCTGGCCCCTTGCCGCTCACTGTGTGGTCCTTGGAAATGAGTGTCAACATCACCTTGGAGCTCGTTAGCAGTGCAGAACCTCGGGCCCCACCCTGACCCTCTGAATCAGAACCTGCCTCATCTCCTGATGATTCACATGAGCATTCAAGTTTGATTCGATTGGGCTGAGGTGTGTCCTGGGCACCTCTGAAGTGCCCCCGGATGAATCAAAGGTGCAGGAGCCATGCTCTTGTGCATCAGGATGATGAAGCTGGGTCCCACATGCCAGCAAATGCACACAGCATCCAGTCAGGCATAGCAATGAGTCCGACAGGCTGGGGTCAGGGCATGGGACACCTGGTGTGTGTGGTGGGGACTGCACAGGATGCAGGTGGGCTGTTGCCAGGGGGACAGGACCCGAAGCTATTGTCACCATGCATGAATAAGCAGATGTCCCCTAAGTACAGCTCCTAATGTGATATGTCTTCTGATTTTTTTTTAAAAATGTATTTATTTCTAATTGGAGGATAATTGCTTTACAGTGTTGTGTTGGTTTCTGCCATACATCAAAAAGAATCAGCCATAGGTAAACACAGGTCCTCTCCCTATTGAACCTCCTCCCACCTCCCACCCCATCCCACCCTCCTAGGTTGTCACAGAGGACCAGTTTGTGCTCCCCACGTCATACAGCAAATTTCCACTGGTTATCTATTTTAGCCTTCTGATTTTTAAATGTTGGCTTAATTTTATTTTTGAGCACTGGGTAGTCCAAATAAAATGGCCTGGGAGTGGCCTGTGGCCTGCTGGTTTGTAACCTCTGTCCATTCATTCTGGTTTGCTTGGGACTCGCCTGGCTTTAGTGCTGACAGTTCAGTGTCTTTGAAAGCCTCTCAAGTCCTAGGCCAACTAGGATGGTAGGTCTTGGTGCAGCTCATTGGTTTAGGAGTATCAATTTCAGGGCAATTTTCCACAGTGTGATCCTAGCTGTGTCTCTCATTTGCTGTGTGATCTTGGTCACATCACTTAATCTCCATATGCCTCAGTTCCTTCATTAGTGAAATGGGGATAATAAGAGAACCTACCTCAGAGGCTTGATGTGAGAATGAAATGAATTCATGTGTGCAAAGTGCTCAGAATAGTATCTGGCATTCAGCAAATGTTATGTGACTGCTAGCTATTATTATTTGATAATTGGATGTTCAGTGTAAACCACCTAACTCCACCAAGTTTAAAAGTATCCCAAAGCATGTGGTGTGAAGTGATAAAAATGAGAGATATGGGGGCAGAAGACCTGGCCTTGAGGCTCAGCTCTGCCCCTATGAGCTGAGTGACCTTGGGCAGGTTGCTTGACTTCTCTGTGCCTCGTTGCCTCAGTTAAGTTGGAATAATCACTGTTGAGGAATGCTGTGAGGAACAATGAGGTGATACGTGTGAAGGTGAGATCCACCTGGCAGAGGTGTGTTCTTGTTAGAGGGGTTGTTGCTGCCTCTTCATGCCTCAGAAATGTTCAAAAGGAAAGATTCAGGGTGATTTTTAAGAAATGAATTCATCGGAAAGATATGTAAATGTTTCAAGAAATATAATACATCATTTAATACTACTTATGGCATCATCTCAAAAGGAAGTCAAACATGTAACAGGTGAGCTTCAGCTGTGTTTGTGGTGAGAAAGTGAGAACCCTTCTTACAATGTTATATACACAAGCATATAATATAGTATTGTGCTGTGCTGTTCTGTGCTACGTCGCTTCAGTCGTGTCCGACTCTGTGCAACCCCTATGGACTGTAGCCCACCAGGCTCCTCTGTCCATGGGATTCTCCAGGCAAAAATACTGGAGTGGATTGCTGTGCCCTCCTCCAGGGGATCTTCCCAACCCAAGGACTGAACTCGTGTCTCTTATGTCTCCTATATTGGCAGGTGGGTTCTTTACCATTAGCACCATCTGGGAAGCCCCTAATATATTATTATATAATATGTAAAATATAATATTCTTGTGTCTGTTATCCTTTACAAAAGGCAGCCCTCAATTTGATATACTTTCATGTTAAATAAAAAGCTCTTTTTGAATAGTTGGTGGTAGTTTTGCTGCAGGGTCTTGACTTTTATTTTTCATCTGGAAAATCACATACAGTTGAGTGCTTTGTTTAGGAGTTAAGTGACTAAAATAACTTGTATCAGTTATCTGTTATTGAACGACAAACCATAAACCACCCTAAAACTTCGTGGCCTCAAATGACAGCTGTCTGTTTAGCTCGTGATCCTGCCAGGTGGCTCTCTGGTCTAGGTCGGGCTTGGATGAGCTTGGACCACACGCATTGGCTCACGTGTCTGTGGTCGCGCTGGTCTCAGATGGCTTCACACATGTCTGGCAGTTGGGTGGCTGTTGGCTGGTGGTGGGAGTGGACAGCCTGTGTCTCAACATTCAGCCGGCTAGCCTGGGCTCCTTCACATGGTGTCAGGGCTCCTCGGCCTCCAGTGGGCAAGTGCTTTTCAAGCCTTATTTTGGTCACATTTGCTACTTTTCCACTGACCAAAATCAAGCCACAGGGCCAAGCCCAGAGGTGGTTTTGGGAGAGCATTGCCAAAGAGTACAGATTTAAGGGATGAAGCAATTACTGAAATCAGCCTATCATATAACTTTAAATTAAGAAAAGATCAAGTTATGGAACCAGTGACTTGAAGACTGGAGACAAATTCTAAAAAATTTCTTCGAATCGACTATGATGGTGCCATAACTAAATAATTAAATGTAATTAAAATGTTTACTTTTTCTTGTTTTTACTTCATTATTGTGTTTATTACTTTCTACCAGGCTCCTTGATTTTAAAAGGGTGAAGCTTTCATAATCCTGTCTTTCCAGAGAGAACCCACTCCAATATTCTTGCCTGGAAAACCCCATGGACAGAGGAGACTGACGGGCTGCAGCTCATGGGTTTGCAGAGCTGGACATGACTGAGTGACTGAGCATGCATATATATTCTTTCAGTTTTTCCTTCTGTGTATATATCAGCAAATGCCACAAACACTGGTTTTTGTTGTTGTTGTTACAGGAATTAATTCATTCAATAGCTCTTTATTGGAAGCCACACATATATCGAAGGGTATATATTAGTGAACAAAGCAGAGTTCTTACTGAAATAAGAAAATATCATAAAGATAAAGAGAATTTGTCTTTTTCCTCTTAACGTGTCTTAAATATCTATTGGTGGAGGTGTAACTATCATTTATTTAATGCTTAGGTTGTGGCAGGCACTGGGATAAGGACTTTGTATACATTATTTCATTCTGCTGCTGCTGCTGAGTCTCATCAGTCGTGTCTGACTCTGTATGACCCCATAGACAGCAGCCCACCAGGCTCTGCCGTCCCTGGGATTCTCCAGGCAAGAACACTGGAGTGGGTTGCCATTTCCTTCTCCAGTGCATGAAAGTGAAAAGTGAAAGTGAAGTCCCTCAGTCGTGTCTGACTCTTAGCGACCCCATGGACTGCAGCCTACCAGGCTCCTCCATCCATGGTATTTTCCAGGCAAGAGTACTGGAGTGGGGTGCCATTGCCTTCTCCTATTTCATTCTAATACTCATTAAAACCCAATGAAGAATGTACTATCATTATTTTCATTTTATGGGAGGAAATTAAGCAGAAAGAAGTTAAGGAATATGACACAGCTAGTATGTGCTGGAACCAGAATCTGAACCAGATCTAACATCTGGTTCCAAAGCCCAAACTTTATCCAACTGACATTTGATTCCAATAGAACTACCTCTTCCTTGTAGGGGTTGTGTGTATGTGTGTGTGTGAGAGAGAGAGAGAGAGAGCTCAGTCATGTCCAACTCTTTGTGACCACATGGACTGTAGCCTGCCAGGCTCCTCTGTCCATGGAATTTTCCAGGCAAGAATACTGGAAAGGGTTGCCATTTCCTTCTCCAGGGGATCTTCCTGACCCAGGGATTGAACCCATGTCCTTGTGTCTCCTGCATTGGCAGGGGGTTCTTTACCAACTGAGTCCCCAGGGAACCCATAGGGATTGAATACGATTCCATTATGAGAACACGTTAAAATCGTAAGTATTCAAAGCATGTGTTCACTGTGGTTCAAACTATTTATACCCATCCATCCATACTGTTCCATGAACTGGATGTGTTTTGCTCTTTATGCCTGAAAACTCCTTCCTTCTTCCTTGCAATTAACTCCTATTCATCCCTCAAAACCCTTTGAAAATAGCACCTGCTACAGAAAGTCTTCTTCAACCTACCATCTATGTAGGTTGCCATCCTCCAGGGTCCCATAATATTTTTCCCTCTTGTCAACATTTATTTGGCTGGCTCCCCCACTTGACAATGAGCTCCTAGAAGGCAGGATCTATATGTTACTTTTCTTTGTGGATTTATGTAATCTCAGGATCAAGCACTTGTCTGGGGGACTATAACCCTTATCAGTGTTAATTAAATAAATTCATAAATCGACTTTGTATTCATGGCAAGGGGCCTTCCTTGGTAAAGAATCTGCCTGCCAATGCAAGAGGTGTGGGTTTGATCTCTGGGTCAGGGGATGCCCTGGAGAAGGAAATGGCAAACCGCTCCAGTATTTTTGTCTGGAAAATCCCATGGACAAAGGAACTTGGCAGGCTAGAGTCCATGATGCTGCAAAAAGTGTCCGACACAACTTAGCGACTAAACGACAAGGGGTAACTAAACTTTTAGTTTCTTTGTTTTGACTGGCATTAAATTATCCATGCTGGGTGTCAAAGGCTTAGATTGGCTGTTGATGACATCTTGGGTATTTCTGGAAAATTATTAGCAGATCAAGATCATGGTAGTCATGGTACCAAAGTGAGTGTGTCCAGTTGCAGATCTCTCTCTCTCTCTCTCACACACACATACACACCCTCTTGATTAAGAAGAAGTGGGGAAATGTATTTGTTATTACTCAATAAGTGCAATTTGTTTGTTTGACAAAATCTTTCAAAACATGAAGTCCAAAGGGGAAAATTATGAAAGGGGCCCTTGGGAACAAAAAGTGTGGGAATTGCTGATGTAATCCAGTTGTCTGATGGAAAACTTGATTCTCAATAACTCCATCAATGATCAGCCTCTGTTTGCCTTCTTCCAGTGGTAGGGAACTCACTACTCGCAGAGGCCAGGCTGGGCAGATGCCTCACCTGTGGTCAAGGACCTTGGTTTTATCCCTCCCCACTCCACACGTACTCTCTAGTTTTGGTGATGCCCAATTTTCTTTCCACCTCTGTTGCTAATGGCTGTGTGCTTGGGGAAACTTAGTTACAGGCTTTGATTCTCAAAATCGTCATCTTTATGAAGACAGAATTAGACCATGTTGGGCATGGGAGAGACTTCTGAAGTTCACCAACATCCAGTTCTCCTCTCCTCCCTGACCACATGAATAAGACACATTCTCCAGCCTCCTTTGCATCTATGAGATGTTGCGAACTTAGTTTGCCCGACAGAGCGTAGGTGGAAGTCATCTCTGACATTTCCAGGCTTGGCTGTTTGCATTATACAATATCCAAGGCTTTTACTCTCTCTCATGACTGGATGATTCCAGGTTGACTTGGAAGCCACATAATGGTAGATACACAATATGAAAGCAAAGTGGATTCTTGAGTCACCCCTTTATAGCACAACCCCGTGACCGGAAACAACATCATTGGATTTTGTGAGATGAGAACCAAAACATTTATGATTTTAAGACACTGAGATTTGGAAGTTGTTCATAACAGCTGTCAACATTAATTATACTGATGGGCCGAAATAACTCATTCCTTCTCTTGAATTCAGAACCAAAAGAGAGATAAAAGTATCAACTTTTTAGCTGATAAAAGTTGGGTTGAAGGATGTGGAACAAGTGTGTGATTACAGCGAAGGGCTTTGTAATGCTGGTCCCTGGAGTCAGACAGAATTATCCGCCCCTTCAGTGGAAACTCTGGACATCCCTAGGCTTCTCCCACATGGACAGGATCCTACAGGCAGATGCTAAGGTGGATCTTAAAGAGAGAGAACCCGGACAGGCTTATCTGTTTCTGCTCTCAAACTCAGATCAACTAAGTGGCTCCGCCTCTCAGGAGGGGTGAGCTTCGTGGAGGAAATGAAATAGAAAGTGTTACCCTGGATTGGTTCCCTTCACATGGGAACTTGAAGCTAAGAAAGCAAGGTTCCCACCAAGGTTCTTTCAAGATATAAGTTTGAGGGTATTGGTAAAATGTAAGCTTCCTGAGGTCAGGACCCACATCTCCTCCTGTGCCTCCCCCCATGGTACCTAACACAATGCTAAACACAGAGAGGGATGCTGAGCTGAGGCTTCTGATCGACTGATGACACTTCATGAGCACGCATGACATTTCCCCCACTGGGTGACTCCAGAAGGAGAAGAAATTGCTGCGGTTTGACCCCTCACACTGCTAGTCCTTGCCTAACCCAACAATTTGAGTGTGAAAGGCCAAGCTGATGACCCAATCCTTCCTTGGGGAGATACCAGTGCTCTCCTTCTGCCCACCAAGCCCTTTGTTGGGCACCACTCTTGACCCTGCCGAGTTCCTCCTGGACAACCCTGTTGCCCTGGGGGTCAGTGGTATGTCTGAATCTCATTACTGGTTGTAAGTTTCTGAAGTCAGGGACTGAATCTGACTCAAGGTATCCTTGAGAAGTACCTTTAGTAGGCAGTGTTTGAAAAAGGATAGGGGTTTATTTTTCTCTCTAATAATATAGTCCCAGAAGAAAGTCCTGGAAATGATAATTGTGACATCATTGATGTTCCATCTTCAGATTTTTTTTTTCTTCTTTGTTTTTGACCACACTGAACAGCTTGCAAGATCTTTCCCTTGATGCTGGGAAAGATGGAAGGCAAAAGGAGAAGGAGACTGCAGAGGATGAGATGGTTGGATAGCATCACTGACTCAATGGACACGAATTAGAGAAAACTCTGGGAGATGGTGGAGGACGGAGGAGTCAGCATGCTGCAGTCCATGGGGTTGCAGAGAGTCAGATATGAATTAGTGACCAAACAATACCAACAAAGTTCAGTTCAGTCGCTCAGTCGTGTCCGACTCTTTGCAACCCCATGAATCGCAGCATGCCGGGCCTCCCTGTCCATCACCAACTCCCGGAGTTCACTCAGACTCACGTCCATTGAGTCAGTGATGCCATCCAGCCATCTCATCCTCTGTCGTCCCCTTCTCCTCCTGCCCCCAATCCCTCCCAGCATCAGAGTTTTTTCCAATGAGTCAGTTCTTCACATGAGGTGGCCAAAGTACTGGAGTTTCAGCTTTAGCATCATTCCTTCCAAAGAAATCCCAGGGCTGATCTCCTTCAGAATGTACTGGTTGGATGTCCTTGCAGTCCAACCAGGGGTCAAACCTGGGCACCTGCAGTGGAAGCATGGAGTCCTAACCACTGCATCACCAAGGAATTGCCACATCCTCACGGCTGACTTACGGTTGTAAGATAGTCATGGCACTCCCAGCCCTATGTTCACATTCCAGGTAGCAAGAAAGAGAAGGGACAAGGATATACTAGGTCCCCTAGGTAAGTCCACTCATTCTTTTCAGGAGTCTTCTTGGAAATACTACCCAACAAAGAAAGTCTATAGCATTCCAGCCAGAATATAGCCAAATGGTCACATCTCTCTGAAGGGTACCTGGGAAATTTAACTTTTCAGCTTGCTCCATTTTTTCCTGGACAAAATCAGGATTGTGTCACTAAGCGATAATAGCAGGCAACTGAGAGTCTCCACCTCACGCGCCTCTCCCTGCAGCACTGACCACACAGTGGGTATGTATATGTGTCAATTGTTTATTATTTCTATCAAAAACTATCCACTGAATATCTGCTCAGGGCAAGGCGTATGTCTATTCACTGAGGAAAAGAACAATACAAAATAAACAAATAAAAGTATAATATAATATTAGGTAATTATATTTGTGTGTATGTGCATGCGTGTTCAGTCGCTCTGTTGTGTCTGACTCTTTGAGACCCCATGAACTGCAGCCTGCAAGGCTCCTCTGTCCATGGAGTTTTCCGGACAAGAATACTGGAATGGGTTGCCGTTTCCTACTCTAGGCAATCTTCCCGACCCAGGGATTGAACACACGTCTCCTGTGTCTCCTGCATTGGCAGGTGGATCCTTTACCACTGAACCACCTGGGAAGCTCATGCTAAGAAGCAAAATAAGGCAGGGAAAGTTGGGGGATGGGGGACAACATTAAATTGAGAGGTCAAGAGTGGCCTTTCATCTGAAATGAAGCAAGGAAGTAAGGCGTGCAGGGCTCTGGGGGAAGAATGGTCTCAGAAGAAGCCTGGTTGGGGAGTATGCTTGGCGAAGTCACGAAAAGATGGCCAGTGTGAAGTAGTTAGGAGCCAGACCATGTCTGACTTTGATAGGGACTTTGAAATTTCCCCCTTAGAGTGAGGGAAGTGATTGGAGACACTGAGCAGGGAATTGACATGTTCTTATCCAACTGCTTCCATATTCCTCTCATATCCTCTTCTGACCCCTAATAGACACTTGTTAGTCCCTCTCATTCTATCCACTGTGTTGTTTTTTTCTCTATAGTGCAGTGTGGATAATTTTTTTAAGATTTCCTATTTCTTTTACTAATTTTCCCTTTTCCACCAATTTTGAAACATTGTCTCAGCAATCCATTGGGTTTCTAGTTGTATTATAATTAAAACATCTAATTTTATTGATTACACTTTCTCACTTCTAAAAGTTCTATTTGGTTCTGTTCCAAACATGTCTGATTGGTTTCTTATTCCTTTATCACTGTTTCAACTCTCTCTTTTACTTCATTATCTGCACGATTGTTTTGCCTGTTGTATCTATTAATTCCAACATCTGCAATTGTGAGGCTGAGCCGTCGTTTGTTGATTCTGCTGCCTCTCTCTTGTGAGGATTTGTTTATTTGCGTGTTTTCGATCCTTAATTATGAGCTTATGCTTCTTGGAACAATATCTGCGGCAATTCTTTGAGGCTTAGTTCTAAAGTATACACCTCCAGGGAATACTTGTGGTGATTCTGGTAGGAACCTGAATCTATTTAAGTTGTGTTGGGCCACATAAGAGATATGAATAACAGCCCCAAATTCTATGAATTTGGGCCTGTGGTTAGGAATTCTTAAGGAAATGGTTTTTTCTTTGTCTCTGCGTCATTCAGCACCATAGCAAAATTCATGCTGTAGATGAATTTTTATTCCTCATTCACCCATTGAGGTTGTCATTCTTGGGGGTCCCAACTTTTTATGGGAATCTCCAGTCTGACCTCTCACCTTGCTAGGGCCCCACATCCTGTCCTGCTTCCTGTCCATGCCCTTTCCTCCCACGATGCACAAGATCCATTGATGCCTCATTTCTTTGCCTCTGGGGACCACTCACACCCTGGGCACATGTGAGGTCCACTGTTTGCCCGTCCCTGCAGACTCAAGCTTTCTCATTGTTTTTGATATTTAAGGGATTCCTTTTCTGTTTTACTAGCTTAGTCATTCATTAAGGAATAATTTTTTTTAAAGACCTTTATTCTGCTAACCTGGGTGGGTTTCTGCAGTATTTTAGGAAAATCACATGGCTATATTTACATTTTAGAAGGACAGTCCAGCTGTCATGGGAAGAGGGGATTGTAAGTAGAAAGATCTCACATTGGGAGACACTTCTGACTCTAGTGCCATAGTCTAGGCACAAGATATGGTGGCTTAGACTAGGAAGAAGGCGGAGCAGTGAAAAGGAGTTAATTTGAGGTCTATTTTAAAGTTGCTGACCACAGTACTTGATGATGGTTTGGATATGAGGTGTGAGAAAAACAAGAGTTGAAGGTGATTCCGAAGTTTTTGGCCTGAGCTCCTTTATATAAAAAAATATTTTTATTTATTTATTTGGCTGTGCTGAGTCTTAGTAGCAGCATGTAGGATGATATTCAGTCTTGGCTGTGGCATGAAGGATCTTTCAGTTGCTGCATGAGGGATCTAGTTCCCTGACCTGGGATGGAACTCTGGTCCCCTGTATTGACAGCACAGAGTCTTAGCCACTGGACCACCAGGGAAATCCCAGCCTCACTTTCTGAGTTAAGGGTACATCTCTGTGAATCCGAGAATGAATAAAGAAGTGACTTGGCTGTGGATACAGGTGGTTGAAACTCTTTTTCTCGGGTCTGATCTTCCCTGGGTAAGCTGAGCAATGAGCTTCTAGACTCACAGCTATGGGGATCAAATGTTGGAAGTGTTGAAAGGTTGCCAAGGCCTGAAGATCATTCTCCACTGTCCCACTTCAATTTGGTGGGTTCCCCTCTTGTTATCCAGGCTTAAATATAAACTACAAAAAAGAAGTCCTGGGTAGGGTGGGGAACAAGTACTCAGTCACTTAAGTATGTGCACAGACTGCAACAGTTGTTCCCAGACCTTTGGATTAGGCTGACTTGCACATTAAACCGAGTACCAGCGATGAATGAGTGATAAACAAAATGTGATATATGCATACAATGGAACATTACTCAGCCTTACAGAAGAAAGAAGTGCTGCCACATGAATGAACCTTGAGGGAATTATGTCAAGTGAAATAAATCAGATACAAAAGGACAGATATTATACAATTCCATTTATAGCGGGCACCTGAAGCAATCAAATTCATAACTACGGAAAGTAGAACTGAGGTTGCTAGCGGCTGAGGGGCGCGGGTGGGAGGGGGGGAATGGGGACTTGTCATTCAATATGTATGGCGTTCCAGTTTGGGATGATGAAAAATTTCTGGAAATGGGTGGTAGTGACGGTAACAGAGCAACGAGAATCTGTTTAATACTACTGAATGGTACACTTAAACATGATAAAGCAAACCAATGTCATAATGTTGTCAACTTTTGTGTCCATTGAAGGCATTAAAAACAAACACAATTTGTTATAACCATGTCATCCAAAGAAGGGATACTTTTAAACCTTAAGAAATTAAAAAAAAAATGGTGTTCTCGACATAGGACAAATGAAAGGGGGCAATACTTTATAAAAAAGCTGAATAATAAAATCCATTGTGCTCATTTCTTTTACATTCCATGGTGTGTGGTCAGTATCCCAGAAGCCCTGGCATGACTGGTGGCCCCTTGTCGGGGAGGATGAAGAAGACTCAAGGATCACACAAGAGGGTTGGATTTAAGCCTCTTCAAGCTCATTTGCTCAAGGGGATGGATGGATGGTTGGGAGACGGGCTGCAACACACGAGACCATGCCGCTGTACTTGTTGCTCAGCTGTTCTGGTTTGTGTGCTGAATGGTGTGGTCACCTCTACTGTTGCCTCCCGTGTAGGAGGAGTACCTGGAGTGCAAGAATCTTTCCAGTGAGTCCATGTGACACTGTTTATAAAGGGCCTTCCTAGGATTTGGCAAGAAGAGAGTTCTTGATAAATGGCAGTCATTTTTATCCAGGCCATCAGAAAAGTCACTGGCTTCCCAGTCTTCAGATTTTGGATCGAATCCTTGTTTATTAGGGCTTTGACCTTTGGTGAGTTACTTAAATCCTCTAAGCCTCAGTTTCTTATCTGTAGCATCAATGAAACCTTTCTCATAGATTGTGTGGAAGCAGAAATTAAATATAACGGTGTTTCATAGTAAGTGTAAAGTATCTCATTTGGTGCCAGGCACACAGTAGGTGCTCAAAACATAGCCATCTTATGGTCTTTCCTTCCTTCCTTGCTTCTTCCATCTTTCTTATTCCCTGCTCTCCTGCCTTTCTGCCTTCTGTAGATGGAGGGCATATCTAGCCTCTGGAAGCCAATCCCTTAGGTTCCTTCCTAGGCTCAACTGGGGCAACCTTCTAGAATCTTCTAGATTTGCAAGGAGAGATTCATCCTTGTCAAAGTGTCTACCTTTCCTGTGCAGAAAGTCTTGTCTGAGTACTCTGTTAGTCCATTTGGGCTGCTATAACAAAGCACCACAGATTAGGTAGCTATTAAATAACTAGCAAGTATTTCCCACAGTCTGGAGGCTGGGGAGTTCAAGATCATTGTGCTGGTATATTCGGTACAATGACTGTTGAGGGCTTACTTCCTATTTCAAGTATGGTGCCTTCTGTCTGTGTATTCAAAGGTAGAAGATACAAGGGATCTCTCTGGAGCCTCTTTTATAAAAGGACTGATGCTACTCATGAGGGCTCCACCCTTATGACCTAAGCACCTCCTAATGTTGCTGTTCAGTTGCTCAGTCATGCCCAGCTCTTTCCAACCCCATGGACTTCAGCATACCAGAATCCCCTGTCCTTCACCATCTCCCAGACTTTGCTCAAATTAATGTCCATTGAGTTGGTGATGTCATCCAACCATCTCATCCTCTGCTACCCCCTTCTCCTCCTGCCCTCAATCTTTCCCATCATCAGGGTCTTCTCCGATGAGTTGGCTCTTCGTATCAAATGGCCAAAATGTTGGAGCTTCAGTATCAGTCCTTCCGATGAAAATTTAGGGTTGATTTCTTTTTGGATTGACTGGTTTGATCTCCTTGCTCTCCAAGGGACTCCCAAGAGTTTTTTCCTAATGGCTTATCTCAACATCTGAGTTTGATGAGGAGACATAAGCATTCAGTCCATAGCAAGTACATTCTGCACTAAAACCATGGGTGTCCCTGCTAAGAAGTTAAGTGAAAAAACGGAGAAAGTGAGGGATGGCTACCCAGACAGAAAGCATAAACTTCTATTTCTGGGGGGCTTGCAGCTTCTCTGGGTCCAAACACCAGCTCATGCTTGAAACAGTCCAAGAACATTTTCAACTGGAGTTCTCAAGGCGAATAAATGCTCTCTTCATCCCTAATTTTATCCCTCATGTTGTATGGACTTCTAAATACAACTATTCGGTTTGGCAACTATTGGTTCTTGGAGCATAAGTTACGGAATCTCTTATGGTTCTTAGCTACTTTAGGCTACTCTTTGGACTTCTGTAAATGTCTTTTGGTTGGTTCATGAAGAGGCTACTCCTAAATTCATGGCTTGAAAAGAGATGTTGAATTAGGCATTGGTTGAAGTCAGAAAAAGATTTCTGCAGGAGAGACACTTTTGAGCTGGTGTTTGAAGGGAAGGCAGATTGGGGTCCATGGGGAGGGTGGGAACAGAACTCTGCTGGAATCCCCCTACATCCACCTCACCCTCCCTGGCCAGTACTGGCATTCCCGCTGGTACCCAGGAAACACTCCACAAACACTACTTGAACAGAAGTCATCCTATGAGGCCCGGTTCAGTGTCTGCTTCTTCTGAATCCTCCTGGGATCGCCCAGACAGAACAAGTCACCCCTCCCTTTGGGTTCCTGGAATCCAGAATCCGTGCACATTGTGGCACAATTATACTGTAATTTTCCTCGAGGGCAGAGGCTATGTCCTTGCACCTCTGGCTCCAGCTCCTGATATTTGCTGGGTGACTGAGAACCATGGGTCAGCCTGTCCTGCACTGGGAATGGTCAGTGGGGTCTTGAGGAATTAGGGGTTTACTGAACACCGGGGACCACTGAATATCAGGAGGCTCCAGGGCTACATTCTGTTTTGCAGTAACGCCGTTCCACATTTCCCAGAGATTGTTCTCATAATACACAGGCAGCATGCCCAAGCCAGGCTCTGACTAGTTCCTAAAACAAGTTAAATCTTTCCTTTTGGGACAATTCCATCAGCAGGGCCGATGAGCATGCTCCTTTGGCAACTGTGGCTTTCTCAGTCCTGATTGTTGGGTCATTTCCCACTGATTTCCTCACGGCCCCTTGCAGCAGCCCTGTTATCCTTGGCTGGGCTTCTGGCTGGTGAGGAGATGAGCTAGGTCTTCCCAGATCTTGGGGTGGAAGAGAGCTCCCTCCACACCCCCACCCACAGCCGCCTGTGATGGAAACTGGCTCTTCATGCAACAGATCTCAGTGGAGATTGGAAAGTGCTTGTTGGAGGACAGAGTTGTGTCATTGTTGGTATGTGGATGGAAGCCAGGCTGCAAATGAGACTACAGTCTTCCCAGGGCCCTTGCTTTCCACCCTGATAGAAGGACAAGGCCAGCTTCAGAGATCCTAGGCTTTATATGCCTGGGCTCGACTGAGTTTCATCAGATGAGGGTCTTGGAGGTATATCCTAGGATGGCTAGATGATGGAGGGTGGAAGTCTCTGTGGGGAATTCACAGTTTTAGGCAGTCCCTATCTGCAGGATGGTGCATTTTAACCCTTCAAGTCCTTCCCAAAATGCCTGGGGCAGGAGCATGATTTCTGACACATACATTTGTAAATTAGCCTAAACCTGAGTCATCTCAACCATCTCCACCCTGCACGTGATTTGTGGGGAGCCTGAGATCTGAATCTCAAGAGTCCTTTCTGCTCAATTTTGTTGACATGGGGATGTACAAAGGGTCTCTCCCTGTGATAAATGTGTCTGGAAGGGAGTACATAGATGATTTAAATCTCTCACTGAAAATGAAAGCACAAATTTAGTTGAGCAGCAGAATAGAGGGCCGTAGCAAGACCACTGGATCAGGGGTCAGTTTGTCCCAGTTCTGTTCACTTGGGCTAATTGTGTATATTCTTTTTTTTTTCTAAAATTCATTTCATGTGATTAATAGAGTATTTAAATGTGTCATTAATTATTATTTGTGCTTTACAAATATTAACTCACTTAATCTTTTTAAAAAATTTATTTTTAATAGGAAGATAATAGCTTTACTCATTTAATCTTTGTAATAATCCATGATGTAGGTATAATTACTAAACTCATTTTATAGATGAGACAAGTGGAAAACAGAAATGCTAAGTAACTTGCTCAAGATCACACAGCTAATAAGCAATGGAGGAAGTCTGAGCTCTCAGAATTCTCATCTGGAATATGGGGATAAAGCCTGTTACCCTTCCCATCTCAGCATTTAGTTCCTTTGAGCTTCCACAGAGCTTCACTTATACCTCTGTGATTATTGGAATGAAATCTCCTTAAAATATGAGGTGGATGAGGGCTTGACTGCACTTTGTTCACTGATCACTGGTACAAATGAGGAGTCCCTGACGTGCTTAGGCACTCAGTGTGTTAGTTGCTCAGTCGTGTCTGACTCTTTTCAACCCCATGGACTGTAGCCGGCCAAGCTCCTCTGGCCTTGGAATTCTCCAGGCAAGAATACTAGAGTGGGTTGCCATCGCCTCCTCCAGAGGATCTTCCCCACCCAGGGACCAAACCCAAGGATCCTGCATTGCAGGCAGATTCTTTACGGTCTGAGCCACCAGGGAGACACTCAGTAGATTTTGATAAATGAATGAATTAACCTCATCACTCTGTGTGATGAGGGGGATTTGGCACTTCCCCAAACATGGTTTTATGAAGGGTGGACCGTGTCTTATTTATCTGTGGGTCTCTAGACCCCAGCCTATTCTTGGCACAGGCAGATGCTCACACAGAATAAATGAAGCCACATCACTGCCCTTTGCCTTAGGTTGGAAGTTGCCCATTAGTCATGAAGGAATGAGCTCACTTAAATGCTATAAGCCAATGAACATTGACACCTGTGAGCTATGGAGTAATCTTTTGTGGTGAAAAAAGATAAGGTGGAGGAAATGAGGTTCTTTCAATTGCTGTATAATAAATCACTCCAAAGTATAGAGGCTCAAAACAACAGCGATTTGTTATTTCTCCTGATAGTTGGGCAGTTTTTTTGTTTTTGTTTTTTTTTTTTTTTGCTCTAAGTGGTGTAGCCAAGGTTAGTCAAGTAACTCCACTCAGCTGGGGGTTTGCCCTAGGCTGGAACATCCAACGTGGCCTCTCATCCTCTGGCTTTCTCTCCTCTGTGTGGTTTCTCATCATTCATGGTCTAGCTTGAACTTCTCTACAGCCTAGCAGCTGACTTCTAAGAAGCGGGAGACGCAACTCTCCAAACTCTGACCACCAGGCTCAGAAGTCCCAGAATGTCTTCTCTACCACATTCGGTTGAGCAAAGTAAATCACAATATCAGACCAGATTCAAGGGGAAGAAAATAGCCTCCACCTCTTGCTGTATGTACAGACAAGGGAGAAACTACTGGTGGCCATACTGGAGACCACACCACAGGGCTGGACCAGGAGTGGGGACAGGAACCCTGAATTACCCTCAAGCAAATGAGCAGCTGCTCAGGGTTAGAGTGTGATTTGCCTGCCCCAAAATGTGATACTCGGGGATGTTCAAACTTCCCACCCTGTTCTAGGAGGTCTGATTTGACCAGGCTCTTGAAAAATAGCAAAGTTTTTCTTCCTCTTTTCTGGGAGGCAGGGAGAGAAGTGACATGCGCATTGCACACCACAAGTTGGTGGCAGGATGCGGGCTGCAATTGCCACGCAGTTCAGAGGGTGTCATTGGGTTCAAGTGTTGCTTTTGCCACCAAGATTACTGGACAAGTCATATAATCTTGCCGGACCTCTATCTCCTCACTTATTTGATATGGGTAATAATGCCTTCTTTATAGGGCTGAGTGGATAATGGTGCAGAGTAGGAGTTCTGGAGCCAGACTTGTGAGTTCAAAAGCCTTTTCTTCCATTCACCACCCATACTGTTGTTCTTCAGTCACTAAGTCGTGTCTGACTCTTTTGCGACCCCATGGACTGTAGCCCACCAAGCTCTTCTGTCCATGGGATTTCCCAGGCGAGAATTCTGGAGTGGGTTCCTTCTCCAGGGAATCTTCCCACCTCAGGGATCAAACCCATGTCTCCTGAATTGGCAGACAGATTCTTTACCCCTGAGCCACCAGGGAAGCCCACCACCCATATTACCTTGGGGTAGACACTTACTTGCTCTATGTCTCGGTTTTCTCTCCTCTAAAGTGGAGATAACAATAATACTTGTTGTATAGAGTTGTAGGGATCCAATGAGTTTAAGCAAATGGAAGCATCTAGAACAATGCCTGGTCCGTGCTTCACAATCAATGGATACTCTCTATAATTATTAGAATGTTTCTAGGAAAATTAAAAAGGGATAATACTTGCAGAAGCCTAGTGTATACATTGACCATAGTAGGTCTAGCTATTAACGGTGGGAACATGAGCTCCTTTGTCCATTTCCTTTCTTACCACCCTCATGTTCAGGTAACTGGAGCAAGTAATCCCAATCTCTCTCTTTGATCATGCTTCTGTTAGCAACAAGCGTCTTGTCTCATTTGTTAGTTTGCTATTCATTGTACTGCTGTTTTTGTGGG
Source organism: Bos taurus (assembly GCF_002263795.3). Taxonomy (NCBI): domain Eukaryota; kingdom Metazoa; phylum Chordata; class Mammalia; order Artiodactyla; family Bovidae; genus Bos; species Bos taurus. The sequence goes on along the minus strand of NC_037341.1, from coordinate 14,654,867 downwards.
CAGGGAGACTGGGCCTTTCAAACAGAAATAGGCTTTATCTCCTCCCCTCCCTGCATGTGCTCACTTTCTGCTTCCCCATAAGAAATCCACTCCAGAGGAGTCCTCCCACCGGAGGAGACATAGCCCTCTCTCACTCTCTGTTCCAGCCTCACCTCTGACTGGGGGGATAGGTTCCAGTGACACCTGGGATTCAGCCTCTGTTTTGAGCATTACAGGCTCGTCATTATGACTATATCTCAGTGTTTCCACCTGTACAATGGGAAGGTGTTCCCTGCAGTGCTTGTAGGTCAGGAGAGAGGGATTTGTGAAGCTTGGAAAGTAGCATCGGTCTTGGTTTAGCATTCGTGCGGTCTTCTTAAACCCTGGGAAATAGCCCAGTATGAGGAAGTGAATTAGGAGAATCATACTTCGAGAGCTCTCATGGGACCCCTGTCGGGTTGGGGACTTGGTTTCGACATTTGTCTGTATCCAAGAAATTATGTAGGCATGAGTTTCAACAGTGACGCTACGTGGTGGTAAGAATTCTTGGAAGAGAGGTTCTGTGGCTGTTGTGAACTGAACAGACTTCAGCTCCTTTGTGACTGGTGAAGTCTAGGGCTCAGTTGTTTTTTTTAATTAAATTTTTTCCCCTAAATTTTGGCCGTGCTGGGTCTTTGTTGTGATGCGCAGGCTCAGTAGTCGTGCAGTGTGGGCTTAGTTGCCCCCAGGCATGTGGGATGTTAGTTCCCTCACCAGGGGTCGAACCTGCAGCCCCTGACATGGTAGGTGGACTCTTTTTTAAAATTTTTTATTTGTGAGGATTCATTAAGAGCTGAATTTATTGGACTTCAGTTTATAGTTCCGCTTCTCTCCTAGATTTGAAATTAATGCAATTAAATGTACAGATATATAGCGTTAAAGGTCTCTTTCATGTTAGGCTAGCCACGAGTCTTTTAAAATTCATTAGCTCACTTTTTACCATTTACAACAACAGAGCCAACTTTACCAAAGTAAAAGCTGCTTAGTAGCAACACAGCTAGTCTTTCCATCAACTAACTGCTCGCTGTCGACAGGGGCACAGCCTGGCCACTGTATTCACGACACATCCCTCAGGTACAGATATTTTTAAGTAAATGTACACATTTGGTCTAGTGTGTACCATCAACATCAACAAGTCTAAATACCTGTAATAAGCACACTTCACTTTAGGACAAGAGGTTTCTTTTCCTTTTCTTTTTTTAACTTATACAAAATACCACAAATTTAATGTGTGTCAATATCCATGCAGTAAATAAATGTTTTTACAAATAGGTTTTTTTAAATGATAAAAATATTACACTGGATCCCAAACTCCATACAAACATTAATACATGATTTCTCATCCACTTTGACTAAATATAGGATTACTGGAAATGTGCTGTAGACAGGCCACTCTCCTGTACAGCTGTGCAAAGTCTGCAAAACAACAGTGATTCAATGGTGGTTTCAAAAGCAAGAAAAAGATCCTCGCTGTGGAGTTTTTAATTTCTTCTCTACAGCAAAAATGATCACCGGCAGATATCTGAACGCTTGGAGATGAAAGTACATTCACTGAGCTGTACAGGCAACAGTATAAAGCTGGTTAGAAGTAGATTTTAGGATATAGAATAGTAAAGGAGAGTCTCTTCCTCCTCCTAAAGAGAAAAACAAAACCCAAACCCAGCAAACTGTGACTTGTATGTTCTGCAGCCAGACACTAAAAAGCAGTTCAGTCATTATCATGCTGTGATCACTTTTCAAAATGAGATGCTTTTAAATGGAAACGTATGAAGAGGATTTTTTCATAGACTTTATCCACTCTATAGAACAAATCATGAAACAAAGAGAAACCTCTAAAAATTGTTTCTCTGTTTCAGTGATAGTGGTAGTGAAGCTGGTCAGTCGTGTCCGACCCTTTGCAACCCCATGGACTGTAGACTGCTGGGCTCCTTTGACCATAGGATTTTCCAGGCCAGGATAATTCAGTGTATGAAAGACTGTCCTCCTCATGCTCCTCAGGAGAGGTGCATTTTCTTTTTCAACGTTTTTTTCTATATTAGAACACATGTCAGCCTGTAACCAAACATATTTTACTTCCCTGCCTGAAGTGTAATTGCATGTTTCAATGAACAATGGGATTACATGTGTCTTTTTCAATTTTGGTTTCCTCAGGATATATGCCCAGGAGTGGGATGGCTGGGTCATATGGTAGTTTTATTCTTAGATTTTTAAGGAATATCCATACCGTCTTCCATAGTGGCTCTATCAATTTACATTCCCAACAAGAATGCGAGAGCGTTCCCTTTTCTCCACACCCCCTCCAGCATTTACTGTTTGTAGACTTTTTGATGATGGCCATTCTGACCGGTGTGAAGTGATACCTCATTGTGGTTTTGATTTGCGTTTCTCTAATAATGAGCGATGTTGCGCATCCTTTCGTGTGTTTGTTGGACATCTATAAGTCTTCTTTGGAGAAATGTCTGTTTAGGTCTTTTACCCACTTTTTGATTGGGTTGTTTGGTTTTCTGGCATTGAGTTGTATGCTGCTGCTGCTAAGTCACTTCAGTCATGTCTGACTCTATGCGACCCCATAGGCGGGAGCCCACCAGGCTCCCCCATCCCTGGGATTCTCCGGGCAAGAACACGGGATTGAGCCTCTTGTGTATTTTGGAAATTAATCCTTTGTCAGTTGCTTCATTTGCTATTGTTTTCTCCCATTCTGAGGGTTGTCTTTTCACCCTGCTTTTAGTTTCTTTACTGTGCAAAAGCTTTTAAGTTTAATTAGGTCCCACTTGTTTGCTTTTGTTTTTATTTCCATTTACTCTAGGAGGTGGGTCATAGAGGATCTTGCTTTGATTTATCTCATTAAGTGTTCTGCCTATGTTTTCCTCTAAGACTTTTTATGGTTTCTGGTCTTACATTTAGGTCTTTAATCCATTTTGAGTTTATCTTTGTGTAGGTGTTAGGAATGTTCTAATTTCATTCTTTTATATGTAGCTGTCCAGTTTTCCCAGCACCATTTATTGAAGAGGCTGTCTTTGCCCCATTGTATATACTGGCCTCCTTTGTCAATAATAAGGTTTATTTCTGGGCTTTCTATCTTGTTCCACTGGTCTATATTTCTGTTTTTGTGCCAGTACCATATTGTCTTGATGACTGTGGCTTTGTAGTATAATCTGAAGTCAGGAAGGTTGATTCCTCCAGCTCCATTCTTCTTTCTCAAGACTGCTTTGGCTATTTGGGGTCTTTTGTGTTTGCATATGAATTGTGAAATTTTTTGTTCTAGTTCTGTGAAAAATAATGCCATTGGTAATTTGATAGGGATCACCTTGAATCTGTAGACTGCATTTGGTAGTATAGTCACTTTCACAGTATTGATTCTTCTTACTGGAAGATGGATTCTTAATCACTGGATCACCAGGGAAGTCCCATAAGACTCAGTTTTTTTTTTCTTGGTTTGTCCTAAGGGCTTTGGGATGGTTTGTTGAGAAGGAAGAAAATCTCCAGAGGGAGTGGCTGGACTTCCTGCTTTTAATGTAGTTGTGTGCTTAAGAGATTAATTTGAAAAAATCAGTGAAGTGTCACCATATTTGTGTTCTGAATTTATGGGAATTTTCATCCCAGTTATACTAATTATCCCAGAGGGTATTGTGACATGCTAAGAGAGATTTAGTCTTAATTAACTTTTGCTTTTAGGGTTATAGAATGAATAGTTCTTTGAGGGCAGGGGATAGTGTATGTCCTGGGAATGGAGGCAGTGGAGGAAAAAGTACGCTTGGGATTCAGTCAGAAGGCTTGTTAGTCCAGGTCACAGAGTCTGTCAGAGGCAGTGGTGTGAGAAGTTGTAAGCAAGGTTACCTCTGGGCCGTGGAAGGCCTTGGGTCCCTTATTAAGGGATCCAGAGTAGCTCTTGGTACTTGGGAGGCGTGAGGCTTCCTGGCCGTGACTGTGAAGGGCTCGGGGACTGAAGGAGCCCTGCGTCCTGAGAGCTGACATGTCTCTAAGATGGCCACCCTAGGCCTCCCACCCCGTCCTCTCTCAAGCTCCTTATCCACTGTCTATTCTCAAAAAACAGCCAACGCGGCAGCTCCGGGTGGCCAGGATTGCGACACCAAATGTGTTTGTTCCCTGTGTTTGTGAAATACCTCAGAGGCACCGTTCCAGTCCCACCTGACTAGTTTTCTGATTGCCACATGGCCCTGGCGCTATCTGCCAATACTCAACCAGGGCTGACTAGTCAGAGATTTTGAGATGTTTGTGGGCTCAGAATTTGAGACCTCAGTTCTGTCTGTCCTCCTGAGTGAGGAAATTTTAGCTTTTTGAAAGCTTCTGAATAGCACTGGTTGGGCTTGGAGGCAGCGCTGGCCCCCTGGAGTGAGGTGTGTGACTTTGGGCCACTCACTTGACCCCTCTGAGCTTTCATCCCTTCAACGGTATGCAAAGGATATTAATTCCTATCTTGCAGGATTGTGACCCCTAAAGCATACCTCCAGATGAAAGGTCAGGGTATCTGCTCACTCACCAGGCGTCCAGCACCCACAGGTCACAGCAAGCAAGGTTGACCTCAAATTTCTAAGTCGTTAAAATTCAATCTTGCATTTAATTCTTGCAAATGAATTACTGTCGATCTTTGACTAAGAGCAGAACGAAGAGGCCTGGCTAATATCTAACTTAATGGACACTCAGAATGCCCTGGAAATTGGCTCAAGAATTTGATCAGTGATACTTACTCAGACTGAGGAAGGGCCTGTAGGAGGCATATGACCTAATGCATCATTTTGTCCATCAACCTCCTTCTACCAAGGGGAAAAGAACTGAATTGAGGAGGGGAAAGGCTAAGAATTCTTGGGCTTCTATTACATGCCAAATACTGAGCTAGTAAGAGAGCAGTTTTGCATATATTTTCTCATTTGCTCAACTCTTACCCTTAGAAGGAGGCAGCATTGTCCCCAAGGAGCAATTAGTCATTTAATAAATATTTATTGAGCAGTTATCAGGTACTGGCCATTGCTCTAGAAGCTAGAACATGTGATAGAACTGAGGTTCAGAGTGGTGACATGATTTGCAGTTACACAGCTCATATGTGTTTGATCAGGATAATATTTCATCTTTTTTTGAGACAGTTGTTTTCATTCCAGGATGCTGCACCGATAAAAACACACAAATATGCACACATATGTACACAATCGAATGTGTACCCACATGCACACACCTGCATACACACAGCATGCAATGTATATGTACTCACTCTGCACTCATGCTCACCTACACACACACACACACACACACATGCAGACAAATATACCCTCAGGTACACACACACACATACATACCATTCACAGATACATATATACACACATTTATATACACATATATACATATATACTCATACACACCATTCCATCCATTGGGAAGGATTCTTTTTTTTAAACTACTGAAATTGGTGACTATTTCAGATCGGTAATATTGCTGCTGCCCTAGTCCCCCCGAAGCCTCCTTTTCATCCCATCCTCAGTCTCTCTGCCACCATTTGCATTCTCAAGTTGAAGTGGAGATCCTGCAGTTGAGTGTCCCCACCCCAGCACCCACCTCCCCTACTCTCTCATGCATGTGCCAAGCCCATGAAGGCCTCTTCCAAGTGTTTCATCACGCCTCGGGGTGGGGATGTGACCATTTTTGTTTCAACATTTTGCTTCCACTTGGCATTTTCTTTGCCAGCAAAGAGGTGAAGTAACTCATTCTGATGCTGGTGGCAGTGAAGGAGGGGAGCTGTGCTCTGGTCTGTAGTGCTGGTGGGGCCACAGCAAGTCTGGCCCGTGGTCCTTAGTGATCGCCCCTGGAGGCAGGTTGGGGTGCTGGGTCTTAGCTCAGCTCATCGGAGGAGGCAATTCAAACTCTTCAGAATATTTCACCATCCAGGCAACTCAAGGTGGGAGTATTGGAATTTGAGAAACTTTGGCAGTTCCTGTATCTCAGGCCCTGAATTGTGCCAAGAGGGGCACCTGACACAGCTCACCTATTTTCCTCTGCTGTCAGGGGTCTCTCTCTACCTATATCTAAAGCACCTTTGATTCTCCCAGGAAAAGATGTTGAAAGTGTGCCTAGGGACTCCGAGTATTCATGGAAACCTTTGGACTTGGGGTCTACCATTTACCCTCTCTCTGGCCATTTGGCCGTGTTGCCTAATTGGATGTGTGTGCTAGAGGCAGCCTGTTGAGTTCAAACACTCATAAAAAAACAATTCCTGGGCATATTCTCTAGACAATGAGGACTGGTTTTAGCCATGTGCATTGTATCTGGGACAAGCTCACTGGAGCTTGCATGCATGTAGGCACACCCCCACACCCACTGGAGAAGATAAAATAGTAATATGGGAACAGGAGAGTCAGTGGGGATGGTGCTGTGCAAGAGAACACCGCCCAGTGAGCAAGGGAACCAAACAGCCAGGTGCCTCATGGGCGTGGGGCCAGACTTTGGGATTGTTCAATGATAAAGACATGGAATTCTGGAGGTGGGGTTCTCTTGCACTTTAGCTGATAGTCTTATCTGGTGATGACTTATGATTAGGCCATATGTTGTAACCAGACCATAAACCTTCAGCGCCCAGGGATCGGAGCTGAAGCACACAGTTCCCCTCTCCTGTCCCACTGAACTCAGACCCCTGTGCCAAGAGAGTGCTCAACCGGTGCAGGGAAAGAAAGGAGGCTGGGCTGCATTTGTATGAAGCTGTGTCAGTTCACCACCCTTTACAGTGAGTCAACCCTTTTGGTGGCTGAGCTTGCTTCCTGGCAAGAGGACCCCTCACCTCTCTCATCTGGTGTCCATCTTGTGCAGCTCGGTGTCCAGCCTTGGTGAGCTGAGTTCTTAGCAGGGAAGGTGAGAGTGACAGGCACAGAGCGGAGGGCAGCCCCTGAGCTGCAGAGGACTGAAGCCTCGTCATGCTTGATGACATGTCCCAGGTGCCATGAAGAGGAGGGTCCCCTAGTGTTACAGATGCCCCCAGGGAGGTCTTCGAGGAGCACGTGGGACCCAGGGGGCTGGTGGGTCAGAAGAGAGGAGACTGGTCCAGGCCAGGGGAAAGGCAGCAGCTGGAAGGCAACCCATGGGGCTCACGGGCACTCATTTGCTCCTTTTTTCTCTGATTGACTTGCTCATTCACCTGAAAAACACTTCACAGAGCCCTGCTCTGGGCCAGGTACTGCTCCATCCTTGGGGAGCCTAGCAGGGAATGCGTCTGGTTCACAAAGTTGTGTGGGAGCCAGGGGATAAGCAAATGTAACAGGTGAGGAAAGCGTTATCCGGGGGAGGACACAGGGTCACAGGCATGCTGGACAGCCAGGGGACAGAGGGTAGGGAGAGGAAGGAGGTCGACGAAGGCAGAACCCAGGAGGATGAGGGAGTCGCCTGGGAAATGGGAGGAACAGCAGCCTGACATTTTCAGGGATGGAAAGAGGCCAGCTCTTGCAAGACACCTGAAGCCCTGCATGGCCAGAGTGGAGGAAGTCCTGGGTGGGGATGGGAGGAAGTGAAGGAACGAGACAGCAGTGGGAAGGTGAGGAGTAGAGGGTGGGAACAGCCAGGAAGAGGCCACACAGAACTTTCTGGGCTGTGATGAGAATCTTGGACATCTTCTAAGGCATCTAAGCAAGAGATGCTACAGACTTGAACTAGAATGTGGGTGGTTGAGAGAAGAGATGGGGCAGCCGCTGAATGGTTGAGGAAGGTCCTCCTGCCCAGAAGATTTTCTGTAGGGTAGCTTCCAGCTCTGTCCTTTTATGGCCCCCGGTGTTTGTGGAGGAGGTCAGGACTCTCCTGGAAGCCCCCCTCCTGCAGGCCCCCACTCACCACCTGCCCCTCCTTCCTCCCACAGTGGCCCCTGCCCTCATCCTGCTCCTGGCAGATGCCCCATCACTTCACCCCAAGGAGTGTGTGGTTCCCCTTCCCTCTGCGTAAGACCCCTCACCCTCATTCCCTCACCAAATCCCCGTTTTCCCAATAAGAACTGGGGTTTATTGGGAGGCTTTCCCAAGTGACAGCTAAGAGCACCTCACCCCGCCTGGCTCACCCGTGGTCCATAAACTCTGCCTGTGGTTATCGCCACGGCCTAAGAGGCCCTTCCAATCCTGCCTTCAGTCTTCTTTCCATCTCTCCTCCCACCCACCTCACCTCCCCAGCCACACAAACTCCTCCCCAGCCCCGGGCACTCTGATTTCTTGCTCCCACTGTTGCTCCTGCCCTCAGTGCCCTTCGTTCCTTCCTTAAACACACCGATGCCCAGCCTGTGTTTGTTTTCTCTGGGGAGCCATCCTCAGACACGGACAGCAAGCTCCTGGCAGCCCCACTCAAAGGCTGATTTAATTCTTTCTTCCGTCTTGTCTCCCCGGCACTCGAGGGCATTGCTTTATTACAGTACACAGGGCGACAGATTTCTGTGGTTGTTTAGGGGTCAGTCTTCCCTCCCCAGCGTGTCCCCTGTGGGTGAGGACAAGTGTATCCACCTCGATGCCTGGCACGGGGCCTGGTGCAAGGTACAATGAGCGGAGCTATGGGCGGATGACTGAAACGGCCCGGTGCACTTGTCTGCTCAGAGGACAGGTCTGTTTCCTGTCCTCTAGTCTTTGTTTCTCCAAAGCCTGGCACCCAGTAGGACTTGTCTAAATTCCCCTCACCCTTAGCTGAAAGATAGACAGGACAGGAGTGGGCAGACCGTGAGATGGGAAAGGTATGGAGAGCCAAGGATGGGCAATTTGGACAGCGGAGTTGGGGGCCAAGGGATGATTGCAAACCTCTATGGGGAGGCCCCAGGGCTGGGGAGCTGGGGGTCCTGGGGGGCTCAGCCTCCCCTTCCTAGCCATGAGAAGGGAAGGAGACCCCAGCCAGCCCAGATAGGAGTATGAGCACTTCAGAATGACTCTTGGAATGCTTCATGGGTTTATCTGTTAGTAATAAAAATTAAATTATATTAAAACTCCAACCATGAGTGGGTTGCAGGACAAGTTAATGATTCCTCATATAGATAGGTGGGTACCCCTTTAATTGAGGCAAATAATGACTGTGGTAATAATACCTTGGCTTCGTGGATGGTTTCTTTCTCCGGAGGAGCTCAAAGCTCTTTCCCTTCTATCTCATCTCTCTCCCTGACTTCCCAGGGAAGCGGGTCATCTTATCTCCCTTTCTTTGGTGCCTGGATGCCATGATTCACCCTGTGGCTCGGGAGCTCACCACCTACTCCCCTGGCTTGGGTGGGGCCTGCAGGCCTCTCCTCTTCCTAGCTCTCGCCTGGAGCACCCCATTTCCTGGAAGACTAAGAAGGCCTGGCTCACTGTGAAGGGTGCTCTGAACAGCAGGGCCAGGGGGAGCTGAAGCACAAGAGGGAGCAAAAGGAGGAGCGACAGGTGAGGAAGGGGAGGGAGAGGAGAGAGAGTGCCTGCAGAGAAAATGCGAGGTGCTCAGAGGGCCAGATGCTAGACTCTCAGTGTGTGAGTGTTTGCGATGTGTCCTATTTATCTATCTCCAGTGCTTGGCATGTTGCATGACAGATGGAAATAACCAAGGGAACAACCAGTTCAAATGCCACCTCTTCCAGGCAGCTTTCCTTGGTTCCTCCCCAGTGTCACAACTAGACTTTCATGCCCTTAGAGCCTCTGTTTATCCTTCTTCTCAGCAGCTTTGTGTTAGAGATAACTGTAGATGTGCCCACCACCCCCATTCAGATGTCAACTCCTAGACCAGGTGAGAGTCTGACTCATCCCACATCCCTAAGGCTCTCATACAGTAGGGCTACACATAAAGGGATCCAGGTAAGCCTGGGTGTTGAAATCAGAAAGGCCCGGCATCAAAGCCTGCTTCTGCCTCTCACCAGCTGTGGTCAGAGAGCTGATTGACCTCTTGGAGCATCCTCCTCCTCGTTGCAAGATGAAACTGAGAAGGTCTGCTTTGCCGTGTTGTAGCAAAGTTAATCTCAGCAGCACTTCTTGGCACCTAGCAGGTGCTCAGTTCTTATTTCCTCTGATTAATTTTAGATGTGGTGGTTCCCGGCCCTGGTTCCACATCAGAACCACCCTTCTCAGGAATACACATGCTTGGAACTCCCCCGAGAAATCCCAAGCCTAAAGATGAAGACGAGGCATCTGCTTTTGTAAACACTTCCCCTTGTTCTTCTGATGTCAAGGGTCTGAATGTCCATCAGATGCAACATACAGTTGAATATTTGTATTGTTGAGTTGCTCAGTCATGTCCGACTCTTTGCGACCCCATGGACTATAGCCCGCCTGACACCTATGTCCATGGGATTCTTCAGGCAAGAATACTGGAGTGGGTTGCCATTTCCTTCTCCAGGGGAACTTCTCCTGCTTCGGCAGGTGGATTCTTTACTGTTGAGTCACCAGGGAAGCCCAGTACAAAGGTCATTGACTCTCCTGGTTTCTAGAGTCCAGTGAAGGGACAGGAGGAGCTTGTGGGTACAATGCAGCCCCAGGTGGGTTGTCCTTGGAGGCAGATGAAATGGTGAGACGACGTTCACCCTGGCTTGGCCTCCCACTAGCTGTGTGAGCCCAGGAAGCTCATCATCTTCCCTTCATTTTACTCTTTTTTAGGGGGTGGAGTCCTAAGCGCTGACTACTTGAGGACCACGTCTGGTAGGGGAAGAGCCTTGTGGACTCCATGACCCTCAGCCAATGGGCTCATGAGGCGTTGTTTGTTCTTTGCTAACATTTCCCCAATTTAGGAAGAATTAGAGGTAGAAATAAATCATAGCCATTTATATAGCTCCAGCTGGCATCTGAGAGATCCCCTAAAGGAATTTTGTGCCAACTAGGGCATCACCTGATATTCTTTCTGAACAAAGGCTTTCAGAAACTCTCCAGCCCTCGGAGGGGAAGACCCTGTAGAGGTCAAGGGTTAGCCCTGCAGCAGGAGCCCAGGCTGGGTTCTGCTGTCTCTCGCTTGTGACCTTGTAAGGGCCAAAGAGCCTCCCCAGGTTCTGCTGACTTTGAGGTGTGAACTGACAGTGAGAAATTCTTTTTCTAAGGCTTATGGTCCCAAACAAGAATTTGATGTAGTGGAGAAAAGCATTTGTCCCAGGGATGAAAGCGATAAATGACCAACCGTGAAAGATGGAAAAGACCCAGGCCATGGACAAGATGGGCGTTATGGAGTCCACTGGGGATGTGGAGCCTGGGTGTTGTCGGGCTCACGGGAGGTGATAGGATCAAAGGCCTGGACGTGGTTGCAGAGAGTGGGGAATGGGGCTTGAACAGGGTGCTCGGTATTTTCTTATACGCTATTTTCTTCAGTTTTCACACAACGTTTGAGAGATATTATGGCATTATTTTCAACATTTGTGATAACCAACTCCATTTTACAGATGAGAAAACTGAGGCTCAGAGAAATAAGGGTACCCCCAAAGGCAGAGAGCAATTGGGTGGTGCCAGAATTTGCATCTACATCTGTCTGAATCTGATATCTGTTTGTTTTTCTCCACGATACCTTACCACCGAGATGACTGTCTCAAAGCATTTGGGTTTATTTAGATTATTTAGATTAAGTGGTTCTCCAGAAGCTTCCCCCGGGGGCGGGCAGACACCTCCCCTTTCCCGGAAACAGGCCACTCTCAGTGTTTGGGAAGGTATCTGGGGAGGAGGAAGCCATCAAGGCGCTGGCTTCCTGTCACTACAGTGGGCTATGGGGCTTGCTCTCAGGCTCCTGTTTGGGAGCTGGAAGCATCTCTCTGCAGGTAGGACCTGGGGTGACTGTTATTGCTAATAATCAGGGAGGGTTGAAGTCTCCAAAGGCACAGATTTCCAGATCGGGTATCATCCAGGAAATTCAAAGGGCAGGACTGTGCAAGGGCAAGAGCCACTGGATTCAGAAAATAAGACAGTCTTCTTTTCTGTGAAAGGTGAGTGAATCAGCTTTCTAAGAACCCAAGCCATTCTCCATCCTCCCTCACACCCAGAGAGCTAGGAGGGGTAGCCTTGCTAGGGCAGAGGGGAGCAGGGAAGATAAGGCAGTGACAGTGGTCTTTATGCCCCATCTTCTTTCCTTTCTGGTTGGGGAGCAAGGAACTCAGAGGATTAGGCTGGGAATGGCCCTGTCACACACCCCCAAACTTGACACTTCCATAGGTCATTCCGCATGGGCATGGCTGGGTACTGAGGCTGGCATGGTGAGGATCACGCTGCCTAAGGCACAGAAGTGAGGGGTATAAGAGCCATAGAGGTCATGGCTTGGTCAGGGGTGGGGCAGAGAAAAGTCTTGGATTTCTCAATTCCATCTTCCCTGCCTGGTGTCAATGGGCTTCCAAGTCAGAGATCTGGGTTCAAATCCCAGCTCTCCTCTGGGTTCCCTCCTCTGCTACCCACTCCTCAGCCTGCTCATCTCACAGAAACCTTGGCCAAGTCATTCCAACCTGCCTGAACCTTTGTTTTCTCATCCATGTGGGGAGGATAACATTACTTGGCTGTCTGAGTTGTGAATTATCAAGCAGATTAAACAAAAGAAGTGGCCTGGGTTTAAATCATAGTTCTGTGCTTCATCACTTCATCACCCATCATGCTGGGCCACTCTTACCCTCTTTAAACCTCAGTCTGATCATCCATAAAATGTTCTCCCTCATGGAGTTGTTGAAAGGGTAAAGATGATGCTCCTGACATATATGAGGTGCCCAGCAACAGTGCTAATTGCCCTCTCCTTCCATGCTCAATCTCTCTTGATTTTGCCAAGAAAAGATGTTTGGATCTGAAAATGTCAAATTAGTCTTGGGACTGGTCTTTTCTAAGTTCTTGGTTCATAAACTGGGATAAGATTCACAGAGTTGTTATGAGATTAATTGACTTGATACCATGCTAGACCGTATCCGACACACGGAAGGGCCCCGTAAAGATCAGCTTTGTGGCTGGCTATATATATAGTTCTTTCTGCTGGTGATGGAGCCTTGGTCTGAATGGTCAGAGTCAACCCTGAGTGACAGGTCTAGGTAGTGACAGTCAGGGTGATTGGGCAGGGGTAGCTGAGTTCCTTACTGAGCCCCCAGGAACAGCTTGGTCGTTATCTTGTAACTGGGACATTGCTGCTGCTGCTAAGTCGCTTCAGTCGTGTCCGACTCTGTGCGACCCCATAGATGGCAGCCCACCAGGCTCCCCCCGTCCCTGGGATTCTCCAGGCAAGAACACTGGAGTGGGTTGCCATTTCCTTCTCCAATGCATGAAAGTGAAAAGTGAAAGTGAAGTCGCTCAGTTGTGTCTGACTCTTTGTGACCCCATGGACTGTAGCCCACCAGGCTCCTTGGTCCATGGGGTTTTCCAGGCAAGAGTACTGGAGTGGGGTGCCATCGCCTTCTCCAACAGGGACGTTACCTTGTAACAAGACCGCCTATCCTAGGCCTGTCTTGGAAACTGTAGGAAAGAGACATGCCTATGAGCCCGACATCTTTTTTCACAGCCAAGGGAAAAATCAGACGAGGGCAGGGTGGGCTGTGGTCCTTTACTGGATGCTGATGGGCTAGGAGGCACCTTCCAAGGTTTGCAGCCATGGGCGTGTGGCAGGGCCCTGGAGCCCATTCCCAGCCAAGTCAGACAGGATGTGCTCTCTTTGCAGGAACCTGTAAGGGTGGGCTGAACAGTTTTTCAAGGTCTGAGCCCAGGTTCCTAGACTTTAAGTCCAGGGCTCTTCCCTCACATCGAGTGTATCCAGTCATGGAATCCTGTTCTGGGAGCTCAGGCACCGGTCTGTGGCCGGTGGCCGACTGGATGCTCGGGTAGCACAGGGGAAGGAGGAAGATTCAGAGAAAGTTTGTGGAGGAGGTGACATTTGAGCCAGGCCTTTTAGGTGGAGATGAAGGACAAAGCAGTTGCCCCACTTCCTCATCTTCCACTCATTTCTCTACCGCCACCCATGGCAATCTGGCCTCTGGTACCACATGGAACTGTTCTTGGCCAGGTCATCAGAGACCTTCTTGTGGCAAATCCAATGGCGGCATCACGGCCTTCCTTTTCACTAATGTGGCGGCCACCTTTCCCTTCCCCCTTGACTCTTGCTTCTCCCCTGCCTCGCCTGCTCTCCCTTCTCAATTTTCCTGCTACCATCCATCTATTATCCATCCATCCATCCTCCCATCCATTTATTTATTCTCTCTCTTTATCTATCTAGCTATCTATCTGCACACCTATCCAGCATCTATTTATCTCTCTCCATGTCTCTGGAATTAAGGGGAGTTCAATGAAGGCATTGTTTACAAAAGTAAGGGAGGATTAAGGGAATCCAACACGAGATACTATAGTGTGATAGCATGAATAATCTCAAAGAGCCATTACCAGCCTTAGACTTAAAGGCCAAGTGGTTTCCAAAACCCAGAGGGTATAGCTGTAAGAGGTGACTTACTGTTTGCAGCTTCGACAGAGGAACACAATCAACCAAGGGCGTAAATACCTCTGACTCGGCTCCCACCTTTGAATGACTTTACAAAGGTCAGCCTCCCACGAGCCTTGCCTGTTCCTTACATGATCTTGGCCTGCTGCTGCCTCTGATCCCCACCCCTTTCTCCACATTCTCAACCTGAGAACTCTCCTCTGCCCAATGGTTGATGCCCCCAGATTGCTTTCTTGGGCTGAGATTTCTCCTGGCTACGCAACTATCTGCTTACTGAACATCTCTGGCTGTCCTTCAGGCATCTCAAACTCAGCATGGCCACAGTGGAACTCATGGCCTCCTCTCAATCTGTTTATGTTACATATTCCTCGTCTGCATGAATGGCCTTCCTGACTCTTGGCCCTCCTCTCCTGTCCACATCCCTCACCAAGTCCTGCCAAATCTACACCCAGACGCTTGACTCATGAAACTCCCTCTCCATGCCCTGTCCACCTTCCCCCTTTCTTAGGTCCTTGGCATCTCTCCCTGGATTATGACAATTGCTTCCTAGTTAACTTCCAACACTCATCTCACATCCTTGTGGCAGGGGCTACTAGTAGCCTCTTAGGGTCTATTCGCTCTCTTTCTTAGTTAAAGAACCCCAAGTTTTAGTTAGCTGCATAACCAGTGATCTAAGAGACAATATCTGGGAGTTCCCCGGCAGTCCAGGGATTAGGACTCTGTGCTTTCACTGAAGAGGGCATGGGTTCAGTCCCTGGTTGGGGAGCCAGTATCTGCTAGTGTCTCCTGCATTTAGGAAGGATCAGGGGCTGAAGTTTGGCCGAGAAGATAGAAGCAGAAGTGTTGAGTGGAAGAGCTGGGAAGTTTCTGTAAAGTGGAACGGGTGCTTAGTTGCTCGGTTGTGTCTGACTCTTTGCGACCCATGGACTGTAGCCCTCCAGGCTCTTCTGTCCGTGGGAATCTCCAGGCAAGAATACTGGAGTGGGTTGCCATTTCCTCCTCCAGGAGATCTTCCTGCCTGCAGGACTGAATCCACATCTCCTGCGTCTCCTGCATTGAAGGCAGATTCTTTACTGTCTGAGCTGCCACATTGCCCAGAGTGGAGCCAGAGCATTCTTCTTTCTCCTGGCTCTGCACTGAGTCCTGGTACATGGATCTGACCATAGGAGCTCCAACAGCTGCCTCAGGATGCGAAGAGAATGGCCTTCCACAGCTAGAAGGAAGTCCTTCAGAGGTATCAGTTCAGTCGCTCAGTCGTGTCCGACTCTTTTCGACCCCATGAATTGCAGCATGCCAGGCCTCCCTGTCCATCACCAACTCTAGGAGTTCGCTCAGACTCACGTCCATCGAGTCAGTGATGCCATCCAGCCATCTCATCCTCTATCATCCCCTTCTCCTCCTGCCCCCAATCCCTCCCAGCATCAGAGTCTTTTCCAATGAGTCAACTCTTCGCATGAGGTGGCCAAAGTACTGGAGTTTCAGCTTTAGCATCATTCCTTCCAAAGAAATCCCAGGGCTGATCTCCTTCAGAATGGACTGGTTGGATCTCCTTGCAGTCCAAGGGACTCTCAAGAGTCTTCTCCAACACCACAGTTCAAAAGCATCTTATAGGGGACTGGAATGCAAAAGTAGGAAGTCAAGAAACACCTGGAGTAACAGGCAAATTTGGCCTTGGAATACGGAATGAAGCAGGGCAAAGACTAATAGAATTTTGCCAAGAAAATGCACTGGTCGTAGCAAACACCCTCTTCCAACAACACAAGAGAAGACTCTACACATGGACATCACCAGATGGTCAACACTGAAATCAGATTGATTATATTCTTCACAGCCAAAGATGGAGAAGCTCTATACAGTCAACAAAAACAAGGAGCTGACTCTGGCTCAGATCATGAACTCCTTATTCAGAGGTATACCAGCCCTAAACCACTATTTCTAGACTTCTTCAGTGCAAGAGTGGAAGAAATGTCTAACTTGGTTAAGCCCCTATTGTTTTCTCTGTTATTTGCAACAAAACATAATTCTCATCCTGCAGCTTGTACCCAGTAGATTGTTGCAAATGCCTGTTTTTGTTTTTCCAATGCCATAATTTTTATTGAGTCCTTCTTTTCAAAATGGAAGGGACATATGTATACCTGTGGATGATTCATGTTGATGTATGGCAGAAACCAGCACAATATTGTAGAGCAAATATCTTCCAATGAAAAATTAAAAAAAGAGTCCTACTTATGAAAGTATTTACTGTATATAAAGTTCAAAGAAGTTCAAAGTTCAAAGAAAGGCCATGCCAAAGAATGCTCAAACTACCGCACAATTGCACTCATCTCACACACTAGTAAAGTAATGCTCAAAATTCTCCAAGCCAGGCTTTAGCAATATGTGAACCATGAACTTCCAGATGTTCAAGCTGGTTTTAGAAAAGGCAGAGGAACCAGAGACCAAATTGCCAACATCCTCTGGATCATCGAAAAAGCAAGAGTTCCAGAAAAACATCTATTTCTGCTTTATTGACTATGCCAAAGCCTTTGACTGTGTGGATCACAATAAACTGTGGAAAATTCTTCAAGAGATGGGAATACCAGACCACCTAACCTGCCTCTTGAGAAACCTATATGCAGGTCAGGAAGCAACAGTTAGAACTGGACATGGAACAACAGACTGGTTCCAAATAGGAAAAGGAGTACATCAAGGCTGTATATTGTCACCCTGCTTATTTAACTTAGATGCAGAGTACATCATGAGAAACGCTGGGCTGGAAGAAGCACAAGCTGGAATCAAGATTGCTGGGAGAAATATCAATAACCTCAGATATGCAGATGACACCACTCTTATGGAAGAAAGTGAAGAGGAACTAAAAAGCCTCTTGATGAAGGTGAAAGACGAGAGTGAAAAAGTTGGCTTAAAGCTCAACATTCAGAAAACTAAGATCATGGCATCTGGTCCCATCACTTCATGGGAAATAGATGGGGAAACAGTGGAAACAGTGTCAGACTTTACTTTTTTGGGCTCCAAAATCATGGCAGATGGTGACTGCAGCCATGAAATTAAAAGACGCTTACTCCTTGGAAGAAAAGTTATGACCAACCTGGATAGCATATTGAAAAGCAGAGACATTACTTTGCCAACAAACGTCTGTCTAGTCAAGGCTATGGTTTTTCCAGTGGTCATGCATGGATGTGAGAGTTGGACTGTAAAGAAGGCTGAACGCCAAAGAATTGATGCTTTTGAACTGTGGTGTTGGAGAAGACTCTTGAGAGTCCCTTGGACTGCAAGGAGATCCAACCAGTCCATTCTGAAGGAGATCAGCCCTGGGATTTCTCTGGAGGGAATGATGCTAAAGCTGAAACTCCAGTACTTTGGCCACCTCATGCGAAGAGTTGACTCATTGGAAAAGACTCTGATGCTGGGAGGGATTGAGGGCAGGAGGAGAAGGGGACGACAGAGGATGAGATGGCTGGATGGCATCACTGACTTGATGGACGTGAGTCTGAGTGAACTCTGGGAGTTGGTGATGAACAGGGAGGCCTGGAGTGCTGTGATTCGTGGGGTCGCAAAGAGTCAGACACGACTGAGCGACTGAACTGAACTGAACTGAACTGAAAGTTCAAATTAAAATAGTAAAATCAATCTGCTTCTATCTTCTTGGCCAAACTGATAATATGTTGAGAGGTTAACTATATCTTAAAGCTCAAGTTTAAACCTTTCTATAATATATATTTAATTGTGTGTATCTGGGTCTATATGTTTAAATACATACATAAAATGGTACATTAATTTAAGAGCAGATTAGAAATAATAGAAAGGAGAGGACTGAATGACTAAAATGGAGAAGGATCTTAGAGTATATAATCATTGCAGATGCGTTTGTCTCCCTGCCCCACACCTCCCTTGAGCCACCCGATTTCAGCACAGCTGTGAGGTCAGTTTTGTGCGTGCCACGAGCGTCCTATTTCAAATAGTCAGGCCTTGTTCAAAACCACAGAAGGCCCATCAGCCGTGGCCCACGCACAATCTGGAAGAGTGAGATGGGTGGGGGAGGCACCCTCAAGTACCGGGACTCAGTGTCTGAGAGGGTCCCCAGCAGGACTGGTTCTAGCTTCCCATGGAGACAACCAAATCAACAATGCACCCCTCATTGTCTTGTCCCCAGATCCCTAGCTCACTTTTCTGACTCCGTCCCTGCTGTTTCCTGGGGTCACCTCGCAGGTGAGCCTCCTCCAATCGCATCCTTGTCTCCGGCTCTGGTGCTGGGACGAGCGACCAGCTTCTCTCTAAAATGCAGCTCTGATCGTGCCCTCCCCGTCTCTAAAGTCCACCCATTAGTGACTCCTAGAGATGGTACAACTCCTCAGCCTGGTCCATGCGGCCCCCTAAGCTCTGGTCACTTCCTCCCCAGAAGCCCTGTCCGTGGCCTCTTGGTCCCTGTGTGCCCTTTGCTCTGGCCACACCAAAAGCAATTTCATGCTCTGATGCCTCCTCACTGACTGGAATATCCCTTACCTTCCCCCCATTGCAAAGCTCAGGTGCCCCTCTCTATTTTGTTCACAAGTCGCATAGTCTAGAAAGCAGTCTCTGACCCCCCAAGCTCAGCCGGCGCTGCCCCACATCTGGGGTCTCATTCTCTGTTTACATCATTCTCTGTTTGCACTCAAATTGGCTAAAAAGCTTCTTTGACTTTGTCTTCTTTCTAGAGCAGAGGTTCCAAACACCTGATGCAGTTTTATATCCTGGACCAAGCGCTGGGTCGGGACAGAGTTGAAACTCAGTGTTTACTGACTGACAGAGCAAGTGGGGACAGACTGAGGATGAGCAAGGCCCACGGTGGGGATCATGCATGGTGCACCCCTGGATGGATAAGTGGGTCCACAGCCCGAGGCCCGTCACTGTCACACCCCTTAGCCTGCAAGATTTGAGCTCCCAACTTTTATTCCTCAACACCTACAACCTCTCCTCCTGCTCAGAGCTTGAGCTATACTCACTGTTTTGCTCAACTCCCACTTGGTTTTGTATATATATATTTTGGCTGTGCAAGGTGTTAATTGTGGCATTTGAAATCTTAGTGGCAGCACGTGGGATCTAGTTCCCTCACCAGGGATCAAACCTGGGTCCCCTGCATTGGGAGCTTGGGGTCTCAGCCCCTGGACCACCAGGGAAGCTCCTCACCATTTGCTCGTAAGCCACCCTGACTCTGGTCATGCTCTTTCCTTCACCTGAATTATTCTACCCCCATCTTCCCCTGGGGCTCCCCAAGTGGCACTAGTGGTAAAGAACCCGCCTGCCAATGCAGGAGACGTAAGAGATGGGGGTTTAGTCCCAGAGAAGGGAAGATCCCCTCGAGGAAGGCATGGCAACCCACTCCAGTATTCTTGCCTGGAGAATTCCATGGACAGAGGAGACTGATGGGCTACAGTCTATAGGGTCACAAAGGGTCAGACACCACTGAAGCGACTTAGCATGCATGCACGCATCAGCCTGCTCACCCTTTAAGGCCATCTCAGGAGCACCTGCATCCATAAGCCCTTTTACTGCCCCGAACTGCGCCTTGTGCACTGTGGGTTCTTAGGAAAGCATGTTGTCATTGTGTTAGGTGGGATGAGGGGAATGTGTGTATGTGTGTCACAAACATTTACATAGGATTTAATATATTCTAGGCACTATTCCACGTGCTGTACACATATAAATTAATCTAATATACATAACAATTTTATAAAGAAGGCTTTTTTATGGTCCCCATTCTATAGATTAGAAAACTGAGGCATAGAGAGGTTTTTCTAAGGTTACACAGCTAGGGAATTTGGCCCCAAGGTCCATGCTCCTAATTGGGGGCCAAGGCAAAGGGCTCTGATGGTCTCACTGCAGAAGATGAACTTTTTGGGGAGATACAAAGAGCCATGGGAGGGCTTTGAGTTCCCCTAGTGTGGACGGACCGAGGGGGTTGCACCTGGAGAGGCTGGTGCTAAGCAGACATGAGCAGCCCTGCCCTGAGCTGTGCAGCCTGGAAGAAGCTATGAGATGGGGGCTGCGGGGGCTGTTCCCCAGGGCCCCAGGGCAGTGGGGTGACTCTCAACTCCTGGGAAGCCTTTAACCAACTGAAGCAGAGGCGTGGGGTGGAGAGAAACTCTTTTTTTTTTTTACTGACGTTTTGGACTGGAAGCAGAAGGTCAAGTGCTTGGTATTTCAATTCAAGTTCCCCTTCTGGGAGTTCCAAGGTTGAGCCTGGGTGACCAGGGAAGCTTGAGACCTCCCCCCCCACTCATAGGTAGCTGAGGCAGCTCTGGGCTCCTGGGCTTCGGGGGAGAGAGGAGAGTTTCTGGCGGGGAATCAGCTCCAGACTCCCCAACAGCAGCCTCCCTGCTGTTCTGCCTGGGCAGGTGGGTAGGCGCTTAAAGTAGCAAAAAATTATGTTTGCTAATGGATGTGGGGGTCACAGGGAACCCATGGAGCAGCAGCCCGGAGCTTTCACTTGGTTTGCAGGGTGATTTGGGTAGCGTGTCGCTTCTCCTCCATAGGCCTCAGTCCTCCCAGCTTTGAAATGCAAGTGTTGAGCTGGATACACGTGGAAGGCTTTCCCAGCGTGATCTCTAGTGATTCTAGCAGCCTACGGGTCACCTAGGGGAGCAGGAGGAAAGAGGGGAACAGGGTGTGCAGTGGGCTACTCTGTATCTTTCCCAAATCCTCATGTTGAAGTCTTAACCCTCCAGAACTCAGAACGTGACTGTACTGGGAAACAGGATCCAAAGAGGTAATTAAGGTCATTGGGATAAACTTTCACCCAACCTAGCTAGTGTCCTCATAAGAAAGGGATTCTGGGACACACACACAGAGGGATGACCACGTGAAGACACCAGAAGAAGACGGTCATCTAAAGCCAAGAAGAGAGGCTTCAAAAGAAACCCACCTGCCGACAAGACCTTGATCTTGGACTTCCAGGTTCCAGAATGGTGAGAAAATAAAAGTCTGTTGCTTAAGCCACCCAGTCTGTGGTCCTTGGTTGTGACAATCCTAGCAAACTGATACTGGGTGACACTGTTGGCTGACTCAACAGCTCTGTCCCCCACCATGGTGTCTGGGTCCCTGTGGGGTCAGGCGAAACCAAGCATGAAGGGAGTTCAGGCAAGATGAGGGGAAGGGCTCGGTGTAGGTCACCGTGGACAGCGTGCGTTGGGCCTGCTGTGTTGTCAGGCTTGGATGACTAAGGCTAGCCCTGCCCTTGAGGAGCTCCTGATCCCAGGAGGAGACAAATGTACACTTGTCCAGTGGGAGTCCTTCAGTGATGAAACATACACACCAGGCAAATGCAGGCCAGAAGAGAGAAGAATCCACTGCCCGGGATGCCTTCACAGAAGACATGCTTTGAAGGGTCCGCTGTGAAGCCCACCAAGCAGAGAATAGAGGGAAGAGCGTCTCAGGCAGAGGGGTCACATGTGCAAAGGCACAGAGGCACATGTGATTCTACCAGGGGAGTCAGATATGATGCTGGCCTGGGCTGGATCAGACAGGCCCACCTGTGGGGGCTGGGTTTCATGCTGACTCAGCCAGGGAGCCTGGAGGGGTAGGAGGGGTTGACTCTGCCTTTCCACATCAGAAGGAGTGTGACTTGTAAGCTCAGGGCCCAGGAGCCAGACCACCTGGGTCTCAGCCATGCTGGCTGGGTGACCCCAGGGTGGTTACTCAACCCCTGGGACCCCCAGCATTCTCCCCTGAAAAAGGATGATGATAATCATACCTCCCTTGCAGAAGTACTACAAAGATGAAGTCGATTAAACACCTACGACATCCTCTGAACAGTGTCTGGCATGGGGACGGCTCTTCATACCCTCTGGCTTCTCCGCTCAGCCTCAGGTTTCACACCTGCTCTCCTACGTCGCGGCTGAAATGGTGATTTCATCAACCTTTTCCGCTCGGCGTAGTGGGGAGTGAGGTCAGCGTAGGAAATCAATCATCACAAACGGGAACCGGGAACTGAGAGGTGCAGAGGCTGCTGGAAAGGCAAGGAGAACTTGCCAAGATGCATTGCTGTGGGGTTCCAGGAGGCCTGGCCCTCAAAACAGGACACCCTCCGCGGCCTCATAGGTCCGTGACGTGCGTGGGGGAAGGAACCGAAAAGGGGACCTGAAAGATGCTTCTCAGAAACGGGCAGAGGGAGCAACGGGGCGGAAGGCACTGTTTTAGAGCCTCCAAGGAGCAGCTTTGCCTCCCATCAGGGCTGAGAAGCCCTGCGACGCTATCTGGCCTGTTGAGGCGAATGTGGCAGCCACTGGCCCAGCCTTGACTTGAAGACCTGCTTGTTTAACTTTACAGTGTTTGAAAAGATTAAAAGATGCAAATTATTACCAGCTTCTTTTAATTTGAGAATCCTTTTGCAAAAACCCCATTTTGACTCCCTTCAACTATTTTTCCCTCCCTCCTCCCAGCCTCTGGCAACCCCTGATCTCTTCTCTGTATGCAGGAGCATGGTTTTCTGTTCTGTTTTGTTCCAGAGTCGCCCTATAAGTGAGAATCTAGGGCATTTGTCTTTCTGTGTCTGAATTATTTCACTCAGCATGATGCCCGCAAGGTTCAGCCATGGGGTGGTAAACGGCAAGTCCAGCTTTGGTGAAAATCAGAATGTCTGGGAACAGTAGGCCAGCATTCCTGTGTGACGACTCAGGGCGAATCGAATGGTAGATGCCCCCATGTTAGGTCTCCCTGGTCCGTTTTCATTGCCTGCGCTCACAGGAGGCGTTTGGATGTCAGATCACCAAGTCCAAAGCCAATAGCATCATTTTACAGATGGGGAGCCTGAGATTCAGAGTGGGGACGTGCCCTGCAATTTTATGACGATGATCAAGCGTGGGTGGGACCCCGGCGCTCCTAACCCCAGCCGTGCATTCCAACCTCTGGTTTTCTTCCTTCGCCTCAGTGCTCTATGGGAAAAGGACCAGGAGAGGAGTAAGGGGATGTGGTCTACTCTTAGATTTAATAATATGATAACAATTTTAATAACAATAGCCACTGTTCATTAAAATTCTGCAAAGTTTTAGAGGTTTTGTACACATTTAATCTTCGAAGGGTTATGGGGCTTCCCTGATGGCTCAGTGGTAAAGAATCTGCCTGCAATGCAGGAGACATGGGATAGATCCCTGGGTTGGAAAGATCCCCTGGGGAAAGGAATGGCTTCCCACTCCAGTATTCTTGCCGGGGAAATCCCAGGGACAGAGGAGCCTGGCAGACTGTGGTCTTTGGGGTCGCAGAGTCGGACATGACTGAATGACTAACAGTTCTCATAAAAACCCTGGAAAGTAAATATTATATCCCAGTTTTCCAGATGAGGACACTGAGGCTCAGAAAGGTTAACACAAGTTTGCCTAAGGCCACCAAGCCACTGTGTGGTGGAGCTGGACCTTGAACTTGTGGCCTAGTCGACCTTAAAGCTCCACAGCCTTGGTGCAGGCCAGTTATGAATTAAGTACCAGGTTAGGCTCTGAAAGACGCAAATCTCAGAAAGTTCTGGAAACCACAGTCTGAGCGGATTACCAATGGCCAGTTTGGAGAGTTGAGGGCCCCTGAGGGGAGGTTCTGAGTAGCTGCATGTCCCGTGGGCTTCATGGGGGAAGGGCGGCTGACCCTCTCCCTGGGACTGCCCTGTCCTGCCCTTCCCTCTCAGGGGTTCCCCAGTACAGGGAGGAGGGCACCTAGAGGGGAGAGTTGGAGCACCCACCAGGCCTTAGGAAGGAGGAAGAATTGAGGTGTTCGCCCAGAATGGAACGAAACTGGGCTCATTGTACAGGCCTCTCCAATATCGCTGTGCTGGGTTAATGGCCCCAGCTGAGGGCTCCTTGGCACTGCGAGCTGAGCTTGAATGCGGGAGTTGTGACTTAGTGCCGGGGCTTCCTTTAGTCTGTCTGTCTCCTTTTATAGTCATCTGCTCCCTCTGGCCAGGGCCCCTAACCCTTTTATGTTTATATCTCCATCACATGGTTCGGTTCTTGATTCACAACAGACACTCAGTGACTACGCATGTCTGGAATGAATAAATGAATCAGTGAATGAATGACGAGGGAGCCATATCTCCCCTCGGGGTTTAGTCTGCTGGGATTGAATCTTGGATTGACACTTATAACTGAGCAAGATGGACAAATTATCCTCTCTGGTCCTCAGTTCTGCATCTGTAAAATGGAAATGATAATCACACTTATCCCATTGTTGACTGTTAGAATTGATATATTACCCATAAAGTACTGACCACAAAATCTTGTACTGTGTTGCTTAAGCTAGAGCCACTTGTCACATGGGGCTATTTAAATAAGTGAAAAGTGAAAATGTTAGTCGCTCAGTCGTGTTCAACTTTTTGCGATCCCATGGACTGTAGCCCACCAGGCTCCCCTGTCTGTGGGATTTCCCAGACAAGAATACAGAAATAGGTTGCCAGTCCCTTCTCCATAGGATCTTCCTGACCCAGGAATAGAACCCAGGTCTCCTGCAACGCAGGCAGTTTCTTCACCATCTGAGTTACCAGGGAAGGCACCAAGTACCACCTGATTTAAATAAACTAAAATTAAAGATTCAGTTCATCTACTGCACCAGCCATCTTTCAAGTGCACAGTAACCACATGCGGCCAGTGGCTACTCTACTGGACATCACAGATACAGAGTACTTACGGCATCACAGAAGGTTCTGTTGGACAGAGGTGGTCTCGAACATAGTAAGCTACTACTATTCTTACTGTCATGGCTTCTCTCTCTCAGCTCAAGGTGGAGCAAGTTACCAGGGCTCTCTCCAGCACTGAAGGAGGAGGTCAGCCCTCCTGGAAGGCCAGTCTGAGACCTCACCCTGCATGTCGCCTCTTCCTGGGATGCCTTCCCCATGCTCTCCACCTGCTGACATTTCACTTGTGCTGATGCCTGGGCATCAGAATTTAAGACACCTCCAAGTGGGAGAACCCAACGTAAGAACCCTCCCCTCCTCCACGAGGCCAGACTCTCTTCAAGGGCCGGACTGTGTTTTATTTATCCCTGTGTTCCAAGTGCCTGGTGCCTGGCAAACACTCAAAATGACTTTGCTGGAGAATGAAGCGGGCTGGAGAATGAAGGAGCTGTGCCTAAAGGTTTCCAGGACAGCACATTGACGCAGCCTTGTGGCCGCATCGGAGGGTTCCACACCACATGACTTACAGGGCAGACGAGAGAGCAGCTCAGAAGCAGGCCCAGGTGGGCAGCCAGGAGGCATGTGCTCCAGAAATACCTGCAGGATGACCGGCCTTCCTGAATGATGGTGAACACTAGGGAAGTGACCTGAAACCCAGGTGAGAGGCAAAAAGAAGGTGGATGGACAGGTTTCAGCACACCCCTGGCGAAGGGTGGGGAAGCAAGCCACTAGCATCACCTCATTCCTGTTACAGAGTCTCCATTCGTCTGTCCCCCTTTGTCTCCATCTCCATTTTTGACCTGTACTGATAGGAACTGGGAAATGAAAGTTAAACAGAATCTATTTTATTTTACTTACTTTTTTTTTTTTTTTAATGGCTGCAGTGCATGACATGGGGCTTCTGAGGTGGTGCTGGTGGTAAAGAACCTGCCTACCAATGCAGGAGACGTAAGAGATGGGGGTTTGATCCCTGGGTTGGGAAGATCCTTTGGAGGAAGACATGGCAACTCTGTTGCAATCCCATGCAGAGGAGCCTAGCGGGCTACAGTCCATAGGGTCGCAAAGAGCTGGACACAACTGAAGCGACTTGGCATGCATGCACCTCACAAATGTGTTAGATTGTAGTTCCCCAACCAGGCATCGAACCCATGCCCCTTGCAGTGGAAGCACAGAGTCTTAACCACTGGACTTCCAGGGAAGTCCCTCAAATATCTTTCAAGGTCTGTAACCCAAAAGATTCTTTAATTTGGTTTCTCTCATCACTGAGGAGTCTTTCTTGTATAGGCGTGTGTTCTTGCCAAGTCTGTATTGTTTCAAGGAGAAATGGATCCAGACCCTTAAGGCCTAAACTGTTGTATCAATCGAAGGTGATCAGGTTCAGTTCAGTTCAGTTTAGTCGCTCAGTCGTGTTCGACTCTTTGCGATCTCATGAATCGCAGCACGCCAGGCCTCCCTGTCCATCACCAACTCCCGGAGTTCACCCAAACTCATGTGCATCAAGTCGGTAATGCCATCCTGCCATCTCATCCTCTGTCGTCCCCTTCTCCTCCTGCCCCCAATCCCTCCCAGCATCAGGGTCTTTTCCAATGAATTAACTCTTCGCATGAAGTGGCCAAAGTATTGGAGTTTCAGCCTCAGCATCAGTCCTTCCAATGAACACCCAGGACTGATCTCCTTAGGATGGACTGGTTGGATCTCCTTGCAGTCCAAGGGACTCTCAAGAGTCTTCTCCAATACCACAGTTCAAAGTTCAGTCTCCTTTAATCAACCCACAGACCTAGAGGCCCACTGGGGAGAGGGGATGTGTCTTTTGCTAACTGTGGTTATTGGAAGTTACCTCTGTTCCAGTTTGCTCCACCTCAAATCTCAACCTGGCCCACCCTGGCTTCAGTGCCTTCCCTGGTTCATTCCCCTTTGACCTCAGCATGAACTGAATGTTGCATCGGGGTCCACATGGCCAGCTGGTGTCCAACCCCACCGTCTGTCTGCCTACAGCTCCCACAGCTCACCTTCCTACCCTCCGACGAACAGCCTTACTCAATTTTCTGTTTTCCTAACCATCCAGCTCTCTGTCACCCCCGGGACTCTTCATGTGCCTTTACTGTTTCCTGGCTCATTGTGGCCCAGCCTTGTCATCTGGCCAACTCCTACTTCTATGTGAGGCCTTGGCTTAGACATCGCTTCTCTCCACCTTCCCCCTGCCTCCACCCCAGGACTCCCACAGTGAGCTGATCTTTGCATCTCCTAGCTGAGACCCCGACTGCTGGCCAGACTGTATGCTCTAGGCGGGCAGGGCTGTGATGGCCGCACTGTTGTCTACTGAGTGTCCAGTCTGAGGCTCAGAGGGTGCTTGGTAATACTTGCTGAATGAGTCAAAAAGGTGAATGAATGAATGGATGTTGTCATCAAGTTCATAAGCCCATCTTGGATTGCTGGTTCTGAGAATCTTGATAATGTTTTTAAAGTTGAATGTGGAAATGACTTACTCATCACAAGAGTTTATTCATTTACTTGTCCAAAAAAGATAAAGTTACACTAATCGTTCAGTGCTCTTTCACTTTTGCACCATAGAAGTTAATAGTGTGGACTTTAGAGCCAGACGTGCCTGGATTTGAACTTCCACTCCCCATTTAGAAGCTGTGTGACATCTGACAAATTGCTTAACTTTTCTGTACCTCAGTTTCCTCAGCTGTAAGATGGGAATCCTAGTAATGCTTAACTAGTGAGACTATTGTGAAGATTCAGTTAGATTCTATTTGTAAAGAGCTTAGAACAGCCCCTAACACAGAGTTGATAGATGTACTATATGAAATGTTATAACGTAAGTAAAGAATAAATCTCATAAACAATATGGAAGTCAGTTAGATGATAACCTCCTCTCAGAGGAAAGTTTTGGCATGGTCCAGCACAAGGCAGATTAACGGCAGAGGTCAAGTTCATTTTCAGCATGTGACAATCCTGTACCTACCCCTTTTGGCCCTGCTCTATCTAGTCCTGCTTGTAACTCCCAGACATCTCATCTTTTTCACCTTCTCCACCTGGCAACTGCTTTCAGATCTGCTAAAAGGCCAATTCATACTCCAGTGTAAATGACTTCTGGGCTTTAATGTGTCTCCTGTTCAAAATTACTGTCTTAACTTGAAGTGCTCTGGTTTCAGGAATCCAGGAGGGTTGGAAGTGCGTGTTACACAAGGTCTACACGTCTAGGTGCAGATCTTGGCCAGGCTTATTTGTCATGTCTCCCAGAATAAGGGGTCAGGAACAGGAGAGTTAGACCCACAGAGCTTTACACTGAGAGTCCTGGAGACGCATTGAAAGGAGAGAGGAAACATATACCACTGGGCATTGACTAACAGTGATGAGCTTAAAAAAAAAAAAAAAAAAATCAGAATCCTGGCCAGCCCAGACTGCCGCTTGAAGGGTGCAGAGCTCTCAGATGCCATGTGACTCGACCTCAAAGGAGAGCTGTGGTTTCAGGGTCAGAGTGGCAGCAGCCAACGATTTAGAAAGTGGAGCTCAGCGTGGGACCTGTGCCTGGAGTCTCTAAAGGGCACCATTGTTTGAAGTTACAGGCAATCAAAGAAAGAGAAAAGGGCAGGGGGAAGAAAGAGAAAGAAAACCAAACCGCTTAAAATTTTGGGGACATTGTCTCTTGCCAAACATTTTTGTAAAGAAACAAGCCAACCTGAAGCCATAGAAGCAAACAGAAAGAGGTGGCCAGGCTGCTCAGAGGGCAGATGGCAGCCTCTTCGGTTTCAGCTTCAGTCGATCTTTGCATAAACAAGGTGACTTCCAGGTGGGGGTGGCCTGCTCCATAAGAGCCACCCGCTGACCGAGATCTGGGCCTTTCAGTGTCCACATTCTTCTAGCCCAGAAGTGCCCTGTGCCTTAGCCCCTTCACTCGGGGCCTTGCTGGGGAACTTACTATTTTTTTTTTTTTGATGTGGACTAATTTTAAAGTCCTTGTTGAATTTGTTACAATATTGCCTCTGTCTTATGTTTTGTTTTTTCGGCTACAAGGCATATGAGATCTTAGCTCCCCAACTAGGGGTTGAACTTGCACCTCCTGCATTGGAAGGCCAAGTCTTAACCACTGGACCACCAGGGAAATAAATCTCAAGGGGCAACTTATTTTGTGCTGTCACGTAGGTCTCATGATTCTTGTCAGGGTGTCATGAATTATTAGATCCACGTTGTAGAAAGGGTAACACTGAGTTTCAGAAAGGAGTCCTTGCTTGCTCAAGGTCAGTGGGTAAGGGATTGGCAGAGGCAAGCGCAGAACACAGGCCTCTGTTTTGCCATTCTGTCAGGGAAGTGCAGAGGGGATGGGAAGAGGCAGGCATGCCTGACCTTGGGGAGGGCAGGGAGCTTTAGAAATAACATCACCTGGAGTTCGTTGAATGTGTCAGTGATAGCAGGCTCAGGCTCTGGAGCAGAAGAGCAAGAACTCGAATCCCAGATACCCGTCCTCCTAGCAGTGTGACCTTGGACAAGTTACTAAACGCCTCTGAGCCTCTGCTTCCTCATCTGTAAGATGGGACAAGAGTAGGACCTGCCTTATGAAGTTGTGCAGGGGACTGAATGAGCCAAAGCAGGTGAAACATTTAGAGCCACTCCGAGACACCACGAGTGTTAGGTTTATTATAATATCTTGTAACAGAAGCTCTTTTGTTTTGGGTGTTATGATGAGAAGGAGTTCTCTATTTTTTATTTCTATTTTACAGACTATGAAATGAAGCATAGAGAGGTTATTTGTAAAGAAGCAGAGCTGGGGTTGATTTTGATGCTAAACATGCATTGCTCCTGGATTGCCCTGTTGGTTCCCTGAACCAAAGTTCTTGAGCTTTCCTGCCTTTACAGATCCCAGGGGTCTTGTTAGGAGCCACACCAGGACCAACACTGAGCAGAATCACAGCCAGGGCACCACGGTCCCCAAACTTTCTGCCCAATTCCTATGTTAGAGGAAACCTCTGACCTCTCCTCCCAGGAACTTTGTTCTTCTCCACTAGGCTGTTCTCCTGCACACATGGATGTGAACGGATTCCCAATGCAAGGGAATATCAACCAGCCTTTCAGCAGTCAGGAGGCTATTTCAGAGCAAGAGCTGACAATACCTTGAACCAGGGTATAGATGGTTATGGAGATGGATGGGTTTGAGGACCTTTGCTTTTAGGAGGTGAAAATAGACTGCTCCAGGCACTGTGATTGGCACTGGAGATACAAATATTAAGCCAGTCTTTGAAGGTCTTACAGTCTAAAAATATAGGGAGATGTATATGTAACAAATACAAACACATGAGTGTAGCTGGCTCCTATGGAATGACTGCAGACACGGCCACAGTTCTTTGGCCTGTGCTCTCTTCACACTCTTTGAGATGTGATTTCTTATCTCCTCCTAGCAAAAGCCTGAGGTTAATTCCCTACCCCTTGGATCTGGGCTGGTCTTGTGAGGTGCTTTGTCAATAAGATGTGATGGAGGTGATGATGTACCCGTTTTGAGCCTAGGTCTCAACTGGCCTGTGTGCTTCCACCATCTCTAGAAGCTTGCTGACTCTCTAGGAGAAGAAACCCGGGTTAGCTTCCTTGATGAAGAGAGACATGCAACCCAGGTCTCTCTTGTCACCTTCACTACCAAGGTGAAGGTCAACTACCAAGTATGCAAATATACATCTTAGATCAGCTAGCATTTAGGCATCTGGCCAGCTGACCACAGTTGCACGAGTGAGCTCATCCAGATCAGCAGATCCTGACCCAGATGAACAGACTGGTTCAGCCAACTCATAGATTCATGAGCAATAATAAATGCCTACTGTTCAAAACAAGGATTGGCAAACTACCACCTGTGGGCTGTCTGTTTTTGTAAAGAAAGCTTTATTAGAATATAGTCATTCCTATTTATTTATTATTTAGTTTTTGTGTGTGTGTGCACTACAAAATCAGACTAAATAATTGTAACAGAGACCGTGTGATCTATGAAGCCTAAAATATTTGCTATCGGTCCCTTTAAAAAAGTGTCTTCTGACTACTTGTTTGAAAAGCTTGTACGTGCTTTGTTACACAGTGATAACTAACTGATACATAGACTTTGTGCTGAAACAAAGGGGCTGGTGGGAACACAAAGGAAGAATTATTAGTTCTCTACTGGCTATGACTTGGAGTGGTTGGGAGAGGCTCTGTAAAGGAAGTGATGATACATGTGTCCTGAGTCAAGTGTAACCTTGGACTTAGAGGGAAATGATGAGGAAATCAAAGGTCAGAATGATTGTGACCAGGCCAGTCACGTGGCAGGTCTCCTGGTTCCTGTTCAGGGACTTTTCCTGACTTGTTCAAGCAGGCAGTTTAACATTTTGGGTAAGAGGAAGCACCATGGGGCCAGACAGAACTGGTCTAGCTTTTCCATTTCTGAGATCTGTGATCTCAGGCACCTTGACTTCTCTGCGCCTTAGTTTCCTCCTCCATAAAATGGGGAAAACAATACTAGTCTCACAGAGCTGTTGTGAAATTAAATGAGATGGTGGGCACAAGTATATCATTTTATGATTGAAAAGAAACCTGCAGAAATAACGACAGCTTAGAAGTCCTTGTCATGAGGCTTTCCATTTTTCACCAGGGTGAGAGATTTCAGCTAAAGGCAAGTTGCTCGAGGGCTGGAATTTCTGGGGGAGGGGTGGATGGTTTGGGACACATGGAACCTATACCACTTGGGACCACCTGTGGACTCCTACCACCAACAGCTTCTTGAGGCCCCCATGCTGGGCTGCCTTCTCTCCGTTTCACAATCCACCACAAATGGAAGAGCCTGTGGGCTCAGGAGATCCAGTCACGTTTTATTTACCTTTAAGTTCCTGTTTGGGCTTCCCAGATGGTGCTAGTGGTAAAGAACCTGCCTGCCAGTGCAGGAGACGTAAGAGACACAGGTTCGATCCCTGGGTTGGAAAGATTCCCCTGGAGAAGGGCATGGCAACCCACTCCAGTATTCTTGCCTGGAGAATCTCATGGACAGAGGAGCCTGGCAGGCTACGTAGAGTCCATAGGGTTACGCAGAGTCAGACACGACCGAGTTTCTGTTTCTCTGGGCAGGGGCTAAGCCAATTCACACACCCATTTAGAAGATGAGGGCAAACAAACTGTTTGAACTAAATTCCAGAGAGAGCTCCTCTCAGCAATCCACTGTATGTCAGGTCCTGTGCTGGGCCCTGGGAAGCAGGGAGGAGCCAGAGAGGGTCTTCCCAGAACTGAGTCCACTGTGGGAGGTGGACCAGAGAGCAGATGTTTCCAGCATGAGGTGCTGAATGTCAAGGCAGAGGGAAGCCCAGGGCTCCCAGGGGAGCAGAGCTTAGCCTGAGGCTCAGGCAATGATGCTCAGTGTTGACCTGCGCTGGGTCTTCCAGCAAAAGTAGAAGCTTGCTAGGGAGACACTGAGGGAGAAAGGCATCCCAGGCAGAAGAAAGAACACGAGCAAAGGTAGAGCGATGGAACAGCACAGTCTCAACAGGGCATGGCGCAAGGGTTGCCTGACATGGAGTCTGAGTAACTGGAGATAAGATGAGGTGAGCAGAGTAAACGGAACTTACATCTCATAGTCATTGAGAGGATGAGGCATGGAGGGACCTGGGTGATGCAGTAAGCATGCATGTTAAGGGATCTCACAGACCCTGTCCATGGGCCACCAGAATGGGTGATGGTTCCCTTATTCTCAGCCCCCAAGAAGGGGAGGGAGTAAGGAAGTTTCCAGCATCACCTTGGGTCCATTCAGCCTTGAAGCCCACTACAGTTTCGCCATTGGGTTACATGCTATTTCTTACTAAACCTAAGAGGAGATTTTATCACATTGCTTCATAACGAATGGGGGACGTGGAAGGGACTGATAAACGTGTTGAGTGCGTGAGTTGGGGATGGAGGAGAGGAAGAGGAGGTGGGGACATCCCATCCTGTGCCGTGTGGTTCCCAGAGGTGACGGTCAAGGTCTAGGGATGAGGCCAGTCTTCAGCGCTCAGAGGAGATGTCTGGTAAGCATTTGGAAATCCTTTCTGTTCTTCCAGATGAATGAAGAAGTGAATCCAAACCTGGAAGTGGCAATTAAAAAAAAAAAAAGTCCCTTCATCACTCTGAGATGTCCAAGTGTCACAAAAGAGAATTTCTCAATGAGGAACTGGTCAGCAAGGGAGAAAAATACCCTTTAAAAATACTTCCTGCTAGAAGTCAAATGGTAGGCAAACAAGAGTTGCACCATCAACGCAGTCTTCTTCTGGGGTCATTATTTGAGTTTTGAGTAGGCTGGTTTCTATAAATCGAGCATTCTGCTCCCCTATCACCAGTTCCCACCAAATGCTAGCCACAGGAGTTGGAACTTCCAGCTGATCAGCTTGGGCTGGCATTGATGAGGGTAACTGATGATTCATCTGCAGGCAGTGAGGAGGGAGGCGAGTGCTTCCCTCGTTACTTTAGTGACCCGGGACATTGGAGGTCCTGTGCTCCATTCCTCTGCCTGCATTCCTCCAGGTTTGTGAGGACCACTTCAGATCAGCCAAGAACAGTTCCACTTTGCATCTAGTAACCTGAGTTGGAGAAGCCCGCTGTGCAGAGCTGGGCTGTAGAAGTTCTTTGGGCCACAATAACCTCCCATCACCCAGCAGGCCCTGTGCTAGGCTCTGGGATGGAGAACTGGTGGCTAAAGGCATGGCCTGTTGAGTTAGGTTCATTCGGGGTGGAACCATGGCTCTGCACCTCACTAGTTGAGTCACCTTGGAAAAATTATGAACCTTTTTAAGCCTCCGTTTCCATATCTGAAAAAAAATAAAGGGACACCCAAACTTACCCCATAGGGAGTAAATGATACCATGGACTTAAGACATGCTTGGCACATAGTAAGAGTTCAATAGGAGTGTGTGCGTGTGTGTGTGTGTGTGTGTGTGTGTGTGTGTATGTGTGTGTAGGGCAGTGGGAGTTGGGACTGCAGGATGCCTGGTAAGTATTTATTCATGGCTAGTCTGTGCTGGGCTCTGCATCAAGCAGTGGAAAAACTCTGGTTATTCAACAGTCACCTTTGCCAGTTCTTCTCTGTGGGTCACCATATCCATTCTCTGCCCTGCTCCATGCCCCGGAGGCCAACTCTGCCAACAATGTCCCCCAGTTCCCTCCCCACCTGTCTTCCAGAGGCCCTGGCAAGAGACCAGAGGGCAGGAGAGAGAGGTTTGTGTCTTTCGTGACAGCTGTGCTTCTCCACCACGGAGGTTCCCATCATGCTCTTTGAAGCCTTCTGGACCACCATCCCTACCTTGGCTCATTCGGGGGTGTCGTGGCTTCACACTCTGCTGGCCCAGGAGCCTCAGCTCCAGCCCCAATCAGTAAAAGATCCCTCTATCGAATGTTCTCCATTTGCACCATCTGGGGTAAATTCCGTTTTCTGCTGGGAACTTGATGGGTACACCTACTGGTTTTTTTTTTTCTGTTATTATCAATACTCTATTAAGCTGGAGTTTCCTTTTCTTAAGATGAACTCCCAGACACCATCATTATTTTATCCCTTGGGCATAAAAGAGTCAGGGGATCAGCAGGCTAGTGACTCACTGAAGTTTGCTCCACCTCGGAAGATTCTAGGTTTGGCTTTTAGTCCTCCTTCCCCGCTCTGGGGTGGGGCTCAGCTCTGGGTGGTTTCAGGGTGCTCTTCACTTTGTGGAGGAGAAGAGGGAAGATCAGAAACTGAACCCAGCTGTGCCCTGCCAGGGGCACCCACTGACGACTGACAGCGGCCCACGGTTCCTTCTGCAGAACCGCCCTCGCCTCCCCTCCCCTCCCACAGTCCTCAGCCCACTGCTTTCTGCCTTCTCCCTCCCTCTGCCCACCACACCCAAAGGAGTCCTATAGTTCATTCTCTTATACAATAGATCTGCACAGAGCACCTGCTGTGCCCCTGGCCCTGGTCAAAGCGATGAGGACACAGAATGAATGAGACAAGCCATGCCCCTGCCCACAGGGAGCTTATATTCTAATGGGAGAGAGACAGTAAACAAGGAGATGGGCAGCCCTAATTGGTTGGGTGGTGTTTAGGTGTAAAGTGGGATAAGGAGGTTAGGAAGATGATGGAATGGGGTATGGGAGCTATTTTACAAAGAGTGGTCATGGAGGGTGTTACCAAGGAGAGGGAGGGGGTCCTTGCAGACGGACCAGACCGGGAAGAGTGCCCTAGGCAGAGAGGACATTAGGGATGAATGTGTGGAGGAGGGAACGTGCAGCCGGGTGTATTTCAGGAAGAGTGACTGGGGGCATGCAGGGAATGAGGGGTGGGGGAGGAGGGGGTGAGGTCTGGGAGGCCTCAGAACGCATCCTGTAAGGCCTCGGAGGCCACTGGGGGTGGCTCTGGATTCTGCGCTGAGGGCAATGGGAAGCCTGGGGAGGAACAGGGAAGGGATGGAGAATGAAGGATGCCTCTGGCTGTGTGGTTTTTTTTTTTAAGTTGGAGGATAATTGCTTTACAATGTTGTGTTACTTTCTGCTGTACAACAATGCGAGTCAGCAGTAAGTACGTATCCGTATGCCTTCCCTCTTGAGCCTCTCCCCTCCCATCCCCTCTTCTGGCTGTTCAGTGAACACAGGAGGCAGAGAGGAAGCAGGGAACCAGAAAGGGACCATCACAAAGACAATAAAACCCACCCCCACGGCCACCCCCACTGTATCCACTGGAACCCAGTTCGTTTCTGTAAGCTGCCCAAAGTCTTTTCAAGGTAGTGATTGCTGTTGTTCTCACAGTCAACAGCGTTATCACCCCGCCTGCTGTGTAAGCTTAGGGGAATTATTTTTTCTATCTGAGATTCAGTTTCCCCATCCCTAAAATGCAGATAATAAAATCTACCTTTAAGGGTTGCTATGAGGATTTATATCGCTTGCATATATTATCCTCACAGAAAGTGATGTCATGACTGTTCTTCCCAAAACCTGTAACTGAGGCTGTAACTTGTCTTCATCCGCTGTGACTCTGGATGTCATCTGACTTGGAGCTTGGTACCTCGTGGGAGCATAGGGACACGGTTATCATCTGGATGATAAGATGTCGAGCCTTTCTCCTCTGCAACCAGCCTGTGGTGGACAGGTGTCCACCAGAGTGTAGATGGCAAACCCTGGAGATGTTTGGAGATGCCAGGATTGGTGGATTGGGCTGGTCAGAGAAGCTTCCTCAGAGAAGGTGGGACTGGGGACATGAATTGGAGGGACATCACGAGAGAATCATTTTGTGGCTCTAAGAAATTAAAGTCTGTTAAATCCAAGTATTAGGCTTACCATCCCATGCCTGTGGGGCACCTGGCTCTAGGTCAGGGGCTCCGTGTCAGGAAACACTGCCTGGATCCTTTCTGAGCTGCTTACCTGCTTGTCATTAACTTCTCTAAATACTGTTAAAGACAGGGATAATGATGCTTACCACGTGAGCTGGATAGGAGGAGAAAATTAAGTGAGCTGTTGGTTGTAAACATTCTTCAAAGTCTGCCCTGGAGTGAAGAAAACTGAATCATAGTTATTCTTTTTATTGCCCACAGGCAAGCACATTGTGCTGCTGTCAGGAAGCGACCCAACAGAACACCGTTTGATTTTGGAATCGTTTTCCCAAACAGCTGTCCTCTGCTCTCCTAGAACACATGCCGTCCTCACGTCTCTAAAGACTCACTTCCTCGCCTGGAGCCTGCTCACTCAGGGAAAGCATACCGGTTTTTTTCTGTGTCATGGAAGGAAGATTGCTTCTTCCCCTTCCCTCTCACTTGCCATGTGACCTAGGGGAAACGACTTTCCCTTTCTGGGTCCTGTTTCCTTGTCAGAAAAAATATATTGTGCTGGATGGTCTCTCAGGTACCCCTTAATTCTTAATCTGTGAGTCTATGTATCTTTAAAAAAAAAAAAAAAACCTAAATAAAAAATTGACAACACCACTTCAAGATGAGAATCATCAAGACTACCTTTACCAGCTAGAAGTCAGACACTGTTTGTTTCATTGCTCATTTCATTCTCACAAGCATTCTAAAACATCTGTGTTGTTCTAATTCTCAGGCACAGAGAGGTTGGGTTTCTTGCCTCAGGTTACATAGCTTGCACGTGGTGGGACTGAGTTTATCCTCAGCCACTGTCCACCACAGGCCACACTAGTAACCCAGAGCCTTGGATCACTTCCATTCTCTACTCTGTTGTTTGAAAGTCAACGTGAAACACCGCCAAGAGCCGGTTGTATCTTTCTCACACCCCATCTAGACCGGAATTCTATTCTGTTAGTATTGTCAAGTTAATTACACTCTATTGTTTCCCAGAAATTTGGGGCTGGGCTGGAAGAATATTCTGAGATGTTTAATACCTGGGTCTTCACATTGTTAGATGACATATGAGTCTTACATTCTAAATAATTGTAATCATGCTTGCATGCTCAGTCACTTCAGTCATGTCCAACTCTTTGCAACCCTATGAACTGTAGGCCACCAGGCTTCTCTGTCCACGGGATTATCCAGGCAAGAATACCAAAGTCAGTTGCCATACCCTCCTCAAGGGGATCTTCCCAACCCAGGGATTGAATCTGTGCCTCTGGTGTCTTCTGCACTGTAGGCAGATTCTTTACCCACTGAGCCACCTAGGAAGCACAGTTGTAATCATAGGTAATATTTATTGAGCACTGACTATACTAAAGGAAATCAACTCTGAATATTCATTGGAAAGACTGATGCTAAAGCTGAAGCTCCAACACTCTGGCCACCTGATGCAAAGAGCCGACTCACTGGAAAAGACCCTGATGCTGGGAAAGATTGAAGGCAAAAGGAGAAAGCGGTGGCAGAAGATGAGGTGGTTAGATAGCATCACTGACTCAACGGACACGAGTTTGAGCAAACTCCAGGAGCTAGTGTGGGACAGACA
Organism: Bos taurus; assembly: GCF_002263795.3. Classification (NCBI taxonomy): domain Eukaryota; kingdom Metazoa; phylum Chordata; class Mammalia; order Artiodactyla; family Bovidae; genus Bos; species Bos taurus. The sequence continues at coordinate 14,616,991 of NC_037341.1, read as the reverse complement.
AGCCTGGTGTGCTGCAGTCCATGGGGTCGCAGAGAATCAGACATAACAACTGAACAACAATGACTATGTGGAATCAATTCCAGTCACTGTACATACTCTGTCTGATGAGGTGGGTCCTCTTATTTCATTTTGCAGATGAGGAAGTGAAGCTCGGGCATGGGTGGAGTGAGGCACCACCTTCTTAAAGCGAGGCACCTTTGGATTTTCTTGTGCAGAAGGAAAAAGTTGGATGAGCAGGGAAATGCAGCACAGGGTGTGGAAGTCAAAGGAGTAGAAGCTGTGGTTTTCCCCCAAAGTTGCACAAAATAATAATATGACTTCTGCTTTTCATCTACTCTGGGTGGCAGCTGGGGAATCTAGCAGCTTGCTTGAGAGGGCTGAGTTGATTTAGAGGGCAGTCAAACTGTTAAATCTTAGAAAATCTTGGTTGTCCAACCTGCTGGCGTTTCTTGCTTGTGGCATCTGCTGATGCTCTTTCTCATGCTCTAACTCTGGGAGGCAAGGTGGTCTCCTAGTGTTGTCTCATTCTGTCCATTTCCACATTCAAAGGGTAAAAGGTTGCCAACACCTGGGTGGGCTTACTATGAGCCGGGCATATGGATTTAGTGCCCGTTAACCCACGCATGAATGCCAGACCCTGGAGATAAGACAATTGACTAAACAAGCTCTCTGCTTTGGAGGAAAACTCATTTAATAGACAAATAAGCCAGATACTCAGTTGACCGTCAGTTTTGGCAGAAGGAAAGTGCCATTAGAGTTGGACAAACACAGGGGTGTGAGAGATCGTACCTAGGTGGTACAGTGGGGGCATTCTGGAACACTTTCTTGATAGAGGTGGCAATGGATTGAGGTTTGAAAGGTGAGTAGAGTGTAGCTAAATGGAGACAGTGGTGGGAAGACCTTCTCAGGGGAGGGAATGGCCTGAGCCCAGAGAACTTGAGAAAGTCCAGACAGGCATCATTAGTTTACCAACCACGAAGTGCACTAGATCTACGTTCCCTTGCAGTTTCTATGGCAACCAGTGACTGCTATATATTAAAAGCTCCCCGCATTGAGGGCAACAATTAAAAGCTTTCCAGATAAGACAGTTTCTGAAGAGCCCAGATAGGTTATTGAATCTCTGGGGACCTTAATGTTTTCATTGGCAGATGAGGAGAAAGTCCTTATCTCATGAGGTTAAGATAAGAATTGAGTGAATGATGCAAGTAAAGTTTTAGAACTATTTTATTTAGCACCTAATAAGTGCTCCATAAATATTAATTACTGTTATTGTTGTTACTGTTATTTTTATTGAATGCTTAAAGATTTCAATAAATAGCTTGACCATGATATCTCTCTGGGTGGGTACACAATTACTTCTACATCTTCTGCATTTACCAGTTTCTGAGCTGGTAGCTTTCAGTAAATGTCTGTCAGATGACTTGAATAGCTGAATGAATAAACATGAGAAAAATATTCCTTCTTTCTAGGATTCAGTTACCTTTCATCCTTGAGGCTCTAGATATCAGACTCCAGCCTAGGTGGGATGACCCCCTCCCCTACATACATATCCTCCCCGACACCCCCACTACTGGACAGACTCTTTATCATCCTGTGCATCTTCTGTGAGTTACTCTCGGGTAAAGAAGAACATTTGACCCTGGTTTAGAAAGATTGCCTTACACAATCTCGCAGTTCCCTAGATGGGACTTGCTGAGCTGACAGAATGCACAGAGAAGAGCTAACTATTTTTAGGATGAACTAGAAAGATTAGAACTTTACTCTCTCCTCAAATATCAAACCTACAATCTGTAGGACTCCAAACAGGAGTTATTAGGGAATTGGATATAAGGAGTTATTCACTGGGCCTCCCCAGTGGCTCAGCGGTAAAGAATCTGCCTGCAACGTAGGAGCTGCAGGAGATGCAAGTTCGATCCCCGGGTTAGGAAGATCCCCAGGAGGAGGGCAAGGCAATGCACTCCAGCATTCTTGCTTGGAGAATCCTGTGGACAGAGGAGCCTGGCGGGCTATACCCTATAGGGTGGCAAAGAGCAGACATGACTTAAATGACTCAGCAGGCATGCAGTTATTCATTGTGCTCCTGTTGCTTAAAATTCCCACATAAAAATAATAATAGACCATTGATTTTGGACTGACTACTATGTGCTAGGCACTTGCAAAGTGCTTTACATGCACTGTATTATTTCATTTGTTTAGCAACCTCATGGTTTCAATCTCCATATTTTGCAGATAGGAAAACTGAGGCATAGAGAGTAAAGTATCTTGACCAAAGCTACAGAGAGAGGGGTAGTGAAGCTGGAATTTCATTCCTGATCTGTCTGACTTCAAGATCCATTCATTCCATGAGGATACAAATGACAATGACACGAATCAAAACAAAGAGGGGAAAACAAATTTTGGCTTCTGGCTGAAGAATAAAATCATGGACTGGTTGACTGCAGCATTTTGCCAGGTATAGCCACAGATGTATAGAAGAGAAAATCAGGAATTCTGTTTCCAGGGAGATCACATCCTAATAAGGGCACTGTAAGGACTTTCTTGTTTCTCATCTGCTTCACTTTCTCATTTTCCTTTTGGGATCTCCCTTTCCCTCATTGCATGCTTGCCACACCGGGGGGCTTGTTCATCGAGGCTCCTTCACTCCTGTAGCCAAGGGGTAGGCATTTGCCTCCAACTGGAAAAACCAGGCTATGGGAAAATAAATCAGGACTCAAGAATGTCAAATGGCTAGGACTGATCTGGTTAGTAACACCCTGAAGATAACTGTATCTCAGTTTCTGACATCTGGCTATTCAGCTTTTCCTTCTTTCTGAGAGCTTGCTTGTGGCAGATAATATAGACGATTCACTCGCACATACCCCTGCTGCACTTTCTCTATTCTAGAAGGTGGAAAGCTCAACGCTGCCTTCCAGTTTGGGATGGATCACGTGGCTTAGCCAGTAAATCCAAGTGTATTGTCTGCTGGGGGTGTGTCTCCCTTTTCTCCTTCTTCCTACTGGGATAAGGAAGGACATGATGGTTGCAGCTGCAGCAGATAAATTATGAGCCTGAGGAAAAGGCTAGGAGCACCGCACAGACTGTTTAGTGACATCAGGCCCCAACTCCCCTTTGGACCTCTTGCAGAGAACCCCTTACCATTTTAAACCACTAGGTTTAGAGGTTTGGTTACTTGTAGCCAAACACACCTCTTAACTAATAATCTGTAAATAATCTGTAAATAAATCTGTAAATTATTATCTGTAAATAATCTGTAAATAAATCTGTAAATTATCTGGAATCTGTAAATCTCATTTGCATTTTTTTTTAACTAGGGAGAGTGCTTGCAGTAGACAGAATTTCTTTACACAACCAAAAAATACCCTAATTGATAACAGAGAAGGGAGGAAAGTACAAAGCAAACCATAACATTAGCTGGAATGAAATATGCTGTCCTAGAGGGAAGCACTATCACAATACAAATTCATGTTGACATAGTCTCTAATATTTTTCTTTTTTTTGACAGTCTGTTTTATTTTTCTAAGAGTTTTCCCACACATGGTTTCCTTTGACCTTCTCAGCCAGCCAGTAAAGTATGAATTATTATTATACCTGTCTTACGAGTGAAAAACAAAATCTCAGCATTTGAGTACCATGGAAGAGAAGAAAAGGAAGTGATTAATTCTAGCTTGAGAAACTGGCAGCCTCAGGAAAGGCTGGCCTCGAGCTGGGGTTTGAAGGATGAACAGACTTTTAACAAATGAAACAGTGGGAAGGGCATTCCTGAGCTAAAGCAAGAACCACCAAGCTTAGAGGCCTGAGAGGGCTAGGTGAATCTGGCAAATGTAGCTGGTGCTCAGGGAGAACCTGAGAAACACATAGAAGAGGCAGGCTTCAAAAGCCAACAGGGTTCAGATCATAAAGCCTTGGTGTGTTGGCAGCCTCTTTGGGTTGCTGCTGCTGCTAAGTCACTTCAGTCGTGTCCAACTCTGTGTGACCCCATGGACAGCAGCCCACCAGGCTCACCGGTCCCTGGGATTCTCCAGGCAAGAACACTGGAGTGGGTAGCAGAGACATTCAAATAACTTCAACTCATGGGGTGATTGTGAGGATGTGTGTGTGTGTGCTAACTCACTTCAATTGTGTCCAATTTTTTTGTGACCCTATGTAACCCGCCAGGCTCCTCTGTTCATGGGATTCTCCAGGCAAGAGTACTGGAGTGGGGTGCCATTGCCTTCTCCACTCTCTCCTCTAAGCCTCTTTTAATAATGAAGGATCTTAAGTTGAGCTTTGGGATGCAAGGGCAAGAGCTTGGTCTTTGTTGTGCTAAAGAAGAACTCTGAAGAACTGTTTCTCTGGGGGCACTGTCTCCTCCACATGAGACTGTTTGGCTTTAGGAGGCTGAGCTTTAGTTATACCTCATAAAAGCCGAGTGTCAGTGAGAAGGGACTTAAAGATGGCTTTTCATTGCTGGGGCAACTGAGGCTCAGAAAGGAGAATGCCTGGTTCTGAGTCACAGAGTCCCCAGTTTCCTCTGATAACTTCTAGAAACTTCTCCTCTCTGGGACTCAGTTTCCCTCTCTGTAAGATGAGGTGCCTTCTTTGGCTCTGGGTTTGTTGGTGAAGCAAGTAGGAGTTAGCTGGAGAGCTGCCCAGCTCAACAGAAACTGTGACATACCTGGAGAGAAGCATGGTGGGTACACACGCTTTGAACAAGCTTCTCGGGTCACGCTGGATTGCAGCCTCTGCCACTCTGGGCTTCCCAGGCGGCACTAGTGTAAAGAGCCCGTGTACCAATGCAGGAGACATAAGAGACGCAGGTTCGATCACTGAGTCGGGAAGATCCCATGGAGGAGGACATGGCAACCCACTCCAGTGTTCTTGCCTGGAGAATCCTCATGGACAGAGGAGCCTGGTGGGCTACAGTCCATAGAGTCACAAAGAGTCAGAGAGGACTGAAGCGACTTAGCGCGCACACACTACTCTGAAACCCTTGTGTGGGGACGTTTCCTCTCTGGCCTTGAGACCTCTGAATCTAGTCTGTCCAAGGGCTCTGGGACTGGGAGAAAGGGCAAGTCAGCGGATGCCCCAGGGGAACCTGCTTCCCTTGACCCGAGTACAGAAGGAAGACGAGGGAGACCTGGAAGTGCTGGCGAAGGCTCAGAGCGTCCGGCCAGGAATTTGCAAGGATGCTGCTGGCTGAGCCTTGCTGTTCTGATGCCCTGGGTCGTGTTGTCATGCAGGGAGGCCCCCACGCCTGCCAGAGACCTTTGGCTGACCAGGCTGCAAGGCAGGGGCACTGGTCCTTCCCTTCCTTGCTTGTGGGTTACTAGAAGTTTCCAGAAGGAACAGCCTTTAGAAAGGGGACTGGAATTGGAGTGAAGAGCCCAGGTTCCAGTCCACGTGCATGCTGCCATCTACGTGCTCCGTGACCCACAGCAACCGGGAGACTTGTTTCCTCATCTCCCAAGAAGGGCTTATGGCCCCTGTCCAGCTTTCTCGTTCCACGAGACACGAGGATTTCAAAGCCAGTGATGCAATGGAGTGAAGACTGGGTCCACAATACACGTGTTAGAGGATTATTATTATTGTTGAAAATAACAAACAGCTTCAACGTTGGAATCCGGAGGCTTCCGCAGAAGCCTGTTGCTGCCAACCAGGGGCTGCCTTTCAGATCGAGATGGAGATACAAGAGGCAGAGCGGAAAAGCTGCTCCTGGAGGCTTCTTTCCAGAGCCCTCGTTGTCTCCTTCCCTTCGAGACCTGCAGGGGATCTGGGAGGCTTCCAACTTAGACATTGCGACCTGATGGAATAACGCGTGCTGCGAGGCACCTGTCATCACCTCCGAGAAACGGCCGGCTGGGGGTTGGGAAACAGAAGCCAAGCACATGAGAGTGTGGCTCTCCACCCCGCCCTCCTCTTTAACCTGTGCACTCAGGCTCCCAAGCCCCAGCCATTCAGGTTTTCTTGCTCCATGCTGGCCACACCCGTTTTCTGCCTGTAATTCTGCTAACTTGGCATTTGAGATGAAGCCAACCCACGTTTCCTTCATTTAAATCCATGTCTTAAGCACAAACATCACTGCCATAAACATAAACGCCATTCACTTGTAGAATGATCTGTGACCATTAAAATAAAATCATGGACATCCTAATGAACGTGATCTCACGTCCTTCTTGGGGATTCACCTTGGAGAGCCCTGCATCAGCAGATGCCATCGACACTTCTGGAGCATGTGCAGATGTCAAGATCCGTCTCTTAGTGTGTTGACACTCATGGGATAACGGATTCTGATTCAGTCCAAGCCTTGGGGTCACTTTGGAGGTGAAGTAGCCAAGGCTCCGGGGAAGAGATCGCCTTTTCCAAGGTTCCCAGCCAGGAAACGGTAGGACTGGGGACTGAAGCAGATCCTTGGACCCCAGGTCCAACCTACCTGGGGCCTCCTCGGCAGCCTTGCGCACAGGGCTTCACACAGTGCTGGCCTCAAGGGAGTGTTTGAATGAGGAAGGCAACCTTGAGGGAGCAGGTGCCGCAGTTGAAGGAACACAAGATTAGAACATAAACGCAAGTGTTCTAGAAAGTCTGTTTGGATCAATGGCTTTCCAATGTTGTTGTTGAACCCCCTCCCTCCTCCTGAGGGCCAGATCAGGGGCTGAAATGATGAGTGTTTAATTTTTCTACTTTTTTATTATCAAGGGTAGATTCTCCCCCCAAACTATTTGTATTGTGATTCTGAGTAAGATTTCACTGGGGGAAAAAGGAAATAAGATTCCTTTGTTAAAACCAGGTTGGATAAGCTCTGTTTTGCATGGCTATCAAGGACCCCCTCCCACCCCAGATCACATGGTCTGTGGTTTTGTAATTTGTGTGTGGGAGCTACCCCTTCCGGGCTGTGCAGTGTTGGATGAGTCTGTCAGCATTCTGAGTCTTAGTGCCTTTATCTTTAAAATGGGTACAAGGAGAGATATGCTACCTAGTTCCCAGGGTTATCCTGTGGATGTGCCCTCAGAACAGGATTCTGCAGGAGTCTGGAATTGGGGAAGTTACGCCATCATCGAACATTTCTTAAGTGGCAGCTCCTACTTGCACTCTGGCTAAATGCTGAAATACGAAGAGCCACCAGGTACAAAGTATAGTAGGAAATAGATAAATACAGGTGCACAGCTTCCTGGAGAAGAGAGAAATAAGCAGACAGTTTCAATGCAAAAGTGATGTGTGCCTTGACCTAAATGTGGTAGAGGGTCACCCCACTCAACCTCGTGATGGGGCAGCTGGAGAGAGTGGGGGCTGTGGGAACGTGACATCCACCTTGAGTCCTAATGCAGACACAATAGTGATATCGATATCTGCTTTTCATTCACACAGGATTTTAGTCACACAGAGTTAAGACTTCTGAGGTTTTACTTTCCCTTTTGTGCAAGGGTCTTACAGAAACAAGAGCAAACGCAAAGTATACTACTGGATCAATGTTATGGATTCTCTTAATGAGTTCTGCGGGGCCCTTTTTGCAAACAACTATTATTCAACCGACAAATGTGCTAGGCCCTGTCTTCCTGAGGAATCTCAATGCCCTTCAGAAGCATCACTTGTGAGAGCCTGGAGGTCCTCTGAGGTCTCCTGCTCAGTAACATATTTGCTCAGATGAGAAAGCTGGGAACTTGGGGACGTGAGATGTCTTTACCAAGGTCAGGAGGTACAAGGAGCCGGTTTAGATGTGACACTTCCTGGAGACCATAGGCTCCGAGTGCTCTGGAATGGGGGTAGCAGTGAGTGTAGGGGACACACCCAGTTCTGCCCTTTGAGGGCCAGAGGTTGAGTCTGTCAGGGATTTCATCCAAAGGTGGGTGTGTACCTCTGTGTCAATTAGCAAGCTGTGTGCTGAGGGTACAGAGATGAATGAAGCACCGTCTTTGCTTTGAGGAGCTCATAGAATGGAGGTACATAGAGTGAAAATTCAAATCCACAATAAGTGTTAGTGGAATAATGTGCGAAGTGTTTGGAGAGCAGGATTTGCCTCTGAGAGCTTGGAAAAGATACAGGCTTTGAAGCCAGGCACATCTGGGTTTCAGTTCCAGCTCTGCCACTTGCTGTGGGACACTGGAAAAGTTACTTAACCTCTCTGAGCCTCAGTTTCTCTATCTAGAAAATGGGAAGAGTAACAACCTATCTGGGCATGGGTGGATACAAGCGATAAAGCGCCTGGCTCACTCAGTGCGTGGAGACTATCATCATCATCAACTGTCAGAACTCAGGCAAGACGTTCACTTTCTCCAAGCTTCTCCAGGAACTTCTAATGTTCTCATCAGCACAGGAGGTGATGGAGGTGAAATGTGCTTCGTAAAACCACGACACGTTAAGCAATGGCTAGTTATCACTCTTGGGATCCTTGTAGTGTGTGCGTGCATGTATGCTCAGTTGCTCAGTCATGTCCGACTCTGTGGGACCCCGGGGACTGTAGCTGGCCAGGCTCTTCTCCAGGCAAGAATACTGGAGTGGGTTGCTAATTCCTCCTCCAGGGGATCTTCCCAACCCAGTGATGGAACCCAAGTCTCCTGCATCTCCTGCATTGGCAGGTGGATTCTTTTACCACTGTGCCACCTGGGAAGCCCCTTGGGATCCTTATTCAGTCCTAGTTGGGGTCAAGAAGGAGATGCAGAAGGGTGGTTTGTCAAAGTCCAGTGAGTAACTGCACGCTGGAAGCCAGGGCAGCTTCTTTGATCTTATGCACCCCCGCCCCCTGCCAACATCCAAAGCCTCCAAAACATTTCCCTCTTAGCATCTGAAATCTACACATATTCTGGACAGAATGGGTAGATCCTGGGGCTTGGTTTCTTTGTCTCTCAGTCCTTCTGCTGGGAGGGGGGGACTTGCCATCAAGCCTGAGAAAAAAGTCAGGCGTGTTTGGAATGCAATTGCAAAAGAGGTTACAAGAGCCTGGCGAGAATGCTGAAATCAAGTGATGTCGAGAGGTTTTGTTATTTTTGAAAAAATGACTCATTCTGAGAAACCCTAACGGCCTCCCAGAACATTCACCTAGTTGCCTGTATGTATAACCCAGAGCCCACTGCAGAGAAAAACAAATCCTGTTCTCACAGCTGAGGGAGAGGATGGTGGGGGCAGGGAGGGTTGGTGGTGGGAATCCGGGTGACAACCTAATGGGGGAAGGCTTTAAAGCTAAGTCTTGCCCTCTGAGTGGACGTTTTTAATTTCTCAAGGCCTTTCCCCTAAATTGTGTCATTCCAGTCAGCACCAGAGCATCCACTTGGAGGTAACTTGTGTTCTTTGGGTTGACCTGAATTGGCCAGGGGAGGGGTGGTTGTTGCCATTTGACATGCAAAGGAAGTAGGTGCCCGAGAGCTTAAGCTATTTCCCCAAGTTGAAGGATAGAGGAAGAGAGGGTGAGAGAGGAAGAAGAGGAGGGGAAACGAAAAAGAAAAAGGAGGGGGAGGAAGAAGAGGAAGAGGAGATCCATGAATGAGGACCAAGATGAGAACCATGCTTGTCTTGTGGGCAAACACTGCGAAGGGTTGGTTTGAGCAAGGGCAGCTGCTGGTCTCCCCACTGTGGGATGCTCAGGATCAAGACTTAGAACTGTGGGCTCTTTCTCTACCTCTGCCCTTAACCAAATGTGTGCCTTTGGGGAACGTGTCTCTTTACCAATCCTCCACTGTAAAGGAATGGGGTGGGGGGGAGTCAAACAAACTCAGAGCTTCTGAAATCTAGTGGGCACAAGAATACTCTGGAACATTTGTTACAATATAGATTGCTGGACCCCTCTCCAGAAATTCTGGTTCCAAGGGTCTGGGGAGCGGCCAGGGAATCTGCATTGCTGACAGGCTCCCCAGTGGGACTGCTGATTGGTCATGGTCCCCACTTTGAGCATCCTGAGGCCTGGAATGACCCTGTCGTTTCTACTGTTCAGTGATTCAAACACTCAGCAGCTCCTGGTCATTGGAACTGCGCCAGGTATGGGGAATGAAAAAGAAAAATGAACTAGATGTGGTTTCTGCTTTCTGGGTCTAGAACCCTAGGTGGGGATACAGAGAGGACAATGGATCCTGTTATCACACAAGGTCCAAGAAGGCCAGGGACAGATGGGAGTGTTCAGCTGCCCGTGTGGGAGTCAAGTGGGGGCTCAAGGAGGAGGGTGAGCCTTTGGCACTAACTGGGAGGATGTGTCAGGAGACGACTCCTGGGCAGAGAGTAGTACAGGCTGTTTTAAGCAGTCCACAGAGAAAGCATTGGCTAAGCGTTCTTTGCATGTGAGTGCTGCTCAGAACCATGAGAAGCTGCCAACCACAGCTGCAGCTGTTCCGTATCTGCTTGGAGGGCCTGAAACCAGAGGACAGGGCTCCCAAAGGGCCAGCGTCCCTGGGGACCATACTCGAGTATAATATGTATACCACTCACCACTGATGCTCATTATCTGTGAAGTCTGCTTTTGCAAATTTGCGTACTTGCTAATATTTGCTTGCAACCCCTAAACTTATATTCGCGGTTCTTTCACAATCATTTGTGGTCATGTGTAGAACAGTGAAAACATTTGACTCACCCAGCACGCACGTTCCCACCTGAACAGTGCACAGTCTTCTTACTTAAGCTCTTGTATTGTAAACAAGGGTCCTTTCTATACTCTATTTAGTGCCATCTTTTGAGTATTTGGGGGCTTCTTTTGGGTGATTTTGCTCTTTAAGATCGCCCCCAAGCAAAGTGTCTTATATTGTGCGGTGCCCTAAGCATAGATGGTTATGACGTATCTTATGGGGAATATAGGTGTATGAACTAAACTTCTTTCAGACGTGGGTCATAGTGTTGTTAATTGCGAGTTCAGTGTTGGTGAATCAACAACATAAATTAAATATGGGCTTCCCTGGTGGCTCAGTTGGTAAAGAATCTGCTGCAATGCACCAGACCCAAGTTCGATCCCTGGGTTGGGAAGATCCCCTGAAGAAGGAAATGGCAACCCACTCCAGTATTCTTGCCTGGGAAATCCCATGGACAGAGGGGCCTCGTGGGCTATAGTCCATGGGGTTGCACAGTTGGACATGACTTAGTGACTAAACCAACACCTTTAAACAGAAACACATATAAAACAAGGTTATGAATTGATGGATTGATGAAAATGTTGTGACCAGAGGCTCACAGGAACCTAATCTTATATTTTCCCTAGGAACAGTGGTACAGCATTAATACAGTGTTCATGGCAACTTTATGAAACATAACTACCATGAATAATGAGAATTTGTGTGTGTGTGCACACTCGTGATGAAGCCATTGCCAGGTTTTCTTTAGCTTAGTATTACAAGTTAGCGTATTTAATAACATAATTCAGAGTTGCAGCAAGAATTTAATAAAATCAGAATATCTCATTAAATTTTGGAAGCTTTCTTACTAATTTTAACTGGTGGCAGTCCTTATACAATTTAGCCATCTCCTCTTCTGCCTAGATTTGAACAAAGGCAGCTTTCTATTCAGCCTGAACTTATCTTCAGCTTCCATACCCAACTGAATTCACAACATCTCATTGACTTGGTTTAGATGCAAATTTGTATATAACAGTTGTTGGTGTCACAATGTAGCTGAATGCAACTTCAATAAAGGTCACAGTTCAGTTCAGTCGCTCAGTCATGTCCGACTCTTTGCAACCTCATGAATCACAGCACACCAGGCCTCCCTGTCCATCACCAACTCCTGGAGTTCACTCAAACTCATGTACATCAAGTCGGTGATGCCATCCAGCCATCTCATCCTCTGTCGTCCCCTTCTCCTCCTGCCCCCAATCCCTCCCAGCATCAGAGTCTTTTCCAATGAGTCAACTCTTCGCATGAGGTGGCCAAAGTATTGGAGTTTCAGCTTCAGCATCAGTCCTTCGAATGAACACCCAGGACTGATGTTCTTTAGCATGGACTGGTTGGATCTCCTTGCAGTCCAAGCGACTCTCAAGAGTCTTTTCCAACACCACAGTTCAAAAGCATCAATTCTTCGGCGCTCAGCTTTCTTCACAGTCTAATTCTCACATCCATACATGACCTGGAAAAACCATAGCCTTGACTGGATGGACCTTTGTTGGCAAAATAATATCTCTGCTTTTGAATATGCTATCTAGGTTGGTCATAACTTTCCTTCCAAGGAGTAAGCATCTTTTAATTTCATGGCTGCAATCACCATCTGCAGTGATTTTGGAGCCCCCCAAAATAAAGTCAGCCACTGTTTCCACTGTTTCCCCATCTATTTCCCATGAAGTGATGGGACCAGATGCCATGATCTTCGTTTTCTGAATGTTGAGCTTTAAGCCAACTTTTTCACTCTCTTCTTTCACTTCCATCAAGAGGTTTTTTTAGTTCCTCTTCACTTTCTGCCATAAGGGTGGTGTCATCTGTATATCTGAGGTTATTGATATTTCTCCCAGCAATCTTGATTCCAGCTTGTGCTTCTTCCAGCCCAGCATTTCTCATGATGTACTCTGCATATAAGTTAAATAAACAGGGTGACAATATACAGCCCTGACGTACTCCTTTTCCTATTTGGAACCAGTCTGTTGTTCCATGTCACAGGATCATATTAAATTGGATATTATTTTCATTTTACCCATATGACTGACACTAATTCGGACATGTGTTTTTTCCCACACTGCCAAGAAATTCAAGACACCATCTGGGTGTCCTACAACTTAACTGAATTCTGTCACTACTGCTATTGAAGTAGCATCATATCTCACAGCCTAAGGGCTCAGTCCCACAAGGCTACCCCCACTTCAGATGTTTATTGCAAGTTAAGATCATTACCTATGCTTCTGACTAGCAATACATTGGAAATTCCCATGTTTCTCTCCTTGGGTTGGATTAATTTGCCAGAGTGACACACAGAACTCAGGAAATCAGTTCACTCACAGACTACTGGTTTATTACAACGAATATGAAAGGATATGAATCAACAGCCAGGTGAAGAGATACACAGGGTGAGATCCCAAACGCGGGGGCTTCTGCCCCTGTGGAGTTTGAGGACCATCACTCCGGCTTGTGGAGGAATTTGGTTTTTCCACCTGGAAGCTCTCCGAAAGCCCATCTCTTGGGATTTTTATGGAGGTTTCAGGAAGTCAGAACAATTGATTAAATCATTGGCCTTAGGCAACTGGACTCAATCACCAGACTTTCTCCCCTCCGCAGAGGTTAGAGGGTAGGGCTGAAATTTCCCACCCTGTAATCACTTGGCTGGTCTCCCTGGCAACCAGCCCCCATTCTTAGGTGAACTTGGGGCTTTCCAAAAGTTACCTCACTTAAATAACAAAAGACACCTTGATCACTCTCTTCACCTCGGAAATTCCAAGAGTTTTAGGAATTCTATGTAAGGAACCAGGATGAAGAGCAAATATGTATATTTCTTCTTAATAATCACAGTCACACTTGTTCCATTTAAATTTTTGCACTTGGCAGATGGATTAAATATTTTCCACGGGGGATAGGTAGAATACGGGGCTGAGGATCTTACAGTCCGAGTGCCTGCAGGCTCAGGCAGGAACCCCCCACCCACCCGGCCTTCCCCATCCAGCTCCTCACTTCCAGGCCCAGCCTAGGCCCTGTCCGCCAGGCTGCCTCAGCCCTTTCTAACTTGTTTTCTGAGAAATGTGCTGAGAACTGGAAAGGCCCCTTCAGGCTTTCACGGGGTTGGAGTGGATGTGATTTCCCTGGGAACCAGGACGGAGGCCTCCGGGCGTTCCCGGACCGTGAAATCCCTGCCTCCCACGGCACGGCCGGGCTGGACGGAGTCCTCGGGTGCTCCCGAGCCTCCGAGCCTCCCTGCGGGTCCCCGGGGACCTTGTTGGCCAGCGGAGCGAGAGGAAGCACTGAGGCTGAAGCAGCCAGGCGACTGGCGGGCATCCCACATAAACACGCTCCATCACTGTCAATTATTTACGCGCCGTATGGAGGCCGGACGGGCTTCTGGACCCGCGCGTTAATGAGAAGCCGGAGGATCCTGGCTTGGCCCAGATTCCGGAGGCGGGGCGGGCCGAAGGGCTAGTGGAGAGCAGCGTGTCCCTGACTGGAAACCTGCAAAAAGTCTCCGTCTTCTGCAGGAACAGATTGAACCCCATAGCTACGCACTCCCCACACCCCAGCTTCCTTCACGGTTCTTACCCGCAGACCTCTGGGCACGTGCTCCGTGCTCCCCCTCGCCCCGGCCCTCGAGTCCCCTGTCTTTCTCAGCATCAGCACCCTTTAAGGCAGGGCTCAGACATCACTTCCTCTGTGTGGCCTCCCCTCTCACCCGCTGGAGGGTGAACTTGCTCCTTCCCCGTGCCCACTCCCTATCCCCCAGCTCTGAGCACCCTATTTAGCAGTGTGTCCTATGCTCTGAACGGAGCCACCAGCTGCATCCTTTCCTGAGAAGTCTTGTTTCTTCAAGCAGAACTAGAGACAATGATGGTCTCTCTCTAAAGCTCTGTGGGGACGATTGGATACACAGGCAACTTTACACAGAGCTTCATACCCAAGAATCACCCCACAGATGAGAATTCTTTATTATTATTATCAATATAGGACTATTCCTCGGTGTTGTAATCACTTCCATCATAAGCTTCAGTCTTACTAGACTCTACTCTGCTGGAGTACAGTGGCTGCAGTCTTACTCATCTCTGTTAAAAAGCAAAATTCAATGAGTAAATGTGAAGATCTAATTGGCCTTACTCAACGACTCATGAATCAGGCCACATACCATGGAGTAAATGGGCTTCCCTGGTGGCTCAGAGGTAAAGAATCCGCCTGTAATGCAGGAGACTCAGGTTTGATCCCTGGGTCAGAAGATACCCTGGAGAAAGAAATGGCTACCCACTGGACTGGTATTCTTGCCAGGAGAATTCCATGATAGAGGAGCCTGGCAGGCTACAGTCCTTGGGGTCGCAAAGAGTCAGACACAACTGAGTGACTCACACACACACACACACACACACACACACACATCAAATAGATAGACAGGTACTTGGAGGGGCTGGACCAAATGGAAGGTGTTTATGGGCAGGACGGGCAAAGGAAAACATCATTTTAGCAAAGGAAAATGTTGCAAAGGAAAACATCATTTCAGGCCAGAAATTTCTTCTTTTGGGGAAAGGACCAGCAGGCATCTTTGTCATGCGAATTGCCTGTCAAAGGAAGGGGGTGGGGAGGGACACACCCCCATGACAGATTACCTCAATGGTGCCAACCGGAAAATTCCAGACTGGGTGATTAAGACCACATTTTGGGGGAAGGTTGAAATTGCAGGTAAGTCAGGTTTTAAATCCAGTTTTGATATCATGGGATTTAGCACAAGTGATACCATTTTGGCCCCCTGGTTCTCTTACTTAGTAGGTGTTCAATCAAGAGTAAATTTTCAGTGGGAGCACACATGTAAATATCCAGCATCTACTAAGTGCTTACTATCTTCCAGGCTGTGTTCTATGCACTTTACATGAAAGAACTCATTTAAAACAACAGTCCTGTATGATTGCTGTTTATCAGTATTCTTTTAACACACGAGGAAACACGACATGGACGGGAGAAGTAACTTGTGCAAGGTGAGTGTTTACCAGAGCTGAGATTCAAACCTGGACAGATTCAAACCTTATTGTTCCACCAGCTCTTATAGTACAACATATACAGCCCAGATCGGGTGCTCATGGGTAAGTTCCTGCACGTGGTAGGTGTTCAGTGAATGTTGAATAAGGGTTTGGGGCCTTTGTATGTTTTGATTGCCCAGACTACAGCAGGCAAGTCACACAGATCAGCTCTCCAAAAGGGGTGGGGTGGGGGGCGGAGCTTTCTATTTTTAGACTTATCTGGAGAGTCTCTAGTACTGTGTGTCTTTTCCTGAGATGGCCTGTTCTAGACTCAGCACTTGACCTTCCAGAGGGGAGGAGCAGCCAGCGTCTCCCAGATAGGTTCTGTCTGTCTGCCATGTTCCCTGCAGACTGCACACTTCTTTCCTTCTAGAATGTTCCTTCCTCTCCCTCTCCAGCACCTTCCCCACTGGCACCATGATCCATCTGGAAAGCCCTTCCTGACTCTTCTCTGGGAAATCTTCCCCAACTGCCATTGCAGTCCTGAGCTCTCCTACACTGAACACGTGATTTGTAAACACACACCTGTGCATGTTCACGACACAGTGGTGAGTGGCAAGGCCTTTCATGTTGGACTCCTGGCTTTCAGTCTGGCTCTGCCATCCTGTACAAGTCTCCCCAGCTGGGCCTTACTTTCCCCACCTGTGAAATGGTGCTAATCATAGTACCCATTTCATAGGGTTTGGTGAGCATTAAGAAAGAGTATGTACAGAGCACTTAGCCGTGGGATATGAACATAGCGAATGTTGCATATGTGTTCCTGTTCTTTTATTCTTCTAAAATAAGCCCTTCCTTGCATATCTTTGCATCTCCAGTGCCCAGCACACTACAGGTACTCAGTAAATGAAAATGCAACTTAATTTCAACAATGTGAGCATGTATTGAGAACCCACCAGGTATCAAGGGGTAAATACGTGTTGGGGGAGGTGCAGCTAAAGGTCAGGATGCCTACGTATAGAGACATCCAATGAGCGACTGGATGAGGGACTTCCCTGGCAATCCAGTGGTTAAGACTTGGCCTTCCAATGCAGGGGTTGTTGATTTGATTCCTGGTCAGGGAGCTAAGATTCTACAGGTCTGGAGGCCAAAAAACCAAAATGTGAAATGGAAACAATATTGTAACAAATTTAATACCGACTTTAAAAATGGTCCACATTAAAAAAAAAAAAAAAGCTTAGAGAAAAAGAGAGGGCTTCCCAGGTGATGCTAGTGGTAAAGAACCTACCTGCAATGCAGGAGACATAATAGGCATGAGTTCAATCCCTAGGTTGGGAAGATCCCCTGAAGCAGGAAGTGGCAACCCACTCCAGTATTCTTGCCTGAAAAATCCCCTGGACAGAAGAGCTTGGCAGGGTATGGTTCATGGGGTTGCAAAGAGTCAGACATGACTGAATCAACTTAGCGTGCAGAGAAAAAGGGCCAGGATGATGCCAAGGTGGTACATTCGTCGGCTCATCTATTCATTAAGGCATTTATTGTGCCAGGCTCCAGGGAGGCAAAGATGAATAAAATTCACTCCTAGTCCTTAAAGAGACATGACTGGATATATATAACTTACAACATAGGCAGATACCTTCGTAGAGGCGTGAACAAGGTGGGCTCTGGGCTCAGGAGACACAGCCACTGGACTCAGGATCAGTCTGTAAAGTATGGGGCAGGGGAGTTGGGTAAGACTGGCTGTCTTTGCATAGGGTGGCCCTTTTGCCTGGGCCATCTCTCCTTCTCATCTTTCCAGCCTCAGATGACATGTCTTGTCCTCAGTGAATCCCCTTGGAAAGCCCACCTCCTCATCACTCTGGCACTGCACAGTTCATTTCTTCTCAACACTAGCCGTAGTCCTTAGTGAGTGAAAAGCAGGGAAGGAAAGGCAAATGAATTTCTTGAATATCTACTATGGGCCAGGCACTGGGCTCTTCAACTGCTGAACACTACTTAACAAATTTTCCCACTGTTTCCAGGGCTGTCCGTATTGACACTTCAAAAGGGCAAATGCCTTTGCTCAAGGTCACTGGCCAGGAAGTAGTGGAACTGGACTCGGAATTTCAGGGCCAGCTGCCTCCCCACACCCAGAGAGATTTCATGGCACCAGGAGAGGCCAAGTAGGCGAGAAAGGAAACGGAATGATTCGTTTACTGCCCCGGGGCATTTTCAGCAACAAGTAAGTGATTTCTTTGGTTCCCAGTCTGCTATTCAAGCAGAGACTTGGCAGCTGGGAACCAGGCTGCAGAAAAACAGGTTTTCTTCTTAACTCAGCAGCACCACCTGCAGGATGTGAAGGAAAGCTGCAAAAAAGGATCAGGAGAGAGCAGAGAGGGGATATGGAGAAGGGACCTGAGACATCGACTAATGACCTTTGATCTTAAAAAAGGAGTATATTGAGACCAAGAAAGGGACTTAAGGTCACAGTGTTAGTGGTGTCAAATTTGAAGCTGTATCTCTCCAGACTCCTGGTTCAGTGCCCTCTTCCCTTCCACCCTCCCTTCTTCCCTCTCCCTACTCACTCCCCTCCACCCTTGATTCTCATTCTCTCACTAGGTCTCTCCTTTCTCTCTCATTCAATAAGCATTAACTAAGCACTCAACAGAGGCTTCCCAGATGGCCAGGTGGTAAAGAATCCACCAATGCAGGAGACTCAAGAGACTTGGGTTCGATCCCTGGGTAGGGAAGATCCCCTCGGGGTAGGAAATAGTAACCCATAACCCATCCAGTATTCTTGCCTGGAAAATTCCATGGACGGAGGAACCTGGTGGGCCACAGTCCATGGGGCTGCAAAGAGTCAGACACGACTGAGCGCGCACACACACACACACACAAGCACTCAGTATGCCCTGGGCATATTCATTCTTGTGGGATATAAATATTGATAACTAAAATGTGCCTTTTAGGATTAACATTTAAATGTTGCTTAATTGCCATTAACAATCTACTTCATCATTACACCCAAGACATACTGTACATTACTGTGTATCAGACACTAGGCTAAGGCGTGATCTTAGTAGATCTTCACAGATGAGGAGACTAAGGCTTAGAGACCTTTGGATTAGTAGTTGTGGAGCAAGGATTCAAAACCAAATCCTTCTGATCTCAGAGCCAGAGATCTTAATCACTCTGTATATTTACTCTTTAAAGTATCCAAGGTTATTTGAAGAAGAATCCATACTTTAATTAGGATGCTACTGCTATTTAAAATAACTACTTATTTCCTGTCTAAGTGGGGGTGCTGACTCTCCTCTCAAATTCATTGCTTCTGAAATCCCTTCAAGTTCACATCGAGATTCTCTGTACCAGGCACTGTGTTAGGTGCTAGAGTCACAGAGATGACTGTAGTTCAGCCAGAAGCTTGTGGCCTTGTAGGTGTCAGTCTTAACACTGCCATCGGCAAGATGTTCTAATAGAAGCGTGGCACAACTCCGGGGGGTGCCATTCGCACCGCAGCTGACGGAAATGGCATCTCCTGAATTGGCCAGTGTTCTACTTGTGGGACTGTATTTGGTGTCCTTGACCCAGTGGGATGGGAACAAGAAAGAGGGGCAGGGGGTGAGGGATGGGGACCAATCACTTCCACCCCGCAGGGTAGGGAAGCTTCACGGCCGAGGCCACTGGAGTGTGAATGCAGCAAAGCTCTATAGACTTGGATTTCCTGTTCTCTGCAGCTGGGAGGCAGGGTCAAGTTTTGAGGAAATACGTCTCTGCGTTTTGACCTGCAAAGCAGAAAGTGTATTTCGGTTTCCATTTCTGCATTAGCACCAAAGTTGCATTTTAAGTTCCTGGGGAATTTGCCCTCATTCTCGTTTTTGGGTGGATGGGTATTTTCTTTCTTTTGGGTGGTTGGTTATTGAAATTGGAGCTCACGAATTGTAGGAGCCACGTCCAAAACCAGAAGATCTAGTGTGGGCAACCTTGCAGCAGTTAAAGAATCCTCTGCCCAAATCGCAGGAGAATGAACCCACTGCAGCCCCGGAGAATGGGGCCTTCATCTCACAGATAACAGGCCCCCATCTCTCAGCATCTCCCCTCACTTTCCTCACCATCTAAGAGCACTTTGTGCTTATGCACGCAAATTTTACTGTTTCACTTGTAGTAGAAAAACAAAAGACTTTTTTTTTTCATTTTCCTAATATAAAGTGATTTCATAATAGCGCCTATTCTTTGAAGTTGCTATTTCAGACCCCTCTAGGGAGGGCATGCTGGCAATCACAGGACTGAGCTGGGCTGGTTACTGGAAGGGTGCTGAGGGTACAAAGGTATTAAACAAACAAAAAAAGAACCTGCTCTCAGCCTTCCAGGTGCTCTTTACTCCATTGCTGGCCCTGCAGCCCCAGGAATGGCCACTGTGGGAAGGAATAGCAGTAGGGGTGGTGGGGGTCCCCACGCCCATCACACCTTGGATGACAGAGCAAGCACATGGGGGAGACTCTCTTCTCTTCTGCCCTGGGACAAAGATGCTCATCAGCCTGTTGTGCGTGTGTGTTTAGTCGCTCAGTAGTGTCTGACTCTCTGGGACCCCCTGGACTTCAGCCTGCCAGGCTCCTCTGTCTGTGGGATTCTCCAGGCAAGAATACTGGAGCGGGTTGCCATTTCCTACTCCAGGGGATCTTCCTAACCCAGGGATCAAACCCACATCTCTCGAGTCTCCTGCATTGTCAGGTGGGTTCTTTACCACTGAGCCACCTGGGAAGCCCTCCTTTCTTCTCGTGTTGTGGGCTCAATAGCCAGACTGGGACCACTGTCAGTCAGCCAAGATAACCTTGTTTCAGGGGAAAGTGAGTTCTCAGGTTCAAATAGCCATCTTAGAAATCAACTATTGGAATACCTCCTGTTGTGAAGCTCAAGTGCCTCTGCTAGTCTTTATGGTAAAATTAACGCTGTGAAGAAAAGCTATGAACTGGGAATTCAGAGGCCCTGGTTCCAGGCTGCCCTTAGCCAGCTGATTTGGGGCAAGTCATATCATTGTCCTCTTTGAAGCCTCACCTGGAGAATGAGGGATTGCACCAGATGAATGGCCAGGCAATCTTTTGGAGTCTGAGTCTTTGGAACTTTGTAGTGTGTTACTTCCATTTCCAGTGTATTATTGCATTTCTGGTTGAACAGACTGCTTCTTTGGCCCAGGGCTTGTTGGCTCCAGGTCCACTTGTCACTCCTGTGTTAGCTGGTTTCTGGCTGGGTCTGGCACATGGGAGGCACTGGACCATTACTGAAGGGCATCAGGAAGGGAGAAATGGGAAAGGGCATTTCCTCTCCCCGCCGCCTTCAGAAGCGTGTGGCAGAGGTTGCATTTCGTTCTTGGCTCTGGCTCCCACCACGGTTCCTGGGGTCATTCTTATAAGATGACCCCAGGCCTTGGGTTCGTATGATCCTGCCGTTTCTTTCTGTCCCTCCAGCTAAGGGACTTGCTGCTATTATTAATCGTTGGGTGGCCCCATTACTTCTTGGTGGGGTTTCCAGCCTTTCCATCAGCTGCGTAGCCCATTTCCCATGTTAACTTCACCTTGTTCCAAATACTCGGAGTGGGTTCTGTTTACTTTGACTGAACCATTTTAACTTTGGCCAGCTTTACTTTGTAACATCCATCCATAAGAATGATTTTGATAACGTGGATGATTATAACCCCTTACTTGGGATATAATCTCATGTATTAACAAAGCTTTGCTGGGGTTCTGTCATCTGAGTCTAATAATGACAGTGTGACGTAAGATGGGTATTTATCATGAATTCCACTTTACAGAAGAGGAAATGATCTCACGGAGCTCACGCAGCTGGGGAGTCTTGATAGAGCTGGAACCAGAATGCGAGGCTTTTGACTTCTCATCTAGCTTTCTGCCTCTGCTTTTCATCATTATCCCACTCACCCCACTGGAATGGTGACTTAATGTCGGTCCTTCAGAATAGTGTTATCTAAAGTGTGGGCGCAGCCCTTCAGTCGAGGGTGTGTTAATTACCTGTTGCTGTGAAACAAGGGACCCCCACACTTTGTGCTTTATAGCAGTGTCATTTATTATTTTGGAAATGGCCCATGACTGCAAAGATGCTTTCTCCGTTCCACGTTTTCTGGGTTGATTGTTCTTAGAGCTGGGCCCTGGGAGGGCTTTGAGGTTGTACTTTCCAATTTGAGGTGGGTCTGGCTGTGATGTGATGATGAGTAGGCCAGTGTGAAGCACTGAATACACAGGCTTCTGTCCTCAGCAGACCCAGCGAAAAAGCAGCCTCTAACCAAGGGATAAGGGCAAGGGGAGGAAGCTTAAACTTTTTGTATTAAGCTCATTAAACAAGGACTTCTCTGGTGGCTCAGATAGTAAAGAATCTTTTTGCAATGCGGGAGACCTGGGTTCCACCTCTGGATCTTGGGAAGATCCCCTGGAGAAGGGAATGGCTACACACTCCAGTGTCTTGCCTCTGTCCAGTGAATTCCAAGGACAGAGGTGGCTGGCAGGCTGCAGTCTATGGGGTTGCAAAGAGTCAGACGTGACTAACACTTTCACTTCTTTCATTAAATAGAAAAGAAAATTGTGTCTTTCTCTTCATCTATATTGTTCACCTAGTGTTGAGTGTTTAACAACACACTAGAAGGTGAGGTGAGTTGCTGTACTATAGGGACTTACAATACCATTAGGAAAAACATGATTTTATATTCCTAAGTCCCCAGGGATCACATGTTTGGGCAAGAGTCAGGGTCACATCCATCACCTTTATCATCATCAATACATACATATATATATGTATGTATTTACTGATTTATCTGTGCTCACCTGGTGCTAGTCTCTTTCACTATGGCCTTGGGGTCCTTGCCAAGAGTCTCACCTCAGTTATTTCTGGAGTCCCAGGGGATGGCTCGTGTGTACCTGTGGACTCTGTCCTTCTGGCTCCCATGTAGTGTTTACTTTTCCCTTCTTCAGCTCCAACTTTCTGCTCCGATGTCTACAGCCAAGCTTTGGAGGCTCTTGCCAAGGCTGGTGTGACTGGTGTCTGTGTCAGGGCCACTGTCTCTGTCCAGCGTTTCACTGTGTTTCCTGATGATCCGGGGAAAATGCCTGCCTCTGTTTGCATCTGGTCTGTAAGATAAAGCCACCTTGCTCTCAATAGACAAGGAGATTTAAATGGAATATTTCTAATTTTTGTTTTCTTTGGTTTTAACCTCTATGCTCGCAGATTCTGAGTTAAGTTCCAAGATGTAAAGAGGCTACTGAGAAACTTCTGAGCTATTGCACTCAAGCTGATCCTCTTGGTCTTGGAGACTCTAATTCATTTATTTCTGAGAGCTCAGCACTGGCTGGCTACAGACTCTGGAAGCATTCACATCATATTCCTGATCAGGGCTGGCATGACTAGTGAACGAGGCCCTGACCTTGAGTTAACTGGTAGTCAGCACCAAAGAACTGATGCTTTCAAACTGTGGTGCTGGAGAAGACTGAGAGTCCCTTGGACAGTAAGGAGATCAAACCAGTCAGTCCTAAAGGAAACCAACCCTGAATACTCATTGGAAGGACTGATACTGAAACTGAAGCTCCAATACTTTGGCCACCTGATGCGAAGAGCCGACTCATCAAAGACCCTGATGCTGGGAAGGATTGAAGGCAGGAGGAGAAGGGGGCAGAGGATGAGATGGTTGGAGGGCATCACTGATTTAATGGACATGAACTTGGGCAGACTCCAGGAGATGGTGAGGGACAGGGAAACCTGGTGTGCTGCAGTCCACGGGGTCACAAAAAGTCAGAGATGACTGGGCGACTGAGCAACAAGAACAGTGTTACAGGAGTCTGTTGAGACAGAGACTTTGTAACCAGGGGTTTTATTCATTTTAGACTTGCTCTATATCATATTTCACAGTGTCTGCCTAATGTAAAATGGTTTGTGCTCTTTTAGTATAACTGCAACTTTCTTTGAAGAACCGTAGTTTGGATTCTCCCAAAAGCAGACCCCAGGCAGAGATTCTGAGTGCCAGCAGTCAAAATGGAGGTGATCTGAGGAAGCTTCACTTGGGGAGTGAGGAACTGATCCAGGGAAAGGCGGAAGCCAGTGAAGGCGCGCAGATGAGTCACTTGTCACCATGTGCACTGGGCCTGAGTTGTGCTACGGGCCCTTTAAGAGGCAGTATTGGCTGATCTCAAAGCTGCCCCACGGAGGGGTAGGCTCACTGGGGTATTTATTAGTTCTTGTTCTGTATCAGTTGAGGGTCACTCATGGAGGCATTATCTCCCTGGCCTGCCCCCAGAGAGGGCTGAACGCACTACTGTGGCATAGAAAGAGCTCAGACCAAGAGATGTAGGGATTTGGGGCAAGAAGGCAGCAGAGTTTACGGGAACTGTCACCAAACTGCTGATGATCTGCGGGGTGGGCTGATGGGATTAGGGTGGGACATTGGCGTCTATGAAGTGCAACCATAATATTGAAAAAGAACAACAACCTATAAAAGGACTTGACTTTTCAAGTGCATTAAATAACCAGGGTTCATATGGAGAGACCGTCTTCCAGGTCAGAAGATGCTATAAAATCGACCCAGGTGAAGATGATGTTGGAGTCAGGGACCACAGCTGCCTGTACCACCTTGCATCAGAATCCCAGCCTCTGGCCTCTCCTTGTCAGCTGCCTTGAATTGGTAGGACACTGGACTTGTTGATGACCAGGTGACAATGACAAGGGAGGTACAAGGCAGGACTCCAGAGAGAATTTTAAGGCCTTGGCCAGCCAGACACAGCATTCTTGCTCTAACAGGTATCCTCTGAATGAAGAGAAATGAATCACCTCTTGTTTAAAACATGGCCAGTAGCTGAGATTATTAAGAGCAAAAATAAACTTCCTTGTCCAGAAGGGAAAGAGTTGGTCAAATACTAAGATTTGAACTTAACTCTTTAATAGCCAGACTATGAACAGACAGAGAACGGAGAGTTACTTTTCAAACTCAGATCACTCCTACGAGCAAAGCTATTCATGATTGCTGACATTTATTGAATGGTTACTCCGTGCTGGGCCTTTCTGCTGTGCTTTTTATGTGTCTGACTTCACTGACTCCTCACAACATCCTTTCTGAATAGCTCCAGTTCCTAGATGTGGGAAGTGGGTCTTAGGTTCAGTAACTTGACTAGGTCCTGGGAAGAGCAAGGGCAGAACTGGGATCTGAAATCAGACATGACTTTATGAACTTGAGGAGTTCTTTAAGATGACAGCTAAGATCAAGTGTGTCCTCTTAAATGGCTTGCATGTAGGTTTGCCAAGGAGTAACTGGGCTGTTATTGTTAGGTTTGGGGGCCTGGGTATACTATCAAGACATCTCAGTGTTGCAAAGTCACTGCGTGTGCATGGAAGTGTCTGTGGGTACCAGATGGTTGGAAAAGATCCTGTGGACAACTCTAGGCCCTAACATCCCAAACGTGGCTCCAGACTTCCCAAGAAGCAATCTAGCTTCCAAGGAATGGAAGGCTCTGGAGTGATGATGGATGTCCTGGGAATTGGGTGACTGTGATGCTTATTTTGGGTTCCACCCTTTGCTGGTTGTTTGACTTCAGGCAAGGGACTTAGTCACCAGGGAACCTACTTTTCTCATCTGTAAAATGAGGATAATGAGTCCTGACTCCTGCCTTCCTCACAGGGAGGGCAGGAAGCTTCCTGAGATCACCTCACTAGAGTCTTTTGATCTGCTTGAAAGCATCCTTCTTAATTGCCCGGCTGGGCACTTGAGCAGCTGGGCGAAAGTTTTATGACCCGAGATTCCCACAGCCCATAATCCACATGCTCCCAGAAGCCCTCTGAGGTTTTCAGTGAGAGATTCGGCCGGCGAAGGTTCCGCCAGGCCATCAACAGAGATTTCTCAGGGACTTAGTCATGTAATAGGCGGTTTCCCAGGGAAGTGCTTGCCAAGGCTTCCACTTGTTCATGTAATATTTCTTAAGAGCTCTGATGTACACATGGCGATTTCTCACCCCTCCCCAGACTTGTGCACAGCAGTCTTGTCTGGTGTCATGGAATCCTGCCAACCATCCAGGACAGCTCTTGGCCACTTTAGCTAGAGCTTGAATGTGCTCTGTGTCCTCTGGGTTCAGTGGGTTTTTTTTTTTTAAATTTTTTATTGGAGTACAGTTGTTTTATAATGCTGTGTTAGTTTCTGCTGCACAGCAAAATGAATCAGCTATATTTACACATATATCCCTTCTTCCTTGGATTTTCTTTCCATTTAGGTCACCACAGAGCACTGGTAATATTAGTACTCTATTATATGCATGTGTACGCGTGTGTGCTAAGTCGCTTCAGTCATGTCTGACTCTTTGCGACCCTATGGACTCTACCCTGCCAGGCTCCTCTGTCCATGGGATTCTCCAGGCAAGAACACTGAAGTGGGTTTCATGCCCTCCTCCGGGAGATCTTCCAGACCCAGGGATCGAACCTGTGTCTCCTGCAACTCCTGCGTTGCAGGCGGATTCTTTATTGCTGAGAACCGGAGAAGCCCTATCTATTGTATACATAATATCCACAGTGTGTACATGCCAGTCCCAATCTCCCAATTCATCCCACCCCTCCTTTCCCCCTTGGTATGTTCCAGTTTTTAAAAGGCTTCTTCAAATAAGTCATATGTCCACCTTCTCATTTCTTGTCTGAGCCATCACAAAAGCTTCCTAAAGACTTTCCCTGCCTCCAGCCCTGCTCTCTCTCTGTAGTCACGCTATACCCCGATGCATAAGATGTATCGCTTCTTTCCCCAAAACCCATCAGTCCTTCCCCACTGGCTGCACGATAAAAATGGAACAAATTAACCTGGCTTAAAAACCCTGCTCTAACGCAAAATCTGGCCCCCCCATTTCCTTTCTCTCCTCATTTCTCATCTCTTTCCATTGTCATTTTATTGGTTCAGCCTACCATTCTACTTTATTTGCTTATCACCTTCTATGTGCCAGGAGCTGTGTTACAGTCGGAAGCTAAATAAGAGCCCTGTTCTCATGAGGCTCACAGCCTCACGGGGGATAAAGATACATACACTGGTGAGTGCTGTGTAGCTGAGTAAGTGCCATGGGAACGAAGGCTTGACTGGAGCCCATTGGAAGGGAGACTGATTCGCCTAGGGTGAGGGTACCACATCCAGCCCTCAAACTGATTAGGATGAGGCCCGCCAGAGTAAGAGGAGGATGGTGGGAGTGGAAAGTGTCAAGAGTGAGTGCAGCCTGAAAGAGGGAACAGGACATCGGGGAGATCGAGAGTGAAGTGAAATGAAGTGAAAGTTGCTCAGTGGTGTCCCCACTCTTTGTGACCCCATGGACTATACAGTCCATGAATTCTCCAGGCCAGAATACTGGAGTGGGTAGCCTTTCCCTTCTCCAGGGGATCTTCCCAACCCAGGGATCAAACCCAGGTCTCCTGCATTACAGGTGGACTCTTTACCAGCTGAGCCACAAGGGAAGTCCAAGAATACTGGAGTGGGTAGCCTATCCCTTCTTCAGCAGATCTTCCCCACCCAGGAATTGAATCGGGGTCTTCTTCATTGCAGGCGGATTCTTTACCAACTGAGTTACCGGGGAGCCCTGACAAGCCCGTGGCAATTCATGGTTTGTGGAGGAGCGCAGTTTCTGAAAGCCCTGGTGAGCCTTGCCTGGATCCTACCCTAGAAGGAAAGGAACTGGAAGCAGGAGAGTCACGTGGGGTCTGCCCTGGTGACTCTGGGCAGCCTGACAGATGCTCTCGGACCCCAGGCCTTTACTGGGGCTAGTCTTTCTCCCCCCTGCCCTTCCTTCCTTCCCCGCCTGTCCCTCTTCTCCCCCTGCTGTGGTTCTTCTCATGTTTCATGGTCCCCTTCAAATGCCATCTAGATCTGGGGTCAGTATTCATTGTTCCCTCCTCTGGGCCCTTAAAGTCCTTTCATTGTGTGTTACCATTTATTGTATTCCATCTTATCTTTTATGTCAGTTGCACCTGTTCATCTCCCTCACTGGACTGAAAGTTCCTTAAAGAGCATATTAACTCTGGAATATTTATTTCTCATTTCCCACAGCACTTAGCATACAATGCTTTGAGCCAGGCTTTTCTCAAGCTCCAGTTCCTCTGCTTATTGGCCATGTGATCTTGGACAAGTCACTCCATCTCTACGACCTCGAGTTGTCTCATCTGTAAAATGGGGATAATGATTTTTATTGCAGAGGATAATTGGGAGGATTACCTGGTTAGCACTCAGCAAACATTAGTTGCCCTCCTCCCTCCTCTGCTCTCTGGCTCATAAAGATTGCTGTAACATCCTGGGAGAGCATCCCTGAGGGAGGGGTACCCTGCTTTTCCCATGGGTCCAGGTGTCAGATGCCATCTGTACTGGTTTGCTGAGCACCTGGGCAGAAAGGCGGGCTACCAACATTACTGCGTGGATCCTTGGTTATCAGTGGCAGTCAACACCACCCATTCTAATCTGATCTTTTTTTTTTTTTTTTGACACCTTCCATGGAACACTCATCCTTAATTTAAACAAAAAGGTATTGCAAAAAAAAAAAAAATTTTTAAATCACGTGAGTTTCCTTGGGTGGATTATGCACTCAACCAAGGTGGGCTCCCAGGGAGAGGAGGAACTGCTGTCTGCCCCTGTCTTTCCCCTTTCTACCTGGTTGCTGCTCAGCCTGTGTACAAAGGCTGTACTCGGAGATGACAAGGGTCATCGTCATGGCTGCAGTCGTCCATGACATTACCACAGTCAGCAGCAGCAGGACGCTCCTCCCCTTGCCTCGTCACCGCCCTTTGGGTGGGGGGCAGGGCAGACCTCCACTCCCTCACTTCCTCTACCATTCTCTGCAGCCTCCATCTGCATGGGTGCCGACAGAGCCTCATGAAGTCACCATCCTGAGTTTGTGCAAACTCGATTCTTACTGCAATCCTGGGAGGCAGGTTGAACAACTGCCATCATCTTAATTAGAGAGAAATCTTGGTACAGAGAAGTCAAGTGATTTGCCCAGGTCATGGAGTGAGCTGGGAGAGGAGTGGGGATCAGACAGGGCTGGGGCTGGGTCTCAGGTGGTTTGAAGCCTGAAGACAATTGTTCGAAAGAGAGAACAGCTCTGCTTCCCCTTAATATAATGGTGTCTGAGAAATTTTTTTAAAGCATCATGCCTGCGTGCTAAGTCACTTGTGTCTGACTCTTTGAGACCCACTGGACTGCAGCCCGCCAGGCTCCTCTGTCCATGGGATTCTCCAGGCAAGAACATCGGAATGGGTTGCTGTGCCCAGCCCCAGAGGATCTTCCGGACCCAAGGATCGAATCTACATCTTTTGTCTCCTGCGTTGGCAGGCAGGTTCTTTATCACGAGTGCCACCTGGGATGCAAGAGAAGAAGCTAATTCCTTTTTCTACTTCAGGTAATTGGAACACCCATTGTGTGCCTGGGACATCTACGAGTTGGCTGCCTAAATAAAGACTGAAGGAGCACATAAAGAATTGAAAGGATATAAGGCTTTGCCCTGGGATTTATGGGGCTGGTATTATTTCTGGAATATTCCACAGATGCTGCTAACCTTCCTGCCTTGGCTCAGAGACATGTAAAATTGCATCAACATGTTCATCTTCCATGAAAGTGCTGAAGGCAGACCGTCCTTCTCTCTTCTGCTTTACTCCTGTTTCCTCATGGGAAGAGCAGTTCTGTTGTCACATTGGGAATGCTGGGAAAGACTGACGAATACTGGGTCACATTAGTCTATGGAGCAGAGTTAATACCGAATCTTCGCTTCTCTTTCTCCTGCTGGACCTGTCTGGATTCTGACACTGTTCCTTGCATTTTGAGTCTTCATGCTTTAAACTGCCTTCCCTCCCCTGCAGGTGTTTTAGGAAAAGTTTTGGCTAAAGAACAGAGATGATTCCTTTATTTATTTGCCAGTCTCTTAATTAATTAAAAAAAAAAAACCTACTTCAATCAGGCTGGTGTGCAAGGTTTAGAATTCCAAGAGACATATATCAGCAAATGGATTTTTCAACAAGATTTTTTCCATTTTCTGTGCAAGATAAAGTTGAGATCGGAACAGGTGTTACCTGTACTGCCTTCTCAGCTGTCTGCTGGAGAGAGTTCCTTCCTTGACCCATGAGTGCTATGTGGGTGAGTGCCCTTTCTTGGGACGTAGAAAGCACTGGGGTTATGATTCTCAAACCCAGTGGTGCATGATAGTTACTCTGACCGCTTGAATCAGAGTTCCCTGGAGGTAGGCCCAGGCATTGGACTTTAAAAAAAACTCTGTTTAGAATACAGATATGGATGATGTATCTGTGTTCTAGTATGCAGTATGAACCACTGCTGCAAGGCAGTGTGCCTTGCTAAAGATTATGACACTTAAATAAAGTGAAATTTTTCATTTCCACAGACAGTTCCTTCTATTGTCTAGTGGGAATAGGTGCCTAGTACGAGAAGCAACCTCCTACCTAGTAGGAGAAGGTACCTAGAGAGAAGTACCTGGTACCAAGAGGGAGAAACACCTTAGTACTGAGAGAGAGAAGTACCTAGCACCAAGAGGGAGAAGCACCTTAGTACTTAGAGAGAAGTACCTAGTACCAAGAGGGAGAAGCACCTTAGTACTTAGAGAGAGAAGTACCTAGTACCAACAAGGAGAAGCACCTTAGTACTTAGAGAGAGAAGTACCTAGTACCAAGAGGGAGAAGTACCTTAGTACTTAGAGAAATAACTAGTACCCAGTGGTGTGCTCAGTTGCTCAGTTTTGCCCAACTCTTTGTGACCCCATTAACTGTGGGCCACCAGGCTGCTCTGTCCATGGAATTTTTCAGGCAAGAATCATGGAGTGGGTTGCCATGTCCAACTCCAGGGGATCTTCCCAACCTAGGGATCGAACATGCATCTCTTGAGTCTCCTGCATTGGCAGGTGGGTTCTTTACCACTGTTCCACCTGGAAAGCCCCATACTATACCTGATCTTAGCCAAAAGGTCGAGAAGCATCTTAGTACCTAGAGAGAGATGTACCTAGTACCTAGTGGGAGAAGCACCCTTGTACCTGGTGGGAGGAGAAGGGATGAGAAATGGTTCTTTCAGCTCCAATACCTCCTAAGAGGTTTCTATAAGCCTTCATCTATTAATCTTCTTGCCAATCCTTAAATAGGTGCCACTATTCAAATGGAATTCAGTGAAGAGACTGTGGTTCAGAGAAATTTAGGGACGTGCCTGAGGCTTATGTGGTAGATAAGGGTAGAACCAGGAGTTGAATGCAGCCCTACTTAGCCCCAAAGGCCAATTCCTTTGCTCTCTACCTGTGGGTCACATCCAGTGGCCCCTTCAGCCCTCTTACAGCCCCTATGATGGCAGTTTAGCCCCCTCCTCCTCTGATGCCTCTGAACAACAGGATCTATTGTAGTTGCACCCCCCAGGTAGCCTGGGCAAACCTTGTGAGCAAGGGGCCTTTCCTCTTAACCAAAGGACCATCCGATATTCCTAAAATTCCCTGGTCAGCCTACATATTAATCTCCAAGCCTGACCCACACATGAGTGGCATCACGTTTTTGATCTGATATGTATCTTGATTTTCAGCTCAGAAAAAACAGTCCCCATAACCACAGCTCCCACTGAACTCATTTCTCAGAATCCCTCCAAGAACCTGGGACTACTGTGTGTAAGAAACATAGGACTGGGGACTCTGCAATACTTCCTGACTCTTCCTCCCAATTCGTCCTATTCTCTTCAGCTGGGTGACAGCTGTTGAGAGGCTGGCATGGCTGCTTAGGAGCAAATGGAGCAAAGCCTCTTGGTCTCTGATAAAAGCCAATTTTACAAAAACTGTACAATAAGACAGGTTTCACAGAGGCATGATCATATATACTTAGGCTTTTAAACAAAATATTTTTGTTTATTTTATTTGTTTGGCTGTCCTGGGTCTCAGTTGTGGCACATGGGCTCTTTGGTCTTCATTGCGACCTGTGGGATCTTAACTGTGACATGTGAGTCCTAATTTCCTGCCCAGGGATTGAACCCAGGCCCCCTGCATTGGGAGCGTGGTCTTAGCCACTGGGCCACCAGGGAAGTCCCTATACTTAGGGTTTTGATTCACTGGAAACTCTATATGTACCAGCAATAAGATCTGACCTCCCTCTCGCACACACACCTAACGTGACCCGAGTGTGTATTCCCGTAAGTGGCCCCTTTCTACTGAAAGTCAGGCCATGTGGGGGTCATCATCAATCCTGGGTGCTGGCTTAGAGAGCAGCATGAAGACTGAAGGTACTCAGAGATGGT
Organism: Bos taurus; assembly: GCF_002263795.3. Lineage (NCBI taxonomy): Eukaryota > Metazoa > Chordata > Mammalia > Artiodactyla > Bovidae > Bos > Bos taurus. Next base: position 14,585,243 of record NC_037341.1, on the reverse strand, counting down.
ACTCTGACATGGCAGAGGGATTTGAGATGGTACAGGAAAATGAAAAGAAATAAAACTAAGAAAGCTTGTATAACTTGGAAAGGACTCGGGAAAAAGCAATGGATATATTCTTTATGGGGTCAGTCTTAAAGGAAATCAGTCCTGAATATTCATTGGAAGGACTGATGTTGAAGCTGAAGCTCCAATACTTTGGCCACCTGACGCGAAGAACTAACTCATTGGAAAAGACCCTGATGCTGGGAAAGATTGAAGGCAGGAGGAGAAGGGGACAACAGAGGATGAGAGGGTTGGATGGCATCACTGACTCAACGGACATGAGTTTGAGCAAGCTTCAGGAGTTGGTGATGGACAGGGAAGCCTGGTGTGCTGCAGTCCATGCAGTCGCAAAGAGTTGGACATGACTGAGCAACTGAACTGAACTTATGGGGTTTCCCTGGTGGCTCAGATGGTAAGGAATCTGCCTGCAGTGTGGAAGACCTGGGTTTGATCCCTGGGCTAGGAAGATCCCCTGGAGAAGAGAATGGCAATCCACTCCAGTATTCTTGCCTGGGAAATCTCATGGACAGGGAAGCCTATCCTCTGGACAGAGGAGGCTACAGTCTCTGGAGTCGCAAAGAGTCAGTGTGGCCTCGAGGGCTGCACACTGTGTCAGGCTAGACCAGGGTAGACAAAAGAAGCTGCAAAGATCACATTGGCTTAATACAATCACAGTTCATCTCTTGCTCTGCTAAAGGGCAAAGCAGATGGTGAGTTCTTTTTAGTTTTGTACGTGGTATTAACACCATCTGGAATATACAGCCTGTGGGGCAGCTGCTGCTGAGGAAGAGAGAGTCGGAAGAGGCATATTAACCTCAAGTTGCTTCAGCCTAGATGTGACCCAGTGTATCCCAAAGTAGAGAGCATGGTTTCATGGACCCATGCATCCTTCACTCAGTTGAACGATTGTCAACATTTTGCCAATCTCATTTCATCTATCGCCTCCCAGTGATTTTAGAGTAGGGAGCAGAATTTTTAAAATAAATCCCAGAATCCTCTTATTTTACACATAAACATCTCAGTATCCAAGTTCATTTTGGTGGTGGATTTTGGGGGCAGGAGTAAGGCCTAGACCAGCCCTCTGTGGGGAGGGTGCTGCCTTTTTTCTGCCACAGTCAAAGGAACAGTCATACACATGCATTCATCCTGTCTTGATTCTGGACTATGGCCTCCCTTCCCTGTGAATAAGGCCAGGATCTGCCAGACTCAGGCAGCTGCCATGGAGAGAAGCAGTGCAGAAATTCTGTCTGTAACCAGGACAAGAAAAAAACATGTCTTCAGTGGGTCCCTTAGTGCAATCACCCCCCTTTTCCGATGAGTCCCCTGCCCCTTGTGGGGCCTCTGAGACCTGCCGGATGGGTGTCCGTGTCCGCTGAGTCACCTGTGTCATTCTTTTTATCTTATTGGCCTGTGTTTGTCATTTTCGAGCAGTGTGACTCACCCAGCCGAGAGGAAAATGCAGAGCCTGGAAAGCTGAGTCTTTTGTCAAACCCTCACGGCCACTCCTCTGGAAGCAAAACCCTTTTGCTTTGAACTTTCACCTGAGCACCCCAAAGAAGGGGCCTCAGGGGCTTTTGGACCTTTTGGAAGGGCCAACCAGTCAATTCTAAAGGAAATCAGTCCTGAATACTCATTGGAAGGACTGATGCTGAAGCTGAAACTCTAATATTTTGATCACCTGATGCGAAAAACCAACTCAGTGGAAAAGACCCTGATGCTGGGAAAGATTGAAGGTGGGAGGAGAAGGGGACAAGAGAGGATGAGATGGTTGCATGGCATCACCAGTGCAATGGACATGAGTTTGAGCAAGCTCTGGGAGTTGGTGATGGACAAGGAGGCCTGGTGTGCTGCAGTCCATGGGGTCACAAAGAGTCAGACATAGCTGAGTGACTAAACTGAACTGAACTGAACTGGTCAGGGTGCCAGACTCTGGGCTGGATCCAGGCAGCCTTCTCGAAAATCTCCCTCCCACTCTCCAACCTGCCTGTTGGGTCTTCCCAGAGGGCGTGTCATTCTGGGACTGGGCCCTTTAGAAGCGGAGGAGAGAAAGCTCTTAACCCCACACCCTAAGAAGCATCTTCCTCCAGAGAGGCAGCCAAGGTGAGAAGCAGGAAGGGCCATTGGAGCGCCCACTCTTTGCCCCTCTCGGGCTCAATAACATCCACGCCTACACAGTGTCGGCCTCCTGGGCTAGGTGTGGGCGCCGTGCTTGGTTCCTCATCTGTTCCTGCTTGGAAGAGAGTGGAGGAGTCTTTTGATGTTCTGGACCATGGCAGACACTGGGCCTCCTGCTTCCATGGCAGCCCACCACCCTCCCATCACCCAGGGCTCTATTCTTTACACAGCAGCCAGAGTGACTGTCCCATGTGGAAGAACAGATCACAACACACCCCTGTTTAAAAGTCTGCAGGGACTTCCCTGGCACTTAAAATAAAATCCATTTCATCACCATGACCTACAGTCTTGGGAGACAAAGTGGTCCCCCAGCCTTGGGGTGGAAGGTGGGAGGGGAGGCCTGGGTAGAAATACAGAATCTCAGGGCCCACTCCAGGCTCAATGAACCAGAAGCTGCATCCATATCACATTAAAGTGTGAGAGGCCTCTACGACCTACGTGGGCCCAGCGGGTGGAGCCCAACTTTGATTGCTTCTCAGAATCTCCTGGGGAGTTTATACAGCGACAAGACCCAGCCCCCAGGCCTGCTGGGATCTTGATTCAATAGCTCTTTGCTACCACCTGGAAGGTAGGTTTTATTGGTCCTACATCTGCAACCCAAGAATCCAAATCTCAGAGACTTACGGGGTTCCCGTGGACTCCCAGTCCCTCCGCATGGCTGGGACTGCTGGATAGGTACATTGCTGGGTGCAAAGGCAAAAGGAATCGGGGGGACGGGCTCTGGATTCAGGCTTGTCTGGGTCTGATTCCTGCTGCACCACATCCAAACTGGGCAAATCATTTATCACCTGAGCTTCATTTTCCTAATGTGTAAAACAAGGATAAGAAAGAACTTATGTCACGGTGATGTTAAGATTAAATGAGGTAATTGTTCAGCATGGCATGCTGAGCACTTAGTAAATGTTACCTGCCACTATTATCATGGTTATTTATTATTCCTCACCCTCGATTTTTGGCCCTTTAAGCAACAGAAGCTCTGAATTGTCTGGTTCCAGGCTTTTTCTCTAGAGGTTAGATGGTCGACGTGGCACAATGAAAAAGGCACAAGATTTAGAGTTCTCTGGTTTGCTGTGTGATTCATCTTATTATGCATTTACTTGTTCATTTAGGCTGCATGGGTCTTCACTGAGGCACCGGGCTTCTTCTCCTGTTGTGGTGCTCAGGCTTGGTTGCCATGCAGCACGTGGGAACCCAGGTCTCTGACCAGGGGTCAAACCAGCAGCGTCCCCTGCATTGGAGGGCAGATTCTTAACCACTGGACTGACAAGTAGTGTGATTAAATAGGCCACAGGGCCTCTCTAATCCTCTGTGTGTGTGTTCCTTATTTGTGAAATGGGGACATGAACACCCATCTCCAGAGTTGGGGAGAATATAGGATGTGAGGTCAGGTACAAGGCCTTAACCAGTCTGATCTTGTTAGACTGTGAGTCATTCTATCACATTCTATCAAACGTGTACACTATCAAATTGTGTCCTTGAAATGTCACCCTGTATATAGCAACGTCGACTAAAAAGCACAATCTAAAAGTGGAGAATTGTGTTTTATTCGGTGGATTTTTCTGAGGCTGAAGTCTGATATACAGCCTCTCAGATCGCTCTGAGGGACTGCTCCAAAGAGGTAAGGGAGGAGCCAGGGCACATAAGAGTTTGGCAATAAGAACCAGGTGACCGGAACATCAAAAAATTACTATTAATTAAAGGAAACCAGACCTCTCAAGTTAATGAATTTAGCATTTTTCTTTGTATGGGGAAGATGCAAGAGTCTGGGCTTGTTAAAATAATTCCTTTCATAGGCACCTTAGCCATCTACGGCCAGTATCCTTCTTTTCTCCATCCTGAATCCCCTCTGGGTATGCCAGTTGAGAGCAGCTACAGTGGCTGCTGGCTGCAAAATCCTTTATTTTCTGAATGACAGGAGACATTTGTCATCCACAGCAATAACCTTGAGCAGCAGGGCCCTGAGGGTAAGATGGGTTCTTTCCTGGCAAGAGTCCAGGGTTGACATCCTAGGCAGATCCCACTGTCTTCTCTAATGTGGAGGAAATTGAGAACCCAAAGGTGAAATGCGATGGGCCACTGATCAGGGACAGCTCAGCCCTGTCTGGGAGGCCAAGAGCACAGGTTCTGGAGCCCCCCTGCCTGGATGCACATTGATTCTACCCTTACTAGCTGTGTGACGTTAGGAAAGTGATTTAACCTCTCTGTTCTTCATTTTCCCTGGCTGTAAATTGAAGCCAAACTACCTCCCCTATTGAGTGGCTGTAAGGGTGGAATGAGTTAATACATGGAAATACTTGGAGTCATGCTTAGCACAGAGCAAGGGCTCTGTAATTGTTTTACACTCCCTGGTTAGCTGAAATGTCTCTTTCGTGAGCCCACCTAATGGGACTTGCAATGTTCTGTTTGTTAATCTTATTTCCCTATGAGACCATCCCTGTGTTCCCAGTGCCTAGCAGCAGAGGGCTGGATATGTGCCTGGTATTTATTGATATTATTATTTTCATTAGGAAGGTTGAGAGTGTTCAGTGATGAGCTGACATGAGCTAGATGCTTGCAGACCAGTGTCACAGAAATTAGATCCGAGTCAGCAAGCCCTGTGGTCAGTCCAGGAATGCCTGATCCCAGGCCTGGAGTCACGCAAATTGCATCAGTGGGGGAGAATTACTTAGCATTTGTGCTGCGCAAGGGGCCAAATGTGTGTACACTCTTCACTCATGCCCATGGTGTTGGAAAGATGGGCGGGTGAGAATTCATCATCAGAAAGAAAACATTCTCATTGCCAGTCAATCACTGAACCCTCAGACTTTTATGACTCTCATCAAACTGTCTTTCTGTCCACGCTGACTCAGGCAGAGAGGAAGCTTCCAGACTCGCAGAGTGGAGCATGTGTCAGAAAAACAAGCTTTCCTCTTGCTAAAACTGGCATTAATGCATTTTATGCAATTGAAATAGTGTCTTTTTTTTTTTTTAACCAAATTCTAAGTCACTGAGGAGGGGATGACAGAGGATGAGATGGTTGGATGGCATCACCGACTCAATGGACATGGGTTTGGGTAGACTCCGGCAGTTGGTGATGGACAGGGAGGCCTGGCGTGCTGCGGTTCATGGGGTTGCAAAGAGTCGGACACGACTGAGCAACTGAACTGACTGAACCGAAAGTCACTGAGGAGTCCCTTTTTGGGTACATTTTCATATTAAGTTTTTTTTTTTTTTGATGTCTGATCTTATTTATTTGTTACTCTTAGAACATCTCATTTTTGACTGGACTCAGAAGTAGAAGCTCTCAGAGAGGACAGCCTCCATCTCTTGGCAATCTGTTCCTGCCGTTTTTCTTTGGCCTCTTTCATTCTCTTGGCCAAAAGTTTAGCATATTCTGCAGCCTCTTCTTTATTTTTCTTAGTACGCTGTTTCTTCAGCGCAATATGCCGGCGTTTGTGTTGCAGAACTCATGGAGTCACGAGCCGCTGAATCTTGGGTGCTTTAGTCCTAGGTTTCTTACCGTCTTTATTTAGGGGCTTTCGCACAACACATTGGCCGACATCGTCTTCTTTAGAGAGATTGAAAAGTTTGCGGATTCTGCTAGCTCTTTTGGGACCCAGGCAACGAGGCACTGTAGTATCAGTGAGTCCAGGAATATCCTTCTCCCCTTTTTTCACGATGACCACATTGAGAACACTCAGATTGACATCCACAATGCAACCCTGTACAGATTTGTGCTTTCTCTCTCCAGTCCTCCTTGGTCCGTAACAGGAATGCCCCTTACTCAGTAGCAGGTGAACTCGGCCATGGGTCAAGACACCCTGCTTCATGGGGAAACCCTGCTTATCATTCCCGCCACTGATTCAGACCACATAACCCTTCCATTCTTCACCCAGAGCATCAGCAGCAACTTCTGTGGCCATAAGCTTCTCGTAGAAGGTATGAAGTTTTCATTCATCGTCCACTTCAATGAGCTTCTGGCAGCCCGTGGCCGGGAAAGAGATGTTCAGCTTCATTCTGAAGTGGCCGACAGCCTCCGAGGCGCCACGAAAAAGAGCCATGTTAAGTTTTAATTTAGCAAATGCTCATATGGCACTGTTCTGCCAGGCAATGTAAGTACTTTATAACTATTAGCTCATTCGAACCTTCAAAAGACCTATGGAGGCAGGTAGCATGTCCCCATTTTATAGATGAGAAAACCAAGGCACAGAGAGGTAATTAATTGTCCAAAACCCACAGCTGCTATCACAGAGTCAAGGGTCTATTAGCTTGGCTCCAGAATCTGCATTATATCCCTAGGCTGTGTCGTTTCGTTTAATTCTTGCAATCCTCATGTAAGTCTGCAACCATCCTGCAGGTAACTTCCTCAGAGGACAATGAGGCTCTGAGAAGTTAACTTGGCTCAAGGTCAAGTGACAGAGCTACAGTAGGAATTCACTTTTGTCTGATTCCAAAGTGACCGCAGGCTGAACTGACCGCTCAGTCTGTGGAGGAAGAATGTTCAACCCTCATAGGCGCTGACACATGGATGCTTTCCTTACATGTTCTGTGGATGGCCAGGAACTCCCACTGTTCGAATTCTCCTTTCTCTTTTTCCGTTTTCTTTCTTTGCTTCCACTTGTCACAGTGGAACCGACAGTTGAACCTTGGACGGTGGTGCTGATAGTCAAGAACACCTTTGCCTTGCCATTCACTGCAACGAGAGTGTTGCTGACATCTTCCTCTCGGTTCCCCAAGGACATTGATGTACTGGTGGCTCCTTGAGGAACAGGAAGAGCCCTGCAGAAGTTAGGAAGAAGATGGTGGTGCTGACCACGAGTCTGCCTCTGGTTTGCAGGGCAAGTTGGACAAGTTACTTAATTTCTCTGATCTTCAGTGTTAGCTTTTAGAATTGGTTAAGATTTAGGGTTGGTTGATTAGATTTTTTAAATTAATTACTATTATTATTTTTTTTGACCAAGTGTGGGGCTTACAGAATCTTAGTTCCTGGACCAGGGATAGAACCCAGGCCCACAGCAGTAAAAGTGCTGGGTCCTAACCACTGGACCACCAGGGAATTCCCTAATTTAGTTTTTGTTTTTTTGGTTTTTTTTTTTAAGCTGAAGAATATTTAAATCATGCTGCTGCTGCTAAGTTGCGTCAGTCGTGTCCAACTCTGTGCGACCCCATAGATGGCAGCCCACCAGGCTCCCCCGTCCCTGGGATTCTCCAGGCAAGGACACTGGAGTGGGTTGCCATTTCCTTCTCCAATGCATGAAAGTGAAAAGTGAAAGTGAAATCGCTCAGTCAAAGAACACTAAAAATTGCTCTAAATACAAAATGTCATCATAGGGGCCATGGAGGGCTCTGCAGAGCTTAAGTCTGGAAATCACTAGATCAGGAAATACCAAGTTTGCACGATTACATGAAGCCAACAGGACAAGTGTATTCATTTCCTAGGACTGTGGCAACAAATGACCACAGATTTGATAACTTAAAGCAATAAAAATTTATTCTCTGACAATTCTAGACCAGGAGGTCAAGCTCAAAGTGTCGGCAGAGTTAAAGTCACTCCACAGGCTCTGGGGAAGAAACCTTCCTTGTCTATTCTTAAACTTCTGTGGTTCTGACCCTCCTTGACTTGTGGCTGTGTAACTCCAATCTTGGTTTCCATCTTCACTTGGACTCCTCCTCTGTGTTCTGTGTCTTCTGGCTCTTACAAGGACATATCATTTGGGATTTAGACTCCACCTGGATATATTCCAGGGTGTTCTCAATTCAAGATGCTCTACTTATATCTGCAAAACCCTTTGCCCAAATACAGTCATATTCAGGGTTCCCAGGGATTTGGAGATGGACTTATCTTTTTGGGACCACTGCTGAACCCACTGCAATCAGTAATAACTTTTAAGCATCTACTATGTGCTAAGCATGACAAGGATACAGAGATAATTAAGACAGAAATGCTATCCCCCAAGAGCTTCTAGTCTCCTTTGACAATCTCTGCTGAATTTGAGGCCTTAGAATTGATGCTTTCCTCCCTCCTCTACTCCCTCCCTTCTTCCTTCCTTCTTTCTTTTTAAAGATGAGTTTATGAAGATATAATTTACAGACGGTAACCTTTGCCCTGTGTAGGTAAACAGCTGGGGAAATAGGCTCAGAGCAGTAGTACAATTTCCTCCAGTGTTCACAGAGAAGAGATGGCAGAGACTGGGGCTTGAACCTATGTTCTCTGCCATCAGAGTCTGCATCAGTCTCCATGGTCTCTACTTTTCCCCTTTGTTCTTGTTGTTTAGTTGCTAAGTTGGGTCCAACTCTTTGTGACCCCATGGACTATAACCTGCCAGGCTCCTCTGTCCATGGGATTTCCCAGTCAAGAATACTGGAGTGGGTTGCCATTCCCTTTCTCCAGGGGATCTTCCTGACCCAGGGATCGAACCCACATCTCCTGCATTGGCAGGTGGATTCTTGACTGCTGAGCCAGGAGGGAAGCCTACCAGAGCCACCAGGTAACTCTTCCGCTGGGTGATTCCAACTCCTTGCATGAGAAGGCTGACCAGATGTTTTCTAGCTGCTCTTAGAGCTCTGACCTTGAAAACTCCCATGGTGAAGCGGAGGGGAACACTCCTTATTCAGAGGACACTTCCTGAAGTGAAAATCTCTGTGCCTCCTGGAAGCGTTGCCTATCTGTGTCTTGTGCCCCGTTAAGTGGATTTACAGCTTAGGAGATCTCATTTCCATTCAACTAATCCTCACAAAATAGACAACTGATTGAAACGATTCCTGTGGAGAAACTGCAAGCAGACGACCATGTTAATAATGATGCTCTGGGATCAGCGTGAGAATGGCTGACTCAATCCCTCTGCACCTCCTCGTGCTCACTGCTTCCCAGCTAATTACAGGAGAAAAATAAGGGCTGTCTATCAAGCACAAAGTTTGTCAAAAGACTTAAAAAAATTGCAGGCTTCCTTGGCGGCTCAGTCGTAAAAAGTCTGCCTGCCAATGCAGGAGACAAGGGTTCCATCTTGGTCTAGGAAGATCCCACATGCCGCAGAGCAGCTAAATCTGTGAGCCACAGCTGTTGAGCCCACACGCTCTGGAGCCCGAGCTCCACAACAAGAGAAACCACCACAGTGAGAAGCCTGTGCACTGCAACTAGAGACTCGTCTCCACACTCCACTCTCTGCATGACTGAAGTCTGTGCAGTAATGAAGACCCAGCACAGCCAAAAATACATATATAAATAATTAAAAATTATTTTAAAAGCTATTAAGAATAATATTTGAAATATGGTCTCTCATTCACTACCATTGATGATGATGTCCTTGAGTGAATATCGTGTGTTGACATTCCTCATGAAAGTGTGAAGACATTGCTACTGGCAAAACATTTAAAACCTTTTTTCAGCCGGTGAAAGCCATGATACATGAAACCCAGCACTTTACAAAATTTGATTAAATGTGATAATTTTAAATTTGTTGCTTAATAGTGAAGGTAAAAGGTCATCATCCATTGGTCAAAGCCTTGGTCATATCTGAAAACTATAGAGTTACACATTATAATGGATTCTTGGTCATTAAATATTACTGGAAGATGCATAAGACCTGTTGCTGAAGAGGTGAAGAAAACAAATAATTCAGTGTGTGAGGTTTGCTATACACATTGTAATTTGGAAAGTACTAATGTTTGACTGCAGCTATGAAATTAAAAGACGCTTACTCTTTGGAAGGAAAGTTATGACCAACCTAGATAGCATATTCAAAAGCAGAGAAAATTACTTTGCCAACAAAGGTCCGTCTAGTCAAGACTATAGCTTTTCCAGTGGTCATGTATGGATGTGAGAGTTGGACTGTGAAGAAAGCTGAGCACCGAAGAATTGATGCTTTTGAACTGTGGTGTTGGAAAACACTCTTGAGAGTCCCTTGGACTGCAAGGAGATCCAACCAGTCCATCCTAAAGGAGATCAGCCCTGGGTGCTCTTTGGAAGGAATGATGCTAAAGCTGAAATGCCAGTACTTTGGCCACCTCATGCGAAGAGTTGACTCATTGGAAAAGACCCTGATGCTGGGAGGGATTGGGGGCAAGAGGAGAAGGGGACGATAGAGGATGAGATGGCTGGATGGCATCACTGACTCGATGGACGTGAGTCTGGGTGAACTCTGGGAGTTGGTGATGGACAGGGAGGCCTGGTGTGCTGCGATTCACGGGGTCGCAAAGAGTCGGACACGACTGAGTGACTGAACTGAACTGAACTGAATGTTTCCAACATATGTTGTTTCTAGAGTCTTCAATTCAGTAATGAAAGGCATTGGAGGACTCTTTTTCATGAGCTCTTAAAGAGGTATCAGAAAAAAAATATATAGTCTCAATAGTATGAGTTTCTTAACAAAAGCAGTGTTTTAGGTATTTATGTTGACTGGAATGAAAACAAATAGGTAAGTTCCAGCTGCTAGTACTGAATGTGAAGTTTACTGCAACATTGTCCATAGTAAGCTATTGAAACCAGGAGGTTAAAGTCGCAAAACACAGAGTAGAGTGGGATTTCACTGGTGTAAATCATTGTTGGGCTTCCCTGGCGGCTCAGTGGTAAAGAATCCACCTGCCAAGCTGGAGATGTGGATTCTATCCCTGAGTCGGGAAGATGCCCTAGAGAAGGGAGTGGCAACCCACTCCAGTATTCTTGCCTGGAGAATTCCATGGACAGAGGAGCCTGGCAGATGACAGTCCATGGGGTCACAAAGAGTCAGACATGACTTAGCGACCAAACAGCAGCAGCAGCAGATCATTGTACAGAGGCAAGATGTTCAAAGTATGGCAGAATCTTTGAAATACTTTGCAATTAGATAGGAAGTGCACCTGAAAATATTTTGTTCAAGCAGAAATTCTCTCACTCTCTTTTGGCAAAGTCATTTCAAACTGTGAGTGAATATAAAATCAAGGGTTCCAAATTATTTGATCTTTTCAAGGTTGACAAGTGACTGTCGGGAGTAAGCTATAATAGATACATTTGAAGAAACCGAAGCATGCACATAAGTTGTCCCTGCAGGGTAAGTATATAATTTAATAATGAAGGAGACAGTAAATGCCGTTCAAGAAAATCCTTATAAATCACAATGAGATACCATCATACATGCATCGAAATGGCTGGAATGAAAGAGACAGTACCAAGAATGGGTGGGAATAGAACACCCAGAACTCCCACAGGGCAGGGAATGCAAATTCATGCAACCCGTTCCAGCAACTGTTTGGCAGTATCTAATATTTGACAAAACAAAAAACAGAAGCAAAGTAAACCCAGTGACCCAGCAATTCCACTCTAGGGATGTACCCAACAGAAATGCAAACAAGTCTTTACCAAAAGATGGTTCTGAGTGTAAACAGCAGCATTTCCCCTAATAGTCGAACACTGGGATTTACCCCAGGGCCCACCAAAAACAATGTGAATAAACTCCCTGCTGTGTATTCACACAAGACAATACTACATGTGATAAAAATGAATGACCGAGACAACTTCAGTTCCATGGATGAATCTCACAAATGAGATTTTGAGCAAAAGGTGCCAGACACATAGAAAGGTGCCTTCTGGTGGATTCCACTAATAAGAGGTTAAATAAAACACACACGGAACTAACCTGAAAGTTAAGAGTGGTTACCCTTGAGGGTGGGAGAAAATAACTGGAAAACGCACAAAGAGGGCTGCAGATAATGTCCTGTTTCTTGATCTCGGTCTGTAACTGGCTGTGCTCACTTTGTAAAACTACCTTGATCTGGACACTTATGTAGATTTTCCTGTATGCATATTATTTTTGACTAAAAAAAAGAAGATACTTTTTATATGAAGACAGTGCTTGAACACTGAAGATAGGAGTCATTTCCAGTGTTGAGTTCCAGTTCCAGTTCAGTGGCTCAGTCGTGTCCAACTCTTTGTGACCCCATGAATCGCAGCACACCAGGCCTCCCTGTCCATTTCTAACTCTGGGAGTTCACCCAAACTCACGTCCATCGAGTCAATGATGCCATCCAGCCATCTCATCCTCTGTCGTCCGCTTCTCCTCCTGCCTCCAGTCCCTCCCAGCATCAGGGTCTTTTCCAATGAGTCAACTCTTCACATGAGGTGGCCAAAGTATTGGAGTTTCAGCTTTAGCATCATTCCTTCCAATGAACATCCAGGACTGATTTCTTTAGAATGGACTGGTTGGATCTCCTTGCAATCCAAGGGACTCTCAAGAGTCTTCTCCAACACCACAGTTCAAAAGCATCAATTCTTCGGTGCTCAGCTTTCTTCACAGTCCAACTCTCACATCCATATATGACCACTGGAAAAACTATAGTCTTGACTAGACGAACCTTTGTTGGCAAAGTAATGTCTCTGCTTTTGAATATGCTATCTAGGTTGGCCATAACTTTCCTTCCAAGGAGTAAGCGTCTTTTAATTTCATGGCTGCAGTCACCATCTGCCATGATTTTGGAGCCCAGAAAAATAAAGTCTGACACTGTTTCCACTGTTTCCCCATCTATTTCCCATGAAGTGATGGGACCAGATGCCATGATCTTCGTTTTCTGAATGTTGAGCTTTAAGCCAACTTTTTCACTCTCCTCTTTCACTTTCATCAATAGGCTTTTTTAGTTCCTCTTCACTTTCTGCCATAAGGGTGGTGTCATTTGCATATCTGAGGTTATTAATATTTCTCCCAGCAATCTTGATTCCAGCTTGTGCTTCTTCCAGCCCAGCGTTTCTCATGATGTACTCTGCATCTAAGTTAAATAAGCAGGGTGACAATATACAGCCTTGATGTACTCCTTTTCCTATTTGGAACCAGTCTGTTGTTCTATGTCCAGTTCTAACTGTTGCTTCCTGACCTGCATATAGGTTTCTCAAGAGGCAGGTCAGGTGCTCTGGTATTCCCACCTCTTTCAGAATTTTCCACAGTTTATTGTGATTCACACAAAGGCTTTTCCAGTGTTAACCTTGTAAAAATAACATATATAATCTGTGCCTCCATTCTTGAAAAAATTGAAACAGAATATTCTAGCCTGTTTTAAGTTTCTAATTGAATTCTTATTAACGATTGTCTATTAAGCTAGTTTTTTGTTTGTTTGCTTGTTTTAGCCTCACTGCACTACATGGCTTGTAGGATTTTACTTCTTGATCAGGGATTGAGCCCAAGCCCTTGGAAGTGAAAAAGTGGAGTCCTAACCACTGGACCACCAGGGAATTCCCTTGAACTAGTATTTTTTTGTGTGCAAGTGAAAGTCTCTCAGTCATGTCTAAATCTTTGTGACTCCATGGACTGTATGGAATTCTCCAGGTCAGAATACTGGAGTGGGTAGTCTTTCCCTTCTCCAGAGGATCTTCCCAATCCAGAGATTCAACCCAGGTCTTCCACACTGCAGGCGATTCTTTTTTTTTTTTTTTTAATTTATTTTTTTATTTTAATTGGAGGCTGCTGCTGCTGCTGCTGCTGCTAAGTCGCTTCAGTCGTGTCCGACTCTGTGCGACCCCATAGACGGCAGCCCACCAGGCTCCCCCGTCCCTGGGATTCTCCAGGCAAGAACACTAGAGGGGGTTGCCATTTCCTTCTCCAATGCATGAAAGTGAAAAGTGAAAGTGAAGTTGCTCAGTCATGTCTGACCCTCAGTGACCCCATGGACTGCAGCCTTCCAGGCTCCTCCGTCCATGGGATTTTTCAGGCAAGAGTACTGGAGTGGGGTGCCATTGTTAATTACTTTAAAATATTGTAGTGGTTTTTGCCATACATTGACATGAATCAGCCATGGGTGTACATGTGTTCCCCATCCCATCCCTCAGGGTCATCCCGGTACCCCAGTCCTGGGTGCCCTGTCTCACGCATCGAACTTGGACTGGTGATCTATTTCACATATGATAACAAACATGTTTCAATGCTATTCTCTCAAATCATCCCACCCTCTCCTTCTCCCACAGAATCCGAAAGTCTGTTCTTTATATCTGTGTCTCTTTTGCTGTCTTGCATATAGGGTCATTGTTACCATCTTTCTAAATTCCATATATATGGGTTAATAAACTGTATTGGTGTTTTTCTTTCTGATTTACTTCACTCTGTATAATAGGCTCCAGTTTCATCCACCTCATTAGAACTGATTCAAATGCATTCTTTTTAATAGTTGAGTAATATTCCATTGTGTATATGTACCATAGCTTTCTTATCCATTCGTCTGCTCATGGATATCTAGGTTGCTTCCATGTCCTGGCTATTATAAACAGTGCTTCGATGAACATTGGGGTACATGTGTCCTTTAAATTCTGGTTTCCTCGGTGTGTATGCCCAGCAGTGGGATTGCTGGGTCGTATGGCAGTTCTATTTCCAGTTTTTTAAGGAATCTCCACACTGTTCTCCATAGTGGCTGTACTAGTTTGCATTCCCACCAACAGTGTAAGAGGGTTCCCTTTTCTCCACACCCTCGCCAGCATTTATTGCTTGTAGACTTTTTGATAGCAGCCATTCTGACCAGCATAAGATGGTACCTCATTGTGGCTTTGAATTGCATTTCTCTGATAATGAGTGATGTTGAGCATCTTTTCATGTGTTTGTTAGCCATCTGTATGTCTTCTTTGGATAAATGTCTGTTTAGTTCTTTGGCCCATTTTTTTATTGGGTCATTTATTTCTCTGGAATTGAGCACTGAGGGCGATTCTTTACCAACTGAACCACAGGGAAGCCCAAGAATACTGGAGTGGGTAGCCTATCCCTTTTCCAGTGGATCTTCCCGACCCAGGAATTGAACCAGGTTCTCCTGCACTGCAGGCAGATTCTTTACCAACTGAGCTATCAGGGAAGCTTTTTTTTTTTTAATTCCAATAGATTGTGGGAATAATGGATCGTCATCAGGGAATTTGGAAATTTAGTTGCCAAATTTCACCAAATACCTTTGCCAAAATTGGTAGATGAGATGAAAACTAAGTATTATGACTAAGGCTATAATGCTGCATTGCTTGCACTTAGATCTACATATTTCTGTGAGGCTTCCTTTCCAGCAATGACAGTCACTAAAAGCGGGTATCAGAACAAACTGAATTTAATACCAAACCATCAATAACTATGTCATAAAGATTCACCAAGACTGAAAAAAAAATTGGAAAGTAAAATCACTTTGATTTCCCTAAAAGTTTTTTGAATATTATCAGCAATTTTTCAGGAAATCAAACATGTTCTTAGGTGCTGCTAAATAAAATAAGTACTAAAATTGTTTACTTCTCTTGATTCCAATCTTCTGAATGGCTCTATATATTTTATAATATCGATAATATATTAGAATAATAGTATGTACATATAAGAGCTTCCCAAGTGGTGCTAGTGGTAAAGAATCCTCCTGCAATGCAGGAGATGCAGGCAGATGTGGGTTCAGTCTCTGGGTTGGGAAGATTCCCTGGAGGAGGGCATGGCAACCCACTTCAGTATTCTTGCCTGGAGAATCTCCATGGACATAAGAGCCTGGTGGGCTACAGATGATAGGGTTGCACAGACTTGGACACAACTGAAGTGACTCAGCATGCACGCACGCATGTACAAATAAATTTAAAATACATATATATGTGTTGGAGGTGCATGTTTGAAATTTTGTTATTGATGTGATAGTAGATCAAAAAAGCTCAGAGACTTCTGTCTACACCAGCATTTACCCTTTATAAACAAGTTATTTTTGTTGATGTGGGTCAGAAGTCAAGAAGATGACATTTTGAATCTGCCTCTTAATAATTGTATGATTTTGAGTGATTAGTTCAGTGTATTGGTATCTGGATCTGGGTTTTCTCTTTAGCAGAATGAGAATTTAACACCTTTGTGGAAAAGTTTGTTGGGATAATTAAAATGAGTCAATATTTGTACATTTCTTAGTCCCTTGGCTGGCTGGTGGAGGTTTAATCAATAGTCGCTTCTGCTGTCAAAAAGTTGTTTACTAGCATTTTCCAAACTAGTCTCATAATAAAGATCTCCTGGATGCTAGTTAAAAATGTTCTAATAATTTAAAAATTGCTGTTAGACATTTTAACACAATGTCTAAACCTCAGATGTTCTGAATTAGAATCTTCATGGGTAGGGTCTTGGAAGTTGGCTCTTTAGAAGATGATTCCTATGGTCAAGGAAGTTTGAGCAAGACTGATATACAAGGTGCTGAAGCTCTGTCTCCTTTAGTGATCATTCTCCGTGTCTTATCTCCTAAGAGCCATGAACTCCCATAGGACCATCCCTGTCCTACCCAGGGTCTAAAAGAGAGCTCTGTAAGCCACTGGGTGTGGAGGTCAACACAAAATTCCACATCTGGGATGATAAGCAAAAGATGGGTCCTAGTTGGCAGAGCATAGAAACAGGGAGACTGGGAGAGGCAACAGGCTGAGAACTCAGCAGGAGAAGGGCAGCATGAAGAAGCAGAAGAAACTTCCCTTCTCAGCATGGGGCTCAGAAGTAGGACTAGGTTCTTGGTGGGGGAGTGGGGAGGGGCAGAGTGGGAGACTTTGGAGGCAAAGCATGGCACCCAGGCGTACTGAGCAGCTCTGAGTCATTAAGTCCCAGGTCCAAGGCGGAAGCTGACCACAGGTGAGACATAAAGTCCGATCAGTCCAGAATTAGGAGGACTTGGCATGTGACCATTTGATACTCCATACATTCCATTTCTGTTGACTTAGTAGAGATTGGTCTCTGAGGTGAGGGCTGGTCAGATGCATGCGGATCAAGCAGGCTAGGGGCGTAAATAGTTGCTTGCTTATGAAGGATCACCCATGCTAGGTGCACAGGGCGCACTCAGCATTCGACTGGGCCATCACACCAAATTCTGTCCTTTTGTCTTCTTCTGTCCCTCTTCGTCCTTGTTTCCCCCTTTTCTCACCCTGCTCCCCAAGGAAGACCTTCCTGGTTGAGCAGCACGGAGCAGGCGTTCTTCTCTGGCTCAGATGCTCGACTGGGTCCTGACAGCCCCTAGCTGCCCTCATTCTGAAGGTGTGGATAATTAAGCTAATGAACACTTTTCCACGAGCGGCTGAAAGCCTCATTAATCTACACACACGTCGCCACAGGCAAATTATGGCATCAAGGGTGGGAGGATCAACAAGAATAACTTCAGAAATTCGTTAATCAGACTTAGTCAGGCTCACTGTTCGGAACTGAGAGTTCTTTTGCTCCAGGGGCCAGAGGATTGGATGGTTGTGTGTGTGTGTGTATGTGTGTGTGTTTCAATGACATGAAAGGGACCTCTTAAGCAATATTTTGTAACATCCAAGTTATTGTGCTGGCATTTATGACTCTTGTGGTTGATGCTAATGGACGCTGTCCCAAGACTTCAGTGTGGAGGATTCTAGAACTTTTAACTGTGTTCAACTGGATGATCAAGGTTTCCTGGCACAGAAGAGGGAAAACACGATCATGGGATCACACAGAGAGACATACCTGGCCATGGCAGAGCTGGTTCATGCCACCAGACATTGTCTCCCCAACATTTCACAGGTGTCCTAGACTTGAGTTGGAGCCACAGGACTATTTCCTGCTAGTGGGTGGTGAGCGTTTATTTCCTAAATGTGCTTATTAACAAATCAAATTAGCCTTAAGAGAGGATTGGTGCTGGTGGTGGTGGCATTTAGTTGCTAAGTCACGTCTGACTCTTTTGCAACTGCATAGACTGTAGCCTCTCAGTCTCCTCTGTTCATGGGATCTCCCAGGCAGGAATACTGGAGTGGGTTGTCATTTCCTTCTCCAGGGATCTTCCTGACCCAGGGATCAAACCTGCATCTCCTGCATCGGTGGGTGGTTTCTTTACCACTGAGCCACCAGGGAAGCCTAGGAGAAGATACTAAGACCGTACTTCCTGCTCTGTATCCTTCAGCAGCTTAATCAATGGCCTGGGTAAAGAAGGAAAGGAAAAATGTACTGCTGTGGAAAATAAGACTGGAAGGTAGTTTGGGGTGAAAAGGTGAAAAGCCCTGAATGCCATGCCGGAGAGTATGAATTTCAGGCAATGGGAAGCCATGGCCAGTATATGAGAGAGGGAGTGGTGTGATTTGATCCAGTGATGTGATTCAGAAGGTCCTCCAGGAGCTGATCATGACTTCAGGGTCACAACTGTGAACATGAATTCTTAGTGGGTGGCTGATAGAGGAAGAGGGTGAACCACAGATGGCAGACCTTACCAGGGGTGGGTTCTGAGGTCTTTCTTTGGGTCAAGGTCTAGGATGCTATTTATTATATCTTCACTGGGATGACAAGACCCATGTGGGAATGCCTTTTACAAACTATACCACTGTGAAGTTGTCAGGACAGGCACTGTTAATCCCATTTTAGGTGAGGAATTGGAGGGGAAGTGCTTTGCTCAAGATCATGGAGTGGGTGAGCAGCCTGTCTGGGACTTCCAGCAGGATCTCATACTCATTATCCCAGGCTCACTCACTTACTCGGTGGTGCCTTTCATAAACACAGAGGGCTGGAATCACCTTGGTCATTTGGATCCTTTTAAGTATCCAGCAATAGACATTGACTTTTTAAAGTCTGTGCATCTGTTTTAGAACCACATAGCTATTTCCCAGTGAAGCAAGTCCCAAACTAAAGCCCCAATAAGATTCACAGTAAAATTTAAAAGATTTAGCATCATAAAAATTACAGTGATACATACTTACTGTTGGAATTTTGGTAAATGCAGAAGCACACATATAAAATTCAACTTAATTTCGCCACCCAGATTATCCACATACTTTTCCAGTATTTCCTTCTGATATTTTTTCTTTGATATAGAATTCTGTTTCCTTTGGTAACTTTAGGAATATGCTTACTATTTTGTTTCCTGAAATTTCACTTATTTACAAAGATCTTTTCTTCATAGAATTAAATATACTTAAATATATTTTTAATAGTTGCATAGTGTAAGTAAACCATAAACCCTGTAAAGTGACTCCCAATTTTGGATATTTAGATTATTATTATATTTTTGTTAATATAGATTACACTGTTGCAAAAAACTCCCTTAAAAATATTTTTACAGAAATCTTTAAATAGTTGTCATATTACTTGCTTTGGATAAATTCCTGAAATGAGCATTTTCACAGTGTACATTTGTTTTTAAATTTATTTTTATGGAAGTATAGTTGATTTACAAAGTTGTATTAATTTCTACCATAAAGTTATTCAGTTATATATATATTCTTTTTAACATTCTTTCCATTATGGTTTATATATATTGTCACCCTGCTTATTTAACTTATATGCAGAATGCCACTGCTGCTGCTAAGTCACTTCAGTCGTGTCCGACTCTGTGCGACCCCATAGACGGCAGCCCACCAGGCTCCCCCATCCCTGGGATTCTCCAGGCAAGAACACTAGAGTGGGTTGCCATTTCCTTCTCCAATGCATGAAAGTTAAAAGTGAAAGTGAAGCCTCTCTGTCGTGTCCAACTCTTAGCGACCCCATGGACTGCAGCCCACCAGGCTCCTCCATCCATGGGATTTTCCAGGCAAGAGTACTGGAGGGGGGTGCCATTGCTACATCATGTGAAATGCCAGGCTGGATGAAGCACAAGCTGGAATCAGGATTGCCGGGACAAGTGTCAATAATCTCAGATATGCAGATGACACCACCCTTATGGCCGAAAGGGAAGAAGAACTAAAGAGCCTCTTGATGAAAATGAAAGAGGAGAGTGAAAAAGTTGGCTTAAAACTCAACTTTCAGAAAACTAAGATCATGGCATCCAGTCCCATCACTTCATGGCAAATAGATGGGGAAACAATGGAAACAGTGACAGATTTTATTTTTTGGGCTCCAAAATCACTGCAGATGGTGACTGCAGCCATGAAGTTAAAAGACCCTTGCTCCTTGGAAGAAAAGCTATGACCAACCTAGATAGCATATTCAAAAGCAGAGACATTACTTTACCAACAAAGGTCCATCTAGTTGAAGATATGGTTTTTCCAGTAGTCATGTATGGATGTGAGAGTTGGACTATAAAGAAAGCTGAGCCCCGAAGAATTAATGCTTTTGAACTGTGGTGTTGGAGAAGACTCTTGAGAGTCCCTTGGACAGCAAGGAGATCCACCCAGTCAATCCTAAAGGAGATCAATCCTGAATATTCATTGGAGGGACTGATGCTGAACTGAAACTCCAATACTTTGGCCACCTGATGTGAAGAACTGACTCACTGGAAAAGACCCTGATGCTGGGAAAGATTGAAGGCAGGAGGAGAAGGGGACAACAGAGGATGAGATGGTTGGATGGCATCACTGACCTGATGGACATGAGCTTGAGTAGGCTCCAGGTGTTGGTGATGGACAGGGAAGCCTGGCATGCTGCAGTCCATGGGATCACAAAAAGCTGGACATGACTGAGCGACTGAACTGAATTCCACTGATGTTTTATCACAGGATATTGAATATAGTTCCCACAGGGAACCATTTTATATATAATAGTTTGCATCTGCTAGTCCCAAACTCCCACTCCATCCGCTCCCCACTCCGTTTTCCCTTGGCAACCACAAGTGTGTTCTCTATGCCTGTGAGTCCTCAGCATACGTTGTGAACCTCGTTATCCCAGCCCTCATCTTTCTCCTTGGGTCTGATGCCTGCATGTCTTGGCGTCTGTCCTGGTTACTTTCTACACACCTCGTCATCATTCTGATCATAAAACTTTCAGCCCAGTCTGCCCTACCCTCTGTACGCTGACGAGTTTATCACCCCTCCTCTGAGAAATTGGATGAGAAGGAGATCTTGGACTCCTTTTGGGACATCTCCTCTACCCTTTAATCCCCACCCCACCAAAAAAGCCTTAGGAAATGCTGACTGCATGGCTAGCTCCCGCGATGCTCTCCAGAGACCCTGTCCCATCCCCTCCCCCCACCCCATCAGGGAACCACAGAAGGAACCATGTAGCTTTCTGCTGAGTGTGTGTCTCTGTCCCGGATTTGTGGGGTGCACAGCAGGCCTGGATCTTTCAGAGTCATTATTTCCCTTCTTGCCGCAGCTCCTTGTTTGCTCAACAACCACTTAATCGCTCAGTCACTTATGAGTGGCGTCACTTAATAGCCCATTCTATCCATCTTCCCATCTGCAGAATGGGGACCACACTTCTGGGCTGACAGGGTGGTGGTGTGAGCTAGACTAATGAATGTTTTGAGGTGCGCTGAGATCTGTAGATAAATGAGCCTCACAAAGCACAGAGCCCTAATGAGTCTGGTGTGGAGCAACCCGCTCTGAGAGACGGCTTTGTTTCCTACTGAGTGGAGATCAGCTCCTAATCCCTGGGACACGGTGTCCTCCAGCTGCTTCCGGATGAGCCAAAGCAGTGGATTCCAAAGGAAAGCTTTCCTAGACACATGCAGCTCCCAGATACACTGGAAATGCAAAATTATGTCTGAAACAGAACCAAGATAGCCCCCAAGTCAGTCTGTCCCGTGAGGCACCCAACCCCCACCCCAACCCCACATGCTCTTTGGCACTTTCTGGAGTAATGCTAGTCTAAACCTGGGATGTGTCCCACTGCTGCTACACAGATGACTTTAGGGAGTTTATGGATGAACTTTTAATAACATTTCGTGGTTATGCATGTATTTGTGGCGATTATTTTCTATGTGTAGCAAGGGATACTTTTTTTTTCATTTCTTATTATAAGAATAACAACATTCTGTGGGCATTTACCATTGCTGGGTACGGTTGTAAGAGCCTTATAGTAAAACATTATCACAACAGTATTGTGATGTATCCACCCTTTGTTTGTTTGTTTGTTTGTTTTTGCCACACTGTGAAGCATGTGGAGTCTTAGTTCCCTGCTGCTGCTGCGTTGCTTCAGTCGTGTCCGACTCTGTGCGACCCCATAGACAGCAGCCCACCAGTGACCAGGGCTCAAACTCATACCCCCTGCATTGGAAGCATGGAATCTTAACCACTGCACCACCAAGGAAGTCTTATCATGTATCAACTTTTATTATCCCTTTGAACACATGGCATATTGAGACAGAGACTTCAGGTAGCTTGTGCAAACTGGTGAGCAGCAGAAATGGGATTTCAATCATGCAGTCTGGCTTTGGGGCCCCTGGTAACCAGCTGCTGTCTTTCCTCGCAATACATTTGTGTTCCAGAGACTGATATAAAATATGTTTTGCACTAGAAAAGCACATTGATGGGAATAAATACAATGAATAAAGAAGTACTGAGATGGTTTGAGGATAGGGTGAACCTTGTGATGTTGGAATTAGATGACTGAACGGCAGAGTTCCATCAAGGCTGGTCTGGTGACCACCTGTGTCAGCCAGCCCCTGCTACTGGTGAAAAATCCAAGTTTATTGAATCAGTCCCTGTGGGTGGAGTCCACGGTTCTTTATTTATAACAAATTCCTCAGGGTGTTTCTATGTATGGTGAGGCTCTGACACACCTCTTGCTCACAGCCCAGTTCCTACCCAGGTCTAGAAAACGACAGTCACAACAACAACAGTCGCGACTGTGGATCGGCTGGGAGCTCCACCAGGTCGTGCATCTTCTTTTGGCCTAAAGTTTGGGAGAAAGGAAAGCGACAGAGAGCTATCGTTCAGGAAGCGTGTGTTATATACCTTATCCCCAGAGCTTAATGTATGGTGGGAATATACCCATTTTGTAGATGAGGAAACTGAAACTGTAGAGATGAAGTGACTTCATAAACGGTGGGACCAAGAGTCAGACCTGGGCACGTGAGGTGTTTAATCAGTGCCCACTGAGGCCAGATCTTCAGGGTCAGTGCATCCCGCAGACCCCCTGGAAGAGGCCCGAGGCAGGGAAATGAGCTTGCATTCAGATAATGGCACTAATATGTGTTTCCAGCGTTTAGGGTTCAAACTTAAAGTAAGAAGAGGGAACATTCTAGTCAGAGAGAGATATCTGCTTCTATGCACACTCAGTGCTGGATGAGCAGCTGAGGATACGGGTGGAGGGGAGTCAGTGGCCTCCATTGGAGGTCGGTTTTGAACACGTTACTCTAACACGCTACAAGAATCTCTAAACCTTATTGCCCTCAGCTGTCCAGTGGGGATCATCACAGATTCGGTCTCCGATGGTTAGTCTTGGCATTAAATGGGGGTGGTGCATATCGAATGCCTGACACTCAGTAAATAGTTGCTGGTATTGCACGAAGATGGAGTGCCGGTGGTTCCATGAAGACTTGCCGCCTGGCTGAGGACATCCAGAATTGACAAATACACAGAATGTCTTCACCGGGCGAAGACTTTGGTTTTCCTCAGAGTAGTGTTTGCTTATTGGGATTGTTGATATTCTCCTTATTTTGAGAGGTAAAACTGCCCTCCCAACTGCTGGCCATGCGGGTTTAAGGAGAAAACTCCAGGGGTATCTGCTGGCCCTGCCCCCACAAACACGCTGATGCTACAGCACCTGATGAGGACAGAGAAACTTGAAGTAAATAGATAAACTAGAAGAAAGTGTAAGCACAGTTAACACTTTATCCAAGCTTAAGCAGTTGTGGAATCTATGTAAGAGATAAAAAGGTCTGTGGAAACAAATCCCCTTTAGACTTTTGCTTCTGAGTATCATTTGAATATTAGAATAGCTTTTAATAGAGAACATTCTATTTTCTAATAATTACTCTGTGCTAGGAGCTGTATTTGTGATGTACATATTTTGTCTTTTTTAATCCTCCAAGATGATAGTTTTTCGTAAAACACTTAGTGTTTAGTGGAGAAATCATGAATTTCTCCCTTCAACGGAGGAGGAAAAGGCATCTCAGGGAAGCAGGGTGGCGTGGATCCCACAGTTGGGTGGGGAGCCAGGATTTGAATGCAGGTGTGTCTCACTAGGGATCATCGCCCTTACCACGATGCTTTCACACCTCCTGAGAATATCACTCTTTATTGTGCATGTACTGTGTGCTGGGCATGAGACAATTCACACCCACATTCCCTTTAAAGCTCTCACATCTTAGTTGCTGAGTCCCCTAATACCCAGTTAAGGCACCTCATAGAAAACCAAGAGCAAGTTATTGAGGACCTGAAAATGTCACAATTTCCTACCAATAAAGTACCTATTTGAATACCCACTGTATTAAGGAGAGCCATGTTAATAATAGCAACCCTACTTGATAAGAGAGATTGAACTAGTCTGGGCTATTGATGGCATTAGCTAGAGGGATAGACTCTATGTCATGCCACAAACCACCTTGGAATTGGTCATGGAACAGCTAGAAGATTTATTTCATGGTTTGATGCTGGCTGTGTCTGGGGTATCTCTTCTCCAAATGATGATTTAGGGATACAGCTCCTTCCATCTTGGGGTGCTGTCAGCTTAGCCACTGATGTCCCTGCGCAAGGGAAAAAAACGTGGTGATGGCTCAAAGGGTTCTGTAATGACCACCCCATTGGCCAGAACTCCACTACCTAACTGCAAGGGAGGCTAAGAGAAATGGTCCTGTGCTTAGGAAAAGAGGAAATGGGATTGGTGAGCATCTGGCCAGCTTCTGCAGTGGTTTTTAAGCTACAGAAGTGGGCTCTGCCTCAGTTTAGAAGTCACTGGAGTATACTTAGCAGTTTACAGAATGGGTGGGAGAGGGTTGGAGACCCAGGCTGGGAATCCAGGGAGGCTGGGCGGCAATAACCACAGCCAAGGTCAGCCCTGGGCACCACAGCTGGGGTGTGGCCATGAGCACAGATGTATTAATTTGTGTGTTTATTTGTCCATGTATTCACTGAGCATGTATTGAGTTCACTCTGTGTGAGGCTCTGCGCTGGGTTCTAGGAACCTGATGGTGAATATGATGTGGTTCTTAAACTAATGTTTGGGATCCAAACATGGAATCTCCCCAAAGAAGGGGAAGGATTGAGACCAGGAGAGAGCCTGGGTCTGGGAACTGTTCCAGAAGAGAAATTAATAGATGATGCTTTTGCCCTGCATCCCAGCGAGATGAAGTGACCTGTTCAACTAGTCAGTCATCGATCAGGGACTTTAAGTCTTTAAGTTCCGGTTCTGAGGCTTCCCTTCACCCTGTGTGCAAGGCAGAGGGGGAGATGGCAGTTTAGGGTCATGGAGAGATCACAGGCTTTGGGGTCCTGCATATTCTGCTTGTCATTTAGCTGACAACGGTCTAGAGTCAGGTAATTTTCAAGATTTAATCTTCCATCTATAAAATGTGGTTAGTATTACTTATGTCCCAGGGTTACTGTGAAGAGTAATAAGCAACAAATCTAAAGAATAAATGTGCCCTTGATAATGCCAGACACAGAGGTGCTCAAAAAATGGCAGCTACATGAAAGAGGATGAGTTAAGGTTACTGGCTTCAGGGAACTTACTCTTTACCTGTCAAGAGTGGGGTAAGAATAGGATGGGAGAGTGGAATTTACCTGTGTACGTGAGAGAGGAAAAAGGTACAAATTCCTTTATTGGACTGCTTGTAAATAAGGTCAGAATTCCGAGAAGAGAGAGCACAGTACGGGCATGCGTGAAGGCTTTGCGGAAGGACCACATAGGTGGCCAGGATGTGGCTTTGGTTCTGTAATTAGACTCCGTGGGCTCATATCTGAACTCCATCTCCCTTATTAGCTCTGTGTTCTTGGGCAAGGATGTTTTTAAATTTCATCGAGCCTCTGTCTATTCTACTGTAAAATGGGTATAACCGTAGTTACACTGGGTAGTTCTGGGAATAAAATGAGCTAATTCACAGGAAGAGCTTATCATAGTGTTCTTAGCACTTAGTGCCCTGAATCCTGCTTCTGTTGAACTGAGTCTTCAAAAATGAATACATAAAACCTCATTCTATTAATAGTTGTAAGGATTCCAGTGAATCCTAACCTGGTACACAGCAAGCGTTCCTTAAGTGCCCTTATGCTCAAGAGTGATGATAATGCCTAAGTAATTTTTTTTTTTTTTAATCTCCCTTGGCCCCTAGCACAGTGGCTGGCCCGTGGTTCGTTTGCTTATGAAGAATTTGGCTGGGAGGTTGACAACAGGTTGAAGAGTTAAAGAAGGGGGCATTTTAAGGAGGGGAAATAGCAAGAGGGAAAACAAATTAGTGGAAAACAGCCCAAATGTTCAAGGAATTTAAGAATACCGTTCACATTTTGTAAGGTTGATTAAGTTCCCTTTGTCTCCCCCTGGTGGCCATCAAAAGCGTACACGACAGAGAACCAAACGTCATCTTGGCCTGAAGACCCTGGAGCAGTCTCTGTCTGTGATTCAGCCTCACAGACTGATTGATGACTTGTCTCGACTGCAGTGACTTGCTTTTGGTGACATTTCCAGAGGAATAACAAGCAGTGACATCGGATGAGCCCAGGAACTATTTAATCTCTTCCCTCTATCCTTCCACATCCTTTGGAATGATGTCCTTTGACCTCCATCTTCAGGAACCACAGCGTCAAATACCCTCTTTCTTGCATCTTAGGAGCAGTTGCATCATGCAACAATGACAACAGCATATTGGATGGTTACTCCGTGGCAGGCACTGCTCTAAACTCTCTACACGTTGAACTCATCCAGTCCTCCAAACAACCTTCTAGATGGGTTCTAGTATGACTGCAATTTTTCAGATGAGGAAACTGAGGCACAGGGAGGAATGGGACTTACCCAAGGTGATACAGCTGGTGTTTGGCAGAACTGGAATTCAGACTCAAGTGACCTGGCTCCAGAGACTGTGCTCTAACAGCTGTGTGACAACAGCCTCCCGTGTCGCAGCCTCCTGGTGACAGATCATCCTGGCTCACTGTCCCCTATTGCTGGGCCTTTGAGGTGTAAGGACCTTGAGTCCCCAGCTCGGGGGCCCCTAGTAGACGACAGTGTTCTCACACTTCACCGATCAGAAAATCACGGAGAGAAATGGTTTTAAAAGCACATGACTGGTGGGAGGGAAGTTCAGGAGGGAGCGGACATATGTATACCTATGGCTGAATCATGTCAATATATGGCAGAAACCAACACAATGTTGGAAAGCAATTATTCTTCAATTAAAAATTTAAAAACATCACACGACTGAGGAGGACTTCCCTGGTGGTCCAGTGGCTAAGAACTCCAAGCTCCCAATGCAGGGGCCTGAGTTCTCTCCCTGGTCAGGGAACTAGATCCCCCATGCTGCAACTAAAAACCGGGATGCTAACACTAAAAAAATAAAAAGGATCCTGGCTGTTGCACTTTGACAATTACTTAAAATAAGGCAACGAAGTTTACCTTAATAAGGCCCAGAGTGGCCCAATAAATAACATTAAAAAGAAAAAACAAAACAGAAAAAACCGTAACTGGGATCCCACCCTCAGATTCTGATTCAACCAGTAGGGCCCAAGAATCTGCCTCGTTCACAATGGTGATCTCTCTTGGAGTCAAAAAAGCATGTAAATCAGCAGCAGGGTTTGAAAAGATTGACTCCAATTTTGAAAGACGTTCAGCTGTGGGTAAAATGCTATCAAACAGCTTTGCATAATACAGAGAAAGTATTTGTAAAAGAAAGAGTCAATCAGTGTGGCAAACTTTATTGCCTTATTTTAAGTAATTGTCACAGCCACCCCAGTCTTCAATGACTACCACCTTGATCAGTCAGTAGCCATCAACACTGAGGCAAGACCCTCCACCAGCAAAAAGATGACGACTTGCTGAAGGCTCAGATGATAGTTGGCACTTTTTAGCCATAGATTTTGGGGCCAAACATTCTATTTACTTGTTCTTGGATCTTTGACGGATCACTTTCAGCTTCTGGGAGTCTCTATTTCCTTGTTTGTAGAACAGTCTCTGTTTCACTGCCTGTGTGATAATGCAGACTTCATTGTGGTTGTTGAAAGGGACCATCTGTTCAAGATGGCTCATATTAAGGACCAGGGAAGTGCCTGGCACATGGTGGGCATGGCTTAGATGCCCTACAGTCCATGGGGTTGCAAAGAGTTGGACATGACTGAGCACACACCCATTGCAATTGTAGAAAGGGTTGCCTCAGTTCTGACGTAGAAGAAAGGGAGAGACGGTCTGGGAGGCCCTGAGAACATTCCACCTGACCTCTGGTGTTGATGGATCCATGGGATTGAGAGTCTCCTTTTGTTGAGGGGGGACAGGCAGCGAGGCAGCAGGACCAGCTCCTGTCTTGTCTTCAAAAAGGGAATCAATAATGCTCGCTTCTCCTTTGCTCATCCCACATCTCCTTCCTCCTTCGAGCACTTTGGTATTTTCTCAGTTTCCATCTGTAAAGCCTGTCTGTCTCATTACTCACCAGTGATGACCCCACGCAGAAGCTGCCCCAGGGAGCCCACAGCGGCTCCACGTCATCCTCTGAGTCACCCTGGAAAGTGAAACCCGGGGGTGCAGCTGCGTTCTGAGGGCTGGTGGGGCTCACCGGGGTGGCTGCTGCTCCCAGGCGGCGCTCTGTGGCCCGGGGCAGGTGGACGCTGCTGGACACCTGCTCTGGGTTTCCACCAACGCCTTCTGGCCTCTGCACTGGTGCTCTGCCTGGGAAGTTTTCTCCACTCTTCTCTTTCTGGATAACTTCCATTTATCCATTAAGACCGAGCTCCACTGTCTCCTTTAGGAAACCTTGCCTATGTCTGTGAGTCTGTTCTGTTTTGTAACTAAGTTCATTAGTGTTATTTTTTAGATTCCACATATAAGTGATAGCAATTGATATTTGTTCTTCCCTGTTGTACTTACTTCATTTAATACGATAATGTCTAGGTCCGTCCATGCTGCTGAAAATGGCATTATTTCATTTGTTTTTATGGCTAAGACTCACAGACCAAAAAAATGAACTTATGGTTACCAAAGGGGAAGGGAGGGAGGAGGGATAAATTAGAAGTTTGAGATTAGCAGATATAAACTGCTATATATGGAACAGATGACCAATGAGGTCCTACTGTGTAGCACAGCAAGCTATATTCAGTATCTTATACTACTTTATATTCATTAATGTATATGCAAAAGAATCTGAAAAAGAATATGTGTAACCAAAGCACTCTATTCTACACTTAAAAACAATGCAATATTTTAAATCAACAATTCTTCAATACATAAATAACCATTTGAAAGAAAGAAACTTTTCCCAGTTCTCCCTTTGCTTTCTTTCTGGGCTGTCCATGTGTCTTCCCTCTTGAGTTCCCACAGCCCCGCAAACACCTCTGCAATAGTACAGACTCCAGGCGTTGTCATCATTTGTCTGCCCGGAGGCTGAGAGCCACCTGTGGGCAGGGACCACATCTTAACACCCTTGTAGCCGGAGCATCTGGCCTGCCATGGTAGGTGCTTCAGGAACATATTTTACACGAATTTTTCACAAAATGGTTGGTTTCCATCGTGACTCCTATTATGCACATGGGTCTTATGCCTGTTGGATTGCTGGTTCTTGGAATCCAACTGATGAAAGATTCTGTTCTATAATAACCTTCAAAGAAGTTTGTATAGTATTTCCTTGAGTCTCATTTGTGGTGAGAGGTGACTTTCTTATTTGTCCAACCCATTCTATTGTACTGTTAGGGCCATACCATTTATTTTTGGGGGGCTCCAAAATCACTGCAGATGGTGACTGCAGCCATGAAATTAAAAGACACTTGCTCCTTTTTTGGAAGAAAAGCTATGATCAACCTAGACAGCATATTAAAAAGCAGAGACATTGCTTTACCAACAAAGGTCTGGCTAGTCAAAGCTATGCTTTTTCCAGTAGTCATGTATGGATGTGAGAGTTGGACTATAAAGAAAGCTGAGCACAGAAGAATTGCTGCTTTTGAACTGTGGTGTTGGAGAAGACTCCAAGGAGATCCACCCAGTCAATCCTAAAGGAAATCAGTCCTGAATATTCATTGGAAGGACTGATGCTAAAGCTGAAATTCCAATCATTTGGCCACGTGATGCAAAGAACTGACTCATTGGAAAAGACCCTGATGCTGGGAAAGATTGAAGACGGGAGAAGAAAGGGATGACAGAGGATGAGATGGTTGGATGGCATCACTGACTTGATGGACATGAGTTTGGGCAAGCTTTGGGAGTTGGTGATGGACAGGGAAGCCTGGCATGCTGCAGTCCATTGGGTCTCAAAGAGTTGGATGTGACTGAGCAACTGAACTGACTGAACTGAACTGATTCTGTTATACAAAGCCTTTGTTAGAAAGGCCACTGTGGCATGTCAAGTTATGATAGCAAACTATATTTATATTCGTTAGAATGAGGTTCAGCTGTAAGTGTCAGAAAATTCAAACCGACAGTGGCTTGAATATATATTTATTTCTCTCTCATGTGAACATCTACAGGCCTTCCAGCCCAGGACAGCTGGGATGGCTCTTTCCACAAAGTCCTTGAAACCACGACCATCCTTCTACTCAACTATCCCTGGGGTTTAGCCACTATCCTCATGGCCCAATTTGGATTTTCAATAGTCACAGCTTCCACATCCCAAATAAGGAATAGAGGAAGGTAGGAAGAAGTTACCCCATGATACTTTGCTGACATCCTATTGGCAAGAACTTAGTCACATGACCATGCTTAACTGCATGGACATCTGGGAGATGTAGTTTTGTGGCTGAACAGCCATTTTTTCCAGCTAGGGAGGCAAGGGAGAATGATATTGAGGAGTAAGAATGGCCTTTGCCACAACATTGGCTTGGCACTTTGCTATTTAGATATCATTTTAAAATCTATTATCTGGGCTGGTGCTCCTATGATAGACAAGATAAGTAGCTTGTCCTAGGACAGACTGGATGTAAGTAAGTGGCAGAGTCAGAGGACCTGAGAGGGGTTTGATGCTGTGCCCATGCTGGGCTAGAGCTGGAGCTGCCTTCTGTGAAAATACCCAGTGGTCCTCCTTGTGTCAGAGAGGTGAGGGGAGTCCAGTCTTCCCTCCTGAGTAGTCCAGTCTTCCCTGCTGAGTAGTGAGTGCCTTAAGCCCCAGGGCCTAGGGGTATTTTGAGTATTGTGGATACCCTTCCCTCCCCCAGCATGGTACCTGGGACTCAGAAGCACTCAGTGAACTGTGGAATTGATGACTCATTGTGGAACCTCAACTCTTCTGGTCTAATAATGATAACAGCCTGTATTCTCATGGCACGTTACAATTTTAGTCTTTCCATCACTGTGGTTTCCAGCTAGCTTCATAGTTTTGAAGTAATCTAACAATTCACAAAGCCATGTTCTTCAGGAAGGGCTTTCTTTGGCGTATTTGGTTGTTGTTTAATCACTCAGTCATGACCGACTCTTTTGCGACCCCATGGACTGTAGCCCATCAGGCACCTCTGTCCATGGTATTTCCCAGGCAGGAATGCTAAAGTGGGTTGCCATTTCCTTCTCCAGGGAATCTTCCTGACTCAGGGATTGAACCCGCATCTCCTGCATTGGCATTCTTTACCTCTGAGCCACCAGGGAAGCCCTCTTTAGCATACACAAAGGATTGAATACTTGATGAAGCATTTTCGAGTGTGAGGTCCCTTTAACCCTCAGTGAACTTTGCAGAGCTTGGGATTATTATCCTCATTTTAGAGATGAGAAAACTGAAGTGTAGAGAGGCTTCAAACTTTCTGTAAAGGGCGAAACTGTGCCCCGACCCTACCTGCCTGACTCTGAATGGCCATGGTCTTGGGATTCCTCTATTTTTTTTTAACCTATTCATGGGTTTACTTTTGAAGACCTTTTGAAAATGGAGATATAATTGACCTACAGCACTATGTTAGCTCTGGGTGTATGACATAGTGATTTGCTATCTTTATATATTACAAATAATCAGCCAGTCTGGTTACCACCTGTCACCATAAAAAATTATTGGGATTTCTCCATCATAATCACTCCTTAGATATCAACAAATTATACCAACAGTGTGTGTGAAGCAGTGTTCGGGAGACGTCAATGTGACACCTGTTGTTGTTAGAGCCTCAGGAAAAGCTGGCTGCTGAATCAGCCAGCGCTGGGGTGTGTGTGAGTATGTGAGTATGTGTGTGTGTGTATGTGTGTGTGAGTGTGTGAAGAGGGTGGCCCACCAGTAGGCGGAGGGTCCGAGCACTTCCTACCCCAGCAGGCGTGGGTGTGGAAGGCACCCAAGGGCGGGGAGGATGGGAGCTGGGCCCTCTTTCTGGAGAAGGGCAGGCCCTGTTGCTGGATCTCTTGCCTCGGGGAGCCTTCAGAAAGTGAAGACGCGTTCTCCTACTTGCCCTGCTGGACCTGGGGGAGGCTGGAATCTGATTAAGATGCCTTCCTTCTCTATCACTTGTGAGCGCCGGACAGCCGTACCACGGGGTAGGTACAACCTGGAACCCAGAGTCGGCAGGCCCAGGTTCGGTATTGCGTCCCCCTGTGAGTGTGACGTCTGGGCGAGACTCTTAACCTCTCTCACGTGTGAAGGGGCGATGATGACACAGCCTCTTTGATGAGGTGGTTGAGAGGAATGACCAAGGCGATGCAGTTGGATGAGCTTTGCAAACCGTGACTCATTCTGTGTCCTTATATGCACCTCTGTCTCCTTCACTAAGCTTATTATAGAACACGGGTGCGGAGGAGAAGGCGGTGCGTGGGAGCTCAAATCTTGGCTGTGCCGTCGACTTCCTGGGCAAGTCACTTCCCCTCTCTGTGCTTTCATTTCTTAATCTTTAAAATGTGGAGAGTAGCAGAATCCAATAAACGCAGTTGTGAAGGTCTTATGAAATCATACACATAAGTTCTTACCAAGTGTTAGCTGTGATATCCGTGATGAATATTTAAAAATAACTAATTATGCTCTGAGGATTAAGTCATTTAGCAGAGGAAGGCATTATATGCCTAAATGTATTTTTATCTATTATTAAATTAAAAAAATTTTGGCCACACTGTGGGGCATGTGGGAATCTTAGTTTCCCCACCACGGATTGAACCCATGCAGTGGAAGTTCAGAGTTTTAACCACTGGATCTCTAGGGAAGTCCCTTATCTATTATTTTGAAATATGTGATTATTTTTATTACCATTAGTTTCACGAGGATTTTCAAAGTTGAAACTGTAGCAATCAAGGCAGCTATTCCTCATTTTAAGCAGCAGATGGCGCTCACGCTGTGTTTAAATTTTGAAAAAACTTGAAATGCATACATATTCATATTTTCTATTTTTACCAGAAAGAGCAAGAGAAAAAGAAAAACTTAAAAAAGGCCATTGTCTGTGCCACAGGGAGATAATTAGGGTATGTAAAACAGCTGATACAGTAATTAATAAGAGCAGTGACTTGAGAGTCTTGGAAAGCTTTACTGCAGAACTGCAGGAGAGTAATTGACCTCACCAACATAAGAAAAAAAATCACGAGTTCGCACACAGCAGGGAAAGGCTGTGTTCTTACTTCTGTGGATTTAGAACCAAACCGAGGTATCCCGCCGCTGCACTTCTGAGCCACACCTGGGAAGGCTTTGAAGCAGTGAGTTCAGAGGGGGCTGTATCTCCACCCCCGGTTCAAAGGGACCATGTTCACAGGGACCGAGACAATGAGGGAGCATAATAGATGCTTGGTAAACATGACCACCACAGCACAAGCAAGAGTCTTGAAATCCAGGCCTTTGTTCCATAAGGTAACCCTGGAGAGACTTGGAAATTCTGGGATCTTCTCTCCACTGGGTGGTGTGGCCGACCCCCATCCCCATTGCCTGGATGCCATTTGCCTTCTATGTGAAGTGAGGAGGCGGAAGCAGATACTGTGACCTTGTACGGAGTCCATGTAGTCACATCCTCTACGTCAGGAGGCAATGGGTAAGCAAGGGCGGGAGCAGTCGAGTTCATGCCCATTGGGTTGGAGAATCTGCATATTCTCCAGGAAGGCAGTTGCTCAGTGTAGGGATGAGTGTTCTGATTTCTGGTTCTGTCTGGACTTGTTGCATAACTGCGAGCGAGTGGGCTCACCTTATGGTTTCTCTTCTTTGATGGAGCAGCAGTTCCTTAATATTTGCTTGTATGGGTAATGGAATGACACAGTGCCCAGTGCTTTATAGAAATAGTCATGAATTCTAGGTGCTGGGTCTATGACAGGTGTTAGGGTGGCCAGTATGGGGGACAATCAGTTGGATTTTATCTCTAGTATATCTCTCCTCTGGCCCATTTTCCATATCTACAGGTCTTTATCAAGTTATGGATAAGATAAAACCATCACAGGTTGAAATTATCCTAAGCCAAAAGTGCATTTAATACTGAACATCACAGCCTACTTTACACATGCTCAGAACACGTCCATTGGCCTGAAAGTTAAAGTGTTAGTTGCTCAGTCATGTCCGACTCCTTGCTACCCCATTGGACTGTAGCCCACCAGGCTTCTCTGTCCATGAGATTCTCCAGGCAAGAGTACTGGAGTGGGCAGCTCAAAAGGAACAGTTCATCTCTGTGCTTTATCTTTTGAAGTGAAATTTTCCTGAAAGCTTTTTCCAGGCTATACAGAAGGGCTGGCTGTTTCCTTGGTTACAAAGATTTGCTCCCTGGGGCAAAGATGGGCCATGTGGGCCACTTGCAAGTATCCAAAATGGCCAGTTGCTAGTGTGTGTTTATTAGCATCTTAGCGCTGTTGTAAAAAAGCACCGCAAGGTAGGTGGTTGAAAACAGCAGAAATCCATTCTCCCACAGGTCTGGAGGCTGGGAGTTCAAAGTGAAGGGATGAACACGGCCCTGCTCCCTCTGAAGGCTTTAGGGAAGCAGCCTTCCTTGACACTCCCAAGCTCTGATGGCTAAATTTCTCTCTTTTTATAAATCCACCCATCACTGAATTAGATCCACCCTCATCCAGTAGAGCCTCATCTCAACTCGATTATACCTGCAAAGATGCTATTTCTAAATAAGGTCACATCCACAGGTTCCAGGTGGTTGTAAATTTTTGGAGAAGACTCTTCAACACAGCACAGTATGTGTGTGGACTGCTTCTCAGACAGGCTTGGCACACTTCCATTATGGTCAGCCTCTCTGTTGCTGCCTCAACTCAGACCCCATGAATTCTCCTGTGCTTTGTGCTCTGGCGCTTCAGTTGTGTCCGACTCTTTGCGACCTCCATGGACTGTAGCCCACCAGACTCCTTTCTCCGTGGGATTTCCCAGGCAAGAATACTGGAGTGGGTTGGCATGTCCTTCTCCAGCTCCTGTGCTTCAGGATTTTATAAAATATGTTTATATTCTTCAATTCATCCAATCCTGTCAATAACCCCCAAATGCATTATTTTTACCCCATTGTAAGAAAGAAATGAAGTTTCAGAGAGGTTAAGAGAATTTCTGCAGATCACATAGCTGATGCATGGCAGAAACAAGTTTGGTTGTGCTCTCAGACCATATGACTGCCCATAACTTTTCTCTATAGAAAGCAGCATGATTCTTCCATTTTTTTCCCTAAACCTCTTTCACTAATGAAGGAAAAAGCCTTATTTTTCAGCTTAAATTTGTTTGGCAATGTTCCCTGTCCAGAGATCCATTGATCAATCAATAACCCAATTAAACCAATAATATTGATTACCTACTCTGGACTCCGAGGACAGAGTGATGAATGAACTTCTATAATTCAGCAGCAGATGAGACAGATATGCAAACAAGTACACAGATCAATAATTACTTACACTTTGTGATGGCTACTGGGGGAAAGGTGCCAGGTAGAGATCTACTTTAGACTGGCGTGGGGGTCAGTGAGAAGGAGGGGAAGGTGGCTTGGATATGGAGATCTGAAGCCCGAGTGGGACTCAACCCAGTGAAGAGGAGGTGTGGAATGTTCCAGGCAGGGCAAACTTCCAAGTTTGGAGGGAGCTTGGTGGGCTTGAGGGGGTGAGGGGAAGTGGTGGAGCTGGCGGGGCAAGAAGGGAACCAGGGAGCTGGGTTGAGGAGGTGACTTTAGAAGTATTGCTGAAAGAGAATGGGAGCTGATGTTTTGAAGAGGGAGATGGGGAGAAGCAGTGGGGTGTGAGAGAGACTTCAGATGGGAACCAGCGGGTGAAGATGCCTTCTTGGCTCTTTGCACAGACGTGTGGGCTTGCACGTGCATTAGCAAATCTCCTTTCCGTCCACGGCTTACTTGCTCACATTTGCATACTTGGGTGAGTCACTGCAGATGGCATCAAGAAGGAGGGCCCTGTGCCCCAAACACAACTTTGGGATCTGTTCAGGACCCTGCAGTGACTCTGCAATCTGTGGACTGATGTCACTGTCTGTGTTAGCTGTCAGACCGCATGAGACTGCTGTCAGATGACACCAGCTGGAGCCACAGCCTCCAAACCCAGCAGAGTGCATTCACACTTCCACACGTCCGTTTCTACACACGAGCAGGCTTCAGAGAACTGTTTTCGTTCAGGTTGGAAAGCTCCTCAATCCTGATGAGAAGGAAAGAGACTGGGGATGACGCCATTTGCTCCTTATCCAGATTCTTCAGGGCTTGGGGCGTGTACCTCTAAGAGAGCATGTTGATGGCCCTTTGGCTTGCTGCTGGGCTCCAGGCAGCAGAGGAAATCTGGGTGGGGGCAGCTCAGGACTGGGGAGAGGGGTGTGTATGGGATCCCGGACATCTTCAGAAACGAGAGAAAGTGACCATGAACACCTTTGACGTTTCATATGCATTTTCCACTGTTGCCTTAATCCAAGAAGCCACGACTGATGGTCTGTGTGCATGTGGTGTTTATGTGTGTCTGAGTGTGTGTGCGAGAGTGTGAAGGGGGAAAGGAGGCAGAGTGGGAGAAGCTGCTGTCTGGGGAGATTTCCAGGAATGTTCGTGCTGAGAATCAAATTCCGAGTCAAGAACCATTTGTGGGGTGTCTATTGTGCCCCAGGGGCTCTGTGGAACACATCCATCTATATTATCTTTTGGGTCCTTATGTAACACACTGAAGTAGGAAATATGTTCCCCATTTTACAGATGGGGAAACTGAGGCTCACTGAATTGAAGGGGCTGCATTCTATGCTTACCTCCATCATCACTCCCTTTCTGTGTTGTTAAGTCCTGCCATGCTTCCTCGCCTGCCTCTGCACTCGGCTTCCAGTCCTTGAGGGATGGACTATGTTCCCAGTGCTTCTAACCCTGTGTCTGGTACACAGTAGGTGCTCACTGATGTTTTTCAATTGACTATTTGTTGAAGTTTAATGTATAGAGAAAAGTGTATATATTGTAACTATGTATTGCATAACTATGTATACATATTATAATAGCTTGATGAATCATCACAAAGGGAACACAGCTTGTGACCAGGATTAAGAACCAGAACTACTGTTTCCCCAGAAGCCCCCACGGTGCTCTGTTCTGGTCACCAACCCCTCCCCTCATCTCTATCAATGGTCACCATCATCCTGATTCTAAGGCTATCATTCGGTTTTGCTTTTTTCTGAAATTGATGTGGATAAAATCATGCATACACCTCATATTGTGACTGTTCCTCCATTCTTAATACTATGTATGTAGCATTCCAGTCTATGAACACAGCACTGTTTACTTGTCCATTCTACTGTGGAAAGACTTTAGGTGGTTTCTCATCTTTGGTGATTACAAATAGGGCTGGTATAGATATTCCAGTATAGGTCTCTAGGTGAAAATGCTTACTGAATATTTGGTGAAAAAATAATTTCTTGCTGCATGAGAAATCATGCAAAGTATTTTACAACTGAAGCCCCTAAATCTGCTAGAGGGAAGTTCATGAAGTTTGGGGGAGAAGTTGGATATATAAGAGGATTCCTGGGAGGGAGATTCTTAAGGGACAAAGGAGGAGGCTCCACAGTGAGGGAGTCCATTGAAAGGTCTCGAAGGGAGGAGTGGGAACAGGGTGGGAAGATGAAGGCTGGAATGCCCAGCATCAATGCTTGGTCTTCATCTGCTGGGCAGGAGGGAGTCCCGCATGACTTTGAAGCTTGGTAGCATGGTCAGTTTATTTTTTCTCTTTAATTTTTATTAAGGGAAATTATTTTGTCTATGGTTGCCATGGTGAGTTGGGGAAAAAACACAGGAATCAGGGAGCCAGGGTGAGAGGTCGCTGAAAGAGTTGAGCTGTGTGTTAATGAAATTGTCGTGGATAGAAAAGTCCTGCTGGGAGAAACACTGAGAAAAAATACTTAAAATACTAGTTACCAGGAAGAAGGCCAGGGAAAGGCATATTGAAATAGTTGAGCTTGGAAGGCAGTAATGCACTTACTGTTGCCGGGTGGGTTAGTGAATCCAGGGGAGTGGGCGAAGGGACTGCATCTAATAGATAGGGAATCAATTTCCTCAGTGACCTTGGAGGTGAGATATTTCTCTGCTCAGAGTGAGGGGACGGCTCCGTGGAGTCGGAGGGAGAGAATCAGGCAGAAAATAATGGATTCCGAATATAAGAAAGAATTATAAATCCCTAGGAAGAAGATTGAGAACTTCTAGAAAAAAATCCTGATTGCTTGCAGTCAAGAGTTAAAACACCAGCTCTCTTTCTAATCTGTCATTTGTAGCATTTTAATGTGAAATTTCTCGATTCTTTTCTATCTAGCCTGTCTGAAGCGTGGGTGTTAACTGGTTTTCCTGCTGTGTCTGTTTTATTGTTCTTTTCAAATAATCAGCTTTTGGCTTTCCTTGTCTTCGGTGGTATGTTTTTGTTTCCAGTTTATACACTTTTCTTGTTTTATTATATATTTTCCTCTCTTTTCTTCAGATTTGTCCTGTTGTCTTTTGCCCAAATGTTTGCAAGCTTAGCTCCTTCATCTCCCATTTTTCTTCTTTTCTAATATAATATTTAAGGCCACAGTGTCCCTTTAGGTGCCATTTTAGGTAAATTCCACAAGTTGGATGGATAGCATTTTTGTTTAGTTGTAAATATTTTCTAGTTTCCATCTTGATTCCTTCTTTGATCTTTGAGTATTTAAGAAGTATATTTTATAATTTCTGACTATAATTTTCTTTTTGCTATTTTTTTTCAATTAGTTGCATTGTGCTTGAAAACATAGTATGATTGCCTCTATGATGTTAGGAAATACTGCTGATCACTATCTAGGTCAGGGATTAGCAGACTGTGAGCTAAATCCTGATCATGCCTGTTCTTGTAAATAAAGTTTTATTAGAAGGCAGCCGTGCTTATTTATTGACATATTGTTTATGTCTACTTTTGAGCCAGAACCGCTTAATTAAGTAGTCCTGACAAAGACTGTGTGGTCTGTGAAACCTAAAAAATACTTACTAGCTGGCCTTCTAAGACAAGTTTTGCCAACCTTTGAACTAGATCCATTATTTTAGTAGGATTGCAAAATGATGGTTCTATATTGCTTTTAAAATAATTCTGATTCTATGGTGAGAGTGTTAGTCACTCAGTCATGTCCGACTCTTTGCGACCCCATGAACTGTAGCCTGTCAAGCTCCTCTGTCCATGGATTTCTCAAAGCAAGAATACTGGAGTGAATTGTCATTCCTTTTTCCAGGGAATCTTCCTGACACAGGGATTGCACCCAGGTCTCCTGCATTGCAGGCAGAGTCTTTACTGTCTGAGCTGCCTGGGAGGCCTCTAGTTCTATAAATGTT
Organism: Bos taurus; assembly: GCF_002263795.3. Lineage (NCBI taxonomy): Eukaryota > Metazoa > Chordata > Mammalia > Artiodactyla > Bovidae > Bos > Bos taurus. Next base: position 14,545,714 of record NC_037341.1, on the reverse strand, counting down.
TTTCATTTGATAGCTGGGGTCCTTCTATAAGGAGTTTCCTCTACTCAACTATTGGGTTGCCTTGAGGTATTGTTTATACAGGGAAGGCAGGATAAATGCTGGATTCCCCCCCCCGCTTTATTTACTAGTTTTTTAGAAATGAATTTATTTCCTTCATTATGACCATTTAAAGGTTACCATTGTGATATATTGGAAGAGTTTCACTCTGTTGCAATTATTTGCCAATATATTTGCTATTGTAGTTTATGTGTTTGGATATTGCAAATATATTATATTGCAGTTATAATAACTCTTACCGTTGCTCAAATGGTCCCGTCTTTGGACAATAGGAGGTTCTCGGACTGTGCTCCTGAATCTTTTTATGTGACCCTTGTCATCTTTGGCAACTTCTTTGCTCTCTAATATAACAAGATGCTCCAGGCTTACCTTATATATTTCCAGCCCCAGAACTGATAAACATTTTGACTCTGACTGGTGGGCTTACTCTACATTACCCCTTGAGTAGACGATGGCATCCCACTCCAGTATTCTTGCCTGGAAAATTCCATGGACAGAGGAGCCTGGCAGGCTACAGTCTGTGGGGTTGCGAAGAGTTGGACATGACTGAGCAACTCAGCATGCATCCTACATTTACTTTGGTTAATTATATATTTGGACTTACTTAGATCTATCACTTTATTCTATGTTTTATTATTTTTTCCTTTCTTTGTTTTCTTTTTTTTTTGGCCATGCAGCGTGGTTTGTGGGGTCTTAATTTCCCAACCAGAGATTGAACCTGGGTCCTCTGCAGTGAAAGCACAGAATCCTTACCACTGGACACCAGGGAATTCCCTATTTCGTATTTTCTATTTGGCATTTTTTATGCTTCTTTCCTACATTCCTTTGCCTGTGTTTTAATTTAGTTTTCTTTACCCTCCTCTTCCCCTTACTTCCCATTTGGGAGTTATATTTTATATTTCTTATCTTTTAATGCATACCCTTAATTTTTTAAAAAGAAATATTTGTTAGTTATTTGCCTGCACCAGATCATTGTTGTGACATGTGGAATGTAGTTCCCTGACCAGGGATTGAACCTGGGCTCTCTTCATTGGGACTGTGGAGTGTTAGCCCCTGGACCACCAGGGAAGACCCTGCTTACCCTTAATTTTAACATGCATCTTCATTAAACAGCTCTAGAGTTAAATATATCTCTGAACTCCTGAGAAATGCAAGGCTCTTGGATTACTGTAACCCCAATCTCCCTCTTTAATCTCACGCATTATGGTCCATTATTTACATTTAGCCTTGTTTTTATATCAAATTAATCACTGGGGCTTCACTGAAAAATTGATTTATTATGGACTTGTAATTGCTGGTTTAGATTTTCCTGTTTTTTAAAAATACCAATTTCCTTGTTTACTATTCTTGCTAGGAAAAAATTTCTCACACTGCAGATTCTGTGTTGGTGTCTGCTTCCTGGGGACCTGAACTAACATGGGCCTTCCTTGGCTGCCAGCGCTTTCTTCCTTTTCCTTTTCTTGTGCATCTGTCGAAAAAACCCTTCCCTTTCCTTTTCCACTCCAGTACTGTTGCCTAGAGAATTCCATGGAGAGAGGAGCCTGGTGGGCTACAGTCCATGGGTTCGTAAGAGTCGGACACAACTGAGCGACTTTCATTTCGCTTTCCTTCATTTTCTTATTCTCTGTTCTTCTACCTCTGAAATACATAAAATGGAATAATTGATCTTGTGAGAACAGAGAGAGGATACTCAGAGATTTCATCCTGGAAGCTGTATTAGTTAGTGTTCTCTAGAGAAACAGAACAAATGGGATGTGATATATGTGTGAGTGTGTATACACACAAATCCTATATATATACACACACTATGTATATGTGTGTGTGTGTGTATATATATGATAAAGGGATTTATTTTAAGGAATTGCCTGATGCAATAATTGAAGCTAGGAAGTCTAAGATCCGCGGAGCAAGCTGGCAGGCTGGAGCCCCGGGGAAGAGTTGATGCTATAGCTTGAATTCAAAGGCTGTGAGGAAACAAGTTCCTTCTCCCTCCTGAGAATCTCAGTCGTTTTTCTTAAGACTGCCAACTGAATGGATAAAGCCCATCTCCATTATGGAGAGTAATTTATGTAAATTCCTCCGATATAAATGTTAATCTCATCTAACAGTGCTTTCACAGGAACATCTAGACTCTGTTTGACTGAATACCTGGGTACCACGGCCAGGGAGCAGTGTGCGTGTGTGTGTGTGTACACACGCATGTGCGTGGGGTGGGAGGGCACTCCTGGCTTTCAGCCTTGCAGTCTCCCGTGGGCTTTGTGTTTCATCCCTGCAGCGAGTGTGGCTGTGTGGGGCCAGAGTTCAGACTGAAGGAGGGGCCTAGGGATTGGATGGAGGGGGTCCTGTAGAGACTGGACTGAGGCCCTGGCCTTTCAACCTTGGCAAAGATCCCTGAGACCAGGCTTGTGGTGGGGAGCACATGAGAAGAGCCACATGGAGGAGAGACTAGAGGGTCCTCCTGGGAAGATAGAAAGTGCATAAGATTCCTGGGACCCTCATGGGGCCTAAGCTGGGGGTGTGGGTGGAGGGTCCCAGTAGGACTGAATTTCCTGCCATATTGGTAGGATGATGGCTTAAAGCAGATTAAAATTTAATGTAGAAAGCTGACATTTCTTATACCCCATCAACAGAATGTCTGTAATTTGCTTTTAAATATTTCTGTATCTCAGTGTGGTTTCATATATGTGCCAATTAGTTTAAATCACATCCTGGGTGCAGTCAGTTCCATAAATCAGAAGTCCATCTCTGAGAAGTGGGCATCAAGTAATCTAATCAGAAAGCTCACAGTCCAGAAATGACCATGACAATCACTTTTGTTATGTTTTCCCTTTGATCAATACCAGGGACTTTGCTAATTATCTTGATGAGTTTAGAAATAGATTTCACTGGTGACATATGTGGGATATTAATTAGCTTAATGAATGTAATGAATGTTGGAAAGGGGCTCTTACTGGCAAAATTAGTGCTACTGACAATGTGTGAAGTGAAGTGAAGTGTTAGTTGTTCAGTCATGCCTGACTCTTTGTGACCCTATGGACTGCAGCCTACCAGGCTCCTCTGTCCATGGGGTTTTCCAGGCAAGAATACTGGAGTGGGTTGCCATTTTCTTCTCCAGGGGATCTTCCTGACCCAGGGATCAAATCTGGGTCTTCTGAACTGCAGGCAGATTCTTTTCTGACTGAGCTATGTGGGTTGGTTTAAACATTTTAGAGAAAATTCCAATAATTGCATGGTCTACAAATCCAGTAAGCAAGATGTATATTGGAAAGCTGGGTACCCAAGGAAGAGGTGATGTTGTAGCTCAAGTCTGGTGGCTATCTACAGGCAGAATTCCCCCTTCCTTTGGGGGACCCCAATCTGCTTTCTCTGAAGGCCTTCAACTGATTAGACGAGGCCCACCTGCATTTTGGAGGGTAATGTGCTTTCTTTAAAGCCTACTGATTTAAATGATGAAAAGTGAAAGTGCTAATCACTCAGCCGTGTCCGATTCTTTGCAAACCCACAGACTGCAGCCAGCCAGGCTCCTCTGTCCATGGGATTCTCCAGGCAAGAATACTGGAGTGGCTGCCATTTCCTTCTCCAAGGAATCATCCCAACCCAAGTATCAAACCCGGGTCTCTCACATTGCAGGCAGATTCTTTACCATCTGAGCCACCAGGGAAGATTTAAATGCTAATCTCATCTAAAAAATACCTTCATAGCAACATTTAGATTGATATTTGAGCAAGTATGAGTGCTATATGGCCTAGCTAAGTCAACACTTAAAAGTCACCTTTGCAAGCACTGTTTGGTCTGAGTCCCGCTTTCATATGGTCTGGTAGTGAGCCTGTAAGGGAGTAGCTTACTCCATCCCAATCTTTAACCTATGGTAGCTTCTGAGCGACTATCATTTCCCCCAAAGAACCTGAAAGTCATGCACTTCCGAGCTGTCAGATAATAAACATCTAATAAACATCTTGGACCTTGTAGTCCTACCATGTCTGGCGCGATTACTCAACTCCACCGCGACATATAAAAGTAGCTGCAAGTTACATGTAAACAGATTAGTCTGCTCTGTGTCAGTAAACCTTACTGATGGAAACGGACGTTTGAATTTTATGTAATTTTCATGGCTTCTTCCTATTCCTCCTACTGCCGCTCCTCTCAACCACCTAACAATAGCAAGAGCATTAGTAGCTCTCAGGTGATATGAAACAGGGGGTGGGAAATGCTCTATCCCATGGCTGTCTCCATGAAAATTCACCTGTGCCATCTCTCATTCTCATGTCCTACTTATATCTGGATGTCACCTAAGGTATTTAATGAAATAATCTGGTAGCTAAAGATATAATAGCTTCTTCTGAAAATATGCTTTTTAATTGCTGCTTCTGGGGAGAATTTCTTCCTCAAAGAAGCTATAATGGTAAAGTTATAATGGTAAAATACCCTTTTGGGGTATTGGGGAATTTTTTAATTTAAAAATGCTGTTTATTTATTATTTATTTATTTTAAAATTTATATTGGAACATAGTTGATTAACAATGTTATGTTAGTTTCAGGTATACAGCAAAGTGGTTCGTTATGCATATACATATTCTTTTTCAAGTTTTTTTCCCAATTAATTTATTACAGAATATTGACCAGAGATTTCTGTGCTATACAGGAGGTCCTTGTTGGTTATCCATTTAAAATACAGTACTGAGGCTTCCCAGGCGGCTCAAGCAGTAAAGAATCCACCTGCCAATGCAGAAGATGCAGAAAATGTGGGTTCGATCTCTGGGCTGGGAAGAGCCCATGGAGAAGGCAATGGCAATCTGCTCCAGTATTCCTGCCTGAAATATCACAAGGACAGGGGAGCCTGTGGGCTACAGTCCATCGGGTTGCAGAGAGTTGGGCACGACTGAGCGACTGAGCACCCACTACAGTGTGCACTGTCTTTTTTCCCTCTTTTTTCTGGAAGAGAGCCTTAGTAATGTAACAGAATGAGAGACACATAGGAGTATTAGAGCTGGGAGATTCCTTAGATGATCCCTTTTTGTTAAACCATGGATTTATTCATCCATTCAACATCTATTAAGTAACCTAGGAGATCTACACCTTTGCTCATAGTAGAGAATTTTTAGCAAATGACAAGTCAAACCTTCCACCTTGGTGGGTCTTCTCAGTCTCTCTGACCCTCTCTGACCCTCAGAAACTTTTTAGGTTCAGAGCAGGAGTCAGTACCTAAGGAAATCTCTGAGTTTTCCCTCCTCCCAAGAGAGTGAGCTAGTTCTTCCTCTGAGTTACCCCTGAATCTATCACCTTTCCATTTCTTCCTCTGTTTCATTGATTAATAAACTTATTTCCCTCTCATTTGTCTACCCTGCTAGACACTGAGCATCTTGAGAAGCTGCCACATTCATTTCTACATGCCAGAGCCTGATACACAGTGGGTTCTCATTTAACACATGCTGAACTCATGTACTCAGGTGACAAATATTCTTGAGTCCCTACTATGTGCCAGACCCTGTTCTGAACAGTGAAAGCAACAAACAGAAATTCTTACCTCCTAGAGATTCTGTTGTCATGGGGGTGGGAGGTGGGAGAGAGAGAAGCTAAATATGTGAACATACAGTAGGTTAGAAGGTGGTAAGCACTATGCAGAGAAGTAGAGCAGGAAGAAGGGGCAGGGGCTGCTGAGGGGCAGGGGTGGGACTGTCATTATAAATAGGATGATGGGGAGAGACTGGTGGTGAAGAGACAGTCACGTTGCTATCTGGAAGAAGTGTTTTCTGGGAGAAGGAAAGCAAGTGTAAAAGTTTTGAGGTGGGTTGTATGTCTGGAATGCCCTGGAAACAGCACAGAGACCAGTGTGGCCAGACCTGAGTGAGCAAGGGAAAGAAATGAGTTTTATTGCATTGATTTGAAAGATGAAGGCGACTAGATGACTTCTGGAGACATGAAGACAGAAAGGGAAACTGAGGCTCAGAGAGGTGAGTGACTTTTGCAGGATCATACAGTATAGCTGGTCAGTGTCAGATAGGAGTCCCTGGGGCAAGAACCCAATCTCTGCCACAGAGGACACTGCCCAGACCCTCCTGAAGTGGGCTCAAGCCCCCAGAGAGCCCAGCACCCTGTTACAGAGACAAAAGGCCTCTGTGTCTTACAAAACCACATTCTTCTGTTCTGACCTGAACAAGAGGGAGAATAAGATTCAGCCAGATGCTGTGCCCTGGGAGACAGTGTCAGTCAGAGTCTAACCACGGGCAGCAATTCTGAAGTTACTCATGTTTCTTTCAGCTGGGATGTTTTCTTGCTCTGAAACCCTTTAGTGTATGACAAGGCATTGCCCCAGGTGTATTCCAGAACACAAGTCTTTGCTAACGTGGTTAGACAGCCACTTCGCTTCAAAGCCAGGGACTGCTCCAGGGGATGAAACCACTCGGAGAGCATTTCATATGTGCAAAATATTGCTCCGACATGTTACCATTTAATTCTGCCAACAGATCAGTGAGGTTGGAGGTGCTGTACATTAGAGAGGAAGATGAAGGCCAAGAAAGCCGCTGATCCAGTGGTGGTCATCCTTACTGTCCCACCACCACCACCACCACCACCATTTTTGCTTGTGGCAAGGTTTGGACAAGCATAATCACGGCCCCTGTCTGTAAGAAATTTACAATCTGGTCGGGTAGAAAATTGTTTTTACTCTTTCAGCCACATATTCATTCAATAATGCCTCCATTCTGCAAGCTTTTATTGAGCGACTGTTGTATTCCTGATAATTATTGGACATCAAATACGTACTCCCTGCTCTGGAGAGAAGGAGAAGGCTTTAGGAGGAGAGGAACTTTGCTTAGTCTTAAAGGATGGACAGGATTACATGTGGGAGGCAGAAAAATGGGGGACATTTAGTTCAGGCTGAGGGAGTAGCAAGTAAAGAGTGGAGGAGATAAGAAAGGGAGTGTGTGTCCAGGGAAGGCTGGGGAGACTGGTTGGGCTGGAACACAGGAGATGAGGGCTGGGGTGGGTGGAGGTGAGGTGCTCTGGGCAACATAAGGGTCAGATCTGCATGCCGTGAGAGGCCAAAAGGCTCTTTTTCCTCTAGTTGACTAGAAGCAGGGGAGTGACACGATTAGACAGTTTTTAGGAATATTAATGCTCCTCCTTTATGGAGCACCCTTGCCTCTTTCACTTCTTGAAGTAGAACAGGAGTCTGATGACATAACTGGAAGGGAGGCGGCTGCAATAGAAATCTTTCAGGATTCAGTTTGGAGTCTGCCCGGAGGCAGCACAAGGTCACCATCGGAGGACCCAGCTGCGGGGCAGCACTCCTGAGCAAGCCCAGTGACAAGGCTCCCTTGCGAAGCGGGGACAGTAGCAATCTACGTCAGATGCTACTCGGCACTGTGACTGTGGGGCCGTTGTCTCATCTCTGTCTTAGTAACTGAAGAAACAAGTTTGCTTTCTAGAATCTTTTTATGCGGAACTTCTTCAGTGTCAAGCTTCAACCCTTAAGTTCGATATTCAACCTGCCCAGCAATCTGATTTTGTGCAAGTCACCTCGTCTCTCATGGCCTCAGTTTCTCCCTTTGTAAAATGGGATTTGACCTCGAATATGGCTTCTGAAGTTTCTTTTGATTTGATCTGCTTGATGTCTCCTATTCAGTTCAGTTGCTCAGTTGTGTCCGACTCTTTGCGACCCCATGGACTGCACGCCAGGCCTCCCAGTCCATCACCAACTCCTGGAGCTTGCTCAAACTCTTGTCTATCGAGTCGGTGATGCCATCCAACCATCTCATCCTCTGTCATCCCCTTCTTCTCCTGCCTTCACTCTTTCCCAGCATCAGGGTCTTTTCCAATGAGTCCGCTGTTGGATCGGGTAGCCAAAATATTGGAACTTTAGCTTCAGCATCAGTCCTTCCAATGAATATTCAGGACTGATTTCCTTTAGGATTGACTGGTTTGATGTCTTCTATTAATAACTGTGAATTTCCAGACATTCAAGCTGGATTTAGAAAAGGCAGAGGAACCAGAGATCAAATTGCCAACATCTGTTGGATCATCGAAAAAGCAAGAGAATTCTGGCAAAACATCTACTTCTGCTTTATTGACTATGTATGCCAAAGCCTTTGACTGTGTGGGTCACAATAAACTGTGGAAAATTCTTAAAGAGATGGGAATACCAGACCACCTGACCTGCCTCTTGAGAAATCTGTATTCAGGTCAGGAAGCAACAATTAGAACTGTACATGGAACAACAGACTGATTCCATACTCCTTTGAGTATGTCAAAGCTGTATATTGTGACCCTGCTTATTGAACTTATATGCAGAGTACATCATGAGAAATGCTGGGCTGGATGAAGCACAAGCTGGAATCAAGACTGCGGGGAGAAATATCAATAACCTCAGATATGCAAATGACACCACCCTTATGGCTGAAAGGGAAGAAGAACTAAAGAGCCTCTTGATGAAAGTCAAAGAGGAGACTGAAAAAGTTGGCTTAAAGCTAAACATTCAGAAAACTAAAGATCATGGCATCTGGTCCCATCACTTCATGGCAAATAGATGGGAAAGCAGTGGAAACAGTGGCTGACTTTATTTTTCTGGGCTCCAAAATCACTGTGGATGGTGATTGCGGCCATGAAACTAAAAGACGCTTACTCCTTGGAAGGAAAGTTATAACCAACCTAGACAGCATATTCAAAAGCAGAGACATTACTTTGCCAACAAAGGTCTGTCTAGTAAAAGCTATGGTTTTTCCAGTAGTTGTGTATGGATGTGAGAGTTGGACTATAAAGAAAGCTGAACGCCGAAGAAATGATGCTTTTGAACTGTGGTGTTGGAGAAGACTCTTGAGAGTCCCTTGGACTGCAAGGAGATCCAACCAGTCCATCCTAAAGGAAATCAGTCCTGAATATTCATTGGAAGGACTGATGCTGAAGCTGAAACTCCAATCCTTTGGCCACCTGATGCGAAGAACTGACTCACTGGAAAAGACCCTGATGCTGGGAAAGATTGAAGGCGGGAGGAGAAGGGGACAACAGAGGATGAGGTGGCTGGATGGCATCACTGACTCGATGGACATGAGTTTGAGTAAGCTCTGCGAGTTGGTGATGTACAGGGAAGCCTCGCGTGCTGCAGTCCATGGGGTCTCAAAGAGTCAGGTAGGACTGAGCGACTGAACTGAACTGATTAAGGAGGGTCTGTTAACACAGGTTTCAAATTCTGCTGCTTACACGTTTTCTTCTTGCCAGAAGGTGGCAGTATTGAGTTCTTTAGCAGTACAAACAGCTCTTCATTTGCTTCAAGTTCTGGGACCTCCAAGTTGGAGCCTCGGATGCTTTGAATGTAAACTTTTGGTTGCAGGGGGTCTCTTTGTAGGTTTTTGCTACTCTTCTCCCTCTTCTCCCCCTTCTGACCCAGGCTGCCATCTGGTTCATCCCTTCTCAAGCGTCAAAGTGCCGATTTGCGTTGTCCCTGGACTCCTGGCCACCAGCCTGGGTTCTACGAGCATCCAGAGCATGGGGATGCCAGAGTTCTGAGACCTGGCCCCCACGGTGATGGCTGGTGCAGGTTACACTGAGATCAGACTGGCTGAGGGCCTTGGCAATAAGAGTGTTTGGTCTGACCAGGACTCACCAGGCCATTCCTTGTCCCTCATCTCAGACTCAAGTCCCCACATCCCTTCCCCCTGCCACCTGCTATTCCTTCACTGTTGGAACCCACAGGTCTGGCTCTCCAGGCCCAACTGGAAGCTTCAGGCTTCAGGCTGCGGCCAAGAGCCCCCGTCACCTGGGTTTTGGTGGGGGTGGATGGTTTGTGTGTCGATTGTGTCTATCAGAAGTGAGGCCTGGGGGCAGCATTGATGTCCTGTCCACCAACAGCTTGAGGGGTGAGCCCTGGATGTGACAGGCCAGCTGTCACCCATCAACGCTGATCAGTGTCATATCCTCTCGGACACAGACTGTTGATGAGGGTGGACCTGGAGCTGTCTTGCAAAGATCAAGGCTTCTGAATGACTGTGATGAAACCAGGCAGTATCCTCATGCAGGAACAGGGTCCCAGGGGAGTCTGTTCTTCTCAGCTCAGGTCCTGGGACCATCAGCCTCCCTTTCCGTTGGGAGCTGCCACCAGACGCCCGGCCCCGAGGATACCATCTTCCCTTGAAGCCCAGCTGAGGAACCTGAATCCGAGGAACCTGGTCACACCAGCCTGTTGTATAATATATAAAATATTTACAAATTGTTATATTTTATATAAAATGAATATATTATTATTTTATATATTCACTTATTTTCATTTACTTATCTATCTATCTATATATATACACATGTTTGGATGCGTGGCTTTTGGTTTCAGGTCATGATGTTTTGTTTTATGTATGTCATTTCATGTCTTGCCATTGGTATATTTACTTGCACTTTAAGAAATATGAGATAATTATTAATATTCCCCTTGAACAGGGGACTCATGTGGTCCTAGATTCTGGTGATATTTTCCTTTGGTTTAGTTTCCATCACTTTGGTTCAGTAAATCTCTTTAAAAGACACCTAGTATTTCCACAGGCCTTGGGTAATAATTCTCTTTTCTTCCTGGAATCCTATGTCCATCACTCAAGAGCACATTGGGTGCCAACCTTCTGGCCATGGTGAAACAGTAATATGAGACTGTTCTCAGGTCTTAGGGCATCAGGCAATTCTGTGAATCTTTTTCCTTTTTTTTTTCACTCCATACAAACTTTATGGAAATGGGTACCTGCTGCGCGTACTCTACGAAAAGCCAGAGGAGCAACGATCTTACTCAGAAATAGCAAGGTGATTTGAATGATGGCAAATAGAATTATTTTGGTTTTGAAGTAATAATAATGCCTTTTCTATGTGTAATATTTTTGGTTTTTCAGAGCAACTTCATATGTATTATCTTATTGTGACATCACCAAAGCCCAGGAGTATGCATATTGAATGTTATTTATCACCATTTCTTAGATAAGAAATCCAGAGCCTTGAGATGTTAGGTAGCAATTGTAAAAGCTTCTACTTATTAAAGAGACTGTCCTCCTCTTCCCCCTAAAATCCCTCTTCTTCCCCAAAGGAGCTGGGAGTGGAGACAGAAGAGGGAGGGGAAGATAGGGGTGGACACAGCACCTCCTCTCCCCCACCAAGTCCTTCAGACTGCTGGTGAGCACTGAGGAGGGGGAGGTGTGAATGCCAAGTGAAACGTGATGCTACATGTTCAACTGCACTGGGTTGCATTTTTTAACAGTTAAAAGGGCATGAAAAGCTATGGACTATCCCTGAGGGATGGAAAAGGAGAGAGGATATGGTAGCATTGACGGTAGGGCTCAGACGGAAAAAAGGCTTCCTGCTTATACTTCACCAGGTTTAGCCTGTGTGAGCACTGGCCATACTGCTTATTTAGCCTCTTATCATGCATACAGCCATACAGATCACAATACTTCTTTTTCTCAGTGGCAGATTGCTCAGTTTAGGTACTGTTACGCACGTGTCCTGCATGTAGTGTTGAGGCTAAAGTGTGTTTTATGGTGATGGCTTCAAACTTCAGTGCTTGAAGGAGCCAGACAGGGGGCAGAAGTGAGGGAGGCAAGCCTAGTTGGGCCTGATGGAACAGAGGGCTGAGGCCTTATTTCAGCTCTGGCCTGTTGTCTTGCAGAAACTTCAGGGGAGGGAGTTTAGATGGATGGGCGATGGGCGTGAGTGGCAGACACTTAGATTGATGGCCACCACAATACCACGCTTCCATCCCCATGGTACCCTGTACTAATGGCCCTAATTCTTTACTCCTCTTTGTATACAGCCCTTTTCCATATAATTTACAGTGTCCTCTCATTGCAGTTGGGATGTTTTCTTATTCCTGGGCTCATCTCACTGCTACGACTTGTTTGGGCCCAGTGGTATATTGGCGGCTGACACACAAATGGAGGCTTGGGAGGGTTTGTCCTCTTGCACCTCTGCCGTACCCAGGAGGAGACCCTTCCTGAGCTACCCCCATCCCAGGAGGGGAGTGGGAGAAGGGGGCACAGAGCTGGACCACAGCAGCCAAACCCATCCTCGACCAGCTGACCCTCCACTGACCTGCAGATCATGAAAATAAAAGATGACTGTTGTAAGTCCCTGGGCTTTGGGGTGGGTGGTTATGCAGCGATTTTGCAGCAGTAGTTAAAGGAATATAATCCCCATGCCTCAGATCCCTCCACTATTAGTCCTTGGGAATCAGCAGATTGTTCCCCAGACTCCCAGGAGGTGCTGGAGCCTCTGAAGGTGGCCCTGGGAGTTGGCTGTGTTTATGATGCCAGTGGGTGCCCCTTCTTCCTTCTTTGTTCTGTCTGCGCTGTCCTCAGAGGGCAGGTGGCCTGGCCCCCAGGAGCCCCTCAGCACTCACAGGGTATCCAATTTAATCTACCAGGTCCCTTTTTTCAGCATTTGTACTGGAGGCTTTTTAGAACTTCAAAGAGCTTCTCACCCACATTCACTAATTAATTCATTACTCCTGTGAGTCAAACCTGCAGCAGTGAGAGGAGAATGTCATTAGCAAGCAGACCGGAGGCTCATCATTTAGAATAGGTTGCCCAGAGCCAGGCTCCCTCTGCTGGAGCTGTTAACCCTCTCCTGGCTGACAGGGGCTCTGCAGGCAAGTGTGAACCAGGGTCAGAACCTATCAGGCACTCATTAGTGGCAAAGCACCTACTGTGTGCCCAGCTAGCCATCCTGGGTGCCATGGGGATAGAAGTTGTGAAACATGTCTTCTGACTGCCAGGACCCACATCTAGTAGAACACAGGCTCTGGAGTCATGTAATCCTGAGATTGAATCCTGGCAATTTATAAGCTGTGTGGCCTTGGGCTAAGGAGCCCTTGTGAACTGGTTTCCTTGTCTGTAAAATGGGAGACTGTTACCTCTTTAGGGGCAAAGTGAAGATAAGCAACATAATGCACATAAAAGGTGCAGGGAAAGGCCTGGCATCCCGTGATGCTGGTATACTCAGTTGTGCCGGGCTCCGTGCGACCCCATGGACTGACTCTGTCCCAGGCTCCTCCGTCCATGGGATTTCCACTGGAGTGGGTTGCCATTTTCTCCTCCAGGGGATCTTTCCTACCCAGACATTGAACCTGAATCTCTTGTGTCTCCTGCAATGGCAGGCAGATCCTTTGCCACTGTGCCACCTGGCACCCAGTGAGTGCTCCACAAACTCCAGTTTTTACTGATGTCACCCAGGCCAATGTCTTCGGGCACATGTCTCATCCCAAGCCTGGTGCAGGTTACAGGAACAGTGTGGCCGAGGAAAGACACCTGACAGAGAGAGCCACTTTGGGGTTGTCTTTATTTCAGTGGTGAGACGAGGGAGCAGAGGGGGAGGAGGAACACCAGGAGGATGCAAGCGTGTAGGGGCCGAAGGAGAGTGGTGAGTGTGGTGAGGGGAGAAGGAAGCAGTGAGCCAGCAGACAAGAGACGGGGCAGGATACAGACTGAGCACGTTCATTCACTGAGTCACCCAGTGGCTACTAAGTGCCTGGGGTGGCTGTGAAAATGCCCCACTCAGATCTCCTCCAGAGAGGCGCCAGACTGACTGCCCAGCCTCTCCCCCGCCCAGCTCCCACCCTCAGGTCACCCATACATAGGTGCTGAGGGTATGTTTCTCCTGGGCTGTTACCTGCCAGTGATTGCAGATGGCAGGCTATCCCCTTGGGGTGCAGGACTCCTCTCCTCGTCGCCCCTTCAGATGGCTCAGCAGGTAAAGAATCCTCCTGCAATGCAGGAGACCCTGGTTCAATTCCTGGGTCGGGAAGATCCACTGGAGAAGGGACAAGCTACCCACTCCAGTATTCTTGGGCTTCCCTGGTGGCTCAGCTGGTAAAGAATCTGCCTGCAATGCGGGAAGACCTGGGTTCGATTCCTGGGTTGGGAAGATCCCCTGGGGAAAGGAAAGGCTGCCCACTCCACTATTCTGGCCTAGAGAATTCCATGGACTGTACAGTCCGTGGGGTTGCAAAGAGTTGGACTCGAGAGAGCGACTTTGACACACAGTGGGCTTGTCTCAAATGCAGGAGACACAGGAGACTCAGGTTTGATCCCTGGGTGGGGACGACCCCCCAGAGGAGGGCAGGGCCACCCGCTCCAGTACTCTTGCCTGGAAAATCCCACGGACAGAGGAGTCTGATGGACTACAGTCCATGGGTTGCAAAGAGTTGGACAGGACTAAGCACACCTAGAGACCTCTTGCACTTCTAGCTGCTTCTCTGTTTTGACTTCCCTGAGGATCCAAACTAACACACTAGGCAGCTCCTAACACACCTCGTGCACCGGTTCATGCATGGCCTTGGGCGTGCTACGGCCTTTAACGTCACGTGGCAGCGGCAGGAGTGGTGGAGACAATAGAGGACAAATGAGAAAGCAAAGGAGTGAATATGCTCATGTTAGACAATGAAACCTGCTACAGAGAAAACAAAACGGGAGACTGCTTTAGATTGCAGGGTAAGGGACTGGCCTTTGAAATGGTGATACCAGAATGCTGAGGCATCAGCTATGCAAGTGATGGAGTCAGGGTGTGTGAGGGTTAATTGCACGTCAACTTGGCTGGGCCACAGTGTCCAGATATGTGGTCAAAATTCTAGATGTTTCTATAAGGATGATTTTAGCTGAGATTAACCTTTAAATTGGTGGGCCTTTTTTTTTTTCTTCTATTTTTAGTCTCCCTGTGTAGCATTCGGGATCTTAGTTCCCTGGCCAGGGATGGAGGCCATGCCCGCCACAGTGGACTGCCAGGGAAGTCCCAGCTTGGTGGGCTTAGACCATCAACAGATGAATGGATGAAGATGTGGTCCATATACACAATGGAGTACTACTCAGCCATAAAAAAGAATGAAATAATGCCATTTGCAGTAAATATGGACGGACCTAGAGATTATCATACTAAGTGAGGTAAGTCAGACAGAGAAAGACAAAATGGTACAATGGAACTTATTTACAAAATAGAAATTGACTCACAGACATAGAAAATGGACTTATGGTTACCAAAGGGGATAGTGGAGGAGGGGTTTATAAGATACATATTATTATGTATAAAGTAGATAACCAACAAGGACCTACTATATAGCACAGGGAACTATATTTGGTATCTTATAATAACCTATAATAGAAAAGAATCTGAAAAGGAATATATATATATATATATATAAAATGCATTAATTATATATGTTAATATATATAACATATTATATATTATATATGTATATATTCCAGAGGCCCCAGAGACAGCACAGCCCTACTGATACTTTGATTTAGTACTTTTAGCCTTCAGAACTGTGACAGAATAAATTTCTGTTGTTTTAGTTCCCTGAGTTTGTGAGAATCTGTAGCCCTAGGAGGTTAACACAGGCATGATCAACCTAAAGTGATGTCTGTTTCTCCTAAAAGCCAGGGTTCTCACTTGTCTGGGGAACATGCACTGCCTGGAATATATGCTTTATTATGGGCTCTGTTCCCTTTCCTATTGGTTTTAAATTTTCTATGTTTTCATCTTGGGAGGAGGGAAATGACATGGTCTTGGGAGACAGACATACCAGGCTTTGAACCCTGGCTTCCTGGTTCCCTTGCTGTTTGGTTGCTGAGTCTCAGTCGCTTTCAGGTTTCTTGGGGGCTGGAGGTTTTAATTTATGTAGAATACTGAGCGCTGGTCTTGGGACCTAGTATGTGCTTCACCAATGCCCCTTTACTTGACTTAGTCTAAAGGTCAGACTGTGGAGAGGCAGGTGGCGACCCGCTCCAGTGTTCTGGCCTGGGAAATCCCATGGCAGAGGAGCCTGGTGGGCTACAGTCCATGGGGTCACAAAGAGTTGGGCACGACTGAGCAACTAAACCACAACAAAAGTTCAGAAATTGGGTCAGATTCATCTTTGCATTCCTTTAAGAGTTCCATTAAGGGAGGCAGGAAAAACTAGTAGTTTGGGATTAAAATATACACACTATTATACATAAAATAGATAACCAACAAAGACCTACTGTATAGCACAGGAGACTATCTTACCTATAAGGTAAAAGAAGCTAAAAAAGAATATATGTATACACACACACACAAAAAATACTGAACCACTTTGCTGTATACCCTAAACTAACACAACATTGTAAACCAACTATATTTCAATAAAATGTTTTTTAAAGGAGCTGGAAAAGAAAAGAAAAAAAGAATTTCTGGAAATAATACATTTGCAATAAACATTTGCTGTTGGTTGGTTGTTGACTGACGGTAGACATATCTATTTATAGAGTAACAGCTGTATGCCATGCATTCATATCCATGCTTAAAGTATTAATTTAATCCTCATGGAAATTCTAAGACATAGATAGTATTATCATTGCTTTCCAGGTTAGAAAAGAAAGGTGAAGCTATGATTGGCACCTAGATCTAATCCTGAGTCTACTCTGCTACTCCTAAAGTTAGAGACCCTTAAGGAAGGAAAGATGGATCCCTCCACGCTCTTACCATCAGCCTCCTGACAGCTGGCCTACATTCTTCCTACTGTGGTCTGTCTCTGTTCCGCTAACCCCCTCCCCACTCCCTATCCTTGCGCAGAGCCAATCTCTGGCCTGGTTCCACTCCAGCTTTGCTACCCAGCCTTTCTTTCCCTTGTTTTTCCCACGGTGTGTGTAGGGTTAAAGTCTATTGCTAAACCTGTGTCTCTTCATGGATCTTTTCGCATAACATTTAATCGCTGGTAATGACTGCAACCCGGCGGCGCTCATCCTGTGAACTTCACCCTGGCATTTCAATTAGCTGTGCTGATTGCTAGGTTTGGGTATTTCGTGTATTGGTGAGGAAGCTTAGCCTACGAGGCGTCAGCTAAGGGACTTATTACCATGGAGCTTCTTGTGGGGAATAAATAACCTCATTACAGCTTCTTTTGCTCTGGTTGAGAGAAAGGAAGAAAAGTTGATTCTCTCAAGCAGTTGTTTGCGTGGGGAGGGGCTGGTGCCCATGACTACCTGTAAACCCTCCCCACCCGCCCCCAACTCTACCTCTCCATCCCTCCTTTCTTCTCCATCTCTTCTCTTCACCCCTCTCTCCCACCATCTCCTTTCCCTGCTTTCCTAATCTTGCCTCTTCTTTTCCTTCCTTCCTTTCTGTCTTTCATTCTTTGTTTCTTTCTGTTGTTGGCTAAAGACTTTGATGGAAATAATAGTAACTTAGTGTTCCCAGGCCTCACAGGCTCATGAGTATAAATAAGGTCACATTGACAGTCGAACCTGGAATTTACACACACACACACACACACACACATACCTGCAAAGTCCAAGTCCTTTCTTTCTCTAGGTAGCCCTGAATTTTTGAAATGCCTACTTTCTAAATATATGCTAGCCAATAAGCATTAGGAAGGAGCAGGGAGGAAGATGGGCTTTAATATAAATATCCGTAGTTTCAATCCCCACTCCAGGATTTATTAGCTCTGTGATCTTGAGTAAATACTTAAACCTCTCTGGTTCTTGGTTTTCTCATCTATAAAGTAAGCCCTGTATTATAGAGTTGTCAGAGGATAAGAGAGTAAAGGTGTACAGAGCTTAGTACAATGTAAGAGAAAAGTAACTGGTAGGTATTTTGATTACTCTTACTTTAAATACCACAGGGCTTTTTATCATCAGCAATGTCTAGCAATCTGTCCTTTCTTCCTTCTCTCACTTCTTTGTTCTATAAACCTTTACTGATAACGTTATTGCTAATGAGTAATTACTTTAAGCAGAAACACCTCCCTTCTACACTTAGCCTTGAGATTCTGGGACTGCGACTCTGCAAGGCTGGGTGGGCAGAGAGGAACTGCTTCTGGCTGTGATGTCCCTGGGGTTTCCTATGGCTTCCGGTTCTGTGAGCAGCTCTTGGACGCAACAGCGCCCTCAGCTGGCAGCATCTGAATCCAGTATGCAGTTGGACTCGGCCTCCTCGTTGTTTAGTCGCTAAGCCATGTCCGACTCTTTGCCACCCCATGAACCGCAGCAGGCCAGGCTTCCTTGTCCTTCACTATCTCTCAGAGTTTGCTCAAATTCATGTCCATCGAGTCAGTGATGCCATCCAACCAGCTCATCCTCCATCGCCCCCTTCTCCTCCTGCCATCAATCTTCCCCAGCATCGGGGTCTTTTCCAATGCATGCGCCACCTCAAAGACAAGGGTCGGGCAGTGCCCTTCCTCTGACCTGAGTTCCAGGCCCATGGGATCTTCCTCTGAGCTCAGAGGTGCCAGCGTCAGGGCAGTGGTGTTCCCTTCTCAGAGTTTCACGTCCATGGAGCCCCTTTTCTAAGTTTCCAACTTTTAATAATCATTTCAACCTCTTCCCTTGGTTAACTGAACCTAGGTGATTACTTTAGCATTATCTTTTTATTCTTTTAGTTATCAAGTTAATAACTTTTTGGCTAGTTAATAATGTTTAATTTTTCATTCTGTTTCAATAGCTGCTGTGGTTTCTGATTGGACCCTGATTTATACAAGTGCCAAGCAGGGACCAAGCACTATTTTGGGCTCCGGTGGAAACAGCAGTAAACAGAAGAGGGAAATATCCCACCTCCATGGCCTTGTGGAGCTTACATTCTGTTCCCATAAAACAGAAGACAACCTAAACACACATATAAAGAAAATAAAGCAAGACAGAGGTGTAGGAGTTCTGCAATGGGGGTGGTTTGCAATTTAAGCTGTAGTGTTTATATGGCACCACTCATCATGTATACAAAAATACTTTGGTGCTCAAATATTGGGAATTGCTTTGTTTCTTTCATAGCACAGCTTTTTGTAAATCTGAGATTGTGTAAAACCAGGAAGAGTACAGAATCAATAGGCTCTAAATAGATGTTATACCTGGAAAAAGAAGCAAAATGTTTTAATTGGTGGCTAATGAGTGTGTGCGTGTGTGCGTGTGTATTATCCTCTGAATTTACAGCATAATCTTCACATCCAGCAGTCTTCCTCAGAACATGTTCTCGGGCTCATTTTAAACCACAGATAGTATCTTGTAGAAGGGGACTTCAATTTCTAAATAAAAGCTTTTAGAATTTTCCTCCTTGTTTCACAATTCTCAAAGGAATCCAATCATATTCACTTGTCTGTATTCCTCATTTACTTTTCTGGGCATCAAGTAGACCTCTTAAATCAGAGGATTCCACCATTGGGGGTATCCATTCAGATGGTTTTCATAGGGTAGCAGCTTTTCCAGGTTTCACAGAACTGAATCCCATGGGGAAGACCTAATCAGTCTTTGGGACAGAAGGCCATGGTCATGGGTTGTAATTAACTCTCCAGGTCAGGAGAGAGAGAACTGGACTTGCATCTCAACGACCAGCTTAACTCCCGGCTGACAGGTGTTGTAATAGCTCCTTTGCAGTGTTTTACTCCAGCCCAGAAACAATCTGGACTCCAATAGGTTCTCCTTTGTATCTTGCAGAGCCATTTTTTGTGTTAGTTGGAACATTTAGGTGGTAAAGCCAGAAAATGAAAGAGCAGATGTGGGTTATACAGAGATATACCAGACTGCACCATCTGGGACTGGTATCCCTCCTGAGTGTTTGCACACCAGCAGGATCCTCATGTCCTGAGCTCAGCAGCAATCACAGGATTTCCTTTTTGACTTTCTGAAAGTGTCCTGATGCAAGCAATGTGTTACTGAAGAGGAGAAACGTATTCATCTTTTCTTTTCTACCTACAGTCCCTTTGACATTGTTCAAAGTCAGAGAAAATTCATTTTATTACTGTTGTGTAATTTGTGCCCACTGCTGGGATTCAGAGATATAAGATAGGCTGGGGTTGGAAGGGGCGGCAGTGATCCACAGACAATAAAAACGATATTGAGCTTTGTTTTGTACTGGGAACTGCACTAAGGGCTTTATATACATTTATCTCATTTAATCTACAGAACCACTCTATGTGATAAGTATATTATTATTGCCCTTATTTTACTCAAGAGGAAATAGAGACTTAGAGCTACTAAATAGTTCAAAGTTATTTAGTTAGGGTTTGAAGTGGAATGCCAACCTAGGTCTGTTTGACAATGATTTATAAGAGGTATTTGCATGAGGGGGGTGGAATGAATGGGCAAGGGTTTCTGAGACAAAACCACTTTGTGTCTGTGTATTAATACATAACTGAAGGAGGGCTGAGAGAAAGGTCATCTTTGCTCTGTATTCCTAAGACAAATCAGCTCAAATCTAACCTGAACTTATTTACTGAATAGTTCTGCTAGGCCAGCTACAATCCTGGTGCTTTGGTTTTATCCTTTTCTCTCTTCCTAGTGTCAGCTTCAGTGCTATTCCATACATGCCTGCTGAGCTGTCTATCAGCTCAGCCTCTAGAACACATGAAAACTTCGAGGGTAGCACATGGTGTGTCTGGGGGCCTTGCACTTTACTCTGGCTTTTCTCAGCTGCATCCCTGTCCTGACCTCCCTCTGCTTCCTAACGTGGTTGTTTCCTCCCCTCTAGGCAGACCCGCATCCTGAGTTAGCCCAGACCATCACATGTGGATGCTCGTGGGCCTTTTCTGTCCTCTTTAGAAGTTCCTTCTTCCCACCCTGCCTTTTCTGTCAAACAGAGAAAGGCTACCCCCGTTCTAACGCCGTGTCACCTCTCCATGCTCAGTCTATGACCCCATCCCTTTGAGCTGAGCTTTTTCCTGAGTGCTCCGGGCACATGCCTCTCTTCCATGTCTCCTGTTCATTCACTCAACATGTATTTATTAAGCCCGACCACATGCCAGGAACTGTTCTAGTTGCTGGGGATACAGCAATGAATAAGATCAAAAAAAATCCTGTCTTAACATGACAAATTCTCGTGTGGAATGATGGATGGTAAACACATAAATATGTTATATAATTAGGTCATGACAACTATAGTGGAAAATTAACTAAGGAAAGCAGATAGAAGGGGGTTGCAAATTTTGGGGGTAGTTGTTAATTTTTATAAGCTGTTAATTATAAGTCATAGAGCTGTGCTTCACCAAAAACGCCTCACAAACCAGTCTTGAGACTTGAAACTGATCACTTCATCTTACCTGAGAGTCTCATGTTACACAGTCAGAGATAAGCATTCTTTCTTTTTCCTCTTACTTTTGGAGATCTCAAACACTGCTGTGGGCTGAATGTTTGGATCTCCATGGAATTCATAGGGAGTTGCAATTTTAAGTAAGGTGGTCAAGGAAGAACTCACAGAGAAGGTGACATTAGAGCAAAAACCTGAAGTAAATGAGGGAAGGACTCATATAAATATCTGGGGCAAGGGCATTCGACGCAGAAGAAAGAGCAAGTGCAAAGACCCTGAGGCAGGGCTCAGTCATGAGTGTGAAGACTCAGCAGGAGAGGCCGTCATATGGCACGTGTATACGGATGACTGGGTCCCTTTGCTGTACACTTGAAACTATCACAATATTGTTAATCAGTTATACTAATATACTGACATCCAATACAAAATGTTTAAAATTTTAAAAGTATCAAAAAGAAACCAAAAAAAGGATACTTCCTAACACCGTACACAGAAATAAGCTAAAAAAAAGAAAAAACACCATACACAGAAACAAGCTAAAAAAAAAAAAAAAAAACCAAAACCCATCCTCCCTGTCAGATCCTGGAGGGAGAGTAACACATGTATCATAGTTCCTGTGTTCCTCTCTATAGCACTCAACTCAGGACTGGGCACTTTGCAGACATGAATAGAACCACGAATGATTAGAGCATAGGAGTGACATCTAATGCTCTCATCTTGCAAACGAGGAGCCCGAGGTCCTAAGAGTCAGAGCAATTGGTCCAGTTGTTACAGTTTTCCTGTCTCTGCGTCTGTGAGCTGGTCACTATTACTCCTCAGCCCACTCCTTTTCCCATTACCTGAGTCCCAGGGCTGTGTGTCATTCCTCTCTGATACACTGCCACATTCCAAGAGACACACTTCAACAGGAGAAATATGTACAAAGCACTCACAAACTTTACCAATAGCCTTGAAAAACATGAGTGTAACTCCAAGTTAAAACACCACCTTCACTTTCTAAACCTCTCATCTTCTCATTCCCTATAGGTGACCCACAACATTCTCCTTCTCAAAGCCTTTTCTCTCTCCGCCTGGTCAGGTACCTTTTACCTTTCTTCTTTTGGTTTCTATGGCTTCTCTCTTCCCAGTCTTTCTCTTCTGCATTAAAAAATTCCCAGAAGCAGGCAAAGACAGAACAGGGAGGGAGGTGAAGGAAGAATGGGCAACATGAAAGTTCTCTTTAGTTTCAGGAGGAGAATAAAGGGCTGGGAACTTTCCTTTGTTCTTAATATTTGTCCTTGTCAAACTGATTTTATTTCTATTTGTACTGGTACCGTTGACAGTCATTATCACTTGTATTCTGTTTTTTATTTTGTAAAGAACTCTGATAGCCAGGATTTAACTGGAACCCACATCTCACAAAGGCAAACCTCCCATTTTTAATTTTAGACATTGTTGAATGAATGAGTGAGAAAAGGAATGAAATGGGTATCTTTGCCCAGTTTATTAACACCTCCCAGTCAAAGCAAAAAGGAAACAACTCAGCTTTCTTCCTCATGTATTCTCAATACTATGACTGATAAGTTTTTGTTTGCTAGCATAAAAGAACTTCATATCAAAAGACACAGTAAGAGGGCAAATGATTTCCACTGTGAAACTGTGATGATGAATTTCATGTGTAGACCTGACTGGGCCATGGAATGCTCAGACAATTGGTTAAGCTTTATTCTGGGTGTATCTGTGAAGGTGTTTCTGGAAGAGATTAATATTTGAATGGGTAGACTGACTAAAGCAGATTGCCCTCCCCAATGTGGGTGGACCTTATCCACCCAACGTGGGCCTGAGTAAGACAAAAGGCGGGATAAGCGAGAATGATCCCTGACTGACTGTTCTTGAGCTGGGAAACTGTTCTTGAGCTGGGAAACTGTTCTTTCCTTGCACTAGGACTGGAACTTCCACTACTGGTTCTCCTGCTTCCCAGGTCTTCAGATTTAGGTGTGGACCACTACCGTACCATGAGCTTCCCTGGCGGCTCAGCTGGTAAAGAATTTGCCTGCAATGTGGGAGACCTGAGTTCAATCCCTGGGTGGGGAAGATTTCCTTGGAGAGGGGAAAAGACTACTCACTCCAGTATTCTGACCGAGAGAATTCCACGGACTTTATAGTCCATGGGGTCATGAAGAGTCGGACATGACTGAGCAACTTTTACTTTCACTGCACCATGATGCTAATGCGTGCACTCTAGACAGAGACACAACTGGATTTGAGTCCTAGCCTTGCCACTTGCTAGTGATATCAAGCAAGTTACTTAACCTCCCCAGTCATCAACTTCCTTTCCTGCTAAATGGATATAATAAATATCTCACTCCTAGCTGAGATTATTGGTTGCTACCCAATGCCCATCTGTCTTTTGATGCTTTCTGACCAAAATCCAAATTTGTTTATGTGATTCATCCCTTGCATGATTGTGTGTTTCTTCTCTATGCCAGTCGCTGGGAGTTGGTTTAGAAATAGGCAGAGGCTGCATTTCTGGTCAAGGAGACATGGAGCTATTTCTGTTAGAGACTTAGGTGTGGATGTGAGACCCGGAGCTATGGTGACCGTCTGTGGTCACAAAGGCTCAATGGCTGCCTGAGGATGGTAGAGAGGAGGATGGTGCCTCTGGGTGCCTTCTTAGTGGCAGTACTGAATTTATTGGTCGTGGACTCATCTGCCTCTGGATTTCTTATTACTAAACCTTTCCTCATTGTTTAAGCCAGTGAAGCTGGGATTTCTATTTCTTGGGGTTGAAGGAATTATAATAATTCATTGCTTGTGTTGTGAATATTAAGTGAATTAGCCTATATAAAACACTTCACACACTGCTTGGCATTTAGTGAAGAAACAATAAATGCTAGCTCTAATAAAAAATATATGGCTAAATTCATTGTATCTGTCACCAGGAATAGCCTAAAATGTAATTCATGTTTTACTTGATTCTCCAGAAGTTCTTACAAGATAGAAAAATAAAGGAGAGGGAGGCCAGCTGCTATGTAGAGAAAAGTTGACAGCTTTTTCTATATTTATGATAATTTCCTGAGGCTAGATTCCCAGAAGTGATATAACTGGGCACAAGCATTTTAAATTCTCTTCACACATATTATTAAATTGCTGTCCCAAAGGTTGAAACATTTCATAGAACAATCAGCAATATTGGGAAAGGCTTTTTTTTTTTTTTAACCTCATCTTGGTCAGTATTTGGAATTACTATATAAAATGATTTTTTTCTGGGAGGAAAAAACGTGGAATCATCATTTTAATTTCATTTCTTGGACTAGTAGGAACTTTTAAAGTTCTTATCTAGGCATCAGAAATCTGGGGCTGGCTGGAGTTCAGGAGTGCTCACCAGGAGGGGTTATGGGGGTCTGGAAAGAGGGCTTCCCCAGGTCCCCAGTAACTGACAGTGGTTTTCTGGTTTGAACTAATTAAATGGTGTGAAATGATTTGCCTTTGTTGTGTCTTGCATCATTCAGAATTTCCTGGCTATGTTTCACTTGAACTTTTTGAGTCTTTTTCCTGAGTGGAAACAGAAACACAGTAGCCAGTGCTAAGAATAGCATGTTATGCCCCTAAGGTGTATAGAAGCCCAAGGAGATAAAGCTTTACAGGTCCCCTGTTTACATAAACAACTTGAGTCCCCTCAAGTCAACAGGACAGCACCATTTGATGGCCAAATCTTACATGAGTCCAGCAAAGGAAGTACCAAACTTCCCAGCAGGAGCAATACTCTTGCCAGATAACCCTTCTAGAACCAGCCATTAGGTTCCTGGAGCATTTAATAGGCACGAGTCCTGGAGCTCCATTGGACATTTGGTCAACTCCATAGTAGGAGTGGAAATATAGAGTTGAAGAACATCTATATAGGAGAAACAGACCTGAAGATCTATTTGTGGTTCAGGCTTGGTACACCCTGACTGATGGCATTGCCTGCCCCAGAGACATTTTAGGTACCAGAAGTGTCTTTAGAAAATCAGAAGGAGAGCACTTTAATTCACATGGTCTTCCTTGCCTGAGTTGAAGGAGTATTTATTGATATCACTATGCTAGTAGCTGGGCTTTCTTGGAGGTTCAGACAGTAAAGAATCTGCCTGCAGCACAGGAAACCCGGATTCGATCCCTGAGTAGGGAAGATCCTCTAGAAAAGGGAATGGCAACCCACTCCAGTGTTTTTACCTGGAGAATTGCATGGACAGAGGAGCCTGGGAGTCTATAGTCCATGGGGTCCCAAAGAGTCTGATACAACTGAGCGACTAATGTACACGCATACTAGTAGCTAATTTCAGCTGTGCTTTTCTCATATACAAGGTCCCATGAGCGTGTTTTCAATTGGGCTAGATATTGCTATTCTCCCATTTTGCAGATTCAGAAGTGGTGCTTAGATGCTAGCAGACTGGCTTGCTCAGGCAGCCTGATGACCCTGTGCTCTGAGCAGCTCTGCTCAGCGCCTTAGCTTCAGCGTAAAGGCCCTTCCCTCTTCTGTCTGTTTGTGTTTGAACCTCTTTTACTTCCAAGGGTTCTCATATCTGCTTTTTCCTATCAGGTGTATGACTTGGGCTTATACCCAACACTACCTAACTCTTTAATGATTCTTATACCAGCCCCTTTCTTTGATGGTTTTTCATGTTATAAATGTCTTAAAAAGATAGTGGTTGTGGAGAAAAGAGAACTCGCTTGCACTGTTGGTGAAAATGTAACTTGATAGAGCCACTATGGAGAACAGTATGGAAGTTCCTTAAAATATTAAGAAGAGAAGTACCATGTGACCCAGAAATCCCGCTACTGGGTATACACCCAGAGAAAACCACGATTCAGAAAGGTATATGCACCCTAAAATTCATTGCAGCACTGTTTACAATAGCCAGAAGATGGAGACAATCTCAATGTCTATCAACAGAGGAACGGATAAAGCGAATGTGGCACATACACACAGGGGAACATTGCTCAGTCATAAAAAGGAACGACATTGGCTTATTTGTAGAGACGTGGATGGACCTAGAGAGTGTTACAGAATGAAGTAAGTCAGAAAGTGGAAAACAAATATCCTATATTAACCCATATATGTGGAATCTGAAAAAAATTGGTATAGATGATCTTATTTACAAAGCAGAAATAGAGACACAGACATAGAGAAAAAATGAATGGATACCAAAGGGGGAAGGGGGGAGGTGGGATGAGATGGGAGGTTGAGATCACATCTATACACTGTTGATACTATGTATAAGATGGGTAACTAACGAGAACCTGCACTATAGTACTGGGAACTCTACTCAAAGCTCTGTGAAGGCCTAAATGGGAAGGAAATCTAAAAAAGAGGGGGTTCAGTTCAGTTCAGTTCAGTCCAGTTCAGTTCAGTTGCTCAGTCGTGTCTGACTCTTTGTGACTTCAAGAACTGCAGCACGCCAGGCCTCCCTGTCCATCACCAACTCCCGGAGTTCGCTCAAACTCACGTCCATCGAGTCGGTGATGCCATCCAGCCATCTCATCCTCTGTTGTCCCCTTCTCCTCCTGCCCCCAATCCCTCCCAGCATCAGAGTCTTTTCCAATGAGTCAACTCTTTGCATGAGGTGGCCAAAGTAATGGAGTTTCAGCTTTAGCATCAGTCCTTCCAAAGAACACCCAGCTCTGATCTCCTTTAGAATGGACTGGTTGGATCTCCTTGCAGTCCAAGGGACTCTCAAGAGTCTTCTCCAACACCACAGTTCAAAAGCATCAATTCTTTGGCACTCAGCCCTCTTCACAGTGCAACTCTCACCTCCATACATGACCACAGGAAAAACCATAGCCTTGACTAGACGGACTTATGTATGTATATGTATGTATATGTATGCTGGACTTCCCTGGTGGCTCAGATGGTAAAGTGTCTGCCTGCAATGTGGGAGACCCAGGTTTGATTGGGAAGATCCTCTGGAGAAGGAAATGGCAACCCATCCTGGTACTGTTTCCTGGAAAATTCCATGGATGGAGAAGCCTGGTAGGCTACAGTCCATGGTGTTGCAAAGAGTCGGACATGGCTGAGTGACTTCACTTCACTTATGTATGTGTGTAGTACAGCTGATTTGTCTTTCTGTATAGTAGAAACCAACACAACACTGTAAAGCAATTATACTCCAATAAAATTTTTTTAAAAAGATTCAAAAAAAGTATTTTAAACAACACTTATTTATTGTAGAGTATGTTTCATTTCTATGGGCTGACTCAGAGAATAGTACAAACCAAGAGGGTCACATTCAGCTACAAAGGCTATCTCTCTGAATATGCAGGGCTGCTTAATGTTTTGGTTTTTGAATAGCTTCCCCAAGACCTTTGAAAAATCTCCACCCTTGTCCACTATTTTCCCGGGGAAATGTCAAATGAACATATAATTCTGAAAGAAGCGTCTTAAAATTAAGGTGCAGTGTAACTTGTAATTGTGTCTCTTCTATGACTCCCAATTTTACTATATATTTGTTAACTTTTTCACCTGCTGGGATATGCAACAATGGCAGGCAAATAGCAAAATGGAAAATCTTGAAGTTTGCTATTATTTCTAAATTACTGTATTTTAAAAGCAATGTAAAAATAAATTTAAAAAAGAAAAAAAAGGATGTAAATGTGTGCTACTTGATTCCCCTTTTCCACAGCCTCACAGAACATATTTGGGAAGTATGGACAGAAAGTGAAATTTGACTGTATATATAATATGGCATGCTATTTTTGTGTGGAGTTTGCAAATGCATTAAAATAATTGCACTGTTAGTTCACCATTGGGTGGAAGAGTTTGCATTATACAGGGATCAGTAAGAAATTTGCCATTCTCTTATGAAAGAGACCTCATCTTCTTTGCTTTGCATTGCTAAAGATGGTGTGTATGAGAACCGAAAGCTTGGCATTCAGCCACGGAACCTGAGGTTGGAATATTTTACATCTGTCAATGGGATTCCTTTTGGCATCTTATAAGAACACAATGAATTTGATTTCAGAGAAGTGGGAGATCTTACACACCATTTCTCTTGTAAAAGAAACATCTATTGTGTGACCCAGTGAGCTGGTTTGAATTCTTCCAGCTCACAGTTCCATCTTCAATTGTCAAACAGCTATACTTTCTCCAGCTTTTGACATTTCCATTTTATGTGATTCTATTGAAGGGGAATTGTGGGGCCCGAGATTTAATTTAAAGCCTGTTTATTGTAATAAGCAGATGCTGTGAGAGCCTCTAATCTGAATCTCTGAGGGCGAGATGGTTGAATTTGAAAAAACACAGAGATTTAGCAGGAATGCAATAAGTCGGGAGAATTCTCTGTGGTGGGGAGAGGAAGACTCTGGAAAGGGGGGCATCGGTACATTAGTATTGTCCAGTCTGAGGTCCTCTTAGACACAGAAGTGAAAGGCTTCTCTCTTTCTCCTGTGCAAAGCACATATCAGGACCAATGCATACAAAGGGCACAGGAAGCAGACTTCATCTTAATCCAGCAATGAGCTTCTTATTAATTCCATTTGGCCCACAATAGAATGGGCTACCTCAAGGAGTGAGTAGTTAAAGTCAGCACCCCCAACAACCCAGTATGGTAGGTAACATGATGACATTTAACTGGCAAGAAATCTGAGTCTCAGAGTGCCTGTGTGTCTGGTCTGCAGTCAACAACTAGCACATGTTGGTTTGAAGCCTGGATCTGCTGTCTCCAAACCCTTTGATTTCTCAGCCCTGACATCCTATTCACTTGTAACTCAGTGAGGTCTCCATTGTGGGATCCTCTGGGGAAAGACAGGGTAGTAGAAGAAATTTGGACCCTGGGTAGGCCTGAAACATTATTCAGGTCACTTCTACTTTTCTACTTCCAGGGTTAGTGAACCTATGATCTTGTGATTCTAGAAGTCTCCTTGCTAAGACCAGATGAAAAAGGAGATGGATGGTTTAAAGCTCATACCAGAGACTCTTGCCTTTCCCAGTGCCTCCTCTAGGTTCTTCCTTTCTCAGGGTTCCTGTACACCATGGCAGGATTGCCTTTAGCATATAACATACAGGATTCTATTTAATTTGGGCCCAGTCTGCCTCACCTGCCAGACTCTCAAGGCTCTTAAGAGCCATCTTTGGGTATCTCTTCCTTTTCCTGTGGCAACCTCTCAGGATGCAGCCCAGTGTCTGATGCTTTGATGTTCTTATAAGAAATGAATGGATATGATGATTCGATCTGTTGAAGTGTCTTTTTAGCACCAGGATGAGGATATTGTAAAAATTCCCGAGAAAATATAGTCAGGCCTCTCGGACCAATGACTTCGAGTAGGTACATGGGACCTTGGTTGTGGGAGGTGTGTGAAATGATAGTTGACTGTATAAGTGATTCTAAGGCAGCAAGTGAATTAGACAATGCTAAGCATTAATCATGGACAGAGGAACCTGGTGGGCTATAGCCCATAGGGTTGCAAACAGTTGGACATGACTGAACCAACTTAGTGTGCACACACATATGCAGGCATTAATATGTCAACATCAGAGAGAGCAAGCTAAGGCTCTAACAGTGCTCATAAAAGTTAAAACAGGAATCTAGCTATGTTTAGAGTAGGAAAGATAACAAAGAGCTGGGTCAAGTAATGCGGTAAGAATATGGCAGAGAAAAACAGATGTATTAGTGCACAATGCCTTCATCATTTTTTTGTGGCCAACTCTGAGCTTTTCTATCTAAACCCTCTTTTGCAGGAATTTTCTATATCTTTGACTAATTAATTTGCATCAGAGTTATAAGTGTGATAGTTTCTTTACAAGTTGGGTTTAACTCCAGGTTAACATGTAACATAGTTTTTGAGTAATAAATTTTTCAAACTCAAAAAAGAAATGGAAATGTAGAAGTAGGAAGCATCAGCCCACATATCCAAAAACTGGGCAGGGGAAGTTAAAGAGGGCAGCATGGTTGAATAAACGTGTTTTTCTTGTTTTAAGATAAAGGATATGTGGCTTAAGAACATTACTAGGCAGAGGGGAAGGGAAATTATTCTTCTTTTAGGATAGACTGACTTTTTCTCCTTGATTATAAATTCATTCTATTAACCAGTCACCTAGACATCTTATTTTTAATCAGTTCAGTTCAGTTCAGTCACTCAGTCATGTTCGACTCTTTGCGACCCCATGAACCATAGTTGTCATTATATCACTTTTCATCTTCAAGTCTTTCAGAACTTTCCAGAACCCTCTATATGGCATTCACAGCTGATGACATGTTGGTCCTTCTTGAGTTGGTTCTTGCTTCCTTTGGTGGCCTTATCTCCATCCGTCTTCCAGGATGCTGTGATCCAGCTACACTGTACCACCTGCAGTTTCTGGAAAGCTCCACACACTTTTACATTAATTATCTGGGCCTTTCAATGCTGTTCTCTATGCCTGAAACATCCTTTCCCACCCCCTTTCTGCTTGGATTAAGTACTCCTCTTATCTCAGGTGATGCCTCTTCCGGAAAACCTTTTCCGGTCCCAGTCATCTTGATATTTTCAGAGCAATCCATCCTTTCCTCTTTGCTAACAGAGAGATTGTCTGGTGAGCAGCTGTCTAGATTCTGAGCTTTTTTAGCAGAGACATTGTATTTTGCTGCTGTTTTTTAGTCTGCCACCTAATAAGATGGCAGGAATTTTCTATCAGGCTGAATGATGTAAAAGCAAAGAACACTTAGCCGTTTGTAGCATGAATTATTTCAAAATTCTGCTGCCCATTTCTATTTTGTGGCTTTAAGAGACAAAGTTTCTATTGTTTGTTGTTTGTTATGGCTGTTTCATTCTAACTTCCTTTTCCTTACATCACCCTGTGGTCCACTTCAGGTCTGTATAGAGTTCTTGGAAGCAGTTATGGTGACGATGGAGGACAGCACTTTTCTCTTTCTTCCATCATAATTGCCACACCTCAGGACCACATCCTGTCTCAGTGTATGCAGTATCTGAGAAGGTTAGTCAGTCTCTCAGGATTAGCTGTTTCTAGTTTCAAGTAATAATATTTAGGGCAGCTATACACATCTCTGCAGAACTCACTTTTTCCCTTTAGAATTAATTTCTTGGGATAAATTTTACAAATTGACATCGCTGGGTCAGAGTGTAAACATTTTTATGTCTCTTGCCACCACTTGTCAAATTGCTTTCTGCAAAGACTGTCACTTTATAAGGTCTCCACAAAACTTGCTTTTCCTCTGCTTTCCTCATGGTGTTTGGCCATTTGAAGAAAAGAGTGAATGAATGAATTTGTTCTCATGATTTTGGTACATATAAAGTAGATGTTTGGAATTGTTTTAATGTAATTTCTTTACTAATAAGGAACATTTCCTTGTGTTTCTTATATGTATTTTTCTTGAGTTGATTATGTACAAGTATGGAGAGAAATCACTTGAATGCAGAAGGAAAAGAGTAAATACTAAAACTGAAAAAAAGCTTACCAGCTACTGGTTAGGCCAAAGAGAGAAGCCACCCACAGTGGCTGTGTCTCCCTCATGGCTCCAGCTCCTCTCACTGTGGTTCCAGCCTCACAGGCAGCCCCCTTGTGGTTCCAGCTCCTGCCTCTGCAAAGATGCTATTATCATCCTCATTTGATGTGTGAACACCAAGGTACAGAGATAAGTAACTTCCCCAAGATCACCAGACAGTAAGTGATGGTGCTGGAATGCCAAGCAGGCAGTCTGACAAGGAAACTGAGGCTTGGAGAGTCGAGGACCCTGTCCAAAGTCGTATTGCTTGTAGGTGTTGGAGCCAGATGCAGGCTATTTGAAAGCAGAGGACTGCAGATAAGGAAGTGAAGCAGTGATTCGAATGCAGAAAGCATTTTTTTTTTTTGGCCTGATTTTGCTGTCCTTGAAGCATGGAAGCCAGGCCAATGTTGCCCAGGGAAGGAAGAAGAGAATGAGGAGGAGGAGGGGGAGGAAATGGAAGAGGGGAGGCTCCAGCTTTGCCTTCGCTGTGACTTTTGTCTGAATGGCCAAATCCACTCAGTGGGCATCAGAAGCTGGTCTTTTATATACAGGCCCTGGTCTTCCCCCTGCTGTCCCAGATTAGCTCCGGGCCTCAGCGCTTCTCCACAGCCGCTGCCCACCAGGGGCTGGTTCTCTTGCTCTTTGCCCAGGCTTTTGATCAGAGGGTGCCGAGCACTAAAGGCATGGCCGGGAAGTGCTTCCTTAGGGCTGCCCAGGACTTCCTGGGATGGCTTCAAAGGTCGGAAAGCAATTTGCAGCTTTTGTGTGGAAGGCCGAGGGGTTTGGGAGGGAGCGCGCCAGTCAGTGGGGGAGCTAATTAGGCCCAGTAACTGTTTGGCCACCTCACAAGTCACTTGAAAGCCCTCTGAGACCATGGGGTGGCAAGGATGGAGACCACTTTGTGCTCAGCGGGCAGCTTGCTACTGCTGTGCCAGTGGAGCATTTGGGAAATGAGGTGTGGGGAGACTGGCACTTAACGGTCCTCAGAGGATTTACCAAATGGGCTTGCCATGAGTGATTGCCCTATAGTTACTTCTTGTAGCAGGTTGTAGTAAGGCCACAATCCTATCACGCCATACATTTTTTTCTGGGATGCCTTTCTATGCCGAGCTGCCAGGTATGGGTCACAGATGCGATTGTATTCTTATTAATAAAAGATCTCTATTCTTATCAATGAATCAACTGTTTCCATAGTGACTAATGCACTTTGGGAGAGTGAAATTGGGATATTCTAAAAGCAGATCCCCTAAGGAAATGCCAGAAAAGTAAGAAAGGTGTTTTGATTATTTATAAATCACCACTACTGCCCGGTTTTTGGGGAGGAGGAGAGTGGAAAGATGTGTTATTAGATCACTTTTGGGGAAGAGAGGATGTATATAGAGGTATAATATGTGGCTTCATTTTTAAGATTGAATAGGACCAATTCTCATGTTGAATTCTAACTCACTAACCCTCTTGGTTTCAATTTCCTAATCTGAAGGTAAGGATAATTGTGACATCTCATAAGATGGTGAGTAATAAATAAATAACTCAGGCAAAGCACATGGTAGGTGTTCAGTGGGCATTAGTTCTTATTAATACCACATAAACTTTTCTTAGTACTAGTTTTGGAAGTTGATAAGTAACCACTGTCGTTCAGCCACCAGCTGTCTGATCCTTTAGTCTTTCCAGGCAGAGGCACTCGGTTCAATCCTGTTTCATCCTCAGCAGCTCATGTACTCATTTCTGTTGCTATCTTAATTAGTAATCATTTGGTCTTTAACAGCAATGACTGGATACATGCATACAGATCTGCAAAGAGTTAGGTGAAATCTTACAACTTAATTATGCCAGAAAGACAGACTGTGAAGTCACTCAGTCGTGTCCAACTCTCTGTGACCCCATGGACTGTAGCCTACCAGGTTCCTCCATCCATGGGATTTCCCAGGCAAGAATACTGGAGTGGGTTTCCATTTCCTTCTCCAGGAGATCTTCCTGACCCAGGGACTGAACCCTGGTCTCCTGCATTATAGGAAACCATGGTCTCTTTACTGTCTGAGCCACCAGGGAAGTCCTAACAATGCCAGAGCCTGTTAACTGTTCTCTAGGTCAGTGCTTTGCTTCTTTCCTCCTGTCTGTTGTGTTTTGACCTGCTTTCTCTGCCTGTCTGTCCTCTTCAATGTTCTTTGTAGCGACCTTGAGGGACCCCTCTGCAATATTCCAGGGTCCAGGTATTTTGCTGGAAGGGTTTTGTCATCCTGGCTACAAATCCTCATCAGTCAGTTCAGTTCAGTTCAGTCGCTCAGTTGTGTCCGACTCTTTGCGACCCCATGAATTGCAGCACACCAGGCCTCCCTGTCCATCACTAACTCCCGGAGTTCACCCAGACTCAGGTCCATCGAGTTGGTGATGCCATCCAGCCACCTCATCTCATTTTTTTGGAGCCCCCAAAAATAAAGTCTGACACTGTTTCCCATCTATTTCCTATGAAGTGATGGGACCAGATGCCATGATCTTCGTTTTCTGAATGTTGAGCTTTAAGCCACTTTCACTTTCATCAAGAGGCTTTTTAGTTCCTCTTCACTTTCTGCCATAAGGGTGGTGTCATTTGCATATCTGAGGTTATTGATAGTTCTCCCGGCAATCTTGATTCCAGCTTGTGCTTCTTCCACAAGCAAATCCTCATAAGCAGGCATAATTCCTTCTCTCCTTCCCTGCCCCCACCGCCCAGGTAGCTTCTTTGTTCTATGTTCCTCAGGGTGTTTGACCCTCCAAAATAGCCTGACAGTTTTTCTTTTTTCCCTTTGCCCCCTACACGCAAGTCCTTATTTCCCTATTTCACTCTGCCAGGGAGCTCGCCTCTTTACGGGGCTGAAATCTGCAGTAGAGGCATTCTACATGCCTTCTTTTGCTTCTCCACAATTTTTTTTTTTTTTTTAAAGACTCTCTGGGTCCTCTAGGAAAACCCCTTTAATTTAGGTGAAAAAAACACTGACTTCCTGGTAAAGTACTCGTAGGAAGACTCAGTCCAGGAAGTCTTTTTATAATTTTAGCATTTAGGCCTACTATCCATTTTTTTAAAGTTAATTTTTGCTTATGCATGAGATAGGCCTTAGGGTTTTTATTCTTTTATTTCTTATGGCTATCCAATTATTCCAAACACCAATTTGTTAACAAGACTATCCGTTACCATTGAATTTCCATGGAGACATTGTTAAAATTAGCTGACCTTGAATGTAGGGTTAATTTCTGGACTCTATTCTGCTCCTTACTCTCCAAGTCTATCCTTATAACAATGTCACATTGTCTTGATTATTGCAGCTTTATAGTATATGTTGAAACTGTGTAGTGTGGTAGACTGAAAAATGGTCCTCCAAATGATATTTATGTCCTAATGCCTGCAAACTGTGCAGACCATTTTTACAATCTTTACTGACTTTGTTACAGTATCATTTCTGTTTTATGTTTTGGGTTTTTTTTTGGCTGCAAGGCATATGGGATCTTATCTCTCCAACCAGGGATCAAACCTGGATACCATGAATTGGAAGGCAAACTCTTAACCACGGAACCGCCCGGGAAGTCCCATGAATATCCTTATAAGCAGGAGACACACACACACACACACACACACACACACACAGAGCTCAGATTTGCTTAGCTCTTCATAACACTATAGCTGTAAGTGTACCCAGACAGTTTTAATTAGAGGAGTGACATGGTGAGAATGTGTTTTAGAAATAAGATTTTGGAGGTAGTAGATTAGAGAGGAACCAAGACCAGATGTCAGGTGCCTGTTCTGGAAAACAAATGGATGTTGAAGGTAGGGAGGAAAGTTTTGACAATCCAGGAAAGGCTGAAGAGGGCTGGATGCCTGAAGAGCCAGAGTGAAGTCCAGGAGGGGATTAAGGAGCACCTCCACAGTGTAATCAATAGACATTAGGAATGTCCGTTTTCTAACGACGTTCAAATTGCTTTGTACTTGATAATTGTCTTACATTTTCTACTAGCAGTTTGCATTAAAATTTTGTCTTCTCCCAGATTAGAACTTGTATCAAGGATAGAGGTCAACTTTAATATTTAAAAAAATATATATATCTCAAAGTTTAAACTACCACCAGACCTGTGGTAGCAGCTTAATATACTTCTGTCAGCTTGATTTAAACAGAATGGTAATTCTGAGGCTTGAAATTCCAAACTTGCTTCTAACTCATGTTAGAAGATAAACTGAGGCACAGTAAAAATTTTAAGAGTTTGAGTGCAAACTTTCAGTTATAAGTAATAGGGATATAACATACAGCATGACTGTACTTAAAACTGCTATGTGCTATGTTTGAAAGTTGTTAAGAGAGTAGCTCCTAAGAGTTTTCATCACATGGAAAAAATATTTTATTTTGTACCTGTGTGAGATGATAGATGTTAACTACATTTATTGTGGTAACCATGTCATAATAAATACAAGCCAAATTATTATGTTATATACCTTAAATTTCTGGAGAAGGAAATAGCAACCCACTCCAGTATTCTTGCCTGGAGAATCCCATGGTCAGAGGAGCCTGGCAGGCTACAGTCCATGGGGTCGTAAGAGTCAGATGTGACTTAGCAACTACACCACCACATACCTTAAATTTATACAGTGCGGTATGTCAGTTATCTCCAGGGGAAAAACAGGTTACTTGAACAACAACTTGTTTGAATAAGGCAGTGGCAAACCCAAAGTGGTTAGGAGCCCACTGTGACCTGATTCAGGGTAAAAACTTCTAGAAAGTGTAGAAACAAAGAAAGGCACCGATTTGTTTGGTTGTGTCTTAAAGCCTAGCTGGCTGTTTGCCATTGGCTGTCCTTAGCTGTTGATTTGTAACCTTGAGTCATTTGTAGGCTTAGGTTTTGGCTTTGCTTACATAGAACCACTTTGGTATTAGGGCCACCTCAGTCTAATTGCCTTTCATTTCAGTTTCAGTTCAGTTGCTCAGTCATGTCAGACTCTTAGTGACCCCATGAACCGCAGCACGCCAGGCCTCCCTGTCCATCACCAACTCCTGGAGTTTACCCAAACTCATGTCCATTGAGTCAGTGATGCTATCCAACCATCTGATCCTCTGTTGTCCCCTTCTCCTCCTGCCCTCAATCTTTCCCAGCATCATGGTCTTTTCAAATGAGTCAGCTCTTCACATCAGGTGGCTAAAGTATTGGAGTTTCAGCTTCAACATCAGTCTTTCCAGTAACACCCAGGACTGATCTCCTTTAGGCCTTTACGTTCAATTAAACATTTGCCTTGGAAGTGTAGATAAATCAAGTGGCTTTCGGGGGACTTCAATTCCGTATCTTTTTTAAAAAAAGTTTTTCTTTATTTTTGGCTTTGCTGGGTTTTTGTAGCTGTGTGTGGGCTTTCTCTAGCTGTAGGAACAGCGATACTCTTGGTTGCAGTGCTCAGGCTCCTCGGCAGTTGGAGTGGCTTCGCTTGTTGTAGGGCATGGGCTGTACGGCATGCGAGCTACAGTAGCTGCTGCTCCCTGGCTCTAGAGCACAGGCTCAGTAGTTGTGGCCCATGGGCTTAGTTGCTTCAGGGCAGGTGGCATCTTCCTGGATCAGGGATTGAACCTGTGTCTCCTGCATTGGCAGGTGGATTCTTTACCACTGAGCCACGAGGTATCTTATCAATGGGAATTATAATCCTAGTATGGATGGCTTGTGTGCTCATTAGTGTCTGACTCTTTGCGACCCCTTGGATTATAGCCTGTCAGGCTCCCCTGTCCATGAAAATTTCCAGGCAAGAATACCAGAGTGGGTTGCCATTTCCTCCTCCAGGGGACCTTCCCCCTCCGCCCCTCCCCGCCCCCCACTCAGGGATTGAACTTGAATCTCTTATGTCTCTTGCATTGGCAGGCAGATTCTTTACAACTGGCACCACCTGGGAAGCCCTAATCCTAGTATAATAATGTTAATAGGAATAATGTCTCATTTTCCCCAAGGAATGTGATAAAGAATAGCTAAGCCTGAAGTGAATGTAATTGGCAAGACTTAAATGTACCCTGAATGGTAAACCATACATTTCTCCCAGAATCAGCTTCCAAAGGGTATCCAGGGCAGAATACTCTCCATCTTTTATATCACTAGGATGGCATGAGCAGATGTCTGACTTCACTGTATTTTCAAAACTTCCTAATAGTTTTCAGAAAGTAGTGTGCCCTGTGTTGGAATAACCATTTCAAAGAGAAACAATAGAACACAAGCTGGATTTCAATATCTCAAAAGAAGAACACAGACCTTAGGTTCACACAAAATTAACACCTTCATTCTCTTTCACAGCTAGACACGAAGGAGGTTATTATTCTGGTTTGCATTGTAGATGTATAAGCCTTGAGAAGACCCTCCATAAGAACAGGAAAACTCTGCTCTGTAATGACATTCAGATTTTCAGGAGTTTTACAGTGCCTGAAACTTGTTGTCTCCATAAAATAATCTAGAAGACTTTCTCCAATATTAATGAACTATGAAATTTCCTAGGTGTTGAGAACAAGTTTTGACAGGCAGAGAGTAGCTCTGGGATGTGGTGGAAAATCTCTGAATAGACCCAGTGTCTGGACTTAATTCTAGGTTGTTCCTGGCCAAGTGTGCCTGTGAGTTCATTTCCTCTTCTCTCAAAAGAGAACAAGTTTATTAGCCATTAATGTGGACTTAACTAATATATTACACACCTAATTTTAATAATTGCTTTAAAAAAATTGCCCCCTTTCTCCTTCCAGTTTTATTGCAATATAATTGACTTACAGCACTGGGTAAGTTTAAGGTGTACAGCACAATGATTTGACTTACACACACAATGAAATGATTGCCGCAGTAAGTTTAGGGAACATCCGTCATCTCATATAGATAGAAAAGTAAAGAAAAAAAATTTTCCTTGTTATGAGAACTCGGGATATACACTCTTAACAGCATATATAACATATAGCAGTGTCAGTTATATTGATCATGCTGTATATTACATCTCTGAAATTTGAAAGTGAAGTGAAAGTGTTAGTTGCTCGGTCGTGGCTGACTCTTGTGACCACGTAGACTGTAGCCTGCCAGGCTTCTTTGTCCATGGGATTTTCCAGGCAAGAATACTGGAGTGGGTAGCCATTTCCTTCTCCAGGGGATCTTCCCGACCCACGGATCGAATGTGGGTCTCTGTGTTGCAGGAAGGTTCTTTACCATCTGAACCAACGGGCGAAGCCCAAAGACATTGCATCCCTAGTACTGATTTATCTTATAACTGGAAGTGTGACGTTTTTACTTCCTTCATCTGATTTTTTAATAACTATTTTTTTCATATTTTTCAGGACTCAATAAAATAGAATAAAATCAAAAATAAGTAAAATAAATTCACTTCCTTTGGTCAAATCCAAAGAAATACTGAATCATAAGGAGATGAACCATTTCCCCAGAACTAAAATAGGCCACTTGTGCCTGCCAGCCTCATCCTTGCAGAAATATTTTAAAGCACGGACAACCTCTGCTCACCCAAGCTGTAGTTTGGAACCCGAAAAGGGAAAATAGGCCAAGTCATTCCAGTCCTCGGCCATCAGACTGTAACTGCTGCTGCCAAGCATCTTTTAGTCTTGGTGCAAGCTCCAGCTGGAGCTGCGATGTTTCCATCTGTGTGACTGCAGGTGGTTATATAATTAACCACGCATGTGTGTAGGCTGTAAAGAAAAGTCTAGTAACAAATCCATCCTTCTTGTACATCTGTTGGAGATAACAATGGACTGGAAAGGGGTGTGTCCTTAAATGCATCACAATCCTTTTGCTTTCTAAATCTTCTGGAGTTGCTTATTTAGGCAAAATCACTGCTGAAGGCTGAGTGAATAAAGTGGCAGGAGTAAGCAAGCTTAAAGTATTAGTATATCCTAATGCTATAACTATATCCTCTGCTAACCACTCAGCTTGAGCTTTTTCAGTCCTTCAGAAGCCTGTGTCATGGGGACTTCCCTGGTGGTCCAGTGGCTAAGACTTTGAGCCCCCAGTGCAGGGAGCTCGGGTTCAACCCCTGGTTGGGGCATTAGAACCCACATGCCACAACTAAAGATCCTGCATGTTGCAACAAAGACCCAGTGCAACCAAATAAATGAATAAAAATTAAAAATAAAGCTGCCTGTATCAGCCACTGATGCCCTCTGGGGAAGCACTTTTCACTAGGCCTCCTTGCACTTGCTGTCTTCTGCACGGGGATTTGGTCTTGTCATTGTTGTTGTTCAGTCACTCAGTTGTGTCCAGCTCTTTGCGACCCCTGGACTGCAGCACACCAGACGTCCCTGTCCTTCACCATCATCTAGAGCGTGCTCAAACTCATGTCCACTGAGTCAGTGATGTCATCCAAGCATCTCATCCTCTGTCATCCCCCTCTCCTCCTGCTTTCAATCTTTTCCCAGCATCAGTCTTTTCTAATGAGTCAGCTCTTTGCATCAGGTGGCCAAAGTATTGGAGTTTCAGCTTTAGCACCAATCCTGCCAATGAATAATCAGGATTGGTT
Organism: Bos taurus; assembly: GCF_002263795.3. Lineage (NCBI taxonomy): Eukaryota > Metazoa > Chordata > Mammalia > Artiodactyla > Bovidae > Bos > Bos taurus. Next base: position 14,505,751 of record NC_037341.1, on the reverse strand, counting down.
TCTTTTAGGATGGACTGGTTGGATCTCCTTGCAGTCCAAGGAACTCTCAAGAGTCTTCTCCAATACCACAGTTCAAAAGCATCAATTTTTCAGTGCTCAGCTTTCTTTATGGTCTAACTCTTACATCCAAACATGACTACTGGAAAAACCATAGCTTTGACTACATGGACCTTTGTAATGTAAAGTAATATCTCTGCTTTTTAATATGCTGTCTAGGTTGGTCATAGATTTTTTTCCAAGGAGCAAGCGTCTTTTAATTTGATGGCTGCAGTCACCATCTGCGGTGATTTTGGAGCCCCCCAAAATAAAGTCTGTCACTGTTTCCACTGTTTCCTATCTATTTGCCATGAAGTGATGGGATCGGATGCCATGATCTTAGTTTTTTGAATGTGGAGTTTCAAGCCAGCTTTTTCACTCTCATCTTTCACTTTCATCAAGAGGCTTTTTAGTTCTTCTTCACTTTCTGCCATAAGGGTGGTATCATTTGAATATCTGAGGTTATTGATGTTTCTCCCAGCAAAACTGATTCCAGCTTGTGCTTCATCCAGCCCGGCATTTCGCATGATGTACTCTGCATATAAGTTAAGTACTCAGGGTGACAATATATAGCCTTGATGTACTCTTTTCCCAATTTGGAAACAGTCTTTTGTTCCATGTCTGATTATAACTGTTTCTTCTTCACTTGCATACAGATTTCTCAGGAGGCAGGTAAGGTGGCTCAGTATTCCCATATCTTTAGGAATTTTCCATAGTCTGATATATTTCTTGCTCTTCCAGACCACGTGGACGCACTTCTCCACCTTTCACACTCACCAACGATGGAAACAACAATTCCAATCACAAGGCTCTGTTAAGTCCCTATCTTGTTTCTATACCACTGCTGATATCTGTTGCCAGGACCTTGATGATGAGGTGACATGTGTGGTATGATGGACAAGGTGATATTTAGATCCTCGAACTGCTCACTATCTTACTTTTGAATTTGTTCAGAACCAGTTGTGGAAAAGGTGGTTAAATGCACCCTGCAAATTCCCAATAATTTTGATCTAATTTCCCAAACACCAGGTACTTCTCCAGTTTCAACTTAGGTCATTTTTTCCTCCAGTTTTAGCTAAATTGGAAAATTACCACTCAAAATTATTATTTATTTATTTTTGGGGGGGCTTCCTTCATGGCTCAGATGGTAAAGAATACTCCTGCAATGCAGGAGAGCCGGGTTCGATCCCTGGGTCCAAAAGATCCTTGGAGAAGGGAAAGGCTACCCATTCCAGTATTCTTGCCTGGATCATTCCATGCACAGAGGAGCCTGGCAAGCTACAGTCCACGGGGTCACAAAGAGCCAGACAGAACTGAGCAACTAAGCATACACACGTGGCCACGCTGGGCCTTCATCCTGTGTGCAGGCTTTCTCCAGTTGCAGCGAGTGAGGGCTACTCTCCAGATGTGGTGCATGGGCTTCTCTCGTTGCAGAGCACAGGCACTAGGGTGCTCTGGCTTCAGCGCTAGTGGCGCACAGGCTCAGTAGTTGAAACTCCCAGCTCTAGAGCGCAGGCTCAATAGTTGTGGCCCATGGGCTTAGTTGCTCCTTGGCATGTGGTATCTTCCTGGATCAGGGATTGAGTCTGTGTCTCCTGCACTGGCAGCTGTATTCTTTACCTCTGAGCCACCATAGAAACCTCCAAAATGATTCTTAGTCTTTCTTTGATAGTCACTTTTTCCATGCTTAAATGGTTCTTCCAATCCCTAGTTAGCAAAAAGCTGGACTTCCAGCAGTAGTGAAAGAATAATATTGGCTCCTGGCTGTTGCCCCATTGTTTGGCATCCAAGTAAATATAGGGTTTCAAATTAGAGTTTCATGAAAAGTCTAGAAAGGTCCAATCTAATAACACAGTTCTGTTCTTTCACATTGCTGAATTGTCTTCCTAATGGCCATTAGAACCTGAGAACCAAACCCCTTATTTGGATAAAGGGCAGGGCTAACATGCATCAGGGTGTTGGCAGCAGCCAGGCCTTCGCCGTGCATGTGTGTGTATTAGCAACTGAAGCGTGCCTCGTGGGCCACTGCACCTGAGAAAGTTTTGAGACTCACCCGGCAAGATGAGATAATGGGTTTCTACATTTAGCATCTTGGCTCTCCAGGCACCAGAACTTTTAGCTCTGATTTAAGAGCTTATCACTATAGAGACTGAAAAAAAAAAAAAAAGACACTTTCTGATCATAAAGAGAAAAGACTTCTCAAAAGTCTCTTACAAATCAGAGCAATGACTGAAAAGTGAGGGAGGCTGGGATTTTATATTCCACAAAGCCAGGAGAAGGAATTTTCTGAGTGTCCTTTGCCAGGAGTAAGTCCTTGAAAGCCAGCTCAAGATTTGAGCAAAGCTGGCTTGGCTTATCCTTAATTTAGGATAGAAAAGCAAAATATGAATCAGTAAAAATTTAAACCCTGGGGACCCAAGGGAAATTTCTAAAACGTTCCTTACATTCTGTGATTGCATTCCTAGTTTCATTCCTGTCTTTTCTAATCCATTTGGTTTATGGCTGCCAGATTAATCTTCCTAATAATTTTGTGTATGACACTTCCCTGCACAGAAACCCACAAGAGTAGTTTTTTTTTTTTTTTGGTCTCCACAAGGAGACCAGAGTCATTAGCCTGGCTTTCCAATGCCATCTTGTGCTGGTGTCTGCCCACCTGCGAGACTCCTCCTCCACAGCTACAATCATAGGAATCGTGCTGTTTGTCCTGAGCATCTCATGCACAACCTTTTGATTTTGCCTGTGGGTGTTGTCGTCAAAGCCTAGAGTATATGAGAATTACTTAAGAAGTCCATCAAAAGTACCAGCACCACCCTCATTCTGTTCTTCCATGTGGGATGTCTCTTTTCACCTCAATCTGCTTATCTAAATAAGCCCTTGTTTTCTCGAAAGGCTGGCTTTTGATTCACCATCAGCTCAATTTACTAACAGATAAGTGGATATGAAAGGAGAAAGGTGTTCTAGGTAGGGGGAAAACAAAGTGAAAAACTGGGAATGATTAGAAACCACCAATAAAAATTTAGGTCTGCAGATTGGGTCTAAGTGACTTAGCACTGCCTGGTATAGCCGCATGGGGGAGTTAGCCTGTCCTTTATTGGAAAAATGTTAGTTTTGAGGTTGGAGAGGATTGATTCTCCATCCTCTCTTAATTCCTGGGGTTGGGTTGGGCTAGTTTGGGTAAGTCACTTATTCTTCTGACATCGAGTCATTCACTTGGAGAAAGTGGGCTCTGCCTTTATCTAGGGATTAGATGTTATGACGCACACAATGTGTGTATAATGTAGTGGGTACCTGATACTGGTTCTCTCCCCTTCTGTGATGAAGACAAGATGAGGGGTGATGGGGGCAAGATGAGGAGCCAGTTGTGGCATGGTGATAGATCCACTGGTGCCTTGCCATACCCCCCATTTCCAGCCACCAACCCCTACATCCCTGTGCTTGAGAACTTTCTCTCTGAAGCATGGTTTTCTTTCCTGTGGGTGGATTGAAAGTGCCCAAGAAATGGTGGCTTAAATGATAAAGAAGGTGCTTGCAATGCAGGAGATCCGGGTTCGATCCCTGGGTCAGGAAGATCCCCTGGAGAAGGGAATGGCAACCCACTTCAGTATTCTTGCCTGGAGAATTCCTTGGACAGAGGAGTCTGGCAGGCTACAGTCTATGGGGTCACAAAGAGTCAGACACAACTGAGCGACGAACACTTCCTTACTTAGGAATTTCTAGGGGCAGCCTTCAACCAGTGGCTAATGGGGACAGCTGTATAAACACTCTAGCTTCCTCATCCCTTGGGTGTATTTGACATTGGCTGTCAGAGTGACCCCATGGGATTGAACTTCAGACATTCAGATCACGTGCCTCCCATTTGGCTGCTTTCTCTCTCTTGTCTCTCCCACTCCCCTGCCAGTATTTTCTTCACCTCACAGATAAACTACTTGTGTTTGAATCTCTATCTCAGGGACTGATTCTTCTAGAAGAATCCAAACTAAGACAGAATCCAAATCTACATTTCTGTCTACAGCTCCTCCAGTGGGGCTGGCTTAGCTGTTTCCAATTGTTTTATGGATCTGGGTGGCAGAATAAGTATATCATTTCCGTCCTCATAAGCCAGGCTGTCATCGTGTAACATAAGCTATGTGACAGTGGCAGTAACACGTTACATCTTGGTCAGTCTAGTGTGTAAACTAATACAACAGCTGGGCGCGTTCCACGTCTCCGGTACTAAATGATGGCTGAATTATTGATAACCGGTCCACATTTCCTCAAATCAAATATTAATATAGCAATATCTTGCATGTGGTAGCTGGATCCCTTCTGCATGATTTCATCACTCAGAAATCTGACCACATCTTTCACCTCACACAAGATGAATTGGGTGCATTCTGGAAAGACAACTTGGGGAGATGGAATGCTTAAACACTGGCTGTTGTGTTCTATCAGACTTGACACATGGCAGGCTTTCCCTGGGACAAATGTCAACCACCAAAGAAGGATTTCAGTAGTCTGAGGCTTTCATTAGGGTCTACGGTAGAATTTGTTCTTGCTGACTTGTTTCACGGTAGCTTTGAAATGGGAAACACAAAACACAGCCACGTCAGAATTGGAATGAACGTTTCATCTGCACAGTTCATATTTGGTATTTGGTTTCAAGTATTGTGGCTTATTTAATCCCACCCTCCTCTGGATGCTTGTAGCGCTTTCTTTCTTTCTTTGTGGCCTCACCACTTGGCATGTGGTGGGGTCTTAGTTCCTCGACCAGGAAGCAACCCGAACCTGTGCCCCTTGCATTGAGAGTGCAGATTCCTAACCGCTGAGCCACGGTGGAAGTCCCTGCAGAGCTTCCAGTCACACTGCTCTCTGGTCACGTAGATATTCCTCGTATGGATACCTTTATTGGTGTGCGTCTTGCCTCTTCTATTGGATCATGTTCTCCTTGGAGTCATGGTAGTCAGTGCCGTTGACTTTGAGATGTTCTTTCCCAAGGACCTTATATCGCATCCCTCCTGGCCTCCTAGAATTTAATAAAGAGCACAGAACATGGAAGGTGCTCCATAGGTGTTTTTTAAATGACAGACTTTGGCACTGAGCTCAGGTGAAAGATGTACCTTCTCAGCAATATTTGGAGCCTCAGGGATGCTTAGTTCATACTTTCATCATCTCTCTTCTCAACCAGAAATAATCTTGTTAACTAAAGACTTAAAAAGGAAGAAAAAAAATGCTAAGAGAGCTGAGAAAATCCTTTTGGAAGTATTTAAAGGATGTGTTAGCATTTGCTGATTGTATTAATATTACTGGTGCCCAGTGCCATACCTTTGCATTCAGCAAACATCTATGGAACATTTGCTGTGATATGGGCACTGTGCTGTGTCCTTGGGCTTTTTAGATTATTAAAAACCTCTACCACTCATCGCTATGTGCTTCTGGGCAATACAAGTTCATTAAGTATGAACAAGGGTTTTAAACAGTCACAAAACTTTCCTAGTGTGTTTCTAAAACAGAAATCAGCTGGAGTTACCATTCTTAAATACATGTTATATTTTATGTAAGGAGTTAATTGAAAAGATCTGACAATGACCAACTTTTAGATGCCAGGCACTGTTGTAGGTACATTAACTATGCAAAGAAAGTATTGGCATATATCAACATGATCAGCCTGTATTAGTAAACATTTATATATTACTAATACGTGTTTTATTTTATTTCATTAGCCATCAAAGTTTTCTTCTCCTTGGAGATGAGGGAATCAGTTTGCTTAGTTAACTTTCCACTTTAAGAACACAAATCTTACTTATAATTTTGGAATATACTTTAAGCTATCTTTGTATTTATTGTATATAATCTAAGAGTGTTTGTCTCACTCACATTCTTTGTATTCACTTTCTCCACTAACAAAGATAGAAATATTACATATTGCTGCTGCTAAGTCACTTCAGTCATGTCCGACTCTGTGCGACCCCATAGAAGGCAGCCCACCAGGCTCCCCTGTCCCTGGGATTCTCCAGGCAAGAACACTGGAGTGGGTTGCCATTTCCTTCTCCAATGCATGAAAATGAAAAGTGAAAGTAAAGTCTCTTAGTCGTGTCTGACTCTTCGTGACCCCAGGGACTGCAGCCTACCAGGCTCCTCCGTCCACAGGATTTTCCAGGCAAGAGTACTGGAGTGGGTTGCCATTACATATTGAAACTTTATAAATAGGTGTTTACTGAATAGAAGAAACAAAATCCTCATACATATTTATATTCCAAACTTCCTAAAAAAATTAAACATTTCTTATTGTATTCATCATTTTTTTATTTTACATCTGTAAATATTTATATTTAATGTTTCATTTCCTCTCTGGAGTACTATTTTGAACTAACAGGCTTTCATAGGTACAACTCACTTCAATTAACCATCAGATTATAATAATTATTTTTGATAGTGAAATTTTCACAGCTTGGTGGTGCTAGATATTGTAGTTAGAATCTTTTGCCTTTTAAGTAGTGTTTCAAAATGACTCTTAGCCCCACCCATAATTTCTTCTGTAATATGTAATAAATCTGTAATATGGAGTGAATAAAATTATATTCAGCGTTTTCCTCTGTGAATCATTGAATATAATTTTAAGAGTTGATTACACTCCTATCACCATGGCTGTGACTCATTGTAATTACCCTCCATCCAGTCTCATTTCTTAAAATTGTGCTGGTTATTTTCCATTGATGCTTATCTCCCCATGTGGCTAATTCATTTTTTCCCCTTCCCACTCATCTCTGTATATTTCTGGGGACTGATTTGTTTCAACTATATGAAAGGCGCCATTGACATACACCACTAGGAGCCTGGAGAGTTTGGGGCATTTGAGGAGAGAGTTTGGGGTATTGGCATCCTCACCTCTCCCTTGTCTCAGTGTTTCAGTTTGGACAATGACTGCATCCTTCTACACTGGAGTTTTTGCAGGTATTTTCTTCTCCATGTTTTCCAGTCTCACCAGTAACACTATTTCCTCCCATTGTCCCTTCAGCCAAAGGGGTGGTGGTAACTCAGTGCTAGTTTCTGAGTGCCTCCACGTCATTAGTGGTTCTCTTAATTTGATCAAAGTTCATACAGTCTCTTTACTCAGATCGTTTTGAGTGGAATTTTGTTTCCTGTAGGGACCCTAACTGACACAACTTTTCTTTTTTTTTTTTTGGCCATAAGTTTTATTCTATTTTTAAAAAAATTTTATTTATTTATTTTAACTGGAGGCTAATTACTTTACAGTATTGTGGCGATTTTTGCCATACATTGACATGAATCAGCCATGGATGTATGTGTGCATTCCTGCCGTCAAGGCTTGAGTTCTCAGCTTAAGAGCAGATAGGGCTCCTGTGCTGTCTGATGAGGCTCTGATAAATGAGGATGCAGGTGCCTCCCTCTGCTCCTGGAAACACTGGATGAACTTCAATACATTGAATAACCAGTTTCTGAGCATCCACCTAATCACTCTGATTCTGAAATGAAAGATTAAAAACACAGCAGGATTCTTTCAATTTCAGACTCTCCTGGTTACTCTATTACTTTACAGCTCAATAGTAGTTTTTAATCTTAACTCTTCAGATAGGAAAGCAGAGTGCCATTAAGATTTCACAGGTTGAAGATAAGGGATAACTAGTTTCTAAAATGAGATGGTCAGGACAATCCACTAAAATGTTTAATTGGACTTATTTGCAAAACAACATCATCAAATAATCTTAACTTCTCTCTGCCATCTCCAGTTTTACTGCTTTGCTTTGTCACGTCCAAGTTCATATCCCGCCAATAAAGGTGGTGGTGGCTTCTCCCTTCTTTCTTTCTTTTTTTTGGCTTCTCCCTTCTTTATCCTGTTTTGGTTACTCTCCTTGGGATGTGGCAATCGGGAACTATTTGGCCCCTCTGTTGCAGGAAATTTGTGTTCCCTTCCACTTCAGAGTTCTCATTACTGTTTTCTTATTCTTCATTTTGGATAAATCAGATCCATCCTTAAATGTATGAAACAAGAGAGGATCAAAACAGCAATTTTGATCATTTATTTCTGAGAATGTTTACCAGAGTGACCAGGCATTATCCTTTTCATTTCTCCTGTGGATTGACCATCGGCTCTTTTCCAAGGATGTGCCTGGGAAGAGCTAGCTTAGTCTTCTGAGAGGGCACGTGAGTTAATTTAACTTTTGTAGAATGTTTATGGTAGTACTGATTTGAATGACTGATATATTGGGATTATTTGTGATGGGAGCATCACCTAGCTTATCTTGATTGATCTATTTATTGTTACAAGAGAAAACTCCTGTTACAGACTCCCTACTTGTTCTTCTTTCTTATGTTTGTATTTGTGTTTAAAGACTTTAATGGAAACATACAGGCTATGTTTCTGGTGTCCAATTTTGTGAATTACTTCTGTAATACAAAACAAAGGCCAAAACTCTGGAGCTAACATTTGGGGTTTTCTCAGATTTTTCCCCATTATTTTTTCCTGTGTGCCTCTTCTTGCTTATGTTTAAATACTTTAACCTCCAGTCAAGTTGGGGCTTCTCACTGTTTGAAAGGCACGTTCTGCCCTTCCTTTCTTCTGTGTGCAATGGAGTGGTTTAGAACTGGCTTTTCAGAGTCAGACAAATTGGGTTTGAGTTCTAACTTCAGCTCACAGCTCTCTTCAGCTCTGTAAAAACAATGAGAAAATCATTCAGTCTTTCAGAGGTGGTTTCTTCTGTGAACAGGAGCTATGGTATCTTCCTTGCAGTATCAAGGTGAGGATTCATGAAAAAATGTTTGAAAAGTGTTTATTTAGCACAACACTTGATTCATGGTATGCTCTCAATACCTGGAAGTTTAGCTATGATTTCATGCATTTCTTTTAGATGGAATCTCCTATTAGTGACCCTAACTCATTCCTTCAAGGATAGTTTAAATGCTTTGTCTGACCATCTGTGTGTTTTTATGTCCCGCCATCAATTCCTTCTTCATCTGTGGCAACCATATACCATCTCTTATCTTTGGCAATCCCAAAGTAATTATAGGTACCTCTTCTAGGTCTAATCTGACATACTTTACAGATTATGATCTGAGTGATACCTTAATGTTTTGCATATACATCTTTTATCATGCGTTAGATTTCAAGCTTCTTGAGGGTAGAATTCATGTCTATTTCTCAATTTTGTACATCCTACAACATCCCACACTGGGCCTGAAAACCACTCCAAGACAGAACTCAATAAAACACTTTTGAATGAGTATTGAGTGGAAATTTATCACACTTGCCTTGGTCACATCATAGCCATTTTTCTTTTCTCTGGGTCCTTTGTTTCTGCTGAATATTTCATTTATTGTAAGAAGTTTAAGGAGGAAGAGACAAACTTTGGAGCACCACTGAGCTAGGTAATTACAAACATTGTGTAATTGAATTTTCATTTTAGTCCTTGGGGGCAGGTATTTGCTAGGCCACACATCCAGGCCCACACACGTGGTAATTGGCAGAGATGGGTGTGTTGATTTCTAGAAGCCATGCTGTTTTCACTATATGGTATTTGTTTTTGTATCAGGCTTTGTGACAATTTTTACAACTTTTTCTCTAGCCCTAGGCCAGCTCTTTTCTGTTCTGACTCTATTAAATGGGATGGAGACATTTAAAAATATGGAGTCCTTAAAACACACTGGGCTTTCTTCTTTCAGACTCTGACAGAGCTTTAAGGATTGAGACAGAGACACTCAGAATGAATGCTCATGGCAAATCAATTCTAAATGAGGATGTAGTAGTCCTGAAATGACCTTGAGAATCAGCTGGAAAATAGGGTTTTTTTAAATTTACATAGACTCCTCTCCAGGACCTTGCAAAGATTTCTTACAGAGTTTGCACAGTCTAAGAAGATAATTTCTTCCAGAGTCCATGGCCGAGGAGAGAAGAAAGGGCTCTTCTGCAGGTATCACCTCCCAGATCAGTATTTCTCTTGACAGCTAAGAGCTTCACTTGAGTTTGAACAGATGGGGTGAGGAAAGACTGTGGGAGGTTGTAAGAGATGGAACATTGGGTAGGGGCAATGCCAGCTTATTATCCTTGGCCAGGAAGTGCAATTCATTGATTTTAGGACCTGGCCACATTTCAGGCTTGTTTCAGCCAAAATTAGCTCTACCTAGGATTCTAATTGGAGAAGAATGCATTATTTTCTTTGGATCAGATTCAACTTGATCCTCTTAGACAGGGCCCTGTGATTCTCAGGTCGGGATTTGGTTCCAAATCATCCCCCAAGCCTTAAAACCAGCCTTGCTACTCCTAGTTTGCTTCTCTTCCTTGCTTTCTCTGTGAGTGGGCTCTTGTCAATCCAGGTTTGATCTCAGTTCTGGTACAAACTGGCAAACTTTCCTTACCATTGGAATTTCTGAGCCATACATGAGATAATTTCCAGGCAGAATTTATCTCCTATTCTTTTTTTTTAAAAAAAGATTTGTTTTATTTTTTAGCTGTGCTGGGTCTTCATTGCCATATGCAGGCTTGCATACGTGTGCATATATATGCAGCCTTGCGTATTGTGGTGAGTGGGGGCTACTCCTCATTGCTTACTTAGGTGGCTTTTCCTGTTACAGAACGTGGGCTCTAGGTGCACAGGCTTCAGTAGTTGTGGCTCGCAGGTTCTAGAGCGCTGGCTCATTAGCTGTGGCACACAGGCTTAGTTGTTCCGTGGCCTGTGGGATCTTCCCAGACCAAGGATTACACCTGTGTTCCTTGCATTGCAGGGTGGATTCTTAGCAACTAGACCACCAGGGAAACCCCTATCTCCTATTCTTATTTCTCATAATCTTATGAGTACTTTTATGGAGCATTTTTCTTTTTTAAAATCAACTTTTTATTTTAAAAAATTTATTTATTTTGGCCATACCACGTGGCATGTCAGATCTTAGTTTCCTGACCAGGAATTGAGCCCATGCTCCCTACATTGGAAGTGTTGAGTCTTAACCACTGGACTGCCAGAGAAGTCTCCACATTTTTCTCTTTAATTCAGCCTCTTGGGTTATATTCTTATATAGTTATCTCCCTCACCAGATTCCCTGATTAATATTCATATTGCATAAGGTCATACTACTATCTGTACTATCTATATCTATAGATAGATATAGAGTATGGGAAAGACTGAGGGCAAGAGGAGAAGAGGGTGACAGAGGATGAGATGGTTGGATGGCATCACTGACTCAATGGACATGAGTTTGAGCAAACTCTGGGAGACAGTGAAGGACAGGAAAGCCTGGTGTTCTGCAGTCCATGGGGTTGCAGAGTTGTATATGACTTAGTGACCGAACAATGATATAGATAGATAGATATACACATGAGCATACATATGTGTGTGTATGTATATTGATCTGTAACATACGTGTAACACATACATATATTGATCTGTAACATAACACATGTACACATATACATGTATATTGTCTGTGATGTACATACACCAATAAATATTTGTTGACTTACATTAAATTTGTGGAAACAGCTCGTCTAATTGTAATACCAAATTATTATTTTTTGTAATAAATTCTTATTCAGCACTTACTATGCCAGGAACTCTTCCAAGAACCTTTTGTGTATTAACAGTTTGAATCCTCACAGCAGCCCTCTAAGGTTAACACTATTATTTTCATCGCTATCTTCAAGATGAAGAATTAGAAGCACAGAGAGGTTAAATAAATTGCCCATGGTCACACGAATGTAACCCAGGAAGTCCGTCTCCAGCATCCATGCTCTTCACCTCTACTCTAGGTTGCTCCTGTGTATTACATTCATGGAAGGGAAGAGAAGTTAATCACGTGTGTGCAAAACATTTCTGCAGAAATTTGTAGTACTACTGGTTACAGGAACTTACATCTACACAAAAATACACATTTGTTCATTCATTCAATCATTCATTCATCAACCAGTGAATATTTGCTGAGTATTATTCTAAGTATGATATATTTGTTGAGTGTATGTTCAGTACATGGGACAGAAGTGTTGTGTGTGTGTGTTGTACATGTGTGTTAGAGGAAGCAGATATATTTCCTCTGTTCCGGAGTCAAGAACTTATTGTTTATTTGCTGCTGCTGCTAAGTCGCTTCAGTCATGTTCGACTCTGTGCAACCCCATAGACGGCAGCCCACCAGGCTGCCCCATCCCTGGGATTCTCCAGGCAAGAACACTGGAGTGGGTTGCCATTTCCTTCTCCAATGCGTTAAAGTGAAAAATGAAAGTGAAGTCACTCAGTCGTGTCTGACTCTTATCGACCCCATGGGCTTCAGCCCACCAGGCTCCTCCGTCCATGGGATTTTCCAGGCAAGAGTACTGGAGTGGGGTGCCATTGCCTTCTCCATATTGTTTATTTAGGGAATCCCAAATTTTGCTTTTGGCTTATCCCTTGATTCTTTTATCCTCAGATATTTTTTTAAAAAGGAAAAGTAGAAGCAAGAAGGGAAGAGGAAACCATGAATAACTGAACTCATAAAATCCACTTACATAGTTGAATGTTGCACTGCAGGTGACAGTCACTTTGACATGCTAACTTCCCCTTCTAGTTTGATATACTCAATTCCAAATTGCTTTCCTTGTGTGATTATAACCTATCCCTAACCATTGCTGATTGGGTCAGAGAAAGACACAGAACCCCAAGTGAGTCACTGTGCAAGTGAATGAAGAGACACAGAGGTGTTGTATACTAAAGATGCTTACCTGAAAGTGACACAGAGTTGAGCCTCAGGTATTGGGCTGGGTCCCCATCAGACAAGGCAGCCAAGAAAGGAAGGAGTTGGTGCCAGAGAGAAGCAGTTCAGGGACACTACCCAGTCTCAGAGACAGAAAAAGTAGCTGAAATTTCCACCTTCCCAGCTCCACCTCTGTGAGATCTACCTCTGTTTGTTTAAGTCTTGGGTTTTCTTGAGATTCCTTGTTACATCTTCCCAAGAAAAATCTCAGGTGCTTTCAAAACAGTTTCTTTTCCTCCCAGACACAACATGACCTTTGGCTTAGACAGGAAGCGACTTGTTTCCTTCAGTGAAAAAACTTTGAGAAACAAGATTCTTGGACCCGAGAATTAGGAGGTTGGTTCCATGCTGTTGTTGGCTCAGGTGTTCATCAGGTCTCCACTTCTCTTTGTGAAAACATAGATCACCATTATCTTTGCTTTCTTTTTGCTCCTGAGCACTGTGTAGAGATATTTGTCACTGTCTCTGAAGAGTGAGAAAGATGGAAATAACGTTGGGAAGTCCTGTCCTTGTGGTTTCAGCTATGGGGCAGGACCTGCCAATTTTTCTCATTGGTTATGATTTGGATGCATCCCGATTCTGCTCAGGGCTAAGGTATTGACTGTCCTCCAGAATTGATATAAACAAGTGGGAAAATCAATATAGACAATTAAAATAGTTTTAATAGGAGGTTAAACAGAAGCCCTAGAAATATCAGATAGAGTCACCCCCTTCTTGCTGGGTGTGTTTTGGGAATTTCTCTACCCTTTTAACGTACTTGCTGTTGCACAGAAAAATGAAAAGGTTTTAGGGGCTGCCTGTTTGCTAGGCTGCCCTCAGTTATCTCATCTCTAAAGTGGGGGAATGGGTAACAGATTAGATGATCTGTAAGGGTCCTTTCAGCATTATGCTTGACTATGAGTGGTGTCAGAGTCGTCATAGCAAAGTTAGCAGTTTAAGTTCCCACAAAGGTGTGATATAACAGATTTTTCTGAATACATGGGCTCTGCCCAAGGGGGCCAGTAAATGATAATGCATACATGGTTGTTATGGAGAAATTCAGTTTGGGTGAAAAAATTCATTCTGTCATTTCTTGGATGGATTTTCCAACAAAATAAAATTTCCACTGTGGCTACAGCCAGATGTGGGGACTTGCTCAGTCAGTCAGTTCAGTCACTCAGTCATGTCCAACTCTTTGTGACCCCATGGACTGCAGAATGCCAGGCTTCCCTGTCCATCACCAACTTCTGGAGCCTACTCAACTCAATGTCCATCGTGTTGGTGATGCCATCCAACCATCTCATCCTCTGTCATCCCTTTCTCCTCCTGCCTTCAATCTTCCCAGCATCAAGGTCTTTTCCAATGAGTCAGTTCTTCGCATCAGGTGGCCAAAGTATTGGTTTCAGCTTTAGCCTCAGTCCTTCCAATGAATATTCACAGCTGATTTCCTTTAGGATTGACTGGGTGGATCTCCTTGCAGTCCAAGGGACTCTCAAGAGTCTTTTCCAACACCACAGTTCAAAAGCATCAATTCTTTGGTGCTCAGCTCTCTTTACAGTCCAACTCTCACATCTATACATGACTACTGGAAAAACAATAACTTTGATTAGATGGACCTTTGTTGTAAAGTAACGTCTGTGCTTTTCAATATGCTGTCTAGGTTGGTCATAGCTTTTCTTCCAAGGAGCAAGCGTCTCTTAATTCCATGGCTGCAGTCACCACCTGCAGTCATTTTGGAGCCCCTCAAAATAAAGTCTCTCACTGTTCCCACTGTTTTCCCAACTATTTGCCATGAAGTGATGGGATCGGATACCATGATCTTAGTTTTCTGAATGTTGAGTTTTAAGCCAACTTTTTCACTCTCCTCTTTCACTTTTATCAAGAGGCTCTTTAGTTCTTCTTTGCTTTCTGCCATAAGGATGGTGTCATCTGCGTATCTGAGGTTATTGATACTAGAAGAGATTAAAATTAAAACCTGTGATGGGAAATGGGGGGAGGCACTAAATAAAAAGGGCTTTCCCAATGGCTCAGCAGTTAAAGAATCTGCTGGCAATGCAGGAGACACAGGTTCAATCCCTGGGTACGGAAGATACTGTGGAGGAGGAAATGGCAGCCCACTCCAGTATTCCTGCCTGGAGAATTCCATGGACAGAGGAGCCTGGTGGGCCATAGTCCATGGGGTCACAAAGAGTCGGACATGACTGAGCACATGGCATATAACGTGAATCTAAAGCTTTTTGTGTAAAAGGTGCTTGGTACAGCCAAGCTCTTTTCCCCTCCCATTTCCATCCATCTTTAGTTTTCTAAGACTCTTTGCACATGTTGGATGGTTTAAACTGTCTCCCTAAGAAAGCAGCAAAACTCATTCCTAGTTGAATTAAACTCATTCCTTTCCAGTGCCAAGAAACACAATGAAGCAGGATAAAGGGGATTTGGGGTAGAATAATTCAAGTACTTTCAGAAGCAGGATTCCTTATTAGGAAATGCTTGCTTACTGATACAGAAAACAGAATCCACAGGTAGTTTGAAGACACTTGAAACACCATGTTGGGGAAAAGGAAGTGAAAGCCAGTCTAAGCTAAGATGAAATAATGACATTTTCCATTTAATTCAGGGTGATCTTATAGTAGAATCAATCTCATTGTGTTGTGTGTTTAGGAGTGCAGTAAAAGTTTCAACAGTAAAATGTTCTAGGGCAAAATAATTAAAAAACACTTCATGAGAACTATGCCTTAGCATTATCACTCAGAAAATACATAAAGATATTTTCTGCTTTTCAGGAAATAATCTGTGTATTTTGGAGGAAGGGTTGGTGATGGTCCCAATTTTGGAAACCACAGGAGAAAATATAAGGGGGAAACTGAATAGTGTAGAGATAAAATTTATATGGCTCTTACCTGTTTCCTCTCCTTGGCAGCAATTAGCTTGATATCCAGCAGTCATTCATCTTTTGCAACAAAGTTAAATAGGAAACTGGCTTCTCATGGCATTGAGGACTCACCTTGTCAAGACCTCATAGTCGTGGACTTGATTTTGACTTTTACAAATAGCTGAGGTCGGACTAGTGGTGATGGATGGATGAGAGCTCACCAAAACATATATCGAGCAAAAGACTCATGCTTTTCTATGCATAGAGTTTTACCTTCTTCAAAGTCCCACCCTCTGAATCCTATTTAATGCTTAAAATAACCTCGCAAGGCAGAAATTAATTTCACCATTTTTAGATGAAGAAACAGAGGCCCAGAATGTAAGTGATTTTCTCTAAGTGATCTGGCTAAGTAGGAACTTAAAATTTCCACAGCCAAATTCAGTTTTATTCTCCCACAACACCTGCCTCTATTGATTAGAACTTCTCCAAGGGCTTTAAGGCTTACACTTACTGGGAAAATCATTATATTGAGAAAACTGAGTTTGTCCTGCACCCAGCTGCTCTTCTCATTTTCTGCTCCCGGGCCTATAAACAGTCTTGAAGGATCTGTTTCAGTAGTTTTCTAACTTGAGGAGGCAAAAGAATCACTGAACATCTTTTAAAAATGCAAATTACTGAGTTTCATCTCCAGAACTTCTGAGACTGTAGATCTGGAGAAAGGCCAGGGAATCTGCATTTTAATAAGCACTGAAGATGCTTCTTTTCCAGTGATGGGCCACATACGCAGTTCTACTTATTTTTCTCCTTAATGCTGCAGTAATAAGTGAAGATCTAGATAATTTGCTTTTCACTTGTCTTCGTCCCTGGATTCATAATACTTTATCGTCTCTCAATACCCCCAAAAGGTTCTTCCTGAAATGAAGGCTCTGCCACTGAATTTTGCAGCTTTTTGAAAACAACTGGATGTGATCAAAAGTCTTCATAGTCTCATTTGCCCTGGACAATCCCGTCATGCAGGATTCAGGTTTCACATATTGTGATGACACAGATCTAAGAAATCTTTTAACAATTTTTTAACAACTGCTTCTAGTCTGAGCAGTCTTGAGCCTGGGGTATAAGTATTCAAAATTTAGAATTATGCAGTATGGTTTTCAACAACTGCTCTACCACTTTAGCTGTGGGAACCTAGTAATTAATTTAATTTCTCTGAGCCTTGGTTTCCTCATCTGTGTCATGAGGATAATGACATCTGTCTCATAGGATTATTATGGAAATTTGAACAGATAAAGTATATTGAGTTTATATACTGCAAACACTGTAGACTTGCCCACTGATTTCCTGGGTATTGGCTCCAAACCAGAGTATTATCTGTCATTGACTTTTTTCAGAAGGGTAACATGGCAGGTACTGGTTGGGTGGCCTCAGCAAAACTGGGTTGCAGAGACTGATTTTGTCCAATGACCTGATCAATATGCCCTCAATGCAGCCCCCCAACCCCTCCCCTGCCCCAGTCAGATTTCTATATTCACAAGCCCAGTGAGCAGATGGTTTCAGGACAGATAGGAGAAGAACCCCTGAGGAGACTAGCGTGGTACCTGCCCTAAGCCTGCTGTGTGGACTATGTCTGGTCCTTGGGCAGAGAGCAGACAGTGTGTTCCAGATGGAGATAGGCATACTCCAGAGTTTTAGAGGGGACGTCCTCATTTGTACAGTGAGGTTAGTGTGAATGGATTAACACAGTGAAGACTGAGCTGGTTACCTCAGGAACTGTAGCTTTGGGAACAAGGAAAGACCTTAGGAAGTAAAGCAGGATTTAGTTCTTTTTACCGGCAGCCATAGAAGCAGAGCTGCTGCCCTTGAAAGATCCATGGGCAGAGGAAAAGAGTGAAGGTGGAGAATGTCCACACATACAAGTCACCTTTAAGGATCCTGAGAAATACCTGGGGGGACATGGGGAGAGATGCCTAGTCCTCAGTTACCGGGGTTGTGTGGATGAGTTTCTCCAGGCTCAGGTCTAGCTTGGATTTTCTCCCTAATCTAAATTCTCTCCCAAGTAGATCTCTTCCTATACACTAGTGAGATTCCAAAATACATAGCTCTGGCTGAGGTATGTCATCCAAGCTCCAAACAGGTGGGTGTATACCCTGCTGCTCAACAGCTCCTCTTGGTATCTCTCTGGGGATCTCAAACTCTTGTCTCCAAAAGCATCATCCAGCAACAATGCAACTTCATGCTACCCTTGTATTTCTTAGGTCAGTTTACGGTCCTGCCACCACTCAGCTGTACCAGTCAGCTCCCTCCTTCTGTCACCATTTTTATCCCATCCATAATCAAGCACTGTCAGTTTTACTCCTAAATATTCATGATTCAGTCTATATTTCTCCATCCCATCCATTACTATAGTTAAAGCGACTACTGTGTCTTTCAACGGAATGGCTCATTAGCATATTCCTTGGGTTCCTCATATCTCCTCTTGCCTTCCTCATTCTACCTCTATCTTGAAGAGCTGCCAGAAAAAAAGGTACATCTTAGGTGTCATTGTGTAGCTTAAACCTCTTCAATGCTCCAGCACTGTTTTGAAGGTGAAGACTATGCTTGTTAACATAGCTGATGTAGCCATGCAGGTGGGGACCATGTCAACTCCGCTGACATGTTCCCTGCTCTGTCTGCTCCAGCCGGCAGGGTCTTTCTTTAGTTGTGCGGCGGTGCCCAGCTCATTCCCATCTCAGGGGTGTTACATCTGTGTTTCTTTTGCTGCCAGAGACTCTTCTTTTTCTTCTTCATCTAGCTAACACCATGGTTTACATGCCAATCGGAGAATTCTGGCGAGGTATTAAAAACAAACCGAAAACGCTTCTCTAGGCTAAAGTCCCTTAGTATCCTATGGGATACTTCCCTATCATACCACGTTCATCTAAATCTTCCTCTAAAGTGTGACCTCTTTTTAGTGTGTAGGGAAACTGTATCTATCCCATTCACCTTCACATCACCAGTGCCTAGCACAGAGGACATAACACCTAACAGATAGTCAGTATTCATTCAGTGATTGGATACAAATGAAACCCTGAGA
This sequence comes from Bos taurus, assembly GCF_002263795.3. Taxonomy (NCBI): domain Eukaryota; kingdom Metazoa; phylum Chordata; class Mammalia; order Artiodactyla; family Bovidae; genus Bos; species Bos taurus. Next base: position 14,487,089 of record NC_037341.1, on the reverse strand, counting down.
CCACTTCTTTCTGTTTGTCACAGAACTCTCATTTTCAGTAATGTTCTACTCAGTGACCTGTCAAACCTCCATGTTAATGGGCCAGAGACACACGTGCCAAGCATCTAGCATTGTTAACTAAAGAGCTACATTTCTTCCTTTCCTCTAAGAGCAATTACTGGCTGCTAAATATTCAAACGTGCATTGAAAAAGCAGCTCATTACATTATGTTAAGAAATAAATTACTATTTCTAATTGCATCTAGTAGTTAATTACTTCTAATTATTAGTCTGAGTAATAAATTACTGCTTCTGATTATGTTGTGGGCACAGTTGGAGCATTCAAAAATGCAATTTTCACAGTTGTTTACATCAGAATATGTTTATGGAATTGTGGAGCCATAATTACCCCCAAATCATGGTAGCAAAAAATAATAAACATTTGATAAATTCATTTGAAACATGTCACTTCCTTGTCAGCTTATTTAAGAGATCAAGTATTAAAATGAAACAACCATGCTTGACTTTTTCAGTCTCTCCAGGGGATAACACTGTTAAAATTAGGATTTTTGCTTTGTTTTGGTTGAATAAGAACTAAATTAGAATTTCTTTTGTTATTTAAGACAACAAGAAAAATAACCAGAACTCTAATAGTGTTAAAATTTAGGATTCACAGCCAGCATACAAGTCATAAGAAGAAATAAATTATGTCTACATAAAGGGAAATTGTAACAAAGAATAAAAGCTCCGTAACTATTTTATTGAGTTATAGCATAGCCAACATACACAATCTGAAGTGTAGAACTTTAGGACTTCCAAACCCCTGGCTTGAATCTTTCACTTCACTTACCAGTTTCTCAGGTCAACGACAAAAGCAGATACTCTATGGCAAGCTGTGAGCTAATTTTTAAAAAATTGCCTCCTACTGTTTGCTACAACCACATAACATCACTCTATTTCCCCCTATGGGATTCTGTCACCATCCCCTGTGTGCTGGACAGACTCTTAAGATGCCCAAGATCTTTATCTTCCGGGGATGCCCTTGTGTGATTCCTTCCCCTTGAATGTGGGTAGAACCTGTGACTTGCTTCTAACCAATCACATATGGCTTAGATGATGCAATTATGTGATCAATTATTTAAGATTGTAGGGCCCATCTTGCTGGAGTCTCTGTCTCCCTTACTGGCTTTGAAGAAGCAACCACCATGTTGAAGAACCCTAATATGGCAAAGAGCTAGGAACAGCCTCGAGGAACTGAAGGTGATCCCCACAAACAATCAGCGAGAAACTGAAGTTCTCAGTCCTACAAACTTAAGGTTTGAATTGTGCCAACAGTCTACACAAGCTAGGAAACAGATCTCTCCCAGTTGAGCCTCAGATAAGATGGCAGCTCTGGCTGATATCCTAATTGCATCCTTGAGAGACCTAAAATCATCTCTCAGCAACATTTCATAAGCAAAAATATAAAAAGTTTTTGATCTGGTTAGGCACCAAACCAGAATAAACATGTTGGAGCTTTCTAATGACCATGAGCACCAGAGTCTACCATTTATTTCCCTCTCTAGTTTGTAGCTAGCTATGACAGCAGAAGTTCATCTGGAGGGAGAAGGGTTATAAGTAGAGGAATGACATAGTCTGACTTGAGTTTTAAAATAACACTTTGCTGTTTGGGTTGAGAATAGACTGTGGGGAGGCAAAGTGGAAAACAGGGAGGCAGAAGGTTATTATGTTTGTCCAAGAAAGTGACGGTCTAATGTGGTATAGAAGAGGGAGTGAGAGTTGGAATTTAGACTCGGTTTAATGGTAGAGCTAGTGAGATTTGCTGCTGAATTAGATGGGGATGTGGGTGGGGAAAGGATAAGAAACAGGAAGGAAGAGAGAGAGAGAGAGAGAGGTATTTTAGATTTTGGTTGGAGCTGGTGGAAGGACAGAGGTCCTGTTTGCTGAAATGGGGAAAACTCCTGGAAAGGTGAATTTAAGCGGAAGATAAGGAGTTCAAATTTGTCCATGTGAAGTTGAGATGCCTGTTAATGCTCATGTTCAACAGTAAGTGGAAAAGGCGAGTCTGGCTCTCAGGGGCAGATTTGGTTGGAGGTGCATTTTTGGAAGTTGTCATGTATAGTTAGATGATGTTTAAAGTCACAAGACTTGATAAGATCTCTGAGGGACTGGAGGTGAGAGAGAGGTGATGCTGGCTCTGGGTCGGGCAGAAGCAGTGGTAAGAAGAGGTTGAATTACAACCAGAGTCAATGGTGGGGAGAAAAAAGTGTTAGAGTTGACTCAGGTTTTTCAATGAACGAAGTGGAAGAAAGGAGTTGACAGGTATTGAGATGGGGCTGATGAGAGGAGGAGCAGGTGTGGGAGACAATCAGAAATTTGATTTTCCTTTCATTAGGGCGGGGGTGGAAGCTGTGTGTAGTTCCTTCCCCCTTGTGATTCCTCCTTCCCCAGAAGATGCAGAGGGTAGTTGTGAGGGAGCAAAGCTGAATGGTAGGGTGCTACAAAAGTGCTTCATGACACAGGGTTCACCCTCTTTTCAGTTTTGAGGGAAGTTCAAGGTCACCTTTTTGTCTGCAAGGGCCTTCCAGGGCAATGCAGAGGCCATCATTTCCCTCCTATCTTTCACCCACCAGCAAGCCTATAATCTTCAATTTGAGATGCAAGCAAGTGAAGTTCAGAGAAAGACAGGAGAGCCTTTTCCTGCAACAGGGAACATATGGCTTGCAAAAGGCAAACGTATTTACTATCTGGTCCTTCCTTTTTAGAAGTTTGCCAATCTCTTACCTAAGCATAACTAGTACATCTGAATTCAAGCTGTTTACTCTAAAAATTTTCCAAGAGATATGTGCGTGTATATAAATATACATATTTATTTTTGCTTTTATATATATATACACACACACACACAGAATGGTTATTTGATTTCATAGTCAAACTACAAACTCAAGGGCAACAGAAGAGACAAGACACAGGAGTTAGAATTCACTGAGTTCTAAGTATTTTTGAGTGGAGGTAAGTTACAGCGTTACTTTCTGGTAATGAGATTTATTTGTGCTGGTGCTGTTTTTGAGAATCTGGACTCTATCTTAATATGTACACCTGTATTCCTACAAAAGTCCTTCTCCTCTACAGAGTTTGTTGACAGTTTCAAACATACTCCTTTGAAATATCTGTGTTAGAGACATGGTATGTTTGTGCTAGATTGCTAGGTATTGAAAATATGAAACCTTTAAAGAATAGAGCTGAAGATGTCATCAATTACAAAATAATATGTTGGTCTCAGTATGCATGTGTGTGTGTGTGTGTGTGTGTGTGTGTGTGTGTGTGTGTGTTTGTGTGTGTGGCAGGGTACAGAGAAAAACTGGGGAACAGTTGGGTTAAGGCAAAACCCAGCTGGCTTAACTATTTTGGGAATTGGAGACATCTAATACATCCAAACTTTGGGAAACACTATATGACAATTTGTTGGAACGTGAAAAAGAGAGAAAATTCACAGTGGAATATTATGTTCAAAATAGAATTACTGTCATCGTCATGGATGACCTCAGCATTGGTGACCCTTTGAACAAATCTGACCTATGGGTCATCTTGAATCCCCTACATTTGTTCTTAAGGACAGATACACCTTGGTCCTTGTCATTACTTGGAACTGCTTGACATGTGCATGATGAATAATAATCAGTCCAAGCTGTGCAAATATGGGAGTTGCTTCCTGGGGGCCAGTGAGCACCCTGTCTTGGGGAGTGTTGAAGCAGGGGGTGGGCAGTTCCTCCTCAAAGATGCTAGAAATGTCACTTGACCTATAGTTGATGCAAATAAATATTCATTGAATGATAAAACCAAAGGAGTTAGATTAGAGAACTTCCAAATTTTATTCAAGCCAATTCTCTGATCCTAAGCTCAGTGAACACTTTTATAGCACATTCGTTTCTTTTCTAGGCATACAGATGGCATTTCTCAGCCTCTCCTGAACCCAAAGAGATCTGTCTTGTTCTCTCTTTTCCCCTGAATACCAGAAGGCCAATGCTGAAGATCTTGGCGTTACAGGTGAAAGGAACCTGGGTCCCTGAGTTACTTTTAGGAGGAAGTAAGTCCGGCAGTGTTGCCCACTCACTTTGGACTGTGATATGAACAGAAAATAAACTTTTTATTTTGTTAATGCCACTCAGATTGGTGGTTGATTGTGGTAACAATAGTGTTAGTTTTCTATGTTGATGCGTTTGTATTACATAACTGATTAGATACAAACAATCAAATTCAGGAAAAGGAACACCTTACACTGAAAAATTAATTTCTACAGAGCAGTGGAAATGAATGAACTAAAGCCACATGTATAGAAACAGAAACATAATGTTGGGCAAAACATTTACATAATGTAAATTACACATGAATACATACCCTATGATGCCATTTATATAAAGCACAAATATACACAAGACTAAGCAACGTATTGTTTAGTAATACAAACATGTGGCCAAGTTGAAAAGCAAAGCAAAATGCAGGACGGTATTAAGCTAGGAGAGAGTAGGCAGAGGAATTTTAGGAGGAAGGGTAACAGAGGAATTTAAAACCCTGAGCAGTATTCAATTTCTTAAATTTGGTTGGAAGTATTTATTTTATCTCTATAATATATACATCATACGTATTATTTTGTACATATGAAAATATTACAATGGTGTCATACCATGTTAGATGGTGCCACATCTAACTTATCAATTCAATCACATATGTAGGGACTTCCCTAGTGGTCTAGTGGTAAAGAATCCTCCTGTCAATGCAGGGACAGGGGTTGGATCTCTGGCCCGGGAAGATCCCATATGTTGTGAAGCACCTAAGCCCGTGTGCCGCAAACACCACAATTTAGAAGTGCACACACTGCAACTGGAGAGTAGAGGTAGCCTGCCGCCACTAGGGAAAGCCCGTGCTGAGCAATGAAGAACCGGAACAGTCAAAAACAAGCAAGCAAGCAAATGCTTAAAAGCTATTATAGGTATATTGGATATTATTCAATTATACATAATTATATACCATACATTCAATTATGGTTTGCACAAAAATACTTGGTTTTGTGCTGTGTATTACTGCACACACTGCAAATTTATAGACACTTCTTACTGCAAAAGCTATCTACAAAACCTTGAATCTGAGTGATTTAATGTGTCTTCAAAGATAATTTTGATTAAATGCACAAGTTTACTTAATCGCTCACGTTGGAACCCGAACTTTTGATAAGATGCTACTTTGTTGAATGACACTGATCACACTAAAAAAGTGTTTCCCGAACTGAGATCTCCAAATTTCTACAGGTTTACAAGCTGGTTTGGGAATTTTGAGATCTTGGGAGTAATTGTTCATTTGCTTGCAGTCAGGGTACTTAAACCAACAGGTCACTGTTTGTTTTAGCCTAGAATTAAACTCAGTCTGGTTACAGCGCTTACATATTTCATGCTGATTAGAAGTACTGGTTAGCAATTTATCTGTCTTTGATTAATTAAACAGGGGGAAAGCCAATTTGTTACTAGTCTCAACTTGGAAGATGAAATTTATCAAAGCACAAGGCTCATGGGAAGAAATTAATAAAATGAATCCCTTCTGGTGAAAAGGTTTAGAATCAGTGTCCGATACTAACTCAAGTTCATTTTGCGTTTATTCACTTTTTAACTCACATTCAATCATATTTGCTGAGTGCCAACTCTGCCAGATAGTCCTAAGCACTGGGGGTAGAACAGTGAACATATCCAATATCCTTGCTGCTATGGAGTGAATGTTTGTGTCCACGGCAAATCCATATGTTGGAGCCCTAACATCCACTATAGCTGTACTTAGAGGTGGGGCATCTAAGGGAAGGTTAAATGAGGTTATATTTGGTTGTGGGGGGCCGTGTTGATCTAATTGGACAAGTGTCCATATAAGAAAAGACACCAGGGTATATGCATTCTCTCTCTCTCCACATGCATACACCAAGCAAAGGCCATGTGCAAACAGAACAAGAGGCTAGCTGTCTGCAAGCCAGGGAGAGAGCTCTCACCAGAAACCAAATGGATTAGAATCTTTATCGTAGACTCATAGCCTTCAGAACTTGAGAGAATAAACTTCCATTGTATGTCACCCATGGTATTTCCTGCCAGCCTTTTTGTATACATGGGTACAATTATCCATGTATAAGTCACCTATGGTATTCCATGACAGCCCAAGCAGACTAAGACATTTGTCCCTGTAGAAATAATAGTAGTGTGATGGGTCTTAATAGAAGTAGTAGTATTGCTGACAAAGGGAAGGGAACCAACATTCCTGTTGGGAGGCATAGATCATAACGGTGCAAAACATTTTTCATGGGGTCTGACAGCTCTGGGTTTAAATCCCTTCTTGGTCATTTAGGGCTTCCCAGGTGGCTTTAGTGGTAAAGAACCTGCCTAACAATGCAGGAGACATAAGAGACATGGGTTCGATCCCTGGGTTGGGAAGATCCCCTGGAGGCAGGCATGGCAACCCACTCCAGTATTCTTGCCTGGAGAACCCCATGGACAGAGGAGTCCATGTGGACTGTAGACAGAGGAGTCTATAGTCCACAGGGTCGCAAAAAGTCAGACATGACTGAAGCGACTTAAAGCACATGCACACACTTTGTCATTTAAGGACTGGAGAACTTGGGTAAGGGACTCCATTTCTTGAAGCCTCAGTTTCCCCCCAGGTGTTAATAAAATGGGAAAGCAGTATGTACTTCACAGGGTTACTGTGAGCAGTAGGTGAGCTTGTAGAACACTTGACGCAGCACCTATACATAGAAAAGCCTCGCGATATTAGCTATCTCAGGTGGCAATTCTCACGCCCCTTTAATCTTAATAACAAAACAAAAGTGAATGTTGGACATTCTCTTCATTTTGGAAACATGAAAATTGGGGTCAGAGAGGTTGGAAGCCTTTCTTTAGATGACACGCATTCTCAAGAGCGGAGATGTTGGAGTTTAGACCCAGGTCTGTCCACCACCGAAGCTTGAGTTGTCTCCCTGCCTTATGGTTCCTCTGTGCAACCAGGGTGAAAAAGCTGAGAGACTTGACTGAATCCTGTCCTTCCAGCTCGGTGATTCTCAGCCATGCAGGGGGAAGATGAAGATAGTCAAGTCTGAAAAAGCATGTGGTTTCTTTGATTTTATTTTATGAAAAAAAAAACACGTAATATCTTACCATTGGCTTTATCCACTCTATAATTTAATTCAAGATGTTGGATTAGGAAGGGAAAGAATGATTTATTTTTATCCAAAGAGGGCGTGGTTTAGAAAATAGATTGAGACTCTGCTCTCCTGGGGTCTCCCCAATGGCAGGTTCATATTTTGGGCCTTTCTGCAGCTATTAGGGCTTAAACTGGGGCTCATAGGAAATTTCTATAAAACTGAAGTGAGGCTTAAAAAAGTATGGCTTTCGTATAACTAACAAAAACCACGTGCTAAAAAAGATGTCAGCTGGACTTTCATGTGTATGGCATTGGGCTGGAGTAGCTGTCTGTAGTATTCTAGTTAGGTTGCTCCCAAGTGAGCAGTAGAGAGCTCCATTTCTGCTAATTATCATAACCAACTAGTTGAATTCTGAATGAAAAATCTCCAGGGCAAAAATCACTGTTCCCCATTGTTCACAATGAGTGACTGAATTGTGTTACATGCGATGATTGCTCCGTGACACAGAGTGAAGACACACACATTCCCAAAATGCAGCAGAGATAATCAGTAGGCAGCAGAGGCATATGGAGCTGATGGGAGCACTGAGACAAAACTGGTATCAAGTGGCAGCTCAAGGCTTATTTTGGCACCAAACTTGTGAACCACCATACCAACAATACTTCTGGTTTTTAAAGCTTTTTAGATCCTGGAATTGAGGATGAGGAATTAGGAAACATATTTTCACTTGACAAATATGGAAAATGAAAGCTGGCAGGATTATTTTCCTTGGGCATTTGTAAGGATTACTTGCCTAGTTCCATTTTGAAGTTAGACTAAGATTTGAATGTAGACTTAGACACTTTTAAGCAGTGTGACTTAGGCAAGTAGTTCCTGCTTTGTGAATCCTTTCAATGCAAAACAACAATAATAATTCCCATCTTGAGAATTTTCAAAAGAATTGACTCATGTAACATATTTCAGTGTATGACTATTGACAGATATAATAGTCATTTTGCTGAGCTCTCTTTGCTCAGTATTATTCTTCAAGGCAGAAGTCAATGAAAATTCTCCAAATACACTGACTGGAATGATGAAGTCAGGTAAGCAGCTAAATGGACTTTTAAACACACACGAATGAGGCTTTTAGTTGCAGGAGCCATACTTTTGGAAAGAGCAGTGATTTTCTTCGAGGTTAAAACCCTGGCTTTGAATATAAAAAATCAAAGAGCCTGGAGGGCTCATGAAGTATAGATCTTTATACCATAGATTACAGCATGTTATGAATGAAAATTGGTATAAAAATCATTTTTCTCTCTTGCCATAATACATATCCCAAAGGAAAACAAAAGATCTGGACAGTGGGAGACACTCTTGAGGGGACTTTGAACCCTACCCTTGGGATAGAACTTGAGAAGGTTTCAGAGGACCTGAGAACAGTTAGGACTTGTGTGTGAATCCCCATGACATACACAGAGGATCTACAAAGTTCCTGAGAATTTTTACCATCATAAACACTGTCAGCTTTGACTGAAAGAGAGTGCTAAACGAAAGAGGGCTGTCAGCCTTCTACAGTCTACTGGCAAGAAACAAGCTGGTGAAACTACTCAGCTACAAGCAATAGCTATCTCATAGGAAAAAGTGAGGAAGACTCAGGGGATGGAGTCATGTCCAGAGGGTAGTCATGAGTCCAGAGGAGGGAGTCTTGAGCCCAAACAGAGGAGTCCTATGCCTTGGAGATCTGTTCACAGCCCTTGAAAGCTAACAGAATTTTCCTGGCTGAATTCAGAATTGCTTGACTATTTTTTACCTTTCAATTTCTTCTTTTTTTGAACAAGAATGCCTATAATTGTCATTTGATGTCTTTCCCAACATTTCATTTGCAATGTGAAGAGTTAACTCATTGGAAAAGACTCTGATGCTGGGAGGGATTGGGGGCAGGAGGAGAAGGGGATGACAGAGGATGAGATGGCTGGATGGCATCACTGACTTGATGGATGTGAGTCTGGGTGAACTCCGGGAGTTGGTGATGGACAGGGAGGCCTGGCGTGCTGCGATTCATGGGGTCGCAAAAAGTCGGACACGACTGAGTGACTGAACTGAACTGAACTGAACTTATTTCTTGAGTTTCACAGGTCTACAGATGGAGAAGAATTGTGCCCTAGGATGAATTATACCTTCACCCTTGCCTAATTTTTGTAATTTAGATACTGAGATTTGGGACCTTTGAGCTAATTTGATTTATACAAGGTTTCAAATTTTAAGCTGATCCTGTAATGTGTTGATGCTTTTGGAGAATTTGGGATGAAGTAAATGTGCTTTGCGTGGGGGGACAAACATGAATCTTTTGGGCTAAAGGCAGACTGTGATAGGGTGAATAATGACTTCTCAAAGATGTTCACATCCCTAGTCTCAAAGTAGTAAAATGTTACTTTACACGTCAGAGGATGTTGCAAATGTGACTAAGTTAAAGATACTGAGATTGAGATATTAGTCAGTCAGTTCAGTTCAGTCGCTCAGTCGTGTCCGACTCTTTGCGACCCCATGAATTGCAGCATGCCAGGCCTCCCTGTCCATCACCAATTCCCAGAGTTCAGTCAAACTCACGTCTATCAAGTCAGTGATGCCATCCAGCCATCTCATCCTCTGTCGTCCCCTTCTCCTCCTGCCCCCAATCCCTCCCAGCATCAGAGTCTTTTCCAGTGAGTCAACTCTTCACATGAGGTGGCCAAAGTATTGGAGCTTCAGCTTTAGCATCAGTCCTTCCAATGAACACCCAGGGCTGATCTCCTTTAGAATAGACTGGTTGGATCTCCTTGCAGTCCAAGGGACTCTCAAGAGTCTTCTCCAGCACCACAGTTCAAAAGCATCAATTCTTCGGCGCTCAGCTTTCTTCACAGTCCAACTCTCACATCCATACATGACCACTGGAAAAACCATAGCCTTGACTAGACGGACCTTTGTTGGCAAAGTAATGTCTCTGCTTTTGAATTATGCTATCTATGTTGGTCATAACTTTCCTTCCAAGGAGTAAGCATCTTTAAATTTCATGGCTGCAGTCACCATCTGCAATGATTTTGGAGCCCCAGAAAATAAAGTCTGACACTGTTTCCACTGTTTCCCCATCTATTTCCCATGAAGTGATGGTAGGCCCAATATAATCATGTAGGTCTTTAAAAACAAAGATTATTTTCTAACTTTAATCAGAAAATAAGATGTGAAGTTTGAAGCAGAGTCAGAGAGATGCTACCTGGCTGACTTTGAAGATGGAGGAAAGGATCCACAAGCTGAGGAATGCATGCAGCCTCTAGAAGATGGAAAAGTCAAGGAAACAGAATCTTTCCTAGAGCCTCCAGAAAGAACAGCCTGCTGACACCTTGATTTTAATCCAGGGAAACCCATTTTGGGCTTCTGAACCTCCAGAACTATAAGATGATAAATTTGTGCTGTTTCAAGTCACTAAATTTGTAGTGATTTTCAACAACAGCAACAAAAAGTGAATGTAGGCATATAAAAGTATTTCTCATGTGAATCTTTCTAGAAAACAGGTAAAAGCCATCACTATGTCAAAGAAGTCTGGAATAGCAAGAATTCCAACCACAGACCCCACAAAATAAGTAGCATGTGAGCTTGGCACTAGTTATAATGGATGGAGAGGACTCTCTAGTGGAGTCAAAGACACAGTGGCCTCAATGTATTTGCAGAGTGCAATGGGGGGATTGGCGACCATCTGGGGTGTCATTCATTAAAAGAACCAGACACTTTCTGCCCACTGCTTTGAGATCATTTTAGTTACTGTGCCTCTGGGACTAGAAACCTCAATATATATTGCAGTAGGAATTCCTAAATCACATTGTTCATTATCAATGCTCTTGGGAGGCTCAGTGACTTTTATATACACAACAGAGACTTAAATGAATTTGGTCTTACTTCTTTTGTCAGCTTCCTGAGTGACCTTGGGCAAATCATCAGCCATCTCCTGGGTTGCTTTCTTCTTCAAGAAGATAACAGTAGACTAGTCTCCTTCTTTTACATTCTTTTTTTTTTTTTGATCATTCTTATACTTCTGCCATAATTCCAGCTTTCAGGAGAGTGGGAGGGTGAGTTAGAAACTTTCTTTCAAGGGCTTTGAACTTTTATACAGAGTGATTCTCAAACTTATTTAGGAGACAAAGCATCTGGAAGGCATGGCACTTTTTGAAGAACACCATGAAATACTGATTGATATATTTAATTCCGGGATATGCAATAGGAACAGTTTTACTTCCAGACAATATGACAAACTGTGCATGATGTAAAAACTGCCACCTTGAGTACACATGTCCACGAAAGGAACAAGCTGTTGGTCTCAACATGATTGGCTGTTTCTGAGTTGTTCTGATAATATTTGTCTGCTGCTTGTTCACTTATTTTTTCATCTGCCAGTTCTTTAGGTAGCAGATGTCCAACGTTTCAGAAAAATATATATGAGAATAAAACTTGAAACTGAGAAAAATGTGATACTTTTTTCCCCCTGATGATTGGAAAAAAATACCATTATTTGGTTTCATGGCAGAACACCCCTATTAACACTTCAGAGACCTGACATTCAGTATGGGCTATGAGAACTCCTATTACTGTCAGTACATAATGAGATTCCTGAAGGGAAAGGCCAACATCTTACTTATTTTTGTCTTCTGAAACATATTTAAATTGTTATTCTCTCTTCACTATTTAATAATAATAGCTAATATTTACTAAACACTTACTGTTTCTCAGATGTAGTGCTAAGCCCTGAGCACATATTAAGATAGGATTATAGGATACTATTACTACTATCCCAGTCTTAGAGATGAGATAGTAAAGTTCTCAAAGATGAACTGCTCAAGGTCACACAGCTGATAAACGGAAGAGTCAGTATTCAGACCTATGACCTGACCCCTGAGCCTGACCCCAGAACCTTGAACAACTGCTCTTCTTCCTGAACCTAAATCTCATTTTCTCCCCATGCCTGCCCTCAGTTCTGGGATGCTCTAAATTCTCCCATCCAGAGATGATTATGGCACTCACTGAGTCTATGCTTTCTATCCTCAGCCAGTTTAGCACTTCCTGGAGTACCAAGCAGTATATGACTACACGGGTCCTGCTGTGAGTGGAGAAGAGTGCAGAAGAGCAGATAGAGACATGATTTTTGCTGTAGGGAGGTCCTCTCACTCTTTGCCTTTGACTTGGTTTCCATTCAAATGTCAAGAGATTTTCTTGATCATAATACCTTAAAATCTCTCTCTTTTCCCTGATGCCACTCTTGTTTCCTTTGTCCCACGGCACATACCCCACACCAGAAAATACTTGTTTACTTACTTGTGTATTGCTTGGTCCCTCTTTCCAAGAATAAAACCCCTAGGAGGGCAAGGTCCTTAAATATCTTCCTCACATCAGTATCTTCAGTACCTGGAACAATGATAATATATAATGTTTACTCAAGTATTTGTTGAAGAAATAAAAGAATGAATATGCTGACATGTTTGTTTTTGAAATACTTAAATAAATAGTGAGTATTGACTTTGTTAGACCAGTTAGAACTGGACATGGAACAACAGACTGGTTCCAAATAGGAAACAGAGTACGTCAAGGCTGTATATTGTCACCATGCTTGTTTAACTTATATGCAGAGTACATCATGAGAAATGCTGGGCTGGATGAAGCACAAGCTAGAATCAAGATTGCTGGGAGAAGTATCAATAACCTAAGACAGGCAGATGACACCACCCTTATGACAGAAAGTGAAGAAGAACTAAAGGGCCTCTTGATGAAAGTGAAAGAGGAGAGTGAAAAAGTTGGCTTAAAGCTCAACATTCAGAAAACTAAGATCTTGGCAACCAGTCCCATCACTTAATGGCAAATACATGGGGAAACAGTGGTAAGATTTATTTTTGGGGCTCCAGTATCACTGCAGATGGTGACTGCAGCCATGAAATTAAAAGATTCTTACTCCTTGGAAGGAAAGTTATGATCAACCTAGACAGCATATTAAAAAGCAGAGACATTACTTTGCCAACAATGGTTCATCTAGTCAGTTCAGTCACTCAGTCGTGTCCGACTCTTTGCGACCCCATGAATTGCAGCACGCCAGGCCTTCCTGTCCATCACCAACTCCCAGAGTTCACTCAAACTCACGTCCATCGAGTCAGTGATGCCATCCAGCCATCTCATCCTTTGTTGTCCCCTTCTCCTCCTGCCCCCAATCCCTCCCAGCATCAGAGTCTTTTCCAATGAGTCAACTCTTGACATGAGGTGGCCAAAGTATTGGAGCTTCAGCTTTAGCATCATTCCTTCCAAAGAAATCCCAGGGCTGATCTCCTTTAGAATGGACTGGTTGGATCTCCTTGCAGTCCAAGGGACTCTCAAGAGTCTTCTCCAACACCACAGTTCAAAGGCATCAATTCTTCGGCGCTCAGCTTTCTTCACAGTCCAACTCTCACATCCATACATGACTACTGGAAAAACCATAGCCTTGACTAGATGGACCTTTGTTGGCAAAGTAATGGGTCTGCTTTTGGATATGCTGTCTAGGTTGGTCATAACTTTCCTTCCAAGGAGTAAGCGTCTTTTAATTTCATGGCTGCAGTCACCATCTGCAGTAATTTTGGAGGCCCCCAAAATAAAGTCTGACACTGTTTCCACTGTTTCCGTCTAGTCAAGGCTATAGTTTTTCCAGTAGTCATGTATGGATGTTAGAACTGGACTATAAAGAAAGCTGAGAATTGATGCTTTTGAACTGTGATGTTGGAAAAGACTCTTGAGAGTCCCTTGGACCACAAGGAGATCCAACCAGTCCATCCTAAAGGAAATCAGTCCTGAATATTCATTGGAAGGACTGATGCTGAAGCTGAAACTCCAATATTTTAGCCACCTGATGTGAAGAACTGACTCTTTGGAAAAGACCCTGATGCTGGGAAAGATTGAAGGTGGGAGGAGAAGGGGACGCCAGAGGATGAGATGGTTGGATGGCATCACTGACTCAATGGACATGAGTTTGAGTAAACTCTGGGAGTTGGTGATGGACAGGGAGGCATGGTGTGCTTGGATTCATGGGGTTGCCAAGAGTTGGACATGACTGAGCGACTGAACTGAATTGAACTGAACTGATTGACTTTGTAAAGCAAACTACTTTTAAAATGCTGACTTGTGTCTTCAAATTATCAGCAGTCTGACCGTTTGGTCAAAATTAGGATGATCATATAGCCTGGTTTGCCTTGGATGATGCTTTTGTCCTGACATGAGCATAAACAGTGCCCCTTTCACTCTCCAAAGTATCCTGGTTTGGAAGATAAATTATATTCACCATAATTGAACTTATTGTTTCAATGTAATAAAAACCAGCAGAAAGACAAACAGCAGACAAAGTACAACCCTGGTATATGTCGGTCAAACAATGGCTCTGGCTGCTGTGCCTAGTATTCATTTTGTTATGTTGCAAGTGATAGTGAAATCATTCAGGCTGAACAGAAAGGGGCATTGACAGGTTTATGTCGTTGAAAAATCTGCTGTGTTGCTTCCCTTATTCCTGAGCATTTCCGGGCTCACCTTTCCTAGCATCTAATGGCAGTGACATTTCAGTTCAAGTGCAGCTGAGGAGAGGAAGAGCCTTGCCCAGGAGTGCTTATGCAAGTCCTGAGGCTGACTCAGACTGGTCCAGCTTGGCTCATACACTCCTCCCCTTCTCCCCAAGGAAAGACGGTGTGCTGATTGGCTAAGGCATGGGTTATAGTTTCCATCCTTGTAGCTGAATACACCACATATCCAGAGACTGGAGAAGCAGTGTCCAAAAAAGGAAATCAGGAATTTTCCAGAAGGAAAGAGAGTGTATTCAAGATATGGGCAGGGAACCTTAAGTGTCCTCTACAGTGTGTGTGTTTGTGGAGGTCCGAATGTGCCCACATGTGTGTTTTATAGGCTGAGCAACAATTAATGAACCTGAGCAATAGCTTCCACCATATCTACACTGTGTCTTTCTTAGGTTCTTGTTTTATGGATCCAAATAAAGCTTTATTTTCCCATCCTATTACCACTTCATGTAAGAATTCCTTACTATCACTATTGTATACGGCAAGGTTCCTTTACTCATTCATAGTATTACTATTTCCTATGTACAGATGTTCACGTTGTGCACTGCACAGAGACTACAATTGAGCTGTGCTCTGTGGAGATCCTATGCAATCCTCACAGACATAGAAAATCAGGTTAATTGATTTACTCAAGGTTGTCCTCTAAATGCTATCCTCTTTCACTTAGAGAATCTTGTCAACTGAAAGGAGTTCTCACGCTGTTTTACATGGAAAAGAAGTAATCATCTTTACCATTACATTCTCTCTGTGACTTTAAAGAAACATTTTATGAAGCCTTGGAAATTATATGGTATTCTCATTTTTGTTTTACATTTAGATAGATTAAGCAAAAACAGATTTAAAAAATCAATGAACCATTTGTAGTGTTTATTCCCTTAAGAGCAGAAGTCCATAGACATGATTAATTCTATAAAGAGGGTACACAAGGCACCAGAATTTATATTGTTTGGGTCTCTTTGTTCTATCTTAGCCATTTAAATAGCTCCCAAATCAAACATGGAAAGAAACATGGGAACTTAGAGTGTGGTTCTTGAATTTTAGTGTTCATAATAATCACTAGGTGTTCTTGTTAAAAATACAAATTCCCAGCTTTTTCTCTAAAATATTCTGATTCAATGTATTTCTGGAATCTGAATTTTTAATGAGCACCCTGGTGAATGTGATGTGATGTTTACACAAATGTTCTTTGAGAAATAGAGATTTTTGAAATATAAAGATAATAAAAATGAAATGAGACATCCTTTTCTGCATCCATCCGCATTCATTGCATACTAGGTGCCTATGATGGTCACAGTTCTAGAGATGTATAGTTTTTGGATTTCCAAAACAGTCTGTCATTTTTATTTTGGTAGTCACATTGACAATGGTTTGGAAAAAATTATCTATTTAAAAAGGAGACAAATATCCAAAGACTAGAGACGTGAAAGGCCCTAGACTCTGGGGAAGGTTTTTGAGTGCAACGTGTCTTTCCTTCTGCAATCTCCTTTAGGAGGAGAGGCAGGCTGCAGCTCAGGCACTGGTCTCCCATCTTTAGATGGAGTGGCAGCATAAGAGGTACTCAGGCTGATGTTAGCAAAGAAGAAGTGGGAAATATGCAAGTGCTTCAGTAATGCTTTCCTCTGCTTTCTTATTTCTCGATAAAACCAAGAGGGAGAACATTCTCCCTTGGAAGATGTTGCATGAGAATGGCAAAACAACTGTAAAATCGCTGCCATAGCCTGGGATAAAAGATGCAAAAGCAATGAACATTTATTTGGGCCTCTGTGACAGCTGGGGAAACTAAGCCTCAGATTTGGTGGGATTAAGAATATTGCCCAATTTTATACATGAAGAAATTGAGGCATAGGGAAGTAACTTTCTCTAGGAACTATTACATGGTGGAACTAAAATTCAAAACAGGTCATTTGACTCTAGCCTTCCCTGGTGGCTCAAGCAGTAAAGAATCTGCCTGCAATGCAGGAAACCTGGGTTTGATCCCTGGGTTAGGAAGATCCCCTGGAGGAGGGCATGGCAACCCACTCCAGTATTCTTGCTGGGAGAACTCCATGGACAGAGGAGCCTGGGGACTAACAGTCCATAAGGTTGCAAAGCGATTGAGCAACTCATACACACACACACACACACACACACACACACACACACAATCAGACTCTACCAGCCATCAGAGTTCATGTCTAAATCCAAAGCTCATGCTCTTCCTCTATTTCAAAATGCTTGATCTTCTAGTCTTGGTCCAGTTGAACCAATTAAGGTCTTTATAAATAGAACAGAATCTTTTAAGAGTAAAGTTATGGAGGAACAGGAAGAACGAATTTAGTTTGCAGAAAAATACCTGGTCCTGAACTGTGACATGTGATAGCAAGTACAGCAGGTCTAGGGTTCCAACCACCTCTTTCTGTTCTGTTACAAATTTTTCAGACTGTTTCCTGGGATTGAGTTGAGAACACGTGCCACGTGAAAGTGGAAGCCCAAAAATAGCTCATTTGAGCTGGGGGGTGGAACTGTGCTGTGAGCAAATGTAATTTCAGCAAGACCAAGGGGCAGCCAAAGAGGAGAAGATGGAAGAGCACAAAGGTGGTTCTAAGCTTCAGTGACTTGAGGAGAGTACATCCAGTCTATCATCAGAAGTTCTGAAAGTTGCTGAAAGGAATGGCTGGAAGAGCCAGGTGACTATCAGACCGGTTCACTTCCTAAAACTTTGCTGCAAGCAAATGCCTTGAATAAATTTTGCTTTTCATTTTAGGAAGAAAAGAGGCTCCTCTGTCCATTGGATTTCCCAAGCAAGAATACTGGAGTGGGTTGCCATTTCCTTCTCCAGGGGATCCTCTCTACCCAAGGATCAAACCTGCATATTTTGCATCTCCTGAATTGGCAGGTGGATTCTTTCCCACTGTGCCACCTGGGAAGCCCTTAGGATTAGTGAGGGAGAAGAAATTGACTATTGCTATCTTTTAGGTAGATGTAATATAAATGATTAAATTTTATATACACATATACATGTATGTATATATGTATTTGGTCAGTTTCCATTATGTATACACAGATACATCTGTTACTTCAGGAATTTATAAAATTGCTTTGTTAAAAATTATAATATTCCATTTGCTAAAAGAGGAATAGTGACACTAGGAGAGTTGGAGCAAAGAAGAAGGAAGTGAATCATTTGAATATATAAATTATCTGGAAATGACATGGGCATCCTGTATGTTAGCACATTAAACAGACCTATAAAATCCCTTGACTTCTTTTATAAATGAAATGAAGAATGTAAATGCATGCAAATAAAGTCACGAACTAAAACTAAATGGGGAAATCTAAGAGAGGAGCATGAGATAATATTTTATTTCTCACTCTCAGTCACCAAATAGCATGGCAACGAAGAGACATGTTTGAAGAGGCTCAAAGTTCCCAGAGCAAAGTATACCCCAAAATGGCATATACCTCAAAATATGAGGATGGGGAGAGGTGATCAAAATCAGTACTTTGACAGCTCTTTCGTCTTTGAGACAATTGTGATAGATGTCTTCTCTCTTATGGTGTTAAAAATCACAGCTAGATATTACTCCCTTGTAGACTGGGAATGTCAGGGTAGATCATAATTTCAGAAAAATAAAAAATCAATACATTTTCTGTTATTTACAGTGATTAAATTGTGTTTACCAAAAGTACAGTAAGTCACTGTACAATCATTCTGTGAATTTTCACTTTATAGATCATCTGTTTTAAACTTTATTTTTTAAAAAAGTAGAATAATTATCTAGGTATATAGAGTATTTCTTTCCTGGTAAATCTCACAGAAAACAGATGAAAGAGGAGCTGCTGCTGTTAAATCAGGGGTGGAAGCCCTAGGGCCGTGTCTGCCTCTCCTCCATCTCTCACTCCGGGGTGGTTTATGAAGCTGTATCTCTCAGACATACCCTAGGGCTCTATGAAATTCAATTTGGAAACCACCATGGAAGATTAGTAAGCTGGAGAACTAAATCCTCAAGTATTCTCTCTCTCTCTCTCTTTTTTTTTTCCTAGTAGCATGTATCATCTGGATAATTCTTTATCCCTCTATTATATGTAGACAGAATTGATCAGTTGATTCAGGAGACCACTGGAGTATGTACTTTGTGGTCTGTGAACCACAACATTGCCACACTTTTCATTGATTGGATTGTGGAAAAGAAGAGTCGAACCAACTACACACCCCGAATTTTCTCCAGGTTTTCTCCCTGTCTCCTCTCCAATGTCTTTCATTGTCTCTCTATAAATTAGAGAAAATTCTTCAGGGTTCAATCCAATAGTCCTTTCTGTGTAGCTTTCCCTCACCATGACTGGAGAAATAACTACTTCCCTTTTATCATTGAATCTTGTTATACAGATATTATGTTCCATTGTATGGTAATTGCTTATATATCTATTCTACCTATTTATTCACTGATTCATTCCATAAGTATTAATTAAGCACCTCTTATGTGCTGAATGCTATTCCAGGTGCTGGAGATTCAGTGCTAAACAAAACAGGCAAAATGTATGAGGTCAAAAAGAGAAGTCATGTTATATTCAGCTCCATCACCCCATGCTTAGCATCTGGCACATCATACAGCTCAATAAATGTGTCAACATGAAATATCATAAGATTCGTTATTTCAGCACCACTCATGGTTTATACATGCAGGAGAGATGGGTTTGAACCAAGAGAATATTTCTCTATTTGTACTACATTTTGTAAGTCTTCTAGCCCTTGTCGTGGAAGACATGAGAATTCATCATTCACTTGGCTCAGTTTATTTTTGGTTTCCATTATATCACAGAAACAGCTTTTGATGAAGATAAGTTCCCTAACTGCCAAGATTGTACTTTTAGAAGGTATGAGAAAGAAAGCACTATTGGCATTTTAGTTGGTTTTGTTTGTTTTTATGGAAGAGAAAGTTTCTTACACTGCCTCAAGAAAAGGGGTACTTATTGTAAAGATACACATGAATGGGACAAGGAATTGGAAAATCACCAGGACTGGAGGCAGTGCAAGGTACTGACTGTTCTACTTGTTTCTCCATCTTTAACTCATTGTCTTTCTCTGATGGTCTCTAGGCTTTTACCTGCACATCTCCTCCATTCTATTCTCTCTACTGAATAGCTTCTCCTGTTTACTTCCGTTTTTGCTCTAGCTTGCATGCAACCCTATTTTGCTTCAAGGAATTTCCCTCTCTTTTCTGGGGATATTTTTCTTTCTTTACTAATAAGTTGTTTATTAAAGTAAAGTACATATGCAAACCATTGCACAACTTTTTAGCGTGCAGATCAATGATTTCCTCAAAGTGAACACCCTTGCATTACGAGTACCTAGATGAAAAAATGAGACATTACCAGCATTCTAGAAACTTCCCCACCCCCACCGCAGTCACTAATCCTTCCCCCAAGGTAATTAGTTTACCTGTCTTCTAACACCACAGATTAGTTTTGCCTTTTCTGACGATTGTAAAAGTGTAATTCTACAGCATCTGCTCTTCTGGATCTACCGTCTTAGTACTTATGGCTACATTCATGGTATTTAATCATGTTGCTCTGTATAGCAGTGGTTCATTCATTTAAAATCATGGTATAGTCATCCAGTGTACGAGTATAGTACACCATGTTTATCCATTCTACTATTGATAACCATTTGGGGCTGTTTTCAATTTGGGGCTGTTTTGAATAATGCTGCTATGCAAATGTCTTTTTTTTGGGGTGTATTTATGTACATATTGTGGAGAAGGCAATGGCACCCCACTCCAGTACTCTTGCCTGGAAAATCCCATGGATGGAGGAGCCTGGAAGGCTGCAGTCCATGGGGTTGCTAAGAGTCGGGCACGACACAGCGACTTCACTTTCACTTTTCACTTTCATGCATTGGAGAAAGAAATGGCAACCCACTCCAGTGTTCTTGCCTGGAGAATCCCAGGGTTGGGGGAGCCTGGTGGGCTGCCGTCTTTGGGGTCGCACAGAGTCGGACACGACTGAAGTGACTTAGCAGCAGCATGTACATATTGTTGTGTATATGTATCTGTACTTGAGAGTTGAATTGATGAATCATACATCATATATGTTTTACTTTGATAGATACTCGAAAGTTTTTTAGAGTGATTGCCCCAATTCATACTCCCTTAGCAATGTGAAAGTGAAAAAGTGAAAGTTTCTCAGTTGTGTCCAACTCTTTGCAACCTCATAGACTATACAGCCCATGGAATTCTCCAGGCCAGACTACTGGAGTGAGTAGCCATTCCCTTCTCCAGGGGATCTGCCCAGCCCAGGGATCAAACCCAGGTCTCCTGCCTTGCAGGCGGATTCTTTACCAGCTGAGCCGCCAGGGAAGCCCTCCCACCCCGACCCTTGCCCAGCAGTGTGTGAGAGTTTTGTGTGCTCCATATCCTCATTGACTATCGGTGTTATCATTCTCTTTCTTTTCAGCTATTCTGATAGCTATATGGAAGTATCTCACTGAAGTTTTAATTTGCATTTCCTGAATGACCAATGAGGTGAAACACCTTTTCATATGTTTGATGCTATTTGGGTAGAATGACCCATACATTGTATTTGGCTTGGGTCAGTCCTGGCTTACTTTGTTATCTTGATAAAATTAGGAGTAGGGTCCCTTTCATTCTCAAAAGTGGTCCCAGTTTGGATGCTATATTAATTAGATGGCTATCCTACATAGGATAAGTTCTTTTGTGAGGTACTTGTTCAAGTCTTCTGACCATTATTCTATTATTTTATTATCATTATTATATTTATAATATTATTTATATAATATTATTATAATTATATTATAACTGTTATTATAATGTTGTCCACTGTTTTCCTCATAGATATATATAAACTATTAATATAACCCATCTGTAAGTCCTTTCTTGGTTACAAGTATTGTAAGCATATTGTACTCTGTGACCTCACAGGAAATTTCTTAATTTACTGTTTTTGGTCTTGTATCATACACCTAACTAATTTAGTCTCTCAGTTATTTTCTAATTCAAATGATAAAAATAGTCTGAATGACTTGGCGGCGGTTTAGTCGCTAAGCTGTGTCTGACTGTTGTGACCTCATGGACTGCAGCCTGCCAGGCTCCTCTATCCATGGGGATTCTCCAGGCAAGAATACTGGAGTGGGTAGCCATTTCCCTTCTCCAGGGGATCTTCCCGACCCAGGAATTCAACCCAGGGTCTCCTGAACTGCAGGCAGATTCTTTACCGACTGAGCTACGAGGGAATCTTTTCACATAGGACACAGACGTGCCTCAGATACTGAAATCCTGTTCAATCACTTGTGCCCAAGTGATGGGGAAAGAGTCAGAGCTGTTGACATAAGACATAGCTGCCCATCTCCGTCACTTGAGAAAGGGCCTTGACAAGGCACTTCCTTTAGAAGGGGAAGTAAACATGAAGGACAAACCTGAGTTTGTTTTTCTGCCTCTGCCATTCAACTGGTAACCAACTGTGTTTCACTTCCCTTATCTTCAGTAGGGAAAAAGGTGCTGATTTTACAGTGTGTGTGACATAAGAGAGATAGAAGGCCTGCTCTCTCTGTCTTGGACCTACATGCTCACTGGAGACACATGATTTAGCATGGATAAAACAATTACTGCACCACACAAAAGAATATTAAATCAAGTACAAAAGAGGAAGGCATAGGCTCTAAGGCTTATCAAAGCTCAAAGATAGGGAACATTGAAGATATTCTTCATGAAAATATTCAGGAATAAATTCTTTCAAGCACATTTGAAGAAGAGATAATGTTAATCAAATCGCTAATATAGCTGGCTTGAAGGAAGACCTTTAGTTATGCTTGAAGTAAGTGCTTTGAAATTTCAGTTGTTCATCCATTAGAAACAGAAATTTTACTTGCAATTTAGCAAGTAAAAACAAGTAGCACATTATTACCCTTCATGTCTTTTCTTCTGCCTCTGTGTTATGCACTGGCAAAAGCAGGCCAGTCAATGACATGTCACCTTAATTGATTTTAATTAGTGTTCCATTAAAAAAAAAAAACAGATAAAGATCATTTTGAGAGCATATACCCAGGTGGAATCTGTGAGCACTGTTGAATTTGGGGTTTCTAGGGTATCTCTAGCAAAGATGGATTACAACAGCTTTGACGAAAACATAGTCATGTCTTTCACTTTATCATATGTTCATTAACACTCTTTTAAGTCAGTTGGGATGTGGGTAATTATTACTATGAACAAATGAAGGATAAGTGGTTTATATTGTTTTTCATCATAATTTTGGAGCAAAACTATAAAAAGGATTTCCTCTCTCTATGTATGTGTCTTCATTTGAAAAATCCTCACTGATTTCTCAAAATTCAGGAAAACTCTGATTTTTACTTAAGGCCGTTGCCCATTTATTCCAGAAAAAATAAGTACTTTGACATCTGCCTTGGTCATTTAACAAATATTATTGTGTTCCAGATCTATGCCTGGTGTGGTGTTGGGTGCTGGGTATACAATAGTGAAAAATGCGGTCGTGATCCCTGCCTGAAGGCGTAGAGTTCACCCAGTAAAAATGATCTGTTTATAGAAATCTTTCCCATCTGATGTGGAAACTTTTGAAGATGAAAATTATGTCTAGTCATGTCAGTTTACCCCTTATCCAGCTTAGTGCTGACACTCAATATTTATTGAATCACTTGATTTGGTTCTAGGCAGACTTCCAACCAGTTCTGCTTGTTTTGTTACCCATTAGAATGCTTCTCTTGCTTTTTCTCTTGTACTTTTATCCCTCAAGCAATTCTATTTTAGGTTTTGATTTAGACTGGGATTATGTAGGGAAAAATGAGCAAAATTCATGCACCTTACATTTATAGGTCATCTTAGACAGACTGGCAGTAATTTTCTAGAGTGGTATGGGGGAGGATTTTAAGATCTCCTTACAATTCAGTGCAAAGAGTGCTTTGTTGATCAGTGATGTCTGCAAAGGACAGCAACCAGGACAGAGGTGACAGGCATGCTGTGTATTTAACATTTCTGCTTAATGCCTTGAGAGTCAAACTTGAGAAAGGAAGAAAGGCAGGCTACAGGTTTGGAGCTAGCACAGACAAGAACAAGCATGAACTGGCCATGCTCACTCTCATTGATCTTCAGTGGGATAATTGGGGATATTCAAGTCAGAAAGTTGGGACTTCATCTGTATTATTTATCACTGATCATATATACTCAATAACTGTTGTAGAAATTGGGCATGTGAGTAAACTCAAGTCATGTAATCTCCCTGCTGTGACTCAATACATTCCCTGTGCCAGTAACTCAAATTTTCTCTAATTTCTTCATCTTTCCTAAGCAATAAGGCGAATTTAATGCCCACCCTGATGTAGTAAGTGATGTCATTTCTTAGCATGGTGTTCAAGGCCCTTTGTGGTATTCCCTTCAACCCCTCTATTTCCAGCTTATTTATAGCCATTCTTCCACCGTCATTTCTGCTTTTCTGCCCACCAGATCCCCGTAGCTCCCCAAACATGACTGTTCTGTGCACCCGCAGGCTTTCGTTAACATTGTACCCTGTGCCTACAAGACTTCTGCACAAGTGTCCCGTGAATTTAACAATTTTTAAAGGGCCAGTTTAACTTGCACCTTCCAGCTCTGAGTTTCCTCAGAGATAAATTGATCTCTCATTTGCGTTCCTATAATACACTGAACATTCTGTCTCTATTATAGCTACAGTGACATATTTTCTACTGCTAAAATAAATTTCTAACAGCCGAATAGTGGAATAGAGTATTTTAAACAGAACAGAGTATTTTAAATTATTTCTATGCTTAATTTTTGAATTTTTAAGACAAGATAAATATAGCACACATTAAGGCAAATAATACAGAAGTGAACTTATAATAAAAAACAAAACTTCCCATTCTTTTTTCTCAATTCTGGTCCTAATTTCCTGAGACAGTAGTTTAAGATATCAATTTCTTTGACCAGATAATGCAAAATTTAGCAGGATAATGCAAAATTCAGCAGAATTAGAGAGGTGGAGTTAAAAGTAGTTTTTTTTTTTTTTTTTTTCCTATTTCTATCTGCCAGACTTCCATTTCTCCTCTCCAAAGATACATAGCTACTGGTTTGTTTTTCTAGTGTATTCCTCCTGGGATAGTTTGTGCTTTTAAGTGCATATTCAGACACACACACTCACACACACACACACAAATCATACTGTAATACTGTATACACATTGCACCTTGCTTTTACTATTTAACAATATATCTTAGAGATTTATTTCATATTTGTACATAGAGAAATTTCTCATTCTTCTGTTGGCTGCATATTATTTTATTGCTATTAGCTGTCATGATTTACTTAACAAATTCCCTACTGATGGAAATGTAGGTTGCTGCCTAACTTTTGCTTCTACAAATAATTCTGCAGTCTACATATATCATTTTTTTTAAATGCAAGAAAACCTGTAGGATAAATTGTGAAGACTGGAATGCTGGGTGTACATTTTTATATTGAATAAATGTTTTCAACTTCTTTTCCATAGAGTATATATGAACTTGCACTCTTACCACAAATGCACTTATCAAATGGAGTGTGATCTTCATTTATGATTATTTTCCCTACTACTTTTTCCCTGAATTCTACAGCAGATGATTCATCTTTTTGTTATTGTTGTATAGCCATAGTATTTTTAAGCATTTTTTCTCTACTTTGAACATTTATGTGTGTTTAAATTTTATTTTTACTTCATTGTGTTAAGAATATTAAGCATGAAACTTGCTCTCTTAACAGATTTTTAAAGGCACAATATGGTTATGTTAACTATAGTATCAGCGTCATACAGCAGATCTCTAAAACTTATTCATCTTGTATTACTGAACCTTTATACCCACTATTTTAAAAAAAGAAATTGGTTAATTTTTATGGTGCTAATTTTGATTACAGTTTTCATCTGCCATTGTAATTTTCAGGGTCAGGTTTTCCTGATCAGTACTTTTGCTATTTAGGTTATTTTCATTCTTTCTTCTTTTTTATATAGTAAACCCTGTATTTTTAAGCAGGATGGCTCTTTTCTTTTTAATACTCAATTTTTAAATGAGGCAAGATTTTGTAGAGTCCAATTCAGTCGCTCAGTTGTTTCTGACTCTTTGCAACCGCATTGACTGCAGCACAGGCTTTCCTGTCCATCACCAACTCCCAGAGCCTACTCAAACTCATGTCCATCGTGTCAGTGATGCCATCCAACATCTCATCCTCTGTCATCCCCTTCTCCTCCTGCCTTCAATCTTTGCAGGCATCAGGTGGCCAAAGTATTGGAGTTTCAGCTTCAACATCAGTCCTTCCAATGAATATTCAGGATTGATTTCCTTTAGGATGGACTGGTTGGATCTCTTTGCAGTCCAAGGGACTCTCAAGACCACACTATTCTCCAAGATCACACTATTCTCCAAGACCACAGTTCAAAAGCATCAATTCTTCAGCGCTCAGCTTTCTTTATAGTCCAACTCTCACATCCATTCATGACTATTGGAAAAACCATAGCTTTGACTAGACGGGCCTTTGTTGGTAAATTAATGTCTCTGATTTTAAATATGCTGTCTAGATTGGTTATAGCTTTTCTTTCAAGGAGCAGGGGTCTTTTAATTTCATGGCTGCAGTCACCATCTGTAGTGATTTTGGAGCCCCACTCCCCCGAAAAGTCTGTCACTGTTTCCATTGTTTCCCCATCTATTTGCCATGAAGTGATGGGACCGCATGCCGTGATGTTAATTTTCTGAATGTTGAGTTTTAAGCCAACTTTTTCATTCTCCTCTTTCACTTTCATCAAGAGGCTTTTTAGTTCTTCTTTGCTTTCTGCCATAGGGGTGGTGTCATCTGCGTATTTGAGGTCAATGATATTTTTCACAGCAATCTTAATTACAGGTTGTGCTTCATCTAGCCCGGCATTTTGCATGATGTACTCTGCATATAAGTTAAATAAGCAGGGTGACAATATACAGCCTTGAGGTGCTCCTTTCCTGATTTGGAACCTGTCTGTTGTTCCATGTCCAGTTCTAACTATTGCTTCTTGACCTGCATACAGATTTCTCAGGAGACAGGTCTGATGGTCTGGTATTCCCATCTCTAAGAATTTTCCACAGTTTTTTTGTGATTCACACAGTCAAAGGGTTTGGTATAGTCAATAAAGCACATGTAGATATTTTTCTGGAACTCTTGCTTTTTTGTTGATCCAGTGGATGTTGGCAATTTGATCTCTGGTTCCTCTGCCTTTTCTAAATCCAGCTTGAACATCTGGAAGTTCATGGTTCAAGTACTGCTGAAGCCTGGCTTGGAGAATTTTGAGCGTTATTTTGCTAGAGTGTGAGATGAGTGCAGTTGTGCAGTAGTTTGAACATTCTTTGACATTGCATTTCTTTGGGATTGGATATGTCATCCACCTCTGGAGGGACCATAGCATTTATCCAGACGAGCAGGGAATTCCCTGGTTCTGTGACACTGGGTTGTGTCTACAGGTAAATTCTTTCATCCTATGCTCCTCCAAGGGAAATAAATATCAACTTACAAGATAGTGGCCAGCTTAGCACCTCCTCCAAACTGCTTCATTATGCCTACTTCATATTTATATATACACATGTGTATATATGTGTGTGTGATTGCAACCCACAGGATATGCCATCTACTTTTTAGAAATTTATTTAAATTAAAAATTTAAATTTTTAATATAACATTTAAGGGTTACTTTCCACTTACAGTAATTACAAAATATTGGATATGCCACCTACTTTTGAAATTGTGCTTTACTGCCTCTGCCTGAAAATTGATACCACAAAGATCCTTTTTAAATATTTTTCTTAAATCCGAACCTCACTGCATTAGGCAGTGCTTTCTTACACATATGAGACCTGATTATTGTTGTTTTTATATTTACAGAGAAAAAAACTCCAAAAACCCCAAAACACTAAAATGACTCATCACAGTCACTTAATTAGTAAGTGGTAGAATTGTAATTTAAAGCGACTCCAAATGAAGTTCTGTCCCTTGTGTCATGTAGCTTGACCATTAAGTTTAGCATTTCATTATGTATGTTCGTTTTTTTCTCTAGTTGATGTTGAAATCTCTTTTACCCATGAAATAAGAAATTCCATGAATTCAAAGAACATCCTTTCTACTTCTGGATTTCTATAAGCACCATATACTTGATAAATACTTGCCTTGCTCGGGTCATGAGCTTAAAGGAGGGAAGGGCTTATAACTGATAAAGCCATTCAGACCTGGGGGAACAATGGTGTAAGACTAACTCTTGTCAAGTCCCTTCTTGATTTTATTTTAAGGACATCCCAATTCTGTTTGCAATCAGTCTGTGCAATATGCTCTTACTTCAGAGTTCTGTTATTTTATCTTTTATGTTTGGTCATTTCATAATTGGGAAGTTGGTGGTCCACAGGAGATCTTACATTCAGATTTTCATGGGGCAAGATATTCAACAGACCTTAATGACTTATTTTTGAAATTTTAGTTATGCCATTTCAGAGTCAGTCATGCACCAGTGAAGAATGAGAAGGGGTAATCTAGTGAGCCAAATTCTTGGGAGTGGATTGATATTATTACAAGGATAGGCTGCTCCTTGGTGTGTGGACAGAATGAAAGCCACTCAGCCGTGTCTGACTCTTTGAGACCACATGGACTGAAGTCTGCCAGGCTCCTCTGTCCATGGACTTCTCCAGGCCAGAATACTAGAGTGGGTAGCCGTTCTCTTCTCCAGGGGTCTTCCCAACCCAGTAATTGAACCCAGGTCTCCCACATTGCAGGTGGATTCTTTACAAACTGAGCCACCAAGAAAGCCCATGGTGTGTACACAGAAGGCTGCTATTAATAGAAGAAATGTTAATCCTTTCCTGGAGGTGTTTTTTGCTCCATCGAGAAGCAGGGATTACAGAAGGGAAGAGAAAAGCATTAGAAGAGTGTACTCTGTTCCAAGACATTAAAATGACACATAAGCTTCTAGATTAGAATCTGCTTATATTTGTATCTTCCCATCCCTGGTCTGGAGCTCTGCAGAAAGGGTTATGTTCCAAAAAGGAGCAATCCCCTCTCATCCATGTAGCATTATGGTTCAGTTTATTGGGAGTTTATGTTTTTCTTCCTAGAGAGCAATTTGATTTTCTTGGTCTGGAACCACTGTTAAGTGAACACAAAACCTCTCAGAAGCCAAAACCAAAATCAGTCGCCTATAAAATTTATGGAAAACTTAAAAAAATTCATCCTCAGCACCTTTTAACAGTTTTCCCCTATATTCCTTTTTTAACATTGTTTTCCCCTGTATTCCTTGGTGAGACATTTTCACATAGACCAATTTTAAGAAAGAGGTACAAACTAACATACTTGCTTTATATTCTATCATGAGCATTTTCTATAATGAATTGTTTCTTCATAATTTTCATTTTTAGTGGCTGCATAAAAATCCACTGAGTTATAGTACCATAATTTTCTTTATTATCTTTCTGTGAGCAACTTTTAAGGTTTTTTTTTTTTGCTCCCCATCTCCAACCTCTGGGAAATTAATCATCAATGTCCAATGATTTAATCAATTCATTGTCTATGTAATGAAACTCTCAGGCTTCCCAGGTGGCACTAGTAGTGAAGATGCCACCTGCCAATGCAGGAGACGTAAGAGACATGGGTTTGATTCCTGGGTCGGGAAGATCCCCTGGAGGAGGGAATGGCAACCCACTCCAGTATTCTTGTCTGGAGAATCCCATGGACAGAGGAACCTGACTGGCTACCGTCCATACGGTCATAAAGAGTCGGACATGACTGAAGTGACTTAGTAACACAATGAGACTTCCACAAGGACCCTTAAACAAAAGAGTTTAGGGATCTTGGGGTTGGTGAACACAGAGAGATACTGGGAGGATGGCATGCCTGGAAAGGTCATGGAGACGCCCCGTCCCGTCTTCATACCTTCCCCTATGCATCTCCTCCCTCCGGCTGTTCTTGAATTGAATTGTCCTTTATCATAAACTGGTATTAAGTAAGTTATTAACAGGAAAATGCTTCCATAGCTTCAACTTTGAAGGCAAATTGAACAGAAATTTGGGTAACTTAGGACTTAATACTTGAATCTGGTGTCTGAAGTGAGAGCAGTCTATAGGATAGAGCCTTTAAAACTGGAGTGTCACATTGAAGATGAAAAGTTAAAATTTTACATAACTTCCTGCTCTTTCTGCCTCTGCAATTCATCTTGCTCCTTGCAAAGTCTGGATCATGTAGGTCATGTAGTCTCAGAAAGTAGGGACTTACAATACTAGGAACTGGAGCTTAGCTCACTCACCCTTGTCCTGCTCTTTGCAGTTGCCCAGCCCCTGCAAACCTGCTTAATCATGCCTGTCTGTGTAAAGGTCAGGCATTCCCCTCCGCATCTTGACTGCTGTTCCCACGCGGGCGAAACCCCTTAAACTAGCCTATTAGCAAATAGTGTTGCACCCTATAGTAGGTCTATAAAATCTCTGTTAACCCCTTTGTTTGGGGCTCAGAGCTTGCAGTGTTAACTCCTCTGGACCCACCAGCATAATAAACCTGAGTTCTGCAACTCTCCAAGTGTGCTGCTTGGTTTCTCGATTACTGGTTTCTGCAACAACATCTTAGTCTGACTCCAGGTATAGTTAGTGTCAGAATTGAATTGTAGAACATGCAGTTGGTGTCAGAATTGGTTGCTGTTAGAAGTTAGGCGAATGGATAAAATCATTCAGCTAATTACTATGTAGCATAGAACTTAGGGCTTCTCTGGTGACTCGGACAGTGAAGCATCTGCCTGCAGTGCAGGAGACCTGGGTTTGATTCCTGGGTCGGGCAGGTTCCCTGGAGAAGGGAATGGCCACTCACTGTGGTATTCTGGCCTGGAGAATTCCATGGACAGAGGAACCTGGTGGGCCACCATTCATTATTAAAGGATATATCCTTATAAAATCACCAGGAAGTTCAGAAAATAGTGACTGGAGGCTACATAGTCAGAAAAATATCCGGATGACTCTCCCCGACTGTTCTAATTGAGATCCTGTTGCTGTTGCCAATGGATACAGACATCCCAGCTTTCATGGGCGATGCTGGGCAGGGGCAAAGCTCCTGGGATGTCTTGCTGCCTCCTTGGAATGCTGTATGTCACTCATGGTGGATTGGTGTGATGTTTTCTTCTCTCATCTCCTTTTAACCACAAGGTCATCCAGATGCACCTGAGTGATGGACTTGATGTTACTTTGAGCCTTGCCATAGGGAAGGCGTGATATGTTAGCATGTGCCCTCTTCTTTGAGGACAGAGGAATTCAAAAGGTGAGAAGGCATCCATTCACTGAAGCAAAGAACATAAAAAATGTCCATTATTAACTCTAGCTTTGCCTCATGGAATGTAGAATGTTTCAATAGTTAGGCTAAAATGTGAGGAGACTGAAGACTATATATACATATTATATATGGAGAAATATGTAAATGGGGAAAAGCTGTGTCAGCTATACTAAGCCAGGCTTGAGGGGCATGGTCAGGGGAATTCTGTCATCCATAACATTCCCTAAGACCACTCTGGCCTCTCTGTTCTTTTTTTTGACACCAGAGAGGTCATGGCTATCAAGAGGACGGAGATTAAGATGGTCATAGCAACACATTGATCCCTTCAAATTATTGGGAATTGAGAAGATTTTCAGCAGCTCAAAAGATTTGGTACTAAACATGTTTAAAAATACTTTGTAGAGAAGCAAACAGCAAAGGATCTGACGGAAGCAAGATCAGTTCATATATGCTCTGGCAAGAAGGACGAAATTTCAGTGCTTGGAATTGTTGAACTGAATGAAATTAGTTAAAATTAATTGGAATATTTTGATGAAATGTCTTAGTGTTTAATTTGATTCATGTGGTTTAGAACTGATGGAGTTCAGAATGAAATTGAATCTCAAAGGGGTGTGTTAATAGGTGCAGAACTGCATGAAGCTGATGGAAATAGATTGCCAAAAATCACTTCAGAAACACACTGGCAGCTTTCCTGCAGCTTACTTTGATAGCCCTGTGAAAACACACGTCGTGCAACAAATAATAAAATGGGGAAATGCCTGAGTTCAATGTTAATGACCATCAACTTGCTGATTCATAGTGCAGTTTTCCTCAGTGTCAGGACTCTTATTTCTTGGAGAGAATAGAAGGGAGGTGACCAAGGTACATTTATAAGCTAGGACATGGCTCCTGTGAAGAGGTTAAATTAGTCTTTTTATATTACTCATTATTGTGCAGAAGAAGGAAAATTTAGGCACATCAATAGGCATAGATGTATTAATCAAATCTTGTGTTGAGCATGGCTTAAAATTCACTGATTTCACCTACAAATATTTATTGAATCTTTACTAGAGGCAGGTACTGTGCTAATGACCAGGCATGAAATGGTGATTCTCACCTGGCAAGTCCCTTAGCCCCACCCCAGTGACTGAAGTCAAACATCAATCAAACAGGCATACAAGTGAACTGAAAATCAGGAGGGGCACACTGGCGGGGGAAAGCTTATGGCCATGTTATTTAACTTTGTCAATAGGTCAACAAAGCCTTTCTTGAAGAGAAGGTGCTTCAGCTGAGATCTAAAAAGTGAAGGGGTAACTAGATGGAAAAGGAAGGAAGAACATTTCTAAGAAAAAGGCTATATGGCTGGACAGATAGAATATGAGGAAAATGAGGACCCAAATGAGGTCCATGTGGCTGAAGAGAGAGAGGAAACAGGGGGTGGGGCAACAGAGAGAGAGAGAAGGAGAGAGAAAGCTGCAGGCATGTATAGGATGAAGCAGGAGCAATATAGTGGCACAGGCATGGACTAGAGAGGGAGCAATCTGGAGGAAAAGCTCAGAAACTGAGGGCAAACTGGAGCTTGTGTCTTTTTCTCACCCTCTCTCATGATGCTTGGTGATCCGCAGAGGAAGCTAGTGTCCTCCTCTAGGTAGATGCTCACACACCTGGATCAGGACCTGGAGGTAATAAAGGAAGAGATCCAGAAGCGATCTGGCTGATCTGGCTCCTGCTCCACACCAACAACGTGAGCCAGCAGATGGCTGGCAGATATTCAGTCCTCTCCAAAATGTCCATAAGACATTTGGTCCATGCTGAATGGTCTTTGAAATGTCGTCCTGTCCAAATGTCCATGAGGATATTCAGTCCATGACAAATGGTTTTGGACAGGATAGAATATCAAGGACCGTGTGGCATGGACTGAATATCTCCACAGGTATTTTGGATAGAAACCAATGGTCTTGCAAATATCAAGGACCTTTTGTGTTGATCAAATGTCTTATGGACATTTTGGAGAGGACCACATGTCCTGCAAGGCTAGCAGGTTAGCAACAAGATGCCTAAGATGCCCCAACACCTATCTTTCCACATCAACTCTTAGGGCACAATGACTGCTGATTTCCTTCTGTCTTCTAAATATTGTTTATTTCCTTGGTGGTCAACCCTAACCCAGAACAAGGCAGAGAAAGGAAACTGGAGAAACATAATTTGTCCTTGTATAGATTAGCACAGTATAAAAGAATCATAGAGGTCATTGTCATCATTTAGGACAGATGACGATGATTTGGGTAGTCTTGGGATTGAATAGATACTTGTAAAGAGTTCAGGCTAATTGTTTTGTAGAATGTCTTTTGATTTGAAGATGTCTGATGGTTCTTCATGATTAGACTTGGGTTATATACATTTGGGTGGAATAACAAGCAATGCTGTGTCCTTGGTGACTCTGCCAGGAATCATATGATATCAGTTTTTCTCAGTATTGATGATGTTCACTTTGATCACTGGACCATGGTGATGTTTGCTAGGTTTCTATACTGTAAAGCTCTTGAATAGCTTGTCATGTGAAAAAGTAAGAAAGTGCTCAAAAATTAACAGGGACAATTAAAAAATTCACTGAAGTCAAATTGATAGGGCTACCTATGACCAAATCTGGGACAATTTGAGGATTGTTGCTAAGAGTCGGACACGACTAAGCGGCTTCACTTTCATTTTCACTTTCACGCATTGGAGAAGGAAATGGCAACCCACTCCAGTGTTCTTGCCTGGAGAATCCCAGGGATGGGGGAGCCTGGTGGGCTGCCGTCTATGGTGTCGCACAGAGTCGGACACGACTGAAGCAATTTAGCAACAGCAGCATACACACTGATGGAATGGATTGTAATCCATAGTATGAAGGGTCCATGTGAAGTTATAGCCCATAGGGATATAAATATTAATATTATGTCTTCCTCAGTGCGTTGAATCTGGAAGCAATAATGTCAATATGTTTCCAAAATGTTAACTTTGATCCCTTTGTTATGGTGAAAGTGAAAGGTGGTCAGTTGTGTCCAACTCTTTGTGACTCCTCCATGGACTATACAGTCCATGGAATTCTCTAGGCCAAAATATTGGAGTAGGCAGCCTTTCCCTTCTGCAGGGGGTATTCCCAACCCAGGGATTGAACCCAGGTCTCCCGCACTGTAGGCGGATTCTTTTTTTTTTTTTACCTTTTTTATTTTATTTTATTTTATTTTTTTTTATTTAACTTTACATTATTGTATTGGTTTTGCCATATATCAAAATGAATCTGCCACAGGTATACATGTGTTCCCTATCCTGAACCCTCCTCCCTCCTCCCTCCCCATACCATCCCTCTGGGTCGTCCCAGTGCACCAGCCCCAAGCATCCAGTATCGTGCATCGAACCTGGACTGGCGACTCGTTTCATATATGATATTATACATATTTCAATGCCATTCCCCCAAATCATCCCACCCTCTCCCTCTCCCACAGAGTCCAAAAGACTGTTCTATACATCTGTGTCTCTTTTGCTGTCTCGCATACAGGGTTATTGTTACCATCTTTCTAAATTCCATATATATGCATTAGTATACTGTATTGGTGTTTTTCTTTCTGGCTTACTTCACTCTGTATAATAGGCTCCAGTTTCATCCACCTCATTAGAACTGATTCAAATGTATTCTTTTTAATGGCTGAGTAATACTCCATTGGTATATGTACCATGGCTTTCTTATCCATTCGTCTGCTGATGGACATCTAGGTTGCTTCCATGTCCTGGCTATTATTAACAGTGCTGCGATGAACATTGGGATACATGTATCTCTTTCCATTCTGGTTTCCTCAGTGTGTATGCCCAGCAGTGGGATTGCTGGGTCATAAGGCAGTTCTATTTTCAGTTTTTTAAGGAATCTCCACACTGTTCTCCATAGTGGCTATACTAGTTTGCATTCCCACCAATAGTGTAAGAGGGTTCCCTTTTCTCCACACCCTCTCCAGCATTTATTGCTTGTAGACTTTTGGATCGCAGCCATTCTGACTGGCGTGAAATGGTACCTCATGGTGGTTTTGATTTGCATTTCTCTGATAATGAGTGATGTTGAGCATCTTTTCATGTGTTTGTTAGCCATCTGTATGTCTTCTTTGGAGAAGTGTATATTTAGTTCTTTGGCCCATTTTTTTGATTGGGTCATTTATTTTTCTGGAATTGAGCTGCAGGAGTTGCTTGTATATTTTTGAGATTAATTGTTTGTTGTTTCATTTGCTATTATTTTCTCCCATTCTGAAGGCTGTCTTTTTACTTTGCTTATAGTTTCCTTTGTTGTGCAGAAGCTTTTAAGTTTAATTAGGTCCCATTTGTTTATTTTTGCTTTTATTTCCAATATTCTGGGAGGTGGGTCATAGAGGATCCTGCTGTGATGTATGTCAGAGAGTGTTTTGCCTATGTTCTCCTCTAGGAGTTTTATAGTTTCTGGTCTTATGTTTAGATCTTTAATCCACTTTGAGTTTATTTTTGTGTATGGTGTTAGAAAGTTCTCTAGTTTCATTCTTTTACAAGTGGTTGACCAGTTTTCCCAGCACCACTTGTTAAAGAGATTGTCTTTAATCCATTGTATATTCTGGCCTCCTTTGTCAAAGATAAGGTGTCCATACGTGCGTGGATTTATCTCTGGGCTTTCTATTTTGTTCCATTGATCTATATTTCTGTCTTTGTGCCAGTACCATACTGTCTTGATGACTGTGGCTTTGTAGTAGAGCCTGAAGTCAGGTAGGTTGATTCCTCCAGTTCCATTCTTCTTTCTCAAGATCGCTTTGGCTATTCGAGGTTTTTTGTATTCCACACAAATTGTGAAATTATTTGTTCTAGCTCTGTGAAGAATACTGTTGGTAGCTTGATAGGGATTGCATTGAATCTATGAATTGCTTTGGGTAGTATACTCATTTTCACTATATTGATTCTTCCAATCCATGAACATGGTATATTTCTCCATCTATTAGTGTCCTCTTTGATTTCTTTCACCAGTGTTTTATAGTTTTCTATATATAGGTCTTTAGTTTCTTTAGGTAGATAAATTCCTAAGTATTTTATTCTTTTTGTTGCAATGGTGAATGGAATTGTTTCCTTAATTTCTTTACCAGCTGAACCACAAGGGAAGCCCAAGAATACTGGAGTGGGTAGCCTATCCATTCTCCAGCAGATCTTCCCAACCTAGGGATTAAACCAGGATCTCCTGCATTGCAGGCAGATTCTTTAACAACTGAGCTCTCAGGGAAGCCCCTTATTATGGTGGTGACTGCCAAGTTTCTTCAGTGCATAGTAACTATTTTCTCTTTGTAACTGATAAGTATCTTTCTGATAAATAATTTAAGACTGTATTGCTATATTGTTTCTCATCACATTCGGGTTAGTCGCTCAGTTGTGTCCAGCTCTTTGCAACCCCATGGACTGGAGCATGCCAGGCTTCCCTGTTCCCTGTTCATCACCAACTCCCGGAGCCTACTCAAACTCATGTCTATCGTGTTGGTGATGCCATCCAACCATCTCATCCTCTGTCATCCCCTTCTCCTTCCACCTCAATCTTTCCCAGCATCAGGGTCTTTTCCAATGAGTCAGTTCTTTGCATCAGGTGGCCAAAGGTTTGGAGTTTCAACTTCAACATCAGTCCTGATGTTCAGGACTGATTTCCTTTAGGATGGACTGGTTGGATCTCCTTGAAGTCCAGGGACTCTTAAGAGTCTTCTCCAACACCACAGTTCAAAAGCATCAATTCTTTGGTGCTCAGCCTTCTTTATAGTCCAACTCTCACATCCATTCATGACTACTGGAAAAACCATAACTTTGACTAGATGGACCTTTGTTGGTAATGTCTCTGCTTTTTAATATGCTGTCTAGGCTTTCACTTTTCACTTCCATGCATTGGAGGAGGAAATGGCAACCCACTCCAGTGTTCTTGCCTGGAGAATCCCAGGGACGGGGGAGCCTGGTGGGCTGCCATCTATGGGGCCGCACAGAGTTGGACACAACTGAAGCAACACAGCAGCAGCAGCAGCAGGTTGGTCATAGCTTTTCTTCCAAGAGCAAGCGTCTTTTAATTTCATGGTTGCAGTGACCATCTGAAGTGATTTTGGAGCCCCCCAAATAAAGTCTGTCCACAGAATTTTTTCCACCGTGTGTTTGCCCACTAATTATTAACATTCATAGATGATCCTGGTCTAAAATAATTATTGCTGTGATATTGGCCACATGGTGACTTTCTATTTCCTTTATTCCTTCTATGTTTATTAGTTGGAGTAGTACTGTAAGGAAGACCTTTTCCTCCTCTATTTATTCCATTACTTAAATATATATATATATATATATATATATATATATATATATATATTACTGTGTACTTACAAACTCTTACTTCATGTGGTAGATTACAATCCATCCCATCACTTTGTATGTGATCTTCAAATTGTCCCAGATTTGGCCATAGGGAGCCCCATCAATTTGGCTTCTGTGAATTTTTTAAATTGTCCTTGTCATTTTTTGAGCACTTTCTTACTTTTTCATATCATAAGCTATTCAAGTCACATCTTGCACTTTCCTTCTCTAGTCCCTTGAATCAACGATTTCTCTAAAGCTTAGAGAATGACATCTAGAAATCAAGAGCCTCTCATTGCTATTAGTGTTTCAATTGCTTCTAACCCTCTCAGCAGACACAGTTTTATCTATTCTGTATCTATCTGTATATATGTATTTATAAACCATGAGTTTACATCGATATATCCAGCCTGACACCACAGGATTCATGCTAGCCTTTTCCCTTTCCTTATTTATAGCTCCTTTCTCTAGCAGTAAGCCTGGTTCTCATTATCTATGATATATTAACTTATTTGCTCAATCCCAGAATACACATAAGTAGTTTCAAAATTGCCAACCAAACCCCTGTGAAAAATGAGCCTACTAGCTAGAGTATAATATTTGTGCATAGTTCTTTTTTTGTATTTAGCCTTAGAATACATAGTTCCATTATTATTTTGTCAAAACTATACTCACATCAACCCATATTCCTATTAAAAAAACTTTACT
The DNA here is from genome assembly GCF_002263795.3 of Bos taurus. Taxonomy (NCBI): domain Eukaryota; kingdom Metazoa; phylum Chordata; class Mammalia; order Artiodactyla; family Bovidae; genus Bos; species Bos taurus. The sequence continues at coordinate 14,449,021 of NC_037341.1, read as the reverse complement.
AACTAGAGTATCATATTTCTGTACAGTTCTTTTTATTGTTACCCTTAACATTCATTGTCAATACTTGTTTTCTTAGAATCATGTTAAGGCTAAATTCAAGCCTCTGTCTGGGAGGTGGACATGTATTTCGGGGGACACAAGTCAGCTTTTTTCATTTGCTTTGACATTGTACTGGAAGATAGGAGGGGGTGCAACAGATGAGGACTGAAATTTGCACATGTGTAGGCTCTCTGTCCACAAACTCTGAAGTTCCTAGAACTTTGTGTTAGCCCTCCCATGCAGAGGACAAGATAAGGAAACCCTTTCATGCAACAAGAGGGAAACCAGGACTAATTAATGATATTGATCAACCCAGGCCTTTATTGACAAGGTGAAGAGACAACACAGGGTCACTAAATATTTGAGGAAAACCAATAGCACAAGGCGAATGGGCCAAGAAAGACAATCAGCTGATAGCACAGGAAAAGAGAAAAATTAAGGAATAGGAGGTGTTGTGGACTGAAATGTGTCTCCCCCAAACTCAAGTTCAAGCCTTAACCCTTGTTATGACTCTATTTGGATATAGGGCTTCTAGGGAGGTCCAGTCAAATGAGATCAAAAGGGTGGGGTCCTAATCTGATAGGACGGATACCTTTACAGGAAAGGGAAGAGATACCAGAGAATGCTCTTTCCACGCAGATGCGCAAAGAAGAGGCACAGAGATGGCAGCCTTCCACACAACAGGAAGAGAAGTCTTCCCAGAAGCTACTCCCAAGGGCACCTTAACCTTGAATGTCAAGCCTCCAGAACTGTGAGAAAATAGATTTTAATTGTGCAAACCCCCTCATCTGTGGTGTTTTGTTATGGCAGATTAATACAGGAGGGAACCACACAACAGAAAATATCCCAAATGCTGTTTGCAGAGAGGATGTTGGATGTATCACTTTCATAAAAAAAGAATATGCTCCTGGGAAAATGGAACTTTCAGGGACCAAAAACACGTTTAGAAATTTAAATCTTATTTTCAAACTACAATATTCAATGGACAAATTGGAATATAATATTGAGAAAATCTCCCAAGGCAAAGAACAAAAGGATAAAGAGAGAAAACATTCAGAATAAGGTTAGAGATACATAGAGTCAAGTAGACATCTGATACTTGATTAGTAAAATTTTAAAATAGATTAAGAAAAATGGAAAGCAGAAAATAATTTTTTAAAATAGATATGTTAATTTTAGAGTTAAAGAAATACACATGTCCAAGTATGGAGAATTAAGAGAGACCCAGACCTTGGTAAATGCTCATAAAACTTTATAGATCCTAAGATAAAGATAATTCTCTAGCTTCCAAAGTAAATAAATCATTTACAAAAGAACAAAAATTATTCTGGAATCAGAAGAGCAATACTAAATAGACACTAGAAGACAATGAAGAAGAGGCCTCAAAGTTCTGAGAAGAAATGAAATATAACACTAAGAATCATATCTATTGAATGCTAGGAGCTAGGCATTGTTCTAAATGCTCTACATAAATTATCTTATTTAATCCTCTCAACAATCCTTTGAAATTGGATAATTTTTAGATGATGAAACTGAGGTATAAGGTTAAGTTACATTCTCCAAGTAAAACTGTGGAGAATTCTATGCTCAGATAAACCATTATTCAGGTCTGAGAGAAAAGGAAAATTAATTCAGATATTCATGATCTTAAACATTTGATCTTCCTTTAAAATTTTCATGAGAATTTATTCTCAAAGCCCCCAAAATAAAAGGCACCCTAAAAGGAGCAAGACATGGTATCTGAAAAATAGCTGAAAAAAGCTAATGAAAAGACATCCCAGGATGACAGCTCTATAGGAGGCTTAGAAAATAGTTCAATTTAGTCCAAACAGCATGACTTTAGTGACATGGTGAGTAAGGCTTGTATTCTCTTTGTCAATAAGAAAAAGAAACACCATTAGACATTGCAAGCACAACAAAATTCTGTATAAGCAAGTCATGGTCCAAATGTGAAATATACTATCGTATGGTAAGATTTGAATCACATTTGTGAAGTAAAAGAAATGAAAATCTATGTGCTTACATTGGATTACACTGTTTACTTTAAAAGTCAACCATATCACAGTTTCAAAAATATGTATTATTACTAATCACAATACTGCAATGCTGTTTATTGGTTTTTGAATATATATGCACACACACATATACACATCACTATGGATGCAATAGATAATATCAAAGCTTTTTGAAATACAAATTTAAGTCTAAAGTATATTTAAAGTAATGCAGTTAACCAATTAAAAGCAAACAAAAATAATATCTTTAACAAAAGTGGTTGCCTGAGATTTGAGAAGATATTACACCCTTCCAATTTGCTGAACTAAATTCCTAAATCTGTACAGGTGAAGAAGTGTCAATAAATACTAAGCAAGGTTTTCGAATCAAGAAATGGATGCAGAAATGTGTTATTAAGAATTATAATATAATCTCCAGGTGATCTTAAGACACATTCAGTTACTTTTGGAAAATGAGATTGAGTGAGGGAGCAAGGTTCTCTATGGTAGAAGATCTTTATTTTTGAATTTAATACATTTCGACACAGTTTACTCCATTTTCCCTTTATGTGTATGCATTTTTAAATTCAGAAATAAAACTCCTAATTAATTAGTATGTTTAACTTTGCCTCCTGAAACCTCAGTAGAATAAGAATAAAGGAAGAAAAAGGTATAAGGTCTCAACAATGAAGAGAACAGAAAATAGACCATTAGAAGACACGATAGTTTTTAAGAAGATGAGATAGAAAAGTGATAACTAATAGAATAGAAAAGTGATAACTAATGCAGTCAGGCAAAAGATCCACGCCTAGATTAAGGACAGGGTAAGCACCAGCCAAGAATGGAGCCGATGTGATGAACTCTAGAGAAACTCTGGAAATGCTACAGGGGACAGGAGCCAAGCACGTGGCTGAAGGCTGGGAGATTCTGTGAAAGTCTGTGTGTAGAACAGTTGACATAGTGACACTATCTTTTCCAAGTGGAAGACTCAGAGGTCGTGCATTTACTCCTAAGGAAAAACAAACAAACCTCTAAATGCTTTGGCATCTCAGAGCAAAACCTCCATATTCTGGTATTCAGGGGTGCACTAATGTGGTAACTGACTGCCTACCAGCTCATCCAGAAGAGAGGGCTGCCTGTCTTGTCTTCTGTAAACCTCCCTGGTGTACACAAAGCTCCCAGACAGCTGTTATAGTGCCCCAACCTTAAATACGAATTGGGAAATAGGATCATCAGATACTTGAAAAAAAACTCATAAGATAAAAGAGAAAGACCAAAGTAGAGAAATAGAAAAAATAGCTCAAAAAAAAAATATATATATATATGATGCAGGGATTAAAAGATAACCTTATAAATGTAAAATAACCACAGAAGCCTAATTTGTGTTAGGGAGAAGGCAATGGCAACCCACTCCAGTACTCTCGCCTGGAAAATTCCATGGACGGAGGGGCCTGGTAGGCTGCAGTCCATGGGGTCGCTAAGAGTCGGACACGACTGAGCGACTTCACTTTCTCTTTTCACTTTCCTGCATTGGAGAAGGAAATGGCAACCCACTCCAGTGTTCTTGCCTTGAGAATCCCAGGGACGGGGGAGCCTGGTGGGCTGCTGTCTCTGGGGTTGCACAGAGTCGGACACGACTGAAGCGACTTAGCAAAAGTAGCAGCAGCAGAGATTTAACAAGCTATCCTATCCATTAAGAAACATAGACTGTCAGAAAAAGGAAACAATATTTGTGAAAAATATGGAGCACTTGGAAGTTAAGGATAAGATCGCTAAAATAAAAAGAGGAAGGAAGTGAGTGTGTGTGTGTGTTTGTGTGTGTGTGTGCAAGAGAGAGAGAGAGAGAATATGAGAGAAAGGCATTGGCGTGGAAGATCAGTTTGGAAGATGCAATATCAAGACAGTTATGAATCTCCGAGAGAGAAATAAAGGAATAATACAAGTTAAAGTTAAAAATAGACTCTCGGATAGGAAGAACAAGCTAGTGGTTACCAGTGGGGAGGGGGTAGGGGCAGGGGTAAGATAAGGAAAGGAGATTAAGAGATACAAACTACTAGGTATAAATTAAAAGTACAAGGATATAGTATACAGCACAGGGAATATAGCCATTATTTTCTAGTAACTTTGAATGGAGTATAACCTATAAAAATATTGAATCACTCTATTGTATACCTGAAACTAGTAAAATATTGCAAATCAACTCTATTTCAATAAAATTACTCAATAGTGAAATTAAAAATCATAGGAATATACTGAGGAGGAAGGTTAAGTGATGAGTCTGAGGCATGTTACCAAAGAATGTAATGTGGGAAAAGCCACCATAAACAACTCAGTGAAACAGGAAGACAAGTTGCTGATGCTTTATGGTGGCAACAACAAACAGGATCCAAAGAAAAGTGAGTGAAACATCGTACTGGGCAAAAACATGAAGATTTTGATTTTGTATTAGAGTTGAAAACAAAGTTAGCTCTATGCCAGTGACTGGGTTATTCACCATGAAACCAGTCAGACTACTCCATGACAAAGTGAACAATGAAGGTGAGTATGAACATCCAGAAAGTTGGAGGCAGAACCCTAAGTGTCATGGTGTAAAATATTTGAAAATCTGTGGTGAAACAGCTGTCATGAAGCAGCTGAGAATTACATGGATAAATTTGCTAAGATCATGTCTGATGAAAACCTTAATCCTTAACAAATTTGCAGAAGCTGGTGAAACAAGCTCTACATTGGTGCTGTTCCTAGACAAGCCCGAGCAATGGCTGATAAGGGAACCCCAAAGGTTTGAAGGACTAAGTGTCCAGGGTGACTGTTTTTAAATGCACCAGTTCTACAGGAAAGATTAGACAGTGATTGGACACAGCCAACTTCCAAGATGCTTAACCAATGTATGCAATTTACTTGTCATCTTTTGTAAATAGGAACATGTTGGGTAAGCAGATAAATGTCTTCTGACTGCCTCAGTACCCACGCTGCACTCACGACGAGTTCATTGCAGGCGACCTGGACTGGGGAAAAAATAGTTTATTTGTTCCTGGACACTACCTCACATATCCTTCTCCTAAACTTCTTGGGAAAGGTAATGTTTTTGTCACTTAATTTTCCCTTTAATGTTACATCTATAACACCATGTTTTTTTGGGGGGGAGGCCAAGAAATTTTATATTCCCTGGATGGCAAACACAAATCCCACCCACACTTTTATTTTATCCTTTGATCATATACTTAAAAGCTAACAGATACCTAGGAACCCCAAACTTAAGTCTTAAGGATGTCATTTCTGTAGTAGCTAATGCTTGGAACAGTGTTGATACAAAATGTAAATGCTATCAATCTTGAAAATGTAAACTATAAAATTTACGAGTAGAAGCAGGGTCGGGGGGAGAAAGGAGAATGAAAAGAGGGACAAGTTTGCTAATATATTCATTTTAATAGTTGCTTAAGAGATAATGCCAATATTTGATGAATAAAAAAATAAAGGGTCAAATACAGTGTCTAAATTTAAAGATTAGTCAACAGGTAAACAAAATTAACAATATGTTGGGAAATTGGAGTGGTATGAATCGATACATAGGTATCTGGTTTGAGTTCAGTTCAGTTCAGTTCAGTTGCTCAGTCGTGTCCAACTCTTTGCGACCCCATGAATTGCAGCATGCCAGGCCTCCCTGTCCATCACCAACTCCCGGAGTTCACTCAAACTCACGTCCATTGAGTTGGTGATGGCATCCAGCCATCTCATCCTCTGTATCTTGTTTACTTGGTATTAAATGTGCATTGTAAAATGAATCAAAGGTGCCAAAGAGCAGTAGTGAAATACAGCAGACCCAGCCCTTTCCTCACTCCCAGCTTCCTTCCCAGAAGGACTTGCTCTTAACCTCTAGCAACTATATGCATATTTGGTTCTTCTGATGGTGTCTCTATAATTCTAACTAAAATACATTAAAAATTAACCAAAAATTGGCAAAGAATTCAATGTTAAGGGAGATATCAACAGTATTTTACATGTGAACCATATTATTTTACAGCTTATCTTTACATCTTTTATTTCATTTGATCCTCGTGGAGATTTTGTGTTTGGCAGCCTTGGAATACCAAGGCCATTAGGTCATTTAAGAGTAGGGAACTCAAGTACAGAAAAGACGACTAATTTGCTCAATATCACATGGACATGGAAGAGTAAATGCTATGGCCTAAATCATGTGTCTTTTAATCTTGTTCTAATTTCTGTATATCGGTGGTTCGCAAACCACTTGGTCTTTGGAATATGCTGGTCCAAACTTTACTTTGGCTAAATTCCTGAGTATCGTCCTGTGACCATGAGCCTCCTGAGCTGTGTAGCTATAAAAACAAGTAGACCGGGAGAGAACTCTTGCCCCCTTCTTGAAGATCTTGTGGTCTGCTTTATTTTTACCCTCTTGGGTCTTACAGGTATCCAGGATGGAGAGATGAAGTTTGACCTTCACTTCTCCAAGTATCACTCTTGTCATTTTCGGGGCAGTTTTTTAAAACTGACTTTTGAAAAGTATGGATATTCCTGTGACATTCAGATTTATGTTTCTAGGCACTTATATCCTCTGGTATTTGTGCTGTGATGATTGTTCTCAAAAGGACGTGTCAGTTTCTGCAGATTTGTTGAGATGGCATTTCAGCTCTTTCACATGTTTTTGGAATTGAACTCTGATTGACAATTTGTTCTTTGACATTAAATATACATTCAGTATTTCCTGCTTTGATAGGCAAGCTCTTTACCACTGAGCCACCAGGGAAGCCCATTTAGAATGCTCTGCTTCTTGTCCACTAAAATCCCACAAGTCCATTTTACATTCCTTATGTTTCCACTTCAGTGAAATCATGTTAGCGTTCTCTAATAGAAGTCTCAGGTGAGAATTTTGATTGGGAAATCCTATTTTATATTCTTCCTTAAGAATTGTCTCCCTTCATTGGTAGTGTGCTGAGGACTTCCCTGGTGGTTCAGGGGTAAAGAATCCGCTTGCAAGGCAAGAGATGCAGGTTCGATCCTCTGAAGAAGGAACTGGCTACCCACTCGAGTATTCTTGCCTGAGAAATCCCATGGGCAGAAGCCTGGCAGGTTATAGTGCCTAGGATTGCACACGTTGGAAATGACTAAGGAACTAAACCATCACCATAAAACCACCTCAAAATCTCAGTAGCTGATAGTGGGCTGATAATTTGCATAAAGCAGCAAAATAGGGAGGTAAAAATTGCCATGTTGTCAAATGGTTGGGGTTTACATGTCACTCTGATGCTTAGTATCTTTCCAATGTCAAGTAAATTAATTACACAACCCAGATCTCAGTTTCTTTATAAGTAAAATGGAAATAATGTTCTCTATTTTAGAGTTTGTGTAGCTTGAAAAGAAAACAAACAAAAAAAAAACCAGCACATAATCTAGCATATAGTACTAGTATATGCAAACTAGTACAGCCACTATGGAGAACAGTGTGGAGATTCCTTAAAAAACTGGAAATAGAACTGCCTTATGATCCAGCAATCCCACTGCTGGGCATACACACTGAGGAAACCAGAAGGGAAAGAGACACGTGTACCCCAATGTTCATCGCAGCACTGTTTATAATAGCCAGGACATGGAAGCAACCTAGATGTCCATCAGCAGATGAATGGATAAGAAAGCTGTGGTACATATACACAATGGAGTATTACTCAGCCATTAAAAAGAATACATTTGAATCAGTTCTAATGAGGTGGATGAAACTGGAGCCTATTATACAGAGTGAAGTAAGCCAGAAGGACAAACACCAATACAGTATACTAATGCATATATATGGAATTTAGAAAGATGGTAACGATAACCCTGTATACGAGACAGCAAAAGAGACACTGATGTATAGAACAGGCTTATGGACTCTGTGGGAGAGGGAGAGGGTGGGAAGATTTGGGAGAATGGCATTGAAAAAAAAAAAAAAGAGACAAAACAGCCCATAATTATCAAATCACTTGATTTTTATTGCAAGGAAAGAATAATTGCACCAGAATCCAGTGACCATGCTTTTCCGGTAGCTCAAAGGGAATTTCAGAATTCAGAATTAATTAGGCAATAAGAGAGAACAGGAGGCATATTTTAGTATATTAATTCAGGCCAAGTTCAAACTCATTCCATCCCTGTTGCAAAAAAAAAAAAAAAAAATCTAGCATATAAATTGCACTCAGTAAATAATAGCTACTATTTTTATAAGCCTTTTCCATCTGCAGTGTTATGATAAGGTATCTAGCAACCTTAATGGGAGACAAGAGATGATCAAAACTATGTAAGGATGAAGGAATTAATGAATGAATTATTCAATTTCATATGAGAGCATACCGAACTACAATGGACTCCCATTTTACTGGTAGAATAGATTTCTTAGATTCATAACCCATGCTATGATATCATACCCTTTATAGAAAAATGGGCACTATAGAGTTGAGAGGTAATGCCATGTCACCCTACTGAGATTTCAGTACTTAAAGTGAAGTGAAGAGTGGGTGACCATCTGATTTTTCATCCCTCATTCTTCCTTACTTCTAGGTAACTGGTTCTGGCAATCCTGGTAGGGTATCAGGAAGATCTTGCTGCCATGAGCTTAACTTAGGAGTCATCCTTTACCTAAATCATGCTCCATTTGCACCTTTGCTAAGCCTGGAGTCTTGGCTTTACTCCAATTACACTGTTGGGATTGAAGCCTTTTCTTTACACCTTGTGTGCATGGCACTATTCTTGACATTTTGCCTACAAATTTTCTTCAGGTCCCTTCCTAAGAGCCCCCTTATTTCTCCACTGCTGGCTTGGGTCCTGTTCTGAAGCTGACATACTATCCAGGGGTAATAGAAAATCATGACCTAGAATAGTCTCCGTGGACATCTGCATCCTTTTCGCACTCATTGGACAGGTCCTTATGAAGCATGTATTCCAGTATTATTACTTGATTCATGACTAGCTTCCCTTGTGGCCCAGTTGGTAGAGAATCTGCCTGCAATGCAGGAGATTTGATCCCTAGGTCAGGAAGATCCCCTGGAGGAGGGAATGGCAAGCCACTCCAGTATTCTTGCTTGGAGAATCCCATGGACAGAAGAGCCTGGAGGGCTACAGTCCATAGGGTCGCAAAGAGTCGGATACGACTGAGTGACTAAAACACACACACATATTGACCAGCTGAACATCTGCATCCTTCTCCCACTCTTTGGACAGGTCCTTGTGAAGCATGTAGTCCAATAATTACATGGTCCACAACTGTGTTCAGGGGATTTCTATACATATATTGACCAGCTGACACCCTGTCCCCACCAAGAACAGCCCAGCAGCTGATAAGTTCCTCCACAGAATTTCTCTCCAGAGTCAGCTCCCTCCTGTTCTCTAGTTCCCTGGACAGTATCCAGTAAGTCTTGACACAGAAGTTTTTGGATTGCTGACATATTGTTTTGATTTTGCAGAGGGCTATAAGCTGAATGCCAGGCAAAAATCCCAAATGAACAAAAACCTTCACAGATCTATTTTAAGGTCTGAACTATTTCTCCACAGTATGGATGTAACTGCTGCTTAGCACTAATTCTCCTCCACTTCTGGTTTCTCATTACTCCACACTCTGCAGTGTCTAAGACCCTTCTTCGGGGAGTCAGCAATGTTGGTTTCCAGGGCTGGAGTACAACTGCCACATGCTGCCTGACACTTGGGCTCTGTCTTACCAAGAGGGCTTTCATTTTACTATCTGGGTGAAACACGGCATGTGTTGGCAGAGACAGATTTTTCCCTCCAGTGTCTAATATGTAGTTGTCCCTTAGTTGGACAATAAATAACATAGTTCTTGTTTTTACACCTGTGGTTATTGTTTCAATTAATCATTGTCTGAGAGACTCCTTTACTTGTCCAGCATAACTCGTAGGGGCCAGTATGTGGTAGAGACTTTTGAGATCAGATGATTTACCCAAATTCATTTCAGTGAGGAAGCTGAAGGCATAAGTGGTTAAAGGGCCTGTTTGAGACTCCAAAGTTCATTCATGGAAGAACAAGGATAACACCACATGCCTGCCATCTCTTTTGGATTTTGTGTGGATATTAATATGAGCCTGAATCAATGGCAGCTTGTTTTACCTGTTGGGTATAGCATACCGGGCTGTTTTCAAGACTGAGAATTCAAGATTTATTTGGTTAGTGGGAAAATGCATACCTTTATTACCAGAATCATTTTGCCATAGACACTGCACATCCCTGATCTCTGCTCAATCCACGAGGAAACCGAAGGGGCTCTTGGAGTCAGTGTCCCGTTGGAGTCCCCCACCCTGCGGATTTCCAGAGCTGAGATCTGAATCCGCCCCCACCCCCCAGTCCCGCCTTTGCTTTATTAAGAATGTACTTTAGGCAGAGACTAACAGTATGGCTGGGCAATCCAGCAAAAGAGCATCAGGTCATCTGATAACACTGCTCCCCATGTTCATCTGCACACCTCTTCCCTGTAGTGCCCAGAGATTCCTCAGGGTCGGGGTCAGAAGTAGGGGAGATAGTGCCCTTCCTGGGAACAGAGCACCTGTTCTCTGTAGGGGCATCTCATCCATTTCTGTCTGTTCCCTCCCACATCTCTGTAGGACCATTTGCTGACACTCGTGCCTCTCAGTCTTGTATTCACCTCTTCTGTGATCACCTTCAGGACAAAGTCAGCTTCCCAGAGTCTATAGGCTGGCTTATTGAAGAAGCCTCTGAAATAGTCTCTGGCCTGCAATGTCCTTCTCCCTTATCCACCCTGAAGACCACTCTGAATAACCACCAGTCTTGCAGTGGCCCCACTGACCAGGAACGCTGTGTGAGGCAGTAGAAAGCGATGTGACTTATAATTAAACAAGACTGCATTTGGCCACTCCCACCCACAGCTCTGCCATCTCCTAACTAGTGTTTTGGGCCAAGCTATTTAATTTCTCTTAACCTTAGTGCCCTACTTTACAAAATAAGGGTAATCACAATACTTGCCTTGACAGGTTGTTGTGAAGAGTAAATGGGGATAATATCTAGGAAGTCTTTTGCTACTACAAGCACTCAAATTACATTAAGTTTTCTTTATATTCTCATTCATGCCTGACATGGTGTCTCAGCTTGTGTTTCTACTAAAATCAGCCCATGACACAAGAATTGAAGTGCAGGTAGGTTTTGGGGGGAGGAAATCCCAGAAAGCACTGTTTGGGATGCAGAATGAGATAGGGAAGAGTGTGAGAACAATAAAGAATGGATCCCTCTAGAGACTCTTTGACAAACTCTGTAGAATCCACTTCTAACCTATCTCACTGAGGGTCTAGGAAGCTGGAGTATTTGTCCAGTAACTGAACCCTCTCATTGGTTACAGATGGCCCCTGGGAGTTACTCCCCTGTATGCTTAGCCTGTGCCAGAAGCTGGCCAAGTACACACCCTTGCTGGACAATATCCTCAGGCAGAGCTGGTCTAGGGGAACCATATGTTTCCAGGAAGATCTAGGAGTTTGTCTAGATCTCTTATCTGAATAATATTTTTAATAAATAAAATAAAATATAAAAATAAAAATTTTATTTATAGACTGTCTAAGCTATAGTGCTTGATGTGCAGTAGGTTCTTGCTGAACCAAATAGATACGGGACATCAATCCTAGATTAGGATGAGACCCTTTAGTAAAGAAAAAGAATACTGGTTCCTCGGACCCTTAACTTCTGAGGATGCTGTCAGGCTGGCAGGGTCAGACACAACACATACATGAGAGCTCAGGGAGACGTCATGTTTGCGGGAAGACCCTCTCTCAGCCTGTGGTTGGGGATGCTTCAGGTTGCCCTCAAGTCAGGATTCAGTTCAGACCTCATTTCACTAGAGCATGTAACAGAGACCTCCTGTTTTCCTTCCGGCTCCAGTTAATAAATTCTCATCCCATTCATAGCATTAGAATGCCCAAGAGCACCAAAGCCAGCTGAGGCTCAAGACAGTTCATGTTGATTACGCTTCTCTGCATCACCTCTGTTTCCTCTCTCCTAATCTATAAAAACAGAGAGCTTCTTTGCCCTCCCTCAGTGCAAACAGCCTCTCCGAGGACCTGGCTTATTGCTATGTGACTTTGTTCCTCTTGCCTCTCCTTTCATCCTGCAATTTCAAATATAATCTTTGTGTAATCTCTTTGCTACCGAGTTCCTATTTGTTTTCCCTGTTGTTCTAGGCATACAACTTCTTCCCACACATGTCTAATCTCCCTTGATCCTTTTACTTTCCAACTTGCTTGCCTTCTGTACCAAGGGAAAGGTCCTGATATATTCATTCTTGACATGCCTGGTTGGTCAGCTGCCGGAATTCCACTTATTTTTTTCCCCAGTTGACTCTCATATACATCCAGACCTTTCATTTTCTTGAAGCAAGTATATACACCGGCCACCTGATGCAAAGAACTGACTCATTGCAGAAGACCCTGATGCTGGGCAAGATTGAAGGCAGGAGGAGAAGGGGACGACAGAGGATGAGATGGTTGGATGGCATCACCAACTCGATAGACACGAGTTTGAGCAAGCTCTGGGAGTTGGTGATGGATAGGGAAGTCTGTCATACTGCAGTCCATGGGGTCGCAAAGAGTTGGACACGACTGAGTGACTGAACTGAACTGAATACACTGAGCATGTACTGTGTGTCCAGCCCTGGTTGCATGGGCTTTATGGAAGTATAAGGTTGGATGGCATCACCAACTCAATGGACATGGGTTTGGGTGGACTCTGGGAGTTGGTGATGGACAAGGAGGCCTGGTGTGCTGTGGTTCATGGGGTCGCAAAGAGTCGGACACAACTGAGAGACTGAACTGAACTGAACTGAAGATATAAGGAAGTCCTTGCTGAATTAAGAGTCTGATTTATAAACAAAGTACCCAGTTGTGAAACAGTTAAAGAACTGGACATTGATTTAAATTCACATGTGTGTTATAGACTATGCTATAAGTTCTAGAGTAGCTTGCAAGCAGAGAACAACTTGGACTGAAGAATTTTTGTGAAAGAGCTATTCACTTGCACTGGGGCTCCCCAAGACCACAATCAGGTTTAATGATTCCCTAGAATGACTCACAGAACTCAAAAATGTTGTTACACTCATGCATTACAGTTACAGTGAGGGATATGGATTTAAATGAGTCAGGGAAAAAGGCACATATGGTGGAGTCCAGGAAAGACCAGGTGCAAGATTCCATATGTCCTCTCTTGGTGGAGTCACATGGATAGCACTTAACTCTCCTGGCAAAGATAGGTCACAACAGGTATGCAATATTGTCAGTCAACATTTAGTGTCTCTGTGTCACGTTTTGGTAATTCTTATAATGTTTCAAGTTCTAAAATGAAATAATATTTATTAATTCAAATATTGTTTATATATAAAATTAGTATATTATTACATTTACTTTAGCTCCTTGAAGCTAGAATCTGTGACTTATTCATCTTGGTCCAATTTGTTTGAATGTCCCCAGCTCCTAGTACTGTGCTCAAAGCTTGGTAGATGGTGCTACTGCTTGCTGAACACACTGCTACATTAGTGAATGAATAAGAATGGTTTTCAACAAGCATGACTTCATTCATAAATAATCTTTTTTCCGTCTTTCCAAGGACTTGCCTTGAACAGACCACATCGTTTGACATTCTCTTGCTCAGGCTATTTCTGTGATTCCCTTTTTGACTGTTACCTTCTTGGCCAGGTTCTAAGTAACTCAGCCCATAAAACTGAACTCAGATAGGAATTGTAACCCACTTTGGTCACCCAACTTTTTGTTCAAGCTCAGATCTGAGTGAGTGACTTTTGACAGCTTCAAATTGACAGAAAAATTTTCAAAAAAGAAATCCACCTTTTGAGCATAAAGATCTAGTTACTGCCCCAGAAGCTATTTTAAAAAATATGTTTCATGCTCCCCAAAAGAATTCCAGAAGAGTGGTACCCAAAATGTCCTTAGTAATGTCAACTTTGTGGGATTAATCTTCTCAAAGGAACCACTTTAATTTGACCAGTTGTTGTTTAGTTGCTAAGTCCTGTCTGGTTCTTTGCAATCCTATGGACTGTAGCCCACCAGGCTCCTCTGTCCATGAGATTTCCCAGGCAAGGGTTGCCATTTCCTTCTCCAGGGGATCTTCCCAGCCCAGGGATCAAACTCACGTCTCCTGCATTGGTAGGCAGACTCTTTACTGCTGAGCCACCAGGGAAGCCCCAAGTTGACCATTTCTAATGGGCTGATTAAACAATGATGTTCTGGCTCTCAGCTTCTACCTTGCAGCAGTCTTGGAGAAGATTCAACTGTTCCCTCCATTTTAACAGATAAATCCTAAGTTGTATTTAGGACCGGCATCCAAAACTTCCCCCAATACCCTGCAGTTATTTATTGCAATTTCTCCTTCTTGAAATGTGAATGTTGAGGGTCTAGTACTTGGAGTGAAGTAGTCTACATGGCATTTCACTGTTGTTCAGCACATATCCAAACCCCTCGATATGGAATCAGAGATTTACATAATCATGACCTCCCCAAAGGGTGAATTCTGCCCAGGCTCGTATTAAAGACTCTCTTCACTAATCAGTATTCTTCTATTGCATACTTGACTGAATTAGATGCCTCTATGGAGAATTACGAGAATCTGGAATGATGCTCTTCCATTAATAATGCCTTCTTTTACATTCCTCTAGTGCGCCAGGAACAAAAGCCATTGACAAATCCTTCTTGTAACACTGCTTTTCATTTTAGCTGCAGAGGAAGCAGACAATGCAAATGCCAACAAGAAATAAAGACCTCATGAAGGTTAACCATAAGAAGAATTTCCCTAGTTCTTGGCTGACCCTTGATAGACAAGTTATAAAGAGCTATCCATTGGAGATTATTAGAGATAAATAAATATTATAAAAGCTTCTCCTTGTGAGCCTTCTAGGTTTAAAAAAAAACAACAACATTGATTTATTTGGTTTCCAATCCAACAAGCTGTGTGTTAATCATCTTTCACAGCAGATACTTCAAAGAAGGAAAAAGATATTATAAAGAAGAAAGGCATTAAGATAATTCAAGATGTTTCAAAATCTCATTGTATATATCAACCCCTGGGTTGTGTATGTATTCATGTGGATTTCTAAATTCATATATTGAGTTGACAAGCTGATAGGTCCTGGGGGGGTGGTGGTGGGGCACCAGAATCTAAGCCTCTTAATTATCTAACATAATTATGGCAAGATATAGCTGTCTATCTGTGTATTTTCCTCTGTTCCACACTGGCTAAAAGTTCCATTTACACACTGGGTGGGGAATATTATTGTTATCTTAAAAATGAATAATGTTTAGATACTTTTTATTTAACTAAAAAATAATTTTCAAGGGGTTTAGGTTTTTCTATTTTTTAAATGTTTAATTCAGTGGCTCAGTAGTTACATACTAACTATGTGCTCTCTATCACTCTACATGTAGAGCATACAGTTTGAAAATTGTTTGGGTTTCCCCTCCTGTGTAGATCACAGTAGAAAGAGATTATGTTATAATGGATTAAGTGGTATAACTGAGGTGTGAAATGTTCTACACAGATATGGAGGAAAGAGATATAAATTTGCTTCATTTTGCTAATTATATTCTTCTTTCATATATTGTCAACTTCTCCCTCTGTACTTGCTTCTCTTATGATAGACAAATGAAGGCGACTCTCTGGCAGTCCATGCTTTCACTGCTGAGGGTGTGAGTTCGATCCCTGCCTGGGGAACTAAAATCCAGCAAAGACACGCTGTGCTGTGCTTAGTTGCTCAGTTGTGTCCAACTCTTTGCTACCCCATGGACTGCAGCCCACCAGACTCCTCTGTCCATGGGGATTCTCCAGGCAAAAATACTGGAGTGGGTTGCCATGCCCTCCTCCAGGGGATCTTCCTAAGCCAGGGATCAGACTCACATTGCAGGCAGATTCTTTTTTTGTTTGTTTGTTTGTTTTTTAATTTATTTATTTTAGTTGGAGGATAATTACTTTACAATATTGTAGTGGTTTTTGCCATACATTGACATGAATCAGCCATGGGTGTACCAGTGTTCCCCATCCTGAACCCCCCTCCCACCTCCCTCTCCATCCCATCCCTCTGGATCATCCCAGTGCACCAACCCTGAGCACCCTGTCTCATGCATCGAACCTGGACTGGTGATCTGTTTCATATATGATAATATACATGTTTCAGTGCTATTCTCTCAAATCATCCCACCTTCACCTTCTCCCACAGAGTCCAGAAGACTGTTCTATACATCTGTGTCTCTTTTGCTGTCTCACATACAGGGTTATCATTACCATCTTTCTAAATTCCATATATATGCATTAGTATACTGTATTGGTGTTTTTCTTTCTGGCTTACTTCACTCTGTATAATAGGCTCCAGTTTCACCCACCTCATTAGAACTGATTCAAATGTATTCTTTTTAATGGTTGAATAATATTCAGCCATTAAATATGAATATGAATAATAAGATGAATAATAATATGAATAATACATATACACAATACATATAATACAATAATATATGTATTGTGTATATGTACCACAGCTTTCTTTTCCATTCATTTGCTGATGGACATCTAGGTTGCTTCCATGTCCTGGCTATTATAAACAGTGTGCAGGTGGATTCTTTACTGTCTGAGCCACCAGGGAAGCCTAGCAAAGACACCATGCACAGCCAAACAAACAAACAAACAAAAAAATAGAGCAATGCTACAAGAAGGAAACACCCTTTCAAGCCTGCATCTTCTAGCCACTGCCCTTTCTCCTTCCCTGCTCAATCAAGCTTGCAAATGCATTGTCCACATACTCTGTCCCTTCACCCCCATCTTTGATGGACTCTGTAATGCCCAGAGCTCCTTTCAAGGAAGGGCATATTTCCCTAATTATTTGGAGTGCTGCTGGGAGATAGCATTCTGCTATTGGCCTTTCAGGATTGTGTCAGCTGGAGAGAGAGCCAACTCACCTCAGTTAATATCCATTCTGGTCTGTCCATGTTCAATGAATGATTGAAGCCAAGTTTATAGGCTTGGCCACCTCTTTCCAAGGCTGCACAGCTTCTGTGGGGCTCTACAGCTTCCCACAGTGTTCAGTGAGACTGTTGTAGGATCAACATTATATCTTGATTCTTCCCTCTCACCATTCCTGCTTCCTTCTTTCTCCAGAGGACTTGATTGCAAGGGTGATCCTTAACACACAGCCTGTGCACCAAACTCCCTTGCATTGTCTGCACCCCAGGGAACCCATCCATGACAACTGTAGCCCTGATACCCTGTACCTCTCACAGAGAACCTATACTATGAAACTACTGTGGTCAATTGGAGCAATTTATTGTTTTCCCTGCTGGATTATTTGTTGCTCAAAAGAAGGAGCTATTTGTGAAAGACTTTTAATACTCATGGTGCCTGGAGTGGCAGAATGGATAAATTTTAAATAGTAGCTGAATGAATACAAGGTAGAAATTCTTTTACTATATGTATGTTTGGATAATTACAGAAAACCAATATTGTTGACTCAGAGGAATGCAAAAGAAAATTTTTTATATATTAGTTACTTTGTCCAATGTATTACATTTTAATGTGTACACATTTTCTAAAAAAACATTTAGGCTAATTTTCCATATTCTTTCACAAGCCTATGTGTCCTTGACTTCAAATACATTATTTCTATTTTGCCATACTCCCTTTTCATATTATGTAACTCCCCACTCCAGAACTCTTGCCTGGAAAATCCCATGGACGGAGGAGTCTGGTAGGCTACAGTCCATGGGGTCGCTAAGAGTCAGACATGACTGAGCGACTTCACTTTCACTTTTCACTTTCATGCATTGGAGAAGGAAATGGCAACCTACTCCAGTGTTCTTGCCTGGAGAATCCCAGGGGCGGCGGAGCCTGGTGGACTGCCGTCTATGGGGTTGCACAGAGTCGGACATGACTGAAGCGACTTAGCAGCAGCAGCAGCAGCAACTCCTCAATCAAGTGTATTCAATACACACATAAAGAAAGACTAACTCACAGAAAAGAGCAGTACAATATTCTAGAGTTAGGTGATAAGCTGTGCCCTGTCTGCTCAAGTTTTTCCAAGGAGAGATGAAGTTAATGGTGGTGGAACGATCAGAGACGGCTTCATGGCCGCAGCAGTTATAAGCTCATTTTCAACTAACAGTTTGAATTTGGATGCTCAGAGAATGGATGCGCAACGTGGTACAAGCTTGATGGTGCAAGAAAGGAGACTTTAGTATAATTGGTAGAGGGACATCACATGGACATTTTCTCTCAGCCTCCTCCTTTTTATCTTTACAATGTGTTCATTTGTAAAAGAAAACTTGAAAATCCTTTCTTTGGCAAAGAGTTTGAGAAGTCATTGAATCATAACTGGTAAAAGTCTTCAGATAGGGCCAGGTGAAAGAGAGTCCTCAAATGTCATTTGGCAACCCAAAGCCCTTCCGATGTAGGACGGGCAGGGTAGGACCAGTATTCTCACTGATTTCTCAAATGCACTTGATAAAGCTCCCCCGTCCTTACACGAGATGCCACACTGCTGTCAGGAAGTCCCCCGGCAGAGCTGACATCCAGACCAGGGTTTTGCCAAGCACTGTGAGTGAGTGCCAGTATGTTAGGTTACGTGGAGGGCTTTTGAAATGATTTTCTAAAATTTATCTGGTGTCTGATTCAGAGTGGAAAAGATTTGGTGTCCATTAGAGTCTCACCTGGCTTCATCACTTTCCCTTCATAAACATAAATTTCTTCTGAAGGTGTACTTAGAGACACAGGAAATGGTGCTCAGCTCCTTCTCCATCATCTACAGCATTTTTTTCCTGTATATAGGAACTAGTATCACTCTCCTTACATGACCTTGTCTGAAATATCTAATAAAATGAGCTGCATTTAAGATTTTTCCTCAAAACTTTTCAAACTGTATGCATATATTAGATGTGGAAATATTCAGAGACTATTTGAAAACAAAAATGTATTGTCCTCCGCTTTTTGCATAGCCAAAAAGCTCAGCCACAAGTAATCTGAACGGTGTTTAGAACTATTTTCCTGTGT
The DNA here is from genome assembly GCF_002263795.3 of Bos taurus. Lineage (NCBI taxonomy): Eukaryota > Metazoa > Chordata > Mammalia > Artiodactyla > Bovidae > Bos > Bos taurus. The sequence continues at coordinate 14,429,960 of NC_037341.1, read as the reverse complement.
TAAATTTTGTATTGATATAAGTATTACTTGGGGTCTTCCTAAATTGCTTTTATTTATTGGCACTTCCATCTGTTAAAAAATAGTAAGATTTCTATTTTTAGAAATAGATTTCTATTTTCTGACTAAGTTCTGTTGACTCTTGAAATTAAAGCAAGATTAGAAAACTATGGGGCTAGGCTTGTGTTAGAAAATAGGAATGTTTGGGAGAAAATTGAGGGAAGAGCCTAAGGGGAAGAAACAGGTAGATAAATTTGAACGATGTCTTGCATATAAGAAGGGAAGAGGAGTCTAAAACATGACATGACATCCATATTCTGCATTTGTTTCTAAGCTCAATGTTTATGAACACAGGTTTGACTCATGTGAATGCAAGAGATACTTAAACTCTAATTACTTTAATAGAAAGGATAGTTTCATCCAATACCTGTGTTTCTGCTCTACTGTAAAGTCCACCATGAAACTTTAGTACCTTCATATCTGAGGCTCAGAGCAACAGTATCTGAGGATTCCAGAGGACAAAGTAGCACAAACGTGAGAGGTTCACACAGCTTATATTAACAATATTCCCTTAATGGAAGGGATAACAGTTGTTGGAACACTAGATATTAATTTTGGTATCATTTGTACACATAAACAGAGGAAGTTTGGAGAGAGATAACCTAGCCAGGCAAAACACTGCTGAGAATGCAATGACATGAATCAAAAGCTCCTATCTGCAGCATCTTAGATATTCTACTTCTCTCTAGCTTCCCCAGAATGTGCCAGGCTAGACAGAGAGCACTTTACTACTCATTGTCTTTGTTCTTATCTATACTTCTTTGGGTGCCAATGCAGGAGAGGCAAGAGATTTGAGTTTGATCCCTGGGTTGGGAAGATCCTCTAGAGGAGGAAATGGCAACCAGTCCAGTATTATTGCCCCAAAAATATCATGGACAGAGGAGCCTGGCAGGCTACAGTCCATGGGCTCACAAAGAGTCAGACATGACTGAGGGCACGCACACATGCACACAGACACACACACACATACACACTTCTTCTGAGTTCACCTTACTTCCCTATTCCTGACACTTGTTATTGTTCCTCAAATGGACTCACTGCCACCTCCCCTAAGTAGCTAAATTTTCTACCTCAAGCTGTTACTATAGTAACTTGTGAGATAAGTTGGGGGAGTGGGTCAGGTAAAATCAAAATTTTACTTATTCCCTAATTGGTTCTTGAGTCAGTGTAATACCTCACAATGAGGAAGTGATAAATCGGAATCAGTTATAACACATATTGATATTAGATCAATTGGCTATTCAGTATCATAAGACAAAGGGACCTTGGCTTTTGACGGTTGACTCACTCAGCCAGGAAGTGCTTAAACCACTACCACCTTGACACAGAAGTGCAAAGGGTTGCAGAGAAGGAAACTGAGTGAGGAATTCTGTCTTTCACCTTTTTCTCCTCTTTTCCTACCGCATACAGCCACCAGCCTTGAAAGAAGACCACCTTTCACTGATTATCGGCTGGTTGACCAGAGGTCTGCTCAAAGTTCATGCATGAACTTTCACCTGCCAAGGCTTATATATAAATTATACAGAATTGCATCTCATAAGAAGACTAATTCACCACACTAATTTATTCACTTTGCTGACAAAGGTCAGCAAAATCAAAGCTAGGGTTATTCCAGTTCAGTTCAGTTGCTCAGTTGTATCTGACTCTTTGCAACCCCATGGACTGCAGCACACAAGACCTCTTGGTCCATCACCAACTCCCAGAGTTTACTCAAACTCATGTCCATTGAGTTGGTGATGCCATCCAATCATCTCATCCTTTGTCTTCCCCTTCTCCTCCCACCGTCAATCTTTCCCAGCATCAGGGTCTTTTCAAATGAGTCAGTTCTTTGCATCAGGTGGCCAAAGTTATTCAAGTAGTCATGTACAAATGTGAAACTTGGACCATAAAGAAAGCTGAGCACTAAAGAATTGATGCTTTCGAATTATAGTGCTGGAGAAGACTCTTGAGAGTCCTTGGACTGCAAGGAGATCAAACCAGTCAATCCTACATGAAATCAATACTGAATATTCATTGGAAGGACTGATGCTGAAGCTGAAGCTCTAATACTTTGGCCACCTCATGCAAAGAACTGACTCACTGGAAAAGACCCTGATGCTGGAAAAGATTGAATTGAAGGCAGGAGGAGAAGGAGGTGATAAAGGATGAAACGGCTTCAATGACTCAATGGACATGAGTTTGAGCAAACTCTGGGAGATAGTGAAGGACAAGGAAGCCTGGCATGCTGCAGTCCATGGTGTTGCAAAGAGTGGACATGAACAACAATTGACTCATGGTCTTTGTCCATTGCAGGGTCAGGTTCTGAGCATAAAACTGTTTTCTTTTAACATAAGATCTGTTTTCTTAGCAAAATTTTAAGTATATGATGCAGAATTGTTAGTGATAGGCACTAAGCTGCGCAGTAGTTTCTAGAACTCATTCATCTTGCACAAATGAAACTTTGTACCCTTTGACCCACATCTCTCTGTTTCTCCCTCCCCATCCCCCTGCTAACTACTACTCTACTCTGCTTCTGTGTGTTGGAATATTTCAGATTCCTCATATTAGTGGGTTCACATAGTCTTTGTTCTTCTGTGTCAGGTTTATTTCATTTGGCGTAATGTCCTCAAGCTACATTCATGTTGTCACAAGTGGTAGCCTTCCCTTCCTTTTTAAAGGCTCAGTAATACTACACTGTATGTATGCATGCATTTTCCTTGGCTATCCATCCACTGATGGATATTTAGGTTGCTTCCATGACTTGGCTATCATGAACACTGATGCAATAAACATGGGTATGAAGATATCTCTTTAGATCCTGATTTCAATTCCTTTATATATATATACTCAAAAGTGAGGTTGCTGTAAAGCAACTATACTCCTATATAAAATAAAAATTAAACTAAAAAAAAGAAAAAGTGAAGTTGCTGTTTCATATAATAGTTTGGTTTGTTGAGGAAATGCCATACTGTTTTCCACAGTGACTTCAGCAATTTACTTTCCCACCAGCAATGTATAAAAGTTCTCTTTTTTCCACATGCTGGCCAACAATATCTTTTGTTTTGATAGCTGTATTTTAACAAGTGAGAAGTGATATCTCATTGTGGTTTTGATCTAATTATCTTCCCAAACTTGGGATTTCAGATATTTTCATCTCCAGTGTATAAATGAAATGGTGCAGTGATGCTAAGGATGTTGTTAATTGGTAAATAGCTGGTTTAGTAGGGGAGCTGGGCTTCAGATTCGGGCCTTCATGGCACCAGGGCTCATGTTCTTTCCCAGAATCACAACAACCTGACTGTATGATCAAAGTGTTTATTAAACCTGAAATAACAACATTTATTTTACTATAACCTTTACATGTATTAGCCAATTAAATGCTCATAACAATCTAGGAGTGAGGTACTATATCTGATTTGCTGATTAGGAATCTCAGGAATGAATGCTAATTCATTAGACAAAAGTCCCACTGCTAGTAACTGGCAGACTGGTATTCATATTCATGTGACTGATTTCAATGCCTATGCTCTGAACTGCTACATCATCATACGTGGTTTAACATGTAGGAGTGAGCCTAATGGTACCCTGAATGAGGACACAAAAATTTTAAGAATATCCTGGAGAAACACACAGGTCAGATATGGATGAAAGGACAAGACAGGGAGGTCAATTAACCTTGTCTGCAAGGTCCATGAAAAACTGCACATCTAATGATTGAAAGGTCACAAAAGATCATCCATCCCACGAAAGGTGACCTTTCTGAAGAGTTCTAATCGGGGAAGAACATGAATTACTTCAGCATTTTTGGAAGTTGTTTCTGTCATAAGAAGAAGAGGTTAAAAACTAGGTTTTTGCAGCAGTTTAGGGTAGAATTTACTGGGATACTGTCCTTCAAACAGCCCAGCCCTGCCTCTCCCTGTTTTCCAAAGCCTATACTTTATCAAGCATATACTAGTGAGAAGTCACTGTCATTTCATCAATTGGCCAGGGAAAAAGAAAATCATTGCTAGTCTTAAATCTTAGTCACTGTTTTGACAGCTGTTACACAGAAAGCTGACATCTTTATTGAGTTATCTGCTTTGACACCTCACTCACTAGTTTCAGAGACATTTTAATTATCTCAAGGATGCCATTAGAATGCATGAGCAGAATTATAAATTCTTCAAAATCTAGAATGCTCATGTCATGTTCATGTCATTTATGTTATTCTTGACACTGTGAGTGACCTTATGTACTCATTTCTGCACTGTTTAATGTCTTAGTTTTCTTAGTTCTTCTTGTAGCCACCCTTCTTCCTGGTTAACCCGAGGAATCCAGTAATCTGCAAATCAGTCATCTTAGTCGCTGGCACTTTCTACCTGATACTAACCAATGAGTTGAACAGTCATGTCTCCCTTTTCAAGGTTAGTGAGAGTACATTTATTTCTAACTTCTAATCTTGTTTGTATGCAGGTCAAGAAGCAACAGTTAGAACTGGACATGAAATAATAGACTGGTTCAAAATTGGGACAGGAGTACATCAAGGCTGCATATTGTCACCCTGCTTATTTAACTTTTATGCAGAGTACATCATGTGAAATGCCAGGCTGGATGAATCACAAGCTGGAATCAAGATTTCTGGGAGAAATATCAACAAGCTCAGATATGCAGATAATACTACCCTAATGGCAGAAGCGAAGAGGAACTAAAACGCCTCTTGATGAAGGTGAAGAGGAGAGTGAAAAGGCTGGCTTAAAACTCAGCATTCAAAAAACTAAGATCATGGCATCCTGGTCCCATCACTTTATGGCAAATAGATGAGGAAAAAGTGACAGATTTTATTTTCTTGGGCTTTATCATCACTAAGGACAGTGACTGCAGCCATGAAATTAAAAGATGCTTGCTCCTTGGAAGAAAAGCTATGATAAACCTAGACAACATAATAAAAAGCAGACACATCACTTTGCTGACAAAGGTCAGTACAGTCAAAGCTATGGTTATTCCAGTAGTCATGTATGGATGTGAGAGTTGGATCATGAAGAAGGCTGACAGCTGAAGAATTTATGCTTTCGAACTGTGGTGCTGAAGAAGACTCTGAAGAATCCCTTGGACAGCAAGGAGATCAAACCAGTCAATCCTAAAGGAAATCAACCTTGAGTGTTCATTGGAAGGATTGATGCTGAAGCTGAAGCTCCAATACTTTGGCCACCTCATGCGACGAGCTGAAGGTCTTTTCTCATTGGAAAAGACCCTGATGCTGGGAAAGATTGAAGGCAGGAGGAGAAGGGGATGACAGAGGATGAGATGGTTGGGTGGCATCACCAGCTCAATGGACATGAGTTTGAGCAAGCTCTGGGAGGTAGTAAAAGACAGGAAAGCCTGATGGGCTGCAATGCAAAGTCAGACATGACTTAGTGACTGAGCAACAACCTTGCTTAAATTCAAGACAGGAGCTTTTCTTCTGAACAGATTTCCAAGTACTGTCACCCCTTAGTATCCTCTGCCGGGATAGGTTCTGGGACACCCTAATCCACATGCCCCACCCCCGCCTTCATACCAAAACCCCTGATGTTTAAATGCCTTAGTCCACCATCTATTTCATGGGTTCTGCAGATTCAGCCAACCACAGATCATGCACAGTGTTTAACATCTGTGGTTGGTTGAATCTGCAGATGCAGAACTGGTGGATATCGAGATCTGACTGGACAGTTTCCTCAGTAGCTCTAGTTGAAGGACCTGATCAGAAGTCATCTAGATTAGTTATCATAAACTATCTCAGAAGGGCAGGGTTTTAGATATGGTATTTTGGGCATGGAGACATTATGAGTTCAGAATGAAGTTGTTTGAGAGAATTAATAAGGAACACAACTCAGAGATAACAATAAATAATAGCATGAATAAACAAGTCAGTAGCTGACACATATTGAGTAATGAATGTGTGTGGAGACAATTTGATGGGCATTTTGACATTCAGTTCCCTATAAAGGCAAGTCTTAACTCCATGTTTTAAATGAGAACATCGAAGCCAAGAAAGATTACTTAATGTGCCCAAAGTTAGTAACTAAAAGAGCTGGAATTTGAAAGCAGAATCTTAAGTAGTGAAGTCTGTCTGATAAAAAAGAAATGTTGACTGAAGGAGGTAAGTGAGAAGACTGTTTTTGAATAAATAGGCTAATTATAGATTTCCTCTCTGTGGAAGTCTGTGGCATTTAGGAGACAGGCCATGCCTTATAAATGGAAAAAAGAATGTAATTTATTGACTGTGATGTTGATATTTTATTTGGAGGGCAATGTTACCAAAGAAACTCTCAAGACTTACTTATTATTATTTTTATGTATTGACAATGCTTAAAATACCTAGGATGTACCTGTTTTGACTTCCTTTTACTCTGCTCGTTGTTTTAAGAAATATGAAACGGTTAGAGTAGGTTAGCTGGAGTTGTCAACATTTCCCTCAGTGCAGTACTGCTTCTAGGGATCATCTGATTCCACCTAGTTATGAGAACAGGCATCCAAAATACTACTTTTGCGGTGATGGTTCAAAGTAAGGTTTTCCATTTGCATTTTTTTATGTCCTCAAGCCTTACATGTTAGAGTAGGTACAGTCACTTCTCATAGTATTAGAGTCTTCACACACATTGTTTCATCTAATCACACAAAAAGGTACTGTTCTGATTTTTCAAGTAAAGAAACGGGTACTTGAAGAGGTCAAGTAACTTGTCAGTGGTCATAGAGTTCTTGAGGGATGGAAGAAAGACTTGATCTTAGCTGACACTAAGTCTATGATATTACACTTCTTGATACTTTGCTTGTTTCATATATTTTTAGCTTCTGGGAAGGATATTGTTTTACTCCTTTCTTTATATTTTTTATATTTTTTTGTTCCTCCTTCCCTCCATCTTTTCCTTTCTTCCTTCCCTTCTTTCTCTCTCTTTTTCTTTCTCTTTCCCTCACTCCTTCCCTCCTTTTTTCTTTTCCATTTATTTGTTAAGCAAAAACTGGACTGAGTACTTTTGACAGAAGCTTCTTAGATGCTCTCAATTATATTTTCAAGCACCCTTTCAAATGAATACGTATTAAAATAGAAACCTGCACAACTGTCAGCTGATGTCATCTCTTTGTCATAATTTTTCCAAGAAAAACTAAATTTGATTTGTTTTTGCTTTATTGTTTCAGACAGAATTTTATAGACATCACTTCAAAAGATTTTGCCCCGTCTTCAAGATGGCCTTGTCTCAAACATGGGGCTGGTGAGTCTGACCTTGGAGGTATCTTGTCTGTTATTGAATCAGTAGCTGCTAGAGCTGTCAGGGACTCTTAGAAATTGTTTTTAGAAAATGCGTCAGAGGCTCTGAAAATGAAGTCAGCTCTTTTATTTTTAAAATGGGGATATTAATAACACCTACCTAAGAGGTTATGACTATTGAATCAATTGATATTTGTAAAGTGTTTTGAATTGTGACAAGCACATGATAAGAACCATAGAGTATTTGAAAAACAGATAAAATAATAGATGTCTGTAGCTGCAGAGTGAAAAAGACACTATGATTTTCTACATCAAAATGCCTGGGTTCCAGTTCACCCGTGTGACTTTGGCAAACTGTCTAGCCTCTTGGAAGTACAGTTTTGTTCAATCTCGAGAACATGTGTGCTATTTTGGCTTCATAGCGTTATTGTGAGGGTTGAATGAGATAACCCAGGCAAAGTGGAGGGTGCCTGTTAGGAGCGCAGTGTGTGTGAGCCAGCATTAGAGATTTTATTTTTATAACTATTTCTGGTAGGGTTTGGGGGTGGAATGCTTAATGAACTTTATGCCAATTCATGAAATCTGTATAACTTGAAAAAGAAACATTCCAGAAGGTTACTACTTTACTACCCAGCAGGAGGAAGGAAGAATTTCTTTTTGCCTGGCAACAAGCTAGCTAAGGAGAGACTGTTATAGTCAGCTAATGAAAAGCCACCTCACTGCAAATTCCCTGTTTTCTCCAACAGACTCTGTCCATACCAGCCCCTTCCAACTCTCCCTTCTCCTCTATAACAGAACTGCCCTCTCCTTTGTATTCTCGACTTGCCCGTGGTTTGCCATAGATTGTGTGTCCTGAATTGCAATTTTGTTGTACACAAATAAACTCATTTTGATGGTAAAATAACTGGCTGTTTTATTGTTTTAAGTCAATACTTAGGTTTTTTATATAAAAAACAATGTCACCTGTGAATAAAGATAAGCCCAAGAGGATGACAGTGGAGCAAAGAAGAAATTATGGTAGAAAAGATAAGATGAAGCCAGAAGTGAGGTGACTTCTTTTATCACTGCATACTTACTGCAGTGATAAAACTGTCTACTTTTTTCCTTACTTTTAAGAATTTTTAAGATTCCTGGTACATCAGTATAATAAATTACAGTTTGCAAAGTATATTGCTATACCTTATTTTGTAGTGTTTAGAGAATAACCATAATATCAATATTTCAATTTTTGGAGGGTAGGGCATGTAAAGCCTTGAGTCAGAATGCCAAAATATAGTCATAATTGAACAAAGAAAGGAGTCCAATGTGTAAAAGCTCAGGGCCGCTCCGTATATGCTCCATTTCACAATAGGATGACAAAGTCTCCGTGGGGAAGGGGCCATGTTTTGTTTTGTTTCCCGTATTTTTCTCACTCAGTGTCAGGCATCTGTTATGACCAAGCACACACATTGATTTGAATGTCATCTTATTTTGCGCTGAAGTCTGTAAACAGCTCGGCAAGGTGGGTTAATGATAATTTAAGGGAGCAGAATAAAAGTAAAGTTAGTCACACGGTCGTGTCTGACTCTTTGCGATCCCATGGACTGTAGCCCCCATGCTCCTGCGTCCATGGAATTCTCCAGGCAAGCGTAAAGACTCAAACTTCTGTTTTGTTTCCCATCACTTTGAAGACATAGCAATTCATCCTTGGGGATAGAAGCCTCATTTTCATGTATTTTCACACTTATCTTATTCCCATAAAAGAGAAAAATGCTATCTGTTGACTCTGGGGCCTAAAATATTTTATGCATCCTAGTTAACCATTAAATTTCCTTGCTAAAGAAAAAAAAATGTAAAGACAAGTGGACAGTGGCCCTAGGGTTGAGAGTGAAGGGCCACTTTGCTTGGTAGCTTAGGAAAAAATGAGAGGAGCTCTTCTGAAATCAGGAAGGATGATTGCACTTCCGGTTTTCTTGGCTTTTCTTGAGCTAGTGAGACCTGCCCCCAATGGCATAGTGATAGGTTGAAAGGACACAGTTTGATTTGCAAATATAGAGACATAGGGTCACTCATGCACCTTGGGTGTCCAGGAGCAATTTATACTCATGACACTAGCTAAGTGCTGAGTGTGCTGAGTACCATTGATCTGAGAAACATATTTGTCTCCTGAGGAGACAACATGGCATGAGCTTTTCAAACCTCACTGTCCCTTGTAATTACCCAAAACGCTTGCTAAGGACAGAGAAGTAGGCAGTACATCACAGATGTACTGAGTCAGAATATTGTTCTAGGATGGAACATGAATATCTGTATTTTTCCTTTCTTGTCAGCCCTGCTCTGATCTGTGGGCTGCTAGTTGAGAACTCCTAGTCAGATGATGAAACAAGGGTTTTAGATTCAGACAAGTCAGGGCTTCAGTTGAAGCTTGGCCACTAATTTTGGACATGCTACTTAAATTCTATGAGCTACAGATTCTTATTTATACAGTGGTGATAAAAATGTCTACTTTTCAGGTATATTAGGAGATTAAATGGGATATTGTATTTAGAGGTTTCATTTCAGTGCTTACCCTAACATGTAATAGACAGTTAATAAACATTAATACATCCCACCACCTCTTTATTTTTCTATTGGATTTCAGGACATCATTCTATTTAGGGAACCAAGTGCCTTGGAGTTTCTGAGTTAGTCCCCCTCTTCGTTGTCTAATCTCAAAGCTCTCCTTTATCATAAATCTGTCCATGGCTTCGTCTGAAATTGTTCTAGGTTCTGACTGGCAGCTGAGAACACTGGGAATGACACATTTGAAATGACTATGTGTCCTAATCTCTTCTCTACTCGAAGCCATCTTGGAGCTAGCACAACTGAAGGTAATTAAAAGATTGCTTCTTCTGAGCCTGAATCTTTTCTGACAGCCTTATATGAAAAATCTCCTTTGTGTTTTCCAGAAATGATACCATAGATAGATTAAACCATTAATCAGGTTTAGCCAGGAAGGAAATGTCTATTTTGATTATGTTAACACTTGGTCCAGTGATTACAGATGGGTTGCTTCAGTGTTCATGGATATATGGGATGGTGGTTTTCTAAAATGGAAAGAATTTAAATTTAGAGGAACCTGTCCTTGAGCCCCTTCTCCCTTCCTTACTTCCTTCTTTTCTTCTTTTAACTATATGGATTTGTTAATTAAATTAAAATTACTGCCCTTAACCTTCCTTTCTTTTTCTATAAATGGAAGTGACAACCCTTCTTAAACTGTCACTCAAGAACTTTTACAAAGATTAAATAATTCTCATTTTAAAAACTATGGTGTGGGGAGGGAGGAGGGAGGAGGGTTTAGGATGGGGAACACATGTATACTAATTAAATAATTTTCTATTAAAAAAAAATAAAAACTGTAAATTTCTATGTAAAATAAATACAGTATTTGTGTTTCATGTTTATGTCTCAGTTGAGTCTGGAATGAGGATGTGCAAGAAAAGGGGAAAATTTTTTTCCACAATTTTTGCATGTATTGATTGGCCATTCATTCATCATTAAGCAAATATTACTTGATAAACTATGCTAGAACATCAGATCAGCTCAGATCAGTCGCTCAGTCGTGTCTGACTCTTTGCGACCCCATGAATCGCAGCATGCCAGGCCTCCCTGTCCATCACCAACTCCCGGAGTTCACTCAGACTCACTGAGTCAGTGATGCCATCCAGCCATCTCATCCTCTGTCGTCCCCTCTCCTCCTGCCCCCAATCCCTCCCAGCATCAGAGTCTTTTCCAATGAGTCAACTCTTTGCATGAGGTGGCCAAAGTACTGGAGTTTCAGCTTTAGCATCATTCCTTCCAAAGAAATCCCAGGGCTGATCTCCTTCAGAATGGACTGGTTGGATCTCCTTGCAGTCCAAGGACTCTCAAGAGTCTTCTCCAACACCACAGTTCAAAAACATCAATTCTTCGGCGCTCAGCCTTCTTCACAGTCCAACCCTCACATCCATACATGACCACAGGAAAAACCATCTAGCCTTGACTAGACGGATCTTTGTTGGCAAAGTAATGTCTCTGCTTTTCAATATGCTATCTAGGTTGGTCATAACTTTCCTTCCAAGGAGTAAACGTCTTTTAATTTCATAGCTGCAGTCACCATCTGTAGTGATTTTGGAGCCCAGAAAAATAAAGTCTGACACTGTTTCCACTGTTTCCCTATCTATTTCCCGTGAAGTGGTGGGACCAGATGCCATGATCTTCGTTTTCTGAATGTTGAGCTTTAAGCCAACTTTTTCACTCTCCACTTTCACTTTCATCAAGAGGCTTTTGAGTTCCTCTTCACTTTCTGCCATAAGGGTGGTGTCATCTGCATATCTGAGGTTATTGATATTTCTCCCGGCAATCTTGATTCCAGCTTGTGCTTTTTCCAGTCCAGCGTTTCTCATGATGTACTCTGCATATAAGTTAAATAAACAGGATGACAATATACAGCCTTGACGAACTCCTTTTCTTATTTGGAACCAGTCTGTTGTTCCATGACCAGTTCTCACTGTTGCTTCCTGACATGCATATAGGTTTCTCAAAGGCAGGTCAGGTGGTCTGGTATTCCCATCTCTTTCAGAATTTTCCACAGTTTATTGTGATCCACACAGTCAAAGGCTTTGGCATAGTCAATAAAGCAGAAATAGATGCTTTTCTGGAACTCTCTTGCTTTTTCCATGATCCAGCAGATGTTGGCAATTTGATCTCTGGTTCCTCTGCCTCTTCTAAAACCAGCTTGAACATCAGGAAGTTCACAGTTCACATATTGCTGAAGCCTGGCTTGGAGAATTTTGAGCATTACTTTACTAGCATGTGAGATGAGTGCAATTGTGCGGTAGTTTGAGCATTCTTTGGCATTGCCTTTCTTTGGGATTGGAATGAAAACTGACCTTTTCCAGTCCTGTGGCCACTGCTGAGTTTTCCAAATTCGCTGGGACATTGAGTGCAGCACTTTCACAGCATCATCTTTCAGGATTTGGAATAGCTCAACTGGGATTCCATCACCTTCACTAGCTTTTTTCATAGTGATGCTTTCTAAGGCCCACTGGACTTCACATTCCAGGATGTCTGGCTCTACGTCAGTGATCACACCATTGTGATTATCTGGGTCATGAAGATCTTTTTTGTACAGTTGTATGCTAGAACATTGGAGAAGGCAATGGTATCCCACTCCAGTACTCTTGCCTGGAAAATCCCATGGATGGAGGAGCCTGGTAGGCTGCAGTCCATGGGGTCACTAAGAGTTGGATATGACTGAGCAACTTCACTTTCACTTTCATGCATTGAAGAAGGAAATGGCAACCCACTCCAGTGTTCTTGCCTGGAGAATCCCAGGGACGGTGGAGCCTGGTGGGCTGCCGTCTATGGGTTCGCACAGAGTCGGACACGACTGAAGTGACTTAGCAAAATGCTAGAACATAGACTCTATTAAAACACTTACACTTGTACTTTGCATTTAATTTTCACATCAAGTTTGAATGGTAGTTATTATCTTCATTGAGAAATTTGAAATCCAAAAAAGATGAGTAATTAGACCAAGGTCATACAGCTAGTGGTAAAACTGAGATGTTAGCTTCAGTCTGTCTGATACAGTAAGACCAGGCAGTGTGCAGACTTGAATGGTACGGGGAGGGAGGTGGGAGGGGGGTTCAGGATGGGAAACACGTATATACCTGTGGCGGATTCATGTTGATGTATGGCAAAACCAATACAATATTGTAAAGTAATTAACCTCCAATTAAAATAAATTTATATTAGAAAAAAAAACAAAAGTGTTAAAACCTGATGTGTTTTGGATGTCTCAGCAAGAACCTTTGTTGAATAATAAGAATTTTTTGACTCTCATCACTTCTGCAAATTTGCATCTGATAAAATCAGACATTTATTCACCCTTGCCCTAAACCAAAGAAGTCATGCAGACCTACTTTAAACTTACGTTTGATAAGAGGGCAATTTAGATTCTTCTGTCAGTTACAGCTCACCCCCGAGTCACGAAGCAGAACAAAATGTGGAGTGATATGGTGAAGAGGGTGACAGAGACACTTGTGCGACTTGGGCGAGTGCTAATGATTCAGTCAGTTTCTATCATTCTCAGAATCGCAGGGGCAGAAGCACCTAGAGTTTTTTCAGTGATCACACCGTCGTGGTTATCTGGGTCATGAAGATCTTTTTGTACAGTTCTTCTGTGTATTCTTGCCACCTCTTCTTGATATCTTCTGCTTCTGTTGGGTCCATACCATTTCCGTCCTTTATTTGCTCATCTTTGCATGAAATGTTCCCTTGGTATCTTTAATTTTCTTGGAGAGATCTCTAGTCTTTTCCATTCGATTGTTTTCCTCTATTTCTTTGCATTGATCACACATGCATGGTCCTAAATAAATCTTAACTTCCTTTCATCTAATCCAAGAGGGAAACATTCTTATTAACATCGTATTAAGTTGGCACTAGAACATTGGTTATATGTGTGCAGAGTTTATTTTTGTGGTGGCTCCTGCTGCTGCTAAGTCACTTCAGTCATGTCCAACTCTGTGCGACCCCATAGATGGCAGCCTACCAGGCTCCTCCGTCCCTAGGATTCTCCAGGCAAGAACGCTGGAGTGGGTTGCCATTTCCTTGTCCAATGTATGAAAGTGAAAAGTGAAAATGAAGTTGCCCAGTTGTGTCTGACTCTTTGCAACCCCATGGACTGCAGCCTACCAGGCTCCTCTGTCCATGGGAGCTTCCAGGTAAGAGTACTGGAGTGGGTTGCCATTGCCTTCTCCATTTTTGTACTGGAGAAGATTATTATTTAGATTTTGCTCTTGTGAGATTAGTTTAAATAAGTAAGAATACTCCCTTTTCACCCAAAGGCTACTCATCTGAATCAATGTGCAAACTTGGTAAGCAGAGTAGTGACGGTAATACTGCAACAGAGGCAAAGGCTAAGAAGTCAGTCAGTTCTCATCATGGCCAAGCCAATACCAGGAGCGCTTCCACTTCTCAGGGAAACACTGAGCTTGGCCTGCTATACTTGCCAGCCAATGGTAAGGTGAACAGCCAGAAAAAAATGTAAAGAAGAGTTGTGTGCCTGTGGCTGATTCATTCCAATGTAAACCATCACAATATTGTAATATAATTATCCTCCAATTAAAATAAATAAATTAATCAAAAAAAGATGCAACTAAGGAAAAAAAAAGAACTAAGATTTAATGAACTTTTAATAACTTTGTGTCTAGTGCTGATCCAGCTGGTTCAAATGCATTATTTCATTTATCTTCCTAAGAACCCCATGGGGTAGATGACACCAGTGGCATCTTATAGATGAGAAAACTAAGCTCACAGAATATTAACAATTCTGGAGGACAGCCTAGAATTGATAGTATTTGGAGCCCATACTATTTAAGGACAGAGATAAACAGGGCAATGATGATTTGTTATTCAGTCACTAAGTCGTGGACTGCAGCACACCAGGCTCCTCTACTATCCACTATCTCTTGGAGTTTGCTCAAATTCATGTCCTTCAAGTCGGTGATGCCATCTAACGAACTCATCTTCTGTCATCCCCTTCTCCTCCTGCCTTCAATCTTCCCCAGCATCAGGGTCTTTTCCAATGAGCTGGCTCTTCACATCAGGTGGCCAAAGAATTGGAGCTTAAGCTTCACCAACAGTCCTTCCAGTGAATATTCAGAGTTAATTTCTTTCAAGATTGACTGGTTTGATCTCTTGCAGTCCAGGGACTCTCAAGAGTCTTCTCCAGCACCATAGTTCGAAAGCATCAATTCTTCAGCTCTCAGCCTTGTTTGTGGTCTAACTCTGACATCTTCCAATGAGCAAGCATCTTTTAATTTCATGGCTGCAGTCACTGTCTGCAGTGATTCTGGAGTCCAAGGAAATAAAATCTGTCACTGCTTCCACTTTTTCCTCTTCTATTTGCCATGAAGTGATGAGACCAGATGACATGATCTTAGTTTTTTTTTTAATGCTGAGTTTCAAGCCAGCTTTTTCACTTTCCTCTTTCACCCTCATTAAGGGGCTCATCAAGATAATCTCATTAAGATTATCTGGTAGCAAATGGATTTCATTTCAGGATATAACTTTTTATATAGCCCTTTTTGATAGGGCTATGTCAAGAAGGATGGGATCTGAATGGGAGGTATAGAGTGTCTTGATCAATTAGCAATGTCTGTCTTGGGTTTTGGAAAAGTGGCATGTAAGGCAGAGATCTGCCAACCTTTACCTAGTCTTCTCATTTTACAGACTTAGTCATTTTACATTATGACTGAGAAGTTACCGTAGTTACAAATTATAGTGTGAAATGCTGCCTAAGCCTGCTTTTATCCTGAAGTCACCAATGCTTAAAGCAAGGCTGTTTCACCAACCAGGCAACCAAACAACTAACAGAAAGCAAAGCAAAACAAAAAGAAATAAATGTATTGGCATTTCAAGCATTAATAGGAAAAGTATTAGTGCTTAGAATGTTCTAAGATCCATAAAATCAAAATGTAGACAGTGTTTCCGTTTAGCATGCATTAATAGCCTGTACAAAATTTCTAAAATACAGATTGCTGGACCCAATTTGCAGAATTTTTTGATTCAGGAAGTTTCTGGGGGTTGGGGCTGAGAATCTGCATTTCTAGCAAGTTCTTGGCTATGATTTGAGGGCCCCCTGTTAGTAACTTTTCTTTGACATTGATCTGATTCCTCTTAAAATAAAATTAATTATTCAACCATGCATTTTTTAAAATAAATCTGGGAGACTCAGCCTGCCATCTCTTTGGGGTTTGTTAATAAGCTCTGAATATTATCTCAAAAAAATTTTTTTATTTGGTGTTTGCTTCAGCAGCCAGTATGCTAAAATTGAAACAATACAGAGATTAGCATGCTCCCTGCATAAGTATGACATGCAAATTCATGATGTTTTCCATATTCTTGAAATCTCTTGTGTACTGTTGGTAGGAATGAAAAGTGATACAGCCACCATGGAAAACAGAATGGTGATTCTTCAAAAATTAAAATACCATATGATCCAGTGACCCCATTTCTGGGTGTATAGCCAAGAGAATTCAACACAGGCTCTCAAATAGTTATTTGCATACTCAAGTTCATTACAGCATTATTCACAATATATAAGAGGTAGATGCAACCCAATATCCATGGACAGATGAATTGATAAAGAAAACATGGTATAATCATGCAATTAAATATTATTCAGCTTGGAAAAAAAAGAAATCCTGTTACATGCTACAACATGGATGAAACTTGAGGTCATTATGCTAAATGAAATAAACCAGTTTCCCAAAGATAAATGCTATATGATTCTACTTATACAAGGAATCTAAAGTAGTTCAACTCACAAAAGCAGAAAGTAAAATGGTGGTTGTCAGGGTCTGGAAACCACAGGGAATAGGGAATTGGGTAGAGAGCTCCAGTTTTGCAAAATGAAAAAGTTTTAGAGCACTGCGAATGTACCTAACACTACTGAACTGTACCTTTAAAATAGTGAAGACTGTAAATTTTATATATGTTTTGCACTATGATTAAAGAAAAATTGCTGATTTAAAGATAACATTTTCCCTGGAGGGCACGGTAATCCTTAGTTGGGGAGGAGTCTGGAGAGAAATGAAGTAGCTCTTTGTAGCTACTCAGATGTGAGCTGGGGACTTAACCTTGTTCCAGTGTTAGCAAGCTTCCCCCTACCTGTGGGCCTATGGATTCTTAACCTCTCATATATAATTCTTAAAAGCATTCACGCTAGGGTCCAATCCAGAGATTCTAATTTGGTCTGTAAGTGACCTGGACAGTAGGATTTCTAAAAGATTCCCAGATGGTTTGAATTATAGCCAGATCTATAAAGCGTCGTTTGGATCAGTGATTGTTAAATTATGAAAGGTTAAAAAGATTCTCTTTGGAGGTTTGTCAAACTATAATATAGGCTTCCCAGGTGGCGCTAGTGGTAAAGAATTCAACTGCCAATGCAGGAGACACAAGAGATGCAGTTTCCATCCTTGGGTCGGGATTTCCATTTCCCCTGGAAGAGGAAATCGTAAACAACTCCAGTATTCTTGCCTAGAAAATTCCAAAGACTGAGGAGCCTGGCGGGTTACAGTACATGTGGCTACAAAGAGTTGGACGTGACTGAGCAACTGAGCGTGCAAACTCTATATGCTCAGTGCTCCGCTATTCTTTTCCTCACAGCCTCAGCCCCAGGCAATCCTGACTATCATCCCCCTCCCCTACCAACTGGAGAATTTCTAATGCCTCTTTCAGGTAAAATATACTCATGATTACCCTTTGCTATGGTAGAATTCTTCTGATCAATGGATTGGGCTGAATTTTATATAAAGACATTCCTCACACCCCCCACCCAGTTTTTTGTTTTTTCAAACCTCAGTTATAGGGAGTTGAATTCATCATCAACTGGTTTCTATTGATATTGGTAGAAAAGTTTTTGTCTTCGCTGTGTATGTACACAAAGCCCACCCATCCTTTTAAATGCTCCTCAGTCAAGCCTCACAGTTGAAATATAGCATTTAGGTTTAAAAATAAACCGTTAAACTATAACAAAATTCCTTTTTTTTTTTTTTTTTGGTTTTGCATTGTTTGACAGGCTATAAATGATTTCGGAGATGATCTGAAGAACAAAGGGATGAAATTTCATTGAGTTAACATTTCTGCAGAGGGATTAGGTCCTGCCAAGGGTGATCTTCTTTGTCTCCCGAAACATCAGTGGTATAAAATCAGAGGGTATGCAGACAATCCTAAGGAGTTGTAACTGTGTTATTAGGGTGTGCTCATTATTAAAGAATCCCAAACGAAAACAACTCTTTACATATTCAGCCATTTGGAAGCTAGTTTAGATACCCATGAAATCAGAAGTTTGGCAGCACAGGAAATGAGGTTTGCCAACCTAATGCTGTCTAATATTAATTAAACTGAATATAACTCAGTTGTCTGTTTTTTAGGTATTTCCAAGCAGAATACCAGAGAAAAAGAAATAACACTGAATTTGTAGTATATGTATAATTTAAATTATATAATCATACATGTATTTATAATTATGTATTCATATTATGTAATTTAAATTGTCATATAGTCTAGATTTCTGAATATTTCTAGAATAACTGAGTAGGAGGGCTGGATATGCCAAATTAATAATTTCTACGAAATTGGTTACCTAAGAAAGTTAACATGAGAATATACTGATACAAGTGTTATTCATATAAATACAAATCTACACTGTGAAGAAGGCAAGAATATTGCTATGTACCCTGCCCGATAAGCATTCAGGAGTGGGAGCAATTAAAGCTGCCTAGAATTTTATGAGATGATATCACGAGGAAATGACTGCCCAGCTGTGTTCTAAAATGTGCCTAAGAGTGACCAATGCCATTACTGTGGAGGTGTTACCTTGGAAATGTGTCCAGTAGCACATGAAGGACAAAAGATGATAGCTATCTTGGTGACTATTCACTGCACACAAATTCTGATGGATTCCTCTTTGTGAAGATGATTATGTACATAATGGAACTATCATTGTATCCTCCTCAACTGGTATAAGCATGTAATATTTAACACAGCGCAAAAAACATCCAATTTCTACTGAGCAACCCAATTTATATTACAGTTAGTCCTGAGGGATATTTAGATGTTAATGTTTAGGCATTACTGAAATACATAAAATTCAATCAGCATTCCCAGCATTAGCGCTAATACAGGAGACACGGACACCGGTTGTACATACAAGGAAAAGTCAGAAGTCGAGGCCAAAGGGGCAGAGAACCTGGGCTCAAGGTCCTAGTCATGCTGTGAAGCTTACCTCAGGTTTCATTAGATACAAAATAAGGATAAATTTGTGCATTATAAACCAGGAATGCCTATAAATTTAGTGAGGGGTTTTGGAAATATACAGATTCTGAAGACCTAGCCTGTAATTTATGTATAGAGTGAGGTCTAAGAAAGTGCAAGTGTGAAGGAAAACTCACCAGAAAGATCGCTGCTTTCGACCAAGATGGAATAACAGGGACCGAGGGACTGTGTTAACTCTCCTGAAGGAACTCTAAAAAACTGTATATGTTTGCTAAGTCACTTCAGTTGTGTCCAGCTATTTGTGATGCTATGGACTGTAGCCCGCCAAGCTCCTCTGTCCACGGGATTCTCCAGGCAAGAATACTGGAGTGGGTTGCCATTACCTAAAAAACTGGATACAACATATGAAAAATGATTTTTAAGACACTGGACATCAGACAAAAAAGTTTAATAATCCCTATGAGATAGGAGACAAATGAGGTGAGTCTTGATATTACCCCAGACTATTGCATTGAAAGAGTTTTTCAGGTTATGTTTCTGGCAGGAGGGGCCCAGTGTTGGTCTCCCTGTGTTGGAGAAATGAACTTGGAAATCCAAGAAAGCCAAAGTGGCTAGAGTTTGCAGAGTAAAGTGCTACAGAGAAAAACCATACAGAAAGATCTCTGAAAAACTGCAGAGGGAATGCCCGTTAGTCTTCAGCTGAGTTCTGACCAGTGCATGCATGTGAAAAGACCATACAAGGGCAGGGAGAATGGGCAACATTCAGTTCAGTTCAGTTCAGTCACTCAGTCGTGTCCAACTCTTTGCGACCCCGTGAATTGCAGCACACCAGGCCTCCCTGTCCATCACCAATTCCCAGAGTTCACTCAGACTCATGTCCATCGAGTCAGTGATGCCATCCAGCCATCTCATCCTCTGTTGTCCCCTTCTCCTCCTGCCCCCAATCCCTCCCAGCATCAGAGTCTTTTCCAATGAGTCAACTCTTCGCATGAGGTGGCCAAAGTACTGGAGTTTCAGCTTTAGCATCATTCCTTCCAAAGAAATCCCAGGGCTGATCTCCTTTAGAATGGACTGACTGGTTGAATCTCCTTGCAGTCCAAGGGACTCTCAAGAGTCTTCTCCAACACCACAGTTCAAAAGCATTAATTCTTCAGTGCTCAGCTTTCTTCACAGTCCAACTCTCACATCCATACAGGACCACAGGAAAAACCATAGCCTTGACTAGATGGACCTTTGTTGGCAAAGTAATGTCTCTGCTTTTCAATATGCTGTGTAGGTTGGTCATAGCTTTTCTTCCAAGGAGTAAGTGTCTTTTAATTTCATGGCTGCAGTCACCATCTGCAGTGATTTTGGAGTCCCCCAAAATAAAGTCTGACACTGTTTCCACTCTTTCCCCATCTATTTCCCATGAAGTGATGGGACCAGATGCCATGATCTTCGTTTTCTGAATGTTGAGTTTTAAGCCAACTTTTTCACTCTCTTCTTTTACCTTCATCAAGAGGCTTTTTAGTTCCTCTTCACTTTTTGCCATAAGGGTGGTGTCATGTGCATATCTGAGGTTATTGATATTTCTCCCAGCAATCTTGATTCCAGCTTGTGCTTCTTCCAGCCCAGCATTTCTCATGATGTACTCTGCATATAAGTTAAATAAGCAGGGTGACAATATACAGCCTTGACGTACTCCTTTTCCTATTTGGAACCAGTCTGTTGTTCCATGTCCAGTTCTCACTGTTGCTTCCTGACCTGCATATAAATTTCTCAAGAGGCAGGTCAGGTGGTCTGGTATTCCCATCTCTTTCAGAATTTTCCACAGTTTATTGTGATTCACACAGTCAAAGGCTTTGGCATAGTCAGTAAAGCAGAAATAGATGCTTTTCTGGAACTCTCTTGCTTTTTCCATGATCCAGCAGATGTTGGCAATTTGGTCTCTGGTTCCTCTGCCTTTTCTAAAACCAGCTTGAACAACTGGAAGTTCATGGTTCATGTATTGCTGAAGCCTGGCTTGGAGAATTTTGAGCATTACTTTACTAGCGTGTGAGATGAGTGCAATTGCACGGTAGTTTGAGCATTCTTTGGCATTGCCTTTCTTTGGAATTGGATTGAAAACTGACCTTTTCCAGTCCTGTGGCCACTGCTGAGTTTTCCAAATTTGCTGGCATATTGAGTGCAGCACTTTCACAGCATCATCTTTCAGGATTTGAAATAGCTCAACTGGAATTCCATCACCTCCACTAGCTTTGTTCATAGTGATGCTTTCTAAGGCCCACTGGACTTCACATTCCAGGATGTCTGGCTCTAGGTCAGTGATCACACCATCGTGATTATCTGGGTCGTGAAGATCTTTTTGTACAGTTCTTACGTGTATTCTTGCCACCTCTTCTTAATATCTTCTGCTTCTGTTAGGTCCATACCATTTCTGTCCTTTATCGAGCCCATCTTTGCATGAAATGTTCCCTTGATATCTCCAATTTTCTTGAAGAGATCTCTAGTCTTTCCCATTCTGTTGTTTTCCTCTATTTCTTTGCACTGATCTCTGAGGAAGGCTTTCTTATCTCTTCTTGCTATTCTTTGGAACTCTGCATTCAGATGCTTATATCTTTCCTTTTCTCCTTTGCTTTTCACTTCTCTTCTTTTCACAGCTATTTGTAAGGCCTCCCCAGACAGTCATTTTGCTTTTTTGCATTTCTTTTCCATGGGGATGGTCTTGATCCCTGTCTCCTGTACAATGTCACGAACCTCAGTCCATAGTTCATCAGGCACTCTATCTATCAGATCTAGTCCCTTAAATCTATTTCTCACTTCCACTGTATAATCATAAGGGATTTGATTTAGGTCATACCTGAATGGTCTAGTGGTCTTCCCTACTTTCTTCAATTTCAGTCTGAATTTGGCAATAAGGCAACATTAAATCCTGATAAAAAATCCCTTGGCAAACTAGGGGAATGGGGAACTTAACCTGATAAAGAATATGTGTGAAAAAAAAAATCTTGCACTTAACATTATAGTTAATGGTGAAAGAATTATTTCCTCTTAAGATCAGAGCCAAGACAGGGATATTTGCTCCTATTTCTATTCAGCATGGTATTAGTGGTTCTAGCTGATGCAATTAATCTAGAAAAATAAAAATAATTACATCCAGATTGGAAAGAGTGAAATAAACTTGTCTTTATTTGTAGGTGGTTTTATTGTCTATGTAGAAAACTTGATGGAATTTACACACACAAAAAATAAGAACCAATAGATGAGTTTAGAAAAGTTATGGGATATAAGATTAACATACAAAACTAAATTGATTTAGATATATTAGCACTGAATATTTGGAAGCTGCAATAAATGTCATTTACAGTAGCATAAAAATAGAAAGTACTTAGGGATAGATCTAACAAAAGGTGGATAAAATTTGTACATTGAACTATGAAATATTTTTGAGATAATTTTTAAAAAGACCTAAGTAAATGGAGAGACATACTGCCTATACCTATACCTATATGGGTTGGGAGATTCAATACTATTAGATGTCAATCATGCCCAACTTGATCTAAAGATTTAACAGAACTCCAGTCAAAATTCCAGCAGGCTTTTTGATTGAAACTAGCAAGCTGATTTTTTTTTGTTTTTGCAATGAGAATTTTTATTCAGCACAGAATACTGATTAAATCCTACAGTTTTCAGATTTCTGTTGTTTTGCTTTTTTAAATGTTTTATTTATTTAACTTGAGGATAATTACTTTACAATATGTGTTTTGTTTTGCCAAAAATCAACATTAATCGCCCATGGGTGTACATATGTCTTCCCATCCAGAACGACCCTCCCCACCTCCTTCCACAGCTTATTCTTCTGGGTTGTCCCAGAGCACTGGAATTGGGTGCCCTGCTTCATGCATTAAATTTCTAACAAGCTGATTTTAAAGTTCTTATGGAAATACAAAAGGATCTAATTCTAGCGAACAGTAGCAACAGACTTCAGAAATGAAGAACAAAGTCAGAGAGCTAACTCTACCTGATGGTAGATGAAAACTTGGCTAGCTCGAAATTATATTCTGAGGCAGACAACTAGGAATATTCTGACACTGTATTAAATCATTATTTTCTTATTTAGCAAGTGACTAGTTCGATGAACTAAACAATGTGCTGGAAGTGTATGAGTTATGGCTTAGTTGCCAGATCATGTGAAGTACGAGGCATGAGAGTAGGGATCAAAGAACTCTTGTTCTCACAGAGCCCATATAAAAGTACACATATGGAGAAACCATATTTACCTGCTTTCCCTTATTCATTGTAAGGAGTAAAGCCCCTAAATATGTTTAAAAAGCACAGAATACCAAGCCGCTCTAGAATTGTTAGCATGCCCATGCAGATCTTTCATAATGGGTATTTGGGAAGGAGAAAATACTCAAATTATTGTCCATTCTGGGGGAAAAATGCCCAAAAGATGCTCAAAGTCTGGAACACCTGCTGCTGCTGCTAAGTCGCTTCAGTCGTGTCCGACTCTGTGTGACCGCATAGACGGCAGCCCACCAGGCTCCCGTCTCTGGGATTCTCAAGGCAAGAACACTGGAGTGGGTTGCCATTTCCTTCTCCAATGCATTAAAGTGAAAAGTGGAAGTGAAGTCATGTCTGACTCTTAGCGACCCCATTGGTGGATTGCAGCCCACCAGGCTCCTCCATCCATGAGATTTTCCAGGCAAGAGTACTGGAGTGGGGTGCCATTGCCTTCTCCAAGTACTTTCTACTAGCTCAGTAGATATTGGGCTTTACTGGTGACTGGTGAGGATTAAATGAGACAAAAGCACATGCAGAGCAGGACATACAAACTATGGCACTTAATTTAGGAATATAATTTCAGAAATATATGTGGTTTTCAAATAACACCCCCTATCCAAAAAAAAAAAAAGAATTTAAGAGAGTAAAAGCATTTCTTTCTGTGAGGAATATTGCAAGGCAAGCACTTTGTTCCATTTCCATTATTGTCATGGTTACTTGGAAGCTCAGAACCAATTATGAAACATAGTTCTCACAATTCTAAGATTCCTATCAATTTTTTATCAGATTATCTTTCCTTTGGCACTAGTTTTCTGCTTTAATTAACTTCCTCTAAAATGCCTACCCCTTTTTGGAGAGAGGGAGAAAGAAGGTAAATGAACGAATGGATAAAGAAACATATCTATTCACGTTCATTCAATAAACACGTATGAACTATTGCAGCAGATCCTATTTAAACCCTGCTTGAAAACCAGCCTTATTGTATTATAATTAAATCCCAGGGTCTGTGAATGTGTGTGCGTGTCTATCTTGTATGTCTGTGTCTACCCTGATTCAATTGAATCTCATTCTTTAGGGACATTGAGTCAAAGGAAAATCCATCCTTTTTTGGCCAAGGAGGATGAGGCATTAGTTAATTAAATTCCCTGTAGGCGTCTTTAGTGATGCAGTAATACTAAATCCAGAGATAAGTTGTCTTGGCAACTGCTTTGGTGACTGTTACCAGCCTGCTTTTAGGCTTGTGAATAAAGATGTTTGAGAATGTAAATCACCAGCTGAGGTCTAACAGATATTACTCTCACTCTTTCGAAGGACTTGGACACTAATTGATAATATAGTACACTTTCATTTATGTTTGAATACTAAAGAAAGGTTCATAGCTCAGTCTTTGGATGATTACATATATTATTCATGCTTTCAAAATGTAATAAAGATACATACTTAATATAAGTTTTCCAATTACAGTTTATGACCAAGCTCAGTGATGGTTATAGTTTCTGGCAGAGATTTTTAATTTTCTTCAAATGCCTTCTTGGGATTCACAAAGCAGCTTCAAGCATAAACATGTTTAGCTTGGGGGAAAGGGAGGGGTAGAAATCAACACACGTGCACATGAAGACATCTTTATGCAAAATTTTTTCCAGTGATGAATCGTGAAGAAACTGACAATAGTCCTATTTTTCAAAATAATTTCTTTTTTTTTCTTAATTAAAAAATCCTTTTAAGGTTCCACAGATATTGGAGAAACTGGTTACCGAAAGAATTTGTGAACTATCAATTTTTTGGCTAGCTAATGTGTGGTGGTGTCCTTTCTTAGCACTTAAATAATATATGCCCATAAAGCCATTTTTACTAGATAATCCTTATTCTACACTGAATACTTTTTTAGAAATCTTGGGTATTAAGCAATTATGTAGAATTGAAAGGGGTCTAAGATCATTTGGCTCAACCTCTTTCTTTTACAGAAAAGGATACTAAAACTCACAGAAACCATAAACGTGCTGAGCCTGTTGTAACTACCATCAGGTCATGAGTTCCCCAATGTCACCAAAGCAACATAGAGAGTCTTGTTACTGTGGTTTTCTCTGCATTTATTTCTGCCTAAAACAACCTTTCATGATCCGCTTTCCATCTCATAAAGATAGTATGGTATGATTTAAAAGTTTGGACTGCTGAGTCATATAGCTCAGGGTTCAAATTCAGATTACTTACCTTTTTAAAAACAACTCTGGCCTCCATAATCTTGATTCTTATATAATTGTTATGGTTAGGCAGCAGTTGCCCCAGCAATAGAGTACATGGAGGGGTTCTATAACCCGGAGAGGATGAAGATGACAAAGGAAATTGTGAGAGGCTGATCCCACTCTGCCATGAGAACTTCACATATGTATAACACATGGTCAAAGTCAACTAGCTCTACAGAACAAAGCATGTTTCCATATCAGTTTCCATTTAGTGCCCAGTGGTAAACTATTCTCATTTGGGGTTGCCAAGGAAGAGGCTTGTCATGTCTGAACCTTTTGTCTGTGACCCATCCTGTCCGCTGGACTTCCCAGGTCATGCTAGTGGTAAAAAACCTGACTCCCAGTGCAGGAGATGGAAGAGATGTGTATTTGATTCTTGAGTCGGGAAGATCCCCTGGAGAAAGAAATGCAACCCACTCCAGTATTCTTGTCTGGAGAACCCCATGGACAGAGAAGCCTGGCAGGCTATGGTCCAGAGGGTTGCAAAGAGTTAGACACGACTGAAGTGACCTAGCATGTGCGCACACACCCTGTCCTTTTCCCATATAAGGTGCGGTTGTTCAGTCACTAAGTTGTATCCAACTCTGCAATCCCATGAACTGCAGCATGCCAGGCTCCCCTGTCTTTCACTATTTCCCAGACTCATGTCCATTGAGTTGGTCCATATAGGTCAGTCTGCAACAAAATATCTGCTTCGTAGTTCTTTATATGTCAGAGCCAATAAGGACTGCAAGACACTATAGCTCTCTCTCTGGCACAGTGTGCTCAGCTTAAAAAAAATCCCATTACTTTTGAAGTAGGTGATAAGGTCTCTCTGGAAGTCGCTCATTAGGGCAGTGCTGACCTATGGAAATTTCTGCAGTGATGAAAATGTTTTCTGTCTACACTACCAATGTGGTAACCACTAACCTCATGAGCCTATTGAGCACTTGAAACAAGACTAACATGATGGATAGCTGAATATTTTATTTTACTTAATATAGTTAGTGCAAACTTTAAATTGAAATGGCCATATGTAAGTGGAGGCTACCCTGTTGGACAGGTTGGTCTAGAGGCTGGATGAATAGACATTGGGAGCCTGCTTCTCTGCTTCCTTCTCTCCTTCCTTCTCTTTCCTTCCTTTTTCCCCGCTTTCCTCAACTCTTTTTTTCCCAGTTTATATATTTATATTTTATATAAATTTATATATTTATATTAAATATATTAATATATATTATATATTAACATAATATATTATATATATACACACATGATAAAGTAACCCAAGCCAAACAGGGCTTCTCTCAAGGAAATGTATTTGCTTTTTAATAGAATCCTCTTGGGGACAACATTTAAACTGGAAAAAAAATAAGTATGTCAGACTTGTGGAATTCTGGTAGGAAATCCTTTGAGGTTAAGGAGGTTTGTGGTTATTCTGTGCTACTCAAACTACCTCTTACAGGTAATATCCACTCTGCCAGTATAGAGCAGAAGGCATAGCTGAGCACCTTTTGCATTGCTGACACTGATGTTTTCTGATATGCTTTGCATGTGTGCTAAGTCACTTTGGTCATAGCTGACTCTGTGTGACCCCATGGACTGCAGCCTGCCAAGTTCCTCTACCCATGGGATTCTCCAAGCAAGAATACTGGAGTGGGTTGCCATGCCTTCCTCCAGGGGATCTTTCTGACCCAGGGATCGAACCCATGTCTCTTATGTCTCCTGCACTGGTAAGCATGTTCTTTACCACTAGCACCACCTGGGAATCCCCCTGAAATACTGCAGCAATGTCTTATAACCTTTAAAATAACCTGATGCAGAATTGATTACCAATAGTTTTTTTTATTAATTAGTTTATCTTAATTGGAGGATAATTTCTTTACAATATTGTGGTGGTTTTTGCCATACATCGACATGAATCACCCACAGGTGCCCATATGTCTCTCCATCCTGGGTCCCCCTTCCCATCTCCCTCTCCATTGCATCCCTCTAGGCTGTCCCACAGCACCAGCGTTGAGTGCTCTGCTTCATGCATCAAACTTGCACTGTGTTCTATATTACATATTAGAATTGATTACCAATAGTTTTTACTACTCTAAGTCATTGAGTCTAGATACCATTCTTAAAACAGATAATGATTTCATTTTTAAAGACTT
This sequence comes from Bos taurus, assembly GCF_002263795.3. NCBI lineage: Eukaryota > Metazoa > Chordata > Mammalia > Artiodactyla > Bovidae > Bos > Bos taurus. The sequence goes on along the minus strand of NC_037341.1, from coordinate 14,402,274 downwards.
TGCTCATCTATCTCTAGTCCTCCCATTCCCATGTGTTGTGTAAATAGAGATACTACTCAGGTTACAATAGTTTCTTTAAATCTTATTCATTGCATGAACACAATGCTTCCTTCATTCTACTAGGTGTTGGAGGGAAAAAAAAAAAAAGAACCAAAATGATGAACCAAGCATTTATGTTCAAAGATGGAAGAAAGACAAAATATTTTATAGGTAGTTTCAATAGAAATTTTCCTCTTCAGTATCTCATGTCTAGTGTTTGGAGTGGAGATGTTTTGGGAAGTCTTTGTCTCTCAGCTTTTGAAATCAACAGTGATTTCTGAGTGCATGACCTGTGGTTACTGAAGCCCAGTTTCTCCTTTGTAGGTACAAGCTGACTCGTGGCCCAGTCAGGTGGAAATCAAAAAACAGAGCCTTCTTGGTAGCCGGAATCAGTCTGCTCTCTAAACCTGTTGTTTCAATAAATTACTTCCTAAAACTGAGTCCAAATGTGCAATTTAATCCACTATGATGACTACACTGATCCATTTAGCAAACTTTCCAACTTCTCTTTGTTGCAAAATATCCCTTTATATTTTTTTTCTGATGATGCAAATGGTTTGTGTTTTGAATCCTTGTAAAATCATGGACAACTAGAGTGGTGCAATATCAAAGTAATTTGTACCCCCACTCATTAGCAAAGTGATCAATTAGCCAAACAGTCTAATAAAATCACAGAATAAGGGAAACTCTTCTTTATTCATTCATTTAATATTTTGGTGCTTCCTATTTTAGGACCTCAGTCTGTACACATTCTTTCATTTAACAGCAATAAGAATTACTAGTAAGTTGTCATTCTCATTCTTACTTGCAGATGAGGAAACTGAAACTTAGAGTGTTAAAATTCTGCAAGAGTTCACAATTCACAGTGGAAGAGTTGACACACAAACTCAGGTCTGTATGTTCCCAGGGACAGCTTTTTCACTTCTCATACATTTAATCTGCTTGAAACACCAGGCTAGTGTGCAGTATATAACTCCTACTTCATATTTAGATTCCAAATGCCTTTACCAGGGAGTTTTGTCTATTCATTTAGCAGGTCTGACTGTTTATCTGAATTAGTTTGCATCTTTGAAGAAAATGCATTTCTTTAATGATATTACAAAGTACAATTTTTCACGAAGTAAAACTTTCTATCATCCAACTAGTCCTTTTTATGAGGCTTTAGAAAATGTGGGTGTATGTGTGTGTTTTGTTTCCCACAAACAAACTCTTTAGTTCAATCTTGAAATTTGACTTTTTCCTTAAATTTTTCCTTTTAGAATAAAAAGAAATCTCATTCTCAAGAGATATTGGCTTAAAAAGTCAGTTCCTGGTTTACTCATCTAGTTGTTGGCCATGCAACTTTGACAAAGACAGTTAGCTCCTAAAGCCTCAGTCTTTTCACCTGTGAAATGGGAATTATGGTCATGTTACTGATTTAGTTTTTTTCTTCATGGAAATAAGGTTTATAATGGGTTTGACAGAGCCAATAGTTCCCCCCTTGATATGAATCTTGGTTTCTTATTGAGTACATTGTCCTCTCTTGATGTCTGTGGCTTGCTATTCAACAGTGATAGATAAATTACTTGCTTATATAACTTCTATATCATGCCTGGTGTTAATATTATATCTATAGCATTCTCTTCACTAAGGAGCATCCATAATCCTCTCCTCCTTAATTTTCTAGAAATATCAGAATATATACCACTAGGATTTTGCATGTAATTTGAGCAGGAGAAAAACACCTATGGATGTCTGAGATGAGTCTGCTTTCTGGAAGCTGCTGTAATGGTCACTGCAGAAGTGACCATAAGGTGACAGCCTCCTAGGACATTGGGGCCAAGCAGAAGTCCCAAGCAACTGCCTTGATGGCTGATCTTGCATTCATAGCTCTGCTACAGAGAGGTCAACATCTGCCAAGGCGATAGCTGCCAAGAGGTCCACCAGCCAACAGTCGAGAAAACTGCTTCTTGGCAGTATTTTCTAAAAAGCAGTAACAACACCGTGCTTCCATTTTAGAGTGCCATAGGCTTTCACAATGCTTTATTGCATTTAAGAATCTAAATCCTACAGTGGTTATAAAAGGGAAGGTGATGTCTTCCTTATATTTTCTTATTGTTTAAAGTCATTATTTCTCAACCTTGACTGTACATTAGAATATCCTGGGGAACTTTTAAATCAATTTGTGGGGCAGAGTCCCAGAGACTGATTTTTAAAAGCACCCCAGGTAATTCTAAAGTGCACTCAGATTTGAGAACCATCTTTCCAGGTCCTCTCAATTTATTCATTCATTCACTTACCATTTATTGCACACTTTTTCATGTCAGTTTTCAGCAAGGCGATGGTGATGATGTAAAGTGAGATTCTACAATTGCCCTCAAAGACGATACAACTTAGTAATTCAATTCCATGGAATTCAATTCAGCAAACATTTATCAAGTTCCTACTACATGTCAGATACTATGCTGGATACGGAGGAGGCTGAAATGACAGCAATTCCTGCTGTTTAGCATTTACCTTCAAGTGGGTAGTGTGTACAGATAATTGTATGAGGCAGAATTTGGTGGTGTTAATGTCTCACCTTTCTATAACATTTCACAGCCTCTTCACCCACCCATAAAACTTGGAACTCATTCAATAATTCTTGAGACTGGTAAGCAGCTAGCTGACATTATCTGGAGTTCAAAGAGGAGGCTGACATGCTTTGCCAATAAGAGGCAGAGTAAGACCAGACACCCACGTCTATGGATTCTGGGGTCAGGGCTCACTGCATCATGCCATGCTGTGTTGTAGGGCTCTGAAAAGAGTGTTGAGTTTGACTGACTGCAGGAGTAAAGGTATTTACTCAAGCATGTATTTGTGCATTTGTTTGGGGGAATTTTATTTCCTGCAGAGTAAATAGAGAACCATTTCTGTCCTTTTTTTTTTTTGGGCTTCTCCCTCTACCCGGCCAGGGGCCCCTTCTGATGCTGTCTTCACATTCATATCCTTTTTATAAATGATGTCCTACTTTCACCAAATTTCTGATCTCTAAAATGGTTCTGGATATCTAATATCTTGAAGAGAAAACTGAAAATATTTAATTCCAGTAGCAGATCTGCTTGTCACCAGCTTCTGTCAATCACAGAAGCGCTTAATTAGGCTACTGAAAATTAGTCAAATGTATATAAAAGAGAAGCCAGACAAGTCTTATTTTCAGGGATCTCCATCCTGTCAGCTAATAAAGTATTAAGCCAAATGCCATCTGGATTGGGACTGGCACATGAGGTAGTTGATGAAGAATATGTTTCAGGAATTAACCTTATGGCAGATTTGGGGAGTTGACTCTTCAGGGAATGAGCTGTGGGTGAATATCCTTTTCATGTGCAGAATCAAAATGATACTAGCAACCTTTAGCATCAATAAACAGCAACATATTCACAGGGCCATTGTTTCATTTTTCCATAATAGCAAAGAATCCACTAAGTGGATTCCCAGAGGACCCATGGCACAGAAGACTTTGTACTGAAACTTGCACTGCAAGACTGTGGAGTTATCGACCCTTTCTTTAAAAGCTTAGCACTGTTAGGACTGGGCTTCCCAGGTGGCGCTAGTGGTAAAGAATCCACCTGCCAATGCAGAGACATAAGAGATGCAGGTTCGATTTCTGGGTCAGGAAGACCCCCTGGAGGAGGGCATGGGAACCCACTCCAGTATTCTTGCCTGGAGAATCCCATGGACAGAGGAACCTGGTGGGTCCATGGGATCCAAAGAGTTGCACACGACTGAAGTGACTTAGCATGCACACACGCACTCTTAGGTTTGTCCAGATTTAGATGCCATAGCCTAAGAGAAACACTAAAAAACTGTGGAGTACATTCAGGAGAAGACATTCATGTGATCAAGAATCTGAATTTTTTTTTTTAGAGAGGAACAGCTGATGAACTGTAAAGTTTTAGGCTGAAGAAACAAAGAACCAGAAATGCAAATGGAAGCATGAGAAATCTTCAAGTATGCAGAATCTTTTTGTGGAAGTGGGATTGTGCTCAGTCTCTCTAGCTTGAGAAAGAAAGACAATTGCCAGGGGTAGAAGTGACAAAGGGGCAAATTTCAAATTACCCCGATATGGAAGAACACTAAAATTTTTAAGCAGTAGAAACAGTTGCTTCATAAACCCCCTTTTTTCAGAGATGTTCAAGAATATTGTGTCAGGAATATGGACTTAGGGATTTCTCAATTGGGTAAGAAGTTGGTTTTAATGAACTTTCCTGGGAATATTAACAGTTCTGAAAATCCACCTGAATCCTTCTGTCTCTAATTATGCTTATCATATTATCTACATCATTGAACTTTGCTCTCTCAGGAGAGGGAGACCACTGATATCAAAAATTAGTCATGCATGTGAACTGGACAGGTAAGCCATTACCCACACTTCCAGGTATAGAGGAAACTCAATGAGTCACTGTTTAATGAATACGTGAACCCAAGGTAGTCTACCAGTAAGGACTAAGACGTGGAGACTCTGGTAGAGTTGCCCCAGTTCACCAGTGCAGGCAGGACTGACATGGGCATTCAGGGAGAAGAGATGCTGACACTAAGCTGTGGGGTGCTGAGTACCAGGGCACAGTCCTGGTCATGGCTCCTGGCCATCTGGGAGGCCCTCCCCCGACTGAGATGCTTATATCTCTTGGCATTTCATCACAGTACATCTGCAAGTTTCACTTTAGGAAGCACAGACTCAGAAGTTGCAGTGGACTGAGCCACAAGGGAAGCCCAAGAATACTGGAGTGGGCAGCCTATCCCTTCTCCAGGGGATCTTCCTGATCCAGGAGTCGAACCGGGGTCTCCTGCATTGCAGGCTATCAGGGAAGCCCTAATATGACATAAGAATTTAATTTAAATGAACTCTTACATTGAGTAGGAATTGGATGGAATGCATTTTCCTTGAACTTCATTCGACTTGACCTGAGTCTCCTAGTCCACACATAGCTGTGTCTATGCCCAGTGTGTCCATTGTCTACACCCAAAGACATTGTCTACACTATTACTTCAGCTGAGAGCAGTGTTTTATTTATGTCTGAATCTGCAGCGCAGAAGACAATGCCTTCTACAGAGTAGACTTGCAATAAATGTTTGTTGAGTGAATATTAAATGCATTTTGTTGATTTTAGGAATGGAACATGGACTGAATTCTTTTTGTGTACTAAGTATGCCTACCTAGAAAGAGTATCACTAGCTAATATTTCTTACACTCTTGTTATTGTCCAGGTGCTAGGCTTAATGCCTTACATGCATTGTCTCATTCAAACCCTACAAACAAACCTTTTAAAAAAAATCATGCAGGTAATTCCCTGGTGGTCTAGTGGTTAAGATGCTAAGCTTTTACTGCTGAGGTCTTTGGTTGAACCCCAGGTCAGGAAGTAACAGGCTGCTCTTGCTTCTCTTCCCCATTCTTCATCGTCCCACAAACTGCATGGTGTGGTCAAAAAATAAAAAAAAAGATTGAAAAGTTAAAAGAAAAAATCAGTCACATAGGATCATCACACTGTTTTTACTAAAGAGGAAACTGAGGCACATAGAAGCTAAGTAGTTCCCCTTTGGTTCCACAGAGAGTAATTAGATGATGCAGGATTGAAATTTAGGTTGTGGACTTCAAAGCCAGCATAGTTAAGCAGAGCACTGTACCTTGAGTGAAGGAGTGATCATTATCAATCATTAATAGGGCAACATGTGTTTAAAACGTGTGTGTGTTTAGTTATTCAGTTGTGTCCAACTCTTTGCAACCCCATGAACTGTCACCTGCCAGGCTCCTCTATCCATGGGATTTCCCAGGCAAGAATACTGGAGTGGGTTGCCATTCCTTTTTCCAGGGGATCTTCCTGACGCAGGGATTGAACCCAGGTCTCTTGCATTGCAGGTGGATTCCTTACTGTCTGAGCCACAAGGGGAGCCCATTTAAAACATAGCTAACAATTATTGAATGCTTTCTACATGCAAGGTACTAAGTATCTGTTCATTTAACCCTCATAGCAGTCTCATAATGTAGATACTATTACTGTGCTCACTTTACAGATAAGGCACAGAATTTTTGGATCTGGATTTATCAAACCCTAAAACTTTTCTTCTCAATATTGTATGGTCTTATTTTCTCTTTTGTGATACTGAAGGGACAAATATTGAATCCTTCCACGAAGTGTACATGTTGCTCTAAGAAAATTGTATTTGATTTTACCTGGAACTGGATCTCAACTCATCAAATGCTTTGTTAGGATAGTAATGTTCCAAAATGCCCTTTATGCCTGCCCACTGGGCCACTCTTTTACCTGAGGGTTTATAGGCAGCTTAGAAGATGGTGAAGAAACTCATCATAAAGGCAGTAGTTGTGGAAAAAAGTAGACCAAGTGGAGATGATCTCAGGGCCTTGGTCACCATTTTACCAGGAACGGGATCTTGGAGGACACTTAACCTCTCCATGCCTGCGTTTCATCATCTATAACATGAGGGTGATAATAATCCCAACCTCATAGTGCTGGTTAAAAGCTTGTATCCACAGTGCCCTGAATTTCGTGCCTGACTCAGGCTGCTGTTGATTCTCTTCTCCATTCCTCATCCTCTCAGCTCCCTTCTTCTCTCTTTTATTCTCCTTCTTTCTGTTCCTCTTCACCATCCCCTCTCTTCTTCTCCATCATCTTTTTGTTATTCACAAAATTTTAATGGAGATTAAATTAGTCCATACAGGATATAATTCACTTCTTTTTTTCACTGAATCAAAATCAGTCACATTCCAGAAATAATTCTAGACCTCATAGTTGGGTTGAAACCCAAAGCTGTGACTCTGTTCTAATAAAACATATGACTTTAGGGAGGGAGGCGTAGCTCTCCTTCCTCCCGCATTGGTTTAGTATGTTTGCGATCAAAAGCCTTCTTGCCTAGAAAAAGGGACTGTACTGACTTACGCAAGCACGTATGTCCACCAGAGACAGTGGTTCGGGGTGGGGCGTTCTCAGGAAAAGCTGGGTTGTGAGATGCGGCAGATTAGGAGGAAGCCAAGAATCCACCTACACATCACCTGGGCAAGTCATTCACTAAAAAAAAATGCTTCTCCCTTTGCCCAGAGATCCCTCCTGGATGCTTCCAGGCTGAGATCTTCACATTGCACTTTAAAGATGCTAAGCAGGAGGAGGATTCACCATTTTATTTCTTGGCCTTGGTTTCTCTCTCTCTCAGTGAGGACTGTGCCGCCTCCTCCCAGGGTATTGTGGGGGAGATGAATTAGCTAATATGGATAAAGAGCCTTTGATGATGACTGCTAAATGTGTGTACCGTGTAATTGCCATTTTTCCCCAAGAAAATGTTCGTATTGTTACTAATTAGGCATTGTTGACGCACCTCATGCCCCATTATTTTACAGTTGTCGTGCAATTAACTGGCGGTGGGACCATTTCAAATGACATTTATTGCCAATTTCCCTGGTTTAATTTTTGGAAATTTTATGGGAAGCCTGGGCATTGTTTCTTATTCACCGCAACTTAAATAATTAACAACGTAAATATGGCTTTGGGTAGTGAGATTGTCAACACCCAGAGTTCTTTAGAGATTTTAATTAAGAACAGTACAGCACCTGAACTTCAGGGAAAATCTCATTATAGCAACTAAGCACGCCGAACGCTTCTTCTCTGTGAGTTCGTGGCTCCTTGTGCCTGAGTGCCTGTGCACGTGTGTGTATGTGTTTACATGTGTGTGTGTCCAAGTATGGCTTTGTGATCAATAGTGTAATATGAGAAATGAGAACAAGAACAAAATCCTTTGGCTCAGCCTTTTCTAAGGCATACACTAGAGAAGCTGATTAATGAAATTTTCTCCATTTTCTTATTATAACCTAGGGATTTGAGTCGGCTCAAATCAAACATCGTTTATTAGATGTCTACTCTGTTATTACATGGGACTTCCTAGGTGGTGCTAGTGGTAAAGAATCTGCCTGCCAATAGAGATGATGCAAGTTCGATCCCTAGGTGGATAAGATCCTCTGGAGAAGGAGATGGCAACCCACTCCAGTATTCTTGCCTGGAAAATTCCATGGACAGAGGAGCCTGGTGGGCTACAGTCCATGGGGTTGCAAAGAGTCAGACATGACTGAGTGATGGAGCGTGTGTTGTTGCTTATTGGACCAGATGAGTTTCATGCTTTTTTAAAGCTTCACAAGTCAATGAGGTCTCACACACTGACAAAGTGAAGGTTCAGAGAGACGAGGTAAAGTGTCCAGCGTCACACAGTGAATCAAGATGAAGACAGGACTTAAACCCAAGTCTGCCAGATTCTGAAGCCTGGACCCCTTGCATTCTCTCTCCTGAACAAAATTGATGAGCTTTCGGTCTGGCAGTGAGTCTGGGCATTTCAAAGGCCAACCCGTGCCTTCTCCAGAAGCCTTGTAGGATCAGCTGTCTAAATGCATCTTCTCTCCTCTATCTGGTACCACTTTCCGTCACTTCTTGTAGTCTGACTTTTATTTTCGCTGTGTTCCAGCTGGGATGACAGTATAATAGGATGGTTATGAAAGCATGGCTTTGGAGACCCCTGGATTATATTTCTCACTCTGCCTCTTCGCATCTGGGTCATCTTAGACAAGTGTCATCTCTTAAGCTTCATTTTGTTGGTGTGAAGATGAAAATGAAAGTAAATATGGAAAGTGCTTAGGAGGTTTCATGGCACATAGAAAGCACGCAGTATACAATTGGATACATGGATATGTTGGGGCTCTGGTTGGGCTACCCCAAATTAGGCCACAATGGCAAATTGATTACTTTGAGTTGAAACTGCTTGAGAAACAGCCGATGTGTGCCACAAAAGGGGAGGGAAAGAGAGAGCGGCTTTAGGAAACCAACGACACACTTTTCCCAACCTAGATATGTCGTACAACCTGAGAAGCTGTGCGAATGTGCAAGTGATCGTGCCTCCGGTCTGCAGAGTCAGCCCCCTCTGGGATGGCCAGCACAGTCGGCAGCCCACGTGCCTACAGGATGCCAGCTTCATGGTGCACGAGCTGCCCCACGAGGCATCTCTCCATGGCAGGGCTGGTCCAGGCATCACCCTGTCTCCCTCACTGACCCTGCCTGCTGGAAAAGGCAGGGCTGCCCACTAACCACCTCCCGTTTTTGTGGGGTTTTTGTTTTGTCTTACTCTTTGCTCTTACCTGCCTGGGTGACACAGGATCTGTGTCTCCACCAGGCACAGATGATTCTCAGAGCTTCTCTTAACTGAACGTGAGAGCAGTGTCTCTTGGTTTGCAAGCAGAATGAAGTGGGCTTGAGGCATGCTTCCATCACTTGCTGGCGACTGGCAGGCTATTGAGCTAGTAGTCTGAGTTTTGGTTGTTTTATCACTTGCCAGATGGAGTGGGGGGAATAATAACCATTCCACATTGTGAGGATCAAAAGGGAGAAAGATATCACTCAAATGAATGAGCTCAGATAAAATTGTCACTTACTGGGTACATACCATGGACCGGATGATGCTGGAAACATTATCTTAATAGTCAGTTGACACTACCATCCCCTTTGGTGCAGGTGAGGAAACAGAGGCTCATGGAGATGGTTTAACTTGCTGGAGATTTCCCAGCTTTTAGGCCTAGGCTGAGTCCAGATATACAGTATAGCCAGGTTAGAGGCTGCCTGGGCCTCAGAGAGGACAAATTAGTGCTACCTAGTAAGTGGTGTGACTGGATGTCTAAGCCTCTGCCAGCAGAGAGGCTCCTTACTTGAGAAGGGTTTGGTGAGGAACTCTCCTGGCTGAATTCTGTATGCTGGTAGGAATGCAGTGAGGTTGGAGGTTGGGAGGAAGAGGGATCTGACACTGGGTGCATCGAGTGTTCCTTGTTCCATGTCCTCCCACGGCTTCCCCGGACCGCTGCACAAAGATCCTGACGCTATTAGACGCCACATGGCCCACCTCCACCACCTGCTACAGCCTCCCATCACTCCGCCCTGCTTCCCGCCTTGGGACTGGCACACCAGCAGTTTCAGACTCTGCTCCCTCTTGTCCTTGCGAGTGCTGCTTCTTCTGCTTGGAACTTTCTCCTTATTGTTCTTGTGTCACCCACTACACCTTTTTCATCCTTGGGGGCTCTCAGTCCAAGCCTCTCTTTCTCAAGGCAGGCTGCTCCAGGGCCAGCTTCCAGTGTGAATCACTATCTTGTGTATTATCCATAGCTTGTACCTGTCTTCCTTTCCTTCAGAGTGTTCCAGTCTGCAGCCGTACCTTGTCTAATGGATCAGTTGGTTAATATTTGTCTCTGCATTTTAGATTTAAGCTCCATAAGAGTGGGGACATAGCATGGCTGGCACAGAACACAGACATCTTCTAAAACAGATACCTACTATGTACATATTTTCTAAATCCCTCTCTAAATCCTAGTCAGTCTTCAATTTGTGAAACTAGCATGTAGTAGATGCTAAATGAATATTTGTAATGCACTCCCCCCAAGCATCTTCTATTCCTTCCCATCACTAACTTAGTTCATATCTACATATTCCTTAATGAGTCAAATGGCTAATAACGAATAAATAGAGGAAAGAAGAAACGGATATAATTTGACTTATCACACACTTAACTGTTAGCAAAGCTTGAGCTTCAAAGTGTTTGTCATTATTTTGTAGGGTTTCAACCTCTGGTAGAGAATCCAAGAGCTGGTCTGCCTATCTAACTGGCAGCTCCTGTCTGTATCCCCAAAGTGATTCTTTGTATGTGTGTGTGTGGGGTTGTTAAGCATGGACTTTGGAACGAGACTCAGTTCAGTTCAGTCGCTCAGTTGTGTCCAACTCTTTGCGACCCCATGGACTGCAGCACGTCAGGCTTCCCTATCCATCACCAACTCCTGGAGTCTACTCAAACTTATGTCTGTTGAGTCCATGATGCCGTTCAACCGTCTCATCCTCTGTCATCCCCTTCTCCTCCCACCTTCAATCCTTCCCACTATCAGAGTCTTTTCAAACAAGTCAGTTCTTCACATCAGGTGGCCAAAGTATTGGAACCAGATTATCTGCATTTAAAACCTGACTGTACCACTTATTAGTCCTGTGAATTTAAATTAGTTTTTAAACTCAGTTTTATAATCTGTAAATGTAATAATAGTCTGTAAGGTAATAATAATAATAATGATGATGATGATGTAAGGTAATAATAGTCCTTACATGGGAGTGTTGTAGTGAAGATTAAATAATATTTATTTCACAAAGCATTTAGAACAGTTCCTGACATACAGTTCATGCTACATAACTACTATTATTTTGTTTAGGAGGTGAAATCATGTTATGCTTTTTCATGTGCCAGCTTCATAAAACCCACTTCCTTCCTAAGTCTCCTACCATTTCTCTCATAGTTCTGGCTTCTGCCTCCCTCTGACCTGAGTGCTAAAACCAATTTGCTGAGTCTACTTGAATTATGACAATACTGTTTTTTTAATTTTTCTTCTGTGATTGCCTTTGAAAAGGAAATTTCCTTTAATTTCAAAACAAATTTTAATTTCAAGTCTGATTTCAATTTTAATGTGATTTCCATTGTAATTTCTCTACTGGTGGAAAATTGTCTTACAGTTTCAATTGTACCTGAACTTTGTCTCAAGAAAATTTGGTTCAACAGAATCAATCAGCCAGAAGGAGCAGTGCTGGGGAGGGAGCGAGCTTGAGAAAGGCGGCTGCCAGTCTTAGTAAACACAGCTCTCAGCTCTTATGAGATGATGGGAGTTGGAAGTTCTGATGTTAGCTTTTGTGCCTGTTAACTCTTCTCTTCCTCACCTCTCAATGAACTTCCTGGCTAGCAAGCTGATGTTTTTTTTTTTTTTTAAAGAAATGTTAATGAAATGTCTTTGTAACATGGGCTGCCAGGGCAATTCAAAAACAAAACTAGCTATTAGGGCTATTAGGATTCACTAAAGGTTTAGAGATTTGAAACTAAAGTATAATCTGGTTAAAGCAGAAAATATTGTCTGGTGTGGAGGACAAAATCCAGAATCCAGAGGAGGCTTAATTGCAGGCTCACTAATTAGGACTTTGGTGATTTTGAGGGAAGTCCCTTCCTTTCTCTGGACCTCCTCGTCTGTTAAAGGAAATAGCCAATTATTTATTCAGCAAATATTGGCTGAGCTCCTATTATGTTCTAGGCACTGCTGGACTAGATAAGCTTTTAACTGGTTTTACAGTTGAACCATCCTGTGAAAAGCATTCCTGAAACCTCACATATGATGAACTTGAGGGTAGGGGCGGAGTGAACTGCCTTGTTTTAATTTGAGTAATTAAGATAGTGTAAGGAGTGGCACATAATATGCCATATTTGGATATATTTGGTGTTTTTTTTTTTTTTTCCCAAAAATCCAGTGTTTGCCTTTCTGTAATGTTATGTACTATTTTACTGATTTAGGTCTTCATATTTATTAGCTCCTTCCTTCCTATTTATTTTGGGTTTACTGTGCTCTTCTTTTTCTGAATTTTACTATGGAAACACAAATCACTGATTCTTAGTTTTTTTTTTTTCTGCCAGTTATGAAAGATGCCAGGAATCAAAGAAATATCACCACTACCCAGCTAGAAGAATTATCAGGGATGTATAATTAACCAGGATCAAATTGAGGCTTTAACAGATAATATCTCAGTATGATCTTATATTAAACCTGGACATATTCGGGCTTTTGGGGCTTTTTAAAATCTCTTGAACATTTAAAAATAGAAATAAATTCTATAAAAGAAAACCAAAACAATCAGAGAATCTAGTTTCAAAAACTGATGTGGGAAAAATGTCCAAGTAGAAGCGATAACTGTGTAGTGATTATTTCTGTTATTTAATTTTTCATTTGTCATTTATGATTTGGGTTTTTTTTGGGGGGGGGTCTACATATAAGTACTTAAATTTGTAAAATTTCCACTGCTTTAGCCACTTCCTAAAATTTTACCTTTTGATTAAGGCTGTTCATCATTATGATATGCTGCCTTTTCATTATGATTGAAATATTTTAATGTCCTTTGTGATTTCTTCTGCAACCTATGTGATATTTAGAAGTATGTTGTTTAATTTCCATTTATTTGCAAACTTTTATTTTAGTTTTAGTTACTGAATTCTAATTTGCCTCCTTTGTACTTAGAAACACAATCTGGATGCCCTGTGGTATTTTCTTTCAGCTCAGGAAGAGACTCTCTTTACACGTGTACAGTCCAGCCCTGGGCCAGGGCTCCACAGAGACTTCCCCACGTGGCTTTCTGGGGACTCCTATCTGTACAGCCCCCGCTCTCTTTCGTTTGCTTTAACAGCCTACAGTACTAACCTCTGCGTTCTTAGCCCAGTAAGACTGCTGTTCTCTCCTTGGGCTTTATTTCCAGTGACATGTGGCAGCCTTGAAAGTTCCTCAAGGCAAAAGGGTGGGAAAAAAATGTTTTTTCTTTTCTTTCCAGCTAGCATTACAGTTCTACATTGACACTGACTCCTCGTCCGCCCCCACCTCTCCCAATTCTCTGAAAATGCTTCACGTAAATATTTTGTCTAGTTTTGTGTTGTTTACGGGCTTCCCTGGTTGCTCAGATGGTAAAGAATCCACCTGCAATGCGGGAGACTTTTCTTTCCCTGGGTTGGGAAGATCCCCTGGAGAAGGGAAAGGTTTCCCACTTCAGTATTCTTGCCTGGAGAATCCCCATGGACAGAGGATCCTGGCGGGCTGCTATCCATGGGGTTGCAAAGTGTCAGACACGACTCTGCGACTAAGCACAGCACAGCATGGTTGTTTACAGAAGGGAGTAGAGAAAGCAGTCTAGAACTCACACTCTGCATGGTCAGACACAAAGCATTACTTTTGAATTCATTCCTGTTTAAGTTACTAATATTAACATAAGAAAGGGGTTTTGGAAATTAAGGTTTTAAAATGCAAGTTTAAAATTTAATAAAATGAACTTATTTTTATCAGGGCTTTTAACTTTATTTTTCTTTGCATTTCTAATAGCAGTTTCATTTTGTTTATAAACTTCAGCGGGAAAAAATTATCGAGTCATTTCTATCTCAATTTGGGAGCTTCAATCACTTTGAGCAACTAAATTGGGTCTAAATTGCTATAGAAAATGTCTTTCCAGCAATATGTGAACAATACTTTTTACTTGATCCTTTTAAAAGCACAAAAAACTAGTTAAGAATGGCTAATTTAATATGTAGGATCAACCATGAATGGCTTGCTCTTATAATTGGTTTACTTAAGCACAAGGATAATACCATCTGAGCACCAGTGATATCTGGATGTAGCTATAACGTAACTGGTGGATACCTCCCATACCCCTTACTTAGGTGAAGGTGAGTCCTTTAGTAAAATACTAAAGACACTATTGCTCGCCGGCTCTCATCTGGATGTTCTTACTGACGCATGTCTGATTCTACCTGGTTTTGCTGAATCTCTTCTGTGCTTCATAGTTGTGTGTCATAGTTGTCTATGACAGATAGGTGGGATATTTTTGTTTCCTAACAGTCATTACCTTATGCCTGTGTTGAAGTTCTAACTCTAAAGAATTTTCACTCATTCTCTAGAATTCCTTCTACGCTAGTCATGAGCAGAGTTTTCATTTATTGCATTTCTTTTAGTCATTCTTGTTCTACTGCCTATGCATATCCATGAAAATGCTGAAAATTGAAAAATGAAAAATTCCTGGCTTTTCTAGGAGGGAGTGGGGAATTATATTTGCAAAAATATAATTTCTGCAAAATTATATTGGAAAAGCTCTTTGATATCTGGAAATAGTGTATTTTCTCTGCAGCAAGGAAAGGGGTTTAGGCTGTTTGACAAAAAGAAAAAAAAAATCCAAGTTTCATGTTAACTGAAATAAATCTGCTCCACTGGGTCAAAGGTTATTTAACCTATACTAATTCCTGTGTCTTTGTTTGATGTTAGTTGTGGAAGGTCTTGTAGGTCTTCATAGAACCATTCAACTTCAGCTTCTTCTTCAGCATTATTGGTTGGGACATAGACCTGGATTACTTTGATATTGAATGGTTTGCCTTGGAAATGAACAGAGATCATTCTGTCATTTTTGAGACTGCACCCAAGTACTGCATTTTGAACTCTTTTGTTGATTATGAGGGCTACTCCACTTCTTCTAAGGGATACTTGCCCACAGTAACAGATATAATGGTCATCTGAATTAAATTCACCCATTCCAGTCCATTTTAGTTCACTGACTCCTAAAATGTCAATGTTCACTCTTGCCATCTATTTGACCACTTTCAATTTACCTTGATTCATGGACCTAACATTCCAGGTTCTATGCAATATTGTTCTTTACAGCATTGGGCTTTACTTTCATCACCAGTCACATCCACACTGGACATTGTTTTCTCTTTGGCTCTGTCTCTTCATCTTTCTGGAGTTATTTCTCCACTCCTCTCCAGCAGCATATTGGGCACTTACTGACCTGGAGAGTTCATCTTTCAGTGTCATATCTTTTTGTCTTTTCATACTGTTCATGAAAGTTCCTTTTCATACTATTCTTTCTATAAAGAAAACTGAGCACCCAAGAATTGATGCTTTTGAACAGTGGTGTTGGAGAAGACTCTTGAGAGTCCCTTGGAGTGCAAGGAGATCCAACCTGTCAATCCTAAAGGAAATCAGTCCTAAATATTCACTGGAAGGACTGATGCTGAAGCTGAAACTCCAATACTTTGGCGACCTGGTGTGAAGAACGGACTCATTGGAAAAGACCCTGGAACTGGGAAAAATTGAAGGCAGGAGGAGAAGGGGATAACAGAGGATGAGATGGTTGGATAGCATCACCAACTCGATAGACGTGAGTTTGAGCAAGCTCCAGGAGTTGGTGATGGACAGGGAAGCGTGGAGTGCTGCAGTCCTTGGGGTCACAAAGAGTCAGACAGGACTGAGCGACTGAACTGAACTGAATTCCTATGTCACATTGTTAAAATAGGTCCTAGCTGTAACCATCTGAATTTTTCCCTTTAGTTATTTCATGCTCATTTAATATGATATAAATTAACTTAATAATATCCATTTTGGATGTTTTAAGCTTTTCTTTTTCTAACGGTTCTTTCATATGTTTCAAAAAGATGATACTACTGGAACAACGCATTCTGGGTAGATGAGATATTATTCTATCTTCCACTCACTTGTATGGATCAGCTATAATTTAAAATCACAAATACCACTATTTGGGGGGAAATAATTATACTTTATACTCTGACGGACACAAAATAAACAAACTCCCCACCCTCAAGTTGCTCAAAGCAAACATGAAAAGCCCAGGCATGCATGCTACGTTAATTCAGTTGTGTCTGACTGTTTGTGACCCTATGCACTGTAGCCCACCAGGCTCCTCTGAGTCTGGGATTCTCCAGGCAAAAATACTGGAGTGGGTTGCCAGGCCCTCCTCCATGGGATCTTCTGGACCCAGGGATCAAACCCATGTCTCATTATGTCTCTTGCATTTTAACCCCTAGCACCACCCGCGAAGCCCAATCCCATGCATAGTTACATGCAAAATTAAATGACAAAATTCCTTTTAACATGCCAAAAACAAAGGACATTTTGTGAAAAAAATTATTGAGCAGGTAATATGAATAATTCAGAGAAGGAACTCATGATCAGAGTGGGCTGAGAAATCTTTTTACAGAAAGATAGTGTTGTCAAAGAAAGTTTGTTCAACGTCTGTATACTTACTGTAGTCCTAAAATATGTTGATGCTTAAACCTCACCATTGTGTTTATATGTAAAGGTTTAGAAGGCTTTTTGTTCTTTGAAACACAATACTCTATCTCCTTATTTAGCATATAAGCCACCATCCCTATGCTTGGTTCTCAGGGAAATGCCTCTGCTTCTATTATTGCCTCTTCTCTTGTGATGCAGTCAGTAATGGGACTGGCTCTGTATTCTCTTTCTGAAAAATGTCACAGACCAATGTGGATGGATCTCTTAGGCCCAAGTCATAAATGAATGAGCAACAATAGCCTAGGAAGAACATCTCTAAACACAACCAGAACTATGACTGAATCGTACACAGCTCCTGGTAAATATAGTTCTATACGTTATTGCTTTGAGGACAGACCTGAGCATCTTTCCTCTAGGTTTGCGCACAGGGAATGATATAAATGAATTTAAAGAAGAAATACCAAACAGAAAGGAAGACTGGCAGCCATATTAAAGACAAGCTCTCCTCGTTTTTAGCTGTAGGGATCCGTTTCTAATTGTATCCTTTTACTATCTCATATATAATACAATCGCTTTTTCTCTTGGAGAATGATGACACTAAAGCAGTTGATTTTGTTTTTAGCAATTAAAGTGACCCAATCCATATGATTTTCAAGGGGTATAACAATGCTGTTATAGCAATAAGTCATGTACAAAGAGTAAAACGTGGTTCTGTAATCATGTGTAGAGGAGGAAACATGTGCGCTTCTGGATGTTTGTGTTCTCTGGACAGAAGCTAATCACTGGAGCTAGGACTTAATGCTTCAGCATCCATATCTCTTTGGGAACACTCTTTATCCTTGTTTGAAAGCAGAGACTGAGAAATGAAACAAGCTCCTTTTACAAAGCCCTATTTAATCAGGCCTCTTGCTTATCTGCAGGCATACACCAGACTCCCCAGAGCTGAAACTTACTTCATTTGCTGGGCAGTAAAAATATTTACCCTCTCACTTCCCACTTCACAAGAACATAGTCCAGGAACTGAAACACACCGAATCTTAAATGATGGGTAGAATGAATATTATTTCTAAAAATAGCTTCTCCATCCCAAGTTTAAATAAATGTTCACTTTACACTTTTCTTTAGGTACTTTCATAAAATACATTGAACTTTTATTTAATGAAATAAGGTTGTAACTCTATTCCTTGCAATCTATTAGTCAGTTGATCCACCAACATTTACTGAGTAGTTTATCTAACTGGTGGCATACTTTTATCAGATGTAACACTTTTGTGTATACTTGAGACTGTACTTGGGCTTTGCAGCATGCCCCAGTATCTATTAATCCCCATACCTGCATCCCAGTTTTAATCCTTTAAGTTCAGTTTCTTAACTTCCAGCATATTGGGCTGGATCATCCTTTGTTGTAGAGAGAAGTCTTGTGCATTGTGGGGTACTGAGCAGCATCCTAGGCCTTTGCCCACTGGATGTCAGCAGCACATCCCCTATCCTCATCCCAACTCAGTGGTGACAAGCAAAAATGTCTGAAAGGCGTTGCCAAATGTCTGGGGGACAAAATTGCCTCCAGTTGAGAAATAGTGTTTTGGCTTAATAGTCAGTCAGTTCAGTTGCTCAGTCATGTCCAACTCTTTGTGACCCCATGGACTGCAGCATGCCAGGCTTCCTTGTCCATCACCAACTCCTGGAACTTGCTCAAACTCATGTCCATTGAGTTGGTGATGCCATCCAACCATCTCATCCTCTGTCATCCCCTTCTCCTTCTGCCTTCAGTCTTTCCCAGCTCCAGGGTCTTTTCCAATGAGTCAGTTCTTTGCATCAGGTGGCCAAAGGATTGGAGCTTCAGCTTTAGCATCAGTCCTTCCAAAGTATATTCAGGATTGATTTCTTTTAGGATTGATTGGTTTGATCTCCTTGAAGTCCAAGGGAATCTCAGAAATATTCTCTAACACCACAGTTCAAAAGCATCAATTCTTTGGTGCTCAGCTTTCTTTATGGTCCAGCTCTTACATCCATCCATACATGACTACTGGAAAAACCATAGCTTTGACTAGATGGATCTTTGTTGGTAAAGTGATGTCTCTGCTTTTTAATATGCTGTCTATGTTGGTCATAGCTTTTCTTTCAAGGAGCAAGTGTCTTTTAATTTCATGGTTGCAGTCATCATCTGCAGTGATTTTGGAGCCCCCCCAAAATTAAGCCAATAGTATGAAAAGGCATAATAATAGTTTTTATATTAGATAGGATAAACCAATTTTTATTTTCCTTTATTTCCCTCAACATATCTCATTTATTATTATCAACATATTATCAACATATTATCAACATATACATTTATTATTCTAGTTAAATTTTAGATTCTTTTGCAAATATATTTAATTTATATATTATTTGATGGGAAATGGTATTTACAAATATTAATTATCTAATACAAATATATTTCTATTTATACCATTTTTTACATTCTAAATTGTGATTAGTTATATATAGTATTAAAAATATTTTCAACCTGCCCTGTTGTTTAACCACATTATTACCCATGAGGCATGTACATAAATTATTACCTACATTTCATAGATGGGATTTGGATTTTGAAAGAAAGAAAGAAGGAAGAAGGTAGCACCCAATGCTGTCAAGTTGGATTCTAGGGCCTCCTTTTTTAGTCTCTGCCTTGTTTGAAGGTCTAAAATTGGAAAACAAGATGGGGAAGATATAAAAGAGAGTATGAGATGTTTCCTACATTTAAAACAAGGATTGAAAACAAAGCTTTCATTTTTCAATGTGAGGGAAGATTTTCCTCATGGTTTGGAATATTCCAGCTTTTGTGCTTTTCCTTCTGGGTCAAAATTGAGTCAGTTGTAGTAAGGTGGGTGAACCAAGAACCTCTTACACAGAGTGAAGTAAGTCACAAAGAGAAAAACAGGTGTCATATATTGACACATATATATGGAATCTAGAAAAGTGGTGCTGATGAACCTGGGAGAGAATGGACTTGTGGACATAGTGAGGGGAAGGTGGGGAGGGGGGCAAAGTGAGAAAGTAGCATTCACGTAAAATTTTAAAAATTAATTTCCAGTTCAGTTTTGCAAACTCAAGAGATATGTGCAGTTTGAATAAATTTGAAGATGGCCCCTTTATTAGAAATGCTTGGGGGAAACTCTGAGGCATTGGTATCCCATTCATTGGAGTAGAGGTCTGGCAATTTCTGCTTAAAGGCACAGCAATGCGTAATTATGTGGTCAAAAACGGAAAGTCATTGTAAGACTTTTAACCTTCCTCCTCTCTCTCCCTCCTGTATCCTAAGAATGGAAGAATAACTTGGAACACAAAATCACTGTGCCATTAGACCTTTTTTTTTCTCTTGACAAAAATTCACTCCATAAACTTTATCAATGCATGATCATGAAGAAGAGATGAGTTTCTTTTCCTTCTGCCTCAATATGTCTGCTGCTGCTGCTGTTGCTTCAGTCATGTCCGACTCTTTGCAACCCCATGGTCCATAGACTGCCAGACTCCTCTGTCCATGGAATTCTCCAGGCAAGAATATTGGAGTGTGTCGCCATACTCTCTTTCAGGGAATCTTCCTGGCCCAGGGATCGAACCTGTGTCTCTTATGTCTCCTGCACTGGCAGGCAGGTAGCCTGTGAGACTTTACCACTCCCACTGGTAGTTCCCAGTGCTACCTGGGAAAGCCCAGTATGTGTCTATAGGGATTTATTTATAATAGTTCACTAAAGCAAGACGTGGAAGGTTGGGAGGTATCACAAACAGTAGTGTTTGTAGTGCCCACTGAAGCAGGGCAAGCTTGTGTGGACAGATCAACTGGAAAGGAAGAAAGATGGCCCAGGCCACGCGACAATAGAGCATCTGAGGACACGTGACAGACTACAGGGAAGGTCTAGATGAATGACTGGGATTAGATAGGGTATTAATTGAACAAAAGTTAACAAGGCTGTGCCAAGCGAAGATGACGAAAATCCAGTGCTCTAGCAGCATCAGGGGAAACTGTTCACAAATAACCAGCTTCCAATCTCTCAGCTGAGTTCAAGAGCAAAGAGGGAAAGGAATTAGGAAGACTAAGAATAATATGACAGAGCACTAATTAGAGTTTTACAGGAACCACATGATTGAAATGAGAAGCTGGCTCAAGGAACATGTCAAAGACTCAATTATGTGCAGTGGAGAATGAAATCCCAGAAGATCAGTAGCAGATATTTCTTTATTCTATATATTTATGTGCTGAATGGACTTGCTCTCATTATGCTACAGGAGAGGGTTTATGCATTAAATTGACAAACACTTTTTGAGGACCTACAGTGTTATGGGAATTTAGTAGATGAACAGAAAAACAGCCTGCTGTCATGCAGTTTATATTCTAATAAAGGGTGAGAGACAAGAAACATAATAAATAGACAAAACACACAGTATATTCAAAAGTATAAGTGATATAGAAAAATTGTGTAGGGTAAAAAGATTAGGAATGCTGTCAAAATAAAAATGGATTTAGATAAAGAGAGACTGTATTTAAAATGATTATTCCAATAGGGAGAATGTTTTGAAATTTTTGAATTCCAGAAATCTGCAAGTATCTCAAAATGAAACCAAAAAAGGCTTTTCTTTTATGGGGGGTGGAGAAGAACCGGCAGGAAATTTGGCGTGGGTGGGTGGGTAGGACAAGTGAGTGAATAGGGTAGGTGAACAGGTGGCATCATTGGGGCATTTTAATGGGGACATGTTTTTCTCTGTGGTTAGCAGATTCTCAGAATGTGTTGCAAAGAAGGAGATTTTTTGCACCTTTAGTGATTTAGTGCTTGCTGAAACTTAAGGACAAACCAGAGTTCAGAGGCCTCTGGGGAGCAGAGGAGCCTGACTGAAGTCTGGTCAAGCCAAAGTTCACCAGGTACGTCATGAGTCATTGTGAGCACTGGGTCATAAGGGAGAGTGTTTACGTATAATGTAAGTACAGTGGTCACAGATAGGCTTGTTGAGAAAGTGTGAAAACAAGGACGGGACAAAACCTGCTGATACTGGGAGAAAAACATTCCTGGCGGAAGAGAAGGCTAGTGTGAAGCACTGAGTGAGAGTATGTACAGCTGTCGTGTTTGAAAAAGAGCACCACAGGCAATATTTTACAAAGATCACCCCAGTATCTCCCACCCTGCATGCTCCTTTGCAATGAGACCTTGCAGAGTCTCATGAACAAGTGGAGTTTATTGCCCCATGTCCTTAAATCCTGCCAGACTCTGGGGCCGCTTAAACCAAAAGGGTATGTCTGAAGTGTCACTGTGCAATGTCACTGTGCCAAGTGTGGCTCCTAGCTGGCCTCGGAACTTCTACTTCCTTTCTCCTTAACGCTTGCCCTCGTGATGCTGACTCTCAGAACACTGACTCCCCTAGCTGCCACGTTTTAAGAAATCCAAGCACAAGGAGAGGCCACAATCCCTAGCATCAGTTGTCAGTCATGGAGTGAGGTGTCTTGGACCCCTAGCTCATTAAGCTTTCAGATGACGTCGGAACAGGCTGACAATAGGCTGCAATCATACATGAAAACTTGAGCAAGAAAGTCCAGCTGAAGTCAACCTACAGAATCACAGAGACGACAACTGAACTTAATTTGAGGACTGTTTGTCATGGAGAAACAGAGAACTGAAATAAATAGGAAGGAGGGCATTGTAGCTAGAGGGAGTAAGTAAGAAGGAAATCAATAGGAGATGAGGCCAGACAGGGGCACTGGAAATCCAATTGTATCAGTTCAGTTCAGTCACTCAGTCGTGTCGGACTCTTTGCGACCCCATGAATTGCAGCATGCCAGGCCTCCCTGTCTATCACCAACTGCCGGAGTTCACTCAAACTCACATCCATCGAGTCAGTGATGCCATCCAGCCATATTTCATAATAAATACTTTGGTTTTTGCTCTGAATGAAATGGAGGGCTGTGGCAGGGTTGTGAAAGAGAAATGACATGATCTGACTTTCACTCTCAAAGGATACCTTGGGCTGCTCTGTCGGCAGTCAGTTGCAGGGACTATTGCAATAATCCAGAGGAACAATGATGATGGCTCAGATTAGTTTGGCAGAGGGGTGGGAGGTGAGAAGTTGGCATCTGTACCTATTTTGGAGATAGAGCACAAAGGGATTTCCGGATGAATGAAGATGTGAGAGGATGAGACAGTCAAGAGTACCTGGGATTCACGAAAAATGGTGTTTCCACTCTCAGCTGAGATGAGGACTATGGCTGGAGGTTCAGGCTTAAGGAGGGAAATTCAGAGTTCATCGTGGGATTATTAAACTTGAAACATTTATTGGACATCCCAGGGGAAATATCAAGTAGGCACTGAACACTATAGACTTGAATTAATGAATACGTCAGGATTGGAGATGTATGTATATGTGGGAATTACCAGCGCATGATTATTTTTCCCCATGAACTAATGGGATCACCTAGGGAGGAGTGTTAGGAGAGAACAGAGCAGAAAGGAAGAGGACCAGGGGCAAATCACTGCGGCATTCCAAGGTGATGAGGTTGGAAGAAGACAAAGAGACAGCAAAGCAGACTGAGAAGAAACAGTCAGTGACACAGAAGCAAAACCAAGAAGGAATGTCCTAGAAGTCTGGTGAAGAAGTGCTTCCAGTAGGAAAGAGTCAACAGCTGGGTCAAATACTGGCGATATGTCAAATAAAAGGGAGGAAACATATGTATGCATGTAGCTGATTCACTTTGTTGTACAGCAGAAATGAATTCAACATTGTAAAGCAATTATGCTTCGATAATAAAAATTTTAAAAAGAGAGCTAAGAATTGATCTGTGCACGCAGCAATGTTTTCTCAGCCAAATCATCACATTCTCCTTTCTCTTGTTTCTTCCCATGCACAGCTCAACATTTGTTGAGCATGTCCTATGCCAGATAGTTTCTAGGGCTTGGGGCTACTAAGGTAAATGAAATGTTCCCTTAAGGAGTTTACAACCAACCAATTGGTGAAACAATATTTGCTCCATAATTACCATAAGACACTCTGCTAAATACAATGAGGGATATAGATACTGAATAGGATATATGTCTTAACTGGAAACATTAGGCAGAAACACAGACTGTTAAATTGCAGTACAAGTAAAACCTACAAGACATGTCATGTGGAGTGTAAGGTTTTAGTAAATGGCAGCAGGTACTATAAAGGCTATGGTTTTTCCTGTGGTCATGTATGGATGTGAGAGTTGGACTGTGAAGAAAGCTGAGGCACTGAAGAATTGATGCTTTTGAACTGTGGTGTTGGAGAAGACTCTTGAGAGTCCCTTGGACTGCAAGGAGATCCAACCAGTCCATTCTGAAGGAGATCAGCCCTGGGATTTCTTTGGAAGGAATGATGCTAAAGCTGAAACTCCAGTACTTTGGCCACCTCATGTGAAGAGTTGACTCATTGGAAAAGACTCTGATGCTGGAGGGATTGGGGGCAGGAGGAGAAGGGGACGACAGAGGATGAGATGGCTGGGTGGTATCACTGACTCGATGGACGTGAGTCTGAGTGAACTCCGGGAGTTGGTGATGGACAGGGAGGCCTGGCATGCTGCAATTCATGGGGTTGCAAAGAGTTGGACATGACTGAGTGACTGAACTGACCTGAACTGAACTATAAGACTAAAAACTGTACAATAAAGAGATAGGTTGGCTCTATTGAAAAATCTGGAAAAGCATCACAAAAGGCACAAAAATAGAAAAATGCAAGAGTAGGGAGCATGTGGCCGAGGCATTAAAAAATAAGTAAATTTGGAAAAATCAGAAAATAAACATGAAAAGTGAGTGTGACAAAATGGGTGAAACTGGAAGATATTATTGTAGGTGAACGAAGCCAGTCACGGAAGGACAAATATTGTACGATTTCACATAGATGAGAAATCTAACCTAGTCATTGTGCCTACAGTTGACAACAGCACATTGTACACAAAAGCGTGTTGAGAGGGTAGATCTCAGGTTAAATGTTCTTACTACAATAAATAAATAAATACAATAAACAAAAACCAGCAAGGATGCATGAAAAATGTCACTGGGCTTCCCTGGTGGCTCAGTGGTAAAGAATCTGCCTGTCAATGCAGGAAACCTTGGTCCGGGAAGATCCCACATGCTGCGGAGAAACTAAGCCAGCGCGCCACAAACACCGAGCCTGCGCTCTAGAGCTTGGGAGCCGCGACTACTGAGCCCACACGCAGCAACTACTGAAGCCCGAGTGCCTAGAGCCTGTGCTTTGCAACAGGAGAAGCTGCTGCAATGAGAAGCCCAATGAAGAGAAGCCCCTGCTCCCTGCAACTGGAGAAAACGCCGTGCAGCAACCTAGACTCAATGCAGACAACAGTACATACATAAATGAAACTATTTAGGAAAAAAATGTCTATTTTAGGGTAATCAGTCTGGTGGTAGAAGTTAGGGTGAGGTGTGGTTGGGGGATGACAGGGCTCAGAAATAGCATCACTGAGCTGGATTGCTACATAGGATAATGCAAGTGCTTTAAAATCTTTTCAACCTTGTGGAGACTTTCCCTCTTCATTGATGCATGCATTCTTGCACATTCACTTAGGGTAGTGCCTTTGTGTGTGTTTTGATGAATACTTATTTCTCAATGCATTAATTCATAAGTTCTCAGTTTTTACTGTCAGGAATGGACTCCATTCATTCCACATTCCAGTTATTACCAGTTTTTAAGAATTGTAATGCTTGAGGTTTTCTGATATCCCACAACAAAAGGAGCTTAATTTGGTTTAGGATTTTTCTCCTATTTTCTGGTTATAAAATCGTATCATCCACATTGATATTTCCGTGTTTTCTGAGTAGGCTGCCTGACACATGTTATCATTCGAAAAATAAAACATTTATTCTTTTTTTTTCTTTTCCCTTCTTTTGAATGCTTGGAAAAATTGCCCAGTAAATATATCAGATTTAGGTGCTTTAATTTTTTAGGTCACTATTAATCTTTTATATTGTTTTCAATCTCTTGATTTTGTCCTGTAATTATGAAATCTCTTTTTCTGCACATTCTCATCTACTTAGAATCCATCTACAGATCCAGGGACAAGGCACTTGCTAGGTTTCTCTTTCCAAGTTTTATTAATTGCTATGTTTTTACCTTTTGATAAATTGTTTAAATCCAAATATATGCATTTTATGAATTTTCCAAAGCATTAGTAATATTTCTATGGTATTAGCAGAAATCAATTTTATCTTTTTGCTCTTTTATTCATGATATATGTTGTCATCTTTTCTCTCTTGATGGATTTTAAGTATTTATTTATTTAATACACTATTGAGAGTAATTTATTGTGTCAGTATTCCTTAGTAATAGCATTAATTACTACATTTTTGCTGATTAATTACTCTTTTGGCCCTATTGCCTGTTCTCTGAATGCATGTTTTCATTTAGTTACATTAAACATATCTTTGTACTTTATTTTGAAATTTAGAGGAGACCTTTTTTTTACTGGTAGCTCAGGGAAGAATCCGCTGGTAAAGAATCCGCCTGCAACGCAGGAGACCCCCGTTTGATTCCTGGGTTAGGAAGATCTGCTGAAGAAGGGATAGTCTACTCACTCCAGTATTCTTGGGCTTCCCTTGTGGCTCAGCTGGTAAAGAATCCACCTGCAATGTGGGAGACATGAGTTTGATTCCTGCACTGGGAAGATACTCTGGAGAAGGGAAAGACTACCCACTCCAGTATTTTGGCCTGGAGAATTCCATGGACTGTATAGTCTGTGGGGTGGCAAAGTGTCGGACACGACTGAGCGACTTTCACTTTTAACAGAAACCGCTAGGATGTTTACAGTAAATAGTAAGTTGGACACATTTTGGATTTTTTTGTTTATCCTACAAGTTTACTGTGGATATTCCCAGAGTTTTCTTTTCAAGCATACATTATGTATAATAGAAACTTTTAAATTCTTTATTTCTCCTTTAAGCTCATTTGAAGGTTAACTAACTCATCTAATTTTCCTTATATCATAAAATATTAATATGGATTTTTTAAAGAACTCTTTCTATTTTCCTTTTTATTGTTTTATTTGTTTTCTTTTCTTTTTAAGTTGGCTGACGACTTCTGCTCTCTGAGAGACACCAATATAAGCAGCCATCCGGCCAAAACTTCTGTAGAATATGACGTTAGTTTTAAAACTGGCTATAAGTGTCCTTATGACCTTCCAGTTGTTCTGATGGACATACGGGCTTCAGATCAGTGTGGGGCTCAGTCAGTGATTATTTAAACTCTCTTTCAGCTGTTTTGTCTAACATCTGGAGGACACATTAGCGTCCCTTCCAGTCTGAGTTCCTTTGCAACATGTGTAACCTAAAGCATTAAACTGGACATCAGCACATACATTTCAGCTCACAAAAATCTCTTGAAGGTTGTAGAGGAGAGGGAAAAAAGAAAACGCCTTTATTTGCTCCTAGTAGAGGGGTCAGTCTAAAAGTCTAAAAAGCAATGGCCCCGACATCTGGCAATTAGCAGTGGTTTTCTATCTTATAGGTCCTCTGAGTCCTGGGGCTGTTCAAGAGACACGCAGAACAAGAAACAAGAAGATGGTGTTGGGGCCAGGCAGATGCTCTCTGCCTGCAAACAGTTAGGGTCAGTTAATTGTTTGCACTTTTCTGAGAAGTGAGTTTGGAAGTTAACCCTTTTCTCTTTTCGGAAAACATGACAGAAATGTAAACAAATCTGGGAAAGTACCTTTCGTACAGTTGTGGTTTGGAGCTAAGCAAGATAAATGGGTGGTGTCATCTTGAAACTTACAGCTGTCTTTGCAAGAAAACCTTTAGCCCTGTACACTCTTGAGCACCTACAGTATACACATACTCCACTGGGAGCCATCTCAGGCTACATGCACAACATGTGACAACAAACCACATCCATGTAATGAGTGCCGCCAAGGCAAGGGTGGGTGCGGGTGCAAACCTCAGATGGCACGTTAGCTCCCCAAAGCCTGGAAGGGTCCCCACGTTTTCACTGCCCTTGAGCCTCAAAGTTAAAGGGAGAGGCTGCTTTGTAGAGTCTGAGTGACGGGATGCAGTCCAGAACAAAGTTTGGAAGACCTGTGTGGCGATGTAAGCAAAATAACCCTGGGACAGTAGGTGTGAAAGGGCAAACTATTGACCTAGTTTCCACTGAAGTAGAATTTCTAAATTTAAATCTTGTTTACAGGTCTGGCTTGCAGCTGCTAAGCAGGAAGGTAGTCTTTCCCTTTATCTCAGTTCACCCACCTCCTCTGATGTTTCTTATGGTAAAAGCAAGCAATAACAATTCTTGAAAAGGTAAAATGATAGCCTAATGAAGTGTGTGGATTTGTACAACCGCAGAGAGGGGAAGAATACACAGCATTTTCTTGACCAAATATAATTTTATGATATGCTTCTCAAACTACCTGTGCAAAAGGGACAGTTTTGCTTTTGAAATTTTTAACCCATCAGAGCCCAATTCTTTTATATTGGGCTTTTTGTAAATACAACAAAAATGAGTTACTAGGAAAATTATCAAAAGGGATAACATGAAACTCTAAACTGGTGTTGCTGCTGTTGTTATACATACAAAAGTCACAAAATTTCTCTGTCAGACTGTTATAAAAGGTTCTAAAGATTTACTCTCATTTGCTCATCTTGTCATAGATGAATAAGAAAAAAAACCTCACAGACTTGCTTCTGTTTGTGGACAGCCTTGGAGTACCGTTCTTCCAAACTTAAGCATTCTGAGGGAATGCTGTGGTTAACATCTTTAAAGGCGTGTTTATGGAAATCTCTCTCTATATCTGTCTATTGTCTGCCACCTATCACCTATCTTTATCTTTTATAGTATTGTTCTAGTTTCAAACTACGCACCTGAGTTGTGTTGTATTCTATTCTATTCTATTTGCTTAAGTTGTGGTTACAAGAGCAGATCTCACTAGTGGATCTCAAAATTGTTGGAAATCTGGAAAGAATGGTTATAAAAGAAAGGTGCAAATGAACTTATTTATAAAACAAAAATAGAGTCATAGATGTAGAAAACAAACATAGTTACCAAGGAGGAAAGTAGGGGAGGGATAAATTGGGAGATTGGGATTGACATATAAACACTATTAATATATAAAATAAATAAGTAATAAGAACCAATTGTATAGCACAGGGAGTTCTACTTAATGCTCTGTAATGACCTACATGAGAAAAGAATCTAAAAAAAGAGTGGATATATGTATATATATAACTGATTCATTTTGCTGTAGAGCAGAAATTAACACAACATTGCAGAATAACTATAATAAAATTTAATTTAAAAAAAAGAACATGGATTCTGGGGGCCAGAATACTCAAGTTCAGATTCAACTTGACATCATTAACATAACTGTGATTGGGGTCTAGCAACCTCCTTAAATGTGAAATAAATTGGGATAAAAATAAAATGTTCTTTATGGTATTGTGAGGACTGAGTAAGTTAGTGCATTTAAAGCACATAGAACAGTGGGAACAATGGATTTGAAGACAGAGGTGACATACTTTCTGCTCCTTGAGTGCTATCTCTAACCCATAAACAAAGCATAAAACTGCACAAGTTAAATGCTCTAAGACGGACAAATGAAAGTGTAGATTGATAGGAAAAAGCAGTTTGAGCATTGACAATTTTATTCAATAAGTGAAGAAACTGAGGCTTAAAGAGTGTGTGATTTTCTTTTGATCTCTTAGCTTGCATGACCAGGGCTGATAATACAGTTTAGCTAGCCATCTCCAAGTAAAGAACCAGAACTCTTTCCTCTGAGTAGGGTAATCTCAGCTTCTTCCCTTACTGGCTGTATGATCTCTGGGAAGTGACTCAGCCTCTCTGAGCTTTAATTTCTGTGTCAATAAAACAGAGATGATTATAGTACCTATCTCTGGGAATTGCAACAAGTGTTGAATGAGATGATGCATATAGAGTGTTTTACAGAGTGTCTGGCTCATATCAAACATTCAGTATATCTTAACCTTTATTAACAATGATATAAATATTTTATTTCGTCTCAGTATTGTTTGTGAAGAGTAGATTACATACTTGGAGTCACACAGTCAAGATTAGTTCTATTTTTATATTCAATTTCTGCTTCTTGAATAGAGTACATAAGACAGAAACAATCAGAAACAATAAACATACAAATTAATACTACAATTACAAGGCAAAACCTTCCCAGAAGAAGTAGTTACTTATAAAATAAATTGACTTGAGTGGTCCCTCTTTCTCTTTAAGCTTCCTTAAGAGGCTATGATATGCCTCAAAATATCCCAACACTTGAGCTTCAGAGAAAAGGAGAAGAAAAAAATCTCTGAACAACCAAGTCTGAATAAAGTTTCTAGAGAAATTCCTGGTACCAAAAATGTGTTCACTATACATCAAATTACATCTTTATTTGATGACTGGAATTACTTTCTATGCCCTCTCCCCAAACACCCACTATCCCCAAGCAAAGCATGTTTGTGAACTTTTAAATTCTAGAGTGCCAAAAAAAAAAAAAAAAAAGGAAATTTTTCTCTGTATGGAGGATATTTATGGCTTTTATCTACAAGTAATTTGTAATAAAATACCTTAAAATATATTCTTTCATGGATTTGAGCTGGTTTCAAAATGCAAAAGGTTAAATTTCTCCAACAGACATCTTGGAATGTGAAGTCAAGTGGGCCTTAGAAAGCATCACTTTGAACAAAGCTAGTGGAGGTGATGGAATTCCAGTTGAGCTATTTCAAATCCTAAAATATGATGCTGTGAAAGTGCTGCACTCAATATGCCAGCAAATTTGGAAAACTCAGCAGTGGCCACAGGACTGAAAAGGTCAGTTTTCATTCCAATCCCAAAGAAAGGCAATGCCAAAGAATGCTCAAACTACCGCACAATTGCACTCATCTCACACACTAGTAAAGTAATGCTCAAAATTCTCCAAGCCAGGCTTCAGCAATATGTGAACCGTGAACTTCCAGTTGTTCAAGCTGGTTTTAGAAAAGGCAGAGGAACCAGAGATCAAATTGCCAACATCTGCTGGATCATGGAAAAGGCAAGAGAGTTCCAGAAAAACATTTAATTCTGCTTTATTGACTATGCCAAAGCCTTTGACTGTGTGGATCACAATAAACTGTGGAACATTCTGAAAGAGATGGGAATACCAGACCACCTGACCTGCCTCTTGAGAAACCTATATGCAGGTCAGGAAGCAACAGTTAGAACTGGACGTGGAACAACAGACTGGTTCCAAATAGGAAAAGGAGTACGTCAAGGCTGTATATTGTTACCCTGTTTATTTAACTTCTATGCAGAGTACATCATGAGAAATGCTGGGCTGGAAGAAGCACAAGCTGGAATCAAGATTGCCGGGAGAAATATCAATAACCTCAGATATGCAGATGACACCACCCTTATGGCAGAAAGTGAAGAGGAACTAAAGAACCTCTTGATGAAAGTGAAAGAGGAGAGTGAAAAAGTTGGCTTAAAGCTCAACATTCAGAAAACGAAGATCATGGCATCTGGTCCCATCACTTCATGGGAAATAGATGGGGAAACAGTGGAAACAGTGGCTGACTTTATTTTTTGGGGTTCCAAAATCACCACAGATGGTGATTGCAGCCACGAAATTAAAAGATGCTTACTCCTTGGAAGGAAAGTTATGACCAACCTAGATAGTATATTGAAAAGCAGAGACATTACTTTGCCAACAAAGGTCTGTCTAGTCAAGGCTATGGTTTTTCCTGTGGTCGTGTATGGATGTGAGAGTTGGACTGTGAAGAAAGCTTAGCACTGAAGAATTGATGCTTTTGAACTGTGGTGTTGAAGAAGACTCTTGAGAGTCCCTTGGACTGCAAGGAGATCCAACCAGTCAATTCTAAAGGAGATTAGCCCTGGGTGTTCTTTGGAAGGAATGATGCTAAAGTTGAAACTCCAGTACTTTGGCCACCTCATGCGAAGAGTTGACTCATTGGAAAAGACTGATGCTGGGAGGGATTGGGGCAGGAGGAGAAGGGGACGACAGAGGATGAGATGGCTGGATGGCATCACTGACTTGATGGATGTGAGTCTGAGTGAACTCCGGGAGTTGGTGATGGACAGGGAGGCCTGGCATGCTGCAATTCATGGGGTGGCAAAGAGTAGGACACGACTGAGCGACTGAACTGAACTGACTGAAATTTCTCAAAGCTATCTTTTTGTGCTGTTTAAACGATAATTGGGGACTGAATGTTAGTGAGTATCACTGAAAATTAAATAAATTTTGGAACTCTGGAAAGTAAGGCTTTTGATGAGATAATCATGATCCAGTCCTATGGTGCAAATGTGTTGTTGTGTATGCTGTTTACTGGCTGATCCAACAGGCATTCACTGTTCTGGGGAGGCATAGCAGTCTGTGCTAGGCACTGGAGGTAGTCAGTGAAGCCTGTTCAGGTTTCTGATAGAAAGAGAAGATGTACACTCACAAGTCAACCAAATGGCATTGTCCAAAGACAATAAAAAAAATCCCATTACGAGGAATCACTATGCAGACTGTGATTCAGATCAGATGAGAGTCATAAACAGTTAAGTTCTGTGAGCTGCGGGAAGAAGAAAGTTCTGAGGTCTATAAGCATCTGGAAGGCTTCATGGAAGAGGTGAGATCTTGAGTTGAAGGTCAACAAAAGTACAGCTCGAGAAGTGGTGAGACAGAGGTGGCTTACCTGGGGTATAGGCAGAGGTTGCTGCTACATAATGGGAGCAGGCAGGGCTATGCTTGGCACTCAGGAAACCCACTAGGGCATCTCCTAGTACTTCCATAGTATGGCACAGTGGAACTTGGTAACCAGGTACCCAGATACCTCAGACATGAAGGCAAGTTTTGCATGCTGGTGGGAACACTAATCATAGCTTAATGGGGGTACCTAGATGATAGTGAAAGAAGGTGAGGGGGAATCACTCACAGTCTCAGGATCAAATGCAGTAGCATATTAGCTTATTTCAACTTTCTTCTTGTAAGTTTTCCACCAGAAATTGTGACCACCCAGAAAAATCTGTGACAGATCAGGTGACCTTAATGTGCCCCACCCAGACCACTTCAGATTCCTTTTTACCAGCTCAATGGTAAAGAGGATTGTGCCTGGCACTGGGGCCCTTTGCCCGTCTAGAGGGCCAGGTGCATGCAAGTGTGATAAGTTGCTTCAGTCGTGTCTGACTCTGTGCGACCCTATGGACTGTAGTCTGCCAGGCTCCTTTGTCCATGGGATACTCCAGGCAAGAATACTAGAATGGGTTGCCATGCCCTCCTCCAGGGACCTTCCCCACCCAGGAATCGAACCTGCATCTCCTGTGTCTCCTGCTTTGGCAGGGAGGTTCTTTACGGCTGAGCCACCTGGGAAGATCCTAGAAGGCCAGCAGAGGCTTCCAGTTCCCTCAGGGAAGCTTGATGCCAATGCTTGGTTGAGCACAGGAATGCCCCATCTCCTTTGTCTTAGGACTACTTCCAGAGTGTAATTTATATTTCAGAGGTCTGCAGGATCTGGCTGTAGCTTAGGACTTCACGGAAATGACACCCTTGCTTGACTTCTTCCTCTTCCCTCCTCCCTTTCTGGTTTCTAGGAACACTTCCTTAGTACATCCTCTGCATTAAAATCCTTGCCTCAGGGTCTGCTTCTCAGAGAACTGGGCTTAAAATTAAAGGGCTCTTAAGATGAGTGGAATAAAGGTTTAAAGGAGAGACTAAGTATATTTAATTTGCTTGAAGTAACTAGTCTCATTTAGGTACAAAAGGAGTGAATGAAAATTCTGGAGAAGAGTTTAGAAATCCAGTTATTGGATGGCACTTTGCAGAAATGTAATGAAGCTAAGGAATCCCTAATTCTTTTTTGCCGGTGCGTCAGCTGAGAGAGCCTATTATAGGTGCAACTGCCTAGGTTCAGCTGAAGTATAGTGAGTTCTGTGTTCCGTGAATGCACCTTGCAATTTAGAACAGGACTATTCATGTTTCCTGAGGACTCAGTGGTTCAGGACACTACTTCATGCTATAAGGGCTTTCTCTGGCAGGTAACATGCTTGACCTAATGTCAGGTGGGCTGTAAATGCCAGTGAATTAATATCCTCAGAGTAGTTCTTATCTAATGGGAGTTAGTACAGATTTCTTACTCGCTCTCTCTCAGAGTTAGCTCTGATGGTGGAGGAATGTCCTACACCATCTTCTGAGGTTGAGACCTAGTCTCCCACAACGGCATTCTCTTTTGGCTTCTTATTATTGCTTGTCCCCATTCTCCAACCCTCTACTGATGTCTCCTGGGATTTCATTCCAAATCTACTTGCCAAAAAATTCTTGTGTCATGATCTGCTTCTGGGGAACCTGAATTAAGACAGTTTCAGCCTCAGAACTTTCATATTAATTTCTTTTCCTGAGAGGCAGTGTCTTTAAAAGGCAATTTACCTGTGGCTCTGCTTTGCAGGTTTGGAGCACACTGCTTTGGAAAATGTTTCAGACTCTGTAACTCATGTTTATGAATATGGTTGATAAGGATAAAGCTTTTTTTTCAGGCTGACTATGGTCTGAATAATCATGAGTGCTATTGCAAGCAAAATGCATTTAGGGAGAATAAAACTGACTCATATTCAAGAAATCACAGTCATCCCCCAAATGAGAAGCTATTCCACAAGTCACTGATTCAGCAAGTATTTATCAAATCTTGTTTATGCATAAAGCACGGTGCAGAGCCCAGATAGCTGCAAATGTAGATTTGATTTTGGGGAATGCATCCCACAGTCAGGAAAGCCAGGAGGACATTCACGTTAGCTAGCTAAAGAGGAACGAAACTGATTTCAGTATGCAGCTTGCTCAGATGCTGTCTTAGGAATCAGGTTCTAGGAGGAATCCCTTCCTGGTTTGGAGTAAAGAAAGGCAATACTGAAATAAGTGCATATCCAGACTCACAAGGTGTCTGGTTAGTGGGTTCTAAAATTCATTAGGTGTCAGGAGATGAAACACATTTGTTTAAAAATAAGTCACTCTATTTCATAATCTAGCTCATAGTGGCTACCTTTCTCTCATCAGTCCTTAGCAGACTCTGCCTTCCAGTGATACTGAACACTTTCAATTCCCCAGCATCCCATGCTCTTCTCCATGTCTAGATGCTTGCTTCTGTTTCTTCTGCTTCCAAGCTAAGTCCCTAATGTATGTACAGACATACCTCGGAGATAACACGAGGTCAATTCCACTACAATAAAGCAAGTCGTAGGGTTTTTTTGGCTTCTGGGTGTGTATACAATCTATGTTTACACTATACTGCAATGGCACCCCACTCCAGTCCTCTTGCCTGGAAAATCCCATGGATGGAGTAGCCTGGTGGGCTGCAGTCCATGGGGTCACTAGGATTCGGACACGACTGAGCGACTTCACTTTCACTTTTCACTTTCATGCATTGGAGAAGGAAATGGCAACCCCCTCCAGTGTTCTTGCCTGGAGAATCCCAGGCACGGGGAAGCCTGGTGGGCCGCCGTCTCTGGGGTTGCACAGAGTCGGACATGACTGAAGCGACTTAGCAGCAGCAGCAGCAGTCTGTTTAGCAGTGGACACAGAACTGGAAAAGGTCAGTTTTCATTCCAATCCCAAAGAAGGGTCAATGCCTAAGAATATACATACTATTGCACAATTGTGTTCATTTCACAGGCTAGCAAAGGTAATGTTTAAAATCCATCAAGCTAGGCTTCAACAGTATGTAAACTGAGAACTTTCAGATGCACAAGCTGGATTTGGAAAAGGCAGAGGAACCAGAGATCAAATTGCCAACTTCCACTGGATCATAGAAAAAGCAAGGGGATTCCAAAAAAATATCTTCTGCTTCATCGACTACACTAAAGTCTTTGACTGTGTGGATCACAGCAAACTGAAAAACTCTTCAAGAGATGGGATTACCAGACCACCTTACCTGCTTCCCAAGAAACCTGTATGCAGGTCAAGAAGCAACAGTTAAAACTGTACATGGGACAATGGACTGGGTTCAAAATTGGGAAAGATGTATGTCAAGGCTGTGTATTGTCACCCTGCTTATTTAACTTATACGCAGAGTTTTGCTGTGCTATGCTTAAATTGCTCAGTCGTGTTTGACTCTGCAAAAATTTTCAGTGAAGCAAATATAAGAACTATATGGTAAATTGTCATTCTTGCTGCATCTATGTAAATAACCAGGCCACACTAATGAAACTGGCTTTATTCTGTGATGAAGAATAATCTCTTTTTGAGATTGTTTTTGATCAACAGGGGGAAAGAGACAGTAGAGAGAAATTCTGTGTTTCCATGGGGCACTATGCACACCCTTGTGTGCTGTTCCTTGTCTTTGAGCTATTTTGCACCACTTTGCAAACTGCAGGTGGCTGATGGACATGCAAAGACTCTATCTTGTCTGGTCGAGGCTTAATTGGCTCCTCTCCCACCGTGGATAAATCAGTTGTGATGTCTACTTGTAAGGTGGATTTGGATCTGTTACCTTGCACAGATTGTCGATCCTTACCAATTTTCAGTTCTTCCACTTTCCTTGAATATCCGGCTGCGAACATACCTCAGCCTCGAAACTAAGCTTTTAACTCTGTTCCCTTCTCCTCGACTTGGAGTCACTGAGAATTAAAACCTGACTACCGGATGCTTACTGGACTCTGAGTTTGCCTTGTAGCTGATGCTTGTTCCTAGGATCTGAGGAGCCCCTGCAGGCTCAAGTGTGAGGACTTGTTACAAGCTCAGAAGGACTCATTACTTCTGAAGACCATGCATGGCTTGATTTCTTCCTTGACAAACTGCTGTCTGAGTCACTACGGAAGCCTGGTGAAACATTGAGGTCATCTATGCCCTTACTGGAGAAGTAGTCAGTGCTGCGGACAACATCACCAATTTAATCTTATCTTCAAAAAAACTCAGGGAGTGATGAGTCACTGTATAAAAACAGCCATGGCCAGACCATATATAAAAACAGAACTCTGACAGAGAACCTTTATCACAACCAGTGTGAGACTCCAACTACAACTTCAACATTAGCTCCAAATTAGGACCTGGGAAGTAATTTCCAGCTTGCTTAAATTTTGTCCCCTCTTCTAACTTAGGATCAACCATAGAAAACCAAATATGTATTCCTCAGAAATCATATAGCCTGACCCACTTCTAGTTAACCTGCTTCCAACTTCTGCATGCCAGCAGCATCCAATTAGGGCACAGCTGAAGTCTTCCCTTTTTCCCACTCCAGAGGTTTCCTCCTACTGTGCGTGCATTTGAGTTTCTGCCAAACTCAAATTATAAACTCTGAATAAATATCATTCGCTTGTTTTCATTTGATCAATCTTCACTTGTTTCCATAGATTTCTTAGAAGTTCCACCAAGATACAGTTTGCACGGACCATCACCATGGACTCCAGTCTTCACCTCAGTTTGGACCCTCTGTGTCTTGCTCCTCCCCGCTTGTCAAGTCCACAATGTCATGGTAAGTCAGCACCAGTCCGAACTGCATTCCCTTTACGCTGAGTTCCTTCGTTATTTATTCTCAGTTTGGTACCCAGGTTTTGCTGCATTTCTCATTTGTTTGGCATCCTTGATGAAATCAAGTCATTCTCTTCTTTGTTTTTCACTGCATTTGTGTTACTCTTTTATGGTACATTGTCTAACAGCGGCATTTTTCATAAGAAGGAGACCTATGGTCCCTAATTCAGAGAAACTGGGGTGGGAAATAGCCTCTTTATCTGAATTAAAATATCTGGCATAACACTGTGAAAGGGCTTTGGAATAAAAATGAGACAAAACTCGAAATAAACGTGTGGCTCTAATGATAAAAAAGTTAAATAGCTCACACCCCAAACCTGTTGTATGAGCACTTGCAGGTATTGTAAAAAGAAGGGACTTTAGGAAAAAATGTTCCATATTACATAACAGAAACAGAAACAAACAAAAAAAAAGCTTTCAATTCCAGATCAGTCAGTGTTCTCTGAGGAAGAAAAATGCATCCAATATTCTGCCCTACTTTTAAACACACAAAGTGGATTATAAATCTAATTGGTCAGCCTCATTAATTCCTGGTAGATGCAGGTATTACTTTCTGTCTGTAAATCCTGTCACCACTGCTTAACCTCTTCTTCGGAGTAAGCATACCAAGTCAAGTGGGCCTTAGAAAGCATCACTACGAACAATGCTAGTGGAGGTGATGGAATTCCAGTTGAGCTATTTCAAATCCTGAAAGATGATGCTGTGAAAGTGCTGCACTCAATATGCCAGCAAATTTGGAAAACTCAGCAGTAGCCACAGGACTGGAAAAGGACAGTTTTCATTCCAATCCCAAAGAAAGGCAATGCCAAAGAATGCTCAAACTACTGCACAATTGCACTCATCTCACACCCTAGTAAAGTAATGCTCAAAATTCTCTAAGCCAGGCTTCAGCAATACATGAACCATGAACTTCCAGATGTTCAAGCTGGTTTTAGAAAAGGCAGAGGAACCAGAGATCAAATTGCCAACATCCGCTGGATCATGGAAAAAGCAAGAGAGTTCCAGAAAAACATCTATTTCTGCTTTATTGACTATGCCAAAGCCTTTGACTGTGTGGATCACAATAAACTGTGGAAAATTCTGAAAGAGATGGGAATACCAGACCACCTGACCTGCCTCTTGAGAAATCTGTATGCAGGTCAGGAAGCAATAGTTAGAGCTAGACATGGAAGAACAGACTGGTTCCAAATAGGAAAAGGAGTACATCAAGGCTGTATATTGTCATCCTGCTCATTTAACTTCTATGCAGAGTACATCATGAGAAACGCTGGACTGGAAGAAACACAAGCTGGAATCAAGATTGCCGGGAGAAATATCAATAACCTCAGATATGCAGGTGACACCACCCTGATGGCAGAAAGTGAAGAGGAACTAAAAAAGCCTCTTGATGAAAGTGAAAGAGGAGAGTAAAAAAGCTGGCTTAAAGCTCAACATTCAGAAAACGAAGATCATGGCATCTGGTCCCATCACTTCATGGGAAATAGATGGGGAAACAGTGGAAACAGTGGCTGACTTTATTTTTGGGGTTCCAAAATCACTGCAGATGGTGACTGCAGCCATGAAATTAAAAGACGCTTACTCCTTGGAAGGAAAGTTATGACCAACCTAGATAGCATATTCAGAAGCAGAGATATTACTTTGCCAACAAAGGTCTGTCTAGTCAAGGCTATGGTTTTTCCAGTGGTCATGTATGGATGTGAGAGTTGGACTGTGAAGAAGGCTGAGCGCTGAAGACTTGATGCTTTTGAACTGTGGTGCTGGAGAAGACTCTTGAGAGTCCCTTGGACTGCAAGAAGATCCAACCAGTCCATTCTGAAGGAGATCAGCCCTGGGATTTCTTTGGAAGGAATGATGCTAAAGCTGAAACTCCAGTACTTTGGCCACCTCATGCGAAGAGTTGACTCATTGGAAAAGACTCTGATGCTGGGAGGGATTGGGGGCAGGAGGAGAAGGGGATGACAGAGGATGAGATGGCTGGATGGCATCACTGACTCGATGGATATGAGTTTGAGTGAACTCCAGGAGTTGGTGATGGACAGGGAGGCCTGGCATGCTGCAATTCATGGGGTCGCAAAGAGTCAGACACGACTGAGCGACTGAACTGAACTGAACTGAGATACTTTTTATGACCCTGTAAATAGTATAGAAAGAGTGACACCCATATTCTAATCCCTAGAGATGTGTTGTCTAACATGAAGACGTGTTGTCTAGCATGTCTCACGTATTGTCTAACATGAAGTCACTCATGACTTTAAGCAAATGAAATGTGGATAGTATAACCAATTAACTATATTTCTAATTTGACTTTATTTTAATTACTTTTAGTTAAAGCTTATACTATTTCTCCATTAAATATAACTGAAGTTTTGTAGGACTACATTTCACTTAAACTGTTTAAAATTTAACATCCAAAGAGAGATGAACTATAAACATGAGCTAGATACTGGGTTTTGAAGAGCATGAAGACAGACTGTAAGGTATTTCACTAATAATACTTTATATTTATTATAAATGAAAATGATAATTTTGATATATTAGGAAAAATATATGATTAAAATCACTTCATGTGTTTTTACTATTTTTTAATGTGGCTGCTAGAAAATTTAAGATTTCTTATGTTGCTCATATTTACTTCTATTTGACAGAGGCTCTAGAATCTTTTTTTATTTCTCAGAAAAAAATACAAAACCCTAACTTGGAAATAGTATACCTGCCATGTAGCCTCATGATTATCAGAAAAAAAAAATCCCTTTTATAGCTTTCTGACTTTTAAATTGTTAGCTGCTATGGACTCTTCTGAATGTGAATGGTTACAGTCTGGGGTCTGCCAGTCTCTTCGAGAGGAAGCTGTGGGGTGGGAAGTCAGAAGAGTGTTGTGGCTTTGTGGCAGCATTAGCCAGGTAGAGAGCACTCATGACTGATTACAGGCCTCTGCTTGACTTGCTGTTTAATCAGTCTCGGCAGTCATTTATTGCTTGCTTGACTAAAAAGTGGTGGAGATTATTGCTTTAAAGCACCTTTCTCTGTCAGCTCTTTTCCCAGAGTCGAGAATCCTCCTCAGGGCCACACAGATTACTTGTGCATATGCCAATGATGAGGAAAATAAGACAGATAGGTGGGAAGAATAAAGCTACAAGATACGAGAGCTCAAAAGCAGTCCAACTTGTGCACAAAAGAAGGGAAGGAAGGTGGGACGAACTGAGAGAGTAGCATTGACATATAGACACTAACCGTGTATTAAATAGATAGCTCGTGAGGAGCTGCTTTGTAACCCAGGGAGCTCAGCTTGGTGCTCTGTGATGACCTAGATGGATGGAAGGGGGCAGGTGGGAGAGAAGCCCCAGGGGGCGGGGATATATGTATTCTTATAGCTGATTCACACTGTTGTGCAGCGGAAACTAACACAACACTGTAAAACAATTATCCTCCAATTAAAAAAACAAAGTGGTCTAAGCCTTCTTGTAGTGGTGCAAGGATGTCAGAGTTGCGGGACTCTCTCTAGAGTCTGGAATTTGACTCTCTCAGAAGGGAGCCCTGTGCCTCAAAGCCATGTAGGAATGACAGGAGGAGCCATCCAGAAAGATAGAGTATGTGGACACACACACACAAATGTTTATCACTTAAACATTTGAATCTTTACAAATGGAGACCCACACTGGACCTCTCACAATAACAGTCTGCATTTTTTCATTACAAAAACAAAAAAAAAGAAACAGTTACCCAACATCTGACACAAGCTGATAGATTGGATGTAGACGAAAGTGAGAGAGAGGAATCGAGGATAAAGGCTAAGTTTCTGATCAGAGCAACCTGGTGGTGCCATTCCCTGAGATGCAAAAATTCAAGATCTGAGCAGAGTTTGCTTAGGTTCTTTTGGTCAGGGAGATGGAAATGAAAGAGCTGTTGTGCACATGAAAATTTTGAGAACCCTATAATACATTCAAACAGAAGCAGTATGAAGTCCTGGTATCATTCCAGAGCAAAATATATAAAAAATTCTTGAGTGATAGTCTGGTTTTGGCATTTAAAAAATAGATGTTCCCCACTTTTCTGCAGTGCAGCCAGAGTTGAGATTCCTGAGGCAGATTATGGTGTTGCTCAGGTGATCTGGAATATGGCTGGTCTTAAGGCAAAGAAGATCCATTCCATTCTGAACATGTGAAAAGGAAGAAATGACGTTGAGCTGAGATCCAGGAAAACTGACTTCTAGCCTCAGCTAACTCTGCAGAAGGGCCTTCCCCAGTTTTTTTTTCTTTTACTATATTTTTATTTTTAAAATTAATTTATTTATTATAATTGGAGCCTAATTACTTTACAATATTGTAATGGTTTCTGCCATACACTGACATGACTCAGTCACGGGTGTACTTGTGTCCTCCCCTTCGCGAAACCCCCTTCCACCTCCTTCCCCTTCCCATCCCTCCAGGTTGTCCCAGTACACCACATTTTAGCTTTAATTTCCTCACCTGTGAAATGAAACAATTGGGCTAGATAAGCAATCTCTTGATCAGCTGCTTTCTAGATGACTAGGGACCCTTAGTCTTTGACAATATGCTCTGAATGGTACAAAGCATGGCACAGTGGTTAAAAATGTGGACTTGAACCCCAGCACTGTCATTCTCTGACTCTGTGACCCTGGATAACTCATTTAGCCTCTCTGAAGATTGATTTCCTTAGCTGGAAAAAGTGGATTGCAATACCTACTCTTCCAGTCATTATAAAGATTAAATAAATTAGTATCTGTGAAAGACTTAGCAATAATGACTCTCATCTGGAAGCTGGTCAATAAACATAACTATTAGTATCAATCTTCTTTTCATTTATCTTATAAACCCCAAGTTCCAGGGAAATCAAGAGAAGAACATACAGAAGATATATTTAGTTGATTTTATATGTTTGTCTAATTCCTTTATTGGAGAAGGAAATGGCAACCCACTCCTGCACTCTTGCCTGGAGAATCCCATGGACGGAGGAGCCTGGTGCATGGGGTCGACAAAGAGCTGGACATGACTGAGCGATTTCACTTTCACTTTTCAATTCCTTTATAGGCTCACATGGACATACCTTCCCTGCCCTGCCATGCTTGAACTGAGAGATTACAAAAGATTTCACAATCAATGGTTCATTCCTGGGTTGGGAAGATCCACTGGAGAAGGGATAGCCTACCCACTCCAGTATTCTTGGGCTTCCCTTGTGGCTCAGCTGGTAAAGAATCCACCTGCAATGCGGGAGACACGGGTTCGATCCCTGCATTGGGAAGAGCTCCTGGAGAAGGGAAAGGCTACCCACTCCAGTATTCTGGCCTGGAGAATTCCATGGACTGTACAGTCCATGGGCTGGCAAGGAGTCGGACACGACTGAGCGACTTGCACTTTCACAATCTGCAGAGTTAATTATCATTCATTCTCTACTCTTAGAATCTGTAATACTGTACTTGAATAGTGAAATAATCCCTGGGAGCTTTCTGAACATTTTTAGTACAAAATCTTTGCTTAAAAAAGGGGAAATAAGTCTCCTTTAAGAATACATTACTTTTATTTGGAAAATACAACAGCAGTAATTGTTTTATTCACTTATAACAATTTCACGATCCTAAAACTTACATACAAATGCATCTTTCTGTCTGGAAATCCCACTGCCAGGGAGCTTGTTTACATGTTTTGCAAGGAAGAGAACAGAAGGAAGTAGGTATTTATTATGTTAAGCCCTGTGCTGCTGCTGCTGCTAAGTCGCTTCAGTCGTGTCCGACTCTATGTGACCCCATAGACAGCGGCCCACCAGGCTCCCCCATCCCTGGGATTCTCCAGGCAAGAACACTGGAGTGGGTTGCCATTTCCTTCTCCAATGCATGAAAGTGAAAAGTGAAGTTGCTCAGTCGTGTCCGATTCTTCGAGACCCCATGGTCTGCAGCCTACCAGGTTCCTCCGTCCATGGGATTTTCCAGGCAGTACTTTTTGAATTAAATTTTAAACAGCTAGGTAGCATTTTGAATGCATTAGACTCTTTGGCCCCTTTAAAAATCTATTTTTGGTATAAGCAGTAATTATTTGGGCTTCCCAGGTGGCTCAGTGTTAAAGAATCCTCCTGTGATGAAGGAGACCTGGGTTTGATCCCTGGGTCAGGAAGATCCCCTGGAGAAGGAAATGGCAACTCACTTCAGTATTCTTGCCTGGGAAATTTTATGGACAGAGGAGCCTGGTCAACTACAGGCCATGGTGTCACGAAAGAGTTGGATATGACTTAGCAACTAAACAACAATGGTAATTAACTTACGTCTTAAACTAATATCTAGATGCACAGATATTTAGTCTTATTTTGTGCTTTTTCACAGATGAAAATATACATATATATATATAATATCTCCCAACATAAATATATATATATTATGTCGGGAGATATATGTTAAATTGTGTTCCAATTTTTGGTAAATTTCTCCATTATTTCTTTCTCCCTCTAAAGCAATCCGTCAATTGCTAGAATAAGAGAAAGAAAGAAAGTTTTGTCATAAATAGTTTTCAAATAATGTAATAACTCTTATTAATATAAGAAACATAAAATATATTTTATGTTCTATATATACAAGTATAAAATATATAGACATTTTTAAAGTCATAATAAATTTTAGAACAGTGAACTATGTGAGGCTTCCTGATTTTATGAGAAGGAAGAAGGAGAAGGAACACCCTTAACTTTTTTCCTCTAAGGAGGTTTTACCCTCTTGCATTCTTTGCTCCCTCACAACTGGATACTTTGCCTTTCTTTTCAATTCCAGCTTCCAGACTTAATTCCTTACTGCCCCCTCCAACCTTTGAGAATTGACCTCAGTGGGATATTCTAATGTTCAATACTGTGAACTGGAGGATT
Source organism: Bos taurus (assembly GCF_002263795.3). Lineage (NCBI taxonomy): Eukaryota > Metazoa > Chordata > Mammalia > Artiodactyla > Bovidae > Bos > Bos taurus. The sequence continues at coordinate 14,358,256 of NC_037341.1, read as the reverse complement.
ATAATCAATCTATAGGTGGTGAGAATTGAGAGTCCGCTTCAAGATCAGCTATAGGATGGTTCTCAAACTTGACTGGGCTTCAGCATTGTCCAGAGAGCCTATTAAACATACATTATTGGGCCCATGATCAGTGTTTCTTATTCAGTTGATCTAGGGTGAGATTGGATCATTTGTATTTCTAGCCAGCTTCCTGGTGAGGGAGGTGGTACTTACGGACCACACTTTGAGGACCACTAACCAGTGACTTAAGATTTCATTGTTCTTCCACTGCCTCACTTGCAATTTTTTTTAATTTGAAGAAATGTTTACAGAACACTTTCAATGTATCAGACAGTTAAGTCATTTAATTCTCATAGCACTCCTACAATTTTATACTGTTCTTATTCCCATTTTACAGATGAGGAAACTGAGAAAGACAGATAAAATAATTTGCTCAAGTTTACCAGGCCAGTAAGTGGCAGAGTCTGGGCTCCAGATTAGCAGGCAGTCTCCAGATTTGGGCTTTTCACCCAGATGCCTTCCTGGCTAAGTGTTAATAGAATAAACAGAGTGCAATGCAGGAATGCAGGAAGGAACAATTCATTTGAACAAGAAAGATGATGTAGAAAAGAATTTGAGAATATTGAAAGCATTTTCACTGGGTCATAAACAAATAGTAGAATTTCAGCAAGCCAGAATGGCAGGAAGACTGCTCCAGGGTCAGGAAGAATCATGCAATGTGACACAATAAAGGAAAACACATAAAGTTCTCTGGCAATGAAGAGTCTGGCTTGATTGGACTATAGTTTGCCTAGAGATGCTGAATAAGAAATAGGATAATAAATAATTGAGGGACCAGATTAAAAAAGGACCTTGAATGAATAGTGAAGGTTTTAGATTTAATTTTTTCTGTTTTAAGAGGGCAAAGGGGAGTTCTTGAAGTGCTGTAAGCAGCATGATTCACTTTCCTTTGGTATCAATGGGGAGGATGGATGGAGGAAGAGGATATTAATTAGAAGGCTGTCCAAGAATTCAGTCTAGGGAGAATGGTGGCCTGGACTCTGGTAACAAGAAGGAAAATGGAGCTGAGAGGGGCTGGATTTGAGAATTATTAAAAAGGTGAAATAATGAAATTTCAAACACTGATTAAATAGTAATAGATCACTTGGAAAGAAGGGAAGAAAGTGAGGCTAAAGCAGAGGAACCTTTACTGGACAGTTACCTGGGTTCCAGACACTGTGACAAGCACTGGAAACATGTGGATAAATAAAGCACAGGCCTATGCCTGCTCAGTTGAAAGGCCCTGTGGCAACATCAATAATCCCTCCTTCAGTTAAAAACACACTGGGATGTTGCATGACCCAGGGTGCAGTTCTCCATGCTGAAGCTTGGTTGGCCTAAGCATAGCTTTGGATTCAGGAGGCCAGTTTCCCATCAGGAAGAATGGAATTAACCAGCCACAGTAAACACATCCCTCAGAAGACAGATGCCTCACCAGCAACAGCACTTTCAGTGGGTAAATAGATCTGACATTTAGGCACCTAGTGCTCCTTGCACACTAATAAGTCTAACTTGCAGTGCAGAAATCATTAGAGGAGTGAGAGCTTTTAATGAGCTCTAGGAGAAGAATAGAGTTAAAGAAAAAAAAAAAAGCAATACTTGCAGTTAAGCTGCACCAAGGATGCTAATGTTAAAATTTATAAGAGATGTGCTTGAGGAAGGCCTGATTTATTATAAAAGCTTGCCATAATTTCTATTTCAGAAAAAAAATTTCATCATTCTTTCAAAAAAATCTACCCTGGAGTTTACTAAAACCTCATACTAGGTTTTACCCTGTGCGTTTTTTCTTGCCCTTTCCTCCCCACAATGGTTAAGGATTAGGCTGAAGAAAAGGGAATGGGACCATGTGGTGAGTTGACAAATGTATCCACTGGCTTACTTTTTTGCAAAAGTGTGTTATAGAGGAACGTGGAGGATGGTCTCCCCAACTGTCCTACCAGCTAGCTAAGGGAAGTTGACTGTTATTCAACCTTTAACCTATTCATGTACTTAATTACTCCCTTGATAAACATTTTTTCATTCAACACTTATGAGATGTCTGGTAATCTGGAGTGTGACGAGATTAATAAAACATCTTATGTTCTCAGGAAATTTACACCCCTACATCACTTCCTTTCTTAGGTAGTGAAGCTTATTTTTTTTATTTTTTATTTTTAAACTTTACATAATTGTATTAGTTTTGCCAAATATCAAAATGAATCGGTAGTGAAGCTTAGAGTTAACTGGGTTTGAGTTCTGGTTGTACCAGTTATTTGTACTTCCCATAGGTAGGTTAACCATCAGTATGTTGTCCACAGTGAGCAAAGGAGTTACCACTAATAATTGTTTTTATTATCTACTGCTGTGGAATATATCACCCTAAAATTTAGAGATTTAAAACCGAAATTAAGTAACTCTCATGATTCTCTGTGGAAAAGGCAATGGCACCCCACTCCAGTACTCTTGCCTGGAAAATCCCATGGGTGGAGGAGCCTGGTGGGCTGCAATCCGTGGGGTTGCAAAGAGTCAGACAGGACTGAGTGACTTCACTTTCACTTTTCACTTTAATGCATTGGAGAAGGAAATGGCAACCCACTCCAGTGTTCTTGCCTGGAGAATCCCAGGGATGGGGGAGCCTGGTAGGCTGCCATCTATGCGGTCGCACAGAGTCGGACATGACTGAAGTAACTTAGCAGTAGTAGCATGATTCTCTGTGTTGCCCAGGATTGGCTGGACAATTCTCACTTTGATATTTTGTGTGGTTGTTGTCTGGGGTTGTGTCATGTGAAGATTCAGCTGGGCTGAATGTCCAAGATGATACTCTCATACCTCTGGCAGTTGTTGCTTGGTGTTGACAGGAGCTCCACTGAATTGTCAACACAAGAACCTATACGTGGCCTCCACGTGGCGTGGGTATCTTACAGCATGGTGGCTCGGTTCTGAGACAGGACTTCTGCACAAATGAGTATTTTATAAAACATAGGTGACAATTGCAAGTTAACCCTACAGTGATGCCTACAGTGGCCAAGTGCCACATCTGCTACATTCTATTGACCAAAGAGGAAGGATGAATAGATTCTACCTCCGCATGGAGGAAGAGCGCATCCTGGAGGAAATGAATTGATGGGTGGCCCTCCGGGAAAGCAGCTACCTCAAACTTACACTATGGAAAGAGATATCACCCAGGACTGTCCCAAAGATTGTCATTCAACCTTAGTTGTAGTCTCTTTATCTGTAAAGTAGGGTAATAATAATATAACTCATTGTCTTATGATAAGGGTTTAATAAAGCAATCTGGATAAAACTTGGAAGCTATGTGTTCAGCACTGAGCAAACACTTGTAATATTGTCTCGGGTGGCCATTGTCCTAGTTTTCAGTTCAGCCACTCAGTCGTGTCCGACTCTTTGCAACCCCATGAATTGCAGCATGCCAGGCCTCCTTGTCCATCACCAACTCCCAGAGTTCACCCAGACTCACGTCCATCGAGTCAGTGATGCCATCCAGTCATCTCATCCTCTGTGGTCCCCTTCTGCTCCTGCCCCCAATCCCTCCCAGCATCAGAGTCTTTTCCAATGAGTCAACTCTTCGCATGAGGTGGCCAAAGTACTGGAGTTTCAGCTTTAGCATCATTCCTTCCGAAGAACACCCAGGGCTGATCTCCTTTAGAATTGACTGGTTGGATCTCCTTGCAGTCCAAGGGACTCTCAAGAGTCTTCTCCAACACCACAGTTCAAAAGCATCAATTCTTCGGCACTCAGCCTTCTTCACAGTCCAACTCTCACATCCATATATGACCACTGGAAAAACCATCTAGCCTTGACTAGACGGACCTTTGTTGGCAAAGTAATGTCTCTGCTTTTTAACATGCTATCTAGGTTGGTCATAACTTTCCTTCCAAGGAGTAAGCGTCTTTTAATTTCATGGCTGCAGTCACCATCTGCAGTGATTTTGGAGCCCCCAAAAATAAAGTCTGACACTGTTTCCACTGTTTCCCCATCTAGTTCCCATGAAGTGATGGGACCGGATGCCATGATCTTCGTTTTCTGAATGTTGAGCTTTAAGCCAACTTTTTCACTCTCTTCTTTCACTTTCATCAAGAGGCTTTTTTAGTTCCTCTTCACTTTCTGCCATAAGGGTGGTGGCATCTGCATATCTGAGGTTATTGATATTTCTCCCGGCAATCTTGATTCCAGCTTGTGTTTCTTCCAGTCCAGCGTTTCTCATGATGTACTCTGCATATAAGTTAAATAAGCAGGGTGACAGTATACAGCCTTGACGTACTCCTTTTCCTATTTGCAACCAGTCTGTTGTTCTACGTCCAGTTCTAACTGTTGCTTCCTGACCTGCATACAGATTTCTCAAGAGGCAGGTCAGGTGGTCTGGTATTCCCATCTTCTTCAGAATTTTCCACAATTTATTGTGATCCTCACAGTCAAAGGCTTTAGGCCCTTGTAATTTCTCACCTGATAGTTAATAATCATTCTTGCTCTTTCCATTTTCATTCTTGTCTTTTAGATAGTTGTTAGCACATTTTACACAGCATCCTTTCTATTATGTTCCTCCTCTGCTCTGACACCTTCAGCAGGTCCTAACACTGTCCAGCAAAGTCCAAACCTCTTTGTCTCATATTTGAAGCCCTATATAATCAGGCCTGTGCCCCAAACAAACTGGCCAAGCCATGGTTGCTGTGAACGGGTACCTCCTGCTCTCTCCCTAGTTCCAGGCTGCTCTTTCCACCAAGAATGTACTTTTCAAAGTCCTGCATGTTCAAATTCCCATCCTTCAAGGTGTATCTAAAAACTGACAATGCTCCCTCTGTCATCTGCCTCCCATTTCCCCTGTACATGCCTTGAGGCACTTGGAACTTTCTATCTTGCATTATGATCTTTGGACTTTATAGATGCTTCAAAGGGCTGGAGGGAGGAAAAGAGGAAAGAGAAAGATTGAAGAGGATATTTCTGATCATGATTTTTATTCCCAGTTCTATCAACACTTGTTTCTCTTTAAGCTAGGCTGTTTATGAAGTGTCTTGGATAAAGGACATAATAGAACAATGGTTTTGAGATTCAAAATCCTAAATCTTGGTAGTCAATAGAAATAAGTCATGGCATTTACAACAGAGCTAGAATATATGAAGATGGGGAGGGTTTCCATCTATGAGATGAGAAAGTAATTTCTCTAGGCTTTGTTGAGTAGAAGGGGGAGCAGAAAATGCGCAAAGGTGGAAGGAACTTCGTGACCCTAGATGAGGCACCGGAAGTGGAGGCACTCCATAGCGCGAGTGGAATCAGTATTCCAGGAAGACTCAACTCCTCCCGAGTGAGCACTGCTCTTGCCCCACCTTGAGGAGCTCGGTCATGATACTTTCATTAGTGTCCAAAGCACAGCCAGGATTTGCCTGTGGACTCTTCAGCTGGATGAATACCCATGTCTCCCTTAAACCTTTGCTTGGCCCTTGCCCAATTTACCTTGTGTGAAACAACCACACACACTGTCCTTGATTTCTTCTTCATCCATAAGACAGAAGGTGGGCCCTGGTCACGGATGCATGGAGGAAGTACCGAGAGAAACGGCTCTGCGACTGTGCTTTGGTGGAGCAGAGAGATTCAACGTGAGAACTGGGCTGAGCTGGGGCCAATCTCAGGGCTGCATCGTGGTTACTGTCATGAATAATAATAATATATATATATATATGTAAATACTTATGGAATGAAAGCCTATCTCTGAAAGCATAAGTGGCATTATTTGGGATTCTGCCTAAGAGAATTGTCTCTTTCCTCCCATTTGTTTGTATGGTGAAGGCTTTATTAATATTCATGTAGGTCTGTGGACATTTATCTGATGCTTTGGGTTAGAGTTCAGTTTTACTTTGTTTCCTTTTTTTCTCAAATTGTTTTAGCTTTGGCTACTGGTGTGAGCTCCTTCAGTCACTTCCTATGTCCCTTTGACACATTCTCCCCAACCCTGGCTTGCTGTTGTTGTTTTGAGCACTTCCTTACTTTCTGGTACAAGATGCTCCCAGCTTATCTTGTATATTCCCTGTCCCTGTCCTAGAATAAGCCCTTTACCTAAGGAGCTCTGGTCTCTTACTGGAGACTGGCTTTAAAAACCAAGATCTGGACTTTAATAGAGCTTATTCTTTTGCCTTTCTATTTGGAAAATGAAGCTCTTCCTAGAAGTCTTCTATTTCAATTTCATCAACTGGCAGGGAAAATAAAGATTTAGCTCCCTTACCTCCTATGATGGAGGATGGTATAACTGAAAATCAGTGCTAAATGAACTAAGCTACAAGACTTGCCACCATGAGAGAAAACCATTACATGTGTAAAATTCGCAAACCAGACTACAGTGAACACCTCCCTGACTTACATGTAAACTTAAGGCATTTCATCATTGCAAAATTTTATGTTCCTATTTCATCTTTATAAGTGCAGACTTGTAATTGGTATAATAAAAATAAATATGGATTTTAGCCACTTATCATAATGACGATGATGATGTTGATAGCCAATGTTTGTGAAATACTTAGATAAGCCAGGGACTACATTAAGTATTTGACAGATTTGATTCTGAAAAAAATCCCTATAAGGTAGGTACAATTATCACATCCAGATGAGGCAACTGTGGCTTAGAAATACTAGTGATTTGTCTAGGGCTAACTGTTAAGGAGTAGAACAGAAATTTGTAATGAAGCAGTCTTTAACAAGAATCTCAATTTCTCTTTTCCTGCCTTGGTCACCCTAAGGGAAGATGTTGCTTATAAGGGTATTGAATCGCAGAATCTGTTGAAAGACACATTGCCAAATATTCATGTGAAATACATAAAAGCTGTTAGATGGCCTACAGAGCACATGAAATCCATATGTTTTCTACCTCTCAAACCACAAGTGGCTTGATCAATCAGAATTTAGTCAGACTCTGTTCACACAGCAGAGCAGTTTGTTTATGAAACTTAGGAAAACTCAGGCCTCAACTCCAGTGGAAGTTGCTGCTGCTGCTGCTAAGTCACTTCGGTTGTGTCCGACTCTGTGTGACCCCATAGACAGCAGCCCACCAGGCTTCCCCATCCCTGGGATTCTCCAGGCAAGAACACTGGAGTGGGTTGCCATTGCCTTCTCCAGTGGAAGATAATATGGTAATTCATACACAGCATAAACTGATTGAAAAAGCGAAGGATGAATTAGTGACTATCAGTGAGCGACTAAAATGAAGTTACACCCATCACAAAATTGTTCACAAACAGAATTTTGTTCACAGCACAGAATTTGATAAAAGCAGAACATTTAAAGAAGTCGTCCAGAGAATACAACAAGCAGATGGAAGAGGAAAACAACTTATTTCACATGTGACTTTCACTGAATACTTCTCTAACTCTGGGAGAGCTGCTCCAGATTTTGTACATTTGGTTTCAGGCTTAACTGAAACCAACATCCATGGGGCACCCACATCATTTGCCCTGGTGGTCTACCATCACATTGTAAAACGTCTGTGTAAATGAGCATACCCTTGATTTAGCAGCCTGAGTTTGAATCCTGGCCTGACCTCTGAGTTTCAGTTACCTACTCAGTGAAATAAGGTATTTAAACCAAGATCTCAAGTTTGACATGATCTTAAGACTCATACAGGTCATTTCCTACCCAATTAATGCTTGTCTCTTTCACACCTGACTGTCCCTAAGGTCCTAATTAAATCTTATTTTCTATACTCTGTTATTACTTGGATTCATAAACAGGACCCTAAGTCTAATGCCTCCTCATTCTACCACTAGGATAACCATATACCATCTTTGATATGGTAATGTGGAATAAGGAGTGAATATTGGAAGTAGGAGGTGGGATATCTTGATGGAAGCTGAGTGAATGGAGGTGGTGAAGCAAGTAAGGTGGGGTCTATGATAGTCCAAATGATATTGTCTTCTTAATTACATTTCTGTTTAATATCTTTATTGATGTTCCATTAGAAGGGAAGATGGAAGAAGCAAGGGAAGCAGAAAGAGAACAAGGAATGGAATTGCTATCATTTATTGAAATCCTTAGATTTGCATGACTCATGCTGGATGTTTCCAAACATCTGAGTATTTTCTTATCTTATTGACAAAACAAGTCTATAATCTGATACCTTTGCCTGCTACCCTTTCTAACAAGGGCGGTAAGACTAAAGATAGCTAAATGCCTTTTGATACCTCACCCAGTGATTCTCAAACCAAAGTTTAAATGACTACCAAGTCCTTTTTTTCTTCTACTAAACCATAATTCTACATCAGATAGAGAAAAAAAATCAAATTTCTTAGTATTACACTCAAGACTCCTTACACTGCTGAAGAACTGGGATTAAAATGAGGAACCAAACATCATCCTCCTCAAATAACTTCATTTTTTTAAATATGAAAGTGTTCCAGCTTCTCATCCCTTCCTCAATTCATTCCTTAATTTCACTATGAGTTTCACTTTAACTCATAGTGAAATTAATGTCTTCTTTCCTTTGTTTTTCCTAACATTACAAATGCCTTGACACTTGAGCAATGCAAGTTTGAACTTCATGGGTCCACTTACACCCAGATTTTTTTCAGTAGGAAATACCATGAATACTACACGATCTGAGATTGGTTGCATCTACAAATATGGAACCGTAGGTATAGAAGAATCATGTGTAGAGAGGACCGACTGTAAGTTATATGAAAAATTTCAGCTGCACAGAGTGTCGATGCTCCAAACTATGTGTTATTCAAGGCCTCACTGTGTATATAAAAATTGTAATATAATTGACATATAACATTATATTAGTTTTAGGTGTACCATATAATAATTTGATATTTGTATATATTGAGGAAAGACCATCACAATAAATTTTGTTAAGATCCATTGCCACACATTGCAAATTTTTAAGAACCAATTTATAGTTTAAGGTTTGGAAGTATAGCATCCATATATTATGATTTCCATATCATCAGTGCCAAGGAAAGAAACTCGCCATTTGCAGTAGAATTACATGGAATCGATTCTTTCCCAGGAGCCCAGCTGCGTCCTTTCTGTCCTCCCTACCCACAACTGTCATCCTCCCTGGAACTGTCCAGAACTAAGAAAGCCTGAAATTTTCAGGGATTCTTAGGTATTGAACCTCAGTCAACACCACAGCAAGAATGAACAGGTTATTCTTGAGACGACAATCCCGTTTCTTCTTAACCTCAAGGCTCCTGGGTCAGTCACGGTGTCGGCCTTTTAATTTCCTCCTCTGCCTGCATCATCTTTCTCCAAAGAGGCTGAGCACCTCTTTGGAGAATACAGGAGCTAATTTGTTCTTTCCATGGATCAAAATTATCTGGGTAAGTTCAGTTGACAATGTAGGAATGGCAGTGAAAGATAATAACCAAGGGTACTGGGTTGTAATAAAATAGGAAAATTGAGTGAAAAGAGCACCTAATAAGTAGAAATGTGGAATAACCCTCTAAATGAGGTTGATAGCACCTTTTTTTCTGGAGTCAAAACAGAAGAGAACAAATCACTGAGGACTCTCTATGTCAGGCAGCCCCTGAATGTCATGCTGATAAAGGTGTTGACCTCTTTGGTTTCCCTGATTTCTGTGCTTCCAACCTCTGCTGCCTCACAAAAAAGAGAGAGGTGTCACTTAATGATAACACTGAATGCTGACCTTTCCCAGGAAAAGAATCTCAGATGCTTATTAATTTCAATAAAATGGGGTAACTGCAGTGTGTCAGCTGAAATTTGAACCTGAAGATCAAACATCAAATTTCAGTGCTGTGACAGGAAGTCCCTTTAGATGTGTGCAAGTTCAATGTATGTTTAATAAGAGAACAACATGCTTCTCACATCAGTGCTCAGATTTTCAAGTTTCACTGGCAGAAATATTCGTTAAAATATCAATCGCATAATTTGCTTTTGCTGTCATCTTCATGACACTACTACACTAAAAACAATATTAGGCAATGAATTTTGAATTTAAAAGGTAACATGCATGACTATAGTGTGTATTATGCTTTCTAAATGGTGTCTCTACCTATTAGATACACTATTTTAGATTAGAAAGTTTAATCTATCTATTAAACTTTATAAATGAGGTAAATGGAGCAGTATTCATTTTTACTGGGGGAGGACTAAAGTTATATAAAGTGTATTGAGTCTGCTATGTGGAGATTATTCTGGTCTGAGAGACAGGAGTATTTTATTCTAATCCATGCTCAAAGTTTTCTCAATTTGTAAAATTGGGGCTGTGTCATCTAATAGCATGCTGTAGGCAGAAGAATAGTCCTCCAAAGACATCCATGTCCTAATTCCAGGATCTGTGAGTATGTTGGTGCTTGGTGCATGCTAAGTCGCTTCATAGGTTACATGAACAAGGGAATTAAAGTTGCAGACAGAATTAAGATTGCTGATCAACTGATCTTCAGATGGGCAGATTATCCTGGATTATCCAGGTGTGTCCATGTAAGAGTTTTTACAGGTAAAAGAGGGAGGCAGTATAGAGAGACAGCCAAAGAGGGACAACATGAGAATGATTCTGTCCACACTTGCTGGGTTTGAAGATGGAGAAAAGAGCCGTAAATCAAGGAATGCAGGCAGCCTAGAGAAGCTGGAGAAGGCGAGGACAGAGGTTCTCCCCTAAAGCCATCGGAAGGCACACAGACTGGCTAACACGTTGATGTCAGCCTGTGCTTCTCGTTTCATGCTTCCTCCCTCCAGAACAGTAATACGGTGTACTGGTGGTGTTTTAAGCCATTAAATTTGTGGTGATTTGTAACAGCAGCAACATAGAGCCTTTTGAACACCAATTGTGATGCATCTGATATTAAGTTTTTGGAGGGAAGATCTGGAAATCTTACCTTTCACCATTTGTGTTTTATATATATATATATGTATGTATTGACTGGCAGATACATACTCACAAAAGTTAAATGTCAAACTGTGCAATCAAGGGAACGAATCAAAGCCTTCAATCTAGGGGAAGCAAGTTTAACTTCAGGTAGGCAGGCAGTTAGGGCTTAGCAGCACAGTGGCATCTCTTTGATGGTCTTCTCAAAAGAAGCAAGCCTAGTGTGGTTATCCTGACAGCACTGGATAGGAGCAGCAGAGTACAAAGGAGATGGGAGGATTTTCCTGATTTATTACTATATCATTAGTAAATAACCACAGATTTACATATTACTTTCCAGACCTTATGTTCCTAATTACTTCCTTTGGTTTTATTATATTGGCTAATAATGCCTTCAATGTCATGTTAAATAGTACAGGGGCTCTTGGGCATTCTCGTCTTTTTTCTAATTTCAGTGGAAAAAAATGACAGTGGAAAAAAAAAAAAAAAACATGTATTGTTTTCCATTATGTAGGGTGTCGATCTGGGGACTAAGGTAAATAATACTATGTTAAGGGTATATCCATCAAATTATATTTTATGTAATGTTTTAATATGAGTGGGTGTTAAATTTTGTCAAATACACTTCTGATCAAAGGGGATAATACAGAATTTTTCTGTATAGCACAATATGATGGGCTACACTAATTGATTTTTAATGGGTTTTATATTTTAGGGATATGATAGAGGACAAATAAACAAGTAAATTAAGCACGGTGGACCAAATAGTGACTGCTTCTGGAAATGGAGGTGGACTATGGCCTGCAGGTGGGAGAAGTGGGGATGCAGTTACTAGATGCGAAATAAATGTAAAATGTATTTATTCCTTTTTTATTCAACAAATATTTGAACATCCACATTTTTGGCAGGAATATTCTCGATAATCAAAATTTGCCATCCTTTTCTGCTGTACTTGGAGATATATTCAGGATAGCTAGAGGCAGGATTAACTGATCAGGTAAGTCGTGTGCCTTTAAAGACAGAGAAGACTAACTACGGAGGACAGTATGGATATTCCTTAAAAACTTAGAAACAGAGTTACCATAAGCTCCAACAATCCCACTTCTGGGCGAATATCTGGAAAAGATGAAAACTCTAATTAGAAAAGATGCATATATCCAAATGTAAATAAACAATAGCAGCATTATTTACAATAGCCAAGACACGGAAGCAACCTAAGTGTCCATAGGCAGATGAACGGATAAAGAAAATGTGGTGTGTATATACATATAGTGGGATGTTACTCAGTCATGAAAAAGAATGAAATAATGCCATTTGCAGCAACATAGACGGACCTAGAGGTCATCGTACGAAGTGAAGTAAGTCAGATAGAGACAGACAGATATCATATGATATTACTTAAATGTGAAATCTAAGTATTGACACAAAATGAAAATAAATAATTTCATCAATAATTACAAAACAGAAATAGACATAGAAAACAAATGTAAGGTTACCAAAAGGGAGAGGCGGGATAAGGGATAAATTAGGAGTTTGGGATTAAAAGATACATACTACTATATATTACAATACACATAAACAACAAGGGCCTACTGTATAGGAACTATGTTCAATATCGTAATGGAAAAAAATGTGAAAAAAAATTCATGTAACTAAATTAGTTTGCTGATTGTAAATCAACTATATGCTCAGTCACTCAGTGGTGTCTGAGTCTTTGTAACCCATGGACTGTAGCCCACCAGTCTTCTCTAGCACACAATGAGAAAAAAAAAAAAACTATACTTCACTAAAAAGTTGTTTGTTAAAAAATAAAAGACGGTGTAGGCTGCATTTGTTGTTGTTGTTTAATCAAAACACATTAGTTACATTTTACCCTTTTATTCTTCATGTCTCTTAGTGTCTGTTCTGGGGCTGTGACAGACGTTTGCTTTGATCACTGCACTCTTCTGTTGTATGCATTTTTTAGGGGGAGATGGAAAGAATCCTAATCAGTCTTCTAAATCTACTGAACACTCTTCCACGAATCCAGCTTCCAGAGAAGATTCAAAGGCACCTATCTTCAGCGATTTGTGAGCTACTGACACTAGACTGCAGGCTGAAAGTGGACTGCAATAACTTGGTTCTATTCACATTAAAGGAGAACCACACAAAAGCTCTTCCTGGTTAGTTTGCCATGGTCATGGTTTTCCCTTTCTAAAACGATAAACCAAACCTGTACCTTCACTTAATGCCATCCCCAAAGATAAGCAAATCATTTCCCTCACATTTTCCAGTAAGTAGCACCAAAATAATTTATTTTCTGTATTGGATTCAGAGAACCCTGCCTTTCAGGAACAGTGGAACAGTGGTATTCCCAAGCTAAACCTGACATCTGGCTTCATCACTTTGAATTATCTTGTCTTATTATTGCTCTCCAACTCTTTCTTCAGCAAAAAGGACTGAAAGTATGACGACTCCTGCCCATCTTTATTATCCCTCTCACATCTAAGACCCAGAACGGAACAAACAGTATGTCAGCTCAGTTAAATTTTTTTTCTTTTAAATTTCTACATTAAAATTGCAAATGGCTAGCAGCACCTCATGAATCAGGTCCCAACTTTCCACTATAAGGATCATAAAAAAAAAAGAGGGGGAAAAACATTAGATGAACTGGACGGAAGAAATGATACCATTCTAGCTTACTCTGCCTCACGCAACTTCCACCGTGTGCCTCTTATAAAAGATGACCTGATCAAAAATGTTGTGGGGCAACTCTTTGTTTCCAGATTTGTACCAGCCAGAATTGTGGCCAGCTACATCACTGACTTGATGGACATGAGTTTGAGTGAACTCCTGGAGTTGGTGATGGACAGGGAGGCCTGGTGTGCTGCGATTCATGGGGTCACAAACAGTCGGACACGACTGAGAGACTGAACTGAACTGAACTGACCTCTCTGATATACGTATTAGTCCTCATTAGTTATGAAGCATTGACTAGGTCATGCAGATAAAGTGAAGTCTCTCAGTCGTGTCTGACTTTTTGTGACCCCATGGGCAGTAGCCTGCACCAGGCTCCTCCATTCATAGGATTTTCTAGGCAAGTGTACTGGAGTGGGTTGTCATTTCCTTCTTGGGAATCTTCCCAACCCAGGGATCGAACCCAGGTCTCCTGCATTGTAGACAGACACTTTACCATCTGAGCCACCAGGGAAGTCCTCAATAAGGCAGATAAAGTCATTAATAAGACAAAAATCAATCATGACTTTATGGAGGTTGCATTCTAATTGTGGGATAAGACAACAAATAAACAAGATAATATCAATGCTGGGGGAACAAAGATGGTAAGGAGAAAAGGAAATGCCAGGTATTAGTCTTTCTATGTAGTGATATAAGCGGATCCCTTAGGGTGTGATCCCCAGGGAATTCTAGTAATAAAGATGTTTCTGGAAGATGGTTCAGACTATCAGTGACCCTTGAGGTGGGAGGTTCAGGAAGAGCAATGAGGAGGCCAGTGTGGCTAGAGCAATGATCAAGGCCAAGGTTGGTAGGACTGAGATCTAAGAAGTACAGGCAGCTGAATGGTAGCATGTGATAGAGCTCACTGTAAGGACTTGACTTTGAATGAGATGAGAAGTCCTTGGATAGTGTTGAGTAGGATGGTACAGTTTCACTTACATTTGAAAATAGTTACTCCCAGCTGCTGACTTATGAAGAAACAGTAGAGAGAGTGGCACAAGCAGGCCAGCCAGGGGGTTGTTCTCAGGGAAAGAACTTTAGTAGTTGGAGCAGTAGGCATGGTAGTGAGAAGGTTGCAAACTCTGGAAATATACTAAGGGTTAGGCAGGCAGGCCTTGCTGATAAATTGCTTGTAGTAAAGCGTCTGCCTACAACGGGGAGACCTGGTTTCAATCCCTGGGTGGGGAAGATCCCCTGGAGAAGGAAATGGCAACCCACTCCAGTATTCTTGCCTGGAAAATCCCATGGATGGAGGAGCCTGGTAGGCTACAGTCCATGGGGTTGCAAAGAGTTGGACACGACTGAGCGACTTCACTTTGTGAAAAAAAGAAAAAAGAAGTTCAGGACGTTTAAGGTATTTTGCTTGAGCAACAGAAAGAATGAAAATGTCATTGTCACAGACTGAATTGTGTCTTCTTGAAATTCGTATTTGAAAGCCTTAACTTAACCCCTAAGTGACTGCATTGAAACTAGTGCCTTTAAAGAGGAGGTTAATGTTAAATGAATGAGATCATAAGGGTGGAGCCCTGATCCCATAAAACTGGTATCCTTTCAAAAAAGAAAAAGACTCTGGAGCTCCTTATCTTTCTGTCATGTGTGGATGCAACAAGGATGTAGCTGTCTGCCAGCCAGGAAGAATATCCTCACCAGAAATGGAATCAGCTGGCATTTTGATCTTGGACTTCCCAGTGTCTAGAACTGTGAGGAATAAATTCTGTTAAGTCATCCAATCTATGGTATTTTGTTATGGCAACCTGAGCAGACTAATTAGGTCATTAACCAAGAAGCAGAGGAGTTTTAGGGTCAGAGATGAGGGAGAAAATAGTCATTGCTGTTATGGAAATAGTCATTCCTGTTATGGATGCAGATAGTTTGTTATGCTTATTGACTATCAAAGTAAAGATATTGTACAGGCAGTTGGATTAATGAATCTGCCATTCAGGGGAGCACTCAGAGTAGATATACATATGTATATGTGCATAAATTATATTTAAATCCTGTGCTGTGCTTAGTTACCCAGTCATGTCCAACTCATGACCCCATGGACTGTAGCCTGCCAGGCTCCTCTGTTCATGGGGATTCTCCAGGCAAGAATACTGGAGTAGGTTGCCATGCCCTCCTCCAGGGATCTTCGCAATCCAGGTATCAAACCCAGGTCTCTTGCATTGCAGGTGGATTTCTTTACCCACTGAGTAAAGAAAGGGGAAGCCCTTAAATCCTTGAGACTGGTGATACTAGAGGGGAATGTATATGGAGAAGAGTGAAAGTCTATGCCCTGAGTCCAGACTACTCCAGTACTAAGAAGTCAGTGATATGATGGCAAATGCGAAGGGGATTGAGAGGGATAGACAACTTGAGAAGAGAACTGAGCAGGTAGAGTTTTCTGAAAGGCAATAAGAAGCATATCAAAAGGGAGACCAAGACCAGTTGTGTCAGATGCTGCATGTGTCAGGCAAGATGAGGCTAAGTATTGATTAGTGGATTGACTATTGTGGAGGAAGGTCATGGGTATGCTGTCATGAATTGTTTTAGAACAGTGATGGGGATGACAGTCTGATTGAATTGCATAAAGAGCATGGAATAGGGGTGGAAGATAGACAACATAGATCGCTAGTTTAAGGTCAGTGTGTAGATGTCAGAGTCTATTAGAGGTGGCCCCTAGCCATCCTGGAGCTAAAAGTCTAGTGAATTAGAGTATGCTGAGAATGACAGACTTTAATAAAGTCCACTCATTTCAAGTACAAAAGCAAAAAGAAGAAACAAGTAATAGAGCCAGGAGGAAGCCACCATGGCCTCCTCCTAAGTGCAGACGGGTTCCATTAGATGAAAACCTGCTATACCTGGGAAACTGCACTGAGGTTAGCGGCGTTTCAGGGCACTAACAGCCCACACGGTGCGGATGCAGTGTCAGCGCACTGACAAAGCACACACCCTTCCCGTAGGCAAAGCGTGATACTTGATGGCTCTCCAAACCTCATCTCATTTGAGTACAGAGGGCAGCCTATACACGGAGTCTATGAAAAAATAATAGTGAATGTGAATGAGGAGCATATTCTGAACTTTAAGAGAAAAATGTCAGAGAATTATCCACTGCAGAAATAGGAGTCCTATAAAATTTCTGGACTCTGTTGGAATCCTCAATATAGAATGCAGACAGAAAGCTCTGAGGCAGGTGCAGAATGCCATTAGGTGGAAATGGGCTTACTGGGAACTCTAAGAGAATAAATTGCAAAGGGGAGATTAGAGGATGTAAAGGACCACAGGAAATGAGAATGGAATGAAGTTAAAATCTATTGTGGAGAAAAATGAAAGCCAAATTTAAAATATAGAATGTCAGGTTAAATATGTGGAAGAACGATTGATAAGCTTTCAAGAATTATTGAAGAAAAAGACAAATGAATAAAACAAAGGGCACTTGACATTGAGGACTAAGATTAAAAATTCAGCATGGTAAAGACTCTGAAACACTAACAACCAAAATCTTAATTTAAGAATATCTTCCTGAGCTGAACGCTTTCCCCCAGTATTTGGACTGAGAAAGGTTTGATCAAAATTGACACAAAGGAATCATTCTAAATTTTTGAATTACAAAGTTATATAAGATTATTATGATACATATCAATGAAGCAAGAATAATATTGTCCCAGAAATTGATACATAGACTTAGAGCAATGGAATATAAAAAAATCATGCAGAAAAGACACATAATTGTACAGAAAAGAGATATATGAAAGAGGAGGCATTGAAACAAATGGAAAAATAGTATACTATTCAATAAATATATAATATAAAATGATATTCTACCTCACCTGATACACACACATAAAAACATTCTAGGTGAGTTAAAGGCTTAATATACAAAGTTAACCTTTAAAAACTTCCAAAAAATATTATGATGTTACAAAGGAAATATCTTAAACAAGACTCCACAGAACCCAAATCATTAAAATAAAAAGATGCATTGACTATTTTCAAATTTTATACACTTTGCAGACAAAGACATAAAAATGACCAGCAGTAAGTAGACTTGGAGAAGATTTTAGTAACACACACACTGATAAAGATGTTGTATCTGGAGTAAAAAGTAGAATAACTCCTACTAACCATAAGAAAAAAGCAATCAAAAAGACAAATTTACATAGGTGAATAGGTAATAAACAGGTAAAACACAACCTTAAAGGCTAGGAAAGAAACTGGAAAAAAAGGCCAACCTTGCTGGTAAACAAGGAAGGAAAAACAAAACCCATAATGAGTTACATGTTCATGCAACGTGTTGGCAAAAATGAAACTTTCTGACAAAATCAAGTGTTAGTAGGGATGGGAATGAAGTTGGAAATTCCAATTGCTGGTGGGAATGTAAATTGAGGCTGTTGTTTGGGAAAGAATTAGGCACAATCTAGTGAAATCAAAGTCTGTGGGAAGGCGTATCTAGAGCTCAGTAATTCCATTCCAAGATTCTGACTCTGGATAGATACCGTTTTACAAGATGTGTAGAAAAATCTTTACATGAGGGCCGTAAAAGCATGTTATCTGTAATAGCAAAAAGTTGGAAAGAACCTAATTGTCCATTTATAGGAAATCAGATTGCAGTCTACGCAATACCACTTTTAAATTTTTCAAGTGAAGATGTATATATCATTATAGGCAATCTCAGAAACATAATATTGAGTGAAACAAGTAAGTTTCAAAATAGTCTATGGAATATATCACTTTCATAAGGCTTAAAAACATGCAAACTAGTACTATATATAGTTAGTGGATATGTATAAACATATATGCATGCACACACATACACACCTGTATGTGTAGTAAAGTGTATATGTAGCAACAATTCTTAAATGTAGGCAAAGGTCAAAACTAAATCCAGAATAGCAGTCGACTTGGGTGGTCAGAGAGCTTTATTTGTCTTCATATAGCTTTATTTCATAAACTAGGGGAAGAGCATATTGGTGGTTTTATGATGGATTATACTACAGTCCAGGCAAGAGTACAGAGAAGGCAAGTAGTCTTGCCTGGAAACTCCCATGGGTGGAGGAGCCTGGTAGGCTGTAGCCCCTGGGGTCGCGAAGAGTCAGACACGACTGAGCGATTTCACTTTTTTTCACTTTTCACTTTCATGCATTGGAGAAGGAAATGGCAACCCACTCCAATGTTCTTGCCTGGAGAATCCCAGGGATAGGGGAGCCTGGTGGGCTGCCATCTATGGGGTCACACAGAGTCAGACACGACTGAAGCGACTTAGCAGCAGCAGCAGCAGCATACTACACTCCATGGGGTCACAAGAGTCGGACATGACTTAGCAACTAATACCACCACCACCATACCATTTGCAAGCACAAGATATTTAATATAACAATACATGACTAGAATAATAATAGTAATTTACAATTCCAGATTACTTTTATAAACATTGTGAAGTATGTATTGTAGGGGATGGGATAATGGTGAAAGTGAATGAAATATACTGAGCTCTATATCATCTTTTAGAAATAAATTATAACATTTCATTTGCCACTAATAACTAAAGAAATAGAGCTTAAGAGGTTTTTTTTTAAAAGAAAAAAAGCTTAGTAATTTCCATATGTAGAATTACAAAAATATGATGTATAAACTTTCCAAAACACTGTGAAAATAAAAGCAAAAGAAATTTTATTCTTATAGAAAATGACATAAAAGAACATGGAAGTAGAAAAAAAACCCCAAACCACAAAAAGTGATAGCAGAAATATCAGTCACAATGGTTGACTAGAAAATCATTTAACTGGACTATCCAGTGTCTCACTTGTTTGGATTAAGATTTTTGGGAGAGAGGGGATTTAGAAATCTTAACCTCAAAACATGCTTTATAAAACAGAAGTAGAAATATAATGTTGTACACATGAAACTTTTAATTATATAAACCAAATTGCCTGACTATAAAGAAAATTTAAATTTCTTTTAATTTTAAAATACTTTTATATGATCTAGTGCATACAGCATAGTATAAATTTAGGATTTCAAAAGAAAAACAAATTAAAAAAAAATATTTGTCTTAGAAAAACTTGTATTTTACCTAAATATATCTTGCCAATCATTGAAGAATGTGTGAAATATCTGTTATTACTTTGTTCCTGGGTTGATCTGAATACAGGTGAAAAAATATTAGTAATAAAAACATAAATGCAGCTACTTGTAAATATTTAATCACAAGATAACAGAACTTCTAATGTGCACTAATTCTCTTAAAAAGGCATAATGCAATAATATTAAAATAATATGTTTAATAAAAAGCAATGAAAAATAAGCAGTGAAAATAGCTTATCAGAATAGCTTAACAGGCAGTAAAACAGTAGTTAAGATCATAAACCCAAGAGCTGGTCTGTTGTGTTTGAATCTCAGCTCTGATATTTACTAGTTTATAACTTAGGCAACCCCATGAACCTTGAGAACCCCATGAACAGTATGAAAAGGCAAAAAGATAGGACACTGAAAGATGAACTCCCCAGGTCGGTAGGTGCCCAATATGCTACTGGAGATCAGTGGAGAAATAACTCCAGAAAGAATGAAGAGAAGGAGCCAAAGGAAAAAGAACACCCAGTTGCAGATGTGACTGGTGATGGAAGTGAAGTCTGATGCTGTAAAGAGCAATATTGCATAGGAACCTGGAATATTAGGTCCATGAATCAAGACAAATTGGAAGTGGTCAAACAGGAGATATCAAGAGTGAATGCTAACATTTTAGGAATCAGTGAACTGATGGACTGGAATGGGTGAATTTAACTCATATGACCATTACATCTACTACTATGGGCAAGAGGCCCTTAGAAAAAATGGAGTAGCCATCATGGTCAACAAAAGAGTCTGAAATGCAGTACTTGGATGCAATCTTAAAAATGACAGAATAATCTCTGTTTGTTTCCAAGGCAAACCATTCAGTATCACGGTAATCCAAGGCTATGCCCTGATCGGTAATGCTGAAGAAGTTGAAGTTGAATGGTTCTATGAAGACCTACAAGACTTTCTAGAACTAACACCGAAAAAAGATGTCCTTTTCCTTATAGGGGACTGGAATGCAAAAGTAGAAAGTCAAGAAATACCTGGAATAACAGGCAAATTTGGCCTTGGAGTACAGAATGGCAAAGGCTAAAAGACTTATGCCAAGAGAATGCATGGGTCATAGCAAACACCCTCTTCCAACAACACAAGAGAAGACTCGACACAAGGACATCACCAGATGGTCAATACCAAAATCAGACTGATTATATTCTTTGCAGCCAAAGATGGGGAAGCTCTATAGAGTCAGAAAAATTAAGACTGGAAGATGACAGTGGTTCAGACCATGAACTCCTTATTGCCAAATTCAGACTTAAATTGAAGAAAGTAGGGAAAACCACTAGACCACTCAGGTATGACCTAAATCACACCCCTTATGATTACACAGTGAAAGTGATAAATAGATTCAAGGGATTAGATCTGATAGACAGAGTGCCTGAAAAACTGTGGATGGAGGTTCGTGACATTGTACAGTAGGCAGTAATCAAGACCATCCCCATGAAAAAGAAATGCAAAAAGGCCAAGTGGTTGTCTGAGGAGGTCTTACAAATAGCTGTGAAAAGAACAGAAGTGAAAGTCAAAGGAGAAAAGGAAAGATACACCCATTTGAATGCAGAGTTCCAAAGAATAGCAAGGAGAGATAAGAAAGCCTTCCTCAGTGATCAATGCAAAGAAACATGGGAAAACAATAGAATGGGAAAGACTAGAGATCTCTTCAAGAAAATTAGAGATATCAAGGGAACATTTCTGCAAAGATGGGCACAATAAAGCACAGAAATGGCATGGACCTAACAGAAGCAGAAGATATTAAGAAGAGGTGACAAGAATACATAGAAGAACTATACAAAAAAGATCTTCATGTCCCAGATAATCACAAAGGTGTAACCACTCCTACAGAGGCAGACATCCTGGAACGCGAAGCCAAGTGGGCCTTAGGAAGTATCAATATGAACAAAGCTAGTGGAGGTGATGGAATTCCAGTTGAGCTATTTCAAATCCTGAAAGATGATGCTGTGAAAGTGCTGCACTCAATATGCCAGCAAATCTGGAAAACTCAGCAGTGGACTGGAAAAGGTGAGTTTTCATTCCAATCCCAAAGAAGGACAATGCCGAAGAATGTTTAAACTACTTCATGATCGCACTCATCTCACACTCTAGCAAATTAGTGCTCAAAATTCTCCAAGCCAGGCTTCAACAATACGTGAACCGTGAACTTTCAAATGTTCAAGCTGGATTTAGAAAAGGCAGAGGCACCAGAGATCAAATTGCCAACATCTGCTGGATCATCGAAAAAGCAAGAGAGTTCCAGAAAAACATATATTTCTGCTTTATTGACTATGCCAAAGCCTTTGACTGTGTGGACCACAACAAACTGGAAAATTCTTAAAGAGATGGGAATACCAGACTACCTCACCTGCCTCCTGAGAAATCTGTATGCAGGTCAAGAAGTAACAGTTAGAACTCGACATGGAACAACAAACTGGCTCCAAATTGGGAACGGAGTACATCAAGGCTGTATTTTGTCACCTTACTTATTTAACTTACATGCAGAGTACATTATGAGAAATGCTGGGCTGGCTGAAGCACAAGCTGGAATCAAGATTGCCAGAAGAAATATCAATAACCTCAGATATGCAGATGATACCACCCTTATGGCAGAAAGTGAAGAGGAACTAAAGAACCTCTTGATGAAAGTGAAAGAGGAGAGTGAAAAAGTTGGCTTAAAACTCAACATTCAGAAAACGAAGATCATGGCATCTGGTCCCATCACTTCATGGGAAATAGATGCGGAAACAGTGGAAACAGCGACAGACTTTGTTGTTTTGGGCTCCCAAATCACTGCAGATGGTGACTGTAGCCATGAAATTAAAACATGCTTGTTCTTTGGAAGGAAAGTTATGACCAACCTAGATAGCATGTTAAAAAGCAGAGACATTACTTTGCTAACAAAGGTCCATCTAGTCAAAGCTATGGTTTTTCCAGTAGTCATTGATGTATATGAGAGTTGGACTATGATGAAAGCTGAGCGCCAAAGGATTGATGCTTTTGAACTGTGGTGTTGGAGAAAACTCTTGAGAGTCCCTTGGACTGCAAGGAGATCCAACCAGTCCATCCTAAATGAGATCAATCCTGGGTGTTCATTGGAAGGACTGATGCTAAATCTGAATCTTCAATACTTTGGCCAGCTGGTGCGAAGAATTGACTCATTTGAAAAGACCCTGATACTGGGAAAGATTGAAGTTGGGAGGAGAAGGGGACAACAAAGGATGAGATGGTTGGATGGCATCATTGACTCAATGGACATGAGTCTGAGTAAGCTCTGGACATTGGTGATGGACAGGGAGGCCCGGCATACTGCAGTTCATGGAGTTGCAAAGATTCAGACACGACTGAGTGACTGAACTGAACTGAACTTAGGCAAGCTGCTTAACTATTCTGTGCCTAGTTTTCTCATCTGTAAAGCAGAGAATATAAATAGAGGCCAGATGTAATATTTAAAATATTCATCCACTAGTAATATAAATTAAATCATCTTTCAATAAATACATGTATTAAAATATATTTTATTTTATTTTTTAAATTCACAGAATATGGCACTTACTAAGTAATATGTCATAGGGCCAATTCTTTATAAAATCATTTTATTAATTTACCAAGCATTTGTTACTTTTTAGAAATTGTTTATGCCGTGTTTTTGTTTAACTTAGACATCACTAGTTAAAAGAGATTCTAAGTCATAATTTGACACAGAAATTGCCTCAAATTTTCCCAGCAGCCCCATTAAATTGATTATCTTTAGGTCTTTGGTGCCCAGGGCTTTGCCGCAGCCAGAAGGTGGCTTGTAGTCATTTATGGGTCAGTATCATGTGAATTGGGCTTCCCATGCAATGCTAGTGGTGTAGAAACAGCCTGCGAATGCAGGAGATGTAAGAGATGTGGGTTTGATCCCTGGGTTGGGAAGATCCCCTGGAGAAGGGCATGGCAACCCAACCCAGTATTCTTGCCTGGAGAATGCCATGGACAGAGCCTAGTGGCCTACAATCCATAGGGTCACGAAGAGTTGGACATGACTGAAGTGACTTAGCATGCACACATCGCCTGCATTTAGTAATGGAGGCCAGTATCTAAGAACTGGATTATAGCTGGGGATATTAACAATTTTATTTCAAATGAAGAAAGTGAAAAGAGGGATTTCTGTAAGATTTTCTCCCTCAGGTATACATGACTGAGTGCTCTGTCAACCTTTGTAAGGCAAACAAATCTCAGTTACATTAAATACCTCTAGCAAACTGCGCGATACGTCATGGGCATGCATTTACTTAGTCTCTCAGGCATGACCAGGTCTCTGACTGCAGCCTGGAAGACTTCTCTATCCATGGAATTTCCCAGGCCAGAAAACTGGAGTGGATTGCTGTTTCCTTCTCCAGGCGAGCTTCCGGACCCAGGGATTGAACCCGCATCTTCTGCATCTTCTGCACTGGCAGGCGGATTCTTTACCACTGAGTCACCCAGGAGCCAGCTTGGTATATTAATTTCTTGAAAACTCAGAATTACTATTGTGAACCCCTCTGATTATATTATGTGATATTACTGCTCGTAGAACAGAATACTGTGGCTAGAAGAGATCTTAGTAGCTGTCTAGAGCAATCCCTTCATTTTAAACATGGGGAAACTAGATTTGCCTTTACCAAAACATAAGAGTTTGATAGACTCTTTTGTGGGTTTGCTGAGCTAATTCTGAATATCCTATGCTATGACTTCTTTTTATGTGAAACAAATAAATTTCTCTGTGTTTTATCAACCCATTCTTAACATTCTTCCCCCTTCAGCCAGGAGTATGTCCATCTAATACAAAACTCTTTACACATGATCTACTACAGCTTTGTCCTTTTACAAATGCAGCATTTTAAAGCCAAGAGAAATTAATTTCCTGAATGATACCTGACTTTCAACATCAGCAATAGTTAGTTGTGTAACATCTTCAGAGTATCGTGAGAAAAATCTCGGACTTTGAATTTTACATGCGACTAAGTAATCATCTAAAAATGAGGATGAAATGATAATACTCCTATGTATACAAAGTTTCTGAGAAATTTTATCCCATTCAGTCTCTTTGAAGGAGCCATTGAAGGTTACACCCTAGCAAGATAAAGCATAAATCTGGGAGTTAATAATAAAGTATAAGAAATATAAATAACCCCATATTTTTTATAAGATATGTTATAGCCCAAATTACTTATAAAAATATTTTTAAAACTCCGAAATTTAAAAGTGATGGTGGGAGATCAAAGCTGCTCAGCGAGAAATATATATATTGCTAAACTTTGAGCATAGTGAGGGAAAATTGTGTGCGTGTGTTAAGTTGCTTCAGTCGTGTCCAATTCTGTGCGACCCCATGGACTGTAGCCTGCCAGGCTCCTCTGTCCATGGGGCTCTTTAGGCAAGAATACTGGAGTGTGTTCCCATGTCCCTCTCCAGGTGATCTTCCCCACTCAGGGATCCAATCCACCTCTTATGTCTCCTAAATTGTCAGGCAGGTTCTTTACCTCTGGCGCCACTTGGGAAGCTCAAATTTAAGCATGCTGCTGCTACTGCAAAATTGCTTCAGTCGTGTCCGACTCTGTGGGACCCCATGGACTGCAGCCTACCAGGCTTCTCATAGATGTTGCTAAATCAGAGTTCAATCTCTCTAATTCAAGGTAGAAAGAAGTAAAACTATACACAAAAAGAAGTTAGTAATTAGAAAGCATAAAATAAGGGTCAAAATTAAATCATAATACTTATATACACACATATTTATTATATACTATATACTTAATATAAATTAAATTTTAATAAATTAAAATTGGTTAAACTCATTGGTCAAAAATAATATTTAGATTGTTTTATGTTGTAATAAAAACAGTAACAACAAATATATAATAGATTCATTTTCATCACTGATTTCTGTAAGAGACATTCTTAATGGATAAACAAGACTGAAAAATGAAGTTAATGTAAAAAATGTGAGGCAAATGTAAACCAGAAGAATATAGACTAGCAATTTTAGTAGAGTACAAGATAATATTTTATGCAGAAGCATAATCAGTGACAAAGAGGAATGCTGCTTACTCTGAAAAAACAGTAATCAATCTAGAAGATAGAATAATCAGCAAATATAGACATATAACTATATGTAAGTTCAAAATGTAGTGAAGCAACAAGTGACAAATAAGGTAGGGATTAATCTTATTAGAGATTTTAACATATCACTCTTAGAAACTGATAAAAGGAGCAGACAAAAACAAAGAAGTTCATAGATTTTTCTGAGTTGATGAATGAGGATAATCCAGAGAATTTTCTGTAACATTTGGGACAGTCACAAAAATATCACTTACTAGACCACACATGTATCTTTAGTCTAAACAATTAACATTGTACCTTACAGTTTCTCTTATATATACATAAAACATATAAACTTAGAAATTAATGTCCAAAATGACTGAATTTTAAATCACTTATGTCTTTTTTCTTTAACTGGAGAATAATTGCTTTACAGTGTTGTGTTGTTTTCTGCTTTACAACAACATGAGTCAGACTGCAGTATATCTCGCTTGAGCTCCCCCCATCCCCACACCATCCCACACCTCTAGGTTGTCACAGAGCACTGGCCGGGCTGCCTGCGTTACAGCAGCTTCTCATTATCTATGCTTTACACATGATAGTGTATATAACATCAGTGTTATTCTCTCAACTTGTCCCACCTTTCTTTCCCCCACTGTGTCCACAAGTCCATTCCCTATGTCTGCATTTCTATTCCTGCCCTGCAAATAAGTTCACCAGTATCATTTTTCTAGATTCCGTGTATATGCATTAATATGTGATATTTGTTTTTCTCTTTCTGACTTACTTTGTATAAAAGGCTCTGGGTCCATTCACCTCAATTCAACTGACTCAAATTTGTTCCTTTTAATGGCTGAACAATATTCCATTGTATATACGTACCACGACTTGTTTATCCATTCATCTGTTGTTGGACAAATAGATTGCTTCTGTGTCCTGGGTATCATAAACAGTGTTGCAATGAATACTGGGGTATTGCATCGTTTGTGGTTTTCTCAGGGTATATGCCCAGTAGTCACTCATGTCTTTAAACCAATAAGGCATCTATGGAAAACTTATGTATTAAAAAAGATAAGCAGTAAATGACAAAATACTTAGAGTTAAATGACAATGAAACAATGCATAACAAAATGTGTGAGATATACACATTTTTTAAATCCATAGACAAGAAAAATCAAAAGATCAAAAACATAAGCTAAGCATTCAACATAACATTTAGAAATAAAGGGCAAAAAGTGTTATACTTGCAGCACTCTGGCAGTCCAGTTAAGTAGCTTAGCTACCTTAAAATACACAGATTCTAGATAATTCACTGCAAATTTATTTTAAATATATTTCTGAGTACGCAAGATAGAATGGGAAATCCTCAAGGGCCAGAAATAATAAAAAGGTCTGAAACTATAGAGAGTAAGTAACTTGCAAACCCATGCTTTATGAGGATCTAAGCCAGTATTTGGAACTCAGAATTTGGGGTATTGGTCCATCTTGAAAGAACAGAAGACAAGCCTTTAGGGCCATGCCAAGTCAGTGAGTTTTCTAGAAGCCTACCCCCAAATAAAGATTCTTGTATAACATTAGGACAGAGTGAATGAGAGCAATAACGTATTTTTCATCTGATTTTGATATTTGTTATATTATTAATCTGTCCAGTTTTTAAGGACCTATCTTCGCAAAAATGAAATATCCTGTAGGTATTTAACAGAGTTATGATTTAGCACTGTCCTTGGGTCTAAATAGTATATTATGTCCTGAAATAAATGTAAGTGATTGGTATAAAAAAAAAAAAAGATTCTTGTATAGGAAATTAAGGAAGTACTGATAGACGAAGCCAGTAAAGAGTGGAGAAAATAAAACAGGAAAGAGGAGGAAGTCAAACAAAGGTGTAATCCGAAGCAAAGTCCTATGAAGGTAGCTTCAGTCTGATCTCACAGAGGAATTCTAATGTAACTATTTAGTTATTATATATTATTATTTTATAAGTTAATATAATATATAAAATACAGCTTATTTTAATACATTAATATTATAATATTCCGTTATTATCATAAAATAATTTTAATGCATAATTTATCCTGACCCAAGGACAAGAAAACTAGGTTTTCAAAGTCCTGCACCTATCTATAATTAGCTAAGGATACGTAGGGGGAAGTTGGGGGCATTAAATCCTAGGAACTTCTAGTTCTGTGAGCACACTCAATACGACGGCTCTAGTAGTCCAAAGGAAGTCCTCTGAAGAAAGCCTTTAGGTTCAAATAGATTGGAGGGAATCTGAGCACATCACTAACATTTTCTGCAGACAGTGAGGGAAGGCAGTAGAAATTGGAAACAAAGTAGTTGTATCAAAAGAGATCAGATACTAGAATTATCATACCTAGAATAAAAGACGGAGGGGACATACATAGGAAGGCAGCAATAGTAGATTCTTTTGTTTTAGCCCCAAATATTCCATGAGACACAGTTACACTAAATATGTGTACTAAAAATTTTTTATCCGAAATGTAAATTTAATTGAGCATCCTATATTTTATCTGTCAAGCTTAATATGGAAAGAAACAGTAACATATTATAAAGGGGAAAAAAAAGTCTTGCACAGATATACAATAATGTGTTATGTCCAACAGCTATTGTCCATTCAATCCTGATGTAGAATCTTTAAAAAATCAGTAAAAAAACAACCGAACCTTGTAATTTTATATAAATTATTTTGGGAATATAAATTATAGGTTTAAATGGTGTCATAAAATCTTGGGAAATGATGATGTCAAGTACTTTAAAAAGTGGAGAAAATTAGTCTTTTGTTTTATTTACTTGGAAGGAACAAGCATCTTCCTGAGATGGTCGTATTCTACCTGAAGATACTCAGCACAAAGTTCTTCTCAAGTACATCCACTAAATCTTAAGTATAAGGTTTATTTTAGTCTACCAGAAATATAATCTTATTTAATAAGCACCATTTCTTATTCTATGGAATGTGTGTGTGTTTACTAGAATTTGCTTATTTAAGCTTTAAACAACTGTGCTAACATTCTTATTGCTATTAATCATCTCAGCTCTCCCTTTTTTTTTTTTTTCGCTCTCCTTTTATTCAGGAAAAGGAAAACTTAGCTCACCTGATCTACCTTATTTCTTTGCTTGAAATTGCAAATAAAATTAAAATTTTTTTGTACCTCGTTTAAATCTAACAAGTGCACAGCGTTGTTTCTTTAATATAATGATAAACCAATTGAGATCTTTTCCACCACACCTTATGTAGGTTCCCTACATAATTAGTAAGTAACCTATAGAATGCCAAAGTGTCGTAGACACTCTGTGTAATGAGGAAGGACCCTGATCCAAAATTTGGTTTTAATATTGAGAATGGTGATACCACATATGCTCCTTGTGGGTAGGAAAAAGGTTGTGACTCACATAATGAGACTTTCTGGGCAGAGCAGGGCAGATTCCCCAAGTTCACCCCAAAATGGCTTGACATAATATGGAAAGGGGGCTGACTTGAGTGTTTATGATACTTGACTTGAGGAGTAGTTAGGGGCAGAAGTTTTCCCTGCAGAGGACAGCACTTCAGTGGTATGAATTTTCCATTTACGCCAAAAGGAGGGAGAACAGGGCTTTCTTATCAGTTTGACTGAATGTGCGGCAGAAGGAAAACAAGGAGAAATAGATTTTGAAAGTCATCAAGCAGTCAAACATTGAAATGGAATCAGACCCTTTACTACAAGTGCTAATGAAAGAAATGGAATCCTGACTGAGGAATTCTATTGACTAGAATTTTGTATTATCACATTGCATTATAATGCAATTGAAATACATGAAGTAACCTAATCACAAATTAAATGTATAAATAATAGCAGAGCAGGATAAACATGGCATATGCACAAAAGGCCTAATGGAACTAGAATAATATGACTATAAGAAATATGAGTGTTGATGGCAATACCAGTTAAATTAAAAACATTGTTAATTTTTAATAACATTGCTTTCTGTAGTGTTTAGCAGATGCAGTGGTCATCTCTCAGATTAGAGAAATATAATTCAAACTCAAAATATCACTTGGAAAACCTGACATGATCAATGACCTTTATTGCTGCTGTTGCCATTTCAAATTAAACTAAGCAAGGATTTCATAGAGAAAGGAAATTATGAATAAAATCAAGTCTAGATTTGTTTTTACTTTTTGACATTTCTAGAATGATGTCATTCATTTTATAGAGTTTAATCAAAACTGTGAAGCAGCAGCAATCTCAGAATTTGGTATTTTGAGATATTGTAAACATTGATTTTGAGAATTAGCCATAAAGCATAATTCAATTCGAGCTGAAAATTATTCTGATGTTGACATCTTTCTTTTCTCTTCTTTCCAGACTGTAGTGACCTTCCATTGCTGTTCAAACCATTGGTTGTAATGAATGCTCAACTGTGTAGCCAAAAAAATGTGATGGAGCAGCAAGTAACACCTCCCTCCCAAAACACAGTTTTGCACTTACTGAATAACACTTGTAAGACTTCCTCTCTTCTACCCCTGAGAATTTTACTCTGTAAAATGTAAGGTTGCCTGCCCCAATACATATTAACTAGGGTTTCTTCCATTTCTGAAATTATAAGTTTCTATTCCTTGCCTCAGTTTTTCTAATTCAGTAAGAGGTAATTACAGGCCTGTGTGTCTTATTCTTCCTGCTAATTCTGTCTCTTTTGCAAATGAGCTTCAGAGTAGGTAGCCTGGATCTCTAAATTATGTTGACTTCTTAAAGCTTATCTTCATTTCTTTATACTAATACAAAAGAAAATCTATGTATTATAAATACTTCAGAAAAAAAATCTGAAAAAATAGAAAAATCAATAGTGATGCTGCAGTGGAGATAAAAAAGAGCAGGCTAAGGAGATAAAGATAACAAGGAGAGGCATTTCAAAGATGCTAGCAGGGAAGGATTCTCCAAAGTGATGATTTTTGAGAAGCTCCTGAAAAGATTGAGGATGTGAACTGTGATGTCGGAGAAGTAGCATCCCAGACAGAAGGAATAGAATGTGTAAAGTCCCCAAATGAGAGAAGACTTGGTGTGTTCAAACAATGACCAGGTGAACCAGGAGACCCTTGAGGGTGGAGGGCAGTGAACAGGCGGCCGTGGTGAAGGAGCTTAAGATTACTTCAAGGATTTTAGATTTTGTCCTAAGTCTGATAGAAAATTATTTGAAGGATGCGAAAGAACACCATACTTTGATCTGGCTCACTTATTTAAAAGTTTAATCTGTCCATTGAGTGAAAAATATTCTGGTGGTAGAGTAAGAGCATAAACCAGTTAAGTGGCTCCTGAAGTAGTCAAGGAAAGAGATAATAGAGGAGATGAGCAATTAGACAAAATTTAAGTGGTTGGATTAAATGTAGAATGTGGGAGAAAAATAAAAATCAAAGATGATTCTAGACTTTCAGACCTTAGTTATTGGGTGCTTGATGCTTTTTGCAAAGGTGAGAAAAAATATGGGAGTGACATATGGGTTGAGAGTTTGTTGTTGAGTTTCAGAGGTCTATTGGATACATAACTGGAAAAGTTGATAAAATAGGTGGAAATAAGAGTCTAGATTTCAGGGCAAGGTAAAAGAACCTAAACTTGGAAGTAATAGATCTGGATGATAGCACATAGAGTGTGAAGATATACATACATATGTGTGTGTGTGTGTGTATATATATCCCATAGGTTGGATCTGGGGACACACTGACATTTAGAGTTTCAGAAGGGAAGGGAAATCTGACCAAAGAATTTCAAGATAGGGGGAAAAAAATGCTATTAATAGAAAATAACACCAATGTCTGCCCTGAGAACAGGACTGTTCTGAAAGGCAATTTTCCTAAAGAAGGAACAGAGACCCTAGGACTCCTAATAAAAAGCAGATTCAAGATACCACAAGAATTCATGGAGGATTTCCAGTTTTCACAAATGGTTCTTGCCTCTGAGAACTTTACTCTCAGAAACAGAAGCTGTTCCTCATTGGGTGATTACCAATCGTAATAACATGTATTTTCATTTTTCAAAAGCTCTTCATATATCATCCCATTTTATTTTCATAGCAACTCTTACTTAGGAGACATGGCAAATTTCTAGATGAGAAAGTTGAGGGTCAGCGGGTAGTTTTCCCAAATTCACACCACTAGTTAAGGACGACACACCAGCTCAGCAACCAATGACATTTGACTCCCACTTCCTTCTGCTTTTGTTGTTGTTCAGTTGTTAAGTTGTGTCCAACGCTGTGTGACCCCATGGACTGAAGCACACCAGGCTCCCCTGTCCTCCGCTATCTCCTGAAGTTTTCTCAGATTCATGGCCATGGAGTCAGTGATGCCATCCAACCATCTCATCCTCTGTTGCCCCCTTTTCCTTTTACCTTCAATCTTGCCCAGCACTTTTCTCCTTTGCATACCACTTATTCAAGCATTTTAAAGCTTACACAATGTTTCTCTTTTTCTCACAAAGAGCATTTCATACAGTAAATTACACATACATAAGACAAAAAAATAGCAAAGAAATATCTTCAATATCCATGCATCCCGTTTAACAAGCCAAAAACTTATTAACTCTTTGATCATCTCCATAAAATAATTTTTGAACACCTACTATACAAATAAGACATCATTTTACATGGATGCACAAAGATTAGGAAGGAGTAGAATTTCCTTTCAAGATGACTATAATCTAAGGGATCTTTTTTCACACTTTTACTGGTTAGGCAATAATGGTAATTCACATTGCTTTTTTGTGATTGTTTGGTGTCTACATTAAAAAAAAAATCTTCAGATTTCATCATGGGCTTTACTTCTCTGGAATAACAAGTTCTATCTTATGGGGTAAAAGTCTATATTTTATTTTCTCATTTGAAACTACAGGTTGCACATTAATAAGCTGTTAAAATAGAACTTAGATATCACTAATCAAACACTTTTATCTTATGGCAAGAAAATTAAAGCCTAGAGAAGTGAAAAGTGATTTGACCAAGCTATGAAGCTAATTCATGGCATTGACTTTGAAAGTTACACTGTTTGTTAAAGCAGTTCTCAGATCTCTGAATTCTAGCCAAGGATACTTCCTAGTTGCCAAAAGCTTCCAAGAAGTTTATCTTGGAAATTCTATGAGTTTCTTATCTAAGAATTAATTTTACCAAGCCAGATGGCTTTGTTGGCAAGAATAGGGTGTCACAATCCCAAAATCTGACTTCAGAATTTGAAGTCAGAGAGGGAGCTTGCATTTCATTACAGAATTCAGATGATCAGTGTTCACTATTTGAGATCCTACTCAGGTATTTTCAAGTGTGGGAGAGAACTGTATTAGCATTTCCAGATAGGACCCAGAAGTTTCATTTTTATTTTGCTTGAGCATGAAGTCCCTAAACAATACTACATTAATCTTTTAATCTCATCTGAAAACATTACCAATGTGAAGCTCCCAGTAACATTTTTTGAGGTTTATTATGGCGGAGGAGCCTGGTAGGCTTCAGTCCATGGGGTCGCTAAGAGTCGGACACGACTGAGCAACTTCACTTTCCCTTTTCACTTTCATGCATTGGAGAAGGAAATGGCAACCACTCCAGTCTTCTTGCCTGGAGAATCCCAGGGACAGAGGAGCCTAGTGGGCTGCTGTTTATGGGGTCGCACAGAGTCGGACACGACTGAAGCGACTTAGCAGCAGCATGGTAATCTCAGTGACTTAATTAAAACAGTGAAGATTTATTTTTTAATTGTGCAATGTCTATTACAGTTTTTCTCTCCAGGTAAGCAGCTATTCATGGTATGGTTCAGCAATGACTCTCCGTATCAAGCCACACTTTCATGATCACTTCAGCTTAAAGGGGTAGGCTGGAGGTTCAAGTATCAGAAATTGAATGTCTCCACATCCAAGTGTCACTCATCACTCTGACTCACACAATCATACCCAAACATTTAGGGTAACAATAGTTACATTTACCGTAGTTATCCTTGTTTAGCTGAATGGATAGTTGATATTTACAACAGCCAAGACAGGGAAGCAACCTTAGTGTTCACTGGCAGATGAATGGATAAAGAAGATAGGGTGTATATATACGATAGAATGCTGCATGCGAGCTCAGTTATGAAGTCCTATCTGACTTTTTGTGACCCCCGGGGACTGTAGACTGCCAGGCTCCTCTGTCCATAGGATTTCCCAGGCAAGAATACTGGAGTGGATTGCCATTTCTTTCTCCAGGGGATCTTTCCCACCCAGAGATCGAACTTACGTCTCCTACATTGGCAGGTGGATTCTTTACCACTGAGCCACCAGGGAAGCCCACAATAGAATGCTATGCTATGCTATGCTAAGTCACTTCAGTCGTGTCCGACTCTGTGTGACCCCATAGACGGCAGCCCACCAGGCTTCCCCGTCCCTGGGATTCTCCAGGCAAGAACACTGGAGTGGGTTGCCATTTCCTTCTCCAAAGCATGAAAGTGAAAAGTGAAAGTGAAGTCGCTCAGTCGTGTCCAACCCTCAGCGACCCCATGGACTGCAGCCTTTCAGGCTCCTCCATCCATGGGATTTTCCAGGCAAGAGTACTGGAGTGGGGTGCCATTGCCTTCTCCGCCACAATAGAATACTACTCATCAAAAAAAAAAAAAAAAAAAGAAATAATGTCGTTTGTAGTAACATGACTGGACCTAGAGATTATCTTATTAAATGAATAAGTCAGACAGAGAGAGACAAATAACATATGATATCACTTACATGTGGAACCTGAAAAATATGACATCAATGAACTTATTTACAAAACAGAAATAGACTCACAGACATAGAGAACAAACTTGTTGTTACCAAAGGGAATAGCAGGGGGTGGGGGGAGATAAATCAGGAGTTTGGAGTTAACAGATACTACTGTATGTAAAACAGATAAACAACAAGGACCTACTGCATGACACAGGGAACTATCCTCAGTATCTTGTAATAACCTGTAATGGAAAAGAATCTGGAAAAGAATGTGTGTGTGTATATATAATCCTCTCTCTCTCTCTCTCTCTATATATATATATGAATCACTTAGATGTATATCTGAAGCTAATACAATATTGTAAATTAACTACACTTCAATTTTTTTAAATGTTAAAAAACAATAAAAGGAATAGTTGATTAAAATTATTCACATTTTTTGATCCTTTCAAGAAAAACTTGGTGATTAAGACCGTAAGTGGAAAAACCAGGCCAATAGTCAACCTAGAGGCAGCTGAGCATTTACACTGTGTCAATCAGCTTTACATTTACATTTACACTGTGTGCAAAGAGCTTTACAGATATTATTTCATTTAAAGTAGTCTCACAACAAACTTAAAAAGTGGGTATTATTGTTGTCTTTCTGTAAATAAACAAGTTGAGGTTTGATGATTTTTCCAAGATTACACACTAGCTTAACAATGGGGCAAGCCGTTTAAAGTAAAAAAATAACAAAAAACAAAAGTCCCAATTAACAATAATTTGTATAATAAATTCTTTTTAGCCTAAGCCTGTTAAATAAAAAATCATAATAGTCACAAAGGAAATAAGTCTTGTCTTTGTTTACTAAGAAAAAGTTCACCTTCTTTTCAGAGAACCCTCCCAAACAACCATGGATTGTTAGAGTCACTCAGTTCTTAGACTTTTTATGGTATTCATTGTTGTGCTTTCATTTGTAATAACTCCTATATTGCCTGACAAATGCTTTCCATTGTTATCTTAAACTGTTATTTACACTATATTGAGGGTAGGAATCATACCTGCTTTTACCTTATGTTCCCAATAACACTGCACAAAGTGCCTTGCACACAGAAGCTGTTTCATGAATTTATTTTCTAAGGAATTGTCAGTGTTTCTTTGAAGGGAACAACAGGACAAGAAAAGAGCACTGTGAGAGATTACAGTGACTGATAGGGCACATTTGGTGTTTCTCCCCTTGTTTTTGCATTATGTATGCCATTACCTAGAGTTTCAAATGTTCTTTCCCAGCAGAATGATTATTAAATCATGGAAAACACAGAAAGGAAGAATGGGAGTTGGGGAAGACTTAGCCTTGGTAATCCTCATCTCAAGCCTAATAATTTTCACCTTGGTGAATGTAAGAGTATTCAGATTGGGATAATATTTGAATTGCTTGTCACGTCTGTTAGACAAGCTGGCATAAATCTCATTTCACATTGACATTCTTCAACTAAGATTTAATGGTCTAAAAATTCAGGTAGATGCTGCCAATAACGTCACAAAACCTTAAGGCTTGGAATATCTTCACTAAAGGACGAAAAGCAGTGACAATTAATTTTCTCGAAGGTCACCATTTAAGAATGATGCATTGTCTTTAGAAGTCTGACAACTTGCCTGCCCCATAGAGGCTCCCAAAATATTCCTAGCAAACACTTAATTATGCTTCTCAGAATAGGTCTTGCTTTAGAAAATGTAATAGAATGAAGTTTTGGCTTAAAATACTTTGCTTCCCACCCCCACCCTCCTTTCTGGTTGATCTAGATAACACAGAGTCTTTTAAAGAGTTGTCAGAAGGCAAATCCTGACACAAAAGATTGTAAACAAAAGTCGTTATGTATGAACTAAATCTATCCTAATTTTCCTCATCTCTATTCTCTGTTCTTTGACTTGGTTCCTAGGCATGATTCTTCTTTTTTTTTTTTAATTTTTCACTTTGTCTTCTCTTGCCCCAGGTGTCTACCTCTTATTCTAGGTCAAGTAGTTTGTCCTCCTTCTCAGCTCCCATTTATCAGTGAAATTTTATCCTCATCCTTGGTCTCAATAACACTCTTGATATTAAAGGCAAGGCTAATTGACATGAGTATGGTGTCTATTTATCCTTGAGGCATGAAGGACTGACAAGGCATAATACAGAGTCCTCACAAATGGGTTTTCTTGTAAGAGATGAGTTAGGTAATTGAGACAATTCATAGTGAGTACCAAATATATGTAAGTAGTTTTCTATATATTCATCTAAAATAAGCCTCAGAATAATACTGTGAAGTAAATTCTGTCACTCTCTCAAAGCTATTACTGTTAATAAAACTGAAACTCAACTAAGCATAGGTCTGAGAAAGTCCAAATCCCAGGCATGAGGGGAGATTTCTTTTAGCCAGAAGGCAGCAAATTGCTTCTAGTGTTAGGGATGGTATGTTAAACTTAGTTCCCACTGCAGGAGAGAGCTTTGGAATGAAAAAAAAAAAAGCTCAAGCAATGAGTCCAAATATATCTTTTGTCCCTGTTCATCTTTGCTCATGCTGCTGAACCCCTGGTTTCAAATAAAGCATCAATCCTGTGAACTAGAGATGTTATGAACTTAAAAAATATGGTCTAGTTGAAAAAAATTGCTATACATTTGCTCAGTGCTCAAAACTATAAAATGGATTTCAGATTCAAGTTAATACAAATGCTGGAAGCCCTGATCTGCTGAGTGGGCCTTGATAGGGTAGGGGTATGTGGGCCATGCAGAGTGCTAGAATCTGGGTGAAGTTACACTGAAGGTGTCATCTACCCATCTTTCCTATAATTCCTGGTCTTCTTCTAGTGACAGCCAGTTTTTACACAAAAACCCTTTCAGGTATATTTTCAAATTCTGCCTTCACCAAAAATGCTCAGGCTTAAGTGAAACAGGAATAGTAGTCCCCATTTGACTGATGAAAGAAATAATTATGTCCAGAGAATTTTAACGGCTTCATAAACATATCAAAATGTGAAACTGTAACCCAGATAGAGAAGTCCTAGCCACAAACATATTGTGCTGTATTCGCTACCGAAAAGGAGATG
The DNA here is from genome assembly GCF_002263795.3 of Bos taurus. Taxonomy (NCBI): domain Eukaryota; kingdom Metazoa; phylum Chordata; class Mammalia; order Artiodactyla; family Bovidae; genus Bos; species Bos taurus. The sequence goes on along the minus strand of NC_037341.1, from coordinate 14,320,798 downwards.
TTTTTTATACATCTTTGATAAAGATAAAATTAGAAAACAATCCCATAGCATCAAAAAGAATAAAATATTTAGGATTATAATGAACAAAAACAATAAAATATTTAGGACTAAAATTTATTAAAGAAACATAAAGTTTTATACATAAAATTCTGACATAACTGAAAAAAAAAGATTTAGACAATGAAAAATTATCCCATATCCATAGGCCAGAATATTTAATATTTTTAAGATGGCAATACTCTTCAAATTAACCTACAAATTCCTACAATCCATACCATCATTGCAGCTGACTTTTTTTTTGCAAAAATTAATAACATTTATATGGAAATGCAAGAGACCCACCATAGCCAAAACAATCTTAAAAAAGAACAAAGTGGGAGAACTCACATTTCCCATCTCAAAAATTACTAAAAAGCTACAGTAATCAAGATAATTTGATACTGGCATACAGAAAGATAAACAGATCCAGGTAATAAAATTGAGAGTCAAATGACAAACTCTTCAATTAATGGTCAATTAATTTTTGACGAGAGTGCCAAGATAATTCATGTGGGAAAAATGGTCTGACTAACAAATGATGCTGACAACTGGATAATTATACCCAAAAGAATCAAGGTGGACTCCTATTTCACATAATATACAAAAATCAACTCAAGGTAGACCATGAAACTATATGTAAGAGTTAAAACTATAAACTCTTAGAAAACAACTGAAGTAAACCTTCATGATCTTGGGTTAGGCAATGGCTTTTTTAGATACAATACTGAAAGCACAACCAATGAAAGAAAAAGTAAATAAATTGGACTGCATTAAGTTAAAATTTTTGAGTATCAAAGTACACCATCAAGAATGTGAAAAAAAAAACACAAAGAATGAGAAAAATATTGCAAATCATATATCTGACAACAGACTTGTATCATGAATATATAAAGAACTAAACAAAAAGACAACACAAATAAAATACAGGCAAATAATTTGAATAGACATTTCTCCAAAGTAAATATACAAATGGCTAATAAACATTCAGTTCAGTTCAGTTCAGTCACCCAGTCGTGTCTGACTCTTTGTGACCCCACGAATCACAGCACGCCAGGCCTCCCTGTCCATCACCAACTCCTGGAGTTCACTCAAACTCATGTCCATCGAGTCAGTGATGCCATCCAGCCATCTCATCCTCTGTCGTCCCCTTCTCCTCCTGCCCCCAATCCCTCCCAGCATCAGAGTCTTTTCCAATGAGTCAACTCTTCGCATGAGGTGACCAAAGTACTGGAGTTTCAGCTTTAGCATCATTCCTTCCAAAGAAATCCAGGGCTGATCTCCTTCAGAATGGACTGGTTGAATCTCCTTGCAGTCCAAGGGACTCTCAAGAGTCTTCTCCAACACCACAGTTCAAAAGCATCAATTCTTCAGCACTCAGCTTTCTTCACAGTCCAACTCTCACATCCATACATGATCACTGGAAAAACCATAGCCATGACTAGACAGATCTTTGTTGGCAAAGTAATGTCTCTGTTTTTCAATATATTATCTAGGTTGGTCATAACTTTCCTTCCAAGGAGTAAGCGTCTTTTAATTTCATGGCTGCAATCACCATCTGCAGTGATTTTGGAGCCCAGAAAAATAAAGTCTGACACTGTTTCCACTGTTTCCCCATCTATTTCCCATGAAGTGATGGGACCATATGCCATGATCTTCTTTTTCTGAATGTTGAGCTTTAAGCCAACTTTTTCACTCTCCTCTTTCACTTTCATCAAGAGGCTTTTTGGTTCCTCTTCACTTTCTGCCATAAGGGTGGTGTCATCTGAGGTTATTGATATTTCTGAGGTTATTGATTATTATTATATCTGAGGTTAGATTATTATTATATCTGAGGTTATTGATATTTCTCCTGGCAATCTTGATTCCAGCTTGTGCTTCTTCCAGCCCAGTGTTTCTCATGATGTACTCTGCATAGAAGTTTAATAAACAGGGTGACAGTATACAGCCTTGACGTACTCCTTTTCCTATTTGGAACCAGTCTGTTGTTCCATGTCCAGTTCTAACTGTTGCTTCCTGATCTGCATATAGGTTTCTCAAGAGGCAGGTCAGGTGGTCTGGTATTCCCATCTCTTTCAGAATTTTCCACAGTTCATCAGTCCTTAGGGGAATAGAAATCACAACCACAGTGAGTCACCACTCAATTCCCACTAAGACTGCTATAATCAATGTGACATATAATAGCAAGTGTTAGCAAGGATGTGAAGAAATTGGAACCCAAAAAGATTGCTGATGAGAATGTAAAGTGGTACATCTCCTTTGGGGAAATAGTTTGCTATTTTCTTAAAATGTTAAGCATAGGGTTATCATATGATCCAGAAATTCTACTCGTAGAATAAATGGGAAAATATGTACAAACAAAAACATGTACAAGGATGTTTATAACAGTATTATTCACAATAGCTTTGGAGCAGAACAACCCATATGTCCACCAACTGATAAATAAATAAATAAAAAATATGGTGTATCTATACAAGAAATATTATTCAGCAATAAAAAAGGATGAGGCTCTGACACATGCCACAACATAGATAATTCTTAAAAATATTGTGCTAAATAAAAGAAATTAGTCACAAAATACTACATATATTATTACATGTAGTGGTAAGAATAGAAAAATTTAAAGATACGGAAAGTAAATTGGTAGTTGCTTCAGGCAGGGTGAAGATGGGAGGAGTCAGGGGTAACTGCTAATTCAGTTCAGGGTTTCCTTTAAGGGGGACAAAATTGTTTTAAGGTTAGATTACATGATGATCATACAACTCTGTGGCTATACTAAAAGCCATTGAATTGCACATTTGCAATTCACATATAAAATAGGTGACCTGTTTAGTATATGAATTGTATTCCAATAAAGTTTGACTCTTAACTATTCATTCATCTTTCATTCAATGAGTAAATATTAAGGATCCATTATCTTCCAAGAGTAACAAAGGAAAAACATTGCAGTTCTTGCCATTATGGAACATGGAGTCTGATTGGGGAGAACATTTTATTATCTTCAAAAATAGCAGAAATAAACATAAATTGACTCCTGTGATAAATGCTGAGAAAGATAAATAGTGCTATGAAAATATACAAGCAGCACTATTGAATAGGACACTCTGTGAGATGGAAATGTTCTGCATTTTTTTCTGTCCATTGCAGTAGTGACTAATGTGGCTAGTATAATGAGGAACTTGTTGCTGGCCAGTCTCTGCAACCCCATGGACTGCAGCACGCCAGGCTTCCCTGTCCTTCACCATCTCCTGGAGCCTGCTCAAACTCATGTTCATTGAGTTGGTGATGCCACCCAACCATCTTGTCCTCTGTTGTCCCCTTGTCCTCCAGCCTGCAATCTTTCTGGCATCAAGATCTTTTCCAGTGAGTCAGCTCTTCACATCAGGTGGCCAAAATATTGGAGTTTCAGCTTCAGCATCACTCCATCCAATGAGTATTCAGGACTGATTTCCTTTAGGATTGACTGGTTGGCTCTCCTTTCAGTCCAAGGGACTCTCAAGAGTCTCCTCCAACACCACAGTTCGAAAGCGTCAATTCTTCACCACTCAACCTTCTTTGTAGTCCAACTCTCACATCCATATATGACTACTGGAAAAACCATAGCTTTGATGAGACAGATCTTTGTTGGCAAAGTGATCTCTCCTTTTTAATATGCTGTCTAGGTTTGTCATAACTTTCCTTTCAAGGAGCGTCTTTTAATTTCATGGTTGCAGTTGCCGTTGGCAGTGATTTTGGAGCCCAAGAAAATAAAATCTGTTACTGCTTCCACATTTTCCCCTTCTATTTTCCATGAAGAGATGAGGCCAGATGTCATGATCTTAATTTTTTGAATGCCAAATTTCAAGTCAGCTTTTAACTCTCCTCTTTCACTTTCATCAAGAGGCTCTTTAGTTCCTCTTTACTTTCTGCCATTAGAGTGGTATCATCTGCATATCTGAGATTGTTGATATTTCTCTTGGCAATCTTGATTCTAGCTTGTGATTCATCCAGCTGGATATTTTGCATGATGTACTCTGCATATAAGTTAAATAAGCAGGGTGACAATATGCAACCTTGACATACTCCTTTCCCAATTTTGAACCAGTCCATTGTTCCATATCTGGTTCTAACTGTTGCTTCCTGACTCACATATAGGTTTCTCAGGAGACAGGTAAGGTGGTCTCATATTCCCATCATTTTAAGAATTTTCTACAGTTTGTTGTGATCCACACAGTCAAAGGCTTTAGTGTAGTCAATGAAGCAGAAATAGATGTTTTTCTGCAACTCCTTTGTTTTCTCCATGATCCAACAAATGTTAGCAATGTGATTTCTAGCTCTTCTGTCTCTTCAAAACTCAGCTTGTACATCTGGAAGTTCTTAGTTCACAAACTGCTGAAGCCTAGCTTGAAGGATTTGGAGCATAAACTTGCTGGTATGAGAAATGAGCACAACTGTATAGTACTTTGAACATTTTTGGCATTGCCCCTCTTTGGGATTGGGATGAAAATTGACCTTTTCTGGTCCTGTGGCCACTGCTGAAGTTTTCCAAATTGCTGATATATTGAGTGCAGCACTTTAACAGCATCATTTTAAGGATTTGAAATAGCTCAGCTGGAATTCCATCACCTCCACTAGTTTTGTTCATAGTAATGCTTCCTAAAGCTTACTTTACTATACACTCTAGGATATCTGGCTCTAGGTGAGTGACCACACCATCATCTCTATCTGGGTCCTTAAGATCTTTTTCTGCATAGTTCTTTCGTGTATTCTTGCCACCTCTTCTTAATCTCTTCTGCTTCTGTTAAGTCCTTATCGTTTCTGTCCTTTATTGTGTCCAGCCTTGCATGAAAGGTTCCCTTGATATCTTCAATTTTCTTGAAGAGATCTCTAGGCTTTCCCATTCTATTGTTTTCCTCTATTTAATTCTTTGTTGTCAGGGCTGTACAGTACATTCTAGGGTATTTAGGAACATTCCCCAACCCTACCCACTAGATGTCAGTAGCACCACCCCAGTGTGACAATTAAAAATGTCTGCATATACTATCAAATGTTCCCAGAGGGGGGGGCTGGGGTGGGGGTGGGGGGTGGGGAGGTGGGGGTTCGGGGGGTCGGGAGGTGGGGCGAAAGTGCCCTGGTTGATAACCATTGCTGTATAAATGGTCTTTTTCTCAAACAGAACTGGGACCAAATAATTATAACCTCATAGAGGTCCCCAGGCCAGTGTGAGACAACAGTTATTTTGACTGAGGGGGGTGGGGGGAAAACCCAAAACGTTGAGGGTTTGGAAGAGCAAAGGAATAGAAATGCAAGCAACTAATTAGAAAACAATGTGAAAATTGTTGAAACAGCATGAATAAGCCACAGTAGAATCAAAGCACCAGGAGTGATTGATTCTGCCTTGGGGGAGAGGTAGGAACAGCTTAGCAGGAGATGTGAAACTTGATTTGGACCAAAACAGCTGAAGGGGTAAGGAGGGAAAGGCATTTCAGGCTAGAGGGAAAAGCAGTAAAAGTGTGGAGTTGTGTGGATCGCAGGCAGAAGGGTGCACAGGATGGGCTAAGGAAAGCAGTGGCAAGTAATGATGCTGAGAAGGCCTATTATTTGCAGTTTTTAAGTCTCCTGTATGCATAGCTTGAAGTTTGTATCAGACCTTGCTTATGCAATTTACCCTGGCTTGGAAAATGAAAAATCAAACTAGAGAACTAGAGGGGACCTTTAAGTCCATTTTATAAAATCAGGAAAATCCAGAGAAGGAGATCAACATAAGAAGAGTTTTTTTTTTATCCTCTTTGAATTTCTGCCTGAGAGCAGAAAGGATTCCCCACCCCCCTACTTTCTTTCTCTTTTCCTGATCCCCTGAGAAATGCAAAATCCTCTTGAGTAGAATGCTTGCTAGGGCATAGGAGAAAGTAATCTTAATTGGCTCTTTCCAATTTGTATTTGTGGGAACAGGTATGAATGTTTCTCAACTATTTAAATCTGATGGTATTTTTAATTTGGATAATTCTGCAAGTGAATGACAATAGATGCATGTGAATTTCTCTCCCTCTTATTAGCAGTTACACCTAAGTTATTTGAAGGTTGAAAAAAAGTAATGATGGGCTCTGAAAATTGTCATCTTGGATGTAGGCAAAGCCTCATTTCAAATAGTAACATAGATCTTGACGCTTTAGTGAGGACAATAGTTTTTACCAGGTATTGAACGTTTATAAGACAGTACTCATTTAAAGGCTTTACATGTCTTATATGGTTGATTCCAACAACAGTCCCTCCAGATAGATAGTATTAAAATTCTTACATTGTAAATGTGGATATTGAGGTTTGGCAAGGTTACGCAACAAGTCCCAGGTGGCATCGTAGTTAAGTGGAAACTGGGACTGAATCTGATGTCTGTTGATTTCAGTGTCTTTGATTTTAACCCTGCTAACCCTGTGAATGCTGCTTTTTCCCTGCTTCATAAATTTATCTGAATATACTCTGACAAACTTTCTGTTAGAAAATTTGTACAATTATGTAATGTATAGCATTACCATCCAAGGAGCAAACACCACACTTTTCTAAAAGGCAAGGGCTATGTCTGTTTTTTTATCTTTGTACTCCACAGTGATAATCTATAGTCAGGTATTTAGTATGTGTTCACCAAATGAGACTGCTGCTGCTGCTATTGCTTCAGTCGTGTCCGACTCTGTGCAACCCCATAGACGGCAGCCCACCAGGCTCCCCCGTCCCTGGGATTCTCCAGGCAAGAACACTGGAGTGGGTTGCCATTTCCTTCTCCAATGCATGAAAGTGAAAATTGAAAGTGAAGTCACTCAGTCATGTCCGACTCTTAGTGACCCCATGGACTGCAGCCTACCAGGCTCCTCCGTCCATGGGATTTTCCAGGCAAGAGTACTGGAGTGGGGTGCCATGGCCTTCTCCACCAAATGAGACTATAGACAAAAAATTAAAATATTAAAAACATCAGTGTGTAGAACTTAGAAAACTCTTTGGAATACATTTGGCTCTTTATCATATCACCACTATTCAAAAATAAAGTGAGTCATCTGCTATACCATTGGAGTCTTATCACGTGCTCTCGTAAAACTCACTTCTCTTTTTTCTCCTCTAAATGGTGTGATGTAAGCATTGTATAGATGAGAAAACTGGGGATATAGCAAGTGTGTAGCTGGACATAGTCCACTTTTAGATGCTAAAAGTATGTTTGGGACCCCAAGATTTTAGGTTGCAGCTGTTTTTTTGGGAGAGGGGTCACCTGGAGATGTATTTTAAAAAGAAGTAAAATGGTGTTAGCAAACTAGTGAAGCACTTTGAAGACAAATGTTAACTTTTTATGTCAAAACAAAGATTCACAGTGTCTTGAAGACTGAAAAGAATTTAGTAATCAAGGCAACATTTTAAGGAATGAGTTTCGGTACAAGACAGAGAATACCATAACCGGCTGAGAGCTGTAAGAGGCAGGGCAGCAAATCAGTAAGTCACAGAAGTGAAGCTTTTTTATTATTATTTTAAAATTGAAGTATAGTTGATTAATAATATTATATTAGATTCCACTGTACAACATAGTGGTTCTGTATTTTTTATAGGTTATACTCCATTTAAAGTAGTTATAAAATACTGGTTACATTCCCTGTGCTGTAGCATATATCCATGGAGCTTATTTATTTTATACATTGTAGTTTGTGTCTCTTAGCCCCCTATTCCTATTTTGCCTTCCCCCTCTTTCATTTCCCTGCCAATAATCACTATAGTTTGTTCTCTGTCAGTCTGTTTCTGTTTTGTTATATTTATTCATTTGTTTTATTTTAGATTTAATTTCCATAATCACATGAGGTAGATTGTATTATCCTATCGTCCACGGTCTCAGCACAGCTAATTCACTTGCCTAAGTTCACAGAGCTAGTCATTGCTGGGGCCACGAGTCAGTCAGACCCCAGAGCTCAGCTTTTCACAACTGTGCAATATTTTCATGAAGGGAGGGAAGGAAAGAAGAAAAGAAAGAAGGGAGAAAGGGAGGGAGGGAGAAAGAAAGGGAAGAAGAGAGGAAAGCAGCAAAGAGAAAGATGGAGATCTAACTGATATCTTCTGCATGAAGGTGAGGACAGTGAGCTAAAAGAGGAAACGAGTATAATGCCATCCCAGGTCTCACCTGGAATAAGTGCCTAATCCTCATTTCCCACATCAGCAAGACAGAGATAGTATCAGCTAAGCAATTCAAAACTGTTAAAACAAATAAAAGGATTCAAAGAAATCTCAGTAGAAAACCTCCAGAATTAGTTAATTAAGCAAGTCAGTGGACCAGAGTCTTTCTTCCTTCCAGCTCCAGGGCTGGCTCTCCTGTGTTCCTGAGATGAGTCGAGAATTCCAGGCACCACAACCTCACTCACAAACATCCAGCAGGGGTTATTTCTTTGATGAGTCTTTTAAAAAGAGTGTTTCTCAGAGTCTCCCCACAGCCAAAGTGCTTTTACATATTCTTGCTTTAAATGGGCCTCAAGCCCCCTTCTGTGCCAGTAGTTAAAGTGTGAATAGAATTTCCATTGTTGGCCTAAACCACAGATTGCAAAATAAGGCCTGTTGGCCAAATCTTGCTGGCTTCCTATTTCCATGTTGTCTGTTACTGCTTTCCGGCTTGGCTTCCCTGGTGGCTCAGACAGTAAAAAATCTGCCTGCAATGCAGGAGATCTGGGTTTAATCCCTGGGGTCTTCCCTTGGAGGAGGGCATGGCAACCCACTCCAGTTTTCTTATCTGGAGAGTCCCATGGACAGAGGAGCCTGGTGGGTTATGGTCCATGGGGTCGCAAAGAGTCAGACACGGCTGGGAGACTAACAATTTCACTTTCTGTTACTGCTTTCACACTACAAGGGCAGAACTGAGAAGCTACAACAGAGACCATAGAGCCCTGAGTGAGTGAGTGAGTGAAGCCACTCAGTCGTGTCCGACTCTTTGCGACCCCATGGACTGTAGCCTACCAGGCTCCTCCCTCCATGGGATTCTCCAGGCAAGAGTACTGGAGTGGGTTGCCATTTCCTTCTCCAGGGGATCTTCCTGACCCAGGGATTGAACCCGGGTCTCTCGCATTCCAGGCAGACGCTTTAACCTCTGAGCCACTGGGGAAGCCCATATAGCCCTACATACCCCCAACTATTTACTCTCACGTATTTTACAGAAACATATTTGCTAATCCCTGCCATAAAGATCCTCTATCCTCAGAATATATTGAGGATAAATATATATTGAAAGAGAATATATTGTTTTTCTTTGTCATGACCACTCTTTTTGGTGTTCTGAGATCGATTTTCAATGCATGTATTGGGGGAATATTCTCTACACATTCAACAAGAAATACTTTGACATCAGCTGGCTGTCCTAAAATTCAACTCAATTTTGAAACTATGTACCTGGAAATAATATTAGGTTCCATAGATTAAGGGTTTGGTCTTCTAGGACTGCACCCTGGCCCACCAACTGCAGATGCCAGTCACAAATCCAGGTTGTTTCCTGTACTTCTGACCAACTGATTATACAGTTCCCACCATCTCCTTCTTGGGTTCGACTAATTTGCTAGAGCAGCTCACAGAACTCAGAGAAACACTTTACTTACTAGAACACTGATTTGTTATAAAAAGGTGTAACTCAGAACAGCCAAGTGGAAGAGATACATAGAGCAAGGTATCCTGGAAGTGGTGAGGAGCCTCCACGCCCTGGCCAGGTGTACCACACTTCCCTCATCTCCACATGTTCACCAACCTGGATGCTCTCTGAATCGCATCTTTTGGGCTGGGTTTTTATGGAGGCTTTATTACATAGGCATTATTATTAAACCACTGTTTCTTTAATCGCTCAGTCGTGTCCGACTCTGTGTGACCCCGTAGACTGTAGTCTGTCAAGCTCCCCTGTCCATGGGATTCTCCAGGCCATAACACTGGAGTGGGTTGCCATTTCCTCCTCCAGTTGATTCAAACTCCATTCTGTCTCCCCTCCCAGGAAGCTGAGTGGTGGAGCTGAAAATCCCAACCCTCCAATCATAAGGCTGGCTCCCTGGTAACTGGTCCCCCCATCCTTAGGCGATGTAGGGGCTTCCCAAAAGTTTCCTCATTATTATAACAAAAGATACATTTGTTTCTGTTATCACTTAGGAAATCCCAAGTATTTTAGAAGCTATCTGCTAGAAATGGGGATGGAGACAAAGACCAAATATGTATTTATTATTATAAATTACAATATCAAAACCACACAGAGAATACATATCAAAGAAATTCATAGCTCTGGAGCCAGAAGAAAGTGAGATGAAAAATAGATGTGGATAAGTAACTGGCTGCTCATCAGTCTAAAGAACAAGGAACACATCTATAGATAAACAAAGTTATGTTTATTGTGCTTGCCAACACCAGAGATCAAACATTCTGTGGAACTGTGTGAGCCCAGCGTCATTGTTGATGTTGATAATTCTGTGATGTTGTTAATATTCAGTATAGGAGCACCAGCTCTAACTGATAGTGATTAGATCAGCTATCAGGGCTGGTTTTTTACTTCCTCACAACCCAGTATGTGTTACAGAATAGTATTCCCTCACACGCTAGTAAAGTAATGCTTAAAATTCTCCAAGCCAGGCTTTAGCAATACGTGAACTGTAAACTTCCAGATGTTCAAGCTGGTTTTAGAAAAGGCAGAGGAACCAGAGATCAAATTGCGAACATCCGATGGATCATCAAAAAAGCAAGAGAGTTCCAGAAAACATCTATTTCTTTATTGACTTTATTGACTATGCCAAAGCCTTTGACTGTGTGGATCTCTACTAGATACCAGCTATTTAATATTCCTAGAGAACTAATACTCAGATCTTATTCGCTAGAAACTCACTACAGAGTTCTAAATAGGGACTTTCAGTGCTGACATCCAAGACTCTTTTTGCATTTTTCTTAAATGATTCTTATTAGACTCACTGAAAGCCCACTTAAAACCTGAAAAGCTAGAGTGATCTTGGACAAGTTATTCAGTCTCTCCATGAATCCAGATCTGAACAATAGAAAAAAATGACACATCTTCAGAGGTTGCTAGTGTTAAAAAGAAACAATAGGCCCCAAACGGAGTCCTTTGTGCTAAGCCTTACTGAGACTTACAGCCTAAGTTAAGTGCAGTTTCAACCTTTCTCAGGAGGGAAATTTTAGACCACTCTGGAATTTCCTGGTCAGCACTAATGAGGTAATCTGTCTAACACCTTTTATTTTCACCCAAAGGAAGTTGACCTTGGGTGAACTAAATCCACTCTTTCAACATTTTTGTCCTACTCTCTTTTTACCTGCAAAAACCTTATGTATTGTACATTTTGGCATTGATGATGATGATGGTGATAATTTAACTCAATTGAGAGATAAAGAAAGGTCGATTTGTTTAATCTGGGAATTGCCTCTTCTGTTTGTTGGTTTTGCCTTCAGGATCCTTTTCTTTGTTATAGAAAATGACTCCAAACATCATCATATTCCCATATAAGGCACACTGGAATTGCTATAAGTAGGTGGGGGGAGACAGGGAATTAATAAAACTCAATGAAAGGCCAGACTGATTTATTGTATTGGTTGGTGCCACGGTGTCTTGCTTTCCAAATCCCCAGTTCCATGTCTTGAATGGATTTTCTTAAACTATGTCAGACCTTGTTTTAATGGCAAATGACAGAAGTTACCTCTATAAGAAGCTTAAGCACCAAGTTTCATATTTGTATTCTCTCTCTTATTGGCAAACTACTGACAGAAACTGTACCTGGACAGCACAAAAAGAAGAGAGTGCTTGGCAAATATTTGGTACATTTTATCAGAAAGTATAACTAATAATAATAATCATAAGAAGAAGAAAACGATAATTCAGATCAGTGAATATGAGTAACTACAAAGTTCACTTTACTATGGCTCCTATAGTGTAAATGAGAATTAATTTTACAGACTACTAAGGCAAGAACTAACATTTGCTGAGCACTGATAATGTGCTGGACACTTTACCCATGCTACTCAGTCTTTCAAGTCAAAGTTATGAAACACCCATTAGGTGACAGGCAGTGTACTCTTTGATGTGACTGTCAAGAGAAATAAGACATGGTGTTCATCTTAAAGAAATTGTAGTCTAGAGGAGAAAATGGACAAGTAGGGTAGCCTTCATGTTGTGATGTGATAAATAGTTCTATTACTCAGAAAAGGGCATAAAAACCAGACAGAAAGGCCAAAAATGTTTCCTAAATTTTGAATTACTTGACCTACATTTTGCAGAAGGAAAAGGGGGTTAATTTAGTTGAAAAGGAAAAACTGGATGTTGTTGGTGTCAAGACAAGCATGTGTGTAGACACAGGGTTAGGGGACACTGTGGCATAGCTGGTGAATCATATGAAGGTTGGAGAGTTTACAGACTATATGGAGGAGCAGCTGGAGAGGAGGCTCCAAAGCTGGGCATGGTCCAAGTCATAGAACATGGAAGCCTTAGAAGCCATGAGTATATTCTTTATCTTGAGAATTACAGGGAGCAACAGATCAATATTAATTCTGGAAATATGATCATTTTATAATTGAAAACAATCATTTAAGAAGCAGTGTGGATAATGCAAGAGGAAAACAGAAAGGCCAGCTACTTCATGATCCCTTCAAGAATTAATGACTAAGGCATTGATACTAGAAGGGAAGAGTCTGATTGAAGAGGATGAAGTAGAATTGGATGTGGATGGTATGAGAGAGAAGTCTAGAAGATTTCTAACATTTGAGTCTGGGATTGCAGATGTAAATAGTCTCCAAGATGATAAGTACAGTAAAAGGAACACATTTTGTGGTAAAAGATTCTAATTTTAATTGGGCATGTTGATATATCCAGGTACTGACTGAAGCATGAACTTGGTTGTTTGGTGCGAGACTGTCAGCATGTTCATGTAGGTAGAGTAGAAAGTCATCTTTTTTCTGCTACAGAAAGGGATACTGAGTATCCCTTCTTAGCTGTGCATATGTAAGGAGAGTAGTCATCCATTACATTGGGGGTTAGGTGTACCTGTGCCCTTTGATACTCTAAGCAGAACACCAAAATGGCAAGAGTCAGATATTCCCAACCTCTGCTTTCTGAGATTCCAGTTTTGAAAAAAACCCATTGTCTAAGACTGATAAGGCACTGACCAAAACCAAACCAAAACAAACAAAACACTGAGGGGAAAACTCCAGGGTTCCAAAGGGGACTTGATAGGAGGGAAAGGAGACTGGTCTGGTGGCTGACTCATTATTAACAAAATCGTCTGAATTCATGGGGAAGGGCTGGTTTGGGTGTAGCCAATCTACTTGAGAAACAATTTCTAGTATGTGACTATTTGTCAAATAGCTGCAAACTTTAAGTTTGCGAATTGGCTCATATTTAAACTTGTCAAGGCATAAAGTTGTGGTGAACAAGTGTCCAAAAGAATGGGTAAGACCAGTGCTTAAAAGTGATCCATGTAGTGAATGAAACAATGGTGTTAGTAGTAGGGTGGGGTGGCTTTGTAACTATTCTTTTCCATCTGGAGTTTGAGAGAAAGGACTGGTTTTTTTGGGCTGGTAAATGTTTGAGGTGGTTTTTTTTTGGTTTGTTTTTCTGACAATGTATAACTATTTGAACAATGTGAAAATTTGAACAATTAGTTGAAAGTATGAAAGAAATGTGGTTTCATCTGTATCTTAAAGTGGAAGAGTGGGTCAGATGGATTACACTGAGTGGCAATACTTGTAGAGCAGTTAAATAAAGATACTGAGGAGGAAAGTGGATGCACAGTGAGAAGATTTAGAGGGAGTTTAGGCTTGAAAATGTAGATTTAAGAGTTGTTACTGCAAAGAGAGTAGTTGAGCATGTGTTTTCAGATGAGGCCATTAAGGTAAAACAAGTTAGGATTCGAACATGGTCCCAGGCCTGGAGACCACTATTTGGGTAGTTAGAAGAAAAGGGGGTGGGTCCATGAATGAGTAGTCAAAGAGGTGTAAGAAAGAATAGGAACAATGAACTCACAGAGGTCAAGCAAAGAGAGATTTCTCAAAAATGTTATGGTCAAAATTCAAATACCATAGAAAATCTAACTGAGCCCCAAACAAAAAAGGATACTTGCTTTTCTTATATGTACTTTATCCCTGCATCTTTCAGTTACATGAACTGTTAAATGCTTTCTGTTGCTTACATCAGTCTGAGTTGGGATTTTTGTTCATTTGAACCCACAAGAGCTCTAAATGATTTTGGTAGGATTGTCGCATAGACTTTGACTTCTCCCAGGATGACATACTTAGATATCCTGGGTCTAGGAAGTTGGATGCCTGCTGCAAAACAGAAGTGGTGAGCTGCAAATGTAGGTGTTGTACGTGAAGTGAAAGTGAAGTCACTCAGTCGTGTCTGACTCTTTGCGATCCCATGGACTGTAGCCTACCATGGAATTTTCCAGGCAAGACTACTGGATTGGGTTGCCATTTCCTTCTCCAGGGGATCTTTCCAACCCAGGGATCGAACCTGGGTCTCCTACACTGCAGGCAGACGCTTTACCGTCTGAGCCACCAGGGAAGCATATCGTTTACTAATATGCACTGCTAGCTTTCATCCAGGACAAATGGGTCTCAGAAGTTAAGATTCCTTAACCACAACAGTAGATTTTTTAAACAGAATACTTGTTAGTGAGTGTCATAGATGGTTTTTCTCCATGCATAAGACTATAAAACTCAGACCAGATTAGATGAAACTGAAACTGTTCTTCCTTTCAACACTCTGTGACTCCCCTGTAGAGGAATACCTTTTTGCAGCTATATGCTGGATGAAATAGCTGGGTAAAATCTTATTCAAGCTTCAAATGGTTCTGAAAGTTCTCTACTTTCTTACAAAACTTTAAAATAATAGCAATCTTCAAAATGCTAATATAAACCTCTAGACTCCTTCTGATCCTTTGGGAGCTGTGTGCAAATGTTATGCTAACATGCTCTGATACAGCTGAGAAAACACATCAAATTTGCTAGTGAGCCACATTATTGACAGAGCTCTGGGAATCCGACCCCATGAGCCTCAGAAGTTAGAAATCACAGCAAAGCTTATGCTGAAAAATAAAGTTCTTTGACTACGGCCCTCACTTTTAATTATCATGCCCTAAAAGTTACAATTCTATTCTGTTTTCTCACCAGGCATTTAGAAAATGGGATTGCAGCATCTTGCTTTTAAAGAGCATGTCTGCATCAAAACATACTGTGTCTCTACCTCCTGTGGAACTACCCAGTAATTCAAAAGCACATTTCATCTAGGTTGTCTAGACTGTCATTGCCACTGGAAAATTAAAAATAAAAATGTTCAGTTCTTAGTGTGCTATATAACAAAGGGATAGGAATCTTCTGAAAAACCATAGTTTTAAAAGTGCAGGCTACCATTCCACTCCGCAAACAAAACAAACCTAAGAGCTCTTGCTATGACTTTATCCAGGAGCTTTGAAAGATTTAGAGTTAAAATAATACATCTCTTCCAGAAATGGAGATGTGGGACCCATATCCAGAGCATGTACCATCTGTCTTGTCTTCCACAGAGAATTGTTGGGTTTTCCTATGTCACATAAAATCCTATTGGAATAAACCTCTTGGTTTGTCCAAACTGTCTGGTTTCATTGGGATTTGGGGATAATTACTGTACAGCTAGAAATCACATTTGAACACTGTTAAGGCCGGAAATAGTATTTATATCAGCTTCTCTGTAGTCGAATCACTGAGAAAAGAATTTGGGGCTTAGTTCATTTTGGAAGAAGCTATGCCCAGTCAACCTGGGACTGACTCCAACTTTGGAAGAAAAAGAGCAGGGTTCATATCTTAGCTCTATCAATTTCTAATAAGTTTTTAAATTATCTCGGCCATAGTTTCTCTATCTGTATAATAGTGGTACATATCATAGAAGATACTCTTAGAAGATAGTGATGAAGATTAAATTGAATTATATATTCAAAGCTGAAAGCTGGGTATCAAACACATAATAAGTACACATAAATGGGAGCTAGGGAATACTGGTGTGACAAGCAAGTATAGTACTTCTAAATATTTAACATTAAGCTTTTGATTATTTGGGGGATGCTATTTTGTTTAATCTTGAATTTAGTATTTGGGTAAGATTTTGCTTAGCAGGTACAGAGGGGGAAGAAAATTTGAAAGGTAATTGCTTCCTACTTTTGCCCTGATTTTGAAATCAGGACACTAGTTCCATTTAACTAGATTGAAAAGATATTTATTACCTGGCTTCCTATTTTCTAGGCTCTAGGATATATTAGGTTGGTGCAAACTTAACTGTGGTTTCAGACTGTGAAATTTAAATCATTATAACTAGGCTCAAACACATCTTTATTAATCAAAATAGGAATCATTACAATCAACTGTGAGAACTGCACATTAAAATGATGTATAACATAACCACATTTATTTAAGAATGTATTCCAATATCAAACAGCAAATTTCAACAACGCAAAGCTGCAATTACTTTTGCACCAACCTAATAGTTCTGGGAATATAGAAATTAGCAAGCTAGATATCACCTTTGGCTCTATAGAACTTGATATCTATCATGGGACATGGATATTAACCAAGTAATTAGACAAATAATTATGCACAGCTATAATAAAATGCTATCAAGGGAAAATGCAGCATGCTTGGAGAGTACAGAACAGAAGAAATCTAACCAAAATCATGGCTTTTTACTCCCTGAAGAAAGATTTATCCCCATTGGAAATGTGAAGTTTGAAAAGTGTTTGTTCAATATGCTTTCCAAAATGTTGCTGTTTTCTCCCTAGCTGGGGAATTAGTTGCTTGCCCTGTTTTGATGACCCTGTATTGCTTGTCTTTGTATTCCCAGTACTTAATAAAAGTGCCTTTATACTACATTGTTTCAATTCTACCTAGTGCAACTTTCCCACTGGGTACTGTCCTCTATCCCAAAACCATAAGTTCTATCCTTCCACTTAAGGACGAGAAGTTCAACTCAACTATCTTCTGTCTACACCTTGGACCCATTCGATTATCCCTAGTCCTCTTATCAGGGCACTGAAAGAGCTAAAATCTTTTCAAAATTTGCCAAACTGAATATGCTCTGGCTGTTTCAGAGGACTCCTGTCCCCTCTAGGGATGGTAAACCAAAATAAGAATAAGGGATGGTGGTAGGATAAAAGGGAAGGGAGAGATAGGCTCCAGGTTATTGACAACTTTGATCTCCATAATTCTCATTTAATATTGCATTTCCTTCGCACCAAAATCATTGCTGGTAAGTTTCTTGAGCAAAGTAAAATGAGTCATAGAAAAATAGGGTTGGAAGAAACCTTAAAGTTTATCAACTAGGACTTGGATGTGTGACAAAAAATAAACAAACACATGAAATTGGTTTAAGCCCAATAAAATATTGATTGACTCAAATGAGCAAAAAATAAAAGGGCCTGCTTAATTATATGTAGCCTAATCAAAAGTTTATAATCTGGCTAATTTCCATCTCTTATCTACACAGTGAAACTGTGGAAGATATATAAACTGACTGCTCAGTCCATCCTAAAGGAAATCAGTCCTGAATATTCATTGGAAAGACTGATGCTGAAGCTGAAGCTCCAATACTTTGGCCACCTGATGCGAAGAACTGACTTATTGGAAAAGATCCTGATGCTGGGAAAGATTGAAGGCAGGAGGAGAAGGGGATAACAGAAGGTGAGATGGCTGGATGGCATCACCGACTTTATGGACATGAGTTTGAGCAAGCTCTGGGAGTTGGTGATGGACA
Organism: Bos taurus; assembly: GCF_002263795.3. Lineage (NCBI taxonomy): Eukaryota > Metazoa > Chordata > Mammalia > Artiodactyla > Bovidae > Bos > Bos taurus. The sequence goes on along the minus strand of NC_037341.1, from coordinate 14,303,025 downwards.
GGGAAGCCTGGCATGCTGCAGTCCATGGAGTTGCAAAGAGTCGGATATGACTAAGTGACTGAACTGAACTGAATATGTAGTGTTTGCATTCAGTCTAGATTTGGAACTATATAAGAAGTGGATAAGCTTAGGTATCCATTTTTTTCTGGCGTGGACCATGACTGGGGCAATGCACACCTTGAGGTGGCAGCTATCCTGAACATGACATATGCAACCTGGTTCTGGAGTGAGCAATTATCTAATTTAGCAGTTTTCCACATTGTTAATTGCCATTCTCACAACCAGAGCAGAGGCATTGTGATTCTAAAGACTAGAAAAATTTTTTGGAAGTTCAGCCTAGAGCCTGCTTCTCTGGATTTTCACTGGTTTTCTAAACTACTTTACACTTGGTAGATATAAATAAAGACCAAATCAAAGCTCTAGAGATAGAAAAAAAACACACACACACACACACAGAAAGGGATTAATGAGGTATTGGACATTGTGCTTGTCTTTTTTTCAGTTAGCACATGTCTGAGGTTTATCCATACGTAGCAAATATTAATACTTCAGTTCTTTTTATGACTGAGTAATATTCTATTTCATGGACATAGTACATTTTGTCTACCCATTCATCTACTGATGGACATTTGCATTATTTCTACCATTTTGCTATTGTGAATAGTGCTTTTATGAGCCCCTGTGTACAAGTATCTGCTTGAATACTTGTTTACAATTCTTTGGGCTGTATACCTTGGAGTGGGACTGCTGGGTTATATGGTAATTCTATGTTAAAATTGTTTAGGAAGCACTGAACTATTTGTCACAGCAAATGATTCATTTTACATTCCACCAGCAACATATACAGGGTTTCTCTTTCTCTATATCCTTGCCAACTCTTACTATTTTCTGCTTTTCTGATTATAGTCATCTTAAAGGGTGTAAAGTATACCTCACTGGTCCCTTCAAAGGCAGTTTCTATTGTCTGATTTTTTTTTTCATCTATATGGGTCATTGTCTTTCTTTTTCTTCTTTTTTGCATGCCTCGTAATTTTTGGTTGAAAACTATATTTTAGATAATATGTTGTAACAACTCTGGATATTAACCACCATTCCTTGGTTTGTTCTTTTATTTGATTATTTGTTTAAGAACTTGGCTGAACTAATTTTGCCATGTTTATTCCCCCTGCACTTTGCTGCCTCTAATATCTATATTTATATATTTTTTCCCCTTGATGTTATCTTTTAGCTTGGCTACTTGGGATTCATCTCTGGTCAGCATAAGCTAACTCCTTGCTCAAAGACTGTGCTTAAGATCTGTTTACCAGTTATATCTTTGCCCTTTACCGCAGGATTCACGTGTGACTTGAAGGTAGCTATCAAAGTTCAGGGCATTTATGGATTTTGCTGCATATTTAACCAAGAACTAGGAAATTGGAGGTTCCTTCTCTGATTGCTCCCAAGAAGATGCAGCCTTGGGTATGCACATAATCTTCAAGATGTTCAGGGAAGATTGTGATTTCAGTTTGAAGTCTTGCTTCTAGGAGTCTCCCCTGGGTCAGAGAAGCTTTTTGTTCAATGTTCTGTCAGTGGGATTCTTTGCATCAGAGTTTATGCCAGTGAGGTTTCTACCCTGTTGATGGATTTGTGTATGGTTTGAGGAATGCTTTGAAGTCCGTCTCACATCCTGTTCATATTGCTTCTGTGTTATGGCAGCCTAGTTCATGCACACAGCCTTTTGGAACTCATGATTGACTGTGATCCCAGGAGGACTCTTCCTGGTTCTCTCTATTAAACTTCACACTGCTCTGCCATTCTGCCTGTATCATAGAGCTATGAACTTCCTTTAGTTGCTTTCCACCAAGATCTCCAGTGTTTTTGACAAATCCCTTAAGCCTGGGGTTCCCCAGGCTCTGTTTCAAACAAACAAACACCAGCAGTAACTTCCTGTGGGGTATAGAGTTTGTGCAAGGTCCTCGGCCTGAGTTTGAGCTGCTCCTGGCCTTGCAGATGGGCAGAGGGCCCCATTCTCAGGAAGGCAATCACCATGTTTAGGCAGAGAGCACGAGGACCATGAACTGCTCAAATTCTCAAAGGTCCCATTTCCAGTGAATGCTGATGTGTTCCAGTCATTTCACTTATATTTCAAATATTCAGGGAAAACTTCCTCATTACCTTGTGGAAAACCTTAATGTGAAGACCACTGTTTGATTCGCAATAGATTCAGGGAGCCAGCAAACTGATTGAGTGCTAATTTTATTAGAACATGGACTGAAGAAGAGAGGATTAACAGCAGGATGCACTGCACCATTAAATAGCAAACTGCTATCCAATTAGGTGTTATGAACAGTGTGTTATTTCCAGATATCAGATACCAAGTATCAAGTAGTCACAGCATCTTTCTAAATCTAAAGTGTATGATTACCCTTGATTGTACTCTTGTTCATAACTGTAATTCTGCACTGAGCTTGAAAAAAAATCCATTCTGGACTTGAAACTGTCTTTTGGTAACCTGGTGGGTTTTGCAGGCACACCCATGAAGACGCATACTTTGGTCAACAGCTCACGGACGTCACTGTAAAGTAGTTCTACTGGCCTCACTGAGCTAGATTAGGGGGCAAAATACAAGGCAGGCAAGGTCGTTTACCAGTTGTCTCTGCAGAGATCATCTGGTCAAACGAGACACACTCTCTTTCAACAATGCTTGCCATTCATTCATTCATGCCTTCTATAAAGTCATTCATTCTACAGGTCAAAGTGATTTACAAGCAACATTAATAAGTGAATGAGGAGTGAAGAGGGTTGGGAGAGATGTGTTCCAGGTGGCAGAGGCAGTAATTCAGAGGATTAGGGTGGAAGAGAACATGGTTGATTCAATAAGCTATAAGTAAGGTTTGTTTCCTAAAGAAAGTGGCAGAATGTAATCTATAAAATATGAGATAAAACTGTTAAACATATAAACTGTGAGTGAAAGCAGACAACTATTCAGTAATGTTATCTGTACATATATAGTTGGTTACCCCACAAAATGGGAGAGACATTTTCTCGTTTAACTCAACCCACCTCCAACACAAACAAAAGAAAACAAAACAAAGAAAAATAAATAAAACATTTCATTTTTCAACAAAAGTCAGAGGGGCCCAGAGTAGAAAGTTCTCAGAAGTCAGACACTGAACTTCTGTAAAGGGGGTCTGGCACAGACCTGAGAGCCATGGTGCTCAAAAGAAAGGTGGGCCCATTGCCAGGCAAAAGCAATGTTAGCCAAAGATACATGCTTTTCTAAAACCAAACAAATAATCAAACAAAAATACACTATACACTATAGTGGCTGTTATGAGGGTGGGCTTAGAGTTGGCAGATAAGTCAAAATAACAGTAAAATAAAATAAAGTTAAAGTGAGCCCTGGCACGGACAATGGTGATGACACTCCATGAACTTAACAATTAATTCAATTCTGTGTAGTTGGATCCAAACATATTAATATAAAACATGAGAGACAATAATGATTATAAAATGAAACTTGTCACCCAGAAAAGACAAAGACAGGAAGGTTTCCTTGTAGCTACACCTGGCTGAATAATTCATCTTGTTATTAATATGGTCGAACTAAAAGTCAACACCAGAGCAACTTCCCATAGCACTAATAATTTGTCTACTATGTGTTTTTATTTAATATTAGCTCATTTATAAAATACAGAATGTTAAAATCTTGGTAGCTTTAATCGTTCCCAATTAATCCTTTCGTTCTCTAAAGGATTTAAATTAAAACTCTCCATGTAACTATGTCAGTTTTAAAAATCTGACTTTTCATTTCAACTAAGTAAATCTGACTGAATTAAGATATTGGTGCCAGTTATTACATGAGACCTTGGCCAAGTTATTTAAGATCTTTATTTCTTGGTTTCTTCATTTGCAAAGTGGGAATAATGAATAGGAAATAGTCCTTACATCATCACATTGTTATGCAGAATAAATAAATCATATGGAAGCCATTTGAATTAATGTCCAGCACATTGAAAACATTTAAACTCAGATAATAATGTTATTATTTACTATTATTTTGCTTTCTATCTTCTTGAAATGGTATCAAGACTAGAGTGGACTGATGAAATAGTGAGGACGTATGACTGCTGCCTTGAGGAATTTATCCCTGTCTGTGCATTACAGATTGCCTTTATCTTTGTTGTTGTTCTATTCTTATTAATTTATTTTGGAGGATAATTCCTCCACAAAGTTGCATTTGTTTCTGCCATACAACAATATGAATCAGTCATAATTGAGAGTATATACATATATATATATTCTCTCCCTCTTGAGCCTCCCTCCCATGCTCCCCTCCACCTTCCCTCAATCTCTGTGTCATCCCAGAGTGCCAGGCTGGGCTCTACAGGTTGTCTCTTAAATGGATTACATTGAATATCAATCTCCAAATATTCTCTAGAACATAAAAAACCATTGAGTCAATAATTTTGGAAAGTGCTTAACACTGCCTAAACTAGCATTTACCAAATGGTTTTGACCACAAGCCATTTTGTTTGTGTATGTGTGTATGCAAGGGAGGGTATACCTGCTAACCTTTAGCTAGATGACTATACTAAGGTGACCTCATTTCTAGAAAAACCTAGCTTAGTAGATAAGAACACAGTCTCTGTTGAGTTCATACCCTGCCTCTGTCAGTTACTTAATTTTCTGAGCTAAGCCTATGCCTCAGTTTCCTCATATGCACTATGGAAATTATAACAGTGTCATCTCCACTGGAGATGGAGATGTATTAAAGAAGTAAGTATTAAAAGAAGTAATAGATTTTATTTTTGTAAGTATTAAAAGAAGTAAAATAGCTAAAAGGTATAAAGCAAAACCCATCAAACAGATTATACTTAACACATATTTAGTACTATTACTGTAATCTATGAAATCTATATAAAATTTAAGGTCCATAAGGTGAAAAATGTCAAGAGGGAGGGGATATATATAAACAAGAATCAGCTAGAAGTATAGCTGATTCACATTGTTATAAAGGAATTATACTCTAAAAAAAAAAAGTAAGAAAAAAGAGATGAAAAGTGAGTCATTTTTATGCTTCAGGATATGCTCCTGCCATTTAATCAGAATATTATCATGTAGAAGTTTCCATTTCTGGTAGTGTGTCAAGGCCTGCCCACTTACATTTAAAATGTCCTGGACCTTAATCATTGTTCAAAATATTAGTTTCAAATTCTGTGAATCACCTCTCCACATTTGTCCATTTTCCAGAAATGGTTTTGCCAAACTTTCAGTCTCTCTCTCTATTTTCCTTCTTTCTAGCATGTAGGACCCTGAAAATGAAAGACTCCCTTCTCTTCATCTGTGCCACGGTCAAGTTCATGGTAGGTGATACCAGATGGCAGCAGAAAGAGATGAGTTTCTAGGGACTAGGGTTGTCATTTTAAAAAAATCGATTGGTCGTTGTAGTTGGCCATTGCTCTTACTAAAAATATTGCACTCGCTCGGTGTTCTGAGTTTAGTGGGGCTGAACTTTGTCCACTGGGGCCATGCTTGATTGGGGTCAGTAGCTGCGACAGGATGAAAACAAAAAAAATTCTCTCTGTCTCTTGCCACTCTTGTTCATTCTCATCCCCAGTGTTGTCAAGAAATGAATCAAGTAGATGTCAGATGCTATTGTTTCAGGCCTTCCTCCAAACTCTTGCCCTCTGACATACTCTCAGCACATAGCTTAGGAGTGGGAATGACTCCCTGTGTCTCCAGGGATTTCAGGAGCTTACCTGAATTGGAAGAAAGGGGACAGGAAGCTGAGTTTTCAGATCTATTTCTCACCATATAATAAACACGGCTTTTTCCTACCAACTGTCATATACTCCTTTCTCCATTTTTAAAACTCTGATTTAAAAGCCATGTTTATGAAATAAAGCATTATTGCTAGAAACAAATCATACTTTTCACAGTGTCTCATTTCCTTCTGTTAGATACTTGCTTTTCCAGTTGCTTTTGAAGTGAGACGTGGACATGTAACAGAAGGCAATAGCTTGAGAGAATTAATAAGAATAATTTATTTGTATGAAATACAAGGGTGACATCCACAAAGATATCCTTCCTTTTTTTTGCTCCCTTTCATCTCCTCTTGACCTTAGAAGTCATAATATAGACCTGCAATCATGAGGAGAGACTTATCAATGAGCTCAGAATGCAAAAGCAGATAGATGGAGATTCTCGACTTCTAATGAGATTGTCAGGTTGTTGAACCAGCCTTGAATCTGCTGACCTCCAAATTTCTTATGTTGTAATACTTGTCAATATTATTTAGGTCACTATTAGTTGGATTATACCTTTGCCTTCTCAATAAAATAGTATACAAGAGTTTAGAATTTAAAAGAAGTTGATGCTTCTTTGTTAGCTTCAGGTCTGCAGGTTGTTGGAAGTAGGCTGATTGATGTAGGGGACTGAGTACAAGCTTTGCATCCAAACACACCCGATTTCAAACTCCAGATCTTCTGCTTGTAGGCCATGTGCCTTTGGATTATTTACCTAACAGATCTGTGATTCAATTTTGTCATCTTTACTCTGGGGATAGTAGGAGATAAGAAGATTATGAAGAGGATTAAATGGCAATGTGTAGAAAATTTCTGGTGCATGATAGAAACTCAACAAACTTGTCCCATCTTTCTCACCAGCCTGCACCTAAATTTAAATTCAAGAGAAGATTTGGGTGGTGTTATGGGATAGGTTTCAGGCGAAATGTTTTAAGGCAAGCAGGCTATCGAATCTTAGGATCTTCCCACGTGGCTCAGTGGTAAAGAACCCGCCTGCAATGCAGGAGATGTGGGTTTGATCCCTGAGTTAAGAAGACTCCCCTGGAGAAGGAAATGGTGACCCACTCCAGTGTTCTTGCCTATGGGAAACTCTATGGAGAGAGGAGCCTGGTGGGCTATATTTCATGGGGTTGCAAAAGAGTCGGACATGACTTAGTGTCTAAACCACAACAGCAACATGGAATCTTTTATCTCTAAAAAGACTTGGGAATAGCAAAGCTCTAGTACAATGTATTCTGAGTTGGGGAGTTAGACTGGTACGTGCCTGCAGAAGCTTTCAGCTCTTTGGGCATCTGTTGCTCCCCGACAGTGCCCTCTGGACTGACAATGCTGCTTTTTGTCTTTGGTCCAGCAGAGGATTTCCCTTAAAGATCACATGGAAATTTTAACAGATGATGAACTATCCACCTGCTAAGGATAACATGGCCTGCTCTGCCAGAACTCAGGAGTCTGTCTGGTTAGCCTCTTCCTCTCCCAAGCTGAGTCAGATATTCTTACTTACCATCTGGAAGGTATGCAGTCATCTGTCCTTAGGTTGCATTCTCTAGAAGCAGAGCCTGAGATATGGACTCATGCATAAGTTATATATTAAGGAAATGTTCTCAGGAGAAACTGGTAAGGGATAGAGGAAGATGGATCCCAGAAAAAGTGTAATTCCTGGCAAAGTACCAGCCTCGGCCTGATCCTGCAGAGTTCTCTGTAGCATACTTTACACACTGAGGTTTCTCTAGCCTCAAGGCAAGGAAGCTGAACTTTTCTCTTCCCACAAGAGTCAGCCATTGGCTTATCCAAAATAAATACAGAATTCTCTTTATGTGTAACTATTCTATTAACTGCCAGGGGAATAAAAAAAAAAATCTCAGCATTTATATCCCTCTCTTTTTGTCAGACTCACTATCATTAATATGTATGCTTCATGAAGTTAAGGGCTCTTCCCTGGGAGCATTAGACAGGAGTAGCCAAGTCCACTTGAGACTGAGGTCCATCATTACTCAGAACCCTTGAACATTATGAAATTTATTTAGTCATAACAGTCATGATAAAAAGTTTTCTAGCATATTACAGTTTGAAACATGCTTTGTAAAATGTGATCTCATTTTAATTCATGTGTCCATACCGTGAGCTAGCACGAAGTACTTTTTTATTTCCTATTTTGCATTTGAAAACATGAAGTTGAATGGAGTTAATTTTGCTTAAGTTCACACAACTAGTAAGTGACAGTGTGTGGATTTTAACTCATCTTTTTTTTTTTCTCTATGTCTACAATGAAGCTCCAATACTTTGGCTATCTAATGTGAAAAGCCGACTCATGAGAAAAGATCCTGATGCTGGAAAAGGTGGAAGGAAAGAGGAGAAGGGGCCAGCAAAGGATGAGATGATTTGATAGTATCACTGACTCAATGGACATAAATTTGAGCAAACTCCAGGGGATAGTGGAGGACAGAGGAGCCTGGCATGCTGTAGTCCACAGGGTCTCTAAGAGTCAGGCACGACTTAGAGACTGAAAAACAACAATGAAAACAATACTGGTTAATTCTTCAAGTTTCTCTGTTTTGACCCTTATGAATTTGATAGTCTAAGTTTTTGTTCAAGTAGAAAAAGATTTGTAATATATATCTAATATACTGACATCATAATTTGTTTTTTAAAACGTAATTATCTAACTTGGTGTATATAGTTGACTCTTGAACAGCATGGGTTTGAACTGTGCATGTCCACTTACAAGAAAATTATTTTCAACAAATGTACACCAAAGTATAACATGATCTGCAGGTGGTTAAATCCTTCGATGTGGCATGGCAGACACAGAAGGCCAACTGTAAAATTATATGCTGATTTTCAACTGTGCAGGGGTTGGTGTCCCTAACTCCCACATTGTTCAAGGGTCAATTATATATTATGTATTCGATTTTATGCAGATTCTATTCCCCACTATCTTTCTGATACAATTTAGACTTTTCTGTACTTTTTGGCTTTGAACAGTCTCTAAAAATTGTCTTCTGCTTTATTTTATGATCCCATATGGATCTCCATATCATCCACGTGTTGCTCTTTCCCCCCAGGATGAAAAGCAATTTGCTAAATAAATTCTCACTAGAAACAAAGAATCAGCTAGTAGAAGCAATTTAATTCAAGTGGCTAGCCATGTTTGAACTCCAATGCCATAGCCTATCTCCCAACATGATGCTTTCAGTAATTTCCCAAAAGATATGGTTTTCAGCATTCTAAGTAACTTATTATCATTATCTCACAAAATATGTATTAATACAAGGTATATATGAGTAAAACTACAAAATTATGACGAATAAAATGAAGAGCTAAATAAGTAGATACTTCATTATTATCCATAAGGAGAAAATATTGTCTAGTTGTCAGTTCTTCCCAACTTAATCTATTAGATTCAACACAAATTCAGTTGAAATTCCAGCAAGTTATTTTGTGGATATTGCCAAACACATTCCAAAGTTTAAATAGATTAGCAAAAGACCCAAAATAGCCAAAGCAACATTGAGGAGGAAAAACTGGAGGACTGACAATACTCAGCTTAAAGAATTATAAAGCTTTAATAATCAAGGACTTTCCTGGTGGCTCAGATGGTAAAGCGTCTGTCTACAATGCGGGAGACCCGGGTTCGATCCCTGGGTCGGGAAGATCCCCTAGAGAAGGAAATGGCAATCCACTCTAGTACTATTGCCTGGAAAATCCCATGGACAGAGGAGCCTGGTAGGCTACAGTTCATGGGGTTGCAAAGAGTTGGACACGACTGAGCGACTTCACTTAAACTTATATAATCAAGACAGTGTGTTACTGATGAAAGGATAGAGAACAGAATAGAGAGCCCAGAAATAGACCCACATAAATATAGTCAACAGATCTTTGGCAAAGAAACAAAGGCAATACAATGGGTTAAAAGAACAGTTGTTTCAACAAATAGTGCTGGAACAACTGTCCATATCCAAAAAAAAAAAAAAAAAATCTGGACACAAAAACTTGCATCCTTCTCAAAAATGAACTCAAAATGAAGTACAGACCTAAATGTAAACTGCAAAACTGTAAAACTAGAAGATAACATATGAGAAAACCTAGATGACTTTGAATAAGGCAATCACTTTTTATTCAGTTCAGTTCAGTCGCTCAGTTGTATCTGACTCTGCAACCCCATGAATTGCAGCACGCCAGGCCTCCCTGTCCATCACCAACTCCCGGAGTTCACTCAAACTCATGTCCATCGAGTCAGTGATGCCATCCAGCCATCTCATCCTCTGTCGTCCCCTTCTCCTCTTGACCGCAATCCCTCCCGGCATCAGAGTCTTTTCCAATGAGTCAGCTCTTCTCATGAGGTGGCCAAAGTACTGGAGTTTCAGCTTTAGCATCAGTCCTTCCAAAGAACACCCAGGACTGATATCCTTCAAAATGGACTGGTTGGATCTCCTTGCAGTCCAAGGGACTCTCAAGAGTCTTCTCCAACACTTTTTATTATATAATACCAAACACAGGATCTATGAAAGAAATATTGATAAGTTGGAATTTTAATTCAAAATTTCTACTCTATAAAAGACAGTATTAAGAGAATGAGAAGAAACAAAACACAGACTAAGAGAAATACTTGCTAAAGACCCTTCTGATAATGGACTATTGCCCAATATGTACATACAACTCTTAAAATTCAACAATTAAAAAAAACACAACTGCCTAATTCAAGATGGGTCCAAAACCTTAAAAGACATCTCACCAAAAAGACACTCAGATGGCAAATATACACATAAAAAGATGTTCCACATCATATGTCGTTAGGGAAATGGAAATTAATACAGCAATAACATATCCACTACATAACTACCCGGATGGCCAAAATCCAAAACACTGAAACACCAAATGCTGATGGGGATGTGAAGCAACAGGAATTATCTGTCATTGCTGTTGGGAATGCAAAATGACACAGCTACTTTGGAAGACAAGTTGTCTGTTCCTTACAAAACTAAGCATGCTCTTATATGATGCAGGAATAGTGCTACCTGGTGCTTACTCAAAGGAGTTGAAAACTTAGGTAGACACAAAAACTTGCACACAATTGTGTTTGGCAGCCTTGTTTACCAACTCCAAACTGGAAATAACCAAGATGTCTTTCTTTAGGTGAACAGATAAATAAACGGTGGTACATGAAGACAATGGTATATTGTTCAGTACTGAAGAAACATGAACTATCAAATCATGAAAAGATATGGAGGAAACTTGAATGCATATTACTATGTGAAAGAAGTCAATCTGAAAAGGCTCAGTTCAGTTCAGTCACTCAGTCATGTCTGACTCTTTGTGACCCCATGGACTGAAGCATGCCAGGCCTCCCTGTCCATCACCAACTCCTGAAGTTTACTCAAACTCATGTCCATTGAGTCGGTGATGCCATCCAACCATCATCCCATTACCATCCAACCATCTCATCCTCTCTTGTCCCCTTCTCCTCCCGCCTTCAATCTTTCCCAGCATCAGGGTCTTTTCAAATGAGTCAGCTCTTCACATCAGATGGCCAAAGTATTGGAGTTTCAGCTTCAGCATCAGTCCTTCCAATGAATATTCAGGACTGATTTCCTTTAGGATGGACTGGTTGGATCTCCTTGCTGTCCAAGGGACTCTCAAGAGTCTTCTCCAATACCACAATTCAAAAGCATAAATTCTTTGGCACTCAGCTTTCTTTATAGTCCAACTCTCACATCCATACATGACTACTGGAAAAACCATAGCCTTGACTAGACGCACCTTTGTTGGCAAAGTAATGTCTCTGCTTTTTAATATGCTGTCTAGTTTGGGCTACATACTATATAATTCCAACTGTACGATTCTAGAAAAGGCAAAACGATAGTAAAATGATCAGAGGTTGCCAGGATTAAGGCTGGTGGAGGAATGCAGTATTTTTAAGAGTAAAAATACTTTGTATGATACTATAACGTTTGATACATGTCATTACACATTTATTCAAACCCATAGAATATACCCAGTGGAATAAACCCAATACAAATGGTAACAGACTATTTTTTTTGGGCTCCAAAATCACTGAAGGTGGTGACTGCAGCCATGAAATTAAAAGATGCTTATTCCTTGGAAGAAAAGCTATGACCAACCTAGACAGCATATTAAAAAGCAGAGACATTACTTTGTCAACAAAGGTCCATCTAGTCAAAGCTGTGGTTTTTCCAGTAGTCATGTATGGATGTAAGAGTTGGATTATAAGGTATCTTCTCAATATTGCTGTGAACCTTAAACTTCTTTAAAAACTTAGCTTGATTAAACAGAGAAGTATTATCCTGAACTACTTCCCTATTCCAGAAATATTGTTGTTCTTGGTTAGTCTCTAAGTCGTGTCTGACCCCTTGAGACCCCCTGGCCTGTAGCCTGCCAGGCTCCTCTGTTCATGAGATTTCCTAAGCAGAAATACTGGAGTGTGTTTCCATTTCTTTCTCCAACCCAAATCTGCATATCCTGCATTGGAGGTGGATTCTTTACCACTGAGACACCAGAGAAGCCCCAGAGAGAGATTAACCTGGGCCAAATAAGCTCTGTGGTAATTACCTTACCATGAACTAGGTATGAGTCTTCTGTGACTCCTGCTTACCACTTTATAGCCTTATAATAAGTGGTGATGGCAACCCACTCCAGTACTCTTGCCTGGAAAATCCCATGGACGGAGGAGCCTGGTGGGCTGCAGTCCATGGGGTCGCTAAAGAATCAGACACGACTGAGCGACTTCACTTTCACTTTTCACTTTCATGCATTGGAGAAGGAAATGGCAACCCACTCCAGTGTTCTTGCCTGGAGAATCCCAGGGACGGGGGAGCCTGGTGGGCTGCTGTCTATGGGGTCGCACAGAGTCGGACACGACTGAAGTGACTTAGCAGCAGCAGCAGCAAGTGGTGATGAGGCTTCCCAGGTGGCACTAGTGGTAAAGAACTCACCTGCCAATGTAGGAGACATAAGAGACATGGGTTTGATCCCTGGGTCAGGAAGATCCCCAGGAGGAGTGCATGGCAACCCACTCCAGTATTCTTGCCTGGAGAATCCCATGGGCAGAGGAGCCTGGCAGGCTACAGTCCACAGCATTGCAAAGAGTCAGACATGACTGAAGTGACTGAGCACAGAGCACACACAGTCAGTGGTGACACTTCTTGACTTAAATAGTAAACTAATAATTAATCAAATTCCTTGGATCTTTGTTTCCATTCCAGCTCTAGTTAATTGAAGCTTTCTCCTCTATTTGTGCAACTAGTTGGTTATTTGAAGGACATGACATATATAACTAGTAAAATGAAGGACATGGCATAGGATTCAGCTAACTTTCAGCTTTTTTTAAGTCATCCCATCATTCTGATCTATGAGGAACTTAAAAAATTATTATTCTGTTTTTTTTTATAAAACCATAATTTCTATTTTCTCATCCTCATCCATTTTGTGTCAACAGCAAATACGAGGCTTAACCAGATGTCTATTTCTTTATTCAAATAATAGAGAATGAGATGTAAGAGATTGATGACAGTTTGATATGTTACTTTACTTAGTCCTGTCCAGAACCATTTTCATTCCAATAAAATAAATTTTGTAAAAACAATACTTTAAAGATGAAGGAATGGATCTTGTTAGAGCACTACTGTCAACATATAATGAGTCTATTTAGAACTGCAATTTTTTTTTTCCAGAAGGGATTTAAGGTAACTTGTATAATATAGAGCAAGATGGAATAGGCTAAAATTAGGAGTAAACTAATAAAGAGAAACAAGGCAGGAGATCTAAGAATAGCAATGATGAAACTTAATGTGCATATTATAAATACTCATGCTCCAAAAATTATTTTATAAGAATTGGCAACTAAAAGGAAAATTTTAAAACACTGCCTTTTACATAGTTCACAGGACTGATAAGCTATAAATGGATTAGTTCTATTCTTATTGCTGAGAGCAGACGGGTCTTTCTCCCCAGGATCCTCAAGAAGAGTACAATATGTGATGTAAAGATTGATGTGTTCAACAACACCTCTCAGTAGACTCAGCGATGAGTACCACGAGCAGTTTCTTACAGTAACCCTCAATCCAGTTTAATGCTCTCCCTTCAAGACACCATTCTGTAAAAGGGCAAGGCAGTGAGAACAGTGCCCACAGGAACTGATTGGGTACAGTCAGGTTGTGCTTAAATTGATTGAGCTAATCTGGGGGTATATTTCAGCTTGTTTAGTGGAATGGTGGGGATGGAATATCCATCAGGCTATTCTTGGTTGTATCCTTTGTCAGATAAAGCTCTGAGGCTGTATCCCTCAGAGCTCTGGATAAATCTCAGGCAGCAATGCATCCCATGTTACATTAGCTGACAAACATTTGAAAGTCAGTTTTATTCTGTGTAGCTAGCTGAAAACAGACCCACATACCTAGTCAGTAACTGAGCTCAGGGCTGGGCTGACATAAGCCTTACTAGTCAATTTCTAGGAAGACAAAATGGCTGAGCAGAGTGGAATGGAATACCTTTGCTTTAAAAACTCATTTGCAGGAAAATCTGTCTGGTGTCAGCCCGGAGCTGTCCCCTGTTCAGAGGGGCCCAGGCATTCACAGCACAGATGACAGCATTAGGAGGTCTTGGTAGTAACGGGGCAAATGGCACACTTCCCAGCTTACAAAGATCCCTGTTCTGTGTTGGACCATTTTATTAGCACAAGCCCTTCGACAGCATCAACTTCTTAGCATCCTGGGAATTTGATCTTCTGGTTTTCTGGTGCCAAACACTCTGCAGCTTTAATTTTCTTCCTCATGTAGCTCAGAGTTTCTTATCTGTGAGGCTAAGGAAACTGCCCTCTCTGGCTCTCCCTGAGTGACCTATCTTATCTTACAAGGTTTTAGACACACACAGTGATAACCCTTTTTTGGGCAGAGCAGTGGGAGGCATGGGGAGGAAGGGTTAGGCAGGAATGTGTGCTCCTCCCTTGCTCTGCACTAACATGTCCCTAGGAAACTTGCTGACAAACCTAAACAGCATATTAAAAAGCAGAGATGTTACTTTGGTGACAAAGGCCCATCTAGTCAAAGCTATGGTTTTCCCAGTAGTCATGTATGGATGTGAAAGTTGGGCTATAGTTGGTTGAGTGCTGAAGAATTGATGCTTTTGAACTGTGGTGTTGGAGAAGACTCTTGAGAGTCCCTTGGACTGCAAGGAGAGCCAACCAGTCAATCCTAAAGGAAATCAGTCCTGAATATTCATTGGAAGGACTGAGGCTGAAGCTGAAGCTCCAATCCTTTGGCCACCTGATGTGAAAAACTGACTCATTGGAAAAGACCCTGATGCTGGGCAAGACAGAAGGCCAGAGGAGAAGGGGATGACAGAGGATGAGATGGTTGGATGGCATCACTGACTCGATGGACATGAGTTTGAGCAAGCTCCAGGAGTTAGTTGGTGATGGACAGGGAAGCCTGATGTGCGGCAGTCCGTGGGGTCACAAAGAATCGGACACGACTCAGTGACTGAACTGAACTGAACTGAGGGACCTTTCACTATCAAGTTGTGCAGTCAGTACATTCAATTAGAGGATCCAAGGAAATGAGAAGGTGTTTTTAAAAGACTGGCTAGCAGCTTTGAAATCTCAAACCACTCTCCGCAAATAGGCACCAACTCTGCCCAACACATCAAGACAAGGCATCGTTGACAAGTCAGGTGGTGTTGCCTCTCACTAGTTGTGGGACTTGGGAAAGTCAGTCAGTTATTCTGTTTTCTCAGTTCTAAATGAAGACAATGATACTTTTTCTCAGGATTGTTTTGGGGATTTGTTATTAATATACAAGTAAAATGCCCTCATGGTATTGTGGCTGTCATTGTCTCTATTTTTATCAAGGTATTTCATAAATTTTAACCCATCTCCTTTTTCCATTTCATCTTGAATTTCTAAAACCAAGGTGAAACAAAATCTATATTTACTTTCCATGTTAGTATTTTCTTTTCAAAAACTGTATTAATTGATAGTATATCTTTCATTCAATAGCTTCACAGAAATGAGGACTATTATAAAGATAGGTAGATAAATATGTACATAAAGATATCACTTTTCTTATTGCTTCAAACTATATTTGTTCCTATAAAATTCATAATTAATTCATAAGTGCATAATTAAATCAACAAAGGAAGCAGTGTGCTTTAGGGGAGAGTAAGGACAAACTTTGGAATTAGGCTAGATTTGAATATTGTTTCTTACCATTTGAGCAGGAAAAGTACTCTGTTGCTTAATCTCTGAGTCTCAATATTCTCATCTATAAAGTGGAAAAATAATACATAAAAGGTCCGTCTAGTTAAGGCTATGGTTTTTCCAGTGGTCATGTATGGATCTGAGAGTTGGACTGTGAAGAAAGCTGAATGCTGAAGAATTGATGCTTTTGAACTGTGGTGTTGGAGAAGACTCTTGAGAGTCCCTTGGACTGCAAGGAGATCCAACCAGTACATTCTAAAGGAGATCAGTCCTGGGTGTTCATTGGAGGGACTGATGCTAAAGCTGAAATTCCAATACTTTGGCCACCTCATGCGAAGAGTTGACTCATTGGAAAAGACTCTGATGTTGGGAGGGATTGGGAGCAGGAGGAGAAGGGGACAACAGAGGATGATATGGCTGGATGGCATCACTGACTCGATGGACATGAGTTTGAGTGAACTCTGGGAGTTGGTGATGAATAGGGAGGCCTGGTGTGCTACGATTCATGGGGTCGCAAAGAGTCAGACATGACTGAGCGACTGAACTGAACTGAACTGAACTGAGTAAGAGTTAAAATAGCATCTAGTTAGAGTTGGCACATAGTAGGTATTCAGTGCATGACTATACCTTTTCAGATAGGAATGTGCTAAATTTTATGGGGGTCATAAAGATGAATAGAAGAAAAGAAAACCGTAATTTATGATTTTCTACTTTCACTTAGGCTCTGTGGTTGATATTTTATGTGTGTGTATCTTAATTTTCCTGAAAATATGTTGGGAAGTTTTTAATATTCCCATTTAACAGATTTAGAAATTATGTCTCAGAGAATTTAAACATCTTATTCAATGTCAGTTCTTGCCCTGAAGGAGCTTATATTTTAATTGGAGACAAGAGTCATAAGTGTCTGAAGAGCAAAATTGGTGTACAAAATAAAAGAAGAATTAAAAAGGGAGATACAGTACCTACAATTGAATAAATACAGACAATAAGCACCAGGAATTTAGAAGGAGAAATCTTCCTAGGTTAAAGTGTTTATCAATTAGGAAAGCTGTCTTATGCTGCAGTAACAAACAACTCACAAACCTAGTAGTTAAAGCAGCAAAGTTTAGTCTTAGCTCATGGCCCTCACAGGTCAGACACATCATAGCTACCTAGGAAAACAGGCTGATGTAGATACTGTTGCCTTTGATCTTGTTGGCAACTGTGCCAAAGTGGTAAAAGAGCTCCAGAGTCTTATAATTAATTAAACTAATTAAATGCTTGGCCATTGAATGCTGTGGTCCAGATCACTTCCACTTTCAAGTTATTGGACAGAACTAGTCATGTCACCTTTGAAAACACAAGGGGACCAGAAAGCCTAATTCCATTCTATGCCTGAGAAGAGGGGGACTTGGAAGTATTTGGTAAGTAGCAGTATTTCTTGAGCTCCAAAATCACTGAGGACAGTGACTGCAGAAATGAAATTAAAAGATGCTTGCTCCTTGGAAGGAACCTATGACAAACCTAGACAGCATATTAAAAAGCAGAGACATCACTTTACGAACAAAGGTCCATATGGTCAAAGTTATGATTTTTCCAGTAGTCATGTATGGATGTGAGAGTTGGACCATAAAGAAGACTGAGTGCCGAGGAACTGATGCCTTCAAATTATGGTGCTGGATAAGACGCTTGAGAGTCCCCTGGACTACGTGGAGATCAAGCCAGTCAATCCTAAAGGAAATCAACCCTGAATATTCACTGGAAGGACTAATGCTGACGTTGAAGCTCCAACCAAAGTGGTCACCTGATGGGAAGAACCGATTCATTGGAAAAGACCCTGATGCTGGGAAAGATTGAAGGCAATAGGAGAAGGGGGTGGCAGAGGTTGAGATGGTTAGACAGCATCACTGACTCAATGGACATGAGTTTGAGCAAACTCTGAGAGACAGTGGAAGACAGAGAAGCCTGGCATGCTGCAGTCCATGGGGTTGCAAAGAGTCGGACACGACTTAGCAATTGAACAGTAACAACAAAAGTAGTAATTAACACCATGAGATTCTTACAAGAGTCTAATGTAATCTATTTTTCAATGATTATTACAAATCAACAATTTTAAATACTATATTTTCTAAGCACTAGTTTTGGTTAAAAATTGCACTACTGATAAGGATGTGTGTGAATTTTCACATGTATATGAGCCTATTACTTAAGTCCACTACCGGCACACTGGAGATTATTTCTTTACAGTCATCAGTGCTGATTCCTTTCAAACATTTATTAAGCACCTGCTGGTGGAAGCTGTACTTGTTGGTAGAAACTATACTATTCAAAACTCTGCTTCTTAATCTTCTCCTCTGAGAAGACATTACATACCAGGTACTTGTTTATCCAAAAAAAAAAAAAATTATTGAGTAGTTGTTATTTACATGCCACATTTACAGGGCACCTTTTGAAAGACAAAGCAATACACAATAATTCTAGGGCAACTTTTTCAGCATCTACCACCCATGTGGTTGCCTAGACCAGAAGCTAGAAAATCGCTCTTTACATCCCCCACTTCCTTACTATATATACCATTAGTCATCAAGCTGCTGTCTGTGGGGTCGCAAAGACTCAGACATAACTTGGTGACTGAACAACAAAGACAACTGCATGTTGAAATCACCTGAATATTTAAAAAAATACTGCCATTTAGGTTCCATCCCTTTTGTAATTGGTTTTGAAAAATGCTTGATCATTGGGGAAGGGGGTGGTGGTGTTTGTAAGCTTCCAGCTGAGTCACATGCTATCAAATTTGACATCTAAGAGGTCTTAGTTCTTTCTAGTAATCTTCATTCCTACTGGCCACTTTTGGTGGAAACCCTTCTAATCTCTAAAGTGGATTAATTCAGCAATCTTCTATCTGGTCTCCCTGCCTCAGCCTGGATTAGGAGCCCCAGTATTGTGTTCTCATTATGCCCAGGGCATGTATACAGTCTGCATTATTATTGCCTCTTTATCATCCTTTTCCTCTATTAGACTGTGAGCATCTTGAGGGTAGCAGCTAAGATTTATTATATGCTTGACTTCTAGTTCAGGATATGGCATACAAAATATGCTAAATAAATGTTTGCTAAATGAATACAAATGAGTGAATGTTCAGTGAATCCTGGGCATTTAACTAGTACAAAGATGAATAAGAGGATCTCCATAAAAGTGTTCATAGTTTGGTGGGGGAAACTGACATAAAAACACAATGCCATATGAGAAAGGCCTATAACAGATGAATAAGTTGTTTCTCAAGTATGGGAAATAAATAGGATAGCAAGAAATACTGCCAAAATAATCCTAATTGCTATACTGCTACTCCATAATTTGCTCCCAACAATAAGTTTATTAAAAAAAAAGAAAGGTGGAGAGGAATTGAGAATAGACTATGGGGATGGTTTCATATTTCTAGTCTTTTTACACAGTCTTTCATGACTTGCTGGTTCCCAGATCATTTTACTGACCATTTCTTTTGTATCTGTATGTCCAGAGGGCCCTAGAGGACCCACACACTTCCACAACCATCTGAGAAATCATACAGGCCAGTGGCAAATGCCTGTACAAATGATTGTATCTCAGCTCTGAACCACCTTTCCAGAGTCTATTCTGTGATGCTGAGTTGAAACTACAAACTCAGTGTTCCCTTTGCCAGCTGACTTCCTTTAAGATTCTGACAGTAGGGGGCACTAGTGATCGAAAGGCAGAAGTTTGGAGACAAGGAACTTGATCCTCCTTGCCTAGCTTGCCTTGCCCTTTACTGTTACCATGGCAACAGTACTCAACTCCTGCAGCATTAGTGGGCCTTCTTTTTTTTTCACACTCTGAACTAGATTCCTTAGTGATTCTTCCCATTGTGTAGATATCTGTCCCAGGGAAGGCTTCTGATTGGCTGAGGGGGTCATATGCCCATCCCTTGGGCCAATCACTTTTTGCAGGGAGAATCATAAAAAATTTCCCACTGTAGTCAGGAATAAGGTTTGCCTGTTATTGGAAGCGGAGAAGGTGATGGCACCCCACTCCAGTACTCTTACCTGGAAAAGCCCATGGACGGAGGGGCCTAGTGGGCTGCAATCCATGGGGTCACTAGGCGTCGGACACAACTGAGCGACTTCACTTTATTTTTTCACTTTCATGCATTGGAGAAGGGAATGGCAACCCACTCCAGTGTTCTTGCCTGGAGAATCCCAGGGACGGGGGAGCCTGGTGGGCTGCCGTCTATGGGGTCACACAGGGTCGGACACGACTGAAGCGACTTGGCAGCAGTTATTGGAAGAAGAATCATAGAAAAGGGTACTGGAGCAACAAAAATATACAGTTGACAATAAGGTTAAAGAGGAAAAACAATTATCAATTTTTGAGGAGTCTTAGGTATTGAGTAAGCTACTAGTCTCAAAGTAGCCATGCTTCCCCTTTCCAACAGAACAGCAGGCTCCTCTTGCTAACACTCCATTTTATTACCATACTATGTCTCTAGCAGCTCCCAGACATACTCGAACTGACACAGGTTCTAGACCCTACGGTCCTGTTGGGGTCTGATACATGGAGGCATGTTTCACATGCTAAGAGAGTAAAGAGCCGTGAATAAACAACTGTTTGCTGGAGTTTAGAAAGGCTTTAAAGATTTCATTTGACTAAATCCTAAAAAGTCAGTAAGGATTTAGCAGGCGAGGAAGGAGAAACAGGAGTCCAGACGATATTCTGGGTTATGAAAATAGCAAGTGCAGAGATGAGTGGAGGCATGAAAAGGCATAATGGGTTTTGGAGGATCATTTCGTGTGGCTGAGCATGTACGGGGGTGGGGGGTGATACGTCTGGAAAGACAGATTGTGGACAGATTGTGATGAGCCTGGGATGCCATCAAATCTCTTGGAAAACATCTGCTTTCAATGTGCTGGCCAAAGCGACAACCATTTTCACACATGCTGCTCCCTGATACATGTGCCTGGAATCAGTTTGCTTCAAAGGGTGCAGTCCAGTGAGATGATACCTGGGAGTTGAAGAGGGTAGGAATTTGAATGATGTTTTCAAATTTGTTAACCTGAGCACATTTCAGATTTCAGTAAAATACCTTCAAGCTGTTACAAAGTACAGAGAGTTTTTCCTCCTTCGTGTTTCTGTACCTGCGTGCTTTCTTGCCCACCGCTGAGTCAAACTCCGGGTAGCCCCAGAAATGGAAGCAGAAAGTCGGGCTGGGAAATCAGGTAAGAGAAGAAACCTGCCGGAGGCTGACTCACCTCAAAATTGAAATATGTAAACAGAGTCTAGCTGCGATGGAATCATTGAAGTACAAATAGCTGTAGGCATTGAAACAATCTAACAAGGGTAAAAATGATGCTGAGGCATATACATTATTTCCCACTAAAAAATAGAGGACAAGGCAGAGGAAAAAAAAATCAGGTATTTAGAAATGTGTTTGGGGAAATTTATTACAACCTCCACACTAGTCCATATCTTTCTGAACCTACTGACAGCTGATTGCCCCAGGCTGGATTTACAACTGTTTATCATTATCTTCACCCAACTTTTGTGATTAATTAATCATATGTTTGCCTGGTAGTGCCATGGGTATGGGAAGCAGAGATGGGGGAAGTGTTAAGGATTAAAAGCTATTTGCAAACTCAAAATTGCCAGAGATAAATGTTGCAGAGACGGCAAAAGTGACTTGGAAACAGTCGTGACCTCAGGACTCCGCAGGCTTGGCTACTTGTAAATTGCAGGATCGACAGCAGGGTGACCAGTTCATCCTGGTTTTTCCTGAACTTTTCTGGTTTTAAAATGGAAAGTTCTGCTTTCACAGTGCTCCTAGTTCCAAGCAAATGGGAGAGTTGGTCACCCTAGGGAAGGCTGGTGATCTAATTGGCCGTAATGTAATAAGCCCTGTGAGGCAGGCCAGTGGTGTGGGAAGAGTGAGGGCAGCCCCAGGAAATGCAGTAGAGATGTGAGGGTCAGCTAAATTGGAGGCACAGAGGCTGGACCACAGACCATCCATCACCTCCAATCAAACCCATAATTTGAAGATTTACCAAATCACTTACCCTTCACTCAGATGTTGAGAAATTTCAAGCCAATGCAGGTTAAAAAGTTTTAATCCTTTTATAAATTTGATATATTTATAGAAAGTATGTGTCTTGGGAGTAAAACTCTGTAATAAGGTTAATGAGAAGAGAAGCAACACAAATCTGTTTTCATCACTGTTAACATAGCTTAAATCACAACACAGGAGGGAACAGCTGCTCTGGAAGGCAGCCTAGGAGCAGATCAGCAGAAGCTGATTATCTATTAATGAGAAGGTTTTAGCGATGAGCCCTGGTGGAAAACCCACCAGACTCAATTCTGAAAGCCATCTACTGAAGAGGAGGTGTATATGAATCATTTGATTGATGTAAAAAAAATTCAAAACAGATTCTTCCCAGCACTCTAGAGGCTGCCATGCACCACTGCTCTCTTATCTGTTTATGTTCAGGAAATAGGATACTTCAGTAAGTAAATGTGTGGAGTATTTAATTAAACTCACGGCTGGGCTCTGTGTGTGAGGCTGGTCCTCATTCAGGGATTACTGGACTGTTGCATTGTTCCTTCTCTTTTATTTCCCTTCATCCTGGTGCTTCTATCTTCAGCTCAGTATCAGCAGGAGCTATGGAGCATCAGGGTAAGTATGTTAGCATTATCTAATTGAGCTTACTTTTAGATAAAGAAACTGAGGTTCAGAGAGCTTAAGTCACTTTTCTAAGGACTTCTAGCTTGGAGAACTATGATTTAAACCCATGTCCTGGGTGACTCCTTAGTGGATGCTTATAATCACTTATGTAATAGAACATAAATGTATTTAGCAAAAACTAACTATGGTATACAACAATAGTTCTCAAAATTTGTCTTCAGATCAGCATCATTAGCAAAACCTGAGAACTTGTCAGAAACGCACGTTTTCAGGCCTTACTGCAGACTCAGCTGAATCAGAATCTTTGAGAATGAGGCCCAGGAAGCCCTCTGAGTGATTCAAATGGACACTAAGGTTTATGAACCACTAGTGTATAGGCTGTATGCTGCGCACTAGGATTTAAAAGGAAAAAAATTGGTTCCCTGACATCTGGGAGTTCAGTGTCTAACAGAGGAGATAAGCATACAAAGAGAACCATAATCATACTTACTAGGGCACTGTAAGTACAGTGAGAAAATAGGCATAGAAAATCAGGAAAAGAAAGATGAGGACAACTAATCCAGATGGGGCAAGTGATGCTGGGACAGGCTCTGAACACACAAAAAAGCTCTGGTCATAGTGACAAGCAGGAGAGAGTATTCTGGGCAAGGGAACAGCATAAAAAAAGAAAGAAATGATGGGCATCTGTGAAAAAGTAGTTACTCTGGGGATGCTGGAGTGTGAGGTGTGATGAAGGAGGCAGTGATGGGTTCACAGAGTGGGCTGTGGGCTGCCCTCTGTCATTCTGCTACCTGACCTACCACTTGCTGAAGCTCAGGAGGTTGGCTTCTTGATGGCTTGGCTTGGAGATTTTATAGTCATTTGTCACTCTGGCATTTATGACTGCCCTATGGTCCCAGATGAGGGGCACCATATATCACAAAGGCTCGTTCTTCATGAGCTATTGAGCTCCCAGTAATTCGTGCATATTATTTATACCCCGCATTCTTTTCTCCTCCCTTCTTGTGAGGTCCCCCATGCCACAGCCATCACCTAGTAGATGTCAAGCTGTCCAGTGGATGAAGTGTTGTTTGACAAAGACTCAGCAGCTGGGGATGCACTTGCAGTTTATGTCATGAATTCTTACTCAATTCTTTGTTCTTCACATCATCTATCAGTGAATAATGTACCCATCATAGGTCTTCAGTCTGTATTTCCAGATCAGTATTTCAGCATGGACATGGCTGTATTTGAGTGCTTAAAATAAAATAACGGTGCTACATTCACTCTAGCGTAGTGCAGAGAATGTGAGGTTGGGAACGAGGCTGGGGATCTAGCCCCGACCCTGTGCTTCCCAGTTATGTCCATAAATCACATTTGAGGGTCCACTTATTTAATTTTGTGCAACCTTGATTTTTATTATCTGTGATGTTGGGTTGCTGTAGAATTAAATGATATAGTATTGGTACCTGGAACTCAGTAGATGGTATTCCTTTCCTTATCATTATGTATATCTGGTTGGCAGTATTGGCGAGATTGCCTATTCAAAATGCCTAACATCAAGACTGGGCAGAGACTTCCTTTCTCTTTTTCTAGATATTCTGTTTCTGTGGATTTTCTGTGTTCTCTCCTACCCAAACCTTGGGGTATAACCAGGGCTAAGCTGTTAAGCATGCATGGCTTAAGTCTTCTCTCTGGTAAAATAGAGTGGCTGACCTTTGTAAATGGTTTTTCAGACTAGTTTTCATCCAGGAAACCCTTTGTTCGAGTAAAATCTGAGCAGAAGCAACATCCTTACTAGTAACCCAACCTCTGCTCATCACCCCCAAGTATTACAGTTGCATGCATGGACCTGGAGAAAACAAGGGCTCTACTGGGAGGACGATACCTTATCTTGTCCCCAAACTATCTCCACCTCTGCCTTCTCCATCTTAATTGATGACAAACCAAAGTTTATGTTACGAAAGTCAAAAAGCTTGATGTTATCTTTGACTTTTTTTTTTTCACATCCCAAATTTATTTTCTTCCAGGAAGTACTGTTTACATAAAAGTTACAACCAGAATATGTTTGCTTTGTACTCTTTCTACTGTCGCCACCTAGGCTGAGCCTGCACCATCTCTTGTTCAGGTAACAAACAGTAGTATCAAATTGGTCCCCACTTCTAGGGGCAACTCCCTTTGCAGTCACAGTGATACCATTGAAATGAGCCAAATCGGGTCACTCCTCTGCTCAGAGCTCTGCACTGGCCCCTGCTTTACTCAAATAAAATTCAGAGCCCCCAGCCAGCTAGTTCCTCATACACTAGTCCCCTTTGCCTCTCTGACTTCATGTTCTCCCACACCTCCATTACCTGCAGCCACATCAGGCTCTTAACTCACCAGGCTGACTCTTGCCTTTGCGCCTTTGCCATGGCTGTTCCCTCTGCTTGAAGGCACTTCCCCAGATGCTACAGACTGAAGGATATTCCCTCC
The DNA here is from genome assembly GCF_002263795.3 of Bos taurus. NCBI lineage: Eukaryota > Metazoa > Chordata > Mammalia > Artiodactyla > Bovidae > Bos > Bos taurus. The sequence continues at coordinate 14,277,914 of NC_037341.1, read as the reverse complement.
AAAATCCTATGTTAGAGCCCTGAAAAAAAAAAAAAAAAAAAGAAACCAAACCCTAACCCTTAGTTTGACTGTATTAGGAGACAGGGTCTTTAGGAGGTATTTAACATGAAATGAAGTTGAAAGGGCAGGACTCTAATGAGATAGAACACTTTTCACTTTCATGCATTGGAGAAGGAAATGGCAACCCACTCCAGTATTCTTGCCTGGAGAATCCCAGGGACAGAGGAGCCTAGTGGGCTGCCGTCTATGGGATCGCACAGAGTCGGACACGACTGAAGCGACTTAGCAGCAGCAGCAGCAGCAGCATGGCCTTATAAGAAGAGGAAGGACCTCTCTTTCTCTGTCTGCTATGAGAGGGTATAATGAGCAGGCAGCCATATGCAAACCAGGAAGACAGTCTTCCACAGAAACTGAATCAGCTGATACCTTGATCTTGGACTTCCCAGCCTCCAAAACTGAGAAAGAAATTTCTGTTGTTTAAACAACCCACACTATGATATTTAGTTATGGTGGCCTGAACAAACTAAGGCATCAGACTGACACAAGTCTAACTTCCCCACACCTTCACCAAGTTCTCAAATGCCATCTCTTCAAAGAATCCCACCACAATATTCTATCAACATTGAGATGCTGGAATTTTCAGTTTCTCTTACTCTGCTCTTATGTTTGAACATTCCTTGTTTAAACAGTGTATCATTTTCTAACCCATGATGTAATTCACATATTATGTCTACTGTTTATTGTTGGACTAACCTACTAGGAACTAAAAAGGCTCTTGATGAAAGTGAAAGTGGAGAGTGAAAAATTTGGCTTAAAGCTCAACATTCAGAAAATGAAGATCATGGCATCTGGTCCCATCACTTCATGGCAAATAGATGGGGAAACAGTGTCAGACTTTATTTTTGTGGGCTCCAAAATCACTGCAGATGGTGATTGCAGCCATGAAATTAAAAGATGCTTACTCCTTGGAAAGAAAGTTATGAGCAACCTAGACAGCATATTGAAAAGCACAGACATTACTTTGCCAACAAAGGTCTGTCTAGTCAAGGCTATGGTTTTTCCAGTGGTCATGTATGGATGTGACAGTTGGACTGTGAAGAAAGCTGAGTGCCAAAGAATTGATGCTTTTGAACTGTGGTGTTGGAAAAGACTCTTGAGAGTCCCTTGGACTGCAAGGAGATCCAACCAGTCCATTCTAAAGGAGATCAGCCCTGGGTGTTCTTTGGAAGGAATGATGCTAAAGCTGAAACTCCAGTACTTTGGCCACGTCATGCAAAGAGTTGACTCATTGGAAAAGACTCTGATGCTGGGAGGGATTGGGGGCAGGAGGAAAAGGGGACGACAGAGGATGAGATGGCTGGATGGCATCACCGACTTGATGGATGTGAGTCTGAGTGAACTCCAGGAGTTGGTGATGAATTGCGTGCTGTGATTTATGGGGTCGCAAAGAGTCGGACACGACTGAGCGATTGAACTGAACTGAACCTACTAGGATGTGTATTCTTTGAGACATCTTCTTTGCTTCCAGCCTTTGAAAAGACACTGATGCTGGGAAAGATTGAAGGCAGGAGGAGAAGGGGATGACAGAGGATGAGATGGTTGGATGGTATCACCGACTCAATGGACATGAGTTTGAGTAAACTCTGGGAGTTGGTGATGGACATGGAGGCCTGGTGTGCTGCAGTCCCTGGGGTCGCAAAGAGTTGGACATGACTGAGCAACTGAACTGAACTGATGTCCAAAAAACCTAGAACAGTGCCCAGCACAGAGTAGGTGCATAATAAATATGTGCAGAGCAAGCAAATAGATGGAAAAATAACTATATTTCTTAGCTGTATGAGCTTGGCAAGTTGTTGATCTATCTAAGCTTCATCTCTAACTTCAGTTGATTACTATGATAATTAAATAAGTGAAATTTGAGTTAAGATAGAGCAACTGCTTGTCTTTTTCATCATCATATGCCAGTGTCTGAGACATAATAGTTCTCGAAACAAGAGTTAGGTGCTTAATGCAGTGCTTGACAAATGGTAAGTGCTCATCAAATAATGATTGTGATTTTGGCTGAATGAAATGTCTGCTGTTAATCGTTGTCTTTATCTCATTCTTGAGAGCTGGCCTGGATTAGGAGGAAAAATCCTGGAAGTCTTTCTATCCTCTTTGCCCACAGGTTTTTAGCCGCAGCCACACTTGTCTCTTCTGAGTAGCAAATGTACTTTTCTGTATCCTGTTTTAGTGCTTTCTACAATGTTGTACTTGTGACTGGAAATGTTCTTCATCTTTTTTCCATCCTCCACCTGATAAAAACTTCCATTGTGTATATCAAGGTGATTCCTATTCAACTTCCAGAGTCTTGCTCAAACATCACTTCACAGGAAACTTTCCCTAAGACTCCGGTGTGGGCCAGGGCTTTTCATAATCTGATTAGTAGCACCCTTAACTTTTTAGGAGAATTTATATCCAAATTGCTCAGCACAGTGTCTAGTATTCAGTAGTTTTTCAACAAATATGCATTCAGGTATAAAGGATATTATTTATCACCAGGTACTTGATATCCATAATTTAATTTGATATTTTATAGTAGACATTGAAATTATCTCTAATATAAATATAGTGCTACTCATGTCTGACTCTTTGCAACCCCATGAACTGTAGCCTACCAAGGCTTCTCTGTCCATGGAGTTTTCCAGGCAAGAATACTGAAGTGGGCTGTCATTTCCTACTCTAGGGAATCTTCTTGACCCAGGGATTGAACCTGCATCTCTTGCATTGGCAGGCGGTTCTTTACCACTATGCCACCTGGCCAGGTGAATATACAGATAAAGCAGGCTCAAACAGGTTAGACAACTCCCTCAAAGCTACACATAGCTAACAAGTTTTAGTCAAGGTTGAACTTAGTTCTCTTCAGCTCAAGAAAAAAATACTCTTCCTGCTACAAGGGACTTGCTCCTGAGATTCCTCAAGCCAACTTATCAATTCTTTTCCTTTAGTGAACATAAAAAAGTAAAAATACATCTTCCCCCGACTGACTCTTTGCCCCCAAAGTTCCCTACATCCCTAATGATCCTAGGGCCATAATGCCATTCTAGAAAGTTCTTGGTCCTGGCCAGCTATTTCCCTCTTCAAGGTTTTTTAAAGATATATGTCTGTATAATCTATTCAATACTAAACTTCCTCATCTCATTAAGTGGCACCCTAATCAAGCTAATAATATAGAAGACGTCCTCCATTCCTTCTTTACTTCTTTGTCCCAAACAATCCATATGTAATGTTTTCTGTGCTTCTACCATATATGTCTCAAGTCCATCATTTTTCTCCAGTACTCTGTAGTGTGCTAATTGTGCCCTCTCATAGCTCTAATACTTTCCAATATATTTTTTTTTCCTCAGTTGGTAAACAGAAGCTATCCATTCCAGAAACAAAGAGTGTAACATAGTATAGGGGCTTATGGGGTTGTTGAAAGAGCTGTGGAGTGGGGGCAGACGCCAGAGCAATGGAAGCTGAAGGTCAGAGAAGACAGCACTGAAGACCTCAGCCTGCAGGACAAAATCTGGTGGGTTTTCTAAGCTTGTCTGAAAGTTGTCATCATCATTCTGGGAAAGTCTGAGAAGCTCCCCAAGAGTCTTAATCAATAGCCATGAAATGGGTAGTTTTCAGGACTTGGCTGGGAGTTCTGTGATGCCCACATGTGCACATTCATCTGCTGCCTTCACCTCGAGAGAACAAAGCTTCTAATTCACCTCCACTTTACAGATATCACATATTTTGCATTCCTTGGCAAAATGTAGCCCAGGATCAAACATGGGAGGTGATGCTGAGAAACAGAATCAGGAGCCCTAGAAGGACATGGTGGTGGCACTCAGTTGACAACAGATAGACTGTCCCACTATTTGCTACACAGCAGCTAAATTTGTCTTTAAACTCTAAAAACAGAATATTTTATAACCATTCTCAAAATAGTTCAATGGCTTCCTCTGATGATAAAACCCAAACTTGCCCCCATGACCTACAAAGCTCACTTGACCTTTCTCCTGCCACCTCTTCAATTTCATCTCATTCCACAAGTTGAACCATTATATTCACTGGTTTTCATTCCGGTTCTTCAACACGCCAAACAATTTCTTACCTCAGAATTCTTATATTCTTATATCTACTCTCCCTTCTGCCCAGAATGTCTTTCTCCTTGATTTTCACATTCCTTTTATCTCAGCACTTTGAACAGACCTTTCCGAGTTCTCCCCAGTGCCCCTTTTTCTTTCAGTGCATTTATTGCCATCTGCTTTTATCTTTTCTGTTTGTTTAGTTAGTGTCTGCTACACTCATTGGAATGCAAGCTCAGTGAGAGCAAGTACCGTATTATCAGGGGGCTAGTTCTCAGTCCCGATTCAGTTATCAGTTATCCTTTTAGAACACAGCTCATCATGGGTGAGTTCACTGCCTCAAAAAATCAGAGAACATCAGTTTCTTTGGTGCCCAAGAGCCTGCATTGTACCAGCCTCACTAGAAGTGGGAGAGAGATAAGGACAAAGTCTCTGAGTGCAATGCTTAACAGTTTCAGTACATGCCAAGCAAAGTGTTTTAATACAACCTGAACTATGCATCTTTCTGCTGTGGATGTTCTATAACCTGTCTCTCCTCTCATCCCTTGGAAGAGCCAGAAATCTCATATTAATTTCAGTTCAGTTCAGTTCAATTCAGTTGCTCAGTTGTGTTCGACTCTTTGTGACCCCATGGACTGCAGCACACCAGGCTTCCCTGTCCATCACCAACTCTCGGAGTAAGTTCAAACTAATGTCTATCAAGTCAGTGATGCCATCCAACCTTCTCATCTTCTGTCATCCCCTTCCCCTCCTGCTTTCAATCTTTCCCAGCATCAGGGTCTTTTCCAATGAGTCAGTTGTTCGTGTTAGGTGGCCAAAATATTGGAGTTTCAGCTTCAGCTGGATGAATGAATATTCCAGTGAATATTCAGGACTGATTTCCTTTAGGATGGACTGGTTTGATATTAATTTGATTAATTATAATTTTACCCTCCTTTCCAAATCTGTCAAATCATCTTCATTAATCAGCACTCAATTTAAATGCACTCAGATTCATTTATATTTTTTCTGTGCATCCACAGCTCTTGGTTATTATTACTTTGTATATGTGATTGATGCCTCCACTAGATTATGTGTTACTTGAGAACAGAGATTCTCTCTGGCTCCTCCTTTTTATCTCCAATGGTGGGTATAGGGAACACACTCAGGAAACATTTACTGAATTGCATTGAATTCCTTCTAAAAGCAAAAGTGAAGTGAAGTCACTCAGTCGTGTCTGACTCTTTGTGACCCCATGGACTGTAGCCTATCATGCTCCTCTGTCCATGGGTTTTTCCAGCCAAGAATACTGGAGTGGGTTGCCATTTCCTTCTTCAAGAAAGAGGTTTTCATTAGTTTTGTCTGAAAGTGAAAGTAGCATCCTACTCTCTGTGACCCCATGGACTGTAGAATCCATGGATTCTCTAGGCCAGAATACTGGAGTGGGTAGCCTTTCCCTTCTCCAGGGGATCTTCCCAACCCAGGGATTGAACCCAGGTCTCCCACATTACAGACAGATTTTTTTTTTTTTTTACCAGCTGAGCCACCAGGGAAGCCCAAGAATACTGGAGTGGGCAGTCTATCCCTTTTCCAGGGGATCTTCCTGACCCAGGAATCGAACCAGAGCAGGCAAATTCTTTGCCAGCTGAGCTACCAGGGAAGCCTTCCAAAAGCAAAGTGCTGGGTAAATCCCACTTAATTACAGAATCCTGGAGATGACTTAGCTAAACTGCTAATAGATTCATAATGCAGAACGCCAACTTTCTCTTCTGATTAATGGTATTTTCCAACCATTTATCTCCTCTTTCTGTTTGCCCCTGTACAGTGTTCTCTTGACCTCCACATTATGCAAGCACACATGCTACCTCCTGTTCCCAGTGAATTCTCTTAAACAGGACACATTTCATCCACTTCTGACTTTCTGGCACTAACTCTTTTCTATAAACCTGATGGGCTGTATCACATTCAAATATTTGTATGAAAGCATCATTTACCTGTCCCTTCAAAGTGTAATTGGTGCTAATTAGCAAATAAATCAAACTGAATTTTCCATTAAACATGCTTTCATTAGGGTCAGTATTTACTTGTTTGCATTTAGTAGAGGAAAACATCAACAAGAAACATTAGCAACTATTTTTCCTCTTAAGATGAAAATAAATAAGCATTTGTTAACATGGACAGAGAAGTATTTTTTAAGTTTTAAAATAATAACATATCCTGATATTGTATAAAGGGAAGAACCCAAGACTGAAAGTAGGAAGTAATAGTACCAATAGCAACTATTAAATATTATGTGCCAAATAATACAATAAATTCTTTCTGAGCTCACAATATTGCATGGCAAGTGATTTTATCCATTTTCCAGATTAAGAAAATGATTTTAATAAGAATTAAATAACTTGACCAAAGTCACAGAGATCATTTGTAAACTAGGTAATGTAGGCCTTAAATCTTGGTCAGTTTGATTCCATAGTTCAAGCTTTATGTCTGTCTCTCTGCAGCATTCTAGACCTCATTTGGTCTTAACAATGGATTGTGTTTTGTATAACAATTCTTTGTCTCATCCTGTTTCATACTCTAGTGTCTTGACTTTGGCTTAACCTGTGAAACTGACTTTGGCCAAAAGCATTACGTAGGAGTTCTGGTTTTGAGCCTGGGCCCTAAGAAGCTCACATAGTTTTGCTTACTCTCTTATTTCTCTGCTGTAGCCATGAGAACTTTGTGCCTGGACTAGCTCCTCGGTCTCAGGAGACAATGAGAGACACATAAAACAGAACCACCCTGAGCTGGGCCTAGTCATAATCATCCAGCCTCCAGAAAACTAAATGCATGTGAGTGAACCCATCCAAGAAAAGAACAGGCTAGCTGAGGCCAGCCAAGATCAACTAAACCCCAGTAGGCCACACACAGGTAGAGCAGCCCAGCCAAGGGTAGGAGAACTGACTGAGCCCAGTCTAGATCACTCACCTTCTACCTAATCCACACACTCAGGGCAAATGAGGAATTACTGTCATTTTAACCACTGATTTATGAGATTGTTTCTTTCACAGTAATGTTTTGTTAGTACAGCCAGTAATTAGCTCTACAAACTCGCTCAATAATAATGCTTATCACCATTTATTAAGAGCTTACTATATAAGACACAGCGCTAAACACTTTATATCATCACTCCCTTAAATCTTTCTCAAAACTCTCTAAGGTTTTCACAGATGAGAAGAATGAGATAAATGGAGATGAAATAACTTCAGTTCACATACTTGTATGTGGCAGAGGTGAGATGCAAACATAAGTTTATCTGCATCCAAAGCTGTCCTCTTTCTGTTATACTGATATGGTCTCATTCATAATCTACAACTTCCTTGGAAAATAGTCAGCTGTGTGACTGTCACTTCCACTTAATTTGTCTGGGTCCATCTTCTTCAACTGCAAACTGGAAGAACCTAACTAGACAATATCTGTTCTCCCTCTTACCTTCTACAGTTCCATGTTCCTACAGTTATTTGAGGCAAGTTTGATTTAAACACATATGGAATTTGATGGTGATGAGAATTGTGATGAGGACTGTGATGATTCAACATGGCATAGATGAAGCTGGGACATAGTTTTGCCACGAACCAGAACTGAGATGATTACTACAAGTAAGCATGAAATTTAGCTCTGAAAACCTGTAGGTTAGATGGCAGAGTAAATCTGGGTCACACATTTTAGTTCTAATTACCTAACACAACCACCAGCAACAAAATAAAAAGTGTCAGCAAAAAAAAAAAAAAAAAAAATCCACCATCAGCAAGTAAGCTTAAAAACTAAATATATTATTAGGCTCACAAAGAGTAGAAGTGACTGCCAAAGAGGGCACCAAGTATTTTTGACAGCTCCTGCTCTAAATCCTGGGGCTTAAAAGTATGGTACGGGAACATGGGCAAAGTCAGTAAAATTCTGAGATGTCTCATCAATACTCCTTAATCTGAAATTATTAATAGGCACACCAAGGAAATACATTTCAAATCTGTAGGATTAGAAATATGTAGATATATGTTTATGTATATATACATATGTTTTTTTATAAGAGATCCGTTAGGAACAGAGATAATGGTCAAAACTTCAGAATATCCATACATGGAAATGAGATATATAGTTCCTAGACATTACTTTGACAACAAAGGTTCGTCTAGTCAAGGCTATGGTTTTTCCTGTGGTCATGTATGGATGTGAGAGTTGGACTGTGAAGAAGGCTGAGCACCGAAGAATTGATGCCTTTGAACTGCGGTGTTGGAGAAGACTCTTGAGAGACCCTTGGACTGCAAGGAGATCCAACCAGTCCATTCTGAAGGAGATCAGCCCTGGGTGTTCTTTGGAAGGAATGATGCTAAAGCTGAAACTCCAATACTTTGGCCACCTCATGCGAAGAGTTGACTCATTGGAAAAGACTCTGATGCTGGGAGGGATTGGGGCAGGAGGAGAAGGGGACGACAGAGGATGAGATGGCTGGATGGCATCACTGACTCGATGGACGTGAGTCTGGGTGAACTCTGGGAGTTGGTGATGGACAGGGAGGCCTGGCGTGCTGCGATTCATGGGGTCACAAAGAGTCAAACACGACTGAGCGACTGAACTGAACTGATGGGATATGAATGATATAGGGAATTTAAAAATATATTTTAAAATATATCAGAAAACAAAGCAACACTCCAACAAATATGGAACTAAAGCCTCACAGAGATTGCCCCCTCCCTTCCACTAGAATGATCTAACTGCAGAATATTTCTACAAGAAGACAAATAGATTCCCAATAACTTAGGAGTTCAATGGAAAGCCAGGATGATCATGGCAGATTTGAGAAAACTGATCCTCAAAATGACATGACTTTTAAAACAAAAGCTAAACACATGTTCAAATATGCACCCAAGGAATGAACATGACATGAAAAAGACAGATGAATTCAGTCTGATAAAAATATGCCAGACAAGAATATGTCTTCAAATATATATATTCAATATGTATTCTATGTATTTACATATTTAATATTTTATTGAAAATGCCTAAATAAGATAATTATATAAAAAAGATGGACAATAAAACAATATCAATATGGAACTGATAGATAAATTAGAAATGAAAAGAAACAGATAAGTATTAGATAATTGACATTTGTGACAAAAGAAAGCTATGTGGTATCAGGGTGATTGTTTATGAAAGGAGAGAAATTCTTAGAGACTCAGACTAGGTGGCATTAAATCATAGGATAATTTGTAAAACAGAGAACTTCAAAGAAAGGAGGAACTGAATATTCAGAACAAAATAATACTGCCTGTTCCCAGAAATAACGACTTACACAAGATAGACCTGTTAGGCATCCAGGCATAATGACAAAGTTGCAAATAAGGAGGAAAATCAGACTTACCCCCAAAGTTCTCTGTGTCACCAATTAGTGTCAGAGGACAATGGAGCTAAGTCTATACAATTCTAAAAGAAAATTAAACACAGCCAAATAATACATCAAATGCAAAGCAAAGGCAAATATTCTCAAACATGAGCCTTCCTGAGTAAAACCAACTGATAAAATCTTGTCAACCAAAAGGCATTTAAAGACTTGTAAGCCTCAAACGGTAAAGAATCTAACTGCAATACAGGAGACCTGGGTTCGATCCCTGGGTTGGGAAGATTCCCCTGGAGAAGGGAAAGGCTACCCACTCCAGCATTCCAGTATTCTGGCCTGGAGAATCTGATGGACAGAGGAGTCTGGCAGGCTATAGTACATGGATCGCAAAAAGCTGGACACAACTGACTTTCACATATATACGGTAATAAATAGAACTTTATCTGAAGCTGAGAAATATCTTTAAGTGTCAAAGCAGTTTCCTTCCCTTTTGCTAAATTAAAAGAAAAGTGAGAATAATAATTTATTTTAAATAGTATGCAAAATAATCCATAAAGGCGGTATTTAAAAGCATGAAGAATATAAAATAATAATAGTCTTTATTCTCATTGCTATATCTGTATGTAGAGATAAACTGAATATTTGTTGTTTAGTCACTAAGTTGTGTCTGACTCTTTTGTGACCCCCTGGACTGTAGCCCCCCAGGCTCCTCTATCCATAGAACTTCCTAAGGCAAGAATTCTGGCGTGGGTTGCCATTTCCTTCTCTAAGGGATCATTCCAACCCAGGGATCAAATCCATATCTCCTGCATTGGCAGGCAGATTCTTTATCACAGAGCCACCAGGGAAGCCCAAATTGAATACTACTTAATGTTAGTTATTAGTAGTATTTCTAGGTGGTGTTTTAAAATGATGTTATCTTTTATTTGTTGGTGTTCCTTTATTCCGAAAACAAGAAATGTAAATTTAGCATGGAGCCAAGACTTGATTGTTGTATTTGAAGAACAGGACAAAAAATTTAGGTCTTAGCTTACTGTAAACGAAGGCAGGTAGAGACAAAGAGAAGGTAGAAAGAGAAAGGAAATCTTCTATCAGCTTGACATGGTAGAAAAAGCATTGCTTCTGAAAATAGAAATCTACCCTTGGAGTTCCTTCTGTGTAACCTCATAGACATTTCAGTTCAGTTCAGTCACTCAGTCATATCTGACTTTTTGTGACCCCATGGACTGCAGCATGCCAGGCTTCTGTGTCCATCACCAACTCCTGGAGCTTGCTCAAACTCATGTCTATCCAGCTGGTGATGCCATCCAACCATCTCATCCTCTGCCATACCCTTCTCCTCCCGCCTTCATTCTTGCCCAGCATCAGGGTCTTTTCCAATGAGTCAGGTCTTCGCATTGGGTTACCAAAGTATTGGAGCTTCAGCTTCAGCATCAGTCCTTCCATTGAATATTAAGGACTGATTTCCTTCAGGACTGACTGGTTTGAACTTCTTGCAGTCAAGGGACTCTCAAGAGTCCACTCCAACATGACAATTCAAAAGCATCAATTCTTCAGTGCTCAGCTTTATTCACAGTCCAACTCTGATATCCATACATGACGACTGGAAAAACCAGAGCTTTGGCTAGACGGACATTTGTCGGCAAAATATTATCTCTGCTTTTTAATATGCTGTCTAGGCTGGTCATAGTTTTTCTTCCAAGGAGCAAGTGTCTTTTTATTTCACGGCTGCAGTCACCATTTGTGGTGATTTTGGAGCCCAAGAAAATAAAGTCTCTCACTGTTTACACTAATTCTCCATCTATTTGCATGAAGTGATGGGACCAGATGTCATGATCTTAGTTTTCTGAATGTAGAGTTTTAAGCCAACTTTTTCACTCTTCTCTTTCACTTTCATCAAGAGGCTCTTGAGTTCCTCTTCACTTTCTGCCATAAGGGTGGTGTCATCTGCATATCTGAGGTTATTGATATTTCTCCTGGAAATCATGACTATAGCTTGTGCTTCATTCAGCCCGGCATTTCACATGATGTACTCAGCACATAAGTTAAATAAGCAGGGTGGCATTATACAACCTTAATGTACTCCTTTCCCAATTTGGAACCAGTCTATAGTTATATGTCTAGTTCTAACTCCTGCTTCTTGACCTGCATACAGATTTTTTAGGAGGCAGGTCAGGTGATCTGGTATTCCCATCTCTTAAAGAATTTCCCACAGTTTGTTGTGATCCACACGATCAAAGGCTTTGGCATAATCAATAAAGCAGAAGTAGATGTTTTTCTGGAACTCTCTTGCTTTTTCAATGATCCAACAGATGTTGGCTATTTGATCTCTGGTTCCTCTGCCTTTTCTAAATCTAGCTTGAACATTTGGAAGTTCATGGTTCACGTATTGTTGAAGCCTGGCTTGGAGAATTTTGAGCATTAATTTGCTAGTGTATGAGATGAGTGCAATCATGCAGCAGTTTGAACATTCTTTGGCATTGCCCTTCTTTGCGATTGGAATGAAAACTGACCTTTTCCAGTCCTGTGGCCACTGCTGAGTTTTCCAGATTTGCTGGCATATTGAGTGCAGCACTTTAACAGCACTTTAACTTCAAATCTTTTAGGATTTGAAATAGCTCAATTGGAATTCCATCACCTCCACTAGCTTTGTTCATAGTGATACTTCATAAAGCCCATTTGACTTTGCATTCCAGGATGTCTGGCTCTAGGTGAGGGATCCCACCATCATGGTTATCTAGGTCATTAAGATCGTTTTGTATAGTTCTTCCGTGTATTCTTGCCACTTCTTCTTAATATCTTCTGCTTCTGTTGCTGCTGCTGCTGCTAAATCACTTCAGTTGTGTCGGACTCTGTGCGACCCCATAGACCGCAGCCCACTAGGTCCCCCCATCCCTGGGATTCTCCAGGCAAGAACACTGGAGTGGGTTGCCATTGCCTTCTCCAATGCATTAAAGTGAAAAGTGAAAGTGAAGTCGCTCAGTCATGTCTGACCCTCAGCGACCCCATGGACTGCAGCCTTCCAGGCTCCTCCATCCATGGGATTTTCCAGGAAAGAGTACTGGAGTGGGGTTCCATTGCCTTCTCCTGTTAGGTCCATGCAATTTCTGTCCTTTTATTGTGCCCATCTTCGCCTGAAATATTCCCTTGGTATCTCTAATTTTCTTGATGATATCTCTGGTCTTTCACATTCTACTGCTTTTCTCTATTTTTTGCATTGATCACTGAGGAAGGCTTTCTTGTCTCTCCTTGCTATTCTTTGGAACTCTGCATTCAAATGGGTGTATCTTTCCTTTTCTCCTTTGTCTTTAGCTTCTTTTCTCAACTATTTGTAAAGCCTCCTCAGACAAACATTTTGCCTTTTTGCATTTCTTTTGCTTGGGGATGGTCTTGATCACTGCCTCCTGTACAATGTCACGAACCTCCATCCATAGTTCTTCAGGCACTCTGTCTATCAGATTTTATCCCTTGAATCTATTTCTCACTTCTACTGTATAATCATAAGGGATTTGATTTAGATCATACCTGAATAGTCTAGTGGTTTTTCTTACTTTCTTCAATTTAAGTCTTAATCTGGCAATAAGGAGTTCATGATCTGAGCCACAGTCAGCTCCCAGTCTTGTTTTTGCTGACTATATAGAGCTTTTCCATCTTTGGCTGCAAAGACCATAATTGATCTGATTTTGTTATTGACCATCTGGTGATGTTCATGTGTAGTCTTTTCTTATGTTGTTGGAAGAGGGTGTTTGCTATGACCAGTGCATTCTCTTGCCAAAACTCTATTAGCCTTTGCCCTGCTTCATTCTGTACTCCAAGGCCAAATTTGCCTGTTACTCCAGGTATTTCTTGACTTCTGACTTTTGCATTCCAGTCTTCTATGATGAAAAGGATATCTCTTTTGGGTGTTAGTTCCAGAAGGTCTTGTAGGTCTTCTTCATAGGTCTTCTTCAATTTCAGCTTCTTCAGCGTTAGTGGTTTGGGCATAGACATTAGGCCTCTTGCTTTATTTCTTAAAATTATTTGCCTCATCTACAAAACTTGGGAAACAGTGCTATGATCAGAGTGTGGCTGCAATAATGGAATGAAATAGTGTATTTGATAAGATCAAAGCTGTCACAGGACTAGTCCACATCTGCATCCCTCCCACCAGACGTGTCAGGTTTTCCAAGCCAAATCTTAGATTTAATAATAGTTAGTTGGGAATTAAGTGAGGAGAAAATAAATAACAACTGGCTGTAGAGTTTGACTATTGTGGTGAAATTGATAGTATACCTCCCACTTCTTCAGAAAAATATGTCCAAACTTTTTTGCAGGTGAATCATCCCTGGTTCCCATTTTATGTAGTTCAGGTAGGGTTGAAATCCTTACTTGGGAAGTAAGCTTATCTGCTTACCTACAGTGATTCAGAGATAAACACATGACATGAGTCAGATGGTTGAGAAATCCCAGCTCTCTGAACAGCTTAAGGAAAATGGTCTCTGTCTTTTGGATCCAAACTGGGGGGCTGAAGCCTAGAACCACCACTCCATCTCACCATTCTAAGGTGAGAGGCCACCTGGGAATGGAACCAGCACAGAGAGGGTCAGGAGGATAGCATTCAACCTGTTTAATTCATCTGGGTCCCGGTATGTCAGCTACGAAAGCGAACATTGCTCAGTCGAGTCTGACTCTTTGCAATCCCGTGGACTATTCAGTCCATGGAATTCTCCAGGTCGGAATACTGGAGTGGGTAGCCGTTCCCTTCTCCAGGGGCTCTTCCCAACCCAGGGATCGAACTCAGGTTTCCTGCATTGTGGGCAGATTCTTTAACCAGCTGAGCCACCAGGGAATAGGAGCTAATTAATTCCCCTTCATTTGAAGGAGAAGGAGTTGGTTTGGGCCATCTGTAATGGAAAGTATCCTACTTAATACAGATGGGATGATTTTTCCTTTCTTTAATTTTGTTTGTTTAGGACGGGTTTTGGAACACCTGTGGTGAGAGTCTTAAAGGTGAGAGAAAAAAATACATATTGTGAAATATTCTGGAAACTATCGAGTTCCAGCATGAGGCTTCCCCATGGTGTTCAAGAAATATAAGCAGATAACTTACATTATTTTAAAATTGGCTTTGATGTCATGGATTTCATGTTTGTCAGATCTCACCACTTTAAGACTAAGACCCATGGTTTGTGACTTTATTGATAAAACACCAAACAGATTGTTTGAGGCCTTGGCTTATAGCATTCTCTCAGCGGGGCAAACTGCACTTTCATCTCTGCTGCACCAGCTCCCTTTGCTTGATGAGCTCCTCTAAGGCTCAGATCTAGCCTTTTACTGCATTTGGCCACTCATTATTGCCAATGCCTAACCTCTATTCTGCCTGGTGGGCGCCTCTGTGTTTCCATGACAACTACTTCTTACAGCTCTCATTACACATTCCATGGGATGATACAATTCTCTCTCACTAGACTGTAAGCTCCCTGAAGACACATCTGTGTGTTTTTAGTACATATCACAGATCTGGCATGTGGTAGATCTGCTGAATATTTTTTGTTTACACTATCCCCCAATCCTCTCTCTGTATGTCTTAACTCTGCATCATGGAAGTCAGCCTGCATCTATAGCATCAGTGGGATTCCTATGGTTTGCACTCAGGTGGTTTCTCAGGAGACAGAAAAGGCATGAGCAGGAGATAAAGTGTTGAGCGAGGGAGGTCAGAGGCACAAGTGGCCAAGGTCAAAGCAGTCAAAGAAAATGCAGGAAGTGCTTGGATTTAGACACAGAGGGAAGTGAAGGTGAAAGTTTACATATATAGTGGAATTCGCCACTGAAGGAGTCATGAACATGTATGGATTCAAGGATTCAGTCTTTCATGTGTGACTTTATGATATGTATTTGTATATATGAATGTGTTCAAGTAAGTTTAACTTACTTATTTAACTTACTTTCACATCTTCCATCACCACTACCACCAAACTACATACTTCTATACACATAGGTACATACATACCGTACACCATATAAATCCCACACACTACACCCCCCCCCCCACAATTCTACTTCAGAATAATTGGCACAAGTATCTTAGAGTGGCTGTAGAGATGCCATCTGTGGTTTCCAGGGACTGCTTCTCTAGGAATTCCAGTTTTTATGTTTCTTTCAGTTAAAATAATAAAAAAAAGTGCATCTTTTCTGTTTACCCAGTGCCTCCATCATGATGCTCTGTTTTGCTTTCTGAAACTGAATCAATCTATTTTGCCTCAGGGAACAGCCGTCTGTGTTAATTTCTGGTTCCACCATTGTCAGAGAGCCTGTGTGCGATGCAATTGACAAGGTTATGGTATTTCATGTCATTTTATTATTGAAGGTTTCTTTGTCATTCAAGTCACCCTCACTCTTTTGCAGACCCTCAGAGTCACTTTCTTCCCAAATCTGGATTCAAATGTCACTCCTAATTGAACTATTTTAAAAATAAACTAAATTTTTAGCTTGCTTTTAGCAAAATCACTCTTAATAGTTAGTATTATCTCATATAATTACAAAAATCACTTTGGCTCAGAGTGACTCACAACATTAGCCTTCAGTCCAATAAACCTTGGCAGTTATATTTGGTGAAAGGTCTGGCTGTTTTTAGAAAGAAAATAACTTTGATGGATGTATCTGTTGGATCAGAGCTATATTGAGAGATCAGGAAGGCTTAAGGCTTCCTGGGGTAATAAAATTAAAGGTTTAAAGCAACTCTAGCTAGAACTTGCGATTTGGAGACAGTATTAAACAAACAACAACAACGAAAAACAAACTTTAACTTTATAGTTTGGGAAGTCAGTCTATTTAAACCCATCTCTGCCACCTACAGGCCATGTGTTCTTAGGCCAACTAAAGTTTCTATGTCTCAATATCCCTATCTGTAAAGTGGGTATATAAAAATATAACAGCCTATCCTGATAGCTGTTTCAATTGTATTCATTCTGATTGATTTGTAACTTATCACTTCTCAAATACTTTTTTATCCACTTGTTAAATGATTTGGTATTAGCCATAAAATAACCACATCCTATGGGTTTTGTTTGAAGATTAAATAGGCAGCCAATACTAAGCTCTTGGTACTGCATAAGGTATGCAGAAAGCATTTGGAAATACTGGATCCTGTTATAATGATTCTTTTTCATTTTTATCATTACTTCTCAAGGGTTAGAAAGCTTTCATCTGGGTCACAGATGTCATCTTATAAAATCCTGGGCTAACTATTAAAATCATTGTTATTATGGCATTTTACAGTTGAAAAAACCATGATTGGGTGAATGAATTGCCAATGTTACAGAGCCAATAAGTGACAAAGATGGGATTGAAGCCCTGGTCAGGTTCTTATACCTTTTCTCTATACTATATTATTTTGGACCAGAGACAGCATTTATAAAACCCAGGGGAAAACATTTGGGGTCAAACATCCACAATAGTAATAGTAATCATGGGTGCCAGAAAATGAGACTGAAAAAGTCTTGGGCATAAATCACATCACATCAACATCTACAATGGACTTTCATAGTTCTTTGTTTTAATTAAAGAGTAGAATCTTAAATTCTATAGGTTCAGGGCTAGTCCTGGGAGCAGAGGCTGCAGAAGACAGAACAAGTATTGTGAACTTCATAGACATGAGTGAAACCCAAGGAAGAGTAAAGCAATGAAAACTTGCAGCTTTCTCTTTTTTAAGATATGCAGTGGATGCTGCAATATGTCACCACCTCCCTCCCTTCAGGACCAAAATAAATTAACCCCCAGATGCCAGGAATGCTGACTGCTGACAACTCTCCTTTCACCCCTCTCTGAGCACTGCCACCAGCTGAAGAGAGCCCACTTATCCAAGCTCAGTGGACATTCAACAACAGGTCAATGCAAAGGTGTAAAGGACTACCCTCCTTGCTTCAGGATGGGACAATTCTGTAGGGCCACCCAGCTCCAGAACCCCTCAACTGCCTCCTTATGAAATCAGCTAAAGGTCTAACTACTTCTCTTTCAACTTGTCTGTTTGCCTTCACTTGGCCACAGGTATTCACCCTAACAGCACCACCCAGTGAATTTCCTGCACACAAATCAATGCTTCAGAGTCGATTTCCCAGGAAACCTGAATTGCATTATAGGTAAAGCAGGCTTTGTTGTGGTGGCCAACTCCAGGCACTCCCCATATTTCTAAGGAAGTTCTAATGATCTGTCAAATACTTACTGTAGCATTAAGTGAATACATCAGAACATAGTAAATATCAGGAGCATTTTTATAAGCATCGGAATGGAAATATTTATTGATTTCCAAGGAGTGATTTAGCTGTTGTCAGAGGCTAAGTCAGTGATCCTGACAGAGATCCAGGTTGTGTGACCACGTCCATTAACGTTACTTTAATCTCCGAGGTCTTGAATGTGCAGGACAGCGTGGACAAATCTTAATTACTACTAAACAAATGGCACAGTGTTATCCTTCTGCTCAGTGTTTCAGAAGCTTCTTCCTCTCAATTTGTTTTTGTCTCTACAGGCCCCCTGAGGGTTTCCTTTGAAGTTGAGTTTCTGTGGCCACAGGGTTCCCCTCCAGGTGCTATGGCAGCAAGAGAATATTTCTGAACCTCTTCTGAGTAGGGAATCGTATGGTACATTGTTGAGTTTCTTAGGGGTGTGGTATGTGAAGGGCAGAGCAGGACCATCTCAGGATTCCGTAACTTGGACGATATGTCATCATTAAGTCTACTGCTACTGCTAAGTCACTTCAGTTGTGTCCGACTCTGTGCGACCCCATGGACTGCAGCCTACCAGGCTCCTCCATCCATGGGATTTTTCCAGGCAAGAGTACTGGAGTGGGGTGCCATCTCTGATCAAATTCCCTCACCTCCAGTCATTACCAACACCTTTCTTCAAATGTGGCTTCCTTTCTTCTACATCTTCTCCGATTTTCTGCCCTGAAAATCCTGCAGGCTCTTTGAGGCTTGAAGAAATGTGACCTGTAGTGCCATCCAGTCACAACTGGTTACTTCTATAAAGAATTCCTGTATGTTTAAACTTTATCCATTTTCATAATCTTAGATATAAGAATTTAACCTCTGAAATTCTATCCTAAGGAAATAATTCAAAATACACATATACATTTTCAGTACAAAGATATATAAAAGTCCTAGGCATGACCATCAAAAACAACTCTCTCTTTGCTTTCCTTTTATGTTCTGTCTCCTTTCAGTAGGATTTAAGCTCCATCAGGGCAAGGATCATGTCGAGTCTCTTCAATTTCATATCTTCGGTTTCTAAAACAGTGCTTAGCATGTGGAAAATGTTCAATCATTATTTAATGAATGAATAAATGAATTCTCAAATGTGAAGAATGTATCTAAAAAGCAATTGTGTAGAGATATAATGAGGGTCTGATAAAAGGAGAGCACTAACGTGTTTCTGGTTGGAAAGTGGTCACCGTAAAGATGTCCAATTTCCTAATAATCGATGAATTTACAGCATTTCCACTCAAAAATTGACATCTTGTTTTGAAACTTGAAAAGTTCTTGTAAAATTCAGCTGAAAGAAAAGAAGAAAATAGCCTTTTTCTTTTCAAGAAGAGAAGTAGGAGAGGTTTTATCTTGTCAAATGTTCACACACACACACACACACACACACACACACAGAGTAAACACCATGGTATACGGGAAGAATATTTTGCCTGCTGACAGAGCAACTTCAATTCTGCAAGGTGTAAACACATGCAATGTCTTCTGCTCATAGTTACTGTTAACTGTTCTGTTGAATCTTCCTTCCCCGCTGGTTAGCAGCCACTTTAAGCATTATGATTATTAAAACAATCTATATTCTGTCCAGGTTGTTCTTAAGCTTTAATCACAAAAGTCCACCATCCACCTTCCCTTTAGAATAGATTTAACTTGTGGCTCAAGGGTCCCTAAGAGACAGGGAAGTGAGTAAAATTTTCTCTCATATGCCATTCACCTCCCAGTACACTACTGAAGTCCATACTGGGAGATCTTATTTGCTCATATTTTCTGTGAAAACCAGCTGCTACTGAAGACGTTAGTAAGCTCCCAGTGAATCTATTGTACATCCAAGCTTAACAGCTATGTTCTAGGTGACTCAGAACAGCAATTTGTTATGTGAGTTAAAAAGCAGGGCCTTTTAGCACCTTTCTGAAGGTGTGGGATGCAATATTAACTCCATTTTTTAAAGTCTGAGTGTGAAGGGGATAAAAGGAATGACATCAAAGTATAAGCATTTGCCATCTTCTCTCTCCCTCTTCAGAGACATATTAACAAATAATGTATTATTTGTTAGGTCAATTCTGGCTTCTCCTTTACTTATGTACGAATCAGGACAAAAGACAAAGGATAACACAAAAGAAAAGAAAAGAAAAAAAAAAAGAAAGAAATAAAAGACTTGAGCCAGACAGGCAAGCCTGAGGAGCATGGAAGTTTCTGAGGTGTGTGTCATGGGGGAAACAAGAGATTTATGACAATTATGGAGTGAAAGAGAAACTGAAAGGAAGTGGTGTGGGAGAAGGGGATTTTTAAAGATTTGTTAGCTTCAAAGAATTTATCCCTTCAAAGTATTTACCCCTTTAAAACTTCTGCTTCTACTGCCTTTTTTGAGACATACTTCACTAAATATGGCTTTTGAATTATTCTTAGTTGCTGGACTAATTTTTTTTTTAATGTGACTCTGTGTAGCACTAGCCACGAAGTAGTTGGGTTACATAGGCTGCCTGAATTCTTTCATCTATCAAAACATGCCATCTGTGCTATCTGGTTAAGAAGAATCATTCCAAACCCTCTGATGATGACCTGATGTTGATATGAGTTCAGAATGGATGTTCTGGTGGTTCCCCCAAATTTCCCTAAGACAAATATTTCATTGAAATTATTTTCATTATAAACAGCCCTAAATTTATCCTCAGAAATCCTAGGTTCATGTCTCAGCTTTACTTCACTAACTGTGCAACCAAACTGCGACCCTTCAGAAGCCAGGAAAGATGCATTATCATCTTCCTACATTGCTGGAGTTTAACTGTCTTCCAGGGCACATAGGAAACATTTGGTATAAAGTGGATAAGTGTGTAAGGTTTCAGCCATTTCCAAGAAATCTTTTAGTTGTTTTCATAAAGTCTGGGATTAAAGAGACCTTCCAGTATCATTATGAATCAGTTCTTGAAGAACTGAATTACCTGTAACTTTGGCAGCCATGACTCTTGCTTAAAGTGGTATCTCGGGTGAAGAACTGCATGCCTCACACATGTAGAATGCTGCCTTAAATAAGGATAAATGTTTTGAGTTTGCTTAAATGCATGACAAAATGACAGAGGGAACAGAAAGAAAGATACAGAAAGAAAGGAAATAGAATTTCAGGCAATTCTTTAGGGAAAAATCTGTGACAATAACAATTTGATTGAAATAACCAATCAACAGATTCTATATTCTAAGATTTCAACAGTTTTAGACCATAATATTTTTGCCCTTTGTTTTATGTCTCTGGATATGTTCCAGTGTCTCCTAGTTTACAGTCTATGGAAACTTGAATAGAATTTGTATCCTACTGCTGTGTGAAAATTATATAAATCTTGATTATGCTGAATTGGTTCACAGTGATTTTCAGGTCTACTATATCCTTCTACTTCTCTGTATTTTCATTCTACTAATATTTGAGAGTTTGATATTGAAACTCCAATTAAAAAGTCTTAATTTATCTACTTAAAAAATAATTGTAATATATAGTGGAACTATATGTGATCTTGTTCTGTATTTTCCAAGTCTCCTGTAAATGTGTTACTATACTTTCATGCCTTAAAAAATAAAATTAAAAAAATAAATAACCTATCAATATGTCTAAGAAGCCTGAAAATATTATTTTTCTATGTTGAAATATCTATAGATATTGGGTAAACTGCTTAAATATAGGTAATACACACTTCCCCATACTTACACATCTCTCCTTTTATCACCATGGTTAGTCTTATTTAAATTTATCAGCATTGATGGACACTTAGTAATGCACTTATATTGAAGAGGCTAGGTGTGTTTGCAAGATATGACTGCTAAACTATTTTTTTCCAGCTGATCAAAGTGTTACCTTCTTTCCCCTTCTACCTTTTTCTTATAAAGGGAAACACATCAAGTATCTTCTGAAGGCTTCCTCTTCATCCCAGAGGAGATTCACAGTACTGTTCTTTCATCATTAATTTCTGGATATTCTGAAATGTTTTCTCCCCTAGAGTCTTAAGTCACAAGTTTCTGATGTTTTGTCTAATCTCTCTCTCTTAGTATTCTGGTTCTCTGGAGACAAGTGACATGGAAATATTTCTGGACGGAGGAAAACGCATTCATTCCTCAGTCTCCACTGACCCTGTTTTCAAAGAGTCGATATTTGTAAGGATGCCAGGTGAGTTATCCCAAACAAGGATTTTTCTTCTCCAGGTATTGTAATTATTGATGCTTTGGACTTTTCCTTCTCTGTCCATCATCTTAAGGTTATCCTTGAAAAAGTGCTGCCTGAGTCTAGAGCTCATAAGTCAACATCAGTGATAATAGAAAGCACTTATTAAACACCATTGAACACTTACTCTTCTAAAAGCTTTTTATGGTAAAAACTTTTACAGTCCTCAGTGGCATACCTTAGACACGTACTGATTTCAAAATGCCAGTATCAAAGTCTAAATATGGAAGTTAGGTCTCAATTTGGGAATGGCCCTATGCCACTAGTGTGGCCTTTCTTCCTGATTTAAATTACTAGTCTAACTCTAGCATATTGGAAAAGACATGATACAAGAAGAAAAAACAGTTTGTGAACTTAGAACAGAATGAGGCAAGATTTAGCAATAAGAGTCCAGAAATTTTTGTTGTATACTGGGAAGCAGCTAGAAGCTTGGAACACTGAGAAAAGAAAATCAGACTTCCCTGATAACTGGAAACACACAAAGAGAAGAAGGATCAATCATAAGAATGACAGAAGCTGAAGTTCAGGCCATCGCTTTGGTGCTAATGTCACAGTCAGAAAACACCTGAGTAGATTGTGTCATATCCTTCACAGAAACTCTGCCGGTTGCTAGATGCAGACAAAGTATATTGCCAGATCTGATCCAATTGCCCAGTAGTGAGGACTTGACATTCAGACTTCCAAGACTATTTATATTTTCTATCATGCAGTCTGGGGACAGACTATGAAGGTCCTTGGATGCTACACTGAAAACATTTTTTTGATATTATAGGCAACAGGGAGCCACTGACATTTTTTGAGCAATGGAAGTAAAAGTGAAAGTGGCTCAGTCGTGTCTGACTGTTTGCAACCCCATGAACAATACAGCCCATGGAATTCTCCAGGCCAGAATACTGGAGTGGGTAGCCTTTCCCTTCTCTAGGGATCTTCCCAACCGAGGGATCAAACCCAGGTCTCCCCCATTGCAGGCAGATTCTTTACCAGCTGAGCCATAAGGGAAGCCCAAGAATACTGGAGTGGGTAACTTATCCCTTTTCCAGCAGATCTTTCCAACCTTGGAATTGAGCCTGGTTCTCCTGCATTGCAGGCGGATTCTTTACCAACAGAGCTATCAAGGAAGCCTTTTTGAGCAATAGACTGACATATTATCGCCTATGGGTAATCACTTTTCAACTAATAAATGTGGTTTGTTTTTGTCTGGTGAGAAGGATACTGTGGTGAACCAAAAATAAAGAATACAATTAACAAAAGCAACAAAACAAAAGCCAAAGCAAGAGAAAGAGGAAGCATGAGTCATGTAAGTCATAACCAATCAGAATTCCAAGTAATTTTTTCCTTACTCAAGTTCTCCATACATGGTCAATAATGCTAAGTGGGATATTATTTTGTAGTTAAGTTTCCTTATTCTCTAGTTTTGCTCCCCTAAGCAATTTCACCATCCAATTTACAATAGTAGCATGCAAGAATGTATACATAATAATTTTTTCTTATGACAGGAGAATGGCGTACAAAGGTCTTGTTTCATACAGCTAAGTGATTTACAGTAAGACCTAATAGACAATTCTGAACACATAATTCAGATCTCCTGAGGTTTCTGCTTTTTTAAAGCTAACAGTTACTGGTGGAAAGGAACATTAGATTTGATTGAAAAATAACACACACAGTATAAAAAAGTCATAGTCAATTGACTCTGCTAGGTACCAAAATTTACATTTGTTTCTTTCTGCAATGCTAATAATTCAGCATTCCATTAACGCTACATTTCTTAAAAAAAAAAAAAATTATTATCTTTTTCTATCCTGGATTTATCTTTCCTGCCTTTGCTGAAAACTCCCTTTCAGTCTGCTGATTTCTGACAACCTGTTGGAAGGTAATGATAACACAGATTCTCCTCTGAATCACATTACAGCACTGCTTCCTGACAACCCTGTCTCAGGCTGAACAAATTATTTGCACCCTGCCTGATTGGTTTCCGTGTTTGTAATTCAATGACAATTTGTTCCTTCCCATGGCTAAATGAAAATGTGGTCATCAGATGCAATCTTTCCTGATTGCGCATCATAAATAATATGTTTCTGGAGTGCAATGCATAAATATTTTACTAACCACAATATAGGTTTTAGGAAATTCAAAATGAAAGTGGTAGAGAAATATTTCCTATAGATTTGTTTTTACAGTATTTAGAGGTCATTTTATGGCTTGGTACATTCATTAGGCTCTTTAAGAAAGTGTTTTTCATCCAAAGAAACATAGTAATCTAAAAACGTGTGCTCAATTCCTTGACATGTCAGATTTAAATTTTCTTCCTGTTTGAGCTGGGATGTAATATATCACCAAATATTCTCAGGCCTGATTTTAATTCATTTACTGCCTTTTTTTGTTTGTTTGATTTTGCCTTTTTTTTTTTTTCTTCCCTACACAGCATCCTTACCTCCTGGGCAAATGAAGAGACACTGTAGAATAATGAAGTTTATCCTGAAGATAAATTCTCCTCACTCCTGCTGGGTGCATCACCGGAAACTATAAAAGAGAGAAAAAAAAATAGGTAGAGATTTGGGGGAGAGGTGTTGGCAATGAAGAGCAATACTATAAAACATAATTCTTCTTTTCTCCAAGTTAAAAGAATTTTTGCTTAAAAATATATTCCCTCTGGCCTGAAAATCTATTTCCCATGTCCTGTAGTTTCTGTTCTGTAGGGGTCCTGAAAATAATTGGATATTTAAAGAACCTCAAAAAATTGCCGATCACAGAGCCAGCCGCCTCTTGGTACTCTCCCTCTGAGACTTTTATTAATTTTTAATCTGCTTGCTGCTGTTTCGGGTCTTTAGGACTCCTGTAAGTAAAGGAAAATGCCATGTGGGCGGCAGAGGAGGAGACAGTAAACAAACGCAGAGGGAGAGGGGCTCTCCAGAACTCAGACAAAGGCAGGTGCGCCTTCAGCAAACATGGAGTTAAAGCAGTTTCAGAGGAGAAAAGCACTCCCTTCCGCTGGACCAAATGTGGGAATTAGAACCCCGTTTCCCTCTAGCTGCTTGACTGGTACAGATTATATGCACTCTTTGACCTTTATTTCCATAGATGAATGCTATTTCTGGTCTTTTGCTCTAAGAAGGGCAGAATGAATTGATTCTCCAGGAATTTTTCTTCTGCTTTTTCTAATAGATGCCTAAAACCTCCCCTTGTCCCCATTCTTTCTCTATTTCTCTTTCTCGCTCTGGTTCTCTTTACTTTGTCTTTCTCCTTCCCTATCCCCTCTGATCCATCCTCCCTCTAGTACTTTCAGGCTGATTTCTCACATGATTTTCTATTTGGATCATCTGTAAGTCCAGTCTGAATATAAATTCCAGAAAGAATTTGTTACAATTTATATCATGATAAAAATAACCTCATAGATAGTGGTTTTGATAGAGTCATAACTAAATATTTCTTCCTACCACCCGTTCTCTATAGTTGTGAGTCTGTTTCTGTTTTGTTAAATTCATTTATATATTTTTTAGATTCTACATATAAGTGATAACATCCAGTATCTTTTTCTGACTTATTTCACTAAGCACAGTCTAGCCATTTGTTATTTACAGTCTTTTTGATGATAGCCATTTGCATAGGTGTGAAGTGATATCTCACTGTGGGCTTGATTTGCATTTCTCTGATGGTTAGTGATGTTGAGCATCTTTTCATGCGCCTCTTCACCATCTGTATATCTTCCTTGGAAAAATATCTGCTTCATCTGGGTTTTCTTTCTTTCTTTTTTTTTTTTTGATATTGAGTTGTATGAACTGTTTGTGTATTTTGGATATTAACTTCTTATCAGTCATATCATTTGCTAATATTTTCTCCCATTCAGTCTTCTTGTTTTGTCCATGGTTTTCTTTACTGTGCAAGAGTTTTAAGTATAGTTAAGTATTTTGTTTCTTTTGCTTTAGGAGACAGATCCAAAAAAACATTGCTAGGATTTATGTCAAAGAGTGTTTTGCCTGTGTTCTCTTCTAGGATTTTTATGGCATCAGGTCTTACATGTAGGTCTTTAATAATCTTGAGTTTATTTCTGTACAATGAAAATGTTATATTTCATTCTTTTATATGTACCTACCTGTCTAGTTTTCCCAGCACCACTGATTGAAGAGACTTTTTTTTCTCCTTTGTATCTTTTTTCCTCCTTTGTTGTAAATTAACTAACCTAAGTGTGTGGGTTTATTTCTAGGGTCTCAATTATATTCCACTGATTTATATATCTGGTTTTGTGCCAGTATCAGGCTGTTTTGATTACTATAGGTTTGTAGTATAGACTGAAGTCAGGGAGAATGATGCTTCCAGCTTTGTTCTTTTTTTTCTCAAAAATGCTCTGGCTATTTTGGGTCTTTCATGGTTTCATATGAATTTTAGCATAATTTGTTCTAAATCTGTGAAAAATGCCATGGGTAATTTGATAGAGATTGAAATAAATCTGTAGATAGCTTTGAATAATATGGTCACTTTAGCAATATTAAGTCTTCCAATCTATAAACACAAAATATCTTTCCATTTCTTTGTACCATCTTCAATTTCATTCATCATTGTTTTATACTTTTCAAAATTTAGTTCTTTCATCTCCTTGATTAAGTTTACTCCTAGGTATTTTTTGTTTCTGATTTGATTTTTCATGCAGTTTATTGCTTTATCTGATAGTTCATTACCAATGTACAGAAAAGCAACAGATTTCTGTATATTTATGTTTTACCCAGCAACTTTACTAAATTCATTTATTAATTCTAATAGTTTCTGGGGGAGACTTTTAGGGTTTTGTATATAAAGTATCATGCCATCTGCAAATAGTGAACAGTTTACTTCTTCCCTTCCAATTTGAATGCCTTTTATATTTCTTTTTTAACTGATTGCATAACTCGGACTTCCAAAACTCTATTAAATAGAAGTGGTGAGAGTGGTCATCCTTGTCTTATTCTTAAATTTAGAGGAGAGGTTTTACCTTTTCACCACTGAATGTGGTGTTAGCTGTGAATTTGCCATAAATGACTTTCATTATGTTGAGATATGTTTTCTCTATACCAACTTTGTTGGGGAGTTTTTATCATGAATGGATTTTGAATTTTGTGAAATGCTTTTTCTGCATCTATTGAGATAATCATGTGATTTTTATCCTTCCTTTTGTTAATGTAGTATAATACATTGGTTGATTTGAGGATATTGAACCATCTTTGTGTCCCTGGAATAAGTCCCACTCCACCATCTTGAGCTCCTCCCTCTTATAGCACATAAAAGTGCATACACATTTTTAATAATCCTATAAAATTATGCATTTGCATTATTAAAATATCCTTTTACCATGAACAACACTTAAACTGTTTTGGAAGAACATTTTTTCCCTTAGACAAAATTATAGCAATAATTAACCCCAAAGTCTGTATGACTTATAATAACAAAGGCTAATTTCTTTATAGGAAACCTGTCTACTACAAGTTGTTTGAAGTTCTGTTCCATATTGTGTCCATTTTCAAACCTGAATTCAAGGAACAGCCTCTATTTGAGACAGTACAAATCTTACAACAGAGGAAAGAAGAGAAATGTTACAACTACTCTTGGCTCTTAAATTTTTGCTAAGTCTCATATCACATCCATTCACATTTCATTGGCTGAAGTCAAACACATGGACAAACCTGATGTCAGTGAAATAGAAAGTAAAATTCTCCCAGAGAGAAGATATCATAAGAAAGGTTTATAATTATTTTTAACAGAATAATATTTATCACAGATCCTAAATAGCTCTTTAAATTACCTCTTATAGAATGGTACATTAATATGAAAATTAACACATTAACTTAATGTACAATAAATTTTTCATGGAAATGTTAAGGTAGCCCACTCATTTTGCTTGGCTTGGCTGTGCCCTTATCCCTCTACAACCTCATGCCTCTTAATTCCAGTCAAGAACACTTTGAGCTACTTTGACTTTGTAGTGTCACATCACATATTTCTGGGAAAAGTGGAAGCATTTACTATATCATTGTTTTGCCCATGCTCACTTCTCCTTTTCTTCTATTATTTAATATTTGCTTAGAAATATGTACAGGAAATTTATAAACATATGTAATTGAGTGACTAACCAATTCTCTCTAAACAGATTTAAACCTAAGTGAGAATAGAGACGTTGATTGTCTGGAATCCAATAAGATAATTATCATAAAAGCCATCATTAACTGAATCTTCAGTGTGTACCAATCATGATTCTAAATGACTTACTTGCATTTTCTCATTTAATGCTTGTGGGAATACTATTAAGTACATACCATTGTTGTAATATGAATAGTAATGAGGAAATAGGTATATAGAGATGTTAAATAACTTATATAAGAAGTCTCAAGTATTGAGTTTTATTTTAAATCTAGGCCTGTCTGATTCTAGAACCTAAGTCTATAACACTATAATTCATGAAGATGACTTTCAAAAAATCTCAAATTTCTTAATTGACAATCCCTAGGATATTTACATTGGAAAGGCTGTAATTTTGATATCAAAGGCAAATAGTACATTTTCTCTGAAATCATCTGTATTTGGGCAAGGCAGTCTATAGATCTCAGATTAATTTTGGAGAAATTTCAGTGTGGATGACTAGATAATCTAAATTATAGTATATTTCAAAGCAATATAGAGGTAATGACCTTAAAGTTCAGACAGAAACAAATTTCCTACCTGAAAATTAAGATTAGGATTTTCTAGCTGATACAAAGTCACTCTACAAATATTATATTTGTTGCAAAATAACACAAAAATTATATTGTGTTGCATCACAATATAATTATAACTTTATTCCATTTAAAAAGGAAAGATCTGGACTAGACCATTGGTGGTCCAGTGGCTAAGACTCCATGCTTCCAATATAGGGGACCTGGGTTCCATCCCTGGTCAGGGAAGTAGATCCCACATGCTGCAACTAAGAGTTCCCCTGCTGCAATTATAGATCAGATGTGCCTCAGTGAAGATCAAAGGTCCTGCAAACTTCAGCTAAGACCTGGCACAGCCAGATAGATAAACGGCTTTTAAAAAGGGAAAGATCTTAAAAGCCTCAACAAAATACTAGCAAAACAAATCGAGTCCCAAATTATGAGAATTATACATAACTAAGTGGGGTTTATTTCAGAAATGTAAGAGTTGCAATAAGAAATAATTCAATATAATACATCATATTAATAGAAGAAAGAAAAAAAACAATTATCTCTAATGATGAAGAAAAAGCTTTTGACAAAATACAGCAGCTTTTCATAACGTAGAACAAACTAAAAATAGAATGTAACTCACTCAACATGACAAAGGGTGTTTATATTAAAAACCCACAAGGAACACTGTACTCAATGGTTAAAGACTGAAAGCTTTCCTTCCCTTTAAAATCAGGAACGAGACAAGTATGGCTGCCTTTGTGATGCCTATTTAGCACTACATGAAGGTTCTAGCTAGAGAAACTAGGCAAGACAAAAAGAACAGGCAATCAAATTGGAAAGAAAGAGGTAAAATTATATTTATTCCCATAAAATCCTTTAAAACCCACAAAACTCTATTAGCTGTAATAAATTAATTCAGCAAAGTGTAGGATACAAGGTCAACATACAGAAATCAGTTTTAGATGTATATAAAAACAATAGAAAATCCCCAAATAAAAGTAAGTGAACATTTACATTTGTAGTTGCATCAAAAACTGTGATTTTGGCATCAAGGTAGACATTGATCAATGGGCTGTAAGTAAAAGTGTAAGCGTTAGTTGCTCAGTCGTGCCTGACTCTTTGCGACCCCATGGACTGCAGCCCACCAGGCTCCTCTGTCCATGAGATTTTCCAGGCAAGGATACTAAAGTGGGTTGTCATTTCGTTCTCCAGGGGATCTTCCCATCCCAGGGATCAAATCCAGGTCTCCTGCACTGCAGGCAGATTCTTTACCAACTGAGCTACAAGGGAAGCCCGATCAATGGACTAGAGTTCATAAATAGTTTCTTTATTATTAAGGGCCAATGCCAGTTGAACACTTATGTGAACCTGAGAATTTATTCATTCCCAAAAATGCAATATCAAAAATTTTAATCAAAATTTTAGCAATGGATGAAACTATAATATCTAAAATGTCTTTTTATCCTATGGTATTCAAGATGCACTAAGTTGTACTCCAAAGTTTTTGAAGAGTTGCCTTGAAAGCTGCCTATAAAGATAAGGGGGCTGGAGACAAGTCATGATGACTCTATCCCACACAACCACTCCACCAAGAATAGCTTTGCTTTCATCTATTTTATTTATTGTGTCTCCCCATAAGGTTATGGTGTGCGTGTCAGGTCCAGCTCTTTGCAACCCTATGGACGGTGACCACCAGGCTCCTCTATCCATGGAATTCTCCAGGCAAGTGGAGAATTGGTTGGGTTGCCAATTCTGGAGTGGGTTGCCATGTCCTCCTCCTGGGGATCTGCACGACCCAGGGATCAAACCCATGCCTCTTATGTCTCCTGCTGTGGCAGGCAGGTTCTTTACTACTAGCACCACCTGGGAAGCCCAAGTTATGGCAGACACATCAAAATTTACACTAAAATATGTATTTTTATTTCAATATTTTGCAGAGTTTGAAACAGCCTGGACAGGAGCATCTCTCTTAGATACTTGTAATCCTAATTCTATTATCTTTGAATGTAATGAGTGATGACTGCTTTCTGTAAAAGCAGTAAAACCTATAATTCTGTATCACAAAGGATTTGTAGTGTACTCAACTCTTTTCAAGATGTAAACATACTGGTGATATAGGCAGTACAACTAATAAGAGATCTGTTTTTCATATGAAAAACCGAGAGAAAGAAGTTATACTCCAACCAAGTGGCAAAGTGCAAGGCACTTACTCACTCCTGAACTTTTTCTTGTCCTATGCAAAGGGAATAATTTCTCTGGACTTACTACTTTTCAAAGGGATAGTGACTGACAGCAAAATGTGAAATATTTTGAGAAGTCTAGAACTATTCAATCCTTTATCATAGAGGATTATGGAAATATAAACCAATCTAATCACTTACATTTTTAATTTTGTGAACTAGATTCTTCACATATAGGATGAGGAAATCAAATAGCTCTTTCATTTCCAAAGTTTAAATTTGTATCCTTTTCTTAACCTAACTGCAGAGACTCTAAAGGAAAAATCCCATGTTCGATTTTCCTATTAACCGAGCTGGTGAAAGATTCTACCACTTCAGGAAAAGAACATCAGCAAAAAGGAAACAAGACAGAGCTCTTGTGACCCTCAAGTGCAGGGAATAAAAATTACCCTTCAGTCTTGCCTCAAGTGGAAGAACTAGCTGTTTTGAATACAATTAGGTCAGGTGAACAATCATTTGCTTACTTGCTCTCAGATCCACTTCCTGCTCTTTCAGTATCAGGAGAGAGCAGATATCTGAAAGCAATAGAGGCCTTAGAGGAGCCGGTAGGAATCCCTGGAGACAGACTGAAAAGACAGTGAAAAAAATACATTAAAAAAAAAAAAAAAAGACAGAGAAGAGGGGGCTGGGGAGCTTGTCCATCTCTCTCTTTGCCATGGGCAGAGCCTCTAGAAGGGATGTGTTCTCTGTGCTCCAGCACCTTCCCTCCCAGAACACAATCCCTCCCTCCCTGGGCTTAGGCCCTGTTGACCAGAATCACTATGATTCTAGATTCTAGCTTCTGATGTTTTGTCCTGATCTGGTTATCCAACCCCGACCTATTGTACATCCATCCTCAAGATAAGGTTTGGTTCCTAGAGTTTTTAATTTCATTTTTTTAAACCTTTCCCATGTTTTCATTTCTTCTAGCATTAAAGTGTTAGTTGCTCAGTGGTGTCCAACTCTTTGAAACCCCTTGGACTGTAACCTGCCAGGCTCCTCTGTCCACAGGATTTCCCAGGCAAGAATACTGGAGTGGGTTGCCATTCCCTTCTCCAGGGAATTTTCCTGGCGCAGGGATAGACCTTGGGTCTCCTGCATTGCTGGCAGGTTCTTTACTGCCTGAGCCACCAGGGACATCCCTTCTTCTGGCATCTTTGTTACTAATTCCCTATATTTATGTTTCTCTAATTTATTTGGCATAACTTTTATTTTCCTGGATGTCCCTTTACTGAATCACTCAGTGAAATTATTTTGTCTCCGCGTGGAAGATGGCATAAATGTTTTCAAATTTTTCTGACTCTCTAGCCTAGCCTCAGAGAAGATTGATTGCCCTTAATAGACAGTATAGCATTGAAAGACTATAGCCTCACAATTAGTTCAGTTCAGTTCAGTTCAGTCACTCAGTCCCTGCTATAAATGCATGTAACACTAGGAGCACATGATTGATTCTTTACTTTTCTCTCCGATGTATTTGGGGACAATTGTGAAACACACTTTTCAGAGGTGACAGGGAAGGGTGACTGGTAGGTCATAGAAAAGAAAGGATGAGTAGAATGTTCAGTTTTGCCTGGACTGTTTCTATGTATAGTCAGAGTGCACCCTCAGGCCTTCTAACTAGTGAACTCTTTGTTGTCCTACAAAATTCAGCTCGGATATTACTGCCTGGGACAGATACTGCTAGCTGTTCACAAAAAAATCATGTTCTCCTCTTCTTCATGGTCTACACAGCTATTTTACATTTCTCAACCTCCTATGTTGTAGGGTAGCCCTGTGTCTTACATCTAGTCATGGAACATAAACATAGTCATATTTCCATTCCTGGACATGACTTAAAAACACCTCTTGAATTGGTGTATCCATGTTTTTTCCCCTTTTGCCTACTGACAAGGAGAAATGCATGAAGATCTGGGGAGATTTGCATTGAAGATGGCAGAACCTCTGTCAATCTGGCTTTTTGAAATACTCCATGGTAGAGACTTGATTTACTGACCCATCCACCCACTAACCCACTGTTACACAAGCCCAAATAAAGTTATTTTGAGCTATCATACAGCTGGGATTAATTAATTATAGCACCTAGCACATTGCTAACCAATATACTCACTCCAAAGTCTTTCGTAACTTCCATAGAAGCTGGAGTTTCCTATTTTATGCATCTTGTTTATCTCTCTTTGGCAACACTTTTCAAAATGAATTGGAGTTAATTGTTCATAAATATTCCTCTGTTTCTCTCTAATCTCTCTTCCTGCAGAACATGAGCTTCACAAAGACAGGGAAAAGATCTCATTTACCTTTGTATTCCCAGTGCCAAGCACTGGGATGGAGCATTCATGGTTGCAAGAATTACATATTGAATTGAATGGAGTGGAATTACAGTCTGCCTTCTCTTCCCTCATCATTCCTAAGAGGAAAATCTAGTCCTTGAACTCTGAATCTTTTTAACCAATATCCACTATTTTCTGCCAAACCTATCATCCTAAGCATCTACTCATCTACTTGAAGTTTTTACTTGAGACTTCTGTACGTCAACCATTCCTCTTCTCCCCACTTTGCTACAGAACTGTCTGACCTCAGAGCCCTATCTATCTTCATTATGCTCCACAGACTTCAGTTTGAACATGGAAGTCATGCTCACATAATATCCTGGGTGATTGAAAAAAATAAGTACCATGTTTTATGATCTTATGATAAGAATATGCTGTAATGGTCCATATATGTCCTTCTACATTCCTGCTTCTGTGTTATTCACCATGCGTGTGTGTACTTACACACACACACACACACACACACACAGAGTATCAGATGAAAGTTGTAATAGGCAACTATCATTTCTTCAGTCAAAACAGCCCCTCATTGGGTACACTGCCTGGAAACTCTTATTTTTTGAGTTAATGGAAAAATTTAGTGTTCACAGTTGCTTCTTTTAACTGGAAAATAGTAGTTTCATAACAGTTGACTTGCCCTACTCATTACTGTTTTTGAGTCTAAGCAGCAAAAAAGAGAGGCGAGTGTATGGCTTTGGACAAAAAATGATATGCTAGGAAGTCATGAATTCAAAGAACACCCAGAGGCTTATTCCTGGGGAGAAGCACTGAATAAGTTTTGTGTATTTTGCTAAACATTGGGCTTACTAAGAAAACAGCAAAACAATCTTGGTGCATGATATTTAAATTCTGTGGTTATTAGAAAAAAAATAATCAAAGTTCACATTATCCTGGTTAAGGCTCCAACTGTCCCATAATATTAAGCAACCACTCTGGTCTCAGCATTTTTACATAAATAAAGATCTTAAAATAGTTTAAGAGAAGCTAGTTTATTAGCTGTGATATTCTTCTTCTTTAATGCTGCCTTTTCTTACACATTAATCTTTGGCATGGTGCTGATGTCTTTTCTGCGGTGAAGTCTGGGGGTCTGGCTGATGCAAGGGCAGTGAACTGTGAAACGCCTGGGTGGGTAATATACTTGCTCTGGCGGCCAGACTCTTCAGAAGCAAAAATAGACTTCTTTCTTGCTTGTTAGGAGCACTAAATGAATGGATGTAGGTATAGCACATAGACTTGATGCTAACTAAATAATAAACAAACACCAGTTGTTATTATTGTCATATTAATGTTTTTATGTACGGTCAGGTGTCAAGTAAAGGATGGTGCTCTCAATGTTCTGCTTCCAGGACAGATGTAGGACTTTGATTTGTAGTCTTAAGGCTGAATTAGCCAATTCCAGGAAAGGAAGCAGTACGGCTTAGCGACCAGATTTTGGAACCACGTACTTGGACTTGAATCCCATTTCATTTACTTATTAGCTATGTGACCTGGGCAATTTATGTGTCTTCTCTGACCTCAGTTAGTGATTGGATTAAATAAGACTGTGCATGGAGTTAACCTAACACAGTGTCTAGAGCATAGTAAGTGTCTATATTTCTATATTTTAAAAAAGTTAATAATCCCTGTCATTTTTGTACATTTATTTTGATTTAGATTTCTTTCCTTTTAATCAGTTCTCCACACTGTACCCTAAGCTCTACTTCTAAGTGGTCAATCTCAGTACATCTCTCCTCTTCTTCGGCTGGCTTATTGGTTCTTCTTTATATGCAGGATATTCATAACTGCAGGAGTGCTATTCTCTCTAATCCTTTTAGATGGAGCTTTCTCTGGCCTCCAGTATTTAGCCCCACAGGCATTCACTGGTCAGTATTCCACTGGATAGTCAATGGAGATTCTCTTCAAGTGTGTGAAGCTTTCTCTTTGCAGCTTTCTCTTTTCCAATACTTGACAATATAATCACCTTGGTCTTCCCAGACTCCATTTCTTCAACTCAAGGGTTACTCCTTATAACCGCAGCCTGAAAATTCTCTTACTAGGGCAATTGTAGTGTTCACTGGATCATTTGTCTCCCAAACTCTAGAGATTCAGCCCTTCATTTCCCATCTCCACTGTTTTGAAATCATTGTTTTATCTATTTTAGTCTAATTTTGTATTTGTTTTAGGTAGAGGGGTAAATCTGATGGATGTCACTCCATCTTGGTTGGAAGCAAAAATCTGGTGGTTCATTCATCATGGTATTTTCAGCTTAGACATTGGTTCATCAGAGAGAAGGTTCAAGACTTAGTCAACACTGTGTCAAAATGTTGACTAAATTCCTGCCAGATGTCAACTTTCTTAACCATTTTTCCCTCTCTGCCACCATTTTGCCCTGTTTTTCTGGATTTCTGTCTTAGTCTTCCTCTTTTCACCTCTACATTCCTAGTACAACCCTCCTCTGAAGCCACTGAGACTGATTTCTACTTTTTCTAGCCAGATGACTCACACTTTATACATGTTGCCTGTGATTAGTATTCATATTGAGTTATTACTGGATGCTCAGTTGTTTTACTGTTACCTCAGCACTCTCTATGTAATGCATTAATTACTTCTGGATTAAGTATTCCTAGATACTTATGTACTTTGCTTTTGTTATTCAGTAGTTAAGTTGTGTTTGGCTCATTGTGACCCCATGCCTCAGTGAACCAGACTTCCCTGTTCTTCACTATCTCCTTAAGTTTGCTCAAACTCATACCCAACTCATTGAGTTGGTGATGCTATACAACTACCATCCTCTGTCACCCACTTCTCTTCCTGCCCTCAATCTTTCCCAGCATCAGGAACTTTTCCAATGAGTTGGTTGTTCACATGAGGTGGCCAAAGTATTGGAGCTACAGTTTCAGCATCAGTCCTTCCAATGAATATTCAGGATTGATTTCCTTTAGGATTGACTGTTTGATCTCCTTGCAGTCCAAGGGACTCTCAAGAGTCTTCTCCAGCAGCACAGTTCAAAAGCATCAATTCTTCAGTGCTCAGCCTTCTTTAGGGTCCAACTCTCACATCTGTACATGACTACTGGAAAAATCATAGCTTTGACTACATGGGCCTTTGTCAGCAAAGTACTTTTTAATATGCTGTCTAAGTTGGTTGTAGCTTTCCTTCCAAGGAGCAAGCATCTTTTAATATCATCAGTGCAGTCACTGTCCATAGTGATTCTGGAGCCCAAGTAAATAAAGTCTTCCACTTTTTCACCTTCTATTTGCCATGAAATAATGGGACCAGATATCATGATCTTAGTTTTTGCTGTTGTTGTTTTTATGATCTTAGTTCTGAATGTTGAGTTTTAAGCCAGCTTTTTCATTCCCCTCTATCACACTCACCAGGAGGCTCTTTAGGTCCTCTTCACTTTCTGCCATTAGAGTGGTATCATCTGCATATCCAAGGTTGTTGATATTTCTCCCAGAAATCTTGATTCCCAGCTTGTGTGATTCATCCAGCCCAGCATTTTGCATGATGTACTCTGCATAGAGGTTAAATAAGGAGGGTAAT
Source organism: Bos taurus (assembly GCF_002263795.3). NCBI lineage: Eukaryota > Metazoa > Chordata > Mammalia > Artiodactyla > Bovidae > Bos > Bos taurus. The sequence goes on along the minus strand of NC_037341.1, from coordinate 14,241,302 downwards.
AGTATACAGCCTTGACGTACTCCTTTCCCAATTTTGAAACAGTCTGTTTTTTCATGTCCAGTTCTAACTGTTGCTTCTTGATCTGCATACAGGATTCTCAGGAGACAGGTAAGCTTTATCCAGGCTTCTCAGGAAAGTTATGTACTTATGTACCCCTTGTTTGGATATTAATGGGTATCAATTCTTACCAAACTGAGACAGAGTTTATTACAGTGTTCTGGACTCTTGAGCCAAATCTACATCCCTGGTACTCTGCCTGACATCCACTCTTACCAATGTGTGCTGAGGATCCAGGGTACCTTGAAATCCCCAGCTAAGGACACTGAGAAGAGAAATAGTGACAATGGGTCTTGTTCTTAAAGGGAGATATTCGTGTGCAGAGAAATTCTTGTCAAAATTTAGTAAGTGGTCAAGTTAAAATTCTTTCACTGTCTCAATTCTCAAGTGACTAAAAATGCAGGCAAACAAGCAAAAAACAAAGCCAACAAAGTTTAATAGAATTTCCAGATATCACAGAACTAATTAATGTTAATGGTAGTACTCAAACGCAGGTCTTCTGCATTCTGATTTACATTCTTTTCTTCTGGGTCACCAACTCTTTTAGGTAGTTCTTTTGTCAACTATTTATTATTAATATTGTTCCTAAATGATATTTAATATTATATTGTTCCTTAATGATATTTAATAATAATATTAATATTGTTCCCAACCAAGCCAATTATGTGGTTTTATAAATTTTTCTAAACCTGACTTAAAGGATATTTTCCTAAAGATATTGTATGCTACCTTAGTAAGCCTTCCTCTAATATCACTCTTTTCTATATCATGGCAATCAATCTATGAGGGAAACCAGAGAGAAACTCTTGGTTCTCTTTTTTTCCTTAACTCTTTTCTGATTTATGAAGAACCACAGCACTGACTGCTTCAAGCTTTCAGGCATCACATACTGACACTATAACTTTTAGGATTTGAAGTTACTTAATTTGTACATATCAGAGAAGCAGGGCACCTTATTCTGTAAACCAGTACACTGCAGAACAATGTTTTCCAAATTTTAGAAAGTGGACCTATTGGGGTCCTTGATTTTCTTTTTTCTCTCCATAGTAGTATAGTTTTATATTCATGTGATAATAGGTATTGTGTTCAGAGTTGTTGTGATCAGCCTTGGGAGAGGAATCCCAGGCCAGGGTCATTACTTCACTGAGATTATTAAAGAAGGAGCCTCAAAGTTGAAGGGACAGCAAATAGAAGCTGGACAGTGGTGCTTAGTGAATCCCTGCCATGGGTTAAATCAGGTAGAACTGAAAGCAGAGAAGACAGTATATTTCTCCTATCCTTTCTTGCCAACTCCCACCTCATTTCCTGGAGTGCTCCTGACTTGGAAAAAGTGGCAAGATAATCCCCAACATCTAAATGAAATGGGGATGGATTTGGGCCTAAGTGTCTCTTCCTGCAGCATTTTATAGCTCAGAGTTACTATACTCAATCTCTTCAAGGCTGAGTTGCTCAGATGCTTCACAGAAGTTCTTAGGTTCTCAACTTTGACAAACACTGAAATAAACATTAAAGATGGGAGTGAGTGTGTGAATGGGAGTCGACAGCGGAGACTTATTAAAGAAAGTAGTTGGGATATTAGAAGAAAAAGAAAACATTATGAAAGAAAGGACCATTTAAAGCTATATAATCTTGAGTAAATAATAGCATAGTCCTCTCTTAGACACACACACACACACACACACACACACTTACAAATGATTCACAAGATTTCTTGTCTGTCAGCCTGGCTTATTCCTACTCTTTTGTAATTTTTATTTAATTAGGATCAATGTTTGCTTTTGTAGCATTAAGCCTTAGAAATCTCATTTATTAATATTCTTCAAATATTAGAAATGGCAGCAACAGTTCTAATTGTACAAGTACCAGCAATGTGCCAGTCCTTTAAAATATCTCTAACTTGACAATAGCCAGGTATGTGAGTGAGTGAAGTCGCTCAGTCGTGTCCGACTCTTTGCGATCCCATGGACTGTAGCCTAACCAGGTTCCTCCATCCATGGGATTTTCCAGGAAAGAATACTGGAGTGGGTTGCCATTTTCTTCTCCAGGAGATCTTCCTGACCCAGGGATTGAACCCAGGTCTCCCGCATTGTAGGCAGATGCTTTACTGTCTGAGCCACCAGGGAAGATCCAATACTTGACAATAGCCAGGTATGTATAATTAGTTAATATTCAGCTGAGGGAATAGAATCTCAGAGAGCATAAGTAATTTACCCAAGATTAGTGCTGGCAGGTGGTAAAGCGTCAGGACTGTGTTTGATACCGAAGTCCTTGCTCTTACAGTTACTGGAATTATAGCTTGGGCTAAATTAGTCCTCCTATGAGAGTTGGACTGTGAAGAAAGCTGAGTGCCGAAGAACTAATGCTTTTGAACCGTGGTGTTGGAGAAGACTCTTGAGAGTCCCTTGGACTGCAAGGAGATCCAACCAGTCCATTCTGAAGGAGATCAGCCCTGGGATTTCTTTGGAAGGAATGATGCTAAAGCTGAAACTCCAGTACTTTGGCCACCTCATGTGAAGAGTTGACTCATTGGAAAAGACTCTGATGCTGGGAGGGATTGGGGCAGGAGGAGAAGGGGACGACAGAAGGTGAGATGGCTGGATGGCATCACTGACTCGATGGACGTGAGTCTGAGTGAACTCCGGGAGTTGGTGATGGACAAGGAGGCCTGGCGTGCTGCAATTCATGGGGTCGCAAAGAGTCGGACACGACTGAGTGACTAAACTGAACTGAACTGAACTCACTCTCTCAACTCCAAGGGTGATCTTCATGATTATAATCTTGGAGCGTCTTCAAAGACACGGTGGCTTTGCAGATTCAACTACAGGATGAGAAAAGCAAACAAAGTGAGTGTTCATTTTCAGCCTTTATGTGGGTCTTTTTATCTTCAAAGTCCTTTGTGAATATTAAACAATTAATCCCCCTGGAAGTTCTCAGCGCTGGGGGAAGTGAACGTTTCCATTAACATTGACAAATAGCTATTGCTGTTGGTGAAGTTTCGCCTTTCAGGCTGTGTTTCTAAAGCCTGGGAGCCTTTCTATATAAATGAAGCACGTTTTCTTTCACATGTCTCTCCCCAGTGTATGAAGGAGTTGCTGAGATGTCTAACCACAGTGCTTTTTAAAGTATCTTTGAGGAGTTGAAAAGCTTTGCAGGTTCTTCTTTTTGAACACATATACACACACAAGCACAGTTTTTATGATGAATCAGAAAAGTTGATGGTGTGTGTGTATATATTACTGAGTCCTTGTGTGTTATTCCAGACAGAATGGGACACAGAGGAGACCATCTGTTAGGGCTGAACATGTAGCTGAGCTGCACAGCTGTCTCTGCGGTACACCTGATGAGCACATTTGGTTTCTAACTGAAAGGTTGGTGGTTCAAACTCAGCCAGGGATAACTCAGTCTTCTTTTCAGGATGATGTGAGCAGTCCAATTTCAGGAATTTATTACTCTCTTGGGACTCACTGTTGTGGTGTTCTCTAAACTGGTCTGCTAAATGCCACTCCAGGTACTTGTTAAAGCCACAAGTTCCAGGACCTTGAGACTTTGATCTTGTTGTTCTGGAGAGGATTCTGAAAATTTAAGATATATCTTCTACCCTCCTCCACCTCTAGCCCCAGGAAATTATTATTATCATTCGAGTCTGTATAGAATTTGTCTAGAAGATAAATTAATTGGTTCCAAAGCCACATTGCTTGGGTTGGCATCTCTGCCTTTCCACTTACCAACTCTGAAAAGTTTCCTGACCCCCAGGTAAAGTAGCCACCAGTGACTCTGTAGCACAGCATCCCCCATGTAATCGTCATGTTGGCATCTGACATTTTAATTTTAACTTTTAAAAACCACTCATTGTCTGTCTCTCTTAACTCACCACCTTCCAAACCTCCCCATGCCCTCTGTGGTGCTCTTGTGCTGTCAGTTTGGATAGGCTGGAGCTGGATCTCTCAGGATTCCCTTCCTTTATGGAGCCATCAGAACATTTTGCATGAGATTTGATAGATGCGAGTGAAGCAGTACTTACTGTCCTTAGGTCTTCATTGGTTAGAGGGGCTGTGGGACAAATAGAAGGTGCTGGCAGGTTCCAATGTGTCCTCGATTTTCCTTACCCCATGTCCAGGTCTTCCTGGCTTCTGGCCAGCACTGACCACAAGCCCCGTACAGATACTGTTCTGCACACTCACAGAAGTAGAGCATGAAGAGCTAGCAGCATTCCACAGACTTCTACATCACTCTAGAAGCTGGACTTGAGTGGTGAATAAACCAGAGCTGGGAAAACTCCTAATAACTTCAGTTTCAGAGAATATAAATTCTGTGAGGGCTGACCTAAACTGACTTGTTCATCCCTATTTTCTCAGTACCTAGAATAAGATCCGGCATGTAGTAAGCATTCATTGTTAGCTGAGTGACTGATAAGTGATACCTTCCTTGTCTATAAAATGGGGGTAATGATGCTTTTCTCATTGAGTTGAGTGAGGACAAATGAAATAACATACGAAGAGCTCAGTACTGAGGCTGGCACATGATAAGCTCTGATACACAGTTGCTGTTATTTTAATTTTGTTCTTAGGGCTCTGAAAATATAAAATATAAAACCACAATGAGCCAAAAACATAAGAGTGTGATTCAGTCTATCTCAAGAGTTACCTGTCTCTCAGTTCACTTGGGATTAGACTTGCCTTTGCCCTAGAATCATAATGTCATTCCAGAGAACTGTAGAGTAGGAAGGGATGCTGAAGATTTCTAGGTTCAAAAGATGAGGAGACAGAAGACGTGAGAAGTGAAGAGATTTCTTAGAAGAAAATATAAAACTAATGACATGTTTTATTGAAGCAGTCCAGAGTTCTTTCTGTGAACTTATGTAAAATAAAAATCTTAGTCAGTTCAGTCGCTCAATCATGTCCGACTCTTCGAGACCCCATGAATCGCAGCACGCCAGGCCTCCCTGTCCATCATCAACTCCCAGAGTTCACTCAAACTTACATCCATCGAGTCGGTGATGCCATCCAGCCATCTCATCCTCTGTCATCCCCTTCTCCCCCTGTCCCCAGTCCCTCTCAGTATCAGAGTCTTTTCCAATGAGTCAACTCTTCACATGAGGCGGCCAAAGTACTGGAGTTTCAGCTTTAGCATCATTCCTTCTGAAGAAATCCCAGGGCCAATCTCCTTCAGAATGGACTGGTTGGATCTCCTTGCAGTCCAAGGGACTCTGAAGAGTCTTCTCCAACACCACAGTTCAAAAGCATCAGTCCTGGTAATATATGTATATGGCAATGGTGTCTTGCTTTACCTATGGGTAGGGGGATCCTGGTGTTGTCAGAGCAATAAACCTAATGTGGCACTTCCAGATGAGAAGAGGGCTGTCTCCTCTCCTGGACTGGCCAATAGTAGGTTTCTGTGTACCTGGAATTGCCTTGGGCTTCTGCAGGGAGGTTAGGCATAAAGCCAACATGAAAGAAAACACAAGCAAGAGATGAGAGAAACTGAATTCCAATCTTTTACCACGAGTCCACGATTAAGGGCTCTTTAAAACTAGAGTAACTCTGGATATTTTTGCTTAATTTAGATAAGATGGATTTTCTGATACTTATGATTAAAAGCATCATAACTAAAGTATTGACTGCAAAAATAAAATAAAAGCAGTAGTTGCTTTGTGCCACTGTCCTTGTCCCCAGCCAACATTGTTTCTGGGTCACACTTGTTCTCTAAGTTAGAGGGGAAGGTAGGTCTCTGCATTGCCTCACCTCCCCATCCTACCGCATACATGTAATTCAGTTTACACTGGACTTTGCAATCCTGACCAGGCCACTCATTCATTCAATGCACATAAACTAGCACATTATACCTCAAAACTTTATATTCCATTTTTGTGGGCTTCCTTGGTGGCTTAGATGGTAAAGAATCTGCCTGCAGTGCAGGAGAGCTGGGTTCAATCCCTGGGTCAGGAAGATTCCCTGGAGTAGGGCACGGCAAGCCACTCCAAGTATTCTCGCCTGGAGAACTCCATATGAACTGACAACTGCTAAACATAGACTGGAGTGCCAGCCTTCATGAAAGTTGATTGTGAGGCGATCCCTGACAAAGAGTTAGTGTGAAGGTGAGCAGGAAAGGCTTCAGAGAGGGAAACAGATCCACATGAACTTTTAGAGGATTGGTAGGAATTTACTATCTAGTCAAGAAATTAGGTGGAATCTTAAGAAGAGAGAAGACAGGTAAAATCATAGAGAGGATAGATATTTGGAGAAATGCAAATACTTGCCAGAGTGCAAAGTACACAATAAGAGTTTGGAAGAAGAGTCTAGAGAGAAAACGGGGTTCTGGTATATCACACTGAAATTCTTGGACTTCTATTCTATGGGCAAGGAAGACCGCAGGAAGGAATTCAGGTGGATGAGGTTGCTCTCACCTCTGTTGGGCAGTTGTGATAAGACTGCTTTTCCTTCCCTTGTCTAGCCTTTCAAAAAACTGTATGCAGATTGGCATCTTCTTTACTGACCTTCCCCTATAAGACCTGTATCATTCCCAGGAGAAGGTGTTGCCCAGGAGAGCTGGAGTCTGGCTGTGCATATTGTACAGGATTCAGAACCGTTCTGTCTGAACCTTTTGGTACTTTGCAGACAGTTTCCACTGCTGTTATTTTATTCTCCTCCTTCCTCCTGCTCCTGATCAATTTTCTTTTGCTTTGGATTAATCCTTGCTAAGCTCGCATGTCACATCGCTCCCTTTTTGTTTTACAGATCCAATAATCAGATTTGCATTTTAGAAAGAGTGGGCAATAGTTTTGAACAGGGTAAAACCGAAGGCAGTGAAAGGAGATGGGAAGTTGTTGCAAAAATGCAGGGGAGAGATGAGAGTATGGGGGGTGATGAAGAAGAGAGGAGAATTCAGAGTGATTGCCACCATGCATGTAGAATGGGTGACTGCAGTTGGAGTCTGTGTATCAAAAAGCAGTTAGCATATGTTCTGAAAGAAGCTTCAGCATGTGGAGGCTTAAACTACATTTGGAATTGAATTTCCAGGCTCTGTAAATTTACAATATGCTTCCTCAATCCATGCCCACCCTCTTGCTCCACAGTTCAATAAAATAGCTAAATAATTAAATCCTAAAATGCTTCCAGGATATGCTTTGTTATTGAAACACATCTGCTACATGTTGGAGGAGCCCTTCCCAGCAGATGTTCCTTTCCTTCGGCTTGTTTGTTTATCTATGGAAATGAGTATCTTAAACCTCTTCCCCTGCTAAGCTTAATAAAAAGGAATCCTTTCCACACTCATCTTCTTCACGATGCCCCTTGTGGCCCTTTGTCAAACCATTAAGGACATATGCTGTGCAGCTAATTATTTTTTTCCTCCTACTGCAGTGCATTAATCCAAGGGAAGGCCATCTTCCGCTCACAACGTCATACGGGGCAAGGAATCTGAACACCATATTCTCTCCCAAAGAAAACAGTCTAGTTGGATGAAACCACACTGAAAACCAGGACTCTAAAGAGACAGTGACTCTCTCATTAACCCTGGTATAGTGCAAGCTATTCATTGAGGCTGTTAATGGAGTTTAGTTGAAGTGTTGCCCACCAATAAACTAGGAGATGGAGAAAGCCAACCATAAACTGAGCCAGTATAGTTTGGTGATGAGCCAAAAAAGTCACCTGATTTGGGGGAAAGTAGGAACTGTGAAGAGTAAGTAGACAGGATTCAACACACTCTCTTTAAGGGTCATGAACATAAGGTAAGACAATAAACATTTTGGAGACATTCATGGTCTCCAAATTTATTGAGACCATTTACTGAAACTCAGTGAAAGAGTCCCTAAGGAACTCTTAAGAGAGACCTTTGCTTTCTGTTTATGCAAGATGGTCAAGATTATTTGGGCTCAATAAAAAGATATAACAAAGTCATTTTTGAAACACAGATGAGGGAGGAAGAAAAATGAGATTTTAATTAAAGTTAAGTATGGTACGGCTTAGCAGCACGAGGGGCCCTAGGGTGTATTCTAAAATTATTTGCATGTGTCATAATATCAAAACAGGAATACATACATATTTCCTTTAGGAATATATATCGCTTTAGGGTGAAATAAGCGTTTGACTCATGAATCCCCTTTTGTACAGCATTTAATTTCATTAACTCTCTAGAACCTGGACTTTTAATCATGATCAAATTTTCTTGGTAGCATATGGCTTATATTTTATAGATCAGTGTCCCATTACAAGAGAAATATTGTGTTGTTAAAAAGAAGCTGTTCTCTCTCTGTTCTTATGGGAAGAAACTTTTCTGTCTGTCTAGATGTTTGTAGAATGTTTTTCTTTAAACTTGAAATTCATGTTTCTGCCAGGATGTGTCTACACATATGACTCTCTGATTTTGCTTAGCATACACTGAACTCTTTCCATTTGCATCCTCAGGTCATTGGCTCAGAGACGGTCTCTTCTTTTATATATGCCATCATTATTTAGTTGTGTTTTTCAATTTCCTTTTCAGGTATAGCAATTATCCAGGTGATTCTCTCTTTCCTAGTCTTGTGTGGCCATCTTGCCCTCTCTATTTTCATGTCTTTGTTTTCTCAGGTTTTCCTCCACCATTTTAATTTGATTTTCCACATTCTCATCTTTTCTGCCACCATCTGCCTTCAATATGGTCTGTAATTCTGCTACTATAATTTTGATATTTTTGCTTTTTTTATAGCTTACCTAACTTCATTTTCATCCCATTTTGCTATTCTTTTATTTCAGCCTACTTTTCCTGTGTGACTTTTTCCTTTTTTCTCTTTCTCAGTGTATTTTATTGACTATTTAGTTTTCAGATTTTCTTTTCAATTACAATATGTCATTTTAAAAAGCATATGTTTGTACTTCTTATAGTTTCTTTTCTTTTTCTGTAGTTTGTATATGCACAATATTTTCTTAATTCACTTGAATCAGCTTTCGATGAAGTAAGGTGTCTCCAGACTTGGTGTTTGCCAATAATGTGAGAATTTCTCTTAACTCTGCTACTTATTTGTCTAAGGCTGGACTCCCATTTGCAGTCTTCAATGGAGTGAAGGACAAGGCTCCCAACCCCTTCCCTAGTTTCTATAAAATATCCAGGTAAAAGGAATCTATTTTATTGAGCTGGAAACCTTTCTATCTCTATAGCATATATGACACATTCTGTCTAATCTCCAAAAATGCAATGCTTCTACATATATCTTTTTTTTGTATTTGCTTTTATTGCTTACCATTGAGGATCATAGCTCACAAGTTCTCTCCCTCAAATACTGACATTTTCTGCCTTATTGTATTCTTCACTGATAGAAGACATAGATGGAGGAGAAGAAATGATTATTTGAAGGAAAAAATCAGTACCTGTGAATTAATTGTCTGGTTTTAATTTGATGGAGATCCAAGTGTCTTCATGAGGAGGACAGTCTGAGATGGAAGAATTTTCTTCCAGTTTCTTTGAAACAATACTTTGAACATGAATACAACTATTTGCTAAAGAATAGGTATAGGGTTGGTCATTTTTTTTTTTTCAGTTTTTTTGCAATATATTCCACTAGGTGCAAAATTATTAAGAATCCTTTTAAAAACCAAGTTTTAATTTCAGTAGAGGTGGGGCAGGAGGAGAAGGGGATGACAGAGGATGAGATGGCTGGATGGCATCACTGACTCAATGGACGTGAGTCTGGGTGAACTCCGGGAGTTGGTGATGGACAGGGAGGCCTGGCGTGCTGCGATTCATGGGGTCGCAAAGAGTCAGACACGACTGAGTGACTGATCTGATCTGATCTGATCTGAAGCCTTTGCTTTACTCACTGTCTTCATGGGCAGCAGGAGAATGGACAAAGCTGTGTGAGGAGCTGCTAAAATGCCAGATGCCATTTAGAACTGGAAGGCACCCAGCAATTAGCATCTGTTCAGTGCCTGTAATGTGGTAGATGACTTACATAGAAATGAACCTTTGGAATAAAATTCATTCATAATGCTGGGACTCAGTGTACTATAAATCACCCAATTTCCTTCACATCAGTTTGCATTTTGGTTCTAAGCTAAAAGTTTCAGAAGAACTAGTTGTTAAAAAAAAAAAAGAGCTAACACTTGAGGTGAAATCATTTTTGTCATCACATATATGAAGATAAGAATAAAAGAAAGAAAAACATTCTACCCCACAGATATAATCCTCACAACCATCTATGACCTGTGACTATGAGCCCACTTCTTATGAGGAAAAGATGGAGGAGGAGTAACATATACTCATGACACAGCCATAAAGTGACAACCAGGAGCTTTAATTCAGACCCAAGTCTGGGTGAATTCAGAGGCTCAGTTTTCTACTCCTGTGTATATCACCTACCCACAAATTCAAGAAGTGCTGAAGAGGTTTCTCTCAAATCAGTTTCTGGTGACCACAGGCATACAGTACAAAGAAGTCCCACCTCGGGGTCTGTAGTGTCTTATGAAAACACTTATTTTTGCTTCTTAGTCTCTTCTTCCCTTGGAACCTGGCATACGTCCTTAAGGAAAAGGAGGTTGGAGGCCAAACAAGGAAAACTCTCTACTGTACTTCATCCCTCCTCTTTCCTCTAATGCCCAGTCCTAATCTTAGCACCATGTGTGTGCTAATGCCATCAGACATCTAAAAAGAATGACTATTCTATATACATAAGAATAAATTCACCTAAATTTCATGAATATTGTGGATTTTCTTGCAGTAGATACAATGTTTTCTTTATTGACTCTTCCATTCCATTCCAGGACTTTAATTGGGGGGATTGGCATTGTCTATGTGGGAATGCATAAAGTGTAGATATAGCCAGGACCGGGGATGCAATCTTTTGTTAAAGAGAAGAGCAAATGTAACTGGCTCATAACTTTAAAAGAAAGCAAAGTAAGTGGCTCTTAGAAGGCAATGATGAGAATTCTCCTTCAGCACCTCGCCCATGCTTCAAAGGTGATCTTCTCTATTTAAAGTGGATTAGAGGTAAATCTCATATTATATATGGTACATTGACCTCAAAGTGTTTGCCACTAGATATTATAGAGGCTATTTCCTAAAATTTAAAAAGAGATGTGTTGTTTCCATGAGGATCTTTCATGATCAGTCCAGTATCAATCCCACCACCAATGGATTTTAAAGACCATCTATCATTGTGGTATGTGAGCGATAAAACATGGGATACTTCTTGTAAAATTAATATAAAAAATAACATTCATCTTCTTTCCCCCCTTTCTTCTCTCCTCTTCCCATCTGACTGTGCTTATATATATATATATATATATATATATTTTTTTTTTTTTTTTACTGGGCTTGGAAGCTTCTATAAAAACTATTTCCCCTGTATTCTCTAAGCTCATTTTAGATCAGGGACAAATTAAAATTAAAACCAGTTCTGAGGAAGAATCACTAATTCTTACTGAACAATAGCCAGAAACCTTTCAGGAGCAAGAGAGATCTTCTTCTTAAGTGTCTTTAAATAAGTAGTGTGTCATCCATCCCCTTTGAGTTCTGTCCTAGAGAAAATGCTTCCAGGAATTATACCTTGACTAGCTGTCTACATAGCATCAAGGAGCTAGGTGGAGTCAACAAACAACAAATCAAATAGCAAGAACAAAAATCAATTGTCTAGATACTGGTTCCCTATATACCAAGTAAGTGGATGTTTGATTTTTTGATTTTTTAATGTAGGTGTTAGACTCCCATGTCTGATTTATTGTTTCATACCCCAAGGCACCTAGCATTCTGTCTTGCACCTGACATATGTGGCTGATAAATATTTATTGAATGAATAAATGCATGAAAAAAGATAAAGTATGGATGGGGGTAAGTGATGACATTATATCAAAAGGAATTCAAGATATAAAGCCTTGAGAATCTTTTTCATTGACAGTGATAGGATTTGAAGAAAATGACATTTCTCTTTTGTTTTTGTGTTAGAATTTTCTGAATTCTCTAATATAATATTCTCAATCACGGCATGCTAGACAAAGGTGGCAGAGGAAGGACAGTCCTTTAAGCTCAGGTGATAGTCAAGCTAGAATTGCTAGGGTTAAAACCCATAGCCTTTGTGCTGCTGCTGCTGCTGCTGTCACTTCAGTTGTGTCCGACTCTGTGCGACCCCATAGACGGCCTCCCACCAGGCTCCTCTGTCCCTGGGATTCTCCAGGCAAGAACACTGGAGTGGGTTGCCATTTCCTTCTCCAATGCATGAAAGTGAAAAGTGAAAGTGAAGTTGCTCAGTCATGTCCGACTGTTAGCGACCCCATGGACCACAGCCCACTAGGCTCCTCCGTCCATGGGAGTTTCCAGGCAAGAGTACTGGAGTGGGGTGCATCGCCTTCTCCCAGTCTCTGTGAGCTTCATCCATATATTTGAGTCTACAGCTGGTTAATATAAAACAAGGAGTAAAAAAGAGGGCACACCCAGTGTTTTTCCGTGTAGTGAATGGCAGGACAAGGATCAAGAAGGTAAAAAGAACAAAGAAGCAAATTTTAGCCAAATATGAGAAAAGATAGTCCAAACAACATGAGTTCTCACCCAATAATGAAGAATAATTTCACACAGAACCATGTTCCTCCAACACTGGGGATATCCTTATGTATAAAGTGTAGGGTATTATATAAGCTTTTCTGCAATAAAGGCACATTTGGTAAGATGGCCAAGTCATTGTTCCTCCTGAAGGGACAAAAGTACCTAAAATATACGAAAAATACTATGGAGGAAGTAGAGGGAGATAGTTTAATGGCTGCCATTTTTTAATACTCAGAACACCTTAGAATTGGCCCTACTACCCTATGCAGAAGAGAAACTCAGACTTTCAAGGATAATCACACATTTCAAGCAAACCAGGACAAAACGAATGGAAATCAACAATATAGCCCTTCTTTTCCTTTTTCAACCAGGGCATAGCTTTTTCAAAGACCGTTTTCTTCTCGCCATACAAATACTATCCATTTGCAAACAGAGAATACTGAACTGTGATACCCTACTCCCCACTACACTAGCCAATCTTTTTGACATTCAGGACATATATTCTTCCAGTACTGCTTTCTATTATAATATATATGGATTTTTATAGAAATGGATTTTAATAAAGTTTTTAACTTAAAATGCTTTTGAGAATAAAGAGGGTATAGGTAACTTTGAATGGGCAAGCTTTGGATACTCCATGGAGCAGAAAACTACTTAGAACAGATACTACACTTGATTTTAGCCAAAAGGCTGAGAAGTAAAGTAGAAAACTCCTTAGAACATAGATCTTTCAGTAATTTCTCCATTTCCCCCCTGCCTTTAGTGATCCTTGTTTAATTGTGTGTGTGTGTGTGTGTTTAATGTCAATGTCAAGTGTTCCAGTTTCATCAGCATCATTAAAATATTTAATTCACATGAGTGTTGACAAAATGATGTGCATTATTAAAAGGGCTTTGCAGTTCATGCAACAGAAGAACCATTCTTTTCTGCCCTGGTACTAATGAGATGGGGGCTGGTGGAGCTGTCTTGATCATATCACCTGTTAGAACAATCACTCCATCTGCAGTGTCCCATGGAGATCCACAGAGAAAAGCCTCTGTGGTAACCAGTTAAGAGTTTATTGCAACAATTGCTTTTACCTCCTTTAGAAACCCCTGTTCCTAGAGAACACATCCCTGAGGAACTGTAAGGGGAACTTTCATGACATGGGACTTCCAAGGATAATCATTATTATTACCATCATCCTCATTTTAGTAACTGTAAAATCTTGAACAACGTCACCAAAACTAGTAGCTTTATGTACGTTCTATCATAAGAATTCCCAGTGGTTGCTTTTAAAACTATATTCTTTGGTACCAACATTCTGGACAATTGCTTCAGTCATGAGAGGGGAGTCTGAGTATGTCAGGCTCAATTCCTGCTCCCCAACCTGCAAATTTAAAGTTCCACATTTATTTCATGTTATCACAAGATAAGAAGTTTCTCTAGTCTCACCTACCTGTTTTCCAAAACCACCCCACTTCTTTGGTTAGCCAGTGTGTATGTGCTCAGTCGCTCCATCATGACTGACTCACTGGGGCCTCATGGACATTAGCCTGCCAGGCTCCTCTGCCCATGGAATTTTCCAGGCAAGAATACTGGACTGGGTTGCCTACTCCATTACTACTCCATACAACTCCATTACCTGGATTTTGTACTCCAGGTGATCTTCCCAACCCAAGGATCTAACCCGCATCTCTTGCATCTCCTGCATTGGTAGGCAGATTCTTTACCACTAGCGCCACCTGGGAAGCCCCACATACAGTAAATTAGAAAAAAGGAAGGAAGCCTTTTGTACTACAATTCAAACTAGAGAAGAGAAATGAAAACTCTTTTAGCTTAATAATATTAATACCAAATATCATGGGGAGGAAATCCTGTAAGTGTTCTTTTGTCTTATGGATGTTTGACTCTGCAAAGGAATTCTCTTCATATTTCTTCTCTACCTACATATAACTCAAACCCTCTCAGCTATAGTCAAGTGGGAAAAAAAACCTAATGAAACGGGAAGATTTGTGAGACCAGAAGAATAAGTAATGTGGCAGAGCACCTAGGAGTAGGGGAAGATGGAGAAAGGAATTTAGGAGTCAGGGGCATAGCTGAGGAGGAAGGATGAGTTGAAGGGTGGAGGGACTCAGAGAAGATTCAATTTGGGTCATGCCAGTTATAGCTAAAGGCTCTTGATGCTCTCAGGAGCTGGCAGTCTGGGTATTACTAGAACAGAATAGAGAATCATTTCCAATTCTTCACTAATTCCTAGGCTCTGTGGGTTATAATAGTCAAAACAAGCCTGAAAAAAGGGCAAGACCACATGGGTGCTAGATTCAGACTCTCAGAGACTGAATCTCTTGTGAGATTTTAGGCCAATTAACTTCCCCATTTCTCAGTTTTCTCATTTCTAAGATGAGGATAAATATACTACATACATTAGCAGCGCCCCATGCATGTGGTTATGTTCCAAGATCCCCAGGATATGCCTGAAACTTCAGATAGTACCAAATCCTATATATACACCATGTTTTTCCTATACATACCTATGATAAAGACTAATTTATAAATATGGCACAGTCATGGAATATCCAAATTGCCAGCATGACTACTCTTGCATTTGGAAGCCATTATTAAGCAAAATAAGTGTTACCTGAACATAAGCACTGCGATGCTGAGACAGTTGGTCTGATAACTAAAACAGCTGCTAAGTGACGAACAGGCAGGTAGTGAATGCAGTGTGGATATGCTGGACTAAGAGATAATTCACATCCCAGGTGGGACAGTGAGACAGCTTGAGATTTCATCGCATTACTCAGGAAGGCATGTGATTTGAAACTTACAAATTATTTATGAAATTTTTTATTTAATATTTTTGGACCATGGTTGATCTTAGGTATGTGGAACCATGGCAAGTGAAAATACAGCTAAGGCAGGCGGGGTGTGCGGTGTGCTACTGTACTTCTTAAGGTGAGGAAAGGCGTAAGAAGATAAAATATGCGAGGTGCTTAGATGGCACTTAGAGGTCAGCAAATTTTCTCTGTAAAGGGCCAGATAGTAACTATTCTTGGTTTTGCAGGACACTGACTCTGTCACAGTTACTCAACCCCACTCTTATTGTTGGGAAAGCAGTCACAGGCAATAGGTAAACAAATGTTTGTGGCTGTGTTACAATAAAATTTTCTTTACAGAAACAGGTGCAAAGCTGGATTTGGCTTGCAACTGTAGTTTAGGGACTCATAGCTTAGAACATTACTAGACATATTGAAAATGATTCACAAATATTATCTTTTATTATTATTATTAACTGATCACCAAGTATTTCCAGACTTTCTTGTTTGATGATTAGCCAATTGTAAAATTATAATTATACTATTATATATATACATATATATATATATATATATAAGTTTACAGGGTGGCTCAGTAGTAAAGAATCTTCCTGCAATGCAGGAGACACAGGTTAGATCCCTGGGTTGGGAAGATCCCTCAGAGAAGGAAATGGCAACCCACTCCAGTATTCTTGCCTGGGAAACCCCATGGACAGAGGAGCCTGGCCAGCTACAGTCCATGCAGTCACAAAAGAGTCAGACAAATCTTAGTGACTAAACAACAATAACAACAATAAACAGAGTCAAAATAAAGAGATTACATTATATTGAGCTTCCCCATAGATATATTTTTATAAACAAGTCCTACTTTAAAATATTTTAAAAATGAATAAACTAGACTTGGCAAAGCTTCCTTCTACTGCCACAAATGCTTATAATCTCAAATGCTCACAACTCCTTTCCATGAAGGTTCAAGTTTCAAGACTGTGTTGTAAGATGCAGCCTTTTGCACAGTTTTACATGGGTGAGAGCCAACTTTTAACAAGACTGGTTCCCCTCAACACTATCCCTACTGCCATCACTGTTACTACCATCCAGAAAATTCTCATTTCTCAAAGAAAGCACCCAAGTTTGAGGAGCTGGTTCTGCCAACATCTAGGCATCTTTCCAGTGGGCCCATCTGTCTGCATTGCTCAATCAAGACCTAACAGCTCAGAACATATGGCTGGGACTTCTTGTCTTGGAGAGTTGACTGACAAATACTTGAGAACACACAGTTGGTGTGGGATGTATATTGGCTCAAAGAAACTTGGTCTATTTGCAATCCTGAGGCTCATGGGAAAATTACCTGAAGTCCTTGTAAGAGAAGAAGAACCTTCCCATTTTCACAAGAGTCAATGGAAATGATGACATATTTCATTTCCAGTTCCAGTTCAGTCGTTCAGTTGTGTCCAACTCTTTGCGACCCCATGAATCACAGCACACCAGGCCTCCCTGTCCATCACCAACTCCCAGAGTTCACTCAAACTCATGTCCATCAAGTCGGTGATGGCATCCAGCCATCTCATCCTCTATCGTCCCCTTCTCCTCCTGCTCCCAATCCCTCCCAGCATTGGGGTCTTTTCCAATGAGTCAATTATTCGCATGAGGTGGCCAAAGTATTGGAGTTTCAGCTTTAGCATCAGTCCTTCCAATGAACACCCAGGACTGATCTCCTTTGGGATGGACTGGTTGGATCTCCTTGCAGTCCAAGGGACTCTCAAGAGTCTTCTCCAACACCATAGTTCAAAAGCATCATTTCTTCGGTGCTCAGCTTTCTTCACAGTCCAACTCTCAGATCCATACATGACCACTGGAAAAACCATAGCCTTGACTAGATGGACCTTTGTTGGCAAAGTAATGTCTCTGCTTTTCAATATGCTATCTAGGTTGGTCATAACTTTCCTTCCAAGGAGTAAGTGTCTTTTAATTTCATGGCTGCAATCATCATCTGCAGTGATTTTGGAGCCCCCCAAAATAAAGTCTGACACTGTTTCCACTGTTTCCCCATATATTTCCCATGAAGTGATGACACCAGATGCCATGATCTTCGTTTTCTGAATGTTGAGCTTTAAGCCAACTTTTTCACTCTCCTCTTTCACTTTCTTCAAGAGGCTCTCTAGTTCCTTTTCACTTTCTGCCATAAGGGTGGTATCATCTGCATATCTGAGGTTATTGATATTTCTCCCAGCAATCTTGATTCCAGCTTGTGCTTCTGCCAGCCCAGCATTTCTCATGATGTACTTTGCATAGAAGTTAAATAAGCAGGGTTCAATATACAGCCTTGACGTACTCCTTTTCCTATTTGGAACCAGTCTGTTGTTCCATGTCCAGTTCTAACTGTTGCTTCCTGACCTGCATATAGGTTTCTGAAGAGACAGGTCAGATGGTCTGGTATTCCCATCTCTTTCAGAATTTTCCACAGTTTATTGTGATCCACAGAGTCAAAGGCTTTGGCATAGTCAATAAAGCAGAAATAGACATATTAGTATTATACTATTCCAGCTATACAAACGTAGAGGCTCAGGAAGCTTGAAGGACACACCCCACTTGAACTTGGGATAACATGACAGAAATTGGACTAGCCCCAACCATGCTCTTTACATTTACTTAATCATAATGTTTCATCTTCCAACTACTCCAAGTAAGTAGAATTTTTCTATATGTTGGAATATTAAGTGTTCTGTGAAAAGAAGGTGTTGCAAGAACAAATCTGGGCAAAAACACAGCTGGATAAAATATATTGGAAAAACCCTGAGGATGGGAGCAAGGTAGGCAAATAGTTGATATTTCAGCATGTAAATTTAAACAATAGGATCTAATTTTATCAGGTTGTCAGGCTGTATACAACCACAGTCCTTTTAAGAACTACTTACCCTTGAAAATAAATCAATAAACAAGACAATCACTGTCCCTGTTTTCATGTAGCTTATGGTCTACTGTGAGATTATGGAATCAGTTAGGGCCCCAGAATGGAAGCAATAGCAACATCAAAGGGTTGATGGAGAAGTTTAATGATGATTTTATTGAGTTATGAGCAAGGGTAAAGGGAAGGAATAGAGAAGCACCTTAGGGCTGACAATGCTAGGGAATTGATACATCCTCTAGGGTAGAAGAGGCGAGAGGAAGTCAGAGATGGAAAAACCACTACAAAACAGAGAGGGATAGGTGTGGGAAATGAATTTTCCTGTTGTCAGACTGTTGCCTATGGCCCCCAGTGGCAGGACCCCATTGGTAACCAGAGAGTAAAGGAATGTGGGTGATACAACCTGTAAAGCTTAGCTTCCTCAAACACAGAGTATGGCCGGCAAGAGTAGAAAACATTTTTCATTTTTTTGAAGAGCATGATGAGGTGGGATGTTGAAAATAAAGAAAAACCAACTTATGGTATGTTCCTAAAGTCCAGTACTCACGAAGGAAACATAGTAAACTCTTGATTCATGTTTATTTAATGGAAAATGGTAACATGGAAATAAATGGGTTTGGGAGCCAAAGCGTGATCTAGAATCCCATCCCTGTCATTTTGTAGCTGTGAGATATTGGACAATTTCCTTAAACTCTTTGTTTCAATTTCTGTAAGACAGAAATAATAATGCCTTCTTCACAGGGTCTTCATAAAAAATAAAAGTATTTTTAAAACATTTGGTGCATAGGAAACTTTGAAATAGTATTGTGTTCTTTCCTTCC
This sequence comes from Bos taurus, assembly GCF_002263795.3. NCBI lineage: Eukaryota > Metazoa > Chordata > Mammalia > Artiodactyla > Bovidae > Bos > Bos taurus. Next base: position 14,222,217 of record NC_037341.1, on the reverse strand, counting down.
TTCTTCTATATTATTGCATCCTTCTTACTGTAATAATTCCAGGAATGTACAGCCCAGCAAGCATAAGATTCAATGTTAGACATAACTGGCAAATATTTTAACAAACTTAAAAGTGTTGAAAACAATCCCTCAAAACAATAGAGAAAGTAAAATAATGCTGCTCTGAAAAGAGATAAGAAAACCAACCTAAAGATTGCAGTCATCTAAAATTCCACTCCTTAAAATAGCTTTTTGATTTTTACATCACAGCATTTTGGACAATCATTTAAAAATGTTGTAAAAGTTACCATCCCTAGGGTGATGAATGTGCTTCTAATCTCTCCCTACCCTGCTTTTCTCCTGCAGAGTTATTTGTCCAAAACCAGAATTGATTATACCACACTTCTCTCTTAAACATAGCTCCCATGGGTACATAGTATAAAGTTTAAACTCCTTGGTGAGACATCCAAAGATTTTCCCAATCAACCTGCAAAATATATCTCTAATCCAATCTCCCAGCACTCCATATGCTATAGATCAGCTTCTCTGAATGACTCATGCTTCGTAATACATTTTCATATCTGAGCTCCTTATTGTTTTCTCTGTCCTTACCGCCCTTCTTGGCAGGTGAAATCCTGTTAATCCTTCAGATCTTAGCCTCAGTGTTGCTTCTTTGGAAAATAGGTCATTCCTACTCCTTTGTTCCCATAGTGCTTTTGTTATAAAGCTTAATGCTTCTTGTGTTATAATTAATTGTATGTCTGTCTCCCTAGCCAATTCAATGTACAGAGCCTATATGTACCAGGTATAGTGAACAGCTTTTAACTGTAGAAATACAGTTAAAGTAAGGAGGAATTCATTAAGGTGGGCTTCCTGAGGAAGGTCAATGTGAAGTGAATGTTAGATTTGTAAGGTGGGCAGTATATGTACTTTAATAAAGGAGAATTGAACTTAGTTGGCACACCAAGGCCAGTGCTTTGAGAATGACAGAGAGCAAAGATGTTTTCATGGAAGAGCAAGTGAATAGGGAACAACTGAGGGAGAGGCAGCAGAAGTTAATGGAAGGAAGAATGACTGATCCTCAGTCCTTCGCCTTCCCCACGCAGTCTTCCCTGGCCACTTCTGCCCTAGACACTGGCCCTACTTCGGCTCGGTTCTATAGCTCAATCTTCAGCATTTGTTTGGCCTGTCTAGACTGATTGTGAAGAACTTTGCCTTTCTTCCCCACTAAATTATAGACATCCTGTATCCTGAAGCCACATCTCATTATCTTCGACTTTTGTGTACACATCAGTGAGTTGTTGAATGAAATGATGAAAGACCTTAATTTCCTGCATTAGAGGCTCTGCAATAGAGAGGCTCTGCCCTGCTGGTCTTCCTTTTCTTCCTCCTCTCGCACACACACACACACACACACAAATTAAAAAAAAAACTTTTTATCTTATATTCATCAAGTGTCTGTTGTATGCCAGTCCCCTTTGAGGTACTAGGGCTATAACAGAGATTAAGAAAGACAAAGTTCTTGACTTGATAAAGCTTATCCTGCCCTGAAGGAGACACAAACAACAAGTAAACAGGTATAAAATAATATGTTTCAAGACTTAATAAGTGCTGTGAAGAAAAGTTAAGGTGGATAATGATGGGGTGACAATGTGGGGATAGAATGGGAGCTATGATCTGAGATGCACATACTATGAGAAAAGAAGTTACATTAAGACGGTGCAGTTAAAATATGCCAAAACTTTCTCAACCAATTTTTGAACCTGTTTATAAGCACACTTAACAAGTCCTTCTAAGGAGCATAATTAATGGAACATAATTTTTCAGATTCACGGAGCATAATTTTCTCTTCATAGTCCTGCAGTATCCATTACCAATTATTTCATGAGTTTCTGGACTTTTTCTTTCATAGTTTATTAAATTACCCACTGACATCTGAAATGAGATTTGATTAGTGTTAACTTTCACCTTATTTTCTCCATAGACACATTGAGAATTAAAATTTTCTTTGCTCATTCATATCTGTTCTTCCTTCCTTTATAAAATCTCGGTGTAATATTTTTGGCTATCTACAAATTTGATGGATGTTGTTGAGAAGCAGGAAAATGGGATCTGTCACATATTAGCTCCAGGATATATGGTCTTTGTATTCCTCTCAGATTATTAAAAAAAAAATCCATTGAATATCTTTTATGGGTCAGCTACTATTTCACTTAATACATTAGTGAATACACACTCAAATTTCCCTTCTCTCATGGAGCTTACATTCTTCAAGGGGAAACAGGCAATAAACATAAGACATATATAAATTGTAAAGTATGCATAAAACATGATGAATGCCATGAAAAAAAAATTGAGCCATGTGTAAAGGAATTGGCTGGGGTTGCTTGTGCTAAAAGCACTTTAGCACTTTACACTTGACATAGAAAAGACTGTGCGATGAGAGATGCCTTGTATATTCAAGAGATGCTTGGTGTGTTGTTCAAGGGGTACCTGAAGTAAAAGAATGAGTTGTAAAATATAAGGAAAGACAAAACAACAGGAACCACCCTAAGGGGCCATCAAGGCCATTGTAAGGTCATTGGCTTCTATTCATAGCAGCTATATTCCTCACAGAACACAGACAATCTTTATCAATTTGCTTTCAATTCTAGTTTGAAAATTCTAAAGTAAACAGGGCTAATGAGCTCCATGATTGAAGTTATCTTCCACTTTGGATCTGACAATGTGTTTTTATGTACATTCATTTACTTAATTCCCCCAAATCCTTAGGTTAATAATTCCAGTTTTCACATGAGGAAGCTGAGCTTTGGAGATGTAAAGTGACTGCTGCCTTGATACTCTGCTTAGGTGAGGAGAATCAATATGCAGCTCACATCCAGGAACATTTTATCGGAACAGTGTCTATCACTCTCACTGTTACCTTTTTATAACCAGTTACATTCTTCTCTTCCTGGGACTACCTGATCTGCCATTGAACCGATGGACTTCCATCCACTCTATCTGGTCAATCTGACTAGGCCATCCCTGTTTCAATGAGTTCCTAATCGTTGGTGTGGTCTGCAAGACAGTGAATGGATGTGCTTCTGTCTTTCTCTCCGGTTTAGGCCCACAGCCCCATCTCTTCTGTTTGGGCTAGTCACATTCACTTTTGTTCATCCTTGATCCTGCTGCACATGGTGTTCTCTCTGCATGGAAAAAAATTCTCCTCTTATTCCTCTAATTATTCCTATTTTTCATATCTGAGCTCAATACTGTCTTCATGCTACATTTTTTTTTAACATAGCTGGGATCTCAAAAACATTTGTTCAATGAAAGAGGCTCTGGAGTTTCAATAAAAAAATTGTTAAATGAATGGATACATGGCTGAGTGAACATCTGCAGGAAGTTAAAGCGCACATTATTTCCACAACACCCACTATTCTCATGTAGTAATTATTTTATGCAAGTCTGTGATTAGTATGGAAGAGTAAGTTGGAAGGAACCTTTGCTCAACAACAAGGACAGAGCTGTGTACAGTTAAGCAGCTAACACATCATTTATTTTGAAGACAAATATGTGATTTTACATATTCAACATATATTTGCTGATTTTTTTTTCATAAAAGTAAAGTTGCAATTATGTTCTCTTCCACATAAAAACCTGCATTTGTGTAGGCAATTTACAGCTTGCATTGTATTTTCACTTATTCTAGCTCACTGAAATCTTATAAGGACCCTATGATGTGGTTGTTAATACAACATATACCTGTCATTGGTTTAGCTAAGCGTTTTATCATTGCACCAGTGACTCAGACAGAACTCAAAGTCACTTGTGATTTTGCTGAGGTAATGATCTTAAAAGTAATGTTTAAGCCATTTAACTAGTCAGTAAGCTTGACTAACCATTTAAGATACTCAAACCATTATAGCTTTGTTTTTCCTTGCAAAAAGGAAATTTAAGCAAAATGCTGGTGGGTACATGAAGAGAAAATGGAAACATCTAAGAAAGCAGTGGTTCTTGGCTGGGAGCAAGTGACAGGCTATGGTGACACTGCCTAAAGTAATGATTAAAAAACAGTTTTTCTGTCTTTTCACCATCTTAGAACAGTGTCAGTGTCAAAAGAATATAATCAATGTTAAAAAAATGTCAATGTTATACTAAATTTTGTGAGCAAGATGTAAACTTCTTAATATTTCTTTTTGTCTTCATCAAATTCTATCACACATCCCGCCAATTCTACACCTCATATTTGAGTCCTTCTCTGATTGGGCTTCTGCTCAGCCCAGAGATCTTTGTCCTGGTTCTTTCTCTTCCCATTTTTCTGGGCTTGGAATTCCAGCTCAGAAATTCCATATTCTTGAAAATCCAGAATATGAGATTGTAAGGCTATCAAGCACTTAGCAACTTGGAAAGCAAGAGAAGTTAAGATACTTTATGAGCTCATCCAGAAATTTCCTTTAATGGGGGGAGAGGGATAAGCTGCGTCATTCTCATAATGATTTTGTCCCATTGTCCACGAATTGTGTTATATAGAAAAGTGAGTATTTTCTTGGTGAATACTAAGTATTTACAAAGAATAGTCCCCAATGTACAATAAAAGACACCGATGCTTGGAAAAAATGTGTAAATATGACACTGTTTTCCTTTCATGTTAATTATAACTTTGTAATATCCTCATAAAAAGGTAGAAAAGAAATCACCTTGACTCACCTAGTTATTTTATACTTGCTTTGGACTTTGAACTTGCTCAAGACCCAGACACTGCTTCTATATGTTTTTCCCATTTTGCATACAATCTCTCTTAAGGTACCCAAGGTTTTTATCTTTGCTGCTACTAGATCAATAATGTCAGTTCATCACGGATGTTCCACCTCTATGACTCAAAAGGAACAATGATACATGTTCATGATTCAAAGCCAGTAGAAATGGCTTTTGTAAAGCTGGAGTTTGAATTTAGTCCTAAGCACTTGCCAGAACAGCCTGGTACATTATTTCATGAACTCTTAGGCAAAAGAAAATTGTGAGGCTAGTTATTTTGATCTTTGGGCTTTTTTTCTGCCTTTCCTTTGATCACCTACTTGTGTATCTAATTATTTTATCTCTCTCTCCTTGATTAAACTTAAACTTCAGCAATTTACAGAGCATAGCCTCTCTTACTGCATCCCAAACTATGCCATTTGTTATGAGACTCGTCTCTTTGACTCAAGGTTCTTCTACACTCTTCTCACATAGGTCTGGGAAGACAGCACCGAGTGTGGATTTTGGAGTCAGGTGGCCCAGAGTTTGATATCCAGCTCTATTGTGTGCTGTTTTTGAGGAATAAACTGAAGTCTATGTTCATCAGGTAATAGATGTCCAAGTTCATCATGTAATAAATGTCTGGTTTATTTTACTTACCCCTGAAGACCACCTGATCTTTATTACTTCAAAGTTATTTCATATGCTGATCTGTACCAGTGTTACTTTATTCACATAACTTAACACTATCAATATTTTAACTGAACATCTCTAGGAAGCCACAACACAGAGAACTCCAGAGTTCTCCAACAGACCATTCTACAACTACGATGGAAATATTCTCTATTTGCCCAGTTCAGTGGAACAGCCACTGACTACGTGGGAATGTTGAGAAATTGACATGTGGCTAATACAATTGAGAAACTGAATTTTTACTTTAATTATGAAGTTAACTATTTAAAATTTAAATCTAAATGATTACATTGGCTAGGGCTACTGAACAGGATAGCACAGTCTTAAATACAATTTCAGACATTATGAAAGGTCCATGAGATAAATATTTATTTGAATGGACAGCTTTCCAGCACGCTTCAACTACTGGAAATCATATCCACGCTGCCTATTCCTCAGCTGCATGACCCAAAACTCCAAGGTTGTGTATGTTTAGGTATACATAGGGTTATTATTGCTATCGAATTTTTAAATATATCTTTATTATTTTCCAATTATCTGGATAGTTCTTTATTTTCTTTTGTTCAAGAAATATGCCAAATAAATCCAGGAGAGATGCCAGTTTGGAGTTATCATTAATTTCATTTAGCATTTGTCTCCTCAGCCCTGACTATTGCTTCTTTTGCCGTATAAATGCATTTTCATTCCTTTAATTCTCTTGGGGTAGGTTTAATTCACTATTGATGGTCTGATCTCAGCCCTTTATTAAGTCAGAATCCTGCAGTTTAGAAATTTTCCCTAGTGGAACATTTGCTTTGAATAAGGCATGTATCTCCTATATTTCTTCTACTTGGATGGGGCATCATTTAATATACTACTGTTTAGAATTTACACAGAGATGTTCAAATAAACACTGAAATAAAATAAGTTAATTTTTATTTAACTTTGTGTATGCAAATTTTATCAGGGTCATATATAATATGCCTTATGATAGTGAGCTCTTCATCACTGAAATTATTTAAGCAAAAGTATGAGCTCAGGTTTTAGGTATTCTAAAGGTGCTACCGCTACTGCTAAGTCACTTCAGTCGTGTCCGACTCTGTGCGACCCCATAGACGGCAGCCCACCAGGCTCCCCCGTCCCTGGGATTCTCCAGGCAAGAACACTGGAGTGGGTTGCCATTTCCTTCTCCAATGCATGAAAGTGAAAAGTGAAAGTGAAGTCGCTCAGTCGTGTCCGACTTAGTGACCCCATGGACTGCAGCCTACCGGGCTCCTCCGCCCATTCTAAAGGTAAGGATTTTAATTCTAAGTTCTTGGCACTTAAATGAGTTTGATGTTGTAATAACAGAATATCTGGAAGCTTCCCTTAATAAACCTTGTTCAGTAAAGCCTCTCCTACTGTGGTGTATCTGATTTCACTCCTGATTTCTTTCTTTCTTTATATCTCTGCTACATTTTCCTGGATTTCTTTCAAGAAGCCACCTCCCTCTGTCAATAGCATAAATGGTTGGTCCCCTAGAGTCCTCTCCTTAGCCTTCTTTCCATGTCAATCTCTATGTTTTCTTCGTGAGATTGCATCTACCATCATAGGTCTACCTGCAACACAACACAGATGTGCCCCTAAGCCAAGGACCTGATAAAACTATCTCCTCCTGGATGTCCCACAAGGGACACATATGACACATTAAAAATTCAGTTCATCATCTTCAAACTACCCAAAATATCTATTTCTCCCACATTTTCTATTTAGGTGACTGCTATAACCATGTAACCAGTTACCTGAACTCAGAGTCTGGGAGTCATTCTTGGCTTTTCTTTCTCTTATCTTCCTCCCAATTGGATGGTCACCAAATTCTGTTCCTTCTACCACCATTCATTAATTTATTCACTTGGCAAACATTTATTCTGTGCATACTATGAGCCACGTAATTTTCTAGACACCGAGTGGAGAGGTGAACTAGACAAGTCCAATCCCTGCCCAAGTGAAGCTTATAGCACATTAGGGAGAGATACAATGAAAATTAAACAGAAATCACACAAATAAAGTAATTTGTAACCCACATGGGCTAGAATTGACCCAGCCTCTCATGAATCCTTGCTCCTAGAAAACTTGTCAAAAATGGCCCTGAATTCTTTTTTGCACATAAAAAGAATACAAATCAGTAATACATTGGAATTCTCTTCAAATAGATGACTAATTGTCTATACAAATTGCTTGGAGCCTGCTTCATTTGTGCACTGAAGAGGCTCTTTCTTGAAGACTCGTTTTACTTGTAGAATTCATTCAGCCTAACCTCCAACTCCATACAAGTTTCACTTTTACAAAAGGATACCACGATTTCGAGCCATCAAGCACTCACTGGACAAGCTCACACCCTCACAACACAGCCTACTGTATTTTCTAATAACTTTGCTGGAAAATTCTCCCTGAAACTCCTATCACTGTTGTTGTTCTGGAGTTAAATCACACCTCTAATATTTCTTCTTGTGACTGCATCTCAGATACTAGAAGATAACTAACTGGAGACTTTATCTCCAAATCAACTCTTCTCAACTCTTTCACATGATCATCAAGTAAATGATACAATTTCAGATCTTAACACTGGCCAAATCCTAAAGGTACTCTAATTTGTACATTTCCATATTAAAATGCATTATCCAGAACTGAACACAAAGTTTCAGATGTGATATGAGTAGTTGTGAGCATGATATTGATTATAATAAAATCATAAATATTACTGTATGTTTCCTATGAGCCACACTTAGAAGTAACTGAATTACCCTATTTGAAACTCACTATAACTTTATAGGGGGTTTCGCAGGTAACTCAGTGGGTAAAGAATCTGCCTGCAATGTGGGAGACACAGGAGATGTGGATTCAATCCTTCAGGTGGGAAGATCCCCTGGAAGAGCGCATGGCAACCCACTCCAGTATTCTTGCCTGGAGAATTCCATGGACGGAGGAATCTGGTGGGCTACAGTCCATAGAGTCCAAGTGACTTTTCTTCACCTCTCTAAGCCTCTGTAATTTTTATTATATCTTAATCTATAGTCTTGTTTTTGTTCAGTTGCTAAGTCATGTCTGACTCTGTGATCCCATTGACTGTGGCATGCCTGGTGCCTCTCTCCATGAGGATTTCCAGACAAGAAATACTGGATTGGGTTGCTATTTTCTACCCCAAAGGATCTTCCTGGATCAGGGATTGAAAATGTGTCTGTGTCTCCTTCATTGGCAGGTGGATTCTTTACCACTATATACCACCAGGGAAGCCCAGTCTATAATCTTAAAGTAATGCTAATACTACCTCATAGAGTTGTCTTGAAGACAAAATGAGATAATACCCATCAAATACTATATAACTAGGATAGGAGTTTTAAAATGTGAACTTTCATTATGATTGCCATTATTGTGCCATGTAATACTCAATAATCATTAATAAGTGATTTATGACTGAGGCACTGAATCCTAAGAAACCAGAGAATTGTAGCTAATGACAATTTCCACAGAAGCTCAAAGGTTTCTTTACTCTTAGAATGTAATAGGATAGGCTATGTGGCAGAAACAATTCTTAATTTTTAATGTCTTAAAACAACAGTAACAAAATGTTTATTTCTCACGTATTTTATGTTTCCAGAAAGGCTTTTCACTGGGGCTTTCCTCTGTGTGTGTGTGTGTGTGATACTCAAGGTCCCAGAAGGCTGAAGGCATCACTGTCTTGCAGCTTGTAGTCACCCATCTGGAACATGTTGCCATGTTGATGGGGGCACTGGGGAATGAGAAAACCCTGATGGTCATGCATGAGCTCTCCACAGCTCCAGCCCAGAGTGATTCATTTTTCATTGCCTGGAACCAGTCACCTGGTTCCATTAAACTGCATGGGAAGCTGAGAAGTAAGTCTTCCCTGAGCCCAGGAAGGGAGGAAAACTAGATATGAGTAAAAATTATCAAAGTTAGGACAACCATACGAAACTGTTTGCCGTGGACAGTCTCAGTCTACACCTGTTGTCCTGGTTTGAATCATAACCTGTAGTTACCCTGAGTAATGTCAGCTCCATCTTCCTACCTACGTTATTAAGTCTTTTTCTGAGAGAGGCCTTCCCTCCCCACCCAATAAAAGCAGACTCCCACTCTTTCTCTATCATATCACCTTATTTCATTTGTATCACAGCCCATATCACAACTTCTTTGTTTGTTTAGCTGTTGTCTGTGTATCTCCACTAGAATGTCAGCTCTATGAGAACAGGATCCTTTTCTGTCTTGTTTAAAGCTGTCTTCCCAGTTTCTCACTCAGCATATGTGTATTGAGTGCAAGAAAGAATGTTTTGTTTTCCTCAGTGCAACATTAATAATTGGAAAATAAACAGTAAAGCGGCTCTTATCCAAAAGGAAAACTAAAAATCTCTGGTAATAGCAAGTACTGATGAGGAGATGGAGAAATGGAAATTCTCATCCATTGCTGTTGAGAATTTAATTTGGTTAAATGACTTTGGAAAACAGCTTTCTATTTCCTAGTAGAGATGATCATGATGTGCTCTTTCTACAATCCAACAACTCCATTCTAAAGTAGAGAACCCAGAATATGTGCACATGTGCAACAGGACACATGCACGAGAATATTCTTAGTAGAAAAAATATTCATCTAAATATTCAGCTACAACAGAATATGTGAATAGATGTTCATGTCATAAAATATTAAATATCAATGAAACCAAAGGCACCACAGATAAATATGAATGAATATAAAACATACCATGTTGAGAGAAGATAAGATGTTCCAATCACTCCCTAGACCTAGATCTCTCTAGGTAGCACAAGGACTAAAAGGAAAGACAAAACCCCAGAAGATTCCTTTCGAAAAGCTACCTATAAGCTTTCCTTCTTTGAGAATCGCATGCTTAATAGCTATTTAGGGATAGCTTATGCATTTAAACTATTAAGGATGTAAGGATTAAATCCTGCAATGCAGATTCAATTTCATTTAATTACATACTGATGTTATATTCATTAATAGAAAAAAATAACAATTTCCAGAAAAATACCAGACAACTGGCCCACTAAAGAAACTGAGGAGGATCTCAGGCACATTTGTGTTAATCACTGGCTCTTAGCCAGGAGTCATCTGGAAGAAGCAGACACTCTAACTGCTGCTCTAGAACCTATACTTCACCTTTACAGGGACTGATGATGCTATTAGAACTGGTAACTCCAAAGCCTCATCTTGCCTAAAGGATCTCCACCTAGTACATGCCCTCACAGAGCTGATGTCTGAACATGATGCTCATGGATAGTCTACAGACAGTCCCAAAGTCTCCAAGTTCATGTTGCTAGCAGATATATTTTGGAAGGAGCAGTTGTATCACCACTTCACTTCTGCCTTCCAAGTCTTTCACACATTCATCTGTTGGTCTGAAGACAGAACACATCCAAACACCTAGCTCCAAAAGAATTTAGGAAATACAGGTTTTGGCTTTCTGGCATCTATTATATAGAGGGACATACCAGAGAGACTGTCCACCAGAGTATGGTGGACACCAAGCTACCATACCCACTGTAAGAAATCTTCTTAAGATCTAAGGCCAAAGAGACAATAGGTAATGAGGCAAAAGGAAGGTGATTTTGCTTCCTAAAAGCAATTTTGCATGCCTTGACTAGAAAACTTCTGATCTCTGTTTCAACTCTGATAGTCTTTGATTTATCAGCTTGAAACAACTTCCTGCAGTGATTTTAAAAAAAGCTATACTGGCAATATAGTAATCACTCTATATCATTTCCATTTGAGTGATAATGCTTTTTGCTTTCTTGGTAGGTCTCTACAGATATCCTTCCCTTTTAGCTCAGACGGTAAAAATCTGCTTGCAATGCAGGAGACCAGGGTTTGATCTCTGGGTTGGAAGAATTCCTTGGAGAAGGGAATGGCAACCCTCTCCAGTATTCTTTCCTGGAGAATCCCATGGACAGAGGAGCCAGGAAGGCTGTGGTCCATGGGATGGCAAAGAATTGGATACAACTGAGCAACTAACTGGAGAAGCCAATGGCAACCCACTCCAGTACTCCTGCCTGGAAAATCCCATTGACGGAGGAGTCTGGTAGGCTGCAGTCCATGGGGTCTCTAAGAGTTGGACAAGACTGAGCGACTTCACTTTCACTTTTCACTTTCATGCATTGGAGAAGGAAATGGCAACCCACTCCAGTGTTCTTGCCTGGAGAATCCCAGGGACGGGGGAGCCTGGTGGGCTGCCGTCTATGGGGTCACACAGAGGCGGACATGACTGAAGTGACTTAGCAGCAGCAGCAGCAGCAGAACAACTAACACTTCAATAGATGTTAGAATCCCAATTTAATAAGATTGTACTCTAGCCTCCACATGTCTAAAGTAAGATATATTTTTTTTTTTTCTGCCTTGGAAATTCTCATCTACTCCACATTCTCCACACCAGATGGAGGACTGTTCACAGAGTCAGAGAGAAATAGGAGGCCAAAAGTCAAATAATCAAATTGTAAAATGAATCAGGAAATAAAGAGCATAGGCATGGAGAGGAACTGGAAAATTTGGTATTATTTCAGCAAATTTATCTAAGTTCTCAAGATGAATTTTCCTGGGATAGCTGTCTTGAAGTGTGAAATGGATTAACCTGGTTTGAGGCAACAATGCTTGAAACACAAGATCAAAGCAGAACTATGCTCAAAATGATCCTTTTAAAATTTCCATGTGAGGAAAGATCCTAGAAGTAAAGCAGTGGGTGGCAAAAAAAAAAAAAAAAAAAGAACAGTGAGGTTCAAATGAAGATTCTAAGTCTCTGCAGCCAAATGTATCTGATTTAATAGATCTGTATGGGGTCTCGGAGTCAGACACGACTGAGCGACTTCCCTTTCGCTTTTCACTTTCATGCATTGAAGAAGGAAATGGCAGCTCACTCCATTGTTCTTGCCTGGAGAATCCCAGAGACAGAGGAGCCTGGTGGGCTGCCATCTGTGGGGTCACACAGAGTCGGACACGACTGAGGTGACTTAGCAGCAGCAGCAGCAGGGACCTCAGAATATATATTTTAGTAAGGACCTTACTTGATCCTAGTACAGGTGTTCCCTTATCCACCTTTGGAGAAATACGGTTCTAGAGTTGTAAGAGTGGTGGCCACTTTTCCCAGGCGGCGAAAAGAATTTTGATAGAGATGGGGAACTAGGAAGGATACATTAATAGTCTTGTCAACAAAAATCATGGATTAGGTCTCAAAGTGTGGTCCAGAAGATGTGCTCTTTAAAATGCACACCTCTCCCTCAGAGATGCTGAGTCAGAATTTCTGAAGTGAGGCTGTTATTCAAGTCAATCAGAATTCACGGTAGAATTTGAAAATCACTGTCACAGATAATGTAGAAGACACTGTAACATTATTTTCCAAAAACTCTGAATTCATTGTGGGAGATTCATGGACTTTGATACACTTTATAATGGAATATCTAGCACTGACTACATACTAATTTAATACTAAGTAAACTGATAACCACTGAATAAAATATCAGTCTTTCTTTCCATTTCTATATATAAGTGAAAGTCGCTCAGTCGTGTCCGACTCTATGACCCCATGGACTATACCGTCCATGGAATTCTCCAGGCCAGAATACTGGAGCGGGTAGCCATTTCCTTCTCCAGGGGATCTTCCCAACCTAGGGATCAAACCCAGGTCTCCAGCATTGCAGGCAGATTCTTTACCAGCTAAGCTACCAGGGAAGCTGCATTGATTTTATTGTTCATATATATATATAATTCATATATGAACAGTAAACATGTATATGTTCATACATACATTAATGTGTATATATATTAAACTGTATGTACATGGCTTTTCATATATATACACACTAATGTATGTATGTAAGAAGTATCACATAACCTCAGATATGCAGGATATGCCCGGAGAAATATCAATAACCTCAGATATGCAGATGACACCACCCTTATGGCAGAAAGTGAAGAAGAACTAAAAAGCCTCTTGATGAAGGTGAAAGTGGAGAGTGAAAAAGTTGGCTTAAAACTCAACATTCAGAAAACGAAGATCATGGCATCTGGTCCCATCACTTCATGGGAAATAGCTGGGGAAACAGTGGAAACGGTGTCAGAATTTATTTTTTTGGGCTCCAAAATCACTGCAGGTGGTGATTGCAGCCATGAAATTAAAAGATGCTTACTCCTTGGAAGGAAAGTTATGACCAACCTAGATAGCATATTGAAAAGCAGAGACATTACTTTGCCAACAAAGGTTCGTCTAGTCAAGGCTATGGTTTTTCCAGTGGTCATGTATGGATGTGAGAGTTGGACTGTGAAGAAAGCTGAGTGCCGAAGAATTGATGCTTTTGAACTGTGGTGTTGGAGAAGACTCTTGAGAGTCCCTTGGACTGCAAGGAGATCCAACCAGTCCATTCTGAAAGAGATGAGCCCTGGGATTTCTTTGGAAGGAATGATGCTAAAGCTGAAACTCCAGTACTTTGGCCACCTCATGCAAAGAGTTGACTCATTGGAAAAGACTGTGATGTTGGGAGGGATTGAGGGCAAGAGGAGAAGGGGACGACAGAGGATGAGATGGCTGGATGGCATCACTGACTCGATGGATGTGAGTCTGAGTGAACTCCGGGAGTTGGTGATGGACAGGGAGGCCTGGTGTGCTGGGATTCATGGGGTCACAAAGAGTCAGACACGACTGAGTGACTGAACTGAACTGAATGTATGTATGAACATATGCATGTTTATTGTTCATATATAATTAATATATATATATATGAACAATAAAGCCAATGTAGAAGTAGCCATCTAAAACAGTATTTTACCTGATCAGTAATCTCAAATATAATTGTTGAAGAATTATCAAGAAGATATAGTGAGCTAATCCTTGCAGAGTTGAATGCTAGGGGAAATTCTTCCCAAATTATTGTAATGATGAAACTGTGAAGTGATAGTCTATTCCCACAGTCTTTACGAATAAACCTATTACTAGACTATGTACTGACCTTATGAAGATATCCAAGTGAGAAGATTGTCATCACTGGGGAAAAATTTTGTGCCCCAAAACAACATACAGCATCCTTTGCTTATTTGTATACCAGAGAAAAAGACTTTTATAGCCAACACTTGTGGCTCCAGCTTTAAAACAAATTGAAAGGGAATACAATTGTGTTTCAACATTGTGTTGTTTACTATGTCTATTAAAAACTGCAGATGAAATTCTGAACTTTTATTCTAGTCCTTTTGTTAAGATTATTTTGTTCTCCATCAAAACCATAAGTGTGTTGCAAAATTCATCTGCCTGCACTGATCCTAAATGCAACTGCATTAATTCAAGCTGATAGCTGCATGTGAATAAAGCTGATGTCATTTATGAACAAGCACCTTAGCATACTGTTTTAACAACTTATTCTTCTCAGCTTGACAAATATAAACATTTATATTCCAAAGTAATTTACATTTAAAATCCCATGCCAATAGCTGATAAGAGAAGGTAGAATATTGAATTTCAGCATGTAAATAAGCTTTTCCAAAACAACAAAGAGAATTCTAGTAATAGCCTTCATTTAGCCAGTGTATTTCACCCTTTGAGAATTCTAACTAGCATACTTCACAAAAACATATTGGAGAAGTTTGTACACTTTATAAACAAAAAGATGATGAATGTGCACTACATCTACACTGATTTTGTATGACAGGTTATTTGAACTGAGAATTTTAATTGGCTTATGTTCCACTGTCTCATTTTTAGGAACTTACGCATGGAGATATAACTTCAGAGCTATTTATATTAGAGCTTGGGAGGAATAAAGAAGCCTGAATTTACAACCATGAGAATAAAAATATATGTGTCTGTAGTTATAGGACCATATCTAGAATATGGACTTTTTGTAAATGGTCAAAAAGCCTTGTGCAAATGTAGAAAACTATTAATGTCCCACATTTTAAAAAGTGATTTGAGCATTTGGATCTCAGTGAGTAGAGGGCACGTTGTTGTCAGAATTCTTGATCCAATCAACTACCAGAATAATGAAATCTATATAGTAATAGAATTGTATTACTTGGAGAATTTAATAAATGGCAACTAGTTTTTTAAAAAAACATTTTTGGACTGTCAGTGAAGGCTTGTGTAAAGTGCCAAGGTTTTGAAGTGAATCAACACTGGCTTCCAATCAGGTTTTGCCACTGACATTGTGATTATAAGCTATATGTTGTGTGCCAATGAACTGGTGTGACCTTAGGGAAATGTTTTATATCTTTAAGCTATTGTTTTTTAATCTATGAAATATAAATAATAATAGTAAGAGTAATAACAATATCTATTTCAGAGGGGTGTGTTATAGTAATAATTAAATAAAGTAATGAATATACTCATGGAGCTTAGAACAATTTTTGGCAAAGAGTAAAATTTCAACAAAAAGGAACCATAAATATAACCAATTATTTTCTAAGCCTAACCTAAGACCTATTCCTTTTAACTGACTCATTTGAAAAGACCCTGATGCTGGGAAAGATTGAAGGGGTGACAGAGGATGAGGTGGTTGGATGGCATCACTGACTCAATGGACATGAGTTTGAGCAAGCTCCTGGAGTTGGTGATGGACAGGGAGGCCTGGAGTGCTGCAATCCATGGGGTCGCAAAGAGTCAGACATGATTGAGCGACTGAACAGAACTGAAGACCTATTCCCCTTAAAATGTAATAATTTAGAGAAAAGATAAAGATATAGAAATTACTTCAAAACAGGATAGTAAGGATAGGATGTAAAAGAGGTTAGTGAAAGAATAAAATTTTTAAAAGGCCCATTAAATTGGCAAAAGCAAAAATGTCCTACTCTAACAAGTGCTGACGATAGTGGAGAGTAACATAAGTACACACACACATGCACACACACACACAGACACACACACTCTTGGTGGAAGGATAATCGGCAAAACCACTTTGGAAAACAATTTGATATTATCTCAAAAAGTAAAATATGTGCATACTCTTAGAATAAGTGATTTCACTTCTAAACATATAGAGTTCCTATTATATATGTATACTGGGAGCATGTATATGATGAACATGAGCATGTATATCATGTACATCAATGAACACGTACATAGTGTTCATTGTAACCATGTTCATTAAAAAAACAAAACCAAAACTCAAAACAAAGTTTCCATAAAAAATAGAACAAACCATAAATTATGAAAAATTCATAATACAGAACATTATAAAAGGGTAAATTTACATTTTTAATGTTTTGATTTTCTTATCTTGCTCTATAGATTGTTGGGTGTTCTTCTGGCTGGCTGAGTACTGGGAGATGAATTTGATCCCCTTGAAATCTAGGGTGATTTTGCTAAAGTCGATCTAGAATAGTTTTCATTTTAGAGATGGTTCAGCAGCAGAATACATATTTCTCTCAGCCTCAAACATGACATTCATCAAAACATACCACATTCTGGACCACAAAACATTTTAAACAATTAGAAAAATTGAATCAATAGTTAATAACATTCCAAAACAGAAAGCACCATGTTCATACTTTCACTGGCAAATTCTATCAAATCTTTAAGGAAGAAATTGTACCAATTCACAATGCTCTTTTCAGGAGAATAAAAAGGGGCATTTCCTAACTCATCTATGAGGTCTGTATTATCCTAATACTAAAGTCAGATAAAGAAATAAAAAGCAAGAAAAACTATAGACAATATATTTCCTGAATGCAGGCATGCGTGCTAAGATGTTTCAATCGTGTCCAACTCTTTGCAAGCGTATGGACCATAGCTTGCCAGGCTCCTCTGTCCATGGGATTCTCCAGGCAAGACTGTGTGTGTGTGTTTCCTCAGTCGTGTCCGACTCTTTGCGACCCATGGACTGTAGCCCACCAGGCTCCTCTGTCCATGTAATTTTCCAGGCAGGAATACTGGAGTGGGTTGCCATTTCCTCCTTCAGGGTATCTTCCTGACTTGGGCATCAAACCTGTGTCTCTTGCATCTCCTGCATTGGCAGGCATATTCTTCGCCACTGCTCCACCTGGGAAGCCGCCGGGTGAGAATATTGGAGTAGATTGCCATTCCCTCCTCCAGGGGATCTTCCCGACCAAGGGATCATCTGAACCAGTGGCTCCTGAATTGCAGGCAGATTCTTTAACACTGAGCCACTGGGAAAGGCCCATTTCATGAATACAAATGCAAAAATCCTAACAAAATGGTCAGATCTTACCATTTATAAAAAGAATCATTCATCATGGGATTTATTTCAGGTATTCAAGACTGATTCAGCATTTGAAAATCAGCTGTTGTAATCCATCATATCTACAGGCTGTAGAAGAAAATCCAAGTGATCATATGAATAGATGCATAAAAATCATTTGACAAAATCTAAAACCCATTACTACTAATAATAAATCTCAGAAAACTAGGAATAAGGGGAACTTCCTCAGTTTGATTTAAAAAAAAAATCTACAAAAAGTCTACAGATAACATGATACTTAACAGTGAAAAACTAGATGTCTTCCTTGTAAGATCAGAAATAAGGTAAGAAATGTCCCCTCTTACTACTCCTAACATTGTATTAAAGGTCCTACTAATGAAATTAGAAAAGGAAAGGAAGTAAAAGGTATATGGATTGAAAAGGAAGAAATGAAACTGTCTTTGGTTGCAAATGGCATGATCATCTATGTAGAAAATCTGAAAGAACCGACAAAACAGCTCATGGAACATGTAAGTTATTATAGTAAGATTACAGGTTACAAGGTTAATTCAGAAGAACCAGCTATTTTTCTATATACTATTAGCAAAGAGCAATTGAAATTTGGGATTAAAGGAACAGCATTTACATTTGCACCCCAAAATGAAGTGTCTAGGTAAAAATCTGACGAAGTATGTATAAGATCTACGTGAAAAAAATTGAAAAATTCTATTGAAAAATACCAAAGAATATTTAAATAAATAGAGAGACATCCTGTTTGTGGATAGGAAGACTCATTATCACTAAGATTTAGTTATTCCCAACTTGAATCAATGCAATCCCAATCAAAATTACAGCAAATTAATTTGGGGGTGTTGACAAAATAATTCTAAAGTTTGTATGTGAAGAAAAAGACCCTCAAGGACACAATACTGAAGTAGAAAAATAATGCTGGAGGACTGACACTACTCCAGATTTTCCATAAAGTTACAGGAACCAAAACTGTGTGGTATTGACGAAAGAACAGACAAACAGATCTACGGAAAGAACAGAAAGTCTTGAAATAGACCTATTCATAGGATCGGACTCGACTGAGCGACTTTCACTCACTGACTCATAGTCAACTGATCTCAGAGCAAAAGCAATTCAATGGAGAAACAATAGTCCTTTTAACAAACAGTACCGGAATGACTGGACATCCACTGCAAAATGAAAAAAAAAAAAAAAAAATCTCGACTCTGATCTTACTCTTTCACAAAAATTAACTCAAAATGGATCATAAACCTAAATGTAAAATGCAAAAATATAAAACTTCTAGAAAACAGGAGAAAATCTAGACTACCTTGGGTTTTGTGAGGAGCTTTTATTACAATACAATATTAGGGTACAGTAAGGCAGTGAGAACAAAAGGCTGAATTGCAAATCTAATTCTACTACCTCAGTGAGGAGCTCTGGAGCAGCAATTGCCTATTGGAGACATCCTGTGTTAAGCAGAGATAGCCAGGACCAAATGTGCTTGCCATGTTCTGTATTTGGCTAGGAACTTTCAAGATAATAGTCAGTCTTTGACTTGAAATCTGAGGCAGATTCTAAAGGCACTAACAGCTAGAGTCTGTCCAGTAATTGTATTCCTTGTAATGGAATAGCAAAGTCTTTCTTCCATGAAGATCCAAGCAGGGACCTTTGTGGCTGCCCCAAGTATGTTGGAAATGTCAAGAACTGGCCATCAGAATGAACATTACACTTTAAAATGACATTCAGATGTCCCAATTCAGAGCCTAGTTCTTTAATTCCTGATTTCTTTCACGTCCCAAACACATACCTGCCAGCCCATCAGGGAATCTTTGTCAATATATATTTGTTTGTCTTGGCAAATACTGGACTCTCTATCCTGAAGCTAATTATCAGAAGAGCAATCTTTGGCTGGATACCCATGGCTAATCATCTCACCAGTATTGTTAGTATTATCCACACATTGTGTAGCCCTCTCTCTAATTACAGTTTAAACAAGTGCAATTTGGAACCAGCCCTGAGGAATATTCATTTCAATTTTATGTGAAAATAGAGATTTTTCATGCAACATATTTTTTTTTTATTTCATGTTCCCTTATCCAGAGATAGTCTTTGGTCTCTTTGATAACTACATTGCAATTATTATCCTGTAATAATCTTAAAACATTAATTCATTATGTTTCTCTCATAGTTCCTATTCATGGAGCTTTTTACTGATCATAATTGTAGCAAAGATGTATTCAGATGCACCCTAATTTTTAAGCTCCCTCTTCTCTCTGCCTATATATCATGTCCTTCTTTGAAAAGCTCTGTGCTTTTAAAAATATAATTAAAATTCTTTTTTTTAAAAAATGCAAAAGAACCACAATATACAGGTCATGCTAAAATTGTCTTCTACCATTTTAATCAAATATCACAACTGGGGTAGAGGAAAGGTGGGAAGAGATAACAAGGGCTGCAGTCTGGGGAAGACAGAGAGGCTATACTCTTGTTAGTTTAGGTTGAGGGACTGTACTATGGCTTCATAAACTATGCTTAAGGGCTTAGAAGTATTTGTCCAGTGAAGTCCAACCGATTATTATTAAGGAATATTAAGAATAGAGAGGTCAAAATGACTGGGACAAAGATAAAACCCAAACCCATGGCTTTAGGGTACAAGGACATTCCAAACAAGATATCCATTCTTGTAATGTTCATGCTGAAGCTATAAGATAAAAGATGCCACAGGTACCTAAGACTAAGAATCTCTTGTATTTTGGGAATGCAATATCTGCCTTGCATCCTATTGTCTTCTGCCTAGTAGAACAGGAAAAGTATTCATTCATTCTTAATAGCTGATAAAATAATGATCAAATAAATTAATTGATTTTATTAATACTAATCTATTCATCCCTTACACTATTTAACCCCACCTTCCACCTTTATCCTAGTCCTTATCCATATTCCTGGGTTTGAATCTGTAATTCTAAGCCCCAAAATTCTAGGGTTAGGTAGCCAATCTTAAACTTTCTTTCTAGATCTCCTAGTACCTCTGTGACCTTTTGTTAGGCTAAGAGTTGAAAATTACTGTGATAGGGAATCTTTTTGGCCTGATTTCGACTCTTTTTCTAATTTAATTAGAAAGGTAAAAGCTTCAGCGTTAGATGTCTTTCAAGGGCCAGCTCAAACCATGTATCTCCAGAAAGTCTTTTCTAGCCAATCCAAGCACACTATGGTTTGTTTTTTCTTTTAAGAACTTGCACTATAGAATCCAAAACTAGAATGTGAATTGACCACTTTTCACTTATTGTTTCATTAACTTAAACCCTACCTTAACCTTTTGACACCGGGGTCATTTTATTTCTGACACAAAACTAGTTAGCTTGAATTAAGGAAAGTAAAATTTATTCTGAAGGATTTCTTGAAATGCCCCTGGGATGGTGGTTCTTAACAAGGACATGTGAGATTCAGCTTTAAGAGTTTCCCTAAAAGAAAGACCTATGATGACCAGGACATCTCTTGAGAGATTTTGTTTCAGTAGATCTGAGGTAGAGAGCCTTTGGTGTCTGTAAAAAAAAATTTCCTCACATAGTAAATATGTATACCCCTGTCTGAAAGCTTCCTCTTTAAAGCTGCTGGAAAATGTTGATGTGGTTTTCAGTTTCCTAACTAGCGCTGCCATATTTAGTAAATAAAAATATAGGGTACCAAGTTGAATTTTAATTTAAAACAAGCAACAGATAATTTTGAGCATGAGTATATCCAAAATACAGCATGACTTACCTGGTGACACTAATCTGGACTGATATGCAGGCCCATACATATATGGAAGTTATATGTATGATTGAAGTTTTACTGCAAATCATTAGGAACATGGCTACAGTCCATGTGGTCACAAATCATCAGGAACAGGAGGAATGAATTAAAAATTGCGCTAAGAAAAAAATTATTCTTAGGCAAATAAACTAAAATTGGAGAACTACCACACACTGTAAACAAAACTTTATCCAAGACTGATTGAATTTTAAAACTTTTAGAAAAAAATATGAGAATATTTTATGTCTTCAGGATAGGTGTCAGTGTCTTTGGAAAAGACACAAAACAGGGTAAGAAGAAAATAAGATAAAATCAACTATAATAAAATTAAGAATTTCTGTTTAACAAAAGACACTACAAAGAAAGTGAAAGGACAAAGATAAAATATTAAATCACATACATTCAACAAAAAGATTAGCAACCATGATGGAAAGAATTCTCAAATTAACAAGAAAAATAAAGTAGAAAAACGAAGACTTTAAAAGGCAACTCAGAAAACAGAAGTTCATAGAAAATAAATATGTGAGTAGATGCCTACTCTACTATTTGAAGTGTTGATAGATATAGCCATTAAAAATAATAGTTAACAATAAAGTTATTTTGAGATTCCCAGGTGGTGCAGTAGTAAAGAATCCACCTGCCAAGGCAAGAGATACAGGTTTGATCACTGGGTCAAGAAGATTCCTTGGAGGAGAAAATGGCAACCCACTCTGGTATTCTTGCCTGGAGAATCCCATGGACAGATGAGCCTGGTGGGCTGTAGTCCGTGTGGTCGCAAAGAGTGAGACTCAACTGAGCATGCACACACAATGTCATTTATACCCAATAGATTGGCAAAAATCAACAAGTCTAACAATATTAAATGTTGATGATATGAAGCAATTTAAATATTGATGGGAGTGTATACTGATAAAAAATCTTTCTAAAAATAATTTCACATTATCTTGCAAAGTTGAAAATTATAATGCTCTAAATTGGCAACATCCGCTGGATCATCGAAAAAGCAAGAGAGTTCCAGAAAAACATCTATTTCTGCTTTATTGACTATGCCAAAGCCTTTGACTGTGTGGATCACAATCAACTGTGGAAAATTCTGAAAGAGATGGGAATACCAGACCACCTGACCTGCCTCTTGAGAAATCTGTATGCAAGTCAGGAAGCAACAGTTAGAACTGGACATGGAACAACAGACTGGTTCCAAATAGGAAAAGGAGTTCGTCAAGGCTGTATATTGTCACCCTGCTTATTTAACTTACATGCAGAGTACATCATGAGAAACGCTGGACCGGAAGAAGCACAAGCTGGAATCAAGATTGCCGGGAGAAATATCAATAACCTCAGATATGCAGATGACACCACCCTTATGGCAGAAAGTGAAGAGGAACTAAAAAGCCTCTTGATGAGGGTGAAAGGGGAGAGTGAAAAAGTTGGCTTAAAACTCTACATTCAGAAAACGAAGATCATGACATCTGGTCCCATCACTTCATGGGAAATAGCTGGGGAAACAGTGGAAACAGTGTCAGACTTTATTTTGGGGGGCTCCAAAATCACTACAGATGGTGACTGCAGCCATGAAATTAAAAGACGCTTACTCCTTGGAAGGAAAGTTATGACCAACCTAGATAGCATATTGAAAAGCAGAGACATTACTTTGCCAACAAAAGGTCTATCTAGTCAAGGCCATGGTTTTTCCAGTGGTCATGTATGGATGTGAGAGTTGGACTGTGAAGAAAGCTGAGTGCCGAAGAATTGATGCTTTTGAACTGTGTTGTTGGAGAAGACTCTTGAGAGTCCCTTGGACTGCAAGGAGATCCAACCAGTCCATTCTGAAGGAGATCAGCCCTGGGTGTTCTTTGGAAGGAATGATGCTAAAGCTGAAACTCCAATACTTTGGCCACCTCATGCGAAGAGTTGACTCATTGGAAAAGACTCTGATGCTAGGAGGGATTGGGGGCAGGAGGAGAAGGGGACAACAGAGGATGAGATGGCTGGATGGCATCACTGACTCGATGGATGTGACTCTGAGTGAACTCCGGGAGTTGGTGATGGACAGGGAGGCCTGGCATGCTGCGATTCATGGGGTCACAAAGAGTCGGACACGACTGAGTAACTGAACTGAACTGAACTGATGATTCCAAAATTCCAATTCTAGTAATAGATCATACAGAAATTCCTGATACATAGCTCAGAGCAACTCTCTTTTTTATTCTTTTTGCACACTACACAGCATGTAGGATCTCAGTTCCTCAACCAAGGACTGAGCCTGTGCCTCCTGCATTGGAAGCACAGAGTCTTAACCACTGAACTGCCAGAGACATCCCTCAAGAAACTCTTTAACATGTTTACCAGGAGATATTTTCAGAACTGCTTGCAATAAGGAAAATATCATAGTAAATAAATGCACCATAGCTACATGACCACCATACATGAACTGGAGAAACAGATGTCGAGTTAAAAAAATATATCTCATTTTGATATTTGGCAAAACTAATACAATTACGTAAAGTTTAAAAATAAAATAAAATTAAAAAAAATATATATATCTCAGAAGACTCTATTTAGTGTGATACTCTTTAATGAACGAAATAAACAAAATTAAATTAAAGAATATTTACACATTTGATAAAAATTATTGGGGAAAAAGACAAAGGTATTCAATGCTAATTTCAAGATAGTGATTACCTCTTACTCAGAGGCCAAGAATGAAATAAAAGAGCCAGAGTTGCATGTAGATAGATACAATAATACCAGTAAAGTTTTAAACTGTATGCTAGAATCTTGGTGTTTATTTTATTGTTATGCTTTATAACAACATATATGATAAGTATATTGTGTTCTATTGATCTAATATCCCAGTAAAAATAATAATGAATAAACTGACATCCTTCCTTTTAATTATTCAATTTCATTATGAAAGGTTTCCCAACGTATGTGCTAAATGGACAAATCACTGTAAGAAACACATTTTTCATATTCTCAGAGAAATGTTAATATGTCTCACTATGATTATATATTTTTTTCACTTCCCTTATATTTCTTCTGGTTTTTGCTTTATGTACTGTCATTTCTTTATTGTTAGGTGTCTAATGGTTTATGATGTTTATCTTCTTTGTGAATTGTACCTTTTATCACTGAAAATATTTATCTTTGTCTCAACAAAAAAAAAATTTTTAAAGGAAACACAGTTTTCATTGTGACCTATTATACATATATGCACACATTCCTAAAATAAAATGTATTTTAAGTTTTTGTATTAAATGATATATCCTTTGCAATGGAATCTGAAATGTTTTACTCTATTCTGTTCTTTAATGTCTATATAGCCTGCTCAAATGACTTCATGATTCACTTCTGGGTCAGGACCTGCAGCTGGAGAAACACTGCTCCACAACTGACCAATTTTGTTGACTGTTGACAAATATTAGTTAAGCAAAGGAATCTGTGTCTAGCAAGCTAAGAGATTACAGATTAGTTAAGCTTATTTATTATAAATAAATAAGGTCCTCCTTTATTCTTAAATGACATGTATGTTAACATGCAGCATGATTTTCCAAATAAGGGATCTAGTATTCAGTTTCTGAAATTTAGCCGATTATGTAACAGTTTGTGGGACCAGTGTAGCAGAGAAGATACCTAAGAAATAGTTCATCAAGATAATATCTCCTCTTTCATTCTTTTCATTTCCTTATCTCAAAATTCTTTATTTCACTTGTGATGTTCCCAAACACAACACTGGTAATGATTAGGATACATGAAGCCTAGTTAATGCTAAAAATACGCCTAACTGAAAATGGTGAGATGTAATACTAGAACCATAGTCTAACCACAAAACTATTAGTGTCAAGAAACCTCCTATCTTCCCAAAAACATTCAGCGACACTCCTAATTAAACCTAATTTACCTGTATAAATTTTTTAAAAATCATTTCAAAATATTTCATTCAATCTGGTTGACTATTCAATTTATTGATTTTCATAATAGTTATCATTTTCTGCCTTTTAGGAAGAATCCGTCAGGGTTCATTGATCTCAGCAAAGTAGACTTTTGTGTAAGGACTGTTTATTATGTATTGTAATTTATGTGGGGTAATGTGTACTAGGTTCCAAACAACTGACTTACAAATGCATTTTGGAGAGATTCATCAATAAACATGGGTCTGCCTAATACTCTGGAATCTTAATAGTTGAAGCCATTACCAGTGATTAAACTCTTTTATGAGTATTTCATTTTGGAAAGGAGAGGAAAAACCTGAACCCCATGGGCTCTGGCAGGCTACCAGAGCTGGAAAAGGAAATATTTCAGGAGCACACTTCTTGATGAGGACCCCAGAAGAAGATGGGAGGGTAGCAAAGACAGATTGCTTATTTCACATCATTTCTTTGTTTGCTTATTATTTTATTTTCTATGAGGAAATATCCTGCTTCAATTAGGCCATATGATGAGTCATGATCTTCTCATTTGCCTCCATACATGCTATGCGTGTGTGCCTGCTAAGTAGCTTCAGTTGTGTCTGACTCTGTGCCATCTGTGGACTGTAGGCCACTAGGCTCCTCTGTCCATGGGATTCTCCAGGCAAGAATACTGGAGTGGGTTGTTATGCCCTCCTCCAGGACATCTTCCCAACCCAGGGATCAAACCCATGTCTCTTGCGGCTCCTACACTGCTGCAAGCCATCAACTCCTGCTTTACTGCTGAACCATCAGGGAAGCCCCAGGAGTCTCAGGGTTATTTGGTTTAGGACTGATCATTCAAAGTTCATAAACATATATTTACTCATATGTTTCGACTTCAGAACCTTGACTTTCTTGGCGATGAGCCTCTGTCATCCCCCAGCTCATGTTGTACTGGAGCTACATGTATGGGCTGATGAGAGCTGTTCACACTCATCTTACCCCAGCCTGACTTGGAATCAGTTATGCTGGGAATATTTACACCACAGAAATTGTCAAATACAACAAACTGACTCTTTTTTTGGTGAATCAGTTTGCCAGCACATAGAATCTGACACAGACCACTTACCTGTTTTACCACAACTGTATGACATCGTGCAAGTTACTGCGTTCTCACTTTAAAAAAAGAAAAACAATTCCTATTCTTCTCTTCTTGGACCTCAGAGGCAATCTGAGGCTCAGACAAATCTCTATGCACATGTTTTGCAGAAGGAAAAGAACCATGCAAATAAGAATTGTTTTTATCTGAATTAATTCTGCCTTCTTTAACGCGTGTTTCTGAGCTGCACCCTGTAATGAGCCCTTTTATTTGGTTTCCTTTGTAATAAAGCGTCACTTTTGTAGTTCCAAAGGAGATATGTATCGTGCTATTTAAGCCCTTGTATCATTCCCTCGCACTGGTTCTGAGCTAATTTGTGTGGCAGATGTTGGCCAGTGCAATAAGACGGAAGGGATGCTGTGCCGAGTCTTGATCTAGGTTTCAGGGCCTGCAAGCTTCTGCTTTCATTTTAAGCTAGACAAAATGCAAGATACTTTCATGATGTGAAGGAAACCAAGCTAGGCATGTGGAAAGATTAAATGAAGAAAGATGGAGATGCCTCATCAACCATCCCAGCCGAGCCAACAGACACAGGAACGAAGACGCCATCTTTGATGTTTCAGCCTAAGATGTACAATGTAGAGCAGAAAAAAAGCTATCCACACCAATCACTGCCCACATTACAAAACTGCGAGCAAACAAATGATTCTTTTTGTCATTTTAAGCCACAAAGTTTTGGAGTGGTTTGTTTTCTGGTGACAGATAACCAAAATATTCATCAGCCTTCTGGAAATGAGCATGATCTCCACTTTCCAAATGAAGAAACTGAGGGCTCAGAAGTGGTAGGTCACTTTCTTATGCTCACAGAGCAAGTAAATGTTGGGTTTAGGCTAAACTCTCAGTGTCCATATGCTTTCCACATCACTTCATTCACTGATTTCTTGATTGTGCAATAAGCTCCATTCTGAGGTTATCTTTCTCCATGGTGATTAGTCTAGGACTACATTACAGTTGCTGCCTATCAGTGGTCTTGGGAGGCTACAGAGGTTTGAGGAAAGAGACACGGAGAGAGCTGTGTTGTAATCCTAGACTAATTGTGTTCATCTGGATTCTTTACAGAGAAAGAGAATTACGAAGGGGTGTGTGTGTGTGTATGGAGAGAGAGAGGTTTATTTTAAGGAACTAGCTCATGCAATTATGGAAGCTGTTAAAGTTAAAATCTGCAGAGTGGGCCTACAGACTGAAGACCCAAGGAAGAACCAATACTGCAGTTTGAGTTCAAAGGCCTTCTCCTGGTGGAATTCTCTCTGGCTCAGAAGAGGTTGAAAGTTAAAGTTGCTCAGTCATCTCTGACTCTTTGCAACCCCATGGACTGTAGCCTGTGAGGCTCCTCTGTCCATGGGATTTGTCAGGCAAGAATACCCGGGTGGGTTGCCATTTCCTTCTCCAGGGGATCTTCCTGACCCAGGGATTGAACTTATGTCTCCCATGCTGCAGGCAGACTCTTTACCATCTAAGCTACCAGGGAAGTGCCCCAGAAGAGGTTAGTCTTTTCTTCTACTGAAGTACTGAGTAGATGAGGCCCACCCACATTATGGAGGGTAACCTGCCTTAAAGTCCACCAGTTAAGATGTTAATGTCATCCGAAAGCACCATCACAAAAACAGCCAGAGTAATGTTTGACGAAATATCTTGACGCTGGCCCAGCCAAGTTGGCACATAAAATCAAACATCACACTAGTTTTTCTGAAGGTGTCAGGACTTGGATCAGTCATTTAATTTTTTTGAACCTCAGTTCTTTCCTTCGTGTGATGGGCATAGTCATGCTTTCTTCACAGAGTTTTATGACTAAACGGGGTAAAGTGTATTCAGCACTCAGTACACTGTAGGGCACTTGGTTAGTTTATGTGGTGATGGGCACTGCAGGCTATGTGAACACAGTACTTTTATACTCCACTTTTAAAAATTGTTTCAGAAAGGAAATACTGCTGTGAGGTATTTTCTTGCTTTGTTTCACAAGGCTCTTTTGGTAGAGAAAGGCAGTGTGAACACACCAGGAAATGACCTTAAATGCATAGCTTACATTACATTGCAAAGTTATTGTGGTCTCTTTTCATAAAGTGGGTTAAATAACATATTATTTTTTTCTTCAAACCTCTCTTTGAAGATGAAAAATGCCTCCTTCATTCAAATTGCTTTCCACTTCAAAATGTGTGACTGTAAATCCCTGATTGCCATAGCAACTCCAGCCTTCCAGAACATTCTATATCCTGGTCTCTAATTTCCTCCTTTCTGAGACTGTACATTGACTAGGGCTGCCTTTCACTGAGTCAGATCCTCACCTGCCATATCTGACCTCCTAATCTGGGTCTCCACTAGGTCCTCTTGTGCCCCAGTGACATCCTCCATACACAAAGTGAGACTTGCAATTCCTAAGACTTAATCCTTAGAGATTAAAGCTTTGATCTCTGCAAAAATGAAAATCCCCAGGAACTCTGGCAGGATGAAGGAGCACAGAGAAGTTTACTTTAACACTATTGATGTGGGGTGTGTGTGTGTGTACGCAATAGAAAAAAAGTGGTGTCCATGCATAAGAAAAAGGGAAGAAATTATCCCAAACATAAAGACAGACTTGCATGACTTGAAAATCTTACTTAAAGTTGGCTCTTCACTGAGCCTAGAGACCTAATGGGGGGCCTTTTGTTCCAGCTTCTTGGTAAATCCTGGGAGGCAGGCACTGCCACATAGAAACCAAATACTGTGCACATTCTTTTAACATGGGAGGGGCAGCCTCAAAGGTGCTAAAGGAGTGCTCATTATTGAAAGAGTAAATTCCTTATTGAATAGGACTTCCACTGACCTAATAGTTTATGTGTAGTTGAACCCTTCACTCTCTAAGCAAAAAAAAAAAAATAAAATCACAGGGAAGAGTATAGCTTCAGTCTCACACTGAGCCCTAACAGAGGGATGCATTTACTCTGTCTGGGTGTCTTCTAGCTGCAAGGAGGAAGCCTTTTCCTGGAGAGCCTCATGATGGTCAGCAAAAAAGGTGTATTAATACCTAAAATTCATGTAGCTCTTCAGACATTAATTCAATTGTCGCAGTTGATTCTCATACCAATCCTACAAAGGAGGAAGGGCAGAAGTGCTGGTTAATTTCACTTTCAGAAATCCTAAGTACCTTGCCCAAACCCAAGACTGCTAGACCCAGAATACGAAAGTAACCAGTGTTTGTTCTGCTTTTCTCATAATAACTTGAACAGGGGACAGAGGTTGCAAATGGAAAGTCAACTGAAAATGAGGAGTAAGCATTTCATTGAAAATCTTTGCTCTGAATAGAGAAAGAAAAACTTATAGTCCCTCAGATACCACTGTGGCGATGGAATGATTGCACAGCAGGCCTGAGGATTTATTGGGATGTTTTCTTAACTTCAGTAGTAGTCATAGAGGCACATATTTAAAAATAATAATGATATATCATTTTATATGATTAGATTGGCAAATTTTTAAATTTGATAATACAAAATATTGACAAGAATGATAATCCTTAAGAACTGTTATACACTGCCAGTAGAAGTGTAAATAGATTTGACTACTCCGGAGAACAATTTTACAATATATAACAGAGTTGAAAACATATGTGCCCTGTGATCTAGCAAATTCATTCCTAAGTGTTTTCTCTAGATAAAAAATGTCTATATATGTGTTAGAGGTGACATTTTATAAAACTGATCATTGTAGCACTATTTATAGTGGTTGAAGTTGCATATTAAAACTGGAACAAACCTATGACCATTCACTTTTTATTTATTCATTTTTTTCATTTATTCATCTACCCATCCATCACCATCCATCCATCCATCCATCATCCCTTCACTTATGAGCATGTGCCTGTATGTGTGTATATATGCATACTATGTGCCAGGCATGATTCTAGGTGCTGGACATGTAGCAATGTACAAGCTAATAGAAGACCTTGTTTTCATTTATATCTTGCTGGGAACAAGCAATAAACAAGGAAACATATATAATTTTTGTAAGGAAAAGTGCTATGAAGCATAATTAAGAAGAGCAGAATCTAGAGAGTTATCTCAGTTGGAGAGAGACATCTTTAGACGCACTGATCAGTTTGGGAAGTCTCTTTCGAAGGGCAATGTTTAAGTAGATTATGTGGCTACACCTGACGGTGGCGGGGGGGAGCATGAATAAAAGAGAATCATTTGAATGCCTGGTAGTGAAATCCACAGGCACAGGGGTTCTGAGGTGGAAACATGTTTGGTAATTTCTAAAACTCAGATGTGTAGATGAAAATCAGAGATTCAAGAAGCATGGAGAATTTTTAAAAAGTTAAGAGCAATTCAACTTATTGATGGCAGCAAGGGATTTGTAAATAAGGTTTCCAACTCAGTTCAGTAAGCAATGCAAGATAATAGGAAAAAAAATGTGATCTAGGTAAGTTATCATGGAAATGAGCCAAGAATATCAGTGTTAACTGACATTTAATAACTGCTTAAAATTTAAGCACTGTGCCAATCATTTTTTACATATCAATTCACTTAACTGTTTACAATAAATTTAATTGCTGTACAAAAAATTTTCTAATGTGGGTACTAGTACCATTGATTTACAGTTGAAAAATTAAGGTTTGAAATGTTTAAGAAGCCAGTCCAACATGACCGGGTTTATGCTGCTACTGCTGCTAAGTCGCTTCAGTCGTGTCCGACTCTGTGTGACCCCATAGACAGCAGCCCACCAGGCTCTGCCATCCCTGGGATTCTCCAGGCAAGAACACTGGAGTGGGTTGCCATTTTCTTCTCCAATGCATGAAAGGGAAAAGTGAAAGTGAAGTCGCTCAGTCGTGTCCGACTCCCAGCGACCCCATGGACTGCAGCCTACCAGGCTCCTCCGTCCATGGGATTTTCCAGGCAAGAGTACTGGAGTGGGGTGCCATTGCCTTCTCCAATGACCAGGTTAGCAAACAGCAAAGGCAGGATTTGAAGCCAACTCTCCCTTTATTTTAGGCTTATGACCACTCCATCAAAAACCCAGGATCCTGGTGTTAGAAGACCTCCTTTCTCTCTTGGCAAGCCAGAAATAAAGACTGAAGAATAGTCTCTGTTTAAAGTAAAGTAAAAGTAAAGTATGTAGCTCAGTTGTGTCTGACTCTTTGAGACCCCATGGATTGTAGCCTACCAGGCTCCTCCCTCCATGGGATTCTCCAGGCAAGAATACTGGAGTGGGTTGCCATTTCCTTCTCCAACAGCAATTCTGACTTCCATTTCTCCAGCGGTCATGCTCCCAGCCTATCTCCTTAAGCTGATTATCTTAGATTCCTGGTTCAAGGCCAGAACACAGAGTTGAAAGGTACCTTTCTTTGTAGTCTAAAGCAGTGTTCACAGGGCTATCACTCTGAGAGTGGCTGAGAGTTTGCCCTGTCTTTCCCCAATCTATTTTACCACAAACTCAGAGATTGTCCTTTGTATGTCTCTGAAGAGAAACATCTGACCCTGACAGGCAGTCCTCGACCATTGGGCAGGGAGGACAAGAACGACAAATCAGTTTCACTTCACATGTTCACTCTAATCACTGGGTAGCAGCTGAATGGAGAAATGAGTTGAGAAAGATTCTGAGTTGCAGGGAAAGCTGTCAGCCAATAGAACCTGTGGGGCAAGCCGAGTTAATGAACACAACTTCTGACCTAAGTTAATGAACACAAATTATGACCACAACAGCAGAAAAAGGCTTGGGATACCTCATATTAGATGGTCTTAAACATGCACTTCAGTATTACCCTTTTAAATTCAGAACTCAATTTTGCTCCTGTTGCAGTCTCATCCTCTACAACCCAAACCCCTCCCAAAAACCTCTTCAAACTTTCTTCACAGGTAGATTTTATCCAAATCCTATCTCTTTCCCCCTTGATTACTGTTTTCTTCATTTGTACATGGCTCCTCTTGTTATAATATAATGGCAAGGGGCTCTGTTGCCTAGGAAACCTGGCAATACATCTGTCCTGGCTCATCTTTGCTGGGACTTGTCCATACTTGGAGGGGACTCTTAAAGTGCTCTTGATTCAGTCTGCTTTTAAGGGTGCAAGAGTGGGAACAGTGAAGACTCTTTCTTCTCTGTACAATGAACAAGAACTATCTCATCCATCAGGCCACATTCACCATAATTTTCAGTGGTGTGTCTTTTTTACTTTTAATACTAGAGAAGGAAATGGCAATCCACTCCAGTATTCTTGCCTGAAAAATCCCATGGACAGAGGAACCTAGTAGGCTACAGTCCACGGGGTCACAAAGAGTTGGACACAACTGAGCGACTTCACTTTCTACCTCAATATAAAATGAAAAGTTTTACAAGACCTTGTATTATTTATATAAGCCCCTACCTATCCACTGTGGATTATAATTTCACAACCTGAACTATATATTTTAATGCTTTTTTTAATTTCTACTTTCTAAATCTGATAGAATTCTCACCTCAGAATGTAAACTTCACAGGTCATATCTGAATTAGATGCCAGATTTGAAAAGTCCTTAAAGATTAACCACCATTACATTTTTTTAAATAAGGGAAGAAACTAAGGAACAAAAAGGTAAGGACCAGTTCCTAGGAGGTGTACTAATGATGGTTTAGTCACTCAGTAACATCTGACTCTTGCGACCCCCATGGACTGCAGCCCACTGGGCTTCTCTGTTCATGAGATTTCCCAGACGAGAATACTGGAGTGGGCTACCATTTCCTTCTCCAGGGGAATCTTCCCAACCCAGGAATTGAACCTGGGTCTCCTGCATTGCAGGTGGATTCTTTACCGACTGAGCTATAAGGGAAGCTCCAGGAGGTATATTTAGGCCATCAGAGGACTAGTAAATTTATTAATTCATTTGTTCTTTCAGTCATTCAGAATATATATTCACTATGTGCCAATCACTGTTCTAGACATTAGAAATTAAGCAATAAAAATAAATAAACAAAAGTTCTGATTCTCAAGGAATAACTTAATGAAAACAATCCAGAAACATAATCAGGAATCAGATCTTACAAGGCTCAGAACTACTCTAACCAATGTAACGGTCTGAATATCCACACTTGCATTCAGAGACCAAAATCGAGGTTATAAGACTTGAAATGAAGAGTTATGGTCTTAGTCTCATTTGAGTCAATAACTAGCTAGATTAGACAATTTTCTTGATCCCTCTGGTCTCACCCATAAAACAGCATATAGGTTGAGATAGTCTTTAACTCTGACTGTAAATGCAAAGAATAAGAATTTCAATCAGAAGCACATGAAAAAACCTTAAATAATAGAGTTGTCCGAGCTCCTGGAAACTGACTAAATCATAACTTCTACCTATGGGTCTCAGTAGAGGGAAGGACTTCTGATGAATTTTTGACTCCAGGTTTTGATCATTAAGTGCCCCTTGACTGCTTCTTATTCTAGCCATCTGTTTTTTTTTTTTAATGACTCCCTAGCATTAACCGTCATGAAAATTAAAAAATGATAATAATTTGAAAATTTTTGGGAGAAGTTTGTATGTTCTGTAGACATGGTAAAAAATAGTCAACAGATTTTATACTTGTTTAATTAATCAATTACTATTCTATAGCCATGGTAAAAGCAATCATGATAGCTGATTTTATACCTGTGTAATCAATCAACAGTTCACTTCAGCTTCCTAAAACCAAATAGCCATGAATAACTCCTTATATCTGAAAGCCAGACAAATTGGTATTGCTGTTAGCATAACTGATGCCATCTTGGGCCCTTACAGTTTCTCCTGTCCTTTAGTTGACCCTACTGAGGATTGTACTGTATGATAAATCTCTTCTGTGTCATCAAGAGCTTTGTAGTTAATAGATATTGCTTAATAATTGCCAGGATTAAGTGGCCTCTATGCTCTGCTGATCCCCAAACAATAATGAAAACCTTTGCTGATGTATTTTTTCCTGGCTCCCAGGAGATTAGTAATCCATCCATGAACTGTGACTTAGGAATGTAAGGAAGACCTTACACCCTTCCAAACACCTACCCCCATACTGCTGCTGCTGCTAAGTCGCTTCAGTCATGTCCGACTCTGTGCGACCCCATAGATGGCAGCCCACCAGGCTCCCCTGTCCCCGGGATTCTCCAGGCAAGAACACTGGAGTGGGTTGCCGTTTCCTTCTCCAATGCATGAAAGTGAAAAGTGAAAGTGAAGTCGCTCAGTCATGTCCGACCCTTATCGATCCCATGGACTTCAGCCTTCCAGGCTCCTCCATCCACGGAATTTTCCAGGCAAGAGTACTGGAGTGGGGTGCCATTGCCTTCTCTGACCCCCATACCCCAGGCTAATTATAAATCTGTCATATATATATATATATATACACACACACACACACACATGTCATATATATTATATATACATATATGTCATATATATTATATATATATATATAATGTATGTACATACATGTGTATTTGTTTTGTAAGCGGGTGAATGACTGAAGTTCTTTTGTCCTGGAAGGTCTGTGTTTGTTGCATGTAAAAGAATTTGCTCCACAAACAACAGATGAGGGCACAGGTTTGACCAGTTTCCAAACCATCTTGCCAATTCATGAAAGTAGGTCATATTGTTTAGTTTATATTCCAAGGTTCACACTTGCTGTATTTTTGATCACACAGTCCATTTCTAGCTACTATCTGATTAGAAAACCCAAAACATTATTGATAAATACACATTCTTGGTCAATTTTAGAGGCCTTTTGTTTTATTTGTCATGAGTTTGTCTATAGCAAAGCTATAACCTGCTCCTGGCAGACGAGCTCCTTTCCTGTAAATTCTCACTGTAACAATAATTTTTGTGCTTATCTTGATGCATAGCAAAATTGCTTTTACTTTGAATAACAATGGCTATTTTGTGGGACTTTTACATGTCAAAATGTAGGGGAGCTTCAGAAAAAAATATAAAGCAAAGATCAAACATTCAATAGTCATCTTTTTAACTTACATGCTAAAAAATCTTCAAATAAATAAAATTCTGACTTCAAGAAAATCTCTTATAAAGGCTCTCTTTTTCACGCCTGTTCAACCATTTGAAATCTATACTTCCTGCATCTCTCTTTATCTTGTCTTATCCTCTAATTCTTTCTGCTCCTTCTTTGACCTCCTGAGCTACCTTTTGCGAGAGTTGTTCTCAGGAAAGGAACAATCACATTGGACACAATATCTTTTAAATGCCTAAATCAGAAATCAATATATAAAAGCTGCATTTAAACCAATGTACAGAAAAGTTGAGAACCATAATTAAAATTTTTCCTAGGCCTCTAGAAATTATACAGAAATTATACTCCTATAGAATTCAGGATTTTGCAAGAAAGTAATTGTCCTGAATGGTCACACGTGTGTGAGTGCTAAGTCATAGCTGTTCGAATTTGTTCACTAAATTATTATCTCTTTAGTCAGGAGAGACTGTTAAAAGGAGTAAAGAGGGAAAGCTCAGGAGATAATTTAAATAGCCCTGTTATACATATTTTTTTAAATGACCCTGACAAGGAATAAATAAATAAAAGGAAATATACTACATAAAGGCAATTTAAGAAGCTTTTCTCTTAGAAGTAGATGGCATAAAGATTCAAAATTATAAGCTAAATAAAGATAAATCATTAGTAGTGTTTAAAAAATAGTCTTTAAAACTCCCAGATAGTATTTTGGGTAGAGACAACAGTTTAAGAGAAGTTTATCTTCTCTTTCACAAATAAGCTCAGACCTGAATTAAGAAATTTTATCAAAAAAATGAAATGGATAATTTCAATTTGGTTGTAACCAAACTTTTACATGACTATTAGAACGTAAATGAGCTAGAAATCAAAACAAACTTGAAAGATACAACTTACCTTACAAATGGTATTTCTAGGTAAATTATACTACAGAATAATTACCATTGAAAGTCCTAGGAAAATGTCCTGGATATGATTAATGTTTCTATATTATGTGTGTTTGAAGAGAAATACTTAGTTATGATATCAGAATTCTTATGGGCAAGACATTCATGTACAGAGATAGAATAATTAGTACAGAGCACATAAGAATCCAGATCATTTTTTTCTCAGATAATCATAAATTTCTCATTCATCTTTCATAATATACTAGACCATATTCTAAAGCTATTAACTCAATCACATAAGAGATGCAGGTTCAATCCCTGGGTTGGGAAGATCCCTGGGAAAAGGAAATGGCAACCCAATACAATATTCTTGCCTAGAGAATCCCATGGACAGAGGAGCCTGGCAGGCTATGGTCCATAGGGTCGAAAAGAGTTGATAGGCAATAACTAGCTCAGTCTCTCTTATAGAAGCTGATCCTTCATGGGAAACCCAGTTAATTCAAACTGATGAACAATGATCCTTTCTAGACATATCAGATTGTTAGAAACAAAAAGGTAAATATATTCTCTGATAGCCAATACAAGTTTGGAATAGTTTAACTGACTTGGAATAATGTTCAAATTAAGATGCTTCTGTCCTGTACTCTCCCCACCCCTAAAATAAGATTTCTATCCTAAATGTGGAGGCTCATAGTTAAAGAGATACTGTTTCAAATACATTAAGTGCTTTACCACATCATGATGCTAAATATGCTTCTTTAATACAGTCCTTACTTGTGGAACATTTGTAATACAAAGACAACTCCATGGAAAAGTTAAAGGATTTCACTAGAGACACAAATTTTGGCCCAAATTCTAAAAGAAACACTGGAAACAAAATGGGTTTTAAGATCCATGAATATAATGGCTGCTTTCTAACACTAAATAAAACCACAAATGGACATTTGAAAAAAATCTTCTAGGAGATATCAGACAGTAGGGAAAATTGTTCACAATTTAAAATTCCAATGGGGAACTTTTCTAGAAGTTGTGGTTAATCCATATTATTTCTGTAACTAAAAACTGTAAAGGTTAGATATGGGTGTAATCATGATCAAAAAAAAAAACTCAGCATTTCCAAATGGATTTTATACAACTGCCTCCTCTAGCTACAGCTTTATACTTTCTTGAACATTTGCATGCATGCATGCTCAGTCTCTACAGTAGTCTGACTCTTCGGGACCCCATAGACTGTAGCCCTCCAGCTCCTCTGCCCATGGGATTCTCCAGGCACGAATACTGGAGTGGGTTGCCATGCTCTCCTCCAGGGGATCTTCCCCACACAGGAATCGAACCCGTATCTCCTGCATGGCAGGCAGATTCTTTACTGGTGAGACACAGGGGCAGCCCTCTTGAACATATATTTCATGCCAGTGTTTACTTTCTGGATGGGATAAAATGCTCTACTGTTAAGTCATATCACTCACAGTGGCTAACAAACAAACAAACAACAAAAAAAACTATTGAACTTTGTGTTCCTTACATAGGATGTAACAGCTTACAAAGATGGGGATGGAGCAACACAGCGGTGACAGATACTTGTGAATTAGAGATAGCTTTGCCCCTTGCTCTGAAACATCACTGTTTATCATCTCTAAAACTTGGAAAACATAGAAAAAGTCCCCCTAGAAGTGCAAATTTGCAACAACCAGAGACTATAAACTAAGGTTCTAGGTGGCTCAATGATAAGGAATCCTCCTGCCAATGTAGGAGACACAGGAGACATGGGTTAGATCCCTGGGACAGGAAGATCCCCTGGAGTAGGAAATAAAAACCCACTTCAGTATTCTTGCCAGGAAATTCCATAGACAGAAGAGCCTAGCAGACTACAGTCCATGGGGTCATGAAGAGTCAGACATGACTGAGCAGGAGTATCAGAAACTAAGGTTCTAGGTGAACCACCAGAAACAACTGATCCATGAAAGTCCAATAGCTAAAACTGGGTTAGTTCTATGAACAAACTGATGATCTTCCATTTAAATAATTAGTAAAAAAGAATATCTTAGATGGTTGAACAGACTGATTCCAAATAGGAAAAGGAGTTCGTCAAGGCTGTATATTGTCACCCTGTTTATTTAACTTATATGCAGAGTACATCATGAGAAACGCTGGACTGGAAGAAACACAAACTGGAATCAAGATTGCCGGGAGAAATATCAATAACCTCAGATATGCAGATGACACCACCCTTATGGCAGAAAGTGAAGAAGAACTCAAAAGCCTCTTGATGAAAGTGAAAGTGGAGAGTGAAAAAGCTGGCTTAAAGCTCAACATTCAGAAAACAAAGATCATGGCATCTGGTCCCACCACTTCATGGGAAATAGATGGGGAAACAGTGGAAACAGTGTCAGACTTTATTTTTGGGGGCTCCGAAATCACTACAGATTGTGACTGCAGCCATGAAATTAAAAGATTCTTACTCCTTGGAAGGAAAGTTATGACAAACCTAGATAGCATATTCAAAAGCAGAGACATTACTTTGCCAACAAAGGTCCGTCTAGTCAAGGCTGTGGTTTTTCCTGTGGTCATGTATGGATGTGAAAGTTGGACTGTGAAGAAGGCTAAGCGCCGAAGAATTGATGCCTTTGAACTGTGGTGTTGGAGAAGACTCTTGAGAGTCCCTTGGACTGTAAGGAGATCCAACCAGTCCATTCTGAAGGAGATCAGCCCTGGGATTTCTTTGGAAGGAATGATGCTAAAGCTGAAACTACAGTACTTTGGCCACCGCATGCGAAGAGTTGACTCATTGGAAAAGACTCTGATGCTGGGAGGGATTGGGGGCAAGAGGAGAAGGGGATGACAGAGGATGAGATGGCTGGATGGCATCACTGACTCGATGGACGTGAGTCTGAGTGAACTCCGGGAGTTGGTGATGGACAGGGAGCCCTGGCATGCTGTGATTCATGGGGTCGCAAAGAGTCGGACATGACTGAGTGACTGATCTGATCTGATCTGAGATGGTTGAAATCACTGTAACACTCTACATACTTTTTGTTCATTATGTTTTTGGTTATATTTATCCTATTGACTGGCTTCAGTTTATGCCCTTCCAACTTAGAACTACCAAGAATAAAATCAGGAACTTGAACAGACTTATTTTCTTTATAAAACCTGTAAATCTTAAATTGTGGTTCCTGGGTGCCTTTTAATCCCTTCTCATAGTTAAACTTGATTGTCTTAGAGTTTTTTGATGTCTGTTTTCTCAAGTCTTAAGTTCTTAAACATAGTCACTGTCCATATAAATGACTCAAAAATTTATTAAAAAACAAAATCATACTGATCTCATTTGAATGAAAAATAATGCCTTTGTAAATGAAATCATATATGATCTGCTAAGTTGCTTTAGTCGTGTCTGACTCTGTGCAACCCCATAGACGACAGCCCACCAGGCTCCCCCATCCCTGGGATTCTCCAGGCAAGAACACTGGAGTGGGTTGCCATTTCCTTCCCCAGTGCATGAAAGTGAAAAGTCAAAGTGAAATCGCTCAATCGTGTCCGACTCTTAGTGACCCCATGGACTGCAGCCTACCAGGCTCCTCCATCCATGGGATTTTCCAGGCAAGAGTACTGGAGTGGGGTGCCATTGCCTTCTCCAAATATATATTATATATTGTGTACTATATTGAACATTTTTATAGCCCACAGTTCATAGTATGGTGCCTAAAAACTATTTATTGATGTGGTTCAAGTTAACAAAATACAATATTTTCCTCCAATCCAGAATATATATTGTTCTGAATAGGGTACTAATAAGTTCAGTTTAGAACACTTGATTGACACCCCCCCCCCAAAATGATTAATGAAAGCATCAGAGTTGAAAAAAAGAGAGTTGAAAAAAAATGGCTGTGAAGAATAGGAAAAACAAATGTCTTGGTTAACAGGTTTTGGTGGAAAAACTAAATAAGGGGAATATGTTTTTTTAAAATAATATTCCTAGAGAAGAAAATGATTTTTTAAATTTTTGAAGAGAAAATAAGCCATCAGAAAAAATATGATGACAGAGGTGCTATGGGAGAAAAAATTATATGGAAAATAAAAGGAACTAGAATAGATAAAATGATCATAAAAAAAACAAATGAGAGGAATCTATCTTCCTGATTTCAGAATTTATGTAACTACAATTATCAAGATTATGGTGTTGGTGAAGGTATAGACATATAGATCAGTGGAACAGAACAGATTCAGAAAACACTAGAAGTAGACTCACACAAATAAATCTAATTGAGTTTTTTATAAAGTTACAAAGGAAATTCAACAGAGGAAAATGTGCAGAATCTAAGCCTAGGCAAAGACTTCTTACACTAGACACCAAGAACACCATGCAGAAAAGGAAAAACTCATAATTTGGACTTCATGAAAATTAAAAACTTTTTCTCTGAAAAAGACAATGCAAAGAGGATAAAAAAAATAAGCTTCAGAGTGGGAGAAAATTTACAAATCACATATCTAACATGTGACTAATATCAAGAAGATTTCAAAACTCAACAGTTAAAAAAAAGAAGCAATCATTTAATTAAAATACGGGAAAACCCATAAAGGGACACTGATGCTGAGGCTGAAACTCCAGTACTTTGACCACCTCATGCGAAGAGTTGACTCATTGGAAAAGACTCTGATGCTGGGAGGGATTGGGGGCGGGAGGAGAAGGGGACGACAGAGGATGAGATGGCTGGATGGCATCACTGACTCGATGGACGTGAGTCTGAGTGAACTCCGGGAGTTGGTGATGGACAGGGAGGCCTGGCGTGTTGCGATTCATGGGGTCACAAAGAGTCGGACACGACTCAGCGACTGAACTGAACTGAAAATGAATAAGATACATAGTACAAGCGGAAAATTTTAGCACATTAGAAATGCTTAATGTTATGAGTCATTAGGGAATTCCCTGGCGGTCTAATGGTTTGGTCATCAGAAAAATTTGAATTAAAATCACAGTAAGATGTTACTATATAACCTATCAAAATGACAAACTTAAAAAAAAAAGTGACAATGCTAACTTCTGGTGAGGATGCAGAAAAACGGACTCACTCATACATTGCTAGTAGAAATACAGAATGGCTTAGCCAGTCTGGAAAACAGCTTGACAGTTTTTAAAAACTAAAAATGTAACTATCATGTGATCCAGTAATTGCATTTACCCCAAAGAAAAACACACACAAGAAACACAAAACCTGTACAAAAATGTTCATCACAGTTTTATTCAAAATAGCCAAAAACTGGGAACAACCCAGATGTCCTTCAGTGTCTGAGTGGTTGAACCATCTGTAGTATATCCATACCACGAAATACCATTCAGCAATAAAAAGCAACAAATTATTGATACATGCAAAAACCTGGATGAATCTCCAGAGAATCATGCTGAGTGGGAAAAAAGCCAATCCTATAAGTTTACATACTATATGATTCCATTTATATAACATTCTTGAAATGACAAAAGAGGACAGATTAGTGGTTGCTAGTTGTTAAATCAGGGAGTGTGGCCTAAGAGAAATCAAAGTGACTATAAAAAGAAAATATTAGGGAAGCTTTTAAAGACAGAAGCTTTCTATATCTTGGTGGTA
Organism: Bos taurus; assembly: GCF_002263795.3. Lineage (NCBI taxonomy): Eukaryota > Metazoa > Chordata > Mammalia > Artiodactyla > Bovidae > Bos > Bos taurus. The sequence continues at coordinate 14,180,408 of NC_037341.1, read as the reverse complement.
CCAGTGTCAATAGCCTAATTTGATATTCTACAATAGTTTTGAAAGATGTTACCATTAAGGGGAGAGTTGGACTATAAAGAAAGCAGAGTGCCAAAGAATTGATGCTTTTGAACTGTGGTGTTGGAGACAAATCTTCAGAGTCCCTTGGACTGCAAGGAGATCCAACCAGTCCATCCTAAAGGAAATCAGTCCTGAATATTCATTGGAAGGACTGATTCTGAAGCTGAAACTCCAATATTTGGCCACCTGATGCAAAGAACAGACTCATTGGAAAAGACCCTGATGCTGGGAAAGATTGAAGGCGGAAGGAGAAGGGGACAACAGAGGATGAGATGGTTGGATGTCATCACTGACACAATGGACATGAGTTTGAGTAAGGTCTGGGAGTTGGTGATGGACAGGGAAGCCTGGTATGCTGCAGTCCATGGTGTCGCAAAGAGTTGAACACGACTGAGTGACTGAACTGAACTGAACCATTAAGGGGAATTGGTTAATGGGTACAAGGGATTTCTCTGCACTGTTTCTTACAAATGCCTATGAATTTATAATGATCTCAAAAGTACAGTTTTATTTTTTTAAAAAATCAAAGAACATTCATTGCTTTCCAAGCAATTGTTTCATTTTAGAAATACTGTGATCAAGAATGGTTTATAATAAAAATATTTTTCTGGTTGTCGTTCAACCAGAAAGTTTAAGAAGCCAGAATACTTCATTACTCTCAGTCAGTATAACCAAAAGCAAGGACATTCATGTCAGCGCACACCGAGGTTCATATTCCAGACTTCCAGGTAGTGCTATCGGTAAAGAACCTGCTTGCCAATGCAAGAGACCAGGGTTTGATCCCTGGTTTGGGAAGATCCCTTGGAGGAGGGCATAGCAATGCAGTCCAGTATTCTTGTCTGGAGAATCCCATGGACAGAGGAGCCTGTCGGGCTACAGTTCACAGGGTCATGAGGAGTCGGACACGACTGAAGCGACTTAGCACACATGCAGCTTCATGTTCCACGTCGATTTTGTACCTGGTCTCTGAGAGCGGGATGTCTTGTTCTTGAAGCAGAGATAATAAGATCTATTTCACTGAACTGTTACAAGAACTACATGAGATGAAATATGCAAAGCACAGAGAACATTGCCTAGTAAATTATAGGGGTTCAACTAATGTTAGTTCCTGTCTCTTTCCCTGTCTAAGTAATGGGAACTCTTACTTTATTTGCACATAAAATCAAATACAGAAAGGAGAGAAATGTCAGTCTATATCTGCAGTGCAAATTGTTTTGGGAAAAGAAAATTAAGATAAGTTCCTAGAATGAAAAATAATCTTCCCAACAGAGTTCAAAGAGACTGAGGAATGGTCTCTTGGGGAAAGCTTTCACTAAACAGGAAAACATGAAACAGAGGAGCAGCCATGCCCTGGGAGGGTAACAGGCAATTTGACCTATTATGTGTTTACTACATCAAGTTTATTTGTCGTCCTGATTACAAGCCACTCACCGTGACATGGATAAGGGGACGATTGCCTACTTCACAGCCATTTCTTCAAAGTTCTTTTATTGCTGACTGGCCCTGACACAATGTTTCACACACTGATAAACTAAGCTCTTTTGACCTACAGCCGTCCCTAAGATGGGAGGATATTGAAGAATATATATATATATATATATATATATATTGAGGCAATGTGGTGGGGGAAAATATAAGATACATGTAAGGTGCAATAAAAGAAAGGTGAAGTAGGAACATCAGAAAATTAATTTCCTGCCTCCAAGTATTATTGGATAGTAGCTCAGCAAACCACCTGGGACAGGTTAGGAGCTCAACATGGGAAATAGGTGAGTTGAGTAGAAAGAAACAACAAGATGAGTAACAGAAAGATGTCTGAACAGGCGAAGATCTTATTAACCCCTGGATGCCTTGTTTGCCTGTTTCTACAATGTCGAAAATTTTGCTGCCTGCTAAAGCAGACTCAGACTAATTAACTTACCCAGAAAGCTCATCTGCATTTTAATGGGAGAAGCAGGCATCTGATCCTAGCACTGGAAACTTTCTACAGCATGTGTATGGGCTGCCCTGTTGATTTATGGAGGTAGCATTCCTAGATCCTGCCTTTTCTGTGTGTTTATTAGAACTGATTGGGCAAAATTAGATTTCAAACCGGATTAAGACTTCAAGAAAATGTTGCTTTCAAATTTTTCTTCTGAAAATCAGAAAGAAATGCCTGTAGATACAAGATATTTTATCATTGTAAATAATCAACCTCATATACTTATATTAGCACATTACAATTTACAAGGCACTTCTCCACAAGTAATCTCTTTAGATCCATGTAAAATTCTTTAAACTAGGAAGGGCATATGTTATCACACATATAATCATCTACAGATGAGAAAACTGGGTTTGAAGGAAAAGATTGCCTAATGTCGCCAAAGAACAAAGTCAAAGCTGGCTGTTCTGACCCCTTGTAATACTATTGTTATCCAACCAAAAGCCAAGAACACACTAGGCATTTTTGAAGCCTTGGCTTTTTTTCAGGAACCTTTGCATTTTCTTTCCCTGTGGTAGTGAAAGGCTAAAATGATATTAACTATGATGGCATTGCAATTTAGGAAGCACTTTGGAAAGTGTAGTGCAGTCATGGCCTCAGGCCTGCAAGAACTTTAATCTGGATTGGAAATAGGCATACAATCATTGAATCATTTATGGCTCTCAAAGGGGATATCTGAATATATGTTGAAATGAGAGCAGAGACAATAACTTTCAGTGAAATTCCAACTAATAACATGTCCTTATGAGCTAGAGAATAAGCAGCTTTTATGGTGAAGATCAGGCTTCCCTGGTAGCTCAGCTGGTAAAGAATCCACCTGCAATGCAGGAGACCCTGGTTTGATTCCTGGGTCAGGATGACCCTCTGGAGAAGGGATAAGCTACCCACTCTAATATTTATGGACTTCCCTGGCAGTTCAGATGGTAAAGAATCCGTCTGTAATAAAAGAGACCTGGGTTCAATCCCTGGGTTGGTAAGATTCCCTGAAGGAGGGCATGGGAACCCACTCCAGTGTTCTTGCCTGGAGAATCCCCATGGACAGAGGAGCCTGGTGGGCTACAGTTCATGGGGTTGCAAAGAGTTGGACATGACTGAGTGACAAGCAAAGCACAGCATAGCCTATGGTGAAGACCACTATAAGCAAAGACTGACAGGATTAACAGCATTTACAGGCAAAAGAGGAAAGGGAGGGGTGGGATATTGAATGAAAAAATAGCTTAAGCATAGACAGAATGAACCGTATGCTTTAGAGCTATATTAATTAGTATTAGATGTTGCAATGAGTACAACCTCTTGTATTGATTTAAGAGAGGAAGCTCTGAATAAGATTATTGGAGATCACATGTGTATCACTTTTTTTTTAAGGGAAAGGATTTAAGTTTTATCTGAAACATCAAAGATTTACAACCAAATAAATAGCTGAAGGAAAATTATTAAATATACCACATATTATATTTATCAATTTAGATAATAAATTTAAGGTCATTAGTTAAATTTCCTACTTTGAAATATCTATAATTTTTAAAAAATTTTACTCATTATTGGAATATAATTGTTTTACCTTTTTATACAGTTCAGGGGGTATTCACAGCAAGTGTACTGGAGTAGTTTGCCATTCCCTCCTCCAGTGGATGAGATAGTTGGATGGTATTACCAATTCAATGGACATGAACTTGGGCAAACTCCAGGAGATGGTGAGGGACAGGGAAGCCTGGCATGCTGCACTCCATGGGATTACAAAGAGTCAGACATGACTTGGTGACTGAACAACAACAACGATAGTTGGTTTACAGTGTTAGGTTAGTTTCAGGTGTACAGCAAGTGAATCAGTTATACAGACACATATATCCTCTCTTTAATCCTCTGTAATCACCTCTATGGGAAAATAATCTTAAAAAGTGTGCATCTCTTCTGAACAAGTTATGCCAGTTTCTCCATCTGTAAATGGAGATGATATAAGTACCAACTTCACAGTGTTTTAGGAGAACTGAATAAGATATTTCATAAAAAGGTCTTTATTAGAATAGTACCTATACTAAACTGATATTTTTTAAATGATGCTATCTGTTTAAAAAAAAATGTCAGTAGGTAGGGAGGTGGTTGAATTTGGAGTATAGATAAAATGACCATGTAATTTATCATTTAAATAATTTAGCCCTTGAAATGAAAGGAGATGCTATTAATGGTTATGCCAGGGAACCAAGTATAAGGGAGGAATATTCAAGACAAACCAGAAGGGGTTGTGACTCTACATACAAGAAATCCTACTCAAATTTTTTTTCTTGTTTATTCAAACTTCCCAGGTGTATCGTAGACAAAATTCCACAATTAAATCACACTACATAAGCAAAGATATTGTAAGCAATTTCTGTAATATGATCCAAAGCTTTGAACTTTGAACCAAGAATGTCTAAGGTGAAAAAGATTTTAGATCACCTAATATTCTTTTCAAGTGGCTCAGTGGTAAACAATCCACCAGCCAATGCAGGAGACTCAGGAAACACGGGTTTGATCCCTGGGTAGGGAAGATCCACTGGTGAAGGAAATGGTGATTCACTCCAGTATTCTTGCCTGGGAAATCCCCTGGATAGAGGAGCCTGGCGAGCTACAGTCCTTGGGGTCTCAAAGAGTAGGACATGCCTTAGAAGTGACAGAGCACACATGCAAATGTTCCTTCTACATTTTCAGTTTCAGAAGGGGCCTCATGACATACGGGAGCTGATACCTGTGATTTTGTTAGGTAACACTGACACAAAGGACCTATAGCCAGAAGTGGACAGAGCTTTTGGAGTTCATCTCAGATTTCTAACTATTGTGAAAGTCTGAGGTTTATTCTACAGATGAGGAAACTGCTCCAGATTAACTAAGGCCCTTATTGAAGATTTCCTAACATCTGATTCAGAATTTTTTTTCTCACACATCAGCATTACCCAAAATATGCTCCATAGAACACTAGTCCTAAAAGATGTTCTGACAAAGAAGGAGGGAGGGAGGGGATGGGAGGAAACCAGGGTTGAGTAAGCTTAGGCAATGCTGCTTATTATATTACTCTTAGAAATCCAAAATTTACATTAAATACTCTGGCAAGTGCTTGAGTGAAAAACCAATTTATTTTTGTTCAAACCAGTATTTCCCAAATGTGTTTTATCACAAAACCATTCTATCACTCAACATAAATTAACATTCTGCAGAATTAGTGTTCCGATGATTCATGCTTTGCAAAAGACTATACAATACAATTTAGTATCTTGTGAAAAACCTCCAAACCAGTAAGAACAAGAAATAAATAGATCATTATAATATTTTGTCACTTTATATGGGTTTGTTTATGTGCAGTCATAAAATTGACATGACTCCAAATTCATTCTTTTAGTTAAGTAATGTATTAAACTTAAGACAATTGGATATACTTGACTGATCATTTCCTTATTTGAAAAATATACTTTAACACTATCTAAAGCAATTTTAATATGATAAAATAATTTTATCTTAATTAAATATTTTATAACCTCAAAAAAGGAAGAAAACACTTTGATATTTATTTTTACCTATTGAGTGAGAAGGACTTTAAATTTTTTAAATCAGTAAAAGAATGCCTAAGAACATAGAGATTACCTTTAAAAATATTATATTTCAGCAAAAAATAAAGCCTGTTAAATAAATAGTAAAAAGGATTTATAGTTAAGTATAACAGCAAAAGACACCTATCTTAAGCATATAAATGACATGTAAATTTTAAAAAACATAAAAACAAACAACAACAAAACCCATTAAGAGAACAACAGAAAAAAAAGGACCAAGGATCTGAATGAAGAAAACAGAAATGGAATGAATAAAGGATGTACTTGACACATACAGCTTTGCTATAGGCTAAACTTCTGAAAGTGAAAGAGGAGAGTAATAAAGTTGGCTTAAAGCTCAACACTCAGAAAATGAAGATCATGGCATCCGGTCCCATCACTTCATGGGAAATAGATGGGGAAACAGTGGAAACAGTGTCAGACTTTATTTTCTGGGGCTCCAAAATCACTGCAGATGGTGATTGCAGCCATGAAATTAAAAGATTCTTACTCCTTGGAAGGAAAGTTATGACCAACCTAGATAGCATATTCAAAAGCAGAGACATTACTTTGCCAACAAAGGTCCATCTAGTCAAGGCTATGGTTTTTCCTGTGGTCATGTATGGATGTGAGAGTTGGACTGTGAAGAAAGCTGAGTGCCGAAGAATTGATGCTTTTGAACTGTGGTGTTGGAGAAGACTCTTGAGAGTCCCTTAGACTGCAAGGAGGTCCAACCAGTCCATCCTAAAGGAGATCAGTCCTGGGTGATCCTTCTTTGGAAGGACTGATGCTAAAGCTGAAACTCCAATACTTTGGTCACCTCATGCGAAGAGTTGACGGATTGGAAAGGACCCTGATGCTGGGAGGGATTGGGGGCAGGAGGAGAAGGGAACGACAGAGGATGAGATGGCTGGATGGCATCACCAACTCGATAGACATGAGTTTGAGTAAACTCCGGGAGTTGGTGATGGACAGGGAGGCCTGGAGTGCTGCGATTCATGGGGTTGCAAAGAGTCGGACACGACTGAGCAACTGAACTGAACTGAACTGAAACTTCTGAATGCATTGCCTCTGCTAAGTCACTTCTCATATATCCACTTTCATTTTCATAGCCCAGCTGCATAACTGTGCTTCATGGTCTGCATCTTAAAGCAAAAGCATCCACAGGGGCCATTGTAAGTTATTTTACAATTTTCCTTTTTTTTCAGACTTACACCTCAAAGTCTGTCATTCAACTTGGGGACATTTGGTTTGCAACACAGACACAAAAGAAGGGGACTTCTGTAGACATAGTGATCATGGAGTAAACGTGCTTTTAAGCATGGTGGTGGTGGTGGTTTAGTCACTAAGCTGTGTCTGACTCTTGAGAGCCCAAGGACTGTAGCCCCCACCAGGCTCCATGGGATTCTGTAGCCTTCTGTCCATGGGATTCACCAGGCAAGAATACTGGAGTGGGCTGCCATTTTCTTCCCCAGGGGATCTTCCCGACCCAAGACTCAAACCTGGATCTCCTGCATTGCAGGCAGATTTTTTACTGACTTAGGTATGAGGGAAGTCTTCCATATTCCCCAGAGATCACTGTATGAGCTAATTCACAAAAAAAGCCAGATAAAACTTTTGTCTCAAACTATCATCTCTCCTCTCCATTGGTAGTCCTTGAGTAGCTTAGTTTCACATTTCCAAATGTGAAACGTGAAATTTGTCAATGTCAATTTGTCTTGTCAAATCCTCACTGTTCATCTTCTAAAAAGCCCCCTTAATAATTATGTTTAGACAGTGTAGTATCCTCTCCAATTGTAAAAATAGCAATTGTTTATGTTTCCAAGGAAGAGGGATTTAATTACTTTTCCTGGCTACCTCAGTTATCAATTACTGCATTAAATAATACTTATTTAGTGGCTTAAAACAATATTTATCAATAATTTTCATGGTTCTGTGAGTTGACTGGGGCTCGATTGGTGGTTCTTACCTGGATTTCGTGTGCAACTGCAGCAGATAGCGGCTGAGACTGGTGTCATGTGTTGCTGTATGTCTCCCAGCCTGTAGGTAATAGATACTGATGCTGGTGGCTAGGAGTGCCTGTGGGCACCCACTTAGGCAATACTGGCTGTACTGACAAGAATAGAGACAGTGTTATGACTAGACAGGCCCTTGTGATTCTTATTAAGACATACCTTACAGGGAGCTTTGAAAAAATAATATTTATTACTGACAGGTCCTGGAGAGTATGTGGCATGCCTGGGGTCACACAGTAAGGTCGAAGGTATGGCGAGAGAAAAAGAGTGCAAACCTGGATTCTGCCTCTATTGAGGTGGATGGTGGGATGCTTAGGGTTTTGCAGGTTCACTCTTCATTTAAATGAATTTAAAATGCAAGAGTGGGAGTTAAAGTATGAGAAAGGAAAAGTAAGGTCACTCAAGACATCAGTCATCAGGGTCACACAAAGCTTTCTAAAAGAGGGGAACTTCATTGGGTGGGGCCAGCTGGCTCTTTATCAAATTTGTGTAGCTGGAAATGTATTTATTGGAGATGGATGTCTTTGAAATGAATGTCTCAGCAATCAAAAGCTTAATGTCAGGCATTTATAATACAATTAAAAAAAAAAAGCTGATCATCAAGCCTGTACACTGCATGTGTACACTGGAGTGAGCTTGTTGTGAAAGATGGTTTACACCATGTCTGATCTCATCTTCCATGTGACCTCTCTCCCAGATGAGTGGTCCCAGGTCTTATACAGGATCTCAGCTGCAGCTGCCCAAGTCAGAGTGTTCCAAGAGCCAGTGTTCTGAGAGATCCAGGTAGAAGCTGCAAAGGTACTTATAATCTAGCCTCAAAAGGAACAAACCATCACTCCTGCTGATCTGTACTGACCAAGTCATACAATCCAGATTTAAGGGGACGGGAATAAACTTCACTTTTGACACACACGGGACAGGCAGGAGGAGGAATTGCTTGGGGTCATCTCTGGAGACTTTCCCACACTGGTGTTCACAATCTTGGTTTTTTATCTTCTCTATTTTGCTTTTATTTATTTTTCTTTTTTTTCTTATCTGGACAAGGGGGTCCTCCACCGAGGCCTTGGAGAGACAAATCCCCGTGTGCAACAGACGATGAGCAAGATACGGACATGGCCGCACTCCTCCTCTATTTTGCTTTTAGTTGTGTGTTTCCAAGTATTGACAATTCTCTTTCAACTTAGTTCTTCCCCACTCCATCTCCTTTCCCCTGTGTTTCATAGGAATAGAATTCATAGGAATTTTGAAATGAGAGAATGCTGTTCCTAAATGCCAGGGCCCTTCAGCTCTTTCTTGCTTCACTCATCAAGGTGGTTGATACGAACTAAGTTGTGAAGTCACTCAGTCGTGTCCAACTGTTTGCAACCCCATGGACTGTAGCCTACCAGGCTCCTCCATCCATGGAATTTTCCAGGCAAGAGTACTGGAGTGGGTTACCATTTCCTTCTCCAGGGGAAGCTTTCTGACCCAGGGATCGAACCCAGGTCTCCCACACTGCAGGCAGACGCTTTACCATCTGAGCCACCAGGGAAGCCCATGAACGAAGTTGCCTGGTATCAAACAGATAGCAGTTCAGTCTTACAGCCCCCTCACACTGTACACAGCGTGGCACATGACATGTGATCAGGATCTGTTGACCACCTAACTGACAGAACAGGAACGAGTGCAGGCTGGGTCATGGGTTAGGACTGTCCTCAAATCAACATCAGGTGCCTGAAATGCCAAGGTCAAAAGGAAGCTGAAAAGAGAAATTAGTGGAGTTTGTACTAGGAATGAAACTGATGGGTATGACAAGAGTATTAGGAAGAAGAGAGTTTTGACACAGACTAAAGTAAACATCACCTGTAAACATTATCCTACTTTATATAGTGATTCAATGTGTCAGATATGCTGTCGTCCAAGAAAAATAGATGTCTGTTCCTAATCTATGAAATGCATAGTACAATGAAAGTGAAAGTGAAGTCGTTCAGTCGTGTCTGACTGTTTGCGACGCTATGGACTGTAGCCTGCCAGGCTCTTCCTTCCATGGGATTTTCCAGGCAAGAATACTGGAGTGGGTTGCCATTTCCTTCTCCAGGGGATCTTTCCTACCCAGGGATCAAACTTGGGTCTCCCACATTGCAGGCAGACTCTTTACCATCTGAGACACCAGGGAATAATAATAATACCTAATCAATTAATGTCTCAGTGGGAAATTTCTCCTGATTGAGTTTTACACTGGCTAGACAATTGGCTAGGATTGACAATAGCAGTAGTGAAGCTAAATCCAAGGGAATTTTCCTCTTTTCCTTTATTTTCTACATCAGGAGCTGGTAAACTCTAGCCCATGGACCAATCCAGCTCACCACCTGTTTTTGTAAATAAAGATTTATTGGAACGTAGACACACTCATTTGTTTACTTACTGTCTGTGGCTGTTTTCATGCTATAATGGGCTGAGTTGAGTAATTGGTTTGGAAACCATATGGCCCATAAAACTGAAACCGTTTACTAACTGGCCCTTTACAGAAATGTTTGTCCACCCCTGCATTGCATCACTTCTTAGAAAACATTAATTTTTGCCATAGTCTGTGAGCAGTAATTCTAGGGTGATCCTAGATTGTAATTTACTGGGCTTTGGGACACTGGGTATTTACTTGGAAATTATACTGAGAAAGGAAATTAATAAATTATTGTAAATTATGGCAGTGGTAGTACTTGATTCTGCCATTTGATTATTCATTTTGAATATTGAGCCTGCTATGGGTTTGAAGCTGGTGCTCATCCTGTTTTTGTTTTATTTGTTCTGTACCCACTAGTCAAGACTTTCCCATTATTATATTATATTATTAAACCTAACAGGAATGACAGCTGGTCTGAGGAAGAAAGATGCATAATGAAATCACTAATCCTAATTCTCATCTAGACAAAGCCCATCCCTGTAGTCATGTAAGATCTTCCCAGGTTCACCAAAGGTCTCCTTCAGGATTTGGAGCCCAAGCACCAGCTAATACAAGTAGCTACTATACTTTCCATTCATTGCACACTCACTCCGTGCTGCTGTCTGAGCTAAGCACTTTTCTTATGTTATCTCACTTAATCTGACAATATGTTATTGTTGGAGGATGTCTTGGAGAGAATGTGACTCTGACCAGGAGAGAATGTGACCCAGCTGACCCCCTGGGCTGGACCAGGCAATCGCAGGCTCCTTGCCTTCTCCCCTGTCCTTGGAATATACCCTCTGCTCACTGTTCCCACAGTGAAAAGCATTTTCAAGGATGAAGACTTGAGAGAGTAATGTGTCGAAACCATCTGGAGAGTGTATGTGATTGAACTCTATTAAGGCTTCTAAATAAATTTTTAAGACTCTGGTACACGGGAGGGGACATCATCTTCTTTTGCAGCCACTCAAGACAAGCCTTGTATGTAAATTCCTTTGCTTATTAAACCAGCCGCCTACCAATCTGGAGCAGGCTGCCTTGGTCTTCAGTCTCTCCCTGTCCTCAGTGTACAGGGACCAGTTTTCCAATCAATGACTATGAGGTTAATTTTTTTACAAACATGTTACAAAAGAAACTGAGACTCCAAATTTTAAGTAATTTGCCTAAAGTTACACAGCTAGTAAATAGCTAAGTCGTGATTTGACCCCAGTACCATTTGACTTCAAAATCTATACTTTAAAAAAAACTAGTTAATAAGGCTCTTTTTCACAATGCAAATGTGTCCCACTGATCTCATAGTCACGACAGATTTGAGACCAGTGAATAACCTGCAGATTCTAACTCTGGCTATATACAGACACCACTTGTTTGCTTGCTTAGTCACAGTCATGTCCCAACTTTTTGTGACCTCATGGACTGTAGCCGGTCAGGCTCCTCTGTCCATGGGATTTCCCAAGCAAGAACACTGGACTGGGTTGTCATTTCCTTCTCCAGAGGATCTTCTCGACCCAGGGTTGAACTTACATACTCTGCATTGGCAGGCGGATTCTTTACTACTGAGTCACCAGGGAAGGTGGATAAAAGTTAAGGTGGATAAAAGTTAAGGTGGATTTGGGTTTTGATGTTGCTATGGCTATGGTTGTGGCTACCGGCTGCTGTTGTTGTTCAGTTCAGTCATTCAGTTGTATCCGACTCTTTGCAATCCCATGGACTACAGCACTCCAGACTTCCCTGTCCTTCATCATCTCTCTAGCAATATTTTGTGTTTAGAGTGGGACTGGTTTGTCAGAGGATTTTTCTCAGTTGATTGCTTTACCTTCAGCTTCAGGTTTTTTCTTTTCTCCTGCACTTCAGTACCTGAGGCCCTTCTCATTCTCTTGTTCTCCCCCATTGCTAGCCCAGCTGGAGTGTCTGGGGGGCTGGGGGGTGTAGCTGTGGTGTTCACTCTGCTTCATCCTCCTTCTTAGGCAGGTGTTCTGACAATGGATCTCAGGGGTGAGACCTTCTTTTTATCTTTATCTACCACTCAGGAAGAGATAGGTTATGAATCTGCCTCTCCCTCTTTAATGGTTGGGCCTCAGAACATATTCCTGCCTCTTCAAAGTAGGAATGGTTTTTTTCCTGTTTGTTTTTATTTTTGTTTTATGCTCCTTTCCCCTATTTGCAGTGGGCCTTGACCTGTGTCTCAAGGGTAGTAGTCTTTGACTTTTATCCTCCGATACCTTAAGGCTTCTGTTCCATAGAGGAAGTAGTGGAGAATAATCCAGACATGTCTCTGGGCCTTGCCCTCAACATCTGCTGTTCCCCGCTTCCAAGGCTGGGTCATAAAGGTTGCTTTATCTACATTCTAATCCTAACTGTAGACTTTCTTGTGAGAACCCCGTGGTGATCTGTGGGGAACAGCCTGCAGATTACCTTGGTTTTAGTGACTCCCCAGAGCACTATAGTTTATGGTGGCCCACACTCAGCCTTGAGTCATTTGTTAAAATTTTCAGTTGAATTGTTTCTGGCATGCATGACATCTAGCATCTGCTGAGAGTACTTGTATTACAGTTCCCCTTGAAGAGACTTACTTTCCTGAGATTTCAAATTAGTCTTGTAACTTCATCTTTTCTGGTCAGTCAGTTCAATTGCTTGGTCATGTCTGACTCCCTGTGACCCCGTGGACTGCAGCACGCCAGGCTTCCCTGTCCATCACCAACTCCTGGAGCTTGCTCAAACTCATGTCCATCGAGTCGGTGATGCCATCCAACCACCTCATCCTCTGTCATCCCCTTCTTCTCCTGCCTTCAATATTTCCCAGCATATTTTCTGGTAGATTCAGATAAACTTGTAATGTACAAATTATTCAGATTTATTTCCTAGTAACACTGAAATCTATGTTTTTCCAGATTTTTACATTCTAAATGGAAACTGGAAATTTTACATTTTATTTTGAGAAAAATAGAGAACCAGTAAAGACTTTTGAGCTAGGGAGTGAAAAGATTGGATCTATTGTTTTTATTTTAGGAAAAAAAAAATTATCCTGGCTGCGTAAAGTAGAATAGATTAGAAAAAATGGGAGTCCGGAGGCAAATTTGGAGGCCTTTATAATAATCTGGCAAGAGATGAGGAAGCCCGAAACACAGCATGGTAGGGGACTAGAAGATAAAGATATGTTTGAGAGTTTCAGATTTAACAAAATTTCCTGACAGATTGTGGGCGTAGGTGCATGATGCATATTTATGTACTTAAATGTGCTGGACGGTGGTGTGAAAAAGAAGGGAGATTCAAAAATTGTGCCCATCTTTTTAACCCAGACAATCAGGAGGTAAAGGAGTCAAGATATTTATTAAGGCTGTAAGGAAAGCAGATGTATGGAGAGCATGTGTAGGTGAGTATTATCCTTGGAGAACAAGTGGTCAATTTACTGCAGGGACTGTAAAAAAATCCCAAAGAACCTCAACAGATCAGTAAATGACTGACACATGAGTAAAAGAATAAATGAGGGAATAAATCTATCAGAGCTCCAATTTGGATCTATACCTATTTAATAAGACTGACTTTTTTCCTTTTTATTCTAACAAGAGCAATAAGCTTTGTGACATTTCAAAGGGACCAGTGGGGAGAATTTGTGTCGGTTGAAATAGCCCCATAAAATGTGAGCTGACCCACTGCAACCCTTTCCTGGCTAAGGTGCTTGAGGAAATTGCTCATCTCTTGCCATCAATGGAATTTTCAAATACTGTGTGTCAATTGCATGGACAAGTTAGTATAATATTCAATTTGTCTGAGGCCACTTAATAAACTTGATATGTCAGTCTCAGATTTGGGGGCAATTAAGAGAAATTCATAGTGTGAAGATATTTAAGTACCCATTTTGAATGAAGAAAAATGTTTAATGCTAAATTTCCTATTCCAATCTTCAGAAACAGAAAAGGATCATTATATTACAAGCAAGATATTATATCATGTTATATCATTATTTGATGGATTTCCCTTTCTTTTCCTGCCTCTAGCAAACATTTACGCAGCCCCATTCTCATCCACCTTGGAGCACTCTCATCGTGTACTTGGTGATTTAGATGCAAATATGAGAATCTTCCTCTTAGAAGAGTTGTAGCCTAGTGAGAAAATACAACAAACTTTTGCTCATGTAAAGTGATAAGTGTTAAACTAAGGGGTCAGGGAGGAAGAAGAGAGAACTAACTTGGGATGAAATTCTTGAACTGATTCAAAAAAACAATATTCTTCAAAATAATCAACATTAAAAAAAAAAAGAATGTGTTTTCTCAGTTGTGTCTGACTCTTTGCAACCCCATGGACTGTAGCCCATCAGGCTCCTCTGTCCATGAGATTTTCCCAGCAAGAATACTGGAGTGGGAGTGGGTTGCCATGTCCTCCTCCAGGGGATCTTCCCAGCCCAGGGATGGAACCTGCATCTCGTGCATTGGCAGGCAGATTCTTTACCACTAGGCCAACTACATGTGTCGATTATCTAATTTCTTGAAATATTTTAGACTTTCCTCTTGGAGTAATCTTTAGAGAATATTTGCAACTTACAAAAAAGGTGATGCTTGTCTTTCATTTTTAACAAATTATTCCAACTAGCTCATTGCTTTCCAAAATGTTATTTCCTTGAATAATTTCACTCCATGAAACATGCTTCCACGGTTAAATAAATTAAGAAAAATCTACATTTGTCTTCGCCTTCTTTGATTTGCATTAGCAGATGCAAATATCTGAGAAACCCTGTAGAAAAATAAACTACTTAACTTTGTAGGCCAGTGCTTGCTCAGCTTATTCTGTTTCATCAAATCTAAGATACCATCTATGGTAAGATGCACAATTAATTTATGTAGAAATTATACAGGAAAAAATTGCTATTTAAGCTGAGATTAGATGCATTCCTGAATGAGTTTTTATTTTATACTTATTGAAATAATTCTTTTAGAATTATTTTGACAAAGATTTTATTATATATTATTCCTGGATATATTTTTATATATGAAATTAGTTATAAGAAATTTCTAAAACAAATCACAACTTTTCTGAGTCCCTTTTTATCTGAGTTACTGGCACTCACATTTTCCCACTCAAAATCATTATCTGCACGGCCAAGAATATGCTGCTGTTTTAAGCCTGCTTCATTATCATTCCCAAGATTTTTATTCAAGCTACTGACACCTATTTTTCAAGTGTTGAAATATTGTGTAGAAGAAACAAGCATATCAGAACTGCCACCTAGATGATGGTGATATGTATGTGTGTGTATTACTCACTCAATCATGTCTGACTCTTTACAGCCCCATGGTCTGTAGCCCGCCAGGCTCCTCTGTCCATGGAATTCTCCAGGCAAGAATACTGGAGTGGGTGGCCATTCTCTTCTCTAAGGAAGCTTCCCAACCCAGGGATCAAACTTGGGTCTCCCGCATTGCTGGAACATTCTTTACTGTCTGAGCCACCAAGGAAGACCCAGATGATGGTGATAGTAAGGTACATTTTAATTTTAGAGATGTTAAAATTTGAAAGAAAAAAAAAGTGTGTTATAGTAGTGAAAATCATATGCCAAGGCTCTCTGTTCACATTTCCCATGGAACAATGGTCTTTGGAAGCCTTTGAAAAAACTGATCTAGCCTGTTCAATCAAAGTTGGATTGAAGCTAATGACAGCCAATCTTCTACTAAAAAAAAAAAAAAATGTGATCACCCTACATTATAGCAACATTAAACATATTGAATTCAGAAGGAAATTCCTGGAAGGTAGTATACACTGTTGCTGTGAGTACAGGACCTGGAGCTAGCCAGTCTCAGTTTGCAGTCTTATTTGGCCTCTTACTAGCTCTCAGGTTATGGTCAAATCGCTTAAGCTCTCTAAGTGTCAGTTTCCTCATCTATGAAGTAGGAATAATAAGGACACTAACTGTTTAGACTAATTCTGAGATTTAAGCTTTCTTAAAAAAAAAAAAAAAGCTTATAAAGGTCTTAGCACTGTCTGGAATTAACACGTTTAGCTACTATCTGGCTTTTGTGGCAAGTAGCTACCTTCCTCGATTTAGTTCTGAAAGAAGCTTGGCTATTTCCAAAAATTAAAATGACTCTTAAAGGATTAGTAATATCTCCTGTGAAGAGGTTCCCAGCAACTTGCTACGGGGTCTGATGATGATTAATGAATGAGGCATTTTAAAAAGTCCTTTTGGCAATGGCAGCATTGTCAAAATGTGCGTGACCTCCCACATGCCTACTAGGAAAGCAATTTCAAAAAGCAGTTCTGGTGTGATTACCACCATATCCCACTGTGCTGTTAGGTGAGTTGGAAAGAAACTGGAGTTCTATTTTCCGCATACTGTTCTCTCACCTCCCAGGTTCAGTCTTTGAATCTTATGTGTGACAGCATGGTAAAACTTCTTTTAAAAGCATGAATTTCACTTACTAAGTATATGACTTGAGCAAGTCAGTTAATCTGTCCGAACCCTGATTTTATGTGTAAAATAAAGACAATAAAAATATCTTCCTCATGAGGTTGTTCAGGCATTCCACAAGATAACACATGTAAAGCTCTATAACACATTTCCAGGCATGCTGTAAGCATTGATAAAATGGTAATGTTAATCGTATCATTATTATTATTAGTGTTACCATCATTGCATTAATTTCTTATTGCAGTAAATTATCACAAACTTGGGGGCTTAAAACCAGGCAAATGTACTTTCTTACAGTTCTGGAGCTCAGAAGTCCAGAATGGGTCTCATAGGGATAAAATAATGGTGTCCGTTGGACTGGGTTTCTTTCCTAAGCTCTAGTGGAGAATCTGTTCTCTTGCCTCTCCCAGCTTCTATAGGCCCCCACATATCTTGGCTCGAGGCCCCATTCCATCTTCAAAGCCAGCCATGCATCACTGCATCACTTTGACACGGCCTCTCCTTCCTTCCTCTTTCCCTTATGAGACCCTTGGGTCCAGTGGGATAATCTACCCTTCTCAAACTCAGATGCTTAGCAAACTAAATGCCCCTTTGTCATGTAACATGACATATTCACAGGCTCCAGAAATGAAGACACGTACATCTTAGGAGTGGGAGCATTATTCTTCCTACCACCAGTCTATCAATTATCTACTACTGCATATCACACTGCCCCAAAAGGTAGTTTGCTCGTGACAACATTTATCTCAAAGTCTCTCTGGCTCAGGAATTTGGGTGCAGCTTTACTGGGTCCTGTGATCCAGGGTCTCACAGGTTGCAACCAAGGTGTTCACTGGGGATGCCATCATCTCAAGATTTGGCTGAGGGAAGATCTAGTCTGAGCTCAGTTAGATTAGATCTGTGGCTACAGGCAGAGTTCAGTTTCTCATGGACTACTGGCCAGGGGCCCCCCTCAGTTTCTTGCCACATGGACCACCTCTTAGGTGGCAGCTCACAACATAGCGGCTGACCTCCTCAGAGTGAGCAATCAAGAGGAGAAACAGAGAGAGAAGGAGCTAATGACAAAAGTCAGAGTCTTTTGTAATAAAATCTCAGAAGTGGCATTCCATCACCTTTGCCGTATTTCCTTCACACTCAAAGGCACTGTTCACACAAGCACCGAGTCAGATCAGATCAGTCGCTCAGTTGTGTCTGACTCTTTGCGACCCCATGAATCGCATGCAGCACGCCAGGCCTCCCTGTCCATCACCAACTCCCGGAGTTCACTCAGACTCACGTCCATCGAGTCAGTGATGCCATCCAGCCATCTCATCCTCTGTCGTCCCCTTCTCCTCCTGCCCCCAATCCCTCCCAGCATCAGAGTCTTTTCCAATGAGTCAACTCTTCGCATGAGGTGGCCAAAGTACTGGAGTTTCAGCTTTAGCATCATTCCTTCCAAAGAACACCCAGGGCTGATCTCCTTCAGAATGGACTGGTTGGATCTCCTTGCAGTCCAGGGACTCTCAAGAGTCTTCTCCAACACCACAGTTCAAAAGCATCAATTCTTCAGCACTCAGCCTTCTTCACAGTCCAACTCTCACATCCATACATGACCACTGGAAAAACCATAGCCTTGACTAGACGGACCTTTGTTGGCAAAGTAATGTCTCTGCTTTTGAACATGCTATCTAGGTTGGTCATAACTTTCCTTCCAAGGAGTAAGCGTCTTTTAATTTCATGGCTGCAGTCACCATCTGCAGTGATTTGGGAGCCCAGAAAAATTCAGTCTGACACTGTTTCCACTGTTTCCCCATTTATTTCCGATGAAGTGATGGGACGGGATGCCATGATCTTCATTTTCTGAATGTTGAGCTTTAAGCCAACTTTTTCACTCTCCATTTTCACTTTCATCAAGAGGCTTTTGAGTACCAGGTGGCAAAAATCACTGAAAGCCACCTTGAACATCTGCCTACCACAATCACCACTGTTATCGTTCCCATCAAATCCACCTCTTTACCTGGTCACATTTGAGTTCAAGATCCATTTCCAGCTAATGATAACAGAACATCTCAGGGAGGAGCCCAAGCCCTGCATTTTTAAAAGCCTCCCTCTGGATTTTATAGTGCAACCAGCATTGAGAGCCACAGCTCTGTCACTACAATAGTAATTCACATACCATGCACTGTGACTGCCATTCTGTATTTAAAATCCCTTCGTAATGTTTCTGATTATTTGCAGCAGAAAGTAGAAGCTCTGGATTTACTAGTAAGTCCCTCTCTGACTCATGTCTACTTCTGTGGATTTGCTTCCACTTGTTCTCACCTCAGTCACAATATGCACTCCTTTAATATCTGTGCTTACATCCTTGCCCAGACATTGGGCTGACTGCCACCTCTATGCTTGGCAGATGCTGTTTTCTCTGCCTACCTATCCCAAGTGACTTCTGAAACACACCTACTTTCTAAAAGTATAATCATTATTGAATAAATTCAAAGGATTTATAAAACATTTCCAAAAGTGCAACATAAAAGGAACAACGATAAAACATAGCCACAAACCCACCAATCAGCTTAAGCCAAGAACATTGCCTGTAACTTTGAAGTTTCCTGTATGTCCCTCCTGTGTCCAATACCTTTCTCTCCTTCACAAAGATAATCAAAATCCTAAACGTGTTTATCATCCCCTTTCTCTTATTTAAAGTTGTAACACATGTGCTTGTATCCCTAAATAATAATGTGGTTTAGTTGTGCATATTGGCATGAAATCACACACTATTATTTTCCCGAGTTTCACCCACATTGTTCCTTGTAGCTAAATACATCCCTTTGAACTATCTTACAGTAACCAGTGCTTTTAAACACATCGCAACTAATTTATCCACTCTATTGTTGATGGACATCTGTGCTGCTTCCAATGTTTCTGCTATTAATGACTCTACTATAAAATTATTGTCTATGTCCGCTGGTGCCCATGTGAAGATGTTTTTCTGAGGTGTATACCTAGGGGTCGGAGAAGGCAATGGCACCCCACTCCAGTACTCTTGCCTGGAAAATCCCATGGATGGAGGAGCCTGGTGGGCCGCAGTCCATGGGGTCGCTAAGAGTCGACAAGACTCAGCGACTTCACTTTCACTTTTCACTTTCCTGCATTGGAGAAGGCAATGGCAACCCACTCCAGTGTTCTTGCCTGGAGAATCCCAGGGATGGGGGAGCCTCGTGGGCTGCCGTCTTTGGGGTTGCACAGAGTCGGACACGACTGAAGCGACTTAGCAGCAGCAGCATACATAGGGGTAGATTTACTGGTTCACTTTCTATATGACATATGAATGTTTAGAGCTGTAGATTCTTACCATCACTTCATATTTCCAGACTTTTTCATTTTGGTAGTCCAGTGGATATGATTAGTGACTAACAAGTGTAATGCCTTTTCACATGTTTGTTCGTCACTCAAGTTGCCTCTTCTGCAAAGTGCTATCCAAGTCTTTTGTCTGTTTTCCTACCAGTGGTCTTTTTAATTTATAGGAGTTCTTTATGTATTTTGAGCTCTAATTATTACATTCTGTGGTTTGCCTTTCATCCTCTTTCTGGTGTGCTTTGAGAAGTAGATGCTCTTTTATAATAGCATCAGTTTGATTGATATTCCAAATTATGGACTATTTTGTATTTTTTTCTTAAGAATGCTTCTATATTCAAGGTCAGAAAGCTATTCTCTTGTATTGTTGTCTAAAACTTTAAAGTTTTGATTTTCCTAGTCACATTTTTAATCCTATGGGTTATAATCTTATATATGGTATGAGGTAAAAATTAAATCCCATCATTTCCCTATAGTTAATCTCTTATTAGAGCATTATTAATTTATTACTTACATAGTCCATTATTTCTATTTGGAGCCACAAGACCAATTGTCTCATAAACAAGGTGTTGATTACTGCATAGGCTTCTCTCTCTGGGTTCTTGATTCTGCCCCATTTGTCAAACTGTCTATCGCCTGGTGGTTCAGCAGTAAAGAATCCACCTGCAATGCAGGAGCCACAGGAGACTCAGGTTCACTCCCTGGGTGGGGAAGATTCCCTGGAGGAGGGCATGACAACCCACTCCAGTATTCTTGCCTGAAGAATCTCATGGAAAGAAGAGCCTGATGGGCTACAGTCCCTGGGGTTACAGAGTTGGAAGCAATTTAGCACGCATGCACGTACTGCATTACTGATTGTTATGGTCTTTACAGACCAGGACCTGGGCACTGGAGTCAAGGAGAAGAGGGACACAGGGGACCCAAGTCTCGAGTGAAAGAAGGGCGCTTTATTTGCAGAAATGCATGTTTATATATCTTCATACAAGACAGCTTTAGGCAGTAAAAAAAAATTGAGCAAAAACAAAGCCAAGCAAATAACAATCTTCAAAGGGTCAGAAAGCATTCCAGATCCTGAGTAAGGAGGGGCATAACTGAATAGATTACATTTAAGTAAGGTCACTGAAGGGAGTCACTGAAAGGAATCCAAGCAGGTGCCGCTTCTCATGATCTCAGTCCTGAGAACTGCGTGCAGCTCTGCTTGCTCCTGTTTTCCAGGAACTGATAAGGAATAGAGAGTCCTTGAGAAACAGCACATAAAAGAAGAACATATTGGATTCCTTAAAGTTGAACGTCTCCTGACAACTGATTACAATTGTTATACTTTTATAGGTATTTTTTCTTGATAGTGGAGAAGGAAATGGCAACCCACTTCAGTATTCTTGCCTGGAGAATTCCCTGGATGGAGGAGCCTGGCTGGCTACAGTCCATGGGGTCTCAAAGAGTCAGACACGACTGAAGTAACTTTCCCTCACAGTTTGCCTGATAAGTAATTCATATTCCTTAAAAAAATTCTATTATTTGCCCTTTGTGCTTCCAAAAATTTAGACTCAATCAACCATATTTGGGGTTTTAATTGTGTTGCTGTTTTGAGTATTAACTCAAATTTTACAGTGTCAAAGGTTGGTGATACTGAGAGAAATTACTAAAAGCACACACATACACAGTGAAAATTTACATTTATTCCCATCAACAATCTAATCAGGGTGCTGAATAGTGGGGATGAGGCAAGGTTTCAGGCATTCACTAGTTAATAGGATCAGCTAGTCTCTCCTCACCTCAGCTGCTGCTGACTCCCAGTAGGAGTGTATCATGACCTCTTCTAGCAAGATTTGTTTTTTCCAGTCTTCAGAAAGAGATTGGAGTCATCTCACAGTCTGTGGGTAATGCTCCAAAGAAAACCCAGTGCAGCATTTTCCATGAGACACAGGAGGACAGGTTTTCAATACTGAGTGATACTCAGCAGGCTGTATTTTAATAGCTAAACTTTTACAGCTGCCAGAAGTATGAGTATAGATTCTTATATTTTCTCTCAAATACAAATAACTTGCTTATAGCACTTCATTTTCAAGTGTAAATACATTTTTGTTTTTAAAAAACTCTCCTCAAAAATACGTTCAAAAATAAGTTTTACATTAAAAAAAGCTTATACCATGTCTTAAAGACAATATGATTATAATTTGACAAAATGGGGTGAAAATTTTGAGGGATAAAGGGGTAAGACACTTTGAGAGATAAAGGGGTAAGACATTTCTACAAATATTTTTTAATTATACAAAGGAACTTAATTACAAAACAGAAATAGACCCACAGACATAGAAAACTAACTTATGGTTACAAAGGGGAAGAGAGGGAGATAAATTGGGATTTAGGGATTTACATATATATATACTTCTATCAATAAAGTAGATAACCAATGAGGACCTACTGTGTAGCACAGGGATTGACACTTAATATTTTGTAATAACTTATAAGGAAAAATAATCTGAAAAAGAATAAGTTTATTTTTATATGTATAACTGAATCACTTTTATGTACCCCTGAAATTAACATTGTGAATCAGCTATACTTCAATTTAAAAAACAAATTTAAAAAATACCACTTATCAATAATTGAAATTGTTCTCAATTGATAGAAGAATTTGGAAAGAGTTGTCAACTTTAAGATATTGAGTCTTCCAATCCATGGATACAGTAGGATCCTCTATTTATTCAGATTTTCTGTAATGTTGTTGTTAAAGTTTCATAACTTTCTCCTTAAAGGTGTTTTCTATCTTTTGTTTAATTTATTCCTATTTGTATTTTCATTGGCACTATTGAAATTTTTAATTTTCAATATACTTTCTAATAGGTACTATTATTTAGAATTATTGTTGATTTTATATCAATTTTTGTACCTAGCAAACTTGCTAAATTCTCTGTAATTTTCTATGTATTCTTTTGCATTTTCAACAGAGCCAATCTTATCATCAGAGAATAATGAAAGTTTATTTCTTCCCTTTCAATCCTTATAAATTAAAAATTATTCTCATCTTATTATATTGGTCAGAGCTTCCAGGAAAATATTGAATAGAAGGAATGATTACAGTTTTATTATTCCTGTTTTAAAGAAAATGATATTAAATATTTACCATTATATATGACATTTTCTGTGTTCTGTTAAGTAGGGTATATCAGCTTCCTGAAAGTCCTTTATAATTACTATTTGTAATGAATAAGTATTGAATTATATCTAATACTTTTCCTACAGCTAATGAAATTATTTTGTGATTTATTCTTTTTCTCCTATAATTTTATACTTTTTCTTTAATGTTAATCCAACTTATACTCCTTAGAATTAACCCATTTCAATCATGATATATTTTCTTTAATGGATTTCTGGATTCAGTTATTAGTGTCTAATTTTTAATTTTGCATTTATGTTTGAAAATTAAGCTGGCCTATAATTTTTCTTTATCATATTGCCTTTGTAAGGCTTTGGTATCAAAGCTATGATAATCTCACTAAATATATTGGGTATTGTTTCTTTTTTTCCATAATCAGAAATAATTTGTTTAGGATTAAAAGTTTTTCTTAAACATTTAACAGATCTTTATGGGAAATATCGTCTATTTGTTTAATTACTTTAATGGTTATATCACTGTTCAAGTTTCTCATTTCTTTCTGAGTCAGTTTTAATAACGTTTTCCAGAAATTTTTTAATTTCACCAAATATTTCAAATTCATTTTTACAAAGTTGTTCATAGTATCCTCTTACTATATTTCAATACCTATGGTACTTGTATTATTTCCTAATTTTTTGTCATTCATATTGTGTATTTGTTCTTCCTCTCTTTTGTCCAAGATCAATCTCAACAGAAATGTGTCTGTTAGCTGCATTAGTTCCCTAGCTGCTATAACAAAATAAATTACCACAAACCTGGTAGCTGAAAACAACACAGACTTATTCTTTACAGTTTGGGAAGTCATTATTATGAAACAAATCTCACGGGGCTAAAACCAACATGCAGCAAAGCTGCACTGCTTCTGGATGTTCCACAGAAAAATCTTCTTGCTCCTTGCCTCTTCTTGCTTCTAGAGACCGTTAGCATTGCTTGATGTATAAATAGTTAGGGTTCTCTAGGAAACTATAAATATATACATATGTATAATTATATATACATTATAACATTATATGTATAATTGTATATATGTATTGTTGTAAGGAATTGACGCATACAATTATGGAGGCTAAGAAGTTCCAGGATCTATAGTTAACAAACTAGAAACCCAGCTGGAAGGCAGATGGTGTAGCTACAGTCTGGATCTAAGTATGAAGGTCTAAGAACCAGGAGGGTCAATAGTGTAAGTTCTAGTCTGAACATCAGCAGTCTTAAGACACAAAAGCTGATGCTTCAGTTCAAGTCCAAAGGTCGGAAAAACAACATCCGGGCTCAACCAGTCCAGCAGAAAGAGCTCCTTCTTATTCAGCACTTTTGTTCTGTTCAAGTCTCCAGTTGACTGGATAGGGTCCACCCACCTGACAGAGCAAAGATGCTTTACTCAGTCTATAAATTCAAACACTAATCTCATCCAGAAACAACGTCACAGACACATCCAGAATGTTTGACCAAATGTCTGGGCATTCTTTGACCCAGTCACATTGACACATAAAATTAATCATCACCCTTGGCTTGTGGCTACATCATGCCAATCTCTGTTGCTGTTGTCACACTGCCTTCTTCCTTTGACTTTCTTTCCCTACAGGACCCTGTGGTTACACTTAGGGCACAACCAGACAACTGGGGATAATCTCTCAGTCCCAAGATTCTTAACCTAATCATATCTGCAAAGTCTTTTTTTTACCATATAAGGTAGTATTTTCAATTCCATGGATCAGTACATGGATATATTGGGGAGGGGCATTAGTCAACCTACCACAAAAAATAAGAGCTTTTGAATCTGTTGATACTTTTTATTTTTACTTTTTGTTATTGCTTCCATTTGCATGATATTAATTCATTTACTTCTTAACTTCTTTAGTAAGATGCTACATTCATTATATTTAGTATCTTTTTTTTTTTTTTTTTTTGCATTTATAACATCAGAACTGAAAGCTAAACATTTTCCTCCAAATACTGTTTTAGGTACATCCCCAAAATTCTGGTATATAGAACTTTCATTATGTACCAGAATACATCATGAGAGATGCTGGGCTAGATGAAGTGCAAGCTGGAATCAAGATTGCTGGGAGAAATATCAATAACCTCAGATATGCAGATGACACCACCCTTATGGCAGAAAGTGCAGAAATAAAGAACCTCTTGATGGAACTGAAAGAGGAGAGTGCAAAAGTTGGCTGAAAGCTCAACATTCAGAAAACAAAGATCATGGCATTTGGTCCCATCATTTCATGGCAAATAGATGGAGAAACGGTGGAAACAGTGTCAGACTTTATTTTTTTGGGCTCCAAAATCACTGCAGATAGTGCCTGCAGCCATGAAATTAAAAGACGCTTACTCCTTGGAAGGAAAGTTATGACTAACCTAGAGAGCGTATTCAAAAGCAGAGACATTACTATACCAGCAAAGGTCTGTCCAGTCAAGGCTATAGTTTTTCTAATAGTCGTGTATAGATGTGAGCTGAGCGCTGAAGAATTGGTGCTTTTGAACTGTGGTGTTGGAGAAGACTCTTGAGAGTCCCTTGGACTGCAAGGAGATCCAACCAGTCCATCCTAAAGGAAATCAGTCCTGAATATTCATTGGAAGGACTGATGTTGAAGCTGAAACTCCAATACTTTGGCCACCTGATGTGAAGAGCTGACTCATTTGAAAAGACCCTGATGCTGGGAAAGATTGAAGGCAGGAGGAGAAGGGGATGACAGAGGATAAGATTGTTGGATGGCATTGCTAACTCAATGGACATGAATTTGAGTAAACTCCAGGAGCTGGTGATGGACAGGGAGGCCTGACGTGCTGCAGTCCATGGGATCACAAAGAGTTGGACACGACTGAGCGACTGAACTGAACTGAATTGAATTAATTAAAATTCTCACTTTGATTTCTTCTTTGACTCCTAAGCAATCTGAAAGTGCGTTTCTCAATTTCCAAGCACATGGCAGTTTTCTAGTTTTCTTTTAGTATTGAAGCTAATTGCATTATGTGATCTATGCAGGGGTCCTCAACCTTTGGGTTCTAATGCCTGATGATCTGAGGTAGAGTTGATATAAAAATAATAGAAATAAAGTGCACACTAAATGTAATGCACTTGAATTATCCCAAACAGTCCCCTACTCCTGGTTTGTGGAAGAATTATCTTCCATAAAAGAGGTCCCTGGGGCCAAAAAGATTGGGGACTGCTGAATAGATATTAAATCTTTAAAAATGGTTGACACGTGCTTCATGGCCTAATATGAGACCCATTTTCCCCTAATGTCACATATGTTTTTTATAGAGCAAGTGTTTAATAATTGTTTCCATGTTCTACATACACAAGCTTGCAACCTCTAATCCTGCTCATTGTTGCTCAGCTCAGATTTTATTTTCTTCTGCAAGTCTTCCCTGGCCACTGGGCTAAGTGTCCCCCTCTGGGTTCCCATTGCCCTCCATATATAATTAAACACAACTTTTTTTTTTCAGTGTTGTAGTGTATATCCCCTGTTTACCTTTCCTGTAAATTTTTAAGATCCCCAAAGGAGAAAAAAAAACAGAATTTATTCATCTTTGTTTTTCTTGTTCCCAGCAATATACCTGCCACAGAGGTTCTCAGTAAATAATTATTGAATGAAACAACTGAATGAGGCTAATTTTTTTCAAAACACTTGTCTGCCCAATGTTCCTCTTCCATGTGAATAATACTCACTGCACTCAAGAAATAATGCCACTCTTCCACATTTAGTTTAGTGGAAGTTAAGACAAATTTTCTACTTCATTGAAAAAATACCAAGGGAGAAGCCAGTATTTCATCTGAAGGTTTTATTTACCAAGGCAACACTGCTTATTTATCCAAGTCATGTATGGGTCATTGAAGTGAGAACACAAGTCTTTGAATTTGGTTTTTGACTCTTAAGAAGTGCTTGTGCCTAATTCTGCTAAGATTACAATGTTGTACAAATACACAGATGAACAACCACCGTTTAACTGTATACCATCTGGGACAGTCATAGGGCATAATAATATTCATATCTTTGAAACAGGGAGGAATCTAAATTGAAATAATCATAGAACACAGAGTAGGGGGGAAAACTGAGAAATCTTCTAGTCTGTCCCAATTTTTATATTATTATATTCTCTTCTCTAAGATCCCAGGCAAGAACTGAAGTTTTTGCTTAAATATCTGTAGTGATGAGAGGAAAATATCTGTAGTGATAAGAGGACTCATTTTTAACGTCTATATTATTGCCTGTTAGGGATATGCTAGTCTGGTAGTGAATTAAGTGATTTTATTTTATAAATAGGACATGATAATTCCTTTTTGTGTAACAGAGCAACATGCCTCTTTCCTCTAGACAAAGGCATCTTCCCTCCATGCATCATCTATTTTTCTCAGTCCTGAATGTGATCACAAATTAGGATCACAAGTTATCATAGCATGAAAACTTACCCAATATAGAAGGTAATACCCAAACTAAGTAAGCATTCTATACAAAAAACTTAAACTTGGATTATTCAATAGAAAAAATGAATTTATTTCACAAAAAACGACAACAATGAAGAATTTATCAACTTGGAGCACAGAAAGCAACAGATTATGGCATCTGTTAATCTAATTTATTTCAACTACAGTTAAGCATTTTAAATTTCCAAATATATGAAAAAATTTCTTTGAAATCCTGAGTATTCCAAGTCCAGAATGAGAGAGTTATAAAGTATAGGAAAAACTTCTGTGATTCAAGGAAAGTTGAATGATGTCTGAACACTTCCAAACACAGGAGTTCCTAGAAGTGAGAATGTTTCTGAAGTGTGGTAAAGCCATGGGCTTCCCTTGTGGCTCAGCTGGTAAAGAATCCACCTAGAATGCGGGAGACCTGGGTTCGATCCCTGGGTTGGGAAGATCCCCTAAAGAAGGGAAAGGCTACCCACTCCAATATTCTAGCCCAGAGAATCCCATGAACTGTATAGTCCATGAGGTCGCAAAGGGTCAGACACAGCTGAGTGACTTTCGCTTCACAAAGGATAACAACACATATTATGCTATAAAATGCTTAGTATGTATACAACAAGATTCATAAATATCTATATTTTTTCACCAAATATACGTGTAAGAAACAGATTAAATAGTTTGAGAGATTAGAAAAGTTAAAAGCTCAACTAGTTATTAATTTAACTCAGTTTATGATCACTTTATTGTAGACATGCAAAGTCCATGTTCTCATCTTTCTCTGTATCTACCTTCTTTGCCATACAACTCTGCAGAATTCTTAGTCTGTTGGGAGCCTTGACCATGTTACTTGCCTTAGACAAAGGGATAGTAACAAATGTGATATACACAGAGGCCTGAAGTGTGCGTGGGTATAGCAATTGTCTTAGCTTTTGCACCTTTGCCTTTCCCTTGAGAACATATCTAGGGTAGCCTGCTGGGGGGACGGAAGAGACATGGGGGTATGTCGGGTATCTCCAGAGAGCAGCCAAAGGGCCCACAGATGCAATAGTCACTCTGAGACAACCCACAACCAATAGTGAGCAATTTCCAGCTAGACTAGAAGAACTGTCCAGACTAGATTGCTGACCCACAAATTAGGAACTAAATAAACACCTATGGTTTTCAGGCATGTGCTTTGGATCTGACCCAAAAGCTGCTTATTTTCTTTATGTTTCTACCTCATTACACCAAAACTCTCCATAATTTGACAAGCTGGAAAGTCAACTTTTGGGGTGGACAAAACATTCAAAAGGACAAAGGAATTTTCCCCAGAGTAGGGGAATTTTCCCTAGAGTAAATGTTGGGAGTAGTGTGGTAAAGTTGAGAGTAACTGAGCCAAGATGGTAACTTCAAATGCTCTTCAATCAAAAACACTCTCGCCATTGTTGCCACTTCCCTAACACATCTAGAAAAAGGGCCTATGATTCAATCGCACTCCCAAGTTGACATTGGCGATCACAGTGACAGTTATTCCCAATGGAATATGAAGTGGGGGTGGGAGGAACAGAGATGAGGACCTCAAATATTAATAAAATGTAAAACCACATACTGAGTGACTTATTCTGGTTGAAGCACAATAAATACACATGAGAGAAATAAGAATCTTAAATATCTACACTAAAATGTTCTAAGAGGGAAGTAAGGATATTGGAGGGCTTCCCAAGTAGCCCTAGTGGTAAAGAACACATCTGCCAGTGCAGGAGATGTAAGAGATGTAAGTTCAGTCCTGAATTAGAAGATCCCTGGAGGAGGGCATGCAAGCCCACTCCTATATTCTGGGCTGGAGAACCCCATGGACAGAGGACCCTGGCAGGCTTCAGTCCCTAGGGTCACACAGAGTTGGACACAACTGATGTGACTTAGCACACACGCATGTAAGGATATCGAGAATTCCAAGGAGAAATAAAGCAATTACAGAAAAGAACTAATTAGAAATAAGTGGAGTAAAAACAGAATTGTTGAAATAAAGGGTTGAATAGATAGGTTTAATAATAGAATACATTGCATTAAAAATGAAATATTGAGCTGAAATATCCAGTCTAGAACTTTCACAGAAGGCATAAAGTCAAAAAAGAATAATTTAAAGTCAAGCAATATAAAAGAAAGAAAAATAATTGTTCATATCTACATAAAAAACACTGTAAAATCTGAGAAAAGCTAATTAAAAGGGAGGAAATGTGTAATTAAATGATTAGGAATATCCTCAAATTAAAGAAGCATGTAAGAATTAAATAGCTTAATAGAGATTAGAAAAGTCAAAGGTGCAACTAGTTATCAGATTTAAATTATCCACATGAAAGAGAAAAACTTCCATGAGTAAAAGCAAATTACCTGAAAGGAAATTACAAGAATCATGCATATCTGAGATGAAAAATAATGGAGTAATGATAACTAAATGGTAAAGGAAAGGAATTGAAAATATAGAATATTGTAACAAAGCCAATTCTATTTTAAATAGACTTGAAATACAAATATTTTCAATAATGGGTGCATCAGAAATTTTACCACAGAAACTTTCTGAAAGAAGTCTTAGAGTTAGAACTCCAGTAGTAAAACAATGAAAGCAATGAGAAGTAAAATACTTACTAAAATACATTGCTGTAAAAATAAACAATAACCAATGACACAGCCTCCCGAATTATTAAAGTGCATCTGGAGTGCATTTCTAAGGAATAAGTATATGATGATGTAGAAGGACCAGGGAGAAAGACCAGAGGAGGTAGGAGACAGCTTTGCTAAAAAAGAAAACAAAAACTGATAAGCTCAAGAAGCTGGTTGGGGGGAAAAGTAGCTATAAACCTCAATGTAAGACCTTCAAACTAACAAAATGAAATTCATCTATGGAAGTTAGTGGGCTTTCCAGGTGATGCTAGCAGTAAGAACCCACCTGCCTGTGCAGGATACGTAAGAGTTGAGGATTTGATCCCTGGGTTGGGAAGATCCCCTGGAGGAGGGCATGGCATTCACTCCAGTATTCTTGCCTAGAGAATCCCAGGGACAGAGGAGCCTGGTGGTCTACGGTCCATAGGGTCTCAAAGAGTTGGATACGACTGAAGCAACTTCACACATGCACACAAGGAAGTTGGTACAATAAAACAAAAGATATAAGCAGTATTATAAATTTAAAAAAGTATGAAATGAGATTTCAGAAGTAACTAAAATTTATAAAAAATTTTAACTCGCTTAAATATACCAATCAAAAGACAAAGATTTCAACTGGATCATTTAACATGGCAATGCCAAGTTCACCAGCATTTCCTCTTCTTGGATTAACAGAAAGAAAGCAGGTCATGGTCTTCCTGACAGCTAATTTGGGCACATGTGACTGAGTTCTGGATTGTGCTAATTTGCCAGTTGTATAAATCACTCTTGAGACTGGCCCCTTTCCTTTGCTAGATCAACTCAAAAGTCTGCGTGTTACAGCTCTGTAACCGACCTATGTCCTTGAGTTCCCGTTTGAAGTAGAACCATGCAGGAGAGTAGTGTTTCCCACATCAAATCATGACATAAATAAAAAGAAAAAAATAAATCATTATTGCATTCTATGGAGGTTTTGTTTATAAGCACATATTAGTATGACCTCATCCTGATTAATATTGAGAAAGAGCTCTGGCCATAAATTACTTCCAAGAAACAGTCTGGATAAGGCAGAATTCTTCAGAACACTGGAAATATGTAAGTAAAGATATTGTTCAAGGACACCATTCCCATCCCAGCATTGATAAGGATTTAGCCTCTTGAGTGCTGCATTTAGTTGAGGAATCAAGAAAACTTTACGCTTATATGCCTTCTCAAAAACTAAGGGAAAATGATTTTTAGTATAAGTTGCTCTGGAATTGCATTATAAGCCAGAACTAAAAAAGACAGAAGTGCAATAAAGTTTTAGCATTTCAGTAAACTCTCGCAGGCACGAGTTTCATGGAAAGTGTCTCTTGCACAGTGCACCACACAGAAACAAAGCAATGAAACAGTCATGCAGAGATATGCTTCTGTTCTTGGTTTCTTTTACCACCTCATTCCATTAAGCTCTCATACTCTCATTAAATAAGACATTTATAAATTTGTAAATCACACACTTATAGCAGGTATGTATGTGTCCTTTATGCACCAATTCATAATCACATGTGCAACAATGAACACATGTAAAATGAAATAAAAATAAAAGAGTAAAAACTAATACACCAGGTAAATGTAGTTGAAAGAAATACCAGTGTAGCAACATTAATTTCAGCCTAAATAGAACTGAAAAAAAATCATTATGAATAACATTTTATCTTGTATGTAACCTAATAAAAGGAACAAAGATCCAATGGTATGATAAAAATGAACATATTATCACACAAAAACATATATTAATACATAATCCCTGATAGCAAATGATGAACTGCAAAGATAAATAGCTACATCCGTAGCTGTAGTTGGAGATTTTAAACCCCGTGTTTCAGAAACAGATAGTTCACGGAAACAAATTAAAAATTCATATATATTGAAGGCAAAAGTAGAAGAAGGCAGCAGAGGATGAGAGGTTAGATAGCATCACCAAGTCCAGGAACGTGAAACTGAGCAAACTCTGGGAGATAGTGAAGGACAGGGCGTGCAGCAGTCCATGGGTTGCAAAGAGTTGGATACAACTTAGCGACTGAACAGCAACAAATGTATAATAATTAATAACTGAATCAAAAGATACATCAGCAACTTTATATCCAGAGAGCCCTTTTTTTTTTCCAAGCAGACACGATGCATTCATACAACTCAATCAAGTACTAAGTCACCAAAAATAAAAAGCCTCTGCTGCTGCTAAGTTGCTTCAGTTGTGTCCGACTCTGTGTGACCCCATAGACGGCAGCCCATGAGGCTCCCCTGTCCCTGGTCTCTGGGATTCTCCAGGCAAGAACACTGGAGTGGGTTGCCATTTCCTTCTCCAATGCAGGAAAGTGAAAGTGAAGTCTCTCAGTCGTGTCCGACTCTTAGCGACCCCATGGACTGCAGCCTACCAGGCACCTCCGTCCATGGGATTTTCCAGGCAAGAGTACTGGAGTGGGTTGCCATTGCCTTCTCCAAAAAGCCTCAATAAGTTGCAAAAAAAGTCTTAGTTGCCAATTATTATTCAATAAATTAAGCATCAAAACCAAATATAAAGTCTTATCCAAACTCCAAATACCTGTAAACCATCCTCCGCCTCCCGCCAAACAAACAAACAACTATATAGCACTTGGGTTAAGGAGAAATTCCTAAGTCAAAGTACTCAATTACAGCTGAGTGAGCATAAAAGCACTCCATGTCAAAACATCTGGGAAACAGTGAAGGAGGTACTGTGAGGGGCATAATATATCCTAAAAATTATTGACCAGACAGCAGGAAAGTTTATAAGTAAGTAAGCTAAACTTTCTCCAAAATGCTAGAGGGAAAAAAAGAGAATAAGCCCAAAGAAGTAAGAATATAAGAAATAAGGAAGATGAGGACAGAAATGAATAAAGTAGAAAAAAATATAGATAATATGTTTACAGCGTATTATATATACATATATACTAAGGACTGTTCTAAGTGTTTTACATATATTCACTCACTGAATTCTCATGACAGACTTTAGATATGGGCTACTCATTCTCATTTTACAGATGAGTAAAGCAATGCACAGAGAAATTTCATAACTTTCTCAAGATCACAAAGCTAGTAAGGACCAGAGATTGATTTATATTCTGTGCTTTTATCAACTGCTCTCTACTAACCCAGAGGCTGATCTTTCTTTTATAAATATTTCCAAAGTAGATAAGCCTCCAGAAAGACTGATTAAGGACAGAGAAAGAATCAGAGAGAAAGAGAGGAAGTATTCTTGTTTTAGTCAAGGTAATTAAGGACAGTTAACAACAAAAACCCAAATATCATTGCCATAGCATAATAATAGATATATGTTTTTTACTTGCTTACATCACAATCGTTGGTCGTCACATCCACAGGGCAATTCTCCTCCAGCAGTGATCAGGGGTCCATGGAAGCTGTGGCAGAAGAAGAAAGAGAATGAGGAACACTGACTCAACTTCCCTGTTCTGCAAGTCACACTCTCTGTTTATCTTTCTTTGGTTTGTACCAAGGAATAGTTACATGTCTTCACCCTAAATTAAGATGAGGAAAATACATGCAATTTTTGGTGGTCACTGATAACCTCGCAATTGTTGGAAGAGGTCATCGAGAGGATGTCACCACCAGTTGACCCCCTGGGCTGGACTCAGGCTAGAAGAGGCTTCTAGCCCCCTCCCCTGTCCTTGGCATGTACACTCTTTCCACTGTTCCAACAGTGGGAGCTACTTTCAAGGACACAGCCTTGAGAGAGTGGAGTGTTGTTGAGACCATCTTGATGGCATACGTGACTGAACCCCTTTAAGACCTCTATATAAATTTTTAAGATTCTGGTAGGCAGGTGTGTAGATCTCTTTCTCTTGCAGCGATGCAAGACAAGCTTTGTGTGAAAGTTCCCTTGCTTATTAAACCTGCCACCTGCCTATCTGAAGTGATCTGCCTCTATTTTCACTCTCTCCCTGTCCTCCATGTAGAGGGGCCATTTTGCAAACCAACAGCAACAAATACCAAAAATAAGGCATAAAGGCTATTAATGGATAAAAAAAAAAACCTATGAACATATTTTAAAAAATATTATTATTTTTATATTCTTTTTAAGGGAATATTTAGGAAACTACTCAGCTATAAATTTGACAGTCCACCTGTCACAGACCAATTCCTGGGGAAACATTAAATGCCAAAATTGGAACAAGAATAAATCCCATGAGGTCAACAACCAAACATTAATAAAAATGGAAATGATAATCAAAAATATCTCTCTCTTCTTACTCTCCGTTCCCCTCCCCCAATGAAAAAAAGCCCCTGTACCAGCTAGAAACTTACTGTTTCTCAGCCCCAAATCCTCCCTTAATGTCCCACTTTGTGATACTGGAGCTGGACCCTGTAAACATTTCCTCTTTGCCAGCTGGCATAATATTAGGCTAACTGAGTGCTATGGAGGAACACTGAAGGAAGAGGAAGCTTCTCTCCATTTCCATGTACTTATTCCTCTCCTCTGGCTTCAGTATCATTCAGTGCCCACCAGTAAGTTTCAGTGGCACTCCCATGGTGGCATACTAGTCAGTTCCACCAGCTGTCCCCTTGCAGCTTCCCCAGGAGTTCAGTGCACCTCTACGAGGGGGTTGTCCTCGGCAAGTTCTGCAGGCTTCCCAGCTGGCCTTTCAAGGACTTTCACAGGTGATCCAGCAAAAACCTCCTGCTGAGTTCTGCTAACTCCTAACCCAGCCCCCAGGAAATTCAGGAACATCTCTGTATACAAACCTCCTATTCCCTTTTCTAGAGAATCTCTCAGGAGCCCCAGTAGGCAGCTTCTTCTTATGTTTTAGCACAATTCAAGGGCCAGCTTCCCACCTAGTTCCATCATCAGGACCCCAGAAGGCAGGTTCCTGCAAATTTTGATGCCCCAGTAGGAAGTTTCCTCATTATCAGCCTGGTCCTATGGCACCAAAGTAACTTTTCCACCATCCGGAGAACTATAATCACACAAATTATAAATATATTATAGATTTATAATCTCACAACAGAGTCTAAATCTTAGCCTTTGGTGGAGATGAGGGCTCCCTTTTCCGAATTTGTTCCCCCTGGACTTGTGCCTTGGCCGTAAAAGGAGTTAATTGTCTGTGCACATGCTGTTCTTGTTTCTTAGAGGTTCTTGTTACTATTGAATATTATATTCTTTTTTTCTCTTCAAATTAATCTATGATTCCTGTCCTCTGACTGGATACTCACTGATACAGTCCAAGATCCAGATAGTTTCAAAAGGACATTTCATCAGATTTCAAGGTACAGATAATATATTTTATATAAGTTTTCCAGAATAAAGAAAAAAAGAAAAAAATTAATGATTCAAGAACAACCTAGCTTCTCAAACTAGATTAGGACAATACAAAAATATACAATTTCATTTTAATAGATAAATGGAAAAATAGTCTGTGGTACATCCAGGCAGCAGGATATTTTTCAGTGATTAAAAAAAAGAGCTATCAAGCCAGAAAAAGACATGTGGGAACCTTAAATGTGTGTTGCTAAGTGAAAGAAGCCAATCTGAAAGGCTACAAAATGTATGATTTCATTCCAACTATATCACATTTTGGAAAAGAAAAAGCCATGGAGACAGTAAATGACCAATGGCTGTCAAGGCTTGATACAGGGGAAGAGACAAATGAAGGAACACTGAAGTTTTTTTAGGTCACGAAACTATTCTGTATGATACTGCAATGCTGGCTACATTACACCATACATTTTTCAATACACGTGGGACCTACAACACTAAGAGTAAATCCTAATGTAATCTGTAGATTGCAGTTAATAATAATGTCTCGGTTATAGCTCATCAATTATAAAAAATGTAAGGTGCTAATAACAGAGTTAACTGGCAGAGGGATATGAAGCAATACATAGGAACTCTGCAATTTCTGCTCAATTTTCTGAAGCTTAAAACTTCTCAAAAAAGTTTGTTGAAGAAACCCTATTGTTTCATACCTACCTTACTTATGACTATAATTGCCAAAATCCTAAAACAAATATTGGATAAGCAAACCTAGTATTATTTAAATAACTATAGATGATGAAGTAAGGTTTATATCAAGAATAATATGATGAATCAGCATAAAATATGTTCATACAATTTAACATATTAAAGGCCAAAAGGAAAAAAAAATTTACTAGGTCCTATTAGTAGATTCAGGGATAGCTCAGCTGGTAAAGAATCTGCCTGCAATGCAGGAGACCCCAGTTTGATCCCTGGGTTGGGAAGATCCCCTGGAGGAGGGCATGGCAACCCACTCTAGTATTCTTAGTGCTTCCCTGTTAGCTCAGTTGGTAAAGAGTCTGCCTGCAATGTGGGAGAATGGGTTCAATCCCTAGGTCGAGAAGATACCTTGGAGAAGGAAACAGCAACCCATTCCAATATTCTTGCCTAGAGAATTCCATGGACAGAGGAGCCTGGTGGGCTACAATCCATGGGGTCCACAAAGAGTCAGATACAACTGAATAACTAATACTTTCACTTTCATTAGTAGATTCAGAAACATGTAGACAAAATTCAATATTCATTTATGACAAAAAGTATTACAAACCAGATTAAAAAGAAGCTCTTAACATCTCAAAGACTACATCCTTAGACAGTAAACATAATTCTTAATGAAAAGCATAAAAAATTGGATAAATGTAAAAATGCTTTTATGTTGAGAGTTTATAATCATTTCCATTGCACATCCAGCAGAATCAACAAACTATAATAATGGAGTTCATCAAGCTTTCTAAACACAGAAGACTCAATAGCAATTTTTTTATTTCAGCAATAAGTAATTGAAACAGAGAGTAGAAAATAAAACAGCATTTTAAAAACTATAAATACATAGAAATTAACCTAATAACATGCACATCTTAAGAGAGAAAACTTTAATATCCTATTAAAAGTATAAAATAGGTGTGAATAAATGGAGAGACTACTACACCCATGGCGGGTTTGATTTAACATTGTACGTGAAGTGAAAGTCACTCAGTTGTGTCTAACTGTTTGCAATCCCATAGACTATACAGTCCATGGAATTCTCCATGCCAGAATACTGGTATGGGTACCCTTTCCCTTCTCCAGGAGATCTTCCCACCCCAGGGATCAAATCCAGGTCTCCCTCATTGCAGGCAGATTTTTACCAGCTGAGCCACAAGATACCATTTATCTCCAATTTTTTTTTTTCTTTAAATTTCATCAGTACTGACTGCTGGATTCTTCCTCCAAAATTCACCCTGGATGAACTATGGAAGAGAGAGAGAAGCATGCATCTGAGAACTTTACAACTATAACCATAAAAGAAACAAAAAAAAATTGTGAGAAACACACTTGAAGATTCCTCATTTAATGTGGATAGAAATTGACATGTGTTGTTTCTACTGATACCACTTATATTCCCCACTCACCCAGGTAATTTTGCTTAGCTGGTGTCAAGAAACTATTGTAGCATTAATCTACAAATAATTACTGAGCAATGAAAGAAAATCATGTTCCTAGTTCAGTTATAAATGATCAAAATATGCGAATCTTAAATAAAATATTAGGTGATGAAATTCAACAATCATTTTTAAAAGAATGTAAGATGTTTCATAATGCAATTTATTAGAACATGGAACACGCTTCTCTTTCTGTTGATCCATCTTCTGTAACTTTTTGGCTTAAAGGACCCCACTTTCTCCTGATTCTCCTCCAACCAAAGGGTTTATTCCTTCTCAGTCTTCTCAGTCAGATTTTTCTGTTTTCCAAATCTTTAACATTGAAGTCACCAAGGCTATATTACCAGCCTTCTCTATCTAAAACTTACTTTCTAAGTAATCACATTCTTAGAATGTGAAATGCCGTCTTATCATTGATGATTTCCAAATTTAGATCCATACCTTAAATTTGTCCCCTGAAATCTAGACACATGAATACAACTGTCTACTCCATATTTAATTTAGATATTTAATAGACTCTTTATTTCAGTTCAGTTCAGTTGCTCAGTCGTGTCCAACTCTTTGCAACTCCATGAATCACAGCACGCCAGGCCTCCCTGTCCATCACCAACTCCCGGAGTTCACTCAGACTCACATCCATCGAGTCAGTGATGCCATCCAGCCATCTCATCCTCTCTTGTCCCCTTCTCTTCCTGCCCCCAATCCCTCCCAGCATCAGAGTCTTTTCCAATGAGTCAACTCTTTGCATGAGGTGGCCAAAGTACTGGAGTTTCAGCTTCAGCATCATTCCTTCCAAAGAAATCCCAGGGCTGATCTCCTTCAGAATGGACTGGTTGGATCTCTTTGCAGTCCAAGGGACTCTCAAGAGTCTTCTCCAACACCATAGTTCAAAAGCATCAATTCTTCGGTTCTCAGCCTTCTTCACAGTCCAACTCTCACATCCATACATGACCACTGGAAAAACCATAGCCTTGACTAGACACTTAAATAGTCTAAATCATAATCTTGATCTTCCCTTCTCTACCTACACAACACCCTAATGAAATTTCTTCCCCTGCCTTTGTTTTATTAAATATCAGTTCCATTCTTCTTTATACTAAACCATTCATTCATCTGTAATTCCACTTTTTGTAATAACCCATATCCAGTCTATCAGAAATTCTGTTTAATATGCTTTCAAACATATTAGGAATTGGACCACTTTGCACCCCCACACTAATCATTGTTCAAGATTTAATGATTTATTACTTGAAAATTTAAATAAAGATCCTAATTGGTCTCCTTGAACTCACCCCTTCAAATCATTCTCTACATCACAGGTACATTTTTTTTTACATTTTAATTGACTTCATTTATAGACCAATTTTGGCTTCCCTGGTGGCTCAGAGATAAAGAAATCATCTGCACTGCAGGAGACCCAGGTTTGACCCTGGGTTGAGAAGATCCCCTAGAGAATGAAATGGCAGCCCACTACAGTATTCTTGCTTGGAGAATTTCATGGACATAGGAGCCTGGCAGGCTACAGTCTATGCGGTCACAAAGAGTCAGACAGGACTGAGCAACTAACACTTTCACTTTTCATTTTCACTACAGATCAATTTTAAGTTCACAGAAAAACTGAGGATATATAAAGAATTCCCATATATCCCATGCCCCACCATGCAGTATCAATATCCCAGATTAGAGTGGTACATTTGTTACAATTAATGAGCCTACATCAACACATCATAATCACCCAAAGTCCAGAGTTTGCACTCAGATTCAATCTTGGAGCCATAGATTCTCTGAATGTTGACAAATACAAAACAAAGTGTATTCACAATTATAGTATTAGACAGAATAGTTTCACTGCCTTAAAAGTCTTCTGTGTGCTGCCTATCCATTCCTGCCTCCCCTCTGCCTCCTCACAGCCACTGATCTTTTCACTCCTTCCATAGTTTTGCTTTCACATAATGTGATAGAGTTAAAATCATACAGTATATAGCCTTTTAAGACTGACCTTTTTCAGATTGACCTTTTCAAATTGGCTTTTCTTCTTAGCGGTATGCATTTAAGATTCCTGCAAATCTTTTCATGGTTTGATGACTAATTTCTTTTTAGCACTGAATCCAAAGAATAGCAAGGAGAGATAAGAAAGCCTTCCTCAGTGATCAGTGCAAAGAAATAGAAGAAAACAATAGAATGGGAAAGATGAGAGATCTCTTCAAGAAAATTATAGATACCAAGGGAATATTTCATGCAAAGATGGGCAAAATAAAGGACAGAAATGGTATGGACCTAACAGAAGGAGAAGGTATTAAGAAGAGGTGGCGAGAATACACAGAAGAACTGTACCAAAAAGGTCTTCATGACCCAGATAATCATGATGGTATGATCACTCCCCTAGAGCCAGACATCCTGGAATGTGAAGTCAAGTGGGCCTTAGAAAGCATCACTATGAACAAAGCTAGTGGAGGTGATGAAATTCCAATTGAGCTATTTCAAATCCTAAAAGATGATGCTGTGAAAACACTGCACTCAATATGCCAGCAAATTTGGAAAACTCAGCAGTGGCCACAGGACTGGAAAAGATCAGTTTTCATTCCAATCCCAAAGAAAGGCAATGCCAAAGAATGCTCAAACTACCACACAATTGCACTCATCTCACATGCTAGTAAAGTAATGCTCAAAATTCTCCAAGCCAGGCTTCAGCAATATGTGAACCATGAACTTCCTGATGTTCAAGCTGGTTTTAGAAAAGGCAGAAGAACCAGAGATCAAATTGCCAAAATCCGTTGGATCATCGAAAAAGGAAGAGAGTCCAGAAAAACATCTATTTCCACTTTATTGATGATGCCAAAGACTTTGTGTGGATCACAACAAACTCTGGAAAATTCTGAAAGAGATGGGAATACCAGACCACCTGACCTGCCTCTTGAGATATCTGTATGCAGGTTAGGAAGCACAGTTGGAACTGGACATGGAACAACAGACTGGTTCCCAATTGGGAAAGGAGTACGTCAAGGCTGTATATTGTCACTCTACTTATTTAACTTTTATGCAGAGTACATCATGAGAAACACTGGGCTGGAAGAAGCACAAGCTGGAAACAAGATTGCCAGGAGAAATATCAATAACCTCAGATATGCAGATGACACCATCCTTATGGCAGAAAGTGAAGAAGAACTAAGGAGCCTCTTGATGAAAGTGAAAGTGGAGAGTGAAAATGTTGGCTTAAAACTCAATATTCAGAAAACGAAGATCATGGCATCTGGTCCCATCACTTCATGGCAGATAGATGGGGAAACAGTGGAAACAGTGTCAGACTTTATTTTTTTGGACTCCAAAATCACTGCAGATGTTGATTGCAGCCATGAAATAAAAAGACGCTTGCTCCTTGGAAGGAAAGTTATGACCAATCTAGACAGCATATTCAAAAGCACCAACGGTATTCTTCACAGAGCTAGAACAAATAATTTCACAATTTGTATGGAAATACAAAAAACCTCGAATAGCCAAAGCGATCTTGAGAAAGAAGAATGGAACGGGAGGAATCAACTTACCTGACTTCAGGCTCTATTACAAAGCCACAGTTATCAAGACAGTATGGTACTGGCACAAAGACAGAAATATTGATCAGTGGAACAAAATAGAAAGCCCAGAGATAAATCCACGCACATATGGACACCTTATCTTTGACAAAGGAGGCAAGAATATACAATGGATTAAAGACAATCTCTTTAACAAGTGGTGCTGGGAAAGCTGGTCAACCACTTGTAAAAGAATGAAACTAGAACACTTTCTAACACCATACACAAAAATAAACTCAAAATGGATTAAAGATCTCAACATAAGACCAGAAACTATAAAACTCCTAGAGGAGAACATAGGCAAAACACTCTCTGACATACATCACAGCAGGATCCTCTATGATTCACCTCCCAGAATATTGGAAATAAAAGCAAAAATAAACAAATGGGACCTAATTAAACTTAAAAGCTTCTGCACAACAAAGGAAACTATTAGCAAGGTGAAAAGGCAGCCTTCAGAATGGGAAAAAATAATAGTAAATGAAGCAACGGACAAACAACTAATCTCAAAAATATACAAGCAACTCCTACAGCTCAACTCCAGAAAAATAAATGACCCAATCAAAAAATGGGCCAAAGAACTAAATAGACATTTCTCCAAAGAAGACATACAGATGGCTAACAAACACATGAAAAGATGCTCAACATCACTCATTATCAGAGAAATGCAAATCAAAACCACTATGAGGTACCATTTCACGCCAGTCAGAATGGCTGCAATCCATAAGTCTACAAGCAATAAATGCTGGAGAGGGTGTGGAGAAAAGGGAACTCTCTTACACTGTTGGTGGGAATGCAAACTAGTACAGCCACTATGGAGAACAGTGTGGAGATTCCTTAAAAAACTGGAAATAGAACTGCCTTATGATCCAGCAATCCCACTGCTGGGCATACACACTGAGGAAACCAGAAGGGAAAGAGACACGTGTACCCCAATGTTCATCGCAGCACTGTTTATAATAGCCAGGACATGGAAGCAACCTAGATGCCCATCAGCAGATGAATGGATAAGAAAGCAGTGGTACATATACACAATGGAGTATTACACAGCCATTAAAAAGAATACATTTGAATCAGTTCTAATGAGATGGATGAAACTGGAACCTATTATACAGAGTGAAGTAAGCCAGAAAGAAAAACACCAATACAGTATACTAACGCATATATATGGAATTTAGAAAGATGGTAACAATAACTCTGTATGTGAGACAGCAAAAGAGACACCGATGTATAGATCAGTCTTATGGACTCTGTAGGAGAGGGAGAGGGTGGGGAGATTTGGGAGAATAGCATTGAAACGTATAATATCATGTATGAAACGAGTTGCCAGTCCAGTTTCGATGCACGGTACTGGATTCTTGGGGCTGGTGCACTGGGACGACCCAGAGGGAGGGTAGGGGAGGGAGGAGGGAGGAGGGTTCAGGATGGGGAACATGGGTATACCTGTGGCGGATTCATTTCGATATTTGGCAAAACTAATACAATATTGTAAAGTTTAAAAATAAAATCAAATTAAAAAACCAAAAGCAGAGACATTACTTTTCCAACAAAGGTCCGTTTAGTCAAAGCTATGGTTTTTCCAGTAGTCATGTATGGGTGTGTTTGAGTTGGACTATAAAGAAAGCTGAGCACTGAGGAATTGATGCCTTTGAACTGTGGTGTTGGAGAAGACTCTGGAGAGTCCCTTGGAGAGCAAGGAGATCCAACCAGTCAATCCTAAAGGAAATCAGTCCTGAATGTTCATTGGAAAGACTGATGCTGAAGCTGAAACTTCAATCCTTTGGCCACCTGATGCGAACTGACTCATTGGAAAAGACCCTGATGCTGGGAAAGATTGAAGTGGGGAGGAGAATGGGACAACAGAGGATGAGATGGTTGGATGGTATCACCGACTCGATGGATGTGAGTTTGAGTGAACTCCAGGAGCTGATGGACTCCCTGATGGACAGGGAGGCCTGGGGTGCTGCAATTCATGGGGTCGCAAAGAGTCGGACACGACTGAGCGGCTGAACTGAACTGAATGACATATGATATTGAACATCTTTTCATATGCTTATTTGCCATCTGTACATCTTCTTGGATGAGATTTCTATTCTGACCCTTTTTTATTGGACTGTTCATTTTCTTATTATTGAGGTTTATTTAGAGTCTTTTTGGGGGAGGTTAGATCATGTTCCCATTCTTCTAAACATAAAATTAATAATTTATATTGATTCTTCACCAGAAACTGTTCTGAGTGTTATTCACCTGGCATTCTATCTGTTTTAAGATACAGTCTTTTCTTTTTACATTTTAACTTTGTTTAAATAGTGATATTATGTCATTACTGCTGGCCAAGCAGAGGTCATGATGTAACTATCATGGTCCATGCACCTCCATCAATAGTTAAAAAGGTTTTCAGTGTCATGGAAAAAAATATCAGAGACAATAGAAGCACCTTTAAACATGTTGCATTACCAGTGGTCTTACCAGAAACAGATGTGATATCCATTATTACCTAGTGGAAATCTTTTAAAATTGAAGATGAAATAAAAATATTTAAAAATTTTAAAAATCTACAGGGATTTAAACCTGGATTAAAAGAGCACAAAATGTGTTATTCAGGCAGAAGAAAAATGATTCCAGAGAGAAACAGAAATTCAGGAAACAATAAAGATCACAGAAAAGAGTAAAGATGTGGATAAGCCCCAAAGAGAATTTACAGTTATGACAATGTCTTCTGAGGCATAAGTATTCAACTAAAATATATAGCAATAATTGCCAAAAGGATAGAAGTTGTCTTAGTTTGGGCTGTTGTAACAAAATACCATACACATAAACAATGGGTATTTATATCCTTGCAGTTTTGGAAGCTGGATGTCTGAGATCATGGTGCCAGTCAAATTAGATTCTTGGTGAGAACTATTCCTGGCATTTGTGAGACTGTCTTCTTGCTGTGTCTTCACACTGGGGTGGGGGTGGGGGGGCAAAGCAAGCAGGCTCTCTGGTCTCTTCTGTTAAGGAGAGTGACCCCATTGTGGGGACCCCATCCTCATTACCTCACCTAAACCTAATTACTTCTCAAAGGCCCCACCTCCTAATACCATCACACTGGGGGTTTGAGTTTCAACACATGAATTTGGGGGGAAACAAATATTCAGTCCATAGCAGAAGTTAAACGAAGTTCAAGTGTTACTGAGAATTTGAATTATTTGGGGTCTGGTAAAGTGCAAATTTACTTGCATTATCCTCTAATGCAAGTAATGCAATGGCACCCCACTCCAGTACTCTTGCCTGGAAAATCCCATGG
Source organism: Bos taurus (assembly GCF_002263795.3). Classification (NCBI taxonomy): domain Eukaryota; kingdom Metazoa; phylum Chordata; class Mammalia; order Artiodactyla; family Bovidae; genus Bos; species Bos taurus. Next base: position 14,136,140 of record NC_037341.1, on the reverse strand, counting down.
ATGGAGGAGCCTGGTGGGCTGCAGTCCATGGGATCGCTAAGGGTTGGACACGACTGAGCGACTTCACTTTCACTTTTCACTTTCATGCATTGGAGGAGGAAATGGCAACCCACTCCAGTGTTCTTGCCTGGAGAATCACAGGGATGGGGGAGTCTGATGGGCTGCTGTCTATGGGGTTGCACAGAGTCGGACACGACTGAAGTGACTTAGCAGCATGTGCTAAGAAGTCACAAATATATTTTAAAATATCTTAGTGTACTGGTTAATGAAGAATGGGCTTTTTAAAAAAAAGGTTTGTTAATCTCAAAGAAATTAACAGAGGAGAAATAAGATGGAATAGGTAAACACTAAATATTAAGATGTCAGTATTAAATTATAAATGCAATTATTATTTTATATCTTAAAAATTAAATTGCACATCGAACACTTCAACTAAGGGAAAACACTATCAGATTGGATGAAAAATAGAAGCACATCTGTGTTGCCTGCTAGAAAGACATCTTAAATAACATGTGCCCCTGGAAGGTTGAAAATAAAAGGACTAAAAATATACATTGTGAAATACTAAGTAAAACTAACCACTAATGTAGCCATATTATAATGTGACAAAGAAGACCCTGAGGTAAGAAAGATCACTATCAAAAAAATATTTCACAGTAGTCAGTAGGGCAACCCAAAAAGAGTACACAACAATCCTAAATTTGTAGCCATCAAACAACATGGTCTCAAAATATGTAAATGTGGACAGAAATAAATGGAAAACAAATCTACAGAGTGGAAAAAAAAATTTGACACATCTTTCTCAATAACCAACAGAAATAATAGATTTTTTAAAATCAATAAAAATTTGACTATTTTAAGTACCTTATACAAATAAGATCATGCTGCATTTATCCTGTGACTGGCTTATATCACTCACTCAGCTTAATGTCCTTCAGTTTCATTCATGTTGTTGCAAGAGGCAGGATTTCCTTCTATTTTAAGGCTGAATAATATTCCATGGTATGAGAATACCATATTTCCTTTATCTATTCATCGGTCAGTGAACATTTGGGGTATTTCCATATCTTGGCCATTGTGCATAATGCTGCAGTGAATGCGGACCTGTTGATGTCTTTTCAAGATCTTGATTTCAATAATTTTGGCTATATACCCAGAATTGACATTGCTGGATCACAGGGTAGTTCTCTTTTTAATTTTTTGAGGAACCTCCACAGTGTTTTCAAGCTCACAGAAGCAGAGAATAGAATGTAGAATGCTAGTTTCTGGGGGCTGAGGAGGGGGGAATGGAGAATTGTTTTTCAATGGGTATAAGTTTCAGTTGTGCAAGACAAGTAAGTTCAAGAAAGCTGTACTACATAGTGCCTATGGATAACAATATTGTTTTGTGCACTTAATAGTGTAGTAAGAGGGTAGATCTTAGGTTCAGTTCAGTTCAGTCACTCAGTCGTGTCCAACTCTTTGTGACCCCATGAATCGCAGCACGCCAGGCCTCCCTGTCCATCACCAACTTCCAGAGTTCACTCAGACTCACGTCCATCGAGTCAGTGATGCCATCCAGCCATCTCATCCTCTGTCGTCCCCTTCTCCTCCTGCCCCCAATCCCTCCCAGCATCAGAGTCTTTTCCAATGAGTCAACTCTTCACATGAGGTGGCCAAAGTACTGGAGTTTCAGCTTCAGCATCATTCCCTCCAAAGAAATCCCAGGGCTGATCTCCTTCAGAATGGACTGGTTAAGTGTTCTTAAAACAAGAAAACTAATAAGCAAAACAAAACAATCAAAACCACCCAAAGAGTCGCAAAGAAACTTTTGGAAGAGAAGGACATGTTTATCACCTTAATTGTGGTCATGGCTTCACAGGTGTATGCATATGTCCAAACTATTCAAATTGTATATATTAGATACGTACACAGTTTTGTATATCTCAGTAAGGCTGCTTTTTTTTGGGGGGGGGGGGGGGGCGGGGCGGGGCTTCCCTGGTGGCTCAGGTGGTAAAGAATCTGCCTGCAATGCAAGAAACCCAAGCTCACTTCCTGGGTCAGGAAGATCTCCTGGAGAATAGAATGGCTACCCATTCCAGTATTCTTGCCTGGAGAATTCCATGGACACAGAGGAACCTGGCAGGCTATAGTCCATGGGGTCACAAAGAATCAGATACAAATGAGTGACTAACACTTCCGAACTTTCAAGGCTATTTTTTAAAATAAAGTTTAAAAATTCATAAAAGCATGGGATATTTGGAAATCATGGTCAGCAAACTTTATTAAACTTATGTGTACAGGACCACTCACCAATAACAGAATATACATTATTTTTAAGTGCAGATATAATAGTTACCAAATTTTATAATAAATTTAACTAACTTTTAATATCTAATTCTTTGGATCCACTGGTTTTTTAAAACCTGTATACTTTAGGATGAATTTTTTTCCTTCTCACATCTCTGTGTGATAGCTCAATCACCATCTTTCAAGAGTGATTTTTAAAAAATGAACTTATTGAGGAAAATCTGTCATTACAATGAGTACCCAATAATGGGCTTTCAGAAAAACAAGGAGCAGTGATTACTGGTGTTTCTCTACTTAACAAGGATTTGTGAATCAGAAGCCCTAACTCTCTCCCTTTCAAATGTAGGCAAACAAGTTCAATACATAAATAGAAAATAAAATAAGGAGGCCATTTGCTTCCAAAATGCATTAGGGATAATGTATATAATCAACCATATAGTACTACCTCATTTGTTCAAGCTCAAGACAATTTTCAAGATATAAGCCTTTTATATTCAGCCCCATTCTAAGAGAAAGGGCCTTATGCTAATATTTTCAAGGCAGGCTTTTGGATTTGTTTCACACAAAGACACTGAATGGAATTAAATGGAACGATGAAGCTACTCATTTGCAACCATCATTCATGAAGAATGTTTCTTGGACTGTGAGACTGTCCAATACACTATTTTAAAGAAATAGACAAAATCAGAGCAATCAGGAAAAGAAAGAATTGAAAAGTGGCAGCTACATTTTCTAACAGATTTACTTGGAGCTTAACATGAAATTCCTCTTTTTCAGTCTATTTTCCAAAAGACCAAGATGACACCTCAACAAAATGTTATTTTACATTATATTACAAAGTACAGAAACACTATAAGAAAACACTGTCATAGAAATCTATACAAAGGCACTTTACATGAGATCCTAGCCTCTCTGAATTGGAAAACTTTGGTGACCAACACCTCCTGTTCTTTCATTACTTTGCAATGGCCTCTGTAGAAGGACTTATCTCCAAATATTTCACTGGCTTCTCTTTCTGCCTCTCCTCTTTCTCCTCCTCTAAGTACAGCACTTTTTTCCTGTGTTCCTGTTTGGACTGAAACTGGTCTACACAAGAGGACACTTTTATTTCACCCCAAATGTGGTGGAAACAGGAAATGGCTAATTCGAACTGTTTTCCCAAAGAGCTGTTAGTCATTTCCTCAAGGCATGGGAAGCCCCAATAAAAGGCTCCACTTGGGAATATCAATTTATGTCCATATCTGAAGCACTGAAGTATCACCTGGCATTACAGGCATTACGGGGCAGGCCTAGGCTGCTATCTAGCGTTCCAATCTCCCAGCAGCTAGGTTGGAAAGCTCAGATGTCCTCCAGCTCCAGAGAAGTGAGGAGTCTAGAGAAGACCGCTCCTAATCTCAGGCATGGGATTTTCATCTGCATAGAATTCTCACATGTTTCAATCTGTCCCCGTTTCATGATTACATAATTTAGCTTCATAGATATAACATCTTAACATTTGTTTCAAATCCAAATCACACATTTCCAGAGATTCTTCGAAGTTCTTTTGAAACACATCATTTTTAAGTATGTCTAAATAACTTGCATTTCTTTATACTATTATTGCCCAAGATTGGCTAAGAGGAAATGAAAACCAAGGCAGGTTCTCTCAAATTGGTATGAACATTTGAATAGAGGGGAACACTCATCACATTTTGTTTGAGATTCTGATAGCATTGTTTAAAACTCCAATGCTTTATTTCTAAAATAGAATATTAAAGTGCCAAAGAGCATGTTCATATGACCTCTGAGCCTTATTTCTCTCCATCACTGTCCTCTTTGAGTATGCATGTTCAGAAGCAGAGACTATAAAGACAATTCTTCTATGCTAGCTGTACATGAATAATTCATAAAGTCTATGCCACATTCTTAATTTTATCTTTTAAATTTTCTTTTTATTGAAATATAGTTGAAATATAATGTGTTAATTACTGCTGTACAGCAAAGTGACTCAGTTGTACATACATGTACTTTTTTTCATATTTTTCCATTATGGTTTATCACTGTACACTGAATATAGTTCCCTGTGCTACAGTAGGACCTTGTTCTTTATCCATCCTATATATTCCAGTTTGTGTCTGCTAATCCCAGTCCAAATTCTCTCACCCCCTTCCACCTTGGCAACCACCAGTCTGTTCTCTATGTCCCCGATGCTGTTCTGTTTCATAGTGAGGTTCAATTTGTGTCAGATTTTAGATTTCACATGTGAATGACATCATATGGTATTTGTCTTTCTCTTTCTGATTTACTTCATTTAGTATGATAATCTCTAGTTGCATCCATGTTGTGGTAAATTGCCTTATTTCATTCTTTTTAGGTTGAGTATATTCAATTGTGTGTGTGTGTGTATATATATATATGTATGTATATATATGTGTATAATACTCATACCACATCTTCTATAGCCATTCATTTGTTAATGGATATTAGGTTGTTTCCATGTCTTGGCTATTGGGACTACTGCTGCTATAAACATAGGAGTGCATATAACTTTTAGAATTATAGTTTTGTCTGAATATACTCCCAGGAGTAGGATTGCTGGATCATGTGGTAATTCTATTTTTAGTTTCCTGATGAACCTCCATACTGTTTTCCACAGTGGCTGCACCAACTTACATTCCTGTCAACAGTATGGGAGGCTTTCCTTTTTTCTACATCCTTTCCAGCATTTGTTACTTACAGACTTTTTAACAATGGCCTTTCTGACTGGTGTGATGTGTACCTCAATGTAGTTTTGATTTGTTATGCAACATTTCTAACTTGTTTGTTTTAAGATTAACTTCTCATGGGCTTCCACCTCCATTGTCACTCCCCAAAATACTAAGAAAGCAAAGGAAAGTCTAGAGATTTCCATCATAATCACATAATATATTTACATTTATATAGAAATGTAAAGAAAACAAATGAAACTAAAAAAAAAAAAACCCTCAGTATTCTAAAAGATTTTTCTTGCCATTATAATTTTAAATTGTCAGTATTATAAATGAGAGCAAGATCTAATGAGGAAAAGATAGAAGCATTTTGAGGCATCTCTTATGGTACAACTGAGACCCAGGGACAAAACATTTATTGGGATACTAGTTATCAAGGTCATGTGATTTTTTTCTCCCAATGCTTCTGTGCAACTTAAGTCTATGTACAGAAAATGTAGTAAGTTGAATCGCTTTAGGCTTGAAGTTCTGTAAAGCAGGAATGACAGAACAAAAATAGGGCAAGTGATTCTCAGATATTGGCTGGTTTATTTTTTGAATGGTCCATTAAACCAAGCCTGTGCTTTATAAAATACATATTAATTGAAAATATTTATTAGCTATCTACAATGTGCCAGGCATATCCTTATTTTACAGATAAGGAAATTAAACCAAACTTAAGTAATTGGCTTATCTCACAGCAGCAAGTAATGACTGATATTCTAGCTCAGATCTGTCTGATAGTAACTGTACACATTGACTAATACACTATAAGAAGACAGGAAGGATCAGGTAAAGTGGAGTCTGGAGAAGAGATCTTAGTGTGATTGAACATAAGATTAAAATGTGTAGGCTAGTAAAAAAAAAAGAAAGAAAGAAAGAACGCCACAACACACACACAGTAGAGGAATAGGATGCTCTGAATAGAGATTAAGAAGTTAGAATTTCAGAAGTGCTCCCATTTTAAATGAAAGAACAGAAACCAGTTGTCCTTTGGTTAAAGTGAATCAAATAATGAAAATTTTGTAAATGATGAAGATTTTGCAGACGAGAAAAAAGAAATGGAAAGTTCTTTTTTTCTTAAGTACTGGCTTTGTAATCCATTTTGAGATTCAAGTTACAGGGATAATAATGTCCATTGACCTGGAAAAGTTATGTTTGTCAATTTCTAGTCTTTATTAAAGGAAAAGTCAGGATCAGCTCAGTTCAGTTGCTCAGTTGTATCCAACTCTTTGCGACCCCATGGACTGCAGCATGCCAGGCCTCCCTGTCAGGATAGATGACAGTAAAGAGAAGGGATAGGACATATAGAGCTGAATGCATGCATGTATAATTAGTCACTCAGTTGTGTCCAACTCTTTGTGACACCAAATGGGACAACAGGAAAATAATTAGGGATTTTCTCATAAAACTTGAAGAGTGACTGTTTAAAAGTCTTATGATTGAACAAGAAAGATGCCAGTTCTGTCTTATAAAGACCTGAGTTTGTGAGGTGGTATGTGTGCAACAGCAACACAAATTTCCTCATGCTTATCAATTAAAACAACACACATTTCTTATCGCAGAGTTTCTGTGGGTTAGGAATCTGGGGAATAGTTACCTGGAGCTTTTGCCTTAGGGTCTCTTACAAGGCCGCAATCAAGGTGTCAGCCAGGGCTGAGTTCTCATCTGAAGACTCATTTGGGGAAAGACCTACTTCATAGATCATGTGTTTGTTGACAGAATTTTAATTTCTCAGTGTCTGTGGGATTGAAAGCCTCAGTTCCTAGCTGACTGCAGGCTGGAGGATGCCCTAAGTTTCTTGCCATGAGGGTCCCTCCAACATGGTATTTGCTTTATCAAAGCCCACAAGGGAGGATCAACTAGCAAGGTGAAACTTACAAACCTGTAACCTAGTCATAAAAATGACCTTTCATTACTTCCACCATATTCTGTTAGTTTGAAGCAAGTTACTAGACCAGTTCATGCTCTATAGGAGGGTATCACACAGAGTGTGATTTCCAGGAGACAGAGTTCATCAGGGAACATTTTAGAGGCTACCCGCCACATAGTATGTTAGAAAATGAGAAGCCTTTCCTTGAAAATATGGATGGGATGAGCATCCTCACAATTCAGCCAGGTTTTAGCTAAGGACAGGAACTATAGGGAATATCAAATGTACGTTTGACAACTCACAATGGGATAGCAATTTAAGTAGGTGCAGAAGAGAAGTTTGAGGGATAAGAAAACTAGGAAATTGAGAATAAAAGAAGCACAGAGAAACATGACTAAGAATTTAATGTCCAGAGGGGCTTTTGACCAGTAATAGGGCATGGACTATTACATTTTGTTTTCCTGGATATTCAAATTGGAACATGGTTAAGGGCGACATATACTCTGGCTTGTTCTCAAAGTGAGTTATTACATGCATTGGTAAAAGGCAGTCAGAATAAAAGGTGTAATTTCTATCCAACAACTAGTTGATCATATGGTAGCTATACCAGTGATGGTTTTGAATTCATTCCTTACTTCCCTGCTTACAGCTGTACTTATCAGCTCAGATAATTTCTATTCCTATGAGGAAAGAAGTGATAGGATGAATGGCCCTGCATATGTGAAGGAAAAAAAAATGAGGTAATATTGTTAAGGGGGTGGAGAGGAAGTGTTTGTAGAGCTCAGCCAAACTGAGAAATATGCTCTCAACTGGTTAGACAAATAGACTCTGATTTTGCAGTTTCATCTGCTTGGTTAATAAAACGTAAATTGAGGTCTAATAATTTCAGTTCTTGCTAAATTGTGGTAAAAATCACAGAATGAGAGGCTCTAACTCTCCCAGAAACCATGACCTTCTTAGGGTGGCCACTTCTGAGGTCTATACACTATTGGGACTACAGGAGAAATCAGATGTTTTGTGTGAAAGGAACTGGAAACACGGTCGCTGGGTTGGAGATACAGTGGCCCATGTGCAAGGCCCAGGAAGAGGTGTTCATGGAAAGCAAAAGAAGACACACAGGCAACCTCGAGGAGCAATTCCTTTGGAACTGTATCCACTGCCCTCCTGACTTAGAGTGCTGTCAATTGCTGTGCAAGTGGGGCAAGATCATGGTCGTCTGCTCAGCATCCTTACTCCTATCCCATTTGCCTTCCCGTCCTAAAAAAATCTATATTTACTTTCAGGCCAACATCATGGAATGCTGATGGAATTAATTAGATATCTATAGCTTTTAAATTCTTCCATTACCTACAATTAAAAAAATAAAATCAAGCCCTTGCCCCAAACTGTCTTTTGTATAACTAATGATGAGTACATTCTCTGTGAGAATATAAAATATCTCTCTTTCAATAGTACTCTCTCCAGGGAAGTCATATCAGAACTTTTTAGTATCACTTTAAAAAAGATATTCTAATAATTATTTAGTATTCAAAGGAAGTTTCCAGGCTATGGGCCTTAGGCCTTTGGAGACTTGCTGTATAGGGAGTTTCTGAAAGTGATTCCATTGACTTTAAAAACATAACTGAACAAATATTATCAAAAGATCTGGCTTTCAGTGAAATATTTCTTGGTCTTTTTATCTGCCCATTGGGTATCTTCTGAGAACACTCCTTGGTGATTGAATTAAACACCAAAGCACCAACTTGTTAGGACTTGGCCAAAAACGCAAAGCCAGAATAATACCCTTTTGTTTCTCATCACATAAAGCAAGTTTGTGAATAGAGGTATGGGGTAAAGAGAGAGAAGCCAAACCCCACAGTGTCTGTTCCATTGTTTAGAAAGCTTTGAGAAGCATTGCTTTGAGTCTTTTGCCATTTTGCTTTTAAACTAGGGAATTTTTTCATGTATACTAAACCACTGGAGTAATTCTGGTTATAGAATTGAAAATAAATGTCTTTAGGGGGAAATACAGAGATACTAAAGCAAACTTATTAAAACTGAGGAGGTAAGTGTTGTTTCTTAGGATTTATATTCAATTTTAAAAGAAAAAAAATTTTTTCCCACTATCTTAATTTTCTGCAAAATAAATAAATAAGCCATGCAATTCTTCATTCTTACCTATTTCCCAGGATCAATTAATCATTAAAAGCACTCATTCACATTTATCATCTATGTGCTCATATAAATATTATCTGATGTCTCATATCCCTTAGGAGGAGGAAAATGGAGCATATTAGATGTGCTTCTACTTAAGATTTCCATTTTCAAGGCAATCCATATATTGGTTTTAATAAAGTTTTTTATTTTAATTCACAAAAGAACTTATCTACTGTCCTTGAAACTTAATCTACTATATAATAAAAAAATTAATTCCAAATATAATTTTAAACAATAAAGGATTAATTATATTTATGACTTTACACCGGGTAGTGTCTTTGGTCATGTAAGCAAGTTGGTTAGGGGAAAAGAAAAAAAAATAGAAGCATACTTCAAAGTTTGTTTATTCAGTGCTATGGAATTACTGCCATAAACAAAATAGAATATGCATGATTTCAAATAGCAGATGAATCTTTAAAGCAGCAATCGTAACATTTTTCCTCCCAACCTTTATATTTTCTTTGTTTTTATTATTATCTGATTATTTTACTATCTTGTTGGTTCTAGGGTTAATTTATCTTTAATGTTGTGGCCTAATTAGGGGAGCTGTATAACCCTTTCTTTGATTTCCCTTTATACTAGTATCCACTATAACATGATCAAAATAATGCTATTAAATAGTGCTGTGCTGTGCTTAGTCCCCTCAAACTCTCTGCAACCACATCAACTATAGTCTGCTAGGTTCCTCTGTCAATGGAATTTTTCAGGCAAGAATACTGGACTGGGTTGCCATTTCCTTCTCCAGGGGATCTTTCCAAACCAGGGATCAAACACATGTGTCCTGTGTCTCCTGCATTGGCAGGTGAATTGTTTACCACTGAGCTACCTGGGAAGCCCTACCAAATACTAGGAGAAGCATAAAAATAAATGTAAATTAATTATAATGACCATGAATGCAATCAAGTTCTCTAACTATATCCCCTTTAAGATTATTATATTATACTGCCCCAAGATATTAATAGGTCTTTAATCCATTTTGAATTTATTTTTGTGTACGGTCTTAGAAAGTGTTCTAGTTTCATTCTTTTACAAGTGGTTGACCAGTTTTTGCAGCACCATTTGTTAAAGAGATTGTCTTTTCTCCATTGCATATTCTTGCCTCCTTTGTAAAGATAAGGTGTCTATAGGTGCGTGGATTTATCTCTGAGCTTTCTATTTTGTTCCATTGATCTATATTTTTGTCTTTGTGCCAGTACCATACTGTCTTGTTGATGACTGTAGCTTTGTAGTATAGCCTGAAGTCAGGCAGTTTGATTCCTCCAATTCCATTCTTCTTTCTCAAGATTGCTTTGGCTATTAGAGGTTTTTTTGTATTTCCATACAACTTGTGAAATTATTGTTCTAGTTCTCTGAAAAATACCATTGGTAACTTGATAGGGATTGCATTGAATCTATAGATTGTTTTGGGCAGTATACTCATTTTCACTATATTGATTCTTCCCATCTATGAACGTAGTATATTTCTCCATCTATTAGTGTCATCTTTGATTTCTTTCATCAGTGTTTTATAGTTTTCTATATATAGGTTTTTTGTTTCTTTAGGTAGACTTATTCCTAAGTATTTTATTCTTTTCATTGCAATGGTGAATGGAATTGTTTCCTTAATTTCTCTTTCTGTTTTCTCATTGTTAGTGTATAGGAATGCAAGGGATTTCTGTGTGCTAATTTTATATCCTGCAACTTTACTGTGTTCATTGATTAGCTCTAGTAATTTTCTGGTGGTGTCTTTAGGGTTTTCTATGTAAAGGATCATGTTCTGCAAACAGTGAGAGTTTTACTTTTTCTTTTCCAATCTGGCTTCCTTTTATTCCTTTTTCTTCTCTGATTGCTGTGGCTAAAACTTCCAAAAGTATGCTGAATAGTAGTGGTGAGAGTGGGCACCCTTGTCTTATTCCTGACTTTAGGGGAAAGGCTTTCAATTTTTCACCATTGAGGATAATGTTTGCTGTGGGTTTATCATGTATGGCTTTTATCATGTTGAGGTATGTTCCTTCTATTCCTGCTTTCTGGAGGGTTTTTTTTTTTTTATCATAAATGGATGTTGAATTTTGTCAAAGGCTTTCTCTGCATCTATTGAGATAATCATGTGGTTTTTATCTTTCAATTTTTTATTGTGGTGTATCACATTGATTGATTTGTGAATATTGAAGATTCCTTACATCCCTGGGATAAAGCCCATTTGGTCATGATATATGTTTTTTTTTAATGTTGTTGATTTATGTTTGCTACAATTTTGTTGAGGATTTTTGCATCTATGTTCATCAGTGATATTGGCCTGTAGTTTTCCTTTTTTGTGGCACCTTCATCTGATTTTGGTATTAGGGTGATGGTGGTCTCATAGAATGAGTTTGGCAATTTACCTTCCTCTGCAATTTTCTGGACATACACAAAAATAAACTCAAAATGGATTCAAGATCTAAATGTAAGACCAGAAACTATAAAACTCCTAGAGGAAAATATAAGCAAAACACTCTCTGACATAAATCACAGCCAGATCCTCTATGACCTATCTCCCAGAGTAATGGAAATAAAAGCAAAAATAAACAAATGGGACCTAATTAAAATTAAAAGCTTTTGCACAACAAAGAAAACTATAATCAAGGTGAAAAGACAGCCTTGAGAATGGGAGAAAATAATAGCAAATGAAGCAACTGACAAAAGAATTAATCTCAAAAATATACAAGCAAGCTCATGCAGCTCAATTCCAGAAAAATAAATGACCCAATCAAAAAAATGGGCCAAAGAACTAAACAGACATTTCCCCAAAGAAGACATACAGATGGCTAACAGATACTAGAAAAGATGCTCAACATCACTCATTATCAGAGAAATGCAAATGAAAACCACAATGAAGTACAGTCTCACACTGGTCAGAATGGCTGCTATGAAAAAGTCTACAAACAATAAATGCTGGAGAGGGTGTGGAGAACCCTCTTACACTGTTGGTGGGAATGAAACTAGCACAGCCACTATGGAGAACAGTGTGGAGATTCCTTAAAAAACTGGAAATAGAACTCCCATATGACCCAGCAATCCCACTGCTGGGCATACACACCGAGGAAACCAGAATTGAAAGAGACACGTGTACCCCAATGTTCATCACAGAACTGTTTACAATAGCCAGGACATAGAAGCAACCTAGATGTCCATCAGCAGATGAATGGATAAGAAAGCTGTGGTACATATACACAATGGAATATTACTCAGCTACTAAAAAAAAAAAATGCATTTGAATCAGTTCTAGTGAGGTGGATGAAACTGGAGCCTATTATACAAAGTGAAGTAAGACAGAACGAAAACCACCAATATAGCATATTAACACATATTATGGAATTTAGAAAGATGGTAATGATGACCCTAATGTGAGATAGCAAAAGAAACACAGATTATAAGAACAGATTTTGGACTCCATAGGAGAAGGCAAGGATGGGATGATTTGAGAGAATAGCACTGAAATATGTATATTTGGTCAGTCCAGTTCAGTCGCTCAGTCATGTCCAACTCTTTGTGGCCCCATGGACCACAGCACACCAGGCCTCCCTGTCCATCACCAACTCCCAGAGTTTACTCAAACTCATGTCCATTGAGTCAGTGATGCCATCCAACCATCTCATTTTCTGTTGTCCCCTTCTCCCCAACTTCAATCTTTCCCAACATCAGGGTCTGTTCAAATGAGTCTGCTCTTCACATCAGGTGACCAAAGTATTGGAGTTTCAGCTTCAACATCAGTCCTTCCAATGAATATTCAGGATGGATTTCCTTTAGGGTGGACTGGTTGGATCTCCTTGCTGTCAAAGGGACTCTCCAGAGTCTTCTCCAACACCACAGTTCAAAGGCATCAATTCCTCAGTGCTCAGCTTTCTTTATAGTCCAACTCTCACATCCATACATGACCACTGGAAAAACCATAGCCTTGACTAGACAGACCTTTGTTGGCAAAGTAATGTCTCTGCTTTTTAATGTGCTATATAGGTTGGTATAACTTTTCTTCCAAGGAGTAGGTGTCTTTTAATTTCATGGCTGGAGTCACCATCTGCTGTGATTTTGGAGACCAAGAAAATAAAGTCACTCACTATTTCCACTGTTTCCCCATCTATTTGCCATGAAGTGATGGCACCAGATGCCATGATCTTAGTTGACTAAATGTTGAGTTTTAAGCCAACTTTGTCACTCTCCTGTTTCACTTTCAGCAAGAGGCTTTTTAGTTCTTCATTTTCTGCCATAAGGGTGGTGTCATCTGCATATCTGAGGTTATTGATACTTCTCCCAGCAATCTTGATTCCAGCCTGTGCTTCTTCCAGCCCTGTGTTTCTCATGAGGTACTCGGCATATAAGTTAAATAAGCAGGGTGACAATATACAGCCTTGACGTACTCCTTTCCCAATTTGGAACCAGTCTATTGCTTCATGTCCAGTTCTAACTATGCTTCCTGACCTGCATACAGATTTCTCAGGAGGCAGGTCAGGTGTTCTAGTATTCGCATCTCTTTTAGAATTTTCCCCAGTTTGTTGTGATCCACACAGTCAAAGGCTTTGGCATAGTCAATAAAGCAGAAGTAGATGTTTTCTGGAATATTCTTGCTTTTTTGACAATCCAGCGGATGTTGGTAATTTGATCTCTGGTTCCTCTGCCTTTTCTAAAACCAGCTTGAACATCTGGAAGTTCACAGTTGAAGCCTGGCTTGGAGAACTTTGAACATTACTTTACTAGCGTGTGAGATGAGTAAAATTGTGTGGTAGTTTGAGCATTCTTTGGCATTGCCTTTCTTTAGGATTGGAATGAAAACTGACATTTTCCAGTCCTGTGGCCACTGTTGAGTTTTCCAACGTTGCTGGCATATTGAGTGCAGTGTTTTCACAGCATCATCTTTTAGGATTTGAAATAGCTCAACTGGAATTCCATCACCTCCACTAGCTTTGTTTGTAATGATGCTTCATAAGGCCCACTTGACTTCACATTCCAGGATGTCTGGCTCTAGATGAGTGATCATACCATTGTGATTATCTGGGTTGTGAAGATCTTTTTTGTATTGTTCTTCTGTGTATTCTTGCCACCTGTTCTTAATACCTTCTGCTTCTGTTAGGGCCATATCATTTCTGTCCTTTGTTGAGCCCATTTTTCATGAAATGTTCCCTTGGTATCTCTAATTTTCTTGAAGAGATTTTTAGTCTTTCCCATTCTATTGTTTTCTTCTATTTCTTTGTACTAATCACTGAAGAAGACTTTCTTATTTCTCCTTGCTATTCTTTGGAACTCTGCATTCAAATGGGTATTTCTTTCCTTTTCTCCTTGCTTTTTGCTTCCCTTCTTTTCACAGCTATTAGTAAGACCTCCTCAGATAGCCATTTTGCTTTTTCACATTTCTTTTTCTTGGGGATGGTCTTGATTCCTGTCTCCTGTACAAGGTCATGAACCTCCATCCATAGTTAATCAGGCACTCTATCAGATCTATTTCTCACTTGAATCTATTTTTCACTTCCACTATATAATTGTAAGGGATTTGATTTAGGTCATACCTGAATGGTCTAGTGGTTTTCCCTACTTTTTTCAATTTAAGTCTGAATTTGGCAACAAGGAGTTCATGATCTGAGCCACAGTCAGCTCCTGGTCTTGTTTTTGCTGACCCTATAGAGCTTCTCCCAGGGAAGGCAATGGCACCTCACTCCAGTACTCTTGCCTAGAAAATCCCATGGATGAGGAGCCTGGTAGGCTGCAGTCCATGGGGTCGCACAGAGTCAGACACAACTGAGCGACTTCACTTTCACTTTTCACTTTCACACATTGGAGAAGGAAATGGCAACCCACTCCCGTGTTCTTGCCTGGAGAATCCCAGGGACGGGGAAGCCTGGTGGGCTGCCATCTATGGGGTCGCACAGAGTCGGACACGACTGAAGCGACTTAGCAGCAGTAGCAGCAGCATAGAGCTTCTCCATCTTTTGGCTGCAAAGAATATAATTAGTCTGATTTCATTATTGACCATCTGGTGATGTCCATGTGTAGAGTCTCCTCTTGTGTTGTTGGAAGAGTGTGTTTGTTATGACCAGTGCGTTCTCTTGGCAAAACTCTATTAGCCTTTACCTTGCTTCATTCTGTATTCCAAGGCCAAATTTGTCTGTTACTCCAGGTGTTTCTTGACTGCCTACTCTTGCATTTCAGTCCCCTATAATGAAAAGGACATCTTATTTGGGTGTTAGTTCTGGAAGGTCTTGTAGGTCTTCATAGAATCATTCAACTTCAGCTTCTTCAGCATTACTGGTTGGGGCATAGACTTGGATTACTGTGATATTGAATGGTTTGCCTTGGAAACAGAGATCATTCTGTCATTTTTAAGATTGCATTCTTCAAGTACTGCATTTCAGACTCTTTGAGTGTGATGGCTACTCCATTTCTTCTAAGGGATTCTTGCCCTTAGATGTATATGGTAATATATATTACCATATGTGAAATAGATCACCAGTCCAGGTTCGATGCATGTGACAGGCCACTCAGGGCTGGTGCACTGGGATGACCCTGAGGGATGGGATGTGGAGGGAGGTGGGAGGGGGTTTCAGGACAGGGGACACATGTATACCCATGGCTGTTTCATGTCAATGTATGGCAAAACCCACTACAATACTGTAATTAGCCTCCAATTAAAATAAATAAATTTTAAAAAGATATTAATAGGTATGTTTCTTATTGCTCTTGAATCCCTAATATTGGGCTGTGCTCTATTCTTTGAAATCTAACTTTTATTCATTCAATCCCTTTCAAGTGAAAGCTAAACAAGAGACTGTTCTCTAATCCATCTTCTTCCTCCAAACCCTACTCCAGTTTCCTGAGGGAAAGCATCCACCCATTCAACACATATTTATAAAATGCTTACTGTGGGCTAAGCAGTGTTCTAAGTGTGGGCATTCAGCAGTAAATAGGATGAATAATATCAACAACCCTCACTTCAATGGATCTTATATTCTAGTTGGGAGACAGGCAAAATCAAACAAAAAATGTGACCTGAACAAGAAACAGAGTGATATGATGGAGAGAAGGACCAGGGTGAGAGAAGAGAAACTGCAACACTGCTCAAAATAGCTTCTCTGAAGAGGCTGTATTTGCTGACAAGGGAAAGGGAGAAGCGGCAAACTGAGAAAACGTGGGGACAATATGTCTCAAAGAGGGGGTGGCAACTGCAAAATTGTAGTATGAATGAATTAGGAGTGTTGGGGAACAGAAAGAAGACCAGTGTGGCTATAGAATGGTAAGCAGAGTCACACATGAGATGGGAAATAGGCAGGGGCCAGATGTGGCAGGGCTTGGTAGGTTACGTACAGAGTTGAGAATTCAATCTAATTGTCATCAGAAGCCTCTAGGAATAAGAGAGCAATATATGCACTTGCTCCATCAAATAACCAACACTGATAATTCTCAGTAGATTTTTATTTTGAGCAGTGATTTATACTTATCAGAACCTACCAAATTTTCCATAACAAACATGTTCTGTGATCTTGAGCATTTAACTTTCAGTGCCTTGGTATTTTTTTTTTCAGTTGCTCAGTTGTATCTGAGTCTTAGGGACACCCTGGACTGCAGCATGCCAGGCTTCCCCATCCTTGGTATTACCACTTGCAAATGGGAGCATAAGATTCATTAAAATTTTAGGATTTAGGAATCAGATGACTTGTTATCATTGAACTACATTGTGTTCCAAATTCTCATCTGTAATACTTAGAAAATATATGCCCTGACTATAATGATCAAATAAGAGAGTACAGTTGTAATAGTTCTTTGCCAATACTAAAGTGTATATGCATGTAAGTTATACTCTATCAATAAAGCTAAGAAAGAAAGTGGGCCAGGTAGTGATTTATCCAAATAATCTTTTAGAATATACTACTAAAATTGTACTATGTTGAACTCAGAAAAGATATTAGACGCTCAGAAGTCATAAATATGACAGCAGAATCTTCATAAAATACTTAAAATTTTTTGTTTGCATTTTATACCAACAAAGCTTCAAAATGGACAAAAGTGCCAAAGAGAAGAATTTATGTGAAAACTTCTGAATTCCAGTGGGAAAATATACCATAACATTTCAAGATATTATGTTATCATTTTATGATTTTCAATATAATCTTCTCTTATTTAAAAATTAAATGCATGACTATAACTTTTCCATCATCAAATACTGTCAGCCTCTGTGTTACCAAGAAGATATACTTTGTAAAGAGAAATAAGGAAAGAATCATTCTCAGTCTCTTTTCCCCTGAGAGAAAGTATTATATTACAGGTTCCCTGGTGTGTCAGTATGGTTTAATTTATGAATATCTCCCAGAAAGTATCCATCATGACTCAATCAGATCATATATGTATTTCATTTCATCATTCAAAAGTTAGTGACCTATAGATGGTCAATGAGGGTGTAGAATTTTCATCAAAGAAAGTAACTGCTGATCTTGCACCCTTAAAATGTCAAAAGAACTGCAAATAGTGTTTGCTAAATTCTGTAACAGCAATGGCAGTGTTACTGCCTGAAAAATTTAATTCTCTTAAGGGGAAATCCTTAAGCCATGTAATTTCCACAAGTATGATTAGTTTCAATCAGAAAGAATGGTACAGTGATTTCATTGAAGGAAACAAAAAGGTGATTGCAACTCAAAGAAGCAGATTCTCTCCAGGGATCAAGTCATTTCTGAGTAGTGTTGCGGGAAGCAATACTAACACTATCAGGTTATCAGAAAAATGGATTATTGTTGCCAAGCAACAATCCGACTGAAGTACCCCACAGAGGCGTGGGTGGGGTCATTCATCTTCCTGAGAACTTAATATACTCCTGGGAGGAACTGACCCGTGACTTACACAGAGGCCATTGAGTTAGTATGTACTGAACACCTACTGCAATTCCAGCTCTATGAAACACCCCTTGAAGTGCATTGTCATACTTCTCATTAGAGTCTAGAAACAGATGTTAATAGTTTACAGATAAGGAAACAGAGGACAGAGAAATGGCATAAAGCTTTCTAGGCACAAGGGGTTGATTTCATGAGATTGATTGGATGGATTTGATTTCACTTTTTATTTGATTTCATTGATTTTGGTTTGATTTGGTTCAGTTTTGTGTGCTTTGGTTTGATTTGACTGGGCTAAAAACAAAAACTTATAAATAGGCCTTTAGTGGTGTGGTGGTGAGCCATGGGGGAGGGGAAGCATTCTGTGATCCTATGATTAGGTCTTAGTCTTTAGTGAGCTTATGCCTCTGGATAGTAAACTTCACGAGGATTTCTGAGTTGTTATTTATTTATTTATTTTCCTCCCACCTCAGGTGAGACAGGATAGCTAGATTAGATTGGAGTTGGGAACAGGTATAACTCAGAGATATTGTGGGTTTGGTTCTAGACTACTGTAACAGAGAGAATATTTTAATAAAAATATCACATGAAATTTTTTGGCTTCTCAATGCATATAAAAGTTATGTTGACAACATACTGTTTTATATTAATTGTGCAATAGCATTATCATGAGAAACACTGGGCTGGAAGAAGCATAGGCTGGAATCAAGATTGTTGGGAGAAATATCAATAACCTCAGATATGCAGATGACACCATCCTTATGGCAGAAAGTGAAGAGGAACTAAAAAGCCTCTTGATGAAAGTGAAAGAGGAGAGTGAAAAAGTTGGCTTAAACTCAACATTCAGAAAACGAAGGTCATGGCATCTGGTCCCATCACTTCATGGCAAATAGATGGGAAACAGTGGAAACAGTGGCTGACTTTGTTTTGGGGGGCTCCGAAATCACTGCAGATGGTGATTGCAGCCATGAAATTAAAAGACACTTACTCCTTGGAAGGAAAGTTATGACCAACCTAGATAGCATATTAAAAAGCAGAGATATTACTTTGCCAACAAATGTCTGTCTAGTCAAGGCTATGGTTTTTCCAGTGGTCATGTATGGGATGTGGATCCCATACATGTGCTATGTGAGAGTTGGACTGTGAAGAAAGCTGAGTGCCAAAGAATTGATGCTTTGAACTGTGGTGTTGGAGAAGACTCTGGAGAGTCCCTTGGACAGCAAGGAGGTCCAACCAGTCCATCCTAAAGGAGATCAGTCCTGGGTGTTCATTGGAAGGACTGATGCTAAAGCTGAAACTCCAGTACTTTGGCCACCTCATGCAAAGAGTTGACTCATTGGAAAAGACCCTGATGCTGGGAGGGATTGGGAGCAGGAGGAGAAGGGGACGACAGAGGATGAGATGGCTGGATGACATCACCAACTCGATAGACATGAGTTTGAGTGAACTCTGGGAGTTGGTGATGGACAGGGAGGCCCGGTGTGCTACGATTCATGGGGTTGCAAAGAGTCGGACATGACTGAGCAACTAAACTGAACTGATTATGTCTAAAAAATGTATGTAACTTAATTTAAAATACTTTATTGTTAAAAAATGCTACTATCAACTGAGCCTACAGCAAGATGTGATCTTGCTGGTGAAGGATCTTGCCTCCATGTTGGTGGTTTGACTAGATTTGACTTGATTGTCTGGGACTGGATTGATGGGATTGATTTGATTTGATGGATTGAATTTTATTGGATTGATCAACAATAAAATACATCGTCTATTTGCTGAGTAAAGAGTTTATATAAATTAGATAAATACAGATGATAGAGATATTGACATGGAGAAGGAAATGGCAACCCACTCCAGTATTCTTGCCTAGAGAATCCTGTGGACAGAGAAGCCTGATGGGCTGCTGTCCATGGGGTCGCACAGAGTCAGACATGACTGAAGCAACTTAGCATGCATGCCTGTATTGGAGAAGGAAATGGCAACCCACTCCAGTACTCTTGCCTGGAGAATCCCAGGGACAGAAGAGCCTGGTGGGCTGCCATCTACGGGGTTGCACAGAGTCGGACACGACTGAAGCGACTTAGCAGCAGCAGCAGCAGCAGCAGCAGAGATACTAGCAGATATAAATATGCGTCTGTGTATAGAGATAAATAAAACTCAAGTATATTCAGATAAGTGGTATCACTGGTCTTGTTTGTTTGCCTGTTTTGTTTTGGTATTTGATCTTTCGGTTTCTAAGAGGAGTGTTTCAGCATCTCCAAATGTAGTTAGTGACTTTCTCTATTCCTCACTTCAGTTCTGTTCCTTTGACCCCTTTATATTGTTCAATATACATGTATTATGATGCTTATACCTTCTCGTTTATCATGCCTTTCATTGGGGTATAATGCCCTTCTTTTCTGCTGCCTTCTAAGGAAGTTTTCAAATCTGATTTCTGACTCATTACTTAATTCTTCAGCTATTTATTCCAGGCATTGTGTTTTCTAAATCAAATTTACTATTTTCATACCTAATATTTCCATATTTCTCTTTTTTTACAACCTGAAACATGGTTTTATAGATCCCTTGTATCTTTATTTTACTTTAGTGAAATTATTGAGGCTTCTGTTTCAATAAGTCTTTCATTGTAATATAATTTCTTGTGTGTGTGTGTGTATGTGTGAATGTGTACTCTATAGAGGTTATTTGATCAAGAGTCTGATTATTTTGGCCTGTGAGCTCATGGTCCTTGGGAGTTATTAGTTAGCTATTTTATCTTTAAATGTGTATTGAGAAAGACCCAAAACCTTGATCCTGGTCCACATCCCCATGGCTGAATTTAAGAAGTAGAAGGAGGGCCCTCAGTCAGCCCCAGGTCTTACAGAATTTACACTCCACTCTATTTGCTGCCATTCTATAACATAACCTCTTCTGAATGTACACATAAAAGTTTCAGAAATAAGCAGCACTGAATGATGCAGTCTTCACCATTCCAATCTACCGGTCCTCAGAGTTTGGAGGGGGAGGACATTAACAAGACATTCCTGAAGGTAATGCCTAGTTAATTCTCGTCTGTGTGGATCACCTCACCAGGGCCGTGCTCTGCCCTAACGTCATCCCTGCTGACTTCTGTGACTGAGTATGCTGCTCACAATATCTGGAGAAGGAAGAATCAATTACTGCCTCTTAGACAACTTGGGAGAGAGGAGATAAAGAATGCTTGTAACCCTTACTTCACCTTCTGTTCAGGCCACCTCAACCCCAGCTGTTGTACCCGTTACGTCTTCAGTCTCCCAGGCTCCTCCAGAACTGATCTGAAAGGAGGAAGCCGAACAGTACTTAAGCTGCCATCTTTGTCAGTGGAGTTCTCTGTAGTCAAGTAGTCAGTTAATAAAATCATCTCAAAAATTTAAAATTGCATTTATGACTTCATGCCTAGAGCATAAGATTGTCTGTAATAGCTGAGGAACAACAGCCTTTAATGGTATGCAGAACTGTCCAATATTCATTTGGAGAAGGAAAATTTACTCTGGCCCTCCCCGGTCATGTCAGGCCAGCTGCCACCATCATCAACAAGAAGATTCTAAATAAGTGTGGAGCTGGGTTTGCTTCATTTTGTTATTCTTCCCACTGGAATTTCCACAACAGATTTGTCATAGGTCAAAGTGTTATGTTCTTCATTTGAATAATCTCCCAGCCTTGACTATATCTGTCCATCATATTAAACAGTATGTCCAATTTAAATGCACATTCCTACACTTTCACTAGAAAATTGACCCCTGGGACCACTTTGGGCCAGCATTATGCATCTGGCATCCTCTTCTATGCTTATTCTAGCCCTCCAAAAGCCATTTGAAAGACATATCTTTATGCAAATGCAGAATTCCTATTACCTTCATTCAGATAGGTAATTCAGATACCTTCTTTCTTTGTTCTCATCTTGGAAAATTGAAAGAAGTAAAGCACTGGCTTTTCTGAGTCTCTATCCCTATTTTACTATTGGCTTGCTTATAATTATATAGTATTTATTATATATCATATATAATTTTGTAAGTATCAATATGATAATATTTATGATTAAATAAATCTACAATTAAATAAACCATATATTTTATATAAATATTTATATTGCATAACATATAACAACACATATATTATGAAATATAATATGTATTATGTTGTATAAATACATAAATATGTATTTATTATAATTATATAATATATAACCATGTTATATATTATATAAGTGACATAGTCCTCATTAGAAGAATCCATAGTATCTGAAAATTATATTTCAGAGTCATCTAAAGAAACTTAAGGCATTTCAAGATGCTTCGTGCCTTCTAAGTAGGAGATTTGATCACACCATCCAAATACTAGAAGGCTAGGTAACTCATTATGGTAGCAAATTACCTGGCAGAAACAAACTGAGTTTACATTAAAGGAGAGTAAAGTTGCTTAGATAGTAAATTTCAACTCTTTAATCTCATTTCCAAACCACATCACAATTTTTAATTCTGACTTTATGTGTGCAACATTTTTTTAGCTTTTATTAAAAAAAAATGTTGACCTACTCCAAAAATACTTTTGCTGAAATATTGTATCTGGATAAGAGATTATTTGTTATTGTCCCTTCCTTTTCATACTCAGTAACAACAATTTCATTTACAAGGAAGAAATTTTTATTTTTTCTAAGTAGACCCAGGTCTCTGCTGAAAATGCTAACACCTAGGAGCCCAACTGACTGAGCCCAAAGGAAGCACTGGCACCTCAGCACATAGCCTCAAGGCATCTGGGTTAATAAGCCATGTTTAAGGTTAATGCCTGTTCTTACATGATCATCAATCCTCCTTAAAAAGAGCTGCCAGGATGGAATTTGACACGCCTGTCAATCAGTTCTACTCAAGAGACCAACAAGGGGCAAGAACAAAAGCTAACACCAGAGAAAAGTAAAGGTCAAACACTTTTGACAGTTTGATGTTCATGAATCGGAATTTTATACTAGCCAGAGTAAGTCACTGCCACTTTTTCTGGCCATTCCTGTGCATATAACAGATTGAAGTGTACTTATCCATGCTTTATTGCTAGAATGAATTTTTAATTACTAATAGTTTTTGTAATTACTCATGTGGGGTGTTTATAATTATTAGTACTATTAAATAATTAGCTCATGTATTTCCATATGTCCAAATACGTACACTCACAATATCACAGTATCATCATAATGATCATTTGCAACATCATTACCTTCCAAGAGGATCTGCTCCCAAATCAACTCTCAGTCAATATTTAGTGAGAGGCTACTACACACAACATTACGCCAGACTCTGAGGATACAAGACCGATTTCCCCTCTCAAGGAGTTTGTTGTTGTCGTTGTTTGATCGCTAAGTAGTGTCTGACAATTTTGAGACCCATGGACTTTAGCCCCCCAGGCTCCTCTGTCCATCTGATTTCCCAGGCCAGAATACTGGTGTGGGTGCCCATTTCTTCTGACAGGTGATTTTCCTGACCCAGGGATCAAGCTTATGTTGCCTGCATTGCAGGCAAATTCTTTACCACTGAACCACAGAGAAAGCCTCTCAAGGAGTTTAAATGGTGAAAAGTGCAGATTCTTACAACATATTCTTCAATTTATATTACTACTCTAATACATACACAGTATGCAGAAATAAGTTAATGCTGTAGAAAAAAGTTGTGAAATGCTGTGAAATAAAATATCTAGTCCTCTTAGGCAGAAGGCTAAGTGTAGTCTAAGTACATTTTTATAGATTATTTAATTCTCTGGACTCTCTGAGCTTTTCATCATCTTCCAGCCATTTTTCAACTCTATAACTGGTAAATAACTGATAGTAAGTAAATGATTCTTTCCCGCAGATAGGAAGATGTGTCTCACCTAAGGTGATTATAATTGATTCTCCTGCCCTCCCACCACTTTCTGTTCCTTCAACCTCGCCCCCACAGCTCCAGTCCCCGACATAAGCCAGCTTGGCACATATTTTTAAATTCATTTCAGTATTATTTACAGCTCATATGTGTTTTTTTTTTTCATCTTCTCTTGAACCAATCATAATCACCTTATCTGCATCAATTGGTGAGTTCATTAAAACTTTGACATATGTTTGTTCATTCATATGAGATTTATGATTGCATTTATATTCTATCGACTTTTAAGATATTTCAAAGTAGGCAAAAAACTTTCAAACTAGCCTCAACATCAATATCTTCTCATTTCCCAACTTCTCATTTCTGCCCTATTCCTTTCAGGCTACCATAATAAAAATACCACAGACTGAGCAGTTTATAAACAAAATTTATTAATCACAGTTCTGAAGACTTGAAGTTCAAGACCTTTTGGTGAAGGCCTGCTTTCTGGTTTATAAATGGGGCTTCTTGCTGTGTCCTCACATGGTGAAAAGTATAAGGGAGCTCTTCGGGTCTCCTTTATCAGAGCACTAAACCTGTTCATGAGGATCCGTTCTTATGACCTAGTCGAAAGTCCCACCTCCTAATGCCACCAAACTGGGGATTAGAATTTCAACATATAAATCTGGGGGGAACACAAACTTTCAGACCATAGCATCCTCCATCCACACACAAACCTTCAATACCTCTGAATTCATACATAGTCACTGAGCACATCCTGAACTTTCCCTCATTATTGTCATTTATCCTATTTGTATTGTGTGCTATTTCATATGTTCTTTGTTTTACTCATTTATTACAATTCATTTTAAAACCACTTCTTTGGGTGGCTTCTTTGGTGGCTCGGTGGTAAAGAATCTGCCTGCTAATGAAGGAGCCATGGGTTCGATCCTTAATTCAAGAAGATCCCACATGCCATGCAGCAACTAAGCCCATGGGCCACAACTGTTGGAACTGTACTCTAGAGCCCAGGAGCCACAACTACTAAACCCATGAGCCAGAGAGCCTGTGCTCAGCAGCAAGAGAAGCCACTGCAATGAGAGGCCCACTCAAGCAGCAAAGAAGATGTTTTGTTATGTTAACCATAAACATAAACTCTTGGAGGGCATGTCTTATTCATTTTTGCACCCACATCACTTAGATGTGGTGCATAGTCAATGCACATCACAGACTTAAGGAATAAATAAACAATTCACTCAAGAAATGATTGACTTAATGAACAATTAAAATCTCATCAACCTAATATACTCTTATCCTCTGTACAGCCATTTCTATCAATTACTGCATCGTGACAGGTGTTCTACATGAGAAGCTGAACATTGATAAACGCAAAAACATTTATTTATGAACATCAGCATCCAGATTGGTAGTCAGTATCAAAGAACATACCAATATCATGATAAAAGAAAAAAATAAACACAAAATTCCAAACTTATAAATATCCTTTGGTTTCAAAGTTAATCGGTGAGTTGGTTGATGAGAATGTCACCCATAGTTTCCTACGTAAGAATATAATGCAAAGTATTTAGCTTCCCAGTTCAGCCTACTAAAACTTTTGATCCTATGAAATATTTGGGTATAGATCTATATGCAATAAAATAATAGAAAAAAATCACAGATGTAAGAGATCCCAGCATAGTGTCTTGACCCCTAGCCTACCTTTGCTAAAATAGCTGGTCCTTGAACAACTTGGTGCCAACCCTCCATGCAGTTGAAATCCATGTATAGTTTGCCCTCCACATCCATAGTTCCTCCATACCTGAGGTTCACCTGTATCTGTGGTTCTGTGTCTGTGGGTCTGCATCCACAGATTAAAGCAACCGTGGATTGTGTGATGCTGTAATATTTACTACTGGATAAAATCTGCATACAAATGGATACACACAGATCAAACTCATGTGGTTCAAGGGCCAGCAGGGCTTAGAATTTAAAGAAAATGACTTAATTTACTAAAACATTACTTTTCCATTATTTCAAATATATACATTTGAGGAAGAAATTTGTTTTAATCTAAAGAGAGATTTGATAAATAATAGAATATTTCTGAACACTTTAATCTATGTTTGGTTAGAGAAAACTGATACTTCACTATTTCTAATTTCATTTAAAAATTCATGACTTTTCTTTTCCTTAACTGCAGTATTGTAGTAACTTTCATCTTATTTTTTTTAGAGGTTCTAGAAGTTTAAATGCTGTTTGGGTTAAGAGAATGTTGATTGTTCTTTATTTTGTTGTATTGTCATGCTGTTGTTGATGGTGGTTTCCCAGAAGAGAATAAGGAAGAGTTCAGAGAAAAGAAGCAGAAATGGAAGAGAAGAAGTAAAGAGGGTTAATAACCAAGAAAGAAGGAGAAGAATAAAAAGTTCTGAGAAAGAAAAGAGAGGCAGTCCTATGCTAGTATACTAGCTAAGACAAAGGGAAGATTTGATTTGTATTGTTTGCAATTTCCCAGTGTAAATATTCTTGTCATGGCTGATTTCAGGCTACCAGCATGACATCCTGAAGGCAGAGTTTGAAAGAGAAGTACCCAACTGGCACCCTCTGTTCACCATGCATGTGCTCTTGCTTGTTAATGGAGTCTTGCAGAATACCATGGTGAAAGAGAGTGAAGAATGAGAGAAAAGAAAAGGAAGATAGAGCATAAGAGGAATTTAAGAACGAGTTGCGGGGAAAGATTGATGTTAAGAATGATATGTTTGGTGAGAATCAGGCTAATAGGGGAATGTCAGATGTGACAAAAGTCCCCTCTCCTGAAATCCAAAATTAGAATAATCCCTATATATGATCTGGTAGCATAGTTTTTCCATGTAGATACTCCCCAAGAAACTTGCAGAGAGAGAGAGATGGTTCCTTTAAAACCAAACCTTTTCATATTTTAACATCCATTAAAAACCCCCTGAGGATCTTGTTAAAATGAAGATCCTGGTTCAGTAAGTCTGGGATAGGCCTGAGATCCTGTATTTGAAAAGCTCCCAGGTGATGCTGGTGCTGCAGGAATGGAAACCAAATTTGAGTTTCAAAGCTCTCGTCTAGCCTCTTGACCATGTTTTTTTTAAGTGAGAGATGCAAATCTGTTTATGGTTCATACGAAAATCTTGGTCTTCACAAAATGCCACATCCTGTTCTCTAAAAGTAATGACTTAATCATTATAGATTCTGATTAGACACAGATGATAACAATAGTAATCATCTTCACTTCTGTGTTCTAAGCACCATTTATGTGCCATGGGCTAACTTCCCATCAATAGCTAACAAATGTTCCCTTTCTCATACAGTATCATAATACAGTTTTGTTTTGGTTTTTAAAACAAAAAACCCTCTTTGCTTTTATCTCATCTAACAAGTGGACCATTTAGCAAGTTCAGCTTATGGCTGTACTTTCTGTCCCCTTCCACTATGGTTCAAATGTTTGTGTCTACCCCAAATTCAGATGTTAAACTATTCACCCTCAAAGAACAGCTTGTACTTTATCTATTTTTCTATTATATCACTTGGCATCTAAAGCTATTTGAACTTGGACAGCACTGTATATTAATAGGGTCTTTACGTATGTTAGCTTGTTTTGAATCTGATTCTTATAATAGTCTTGTAAAAATAGGATGTACATATATCATTACAATTCTTATTTTACTGACTTGAATGGAGGCTCAGATAGTAAGCTCTTGGCACAACTAAGTCCCAGTCACCGTGATTGGAAGGCCTGTTTTGGGGAGAGGAACACATCTGGGTAGGTAATAAAATGTCTATATGAGCCAGGTCAAATGTTTCACCATAATCCTTCTCCCACTCCACAAAACTTGAGAAAATGTGCAACCCCCTTACTTAGCCCTCTTTGGGAGGATGCTGTCTTGAAATTGAAGGGTAGTGGCATCTAGAACTATGGTCATATGCTTTAACTGGCTTACTACCAAACACAGAACTTGTTTTTCTTGGCAAAGCTCTATTTCTGAAGGAGGCAAAAGTTCAGAGTAGAATAAAGAACTACATTAACAGCAGTGTCTGAGAGCCTGCACCTGCCTAAAACAGGCAGCTTGCAAATTAGCCCCAATCGATTGGGTTTCCAGAGAGAGTGGGAAATAAAAAGACAATCAAAGTCAACCCCCTACCCCTGTCCAGCCAGTGGGACACATTATTCATGTCTCAAACTCAGTATGTGCTATTTATAAATAGTTCCAGACCCCAGGATGCCAAATAAACCCTCTGCTATTTGTACACCATTTGAGATGAAGCAGGACAAGCTTCAAGACCAGTCTATACTTGGTTTCCAGAAATTTGTTGAGTGTTATCCTCTAGCCTTCTAACTGGTGATCTCCACACTTCATTATGTCTCATGCTGCACAAATGGCAGACCCTGGCTGCAAGCAAGGGGTGTGAGAATGCCTGGTGAACAAAATGAATATGTGGGAGGCAAGCTGGCCACTTATACTCAGAAATTCACTGCTGTAGCCCAATAGCAACATTGAAATGTGGACCTCCTCTGGTTGAAGCAGAGGCAAGGGGCAAGCCCTACCCAATAAATAGGCCACTTATTGTCCCTAAAGTATCTTCTTGAAATAACTAGGACTTCATGTTTAAGAGCTTCCCTGGTGCTCAGTGGTAAAGAATCTGTCTGCAATGCAGGAGACTCAGGAGATCCAGTTTTGATCCCTGAGTTGGAAAGATACCCTGGAGAAGGAAATGACAACCCACTTCAGTATTCTTGCCTGGGAAATCCTGTGGACAGAGGAACGTGGCAGGCTACAGTCCATGGGGTTGAAAAGAGTCAGACATGACTTATAGCAACTAAACAACAGGTTGGCATAAAAAGCAGTCATGCCAGATGGTTTAGTAGAGGAAATTTAACAAGGGGCAACCTGGTTATGGAGTATTGGGATAACTGAAAAGCCAAACAAGAGAAAGTCAGTGTATCACTCTGGGTTCCCAAAAGGCCAACGATGAGGTGGGATTAGTAGGCAAAAAGATGAGGCCGTGAAAGTGCTGCACTCAATATGCCCGTAAATTTGGGAAACTCAGTAGTGGCCACAAGACTGGAAAAGGTCAGTTTGCAATCCAATCCCAAAGAAAGGCAATGCCAAAGAATGCTCAAACTACTGCACAATTGCACTCATCTCAAACACTAGCAAAGTAATTTTCAAAATTCTCCAAGCCAGGCTTCAACAGTACATGAACCATGAACTTCCAGATGTTCAAGCTGGATTTAGAAAAGGCAGAGGAACCAGAGATGAAATTGCCAACATTCGTTGTATCATCAATAAAGCAAGAGAGTTCCAGAAAAACATCTACTTCTGCTTTATTGACTATGCCAAAGCCTTTGACTGTGTGGGTCACAACAAACTGTGGAAAGTTCTTAAAGAGATGAGAATACCAGACCACCTGACCTGCCTCCTGAGAAATCTCTTTGCAGGTCAAGAAGCAACAGTTAGAACTGGACATGGAACAACAGACCTGTTCCAGATCAGGCAAGGAGTATGTCAAGGCTGTATATTATCACCCTGCTTATTTAACTTATATGCATCATTTAACTTTTTTCATCATGAGAAATTCTGGACTGGATGAAGCACAAGCTGGAATCAAGATTGCCAGGAGAAATATCAATAACTTCAGATATGCGGATAACACCACCCTTATGGCAGAAAACAAAGAGTAACTAAAGAGCCTCTTGATGAAAGTGAAAGAGGAGAGTGAAAAAGTTAGCTTAAAGCTCAACATTCAGAAAACTAAGATCATGGCATCCGATTCCATCATTTCATGGCAAATAGATGGGGAAATGGAACAGTGGAAACAGTGTCAGACTTTATTTTTGGGGGCTCCAAAATCACTGCAGATGGTGATTGCAGCCATGAAATTAAAAGACACTTGCTTCTTGGAAGAAAAGTTATGACCAACCTAGATAGCATATTAAAGAGCAGAGACACTACTTTGCAAACAAAGGTCCGTCTAGTCAAAGCTATGGTTTTTCCAGTAGTCATGTATGGATGTGAGAGTTGGACTATAAAAAAAGCTGAGCACTGGAGAATTGATGCCTTTGAACTGTAGTGTTGGAGAAGACTCTTGAGAGTCCTTAGACAGCAAGGAGAACCAACCAGTCCATCCTAAAGGAAATCAGTCCTTGAATATTCATTGGAAGGACTAATGCTGAGGCTGAAACTCCTATACTTTGGCCACCTGATGTGAAGCACTGACTCATTTGAATAGACCCTGATGCTGGGAAAGATTGAAGGCGAGAGGAGAAGGGCACGACAGAGGAAGAGATGGTTGGATGGCATCACCAACTTGAGGGACATGAGTTTGAGTAAGCTCCAGGAGTTGATGATGGACAGGGAAACATGGTGTGCTGCAGTCCATGGGGTCGCAAAGAGTCGCACAGGACTGAGCGACTGAACTGAACTGAAGTAGGTAAAAGATTTATTGGGGAAAGTAGAAGGGAGCACAGGCAGGCAACTAGAGTCTTCAGTCAGATAAATCTAACATCTGTGAAATGAGAACAGGAAGGAAGGACTGGGTAGGAAGAACCCCAGACTGCAGCCACAGTTCTGCCAAGATGTCAGACAGGAGAATGGAGTCTCCAAGCAGCAGAGAGTCATTAGCAGAGTCCTATACCAGGTGAGATTGAGCTGGATCTGGATCCCCTGCTATAGGCTGGGATCAGCCTGGAGAAAACATTACCACACTAAGTAGATCCACTGAGTTGTGAGCAGCTGGGCCTGTTGGTCAACTATGTTCCCTTTGTGGTGAAGAGAACATGCCTCCATGGTGGTCTCCCAGAGGAAACTCAAAGATTAGCAATAGTAGGAAGCTACTGCCAGGCCTAGAGCTAGAGAGACAGGTGAGGTCACAGTGCCACAGATGTCATCACCTTTGCAGGTGCTGGGGCTCCAGAAGAAATATGGGTACTGCAGAAGAGGAGGCCTAGTAACCACAAACGTTAATCAAATGAATAAACAAAGTAACTAAAGTCTATGAAATGATCCCAGCCAGTTAGCTCTCCAGTGGCTGGAATTGCTTTTTATAATTTAATTTTGAATATGGATAAATTCTCAGGTGAAGAAATTCTACTTCCTGCCAATATGGAGTAAAAAGAATGTATTTACCCAGCTGGAATAGCTAAAGCTAAAAACAGCTAAAAACCCAAACAAAATATATGAAACCATTCTCAAATCGTTGGACATCAAACAATGAAAGTCAGTGATCCCTGAGATAGGAAATAAATTAGATGGTCCTCACAAATGTTACTACAATCATACCTCGGTATCTACAAATTTTGCAGATGTTCAAGTTCCTTACACAAAATGGTGCAGTATTTGCATGTAACCTACACACATCCTCTCATACACTTTAAGTTATCTCTAGATTACTTATAATTCCTGTGTGCACGTGTGCTTAGTCGCTCCAGATGTGTCCAACCTTTGTGACCCCATGGACTATAGCCTGCCAGGCTCCTCTGTCCATGGGATTCTCCCAGCAGGAATACTAGAGTGGGTTGCCATACCCTCCAGCAGGGGATCTTCCTGACCTAGGGCTCAAACTTGCATCTCTTTAGTCTCCTGCATTGGCAGGCAGGGTCTTTACCTCTAGCACCGCCTGGGAAGCCCACTTATAATATCTAATACAACGGAAATGCTATATAAATAGTTGTTGGCATGTGGCAAATTCAAGTTTTGCTTCTTGGAAATTTGCAGCATTTTTTTGAATATTTTCAATCCATGTATGGTTGAATCCATGTAGACAAAACCTGCAGAGGCTCAGTTGTACCTAGAGAAGATCTCCTGGTTGTACATGGGTTGAGAACAGAAGTAGAACCCAGTGAATTTCCTGAATTAAGCACACAGAGATGAGAATCTGGAGGAAACATGGCAACCTAGAGTTTGCAGGGCATGATATTGAAGGTTAGAGGTCTGCACAGAGAGAGAACTTTGGAGATCACAGAAGGTCCATCTCAAATACTCATCTAAGTAATAATCAGTGCACGCATTTGAGGAAACTCCTCAAAGTCATTGAAAAAACCACCCCAGAAGATTAGAAGAAACATTTGCAAAACTCATACAGGCTATACTCACCAACTAGAGAAGAGAACCATATAATTCACAGGGCATCATGAGTGAATTGATGTAGAGAAGAGTTTTGTCTTAGAATTGCAGGAAAATAAACCCTAGACTAAATGTTTGGTCCTAACAAAGAAAGTTTTAAAAGAACAAACTATTTCAAAGTAACTTAACCACATTCCAAGACAAAGCTCAATAATATTTATAGAAACACAAAAATTCCCAACGTGCGACAAAGTAACACTTAAATTATCAGCATTCAATAAAAGTTAACAGATATTCAAAGAAGCAGCCAAATTCTACACATAAAGAAACTCAATTATTGAAAACTGACCTAAAATTGGCAAAGATGATAATATTAACAGACCAGGATTCAAACAAAGAAGGCCCAATCCTTAACTGGCCCAAATCCTTTGTCGGCTGTTGCAGGTTCAGTTCAGTTCAGTTCAGTCGCTCAGTCGTGTCCGACTCTTTGCGACCCCATGAATCACAGCACGCCAGGCCTCCCTGTCCATCACCAACTCCCAGAGTTCACTCAAACTCATATCCATTGAGTTGGTGATGCCATCCAGCCATCTCATCCTCTGTCGTCCCCTTCTCCTCCTGCCCCCAATCCCTCCCAGCATCAGAGTCTTTTCCAATGAGTCAACTCTTCGCATGAGGTGGCCAAAGTACTGGAGTTTCAGCTTTAGCATCATTCCTTCCAAAGAACACCCAGGGCTGATCTCCTTCAGAATGGTTGGGTCCCCTCAAAAGCAGATTAAATAAGAGTTTAGCATGTAGATCATTTATTAAGGAGTCCTCCCAAGATCATCACCTGTAGAAGGGAGGTCAAGAAAGCAGGACTGGGAAGAGGGAGGAGATGAATTTGCACGCAATCCCCTAATTGGATCAGATCTTGCTACAGCTAGCTCTAGAGTTGGAAGGACTCCTCAGACCCTGATACACTTACCTTTATCAATTATTGGATGTAGGCAATCCCTGGAAAGAGATGTGATGTTGGGCAAAGCAGTTTCCTCTAGCCCATGACAGTCCTCAGGGAGGGCTGATAGACGAGGGTCATCTTCCAGCAACACTTTCAACAACTGAGTCAGTAAATCCTTCATTCCTGGAGGGGCATCTGTGTAGCCCTCGAAGTGTCCACCTCAATCTGTCAATCTCAACCATCACATTTCAATCATTTTCTCTTTCCTTCTCCTGGCAAAAAAAAAAAAAAAAAAGATTTGAAATACAGCAAGAATGATCTCAAAAGCTTACATAGCAAAACTGGGAAATTTGCAGCTCAATATAGAATAAATTATAATGTTGCAGATATTTGGCAAAACATGAAGTACGAATAGAAAAGTAGAAGCTGTCTTTCAGTAAACAACTTGACCAATCACACTCTTAGAGATATTGTTCTCTTGAGAAATAATTTCCCCAATTAAAATGAAAATAATCTTAATGTTTACTACATGAAGACATCCTGGAAATTGTGGTGGACATGAATAATGAAAAAAAATAAAACAAGATAGCTAGAATGCATTCAAAACTCATGGGAAAATACTCTCTATGCAAGTGCTGACCTTCAGCAGTGAGTTCAGACTTCCATGTGATAAAATCAAATCACTGTGATAAACTTATTCATCCTCCTTTGTAGTCAGCAGGATTCTAAAATGGTCTTCAATGATATATTCACTTACGTAATTATCTTTCTTTGAGTGTAGGTGAAACCTGCCACTTCTAACCAGTAGAATGTGCAGAAGGTGATGCATTATCACTCCCATGATTATGTCCTGCTCCATGGAAAAAGTGAAGAGATTTTGTAGACATAATTAAAGCCCCTAATCAGCTAAATTTAAAAGTAACCTCTTTAGGAGAGTATCAGGAGTGGGCCTTATAAAAGACACCGTTTAAAAGAGGGTCTAGTGATTAGAAATGGAAAAAGTAAGAGAGATTCTTCTTATGGCCTTGTTACTTAGGTATCCATGAAGGCAAAAATAGCATATGAAGAGTATGGCATTTTAATATTATGGCATTTCCAAGTTATTATTAATATTACCTGGTGGCTTGGATGGTAAAGAATCCACCTGCAATGCAGGAGACCTGGGTTCAATACCTGGATTGGGAAGATCCCCTGGAGAAGGAAATGGCAACCCACTTCAGTATTCTTGCCTGGAGAATCCCCATGGACAGAGGAGCCTGGTAGCCTGTAGTCTATAAGGTCGCAAAGAGTTGGACATGACTCAGCAAATAAGCATAGCACAGCATTAACATTACATTCACTGTTTGATTTGTATTGTGTGAGGTTCTGTGTAACCAACATACCTTTCAGTTTTGCCTATTGTACTTTGCACCATTCTCTAAACTCATTGGGGTTCCATCTTGTTGGGATCACTGGTAATTTTTCTCATTGATTCTTTATTCTCAGGTTGAGGGGAGGGGGTGGTCTCCCCAGACCAATAAAGTAAAGTGATACATATGTTGCCTATTTGCAATCTGCAAGTCAATAAAAAGAGGTCTGAGTCACAAGTCATCCAACAGTCTTCTGATAAGCATATGCTCCATGCAACACTGGACACCTAGGGAATCAGACTTCCTCAGGTGTCCAGATTAATGACTGAGGCTGGCAACAGGTGCAGAGTACCCTCAGCACATCCTTCAGTACTACTGAAGGGAGATCGCTATGTTTTTCCCTGCAGATCCTGCCTGATTTTAAACCTTCACATTCCATCCAGATGGTTGCAAAAGCCTTTTTTTTAAAGGTCTTCACTCTTTAAGGGATATGCCTATATCTACCACCCTATGTCCAGACCACAGTTCCTAAAACACAAATCTACTATTGATTATCACTCCCAAGCTTAAAATCTCCCAACACAATCCATTCTCCTGGCAGAGGCCAGGAGTATTCAAAATACAGGCAGACCTCAAAGGTATTGCTGGTTCTGTAACAGGCCACCACAATAAAGAGAATATCACAAAAAAGGGAGTCACACAAAGTTTTTGGTTTCCTGGTGCATATAAAAGTTGCTTACACTATACTACAGTCTATTAAGGGTGCAACAGCATTATGTTTACAAAAAAGTACCTACCTTAATTTAAAATATTTTTTTGCTAAGAAAAAAAAAAAAAAAGCTAAACATCATCTGAATCTTTCAGTTCAGTCAGTTCACTCACTCAGTCATGTCCGATTCTTTGTGACCCCATGGACTGCAGCATGCCAGGCTTCCCAGTCTGAATCTTCAGTAAGACTAAAAACAATAACCTTTTAGATAGTGGAGGGTTTTCCCTCAGTGATGATGGCTGCTGACTGATCTGGGTGGTGGTTGGTGAAGACTGGAGTGACTGTGAAAATTTCTTAAAATAAGACAACAATAAAATTTGCTGCAATGCTTGATATTTCCCTTTTCAAATTATTTATCTGCCGCATGGAATGCTGTTTGACTGCATTTTACACATAGTAGAAACGCTTTTGAAATTGGAGTTAATCCTCCCAAATCCTGACTCTGCTTTATCAGCTAAGTTTATATAATATTCTAAATCCTTTGTTATTTCAACAATCTTCACAGCATCTTCAGGAGTAGTTTTCTTCTCAAGAAACCATTTTCTTCACTCGTCCATAAGAAAAGCAATTCCTCATCCTTTCAAGTTTTATCATTAGATTGCAGCAATTCCAGTCGTATCATAGGCTATACTTCTAATTCTAGTTCTCTTGCTGTCTCCACGTCTGCAGTTACTTCCTCCACTAAAGTCTTGACCCTTCAGAATCATACGTTGAGGGCTGGGATCAACTTCTCCCAAATTCCTGTGAAAGTTGATATTTTGACCTCTTGCCATGAATTGTGAATGTACTCAGTGGCATCTAGAATGATGAATATTTTCCAGAAGGTTTTCAGTTTACCTTGCCCAGATCCATTGGAGGAATCACTCTCAATGGCAACTGTAATCTTGTGAAATAACAAGACTTAAAAGTCAAAATTACTCCTTGATCCACGGGCTACAGAACGGATGTTGTGTTAGCAGGCATGAAAACAACATTAATCTCATTGTACAGCTCCATCAGAGCTCTTGGGCAACTAGGCACATTGTCAATGAACAGTAATATTTTGAAAAGAATTTTTTTCTGAGCAGTAAATCTCAACAGTGGATTTAAAATATTCAATAAACCATATTATAAACAGATGTGCTGTCATCCAGGCTTTGTTGTTCCATTTCTAGAACATAGGAGAGTAGATTTACTGTAATTCTTAGGAGTGCCAGGAGTTTTTGGAATGCTAAATGAGCATTGGGTTCAACTTAAAGTCACCAGCTGCAGTAGCCCCCAACAAGAGAGCTAGCCTATCCTGTAAAGCTGTGAAGCGAGGCATTGACTTCTCTCAGGCTGTCAAAGTCCTAGATGGCATCTTCTTCCAACATAAGGCTGTTTTATCTACATTGAAACTCTGTGTTTAGCATGCCCACCTTTATTTATCATGTTAGCTGGATCTTCAGGATGACTTGCTGAAGCTTCTATACAAGTAATTGCTGCTTCACCTTGCACTTTTTATGTTATGAGGATGACTTTTTCCCTTAATCCTCATGAACCAACCTCTTCTAGCTTTATATCTCTGCAGCCCCCTCATCTCTTAAAGCCTCCATAGAACTCTAGACTGCCAGAGTCTGGCTCTGGATCTGGCTTCGGCCCAAGGGAATGCTAAGGCTGGTTTGATCTTCTATCCAGACCACTAGAATTTTCTCTGTATTCAGCAATAAAATTGTTTCAGTCTCTTATTATTCATGTGTTGACTGCTAAATTTTCTTCAGGAACTTTTTCTCTGTTTTTACAACTTGGCTAAAGGTAACTGGCTCAATAGGCCTAACTTTTAGCCTATTTCAGTTTTGAACATGCCTTCCTCACTAAGCTTAAATATTTCTGGCTTTTGATTTTAAAGTCAGAGATGCATGATACTCCCTTCCTAAGGGAGTTAAGCTCATTTTAGGGTCACTGCTGCTGCTGCTAAGTCGCTTCAGTCATGTCCAACTTTGTGTGACCCCATAGACGGCAGCCCACCAGGCTCCCCTGTCCCTGGGATTCTCCAGGCAGAAACACTGGAGTGGGTCGCCATTTCCTTCTCTAATGCATGAAAGTGAAAAGTGAAAGTGAAGTCGCTCAGTGGTGTCCTACTCTTCTCGACCCCATGGACTGCAGCCCACCAGGCTCCTCCGTCCATGGGAGTCTCCAGGCACGAGCACTGGAGTGGGGTGCCGTCGCCGTCACTGACCTAATTTCACTATTGTTGTGTCTCAGGGAACAGGGAGGCCCAACAAGAAGGAGAGAGATGGGGAATGGCCAGTGGATGGAGTAGTCAGAACACACACAGCATTTATCAGTTAAGTTCACCATCTTCTGTGGGTGTGGTTCGTGACACTCTAAAACAATTACAATAGTAACGTCAAAGATCACTCATCACAGATCACCATAACAGATATAATAGTAGTAATGCAAATGTTTGAAGTTATTGCAAGAATTATCAAAGTCTGACACAGAGACATAAGGAAGCAAATGCTGTTGGAAAAATGACACCAACAGACTTGCCATAAACTTTCAACTTGTAAAAAATCAGAGCATCTGCAAAGCACAATAAGATGAGGTATGCCTGTACAGTGCATAACTTTCTTTCCTCCTCTAACTCCCAGGCATTCTAAGAAGAACTCAAATTAATTTCTTAGTGTTATAAACTGTCTCTTTTCTGATGCTATTTTCTCTGCCTTTGATTCCCTTCACCCGCTGCAACAAATGCCATCTCTTCTGGGAATCTCTTTGGACTTCTGTGACAAACCTGATACAAAGAGCTTCTTAAATGCAAAAATAAAATAAATAAAATAAGCCACGGCACAGAACTGAGGTTCAGAGGAAGAGTTGATCTGGGCAGGACACTGGGTGCCTGTGAGCCAGGGCTGAAGCCATGTCTGGCTCTGGTCTTTCGGATCCAACTTTTTTCCACATAGAATGAAACTAAACCTAGTCATTTCAGCTTATAATTTTTTATACTGAGGTATTTACACATGTGTGCAAGTATATGTATGTGTCATATATAAACATGTGTGTCTATCTATACATCTATCTTTATGTATATATGTTTATTAAAACACAGTGTGTTCTAATGTGTACTCTTCTACACATTCACAGTTACATGTGCAAGTATGTATACACATGCACACATGTACATGAGTGTGCACATAAGGATGTAGTCTATGAACAAGCATGATTAGCTATATGACAG
Organism: Bos taurus; assembly: GCF_002263795.3. Taxonomy (NCBI): domain Eukaryota; kingdom Metazoa; phylum Chordata; class Mammalia; order Artiodactyla; family Bovidae; genus Bos; species Bos taurus. The sequence goes on along the minus strand of NC_037341.1, from coordinate 14,098,047 downwards.
CATATATGAGTGTGCATTTTAATGTGTGCATATGTACATATACATATAAACCTTATAGATTTAACTATGTGGCCTAGGTGTGCATATGAGATGTAGCCAATTTGCCACTCATGTCTTCTGCGTAGTCTCACTTTGGGCTAAGCACCAAGAAAGAGCCATGGATATTTAAGTGCTTCTGGTTTCCCGTGGACATCCTGCAGCCCTCCATCTGCTGCTAATGTAAATGCACTGAAAGGGAGCATGAGGTCAGGGCAGGACAATTGCCGATTCCATCTCCACTCCCAGCTGGGTCACAGAGGGAGCCTGGTAATTCATCCCTCCCAGCTTCTCAGGCCGGGAGCTGGGGTCTCTTTCTATTACCCTTTGCTGTGACCTTGCTTCTGTTTTCTGAGCCCCAGTCTTGTTTCCTGACAAAGGGTTCAGCAAAAATCATTTGGCAAGGGCAATCTTTGGGTCTCCTGCTATATTACTCACACAAAGCCCAAAGAAGCACAGTCTTCTCTCTCTCTCCCCCTCGGAGGTCTTCTTTGCTTCCTTCTAATGGACTCTTTAAAGTGACAAACGTATACCCATTGGCATGATTTCTCCTTTAATATGATTCAAGGCTCTTGTGGAAACTTTGATCTCAGAGGCTGTGTCATCCTCAGGTACAGACAAACCCATGTAAACCTTAAACTTTATGGTCAGCACCAGTGTTGACAACACCTCTAAAGTGCAGAACCATGGGGACTCCCAAAGATGTTAGCAAATATGCATTAAAACCACTGTCTCAGAACAGCATCCTTTTTCTATTTCCTGCTTGTAAAATATGGGCTTAGACTCTCTTACTGTGTCTTCTACTACTCCTACTAGGGAAAAGTGACTCTGAGAGTTGAATAATTATTCAGTTTTCTTTTAATTCCCCACCTTCCTTTCAGACTGTTTTTCTCTTCAACAGCAAGGGTCAGGGTTTGCTAGTGTGAAGGCCGTATTAAATGACTGGCAGCTAATTTATCAAATGTCACATTCTGGTGTTTATCACTTATGCGGGTCATTAATGAAGCAAGTTTTCAGGGCGCCATTACATGTACAACTTCTGGTTCTCCATATATAGCAGCCAGAGTGATCTTTTAAAATGCAAATCTGATCAAGTCATTCTGTTTAAAATCATCCAGTGTGTTCCCATTGTTCCTAGAATAAAAGCCATGAACATGTACAGGGCTTGAAAGGCCCTGTATACTGCCCTCGCCCATCTTCCCAGTCTCATGTCATGGTTTACTCCTCTTTGTGTCTCTTGCATAGATACACTGGTCTTCTTTCAGTTTTCCTAATTCACAGGGCTCCTTCTGTAAATGCTCCTTCTTTAGCTCATGTTGCTTCCTCTCCTTGATATTCTCTTTCTTTCCCTCCCCATCACTAGCCAGACTTGTGAGTGTTCAGACTTTAGTTCCAATGTTACTTCCTTCTGCATTGCCCGCACCAGATCAATCCCTTAGTCAGATGCCTTCATAGTATCCTTTAATGGATCCACTGCTTGTAATTTGATGGGTCCTTCATTGGAGCCATTTCAGTTAGTAAACCTACAACTATTGTTATTATTCTTTGCTTAATGTCTGTCCTCTACTAGATGCAGGATAAGAACTATGTAAGTTTAGCTCAGCAATGTGTTCTCAGTACATAACATTGGCAGTTGGCACACTGTAGGTGCTCAAGAAATATTCACTGAATGAATGAATGAGTGCATGGATTAGGGTTTTACCTAAATTCCAGCAAAGACTGAACTTTGGTGTGCATGCTGCTCCCTCTACTTCTCATTGTCCAGTTTCAACACCACATACCAGAATAATTCCCTTTTAAAGATATATGTGTGGAGTTTGGTAGAGCTGTTATGATGAGGGAGAAAAGTGTGTTCCACCGCATTCAAACTGCAGTTCTGAGATAAGAGAACACTGCTTATAAATCCTTTGTAATGTATGGCAATTTTCAATTTAAATATTTACCATGAGTTCAGTTATCATGTTTACCATGAATACATAATGCAAGGCAGATGGTGATAAATATTATAATAGACCTTAAAAGGTCTCTGAGAGCCAAATAGATGGAAATTAATCTCCAGTGGGGAAATCTGGGCAGGTGCCTAGTAGAAGTTAACATCTGAACTATACCTTGAAGTTTAGGTAGGTTGGTAAAGACACTTTCAACCATGTTTACGTAGCCAACTCCTGAATAACTCTAACCACCCTTACAGTTCACCTTAAAAGTCAATTCCTCCTAGAAGGTTTCTTCAACAACTGACCTTATCCAGGTTACATATTTCCAAGTACTTTTTTCCCTTATCACATCACTCATTCATTCACCTTGCTAAACTCCAAGCTGCATAGGAGAAGCAGTTGAAGCTGCCTTTCTTACCACTGTGTCTATGTGATTTAGTACAGTGCCCCACCCAAGGCAGTCACTCAATAGATACCCAAGTAAACACATGAGTAATAGAAAAATGAGGCACGGAAGTGGAAATGGCAACTCAGGTACAGAGAAACACTGTCAAGATGCAACAGAAAAAATTGCTTAGAGGGGTCAAATGTGTGTGGATACAGAGTTATGTAAGAGAGAGGAAACATTGGGGGTGGTTAAGTGCACCTTGTATGAGGGGTATCTTAAAAGGGAGGTTTGAAAGGACAGCTGGAGTCAGATTTTCAGGTCCTGAATCATATTAAATAATCTGTATTTTCTGTGATCAAGAGGAACCAACAGTTTCTTAAGTAAGAGGATAGTATCATTAGGTTTATGCTTTATGCAAATCACTTCAGTGATTCAGTAGTGGAAAGTTTGGAGGAACAGAAGAGAATAAACATACAGAAGATGACTAGGAAGCTACTAATCTAGTTTGTGATTTCTTAATCTGGGCATTATTAATATTTTCAGCTGGTAATTCTTTATTGTGAATAACTCTACTTTGTGCATTGTAGGATGTTTAGCAATATCCCTGGTCTCTACTTACTAAAAGCCAGTAGCAGCCATGCCCCAAGATGTAACACCTAAAATTGCCTCCAGATACTGCCTACTATCCCCTGGGGGATCAGATCGTCCCTGTTTACTTTTAGAATCATTGATCCAGGAGATGGGTAATATGGTATAATCAAAGAGATAGTCTAGGATAACAGAATGTGTCAGATACCAAGAACACTGAATGCCTACATACCAAGTTTGTTTTAAGAATTCTCATCTTTTCCTTTACCTTCACAATCTTAAACACAAATCTTGTACATGCACAGGGCTAAAACATTCTCTTCTCCATCCTAGTTTAAATATTCTTTGCAGAAACGATCTGCTACCCTTCACTTATAAAGCAGATGGGGGCTTCCCAGGTGGCTTAGTGGTAAAGAATCCACCCATAATGGGGAGATACAGGAGATTCAGGTTCTATCCGTGGGTCCAGAAGATCCCCTGGAGTAGGAAATGGCAACCCACTCCAGTATTCTTGCCTGGGATATGCCATGGACAGAGGAGCCTGGAGGACCCTGGAGTTAGACACGACTGAGCACCCACACATAAGTCATGGTGCTTCCTCAGACGGTCAGGGTCACATTTGTTCATGGTGCTCCCTAAACCAGTCAGAGTCACATTTGTTCATGTGGCATAGCAAACAGAGCATTGACTTTGGAATTCATGAAGGGGATGCTAAGGGAGGGTTTCTGGGTGGGCTTCTGGATGGTTGGAAGTATGTCAGTGTCTGACCAAGCACTGACTGGGGAAGTCTGAAACCCAAATTTGGTCTTAACTAGCTCTGTAGTTTCAGATAAATGGTACAACTATTCAGGGCCTCAGATTATGCTCATGTAAAGTGAGAATAATAACACCTATCTTGCTGTATGGTTGTGAAAATTAAATAGAAATATACTTAGAGCACCTCCAGTAAAGTAGACATTCAGTTAATTTTAACTATTGCTATTATAATTTCTGTGGATTCATATAGATTTTCTTATGGCTAAGTTTGTTAAAAATATGAAATAATAATTAAAACACTCAAATAATTAAAACACTTCACTCACTTACTATGTGCCTGACACTGTTGTCATTGCTTTACATGTATTTTCTTAGCTATTTTTAAAAATAATTATATAAAATAGGTATTACCATTTCCCATTTTTTTTGGTAAGAAAACTAAAGCAGAGAAATACCACACAGCCTGCCCAGGAAAGCATTAAAGCCTTAAGTCCAAGCTAAAATTCTAGGAATTTCCATTTGGGGAATAAATATCAACATTGCTGTCAGCATGTGACAGGCATTTGCAGTGACAAATGTTTGCATATATTATTCATATTTACAGCAACCCCAGTTTGCAAACAAGGAAACAGAGGCTCAAAGAAACCTTGTTAGTTGCATAGGTGTGGTTAGAACCCTAGTCTGTCTCACTTAAAGCTTGTGTACTTTCTTTTCCTTCTAGAAATAAAAGATTCACAAAGGGTTTTAGTTAATTGGAATTATATGCACTCCCCAAAAGGTCTTCATTTGTAGATCCACAAACCTCAACCCACCAGAGAAGGAATCTAATAAATTTCCCTTTCCTTGTACTGATTTCTCAGCCCTCTTCCCTTCTTTGCTTGGTCAGACACTGACATACTTTCAATCATCTAGAAACCCACCCAGAAACCCTCCCTTAGCATCCCCTTCATGAATCCACTGTGCTTTGCAAATACAAACTACCCTTGTCTAGTTTGAATTGGAAATAATTTCTCTATTTCAGATTAGAAAACTCTCGCTGCATTAAATCCCAGCAATATGTTCAAATAGGGTAATCAGGCCAAGTCTATCACAGAGAATTAGTGGCAGAGATAGTTCCCATGACTTAATTAATTCTCCTATTATCAACATTCATGCTCTTCAACTGAATCTCATTTGAATATTCCCATAGAGCATCATTATTTAAGTTTAAATGCACTTAAAATCAAGTCACACAATGGTTATATGTACTCAAATCAATGCAGGCTATCCAAAGAGGAACACTGAATAGATGCAAAGAGTGGATGATAGATATGCCATTTTCAAGCCTGCTCTATTTATTCCCACATTCCAACAATGTTCACCAAGCCCCAACTATGTGCAAGATATTAAACAAACAATGCAATTCACTCTTTACACAGTACATGGAAAACCATGAATTAAAAAAAAAAAAAAAAAGCTATCCCGTTGAGTTATTGATCTGCACTGTACATATTTCTTGGTCATAGGCAGCTTCCACACAGGAACATCTGGATGCAAATTGGAAGATTCAATTACTCAGATGCAAGAGGGTATATCTATTTCCTGGTAGCTGGGTAATTGACTTATAGCTGGCCTCCTACAGATATAGCCCAAAGCTATTTGACAAAGACAGAATTAAGTGATAGTTTCTTTAATGATGCTAAGAAATAGATTTAAGCAGGCGTGCTTAACAGTATGCAGGTAGCCACCATAACAACCAAATTATAATTATTATTTGGTCATATGGAATTGCTACATGAGTCCTCAGATTAATAAAACAATTAATATATCAAGGTATTATCTTAATATAGCCTGATATTTTGCCTCTGGTAAATTTTCTGAGGAATTTACCTGTCTGATTGTGAAAGCTGTGGAAAGGTAGTAATTTTCCAGGAATAAGGGGAAAACACCCCTTCATGGATCACAGCCTTGTATTGGAGAAGAGGCTTGCATAAATCAAAGAAGTTCCCAGCTATGATGAATGGGTCATAGTCAAGAATTCTGACAAAATGTAGTCCACTAGAGCAAGAAATGGCAATATACTCCAGTATTCCTGTCTAGGGAATACCATGGACAATGAAAAAGCAGAAAGATATGACACCAGAAAATGAGCCCCCAGGTCAGAAGGTGTCTAATATGCTACTGGGGAAGATCCAAGGGCAATTATTGTTTTGGACAGAATGAAGCAAGTAGATTCAAGGGATTAAATCTGGTAGACAGAGTCCCCGAAGAACTATGGACTGTGTTTCGTAACACTGTACAGGAGGCAGTGACCAAAACCATCCCAGGGAAAAAGAAATGCAAGAAGGCAAGTGGTTGTCTGAGGAGGCTTTACAAACAGTTGAGGAAAGAAGAGAAGCAAAAGACAAGGGAGAAAGGGAAAGATATATCCAACCGAATGCAGAGTTCCGGAGAAGAGCAAGGAGAGATAAGAAGGCCTTCTTAAATAAACAGTGCAAAGAAATAGAGGAAAACAATAGAATGGGTAAGACTAGAGATCTCTTCAAGAAAATGGCAGTTATAAAGGGGACATTGCATGCATGGATGGCACCAAAAAGGACAGAAATGGTGAGGACCCAACAAAAGCAGATTCAGAAGAGGTGGCAAGAATACACAGAAGAATTATACCAAAAAAAAAAGACTTAATGACCTGGATAACCACAACAGTATGGTCACTCACCTAGAGCCAGACATAGTGGAGTGTAAGGTAAAGTGAGCCTTAGGAAGCATTACTATGGACAAAGCTAGTGGAAGTGATGGAATTTCGGCTGAGCTATTTAAAAACCAAAACAATGATGCTGTGAAAGAGCTGCACTCAACACACCAGCAAATTTGGAAAATTCAGCAGTGGCCACAGGACTGAAAAAGGTCAGTTTTCACTCCAATCCCAAAGAAGGGCAATGCCAGAGAATGTACAAACTACCAGACAATTGAACTCATTTCACATGCTAACAAGGTTATACTCAAAAAAATCCTTCAAGCTAGATTTCAGCAGTACCTGAACTGAGAATTCCAGATGTGCAAGCTGGGCTTCAAAGAAGCAGAGGAAACCAGAGATCAAATCGCCAATATTCTTTGGATCATGGACAAACAAGGGAATTCCAGGAGACCATCTACTTCTGCTTCATTGACTATGCTAAACTCTTTGATTGTGTAGATCACAACAAATTGGAAAATTCACCAGACCACCTTACCTGTCTCCTGAGCAACCTGTATGTGGGACAAGAAGCAACAGAACTGGACATGAAACAATGGATTGGTTCAAAATTGGGAAAGGAGTACATCAAGACTGTATATTGTTACCCTGCTTGTTTAACTTTTATGCAGGATATGTCATGCAAAATGCCGGGCTGGATGAATCATAAGATAGAATCAAGGTTGCCAGGAGAAATATCAACAACCTCAGATATGCAGACGATACCACTCTAATGGCAGAAAGTGAAGAGAAACTAAAGAACCTCTTGATGAGGGTGAAAGAGGAGAGTGAAAAAGCTGGCTTGAAATTCAACATTCAAAAAACTAAGATCATGGCATCTGGTCCCATCACGTCATGGCAAATAGAAGGGGGAAAAGTGGAAACAGTGACAGATTTTATTTTCTTCGGCTCTAAAATCACTGCAGATTGTGACTGCAGCCATGAAATTAAAAGATGCTTGCTTCTTGGAAGGAAAGCTATGACAAATCTAGACAGTGTATTAAAAAGCTAACAAAGGTCTGACTTGTCAAAGCTATAGTTCTTCCAGTAGTTATGTACAGATGTGAAAGTTGGACCATAAAGAAAGCTGAGCTCCAAAGAATTGATGCTTTCAAATTGTGGTGCTGGAGAAGACTCTTAAGAGTTCCTTGGACTTCAAGGAGATCAAATCAATTCATTCAATCAGTCGTGTCAGACTCTTTGCAACCCCATGGACTGCAGCACTCCAGGCCTCCCTGTCCGTCATTAACTTCCAGAGCTTGCTCAAACTCATGTCCATCTAGTCGGTGATGCCATCCAACCATCTCATCCTCTGTCATCCCCTTCTCCTCCCACCTTCAATCTTTTCCAGCATCAAGGTCTTTTCAGATGAGTCAGTTCTTCACATCAGGTGGCCAAAGTATTGGAGTTTCAGCTTTAGCATCACTCCTTCCAATGAATATTCAGGACTTATTTCCTTTAGGATGGACTGGTTTGATCTCCTTGCAGTCCAAGGGACTCTCAAGAGTCTTCTCCAACACCACAGTTGAAAAGGATCAGCTTTCTTCAGTGCTCAGCTTTCTTTATAGTCCAACTCTCACATGAGATCAAGTCAGTCCATCCTAAAGGAAATCAACCCTAAATATTCACTGGAAGGACTGATGCTGAAGCTGAAGGCCCATTGCTTTGGCCACCTAATTCAAAGAGCTTAGTCATTGGAAAAGTCCCTGATGCCAGGACAGATTGAAGGCAAGAGAAGAGGGGGAAAGAGAATGAGATGGTTAGATAGTATCACCGACTCAGTGAACATGAATTCGAGCAAATTCCAGGAGATAGTGGAGGGCACAGGAGTCTGGCATGCTACAGTCCATGAGGTCACAGGAAGTTGGATACAATTTATCGATCAAACAACAATAAAGGGAAGCCAAGAATAGGTTTTTATTTTTTTTAATAGTAAATTTCAAAACAATTTTGAAATCACTGTTAGTCTAAAAATCCAATGTTGAAACTCTTATTGGGTTAGCTTAGTCTCTGAAACAAGAATATAAATTTAAATGTTTTAAGTATAAAATTATAGGTCACTTTAGATATTTCTTTTAACAGACTTTTGTTCATTTCATCTGATCCTTAGCCCCTGGAATGCATGGGGGAATCTTCTCTATGCAATTGATGAGGAAAGAAGGCAGACCTGGGGGAGGGAAGTGTGAGGAGAGGGAGCTTGATGGAAGAATAAGCATAGACATGCCTCTCCCTACACTCAGAAGACACTGCTGCACAGCACCCTTCCCTCCTGTCATACAGCTTCCCACGTAAAAGCCATCTGTAAAGGGAAGGAGATGGCAAAGCAGGTCACTGATAGTGTGCAGTGAAGTTCATCTCTGGCTTTATTAGGAAGAGAAATGAGAACCGGAAACTTAAGGCTGTTGGGAATTTCAAATGTGCTGCTTTGCCCAGATGATGGAGAGACCTTGTTGACTCTCTTTGAGTGCATCCTGATTCTAAAATCTGCAAAGACTTCCTGCTGCTGCTGCTGCTAAGTCGCTTCAGTCGTGTCTGACTCTGTGGGACCCCATAGACGCTGCCCACCAGGCTTCCCCGGCCCTAGGATTCTCCAGGCAAGAACACTGGGGTGGGTTGCCATTTTGTTCTCCAATGCGGGAAAGTGAAGTCGCTCAGTCGTGTCCGACTCTTAGCGACCCCATGGACTGCAGCCTACCAGGCTCCTCTGCCATGGGATTTTCCAGGCAAGAGTACTGGAGTGGGTTGCCATTGCCTTCTCTGGCAATGACTTCCTAATGCTTCTCAAACTTCAATGTGATTTGAATCACCTTGGAATCCTCTTACCATGCAGATTCTGTTTCGGTGGCTCTGAATTCTGCATTTCTTCCATTTCTCTTGCTCGAGGCTTGCTGCCGGTCCATGGCCCAAGTCTCATGATCCATCATGCCTGGCCTCATCTCCCTGTCCCCTGGACTTCACTCACACCCCAGTCAGGATGAACCACTTGCTCTTTCATAAACAGATGTTGTGCTTCCTGCCCTATGCTTCTCTTTCTTCCATCCCCTAAAAGTTCTCCAAAGCATATGCCTCCAAGGATAAGATCAACAAATATTTTCTATTCTGCCATGCTGCCAAATTGGTTTCAAGGGTAGCTATGCAATTCCTTGTTCCCCTAGTTGTATTTGCTGCTAATTTTGCACACTGCTGGAACACTTTTTTTCTCCTTTCTCCCCTCCTCTTCTTTAACTTGTTTATTTAATGAGGTGTGCTAAACTCCCGTGCTAAGGGCAAGGATTCAAGATGAACAGAACTCTTGCCTTCTTTCTTTCACAAGCTGGGAGTAGGAGCATTTGGAGACAGTGGGGGCACAATCAGTAAATGGATATAATATGGAGGTGCTCTTAGACAGAAAGCATGGATTGCTCTGGAAGAACTGAAGAGCTGAGCTTTAAAGGAGGATTTTACAAGCCCAACAAGGGAATAAATATTCTCCAGACAGAAAAAAATCATAAGCAACAACAGTATATCAAGGAAGGAGGAAATAATGCTGTAGGTGAGGAAGAGAGGAAGTCATGAAAGGCTGCTATTGCGGAAAGATCAAGAAGTGTCCAGTGTGAGACTGATGTCACTTTGGCTTCCATGGCTGAGATTTTCTGATTTCTTCTCAAGGGCTCGAAGTTAGGCTACCCTCTTTTAATCCTTTTACTCAATAAAGTCTCATTTGGAATTCTGGAAAACCAAAATCTAGTCTCTGAAGATACACATAGAATTCCTGAGTTGGTGAAACACTGAAACTACCTCCTTGGTCCTTGGACATCTCCTAACCCGTAACTCACACGTTCACATCTTCAGGAGCCGTAATTTCCATCTCCAATCTAGGTGTTTCCCCCAGAGGTAGATTCTGAAGCAAAGAATTGAGTCCAAGTAGCTTATTGAGGAGGTGAAGGTCAGTAGAGGAGATGGAGAAGTAATACAAGGAATGGAAGACAATCAATATATTATCAACCAGCTTCCACTGAGGATGACTGAAACTTTATTTCACTGGAGAAACCCCAGGAGCCACTGTGAAATATCTCTGAGTTACTCCACCAGAGGGACATGGGAGCTGGGGGTGTTTTTAGATATCCATTTCTACCAGTCATTGATGAGAGCTGCTAGGGCTAGGATGGCACAGGAGTTACTTCTCTGGTTCTTCTGGTCTGCTACACCCAGTAAGAGTCTCCTGTAACAAGAGGAACCTCTAAGGTAAAGAAATGCAGGAGCTTGCAGCCGGAAGCGTGGTGGGTCCATGATGAGCTGGTGAGGTAGGGGGCCATGAGCAGAGTGCTGCAAGTGTCTGCCACGTGCCCCACACGACCCACAGTACACCTCCAGCCCAATGTTCCCAGCATCTGACTTTGCTGATTCATCCTTATTTTGGGTTTCTTCAATTCAAGCTTCTATCCCTATTTGCTACACAGTACAGACCAAACTGAAGTACTCAGGAAGTGTTTGCTGAATTCCATCTGACAACCCAAGTTGTCAATGGGCCACCTGGTGAATTTATTTTAACATGATACTAAAATGGCTTTACATTAAGTACATATATTACCACTTGATCAACATTTATTAATATGTTGTATCCTAGTTCTCTGGTGATTGATGAAACTTGTGAGAGCAGATCTTTTTTGTCTCTAAGCCTACGTATTCTGATTAAATTATATCACCATGACACACTCAGTGGGTTAAATTTCATTGCCTCTTCTCCTCCACAGTGGTGCACAATCCTACAATATTAGTGAGGTTTTACTACAATCCCCAAGCTTCAAGTATGTTTCCCCAGTGGTTTGCTTCTACATGCTCTTTTCAGATCTTATTAATGGCATCAGACTTAAGATCCTGAATGACAGCTGCAGTTTCTATCTCTTAGCCATTCACCCATCTTCTGCTAACAGAATGGAGAACTAATCCCTCCATCCTCAGACCGTATGCCTCAGATGTGTAACATCACCTGCGGCTCTAGATTAGTCACGTAACTCAGGAATGGCCAATCAGAACACTGCAACCCCTTTGGCCACTGTAATGGACTCTAGTGGGCATGTGACTCATTCAGAAATGCAATATGATGCTTGTCGGTATTGCTTAGAAATCTTTCCTTTTCTTCTGAATTTGAACTTGGGAGGCTATTGGCCTGGACCTTGGACAGCCATATTATTGTCAAACCTGAGTTTGAGAACAAACATAACCGGGAAGGAGAACAAAACTGAGAAATGAGGGATGGTGAAACTAGATGATCAATCCAGCCAAACTTGAAGCGAGGGATCCTTCTGGCCTCAGTGCTTACAAACACTAACAGATCTCTTGGTTTTTGGAAGTTTGGATTGGGTTTTCTGTCACTTGTAAACAAATGATCTCTAACTGATAAAGAACCTGAGAAAACTAGTTGTAAATCTCAGTTATGCCTCTTGCTAGCTCAGTTTTCAAAATTTCTGTTTCCTCATCTTTCAGATGGAGATAAAATATCCCCTTGGCAGAGATGTCATAAAAATGAAATGAGATGATGTACACAAGCCTCTCTGTGTGGTGTCTTCCTCAAATGTAGGAATTCATAAACTTAGCTGGCTTCTTTCTCTTCCACCCACCTCCCAGCATTGCTCACTACCTTTCCCTAAAAACGGTTAATTTCTGCACACTGGCTGTATTCTTATAATTGATAAAGCCAAGGAAAATGCACTCATGGAAATCCTGATGTTCAAGTACCCCATAACCAATACACCAGACAAACTCAGTACACAGTACCCACGCCAAGACTGGAAGAAGCTCCCAGCTGACCTCACAGTGCAACTGGGAAGACTTGGGCCAACTTTGTCACTTGAATAATATACTGCCTTCTCTGTTTTCTTCTTTTTCAAATGAGAGGTATAGTACAGAGATGGCATCTAAGGTCTCAGCTCTAAAATACTCCATGTCTCATTACCTGAATTGCCTCCCACCCTACTTATTAATAGTAGAGTTTAAAACCCCTGTACATGAATTCAGAACAGGACCAAGAATACACGAATCTATGTTGAAAATAGACTCTCTGACTTTAAAGACCGTTCACCCCTCTTCACAATTTTGCAAAGAGGCAATGTGATTTTGATTGACTATTTGCCCTTTATGCTTCCAAAGGTTTTGGTATTTCTGATCATCAGCTAAGTTGTAAGGGAAAGGAGTTTGAACTCTCTGGTCATCAACAGAGCTAGTTTTACTAGCCTGCTCCAGGGGATGGAGGGACAAATGAGTTCTTTTTAGAGAAATTGATTCTGATTTTTGTGCCTGCTTTTCCAACAAAGTTTCACAGCTGTGGCTGCAGACAAGTTTGTAACACAGCTCTTAGTACTGGGGTGTTCATAGCCAAAGCTATAATATCCTAAAGGAACATTAAGACTATCTTTTCCCACATACCCTTTAATAGTTGGTAGCAAATATCTTGCTAGTAGCCCTGAATTTTGACAGCTCTAGAAGGGAATGTTTTCTACAGTTATTGTCCTTTAAGGAAAGCAATTTTATGAGTGGACTCCAGTGCAATTTGCCTGCTTTCTTTACTAATTCAAAGCTCAAAACTTGCCCTATTTCTTTATAAGTTGAAAATGCAAAACAACCATCTCAAGGAATAGCTCCAGTGACACTGTGATTGCTATTTTATAGCTCTCTGAAAAGACATTTGTTTGTGAGAAATACAGTTAATGTCATTTACTCCCTTCCAAACATCCAGTTGTGGATGAAGAAGCATCAGAGGAGAAGCGAGCAGTTCTTGCAAGGGGCAATTGTTGGAAACATATATTTAGAGAGCAAGTAACCAGACCAGTATTGGCTCCTTCAGAAGGATGACTTTGGTCCAGGGCAGACCTCAACATTTTCTAGCCTTAGTAAGAAGCATATATGCAGAGTAAAACTAACTACCCTAAAGGAATATAGACTATTCTGGATTGAATTTTGCTTAATGCCTGAACATACCGGCCTCTCTTTATTTCAGACTCCATATTTGATGTTGACTTTCACATGCAAATGAGTCCCTTGAATGTAATGTAGATTTTCACATGGAAATGAGTCCTTTGAATGTAATGTAATAAAGGGAGTACCTAAAGAATATCTTTTGCAATTAATGTGATCAATTAGGTATTATCAGGGTTTTTTTTATAGCCTAAAAAAGCTCAACAGTCATTTCTGATTACTCCTTTTAGGCTATTTGTTGAACCCATTAAGTAGATCACATTTGTCTATTTTACTGCTTCCCATCAACTCCACCCCAGAGTATGATCACCTTGAATACTTCATCCCATACTCAGTTCAGTGAGCTTCTGTAAATTTCTTGGGCCCCTAGAATCTAGCACATAATTGATCCTCAATGAATGCCTGCTGGATGCATTGATTTTCCAAACTGATCTCCAGTTATCCATCTTCTTGCATTATAGATAATAAATTCTTAACACCTTCTCTCACAAAACAGGGCTGCCAAATATGTGTGTGTGTGTGTATATATATATATATATATATATGATTAGCTCTTGTGAGAAAGAAAACTCCCAGGCAGTGATGAAGACCATGGAGTTTAGAATTATGCATGATTTCATTTAACCCCTTCAAGCAGCTTCTTCAGAAACAACCTCTGTAGTACTAGGCATATACATATATATATAAGCAAGTTCCCTTGGGCAGCAAGGAGATCAAATGTTCATAATTCTGCCTGTAGTCTGATAACTCATTCCCCATAAGACAATGGGAAGTGTGCTAGTACTCTGAGTCTTGTTCATGGCCCAATAGAAGGCTCTGTTTGATAGGTTCCCTGGAAGCTACCCATCCTTCTGATACCAAGAAGCAGCAGTATTTCTCCTCCTTATAGCCCCAGTGATGCTGATAGATGTGCAAAGACAGTCATGGTTAATAAACACGCAAGTGGTTCTGAGCTTCAATAGAAAGGCACACTCACAAAAAAAATCAGGGAGCATGAAATAAAGCTGCTGCTTAGGATTCTGCTGACGGTCTGGGGTAGAAATGGTGCCAGCTGATTCTTCTCTGTCAGAGTCTGAGAGGCTCAAAGGGATTCTTCTAGAAAATCCCAAAGCAGTTACACATTTATGGCAGCAAGCATTCTGTTGTTAATATGCAATTCTAGCTGGGGTTTCAGAATTGAGTATTTCAATTCAGCTTGAAAAAACACTGTGAAGTCCAGGAAGCACATCAATCTTTTATAGTATAATTACATATAGTTTTTTGTGGCTTTGTTCTATGACTCTAAAGTAGATACATACATACATATATATATATATGTATTTGTTCTTTAAATTTATATACTTATATAAGCACTTCATACATTGTCAGTTATTAGGGATGTCTTAGTCACAGGTTGTCTTAAGTAAGGTATGCCTCTTTAAAGATCAAAACCTCTCAAATATTAAAAGTTTATATTTTAAAAACTCTCTAAGTAGATTCTGCAAGGAGATCCAACCAGTCCATTCTGAAGGAGATCAGCCCTGGGATTTCTTTGGAAGGAATGATGCTAAGGCTGAAACTCCAGTACTTTGGCCACCTCATGTGAAGAAAAGATTCTGATGCTGGGAGGGATTGGGGGCAGGAGGAGAAGGGGACGACAGAGGATGAGATGGCTGGATGGCATCACTGACTCGATGGACATGAGTCTAAGTGAACTCCAGGAAATGGTAATGGACAAGGAGGCCTGGTGCTGCGATTCACGGGGTCGCAAAGAGTCGGACACGACTGAGCGACTGAAATGAACTGACTGAAGTAGATTCTCTGAATTATTAAAAGAGGATTCTGAGGAAAAAATCTTAATTTCACTACTATAAACATCAATGGCTACGAGATGAACTTGGGATATTGAAATATTTAGAAAAATTTGCCTTTATATGTAATGGCCCAGTCTGTGCTTGCAATCTCTCTGTCACTAACAGTTATTCCATATTTTTAAGATAAAATTTACACACAGTAAGACACAGAGACCTTACGTGCATAAATCAATGAGTTTTGATAAATGTTATACCTGTATTACCATTACTCTGATCGAGACACAGGCCATTCCCACCCCACAGGGAGCTCCCTCATGTCCCCTGTAATTAAACCACCCTCCCTCCACAGGCAACGGCTATGGTGATTTTCACTCCCAAAAATAACACTGTCTGTTCTTGAATTTTGTATAAACAGAATCAGTGGTATGCAGTCCTTTATTTCTGGCTTCTTTCACTCAGCATTACATGTTTGAGATTCCTTCATGCCATTGCATGTTAGTTTTGTATTGCCGATTAATATGCCATTGTTAGAATAAACACAAATATGTTCTTCCATTCTCTTATTGATGGATTTTCGGGTAATTTCCTTTTTTCCCTGTTATGCATAATGCTGTAGCATTTTCATAAATTTCATAAATGTAGCATTTTCATAAAAATCCAAATAAGCAACTGGATACATACATGTAAAAAATTGGAGGTCCTACATCAAACTGTGTACAAAAAACTAATCTGAGGTAGATCATGAAACTAAATGTATATGCTAAAACCATAAGGCTCCTAAAAAAATAAACAAAATATCTTTAGGACTTTGGAGTGGGCAAAGATTTCTTAAATATAGCATAAAATGCACTTGACATAAAATATAAGTTGATAAATTAGATTTCATAAAAATAAAAACTCATCAAAACATATGGGGTTGGGAGGGAGGTGGGAGGGGGGTTACAGGCTGGAGAGGATAAATGTATGCCTATGGCTGACTCATATTGATGTATGGCCAAAAATCATCACAATATTGTAAAGTAATTATCCTCCAATTAAATAAATAAATAAAAATTTTAAAATTATAAAACACTTGAAAAATGTGAAGTTATTGTCAGTGCATTATAAGCCTTGACATGCATTGACAATACATTTGACATAGGAATTGTGTCTAGAACAACGAATTCTAAAAATTGACAACAAAAAGACATACTAGTGAAAAGTTGATGGAAGATTTGAAAAGACATTTCACAATAGAAGATATGTGAATGGACAACAAATTTATGAAAAATGCTCAACATTATTAGTCACAATAAAAATGAAAATCAAATAACGAAATACCATTTTATATCCTCATGAATGCTAAAATTAAAAAGACTGACAATACCAAATGCTGGTGAAAATTTGGAGCAATCAGAACCCTGTACTTGATGATGGAAGTGTGAAATTATGTTGTCACTTTAGAAAACAGTGTGCAATTTCTCAGAAATCTAAATATGTATAACTACCCAGAAATTCCATTCCTAGTTATTTACACACAAGAAAAGAAAACTTTGGTTCCACTGTTATTTTAGATGATTTTATACAGGATTCTTTGCAGCCCTTTCCTTTAAGCTCAGATAGAAACAGCACAGTCAAGGGAAACTTAGATTATTTGGGTACTTGATATATGCCAGGCATTGGGCAAGGCAAATTATACATGTTATTACATGAGAGCTGTAACTTTCCCACAGGTAAGTAAATAACGGATATGGCTTTCTTTTATTGTTTTAATTTTGTATTGGCCTTGGCCACTGTTCTGCGCGCTGAATATACTTCATGAAAAAAAAAAAAGATTAGATTTCTGTTCTGGTGGTACTTTAAATTTTTGTGGGGATTGAGGAAACTTAAATATCAAATTAACAAATAAATAAAAAGGTGACCCCTGATAATAAGAACTACTATGAGGAAATTGAAACACAGTAATAGGATAAAGAGTGATGGTAGTCCAGGGACCATTAGATACAGCGGCCATGGAAAGTATGTGTGAGGAGATGAATTGGGATGATATTCCCATGATAAAAGAGAATCAGGCACAGGAAAATCTGAAGACTAATAATCCAGGTAGAAGGAACAGTAAGAGCAAAGTTTCTGAGTTAAGAACTAGCCCGATGGGTTTAAGGAGGATAACAGATAATAATCAATGGGTGATTGAAATGGGAGAGTGACAGAAGATGAGGATGGAAACTAAGAAGGGGTCAGACTGTACAGTGCTTTAGATGCTATAGAAAAAATACAGATTTCATTCTAAACTTAAAAGGGCTCCACTAGAAGAGGTTATCAGATCAGATCAGATCAAGCCAAGGTTTTAAGATCTGTTCCAGGGACACCGGCAGGGCTCCATAACTACAAACATTGCAGCAGGATCTGACTCAAGGACTGGCTTTATCACTTTTTAAATGAAGTCAAGTACACATTCACTCAATTTACCTATTCAATAAAGAGTAACTGAGCACTACTATCAGCCAGATACTTTTCTAGACAAAACAACACAACTGTGAATTACACAATCAAAACCCCCTGTCCTTCTGTCCTCCCCTAATCTGGTTACATAAATAGACTTACCTGGAAGTTGTCTTAATAGAAAAAAAAAAAAAAACTAACAGAGCCTTTTACTCTTTTCATGTCTCCAGATTATTTTAACATGCAAATTGAGGTGAATATAATCACTCTTTCCTCAGACACATGGGGGCAGCATAAGGTGGTTCTAGAGGTTTACGAAACAATTCTTTTAGCCTTGTTTTCAAAGAAACATTGGGATAAAGCTGAAGCATAAATAAACTTCAAAGTGCAGCCCCTGTATTGGCCAGCAAGCAGCAGAGCTGAGATTTGAATCCATATTTTTCTGGTTGCATAGCAATATTTATTCCATACGCATCAGCTACAAAATGCTTTTTAAAAATAAATAGCATTATCTTAATTATTCCTAGTTGTTATGAAAATCTCTTCTCTTTGAATTCTATCTTTATTTATTTATTTTTTAATTGAAGGAAAATTGTTTTACAGAATTTTGTTGTTTTATGTCAAACGTCAACATGAATCATCCATAGCTGTACATATGTCCCCTTGCCTTTTAAACCTCCCCCCATCTTTATTTAAAATAAGGACAACTTGAACTTCCAAATGGAAACATCCCACAAATCTACAGATTATGTCAGATAAGGGACCGACTTATGTCCACCGACCAACTTTTGTACCCAAGACTTTTATTTAGTATCTCAATTTAGTTTTTGAGTAGAGTTTTAATCTTATATCTCAACCCTGGAGTTGATTACAGCAATGTCATAATTTGAAGACAAGGATGAAGAAACCTAGAATAACATTTGTTCCTGTACTGAGTCTAAATATCAAGTTTGCTTAAGATTTAGCCCCCATCCCTCATTCAGCATAACAGGAGAACTAAACAGACATTGCTTCTCTGGACAAAAGTCAGTCCCTGTAGGTTTGTGGGAATTTTCCATTTGGGAGTTCAAATTGTCCTTATTTTAAATAAAGGTAGAATTCAAAGAGAAGAGATTTTCATAAGACTAAATCTCCATTTTGCCTTGGTGCCAATTTGCATAACGCAGGCGACACGTCTAACATGCTTTCAGAAACAAATTTCTCTTTCAAACCCAATTGTAATTTTATATTCTGCCAAATATTAGTTAATGTGGAACTTCAAGGAATAAAGAATAGCAGGAATTTAGCTAGAGACTCGAGGCTATCTTTATTAAAATTCAGTGTTATATAAAATGTGACCTCTAGGAGACTCTACCAATGCATACAATAACTCACTTGTACTGGCGCAAATAAGTGTTTTGCCTGTGCATGAAGAGGTTGATAAACCTTTATGAGATATCAACGTCATTTGCTATCAAGAACTTTAAAATATGTTACTAGAGAAAATTAGATCAAGATGTAAAGATTGCCTTGAGTTTTTGAACATTCATTTTATTGAATGAAACAGGTCTGAAAAAAAATCAATATCTGATAATTGTGTCTCTAGATGTTATTGTCACCCTCCTTGCCTAAGTGGGATGTCTCTCATCCTAGCTCAAGTACAGTTGTCCCTAAGTATCCTCTGGGAATTGGTTCCGGAACCAGCCTGCCATATCCTCCCCATGGATACCAAAATCCAAGGATGCTCAAGTCCCTTATATAAAATGGTGTAGTATTTGCATATAACCTATGCACAGCCTCTGTATACTTTAAATCACCTATAAACTACTTATAATACTTAATACAAAATAAATGCTTTGCAAATAGTTGCCTTTGCAGTAAATTCAACTTTTGCTTTTTGGAAAGTTTTGTAATTTTTTTAAAAAATATTTTTGATCTCCAGTCAGTTGAATCCACTGATGCTGAACCAATGGATATGGAGGGCTGAGTGTACAGTTCTTAGCAAGACTCAGTACTTTATTGTATCCAGGTACTGTCCTCCCCCATCTAACTCCAGAACAATTAACAGATGGTATTTACACCATATACCATTATGTGAAAAAATTAGTAATGGGGAAACAGTGGAAACAGTGTCAGACTTTATTTTGGGGGGCTCCAAAATCACTGCAGATGGTGACTGCAGCCATGAAATTAAAAGACACTTACTCCTGGGAAGGAAAGTTATGACCAACCTAGATAGCATATTCAAAAGCAGAGACATTACTTTGCCAATAAAGGTCCATCTAGTCAAGGCTATGGTTTTTCCAGTGGTCATGTATGGATGTGAGAGTTGGACTGTAAAGAAAGCTGAGTGCCAAAGAATTGATGCTTTTGAATTGTGGTGTTGGAGAAGACTCTTGAGAGTTCCTTGGACTGCAGGGAGATCCAACCAGTCCATTCTAAAGGAGATCAGTCCCGGGTGTTCTTTGGAAGGACTGATGCTAAAGCTGAAACTCCAATACTTTGGCCGCCTCATGCGAATAATTGACTCATTGGAAAAGATCCCAATGCTGGGTGGGATTAGGGGCAGGAGGAGAAGGGGACAACAGAGGATGAGATGGCTGGATGGCATCACCCACTCGATGGACGTGGGTTTGGGTGAACTCCGGAGAATTGGTGATGGACAGGGAGGCCTGGCATGCTGTGATTCACGGGGTTGCAAAGAGTCAGACACGACTGAGTGACTGAACTGAACTGAAAAACCAAAACTGCCATCTTAATTCTTCCCTCAGAATGGTTCTGTCTGGTAGTTATCTGCCTCAGTGCCCTTCTTCCCTTCCCTTCCTCCATCACAGGGTCCAATGCTGATGCCATTGTTCCCAGCACTCTGCCTTAACTCTAAGCTTCTATAATTAGGGTGGATTCTGGTCCAAAGATGCCTTTGTGAAAATTAGATAACAGGTACTGCCTTTGGAGGACATAGTTCCTTGTCCATCTGGAAAACAGCTAGGTTGGATTTCAACGACTCTTGAAAAAAGATTTGTGTGGACCAGTCAGAGGATTTAACCATTTTTACAGGGAAGAAAAAGCTTCTCAAATTTGGATGTTTTCTATGAGTAGCAGTAAGGAAAGAAGGAATGGAAGAATGATCCTCAGCAGATTGGATGATGTTCAGCCACACTGGGGAGGGGAATCTGCTGAGTCAAAGAACTCAAATGTTAATCTTTATCTGGAAACATCCATAAATAATTTTAAATCTGAGCATCCCATGGCCTACCGCATATTAACATATAAAATGAATCATTCCATTCCCTTTTGCGTGTCAAAAGAGGCTGATTGGAGAACTTGGACTTGTACCTGACCTGAGAATAACAAGACGGTAGCCCCTGAACCTTTTCCTTGCTAGAATGGTATTAGAGGAAACCTGCTGAAACAAAATCTTTAAATAAGGTCTAGAGACTCATAACATAAAGTTTTCCAGGTTTCAACTGCAAACCACACATCATCTCAGGAACTGCAAAGATCTCACACTGAATGAAAGAGATAATTAACGATGGCAACACCGAGATGACAGAAATAGTGGAATAATCTGACAAAGATTTTAAATAAGGCTTCAGGCTTCACAGATATGCTTCAATGAGAACTACAAACAAATGTGAAACAAATGAAATAGAGTTTCAGGAACTTCCTGGTGATCTAGCAGTTTCACTGCGGTGGCCTGGGTTTAATCTCTGTTGAGGAAGCTATGTTCCCTCAAGCCACACAGCGTGGCCAAAAAAAAAAAAAAAATTTCAACGAAGAAATCTAGTCTCAGCAAATAAATAAGAGATATAAAGAAGAACCAAATGGAAATTTTAGAAATGAAAAATACAGTAGCTGAAATTCAAAAATAAAACTGGGTGAGCTCGACAGCAGAGAAGGCGATGGCACCCCCCTCCAGTACTCTTGCCTGGAAAATCCCATGGGCGGAGGAGCCTGGTGGGCTGCAGTCCATGGGGTCGCTGGGAGTCGGACACGACTGAGCGACTTCACTTTCACTTTTCACTTTCATGCATTGGAGAAGGAAATGGCAACCCACTCCAGTGTTCTTGCCTGGAGAATCCCAGGGACGGGGGAGCCTGGTGGGCAGCGTCTATGGGGTTGCACAGAGTCGGACACGACTGAAGTGACTTAGCAGCAGCAGCAGAGCTCGACAGCAAAATGCAGGGAAGGAGAATACGGAAGAGTCAGTGAAGATAGGGCAATGGAAATCACCAAGTCTTACAAAGAGAAAACAGATTAAAAAAAATAATAATAAAAGGAACAGAGTCTCAAAGACTTGGGTGACTATAATAAAAGACCTAGCATTTCTGCTGTCAGTGTCACCAAGGGGCTGTAAAGATTCTCAAAGAAATAATGGTTGGAAACCTCCCAAACTTTTCCTAAGATGTAAGCCTACAAATTAAAATGCTAAGCAACCTCCAAATCAAAAAAGCAAAACAACCCAAAACTCCAAATTCACAAGATACATTATACTGAAACTTCTGAAAACATTTTAAAGACCAAAAAAAAAAAAGTCTTGAAAGCAATGGAGAGAGATATGGTATTTTAGCTATAAGGAAAAAAACAATCCAGAATTCCCACCACAAACCACTGAGCCAAAGGAAGTGACACAACTGAAAACCTGGACATTATATATGAAACAAACACATGAATAGCCTGAAAGGCAGAGAGGAAAATGCAGATGGGTTAGAATCTTCACGGAGTGTAAAATGGTACAGCCACTTTGGAAAACAGTTTGAAAGTTTCTTTAAAAACTAAACACACACTAATGTACAGCCCAACAAAAACATCTGTAGGTATTTATCCCAGAGAAATTAAGACTAGGGCTTTATTTGCAATAGTCAAAACCTAGAAACAACCCACATATCCTTCAAATGGTGGTACATCCATACCATAGATACTATAATAAAGAACAACAACCTGGATCAGTCTCCAGAGAAATATGCTAGGTAAGACAAGCCAATCCTTATAAGGCTGTATGAGGCATGATTCTGTTTATATAATATTTTTAAAGTGATATATGAAAGAAAAAAATGGATAAGAGTATGTGTAGCATCAGTTCAGTTCAGTTCAGTTGCTCAGTCGTGTCCGGCTCTTTGTGACCCCATGAATCACAGCGCGCCAGGCCTCCCTGTCCATCACCAACTCCCGGAGTTTACTCAAACTCATGTCCATCGAGTCAGTGATGCCATCCAGCCATCTCATCCTCTGTTGTCCCCTTCTCCTCCTGCCTCCAATCCCTCCCAGCATCAGGGTCTTTTCCAATGAGTCAACTCTTCGCATGAGGTGGCCAAAATATTGGAGTTTCAGCTTCAGCATCAGTCCTTCCAATGAACACCCAGGACTGATCTTTAAAATGGACTGGTTGGATCTCCTTGCAGTCCAAGGGACTCTCAAGAGTCTTCTCTAACACCACAGTTCAAAAGCATCAATTCTTTGGCTCTCAGCTTTCTTCACAGTCCAACTCTCACATCCACACAAAGTTTACTAACTATAGATAAATATGCTCACCAAAAAGCATCTCTTTCACTTACTTACTAGTAACTTCATTAATACCTCTGTGCTTCAGTGCCCTTGTGTATAAAATGGGAATGTTGAAAACACCTTCTTCGTAGATTTTTTTAAATTAAATGAAGGAGATTCTGTAATACAACAAGGACATGCTTAGAAACATAAGTAACATACTTAATTTTGTTTTGTTTTTTTTTTTAGAAGAAAGGGTTGAAATCGAGTTTTTCCCCCAATAATCTGGACCGACAATGCACTTTCCCACAAAGTTTACTAAGTATAGATCCATACACTCACCAGAAAGCATCTCTTCACTTTCTAGTAATTTCATTAATACCTCTGGGCCTCAGTTTCCTCATCTATAAAATGGGAACATTGATTACACCTTCTCTGTAGTTTTTCTTTTTAATTAAATGCAGGCAAGCAGGTAAAACAAGACGGACTTTGCTTGGTAGATCTAAGTATCATCTTTAATTTTGTTTTGTTTCTAATAGATGGAATTGACATTGAGCTTTTCCACCAACAATCTAGAGACACTGCCATTTATGCAAATTTTACTTTGTCCATAAATATGCTGACTATACAGCATCTCTTTCACTTGTTAGTAACTTCATTAATGCCTCTGTGCCTCAGTTTACTCATCTATAAAATGGGAGTATTGATAACACCTTCCTCTTTGATTTAATTAAATGAAACAGAGCATATGACACATCCAGGATGTTACTTAGTAGATGTAAGTAAAATACTCAATTTCTTCTTTTTATGAGAGAGAGGTGGAACTGAGTTTTTTTCTCCAACAATCTAGATAGACAATGCCCTTTTCCACAAAGTTTATTGAGTGTAGATAAATACACTCAAAGAAATCATCCGTTTCACTTCTTCTAACTTCATTACTGCCTCTGTGCCTCAGTTTCCTCATCTGTAAAATGGGAATATTGATAACACCTTCCTCATAGATTTTCTTTTTAATTAAATGAAGCTTAAAATGTAAAACACCCACCATTGGTTAGGAGATCTCACATACATAATATTGTTTTTTTCTAAGAGTGTTAAAATCTTTATTTTTACCCCACACCCTGTAGATTTTCTTTTACCTTACTGATTTTTGTTTTTAATTAAATGAAATAGAGCATGTAAAATACCCAGGACATGCTTAGTAGAGTTAAGAAACATTCTTGAATTTTTAATAGCATTGGAATTGAGTTTTTTTCCCCCCAAAATCTAATAGACAGTGCCCTTATCAACAAAGTTTATTAAGTATAGATAAATAGGCTCACCAATACATCATCTTTCACCTACTAATTACTTTCTTAAAGCCTCTGGGCCTCCGTTTCCTCATCTATAAAATAGGAGTGTTGATAACACCTTACTCGTAGATTTTCTTTTTGATTAAATGAAGAAGATTGTGCAAAACAACCAGGACATTGCTTCGAAGATCTAAGCAACTCACTTAATTTTTTTTTTAATAGAGACAATTGAAATTGGTTTTTTCCCCCAACAATTTGGCCAGACAATGCCCTTTCCCACAAAGTTTACTAAATAGATAAATATGCTCAACAAAAAGCATGTATTTCCCTAACTAGTAATGACAGTAATGTCTCTGTGTCTGAGTTTCCTCATCTATAAAATGGGAATGTTGATAACACCTTCCTCGTACATTTTATTTGGAATTAAATGAAGCAGAGCATGTAAAACTCTGAGGACATGATGAGTAGCGTTAAGTAACATACTTCATTTTTTTTTTAATAGAATTGAAATCAAGTTTTTTCCTGAAACATTCTAGATAGACAATGCCCTTTCCCACAAAGTTTACTAAGTTTAGATAAATACGGTTAGGAAAAGCATCTCTTTCACTTACTAGCAATTTCGTTAATGGCTCAGCTTCCTGAAGTATAAATGGGAATATTGACAACAATTTCCTCGTAGATTTTGTTTTCCATTAAATGAAGCAGACCGTGTGAAATACCAAGGACATTGCGTAGTAGTCCAAGTAACATCCTTAATTTTGGTTTTTCTCTTTAATAGAGATAACTGAAATTGATTTTCCCCCCACAACATTTTAGATAGTGCACTTTACGCAAAATTTACTGAGTGTAGATAGATATGCTCTCAAAAAAGGGGATCTCTTTCACTCACTAGTAACTTCATTGATGCCTCTGGACCTCAGTTTCCTCATCTATAAAATGGGAATGTTGATAACATATTCCTCGTAGATTTTCTTTTTAATTAAATGAAGAAGAGCATGTAAAAAACCCAGGACACTGCTTAGGAGATCTAAGTAACAAACTTAATTTTGTTTACTTTTTTAATATGTGACTGAAAATGAGTATTTTCCCCAGCAATAAGGAGAGTCTTCTCCCCAAAGTTTACCTCAGTTCAGTTCAGCATACTATCTTTTAGCTCATAAAGGAGGAGGGAATGCATCTACATATTTTCTTATATGTAGAATAAATGAAAGGATAAAACATAAAAATTATAAAGAAATAGTTCTCCATGGGGAAGGAAGACATAGGAGATGGAAACAAAGTAGCTAAACTTCTGTGTATATAGTTTAATTAATGGTATAACTTTGGAACATATTAATATTTTGTATGATTTTAAAAATAAATTATAAGCAATCTATATCTGTCAAAAGTAAAACAATTGACTTCAATAGTATACTGAGTTAGTGCCATAACCACAGGAGAGAAAATATTTCAAATGATTTTACAACACAGTAATTTACTAAACATCTTCAGCATATGTACCCTAAGGACAAAATGAACTGTAAAAAATGTGAAATTGATTTTAATAATCATATGGTTTATGGTAGTGTTCCTATTGTTCTGAATCTGTTGTGTGGGAACTATTTGATAAAGAAATGAATAGTTATATTGGTGTCACTGATAAATACAATGCTTGACATAAGAGAAAAGAAATACAACTGTATAATCAAAGATATTGAGTAAAAACTATGTAGCCCTCATCTGATTTATAAGTATCCAGTATATGAACTCCTGACGGTTTACCTTTATCTCCTGCCTCTATCCACTGAAAAGGCTTAGAAATAATAGCCAACCCTATCAGTAGCAATGAGCATCCTTCATATCCAGATTGTGGTCTTCCACTTTTAAAAGAACTCAGGGAATCTCTGAAATATTTATAGGTGAAGTGATAGGATGATGTGATGCTATGACAGAAGCTGTACTGTCTACTAAGGTTGTACTGAAGGGTCTTAAGAGTTCAGGAGTCAAATTAAGAGACTCCTACTGGATGGACTAAATTGGGATAATTTGGGCATCAAGAATAATCACAACAGATTGAAACGTTTCAATCATGGTTTTATCCTTGAATTTATAAAGTTATTAAAAGAACCATACAATTGTCTTGTTTTCCTTTGGAGAATGTTACAAAATCATCTCATTTATTTTTAAAACTGAAAAATAATAAAGGAAAAAGGTAAACATTTATTCTTCATTTCCTGTAAGAACTTGTCTTAGGGGAACCAAAGCAATAACTAAGGAAACGTTTCTTTATAGAAGCATTTTAGCTGACAAATGAAGGACTGATAGAAATAGAATGTTGCCATATTGCAACTCATGACGCTATTAATAGATGCAAGGATGGATGATGGGTCATCTAGGAAACAATGATCACTGGTGTCTGACATCTCAGACAGTTTGCTGATGGAAGTACAAAATACCACCTATGAGGGATTCTTGCCAAAAATCAAATTAAATATGGAATACAGCTCTAAAACCAATCACCAGTGTAAAGGAAACATGAGAGATGGAAGAGCGTGTTAACAACAGAAAAATCCAAACTGTGAGGAACTGTAGAGACTGATGATCTGGTTTCTTTAAGAAATAAATAAATTGTGAGTATAAGGAGAGATCAAGATCATGAAAGAGAAAGAACAAGCAAGCAAGCAGAATGAGGAATCTATAAACTGAAGCTACTTAAGAGAAATATAAACCACTGCATTGCAATTTATACATTTTATTTCAGTCCTAATTCAGAGTATGAAAAATTAAGATAGTAATATGTGAGCATCAGCTTGACTTTTTTAAAATTCAGAAACTACTGCTAATTTTATTCTATGTATGATAATATTATGGCATTTTGTTCTCAAGAAGAATTCTTAACTTTTTGAGAAAAACATTAAAGTACTTATGAACGAAACAATATGATCATTGGGTGGTAGTGATTTAGTCACTAAGTCATGTCCCTCAGGATCAGGCTGAACCCAGTCCTGAGATCCCATGGTGCAGAGGTGTAGGAGTGCCAGAATACAGAGCAGCCTGCAGAAGAGCAGATGGGGGCACTGGTGAAATAAGGGAGTGAGAAGTCTGTGCTTTTTCAGCACTGAGTCCAGAAGAGGTGACCTTAGTCCAGGAGGCTAGGGACTGACTAAAATACTAGAAAGGATGGGGTAGAGGGAACCAAATCTAAATACAGCCTTCAAAATTCTGAATGAACTCAGAAATAGTGTCCAGACTGAAACAGGACTCCAGGTTTTGTCAGGGCCACATTTCTATCAGCAACTTCATCCTGGTCAAGGAGGTGAGCTGCCAGCTCATGCTGAGCCCACCAGAGTCTGCAGGAACTGACAGCTATCAGCCATCCCAGCCCATTGATTTGTATCCTTCTCCTCTATTTGCTATAAGGCTGTGTTTGCCATAAGCCCCACTGTAGCTCCAGAGCCCAGCACGGTGCCTGCGAAACTGTAGATGCTTGTTAAACCTTTACAGAGTCAATGAAGGAAGAGTTCCTGTGTCTTGTTTGTAGAAGTTGAGCTTAGAACTCTTCCACAGAAAGGATCTGGAGCCAGCAGGGGAACAGACTGCCTAGTACTCAATACAAATACTCAAAGCTGTTTTCCATAAGCAGCCTGATCATTCCTTCCACCAACTCCTCTGTGTTTTTTGGAAACCAGATTTCAGCAGCTGGGGTTAAGATAATGTGAGGAAGGGAGTGAAAAGAAGTTCTCATTCCTTTCCTAAGTGCTCATTCCACCTCTTTTCAAAGTACAGTGCTATTTTGAAATGATTTCTAAGTAAAAGTGTTATAGGGAAGAGAAATGAAAAGTTGTTTAAAGTTGAAGAACCACAGAGAGGGCATGAGAGAGCAGCTGTAAATTGAAGCAGATGGGAAGCTGGTAGAATCTTGCACACCTGGAGTGACACAAAAGGAGAACGCAAGCTTCAGGGTTCTGGATAATTAGAAAAGGAGCAGGGGAGAGAGGGGAGGAATGAGGGGGACGACTGGCGGTGTGGTCGGAACCTGTTCTGATGACTAACAGTGAGCACCCAGAGCCCCTGCCCTGGTGCGCTTGCTGTAGTGGCCTCCTAACCTATCTCTCAGCTCTGGCTTCCCCTGATTCAGCCAGTACCCTCCATCCCACACTAAGTTACATCAAAGTTAGGAGACCTGTGTTCCATTCAAGCTTTAGAAGTGCTCTGTCCAATAAAAACGTAATTTAAGTCACATAGCATCAATTTTGCATTTTCCAATAGCCACACGAAAAAAGTAAAGAAAAGTGATATATTTTTAAGAATACACCTTATTTAACCTAATATATCCAGAATATTATCTTTCCAACAAGCAACTGATATAAAAATATCAACTATTTTATATTCATACTATGTCAATGAAATCCCCCATGCCTTTCATGCCAATAACACACTCCTATGAGACTGGTCTCATTTCAAGCGTCCTAGTCACCTGTGGCTACTGTATTGGACAGGGCAGAGCTCCTGTGTGACTTTGGGTATGTCACATCACCAGAGAGGTGACGTGTTTTTCTCTTCTGTAAAATGAGGGCTAGGCTTAGAGGATTTCTAGATCACCTTAATACATTATGGATACATATCATCAACAAATATCACCATCATAGAGCTTACAGCTCTATTTTACAGCAAGGGACTCTGCCTCTCACTCTAGCGTTGGTTGGAAGTTGTCCGCAGAGTTTGATAATCTCAGTGATACAGATCTACTTAGATAACAAGGAAATAGGCATGTGGGACAGTACCTGTAGCCAAGCCACTGCCTCACTGTTGATCAGCATGCCATAAACATGAATCTGTGGCTAGAAATGTCATTTATGACTTCACATTCTAAGGGTTCCTTTGTGGTGTTCCCTCAATCTGCAGAGATAAGAAAGGGGCCATTAACTTACACAAATTATTCAGTTGCAATTAACAGTGAGGGCATCAACAGGCAGAATGTTTACAAGGAGGAAACCCAAAGACTTAAGGGTTCAACTTGTTGCATTGTTTTAAGTTCCTTAAGGCAACTGAACCAATATTTTCTTCTAGAATGTGCTCTGCTGGAAGTTCCACCATGCTAGTGGAAAAGTAGGGAGGTCACCCTTCCAGTAAAACTTCTCCCAGGAAGATTTTTTCCACTGCTGAATTCTGACAAGACAAATTTATGTTTCAACTGTCCAGTTGATTATGGAATTCTCTGGAAGCTGTCCTAGTCGGACAGAATCTTGCCTCACCTACACTCTGGCTCCAGCTAACTGCCCTCCATCCTCTTCTTTGCTCCGCTGGGAACATCTCCCCACCCCCCCCAGCCATCCAGCCCGCCTTCCTCCTGGCTGCTCTCTGCCTTTGTGTGTGTAGGGTCCAACTTGAACGCTCACCTGCCCTTCTCCACATTGTAGAACAAATCTCAACATTCAAATCACAAATCACTTAGTGTTTTGTTTGTGAAAAGAAAGATTCTAATTTTAATTCCACGGGGCGGAGTAGGCAGGGACTCCCTTTGTGTTTCCGTAGCTATTTGCGTGAAGTCAATGCCCTGGCACTTGTCAGTGACATGCACCAAACTCAGGGACTTGTGGAAACAGACAGACTTGAGTTTAAATCCTGATTCTGCCCTTTACAATCTTTGCGCTCTTGAACAGGTTACTGAACCTCTTGCAGGTACTCCTAAATAAAATGGGAACAAATAATAACACTACTAGGTTCTTTTAGTTCATCTTCACAGGATGTCCCACAACAGTTTTTATTAACACTAATGGTATTGGAAGCACCAGATATTTATGCATTTCTCCCTTCAAAAGACATTTATTGAGCATTTATTAAGTCCTGGTAGAATTCTAGATGCAAAGGAGAGATACAGATAAATAAATGACTCATCCCCTGCCTGAGAGCAGCTCATTATCTCAGTAAACAAAGCCTCAGTCTTTGATGCGGGAACATAAGAGCCATTTTCCCTGCATCTGTCTTCCGGAAGGCAAGTAAACAGTGACTGCCTCTGGTAACTGGGCAATAGGATGCCTATTGTTTGATTGAAAAAGCAGCCTGCTGGAGGTAAACAAGACAAAGCTCTTCGCAGGGAAGCAAGCCTCAATAGGAGTCCACAAAGAACCAAAAACAATGATATCACAGCCTTAAAGATGCCCTGACCCTACCTGCCTTGTGTTTACTTCCTATTTCAGTGAAGGTTCTGTTCCATCCAAGAACTAGAAGCCAAGGCCCAGTTGGTAAGCGGTGTAAGGACTATTGTGATGAAGCCCATCTTTCTAAAAGGTTCAGCTTTCTATTAGCAAAATGAGAGGACATGCATGAGTTCATTCTGATTTAGGCAGAGTTGGTTTTGGGAAGACAAAACTATATATTTTTCCTCTGTAAGAAAGCAGATGTCCTGCAGAGGAGAACAGCTAACTGTCTGGTGTGCAGCTTGCCAGGGAGGACCAGAAGGAGGAGGAGTTGGTGGGGAGGGGCCAGGGGCAAGTCTTGGGAAGCAGAGAGTCTAGGGAGGGGTGGGTCCTAGTAGGCTCTGGTCAGCAAGTCTTCTAAACTCCCTCTTACTGTGGAGAGGGGAGTCCTACCCAACTGGTGACCAGTGTCCTAAGTCTGGATTGGCTCAGGAAACCCTGATACCTTCAGATGACAGAATTGGGAGGGCATGGGCTGCATTCACCACATGAAGCTTATACAGTAGAGCAAACATCAAGATTGCAAAGCAGAATCTAGGTTGTGGTACAGAGAGGTTGCTCTGCAATCCCACCCCAGGTATGCCATCAGGGTGAATCCCCTGGGGCTCTCTTCTCTCAGGAAACTCCACCCACCCACCACACCCTCTGGGGAACTGGGTTGCAGCTTGTCCTAGCATACAATAAGCTGTAAGTCTGGTCACCGTGAAATGCCACAGGTTTTTTCCTGAGTTCCAGATTAAGAAAGTCTAATCATGCTCGCTACCTTCTTTATCTCTAATATTTTTTCTTTTGTTAGCAAAAACATCTGGGTGGAAACATAAACATCAAAGACACAGAAGATGAGAGAGAGGCAGAGAGAAGAATTAACTCAGCACTCTGATTAAAAGCAAAGCAAAAGAAGTCATTCAAACAAGGACAGAAGCCTCCATTAGCTGCAAAACTGCCCTAAACAAACACCTGGGGACAGGTAGTGACATTTATGCAGAAAAATGGGAGACAGAAATACTGACCCCGCATACTGAGCATTAAAAGATAAGGGAAAATGGAGCCATTTCTGCACAAAAGAAGCAAAAGTCCAAAATAGAGCTTAAGGAAGTGAATAGGTGAATAAAAGTGTTTCACGGCACCAGCAATTTCCTTCTGTTGGTGTCACCCTTGGGACTCACAGAGCTGCCACTCAGATGCACCCCTCCCCTCTCCCACAGTGCCGGAGAGAGCCCCTGTGCTCCCTTTGGGTACAGAAACCTGCAGAAAGCAGTGGAAACCACCATGCAAAGGACTCAACCATTGAAAGCAGACTGGGGGTTCTAATCCCAAATTCGTTACTTATAAGACAGTGAAGTTAATAATTAACCTCTCTGAACTTCAGTCCTAATCTACAATTTAGAATTTAAATATGCCTGACAGTTGTGAGGATGAAATAAAGAGATGTATGCTGAGCATTTACAACAGTTCCAGACACTTAGCAGTCACTCAATGAATTCGCTTCCTTCTCTGTTAAACAGCCCTTCTAGGTGTACAGTAGTTCATTGCTATCCTCCGGGAGAGCAGAAGAAAGCCCCCTACTGACATGGCTACAAAGAATTTTGACAACACCCGGCTCCATTTCGACAGTTGAGGTGGTCCTTTCCCGTGCTTGATGGACAGCGGTATGTACCTGGGGTCTCCTGCAGCCAGACATAGCTATCAGCCGGCTGCCAACACTGGGGACAGATTGTGGTCTGACAGAACAGCCCCTTCCAGAGGCCATGACCTTAGCAGACAGCAGAAAATGCAAATCAGAAAATGTGAGGCTTTTGAAATGACTTGATCAGTTGTCAAACTGGGATGCTCCAAGATGACTGGGTGACTCTGACCAAGTATGAAAGCAAGAAAAACCCACAAATTCCTGACAAAGCTTTCATAAATGACTATCTCATTTCAAGTAAGAGAGCAACCTGTTGTATAGAGAAAGAACATTTCCAGACGTACGTAGCAGTGCAATTTCTAGTTCCAAAATGGAAGGGGAAAATGAACATTCCATACCCAGGAAAGCAAAGATTCCTAGCTATCCCATCTTCCTACTGTACTCTTTCCCCCCAAAATCAGAGCTTGAAGCTAAATACTAAGAAGGAAGTACAGAAAGAGAAGAATAAAAAAAAAAAATGGAGAACATTAATTCATTAATTGAATAGATTTTTAAATGTTCCTTTTTTCTAATTAACTCTGTATTGTGGAAAATTTCTAATGTGTATAAAAATAGAATAGCCCAATGAATTCCCATGTATTCATAACCACTTTCAACAATTATCCAACCTTTTTCTATCTCTACTCATACTCATTCCTTTCCCTCTTGTGCTATTTTAAGGAAAATCTCATTCACCATGTCATTTAATCCATACTATTTCTTCCCAGGTCTTTACTGACCACCTTCTATAGATGCTTATCACTGGGCAGGCAAAAACAGATAGGGAAGACTCCTTGCCCTTACAGTTCATTGTCTTGAAGGGTCACATGGATCTTAAAACATGTAAAATTTCAGGCATTCATTTATGTAACAAATACTGTAGAGTGTGAGCTATGCCAGGCATAGTTTTCAATGTTTTATAATATTTACTTATTTAGTGTAGTCCTCCTAATGCCCCCATGAGGTTTATAATATTTACTTATTTAGTGTAGTCCTCCTAATGCCCCCACGAGGTAGGTAATATTGTCACCCCCATTTTACAGATGATAAAGCTGAGGCACAAACAAGTTAAGTATTTTTGCCCAAATGGGCATAGTATTAATGGGTAGACCTAGGTTGCACAGAGTGTTATGGGGCACAGCAAGGGAACCAGGTCATTCTACCTGGGGCCATTTAGGAGTGAGTAGAAGTTCCCCACATAGATGAGCAGAAGAAACAGCAGGAACACAGGTCTAGAAAAAGAAAGAGGCCAACAAAAGGAAACAAGAATTTTGGAGGCAAACCAGAAATGGCCAGACATGGAACTGGAAAGGCAGGTAAATTAGGCTCTGAGGGTTTTTGTGAGCCATACTGAGGAGTGTGAACATTTCCACAGCCTCAAGACAGCCATCAGAGATTAAACAGGTGAATGACAAAACCAAAGCATATTAGAAAGATAACTTTGAACACTGCATGGAACAGAGAATGTAAGTGAGAGAAACAGAAAAGCCACAAATGCCCAGGCAAACCGGGAGGTCATTAAGCCTGGACCAGAGCAGTGGCCATGGGAACAGGATGAAAGCTATGGAAACAGAAATCAAGTAATACAATGCCAATTGGGACTTTTCCTATTTCTCAGAATTTTGGCAAAAGCTAAAGCTCTAAACAATAAAATAGCAAGTACTTGAAAATTCTTAAAAGAAGCACTGGAAATATCAACAAAAAAACTAAGTAGTGGCCAAGTCCCTTCCTGAACCCTTTAGCTCATCACCCACCTCCACTCTTTACATAAGAGCAACCTGAAAATTTGTCCAGTAGCGATTTCTTCGCAGAACATTGTTGAGGATAGAGGGAAAAGTCTTCACTGCCCAAGAAAATGAGCTTCAATGACCTCCAGGGTTAACAGGGATCCACAATAGGGAGAAAATTCTTAAGAAGATGTACAGGTGTGTCTTAGAGTTTGGTGGAACAAAATAAGTTGTTAGGCTCTTAACTCTGGCAGAAGGCTGCCTGGAACTGTCAGCAAAGCTAGAAGCTGCAGCAGGAGAGGCCTGGAACTTCAGAGCTCATAGACAAAGGCGTTCACTGTCCCCACGGGTTCGGAGAAAATCTGCCTGGGCCAAGACTTCCCAGGAGGAGGAGGCTAGAATTATGCAGCTGGCTGGCCTTGCACTGAGAGTTGGGATTCAACATGCTAGTGAGAGAAGACTGGTGAATGGTGCAGGATGAGGGCCCCTTGAACTGAGGGTGTGTGTGTGTGTGTGTGCAAAATAGATTAACACAGCAGACCTGACTGCTCTCCTATGAAAGACCTGCTTACAAGGTTGGCCTTGACTGGCCTTGAGTGTGTCTGGGAACTCAGAGTGTTCCCACTCTTCCCAGAACTGATAATAGTTCTGGCTCCCTCTGCCTAAATTGTGCAAAGCCATGTGGTTTACACTGAACACCTGCTTTCCTTCTAGCCATCTAGAATTTTGGCATGTGCCAGGCAGAGGCTGCCTACCAACCAGCCCTTTCTATAAAAGCTCTGGATG
The DNA here is from genome assembly GCF_002263795.3 of Bos taurus. Classification (NCBI taxonomy): domain Eukaryota; kingdom Metazoa; phylum Chordata; class Mammalia; order Artiodactyla; family Bovidae; genus Bos; species Bos taurus. The sequence goes on along the minus strand of NC_037341.1, from coordinate 14,063,351 downwards.
TGTGGCCCCCAGTGAACTTCCCTAGTTGGCAACACTTCATACATGTCACAGCCCCTTGCTGGAGAATTGAGTGTGTCCTCTGTGACTCCACTGAGAAGGGTCTTCGGAAGCTTGTGCCTGGTTTCCCTGACTTTGCCCCACATGTCTTTTCCTTCCTTTGATCTTGCTCTGTATCCTTTAGTCATAATAAATTACAGCTGTGTGTACCACTATCTGCTGAGTCCTGTGCATCTTCCTGATGATTCACCAAATGTAAGCGTGCCTCCAAAGAACCTGCCATATCCCACAAGAGAGGCAATACCAGATTTGGGTGTCTGCCGAAAGAGGGCACAGGTGTCGGGTCTGATAGCATCAGTCGTGTGAAACCATTTTTAGATTTTAATTTCTCAGTTTTCTCCTTGAGCTGATCCTGGGGAAAGTAGAAGTAGCAGGGGGAGTAGAGGAGGAGGGAAGAAAGATCCAAAGAAAGGGAGGGGGAAGCAAGCAAGCAGGACCCAGAAAATACCTCTTTCACTTTACAGATTATAAAAATGTGAGTCTGACCTGAGCAGGCGTGGGGAGGAAAAGGATCAAAGGGTTTGGAAGGAAAGGGGAGGGGCAAAGCACTGAATTGAATTAGAGATTAACTGCTGTTATTTATAATATCTGAAAATGAGACTCATAATAATTGAAAGTAACTGGAAGGAGGTGAGAAAAGCCTTGTGATCCGTCTGAAATGAAGTCAAAGATGGGAATGAACATCTGGAAAGTGCATCTGAGGACAATATGAAAATTTTTGTTGTTCAGTCGCTAAGTCATATCTGACTCTTTGTGGCCCCATGGACTGCAGCGCATCAGGCTTCCCTGTCCTTCACCATCTCCCAGAGTTTGTTCAAACTCATGTCCGTTGAACCAATGATGCCATCTAACTATCTCATCCTCTGTCCCCTGCTTCTCCTCTTGCCCTCAATCTTTCCCAGCATCAGGGTCTTTTCCAATGAGTCAGTTCTTTGTATTAGGTGGCCAGAGTATTGGAGCTTCAGCTTCGGCATCAGTCCTTCCAATGAATACTCAATACATCAATTTCTTGATTAATGCTATCAAGTCTAGCTCATTCCAAGGAACTAAAACCTACTTTCCAAGCACAAGCAAGCTTTCAATAAAAACCCACGAAGCATACAAGTACGTATGTTTATCTCTAGTTTAAAGAATACTGGCTTTGAATTCCACTGCTGCTACTGCTGCTAAGTCACTTCAGTCATGTCTGACTCTGTGAGACCCCATAGATGGCAGCCCACCAGGCTCCTCCACCCTAGGATTCTCCAGGCAAGAACACTGGAGTGGGATGCCATTTCCTTCTCCAATGCATGACAGTGAAAAGTGAAAGTGAAGTCGCTCAGTCGTGTCCGACTCTTAGCGACCCCATGGACTGCAGCCTACCAGGCTCCTCCCTCCATGGGATTTTCCAGGCAAGAGTACTGGAGTGGGGTGCTATTGCCTTCTCTGGGCTTTGAATTCTAGCTCCTCTAATTCCTCCCCATGTGATTTTTGGAAGAGGATTCCTCATCATGCTGATCTTCAGTTGATGCTTTCATAAACTGTGGACTTGAATATCACCCCACACAGGGGCACTACGGGAGTAAATGAGAATAGATACAGAAAGTGCCTGGTGTATTTAAAATATTTGGAAGAGGTGGGATTTTGAGAGACTGTGTTTTCATGGCCTTGACTCTGAGTGTGGGCTTGAGCACTTGCCTATCTGCAAAATGTATAGTTGGTGAAGCTGGAATTTGGACCCAGGAGGTGTGATGCCTTTACTGTTTTGCACAACTGATCAAGCCACCACCAGGCATTGGTCCCTCTTACACACACTGGTCACTATATCCCCCATCACACACTCCAGGCTTTTGTTTTGCTTAACAGAAATTTGACTGTGTTTCCTTTCCTATAAACATCACTATAATGACCAATTGAATTTTTTTATTTTTTCAAAGAAGAACAAACAGCTTTATATCCTTCCAAGCAAATCCCCATCTGTGCCTTAGATAATGCTGATATGGCTGAAATTCTAAGCAAAGAAAATATTGGACTCAAACAAAGCAAGTAGAAGAAGGTGTTTCTCAAGCTAAGACAACATAGCAAGCCACCCACCATGGCTATGGGGTATTTCTGAGAACCAGAACACCCACAGTCCTCTGCTCAACTGCGAAATTCAGGAGAGGCTGGCTCCCTCCAAAAGCTGCCAATCAACTGGTCTTTCTGCTAGCAAGAGCTGGAAAAACTCCTAGCACACACAATGCTTGGGTTTCCCTCTTATCTTTTCTGTTGCATACTTAGCCCTGGTTGGACAAGAGAATGCAAAAGAAGTAGAAACACATGCATTTAGCAGACAGGTTATGGGCAAACTTTATGCCTCTCTGACCTTTACTTTCCTATTCTGAGAATGAGGAAGACAAACTAAATCAAGGTTTTCAACCTTGGCTGCATCTGGGAACTTTCAAAAAATACACGTGCCCAGGCTTGCTCCTGCCCAATTAAATCAATTAAATCCTACCTCAATTGTGGAGGTAGGATTGGAGGAAGGGTGTTTTACAAAAGCTCCCAGGTAATTCTAATAGGAAATTACCACTGGGTTAGATGATGCTTGTGGTTATTCATCTAATATTCATTTCATGATCCTTTATTTAAAGTGACCATAAAGCAATTGGCTGGCTTCCCACACCTCTCATGAAAAGTGATCTAAATGCTAAGGTTTCTCTTTGTGTAGTAGAGGAAATCAAGACCAGCTTTGTGGACAGACCAAGTCATAGTATGGTTTGAGGAATTTTTCTAATGCTAAACATCTGGGAGGTAATGATGAAATCTGAGACCAGAAGAGTAAAAAATTGAAATGTTTATGGGATCAGGCTAGTAACATAAATGTGTGACTGAGGCCAGGTGTGATGATAGAGACAGAGAATGCAGGGGTTGTGCCATGCCTATAATCTTTCAGACAATCTCCCCCTCTTTTCCTCCTTCTCTCCCCCATTCCCTCTTTCTGTTCTCCTTCCTGCTTTTTCTTTCTTTCTTCCTTTTGTTCTTCTTGTTCTTTCTTTCTTTCTGCCTGCTTGCCTTCCTTCCATCCTCCTTTTCTTCTTCACTCCCTCCCTCTTTCCTTCTTTCTTTCATTTATTCATTCTTTCTTTCCTAAATGTCATGTTGACAGAATGAAAGACTAACCTACAACATGGTTAATTCATCAGTAGGTCACTTCTTTCAGACCCCTATTTAAGACATCCTGATACTTAAGAAAAAAATAGTGGAAATATTCCAAAAGCATCTGTCTCATTACTAGCCCTCCAAAAGAGGCCATGTTTTCATATTCTACCTTGCAGGAACAATAACACTGAGAGACAGACAGCAAGACCTACTGGCAGACACTGCTTCAGACCTACTCAGCTTCCTTTCCTTCATGTATCTCCATGGTTCTACCAATGTGGTTCCATAATCTTAAAGCAAATATCTGTTTATAGCTCTTTTGTTTCTGTCTGACATTCTGGTTTCCCTCTTGGGCTTATTGTACATCCTTCCCATGGAGAATTTTGACCAGCAAAGTCCACTGAGGAGACCACTCCTACAACTTCAGGAATGAGAGCCTCTCCAATCTCCCCTACCAGCCAGCTGTCCTCTATCTCCAGGTTTCTTAAACTTAGTGTTATTGACATTGGGGCCAGATATTAGGCAGGGAAGGGAGAGCTATCCTATGCACTTGGGATGTTTAATAGCATCCCTGACCTCTACCCACTAGAGTTAGCAGTAACAACTCTCCCACCACCAGTGGGGATGATCAAACATGTCTCCAAACATTGCCAAATGTCTCCCCAGAGGACAAAATCTCCCCAGCTGGAGACCCACCGCTGTAACTGCACTCAGTGTCCCAGTGCCTGCGAGGACAATGGTACAGTGAGTTCCATCAGTTTGGAACATGGCCAACATAATAACCAAGATTCCAAAAGAAAGGCCCCAGCTGAAAAGGAAACAAGCTCCAGTATTATCAGCTGTGTCAGTTCCATTTAATTGTAAATTTGGACAGGATCTGCCGAGTGAAGCACAGAAAGTTTCTCACCTTGGGCACTGATATGATATTAGAAGAAAAGCAACCTGAGAGGCATTTGTTTTTGTGGAAAGTGTGTGCATGGGCAAAACTGCTCATCAGATTGTTTTGAATTAATGTGGAAACTATAAATAAAGGGTTCTCTCTTTTTTGGACTGGCTTTGATCTCCCTTTTCAGAACTCTTTAAAGGCAGTTTTCATTCAGATCCTTCATCAGTGAAGCAGGCAGACTTCAATAATTCCACTCAAAAACCTTGGTTGCCTTCTGCACGAAAACCCCACATCAATCAGCCAAACAGCCCTCTCCCCTACATGGCTGTCCCCTCATCCCCCTCGAGAATAGAAGATGGATGGACTGGGCCAAGGTAACGAAGACAGGAATGTAATGTGAAGAGGACACAATTGACTGACGTTTTCCTCCTGTGTTAAGTTTACTAATTGTGACTGAATCACTGCCATCACAGTTTTCATGTTCTCTGGAGGAAGGGGCGCAAAAAGGTACGTCTCCTGGAGTGAGAAGTGTGACCCAGAATCCTTGGGTCATAAATAACTGAATCCTCCAACAGCACCTTGCATTTCCTCAATTGCTGGAATGGTTGCTAGAATCACTCCCACATGTGAAAGATGACATGAGCTTCCATTGTCATGAGACAGTCACGCGTCCAAAGTAATTGAGCATTCGTGTAGCAAATGGTTATGGGAGAAATTGTGGAGAGAAGAGAATGACCCCTCTCCTGAAATAATCCCAGTACTGACTTTTACTTGCTTTTTAGTGTGAACCCCTCAGAGACTCAGTTTTCTGACATTTAAAATGAAAGCAATCATATTTCTTTCTCAAGGTTGTCAAAAGTTTTAGAAATCTACTATGTCAAGTGCCTGGCATATTACCTGGTCCATAGAGGTGTGCTCCCTCCTCCTCCTCTTCTTCCTCCTCCTCATCATCACTTTCATCACAATCATCACCATGACTGTCATCATCTCTTCTTAGGTAGATAAATGGGTTCATGGTTATGGGCTGTATTCTCTTTTCATGGCAAAGAAGACTCTATTCTTTTCACAGGCTGTTGAGGGGAGAGGAAGAACTTTCCTTGGGCTTCTTATTTCTAGAGATAAGCAGGGAAGTCTCTAGAAGTCCAGGCCTTGCAAACTTTCCCTGACTAAGTGGATAGTAGTAGCTTTCACAAAGACCTATTTCAAAGGTCTGGAAGGCGATGGGGTAGCTTGTGCAAATTGGGTACATGCTTCCCTGCCCTTCCCTTCCTTGAAAAGCCGAGGCTGAGATTTCATGGATATTGAAGACCATGAGGTCATCAAACATCCTCTCCTCTTCAACTTGAATGCCAGGCTGGGTAAGAAAATCAGTGTGGATTAACGGGTAGGCTGTGGGCAATAAAGACAGGTGCACAGGGAATCAAACTCTGATTCTTTTTTTTTTTTTAATTTTATTTTATTTTTAAGCTGTACAACATTGTATTAGTTTTGCCCAACATCGAAATGAATCCGCCACAGGTATTCCCATGCTCCCCATCCTGAACCCTCCTCCCTCCTCCCTCCCCATACCCTCCCTCTGGGCCTTCCATTTAATTGTTGTGGGACCCTTACCATCTCTAAGCATTAGTGTCTTATTCTGAACACATGAAATTATTCTAATTTCACAGAGGATTATCTTCTGGCTCAGTCCCTGCAAGGATGTGTGGACAAAGTTCCAGAAGGAGGATTACTTTCAGTAGAAGGTGCCCATTAAATAAAAATTTTCTAAAAGTAGAGGCTGTCAAATGCTGAGACTAAGACAATTCTGTTCTAAGTCAAAACTGACTAACAAGAGTCTTTCCTTCATTCAAGGTAGTGGCCATACCAGATAACATTACTGGAAGGGCTAGAAGGTGGACTCAACTAAGGATATGGTCTTAAGATGCAGCTATCCCTAGGCACAAAAAATTAGAGAGACATAAGGCAAAATTACAGAAATCAGAAATGCTTACGATTTCTGGAGGAGAATCAGTCCCTCTGTGAATTTACCAAAGACCATCCAAGAGACCCTAAGACCAGAAAGGGAGGGTTAGGATGGAGCACGGTCCCATAGATTTTGTTGTTTAGGATCAAGTCAGAAACTGTTGCTCACCTTTTGGGACCCTTTGATACTTCCAGCTGGTGTGCCATGGAAAACAGTAGCTACACATGGATTTACAAACTGATCACCCTTGTAGCAAACAAGAAAGAATGTAATGCTAGGCCTGTTGGAAAAGCAGAATTCTGTTAAAAAGTGTCCTCCTAGAAATCAGGAGTTTAGTTCCTAGATCCAGCTCTGCCCTAATGTGAAGCTGTGAATCTGGAGTAAGTCTTCACCAATTTGACTCTAATCCATGAAACCAATTACTGAATTTGTCATAGAGCTCTCATCTTTAAGATGTTAACTTTGGTAGTATAATACTTCTGTGGTTCTTCCCTCTGAGGCATTGGGAACTAGGTCTGAGGTTCTTGTCATGTATCTGAGTCAATGGAAAATAGCTTCCCCTCTTGTAGTCATCATGCATGGAGAAGAGAGGATATCTCCGTGTGCCAAAGCTAACACTCTGTCAAAGCACTCAAAGAATCCATTTAATTCTGTCACATAATGTGACACTCTGTCCTCTCAACTAAGTGAGCCTAAGGCATTGAATGTCCCAAGGAAAACACAGTATATCCTGAAGAGAAATCCAATTTTAATCAAAATGACACATGCATCTCAGAATGGCATTCTCCCCCATAAGTCAGCTCACCTGCCTTAGGATACAGACTTGAATCACTCACTAAAGGCTCCCTACAGCCCATAGGGAAATAGAAGTAAAAACTTTACTTTTCAGAGACTTTAGAGACTTTTGGACTTTTCCTCATTTGGAGTGTGTGTGAAAATGAATTTTAAGCACATATCTCTGCTTATTGAGTTTGAAGCAAATTGGGATCTTGACCACAAAGAATGAAGGTGGGTACTATAATTTGAAGACATCATGCAGGCAAATGAGTGCCTGTGAGCTTTTCAGGACCCATGTCCTCTTTCTGCTGAATTCTCAAGAAAGAGAGAGGATGCATTTACCTTCAAGGCAGGACAAGTCCTGGAGAAACACTGAGAGCTTATTTCCAGCTCTTAAAATGATGTGACTCTGTGGGTCTGTGACCCTGTAATCCCTAAAAATTACTTGATGAAAACAGAAATAGACCCCAACAGGTTCACAAGTAATAGTAAGAGAAAATAACTATTATGAAAACCTACTACATGCCAGGATATATTAATCAAAGCATTATTTTTTTTCCTCTCTCTCTCTCTCTCTCTGTCCTCCTTATCTCTCTCTATACAGATAGTTCAATAAACCAGTCAATCCTAAAGGATATCAGTCCTGAATATTCATTGGCAGGACTAATGCTGAAGCTGAAGCTCCAGTATTTGGGCCACTTAATGCTAAGAACTGACTCATTGGAAAAGACCCTGATCTTGGGAAAGATCGAAGGCAGGAGGAAGAGGGGACAACAGAGGATGAGATGGTTAGAGGGCATCACCAACTCGATGGACATGAGTTTAAGCAAGCTCCAGGAGTTGGTGATAGACAGAGAAGCCTGACGTGCTGCAGTCCATGGGGTCACAAAGAGTCGGACACAACTAAGCAACTGAACTGAACTGAACTGAACTGATACAGATAGATAGATATAAATAAAATTTAACACAAAGGATCCATAAGATTGGCATTTTTATAGCCATTTTCAGATGAAGTAATTGAGGTTCAAAATGGTTAAACAACAAGACCTAGATTACCAGCTTAAAAAATGCAAGAATCAGTACTTAAACTCCAATCAAATCAAAGAATTCTTCATCATTTCATCCTTCATGGGCATGTATTAGATATAGGAATATAGACATAGATAAGGTATATTTGTAGAAACATAAAGTGATGAGTAGTCATAGTCATAGTGGTTTAATCAGTGTAGCGTTTGGCTAATGGCTGCTAGAAATATCCCCCAAAGGGAAACAAACAAGCCTAGTGGCAGCTTCCTGTGATGATTCAATATAACAACACAGCCCTATACCTGAGAGTATAAGTTGAGAAGTTTGGCAAGGCATTTCCTTTTGGAAGTAATTTACAGACTTGATACTCAAAAGTATGGCCCATGAACTGGTAGCATTGATATCACCTGAGAACTTGTAAAAATTTCAGGCTTTGCCCTATGACTACTGAATCAGGATCTGCCATTTAGCAACATCCAGGAGTGATTCTTACTTAAATGCAAAGTTTGAAAACTAGTGATATAGGGCATCAAAGTAAACAATATGGATTGTTCACAAAGCAATGGACATCCACAAATCTATGCTTCTGGGGATGTTTTGATTTACAGTGATTTTAAAATCCTTTGCTTTTACAAAGAACACATATGTAATAATACTATGACAATATTTATGGAACACTAGCTCTATCTCAGGAAAAGTACCAAGTACTTTACATTCATTATTTTAATTGAAATAACAATTCTAAAAGGTGGCCAGTTATTACTCTCATTTTGTAGCGTGGGAAGAGAAGTTTACAGAAATCAATGAACAAGTTTACAGTCACTTAGCAGGTAAGTGGTGGTTCCAGGGTCTGAACCCAGAGAATGTGATACCAGGGCTTACACTCTGAACTGATTAGTATTCTATGTTGCCTCTCTCATCTAAGCAAGTACACATCCTGCAGAGTTAAACGGAGTATTGTGTTTCAAGGAAGTCTGAAGTGACTTAGCAGCAGCAGCAGCAGCAGCTAGAGCTACAGTTTTCAACAATAGCTTCACTATTAGAGCAGTGCAATCTCCCATCAGCCACCTAGCCTGCAGAAGGTAATTTATTATTGATGAAAATACAATTTTGTGGGTCATTTAAAATGTGAATTAAGCACAGTGATCAAGCATACCAATAACAGTGGGACAAATGGACATGATATGCCACCTGTTACAATATTCTGACCTAGACACAATCTCACCTGTAGTACCTGCGTACCTAAAGATGCTTAACCTGGATCAAAAATTGGAAGACTGAGAAACCAAGAGAAATTGTTAGAGATTAGAGAAGACTACACAGACAAGCCAGCTCAATATACTGTGTGACCTTTGAATCCTGAATGGACTGCATGGGGGTGGAGGTATCTATAAAAGTGATTACTGAGATGCTCAGGGATATCTGAATATGAACTGTGTATATTAAATAATAGAATTGCTTTGGTGTAAAATTAATTAAAGTGTGAACTTTATATTGTGTTTGTGTAGAAGGAAGTCCTTTTTCTCAGGACATTTATGCTGAGGGGTTTAGGGTTTATGAGTCTTTTTTATATGTGCATCTTCCTCTTACATGGTTCAGAGAAAAGAAAGACAGGAGCAAGATCGATCAGATGTGGCAAAATGTCAATATTTTGTGAATCTAAATGAATTAATCATGTGGTTTGTTGTACTATTCTTGCAACTTTTCTGTATGTTTGAAACTTCAAGATTAATATTTGGGAAAAAATTCATTAGTACTAATTCAGTGTTATTTCACTAAAATAATGCCACTCTTGAATAAGAGGACTGCATGTGATGGGAGAGAGGTTGCAAGAATAAGAGCCTGAAGAGGAAGATTTTGCTTGAAAAGACTAGGAATTGCTGGTAAACTAGATGAGTCAAAGTTAGGTGGCCGGCTTGTGAATGTCATTTGCATGAATTTTGAAGTGTAAAAGGGAGTAGAAATTGCAATTTACAGAGAGATGATTGTCAGCTTAGGTGTGGTTTGCCAGCCTTCCTTTGCCGTCAGCAGTCAGTAGCTGACACTAAGAGTCACAGGATTCCCCTGACATTCATCATTATGAATCAGTCTCCCCTAGCATCCTTTTGCCTCAATCCAGAAATGTCTGGGCAAGTTCCTAGTGAATCCCCCCACCCACTTTCTTTGTTGAAAAGTTGGTCCTAGGCACTCACGTTTACCCCTTCTTACCCTCACCCCAAGCCACATCCGATTAGACTAAGATTAGACACCAGAATTAAGCAGGATCAGTCGTTTCTCTCCCATGAATCTCAAACACAGAAAATGAGTCTGATCTACAGAATTTGAGCTGAAAAACCAAGTAGCAGCAGTGCAAACTATAGGCAAAAGCAAGTTGAAGTTATGAAGGAGCAGAAACCATAAATGTGCAGAGAAAGGTAGTTATCTATTAATAAAAAGGGGAGAAGGGAGAAAAACAGAGATGAAAGACCATCTTACACCAGAGAAATGAACAGCAGAGGAGCCTCACCGTCTGAAGGACCCACCACTCCTTAAGTGGCATTTCTCATTAAGCCTGACTTCCTCCCACTTCAACTCCACTGCAATCCTCTCATCCTTTCTTTGGTCTAATTATGTTAAGTTCCAGTTCCTTGAATGTGCTAATATTCCTGCGGGATGTGCTCTCTTCCCCTTAGGCTGTAGTTCTATCATCCGACCTCTTCCTCCTTCAGCTGACATCCCTGCACCCAAAACTGTTCCGTCTAGTCTGAGCTGCCCCCTCTTCCCGCCACTCTTTCATTCAATCCATGTCTCTGAGGCCGCTCTGCACCTGGGCTCACTTGAATGGTGACATGATTTATTCAACTTTTTTGTTGTTGTTGTTGTTAATGTATGGATTGGTGGATTATTTGTTCTATTTCTAGATTGCCTCAGGGATTTTAGAGAGCCAGGGACTATGTTTGCAGTATGAAAGTAATACTTGTCCATAATAGAATTCTTGGGGAAAAATAGGAAAGCAAAAAAGAAGAAAGAAAAGCCATTTATAATTCCATCACCCAGAGATAAGTCCTATTAATATTTGGGCTTATTTCCTTTCAGACTTGACAATATAATTCAGATTATGCAGCACATATACCACTGAATGCTCATTTCCCTTAAATGGAAAGTATTTACCTGTATTTTAAAAGTTCTGTTAAAATGTTATTTTAAAAGCTGCATGATATTCCATTTTATATGATATCAAAATGTATAAATATGTATATCTAATTAAACATACTCCTATTATTGTATACACTGGTTATTTTCATTGTTTGCTAATATAAATATTTTTGCTATTGCTAATATAAATATGTTTGCTATATATAAAACATTTGTGCAGCTTTACATTGATGCAAACTGATAAGCTAGTTTTACAAATGGTGTTATAATTTGTTCTTCTTTCTCTGGTACAATGCTTATCTAGCACAGAGAAGTTTTGACATTTACAAATTTAATTATGAAAAGAGGGTAGCTCATATTTATCTGCATTTTTGAAGACTACTAAGGTTAAACTTGTGAGAGTTGGACTGTGAAGAAAGCTGAGCACTGAAGAATTGATGATTTTGAACTGTGATGTTGGAGAAAACTCTTGAGAGTCCCTTGGATTGCTGCTACTGCTGCTAAGTCACTTCAGTCGTGTCCAACTCTGTGCGACCCCATAGATGGCAGCCCACCAGGCTCCTCCACCCTAGGATTCTCCAGGCAAGAACACTGGAGTGGGTTGCCATTTCCTTCTCCAATGCATGAAAGTGAAAAGTGAAAATGAAGTCGCTCAGTCGTATCCGACTCTTAGCGACCCCATGGACTGCAGCCTTCCAGGCTCCTCCGTCCATGGGATTTTCCAGGCAAGAGTACTGGAGTGGGGTGCCATTGCCTTCTCCGCCCTTGGACTGCAAGGAGATCCAAATAGTCCATCCTAAAGGAAATCAGTCCTGAATATTCTTTGGAAGGACTGATGTTGAAGTTGAAAATCCAATACTTTGGCCACCTGATGTGAAGAACTGACTCATTGGAAAAGACCCTGATGCTGGGAAAGGTTGAAGGCAGGAGGAGAAGGGGACAACAGAGGATGAGATGGTTACATGGCATCACCGACTCAATGGACATGAGTTTGAGCAAGCTCTGGGAGTTGTTGATGACAGGGAAGCCTGGCGTGCTGCAGTCTATGGGGTTGCAAAGAGTCAGATATGACTGAGAGACTGAACTGATCTGAAGGTTAAACTTTTTTCATTTGTTATTCGACTTGATACAAGGCAAATAAGTGCATGATAAATTTTGTTTCACTGGATGAAGGTCACATATATTATATTACATAAAGTAGTGTCTTCTGCTGTCCAGTATCATGGAATTAAAAAAAAAAAAAGTCAGCATGTAAATCAATTATTAATGCTGTGCTTATGACATTAGTATTAATATTACAGAGTTTTGCCAGTTCTCCCAAACTGAGAACTGAACTTGAGTGGTTCCATGTCTAGGTGGGGAAAAAAATAAAGGAATATATATAAGTGAAAATTACAACTAAAGAAAAATTATCATAATATACTTTTGTAAATGACTTTTCATTTTATTGTTAGTACCTAGTTTCAATAGGCACTGTTATAATATGGCAGATTTAAAAAGAGTTTGGAGATAAGAAGCTTTGGTAATATGGTTTAAGGATGCTTGGGGCTAGTGCACTGGGATGACCCAGAGGGATGGTATGAGGAGGGAGGAGGGAGGAGGGTTCAGGATGGGGAACACATGTATACCTGTGGCGGATTCATTTTGATATTTGACAAAACTAATACAATTATGTAAAGTTTAAAAATAAAATAAAAAAAAAAAAAAGAAGTGGAAGCTTCCACTTCTTAGGACTCTACATAGACTTCTAATGGGGAAAAGAAAGAGGGTCTAACCTAAAAGAATTGAATTCTCTCTTAGTTTCGAAAATAAGACAGTAAATGCATTGGCACCATCTATTTACCTAATCCACAGTTGTTTAAGAATTTTCACTCACTAAACCCCTCTAATGTCTGACTTTAGAAAGGAGCTGTCCTTTCCTCCTTGAAGGAACGGTCTTTTTTCTGATCTAGGCTCTAAAATCCGGATCACAATCACTTTTCCTGAGTTCCCAAGAGACGGAATGGAGGCAATGGGAAATCTAGTGACTTATTTAAGATTGTGTTAAAATCTAGAGGGGGAAGGGAAATTGGATAAAGGCGGTCAAAGGTATAACATAAGTTCTAGGGATATGATATACAACATGATGACTATAGTCAACGCTGCCACGTGGGATATGTGAAAGCTGTTCAGAGAGTAGATCCTAAGAGTTCTCATTACAAGGAAAAGTAAATTCTTTCTCTCTTTTTTAATACCTATATGTGTAATGGATATTAACTAATCTACCATGGTAATCATTTTACAGTATGTGTAAGTTAAATCATTATGCTATACATCTTAAACATATACAGTGCTATATGTCAGTTGTATTCAAAAAAGCAAAAGAAAACATTAGACGTTTAAAAGCCCTCTTAAAATGACATATGATCCCATTATTGAACTGACTTAAACTTACTTTGTATGGGAAGAAGCTATTGAAAATTTAGCTCAGTCTTAATCTTTTGTTCCCAGTCTCCAAATTTGTCTCAGGGAAGTTCACATTTTATCTTGTATTTATGTGTAATAGCATAAGTCTTTTTACATGTCTGCAATTTTACCTCTCTTAGAAGATGAAATGACTTGTACCAGCTCAGGAGAGCTGACTGTTACATCATCAGGAATTTTGTGACAGCCATTTTAAATTACATAAATTTAAAATTTATACATTACATTAGAAAAACAAAGGTTAATAAACATTCCAAACTCATCACTTTCTAATTATATACCATATTGTATTACTGTGTGCACTCTAGAATTTATTCACATCTATTGCCTTGAATAGAGATTCTATAGTACGGTGCATTACCACACATCCAATTTCATGTTATAACTCCAAAACTGAGTGGATACAATTGATACTATATGGTTCTCATTTCTTGCCTATAATCCAAGAGGAAAGGATCTCATTTCTTGCCTATAATCCAATACAATGATCGTGTATTCCAAGTACTTAGCAAAGTATCTGGCACTCAGATGAAACTCAATGAGCTTTTTGAATGAATCAGTTACTGAGTGAGTGAAATGAACTTTAACCTCTGAAGATTTGGTCCCACTCTTCATCAAAAATACCTACTTCCTTCCCTCAGACCCCTACTGGATTTTGGGTACCTCATTAACAAAATCAATGGTCATGATGAGAGCTACTAATAGGACCAAATCTCTTGCTCCCACATGAGAGGGGCTCTGTGGACATTTTCCTCCTGCAAATGTCGAGTGAGGAAGGAGTTTTGGACAGAGGAGGACTTTGGTGTCCCTCAATCACATCACTTAAGAAGCCTATCTGCCTTAATTGCCAGCACAAAACCCCCAACTTTTTATGCTTAGAGCCTGGTAGCTCTGGTGATCTGGGTCTAAAGAGGTTAGGAGCCCCTAGGAGTAACTCACAAGTACTGCTAAGGCTTGCTTGGTGTTCACTCTGCACCCCATTTCCAGCTCTTTGGTTATATTAAATATGCTGCTGCTGCTGCTGCTGCTAAGTCACTGCAGTCATGTCCGACTCTGTGTGACCCCAGAAACGGCAGCCCACCAGGTTACCCCTTCCCTGGGATTCTCTAGGCAAGAACACTGGAGTGGATTGCCATTTCCTTCTCCAATGCATGAAAGTGAAAAGTGAAAGTGAAGTCACTCAGTCGTGTCTGACTCTTCGTGACCTCATGGACTGCAGCCCACCAGGCTCCTCCGTCCATGGGATTTTCCAGGCAAGAGTACTGGAGTGGGGTGCCATTGCCTTCTCCGATACTAAATATGAATATAGTCCATATCTGATATCTTGATTGATGACCCTGAGGTTGCTCTTAGGGTTTTGTCACTTAAATTCGGGGGCCTTGCAGCTTCTTTGACTGATGTAATCCCTCATCATGCAGGTTCAGTACCTTCATGCAACCATCAATTTGCTTATATACCCTTCATTCATTCACAATTTACTCAACATGTATTGAGTATCTATGAGATGAGTATCTATGAGGTGTGCTACATGCTCGGAATGAAAAGATCAATAAGACAAAATTTCTACATTTAAGGAACTCACATAACAATAGATTCTTTCACGACAGCAAAGAGGGTAAGAGACACAGTAGAGGACTCCTGAGAGTTAAAAGGAAGTGTTCAACTTAACCTTATGGGGTAAGATGGGAAGTTGGTAAAAGTAACACAAAAGAGGAATGTTTGCTTCCTGCATTCATTCTTTCAGCAGACATTTTTGAATAATCACTAAATGCCAAGCACAGCCTGGACCTTCTAGGAATATACCCTTGAACATTCTAGAGCTTGACTGAGTTAGCTAAGTGATCAAGGGGGGAGGAATTCAAAGGCAAAGACAGTGACTGATATAAAGGAATGTAGGCAAATAAAAAGGGCTCTCCTTAGTCTTCCATTTTTCCTGTCTTCTCACTTCTCAAAACATTCCAGTTCCTCTTCCTGTGGTGCTTCTCTACATCACAGGAAATAAAATCAACTTTTTATTTGGTAACTTGCTAATGTAGACTCTCTTCCAGATGATCATGCATATAACGCTTTAAAGAATTTGACAAATGAAATTAAGGGTGTTTAAGACAATCTAGTAAGAAGTGGATTAACTAACGGTAGGTTAAGAGATTGTATGCTGACCATGAATTCCCATTTCTAGGGCTTGGGTGAGTGGCAAGACAGAGAGATGTGGGGTAACCTAGTGGAGTTACTTGAACAGCACCCGGAATTGCAGCAAATAGGATTTACTTTTTCAGAAACTCAGAAGAAATAGACTTGTTCACACTCAGAAGTCATTCTTGTTAAGACACTGCTAGAACAGAGGAAAGTGGGGTGCTGGGGAGGGGAAAGACTATGTTAATAAAAGAACAGATTAGTCAAGCTTTCAAATATTTTTTCCAGCTTTATTTAAATGATTTAGGCACCACAGAGCTACTATGATGCATTCAAATACGTATTTTTTCACCCCCTCTTGTCCAGAGCAAAAATCTTTTCCTCTTTCTTCAACTCCTTCTGACAATTTGTAGCTGGCATTGAGCATTTTCAATGTGGCATTTTGATTTGGATGATGACAAGATATTTCTTGAAACTAATCTACTTTATGCCAAATATGAAATTGGATTTGCAATGGTTGGAGCAGATGGAAAACCCATGAAAAAAAAAAGTCAGAGCAGCCACATCAAGGACCCAGGGGCTGTGAAATCAAGCTGCTTTCAGATGGGGATGAGGTGGTGTCCCAGGGCTCTAGCTCAGGATACAAAGGGAAATTAGCAAGACGATGGAGAAACATTCAGCCCCCTTCAAAGCCATGTCTAGTTCTCAGTTTCTCAGAGAAAGTTCTGACAGGCAGGTGTAGACCTACTCAAGCAACATTATTTCCCTCAGAGAGATGCTACCTCCCAGGTCTCAAACTATTCTATACAGTGAGCATTTAATTTTTCTCCCAGAGCCCTCCTCTCCTTTCTGCTCTCACCTTACCTCTGACTTTTGGTTTAGCTCTCTTATCCTTGTTGCTTCTTCCTTTCTTCCTCTTCCTCGAATCTCTGCCCTTCTCATCCCTGTCCACCTTCCTCTCTCTTTCCTACTCTCCTTCTGCCTCCTGATCCCTCAGGCTAAGGGCTCAATCCCACAGGACTGCTCCCACCCCATTTCAGATGCCAACCACAAGTTCAGGTTGTCATTTGTGCTTCTGACTGATCAACTATAAATCTGAGATTCTCACAACCCTCTCCTTGGATTTGATTAGTTTGCCAGAGCAGTTCACAGAACTCAAGAAAAGAGTATACTTATGTTTGCTGGTTTATTATAAAAGGCTATAGATAAACAGGATATAGAGATAAACATCCAGACAGAAGACATGCATGGGACAAGGTATGTACTGAAGGGCCCGGAGATTCCATGTCCTCCAAACACTCCAGTCTCCCCAAATCTCCACGTGTTCACCAGCCTGGAAGTTCTCCAAACCCCACACTATTGTGATTTTTATTGAGGCTTCATCAAAGAGGCATGATAGATTATTAACTCCATTTTTAGCCCTTCTCCATAGTCTAGAAAATGGAGGTGGGGATGAAAATCCCAAGCCTCTAATCAGGGCTTGGTCTTTCTGATAACCAGCCCTCATCCAGAAGCCTATCTAGAGTGTCCTCATCAGAACAAAAGACATTCTGTCATCCGGGAAATTACAAGGTTTTCAGAAAGCTTGTGTCAGGAGCCAGAGGAGGGATGGTACGGGGAGGGAGGTGGGAAAGGGGTTCAGAATGGAGAACACGTGTACACCCATGGCGGATTCATGTTGATGTATGGCAAAACCAACACAATATTGTAAAGTAATTAGCCTCCAATTAAAATAAATAAATTTAAATTTAAAAAAAGACCAAATATTAGAACAAAAGATGCTCCTAGTGCTCTCACCACTTAGGAAATGTCAAGGGTTTCAGGGGTTCTGTGCCAGCAAATGACGGTACAGACCAGTATGTATTTTCCACTATGCCATACCTACAAAAGAGTGATTTCATATCATGCATTTTCAACTTCTGTGTTCTCCAGTTTCTACCCATGGATATACACCCACTCCCAAATGCACATTCTTTTTCGCTCAACACAAAGCTGCCAAATACTCCTTCTACCAAGTATTCTGTGGGTGAATTGCATGATATTCTCATCTCCCTCATACTCAACATCCCTGGTGGCACTACACATTTTTGGTCGTAAGATGAACATGAACTTGTCTCAGGATATACTTTGAAGACATGTGCCTTGCTCCTCTAAGGCCGAGAAGGCCTAGGGTGGCCAATGAAAGGACACCTGGGATGAAGTCCCTTCAGTGTTTCAATAATTCCATCTCACTGTAGAGCAGAATAACCCCCTCTGACAATTTAGAGAGGTTTCTGCACGACAGCAAAGAGTTTAAAGCCAGTGCAGAATGTACAACATGAAATAGGATAAAAGAAATGCAATTCAGTTCCATAAATATTGAGAACTCCCTATGCACCAGTGCTATAGACCAAATGGGACTTCCCCAAGATTCATACATTGAAGCTCTAACACTCAATGTGACTGGGTTTGGAAATAAAGCCTATGAGGAGATAATAAAGTGGTAAGTGTTGGACTTAAGGTCATCAGGGTTGGACCATAATCCAAGAGACCTCAGAGTTCTCATTCCCTTTCTCTCTGTCTGTTTTCCTCCGTAAACACAGAGGAAAGGCCATGTGATGACACAGCAAGAAACCAGGATGAACAGCCTCCCCAGGTATCAACCCTAACTGTGGACTTCTAGCACACAGAATTGTGAGAAAATACATTCGTGTTGCTTCAGCCACTCAGTCTATGGTGTTTTGTTATGGCAGCCCTAGTATACAAATACAGACAGGCACACTATTCTAAGCATGATTAATAGGGCAATGAGCAAACATATGAAGTCTCTACATCCATAAAACGTACATACTAGTGGAGGGAGATAAACAATAAACAAACATGTAAATTCCATAGCCTGATTAGCATTAAGGTGAAAAGTAACAGCAAGGAAAAGAAACAGAGGAAGTACCTGATTAATAAGGTAGTGAGATGTCTGTAGGGACTGGAAGACTATGATAAACTTTGAATTTAATTCTGTGAACTGACAACCCACTCCAGGGTTTTCAGCAGAGCAGCGAACATGATCTGACTTATGTCCTAAAAGGCTCACTCTCCCTAAAATATTTGAGGACAAACGTAGGTTTATATTATACTACTCTGTACTTCTCAATAAAGCCTGGGATATACTTGTAGTATTGCAATGTAATACCTAACGAATAATGGACAATAGATAAATGAATGAATGAATATTGAACAGGCTTCAGGATGAGCATACATTAAGTTAATTTCTACCTTGGTGACTCATTCATTAACTGTGTGAGCTTTGGCAAATTGCTTAGTCTCTATGAGCTTTATTTTTGCCTTTTGAAAAAAGGACTCATACCTAACTTCAGATTTTAATGTTGAAGGGAATAGGGTGTGTCATAGAAAGTGACTTGTCCATGATTTGCTCTAAATAAAGATGGCAAATCTGACCTGGATGGGCTTACCCACTTTAATTGTGTAAGGGTGGTACCTGCTTCAGAATGGGAGGGTGACAAAGCCTGGGTGAGTTTCTGAGACTGGATTGGTGGGTCCATTCTGAGAATTCTGTGTGTCTCAGAGCTGCTCAGAGCTTAATCCAACTCCCAGATCTCTGTGCGACGGACTGGGAAAAAATTGTCAACAGAATAGTAATTAATCTCATTGAAGCTTCTCTCCCAACTATGTGCTAAGCCAAATCATCTCACTGAATGAATGAATGAGTGAATGAATGAATGAATCCCTTAACTCTAAGACTCTAACATACACACTTTGCTGATAAGGCATTGATATTCAGAAATATCAGTACTGTGGTGAGTAAAAGTCCCTGGTGATTTGCCTTGGACGTGTGCTGTGGGGAGAAATTGTGGGGCTGAATCTGGGTGTCAATTGTGACCATGCTCATCCTGACCCCGTGCACTCTAGATGTCCTTCTTGCACCCCCACCAAACCTCTTTAGAGTGCATTTCTCAATACCAGCTGGTTTTGGGGAATGGTCAATAGAAAGTGCTGGAAAGGTTAGGTAAAAACAAAGGGGAAAAAAAAATCGTCTTTCTCCTTGCTGCTGCGGTCACATTTCTGGCAGCAACTGTGTCTCTCTGCAGCTCTAGCTCCAGCTTGCCAATGGTTTGCCATGGTCCTGACCTCTCGTAGGGGACCCTGACCCTTAGCCCCTCCCATTTAAGGGTAATAGTAGCTTCCTGATCTTTCGGGGTGGCTAATTTCTGGGTTCCTTCCTTCTCATCATCAAGCCCTTTTATTTCCTGTGTAATTCTTTCTATACCATGACTTTCCTCTGTTGAAAACACTCCAAGTGTTTTTTGTCACCTGGCTAAGTACAAAAGGCCATTGTCCAGGATGATTTCTGAGGAAATGATTCTGGTTTCCCAAAAAACATGCAGATGGTACTTAATTCATTCTTGTTGCCTTACCACACACAACACCATTCTCCCGCCTTTCTCTGCCTAGGGATTCAGGCCTACAGCTTGTCTTCTCTTCCTGGAACTCAATATCCCTTTTCTGAAGATAATTAAGATAATGTCATTCAAACAAATAGAAAATATTGTACTGATAACCAACTCCAATTCAAATGTTTCTGGCAAGAACTTTTAAACAAAGGAGGGCTCCAATCTATGCAAGTGAAAAGTGATCTTTTGAAGGTTTCACTTATTTCCTGGTCTGTTCACTCAGGATCAGTACACTTAGTCACATGTATATTTATGAGTATCCATGCAGGCTGGTTTTCTGTTCTTATCATATGAGTGTCTTGAGTTTCCACATAGTCCTGACAGATAAAGTTCCCTGTACTTCATAAGCAGGACCTCATCGCCTTTTCCTAGACTATGATTTTGATCAAAGCTGAGCCTGAGCTCAGAATAAATAAGAATGAATATTGTTGGACAATCATTTTCAAGCAGAACTTGCCAGCTGGAGGACCTTGAGCCTATTGCAACCTGCAGAAAGATTTTGTTTGTACTACCCAGAACTTTTTTTGTTAATTGGAATGTACTATATTATCAGGGTATCAGAGTTAGACATTTCATATTTTAAAATCCCAGTGTATTCTGTCTATTGGAAGATTGAGATATTTGGACCCATGAGCTCCTTTTCCCACAAAGTAAGAACAATTTCCTAATTTAGGATAAGATATTTGCTCTCTAAGTCACTACAGTACCCACAGCCTCCATCAGGCATTTACTGCACCTGTCTGGCCTGGTAGTCATTTGAGTTTGTGTCTCCTGTGGTGGGCTGTGCTAAGAGGGACAAGTAAGTCTGTATAGTGTTAAGCCATTGAGATTGAGGGTTTATTTATTGCCATTGCAAAGCCAGCCTATGTGACTAATACATGGGGCTTCTCTGTTGTCACTGGTATAATCTATGGGGAAATAACATACTCTTGAGACTCTCTGTATCGAGCAGTGTTATTAGCCTGGGGTTTCCAGAGAAACAGAACCACAAAGGAGATAGATAGATAAACATATTTGTTTGGCCTTTGAGATCTTTAAGTTATATACACACGTCCAGAAATGTGTGTGTGTGTGTGTGTATTCTGTGTGTGTAAAAGAGAAAGTTAGAGATGTATTTTAAAATAACTGGCTCATATGATTGTGAACACCGGCAAATTTCAGAAATTTGAAGGGCAGGCTGGTGGACTGGAGATTCAGGTAAGAAGGTAAGAACTGATGTTGCAGTCTTGAGTCCAAAGCCTGGAAACTCAGATAAAATTTCTATGTTGCAATCTGGAAGCAGAATTCAATTTTCCTCAAGAAACCTCCATCTTTGTTCTTAAGGCCTTCAGCTGATTGGATAAGGCCCATCTGCATTCTGTAGAGTAATATGTTTTACTTAAAGTCTATTGATTGTAAATATTAATCCTATCTAAAAAATAAAAACGTCTAGACTATTGTCTGACCAAACAGCTGGCACCATAGCCTACCCAAGTTGACACATAAAATTAACCACAACACAAGCTATTCACAAAGTCTCAGGGCTGTATTATCTTTCTGATCTATTGACTTTATTCTACGATAGTAAATCTGAAAAATTACATCTATATTAAGAGAAGTAGATATAACCAGCAAGATAATAGAAAATTCTCTTGAATTTTTAAAGACATAAAAAATTAAAGAAAGTTTCAAAACATCTCTCCACTACTTTGTCCATTGCCCTGTGCCAAGTACTTACGTGCATACGTTTGCACTACATTCATCTGCATGACCCATGGACCTGGCTTCCAATACCAGCATTAGCTGCCATACCCTCCCGACCTCTAGAGAAACCCAAGGATCTCATTATTTTCCCTACCTTGATTCCTCCTCAAGCACAGAAGCATTTTGCTGGGAGTCAAAGAAGAAATGAATGTCAAGGACGCAATGAAGTGTAATAGTGGGAATAAGAAGAAAGAAAATGGGATTGAGCAGAGACTCACTGTAAGGAGTAAGGGTTCAAAGCAGAAATCAGACTGAGACAATTGTTTCCTTCTACTCAGAGAGGTTATCCTAGGAGTCTCCTCTCTCTGTGCTCGTCCTTCTCATTTAACAAGGTAGGATGAAGGGCCAGAATTTAAAGAAGGCTTGCAATCCATTTCCAGTCCTCGCAGCCCTCTTTCCAACTCCTGCCCTTAGAAGGTCAAGTAGGATTCAGAGGGATTGTGCGGGTAAAGGTAAGCCAGGAGCAGGCTCCAGAAAACTGTCTTAACCTATCTACACAGAGAAGAACCCTTGGAGGCTAGGATACTATGGAGGGAATACAAGTGATACTGAAACTCTGGGGAGCAATAAAGAATGGACTTGGCTGCCCTGTCTTTCCCATGATATTTCAGGATGAGGACGCCATGGGAGTGGTCATAACTCAGGCAGATGGCAGGGGCAGGATTTTCCCTGACACACATAGAACAGCACAAGGCAGGGGTTAACAGGGCTCTCCTGGTGGCACAGACAGTAAAGAATCTGCCTGCAATGTGGGAGACCTAGGTTCAGTCTCTGGGTTGGGAAGATCCCCTGGAGAAGGGCATGGCAGCCGACTCGAGTATTCTAGGCTGGAGAATCCCGGTGATAGAGGAGCCTGGCGGGCTACAGTTCATGGGGTTGCAAAGAGGCAGACATGACTGAGCGATTAAGCACAGTGGTTAACAGCTCAGGCAAGCTTCAGTTAGGATCCTAAACTCAGTCACTCACCACCTAATTGAAATTTAACATATTATTTAATCTCCCCAATTCTCATTTTATTTGTAAAACAAGGATTAAAAATAGTTTCCTTTTAAGGTTGTGATAGGACAAAGAGGATAAAGGAGATAAGTCAGAAAATGCAGAAAAACTAGAATTGCTACCATTTATGAACTGTTCTTATGGGTTCTATGTGCTGTCTACACATCTATTCAATAAAACCACATAATGAACCTAAGAGTTAGGCACATGAGGTTGCTCTTTGCCTATGTGTAAAGCAATAAAAGCCTCCCTTTCTTCAAGACATTTTACTTCCATCTGTTGGAAAACCGTCCCAATAAACTATTTTTGTTACAATGAAAAACCCTATTAGAATCTGCTGGGAACTGTGGGCAGGAAGCACACGGTATCTCATACTAGTGATGTGTATGGTGTTCCCCTAGATTTGGTGCCTTTGTTCACTCTACAGTTTGCACACTGCATCTAGCACACCTGTAGCTATGATTGCTATCCCTGTTTTGCAGAAAAGAAAACTGAAGGTCTCAGAGGTTAAGTAATTTGGTTGAGATTATACCAAGAGGCATCGCCGTGTTTTCAGCCAACCCAACTAGCCCTGTGCCAGGTACAAAGTAGGTTCTCATTAAGGATTAGGGGCATTTTTTGTTATTGTTAGAACTGCCCCAAATGGGCAAAATGGAATTTATTACAGCTTATTGCCTTCAAAAGGGGATTATACCAATGACAGTGTGATGGATAGATTTGAGAGGGAAGATTATTGCCTTACAGGAATGCATTGGCCCAGCAATATTAGCTGATTTGTGCAGCACAGTGTAGTTGGTGATGTTGTAATGCAGCCTTTTTATGTATTTTCAAAGCCTTGCTAATTATTAAAATACTTGGAATCTGTGACATACTTTATTCTCTATAAAGGGCTTCTAAATTTACTCCTGGATTGTAAAGGACACATGGTATCTTTCAGATTTCACAAATGTAAAAAGGAAGACTTGGGATCTAGCATAGCCCCTGTGTACGTGTTAAAGGACTGGATCAGTGAGCCTTAAATCCTCTGCTCAGGAACAGTGATGAATCCCTGAAGGAACTGACTCACCGGCCCTGGTCACCTGCTGAGCTCTTCTCTCCTCA
The DNA here is from genome assembly GCF_002263795.3 of Bos taurus. Lineage (NCBI taxonomy): Eukaryota > Metazoa > Chordata > Mammalia > Artiodactyla > Bovidae > Bos > Bos taurus. The sequence goes on along the minus strand of NC_037341.1, from coordinate 14,039,503 downwards.
ACCCACTGGGCAACCCCTGTCCCCAGGGATACAAAACCTAGAGGTAGCACCTAACTCAGAGAGCTCACATTTATCAGCTGGTCCTCAGACAATGTCACTTTGGACACAGAAGTGGTGAAACAGAGATATACTCAAACAGGAAGCAGTGGGTGTCCGAGTCCGAATGCCTCTCATGAAATCTGTGGACATGAAAACACAGCAAAGGGTTGTTGTGAGGATTAAATGAGTTTATATAAACAAGGATTTAGAATGGTACTTGACACATAACCTGTACAATTCACAAACATACACATGCACACACACACATTCTTCCTAGAAACACACACATACTAGTCCTTCCTAGAGGCAGAAGTAATCAGTTCTTCAGAGTCTGCTAGGAATTAGAGAAGGCTTCACGGAGGAGGCAACCGTCCTGTATATTATTCTCAAAAGGTTTAAAAATGCTTTGAAAGAAGAAACCAGAACACACAGCATGATTTAATGCTTAGTCAGTGTTGTTTGAAGTAAGGGGCAGTCTCCACAAATGAATGAACATTTGTCAAGGTTTGGGAAATGCTAATTTTAAGGATATTTTTCAAACCAAAAAAAAAACACCACACTTCCCCTTTGATTTTAAACTGAGAAAACAAAACATAACATAATCTTCCCTTGATGACTCAGGATTTAGCCTTTTTATTGGTAATCTTTTCTCAGCACCTTGGAGCTGTTCCTAATCAGCTGTCTAAATTTATAGACAACAGTCTAGAGAAGGGTCTGAGAGAGACAGCTCTTCGCTGACAAACGAAACGACCAGGCAGTGCTTTGCTCCTTGCAGGCCTGTCACGACTGCTTCCACTTCCACAACGATGCTCAGTGACCAGTGACTGCATGCTAGTAACTGTTCCCTAAAAATACAAAGGCAGTACAGCCTCTGTGAAGCATGAGGGATGGCTCTGAGTGGGAGAGATAAAGAAATGGAGGCAGTTGCAAAGCAGAGGGAGGGGCAGCGGAATAGAGATGTAAGTTTTGTGGGGCCTGAAGCTTACATGATTTAGTGGGTCCACTGGAAAACAAGAATATTAAGACCAATTCACAAAAGAAGGTTCAGAAGTAAATGAGTGAATATTTATTCAGGATGAGAATAATCAACACATTTCTAAAGCTTTTCACATGCAGGTCCCTCTCTTCTGAGCTCCCTTTGCACAATTTATAATAAATAAACATATATATAAGTTCTCCTTGACTGCTCACTGCCTTCTCTTCACCACGTAGAACATTCTATAACATAAATGATGCCTAGTACCCAGAGAGACCCACATGGGGAAGGGTCCCAAAACTTAGGCATCATTAACTTCAAAGTCGATCCACTTTTGAGAGTAAGTGGTATTTATAAGGACTTCCCAGATGGCTCAGTGGGTAAAGAATGCACCCGCAATGCAGAAGACGTAGGAAACCCAGGTTCGATCCTTGGGTCGGGAAGATCCCCTGGAGATGAGAATGGCAACCCACTCCACTATTCTTGCCTAGAGAATCCCATGGACAGAGGAGCCTGGCGGGCTACAGTCCATGCAATCGCAAAGAATTGGACATGACTGAAGCAACTGAGCATGCATGCATGCATCGTATATATAATGATGTAAGTAAATGCAAAATGGGAGCCTGAGAATCAGGAAGCCTTCCTGGAGGAGGAGACTCATGAACTGAGCCTGAAGGAATGTAAGCAGTTAGCCAGGGAAATGGGGTCCAGAGAAGGGCAGAAGCCTGTGCCAAGAGTGCAGGATGGGAAGCGGGGTATCAATTTGGGATACCTGTGCATTGGTTGCTATGATTAAAATTATGTTTTTAAGTGGAAAGAATATTTAGAGTAGCATTTCTCATTGACTTACAACATTTGAGTCCTGGATCATGGAAAAGCCAGCAATCAACATCAGAGACAGAACCGCAACCTCCCTCACTGACAGATTCCAGATCTTGAAGTTGAAGAGTTTCCTTATTTAGTACTCAGGGCCCTTCTTCTGGGGCTGTTAAGCCCGCTTCTTTCTTCCTATGGGAATGAATGCAAAGAAACCTTCCCATCAGGAGTGTTTATCAGTCTGGCCTCTCCTCTGTCTTCTTCCTCTTTTCTGCCTTTGCTTAGATTTCTGACTTTTCTGAATAAACTATGTCACCTTTCCTCTCCCAGACCTGCTAGTTTAAAAGAGGATGCTTTAAAATATTTTGTGCTAAAACCCAGCAAATCCTACAACAACTAATCCTGAACACAATAGATGCTCGCTAAGTGCATTAGATGCTCACAGTAGATGCAAACTGAGTCAGTTTGCAGAGTCCCAGACCTCACATTTGATTGAATTATTGGGAGGTTTCAGGCAAGTTATTTAGCCTCTCTTAGCCTTAGCTTCTTCGTATCAGGAGGCTAAATGAGATATGAGAGTATGCAAATTGTTTTGCAAAGTGAATGGGACATAGTAAACTTTCAATTAAAGGAAATCGGAAAAGTTGTTCACTCGGTCATCAGATTTGCTGAAACCTATGTGTGCAAAGATAAAGATGGCAGACACTGCTCTGGGGAGCCCCAGGCTCAGTGTGGGAGCTGAATATAGAAACAAGTGATTAAACTTTGGTGCAAAGAGCTTTGATGGAGGAGACCAGCATGGTCTGCCTGTAAGGAGGAGATGCTGGAGCTGAGGGTGAAAAGGAGAGTCTGCCAGGCAGACATGTGGAAAAAGACAAATCCAGGCAGAAGGCGAATCATGTGCAAATATGTGGAGGCTGAGCAAATAGTGTTCTGATTCTGGGATGCAAGGCAGGAGGGAGGAAATGGGATAAACAAGTGGGCAGGGAGCCTGATGCAAAGGTTTTAAATATGAGAATGAGGATTTGAATTTTACCCCATAGGAAAAGGGAGGCAATTAGTAAATTTCAGCAGAGAAATTATCCATATTTATGTCTTCATGTCTGCTGTAATGTATGGATGGGCTGCTCTGTATGTGTGTGTATCTGTTAGGGGATTTGTGGGGGAGATAAAGTAGAGAGGTAACTTCAGTAGTGCTCCCCCAACTCCAACCCAAGGGACATACTCCCTCATTTACAACTAATTCACTGTAATTGGTTTAGGAATTCTCACCTACTCCAGACATGTAGATTCAAGCAGAAAACTCTAGATTTAGAAAACTATATGTATTCTTCTCTATCACTGTTTTTAGTGTATGCTCCATCCTGATCCTTAAATCCTACTCTGTCATCGCCTGCACTAGCCTGGGGCTGGCACATAAAACCCAGAGACAGCAACCCCAGCTCTGAGCAGCTGTCCATCTGTTTACTCTCTCCCTCAATAACAACAGCCACTTCTTAGTCATCCACAAATATAAACAGAATGCCTACCATGTATCCAGCCTTGAATTGTAAAGTGGTAATAAAAAGATGAATAATATAAGCAGAGTGCCTGCCTTTAAGGAATTTATAGACTGGTAGAGAAGGTTTTTTTCTGCCCTGAGTTGCTTGCCACAGGGCTGTAAGATGCAGGGGTCATTATAACCATTTTAGAGATTAGGAAACACAATTAGGAAGGTTAGGTGACTCCCTCAAAGCATATGAATGCCACTCCTTTCTGCTCCTAACTGCTTTCCTTTTATTTTTCACCATTATCTTGTTAGGAGGGGAGCCTCTTTCTCATCCCTGACAGCTCCTCCTGTATGGCGGAAACTCCACTAGCAAAGCATGTGGAGGGGAGGAAAGGTGACTTGAGAAGATCAGCCATATGGAAAGGGAAACTACATACCTGGTCCTTTTCTCTCATTTCCTCCTTAGACTTACCCAAGTGAGCAAGCGCATCTTCTGCTGTCTTCCTCCCTGCCCTCTCTCTGCCCTTCACATCACTACCGAAAAATGCTGGCACAACACAGTAAAGTGACCTGTCCACGGTTGTGCATAGACAGGAATCCAGGCGGGCTCACCCCAGAGTCTCTATCTTTGACCGCTGCATTTGTTTACCAGAGCTGCTTAAAAAAAGTACCACAGATTGGGTGGCTTAAGCAATAGAGGTTTATTTCCTCTCAGTTCTGGAAGCTAGAAGTCCAAGATCAAGGTGTTGACAGAGTTGGCTTCTTCTAAGGCCTCTTTCCCAGTCTTGGAGATGATTATGTTCTCCCTGTGTCCGCATGTGGTCTTGGTGTGTGCCTGTGTGTGTGTGTGTCTGTGTGTGTGTGTCTGTCCTAATTTCCTTTTCTTCTGAGAACATCAGACATACTGGATTAATGCCAACTTGAATGCCCTCATTTTATCTTAGTCACCTCTTTAAAGAGTGGGCATTAGGGCTACAATACATGAATTGGGGGTAACGCAATCTACCCCATAACAACCGGTGTGCTGGATTGTCTATTTCATGGCTGCTGCTGCTGCTGCTGCTGCTAAGTCACTTCAGTCGTGTTCGACTCTGTGCGACCCCATAGATGGCAGCCCACCAGGCCCCGCCGTTCCTGGGATTCTCCAGGCAAGAACACTGGAGTGGGTTGCCATTTCCTTCTCCAATGCATGAAAGTGAAAAGTGAAAGACAAAGGTAATACAAAAATATTGGGAATGTAAGGGAAGGAGCTATGTAAGCTCTCAGGAATGGATAAACTAATATGGAAGTTGAGGGAGGAACAGCTCGGAGAATGTGGCAGAGCTCTGAGAAAGTTAAAGGGATATGCATCAGGGCTCTTGGCCACAGGCAACAGAGACTAACTGAGTCTTCTACAAGAAGACAGAATATGTATATCAGGGGGAAACAGGAGGAGTCTCAAGAATGCAAGGGAAAGAGGAAGAACCTGGCTTGTGAAAAAAATAAATGGAAGTTAGTCATTCTCAGGGGTCGGATATCGGGAACCAGTGGAGAGCCTCTTCCTGATGCCTCTTCTGGAATGAATTCACCAGTCACTTCTGCCTTTATAGCACTTTCCAGGACAGGAAGTCCAACCAAGGCATGTGTCCACCTTTGGTGCAGGGAATCTGGGATGTTTGGAATAAGACTGCAGCCAACAGGGGTGGGGAGTGCCCTGAAAGGAGTTACAGGACTGTCTGTAAACATGGGAGAGTAAACGCTGACTAGTTGAAAGCAGTGCTGCAGTGGGATGTGTCATCTGACCTTAGAGCTGGGGAAACTGGCTCTTAGCTTTAGGTACAGCTTGTAACATAAGAGACCTGGGACTTATAAAAAGTTCGGCTGATTCAAAGTGATGTACTCTTTCCAGCCACTCCATTGTGCATCAGCCTGCCCACTCCCAGGATAAATAAATTAATATATGAGTAAATATATAAATAAGCAAGCAAAAAAACTCAAGGTGAGGCTAGAATTCCAAAACTTTAATCCACTAATTTATATCTACTTTCCCTTACTACTAAATTGAAGTGAAGGCTGAGGTATGTTTAATAAGAGAGATTTGTTTGGTTATCATTAATATTTAAGAGAGGATTTGAATCCACATAATCCACCTTTTCAAGAGAAGAGCAAGTTCTAATTTTCCCACTTGTCAATTCATCTGGGCCCTGAGAAGCTGAGGAGTCTTTATACACAACTCAGCTCTTGCAGGTGACCTCCGCTTTCCTGACATTTGCATTTTCAAGCCTCCCAGGAAGGGGTCATGTCGAACTCCATGTCTTCAGTGATCACTGATGTATTAATGGAGCTCAAAAAAGGTAAATTAACATTAGCAATGTGCATAGGTTTGTCACGTGTATGAGAGAGGGAAGGTAGCAGTTCCACATTTGGGGAAAGGTACAGGAGTTGGGGCTGCACGGGACAGCAGATCCTGCATCAGTTCATCAGGAATTTCCTGGGCCTCCAGTTATATGTCCAAGGCAGTGCAAGGCCCCCAGAAGAAAGGGAAAAGAGTAAGCCAACAGTACAGCTGATTCTAAGAAATGTTTTGTCTTTTTTTGTTGTTGCTGACAGTCATATTAGTTTTATTTTTTATTTTATTTATTAATTTTTAATTTATTTATTTTAATTGGAGGTTAATTTACAATATTGTAGTGGTTTTTGCCATACTTTGACATGAATCAGCTATGGGTATACAAGTGTTCCCCATCCTGAACCCCCTCCTTCCTCCCTCCCCATCCCATCCCTCAGGGTCATCCCAGTGCACCAGCCCTGAGCACCCTGCCTCATGCATTGAACCTGGACTGGTGATCTATTTCACATATGATTATACATGTTTCAATGCTATTTCCTCAAAGCATCCCACCCTCGCCTTCTCCCACAGAGTCCAAAAGACTGTTCTATACATCTGTGTCTCTTTTGCTGTCTCACATACAGAGTTATTGTTACCATCTTTCTAAATTCCATATGTATGTGTTACTATACTGTACTGGTGTTTTTCTTTCTGGTTTACTTCACTCTGTATAATAGGCTCCAGTTTCATCCACCTCATTAGAACTGGTTCAAACGTATTCTTTTTAATGGCTGATACACAATATACTCCATTGTGTACATGTACCACGGCTTTCTTATCCATTCATCTGCTCATGGACATCTAGGTTGCTTCCATGTCCTGGCTATTATAAACAGTGCTGCGATGAACATTGGGGTATACGTGTCTCTTTCCCTTCTGGTTTCCTCAGTGTGTATGCCCAGCAGTGGGATTGCTGGGTCATACGGCAGTTCTGTTTCCAGTTTTTTAAGGAGTCTCCACACTGTTCTCCATAGTGGCTGTACTAGTTTGCATTCCCACCAACAGTGTAAGAGGATTCCCTTTTCTCCACACCCTCTCCAGCATTTATTGCTTGTAGACTTTTGGATAGCAACCATTCTGACTGGCCTGAAATGGTACCTCATTGTGGTTTTGATTTGCATTTCTCTGATAATGCGTGATGTTGAGCATCTTTTCATGTGTTTGTTAGCCATCTGTATGTCTTCTTTGGAGAAATGTCTAATTATATGTTTTATAACTGAAACCTGAGCTCTGGATTTTAAAGGCCAATTCACAAGAGCATGCGACTTCCATAGTATTCTCTCCCAAATTTCTATAAGCCCACACTAATCATGAGAAAAAGCATCAGACAAACCCAGACAATCTAACTAGAGATCTCTGCAAGAAAATTGGAGATACAAAGGGAATATTTCATGCAAAGATGGGCACTATAAAGGACAGAAATAGTAGGAACCTAACAAAAGCAGAAGAGATTAAGAAGAGGTGACAAAATTACACAAAGAACTATACAGAAAAGATCTTAATGACCCAGATAATCATGATGGTGTGGTCACTCACATAGAGCTGGACATCCTGGAGTATGAATTCAAGAGAGCCTTGTGAAGCATTACTATGAACAAAGCCAGTGAAGGTAACAGAATTTCAGTGGAGCTATTTAAAATCCTAAAAGATGATGCTGTTAAAGTGCTGCACTCAATATGTCAGCAAATTTGGAAAATTCAGCAGTGGCCACATCACTGGAAGAGGTCAGTTTTCATTCCAGTGTTCAAACTACCACACAATTGCATTCATTTCACATGCTAGTAAGGTTATGCTTAATATCCTTCGAGCTAGGCATCAGTAGTATGTGAACTGAGAATTTCCAGATGTGCAAGCTGGGTTTCGAAGAGGCAGAGGAACAGGAGATCAAATTGAAACATTCATTGCATCACGGAAAAAACAAGGGAATTCCAGAAAAACATCAACTTTTGTTTCACTGACTATGTTAAAGCCTTTGACTGGGTGGATCACAACAAATTAGAGATGCGAGTACTAGACCATCTTACCTGCATACACATTTCTTAGGAAACCGTCTTACCTGTTTCCTAAGAAATGTGTGTGCGGGTCACAAAACAATTAGAACCAGACATGGAACAAGTGACTGGCGCAAAATTAGGAAAGGAGTACAACAAGGCTGTATATTGTCATCCTGCTTATTTAACTTTTATGCAGAATACAGCATGTGAAATTCCAGGCTAGTTGAACCACAAGTTGGAATCAAGACTGCTGGGAGAAATATCAACAACCTCAGACAAACAGATGATAGCATTCTAATGGCAGAAAGTAAAGAGTAACTAAAGAGCCTATCATATATATTTACAATCTACTTGGTTGTACCAGGTCTTAGTTGCAGCACTCGGGATCTTAAGTTGCCACATGTGGCATCTGGTTGCCTGACCAGGGATTGAACCCAGGTCCTGGAGTCTTAGCCACTGGACCACCATGGATGTCCCACTACCTAAGACTTTTTTTTCTTTTTGGCCTCATCATGAGGCATGTGGGGTCTTAGTTCCCCAACCAGGGATAGAACCAGTGCCTTGGGCAATGGAAGCATGGATTATTAACCACTAGTCCCATAAAGAGCCTCTTGATGAGGGTGAAAGAGAAGAGTGAAAAAACTGACTTGAAACCCAACATTAAAAAAACTAACATTGTGGAATCAAGTCCCATCACTTCATAGCAAATAGAAGGGGGAAAAGTGGAAGCAGTGACAGATTTTCTTTTCTTGAGCTCCAAAATCACTGCAGATGGTGACACAGCCATGAAATTAAAAAGACGCTTTCTCCATAGAGAGCATATTAAAAAACAGAGACATCACTTTGCCAACAAAGGTCTATCTGGTCAAAGCTATGGTTTTTCCAGGAGTCATGTATGGATGTAAGAGTTGGACCATAAAGAAGTTTGAGTGCTGGAGAACTGATGCTTTCAAATTGTGGTGCTGGAGAAGATTCGAGAGTCCCTTGAACTGCAAGGAGATCAAAACAATCAACTCTAAGGGAAATCACCCTGAATATTCATTAGAAGGACTCTTGCTGAAGCTCCAATACTTTGGCTGTTTAATGCGAAGAGCCAACTTATTGGGAAAAAACCCTGATGCTGGGAAAGACTGAAGGCAATAGAAGAAGAGGGTAGCAGAACTTGAGATGGCTAGATGGAATCACTGACTTGATGGACATGAATTTGAGCAAACTCCAGGAAATAGTGGCAGACAGAGGAGCTGGTGTGCTGCAGTCCATGGGGTTGCAAAGAGTCGGACAAGACTTAGCAACTGAACAACAAGGAGATATAATCAAGATAAGTTGAGATCATACTTGATTTGATTGAGCCATAAAACTTGTATGCCTGGTGTCCTTATAAAAAGAGGGAAATTTGTATACAGAAACACAGACACAAGGAGAGGAGCCCATGTGAAGTTGAAGGTGGAGATTGGAATGATGCAACTACAAGCCAAGTGTCTTAGCCTATTCAGGCTATAGCAATTTTGCTATAGCAAAATTGCACAGATTGGTGGTTTTTAAACAACAGGAATTTATTTCTCACACTTCAGGAGGCTGGAAATTCAAGACCAAAGTGTCAGGATGGTCAGGTAAGGGCACTTTTCTGTTTCTTAGAATTCTTGTTACATCCTCACATGGCAGAAAGAGTGAGAGAGCTCTCTTGGACCTCTCTTATAAGGTCATCAATTTCATTCATTGATGAGGGCAGAGTCCCCATGACCTAATCACCTCCAAAAGACCCCATCTCCACTGGACATTAGGATCTCAACTTATGAACTTATAGAGACACAAACATCACACTATATCACAAAAGTACTCCACAGATTACCAGAAACTGCCAGAAGAGGCAAAGAAAGATTCTTCCCTAGAAGCTCTGGAGAGAGCATGGTCCTCTGACCACCTTAATTTTGGACTTCTAGGCTCCAGAACTGTGAGAGAATAAATTTCTGTTGTTTTAAGTTACCCAGTTTGTGGTACTTTGTTGTAGCAGCCCTAGACATTAATGGACATTAATGTGAAAAAAATAGTAAAATCAAGATAAAGGCTAGAGTCTAATTAATAATAGTGTATTGATGCCAGTTTCTTAGTTTGGTAAGTATATCACCATAATTTAAGATGTTGACACTAGGATAAATGAGGTAAGTATGACAAGAGGGCTGTGTGCCAGCTTTGCAAGGTTTGGGTTTTTGTGGTTTTCATGGGGGTTTTTGACTATAAAATTTATTTTGGAAAAAAAGGTCAGTTTACAGGCTGTGTCATCTTTGGATAGTCTCTATGCTAAGCTTGGGTTGCCTTGTGCATAAAATGGAGATAATAATAGTCCTAACTGAGAACTGAGTTTAAAATGTAATAATGCATATTAAGTTCTTAGCAGGTCATATCTTTTCTCATTTTTAGCCTGTCATTTGGTAGATGTGCCAACCCTTCCAAATTCATGTCACAGAGAATTTTTCCAGTTCATGCCTTCATTCAGCCAATTGCTTAAAATCCTAACAAAGAAAAAGGCAGAACGCTTCAGGATGCTGCTGGGTTCAGAGGTAGAATGCTCAATGAACAGGAATAGTCTTGCAACTTGCCATGAATCCAGCTAACTCTTGTGTTACATTTCAGGCTAAAATCTAGGCACCCAAAGAGTCAAAATTCCCTAAATGTCCACTAGTTGAATAACTGGAATACAAAAGAAGTGAGGTTAGCCTAGGGAAGATAGGATACTTCCTTTATCTTTGATAGGTGACTCTGTAACCTCATGGTCGGGTGGAGTCAGATTCATTAGGTTCAATCCCTAGCTATACTAAGGTTGCCATTTGGGCAAGTTAGTTACTCTGTCTTAGACTCAGTTGTCTCATGTGTAAAATAAGAACAGAAATGTCATTCTCATAAACTTGTTATAAAGGTTACACTGAATAATGTACGCAAAGAACTATGACAATTCTTTGTATACAATAGGCATCAGCATGCATTAATAATGTATGTATGTTATTTAGTCACTAAGTCGTGTCTGACTCTTTTGCGACCCCATGGACTGTAGCCCGCCAGGCTCCTCTGACCATGGGATTTACCAGGCAAAAATACTGGAGCAGTTTTCCATTTCCTTCTCCAGGGGATTGTCCCAGACCAGGGATTGAACATGCATCTCCTGCACTGGCAGTCAGGTTCTTTACCACTGAGCCACCAGGGAAGCCCAGTGTGTGTACACCTGTTTTTGTACATATGCACATTTTCATTGCCTGATACAGTGACTGACATCCGGCAGCAAAAGGATTGTCTGTTTCAGGAAAGAGTCCTGTGCAACTGAGGACACTATAGATGGAAGAGAGACTGTGACTTGCCCAAGGTCACAGTGCAGGAGAAAGACAAAGCACAGGACTTGTGATTCCAAGGACATTTACTCTGCAGGAATCTCAGAAATAATCTGATGGCTTTTCATTTGTATATATGAAAACTGTATCCCAAATAACCAACAAGGCTTGTCTGGGGCACCATGATTTATAAGTGATAAATATTACCCCTTCATCTCATGTGTTCTGATTCCTAGTTTATGCCCTTTTCTACCTCTTCTGGATACTCAATAGTACCAACTACAATTTATCCATAGAGCATCCAGTCTTCACTTAAAGAGTTGACTGTTGATATCGAGCATCTCAGAAACCAAGGCAGAGTTGTCAGACCTTTGTGCAAGGACAGTGAGGATGAGCACAGTAAAGCCAGGGTAGCTTTGATGAAAACACAATGCTTTGCTGAAAGACCTGTGGCTGTATCTTAATGTAAATACTGAAAAAGGCTCAGTAATCCCAGAGGCTTTGGCTATGTGCACCACAGCTAAGCAGTACACTCTGGGAACAGAAGAAAGTTCCAAGAATATTCCAGCTCTGTCTGCATCACTCACACTGCAGAATTTTGTGAAAATCATTTCTCCTTTCTGTGCTGCAGTTAATATTATAAATAATGGTACCAGAGAGTTTCAAAATACAGTATTCGAAAAGACATTTTGACTATTAGCTGTTGTCTCATTTGATCCTCACAACAGCTCTTCAGGGTGTTACTGTTATTACTGTATCATAGCCCCCAGATCATAGATAAGAAAACAGGTTCACTGAAGTGGAGTGTTGTTTTCACTGACAAATACATATTACCAACAATGATAATAATAGGCAAAAGGAAACATAACCATTACTTTAAAACTTTAAATGGAGTATAATCTATTGAATTATATTGAAAATATTGAATATATTTTCAAATTCAATATTGATTTAAATATTGAAAAATACTGAATCACTTATTGTACACCTGAAACTAGCATAATATTATAAATCAACTATACTTCAGCTTTAAAAAAAAAGACACAATGGTAGTAAGGAAAGTGGTAGTTAAAATTTGCTGAATATATTTTCCAGTTCCAAACACTTTAAATGTATTTGTCACTTAATTCTCTCACAGTTTGGTGAAGTTGGTGATACCGTTATCCTTATTCTAAGCCACAGAGAAGTTAAGCAATTTGCCTGAGGTCACACAGCTAGGAAATGAAGGAGCCAAGATGTAAAACCAAGAAATCTCACCCCAGAGCCCATGTTCTCATTAATAAGGTACAACAAACAAGCTTTTTGCTAAACAATGAGCTCCTGAGCTAAATAAGATACAGACACATCCTTCTCCTTACGGAGTGCATAAATTAGTTTGGGAAACTAATTTCGTTTCCCTTTCCAACTAGTTTGGGAAATTGATAGGGTTGTTACAATTCAGGAAGATAAAAAAAGTATTAGATTCACAAGTGTAGCAATGACACAGAAGTGATTAAAAATGGTGGACTCTGGGTTAAAACCCAGGCCTTCTGAGTGCATATCAATAGTTTTCGTTCTTTGCATAAATATTACTACTTACTGGTAGAGAGTGAAAAGAAGAAAAATACATTATTTTTCTCCTGAAGAATCAATAATTGCAGTCCAGAGAAAACATTTTCCAAACCACTTCAAGCCCATCACTTTAACTCCAAATTGAGCATGGAGAATCCATCAATCAAACACTGAAGGGAGGACTGTTCACTCTCATGCCCTATCCACCCCCCACCCTCCTCCACTCACTGCCATGAAGAGGCACCAAGAAGCATTCCATTCCATCAGTGTCAGCAATGCTAGTCTGATTTAAGATAACCTCAAGCTCAATCACTTTCACTAACACAAACTTAGCTGGGATCCCTTTAATCCCCATAGAGATTCGTCTCAATAAACTGGGTATTGTCTGCCTTGAGAACTATGCTTGCTCTCTGATGGCCCGCTGTGTAAGTCTCCTAGAATTGAAGGAATGCAGCAATAGTAGGTCAGTACATTCTTCAGATGATTACTGGTGTTTTGAACCAATCCTCACAAAAAAATGTCTTTGAAGGATGTCTTTGGTCAGACATTCCACACCTCCCTTTGCTGTCAGAAATATCTCAGAATACACATTCCCCATATGTTAAGGATAAGACAGATGAGATTACAATTACAAAAAGCTAAAGATGGAGTTTTAGTCCTAAAATAACTCTTAAAATTCAGCTATAAATCTTACAATCAAGCTGAGAGTATTTGAGGTGAAATTATAAAATATTCCTCCTTCAACAATGTGACTTCCAAATATGGCTATAGTTCTTTCATTTTTTAAAAAAAGTAATCACTAGAATACCCACCTAACTTACTAACAAGAAAGGCTAAGACTTGAAACCTTCCCAACAATTGCTATAGAAATATGTCATCATGTTCATTCCACCTAGAAAAGAGGAGCTAGTTGATTCTGCTTCTAAATAGCAAGAGGAGAGAGAAATCAAGTCTAATCCATCAATTATAATTTCTTCTTGCTGCCACATCGTGCCATTATCAGACTGATCTTACATAATGTGTCATGATGCACGTCATGGTTGCTAAGAAGACCTTGTTGATATAAGTCGCTGACGAGAGAATCCTCGTGTTGGATAAGCCTGGCCACTAGATCCCAAAGCTCATCCAGTGTGCCTGGTCCACAATTTGCCAAAATCATCTCACCTCTACCCCTATCCACTTATGAGCCTCAGCCACCTACCTGGGCTACTTCTTTTGAGGAATTGTATTTTAAGACCACTTCTTTCCTCATGATGCCACAATAGTTCTGTCTCTCCTTTTATTTGTTGATTTATTTATTTTTGCTGTGCTGGGTCTTCATTGCTGCGAGGGCTTTTCTCTCACTACGGAGAGTGGAGGCTACTCTCCAGTCGCAGTGGGCGGGCTTCTAACTGCAACAGCTTCTCTTGTCAAGGAGGACAGGCTCTGGGGCACACAGGTTGCAGTGGTGTGGTACACGGGCTCAGTAGTTGTGGTTCCCAGGCTCTAGAGCACGTGTTCAATTGTTGTGGCACATGGGCTTAGTTGCTCTGAGGCACGTGGGGTCTTCCCAGATCAGATCATCCATGTGAGATTTATAGCTGAATTTTAAGAGTTATTTTAGGACTAAAACTCCATCTTTAGCTTTTTGTAATTGCAATCTCATCTGTCTTATCCTTAACACATGGGGAATGTGTATTCTGAGATATTTCCAACAGCAAAAGGAGAAGGTGTAGAATGTCTGAAATCCTTCAAAGACATTTTTGTGAGGATTGGTTCAAAACACCAGTGGTCAACTGAAGAATGTACTGACCTACTATTGCTGCATTCCTTCAATTCTAGGAGACTTACTCAGCGGGCCATCAGAGAGCAAGCATAGTTCTCAAGGCCGAGACAATACCCAGTTTATTAAGATGGATCTCTATGGGGATTAAAGGGATCCTGACTAAGAACCTATGTCTCCTGCACTGGCAGGTGGATTCTTTACCCCTGAGCCACCAGGGAAGCCCTGAGGATCTTTATTTTCTCCATCACTAACACGGGGCTTTCTGCTAGAACACCACCTGGCCCACCTTTTTAGCTTCAAATTTTCTTGTCCTTTTTGTCCTTGGACTATTAATGCAAATTAGTCCTCTTTTCCTGAGGGATCAGTATTCCCTGCCAGGGATCTCAGCATTGAGAAGGGCATAACCTTGGTCAAAGTGTCCACTCATCACTTCTCCTCATGAATGCCTATTCATTCTAAATTGATGCAACTGAAGGAGTGATTTTATGACTCTCCTTTGACCAGAGAGTCCTCTGGGACTTTTGTCACTACCTCTAGTTTGAGAAGAGACTGGCATTATTTTTCAGGATTTCCCTCATCAGTGTGAGAGCACTTGTTGCACAGAAAGCAACGAGTGCTGAAGGGTATGAGTGGGATGGCAGCCGTTTCCTTTTCATCAGAACATAATGTGTTCCATCCTCAGAGGGGCATGGAGTCGACACTGGGCAACCTGGTCAGGGCAGGAAGGGAACGCAGCAAGAGGAGAGTCATAACAGACGGCTTTCTCTGCCTTCTCCTCTTCTGGCCTGGAAGCCAAGAAATCAGGAGCCAGTCTACCTGTGTTTATCAGCGGACCAGCAGAGGGGATCCCAGGAAGGAGATAAGGAAGAACAGAAGGGAGGCTCCAGGGAGGCTCTAGAAGGGAGACATGTCTACCTTGTGACAAGATTTAAATATCATCCCTTAAATGTGAACCCTTGACATTGCAGGCCTAGCAAGATTGCTGCTGTGAACTCAGAGAACAAATTCAAGCAGGAA
This sequence comes from Bos taurus, assembly GCF_002263795.3. Classification (NCBI taxonomy): domain Eukaryota; kingdom Metazoa; phylum Chordata; class Mammalia; order Artiodactyla; family Bovidae; genus Bos; species Bos taurus. The sequence goes on along the minus strand of NC_037341.1, from coordinate 14,024,168 downwards.
AACTGCCATGCTAATGGCCATGAGGATCTTCTTACCTGTGTGCCTATACAGCTGCCTTTATCTGCTTATTTTTCCAGGGTTCTCATCGGCAAATAAATCAATCAAAAACATCAATTGCTGGTAAAACCCAAACACAGGGATCAGGAAAGGTCCTGAAGGGTCAAGATCTGTTTTCAGTTACTCTGGGTTTTCAAGCATGTTCCAAAAATACAACTCTCACTGCCATGGCAAGCCTGCCTGTGATGAAACACAATGTACCATTTCTAATGTTGACACAGACCAGATGGGACTTTGAGTTGCTTTGTTTTTTTTTTTTTAATCTGTTCTTAAAAGAAGAGAAGTAGACATAATGGATTTTTTAAGGGGAAAGGAGAACTTTGGCTTTTTTTTTTTTTTTTCCCCTCTTATCACATGCATAGATAACACTGAGAGTTCTTGGGTTCCTGCTCCTTGTTTGTTCAACAATCCGTCCAGTAACTGGGAGTCTGCTGGACAGAGCCTTGTTTTACTGATCGCCCAGACACGATATGGGTTACTGCCCCCAGGTCCCTTCCATCTGACCCAAAGGAGCAGCTGTGAGAGAGGCACATAGGAATAGTCTCCTCGGACTCACAAGTAATAAGATAGGTGATGGCTGAGCCTGAGACCAGGGGGACGATTACCCTCACCTGCCCCAGACATTGCTGTAACCTAAGTGAAGACTTCCTCAGTGATCAGTGCAAACAAATAGAGGAAAATAATAGAATGGGAAAGACTAGAGATCTCTTCAAGAAAATTAGATACACTAAGGGAACTTTTCATGCAAATATGGACACAATAAATGACAGAAATGGTATGGACCTAAGAGAAGCAGAAGATATTAAGAAGAGGTGGCAAGAATACACAGAAGAACTGTACAAAAAAGATCTTCATGGCCTGGATAACCACAATGGTGTGATCACTCAACTAGAGCCAGACATCCTGGAATGCAAAGTCAGGTGGGCCTTAGGAAGCATCACTGTGAACAAACTAGTGCAGGTGATGGAATTCCAGTTGAGCTGTTTCAAATCCTAAAAGATGATGCTGTGAAAGTGCTGCACTCACTATGTCAGCAATTTGGAGAACTCAGCAGTGGCCACAGGACTGGAAAAGGTCAGTTTTCATTCCAATCCCAAAGAAAGGCAATGCCAAAGAATGCTCAAACTACTGCACGATTGCACTCATCTCACACGCTAGTAAAGTAATGGTCAAAATCCTCCAAGCCAGGCTTCAAAAGTACATGAACTGTGAACTTCCAGATGTTCAAGCTGGATATAAAAAGGGCAGAGAAACCAGAGATAGAATTGCCAACATCCATTGTATCATCAAAAAAGCAAGATAGTTCCAGAAAAACATCATCTATTTCTGCTTTATTGACTACACTAAAACCTTTGACTGTGTGGAATACAACAAACCATGGAAAATTTTTCAAGAGATGGGAATACCAGACCACCTGATCTGCCTCCTGAGAAATCTGTATGCAGGTCAAGAAGTAACATTTAGAACTGGACATGGAACAACAGACAGGTTCCAAATCAGGAAAGGAGTACGTCAAGGTTGTATATTGTCACCCTGCTTATTTAACTTATATTCAGAGTACATCATGAGAAACGCTGGGATGGATGAAGCACAAGCTGGAATCAAGATTGCAAGGAGAAATATCAATAACTGCAGATATGCAGATGACACCACCCTTATGGCAGAAAGTGAAGAAGAACTAAAGGGCCTCTTGATGAAAGTAAAAGAGGAGAGTGAAAAAGTTGGCTTAAAATTCAACATTCAGAAAATTAAAATCATGGCATCTGGTCCCATCACTTTATGGTAAATAGATGGAGAAACAGTAACAGACCTTATTTTCTTGGGTTCCAAATCACTGCAGGTGGTGACTGCAGCCATGAAATTAAAAGACACTTGCTCCTTGGAAGAAAAGCTATAACCAACCTAGACAGCTTATTAAAAAGCAGACATTACTTTCTCAAAAAAGGTCCGTATAGTCAAAGCTATGGTTTTTCCAGTGGTCATGTGTGGATGTGAGAGTTGGACTATAAAGAAAGCTGAGTGCTGAAGAATTGATGCTTTTGACCTGTGGTGATGGAGAAGACTCTTGAGAGTCCCTTGGACTGCAAGGAGATCCAACCAGTCCATCCCAAAGGAAATCAGTCCTGAATATTCTTTGGAAGGAGTGAAGATGAACCTGAAACTCCAATACTTTGGCCTCCTGATATGAAGAACTGACTCATTGGAAAAGACCCTGAGCTGGGAAAGATAGAAGGCTGGAGGAGCAGGGGACACAGAGGATGAGTTTGTTGGATGGCATCACGTACTCAATGGACATGAGTTTGAATAAACTGTTGGTGATGAACAGGGAGGCCTGGTGTGCTGCAGTCCATGGGTCGCAAATAGTCGGACATGACTGAGTGACTGAACTGAACTGAACTGAACTGAAGACTTTAGAATTGTGATGCTGCAAAGACTCTTGAGAGTCTCTTGGGCTGCAAGAGATCAAACCAGTTGATCCTGAAGGAAATCTACATTGAATATTCATTTAAAGGACTGATGCTGAAGCTGAAACTCCAATACTTTGGCCACCTGATGCAAAGAGCCAGCTCATTGGAAAAGACCCTGATACCAGGAAATACTGCAGGCAAAGGAGAAGAGGGTGGTAGAGGATGAGGTGATTATATTCCATCACCAACTCAATGTACATGAATTAGAGTAAACCCTGGGAGATGGTGGAGGGCAGAGGAGCCTGGTGTGCTGCAGTCCATGGGGTCGCAAAAAGTCAGACACAACTTAGGGACTGAACAACAGCAAAGCGAAGGCAGTGGGCAGGCCACACAAAATTGACTTCAGGATGAGTCCCAACAGATTGCAGCCCATAAGCCCCTCCTAAAGAGGCCTTCCAGAGCTAACCCTGGTCACAACGTGTCCTTTCTAAGCCATCCCATTAACTGCCAGCAGAGATCTTTGAGTGTGATCTATGCACCAAATGTTCTTTGGGGCAGGGGGCTCCCCCACATAATCTCATTCCCATGAAAATAGTAGATATATGGGCAGATTACAACAGACACTGAAAGACTGGTTAGGTCCAGCTAGCCTCAAATTCTTTGATTAGATGATAACAAATGTAGCTGGATAGCCTCTCAAACCAGATTTCAAATTTAATTTACTATGGGACTTTACTTCTTCCTACCCAAAAATTACCCTCAAAGAAAAAAAAAAAAATTTAAAAGGAAGAGAAAAATACAGTGAGGAACTAGAGCATAAGGCAGGAGGTGTTGGGACTCATCCTGAAGTCAGTTCTGTGTGGCCTGCCCACTGCCTTCACTTTGCTGTTGTTCCGTCCCTAAGTCGTGCCTGACTCTTTGCCACCCCACGGTCTGCAGGATGCCAGGCTCCTCTGTCCTCCACTATCTCCCAGAGTTTGCTCTAATTCATGTCCTTTGGTTGGTTATGCAATATAACATCTACTACCCTATGACAGAAGATGAGATGGTTGGATGGCACCACCGACTTGATGGACAAGAGTTTGAGCAGGCTCCGGGAGTTGGTGATGGACAGGGAAGCCTGGTGTGCTGCAGTCCAGGTGGTCACAAAGAGTAGGACAGGACTGAGCAACTGAACTTCACTGAGTAGGTGTTCTGCCCTATATTGAGAGCAGTTCGGCCTTCGGTCATTATCAGACAGGCTCCCTAGGGAGCTGGATTGATTCAGATAGACAAAAGGCAGTCTTATGTGAGAGGGTGAGTACAGGTTTTGTTGCCCTCCCAAGGCTTGCTCTCTGCCCCACCATCCTCAGGGGGTTCGTGGGGTGGAAGGAAGGCTGGGAGGGATGGGTTACTGGTTTAGGAAACTGGTAGGATTACAACTTGGAAATTCACCTTATGCTCTCCCAGATTCCAGTCTCTCCAGCAAATGAACAAATGAAAATTCCTGACATTTTTCTGAAAGAAAAATCTGGAAATAAAAATGTGCATGCTAAGTTGCTTCAGTCATGTCCAACTCTTTGCAACCCCATGGACTGTAGCCCACCAGGCTCCTCTGTGGGATTCTCCACGTAAGAATACTAGAGTGGGTTGCCATTTCCTTCTCCAGGGGATCTTCCTAACCCATGGATTAAACCCACGTCTCTTACATCTCCTGCATTGGCAGGCAGATTCTTTACCACTAGGGCCACCTGGGAAACCCCAAAGAAACATTTTTGCAGAGAAAAGAACAAGGTCATACAGAAATTGAAATTTTTTACACATCCACAGGCTATCTGCATCCCCATGTTTATTGTAGCACCATTCACAATAGCTGAGACATGAAAACAACCTAAGTGTCCGTTAATGGATGACTAAAGAAAATGTGTTTATATACTCAATATCATACACACACACACAATGAAATAGTATTATTTAATTGTTATAAATAATATGAAATATTATTTATATGATAAATTATATGATTATATAAATTAATCATATGTATGATTATAAATTATATGAAATATAATTATTTCATTATTATAAATAATAGTATTATTTAGCCATAAAAAGAAGAAAATCCTGACTTTAGTGACAACATGGATGGACCTTGATAGAGTTATGCTAAGTGAAATAAGTCAGATGGAGAAAGACAAATGCTAGATGATCTCATTTATGTCTGTAATCTAAAACACCCAATTTCATAGAAACAGAGAGCAAATTGGTAGTTGTCAGAGGGTGGGGGAAGGAGAGGATATGAGAGAATGAGATAAATAGATGAAGGTGACCAAAAGAAACAAATTTCCAGTTATACAATAAATAAGTTCTAATGTACAGCATGGTGACTATGTTTATAGTTGACAACACTGCATTGCATAGTTGAAAGTGTTAAGAGAATAGATCTTAGAAGTTCTTTCCACATTGAGGGTCGGTGGTGGAATCGTAACTGTGTTATAATCTCTCATCACAAGAAAAAAATTTAACTATGTTACAATTGTTTTACATATATATAAAACAATTCTCCCACTCCAGTACTCTTGCCTGGAAAATCCCATGGATGGAGGAGCCAGGTGGGCTGCAGTCCATGGGATCGCTAAGAGTCGGACAGGACTGAGCGACTTCACTTTCACTTCTCACTTCCATGCATTGGAGAAGGAAATGGCAACCCACTCCAGTGTTCTTGCCTGGAGAATCCCAGGGACAGGGAAGCCTGGTGGGCTGCCGTCTATGGGATTGCACAGAGTCCGACACGACTGAAGCGACTTAGCAGCAGCAGCAGCAAAACAATTCTAATAAATATAATATTATACAATTGTTTTCTATATATAATAATTATATATTAATACAATATTATATATATAATGCTGTATGTCAATTATATCTCAATAAAACTGGAAAAAATTTTTCCCAGAGAGGCAGAGAAAAGATTGCTGGATTGTTTTATTTTGTAAGCTAGCTGTAGAAAAAGAAGTCCATTTCTTTGTATATATTCTACATGCATCAGAAATGCATCCCCTTGATGACTACTTCTCAGACTCAGTATCAGGTATTTAAATAAAAGGACACTCATCATTCTGTTTACCATGTTGGACAGCAAGTGCCATAATAGATATGATAGATATTATCTATTATAATAGATATTTAATAAATAAATACATAATATTCAATAAATGTTTTGACTTTAAAAATTTTTTTAAATTTTGTTTTAATTGCCATTATTTAGTTAATGAACATTTAGTAATAAGCAGAAGGAGGAGAACGTCCTCAATACTGATAACAGGAATGATGATGATGTTTAGGAGGAATGAAGAGAAAGCAGGTAGGTAACCTATCAACTTTCTGGGACTTCCCACGTGACTCAGCAGAAAGAATTCACTTTGCTTTGCAGGAGACTCAGGTTCAGCCCCTGGGTCTGGAAGGTCCTCTGGAGGAGGAAATGGCAACCCACTCCAGGGATAATCCCATGGACGGAGGAGCCTGGCAGGCTATAGTCCATAGTGTTGCAAAGGGTTGTACATGACTGAGCACATACACACCAACTTTCTGATGTATTTGCCCAAGTGAAATAGAAGTCCCAGCGCCTGAATTCAAATCCCACTCTTACCACTTAAGATCTTCATCTTTATCACGGGGATAATGATTCTTGTAAACTGTGAAAATCAAATGAGAGCATTGTATGTGAAAGTACTAAGTAAATGGGTTTGCGCAACTGTAAGGAGGTAATTTTACTATCAGTCACATAGAGCTACCTAGATCACTTAGCATTCACTCAGGTGTTAAGATAACTACAAAGTATCTCTGAAAATTCAAAATAATCAGGGAGGAAATTTACACATTTATTGCTGTGTAGAAACAACCACAAACTTAGCTGCTGAAAACAACAACCATTTATTATCTCACAGTTCAGAGAGAGGAGCAGTCCAGGCAGACCCAACTGGATTTTTTGCTTAGGATTTCACAAGGCTGAGGGCAACTGTCCACTGGTGACTCTGAGGAAGAGTTTGCTTCAGAACTCATTCATGTTGTTGATTGAATTCAATTCCCTGATCTGTAGGAAGGAAGTCCCCCATTTTTTTACTGGCTGTCAGCAAGGTAACCCTCTCAGCATCTCAAGGCTGATTTTAGGTACTTGCCCTGTGGCCTCCTCCATCTCAGTAACCTCCCTTACACCAAATTCTGTTCCTCTGACTTCCTCTTCTACTATCAGCTAAAGAGAATTTTGCTTTTAAAGTGATTAGATTAGGTCCCCCAAAACAATCATTCTTTTGATTTACCCAAAGTTAAGTAATCAATAATCTTAACTACTCCACAAAAACTCTCTATCATAAAATGTAACATAATTGTGAGTGTGATATCTCACCACATTCACATTCTTGGGGATAAGGACTAAACATCTGGGGAAGAAGGCATTTTAGAAATCTGCCTACCGCAGATCATAAACCTGTTGGAGAGGAATTTTGAATACATACACTATGTTCCTCCTGACTGAGACCTGAGGGTCACATTCGTATATCCACAGTACCTAGCACAATTCTTTGCATATTAAGGTGCTTAATATGGATTGTTAAATAGAGGAAAAAAGAGGTTTTAGGGGGACATGCGCTTTGAAATCTCAGCTTTCATAAAGAAAATAAAGAAAGTGCTTTTTAAAATTTTGTTAATTGTATAGCCACCTCACACCTCTGTCACCAGCAAAATACTCAACATAAAATAAACTCATGCTAAACAATGTTAAGTGAATAAGTGAGTGAATGAATGAATGGGATAATTTTTCACTGAGGCCTAGCTAATAATCTCTGACATCTGCACATCAAGCTAAGATTGTTATTTGTTTATTTTTGGTGGTTTTGTGGTTTTTTTTTTTTGGAAAGAAGATGTTGGGGACACTCAATAATAAGATTTCATTTTTGAGTTTTTAAAGTTTCCTCAGGGATTTGTTCTACTGTGATCTAGTTGAACAATGCTATTCCCCCCTCAGCCAAGACCATCCACTTCTTCCAGGCTAGAGGGAGATTTCCACAGATCAAACAGCCGTTCTGCCTAAGGCATCACAGGGCACCTGAAAAAGGTCCAACTCCAAGAGCCTTCTCTTTAAAAGAATTAAAGAGCCTCATCAGTCTGCTAAGGAATTTAACTGCACAGGGCATCATATCAAGTTAAATTTCAGCTCAGCTAAAAAGTAAATGGCTCCAACCAAATAAAGCACACACACAAAATCTTCTATCACACATCCACAAAAATGACAAAGCCTCCACACTGTTTTGAAGCTTCTTTCTTGAAAGCCAGATTGACAGATATTGGATGGAAGGGAGGCAGCTTAATATCAAAGATGAGAGTTGGCAATGTAGCAGGAAAATACAATCCACCTTGCCGTAGAGAAATCAATTCTCTGCTCTGAGCCATTAATGCATCAGTGACTGGTTATTATTTAAAAATAAAAACCTGAAAATGTACTGGTTACACCTTCATCAAACTATCTCTCTAGATGATTTTGTTATGACTCTTCTGTTTTCTAAGTTGTACAAAACAATTACCCATTAACCATATCCTAGCATATTCTGCTTACTAAACCAAAGCCATTTTCATAATGGGTAATATAAGACACACTGAAATTAGCTAAATATGTATAAAAGCAAATACCTTGCTAAAGTTTGTACATAGCTGGAAAATATCAGTTTGAGGTGAAAGATGGGAGCAAGGTATATATCTGTTACAAGTTAAAAAACAAAATATATTAATATTACCTAATACCCATAATAGCACTTGTTACATTGCAGTATATTTGTATTATATATTAAATATATATTGATTTTTATATATTGATTATATTGAATATACATTTATTTATATTATATAATTGACTGAATCAATTATATATTGACTGAGTGTGAGGATCATTCAATCTTCATACCCACTCTGTAATATAGGCGTATTATTACTGTCATCTCCCACTTACGATGGAATTATGATGCAGACAGGTCAAACAGAACTGGGCATTGAACTCAGAAAGATTTAATTATTAGACTCTGCTACTGCTACTACTCAGTTACAGGTTTTCTAAAATCTGCGGCTATAACCAGATAACCACTATTATAACCACTACTATAATCAGATAACTACTGCTCAGTTATGGGTTTTCTAAGCTCTACATCTATAACCAGATAACCATGATGGTGTGATCACTCACCTAGAGCCAGACATCCTGGAATGCAAAGTCAGGTGGGCCTTAGGAAGCATCACTATGAACAAACTAGTGGAGGTGATGGAATTCCAGTTGAGCTACTTGAAATCCTAAAAGATGATGCTGTGGAAGTGCTGCACTCAATATGCCAGCAAATATGGAAAACTCAGCAGTGGACACAGGACTGGAAAAGGTCAGTTTTCATTCCCATCCCAAAGACAGGCAATGCCAAAGAATGTTCAAACTACTGCACAATTGCACTCATCTCACATGCTCGCAAAGAAATACTCAAAATCCTCCAAGCCAGGCTTCAATAGTACGTGAACCGTGAGTTTCCAGATGTTCAAGCTGGATTTAGCAAAGGCAGAGGAACCAGAGATCAAATTGCCAATGTCTGTTGGATCATCAAAAAAGCAAGATAGTTCCAGAAAAACATTTACTTCTGCTTTATTGACTATACCAAAACCTTTGACTATGTGGATCACAACAAACTGTGGAAAATTCTTTAACAGATAGGAATACCAGACCACCTGATCTGCCTCTGAGAAATCTGTATGCAGGTCAAGAAGCAACAGTTAGAATTGGACATGAACAACAGACTGGTTCCAAATTGGGAAAGGAGTACCTCAAGGCTGTATAATGTCACCCTACTTATTTAATATATGCAGAGTACATCATGTGAAATGCCAGGCTAGATGAAGCACAAGCTGGAATCAAGACTGCTGGCAGAAATATCAATAACCTCAGATATGCAGATGACACCACCCTTATAGCGGAAAGCGAAGAACCAAAGAGCCTCTTGATGAAAGTGAAAGAGGAGAGTAAAAAAGTTGGCTTAAAACTTGACATGCAGAAAACTAAGATCATGGCATCTGGTCCCTCACTTTATGGCAAGTAGATGGGGAAACAGTGGAAACAGTGACAGACTTTATTTTCTTGGGCTCCAGTATCACTGCAGATGGTGACTGTAGCCATGAAATTAAAAGACGCTCGCTCCTTGGAAGAAAAGCTGTGACCAAACTGCTGCTGCTGCTGCTGCGAGGTCGCTTCAGTCATGTCCGACTCTGTGCAACCCCATAGACGGCAGCCCACCAGGCTCACCCATCCCTGGGATTCTCCAGGCAAGAACACTGGAGTGGGTTGCCACCTCCTTCTCCAATACATGAAAGTGAAAAGTGAAAGTGAAGTCACTCAGTTGTGTCTGACTCTTCGAGACCCCATGGACTGCAGCCTACCAGGCTCCTCCGTCCATGGGTTTTTCCAGGCAAGAGTACTGGAGTGGGGTGCCATTGCCTTCTAGACAGCATATTAAAAAGCACAGACATTACTTTGCGAACAAAGGTCCATCTGGTCAAAGCCATGGTTTTTCCAGTAGTCATGTATAGATGTGAGAGTTGGACTATAAAGAAAGCTGAGTTCCAAAGAATCAATATTTTTGAACTGTGGTGTTGGAGAAGACCCTTAAGGGTCCCTTGGACTGCAAGGAGATCCAACCAGTCAATCCTAAAAGAAATCAGTCCTGAATATTCATTGGAAGGACTGATGCTGAAGCTGAAGCTCTAATACTTTGGCCACCTGATGTGAAGTACTGACTAATTTGAAAAGATTCTGATGCTGGGAAAGATTGAAGGCAGGAGGAGGAGGGGTTGAACAAGGATGAGATGGTTGGAAGGCATCACTGTCTTGATGGGCATGAGTTTGAGTAAGCTCTGGGAATTGGTGATGCACAGGGAAGCCTGGTGTCCATGGGGTCAAAAAGAGTTGGACACAACTGAGTGACTGAACTGAACTGACTGACATTTATTTCATAACATGTGACTGGGTTCTTCCTCCTGCTGCTGGGTAGCTTGGGGTACCTTGCTCCGTTTCTCTAAGGCTCAGTTTTCACATCTGTAAAATGGGGATGAAAATAGAACCAAGCTCCCAGGGATGATTATAGTGAGAATTATTCATTTCTTCTTTCAAAAGATATTCAGTGAGCTCCTACTATATGCCAGGAACTGTCCTAAACAGTAAACAGAGCAGACAAACCCCTGCCCTCAGGAAGTGTACTTTCTATAGTGAGGAACAGACATAAACAAAAACACAGAAGAACGATACACACTCTATGGCCACTAAAGCAGTTAAGAATGGACCTCTCAACTGGGCTTATCAGGAATAAGCCTAGCCTCTGCGGTGAAAAAGCCAAATACATGGTCTATGTAGACATATTACAGAGATACTGCCCTCACACACATTATCTACTTGCTCAACACAGAATTAGAAAAGTTAAGTTTTGGCCCCAGGAAATCACCTCTAGTGAGTTACACAGACTGTATTTTAAAGCAAGTTTGTCTGTAGAACCCCCAGAATCAGGATCTGGGGCCAACTAATGTAGATGCTCAATAAATGGTCATTTTCTAGGCCGCCTGCAACTGCAGAATCCTCCTCTTCTCTTTAAGGTTTTACATCGTGGTTTGCTTTAGCACATCTTTCAAAGAAAAAGTTGGCAGAGGACAGCAGCTTAATTTTCAGGTACCCACTACATAAAAGGCTCTATCTCAAGACTTCACTTTAGTGCAGAGAATTTTTCTAATAGCTGGTTAAGGCCATCCATTGAAATGGAGACCAGGAGGTACCATCCCAGGAAGAGGGGCTGATGAGATTTTCAGCAAGAAGTCAATTTGTATCATCAGAATCTAGGCTGTTATCACTTAATAGCTGGTGATCTTAGACAATGTAACTTTTGGCTCCTTATCTGCAAAATGGGACTAATGGTAATATTTGTTTCACAGAGTGGATACAATTTTTTGGCCTCTTTTACTTGAAAGCTTGAATAGAAGCCTCATATTAGAAACATCCAAATTAAACATGCTAATTCTGATTTCCTCTTCAAATTACTCCTACCCTAGCCTTTTCCATTTCAGTAAATAACAATTCCACTCTTCAAGGGACTCAGTTTAAAAACAAGCAAATAAAATTCAGCTTTCTTGATTCTCCCCTTATACTTCAAATGCACTCACAAAATTCTGTCATTTCAACCTTGAAAAGTATGTCTAGAATCCAACCACCCCTCACCTGTAACTGCTGGAACCCTTGTTTAAGCTCCTACAATCTCTCGCTGGATTGTTGCCATGACTACTTAATGGGCTCTTTATTTCTGTCCTTGGACCTCAATGATCAAAGTCTCAATACAGTGGTCAGTAGGATCCTTTAGAAATATAAAACAGCTCATGACACTCCTTAGCTCAAAACTCTACCAAAGTTTTTTTCAACAGTGAATACTACTGTATTACACCATCCTTGGTTGGTTGAATCCACGGATACAGAAGCACCAATAGAGAAGGTCCACTGTAAAGTTACATGTAGATTTTCTACTCTCTGGAGGGTTGTTGCAACCAACCTCTGGTTATTCAAGGGCCAACTATGTATAGCAGCTTGCATTTTTCCTTTTGCCTTGGGTTCCAATATAGTTCAGTACAGTGTTGTCAGTATTATCTTTAAAATTTTGAAAAATTAAATTTTGATATCTTGTTCCTTGTGATAATAAGCATCAGATCAGATCAGATCAGTCGCTCAGTTGTGTCCGACTCTTTGCGACTCCATGAATCGCAGCACGCCAGGCCTCCCTGTCCATCACCAACTCCCAGAGTTCACTGAGACCCATGTCCATCGAGTCAGTGATGCCATTCAGCCATCTCATCCTCTGTCGTCCCCTTCTCCCCCTGCCCCCAATCCCTCCCAGCATCAGAGTCTTTTCCAATGAGTCAACTCTTCACATGAGGTGGCCAAAGTACTGGAGCTTCAGCTTTAGCATCATTCCCTCCAAAGAAATCCCAGGGCTGATCTCCTTCAGAATGGACTGGCTGGATCTCCTTGTAGTCCAAGGGACTCTCAAGAGTCTTCTCCAACACCACAGTTCAAAAGCATCAAATCTTTGGCACTCAGCCTTCTTCAAAGTCCAACTCTCACATCCATACATGACCACAGGAAAAACCATGGCCTTGAATAGACAAACCTTTGTTGGCAAAGTAATGTCTCCGCTTTTGAATATGCTATCTAGGTTGGTCATAACTTTCCTTCCAAGGAGTAAGCGTCTTTTAATTTCATGGCTGCAGTCACCATCTGTAGTGATTTTGGAGCCCAGAAAAATAAAGTCTGACACTGTTTCCACTGTTTCCCCGTCTATTTCCCATGAAGTGGTGGGACCGGATGCCATGATCTTCGTTTTCTGAATGTTGAGCTTTAAGCCAACTTTTTCACTCTCCACTTTCACTTTCATCAAGAGGCTTTTGAGTTCCTCTTCACTTTCTGCCATAAGGGTGGTGTCATCTGCATATCTGAGGTGATTAATATTTCTCCTGGCAATCTTGATTCCAGCTTGTGTTTCTTCCAGTCCAGCATTTCTCATGATGTACTCTGCATATAAGTTAAATAAACAGGGTGACAATATACAGCCTTGATGAACTCCTGATAATAAGCATAATTTGTATCTAAAGTAAGATTATATTAAAATATTATTTATCTAGTTTAAAACAAAACAAACTCTGCCATGGCTTCCCTTCTCACTCAGAGGAAACTCAAATCCTTACACCTGTCTACAAACCCTACACAGTGTCCCTCCCTCATCCTTTTTACCCTGTGTCCCCTCCTATGTTCTCCTTAGGTCTCGGCGTTCTCTTTGCCATTTCTTATCTGGGTCCTTTTCCTCTGGCAGCCCTCTGCCTGGAAATAATTCTTCCCCAGGTATCCACATACAGGCCCCCTCACCCTACAAGACTTTCCTCCCAAGTCACCTCTTAGGCAAAGTCTTTCCTAAGTACTATTTAAATGTCCCACTTCCCATCCTGCTGCTAACCACACACACACAATCACACACACACACACACACACACACACACACACACACACATTTCCTACATCCTCCACCCCCAGATTTTTTCCTTCATAGTAGAAAACTTTCACCACCTTCTAGGACAATTGATAAATCTTTAAAAGGGATTGCTTCTCCTTACTGCAATACAAGTTCCATGAAGGCAGACATTTTATCTACTTTTTTCACTGTTGTGTCTCTGTCACCCAGAACAGGGTTTCTCAACTGCAGCACTATTGACTTTTAGGGCAGAATACTTCTTTGCTGTGAGTGCTGCCCTGCATTGTAGGAAGTTTAAAAGCACCCCTGACCTCTATCCATCAGATGCACTTCCCCAGTTATAACAAACACAACATCTCCAAATACTGCCCAGTGTCCCCTGGAAGGCAAATGCCTCCTACTCGAGTATCAGACCTAAAGCAATGTCTGCGTGTCTGCGTGTCAAGTCCCTTCACTCGTGTCCAGCGTTTTGCGACCCTGTGGACTGTAGCCCACCAGGGTCCTCTGTCCATGGGACTCTCTATGCTAGAATACTGAAGTAGGTTGCCATTTCTTCCTCCAGGGGATCCTCCCAACTCAGGGATCAAACCCAAGTCTCTTATGTCTCCTGCATTGGCAGGTGAGTTCTTTACCGCTAGCACCACCTGGGAAGTCCCCAAACGGTGTCTAATGAAAGCAAATGCTCAGTAAGTATTTATTGAAAGAATAAATGAATGTTAAATGAGTTAATGTCTTAAGCACATACAATAGTATTTGGCATATAGTAAGTACTCAAGAAATGTTCATTATGATCAATGTGTTATTTTTTTTATTACTGTTGCCATGTTATTGTCTAGATCTAGAAAAAACCATGGAGACAAACTGTATTAGGGAATTTGATATGGATTTCATTTTTTAAATATATTTGGATTATTTTTAAACTTGCAGTACAAAACCTCACACAAAGAAGTGCTAACACATTGGATACCACCAGTTCATTAGCTTGTGTTGTCACGTTAACATGCTTCTGTACAGACCTCGGAATACATCATCTTCTGCCATCTCTATGCATATATTTTAACTTCTTATAAATGTGTTGCTGCTTCAGAAGGCTGTAGTTTGGTACCGGTGTTTATTTTTGTTCTTGTCTATTCCTGTTGGCTTGTGTAAAACTGTTCAAGCAAGTACACCATGGTACAGTTGTATCAAACATACACTGATTTAATCTCCTCAAATTCAACTCTATGAGCTTGGCCAAAAGATAGAGAGAGAAAGTATAATTTTCATTCAACATGGGTCCCTAAATGCAAGCCAGTAACTTCATATGGTGCTCAACTAAAGCAAGAGCAGTCTGTTCTACCCTGGACGAACAATTAATTGGCTGTTCCTCCAGGAAAGCCATCTTTCCCATGGAAAGATGAAACATGATACACAAGACCAGTATACCATTTTTTTATGGCAGATTTGGAATATTTTTCATGGGCCATTTTGACCATGTATGCTTATAGTCCTTCCTTATCTTCAGTCTCAAAATCCAAAGGGAGTCTTTGAAAAACAGCATTTTGGAGTAACTCATTTGGCAGCAAATTCTGTGAAGTTATTTATTGTCATTTTCTTTTCAATGTGTTTGATTATGAAATGCTGCCCCAGATTCCCACTGAGAGTGTCAAAGGAGAACACATGTACCATATCACCTTTATAAAATATGAAAATTCAGAACACATAAGACACATGTGACCATATAGTTTCAGAAGAGGGACTGTGGATCATTAACCGGTTTTCACTCATTTGCTATTTTTCTACTTTGATGCTTGAGTAAGATACGACCTAATCGTACAGCAATACCACTGTTCTGTACCCCATCAGTAAATCTCCTGGGACTTCTCTGGTGGTCCAGTGGTTAAGAATCTACCTGCTAATGCAGGGGACATGGGTTCAGTCAAGAAGATTCCACATACTGTGGTGCAACTAAGCGCCTGCACCACAACTGCTGAGCCTGCACTCTAGACCCTGTGCTCCACAAGGGAAGCCCCTGCAGTGAGAAGCTTCACCACCCACAGCAGGAACAATGCAAGCAACGGCCTATGCAAAGCAACAGAGACCCAGCACAGTCCAAATACATAGCTTTTTAAAAATAAACTTACCTGCCTTTTCCTCCTGCAAAAAGAGCAACCATGAATGGAAAGCATATGAAACATGTAGATAGTGTTTGGGCTTAATGTAGGTTTGGGGTACTTATTATCTCATTTTTATATGTAAAATGTCAAATTAAAATAGTTGTGAAATGATCCCCAGAAACTACTAATCACAAAGACTGACTATAGTAAACACAAGACCTTATTTACTATTAAGATACTTATCATCATCATCATGGCCATGACTGGTGGTTCATCTTTGAAACCAATTGTTTTACTAGTGTTCCTTCATACTTCAGCAATTGCTTGTTTGAAGAGCCTCTTGGGATTACAAGGCAAACTCTTAAAACTATCTCATCTGCTTGCCCTTGTGTTATCTTATGTGCTCAATGCAGGTTTTATCTATAAAATGGATAAACCTCTAATCAGACTGATCAAATAAAGAAGACACAAATGACCAATAGCAGAAGTGAAAGAGGGAATGTCATTACAACTCCAAGATATGAACAGGATAATAAGGGACCATTTTAAACAGCTTTATTCCAATAAATGTGATGATAAATAGACCAACTCCTTGAAAGACACAAACTTTCAGAGTTAAATGAAAGAGAAGTAGAGAACCCCAATAATCTAATATCTGTTAGAGAAGTTGAATTTCAACTCACATCCTTACCAGGTGGCCCAGAGGGTTTCACTTTTCAATGCTATTTAAATGCTTAAAAAAGATTGCAAAAGAGTAATAGAGATGTTTCGGAGGTGGGCAGATATCATCTGTATCTTAAGTATGGTGTGAGTACATAATATATACATTTTTCAAAACCCTACAAATTGTATACCTAAAATAAGGGGTGAATCTTACTCTATGTAAATTATACTTCATCAGACCTAAAGAAAGACAAAGGAAGAAAAGAAATGGCATTAGTACTTGGGAGACAAGAAGGCAGGCTGAGTCAGGTGACAAGTCTGAAGAACATTCTCAGGCAATGAAGTCTGGACAGAGAGGTGGGTATCACATTAGCTTGGGTTGAGGTCCTACCCACAAGCATAAGTTTTATCTGAAGCCTCCACAAGGTCCTGCCTTCAACTCTGAATCCAGTAGGCTCTAGAGGAACACAAAACCAATCTGACTGCTGGTAGCTTTCCCTTTGATGGTGAAATATTTCTCTTCCTCCTGGCTCCCATGAGAAGTGCATGAATCTGTGCAGTGCATGGTTCTCACAGAGTGAAGTGAGATCCTACATATCACCAATGTCATCAAGTAACCCTTTTCCTTGGGAAATAAGCCACAGTTCCCAAATGTTAAAGGGACTATGTAAACAGAAGCATGAAAACGAATTAAAATAAATCCCTTAGCTGAAAGTGAAAAATACACAGACAAATAATTTTGTTTTTCTACCTTTCATTTATAGGTCCCAAGATTTTTATTAAAGCTTGGAAGTGTCATTTATAGATCTATTTTTCATTTTTTAAAATTTTTTCCTACTTTGTGACTGTAATGGACTGAATTGTATGTCCCTGCCCACTCACTCTACCTCCAAATTCATGTTGAATTTCTAAATCCCACAACCTCAGCATGTGATTATATTTGGAGTTAGAGTCTTTATTTAAAAAAAAAATTTTATATCGGGGTCTAGTCGATTTAACAATGTTGTGATAGTTTCCGCTGAACTGTAAAGGGACTCAGCCATACAGACACACATATCCATTCTGTCCAGGTGCCACAGTGGTAAAGAATCTGCCTGCCAATGCAGGAGATGGAGGAGATGTGGATTTGATCCCTGGGTCAGGAAGATCCCCAGCAATAGGAAATGGCAATGCACTCCAGTACTCTTGCCTGGAAAATTAAATGGACAGAGGAGTCTGGTGGGCTACAGTCCATGGGATTGCAGAGTCATACTCGACTGAGCAATTGAGCGTGCACACACATATGCACACATATTTTCCCAAACTCCCCTACCATCCTGGCTGCCACGTAACATTGAGCTGAGTTCTGTGTGCTCTACAGTAGATCCTTATTGGTTATCCATTTAAAATATAGCACTGTGTACATGTCCATTCCAATGGAGTCAGGGTCTTTAAATAGATAATCAAGGTTAAATGAGGGTAGGCCCTGATCCAATCTATCTGGTGTGCTTCTAAGGAGAGGAGATTTGGACACAGACACACAAAGAGAAGACAATGTGAAGACATAGAAAACACTTAATGTGCAAGCCAAGAAAAAAGCATTCAGAAAAAAATAACCCTGCAGATGCCTGAACTTTGGTCTAGACTTAAGAGAAAATAAGTTTCTGGTGTTTAAGCCACTTTGCCTGAGGTACTTCATTATGGCAGCCCTAGAAGACTCCTGTAAAGTTGGCCCTCCATATTCACGGGTTCCAGTGGGTGGATTCAAATAACTGGGTAGAAAATATTAGGAAAAAATTCCAGAAAGTTCAAAAAGCAAAACTTGAATTTGTTGCATACTAACAACTATCTCGGAGAAGGCAATGGCACCCCACTCCAGTACTCTTGCCTGGAAAATCCCATGGATGGAGGAGCCTGGTAGGCTGCAGTCGATGGGGTCGCTAAGAGTCGGAGACGACTGAGCGACTTCACTTTCACTTTTCACTTTCATGCATTGGAGAAGGAAATGGCATCCCACTCCAGTGTTCTTGCCTGGAGAATCCCAGGGACAGGGCATCCTGGTGGGCTGTCATCTATGGGGTCTCACAGAGTCAGACACCACTGAAGTGACTCAGCAGCAACAACTATCTATATAGCATTTACACTGTAGTAGGTGTTAGAGGTAAGAGAGAAGGCAATGGCATCCCACTCCAGTACTGCTGCCTGGAAAATCCCATGGATAGAGGAGCCTGCTAGGCCTCAGTCCATGGGATCGAGAAGAGTCGGACATGACTGAGCGACTTCACTTTCACTTTCATGCATTGGAGAAGGAAATGGCAACCCACTCCAGTGTTCTTGCCTGGAGAATCCCAGTGATGGGGGAGCCTGGTGGGCTGCCATCTATGGATGGGGTTGCACAGAGTCAGACATGACTGAAACGACTTAGCAGCAGCAGCAGAGATGATTTAAAGTATATGAGAAGATGTGCTTAAGTTATATGCAAATACTACACCATTTTATATAAGGGACTTGAGCATCCTTGGATTTTGGTGCTTGAGAGGATGGGGGGAGGTCCTGGAACCAGTACCCCTTAGAAACTAAGGAATGGCTCTAGCAACTTCCCTGTAGTGTGTGCAGAGTAAATACAGGTAAAAGTCTTAACTACAAGGCTCTAATCTCTACCTTTGTTGTTATTGCTCTTTAGTCTCTAAGTCACATCCAACTCTTTTGCGATCCCATAAACTGTACCCCACGGGGCTCCTCTGTCCATAGGATTTCCCAGGCAAGAATACTAGAGTGAGTTGCCATTTCCTTCTCCAGGGGGATCTTCCCAACAAACCCATGTGTCCTGCATTGGCAGGTGGAATCTTTACCACTGAGCCACCAGGGAAGCCCTGATTTCTACCTTTTATTGGAAAGGCAGAAAATTCCAAATGAGCTTGTTCCAAATTGAGTTCAACTAAGCTGGACAACAATTTCAGTCGTCAAGTTCATTTTAGCAGTGTGAAAATGCAGTGGTAGTGTGAGCCTTTGTTGTGTGACTTTTTGATGTCTTGTGTTCCTTGTTGATGTCCATATTCGAAAATGAACAAAACAGGCATTTGGTTAATTATTTATTTTCCAACGTGAACAAATTTTATTGCTGAAGCCAGCCCAGCCTTTGCTTGTTTATTTGCTACTCCAAATGTGACAGTGAGCTATGTGGGCTGACAGAGCAAATTTTGCATCCAAAAAAATTACAACAATAATTTAAGAATCCCAAAAAGAAAGAGGAAGAGGAGGACAAGTGACACCATTTCTTTTCAACCAACACAGAGTGTGTTCTCTCTACCAGCCACTGCCAGAACTAAGAAACAGACAGCAGTGCCTCTCCATCAAGAATCATGCGGCCTTGGAGCCCATCCATTCTCTGAAATGCCAATTTTCCAACATAATAGTTCACAGCAAGGCCTTTAAAACAGAATGGCTTGGGTTTGAATCCTGGCATCATCACTTATTGCTGTTTCATTTGTCAAGCTTTTAATCTATGTTTCCTGATTTGTAAGATGATAGTTTTTATTATTGCTTGGAAAGTATTTATTACTTATTGTCATTCATGTTCAATAGAAACCATTATCATTTGTATAAAAGTGTGGGATATTGCAAAGCACTACTTTAACACACGTATTTTTTTTTTTTTTGGATCTCCAAAATGCCTTTGTGACGTCAAGGGAAGTTATCATTACTCCTGTTTTATGTGTAAGGAAATTGAGTCTGAAGAGATTAGATGACTTGCCCATGGCCACCCAGGAAGACAGTCTTACCTCAATCCCAGGTCTTCAAATTCACAATGCTATGTTCTTTTGCATTGGTATATCACCTTCTCCCTCACGAAAGGCGATCCGGAAGGCCTCTGGCTGCTGTAGGCAAAGCTTTATTGCAAAAATCTATCTTACTGCAAGTTAAAATCAACAATCCATAAACCAGGCAGACTCCAACCATGCCAGACAAATACAAGTCTACTAATGCCTTTTCATAAGGATGACCGATAACAATGATGATCTTCACAAGAAATTCTCGCACATCCCCTCGAGCTTCCCGCCAGGAATCAGGTCATTTTAAGAACTCATTTAATACATCTATGCCTTGAAAGACAACGCTCAGGAGCACACTATCACAAGGCAGCCCACGCCTTGAGTTTTGGCTGCTAAAGGCAAGGGCCATTAACTGGCCTCCTGGCTCTTCATCACAGAATACTCCCAGCATGGAATCTGAGTAATCTTAGGTCAAAGGCCATTTGCCTGGGGTGTGCTCTCTGATGCAGAAATGTCTGGGTCAGGGCTTTGCATCATAAGGCAGTATTGCTTAGACTTCCTTGAAGAGAATTCTCAGTTAAAAAGAATATATATATATACATATACATATATATATTTGTTTATATCCTGTGTATGTATTTGTGTCTGTTTATGTATATGTGTATATATGTTTATATCATGATCCAGTTACAGGTGAGTTTGAAAACAGTGGGTAGAGAAATCAGTTTAGCAAGAGCAGCTAATATTTTAAAAATCAATTAGGATAGAATAGAGTAGAATAGAGGCTTCCCTGCTGACTTAGATGGTAAAGACTCTGCCTACAATGCAGGAGACCCAGGTTCAATCCCTGGGTCGGGAAGATCCCCTGGAGAAGGGACTGGCTACCCACTCCAGTATTCTTGCCTAGAGAATTCCAGGGACACAGTAGCCTGGCAGGCTATAGTCCATGGGGTTGCAAAGAGTCAGACCAGACTGAGTGACTAACACTTTCATTTGGACACACATAGAATAAAATAGAATAGGTGGCATGGAGTTGTATTCAATATCTATCTATTCACATACCCATCTCAGTTCAGTTCAGTTCAATCGCTCAGTTGTGTCCGACTCTTTGTGACTCCATGGACTACAGCACAGCAGGCCTCCCTGTCCATCAACAACTCCCGGAGATTACCCAAGCTTATGTCCATTGTGTTGGTGATGCCATCCAACCATCTCACCCTCTGTCGTTCTCTTCTCCTCTCAACTTCAATCTTTCCCAGCAGCAGGCTCTTTTTCAACAAGTCAGTTCTTCCCATCAGGTGGCCAAAGAATTGGAGTTTCAGCTTCAGCATCAGTCCTTCCATTGAATATTCAGGACTGATTTTCTGTAAGATGGAACTGGTTGGATCTCCTTGCAGACCAAGGGACTCTCAAGAGTCTTCTCCAATACCACACAGTTCAAAAGCATCAATTCTTCAGTGCTCAGCATTCTTTATGGTCCAACTCTCACATCCATATGTGACCACTGGAAAAACCATAGCTTTGACTAGATGGACCTTTGTTGGCAAAGTAATGTCTCTGCTTTTTAATACGCTGCCTAGGTTGGTCATAACTTTTCTTCCAAGGAGTAAGCGCCTTTTAATTTCATGACTGCTGTCACCATCTGCAGTGATTTTGGAGCCCAAAATAATAAAGTTTGTCATTGTTTCCATTGTTTCCCCATCTATTTGCCACGAAGTGATGGGACTGGATACCATGATCTCAGTTTTCTGAATGTTACGTTTTAAGCCAACTTTTTCACTCTCCTCTTTCACTTTCATCAACAGGCTCTTTAGTTCCTCTTTGCTTTCTACCATAAGGGTGGGGTCATCTGCATATCTGAGATTATTGATATTTCTCCCAGCAGTCTTGATTCCAGCTTGTGCTTCATCCAGTCCAGCATTTCTCATGATGTACTCTCCATATAAGTTAAATAAGCAGGGTGAAAATATACAGCCTTGATGCACTACCTTCCCTATTTGGAACTAATCTGTTGTTCCATGTCCAGTTCTAACTGTTGCTTCTTGACCTGCATACAGATTTCTCAGGAGGCAGGTCAGGTGGTCTGGTATTCCCATCTCTTGAAGAATTTTCCACAGTTTGCTGTGATCCACATACCTATCCATTATGTATCAATTTATCTATGAACTGGGACACCATGTGTAATTTATTTCTTACTGAGGCTCATAGTTAAAAATGTTTGAAAAACCCTCGCCAAAGAATTGCCAGTAGAAGGGGGTTTGAAAGGAAAGTCATAATATGATTTGAGAAAATAAGGGGCTTCTGAGTTTTTTCAAAAGCTCCTCACCCTCATTACCCAGCACTCTCCTTCCGTGCTTGGCACACGCACAGTCATATGTGATCCATCTGCTGACATCTCCAGCTTCATGGCTGGCCACTCACATCACCATCTCATCCTAAACTCCAGCAGCACCAAACTGTTTGCCATTTGGGTAACAAGCCGAGCTTCCTCATCCCTACAGGCTTCTGCTCATGCATTTCTTCTATCTAGAATTTCTATCTTCTCTGTCCATTTCCCTAGTAACTCCTATTCATGCTTTCCATTGTTCAGCTGAATTAGCACCTATCTCCTCCAGGAAGCTTTTGTGCATCACTCACCATTCATTCACTCATTTAGCATTTAACAAATATTCTCAAGACACAGAGCTAGTACTGGAGATTTTGTGATCAACAGGAAAGAAGTTCCTGCCTTCCTGTGAGTTTACGTCTAATGGACAAGCAGATGACAAATAAATAACTGAATATGTAATATGATGAAACAAATTGAAAACAAAAACAAAAAAATGAAGCACAATAAGGGAGAGATGGGGTAGTAGCAGAAATCTTCAACAAAGGGGGAATTTTGAGCAGAAAATTGGCTTAGGTGGCACAGCAAGCCATGAGCATGTCTGGGGGGAAAGACTATGACAGGAACAAGTGAACAGTAAGTGCGAACATTCTGAAACAGAGGCAGTGTTCCCTGGTTGACCAGATAAAGGTAGTTATTCCTCCTCTAGGCAATTCCATACCTTCCATATACTCTTATTACACTGAATTGCAATGTTCTTTTTTTTTTCTATTTAAATACAAGCTTCTTGATAGGAACTGACTAAACAGGGTTAACTAAACGTGGCTCCCTCTATATGCTTGAGTGTATGAAGAGTGAAATCAATAAATGATTAAGGAAATGATTGACAAAGTGAATAAATGAGTGAAGCTTTTCCCCTCCCTACCTAGGCTCCTCTGGAATGAGATATTTATCTATCTCCAGGAGGAGCCCTGGGGAGGATGTAGTTTATTCTTGACTATATAGATAAGGAAATTGATACTCAGAGAAGAGAAGTCATTGCCTAGGGCCATACTGGAAATTAGTGGGAGAATAAGGGCTAAATTCCAGGTCTCTTGAAACATTCAGGTTTGGAAGAGTGATCTTTCCATTAGGCCTGTAACTATATCCTGAGGAGGAGGTGGAGAGACCTGACTGTGCTCCACAGTCGGGCTACAGGAGGACTCTGAGAAATATATACTTTGAAAGGGAAACTTTGGAAAGGAAAAAAAAGAAACAAACTTTACCTAAAACTACCTCAGCTGATAAAAGCAAACCCAAAGAAGAGGTGGATAGATTGGTTAATTCTGTGAAAATGTGCTGCATTAGGCTGAGCCATCCAAATTCATTAGTTTGAAAAATAAATTGCTTTTCAAAATATATGTAATTGTGTTAAATCAGGGTTTAGGAATTCCTCTTGGCTCTACAAATATTCAGTCATGCGAAAAAAGATGTCATGCTCCTGAACATGTTTTCAACTATCTAAAAAATGAATCCTAGAATATTAGAGCTAGAAGGAGAAAAGAAAACTCCAAAGTCCTCATTTTGTAATGTAGATGAGGAGACAGAGCAGTGGTCTGCCCAAGCTGAGCCTACAACCCACTCCTGTCCTTCCTATGTCAGGGTCCTCCATCCCACCATACTGCATTGAACTTGCCCACACCTGCTGTAATTTTTTTTTTTTTTTTTGCCAAGCAGTGCAGGTTGCCAGATTTCAGTTCCCCCAACCAGGGACTGAACCCAGGCCACAGCAATGAACACCCAGAATCCTAACCACTAGACCACCAGGGAACTCCCAAGCTTGCCCACTGTAGATGATTTGTCTTTCTGAATTTTGTAAAACTTTCCCTCCAGTTATAGGATAGGATCTATGAAGATAACTGAAAAGTGCTCTGTTGACCTTTTCCCAGACTCTAAGATGTCAAAAGAAAGATTACAACATGATCACATCAAAGTAAGTGTCAGATAAAAAGAGTTCACAGGAATCTTAAACCCAAGGACCTCTTCCTAACTTGCTCAGTTTCTCTTTGACCTTCAAATAAGGTTTAATGAGAGCTGATCTCACAAATATTCATTTTTCTCAGCACAGCTTATATTGGAAGAAGACTTGGAGATTCCTCCCAGGTAATGGTAAGGTTGTGAAATGTGCTCAAAGATAGTAGAATATTGTATGTTTTTTAAAATAAACTTTTTATTTTCAGAATAATTTTAGGCTTACTTTTAAAAGTTCCCATATATCCCTCGCTTAGTTTTCCCCGTTGCTAACATCGGCCATAACCATGGTACATTTGTCATACTAAGGAACCAAGATTAGTAATCATTACTTTTTTAAAGCGAGATTCTTTTTCTTTTTTTCTATGCATCTGTTTATTAGGCTTCCCTAAGCTCAGTGGGTAAAGAATCCGCCTACGAGACAGGAGACACGGGTTCGATCCCTGGGTCAGGAAAATCCCCTAGAGAAGGAAATGGCAACCCACTCCAGTATTCTTATTCATTTGGCTGTGCCATGTTTTAGTTATGGCACATGGGATCTTCAGTCTTCGTTGCAGCATGTCAGATCTAGTTTCCTGACCAGGGATTGAACCTGGGCCCCCTGCATTGGGAGCATGGAGTTTTAGCCACTGGACCGTTAGGGAAGTCCCAATCATTTTTAGTTAAACTATATACTGTTTGGGTGTCACTAAATTTTACCTAACATCCTTTTCTGTTTCAGGATCCTATGCAGAATACCATATTATTACATTTAGTCATGCAGTCTCCTTTGCCTTCTCTGCTTCTTTGTTTTTGATGACCTTAACCCTTTTGAGGGCTGCTGGTTAGAGGTTTCACACGCGGGTTTGTCATATATCTTTTACACAGTTAGATTGGAATTTGGGGTTTTGGGGGAGGAAGACCACAGAACTGAAGTGCCATTCTCATCACGTCATGTCAAGGGTACATGTGACTAACGTGAGTGTCACTGATGATGGCTTTAATCACCTGACTGAGAACTGGACTAAATAAAAATGACACAACTCTTAAATCATGTGTCAGAGGAGTTCCTAAACTCCTCTCACTACAATTTCCAGGAGTTTGCAAAACATTCTACATTTTTCTTCCCTCTAGTTCTTTGTTCATGCTGCTGCTTCTGCCTGAAACATGCTGCTGCTTCTCCTTTTGCCTGGGCTAATCCCTACTCATCTGTCAATATTCAGTTCCAACTTTACTTATATATCTTCTGGGTCCCTCACTGTCTATTCAGGCAGGATGGGGAATCACTACTTTTTGTTCCCATAGGAGCCAACTCAAACCACTGGCACACTGCTTCCTGAACACTTTCTGCCCTATCACCCTGCTCTCATCTGCGAGCTTCTTGAGGAACACGATCATGAGCTATATATATTTTTATCTTTAGCATCAAGCACATAGAGGAAACTTAAGAAATGCTTATTGAATAGATGAATGAATTGACAAGTCTAACCCTCATAACACTGACTAGTAAATAGTATCTCTGTTGCAAAAATGGGAAACTGAGGCGTGGAATACTAAAAAACTTCCCTAAGGTCACACAGCTAGTAAGCGCAGAGCCCAGACTCAATCCCAATTCTTTTGATCACATCCTTCTTTTCAACTTCAACTTATTCTTAAAATCTGAAAACACATCATGTTGGTAGCATCATGCCTGCTACCTGGTGATGTATATAAATCCCTTAGTATCTGTGGGTTGTTATTGTGCCATCTTAACTCTTTCCCTGGATTCAGCTAATACCATGTGGGTCTTAACTACAGTGTTCTGATTTAGTTTAATGTATTTGGTATTGAGTCTTAACTATAAGAGCCCCATATTCTTTCCTAAAATTTGATGCAGGGTCCTCAAGGGATTCCAGGAGCTTATCTCTTTTAAAGTGAATTTATTTTAAGACTGTTCTAGCATTGGAAGACAAAATGTGATCACTTACATTATTTGTACTCTCTGCTCATGATGTTTTTCCTAGAAAAGCAATTTCTGGTCCTGATGTGGAGATAACCATGAGTCTCAGTTCATAAGGATTACAACATTTTGAGTTCATCTCTCATTTTATAGAAGATGACACAGAGATCCAGGTAGTCACCTGCTGAAGGTTACCCAGCCAGATGGGGAGCAGGCCATGTCCTGAATATCCTCTCAGTGTCTTTTCAACTTGGCCTCCACTACAGTTGGCTGAATTCCAGAATACTATGTAAGTACATAAATTCCCCAAGGAATATGATGACATCTTACAGTTCCTGAAGACAGAATAAAGGAAATATATGCCTTAAGTATGGGCTTCCCAACTGACAGTAGTGGTAAAGTCTGCCAGTGCAGGAGACATAAGAGACTGGGTTAGATCCCTGGGTTGGGAAGATCCCCTAGAGGAGGAAATGGCAACCCGCTCCAGTGTCTTGCCTGGAGAATCCCATGAACAGAGGAACCTGGTGGGCTACAGTCCATAGGGGCAAAAAGAGTCAAACACAGCTGAAGCCACTTAGCGCACACACATGTGCCGTTAAGTACAGTTATTTTCTCTTCTCTTCTTTGTTCTCCTTTTGCTCTCTTTCTTTTCTTCCCCTTCTTTCCTCTACTTGAGCAAGTGGTTTACAGTCAGAGAGAGAGAGAAGCAGGCAGAGTCCCAAACTAATTATTACATCTAAACTTAACCTACAGCTAAACAAACATAGGCTAGATTTTCTAGGCAAGTTCCAATTTCAAGTATTCTGTTCACTCTCCCTTAAGAGTTTTTCATAGTGCTAAATTCCAAATGGAAACTCCACTACTCACAGCAAAGGTAGGCAGTACTTCTGAAGGTTGTACCAGAGAAGCTTCAGCTGAATGGCAACATGACTGGAGTTTTCCTGCTTGGCATTCAGCATCTTTTCAGTTTTCTGAGCCAAAATCCCAGGGTTCCATTTTCCCTTTAATTGCTGGTTAAGCATCCTATTCACTCCATCTACAACCGCCTACCCAAGGACACTTCAGCTAAATAGCAGTCTGCAAACTATTGTGCTCCTGCACTTTGCTTTCTTATGTATGGTTTCTTGCATTCTCGAATGGTGGAAAATAAATAACTAAATAATAAAGCATAATAATATTTCTTGACATAGGAAAAGCACATGAAATTCAAATCTCAGTGTCCACAAATAAAAATTTGAGTTTCATCAATGAAAAATTCTTAGAAACTTATTTTCTCTCTTTTACCTGTATAATAGTCTCAGTCTTGCCTTTTGGCTCACAAAGCTTAACATACCTACTATCTGGCTTTTTACATAAAAAGTTTGCCTCTTATAGGCAAATCTGTAATGCCATGTTAAAAACTCAGGTCTTAGAATCAAGCGTAAAATCCCCAGCCATAGTGATTCGGAGCTGGGTAACTTTGGGCAAGTTAAATATGTCTCACAAGCTTGCTCATCTATTTTTTCATGGGAATAAAATGGAACCTGCTGTGCAAAAGTATCCTGCTCTGAGTATTAAATGAGATGATGCACATAAGGCACTTCAGCATGTGGTGGCACATAACTAACAGTCAGTAAATATTAGTTATCAGTATCTATGTCATCCCTCTTATCTTTGCCATTGTTACTACAGCAATTCTTCTAAAGCTCAGTTTTGAAACTTCAAATCCCTCTAAATTGGATCCTCTACAGGAATAGTTATTTCCAGAAGAAGGCTGATGTCAGGAAAGCATGCACAGCTCCCTTTCAGGCTCTTCAGTCTAAAGAAATTCTGATAACAGGAAAGCTGCATATGGGACTCTTATAACCAAGAGTCTAAAGGCTCTAATCTAATTAAGTTTATGCATGTTATGGAGTCTGGGCTTCCCAGGTGGCCCTAGAGGTAAAGAACCCGTCTGCCAGTGAAGGAGACATAAGAAATGCAGGTTCGAACCCTATGTTAGGAAGATCCCCTGGAGAAGGAAATGGCTGCCTACTCCAAAATTCTTGCCTGAAAAATCCTATGGACAGAGGAGCCTGAAGGGCTATAGTCCATAGGGTTGCAATGAGTCAGACATGACTGAAGTGACTTAGCATGCAGCATGCACACATGTGCACACATGTGGCTCAGATCATGAACTCCTTATTTCCAAATTCAGACTTAAACTGAAGAAAGTAGGGAAAACCACTAGACCATTCAGGTATGATCTAAATCAAATTCCTTACCATTATACAGTGGAAATGAGAAATAGATTCCAGAGATTAAATATGATAGAGTGCCTGAAGAACTATGGACAGAGGTTCATGACATTGTACAGGAGGCAGTAATCTAGGCCATCCTCAAGAAAAAGAAGTGCCAAAAGGCAAAATGGTTGTCTGAGGGGGCCTTACAAATAGCTGAGGAAAGAAGAGAAGTGAAAGGCAAAGGAGAAAAGGAAAGATATACCCATTTAAATGCAGAGTTCAAAGAATAGCAAGGAGAGATACGAAAAATTTTGTCCGTGATCAATGCAAAGAAATAGAGGAAAACAATAGAATGGGAAATACTGGCAATCTCTTCAAGAAAATTAAAGATACCAAGAGAACATTTCATGCAAAGATGGGCACAATAAAGGACAGAAATGGTATGGACCTAACAGAAGCGGAAGATATTAAGAAGAGGCATCAAGAATACACAGAAAAAAGATCTTCACGACCCAGATAATCATGATGGTGTGGTCACTCAACTAGAGCCAGATATCCTGGAACACAAAGTCAGATGGGCCTTAGAAAGCATCACTGTGAACAAAGCTAGTGGAGGTGATGGAATTCCAGTTGAGCTATTTCAAATCCTAAAAGATGATGCTGTGAAAGTGCTCCACTTAATATGCCAGCAAATTTGGAAAACTCAGCAATGGCCATAGGTCTGGAAAGATCAGTTTTCATTCCAATCCCAAAGAAAGGCAATGCCAAAGAATGTTGAAACTACCACACAATTGCACTCATCTCATACACTAGCAAAGAAATGCTCAAAATTCTCCAAACCAGGCTTCAATAGTATGTGAACCATGAACTTCCAGATGTTCAAGTTGGATATAGCAAAGGCAGAGGAACCAGAGATCAAATTGCCAACATCCGTTGGATCATCAAAAAAGCAAAAGAGTTCCAGAAAAACATCTACTTCTGCTTCATTGATTACACCAAAGCTTTTGACTGTATGGAATACAACAAACTGTGGAAAATTCTTCAAGAGATGGGAATACCAGACCACCTGACCTGCCTCCTGAGAAATCTGTATGCAGGTCAGGAAACAACAGTTAGAACAGGACATGGAACAACAGACTGGTTCCAAATTGGGAAGGGAGTACGTCAAGGCTGTATTATGTCACCTTGCTTATTTAACTTATATTCAGAGTACATCATGAGAAATGCTGGACTGGATAAAGCACAAGCTGGAATCCAGATTGCCAGGAGAAATGTCAACAACCTCAGATATGCAGATGACACCACCCTTAAGGCAGAAAGTGAAGAAAAACTAAAGAGCCTCTTGATGAAAGTGAAAGAGGAGAGTCAAAAAGTTGGCTTAAAAATCAACATTCAGAAAACTAAGATCATGGCATCTGGTCCCATCACTTCATGGCAAATAGATGGGGAAACAATGAAAATAGTGACAGATTTTATTTTCTTGGGCTCCAAAATCACTGCAGCCATGAAATTAAGACACTTACTCCTTGAAGGAAAGTTATGACCAACCTGGACAGCATATTAAAAATCAGAGATATTACTTTGCCAACAAAGGTCTGTCTAGTCAAGGCTAAGGTATTCCAGTGGTCCTGTATGGATGTGAGAGTTGGACTGTGAAGAAAGCTGAGCGCCGAAGAATTGATGCTTTTGAACTGTGGTGTTGGAGAAGAGTTTTGAGAGTCCCTTGGACTCCAAGGAGATCCAACTAGTCCATTCTAAAGGAAATCAGTCCTGGGCATTCATTCCAAGGACTGATGCTGAAGCTGAAACTCTAATACTTTGGCCACCTGATGTGAAGAAAAGACCCTGTTGCTGGGAAAGATTGAAGGTAGAAGGAGAAGGGTACAACAGAGGGTGAGATGGTTGGCTGGCATTACTGACTCGATGGACATGAGTTTGACCAGGCTCTGGGAGTTGGTGATGGACAGGGAAGCCTGACATGCTGCAGTTCTTGGGGTTGCAGAGTCAGACACGACTGAGCCATTGAACAGAACAGAGGAGTGTCTTTCATGATTCCTAAGGAGCCCTTTTTGACCATATCTCAGTCTATGCTAACGAGGAGACACGGAGTTAGGGCTCCACCAGAACAAGCAAACACATGATTAAAGAGTGAGAACTTTTAGCTCCCACCCACCCCAACCCTGACCTCCAGGAAGGTTAAGGACGGCTGGAGATTGCTTTATAAAAACTCTTAGACATGGACCTCCCTTGTGGTCCAGTGGCAGATTCTGCACTTTCAATGTAGGGTACCTGAGATCAGTACCTGGTCAGGGAACTGAGTCCTGTGTGCCACAGCTAAAGATGCCACGTGCTGCAACTAAGATCGGGTGCAGCCAACTGAATAAATAAATAAATAACAACAACAACAACAAAACCCTGGATGATGAGACTCAGCGAGCTTCCAGGTTGGAGAACATACTAATGTGCTGGGAGAGGGCGTGGAAGTCGTTCATATCCCTCACTTTCCACATACTTTGTCTTGTGCATATTTTCCATTTGGCTGTTTCTAATTTCTCCCCTTTACAATAAACCATAAGTGTAAGCAAGCATTTTTCTGAGTTCTGTGAGTCATTTGGGGCTTCCCAGGCAGCACTAGTGGCAAGGAACCCTCTCGCCAGTGCAGGAGATGTAAGAGACATGGGTTTGATCCCTGGGTCAGGAAGATCCCCTAGAGGAGGGCATGGCAACCAACTCCAATATTCTTGCCTGGAGAATCCCATGGACAGAAGAGCTTGGCGAGCTAGACAGTCCACAGTGTCACAGAGAGTTGGACACAACTGAAGTGACAGCACACACACATGTGAGTCATTTTAGTGAATTATAGAACCAGAGATGGGGGACTTGTGGGAACCTCCAAATTTGGGCAGAAGTGTGGGTAGCATGGGCATCCTCTTTGCATTTGGTATCTGAAGCAGGGGCAGTCTTGTGGGATCTGTACTAACTCTGGGAAGTTAGTGTCAGAACTTGAATTGTTGGACATTCAGTTAACGCTGGAGAATTAGAGAAGCAGCATAAAAAAATGAACACACATTTGATGTCAGAAAATCCCACACAACAACTTTCCATAACTGCCCTGGACAGTTCAAAGAACAGGGGGAGAAATTTCCCCAGCACGGTCTAAGCATTCTCAGACCTTCCAAATCCCACCCCTTTACAACCTCCCATGAGTGAAAGTACAGACACACTTATTAGGCAAAACTTACTCAATATACAACCTTCCAAGAAAAAATTTTTGGAAAGAGGTCTCAATCATAAGTTGTCGTTGTTCAGTCACTAAGCCATGTCCCACTCTTTGAGACCCCATCGACTACAGCTCACCAGGCTTCCCTGTTCTTCCCTACCTCCTGGAGTTTGCTCAAATTCATGTCCATTGAGTCAATGATGCTATCTAACCATCTCATCCTCTACCATCCCCTACTCCTTTTGCCTTCAATCTTTGAAGACACTAATTTTGGAAGTGCTTCATAATTTGAAACATTCATCTCTACTGATAGCATCTGTAAATTCTCATTAACTTACAGAGTTTAGTCCTTTTATTCAAACTCCCCTTTTTTCAAATTAGGTCTCTTGGAGCTTGCCGGGAAAAAGAACAGAGCCCAAGGGCAGGCCTGCTTTCTTTATTACTGGAAGAAAATCAGTGCAATTTCTGCCCTTCCAAGAATTAAATTAAATTTTTAGCCAAAGGCCCTTGTTTTCTGTAGTCTCTATCTAGTGGGGGAAAAGAAGAGAAAGTTCCTTGATCTCTCAATGACTCTAGCTTTTGCTGTGAGCTCCACTGACATTTCACCTTAGTACATGCCCACTAAATATTACATCTCCTTCCTTCATTTCTAATGAAGACCTTCTGTGGCTTATGAGTTGGTTTACTGCTATAATTGGACTAAGAAGATTTGGACTTTTTTTTTTCCTGTGCTTTTCACACATATATCATGGTATTACAATATATTCTAAGAATCAAATCTCTATTTGCATGTTGTAAGCAAAGGGTCTCCTTGCTAAGAATATTTAAGTGTTAAGTAGGGCATCTATTTGGAATTAAATCAATTGGATCTTTTGAGAAACAAATAAAAGATATATAAAGAAGACAGAGTTGGGGGGAGTAATACATCAGCATATTGCAAGAATTTATGGAGAACGTAGATAAGAATATATTAAAATGATGTATGAAAGCCACCCAACCATTATAGAAAGACAGTCTTTAACCTAAAAGGGGAGGAAAAAGATATACAAAAATATTGCATTAGTTTAGAGGAAAAGTTGCTAAGAATATCTTAATTCAAAAGTAATACTAAAACTATCTAGCCATAACCAGTATGTAAACACAAAACCTTTTCAGATACTATATTTGATCATTAAAAGAGAAAGAATTCTCAAGAATTGATTTTTTATTTTATTCTGCTTAGTCTGTGTGCTTTATTTTATCGTAATAAGAAGCAGCAAAAAAAAAAAAAAAAAAGACTAGGAACTGCTAAGTCAAGCTATGTTCATTTTAGTCTATCAGGCTTCCCCCCTCCACCCGCCCAGGGAAGCACATGACACAGAGAATGTCTGAAATGAGTTGAAGTAGGATTTTGCTTTTCTTAATAATGCCCAACTTCCTGAGAAGCAAAAACAAAAACAAAACTACTTTGTGCACTGAACTGTATAAAACTGAGATTTGGCACCCACAAATCAAGCTACAGTTCTTTTAAAAACTTCACAGAGTCACAGGCATTCTTTCTCTTGGATAGAACCGCAGGACACCTAAGTATGATTACCATTTAATTTATTTGCTCCTTTTTCTTGATAACAAACTTTTTGTGTAGTTAAACTTCAATTAACGAAAGAAAGAAGAAAAACTGCTTCTCTCTGGGCTGGAGCTGAACTGGGGGGGCACTCCTGGCCCAGGTCCTCTAAGCAGGAGAGGAGCCAGATTATTTGTGTAGCTTAATTTATATTCATTGCAATTACAGTATGGTGTGACTGATGCCAGTACTGATTGCCTGGAAGCCAGCCATGGTTTTCCCCTTTGGTCCAGCTCTGGCAGGGTGTGCCTTGCAGGTCATTCCTGCCCCAGCTTCCTTCTATTATCTGTAACCAAAAGACTCTTCTATTCAAGTTGAACAAACCCAGCTCACTACCTAAGGCCAAAGAAGAAAAGGAACAGCGCATAAATATATCTGACAAAGTCATCAGGGATTAGAAAACAGAATCTGGCAATAAATATGGTAATTAGGTAATTTGAGACTTCCCTCGCAGGGTTCTTTGAAAATGCAATCTCAGAATTGGAGTCCAGAGCTGATTTTCACACCATTAAGGAGAATTATGAGAGAGTTGAAACTTTTTAATGACATTTAAGTATTTTTCATTGGTGAGTTAATAACTTTCCTGTCCACGCTAGGGAAATTTTAATGATGCAGTCAGGAAAAAGACCCCCCACCCCACCCCTAAGCTACCCAGTGATGGAACTGGCAGCTCCTGAGTGACTTCCTCCCACTCCTCTGGAAGCCAAAAGAAAGCTTGGCTTGAGTCTATAATGAGCACTTGGTGGATGCTTAAGAATTCTATTCAACTGCCACTTAGGAGACAAAGAAGTGGTCTTCCCCCTCCCCCCCTCCAATTTAATAGCATGGAAGTTTTAATTATGTTTTGCCATTTCACAGAGGGGAGTTTTGGATGTTTAATCAATCTACAGGTTGTGGTTCAGTTTAGCATGTTTGTGGTTTAAAAAGCTGTGATACTTCAAGGAAGGCTTCCCTTCGTATTTGGAAAAGGAAGAGAGAAGGCAGCTAGTATGACATCCTTCAGGAGGTTGCTTCTAAATACCTAAGACTGAGTTCTGACCTCCACCTGGGGCCATTGCATCTTGTCTTCCCCTGTATCCTGACAACGACACTTGTATTGAGATCACTGGTTGTCTTGTCTCTCCCTCTTCCCCAGCCTCTCAGTTCTTCCAAGGAAAAGATCAGGTCCTGTTTCCTCTAGGATTCCTGTTTCTTCCACAGCTCCTGACATAGAGTGTACTTAAAACAGATATTTAATGACTAAACGAAGGGGTAGATCCCACAGGATTAAAAGATGCTCTCATGATATAAAAATTCAGTGTATGGGAAAGATTCCATATTTATTTTCCTGTTAAGACTAGTTATATAACTTATACAGTTCAAAAATAAAGTCTTTGAGAGATGAAGGAAGAGAACATTGAGACAGTATTTCTCAAGCTGGCTGATGACCAAAATTACACTTAAAAACTAAAAGATTTCCTTGTGAAAACTGCTTTTATTATTAAGTTTCTTCTGTTGATTCTAAAACACTGGGACGCCTGCTTTTGAAGTTAAGAGAAACTAATCCTTTCTGTTGATAGCTGAGGTCACTGACTCTAGAAAAGAAAGGAGTCTTGCCCAAGGTCACAAAGCAAGTTAGTAGCAGAGGTAAGATTTGGACCTAAATTTCCTGATTTTCAGGTTTGTTTGTTTTTTTAATCTCCTTATCCCTTAAGTCCTTAAGAGTTTATTGAGCACCTATTATGTGCCAGCACTCTGTTGAATGTTGGCAATAAAAAACAAATAACAATAAAGCTCTTCTCTATTGAAAACTGACTGCATGTGTGATATCAAGAAATGCTTTATATAATATAGTCCTGCAACAGAAATTATTATTATTAAATATCCAATTATTATTATTATAATTGAATCAGAGAATTTCAACTTAAAGAGTTTAATTTGACCAATAGGAAAAAAAATCACTTTCTTTTAAATAGGAGACCTTGCTGTGGAAGAAATCAGTCTAACAGGAAAGATAAAATAAGCACGTGAACAAATAGCTTTAATGTGAGTTGATGGGATTTTCTTCCCTAACCATTCTCCCCAGTCACATACCTTCCCGGAGCTAGTGACCTGAATCAGTCAGTTCAGTTGTCCGGTTGTATAGTTGCCCAGTCGTGTCCTACTCTTTGTAACTCCATGGACTGCAGCATGTCAGGCCTTCCTGTCCATCACTAACTCCCGGGGCTTGCTCAAACTCATGTCCATCAAGTCAGTGATGCCATCCAACCATCTCATCCTCTGTCGTCCCCTTCTCCTCCTGCCTTCAATCTTTCCCAGCATCAGGGTCTTTTCCAATGAGTCAGTTCTTTGCATCAGGTGGCCAAAGTATTGGAGCTTCAGCTTCAGCATCAGTCCTTCTGGATAATGACCTGGATAATGTAACTAAAACTAAGAGAGGAGATGGACACTCTCCAGCATAACAAGGTACAGAAGACGCATCTAATGGAGCTGGTCTTTGTGAAATAAAAATCTGATTTTTAAAAAATATAATCCACTTAGAGACCAGAGCACCGAGAGGCCCTCTCTGGTCCTTTCACTTCTAATCTCAAAGTGGAAACCCCTGCTATGACTCTATCAGCTGCAGAAACAAACAGATAGGAGAATAAGTAACAGTGAAAAGTGGACTTTGCTTAAGAATAGATTAGGGGGAGTGATGCAGTTAAGGGAAGGGTAAAGGTCTTGGTTTGGGAGGGGAACAAAGGTAAGTGGGAAAGTGCCCCAGATCACACTCTGTACAGAATGAAGGTGACCAAGGAATGTGCATGGAATTCCTAGGACAAAATCCACAAACTCATGAAATGGAGCTCAGGGACAGGATAAATGGTCCAAAAGACCACTCCAAAATGCCTGTCGTTTCATGGATACTCTGTTGGTTGAGTTATATTAATAGAGATGTGAAATACATTGTCCAGGACTTTACATGCACTTTGGGATTTTCTGCTGATAGTAACATTCATTTTCACTTTCAGCTTTCACTCCTATTCCAAAGAAAGGTAATGCCAAAGAATGCTCAAACTATTGCACAATTGTGTTCATTTCACATACTAGTAAATTTATTCTCAAAATCTTTCAAGCTAGGCTTCATCAGTATGTGAACCAAGAATTTCTAGATGTGCAAGCTGGGTTTTAAAAAGGTGGAGGAACCAAAGATCTAATTGCCAGCATCAGTTGGATCATAGAGAAAACAAGGTAATTCCAGAAAAAATATCTACTTCTGCATTAACTACTCTAAAGCCTTTGACTGTGTGGATCACAACAAACTGTGGCAAATTCTTAGACTGGAATATCAGACCATCTTACCTGCCTCCTGAGAAACCTGTATTCAGGTCAAGAAGCAACAGTTAGAAACAGACATGGAACAACTAACTGGTTCAAAATTGGGAAAGGATACAAAAAGGCTGTATATTGTCACTTTGCTTATTTAACTTATATGTAGAGTACATCATGTGACATCCTGGACTGGATGAATCACAAACTGGAATCAAGATTGTGGAAGAAATATCAATAACCTCTGATATGCAGATGATACACCTTAATGGCAGAAAGCAAAGAGGAACTAAATAGCCTCTTGATGAGGGTCAAAGAGCTGACTCATTTGAAAACACCCTGATGCTTGAAAAGATTGAAGGTGAGAGGAGAAGGGGATGACAGAGGCTGAGATGGTTGAATGGCATCACTGACTCAATGGGCATGAGTTTGAGTAAACTCCGGGAGTTGGTGATGGACAGGGAGGCATGGTGTGCTGCAGTCCATGGGGTCACAGAGAGTAGGACATGACTGAGTGACTGAACTGAACTGAACTGAAAGAGGAGAGTGGAAAGCTGGCTTAAAACTCAATATTCAAAAAACTAAGATCATAGAATCTGGTCCCATCAATTCATGGCAAATAGAAGGGGGAAAATTTGAAACAGTGACATTTTATTTTCTTGTATATTTGTCTTCAAACTACAAGGCTCCAAAATCACTGTGGACAGTGACTGCAGCCATGAAATTCAAAGACACTTACTCCTTTGAAAGTTATGACAAACCTAGACGTATTAAAAAGCAGAAACATCATTTTGCCAACAAATGTCCGGATAGTCAAAGCTATGGTTTTTCCAGTAGGCATGTACAGATGTGAGAACTGGACCATAAAGAAGGCTGAGCACAGAAGAATTGATGCTTTTGAACTGTGGTGCTGGAGAAGACTCTTGAGAGTTCCTTGGACTGCAAGGAGATCAAATCAGTCAATACTAAATGAAATCAACCCTGAATATTCATTGAAAGGACTGTTGCTGAAGCTGAAGCTCCAATACTGTGGCCACCTGATGTGAAAAGCCAGCTCATTGGAAAAGACACTGATGATGGGAAAGATGGAAGGCAAAAGGAGAAGCGGGTAGCAGAGGACTGGTTAGATAGCATCACTGATTCAGTGGACATGAATCTGAGAAAACTCTGGAAGATAGTGAAGGATAGGGGAGCCTGGGATGCTGCAGTCCATGGGGTCATAGAGTTGGACATGACTTAGCAACTGAATAACAACACTTACATTCATAACACACTGTCCCATGCTTTTCCTCCATAATGGGGTGGAGCAGGGAGCAGAGGGATGAGTACATTCCAGAAATGCTATGGAGTCCAGATAAAAGAGACACTAAATCTACTAAGAAAAGGGTGTAGAAGATAAGGAATATTATCAGGAAAGACTTGGCAAATACGAGCCAGCTGAACAATCTTCACTAGGCTCGGAAAGCTGGTCCAATCCTGAGGCAAGCCTTGTGAGTACACAGAAATGTAAAAGACTGACCTATTCAGAAAATAACACGTTGCTCTGGAAGTTTGCTGAAATGCAGATTCTTAGGCTTTCTCCTTGAGACTCTTACTTCAGTAGGTTTAAAGGAGGGTTTTTTGGTTTTATTTTCCCTTTTCATTTTAACTTGATACACATAATTAGAATTCAGGAAGTCCCTACCCTTGGATGGGACACATTTTACATATTTATTTTCACTAACCTCTAACAGAAATTTAGCATTTTGAATGTAGGCAACAGACTAGCTTAGTATTAGCAATATCTGTGACAAAAACCACAAATATTTTGATGTTTTATTACCATTGTTTCAGATATCTCCAAATAATGTTTATGCTGAAATAACAGAAGTTATTAAACTTGATGCCAAATGTTGCTATTTTATGTGTTAATAAATTAGCATATATATTACTACATCAGGAAAGTTATATACAGTTCCTGAGATAGAAAATTGTATAACCAGTTTCCTCTGTGATCCTACGTATTTAATTGTGTACATTTAAAACCAGTTTCATAAGAAGTGAGTCCAAAGGCCAAAAAGGTCTGTGGCACAAAAAATTGAATGACTTCTCAGAGAGCAAATACCAGTTATCTCCACTTTTAATATGCAAACCTGATATTTCTAGTGCCAGTGGTCTCACACTGTAGGAAATGAGAAGTTAAAAAGGAAGATGGCTTTCCAGCTGACTTGGGCAAGGGAATTTCTGGGAGAAGCAGAGGTCCTGAGTCTGCCAAGGGACCAAACTTAGTATAGGTTATGTTTGTGTATGTGTGTGTGTATAGTACATAACCTATACTAAGGGGGGGATTGTATGTGAGTGTATGTTAGTGTGTTTATTTGTTATGGAGGGGGATTGTATGTGAGTGTATGTTAGTGTGTTTATTTGTATGTTTGTGTGTGTGTGTTTGTGTGCATATGTGTGTATTTATGTATGTGTGTACATCCTTCTAATGTAGAGGAACTGAGATTTCAAAATGAAGTTTGGAGATAATGATGCATGAAAATGAGACTGAAAGTCAGCCCCACCTAATTTGCAAGTCTTCCCAAAAATGTTTGTTAAGCTCAGTGCAAAGAATGTCACCCTCTGGAAACTAAAGGTAAAGTCATAAATGAGTGATACACACCGCTTAGCCACCCAACTGTAATTTATTCTTCACTTCTTACAGTCACTGTTAAACCACAGAAGCGAAGCTACCAGCGTCTATGACAATAGTGAATTTATGTACATGCTATTTCTCATATTAGTCTGAAACCCAGGCCAAGAATGGAAATAAAACAAATGAGCTGTCAGACAAGTGGAAACAGGAAATGCCAAGAAACCAGTGCTCCACTGGTGAACCAGAGGTGGGGAACTGGGGCTCCACCATCTTTGGCTTCAGGATCATTCTGGAAGGCCAGTTTGTACTCTGCTGTGAAACTCTCCAAGAAAGAAGAGGCTGAGATGATAAACAAGCCCACCCACCATCCAATTTCAAGGTTTTATTTGACCTCTTCACGTTTTAATTATACAACACATTCATTTGAGGATCCCAAGAAAGCCTAGGAACCAAATTTAGTATATATTTACTGCAACACAAATACTTTAAACACTTGATTTCATGTAACTTTCAGAGAGCTACTCTGATCCCATTTGACAGTTAAATAAGGTTGATATGGGTAAAGATTGTGCTTAGAAGGTAAATATATAAACCTTTGCTAATTTTATAATTCCATGCTGCTTCACTATTTTATGCTGAGGAAATTCTACAATTATTTGAAGAGAAAATGTACATACTGTGTTTCTTTAAAGAACAAAATCAAGTCAACTACCCAAACTCAGTCAAAAGAGAATAAAGAGATTAAGCACAAACCCTCAAGGACAAAGAAAACACAAGAGGACTTAATAGCAACGAAGTCTTAGAAGCTGCAGAGCAGATGGATGAGTGATAGGACCTGGTAACTGCAAAGTGCTGATCCGAAGGCTGCAGTGGAAAGCTGGTCATACAAGTTGCTTTATGTCATACATGTCCCCAGATAATCAGAAATTGGTGGTACTGCGTACCTCCACAAACAGGAAGACTGGGGGCTAATAGCAGGAAGGTTTCTCTTTTTATAGGTTTAAGAAGCCGTTAAACCTCACATTTCTTTCTCTATAAATCTCAATCAAGTGTCAGTCCCTTTTCCGCAGCAGCAAAAATCCTGGAAATTTATACTTTGGAAGGGATAAAACAAAGGGTCTTGGCTTGCAGGATACACGAACCAGATAAAGATGGGGCTTCCATATTGCAAAACAAGTTATAATGAGAAAGCTTACAAACTAATATATCCCCCCACCACCCCCCCCCCCAACAATTCCCCAGTCAACTCTCAGAACCAGCTTCTATCCTGAAAAAAGGCAAGACATTGGAAGAGACTTCCTAGAGGATATGTAAACACAGAGATGCTCCACCCAGATTCCCCTTCAAGGAATGACTGACCTCACCATTGCGGGCAGTCACGCCAACTCCTTAAGGTGTCTGGTTCAGCTGCAAAGAGTGCCCTGTTCAACATCAAATCCTTCTTGGGATAGCCTGCATCCAGTGGCTCATCAACTGAGGTGGGGGTGCAGAGGTGGGCATTTCAGCCCAGTGTGGGCCACACTGGTGGACAGCACTCCCTCCAGAGCGCCAACCAGAGAGGACTGCATCCCAGTTTCTCTTCTGTTGCTCCGTCCTGCTTCTTCCTTTCACAGAGCCCTGGAAAAATATCCTGCACTCCAGTTTTGTCTCAGTGACCAGTTCAGGCAAACCAAAGGTCGACAGGCCCCAAGATACAAACACCTAAATATAGCAGTGGTTTCCCAGTGAAATGAACAGAACAGCACTTCCTGTGGTGAAGCAGACAATGGAGGAAGCTGAAGCACACACTCAGGCTTCTGATCAGCTTCTGAGTTCGGTTCAGTCAATTACTCAGTCGTGTCTGACTCTTTGCCACCCCATGGACTACAGCACAACAGGCTTCTCTGCCCATTACCAGCTCCTGGAGCTTGCTCATATTCATGTCCATCAAATCAGTGATGCCATCCAATCATCTTATTGTATGCTGTCCCCTTCTCCTGCCTTCAAACTTTTCCAGCATCATGGTCTTTTCTAAGGAGTCAGTTCTTCGAATCAGGTGGCCAAAGTATTGGAGCTTCAGCTTCATCATCAGTCTTTCCAATAAA
The DNA here is from genome assembly GCF_002263795.3 of Bos taurus. Lineage (NCBI taxonomy): Eukaryota > Metazoa > Chordata > Mammalia > Artiodactyla > Bovidae > Bos > Bos taurus. The sequence continues at coordinate 13,982,871 of NC_037341.1, read as the reverse complement.
TATTCAGGGCAGATTTCCTTTAGGAAGGACTGATTGAGTCTCCTTACAGTCCAAGGGACTCTCAAGAGTCTTCTCCAACACCACAGTTTAAAAGCATCAATTCTTTGGTGCTCATATTTCTTTGTGGTCCAACTCTCACATCCATACATGACTACTGGAAAAACCATAGTTTTGACTAGACAGACCATTGTTGGCAAAGTAATATCTCTGCTTTTTAAAATGCTGTCTAGGTTTTTTACAGCTTTTCTTCCAAGGAGCAAGTGCCTTTTAATTTCATGGCTGCAGTCACCATCTGTGGTGATTTTGGAGCCCAATAAATAAAGTCAGCCACTGTTTCCATTGTTTCCCCATCTATTGCCATGAAGTGATGGGACCAGATGCCATGATCTTAGTTTTCCGAACGTTGATTTTTAAGCCAACTTTTTCACTCTCCTCTTTCACTTTCATCAAGAGGCTCTTTAGTTCTTCACTTTCTGCCATAAGGATGGTGTCATGTGCATATCTGGGATTATTGATATTTCTCCCATTTTAGAAAAGGCAGATGAATCAGAGATCAAATTGCCAACATCTGTTGGGTCATAGAAAAAGCAAGAGAGTTCCAGAAAAACATCTATTTCTGCTTTATTGACTACGCCAAAGCCTTTGATTGTGTGGATCACAAAAAACTGTGGAAAATTCTTCAAGATATGGGAATACCAGACCACCTGACCTGCCTTCTGAGAAATCTGTATGCAGGTCAAGAAGCAGTAGTTAAAACCGGACATGGAAGAAAAGACTGGTTCCAAACCGGGAAAGGAGTATGTCAAGGCTGTATATTGTCACCCTGCATATTTAACCTATATGCCCAGTACATCATGAGAAATGCCAGGCTGGATGAAGACAAACTGGAATCAAGATTACTGGGAGAAATACCAACAACCTCAGATATGAAGATGACACCACTCTTATGGCAGCTTCTGAGAGACACACATAAATATGAGCAGCCTAAGCATCAGTTCAGTTCAGTTCAGTCACTCAGCCATGTCTAATTCTTTGTGACCCCATGGCCAGGCTTCTCTGTCCACCACTAACTTCTGGAGCTTGCTCAAACTCATGTCCATTGAATTGATGATGCCATCCAACCATCTCATCCTCAGTCGTCCCCTTCTCCTCCTGCTGTCAATCTTTCCCAGCATCAGGGGCTTTTTCAATGAGTTGGTTCTTTGAATAGGGGGCCAAAGAATTGGAGTTTCAGCTTCATCATCAGTCCTTCCAATGAATATTCAGGACTGATTTCCTTTAGAATGGACTGGTTGGATCTCTTTGCAGTCCAAGGGACTCTCAAGAGTCTTCTCCAATACCACAGTTCAAAAGCATCAATTCTTCAGCTCTAAGCTTTCTTCACAGTCCAACTCTCACATCCATACATGACCACTGGAAAAACCATAGCTTCGACTAGATGGACCTTTGTTTCCCATGTTAATGTCTCTGCTTTTTAAAATGCTGTCTAGGTTGGTCATAACTTTCCTTCCAAGGAGCAAGTGCCTTTTAATTTCATTGCCACAGTCACCATCTGTGGTGATTTTGGAGCCCAAGAAAATAAAGTCTGTCATTGTTTCCATTGCTTCCCCATCTGTTTGCCATGAAGTAATGGGACTGGAAGCCATGATCTTAGTTTTCTGAATGTTGAGTTTTAAGCCAACTTTTTCACTCTCCTCTTTCACTTTCATCAAGAGGCTCTTTAGTGCTTCTTCGCTCTCTGCCTGAAGGGTGGTGTCATCTGCATATCTGAGGTTATTGATATTTCTCCTGGCAATCTTGATTCCAGCTTGTGCTTCATCCAGCCTGGCATTTTGCATGATGTATTCAGCATATAATTTAAATAAGCAGTGTGACATTATACAGCCTTGATGCACTCCTTTCCTGATTTGGAACCAGTCTGTTCTTCCATGTCTGGTTCTAACTACTGCTTCTTGACCTGCATACAGATTTCTCAGGAGTCAGGTCAGGTGGTCTGGTATTCCCATTTTTTGAAGAGTTTTCCACAGTTTGTTGTGATCCACACAATCAAAGGCTTTGGCATAGTCAATAAAATGACTTAACTTTATTGTTAAGTAGATGTTTTTCTGGTACTCTCTTGTTTTTTCGATGATCCACCAGATGTTGGCAGTTTGATCTCTGGTTCCTCTGCCTTTTCTAAAACCAGCTTAAACATCTGGAAGTTCATGGTTCAGGTACTGTTGAAGCATGGCTTAGAGAATTTTGAGTATTTCTTTGCTAGCATGTGAGATGAGTGTAATTGTGCGGTAGTTTGAGCATTTTTTGGCATTGCCTTTCTTTGGGATTGGCATGAAAACTGACCTTTTCCAGTCCTTGGCCACTGCTGAGTTTTCCGAATTTGCATATTGAGTGCAGCACTTTCACAGCATCATCTTTTAGGATTTGAAATAATTCAACTGGAATTCCATCACCTCCACTAGCTTTGTTCATAGTGATGCTTCCTAAGGCCCACTTGTCTTTGCATTCCAGGATGTCTGGCTCTAGGTGAGTGATCACACCATAATGATTATGTGGATCATGAAGATGTTTTTTGGAGAGTTCTTCTGTGTTCTTGCCACCTCTTCTTAATATCTTCTGCTTCTGTTAAGTCCATACCATTTCTGTCCTTTATTGTGTCCATCTTTGCATGAAATGTTCCTTTGGTATCTCTAATTTTCTTGAAGAGATCTCTAGTCTTTCCCATTCTATTGTTTTCCTCTATTTCTTAGCATTGATCACTGAGGAAGGCTTTCTTATCTCTCCTTGCTATTCTTTGGAACTCTGCATTCAGATGGGTATATCTTTCCTTTTCTCCTTTACCTTTCACTTCTCTTCTTTTCTCAGCTATTTGTAAGGCCTCTTCAGACAATCGTTTTTCCTTTTTCCATTTCTTTTACTTGGCATGATCTTGATTACTGCCTCCTGTACAATGTCATGAACCTCCGTCCATAGTTCTCCAGGCACTTTGTCTAACAGATCTAATCCCTTGAATATTTGTCACTTCCACTGTATAATCATAAGGGATTTAATTTAGGTCATACCTGAATGGTCTAGTGGTTTTCCCTACTTTCTTCAATTTAAGTCTGAATTTTTCACTAAGGAGTTTATGATCTGAGCCACAGTCAGCTCCCAGTCTTGTTTAGGGTTCCCAAACCCCTAAGCATCACTCAACATTATAGAAAAAACTTCAGTATGAAAGTAGGATCTAAAACAAAGAGGCTATACAATATGATTCTTAATCAACATGTTGTACCCAGGAATGAAAAGCAGTGCAAAAAATACCAGAGAAATATAAAAAGCTCTCAGAAATTAAGATACCAGTAAGCTACTGTCAAGAACCACAACCAAAGTGTTTGAGGTTAAAGTTGAGACAATTTTTCAGTCCCTAGAGTAAAAACAAAAAATGAGAGAAAAGTGACAGGGAAAAAAAAGGTAAAACAAAGGAAGAAACCTGAGTTTCAGTCCTGGAGATGCAACGTCCAAATGACAGCAACTCCAGAAGGAAAGAATAGAGACAATGGAAAGAAGAATATTGAATAAAATAACTGAAGAAATTTTCCCACAATGGAAGGACATGCGCTTTCAGGGTAAAATTTACACCATTTAATTAGTACTTAGCAAATGGACTTTTTTTTTTCAAAGATCTGTCTAAAGATTCCCAAAACTCAAATCAAGAAAAAAACGTATGGGAGTGGGGGAATCCTACAGATTTCCGGAGAGAGGTGGAAAGTATTTTCTCTTCGAAGTATCAAGAATCAACAAGGCTTTGGACTACATAGCTTTTAACAAGAGAAGGTAGAAGGAATAATTTCAAAATTCTAAGAAAATCAGATGATTCCAAGTGTTCAAGACACATCTTAAGTATAAATTAAGAGTAAATGTAGAGTGAAGATCTTTTCAGACACATAGAATTAAAGAATGTTCATTTAACCCTCATGCACTTTTCCTTGGGAACCTAGCTGAGGATGAGTTCCACAAGAAGAAGGGAATAAGACAAGGAAGAGATTCAGGGAGCACAGGAGACAAGAGATCTAATAACAGAAAGCAGGAGAGTCCCAGATGATGGTGAGGGAGAGGCAGAAGGAAGGATGATGGATTTCTTCAAATAGATGAAATTGAGATGCTCCCCTCGTGTGCCAGAGGACATTCAGGCAAATAAGGAGTTTGGGGATTATTAGTGAGATGTACAGCAAAGGAAACAAACACAAAAGGCAAATTATAACTTCAGCAAAAATAAAACTCTGTGCCCCAAAGAAATGTCCTTGTTATCTGGCATCAGGCTGAAACTTACTGCAAAAGTCTTATAGGCAACAGTAATGTCAGCATTTCTGCAAAGCTTACAGTGAGGTAATTGATGCTTATTTAAAATATGTAAATGTTATTTACAAGTAAACCCTGTAGTATATGAGGGTTTACTTGTAAACAACATTTACATATTTTAAATAATGTAAAAGCCTGGCACACTCCAGTGCATGGAATTGCAAAGAATCAGATACAACTTAGTGACTGAACAACAACAATGAAACACTGGTTATTTATTTCACTACAATTAGATAAAACCTATGGGAAGGCAGGAAAGGGGGAAATCTCATGTCTACAGTGGGAGTCTGAGAAAAGGTGAGAAAGATAACTAAAGCCTCATATCCTAGAGTGCATACCAGATAAAGAAAACCTGAAACCCCAAAACTAAAAAGTAGTACAACGGCACCCCACTCCAGTACTCTTGCCTGGAAAATCTCAGGGATGGAAGAGCCTGGTGGGCTGCAGTCCATGGGGTCGCTGAGGGTCAGACACGACTGAGTGACTTCGCTTTCACGTTTCACTTTCATGCCTTGCAGAAGGAAATGGCAACCCACTCCAGTGTTCTTGCCTGGAGAATCCCAGGGACAGGGGAGCCTGGTGGGCTGCCGTCTCTGGGGTCGCACAGAATCGGACACGACTGAAGCGACTTAGTAGCAGCAGCAGCAGCATGCCCCCAAAAAGGGACTAAAATGATGTAAGTGATTGTTAGTATGAACTTGGGGATTGGAAAGGAGTGGAACACAGCTTTTTGGATTTATTTCTATAAATCTTGTAGGACAAGATTTTGACTCTTTAAACCATTTTCATGGGCCTCTTAATAAAAATAAACACTAAATTTTAAAAGGCACAGAGTCAATCAGACCTCCTTCTCTGTGACCACCCAGACTTCGTGAATTAAAGTCGCCTTCTCACATCCTCCCCTTCCTAGGCTGCACACTGGGTTCCTGGACTTCCTTAAAACCTGCTGAATCTGGAAGATGGTGATAGATGACCCAGAATCTTGCAGTGAAACCTTGGTCTCAAAAAATGGAGAAGATGCGCTGGGGATTTAGAAGGCAGAGTCACAGGAAAGAAGCATCAATTACCTCAGTGTAAGCTTTGCAGAAATGCTGACATTACTGTTGCCTGTAAGACTTTTGCAGTAAGTTTCAGCCTGATGCCAGATCCCAAGGACAAGTGCAAAAAAAGTGTCTGAGTTTCTCTTGAAATTTTCTGGTAAAATAATGGGGCTCCATCTTTAGGAGTGAGCCAGCGTCATAACTGACAGAAACTTAGCACCAGGGCCCTATTCTGCTTTCCCTGTATTTGCAGGGAAACTAAGGAGGGTAAGTCAGACCTGGAGAAGACCAACATTTACTGATTCACTGCAATCATCCACCATGTGCTTTAACTGAAACAGAATGAAATAAAAAGTTAAAGCCCATGACCCCTATGGTTTGCTCTGGATAGAGAGAATAAATTGTTTTCATCACTTCTCTCCCCCTTCTCAGTTCAGTTCAGTTCAGTTGCTCAGTCATGTCCAACTCTTTGTAACCTGATGAACTGCAGTACACCAGGCTTCCCTGTCCATCACCAACTCCAGAGCTTGCTCAAACTCACGCCCATCAAGTCGGTGATACCATCCAACCATCTCATCCTACGTCATCCCCTTTTCCTCCCACCTTCAATCTTTCCCAGCATCAGGGTCTTTTCCAATGAGTCAGTTATTTGCATCAGGTGGCCAAAGTATTGGAGCTTCAGCTTCAGCATCAGCCCTTCCAGTGAATAGTCAGGACTGATTTCCTTTAGGATGGACTGGTTGGATCTCCTTGCAATCCGAGGGACTCTCAAGAATCTTCTCCAACACCACAATTCAAAAGCATTAATTCTTTGGCACTCAGATTTCTTTTCTCCCCCTTCTACAAGCTGCTAATAGGAAAAGAGTTGTCCTGGACCCTTTTTTAGAATAATAGATAAGAGAACTTTAAAAAAAAAGCTCCCTCTTGCTTGCCGCTGCTGCTGCTAAGTTGCTTCAGTCGTGTCCGACTCTGTGCGACCCCATAGACGGCAGCCCACGAGGCTCCCCCGTCCCTGGGATTCTCCAGGCAAGAACACTGGACTGGGTTGCCATTTCCTTCTCCAAGGCATGAAAGTGAAAAGTGAAAGTGAAGTCGCTCAGTCGTGTCTGACCCTCAGTGACCCCATGGACTGCAGCCTACCAGGCTCTTCCATCCCTGAGATTTTCCAGGCAAGAGTACTGGAGTGGGGTGCCATTGCCTTCAATGCATGAAAGTGAATAAAGTGGGTGTATATGATGATGAATGACTCATTAATTTAAGAAAGCCCTCCAAAGTCCTTTATGGTTAAGAAAGACAAGTCTTAGCTGTGATCTGAAAGGAGGAAGTTGAAAAAAGGTGAGATAAAGTGCTCTGAAAAACAGTTTGTGTCACACCCCAATCCTCAACCCAGGAGACTGTGGGGTTGAGTCCTTGGAAGTGGGAAAAAAGAAGAGACAAGAGAGAATTGCTATACAGGGGGGGCTAAATCCCAGGAAATAATGCTAGGCTGGGATCTAAGAAGAACCAGGCTGAAAATATTCCATCCTTGGCAATAGCTAAGGAAATTAGAAAGTGACATCAGATAGTTACTTTAATGGATGTCTTTTGTTCTTTGCAGTAACCACTTGCCATTATTTTTAAAAATAAGGCCGTTAAAGGCAAGAACAGCCTTTTAATGGAGTACTTTGGAGAATGGTAAGAATTTTCAGAAATCTTGGGGAGGAAGTTGTACTTCTCTTAGTTATATAGAATGTGGCCTTGAGTTAGATTATTTAGATATTCAAGGAAAGTATGACATGATAGAAGGCAGGAGAACTTAGGGAGCTCAAACATGGCCTCTTTTAATCATCAGGAAAATGGGAGGTGATGATTATCTTTTTTAACAAGAATGTGCCCCTTTGCTATCTGAATTATCGATAATGTTCCCAAGTCACTTCTCACAGTATACAGTGGTATAAGAGAGAGACCAAATATCTGGTCTGTGCCATTCTAAGGCACTAATGCGCCCCATTTCACACACGCAGGAATCCCCAGGTGTTTAGTGTTGAGGAGACGCTTGGCACAAAGGGGTTATTTATTTCATTGAAGGTTAGGAAGCTTTCATGTTTAGATAACAGAAAAACTGAGTTGTTAGTAAATTCTGGAAAAAGTTTGAAAGTCAATAAGACATTGTAAGAAAAATACAAAATAGAAAGTAGAAAACTACATAAGAAGAAAATGTTGTGTTCTTGCTATAAGAACAGAGTAAGCCAAGAATGCATAATCTGATTAAGGAGAACTGAAGTCTCCATAAAGACTGTATGTGCACCATTCCTGGTTACCTTGGTAACCCTTTCCTGAGGATCATGATGTTATCATGAGAAAAGAAAAAAAAAAAAAATACATGGACAAGAGGTTTAGCAAGCTCCCCCTCGGGAAGGCCTGAGGGGAAGTCTGGGAGTGGAAGAATTAAGCTTAGCACAGAGGTATCCAAGAGGAAGGTCTTGAGTACAACAGACCTTGGTGCCCTCTGCCGATTTGGGCAGAGTCCATGTAAATAATAAACTGTGGCTGCAGGGCTTCTCTGCCTGCAGGAAACTTTGCACTGAGGAGCAGAAGCCCTGGGCAGAGGATGGTGGAGGCTAAGGCAGAGACGGTTGTAGCTCCCTTCCTTATCTGCAGACAGGAGGGGCCCATCAGAGCCCAGGCTACCTCCTCTCATCTCAGTTCCTTTAACTGAAAAGTGGGAATGGCAACAGCACCTATCTCAAGGGAATTTTATGAGGCTTAAATGAATTAATACAGAGAAAGCACTTTGAACAAAGTGTGGCACGTGGTAAGATTTCTTGGCATGTTAACTATTAATGTCACTGTTACTATTCTCTAACGGAGGAAGTTGAAGTAAAACCAAGAGTTGGCACTTCAGTGCTATCTGAAAAGGATATCTATGATGGGAAAGAGGGGGAAAGGGAAGAAAGAACGTTGGTTGTTAAACAGAAGATGGTCTGGCAGCAGGTCAAGTCCAAAATGCAAAGCTGAATCAGAGCCCCTGGCTTCCAGAGAAGCCACAGTTCTTAAAACAAGGACAATAATTCTTTGAGGTGTGAACTGGTCAACTCCCCAAGGTTATACTCTGTGATAAGGACTCCACATCAAAACAGGCTCAAAGCTCAGGCATGATTGCTTCATTACCCGTTCTTTCAGCTCAGGCGCAGAAATAAAAGGTAGTCTCCATTGCAAATCAGACTCAGGAGGATGTGACTTCAGTATCCACGACCTACAAACCTGCAAGAATCATGCCCCTTCTCAACTTCCGTCACAGTTGTCAAGGCCATCCCACTAGTCTTAACTCCACCTACCCTCTTGAAATTGATATAGGTTGAAATGTATCCTCTAAAAAGGTATACTGAAATTCTAACCCCTAGTACTTGTGCACGTGACTTTATTTAGAAATAGTCTTTGCAGTTGTGACCAAGTTAAATATATAAAATAGAAAGCGGATAGGCTAGCCACAAATGACCAGGGTGACTTAAACCCTCTTCTTCGCATTCAGTTTTTGTTGCTTCTATATGTGTTTACAGAATGGTACGACCCTCATGGAACGATGACATGGACTGACCAGAGCTGATCCTCAATAAATACAAGAGAAAAAGAGAGAACTGAGGGAGTTTGGGAAGGAAAGGGGATAAAGAGGAAGAACAAAAGAATAGGTTTACAGAAAAGAAGGGAAAAGAAACAGGAAAGAACAAAGTCTCTCACTAACTCAGAGGCTCTGGTTCTGAGTTGACAACAGTAGGGAAAAGCAAGTCCAAGCTGGAAACACCCACAGAAACACCATGTCTTACATTTTTGAGTGTGAGACACATATTGATTTGGTAACAGACTTCCAGAAGCAGTGAGAAAGCAGGGAACTTACCCTTCATTAAATGGGCACATAGATTTTGGGGTTTGTCAGAAATTATCATTCGTTTTTGTTATTTAGTCACTAGTCATGTCTGACTCTTTTTGCAACCCTCATGGACTGTAGCCCACCAGGCTCCTCTGTCCAGTGGAGTTTCCAGGCAAGAATACTGGAGTGGGTTGCCATTTCCTTCTCTAGGGGATCTTCCCAACCCAGGGATCACACCTATGTCTCCTGCTTGGCAGGCAGATTCTTTACCACTGAATTCTTTACCACTTCAGAGGAGCTCTGAAGTTACCATTACAAGCTTTCATTTTCTGAGTTCGGACCTTATTGAGAATTGATATTGGTGTCATCCAGGAAATATCAACTTCATCATGGGTGACCCTGGGTGGGAGAACTACAACTTAGATGGGCTGTCATAAAGGAGGCTGTGTATATTCCCCGCCTACCCCCCAAGTCTAGGCTACTACCTTAGCTTTGGTTGAGTCTGCAAAGCAGAAGGACCCTTAGGGGAACCTTTAAATGCAATAGGAAAAGGTGCTCTTTCTGATGAGAGTAGCTCCATGGGTGCACGGCTCAGCGTATAAAATGAGGGCTGCATTTCAGTCCCCACTGCTTCTCATGGTTGGCCAGTGCTTTTGTCAGGACACTAGCCATTCAATCCCTTATTGCTGGCTTCAACCTATTGATCAAGAGAGCCAGGAAAACCATGGGCCTCTACATCTGCCTCTAGAATGCTCCCTGGATACAGATAATCTTACTGTGTTGAAAACAGAACAAACGGAGTAAACATCACACTAACTGAGCAGGCACACTGGACTGAAAAAGTGAAAATAGCTGACGCATACAGGAGTAATGCCCTGTAATGGTCCATCAAGTCAAGCGACACCAACGAGTGCAGAGGTTTAAAAAGGTTCGGCCAAGACTCACAACAAGAGATATGCTTTATATTGTGACCCAGCATCACACACACATAAACACACATACACACAAACTGAAAATAAAATTTCTCAGAAACTATATTTACAATGTTCTCTATCTTTTTATAAAGTAAATCTCAACATTTACTGATTTCAGGACCTTTAACTAGTCACCAACTTGGTGTGAAAAATTCTGAACCAATGGAAGTCAACCTCCTACTCTATCAGAAAAATCATTCTTTTTCCCTTAGGGAGGAGTGAGTGGAGGAAGAAAAGGGAAGAACAGACATCCCCTTCCTAATACTTCACTGGGGGATACAACTCACATTCTAGGAGCCCCAGAAATGTCAGTAGGAAAAGATAGTCTGACCCTGCCCTGGGACAACACAGACACAATAGTTTGAGTGATGGATGGCAGTCAAACACCAAAGTAGTTTAAAGTGCTTCTTTTCATCAAAGAAACATGCTTTTTTCCCTTGAACTGTGACTTGAATCAAAAGTATTTTTTGTTTGTTTTTTCTACAAATACACGTACTGGAATGGTTTCAAAGTGTGACCAAATCAATGCAGTATCTGAAGTGACTCAACTGGAACAAACCAAAACAACAAAACATCCTTTGAGCTGAACGAATATTTTGTTCCCTTCAAGCCTCAGTGGATCCTGAGACCGAAGGCTTCTGAAGTGTTGATCCTAGAAGCAGACGGCCCTCAACTCCTGAGGCTCTGCCTCCCTGACTTACACCCTATATGTCAGTCAATTTCAGCTACTCTCAGTTCCCCAAAAGTCCCTGAAGCTTGATACCTCCAAGTCTCTGCTCATATACCCCCTTTTGTTTAGACTGCCCTTCCTTCCTTCTCCTTTTTTATATGATTGTCAAGCACCTCTCCTCTTTCAAAACTCAAGTTAATGATCACTTCCTTCCTGTATGCATTCTTTCATTTATTCAACCAATTTTATTGAAGATTCACCATATGCCAGAAACCCCATTTCAACCCATAGGTGAAAAATACATGGTTCCTGTTTTCTAAAAAGCTTACAATCTAGTCAAGAGCAACAGACATTTATAATGTGAATATAATCATGCAAGCAAGCACTTAGGGTATACAGAGCACAGAGGGGGAACTTTTAACTCAATGTATCGGACCATGTAAGGCTCGCTGGCAGACCAATGCTTGACATAACTGGAGAGATGAAGAGAATGGAGATTCTGGGGGGCAGCAATAATGGTGCTAAATATCATTATTCCCAATTTAGAGATGAAGAAACTGAGGCACAGAACAATTAAATACACTTCCCATGGCACAGTTATCAATTAACAGAGCTGATATTTGATCGCAATGCACACTAATTCCAAAACATGTCTTAAAATTAGCTGGAATTATCTTTCATTTGCCATAGAAATCCAGACAAGGAAGTGATTCTGGTAGAAATTTAACAAACAGGATGAAGAAAATGAACCAGATAGGTATGGGTTATAAGCTCCACAGTGAAGCCAAGTCCTAAGGCCTGAGAGGATGACAGAGGGCACAGGAGGTTTGGGTGGGGATGGGGAAAACTCTAGTGTTCAGGACCTGCAATAAAGCAGATCTCTGTCATTAAGTCCCTGTAGAGAATCTACAGCAATGCTACATTGGTTGAGCACTAGTCATTTCAAAGTGAAACCAAGCCAAATATAAATCTAGTCTCTGACAGTCATTAGAAGTGCGTCCTTGGATACTGCATTTAACCTTTGTGAATTTCTATTTTTACATCTGTACAATGGGGCTAGCAATGTCTACATTATGGGGTGAGATAAGGATTAAATTGAAATTAAGTGTGTAAAGCACCAAGAATGGTTTCTGGGACACGAGTGCTAAATTCATATTACTTCTGCTTCCCTTTTGCATCCTTTAGGTTCCCCCTGCCCCCACCTTGCCTAGGAGATACACCTGTTCCATCAAATTCCTCTGCCATGTAGCCCCGTTCTGGTACACGTGACCAGGGAATGACTGGAAGCAGAGACCAGGGCACCATGCAGAGCTTGTTAGAGTGAAAATGGAAAGAACAGGATCCATCTTAAAGAGATGCCAAGGGAGCCAGGAACCACCCATCCCCTGCAGGAAGGAACCGCTAATTATATCATTAATAATACTTAGCATTGTCCCCATGCTTTTCCAAGCTAATTAATTCCGCTCCAAATCCTGGAAAACAGATGACTGAGTGTGTTGGAAACAAGCTTCTGTTTATAAGTAGGGAAGTGTGTCCTCAGCAGTAACTGGAAAAGGAAAAAATTCCTAGGGTTCATTTACTTAGGGTGGAGAGAGGACCCTGGGCCCTGATGGGAATCTTCCCTCCACCCTTAACACTCTCTTCACCCAATGAAACAAAAATGCAAGGCTTACCCAGCCCTTGGATAAAGAACACATTGCTCAGAAACAGCAGATGCTGTAAAACTGGCACCATGGCTAGGGGGTAAAAGTTCATCCCCCTCTTTCCCCAGAACACAGAATCATCTCATGTGTCAGAGGACAAAACATGTAATTAGTTGGTCAGCTCTGCTGCCCTTTAAGTCCATGACTTATTTTACAGACCAGAATCTCGGGGTACTGAAAACCCAACCTGATTCCCTCCCATCACAGGAGTACAGAGTCCAGCGTAAAAGATGAAAGAGGCTGATAAACAGAGAGAAATCTACAATATAAAGAGAATCATTCAGATAAGGGGAGCACAAAGAACCTGTGGCTGTGTGAGAGGTGCAGAAAGGATTCCTGGAAGAAAATTCACTTGGGCTGTTTGGGAAGATGATTTAGAAATAACAAAACAAAGATGTGAAGAGATTGGTCAAGTGAGAACTACTGGTAAAGATGCTTAGAGTCAAGATAAGGAAAAGTACATTTATGGACTTGAATGCAGGTCCTCGTACCTAGAGACTTGGAAACTGCAATGAGACAGTGACTCGTGCCATCACAAAGCGAAGAAAGGCTAGTGGGAAGACAGGCAAACAGACAGACATGTATAACACAAGGAGGAGGGCCCAGAGGAAGGAAAAAAGATTAAAGGAGGAGAGAGTCTGCTTTGGCTTTCAGGGAAGGATCAAATCAGTGGCAAGCTAATAGCTGAAGATCCTGGCTTGAGGCCAGAGGAAGAATTTCTCAGGCATGTTCTTTCAGGAAGCTCACACACATACTACCATGCACTATGCTAGTTGCAGGAAGTCTGTGGTTGGCGGACACTCCATCCCTGTCCTGATGACATAATGATGAATAATAAGACCACCGACTCTCTATACAGTCACTCATAGCCAAAGTTTGGAAGCGTCTTGGACAGTGTATCCTCCAATCAGTCACGAAGTTTAGATAATTCTATTGCCTAAAGAACATGTAACAATGAACCCTCTTCTTCATCCTATTATTGCAGAGATATTCCAACCTTCTGCCTTTTGTATTAAGCTTCATACTCTCCCATGGCCCCCAGCTGAGCTTTCTTAAATATAAATCCGATTTTGTTATTGTGCTGTTGATATGTTCTCCCTGATTCCCTTGACACTAGATAACAATAATAATCACTAATGGCGACTTCTTCCTATGCACCAGGCATTGTTCTAAAGGGTTTTGCATATTTTAACTCAATAACTCACAGCAGCCATGTAAGATAAGGTGCCATATTGTCCCCATTTATGTTGGTTATTTGTCTGGAAGCTACTTTGTTCCTGCCCTCCTATGACCTCCTTTGTACTCCAGGGCATGTGGAAAAAAGCCTGCAAACTACATTTCCCAGGTTCACTGGTCAGCTGCCTTCTGGTTGGGTTCTATGCCAGTGGGAGGTACTGAGGAGAGACTGGAAAACTGGAGAAAGGGAGAAATTTGTTCTTGCATTGTTTTGATTTTCTTTCCGCTCCTTCCCCAAGTGGTAGCAGCATTAGCATGAGTGTAGTTTCTGGTCTGCACAGCTGCACAGCTACAGCGACCTCCTGATCCGTAAGAGCAATCGCACCTCCATTGAACACCAGCAGTACTCGCAGGGTGGGCTCCTGCCAAAGGCTGATCAGTACTTCGTCACTTCTGATTCACTTTCTTCTCCCTTTTACTCCTCTTCCAAAAGATTGCAACTAATTCCATGCATTAAATCCCTCTCTGCTAGAGTTACCTGTAGTGCATCTTCTTTTCTTGACTGGACACTGATGTCTACATACCATTTAACACATGAGCAAACTGAGGCATAGAGAGGTTAAATAACTTGCCCCAATTACACAGCTAGGAAGCACCAGAAAACACAGATAAAAGGAAAAAAAGATACCAAATTAAGTCAAAGCTCCTTAAGCATGTCAATCAAAGTCCTTCATAGTTATTTCCCTTTCTCCATCCACACCTCATAGACCAGGTGGAGAATGACATCCAGTAGGAAATTGTGCTGTGTTGTCATTGTTGTTAAACAAATGAATGCATGCATGCTAAGTGCAACATACTTGTGTAAAACCCCAGCAGGATCTGTGACTGCAGAAGATGTCTGGTAGACCAGTTAGGGGATATATGATAAACAAATGAATAGACAGGCACCAAGCACACAGCAAATCAACCTGAGAAGTGATTCCCTCCATTTATATTCCTTCCTGCCTCCCTCAGTATCAGAGCTTCGCTGCATCTGAGACACTGAATATCCACATGCCTTATACACAGCCAGTATACAGTAGGTGCACATTTGTTAAATGAATGAATGAATCAAGCAAAATTGTGTCCCATCAAACCACAGCTCAATAATGTTAAAAATTCTAGTTTATCAAAATATAAACTTTTCCAGGAGTATGGGACAAAAGAAAACCATTACATTTTCTTACATTTTCCTAAAAACAGAACCCTGCAACATAACAGCCTGAAAATAATTAGACGTTAATGTCTGTAACTGAAAAACAAACAAACAAACAAACAAAGCCATGGTTAATCTCAGGGGACATCCTGTATGAAAAAAGAAAAAACGAGTCATGGATTCTAACCTCCTTTTATAATCTGGATACACAAATGATCTGTTGCTAAAGGAGAAGAAAGCCATCAATCTCCCAACTCAGGGAGCAATTTTATATTTTGAATAAAAACAAAATAAACAGCATTAAGAAGGGAAATAAATTAGATATACAGTAATTAGTTTGAAAGAGCTGGATTTTCCTGCCTAACACTCTCTTTGGAACTTAAGCCTCATCCATCAAATCTAAAGTGTATCCGATGACACGGAGATTTTCCATTCCCTTTTCAGAGAAAATTAGTTGATCTGAATAGTAAATAGACAGGACCCAGAAGGGGAGGACGGAGTGCTAGGATTATAGTTGAGGTGGGAGCGGATGCTTAATGAAGTTTGGTGAAGCCCTGACTCCTGCACTTTTAACCTCCTGGCCTCTGTGATTCCTTATTCACTAAAAAACCCCCTGCTTGTGTAGGGTTTTTTTTACCTGTGAAATCTTAGAAGGTTCAGGATTTTTAAAAAATTGAATCTAAGAGGGACATTATTCATTTTTGAATCCAACATCTTAATTTTACAGATTTAGAAAGCTCAGTCAATGGCAGTAACATACTTGCTTAAATTTGCACAACAAAATCAACTGAAATTCTAAGACCAAAATCCTGGCTATGTATCTCCCTGCCCTTTTCCACAATCTCTATAAAGACAAAAGCACCCAAAATCACAAGATGGGTCGTTCAGTTCACTTCAGTCACTCAGTCATGTCTCTTTGCAACCCCATGGACTGCAGTACGCCAGGCTTCCCTGTCCATCACCAACTCCAGGAGCTTACTCAAACTCATGTCCATCGAGTCGGTGATGCCATCCAACCATCTCATCCTCTGTCGTCCCCTTCTCCTCCCATGTTCAATCCTTCTGAGCATCAGGGTCTTTTCCAATGAGTCAGTTCTTCGCATCAAGGCATTATTTTTGATTGTATGCAACACTTACTGCATAAGAGCCTCCTTTATGCTAATTATGGCAAAGGTTTGATGTCCTTTCAGTCTTCACTCATTGTTTCCTCAACCCTTTTTATTTCCAATTGAAAACCCTCTCCAGATTCCTCTGCACTCATCTGTAACTTATTCTGGTGTCTAATTATTATGTTTTCTCTTCCCATTTTGGAATGTCCTGCTAGAAGAATTTTTCAGCAATGGTTTGGTAATTGATTAGTTGACATATATATAAATATATATAATACTGTTGTTATTTTAATATAAAATAGAACTACCCAAGCAGTTGCCCTGTATGATTAGAATAACAATGTAAGACTTCCCTAGAGGTCCAGTGGCTAAGACTCTGCTCCCAATGCAGGAGGCCCAGGTTCGAGCCCTGGTCAGGGAACTGATCTCTCATGCCACAACCAAGAGTTTACATACTGCAAATAAAGATCCTGCATGCGGCAAGGAAGGCCTGGTGCAGCCAAATAAATAAATAATTTTTTTTAAAAGAAATTATGCCTGAGTGTTCTGGCTAAATGTATAAACATTGGAGAAAAGGGGGAAGGATCTGGGTGGTCCCATCTTGGCTTCTACCACTCTGCTTTGTTTTACATTTCAATTTCATTTGTTATCATTGAGGTTTCAATGTTTCCTTGGGACAAAAGATCCCAAGGGTGATATGTGCCTGTGTTTTGCTCAGTTTCCTCTTTGAATGGTTGAAATAAGTCCTTATCTGTGAAGAGTTTCTGGGTGTGGACAAAAGGAGGAACCTAAACAGTTATGGTTGATTATGCTTTGATGTATCACACGTCGTCCTGGGACTTTGTCACCACCGCTCTGAGGCGCGGGGTGAATTCCGCTCATTGGAAACCTGGGCAGCCGAGGCTGGGGAAGGTGCAGTGACCGGGTCCAAGGTCTCTCAGGGACACGGCGGTGGGGCTGGAAAGGGGCTGAGTGCCCTGAGAACCGGGTCTGTCCTCCTGGAGCTCACAGCGTGTGGTTTACCACAATGGTTTGCATTGTGTTCCCCAACAGATTCATGCTCTGAAGTCCTAACCCCCCAGCATTTCAGAACATAGCCGTACTTGGAGACACGGTCTTTACAAAAGTAATCAAGATAAATCCAGGTCATCCTGCGACAGGAAAGGAACCTGGCACACCTGCCCTTACCTTTAAAAAACTAGCTGGAAGCCACGGACACCCATGCCCACCGCGAACCACCGCCTGCCATCTATGGGGCAGCAGAAAGAGTCAGCAACAGCCTCCATCTCTGAAACTTAGAAAACATGGGAAATAATTCCACCTCAGCAGCCAGGAGGGAGGGGAAGGGTGGATGGCAGTTTAACGGCTAAATAAGGTCCATCTAGTCAAGGCTATGGTTTTTCCTGTGGTCATGTATGGATGTGAGAGTTGGACTGTGAAGAAGGCTGAGCGCCGAAGAATTGATGCTTTTGAACTGTGGTGTTGGAGAAGACTCTTGAGAGTCCCTTGGCCTGCAAGGAGATCCAAGCAGTCCATTCTGAAGGAGATCAGCCCTGGGTGTTCTTTGGAAGGAATGATGCTAAAGCTGAAACTCCAGTACTTTGGCCACCTCATGCGAAGAGTTGACTCATAGGAAAAGACTCTGATGCTGGGAGGGATTGGGAGCAGGAAGAGAAGGGGACGACAGAGGATGAGATGGCTGGATGGCATCACTGACTCGATGGACATGAGTCTGAGTGAACTCCAGGAGATGGTGATGGACAGGGAGGCCTGGCGTGCTGCGATTCATGGGGTCACAAAGAGTCAGACATGACTGAGCAACTGAATGATAACAGTGATGGAATGTAGTTCTCATACTCAGGGTCAAACTGGGTCCCCTGCATTGGAGGTGCAGAGGCTTAGCCACAAGGGAAGTTACAGAGTTGACTTTATTTAAGCTTCTTCTATTGTTTGAATGCAAGGGAAACTCTCAGGTTCTATGATAAAAGGAACTGAGAGTGAAAAATCTATTTCTGTCCTCCAAGAGCACACAGTCTTAGGGAGGAAACAGGAGTGTGAACAAATAATTACAGCCCTCTGTCATCATTTAATGGCAGCAAATTTCTAAGGTCATTGGGACATAGGGAAAGTGGCTTTAGAGTGGCTTGGGAGTCAGGAGAGGGCTTCATAATGTGGGACACTTTTGTTACTGCTTCTGTAGAGAATAGAAGGATGAATAGAGTGTTGGCTAGAAAGTGAAGAGGGAAGGGGTGTTCCTGGCTAAGGGAGCATAGGTAAAGGTGCTAGAATTGTCAGAGAGATGAATCTAAGGGTGAGTCCAAGCAGTGTGGTATAGATGTGTGAGGATGCAGAGGGAAAATGGCAAGAGATGAGACTGGAGACTCAGCAGCTATGAAAACCTTGTGTAATAGGGAAGAACAAGCTGTCTCCATTGGATCTGTTCCTTTTTCACTTTAATCTTTCTGCTCTGTTGCCTGTGCTTATTCACACTGCCTCTGACCTTTAAGAGTCCATTAATAGAGAGATATAGAGTTGCAGAACAGAGAATAACACTTATCTTGTTAGAGGTTTATAGGAACATTGGGGCCTGACATACTGGATAGCTAAAGAACAAAAGATTCTGGTAGCCAGAAGTTTGCAACAACTAACCACACCTTTCCCTCACCCTGCCTTTAAGACTTTGCTGAAATCCTTTAAGGAATTTGGGCTTTTTTTTTTTTTTTTTGCACAAGCCACTCATCTCCTTGCATGCTAAGTCACTTCAGTCGTGTCCGACTCTGTGTGACCCCATAGACGGCAGCCCACCAGGCTCCCCCGTCCCTGGGATTCTCCAGGCAAGAACACTGGAGTGGGTTGCCATTTCCTTCTCCAAGGCATGAAAGTGAAAAGTGAAAGGGAAGTCGCTCAGTCGTGTCCGACCCTCAGCAACCCCATGGACTGCAGCCTTCCAGGTTCCTCTGTCCATGGGATTTTCCAGGCAAGAGTACTGGAGTGGGGTGCCATTGCCTTCTCCGCATCTCCTTGCATAGTCCTGAAATTAACCTTTCTCTGCTCCAAACTCCAACGTTTTGGAATTGTTTGGCTTCACTGTGCATTGGGCACATGAACTTGCATTCAGTAACAATTCTGATTGTCTTTAATCCAATATGACTGCTGTCCTTATATAAAGGGGAAACTTGAACACAGGCAAGTACAGACGGAAGACCATGTGAAGTCACAGGAAGAACACCACGTGAACATGAGAAATATCGACAAGCCAAGGAGAGAGGACTAGAGCAGGTCCTTCCCTCACAGCCCTCACAAGGAACCAACTCTGCTGACACCTTCCAGAACTGTGAGATAATAAATTTCTGTTGAAGCCACCCACTCGGTGGTACTTTGTGATGGCAACCATAGCAGATGAATACAAGTGGTCACCAATTAAACACACGAGATGTCAGTTTTGATGGTGGAAAGAGTGTTCTTGACTGCAGGAAAATTCGGGGCCACCATATGGAAACAGAAGGCTTTGAAGAGTGGAATGGAAGAAAGAGAAGAAATGTCCAATAGAATAGAGGTCCCACAAAGCCCTGCTAACTTTCTACCCATGTTCCCCTTGGCAGCCCTGCTGCCAGCAATAAATCCACAAGCCACATTATTCAGAATCATGTGTACTGGGGCCAGAAATGCATTATTTAATTTTTTGCAGCAGATGTACCTTTTTAATTTGGTTTTGTTTTAGGCTAAAATTACAATATTAAATTTTAATATTCAAACATTAGCATGAGTTTGCATTCCCTGAACGTCCACCCACCTCTTTCCTACAGTATGTGCAGAATGGCAATAGGGAAAGGCCAGACGCAGACAGCTGGAAAGACAGCCAGGCTAGCGCTGCTTATCCTTCCCTGCTCCAGACTGGTCATATGACCTTGACACATCTCTTCACTCCTATGGGGCTCAGTGACTTCCTCTGCAAAAACAATGATGACCTAGGTGTTCTTTAAGATTTCCCTAGTTCAAAGTATTCACAAGTCTGTGCATATTTAGAGGCTGCTGCTGCTGCTGCTAAGTCGCTTCAGTCGTGTCCAACTCTGTGCAACCCCATAGACGGCAGCCCACTAGGCTCCTCTGTCCCCAGGATTCTCCAGGCAAGAACACTGGAGTGGGTTGCCATTGCCTTCTCCAATGCATGAAAGTGAAAAGTGAAAGTGAAGTCGCTCAGTCGTGTCCGACTCCTAGCGACCCCATGGACTGCAGCCTACTAGGCTCCTCCATCCATGGGATTTTCCAGGCAAGAGTACTGGAGTGGGGTGCCATGCCTTCTGGAGGCTATAGGGAGCCAAATAGAGCTTAACCACAGATGACTGCAGGAATCGAGCTTTTGTCTGTGCCATGGTCATTGTCAGGGCCAGGAGGGGTCTTGGAAGTCATGTGAGTACCTCTAAATGTTGTTAGCTGTGCAGCCCAACCAGGTTCTCTACAGTCCTTTAGAGACCCTCAACAAAGAAAGATTTGGAGTGTCTGTTCCTTACCCTCTTCTGTAAATGATAAGGCATAAAAATTCTATGTATGCTAAAGATAAAAGATTTTTTGCCCATAAAAAATATTTGATTATTCACTGAAGCTTCTGTGATTCTGTAGGTCTCTTATGTATGTGTGTGCCTGTGCCTCAGTTTCCCTGGTATCCCAAGCAAATTTTCCGTCTTTCTTTGGTGTAACTAAGCCTTGAAAAGTGGGTGCTTCAGGACTCCTTTGTATTGTCTATGCTAAGGGTGGTCTATTCATTTCTATTATTGGTCAGAGTATAATTTGGTGTCACTTTACTTAGTACCAAGATCTTCTCTACAGCCCTCACCCCTAATTGAAAGTCTTTCTGCTACAACTGATAGCTTCACCCTAATCCATTCAAAAGGAACATTCACCTAAGAGGAATTCTTTGCCAAAACTTGGAAAGAAACTGGGTAAGTTGACCTACGTCTCTCCAGGCCTTCTCTCCTACCCCCGCCCCCCCGCCCCGCCACCACCCCCACCACCCCGCCTCAATTTATTTACCTTTATTTTATTTTTTTAAATTGGGATATGATGGCTTTACAATGCTGTTAGTTTCAGGTTTATAGCAAAGTGAATCTTTTCTTTTTAATTGTATTTATTTATTATTTTTGGCTGTGCTGGGTCTTCCTGTGCAGGCTTTTCTCTAGTTGCGGTGCGCGGGGGTTACTCTCTAGCTGTGGTGTGCAGGTTTCCCACTGTGGTGGCTTCTCTAGAGCACAGGCTCAGTAGTTGTGGCACATGGGCTCAGTTCCTCTGCAGCATGTGGGATCTTCCCGGAACAGGGATTGAACTCGTGTCTCCTGCATACTCGAATCTCCTGTAAAGGCAGATTCTCTACCACTGAGCCACCAGGGAAGCCCCTAAAGTGAATCTTTTATAGAAATACATATATTCACTCTTTTTTAGATTCTTTTCCCATCTAGACCATTACAGAGTATTGACTAGAGTTCTGTGTCCTATACAATAGGTCCTTATTAGTTATCTATTTATATATTAGCAGTGTGTTCATGTCGATCCCAATCCTTCCAATTTTCCCTGCCCTCCATACCCCTCCATAACCAGAAGTTTATTTTCTACATCTGTAATGCTATTTTGGTTTTTTAGATAAGTCCACTGATAGCCTTTTTTTAGATTCCACATACAAATGATATCATATGATATTTGTCTTTGACTTACTTCACTCAATGACAATCTCTAGGTCCATTCATGTTGCTGCAAATGATATTATTATTATTATTTTTTTTTATGGTGGAGCAATATTCCATTGTTTATATGTACTATATCTTCTTTATCCATTCCTCTGCTGATGGACATTTAGGTTGCTTCTATGTTCTGGCTTCTGCTTTATTGACTACACCAAAGCCTTTGACCATGGAGATCACAACAAATTGTGGAAAATTCTTCAAGAGATGGGAATACCAGACCACCTTACCTGCTTCCTGAGAAACCTGTATGCAGGTCAAGAAGCAACAGTTAGAACCAGAAATAGAACTACAAACTGGTTCCAAATTGGAAAAAGAGTATGTCAAGGCTGTATTATGTTACCCTGCTTATTTAACTTATATGCAGAGTACATCATGTGAAATGCCGGGCTGGATGAAGCACAAGCTGGAATCAAAATTGCTGGAAGGAATATCAATAACCTCAGATATGCAGATGACACCACTCTTATGGCAGAAAGCAAAGAAGAACTGAAGAGCCTCTTGATGAAAGTGAAAGAGGAGAGTGAAAAAGTTGGCTTAAAATTCAACATTCAAAAAACTAAGATCATGACATCTGGTCCCATCACTTCATGGCAAATAGATGAGGAAACAATGGAAACAGTGACAGACTTTATTTATTGGGCTCCAAAATCACCACAGATGGTGACTGCAGCCATGAAATTAAAAGATGCTTGCTCCTTGGAAGAAAAGCTTTGACCAACCTAGACAGCATATTAAAAAGCAGAGACATTACTTTGCAAACAAAGGTCCATCTAGTCGAAGCTATACTTTTTCCAGTGGTCTTGTATGGATGTAAGAGTTGGACTATAAATAAAGCAGATCACTAAAGAATTGATGCTTTTGAACTGTGGTGTTGGAGAAGGCTCTTGAGAGTCCCTTGGACTGCAAGGAGATCCAACCAGTCAATCCTAAAGGAAATCAGTCCTGACTATTCATTGGAAGGACTGATGCTGAAGCTGAAGCTCCAATACTTTGGCTACCTGATGCAAAGAACTGACTCAGTGGAAAAGCCTTGATGCTGGGAAAGATTGAAGGCAGAAGGACATGGGGATGACTGAGGATGAGATGGTTGGATGGCATCATTAATTTGATGGACATGAGTTTGAGTAAACTCAGGGAGTTGGTGATGGACAGGGAAGCCTGGCATGCTGCAGTCCATGGGGTCACAAAGAGTTGGACGTGACTGAGCAACTGAACTGAACTGATGACGTGGCTATTCTGGATAGTGCTGCAAAGAACATGGTGGGGGTTGGGGGGGGGGAGGGTGGGGCACACCCTCTTCTTGATCAGTCCCATTAGTCAAATTCAGCAGATTGTAAGGATACTTAAAGTGCATCACTGAAAAGGCAGGTCATGCCAGAAGAGGACTATGATATAGTGAGAGCAAAGGATGACTTTCCAGCTAACTTTTAATTTTCCTTTAAAAAAAAAAATGCTTCTAGTCTTAGGCCTTGGAGAGGAGGGACACTCTTTGCCATATAACATAACTTAATCAAGAAAATGACACCCATCACCTTCCCCATATTCTGTTGCTTAGAATCAAGTCACAGGTTTTGTGCACACAGGAGATTGCATAAAGGGCAACTACTAACATGAATTACCTTAGGGTGTTTCTCCACACCATGCTTCTTATAACTATTTTGAACCCCTAGTATTATTCTGCTTCCTCCTTCCATAGCACAGAAGTAAAATTGGGTGACTGACTTTGTGGAATAAAGGATCACTGCTTGGCTTTTCTCCATTTAGTTCAAAAACTTTTATATCACATCACTCATCTTGGAAAATCTTAAGTAAAATGAGAAACCAAATGAACAATAAAAGTTAATACCACATATCTATCATTTACTGGGTTCTGTGCACTGTAACAAATATTTATTTCATTAAATATTATAGGTTCCTATTATTAATCCCCATTTTGTAAATGAGAAAGTGAGAATTTAGAACTTGAGAAAAATCTGTCTGACCCAAGACCATCAATTCTTGGTATAGAATAATAAGCAAAAATCTTACAGAATGCTTAACATGTTCTAAGAAGTGTTCTGTGGGTTCTATCTATATTAATGGAGTCATTTAATTTTCATATTACTTCTAGCAGATAGGTAACGCTTTTGACTCCATTTTATATATGAAAAGGCTGAGAGTCAGAGATGTTAGTTAACTAGCCTTGAATTAAACCATGCAGCTGGTAGTGAGCAGAGCTTAAATTAACTCCAAAAGTATGTTCCCAGAATGTGTATTTTTAATCTTTGTACTATCCTGTTGCTACTGTCTTCAGGACGAAAGGATGGGTCTTAGTAGATCTACCTTCCCAAGAGCTAGCACAATCAATAACTCATAGTAGGTCCTCACTACTATGTGCTATCTAAAGAAAGGGCATATATAAAAAAAGAAAAGAATGAGCAAATGAATAAATAAAACACTTTTCATCAAGAATAAACTTCCATTTAAGAAGCAATGTATTTTGACTGAAATAGCTGGTCAAATGCAGACTTTAAGCAGTATTTCAGACTTTTAGTCCAAATATAGAAGTATAATGACCAGAATTATAAGCTGGTTAGTTCAAACAGTAAGCTAACTGACTGAATATTTAATGACGCTAAGTGATTATTGTTGTATTAGTTGCCTATTGTTGCTGTAACAAATTACTACAAACTTAACTTAAAGGGCTTCCCGTGTGGCACCAGTGGTAAAGAACCTACCTGCCAATTCAGGTGAGTAAGAGACCTGGGTTTAATCCCTGGGTCAGGAAGATCCCCTGGAAAAGGGCATGGCAATCCACTCCAGCATTCTTGCCTGGAGAATCCCAAGAACAGAGGAGCCTGATGGGCTACAGTCCACAGGGTCACAGAGAAGCAACTTAGCACACACACATGTAGTAGCTTAAAACAACACGAATTAATTATCTTACAGTTCTGAGATTTGAAAGGGCATTGAATCATCAGAGCTGCCTTCTTTCTGGAGACTCAAGGGGACAATCTCTCTCCTTGATTTTTCCAGCTTTTACAGGTCACCTCTATTCCTTGGCTCGGGGCCCCCTTCTTCCATCTTCAAGACCAAAAGCATCTGGCTGAATCCTTATGCTGCCCTCTCTCTGGTTCTCCCACTGTTTTCCTCTTCCTCTTTAAGAATCCTTGTGATTACACTGGGTTCTCCTGGATAATCCAGGATAATCGCCCTATTTTAAGGTCTGCCCATTAGCAGCCATAACTTCATATGCCATGTAAATTCTCCACTGCATGTAACACATTCACAGGTTCAGGGGATCAGGATGTGAACATCTTTGGGAGCTATTATTTTGCTTGCTACAAATCTTGGTTTAGGTTTTTGTTTCTGTTTGTGTTTTTGCAGGAGGAAGTGAAATATCAATAACCTCAGATATGCAGATGACACCACCCTTGTGGCAGAAAGTGAAGAGGAACTCAAAAGCCTCTTGATGAAAGTGAAAGTGGAGAGTGAAAAAGTTGGCTTAAAGCTCAACATTCAGAAAACGAAGATCATGGCATCTGGACCCATCACTCCATGGGAAATAGATGGGGAAATGGTGGAAACAGTGTCAGACTTTATTTTTTGGGGCTCCAAAATCACTGAAGATGGTGACTGCAGCTATGAAATTAAAAGACGCTTACTCCTTGGAAGGAAAGTTATGACCAACCTAGATAGCATATTCAAAAGCGGAGACATTACTTTGCCAACAAAGGTCCATCTAGTCAAGGCTATGGTTTTTCCTATGGTCATGTATGGATGTGAGAGTTGGACTGTGAAGAAGGCTGAGCGCCGAAGAATTGATGCTTTTGAACTGTGGTGTTGGAGAAGACTCTTGAGAGTCTCTTGGACTGCAAGGAGATCCAACCAGTCCATTGTGAAGGAGATCAGCCCTGGGATTTCTTTGGAAGGAATGATGCTAAAGCTGAAACTCCAGTACTTTGGCCACCTCCTGCGAAGAGTTGACTCATTGGAAAAGACTCTGATGCTGGGAGGGATTGGGGGCAGGAGGAGAAGGGGACGACAGAGGATGAGATGGCTGACTCGATGGACGTGAGTTTGAGTGAACTCCAGGAGTTGGTGATGGACAGGGAGGCCTGGCATGCTGTGATTCATGGGGTCGCAAAGAGTCGGACATGACTGAGTGACTGAACTGAACTAAACTGATTACTATTTTTCAAACTTATGTTTCAAAGATGCATATTGTACAATTTACAGATGAAAAGATAAGTGTTTGAAATTTCCTTCAAAATAATACAAAAGGAAAGGAGATGGAGAGAAATTAAGCAAAACTGGCCATAAGCTGATAATTGTTGAAGATGTAGGAGATTATTTTTTTTGTTTGGGCTGTACCTCATGGCTCTTGGGACCTTAGTTCTCCAACCAGGGACTGAACCTTGGCCACAGCAGTGAAAGCAATGAGTCCTAATCACGGAACCACTGGGAGATTTCTGAATCTGTGAGTTGGATATGTATGGTTCACTAAACTATGCCATTCTACCTACTTTTGAATATATTGAAAATGTTTATAAACTAAATAACAAAACTGGAGAAGGGCATGGCAACCCATTCCAGTATTCTTACCTAGAGAATCCCATGGACAGAGGAGGCTGGCAGGCTACAGTCCATGGGGTTGCAAAGAGTTGGATGTGAATGAAGTGACTTAGCATGCACGCAAAAATCAAAATAACTTAGACTAGAAGATAGCATAAATTGATCAATTCTATGTGTCAGGCACTATGCTAAATGCCTCATTTACATCAGCTCATTTGATTCCTAAAACAGCCCTATGAGAAAAACATTAATAGGCCCACTTACAAATGAGTAACCTGATGCTTAAATGGTTAAATGGCTTGCCCACTGTACCAAGAACCAGGTGCTGAACACAGGTTTCCTTTGATTTCAAAGCCTATGTTTTTAATCACTATTTGATGTTAAACAGCAAATTTAGGCTAAGGAGCTATATAAGGCACTGGTAAAGTGACAATATTTAGAAGATGTGATGCTTGGTCTCAGGGAAATCAAGGCCTAGAAAACATTAGTTCAATTGCAACTCTAGTCCTGAGGCTTAACTTCCAACAGAAGAGGAGAGGCAAATTATCTCAACTCTCTAGACCTCAGGCTCTTTCCCTATATGATGAAATCATGGAATCCATCCTGCAAATGGTAGAGGACGGCAGGGAAGAACAAATGAAGTCATTTAGGTAAAAGCCATTATGAACAGTAAAGAGCTTTATTAAGTACAAAGGACAAAATGCAATGGTGATGATAATGTGGCTTAAGATAAAAAGGCTCTTGACACACACAGAAATAAGATTTTTAGTGTTCCACCATATTGAGGTCTCCTAAGTTCCGTGGTTTTTTCCTTCATGAAAGCTCCCCAGCAAATCCACATAGAATGAGTCTGACCCTAGAAACACCCAAGACAGTGACAATTCAGAGCAATTGTGAGAGGCTCCGTCATCCCATTGGCATGACTCTCCCTGAGGGACTGTGCTTAGCACACAGGAAGACCTCTGTACAGGGAACAGGATTATCTTTGACGTAGGGATTCCGAAATCAATCATGACATGGTATCTTACTAAAAGACAAGAACAAATAGTGTTAGATGCATGTTAACCTTCAACTTGACGCACCTTCAGGATTTGGTCCCAGCTACAATGTCCAGTTTATCTCCCCCATACCCATACCCCAGTCATATGCCTTTCACTCTGGCCTGATGTAAAATGAAGTTTCCAAGGAAACTTTGTTTGGTTCATACTCATTCTTTAAGATTCAAATCAGATCCTTCCTTAGGGAGACTTATCTGGTTCAAGTCCAAGTTGAATTAGATGCCCCTCCTTTGACTTACATGAAATCCTATGACTTTCAAACTACTGTTATCTCTTTTAGCACTAAACCAAGAGGTGCTGATGGCAGCAGCTGACTTTCATTGCTCTCTCTCTAGTGTCTACAGTAGGCCAGAGAACATAGCAGGGGTCTTGTAATTGTGGCTTGAATGAAAGATGGTATGCCATAGAAAATAAATATTATTTAATATTTTGTGTAATCAGTCGCTAAGTTGTGTCTGACTCTTTGCGACCACATAGACTATAGCCCACCAGTCTCCTCTGTCCATGGGATTTCCCAGGCAAGAATATTGAAATGTGCTGCCATTTCCTTCTCTGGGGAATGTTCCCAACCCAGGGGTCAAATCTGCCTCTCCTGCATTGACAGGGGCATTCTTTACCACTGAGACACCAGGGAAGCCCATTATTTAATATACTCCTCCCTTTAAAGAGGTGATTCTTTGTAATCAAAAGTTTCTTTGTTGAGTATTATTAATACATTGGCTGTAAGTGTGTAAGCAGCTGAAATCTACATTGTTAATTATAGTTAGGAGAGAGATTTGGAGGAAGACAAGATCAGAAAGAGTGGAAAAGGAATCCTCAGGGAGATGGTTATGTTAATTGATGTAAAGCCAGTGATTATAACAAATAAACCTTGAAATATCCTTGACTCAATACAATGAAAGTTTGTTTCTCACTCACATAAAGTTTAATTCCCAGGTATATAAAGTTTTTCACTCCTGTAAACCCCCATAAGATGATCTTGATGGCAAGAGGTAGGGCTGTGGGTTAGAGTTCCAGTTAGTTCTGCCTCACACAGAGCCAGATTGATGGAGGTTTCAATGCCATAAACAGTCCCTGGACTGCAACATCAAGCCAGGAAGGGGGTTAAGTGAGAGAGGCTTGTCCGTGGGAGGTTTTTATGGGCCAGACTATCAGGAAGTGGTACATGTCATTTCTTTCCATGTTCCACTGGATAAAAAATTAGACATCATTAACAGGAGTGAGGAGCCATAATATAATCAGGGGGTTGTGCAGTTTTATCATTTGTAAAAACTGTAATGGAGGGACATTCTTCATTTTCAGTAAGTCGTCTAAGTAGTGCATTTGAGGCCAGGAATCATTAGTAAGGCATATTAGTAAGCCTCTCTCTGGTCTGTGGTGTTTCTAAACTAAAAGAAACAAGAGAAGCCATTGACAGGAGTGGAGATGAGAAGCATCTGGGGAGGGGGATGCTGGGACACCTTCATCAAGGGTTGTTCGTCTATCAGCATGGTTTAGGTATCATCCTAGATGGGTAACTCGAACGTGTCACAGAAGTAAGTGAAATTTAGAGATGTCATCATCTGAGCTGAAGGCATATTAGCAGGGCATGCGTAGGGGAAAATGTGCTTGGGTGGAACCTGAGACTTTAGCAAAATTAAACCATTATCAACTCCATCATGTGGCTGCAATCTTATTTAAGGTGTTATTCCTTTAGCTTGAGACCCATAATGACATATGTCACCCTCTGTGTCTTAGTTAGACCAATCCACTATAACACTATAACACAGACTAGGTGTCTTCAACAAGAGACATTTATTTCTCACAGTTCTGGTGGTGGGGAAGCTCATGATCAAGGTGCTGGTAGATTTGGTCCTGGTGAGAGCTCTCTTCCTGACATGCAGATGGTCACCTTTGCAGGTGTCTTTACATAATGGAGCGTGAACCAGCTCTGGTTCTCTTCCTCATATAGAGACATGAATCCCATCATGGGACCTCATCTTCATGACCTCATCTAAATCCAACCAACTCACAAATGCACCATCCCAAAATACCATCACGTCGGGGATGAAGGCTTCAATAAAGGAATTTTGGCGGGACACAAACATTCAGTCCATAACACCCTATGTCAGGAGCTCCAGAGACCCCTTCATCAGAGGTAGTAATGAGCTTCCACCAACAGGCTTTCCCAGGGCTCTGCAAGTGTTCGTGTTTTTACTTGAGGGAGAAAAACAAAACACAACTTTGTTTCAATAAACTTTAAATTTTGGAATAATTTTAAGCTGATAGAACAATTGTAAATATGGTACAAAGAATACCCATATATTCTTCATCCAGCGTCCACTATCACCATCATCTTATGTTACCATGGGATGCTTATCAAAAGTAAGGAACAAACACCGGTACACTATTTTTAACCACACTCCAGACTTTATTTGGATTTCACCAATTTCTCCATTAACACCTCTTTTCTGTTCCAAGACCAAATGTAGGATAACACATTGCAAGTAGTTGTCATGTCTCTTTAGTCTCTTCTGGTTTGTAACAGTGTCTCGGTCTTTCCCTGTTTCTGAAGACCTTTACAGTTTTGAGGAGTATGGGTCAGATATTTTTTAGAATGTCTCTCTATTGGGATTTGTCTGATGAAAAACAGTATTTATTCTGCAATACATGCCGGGATTTTGATTCTGCTCTGACCAAGTGACCCATACATAAATAGGGCTCTGTTTCATTTTTGTGAAGAAGCATCTGCTTGATACACAGAATTTCTGCAGATGGGTATTATTCCTCCATCCTCAATGCCTCCAGGACTAAGAGATGTTGGGTCCAAAGGAAAGGGCATAGATATTAGAACTATAAAAACCTGGATTCAATCTTAGTCTATTTACTAACTTTAATCTCGGGCAGATCACTGCATTTCTGTGAGCTTCAGTTTATTCTTTTTAAAAACTGAGAATAAAATATATAATTTGTGGTACTGTTGTAAAAATGAAACGAGCTAGTATGTAGCACTTGGAATATTACATAGCACATGAGGGTGTTTAATAAACTTCAGTTTCCTTCCCCCTACATTTTTTTTTTCAGTCACCCCAGAGTCTACCTCCAAATATCACCTATTGTAATTTGTTCCTAATAAGAATTTATGGAAAATGGAGATGGAGGTGACTACCCAGACCACAATCCCCCCATGGTCTCACCTATGTCATTAATTTCTTTCTTATAGTAATTGGCCCTGCCATCTTTGTCATAGGAGGGACTTGTGACCCAAGTGGACCAATAACAGGGCTCTTCTTCTCTGATTGTAGTGATTGGTCCAAGTCTAGCCAATCAGAGTCCTTCCCTGAGATTTTCCCTGGAAAATTTATTACTGGAGTTAATAAAGAGAAAGACTGACTTTAGAGCTAGTGATCTGGGCTCATATCTGGCTTAAGCTATTGTCATTACACAAATGAACTTGGGTGACTCATCAAGGAATTTAAGTGCTGATATATATCAGGTTTAAATGAGGGAGTTATTGCAATACATACTATTTCTTTCACTTTGCTTATACTGTCCCCATGTGTTTCAAGTTTATCTGTAACCTGTCTCTCCATCCATCAATTCATTCAGTCAACAAACTAGAAGTCTTTGTGTGCTCAGGATGGCACCATTTATAAAAAATCATTAAAAAAATAAATAAATAAAGATTCCCTCCCTGAGAATGCTTACAATACAAAGTGTCACAGCCAGGTGAGGAAATAAGGGCAGAGGCAACGAGAGATGGCACTGGGTTTGATGCAGACAGATGTGGTTTCAACTCCCAGTTCTGGCATGACTAACTGAATGGGCCAGATCCACTCTCCATCCTTCATGGGCTCCCTGCTCTGGGAGACCAACCTCCAGGGACCACTTCAACAAGCTTCAGTGCCCTCTGGCTCCTCACTGGGTTTATCCCCCAGAGGAGGTTGGAAGTTGAGAGGAGATGCAGGTGGGCCAGCTTCCTCCTGAAGTGTGACTTAGGACTAGCTGTCTCCTACCACTTGAGGTCCCTGCTCCTCTCAAGCTGTCCATTGGGACACAATTCTCTTCTCTCCACCCTTTAGTCTTACGGGTAACAACCCTGTTGCTAACTAGTCCTGAAGTACCACACTAATCCCTGCGGCTTCCTAATACCACTCTCACCTTTTCAAATAATTTTTTATTAAATTGTTTTTAAAGTAATCTCCCCTGCATAGCCATCCATTTTCTGTTGGGACTCTAAGCAGTCTGTAGGGGTAATCTTAAGCAAGTGTTTTTTTTGTTTGTTTGTTTTGTTTTTGTTTAAATTTTTAGGCTTTTATTATCTCATCTGTAAAATGGGATTAAGTTCAGTTCCTTCTTTCTGGTCCTAGGCAACTTTAAAGAGGACACTTGGAAGATGGGAAAGACTATTAGCGTGGGAGAAGAATGGGTCAGGGTTTAAATCCAACTTTTGCTCTTACAAATTGAGTAATCTCCAGCATTTTCAATAAATTTCTTTGTGATACAGTTCCTTGTGGGTAAAAGGATTACAACAAACGCTTTATAGGACTTAAGAGTTTTGGGACTTCCCTGGTAATCCAGTGGTTAAGCATTGGCCTGCCAATGCTTAACAGGGGTTTGATCCCTGGTCTGGGAAGATTCCACATGCCTTGGGGCAACTAAACCCATGCACCACAACTACTGAAGCCCACACAGCCTAGAGCTGGTGCTCCACAACGAAGGAAACCATCGCAAGAACCTATTTGCAGGGCCGGAATAGAGACACAGATGTAAAGAAAGGACTTGTGGACACAACGGGGGAAGGAGAGGGTGGGACGGATTGAAAAAGTAGTATTGACATATATACACAGATATCTGTGAAATAGCCAGTGGGAAGCTGCTGTATAACACAGGGAGCCCAGCTTGGTGATCTGTGAAAACCTAGATGGACAGGATGAGTGGGGTCGGAGGGAGGTTCAGGAGGGAGAGTACATATGTACACTTCCGAGATCAGACGAGATCGGGCGCCTTCAGGCTGATACGGCCTGAGACAACATATGTACACTTATGGCTGATTCATTTTGATGTATGACATAAACCAACACAATATTGTAATGAAATTTCTCCTCTATTAAAAATAAAATTTTAAAATAAAATAAAAAAGAAAAGAAAAAAAACCACCACAAGAAAAGTCAGTGCACAACAATGAAGAGTAGCCTCTGCTTGTCCCAACTAGAGAAAACCATGCACAACAACGGAGACCTAACATAGCCAAAAATAAACAAACAAATAGTTAACAATTAAAAAAAAAAAAAAAAAACTTTAGAGTTTTGGCTGAGACCCCCAGAAAAGGGGAAAAGCTAAGTAGCCTGAATTCTAAAGAGAGGAACTAGACCCCTCCACATGAGAACTGCTAGTTGGAGACCAACTCTTATACTCCCAACAGCTTGCTTACAGACAGGCTAGAAGCTTCCTTAGACAGAATAGGATTCTTCCAGAGTCTTATAGTTGGAGAAGGCAATGGCACCCCACTCCAGTACTCTTGCCTGGAAACTCCCATGGACAGAGGAGCCTGGTGGGCTGCAGTCCATGGGGTCACGAAGAGTCAGACAGGACTGAGCGACTTCACTTTCACTTTTCACTTTTCACTTTCATGCATTGGAGAAGGAAATGGCAACCCACTCCAGTGTTCTTGCCTGGAAAATCCCAGGGACGGCGGAGCCTGGTGGGCTGCCATCTATGGGGTCGCACAGAGTCGGACACGACTGAAGCGACTTAGCAGCAGCAGAATCTTATAGTACTGGTTTACTGTAATGGTTTACTTCCATTCACCCATGGCAAACTGATCCTGAGCATTTGCTTCAAACTTGAAGTTTGCTTCAAGTCCAGCTTGGATACATGATTGTGGTTCATGTTAATATGTTGCAGTTGTTCAGTTGCTAAGTCCTGTCCAGCTCTCTGCGACCCCATGGACTGCAGCACACCAGGCTCCTCTGTCCTCCACTGGCTCCCAGAGTTTACTTAGATTCATGTCCACTGAGTCAGTGATGGTATCTAACCATCTTCTCCTCTGCCTGCCCCTTCACCCTTTGCCTTCAATCTTTCCCAGCATCAGGGTCTTTTCAATGAGTCAACTCTTTGCATCAAGTGGCCAAAGTATTGGAACTTCAGCTTCAGCACAGTCCTTCCAATGAATATTTAGGGCTAATTTCCTTTAGGATGGACTGGTTGGATCTCCTTGCAGTCCAAAGGACTCATGTTAATATAGACCATCACAGTGCACATGGACCAAGTACTTTCGTCAGCTGACGAATTTTATATAAATATTTCAAAATCGTGTTTGGCTAACTCCTTAAAGGAAAGCTGCCATCTATTGTTGTAGCCACACTTTCTGGGAAACAAACTCACTCAGAAGGACAGTGCAGATAGTGGAGTGCAGTTTATTACACCGGTGGGCCCAAGACAGAGTCTCCTCTTAGCCAAGGACCACGACCAGTTTTTGTGAAAACCTTATATACCCTAAGTGTGCTTGCTCAAACCCACCTTCCCAAATTCCTTGAAACTATTCTGGACAAAGTAAAAGAGAGATACGATCAAAGTTAGCCCATGATTCATGTGTCACAAGACTAGATAAACAGTAGACATTTATCAATAGGCCTGTGGTCATATCCCGATAAACATAATGGAATTTATGACTTTGTTCTGTTACAGAGATAATTAGCACATTCTTTTAGGCAACGGAGAGTCCAAGTACAAGTCCTGAGGCTCTTTTATCTGGGGGGTCTGGTTTCCCATTGGTATGCCATTTCTATAGACGCCGGGCACAAAGTTCAGAGTCCATTGGGAGGGTGACCATGCATGTAGCCTAATATTCGCAGCCTGGCCTAAGATGGATTCCAGCTCTGTCTGTTTCCTCCTTCACTATCATATTTCATGGCCTTTGATTTCAGCATGCTCTTTCTTCCCCCGCCCTCCAGGTTGCATAGGAGATGACAAGCACAGGCTGGGAACACAGTGATTGCAAGAAAAGCTCTTGTCTGCAGCTTCTTGTCAGACCATAGGTGGGTGTGCTTTTTCAGCAAGATTGCTGGTACTGAGAGTGAGGGGGAGTCAGCTGTCATTCTTTCTATTAAATGCCATCTTAACCAATTCTATTATATCACTAAATAGATTTCAGCTTCCCAGGTGGCACTAGTGGTAAAGAACTTGCCTACCAATGCAGGAGATGTAAGAGACGTGGGTTCAGTCCCTGTGTCGGGAAGATCCCCTGGAGGAGGGAATGGCAACCCACTCCAGTATCCTTGCCTGGAGAATCCTATGGACAGAGGAGCCTGGCGGGCCATAGTCCATGGGGTCGTAAAGAGTCAGACACGACTGAGTGGGTGTATACACAAACAGATTTTGGTGGAATGAAGGGTGAGAGTTGGGGAGATGAGAGCAAAGGTATGGACCTCTAATGATGAACAGGATGAAGGCAAAAAGATTCTGATTTTTACGGACTGAGAAAAGTTAACTGGGAAGATTTTAAAAAAAGAAAAATCACATCTAACCTAGAGATGAACTGTTTAAGCACCCAGCTCATGGCCCAGCATTACCCATACTTAGGAAGGCTCAGCAAACCCCTGCAGTGAGAGCTTTTACTTCTGAGAGGATGAGATGGCAGGGCTTTTAGACTTTCCTTTAGAACAGTTTATAAGTAGAGGAGAATGAGCTGGAACTATTGTGTTGACTTAATAACAGAGGTCACCTTGCCACATACACAGCTTTCTTATCTGCTCTTGTCTCAAGTGGGAAGCTTAAGACCTATTTGTAACTTGGGTGGAGCTGCCTGGAAATTAACTTGCTGAAACAATGGAGGTAGCAAAAAAAATGTAGGAACCCCTCATGGGAAGTTACTCCTTCATTATCATGGTCACTGTCATCATATCATCATGGTTACCTTGCTGGATGCAAAGGTGGTGTTGAATGTGTATGAGTATGTGTTTGCGTGTGTGTGTATGTAGATATAAATATCTATATGACATTTATATATAAAACAAAGAGTATATCAACATTTTATGTATAGCATGTGTGTGTAACTTCCCAACAACCCTGTAAATACATGAATTTAAAATTTTCATTTCCTATATCAACACACTAAAGCTCAAAAAAGACTAGATCACCGTAAGGACTCTCACTCAATAATCAACAAAACCAGAATTATGTCCCCGATGTTATTGGCTCCCAAACCCCTCATAGCTCCATTTTCATTCTATTTGCAATCATTTAGTTAACAAATGATTGTTGATATTGGCTATTAGGTGCCTGGCACCCTGCATGGTGGTTGGGATGGCAAAAAGGAAAGGCACTGCCTTCAGGAAGCCCACAGTCTAGTGAAATATTTGGGAATTTGCTTTAACCACTAAAACATGGTGTAAACATTAGCCGCTTTTGTTGGTTTAAAGCAAAGTCGCTTTCATCTTTCACCCATTTCTTAAGGAGCTGTGCCAACCTCACCTCCGAACTTTGCATCTCTTATCTCTCTTCCCTCGGGCTGACCTCCGGGCTGCAGGTGAAATGTTTGCCTCTGGTCTCTAGGTTCCTTTCAGCTGGCTCCCTCTTTGTTGATTTCCTGGCTCTGTCTGTCCACCACATGTTCCGCTCACCTGACAGGTAGCCTTACCTCGTTTGGTCCTGCCTTTTAGTATCTAATTCCTTCAAGTTGGGACTAGTCAGAGTCCTGTCCTGACAGGAAGAAAAGGCAGCATCCAAGTTCAATTTTGTTGTGCTTGCAGCTGGTGAGTTTTGTTTGTTTTGTGCATGAAAAAGGGTCTGCTTTCAGCCTCAGCTTTGAACAGAAATTGGCCGGTAACCGAACTAAAATACCATGCTCTCTGTCACATAAAGACCTTATAATAAAAGAAATGGGCTTCCTAGGCAGTGGTGAAAAATCTCCCTGCTAATGCAGGAGATGCAAGAGATGCAGGTTCGATCCTTGGGTCAGGAAGATCCCCTTGAGTAGGAAATGGTAACCCACTCCAGTATTCTTGCCTGGAGAATCCCATGGACAGAGAAGCCTGGAAGGCTACAGCTCATGGGGTTGCAAAGAGTCAGATATGACTGAACATACACACACAAGAAGAGAAAGCTCTGGGTTTTGAAGTGGTGATATGTATTAACCCATTTAACGTTTGTACCTTTTATTTTCCCAGAAACACTGTTAGTGTGTAGATTGAGATTTGTATCACAGACAGGAAAATGAGCTGGAGAAGTCACAAGTTTATCCAGGCTCACTTGTCCAGCACATGTAACGGGTCATTCATTTGTTTATCTATCAGGCATCAAAGCCTGCACTTGTTTTCAGTGATGAATGTACAGACTGCCTTTCATCTTACAATATCTAACTTGGTTCCATGTTGGCCTGTTCTATATTCACGGCCATATTCCAGATAACTGAGGTTGAGAGGTAAATAACCATATTTTTCAAATGGTTATTTCTTTAGATTAAGCAAAGTCTTTAGTTCCTGGATCATTTTTTTTTTTTTTTTAATTTAGAGAAATGGCAAACCAGAACTTCTTTACTATTTGTCTGAGGTGACCGCCATCGAAGCAGCATCTGAGACAGTGACAGGATGAATGTGATTCACTGATGGGGAGGGCTCTCAGGAAAGAGGAAATGCAGGAAGCAGGATGGGCAGGGAAGGCAGCCAAGCAAGTACCTGGTTCTCAGCTGGACGGAGCCTCAGCCTGACCACATAGGGAGCTCTGGAACATGAAAGTCATGCAAGTTATTGCCATCTTGAGGCAAGGGGGCTGGCCTTTGTAGAAGATGCGAACCATCTTCTTCCAGCACCTGGGGAATTGGTACAGGGCCCAGGTAAAGAGAAACTGGAGAGAAAACCAATATCCTATCTCTGCTGCCCTCAGTCATTTGGAGGATTGATTGATGAGGCTACAGACAGCCATCTGCACTGCTGTAGAAAGACAGAATAATTTAAAGGGTTGAATTGGAACTAATGAGAACCCACTATCTTTTAAATGATTGGATACCCTGAACCAGTAGATTAAGTACAGGAAAGTTGGAAAGCTAGTCTTAAATGGTTAATTTCTTCTCCCACTTGCAAAACCATCAAATTCATACGCAAGTGTGTTTGGTCAATGCCCGACTACCCAGAGAACCTTCTGATATTCCTTCTGATGATGTCTTCACTGAGATCCCATTGTCAGCTTTGAGAATGATGATTTCAAGGCACTTCAAAAAAATAAAATAAAAATTCCATTTACTTTCTGCAGAAGATGACTGTCTGCTCCCTTCTGGCTGGGCCAGAGGGAGCATTCAAAATACACTGCTGGAAGTAATTGGAATTTTCTCTGCTATTTAAATTGCGATTCACACCTGAAAACTCCATCTTATCAAACCTCCTGGTTAATATTATTTTGCATGCTCAGGTATTCTCCCCAAATACACATATGGGAGTTATAGAAGCCTATAGGAAGACTGTTCCAAAATCCCTTAAAGAAGCCTTAGGTACTAACATCCTCACCACCATGTAACAAAACTCAAAGAACTGACCTCTACCATGGCAGGCAGGTGTGGGTTAGGGCAGAGGGTGCCCTACCTAGAGTCAGAGGAATTAATTTACCTCTCACTAGTGGTGTGCCTATGAGCAAATCATATCATCTCTCTGAGACTTTTGGTTCAGTTCTCTAAAATGTATTTAGGAACACTGTCCCTTCCTATCTCACAGAGTTGTTGTAAATATTTTATTAGTTAATTTATATGATACAGTTCTACATAAAGGAAGTATAGCTGGAAATGATATATTTTAGCCAAATCCTTAAAAACCCACAATAAAGCCTATGGTAGGCAGAATTCCAAGATGGCCCCCAAGAATCTCACCACCTAGTAAATTTACCTTACATACTCCCTTCGGGCTTCCCTGGTAGCTCAGCTGGTAAAGAATCTGCCTGCAATGCAAAAGACACCGGTTTGATTCCTGGGTCAGGAAGATCCCCTGGAGAAGGGCTAGGCTACCCACCCCAGTATTCTTGGGCTTTCCTGATGGCTCATATGTTAATGAATCCACCTGAGTTTGATCCCTGGATTGGGAAGATTCCCTGGAGGAGGGCATGGCAACCCACTCCAGTATTCTTGCCTGGAGAATCCCCATGGACAGAGGAGCCTGGCAGGCTGCAGTCCATGGGGTCACAGAGAGTCAGATATTAAGCACAGCACATAGTCCTTTTTCCTTGAGAAAGTCCTGTGAATATGATAGATATTTACTACCATGATTAGCTTATGTAATTTAAGACTCAAGCTTAACTACTGGAAAAACATTCTTCCTGCTGGCTTTGAGAAAGTAAATGTCTTGGTCATGGTTTAGACCTAAATGTGACCTCTAAGAGCTGAGGTGAATCAGCTAGTGATGAAACAGGAACCTCAGTCCTATAACAACAATTTAAATTCTGCCAACAACCTGAATGAGTGTGAAAGAAGACTCTGAATTTAACAAAAGGGCATATAGTCCAACCTACATGCTGTAAGTCTCAGTTATGCTGTGCCAGGATTTCCAGCCTATAAAAACTATGACATAATATCTGGGGGTTGTTTTAGCTGCTAAGTTTGTGATAATTTGATATATAGCTATAAAAGCCAAATATACAATCAACTATTCTGAAATGGCAGATTGAGGGCGACCTCTGAAATCCAGTCCTCCATAAAAGCAATGTGAACACTAGTGAAAACTGTCAAAATAAACTTTTTTAGAACTCTGAAAAATCACTAAAGGTTTGCAACAATCCAAGTAGCATTTATTCAAAAAGAATGGCTGGATATCAGCAAGGATAGTGAGTTTTGTGGCTTTTTAATCTGTGCCCATCACCCTCTCCCCAACTCTTCAGTGGCACTGAGAGCCAATAGGCTCACAACTATATTCTCTGTGAAAAACAGCAGCCAAGTTGCTACTGAAAGAAACAAAATGGGTTCAGAGCTTTCCAGAAGCCCCATTTCCAGGGAACTGTCACTATTTGCCCTGTTTGACGGTTCACGACAAAGCTCCATTTTCAGGGATTGTCTTTATTTGAACTAATCAGAATTTGCTTTTTGTGAAGAGCCCTGCCCACAGAGTATTTGTCAAATACAATCAGTGGAAATTGTTTAGTATCACAGCTGCCTGAGGATATTTTAACAATTGGAGCTAACAAAAGGCTAGCTAAAAATTTTTTAAAAAGAACAACTGGTTAATGAGATGTCCTTAGGGGTCTTTGGAAAAGCCTCAGTGTATTCCCAGGAAATCTAGAAACCAGTGTGCATTTTTAGGACTGCATATATCCAGGAAAGACTTGATAAAGTGTACTCTCTTACCTATGGTTATCTTGAGTCTCTGTATGAGCAAGAAACTTAGGATAAGTTGGGGCTGTAAACTGGCTGCTAGAGCACTTAGAACACACACACACATACACACACATGCGTGCGCACGCACACGGGAAGTCCTTAGAAATGCTAGACTATTAGTTAAAAGAATTTTAAGGAAATCTCTATCCTGTCATTAGCTAACCAGACACAAACTGAATAGAGGCTTTGGTGGCCACATAATACAAAAGAATACAGGTTTTACAGAATTAGTCCAAGAAAGTCATAAAAAAGCAGACAGCAGCTACAACAATAAAGCACAAAAGAGAGAGAGAATCTGACTTCGGAGTTTATACACAGTATTATTTAAAATGTCCAGTTTAAAAAAGGTGAAAACTAATTTTAAAAATACATGCACCCCAATGCTCATAGCAGCACCATTTACAATAGTCAAGACATGGAAGCAAACTAAATGCCTATCAATAGATGAATGGATAAAGAAGGTGTGGTGTGTGTGTGTGTGTGTGTATATATATATATAATGGAATATTACTTAGCCACAAAAAGAATGAAATAATTCCATTTGCAATAACATAGGTGAGCCTAGAGATTATCATATGGACCTAGAGATTACCATACTAAGTGAACTAAGTCAGATAAAAAAACACAAATATCATAGGATATCACTTATAAGTAGAATCTTTTAAAAAATATACAAATGACCTGATTTACAAGCAGAAATAGACTCAAAGACATAGAAAACAAACTTATGGTTACCAAAGGGGAAAGGAAGAGGAGAGATAAATTAAAAGTTTGGGATTAACAGACACACAGTACTATACATAAAACAAATAAACAAGGACCTACTATATGGCAGTATATGGGAACTACATTCAATATGTTGTAATAACCTACAATGGAAAAGAATCTGAAAAAGAATAGAGAGAGACAAATAGATAGCTATGTAACTGATTCACTTTGCTGGCTACCTGAAACGAACATATTATAAATCAACTATATTTCAATACAATGCTTTTTGCTTTGGGAAAAAGTCCAGTTTTCAATAACAATAGCAAAAAATATAAGAGATGCAAAGAAATAGGGACATATGGCCCACATAAAGGAAAAAAAGTAGTTAACAGACATTGTCCCTGAGAAAGCCCAGGCATTATGCTTACTAGATAAAGACAAATCAGTAATCATAAATATATTAAAAGAACTCAGAGAAACCATTTCTAAAGGGTTAAAGGAAAGTATAAGAAAAATGTGTCATCAAAGACCATAAATTTAAAAAAAAAGTCTGCCCAACTACAGACTTGAGCAGGTTGAAGAATTAGTAAACTTTAAAACAGATCGATTGGGGCTACTAAATATAAAGACTAAAATTAAAAAATAATAAAAGAAAATAAACAGAAACCTTCAAGACACCGTTCCGTAAGGCTTGCAGTTTGCATCACTGCAAGTAACGTAAATGATGCGTAAAAGAAGACTACGTATCAATATCCCGTATGAACATAGACAAAAAATTCTCAAAAATTACTAGCAAACGGAATTCACCAGCATATAAAAATGATTATATACCATGAATAGGAGCATCTCATCAAAGAAAGATTGTTAAACATACAGAAAGCAATTAATATAACCCATCATATCAATAGCATAAAGTTTAAAAATCACAATGTCATCTCAGTAGCTGAAAAAATAATTTGACAAAATCCAACATTCTCATGATAAAAACACTCCAGCTCAGAATAGAAAGAAATTTCCTCGATCGATAAAGGACATCTGTGAAAAAAATACTGCTAACATCTTACAAAATGATGAAACACTGAAACTTTTTTCCCCTAAGATTAGGAATAAGACAA
This sequence comes from Bos taurus, assembly GCF_002263795.3. Classification (NCBI taxonomy): domain Eukaryota; kingdom Metazoa; phylum Chordata; class Mammalia; order Artiodactyla; family Bovidae; genus Bos; species Bos taurus. The sequence continues at coordinate 13,941,318 of NC_037341.1, read as the reverse complement.
GATATCTGCTCTTCCCATTTCTATTCAATATTGTTCTGGAGGTTCTTGCCAGAAAGTTTAAACAAGGAAGAGATAAAAGACATCCAGACTGAAAAGAAAGAAGAAAACTATCTCTATTTGCAGATAGCATAACTTTGTCTATAGAAAAAAGGAGTGAACTAAAAAGATAGTAAAACAAATAAATGAATTCATCAAGATTATAAGACACAAAATCAGTACATAAAAATCAAATATATTTCTATCACTTACAATCTGAAAATAAAATTAAGGAAAAGTTCAATTTACAATAGCATCAAGAAGAACAAAATACTTAATAAATGTAAGAAAAGAAGTACTATACTTGTACACTAAAGGCTATTAAACACTATGGAAAGAAATTAATGAAGACATAAATAAATGGAAAAATACCTCATGCTCATGGATTAGAAAAATTAATGTTGTTAAGGCAATACTCCCAAATTTTATCTGAAGATTCATTGCAATCCCTGTCAACACCCCAGCTGGCTTTTTTGAAGAAATTGACAAAGTGATCCTAAAATGTATATGGAAATACAGGGACCCAGGAGAGCTGAAACAATCTTGAAATGAAAGAACACAGTTGGAGGAGTCACACTTCTTGATTTCAAAACTTATAACACAGCAACAGTAATCAAGACAGTGAGGAACTGGCTTACTGATAGACATACAAATCAATGGGATAGAATTGAGAGTTCAGAAATTAACCCCTTCATTTATGGTCAATTGACTCTTGACAAGAGTACCAAGAAAATACACTTGGGAAAAGAATAGTGTTTTCAAAAAATGAGGCTAGAACAACCAGATATCCACATGAAAAAAGAATGAAAGTACTTAATATCATATACAAAAGTTATCTCAAAATGGATGAGAAGATTACATATCAGACTAAAACAATACGACTCTTAGAAGAAAACATAAGAATAAGTCTTCATGGTCTTGGATCAAGCAATGCATTCTTAAATAGGACACCAAAACATAAGAAATAAAAGAAAAAGGTAAATTGAGCTTCATCAAAATTAAAAAAGCTTTGTGCTTCAAAAGATGCTATCAAATAGTAGCAATATTCACCATAATTGCAAAATGTGGAAGAAACCCAAATGTCCATCAACTGATGGATATATTGGTTCAGCTCAGTCGTGTCCGACTCTTTGTGACCCCATGGACTGCAGCATGCCAGGCTTCCCTGTCCAACACCAACTCCCGGAGCTTGCTCAAACTCATGTCCATCAAATAGGTGATGCCATCCAACCATCTCATCCTCTGTCATCCCCTTCTCCTCCTGCCTTCAATCTTTCCCAGCATCAGGGTCTTTTCCAATCAGTCAGTTCATCAGGTGGCCAAAGTATTGGAGCTTCAGCTTCATCATCCGTCCTCCCAATGAATATTCAGGACTAATTTCCTTTAGGATTGATTGATATATAAGTCCTGTCTATTTTTGAAAATAATGTTTTACTGGAACACAGTCATGTTCATTTGCTTACATATTATCTTTGACTAGTTTCATGCTACAAGAGCAGAGCTCAGTAGTTGCAACAGAGATTGATCATATCACCTGTAAAAACTAAGACACTGTCTGGCCCTTTACAGAGAAAAATTTACTTACCCATAATCTAGTGTACATGGTCATTCATAAGGCATTTCAAAATAAAAACAAACAAAAAAACCCAATAATCTCACATATCCCTCTCACTTACTATGCCCCTAAACTCTACTAGACAAGAAGTAGTAAAGCGTATAGTTGCTTAGTCACTCTGTAACCTTGAACAAGTTATGTGAACACTCTGAGTCTTGGTTTCCTCATCTCTAAAATCAATATAATAATATCTGCTTCATTGGGTTGCCATGGAAAAAGATTAACTGAGGTAAGATGTCTTCCATGAATTGTTCCCTTCAGAAGAGATGCTGAAGTCCTAAACCTCAAATATCTCAGAATGGGATTTTATTTGGAAATAAATAAATAAATATGAATTCGAGCAAACTCCAGGAGATAGTGAAGGCCAGAAGAGCCTGGTACGCTATAGTCCATGGGGTTGCAAAGAGTCGGACATGACTTAGCAACTTACAACAATAGATATAATTAGCTAAGATGAGGTCATAGTGGAGTAAGGTAGGATCTTCCTTCAATAGGATTGATGTCCATATAAGAAGATGGCCATGTGAAGACACAGACACACAGAGAAAATGCCATGTAACAATGGAGGCAGAGACTGGAGTGATGCTACCACAAGCCAAGGAATGCATGGGCTACCAGAAACTAAGAAGTAGCAAGGAAGGATCCCTTTCCAGAGGCTTTCAAGGGAGTTTTGTCCTGTCAACACCTTGACTTCAGACATCTAGCCTCAAAACTGTGAAAGAATACATTTCCATTGTTTTAAGTCACCCAGTTTGTGGAATTTTGTTATGGCAACACTATGAAACTAATTGGAGAAGGCAATGGCACCCCACTCCAGTACTCTTGCCTGGAAAATCCCATGGATGGAGGAGCCTGGTGGGCCACAGTCCATGAGGTCGCTAAGAGTCGGACACGACTGAGCAACTTCACTTTGACGTTTCACTTTCATGCATTGGAGAAGGAAATGGCAACCCACTCCAGTGTTCTTGCCTGGAGAATCCCAGGGACGGGGGAGCCTGGTGGGCTGCCGTCTGTGCGGTCGCACAGAGTCGGACACGACTGAAGCAACTTAGCAGCAGTAGCAGCATGAAACTAATACACATGTGAAGCTCTTAGAACAACACCTGACATGTGATAATTCCATAATTCATGCAAGAAATTAGTCTAGATGTTTTTATCTTGTTTCTATTAATCTTTAAAAAATTGTTATAAGGTAGGTATGTTGTTCTGCTCAGGCTAACCAAATGAAATATCATAGGCTGGTGGTTTAAACAACAGAAATGTATTTATTTATTTAGGCCATGCCAGGAGGCTTGTGGGATCTTAGTTCCCCAACCAGGTATTGAACCTGGGGCCATGGTAGTGAAAGCATGGTGTCCTAACCCCTGAGACCCTCCAGGAGCCCCTGGGATGTTGATTCACAGTAATTCTGGTTTCTTTACAGCTCTGTAGTCTAGGTCCAGCAAATATTTTGACTCCCACTCCTGGTGCCAGGCACCAAGTCTGGGGCTGTGCACCTACTGTATCTGCCTCTAAATAACTTTTCAAGGTACTTATTCCTATTTTCCAAATGACAAAACTAAGGTTACTTATTACACGATCTGCCCAGCAGCACACAGCTTATAAGTGGCGTCTCGCTGGTTCCCAAGACCGTGATCCTTTCAGTGTGTTTGCTTTCATTGGCTCACAGGCCCTCTCTAAAAATATTTGTCTTCTCTGCTTCAACGAGTTCTTTTCAAAAAGTTTATTTTACCAGCTTCGTAATTCTGGTTTGTCTCAGTTGGTTTACAGTCTCAAGAACAGAGCAGACGATCAACTCTGTGAATAATTAACGAGATGAGTTTGATCTCTGGCCTAAAATTGACCGTTCAACTTGATTATTTGCCCTGAACAAAAAGACAAGGAAATTTCCCCTGTATTGGCACTTTTCAATGCCTGGAGAGGAAGGGAAGCCAGAAGAATCTTCTCACTCTCTCTGCCCTCTAAGAGATGAAGTCCTCAGCTCAAGGTCATAGGGGCTGAACCACACTTGGTGACTGTGATTTGACTCCACGGAGACTGTACATGGTTTTGGAAATTAAATAGTTTCAGATTAAGTCATTATGTGTGACCTTAGACAAGGTTACTCATTCTCTCCCTGAGTTTTCTTTGTTGTTTGTAAACATGGGTTACAGGACTTATAGGCACTAAGCTAACATTCTGCAATCAAATTAACACTTTTCAGAAGTCAACAACTAATCAAAATGCTGCAGCATTTAGAGCTGTAGCAGGGTCCTGGACGCCCCAGCTCCACAGGCAGGTACCTGTCGCTGGACTGTGGGGATATCCATGGTGGCCCCAGGGCAGTGGCCAGGTGGTCAGGAAGATGAGAGTGCTATGGTAGTGAGGGGAGGGTTTCAGGGAAGCAGTTACTTATCAACTGATACAGAAGTGTTTCCATATTTTAACAACAGGTACAGCTGGTGAATGAATATGGGTCCTTTGCAATGTGAATATGTGTCTTTTGCAATGTGAATACGCATTTCTAGGGGAATTTACTCTGATAGTACAGCTAACTTACCGATGATTCCATATTATCTTCACAAACATCCTGGAAAGTGCTACTTCAGGTCCCTTTGATCAGATAAGGAAGTTCTAACACTCTATAAAAGTGACAATGGCTGGTAAGTGGTAAAACAGTGATCCGAATTCAAGCTGACTTGCGGCAGAGCCAGACTTGTATGCACAGTGGGAGAGCAAAGGGAATCCTGGGTTGTAATGCACAGCTGAATTTGAGAACAGGGGTAGGAAAGGAGGAAGAAGAAAGCTGGGCTGTAGGACAATTCAAATAAGGGATAAAAAGGCTACGAGACACCCAGAGTCCTTGGGCGAGAATGACATTAAAAACATTTATGCCACTTGCACTTATGATGGAATAAAATGTTAACAATAGATGAATCTGAGGAAAGGGTAAGCAGAAGTTCTTTTGCACTTTGCTTTTATTCAAGTTACTTTGAAATTGTGCCCAAATAAGAAGTTAAAGTAAAAAAGCAAAGTCCTTTGCACACGGGACTTTGTCTACCATTAGCTTTTTGTCATCTCTCTGTTGGATTATTCAGTTTCTTGCCTTCATCAACTCATTTTTCAGGGCAACAGGGGCCACCAAGGAAAATTCAAGTCTAATATTCCACCCTCGCAACTTTTAGCAGTACTGCAGAAACCTGAAGAGAAGCCGTTGTGATTACGTGATTTGGAAATGCTTGCCAATGAGAATGAGTGCAACATCCAGTGTGGCAGGAAGAGCATTGACCCAGGAGTCAGATGACCTTGGACTGAATTTTGTTTGGTACATTTTTCAGCTCAGCGAGTCTGCACAAGTCATAACTTCAACTGTAAAATGAGAATCATAGTGGTGAACTCCCAGTTTATGCTAGGGATTCAATGAAATGCCACTTGTAAGGTTTTAATCATGGGCTCTGGCATATAGTGGGGCTTTCCTGGTGGCTCAGATGGTAAAGAATCTGCCTGTGATGCAGGAGACTAGGGTTCAATCCCTGGGTTGGGAAGATTCCCTGGAGAAGGGAATGGCAACCCACTCCAGTAATCTTGCCTGGAGAATCCCATGCACGGGGGAGCCTGGAAGGCTACTACAGTCCATGGAGTTGCAAAGGATCAGACACGACTGAGCAACTAAGTCTTTCTGGCATATAGTATGTGCTGAATAAACATTTTAGTTCTTATTCTCTGAGGCTCAATTTCCACACCTATTCAAGAAAAAACAGTAATCATACCTTAAGGAGGGACTGCAAAAATCAAATATGATAATCTGTGAAACATGCTTTGAAAAGGCAACCTATTACAAATGAGTGTTGTTATTGCTACAGATGACCAACATAACCCAAGTGTCCTCTTGCTTCTCAAGTGGAGTATTTCATTCCATCTTTATTACTTTCAAGTTTTTTCTGATTCTTTAATCTGGATTTCTCCAATAAGTGTACAACTATGGAATTTACTTATACCTCTGAACACAATTCACATCTCCCTGAAGTGCTTAATCCAGGCCTGTGGACACTGTAAACACGAAAACATTTGCATTTCCAAAGCGAAGACTAAGGATATATATATATATATATATATATATATATATATATATATTGTATATAATAATATATAATATAATGAGAGGTTTGTCTAAAATGATGCTATAAATTGATAAAAACATGAGGGGCTCTGGGTATTTGCTCCCTACTGAAGCGAATCCTCAATTTGGGGACTTAGGCTGGTCAGGAAACATAATCCTAGGTCTGAAGACTAGGGTGCAGACATATTTGTGGGAGGCAAGAGCCATTATTTTGCCTAGCACATCATCTTAGTATGTGGCATCACAGGACAGTTAGTTATTTGCTAAAATGTTAGTTTATCTGTTTATAAATTTTAGTTTCTTATATGTGCATACATACATACATACCCACACAAACATATATGTTGATATTTAGTTAGTTATGACACACAGGGCATGTCTTATTGCAGGTCAATAGTCAGAAAGGCTGAAAAATACTGTTCTAAAGCCAGGAAGAAAACCCTTGGTGAGTTTAAGAAGATAAATGTAGTCTGATGAGGTTAGAATATACCTTGAGGTGGAGGGGCAGTGATGAAGAAGAGAAGTCAACAACATAAGCAGAGGCCGGGTTGTGCAGGCCAGCAGGAGATGCAAGGAAGTTAGATCTCATTCTAAGAACTAACGGATGCAAATCAGCTGCACAGTCTGATATACATTTTTATTTATTTTTTAAAAAATCTTTTGGCTGCCTGACACGGCATGCAGAATATTAGTTTCCTGACCAGGGATCAAGTCTGTGCTCCCGGCATTGACAGCACAGAGTCTTAACCACTGGACAACCAGGGAAGTCCCTGATTTACATTTTTAAAAGAAGGATAACTTTGGATACCTTCCACTACTACCTTTATACTGTTTGTTCAAGTTCATAGACTGGATTCTAGAATTTGCCAAGCTAATCCAATAACCAAGTGCTTTGCAGGGAATTAGAATGTTTGTAATAGGGACTTCCCTGGTGGTCCAGTAGTTAGGATTCCACAAGCTTCGACTGTAGGGGGCATGGGTCATGGGGCAGTTAGTTCCTAGTCAGGGAACTAAGATCCTGTATGCTGCTTGGCAGAACCACACACACACACACACACAAAAGAATATTTATAACAGAATAAGACTGGTAAACCACTGAAATAAATTCTTGGAGATACCAATGAGACTAGCTCAGGTGGTGAAAAAAATAAAACTCTCATAGAAACTCAAAGACAATCTACTAATTTTTACCTTTGAGTAAGCACATATTTTCAAACACTTGAGAGTTATTGGTATTACTGTAGATTGGCACCTCTTATAGAGTGCTACATGGTTGTTTCAAAATTTAAATTTTGCATGTTTAAGCCAGAAATTTCCCTTCAATAATTATATCCTTTAGAAATATTCACATATATGCCAAGAACAGGTGTAGCAAGATGTTTGCAGACCATTTAAAAATAGGAAAAACACGGGTATTAATGGGCAGGAAATGGCAACCCACTTCAGTATTCTTGCCTGGAGAATCCCAGGGACAGAGGAGCCTGGTGGGCTGCTGTCTATGGGGTCGCACAGAGTCAGACACGACTGAAGCACCTTAGCAGCAGCAGCAGCAGCATGACACATGCAGAGAGATGATCTGATTTTTTAAAAACTGGGAAACTGGGGAAATATATGAAGATAAGCATGTCTGAATATTCACAGAAAAAAGTCTACAAGAAACACACAATATACTTCATATTAATAATCCTTGGTTAGAGGTGGAATAGGGTGAGAAAACGCAGTGGGGGTTATCCTTCACTTCTACTTTATACGCTTTGGTATTTAAACTTCTTTTATATTAAGCATATACATTTTAAAATGTAAAGTAAAAAAATTACATTAACAAAAATATTCACAGGCTTTAAAGGGCAGGCAGAGAGAGGCATTAACTAGGGAGGTAGAAAGTGTCATAGCTTTGTGATGATGGCAATGCCCAGAGCGGTTGTCAGGTTGGGTAGAAACCAGAGTCAGATGAACTTGGCTTGGTGTGTGTGTGTGTACACGTATATTTATAATATTCTCCCAAACACCTGGGCCAGATGGTTTTAACTATTATAAAACCAAATGCTACAGTGCCTCTGACCATCTTAACTCTGATTATATTTGTTTGGCTAAACCTGCTTCAGAGTGAAATTCATCTGTGAGATGTTGGAATTGAGTCATGAACACTGGACAAAATAGGAAATGGGAAAATGGATAATGTCTGTGACCAATCCCTGAGCATTGATCTTCCTACCAGGACCACTTCTGGGTGATTTATGTATATTACTACTAACTCCATAACCCTGCTGGGTAGGTGACATATTATGCCCACTTTATAAATGAATACAGTGCAGCTTCCCAATCTGGAGGAGGTCATCTGCACAGGTGGTATAGCAAGGGAGGTGCTGGGGTGTCAGCCCAGGCTTAACTCCAACCACATTCAATGTTTTCCTGAGTGCTTCTCAGCTCCCTTGAAACAGAGAGAGAGGAGGCTCAGTGTTGACCATGTTGGAACTGCTGGGCTATGCCTGACTTCAGCTGGATGACAGTGCTAAAGATAAGAGGATACTTTTACTACAGTAAACTGAATATGCTTCCAGAGGTTTTGATAATGTTCCCTAGTTGGCTGAAATCTATATTAGCACTATGCAAAAGAAAAAAAGGAATTTTGTTCTCAAAACACCTCCCCCTACACTCAGTCTAGCCACAGACAGACAGATGTGTGTTTTACTCCTAAAATAAAGGATTGATGAGATGGGAGGATGATGCCAGAAATTTTTCTCTGATAATACCTCCTCCTACCTGTTTAAGTCTCCCCTAAGAAACCTATCATGGACCTTCTCCACTCTGCCATGTGGGATTAGCTGCCAGAGCCCCTGCCCTCCAGGGCTATAATTCCTGATCCCAGCTGGTCCTCTACATCACACTTTAAGTACAAAATATTGCATTCATTGCTGGCTGGTCCGTTTTCCTCAGCAGAACGTGGGCAGGCACCTGTAGCATAGGGCTGTCACTACATTCCTCTTCCTAGTCCTAGAGAGCAGTGCATTGCCTGGTAGTCCCCCCAAAATACTTAAAGAATGAACACAGTTCCAGCCAGGAATGTCATTTGGAAGGGCAAAGAAAGTAGAAGGGCCCAGCAGAGAAGTGTCTCTAAAGGTTTGAAAAGAGCAGCTGAAAATAGTCCAATTCTTAGCTTGAGAGGAAAGAAATAACAAATATGTCTTGTGTAAAACTCCTTTGTATGATACTATGATGGTGGATGCATTTGTCAAAACCAATGAATGTACAATACGAAGAGTGAAAACTAGTTAAACTGTGGTTGATAGTGATGAGTCAATGTTGGTTCATCCATTGTAACAGAGGCACCACTCTGATACCCTTGTTGATAGAAGGGGAGGCTGTGTGCTTAGGAGAGAGGTTATATCGGAACTCTATGCTTTCCACTGAATTTTTCCATGAATCTAAAACCACTCAAAAAAAAAGTCTATTAGCATTTTTTTAAGTAGTGAAATAGATGTCAGCACAAAGAACTGCCAACCTGTGATGCTTTATGGCTTTGTGAACAACCTTGCTCTTTCTGAAATATAAAAAGAAATAGACCCCATTAAAATAAAGTAGAATAAATCATGCCTATCCATAGAAATGCAGAATTTTCTCACAAGTATGATGTATTGGCCAAGAGTAGAGCCAGGTAGCAAACAGAAATGTATTCAAGTGTGTGTGTGTGTGTGTGTGTGTGTGTGTGTGTGTGTGTGTGTTGGGTGGGGGTGGGGGGAAATCAGTGTTCATAAAGCAAAAACAAACAAAAATTCTAAACACTTTTTCCAAAATAAAGGAGAAATGGATTAATTTGTTTCTATCACCATCTTTTTCCTTATCCATGACCCAGATTTGAATTTCCAATGTTAAAGATCATAACAAAATTTGCCAATTCTCAAGCAAAAGTTTTGTGTACAGTTCCTGCTTTTCACAATTAAAAGCACTCCTTGAAATTCTCCCATCTTATTTTTATTAGGGCTTCCCTTGTGGCTCAGCTGGTAAAGAATCCACATTCAATGCAGGAGACCTGGGTTCGATCCCTGGGTTGGGAAGATTCCCTGGAGAGGGGAAAGGCTACCCACTCTAGTATTCTGGTCTGGAGAATTTCATGGACTGTATAGTTCATGGGGTCGCAAACAGGCAGACACAACTGAGCGACTTTGACTTTCACGTTATCATTATTAACTTTTTTACATTTTATATATTAATTTTTTCTATGAATGAGGTTTAGGGTTATCCCCAAGGAACCAGTATTAATTAGTATTAATTACAATTAATTAAGTAGATCAACTAACAACTACTATAACCATCTCCAAGGATAAAGTTGTACTTGGAATCTTGTCATAGACTCCTGCTGGAGTTTGGTACCTCACACACAGAAACATGGATCCAGGGTCCTAGAGGGCAGAAAAACTTCCTCAAGGTCACTTATTCTTAACAGAGCTATCCATGGCAGAGCCAACTAAGTGTTCTATATGGACTTGATTTACTTGGCCTCATGTAAGCCCTTTACCCCTTTCAGACTGAGGTCAAGTCACACAGGCCTGTTTCTGGCTGAACTGCTGTGTGACCTTGCCAAGTTAGGTTCTTCTTTAAGCCACCTTGACTTATTTAAAAATTAATGCCTCCAACATAGAGCTTTTTCATTAGCTTACATCAAAGGGAGTGCTTCAGTCAAAGGGAATCACACAGACAGGCAGAGAGAAGAGGGGCAGTTTGAGGAGTTTTCACAGTGCCCAGCTACAAGGAGGGAGGCGAAATGATGGGCTGGCCAACATTCACCATAGCCGTGTCACTGTGATGCAGGACAAGAATGGAAACTTCCTCTGGGCTGAGAGTTGCCTCTCCTCTTTTTCTTGCCTCTTTTTGCCTCCAGTGTCACTGCCTCCCGAGCTGCTACAACAAGAGTGAAAATTTATGTGCTATTCAGATTCTGCTGCACACTAAAAGCTGCAGCAGAAGAAAGTGCCTTGCGTTCCTCCAGGGTAAGGACGGAGGAGTGGCCCAGGGGTGGGAGTGATCAGATGATCTCTTGGTGGAGGAGCCACAGCCTGGGGCTTTGAAGACCAGCATTCCTGTTCCCAGGCCACAACTCTAAGTAGGTGTGTGTGCTCGGTCGTGTCTGACTCTATGGACTATAGCCTGTCAGGCTCCTCTGTCCATGGGATTCTCCAGGCAAGAATCCTAGAGTGGGCCGCCATTTCCTTCTCCAACGGATATTCCTGACCCAGGGATTAAACCTGTGTCTCCTGCACTGCAGGTGGATTCTTTACTGCTGGGCCACCAAGGAAATCTCCCTGGCCACTAGCAGTCGTTTATTAGCTGTGTGTCCATGTACAAATCACCTCATTTTCCTAAACCTGTTTCAACTGTTAAATGAAGATATTAGCATCTGTCCAGAAAGGCTATTGTGATTATTAAAATAGAACCGAGCAGGCAAGGTGACCTCACCATTGTCCATATTATTACTGCAATCTCTCTTCTTATCCCCTCTTGGCTCTCCAGCACCTTAAAAATTCTCAGAAAATACTTGTTGAATTAATGAGTAAACATATAACATGTAGAAACATGTTAAATGGTTCATTTACTAAAGATCAAAGCTCAAGAAATACTTCAAACACTATAGCAGTAGCTAAAATACTAATGGCTTAACTAGAGTCATTTCTTTCTCTTACCAGTTTCTTTGCATATAGTTAAGAAATTCTCCAAGAGTAAAGGGAAGACTTCTCTCCTCTAGACAGTAACTTTATTTTGAATAAACTTTTGGATACCTCTAATATCCCAGATTTTCTCTAGTTAATCTCAGTAGCTTCTGATCTGGGCTTTATGTGCACTGTTAACTTATATTATACAAGTAGGAAATAGCAACCCACTCCAGCGTTCTTGCCTATAAAATTCCATGGGCAGAGGAGCCTGGTAGGCTACATACAGTCCATGGGGTCACAAAGAGTTGGACACAACTGAGCACACATTATGTGCCCATATATTTATCATATATTAATTGTTATTTTACAAATAAAACTGATATTCAGAGAGGTAGGTGAATTGACCAAAGCGATAAATCACACTGCTGTTGGTGTTCAGTTGTTAAGTTGTGCCTGACTCTTTGCGACCCCATGGACTGCAGCACCCCAGGCTTCTCTGTCCTTCACGATCTCCAGAGTTTGCTCAAATTCATGTTCATTAAGTCAGTGATGGTATCTAACCATCTTATCTTCTGTTGACCCCTTCTCCTGTTGTCTTTGATCTTTCCCAGCATGAGGGTCTTTTCTAATGAGTTGGCTGTTTGCATTAGGTGGCCAAGTATTGGAGCTTCAGCTTCAGCATCAGTCCTTCCAGTGAGTTTTCAGGGTTGATTGCCTTTAGGATTGACTACTTTGATCTCCTTGCAGTTCTAAGAACTCTCAAGGGTCTTCTTCAGCACTACAATTCCAAAATATCGTTTTTTCGGAGCTCAGCCTTCTTTATAGTCCAGCTCTCACATCTGTGCATGACTATTGGAAAACCACAGCTTTCACTATACCTTTGTAGACAAAGTGATGTCTCTGCTTAATATGCTGCCTAGGTTTGTCATAAGTTTCCTTCCTTCCAAGGAGCAAGTGTCTTTTAATTTCATGGTTGTAGTAATCATCCGCAGTAGTTTTGGAGTCCAAGAAAATAAAATAAAGCCGTACTGCCAATAGGAAGAAACTGTTTCCAAGGGGATGCCTAATTTCTGCCAAGACTACCAGCAGAGCCAGAAATAGAGAAACTCTGGTAGCTTGACTATTAAGCCTTAACCACCATTTGATCCCCTGGGCCTAAGATCAGACCCTCTGCCTCCAGTTTAGCCTAACAACTGAGAAGGCTCAAAGCTGTCAGGTTAAAAAGAATGCACAGAAAATTGATACTCCAACCTTGGGAGTTAATTACATTGCTGCACAAGTCTCCCAAAAGAAAAGAGCAGAGAGTTCATCTTTTGAGTTATTATGGCCACGCTAGACAAGGCAAGAGAGACTGTATTATAATAATGGCTTGTGTTGGTTTACTATACAGAAGAACCTCTTTCTCCATCACAGCACCAAGGCTTTGACATGCAGGATGTAAAACCTCTTGCTCCCACTTACCTCTGCTTCCAGCTAGCCTGGCCTGGCCACTTCTCCTTTCATTTGCACTATGCAAAGACCGGAATTCAAATTCCACATCATTACCTAACTGGCAGTATGAGCCATCAGTAGTATGAGCAGCACAGCCTCTAGTTCTGGGCAGTGGGAGGAGAGTCACATTTGCTCTCCCTGTTTAATCCATCCTAAAAGCCTCTGCTACTTTACCTCTCCAAAACCACAGTCCTGACATCACCTCGAGATAACAAGGCTTTCTAGTCTAGCACTGCCCTAGTGGTTCAGATGGTAAAGAATCTGCCTGCAATGCAGGAGACTGGGGTTTGATCCTTGAGTTGGGAAGGTCCCCTGGAGAAGGAAATGGCAACCCACTCTAGTATTCTCACCTGAGAAATCCCATGGACAGAGGAGCCTAGTGGGCTATAGTCCATGGGGTCACAGAGTTAGACACGACTGAGCAACTAAGTTTTCCAGTCTAGCAAATCCCAACCTCCAAATTCATTCACTCACTCAAAACACAGTTTCTCTGCCTGTTCCTGTGTTAAGTGTCAGATACACTGAATTAGACAACAGGTTGCAAAAGGGAACCCCAAGAAAAAATGGCTATCACTGGAGCATGAAGCAAAGACATTTTGAGAGCACTCAATGTTCATTTATTCATTCTCCATTCTTCTTCCCTGAAATAATATAATCTGTGTGCACTCCAAAGCACCTGGCTTTCTCTTCCACCTCTTCAAAAGTTCAGCATAAATTCACCTTCAGGAAGCCTTCCTGACTTGATGGAGAGAGATCCTCTTCCAACACCCAGCACATTTTCCACTTGCACCTATCACATTTCTAAATTCCCTCTTGTAAAGTGGTTTTTTTTTTTTTTTTGGTAGTAAGTAGTTTTAGAAAGTAAATTACGTGAGGACAGACATCATGGATCTGGTTTACATGTTAGGCAATGGAATTTAGGAGGCTCCCACTTAAGTGCTGTTGTCATGGTTCAGTCGCTAAGTCACATCCCATTCTTTGTGATCCCATGCTGCACACCCATAGCACACCAGGCCTCCCTGTCCTCCACAGTCTCCCAGTTTGCTCAAACTCATGTCCATTGAGTCAGGGATGCTATCCAACCATCTCATCCTCTGTTGCCAGTTAAGTGCTTCATGAATATTAGTTGTATTAGTTACATCCTTTCCTCTATCATCATTGTACTTTCAGGGCTTTAATCTGACTTCTCCAATTTCTTTGAGCACTCGAGTTATACCTACACACATCTGCTTTACTTGAATACTGACCAACTGTCCGTGATCACAGGGCCATCTTTCATTATATTTGCTCTGTATGTATGAGATTTTATTTCCCCTTAGAAACAAGCTAGATGGCACAGCGGTAAAGGATCCACCTGTCAACAGGAGATGCAGGAGAGATGGGTTCAATCCCTGAATGGGGAAGGAGGAAATGGCAACCCACTCCAGTATTCTTGCCTGGGAAGTTCCAGGAAAGAGAAGCCTGGTGAGCTAGTCTATGAGGTCAAAAAGAGTCAGACACGACTCAGCATACACAATTACTAGAAACAAGATCAGGGGATTATCTAAGGTTTTGTCTGTAAACTTTTATGTTCCAGTATCTCATCTAAGGCTCAGCATCACGGAGACCTGCATACTCAGTGCCTTGCTGTGATTGCAAATATAGACACTAACCTTTTTTGCATCTACTCTCCAGATAAAAGTGCTATGTATGTTTAATAAGTAGTTTTTCCAGGAAATTCAGTAAAAGGAAATATAAGCCCTTTTGCACACTTTCAGGGCCTGTTCATTTCGGAGGTCCTTTAAAACACTTTCAAACATGTCATTTTTCTACATTAAGCAAACTAAATCCACTTAAGGGAAACATGAACAGCAGCCTCCACCAAAAATACCCCAAAACTGATGCACGCTCCACATCAGGCTCCCCTCCCTTCACTTTCTCGTGCAATACGAACTTCAATCAATCAAGGACTACTGCTCCAAGGAAAAACGGTCTCACTGCTGCTTGAGCTTTTGATAACCTTCACCACTCAATAATCCTCCTATCTAAAACCCTCATGGAAGCCCATTGATAGAGCCCAGATTTTTGAGCCTCACAGGACTGTGGTAGTGGCTTCAGGTGCTGGCCTAAAGATCACTGCTGGTCTCCTGCACACCAGTCCCAGAGGCCACATCTGCTCCCTATCTACTGCCAACACCTGCATCCTTTATCATGTCAACAGAGCACATCTGCCTGTTTTCTGTAATTAAAATCACTCAGCGAACCCATTCTCTGTTTGGGATTCTGAAACCACCTAAGACACAACATGGTCACTGATTTTATTACTGAACCTTCCCCAACATAGATTCCAAAATGTGAGTGTGGTTTCCAGCAAAGTTTGCAGTGATTCTGAAAAATCAATGTGTATTGGTAATTTACGTTTACGAGGAGGCTCATGAACAAGGAGCCTAGAAGCAATGGGTGATTAATTCTCACATGGTAAATGCAGGGAGGGTTTTCAGTCATTAAATGAATTCATCAAAATATTTACTGAGCAATGCAAAAATTGCAGTTAAGCTGAGGAGCTTGGCTTTGGACCCCACCCCCCCCAAAAAAAAGGCAGGAAAAAAGTACACAAAAAGAAAAAAATAGAAATAAATGTAGTTAATACTAATAGGTGGTTTATTGGAAACCCTCAGAGCATTTTTCAAAAGGATTTGACAGATTTTATTGTAATAAGACATGGTGAGGAAGAAATGGTTTAAAAGATGTCATCAATCTTTTATTTAACTAAGCACTTGCCCTTCATTTTGAAGGAAATGATACAGTTTCAAATCGGAACCTCCTTCTCAAGAAGTGGTATGAGAACATAACATTGATTTAACATATAATTGTCAACAAAAATGAAGTTTACACAATTCACTAGGAAATAAAATGCACGTGGAATTTATCAAGTTAACTGATATAATTCTCCATGGGTTACAGGTATTATCAGTAAGAACAAGACAATATAATGAAAAGTCGAATAAACCAATTGTTTAGATACCTTGATTAAAAAAAAAAAAACTCACAAATAAAACATAACTTCCCAAACAAACCCTCTCAATGATCATGACACAACAGATTTTATTCTAATTTCAAAAAAAAAAAAAAAAAGTTAGACAATCACATAATATCAAGTCTTCAACACAGTGGATTCCATTCTAAGGAAAAAAAAAATAGAGGAAACAAGTAGTCTTTAAATTTTTTTCATTATCCATATTATATGTTGTAGAAAATTAAAGTTTTGCTTCCAAAAATATGTTTCCATGTGGTTGTGGTGTTGTTGACTGGTGCTATTAGGGACAGAAGCACCAAAGACATGAGAAATGTAACCACTGAAGTATCATTTTTTCATAAAAATTAAAAATTTCCATAAAGGTCTGGAGTAAAGTCTTCTGCTACGTGTGTTAGTGCTATAAAGTCATTTTAAATTAAATGTGGAATAAAAGCTACAAAAAGTATGAGTTCTTTCAATATAAAAAGTTGTGTAGCTGAAGTTGTGGGCTCCTTTGCTATACATAAGCAGTCTCAATAAAATATTTGCTTAAGTAAGAAAATAGAATTTGTCTGATTACATTTAGCATCTGTTCCAGTTGAGTGTCTTGCTTATCCCTGCCAGAGCTTCTGAAGAACATGAGAATCAATATTCCTTGCCTTCAAAGAGCATCTGTAATTCACAGTACAAAACAGTTCTAGAGTCTTAGTCCTAAGGAGAAACAAAAATTAAATATATATATATATATTTTAAAGTGCCAGATGTAGCCATTGTCTGGACATTCAAAACTCTTATCCACATCTTCAAGAAAGATGCCAACAGTTGATTCGATCCCCTTTCTTTGCAACTTCCACTGGCTGGTTGATGCTTTAACTATGACAACCCTGATAAAACTTCCAACAGAATCACAGTTCCAAAAGCATTACGTACGTACTTCACATCTCTGTTGCTCTGTAAAAACATATGAAAAAGCCGCATCCGAAGATCTCTTGACTCTTCTAGCTCATTTTCAAGTCCTGTTATCAAAAACCTCTTCCTGAGAGGCAGAATTGCTACTATGGATGTGGATTATATAGGAGTTCTTTCTTCAAGTTGAGATTTCTCACAGAGCTGCAACAAAGAGTCATTGCTATCCCTGTGCCTGATGACATTCACTTTCCACTGAGGGTTGAAAGAGGGAGACAGAGATCCAAGAGTGGAAGAGCGAGCTGGCCCAGAGCTGCTAGACAGTGCTGTTCTGTTCTTCCCTCCTGCTGCCTACACAATGGTCATTAAGTTCAACTTTCCCTTGACTGTGTTCAACACAAAAGACAATTCAAATCTAATAGGCTCTCCCAAATGTCTTTACCCACTTTACCTTGCTCCGCTTTTCCACAAGCAAAAGAAAACAAACACAAAGCTGTGAGATTATTAAAGAAGGAAACTGGATTAACATTTTCAACAGGAGACGGATGTTTCTCCCAAGTCCTGGATCAGAGCTCAGTGTGGTTCATCTTTAACAGTCAAAGTGATAGGACATGTCTGGGGATTCCTGTGAAAACAGGCAACATAGCCTACGCCCTTGTAATTAAATGAATTCATGTTGTGGTGCTATGAAGGTCTAGGCTTTTAAAACTTACGGTCTCGACTTCCTAAGTTTGAAAAAAAAATGTAAGAGTACAAGGAAATCCTTCAAGTTTTGCTGCCTTGATTTAAAGATCTCCAGGCAGGATGCCTGAGGATGGCCATGGCTGTATCACTTAAATATGGATCATTCAAATATGACCCTACGATAACAGTAAAAACTGAGTCACAAAATAACTGTATAGCCCACGGGGTCACAAAGTGACTGAGCAACTGAGCTCAGTAACATGACTGAGCGACTTTCACTTACATATTGTATCAAGTGTGGCTAGCAATACCTTATCATTGAAATATGCCTCAAGCCAAAAATTTGACCTCAGGCAAAACAGGAGTGAAGGGGGTGAGACAAAAGATAAACGGTAAACAAAATTCACAGGGCCACCACCAAAGCCTTAAATTAAGAAAACAAGTTACCTTCACTATACCAGAAGGGGGTCGGCGCGGGGATTGACAGGAAATTGACCTGAGGATGAACATGGCCACGCAGGTTTAATTAGATCAGAGACACAAAGGGCTTTTCCCTCCTTTGATGACAGCGGCTCTTAAGTGCCTACAATAGCAGGCTATAAACAAAGGCGGCAAAACAGAACCAGAATAGAATCCTTCCCTTAGCTGGCCTGTGACAACGATTTACTTGAAACCTGGGAACCGGTGGGCCGCTCAGGAGATTCATCCTGAAGCCAGCTCCAAAAGACAAATCGCTGGGGGATGGGGCGGGCTGAAGTAGCCAAGTCTTTGTTTTGCAGCCCAAGTTTACTCAACTATTTGTTATACTTCACAGGGGGTTTTTGGTTTCAGTCTGCTGATCCCAGACCTGGTCCAGGTTTCACCAGCCTTGCACTCCAGGAAAACCATAAAATAAATAAATCACCTCAGCTTCCCCGGATCCCTCACATTGCTCCTCGGGGAGTGGCGGGGGTGGAAGCACACCACAAACCTGCTCTGGCCTTACAATACAGGGCATCCTCCAAACTCAGGGTAGGAGGGGAAGCGGGCAGAAGGCAGCGGCAGGCATTGGCATTCCGAGGTTGTCTCCATACCTAAATTCAGAAGAGCTGATTTTTGGACCCAAGTCCAGCAGGGATTCAAGTGTCTGGCAAGTCCAGTTTGCCTCACCTCGGGAAATGAAGGCGGATTGAGCCAGTGGGCAAAAGGCCGAGAAGCGGCCCCGGCCAAAATGCTCCTACCTGCTCCCTCTTCCCCTCCGTCCAAGATAACAAACTCAAGCCACAGCTGGCTGCGCTTTGCGCCAACTCTTCTTTTTCCAAATGGCCCAGGAGCCCAGATGGGGCCCAGAAGGTGGTGGAGGAGGGAGTGAGAGGAGGGAGCGGGCACGGGCGGCGGCTGCTGCAAACAGCTCCTCAGCTCCCCCGTCAGTGCACCACCGTTTCTCGATTCTCCTCCTCCTCCCGGCCGGGCGCGGGGAGGCGCCCGGGAGGCGGCGTAGTCCGCGTAGCGTCGCTGTCGCCCTCGTCCGGCTCGACGGGGTGCAGGTGCGTGGCCAGCTCCTGCAGGACCGCTGTGCGCCCGATCTGGTCGTTGCGCCGCTTCTCCATGATCAGGTCCTCCAGGCTCTGGAACTCGAGCGTATGGCTGCGCTGCGCAGAGAGCTGGATTTGCAGCCGATAGGGCTGCTTGCCGATGCGCAGCTCGCCGCCGATTTTGAACTCGCGCTTGCCGTAGCGGCACCAGGCGGCGAAGCTCTCCGAGTTGCGCCAGCTCAGCTCGCGTTCCTTGGCGCCCACGTGCGCTAGCGCGTTGCGCACCACAGCGCTGGGGCTCAGCGGTTTGTAGCGGTACAAATCGTTCACCACGCGGCCGCGCCGACCCTGGCTCGCGTCCGTCAGGAAGCTGTTGCTCACCTCTAGTCGGTGCAAATGCACTACCTGGAAGTTGCCCACGTAGACTGCCCAGTGTGGGTACTGCGCCTGCGACACGAACTCCACCAGATCGCCAGGCCTGCACTTGTTGAGCAGGTTCTCGGGCGTGTAGGTGCTCAGGGCCGCAGAACCCGGCGAGAAGCTTTTCTGGTAGATGCATTCATCGCGGTAGAACACGGAGCACTCCACCTCGTGCAGCCGCGGGTCATAGGGCTGCGGCGGGGGCAGCGACGGCCCATCCCCGCCGTCCGGCAAACCCCCGCCCCCGCCGTCCGGCCCCTGGGGCGGCTGCTGCGGCTCCATGTCCTCGTCGTCATTGGAGAAGATGTAGGAGACCCCAATGCGGGGCCCATCGTCCCGATCCACGCCCGTCGGGTCGGCCGTGGGCACTTCCTTGTAACTTAGGTGGGTCAGTTTCTCCACCTGGTTGCCCATCACGCTGCGGGCACACGTTCACGCCGCCGGCAGAGGAGAAAGCGAAACCACCACTAGGGTCATTGGCACCGGTCCCCGGGCAGGGGTTGAGACCACCTGTTGGGAGAGGAAGGCAAGGAAGCCGTGTAGGAGGCGCTCCCCCGTGATGTGGGCGATCTGTTCTTAAAGAGAAGAAAGAAAAATTGGGGGCCGGGCACCTGGAGTCGTTTTACGAGGAAATGTCAGATGCAGCGAGCTTTCTCTCTCACTTTTCCGCCTCCAGGGCCACGGTCACAGGAGGCCGGGCAACTCCAGCTCGCCCCTGCCCCCAGCCCTTGACCTCGCCCGGGCAGAAGCCCATTGCATCAGCGACTCCTACTGTTTCCGCCAGGGCCCTGCCTGCCAATGTCAAGCAGGAAGGGGGCAAAGAAACTTTACTCCAAATCCCCTTTCCTATCCTCCCCCCCTCCTCCCCACCTTCATCTCAGGGTCCTAAGTCGGTTCCAGAGACGTCCCCGCCCCACCCCCATCGCTAAGGAAACCGGCGAGGATCCCGCAGCGCAGCCCGGACAGGTGAGCCGCCCAACCTGGCTCACCTGCGGCGCTTCCTGCTACCGTCTTGCCCGCCCCTCCCCCGCGCACCCGCCCTCAGGCTCGGGTTACTTGCGCAAACTCACCCGCCTAGAAGTGGAGGCCGTGGGGAATTGGGAGCCCCCCGCCCCCTACCCCGCCGCACCCTGAGACTTCTAGGGCGAGTTTGCAGGTGTGGGCTCCGCAGTCTCTCCTCTCCCGGCGCCGGCGACTGCGAGGCTGGGCGGGAGGGAGCAGAGCATGTCTTGCCCCCCGCGGCTACGTAGCGCCTCAAGACTCGAAGGCGGGGAGCGGCGCCTTTCACGCCGCACCCCTTCCCTCCTGCTGGGGCTGCTTCACCCCCTCAACCGGATCTCGCGGGGGGGGGGAAGGGGGGGGAGGAGGTGGGGTTCTCTAGAAGAAGGAGAAGGAAGCAGCCTCGGTGCCCGGCGGCGGCAGCTCCCGCTCGGGCCGGGCGAGCAACAAGCGCCGGAGCGGGAGGGACGGGATTGTAGATCCGGCTCCGGGCTCCCAGGGCGGGAGCGCAGCCCCTAGCATTTAAAGAGACAGGCGCTCGCTCCTAGAGCTCGGGTCTTTCTCGCACGGCGCTGAGCCTCCGGCATCCCCGCCTCCGCCCCGCCCACCCAGGCCGCGGGGCTCCGCCCAGGCCACGCCCCCGCGCCGGAGCGGGTTTAAATCCCGCTGGTAAATAACCGAAAGGCTTGAGTGGGCTGGAAGTCTTCGCGCGCTTGTGTGTGCCTAAGTAATGGGGACCTTACTTACCTTCTTAGAGTAAGACCTGTAGTGGAGTCCGCGCTGCTTACTCCGGTCATGTTTTTCGGAGCTGTGAGCTTTAAAATGAAGTTGGAAAGCAATGGCCACCTGCCAGTGTAGAGAGAAGAGTTTGGTGTTTGTTCTGCCTCTTCATCCCCAGAGTACCTTGGAGAGGGAGGAACAGTCAAGCCACTAGAAAGCAAACAGACTTTTGCTTCTTTCTTTTCTTCCCTAGAATCAATTTCTTGCCAAAGGTCACAAAATAATTTTTACTAGGACAACTGGAGAAGTATTTCTGTTTAGAGATATTTCCAGAATAAGTCCTATGAAACTTTCAGGTAGGGAAAAAAAAAATCTCAGAAAGGAAACAAAGCAGAAAGACTTAGCTAGGAACTTAATTCCAAGACCTAGGCTGTTACTAATGTCCTTCTAAGTTAGTACAAAGTAGATTTTTCATAACCTCCATTGTTGTTTTGAGAATTACCGGTTCATCCAGCGGATAGTGAAAGAGGGCATTCAGCTCTGGTGGTTTATCTTGGGGGTAGAGGATGTAGGAATTGCCTAATTGTCTTTAAATTAAGTACATATTAGCAGAGGCCCTCAGTGAATGTATTTCCTTCCTGCTAACTTGCAGAAGGAAGTGACAGGAGGCCAGTACTGCCTATTAACCTAAACTAGGAGGATACTTCCTCTCTCTCCCCTCCAGGTTGGTTTTGTTTCTTGTATCTAAGATGAAAGTTACCAGAGTGTTTGGTTTTGTTTTGTTAATAATGGATCAGATTGGGTGGTGGAGGGTTGACACTAAACAGACTTTCACTGAAACCCAGAGTAATTCTTGGTGGAATTAAGAATGCAACTCAAGACCTCCTCTTTGCTTTCCATCACTGTTTATTTTGACTCAGTTTTTCCAGGTAACACAATTATTTATTCAGTGTGTATTCCAACCAGTGGAAACAGGAGTATACTAACACTGCTGTGATTTTTTTTTAGTTTGGAGTGTGGAGGAGGAGAAATCAGTCTACATACGTACTTTTTTGAGCACCAACAATCAGTATTGGCAGGGCGGTGATGGGAGTTAGTCCTTCAGCAAGTCTAAGATCACAGTATAAGTTAGACCAAAACCAGACTTCTGTGCGTCTGCTGTGTAGATTAAGTTTTTTCTGACCAGCCTCAGGCATGTGTGACCAGATGAGTCCCCTCCCTGGACTTTTTGATAACACATGCTCTGGGAGGTGCTGTTTTACCTGAATAGTATTTGCCACCACCATAAGAGCTCATGTAAATACCCATCTTACAAGGGAGGAGGGAGAAGGAGTGTTAGACTATGAGAACCAATGGCCAGTCGTGTAATGTCTGTTAGACCGTGAAACCTCTGCTGCCATCAGCTATGGTAGGCCACTTTGTCCCTGGTACTAGGTAGGCTCCCTGATGGTGGGAGAATCCACAGGACACAGTAGTATGGTTGTTTGCTACCAGCACCCCAGGGCACAGATCTAATGAATCACTAAGCAACACCTAGTTGTCCAGGTGTCTAGCCTATTACCTTGATGAGCTCTGTTCACAACAGTGACTCAACAACAGTTCTTCTGTTTTGTTTTTTTAAATAATAAGGGGTCCAATTACTGGACTTTACATAAAGCATTGTTTAAACCTTAAGGGAAGCAAAACAATATTCTTGACATAACCTGAATATAAAACATTATTTGCGTTTTAAGATACAATCATCTTGAATAAAAACTTGAAAACTTCAATCGATTTTTTAAAAAGTACTGATAGACGGTTTTATCTTCAAAATAGATATTCAATAAATTCCAAAGTACATAGAACCATCCCAATGTAATGAACTGATATTACTGTATTTCAACCATGCATTTCTAGTTTATTTTTTATTTGAGTATAATTGCTTTAAAATGTTGTGCTAGTTTCTGCTGTAAAACAAAGTGAATTAGCTAGATACATATACTCCTTCCTCTCTCCCACCCCTCCCATCCCACCCCTCAACAACAGTTCTTGAATTGAGCAGCTATAAAGTCTCAGAGGGAACAGGTTCTCAGTTATCTTTATATCCCGATACCTGGTACTCAGTAAGTGTTTGGTAAATGCTTGATGGACGCTTGAGGGGAATTCTTGGACATATCAATAGCCCGTTTCCTGTGTAGCTTCTTCCATAAATGCCTGGTTAGGACCTCCATCTGATCCCCAAGGGCTCTTGGTCAGAGGTTGCAGAATGGCTCCCAGACTTGCTTTGCTCATCTCAAATGCTTGTTTAATAAACTTAGATTAATCGATAATTTGGAGACTTGGGAAATCTCACCTAAAAATTCAGAGTTCCCGATTCACTTGAAAGTGTCAGTGATATGAGACCATTGGGCCCACGTTCCAGGATAGCAACAAAAAGCTAGAGCTGAGCAGAAATTGCCTTTGAGATGAGATGTAGCCTCCAGTTGGCCCCAGTCTCTGTCCTATTCATCTCGCCTCCCTAGTGCCTTGACTGGCCCTGGGAACCTCTGTTGGCCAGCACTGCCATCCAGTTTTACGCTATACATTGTGTCACTTGATTATATGTAATTCAGCACTTGAACACGTAGCATCTGGTGTTATCCTTTAATTCATATATTTAAAATGTCTTTTCTAAAAAGAGCTTAATTCAAACTATATTTTTTGAAAATCTGTTAGGTACCTGTTAGTCTTAAACACCATTCATTTATTCTACAAGTATAATAGGCACTGCGTTAGGTTTTGCAGGTATTCATGTCCCCATGAGATACACAGACTCCTTAGGACAATATAAAATGTACTACAGGACAGGAAAGTAGAGGATGCTCAGGGGAAGTTTCAAGGCATGCATATATAAAGGTGAATATTAAAGTGCCTGCCATCAGGAGCTTGCACTAGCGAGGGTGACCAGCCCTAAAATCAACAATGGCATCTACCACTGAGTGACCTATTCATTCTGTTATAAAGGACAGTTCAATTTAAAGAAGCTAAGTGACTTCTTCCAGCTGATAAGTAGGACCATCTCACAAGCCTGCTTGATTTCAAGCCCCATGCTCATAACCTCTTTGTTTTAAATAGGGACAAATACATTATTCAATATTTAAAAATATCTGAGTGCCTGGCTTTACTGGGCTCCAGAGATAAAGCCATGGACACAGTAGACAAAGTCCTTTCTCTTAATGGCTTTTCCATGTTGATAGGAGGAGACAATTGACAAGTTCAAGTAAATATGTATTCATTTCTGAGAGAGATAAAGGCCATTAAAAAATAGACTAGGGTGATGGGTTTGGATAACTGTGGCTACAGAGAGGGTGGGGGTTGGGATGGGGAGGTGGGAGGGCCTTTGGATAAAATGGTCAGAGTAGGCTCCTGAAGAAGTGAAACTTGAGCTGGGACTTAAAGGATGAGAAGGAGGTGGCCTTGGCATTCCTCCATGAGCACCAAGAGCAGAGGAATTGGAGCGTTGAGGAAAAAAGGTTGCAGCTAGAGCAAGGTTGGCTTCCCATGTGGCTTAGTGGTAGTCACCTCCAGTGCAGGAGTCTTGGGTTCAATCCCTGGGTCAGGAGGATCCCCCGGAGAAGGAAATGGCAACACGCTCTAGTATTCTTGCCTGGGAAATCCCATGGACAGAGGCGCCTGAACAACAGTAACAGAGCACTGTCAGTGGGAAGGTCTGTGATGGGTGCGGTTAGAGCCATGGGAAAGCTTTGGGGGTTGAGGGTTGTCACTGGCTGCCCTATGGGAAGTGGACCATACAGCGATGAGAGAGGAAGCAGGTCCTATATGGGGAGGAAAGGCCTTCCAGCAGATGGAGCCTAGTGAACAAAGGGTGAAGTCCCCACGGCACCTTCCTCAAGAGCAGCCATAAAGTAACTTGAGCTAGATTTCAATTCTCAGCCATCCTGTGGCTTCATCTTCCCTCACCAGTGACCCAAGTATCACATTCCACACACTTCTGAGGAGGAGGAGAAGGCACTCAATAAAAGCAAACTGTGTCAAATGCCATTTAGTCATTCTCAAAGTATTCCTGTCCTGAGCCAAGGGGAACAATCGAGAATTGTTTCTACCTGACAAGTTTCCCTGGAGTAGGAAATGGCAACCTACTCCAGTATTCCTTCCTGGAAAATCCCATAGACAGAGGAGCCTAGTGGGCTCCAGTCCGTGGGGGTGGCAGAGTCGGACATGACTGAGCGACTAAACAACGACAACCTGACAAGGCATCAGCCTCCCTGACTCTGCAAGTGTAGTGGTTGGTATCGATTTAAATGGCCCGGTCCAGGAACGCACAAAACAAGAGCAGGAGGGCAGTTATCTGACGAGGCAGTCTGGAACTCTGTCTGTTGCGAGGGCTGAGCCCCCGGTTCCTGGCAGCCGCAGATAGCTGAAAGAGTTTGCTGGAAAACAGGTTCCTCCACCCCTTCCTTGAGTTGGAAAACGTCCAGACTTCCCTGTGCCTCTGACCCTCTGCTGGGGTTTTGTTGAGACATAGGAGGTGAGTGGTAGCAGAGTAAAAACATATGACCTGGGTTGACGTGCTGTTTGCTAGTCAACATGCTCTCAGCCTCCTCTACCAGTCTCTAAAGTGGGACTCGTGTTACTGTTTTCCCTCAGTTGGGAATCCTTATGTAGACAGTGTATGTGGAAGTGTCTGGAAAATCCTAAAGGCCATGTAGATGCCACATGTTATTTAAAGCCACCAAACCCTAGATTAGAGGCATGTTAGGGCCAGATGATTTTAATATGGGGAGCCAAAGGATAGATAAGCTTTTGTTATGGGTGTCAACTTACTAAATCTCCAGTGTGTGTTTAGTCGCTCAGTTGTGTCTGACTCTTTGTGACCCCATGGACTGTAGCCCACCAGGCTCCTCTGTCCACGGGGATTCTCCAGGCAAGAATACTGGAGTAGGTTGCCATGCCCTCCTCCAGGGGATCTTCCCAACACAGGGAGCAAACCCAGGTCTCCCTCATAGAAGGCAGAGCCACCAGGGAAGCCCACATCTCCAGTACCAGTACTAAATCTCCATACCAATGCTGCTTTTTACCAATCCTGTCCTTTTACAGATAGCAAGTCAATGAAGGGGCTTCCCAGGTGGCACTAGTGGTAAAGAATCCACCTGCCAATGCAGGAGACCAAGAGACACAAATTGGATCCTTGGGTTGGGAAGACTCCCTGAAGAAGGAAATGGCAACCCACTCCAGTATTCATGCCTGGAAAATCCCTTGGACAGATGAGCCTGGTGGGCTACAGTCCATGGGGTCGCAGAGGCGTACACAACTGAGCACACACAGCACAGAAGATAGAAATACAAAGACCCATGGCTAGGAATACTATGGATTGTGAGTGGGAGAAGCTGGATACAAATCCAAATCTGGCTGGCTTCAAGCCCATAGTTTTCACACCACACCAAGTTGCGTAAGGAGGACGACGAGCGTATGTGTTGTTCATCGAGATGCTGGCCAGTCTGAGGACCAGGGGGGCTGACATATCTTCCAGGTGTAGAGTGACCAACTTTCCTAGTTTGTCCTGGTTTAGCACTGAAAGCCCCACATTCTCAGCAAACTGGGCCGCTTGGCTGCTCTACCTTAGTGCTCCCTATCCTAGTCATTGCTTTCTCTGCCCCAGAGGGGAGGCAGAAATGTTGCTGAGGGGGATCAAGGAAGGAAGAGGCGGGAAAGGAGAGTCAGGTGTTTTAGTCCAGACCTCACTCTAAGGGCCGCCATCCCCAACAAGGTTATACATACAGCAGCTATGCAAACTGGGGCATCCTATAAAAGAGACAATAAATGTGACAATCTGCTTTGGGCATTCATTATTTTTCTTGTTTTTCTTACTTGGATTCTTTCCAAGAGTGAGGGCAGGGCCTGTCTTCCCTTTAAGAGGACTGGCCTGCAGCCGCTCCCTCTTTCTTCACCCCTGGCCCCCCAGCCTGCCTGACTCAGACTTTAAAACCTGCAGAAAGAGTTTTGCGCATTGGCTGCATGATTCCTCCATCTTTAAAGAAGGGAGTACAGAGGCTGCTGAGTGTCATCCTTTATCTTGACTTCTGCATTTTATTGCCTTTCCCCCTTTGTATCCCCAGGACAGGCTGTCTCTAGCAGGCTGGGTCAGAGCTAGTCTGCCCTGTGGGTTAGGGTGTAGAGGAGATGCCTTGAGAAGGGGTCAGGGACTGTCACCCACCCCAAACCATCAGCTCTCTCTGCATTAATCCTGTGCCTAAATGGTGAGAAAGCTTTTAACCCTTTCCTGGAAGAGAGTTCACCAGTTGGAAAAATACCAAGGCTTGTCCCTCCTGGAAGCTGGCTGTTTTAGGATGCCCCTGATATCATATGGTTGATGTTGAACCGGAGTTTGATTTGTGCTCAGGAGTCTGAGCTTGTAGCTGGGCTCCTGCAGAAGCCTCATGAAAGATGCATTTCAACCAGGCAGTTCCAGGGGAGAGAACAGCTTAAATTACAGCTCTACAAATCCAAATATTGGCATATCTGCAAATCCAAATGTAGGGAATTTTAAAAAAAATCTAAATTCTAAGAATCTTATTTTGCACTTCCTGTGCAAGAAGGGAAGGATGAGCTATTCAGAGAAGAGACAAGGCTGTCAATAACAAGAGAAGCTTCAGCAGAGTAAACCCCACCTTCTTTTCTCTCTTCGGCCATTTTTCAGGTGGCTCAGATAGTAAAGAATCTGCCTGCAATGTGGGAGACCTGGGTTCAATCCCTAGGTTAGGAAGATCCCCTGGAGGAGGGCATGGCAACCCACTCCAGTATTCTTGCCTGGAAAACCCACATGGACAGAGGTGCCTGGCAGACTACAGTCCGTGGGGTCACAAAGAGTCAGGCACGACTGAGAATGAGCAACTCAGCACAGCACATGCTTCCAGGGAAGAAGAGCCTCAACAAGAGAGGAAGACAGTATTTGTTCAGCACAGTTTTCTGCAGGACCGTCTAAAGAGACCACCCCACCCAGTAATTGGGATGTTGGGCTCACCGAATCTGGTTAGTCTGTTTCTTCTACTTTCCTCAAATCACTTCTAGGCCTGGAGCCAAGGGATTCCCATTGAGGACTGACCTCCCCATAGTCTGTTCACAACATAGCAGCCGCCAGCAATCCTGTGAGACTGGGAACTTAGCCATGTCACTCTTCTGCTTAAAACTCTCTCATGGCTCCCCATTTCCCTTGGAGGAAAGCCAAAGTCCTAAACCTGAACCTGGCCTCTGTACTCTTAATACCCAGTTAAATCTCAGAGACAGATTTGGGGTGAAGTAGAAAAGAATGGAACAACAGAAAAGACATGGAACAACAGACTGGTTCCAAATAGGAAAAGGAGTACGTCAAGGCTGTATATTGTCACCCTGTTTATTTAACTTATATGCAGAGTACATCATGAGCAACGCTGGACTGGAAGAAGCACAAGCTGGAATCAAGATTGCTGGGAGAAATATCAGTAACCTCAGATATGCAGATGACACCACCCTTATGGCAGAAAGTGAAGAGGAACTAAAAAGCCTCTTGATGATAGTGAAAGCGGAGAGTGAAAAAGTTGGCTTAAAGCTCAACATTCAGAAAATGAAGATCGTGGCATCTGGTCCCATCACTTCATGGGAAATAGATGGGGAAACAGTGGAAACAGTGTCAGACTTTATTTTTTTGGGCTCCAAAATCACTGCAGATGGTGACTGAAGCCATGAAATTAAAAGATGCTTACTCCTTGGAAGGAACGTTATGACCAACCTAGATAGCATATTCAAAAGCGGAGACATTACTTTGCCAACAAAGGTCCGTCTAGTCAAGGCTATAGTTTTTCCTGTGGTCATGTATGGATGTGAGAGTTGGACTGTGAAGAAGGCTGAGCTTTTGATGCTTGATGATGCTTTTGAACTGTGGTGTTGGAGAAGCCTCTTGAGAGTCCCTTGGACTGCAAGGAGATCCAACCAGTCCATTCTGAAGAAGATCAGCCCTGGGATTTCTTTGGAAGGAATGATGCTAAAGCGGAAACTCCAGTACTTTGGCCACCTCATGCGAAGAGTTGGCTCATTGGAAAAGACTCTGATGCTGGGAGGGATTGGGGGCAGGAGGAGAAGGGGATGACAGAGGATGAGATGGCTGGATGGCATCACTGACTTGATGGATGTGAGTCTGAGTGAACTCCAGGAGTTGGTGATGGACAGGGAGGCCTGGCGTGCTGCGATTCATGGGGTTGCAAAGAGTCGGACACGACTGAGTGACTGAACTGAACTGAACTGAGAAAAGAATGGCTTTATTGCTTTGCCAAGCAAAGGGGACCATGGCAGACTAACGCCCAGGGTAGCAAGGAGTTTTATAGCAATGGTTCAGAGAGCACATGATCAGCTGGTGGACAGTCTTCTGATTGGTGGGGTGGAGGTAAGTGAGAGTCAACATCGTCAACCTTCTAGTTCCAACCAGTCTGGGTTCTGTGCGCTTGCAGACAGCACACTGTCATTTCAGTGTCTCCATAACAGCTCAAAGATGTGTGCATCCCTTGATGGAGAATGAGGACCCTTCCCCGTTGTTTCTCTTGACCACTGGTTCTTCCCTTGCTTCTGCATCTCCTCTTTTCCTTAATTAACTTCTGCTTGAATCTTCCCATTGGAACTCAGTGAAGAGCATGGAGGCTGAATGAAGCCTATTTCCTGTAATCAAAGAAATGGGGGACACAGAAAGGTTTTTGTGCCCAGGAGCCCCACAGGGTCTTGCTTGGTTTGAGTCCCTAAAATAGCCCCACAGCCCTGCCTGCCTCCCTCATTACCTCTCTGATGCCCCCTCGCTCACACCTGCAGACACACTGTCCCCTTGCTGTTCTTCCCCGGTGGCTGGCATGCTTTCCCCCCATGTCCTCAGCATACGCTGTTCCTTCTGCCTGGAACAGTCTTCCCTCAGAACACTTCACGGCATGCTCTTCAGTCTTGACTCGGATGTTAGCTTCTTGGTGAGCTGTCCCTGACAGCCCTATTTAAAATTTCAAATGTCCTTTTATATATACTGTCGCTTGGGAAAAAATAAAAAAAAGGTACAACCTAAAAGTTGAGAATTAGGTTTTATTCCACAGACTTGCTGAGGACTTAAGCCCGGGAGGGAACCTCTCATGTAGCTCTGAGGGACGGTTACAAAAATGATAGAAGTGGAGCCAAGCTAGATAGGAACTTTTGCAACAAAACTTAGGTAGTCAAAAACCAAAAGATTACTGTTAATTAAAGAAAAACGGAATATCTCAAGTTAATGAATTTCACACTTTTCTATTTATGGGAAGATGCAAGTGCCTGGGCTCATTGAGATCCTTCCTTTAATATGCACCTTAACTATGTAGGGACAATATCCCTTTTTTGTTTGTTTGTTTGTTTTTTGTTTTCCTTCCTGAATACCCTCAGGGTGCTGAGCAGAGCAGCTGCAGTGGCTGATGGCTTGATCTCTGCAATGTCCGTTTGTTTACTGATATGGCAGGAGACATTTTTCATCCACAATACCCTTTTCCCCCTTTCCTGCTCCCTTTCTTTCTCACTTATTCAACTCACTTATCACCTTTTAGTATTTTATATATTTTGGGGTTTCTGAACCTTCATGCTGGAGGAACTAGCCTCAAGGTCAGAGAATTCACGGGGGTGTTATAAACAAACAGGACAGAACTAGCTAATATTTAGAGTGCTTACTGTATCTGCTGCTGCTGCTGCTGCTGCTAAGTCACTTCAGTCGTGTCTGACTCTGTGCGACCCCATAGATGGCAGCCCACCAGGCTCCCCCGTCCCTGGGATTCTCCAGGCAAGAACACTGGAGTGGGTTGCCATTTCCTTCTCCAATGCATGAAAGGGAAAAGTGAAAGTGAAGTCGCTCAGTCATGTCTGACTCTTAGCAACCCCAGGGACTGCAGCCTACCAGGCTCCTCTGTCCATGGGATTTTCCAGGCAAGAGTGCTGGAGTGGGGTGCCATTGCCTTCTCCATTACTGTATCTAGCACCACCCTAATAGCTTTATATGCATTCACTTATCTAATCCTCACCTATGAGGTAGGCATTTTAGGAATCATTGGTATTTTAAGAATCACTGAACTAAAATGGACAAGAATGGGCAAATTTAATTCAGATGACATTATATCTACTACTCTGGGCAAGAATCCCTTTGAAGAAATGGAGTAGCCCTCAGAGTCAACGAAAGAGTGCAAAATGCAGTACTTGGGTGCAGCCTCAAAAACAGCAGAATGATCTCAGTTTGTTTCCAAGGCAAACCATTGAACATTACAGTAATCCAAGTCTATGCCCCAACCACTAATGCTGAAG
Organism: Bos taurus; assembly: GCF_002263795.3. Lineage (NCBI taxonomy): Eukaryota > Metazoa > Chordata > Mammalia > Artiodactyla > Bovidae > Bos > Bos taurus. The sequence goes on along the minus strand of NC_037341.1, from coordinate 13,909,889 downwards.
AAGATGAAGTTCAATGGTTGTAAGAGCAACATTTTACAGAATCAAAAGCAGAGGAATAGTCTATTCAAGCATCTTGTTGATGGCAACACCGCTAGTGATTTGCAGAGCCAAGATTCAGGTACAGGACAGTGCCTTGGAGTGGAGGGTAACCTCCCACTACCCACCTTGCCCAAGATAGCAACCCATATGGCTGAGTTCCCCTCTCTTCATACTCCACACTTCTCTTGGTCCCATCTGTGGGTGATGAAGCCATTGCCTTTGCATTCATTCACAAGTCTGACTTTTCGTCATCCATCTGGCCTTATTTTCTGCCAGTTTCCCAATCACCCTCTATGTCTCAGCCACTCCAGTCCTTGGTTTATATCACTCTTCACAAAGCTAAATTTCTCTCATTCTTTCTGCTTCCAATTAAGTCAATTAAGTGGTACCCAGCCTTTTTAGCACTGGGGACCAGTTTCGTGAAAAAACATTTTTCCACGGACCGGAGTTTGGGGTGGGGATGGTTTCAGAATGATTCAAGCACATTACATTTATTGTGCACTTTATTATTACTATCACGTCAGCTCCATCTCAGATCATCAGACATTAGATCCTAGAGCTTGGGAACCCCTCCTTTAGAGAGAGCTTTGCTAACCAGCCTGCTACCCACCTCACTCGTCTTTGGCCTCTTCTTGTTTCCTAAAATGCCTATTAGAATACCAATAGAGAGTGCTTAGTCGCCCAGTCGTGCCCAACTCTGTGTGACCCTGTGGACTGTAGCCCTCCAGCCTCCTCTGTCCATGGGATTTCCCAGGCAAGAATACTGGAGTGGGTTGCCATTTCCTCCTCCAGAGGATCCTCCTGACCCAGGGATCAAACCCCTGTCTCTTGTGTCTCCTGCATTGGCAGGTGGGTTCTTCAGCCACCTGGGAAGCCCATCACAGTAGTGATGCTATTTGCTTATTTGCTCATCATTCCCTGTTTCTCCAGGAACCCAGACTTTGACATGTCAGTGTCACACCCTCAGTGTCCAATGTCATGTCCTGCACACAGTAAAGGCTTAACAAATATGTACTGAATAAATGAATCCTTCTTTGGATTTGCCTGATACTGTCATCCTGTATGTGTCAAGAGAAATATTTCTTCAAAAAGTGGTTTTGAGTTTCAGGGATGTGCTCAGGTTTGCAAAACTAAGGTGTTAAGTAGAACCAGGAGGAAGCTTGATGGAGTAAAGTGGGTCAAGGAAGATAAATTAAAAAAAAAAAGAAGAGGAAGAGGAAAGCAATAAGGGCCAATTAAAGAGAACAAAGAAAAGAATCTGCTAAAGTTCATTCCATGAGGGGTTGATTCCAGTTGACTAAATGAGTTATTTGACTGCCTTCAATTCAAAATAATCCTTGTACCAAAGTGGCCTCTTTGAGGGTAGTATATTCTGTCACTCTTCATTATGAACTAGCAAAAAGATGAGGTCCTATTCTCCGAGATGGCAGGGGGATTTATTCTGTGCCAGATACTGTGCTAACTACTTGTAATCATTACCTGGTCAACATTCCTCACAACTTCAGAGGGTGGGTTCTATTATCGCCCTAACTCCCATTTTAGAGCTGGGGAAGGTGAAATGTCAGAGGTGACTTGTGCCTATCACAGAGCTGGCAAGTCATTCAACTGGATATGTTAATGCAAATTCATATGTCTGCTGCACAAAGAGCTCAAACAAACCAAAACGACTGAAATTGGAGCAGAGGAAGTTTTATTGCAGGGCCAGGCAAGGAGATGGCTCATATCCTAAGAAGCCTCCAGCTCCCCCAAAGGGTTTTGGCAAAGCATCTTCAAAAGCCAGGTGAGGGGTGGATGGTCACAGGGTACCAGAAAAGATTGTACACAATTCTCTGATTGGCCAATAAGGAAACGGGGTGGTGTCACAGAGGTGAACTTTATCAGTCCTTAGGCTACAGGAGGCCTGGAGCTATCAAGTAGTTAACATCTTCCATTTGGTGGGGGGTTTTAAAATGTGCAAAACAACTAAGGAAATTTGCATCAAATACTATTATTATCAGGGTTTCCCAGGTGGTGCAGTGGTAAAGAATTCAGTTTTGATCCCTGGGTCAGGAAGATCCCCTGGGGTCAGATCAGATCAGATCAGATCAGTCACTCAGTCCTGTCTGACTCTTTGCGACCCCATGAATCGCAGCACGCCAGGCCTCCCTGTCCATCACCAACTCCTGGAGTTCACTCAGACTCACATCCATCGAGTCAGTGATGCCATCCAGCCATCTCATCCTCTGTCATCCCCTTCTCCTCCTGCCCCCAATCCCTCCTAGCATCAGAGTCTTTTCCAATGAGTCAACTCTTTGCATGAGGTGGCCAAAGTACTGGAGTTTCAGCTTTAGCATCATTCCTTCCAAAGAAATCCCAGGGCTGATCTTTAGAATGGACTGGTTGGATCTCCTTGCAGTCCAAGGGACTCTCAAGAGTCTTCTCCAACACCACAGCTCAAAAGCATCAATTCTTTGACACTCAGCCTTCTTTACAGTCCAACTCTCACATCCATACATGACCACAGGAAAAACCATAGCCTTGACTAGATAAACCTTTGTTGGCAAAGTAATGTCTCTGCTTTTCAATATGCTATCTAGGTTGCTCATAACGTTCCTTCCAAGGAGTAAGCGTCTTTTAATTTCATGGCTTCAGTCACCATCTGCAGTGATTTTGGAGCCCAGAAAAATAAAGTCTGACACTGTTTCCACTGTTTCCCCATCTATTTGCCATGAAGTGATGGGACCAGATGCCATGATCTTCGTTTTCTGAATGTTGAGCTTTAAGCCAACTGTTTCACTCTCCGCTTTCACCTTCATCAAGAGACTTTTTAGTTCCTCTTCACTTTCTGCCATAAGGGTGGTGTCATCTGCATATCTGAGGTTATTGATATTTCTCCCAGCAATCTTGATTCCAGCTTGTGCTTCTTCCAGTCCAGCGTTTCTCATGATGTACTCTGCATATAAGTTAAATAAACAGGGTAATAATATACAGCCTTGACGTACTCCTTTTCCTATTTGGAACCAGTCTGTTGTTCTGTGTCCAGTTCTAACTGTTGCTTCCTGACCTGCATACAAATTTCTCAAGAGGCAGATCAGGTGGTCTGGTATTCCCATCTCTTTCAGAATTTTCCACAGTTTATTGTGATCCACACAGTCAAAGGCTTTGGCATAATCAATAAAGCAGAAATAAATGTTTTTCTGGAACTCTCTTTCTTTTTCCATGATCCAGAGGATGTTGGCAATTTGATCTCTGGTTCCTCTGCCTTTTCTAAAACCAGCTTGAACATCAGGAAGTTCACGGTTCACATATTGCTGAAGGCTGGCTTGGAGAATTTTAAGCATTACTTTACTAGCATGTGAGATGAGTGCAATTGTGCAGTAGTTTGAGCATTCTTTGGCATTGCCTTTCTTTGGGATTGGAATGAAAACTGACCTTTTCCAGTCCTGTGGCCACTGCTGAGTTTTCCAAATTTGTTGGCATATTGAGTGCAGCACTTTCACAGCATCATCTTTCAGGATAGGAAATGGCAACCCACTCCAGTATTCATGCCTGGAAAATTCTCTAGACAGGGGAGCCTGGTGGGCTACTGTAGTCCACAGAGTCGCAAAGAGTTGAAGAAAGATGATTGAGCACACACACATACACACTATTATTATCAAGGTACTCAAGAGAGGAGTTAATGGAGGATATGGGGGAAGCCCTGTCCTGGGAAGGCCCTGTAAGGTCCCACTTGGTTACAAATATGGACCCAGGCATGTCTGTATCCAAGCCCCACTAGACATGTCCTCTTTGCACTCCAACCACTGTGTGTCCCATCGACACACACAATTTGAAGCAAAATGCAGCATTAACTCAGTTTTTCCTTTTCCTCTTCCTCCTCCTTTAACTGGGCCATGATTCCCCCAGAGCAGTTACGTCCAAGGGTTTCAGACAGGTTTCTGAGAATTTAGCACATGCATACTGATTGTAGAAATAAACTGATGGAAGATGGCCCCACTAGGAAAAGGAGCCTGAACTTTCCATATAAAGATGGCCCAGGGAGAGGGGAAAAAAACAACCTCGGGACCCTGACTAATTTGACAAATGAATGTACTACCATGGGAGGGTCTGAGTCATTAGAGCTTTGGGGATGTGCCAACTAAGATAAATAAATTGGATTTCAGCCTGTTGTACTGAATCACTACATCCCTGCAGGCGCTTATACACGACATTAACCTGAGCATGATGTCTGCCATTTTGGCAAGGTCAAAAAGATTTCTTTCCCACCAGGGGAATTTTTCTCTCACCTAGCAATTTACAAATTTCTGTCCCCATGGTGAAGGACTAGATCAACACTTATCAATACCGACCTCAGTCTCTCAGTCCTTTTCCTTCCTCATCCTCAAGCCCCACGGCCTTCTGCCTCCTGAGTTATTATGTAAATGACTTACAGGCAGAATCTAAAATCATCGACCAGGAACCCTCCCACCTTGACAATCTCTAGTTAACCGGATTTCTGCTTAACTGAAGGTTAAATAAAACCTCCTTGTTTCAGGCCTTGTTAGTGAAAATCTTTCTAAACTGTGTTAGTTCACTCACCTGCCTAAGTTTCTGGAGCAGAAAGAAAATAATTACATTTTTGCTTGATGATCAGACATCTTGCAGTGCCTTGGGGCACTATTCTGCGAAACGGTTTGGATTAAAATTTCACTGTAGTTGTCAACTTTTGTGAGAAATGGGGCCCTTAACTGTTTTAAGTTGAAGAAGAAATTTTAATTTAATTTTGTTGAGAGAAGCATCTTGCTTTCCCTGTGCTTAGCAGAGTATCAAGGCATTTCCTCAAAAATGCTAATAAGTTGATGAATGTCTAATATGAACTTATTTATTGCTGTTTGTTTTTTTTCCCCAATAATAATTGTATCTGTTCGATTAATCACTAGAGATGGTTCCAGATGTTATGCTAAGCACTTTATATGCTTTATATCATTGTATCCCTGCCACGCAGTGAGTGGGCTTTGTGCTGTGGGTATTCAGTTGTGTCCAACTCTGGTGGCCCCATGAATGGTAGCCCCCTAGGCTCCTCTGTCCATGGTATTTTCCAGGGAAGAATACTGGAGTGGGTTGCTATTTACCCTACAGATAAGCCACAGAGCGGTTGAGTGACTTGGCCAAGGTTCCAAAACTAGCAAAGTGCAAACTAGAATCCACGTTACTTGAGGAGCTTTATGGATGGTAGTCTCCATCTGCATATGAAGCTATATAGAAAGAAATGACCTTAAAACCATAAGGAAAAGGAAACTACATGAAATGAGAATTGAGGTGGGTCAGACAGATATGCACAGGTACCTCTACCCACACCCAGAGACATACACACACACAGACCCACAAGCACCCTGGTCCTAGACTCCCAAGGACAGTGTAGTAGTTTAGAGATGCAATTTTTAAATAATCTGCCAAAAAAAAAAAAAAAAAAAAAGGGCCAGGTTGTTTGTTTTATAACTTACGGCTTTTTGTGAACTGATACCCTTGTAAAATAACATAGATATAAATCATTAGAAGAATGAAGTAAGAACATAATAAAATGACCTTTAAGACCAATTTGTAAAATAAGTATTAGCTTTAGCATACATAAAATAAAAGTCAAATAGTTATAAAATTTCTACCAGCTCAGTCTCGATTTCTGTTCTCCTTTCTCTGTGGACAGCAGTTGGTGGATCTACAGAGGTACTCACATTTTCCCTTTGCAGGGCTAGGTCAGACCGACCTTTGCTTCTCCAATAGTGGTTACCAATAGGCAGTATGGGCCTCACCTGGGAGCTGAGCATGCTGGGAAATGTAGGATCTCAAGCCCTCCCCAACCCTGCCCTGATTGGCTGAACCAGGATCTGCATTTCAACAAGATCACCACTCCAGTATTTTTTCAGGGGAAATTCCATGGACAGAGGAACCTGGCAGACTATAGTCCATGGGGCTGCAAAGAGTCGGACACAACTTGGCGTCTAAACAACAACAACAACAGGTGATGCTGGTGAGTATTAAGTCTTGGGAAGTAGTGATTTAGAACAAAGACTCAGAAGTCTGACCACTAGAATTAGAAGTGTTCTAATTGAGATCTTTATCTCTCATATCTATGTGACCTCGGGCAAATTACTTAACAGCTCTGTGCTTCCATTCCCTAGTTTTAACAGTACACCCCTCTCTGGGCTGTTGTAAACTCTGCAAGGTAATGGGCCTGGCAGGTAAAGGGCAAATGAGAGAGTGCCCAGTGGAGCCTAGCACTCTATAAGGTAAGGATGCCAAAGCTACTGTTGTTATTGCTAATGATTTTTTAAAATACATTTCTTTTTTTTTAAGGCCATCTTGTTGTCTTTGAGACAGACGCACTCAGGCTAAAGACATTTCCTTGGATGTTTGATGTTTAATCAGTTGTGGGCCCTTATGGAGGGTTTCCCCACCCACTTCCTCATCCGGGTCTTTTGGCTTGGGCCTATTGATGCTACTTGGGCCCACTTGGACAGTTTCCTCACCCCGCTCAGCTTCATCTATTGGTACTAACCGTCCTGAACAGGGTGAGTCTACAGGAGTCACGGGGTGAAAGCCGATGAGTTCTGCTGTTCCAAGCTGTTGAGGACAGAGCTCACTAGGGCCTGGTGGATATTTCAGGCCGTAGTCGAGAGGGGAGGGGCAGTTCAGCTGAGAGAGGAGACATGCCCTGGGTGGTGGAGTTTCTGTGATAGCAGGGATGCTGGTTGCTCCCGTCTTTTGTTCATTCTACAGATAAAAGCCAGTGTGTCCTCTAGTGAGATGGATGCTTCTGTGAGCCTGGAGCTAGGAAAAGGCAGCAAACACAAGTGAACACTCAGTGTTTCCTGAAGATTTACACAGAAACCTACCCACAGATGCAGGAATGCTGGGTTTATAATAGGTGTAGCATCACTTGTTCTTGTGTGCCAAGATAAGGGTAAACAAATCTCATGCTGTGATGGAAGTCCCTATCTGTGGAAGCCAGGAAAGATTCCCTGCCCTGTTGCTGAATTGTGTGCCTGACAGGTTATCCTCAGAGGCTTGTTTTAGGACACTTCATCTGAAGGTCACATCGGGTCCCGCATGTGAACGGTGGAAGGACATGCCTGGGTGCAGAGGAGGGTGAATCCTCTGTCCCTGCTCAGCTAGAAGCTCAGAAATGGAAGCACCTGTGGCAGAGGCTAGAGTATTTGAAAAATCCTGGAGAGGAACTGGGTGGGGAATCAAGTGACCCTGTGAGCCTGGGCCTGATTGAGGAAATATGCCCGGAAACCTGTGTTTCTACTCTTGACCTTGGTCCAGCAGTCATACCCACCCTAGACCCACCTCTGCCTTTTATTTTGTCAACAGCAGGTAGATAAATGCTCTCAAGTTTCCAGTTTTTCATTTCACCTCCAGAGAAGGAAGCCTACACTGACCCGTAGGAACTGGCTGGCTGTCTCCACCACAGCTTCTGCCTCTAGAGGACAAAGGCAGTGTCTTGATCATCTCTGTATCCCTTATGTGTAAGCTTTCTACATGTGCTAGTAAAGTTTACAGAAAAAGAAAGAAAGCCAGAGCTCTGAGGGTGAATCTCTTTTAGAAATACAGGAATGTAACTTAAAATTTTGGAAAAATTATCATTCTCCTATAATATTTGGGCTTCCCAGGTGGCTCAGTGGTAAAGAATCTGCTTGCGAATACAGAAGACTTGGGTTTGATTCCTGGATGGGGAAGAGCTGCTGGAGAAGGAAATGGCTACCCTCTCCAGTATTCTTGCCTGGGAAATCCCATGGACAGAGGAGACTGGCGGGCTACAGTCCATGGGGTCACAAAGAGTTGGACACGACTGAGCGACTAAACAACAACAGCATATAATATTTACTATTTGGTGTTCTGTCTTTTAAAAAATAATTCTAATCAATCTATATGTAATTATTATTATCCCACTTTCCAGATATTGAAACTGAGCCTCCAGAACCAAGAAAACACAGCTTTCATGTAATGAAGCCAGGATTCAAATCCACTAATGTAGACATCCAACCCCGCTTTGTCCAAGCTAATTCTAGAGACACCATCCCAGGTCCTCTGGGATGTGTTCCTTTGGGAATTTCCCTGAGCCTAGGCCTGGGCCCCATGTTCCCCCCTGCCCTTTTTTTTTTCTTTTTTTTTGTTTGTTTTTTTTTTTGTGGGGGGACAGAAATCAGTCTTTTTTAAAACAAATATTTATTTTTTACATTGAAAGATAATTGCTTTACAGAATTTTGTTGGTTTCTTCACATTTGTTAATCTGCAGGAGGAATGGACTAAGACCCCACAGGATGGGTCCGGTGGGTGTGAGAAGTGCAGAAGAAGGTGGACAGCAGGGAGACTGGGCTTTAAAACTTGAGCAGTGTCAAGTGCGAATCCCCAGGAAATTGTGTTGTTGCCACAGGACTTGGACATTAGAAAAATTAACAGAGAGCCAGTTAACATCTCAAGGCCTTCCAGGGGCAGTTCAACCCAGGGACCAGAAATCAGGACTGAGGAGTGCCCAGGCTACTGTGATAGAGGCCAAGTTGATCCCCAAAGATGTGTATAGCCACAGCTGTGTGCAGAGTAAAGGAGACATATATGCATGTATATATGTGTGCATGAGCACACACACACAGACACAGCCATCAGGAGAGCAACTGCGTGCAGTCAGAGACACACAGACAGGACAGGGTTCCTTTATATTGCAGAAAATACCACTCAGATTATCAGGCTTCCCCTGAGTCAAACTTTGCAGATTATCAAGATTTCTTGTTAGTCTTATTAGTCATGCTTTCCATATTCCTGGTCCAAGCTGTGTATAGTATACTACCTCTTGTAGAAAACAAAGGATGAGATACATAGACACACACACACACACAATGTTTTTTCCCATGATTTTTCCACATTTAGACTATGTAAATTTACCTAAAAAGCTTATGAGCATGGTTGGCTCTGAGTAGGAACCTAAGGGCTAGAGGTGAAAAGAGAATCACTTTGCATTACCTTCTTTTTTTAATATTTAAACCTTTCAATTATGGATGTGGGTTCTTTATTCAAAACAATAAAAAAACCAAACAAACAGAAAAACAGACTATGTTCCCATGTCTATATTACACTCCGATGTTTCTGAATTGAGTCCTGTGAGTGAATGGTTGTTTCTGAATGTGATTAACTCTGGGAGCATTTATGATAGGTTGGAGGCTGTTTATGTTTCAATGTAGAGAAGCAGATTGATGGAAGACCCTTGGAGGTGAGGAGGATGGAAATTCTCTAAGGGAGGTAAATTTCTCTAGCCTCAGCCAGGAAAGGCCAGATTAACCACTAGGGAGTGATGAGTGTCAGTAAATTCCACTAAATCAGGTAAGAAATAAGCTAGACTCTTCATCTTGACACCTGGCTGAATTGGAATATCTAGGAGTATTGGGAGATTTGAACTGAATTTAGGGAATTTTTTTTTTTAAAGGTAAGATGACTGTGTACACCAGATATTTGTTTCCATGGCCACATAACTGAGATGCAGACTTTAAAAGGACTAGCTGACTTTGTTCAGTACCTGCATGTAGTAGAACAGTGAGTAGTCATTTTGCTGGTCTCATCACATTTAACCTTTAAAGACTCATACCAAGTAATATCCCATTTTACCTGTACAGAAATTAGGACCCCAAAGAGTTAGGAGTTGATCAACTGGCCCAAGATGTCACAGATAATATGGCAGGGTCACAGTATGACATTAAGGACTCTGACTCCAAACCCTTGGCTCTTCCCAACACTGACTGGAAGAAAAGGAGCCAGGGCTTAATTATCCACAAGAAACTGGCAAATAATTATCCCAAGGTAGTGGCTGTCAGACCCTAGCTACATCAGAATCTCCTACAAAGCTTGTTAAAATACCCCACCCCCATGGTTTGGATTCAGTAGGTTTGGGCTATGGCCTGGGAATTTGCATTTCTAACAAGTTCTCAGAAGATGCTGGTGGTCTGGTCTGTGGGCTCCACTTTGAGAACTAATAAAGTAAAGAGATTAGAATAGGGGCTCTTAAATCTTATTTGGTGTTTTTAGGGTCCACTATGGGAACAAGGCAATTACATGCTATTTATTTCTAGTATGTTTGTTTTATTTTTTTATATTTTGATAAAATACTTTATGGAAATATCCACTATCTCATTTATTTTCAGGGAGAAAACAGAAATGACTTTGTGTTTACAGGCAAATCAGAGGGTAAGGGGGATCAGGCACCTTAAGGTGTACAGTTCAGAAGTAGCCAGAGGACTCCCCAGAGAAAAGGCCCAGTCACTAGTCAGGACTCTTCTGGTCACAAATGACAAAAATCTAACTTAAATCATTTAATATTTTATTTGGCTGTGTGCAATAGAAGCTCACTTTACACAGGTGTCTTGGAACCAAGTTTCTGATTTTGTTGTACAATAACCCTTCTGGAGTTAGATGGGCACTGGCATTGCTTTAGAAGCTCAATAGTATAAGGCCTGACATCTCTTTTTTTAGTTTTTACTCATGGCTCATTCACACCTTTTTTTTTTTTTTTTTTTTTACTTATTCACTCAAAGTGGCTGCTATGGCTCCAGTCATCACATCTGTGTTCTAGTAAGAAAGAAGGTAGAAAGTAGAAGAGGTATGGAACATCTTATTAATTGTTCATATCTTTCTTTAAGGTTTCAACTGTGTCACATGACCATATATAGCTGCAAGAGAAATGGACAGAGTAATTAGTTGCATACATTGCATCCCTACACAAAATGAGGATTTTATAGTCAAAGGAAAAGGAGTGATTGGCTATTAGGAAGGCACTTAATCCTACACAGCAAATTGGACAAAATGGGGAATATATTGCCTTTATGAGAAAAGCAAGGATAGAGTGCCTTCAAGAAGGCTGTATGAGTCAGCTTCATCTTAATAACAAGCCACTTCAAAATCGAGTGACTTTTAGTTTAAATTCAGACAAATCTTTACTTGATGATGAATCTGTGGATTGGTGACTTGGGCTGGGTTCATCTGGGAAACTCATCTCTGCTCCATATGGTATCAACCTGGGCGTAGTGTTACTGCTGTGACCTTAGCTAGATGGCTGGGGTGTTTGGGACACCTGGAATTTTCTTTTACCTTCCATCATGGTGTGACTGGGACTGAATGATTTATGATGATCTTTTTCATGTCTGGCAACTGTTGCTGACTATTGGCTGGGTCATCTATCTCCAGCAGGCCGGAGGACCAAGTTCTGAAAGCAGCAAGAGAAAGTGTAGGTCCCATTGTGCAAGTGCTTTCCAAGCCTGTGCTTGCCTTGCATTTGCTGATGTCCTATGGCCAAAGCAAGTCACTTGGCCAAGACCCAACCAAGTTAATGTGGACGGGGACTGTGCAAGGCTGTGTATCCCAGGAGGCGTGGCTTATTGGGGCCCATTATGTATCAATCCACCAAATACACCCGAGACCAAGGACCAGAATGTCTCCTTATCATGTCTTTGCCTTTCTCTGCAGGTCACCTTCATTTCTTTACACAGAACACTTGCCCATATCTGGAATCCAGGGATCCCTTCTTCAGCTTCCCACCCAAAGGGAACAGATGTTTCCTCTTTAACTATATTCTGAAAATCACTGGGAAGAACTTTGATTGGCCTGCTGTGGGTCAGATGCTAACCCTGGGGTTAAGCAATTGAGATATGATCACTGGTGGTTCCCAACGGAGCCTCATATTTGGCCACAGGTTGCAGAAGTGGCAATTGTAAGAGACATCATTCTAAAAGTGAATTGAGATCCCTTCTGGAATAATGGAGATATACTGACCAGAAAAGACAAATAGATGTGCAGTGTTGGGAACCATTGAACAGAAAACATCACAGACTCTCTTTTAGGATTTTTTTTTAAAATATTTATTTGTTTTGTTAGTTGGTTCAGAGAGTCTGGATTTAGTAAAAACTTAAGCTAATTTAAAACTTAATTTCTATTGTTTTCCAAAACATTACCTTATTAAACCAATCTACATATTTTCTTTATTTTCTTTGAAAAAAATGCAGATCAACATCCACCACTCGCCCCCATGGGAAGATATATGAGTGTTCTTTGTGGCAAACATACAACAGAGATTGCGTTACTTGTCACTCACCTCCCCCTGTGATTATGTTGGGAAAACAACACAAAAAGTGAAAGAAGAAAGACTTGTGTCCTTAATTGGCATATCGGTCACATCAATGAGGGTCTATTTTTTCCCTCCAATTCTGTTAGGAATTTAAGAGCATGCTGACAAAGTTCCATATCTGGATTTGTGAATATATGGCATTTCTGGCAAAGTGAAAATGCTGGGATCACCTCTCCAGCAGGGTGTCTGATGGAGGCATTCCTGATGAGTGTCACCAAGGATCCCAATCATGAGCGGAGTGTAAGGGCGCCCTCTTGCTTTTTAACTGGAGTGAGGGACAGTTAAGAGAGGCGACCACTGGAAGTGTCGGAGAGCAGACAGATGCTGGCCTTTGGGGGAGTGCTCCCACAAATAGTAGAGATTCCTGAAAGGCTTTGAGAGAGGCTCTGCTGGTAGCCATGATGATGCTGGGTTTCTCGTGTCCCCGCTGCCAGAGAGTGAGTTTGTTCCCAGTTCCCAGGGGCCTTAGCTAGTGCAGCCGTGGCTTCTTTCAGAAACCTTGTAGACAGAACTCCTGCTCAGAAGCACTTCATTAATTGGTGGAACTTGCTGCTCACTGTATCGATGCCCTGCGGCGTTTCACGGGCGCCCCCTTCTGCCCAGCAAACCTTTGCCTGTAATTGTGGTGTCACCACTGGTAGTTAACACGCTCTGGTTCGCCTTCAAGGGGGTGTTCAGTTCTCCTTTGGATTCTTTGTTGGTAATGAGGGTGTGTTTATCAGCAGGATTGCTAAGGAGTCTCTGGGCTATGACCTTAAATATGAAAACTGTCTGGTATCAGGTATACCCAGTTCAAAATTCATGCTCCTTTCTCTCTGCATTCCTTAGTCTGATCTCCCCTACTGGTCCTGAATGGGAATTTATGAAAGATACTTGGGCCCTAACAGCGATTTCTCACTGAAGGTAGTGGACAAGCCATTAAGAGAAAAGCTTCAATCTGGGAAACTGTGCAGAGGTCCATGAGAAACTGCAAGAAGACTCCAACTTCAAGGCTGGGCTGCAGAGCCAGGAGCTAGTTTAAACTGTCCAGGGCACATTCATGGTGCCAGGAATGAGAGAGAGCTGGGGGCAGTAGGAAAAACAGGAGATAGTCTTCAAATGACTGCTTAGAACAATAGGAATTTTTCATAGTGCAGGAGGGCAAGAGTTAATGAAGCTTTATTTCTTATTTGCTACATCTCTATTACCATTTTTTCCCTGCAAAACATGTTTTGAGCAGTCATGATGCTCCAAACATAGGAGGTACAAAATTAAATGAAATATGATGTCTGCCTTTGTGTATGATGCTGATGAGTCAATATATAATTGGCTAATACTCTGATGACAGTCCTTGCAGGATGCTTGGGGGGCATCCATGTGTCTCTTCATCTCACAATATTTATTGAGTGCCTGCTGTGTTCCAGGTGTTGTGGTGGGCTGGGAACACAAAGATGAAAGAGGCACATGGTCTGCCTACAAGGACCTCACTTTCGGGTACAGGGGTGACCTATAAACACAACTCAGTGCAGCGAGGGCTGAGATGCAGACAAGAGGTAATTGTACAGAACCCCTTGGAAGAAAACATACTTGAGAGTCTTCGCTTAAACTTTTTTGTTTGTTTGTTTGTTTTGCTTTAGGCAGAGGAATTAGACATCTTATTTTATCATAAAACAATTTATGGAAATGTGTATACATAACTATCTAAGTTTAAAAATTCTCTCCATTTAATCTGAAGTCTGCGATGATGAATCACTCCCCCTGCAGAAGAAGTCTCAGCGATGCAGCCCTGAATAAAGATCTTTGAACTTCCCTAGGTGGAAGAACAGAAGCCAGCACCCAGAGGGCTGTCCTGCTTAGATACAAGTGTCATCCTCAGTGAGTTCCCCCTGTGCATTCTCCTGGGGTCTAGTGAATGAATCAGATGTTCAAGGGCAAAAGGGGCCCTGTTTTTCCTTTTGGATAAAGATTCAATTATTGCCTGTCTTGGTCTGGTTGCTGTTTTAAGTAAGCCTCTGCCCCTTGGAAAGCCTTTCATGGTTCATCTGGGACGGTTAAAGAAAGGCCAAAGGAGCCCTGGAGTGGGACTCCCAGCCAGAATTTGAATGTAAGTGAGATCTGACAGCCCTTCCCAGCCTCTCTGCACCAGGAGATGTTTTCTGCCCAGTATCAATGGGTGATTCTAGGTCGAGGAGTCCCGAGGAGGATGTTCATCTTTCATCCCAAATTCATGTGCCTTAGCTCCCTGCGTGATAAAGAGGTTGGCTGATAAGCAAACTGCCTGTACTGTGTAATTCCAGCCGCTGCGTGTTTCCATCAGGAGTTACTCCAGGCTGCATCTCCCAGGCTTCCCAGCTTACCTGCCTTGTCCAGAACTATTTGCCCCTGCTGCAGTGCAGCAGTTATGAAAGTGGGCTCTGGATTTAGACAGGTTTGGTTATGAAATCCAGTTCTGCCACTGACTAGCTGTGAGGCTTGGATGAGTTGCTTTACCGCTCTAGACCATTCTGTAAAATGAGTCTAATAATAGCTATGCATCAGGATCCCAACAGGAAATAGGTGCTGCTGTATTCAGATGAGGATCATTCAAACAGGCCTTGTTCACAAAAGGAGAAATTACAGGTGTGTGAAAGGTTTTGGAAACCACCCTGGCTCATAAGGGAACCCGGGTTAGTAGTACAGAGCTGAGGCCACGCCTAAGCCAGTAGGAAAGTTAGTAGAAAGAAGGAACAGGAACCAAAATGGGGAAGAGGTTGTTGAAAAAGGTTTCTGAGAAAAGTCACGACCTTAGTCCACCAGAAATGACTTTACGGAAGGCAGGGGGCAAACTGACTTTCCCTCCTGTCTCCAGATTCCTGCTCTTCTGAGGCTCCTCATTGTCCCAACCCAACTAGAAGTTGGAGGCCATGAGAGGAGGCAACATAATCTGTTCAGACCAACCTCTCAGGGCAGGGCACAAAGTGGAGGAGGGTGGGGATGGCTGTGTGATGCAAACATCCCGCAGAAACACATTCATGGTATGGCTGAGCTGATCGAATGATGAAATGGCATTAAGGGCTAACACAGTTCTTGGCACCAAGTTTTTAATGAAAGTTAGCTAAGATTATTAGTATTTCTCTGTTCTAGGTCAAAAGTGAGAGAGTTGTCAGTGATTTCAGGCTGAGCCCATGAAGTAGGGCCTGTCAGAAGCAATGAGGGGTTAGGGAATGATGAGTCTTTGGTATAAAAGGCAAATTAAGTTTTGTTTCTCCTTTCCTAAAGAATGTTCAGATACTTCTTGCAACCTGTCCCTATCAGCTTTTCTCTGACATTTTTGGTAGCATGTGAACATGCTATTTTGAAGACAGTGTGATTTAAACTACTAGTCACTTTAATAATAGTTCTTGAAAGGATAGTTTTTTGGGTTATTGGAGGGGCAGGAAATGGGGCCTCCATTTGCCAGTTAGGCTGTCTTCTCTGCGGGTAGCATCTGAGATTTAATACCAGCAAACATTTGCAAAGAATTCCTAGATTCCAGATATTGTTTTTTTATGCATCCTACTTGCATCTTAATAAATCCTCATAGCCGCCTTATGAGGCCTTGTTAGCTCCACTTTACAGATGAAGAAACTGAGGCACCAAAAGTTTCAACTTTTTAACCTACAGTTCTCAAAGTTCGAAACAGCAGAGCCAGAATTTGAATCCAGTCTGACTGCAAAGTCTCTGTTCTTCTCTACCCTGGCTGTGTTGGCATTCTTAGCTCTGAGTGTAACATCTGCTCCATAATATGCGTTCAGGAAGTGCTTACTGAATTAATTGGAGTAAACACACTGAACTATACTTTAAAAGTTTTAACTCCTTGAACTATAGCCTATTATTTAAAAGAAGGGCCAGCATAATTAATTTGTATTCATGAGGCACAGGAAAAAGCCAGATTTAACACATTAAAAAAACAAACAAACAACTTTTATATTGGAGTACAGCTGATTAACAACACTGTGATGGTTTCAGGTGGATAGGAAAGGGACTCAACCATGCATATGCATGTATCCGTTCTGCCCCAAACTCCCCTCCCATCCAGCTTGCCACATAACACTGATCAGCGTTCCCTGTGCTATGTGGTGGTATGTATGTACATGTCTGCCCCAAACTCCCTAACTCTCCCTTCAGTTTAAAGTCAAACTGTTCTTAAATATAATCTAGTTTATCTAGGGTCCATTTCTGCTCACGGGCTACTACCTAACATGGTATAAAAAGACTCACACACAAACTACCCACACCATACCTTTCCCAGGTAGTGACAAGCTGGGATAAGTTAAGAGAATAAGATGCCAACAGATTTCTTTGTGTCTTTGTAAGAAAATTCCAGCAGCTCACAGTTCAGAATGTTGCTTTTGGTGGGAAGCAGCTCATGGCTGCACAGAAAGACAAACTTTATCAAGGCCTTTGGGATTGACTGTAGTTTAGCCCCAAGGTCACTGGGAGGCCAGAGCCGAATGACTGGCAAGAATGTTGGCCCCTGAGCCAGCCGAGCCTCCGGGCACACTGGCCTCCCTCTGCAGGCCTGCCCGTCAGCGCTGTGACAGTCTGTACCAGCCCTTAGCAGCGCAGCAGCCGCGTTCTCCCCACAGGAAGGGGACCCCCGCCCCCACCCCACGCAGGAAAGAAGGGCACCTCCTTGGCTGGCCCTCCTTCCTTCTTGCCCACACAGGCCCATCTCCCCGCTCACACAAAAGACTCTTTCAGCAACCGGTTACCTAGATTTGAACTTTTCAACAGGCTTTTTGTTTTGATTTCGTTTTTTTTTTTTTTTTTCCCCTTTAAGCTCCACAGCTAAAATACCAGATCCTTCTGTTGCTAAGATTAAGGATTTTCTCCTCGTTTTCTCCCTCAGCTCAGTTTCCGTTGACTGAGAAGGACCAAGAGATGGATTACTGTTCCTTTGCCAAATGCGGAGAGGGTACTTGAGCTCTGGGGGGGCTTACACTGGGATTGGACATTACTCAGCCTTGTGCTAATCATTCTTAGTTACTCAACGCTCTCCTCAAAGTCACAGGCGTTTGTGTCGGTAACCAAGGCCTCCTGAAACCACTCAGCCCTAAGTGTACACAGGAGAACCATGGAGTTGGAGTAAAAAGTAATTTAACATGAATATTTATATACTGTGCAGAGCGTGTGCCATGATTCACTCAGCTTATTTTCATTTTATGCATTTTCTTCCCATTTGCAGTGTTTATTTATTGCAAAGTTGAGGCTGTTAGCAAAATAATACTTCGGGGTGGGTTTTCTTTTTCCTTTAGAAATTTTTTTTTTTCCCCCCGCTTTCTACTTTATCTCTGGGACAGTATGCCAGTTTAACAGCAAAACTGGTCACTGCTGCAAACCCCGAGAGACTGATGGTGTATTGTTCTGAGCCAAGGCTTTTGCCACTGAGGCCTGAGCATGGTGCTGGGTGAGCCCTGTGGTCATTGAGCTGTGGCAGCTCCCATCAGTCACCATCTGGGGACAGGAATCACCCAATCCTCTGACTTGTGAGATTGCAGGTGCCAAGTGGGCTCTACTCCAATATGACAGGTGTCCTTATAAGAAGACACACAAACACATATAGTGAAGATGGTCATGTGACAATGGAGGCAATGGAGGGGTTGAATTGCTACAGCAGGCAGTCATGAACCACCCAAAGTTGCCAGAAAACCACCAGAAGCTTGCAAGAGTCGAGGAAGATTCCCCCCTACACGAGACTTCAGAGACAGCACAGCCCTCCCGCCATCTTGATTTCAGACTCTGGACTCCAGAACTAGGAGATAATATTTTTCTGCTGTTGTAAGTTACCCAGTGTCTGGTGCTTTGTCATGGTAGCCTAGGGAAACAAATGTACTCTTTATGGCCAGCCCAACTCTCAGAAATGGTCAAAGCTGACAGAGCTGTCAAAACAGCAGAGAACCGACAGTATTCTAATCCCTTACATCGACCAGGGAGTAAGCAGCTGGTCAGGTTGGAGCCCTGATTTAAAGGGTTTCCTTTAGATTAAAACCAGAATGGACCAGGGATGGGAAATTGCAAGCTTTATGACTTAACGCTGACTCCATCCAGGGTTATGAGGGAAAGAAACAGATCAATGGTATCTGAAAGATCTTCTTGGCAGCTCCAGACAATATATAGCATCCTTTTTCTGGGACAAAACCCCTCCCACATTTTACTCAGCTATCCTGATAAGGTGAAGGTAACTAGACACATGTGAGCATCAGCACCCATAGATTCACCAGGTACTTCATTTGCATGCACTTTTCTCATTTAAATATCATTACAGTAAGGCGGGGATCCTATTGCCAGGGCAACTGTAACATAAAAAGCAGCAGTGTGGTTGTGATAGAGACTCTTACTCCACTTTGACTGATTCCTACTCTGTCCCTGGGTACCCTCTCATTTGCTGTTAAAAGGATATGGCCATTTTTCTCACTTCATTTCTGCCTTTTCCTCACCTCACTTTGCTTTTCTCTTTGCCAAAGTTCTCATGGCTTCCCCTGAAGTTTGACCTGAACTTCAGACTTTCTACTGAAGTTGCTACTTTAGCTCCTTCCATTCTTCCAACTGAATTTGATGATATTTCCCCCTCTGTCCAAGAGCCTCACCTTCTGATCAACACACCACTCACCAGTTTCCATGATTGGGTTCTCAGGTCCTGACACCAAGTCTTATGACCTACATTATATTATAACTTGTCCTGAGTAACATCCTCAGCTGGACTGTGAACCAGCTCCATGTGATAAATTCTTCAATAATTCATGGCAGCAGGTTCCTCATCTGTAAAATGAGATGTTCTACTTTGTGAGAATTAAATAAGATAATGTATGTGATGCCTGATGCATATAGGCTTTGTATTAGCTATCTAATGCTGTGTAACGTCATGGCTTAGAGCCGCAATAATTATTATCCTTCACTGTTTCCATTTCTTAGGAATGCAGGGACAGCTTGGCTGGGCTGCTCTGGCTTGGCTGTTCTTGGCTATTCTCATGAAGTTGCAATATGATGCTGGCTGGAACTGCAGTCATGTAAAGGCTTGACTATGGCAGGATAATCCTCTTTGAAGGTGGTTGTCTCACATGGGCCTCTTACCTAGGTGCTGGCTACTGATGGGGAGCATAACTCCCTCTCCACGTGAGTGTCTTTGCAGGGCTACTTGAAAAGCCTATTGTATGGTGGCTGTCATCCCCCAGTCAGAACAATAGGGGTGGAGGGCCATAGGATATATAGTTTTTATGATCTAACCTCTGAAATAGCATCACCTACACCACATTTTTCCAGTAGTCATGTACAGATATGAGAGTTGCACTTTAAAGAAAGCTGAGCACCGAAGAATTGATGCTTTTGAACTGTACTGTTGGAGAAGACTAACTGCAAGGAGATCAAACCAGTCAATCCTAAAGGAAATTAGTCCTGAATATTCTTTGCAAGGACTGATGCTGAAACTGGAGCTCCAATGCTTTGGCCACCTGATGCAAAGAACTGACTCATTGGAAAAGACCCTGATGCTGGGAAAGATTGAAGGCAGGAGGAGAAGGGGACAACAGAGGATGAGATGGCTGGATGGCATCACCAACTTGAGGGACATGAGTTTGAGCAAGCTCTGGGAGTTGGTGATAGACAGGGAAGCCTGGCATACTGCAGTCCATGGGGTGCAAAGAGTCGGACACGACTGAGCAGCTGAACTGAACTGATACTGATACAGCACGTTTATTTGTTGAAAACAAGTCACTAAGTCCAGCCCATATTCAAGATGAAGGAATTTAGACTCCACTGTTTGAATGGAAGAGTGCTAGTGAACTTACATATTTTAAATACATGATAGACTTGTAATGAATGTCAACTTCTATTATAATTTTAATTATATGAATATGTTTCTTTTATGGGCTTCTGTGGTGGCTCCATGGTAAAGAATTCCCCTGCACCGCAGGAGATGTGGGTTCAATCCCTGAGTGGGGAAGATTTCCTGGAGGAGGAAATAGCAACCCACTGCAGTGTTCTTGCCTGAGAAATCCCATGGACAGAGAAGCCTGGCAGGATACAGTCCATAGGGCTGCAAAAGAGTCAGACACAGCTTAGCAGCTGAACAATAACAACAACATATTTCAACTACAAATATTTTTATTCATACAAAATATGATCACATGCTACTTTCTCATCCTTGCGAGATCTCCACCCCTGCTCTTCAAAATCTCAACTTTATAGAGAGGTTTTAACAATTTAAAGAGTCTCAATGTTACCGCACTCTCTCAAAACTGCCTCCTTGAAAATGGCTCCCACTGTGGGAAGGACCTGTGGGTGTATATTTCAAGGCCAGAGGAGGGCAAGGAGCCTCATTGTCTGGTCTAGCCCCAGGGTCAACCTTCAGTCATGCCCTCTGGATGTTCCTAAGAAATTGACAGTCTGCGCGTGATCTATACCATTTCTGCTGGGGTTTTGCTGTGTCCTATGGCCCCTGGTCACAGGTTGTTCCCTCCGTGATGTGGACTATGACAATAGCTCCTGTGACAAATCGCTCTTTACTGTCTGATTTTCCACTCGGGCCCTCAAAGACTTGCCAGACTGTGGACTGGACCAAGGCCTCTGGAGTACTTCCCAAGGACCTTGCTTGGAAGATTAGCAGCTTCTTCCCAAGCATTGCTCTCAACTTGCTTAACACTTTGAGAACAGTCCCAGCAGGATGGATCTCCCTCAGATCCCAGGGTAGGTAGGTGCTTCTGCGCATCCAACCCTTCTGCTCCAGACCATGTGGTCCTCACCCACCTGGCATGTACTGTGTATATTACATATATTTGTGTGCATATGTAAGTGTGTATATGTGTATGTGTATACCTATGTTTATCTGTCTGTGGTTAAAAAAAACATGTTGTTTCTAGAATTTACCATAACTACTGATGTGTGTGTATACCCGCAAAAGTCATAGGTTGAAATCCTAACTGCATATTATATATATATATATATATATATATATATATATATATATATATTTACATGATAGTGAAAGTTGCTCAGTCGTGTCCACCTCTTTGCAACCCCATGGACTGTAGCCTGCCAGTCTCCTATGTCCATGGAATTTTCTAGGCAAGAATACTGGACTGGGTACACATTCCTTTCTCCAGGTGATCTTCCCAACCCAGGGATTGGACCCAGGTCTCTCACATTGCAGGCGGATTCTTTACCATCTGAGCCACCAGGGAAGCCCATATATACACGTAATGCATATATTATAGTGAAGCTCGGCAGCTGTAGTCCACAGGGTTGCAAAGAGTCAGACAGGACTTAGCGACTGAACAACAACAATGCATGTGTATGTGTGTGTGTTTATATATGCATATATATGTTTATTTATCTGTGGTTAAAAAAAAGCTTTGTTTCTAGGATTCACCTTATAGTTGATGCCTGTGGCCCCTCAAATTCTTCTGTTGAAATCCTAACTGCACATAATATATTTGTGATTTTAAAAGTGTTTCTAGAATTTACCGTAACTACTGATGCTTGTGTCCCCCCTAGATTCATATGTTGAAATCCTAATGGGGCTGGTGATGGTTTTAGGTGGGGCCTTTGGGAAGTGATTAGGTCATGATGGCAGGGCCCTCATGAATGGATTAGTTTGTTATACTGCTGCTGCTGCTAAGTCGCTTCAGTCGTGTCCGACTCTGTGCAGCCCCATAGATGGTAGCCCACCAGGCTCTGCCGTCCCTGGGATTCTCCAGGAAAGAACACTGGAGTGGGTTGCCATTTTCTTCTCCAATGCATGAAAGTGAAAAGTGAAGCTCCTGCATCCCTTCCACCAGGGGAGGATGCAGTGAGGTGTCTTTTGAGCATCAGGAGCCAGGCTTTCAACAGATACTGAATCTTCTGGAGCCATAGCATGGACTTCCCAGCCTCTAGAACTGCGACAGATACGTTTTGGCTGTTTAGAAGCCACCCAGTCTATTGTATTCTGTGATAACAGCCTGAAGTGTCTGAAACAGCTTATTCTGTGATAACAGCCTGAAGTGTCTGAAACAGCTGGGGTAGAGTTGTACAACTAAACTTTGGTAATTGAGAAGATCAATCTCTTTCCTTTTGGAACAGTCTCCTCAACCTCTTTCACATAAATAAGCCCTGACCTGAAAGCTCAAACTCCCTTCAGGTCTGGTGGTTTCCCTCTTAGGAAGTCTCTGCTTTCTTCCTGGAGAACCCATACCCACTCACCTTGTTTGGATCTGCTCTTCTGCTTGACTCTCTTTACCTACCTACATCTTAGTCTTAGCTTGGCCCTCATCCCTCATCTTGCTTCTTTGTCTTCTGAGTTGTAGTTATCTTTCATTATCCAGCAAAATGGAAGCACAAAAGATGTTTTCCCCTAAAACTATTGGCCACCGTAGTTTGGTCCCAGGTAAATAACAAGGAGGAAACACGGTCCTATCCATCTACAGAAAATTGGATTAAAGATTTACTGAGCATGGGCCTGTCCATCAGAAAGTGTAGTGAAAGTGAAAGTCCCTCAGTCCCACTCTTTGTGACCCCATGAACTATAAGTTCATGGAATTCTCCAGGCCAGAATACTGGAGTGGAGAGCCCTTCCCTTCTCCAGGGGATCTTCCCAACCCAAGGATGTCTCCCACATTGCAGACTGACTCTTTACCAGCTGAGCCACATACTGAGCATGGCCCTGCCCAACAGAACAAGACCCAAGTTACCCCTCTGTCAGTCTTTCCCATCAGGAAGCTTCCATAAGCCTCTTATCCTTCTCCATCAGAGAGCAGACAGACTGAAAACCACAATCACAGAAAACTAACCACTCTGATCACATGGACCACAGCCTTATCTAACTCAGTGAAACTATGAGCCATGCCACATAGGGCCACCCAAGATGGGCAGATCATGGTAGAGAGTTCTGACAAAATATGATCCACTGGAGAAAGGAATGGCAAACCACTTGAGTATTTTTGCCTCGAGAACCCCATGAACAGGATGAAAAGGCAAAAAGATATGATACTAAAAGATGAACTCCCCAGGTCGGTAGGTACCCAATATGTTACTGGAGATCAGTGGAGAAATACCTCCAGAAAGAATGAAGAGATGGTGCCTAAGCAAATACAACACCCAGTTGTGGATGTGACTGGTGATGGAAGTAAAGTCCGATGCTGTAAAGAACAATATTGCATAGGAACCTGGAATGTTAGGTACATGTATCAAGGCAAATTGGAAGTGGTCAAACAGGAGATGGCAAGAATGAACATTGACATTTTAGGAATCAGTGAAGTAAAATGGACTGGAATGGGTGAACTTAGATGACCATCATATCTACTACTGTGGGCAAGAATCCCTTAGAAGAAAGGGAGTAGTCATCACAGTCAATGAAAGAGTCCAAAATGCAGTACTTGGATGCAATCTCATAAACAACAGAATGATCTCTGTTCGCTTCCAAGGCAAACCATTCAATATCACAGTAATCCAAGTCTATGCCCTGACCAGTAATGCTGAAGAAACTGAAGTTGAACAGTTCTATGAAAACCTACTAGACCTTCTAGAACTAACACCAAAAAAAGATGTCCATTTCATTATAGGGGACTGGAATGCAAAAGTAGGAAGTCAAGAAATACCTGGCAAATTTGGCCTTGGAGTACAGAATAAAGCAGGGCAAAGGCTAATAGAGTTTTGCTAAGAGAACGCACTGGTCATAGCAAACACCCTCTTCCAACAACGCAAGAGAAGACTCTACACGTGGACATCACCAGATGGTCAATAACGAAGTCAGACTGATTATATTCTTTGCAGCCAAAGATGGAGAAGCTCTACACAGTCAGCAAAAACAAGACTGGGAGCTACTGTGGCTCAAATCATGAATTCCTTATTGAAAAATTCAGACTTAAATTGAAGAAAGTAGGGAAAACCACTAGACCATTCAGGTATGACCTAAATCAAATCCCTTTCA
Organism: Bos taurus; assembly: GCF_002263795.3. Lineage (NCBI taxonomy): Eukaryota > Metazoa > Chordata > Mammalia > Artiodactyla > Bovidae > Bos > Bos taurus. The sequence goes on along the minus strand of NC_037341.1, from coordinate 13,885,821 downwards.
TTTATTCAGTGGAAGTGACAAATAAATTCAAGGGATTAGATCTGATAGAGTACATGAAGAACTATAGACAGAGGTTACTGACATTGTGCAGGAGGCAGGGATCAAGACCATCCCCAAGGAAAAAAAGTGCAAAAAGGCAAGATGATTGTCTGAGGAGGCCTTACAAATAGCTGAGAAAAGAGGAGAAGCAAAAGGCAAAGGAGAAAAGGAAAGATATACCCATTTGAATGCAGAGTTCCAAAGAATAGCAAGGAGAGATAAGGAAGCCTTCCTCAGTGATCAATGCAAAGAAATAGAGGAAAACAATAGAATGGGGAAGACTAGAGATCTCTTCAAGAAAATTAGAGATACCAAAGGAACATTTCATGCAAAGATGAGCACAATAAAGGACAGAAACGGTATGGACCTAACAGAAGGAGAAGATCTTAAGAAGAGGTGGCAAAAATACACAGAAGAACTGTACAAAAAAAATCTTCATGACCCAGATAACTACAATGGTGTGATCACTCAACTAGAGCCAGACATCCTAGAATTTGAAGTCAAGTGGTTCTTAGGAAGCATCACTGTGAACAAACTAGTGGAGGTGATGGAATTCCAGTTGAGCTGTTTCAAATCCTGAAAGATGATGCTGTGAAAGTGCTGCACTCAATATGCCAGCAACTTTGGAAAACTCAGCAGTGGCCACAGGACTGGAAAAGGTCAGTTTTCATTCCAATCCCAAAGAAAGGCAATGCCAAAGAATGCTCAAACTACTGCACAATTGCACTCATCTCACACACTAGTAATGCTCAAAATTCTCCAAGTACTTCTGGAAATTTCATGTACTGCTTCAACAGTACGTGAACAGAGAATTTCCAGATGTTCAAACTGAATTTAGAAAAGGCAGAGGAACAAGATATCAAATTGAAAACATCCTCTGGATCATCAAAAAAGCAAGAGCATTCCAGAAAAACATCTACTTCTGCATTATTGACTATGCCAAAGCCTTTGCATGTATGGATCACAACAAACTGTGGAAAATTCTTCAAGAGATGGGAATACCAGACCACCTGACCTGCCTCCTCGAGAGATCTGTATACAGGTCAGGAAGCAATAGTTAGATTTGGACATGGAACAACAGATTGGTTCCAAATTGGGAAAGGAGTACGTTAAGGCTGTATACTGTCATCCTGCTTATTTAACTTAGATGCAGAGTACCTCATGAGAAACACTGGGCTGGATGAAGCACAAGCTGGAATCAAGATTGCTGGGAGAAATAGCAATAATCTCAGATATGCAGATGACACCACCCTTATGGCAGAAAGTGAAGAAGAACCAAAGAGCTTCTCGATGAAAGAGGAGAGTGAAAAATCTGGCTTAAAACTCAGCATTAAAAAAACTCAGATCATGGCATCTGGTCCCATCACTTCATGGCAAATAGATGGGGAAACAGTGGAAACAGTGTCAGACTTTATTTTTTTGGGCTCCAAAATCACTGTAGGTGGTGACTGCAACCATGGAATTAAAAGATGCTTGCTTATTACAAGAAAAGTCATGACCAACTTAGACAACATATTAAAACCAGAGACATTACTTTGCCAACAAAGGTCTGTCTAGTCAAAGCTATGGTTTTTCCAGTAGTCAGGTATGGATGTAAGAGTTGGCCTATAAAGAAAGCTGAGCACTGAAGAAGTGATGCTTCTCAACCATAGTGTTGGAGAAGACTCTTGAGAGTCCCTTGGACAGCAAGGAGATCTAACCAGTCCATTCTAAAGGAAAAAAGTCCTGGATATTCATTGGAAGAACTGATGCTGAAGCTGAAACTCTAATACTTTGGCCACCTGATGCAAAAAACTGACTCATTGGAAAAGACCCTGATGCTGGGTTGAAGACTGAAGGCCAGAGGAGAAGGGGACGATAGAGGATGAGATGGGTTTATGGCATCACCAACTCAATGGATGTGAGTTTAAGTAAACTATAGGAGTTGATCATGGACAGGGAGGCCTGGCGTGCTACAGTCCATGGGGTTGCAAAGAGTCAGACAGGACTGAGTGACTGAATTGAAAACTATTGAGATAAGCTATATTTAGATTTCTAGGCTAGTTGTCAAAGGCTCATTTTTTCCAACAGTGTAACTGATAACTTGCAATATAGATTTTGGAAAAGTGATGTTACTAAATGAATAACCAAATAAAACAAAATAATATTTATGCATGATTTATGTAACTACCTCCACAATCAGGATACAGAATGGTTATAGTGACCCCAAAACTTCTTTGTGATATCCCTTTAAAACAACACCCCCATCCCTAACCCTGATAAACACTTATCTATTTTTTTTCTTCATCACTGTAACTTTGTCACTTCGAGATTGTTATATAAATGGCATCTTTTGGGTTTTTTTTTTTTTTTTGAGGTCTATCCATGTGGCTGCCTGTATCAATCGTTTGTTTCTTTTTAATTTTATGTAGTATTTCATTGTGTCAGTATGCTATAGTTTGTTTATCCAACTGCCAGTTGAAGGGCATTTGGGTTGTTTCCAGTTTTGGGCAGTTGAGAATTAGTATTCACATATAGATTTTCCTGTAAACACAAGTTGTTATTTCTCAAGAGGAAATACCCAGGAGTAGACCTACTGACTCAGATGATACATATATGCTTAAATGTATGAGAAACTGCCAAACTGTTTTCCGAAGTGCATGTATCTTTTTCTGTCCTCCTGCAATATGCAAGAGTTTCAGTTGCTCCACATACTCACAAGTGCTTAGTATTATCAGTATTAAAAAAAAAAAAAAGTTATTTTAGCCATTGTAATAGGTTTGGAGTGGCATTTTATATTTTAAATTTGCATTTCTCTATTGGCTATTATGTTGAACATCTTTTTCATATGCATATTTGCCACAGCTGTATCTTTAAGGAAGTACCTGTTCTTTTGTCCAGTTTTTTAAATTGTGTTTTTTGTTTTTTTATTGTTGATTTTTTAGAGAGTTCTTTATATCTATATCTACATACCTTCTTGTCAGATATCTAATTTGAAAATACTTTCTTCTAGTTTGTAGCTTGTCTCTTCAATCACTGAATAATGTCTTTTGCAGAGTTTTCAATTTTAATGAAGTTCAGCTTATAATTTTTTAATGAGTCATGCTTTTTGTATCATGTGTAAGAACTCCTGTTCTTCTATGTTCTATGGTTTCTGATGAGAAATCTGTCATTTGAATTGTTCTCCTGTAGGTAAGATATTAGGCATTATTCCTCTCTGGCTGCATTAAAGATTTTTTTGTTTGTTTGTTAAGTTTGATTATGATATGCCTATGTGTGGGTTTCTTTGAGTTTCTCCTGTAAGAGATTTGCTTAGTTTCTTGAATCTGTAGTTTTAAGTCTTTTGTTAAACTTGGGGATTTTCAAACCATTATTTCCCCCCATTTTTTTTTTTTTTTTTTTTTTAGCACCATTCTCCTTCTCTTCTATTTTTGGGACTCAAGTGACCTTAATTTTAGGATTTTTAATTTTTTTTTTTCTTTTTTACTTTAGCCTCCCAGGTCCCTGTGACTCTGTTAACTTTTGTTCAATCACTTTTCTCTTTGTTGTTTAGACTGGATGAGTTCTGTTGACCTATTTTTAGGTTCACTGATTTATTTTCCCTGTCATCTCAGTGTCCATCTAGTGAGTGTGTGTATATATGTGTGTATATATATATATATATATATATATATATTTGTTTATTGTACTTTATATTTCTAAAATTTCTATTCCATTCCTTTTTATTCCTTTGCTGAGATCTCCTATTTTTCAAGTCATTTCTAGAATATTTGCTATTGCTTGTTGTGACATTTTAAAAATAGCTGTTTCTTTTTTTTACAGTCTTGGGCTAGAAAATTACAATCAGTGTGTGTGACTTTGCTTAGTTTACTCTAACAAAATAGCATAGACTGGGAGGTTTAAACAACATAAATTAATTTTCTCACAGTTCTGGATGCTGGACGTCCAAGGTTAAGGCACTAGCTAGCAGGTTTGGTGTCTCCTTGTCTTGCAGACAGCTGCTTCTTACTGTGTCTCACGTGGTCTTTCTCTGTACATAGGCATCCCTTGTGTCTCTCTGTGTGTCTGAATTTTCTCTTCCTTATAAGGACACCAGAGAAGGCAATGGTACCCCACTCCAGCACTTTTGCCTGGAAAATCCCATGGACGGCGGAGCCTGGTGGACTGCAGTCCATGGGGTCGCTAAGAGTAAGACACGACTGAGTACCTTCGCTTTCACTTTTCACTTTCATGCTTTGGAGAAGGAAATGGCAACCCACTCCAGTGTTCTTGCCTGGAGAATCCCAGGGAAGGGGGAGCCTGGTGGTATGTCGTTTATGGGATCGCACAGAGTCGGACACGACTGAAGTGACTTAGCAGCAGCAGCAGCTTAAGGACACCAAGTAGATTGAATTAGAGCCAACCCCAATGGCCTTATTTTAAATTTAATCTCCTTTGTGAAGACTCTGTCTCCAAACAGGGCTTACCAGGTAGCTCAGATGGTAAAAATCTGCCTGCAATGCAGGAGACCTGGGTTCTACCCCTGGGTTGGGGAGAACCCCTGGAGAAGGGCATGACAGCCCACTCCAGTATTCTTTCCTGGGAAATCCCATGGACAGAGGAGCCTGGCAGGCTATATATCCCCAAATATAGTCACATCCAGAGGTACTGGTGGTTGGGACTTCAGTGCATGAGTTTTGGGGGCACGCAATGCAGCTCATAACCCTGTATCATCTTGAGGTCGCTGTCTGTTGATGGTCTTTTCCTAGTGAATTGAGGATTTCCTAGGTCTTCATAAGCTGAGTAATCTTGAATTGTACAATATCCTGCACATTTCATATGTTATATTGGGAGACTTTCGACCTCACTTAAATCCTGTGAAAACATAGATATTTTTGTTTTATCAGGCAAGTGACCTGGTTAGCTTCAGGCTACAAGTTCCAATCTCCCTTTTGTGGTCTGTAGTTCCAGAGTCAGCTCAGATTTTAGACTTTGCAGTTCCAATGCGCCCCCCAGGGGTCAGCCTGCAACTTAAGCAGTGGCCTGCCAGTCTGTTCCCTTCTTAAATTCTTTAAATGCGATTAAGATCACATCCAGGCATGGACAGACAGGGGTGACACTTAGGAGTTCATGAGTAACTTTACAGGGTCACATTTTGGTCTCCTTCCTCTGCCATCTATGGATTCTTATTTCCTGGGTGTCCCCCTTTTGCTCCCTTAGCTAGAAAACTGAAGCTTTTCATTAATCCTGCCCTGCTGCACATATTCATGCCTATATCCACATCCAGGGCCAACTGCTGAGAGAGCAGAGAGAGAGTGAAAATCAAGGGAAGTCACCCCACCTTCTAGGAATTACAGTTCTATCCATCAGAGAAGGACTCCCAACACTGCCCACTCAGTGGGCTCCCAAAGATGCTAATGCTACCCTGGCATTGCTTGGGGTCTGGGGGATGAGAAAACCCAGAAAAGAAATAATAATAATGAGGAAAAATTGCACACTCTCTTATTTCAGTGTTAGACTTCTCTTTTCACTCCTTGAGGCAGATCCAAGGGCTTCTTCTGGAGTTCTCTGTTCATACTGATTCTAATTTCTGGGTTTCAGGCTACACTGTATTCAGGCTGGTTGATACTGAAGGAAAAAAGAATGAATAAATTGCCATGTGGTAATTTTTGCTTTGGTGGTAATTTTTGCTTTGGTGGTACTTCAAATTTTCTTTGCCAGTCTTCCCATTACTATTCATTTCTCAGGGTACTCAAGTAGCTGTTTCACACATTCTGTCCAGGTTTTACAGCTGCATTTAGTGGGAGAGGAAGAGTGGATTGTGCTTACTCCATCTTGCCAGGAACCAAAATATACAGAAACAGAATGGTATCAAAGTTGAATAGGAAAAAGATGGAAAAACATCTCTTGAAAGTTAATGTTTAAGGCAAACAGATACCAATTAGGAGAAGATGAAGAAGTGGGTAGAAGTTTAAAGAAAAAAGAGAAATTCTGAAGGAGCCATTCAAAAATCTACAAAAGCTTTTGAAATTGAGAATAGTGGTATTTACTGTTTACTTTTGGGGCTCCTCCAGTGGCTCAGATGATAAATAATCCACCTGCACTGTCCTTCTTGAGAGGGGAAGATTCCCCTGGAGAAGGAAGTGACAACCTACTGCAATATTCTTGCCTGGAGAATACCATGGAGATGAGTCTGGCAGGCTACAGTCCATGGGGTCGCAAAGAGCTAGAAACACCTAGGCGGCTAACACATTCATTTTCACTTTTCATTGTGTAATTTTAGATGAAAATGGATAGTTTCTCTCTCTGGCATATGACTAATGACTATCTTTATGCTTATGAGGAATGATTAATTTTTCAGTTCAGTTCAGTTGCTCAGCCGTGTCCTACTCTTTGTGACCCCATGGACTACAGCACACCAGGCCTCCCTGTTCAAAACCAACTCCTGGAGCTTGCTCAGACTCATGTCCATCCCCTTCTCTTCCTGCCTTCAGTCTTTCTCAGCATCAGGTCTTTTCTAATGAATCAGTTCTTCCCATTAGGTGGCCAAATTATTGGAGTTTCAGTTTCAGCATCAGTCCTTCCAATGAATAGTCAGGACTGATTTCCTTTAGGATTGACCGGTTGGATCTCTTTGCAGCCCAACGGATTCTCAAGAGTCTTCTCCAATACCACAGTTCAAAAGCATCAGTTCTTTGATGCTCAGCTTTCTTTATGGTCCAACTCTCACATCCATACATGACTACTGGAAAAACCATAGCTTTGACTAGATGAACTATTGTTGGCAAAGTAATGATTCTGCTTTTCAACTTGGAGAAGGCAGTGGCACCCCACTCCAGTACTCTTGCCTGGAAAATCCATGGACGGAGGAGCCTGGTAGGCTGCAGTCCATGGGGTTGCTAAGAGTCGGACATGACTGAGCAACTTCACTTTCACTTTTTACTTTCATGCATTGGAGAAGGAAATGGCAACCCACTCCAGTGTTCTTGCCTGGAGAATCCCAGGGACGGGGAAGCCTGGTGGGCTGCTGTCTATGGGGTTGCACAGAGTCAGACACAACTGAAGAGGCTTAGCAGCAGCAGCAGCAGCAGCAGCAGCATGTTGGTCATAGATTTTTCTTCCAAGGACCAAACATCTTTTAATTTCAGGGCTGCAGTCACCATCTTCAATGATTTTTGAAGCCCATAAATAAAGTCTCTCACTGTTTCCATTGTTTCCCATCTCTCTGCAAGTGATGGGACCAGATGCCATGAGCTTAGTTTTATGAATGTTGAGATTTAAGCCAGCTTTTTCACTCCTTTTTCACTTTCATCAAGAGGCTCTTTACTTCCTCTGACTTTCTGCCATTAGAGTGGTATCATCTGCATATCTGAGGTTATTGATATTTCTCCTGCCTATCTTGATTACAGATTGTGCTTCAATCAGCCCTGCATTTCATAAGATGTACTCTGCATATAAGTTAAATAAGCAGGGTGACAATATGCAGCCTTGACATACTCCTTTCCCAAATTGGAACCAGTCCATTGTTCCATGTCAGGTCTAATTGTTGCTTCTTCACCTGCATACAGATTTATCAGGAGACAGGTCAGGTTGTTTGGTATTCCTACCTCTTGAAGTATTTTCCAGTTTGTTGTGATCCACACATGCAAAGCCCTTGACATAGTCAATAAAGTGGAAGTAGATGTTTTTCTGGAATTCTCCTGCTTTTGCTATGATCCAATGGATGTTGGCAATTTGATCTCTGATTCCTCTGCCTTTTCTAAACCCAGCTTGAAATCTTCAAGTTCTCAGTTCACGTACTGTTGAAGTGTGGTTTGGAGAATTTTGAGCATTGCTTTGCTACTGTGTGAGATGAGTGCACTTCTTCCATAGTTTGAACATTTTTTGGTATTGTCTTTCTTTGGGATTGGAATAAAAACTGACCTTTTCCCAGTCCTGTGGCCATTCTGAGTTTTCCAAATTGCTGGTGTATTGAGTGCAGCACTTTCACAGCATCACCTTTTAGGATTTGAAATAGCTCAACTGGAATTCCATCACCTCCACTAGCTTTGTTCATAGTAATGCTTCCTAAGGCCCACTTGACTTTGCATTCCAGAATGTCTGGATCTAGGAGAGTGATCATGCCATCATGGTTTTCTGGGTCATTAAGACCTTTTTATACAATTTTTTCCTGTGTATTCTTGCCACCTCTTCTTAATATCTTCTCCTTCTTTTAGGTCCATACCATTTCTGCCCTTTATTGTGCCCATCTTTGCATGAAATGTTCCTTGGTATCTCTAATTTTCTTGAAGAGATCTCTAGTCTTTCCCATTCTATTGTTTTCCTTTATTTCTTTGCATTGATCACTGAGGAAGGCTCTCTTATCTCTCCTTGCTATAGCTTTCCTTTTCTCCTGTGCCTTTCATTTCTCTTCTTTTCTCAGCTATTTGTAAGACCTCCTCAGACAAACATTTTGCCTTTTTGCATTTCTTTTTCTTGAGGATGATCTTGATCACTGCCTCCTGTACAATGTCATGAACCTCTGTCTGTAGTTCTTCAGGTACTCTGTCTTTTGGATCTAATGTCTTGAATCGATTTGTCACTTCCACTGTATAATTCTAAGGGATTTGATTTAGGTCATACCTGAATAGTCTAGTGGTTTTCCCTATTTTCTTCAATTTAAGTCTGAATTTTTCAATAAGGAGTTCGTGATCTGAGCCACAGTCAGCCCCCGGTCTTATTTTTGCTGACTCTATACAGCTTCTCCATCTTTGGGTGAAAAAAAAATATATAATCAATCTGATTTCAGTATTGAGCATTTGGTGATGTCCCTGCATAGAGTTGTCTCTTGTGTTGTTGGAAGAGGGTGTTTACCAGTGCTTTCTCTTGGCAAAACTTTATTAGCCTTTGCCCTGCTTCATTTTGAACTCCAAGGCCAAACTTGCCTGTTACTCCAGGTATCTCTTGACTTCCTATTTTGCATTCCAGTCTCCTGTGATGAAATAGACATCTTTCTTGGTGTTAGTTCTAGAAGGTCTTGCAGGTTATCATAGAACCATTCAACTTCAGTTTCTTTGGCATTAGTGTTTGGAGCATAGACTTGGATTACTGTGATATTGAATGGTTTGCCTTGGAAAAGATTCATTGAAAAAGACCCTGATCCTGGGAAAGATTGAAGGCAGGAGGAGAAAGGGACAACAGCGGATAAGATGGTTGGATGGCATCACCGACTCGATGAACATGAGTTTGAGCAAGCTCCAGAAGTTGGGGATGGACAGGGAAGCCTGGCGTGCTGCAGTCCATGGGGTTACAAATAGTCAGACACGACTGAACTGAAATAAACTTGCCTTGGAAACAAACAGAGATAATTCTGTCATTTTTGAGATTGTACCCAAGTACTGCATTTTGGACTCTTTTTTCACTATAAGGGCTACTCCATTTCGTCTAAGAGATTCTAACCCACAGTAGTAGATATAATGGTCATCTGAATTAAATTTGCCCATTCCAGTCCATTTTAGTTCGCTGATTCCTTAAATGCTGATATTCAATCTTGCCATCTCCTGTTTAACCACTTCCAATTTTATTTTGATTCATGGATCTAACATTCCAGGTTCCTATGCAATATTGCTCTTTACAGCATCGGACTTTACTTCCATCACCAGTCACATCCACAACTGGGCATTTTTTTCGCTTTGGATCGTCTCTTCATTCTTTCTGGACTTATTTATCCACTCTTCCAGTAGCATATTGGGCACCTACTGACCTGGGGAGTTTATCTTTCAGTCTTGTATCTTTTTGCCTTTTCATACTGTTCGGGTTCTCAAGGCAAGAATTCAGAAGTGGTTTGCCATTCCCTCCTCCAGTGGCAGACATTTTGTCAGAACTCTCCACCACGACCCATCCATCTTGGGTGGCCGTACATGGCATGGCTCATAGTTTCATTGAGTTAGACAAGGCTGTGGTCCATGTGATCAGTTCGATAATTTTTCAGTTCACAGATAAAGAAAAAAAAGTGGGAAAGAGGAACATTCATGGGGGATGGGGAGAGATATAAGAGTGAAACAAGAGAGAAATGGATTTTAACAGTGTGTGTGTGTTAATACATTTGAGTTTGATACTAAGGATAGTGAAGAACAGAAAGAAGAGAGCTGTGCGTGCTTGAGTCTCCTTAAAGGGAAGAATAGAGATCTGAGGGAAAAAAAGGAATCCTGTTATTCTTTGGTGACCATGTGCTGTCACTGTTGCCATGAGACAACTTAGTACTGTCATTTCCAAAATAAGGTTGTACGTTCTAGGGATGTGCAAGGCTGTCCTTTAAGGTGCCTGAAGAAAATATTTTGTTTTGTTGTTTAATTGTTAAGTCAGGTCTGACTCTTTGCAACCCCATGAACTATAGCCCACCAGGCTCCTCTGTCCCTTGGATTTCCCAGGCAAGAATACTGGAGTGGCTTGTGATTTTCTTCTCCAGGGGATCTTGCTCATCAAGGGATTAAACTGGTGCCTCCTGCATTGGTAAACAGATTTTTTTTTTTTTTAACCACCAAACCACTAGTTACTAGAACTTTAATTTCTATTTAGTTTTTAATCTTGAGAAAATAGAAATACACTAGACTTTGCTAGTATTGAATATATGATTGATACTGGCTCCATCACTCAATCACTAGGGTGGATGATTCTGGGTCATATGGTCTGCAAGAGGAATGGGAGCTCTGTAACTCAGAGTTGGTAGCAGCTACCTCATTCTGAACATACAGTGACATGTTGTAGATTACAAGTTCTTGGTGAAATGGATTTCTACACTATATTATGATGATAAATTAACACTCTTAAAATGTACAAGTGAATTAATATATTTTCTGCAAAGAAACTGCTAGTCAAGATGATCCTAATAATTCAAGCCAATAATAACAACGAAAAAATGGAAAAACAGTATGCTCCCTCCTGGTTTGAACTCTTTCTCAGCTGTATTATGAGCTAAAAACAAAGGCTATTGGTGATATGCTATCTAGCAGCATTTTTTTTTTTTTTTTTTTGACAAAGGATACCCACTTTGCCAATCTTTTTGAGTGAAAGTGATACTTTTTGATAGTAAATGAGAAAATAATGGCCTTTGAAGAAAATTCATGGTTTGGAGAAAGAATTTTGAAAGCATATGTTTAAGAATGCTTCCATCACTATGTGATTTTTGTTCCTGAGAATAAGACGGATTTATTTTACCTGTAAAACTCTCATATTTCAATATTAATAATACTTTGAGAATAAATTCTCTAATTTGTTAAAAAACTGTCCATGTGAAGACTTTAGGTAGGTTTTAAGATCATCTGTAAAAATATAAGCATTATATACCTTCTTTTAATTTGTAAAAAAAGAGATTACCATTATAGAAGATGGAATGTATTGATCAAAAATAAGACTTGTATATGAATAAGCTTTTTCATAAGGACCTGTGTTTCTTTGTGAAGTGAATTTTTCAATGAGGCTGTCATTAAAATAAAAAACCAAAATAAATTTTGGCTATCAAAATCATTAAAATCACCAGGCCATCAAATCACTGTATCACAAAATGTTATATCCAGACTTTAAAGCATGGTATATGTTCAATCATACTTCTTTGCTAAAATTAGTGATATTAGTAATACTTTTACATAAAGCAGAAAATTGCATATCATTAATCAATACACTAAAATAAAATTTGTTTAGCTCATATTTTCTCATTTCTTTAAGGTTTATTTTTATATATTTTCTTATAGACATGATCATAATTATAATTGATGTTTTATACATTTTATTGTGTACCCTGTACTGTTACAAATATTCTACTTATATTAATTAAACTCTCACAACAGCTAATATATATGCTATTGTTCCCATTTAAAGAATTAGGAAGCTCAAGCAGAGATAGAATAAGAAACTGGCTTAGGAACAATTAGTTAATATGTGACAGACTGAAGATATATTAGTATAGTAATGCATATACATGAGCTATTAGATTTTAAGACCAATGAACAGACCAATAGACATATAGGATTAAAATTTAGAGACTATATGCCTAATTTTAATAGGTATGGTGGTGACATAAGGGTATGCTCACAGGAAATTCAATCCAACATCAGTATAGTGTATTAGCATTTATAAAACATATGCATGGTCTTATTTAATTCCTGTAGTAACCTTTTAAGATAGTTGTGTTGATCTCAAGAGCATAAGCATATAAAATAATGTTTAATGGAATCTGACAGACCTGGGTATAAAGTTGAACATTACCACTTAACCATATGTGTGACTGAAGGTATTTCCTGTCTTCTTTGGATTTCATTTTGTTAATTTTCATAGTGGGCAAGCTAATACATATCCTTGTGGGTTAGTGTAGGATTAAATGACACATTATAATTTAACACAGGGTAGTGGTCAAGAACGTGGAATGAGAAGCTGTACTGTCTGGGTTTGAATTCTAGCTCTGCCCACTATTACTAACAACTTTCTTTGTTAGGCTGTATGTTTTCTCTCTACCTTAGTTTCCTCATCTGGAAAAAAATGGGCTAATAATCCTGCCTACCTTACAGAACTTTTATGTGGACTCATTGATGTAATGTGTTTAGAATATAGCACATAAGAAAAACTCAACAAATGGTTGCTATTATTAGTAAATACAAAGTGTTTAGCAGGTATTCAATAAATAACAACTGTTTGTTGTCATTATATGCACTGAGCATATTAGACATGATCATACAATTAACAACTATCCTGGTCACCTACTTCTGGGTTTACATGCATGGAAAATTGCCTTCTGAGGGATGTAGGCAAACATGTGTTCCTGAGGAGAGAACATTTAGTCTTGAGCTCATCAAGAAAGGTAGCTTTGGGATCTGAATAAGATTTGTAGAGTTAGAAAACATGGAGGAGGCAATGAAGTAAAAGCCAAGAGATAGGAAAAGGAAAAAAGTTTGTAGAAGAATGAATAATGTGTTTTGGCTGAAGCAGAGCTGCATGAGAGAACTCTTCAAGAAAATTAGATACCAAGGGAAAATGTCATGCAAAGATGGGCACAATTAAGGACAGAAACGATGTGGACCTAACAGAAGCAGAATATTAAGAAGAAGTGGCAAGAAGACACAGAAAAGCTATACAAAAAAATGTCTCAATGATCCAGATAACAATGGTGTGATGACTCACCTAGAGCCAGATATGAACAAAGCTAGTGAAGGTGATGGAATTCCACTGAATATTTCAAATCCTGAAAGATGATGCTGTGAAAGTGCTGCACTCAATATGCCAGCAAATTTGAAAAACTCAGAGTGGACACAGGACTGGAAAAAGTCAGTTTTAATATCAATCCCAGAGAAAGGCAATCCCAAAGAATATTCAAACTACTGCACAATTGCACTCATCTTACACGCTAGCCTTTTCATACTGTTCATGGGGTTCTCAAGGCAAGAATACTGAAGTGGTTTGCCATTCCCTTTTCCAGTGGACTACATTTTGTCAGAACTTTTCACCATGACCCGTTCATCTTGGGTGGCCCTACATGGCACGGCTCATAGTTTCATTGAATCAGACAAGCCTGTGGTCCGTGAGATCAGATTGGTTAACTTTCTATGACTGTAGTTTTTCAGTCTGTCTGCCCTCTGATGGAGAAGGATAAGAGGCTTATGGAAGCTTCCTGACTGGGGAGAGACTGACTGAGGGGGAAACTGGATCTTGTTCTGATGGGTGGGGCCATGTTCAGTAAATCTTTAATCTGAAGAATTGATGCTTTTGCACTGTGGTGTTGGAGGAGACTCTTGAGAGTCTCTTGGACTGCAAGGAGATCCAGCCAGTCAATCCTAAAGGAAATAAGTCCTGAATATTCTTTGGAGGGCCTGATGCTGAAACTGAAGCTCCAATACTTTGGCTACCTGATGTGAAGAACTGACTTATTGGAAAAGACCCTGATGCTGGGAAAGACTGAAGGCAGAAGGAGAAGGGGACAACTGAGGATAAGATAGTTGGATGGCATCACCAACTCGATGGAACTGAGTTTGAGCAAACTCCAGGAGTGGATATTCCCTGTGATGGACAGGGTAGCCTGGCATGCTGCAGTCCACGGGGTCACAAAGAGTTGGACTAGACTGAGTGACTGAACTAACTGAGCTGCATTAAAAGATTTTAGTGTTGGGGATTTACCTGGTGGTCCAGTGGTTAAGACTCTGAGCTTCCAATGGAAAGGACATGCATTCGATCCCTGGTCAGGGAACTAAGATCACACATGCTGTGTGACATTGCCAAAAAAACAAAAACAAAAACACCCACATAAACAACAACAACTGTAAAGATTAACAGGGATGTATTTGGGTGGACTTAGAACAGGAAAAAATTGAATAAGTGAGGAGGCAAAAGAGAAGTTTATTGTGCTCACTTAGGCATAAGAGGTAAGGGCCAGAAGGAGTGAAACTTGGAGGGAAGAAAAAGGAGTCCAGATGAAAGATAGCCTTCAAAAGATAAGTCAGCAGGGCTTGGACACATTAAATGACAGGTGAGCAAATGGAAGACAGAATGACACCAGTATTTTCATTTAAGTTGGTGTGGCGTGTACAATGACATTGAGAAATGGGAAAGTAATATTTAGAAGGGCAATGATAGGTTTGACATTTTTATGTTGAATTTGAATTAACAGAGAAACAGTTTTATGTAAAAATGTCAGGGGGCATTTGGAAAACTTAGATTCAGTTCAGTTCAGTCAGTTCAGTTGCTCAGTTGTGTCCGACTCTTTGCGACCCCATGAATCGCAGCACGCCAGGCCTTCCTGTCCATCACCAACTCCCGGAGTTTACTCAGACTCATGTCCATCGAGTCAATGATGCCATCCAGCCATTTCATCCTCTGTTGTCCTCTTCTCCTCCTGCCCCCAATCCCTCCCAGCATCAGAGTTTTTTCCAATGAGTCAACTCTTCGCATGAGGTGGCCAAAGTACTGGAGTTTCAACTTTAGCATCAGTCCTTCCAAAGAAATCCCAGGGCTGATCTCCTTCAGAATGGACTGGTTGGATCTCCTTGCAGTCCAAGGGGCTCTCAAGAGTCTTCTCCAACACCACAGTTCAACAGCATCAATTCTTTGGCACTCAGCTTTCTTCAGAGTCCAACTCTCGCATCCATACATGACCACTGGAAAAACCATAGCCTTGACTAGACGGACCTTTGTTGGCAAAGTAATGTCTCTGCTTTTCAATATGCTATCTAGGTTGGTCATAACTTTCCTTCCAAGGAGTAAGCGTCTTTTAATTTCATGGCTGCAGTCACCATCTGCAGTGATTTTGGAGCTCAAAAAAATAAAGTCTGACACTGTTTCCCCATCAACTTCCCATGAAGTGATGAGACCGGATGCCATGATCTTAGTTTTCTGAATTTTGAGCTTTAAGCCAACTTTTTCACTCTCCACTTTCACTTTCATCAAGAGGTTTTTTAGTTCCTCTTCACTTTCTGCCATAAGGGTGGTGTCATCCGCATATCTGAGGTTATTGATATTTCTCCCAGCAATCTTGATTCCAGCTCCTGCTTCTTCCAGCCCAGTGTTTCTCATGATGTACTCTGCATATAAGTTAAATAAGCAGGGTGACAATATACAGCCTTGACGTACTCCTTTTCCTATTTGGAACCAGTCTGTTGTTCCATGTCCAGTTCTAACTGTTGCTTTCTGACCTGCATATAGGTTTCTCAAAAGGCAGGTCAGGTGGTCTGGTATTCCCATCTCTTTCAGAATTTTCCACAGTTTATTGTGATCCACACAGTCAAAGGCTTTGGCATAGTCAATAAAGCAGAAATAGATGTTTTTCTGCAATTCTCTTGCTTTTTCAATGATCCAGCAGATGTTGGCAATTTGCTCTCTGGTTCCTCTGCCTTTTCTAAAACCAGCTTGAACATGTAGAAGTTCACGCTTAAGCCTGGCTTGGAGAATTTTGAGCATTACTTTACTAGCGTGGGAGATGACTGCAATTGTGCAGTAGTTTGAGCATTCTTTGGCATTGCCTTTCTCTGGGAGTGGAATGAAAACTGACCTTTTCTAGTCCTGTGGCCACTGCTGAGTTTTCTAAATTTGCTGGTATATTGAGTGCAGCACTTTCACAGCATCATCTTTCAGGATTTGAAATAGCTCAACTGGAATTCCATCACCTACACTAGCTTTGTTCCTAGTTATGCTTTCTAAGGCCCACTTGACTTCACATTTCACGTCACATTCTTTAATGCCTGTGATGGTGCACAGAGTGCTGGCGGCGCACAGAGCACGGGCGGCTGCACTGCGACGGCGCACAGAGCACGGGCGGCTGCGACGGCGCACAGAGCACGGGCGGCTGCACTGCGACGGCGCACAGAGCACGGGCGGCTGCACTGCGACGGCGCACAGAGCACGGGCGGCTGCACTGCGACGGCGCACAGAGCACGGGCGGCTGCACTGCGACGGCGCACAGAGCACGGGCGGCTGCACTGCGACGGCGCACAGAGCACGGGCGGCTGCACTGCGACGGCGCACAGAGCACGGGCGGCTGCACTGCGACGGCGCACAGAGCACGGGCGGCTGCACTGCGACGGCGCACAGAGCGTGGCCTAGAGGAGCTGCCCCACGTCCGAAGTCAAGGGCAGAAGCCGGGAGGACCCCATGCCCGAGGGGCGGCGGCCAAGAGGAGTTACCCCACATCCGAGGTCTGGGGCAGCGTCCCAGAGTGCCAGGCGGCGACGGCGCAGTAAGGGCCGAGAGGAGCTACCCCACGTCCGAGGTCAGGGGCGACAGCTGGGAGGAGCAGCCCCATATCCAAGGAGCGGTGGCTGCACGGGTGCCGGAGGTCCTGGAGGAGCTATTCCACGTTCAAGGTCGGGAGGGATGGCGTTGAGAAGATACCCGTCGTCCAAGTAAGGAGCAGCGGCTGTGCTTTGCTGGAGCAGCCGTGAAGAGATACCCCACATCCAAGGTAAGAGAAACCCAAGTAAACTTAGATTGCTCTGGTCCAAAGATGAAAGTAATCTGTACAGAGGACATAAGTGAAGGAGGTCTTTATTATTTAGAGCTTTATAGTGAAAAGATCATTTAAATAACTTCATAGAGAACAATACCACTATTTACCAGTAAATAGTGAAAAACTTAAAAGGAAATAAGTAATTATAGTTATCTGTATCTTATATTTAAAGCAATTTATATTCCAATTCCAACTGGCCACTAATTCTTAGAATGAACAGAGAATTAATTTCTGGTTGTTGCTGTTACTATATACCCAGTGAATCTGTGCACTAGTCTCTGAGAATCTACAGTCTGTCTTACTTTCTGAAAAATTGTATAAATGCATATTTAGTTTTTAATCTTTTAGTCATCAGAAAGTCTTTTTTTTTTTTAACAAATCATTGGTATATTGATTTGAATCTTGTGTGGTCTTTTATACACAAACCTAATACATAGTAAAAAAAAGTCTGTCTTGGACTCTTTATCGTGGAGTGACACTTTAAAGACTCTTTTGGCAAGCAATCTGCATGCAAGGTCATTTAGATTTCTGTCATTGTTTCCTTTGAACTATCTTTTTTATATTAAAAAATTGTGGTAAAATACACATAATGTAAAATGTATTAATATCATCTAAATCATTTTCAAGTGTGCAGTTCAATAGTATTGTTTATTTACATTTTTGTGCAACCAATCTCCAGAATTTTTTAATCTTGCAGAGTGAAACTCTATAACCATTAAACAATGCTCCATGTCTACTTCTTCTTAGTTCCTAGAGACCACCATTGCTATATTTTCTTTGTTTTTTCTTTTTTTACTTTTTGCCCCTGCTACAAGGCATGTGGGAACTTAACTCCCTGACCAGGGGTTGAATCTGTGCTCCCTGTAGTGGAAGGGCAGAGTCTTAACTGTTGGACTGCTAGGGAAGTCCTATTGTATTATATTTTCTATTTCTCTGGGTTTGAGTACCTAGATACTTCTTGTAGGTGTAATCAATCACACAGTATTTGTCTTTTTCTTACGGGATTATTTTAGTATTATGTCTTTTAGGTTTATACAGGTTATAGGACATGCCAGAATTTTCTTTTTTATGTCTCAATGATATTCTGTTGTATATATGCATCACATTTTGTTTATCCAGTCATCTATCAGTGGACCTTTGAGTTCGTTCCACCTTTGGGCTTCTGCCCAACTAAGCCCGAGGGCCACAACTGCTGAGCCTGTGTGCTCCGGCGCCCATATGCTGAAACTACTGAGCCCACACAGTGTATCTAGAGAGTATTCCCCACTTGCAGCAACTAGAGAAAGCCCATGCCCAGAAACAAAGACCCAGCACAGCCATAAACATAAAAACAGTGCCCAAGGGTTCCAGCTTTTTCACATCCTTGTCAATGGTTGTTTCTTTTCTTTTCTTTTTATAGTAACCACTTCAATGGGTATGAGCTGGATATGTGTGGTTTTGATTTGCATTTCCCTAATGACTAGAGATGTTGTCCATCTTTTTGTATGCTTCTTGGCCATTCATTTATCTTCTTTGGAGAAATGTTTTTTCAAGTTCTTTGCTCATTTTTGATCAGGTTGTTTTTGTTTCTGTTGTTGAATCTTAGAAGTTGTCTGTATATTCTGGATTGTGACTCATTGTCAGATACATTGTTAGCAAATATTTCCTTCTGTTGCATGGGTTATCTTTTCACTCTGTTGTGTCCTTGATGCACAAGTTTTACATTTCGGTGTAGTTCAATTTATCTCTTTTCACTTTGTCTGCGCTTTTGGTGTCCTGTCTTACAGAGTTCAGACCATGCTACACTAAAATATGACCCCTTGGCATTTTAAGTTGAAGGACTTTGAGAAAACAGCAGTAGCAGGAAGGTTACTTTGACCCTCTGCTCATCCTTCACCTCTGAAGTAGGTCATAATACTCTTTAAGTGAGAAGTGCTTTCTCTATAGATGGCAAAGGTGCATCCTCATCTCCAAAGACAAAAGAATGCCAGAAAGACTCCAAATAGGCTGTTTCCCTCAGTATACTACATTTATCTCTGCTCTTTGCCATATTATATTTCTCCATGACTATCTCCTCTTCATCAAATCTAGTGTAAGAATTTTCAGGTTTCACTGTTTCTTTCAGATATTGATTTTCTTGTAAAGGCTCCCATGTTAAGACTTATATTAAATACATTTATAATTTTCTCCTATGTTTTGTCTTATTCAATTTTCAAAGCCAGCCAGGGATTACTAAGAAGGTGGAGTAAAAAAAGAAATTCACCTAAATTTCTAAGAAATTACAGTGAAATATGTCATGAAGCTTTTCTTCTGTCTTTTAAGACTTTTATAGATTTAGGTCTTGCATTTAGATCTTGATCTGTTTTCAGTTCCTTTTTGTGTATTGTGGAAGGTAAGGGTACAACTTGTTCTTTTGCATGTGGATATCTAGTTTGCCCACAACCCTTTGTTGAAAATGCTGTCTTTTTTCTCACTGAATGGGCTTGGCTTCCTTATCAGGAATCATTTGACTATGATTGTGAGGGTTTATTTCTGGGCTCTCTATTCTATTTCATTGTTCTGTCTGCATTTATGAAAATGCCACACTTTTGATTACAGTGTGAAAGCGTGATAATCACTCAGTTGTGTCCGACTCTTTGCTGCCCATAGACTGTAGCCCTCCAGGCCCCTCTGTCCATGGGATTTCCCAGGCAAGAATACTGGAGTGGGCAGCCATTCCGTTCTCTAGGGGATCTTCTTGACCAAGGGATTGAACCATGGTCTCCTGCATTTCAGGCACATTCTTCACTGTCTGAGCCACCATGGAAGCTTTGCAAGAAGCTTGAAATCAGAAAGTGTGATACCTTTAACCTTGTTCTTCTTTTTCAAGATTGTTTGGCTATTCAAGCTCTCCAGGTTTACTGTTATGACACAGTTATAAAGAGGAAAAAATGTGTAAAACATTTGTGAGGGTTCATCAGTTTTTTCTAAGAATCTTTCTTAATTTTTTGATACTCAAATCAATGTGAAGTCTTTGAAGTATCTGTCATGCCATCATCCCTGTAAATTTATCTTCATTTGTTCACGTAAGTAACTCTTCCATATGAGTGCCTTTCTAAGTGTCTGAACTGTGCTTTGCTATCATGAAATCCTGCATCTTTTACAAGATGTACAATTCTTTTCTGAAATGGATTTGCTCTTATATTTCGTGGTGCTAATAGATGTATACATGTGCTAAGCAGTGTATGCTGCCTCAGTTGTCTCAGTACATTAGCAGATCTGTGTGTTAAGTGGGGAGGGATCTTAAAAGTAGACTAATTGTTATAAATTCAGTTGTATAGTGAATCTGTTTTACAGAATTAACCTTTGTGAGTTTGGGGTTTCTGATGTAAGTACTCAAATAAAGATAAGTTGTCATTGTTGAGACTATGAGAATGGATATGTTCTTGAGAATAAAGTGCTTTGAGAGAGCTGGAAAGAAAACCAAAGTGCTCACGAGTCCACTGACTTTTAGAGAGTTGAGGGCAAAAACATTGAGCATTCATTCCTGGGGAATGAGTTCTCAAGGAATTATGAAAAGAATTTGACCAGTTAAATAAAAACTGGTATTAAATAAAGAATTTCAGATTAGTGTCTCAGGAAGAATGATTACCAAGGAAAGAGAAATATGGGATGTGGTGTAATTCTGTAAGAAAGAAAGGGGAAAAAAGAATGATAGATGGAAAAGGACCTTGGGTTTCAATTTCTTTTAGAATAAAATGGAGGTAAGAGATGTGTCTCCCATTGGGCGCCCATTGTCACACATGTTATTTTAACACACAGATTTTTGCAGAGAGACAATTAGAGACCATACAAAGCTTCTCAGTTTTGAATTTATATTGAACGCTACTGTCTCTTCATGTTTCCTGTCCCGTGAACTACTCTGCAGGGCTTTTGTCACAGCTGGCATCCACACACCTTGACGTTAGTAACAGCTGAGAGTATTTCCCCTCGGAACTACCTGCAATTTAATGAGGGATCCTCAACATTTAGTAGAACCATATACAAAACAAAAGTTATAAATATATATGGAGGCATTTTAAGCATATGTATAAAGTCATATTGTTTTATTCATTCTCTACTTGTTTCTACTGATGGTGTTTATTAAGTTTTGTGCTCATCACAGTATTAGACTGAGAACACGAAAATTAACCAGTCCTTAAGAAGTTTGCTATCTAAGTTCTCAACCAGGAGGCATAATAGTTTGTTTTCCATGTTTGAACATATCTGGGGACAGTTTGGTTTGTTCCAATGACTTGGGGGACGTTACTGGTATTTAGTGGGCAGAAACACTCTAGAAAGGTTTGCATAGAGCAGAATTATCCAGCCCTAAGCAATGGTGTCTCCATTGATAAACAAATGCTAGAAAAAGTATAATACTAGTAGCAATGATTTATTATACCGTACTGTCTTAAGCTTACCTTACCTGCCTTGTTTAATTTAACTTCACCTTGACAGTTTGGGCTTCCCTTATGGCTCAGCTGGTAAAGATTCCGCCACAATGCGGGAGACCTGGGTTCAATCCCTGGGTTGGGAAAATCCCCTGGAGAAGGGAACGGCAACCCACTCCAGTATTCTGGCCTAGAGTGTTCCATGGACACGACTCAGTTGGACACAACTGAGCGACTTTCACTTTCACTTGACACTTCGGAGTAAGTACTATCTTCACTTTTTTGAATAGCTGAAAGGATAAACAAGTCTTTCATGGCTATGCTGCTAAGTAGATGGCAGAATAAGATGTTAAACAATGTTATAGATTAGACCCCAGGACCTATAATTTTAATGACAAATAATTTATTATTATATTATTATTTGAATAATTTAATAACAATTTTAATAACTGGCACATAGAGCTTCTTAAGGTCGAGGTAAAACAGAACATGGATATCTGCATGCATGAGAATGCAGAACATGTGTGAGCAAACCCAAAGGGCACAGACTATGATTCATTCATCTCTCTTCCTTCTGCCTAGTTCAAGGACTGCCAAAATTCCTCTCCTCTATCCGTCATTTTATTTAGTTCAATAGACTTTAAAAATGATCCACATCAAAAAAATTTTTAAAACGCCACGCATCAGGGTCCCTCCCCATAGGGGAAGGAGAGAGCCCAGCTCCTGCAGGATATTCAGGAAAGTCATCCGCACAGGGACCTGACCACACCACACACTGGCTGGTTCACAGGACTTATTATCCTATCCTAGACGTGCTGGTCCTTTTAGCCCTAGCGCAGGGACCAAAAGTATCCTTTGCCCCTTCTGAAAATATTAGGTAATGTCAGTGCAGGGAGATAAAACCCTCTTTCTGCATGTCTGGCTTGCAGTGCAGGGCAGCAATATTTGCTCTTGGGAATGATTGCTCTAATTCTTAGGTCATTAACGCTAAATACTACATGACTACACACTTCTCTAATGAGAGAGAACACAAAACAGTGCAATACGTATTTCTGGAGCATAAAGTTTAGTAAGACTGAACTAAGAGAAAACAAAGGAGTTGGCAATAACTATCCCCTCCCCCACCAAAATGAAAGACAGAAGTGTGGGGGGTGGGGGACATGCCCCAGGGCACAGTCCAGTCTCTGAAGTTTCACCCATCAGGGGAGGAGGGGCAGCCAGGCCAGGGTGGTGCCTCTTCTGGTCGCCCAGACCACTCCAGAGCATCATCTGAGCTGGCCAGGGTTTTCTATAGGAGGCTTTTCTGAAGGCGGTGGAGGTGCTGGATTTGAATCCCATCATCCAGGTGGGAACATGACTAGGTCCCAAGGAGCTTTGCAGGTCATCCATGGGCTGTTTTTGGTATCACTTTATTATCAGCTCTCATGCTGGGCAGCCCACAGCAAAGATATTTAGATAGACATCTCCAGATTCTCCCAGCTATGCCCTTCTTTTTCTGGGTGAGGCCAGAGGGAGTGACTGGGGACATATGCTCAGGCTACCCAACAAGGGTTTAGCTTCCTGTGTCAGGCACATCCGGGAGGTGGTGGATTCCTTCTGGGACTTTACCGCCGATGTCATGGGTGCCATTGGTGTTGGAGGTGTCACAGGTGCCATGAGTGCCATCTGTGTCGTGGGTGACCCTGGTGTCACGGGTGACGGTGGCATAAGTATCATGGGTGGTGTGGTCACCACTGGTGTCACGGGTGCCTCTGGTGTCACGGGTGCCTCTGGTGTCACGGGTGCCTCTGGTGTCCCTGGTGAGGCAGGTGTCACTGGTAATGTGGGTATCAATGGTGCCACGGGTATCATATACGTTGCAGGCCCCAGTGGTGTCCTGGGTGCTTAGGGCGTCATAGGTGAGGCTGGGATCACAGGTGTGGCTAGTGTCATGGCAGCTGCAGGTGTCACAGGTGAGGCTGGTACCTCTGGTATGACAGGTGTCGCAGGTGCTGATGGTGTCGCGGGTGTCTCTGGTGCCACGGGTAACGCTGGTGTCACGGGTGTGGCTGCTGTCACGCCTGCCGCAGATGTCGCAGGTGAGCCTGGTCCCGCATGTATCGTGGAGGTCACCAGCGTGATCGGTGGCTAGGGCGCTGCTGTCATCACGGGTGTTGCAAGTGGTGGGGGCTGGGCGGGGGGTGACGGTCCTTGCTTCTGGGCAGGGTTGGGGAGTGGCAGGCTCTCTGGTCTTCTCCCTTGACTCCTGGTTCTCCTGCTGCTGAATGGTCTCCCAAAGCCAGGTGGGAATAAACATGGAAATCTCAGGGCTGGTGGGAGGCATATGTTCTTGGCTGCTGAGGTCAGAGGAAACGGCTGGCCTCACAATGATCGTGCGGACCCTCAACTTGGGTTCATTCATGTTACTGCCACTGCTTATGTCTAAGCCCTGGATTTGGTCTCTGCATCAGCCCAGTATCATCTCCACTGTCACCCCAGGGTGCTCTTCACGGGCTGGTGGGAGTGAGTCCTGGCCCATGTTCACCCATGGATGCTGCCAAACATCATCTAAAGTACCTCTGTTGGTAGGTTGAACATTAACATTCTTCCTAGTAAGTCTGTTATCTCATTGAATAGTTATTTGGGCACATGTTGCTGCCCCCTAAGCACACGCTGCCACAGCTCCCAGAAATCTTATCCCCTGAAGGGGAGTGATCCAGTTACCTCGGTGTACTGGACGCCACCGAGGCTTCACACATCCTCCTCTGGGCCTGTGTAAGGGCTCCCCAGGAAGAGTCCTGGGGCCATGAATGCAGGACTGCCACAGAAAGTGTTTGGCTTCTTTCCTGGGTGCCACTGGTTGCTAAGTGTGAAGTCGGAGATCTTGGCGGTGTTGTTGGCATCGAGGAGGAGGTTGTCCAGCTTCAAGTCCCGGTGCACCACACCCAGCTGGTGGCAGTGATGCAGAGACGAGAACAGCTTTTGGAATGGGCCTTGGGCCTCCCCCTCCATCGTGTGGCCTTTGGCCTCCAAGTGGGTGAAGAAGTCTCCCCCACTGAGGTACTCCATTACTATAAACAGAGTCCCCTCAGTATCAATCACTTCCAGGAGTTTGACAATATTCGGGTGGTTTAATATTCTCATGCTTTTAACCTCTCAAAATGGTTCCTGGATGCTGGAGAAGCTCTGATTTGTCTTGTTAATGGCCATGATGGCTACCACTCCCCTGGTCAGAACATGCCTGGCCAACTCCACTTTGGCGAAGTGACCTTCACAATTGTGTGAAGGATCTCATAATTCTCAATATGAACCACCTTTTTTGTTGAGATGGCCATGAGGTTCTCATCCCTAACTATACTAACTACCACTGCTGCTGCTGCTGCTGCTAAGTCACTTCAGTCGTGTCTGACTCTGTGCAACCCCATAGAGGGAAGCCCATCAGGCTCCCCCGTCCTTGGGATTCTCCAGGCAAGAACACTGGAGTGGGTTGCCATTTCCTTCTCCAATGCATGAAGGTGAAAAGTGAAAGGGAAGTTGCTCAGTCATGTCCGCCTCTTAGCGACCCCATGGACTGCAGCCCACCAGGCTCCTCCGTCCATGGGATTTTCCAGGCAAGAGTACTGGAGTGGGGTGCCATTACTAAGCTATACTAATTGCCTAACTACACTATCTACACCACTAAATATACTAACTACCACTAAGCCCTCACTAAGAATGCTAACTGTTCTAACAATACTGCATATGCTAACAGTGCTACACAACTATTCTAATGCTAAGAACTCTACTCACAGTGCTAACATTAACTATGCTGATAAAGTATTAACTATACGAACTTACGCTAAGTATACCAACAATACTAACAGTGCTAACACTAACTGTACTATCTATGCTAACAAACTATTAACTATACCAAATATGCTAACTATATCAATGATACTCTCTCTACTAATACTAGCTACACTAAATAAAAAAAATAAGATAAAAGAGGAAAAGAACTAAGGGAAAAAAATGGGGAAAAAAAAACAAAAAAAAAATATGAGGAGAAACTAAAATTAAAAGAAAAAAATGATAAGACAAATTTTAAAAAATGAGGAAAAGACAAAGGAAAAAGAGAAAAATGAAAAAGAGAGAAAAAGGAAAAAAATCAACAAAATGGCAAAACACGGAAAAAAGCTCACTAACTGTAGGTCCAGCCGTCAGGTCACCAAAATCAGATTCCTGGGCTCTGTGGACAAAAACCTGCACCCAGCTGGGGGCTTATAAAGGGTTTTTTGTGAGTTTCGTCACAGTGATGCCCTGTGAGGTCAGAGCAAGAAACGGACCAGTCGTGGCTGCCCTCAATCTTTCCCAGCATCAGGGTCTTTTCCAATGAGTCAGCTCTTTGCGTCAGGTGGCCAAAGTATTGGAGTTTCAGCTTCAACATCAGTCCTTCCAATGAACACCCAGGACTGATCTCCTTTAGGATGGATAGGTTAGATCTCCTTGCAGTCCAAGGGTCTCTGAAGAGTCTTCTCCAACAGCACAGTTCAAATGCATCAATTCTTTGGCACTCAGCTTTCTTTAAGTCCAACTCACATCCATACATGACCACTGGAAAAGCCATAGCCTTGACTAGATGGACCTTTGTTGGCAAAGTGATGTCTCTGCTTTTTTATATGCTGTCTAGGTTGGTCATAACTTTCCTTCCAAGGAGTAAGTGTCTTTTAATTTCAGGGCTGCAATCACCATCTGCAGTGATTTTGGAGCCCCCCCAAAATAAAGTCTGTCACTGTTTCCACTGTTTCCCCATCTATTTCCCATGAAGTGATGGGACCAGATGCCATGATCTTCGTTTTCTGAATGTTAAACTTTTAAGCCAGGCTTTTCCGTCTCCTCTTTCACTTTCATCAACAGACCCTTTAGTTCTTCACATTCTGCCATAAGGGTGGTGTCATCTGCATATCTGAGGTTATTGATATTTCTCCCGGCAATCTTGATTCCGGCTTGTGCTTCTTCCAGTCCAGCATTTCTCATGATGTACTCTGCATAGACATTAAATAAGCAGGGTGACAATATACAGCCTTGAAGTACTCCTTTTCCTATTTGGAACCAGTCTGTTCCATGTCCAGTTCTAACTGTTTCTTCCTGACCTGCATACAGGTTTCTCAAGCAGCAGGTCAGGTGGTCTGGTATTCCCATCTCTTGAAGAATTTTCCACAGTTTATTGTGATCCACACAGTCAAAGGCTTTGGCATAGTCAATAAAGCAGAAGTAGATGTTTTTCGGGAACTCTCTTGCTTTTTCGATGATCCAGCAGATGTTGGCAATTTGATCTCTGGTTCCTCTGCCTTTTCTAAAACCATCTTGAACATCTGGAAATTCATGTTTCGTGTATTGCTGAAGCCTGGCTTGGAGAATTTTGAGCATTGCTTTACTAGCATGTGAGATGAGTGCAATTGTGTGGTTGTTTGAGCATTCTTTGGCCTTGTCTTTCTTTGGGATTGGAATGAAGACTGAGCACATTAGTCATGATTATACAGTTAAGAAGCATCTTGATATGTTACTTCTGGGTTTACATGCATGGAAAATTGCCTTCTGAAGGATGTAAGCAAAAATGTGTTCCACACTTAGTCTTGAGCTCATAAGAAAGGGAGCACTGGGGTCTGAATAGGATTTGTAGAGGTAGAAATCATGAAGAGGTGATGATGTAAAAGCCAAGAGATAGGAAAAGCAAAAGCAAGTTTGCGGAAGATGAATATAGTGTTTTGGCTGAAGCAGAGTTGCATTAAAAGATTAATAGTGTTGGGGATTTACCTGGTGGTCCAGTGGTTAAGACTCTGAGCTTCCAATGCAAAGGGCGTGTGTTCCATCCCTGGTCAGGGAACTGAGATCCCACATGCTGTGTGTCCTTGCCAAAAACCAAAACATCCACACAAACAACAATAATGAAAAAGATTAACAGGGATGTATTTGGGTAGAATTAGAATAGGAAAAAATTCAAGAAGTGAGGAGGCAAAAGAGAAGTTTGTTGGGGTTATCAGTCCATGGGGTCGCGAAGAGTCGGACACGACTGAGCGACTTCACTTTCACTTTTCACTTTCATGCATTGGAGAAGGAAATGGCAACCCACTCCAGTATTCTTGCCTGGAGAATCCCAGGGACGGCGGAGCCTGGTGGGCTGCCGTCTGTGGGGTCGCACAGAGTCAGACATGACTGAAGCGTCTTAGCAGCAGCAGGCATGAGTGGTAAGGGTCAGAACAAAAGTAGCCTTGGAGGGAAGGAAAAAGGGAGTGCAGATGAAAGCCTTCAAAAGAGAAATCAGCAGGGCTTGGACAGATTAAATGACAGGTGAGCAAACGGAAGAAGACAGAATAACAGCAGTATTTTCACTTAAGTTGGTGTGGCATGTACGATGGCATTAAGCAGAGCGAAAGTAATATTTAGAAGGGCAATGATAGGTGTGACTTTTTATGTTAAATATGAATTAATAGAGAAACATTTTAATTAAAATGTCCAGGGCATTTAGAAAACTTAGATTGCTCTAGTCCACAGATGGAGTTGGAAGTCATCTGCATGGAGGACAGAACTGAAGGAGGTCTTTATTTTCCAGAGATTTATAGTGGAAAGATCATTTAAATAACTTTGTACAGAACAACACTGCATACCTGTAAATAGTGGAAAAACTTAAAAGGGAAAAGTAATTACAGTTATTTGTATCTTATATTTAAAAAATTTTCTATTCTAATTCCAACTGTCCACTAATTCCTAGAATGAGCAAAGAATTAATTTCTTATTGTCACTGTTTTGTATACCCAGTGAATCTGAGCACTAGTCTCTAGGAATCTGCACTCTGTCTTACTTTCTAAAAAATTGTGTAAATGTACATTTATTTTCTAATCTTTTTGTCATCACAAAGTTTTTTTTTAAAAAAAACAAAAATGATTGGTATATTGATTTGAGTTTTGTCTGGTCTTTTATGCACAAGTTTCACACATGGTAAAAAAGTCAGTCTTGACTCTTCGACATGTAATGAAATTTTAAAGATTCTTTTAGCAAGCAATCTGAATGCAAGATTCTTTGACATTTTTTATTATTGTTTCCCTTGAACTATCTTTTTGATATTTTTTTAAAAAAATGTGGTAAAAGACACGTAATATAAGTGTATTAATACCATTAAAGCATTTTCAAGTGTGCAGCTCAGTAGTGTTAATTATACTCACTCATTGTTATGCAGCCAATCTTCAGAAATCTATAGTCGTGCAAACTGAAATTCCATCACCATTAAACAGCAATTCTCCATGTCTCCTTCCCCCTAGCTCCTAGAAACCACCATTGTGACATTTTCTTTTCTTTCTTTCTTACTTATTTATTTATTTTTTTACCGTTTAACCGTAGTGCAAGGCACGTGGGATCTTAGTTCCCTGACCAGGGGTTGAACCCATGCTTCCTGCAGTGGAAGGGCAGAGTCTTAACCATTGGACTGCTAGGGAAGTTCCCATTATATTATGTTTTCTGTTTCTCTGAGTTTGAGTACCTGGATACTTGCTGTAAATGTAATCAAACACATAGTTTTTGTCTTTTTGTTACTGGATTGCTGCTGCTAAGTCGCTTCAGTCGTGTCCGACTCTGTGCAACCCCGTAGACAGCATCCCACAAGGCTCCCCTGTCCCCGAGATTCTCCAGGCAAGAATACTGGAGTGGGTTGTCATTTCCTTCTCCAATGCGTGAAAGTGAAAAGTGAAAGTGAAGTTGCTCAGTCGTGTCCGACTCTTAGCGACCCCTTGGACTGTAGCCCACCAGGTTCCTCCATCCATGGGATTTTCCAGGCAAGAGTACTGGACTGGGTTGCCATTTCCTTCTCTGTGTTATTGGATTATTTTAGTATTCAGTCCTTTCGGTTTGTACAGGTTATAACACATGTCAGAACTTTCTTTTTATGGCGAATACTATTCTGTTATATGTTTGCATCAGATTTAGTTTATCCATTCATCTATCAGTGGACCTTTGAGTTGCTTCCACCTTTGGGCTTCTGTGAGTAGTGCTGCTAGGAACACGGGTGTACAAGCATCTCTTCAAGACCATGCTTTCAATTCTTCTGAGCATATTCCAAATGTATACATGGTGGACCATACAGAAATTTAATTTTTAAATTTTTTGAGGAACTACCATGCTCTTTCATGGTGACTACACTATTTTACATTCCTATAAATAGTGCAAAAGGGGAGTTGTCTGGTGGTCCAGTGGTTAGGAATCTGTCTGCCAGTGCAGGAGACACGAGTTCAATCCCTGGTCTGGGGAGATTTCAGATTCTGTGGGGCAGTGAAGCCTGTGGGCCACAGTTACTGGGCCTGTGTGCTCTAGAGCCCGTCCTCTGCACCTGCTGAGGCCACACACTGCATCCAGAGGGTTTCCTCCACTTGTGGCCACTGGAGAAAGCCCGCATCCAGCAGCAAAGACCCAGCGCCGCCATGAAGAAACACATGTGAACATAGTGCCCAGAGACTGCCGTTTTTAGCATCCCTGTCAACAGGTGTTCCTTTTTCTTTTATTTCTTTTTTCTTTTTATAGCAGCTACTTCAATGGGTATGAGCTGGATGTGTCACTGTGGTTTTGATTTGCATTTCCCTGTTGACTAGAGAAGTGGTACATCTTTTCATGTGCCTGTTGGCCATTCGTATATCTTCTTTGAAGAAACTTCTTTCAAATCCTTTACTCATTTTTTATTGTGTTCTTTTTGTTTCTGTTGTTGAATCTTAGAAATTGCCCTTATATTCTATATTTTAACTCATTGTCAGATACATGGTTTGCAAATGTTTCCTTCCATTCCTTGGGTTGTCTTTTCACTACTGGTTGTGTCCTTGATGCACAAACGTTTTACATTTTGGTGTAATCCGGTTTATCTCTTTGAATTTTGTTTGTCTGTGCTTTCGGTGTCATATCTTATGGAGTTCAGACCACGCTGCACTAAAATATGACACCTTGGCATATTTTATATTTTAAGTTGAAGGACTCTGAGAAAACAGCAGGAGTAGGAAGGTTACTTTGTCCCTCTGCTCACCCTTCACCCCTAAAGTAGGTCATAATACTCTTAAGTTAGAAGTGCTTTCCCTATAGAAGCAAAGGTGCGTCCTCATCTCCAAAGACAAAAGGATGCCAGAAAGACTCCAAATAGGCCTTGCTAAGTTTCCCCCAGTATACTACACTCCCCTCATGCTCCTTGGCCTGTTATATTTCTTCATGACTATCCATTCTTCATCAAATCTGGTGTGAAAACACTCGGGTTTCACTGTTTTCTTCAGATCTTGGTTTTCTTATGAAGGCTCCCATGTTTCTTAAGACTTAGGTTAATAAATTTATATGGTTTCTCCTATTACTCTGTCTTGGTCAATTTGATTTTCAGAGTTAGCCAAGGATCCCAAAAAGGTGGAGTAAAGAAAAAAAATTTCCCCGAAATTTCTAAGAAATTACAATGAAATATGTCATGAAGCTTTTCTTCTTTGTTTTCTTCTAAGAGTTTTCTAGATTGAGGTCTTACATTTAGATCTTTGATCCATTTTCAGTTCTTTTTGTCTATAGTGTAAGGTAAGGGTACAACTTGTTCTTTTGCATGTGGATATCTAGTTTGCCCACAACTGTTTGTTGAAAAGGGTCCCCCCCCCACCCCCCCCCCACCCCCCCCACCCCCCCCCCGCCATTGAATGGTCTTAGCTTCCTTATCAGGAATCATTTGGCTGTGATTGTGAGGGTTTATTTCTGGGCTCTCTATTCTATTCCATTGTTCTGTCTGTATTTATACACACACCACGCTGTTTTGATTACAATAGCATTGTGATAAGCTTGAAATCATAAAGTGTGAGACATTTAACCTTGTTCTTTTTCAAGATTGTTTTGGCTATTGAAGCTATCAGCTTTACTGTTACGGCACAGTTATAAAGAGGGCAAAACATAAAATTTGCAAAACATACATGAGGATTCATCATTTTTTTTTCCTAAGTCTCCTAATTTTTTGATATTCAAGTAATTTTCTGTGAAGTCTTTGAAGTCACCATTCTGTCATCAGCCTTGTAAATTTATCTTCATTTGTTCAGTAGAGTAACTCTTCCATACGAGTGCCTTTCTAAGTGTCTGAACTGTGTTTTGACATCATGAAATCCTGCATTATTTGCAAGAAGTGCAATTCTGTTCTGAAATAGATTTGCTCTTGTATTTCATAGTGAAAACAGTTGTTTACATGTACTAACCAGTGAATGCTACCTCACTTGTCTCAGTGCATTAGGAGATCTTTGTGTTACGTAGGGAGGGATGTGAAATGGAGACTAATTTTTATAAATTGTCAGTTGTGTAGTGAATATTTTTTACAGAATTAAGCTGTGAATTTGGGGTTTCTGATGGTAAATAATCAGATAAAGATAAGTTGTCATTGTTAAGTCCACGAGAATAGGTATGTTTTTCAGAGTAAAGTGCTTTGTGAGAAGTGGAAAGAAAACCAAAATACACACGAGGCCCCTGACTTTTAGAGTTGAGGACAAAAATATTGAATATTCCTGGGTGGGAGAATGAGTTTTCAAAGAATTACGAGAAGAATTTGACTAATTAAGCGAAAACAGGTATTAAATAAAAATTTTCAGCTTAGTTTCTCAGGAAGACTGATTAGGGAGGAAAGAGACCTGTGGGATGTGGTGTAATTCTGTAAGGAAGAAAGAAGGCAAGAGGCTGATAGATGGAAAGGGAACTTAGGTTTCAATTCTTTTAAAATAAAATGAGAGGTAAGAGATGTGTCTCCCATTGGGCTCACATTGTCACACATGTTCTTGTTTTTGTGTGCAGATTTTTTGCAGAGGGACAATTAGAGACCATACAAAGCTTCTCAGTTTTGAATTTATATTGAACACTACTGTCTCTCCATGTTTCCTGTCCCATGAACTACTCCTGCAGGGCTTTTGTCACAGCTGGTATCCACCCACCTTGATGTTAGTAACAGCTGAGAGTATTTCCCCTTGGCTGCTACTGCTGCTAAGTTGCTTCAGTCACGTCAGACTCTGTGCGACCCCATAGATGGCAGCCCACCAGGCTCTGCTGTCCCTGGGATTCTCCAGGCAAGATTACTGGAATGGGTTGCCATTTCCTTCTCCAATGAATGAAAGTGAAAAGTGAAAGTGAAGTTGCTCAGTCATGTCTGATTCTTCGCAACCCCATGGACTGTAGCCTACCAGGCTCCTCCATCCATGGGATTTTCCAGGCAAGAGTACTGGAGTGGGTTGCCACTGCCTTCTCCAATTTCCCCTTGAAACTACCTGCAATTTAATGAGGGATTCTAGACATTTAATAGAAGCATACACACACACATACAAAGGTATAAATATATAATGGTGGCATTTCAAGCATATCTATAAAGTCATATTGTTTTATTCATTCTCTACCCATTTCTATTAAAGGTGTTTACTGAGTTGTGTGCTAGTCACAGTATTAATCTTAGAACACAAAATAAACAAGTCCTTAGAAGAAGTTTGCTGTCTACGTAGTTCCCAACCAGGAGGCATAAGAATATTCTCTCCATCTTTGAACATATCTGGAGGTGGTTTGGTTTGTTCCAGTGACCTGGGGGACATTACAGGAACACTGTGGAAAGATTTGCATAAGGAAGAATTATCCAGCCCTAAGCAGTGGTGTCTCCATTGATAAACAAATGCTAGAAAAAGAATAAGTACTAGTGGCAGTGATTTATTATATACCATACTGTCTGAAACACCTTGGCTGCATTGTTTAATTTAAGCTCACCTTGTCACTTTGGAGTAAAAACTACCTCCACTTTCATGAATGGCTGAAAGGAGAAAGTCTTTCAAGGTTATGTTGCTAAGTAAATGGCAGGACCAGTTTTTAAACAGTCCTAGATTAGACCCCAGAACCTACAATTTTAATAACTGGACCATAGAGCTTCTTAAGCTGAAGATAAAATGGAACCTGGAGATCATGCTCGAGCCCAAGCCAGAGGGCACCTACTATGATTTAGTCATCTGTCTTCCTTAAACCTAGTACAAGGACTGCCAAATGCCTTTCCTTTATTTGTCATTTTATTAAGTCTAATCCTTCTCATTTTTATAGATAAAGAAAAGTGAAGTTCAGGAAGGTTAAGTCCTTCTAATATGAGGCAGAGCTGAGATTAGAATCCAAGGAAAGTGGCCTAGCCATTATGGAAAACAGTTATGATAATAAGTCAAAAGTGAAAGATAACTCCCATATGATCCGGCATCCCCACTTCTGGGAAATAAGCCAAAGGAAATGAAATCAGTATGTTGAAGAGCTCTCTGTACCCCAGTGTTCATTGCAGCATTATTTGAAACTATCAAGAAATAGAAGAATCTGTGTCAATTGACAGATGAATAAAGGTGGATAACAAAATATGGTGTGTGTATATATACATTCATACGTATTCTATATGTATATGTATATGTATGGTGGCATATTATTCAGCCACGAGAAAGAAGGAAATCCTCCCATTTGTAACAACATGGATGAAGCTTGAGGGCATATGCTAAGTGAGATACTTCAGATAGAGAAAGACAAATACTGTACGATCTCACTTGTATGCGGAATCTAAAAATGCCAAATGCTTGGAGGAATGTTTGTTGTTTGAGGGGGAGGGCGCTTGGGAGGTATTGGTCGAAGGACATAAACATAAGATGACTAAGTTCTAGGGGTCTAATATATAGCATGGTGACTATAATACCATAGAGTGTTGTAATGTATACTTGAGAGTTGTTAAGAGTAGATCTTAAATGTTTTGACCACAAAAAGAAAGAAAAGGGTAATTCTATGAGCTGGAAGATGTGTGAACTAACCTTATTATGGAAATTCCTTTTTATAGCATACTTTGTTGTTGTTATTTAGGTGCTCAGTCATGTCTGACTCTTTGGAGACCCCATGGACTATCACCCATCCGGCTCCTCTGCCCATGGATTTCCCAGGCAAGAATACTGGAGTGGGTTGCCATTTCCTTCTCCAGGGGATCTTACTGACCCGTGATCAAACCCGTGTCTCCTACGTTGGCAGGCTGGTTCTTTACCACTGAGCCACCTGGGAAGTTTCTAGTATATACATGTATCAAATAATTACATGGTATGCCTTGAACTTCCACAATATTATATATCAATTATATTTCAGTAAATCTGCAAACATTACAGAGTGCATCCACCACTTTAAAAAAAAGAAGAAAGCAAAGAAGGGATTTGACAGTTTGGCAGGAGCCAGCAGCTCAACCTGCCTGTCTCTCTTAGTTGACTCACTTTCCTGGTCCCTCAGTCCCCGATATCTGTTTATATCAGGTGTTGGCAAACTTTTTTCCACAAAGGCCAGGTGGTGACTGTTTCAGGCTTTGCGGTTATACCGTCTCTGTCACAACTGCTTTCTGCCGTTTTAACAAGAAAGTAACAAAAAAAAATTTTTTTTTTTAATGAAGAAATATAGTAGCTGTAGATAATTTGTAACAAATAACATGGTTGTGTTCCAATAAAACTTTATATGTAAGAACAGTTGTTGAGTCAGATTTGACCCAAGAATCATACTTGCTGTTCCTTGGTCTATTTCCAGTGGTAGACTTTGTGTTTTTTAGAT
Source organism: Bos taurus (assembly GCF_002263795.3). Classification (NCBI taxonomy): domain Eukaryota; kingdom Metazoa; phylum Chordata; class Mammalia; order Artiodactyla; family Bovidae; genus Bos; species Bos taurus. Next base: position 13,850,904 of record NC_037341.1, on the reverse strand, counting down.
GAATTTATACTTGAATAATCATTGATACTTTGGAATAAGACTGGTAAACATTTAGAACAGTATTCGTCAAACTGGCAGTTCACTGAAAGACTTGAGAACTGTGTTAAGAATGTAGATTCCTGAGTCCTGCTCCTAAAGATTCGAATACAGAATGTCTGGGAAAGAGCCTCAGTGTGTGTAACTTCTGGCCCCTGGCTCTATATATATACAACAGAGTTTGAATACTGTAGTGTATGGCTTTCAATAGATAATTTTGCAAAGACATCACATGAAATAAATCTCTGTGTAATTTATTTCACCCACAGTCATAACTCCACGCCAGAACCTCTGGTTTAACGAACAGACTATCCATTCCGTCTCCAAACCTCGTGTCATTGTACCCTTTCCTGTTTTATTTAGAGGCAGACACATTTAAGTGAAAATAATCACCATCAGAATACTAATATGCCATAAGCTGATGTCAGGATATTTATTCAACAGAACGCAATTACCAGTAAAATTTTTATGTTCCAAATGGCATGGCTATAATCCAGTGTAGGCTTTTTAACCCCTGGTGATTTTTGTTTCATTTGATTTGTGATGAGTGGCAACCAGGCATGGTTGCTGCGGGCTGGCAAAGCAAGAATAAGGAGAAATAGCCCCATGGCCACTACAGGCAGCTTTCAACTGCAGTATGCCACTAAATCTCCATCACCACCGGGTGGCTCTACATGATTCCGTTGTTAATTGAATTTTTCCCCAAGTAGAATGAGGGCTTGTTTTGCATCAACACAGTTCCATTGTCTGATGATTGTTGTTGGTAATGTCAACTGAACTTAAGATATTTCAGCATCCACATGCACAGGCATCATTGCTATGATTTGGAGTAAGAGTAGGGAAATGCACAGGAGGACAGCACACAGGAGACGTGGTACTATGCTCACTACGCTGTGTGGACGAGATGGTTGGGAAGGTCTCTGCACAGACACGATAGTATCCCCTTCCCGGTGCGTCACATCCAGAGGTGCATGAGGTTGTTGTTTAGTTGCTCAGTTGTGTCCAACTCCTTGCAACCCCATGGACTGTAGCCCGCCAGGCTCCTCTGTCCATGGGATTTTGTAGGCAAGAACACTGGAGTGTGTTGCCATTTCTTCTCCAGGGGACCTTCCTGACCCAGGGATTGAACACTCAGACCCATGTCTCCTGCATTGGCAGGAAGATTCTTTATGGCTGAGCTACCAGGGAAGCTCCACAAAGGTATACGAGGTTGACACATTTTATTACTAGTGAGGTAGACTTTGACCATGTGTTTAAGGTGGTGTCTGTGAGGTTTCTCCAATGTTAGATTTTAAAGTTCAACTTTGTAATTAATAAGCATCTTGTAGGGAGATACTCCCAAGGCTTTGTGAATTAGTGAGTTGGATTTCAGGAAATATCAAAATGAACACATTTAACTCTGTGCATATGAATGATGTATATCAGAGAAATTGATGGCTGAAAGTGGTTATCCTGTGAACGAATCTTAAAGTCCCTCATTTGAGATAGAAGGGTTCACCTAAAAGCCAGCTGAGAATATCATCTCAGATGTGGGATGACCAGCAGCCCAGCCCGTCTCCTCACCTCAGATTGCTTTATTTCTTCCTGACTGCCATTAGGATGTACCATGTATCCAGAGTTCATTGCTCTCTGATTACATTTGTGTTAGAGTAGAGGAAGAATCCATTCAAGTCTTCCTCTCCTTCCCATCCAGTTAACATAATTGTTGTTTGGTCTGTCGATGTCTGTTTTTCTCCCCCTCTGCAGTGAGAGATCTGTTTTCACTAACTTGGCCCATGGGTCAAGTTAGACAGTAATGAGAGACAGTAATGAAGAAATGAGAAGAAAGGGGAAGTATCCTTGTATACTGGGCCAGTTCCTAGGCTCCCGTTTGCTACAGAATCCAGGTGAAGAGAAGAAAAAAAAGTCAGTGACACTGTTGATATATAAAACAAAGAGCTAAGAGCTGAGAAGAAAAGCAGAAAGAGCCTGATTGACTTAGAATCTTGTAGGCCATTTTGTGACTGCCCCAGGAGGTGGCTCGCGGGCAAGTGGCCAGTGCTCTGCATGCTGGTGGTGAAGAAATGCGCACTCAGCAAGTGACATGTAAGCACACAAGAGCCCACGGAATGGTGCAGCTGATGCCTCTGAGAGGGTGTGCCCCCAGAGCGTTGGCTGCCCCCCAGAGCCAGGCCTCTGGAAGAAGACCCTGTTCCAGTCACCCCTGTGTTCAGTGGCTCCTTGAACCAGGGAACCAGGGAACGCTGACAAATCTATATTTTGATAGTCAGCCAGTCCTTGTAGTCAAACCCACACAGCAAAAATATTAAGATAAAAGAGGGACTTCCCTGGTGGTCCAGTAGTTAAGACTTCACCTTCCTGGCGCAGCGGGTTGCAGGTTCCAATGCCTGGTTGGGGAGCAAAGATTCCACATGCTTCCAGGCCGAAAAACCAGAATATAAAACAGAAGCAATATTGTAGCAAGTGCAGTAGACTTTAAAAGTGATCCATATCAAAAAATTTTTAATCACCTCACACATCAGGGCCCTTCCCCATGGGAGGAGAGAACCCAACTCCTGCAGGACATTCAAGAAACTCATCTGCATGGGGACCTGACCACACCACACACCGGCTGGTTCACAGGACTTATTAGCCTATCCCAGACATCCCTGTCCCTTTAACACAGGCTGCAGGGATCAAAAGTTCCCTTTAACCCTTCTGAAAATATTAGGTAATGTCAGTGCAGGGGGATAATACTCTTTCTGCATGTCTGCCCTGCAGTGCAGCAGTTGTTGCTCTTGGGAATGATTGTGCTAATTGTAATGTCATTAACGCCAAGTACTACATGACTGCACACTTCTCTAACCAGAGAGAAGGCAAAACAGAGTGTGATGCATCTTTCTGGAGCATAAAGTTTATTAAGACTATGAAGAACCAAGGAGATGGCAAGCATTATCTCCTCCCCCACCAACATGAAAGACAGAAGTGTGGGGGATGGGGGACATGCCCCAGGGCACAGTCCAGTCTCTGAAGTTTCACCCAGCAGGGGAGGAGAGGCAGCCAGGCCAGGGTGGTGCCTCTTCTGGTCGCCCAGACCACTCCAGAGCATCCTCTGAGCTGGCAGGGTTTTGGATAGGAGGCTTTCCTGAAGGTGGTGGAGGTGCTGGATTTGAATCCCGTCATCCAGGTGGGAACATGACCAGGTCCCAGGGAGCTTGGCAGGTCATCCATTGGCTGTTTCTTTTATCACTT